>NW_023416317.1:40708541-45708541 GCF_014108235.1 Myotis myotis
ACCACTAGTAAGGTAAATTTTAGTGTTCGTGGCCAATGTCAGAAATAGCAATGAAATATAATTCTGGCCCTGGAGTAACAAAGAAAACAAATTTTAATTACAAAAAATAAAAATAAAGTAGCTGCATGAGATCACATGTAATTATGTGGGCCTTCCTGTGGGCCTCTGGAGGATATGGTATTGCCTTTAAAAAATTATCTGTAAGCAGTTTTATTATTGTGGAATGATAAATGATAGACATATTTAGATGAATCTAGGAATGCCAGAAATATATCAAAGGAAAGGGGTAATTGCTATATAAATCAGGATAAGTTAAAAAGATTCATTGTATTTTCCTGGAGCTAAATTTTACATTTTTAAGTTCTATTTTACATGTAATAGTTTATTTCTCCAGATAAAATAGATTGGAATAGGAAGTTGTAACAGTTTGTTCCAGTAGGGCCATCTGTCTCTATGATTCAAAATTTCCCAATGAGTAAGTCCCGAAAAATTTCTGTATCGAAATTTTTTTTCAACATATTGTTTAGTATCTTGTTATTTGATAATATTTGACACTTTTCTTTTTTTTTTTTTAATATATTTTATTGATTTTTTACAGAGAGGAAGGGAGAGAGATAGAGAGTTAGAAACATCGATGAGAGAGAAACATCGATCAGCTGCCTCCTGCACATCTCCCACTGGGGATGTGCCCGCAACCCAGGTACATGCCCTTGACCGGAATCAAACCTGGGACCTTTCAGTCCGCAGGCCGACGCTCTATCCACTGAGCCAAACCGGTTTCAGCATTGACACTTTTCTTAATATATTATTTAATTTTATTGTTCCTTATTCTGTAACTTTAGGTTGTGGAACCAACTAAAATAGTCTAGGTTCTGAGAGAAGATATGTAGCACCTCAAAATTTTTCAATTGAAGAAAGTTAAAGAAAATATTTTAAAGGGTTTGACTTAAGGAAACAATCACAGAATGATCAAGAACTGCATGAAGCCATTACCACCCCCAGCAAAGATGAGGGAGAAGCATTATAGGAACCTGGAAAGAGCTTGGAGCCACGAAAGAGACACTTCCCCCTCCATTAAGAGCTATAGCCCTCCTACTCAGCTACATCAAGAGCCACAGTAAGAGATAGGGAAGGAGATAAATATTCTAACTTTGGTTTTCCCAGCACTTTCCCTAGGCCAACCCAACTGAAAGCCCCACAACTAGGGAACATGAGTGATGTAGCACAGAGGTCAACCACCATAGGGTATAGAGCAGAGCAGAAAATGGTGAAAAATAGACATGAGAGAGAATGAATTTTAAATATATTTTCCATAATAAATGAATGAGATCATGTGTGTGCATATGTATGTGTGTGTGTGTGTAAGAGAGAGATCATTCTTTTATATATATTAATTTCAGAGAGGAAGGGAGAGATAGAAACATCAACAATGAGAGAGAATCATTGATTGGCTGCCTCCTGCATGCCCTCTACTGCTGCTTGAGCCCACATATGTCCTGATCTGAATTGAACCACGACCTCTTGGTTCATAGGTCAGTGCTCAATCATTGAGCCATGCCCACTGGCTGGGCAAGAGATGATTCTTTTTTTTAAAAAAATACATTTTTTATTGATTTTTTTAGAGAGAGAAAGGGAGAGGGATAGAGAGTTAGAAACATCGATGAGAGAGAAACATCAATCAGCTGCCTCCTGCACACTCCCTATTGGGGATGTGCCCACAACCAAGGTACATGCCCTTGACCGGAATTGAACCTGGGACCCTTGAGTCTGCAGGCTGACGCTCTATCCACTGAGCCAAACCGGTTAGGGCTAGAGATGATTCTTTTTGATATTGACTTGATCTCTCTGGCCTTTGATGTCCACATTTCCAAAGTCCTTTGCTCTACCTCACTTAGCCATCTCTCCAGAGTCCTACCCAAGGACTTGTAATCATCAGTGATGTCCCCACTTCTTATTCCAATTTTAAGCATTTAGTTTAACCACCGTCTTCTGTTTTTCCAACGTCTTTACTCTAATATGCCCACTGCAAGAGTTCTCTGACCTGATTAAGACCTAAAGTGACCTCTTATGGCCTCCTTCCATATTCCCTTTCCTCTTCATCTTACTTAGAGTCCATGATTCTCATCATAATCTTGTTTTTAACACCCTGAACTCCCTATTCCCTCCTACCTTTATTGTTCTTACCTGGTAAAAGCCCAAGCTGACATTGACTCATCTGAACATTAATGAAAAAAAATATAACACAACTCACTTGACTGGTTTCCGTTTATGATAATGACCAAAACTTCAAATAGACACGCATACCAAAAAATAATAGAAAAACAAAACTATCAATGCTGTAAAAAAGAGTTGTATTTCATGTACTAAGAAATCCAGAGGTAGGCAGCTGCAGGATAATTCCAGACTCAACAATGCTACGCTGATGTCTCTTGGTCTTTCCAACACAGTTTCAAGCACCACGGTTCCCCTCCACACAGATTCAAGGGCCAGGCCACAGGAAGTGTGCTGCAAAAACCACTTCTCATGTAATCCTTCTCTTGTTAGAGAGAAAAATTCTTTCTCAGAAGACACCCCCTCATAACACACTGTCCAGAACTAGGCTCAAGCCCATCCCTAGACCAGAGCCTGCATCCACTTTTCGAGAAATCAAATCTTCTCTGCTTAATTTCCAAATATAAAGGGTGTTCTGTTGGCAAGGATGAAGGACATAGGAATGATATATGTAGAGGAATATGTAATCAGAGAAACAGCTCCTAGTGTAAATATGTTGGAGTCCTTTCCTTTTGGGACATACACACATATGCACCCTCGTATTCAGACCCACGGTGCTAAGTTTGGGAAGTGTATACAGCCATAGCTGGGAGTAAGAACAAGGATTTCTGAGAATTCATGACAGTGAGTACTTATTAGCATCCACTTTCAGTCTTAGGTTCTATAGGGGATATTAACAAAGTCTGATAATATTTGACTCTGGAGAATCATTTTTAAATGTAATCGTATAGCTTGGCCTGTGTGGCTCAGTGGTTGAACATCAGCCTATGAACCAGAAGGTCATGGTTTGATTCCTGGTCAGGGCACATGCCCAGTTTGTGGGCTGGATTCCCAGTAGGGGGAGTGCAGGAAGCAGCCGATCAATGATTCTCTCTCATCATTGATGTTTCTTTCTCTTTCTCCCTCTTCCTTCCTCACTGAAATCAATAAAAATATATTTAAATGTAATCTTATAGTTTATGGATCTGAATATTATGTGAGAGTTTTTTCTGCCTTCAAACCGTGTAAAATTTATTTGCTGATAATTATTGTTGATTTTCAATGAAGTTTGGCTAGTTTATTTATAGAAAATTATAGATGTATATATAAAAGTTCCAAATTGAACCTCTGTGAATGCATTTACTAATTGTGCCTGTTGTATTAAGTAGCAAACACCTAACCATTTGCTATAATGCACATATTATTTTATCTACCTAGTCTAATATTAAGAGTGTAAAATACTTTGTTAAATTGATGATATCTAGAGCAAACCACAGAATCCCCTTAAATTTCAGTGGTGAGAATTACTCAACCATGCTTAGTGGCAAGTAGGTTTTCACTGGTACCAGTCTTTGCAAAATATCTTCAATGCTACCACCTGTTATCAAATTAAGGCTAAGTTTAAAGAAAATGCTAATTTCATAAAAGGAACCTCAGGTAAGGAGAACAGATCAGGAAAGAGTGTGATATCAAAGTGTATTACTTGTTTTGAATTCTCACAATAAGTAAATATCAAATAAATGTTACTTCCTCTCTTGGCAAAGATTTGTACCCCATAATTATATTGATACATGTACTATGTCAGTGGCAGCAGTGAAATTCATAGTATTTTTATGTGAAATGTACTGTTTTATTGCATTAATTCACATTTAATGTGTACACAGTAATAACCATAAAATATGATAACCAAAGTTATATATTTTTCTTCAGAACATTCATTTAGAGAGCTTTCAAATGGGTCTGAGGTAATGAAAATATCAGTTTACCTGCAGGATATAGAGCAAGAGCAAAAAGCAGTATAATATCTTTTATAAGCCACCATTCCTCCCCACATAATGTCCTTTCTTCTGGCTGATAAAATACAGTAGTCATAACTCTGTACATATTTTTTTAACTATGGTACACAAAACAAAGGGTTCTGGAGTGAAGAAAAGCACACCTTCATCAGTAACACTGAATTACTTACATGCTTATGAGCAGGAGGGTTGAAGGTAAGAGAAAGCAGTGAAGGTGGAAGTCCCAAAGCCCCTCTCTTGGTAATGGACCACACAAAGATGATGCCCATAAAGGCAGGAAGTCTCTTACAAGAGGTAGTAGAGGCCAAGGGGATGTTGAGAAATAACGAATGAGCAGATACCCAGTACACAGAACAAGAATGAAAAATCTTGGTCATATCAGGGGCCAAAAAAATAGAACAACACAGCAGGAATATTGTTCTCAAATCTGTGAAGGAGGAAACCAATTTAAACTTTCTGGTGAACACAAAATGGTTCTAGAAATACAGGAGAATTTCTGTGCTTTTTTCGTTAATCATCTAAGATTTGAATATTCTTGCAGTTTATTACTCTGCTCTAGTATACATACAAAAGTTATTTAGTTCAAATTGAAGCATTCTTCAAGACCCAATTCCCATCCTGCATCCTTCGAGAAGGCTCTCATGCCAATTCTAACACCTGCTGAATCTTTTCTTAGTTGAATTCTTATGGCCTTCATTTAATTTATATAGACATTAATTTATTCTTTCATTCATTCAACATTTAAGAAGCATGTTCCATGGGTTGAACATAGCTTTAGTTTATCACTGAATTATATTCTAATTAAGATATGTGTATTACTATCTAAAATTGGATATTTTTGTCATTGCTTAAAGTGATTTTTAAAATATAAATCTTACACATATATTTTTAAAAATTTAACCAAAAAGAGAGTTTTAATATAAAGAGTAAAGCCTCTTTCCTTACCACAACCTTAGTCCTCCTCACTAAAATAATCGCTTATTATTTTCTTGAGTGTTCAGTTAGAAAACAGAATTTACATATTTATATGCTTTTCTAAAAATATATGTAAAAATCTAAATAAATAGGATCTATACATATACACACATGTAATAATATATACATACACACACATAAACACACATACATATCCATGCTATTCTGTACATTGCATTTTTCTTTCACCTTTCTATTTTGGAAATTGCCTGACATTAAACCATCATGGCATATCTCGTGAGTTGGTCTTAATCATCCACCCATCTCCTCTCCTTTCTGGCTTCACAGACAGACTGCATTTTTAACACTCGCTAGCAATTAGGTGTGGCCAGTTGAGGGAGTGGAAGTGATGTGTTTCACCTCCATATCTGGTCATAAAAATATCCACACATGATCCCCTTCCCATTTCCTACCTGCCAGCTGGATATTGATGGCCAGGGTGGCTATGGAGGCCAGATGTTAAAGATGGCAGAGCCTATATCAGCCTGATGCCTGAAAGACTGCAAAGAACACATCCCCATGACCTCCCCTGCCCCTGACTGGGCTATAGCATGAACAAGAAATAAAGTTCATATTGTTAAGACACTGAAACTCTGGGATTAGTGTCAGCAGGCAATATGAACACAAACTTTTACATACAGGTAGTGTAACTGTTTTAATGTCTAAGGAGAACATAATTCATTGCTTGTAAGAACCATTATTCAGTTGAGCTATCTCTTGTTGATGGGCATTTAAGGTGCTAATGGTGTATGTTGTTAATGATATCATGAATAATCTTATACATCTGTTTTTTGTTTCTGAGTGTCCATAGGGTAAACTCGCAGCAGTAGAATTGTGGATCAAAGGTACATACTTCAAAAACTTTGGTACTTTGGCAGCTATGTTGACTTTTCCTTCAAATTATTTGTTTCCTGCAGTTGTGTTTGAGCATGTCTCCTGCTTCAAATCTTCAGAGACACTTAGGTATCATAAAATTGTTAATGTTTATCCAATCTGGTTGGTGAAAAATAGATTTTATTATATGGATTTGCATTTTAAAATTTTTGAGTGAGATTATCTCTTCATATGATCTTGGCCATTCGTATTTCCTTCTCTACAACTGAATGCTCCTTCCCTTTGCAGATTACTCTAAAGGGAAATTTGTCTTTCTCATGTTGATTTATAACATAACTATAATCTCTTGATAGAGAACTTGTTGGGTATATCTTGGTTAACTCTCAGCACAGGCGTTTGAAGAATTTTTGCATAATTAAAAGTATTTATAGTTTTGCAGTTCTTACCACAATAGTATAAATAGTTATCCTCTGCATTCTATGGAAAAGGGAATAGAGGCTAAAGGGAGTTAAATGCTGCCAAGGTGAAATAACCACCAAATGGTAGAGCTGACTAAGGATGCAGAATCTTCAGCATAAGGTCCTTTGCTCTTTCCAGTACACCACTAACTTTTATGAAGTGGTTTTTCTGTACACATCTACTAGATGACTAAACCCAAAGTGCCCCATATAATACTAATCATCATTATCCATCATCTGTCATTCATCATCAATTATTAAATATCCACAGATGAAAGATGCTAACAACAAAATGAAATGGCTTGCAAAGGGCATTATTTACAGCCACCTACAGAAGAAATAAAAAATACAACACTTTCTAAGGAAATATCCAGCTCTGAATCTAGGTGAATTCCTAACAGTAGTCATTGGTGGATTCCAGATGTTATAAAAATTGAAGAATATTGGTAAATCTTACTTTAACTACTCATATTTCATATAAGATGAGAGCACATGTTATGTATACTTTAGGCCAGGTGCTCAAGATACAATGAAGAATAGTTAAGTTGCTGCCTTGGAGAGACTTAAACTTTTCTGGAGAAAATTTTGAAGCAAAATTATACTAAAATACAATATAAACTCATTTTCAATAGTTCTCTACAGCATATCATAGGAGAAGTCAGAAACTGCATTTGGAATTTCTGGGAGCAGGTTTACTCAAGAGACGCCATTTGATATGGATATTGGCAGATGAGTAGATTTCCTGTATAGGAGACTTAAAATGCTTTCCTGAAAATTGAAGTATTGTCTTGATAATTAGTAATCACCAATATGAAACAAAATGCCTTGAGACATATGAAGCTATATATACTATGATAGCAGTTATCAGATACCACTTGGCATTATTAGTTCCCAGCATTTCGTGTATAGGAGACAGCGTGTTCTATTTATAATTCCTACACCATAGAAAGGATACAATACATATTTGTTTAATTAAGTTGAATTGAAGGGGTTTCTGTGATTCATGTACACTATTATTGGGACAAACTAGAATTTAAAATGATAAAAAGTGGTAAGTCATTAGTTATATCGTCTGATAAGATGATATAATCACTCTAGAAGGAAAAACTAATAGCAAGGATAACATCACAAATCTTCCAATGATGCCTGTTCTTTTTACTGACTCTCAGGAGGTAAAAGCAAAAATCACGTGTGGTGGAAGGTAGATGTTCACCAATGATTTACAGTTGCTAGATCCATCATTGTCCATAATACAAAGTTGTAGAGGGAAATGGTTCTCCAGCCAGGGACTACATATCCCAACCTCCTTTGCATCCAGGTATAATCATATGGCCAGTTTTTAGCAATAGAATGTGATTGAAAATGACATATGTCATTGCACTCAAGTAAACATCTGTCCAACTGCCAGCACCTGCATTGTTTTTCTTGAAGATTTTGTTCTCACTCTCCTCCCCTCTCCCATCCCTCCTGCCCACCCTCCCACCCCTTCCCCAACACACACAAGCACGTTGAAGGTGTCTGGAAACAGCTTAAACAAGTGGTTGACAACATGGAAATAAACCCATCTTCCTCATCCCTCAAGTGAGATAACTCTGAGCAATGTAATTTATACTGTGTTCCAGAATTTTCCCAACAAGATTAAGCTCTGGTTGCTTACAGTGGCACCTTGCTTGATGACTACTCCCTTATTCACATCCTTTTCTTCCCTGTCTCACTTTTTTCATTTCCCTACCAGCATGCACCTCCCTGTGTCAGAGTCAGCTTCTGGACAATACGAACTAAGATAACACATTTTCCTCTAGATCCCATATTTCTTTCTCTAGTTTTACTCTTTTATTGAAGTACAACCTCTAGTGGCTTTCTAAAAAGGGTCAGTACAAGGAAAAACTTTTGAGATCTTGCATGTCAAAAAGTAGTCTTCCCTGTGGATTTATAATTTAGCTATATGCGTACAATGGTAAATATTATAATATATTTTATAAAATAGTTATATAAAATTATAATAATTTCCAAAATTATTTTGCCTTCTACTTTCAAAGGTATTGCTTCATTGTTTTCTAGCTTCCAGTGTTGTTCTTGAGAGGTTCAATATCATTATAATTCTTCATTTTTTTTGTAGTGATATATTTTCTTCCTGGAAGTTTTCAGAATCTTCTCTTTAACTGAATTTCCTACAATTTAATGATATTATGCCTTGGTGTTGTTTATATGATTGTTTCTTCATTCGTTGATTTGGGATCTCAAGGAACTCTTACATAGTGGACACTCCTGTCGTTCAGATCTGCAAATGTTTCTTTTATTATTTCTTTATAATTTCCGCCCCTTTATTTTCTTGTTCTCTCTCCCTGAAATTCTCATTATTAACTCTCATTACATTTATGACTAGTTCTCAAATTTCCTTTATTTCTAAAAAATTTTATTATTCTTTGATTAAGTTTTATGAAACAATCCCTCAATCTTTTATTTTTTTAAAAAAATTTGATATTATATTTTTGATTTAAAAAATCTGCCATTATAATCAGAAGTCCTGGAATTATAATATCTAAACATGCTCTTATTAGGGAAAGGTTATTGGGGGGAAGGGAGAAAAGTGTGGTTTCAGATGCACACCTGCTATGAACAAAGATTTAGTAGCCACTGTTTTTCCCTTGATCACTTTATTCCCAGGCCCAAGAAGTCATCAATAATAATAATAATAATAATAATAATAATAATAATAATAAATTGTAACTGTCAGTCTAGTCAGCAAGGTGGAAATACTGTAGTTTTTTCAAACAGAGGGGATTTAGCAAAAGGAATTGTTTATAAAAATGTTGGAAGAACCAGGGATTCAAGAAGGGAAAGGACGAGGGCACTCCTATCTAGACTAGCACATCCCCAGAGCTGCAGGGACAAAGGGGACAATGATGCTTTGTGGAACCCACATGGGCCAGGCTGATGAGGGTGCTGGAGTGCTATTAGTAACACAGCTGTTATCAGAACCACCACCCCTGCTGCTCTGCAGGAAGCCAAAAGCCTGCACTCCTGCTGACTCCGCAGGAGCCCTGGAGCCCAGTCTTGCTGATGCTGTTGGAATTGTTGCTGAGACTTCTGGAGCCCGTAGTTGTTTATTTCAGCTGCTACAGCTGCCATAACCATGCCACACATGCAGCACCTGGCAGTCACCTCCAGTGACGCGCCGTTGTCACTGCGGCTGCAGCTGCTGCAATCAGAGTCAATGGGCCCATGTTTCTGAGTTTGTTGGCATTCTGCTGCTGCCACTTCCAGAGACAGATGCAAAGGAAGGAACAATGGCTTATCTTTTCTCCTGCCTTTTCTTTTCCCACCAGTATCTCCCAATTAGCAGAGGCTAATCAGAAACTAGCTGACAAGGAAATCTGGAGAATGCTGCTTGGAGGCAGGAAGTTTGGGAATACAACTGAGAGTCAAAAAGGAAATAAGTAACATCTACAGTTCTTGTGCCCAAGTCAATGCCAGACTATATCTACATTATCTCATTTCATCCTCATAACACCCATTGAAAGTGGGTATGGTTTTTTCCACTTTTTATAGATGAGGAGACAGTCTCAGAGATGTTGAACTGCTTACCTATGGCTACACAGCTAGGAAGATGGCAGGTGCATCCAGGATTATAACTCAGGTCAGTGTCATACTAATTCTTGAGCCGTTAACCATTCTGCTTCCTACAGATCCTCAGTGAGCTACGCTTTGTGCCTACCAGCTGCAGTGGGGAGTGCAATTGTCCTCTGCATTGGTGGTCCTCTCTCTGCCAGACCAAGAAACGTCCCTTCTGCTTTTTATGAACAGCTGTTTCATAGGGTAGAGCTGTTACCCTAAGAGACCCAGCAATCCCTTGTTACTTGAAGTAACAAGTCTGTATAGCAACAGCAGCAGTAGCAGCAGCAGAGGCGCCACCTACGAGGTATGAAATGCTGAATCTCAGTCCTCTTGTCCTTACTTACCCCTGACTATGGAATAAGCATCTGCATTTTAACAAGAGTCCATTGGTTCTTAAGTTACCTAGAGTTTGAGAAAGGCTGCTCTATACCACACCCCTCTCCTGCCCAGAGCATACCCATACTTCCTGGGAATGGTGATAGAGATGGCGGGGTGGGTGCCATAGTCTTACACTGGAATCATCGCTTCCTTGTAAATTCTTCCTTAACCCGTAGATTGGTCCACTTTGCCAGAATTTTTTCTTATTTTTGCTGATTTTTTGTCAACGATCACATTGTCTCTGTTATCAATCTGGCATGTTTGGGGAATCCAATTTGATCAAATGATCTGATCTCAACTATACACTAATTCAGGGTCTCTTATAAATCCCGAAGTCTCATATAGACATGACGTGATAGAAGAGAACCCCACATTCCAGCCTTCTGGTATAGCAGGAAGCGTATTTTACTGTGATCACAATGGAACACACACGCTATTCCCTTTACCCAGCCTAACTCCCACTCTAATTGCGCTATTCACTCCCTATGGATGGGAAACAGCTGGTTGTGTACCAGCAAGCAAAAGGAAATGAGAGAACTTGTCCTCAACAGCTCCCATTCTCTTCTGTTCTTTTGTCTGCTCTACATGGAATGCCAGTCCCCCAAGCCCTGCCTGCCCCTCCACCATGGGTGATGGCAGTAATGCATTCTACTTGTGTGATTACCTTCACTCGGTTCCCGGGAGCTGTTGCCAAAACCCAGACATCTGAAGAGCATGATATGAATAGATTTTTCAAGGAAACCATAGACATATTTTCAAGCAATACATCAGCATTTATTCTGCTTCTTGAACAGCTTCTTAATTCTTGTGGAGTTTATTAGTCACTCTTGTTCTCAGTTGATTAAATTTGTTTGGAGGTTATATTGACAGATATTCCTCGTTTACAATTTAATAGCAATGTTTTTGGATGATGTGAGCTGACATGATAAGACAAATGGAAAAGGTGAATGCACTACACTGTAGATATCTGATTTATCTTTCCTCCTAACTCCTTGTTTTTGTGTGTGTGTGTGCCGTGATTGGGCATTAAATGAATAGGGTGACACTTCATTTTAGTAAGATAGCTCTATTATTTTTTATTTATGGTTTCCTATTTTAAAAAATAAACACAACAAAAGTAACGACAAAGTTACCTGGAGTAACTTGAAGAGCCACTATATTTTATGAGCTAATTGTCTTGAGCTATATTATGATTCACACAAATTAAACAATATGTAAGAAAAATATAAAATTCTTTTAAAATTGCATTGTACTTAAATGTGATTCTCTTTCAATATGGTTACTTCTGAAGAAAAGGGAGCATATAAGACATGTAGCATGAGAAAGGCTGGTTTGTGGAGCAATTTTCATTTAACTTGCACAATATAGTTGGTATGTTTACTATGTACTTATTCCTGAATCATTGATCTTCTTTGTAAGGTTGTAAGGAAGAGACAAAATTAAATAACCTTAAGTAGAAACAAAGAAATACATATTTGGCTGTTCCTTGTGGTCTTATAGTCACTTTGAACACAGTACTTCAAGATTAGGCTGCATATTGGGTTTTAGGAGAACCAGATCATCAGCTCAGCAGCAAGTTGATCATGAATTTGTGTTCTAGTGCATAAGGTATGTGAATGTGATGGTTCGCTACTAAACAGCAGGAGTATAGATAGACACAGTTGTCCTTCTTCAACACTTTGCTTTTCTCTAGGGGTTCTGATCTGTTGCCCACTTAAGCAAGGTTGGTGGTGTTGCTTGGTCCAAGTCACCAGACTCAGGAGCATTGTGTGGAAAGCTTCAGAATTTGTGATCATGGGTAGGTGGCACTTATGACTTCGTGGCTTGTTCTAGACCAGCGGTTCTCAACCTGTGGGTCGCGACCCCTTTGGCGGTCGAACGACCCTTTCACAGGAGCCTAAGACCATCCTGCATATCAGATATTTACATTATGATTAATAACAGTAGCAAAATTACAGTTATGAAGTAGCAACAAAAATAATTTTATGGTTGGGGTCACAACATGAGGAACTGTATTTAAAGGGCCAGAAGGTTGAGAACCACTGTTTTATACCCAGAGATCAATGAATCCCTTTTCCTCCAAAGTAGACGAATTTAAATCATTTGACCCTTTAAAAAGCTGCCATTTGGGAGCTACCTGGATCACTTATATTCAAACAGTGTAAGTCCCAAAGGTCAGGGATTGGTCTGTTTTCGTCATTGCTGTATCCTCAGTGTCTAGAGCAGTGATTGACTTCTGAGAGGTAGGTACTCCATACACATCTATCAAAGAAACAGATAATAATGGAACAAAGGTTATATTTACCATTGTTGGCTAAAAGATAGGCTCAGGATGTATGAGATAACCTCAGTAAGTTGGAAAGTTTGTGTCCTGTCATTTCAGTGTCTCTGGGATGCCTCATAGGTGTGCTAAGAGGATTATTCAGTTGGTAATTTTAAGTACCACCAAGTTAGAAAATGCTGGCCTCCATTGAATTCTGCCTAATTAATGCTTATTATGTTTGCTAAATTTTTAGGCGTATGAAGAAATGCAAGACCTTCTCACTGTCCTTATAGAGGTTATAATCACATGATTACTCTGATGTATTTACCCCTCTACTCATTCTCTCTCCACTGCTTCACTCTTCCTTCAGTTCTTTCATGGATCTAGAACAAGATGGGTAAGAATAGCTAGCCTGTGTGTAGTGAGGGGTCTCAGGGGAAGACAAAAGTGGACAGGTGCTAGATTGTGTCATTACCCTATTGTAGTAGTGAACAAAATACAATCAAGAAATATGGTGTATTTGTCTGTATTCTGAGCCAAAATTAAAAAATAGAAAAAAGTTTAAGATCAATATCTGGGAGATCTTGAGAAGGGCAGTGGTAATTACTGGAAATGGCTCAAAGAGACTCAGAAGTAAGGTTTTTAATAGAGCATCCGCTGATATTTAGGGATAAGAGTGATAAAGTTGCTCCTCATTGGTGGACAATATTACCTCAAATTTGTGTTCTAGTCTTATCAATCCAAACTGTTCTTCCATGGATTTCCCTTAGTATCTCATTTAGTACAACTGACTTAATGGATATAATCCAGGATGAAATCACAGGTGATAGTATTTTATTTAAATCAGTCATTGCTAGACTTTGTGATTATGTTTTCTCAGGACCCTATTCTTTCAGGGGTGTCAGGATATATGTAATAACTGCATCATTCTTTACATGTGTCCATAGTTTAGGAAGCACTGGAGACTAATGAACCAACGGCTCATATTTCTTTTATTTCAATTCCCTTACACTAGGGATTTCAAGCTGAGGAAAAGTTTGGGGAAAAAATGTTTTTGGAGGTGAACATGGGGTGGGAAGGGATGGACATTCAATTTTCTTTGTACATGAGACCATTAATGAATTATTTAACAGGTACGCCTATGGCAACATATTATATCAATGCCACTCAATAACCTATCATTTCAAGCACTCACCATCTCCTAGATGCCCACTGTGTTTTAGTAGCAGTACCTCTGTGCAGAGAGAGGAAGCCACTGTTTCTTAAATGTAGTCACCTTGCACATGTAGAGTTTCAATACCCTTTGTACCCTTGTGGATGGGATTCCACACAAGGGCACTGGTGGATTAACATATATACTGAATGGCCAGATTATTATGACCACCTGACATTTGTAGGCAAATTATCTATAATTTCACGCTGAAGTTGCTAGAGGGCCAGATCATTATAAACATTTGAGTAGCACAACATACCTAAGTATCATTGCTGATCAAGTTCATCCTATCATGTTGATGGCGTATCCCAATGGAGATGGCTTCTTCCAACAAGACAATGCGCCATGCCATGGTGCTCATATTGTGCAGGAGTGGTTTCAAGAACATGAGGGAGACTTTACCTTGCTTAGGTGGCCCCCACAATCACCAGATCTCAATCCAATTGAGCATTTGTGGGGCAAAGTTAAAAGAGCCATCAGGCAGGTGGTTCCACAACCATCAAATCTCACAGAACTGGACAGTGCTGTTCATCAGGCATGGTGTCAGATTCCTCGCATAACCTTTCAACATCTTGTGGAGTCAATGCCAAGAAGAATCACTGCAGTATTGAAGGCAAAAGGTGGCCCAACAGAGTACTGATGGGGTGGTCATAGTAATCTGGCCACTCAGTGTATACTTCAAATAAGATGAGAACGTGGATATGACAAATCCACTAGTGCTTTTTTAAAAAAAAAAAACCTCAAAATACAACCATGCAACTTGATACCATGGGATTTGTCCATATTGTCGTCAGACTAGAGTGAGGAAAAGACTGTTATATCAGGTAATGGACCCGTATGTCTCAATCCTTCAGGAGGTCTAATAATGATATAGATACACATCGCACGTTGTTTGCCCCTTCGGAGACCTCTTCAAAGAGCATCTGCATAATTTTATTTTAAAATATATAGGGTGGGCCGACATAGCTTTACAGTTGTAATACAAATAAATAATGCAATAATTAATGAATAATACAAGCATAAACCCTGTGCTTTGCATACTCACAACTGTATACCTACTTGGCCCACCCTGTATGTAGAGTAAAGCAAGACGCATTTTATCTTTCTCAGCCAGTGAGTCTTTTCTACAGACCTTATCTGTTGCCTTGAGCCCTGGAGTGCGATTCTGGATGACCTCATCCCAAGACAGTCGTGGCCAACAGTTGCTGGGAAAACATGCTTCACAAAAGTCATGCCTATATTTTCCTGCTCGAAGAGATACATGCAAGTTATTAGTAAGAGCAATGTTGATTAACAACAGGAAAAAAGAGGTTTCCTACTTTTACAACATAGGCTAAGATGCCTAGCATGTTTTTTGAAGTAAAAGAATTGGTGGTGGTAGCCTCACCTTCTTGGCAGCTGTTGGATCTGTCCAGGCCAAAAACTAGCTGCACATTCTGCCTTTTTCTCACCACCCATCTTCCCTGGTTTGCTCCTGCCCTATCTTGCCAAAAGGTATCACCACAGTGCTGAAGGGAAGAGTTTATTCTTTATGTCTCTGCATGTGTCCTGTACTAACTCGCATGTGGTGAGCGATCACTTGGCACTCTCAGAAACCGGCCACTACATTGCAGGCTGCCCTACTTCTGTGTGGATGTGTTAGACAAGGTGCTACTGAGAGCCTTTACCTTAAAATATTTCCAGAGTGATCAGTAATAGGTTTTAATAATTAGGTTCAGGGATTCAGACACAAATGCTGAAATTTGAAAGAAGAGATGAAGCATAACTTCCTAACCTTCTTTGCATAAAAAGCTCTCACAGACATGCCACACACAGAGATACACACACGCAATGATAATTAAAGGCATATTTAAAAAAAAAAAAGTTTTAAGGATTCTAAGGCAAGTTAAAGGCTCTTAGAAGTGGCTGCCCAGTTTAAGATCTGGTAATGTGAAAAGGAAAAAATGGTGCTGTTATTCCCAAAAGCCTGAATGTGACTGAGAAATGGACTTTATATTGTTTCTCTACTTTGAGAAGGAACTTCAATAAGTACATGGTGTTTGGAAATGGCAGTGTATTTATATGTGTATCAAAAACAATGTGTAATGGTCTAGCTTAATATTTTCATTAAGAATTGTTAAACATATGTACTTCTCCCCTTCTTATTTGCTTTCTTATATCTTTCTAAGATACCGTGTTATATACCTGCTCAAGATTTCAGAGACTCCGTAAGATCTAGAATAGAATATTTAAACTCTTAAACCTGGTCAGCAACAAACTGCCTCAGTTTAGCTTTCTACATGTACTCCACTTGTAAGACCTACATTCATGCTTTGCTTTGATCAGCTGTCTCATGTATTCTCATCTGGTCATATCATGCCCATTTCTATGCCCCCATCCAGACTTCTCTGTTGCCTTTTTAATAATTCATCTTTATCGTTATTTAATCTCAAAATACTGCCATGTGACTAATAGTAAGCTAGAGTATTACAGATATCCCCTTTTTATACCCCATTGACCCCCTACATCCTGTACCTGTTCCTCTGCCCCAGGCCTTCACCACACTATTATCTGTGTCCATGGGTTATGTATATATGCAAACAAGTTCTTTAGTTGATCTCTTCCCGCCCACCCACCCCCTGAGATATCAGTCTGTTCCAAGCTTCTATGTCTCTGGATCTATTTTGTTCTGTCAATTTAGTTTGTTTATTGGATTCCACATATGAGTGAGATCATGTGATATTTGTCTTTCTCTGACAGGCTTATTTCACTTAGCATAATATTCTCTTAACACAAATCTTACAAGTAACAGATTAATGGAAACTTGAAGTCAAATAGATCAGGCCTGGTCCTGACTACCACCCAGCCATTGGACCTTGGGCAAGTTACCTAACTTGGCTGGACCTCAAATTCTTCATTTGTAAGATGGAAATAATAATGATTGCTAATGCTGAATGAGATCATGCATATTAAAGAGTCTGGCATACAGTGCTGAATGGATCTTAATTTGCCTTCTCCGTATACTCCTTTGAATTGAGGATACAATCTACCTTTGCTGCAAAGGCCATTCTCTACCTCCCACCTTGACTTTAGACCATGTTAATTTCTTCAGCTATGTTTCCTTAAGGCACTTCTTGTCAGGTACACTCATTCCCTTAATTAAAAAAAAGTCTTGGGTGCTGTAAAATGACAAAAATCATATAAGTGCTTCACATAAGACTTGACACATACTAAGTGCTCTGTAAATATTTCTGTGGCTGCTGCTGCTATTGCAAAGGCAACAGTCACTTGTACCCCTATGGTCATAGCTCCTCCACTGATGTTATGTTTGTTCCTGAAAAAAAGAGGGGGGGCAGTAAAGAGTCATGGGTAAAACAATATACCCTCTGGATCCTGCCTACAATTTCCAGCTGTGTGACGTTTGGCAGGTTACTTGACCTTTCTTGATTTAGGATGCCATAATAATTACCCACCCACAAAGTGGTTTTGAAGATTGAATCAATTAAAACAGAAAAATGATGCAAATACCTGATAATCAAAAGTACTTTGTATGCATTAACTATTGCTGATGCTTTTTTAGCCTTTCAGTTCCAATCCCCCAAATATTTTGAAAGTTCCTGAGAACAGGGATGTATATTTGTATTGACCTTATCATTTCATAAGGACAAAATGAAATAATAGATGGCATAGGGTAGGTCTAGTACCATGCCCAGAGCACGGTAAAAGCTCTATAATAGCTAGTTTCCTTCGCCTTATCTTACCTACCACATATAGTAAGTAATTCTAGGAATTGCTCTTTGAAGGGAATAAATGAATATTGATTTTACCTATATGCCAAGGTACATCATTAAATATGGAACCATTATAATTCAAAGGACTTCCTGTTATTCTATGGAAATCTGGTCTGGTAAAATTGTCATGTTCCTTTTATTACTAATATTATTTACTGTATTCTGACTGCCCCAAAACTACTTGCATACTTTACCCTGGAGCCCAGAGTTGTAGTATACTTAAGTCAGACATTGTCTTAATTGTCTTTTAGCTTTACCTTCATTTCCCTCCCTGTTTTCTTTTCTCTGTTCCTTCTCTCTATTGCTTACTTGCATTCATATTTAAACCATTGAACTGTCACTAAGTGGCAAAAGAGCTTTCCTTTACAAAAGGCTAGCTAGAATTGCTCTCAGCTGCTTCCATCTGCAACATTTTCAACATTTCCACATTTCACAGGTCAAGCTGTGAAATCAGCACAAGGCAAAGCAACCATCACTCTTCATGCCTTTGATTTTGAAGTCATCTCCAGTTAGACAAGTGTAATGTAAAGTTAACCCATGAATAAACCTGCAGGGTGATAAAAGTATGAGTTGACTAAGAAACTGGTTGTTAGGTTAATGCTGTAATCTTTTTTTTTTTTTAATCCAGCATTACTGTGGTATCATTGACATATAACATGTGTAAATTTAAGGTATACAACATGATGATTTGATACACCTATATATTGCAAAATGATTAACACAATAACACTATACTAAAATTACCTTTTCATGGTGATAGCATTTAAGATCTATGCTCTTAACAAGTTTCAAGTATGTAGTACAGTATTGTTCACTCTAGTCACCATGCCATATATTAGATCCCCAGAACTTAACTTATAACAGGAAGTTTGTAACCTTTGACCAACATCTCCCCATTTCTTCCAACCCCCAACTGCTGACATTTCTATTCTCTATTTATATGAATTTGGCCTTTTTAGATTCCACATATAAGTGAGAAAATACTCTATTTCTCTTTCTCTGTCTAACTTATCTCACTTAGCATAAAACCCTCAAGCCATCCATGTCACAAATGGCAGGATTTCCTTCTTTTTTCTGGCTGAATAATATTCCATTCCCACCAACAGTGCACAGAGTTGCCATTTTCCACATTCTCACTAACACTTGTTATTTCTTGTCATTTTGGTATGGACATCCTAACAGGTGTGAGTTGATATCTCATTGTGGTTTTGATTTGCATTTCCTTGATTTTTAGTGATATTGAGCATCTTTTCAGGTACCTGTTAGTTATTTATATGTTGTCTTTGGAAAAATGTCTATTCAAGCCCTCTTCCCATTTTTATATTGGATTGCTTGTTTTCTTGCTGATGAGTTGTATGAGTTTATTTTATATTTTGGATATCAACTTTTTATTAGATACATGGTTTGCAAATATTTTCTCTCATTCCAATATTTTCATTTTGTTGACTGCTAGTTTTTCTGACAGTGTACACTACAAGTTCCCAACAAAAAATGTGTAATAATTTTATATGACACACATTGCTTTGCTTTATTACTTAACAGGACAATATGTTTCTGGTGGATAAGAGCAGTGTCTGTCTTAATTTTTTTGGCAGAAAGGAGTATTCAACAAATATGTCTTAAATAAATAGAATTGTTTATAAAAAGTGTTATTTGAAAACCTTGTTCCCTCTGTTTAAAGACTCACAAAAATCTATCCTTATACATGCAGAAATTACTTATATCAGTTTTTTTTGATAAGTTGAATAGAAGACAAAATACAATGAGCAAAACAATACTCTATTTCCCATTATTTGGATATATAATGTCAAAAAATAAACTATGAATTTTCCCATTATATATATGTATATATATTCAATTATATAAATGTAATATCTTATATATATAATATATATATCCCATTTTCTTTATCCACTCATGTATTATCCCATTTGTTAATTTAATCTCATTTGTAATATTGTTTACTGAGATCCCTATCTTCTGAATTAATAGGTAGATATATGGATGAATAGTAATGTGATATAGTAATATGTTAGTTATAGAATCTAGAAAATTCCCTTATAAGTGATCAATATACTATTATTTTATCTTCTGCACACTTGAAAATGTTCATAATAGAATTTTGGGAAGAATAAAGATCCTATTTTCATTAAGTTGGCTGTATGTTTATAAAAATATTGAACTAAGATAGTCCTTAAGTGGAATAATTGCTGGAGTACTAGTTTGAGTCAAGCATTTGACATTTATAGGGCTGTAACGAGTTAAGGATATTTTTAGCTGAACCAACAAATAAACTGAGTTTTTGTAAGTTATTCCTTTTGGGGATAGTTGGTGAAGGGCATTTTGTAACAGTGATGAGTATATTATGGAAAGAGACAGAAAAAACACACCAGTATTTTCTGTTGAGAATGAGACTCCGAATACTGAATAAAGATTTATAGAGAGGCATAAAGCTAATTGGCCGTAACTCACTGATTTTACAGGTGAGGAAACTGAGACCAGGCATTTGAAGCAACTTGTTCAAAATCACCCAAGTAGTGGTGTCAGAGCGAAACTTTATTTCTCCCAGAAGTACTCCTACTTCCCAACACCAGCACCAGCACACACACACACACACAAAAGATTATCATGCCACAGATGCTCATAGATTTCTTTATTTGGAGTAGTAGCAAATCTTTATGGGTGTCAATAATAGTTTCCCTGACTGAACATGTTTCTCCACTGACCAACCATAATTATTTAAAATTTTCTGAGACCAGAAAGCCTTATGTTTATCAAGTGGGTTAGTAAGTGATTGTGCAAATGATTAGATGAATAGTTGGTCATTTATTAAGCTGTTATTACTCTGGGCCAAATTGGTTATCAGATTAACTAATGCAGTGGTTCTCAACCTTCTGCCCTTTTAAATACAGTTCCTCATGTTGTGACCCAACCATAAAATTATTTTCGTTGCTACTTCATAACTGTAATGTTGCTACTGTTATGAATTGTAATGTAAATATCTGGTATGCAGGATGGTCTTAGGTGACTCCTGTGAAAAGGTCATTCAACCATCAAAGGGGTCGTGACCCACAGTTTGAGAACCGCTGAACTAATGAGTCGCATAGAAGTGAGGAAATGAGTTCTAGGACAGGTAAGTTTTGATAAGGAGGAGAGGACAGTAGGACTTGGTGAATGATGCCTGGATTGAGAGAGACAATGGAAGGCTTTGAGAAGTATAGGTGGGGCGAAAGACAAAGAGATAGAAAAGCACTTCCTCTATTTAATTCCCAGAAATCACACTGTATCTCAGAATACACTACCACAGGGGGAATGCACAGGGTAGTAGTGAGTGCCTTTTGGGAACTGGTAATGGAGGAATGCCTGACTTTCTCAGAAGCAGAATTTGCCATAGAGGCCAAGTCTAGAATTGGTTGCTTTCCTTCACTTATTGAATTCTAACAGCCAATGGTCTATTTTTTTATTGGTATGTTTTTGTTTTTTGCCATTGCCATAGATTAATGGTCTTCAAATGTGTTCTCAGCTCCAAAGTACTGTCTTCATAAGGCATTTTACTTGCAAATTCTGAATGAAAAAGGTACAATTGGGGTTGTTCTTTTTTGGGATAGAACACGATGTGGCTGAAGGGCCCAGACCCAACAGCCTTCACCCATTCTTGAAGAACTCTGAGGAACATAGGGAAGTCTAAGGAGCATGGTTAGAAAAGCACTGTCTTAGAAAAATGGAAAGTACATTATGGTCATCTGAGTCCAGTACAGAAGCAAGTACTAGTATAATGTTATTTAAGTCCTTGAGTTCACTATGTGTGAAAGTGTTATCTTCTGGGACTCTACCCTATTCTTTCACAATAGATGAGATGTAACCTTAGCTTGAATTGTTTTCATTTCCCACTAAAATGATGAGTCAAACTGACATAAAAAAAATACATATTCAAATAGGTTTTATTGTCTTCTCTGTTGTGGGAATAATTGTTCCTAGATTCAGAGTAAAAAGAGTGTCATTTACACTCCTCTCACATTACTGACCTCAGAGCCTCATTTCTGTCTTTTGAGAGGTAGGTATTATGGTTATTATTTCTTATTTATAAGTTGAATTGGAAGTTTCAAACCAAGTGGATGTCACATTAGTGCCCTCCTCAACCCTGTTTCTTTACAATTCTCAATGTATCCCCTTTTGAAAGTATGTTAGTAGATACCTGCTTCATTTGTCCATGTATAAATAGGGGATATCCCTCCTTTCTTTTCTTACACTTCAATATATTCCTAAGATTTCAAGAAAATGTATGGGACTACAAGATGAAATATTGACTATAACACTGAACATTTATATTCATCCTTCAAAAATCACTTACTCAAAGAAATAGAAAGTTATTTCTTTTACTTTCAATGTTTTGTTACTGACAGATTCTTGGAGGGTTAAACCAATAGCTACTTTTATTTATTTTTTTTTGTTGTTGAATTATTGATTAAGTATATGCTGCATGCTCTGTGTTGCCCAATTGTTCACTGCGCTCCAGCAAGCTGCACCAAAATCTTCATGTGGGACTCTTTCAGGTTGGCTGAGGGTCCTCACATCATGCTGATGGATTCCTCCAGCAGGAGAGGAGAGAGAAGAGCAGAAAGAGAGAAGAGCAGAAATAGAGGAGAGGAGAGGATAGGAGAGGAGAGGAGAGGAGAGGAGAGGAGAGGAGAGGAGAGGAGAGGGGAGGGGAGGGGAGGGGAGGGGAGGGGAGGGGAGGAAAGAGAAACAGGTGGAAATGATTCCAGGTTTCATATACACCAAGGGAAGGAATGTTATAAAAATTTCTTATACCCTATAGCAGTGATGACGAACCTATGACACACGTGAACTCATTTTTTTGGTTGATTTTTCTTTGTTAAATGGCATTTAAGTATATAAAATAAATATCAAAAATATAAGTCTTTGTTTTACTATGGTTGCAAAGATCAAAAAATTTCTATATGTGACACGGCACCAGAATTAACTTAGGGTTTTTCAAAATGTTGACACGCCGAGCTCAAAAGGTTCGCCATCACTGCCCTATTGGGTTAACAGTGTCAGTTCAGACAGATTTTTAAGGAGATCTTATTCATCTCTACAGTAAGAACTCTTTTATTGGTAGTAAATTCATTTCAAGAGTTTGTTTCAGAAAAATGTTACCACTAATTGAAATACAGTTGGAAGAAGAGGCAATTTAATGAGCAGTTACACTGTATGCTCAGAGAAAGAATTGAAGAAGAATGGAAATCCATAGTTGTGTAAGATGGAAAATCTAGCGGTGCTTGACCTATTGGATTGAAAAGCAATACAGGAAGTCTTAAATCATGCGAACCCTGCTGTTAGTGCTGTGCCAGCTACAGAATATGCAGCATGGTATGGGACTATATTTGGCATGTAAATATATGATACATTTAACTTTAATTTTATATGAGTAATTTTAAAATCTATTCTAATATGCCATATATTGTGGACTTTTACTACTTATGCCTAACATCCTGGTATTTCACACCCAAAAAACTAATAAAACCCTTCATTCATTTTAGGGAATTATAAAATTCTATTATGTGCAGTTTTAGTTGAAATGTAAACCAAGTTGTCTCACCACTCACTCTCTCACCAAAGAGTAGATCCATGAACAAAACATGTGACAACATGACCTTCTCTTCACTTTTAATTTGTACCAGAGTGGCATAAAACCAGAATAAAATAGTTGGGGCTGATTCATTTCAATGGCAGCCCTGAGGTGACTTTTGTGGTGCTTTCAGTATGTCTTTGAATTCCTTGACATTCCTTCCTTTAAAAGGTGGAATCTCATTCCTTTCTCCTTGAATTTGGACTATACTCAGTGACTGGCTTCTAATGAATACAATGTATAATTGGACGTAAAATGTAACTCTGAAAGCAAGGTCATGAAAAGGTTACAACTTTCACTTCGTTTATTCTCTCTCTCTCTCTCTCTCTCTCTCTCTCTCTCTCTCTCTCTCTCTCTCTCTCTCTCTCTCCTTTATCCACCATGGTGTGAGGACACTCAAGGAGACCTGGAAGAATCCCACATGAAGAATAACTGAGGCTTCTGCTAAAAGCTTTCGTACTCTTGATAGTCATGTGAGTGAACCACCTTGGAAGCCAATCCTCTAGGCCTAGTTAGCCTTCAGATGTCTGTAGCTGTAATCAACACCTCTATGGCAACATTATGAGAAACCCTGAGCCAGAAATACTTGGCCAAGGTGCTCCCAAATTATTAGCCATTGAAACTGTGAACTACAACAATGTCATTATTCATTTTGAGTTATGACATTTGGAGGTTAAACAGTAATAAATAAATAACAAAGTTGGATCAACCCATGTTACCAACACTTTCTAAAGTTTCTTTGCTTCTTTTCACTTCTTCAATCTCCTTCTGTCTTCCCTATCTATACTAATAAAAGGGTAATATGCTAATTAGGCCGGGAGACCTTCCAGACGTCCTTCCAGACAAAGCCATAGTGGCAGGGCCGAGACAGAGGCTATTAGGGGTGATCAGGCCAGGAGGGGAGGGTAGTTGGGGGTGATCAGGCCGGCAGGCAGGGTGGTTAGGGGCAATCAGGCAGGCAGGCAGGTGAGCAGTTAGGAGCCAGTGGTCCTGGATTTCGAGAGGGATGTCCGACTGCCGGTTTGGGCTAAATCCCTGTGGGATCAGGCCTAAACCGGCAGTTGGACATCCCCTGAGGGGTCCCAGATTGGAGAGGGTGCACAAATTTCATGCACCGGGCCACTAGTAATTCTATAAGCCTCTTACTGAACTTCGTTCTGATGAAGTCAGTTTGAATTGCTAATTGCTTGCTATTAAGAAACTAAACTTTAAAACAGTAGAAATTGTAAATTTAAACCAAAATAAGGAAAATAATTTTTTAATCTCAGAAACTTGAATTCAATATAACGGTCTACTGTGGATTTTATTTAATTTTTAAAATCAGAGTTTCATGTACCTACACATTTTACATGTACTCAGCTAAAATGTTGCTCTTTGTCCATGGGCATTGTACAAGTCAAATGTGACTTACCACTGATGCATATGTTTCTTTTTAAAACATATTTTTAATTGATTTCAGAGAAGAAGGAGAGAGTGATAGAAACATAAATGTTGAGAGCGAATCACTGATGAGCTGCCTCCTGCCTCCTGCACACCCCCTACTGGGGATCAAGTTGGCAACTCAGGCATGTGCCTGGAATCTAAACAAACCATCAACTCCTGGTTCATAGGTCAACACTCAAACACTGAGTCACACAGGCTGGACAATATATATGTTTCTTGATGAATATTCTAAAGTTGTAGCCATTCTTTATCATATATCACTTATAAAGAATTCTGTGATCATCAGCTATAAAGAATATAAGCTTAAGCTTATAAGATGAAATTAAATGTTTTATAATTAAAATATTTAATCATAGATTTAATTGTTGAATACTTATGTTGATTTATACTCACAAGTGGTTATTTCAGACAAGCTTTGAATATTCTGAACTTTAGCACATTACCCTCATGAGTCTGTGGTGGTTTTTTTCCATCTATTTCTACAAATTGATGGAAAATTCAAGGACAAAAATAATCAACATATAATGAACATTCATTCCCACTATTTTAAATTTGAATGATTTTTTTAGATTTTTTAAAAAGAGCAATGTGAGCTGTGCTTTTATATCAAGCACAGGAAAGTTTTGGTCATTATTTTTAAAACATTCTTTATTGCATCATTCTCTCATCATCCTCTCCCTTCTCCTCCTTGTCCTCCTCCTCCTCCTCGTCTTCCTCCATTGCTTCCTTATCCTCCTCCTCCTCTTCTTTCTTTTTCTCTTCCTCTCCTCTCCTTTCCTTCTAAGATATCATTCCATATATCTCATACCATTCATTTTTTCTATATTTTTTTCTCTCTATTCTTTAAATTGCATAAGTGCATATTGAGCTTTCCTTGAAGTCAAGAACTTTTTTTCCCCTGTTGTCAATCTTTGCTTAAAACTATCAAGTAAAATTTTTATACTTTTCAATTCTACACTTTCCATTTGGTTCATTTTTATAATTTCCATTTCTATTCTGAGATACCCATCTTTTCACTCATCGTGTCCTTTAAAATATTTTTAAAAGCTGTTTTAAAATCCCTGTTAGCTATGTCCAACATCTGGATATTTGGTATTGATTTTTATAGGCTACTTTTTCTTTGAAATATGGTTCACATTTTTTTTTTCTGTTTTCTTACCTTTAGTGACTTTTGCTATATGCTTGACATTTTGGATTACAAATTATAGGGAATATGAATTATATTATGCCTTAATCAATGTTGATTTTTTTGTGGCTGGCAGGTAAATTATTGGTGTATACTTTTGTTCTTGTCAGGCTTATATTTATTCTTTTCTTCTTTTAAAAAAACTTTATTGAGCTATAATTCAAATACCATAAAAAGTCACCCTTAAAGTGCACAGTGCCGAGGTTGTTAGTATATTCACTGAGCTTTGCTATTATAGCCATAATGTAACTTGAGAATTCTTGATTAGAATTGTATTTATACTTAGTGTTTAACTTCATCCTAGGACGTGCTTATACTACAGCATGGTTCTTATGCTCAGGACATAATTTCTCTGAGGTCTCAACTGAGTGATGACTGAAGTCTCTTTACTTTGGCTGGGACTCCCAATTAATTCCAGAACTGTAGGCCCACTAGTGTTACTATTTACTAGTAGCTCTCAACCCTAAAAAAAGCAATCTTTGGGAGGCCTTGCTAAGTCTCCCTCTGCACATATACAGCCCAGCCTTCGGCCAGCAGTTAATCCCCACACACTCTTCCTATGCCCCCATCAGCATAGCTTCTTTTCTAAGGCAAAATATCTTGTACATTGCAGGCATCTCAGCATCTTGGATCATCAATCTCTTTCTCTTCAGACCAATGAGACCACCAGCTCCACTTTCTTGCCATTGGGAAGCTGAGGTGAAGGGCCGACTATGAGGCTCATCTCTAATATTTATGTGCTGCCAAGGATGACCATGTTCAGCCTATTGTTAATTTTAGGAAAATAATGACTTCATATATTTTTCTAATTTTATATTTTTTTTTTCAAGAGGGCATGTCTGGTACCAGTTACTTTGTCATGGTCAACAGTTGAAGTTGCTCTCAGGTTCAAATGAATATTTTAAACCAGTTTGCTATAAAACTTCATGACTTTCTTTTTTTGCACTCAATAAATGTTTACTAAATAAAATTTGGCTCATTCCAAACATGACATTAGAGTGTTAAAAAAAGTATTAAAGCTCATATAGTTCAATCCTCCAACTGATCATAAGATTTCCTACTAAATACAAGTGTTTACATGTTAACAAGTAAACACAGATAGCTTATTAGGATGCTGCAAATAACCTTCCAAAGAAATAAACAAAACACCTAAAAACTCCTAGCATATATACACATACCATATACATGATCAAAATAGAGAATTCCTTCAGAATTTTTTATAACATGGATTAAATCTATTTGAGTAAAAATATATTAACCTACAAGTTGCTTCACAATTTAATTAATGTCAATATTTTGTATTTATACAAATGCAAAGATATAATTATGTCATGAGAGCCCTATATATTTACATATTTGTGCTATATTAGGCATTATATTTTAAAATATTAATATCTTTCAATAGAGAAAAATAACTCAATTATTTTGAGATTTCAACAAATCACATCTACAAATTATGGAGTCCACAAATTATGCCTAATTCAGATAGAGAGTTTTGTTTCTTTAAAAAAATATTTTTATTGATTTCAGAGATGAAGGAAGAGGGAGGGAGAGATAAATGATGAGAGAGAATCATTGATCGGCTGCCTCCTGCACACCCCTAACTGGGTATCGAGCCCACAACCCAGGCATGTGCCCCCTGACTGGAATCGAGCCAACCTGAGACCCTTCAGTCTGCAGGCTGATGCTCTATCCACTCAGCAAAACCAGCTAGGTCTGGAATTCTTTATTTCTTAAAAATAGGGTTTAACTTCCTAAACCAGTTTTCACCAGGACCTTTGCTTATTGGAAATAAACTCAATAAATGATTTTGCCATTAATCTTTCTGTATTTCTATAATATAGTAACAATCTACTAAAATTTTCAACCTATACTTAAAAGACAGACTGTGATATCTCAGATATTTTAACGATAAAATTTAAATCAACACACCACCCAAAGGAGTTTCAAAAGTATTTACAATATATTTTACAGATTGTAGCTAAGAGCTTTGTACAATTCATCTTCCAGATATAGATGCATTAATGAATTTAAGTGTATTAATTTTTTCTAGCATTTACAATTAATTATTGTCTTGGTTTGGCAGCGAAATGTTAAAAGGGGCTCAAAGTCCAAGTGAAATGATTTTTAAGTGCATTGGGAATGATGAGTTATATTCACTTTAACAATGCCAAGTTCTTTTAAAGGCTCCATGCTGTCAATGTTAAAGTTTTTAAATCAGAATTCTTTTTGATAAATGCCTCACTGAAACACAGAAAAGTCTAGGATAGGCATTTAGCAAACAAGGAAATACATTAGTGTATGAAAAGGGCAATGTTTTAAATTTCCTCCTGGATAGCCAAGCAAATAAAAAGCAAAATCACAATGAAGTAATATTTTCTGCCCTAGAGATTGGTAAATAATTTTGAAATTTGATAATACCAAATGTTGGCAAAAATGTGAACAACAGAAGACTCATATGCACTTAATCGGGGAGCATAATCACTTTGGAAAATGATCGGGCATTTTGTTTGGTAAATTTGACTAAATACATACCCTACAATCTTGTACGTCCACTGAAAGTGCATACCCCCAGAAAAGTGGGTGTTAACACCAGGATACATATACAGCAACGGTCATAGCAGCATTGTTTACAATAGGCAAAACATAGGAACAATTCATTATCCATCCACAGCATATGGATAAGAAAATTGCGATAGATTCATATGTTGGAATACTGTACTACAAAGCAACAGAAATAATAAACTGTACTCAACAGGACATGGTAAGTCTCACAAACATAAGTGAAAGAAAGCAGTCTTAAAATAATACATATATATTCACAATCACACAAAATGCAAAAGAATTAAATTAAGCTGTATTGTTTAAGTTTGCATGAATAACTGGAAAAGCAAAACAAAAACAAGTGAGTATTGTAGAAATTAGGACTGTGATTGATGCCACGGGGAAGGGAAGGACTGTGATTGGAGGGTGGATGGCTGAGGCTTCAGGGGAGCTAGTCATTTCTTGACCAAAGTGGTGTTTACAGTAGTGTTTGCTTTATAATAATTCATTATACTCTATGTTTATATTTTGTATCATATTCTGAAAATATGTTACCTTTAATTTAAAAAAAGTTCTTTAAATATATACAGAAGATTATATAAATGATTAGGAACAGGGAAAAAAGAAGAGAAGAGATAAAAGAGCATTAAAATATATTATAATGCTTTTGTCTGTAAGTAAAATAAAACAATTCAAAATAATTGAAACAATAATTTGTGTTATTTTTTAAAAAATATATTTTATTAATTTTTTACAGAGAGGAAGGGAGAGGGATAGAGAGTTAGAAACATGGATGAGAGAGAAAGATTGATCAGCTGCTTCCTGCACACCCCCCACTGGGGATGTGCCTGCAACCAAGGTACATGCCCTTAACCGGAATTGAACCTGGGACCCTTCAGTCTGCAGGCCAACGCTCTATCCACTGAGCCAAACCAGCTAGGGCATTGTGTTATTTTTTAAAACAAGAAGTTTGGAAATGGGATCGGCTCCAGGTTAGGTTAATTTAGGGGCTAAACAGCATTGTCAAGCTTTTTTTTCATGTTTTCACTGCATTTTTCATATTATACTCCCTGTTATAGGATGGTGGTCAGAAAGGCAGAACTAATACTGTATCTTTTTTTTTTGTCAGTTAGGAGAACCTTTTCTCATGTGCCCCCCTTACCCACCATCCTGGGCCACACACACACACACACACACACACACACACACACACAGAGTTTTCCTCTTGACTCTGTGACTGAAATTGCATCCCAGGCTCATGCCCCCAGTTTATGAAAAGGGCCACCATGGTTGACTTAGACCAATTATGTTTTAGCCTCTTACCTCCTCTGAAACAAAATTGACGGAGGAGTGAAGATAATAAAATTGAGGTTCTGCTAGGTAGAAGGAAGAAGTGCAAATATTGTCTGCTATAAATTTTAAAATATAGAAAATTTCCCAGAAAATCATAAGCCTGATCAAAGTACTCTTAAAAGTATTAATCAGCATTACTGAAAATGGTCCATATCCAAGCATTTTCTAATGTACCTTTTTTAATTTAAAAAATTAAATTACCAGCAGGTAAACATCATATTACCCAAAGAGAAAACTCAATCAGATTATATAAGAATCCAAATGTTAGAAAAGAAGGAGGAACCTCTATAGAATTTCTAGGGCAAATATCACTTGTTTCTAATCATATCTGTTCCTGCTTATGGTATTGTTTACAGCAAAGGACAACAACAACAATAAAAAGACTGTCAGGCATGGATAGATCAATAAATGTAACCACCCCAAGAACCTTGTTGAAAAAATGCCAGAAAAGGATGTTCCTGATTTTCTAATTATGGAGTAAATCAAATAGAAAAACTCAGGGATGGGAAAGAATTGTGTTCAAAATAGCATTGAGTAGTGAAACTAAAGTTTAGACTCAGTACTACACAGGAACAATGAGTGACTCCATAAATATTAGTTATTTTAATAATTGTTAGTTTTGTTTTTAAAATAAACTTTATTTTTAAGAACAATTTAGATTTACAAAATAATTATGAAGATAGTACAGAGAGTTCCCATGATACAGTACCCATTTCCCCCTATTATTAACATCTTATATTAGTATAGTATATTTGCTATAATCAATAATCCGATATTGATCCATTATTGATCCATTATTAGCCAAAGTCCATAATTTACTCAGATTTCCTTAGTTTTTACCTAATGTTCTTGTTCTGTCCCAGGACGCCATCCAAGATATCAATTGCATTTTGTCCTCATTCTCTTTGCTTCCTCTTGGCTGTGACGGTTACTCAGACTTTCCTTGTTATAGATACCTTTGACAGTTTTAAGGAGTGTTGGTTAGGTATTTTGTAGACTGCCCCTTCACTTGAAATTTGATTTCTTTCATGATTAGGTTGGGGCTATGAGTTTTGGGGAGGAAAATCATAGAGGTCAAGTGCCACTCTCATCACATCATATTGAGGGTATATACCATTGTTGGAGAGGGTAATCGAGAAGACATGGCCTTGAGTTGACTTGTGAAGAGATCCCAGGCATCCAGAGGCTCCTCAACCCCTCCCCTGCCCTTGGAATGTATGTCCACAGTAGGAGCTGCTTCAAGGGTGTAGCCTTGAAGGAGTAAGGGCTTGAGTCCATCTGGATGGTATACAATTTTAAAAAATATTAACACTCTGGTGGGGAATTTTGATAGTAGTAAAGGCTTTGCCTATGTGGGGGCAAAGGGTATATGGGAAATCTCTGTACCTTTTGCTTAATTTTTCTGTGAACCTAAAACTTCTCTAAAATATAAAGTCTAAGTAAAAGAAAAAACAACAACAAAGAAAACCTATACCTATTAGCAATCAGTCATCATTCATTCCCCACTACCGCCAACGCCTGAAAATCACAAATTTACTTTCTGTCCCCATGGATTTGCCTATTCTGAACCAGTCATATAAATGGAACCATGCAGTATAAGTCCTTTGTGTCTTCTTTCTTTAACTTGTAATGTTTTGAAAGTTCATCCACATTATAGTATGTATCCGTACATTATTCCATTTCATGGCTGAATCCCCACCAGCAATAGATGAGAGTTCCAATTTCTCTACGTCCTCACCAACATATACTGTTGTTCATCATTTTTGTGCTTACTCACCATCTGCACATCTTATTTGGAAAAATGTCTACTCAAAATTTTTTACAATTTTTAAATGTTATTATGTGTCCGTTTTTTCTGTTGAGTTGTGTTATTTATATCTCCTGGATGCAAGACAATATCATATATAAGATTTGCAAATATTTTCTTCCATTCTATGGGCTGTCTTTTCAATATTTGACAATGTCCTTTGATTCTCAAAGGTATTCTGTTTTGATGAAGTTCAAGTTATCGATTTATTTCTTTTGTTACCTGTGCTTTGACTGTCATATATAGAAAACCATTGACAAATTCAAAGTAAAAGATATTTACTAATGTGTGTACTTCTAAAATTTTATAGTTTTAGCTCTTACATTAAAATCTTTTGTCCATTGTGAGTTAATTTTTGTATATGGTATATGGTAGGGGTCCAAATTCATTCTTTTGAATATGGATATCCAGTTGTCTCAGTCCCATTTGTTGAAAAACTTATTCTTTTTCTGTGGGATGATCTTGGCACTCTTGTGAAAAATGAGTTGAGCATAAATGTACAGATTTATTTCTGGACTCTGTTTTCTCAACTATTAACTTATATGTCTATCCTATGCCAGTGTTACATAGGCTTGATTATTATAGCTTTGCAGTAAGTTTTGTAATAGAAAAGTGGGACCTCCCTTATTTGTTCTTCTTATTTAAGATTGTGTTGGCTATTCTGGGTCCCTTGCATTTGCATATTAATGTTAGGATAAGCATGCCATTTGGGCAAAAAAAAAGTAGATGAGGGAATCTGTGCCATAGAAAAATGCCTACACTGTGACTGTGATCCATGAGTATACATACAATGGATCACATTGTTGGGATTACAATGTGCATAGGTATGAATTAAAAATTAAAGTAAGGGATTGTTATTAGGAAAATAAGAGTTATGCATTGTGTTCCTTTTTCCTTCCATATTTTTTTTTTTTGGTTTTAGTGCCATTTTACAATAAGGAAAATGAGCTTGAAATTTTTGAGGAAATAATTTATTTCTGAACTTCTTAAAGCATTTACGGGTAGCAAATTGCATTGCATATAGTAGGCACTTGGGTAAATATTTTGTGGACTGAAATTTGTGTTTTTCATTTGAATATGAAAAATGTGAGTTAAATTATATGGCAGGTAGCTCAAAGTTCATCTTTCAAAACAACTGTTTAATCCAGCTAAATTCAACAAGTAAATTTATGCACACACATTTCTGTGAATCAGTTGTATTAGAGACATAGTTCATCCTTCATAATACTTATTTTTCTCTATAGACTCACATTTTCACCATCACTATTATTAATTCCCTGAAAACTGATCCTTTAAGAAATAATTTGAAATATCAGGGAATAATTTTTTTTCAAATGGGCAGTGAGTTAGATCTTGTGCTTTCCCTAAAAAAACTATTCTATTTTTTGGGAGATGCATAACTCATCTCCTTCTGTGATATCAAAGTTTAAGACTGTGATCATTGATTAAACTTTGATAAACTATTAAATTATTCTTGGAAAATAATATGCACTAATTGACACCCTAAGGGGTTGTATCAATAGGGGGAAATGGTAATTGCTGGATACTCATAGGTAGTAGGTTGATTTTATCATCATTAAGGAAAGCAGGTGAGAGTTCATGGAGGAGTGAGAAGCAAGTGGAAAACAGCCTATCGTTATGGTATTCTAGTAATACCACAAACCACTCCACGTTTACTTCCATGATTGATGATGCCACTGAAAACCCTCCATGGGACGACTGCACTTTCTTGAATCTCAAACTGTAGACTATTCATTATGCTATATATTTTCTAGCCTGACCTGATATTGATGTACACTGTGTTTAATGAATCATATTTATCACACTCTGTTTCAGCACAGGATGTACTGTGTATCTTATCTTACAGTCATGGTCCAAGTGGGAAACGAAGCCAGTAAGGTCTGGGAATAGATTGGACTAGAGGGCAGAATTGGGAGCTTTGGAGAGAAAACTTGAGCTGACATTTCTAGCTGGAACAATGCAGAGCACTTCAAATATGAGTGGAAATCAATCTGTCATCTGTATGGTGGCAAAATGGCAACATCTGCAAAACCAGATCCTCTCAGCTTCAAATTATCATCAGCCCCAGTTTCCAATGGGTGGCCGTAACAATTTCCCCAAGTGTTGAACCCATGGGTATATAACTAGAGCTACACATTCTAACTAACATAAAAATGAAGTATTTATCTAGATATTTTAAAGAAATTACAAATGAAAACGAAGTAGAGGAAGTCATCCTAGGCCTATTTCTAAGCTGATGGTTTATCTTAAAAGAAATTAAAACAATTAGACTTAGACATGGTGTTTAACCACATGTAATTATATTATAGCATTTCCTCTGTGCCTTGCCTTGCTAATATCTCCAACATTTTAGGGCATATGACAATCAGGCAGGATGTGTCCTCAAGCAGTGGACGAGTCTTGCCTGACCACAGCCATCCCAGTTAACATCGGTGAGGAGCCTCACCTAAGATAGAGGAGGTTACTTGAGGACATGTCACAGGAGGCAGCCAGGAGAGTAAACAGTTCCAATGATTACTGATTTACTGCACGAACTGAAGTGTAAACATGAAACTATTATACTATTATAGGGCTTCTCCCCCAGAATGTATATACACTTCAACAGGTGATAACTCAATTTTCACTCCTTTTCTGGTTTTAACTGATTTGAAATAATGGGTGAAGCCAGACTAAACTTTGAACAAAAAAAATATATCCTAAAGTGCCACTAGACATTTTTTTTATGGGGAATCCATAAAAAATAAAGTTTAGGGTACAAAACCGGCAACAGTCGATGAATTGAGGGTGCACAAATACCGAACAAAATGATTCTTGATGTTTGTGATTCCATTGCTTTGCATCATCAGCAGTGCCTGAACCAGAATGGTCATTGGTTTAAAAACGCATTGACATTGCCGAAACCGGTTTGGCTCAGTGGATAGAGCATCAGCCTGCGGACTGAAAGATCCCAGGTTCGATTCCGGTCAAGGGCATGTACCTGGGTTGCGGGCACATCCCCAGTGGGGGATGTGCAGGAGGCGGCTGGTCGATGTTTCTCTCTCATCGATGTTTCTGACTATCTCTCTCCCTTCCTCTCTGTAAAAAATCAATAAAAATATATTAAAAAAAAAATAAAAATGCATTGACAAAAAAATTATTCATTTCTGTAGATTCTTTTAAATTTTGAAAATGAACTCTATATTCATAATCACTGACTTCATAATCATTCATTGTGTGTATATTTTTTGGAGGGGTATCCTATATTACTTTCAAGCCACTGGTTCCAAATGCATATATGAAATTTCTCTTCCTTACCCGATAGCAGACCATTCAACAAGACAGATTTCTTAACTTATGGCTCACTTTCAGTTACTCACTCACATGTATTGAAAGTTCATCAAGTTTAAATTTCCAGTTTTAGCTCCAATTCAGAACGCTTTCCCTGATCACAGGCCAGTCTTAAGTATAAGGAACCTTCGTTGGTAGGGGGCATAACTTCTTTCTCTTATCAAAGCAGCACCTAGGATTCCAGGAGAACCAATGTTTGGTTTGGGGGATACCTTTTTCCTTCTATATTCAAAGTATAATTCCTTTTTTCTCTGGTTTTAGGAGCTGGGAGGGCAGAAAGTGGGGAGGGGAATACTCATTCTATATTTAGTTGCCCTGTGTGGGTTGTCACAGCCTCTCTGGCTAAGATGGGCTGATCATTTCTATATTTTCATGCCAGGCATCAAATGCTGGCTTCCCCAGGCAACAAACTTATGAGGACCCTGCCAAGTTGGCCTACAAGCTCGGCTTACCCAGGCCCCTCAATGCCCCCACCACCTGACCCCATAGAACATTCCACAGTGGCTTGCTGCTGAGCCTCCCTTGCCCCATGTTAACCCCTCATGGGGGTTTTTTAAACACTCAGCTCATGCCTATTGTCACAAATGGGAAACTCAGATATGGAGAAACTATGTCAGTGCTCAACCCAGATAACCTCAAATCATTTTTACTATTTTTGTGTTACATCTCACCTCCCCCAAATTTCTGATTCCATTGCTTTAAAGAGCTAGCAACCTTGACTTTCTTTCTTTTTTTTTTTTAAATATATATTTTGATTTTTTACAGAGCGGAAGGGAGAGGGATAGAGAGTTAGAAACATCGATGAGAGAGAAACATCGATCAGCTGCCTCCTGCACACTCCCCACTGGAGATGTGCCCGCAACCAAGGTACATGCCCTTGACCGGAATCGAACCCTGGAACCTTGAGTCCGAAGGGCGACGCTCTATTCACTGAGCCAAACTGGTTAGGACGACTTTCTTTGGAGAAACAGCCCTCAAGCCACTGGAGCCTACTGAAGTACCAAGAAGCTTTTACTCTTAGGAGGTTGTTAACTGTCCAGAACATATACTGTCCAGAAAAGGAATACCAATGCCTAGCTCTCTTAATTCAGTTTGGGGCCATTTAGACTCAGAGGCTTAACTTAAACTCCTGAGCTTCCCCAGAGAGTCTGAACAAGCCCTACTTGCGGTGGGACTTCCAGACTTTTGTGTGTGGCTTTCTCTTCTTCCCTATTCAGCTCATCAATTCCCTGTGTGGTTTCTCCTGAGAGCACTTTCTTAATCTCTTGCAGGATTTCTTTTTTTAAAAAAACAAACAAACATATTTTTATTGATTTCAGAGAGGAAGGGAGAGGGAGAGAGAGATAGAAACATCAATGATGAGAGAGAGTCATGGATCAGCTGCCTCCTGCACGCCCCACACTGGGGACTGAGCCCACAACCTGGGCATATACCCTTGACTGGAATCAAACCCGGGACCCTTCAGTCCACAGGCCAACCCTCTATCCACTAAGCCAAACCGACTAGGGCAGGATTCCTTAATAAGTCCTCACTTAGGGCCTGCTCCTTGCAGCCTGATCTAAGAAACCTACCCTTGACAGGGAGTTGGGTAAGAATGGAGCTCTGCCACCATTGTCCCTGTGATTCCAAATCGACCAAAATTAGGGGTTCAAAGCCAGACTCAGTTCCTGGAGCTAGCAGTGGAAGCCAAAGAGCCCTCTGTTGTTCTCCGCCTGACAAACCATCACCAGGTCCTCCAGTATTTAGTTAATAAGACCTGAAGCTGTAGAAAGAATAGAAAAGAAGGTGGGCGAGTCCACTACAAATAACATGGTAAAGTGATGGAATAGCTAACATTTGTTTGGTTTTTTTAGTTTAAGCCGTGTTGTGACTGAGGAAGTTGAAACAAGAAGCCTGGACAAGAGTCGGATAATTAAGATGGCCACATTGGCAGGAGATGGTTTCCCGTCTCTGATACGTAGCATTTATGAATGAAAGTGCTCAGCATCTCAGTGGCTCTCCTTTTGAACTGGCTCATCCATTACGGGGGTAATGATTTTCCGTCTGGGCAACAGCAAAGCCAAAGGCCTATTACACAGGCAACATAAAGTTAAAAAGACATTATGAATAAAACGTTGGCTCGTGCCGGCTTTTGCCAACTCCAGAGAAGATTGCCTGGTGCCGGCGACACGTGTTTATTACACTTAATAATGTTTACATAATTCTTCCTCGAGCTCATTAGAGCTGTCAGATCAGAAGTAAATGCGTTCCCCCCTCTGTTTATCTCTAAAGACTTCGCAGTCAATAAAGCAAGATGAATGACACCCAGGGTGCAGACAATGTACTCCCCGGTTTTGCAAACACTGCCAAGTTAAATCCTTGGCCCCGGTGGGCTCCTGGGTTTTAGAATTGCATCTGATTAGCCCCTTAGTTCTTGAGCAAAAGAGCAGTGTTTCTCCAACTTCAATGTACTTGAAATCACCCCGGGAGCTTGTTAAAATACTCAGTGCTAGGCCTCACCCCTATAGATTCTGATTCAGTTGGTCTGGGGTGGAGCTCAGAAATTTGCATCAAGTGCAATGCAAGCTCTGGGCACGCTGATGCTGCAGGTGCATGGACCATATTTGTCCTGTTCCAGAGAGCATTTCTCATCCTCTGTTGTGCGGAGAACCCCTTGACAATTCGGGGCATTTTGGTCTGTGGGATGATGCTTCAGCAGCCGTGGCGAAGACAGCGGTGGTTGCAGCGGGAGCAGCTGCAGCTGCCTCATCGCCACTGCACGCGCGCGAGCGCGAAAACCCCACTGGGCCGGCTTGGCTCCCTGCGGTTGTAGGCCGGCGTGGAGGGGCGGGGCTTGGCGCCCGGGGGCGGGGCCTGGCGTCTGGGGGCGGGGCTCAGAGAGCCGGCTCCCGCTGTCTGCTCCTGGCGACGGAGGCAGGGGCTGAGGGCACAGCCAGCGGGCGGCGCGCCGCGGACTCCCAGGCAGCCCGCGGAAAGGTAAAGGCAGGAGAGCGCGCCGGCGGGTCTTCCCGCCCGGCAGCTGCTGTCCAAGTCCCGGAGTGTCCCTGGGGCCCTAAGCTGTGTGTGGGCGCCCGGGGTATTTGCATAGCATCCAGGGAAGGGCAGCTGAGCCAGGGTTTTTGCGTGTATCGCGGCGGGGCCCGGGGCCAGGGGGGTTTGGGGTCTGCAGCAGGAGCCTGCTGCCATCCCAGGACAATCGGACTCCGAGACAACTTTGCGCAGCGGTCCTCCTGCAAGTTCCCTTTATTGCTATTGTCTTAGCGCCTCCAGTCTGACAGTCTCCCCGGACTCCAGCTTTGTTCTCATCAGGCCAAACCCGCGGTCCCCGAGGGCGTGAACTCCGGAGACGCTGCCAAGTTGCACCTGCCAGCCGGATCCGCCCAAGCTCCCTTCGCATCCTTGCCAGGTCCGGGGCGGTCCTGTGTACACTGAGGCTGGCACTTGGAGCCCTGGCGCCCACGGGGACAGCGGTCCTCGCCCCATTCCCATGTGTGGTCTGGGATCCGGACTAGGGTGTCAAACCTCCGGGATGCGCGTCATTTGTGGCCTGAGAAATGATGAGAAAAAGTTTGGAGCCTGGGCTGGGGTTAGGGAGCCGGCAGCGCTGAGCTAGCTGCACAGGGCAGCAGTTGGAGTCGGTGCTAAGGGCTTGGCGCCCGGCATTGGGACAGGGACAGGGACAGAACCTTGGAGGCTGAGGCTCTGAGCCTGGGCTGTCAGCAGAGAGGGGGTGCTCCTTGTGGGCGCGCGTTGGCATGCAAAGGCTGTGTGTGTGATTGCAGAGAAGATGGGTGAAAGGAAAAAGGAAGGGAGAGGTACTAGGGACATAGTATGTAATTGCAGTATCCCGTGTGCACTCCCCCCCCCGCCCCAGATATTTTGGAAAAGCTATGCATGGGGTGCCTCGTGGACCGAACTCCCGGAGGTGGGGAGTGGGGGTGGAGGAGGGATAAGTTTTACCCAGCACTGGAGCTGGCTTTGAAAGTGAACAGGTGACAGAGGACTTCCGTGTGTATGAGTGCGTGTGCGTGTGTGTGTGTGTGTGTGTGTGTGTGTGTGTGTGTGTATGTACAGGAGCTAGGGATGCTGGACAGCCCACCGACCTCCCACCCTGCCCCCTCCCGGTTGGAGACAGTGGGGTGAGTTTTCCTGCCACTGCCTGCCTGAGGCTGGCAGGCGAGGAGCAAAGTGATGGCCTCAGAGTGGAGCAGACAAAAGGGTGTACTTGGTCGACCTCCAAAGGCCAGACGCCTGGTGTGTGTGTTTGTGTGTATGTGTGTGTGTAGGGGATCCCTTTTCTGCCAGCTAGGGAGAAAACACTGGGAAAGAGGAATGAGTAGGAGCAGGAGAAAGACAGGTGAAGCCTGTGATGAGTGGTAACCAGACCGGAGGAAGAAGAGAGCAGAGATTTTAAAGCATCTTGCCTGAGAAATTATAAGTGAATTTTCAAGAGATGCTGTTTGGGGGGGGCGGGGAGGGGGGGACTCTGAAGCTAAAATTTTAGAGGAAGGGGCAGCAAGTTGGATGGATAAAAAGGTATTGCAGCGAGCGGTGTTAAAGTAGGTCTGAAACCTTCACTGAAGTTTATTGCTGGTTTTAGATGATCTCCCTTGACATATCTTTCCAGCACCTACTCCAGAAGTACCTTTTGACTGTCAGAAAGAAGTAAAAGGCATATATACACAAATAAAATGCAGCTAAAATGAAGTTTAAATGAAGCTTTGAGCAGGATTAAATGGCTTGTGTAACTGCTGAATGTTGCTAAAGTACTGTCAAGGCTATAAAATAGCCAGACAAAAATAAAGGGAAAAAATAATTGTAACAAGAAAATGAAGGCTTTACAAGAACTTCAGTAATGAACACATAACAATTGATGGTATGATGCAGTAATTATTTTCGTATTTACGCCATTAACGATTGTAATTTAACGTTAATGTCCTGGTATTTTATTCCTTCTCATTTGCAGACAAAAGCACATCTGAGACACCATCAGGGAGTAATTTGGTAATATAAAGTCATGAATAGAAAACACTAAACCATGCTCAGAACTCTGACAACATAAAGCGCACAACAAAATAACCTCATTTGCTGTTTATTATCTGTCTTTATAATTCTGTTTACTATCATTTGCATAAATGAATAGCTAAATTGTATAGTATATCCCCTTTAGGAAAAAAATACTTGATGCTTATAGATATACTAGGAGGAAATTGGTAGGCAGGTAAGCCTTACATTAAGCACGAAAAAGATTTTTTTAAAACTTTGTAGCAGTAGAAGACGTCTGGAAATAATCAGAACACAAATTCAGCCTACCTAGGCATCCTTATTTTATTTAACTTGGTTCAAGTAGTTTTTAACAATATACACAGGTAAATAGTCAATGGGCAGACCCTAAATTTCTTTTCTCTACCTAATCTTAACCAAACTAAACCAAACCAATCCAATGTACTCTGTTTTGTTAATCTGAAAAAATTTTTTTTCTAGTCAAACATTCAAAGTGTAAATTTGCTGAAACTAAGAAGGAAGATGTTTATTGGAGGAAGCTCAAAACAAAATTCTTTCAGCAGATACTTAAAGTTATGAACATTTTAAGACAAACGTCCGTTCACACATTTTAAAAATATTGTGCGTGATTTTCACCTTAGGAACTTTGTTAAAACTACTTTATTCATATGATTAACAGGATGATTAATATCTGTATTAAAAGATATGAAGTAATATGCCAACAAAACAGCTGAGTAGAATGTGTAGTGGTTGGGAGGAATCAGTCAATCACATGAATGCTTTAAAAATCCATTTATCTTGCCAGCCACACAAAATATCACAATGATTGAATGCACCTTTTCCATTCCTTACAAATACGCTGGCCTTATGTGGAACAGCACAGTGAAATCAGTATTACCTGAGAATGGATTCCATGTGGGATTAAGGACCTTGTATGTATTTTAAGTGCAGGGGGAAAAAAATAAGTGACAAGTGAGTTGTTTATTATTGTAGAGACTGGTGATTCTGTAAGATTAGAGCAAGTTCTTTCTGACTATTTGGCTGGTTACAAACTTGGGAAATGCAATGGTGTGAAGAAATTACATTTTGAATACAGGTTTAAGTATTATATTCAGCCTTATGAAAGTCACTACTTCTCTATGTTTTCACAGTATTCCAAATATTTCAAAGGCTGTCCAATTTTTCCAACATTTCTAATGTTCTTAACACCATTGTTCTATAGAGAAGTTCTGTATTTTTTCTTTGTTTTAAAGGCCAGAATCTGACTTTTGGTTAATTTATTCATTTCTGAAACATGCTTATTAAGTGCCCATTATTAATTACCAGATATTGCAGTAGGTGCTGGGGATTCAAGGATGAGTTAGGCTCAGTCCTTGTATTTAAAAAGTGAGGGAGATTTATGTGGATAAATAAAGGTGATAAAATGTAATAAGTGGAGGTGCATCTTAGGGCTTCGGAAGGAGATAACCTGGGTTCAAATTTTACCTCTTCCTCTTCCTAGCTGGGAGACCTGGGTCACATTTTTTAACCTCTCTGAGCCTCAGTTTTCTCATCTGATAAATAAGGGAAAGCAACATCCCTGAGTCATAGATTTGTGAAGATTACATGTGAACACATTTTAATGTCTCCCACATTCAAAACAAACTCTGGATCCCACACTTTTCAGCATCCTTTACTTCATTTCTCTGCTCCATGTCATTGTCAAATTTGTTGAGTCTTGTCTCTATATATGTTATCTCCTCATCCTCTCTCCTTTTCTACCCATCTTATTCCAGCGTGGCTTCTGGCTTCACCACTTAAGGAAAAAGCTTCAGCTATAACTATTACTTGATAAGATCAAGCGAGCTGCATTCTCACTCAGCTTCTGGGAGCATTTGGAATAGTTCACTGGTTCCTTTTCTTTATAAGTGATCTTTTTGGCATAGTAACTTTGTGGCTTCTGTGACACTACACATCCCAGTTTCCTCACTGTGCTTTATTATTTCTTACTTGGCTCCTCCTTCATTGCTTCATCTCTAACTAAAGGTTGGATCTTTCCAACCTTGGGGTTTCATCCTGCGTCCTCTTCTTCTTTTTTTAAAAAATATATTTTATTGATTTTTTTTACAGAGAGGAAGGGAGAGGGATAGAGAGTTAGAAACATCGATGAGAGAGAAACATCGATCAGCTGCCTCCTGTACACTCCCTACTGGGTATGTGTCCACAACCAAGGTACATGCCCTTGACTAGAATCAAACCTGAGACCCTTGAGTCCGCAGGCCGATGCTCTATCCGCTGAACCAAACTAGTTAGGGCCTGTGTCCTCTTATATCTCCTCTCCATACCCCTCTCTCTAAGTAAATTTTCATTCTCATGATTTTTAATCTTCTCTATATGCTGATTCAATTTATATCTTTAGTTCATACCTGGCCAGCCACACAAAATTTCACAATGATTGAATGCACCTTTTTCATTCCTTACAAATACACTGGCCTTATGTGGAACAGCACAGTGAAATCAGTATTACCTGAGAATGGATTCCATGTGGGATTAAGGACCTTGTATGTATTTTAAGTGCAGGGGGAAAAATAAGTGACAAGCGAGTTGCACATTTATGAGCTCCAGAGCTCCAGAAACATTTATTCAATTGTCTACTTCTTCATTTGAATATCTTATAAGCATCTACAAATTTTTCTGTTAGAAATTACAGTCTATATTACCTCTACCACCAATACACTAAACTTATTCTTTATTCAGTCTTCCTCATTTTGGGAAATGGCATCACCATACACCCAATCATGAAACCCAGAAACTTTACCACCAACACATTTCATAATTATTCATCATGTATGTGTTCTGTGTGAGTGGTTTACCTGATAAATACAGGTAGGCCTACCAGTGTTGGTGGTTTATATCTGCAACTATTCTGATTGGCCGGTGACTTGACCATACCAGCTGATAAGTATGTTTTACTATTATCCCTGCTTATATCTGCCTTTGTCCATTTCCATTGTAAACTCTCCCCCTCCCCCGCAGAGTTCAAGCCAATTATCACCTCTCACCTGTTATTATTAGTATCACTATTTAAAGCTAAACTGACTTGCGAACTTGGACATCAATAAAGGGCAACCACCTTGTAAGATTTCCTACTAATTTAATACTAAGAGGTTGGATAGAGGAATTCAATTATAGGTGAGGAAATATGCTTGGTTGGCTTCCACACCAAAACAACAGATTATAGAATTTCAGGTTGTTGACTTTTTGCCGAATTTTGAATACTGTATCTGCATTTAATTTTAGGAAAAGGAAGTCAAATAAAGTTATATCACTAAAAAAAGTTTAATTATAATCTTGACTGGTCTACTTCTTTTCTCTTATCCAACAGAGTACATTTAATCAATAAACTTATCTGAAATATAATTAAGAGATAGTATCAAGAATATTAAATGTTGGTGTAGAGATATTTTGACAAATAGTAGCAAATAAAAGCAAAATAATTGGGATAAGTATCATCAGTGTCAAATTTAAAATTGCTTGTTATTTCAGTCCTCCCCTCTTTTGCTAGGAGGCTGGTATTTTTAGCAAAATGGACATCCTTGAGTACATTTAACTTTATATTCACTTCATTTGTGAGTTATAAGATTTTACTTCAACAGGGTAGCAGTGACGTACATGTAACCATGAAAACAAGACTCAAGTAATTTCTCAGTGATGTCATTGGCATTTAAAGATCATGAAAAATTAAAGCTTCAGTTCTTTAAAGAGAGGAAATTTCATTCACAAAAAAGGCTCAGGAATGGAAGAAAAATTGGTTTAATTGTAAATGTACTTTATATTCTGTGTTAGTCTTATGATGCTGATCCTGACTTTTACCTTGGGATTACACTGGGCTGGCTATAGACTCAGCCTTTCTCTTTTTATTTCTCTCTTCCTTCTCTTCCACTATTTGGTTTCTTCCTCCTTCTTCTTTAATTCTCCCTTTTTACTTCTTAACATTCTCTTATCCCTTTCCTTTTTTTCTCCCCTTCTCCCATCCCTCATCTTTTTTACTGCCTTTCTTTATCATCCTTACATAAGTAATACCGAATAAAATAGAAAGATCTATCTGAGCTTCTGCCCTTGGTGTTATCACCAATAGAGGATTTAAATCGATCACTTTGCCCCTGCCTTATGTACCTGGTGCTCTTTGCATCCATCACCTCAAACTTACCCTAAGAACCTGAAGATTCTTGCTTCAGTTTTCCCTATGTCAATAACTATATATATATATATATATACATATATATATATATATACATATGGTGGAAGAAAGGGATTGGCAGAGTTGCTTTGTGGATTCACACTATTGTATCTAGAATTACCCCTTTCCAATAAGTGGTCTTTCTCACCAGATGATACAAAGGTAGCATGCCTGCTTCCTGTACTCAGGTACCATTTTTGAAGATGCATGCCCATCTTCACAGTGATGATAACTAGAATAAGGATTTAAACAGCAATAATATGTATTGAGCACTTGCTATGTGCCAGGCTCTGTGCTAAATGCTTGATACATGCATGTTATTTCATTTATTCCTCACTCCTGATAGGCCCATATTATAGACAGACTATACTATAAACAGACTAAACAAGGTCAATTACTTCAATAAAGGTTGTAGAACTATAAAAGTGTGGTAGTGGCAACTCAGATTTTCTTAGCTGTTATTCTCTAAACTAGTGATGGCGAACCTATGTCACCTCTGACACGCGAACTCATTTTTTTGGTTGATTTTTCTTTGTTAAATGGCATTTAAATATATAAAATAAATATAAAAAATATAAGCATTTGTTTTACTATGGTTGCAAATATCAAAAAATTTCTATATGTGACACGGCACCAGAGTTAAGTTAGGGTTTTTCAAAATGCTGACATGCCGAGCTCAAAAGGTTTACCATCCCTGCTCTATACTATAGCAGAGGTACTTTCTCAGTATCACCCAGGTTCTATAACTATGAATACATTCATATTTATAGTGAACGGCAAGGATACACTGAACCTATAGTGTCTGCTTTAATAGGACACACTTCAAAGAAATGATTGGTGGGGAGAATGACATTCATTGGCCCTGTTGACTTAAGTTGTATAGGAGGACAATTGGGTAGATCTTAAGGTTAGATTCTTCCTAGGAAAGCATGATAAAGCCAATTTAATATAGTCAATCTCTCTCTGTCTCTCTCTCTCTCTCCCTCCCTCCCTCCCTCCAGTATAGAAATGAGGAATCCTGAAAACTAGTGGGATTTTCAGTGAGTGATGATCTAGCACCATAGGCTTTGAAAGAGACTTAAGTGTCTTCCTGGAAATGCCCTTCTTCCTCTTTCAAGGCAATGACATTTTAAATTTTTGGACAAACATGGTATAGATTGCTTTTGTGTGATAGTGAATGGAATAGTCATTTGAACAGAGGATAAATAAGATAGCATGGTGCAAGGAAAATGAGCCTTGACCAAGGAATGAGCAAAACTGAACCCCCTATTCCATAAACTGAGGCAATCAGGTGGGCTCTCTGATTTTTTTGCAGTGCCAATGCCCTATAATTCTATGCATGGGGAGGGACTGGATATAAAAGAGAGGACAGTTTATTATGAACACTGAGTGTCTTACCACAGCTTCTAAAATTAATTCTGTGTTCTAATAAAATTCATTCCTAAGTTGAATTACATGAGAGCAGGTGCAGTAAAAAAAAACATGAGCACTCCAACAGCTTCCTGAATATAACCTTGTTTCCATTGCTGATTCACTAGTAAAGTTGGTCTTATTCAAATGTTAATCAGATTATGACACTGTGTCAAAGTCCTCCAATGGCTTCTGACCTCTCACTCTTACAAAAGCCTAAGACCTTACAGTGGCCTATGAGGCTCTACATGATTTAGTCCCCTGTTACCCCTCTAATCCCACTTACTCGCCTCGTTTATTGAATGAATGAACAATATTGAGTGAATGAGGGAATATTCAAGGTGCTCAATAGTGTTTGCTGAATAAATATAGATGGGGAAGACATGGTTTTAATGAAGACACTGGAGAATTTAAGTTTAGAAACACAAGGCATAGGAACAATTTGGTGAGTGGATGAATACAATTAAAGCAATATATCAGCCCAGCTGGTATAGCTAAGTGGTTGAGCGTTGACCCATGAACCAGGAGGCCATAGGTACAGTTCCAGTCAGGGCACATGCCTGGGTTGCAGGCTCCATCCCCAGTAGGGGTTGTTCAGAAGGCAGCTGATCGATGATTCTTCTCATCATTGATGTTTCTATCTCTTTCTCTCCCTCTCCCTTCTCTCTGAAATCAATAAAAAACATATTAAAAAAATAAAAGCAATATATCTGAACTGCTGGATGCTGACCTTGAGTTTTTATCATTTATGTCTTTACTTAGCAAGTATTTATTGAGGCTTTACTATATACCAGGCACAAATCTAAAGGCTGGATGTCTAACAATGAACAAGAAGTGAAAACTCACTGGCCCCATGTGGCTGATGTCCTATTAGGAGACATATATTACAATAAAGTAGACAAAATTATAATTTCAGGTAACAATATACCCTATAAAAAAACTTTAGCATGGATTTGGGAGCAGGATAGGTTTCACTGAAGATTTCATACCCCCCTAGTATTAAACACTGAATTATGTGGTCATTTGTCCTCATTTCTCCTTTGCTGAAAAATGGTACTGATCTCAGAGATGCATATAGTTTAAACAGTCTTGTATTGAGTGGTATATTTCTTGTCTTACTTAAGATTTTTGCATTAGTAAAATGAGGCTTCCTATTAAAATATTATTTGAAAACCAGAGTTTGATAAAAGAAGGTTGCTAATTGATGGCTTATGTGAATGTGCTCTGCATTTTATTTTAAAATGGTAGCATGTGTTCTGCTGATACAATGGCATAAATCATTTAATAAAGTCAAATTCAGTGTAGAAAGGTTTTTTTCTTGCCTCACACATTAATACATTCAATGTTATAGTTACAAGAGATCATTGTGAAAATTTTAAATGGAAGAGATTCAGTTTTCATGCAATTTTTACATTACTTACTTAATTTTCTCAGTACCAATTTTGGCCTCTTTATTTTCTGATTTGTGTTCATTTGTTATGGCAGTGATAGAAGACAAAAACCGCTCAAAATCAATATGATTGGCTTAGAAACAAAAGTGATTAATGACAAACTCTCACCAGCAAGGAAACAATGATTGCTGTGGATGAAGCATTCAGTCTTTCTGAAACTACCCTCTGGGATAACTAGTGACCATGGCACCTGTATTAGTACTTCATCACTGCCTTAACAAGTTAACACAAACGTAGTGGTTTGAACCCTCCACAAATGTACTGTCTAATAAGTTTCTATGGGTGAGAATTCCAGGCAGGCTTGGTTGAGTACTCTGCATATAGTCTCACCAGGCTATACAAATCAAGGTCTTATTCAGTTTGCACTTTTATCTAGAGATTCTAGAAAATAATTTGCTTTCAAGCTCATCCAAGTTGTTGGTAGGATTCAGTTCCACATGGTTGTAGAACTGAGGTCCCTATTTCTTTCATGATGTCAAGCTGAGGATTGTTCTCAATTTCTAGAGACATTTCTTGGCTCATGGACACATCTTCAAAAACAGCAATGGTGAGTTCAGTTCTTCTCAAGCTTCAGATATACCTGATTTCCCTTACCCCACATCTCTTCTATCTCCAGCCAGGGGAAGTTCTTCGCTTTTTAAGGGCCTCTGTGATTAGACTGTGCCCAGCCTGATAATTCAGGGTAATCTCCCTATTTCAAGGCCCACTGATTAGTAATCTTAATTAGATCTGCAAAGTCCCATTTGCCAAGTAAGGTAGAGTATTCACAGGAGTGATAGCAGAAGGGCCAAAATTTTGTCTATCACAGAGCCTGTCAGATCTCCCTCTGAGAAATATGCTTGTCAACTGAGACAGACTATATGGCCTGTCAACTAGATTGATTGGAAAACTATAAACTTTTGGTGAAGTGGAAAATGGTGTTTCTCTAGTAGATTCTGTTACAGAGCCACTGCAGATTAAAGAAACCTACAGTATGAAAACAAAACTCAAATATTTAATTTTGTAAGACATGGCTTCTAAAAAGCAAGCTTAAATCATCAAGGGGACTTTCAATCCTGGAGTGCAACATTCAAAGGCCTTCAGGTGGGAGGAGTCAAGAAGGAAGGCAGCCTGGATGTATGGCAATCCTGTGGATTGAGAACCTTCAGGAGGGAGCCCTACTTCAGTTCTAGGTACTTGCTTTGCTGGGGAGCAATTTCAGTCCAGTAATGACAAATATCTGACTTGAAAAGGAGATTTAGAAATCTGGATTTTTGCTAGAATCTGGACATCTGTGTGAAATCTCCAGGTTTTCTTTTTATGCCAACAAAATCAAAATTGAAAATAATAGGAGTACCCAAATGTATTTGGGGACTAAATTGGACATGTGGGCTACCAGCCAGCAACTCATGGTTTTATTCATACTGAGTAAAGTGCATGTTTGAGTAAAAAAAGTATTCGATATGATAGAAAATACTCAACTTAAGAATTGGCATTGACCAAGATATTAAAGCACTCAAATATAGTAAGATTAGGAAATTTGGGGCTTTAGCTTCCAGATGTAACGGTGCCTTTAGTAGTCTTTTAACTTTTTTAACTCAGAGTAAAAAATAAAAAGCAAACAAATAAAGAAGGTAATTAATGCTATAATTCTGTTTCCCAAGTCTTGAGCCTCACACAAGTGTCTAGAATATCATTTTCTTGGTTTAGACTCTTCGTGTTCACACAAATGAAAGGTATCAGGGTAGAGTGTGATGAATCATCCACTGAATTAGGAAGAGTGTGAAGGGATAGTTTGGATATAGGAAGAGTGTGAAGGGATAGTTTGGATAATTCAAGCACAGACCCTGATTGAAACAACATTACATTTGTCTTTAGAGACAGGGAGACTATTCTTTTTTTTTTTTTTTAATATTTTACAATGTATGAAACAACAGGAAGAGACTGACTGAAAAAGTTTATTGTACAAATTGAATCCGAGGTTCTTAGGGATTTTATAAATGTCTCTTACTTAGTAGGAGCAGGGCATCTGATGCTATCATGGCTGAGCGCATAGCTTTGTGGGTCAAACTAATAGGACCTTGAATTAGGGCTCCACCACTCACTAGATGTGTGACCCTTGGCAAGATAACTTCACTTCTCTAAGACTCTGTTTTCCCACCTGCAAAATGGAATCATGCACACCTAACTCAGAGGTAATTGTGAAGATTAAACAGACTGATGCATTTAAAGCACTTGAGTTATTATTATAAGATTTTAGATCTGGGCACCCGACATTTTATCAGTTGCTATCAATTCTCAGGCTGTGGGTTTAAAAATGACAGAATGTGTAACTGCCTAGATAGGACCATGTTTATCTGCCCCTTATTAGATGAGGCAAAACTTTTATTTAGACTTGGTGCCTCAGGACCTGAATACAGTGCTGCTTTGACAACACTCCAGCCAAGCCATGTGACTATGGGACATACAACTAAATTCTCTGATCTTTACATTCCCTTTGGACAAAATAGAAAAGCAAGTTTTCTAACTCATAATGATCTTGAAATGATTGTTTGAGGCAATGTATATAAACGCTTTTCATAGATTTGGAATCTAAATTGTTAGTACTTGCTACTTCCCCTACTGGGCTATTTTTTTGGTTTGCCATGAGTAAGAGCAAAGAAAAATGTGAAGATGACACTCAGCACAGCCACTACTGAATCATTTAATAAGTGTTTATTGAGTATCTATCCTCTTTCAGCTATGCTAGGTTCAGGGGACAAAAACTAAATACAAACACAAACCGATGACACAGTTCCTAACCAATATGTTGTAATTCTTCTAGCCAGGACGATAAACACCATCATACATTGTGATACACACCTTGATTCAATTTCTTGGAAAGTATGGTGGAGAGCAATGGGGCAGTAGTTTGGGGAGAGAATCCAGGAAGACATCCTAAATGAATAATCATTGAAATATATTTTAGCTTGAGATCAGCATCCAGGAGATGTTCTAAAAGACAAAAACAATCAACCACACAAACCAAATGTCTCCCTATTGCTTTCTGGAATTTCAGTTATTGTATACTCAATTGAACAATTCCATGGATGTTTTCCAAAATTTCCACCTTCAGTCACATTTCTAAAAGGATTACTTATGTAAGATTTCAAAATACAATTGGAAAAGGAGGAATCTACCTTCCCCAGCCCCAGTGGTAACACCAATGTAGATCATATATAAAAAAGCATGTGCCAGCCCTGTTCTTCAGTCACAGCACATGGCCCTGTGTTGGTAATTGCTCAGAACCTCTGTTTAGATGAGCGAGTGTCACTATAACCTTCCCCAACTGCTGTAGTGAATCAGGAAGTCCTTAATTAATGTAGGATAGTCCAGAAGGTGTGTTGTTGCAGTTTTAGTAACTGTGAAATACCATATAGTATTTTGCTAAGTTCTCTAAGAACTAGATTTCAAAGAAAAAAATTAAAGCAACTATATAATAACCCTTTACATCAAAATTGAATATTATTGTGATATTTTAGGTGAATAGAAAAATTAGAGTAACAGAAGGCAAATAAATTACATTATTCTAATCCTAATATCTTGCTTTGAAAGTACCTCTAATATAAAAATAAATAAAAACTAATAAAGTTATTTAATATTAATGAAATTATTAGCAAAAATTTTCTTAATTATAAACAGCAGTTTTACATAGTAATAGTAATGGATGAGAAATAGGTTGAGAATTCATAAAATATACAAATTTTAGAAATTATTATCTTAAATGTTTTTATTAATGGATATATTTTGTGACTTTTATCTCTGTTGTCTTTTATATTATAGCATGGAGCTAGTAATTAAATTTATACATGAAAGAACTTATTGAAAACTGTCCATTATTTTAGTTGTAATAATTAGAACACAGAAAATATCTTTCTGGATCTTTGTTTTTAATTGATGTCATCTCTTTTTGTGCTCCAAAGGCCTAATGATGCATTAAGAATTCTTCATTTTTGTTAGTTCGATTTTCTATTGAGCAACATTCGTGAGCATAATAGAATAAAGTAAAAAGGGAAAAGATTGAGACTGCCCAAGATTGGCTACATTTATGGAAATAAGCAGATGATGGGGAATAATTCAGGTTATTTTCATTTTTTGTTCTTATCAGAGATTCATTATATTTATATATAAAACATAGAAACTATCCCATTATAAATTCAGAGCTATAGTTAGATCAGCATATTAAAAGCTACTTCAAAATGAAATTATTTTATCATTTTGAGATCTTTATTTTCCTTATAGAAAAATAAATTCCAATTGAGCTGTAAATTATAGAGGATTACCTTCTCTCCTTATAAGAGTTAGAAATATGAATATTATTTTGTGGGGAATTTGATTTGGGGGTTGAGGGAGTTATCTTATTAGCACCAGACTCCCTTGGCCAATAATCTCATGACTATGGGATATATATTAAATCCTTTTCTATTTATATTCTTTGGCAGGCTGTTATTCATTGTTATTGTGGAGATTTTATTAAGTAATAGTTCTCTTGAGAAATCATGGGTGCTTTTTTGAGGTCACGATTTCCTCTTGTCAGTTAAGAGGGGCCATACATCCTCCCTTCAGTTAAGAACCCACTCTATACCCATTTTCTTTAACACATACTTTATTTTGTAAGCTTTCTGACACTCCTTTCTTCCCAGAACTTCAGAGTGATAGATCACTCTTTATTTTGTGAAGTAAATTTGATTAGAGGAAACGATAAACATAATTCTTTAAGCATGAAACCCAATATATTTTGAATACTTGGCGGAGCTGCCATGGCGATCCTCATACGTGCATTCTCTAGGGACTGCTGAGCTGGGTTGTGCCAAAGGCCTCCTGGTAAACAGTCCTCACAGTATTTCTTCTTGTGGTAGGAGGAATTTCACCCTTGGCCTCTTATTATTGTTTTGCTGTGATGTGGCAAAAATCCATCACCTTCCACATACTGATACCTGTTGGTTGCTGTCCAGTAATTGCCAGAAGGGGAAAATCAGCTAATTTGGTGGTGTGTTGTTTTTTTTTATCCACTTAGAGGTTTTAATGATAGCTATGTTTTAAAAAATTGGATTAATTGAGCAATGCTGCTAAGCAAAGAATCACATATTAGACTTTATTGGGTTTCAAGGCTCACATGAAGGCAGCTCTCATTTCTAAATCTGTGGCACTTCCAACAACCTATTTTCAGATAGAAGTCAACCTAAATGGATAAGAGGACAGCTTCGGGGAGTTCTTAAAACATGGATTTGAAAAACTAGAGAGACTTAATCTCAAATGTTTACCTTTACTACTTACTAATTGTGGGGCCACAGACAAGTAACTTCATTGCTCTGCTTTTTTTTTTTTTTTTTTTTTTTTTTTCCTGACCAGTAAGAGATGTAGCAGCACCTACCTGTGATCATTTGTTGAATTTAAATAGGCAAAGTACCTGGCATGTTATAGCCTCATTATAAAGAGAGTTCTACACACTCATTTCCTTCATGGGCACATGTCGATTTGAATCAAAGGCCTACCTTCTACCTGCCCACACAACAGCAAAATAACCTATCAGAGCAGTGTGAAAATTAGGGAAGCCTTTGACTGCTCTAAATGTGGTCCTCAGACAAGCAGCATCAGCATCACCAAGAAGCTTGTTAGAAATGCGGAATATTGGTCCAACCCTGGACCTGCTGAGTCATAACCTGCTTTTTAACAAGGTCTCTAGGTGATTGTGTGCACAGCAAAGTTTGAGAGGCGCTGAGATGGACCACACCATTTTTTTCCTGACAAATTCTATCCACTGTGCTATTGGTTATTCAGCTCTTTTCACCGTTCACCTGTTGTTTTGGTGATGTCTTGGGGGATAGACATACTCAAGGGATTCTCTCAGCATCTGGACCTTGGGGCAGATAAATGCACGTGCACTTCCACACACACCAATGGAACATCCCTCAGCATAGGGCCTGGCACAAGTAGAGCCTCAATAAATGTTTATTGAGTGAAATAAAACAGCCAACAGTCAGACAAGCAGACTCTCCCATCTGTTCTGCAGATGCACAGCAGCCCTAGAAGGGCCTGGAGAGAGATGAATGTGCTTGAGGTCTTTGCCAGGAAGCATTACCCATGCCCAATGGGGAGGAGGAGTTTGCTCACTACTGCTCTTGCCAGGAGATCTGCTGAGGTTCTGAAAGCCTGTCAAATGTGTGTATCCAGGACAAAGGACAGGGAGCTGCCTTTCTTCTTTCTTTACCCTCCCTGGCAAGGCTGATGCCACAAAGCCTGGGGGGCAGTGTTCTTTTGGTGATGTCTTTCTTGCTTATAAGGGACAAAGGAGTAGGTACAAGGGCATTGTGTCAGGGTTATATTTCCCCACCTCTGTGACTAACTGGGCTAGGTTTCCAAATTTCTGTATTGGTTTGAGGGTTTCAAATTGCTAAGGTGCTGGTTCATAGGCTGGCATAGGGTGTATGCAGTAGGAGGTATCCTGGGAGCTCATATTACCCAGAGAAAAATGGAATGGAGAGAGAGGTCACTGTCTTGGGCACCGTGAGAAACAGGAAACTAGGTTCTTGAAGGTTTGGGAAATGAATTGTACTGTATGACCTTGAACAAATCAAATATGGGATTTCTCTGACCTGTAAAATTGTGATAAATGCATTTTAGATCACATTTTAGACAGCTTTACTAGAGTGTTATTTCAGTGAAGTTCATACCAAGGTTCCAGGAACCCTTGAGATCTGGAATCTGCCTCCCCAGTGAGTTAGCCCTCTAACACACTTCTTTCTCCTTCCTTCCATGACCAGTCTTGGCAAAAATGTCATTAGAAGGCTTCTTTTGGAGCCATCCCACCTTACTGTGTGATTATTTTAGCCTTGGAAATCTGATGGACTCAGAATGACCGATGTCTTTATCTTCCTCTTCAGCAAACTTGTCTGCTTTTGCTGAAGTTTTTCTTTCTGTTCTCCTATGCAGCGATCCAAGCTCTTATTTACCCAACATGGCCAATCCCAGATAGGAGTTAGGAGAGGAAGGATCCGATTAACACACATACAAGAGTAAAGTGGCCTCTAATTCTTTTAAGGATTTTTTTCTTTCTAACCTAGATGGAATCTTTTATTCATGAGAATTTGCAGCAATCTGAGTGACATATTTAGCATACAACAGATTTTGGGGTAAAGAAGATGTTGATCAGTATTAGTAGTTTGGCTAACACCAGCTGTGATAACAGACAAATCCTCACATCTTAGTGGCTTAATAAAATTTGATCTTATGTAAGATGTAGATAAGAGTGTAATTATGGCATATTTGGACTGAGGAGAAGCAGTAGGTCCATACAGTTATTCAGGGATCCAGGCTGACATAGGCTCTGGGTCTTCCATTTGTGGTTTCCTAGTTACCCTAGAAATTTCCCTCCAGTTGGCAGATGTGGCAAGAGAGACAGGGTCATGCATGGGAGGTATTTATGGGGTAGAACTGGAGGAGGAATACAGGACTTCTGCTCACTTCACATTCTATCTAAAATGTATGCACATAGCCATGCTTACCTGCAAAGGTGGCTGGGAAATGCGATCTAGCTGGGTGCCCAATTTGGTGATCATCCATTCATCATTGCTGCAGTAATAATAAAAAGAACTGTCCTGTTCCTTTTGCTTCTTTCTCCTGCGACTCCCTTGAGAAGTTTGACATTCCCTCCCCCTATTGAGAGTCAAATTTCTGCAGCAGAAAGCCCCCCTCCACCCACCTGAAGAGCAAGAATAGAGTCTTGGCAAGCCACATTTTGACAGTTGCCAACAATTAATCCAAACTCAATTTCCTGTATTTCAGAAGGATGTTGTGAGAATTAATGAATTATTTTGGGTGATTATCCTCCCTTTGATCATTGTCTTCCTCCTGTGCTTTTACGGTTTACACATACAAGCACAGACTTATACAAAACCTCTGAGAGGCAGAGAGCTTTTCATTATCCTGCCGACCACAGGAGGAAGCGGAGAGGCTCCCCAGTTCAAAGACACATTCTCTCCAGTGCAACAGGATCCTTCCTGCACGCAGCACCCTTTCCATTATTACAATTTTTTTTGAAAAGCTGTAATTTTATGGAGAGAAAAGATAAGACAAGAATCATGGCTTAATGTCTTTCTTATTTCTGTGCCGGCTCTGGAATCAGCCTGTTGGGTGACTTTGGGCAAGTTAATAAGCCGCTCTGTGTCCCAGTTCCCTAGTCTGTGAAACAGGACTCATCATCAGAGCTATCGACTAGGTTGTTGTGGGGAGTAAACAAAATAATGGATGTTAAGTAGTGAAGACACTACCTGAAATGTAGCTTATGCTTCATAGATATTAGCTATTATTTATTTATTTTTATTTGCAGGAGAATTGGTATCTAGTTCAGGGAATGCAAAGGAGAAATCACAGTGTATCCAGCCTCCTGTTACTGGAAAAACCAAAGTGGAGGTAGAAAATGTGCCGGCAGCATTGCCTATTTGCAGAAGGGAATACGCTGCTTTTTAGTAAGATGCACAGGTAGGAATGAAGCCTTCCTAGGAGCCATGGTCAACACAAGCACCCTAATTCGGAGGCTGCGGAGACTCTTGCAAAGCCGGGATTCCGAGTTCTGGCTGCAGGCGCTGGCTGTGTCCAGGGGCCCTAAGGGGACTATCAAGGCTTCCGGAGTCTCTGCTTCCCCGTGGAGAGCAGACCTATGTCCCTTGAGCCAGTGCAAATGCTCTTCACTATCAGAGACAAGAGCTTTCTGTCTTTGCTGGTGAAGGGAAGGTGTTTCATGCACTGGGCCAATGAATCTGCGTAGCTGGAAGAAAATGAATGCTCTCTGTCTTTTATGGTTAAAATGATATAAAACATGTAAATAGAAGGGAGAGCAGAGCATCTAATACAGGCTCAGGGGAGATTAAGCAGTTGTATTTATACACAGGATGCAGGTTTCACAACCTCTAACAGTCTACATGCAGTGCTCCTCAGACTTCACTGTGCAGGCAAGTCACTAGGGGCTTTAGGCAAAACGCACAGCCTGATCCAGCAGGTCTGAGATTCTGCATTTCTAACAAGCTCCCATGTGATTCGTTTGCTGCTAGTTGGGATCCACCCTCTAAGAAGCAAAACACTGCATTGTTTCATTGTTGTGGTTTGGTTTCTTGGAGAACAGGGCATGGGATAAAGGGCGCTGTTTCTTCCAGAATGGAGAAGCTGGGAGCCTTTGGAAGAGTAAGTAGTTCACTAAGTGTGATGCTAGCTAGTCAGCCTCAGCATCTTGTGGAACATATTAGAAATGCACAATGTTAGTCCGCAACCTCACACCCCCTCAGTGGCCCAAGGGTGAGACCCAGCAGTCTGTGTTGACAAGCCCTGCAGGTAATTCGGAAACAGCTAAAGTTTAAGAACCAGGGCACTAGAGCCGCCGACTCTGGTTTTGAAAGGTCGGGTGATGATGTCACCGATCCTATAAGATGGTCTGGGCTCCTGAAGCATGTCTCCTGATTTCTTTCCGCTCAGTGTCAAGATTCCTTGGGCAGTTATGACCTGGAGTAAAAGGACTGGGTGTGGAGACAGATTGTTCTTCAAAGTCTCAGCTTGTCACATGAATTCTTCCACCCTTGCCCCTCTTTCCTTGTGTAGGGACCACACAAAACCAAATGTGCCTCCAAAATAAAGCCTGAGAAATTGTTTCAGGGTGCAATGATCCCTACGTGGCTGTGTCTTAAGTCTTCCCCTTGAGAAGGTCCTTTGGTTGTGGTATTGGGATAAATAGGGTGCTAACTGTCCAGGTTGCCTGAGACTGAGTTTTCCCACAGCACAGACTTACAGTTCATACACCAGGCTCTGGATGGTGGGTATCCCTTAGTGTAGCCTAGTGCTGGTACAGCTTTCTAGGGGGAATCACCTGGACATCTCCTTAAAATGCAAGCTCTGATTGATTCAGTGCATGTAAGTGGAAGCTGAATTTCCAACAAGCCCCCAGTTGACGTCCTGCTGCTGGTCTGTGGATAGCAAGGCGGAATGTCACCCTTGGAATACAAAATTGGCCAATGTGCAAATATACTGGGTTCCCCATAGCCACTTACACTGCAAATGGCTGCTCGGCCCTGACAAACTCAGAGAGAATTTTATTTATTTGTTTATTTTTGTCTTTGTTTTTTTAAAAAATCTTTATTGTTGAAATTATTACATAGGTCTTCCTTTTCCCCCCCTTAACCTCTTCCAGCCCACTCCTGTCGCCACCCCTGCCAGGCCCTCATCACCCCATTGTCTGTATTCAGGGGTTATGCATATATGCATACTAGCTCATTGGTTGGTCTCTTCTCACCCACCCTCCCCTGCCTTCCCAATTCAGGGATAATTTTAGGGTCATCTCCAAGGCTTCAGGATTGTGGACTTGCTTTCAAATATATAGTATCAATAAATCTGCCCTTCTGGTCTATAGATCTTTAACCCACCAAACTCAAAATATCTTTTTAAAAATTGTTCTTTACAAGGAGAGGAGACTGCTGTTGACCCATGACTAGGACATTCTCAAACCTCTTGACTTCTTAGATTGTGCTTGAGTATTCCTTTATGCTTTTTTCTCGTTGGAGCTGAGCTTCTGCAAATGACCTGGGATGGTGTTTCTATCGCTTTTGGTCTTGTCTCTGCCTCACAAGCGGTACATGTGTCCTTCAGTTTACAGCTGTGGTGGACCACAGGGTGTTCTGCTATTTGCAGTGTTTCTGCTTTTCAGCATAATGAGTTTTGCTTTATCCATATCCCCTTTACTAATTGCAACACAGCAGCACATTCTATATCCCATCTGTTTTCATGATTGATTGTCTCTTACTTCAGAATGTCCTAGAGAGTTACTTTAAAATCTGATTTTAGTGTGACCTTTAAGAGCATCATAAATTGTATTTGTATCTAGGTATATCGGTCTATTCCTTATGACCACCCAGAGTACAAGAAATAATTTATTTGATGTTGATTATGTGACTTTTCCTCGCTTTCTATTTTGGATAGGCATGCTCTGAGCTTGTTGCCTTGTGACATCGACTTCATTCTGCTTATATCCCCCCACAAATTGGTCTTTCTGGCTACATGCCTATCTGTTCATAGATGAAGTAAGAGTGTTATGTCTGTGACAGAGCTTAGTAATGGCTCTCAAGAAGCTGCTGGTCATAGGACATTCTGATAACGTGTAAATTTGTTTTTGATGAATAGTTAATTCTCATTATTTATTGTAGTTATTGTCTGTAGAGACACCTCGAACCCTAAATTAGTGAATACTGAATAGTTGGCCTTAGTGGACATACAGGGTTAGGTTTTTGGCCTTCTGGTCACAACATTTTTGTCAACTGATCAATACATAACCTTGTTTTATTATTGTTTCTATTCCAAAGATGCCCTATCTAATAGATATTGTTGAATCACTATGTTGAACTCATGGCCAATAACACTATAACTCATGCCTGAATGAAGCTTAACTAACACATGTATTTATTTTTCTGTGAGGAACATCACAGCCTTCTTGCACTTAAGACCATTAGACAGCTTTGTATTACTATGCTTGGGAGCCATTTTAAACAGTGAAATCAGCAAAAAAGCACAAAAGTGTGAAAATTGTGGCACTAATAAAACCATGAAGGAGACACTTGTTTATGGTATGAGAGCTGAAACAAGAAGGCAGAATGCTGCATTGTTCTACCTAAGCTGATGTGTGCATGAGGTGATTCTAATTTTTCTCAGCTTTGCACATATTCACAAGTGACCTTGAAAGTGCTGCAAGTGTTGATTTTGGGGTTACAGGTTAATTTTAGTGAGTGGGAAAATTTAGAAATAGGGACTCCATGAGTAATGAAGATTGACCGTATGTTGTTATATGGCCATAGTTTTTTGTTGTTAATTCTCACCTGAGGATATTTTTCCATTGATTTTTTGAGAGAGTGAAAGGGATCGAGCTGGGGACCAGGGCTGGGGATTGAGTCTGCAACTGAGGTACATGCCCTTGACCAGAATCAAACCTGGGACTCTTCAGTCTGCAGGCCGATGCTCTATTCACTGAGCCAAACTGGCTAGGACCACAGTTTTGTTTTTAATTAATATAGTTGGTATACAATATTATATTAGTTTCAGGTGTATAATATAGTGATTCAACAGTTATATACTTTAGTATAGGATCACCGCAATAAGTCTAGTATAATCATATTCTTGATAGTTGACTTTCTTTAGGCTATGAAAGGGCAAAAATTCATTGATGCCACTCTCACTTAGAGTAATAAAGGCACTTGCCTTTAGCTATTGAATGACAGCTGGAAGCATGTTGTTAGAGATGTGCCTTTTATATCTGAAGGTACATCACCTTGGCCACACCTTTTCCTACAGTAGTACCCAGAGCTCTCATGTTATGAACAAACACGGCAGCAGGCTTTTGTTGGGTACAATATATGTAACACTGGGGCCAGTGCATGAATCCCTGTGTTTCAAGGTGCTTACAATCTCCATGATGAAGGAGGATGAAATACAACATGGTAAACATTAAGTGTCTAATAGATGGTACAGACAATATTTGTTAGAAAATTTCAAAATCACTGAGGATTGGCTGTTTTTATTGTCTTCCTTTAGACTACAAGTTACATATCTGTCTTTTTTACCAAGGTGCCCCAGTACCTAACATATAGTAGTGACTCAAAAGTATTTACTGAATGAACATGAAAGTATTTGAGCTGGTGTCTCAAGGCCTTACTTAGATCAGTTTTTCAAATGCTGTTAAATAAATTTTCATGGTACATTTATAGAGTGGGATTATATTTCACAAATCAATTGCTTATGTCTCAGACATATATTCTTTAGCTTGGGTATATGTTACCCTCCCCCCAATGTTTTATTATGAAATATTTCAAATATACAGAAAGGTTAAAATAATTTTATAGTGAATATCCACATAGCCACATCCATATTTCTATGATGCATTTCAAAGTAAATTGAAGGCTCAGGGTATACATAACATTAACTAGACTTCTGATTTTATTATTATTATTGTTGACAGTGTCACAGATGTCCCCTATTTCCTCCCATTTTGCCCCTTTCTTTTTTTTTTTAACATATTTTTATTGATTTTAGAGAGGAAGGGAGAGGGTGAGAGAGAGATAGAAACATCAGTGATGAGAGAGAATCGTTGATTAGCTACCTCCTACACACCTACTGGGGATTGAGCCCACAACCTAGGCATATGCCCTTGACAGGAATCAAACCCAGTACCCTTCAGCCCGCAGGCCAACACTCTGTCAATGAGCCAAACAGGCTAGTGCCCATTTTGTCCCTTTCCACCCAGACCCTGCCCCACTCTAGGCCTTCACCACATTATTTTTGGTGTGGCTTTTTAATTTGTTTGCTTAATAATTCCTTTATCTGTAAAATGATAGGGTTGAAACTGTCTATTACCCCTTCAGATGAAATTTCTGGGGTTTTTGTGAGTCCTTAATCCCTGGCTTAGTTTAGAGGGGGTTAGAGTGTGGGACAAGTTAAGAATAAGCTGTAAGTTTTGAGCCTTGGGCCAGGAAAGTTTTACTGGAACACAACCACACCCATTGGTTTATGAAGTTCTAAGAGTAATTTTACGCTACCATGATAGAGCTGAGTAGTTGTGAGAGACCATATGGCCTGCAAGCCCCAACTGTTTACTATCTGGACATTTACAGAAGAAATGTGCTGATCCCTGCTGTAATTAAGTAAAAATCGACTAGGATGTATCTGGAAATTAGGAGAAGTATAATTTTAATAATATTGGCAGAATTGGCAGAGAAAAAGGGGACAGTCTAACAGAGTTTTCAAGTGTAAGGGCACCTTTAAGTAAGACTCTTTTCTCTAGGTATGTTTTTCCTGTTTGTTTTTCTTTCATTGAAAAAGTGGTAAATGATAGTGATTCAAGGGATATCAGTCAGCTTTTGCTAAAGTATGCTGTAACATACCGACTTCAAATCTCTGTGGCTTTCAGCAGCAAATTGACTTTCCCTCCCTAAGTTGCCTTAGGTTCTGCCCTATCTTGTCTTCTTTCTGGACTCAAGCTGACAGAGCCTCCTCTATCTGGGTCAATGCCAGTCTTGTGATAGTAGGAAGAGAGAAAGGCAAGGCATCAACTGACTCTTAAAACTTGTACTTAAAAATGACCCTTACCACCTCTGCTTATATTTCATTGGACAGAGCAAGTCATATAAGCAAATCTGGGTTCAACAGGATGGGTCTGTTTAACACTCCTACTGGGAGAGGAAGCAGATAAATATGAACAATAGTGCACTCTTCCTCACCGGGGTAACAAGGTCAAGAGATTTTTGTCGTTCAAGAAACTAGCTTTAGTAGGTTTGGAGGCAGAGAGAAGAAACCCATGAAGAGAGAAGGAAGTGCTTTCTGAATGCTAAATGTTCCTTGCTGTTATTCCTGGTAAGGGCCGATTTTCAGCTCTGTAATGTGAGGCTCTGGATCTGGGGTTAGACCTAGGAATCCATGCTAGTTAAAGTGAAGGATCTAACTAAAGTTAAGAATCATCTGGGCAGATTGTTAAAATGCAGATTCTGACCAGGAGGTCAGGGATGAGGTGAGAAATTCTGCATTTCTAACAGGCTCCCAAAGGTTGCTGACTTTGTCTGTCTGTAGACCATACTTAAGTAGCAACAATCGACATCACCAGGTAGTCTAAAATAAAACAGGGAAACAGGTATTCATTAGCAAACCATCTAGATCAACTAGGTAAATATCGAATCCAAAGGAAATAAAGGTATCTGTTCTGAAATGCTGAGGCTTTTTAGTCAGTGTTCAGAGCATCTCCAAGACAGAAAAGAATATGACTTTGAGAGAGGGTGTGCTTTTGAATGACAATGAACAGATCAGATAGAGTTGGGGTCATGACTGGCAGTAAGAGAGTGGGTAGAACAAGAAGTATGGCCAGAGAAGAGTGAGGTACAGATTTTGAGCTGGAGCAGTTGCATCCACGGACATTAGCCACCACCATTCTGCCGACAGCCTATTTGTAATGGAATATGAGCCAGATGAAACATCAATACTCTTCGATCACAGACGGGATGCCAGAAACCGGCAATAAATGTGTTTTGAGCACTCAAACATGAACAGCAGTTGTCAGAATTCACATCTTTAGATAGTAGCAAATGACTCTGTGCAGTTAATAAAAACCATTCAGCAATTTCATGGCTATGAAGTATGTTTCATTTGAGTTTTGATTGTCATAAATATCTTGCTAGTTAAATCTTCAATCAAAACTACAACTGTGGGATTTGTCATTTGAAGAGAAAATTTCAAGGTGAAATTATTCTCTAGAACTTCTAAAACTCCTTAGTTTTTCTCAGTATAGTTTCTTCAAAAAAAAAATCTGTGGTGTTTTGAAACAGATGAATTCACTGTTTGTTGATCCCTCTTTTGATGACATTAACAGAAGTGTCTTGGTCATGATTAATAAGAGGAAGCCCATGCTTATGTTTCAAATATGTCTTCACTTCTGCATGAATGACTCTTATATTTAAGTTTTGTATCATGCACATCTGGCATGAAATTCAGATTCTGCCATCTGCTTGCTGGGATTTCAAGGGCAAATGTTTAACCTTCCTGAGCCTTATTTCTTTATTTCTTAACTACGGGTGATATCTCACTGTGTTCATGATGGGTCAACAGTAATATATTTAAAGAACATTACCAGAGTAGGCCCTCAATACATGAGAGATGTATTTTTATATTTGTGGTACAAATTTGAAATCATTCTTATTTCAACATGTAGAGTGAGCCAGGTATGGCTATAGTAAAAAAGATAGGCAATAATAAGTGCTGGAGAGGATGTGAAGAAACTGGAACCCTCATAGACTGCTGGTAGAATTGTAATAGATAACAGCCACTTTGGAAAACAGTTCAGCATTTCCTTGAAATGTTACACATAGATTTACCACATGACCCAGAAATTCTACTTCTAGGAATCTACCCAAGGGAAATGAAAATATGTCTACATAAAGGTGTGTACACAAATGTTCATAGCAGCATTATACATAATAGTCAAAACAAGACAAGTGTCCGTGAACTGGTGAATGGATACACAAATTATAATATACCTATACAATGAATACTATTTTTCAGTAAAAAGGAATAAAGTGCTCATGAATACTGTAGCATAGATGAACCCCAAAACAATATGCTAAGTGAAAGGAGCCGGGCACAAAGACCACATATTTTATGATTACATTTATATGGAATTTCCATAAAAGGCAAATCTATAGAGACGGAGAGCAAATGAGTGTTGATTGGGGATAGTAGTTGTTAACTATAAATGAGCTTGAGCTTCCTCTTTGGGATGATAGTGGCAATTGTTGAAGAACTGTGCAAGTATGTGAAACATCATTAAAATATACACTTAAAAAGGTGAATTCCATGTAAATGATATACATATAAATATATATAACTAAATTATAACTCAGTAATGCTGGTTGTTTTTGTAAAGAGCAGATCATGTTCATTTTTAAGATTTTAATTATTTCTCTTTAGATTCTCATTGTTGTGAAATGAAGACACCCAGTGAAATGCTTTCGCACTTTCTGAAATGTGTTGGATTCTCCTGGCTCTTGTGAATGTTTCAGAGTTCCTCATTCAATAGGGGAGGCTTAGGATTTTCAGGACAGCCCTGAAAACGAATAGCCTGCAGGCATCGGCTGGGGATACAACATCTGAAAACAATAGAAAGTCCAGTCAGTAAATGCAAATCAATAACCCTGGCTGATGATTCCACATGAGTAAAAAGAGATTTGTACGATGGAGTGTCTTCACTTTAGCCATTAAACTTCTCATTCGCCAGTTCTTCATTAAATGCCTGTCTTAAACCGGGCAATTGAATCTAAGATATCAGACATGTTTGAATTATGGAGATCAACTGCTTCATTGTTGGCCTTGGGCACAGGATAAAAGGAATGGAATTTAATATCCCCCCAGAAAATGATGTAAGGAGAGGTAATTGGCAGCACCTGGAAGATACTATCACAGAACTGTCATAGATGTGGTTATGGAAATGCAAGTACATTCAAGAAGACACACCGAGTCCCACTGAGTTAAAAATACAAGGTACCTCACTCAAGCATCATATTTAGGAACTGTGTGTGTGTGTGTGTGTGTGTGTGTGTGAATTCCCTGGCCTTAGTTTTTGAAAATGGGAATTGCTTGGCAGGCGGTTGTAAGACTATTTTGTTCCATCATAAATGAATACAAAATGCAGGGACTTGCATTTGACAGTTTGTTTACTTTGTAAAGATCTTACTGTGGAGATGTAACCTGAGCTTTCTCAACCCCTCCCCCAGGCAGATAGGCGCATCTGGGCTGATCCTTTAACTCTCATCAGATGTCTTTGATTGGCAATAAATGAACTGAGAAGTCAACGAGAATAGAAGGGATCTCAAAGTTGCTGCCCAAACAACAAACAAAAACAACAACTCTTTTTCTCAGTGTGTCATGCAAGGCTTATTGGTGTCAGAATCACCTTGTGGAGGACAGAGAGAGGGATTTGTTACTAAAAAGTTAGGAACTTGAGTGACTAGGATACCACGCTCTGTTGCTGGGGAAGGAGTAAAATAGACAAAGATCCCTGCTTTATGGAGCACTTGTTCTACTTCATGCTTCTCCAAGTGGGGGCCTTGGACTAACAGCATCTCCTTTCCTTGAGTACTTGGTAAACATGTAAATTTTCAGGCTCCACAGTGGACCAACCTAACAAAGCAGAAACTTTGGGGGTATAGTCTGACAGTGCAAATTTGAAGAAGTCCTCTAGGTGGTGCTGCCTGAGGGTGTTTGAGAAGCATTCTTCTAGGGCAGAATTTTTCAACCCCATCACTATTGACATTTGGGGTGATAATTCTTTGTTGTGGGGAGTTGTCCTATGCAATGTAGGATCTTTAGCAGCATCCATAGCCTCTACTCATGGAGATGCCAAGTCGCTTCCTAACCCCAGTTCTGACAGTAAAAAATGTCTTCAGCTGTTGTGAACTGTTCCCTGGAGGTGAGAGGATGTAGGGGGAGAATCTTCCCAGATGAGAATGCATGCCCGAGGGCAGTGATGGCGAACTTTTTGAGCTCCGCGAGTCAGCATTTTGAAAAACCCTAACTTAACTCTGGTGCCGTGTCACATATAAAAATTTTTTGATATTTGCAGCCATAGTAAAACAAAGACATATTTTTGATATTTATTTTATATATTTAAATGCCATTTAACAAAGAAAAATCAACCAAAAAAATGAGTTCCCATGTCACCTCTGACACGCGTGTCATAGGTTCACCATCACTGCCCTAGGGCAAGGCTTTTCTAAATGGTCTGCTGATCAGTGCTATTAGCATTATTTTAATCAAATCTCTGGGGCGGGGAGAGGGATGAGGAATCTGTGTTTTAACAAGTCCTGGGGATTCTGAAAGTGCTAAGGTTTGAGAGCCACCATCCTAGCAATAGAGACAGGCAAGAAACTATTCAATGTAGACATTCACATACTAGTACATCACTCAGAGTGACTAGTGTGCTACACATAAGATTTGTAAGATCGAGTGTTTTCACTGTATCCATTAAACTTCCACTTTGGAAGAATAGGGAAGGCAGAGGAGGATAGTGTGTTCTGGGGAGGGGCGAGTAGTACATTTTTAATAATATGGTCATGGAAGGTCTCACTGAGGAGGTGATAACTGATCAAAGGCTGAAGGAGAGAGATAAGAGATAACAACGAATGTTTCAGACATAGAGAAGAGAAAAAGCAAAGGTCCTGGGGCAGGTATATATCTCGTAGGTTCAAAGGACAACAAGTAATCCAGGGTGACAGAGTGTAGGAGTTTAGGAGAAAAATAGTTGGAAAAGAGGTGAGAACAATAATGAATAAATGAGTGAGTGAACGAATGTAATTACCTGTTTTTGAACTTGACTTCTGTTTGTACTGGCTATGTGTTTTTGAGTATATTATGTGGTCTTGTTGGACCTCACTTTCTCTTCTGTAAAGCAGATTAATGCCTATCCCTATAGGCCAGTTCTGAGAAATAAAGTGCTTGAGTGATGGTAAACTTTTGAGAGGGAATAGTATAATTTATATATTTTTGAAGTGTCAATGCTTAGCATATTACATTGCTCATAGTATATGATTAATAAATATTGTATGCATTACAAACAAAACAAAACCCCCCAAAATTTAGAACTACCATATCAGAATTTCTGTGATAAGAGGTTGTTAATCTGGATTTATAACAAGTTTCCCCAAGTAATTCTTGAATATGAACACTATTTTGAGAATCTTCATTCTGCTCATATATTTGTATGCTGGTCTCCATTTATTTTTGAAATGTCATAGAAATGGAATTTTTCAGGTACGAAAATTAACATACGAGGGCTCAAGGCCTTCTCAAGGAGAGGCCAAGTTTTAGACCTATCATGGGGATTATACTGAGGGGTTCTTAACTCTGTGGTTAGGCTTTCTGGGTTGAACATTCAGGAGACTAGTCAGAGGGAACTAATTCCTTTTTGGTTTGCTCAAGCCAATCAATAATATTGAGACATAGAAACACTTCACTCTGATCCATTGTGTAATGAAAGTAACTCTAAGGTTCATATGGTATTATGTGCACCATAATGTCCCTGAGTTTGGTTAAAGGCAAAAGATTCCTTGTACCCAATTATTTATGTTTTTGTTCATTTTTACATTGCACTCAGTTCATATCTTCCTGATGAGTTACTTATCTGCGGCATTATGCTTTGATAACTTAATATGATAACTTTGAAATTCAGTAGTTTTTTTCCACCTAAATGCTTGGTGTTGGGCCATTTTCAGCTATTAAAAATAAACTACTTCTCAACATGTTTTACTCTTTAGTTACTTTGCTCAACCTTAATTTGCTGCCAGGAACCTCAAAGATTAAATTTTACCAAGTCTTAAAACTGCAGTGATTTGAACTGCAAGGTTTTCTACCTTAATCTCCCTCCTGTGGATTCAAGAGGTCAGACATGGCCATGAAGTTTCAATCACACTGTACATGTGCGCCCGCATGTGGTATTTTGTGGAAGAGCCACACTCAAGGAGCCACAGTTTGCCAACCACTGCCCTAACCGGTTTGGTTCAGTGGATAGAGTGTTGGCCTGTGGACTGAAGGGTCCCAGGTTCGATTCTGGTCAAAGACATGTCCCATGGTTGTGGGCACATACCCAGTAGGGAGTGTGCAGGAGGCAGCTGATCGATGTTTCTAACTCTCCATCCGTCTCCCTTCCTCTCTGTAAAAAAATCAATAAAATATATTTTTTAAAAAAAGTAGGAAATTCTTATCTTCTAAATGGTCTTTTACTCAGAGAATATAATTCTGTTTTCTTAATTTCTGGCAGGGAAACTAAATAACTTATCTCCAAGTGTGTCTTAAATTGAGGTTTAATTATCACAAGTGACTATTCCTGAATTGATTGCAGATTAGACCAAAGAGAAGCAAGTAGGGTTCCCCAATTTGACAATAAAAATACAGAACTGAATTTGAAATTCAGATAAACAACAAACATCTATTTAGCATAATTATGTCCAAAATTAATAGTGTATATATACTAAAAATGTATTTGTTGATTATCTGACATTCAAATTTATCTGAGCATCCTGTATTTTTTTCTGACAATCCTAAGAGCAACTTTAATTCAAAATGCTTCTTGGTGGATAAGTAGTGGGGGAAAAGCTTGGTGACTATGTAGTACCTAATCCTGGAAGGTAAAAGTTCTTAAAAACTTTGAAACAAACCAAAATCCCTTTAATCCTCAATTCTGCAATCTGTAAAATGGGAGGTGTGCTATCTAAATGTTACATGGGCCTGCACTGTGAGGTAAGCAAGAGTGTAATAGACCAGCTATGATACAAAATGAACTGCCACATCCAATATTTTCAACTTCCTTAAATTGCCTCTGTATATATCTTAGTGATCAGTGTAACTAACTTATAATACCTAGACTATATAAGAGAACAAAGCTGTTTGGGTGTTTTCAATTCCACTCCTGGCCATCATCATGAACTGTCAAGTATAACTCAGCAACTAAATAATGAAAAGGCATTTTCTCTACAGCTTTGGTGAATTTTTCACTTTGCTCCCTTTCTCTCTCTCTCTCTCTCTCTCTCTCTCTCTCTCTCTCTCTCTCTCTTTCTCTCTCCTTTTTTTCTTTCCATCTTCATGGATCTGAATTTTAGCAGAAGTTGAATCTGCTTTCAATTTGCTATGTAGTCACAGATCCGTGCTCGTGGTAGATGCACCAGTATGATTAATGGCCACCACCTTTGTGAGTTCTTTTGCATAGTCAAGTGGCAGTACTCACACCTGAGCCCAGTGACTATAAAGCTCAGCACAAACAGGCTTCACACCCTCACTTGGCTTCCTCCCTCCGGGTGATCACAACGTCAGTGGAGATGTTCCAGGTTGGTTCAAGATTTAGCAAAGGAGCTTGGTGGTTCTTCATAGGTTCATCACATCATGGAAAGGAGGTATTGTGAGGCCAGGGAAATACTCTAAATAATAATAAAAAATTTAAATTGATTTTTCTGCATTCTGCTATTTAAGACTGATAAATGCAGGCCATTTCTCTTGCAGGATTCTGACCATCACCATAAAGAGACTGTCACCCAACCTTCTCATCTAGAGATTTGTTCTCAGGACCTACAGACAGGAGGTAAGTTCAGATCTACTCTCTTTTAGCTCCTCATCCTCTTATCAGTTGAGCATTTCCCTTTGTAATTGGCCTTACCTGGGTTTGGGAATATGTATTCTAGTTGTCTTAACCATAGCAATAGTTTCTTGCCCAGGAAGAGCTCAGAGAAAAGAATTGGTGTTGCTGCCCTGTTTTATATTGAAGTATCTCCTGAAACACATGGGTTCTATGGGTTGGACAGTTTGCCTGTGGGGGGGAACATGAGTTACTAGGGATAAAGTGAGGATGGATGCCGGGTGGTGGAATATTGTCTTAAAGCCTCATGGTGTAAGAAAAGCTTAGCCTGTACTCCATCTTGTACAGTTTTAATGAATTCACATTAGAATGACCTCAGGTGGGCTGTTATTGTACTCACCTGGAGGTTAAACAGAACGCTCTAAGGCAGCTCTCTCACCTGAGAGGATGTTGGTCTCAAGCCGCTGTATTCTGGCAATTCTAAGTGGGATTTAGAATTCTAGATCTTTCTGGTTCAGCATGTCCTACACAATCCTAAATCCAGCTAACAGTGTACTTTGCTAAATCATGAAGGTTTCTCAGGGTGAAATATGCATAGATATTAAAATCTAAAACATGTGCTTTATATGCTGTGTTGGGAGTGGCAGATTTCGGAGTTTAGATCAGATGTGTGCAAACTTTTCTGTAAAGGACCAGAATGTAAATATTGTTGGCCATACAGCTTCTGTCACAATTATTCAATTCTGCCATTGAAGTAAAGCAGCCCTTGACAACAGGTAACAGAGAGAGTATGATGTGTCCACTAATGCTTTATTTATGGACACTGAAATCTGAAGGCTACATTTTCAGGTGTGGTGAATTTATTTTTCCCCAGCTAAAGTCTGGAAACTTTTTTTAAAGTGCTGGATTTGTCCTGCAGGCTGTAGTTTGCTAGCATCTGAATTAGATCACTAAAACTAGGCAAGTTGTCCTGCAGATCTCTGCTTAACTTGTATGCCTTAACATTGCAGACTTAATAGCCTAATACTCCAGTATTGGTTTCCCAAAGAGAATTGGGCCCAAGTCAAGAGAGTTGGTGTCTCAAAGGCTCAGAGAACATATCTTCACCTGTGCATTATGGGAGAAGGAAGGGGTGTCAAATATGAAACACATGGGGGCATTTTGGGTGTTGATGCTATGAGATCTTAGAACACACCTCTTGCATCCTACCCTTTCCTTACATCCTACCCATTCCACCTTCCCAGCCAGTGGCCTTTCACCTGCTTCCATCCCCTCTTAGCCTTCTTTTAGCTTTTTTAGTAGTTAGCAGGACTTGAGGGAGTTGGAGGCTTGGAGGCTGCTTTTGAACAGGTCATATGGCAAAAGGTTTCTTTATATTTTATTTATTACTTTGCTGTGATTAAAAGGTTTTGTTTCAAACACTTGGATTATTTGAATATAGGTATACATCAGTGTAGGCAAGTCCAAGTACAAGAAGTTATGGCTTGAAGATGGTTGTCAACTGAACATTTAAAAATGTAAGTGAATGTGTCAAAATTAGCACTACTTCACAACTTCAAAAATATGGCTGAGGATAAGAACAAAAAAATAAGAACTGTTTCTGGTGGCTTACATTGTCCATAGGGTTGGGGATTTTGTGCATATGATTTTTTTTGCACTGTTGTTATAGATTTGTATTATCTATTAATAGGATTCCATCAGTCATCAAGTGTTTATTGAGTGATACTAAAGACTGAAGTGATTAAAAAATATAAGGTAGAAAATTACATCTGTATGGTTTTTCATCTTTCACATGATGAAATGACTGTCCAAAGAGATCAGATGCATTGTCCAAGATTACCCAGCTAGGAAGTACTGAACTTGAAATAGAAAGCAGAGCTTCTTTTTGCATTATATTGTGTGATACCTGCATTACATGCTCTTGAGCAACTTAACTCTCAAACCAAATGTAATTGTGAATTAAATCGTAGAATATTGATACAAAGGGTGGTCATTCATCTATATACACACTCATGAAGACTAGAGTTACTGGAGAAAAATATTGGACTGCAGTGAAATTGAGGCAAATTTTGAAGTACAGAGGGGTTGGGTGGGAACAGAATAATCACAGTGGAAGGAAGGACTTGGGGAAAGGTATAAGGGAAGGGTAGCCAGAAAGGAGAAGAGCCTGGTGAACATGGAGGAGGCCTGGTGAGGAATAAGGAGAGAGGAGGCTGATTGATGGGGTGATGGCAGCCATACATTGTCTGAATCAGGGGCCCCTTTTGGGAGACAACTCATCGAACTGGGGCTGCAAATGAATGGCTTATAAAGAGAACCTTCCTAACCGAGCTTTACAAGGGTCCCGTTCAAGATTTTGGTCATTTAACTTCATGGATGAAACAACCAAGGGAGCTAACCAGCCACAGATGTTTTGTTTATAACCAGAGGAGTTCATGTGAGCTTGGTGATGACATTTCCCTGTCTATAAAATGCTGAGAGTTAAACAGTGATACCCTGTGAAGCACTTGGAAATCTCTATCTTGAGAGGCAGTTCTTAAGTGTAATGGTTTAATGGTCATTTAGCATGATGGGCCTTCAGAGGGTAATATCATTTGCCTGCCAGTTAAAATGAACACTTCTCCGTGGGAAGTCAAAGATCATGTCAGCGTAACTTGGGTTAGGTGAAAGAGAGCATCAAGAAGTGAATGCCAAAATAGAGAATAGGGAATAAAATCTCGTGTACATCTAGCCTGTTCATAAATCCAGCATAATTAGAGAACACCATCAGTTCCCACTAATTGGCGGGAGGGGGCGGGGATATACTTTGAATTAGTAAAAAGTTTGACTTAATTTTTAAAAAACTGCTGCTTTATTATTTTCTCCACTTTTCTCATGTCCCAAACATTAAACCTGTCTAATCTTATTTGATAGTCTTACCCCTTACTTTATTGATAAAACTGAAGTTACCAAAAAAATAAAGAAGCTGAACTTCTTGCTCACCCTGAAAATTCCATCTCCCCTTTTCCTGCTGGCATGTGGGGAAGGGACTAAGGCACGGGTCCCTGCAATGCTTAAGGCTAGTCCCACACCCTGTGTTCTTGGCGCCACCCTTTCCCAATTCCTCAGGGACCTCAACCCTTCAAGTTCTCCCTCTATCCTCCGACTCTTTTCAATCTGTCTCTGCTCCTGGATTTTATTTTTTTCTTACTTCGAAAAGTAGCTGCATTTTATCAACTTCTCCCCTCTCCTCCTTTGACTGCTGTCATATCAAAGGTATTCATTTCACCCCCACACTTAGCTGTGAGCATACACACAGTCACCAGCAATGTCCTGGCTGCAGGCAGGATGCCACTACCTAATCCTTTTTACTACTTATAATACTTGTAATACTGACCACAGCCACATTCTCTCCTCCATCAGAGAAAAAGGATAAAGAAGATGAATCACTCACAAAACATTTCAGCTTTCTTTGAAATGTACACATACATATTAATGTATTCCTCTTCTAAATTAGAATCATTCTGTAAGTTGACAGTTCTTTACACAAGAACATTTTCCTGTCATTAAATATTCTTTGAAATTGTGACTTTAAAAAAAAAAAGTCTGCATATAGTCCATTATGTAGATGTATGGTAGCATATAAGAACCATTTCTTTTTATAGACATTAAACTATTTCTAGTTGTTGTATTGAATAAGCAAACAACAAATATAACCATATTTGTGTTCATACTGATTATTCCTTTAGGATGGCTTCCTAGAAATGGAAACTCTAGATCACTAAGTCAAAAAGGAAACTTCATTCATATGGACAAAATACTTTCCAGATAAGATAGACTGATTTACATTAGCAGAGTTAACCTAATGAAAGAAATTCATTTTACTGCTCCAGTATAACATCTAATTTTTAAAAATCTCTTTAGGTAATTGCTGTGACGTACTCTGCCATTTGTGTCTATGTCTGGTTACTCTATTTGGTTCCATAAGTGCATATGTTGATCCACTAATTACTAAAACTTTATAATAAGCTTTAATAGTCCCTTTCCTTACTCTTTTTGTTGTTTTCAGCGCTCTCCTGGCTGTTCACACCTGTCTATTATTTTTTCTCATTTGGAAATTGGAATCAAATTTGAATTATAATTATAGTTCAGGGAGAATTGTCATCAATGCAGTATTAAATTTCCAATCTGGAATAAATTTGTCTTTTTATTCATCTCATTGGCTGCCCACCTATTTATTTTTTTCTTTGAATCTGGTGACTTTACAAAGATATGCTCTAGTGATGATTATGTATTCTGTATTTTTCCACCAATCCCCATCCCCTGCGAACATCCACTATACACTTTTCATTTGTTGGTTCAGGCCTCCTTTTATTTCAGAAAAAAAATTATTTGAAATTATTTGAATATTTGTCTCAGCATCTCATTTTATTAAGGATATAATGTGTGCTTTTCTTGTATAACCTTAATCTGACTTAGGCATCACTAATCTTTTTCTCCATTTGAACATCTTAATTTCATTTTGCTCTGTTTTTCAAGTTACCGTTTTTTTTTTTTACCATGCTTGTCTGGTTGATTTACTGTGATTTCATTTCTGTAATAGTTTTATTTTACACTGCCATTCTTTTTTGAGCTAGGCTAGCTAAATTTTCATCTTTCTGATTCCTTTAAAATCTTGCAACCCTTCTTTGTAATCTTTCTTCATAGGGGTCATTTGTTCTTTAATTGCTTTGAAATAATGAAGAGTTTTATCTAAGATTTTCATTCTGCTTTGTAGATTAAATTTTTATAGCATATTTTTTAGGACAATTACAATTATGAAAGAATGTATATAAAAGATAATAAAATCATGAATAAGATACTTAAAATAATAGAAAAATAATAAGCATAAATATTTAATGAAAAATAATGAATTATAACACATAAAATAATCAGTAACAAAATAATAAAGCAAAAACCAACCAATACAAGAAAAATTAATAAAATAATCAAATACTAAAATACATTAATAAAACAAAAGCCCTGCATTCCATACCCAGTTTAAGAAACAGAATGTCATCATTACCTTTGAGATCCCTGTGTACCCTTTCATTTTATTTTTATTTTCCTAATGCAAACTTAGCACTCGTGAGTTTAATGTTAATTATTACCTCATTTATGATTCGGTCACTTGTATGTATGTTGGAATAATATATTGTGTATAAGTATTCTTGTGGTTTTATATATTCAGCATCACTTTGTACCACTAAAGTTCTTTATTTTTCCACACTTTCTTGGTGTAATACAATATCTCATGATTTCAACTGGCATTTACCTAATTTATCAATGAAGTTGTGCTTCTTTTCCTGTTCAATAAACATGTGTTTTATCTTTAATGAAACATCTGTGATATTTTTGTTGCATTCTAGAAGTTCTTATTTTAATGCATTCTAATTTTCTTTTATAAAGTATCTCAAGGAACTAAAAGTACTCTTTTAATCTCTTATAAACATCTTAGTTTTTCCTTTTACATCATTCGTTTGGAATTGGTTTTCTGTAACTGGTGTGAAATAGGGATCTATTATTTCCCTCCGAATATGGAAAGCACTTGCTCCAACATTGTTTATTTTATCATCTATCCTTATCTCAATAATAAGTATCTTTTCTGTTATATATTACATTTTTGTGTATGTGTCTTTCTGAGCTCTTAGTTCTGTCTTGTTTATAAGTTCACTCTGTGTCAATACTGTTATGTTTAATTCTTACTTCTTTACACCAAGTCTTGATTTCTGATAGGTTTAGGCACCTACTTTGTCCTTCTTTGAGAGTGTTTTGGTTTCTCTTTTACTTTGTATTTCCTAATTATTTTCAGAAGCAACTTGTCAAGTTGCATGAAAAACTATGTATGGATTTTGATTGAACTAGCTTTGCCTGTGTGTGTCACTCTAGGTGCAGATGCAATTCATGACTATGGCATTACTCTCATTTATTTGACTTCTTAGTATATTTCAGGAATGTTTATATTCTTCTACATGGAAGTGACCTAAATTCTGCTTGGCTTATAATACATACATTATTTTTATTATTTTTAATGACTGCTTTTTAGAAATCACAATTTGGTTATTTATAGTATATACATATAATTGACTTTTATATCCACAAAATTTTAGAAACTAATTTTTTAAAAATGTTTGTAGCTTTTTTGAGATATTATCTCTGGTTCTTCTCTTTTTTTCAACCATTTTGCCCTGTATGTGTATGTTGGAATAGGTGGGGAAGAAAGGATGAGGGCATGTTATTATACTGATTAAGACCTCTAGTACAATTTTTTAAAACCTGTTTACATTGACTTTTTTTAGAGAGAGAGGATGGGAGAGAGAAACATGCATAGGAGAGAGAAACATTGATCAACTGCCTCCTGCATGCATCACACTGGGATCAAACCCATAGTCTGGGCATGTGTCCCGATCAGGACTTGAATAGGTGACCTTTCAGTGCATGGAATGACATGCAACCAACTGAGCCACAGGGCCAGGGCTCTAGAACAATTTTTAAGAGAACTTGTGAATTTGGACAACCCTATATTATCCTAACTTTTAAGGAAATGTTTTAAACAATGTGTTGGATTTTTTTTTTTTGATAGTAATATCATATTATGCTAAGGAACTTCATTTATACTCTTCATTTCATATGAATTTTTATTATGGTAAACCACATATGAATTTTTATTATGGTGAACCACATATGAATTTTTATTATGGTAAACCACATATGAATTTTTATTATGGTATATGAATTTTTATTATGGTAAACCACATATTAATTTTTATTATGGTACTGATTTCTATTTTGTTTTTCTTTGAACATCTATTCAGACAATTATACTTTCCTCTTTAAATATTTTGATGACTGAATGGTCAATTGTTATCCTTCGTCTTCGTTGACCTACCAGCCTCTAAGTTGCTCATCCCCTCTCTCTTGATAATACTTTTCTTGTTTTGCTTTGAGGACTTCCGCTCATCACCGCCTCTCTCCTGGGTTTTCTTCTTGCTCCATCTCAGGTTCCTTTCTGGTCGTCGTCTCTGTGGCCTCTAGATGTTTGAACGTCCCAGGGCTCAGTGCTTGTACTTTTCTCCTTTAACAGCATTTAACTTGGCGATTTCTAGGTTTTTATGCCCACATCTCCAAATTTGTATCTCCTGCTCAGTCCCCTCTCTCAAACACCAGACGTGGACACCTACTTGCTACTCGCGTATTACTTTTAAACTCAGAGGAATGGTGGTCTATCTATGAAGCAAACAAATTTTAAAATACCATGAAGTGAAAGAATCAAGAAAGAGGGCAAAGCAGGAAAACAGTTGCTTTGACATTCTAATTATAAATACATTAGACTTGGCGCAAAAAATCATCAAACCATCAGTCTTGACGATGGTTAAGTTAATTCAGGTTTTGAAGTTCAATAATTCAGCTGCGAAGTGTCAGCAGCTGGGTCTTGTTAATGGTAAGCCTTTCATTCCTGTTAAATCAATTGTAAATAATAGAACCCCTCAGAGAAAAATGATGAAATAAGCATTGATTTCCAAATTGGGTGTCAGATATAGAGCATTAATAAAACACATTGCAAGCAAACAAGTACCTAATATACTCTGATCACTGAAATAGTAATCAAAGGGGGGAAATCAATAATTTTTGTGTAAGTTGCTAGTATTTTCATAACTCATTTGCATCTATGTATCATCTCAAATGTCTCATTTTAGACCCTATGTGGTTATTTAATTTTCATTATCCTCACCAGTAACACCAGGGACTTCTGTGTAAAGTTAGATTTGTTTCTCCCTTCTTCTAAATAGGTGACAAGCATCTGGTCACATAGTGTTTTTGTTGCCTGACACCGATGATTTTGTTTTGTTTAATGCAATACAATCATCATTTACAGCAAGTCACATAAAACACTGCAGAAAAATGTAACAGCTCTAATAAAACTTTCAAAGGAAAATAAAGCTCTCTAGCAGGTATCCGTAAAAGTGCTTTATGCTCACAAACTCTATTAAATGTTAATGCCAGTGTCCTGTGACTGCCACGTAGGAAGTCTGGCTGAAAGGAAAATGTGTCTGTGAAACTGTGATTCTGCAGCAAAAGAGGTTGGAAGGGCAATGCCATGTTATCTATTAGACTGAAATATGAAAACCATTTGGGGCTCTATTGATTGTGCATTTTATGAAGGACTAGTTTGAGGAAAAGTACACGGGTGTTTTTTTTTTTTAAACCCATACATGGGACAAAGTTGGAAATACTGAGGGCACAACTTTCAAAGAAGCATCACCAAACTTCTCAAAGTTACAGAGCACAATTTTGGTCCAAGGGTGTTCTCTACAGATTAAATAGCGGTGACATAATAATGGTAGATTTGAGCTTCGTTTTTCTGTTTTTAATGCTGTTTCCACACATTTCAATAATAATTGTATTCTGTGTCTGTCTATTGCATTTTCCTTATTTCTAGATTTTATTTTGCTTTTGAAATTTCTAAAAAATTAAATTTATTGGTGTGACATTGGTTAATACGATTATGTAGGTGTCAAGTGTACAATTCTGTGATACATCATTTATATATTGCTTCGTGTGCCCACCACCCAAAGTCAGGTTTCTAGATTTCTTTATAAAACCTTTTTGTGAGGTTATTTAATGTTTTAACTGTTGTCAAATGGTTAAATACCCTGAAATGGGATGTTATGTTGTCATTGACCTCAATAACAGGCTAATTAACTCTTAGTAGGAACCTCACAGAAACCCTACTGTGCATTCAGAAGAAGAAAGCAGGATGGTTAGAGAATTTACATTATGCCAGGTGAAGACTTCTTGAGGGATACGGGAACTTTTAGCTGTGACTAAAGAAGGCTCAAGCTCAGGCAGTCAACTAGTTTTTAAATATTCTCTCTTCCTTTGGGAATTTTGAACACCAACTGGCTGATTTTGTAGTTACGGATTCGTATTTGAGATTCACATTTGATACAAAGTACTATAGTATTCATAGTTTGAAAAGTATTCCCTCCACAAGAACCACAGTTTTCTACTTCTCTAATACCTGCTGTTTTGAATTAATGCCATGGAGGCATGAGAATTGGTGTGTTTTAATCACCTGCAGATTCAGGTTTCATCAGTAAGGACCATCAATTACAAAACAGCCTGTGTGTAGAGCAGTGGTTCTCAACCTTGGCTGCACATTAGAATCACCTGGGACTCTTTAAAATCCTGATTTCTGGGCCTCATCCTCTGGAAATTCTGTTTCTTTGTTATGGGGTGGGGCCACAACATTAGTAACAAAGAAACAGAATTTCCAGAGGATAAGGCCCAGAAATCAGGATTTTAAAAAGATTCCCAGGTGATTTTAATGTGCAGCCAAGGTTGAGAACCACTGGCATAGAGGGACTGCAAGAGGATTTAAAGTCAGATGTCTTCTGTAAACCGGTGCGCATGAGAAAAAATGATGGATGGTGAAAACTTTCTGGGGGCCAGGGAGGAGACAAAAGGCTACTTCTAATACAATGGAAAGTGCTTTTCTCAAGCTATTATCACAATGTAAGATTTATATCTGTCATAAATTAGAAGGTAAATTTTGGCCGAGGCCCATTTATTATAGCACATTTCTAGTGTATTAACTCTGAGCAGTACTTCATGAGAGTTCACGTGGAAGCTCACTTCATTAAGTTCCCTTGCTCCTTAGCCTTGGGATTAACAATTGCACCTCCTTTGAAGCTTAGAACTATTTATGAGAGAATATCATGGTTATGCTTATGTGTAATATTTATTAAATGACTGGTAAATGCTTTACTAAGAGACAGCGGCAACTGAACAATAGATTGTCAGTTATTATAAGGAAAGAATATGATAGGCAGGCCAATTTCCAGAATCATCTGACACCTTGCACAGCTGCTACTTCTAGAAACGATGCTCAGTATTCTGGTTGCCTATACATTAAGACCCCATAAAGCTTATATTACATTTTGACTTTCTTTTAATCATTTTTTTTGTGTGGCATACCCTTGTTCCTGGCCACTTGGGAGGAGGACATCATTGATTTGCAGCAATGCTGGCAAGCTTTAGCTTTGCCATGGGTGGTATGACCTTGGCATTAGCACTATTGGCATGCAAAAGGGTGAAGTTAGCCTCAGAGGAAAGGCCAGTGCAGGGGGGGATGGAGGCAGTGTACCCCCAAAAGATTTCATCTGGATCTTGGCCTGTAAATTCTGTGTGATTAACTGTTCCGTTAGCATGGTTTGAGTGCCCATGGCATACATGGTGGATACTGTTGTGATTATATGACACTCAGTGACTAAATTACCATCATTCTTCACTTTGGGGATAAGAAACCCACCTTTGTTGCATGGAAATACTGGAATAGCCAGATATGACCCTTTTCATACATCCTAAGACCTGAAAGATGGCCTGTTCTACATAAGATAGGAAATTGTTTATTTTAGCATAACAACAACAATAAGGACACAAGTAATAGTAAATACTTGGGTAGTACTTGGTACATGCTAAACAAATATTTCACCAGAACCCTGTGAGAATTGAGGCTAGAAAAGTGCAGTAACTTACACAGATAATCATGGTGATGCTGGGTTTTGAACTTGACAACCATACAGAGAAGCTAAAAGCTAAAGCCCTGTAATCAGCCAAAGCTGGGTTGAAGTATTGACAATCTGATACCTATCACTCAAGCTTTAATTTATTTATTATCAATTAATCTGTAAAATGAGCCTAGTGATAGAATCTAACTCCAACAGTGCTTTGAGAATTGTGATATCTCTGGCATATAGCAAGGGCTCAGTAAATATTTGCTTAGTATAATTTTGATGATGGAAAGGGAAGGGCTATCAATTGATGGGTATAAAGCATGTTTTATGAGCACACATGAGCAGTAATGGTAGTCAGGTCTGAGGGCTAATGGTAATCAGTGGGGAATGCTACCTATATTCTTGTTTTAGAATATGCAGTTTTTAATACACTCCCTAGATAGGAGCATTTAGAGAAATTTTGCCTGGGGCCTGTGCTTCAACTTTCTTCATTTTTAGCAAATTCACCTCACTTTACATCTGAGAGTCCTGGATCTCATTTAACTGGAAAGCAGCAACTGTCAGTCTAATTTCCTCCTGATAATATTGTGAATTTCCTTCTCTAATTGGATAATAGAATTATTGAGAATTTTGAAAATAGAAAACGGGACAATCTGCTGAGGGCAGGAAGTGATAGCAATGTGCTGAACTATGTAAGAGCTCATTGCAAACAATCCAAGCCTCAAAATGTTGTGGGTTCATCAAAATCCACAGAAGTGAGGTCTGTCTTCCTTTGTTTTTACTTCCGGATGTGAGTGCTATCACCACAAACCATCCTTATCACCTCTTTTAGTATTTGCTTTCCTTGACTAATTCATCCTGGGGCAGTTGAATTTCACTAATAAGATAAATGGCTTTAATCATTCAAATATGGGCTTTTCATTGTCGACTCAAAGCAACAGAGAAAATCTTGTCTTTTGCAAAAAACCATGTTTTTGTGACCTCCAGTTACTGCGGTGTTTACATTATTTATTGTCTTGTATTTGTCAAAGGGGTAAAAATTAGCTCAGGAAATAACTAGAGGAAAGCATAATATTAGTATTTCCAAAGATATTATCATATTGATAACACTATATGTACAGGTTTTTGGCAACTTTGGCGCTCCTGAAATCTTCGTAGCAAACATTTACTTAGAATCTTTTAAAAATTTTCAATTTCTACTGTCAGTGTTTGGGTAGTGTCTCCCTTCCTTTCTCTCCAAATGTATATATAGGTCTTCCCAAAAAGGTATATAAAGTCAGTGTTTATTAACACAGTTCATTTTCACTATTTAAGAGACTCTACAGAAATAAATAATTTTTTTGTCAGTGCCTGTTCTCAAACTGATGACTGTTCTGGTCCGGGCACAGCTGATAATGTGAAGCAATGGAATTGCAAACATCAAGAATAATCTCATTCTGTATTTGTGCGCCCTCAATTTGTTGACTGTTGCCAGTTTTGTATCGTAAACTTTATCTTTTATGTATTCCCATAAAAGTCTAGTGGATAAATTTTCTTTATTCAAAGCTTAGTGTGCTTTATCCATTATTTCAAATCAGTTAAACCTGCAAAGGAGTGAAAGTTAAGTGAGTTATCAGCTGTTAAAGTGTGTACATTTTGGGGGGACACGGGTGTATACACACTTTGAATTATTATAAAGGCAGTGTTTGTACTTGAACTGTGTTTTCAAACTTCCAGTAGCATTTTAGGATGAATTTCCTTTGTTTGAAGCTTAGTCTGGCTGAAAAGAAGGAAACATTAATTGAGCTATCAGATGTTAAAGTATATATACATGGTTTTGGGACACCCTATAGTTATATCCTAACATAGTATACATACATACACACACACACACGCAAATATATATATATATATATATATATATATATATATATATACATTTTTTTAAAGGTACCTTCAGTAAGGACAAAAATTCTACTTTTTAGAGATTTTTTTAAAAATATGAGATCCAAGATATGAAAGGGTTCTGGAAATAAGCAAAGTTTCCTGTTATTAAAAGAGTTGTTGGAAATTTTTGGCAGACCATTCAAAGAAGTTATCTTCAGGCTCAGAGTAAGGATATTAAAAAAAAACAACTTAAGTCATAAGAGTTTCTTGGATTGCCATGAGAGAAAATCTTAATGTCTGTATAGCAAACTCATTATTATAATGTGATTGGTAGTACACATAGTAATTACATGTATAACAAGTTTACATTACCAGGTGAAGAGAGAGAGAATAAGGCCAACCTAGATGTGACTATGGTTTGCTGCCAAATGTCTTACCATGGATGTTCTATTTTCATTGTTTTCCTAGAGGTTTTTATTTTCTACCATCTAAAAGCACTAGTCTGACTTTGGCCCTGCTGGTGCTCTCAATAACAGTTCAGTAAGAATCCGAGTAACTCTCTTCTCTTCCCCATTGGCACTGAGCCTCATTTTGTGTGTTCTTTCAAACTCAAAGACTAACAAAGACCAAATAAATGAGGTCTGTGGCCCGTGTTTTCTAACTTGTCAAGTTCCTGACCATGCTGTTGAAGTTCCTGAGACTAGTCTCTCACAGTTACTGATGGGGTATTTCAGGAAACTCAAGATCCACTTTCATGTTGATTACACTTCCTGGGAAATTGGACTTGTGTTTCTTGGGCAGCACCATGGAGAAATTTGGCTTTTTCAGGTGGCTAATTGATGATAACCTTGAAATGTGGGCTCCCCTATGTTGTGGGGATACTTGGAAAAACAGAGAGATGGGAATGTCTAAGGAATAGCTGGCCTTATACATATTCACAGACCACGCTTTGAGAACCAGTGCTATAGACTAAAAAAGGCTTATTTATCTAAGTGTTAATATTTAAAAAGCACCCATGGATTACTGTGATATTTATACTTTCCTTCTATTTTCATATGGTATTAATTATCTCTATCCCACTTCTCTCTACAAGTGGGCTTTTTAAAGGAAACCATGTACCCTTTAGGATGGCTCTTGGAAAATACACAGAGAGTAACAAGTATTGATGAGAATGAAAAGAAGTTAGAATCCCCGTACATTGTGGATGGGAATGTACTAGTATACGGGTGCATCTCCAGTGGAAGACAGCATGGTAGTTCAATAAAACAATTAGGTGTAGAATTAATTCAAGCAATTCAAGTTCTAGCTATATGCACCCCTAAATTAAAATCAGGGACTCAAGTAGATATTTGTACACTCACATTCAAAGGAGCATTATTCACAATAGCCAAAAGGTGCAAACAAATAAAATGTTTAAGGATAAATGGAGAAACAAATTGTGGTATATATATGATGGAATATTATTCAGCCTTAAGTAGGAATGCAATTCTGGTACATGCTGCAACATGGATGAACATGGATGACATTGTGCTAAGTCAAATAAGCCAGACACTAAAGGACAAATATTGCATGTTTCCAGTTATATGAGGTACCTAGGATAGTAAAATTCATAAAGACAGAAAGTAAAATAGTAGTTACCAGGGGTTGAGGGGAGGGGAGAATGGGGAATTATTACTTAATGAGTACAGAGTTTATTTAAGATAACGTTCTGGAGATAGGGAGAGGTGATGGTTGTATAATTTTGTGAATGTGTTTAATGTCACTGAACTATACACTTAATTGTTAAAATGGCACATTTTGTGGCCTGGCTGGCATGGCTCAATGTTTGAGTATCAATCTATGAACCAGGAGGTCATGGTTTGATTCCTGGTCAGGGCACATGCCCAGATTGTGGGCTCAGTCCCCAGTGGGGCATGCAAGGAGGCAACCGATCAATGACTCTCATCATTGATGTTTCTATCTCTCTATCCCTCTCCTTTTCTCTCTGAAATCAATAAAATAATGTATATATATTTCAAAAATGTACATTTTATAATGCTTACTTTTTGATAATACAAAAGGGGCACACACTTCTCTTGCTCATCCTATATTTCTCTAAAGCTTGATACAATGGTCTCTAGACAGTCTTGCTTGAATGACTGATGAACTTAAAATGGGGCAGTACTTACTGCAACAACTGAAATATAAACCTCTGCTTTAGCTATGTCTCATCCTAAAATTTGAGCACTTACAAAAACTGACCTAGAAAAGTGATGTCCACATCGAACTTGCCCAGAAGTTAACCCTTCACATCCAATCACTGGCCTGGCTTCCGGGAAAATGACACGTCTCAATTGGTCTGAATGGGAAGCCATCGCCTGTAAGTGCAGCACTTAGGAAATGGCTGGAAGTCAGAGGCTGTCTGATTTGGCATCCCTGATGTCTGTCTCTGACACTTATGTCTAAATTGGACGGCTACTAATTAAATAAACGGGTAAAGCCAGCATCATGCCCTGTCTCTCCTCTTCCATAAAGCTGGGCATTGCCATTTTGGCTAGTTGTCCATATCCATCATTTCATAATTTCTAACCTTAGGCATAGCTGTTTAACTCAATTAAATGTGACCAAAGTGAACTTTGTTGAAAAAAACCAAATAGTAAAAGAAATATAGGGAGTGAAACGCGGAGGGGTGATTTCTGCAACTCGAGTTTCCGCTATTGATTTTGGGCAGCTCTTGGTCAGACATTTTTGTGTAGTTAATGTGTAGTTCTTGATCAGACGGTTTTCAAAAGATATTTCTGCTTTTTGAATTGTGCTTTGGTGCAGGGCAAGATTGATCCTGAATTTAATACCACACTTCCATTTCAACAAAACTTTCATTACATTGAAGTAACCAAGTTTATTAATTGTGGCAATGCAATAACTCTACACTATAAAAGTATATTGAAAGTATAAAAATATATTTTAAAACTATAAATGATAAAGTTATTTAGTTAGGTTAAATATTGAGTACAAGATTAATACTTGATAGCATGATCATTCTTTTTGGTCTTCCATTTCCTTTACAGTTGCCCATCCCACCCCACCCCCCTTATTCAAGGGGGTTATATACTAAGAGCCCCAGTGAGTCCCTGAAACCACAGATAGTACCAAACCCTATATATATTGTGGTTTTCCTGTACATGCATATCTTTTCACTAAAAGGAAGCACTTTACACCTTCTCTTTGGCATATCCCAACGGCCAGCATCACTAGTCTTGTACTTTGGAATCATTACTAAGTATAAAGGGTGACTTGAACACAGGCACTGTGATACTGTGACAGTAGATCTGATAACCAAGACAATCACGAAGTGAATAATGAGCAGGGCGGTGTATACAGCATGGAGATGCTAAACAAAAGGCTGATTCATGTCCCTAGTGGCATGGAACTGGACAGTGCGAGATTTTATCACACAACTCAGAATGCCATGCAATTTTAAACTTATGAATTGTTTATTTCCACAATTTTCTATTTAATATTTTTGGACTGTGATTGACTGGGTAACTGAAACTGCATAAAGTAAATCTGTGAATAAAGGAGGACTATTGTATGTACTCAAAGTCTTAAAATCAGAAGGAACTTTTACCTCCATAGAACATAATGTTCTGAGAGATGTTGATGAGATTTTTCTTTGAAGAAGGTGTTGTTTGGTCAAATAACTTTGGCAAATTTTGGTTTAAACTTTTAAAAAAAGTATAGGACTTTGCCTTAGCCAGTTTGCCTTAGCGGATAGACTGTCAGTCTTTGTATTGAAGAATCTCGGGTTCTATTCAGGTCAAGGGCACATAACTTTGGTTGCAGGCTTAATCCCTGGCCCCGGCCAGGGCTTGTGCGGGAGCCAACCAACCTGTGTGTGTCTCTCACATCAATGTTTCTTTCCCTCTGTCTCTCCTCATTCCTTCCAGTCTCTCTAAAAATCAATGGAAAAAATATCCTCATGTGAGGATTAACAAAACAACACAAAATTACAGTACTTCTAATTTGCATTGTGAATCTCCAAGAAGAAATTTGTAGAATTTAGTCTTCTAAAACTTACTGATAATAGAATATTTTTATTTTCCCAGAGGCATCTCTTAGAAGTAGGGGATTATAAAAAAAGGACTTTGAGAATGTTAGATCAACTTCCTGTGTTGGAAAAATGTAAAGTCTTTAGACCTCATAGTTTATTTGACGTTCTATGACCTTGAAAATAGATTATTTTCCGCTTTGGAGTGCAAAGGCATGGGGTTAGGAGCCAATACCAGAGTTTGAGTTCCTGCTCTGTTAGCTGGGCACCCTCAGACATTTCTGGAACTCTGATGACTTATCCCTGGATTGGGTCATTGCTCCCTCCCATACCCAACTCACAGGATTGTTGCCAGCAAGTGAGATAATGCTTGTGAAATAGCCATGCAGACTGTGAAGCACGGACAGTTACACAGCATTGATATCATGAGAATAAGTACAACTAGACAACAGTTTTTGTATTTACTATTTTTATGATTACATCTAGATACAAAATTTTGTATGTAGTGTGATTACGTTGTATTTTCACAGCAATGTCCAAAAATAACCCTATGTATAGAGCAAACAATATTGCAAGGCACAATGTTAGCAATATTTTATTTGGGGTAAGGGATTTGGGTGAATATTTTCAATTGTACATAATGACTGCAGTATACAGATTTATTTTTCTGATCAACTCTCCTTCTCTTGGAGTAGAAACCCACACTGTGGTGGCTGTTGTTAGCTCCAACATGTCACCATTGTATGTTCATCCTCATTGTTGCAAGATGGCTGCTGTAGCACCAGGCACCACAGCTGCATTCTAGGCAGATGAGCAGGGAAAGGGTAGTGCAGACTAAGGAAGGGAGGCCCTTCTCAGTAAAATTCTATTCACAATTTGTTTTCTAGAATTGTTTCATGACCACCTCTTGCTTGAGGTGGCCTAGAAATTAAGTGTTTAGCATTCTGATTTCTAGCTCATAGTTCTCAAAGTGTAGTCCCCAGACTGGCAGTATCAGCATCACCTAAGATCTTGTTAGAAATGCAAATTCTCCTACTCTACCCTTGACCTTCTGTCAGGACTATCTATTTAATGTGTGGGGTTCACAAAATGTCAAGCTCCAGTTCAAAAATTATTAAAAATTTCAAGATGGCAGCAGAGCAATGGCAAAGGTCCCATGTCCATGAAGTGGTCCTAACTTCTGTCACAAAGAGTAACACATTGTCCAGGTAAGTCTGAGACATGCTCAGGTTTGAGAACCACTAAAAGAGAGGAGACTTGGCAGCCTAGAATAGGCACTTAATTATTCTCCAGGCCTTCCAGATTCTTCTTTTAAAATGTTTTTATTGATTTAGAGAGAGAGAGGAAGAGAGAGGGATAGATAGAAACATCAAAGAGGAACACATCAATAAGCTTCTTGCTGCATGCCCCCTACCGGGGATTGAGCCCACAACCCCAGGCTTATGCCCTGACCAGGATTGGAACCAACGATCTCTTGGTTCATGGGTCAACACTCAACCACTGAGCCACACCAGCCAGGCGACCTTCCAGCTTCTTGAGAAACCTGCTGGGCTCTTTGTAGAAAAAAAATCAGTCACCAGTCAATCATGTGAGAGGTGGAAGGTTTTATTTTTTTGCTTTTTTTTTTTGCCATCAGTGAAAAGCATCTCTTGACATCTGCTTCTGTCTCTCTCTGGGGACAAAAGCCCAGTGGGAACTGAGTAGGACCCAGAGGACCTTCTGCCAACCAACAGCTGGGGCCAAGGATGAATTCCAGACTAATAAGCTGGGTAGTGTTGCTCCCCTGATAAATGGTCATTTCAAAGGGTGTAAAAAAAATTGTAGATGAGCATTCAATGAAAGTAAAATTAAAGTCATTTATCCCGGATCATTTGGAAATATCAACTCCCTTCTTAAAGAAGGAAAATATAATAAAGCTCCCTCATAAAGATATAAAATATTTAACATATGACTCCTGCTTTGTACCAGCATCACCTCTTAATGGTCCCATTATTTTGTTATGTTTAACTTCAATGAAAAATTTAGGAGGCAGGTTGGGCAAATGTTTAACCCAAATCAGGATTTTTTTTTTTTTGCTTGAAATCTGTGATTACATCATTGGCACATTTATATCGTAAGACACTTTTACGATATAAGCATTTTTTCATTTGGACAGCAACCATAATAAATTGAAATAAAATTCAGTCTTGATTGATGTTGTAAGTGTCATGTACAGGGCAAGTCCCATCTATTAAGTGTGGTTTGCCAGGGCAGCAATAATAGTAGCATTTGAATGTTTTTCTTATTAAGGAGAAAAATGGTCAGGAACATTGGCGTGGTGGACTCCAAGGACTGTGGTAAATGGAAAATGCCTGCAGGATGTGTGACTCCTTCCCTGGCTTTAGGATGAAGGTGGTCAGAAGGCTGCATGGATTGTTTTTCCTTTTTTTCAAAATTCGGATAAACTATTACAGTTTGTGGAATGAAAGAGAGAGGCTGATTACAACATAATGGAGTGTACCATATTCATCTCTTTGAAATATGACTTCACCCAGCCTTTTCCATTTTACAATCGATTCTCTCATTCCCTTAATGAACCTTTGCATTCATGAGTCTTCCTTGGAAGTATGCACATGAAGTATTGCTGGAGCAAAGAATAATCGTCTGCCAAGTAAGTAAGAACAAAGTGCCTCTCTTGTCGTTCAGTTCAATAACATTAGCAACTGTTAATGCATCATGTTGGGCACCAGATTGTTTTGCTTAATAATTATCTAATTTGCCAAAGCCTGTCTTAAAAAATGTTTTTTGAAAACTGGTACAATTGAGTTGTTTGCCAGTTTCTCTAAAGATGGGATGAGGGGACTGATGTCCCTGTATTTAACAACAATCTTAGTTCTTAAAAATGTTGCTAAGCATGTCTAATTTGAGCCAAGTAACACATTCCGTTTAAGCAGCGATACCATGAAAGTGATGAGCTAATAAAATTGTAGAGAAGAGTGGGATGCTTGCAACGGAAAGGGATATGAAACAATAAATAACTCTTGGATTTTTTGAATAATAACTCATTTACATAATTGGGAATGTATACATTCAAGGTTCATTGATCCAATATTTGAAGACAATATGAATATGATAGGTTTCACAGAGCCAAAGACTTAAAATATGTTCAGGTTTTATCTTTTGATTCCTTCCCTCTACTCGTAGCAGAATTAAAGTATGTCTGTTAAATATTCTAGTTAAGTACAGGACTTGGTAAAAATCTTGGTGTGAACTGGTGGCAGATAACATGTAAAAGGAAAGAAAGAGATTGAACTATGACTGGACTTGTCAGCCACAGAACAATTTCAAAGCTGTGTCTCTTCCTAGAAGCCAGGGATTACAACTGACAATGTGTGATGAGATGTTTCAATTGAGCCCAGGACTATTAAGTTTGGACACAAACCAATGAAATAAATAAATAAAACTTAAAAAAAAGAGGGAAATAAAAAAAAAACTTTTTAAAAAAGAGGGAAACAATGGGCATTATCATGGTGCCCTTATATGAAAGAAGGAAAAATATCAGAACAATCTGTAAGCCTTATGGGGATTTTAAAAGTAGAAAGTAGGCAAAATGTCACCAAAGCCTATGATGACCAAATCTTAACAACATATAAAATATCTACTATATTCATATCTTTATGATAGTGAGTAGGTTCCACATACTAGCGATGGTGGTTCCAGCATGTGGGATAGCTCTTCTCTCTTTTATCTAAATCTTCTTGTGATGTCCAGTTCAGCTTCCCTCTGGGAGCCTTCTCTGATTGGCAGGGTGAAGGAACAATTCCTCCTTGAGTTCTCACTTCTTTGGAAGCTCTCTTAAATTATACAATTAGTAGGCCTTTATGTGCACTGATATTTATTGAGCATTTACTATACCAGGTGCCCTAAGGGTCTAAACATATATCTTCATCTAACCCCCTCACCATCTTACAAGATTAATGCTATTATTAATCTATTTCACTGAGATTGAGGAAGGTGAAGTGACTTGTCCAAGTTCCCCCAGCTTGGAAATGGCAGATCAAGAATTGGACCACAGACTTATGTGCTAAGACAGTGGTTGGCAAACCGCGGCTCACGAGCAACATGCGGCTCTTTGGCCCCTTGAGTGTGGCTCTTCCACAAAATACCACATGCGGGTGCACACGTACATTGCGATTGAAACTTTAAGTAAAGTTTATTAAGTTATTTTAGGGAACGTTGTGGAGTGAAAGAAGATGTAGTGTTGAGGATTGAGAAAGGTATGTTGAGATGGTTTGGACATATAGAGAGGATGAACGAAAGGAGATAGATGAAACAAGTATACAAGATGAGTATGGATGGGAGAATTGGAAGGGGTCGACCTCAGTGAACGTACCTCAATCAGATTGAGGATGTTTTTAGCAAAGGCCAGCTCAGGAGTACCCTAATTAAGTTAATAACAATGTACCTACCTATATAGTTTAAGTTTAAAAATTTGGCTCTCTAAATTCAATTGTTGAATTCAATTGTTGTACTGTTGATATTTCAATTGTTGTACTGTTGATATTTCAATCGTTGTACTGTTGATATTTGGCTCTGTTGACTAATGAGTTTGCCGACCACTGCGCTAAGAGACTAAGAGCACTGCTTCCAAAGCACACCTCCTTATCTTCACTAGGTTTTTATGGTAACCTAACGTGTCAACCTTTCAGGAGCAGGAAAATGAGTAGGAGAGAGCGCATAGAAAGTTCCAGGGAATCACTTTCAGAGACTCACATCCACCCGCTGTTGAAACCATTTCTTCCTTCACTTTACAAAAGAAACACCTCTTACCCTCCCTAATCTTGCCAGGGCTCGTTGATAGGGCCTTGAGATTGACTTAGACATATTCTGTTGAGGGCAGTCCTGAGATACTAGAAATGGGTAACTTGGTTTATATTGAGTAATTTCTGAATTTAAATATATTATAGAGTCAAGTAAATATGATAACACTATTCAAGGACCTCCCCCCTTTTTTTCAATCCTTACCTCCGTTTATTGATTTGAGAGAGACAGAAAAGTAGAGAAACAGAGAGAGAAACTTCAATGTGAGATAGAACCATCGATCAGTTGCCTCTTGTCTGTACCCCGATTGGGGATCAAACCCTCAACCAAGATTTGTACTCTGACCCAGAATAAACCTGCCACCTTTTAGTGTACAGGATGACACTCCAACTAACTGCCCCTGGGCAGGGCACCTTCCCTTTTTATTTCCTGACCTCTCAAAGAATGCTCCATTCTGTCTGTTTCTGCGAATTAGGGAATAATACAGTGATCATAGGAATGTTTGTTGACATGTCTATTTCAAATAAAAACTGAACTCCTGCCTTTTCTGGTAAATGTAAGTCTAATTTGGTTGTTTGGTTTAATGAGGACTGACTTTGCTAATCGGGCTATACAGTACCTATTTTATATGAATTACATATACTGTATTTGCGGTTTAAAGGTTTTAGAAAAATTACAAAGCACATTAGATCAAAGTATTTTTCTTTATATTGGTAAAGTTTTAAAATGGAAAATACTTTAATTTTTTCTAAATATTTCAAAGCATATCGAGACAAACAAGGTACTTATAAGCCAAAGAGCAAGAAGCATAATTAATCGTCATTTGATAAGTTTTAGGGAAGCCATTCGAGATGCTTCCAAAGTTATTGAAAGCTCCGTATCACTAAAATCAATTTCCAATACATTTCTCATGTTTAATAGCTATAAGACTTTTATAATGTTTAAAATTTAATAACTAATAATAATTTAATCCAAAAGACATTATTTTTCACAGCAGGACAGTTTTTTGACCACAGGAAATAAAATTAAAATGATACATTGGGCAAAGAAGTAGGATGAGACCATAACCATAAAAATATATTACATTAAGGCAAAATTTTATGTGCAGTAAATGCTCAGTGTTTGTGTAAATGATGTGTCTCTAGGAGCATTGAAATGATATGACATACATACTTGTCTTCATTCTGAATCCCTTGGACACTCTGGACAGGTGATGTCCCCATGCTTGTATGGAAGGGGCCAGGAAGGCCCAGGCATATGCTGATAGACCTGCCCTGTGACCGAGCCTGAGACCAGATAGAAGAAAAGGTTCCAAAATCTTCCTATCCTTTTCTAAACCAACCTAAGCTTGTTTTAAGAACAAAGAATAAAGGGAAAAAATGGACCTAACGTGATTTTTTTAAAGTGACATAGATTAAGAAACCAGGAAAATTACCAATGATGTAAAAAAAACTGTCAACATATTAAAATGTTAACAATTTAATTTAATGCAGCTTTTTATTTTTATTCTTTTATATTTTATTGATTTTTTTTTTTACAGAGAGGGAGAGGGATAGAGAGTTAGAAACATTGATCAGCTGCCTCCTGCACACTCTCTACTGGGATGTGCCCGCAACCAAGGTACATGCCCTTGACCAGAATCAAACCTGGGACCCTTCAGTCCTCAGGCCAACGCTCTATCCCACTGAGCCAAACCAGTTAGGGCTATGTAGCTCTTTAAAAATATATATTTTTATTGATTTTTTTTTTTTGAGAAAGAGGAAGGGAGAGAGAGAAAGAAAAACATTGATGTATGAGCAGAATATTGATCATGTGCCTCCTGCATGCCCCTTACCAGGGATGGAACCCACAACTTCAGGTATGTGCCCAGACCAGGAATCAAACCAGCAAAACCCAAACAACTGAGCCACACCGGCCAGGGCTACAAGGCAGCTCTTAAGCTGAGAAAATTCTATGTTAAATCTCCATCCTTAGGATCTGGATACTCAAGTAGAATATATCATCTTTCTGGTACATTTTCAGGTTAGGGCCAGTATAAAGGAAACATGTTTTGAGCAACAGCAAAACTTTGTGTGTGATAACATAGAGGAACTTAAATATATTCTCCATACATTTTAAAAGAAGCTTTGCACTTAATTGGAAAAACAAACAAATATTTTACCACTATAATATAATTTTAGTAAGTCATGTTCTGATGTCTATTTAGGTATTAAAATCACAAGTCCTAAAGTAAGAAACATATATCTGAGGGAATCTGAAATATGTTTTCCCAGGTCATAGTCAAATTTGATTAAAAGGTTGACTTTGGTTTCCACATCTGTGTAATAGAATCAGTCTTTTCCCTTAAAGTGGAGGAAAAGAAAAATGTTAATTCCAAAAATAGAGTTGGACTAGCCCTTACTAATTAATTATACAGGGCTAATTATTGAACAAGTTTTTTGAACCTAACTCATCTCTAAAGTGGAAATGATAGCCTTGAACTCATAGGAGTGTTTTGAGGATTACATGATGCGCCATGTGTGTTAGTCTGAGTCCTCTGAGAAGCAGATGCCAAGATGGGATTAAACATGCTAGGATATTATTAGGGGGAATTCCTGTGAAAAACACTGGGGAGGGAGCCAGGGAAAACAAGGAGGGCCAGAGACTGCAAGCATACAAGTCTGACCATTAGGCAAGGAGGACGGAAGTAGGGCTGGGAAAGCTTGAGACCTCAGTACAATCTAAGAGGCAAGCTCAGTATAGCAACAGAGGCCCTGAGACAGGAGTAGTCCCTGTGGTTGGAGGTCTGTGGGTTGCATTCTCGTGGCTGCCACAGTAAGTGCAGGTGTCTGGCATAGATCAGGTTCTTTGCTCCAGATGCCTGGCTTTCTTAGGCTGTTATGGTCATGGTTCATTCTTCCATGGCTTCAGTCTAGTTTATTTTGTTAACCTAGATTTCCCTTTACTCCATGAAAATAAATTAATCAAAGCCTCTATGGTGCTAACAGAGAATGATCAGAGACTTACTCATTTCGCAGATGGTAGAGTGAAAAACCATGTCTTTATGACACTGGGTCCTAGGTAGTTCCTGATTTGGTAGTTTCAGATGTGATTAGAATAGTGGTAAAAGTGAGTTTTCTAGAATACTCCAATTATCTCTCTTGGATTTTTTTCATTGTCTTAAGGCTAAGTTCAACATCTGAGCACAACGTGAAAATCTTTTTGCTTACTCTGTGCATCTGACCACATTTGTTACCACTCTGCTCATCTTTCTGCTCCAGTGATAGTGTTGATGGTACTCAGCATTGATGGGCTGACTCACGCCTATCCTCAGCCTCCTGCTCTCGCTTCTGGGGATGGTCAAGTGACATAATTCTGGCCAGCACAACATCAAGAGACACTACTGGGGTGAAATTTTAGACAGCTTTCTCTTTTGTAATAATAAAAAACTAGAACAAGCAAGCATTTTTTTCCTTTGCACCTCCATTCATTTTCCCACTTGAAATCTGGAGAAGCAGCCATCATCTTGAGTGAGGCAACAAGACTGAGGAATAATCCCATAACATATGGTAATTGTAGACATTTCTAGAACTTGGATCCTTGAAAGCATCACTAGGAGTTGAACCAGCCAAGGGTGCCTCGCTTGACACTTCTTACATGAATTTGATTAATATCTACTTATACTGTCAGGTTTTCTGTAACAAATGGAATTTTGACTATTTCACCAGTCATATTTCACCCAAGGCTCTTAAGGCTTGGTGTTTGAATTGCTGGTTTTCCTGTCTAGACTAGACAAGACAGTGAATTCTCTGGTGACTTTTTTCCTTCAGTTTAGAATTCTCAAAGCACTGAGCCAAGTCCTGGGATATAGAAGGTAAAAAAACCTCAGCCCCTCAGAAAATAAATACAACTGAACAAAAATATGAGGTGGACTTATTGAGTTAGCCTATAGAATGGGGATCTAATCTAGGCAGAGAAGGTGGAGTGGATACCTGAGTATAAAAATAGCCAGCTGGAGAGTGGGTAACCATGGCAAGAGTATGGGGAAAGTCCTGGAAGCCAGAAGGAGCATGTCATGTTCAAAGAAGTGAAAGTTTAGTGGGTAGAGTTGGAAGAAAACAGTGGCAAGTGATGAAGCAGAATAGGAAAAAGGGGGCTTTGAAACTCATGAAAGAGAGTTGGGACCTTATTTTATGGTCAGTGGGAAAACCAGCGATTAAAAATTTATTGGAAATGTTCTTTCTGCCATTCTAAACCTGACCATGGTTTATAGGAACCACAGGAGAGGGAAGTCTCATTTCTTTATCAAACTCCCAGAAAAGTTTGGAATTGGGTGGGATTTCTTTTCTGAGTCTAGGACTCTACATAAGTTCTAGGTGCTAAGCATCCTACCTAAGCAGTATTACAGCATATTCTAAGTCTTCAGATGATGGACAACTTGCAGAAAATAGAACTGATTCTTGTCTAGGCATTTGGTCTCCTGGAAGTATACTTGGATTTTTATCATGAACTTTCTTTAAAAAAGTGTCTCTCAAGTTTTTTTTTTTTTTAATAAAATGTAACATACAGTAGTTATATAATTTAGTGTTACTAGTACTTTTTTTGCAAACACCTCTTTTCTTTAAAATATGTAGCAGTAGAATCTATACTAGAAGAGACTGTAGTCACCATATACTCTGTATTACTGAAAGCCAATACACACACAGCTTCAGTCATGGCAAATCAATGAAGCAAGAACCTTAACAATTTGGATCTTCTTGTTGATAAGACTAATTCTTGTATGCAGCTTAGCTCAATATAATGAACACTGTTCATCTGCTCTGGTTTGGGAATGCTTTCTTGTAGAGCAGCAATGAGGTCAAATCAAGGACCTTTGTGGGAGGAGGGTAAATTGACTAGATAAACATAAAGCCTTCTTACCTCTATAAGTCCATAATTCTTGAGAAGTAACCAGTTCTGTGTTTTTTGGCTAATGTGAAGGTTAATTCACATTGTATGGGAAATCTAGGGAAAAAAATAAAACAGAAAATGTATTGGCCTGGTCTTTAACAGACTAACTCATCTTTCTTTTGTAGTCCTATAAATATCAACACTAACCTATCTGGTCGACTCACTTTTATTTGAGTAAAATATAAATTTAATTTGCTCCCAACTTTCATGTCTTAATACACACTCTATCTTCCCAGATCTGTCGACTGTCCATGTGTAGTCATTACGTAGTTCAGCTATCATTATCTAGCTGAATCCTAATTTTTCCATGAAGTGTTTATTTGCTGAGGACTTCAGCAGAAAAGCATGCTGTAAATAATACTAATAATTATCATTTGTATAATGTTAGAAATATCAGAGCCTTTTTCAAAAAAATATCCTTTTTATGCTTCATAGGAAGAGTTATCATGTTGGCCTGTTTATAGAGGAAAAAACCAAGTCTCAAAGAGGTTAAATGCCAATAAGTTGTAGACTTGAACTCAAGTCAGAATTTATGCCACTAATTTTATATTTTATTCTCTACTTCTTGGCTTTTTCCATTTACCCATTCAAAAAATATTTATTTAGCCTCTAACATTCGGCTATAATTTCCTTCCATTTGCTAATCTTACAATATTCAGTGTTCAGGTTACAGTCTATCCTGGGAGTAATTTCCAATACTGCCAACCAGAAACAAAAAGACTACAGAGCCCTAGCTGGATGGCTTAGTGGATGGAGTGTTAGCCTGCAGAGGTTCCATTCTGGTCAAGGTCACGTACCTCGGTTGCAGGCTTGATCCCCAGCCCCGGTCAGGGTGTGTGCGTGAGCCAACCAGTGGATGTGTCTCTCTATCATCAATGTTTCTTTCTCTCTGTCTCTCGCCCTCCCTTCCATTCTCTCTAAGATAATCAATGGAAAAAAATATCCTAGGGTGAGGATTAACAACAACAAAAAGAGCGTGGAGAGTTAAGAGGGAGGAGTCTGTGTACCCAGAAGGGAGAGGATCTGCACTTTGTGAGCAGCCAGTTTCTGCCACAGGGTTGACATAAGTTCTTTAACAAATCAAGCTTTATGTGTAAAACTATTGCTTCTAGCAGAATAACTTTCTCTACGGCAAGCTGTGATAAATGTTATGACTTTAGATTGTATTTTATAGCACCTCTGCTCCGTTCCTTCGAAATTGCCTTATTGCGTTTCATTATGGGCGCTAATGATGAATTAAGTTGGACTGCTTAATAATTAAAAGTATCTCTAGGATAAAACCATATTTTCTCTTGGAGCAAATCCATTTGGCTTTGTTCACAGCTGCCACATTCAGGGGAAGATAATTGGAATTCTTAAGCAATGAACAAGCAGACCTCTCAGAAAGTGACATTGACAGGGTTGTTCGGTTTGATTGTAAAAGAAAAGAACTTGTACAAAATGCAAAGAGGAGCTTTTTAATCAAGATAACACAAACATGAGTGGCAAGAACTTTTACAAATAACCCTTGAATGAACTGACATGTCCGAAAGTAAACTCTAGAAACAACCAATCTCTGACACGTATTTGGAGAAAAATTGAGGGAAAATAGTCCTATGAATAAAAGTCAAGCATAAGTGTTTCCTACTGTTAGAGAGTTACCTACATTTTATTTCTAGTTTGTTTTTGCCTTAAAATAGTATCTCCTTAACACTGTAAAAATTCGAATAAACTTTCATCCTCTGCTTCCTCCATGGATGGTATCAGAGGATCTATGTATGTATCAAATTGAGGGCTAAAATGTGTATCTTGGGAAAAGGGTCCATTGCTTTTATTAGATTGTCAAAGATCCTCTGATAGTCCTCTAAAAGGCATAGACACTATTGATGTAAGAAGACTTGAATCTTAAGATTGGTGAGAACAGAGAGCATATGGTGGATTTAAAGAAGTTCATGTCTCCAGACCTAGATGACGACATTCCAGAATACTAAAAAGCCTGAACTTGGCACTCAGAACCATTCAGAGTAACATTTCTGCATGTGCATGTGCATCAGATATGACTTGAGTGCCTTTTTCATGCTGCAACCTGAGCTTAAATATCCTAATAGATGAAGAGAAGGGGCAGGGAGGAGACATGGCTGTGTAAAAGGTCTAGTGTTGGCACTGGCTAAGAGTTCAAAGCCTACTTCTTCAGTTTATTATCTGTTGTCCTGGGTGGGTTAGGGAACCTCTCTGTACCTCCATTTGTTTTTCTATAAATGGAAGATTAATGTGCCTACTTCTGTGGATAGTTATGACGAGTAAATTATACACATAACATATTTAATATGGTACCCAATACACAATAAAAATCTCAATAAGTGGTAGATAATATTTGGTGTCTTTACATATTATATCTGTCAAATATAAGATGAATTTAGTCTTACTATGGGTGGCCCTGTGGGGAGGATGAAACAGTTATAGGAAGGTACAGTTCAGCTTAACATAGAGAATCTTTTAATAATTATGGAAATTGATGAAAATAGAACCAGGTCACAGGGCAATGAGCTCTATCACTGGGAGTATTTTAATAGAAGAAGCCACTAATTTCTCAACTCCAGCAAGAGACTGGCGGATAGTCAAGAAAATTACTCCATCCAGGTATGTCTTTTTTTAATAAAGCTTGACCCATGAATACGTATAGTGACAGTATGTAATATACTATTTGCTTAACAGAGGGTTTTTCCATTGGTATTTACTTCAATTAACAGATAACTCTGTAGGGACACAGCAAATATATGAAGTGATGGTTTCTTTATTTTGTTAAGTCAGAGATAATCAATAGTAGTGAATCGAGAAATACAATTAAACACATGCTTCTTCACTCAAGGGCAGAGAGGAAAATATACTTCCAGTAAGAATTCATGCAGTTATTTCTAGAACAGCAAGGTTGACAATAATGAAATCCTATATTAGAAAATATTATTTACAATAAATGCCTTTGTATATTTGTCTATCACAATTAGTGAACAATAATATGTCAGGAATTTTTTTTTTGTCAAAGTGAAATCATATTTTAAAGTAAAATGCACAACTTGAGTCTGTTATACAGTCAACATAAAAATAAGTCTGTCATGAACACTGGTCTTTATGGTGTCATTTTTTTAACTCTTTTGGAGAAAGAAGTATTAGGATTAATCTTAACGATTGTCTCAGCAACTATAAATTCATAGTGAGCCTAGAAGCAACATGAGAGAGTGGTGGATGTTTAGTCTAAAACAGTACTACAGCACTACCCACTAACATGCTGGGTTTACTCACTATGTCTTAGAAATAGAATAAGTCAGCTTTGTAAAGCTCTTTGTAATGCTAGCTTGCCTGTTTTACACAATGGAGATATGCACAAGTCAACCAGATGTGGAAGGTAGCTACAGCCACAGAAAGATAGATGGACATGCTCAACAGATAGTTCCACACATGGAACTCTGTGTAGTTCATGATACTGGGGTGCACAATGTCAGGAAGAGAAGGGATCTGAAATACCATCATCCCAAATCACTCCACCCTCCATATGCCCCAACATATTACAGCATGATCTGAGGCAGAGTATACTTAAATGATCTAACATCCCTTAGTGGCATAAGAAGGACCCAGTCAGGCTCAGGTAGGTTTCTTGAGCAATAACATTTTCTAGAGCTTTCCTGTGACATCTCAGTGATAAACAGGGTCTTGGATTGCTAGAATATTGCCACTCACTGAAGCTTCAGAGCTTTTGAAGATGGGAGAAGATGCTACTGGATTATTGGAGGCAGGGCAGGACGGGTATCATGCCTTCTCAGATGGGCCTCAGCCTGCTCATGGGAAGATGCAAGTAAGCTCTCTGAATTCGGCACATAGAACACCTTGTGACAATTCTATTTAAAGTATAAGTGGCCAGGATGATGTAGTAATCTCAGTACTAACAGTGATACTACTAGCCTGTCCTAACCACATGCATGTTACCTGTATACTTTACTGCCATCAGTTTCTATGACACTTTAGATTTATTGTCCTGTTTATTAGTGGACCTAATACCTTGGCTTTGCATGGAAGACCTAGCTACCATGTGTAGCACTATGGAGATCCATATTGCTTGGCTCTCAAAAGCTGGTTTGAAAGACAGAAGTGGCCATTTAAAACTCTGCACTTAGTGGAGGGGAAAAAATCTATAAGAGGCATTTCTGAAGCACTTATTTCACTGGCTTTCGATAAGAGATGCTAAAGTTGAAGCAAATCGGACAAACCATTTTTAAAGAAAGATTTCTTTCAATATTTATTGAAGGTATTACATATGTCCCTCTTTTCCCCCCATTGACCCTTTCTAGCCCTCCACTACCTCCCCACCCCCACCCCAGGCCTTCACCATAAGATTGTCTGTGTCATGAGTTATGCATATATGCATACAAGTTCTTTGGTTTTTCTCTCCCACCCACTTACCCACTTCTCTTTCCTTCTGAGATTCTACAGTATCTCACTCATATGTGGAATTAATGAACAAAATAAACTGATGAGCAAAATAGATCCAGAGACATAGAAGCATGGATTGAAAGATTTCTTTAAAATACTCTAGGCCTGTGCTGTCCAATAGAAATGTGATACAAGTAAATACGCGATTTAAAATTTTCTAATTGTCATATTGAGAATAAAAAAGACACAGGTGACATTTGTTTTAAAAGTTTTATTTACATTGGGATATAAAAAATATTTTAACATGTGATCAATATTACAAAAGGATTGCTGTGTTTTACCTTTTTGGAGCTGTCTTTAAAATTTAATGTTCATTTTAAACTTATAACACATCTCTGTTTTGAGGACCTGCATTTCCATGCTCCCTAGCTAATGTGGCTTACGGCTGTTGTATTGGACAGGGCAGGGCACCTCCTAAATTGCTGGGAAATCAGGACTGGAGAGTAAATGCCCCAATTTTGTTTCCCAGGGGAGCTTCTTAAGGCCCTCAGAATGGGAAAAGCGTTTTCAGGTGTTATGTGTTTACTGTGCAGCATTGTCTGGGTGATATGTGACTTTGGACTTGCTCCAACTGACCTGTGAGATAAGATGAGTCTCAGCTCCAGCGAGCTCGCCAAACAGTTTCCTTCTGGCAATGTAATCAGTTGACCTGCGTCTGCACAAACACAGGTGAGGAGGGAAGGCATTAAACTTGAGTGACCTGTAGAGAGATCACCCAGTAGAAGGAATGGGATTGCCAAAGCCCAGAAATGAAGTGTTGATTAGGAAGCTGGCAAGGGAAGCCCTAGACCTAGGAGAGGCCAAGCAGAAGCGGGCTCAGGGCAGGAGTCGGGGTGGGGGCCAGGCAGAGCAGAGCGCTACAGCACTTAAGAAACAGAAGGTGTTCAGAGGCTTTGAGGAGGTTGCTGATTTTAGTGGACATGGAGAATTAATAGAAAACCAGCCTGTCCATGTCAGTTTACTGCTGTACAAGGAGAACACACGCAGAGATGGCTGTTTTTATATCTGGGCTAAAGAAAAAAATAGTTTCACAGAAAGCAGTAGATCCAGTGAACAGGAGAGCCCTCTTTATGATTCGGAGGGTAGGATAGCATTCATCTCCACTTCAGTCATGGGTGTAGATAAAAGTGGAAAGAATCATGGGGACCATCAACCTTGTTTCTCTTCTACCCCTAATGTACTGAAGCCCCCATAGAAAGGCATTAGGCGAGCAGGACTAATATAATCTGTCTCTTGATCAGTGATGGTTTATTCAGGGCTTGTTGTGTTGAATCTTTGCATTCCTTACAACACCCGAGGAGAAAGTCTTGGTCTCCTGTTTGTAAAATGGACGCCTGGATTTGTCAAATTACCCACTCTCTCTAGACATATTGTAGCATAATTCTGTTAGCTTTTGTGACACCCACGATGTCTGATGTGAGTTATATACACTCCAGGAGAGTGGTGTCTCCCAGAACGTATGTTGGTGGAGATGGTGTACAATTGGAAGTTTCCTGTGTTGCTGATGGGGGTGTAAAATGGTATAACCACTCAGGGGAAAAAGTCTTGCACTTTCTCATCATATTAAATACACATCTTTTTTATGACCCACCAGTCTCATTTCTGTTTACTGTCCTAAAAAACATTACAAGAAGGCAAATAGCAGGGTTCTTTTACTCCAAACAGAAACAGCCCACATGTCTATCACCAGGAGAATGCAGAAACAAAGTACATCCATACAATGAAACACTGTTCAGCAGCAGAAGATGCATAAATGTCAGTCATACTTTGAGTGAGAGAAGCATGACGTAAGAGTTCATAGCAAGAGTACATACTATGTAATTCCATTTGTATGAAGTTAAAGAAGAGGCAGAATTAACTAAGGTTAAAAACATCAGAGCAGTGGTTGATTGAGTTGGGGGGAAAATGCCTGGGAAAGGTCATGAGAAAAATGTGGGGGAAATAAATCTTTATATCTTGATAGGATTTGGGCTCAAACAGTGTGTGATTTCTTCAAAATGTGAGAAAAACTATGTGAATTTTTCAAATGTACAGGTAAAATTTGTGCATTTCACTATATGTAAAATTTATCTTAAGTACAATAGAATTGAAAACCATTTTGAACTCTAATAAGCTATATTTAAATGTACTTTGAAATGCATCAAAAAGTAAGATGAACTAATAGATGGGTGGACATGTGGATAGGTATGTGATAAAGTGAATGCATCAAATATTAACACTTATAGAATCTAAGTGATCTATAGTTGTTCACTGTACAATTTTTCAGCTTTTCTGTATTGAAAAATTTCAGTCTTATGAGGAGAGGAAAATGAAGTTATTTATAAATTCTGATACTTTAGTGGTAACAAATTTCTTTAGACTTTCACCCCATACCACACACAAAAATGAATTCAAAATGGATCACAACCCTAACTATAAGAGCTAACACTGTAAAAGTTGTAGAAAGGTAAAATCTTAATGACCTTGCGTTAACTAGAGGTTTTAGATATGACACCAATAGTATTCACAGGGGAAAAAACTGTTCAATTGACTGTTGAATTAAAATACTCAACAAAATTTTAAACATTTATACTTCAAAATAATTAAGAAAGTGAAGACATATCACAGATTGGGAGAAAATGTTACCTTCCAACTCAATATTAAAACAACCCAATTAAATATGAGCAAAAGATTTCAATAGTCTTTGCTGAATAAGTCCATAAAATGATGTTCAATGTCATTAGTCTTTAGGGAACCAAATCCACTTCACACCCACTAGAACTGTTATAATAAAAAAGAAAAGGAGGTGTTGGTGAGGATATGATGAATCTGGAACCCTCATACATTGCTGGCGGAAATGTTAAGAGGTGCAGTTACTTTGGAAAGTAGTTTGGCATTTTCCCAAAAAGATAAATTTAAATTGACCACTCAATCCAGCAAATCTTACACCAAGGATGTTATGCAAGAGAAATAAAACCATAGGTCTATGTAAGGACTTTGAAAAGGATGTTCAGAGTAGCATTATTAATAGGAGCAAAAACTGGAAACAGTCCTAATGTCCAAAAGATGAAGGACTAAATACATGTGGTATATCCATACAATGGAATATGATTCAACAATGAAAAGGAATAAACTAATAACATGCCAAGACCTTGTTGAGCCACAAAAACATTTGCTAGTTGAAAGAGGCCAGGTACCCAAGGACTTCATATTGTAAGTTTTCATTTATATGAAATATCTAGAAAAGGCAAATATAGAGACAGAAAATAGGTAAATGGCTGCTAGTAGGGGAACAGGGATTGACTGCAAATGATCAAGAGGGGACTTTTGGAGTGATGAATATATCAAGCTGAATTGTGGCAATAGTTGTATACTTCTGTAAATTCACTAAAAATACTGAATTGTAGCCCTAACTGGTTTGGCTCCGTGGATAGAGCCTCAGCCTGCAGACTGAAGGGTCCCAGGTTTGATTCTGGTCAAGGGCATGTACCTTAGTTGCGGACACATCTTCAGTAGGGGGTTTAGGAGGCAGCTGATTGATGTTTCTCTCTCATTGATGTTTCTAACTCTATCCCTTTCCCTTCCTCTCTGCAAAAAAATCAATAAAATATATTAACAAAACAAAACAAAACAAAAAACACTGAATTGTACACTTAGAACTGGTGGATGGTATGTTAATATCTCAAAGCTGTTAAAGAATAGCATATGAAACTTCAATGGATAAAACTTATTGGAGTCACTCTAAAATGCTATGATAGTGGAGTTTTGTGGCTATGAAATCTGGCATGTGATTTTCTTCTCCTTACTGTGTGAATTCCACAACTTAACCTCCTTATGAGTCTATAAAACAGGAATAACAATAGTATCTACCCCATGTTAATGCTACAAAAATTAAATTTAATACACGGTACTTGAGCACATTGAGAGCTTAATAAAAGTTAATTCTTATGTTGTAATGTACCCCGCGAATCACACAAGGACGCCTCAAGAAGTCGAATTAAGGAGTCACATTTATTGCAAATCCAGGACTATGAGGGAGCATTTCGCTCTCTCAAATCTCATAGTAATAAGATGGCCGCCACACCAGATTTATACAGGCAAAAATCACAAAGGTATCGATTACATCTTTGGGTTTGGAATGAGGGACCTGGTTTGTACAAAAAGTAGTTTACAGAAGCAGAATTGTTAGTTAAATGATAGTTTTGGGTCTCCGGACCACTGAGTTGACAGAAACACATTATCTAGGGCCCTGGGGTCTTGGGACCACTGAGTCAACAGAAACACGTTATCTGGAGCCACTGAGGCAATTTAGGATAATTGTGCTGTCCTGGTTCCAGGTAGAGAAGAATGTGCTTTCTAAAACCAGTGAGATCGCAATCAATGGGATGGCATACATAAGTTCAGAAAATCAAAGTAACTTCTCTATTGTTAAACAAAGCAAATAAGTACAGAAGCCAAACAGCAGGGTTAAAGTTAAACTATAGTTTCTACCTGAGATGATTGCCACCATACTTCACTTATTACTATCATAATGATGATTTAGGGGAATTGTCCATAAGCTCACTGTTTCTTTTTGGTTCAAAGATCTTAATCTTAAATAATAAGCTGTCCCCAAGATTTGGTTTGGGGTTTTGTGAACCTTTCTGAAAGAGCCTATGATGGTGTACTTTTATAGTTCATTCTCTTCTAATCTTATTCTATCTCCCTCTTGGCCAGGGTGCCTTTAATTTCTTCTCATCAGGCTTTTTAGTGCTCTCTCTAGCAGCTTCCTATTTCTCCTCATTTGCAGCTTCCTGTGGTGCCGCTTAACTCTGCGATCAGCCTTGATACAACTGTGTATAAAAGTCCAAAATAGCTAAATGAAGGTCTGTGGTCTTTGTCTACAAAGTCAAATGCTTGGGGTTTTAAGAGGCTCATTTTGTGATGACTTTGCTGGACACTCATAGGCTTATCTTTTGTAATGTAATTTTTGGTTGACATTGGTTGAGAGAGAATACTCAGGTGAGAAAAATAACAGGGTATTTATTGTTCAACTTTGTTGGGGGTGGATGGGGCTGGTGAGAGGGTAAGAGTTACTTTTCTGTTCACAGAAATTGGGAGAATGAATGCCAGTCATACAAACTTAAGAGACTGAATTTAAGATTATTTGAAAATAAAAAGCAGTTTTATTACTTTTCAAGAACACTAACAATGTGAACTAGCTGTTAACCAAGTGTTTTCATGAAGAGGTCCTGCTGGGACTTCTTTTAATTTGCAATTAGCAGCACCATTTACATATAAATAACGAATATGCTGAAGTCCTTAAACAGTCCATTCACACCCCAAATTAAGGTCAATATCCAAAAGAAATTCTATTAATCCTATTCATTTGTGGAGCAAATATTTTCTAAATACATAATACAACAATAGAGTTACAACCAACTCAAGAGGGATAATCACAGATTTAAAATTGGAAAACATGGAATCAACACATATAAATATTGTATCAAAAATGGTAATCTTTCCCATACCCACTGTCACCTCTGATTTACCAGGTCCCTCTTAAGTGTTTCAGCTTCACCTGTTAGTTTCCATGACCTTATAAAATTAAGTTAAAATGGGGAGGTTAAAATAATCTATTTCAATTTCCTCACTTTCCAGATAAAGAACTAAGGGAGAGGGTGGTATGACCTTGGGCAAGGTCACAGCACTAGTTGGCAGCTGCCTTGGACAGGAACTCTTCCCCGATGCCCAGCCGTTTTCTGTCCACTGTATTGTATTGAGTTTTATATCTGGTTACACCACAACTGTTTCCACTCTGTGAAGCTCAGTGGGTCATAAACTCCTCCAGAGAATCAACTTTTGCCTGTGGCTCAACTTTTTATCAGTCACCATTAGTCTTGCTCACTGTTGGCAATTGTTGTTTAGCTGGGTGCTGCATTTATCGCACGTCCCCAGGAAGCAGTGAGACAGTCAGTCCTGCTTAAGTGAAAGGGTGTGAGTAGCAAAGCAAAGTCCCCTTCACTCCAATTATTAGCTCTCTTAAGCTTTTATAGCATTGCTGCCCTTCCTGTGGCTTCTCATTCCCACTATTATAGCTATGCCTTTAGGTCAGATGCCTACAAAACCCCAGCAGGTGAAAATGGGTCAAAGTGACATCTGCCTGTTCTGTAGGGAGCAGTTACTACTCAGCTCCAGCTAAGTGCTTTTAGTGTTGCTAGATTGCTCCATTTTTGAAAAGAAATGGTAAATCCAGGTTTCTACATAAAGTCACCCAATTAGTAAATGCTGGAACTTAATTCCTAATTTTTTAAACACTGAATAGTCCTAGCAATTTGTTAATACAACCAAAGCTAATATAGCTCAATGAGACTATCAATTTGTGACTTCCGTGTTAGGGCCATTTTCCTGTGTGTGTGTGTGTGTGTGTGTGTGTGTGTGTGTAGCAGTGTGCTACATGTTTTTATTCTAGAGCTAATTTTAGAACTAGTAAAAAATAATACTGATTTCCCCAGTGTAATAAACTCTCCATCCCTCTGCTCCCTGAAGCTAGGAGTTGCTGGAAGTCTGTACCACCTTCCCTCTTTTCTCTCAACTTCACGTAAGTTTAGCCCTGCACCAGACTCTGGAGCACATTTTGTCTTTGGTTGGATGAAAATGAAGCATTCCTGTGGCATTCCTGTGACCTTGCATTAACACTGCCTCCTCTGATCCAGCTGACCAAGTGCTCATGTTTACCAATGAGTTTCCTACCTGGCTCTTCAGCTCAGCCTTTGTTGCTCTGTCTTCCTTATCCCAGCAGACAATCATTGAGAAGGTTCCTGTAGCTTTCCAACCCCTGGAGCCCCTCATCCCCTCTGCCCTCCCCTCCCACACAGTCTAGTGCAGATTGTATCATTCCTCCCCAGAGATCTACACTAGTTCTCTTATCTTCAAGGGTGTCAACCACCATCTCCCCAATTTATCCTCACATTCTGCCAATCTGATCTAAGATCCACCACCACAGATACTTTTAAAAAGAATTTAGGACTGCGCTGTTCAAGTTGGATTTTTGTGTTAACCAACTTTTTGCCTTTTCCTGATGCTGAAACGTAATGAATATTTCTGAACTTAGTCCAAGAAGTAAATATAGCAGGAACAGAATTAATTGGTGTACAATAACTCAGCTGTTAGTGACCCAATGCTGCAATTCTTAGATGATGCCACAATTCTAAGAAATGATACATTTCAGATGCCCTGATTCTGGTATTGATTCATGCATTTGCTGACTTGGAGACTTCAAATTCAATGCAGCCTTCTGTTCCTTGCCCTACATTGCTGCTTTCTTCTTAGATCTCAGCGGAGAGTCCTGTCCTATGGTATGTATCCCCGGGTTCAGGAATCGTAGTCAAATCTCTAGTTCTGCATGCTATGATCCTATGAGCTAAGGCAAGTTAATTTCTCTAAGATGCTATTTCCTCATGTAAAAGGAGAACACCACCATCTTCTTTGTTACTGGAAAGTGTTTTATAAAATAATGTCTGTGTCACATATTAAGAACATAGGCACTAGAGTGAAACAACCTTGGTTCAAATCCTGGTTCTGCCATCCATATCTTTGTAAACCTGTGAAATGAAGATGCATATGGTTACTGAAATAGTTTGCTAGGTGCTTAGCACAATACCTGGTGCATAGGGCTCTATATTAGGGGGGTATGATGGTGACGATATTGGCAATGTTTTGTTTTGCTGCTAATTGTATCCTGTATCTGCAGGGAACAGATAATAATGAAAGCCAACTTGTATTGAGGACTTACACTGTTCTGGGTACTGTGTCAAGCATTATTAAATCATTCAGTTCTCTCACAACAAGCCTATGCTGTAGGTCAAGCATGTCCAACTTAAAGGCCAAATAAATAAGGTTTAAGTTTATGTGGGCCACAAGAAAACAAAAGCTTCAATTTTCATAGAAACGTAGGTTTATTTTGATGCTGAATACAAAGGGCTGAAATACATGAGTAATCGTTAACATAAAATAATAGAACATTTTAATAAATTATTTTTTTTCTTGAACATTAGCTTACCAGACACTGAATAACTGCACAAATTAATAAGTGTAACGCAAATAAACCTATTTTTCTTGTTCTCCGAAAGCAAAATATTTCCTGTTGTGCACACCAAACAAGTCAGTCCAAGACTAATGATGTGGCCATCAGCTGCTAAAATATTCGCTGCTAGTATTAGTGGAGAGAATGGTGCACCTGCGTGTAAGGCACGTAAGGGAAATGAAATGCAACACGATTATAGTAATCAGCCATTAGCGAACGTTGTAGTTCATTATTAATAATTATGTCTAACAGGATATTGTAAAAATTAAGTTACAAAATTTTTATTAAAATGTTTCTTACACACCGTTACATTGGCTGGGCTGCAAAAATATTTGTATAGGCCGTATGGGGCCCGTGGGCTGCGAGTTTGACATGCTTGCTGTAGGTGTTTATAGGAGATATTCACTATTCCCATTTCACAGATGAGGAAACCGAGTTTGATAGCAGTTAAGCATTTTTGTTCAATCACACATAGCCTGGGAGAACCAGGATAGACAAACAGGGAGTCTTCCTCTAAATCTGCTCTCACAACCACTGCATTAAGCTGCCTCCTGGATGGTACAAAGAAAAGATGAATAGGAAGTGGGCCAAACTTGAGACTGACACACAGAGCCCTGTATTTGAAAATGGAAAGGCTACATGCTCCTTGCTCCAGCTGGCTGCTTCCAGCTCTGCTGAGAATCACCTCCTGAAAGGGAGTGGGGAGGAAGGTGTCTCAGGGCCAGGGGTGGGCAAACTTTTTGACTCGAGGGCCACAATGGGTTCTTAAACTGGACCAGAGGGCCGGAACAAAAGCATGGATGGAGTGTTTGTGTGAACTAATATAAATTCAAAGTGAACATCATTACATAAAAGGGTACGGTCTTTTTTTTTTTTTTTTTTTTTTTTTTTTTTAGTTTTATTCATTTCAAACAGGCTGGATCTGGCCCGCGGGCCGTAGTTTGCCCACGGCTGGTATAAACCCTCAGGGTCTCCATGGTCAACATGGAGAAAATAAAATCCTGAGACAACAGGAGGAGAAAAAATGCGTTCGAGAGATGGTTGCATAATTATAAATAAAAAATGTAACTGACAGAGAAACTATATTTTCCTTTGTTCTTGGATTTTTTATTTATATCCTGCCAACTTCCAAAATGATGACTTGTGACAAGTTACAACAAAAGATACACAAACAATAGAAATGTTCAGACTAGGGTAAAAGGTCAGGAGACTGAGTATTTGAGCTATTCATTTAGCACATTATCTTCCCAGGTAGGAAATCTACTGAAAAACTGAACTAAGATCAGAAGGGTGCTTCATAAATATATAGGTTAATTCTAGCAATATATTTGAAGTGCTAAGATAGCAAACTTCTCCTTATTTCAGTATAATGGCCCAGCTTAATTTGTCACCTTTTTTTTCCCTCCTTTTAAAGCATTGCTGAGACTTTCAGATACTCATTGTGAATTAATTTGGGATTTGGCATAATAACACTAATCATGCTAAAAGAATTCATTTGACAGTAATGCAGTATAATTAGTGATGTACTAAATCCATTGAGATCTACCAATAATTATAGAATCGTTATTTTAAAACCTTATATAGGCATTCCATTTTCCTTTCTTCTTTTTTTTTCTATTTTGAATCTGCAGCATGTAGAAGCAAAGACTCAGCTTTGACAATTTGCTTTTTGAAATATTAGGCACAGGTATCGAGATTAAACCATAGCACACTGAGCACTAACTTTAGAGGCCCTTTGACTAGGGCAAGGTGTAAGAATTGACTTAAAGGAGACTATTTAATTCTGAAGATAGCTGGCCAAATTATGTGGAATTACTGGGATGGCTTCAAAAAATAATGTGGGACTAAACAGACCTAAGTTTAATAGCTTATGAAGCTAAAAGACTGATGGAGGGTGAGGGAATACCTAGAAATTTTTATTCCTAGATTGTGGTAAATGTTTAATATTTCTTTTATTTTTTAATCAGAAAGGAAGGGAGAGGGAGAGAGAGAAACATCAATGATGAGAGAATCATTGATCAGCTGCCTCCTGCACGCCCCCCACTGGGGATCGAGCCTGCAACCTGGGCATGTACCTTTGATCCGAATTGAACCTGGGACCTTTTTTTTAAAAAAAATATATTTTATTGATTTTTTACAGAGAGGAAGGGAGAGAGAGAATTAGAAACATCGATGAGAGAGAAACATCGATCAGCTGCCTCCAGCACGCCCCCCATGGGGGATGTGCCCGCAACCCAGGTACATGCCCTTGACCAGAATCGAACCTGGGACCCTTCAGTCCGCAGGCCGACGCTCTAGCCACTGAGCCAAACCGGTTTCGGCGAACCTGGGACCTTTCAGTCCACAGGCCGATGCTCTATCCACTGAGCAAAACTGGCTAGGGCTGTTTAATCTTTCTTAAAAGTCCTAAAAGCCAACTTGGAGTGGGAATAGATAAGTAGGGTGGTTTCTTTGGTTGTAGATTTTTAAAAATTTCACCAGAATAAGATCTTAGAAATCCACAGGTCAAATTGCACATTTCACATAATAAATGAGCCCATTGAGATTGTATGGCTTATTCAAGTGCAAAATCTGGTGACACAGCCAGGTCTGTACTCCAGTAACCATAGTTTCCATGTCATAAGCGTTTGACTTCTGTAAGAGTTTAGAATCAGCCCTTCTCAATAGGAGGTACTAGAGAGATTTAAGCCCTAATGTCTGAGGGCACCTTTTCATCTATGGCAATAGCCATGCACTACCTTTGAGAAAATTGTAAAAATATTCATCCATATGATTTTCTACATTCTTTGGTCCATCCAAGGAATCATAGTTGATGAAGCCATATAACTTTCTGTGATAATGGAAATGTTGTATATATGCGCTCTCCAATAGTCACTTGCCATATATGGCCACTGAACATTAGAAATGTGACCAGCATGATTCGGAAAGTGAATTCTGAATTTAAATTAACTTTAACTTGAGGTACATGTGACTGGTTGCTACTATACTGGACAGCAAAGTCTGAGTATTTCTGCTCAGTCAGTATATAAAGCCACGTAACAACCAGATGTTGTTTAGAATAATATACTATTGCATTTGAATATATCAGTCTTTTAGTCTCATTTCTGTATTTTGCAAGGAGCATAGCGTTGTGCCCTATAGGACTTGATTTGTAGGGCCTGGGTCCAAAATCCTAGCAGTAGATACAAGTAGCCCAGTGTCTTAACTAACTTCTTACAGAATGATATCCTTACCCTCAGGTGCAAATGAAGGAGTTAATAGATGTGAACTACTTACAGTGCCTGACACATGCAAAATGCTGATGATGGTGAACATTACTCTTTGATTTCTGCAACTCAGATATGGCTTTCCAAGCCTTTAAAAATCATGGCATTTAATTGCATAGATGATTGATGTACTGAGGAGAGGGGACAGACAGTGGCAGCATTTGGCCCAGTGGCAAGGAGTATTTTATCACTGAAATTATTCAGACTTGCTGACAGATGGAGATCATAAAATGCAGACAGACTTTTATTTAGTATTTTAAAAATTATTTAAATTATCTCCAGGCCATGCAACTCCTTATCACCAGTTCCTGGCCTGAACACTACCACTGCCCCTGTTCCCCTTACCCAATATCCTCTTGCCACAGATGAGTACACAGTAACAAAGGTCTAATCTTGTCACTGTCACCTTTTCCCAGCCCTCTGATATGCATTAATTAGTAGAATGAAAATTACATCCCTACAATCTTATACTCTACCTAACTTACCCAAAGCATTCAAATATTTACAAATGCAAGAATATATCATTCTCACTTAATCATTTCTATTTTTTTTTTAAATTGTAAAATACTGGTAACTGTATGAAAACACAGAAAACATGACAGATTAACTACCCATAGAGGATGATAGGTTGTTAATATTTTGCCATATTTGTTTTAGATAACTCCTTTAAAAGGAAATCTCAGCATGGTACATAGTTTGAAAGCCCCTCACTCTTTTGGGAATACAGCAGGTTATCAATAAAAAGATATATGTTGGCATTTTCATGTACTGTGGGATCCCTATAATTCTGAGACTTTGAGTGAAAAGAATGAGGCCAAAGCAGGAGGCATTAGTGTATCAGAAACTAGGTGGAGAGGATAATTGTTACATCGAGTCAGATTACAGTGAAGAGTATATGAAACGAAGACAATTTTTGGAGTATAAGTTACCCTAAGTCAGGGGTGGGGAACCTTTTTTCTGCCAAGGGCCATTGGGGTATTTTGTATTACGTTACAATTTGCAGGCCATACAAAATTATCAACTAACAAATTAGCCTGCTATATTTGGTCAACCATTTAATTAACTCATCCCTAATGCCTGGCAGGTTTTGGAGGTTTCCCGACCCTGCAGTGGTGGGACCCAAAGCATTGTCTCACAGCAACTCATTGGTTCTCTGTGACTTGCTATATTCTGTGGTGCTTTGAATGTAAATGACAAAGTCCTTGCCTTCAAGTACAAGTTCAACTGGAGAGATAACACTGACTCACAAATATATCTGAATTGAGAAATGGAGCAATTATCTGTGGATGGTGCTAAAATATTACTGGAAATGTGAGCAAGTCACCAGGACATGGTGACTTATGATACAGCTATTAAATGAGAAGGATGAGTTAGCAGTGATGGTTTCAAAGTGTTTGAGCCTGATTGAGACAGTGGGGTTGCCAAGGAAAGAGAGGAAGATTAAGAGCTATTTTTTGTGGTAAGAATGAGGAGTTTGGTTTTAAATATATCAGAACAGATAAGACAACAGGGCAAGCATAGTAGATGTATAGCATGCTCTTGAAAATCAAAGCCCCTGGGTGCTTTTTCTAGGCTTCTGTAAGAACAAATTATACTGTTCAAATAGTTGTATCTTTAGATCAGAATAAATTACCCAAATGGGGCTTAATATGATACTCCCATCACTACCCTATTCTCAAACCAAATGTGCTTGGCTTAAGAAATTAAGTGAAAAGGCCAGTCTTAATGTTTTCTTGCCATAATTCAGCTGAATTTCTAAACAAGAGCCATGGAAGGTTGATTTTATTAATTTACAGAGTACACACAAGACTCTAAAGATGAGAAGAATGGACTCCAATCATGTTTTCATTATTACCATAGCAGGGCAAATTGATCCAGTAATGGTGTTACCCTAACCACCCTCATTCTCATATTACACTTTTCTTAAAGAATCATTTTTGTTCTTATAATAACAAATCAAATACTTAATCCAACATCTATGATATTTTACTAGCATCTTGGATCTGTATAGAAAAATAATGAAACCTGGAAATTTCCATGAAGAAGCTTAATTATCATTTTATATTTAGTGTATTAGAAATTAGTGTATTTATATATCTATATCATCTACACTGAGTGGCCAGATTATTATGTTTGTAGGCAAATTAGCTATAATTTTGCATTGAAGTTGCTAGAGGCCAGACCATTATAAATAGGAAAGCAGGCTGTTTACCACGACAGTAGAAGTGATTTTTTTCTGAAGATATAGGTAAACAACACGATTTAACAGCCTTTGAACGTGGGAGATATATATATATATACACACACATATATATATACACACACACATATATATATAATATTTATATCTATATATTGGAACCACTTGTTCTTCCTCATTTAAGACTGTTAGTACAGAGGGGGGCAAAAGTAGGTTTACAGTTGCTCATATGAAAAATAATATAATAATGTATCTATCTATATATATATAAAATAACCTAAGCGACTGGTCAACCAGTTAGCCGGTTGTGATGACCTGCACTGACCACCAGGGGGCAGATGCTCAATGCAGGAGCTGCCCCCTGGTGGTCAGTGTGCTCCCACAGCGAACCTCCCATGGTCCCTCCCCCTGGACAGCCAACCTCCTGCTGGCCCTCTTCCCTGGCCGGCACTCCCCCCCACCCCATGGCCACGATTGCTGGCCAGGCCAAGGGACCCAACCCGTGCACACATTCATGCACTGGGCCTCTAGTTAATAAATAATAATAAAACAATAAAGTCTGTGTTTTGTGTACTCACAACTATAAACCTACTTTTGCCCAACCTTGTATATACTCCATTGACCCTAAAAGGATAATAATAAAATGCGTATAGTAGACCTGTTTTTATATTTTATATGAGGCAATCCTGTAGCCTACTTGGCTTCTACATGACCATGGGAAGCATTGACCATGATCTTTGTCTTCGGTTAGAGATGTATTGGGTTGGAGGCTCTATGTAACATCTGCTTATTTACCGGGTTTTAAACACTTGAGTGTCTACAGTAGTTCTGATAAGAGTTGAAGATGTACGGCCAGAGCAGGGAAACATGCAAAGGAAACTGCCACTTGGACAGTGTCTGTGGCCAAAACTCATTTACTTCCTGAACACAAACTAAGAAATACTATTACCCATAATTAACCAGTGTATCATGATATAGACTCACCATTCTCTTCCCACCCCACCTCAGCATTCTAATCTTGTTAAAGTGTATTTCTTAAAAGTAGCTTAGGCCCGGCCTGTGTTGCTCAGTGATTGAGCGTCAATCAGGAGGTCACAGTTCAATCCCTGGTCAGGGCACATGCCCAGATTTCAGGCTTGATTCCCAGTAGGTGGCATGCAGGAGGCAGCTAATTCTCGTCATTGATGTTTCTCTCTCTTCCTCTCCCTTCTTCTCTGAAATCAATAAGAATATAAAAAATTTTTAAGAAAGTATATTAGGTTGATTTTGGTGTGTATTCAACTGAGTTGGAATGAATAGGTGCTAGAAATTTTGCATGTTTTTAATACACACTAATGCCAGCCTGTGGAGAATAAGATAAAATGTACTGTGCTCTGCAGCAAAAGTGACAGACACATCTAAAGGCTCAACTTCTTCACCAACTTTGTATAAGATTGTTGCTTTATTGTGGGGGTCAAATGGGAAAAGTAAGACCCAAGGGTTATAAATGATTTTGAACAGAGCATTTTAAGTCAAAGTTCATATTTACTGAGAATCAAAAAACAATTTGCAAAAACAAAACTCAGCTAACGGTAGAGTTTTGAAGTTCAAGTGGGTCTATGCTATTGGAAGTCAGTGGATAAAGACCAGTCAGTGTCAATTGTCAATATTTCCATTATGTACACTGTCATAAATGAAGGGGTTAATTTGCTCTTTACATTATTCCTGGTCTTAGTGGACAGGAATGAAAAGATCAAATGCTTTTTGTAGCAAAAAGTATGACCCATCTTTGACATGCCAAAGATACAATCCATATTGGTACTAAAGCATAACCCATCTGTTAAGTAACTACATTTTAACTTTCAGCGTATCATTAAATACAAAGATGGAAAGACCTGAGGGCAACATATAGTTGTTAATTCTTGAAATATTTGGTACTTAATTTGTTTTTCAATTTTTGTTTAATTGTTTCCTTTTTTTTCTATAGTTTTAACCAGTTTTTATTTAGTCTCAACCTCTAAAAATTCTTGAGGTTCTGTTTTGTCAAAGCAAAGATTCTTTCTCAAGAAAAAAGTGTCACCTCACTGTCTGCTTATGCTTTTCAAGGTCTTTTAGAAACCAAGGAAGGTACACCTGTCCCTCCACAGAGAGATACCTGTGGTTAATTCACATTCTCAGCTCGAGTTCTCACTCAGAATTCCTCCAATTATAGGAACATTTTTCTTCTTCAGAGATTCTCTCTTTGGTTTCATAGACCACATGCAGTGATTCTAAATAATCTGATATAACAAACCATGTTTATTTTTGCATTAGTAATTCCTAGAAGCTGTGCTGGTTTTAGAAACCAGCTATGTACTCAGATAACAACAAACCTTGAAACAGAAAAAAGAATCTCACCACCCAGAAATGATCACTGTTAGTATATTGATCAGGTTTTCTCTTGGTCTTTATTGTTTACATTGAAATGCCTATTTTGTTTAGAAAGAGGGCTTTTGAAAAAACATGATGTAAAAGCAATATGAATATTTTTTTTTTCAATTACTATCCTGCCAAATTTACAATATTCTTTGAAAATAAGATTTCATTTAATGACCAAACACATGTGTAAATAGAAAGTATTTTCAAATATTTCAAGGGAAAACAGAGTAAGGACAAAAAATTACTAATGGGTTCCTCTAAGAGATGAACCCAGGTCTGAGCCTTACTTAATATTTTAATAAATGATTTGGGAGTTAGAGCGCATAGTGAAATCTCTGCGTTTGCACATTATACCAACTATTCTTATGGATAAATTATAGGAAGATCTCACCGTGCTCTGAGAGTAAGCAGAAACATGACTGATGGTCTTCAATAAAATGCATTTTAGGGGGGAATATGTCCTGAGCTGTAGTTTATAATATGATGGTTTGGAACTATCACTTACGAAAGAGCATAGAAGAGCAGTTTTATTCTGCTGTTGAAAATATGACTTTAGGCAAAAAAAAAGTCAACAAAACATGGGTCATTATTCATTCATTAAACAAATCATCCCTTATTCTCCCGACATAATTACAAACACCATGGTAGATTGTGAAAATGCAGGTTTAAAAAACACATAGTAATTTATGGCTCACATCTAACAGCTAGCTGTACTCTGTTGCTAAACTCTTATCCTCTCTGTCTGTCCGTTTTATTCCAGGCCTTAGATTTGCTTCTTAGCACTTCAAAAAAATACTGAGTTTCAGACTATATGAAATGCCAACACCTATATTGTCAATATGGCCCACCTACTACACCTGGGCAATGCCACCACATGAACCAGTACTACTACTTTAGATTGGTTTCTTAAGAAACATTTTCTTAATAAACATGAAAAGTGATAATTGTGAGGAAGTATCTATGAAGAATGCTTCTTAATTATGAAAACAATGTTTATCTCATTCTACCTATTTTAATAGGCTATTCTTAAGTCTTTACTTCTCATTGCTAATGATAATCTGGCACACAATATGATAGCTCAAATAGTTATAATTCTAGATATCCTTAAAAAGGGCTATTGATAGCATTCTGCAATCTATCTTGATATAGAACATTTTAATTTGGATGGAAAATAACAAGGATGAGGTATGTGTGTTTTTTTAAGGTCATACTGTCAAAGAACATTGTAACACACTGAAAACGAACAGGCCTATTAAAATAGAATTAATGACAAGAGGAAGTATAAAGTAAAATTATAACACAACAGCTGTCTGAATTTAGGTGGAGTGCAGAGAACTGTCCTTGGAGGGCCATGTGCTAGGGTCTTACCCTTTTATGATTCTGAGTGAAAGGGAAATGACTAAGAGGTGGGATGCATCCAGGGGTGGAAGCTTTACCACCATTAATTTTGCATCTACGAGTCCTGCTGGAATTGAAGAACATGGTTGTACTTACGGCCTTAAATTCTCAACAAAATTCCCCAAACCAAAGTAATTTTAATTCACAATCATTAAAAGAAAACCAAGAGCTTTTTTTTTTTTTTATAGGGCCTTGAATGTTGCTTTGATGTAAATTCCATCAGAGCAGGTGGTTCCTTTTTTTATTCTTACACTAGAGGCCTGGCGCACGAAATTTGTGTGCTGGTACAGTCCCTAGGCCTGGCCTGCAATCAGAACCATCTTCCCCGGCTGCCCGCAGCCCGCCCCCCCCCCCCCGCCACCACCCCCCCCTGCTGCCACCCACCCTCAGTTCCCCGTTCACCATCAGGTGATTGGAGCCTGCCAGCCATGGAAAGGGACCAAGAGGTGGTCAGTGCACCTCATAGTGACTGGTCGAGTGGCCGTTCTGGTTGTTCTGCTGTTAGGGTAAATTTGCATATTACCCTTTTATTATATAGGATAGAGGCCCGGTGCACAACTGGGGGCTGGCCAGCCTGCCCTGATGGGGGCCCCGGATCAGGGTGGGGGTCCCCACTGGGAGGCTGGGCCAGCTGGAGCAAGGGGTTGCAGGGGGTTTGCAGGCTGGCCATGCCCCCAATCGGGGTGGGGGTCCCCACTGGGAGGTGGGGCCTGCCAGGGTGAGGGGCCACAGTCGTTCTGGTCCCTGGTCATTCTGGTCTCTGGTCGTTCCGCCGTTTCAGTCACTGGGCTTTTATTAGATAGGATTGCCAATGTCTGTTATTTTATAGGAGTTTAGTTAATACTTGTTTGTCTACCACACACTTGCATAGAGCCTACTATGTGCCAGACACTGTTTTAAATGCTTTTCAGATATTAACTACTTCATTCTTGCAGCAACCCTGGGAGATATGCATCCCCATAAAGGTGAGGAAACTTAAATACCACAAAAGTTAAGTTGCTCAAGATCACGCAACTTGTAAGTAATGGAGCTGGGATTCAAACCCAGGCAGTCTGGCTCCACAGTCCATGCTTTTAACTACTTGAAAATAATTGAATTGAAAATAATTTGGGGAGAGCCACTGATTCATATGGTTAATGCCTCCATTCTTTATTCATATATTTTTAAGCTTATACCCAATTATTTCTCTCTCCTGCCAGAAAATTGCCCCGCCTTCCGACCAGATACGCTTACACTTCTTGGCATATCAATTTAAGACTTTTCCTAATTTGACCATGGCTGTTTGATTTTATACTTATACCTCAATGATCTTGACATCCCTTTGCCCAACCCCATTTCTACAAAACTGTCAAGACCAGATTAAATGTCCCCAGTTCTATGAAGGTTTCAGAGAGTTGTCTAGTTTGTATATGTGACCTAGAGTCTAGCATTGTGTCTGGTGTAAAGGGACTGATGGGTCAGATTCACAGTGTGCACTGAATAGCTTCTGTAGACTTCACACATGTGATTGCAGGTATCTTCACACACACCTTAACATACACCTGTCTATGGCATTCTCATAGTCTAGGACATGAATGGTGCCCCTGGACTTGGGCAGTGCAAACTGGTACAACAGGACAGGACAGTGCTGCTGGTAAATAGTAGGGACTCAATAAGCTTTCACAGGAGCACTTACTGTCACAAGGCCAGAGAGTGTCCAGTCTGATTCGGATTTCCTATTGGTTATTTGGAGAATATTGACCATGCGGTCAGTTTGTAGACTTATGATTCTAACCTTACATTTCTAAACTTACATCTTGTTCCACAAAAATTTATTTAGTAGAACAATTGGGGGAATCCCAGCTGAAGGCCAAACTGTATCTTTGGATTCCTTTGATTTCCATAATAAACAAATTCCTAAATTTTGGAGCCTGCTTGAAGAAAAGTTTTTTTTTTTTTTCATCTTTTCTCTGATTCCAAGTTCCATATGCTCTGATGAGGAAGAAGTGAGGAGCCTTCAACCCGGGATGATTGAAGTCACTTCCTTGATTGACATACAGAGAAAAAGGGGAGGAAGGCAGTAACCCCCAGAAATGTCTCAAAGTCATAAATCTAAAATTGATCTGGACCTCTCTCCCACTTTTAAAACCCCAGCACCAGGATGAAGGGCATAGAAATATCTGGCACTGATAGTTGCACACTCTCATTGGTGTAGTACCTGCTGGGATCATTAAGGGTACAATATATATATATATATTATCTTTTATCACTTTAATTGACACTAAACTTATATTCAATAGCAACTCTAAATAACTTATTATGTGTATATTTAATGTTATCTCCAAGTATATACGTAGGTACACATATATCAATATATGGAATAATTGTTATAATTTTTCAGTAACCTCCAACCTTCTACATATTTGTCATGGGCTTACTCTATTGGATTTGTATAATTTGATATTTTTAGTAATTAACAAAGATGAGGACAAATAGTATTGAATTCAATAAGTCATTCAGAGAGACTATTAATAAAAGTTTAGCTATGTGGCCAGAAAAATAATATTATTTATTTATTAGTTAAACAAGAAACATCCAGTGGTATCCTATATAATAAAAGTGTAATATGCTAAGTGTCTGGTCGACCGGTCGGCTGTTCAACCAATCAAAGTGTAATATGCTAATGATATGCTAAGGTTGCTCAACCACTTGCTATGATGTGCACTGCCCACCAGGGGGCAGTCGGCCACCAGGGGGCAGATGCTCCGATTGGCAGGTTAGCTTGCTGTTGGGGTCCGGCCTATTGGGACTGAGCGAGATGGGCTGAATATGCCCTCGAGCCCTCCGGCCTATTGGGACTGAGTGAGATGGGCTGGATATGTCCTGGAGCCCTACTCCCTCCCTGGCTGGCCTACCTCCCGTGTCCACCGGTGGGTTCCATCGGGCTGGCTGCGCCCTCTCGAAATCCGGGACCCCTCGGGAGATGTCAGAGAGCTGCCAGTTTCGGCCCGATCTGCAGGCCAGGCTAAGGGACCCCACTGGTGCACGAATTTGTGCACTGGGCCTCTAGTTTAATCATATTTAATTGATACTTTGGTTGAGAAAAGTACCACTGACAGAATTCATGAAGGGGCTAATTTCCTAGGGAGAAGGAAGATGTGTAATTGAATTTAAGTTTATTTCCCTATAAATGAATTTATCAAAAAAAAGCAATGTTAAAATATAAAAATACTGCAAAAACATTTCTTTCACATAATGTTCTGCATCTTTTCAGTCTCTAAAAGAGAATTGCTAACTTTTGATTTGAATGAAAAGATCAGTAAAAATAGTATTTCACTATAAATTTTCTTTACAGATCTTCACAAAAATAATGTTTAAAACACTAATCTATTAAAAAAGAATATTTTACTTCTTTTATATTATTTTTTCTAAGCCTATTTCACAAATTGTCCTAAATGTAATTTTTGAACACTGATAAGGGATTTTTCAAGAAGCCAGTTTAAACAAAATCGAGATTTCCTACTTATGGGTTTTGTTAGGCTCTTTAGTAACTCTTGCCTTTCACAGTCTTGACATTGAGCAGGGTTTCACCTGCTCAAAGGGTGACCTCTTCCAGCCAGGAAAGGCAGTGTGGTCTGATGGTTAGCGTGGGTTGGGACCCTGTACTCAGCATGGCCATCTACAGCCAAGCTCATCAATAGCAAAAATGACGAGAACACTCAGGAAAACAACTGCCCTAGATGGCCAGAAACCTCATTCTTTATAAAATGCCACTTTAACAATTTTAAAACAATTTATGTAAGAAATAAAACAATATAAATTAATAGGTTTTTATAATCACTTTTCCACAGGCCCTTTACCTTTTGTTGTAGTACCTGATGATAAGATGTAATGTAGTAAGAAAGTATCAGACAAATAACTAAGAAACAAAATATATCGACCTTCTAAATTCAAGTCCATGTAAAAATATGTACACTTGCTTGTGTACCTGATTCTCCAATAACATAATAAGCTGCATACATTTTAATGAGAGAATAGAAACTTTTCTTAGTGTGTCTGGAACCTTTAGAGAAGGGCCTTTTTGTTTGGTTTTGTTAAGCCGACTTCCCAGCTTCTCAATGAAGTTCCCTTTGAAGAGTATAATGATAAATAATGGAGCGATTTCAATTGTTATTTTGCCAAAAGGTATTGTCTGAGTTTTTGTGTTCATCGTGACTTGTGAAATTCGGCTGTGTCCTGGTTCCTAGCCAGCCAGGGGAGGGAAAAGTAAAGCCACTCCATTGTGGCTCTCTCTAGAGTGAAAAATCAAGTGCCAAGCCCTGATGGTGGTTAGTCTCATAACTGCTTGCCTACCATTCTGGCTGATGGTGGAAAAGTTAGCGGCACATCTCAGTCTGAGTTCATGTAACCCAGAGGTAACCTGGCAGATCTTTCTGGTAAGGACAGCTCTTTTTAATGTATTATTTGGATGACTTTGGAGATTGAAATTGCTTTTGTCTTTCTTACTTATACATCTGCTTAAATCATACCATACACTATGAATTTCTTACTTTTACTAAATTGAATTTGGCCTTGGTCTATAAATTGTCTATAAATAAGCCCAAATTCTCTATTGGTAGAAACTTCTGTCCTTTTGTAGTCCTGGTGCATGAAACTAATAATTTCATACCTCCTCTGCTACAGCTATACTTAGTTTTAGTAAGTGTTTTAGTTGCTTTTCTCATCAAAATATGAATATTTTTCCTATCATAAATATATCACTTTTAATGTCAACAAAATAATGCTTGGTTGTGTTTTTATGTGGTTAGGACCAAATACTATTTCATTTCCAAGTTTTTTATTGATAAATTTGCTGCACTGGAAAAAGTTTTTTGAGTGAGCTATCATAAACCATAAATGAATTCAGAGCCTATGAATGACGAATAAGATTTATCAAGCAGCAAACAGCAAATTGGTACATTTAAAAGTTAATGGTATTTTGGAGTACCAAATTACAGTGGGGAGATGACAGAAATATTTTGCAATTTCGAAAAGCACCCTAAAGACTTGAAGTGTTTAACGAACCATATCATGTGGTATTATAATATTGGTTTACATTCCTTTTGGACGATGATTGCATTAGCGTATGTTTTCCAGAGGTGGGTATTTTTGAAAGGCAGCTGTTTATTAATGTTTTGTCATTTTCCTCATAAAGCTGAGTAATGGGCTGTAGCTGGCTAATTTAATCCATAAGGCACTTTCATACTCTGTTGCAGGTTTTAAACAGAAGTCAAATGGCTTTGTTACATTTAGGTATAGAACAAAGGCATTATGTCATTCTCTATGTATACATCCCACTGAGCTCCAATAGGTAAGAAAAAAAGAAAGAATAGTACTTCATTCCTTTCCCTCTCTGGTGAATGATAGGTATACGACCTCCAAAGCCAGCAAAAAAAAAAAATAGTCAGGCCTTTAAAAAATTAAAAAATACAAAGCCATGGCAGTATATGAAAACCTGGTAACTCATTCTATTCAAACTGTTTCTCTCTCTCTCTCTCTCTCTCTCTCTCTCTCTCTCTCTCTCTCTCTCTATCTCTCTCTCTCTCTCTCTCTCTTTCTCTCTCTCTCCTTTTTTCTTTCTTTTTCTTTTTTTTTAATCACTCCAACCCTTGCTCATATTGTAGTCTGTTCTGATTTCACAGAAGTGAAATTAATTTTTAAAATCTGTTAATGTTCTGAAACATTCACACCCCTAATTCTGTAGGCAGATATTTGAAAATTGGGTTTATGCTGATTTTTATAATCCTCAGGACATGGAATACACTGCCATATGTTAGGGTAAGACGACTTACGATGGCAAATTGGTGGAATGTTTTCAAGCAGGCCTGGCAGGATGAGGGAATCTTGTTTAGATTCAAAAATTGGATTGTTTGTTTTTACTTTCTTACTTGATGACTCTAATAAGGCATAATCAGAACCGAATTGCAACAACATGGCTGTCTGTTGGCTTCTTTTTATTACAGGCCTTTTTATCAGAAGGGAGCCCTGTCTGATTGTTCACTGTTTCTACTCATTTTTTTTAATCTTCTCTTGATTTCACCACCAATGAATTGGCACGAAGTAGATGAATTTGTTTCATGATATTTTAGGAGAATATATAAATTGGAAAATTAATTAGAGGGAACCTGGATATATTTTAGAACTTAACTCTTTGGAAAAAATGTAGGTGCTAAAGAGCCAAAATGTGCCTTAAGAATATTCTTCATAGTCTCCAAATTATATTCTAGAGACAGTCCTCTAAATTAGTGTACATAATATAAGTGGCATCACCCTGTCTGTGTTTGTGTGGAACAGGGCATAGATAGCAATGTTGGCAGATAGCATCAGAATTTTGAGGTGTGTGATGGTGATTGGGGTACAGAATTTTTCCTGAGATTCTACTTGTTTTACAAATTAACATGTTGATTAAAGAAGTTTTCTGACTTTTAGGTGTTGGGATCTCAGATCACACAATTAAAAGATCTAAGAGTATAATCTGTAACATAATTTTATACATTCTCAGGATACCCAACTTCATATAATAATAGTTACAAAGTTATGGAGTAATATAGAGGATTAAAATCCAGAAAGGCATTTTTTCACACCAGCTTAACCAAGAGTCTTAACCAAGGCAGCTAACAATCAGCCCAAATGACTAATTTGATTTTCTACTTCTCTTCCTTTCCCTAATCAGACTTCTGATAGAGGGATTAATTAGCAGTAAAGCAGCACGAGGAAGAAGGAAAGAAAATGAGGGCATAGATAATCCACAAACTATATATAATCATCCCTGCATAATCAAAAGTTAACTGTCATTAACATGACATTTGCTTTTAAAGCCAGAGAGAAAATTATGATTTTTGGCACTAACCTAATCTTTAATTATAGCGCAGTACCATTTTTTTTTCCTTGTGTTAGTTCAGATAGCTATAAATTATATTAGTCTAGGGCTTTTGTGTCATTTCCTTTCCTTTTCCATGATTTATATAGTCAGAATACTGACCTATAATTAAGTGTACTGGAGAATGCTCTCCAGTTAATTAAATGCTGTGGACTGTGTAGGGTGTACTTTGCCAAAATTCCGAAGGAAAAGGCCATCCCTGGGTTAAATATCTAGGAGGAGCCTGGGTAAGTATTCAGTGCTAGGCTGCTCTGCTGAAGCTGTCATGAGAAGTAAAAATGAGTCTCGCTTGACTATTGTCTGCAAAAGAATGTAAGATTCATCTTTTTGTATAATTTAAAGTTATCACTTCAAAAAGTAATTGTTTCATGGTAGGCATGCCCTGGGCTCTTCTTTGGCCACAGACAATATTAATTGGGTCAGGAAAAAGGCAAATTCTTCCCATTCTAATCCAAAAGAGTTTCATCATGGTCAAGTTTTGATCGACGCCGTTGTTTCTCTTTTTTCAAGCCCATATGCAGCACTTTTTGGGTTCAGATGAAGTATTCTGGTAATGTAAAATTTACTGTTGTAAAATCTAAATTCCTTTAGGAAAACCATCACAGTTGATGAGCCTGTTCTTTGCAAAACTAAGAGCATTAAGCCCTCTGAGCTACCATTCATTTAATCCTGGAAGTTAATTTGTTAGCACATTACAACACATACTACACAAATGCCTTTATGCAATCATACATGAACAAGTGTGTTTTGAGAATGATACTGATACAAGTGCATACACACTGAGGAATAATTTATACAATACAATCTTTACACACAGATCATAGCCCAGGCCATGCTTTCCCTTATAAGCAAATGTCACTTGCTTTAAATACATTTTATGATCGTCATCAAAACAATTCTCACTCATTTATGCACACTTTAGTTTTATTATGTAAATGAGCTCTGGGGATGGCTGTGTAGTGTGAAAGCGAGCTCTGAAACTGTTCACTGTTGACTTCAGTAGAAAAGAAATGTCACTGTTGGCAGTAATCTCTACACGTCTCCTTTAAGTCGTGGCGGTGGTCTGTGTCTGGAATCAAAGGTGTGGCGCACCGTTTCATCTTTTCATAGTACAAAAGGAGTTTCATTTGACAATTTCATACCAAATAGTCCTTTCTATTCAGCCATGGAAATAATGGGAGCAGCTCAGTGGGTGGGAATTTCTTCTCTGGCTCAGAAAAGTCTCAGGACTAAGATACAGATCTCTGATGCTGACAGTGTGGAAAGGAGATTCAGTATGAAAAAGGAGGAGCTATGTCTTTTGTTTAAAGATCTAAATTAATTCCATTTCCTCTTTTTACAGTAGGATAAAGGGAGAGAAAGGACTTCCTACCACTGTAGTTTTCAAAATAATTATTCAAGTGAAATACCTGGCTAAGCAACAACCCAGATTTCCTCTCTATCTAATTCCTTTACTCTGTCCCTCGGCTTGCTGCTCTATGGCAGTATCCCTTCAGCTGGACCCAGCTGAGTTCCTGTCCATGTTGTGCTCTCAGCATAACCAGCCACTCTAACTTACTACATGCTGGGGGAAAGGCATGGGCTTAGGATTTTACTCTGCCAGTGATGGGATGTGGGGAAAACACAGACTCGGGAGTTACAAGGCTCTGGATCTGGGGTCTGATTTTTTTCCTTATTGACATTGTCAACTTGAATAAGTCAGTTAACTTCTTGGAGCATTATGTTTCCTCATTCAATATGTTTTATGTGAAAAATACTGCATATACATTTAGGGAGAAAGTGAGGATTGGGGCACTGGGAGAGAAGAAGGTCAGGGAGGAATTATCTAAATTGGAGTTGCCCAAGGAACTTTAAGAGCATGTCCAGGGAGCATTAAATTTTAAGTTGTTTATAATCCCATGCTTTAATGGAAATCCCCCTTCTATTACTATTACTGTATTCCGGGGGGTGGGGGATGGAGACACTATTGCCAATGCTTTAGAATGAGGATGAGTAAAAGGGGTGTGTGTGTGTCCATTTCTGTATTAATAGAGCCTGCAAAGAAACATGAGTCATAGGTGAAGAATATAGGGTTGATCAGACAGAATGGATCCTTCCTGAACATCCTTGGGGATATTAGACTAACTTTGGGTTGCCATTTTTTCTTATATCAAAGCATATTTTAAAAGAAAAAATTATTTCTTCAAAGAAAGGATATTTAAATGCAAAATTAGGAAGTAAACAATCATATAATAAATGAAAGGCATTTAAACCAAATAAATATGGCTTTATGAAATTCACTACATTGTCCTTAAATTTGCTTCATTTTCCTGTCAACTTTTGAACTCTTCACTCCTGAGCCAGCATTTGATAATCTTAAGTCTAGATTCCAATCCCTTCTTTTAAAGCAAAGGAGACTGATATTTACATAAAGTGTCTTGCCCAGTTCACATGGTTGGGAGGCCCAAAACCTACGGGTGGTTCCAAGTTTCAGATTTGTGGTTCTCTTTGTATCTCATCATACTTTTCCCATGAGAGAAAAGTGTGACTAATCAGGAACCCAAACTGAAAGATTTAAATTTTTTCCCCAAAGAGGAGATGGAAGTTCCCTAACACAGGAATGATTTGGCCATGTTGATAATGGAAGCTTTCTTAGATTGTTTTTTTGGTCTGAGCTCCTCTTTTTACAGATGTTTTTGTTTAAGTTCAGGAGAGAGAGTGATCTGCTCAAGGTCTCACAGCCATGTGTGGTAAAAAATGAGATTGGGATTGAACTCGGGTTTCATGATTTCCGGTTCATCCGGACACTCATCTATTTTCTTACCTTCTAGGTGCCATTACTGCGCTAAGTGCTGAGTAAATAAAGCAATCTTTCCTGGAACTATGTTTATAATTATTGGGACCAGAAAGATAATCCAAAAAGCAATAATTATAGATATACCAAATCTTACATTTAAAATAGACTGTAGGATTTACTTCCTCTAATTTATATCCAAGATAGAAAGACCCTAATCTAATGCAATAACTTGGGATGAACAGACAGATTTGAGTAATGTTGGTGTTAAGAGCCAATAAGGCTTGGTGGTGAATTAACCATGGGAGGCTGAAATTAGAGAAGTCAATGATAGCACCTACTGAGACTTAAGAGCTTGGGAGTAAAATAGCATAGCAGTTAAAAGCATAGTCTTTGGAGTTCTCTGCCATTACTACCTGAGGGATGGTAGATCATGGATCCTTAGTTTATTCATTTGTGAAATCAAGATAATCTCAACTTTTGGGGTTTTGTAAGGATAAAGTACTATTATATTTGTTAAATCTGCTTTCATTGCCTGGCACATATTAAGTACACATCAAGTATTATTAGTAAGTACACATCAAGTATTATTACCAAGAGCATTAGTGGTATTGACTTTTGAGGAAAAAAAGGAGCTATGTTGGGTTAGGGGATTTCTTTTTCCATTAGCCTATGGGTTCAATTTTTTTAAAAAATATATATTTTATTGATTTTTTACAGAGAGGAAGGGAGAGGGATAGAGAGTTAGAAACATCAATGAGAGAGAAACATTGATCAGCTGCCTCCTGCACACTCCCTACTGGGGATATGCCAGCAACCAAGGTACATGCCCATGACCGGAATCGAACCTGGGACCCTTCAGTCTGCAGTCTGACGCTCTATACACTGAGCCAAACCTGTTAGGTCTGGATTCAATTTTTCAATTTGTGAAGCTTCTAGAACTTGACTTCAGCAATTAGTTTTGTTTCTTGTATCCTCCATCTGTACTACGTTTTTTTTTTTTTAATTAAGAAAAGTTTAAGGACATGAGGCTTAAATTTGGGGCCCCAACTTTTGGAAAGGCCAACATATGGACCAAGAATTCAATAAAAGACAAGTAGGAAGCATCTAATGCAATCCAGGCAAAGAGTGGGCCATGTGGATTCTACATTGATTATGAACTTAGTGAGTGATGTCAACAGGGTTTCTGGACTTAGACACCTAAGTCAGACCATGCAAGGAAGAAGAATTTTGTTGGGGTAATCTTTGTGGTTAGCACTAGTTTAAAATACTTCTGAGTTTACTGGGAGAAATAGTAACCAAAAGCCTCACATAAAACAAACTTCTATTTCCGTTTATTGCACTTGGTGAAGGTTATTAAGAATGTAATTCTTTCTGCTTGCTATGTGATTAGCAGCCAAACCTTTTGGGGGTAAATTTCCATTGCTACGCTCTTGTTATCGCAAATGGAATTTGCATGCCTAATTCTCTTCCCTCCATATTGAATCCATACCCCTTTAGGTCTAACGGCATGCTAAAAATGATTCCAAATCTCCAATGTTGATTGTGGGCCATATGTTAGCACTAATTATATAAATGAGACTTGGTGGAAATGTGACATGCTAAGCATTTGGAGCTTAAGGAATTATCTAAATGAATTCTAGCTTGAGTTAGTGCTAGCAGAGGCAAGGAAATGAGGGCGCAGGTTTTGAGCAGATGTTAACAGGTCTGCATGGCTCTTCATTGTCTTTATTTGTCTAACTATAAGGACTGCTGATGGAACATTGTGTCAGAATATTTTAAGGTGCCATTTTCCTGAAAATTGCATTTTGCACCTACAGATGGATCCATTTTCTGAATAAGCACAGTGGAATGACAGAATATCAGAGATTAGAATCGGCAGTCTGGCTATGAGTTTGAAAACTGAACATCCATTGGGGTCAGTTGCCGTGGTCATTACAACATCAAGGCTGGAGACTTTCAGAAGAATATTTCATTTCAATATCAAACATTCTTGACTTTTAATTCTCAAAATGAAAATGAGCAGAGAGAAAAAATAGTTCTGCTTCAAAACTTAAGAGAATAACAATATTGTGACTATCTAACAGTTTCTCTATGTGTATAACAATTAAGGAAGACGGTGCCATGGTATGTACATTAATTGACATGGTCAGGGGAGCTTTAGGTCTATGTCCCTATGTTGTGTGAAGATAGAACTCCAGACTGCCCCCTTTACCAGGACATGATGAAGTCTTGGACATGTGGATGATTGCCTGTGTCAGAGCCCATTGTAAACCTTAACTTGCATCCTTGTTTCCCTCCCTAAAACTTCCTGAGATTGGAGTGAATTGTTGTTTAAAAGTGGCAAAAAAAAACCCCACTAGTCTATTGGTAACCAATCTCCGATCAGTAAGCATATTTTGAGCATCTCCTCTCATATATACCCCACCTTCTCATATGTTTTCCACACACTGATCCCCTGGAAGATGCAAACTCTGTCTTTTCTTTTTGGGTCCCTACTGCAAAGCTTAGTGCTTGACACAAAACAAATGTTTGCTGAATGAACATTTCTGAAATCATCGAAATAGCTGATATTTATTGAGGACTTAACTATGTCGCAAATGTTTGACTATCATTGTTTCATTTAATCCATACTGATGTGTTTTTTGACAAGTGCTGCACTTGTCATTTTGCAAATGTGGAGACTGAGGCTATGGGACATTAAACAGCTTGCCTAAAATCACACAATTAAAGTCAGAGAGATGGAATTTGAAGCTAGGAATGTCTGACCCTGTTGCTCAGACTTGTAGGGTATGGATTCTATTTTTTACATACTCTGTGCTAAGTCAATTGTTTTCAAATTGGGGTCTCTGGGTGTATTTTTGAGGGTGGGTGAGTTTCTTTGGGGGAGATGTTCTGAATTCTGTTTGATTTTATTGAATTTGTAATCTAAGTAGAATGGATCTGAGTGTAATTTTGATCATCTGGATGACCATATTGTAATAGTGTTTACTATCACGTTAGTGCCAACTAGCATTACTGTAATTGTAGACCATTATTCAGGGAGGAACAGAAGCAGACTAACTATGGAGATAATAATGTGTTTGTGCCAATGAAGGTTCAGGAACATTATGGGTTTTGAAGTAGCTAAATAAAGGGCTGAAGTGGAAAAAAATTAATTTCCATGGAGCACAAAGTAATGATGTTGTGACAACCCCACAGGAATTGGGCCATGTTTCAGTCAGGCCAGTCACATGGGAAACAGTGACATGGTTTCAATCATCTTATATCATCCATTATGTTGAAGATATGTGGCTAATGCAATTTCTTTCATAATCTTAGGTGTTTGGTTTTCTTTGACTTCTCTTGGTTTTGTGACTGTAGAGTAGTTCAGACATAAGGAGCCAACCATTTCATGTCTGTGCATGTTTATATAACAAACTAAATCTTTCAAGAATGGGAAGGGAACCATGATTTTCTTTTTATCTTTCAAAGGGATCTGCATACTCTTTGAGGTGAGAGTGCCTACATCAGCCTTTGGGCATCATATGTTACCCAGGGATTGAACTGAAACTATATCAGGATAATAAGTGTGTGTGTGTGTGTGTGTGTGTGTGTGTGTGTGTGTGTGTGTACCATGCACACATACACACCTGATAATATTTGTGAAACGAAGTGGTGCAGTGGAAGTTGGAGGGGAATGTTGACTAGCATTTCCTGGAGCTGAGCTATTTTAGGTCTTGATACAAGCAAAAACCCATGAAGCATCTTTCCTCTCCCATATGGTTCTTTCTCTGAGTATTTTATTTATTCGATTCCTGTTGTTCCAAAGAAAGATGGCTTCTTTGAACCAGTATATTTCCAGAATCTTGGTGACCCTCCTTTGCTAAGAATTAAAAGGGAATAACCTTAGTGTACTTGCAATATCTTTATATGCTGGCTTCCAGCCACCAGACCACACACTGGAACAAAGATGTATTTCTTGTTCTCCTTGACACCTTATGCAATTCCCTGCAGCATTACTTCTCTCTGAAGTCAGTGAGGCCTCCATGGGGCTTTGGGGTGGTGAGCAATGAGACCAGTTCACAGTAGTTAATATTCTGCTTTCAAATCGACATTAATTTATCCTTGGAAGTTTATCTGCCACTGTTCCTTTTGGAACTCACAGGCTCTAATATCTCAAGCTATCCTGAGAACCCCCATAATATATTACTTAAGCATGATTGTAATTCAAGTGGTTGTATAGTTAGTGGACAGTATTTTTTTCAGAGTTGAGTGTTATTTTTACTAAAACTCAGCCAGTTCTGAGTTATAGTTACACAACCAAATCTATTGCTCTTAGAGACTAAGGGGGGCAGTTTGGAACAGTCAGCACATAGTGAGGAGTATTCTGCTTTCTTTGCAGAATGTGTTGCAAAATAAGGTTACCCAGCTAACTCTAATGCAGATGTTTTTGCTATAGTACAATGTATGCAATTCTTGGAAAAATCTGGAGTTCTTAAAAATGACACATTAGTAATGGCAGAATAGTCCACTCAAAAGAGATGCAATTTTATAATCTCAGTGTGAGTAAATCTAATTACAAATGACCAGTGCCACAATGAAAACAAACAAAAACATTAATCCCTCATAAAGAAGTGCTTTATATATATGGAATTTACATTTAAAAAAAGTGAAATTGACTTGATGGTACAGTTACTGCCAAGTGACAGAGCTCAGATTAGATGGACAGAAGCAAATGATTGGCCTTTGCAAGACAAGGCATGTGGCCAAATTGAGCCAAGAGGAGGACACAAGTGAATTGTGTACAGTATATTCTTCCACAGCTTTCTGTACTAGAAGGTCATGTGTTCACCTACTGTTATTGACTAAAAATATTAATGTACTGGGGGAAGTCATATATGCACCTATATAACTTCTTCCTTAAGATATCATTCCCCTGTTTACCAATCTCATAGTGCTAATTTGAGCTACAGACGCACATTTTGTAGCAAACAGACTTTGAGTTTATTGGTATACTGGAGCCCCAGTGCGCGAAATCGCGCAGCCCCATCCACTCTTGCACGCCTCGCCTGTGCTCACCTCGCAGTGCTCAAAGCCCTGTCCACCTGCGTGCGCTCCACCCACCCGTGCCCTGCCTGCCCGCCAGCCACCAGCCTTGCTGCAATTGGAGCCTGTGGGTTGTGGGGGAAGGACCAAGAGGTGCTCCATGCACTTCATGGTGATCAGTCGTTTGGTCGTTCCAGCATTGCGGTGTTACAGTCACTGGCCTTTTATAATATAGATTGGAAGGCTAATTCACCTGATTGAACCTGGGACATTTTATGTTTGAGGAAGAGTGTTGTTTCATTTTGAGAAATAGAACATGTGTAAATCATGAAGTTGGACTAATGGGAGCCTCAAGCCATAAGCTGACATCTCCTCTACTATGTGGAAAAATGCACAGCTCTATTTATGGTATTTTTATGGCAGCAAAGAAGGCTCACTGATACAGATAACCTTCAGTGACAGTGGCTTGTGCCAAAGATTCTCCATCTAGTCTAGTAGGGTTAGTGTAGCATGGTTGGTTTTATTGCCCCCCAAAAATCATGGTCCTTAAAAAAGTGACTGTAGAAGTGACACAGGTAAAGCTCCATAGCCTACTCTTTGCCCCTTCTAGAATGACAGGTGCCCAACTGATGATGTCTTTACCGTAGTCTAACGAAAACCCATGTGTCTCTTTCATACTATGACTCAAGACACCTCTCTCAGGCCAGCTGGCAGGAGGCAGTGTGCCAGGTTACTGAAGATGCTTGAAAGGGTTTTTGAGAAGGAAGCACTGGCAACCCATGGGGCTCAGTCTGGGTGTGCCCACAGGAGTAGCACCAGTGATAGAAGCAGCCTCCTCTGCCCACAGTGATGGAAAGTCCAGGCAGAGAGAATGCAGATATGACCAAAATTCTGGGTTTAAACCCTAGCTCCTCCTTTTCTATCCGGCTGACATTGCTTTCTCCATTCGCAAGATATGGAAACTTGACCATGCAAGGTGTGGCTAAATAGAAGCAGAAAAGATGTTTATACCCATCCTTTCCACTTGGTCCCTTTATTTTAGGCTAGAAAACCTCTAGGGTTTCTGTTTCTATTTGCTTTTCTAAGGCTGAAAGAAAATTTAAGAGGAAGAAGTGCTTTCATGCTGTGATTCAGTGTTACTTAATGTCCCATCCATATAGCTCCTATACTTGCCTCCCCTAGCTGTTCCTGGTGAAAAACAATATCTCTTTGTAGAGCAAAGTCAAGAGATATACCCAGATTGGGATATCTCAAGCCCTGGTTACCCCTGGACCCATTTCGTCAGCTGCCTACCAACTGAGGAAACATCACTGCACTTCCTTCTTATTTCTTTTTTTTTTTTTTAATATATTTTATTGATTTTTCACAGAGAGGAAGGGAGAGAGATAGAGAGAGTTAGAAACATCGATGAGAGAGAAACATCGATCAGCTGCCTCCTGCACATCCCCCACCGGGGATGTGCTCGCAACCCAGGTACATGCCCTTGACCGGAATCGAACCCGGGACCTTTCAGTCCGCAGGCCGACGCTCTATCCACTGAGCCAAACCGGTTTCGGCCCTTCTTATTTCTTAGAACCATAGTTTTCCAATGTCAAAGCCACAGAATAACTCCCACTGTAGAAGGGGAGTGACACTATTCCATGCTGGTCACCTAAGGGGCAGAGGGTTAGCTCCCTGGGAGGGAACAGCCATGATTCTCCCAAACCTATGTTGCAGATGGTGCCAATGAAGGAAAAAGTGTCACAGAAGACACAACTTTCCCTGGTCACAGCAGATGCCGTCACCCCACGCACCTCCTGTAAGGGATGTACAAAATATAATTCTCCTTCTCCCAGAGAAAATTGTGCAAATAGGTGGAGCCTGATCACCTTGTTAGAAAAGGGAGAATAGTGAAATTGAAGGTCAAATTGGATGAAAGGCAACTTGTCAAAATAGTTAACATGATGGCAATTTTGGATTTGTAAAATGATTTCCCATGTTTTTGTTTTTGCTCTCTATGAAGACCTTACATTAAACATTGGAAACAAAATATCACTATTACATTTTGAAACGAGAATATAAACTTCTTGAATCTTTTGGTTTGATGTAAAGTTCATTTATTTCAGCCTTTGATTGTAAGCATCCTGGGATTTCCCTCTGTGCAGGACATTAAACTGGAGCCTCTGAGGTCGAATCAAGTCCTCTTCATTTTCAAAAGCTAGTTTTTAAGTTGGATGTTTTCTGAATGGACACAGGATGCATTTGATTTGTGCCTTTAATTTTTTCTCCAATATCCAGCAACTGGGTAGAAAATACTAGCCTAGGTTGGCACAGGTGTAAGAAAATGATACAAGATTCACCAGCCAGCCATATTTTCATACTTTTGGAATGCACCCAAGATCAGAGGGAAGAGTGAAGGGGCAGATTGTAGCAACTGCAACAGTGTGTAACAAAAATATTGTGCCATTGAGATGCTAATGCGGGTGAGCATCCCCTGTAAAATTCGCATTGTGAGAAGGCAAGCCTAACCATTTGAATCACATAGACTGATTTTTATGGGCGGCCTCTTATTTTATTCTTTGAGTATTTCATTTTCATCCTGTGTTTTCTTTGGAATTAATAGAGCCTCTTAAAAACTGCTGTCTATAAATTTTCTCCCCTACATATGTCTCGAAACAGTTTCATTTCTTCATTTAAAACATTACAGCCATTTCCAAATGCCCTATTTTGTATTTAATTTCACCATCTCATATAAAATACATGCTCTTCCCATAATTATGTAAAAATGGGTTTGCAAATGCCCTAGAGATCCATATGATGGGCACATTATAGGATTCTAAGTAATAATAATCTCCTGTTTACATGAGACCTGATTTCCATGCCAGTTTTTGCACTTTAAGATATCCAGAACATGGCTTTGCTCAAATACGCTAGTTTATTCTGGTCCATGAAGTGCATTTGAAACGTCACAGATTGGTTTGCCTGGCAGAGTGTGCAGCTAGCTACATCTGATACTTGAGAGGTGGGGCCAGAGACGGGAGCCATTGCTGTCCTGTTTGCTATGAACAGAGTTAAACAAAGCCCAGCAGGGTTACTTAAGGCGAAAAAAGATCTAAGGCATAGGCAGGAGAGGAAGAAGCAGAAAAAGAAAAAAAGAAATGAAAAAAGTAGGGGATTAGGCAAAAGGAAGCAAAAGAGAAAGGATGATATTACTTAAATGAGAGCTTGAGCAATTAATGCAAAGAAAGCATAGTGGTGAGCAGTGGTTTTCAGAGGTGTTCTGAGGACTCCAGCATCAGCATCACCTGTGTGTTAGACATGCAAAGAGTTTCGGCTGACTCCCATCCCCATCATGGATCAGAAATGATGGGAATGGGGCCCAAGAATCTGTCTTAATAAGAATCTGTCTTAACAAGATCTCTAGATGATTCTGAGATGCACTCGTTTGAAAACTACCCTTTACTGGTGGGTTCCAACCACGTCAGTACAGTGTGCTGAGTGTTTGAGATGCTGCGCCTGTGTGTAGGAGGGCCACCAAGCCCCGTGGCAGGAGGGGGCGAGTCAGAGACCTGAAGGACATGCAGATGAAGAACAGGGTCCAGCCTGTAGAGATATGTGGATTAGTTATTCCCTCTGGAGGAAGTGCTTTGAAAGCAGTATTTTTTCAGTGACTTATAAGATGACAGATGTTATGATAGGGTTAAGGCAGTCAAGGGCACATGCCTGGGTTGCAGGCTTAATCCCCATTGTGGGGCATGCAAGAAGCAGCTGATCAATGATTCTCATCACTGATATTACCATCACTCTTTCCCTCTCCCTTCCTCTCTGAAATCAATAAAATATTAATAATAATAACAATAAAATAATAAAATGCAATCTATTCTCTACCACCACCCAATCCTAACCACCACTTTACCTTCTCTAAATCCAATAGGGGCAAGATTGTATGGGCGTGCCCCACCCACAGACTCCCAGCCTGTAGCACAGTGCCTGGCACAGTCGATGCTCAATAAACATTTATTTAAATCAACTAATTGATACCAAAGACTGCTCTGTGTACCTGCTTTGGGAAACTGTTCTCTCTCCCATTATCTTCTCGTTCCCTCTTCCTCATCCTGTCCTGATGGATGCATTACAAAGACATTAAACCCAGTCCTCGATTTCTCTAAATTGTTTATACTGTTCATTGAATTATGTTAAAAGTAGCAAAGCCCCATAGTAAAACTAATTTTTTTTTTTGCATCAGAAACTGTAATTTAGGGATATAATGTAGCTCACAATGAACATTAATTATGAAAGGATATATAGTATATCTCATTGAAACTACTCATTGTGGGGGAAAAACACACACACATCAAAACCTTTTTGATTATTTAGTGTCAAATGAACTCCATTTAATTACAGCCCCTTCCAAGGAGAGGCTAATAGAGTGAACTGGGGTTTGGGGGCATGTAGATGCATGAAGATAAAGGAGTTCATGGGCAGGGTTTCATGAAATTTGAATGTGAAGTGGTATTATGTATCTCTTTCATTTAAATAACCTAAAATGAGTAATTCACTCCCTAGAACATTTGATAAAAATCTTGGAAGTTTGCCAGCAGGCACGGTGGGGGAAAGAAATGCATATTCAAAAGTAGATGGGGGTGAGGGGGGGAAGAAGAGAAAATTAGAAAGCAAAAACCTGCAAAAGCAATCTATACCTGATTTTTTTTCTAAAATAAACGGAAGAATCTTGGTTAAAATTGCTTTAAAGGGCCAGGGCCTCACTTTACACGGCTAAGCAGTGCAGTCTTTTGGAAACACCACCCTTGAAACACCAGTGCATTTAAGAAAGGACTCAGAAAGAAATACTCTCTTCACATTATATTCACCTCAGGTGACAGATCCCATGAACTAGAAGCTTGGTTCTGGAGTGTCAAAACACCTCCATGCAATGGGATCGTTGCCATAGAGATAACTGGATGATAGATAGCTAGATGATAGATAGACGCTGAATAGATAGTAGATAAATGATTTTATGTGTCAGAAGAGGCCTTTGTGCCTAGGAAATTACAGATTTTTTTCCCCCAAAAAACAATTCTTCTGTCAAAATCAAAAATAGAACTCTCTTTGCTGTACTCCCACTTTATATGCATTCCCCTTCTCTTCCAAAGCTTTTTTCTTATTATCACATTTATGAAGTGTTACGCCCATTCAATTCCTACTTGACTTCTTGTCTAGGAGATTAACTTTCTCCAGAGGGTTGAATGCACTCCTTGTGCGAGGGGGCAAGAGGGTAGACAGCTGACCACTAAGGTTTCTTTATTTTATAATAAATAAGGGCTTCACTTGTTCTTATTTTGTCCTTTTTTTATTTTTTGTATTCAGACCAGTTTCCCCCCTTTTTCTAGGTCATTACTTTTTACTTATTGTTTCATCCTGATTTTCTGATCCGCCTTCACCCTGTTGTTCTTATTTCTGTGTTCCCCTGACTTTCCTGCCTGTTTTCTGTCCCTGCTCTTTTTACGTTTACCTCTGTGTATTTTTCTGATTCCAGATGTTCTAACGCATTGTGAGTCCACTTGCGTCTTAAAATGACAGTGGGCAATTGCCGCAGATAGAGCTGTACATTTTATTAAATGATAGTGAGCTATAGGGCCTTGCAAAGCCATCTTGAAATTTGGCTTGTGCCCACTGGTCTGAATCCTCGAAAGGACTTTGTAGAATAAATAGGTAAGAATGTGAGCTCAGTCCTATTATTTTCGCTGCAGTGTAACCTCTGACAGCCTGAAAAAGCAGACCCCATTTTATGGGCCATTAAATAGCAACTGAGTCCTGAATTGTGCTTGGAGCCGTGGGCAATCATGAAGAAATCAGAAGTCAAGGTGTGCTCCTTGGGGAAGCTTTAGAAAAACAGAACAAATTCAGCTCCTTCATTTTACAGATAAAGAAATATGGGGATACAGAGAGCTTGTGATTTACTCAACGTTTTATAACTGATAATTCTAAGAATCTAGAATCAGGGATTCTGACATGTGATCAAGTGACTTTTCAGTCCACCCCGTTACAGAAAGCTATGTGAGAGAACAGACTGCTAATCATCATTGCTGCTAATGCAGGGGGAGATGGGGCCCCTCTCCAAGTTGGGGAAAGTGGAGAAAGGAGATTTTTAATTTTTTTTTTAAGTTGGTTTTTGAAAGAGAAAGGAAGGGAGAGGGAGTGAGATAAGGAAACATCAACGTGAGAGTGAAGCATCAATCAGCTCTCTCCTGCTTGCCCTCTCCTGGGGATCAAGCCCAAATCCTGAGCATGTACCCTGAATGGGAATTGAACCAGCAACCTTTCAGTGCATAGGACAATGCCCAACCATCTGAGCCACACTAGCCAGGGCAAGAAAGAAAATATATATTTTTAATTGATTTTTTTATTTTTTATTTTAGAAAAAGGTGAGGAATAGAGAAATAGAAACATCAGTGATGAGAGAAAATCACTGATTGGCTGCCTTCTGCATGGCCCCAACTGGGGATGAGTCTGCAACCCAGGCATGTGCCCTGACCAGGAATTGAACCATGACATCCTGGTTCATAGGTTGAAGATACTCAACCACTGAACCACAATGGCTAGGCAGAAAGGAAATATTTTTTTTAATATATTTTATTGATTTTTTACAGAGGGGAAGGGAGAGAGATAGTTAGAAACATCGATGAGAGAAACATTGATCAGCTGCCTCCTGCACACTCCCTTCCTGGGGATGTGCTCGCAACCAAGGTACATGCCCTTGACCAGAATCGAACCTGGGTCCCTTCAGTCTGCAGGCTGATGCTCTATCCACCGAGCCAAACTGGCTAGGGCAGAAAGGAAATATTTTTAAAAGAGAGACATTATGTTTATTCCAAGGAGGATGAGAGAGGGAAGATAATGAAAATAGAAAAATCTATCTCAGCTTTATCATGTGTTAAATGCAGATAACAATGTTTTCATCGCAAGTTGTCACGTTCAAATGAGAAAAATTTATAGGTTTTAATTGTAGAATGCACTCAACAAAGAGTAACTATTAGTAACTATTGTTTGGGATTTGTGACAACTATCTTTTTAACCAGCCTCATGGTAAGAATAGTTAACACTCATGTCTGAAGCTAGTTTGCAACATTTTGATGCTTTTAAAGGGCAAACTAATTCTACCCAGCTCTGAAACCAGAATCTGAAACCTGGTCCCAAGCCCTTTGCTTCCCATCATTGTAGTGCCAACCACCCAGGGAAGGTAACATTCAGACAGGGTGACTATTGGTCGAAAATGATTAACTGGTGCCCCATGCATGGGCATATCTGTAACTTGATCTCAATTCTAATGAAGGCTGATGTATTGGATCTTCTAAGCATTGTAGTGACTGAACATGGTCATAGGTCATATAAAGGTTTGAGAAATGGATTTAGCTCTAGCAGGTGTCGCTCAGAGGTTAGAGTGTCAGCCCACAGACTGAAAGATTGTGAGTTCAATTCCCGTCAAGGCACATACCTTGGTTGCAGGCTTGATCCCTGGCCCAGGGTTGGGATGTGTGTGGGAGGCAACCAATCAATGTGTCTCTCTCACATCAATGTTTCTCTCTATCTCTTTGTCTCCCTCTCCCTTCCACTCTCTCTAAAAATCAATGGAAAAATAGCCTCAGTTGAGGATTAACAACAACAAGAAGTGGATGTAGTCAGGTTCCCCAGGGAACAGCAGACTGTTAGCTGGATATTGACAGGCAGGAAGGTTATTGGAAAGTTCAGTTGGGGTCTGTACCTGTGAGAGAATGAGGAAAACTGGATCAGGTGTAAGGAGAAATTCAGTTCAGTTACAACAGTACATGAGGTTCTTAGCCAATCCCTCAACGAGTTATGGAGTTGGGATGGTCCTTTAGAATTATCCAGAATCGAGGCAAAGGGGCTGGATCTGTGTACTCCATACCAGTCCACCATTAGATGCTACTGCCCCTACAGAGGAAGAGTGACATTGAACAAGGTGTGTCTCTTCTGCTGAGAGAAATTGCTAGAAAGGACAGCAGCCAACACTGCAGGCAGCGGGGGTAATGAGTGCTGCCCTTCTGATGTGGGATCTGGACAGGACACTGCAGAACCCGACACAGAAGGCCACACTGTTTTCTGAATAGATTGGAGCAGCTTGGAGAGTGCTGGCTTGCTGCTCTCAGGTACTGTGAGTTCTTGGAAAGGGACTAAGGGACCTTGGAACCCAAAGAAAAATATCATTTCTTCTTCCTTAAAAAAAGCTGAGGTCCATTTATACAATGAAATATTATGCAGCTATAAAAAATAAGGAAATCTTACCCTTTGAGACATTCTGGAGGGACTTGGAGACTATTATGCTAAGCAAAATAAGCCAGTCAGAGAAAGGCAAGTATCATATGATCTCACTTATATGTGGAATCTAATCAACAAAATAAACTGACAAACAAAATAAATCCAGAGGCATGGAAGCATGGAACAGAGCAACATCTTAAAGGGAAAGGGGAGGAGGATGAGAAGAGATTAACCAAAGAACTAATATGCATATATGCGTAACCCATGGACACGGAAAATAGTGGAGTGTGTGGGGGGGGGGTCAATGGAGGACAAAGGGGTGACCTCTGTAATACTTTCAACAATAAAGATAAATTTTTTAAAAGTCTAAAATCAGACCTCTTTCAAGTTTTTTTTAAAAAATATTGTTTTATAAATATCATTGAGGAGACTAATTGGAACATCTGGCTGAAAATAGGCCCATCAGAGCTGTCAGTCTGTGGGATTGGAGAGAACACAGGAGAGGTCCTCCCAGTTTGCTTTAGCATTCTATTGGGATCGTGACCCCTTGGCAAAGGAAAAGGTCCTGCCTGCACAACCAGAATTGTGAAGAAGAAGAAGAAGAGGAAGAAGAGGAAGAAGAAGAAGGAGGAGAAGAAGAAGGGGAAGAGGAAGAGGAAGAGAGGAGGAGGAAGAAGAAGAAGGTGGAGGAGGAGGAGGAAAAAGACTGGTGTTGAGTAAAGCTATGATAACTCACAGAATTTGAAGAAAAAAAAACCAAAATTGTTATCCACATACTATGAGACTTAAAGCTAATCTCTAACTCAATCTTTGGCGGTTTCAAACAAAGTTATTAGAATTTTCCATAAATTTATTTAAATTCGGCCTCATTTTATGTACATAGATTTAAAATCATAGCTCTAGTATTCTAGCTGTAAACTAAGCCATATTCTTCTCACATATTCATCAAGAGTTTATATCCTCCTAAGAGTTTTTTTGTTGTGGTGGTGATGGTGGTTTTGTTTTCTTGTGTTAACTCTCCATTTGTTTTGGGTAGAAATTTCCACATCAATTTTACAGAGTTAGCCCAACTCATTCATCCATTGCATGCACCAAATGAAATTAATGTAAAGCCTTTGGTATGGGTGAGCTAAAGCATGTATACCGAATGTGTTGATTTCCAAAGACAAATTGAATAATTCAACCTCACCCCTGCTTTTGAGACTGAATATTTTTACCAGATATATTATTAATAACCAACATTTTTCCATATGTGATTGATTTGCCTAATAGTCATTCTTTTGGAAAACTAAAATGAATTATGACTGAAACGATTAGGCTCCTCTCCCTGCTCCTCCCTGTCACTTCATCTCCCCCTGCTCTACCTACCAATAAATACTTGCTGAAACCATTAATACATTCTATTTTAACATCTTTGACTTAGTTACCAAAGGCAGAAATGTGGGACTCATATGAAACTTATTCTTCTCTTGTACATTGTATATTTCATGTGTCACCAAATACTGCCTGTTCTGTCTTCTAAATACCTCATCTGCGCCGAAACCGGTTTGGCTCAGTGGATAGAGCGTCGGCCTGTGGACTGAAGGGTTCCGGGTTCGATTCCGGTCAAGGGCATGTACCTGGGTTGCGGGCACTTCCCCAGTGGGGGATGTGCAGGAGGCGGCTGATCGATGTTTCTCTCTCATCGATGTTTCTAACTCTATCTCTCTCCCTTCCTCTCTGTAAAAAATCAATAAAATATATTAAAAAAAATACCTCATCTGTGGCTTCATAATTTCTACTTCGTGTTCCTTTCTGTGACAATGATAGAGAAACTTGTATACCAATGATCTTCCATACCACCAGCATAAGAATGATCTCACACAAATCCTTCATTGTTTCCTTTTGACACTCCCGAGTCAATGTTAGATCTCTGTGAATGTCAAAGAAGGCTTTTCATGATCTCACTTCTAGCTGCTTCATTAGAGTTCCCCACTCTCATGGATTCCTGCTCCTTTCACCCCAAACTCTCTTCCCTGTCATCCATGACCTTTTCCACAGGTAGGCATGACCTCCATTCCCAGGCCAAAAACTATTCTTTGTCCAAGACTCAGCTTAAGCATCAACTTCTTTATGACCTGTTCCTTTGATGACCCCCAGCCCATGTCCCTTTCCTATCAGATTGCTTGCCCCTCTGTGCTTTCATGTATCTATCAAGATAGTCAAATTGATTAAGAAATATGATTGTCTAGATACATGTCTTTATCACCCATCAGAAGGGAAATCCAAAGGACAGAATTATCTATTCCTCTGTATTTAGTGTCTAGAACAGGCTTTGGCATTTAGAACATGTCCAGAAAGTGTTAATCAGTTTAGCCATTTAATGAATGAGAATATAATACATAATGCTCTTAGCTCCTGAAAGAGAAATTTGACTTTTAATTATAAAATAATACTAATTTCTTAGTCAAATCAATATAAGATACAATTATTTTCGGACCAGGTTAATTAATTGCTTAAAGTTCTCAGAGCTGTGGATGCAAGTAATTTTTTTTTCTTTCATAGCTTGCAGAAAGAAAAATCTATCAAAAGAAGCCCCTACTTGATTCATTCTAGAATTTAATGTATAATTTTAAAAAGTACTTTCTGGATGATTTTATTAGGTCTGTTTTTTCTTTACCAAAAGTTAGTTTTGTAGTCAGTGCTTCATTTTGTATCTGGTTATATGAAAAGGAAAGCCACTCAAGGTATCTCAAATAAAGGGCATTTAATCATAAGAGTATATGGGGAGGGGGGGGATGTGAGGGTAAATGGGGCCCCAGAATAAGAGCTACTGTGCATTGCAGGCTCAGGGAGTAAGAGGACAGTCCGGACCAAAGGCAGCTCTGGTACTCTTATGCTGTATCATTAGCATCACTCAGGTCAGTAGCCAGGCACTGGATTGGCTGCTTTTGGGTCAGATGCCTGTGTGAAGTCCAATCAGCTGTCTGTGGGAGAACCCAGTCACAGACAGACAAAATGTGGCTGCCTGTGTAACCCATGATGTGGGCAGAGTAGAGACCTTTGGAAAAGAGTGGGTAGGTAGGAAAAAAAAAATTGTGCCTCCAACATAATCACAGGAGTCTTTATTCCATCATATATGTCCACACTGTATAGATAAAACGGATGTAAATAAGCCCAAGATCATCGTGCCATGTAACAAAAAAAATTAGCAAATGAGTTTTGAAAAACTATTACCTTTGTGTTATTATAATTTGATTATAGGTTTATATCATATAATTTTATATTAGTGCTTGCGTTTGATGGTAGCAACCTGCTGACCCAAATCCCTGAGAACTAAACATTCAGCTGTCATGAGCCAGCACAAGCCAACACCAGGACACCACCCACGGGACTCAGGGAGCTCTAAATAGCTTTCGGTAGCAGGATTTTTAAACTCTGGTGTTCATGGTGAAAGGTAGGAGCTGTTGGACGTGTTAAAAACACCACAGTATGTGAGGAGCCCTTGTGCTTCCCCAGCCAGTCAGAAGGTTTCCTCAGCCATCAGGAAGCACGCAGTCCATTTGAGAATTAATAGTTTACTCAAAACTCATTCCCCTTATATGCCCTCTAATAAAGGCAAGGAGAAAGCTGCTCTTTCTGTTCTTAATTAGTCATTTGGTTCCTAGACGTCTGCTAAAGCGACCATAAAGGCAATTTAATTAAACAATAAACAAAGAGCCATTAAAATTCTCTCACACCCTGATTTTTAGAAATGCATGCCGCTCTCTTTGGGATTTCTTTTTCTTTTTTTCATTTCATGGGTTGGAAGTTTCCCTGTGGTTTCTTCTAGGATGACCACAGACAGGGCTAGATGTATAGCACCATGAGGGGTAAACATCATTGAGACTGCCCCTCTGTGAGCAGCAAAGACACCAAGCATGTGTCCGTGACAATTTATAGACACCTGAAGTTCATAAAAATTAGATTTGCTAATAAGATGTTTCTTGAGGCCTGCTGGGGTAAAGTCTTTTGACCATGAATGCTTTGGCCATGGATGACCATATAGTCACTCTCTTGGGCTTACGTTAGGATTTGTACTTGAAATTTTTTCTAGGAGTATTTTAAGTCAAAAAGGTGGCTGGGCTTAGAAAACAAAACAAAAATAAAACAGAATTTGACAGTGAGCTCTTTCTTTTGTTCTCGTTAGTAAAAGGGATGTTAGAGGCAAGGAACAAAGGGAATGAGGCAGAGGAGAGAATTCACCTAGTGTTCCAAAGCACTTTATTTATATTAATTTTATTTCATCCCACCAGCACCCTTTAAAATCAGCATTGTTATCTTTACTTTTACAGTTGAAAAAATGTGTGCTCAGAGAAGTTAGGAGATGTCTTCAAGATCTGGCACTTGATCATTAGATTTAGGGTTTTGGGTCCCAGTCTATCTATGGGCCTCACAACAGTGGCTAGTCCCTAAAAAAAAAGAAAAAGAAAAAGAAAAAAAAAGGTACAAACAATGATCAATAAATCACAGCAAGAGAAAGGATGGCATTGATCATGTGGACACTGTTTTCTCTAATTTATCATCCACTGTTTTTCTTTCTAGTGCTTCTAAACCTGAATACCTCCTGATAGTTATACTGGCATTACAGCCTACTATTTCGAGAGGGGTGTGAGAGGAAGGAACTTGTCTAATAGTTAAATTGGCGTTTTTAGTGCGTGCATCTTTGAATATCTGAAGATTGCATTTAAAATGTTTTAGATGTAGCTTATGAAATTGATATATTCTAGGAATGCATCAGTAGTACAATCTGCCAAAGTAAGTTGCACATCACAATGGCTTTTATAAATGTTGAGATGTGTTCCTGGGAAAAAGTTTAACCCCCTCACCTCCCCCCCACCCCCATTATCTCACTGAAAAGGTTTTCTTCCAATCTATGATGAGTTTCATTCTTACTTTTCAACTGACCAGACATTCTGTTAATTTGTATGTGTGTGTGTGCATGTGAACCCACATGCTTTTTATATGTATAGTTGGGCTCTGGTAGACAGAGCCAGTCAGATGGGGTAGACAGGAGACAATCTGGGAAATTGTGGCAGCCTTCTGGGTATGCTAAATCTGAATATGCAACCTATTGCTCCTGATTAAAACAAACCCAAAATAAAGTGCTATGGATGAAATAATTTAATGTCTGACAGTGTAGCTAAAACCATAGATTGTATAACAAAAAGTAGAAAATTGTAACTTCAATTGAGAATTAGGCTACTGGATTTTTTTTCCATTTAGGAGTAACATAATTGGGGGTTAATAGTATAAAATTCTTACCAATCTGACCCTCTCTGTCTCTTTTTGAATAAAACTTGGAATAACATATCTGATTATACACACATTGTCTCTTGTCATAAACATAAAATATATGTGATGGGATTAGGGACAATGCAAGATGGGAGAGAGCAGGTTATAGAATCTTGACAGTGACTAGTGGTGGGGAGGGTGGGGGAGGAGTGAGGAAGGGTAGGGATTAACTTCTCTTAGATCTGTTTCCTTATTTGTCAAATGTAGTCACTGCAATCCGTCCTGTTAAAACTATTAAGTGAGAGAGAAATGAGAAGGTGTTTCTGAAAACTGCAAAGTGCTATCTGTGTAAGCTACTTTGTTATTGTAAATATTAATGATAAATTGGAACCTAGGGTCTGCTTTTCAATAAATATTTATTGAGCATCTACTATGTGAAGCACCCTGCTAGGATAGTTATACAAGAGCTCTAATTTCCCCCCTTTTTTCCAGACCAGAAACAAATAATGTGTAATGAATAACTGGAAATAACATATTCACATTCTCACTGAAGTCTTAACAGACTAATGGCTTCATTGCTCAGCTTTGTGGGTATTAACTGATGATGAAATTGATAAATCACATTACAATTGGCCATTTTCTGTATCTGAGAGAATTTGTGAAAGGGGAATTAATTTTTTTTTGATCAAGCAGTCTGCTACTAATAAAGGTAATAACTCATGATTTCTGTGAGAGGAATCATCTGAGACCCACAAGTCATTTGGAGAGATTAACTGAGTGAAGCTCACCACATTGTGAGAAGAATATGGGACAAGGAGTTGGAAGATGATCAGGGTGTCTGAGATTGTGGGAAACAAAGGACCAACTCAAACCAGGGGATGACTTGGATAGTCAGGAAAGGGGGACTCCAAGAGGGCATTTGGCCACCAGCAAAGCATCTGACTACACTGGATTGCAATATCTAGGGTTGAGAACACCCTGTACTTAATGTCTACAAGAACAAAGCATTTTGCTTTCCAAAAGGTGTGTGTGTGTGTGTGTGTGTGTGTGTGTGTGTATGAGAGAGATTGAGATTGAGAGAGAGAGAGAGAGAGAGATAAAGAGAGAGATCTATAACAAAGTCTGTTTTGTTTTAGAGTGTCTTTTAAAGTACATCCTTAGATCAGGGTTTCCAACTTTGGCACTATTGACAATTTGGGTGAAATAGTATTTATTGTTGGGGGCTATCTCATACATTTTTAGGATAGTTAGGAATATTCCTGGTCTCTCTCTACCCACTAGATACCAGTAGCAACCCTAGTCATGGCAATAAAAAAAAAATGTCTCTAAACATTGATGAATATTGCCTGGGGACAAAATCATCCCTGGTTAAAAACCACTGCCTTAGGTGGTATGCTACTCATGTGGCAGGCACTCTTCTAAGCTCTTTATATGTGTTAAATCATTGTGCCATAGCTACTTTATAAAGTCGATTCTGTTATCATCCCCATTTACAGATGAGGAACTGTCATGCAGAAAGATTAAGTAACTTGCAAATGTCACTCAATTATAATGTAATCCCTTCGGTCTGGCTATATCGCTCTACAGTCTTAACCATTTATTCTTCTCTGTTCTACATAGGTGACTCACACAGTTTAACACCTTGTGAACATCTCTAGATACTATAAAATGTGTGTTGATGTTGTTTCTATTACACACACACACACACACACACACTAGAGGGGGCCGGTGCACAAAATTTGTGCACAAAGGCGGGGGGCGGGGGGCGTCCCTCAGCCCGGCCTGCCGGCCTGCACCCTCTCCAATCTGGGACCCCTTGGGGGATGTCCATGGGGTGGTTGGCTTTGACTTCTCCTGGGCCGCAGCCACAGGCGCTGGCACTGGGGACCACGGGGCAGGCAGCTTCGGCTTCTTCAGAGCCACAGGCACCTGGGACCGCGGGACGAGCGGCTTTGCCCCAGCCTGGCTTTGTCAGTAAAAACATCCAGAAGATGTTCGTCTAATTAGCATATTACCCTTTTATTAGTATAGATATATATTATTTTTTAAACATATTTTATTGATTTCAGAGAGGAAGGGAGAGGGAAAGAGAAATAGAAACATCAGTGATGAGAGAGAATCATTTTTTGGCATCCTCTTGCACGCCCTATACTAGGGATCAAGCCCGCAACCTGGGTATGTGCCCTGACCAGAATCAAACCATGACCTCCTGGTTCATAGGTTGATGCTCAACCACTGAGCCACACCAGCTGGGGTGTTTCTATTTTCTTAAATAAAGGAAATTTATCTTGTTCCACAGAGATAGTGGATCTCTCCTTGGCCCCTTGGCTGTTTGAAATGGGGTTAGCTCTGGGCAAGTTCCTTTGCAATATCAAGCAAAGGAATATGTTCATATAAATGCCAGTGAATTAATTAAAGAGGCTCTCTCAGGGGCCAGCCACAGTAACTCATCTATTTTTGTCCTTGGTCAGCTGTGCTGCATCTGAAGCATTAGCGCCTAATGGCTTCCCCTCCTTGTTGTCACGCTCCTGGCTTCTTGATCTAGTTTGCCTTCTCGTGCTTGCGTTGGCCTTACTTTAGCCTCCTCTGAGAATGAGATTATTTTCCATTACATTATGACTATTATTTGCTTAATGAACCAAATTCAGGAAGCAGAATAACTTTTAGAACTAAACCCTCCAAATCCTGAAAAAGCGTAGTGGCCTTGGAGAATTCAAGTCACACAGATGAGACCATTTCCTAAGCAGTGAGAGGAGAGGAACCCGTCAGCGTGGGCAGAGGGTCTCCAGCAGAGCCCCGTTCACGGCTCAGGCTCTAGTCTAGGTCATAGAAGGATCCCAGGAGAGAATGTCTAACAAAATCAGGAAACTAGAATAAATGACTCTGTTCTCTTCAGAAAAAATTTAGTTAGGTTCAATCAGTATTTAATTAATCTTGAAAAGAAATTTCAGGGACAAGTCTAACTGTAATTTGGGGTGGGGTAAAAGTTGGGGGATTTCTACTTTCTGTTTAAAAAGTCTTCCAGAATTCTAAGGAATTTCCTTGTATACAATCTTGACCAGCAGAGGGCTTCCATACCTGACAAATGATGCCTGCACAGAACAAAAGGGACTCAGAACGCTTCTTAATATTTTAATATTGTTTTCTTTTTTGCTTTGTTTTCCTTTTCTTCTGTTTTTTTTTTAAATATATGTATATCACCAGAGTCCTTTAAAGTAGAGGTTTTACTAAACTACAAAACATTGAATTTTTTCTGCATATATTGTATAGGGTACAATGAGGCTACCTTTGTAAAAAGTTAGGTTAGCATTGTAACAATTTTTTGTTGTTGTTTATTTGATTACACAAAAGCTGTACCTAGAGTGATTGATTTTTTACAAATCAAATAGATTTAAGAGAATCCGTTCATTGCCAACCCTCATTAGGAGAAATATCCTCTTTTTAATGCATACCTCACATGGAGCATTAGCTTTGGAATACTGTTAGTATTTGCTTCCCGCAACTGTTCTTGAGTCTTCCTTTTGGTACCTGGCTGCCAAAGAGAACTTTTATCAGTCCACTGTTTTCTGCTCCCAATTTTACATTTAATCACTTTTAACATTCAGAAAACTTCAGATTTTGAAAACACACTCAACATTGTTAAGGGCTGGTGCATGATTATTCTGAACATGCAAAGAGGAGGAGATTCGGATGAGTATGTTGATGCATGGATGCCTTTCCTGTGAGTTGCTGCCCAAAGGTGGTGAAGTTGAAGTTAAAATAGCTTCGTCATTAATAATTTGGGTTCGTCATTTCTGACCCAATGAATTCTTCAGTGCAAACATAGGGATACATAGAAGGGACACCTTAGCAATCTCTCTGCCAGGCATCCTGCACACCATCATCGAACTCCTCTGAAGGTCATGACCTCCCTTAGGGTTCTCCTTTGAGGCACATCTCTAGTAACAGGTACTTTGTGCAGGCTCCTTAGTTATCATCTCATAGGCTCATGTGTACTGGTCTCACTTATGAGCTGTCCTAGTGACATGAAATGTTGACAACTGAAGGTAACATGACAGCGAATTGCTTTGCTTCTAAAGACAAAGCAAACTAAATTATGGATTTGCAGAAACTAGGTCTTATCCAATGAATGACCCTTTCTTTTTCTTTTTTTTTTCATGTTGGCTCACTGTCACATTTACTCATCTCCAGTCAGGATATAGGATCTCATGATGTCAACATGTGCGTTCTCCTCATTTTTTCCACTTTTTTTGTATTGAATGTATTTTTGTCAGGTTCTTTGTCTATTTTGAGTGCCAAGGAGAGTATAAAAATAAATACAGAAATTCCAAGTCCTGGAGTAGAATGGTCATGCCAAAGGCTAACAATAACGACAACAAAATCAAAATATTTGAATCCAGGCGTACTTTTATTGGAGTCCTTTGGGGAAAGCTAATGACATATTGTCTCTTAATCTGTGGAAAAAGTAGTCAACTTTGTCTTTCAGGTTCAAGAGTGAAACATTTGGAGCAGAATTTTAAAAATAGTAGATTTGGAATCAGGAAGCCAGAGTTTGCATTTTAAAGAGCAATGTTTTTGGTCATGAATCTGGGCCCCCTGGTTAATTTGAATCTCAGCATCATCCCAAAGGCCACTTGATGACTTTGATCAAGTTACTTTATTTCTCTGTGCCTTACTTTTGATACCTGTGAAACATAGGGAAAGTTAGTACCTGCCTCACTGGGTTGTAAGGATTAATTGAAATAATACATGTAAAATGCTTAGAAAGGTGCCTGCTAAATAGTCAAACCTCAATAAATCCTCTTTGTTACTAAGACAGTTATCTGGTCCTGTCACTTTTATTGAAATTGTCACTATAGCTAAGTCCCAGTTTCCTCCTCCCCCCTCCCAGATAATAATACTACCTTCTAATCTTATGAAGATTCAAGGGAGGTAATTGTGAAAAAATTTGTAGTTAAAAGCACTGAAGAAAGGTAGTGTGGTATTAGTATTGCCTTTTTTTGTGCATGTCTTCATTTTGTATTAGAATAAATATGCAGCTTAATATTGAAAGACACTTAAGCCTGATTAGCTTCATTGCAGTGGGTGAGTTGGGAAACTTGTTCAAAAGTTTAAAAATATAGCAGAAGTGACACATTTACCTTTGAATACTTTCTTTGTTATTTTAGATTATCATTAAATTATTTTTCTTTAGCACTGACCTTTGACATTTTTAATACTTAATTGTGCAGGCATTCCTAAGCAAAGAGTGGACATGTATCTGTGATTGAATTTGGAGAAGTCAGAAGGAAAGAGAGAGAGAGACTGTGTTAGGTCAGCCAGGATAAGACTGAAGATGACTGAGATGCAGAGTTGGGGGAGAGTAGGACCTAATCGTGTAGGACAGTGGTTCTCAGCCTTCTGGCCCTTTCAATGCAGTTCCTCATGTTGTGACCCAACCATAAAATTATTTTCGTTGCTACTTCATAACTGTAATGTTGCTACTGTTATGAATTAGAATGTAAATATCTGATTTGCAGGATGGTCTTAGGTGACCCCTGTGAAAGGGTCGTTCAACCGCCAAAGGGGTGGCGACCCACAGGTTGAGAACCGCTGGTGTAGGAGAAACAGTTTTAGAAAACAAAAGAAGGAGGTGAGTGTTGCTTTAAGACGTGGGGATTTCCATTCCTATTAGTCTCTATCACTTGTGCAATATCAGCAGGTGGCTTGCATTTCTAACCAACTGGCTCTCTCATTTCCTTAGTGATATTTTATGGTTTCCACACCTCACTGTGTTTTTCTTAGCACACTCCTTGGTCTGATTAAGTACAGGAATGTCAAGGGTCACTTTAGCATTATCTGTGTCTGACCTTGCTTTACACTCGTCTCTCTGCTCTCTGAAGTCACTAACAAGAAGCAGAGCAGTGAGGATATTGGGCAGATGTTTGACAGACCAGGGACAGCTAAAAGGATGCCTAACTCACTTTAAAGAACAACAACAACAACATGCAGACTCCGCTTTTACTTTTTTATTATAAATGCTTAAAATAGTCCATAGATAAACTTAATATAGTTCAGATGGTCTTTACAAATGTTAATTAATAGCACCCTGCACCCTCCAGCGATATTGACCCACACTCTTTCCTGAATTCATTTTCATTCCTCCATACTTTGCTCATCCCAGGATGCTTTCTATCGTGAAAGTCACAAACCAGCTGACTAGATTCTAAAGTAAATCCATTGATGTGGTTCTTTTGCTTTGTCTAGATTTTTTTTTTTTTAAATAGAGTTGCACATTCTTTAGAAGTAAGTGATTTCACGTACAGTTGCAGATTTTCATCTTAGCTTGAAAAATCAGAAGATCTGGCAATTGGCCCAGGAACGTCCATCGCAGTGGCCAGAACTATGCAATGGGTCCAGAGTCTCTAGGTGACCACAGTTGCCACCGCTCCCATTTGCTTTCCTTTCCTTTGGCCAGAGTCAGTCCTTTAAAGTTTGTGTTTCATACCTGTATGATGTGGCTTTATGACCTTGTAGTAGAAGCCAGATCATCTCTCAATACTTCCCTGGATTTTCTCCAACCTCAATGTTGCCCTTAGCAAGTTGTTAAAGTAGCATTTGATTTCTCTCCCTTTGATTTGTAAGGAGTTGCTTTGTAAATTTGTCTCATCAATTTACATGATCATTTTTTCAGGACAGAATCTAATCTCTTCCTACTTTATCTGTGCTAACACCAATCTCTCCCACACACATGTGTCTTTCACCCGATTTTCCTGGTTACAGAATGAACTGGTTGAATGATAGCAGAGCCTCGGAATGAGTTATGACCCTATCCCTGGCCTTTATGAGCTCCTCAGCAGTCATGTAATTAAGAAGGCATTCACAGTTTGCTTTATAGCACTATCAAAGTTTCCAAAATGAATAAAAGAGCTTCGTCATTAATAATTTGGGTTCATCATCTTTGACCCAAAGGCATCCCACACTAGAGACTGCAAATATTATTTTAAGCCGTTTAATGGATTACCGGGAGAATAACTAATGGATTAACAGGTCAAATAAATTAATGGGTAAATTGATGTGAACATGTGGTTGAATGACTTTCCAATTGTAATTGTAACTGTAAAAGGCAGACACCCTGAGGGGGGATTAAGCAGTAGCAACAAACACTATTATCATTAGAGTTTCCTCAGGAAGTGAACATAACAGACAGGATGTTTTCTAATGAAACTGTAAAACAATTATAATAGCCCTTTGGAGATTTGGTGGCTTTTTTTATTTGTTTGTTTGGTTGGTCTTTTTTTTTTTTTTTAAATAGTGTATCCAAAGGAAAAAGCTGTGTTCGGAGTGCCAGCCAGTTAAAATATCACAATAATTATAAATAACCATGTATTCAAGGGGCATAAGATGGACAGCAAAGTAGGCAATTAAACATGTGCCCCATAAATATGCATAAATCCAATACCATCTGCCACGTTGTCCAATTTGACTAGTTGTCTCTATATACCTACCACATAAATCAGTTTAAAAGGGTTCCTCTGAAGCAATGTTTCCTATAATGACTGGGTAAAAGATCTTCATTCTTTTGCTAAGACTATATTTCTCATGTTTCCCAGGACAAAAATAATATTCTTTCCTTGGGGGGCTAGAGAATCAGTTAACTTTGCCATGTAATAAACCACCTTACAACTTAATGGCTTAAAATAACAGCCATTTATTTAGCTCCTGATTCTGCTGTATGTTCTCTTGGGCTCGGTTAGGCTTGGTTGATTTTAGCTGGGCTGCCTCCGGCTTCTATGGTTAACTGACAGGTCAGCTGGGAGCTGGCTATTCCCCTATGGCCTCACTTATATATCTACTGGTTGGTTGGCTATTGGCTAAGTTACTTACCTTTCAGTCTCCTGCAGGCTAGCCTGGGTTTGTTCACACAGTGTTCATGGGGCTCTTAGAGCAGCAAGAGAGGGCAAGCTCGTTTAAAGTTCTGCCTCACAATTACTGAAACACTAGTGACCCGGTGCATGAATTTGTGCACTGATTAATTAGAAGGAAATTAATTAGAAGGTGGCCAGTGGGGCAGGACTGGGCAAGATGGGCTGGACACACCCTGGAGCCAACCTCCTGCGGTCCCTCCCCAGCCGGCCCCACCTGGGGCAGCACCATGGCTCAAAGGGTGTCTGCAGAGTGAGCGGGGTCCCTCCAGCAGGTGGGTTCCCTTGGCCTGACTTGTGGGGATCGGGGCAAAACAGGTTCTCTGACATCCCCCAGGGGGTCCCAGAGTGCAAGAGGGCACTCTTCAAAGTTGCTGTTGTACAGGGTGTGGAACGCAAACGCAAGTGTGCAGTGCCCCAGCAACATAACCCATGGCCACAGGTGGAATCACACAGCCCTGGGAGGAATCGGGCTCCCTCCTTTCTGGTTTTGGGGTATGTCACCTGAGAATCGCTGCCGCTCGGCAGCTCCTGCATTGAGCGTCTGCTCCCTGGTGGTCAGTGCATGTCATAGCAACCAGTCAGATGGGTGGAGGGACACTTAGCATATATATTAGCCATATATGCTAAGCTAGTCACGTGGGTAAGTCCAGAGTCAGTGTGGTAGTAAACTACCCAATGACACAGATGCAGGGGGGAAAGAACTAATGAAGGACCATGACACTGATGAGCTACCATAAGTATTCTTTTAGATTCATATCAATGCACTTTTATTGCATGTGAATTACCTTGTATTGTGCTAAGCAAGTTTCTGGATGATTTTAAATATATTTTGCTTAGCCAGCATGGTTCAGTGGTTGAGTGCCAACCTATGAACCAGGGCACATAGAGCTTGATTCCCAGTGTGGGGCATGCAGGCAATTGATGATTCTCTCTCATCATTGTTGTTTCTCTCTCTCCCTCTCTCTTCCTCTCTGAAATCAATAAAAATTGACTTTAAAAAATAAAAAATAAACATATTTGACCATCTTTTTTTTTTTTTTTTTTAACAAGGCTTCCTATAGTCAATGAATTACCTGATGGACCCAGGAAGGAGGAAAACTGATTTATAATTCCGATACAGTATTCATTCTGAATAATTTTTAAAAACGTATAAATGATGCCTTCTGAAGTTGTATAAATCTATGTATGTAAATATTATATAAATCTAAAAATATTTGCTACATTTTTATGCATGTTTATTTCCCTCTCATTCCCCATTTTTTTCTCCGTAAAAAGAATACCACAAAAATGCCTTTCCCATAAAGCTGTTAGTGTAGTGCCCAGCACATGGTAAGCACTCTCTACATGTTATCTGTGAGGGGCAATATGGAGCAGCAGGGATGCCTAGTTCTGCTGTTGGCATTGTTGTTAAATAGTAGTAATAATGTCAGTTACAACATCTTCCAAAGAAGTGAGATATTGGTCATACAAAAGCCACAAATCTATCTATTTACCCCATCCATTGTTTTTCTATAATGTGCCTGTCTTTCAGACATGAGACTCAATCTTGGCATAATTGTGCATAAGTTTTCCCTGGCTCTCAGTTATTTATGTGCCATTTCATCTCCCCATCCCAGAGCATAGATACTCATTATGTCTGTCTCAATACATCAAATTTCCAACTAATTTTGTTTTAAGAAGAGAGAGCTAGAAAGTGGGTTGCATTTCAATTACTGCTTCCTCTCTAAGCCCTCTGTGTAATTCCCAATGACTGTGATGAGGCACGGAGTTCTGCTTCAGAGCTTTGGATAATAGGCGATGTGGAGAAGATGTTTCCTCAGAGAGTGGCATGTCCATTTAGAGAATTACGGTTTCATTGTTAAATATAGTGTTAGCTATGCATTTCCTTCCCCACCAAACCTTATATGCGGCCAAAGAGCTCCATCTTCTACACAATGTTCCAGGCTTTCAGTAAATCTTTTATTGCACAGGACATTATAGACCATGACCTCACTTAAAAGGAAAAAATAAGATTATTACCCACAATAGGAGTCAGCAGACTTTTTCTACAAAGGGCCAGGTAGTAAATATTCTATAGGTCTGTGGTGCGAATCTGCTTTGGTAGCAAAAGCAGCCACAGACAATAGGTAAATGGGTGTCGCTTTGTTCCAATAAAACTTTATCAAAACAGCAGTGAGCCAGATTTTACCTGTGGCCATGGTAAATGCACCCTTGACCTAGAAGGAATTCTAAATATTTTAGGCAGTCAACAAAGAAAAGAACATCACTAAGAAATTTATAACTAGAGGTATTATTGCTTTTGGTGATAGGAATTGAAACCACCATCAGTGCCCCTGATTTCTTCCTGAGTGTGGTGTCATTCATAAACTTTTAAAATTGAGAAGATGACTCTATTTTCTTTATGATTATTCCATTTTGGGAGGTCATCTCGGAGTGTCTCTTGCATTTGGGAATGAATATTGATCATGGGGTAGTTAACTGAATTTCACTGACCTGTAAATTTATATTTTTAAAGAAGCTTTGGACCAAGCCAATTTAAAAAAATATATATTTTATTGATTTTTTTACAGAAAGGAAGGGTGAGGGATAGAGAGTTAGAAACATCGATCAGCTGCCTCCTGTACATCTCCTACTGGGGATGTGCCCGCAACCAAGGTAAGTGCCCTGGGCCAGAATAGAACCTGGGACCCTTCACTCCGCAGGCTGATGCTCTATCTACTGAGCCAAACTGGTCAGGGCATGGACCAAGCCAATTTTTTATTAAATTGTGGTTGCCATTTAAACACACATATGCACACCCTCTTTGCCAGTATCTACTCTAACACCTATAAAAAGGCACCATTTTAGTATTCAAAGGAGAGAGGACATACAACATAGTCCTTCGAGTTGGGAAAGTAAAGTATTGTGTATAATGCTGTCTATATTTTCCTTTGTCATGGAGCCAATCTAGTGCATCAAACTTGTGTTTCAGACTGTTCAATCAAGACCACTATTGCACCTACTTACTCTATTTCTAAATCAGAATAGGAAGACTTTGCGACTTTAGTGTCAGCTCAAAAACTTCCTACTGAATGTCCAAACCGCTTTCTCTAGCAAGGCACCTCCTTGCTGACAGACATGCATGGTAATTGTCTTTACAACTAACTGCTGGTTGCTCTCTTGAGGAGTCTGATGGGCTCTCCTTAAAAAATCCTATGAGCTTAGCATTCATTTAAGTAATTGATCCATGAGGAAACTGAGGCTCCAAGCATCTGAGCAATCTGTCTACTTTCATAAAACTCCTCAGTCTAAGCTGGGGCCTGAAGCCACACCTCTGGCACCTTTGGTTTTCTGGTCCACAGCAGTGATGTGACCCTCAATACTGTGAATCAGCTCAGAGCTGGACACTTTCTGTTGCTCACCTTGAGCACTATCAGTGTCCTTGTTCCAGTGCTCTGCTGTACTCAATTACCAGGTTGTACCCATTGCAAGAGACTTATATTGCAGAGAAGCAGCAATAGTTAGAACCTAACAGATGAGATCATATCATCACTATGGATATCTATTGAAGGCTGACGCTGTACTGGGTACCAGGCCAGTTGTCCTCATGCATTATGTCATTTATTTTTCACAACAAATCTCTGAAGTGGATATCATTATTATTCTTATTCAACAGATGAGGAAACTGAAGTTAGGAGTCTAGGTATTTAATCTTTAACTATTTCTCCCTTGGGCTTATTGTTTGGACTTATTTGAAAATAAATGTGAGAAGCCAAATCTTCGACATAAATAATATTTTGGATGAAATCACCCTTAATTTTTGAACCACATTTATAATTCTAATAATAGATTTAGAATAACATTACTGTTTTAAATCAGAAAGATACAGATTCTAGTAATTTCTTATGCATCTAATATTGTGTAATATCTTGTCAGTGAATCTACTAGATATTTGCAGCTTACTCTTGAAGTGGCAAAATTAAAATTAAAAATATTATTCTCCCGACTTTAATAAACTTTTAAAAATAGCGTAACTTGGGCTTGGTATGCTTTGGCTCTTTGATGCACAAAAACATTTTACCTTCGAAAGCTTCTATATCCAGAGGATCAAAACAATTAGGTGATCTCCTGTCAAGCATGGAGGTCTTTTCAATAGCATGAATAAATATGGAAGTTTAGAAGTGCTGCCTTTGAAAAGCCCACCTGGAGAGTCAGAGTTCAGCACAGTAGCCATTTCATTCGCTGTTTCTCACTTCTCCTTGGTCCTAGCTTTATAGCCATCACAATATACGATGGAACGACCTGACCTGACTCAGCGCAGGCCTCTGAAGGAGAGGGGAAGAGAATCTCTTTATTTTATTCACCATCACTTCAATCATCCCTGTAAAATAATGGGATTCCCTTCCAATAAGGCTGAGTATGGAATTCTTAGGCTCCTGACAGAGGCAGGTTAACCCATATATGCATAAACAAATGTATGCTATCCCTAAGTCTTAATATAGAAGCACAAGAGAGATTGCAAATGGATATCAGCAAATGTCAAATGTAACGCTTTTTCTCAGCCACTGTTCCACTAAAAGGAACATTCTCTCTCAACCATCAATATTTTGAAGGGGAGGAAAACTTTGGAGAGGCCTTTAGAGATGGCTAAAAGCTGTGTTTACACTCTACTCAGCACTAAGAGAATTTTTTGCAGTGATGGAAATGTTCTTTAATGTTTGTTTAGCGTCTAGGGCTCAACTGCCTAGTAGAGGAGCCATAATTCACATATGGCCATTGAATGGCCAATTAACATGTGGCTAGTGTGCCTTTTACATTTTACTTAATGCTAAATTAATCAAATGGATTTAACTGAATTTCTGAAATGAATCAAGGATGTATTTGACTTGCATGTAGTGAATAGCCTAATGATTGGGAGTTAAAATCTGATGAATATTAGTTGAATTATTAAAGATAAGACTTGGCTTGCATGGTGAGAGGTAACATGGGTTGATAATTCAAGTTCTATACCCTTAATGTTACTTGCTCAACAAATGGTAGTTATTATTATTAGTATCAAGGCCCAGCTGTTCTCTTTTGCTGACTTGGCTGCACCTCTGCTTTCCCTGGTTCTACAACCTCCCTGAGGTCGCCTGTGACCCTGACCCAGGTGGATCACCTTGCAGCACTCTTTATAGGGCCACTTTGTCCTCCTTATTGTCCCTCCTTACAGCCCGATCTTTATCCAGAATCTTGGCTAATTTCTACAGCCTCTCTCGGAGTGTGTGAAAGTTTCAGGCTCCCCTCCAAACCACAGAGGAGTGGGTTTAGGAAAGCTAAACTCGGCCTCTCCTTCTGCCTGCACACCCTGAACTCCTCAATTAGCTTTGATGCAGTCATTCTCCAAGTGGAGTTGGGATGGGAGTAGTCCCAGGAAGTCATCTCCTTTCAGAGTCCTGGGCTGCTGGTTCCCTCCATCCTTGGCTTTCGTTCCTGTTTATGTAATACTTTCTCCTCTGGGTCGAAAAGAATGCAAGAGACATCAGAGTACAAATGTCTGAACCTCCTCCCTTTTCTTCCTCTTTTCGTAATTCTCTAGAGTTGTTGGTGTTTTTCAGTGGTGTGTGTGTATGCATGTATGTATGTGTGTTTTACATCCCTTCTCTGAACAGCTCCAACTTCCCCTCTGTCAGAGGCTCTTAATAATAGTTACAGCATGTAAGTGTTTTGGGTGTTTTGTGGTTGGGGTATCATCATGATTGTAGGACTCTATGGACCTTTGAGGAACATCCCTTAAAACATTAGACTCCCATCCAGCAATGCATACTTCCTGTGTCCACATGACCTTCAAATGTCCTTTGAGAAATTGGTATAGATAAGAATCCTATATAAAATAATCTGACCCTATGTAATAATTTCTTCTTACACATAAACATCCATGTATATTAAATACATATATTGAATTTTCTAAGAATCTAACAACCAAATAAATGAAAAGAGGATCTCACTTTGTTTTGTTTGTAAATTTGCATCGATCACTAATACTATGCCATTCCTAGTACTTCAGATGCCAGTGAAATACACATGCACTAGTCAGCACCTGTAGCTCTCACATCCCTCATGCACTTACATATAGGGCTACAAATCTGCCAACCTCGTTATGTCTTCTATTGGAATTGTACCTGAGCACTTCCACTCAAAAATATGTTTTATGTCATTATCATTTACTTTTTGTTTATCCTCTATCCTATTGTTAGAGACTATTAATTTTCATTTTAATTTTTTAAATCCTCATCTGAGGATATTTTTCCCATTGATTTTTAGGGAGAATGAAAGAGAGAGGGAAAGACAGAGAAACATCAATGTGAGAGAAACACGATTGGTTGCCCCCTACATGAGCCCTGACCAGGGCCCGGGCCAGAGTGGAGCCTGCAATCAAGGTACGTGCCTTTGACTGGAATCAAACCCAAGACCCTTTGATCCCCAGGCTAGTGCTTATTCCACCCAGCCAAACTGGCTAGGGCGAGACTATTGATTTTTAATTTATGTTTGTATTTTGTATGAATTACATTTCAGGATATTTTATAAATGTTAAAAAGGGGGTACCTTCACTCTGTCCTACCTCTCCTCTCTGACCTCAGCCATAGCTAAATTATACTGTGTGGAAGAAAGTGATTAGCTTATAAAATATGTGGAGGGGAAGGTCTTCACCTAAAGTCTTAAAATAACATACTAAAGAACATTGAATATTCAAATCAGGTTAAGTACAATAAAAAAAAGAGATGTAACAATAGACAATGCAATAAAACAAACCAAGTGCAAAACAGGCAATTTCTGATTAATTTCCATTTAGTTTCATTTTTCATGATTCTCACTAATTCTACTTTAGTCTGTGATGGAGCCATTCTGCCACTACTCTGTTAGTATCATTATAGATTAATAAAATCACTTGGGAAACCAATTTGGCTGTATAATCCAGAGTCATTATAATGTGCATTACTATTGATTTGGTAATTCTTTCTGAAAATTTAAGCTAAGTTGAGCAAAAGGGAAGAAATAAGCCATACAAATGAAGGTATTCACTGTAGTTTAAGAATAACTTAATTAGCAAAGAACAGGTGTAAATGTTAATATAAATTAATAACAACATGGAAGCAAACGTAAAATAATTATATGTGCTATAGAAATATACTTGTGATCATTTACTCACTTAATCCTTTACTTATTTAACTATTCATTTAGTACATATAAGTAAGAAGCATTGTATTAGATTCTGGAATTATTAGAAGGGAAGGATAAGAAAAAGGAAAAAATATGCTTGGGAAGGGGAATGTTTTAAAATTCACATAACAACTTTAGCTCAGTAAAATGTACTAGGTGTACCGGTTAATAATGCGGATTTTTTTTTTTATCAATAGATGGAGTTACACATATGTTGGTATATATGTGATTTGATATGTATGCTATTTTGTTGTGTTGACAACAAGCTTCAACATTTCATATGTCAAATTTTCTGAAGGTGTTAACATCATAGATATTTTTACATTTAAAAATGTAGAATTTAGTGCCAAAAAAGCATTTGCAGGAAGTTTTAATTCATTATTTTGAAGAAAAGTGCTGTTGAAAGTTATTGTATACTTCGGGAAGATTATGGGGAACATGCTCCATCTCAAGATACTTGTGAAGGCTGGTTTAAACACTTTAAAAGTGATTATTTCAATGTGAAAGACAAAAGAATGTCCAGGTCAATTTGAACCACGCTTTGATCGTAAAACGACCAGTTAAGACACGGTGAAAGATCTTGCCTGGGAAGTATTAACCCACCTGCTGTATTTACCAGTCCTTGCTTCTTCAGAGGACCACTTGTTCCGATCGATGGCACATGCACTTTCTGAGCAGCACATCAAAATGTATAAAGAAGTGGAAAACTGGGTCTCTGAATGGTCTGCCTCAAATCAAGAATAGTTATATTGGGACAGTACCCCCAAATTACCTGAAAGATGGGGGAAATGTGTAGCTAGCGATGGACATTACCTTGAATAAAGCTCTTTTGATGTTTCTCTTGAAATTATCGTGTTTTCTTTTTATTACAAAACCCGAGTTATTAACTGGTAAAGGGTCAATCCGCATTATTAACCGGTATCCGCATTATTAACCAGTATCCACATTTTTAACTGGTAAAGTGTCAATCCACATTTTAAACCGGTACCAGTTAATAATGATAATAAGTGTGGTGTATTATGAGCTTCTAAAACCAGATGAAAGCGTTAATATTGATTGCTACTGACAAACTGATTGCTACTGACAAACCTGATCCCACCAAACTCAGAGCATTGTCTTCTTTCTGAAGCGATTTGGCCTTGCAGTCAATGTTGTTGGTGGACCTGGATTAACCCATGATTTTGTGCATTTGGGACTCTCAAAATAAATCCACTTTTCATCTCCAGTCACATTTCAATGCAAAAAAGACTCTCTTTTGTGCCGTTGAAGCAACATTTTACTGATGACTTTTCGGTTTTCCATTTGTCTTTTGTTCAGTTGATGTGGCACCTATTTTCCTTCCTTTACAATCTTTCCCATTGCTTGTAAACAATCGGAAATTGTTTGCTGAGCAACATTTAATCTTTCTGCAAGTGGTTTATGAGTTTGACACTCATCTTCATCCAATAATGCTTGTAATTGTTGGTCTTTGAACTTCGTTGGTTGACCTGGATGTTCTTTGTCTTTCACATCGAAATCATCACTTTTAAAGCATTTAAACCAGTGTTCACAAGTATCTTGAGATGGAGCATGTTCACCATAAGCTTCCCGGAGTATACGATAACTTTCAGCAGCACTTTTCTTCAAAATAAAGTAATGAATTAAAACTTCCCACAAATGCTCTTTTTTTTGGCACAAAATTCTACATTTTTAAGTGTAAAAATACCTATGATGTTAACACCTTCAGAAAATTTGACGTATGAAGTTTTGAAGCTTGTCAATACAACATAGCATACATATAAAATTGCCTATATATCAACATATGTGTAACTCCATCTATTGAAAAAAATCCTCATTGTTAACTGGTACACCTGGTAAATTAAAGCAGTCACATATAGCCTGCTCCTGATCTTATCTCTACTTTTAACCTCTGAGTGTCCCTGGGCAAATAATTTCTCCCTTCCGAAACTCAGTTTTCTTACCTGTAAAGTGGGGAGTTTGACTTACAGAAAACAGTGGGATAATCTCATTCATTGATTCTGCAAACATTTTAAATATCTGATTCTTTCTCATATCATAAACTATCATATCTGGTTAATCATCAATATTGCTAGTGTGGAAATAGTAACCATTCTTTTCAAAACAGGATAAGCTAATATGTTTTTCAATTCCTAGCCTTTTACTTGTTTATATTCTAACTTAGTAGCTACCGCACATCGCATGTTGGAATAGATCATAAGAATTTCCCTTCCTCACCATGAAATTTAATGGGGCATTGAGATTGCATATGAACAGCTCAAAACCTTAGAAATAGCAATTGGACTTTCGCTGATTCTGTCACTGCCACGATATTTTGCTTGTGGTTATTTTTGATGAGACTATTCCGCCACTGAACAATATTATATTTGGGTTAAAATAAGGAGACAGTTTACGTGACTTCTCTGTTAAACCCGAAGGAGATAAACAAACAACAGAAAAAACCTTTGGTACAGTAGCTTAGTTAATGGGTAATTTTACACAAAGCAATTTTACTTTACCCGTTTCCCTTGTGGTAAAAATTGAAACCGGGATCATGATTCAAGAAATACAGAATATATGTCAAGCGCTCTTTGGTTTGAGCAAAATGTAAAGAATTCATATTTGGCTCTTGGAGAAAGGGGAGATGTGGGTTTTTTGTTTCCAGAAATTTCGTGTGTCCCCCCCCCCCTCCCCCCGTTTTATGAGCCATGCCTTTTCCAGGGCAGAGCCACGTTTTTGAGCTTCACACAGTAGCTACAACAGCTGTGTTAATTAAATAGATATGTCACGGCGCTGAGGCCAGTGCCTGCTGCCACGTTGGCAGCCGGGAGCCTCCACGCATGGCAGGCAGCATCCTGCCGCAGCCACAGCCACAGACTCCGGAAGGACAGGGCAGACGGCGACGGGAAAAATAATAAACCGGGCACAGAGACCTCGCGCTCATTGGTGTCCATATTAAATATACCATAAAATATTTATGGGATTAAATATGAGCACGCTTTTCTCCCCGGCCTTGGGATATTTGAATATAATTCTAAGAACCCTGGGTAAGATCACCTAGAGTGGTGACAAGCTGGGTGTAAGTGCTAAGCTATAAATTGTTCGATTATGAACACTATGCGGTAGTGCTCATTGACGCGGGAAATATTTATTGAATGTCTGTGTGTTCCTGCCCTGTGTTGAGGCTGGCAATATAGAAGTGAACAAGACAGAACTTTAAAACGATACGCAACGTGTTCCATTCTAATCAATACTTACAGTGTGGTAGAAATGCTAAATAAATTGGGTGCATGGGTAATCATTCAGTATTGCTAACCATGTGCCCGATTTCTGTCTCTTCTGCTTACTTCAAAAGAGAGCATCTTTATCATGCAGGTGAAGACCCAAGATCCAGAATATGAGAATGATGTTAGGAATACATATTTAAAAAAAAAAAAAATCACACCATTCTGTAGTTAATTCTTGCCAGAGTTTTACTTTTCCAAAATTAGTCTTGGCTGTTTGTTGATTACTTTGGGATTAATGTCCAAATGGGTTTTGTGGTTTTAGTTAAAGAAATATTAATAGTAGTTAATGTTGTGTTGCTGAAATTTAATTTGTCTTCTCTGGATTCTGCTTGCATAATGCTATTTTTTGTTCTAATTGATTCATAAAGATCATTAAACAAGAGAATAAAAACAATTTGTAGTTAATTTCTGGGAGATTGCAGCATGTGTGTTTTATGGTTCAAATAACAGATGTTATTTCGGAGACGCGAGGCAGTACTGTAACTTCAGAGGAAATCAGCCTGGTGATGCGCATGGCAGGCTCCGCTGTGCTCCTGAGAGCTGTGCGCTGAACTCCTGCCCCCGCGCCGGCCGCGGGGAAACGCAGACCCCGGCAGTTTCACCTCTCCGCGGGCCTTCACACCGCGCGCCTGAAGAACCCAATAGGAGCCTGTCCAAACCCCGTGACTGAAGAACATTCAGAACATTCAACTTGGGTCATGTTTCCATTTTTAGAAATCTGATACTCAGAAAAATCCAGGTTCGAAAAGGCAATCTCTCCCCTAAGAAAATTCTGATTTAACAGCCCAGAGTTTAGTGCTGTATCTGCTATTTGTCTTTGGGAAGTTATTTGACTAAATCTTTGGTCACTGAGTGGAATAGACAGATGATAGATAGATAGATAGATAGATAGATAGATAGATAGATAGATAGATAGATAGATAGATGATAGATAGGTAGATATGCATATATACACATACATAGATATAGGTATAGATAGATATATATAGATATGCATATATACATGCATATGCATGTGTATATATATATGCATATCTATATCTATAACTATATCTATACCTATATCCATATACCTATATCTATACATCTATATCTATCTACCTATATCTATATATTTACAGCACAAAATGCAGAAGAGCTTACTAAGAAAAAGAAAGTGTTAGCAATCTGCTATTTCTGTTGTGCCCCAACCTATATCTCAAGACCATCATCTGTTCCATTGGCCCCCCTCCACCATTTTTTATTAAAATATTTCAAGGTAAAGACTCCTAACCACTAACGCACACAAGGGTCAACCGGATGGAAGTCTAACCGGAAAGTCCTTTAGTGGCTGCGATCAGGAGACCAGCAAAGAAGAAAGGCCTTAAGAAGGAAAATGATGCCTGGTGGAAAATGATGACCCCAGAGGGGTGGATGGGATCTTCATCTTAAACACACAGGGCAAGGGGGTGAGAAAGAGGAGGAGAGGATTCCTCTGATGCGAAACTGTTATGATATTAACTTGCCTCGGGGCAACATAAGAAATATATTCTATTTTTAAGACAATAGACATAGCCCTCCTGAGGGAATGTACTGTACAGCGAACGGCCAGGTTTTGAGATGGAAAAAAATATATGTAGAGATTATGTAGGTCTACATCCTGATGGAAAATAGAAAAGAATTTCCAAATTTAACTCCACATACTTTTAAATGGGCAAGTTGAAAATAAGGGAATAGATTTGAGTTTTAGCCACACAGCTCACTTCAGGCCCCCAATGTGCCCTCCTGCCCCCGCCTCACATATACAAAGCTCTCAAACACACACACGTGTGGGCACCCACATGTACACCCACATAAACATAAGCAAACAAAACCAAAATATAACAAAAATTTAGTCCTTAGTGGGCTGGAAGAGGTCAATGGGGGGGAAAAAGACATTTGAACAATAAAGTTTAAAATATATATATATATGATATATATGTATATGTATATACATATATGTATATCATATATGTATATATCCCTTGACTTCTCTCCTTTTAACATTAATGTTAAGAACTTTTGCTCCATTTTTCCAGTAAATATTGGACAACTCAATAAATTATCTTTACTTTGGAATGAGCTTGGTTGAGATACTAGATGTAGTTGTTCCATACAAAACCCTTAAGGAAGGCATTTTAAACATGTCATATTACCAGGTATCATCTGCATGTTGCTGTATTTTAGTGTCATGAATAGTTAATACAATTCTACTTGTTTCCCATATGGGGTACATTAAAAGTCAAAGCCATTCTTTGAGCTTAGGCGGTGTGAGTAGGTGTGAACATAGAGGCCTTAAAATGGATCTTTCTCTTCCATTCAGGGTCGAAAATGTGTGTGTACCATGTCTTCTAAATTATAAAATATTTTAAATATACCAGCAGACATCAAGACTTTTAACATCATGCTCCTTTCTATCAGACTTAATAAACTTTTTTTTGCACCTTATTTTATTTATTTAATTTTTTAAGTGTATTTTTTATTGATAGTATTACAGATATCTTCCATTACCCCCCCCCCCCTTTTCCTTCTATCCCCCCCCCTTGGTCTTCACCACCCTATTGCCTGTGTCCATGGGCTATGCATATAAATACATAAGTTCTTTGGTTTATCTTAAAACAATAAAATTAAACATTCCATGTGTAGTTGGAAGATTCGTTCCATTCCATTTCTTTCCTTTGCTCTATGGGGAGATAATCACACCCGGAAGTTGGAGAGTATACTTTTAGCACACGTGCTCCTGTGTTGGTACTTTGGTAACATGTACTTGTTTCCTTGAACAATATGTAGTTTGGGCCGGCTGGTGTGGTTCAGTGGTTGAGTGTCAACCTATGAACCAGGAGGTCACAGTTTGATTCCCAGTCAGGGCGCATGCCCAGATTGCAGGCTCCATCCCTGGTGTGGGGCGTGCAGAAAACAGCCCATCAATGATTCTCTCTCATCATTGATGTTTCTACCTCTCTCTTCCACTGCCTTTCTCTCTGAAATCAATAAAAATATATATTTTTAAAAAATGTAGTTTGGGTTTCTTCTGTTTGGACATTTTATCTTATTACTGTCATGTTGTTCTATCCTTTTACAACTTCATTTTATAAAATTTGGTACAGTGTATTTGATAACATCAAGTTTTTGGTAGATGTAGATTTAATTCATCAGTTTATCTGCTATACAATAGTGATCTATTATGAGATTATACTGCAGTTTTTCCATTCGCCTACGGATGGCCATTTATATTGTTCCCTTCTTTGGATATGATTTTGTTGTGCACTTTTTTGTCTTTATCTCTTGGACACATGTTACTGCAGTGATAGTCAAGCTTCTTAAAAATCTCTACAGCAGTAGTGCTCGCCCGTCATCATGGGAAACTGAATTGCAGGCGTGGATGCCAGCCATAGAAATTGTCACAGCTGTAATTAGGTGTGCCAGCTGAAGAGCCTAGTGTTCGAGAATACTTCTCAGGGAAATGGTTCGAAGCGGGAATTGTTGTCATAGGGAGGCACTCAACTACTCCATTAAGCTGCTTTTCAGCGCTGTAGTACCCATTTACTCCTACCAGGAATATATTAGAGCCCCCACTTTTCTACATCCTCAATTATTGATACTGCAAGATATGTTAGTGTTTACCTGCTGATGGATTTGAAATATCTCCTTGATGTTTAATACATCTTTTTCTGATTATCACTGAGGTTGAACATTGTTCCATATATTTATTAGCCATTCACATCATCTCACCGATGAATTACTTATATCATTTGCTCTTTTTCTAGTATGCATTATTTTGTTGTGTTGAACTCTTTATGAATTATATGCAAAACAAATATAGTATCCAGTCCACAATTTTATTATCAAATTTTATGTTGCTCATCGTCATATATAAGTTCTCCATTTTACTATTGTTGATTTTTTCTTATTTTTAGAAATCTTAATCCAACATCATAAATGTACTTACACATTTATAATGATAATTTTTTGTTTTATATTCTTCAATCTATCTGGAATTCTTAATGTCAGAATGGGATCTGATTTGCTGTCTTTTTACATTTCTCTCATATGAGAAGTTTAAATACACAGGTCTTTTCTATTTTTTTGTATTCAATTTGATTTCATTTCATGCTAGCTTTGTGTCAGTACCACCCTGTCTAATTATTATTGCTCTGATATTAGCATCTTTAGTCCAATCTCATTTTTACTCTTTTTCAGTTTTATTTTGTTACCTTTTATTCTTCTTTATGACTTTGAAATTAATTTGACAGCCATCCAAGAAATCCCTGATATGATTTTAGTTAGGAACAGCATTGCATTATAGACTAATTTAAGAAAAACCTACATCTTTAAACACTGAATATTTTCATCTGTATTCATCAGTAACATAGTATATCTTTACATTTATTTCAGGTTGTTTTTTTTTTTTTTTTTTTTTTTTTTTTTGCAGGGGGCGGGGAGGGGAAGGTGATTCATCAGTGTTTTAAAATTTGCTTCCTACATGTCTAGGGCATTTTTGTTAGGCTGATTGCTAGACACTTCATAGTCTATTGCTATTGTAAATAGGGTTATTTAAATCTTTTTTTTCTAATTGCCAGATCTTACAGTATAGGAATGTTAATTGTCTGTATGTTGGTCTTGTAACCAGCAGCCTTGCTGACTTACCTTCTTTCTAATAGTCTATCTGCATATTTTATTGAGTTTCTAAATGGATAATCATGTTGTTATAGACTAAGTATTTGTGTTCTCCCCAAATTCATATGAGGAAATCCTAACCCCCAATGTGATTGTATTAGGAGGTGATGAGGGTGGAGTCCTCATGAATAGCATTAGTGGCCCCCAGAGAGCTCTCTTGCTCACTTGACTGTTGATTATTTTTTAATTTAATTTTCACTTGTTTTATTTTCTTTTATTTACTTTCTGTGTGTGTTTTTTTGTATGATTTTTTCCCTAAATTTCAGAGTTGAAAAACAATCTCACTGACTTTTTAGTGTTTCTTATTTCTTATTTCTATTATATACATTTAAAGCTGTAAATTTGCCTCTGAATAGCCTGTGGATTATTACTTGTAGTATTTTCATTCTCATGTGAAATTTCTAGTATGATGCATTGTTTTGTTTATAAAATTTAACTATATCTTATGATGGCTAAATATGTGGATTTTTTTGTTCTTTTTTGTTATTTACTTCCATTGACATTGTATTTCTAATTTAATTAAAATGAGTGATAAATTTATTAGGCTATACACGCTTGATATATGGGTATCAGGGGGAACTTTGCAGCCTATTCAGCATAAATTCTTAATACATTCTATGTACACATGTGAAATGTAGATTTTCTAAGTATTGAATGGTGTTCTACGTTTATGCATTACATCTAAATTTTTAACTGAGTTTTTATAATTTCCTTATTCTCATGTTATGTTAATAAATGCAAATAAGCTCTAAATTATTAGTAAATGGTTCATTTACTTATTAGTTTATTAGTAAATGGTTCATTTTATCATTATATAGTTTTTTTTATCATTGATATTTTTAACTTCACAGTGTATTTTGTCTAACATCAGTGTAGTTACCTAAATATTCTTTTGGTTTTCAGGTGCCTTTAAAATATATATATATATTATATTTTAGATGTTTTATATATATATATTTTTTTTTTCAGAGGAAGGGAGAGGGAGAGGGAGAGAGAGAGAAACATCAATGATGAGAGAGAATCATTGATCAGCTGCCTCCTGCACACCCCACACTGGGGACTGCGCTCGCAACCTGGGCCTATGCTCTGAGCAGGAATCGAACTGTTACCTTCTGGTTCATAGTTCTACGCTCAACCATTGAGCCACGCCATCTGGGGTTCAGGTGCCTTTTATTTTTAGAGGTTTTACTTTTCTTTTCAAGCCGGCATATTCTTTTTCCTTAGTTAACTTGATCCATGGACACAGACAACAGTATGGTGATTGACAGCGAGAGGGGGATAGAGGGAGGAGGAGGAAGGTAAAGAGGGATAAATGGTGATGGAAGGAGACTTGACTTGGGGTGGTGGACACACAGTGCAATATGCAAATAATGTATTTTAGAGTTGTATACCTGAAGCCAGTATAATTTTACTAACATCGTCACGCCAATAAATTCAATTTAAAAAGTAGAATTTTTTTAATCTTCATTTTTAGCCTTTCAAAGATCATCAACATACTTCAGATGCTCACAGAATATTTTTAGCTCATTGGGTAGTAATTTGCCCTCTGGTTGCTGTCTGTCAACTCTCTCTCATGGGGATTCATTTCCTTTTGATTTGTGAGTTTTGTTTTTTTCTTTGTTGCCCTCTGTGCTCTGGGGCCCTAGGAATGTGAGTTATAGAAAAGTTCTTCAATCAATTTTGTTAATGTGGGATTTATACCACTGAGTTTAAACCCCATATGTATGTGGCACAATTATGGTATTTGTATATTTCACAGTAGGTTTTTTTTCATTTTTCATCACTGAGACCCCTGACGGGAAGTAACTTCCCTTGCTACATTTAAAAATGCAGATTTTATAATATTCTTTTTTTGTGTGTTCAGGAGAACCATGGGAAGGCCTAGGCTTTAACTGGCCTTAGGCCACATGTCTGTTTCTTGTCTTTTATCATAAGGAGTATATCTATTTCGTATCCCTTATGTTTCTACACTCTTCTGGAGAGGACCACTCTAGCTTTACTTAGGTTCTTTCATTCTGTCTTCTAGGGGATTTTATTTACACTTGCTAGCAACTCAACTAGCTTACACATGTCTGCTTAAACTTGAAAGTTCTAGTACTTTTTGAAAAAAATCTAGATTCTTTCAGATATTGTCATAACATTTCTAAAAAATTGAAGTGCCATATTCTTGAAAAGTAATATTTATACACACCTACTGCATGCTGGACAGCCTGCTGGGAGCTTCCATGTGTCTGATTTTATTATATTGTAAAGGTCACCAGTATTATTCTTACGCTACAAGTGAGAAAAGCTGGATTAAAGATATTAAACAACATGTTCATAACCAGAGCTCAAACTATCCCAGGATAAATAAACAGACTGTAATATTATTCAGAATTATATAATATATTAGAGATATAAGTCCTTATGTGTTTGCCAAATGTTCATCCCATCATGTAAAATTAGAGATGTTGTCTTGCATTGTTGTGTAACCTGTAGTGTGCTGTCAGTCATGTTATAAAAACTGGCCTTATGACACATGCGTAAATGTCTCCAAAAGCCTTTTCTGCTCTATATTTGCATCAAAGTGATTTATTCCCACGAGGCATTAGATTCTGCTAATATGCATGCCAAGTTTTGGGAGAATGCCTCACATGACCTTTGCAACAGCAGTGAAGGTGACTTCTTGTTGCTTATAGCCCACGTCCAATGGACATTGGTCTATGAGGCAGACCAGTTAAGGAATGAAGGCCTGCAGATGGGTATTTTTGTACATGCTTAAAGTCAGTAGTTCATGGCATCAAATTGTCAGACACAGGCAGAGAAGAAGGAATCCGGCTGTTTCTTGGACTTTATTGTGCAAACTAAGGACCAGCAAGAAAGTGGCAAAGTGAGGATGCTAGTACCCAGGACTCTTCTGGTTGAATTCATTAGCATGCAACTTAGGCTTGCCTAAGCGCAGAGGACTCTATTAGCTCCTGTAGTCATTCTCACTGAGGGGGAGGCTGGACTTTAGTCATGGCGGTAGGTATGCCTCTTTCTTACGCCATCTCTTAACTCTAGTGTGAATTTTAGTTTCAGGGATATTCTCTTCACATGTAGCAAAGATGGCCTAGACAGTTCCCGAATTACTTCTTTGTAGCCTTTGATGCAACGAAAAAGAGAGGGGGAGACAGGGAGTCAAGCCCATTCCCCTATCCCCCCCACCAACAGCCACATTAATCCAAGAAAATATTTTGACTAGCTCTGCTTGAATCTTGAACTCACTCCTGAGATCTGTAACTAGGGTAAAGGGTCACCCAACCAGTTCGGTGGCAATGGAGATCAGACTTCAAACACTGGAATGACAGACAGACAATTTACACAAGGACAAAAAGAGGTGTTATATTTCCAAAAGAGAGACAGGATGCTGAGAAGTCAAAACAACAGATGTCAACGACAACATTTCTACTTTCACATGGGCGCAATGATTTAGGGATTCTGGTTGTTCCAAAAATTTAAGGTGCTGGTGCTTTACTAGTTTCTAGAGTGTAAATTTTAGACTGGCCCTATCTAATCTCAATACAAAGTAATGCATGTATTTTATAGGCCTTACAAATTCAGGGGTGAGGGGAGAAAGAGCAGGTGCAGTTATACCATGAGCGATATCCAGATACCTTTATGTATTCAATTAATTATGGGGCACTGTTATTTTGGCTCATTTCTCTTATTTAAAGAGAGAAATCCTCTTTTTGTGTGGTTTCTTTATCTGGTTTCAGGATTTCCCCCACATGGAAATCTTAAGTACTCCCTTAACCTACAAGCTTGATTTTTAAAAATGAAATTACCCCTAGCTTAAAAAATATCTTTTGATTTTGGTTTTTTAACTGGTGAATGCAATTTATTCTACTCACCTGGATGTTATTAAGATTAAAAATGTCTGCTCCGTGAAAGGCAATGTCAAGAGAAACAGAAGACGAGCCACAGACTGGGAGAAAATATTTGTAAAAGTCATACCTGATAAAGAACTGTTATTCAAAATGTACAGAGAACACCACAGACTGGGAGAAAATATTTGCAAAAATCATACCTGATAACTGTTATTCAAAATATACAGAGAACACAATTCAACAATAAGAGATTAAACAAATCAATTTAAAAAATGGGCTAAAGATCTTAGCAGGCACCTTACCAAAGAAGACATACCATGACAAATAAGCATATGAAAAAAAATGTTGTACATTCTGTGTCATCAGGAAATGCAAATAAAAACAGTAGTGAGATACCATTACCAGAATGGCCAAGTCCAGAACACCGACACCACCAAATGCTGGCAAGAATGTGGAGCAACAGGTACTCTCATTTATTGCTGTTGGGGATGCAAAATGATACAGCCACTTTGGAAGAGTTTGGCAGTTTTTTATAAAACTAAATATATTCTTACCCCATGACCCAGCAGTTGTACTCCCTATTATCTACCCAAAGGAGTTGAAAATGTATGTCCATTCAGAAACCTGAGCATATATGTTTACAGCAGCATTATTCATAATTGCCAAAAGTTGGAGGCAACCAAAATGTCTTTCAGTAGGTGAATGGATAAATTGTGGCACATTCAGGCAATGGAAAAGTATTCAGCACTTTAAAAAGTGAGAGCTATCAAACATGATAAAATAGGAAGAAACCTTAAATGCATACCACTAAGAAGCCAGTAGAAAAGTGCTGCATACATACAAACTATGTGTCATTTCTGGAAAAGGCAAAACTATGGAGACAGTAAAAGCATCAGTGGTTGCTGGGAAGGAGGCGGGGTGAGTAGGAGGAGAATGGAGGATTTTTAGGGCAGTGAAAATACTCTATATGATATTATAATGATGAGTACATGTAATTATATACTTATCCAAATGCATAGAATGCACAACACCAAGAGTGAACCCTGAGGTAAACTGTAGACTCTGGGTGGTTATAACTTCTCAATGTTGGTTCATCAGCTATAACCAATGTAACCCTCTCGTGCAGAACGCTGATAATGTGGAAGGCTATGAAGTTAGGAGCTGGAGATGTACTGGAAATGGCTGTATGTTTTTCTCAAATTTTCTGTGAATCCAAAACTGTTCCAAAAAGTCTTTTAAAAAATGATGAGACAGAAGTAAATAATCATAAAAAGGATTCAGTGTTTGATTACTTCTGTTTTAATAAAGGCTTGTTACAAATTAATCTTAGGCAATGGGGTAAAATAAAAATAATAATAGGCCCCGCTGGCAAGACTCGACCTATGAACACTAGAAGGTCCCAGTTTGATTCCCTGTCAGGGCATATCCCCAGGTTGTGGGCTTGATCCCCAGTGTGGGGCTTTCTCTCTCATTGTTTTGATCTCTCTATCCCTCGCCTTTCTTCTCTGAAATCAATAAACATATATTTTTAAAAAAATAATAGGTTTTGCACATGGATTTTTATTCCTCTATGTGTTCCTCTTTCTGAGAGCATTCTTACTCCAGAGGCAGGCATTACACCTTGGAGTTCTGTTTTGAGTTTTGCTGTTTGAAGCACTTGTTTGATTTATAAATTCACTAAATAGTGAGACTTTTTTCCAACAACACGAAATGACTTTATGTACCAGAACTCCTGATGTGAAAGGGGAAGGTCAGTGGTTCAATGTCCTCCAATGTAATATTTAGTAATAATCCATAGTATTTGCCTGCTCTTTATTTTCCATGTCTTCAGAATAAGAATGAGTATGAATATTGCAAGGAATCCTGAAAGCAACTGCGACTTTCAACCGGAATTTGATTTCCGTTTTAAACTTTTAGCATCTGCCAAGCTCAAAAGATATACCATACATGCAATGGTGCTTTAGAAACCAACAATGAAGTGAAAGAGCATGGGGCCTGAATCGTCTGATGATTCCAAATAGGAAAGCAAAGGAAATTGCTACATTTGCCCTTTGATCTTACCCTAGTCAGAGTAAGTCACTGAGGGCTAACTAATTAATAAAGGGTGCTCTTTTAAATGTGGGACTCGATGCTGGGAACCAAAACTACACTGGTATTTTTCTGAAAGTAGTTCATACATTTGTTAGGAAAAAAATAGGGGGGAGGGGGAGAAAATTTTTTTTAAAAGTTCCAATAATTGCTGGTTTAGTAAGCTTCAAGTGCCCACTGCACAAAGTATATAATTCTCAAAAGTCTGTTAGGACTCTTTTTGGTTTAGGACTCTAAGATGCTTTATTTTTGTTTCTGTACCTAATACTTTAAGCTCCGTGATGCTTTGTAATGTGTTGTATCTTTGTGGTAGAGAGTGAGTGGTCTGGACTTGCGGTCAGAGGGTCATAGTTTGATTCCTTGCCCACGCACATACCTAGGTGGTACCTTGGGCACATTACTGTACCTGGATGATTATACTATGCTAACCATCCTATGTGTAACTCATAAGTTTTTCTTGAGTTTGTTAAAATAAGAAAATATGTATAAGGCCAGCACACAGCTTTCGGCATATAAAATGCTCTATACTCTCATTTTAGTTGAATCTTGAAATGTCATACACAGATACCTCGACCCACAGGCTGAAACATGGCTCATAAAAATGTTTTTTTTTTTAGCCCTAGCTGATTTGGCTCAGCGGATAGAATGTCGGACTGCAGACTGAAGGGTTCCAGGTTCCATTCCTGTCAAGGGCACATGCCTGGGTTATGGGCTCGATCCCTATTTGGGGGAATGCAAGAGGCAGCTGATCAATGATTCTTTCTCATCATTGATGCTTTTCTCTCTCTCTCCCCCTCTCTGAAATCAATAAAAAAATATTTTTAAAAAATGTTTTGTTTGGATAAATGTTTTGTTTGGAGTTTTTAAGAAGTGTGAATTTGAATGCCTTTGGTTGGACCATACACACTTTAGCAGTTTGCAACAATTCCTGTCATCCCCTATACTTGTGTTACTTTTGTGTAGAAGCCCATCTTGTGTCCTCCTGACCCTATCCATTCCTTCTAACTATAGATCGCTACTACTCTGAGTTATATAACCGTAAGTTCGTTTTGCCTACTATGCTTCAGAAGCTTGGCTTTGCACGTCTTAGTTGTCTTAGCAGCTCTGAACTTGGGTTTGATCTTGTGAGAACGGTGAAAGCTCTCAGACTGTGTTTCTGACTTTTCATCTCTTAAGCTCCTCAGGGCACTGCTTACGTGTTTGAATGCCGTGAGTAGGAAATTGATGTAGAATAGTGGGCTTGCCTCAGTGGGGTTCCTCCTTGGTCCCTCAAGTCCTGGATACCTTGGTGCTTTTCTAATGCCCTGGAACAGATGATGATGATGATGACCATCATCATCACTATTATATCCAGCTTTTGGAGATCTTAAAATCAGTAAAAAGCAGTGTGCTGTAAGGGCACCATTTGCAGAAGCTGACCTTTTTATCTCTTTAATCCTGTGTAACTCATACATTTATTACCAGCCTGACCTTCTAAGCATTCGATATGCCTACTCCCATTGTAGCCAAAGGTGGTTTGGTCATGATAATAATGCCCTTCTCCCTTATCTGCTTTCCAAATTCTTATTAATGTCAGGTTTTCATTATATGGAATTTTTACTCATAAAAGATAATATTAAAGTCAAATCCTAATTATAGCAAGTAGTATCCCTTCATTGGTTTTCTCAAGATGTGATAGTTCTAGTAGTCTTGCCTTTGCTTCAGAGTTAAAAGCAATGAAATGAAATCTATTTACCCAAAGAAACAGTGCAACCTGTTATGAAGTTCCTGATAATAGGGATCAGGAAACCAGATGCAGGTTTTGTCACAGTCTGGTGTCCTTGAGCAACTAACTTAACTCTGGGTATATCTGGCTAATTATAAAATAATATCTCTAAAATTTTATGCCTTTAAGAAAAAGACCATGGGTGTATGGATGAGGGCTAGAAAGACTGATAGAAGATATGTATCCGCTTGGGTCCACAATTTTGTGACTGAATTAATGGAGCAGTTTTCTCTTTTAAAATAATTATATTTCATTTATTTTACATTGAAAATAACCCAAAACTTTACCATATCAAGAGTCCTACTTCAAATAATCCTGACTTTAAGTCCCTCTTCTCTTACCCTACACCCTCCTCACAAATAAAACTGGGTAATTATTATCAGCATAAAAATGCAAATATTGTGGTGCCAGTAAACAGCTCTAACTTCAGAGAATTATTTTAAAATTTCTAGCTTCAGGTCATCCCCTTAGCAATGGGAGTCTCTTGATTGGCAAGAGCAAAGTCCACATCCACACTTTCTGTGGGTTCCCTGCTGAACACCCTAGAACTGTTAGGCATTCCTCAGCTTGAGTCTCCAAGGGATCCCCACCCTGGCCCCACCACAGCTGACCTTTCTTCAGGAGGGCTCTCTTGCCATTTTCTGGGATTGTAAGTTGGGATAAGCCTTGTTCCAGAAGGCTTAGAAGGGGATGGAAAATATGCTTGTTTGCCTTACCCTGTCTGGTCAAGGTCAGAGTGGAATGACTGCCCTGTCAGGGTTAGGGGAAGCAGTGGAAGGGAGAGAAGCAGGAAGGAAGGGATAATTTAACTGAACCCAAGTTGAACCTTGAAGCAGTTCAGTTCAGGGGCAGCACTGACGTCAAAGCTGTTTCTTATTTTATAAAAGCCAGGCTGTCTGAGTCTAGTAGCCCCTCTTACCTTCTGCCAGTCCAAAGGGCTAGGTCATGACCCTTTGGCAGATTGTTTTTTTATAGCCTTAATTCAGGTAAAGGTTTTCTTTGGGTTACTTACCCCTTTCTTGCTCCTGTGAGATAGGGTTCCAATACTGAGGGCCAAAGGACAAAGGCCTAAAGAAAACCTTAAGGATCACATCTGGTAAGTTTTACTGCCTTCTTCCAACAGACTCCATATCTGTAGTGAAGAGAAATAAGCAATAATGAGAATAAAGAGGCAAATTGTGTAGTATCAGATAGTGATGATGTTATAGAGAAAAATAAAGAAGGCAAGGAGGAAGTTGTAAAGAGATGGCCAGAGAACATCTCCCTGAGAAGGTAACATTTGAACAAATCGTGAAGGAAGTGAGCTGTGTATACACATCATTGGCATTTATTTTTATTTGTGAGAATTTAAAACATTTTCAAAAGTAAAGCCCAACATTGGCAGCTTTCTCCTTCCAATTTTAGCTAAATTCTGTTAATGTAAGACTAGAAAGGACCTTAGGAATTACCTTGTCCTTCCTCATCTTCATTTCCTAGGTAAGGAACCGGAGGCTCAAAGAGGTCAAGCATGCCTGGCCAGAATGACTCAGCTGGTTGAGTATTGTCCCGTGCACCCTAGGTTGCCGGTTTGATTCCCTGTCAGGGTACATACTTGGGTTGTAGATTTGATCCCCAGACAAGGAGTGTACAGAAGTCAACTGGTCGATGTTTCTCTCCCTCTCTCATTCTCTCTTTCTCCCTCTTTTCCTCTCTCTAAGCATGTCCTCAGATAAGAATTAAAAAAAAAAAAAAAAGTCAAGTGCACAAATTTCTTTACTTGGCCTTAGATTGACCAATGAAATGTTAGCAGCTTGCTGAAAAATCCAATTAAGCATTAAGAGTCAGGTTATTCTTCCACCCACCCATTTGTCCACTTATGCAGCAAGCTCTTATCTTATTCCTGTTCTGGAAATTAGTGCTTCTAGCCTAAAAACAATGTCAAAGAAACTGGTGAGTCCTTGGTGGACTTTATAATCTATAGAGAAGACCAGACTCATACCTAGGATTCAAGTCTATCTAAGGCAAATACAAGCAACAGTATGAATTCAAGTACTGAAAATCACTAAGGCATGGAGTTGGTCAGAGCATTGACTCTTGATCCAGTACCTGGTGAAAATAGGCATCATTTTAGGGAGAGAGAAGGTCATTCATTCCAAGTAAAGAAAGCAGGAGACTACAATGTTAATAGGGCAGGAAAGACTGACATCACCCAAGTTGGACTGGGAATCCCACACTGAGAAGCAGTGACAAACAGTTCCAACACCGCATACAAAGGTAATGTCACTGGGGAAAACAATAATTAAGCTTCATTTAGTTTCCAACTTGGACAGAGTAAATGTCTCCATGTCTCCATGTTTGTTTCTGGACTAAATTGGCAGAGCTACACACTGAAACGGAAATCGAAGGCACTTCAAAGTGTCTTGCTGCATATGTTTGATCTTCCACGCTAATATTAACATTCTAAAATTTATCTAAATGTAGGAAATCCACTTTGATTTCTAAAGTGGTTTGTTTCTAATTGCCAAGAAAGTGGTTCTCAAATCTGACAAGATGAGTCACCTGGGAAGTGTTTAAAAAACTATTCCTGGTCTCACACCCAGATGTTTTGATTCAGAAGGTCTTGCATAGGGCAACAGAATGAATATTTTTAACAAGCTCCACATGAATTCAGATAATTAGCCAGGTTCAGAAATGCCCTGTGACAGAGGACTTCTCCTGCCCAGGACTGTTAGCTGCTCACATCTCCACATTAGAAACTTGAATGATATACTGATTTCAATTTGAACTGTCTTATTACACATAAAAGGCCTGAATAGGAAAATGTCCTGTATCATTGCTTCTGAAGGTTGGCATATTTTGACTTCCTAATGAGTGTGCTTCTAATTGTTTGAGGTGATTTAGAGTTCTTTCTCTTTAGGTAGGAGGGAAAATGAGACACTTTATCTTATATCTAGGAGAAAATTAATCTATACAAATAGTGATACACAAAGTATGTGGTCATAAAATGGAATATTTTTTATTATTTAGGCTTTATTGTACATAAACAATATAATGAGTACACCTGAAAAGTGAGAATAAGGTTGATTCCATAGATCAAATAAGAGATTGTTTGTAATGTATCTGGTACAGTTTCTGGTACATAGTTAGGATCCCCAAATAACAATAAGAGTTGCTATTATTTGTTTAAGAATCTCCTTCATTTCTTCCTCAGGGTGAGATCTGACTGACCAGACACATAAAATAATTGGTGTAGCCCTGGCCAGTGTGGCTCAGTTGATTGAGCGTTGTCATCTTTGGAAAAATGCCTATTTAGGTCCTATGCCATTTTAAAAATGAGGTTTGGTTTTTCTTGCTATTGAGTTGTATGAGTTCTTCATGTATTTTGGATGTTAACTCCTTATCAGATGTATGATTTACAAATAATTTCTTCTGTTCAGTAGGTTGCTTTTTCATTTTATTGATGATTTTCTTTGCTATGCAGAATTTTTTTATTTTTAGATAGCCTGACTTCTTTACTTTTGCTTTTGTTGCAAAAATAAAATAAAAATAAAAACTCCACAAAAAGAAACAAACAAACAAAAAATGACAAGGAGCTTACCGCCTATCTTTTCTGCTAGGAATCTTATGGTTTCAGGTCTTAAATTTGGGTCTAATTGATTTTGAAAGACATTGGATATTATTAGATTTGTTTTATTTTTTAAGTTGGATATTATCATAGGAATAATTATTCAGACAAAACCCTCACCCACCCCTACTTTGGTTATATTTCTCTTAACTTTGTCGCTGTTACTGTTCCTATTTGTCTTTATGGAGCTTCTAAAAGTTAAGACCACCTCTTTTTCCTTTTTGGATTTCTCTATGAGTGTGACACATTCAGGGAAAGAGCCTTATTTATACACAAATTTGAAATGTTTATAATCAGGACCTACTCACATTTTGTGTTCTGTTGTCTTGAAAAATCTGACTTTGAGAGTATGACTATAAGCAAATAGCATCCTGAAAACTCAAAATTCTGTGGCAAGAGAAAAAAATGCATGTGATAGTGTGACTTCACCTCAAAAATACCTATTAATACTGACCACAGTAACTTACATTAAATAAAAAAGCACAAGAGGGAATGAAACACACTTAAGTACAGATAATTTAACACCCATGGGTTTCTTTCTTAGCTCATTTTGAATTTCTTATTACAGTGTGTTTCATGGAGAGGTGTGAGAAATACTTTGTACTTTCCAAAGGTGGAATCTTTCATGGGAAAGCATATTATCTTTACAACTTGTTAAAACAACTGTGAAATAAACTAAAGCTTTTCATCTTCACAGTGGAAGGGCTGGTTGACACCCTCCCTCATTGACATGTGAGATATTTTTCCCCCCTGAACCAGGCATCATGGGAAACTTCTTAATAGGATCTGCTGATAATTCCAAACTGATCTGAAGACATTGCCAACAAAATGAGGCTGGTTCCCATAGCCTCCCTCTTGATGTATTCTAAAATTGCTAAAAGCCCTTTATTTCCTTATATGCTGTTAGTTATTCCAAGAAGTGGGTGATATTTTATCTTTCTGTCATAAATGAAATAGATTTAGTGCTTTAAAACTAAATGCACATGAATATAAACTGGAAGCCATTTCAAGAGGTCAGTGGACCAGCACATAGAGTGAGAACACACAGCAGAGTGTACGTATTATAAATTTTGACCAGCTCAAGTCATTTTGACTAACATAATTTAATCTAGCCATATCATGTTTTTCCTCCTACCACAGCTTAAGTGACCCTAATGGATTATTCTTTTAGATTTTTCTTTAAATCTGTTTATAGAAAAAATTTGGAATGTGTTCATTTCTTCAATGATCTTCCCATAAGATCTTTGAGAGAAAAATAGGTGCATGCTATTTGTTGGTTGAATGAATAAGTGATATTGGAGTTTAGTAAGGGCAAATTCAGTCTAGGTGACACAGGAGTCACCTGCCTGTAGTTTTTAATAATTTTTTGGAAGTGGTAGTATTGTTGGGTAATATGTAGGGCACACACTGTATTTTCAGACTTGAATATGGAAGAAATGGAGCAGGAATCTGGGATTAAGATACTTTTATTTGTGCACATAAGCCTCTATTACACTAACTCATGCCCAAGGAAAGCTATTGTGGGGCATGAGTTGTTAGAATCGTCTTTCTCAGCCTCAGTGGTATTGATATTTTAGACTGGATAATTCTTGAGTGGGAGGCTTCCCTGTGGATTGTGGGAGGTTAAACAGCACCTCTGACCTTCCACCCAATAGATTCCAGTAGCATCCTCCTCTACCAGTTGTGACAACTAATAATGTTATTGGGCATTGACCAATTTCTGCTGGAGCAAAGGAGGAGGGGGGAATCATCTCAGGTTGAGAACTATATGTTTGGAACAATCATGGATGCTATGCTTGTGATTTTCAATCACATGTCGTGAAATACTCTGTGATTAGGACATCAATAATAAGTATAATTTTTTCTATAAGGCTGGGCTCCAAAGAAAGTTAGTGCATTGTGAGCAGTCACTTAAGTGTGTCAGAAACATGACTTTATTTTGGGAGGATTTTACTTAATTTCTATTGTGATACCCATCCACCTCCGGCCAGGCCCATTCCACTAGGATAGAAGAAATTTAATCATGGTCAATATAGTCAATCTTTTTTTTCAGAATTTGTCAAGCCTCAGGGACATAGTGCCCATGAATCAGGAATGGGGTTCCAACCTAATTTTCTTATTTTGGTATTCTTTGTAATGTCCATCATTCCATCTGGACATCAGCCATTGGTCTATGTTGGTCAGTACTAAATCAGTTACCTCCCCTGTGCTGAAGTCTCTTCAAGATATGATTGTTCTCTGTTACTTCTGTGTTCTTCTTGGATATAGGGAAGTCTTTCTGCTGCTCCTATATCATCTTGAGAGATGGGAAATTCCACAGTTGTCTAAAGAATTGGGAAGGTTGGAATAAAGGTGAAAGTTATATAAGATGATCATGATTAGGGACCATTTGTATTTTACTAGAAACTTTTGGTTAAATGTGAACTAGCACCATACTCTATGTGATTTTTTTTTTTGTCAACATTGGGTTATGGGTTGTTTTCACCTTGTATTCAATTTCCATAGCAAATTTCTTCAGTAAGTTACTATCTCTAATTTCTCTTAAATGGCATCTAGGTTAGCTATCCTTAAATTTGATCCATATGAATTCTTGTGTCCTAATCTTTTCTGACTCCTCCCCCTAATTTCCACCCCCTCTTCTCTTTCTCTTTCCCTTCCCCTTTCTGTCCCTCTCCCTTATGTCTTCCTCCCTTCTCTTCCTTATATTTCTTCTTCTCTCCCTCCCTTTCTCCATTCCTCCCTCCTTTTTTTAAAAAAAATATATTTTATTGATTTTTTACAGAGAGGAAGGGAGAGGGATAGAGAGTTAGAAACATCAATGAGAGAGAAACATCGATGATCAGCTGCCTCCTGCACGCCCCCCACTGGGGATGTGCCAGCAACCAAGGTACATGCCCTTGACTGGAATCGATCCTGGGACCTTTCAGTCTTCAGGCTGACGCTCTATCCACTGAGCCAAACCGGTTAGGGCCCTCCCTCCTTTTTGACATTGTTTGCATCCTAAATTGCCTGTGTTGTGACTATTCTGTTCCACCCCAATTGTCTTGGTCACACTTGAGTAATAAATATTGATAATGGCTAACCATTCACTAGCACTTTATTTACATTGCCTAATTAGATACCCTAATATCTCTGGGTTCTGAGAAAGAACATCATCTCAGAAGACCAAGGCAGAAGTTACAAGAATTCTCTGACCTAGCCTTAGAAGCCACACAGCATCATTCTCACTGCATTTTACTGGTTACAGGTGAGTCACTGAAGCCAGCTCAGGTTCAAGAAAAGGAGTTAGACTCCAAGTCTTGCTGGGGAGTCGTAGGGTCCCATTACAGAAGAGCTCATGGGATAAGAGAGATTGTCACCAGCATTAGAATATACATTTTGCTTCCATCTATGTTGGGATGGTGACCCTGTCATTTACCATTTGACTCTCTTTTTTGTCCTATGCTCCCAAATCTCTAAAGTGAGAGTTAAACTGAATTATGACTGATTTCTCTTCTGGCTATTAATAAAAAGTCTTTGTTTTGACATAGACCCCACATAACCCAGGTTATGTCTTCCCAAAATTTAAGCAAGGCATTCATCATACAAAAAAGAAAGGGGAAGGCAAGAAAAATTCTGCGACTTTAATAACTCTACCATCAACATTACTTAAAATTTAAGAGGAAACTGAAGTTCAGGTTTCCCCTAGAGCATTGGCTCATCTGGAGCATTTTCCCTATAATGTTCTCAGAATGCAGCACACCTAATAACTATCTTGACTTTAACTATTTGATTGATCAGATACCTTTCCGTTTAAAGATGAATATCTATATGACAGGAGATAAGAAAGAAATAGGAAGACAGCTTGTTAATACTGTGTCAAGTATGGTTCTTTATCTTTTAAGGTAGATAAAAAGGCACTTTTAATAAGTAGCACTAAACTTAGTGCCTCTGAATCAGAGCCAGTCACTTCCTTTTTAAACAGAAGATCACAAAGAACCATCTCAACCCTTAACATGTAGGTAGATTGGAAGTTTTAGAAGGCCTGTTTTTCAATGTTTAACTGGGTGGATGGCATAATTACAACAAGCACAGATGGTTGCAGTAGAACAAACATATTGGGCACAGAGCATAACAAATACAGTTAAATCATATTTCCTGCAACTGTAGGGTATCATAAGTAGGTAAATGCATTGTTATAAAAAATACGAAGTATAATAATTCTCAATCTGGTCTCTCAATAACTGGAATTCCAGTTGCTGCACTGGTTATCAAAGGCTGGGATCAAAAGTGGCAGTGGATGGGAAGACAAGTCAGTTTAGAAAGATTATTTTAGAAAATTGTCAAGAATGTTAGTATCTTGACAATGTGCCTCAAAGTCTTAATAATTGAAGGATATCTCCTTTATCACAACCGTTCCTCTCTTTGAAGGCTGTCACTAATGATAGGCAATTGTTAAAAGACATCGACTCCTATATCTTGAAACCTTCGACAGATGAGCAAGTCACATTCATTTAATAAGTTAAGATGGTGCTGTTCTGTGTAGTTAGAAAAGCCATTGTGTGTGCAGTCAGAAAATCTGAGCAGTCTGGCTCTAATAAGTCTGTGAGTCACTCACCTTAGGTAATCACCTATCCTGTCCAGGCTGACATTTGCTAATATGTAAAACTCAAGAATTCCTTTCATCCCTTGAGCTCTAGTTCCATTAAATTGTCCTAAATTAGCAAGTTTTCTTGGTGAGTGATGTTATAAGAAACTTTTACAGGCACTAGCACTGGAAGCACATATTTTTTAAACTCATTTCAGTCATTTAGTCATGTTTCCCCTAGCTCAAGATTGGATGCTACCACCCCATTTAACAAAGCTAAAGTCTTCAAATTAAACATGTTCCCATTTATGATTGGCATAAAAGTACAGCCTGTGTAAACCATGAATAGAAGGAAAAACAGAACTTGCTCAAATACTGAGCCAGTTTCTCAAGTTAAATGGCTTCAGCTGAGAGAGGACTCATGGGAAATCACCTTTTCAATATAGCCGAGGAGTTCCCATGTCATACCTCATTTGAACATTTCACTGTAGCGGCCACTGAGCTGTACTGGGCAGAGAGAATTTTATGCCTAGTACTGTTGAATGATTGTTATTTTTGAAAATGCCCTAAAAATGTTGAATCAAATTTAGAACTATATTTGAGTGTAATAGAAACCAAAGAAATAAAAATAAGGCAAAAAAGCTGGCATGATTGTTAGAGAAACCCAAGAAAAAGAAAGAAAACAGAGAGTATGAAATAGCATAGGAAGGACAGCACAGAGGGCAATAAACCATGAGATTGTGGATGGGGCTGGGTAAGGGTTGCCATATGAAACCTGTTTCGTACATATGAGGGTGCCAGTGATGCCAGATTCCCTTACTTTTTCTTCATAGGTTTATAACTGTCTAAAAATAATTCTTTGTAGCTCAAGTTTCAGAAAGCTTAATTTGCATTAGTATATAATGTGAATATCAGAGCTTTTTATCTGTGCCAAACCTTGTAACTAGCTCAAAAGACAGACAGGTGGAGCATTCATTTCCATTCCTTTTTGCTTTCGGGGGAAGATGGGGGAGGCTGCGGCATAGCATGATTATTCCCTTGTTCCTTAGATGGTTACCCAGCGTGGTACGCAAGGAGAATGACAGTATTTTGGAATGCAGTGGTATCCAGCTCAAGCTGACCCATGCTGAATGGTTTGAGCTTCAGGTGGCTCCAAGTTGTGAAGTCTTTCATGGGGAACCTTGCTTCAGAGACAGCAGGGCAGAACTCAGAATTAGGACTTAGACATGAAAGAGACGCCAGGTCACTGTAGATTCCGAGAAAGCTGCCCAGAGAAGCTATCCACCCATCTTTTAGCTCAACTCTCACACTCTGAACCCTGGGGAACAGATCACGTTTTTATTTACCTGTCCCCAGTGACTTCCTCCAACCCTCACGGAGCCTGTAACCTTTTATACATGACTCAATACAGAAGGAGTTTTACCCCAAATCCCCAAAATAAAAGGTACAGATTTATACTCACATTTTTATAAAGCATCTCATATATGGGATGGCCTCACAATTACTTTATATTGAACAACCAAGAATCTCTGTTTGGAGAAAACAGATTAGCCTAATACATCCTCCGTTAATGCTGGTTTGGAATACCTGTACGGGCCATGTGAGAAGAATCACTCTTACAAAAAGACAAATTTAACATGGTGTTGAATTTCACTGGCTGACCTTCCTTTGAAGATCACTTTCAAAAGCAACAGAGCAAGTGCCTGTGTTGTGGTCACAAACACTTACAGGATGAATAAATAAGTAATGAATCCTAAGGTTTTACAAATGAGTGCTGAAGGCTTGACTTAAGTTTTCCAGTAGCCTCAGTTTACATGGGCTCAAAAAGTCAGATCTCAAATGGAAATAAAAGTGACTCTAGAAATGCTTAGATGATTAAAACATGGTTCTTTCGATGGCGAAGACATTTAAAAATGCATTTAGCGTTTCAATAATATTGTTTGAAATGGTGGGGAGTATTATTTCTGAAAGTAGTATATTAGTAGTGTAATAGAATTGTACACCCTAAAACAGTGGTCTGTAAACTGCGGCTCGCGAGCCACATGTGGCTCTTTGACCCCTTGAGTGTGGCTCTTCCACAAAATACCGACTTCTGCGCATGGGCCACAAAGTTTCAATCACACTGTATGTGTGCGCTCACACGTGGTATTTTGTGGAAGAGCCACACTCAAGGGGCCAAAGAGCCGAATGTGGCTCGCCAGCTGCAGTTTGCAGACCACTACCCTAAAAAAAAAATATCCTAAATTTATATTTAATAATTTAATCCCTAAATGATTCTATGTTTAAAACAGTTAGAATTCTTTTCTAGTGTTGCCTGACTGGGAAAGTAGAAGATTGACTTATTTATAGCCTTATCATTTGGAAGCCATCATTTATTACCTATTCCTTCAACTAGACCCAAAGTGCCCTAAGGTGTTTCCTTTAAGTTAAGAACCTAACGGACAAACTGTAAATTTATCAGAACAACCCGATGTTCACTGGATCTGGGCCCAAGAGGTGATGATCAGTGGAAATCGAGTCTGGAAGGGTTGTGGTCTTAAGACTTTAGGAATGGACTTATATGCTTAAGTATATATATTTCTCCCAACCAAGATGGGAGAAATAGAATGGATTGTTTATCTTGGTGTTTTTGTTCACTTGAGGGTATTGTATACTGGAAAGGTTCTTAATCCAATTTAATGTGCATTCCATTCATTCAACAAAAGAAGCACACAAAAAAATGAAGACCTGTAATGTTCCTACTGTACCGAGTGCCAGGGAAACAGTGGTCAGCCAGAGAGACCCAGGCCTCTCCTTCCCTCAGCCGCATATGTGCTGCTCTTACAAGATGAGTTCTGGGACATGGGTCTTTGGCTCCCCAGTTTTGCACTTTGGGTTACTGAAGCTGGGTTGCATAATCAAATAATGGAAATGTGTATTCCTGCATTTATTCTTTTTTAATTTATCAAATGTTTGGTAAATAAAGAGGTAGGTGCTGGAGAGTGATGACCTCATGGAGCCTTGGTCAAGTCTCTGAAGGGCTTCAGAGGCATTGATCACACAATGACACAAATCAAGGTAAAAATCTGAGGGCGGGGTGCTACAAAGAATAAGTATTTGTTATCTCCAGGACCTAAATAAAGTTTTTGAAAATGTTTATCAAAGTGTAATATACTCATAGAAAAGTAAACAAATGATAGATGTCCAACTTGATGAATTTTCATAAAGAAACAGAACATGACAAGCATTTCAGAAGCCTCCCTTTGTCACCACTTACCTCAATCCTGTCCAATATTCTGATGTCTGAAGTCATGGCATATTTCTTCTATTTGGGAACTTTATATATTTAAAAATCACATTGTGCCCAGCTGGTGTGGCTCAGTGATTGAACATCAACCTATGAACCAGGAGGTCACAGTTTGATTCCCTGTCAGGGCACATGCCCAGGTTTCGGCTCAATTCCCGGGATGGGGCATGCAGGAAGCAGCCAATCAATGATTCTCTCTCATCATTGATGTTTCCATTTCTCTCCCTCTCCCTTCCTCCCTGAAATCAATAAAAATATATTTAAAAAATCAAAATCAAATTGATTCTATTTTTCTGCATCAACTTTTTTTGCTCAACATTACCTTTATGAGATTCCTTTATATAATTGTATATAAATTGTATAGTATTCCGTTCTATGTGTACACTTCAATTTATTTCTTCTGGTATGCATAGGCAATCGGTAGTTTCTTATTTTTGTTGATTCTAAATAGTGTTCCTATGAACATGCTATTTTATATTTTTTAGTGAAAATAAATATTTTTGGTGGTTATATGCAATTGACAAGAATGTAATTACTGGATCAAGGTGTGTATATATTTATCACTAATAGGTATTGCCAAAGTGGTTTTCCAAATTGGCTGAATCATTTGGATTCTCTAATGGCAATGTACATGAGTTTCAGTTCTTCCAAATTCTTCCTAGCCCTTGGTATTGCCAGTCTTCTTCATTTTAGTCATTCCATAGTGGTATTACATTGTAGTTTTAGTTGTATTTCCAAATAGGGAGGGCAGGTCCCTGAGTAACTGAAAATTGAGCTACGGTTTGCAGTGCTGAGCTATAGTTAACTGGAGAAGAGGAGAACAAAGCATTCCATGGAAAGCGAACAGCACTGTGCAAGGATCTGGTGGCAGGAGGCGGCATGGTGAGCAAGAGCTGGTGAAGGGAGCAGGAGGTGGAGACAATCAGATGAGATGAGGGTGGATATGTAAGTAGTAGCCTGATAGACCAGAATTGTGAGGTTTATCTTTATACTCAGGGCAACAGAAATTCATCATAAGACTCTAAGCAGAGGAGAAAAACCCACCAGATTTGTTCTGATCACTTTAGCTGCTTCATAAAATGCAAACTAGAAGGGGCAGGTAGGTAGGAAAGTAGGGAGATGGATCTGGAGAGGGGGCTACTATAGTAGCCCAGAAGCACAGCTCCAGGTCTTGAGAAAAAGGCTTCTTTCTGTAGCTGCATGGCTTGCGTGGGCCTAGAAGTCCATAGTGGGCCTAATTTTAGAACCTGATGTCACTGCAACCTGAGGACCTTTTGGAATGTGTCACCAATTCCTCAAAACTGGGGCGGGGGGTGAGGGAGGCAGGGGCGGGAGCGGGGCTAACTATACTTCACAATAATGTAAGACAAGTCTGGTCACAATCTTAGCATTGGTCTGGTTAACCAAGAAATCTATTTTATAATTTCCAAGCACTTGAATGAGATATTTACTAATTGACTAACACAGTTAAAAATGAAAGCTAGCTTTGCCTTTATATTGATTACATGTTGAAACTAAGAGTATCATGTGTTTATGAGCACTCATCGGACATACTGATGCAGACGAGTTTGGCTTCAACATAAAGGAAACGTAGGTGGCAATGGCTTTATGATGGAGGAAGTGTATCCTTCATGCAGACCAATCAAAACTAGAGTCTGAGTTTGTGGTGGTTATATGGAATTGACAAGAATGTAATTACTGCATCAAGATGTGTATATATTTATCACTAGTAGGTATTGCCAAAGTGGTTTTCCAAAGTGGCTCTCTCATTTGCATTTTTGAATGGCAATGTGCAAGAGTTTCAGTTCTTCCATAAGATTTTTTTATAGATTTTTCTTTGCAGCCCTGAGAAAATCAAGATAATTCTATCTCTTTAGTTTTTGAAATGATTATGTGATTAGTAGACACAGCCAAAATGCAATGATTTGATCGATACTATGTATTGACTTTTAGTCAATAAAACTATCCGAGGATAATTTGGAAATATTAGCTGGGTCACTATTATTAGGGACTTAAGATGAATTTTTCTCTCTGGGATTTGTCATGAGTGTATAAACTATATAAATGTGATGCATTAATGTTTATGTACAACACAACAATGAAAGGATAGGGTGGAAGTTTTTGTGAGCTTACCTAGTGAAACCTCAGTAGATTAGAACAGCTATTTAAATAGTCATTAACATGACAACATAATCTTGAGAAATTAATTTAGAGTGTATTAAAAAGTAATGTTCAGAAATCTCTCTAGATGTGGATGTTTTGGGGATGGAGGATATCTGTGTGTGTGTGTGTGTGTGTGTGTGTGTGGTTATTATGGACTCTGTGCTGTTGAACGATTCATTTCCTCTCTCCAGACATTGGTTTATATGCCTTGAAATAAAGGAATTGGCCTGAGATAATCCTTAAGGACTATCAAACTCTAATGTCTGAGACTTTATTATTAAATCAGCCATGATAATATGCTCTCCAATGAGCCCTCCATAATAGCCTAATCCCTTACTCTCAAATTAGAAAATTAAGATGATTAAAACATGCAGAAAAAGTAAGATTTTTATGGATTTTTCTTTGCAACCCTGAAAAAACCAAGATAGTTCTATCTCTTTAGTTTTTGCAATGATTGTGTGAGTAGTAGACACAGCCAAAATGCAATGATTTGATTGATATTATTTTTGACTATTAGTCAATAAAACTGTCAAAGGATACTTTGGGAATATTTGAGTATGTGTTGACCTAACTTTGAGGCTGTGGAGATGCAGTGTTGTACTTTTTAATCCATATAAACTGACACGATAAAAAGTAATAACATTTGAGAGTAATTATAAAGACTGCCATAAACATTAATTAAGCAACAAATTGTGCCTTTGAGATCAATTTCAATTTATCATCTTTGCAGATAAGAAAGGGGCCTAAGAAAATTTTCTCATCAATAAGACAACCTAAAATAGTCCCTAAATATTAGGAGAAATAACCTAACAGGCTAGAAAGCCATTAGAGAGTGATTTCAGCTGCAGCAAGATAAGAAATTAAATGAAATTCTCAAATTAAAAAAAAGAGAGAGAAATTGCTTAGAGAAAACCCTATCTGCCAATAAAAGATCTAAGCAGTCATATGAGTAAAGACTCGCTATTCCTCCTTTGATGTTGTCCTTCTGAAATATAGTAATTATGACATTTTTATCTACACAGCACTTCCAAAATGATCTTTAAGTGTCATTTAATTGTATTCAGTTGATAGCAAATGTTTATGGGAGTTGCGAGCAAATTATTTCATTCCTAAGTGAGACCAGTTAGTTCGGGGTTTCAGAGCCTTTCTTCTTTTGACTTGTCTGCAAATATGAAGTACAGTTTATACCGTGTTGAACTTACCCTATAGGGTTGTGCTAAGTCCTCGATAACCTCCCTTTCTGGGCTTGCACTCCTGACCCCGGGTGATTCATTACCTAATTGTGTATATATTCGACTGATGGATGAGATGTGAGACAGGCAAGGTAGAGGAAAGCTAAAGGGGAATTATATGTTTCACAGTTACCACCACAGATATGCCTAAGGCCAGGCAGAAATTACACGTGAGCAACATGGCGTGCGTAAGGGACAGGGATAATCTGGAGAGTGGGCCCCATTTTGATGGATGAGTTGCCAGGATCGGTATGGGCACTGTGTTGCCTGATCTTCCATGTTTCAAAGTCCTAGGACACTTACTCGATTTTTAAATGTTGGGGCTAATTAAAATTCCAAATAAACATGTTATGAAACAAACAATATTTGTGGCTCATGCGACTCTCATCCATAATCTTCAGTTTGCTGAAGCCTTGTTAAGAATAAGAAATCTAAAGGATCCAAGCCACATAGTCAAATTATATTAAATTGAACCAGAAGACATTGCCATTTTTTTAAAAAAATATATTTTATTGATTTTTTACAGAGAGGAAAGGAGAGAGATAGAGAGTCAGAAACATCAATGAGAGAGAAACACCGATCAGCCGCCTCCTGCACATCCCCCACTGGGGATGTGCCCACAACCCAGGCACATGCCCCCGGCCGGAATCGAACCCGGGACCCCTCAGTCCGCAGGCCGACGCTCCATCCACTGAGCCAAACCGGCCTTGGCGACATTGCCATTTTATAGCAAAAAAGAGTCAGGTATCAGTAATTCCTTATGATTCAGCCTAATAGTTTGGCATTCCAAAATATTAAGAATGGATCTTTACTTTTGCATAAAGTTGTGAGATGTGGGAGAGTAGAGTTCTAAAACATGGAAGTCAAAGATTTCAGGTTAAGGACCTCTGTGTGAGCTGGTCCAAGAACAGTACTGTATTAGCTTGCCAGTATTCTAAAACTAAGTACTACAGACTGGGTGGCTTAAACAAAAGAATTTGATTTTCTCCCAGTTTTGGAGGCTACAATTCCAAGGTCAAGGTGTTGGCTGATATGGTCTCTTCTGCGGCCTCTCCCTCTAGCTTTTCACTGTGTCCTCACGTGACCACTTTCTGTGTTTATTTAACCCTGATATCCTTAATGTGTCCAAATTTCCTTCTCTTCTAAAGGCACCAGTCAGATTGCATCAAAGCCCACCAACATGAGGACTTCTTCCCTCAATTACCTCTTCAAAGACCCACTCACCAAATAATCACACCTGGGAAACAGGGCTTCAACATGTGAATTTGGAGGGTGGGAAGCAGAGCACAATCCAGATCATACCAAGTGGTGTGCTGGTAAACTGTGACCAAACAGCTCTGTAGCATTTGCCAACTTCTGTGGTGTAAGTACTCCCACCATGGCTGGTTTCAGATTACCAACATGTGATCACAAACCACAGATTTGGGAATATGTGTAGTAGCATGCTGTTCCACACCAATTCCACCATCCCCATTCAATGGACAAAAATAGCCTCAAAAGCACAGATTATAGTAAAATGTGGTAAAATAATTGGGAGATGAGTTTTAGTCTTTATTGTCTTTGTTATTAATATCATTTGTCTTTGTAAGTTTATATAATTTAGTCTTTTCTAATGGCTGTGTTGGTTTAACCATCAGCTAGCAAAATTGCTGAAAACTTACCAATGGATGCTCAAGAGCCAGTACAAACCAGCTCCAGCACACCACTGAGTCATATAGGTAGAATTCTGTTATTAGGAATGGAAAAGTAGGACAACTTCCTGTGAAATTATCGGGAGAGAATCTATTGGGCATGTGGACAGACAGGATATGAGCAAAAATCAACGAGCGGGAGCAATTCAAGATGAATGAATGAGACCAGAAATAGAGTTTGGCAAGGAGAGCTAGTTTGAGATGGGGTGGTGAATTAGTGGAGCATGATGGGAAGAGCAAGCCCTGGGGTCAGGTGACATGAATTCCTATCCTCCTCTTACACAACAAGCTAGGTGATTTGGGCAAGAACAGCCTCTCTGAGCCTCAGTTTCCCACTCTCCAAAATGCATCCCCCTCTGTTATAATTTCTCAGGAGCCTCTTAGCTCTGAAATGCTGGGATCCTATCACTTACTATATAATTGCCAAGTCCTTTTTATTTCTGTCTCTATAAGTTTGTTTTAAAAAAAAAAAACAATGTAAAGGTCAGGTGTGTGCCTGTTCCTTACATAGTTTATAGTCACCTGAGAAGATATATTCAATGGAAAAAAATACAATTATGTTATCTCTAATAGTTTGCATGATTTTTATCAAGAAAAGGTATTTTTTTTTCAAAATAGTTTTTTTTTCTCCTTATGAGCCTTGGAAGCAACCCATTTACATGTGCATCTGGCTTAGAAGAACAGGTATATGTGTGAACTATATCAGAAATGCAGGCGACCCCAGAGGAATTCTACTTTCAGTTCAGTAGTTAAGCTCAAGTGTATGCTTCATGTTTTGACTGCATCATGGTAGGGAGCCTTCTAGCTGTTCTCTTAAAAAGGTTCTTTTAAGAGAAAATTGAGAGTTTCCTCCACTTAAGACCCGCCCTGAAAAAACACAAAGGTCTGTATTGGCTTATGGATTTTTTATTCTTCTGCAAATATGCCTTCATAGCCTTTCAAAATGGTTTTGTAAGTAACTACATTTTGGCTAGAAATGAAAATAATCAACTTACAATATGTTGACCACCCCACATACTTTATTTTGTGACATGATTCTTACCCTGGTTCTTTTCAAATTGTGTTCCCTGGTCCACTGGCAGCAGTATCACCTGGCAACTTGTTAGAAATGCAGATTACCTAGACCCCCTCTCAGACCTGGTCAGGGAGAACCTCTGAGAATGGAGCCCAGCATTTGATTTGTCTTTTTGTTGTTGTTTGTATTTTCTTTCTTTCTTTCTTTCTTTCTTTCTTTCTTTCTTTCTTTCTTTCTTTCTTTCTTTCTTTCTTTCTTCCTTCCTTCCTTCCTTCCTTCCTTCCTTCCTTCCTTCCTTCCTTCCTCTCTCTCTCTCTCTCTCTCTCTCTCTCTCTCTCTCTCTCTCTCTCCCTCTCTTTCTTTCTTTTGCTAAATCTGTTTACTTTTTTCACCTAGCCCTCAATCCCCTCCTCTCTGACAGATGTCACCCTCTTTTCTGTATCTCTGAGTCTGTTTCTATTTTTTTGGTTTATTTTTTTTTTCATTAGGTTCCACATATAAGTAAAATCACATGGTATTGTCTTTCTCTGATTGGCTTGTTTCACTTAGCATAATACTCTCCAGGTCCATCCATGCTGTTACAAATGATAAGATTTCCTTCTTTTTATTTTTAGAGCCAAGTAGTATTCCACTGTGTTAATGTCCCACTCAACACACACACACACACACACACACACACACACACACACACACACACACATAAAATAAACAATCCAATTTTAAAAAATGGGCAAAAGACCTGAATAGACACTTATCCAAAGAGGACATACAGATAGGCCAATAGATACATAAAAAGATGCTCGATGTCCCTAATTGTCAGAGAGATGCAAATTAAAACCACAGTGAGATATCAGCTCTCATGTCAGAATGGTTATCATCAATAAATCAACAAGTGTCAGTGAGGATGGGGAGAAAAGGGAACCCTTGTGCAGCATTTGTGTCTTATGCAGGCTAATTGATGGGTCGTTCTATAGAAAACTGCAGGGAGTCAGGCTTTCTCTCATTTGTTCATCACATTTTTCATCTCTTTAGGCAAGTGGTGCTTGAAGTGCGGTCCCTGAAATAACAGTCCCAGCATCACTTGGGGACTTGCGAAGAACGCAGCAAATTCCTAGACTGGGTCCATTAAGAATTTGGGGATTGTGGGGTTCAGCAAGAAAAAGAGTTATGGCCAAAGCATAATGAAAAGTAATGGATTTGGGGAGCTCCGTTGGGGTTGTGTAAAACAAAATATTAGCCAGGCAAAAATGCATCCATTTTGGAGAAAGAGTAGATGGAGAAGAGGAAGGAGAAGCAGTGAGAAAGAATGACTCAGTGGTTTCAGGTATATTGGGATAGAGGGTTGTTGGGAGAGAGAAAACCTAGTTTAAATTTCCTAGCAAGGAAACCTGTCTGGTGTATGTAGACATAAAAGGTTTGGCTGTCCTCTTCTTCCTGACCATCCCATCCCCCACTCCACCCTGCCCTTGCTCCTTCTGTCTCCCAGCTCCAGCCCACTGCATGTCACAGGCACAGAAGAGGCCAGCCATGCTCTCACCACCTTCCTAGGGTCAGGGTTACTTCCCATTCTCCAAAGTAAAGCACAGAAGGGCACATCCTCGGAAGCTCTCCTTGCAAAATCCTCACTGCCCTGCAGAGTAGTCTAACTTTAACTTTAGGACCTTTTTAAATCGGGTGAAGCTGGCTTGGGCACCGACAGGTTTTGTACTACAAAGAGGACATTTTAAGAACAGGGAGGTGTCCTGGGGAAGACCCGCTCACAATCTGAAAGCAATATCCAAAGCACAATCCTTCTGTTGCCCAGGACTTTCCCCCACCAGTATCCTGCCGATTCTCATAAAACTATAGGTCAGTGTTGAAGAACCAAGGAATCACATGACTGATATGTTTCCTCTTCTTAGTAAGTAAAAGCCCCTGGCTAGCAAATAAATAAAACTCTGAGGATAAGAAATAAATTAAATGAATTGGTCTTGAGTTTGGCCCAACTCTGATTTGCATAACTGCTTCAAAACTAGTGACCGGGAGATAAATTCCAAGTGGAAGGTATTTCCAAGTTCCATTTATGGATCAATGGCCCATGGGAGCCTTTCCCTTGGTCTTCACTGATGAGCCTTCTTAGCTCTTTAAAATGTGTGGCCAGTGGGGAGTTTCCTTTGCTCCATGTGATTCCGACCCATTTCTCAACCACTTCCCCGACACCCTGAAGCACCATTTAGCACTCCAGGAGACCTTGCGTATTAAAGATAATCCTTGGAGAGATCAGGGTCCATAAACCAGTGAATAAGTCACGTGTGGCACAGCAGTGCTGCTTTTCATCTCAGGAATGGGCAATAAGGGTCATGCTACTATTTCATCCAAATGGGAAGAGGAAATTAACATGGGACACAGTAGAAGGCAGAAATCCTTTAGTTGCATTTAGCCGCCATGGAACACTAGGTCCAAGAAATCATACCAGAGTGAAAATATCTGCTTGATGATGTATGAGGCAGGGCTACTGAATTTGGGGACTCGTGGAATATGGTGTCAAGAGAGACAAATCACATCCTTCACTTATATTGCAGTTGGAAAGCTCTGTATTCCTTTGAGAGGCAGATATCTCATGCCATCAAATTGAGCTTTCAGTGCTAAGAATGGAGTCCTGCAGAGTGATCAAGTAGATTGCATTGCTGGTCAATACCTTTTCTATTATTATGTTACTGGAGATAATTATTATCTTCTGCTTGAGCCTGTGCGAGATTGGGGAAGATCAGGGAGAGGAAAAATACTGCATTGTTCAACTTGAATTTTGTCTCGGCCCCTAGCCATTTTAGAGCCAGCAGTGCTAGCTAAAGATTACTTTGTATTATTTTTTTAAATCATCACCCTACAGCAATTTCTTCTGCCTTTCTTTATTATCATTTAGCTGGGCTGGGAATGTGCTTCTGAAATTTATAATCACAGAGTATCGTACATATCAACATTTAATTCCCTATTCTTTCACAGATTTGGTTTTGGTTAAAAACTTGATATCTATTGGCTTTTAACCCCAACAATGTCAAAGATGTTTCACAAAGTTTTGAGTGAAGAAAACAGTCTTGAGGTTTAAGTTAGTAAAGTTTATAATTTGTATTATATTATGTCCCCTCCTTGCAACTATCAAAATAAATAAATTGGGCCTAGGAAAGTTCCATGTCTTTGCAGTAGGAGTGCCTAAGGAAACATGGTGTTTTGTCACGTAACTTTGAAAGCATCTGCAGTGTTCTGGAAAAGCTATAGAGAAAGCCAGGCCCTGCGGAGAGCTGGTTTTTCCTTGTCATTTTCTGGAGCTCTCTTGCATTTACTAAACGTGTCTGTCTGGGGCCTATAATCCTAAATGTAAATTCTTTAAAAGTTAGGGCTCCGAGGTATTTTTTCTAGTTTGTCGTCAATGCATTTTAGATACTAAAATAGAGGTTGCTTAACTTTGAAACAAGCAAACAAAAATCCCCTTTCCCCCCTTCAACTGGGGTATGCAGCAGAAAATCAGTTTCTGAATACCCTTATTCTAAGATATTGTTCTGGAGGCTTCTTCCCAGTCACCTTCTATCACAGGAATATTAACCCTTGGTTTAGATGGGATATAGTCGTAGGTTTCTTGAGTCAGCACTTTCAACATTTAGGGCATGATCATTTCTGTTGTTCAGGGCTGTCCTGTGTATTATAGGGTTTTTAGCAGCAGAGATCCTGACCTATACTCATCAAGTGCCAGTAGCACCCTCTCCCACTAAGTTGGGACAACAAAACATGCCCAGACATTGCCAGATGTCCCCTAGGGGGCCAGAATTACTTCTCGCCCCCACCGCAGGTTGAGAACCACTGGACTAGAGCAATGCTACTTAACACACACAGGTCAGCTGTCATGCTGTGAAACTCTTAGGAAACAGGAACATTGGGGCATGCCCTGAGCAGGGTCCATTGTCTTCTTCCTGTCTATAAGCTTTTCCTACAGATTCCCAAGGGAAGAGACCTGGTTGTTTTAATAAAAAGATATGTTATAAGCAACCCCTCCTCCAACCACCTTGATAATAAAGACATTTTGCAGATTTCTGGAGTAGGGAATTTGAAGAGGAGGGTGGGAAGTTGGGGAGAGTATACTATGGAAAAGAGAATGCAGTAGAAACTAAAGAGGCTCATTGGTGTTCCCGTACTCTGTGGACCTGCTTTCTCTTACCTGATGGACACTTCCCCACCTCTGCCTTCACTGTGTAGCGAGCACTTGGGGTAGTGACTCAGAAGAGAACTACCCATATATACTTGTTTTCATTAAGCACACCTGAAAACATCAATTTTTTTTTTTTTGTCTTACCATCGTCTGAAGTAAGAACTACCAAAAAGGGCAGTTGTAAACAACCCCATGTTTTTATATACTCATTTCAAGCTCTTATTCCAGTTTTAGAGGATTAATATAAATGCTAAAACAAAACAAAATAACCTAAAAATAAACCAAGAAGCCCAAGGCTTGCCTGAAAAGAATCCACATCAGGAAACATATACAGAAAGAAAATTAATAAATTTGACTTTTCTGAGCATTCTATTGTTATAGTTAATAAATGTATTATTTCTGGGAGATTTTGTTCCGATTAAAGCCATTAGAAGGAGTTTTCCCCTAAACATCCACACCCATCTACTAACCTGGTAATCAGGGTAGAGTGTCAATTAAACTAAAATTATTTTCTTTCCCCCAAAAGCCATTAATGGGGCCATAATTCACAAACTTGCTAATTGTTTTTCTCTGTTACTAACAGGAGCCGATGTTGGTGACAATAGCCACCATTGAGAGTGCATTGTAAAAGACATATCCAAAATCAGTGAACTGTCCTATTTATCTTAATTAACCCATAGTCTGCATAATGGAGCCTGCCTTTCCACACCTTCCACTTACCTAATAAGAGCGGGTAAAACAAAGACAGTAAAAGCTAATGTCCCTATGGGCTATGATAATTAGCAGCAACACTTTTTTTTTCCTCTCAGAGCCAGTTCCAGTCATTAGTTGAAGTGCTACATAAATGCTAAGTATCCCTTGTTGGTTTATAAAGTTAATCCCATCCCAGGATGAGACTGGTTTATTGATTGGTTATGTGGATCTGAAGTGAAGTAGAGGTGAGAAGTCCAGGCACTACTGAGTATTCAAAAGCAATGTTCACTTTAAACACCGTTGCTATGCCATTGGTTCCCATCAGATTGGCAGAGGTAGGAAAGTTCTATAGCTTTGGTCAGGATGTTGGGGAACAGCTACTTGTATACCATGCTGGTGGAAGTATAGGTTGGTAGAACATAGATGGAGGGTGTTTCAGCAGTGTGGGGACGGGGGAGGGAGGTGGAATACTGGGTGCAGGGATTACAAATGAACCCACCCTTTGTTCCAGCAACTCAACTTCTGAGAACTTATCTTACAGATCTTCTCACAAAATTTCAGAATGACGAAAGTGCAAGGTTATATTGTGGTTGCATTGTTTACAAGCATACAAAGGGAACATCTCAATTGTCAATCGAAGAACACATTACCTTTTGCCATGAATACAGTATTTTTGCAATCAGATACGCAAAGAAGCCTCTGAAGCTTAATAGAAAATCACGTATCCTATCTCAGCTTAAGTCATTCTTCAACTCATTTACTCAAATAAATAGTAAATGTCTTAGGCTTTCCAGGTATTCACAGAGGTTTTTGCTACTGATAAAATTTGTGCTTTTGTTTTATTTATTTTTTTAATTATTATTTTTTAAAAGCCTCACCTGAGGATATTTTTCCATTGGTTTTTAGGGACAGTGGAAGAGAGAGTGAAAGACTGAGAGAAATATTGATGTGAGAGAAACAGGTCAGTTGCTTGCCTCCTACATGGGCCCCGACCAGTGCCTGGGCCAGGGAGGAGCCTGCAACTAAGGTATGTGCTCTTGACCAGAATCGAACCCGAGACCCTTCAGTCTGCAGGCTCCTCCCCGGCCTGGGCACTGGTCATCCACTGAACCAAACAGCTAGGGCTGTGCTTTTGTTTGTTTGTTTGTTTATTTATTTATTTATTTATTGTGCTTTGTTTTTAAAATAGAGAGATGGTTAATGGTACAGATCATTTTAATTGTATTTCTTTTATCCAGTCAATATTTAGTGAGCAAAAACCATTACAAAAACCATTGCTCTGGAGGAGCACAGGAGTCCTGGCCCCCAGGAAGGTGCAGGCAGTGGGGCAGACAGAGTAACAATCATTTACTATTGTACCAGAGTTCCGTCAGAGAAGCATAGCCCACATGAGTGTCAGGATAAGGGATTTATCACAAGAATTAGATCTTACTCACTTGTGGGAGGAGCTTAGGAAGTAAACATCTTAAAGGGAGCGATGGTGAATCAGAGACTATATCGGCTAATAAACCTAAGACTGGAGCATCTCCAGTCCCCCAAGTGGTACTGCACGGAAACGTGTGTGGGAGGACGCAGGGCAGCTGTGTCTATACAGCTACCACCTTGTGGGCCCACTGCCAAGTGTCAGTAAGGAGCCTGAGGACATTGGTAGACAAAAGTCAATAGTCAAGAAGAAAAGCTAGACAGTGAGGAGAGTAAGGTCAAGCCAGAACCACATTAAACACAAGGACTTCACAATGTAATGGCTGCTGCTTTGATCCTGCATTGCCCATCTCAATCAAACTGTTCTTGACCAACTATAACTTGAACCCATCCAGAGAAGGGGGTTCTGGGAACCAAATTTCAGTTTAGTCAAGTTGGCTCCATACACAATCCCACAATATGTATTTGGTTGCTTAAGCCTTCTATCTCACATTGCTGAAACGCTTATGTCCAACCAAAGTACATGGAGATCTTTCCTCGACCTTATCTCATGGGTAAGTGGAGTAGACAATTTATATGTTGCTAAATCTATGTCTCTAGATTATCAATTCTATAATCTTTGAGTAATGCTGAGGTGGTGGGATGCAGACACCATCAGAACAACTTGTGTTGCTCTGAGGGTGTGTTTGAGCCTCTCTTCCCTTCTTGTTACCCAGGGGGCCCAAGGGTGGATGGCTTGGATATAGCTCAGGTATCTAAGGTGAAGAGTGTTGTGGATTGGAGGGTGTTTTGCACCTTAGCTTAAAAAATGCAGTGTCTTTCATGATGTAGGTGCAAAATAAATGCTTGAATGAATGCCTGTGGGTAAATGAAAACGTGTGCCTGGCCAGTGTCACTCAGTGGTTGAGCAGTGACCCATGAACCAGGAGGTCATGGTTTGATTCCTGGTGAGGGCACATGCGGGGTTGAGGGCTTGATCCCCAGTAGGGAGCGTGCACGTGTCTAACTCTCGCCCCTCTTCTCTCTGAAATCAATAAAAACATACTTAAAGAAAAGATAATGTATATGGGCTGTTCTTTCTTTGGCAGAGGAAGATAGATACAAATTTTTATTCCATATCACAAAAACACCTGTGCAAAGATAAAAATCTTCACCAAAATAGATATTTATGGCTAAACAAAGGTATTCTAGGTCAACACCATCATCTGCCACCTTCCATGCCAGGTACAAAAATGTTTCTCCCCTTTCCTCCTTCCACTCTTTCTTTTAAAACATGAATGAGACTACGTGTATTGTTTCTGACTCATAGAGTGATTGTATACATTTTTAGTCAGTTACCAGCATTTAAAAATGGAGATATCGCATAAGTATTCAAATGTCCAGTGCCTCTGGGAAATCCAGTGGGGCTGCCCCCTTCAGACCAAGTACCCTCCTGATTGTCATAGCCCCACCACTTTGAATTGTCACTTGGCACACAGGCTGCATGTCCTTTGCCATTTATCATCCCACATGTGACCTACTATGTCATATTATGTAAAGAAATATTGACAGTTGATAGTAATAATGCTACCACAATTTATTTAACCTTTACCACATGCAAGGCGCTGTGCTAAGTACTTTAACACCTAATTTTTTATCTCATTCTCTCAGCCTTACAAGGTAGCTATTATGTCCACATTATGGATGAAAATCTGAGATTCAGGGAGTTGAAGACCTCCCCTGAGTTAAATCAAAGGAAACAACACAGTGGCTAGTACAGAAAAATAGAATCTAATTCAAGAGCCTAGGTTCACATTCAGCAGACTTTTTCTCGAAAGGACCAAATAGTTAATAATTTAATTCTGCTTTGTTGGCTCTCCAGTTCCTGTTGTAGCCACTCAGCTCCACCCTTATAGAGTAAAAGTAGCCACAGACAATACCTCAGGGAATGGGTGTGACTATGTTCCAATAAAATGTTATTTAGCAAAGCAGGCAGTGGCTGGATTTGGCCTATAGGCTGTAGTTGGTTGACCACTGGTCTATACCCAGAGCCTGTGAGCCTCGGTGACAACACACAAATCAAGGTGCTTGTACATTCAGTAACTGAATGGTGAACTGCCACAGAGGACAGTGGGTGGTGTAGCATGGTCCCTTCACATGATCCTCATAGGAGGTGTAACCATGTGAAATTGCTGTTTGCAAATATTGGCAAATTCACAGAGTTCAACCTAAGTGCGACGCCAATCTGTGGATGAAAATCGACTAGTGTTTACTTTAAAATTCTGAATTATTTCTGGTTCCAAATTTGAATGGTTTCTGGCTCCTTTTGTTTTTCAAACACATGACATGCCCCATGGGGATAAAAGGAAAGAAGTGAACACTGAAGGCTTCTATGAACAAGAACGGTATCATTGCATGAGATAGAAGTTGTTAGTTCCCTGGACTGTGAGAGAACTGAGGTTCAGACACATTATGAAACACGTACCAAATCACACACTCACCAGTGCACAAGGTAGAATGTGAAGCACATGTCTGTAGCCCCAAAGCCTAAGCTGTCTCTATTTTATTGTGTACATATCTGGGGTTTCTATTCTGAATTTACCTCTATCCCTGGAAAGAAACAACTAGACCCATCGGTCACCTTTTCCTTTATTTTTTAACAAATCTTTACTTTTGAAATTATTACATATACTCCCCTTCCCCCCATTGACCCCTTCCAGCCCTCCCTCCCCCCTTGCCCCAGGCCTTCAACACCCTATTGTCTGTGTCCATGGGTTATGCATATATGCATACACGTTCTTTGGTTGATCTCTTCCCACCCACCCATCCACCCTCACCTTTTCCTTTAAATATGTACTTTCATTATTATTTATGAGGGGCCTACTGTGTGCAAGGCACTGGGAATGTGATGCTGGATATGGCAGAAGCACGAGCCTGGAGGATACATTTCCGTGGGGAGAGACAGCAAATGTCTCTAAGTGACAAGCTGTGCCAGCCTGGCTCCTAGACTTCAGGCTCTATGCTCACGCCAGTTCGTGAGTGTGGGCCAACAGCATGCCTGCCTGTGTGGAGGGCTGCTTCGGAGAGCATTGGGATTGCTAGGATGTCAAAAAGGCATCACGACACATCATGCAGCCAACTGATTCCCAAGCATGTGTGTTTGTGTTCAGGGGATCTGGCCAGATTCTTTGGGTTTCTGTGGTGTTTTGTCCAAGCGCTGCATTTTTCTGTCTCATAAAACTGCGTATTGTCTTCAAACCTTTCAAGGTCATATGCTAGGTGTCAGGTATGCTCCGTGAAAATGGGGATTTACAAAAGTTGGTGTGTGTCATGGTTTTTATTTCCCCCCTTTCAGAATTATTGCTGGCTCTAAAAGAGTCAAGAACTCCAACTTGCATGAACTCTTCAACACCTCTCCAAATTCAACAAAACTGACATTTATAGCTCCGTTGAAGCGGAGACATGGCATTTGGCTTCGGATTGTTTGGACTGTAGAGTGTCAGTATAAATAGCTTTGATTGACTTTTGTATCGTGCACATCTGGAAGCAATTTATGGCATTCCAGCTAGATTAAAGCGCATTTTAAAGGAATTTCACCAGCTCTTTTCTTTTTTTCCTGTTGGCCATGGTGAATAAAGTTTCAAAGAAGGTTTAGCTGCTGTTCTTAATGCAGACTGTGGTGAAGTCAAATCCAGGGCAAATGCAGGGTGGGGGGAGAAAGGAAGAGGGAGCTTTGTTTTGCCAAAAGAGCTAAACACAGAAGTGACTTTTCCTCAATTGTTTTGTTCACACTGAAAGGAGAGAGAAACAGTTAGGCCCCGGGAAGCTGGTATCACTGCACAGAAACCCTGAACTAAGTCATTTCTAAAGAGAGGAGCAAAGTGACCTGGGAGAGGTCGAAAGAGCTAAGTATGTGCCACTTGGCTCAACAGCCAGAAAGGCTGAGAAGAAACATGAGCACTGACTTTTATTTCTTGAATATGTGCCTACTGTGCTGTTCATTCAGCAAGTACTTATGGAGCACCTACTATGGGCTCGGCGTACTTATGGAGCACCTACTATGGGCTGGGCGTACTTATGGAGCACCTACTATGGGCTCGGCACCAGAGAGAGCACACGAGAAGGGGCAGAGATGAAGATGGGCTTGCCACCCTCATGGAGCTCATGCTCTAGTGAAGCAGAAAGACATGACATGCATGTCCCACATACGCTTTCATTACCTTTGGGCTTAAAGCCCAGTGGAGAAATACAGGGTGTCCTGAGTGCCTGTGGAACTGACTTAGTTAGCAGATCAGGGAAGGCTTCCTGAGAAGATATAAAATTTGACACAAGATAGAAAAGGTAGCACTTGCCATGGCCAGTGTGGCTCAGCGTCAACCTATGAACCAGGAGGTCCCAGTTTGATTGCCAGTCAAGGCCACATGCCCAGGTTGCTGGCTTAATCCCCAGGAGGGAGCATGCAGAAAGCAGGCAATCAGTGATTCTCTTCCATCATTGATGTTTCTCTCTCTCTCTCTCTTTCCCTCTCCCTTCCTCTCTCAAATCATTAAATTATATATTTTTTAAAATAGTACTTAACTGGGAAAGCAAGTCAAGGGAGAAAAAAGGAATAACATTCCAGGCAAGGGGGTAGTTGCCATTTTCATGCCCCAAAATATGGGGAGGAACAATCCAACAACATAGGTATTTTCCCATTTAGACATGAGAAAAAAGAGGCTCAAATTGGTAATAAACCTCTTCAATGTCCCTCAGCTGTTAACTGTCCTCCTCACTTAAAGCATAATCTCCCTTAAGGCCCTTTAATTTGTTAGCACTGATGGTCTGCACAGGTGCAAGCAAGTCACGTTACTTCTCTGGGCCTCAGTTTCTCCACTTTTTGATGGGGGAATTTGGTAGATGTTTTATAAGTTGGCGTCCCCTGGGAAATCGAGGCATCTATGTAAAAATGAGGTTGTGTGTAATATATAAATCATTACATATAACACTGCTGTTCCAAACTTCAAAGATAAAAATTTTCAGATGGACAGACTTGGAGGAGCAGTAAAAGTCTTGGGGAAAATGAGAATGTACCCCCAAATTTGCCTACCTTAGGGAAGAAAATGAAATATCCATTATTAAATCAGACTCATAGGCTTAGAGAGCCCGACCCCCACACATTGTTAGAGCGATGATATATAGGTCATTGTGGCCCTTCTTTCTCTTTCTGTTGCTGAAGGAAAGTGATGAAGTGGTGCCAAGAAAGTGGCAAATTGCCTTAAAAATCACATAAAAGTGCAATTTAGCGCACACAGTTCTGCTGAAGAAAACCACCTTTGTTTCATTATTAGCTTCCCAGGGATTTCTTTCCTTGGTTGGCATTTAAGTGTGGAAACTTGTCCTTTTTTCCTTAACATAATGAGACAGTTCTTATGTTTTAAGAACAATAGAAAAAAAGCATGAAGAGTGATCGATACATTACTGGAGATTTATTAACTACCAACTGGAGCCTTATTGCTCACCTCTGGGTATGATTTGGAAAGACAAGGAGGTATAAACCTCTGTTGTTTTAAGTAAAAATAGAAAGAAATCTAATCTCTGAGACCATACGATGAAAAATGTTCTATTAGGGATTTGCTTTGCCTTTCCTTCCCTCACCTCTCCACCCTCCCCCCCCTCCCCATTCAGGTTCAGGCTTTGACCTACAGACAAAAGAGGAGCTACTTTGCTTAAAAGGTTTAGAACTAATAGGAAGGTATACTCTGAAGTTATTTGTTGACATAATTTCTGGCACTATTTTCCCAGCTTCTGTTTCAATTCTCTTTCCACTTGTCTGTACAGGCTTGACCAAAATACATCAAAACTGAGCTGGGCTGATGTGGTCACATATCATGTTTCACGCGCTCTGTATTGATATGAGACAAAGCAGGGTAAGATATGGGAGAAGCGAGAGGCTAAGAATGTTGAGTCCTGTTGTAGTAGCAGGAAATGGTTGGAGTTGAGACCAAACCTCAATGGAAAATGGGCTATGAATTAAATAAGGCAGTGGTGAGGCAGATCAGTAAAGCCTTTTTATTCTGTTGATGAGAAAAATATGTTGTTCTGTGTAAACTCGATCAAAGGGAGTTTATAGTTCAAATGATGCATTTTCTAATTTCCTGATTGTTTTAATTCAACAAATATTAAGCGCCTCCAATGTGGCAAGAATTATATCAGGGGATGGAGACAGAACGGTGAGGAGGCAAATGTGATCTTGGAGCTCACTAGGTGGGCATGGACATTAACTAACTAAGCACACATTGGATTATGTTTCTATCATTGTTTTAGGCATTATTGAAAGTTATGGAAACATTTGGGGATGAGAGCTGCGACCTAAAGGCTAAGAAACTGTTTAGTTTGCCTCCTTTATTATAGTTAATTTGCAGATGATTTTGGCTTCCTGAGTCTTGTCAAAGTTCCCTAGTCTGAAGAAGTGTCAAGTATGGATGTCTCTGGGAAAATGTAGGGGAAGTGGGGAATCATTGCAAAATTTTTTGCGGATAATCAGATGCTGCCGCTGGGTGAGTTCATTATACATCATTTTTGCTGGATGGAAGACAAAACAGTCTTGTAGACTGGAATAGAAAGTAGAGATGCAACTGCTCACAGGAGGGTTTTACTTGGCTCATAACAGAGAAATAGATGTTAACTGAAGAGTCAACTTAATGATGACATTCTCCCAATGTCCTGAGGGTAAACCCTGAAGGCCACGCCAGGGGCATTTATGGTAATGTGAGGAGCATGCTCATTTTTATTTTCCGGTCTGAGGTGTTGTGGAAGCAGTGAAAAAACTTCTGTCAACAGAGACAAAATGAAATGGAAAAACGTGGAGCTCTTTGGGGAGAAAATTATTCAGTTTGGATGTTTCTGTGGTGATGGAATTGAGACATGATATTCAGGTCTCTGCGTGGCCTTTTTTTTTTTTTTTTTTTAATATAGTCAGTGGAGACACCATTTTTTCCAACAGATTTGCATCAAATTGGGTTAAGGTGAAGCCAATGGAAATATTTTGTGGTTCTTAGGAAGATAGAGTCTATTATTCTCATGTCTTTTACATTGTGACTGGCCAAATGTGCTGAATCAGTCATTGACATGTTAGACTTTGCAACAAAACTTTGCAGAACACTTTGATGTTATAAAGAATTTTTTTCTGGACCTTGTCTCACGAGATAGTTACGATAGTCCCAGGTGGTAAATGGCCTATGGATCTGATGTCTGTCTAGTGTCCTGGAAGCTTGGGTTGGGTTGGAATGTGAGCTTTTTGAGGGCAGGAATGTTTGACTATTTAGTTCATGGTGTATCAGCAACACCCAGAAAGAACAGTGCCCGGCATAGAGAAGAAACTCAAAAAATGTATGTTGAGTTTGTGAAAGAATTAAAATTTTACTATAAAATTTGCTTGCCTATTAGAAGTTAAAAAGCAAGTGGTGGTGCGCAATGAGGTTATCAGATGGTCTGTATTGTTATTCAGTGTTCAAAAACAAAACAAGTATCTGGAGATGCTTAAATCTGAGATTGAGTTCTGCGTATTACTGATTGTCTCCAAGGTTTGAGAAATGTCACTTACTCTGTTCTAAGTTTCCCACCTATAAACATGTAATGATGAATTTATTTTTCTGCTGATACATTTTCTCCTTAAGTCCTTTGTCAAAATTAACATTTAGCATTTAAGTATTTCAATTATTTGACATTATTGTGAAGAGCTTACATTTGAAAAGTTTGTAGCGCTAAGTTTTTGGATTTGGCTCTCAAATATATATTCTGTCTGTTTTTTACCCTCTAGTCCAAATAACTGGCCTCACATCCTTAAAGAGGGGAGTAAAAGACAGAAAACATAGATAAGAGAGGGAGGTCATGACAAAATAAAAGGTCTTTACACTTGTCCTCCTACAAAATGTAGATCAGAATTTATGGTTTGACACAAGCCTCTCCAGCTAAGCAGGCTCCACATCCCAGCCACTCTCCTACACTCTAGTTTCCTCTTTTAGATTATGGAGTTCTTGAGGACACAGACTGTGCCTTACTCATCTATTTGCCCACCCCAACCCCCCATTAGTTTTGAAATAATAAATAAATATATAAATAGTTAAAGGTGCAGTTGGAACTGTAGCAGAAAATGCAGGGCTTAATAAATAAAGGTGTTCAGGAGAGTAGAGGTAATAATAGAGCATCCACAGAACAGAGGAAGGCAAAGTACTGAAAAGCCCGGACTGTCTGAATTAACGATGCAGTGAAAGCTTGACATTTACAAAGCAGCTGCCTCTGAAAGCAGAGCATGTAAAGTCGGTGAATGAAGTTTCACTCACTAAAACTATCTCCAAGGTATAATAACATCAGGAGTGGAAGAGGCTATGGTAAAGGGAATAACACACCCCATATTAAAAGGAAGCTGAAGGCCACTCTGTACCTGCCTTTGGATGCTAATATGAGAATTTTGCCAGACCTTCTTTTTTTAAAAAAGAAAAAAGATTGGATTTGTGGTTGCTTATGTAAAATTTTATTTTATTTTTTAAGCTTTGGCAGTGATATATTTTTAAAGCTTTGTATGGCCAAAGAAACCCTTCAGGCCCTACTCATTTGCCAATAGATCTACTAATTAAAGAGAGATACTATGATATTTAGTGGAGGCATTTGGGATGTAGATCAAGTACTGAAGCTGTGTTCAGACCAAGACTAAGTTCCATAGCCCTTTGCTCTGCAGAATGCCTTAGTGTCTTGTCTACTCTTTTTTTTTTTAATATATTTTATTGATTTTTTACAGAGAGGAAGGGAGAGAGATAGAGAGTCAGAAACATCGATGAGAGAGAAACATCGACCAGCTGCCTCCTGCACATCTCCTACTGGAGATGTGCCCGCAACCCAGGCACATGCCCCTGACCGGAACCGAACCCGGGACCCTTCAGTCCGCAGGCCGACGCTCTATCCACTGAGCCAAACCGGTTTCGGCTTGTCTACTCTTGACTTGCCCTGTGGCCAGTTGATCTGAGCCCTTATTATTTGAAGGCACCACTTCATGCTCAGCCTAAACAAATGACATCAAATTAACATCCAGACATCTGATACGATGAGATCTTTATATGGAAATGTCCCTTTGAAGAACTCTGGTTTGTGTCACTTGATAGACACCAAATAATACTTAAAGCAATTATAACAATACTAGAGGCCCGGTGCACAAATTTGTCCACAGGTGGAGTCCCTCGGCCTAGCAGGCTGGCAGGGGTCGGGGAGGGGGGAAGACTGTGGGATGTTGGCCAGCTGCAGGAGGTTGGCTATGGGAGTGCACTGATCACCAGGGGGCAGACACTCAACTCAGGAGCTGCCCCCTGGTGGTCAGTGTGCATCATAGTGACCAATCATTTGGTTGCATAGGCTTTAATATCCTATATAATAAAAGCCTATTATGCAAATTGACCAAACAGCAAAACGACCGGCAGAATGACCAGTCACTATGATGCACACTGACCACCAGGGGGCAGATGCTCAACACAGGAGCTGCATCCAACCCACAGGCCCCAGGCCAGCCAAGATGGGTGTGAGTGGGGGGCCCCGATCACCCCACCAGTTGCCCCACAGATTGGCCCTGATCGCCGGCCAGGCCTAGGAACCCTACCTGTGCACGAATTTCATGCACTAGGCCTCTAGTATATAGATAATCCACTCTATGATTAGGTTTTAAATGCCCACACCCGCCTAGTATGTGAGCTCCAAGATTACATCTATCTTCTTCACTACCATGTCCCCACCTCTTAATACTTTTTGCTCAATTCTGATGTTGTTGTGTCACTTGTACAGCACCAGCTTCAGATGTCTGTCATCCAATACCTGTCTTCACAGATGAAAACATTGAAACATAAAGGCAGTTTTATCAATTGATGTACCTTCATAAGGTAACAACATGATGGTAGGGGAGTGGCCATCTGAGGCCACTGAGGTAAGAGGTTCTTGTGGTAAGCTTAAGCCTCCACATTTATTTCTTTAGCCCAGTCATTTTCATTTGTCCTTTTTTTATGGCCTTAACTCACCAAAACCATGTTTTAATAAATACCCCTTCTAAGTTTACTCAAATCCATTTCTCTCTTTAATGTTGAATTCACAAGCTATACTTATATAACATAATTATTTAGCAGTCACATAAAATGTGTATCTGGTCATTCTTAACAGGCTCATTTATACATGGGCCACATAAAACTTGCATTCTTAACACCAGTGACTCATTTATTAATGGTAATAAATATGCCCAGCAATAGTCCAAACATACTTCAGAGGCTTGTAACCTGAGAATGGTCACAGTAGATGTTAAAGGTAATGTGTTTTTTTAATAACATTTTTAAAAAATGCTTTCAACAGGACTTGGAAGTGAATCAGAAATAAGGAGAGGGAGGGAGGGAGGAGGGATGAAATGAGAAAGGAAAGCAAAAAGGAAGAAAAGGAAGGAAGTAAAGGAAAGGAGGGGGAGGGAGGGGGAGGGAGGGAGGAAGGAAGGAAGGAAGGAAGGAAGGAAGGAAGGAAGGAAGGAAGGAAGGAAGGAAGGGAGGGAGGGAGGGAGGGAGGGAGGAAGGGAGGAAGGGAGGAAGGGGAATCTTTCTCCAGAAAGAAAGCTATTCCTACAAATGTGTCCAGGGAGAGGGAACAAAAATTAGATGTTATAGATTTTTCCTTAAAAAAAACAAAAAGTACAATCTATGACCTCAAGATGATTTCTATCTGAGTAGCACATTAGGCTTTGTAATGAAAGGCGGGCAGCCTTGCATGTTTTTATGGCCACTCGGCGTGCTATCAAAGATGCAAAGAGGTTCGCCCTTGGGTCAGAAAGTGTAGGAAACCTCAAACCCATGGTAGGAAGTTAGACACATTCAATAAAAGGCAATCATTTCATGAATATTGGTGAGAATTAATAGCACTTTATTTTGTGGCTCACTGAGGAAACGTGTGGTTGATGCTGTTCAGAAGTACTTCTCAATGTTCTAATAGAAACCATGTGCCTGCGTAAGGAGTTGGAGCACAGGCCATCCCGGCTGGGCAGCTGATGCTCTGCAGACCTCTCAGGCTCTCCCTTTTCTTTGTTTCAATTAAGATTTCAGTCCAATGAAATCCTCCGAAGTTAATGAAAATGAATCAACAGAAGGTTAATGAATTCAGGGAAGAATTTGAAACAACAACCCCCTTTCAATCAGTTCTTAATAAACTATTCCCTTTTCTTTGATCCCAGTTCTTCTGTTTAGTGCCTCACAACCCTCTCTGCCTCACCTTCAAGGATGAATGACAGTTATGATCTCACTTATATGTGAAACATAAAGAAGTCAAACTCATAGAACCAGAGAGTAGAACAGTGGTTGCCAGAGGCTAGGAGACAGGGCAATGGAGAGATGTTCAAATGGTTCAGTGAGCAAGTTCTGGGGATCTAACATATAGCATGGTGATTATACTGAATAATACTGTATTGTAAAAAAAAGTTAAAAAAACTTTATTATATACTATGAAATTTGCTAAGAAAGTAGATAATAAATGTTCTCACCATTTAAAAAAAGGTAACTGTGAGGTAATGGAGTAAGTTAATTGTATTAATCATTTCATAATATATATGTATAGTCAATCTTCACTTTATGCACCTTTAAAAAATCACATTATATCGTGTAACTATAGGCAATTTTTGGTTAATCAGACTTCAATAGAGCTTGGAAAGGGGGGAGAAGATGTACCAAGGACAAAAGATAGTTAAAATTTTAGGTGTTTGTGTGATCCTCACATTAATATCTTTTTCCCCAATTGGGAAAAACAGGAGAAATTTGGCTTGTGTCAACTTGTCTAAGGGTCAAGCAGGAACCATACCTAGGTCTCCCCATTGTTGTATCCTCAGTGCCCAGTGTTCCACCAAACTCATATGGATGTTTTATTAATATATTTTAGAATGATGGAAAGAAGACATGTTATTTTTATAGATTCTAAGGCTCCAAATAATCCCTAAGTTCTCCCTTCTCAGGCCAGGAATTAGTAACCAGAGCCTAGAATTTGTACGTCAGTGTTCATGTGCTAGCTCCCTTAGTGTGTGGTCAGTACATGTCTGGCTTATCCTGGAAATATATTGTGGAAGTGAATAAATTGTGTCTCTCTTGTTCCCCGTAAGTAGTGTCTGGAAAAGAGTAGATAATCAACTTTTTGCCAAATGAATTAATACTAATTAAAGTAAGTGTCTTTCTAATGTTACTAAAATATTCTACAGCTATATTAAACTTCTTTCTAGTCACAGTGGGATCTGGAGGAAGCAATAGTCAACCAACTATGTAAGGCAGTCCTGGAAACTTTGAACCATTCTTTCACCCACACAGCAGTCCTATTTTTCTTTATTCATCTCCATTATTCTCAGTGAATTCCCTTTTTGCATCTGATAGTTTATAACTTCAAGGGGGGTCATCAACCTGATCATTAAAACTCTTCTAGCATTTTTGTGCTACTTGGAGGAATGGACTCTAACCAATGACTTCTGAAAGGCAAAGTTCAAAAATCTATAACGTATAGTTTGGTGGTACCAACAGGTTTGAGACGAGAGGAAGAAAGATATCAGGTCTGTTTCTAGGACATCCCTGGTCTGAAAGTTGAGACAAGCACAGGTAGCGTGCCTCCTTGCAAAAGCAACTTGCCCGGCTATTGGATGGAGAAGAGAGAGTCTTACACTTCCAAGGCGGGAAGACAGAATGACGTGCTGTACATGTATAAATATGTCAGTAAGCTTTCTGGCTTTCCTCTCCTTTTCTTCTCTCCCCTGATTCACAGAGTTGAGAAAGATTGTGGGTCCAAGATGGAGTAGGAGAATGTTGATCAGGAGGCCCTTCCAAGAGAGAAAGTGCAGTAACTGTTGGTATCTGAGAGGTTCAGGTTAATGGATAACCTGTTGGCTTCTTTCCACACTTTCAGAGCCAGAGCTGCCTCTCTCCAGAGCAGTGTACTGTCAGTGTGTGTTCATTGTTTGTGGTCTCTGCTTGTGTCCCACTGTCAAAACGACTTCAGTCTTGCTGCATCTACTACATTGTATGATTTGGCTTATGTACCAGAAGAATCAGACTTGACTGAACTATGTTTCAGATTAAATTCTATATAACACCAATGAAAGGTTTTTGTAAAATGTGAGCTGTGATTCTCTGGAATATAAAATTCATTGTCACGGACTTGAATCAATAATTACTTCAGTAAATTATAAGCATATTACTGGTTCAGCTGCCCTAGTGAAGCTTCAGAAGTTCTTTAGGTTCAATACTTTTATTAGTTCTAAAATAAAATTTAATGTAGGCTTTTTCTAAAAATGTCTTAATGAATATGAACTATATAGCATACTTCTAAATACAGCTGAATTTATGAACATGACTTAGTATTTTGTTACACATTGCAAAATGACTTGATCAGATTTGACATCGATTAGACCTAGCTGTTCAATAGCTTGGCTAAATATGCATTTCTTTTTATTAGGAATCCATCATGCCCAGGGCATAGGCCAACATTTTGGCTTGGTAAATTATGTAGTCTGCCCAACCCTCTCTAGGCCAGTGATGGCGAACCTTTTGAGGTCAGCATGTCAGCATTTTGAAAAACCTTAACTCTGGCCGAAACCGGTTTGGCTCAGTGGATAGAGCGTCGGCCTGCGGACTGAAGGGTCCCGGGTTCGATTCCGGTTAGGGGCATGTGCCTGGGTTGCGGGCACATCCCCAGTAGGAGATGTGCAGGAGGCAGCTGATCGATGTTTCTCTCTCATCGATGTTTCTGACTCTCTATCTCTCTCCCTTCCTCTCTGTAAAAAATCAATAAAATATATTTAAAAAAAAAAAAAAAGAAAAAAAAAAAAAAAAAAGAAAAACCTTAACTCTGGTGCCGTGTCTCATATAGAAAATTTTTGAGATTTGCAACCATAGTAAAACAAAGACTTATACTTTTGATATTTATTTTATATATTTAAATGCCATTTAACAAAGAAAAATCAACCAAAAAAAATGAGTTCGCGTGTCACCTCTGACACGCGTGTCATAGGTTCGCCATCACTGATCTAGGCTCACCATTGCTGGGACCACTTGGGAAGTTAGAGAAAGAAGAATGTCTGGAAAGGCATGGAGAGAAGACTGTTGTGTCTGTTGATTTCTGAGAATTCCCTAGAAAATATCCTGGGGTAGACTGATGTATCCACAGGCTTGTGTGATTTTCTTGCACATCCATTTTAAAAAGGAACAAAAGACTCAAAATAGGCCCTGGCCGGTGTGGCTCAGTTGGCTGGATGTCAGCCCATGCGCCAAAAAGGTCGCTGGTTAGATTCTCTTTCGTGGAACATGCCTGAGCTGTGAGCTCAATTCCCACTAGGGGGCATGCAGGAGGCAGCCGATCTGTGATGTTTCTCTCTCTCATCGCTGTTTCTATCCCTCTCCCTTCCTCTCTCTCTAAAGAGTAATAAAAAATCTTTTTTAAAAAAAGACTCAAAATGGGCAGTGTCCTAATCTATTCCCTGAGTGAATAGACCAGTGATGGCAAACCTTTTGAGCTCGGCGTGTCAGCATTTTGAAAAACCCTAACTTAACTCTGGTGCCGTGTCACATATAGAAATTTTTTGATATTTGCAGCCATAGTAAAACAAAGACATATTTTTGATATTTATTTTATATATTTAAATGCCATTTAACAAAGAAAAATCAACCAAGAAAATGAGTTCGCGTGTCACCTCTGACACGCGTGTCATAGGTTCACCATCACTGGAATAGACACTGAGCAGCTACAGGTCAATCATAGGCCAATTTAGAACATATTGGAGACTTTGGTATTCTGAAAGACAACATTATCCAAAACAGGGTATACTAGACTTCCATTGGAATATGGAAAATATTATAATTTCTATTAGGATTTAGGTATTATCAAAATATACTATGCTTTGCTAATAGTCAATATATGGATCAGCCATAGCAGATGCATATATTTTATAAGTAAATACACATACACTGGGAATTCTTGCTACTTTTTTTTAACAGATGAGATGTGCACTCAACCACTGCTGTTCTGCTTCAAGAACACTCATGTCTTAAGACTCAGCAGGGAGAATCTGCCTCATTAACTTATCTTACGCCCAGAGTCTTACAATTTTTTCCAAATTTATTCGTGATGTATAATTGTACCACCCATGTCACCAAGAACTCCAGTGTATCATGTAGTGAAAGATAACGTTATTCTAAGTCCTCCTCTATTTTCAAAGACTTCTGGGGGGAATTTCAGCCTTGAGCTTTACAGATTACTTACTGAAAGAGCCCGGGAGTTATTGCTATCCATTGGGTAATTAGGTAGTTCCAAGGAAAATAATAAAACTATTTTGTGCCTGGGAGATTAGAATGGCACACAGTGACTCATATTAGTCAGCTGAGTAATTATGTAATTACAAAAGAAGGGGAAGAAAACCCTTCAGATTGTTTTTCCTAAGAGGCCCTTTTGGAAGTGTTCCAGCCCATCAGGTACTTATGTAATTAGGTCAGGGGCGCAATCCATAGAGGAAAGGCTGGGGAGGGGAGATTTGTTTTTAAAAATGTTTATGTAATAGAACCTGGTGGAAGAAGAAAAAGGAGCTCTTAAAAGATTCATCCAGTCTCCACACATACTATGTAAGTTACTGTAGCAAATGTGAAGGGACATGGTGTTCCATAGTAACTTGAGTCTGTGTGTAAATGGGTAAAATACATAGAAAAGCTGTGTATATTCTGGAGTAATCACCACTATTTATTAAGTCTATGCTAGTTCTCTCTTTCAATAGCTCAATATAGGGGCTCTTGCTGTGTCTGTACTATTTCTGCAGCTAAGTAAACTGAGAGGCTCAAAGGATTTGAACCAAGTCCTTTAAGGTTCAACACCTGCTCTCCCCACTGCACAATGATACCTACCAGCATTTCTGGACTGAATTATGCTGCTTGTTCTGCTTGTATAAATCAGTAGGATCATTATCCATTTTATCTCTTCACTTTGTATACATATTGTCTACACAGTGAAAAACACAAGATTGAAAAATAGTTAGCTTGCTGATTTGGGACATTTAAATGATCCGTCTGGATTTCCTACATTTGTTGATCTGAAGAGCTATACCTTGCAGAATACTTAGTACAAACTAGCTCCACCTCCCCTCACCCAACATATATTACCCTACTTGAATGCATTCAACTTTCTCAGGTTAACACATGTTAGTAAAAGCAGAATGTTGATATTTTGAAGGAATGTATTGTTATGATATTAAATGTCTTATTTCATTGTACAAGTTTTGCTTAAACATATTCACTCAAGTTCTTAAAAAGTGCTTATAATGGTGTCTGTGTTTCTGAGACATTCTGTATGTGTTGATTAATTTTTGTGGCAGAAAACTAACAGATTAAATGGCCAAAGTCTCTTCATCTTAGATTTCTTTACTCTTTATCTGATGGATGTGTTTCATCCAGCCATGCTTTTTTTTTTTTCATTTCAGGGGATAAAAAAGACACATCTTCAGAGAAATGAACTAAGGCCATTTCTTTCTTTTAAATATCTTTTTATTAATTTTAGAGAGGGAGAGAGAGATAGAAACATCAATGATGAGAGAGAATCATTGATTGGATTCCTCCTGCATGTCCCTACTGGGGAACGAGCCTGCAACTGGGGCATGTGCCCTGACTGGGAATCAAACCCTGATCTCCTGGATCATGGCTCAACCACTGCACCATGCTGGCTGGGCTAAGGCCATTTCTTTTCTCCTTAGCTTAGATATAATAGTTTCTGGTATGGGAATACAACCAGGCATAGTTTTTAGCTGACTTGGAGTAGTCTTGGTGGGTGAAGTCACATCAAATAAGCAGCAGGACTTCTTACGAGTGTCTGTGGAAGAACTGAGATACCGGAAACTGGGAGAAAGGAAATAGGTTTGGAAGAGCAGGCAAAGTCTCATCAAGAAACATGCCTCTCTGCCAATTCCAGACAAACGTGCCTTCTACCACAGACTCTAGCATTCATGTGATTTAACATAACAATTGTCAAAGGCCCACCAAATAATGATTTAGAGTTTCAAGAACTTCAGCATTGAATTTGGTGAAATATGGACAATTAGGACTGGCAATTTGTCCTTTCTAATGTCCACCACTCTGACCCTTCTTTTTCCTTGAGATGCTTGCCATGAAAAAGTTAGGAGACTTTCTGGGACAGGCTGAGAGATTGATAAAGGCGATAGTGGTTACTGTGAACATTTTAGCTCTGTGGATGTATTTGTCTGTGTAAAATGCTTCTTATGTAGGGTTAAGAATTGAAGAATATCATTTTAGCTCAACATCTTCACTTTAATTGGACTTTTAAATACCAACCAATGGCGGACTATGAATAATTTCTTGTGAAATTAATGAACATTTCAGGTATTTCATAGGAGCTGCATAATTTCCTAAATCCATTTACTTATTGGATAAATATTTTGACACTGAATAGAAAATAAGTTAGATACAGCTCTCCCCCCTAAAAAACGACCCTAATTGGTTGAGTGGTGTCATGAGTACTATAATCAGGCAAATAGGAAAAGGACATCATTTACTATTTGGGGAGGGAAAACTTCCTAGAAGAAGGAGCATTTGCTGCAGATTTTAAAGACTGAATAAGCAAGTATGGCAAGTTTCTAGACTCACAGAGTTTCATGTGACAACACTTAGGTGGTGTGTTGGCATGACCAGCTGATCATGCTTAGAAAGCTCTGCCCCACTTCCCATTCCCAGGCTGAGACTATGGATGGGGTCGAGAAGATGTCACGTCCACTGCCACAGGGTTAGCCTTCTTTGAGCACATGGCACATATTTTATGACCTTCACCACTAAAGCCACATTAAATGATTAGTATTTTTATACCAGATTTAACCCTGAAGATGAGACCCATAAACTAGTACTTTTAAAATAATTATTTACTTCTCAAAAGGCTTGTGGTTTCAGAAATATTAAATTGGGTTCCGCCACACTAAGTAAAGTGGTTTTGTTTTAGAGAAGTTTCACACACATTCAGTTCAAGAAGGGAAGTGGTTCTACATGACTTAGAGCAATTCCATGCTCTACCATTTTCCAGCAGTTACTCCTGCTCTGTTGGGGTAATCCTCTTCAAGTTTTCTTTTATTCTGTTCTAATTTATTTATTCAGACTTGTTTTATTGTTCAATTGTAGAAATCATTTGCTGGCAACCGATAATAGAAGATAAAGATCTTCTTTCATATTATATTCATGTGCTCAGTTCTTACCCCCATTTTCCAACATAGTTCTATCACAATGTTAACTTAACCAATATTCAATATTACACATATGATTGTGCAAATATCACTTATAGTTGAATATGCCATATACTGTGATTACACTTCCTTCCGGCATATAATTTGGCTTGGTTCTTGCTGACACAACTTCTCTTTGACACAACTCACAATTTAATGTTTTAATTCTCTCTGGTCTACTAAATGTTCCATATGCTTTCAGACTACTAAAATTTTGTTGTCATCTATCATCTGCTGTTGTCTCCTCTCCCATTCTTTTTAACCTTGAGGATTTTTGCTTTGGGGAGGAAATAGAGATAAAGGAGTATCTTTGATATGCCACGTTTAACAAAAGTAGGATAGGGTTTTACATGTGGGGCCACTGAAAAGGAAGGAGTGGGATTTTAAGTGAAATGTTTCACCATCTCAGAGGAAAAGCAGGTGTTGAGGCAGAGCATAGTTTAAACTACTTGTCAGAGATAGTAAGTAACACAGATAAAGTACATGTATGGAGGAGGAATAGAAAGGTGTCATTGTCCTTGTGAACTTTCTATTTGTAAAAGTGGGAGAGAAGGAGTGTTTGCAGTAAAAAGACAGCTCTTGGCCTGGGGGTTAAAAGGAAAGAAAAAAGGAAGCTTGCAAATACTTTCAAAGAATTATCTAAAGGTGATTCATGCCTAACAACCAAAGTAGAGGCCAGCCTCTTTGAATCTTAAGTGCATAGAAATATGAGAAGCAAGAAAGGAGGATAAAGGTATTTGCAAAATTCAACTTGTAAATCTTTGGAGTAGGATACTAAGGTAGAGCTACCCTTTGGAAGAACAATCAGGCAGCTATAGGTAAAATATTTTTAGAACAGGATGGTCATAGAGGTAGAATGAGAAGGTAGGATGCTGTGATAGCAGGAGTAGAAATAAGATAAAGGAAAATGTAAAGCAGCTTACTGACAGTTGCTGTGGAAAGATGAGGCAAATGTGAGGAAAGGGATAGGAAAATATACTCTACTAATTGCCAAATATAAGAACAGTAACAGGGGTGTAAAGTCCAGCACAGAGAATATAGTCAATAATATTGTAATAACTGTATATGGTATCAGATGGGTATTAGATTTATCAAGGTGATCGCTTCTTAAGTTATATAAATGGCTAATCACTGCCCGGCTGCTGTGGCTCAGTGGTTGACCATCAACCTATGAACCAGGAGGTCACAGTTTGATTCCCAGTCAAGGCATATGCCTGGGTTGCAGGCTTAATCCCCAGTAGGGGGGCATGCAGGAGGCAGCTGATCAATGATTCTCTCTCATCATTGATGTTTCTATACCTTTCTCCCTCTCCCTTCCTCTCTCTGAAATCAATAAAAACATATTTTAAAATATCTCTAATTACTATGTTGTACACCTGAAAGTAATATAATATTTTATGTTAGCTGTATTGGAAAAAAATTTTAAACACACGTATACTCTAGAACAGTTGGAAGAGGGAACAGAAATACTCAAAGGTCAGTCATTCAGGTTTGGATAGCTACATTAGTGATGGTTCCATTCACAGAAATGGAGAAGTTATTAGAAGTAGAAACTAGAGAGGAAATGAGTTGTTTGTGAGTATAATAAATTTCAGTTCTCAAACCATAGGAAAATATCCAAGAGAACATTGGAAATGTGGATTTAATTTAAGAAAAAACATCAGGGTTAAAAAAGAGAAGGGGCCTGCAATAAAAATAAGGAGTGTCAGTAAATCACTAAGCCACCTGTTTAACTCAAGTGACCCACCCCCCAAATTAAAACTACATCAATGAAAAAAAGTAGTGTTGCTTTACATTGCGGTTATTTCTTCTTATCTCAACATCACCTATCCCTTTTAGTAGCTCTGACACCATTACCAAACCTTTAAAATGGAGACTATCACTTAACTGAGGTAAGATACTTCATTTCCTTGTGCCTATCTCCTCACAATAAAATGAGAATAGTAACAGCACCTATCCCAATGGGTTGTTGTAAGAATTAAATGAGTTAATAATTGTAAAGTGCTTAGAACCACATGAAGCATGTGGTAAGTCCAAAACAGGTATTATGGCTCTTGTGTGTTTTTGTTTCGCTTTTGTCATTGATGAGGTGATGTGTCATACTTATTTCTGTATCCCTCGCAGTATTATCAAATTTGACGGTCAATGCTCACTGTAGTGAATCTTAGGGTGACAAAGAATTATCAGTGCCATTTTCCTACTGTGGAACATTTTGCCAGACATCACAAAGTGACTCAGCAGAAAGTTAAGCTTTAAGTGTAGGTCTTGTGACTTCAGATTCAATGTCCTTTCCCACAAAAGCTAGGCTATTCTATAAATTTTGCTACTTTAGTCCCCAAAATGTATTTGTCATTCATGCTACCTGCCCACTGTAAGATACCCTGCTTATTGTAGATATCAAAATCCAAATGAATGGAGACTCCACCATAGTATATATATGCCTCCATGATCATTGAGGGAGGAAAAAGGGGAGGGGCTTCCATACCCATTTCATTGACCAAAGCTAATTGGCCACACCTAACTTAAACTAGACAGAGGATGTGAATTTGTACCTTTTATCCTCAGGAGAGGAGTGCCAGAATATTTGTAAGGAGCCCTAAGTATGATCCCACTATGGACAAACACACAGGATGCAAGCTATTTTATGTATGATTCCAGAACCTCCACTCTTGATCATCATATGAAACTGCCTCCCAAATTCTATTATAATTTTGAGATACAAAGAGGTACAGTTGCCAGATTTAGCAAATAGAACATCAAGGTAAATTTAAATTTCAGATAAATATTCTTTTAGTGTAAGAATACCCCATGCAATCATTGAGACACATTTATACCCAGTGATTGGTTATTTATCTGGAATTCAAATTCAGCTGAATGCTCGTCCCTGTTTTGTGGCAATCCTACAGAAGAGCTTTACAGATCTCAAATCTGTTAGGAAATACCTAAACTCGTTTGGAAGGACAACCATGCAATAACAGAGATAAGTGGATTCAATTATAATTGCGAGTGTTTTCCTGAAGGTTAACAGGAAGTTCCTTCAGGGGGAAATAGCGAAGATGATTGCAAAGTAACAATTATGCCTTTTCCCTAAAGTATCTTTCCCTCACACCAAAGGTAGTTCCATGCTCTCTTGTAGAAAACCATAGAAATCAGTGGCTCCTTGGGCATAACAAGAAAAAAGAAGCCAGGAGTAGTAAGGGTGGGGCCACAAGTAAGATGTGAAACAGTCTGTTTTGTGTTGTTTTAGAAAAAGGGGAAGAGATTTTAGGACTTGGCATTGCTGAGAGAAAAGACTAGGCAGAGGCAATGAGATTGTCCTCTCTCTAGGTTGCCTGCACTCAACTTTTATTAGTTTCTTCACTGTACACAGTTTGGGGGCATTCCTACTTGATTAGACTGAGTTCAGAGCAGACCATCAAAAGTCATTAAAATTGGGAAGTATCCCTAATAAGGATACTTATTAGGCACCAAGAACTGAAATAGGTTGAAAGGAGATTGTAGTTTTTATGCAAATGAAGGCACATCTAATTTAGTAAACAACAACACCCCTGTGGCTTATGACAGGACATAATGGTGATTAATTTATTGGGTAAACATCACAGATAGACTCCTACCACACACATACAGACATACATAATTAAGAACATAAGGACCAGGTCAGGAAACACACTCTTGGGCCTAGTTCCTGGACATTCCATTGGTTACAGGGAAAGAGATCAGACACCTATCAAAACTCTTCCCAACTCCTTGAATATATAATATTATGAAATTGAACTCAATTCCTTTACACTAGCACATCCAACATCTCGTTCTTAAGAAAAACTGTTAACAACTCCCCTTGTTTCAAACATAGTTACTGATCTGTCTTTCCCCCTGACAAGATTGCAAGCTTTCTGGGGGTAAGGATGGGGCTGTGTTTATATTTACCTTGTTCCTAATCCACGTGCAGCTTCCTTTGCTTAGCAGTTCCACAGTAAATGCTTCTGAATTGAGCTGGAGCCTTGGCGGCAGTCCCTAAGATCCAGATGCAGAGCATTTTGCTGCCATTCCAGCTGGGAGCCAGCTTCAGAAAAGTCAGATCTCCTTTCCTCTAGGAACCTGTGATCTATGTGGGGAAACGCTTACAATGGTCTTGAACATGACTTGCCAACAGATGGAAAGAAATCCAGTGCCAATAAATACAGCCCATGTGTTCCTTAAATGTTGATGGAGTGCTGATAGGTGAGTTTGGAAATCACTTCACTTTGGACGTTAGGTAAAAACTTTCAAAGCTTCTGTGGAGTCCCCCAAGTCAAGTAGGACACTGGGGCCAGGTTAGGGTTTGTGGTATGTCTACTGTCTCTCTCCCTCACTGGCCTTACAATGTGGCCTCTAACACAGTGGTTCATGAAGCACCCTGCCTGTGATCCTCTTTGGAAACATACACTTTGGGAAGGAAAACTGCTGAAATCCAGAGTGCCATGATCCCCTTCACTCCACAGAAATGGCTCAAGCTCTGCTCTGGGCCTGCCACACACCATTGTCATTGTCCCTGAGGAGTTCTCAGGCTAGTGGGGATGTGTGGAGGGGGGGGTGGGGGGGCACACGAACACAGTACCAGTACTTGTTCAGCTCTAGATTCTATGGATTGACACAGACTCTGAGGTGAGTTGGTGAAACTTGTATTGGAGGAACTAAAGTAACCTCATGTGACTGAAACCTAGTCAAGCCTCTCTTAACCTAATTCCATTCATTAATTGATCCAATGGTTTATTTATTCATGCAGACTTTTATTTTACAAGGAACACAGCTAAGAACTGCATGAAATATATGAATGAATGGCTTGTCAGTTGTGACCTTGAGAAGCTGATTGTCTAGAAGGGGAGAAAGGCATGTAAATACTTTTATCTAAATCAATATAGAGAGATGAAGGAGAGACACAGAGGCATCCAGGGAGCAGCCATGTGCTCTTCTACCTAGGGAGGTCTGCAGAGGCTCTGGAGAGATGGTGGTCTTTGACATGAATACTGGGCTCACTTCTGGGTGTATTTGGAAAGGTAGACAGGAAGCTACTGCAAGCAGAGGCTACAAAGATGAGCAAAGGCAAGGAGGCTAGAAATCTCAGGTATATGAATAACTTTCTCCTATCATTTGTCCCCGGAAGGAGAAGGAGACAGAGGAAATGACAGCATGAGAAGCAGAAGGACTGTGGATGTGGAAGAGGCCATGACAAAAGGGCTGGGAGCATGGAGAGCAAACTGTGTCTACTTAGCCATTTTGCCAAAGGCCAGCTCCGCTTAAGAATCTGAAGAGAAAACTGAGATTATTTATGTTCTACCACAAGCAATACATCCAAGGCCAAGAGGAGCTGAGAGTTATTGAGCTAGTTCAAAGCAATCTCGATTATTGAAAATGAATGAAATTGAATTCCACTTCCTACAGAGTCATTTATTGAGACACAAAAGCAATTAATATTGAAAATAAAATAATTGTGAACTTCTGAACTAAATTACCATGCAGATATAATGTACTGTCTCATCAGTCTTTAAATACTGCATGTATTAGAAAATCGTAACACCAGTGTGTGAACCAGGGTTCTCTACATCATTAGCATTTATTCATTCTGCTTTGGCCAGAAGGGGATTCTCGAGAGTAGTAAATTAAAAACCAAGGATTCAGAAATATAATTCCAAATGTAAAATTCACAACCCTGTGGAGGTTTGGGATTTCAGCTTGTAAATTAATTCTTTTGTTTGGTAGAATATTTTAAAAAGCTGAGCTTGTAATGTATTCCATAGTTCATTGACAGCAACAGAAAACTTTTGCATTTTATTGAAAATTTGACATTGTCATGGACCACCTGTTGCCAGGTACCATGCATGCATTTGACGAATGATTCTGCCCTCAACCTCAAGCATCCTTGTGTAACTGGCTTATGTACTGAGAGATGTTACATATCTTGTAACCCACTCAAGTCCCGACTTGCGTCACTTTGCTCTATGAAAACACTACAAAGTCCATAGAAGGGTTGGTCACCCATTATACTTGCTTCTTCCCATTTTGGGAAATGAGGCTGTCTTTAAGTAGGGAACCAATGTAGAGCTTATGATAAGGATTGGAAGAAAGTAATTAGGAACATTTGGGAGGGTGAAAGTGGAAAGAAAAGGAGGCTAGTGAAGGGACAGTGTCAAGAAAAGCATCCTGGAGAGTAACATGTCCTCTCATGCTGGAGAGCTCTGGAATTAGTATAGGACAGGCCTAGAGCATTGCAACCAGGAACGAAGGAGCTGGTGCACTTATTCCTCTGATATCTGACGATTCACCCATGAAGAATCAGAGTTTGGCTCTTTGGAGTGAAAGCACGTGGGGTGCTAATGTGTGGGAAGACGGGAAAAGGGTCTGAGGGGATGTGGACAGTGTCCTGGCAGCATCTGCCACATCAGCCATATCAGATATTTCGTGGTTATCATTAAATGTGGAAAGATCTTTTAATCTTACCAGACCATGGTGATAGCAAAGAATTTACTATCATCATCCTGGGAAATATACCTAATTCTTGACAGTCTCCATTCAGAGCTTGATATGCATGGAGAGCTTTCAAAGGGGCCAAGGAATCAATTTCCTATTGGTCTCAGGCTGGTGACACATGCTAGGCACTCTACTAAGTTAGAAAAATGAAGTAGTAGAGGCACAATAGATAATGCCACTTGAGAAAGCTTCCAAACCGCTGGGCGTAAGGCAGGAGGGAAGAGGCGGCCTCTGAAGAGTCATAGATACATCCATCTGAAAGAGTACTGGCCCAAAAATATGTTTGAGTGCACAGTTTGACTGATCTGTAGCCCACCCGTTTGCAACATGGAATGTCTAAAATAAATGACCTTCATATTTACATAAATATGGTTTGGACATTGATTGAAAACTTTCCAGAATATAGAAAGGGAGAATAATGTTAAATTCTCTAGATTCCTGCTATCTCTTTAATGGTTGGGACTCTGCTTCAGAGAAATAGGTGCTTGTAGTAGTAGGTTCCATTGTAATATATAGCCAATACCTGAGGATTTCTTTAATACATATATGTATCCAGGGAAGATAAATTAAACCCTTATTTTGAATGAGAGTTTGCCATCAGCATTTTGGGAGAAAAGAATTCTTTTCAGTATTCAATAAAACATAATGTTGTCTGTCTTTCAATAGGAAATAAAACACTGTCTCAATGCAATCCTTCCTTTGCCCCTCCTCCAAATCATTAGTGGGGAAAAATCTCTTTAATGACCAATACCCAACTAATGCCCATGCAAATTGATTGAATGTAGCACTAAGCCACAAGCCTTGAAGTAAACCATACCATGAGTGTAGGAGCCTTCATTGTTAGGTCTTTACAAAGTTGTATTTTATAGTGGCACTCTCCTGTATTAATCCCAGGTGCCATGACATCTTTGGGGTTTTCACAGTGATTCACCATCGATGATCAGGCAGATAATTGAAATGTTAGTTTCTAACCTTTGGACTAACTATGAATGGTCCCAGGGCTACATTTAAACATTATAAATCGTTCTGCTGGAAATTTCCATGCTTTTTGCATTCAACATGCAAACCAGGTCCTATTGGCAGTTATAAACCAGCAGGGAATAGACATTTTAGGAACCTTTTGCAATAAGCACTCTTGTGTACTGACTATGACTTAAGATGTTCCATTGTTAAGGAACTTATGGTTATCTCCACAACTTTTCAAATTATGTTGGAGAATGGGAGTTGGGTTTTGATATCCCATTTATTTCCCCCCTCTTAAAGTTTAAAATAAAAATACTTACCTAAAGACTGAATTTTAAATACTTAATCTCTTTGAAAAATTATAAGCAAAAATAAGTACTTAAAATAAAACTTCAATTAATCTAGGTTGGCTTGCTGCACTGACTGAATTTGCTTGGTAGTTGAGTAACTTTCCACTTCACTTTTTGCTTTGAAGACTTGGCATAGGAAGGGCTTACTCATTCCTAGATCCTATGGGATGAAAGCAGCTTCAAAGTAAAAATAAGGACTTCTTTTGTTTCAGTTTCTTGACCGTGGCATTATATTTGTGCTTGCTTTTATATTTTAAGAAGATGATGACCTTTTGTTCACTCAGGCTCAGTAGAGGAAGACTATCCAAATGATGGAGAAAGCTAAACTATCAATTATTTTAAAAGAAATAGAATATTTTTACTACAAACAATATCTTAACTACAGGCAATATTTTTACTATGGAGCTTGATCACTAAAGTCCTTTCAGAAGGGCTCTTAGAGAAATGGAATGATTGCTTAGATAAGAATGATTTATAAAGAGTTGTTTTGTCTTTTTTTAAATGTGTTTCTTACACTATTAATTTGCTTTGGAAGTCTGTCTTTATCATTGATACAAAGATACACTTCTGAACAATTAGCATTATAGTTATATGTGTTTTTTCTGAGTTAAACTATTCTTCTTTGACACCTTTCAAACCAGTGTTTAATTGTACACTTCCACTTTCCTCAGATGGTAAAAAATGTCTTTACAACATGAACTTCCTGCCCATTAACATTCACCTAAATGACACTAGGGTGCCATTTGGTTAATTACATTTGGAGTTCAAAATTTTGATTATGGCTGATTTATCAGAGGTAATCTCTTAAAGGAATAAAATTAAATAATGGGCAATGCAGGTAAAGAAGATTAACTTTCCCTAAATCATCAGGAGTGTCTTGGTTTTCGTAAGTATACTGGATGTTGATATAGTACACTTGGCTTTTGTGTTGGGTGGTCTGTGTAAACTCCAAGTGGTTAGATTCACGGAATAGTATTCCAACCGTGGGTCATTATAGGTTACAGGAACAAACTTACTGGTCTAATGACTTTTGATTTTAAGATGTTATAAAACTTCACTAGCTTTTTCTTTCATTTAGTCTATTGAACTATTTAATGTGATCTATGCTAAGTGAAGCACAAAGGTAAAATTCTTGCTCTCATGGAGTATACAAGTTGAGTGGTGGGCAAATCTAAACCAAATAAGAAGTTAACGAATACAATTATTACAAGTTGTTTTAAAAAATGCTTGGAAATTAAAGACCTAGTGTCGTAAGGCAGAGCATGAGAGGGTGTGAAGTGACAGATGACTTAAGTTATTTTAGAACTGTATTTAAGTTATTCTAGACACTTAAGTTATTTTAGGAACTATAATTTACTGCTCTTGAATAATTCTAATGATAATATAATATGTGGTCAATGCAGAAAACTTGAAAATTATCAAAAAATCCACCTATAGTTTTTTTCACCAAGAGGTAACCAGTATTAACATTTTGGCAAACAGCACCCACTTTCTGACTTATATATGAATACTTATACATATGGATTTTCACAAAAAATAAAGTCTTACTTCACACATTATTATATAGCCATTTTCTACTTTGTAGAATGAACATTTCTCCCATGATATTTTATATTGTTTTACATTATAATTTTAATAGCTGCATATAATTACAGTTATGTCTTAACCAATCCACCATTTATGTACATTTCAGTTGTTTACAGTTTTTCACTTATATAAAGAGTGGGATGTCTATCCTTTTTCTTATTTTTAATTATTTCCTCAGGGAACACTCCTAAAAGTGGAATTGCTTGGTTTAACTCCTGAGGCTTTGAATATGGAAGTAGTAGCCATAAAAAAAAACAACAACAACAAAAACCCACGTACTGAATACTTTCACTAGCTAGAAACATGTCCCCTTTCTCTATATATCACTTTTATTAGGTTATTTTTTCATTTTTAAACTTTTATCATTTCAGTAGTCACAAAATTACAACAATAACTATTCTATTTTTTTTATTTTATGTGAAATTTGAATATATTTCTAGTAATGTTTTAAGATTTGCAATTGCTTTTAAAGTAAAACTAGAAACAAAATCAAATGTAGAGTAATTGGGAACTTTTAGAATATGAGCATTCTGAAGACAAAATTGAAGGTGATGCTCTTTACAAAAGCAAGTCAACAAGGTATAAATGAGAACATCAGTAATAGAATGGGAACAAAACAAAAAAAAAGTAGTTTAGTGAAAACAGACAAACTTGGAATCAAGGTTAGGAATCTTTGTCCCATGAATCAGTTTGCTGAAATTTCTGATGAGCAATTTATTTTTAAATTGAATTATGAAAATTGGCAGTATGTTAGAATTCCTGTGATTATTCTTTTGAAAGATATTATAGTAAACCAATGAGAAAAATAGGTTGTCTATGAAGACTACATTCCAATAGCAATGATAAATGGAAGATTTTAATTTGTAGGTCCCCTGGCAAACATTTTTCCCTATAACTGTTAGTTATCAAAATTAAATAATACTAAGAAAATTTAGTGGCTGTATTAAATGCAGTGACAGAATGTAGAATTTAAAGGAATTTGGAAGATTGTCTAACACAGCTCCTCATTTTACAGGTAAAAGAGAGTACTGCAGAGATGAAGTGATTTGTCCAAGGATCCATACCTGGTGAGTAAAGAAGAAATAAACAAATCTGAAAAATTAACACAATGAATATCCTGAGTGGAGATAGAAAAGAGCTGGGTTTAAGTTTCCATGATAGCTGTGGGAGCTGTGGGGACAAATGCAGAATTTTTGTACTCACATAGATGAAGCACTTGAGCAAGGAAAAATTGACCAAATTTATTGTTACCTCAATAAGACAGACTTATATCATGTAGATTCCCTTGAAATGTTTTCATATTGTTTGCAAAGATTGGGTAGACATGACCATACCAAAATGGTCCTGAGGTTTTCTGAGAAAAGATTAACGTGCTTGGCATGGAACTTATACAATAAAGGAAACACTATAGTTTAATTCATAGTGATTTAAGAAGATGGGAAATTTTGTGAGATAGGAAATCTAATTATAGTAAAAATAAAATTTCATTTACCCATCATTTAATCCTTTATTCATTATACTTTTTATTGGGAAGATAAGTATCTACAAAGAGTAGCAAAAACATTTTAAAGTGTACTAGAAAAATAAGGAATTAATGTAATGCTACTTAACTATAAATTTCTCATACTATAATCATATTTTAATTTAATCTTCAAGTGAACCTATTGGGTAAGTTCAATTGGTTATTTTAAAACAGAATTCCTATAGCAGTTCCAAATAACTTTATTGCTTTCTCTAATTCACTTGGAATTTAATGTATTTTTTAATGACTTGATAACTTTATTTTCTATTCTACTTGGTATGGTTATACATTCAGTTGGAAATTTTAATATTTGAACACAGCTTCCTTCTGTTTGGTTTTGTTTAGTGGCTTTTCTTAATTATTAGCTAGCTTTTCATCCAACTTTAAATGTAAAGTGAAATAATTTAATAAACTTATTGTTATAGTTTAACACCAATATATTGATTTATTTAATTTTATATTCCAGAAATCAAAGTATTTCATACTAATTAAATGTTGCTAATAATGACTATGTCTACAAGTTAGAGAAAAAAGTGATTCATACTGTTTTATTCATTTGTGGGAATAAGTATATGAATGTGGGCAAGATATTTTTTGAAAATAAAAACCTTGTCGAATCTTATATGCAGTGCATATTTTAATAAAGCTTAAGTAATTAAAACATCTTGGCACTGGTTTAGGAACAAAGAGATCAGTGAAACAGAATAGGGTCTAGAAAGAAATCTAAGTATAGGGATTTAATATTGGATAGAAGTAGCATTTCAACTTAATAGCAAAATAATGGTACAGTCAAGAAGTAATAAAGAGAAAAAAAGACAACATAAAAATGTCTTTATGGAAAAGACAAAATTAAAGCATTTTTTTCAGCAAATAAGGAACGTATACATATAGACACATCCATAAGAATAGAGTACATAATTTAGTAAAGAAATAGACAAATGGTATTCTTACAAGAAATATCAATGACCAGTAAATAAAATTTAAAAATTGTTCAAGTGTACTAATACTTAAATACAGGTTAAAATGTATTTTGTGTTTTAGAATTGATAACATTGAACAATGGCAAGGTCATAGGGACATCTGTGCTCTCTTCATTATAGGTGGGGATATGAATGAAATAACTTTTCTTGGAGTAAAATTGGCCAATTATTATTAAAATTCCAATTATAAGCACTGTATGACCCAATTGCCTAACTTCTCAGAAAATATTCTATGAGATTATTGAAGTTCATAAGCTCTATGTTCAAGATGTTCATTGTGCTTTGTTTGTGACAGAAAAAAAATAATAAAATAGAAGACTGGTTAAATAATTCATGGTATTTCAATATAAGGAAATCTATAGGTTCTATTAAAATGCAGTAAATCTATGTCAGATTACATGTAAATATGTCAGTGGTGATTGAGAAATGCAAGTTATATGATTTTGTTAAAAACAACATTATAGTTATAAAAAACTAGAGGCTGGTGAACAGAATTTGTGTGCAGGTAGTTCCCTAGGCCTGGCCAGCGATCAGGGTTGATTGGGGTCTTCTGGCTGCCTGCCGGGGGGCCTTCATTCCCTGGCTGCCGGCCAACACCTTCCTTCGTTCCGTGCCACCCCCTGGTGGTCAGTGCACGTCTTAGAGAGCGATCGAACTCCCGGTCTCCCAGTCGAACTCCCGAGGGGACACTTTGCATATTAGCCTTTTATATATATAGGTATTTGTCTCTGGGTTTAGAATTGGAAGAGTGGGTAGGTTACCTATTTTATCCTCTATTATTTTAATGTATTCTGATTATGGGTGCTTTTTACTTTTTATTTGATTTTGAAATATATAATTAGCATATAAACATGGAAAAAACAGAAAAGTGAAAGTAGAACAATAAAAATAGTAGACAAGGGATCTATTTTATTCTTGTGCTACCTGACTACAAAATTGTTTTGATATATAACCTTGAAGTATTCATTAAAAGTGCATATCTTCAAGAAATTACATTCCTAGGTATATACCCAAGAAAAATGAAAATAGATGTCTGCACAGAACTTGTATTACTCATAATATCCAAAGTGTGGAAACAACCCAGATTTTTACCAACTGATGAATAGATAAATAAAATGTGGTATATCCATATAATGAAATATTACTGTAGTAAAAAGAAATAACATACCAATGTACATTATAATCTGGCTAAATCTTGAAAATACTATGTGAAATGAAAGTAGCCATTCCCAAATAACATGTTATTCTACTGATATAAAATGTTTAAGATATGTACATGCCGAGAGAGAAAATAGATTATTGGTTGCCTAGGGCGGGCTAGGAAAGATAAGATAAAGAGTTATTGCTACTGGGATTTCTTTTGGGGAGATGAAAATTTTCGAAAATTAGGTCATGCTGGTGGTTGTACAGCTCTGTGAATATACTTCAACCATTGAATTGTACACTTTAAATAGATGAATTTTATGGTACATGAATTATCTATAATAGTAAAAGCATAATATGCTAATTAGACCAGACATCCTTCCAGATGAAGCCTGTGCTGCAAGGGAAGCCCAGGTCCTGGGTGCCTGCCAGCAGCCAGAGGGAAGCCAGTGCCAGCAGCTGGGAGAAGGAAGGTCTACTCTTGCATGGATTTCGTGCATCAGGCCTCTAGTATCTCAATAAAGATTCTTAAAAGTACACACTTTCAACACTAGAAATAAGGAGACTTTAGGACATGCAACTCATAGAGTCCATGGTACTTTCCTTTGGATTTTTAAACAACCAAACAAGAGCAGTGTAAATTAGGACCATTTCTGAAATGGCTTCTTAGAGATAGGGAGTAATAAAGATTATCAGTACTTTAGTAGTCTGGAGCTGAGTCTGAAAATGTAACATACCCTTTTAGTAGTTACTGAGGTTTCCCTAGCAAATGGGATCTATACCAGTGGTGGTACCAGTGATGATTTAAATCATATTAAATTATATAGTGAGGAAAATATTTTCTTCCCCTTACCATTTGTCCTCTAAAACTTTGGATTATCTTGGTAACAGAGGGTATTTGATGGTTTCCCGTTGTCTATAGCTTTTTTTTTTTAAAGAGTCCAGTCCGGAGACTCGGCACTATCCTTAGGCCACCCCATCTAACAGGGCTCATTCACATTGTTTGTTTTCATCCTTTTTATTTTTATAGTTTATCATTTATTTGAGTTAAGTGAAGCTGATTTATCACTTTTACAGCATCATAATTTGCCCAATATAAACACATTTATTCAAGTACAACACATACAAAATGTGCTGACCTAAATAAAAATAAAAAGAATGAAAGTTGTTTGCCTAGTTAGGCAAAATTCATGCTGGTGAAATGTGAATAACTGAAATTTAAGAAGAACTTACAGACTATAGCAGTCATACAATTTTGGCACTTCAGGGACCTGTAGACCATTCGGTTCAAGACATTTGTTTGACAAATGAGGTAACATAGACCACAGAAGGTTGGGGCCTTGTACAGAGTCACATTTTCAGACTCAGCTTTAAGGTAAGAGAAGCCCTGGTAACTCCTTTTACCCCACATCACTAAGGGGAAATTGCAGGAGGTGTGGTTTATTTCAGCTGAACCAGAATTTATTCCTCTGTGATTTAGGGAGACTCAATTAGGGAAGACTGATCACCAAATGCCAAGTTACAATCTCCCCATTTCTGTTTGAGGTGCAGTGTTCTTGAACTTTTGTTGTCAGGGACAGACAGAGAGTAGAGATGGGATTAGGAAAAGGCAGGAGCAGGAGGAAGGGCAGACCTATCCTGCCTTTTTGTAAAATGCCAAACCTAATTTCAGTGATTGCTTTAGTGATATAATGATAACCAAGATTAAAGCAAGCAAGCACCCACTTTAGGATATGAGAGCTGAAATTTTAGATTTCATTATAAGATTGCCATTTCAACAAAATAGTAATATGATGGCAATGGATTTTCATTTTTTTCTCCATTTCTGTTGAAACAGTCTCATAAATATCCTTAGATACAAAGGAGATCTCTCAATTTCACAAGAGCTCGAGAGCTCTATTTTATTCCTATGCTGATTTATCTCCAAAATATCTTTTTGATGTACCGCTTCAATATTCTTGCCAATGTCCATGACATCAGCAATCGAAAATGGCATTATTTTTAGGGTTGTTTTATTTTTACATATAGTTGTAGGTTATCAAAAAAGTGGGGGGAACTCCTGCTTTGTGCTCACTCACTGAAACATCTCCCTGCTGTTAGTAAGGGAGTTTATGGCTCATGTACCTAATTGTTCCAGGGGAGGAGGTGGAGGGGGGAGGAGAGATAGTATCCATGAAAGGAGGCAACTTTACCTAGAGCTATTGGGTAAAATGAACATAAGGCACAGGGAAGGAAACTAGTATCTTTACCTGTTAATATTTCTTATATGAGGATAAAGTGTTTTTCCAAATCGTATTTTAGGAAACGGAGGTTCTCAGACCACATAGATAGAAAGTGACAGCTCTGCATCTCTAACCCTCTACACTCCCAGGTCCACAAACTGAACTTCAGGCCACGTTCAAGTGGGCCAGCCTTCCCAGGCCTCAGAAATGAATATTTTATCCATTGAGGCTGTTAGCTACAGAGATAGTGATCAGATGTCATGATCAATGAGGTTCATTTAGTTGAAGAACATAGGAAAGCATAAATTGGTTAGGTACACTTGATTTTAACTAATTTTCTAGCACTTTTCTCTCTTTCCCATTTCTAGAGTTCAAGCCTACATTACTGTGAAGTCTCTTTTAGTTATTATTTTAGTCATTAAAATCCCTTGCAAAGAATCTAAGATTCACCTGGTTTGCATATAATTCCTTTCTATGTCAAATAGCGCTTTAGTAAAACTTTAACTCTGAAATATCGGCATTAAAGAATTAGATATTGGCTTAGTAATTATGCTTTTTCTCTAGACGGTCCATTTAAAAAGAAGTCGATGTATTTTTATATTCAAAGAATGATGTTAAACTAATATAATAAGCAGTGAATCTCTGAAGTACACAAGCAACACTAGCTGTAAATAGTATTAATAGTGTTATACTGACCCAAACATTATAGAAGCATTTTCACTAGATGTGTCTCATCTTCTAGTGAAGTTTTCTTTTGCTATCTTATATAATAAAAGGGTAATTGCAAATTGTCCCCTTAACCGGGAGTTTGACCAGGGTTCGACCAGAGGGTGGGGCAGGCTTGCCAACCAACTGGCTGGCCCTGCCCCTGATCACCCCCCCTCCCCCATTAAGGGCAGGGCCAGCCCTCCAACCACCCACAGCCTCTCCCCCTGGCCAGCCCAGCCCAATCAGCCTCAATCGGGGCGGGCCGACCGGACCCCACCCATGCACAAATTCGTGCACCAGGCCTCTAGTACTCATAATAAAGTACCAACCATGTCCAAGATATAGACATGAGCATGATCAGAATCCATGGTTACCTTCCTTATCACAAAGGTCTCTTAAGTAAATGTGTAATTATCAAATTGTGTATTTGGGTTTTGATAGGGCGAGAGGGAGGAAGGTATGTGGTATTAGGTACCATATCTGAGAATCTAAGATCTTAATGCCTTACATAACCCAGCCAAACATATGAAAAATAAAGCCAGTAGGTTACTTAATGGATGGGAGGCATTGGCTACCTCATTCCTGGAGAAGGAACAACTCAATGTTACCATGATTTTAACAGTTTGATGGCCCTTGAGATTGTTCTGTAGAATCACTCTTTTACCATGAAAGGAAGAATTTGGTACTGTTTTCTTCCATGATCCATTAACTAGTGAAGAAATGTGCCCTACCCCCATTCCCAACAGAATACAATGGTGGGGAAATCAGGCAGTGCCTGCATATGGAATAAGCAGGGTTTTTTTTCTGAATGACCCATGGTTCCCATATTACTGTGGTATCTAAATAAGCTGCTGCCTTTTAATTTTAATGCAAGAGATGTAATTTCCCTGTTGTTTTCCAAGGCTGTCAGATAATAGACAAATTGCCTTTGATAAAACACGCTTTCAATTTCAACAATGTAATATTCAATTTTCATTTTCATAAGGGGTTACTTTAATGGCTTCAATTGGTTGACTAGGATGTCAGTGTTTAGCACTCATCAGTAAAGATTATAGTATGAGTTATAATTCAGAAGGGCATATGTTACTATCACATTTATTATCTCCAAATACTTTTCTGTGTTCATTCTTGAAAATCAGGAGTGACAAGCCATTTGAGAAAATAATTTCTCTTTGCTCTATTTTTCCCTAAAATTCACTTAGAAGCAAGCAATTTGGGCATCTGTTTATTGAAGAATTTAAGCAATACTGTTTATTAAAGAAAGGTGTGTTCTAACTCCTGGAATTCCAACTCCTAGAATTCCTGCTAGTAGTTTCTATTCCCTTTTAATTTCACTACCGTGTGTGTGTGTGTGTGTGTGTGTGTGTGTGTGTGTGTGTGTGTTCATACACATAACTTCCTCCCTCTTGCCCTATCAAAACACAAAGCAGATCTCAAAAAAAGCACTTTCTTGTTTTAAAATTCCCAATTATAAAGGTAGCATATATCTAGTGTAGAAAATTCTGATAATATAGAAAAATGGGAAAAAAATTAAAATTGTCTGTTAAATCCCACATGTACTTCTTTTTTGTAATCTTATTTAAACCTCTCATAATTAAGAGATTATCATCTGAGCCTGGCCAGTGTTGCTCAGTGGTTGAGTGTCAACCTATGAACCAGGAGGTCATGGTTCGATTCACAGTCAGGGCACATTCCTGGGTTGTGAGCTCGATCCCCAATGTGGGGCATGCAGGAGGCAGCTGATCAATTGTTCTCTCTTATCATTGTTGTTCCTATCTCTCTCTCCCTCTCCCTTCTTTCTCTGAAATCAATAAAAATTTATTTTTTTTTAAAAGAGAGATTACGTGTATCTGCTTGAGGGCTTAATTGCATCTGAGAAGTAGTTCTATTAGTATCTTTGCTCAGCTGTTTGGTCATGTATTCACCATGTCCATGCAGAGTGACCAGCACCCCCGTATATGAGATGCTGCTGCAATGCTGCCCATAAGCCCTGCCCCAATTTCAGTCAACAGCTGAGCAAATGGTGAACCCATAGTACCTGTCATGTTAAATTAAAGACATGCAGATGAATAATGTAGAGGTCCTTACTGATAGGTATAGACAGATATGTATTCACTGAGTAAGCGCCCCAGCCAGGGTGTGGTTAACCATGGATGGGTACCTGGGAGAGGCAGGCACTCCACATGGGTTGTACAGGAAGAAGTCAACCTGCAGAACAAAATTTAAGTCTTCTTAGTTTATTATAGGTAGTTGAAGCCAGAGGTTGAATGGAATTGCCCCTAATAGAATATGGAGAAGAGAAGTAAGCACAGGACAGAATCTTGGAGAAATCACAACACTTAATGGTTGGCAAAAGAAGATGAGCTTGCAGAAGAGATTGAAAAGAAGCAACTAGAAAGCTTATTGGAAAATCGGAGTATATGGTATGCAGTGGGCACAGAAAGAGAATGATTCAAGTTGGAGGAAGTTGGCCATTGGGTCAAATGCTGTTTGTTGATAATAATGTCTGAAGGATACTCAATGGGTTTACCACCATAAATGTTATTGGTGACACTGAAGAGAGCTGTTTTAGGAAATAATAAAGGTAAGAAAGAACAGACAGAAGTGGATTCAGAGGTTTTGGCAATATTTTTAAATGCCTTGTATCACATTTTAACATTTAATGTAATTATTTGATGTACAGCTCTGGTGTTTACATTATTTAAAATGTGTGTTCCGCATATGTATTGACTATGCCTTAACTCTGATAACCCTAGGCATAGTATCATATTCTCTAAAAAGTGCTCAGTAAATATTTGAATGATGAATAAATCTGTCATAAACCTACGTTTTCTATACTTCCTCTGCCATTTTCTTCTGTCTTTGATTCCTTCCTTCTCCTGACTTTCTGCATTTGATCGGTTCTCAGGTGATATCAGTTCTTCTGCAACATATCTCTATGTTACAGTTTTTGGAAAGGGACAAATGAACTCTCCTTTCTTCTTGAAATTAAATCTTCAATTAATTCAAGTTTAACGTATGTAAAACCTCTCCTTCCCTCCCTCCTCTTCCTCTGTGTGAGTGTGTGTGTAACCAGCGTTCTCTTCTACCTCATTCTTCCCACTTAACTCTACTTCTTCCCTCTTTATCTCTCTCCCCCATCTCTGCATCTTCCTAAGAATTCAAGCACCATTTTGATCCAAAACATGTAAGTTGTAGAAGTACAAAAAAAATCACTAATCACTACACTTGTCCTACAAAGAGATATTTGAAAGATAGCTTGAGGAGGAAAAAAAATAGATTCACATGAGAACTAAGAACACATATTAAAGAGGTAAAATCTGAGAAATACTTAAGATGAAACACAAAGGCTTAGCTAACTGAAGGAAGAAAATTCTATGAGTCTGCCAACTTCTTCTTTGATTAATGACATCAAGAGTGAATTCACAGAAGATGGGAAGTGGGGAATTAGCTATTGCTTTCATCGTTGTATCCAGGATGATGTTTGAATCCTTAGATACCCATGAACTAAAAGGACGCGACTGAGTTTATATGTCCCATGGTGCAGTCCCTCAGCACAAAGCACCGGCTGGGCTGCTGAAGGATGGATCTGATTGAGGCAGGAAACGCCATCTATAATGGAGGCCTCATCTATAGTGATGGTGCGCCTTCACCTCCTGTGGTGCTCAGGGGAGGAGCAGCTTATCTTCAGGATGGCCAATCCTTTATGGTTAGTATCAGAAATGAGCCTATCAATCAGTCACATGAGACTTTTAAAGGGGCACCAGGGCCATAAACTTTATGAAAAAGGCTAGAGATTGCATTCAGCCCTCAAGCAGATTCACAATTACCCTAAACCCAGTTCAGGGCAGGGAGACTAAATCTTCTTTAAAAAAAAAAAAGTGAAGACTTCCACACTCATGGCTTTTAGAAGCTAAGAGATAGGCGATAACAGTTGTCAGACAAATCTTTCCTCCTATAGCTATGCAAAGAAATGAATAGTTAGAAGGGCAAGGAAGAAGGAAAGAAATGGTAGAAAAAGAAAAGCAGAGAAGCAATTGGCTGGAATGGGGAGGAGAAAAGAAAGAAGACTGGAGAGAGATTTTTTGGAATCTGTAAAGACTTGCCTGCTTATGAGATAAACTCGTTGATATTGAGGGGTCTTGAAAAATCCCATTGATTTATCCACTGCAAGCAGAAGTTAGAGAAAATCTCATTTTCATGAGCTTTCTTTTCTATCATTCTTTTCCCCAGTGACACAGAAAGTAAACCTTTTCTAAGGGCTTTCTCAGACAGTTTGACATTTTGTTGAATTAACGGGTGTGTATATTGTACCAAATTTATCGGCTGCATCTTTCCATCCAAGCAAGGAATGATGTTATATTGAATAGAGTTCTTAGGGCACCAAGAGAAATCTGGAAACTTCCCAGAGTGATCTTGCTTCTGAAGTCTGCCTGTCTGCCTCAAATTCCCCCGTGGCTCACTCCCTATCTGCCTGGATATAAAATGGTGAGGACATTCTAAATCTAATGGGATTTTTTTGTGACACCCTAGATCTGTCTCCCTGAGGCTTCCTGTGTGTGTGTGTGTATTTATATATTTATATGTTTATATATTTATATATTAATGTATATATGTATATATAGTGTATATATACTGTGATAATTATAATATTTTATATTATATGTTGTTATAATATTTTATCTGGCTGATTTCAGAACATCTGAAATATTTGGAAAAAGGTGTAAGAAGGGAAAGTTAGATGAGTGTTGAGGCATCATTTTGCTGGAACAACTGAGTCTGTTTTGACCCTTTAGGGACAAACATTTCATACATAAATGTTGAGTCCCAAAATGAATAGAACATGTTGTGATCTGGCCTCCATTTAGGAAGCCCGTGTCACCCAACTCCTGGTAATGACTCAGTGAGGCAGAGTGTGACTATAGTTTCCTAGGCCTGCTGGAACAAAGTTTTACAAAGTGGGTGGCTTAAAACAACAGAAATGTACCATCGCACAGTTCTGGAGGCTAGAAGTCTAAAATTAAGATGTCAGTAGGACCATGCTGAGACGTACAAAGGCAAATCCTTTCTTGGACTCTTCCTATTCTGTTTGCTGGCAATCTTTGGCCTGCTGCCACATAACTGCAATCTCTGCCTTGACCATAACGTGGCATTCTTTGTGTGTCTCTGTTTTCACATGGATTTCTTCTTACAAAGCATCAGTCATTTTAGATTAGGGGCCTACCCTACTCCACTATATTCTCAACTTAATGAATTACATTTGCAATGACCTTAGTTCTAAATAAGGTCACACTTGGAGATTAGGACTTTCAGCTGCCTTTTCTTTTTTTTTGAAGGGTAGAGAAACAATTAAACTCGTAACAATGACTCCAAGTGATGTTTGTCTGAAGTCTTAATTGAATAGTCTTAAAGAAATATTTCTAATTTGATACAGTACACACTTAACTAGAAATCATTGGTTCAAAGTCTGTGCTAGATGCTGTCTGATTTAAGATGATCAGAATAAGAGCTCCCCCACCCCATTCCCACCAAACTTCCCAGAACCTCTGTGTACCTGTGTATAGCAGTATCCATTTATTAAAGATCTCTGAGATGAAGATATAATTAAATAAATATTTTATATATACAATATACAGGACACAGAGGATATAAGAGTGATTAATAATCAGTATAGCTAATATTTATAGAGCATAAAATAACTAAGATACTCCAGGACAAGAATTCCAAAGTCTCACATCTCTAAGAACCAGGCAAGGGGGTCGGGGGGGGGGGGGGGGAGGAGACATATGTACTACTCTTTGTCATACTTTAAGGAATAAAATAATAAAAACATAACCAGGCCAATGATGTACATATCTGAAATGATCTGGAAATAATGGAAAGGGAATGCCACAGCCAAAATGAAGCAGAAAAGGTATGTGCATTATAAAGGGCTAGCAGGCCTGCTGCTAGGTGAGAAAGTGGGGCCCACGGTTGTCATAATGTGCTGGCATTTCTCGCGCCTCTCTCAGTGTATGTGATCACTCAAGTTTAACATACCATTCAGCTCATCAGTTTTTAATCTTTACCTTCAAATGTTGTCCAAGGATCCACCTCAGAACACTTGCACTGAAAGAGAGTAAAAGCCATTCAGAATAGGTACCATGGTCAGAACCGTTTAAAAAACAACAGGTTAAACAGAGGTCACTGGGTTTCTTGACTGCAGGCTATTCAGAACCTTAAATGTGTTACTAACAAAGTGACTTTCCAAACTCATCTGTCCCCTTTCTGTAGATATCTCATCAAAGTGCTTTGGATGGCCATGTCGTAATTCACTTAGCAGTAAATAATATGAGTAAAAATCCAAGGGGAATGGATGTTGAAAACAAACAAGTAGTCTAGCTAAAATAAGAATGCTTGTCAGTGAGCTTGACAAGTTAGAACCCGGGATTTCAATGTAAGAAGTAGAAGTGGGAAACAATTGTGATCTTCCCCCCTCAATCAGCTACCTTGTGAATTAGACTTTCTTATAACTCATGGAGTGTTTGTATTTTTGAGTTTTAAATTGAGAGTGAGACCAGAGATGACAAGGGAAGCCTATTCTACAGAACGATTTATTCCTCAGTACCTGACAAAAATTTGACTTCTAAAATTCATGCAACAAATATTTCTCACACACCTACTATGTGCCAGGCAACATGCCAAGTACTAAACAGAGTCTGGAATTATGTTACTGGTACCGCTAATTCCAGTTCTAACCTAAAGCCAGGGATCAAATTAAAATGTACATTTTAGTTCATAATTTATCAGAATGAAAAACTGCTAACAGCAAAGAAAGAAAAACAAAGAATGGTGTTTTCTTTTCAAAAGAATAGCTTGATCCACAACCACTTACCAAGTCATAATAAGACCTGACTTGGCTTGTAGTTACATAAGTAACTACAAACAACATTTGCTTCCTCATCAGATGCTGAAAATCAGAATAATAGGAATGTGTTCATTTCAACCTGGACAAATGCTCCTGAGAATTAAGAATACCACTGCTATTTCCCTTTAATCTCTAGAAATTCTCCATGTCTCTGTCATACTGTTTTGTTCTTCTTCAGTGTCCTTTGGAACTTCCAAATATTTATAAATATTAAAGCTCAAATCACATGCCATATCTCTCTAAAGTCATCTTTGACCTTTCCATCCAAAATCCTTCACCCTTTGAAATCCACCACTCATATCTGTAATTTTCTTTTGGTTCTTCCTACTTTCGCTCTTATTTAAAAAAATTTAATTCAATAATTTATTCAGCACGTGCATATGAAGGGCCTATTATGTCTAAAGAACTGACAATTGGAGATGACGTAGACACCAAAGTAAATCTGATGATTGCCAACCTGGCTCTTGTAACCTAGTATATATTTGAATGTGTGTTCCCTCTGCCTAATTTAAGCTGTAGGATCAGTGGTCTAGGATCCCATCTCATATACATGGAGTGCAGTGATTTGTATATATCTGCCAGCTAGTTTATTAAATATGGGCTTGATTTCTCCCACATCCCTCAATCTTAGTTTCAGTCCTATAGTCTGATAATGCTTCAGCAAACAAGGTTCATTTTCCTGAACATATGTCCATTCTGTTTGGAAACACTGTTGACTCCCTCTCTTCATTGATCTCATGTGTCAAAACCTTCCTCTGTTCTTAACCATCAGGCACGAGAAAAGCATCACACAGGCCAAGATGCAGATGTGGGGTTCTTCCAAGGAGTCAGCAAGGGCCTGCCACTTGACCAGAAAACTACAACTCAATTAGAGTGTGTTGGCTCGGGTTTTGTCCTGCAGTTTGCTAGGCTTGTTTGTTCTCCCATGAAGATCCTGCTCTCCTCTCCTACACCCCATCTTTCTCTGTTAATGAAAACCGTCCTTCAATCTCTGTTTATCCTGTAGCCAACAAACTAGTTTCCGTGGCAGCATTATGGTTACAGCCCACAGAAACCTTTTCTGTGCAGTAATTTAGCTGTCAGTCTGGAAGTGGTAAAGCAGTGGAAAGATGGATGCTGAGCCTGGAGCAGGCCTGAGCCTATAACCTGCATGTCCCTGCTTGGATGTGCACTTATTAAAATAGATAGAAAAAATGTTTGCCCCAATTTCTCTTGGCCATTACTGCATTATAGTGAGGGGGGAAGTATCTTTACTGGAACTCTGCTAATTGCTAAGAGCCCTTTTATTAGCAGTGGTTCTCAAGCTTCTGGCCCTTTAAATACAGTTCCTCATGTTGTGACCCCCAACCATAAAATTATTTTCATTTCTACTTCATAACTGTAATTTTGCTACTGTTATGAATTGTCATGGAAATATCTGATATGCAGGATGGTCTTAGGCGACCCCTGTGAAAGGGTTGTTCGACCCCCAAAGGGGTCGCGCCCCACAGGTTGAGAACCACTGGAGAGGGTAGGAATAAAGGGTAGGGATGATTTAATGAGAGAATTGACCTCAAACTGAAGTAACTAGAAAATAAAATCACAATGGTATTTGTTGTAGAATCCCCTGATACAGTATTTTATCAGCTCACTGTTTTGGAATTATTTGACAGGAGAGAAACTTGGGAGCTAGCATGCAAAATAATAATGATTCCAGTTCCATCCACTGACTGATGACCATGAACAATCAACAAATTGGTAAATTACCTCTCTTAATTTGGTTTATAGACCAACAAGTTATTTATTGGGTTGTGCCCTTAGATGTCTAAAAGAGTGTGCTGGAAACCCCACAGTCAGCATCTGGTCATCAAAGTCAATTTTTAAAAATTAATTCAGATATAGTTTATTGCTTTGTAGTCTCAACAAACTTTGTTAAGATAAATCAATACTCTATTCAAGGATATAAGCCCTCCATTAAGTTAACAAGCCCATCAATTGAACACTCAGTAGTATCTACAGAAGCAGTTATTTTTTAAATTTGGGAGCATTGCATATGCCTTATATTTATAATGCCAATTACTAGAGTTCTGTCTTTTTTAGAACTGAATTTGCCCACTTTTAGTTTTCTTTCCTTGAGGCCTCAAGTGCACACCAAATACTCTGTCCTAAAATGTCCCAAGTGTCTTTTCCACGAAATAACGCATTGCTGAGATTTTTAGTGCATAAACGACTCCATGCTCAAGTAGGTTTGAAAAGTTTTCTTAATATACTCCCTTTTTGTTGTTGTTTGTTAATCCTTAGTTGAGGATATTTTTCCATTGATTTTTAGAGAGAGTAGAGGGGAGAGGAAGAGACAGAGAGAGAAACATCAATGTGAGAGAGACATATCAATTGGTTGCCTCCAACATGCACCCCAACCAGGGCCAGGATCAAGCCTGCAACCAAAGTATGTGCCCTTGACTGTAATTGAGCCCAGGACCCTTCAGTTTGGGGCTGATGTTCCATCCACTGAGCCAAACCACCTTGGATAATAGATTCCCATTTTTAAGGAGTCACCCTGAACATTTTCATATTAATTTTGTGAAAGTCATGTAGTAAATTAAATCTTTTCAGGTGTTTGTTTGTTTTTTAAACAAAGTATTCCCAGAACCTACTAAGCCACTGAAGACTTTAATCAAGTCAAACCAATTAACATGTGGGAGAACAAAAGACCCTCAGTCTACCTTGAGAAACAGGGACTTACCTTATGAACTACAGTGCTTCTCATGAGGCAGAGGTGTGTCAGGATGGCCGAGTGGTCTAAGGCGCCAGACTCATGAGGCAGAGGTTCTGAGGCTGGAATTTCCAAAACAAATCTAGTATGATGGGAGCTACGGATGGACATCATGTGATCAATCATCTCTCTTTTTTGCTTTCCCCAGTCTTTTAGATATTTGTGTGGAAAAAGAGTGATTTCTGCTGCTTATTTACTGTGTGTCATCTACAATGAGCCAACTCTGCCTTGGGCCTGAGAAGAATTATATTGGTCTTCCTATATGCTGAAATGAGATATTAATAATTAATACACTTCTCAAATGGAATGTTTTTCTGTTTTCTTAAATAATTTCATATAAACCAATTGTGCTGAAAAAAATGTTATACTTCTATTTATCATGTACACATAGTAAAATACACAGATCTTATCTACATAATTCAGTGAGTTTTGACCCATGCATACATGCATGCGAACAATTGTCCTATCAAGATATATTTTTATCCTTATCCTTCCAGAAGGTTCTCTCAATTTGGTAAATCTTTTTCCCACCCCATTCTAAGTCAACCACTGTTCTGGTTGCTATTATCATAGGTTAATTTTGTTCTACAATGTTATACAAATTAATCTATCACTTTGTATCTACCCTGGTATGTTTTATCTATGATGTTGTATGTTCCAGTAGTTCATTTTTACTGCTGAGGAGTATACATTTACTGCTGTATGAATATACTTCAATTTGGCCATATATGAGTGGGTTTTATTTTGTGGACTATTCTGTTTGACTGGTCTGTGTCTGTTTGTATGTCAATATTACACTGTTTTAATTACTATAGCTTTGTAACATATTTTGAAATCATGAAATGTGATGGATCCAGCTTTGTTCTGCTTTCTCAAGAGTGCTTTAGCTATTTAGGATCTTTCGTGATTCTATATAAATCTTTAGAATTGTTTGTTCTATTTCTGTGAAAAAATGTCATTAGAATTATGATGAAAATAACAGTGAATCCATAGATTGCTTAGGGTAGTAAGTACAGATATTTTAACGATGTTAATTCTTATAATCCATGAGCATGAAATATCCTTCCATTTATCTTTGTCTTTTTCATTATTTTTTCATCAATGTCTTATGTTTTTAATGTACAAAGCTATCACCTTCTTGGAAAATTTTATTCCTAAGTATTTTGTTATTTTCAGTGCAATTATGATATTTTTTAATTTCTCTTTTCAATAGTTTATTAAGTGTCTAGAAATGTCATTGGTTTTTGTATATAGCTATGGATCTTGACAATTTATTAAATTTGTTTATTCTAAGTTTTTTGGTACTCTTTAGAAGTTTCTATATATAATGTGTCACCTGCAAATTGACACAGTTGTACTTCTTTTTTCCCCAATTTGGATGCCTTGTGTTTATTTATTTTCTTGCCTAGTTGCTCCAGTATTATGTTGAATGAAAGTGTTAAGAGTGGGCATTCTTGATCTTAGAGGAGAAGGTTTCAGTTTTTCACTGATGAGCATGATGTTAGCTGTAGGCTTGACATATATCGCCTTTATCATGTTGAGGTACATTCCGTCTAAACCCACTTTGTTGAGAGTTTTTATCATAAATAGATGCTGCATTTTGCCAAATGCTTTTTCTGCATCTGTTGAGATTATTATATAATTTTATCCTTAATTTTATCAATGCAGTATATCACATTGATTGATTCATGTATATTGAGATAGCCTTGCATCCTTGAAATAAATCCCACTTGATCATGGTGTATTATTCTTTCAATGTGTTGTTGAGTTTGGTTTGATAACATTTTGTTGAGGATTTCTATATCTATTTTAATTAGGGATATTGGCCTTGTAATTTTCTTTTCTTATGGTGAAGGTGTTAGTGTAAAGGTGACCTTATGAGTTTGGAAATATTCCCTTCTGGTTTTTTTTTGGAAGAATTTAAATATTTGGGAGAATTACTCAGTGAAATAATCTGGTATGTCTTTTTTGGGAAATTTTTTATTACTGAATCCCTCGTCTTACCAGAAATTATTCAGATTTCCTATTTCTTCATGATGCAGTCTTAGTAGGTTGTATGGTACTAGGCATTTATGTGTTTCTCCTCGGATGTCTAATTTGGTGGCACACAATTCTTCCTCAGAGTCTCATGCTTTTTATATTTCTGTGGTTATCAGTTATAACATTTCCTCTTTCATTTCTGATTTTATTTATTTGAGTCCTTTCTCTTTTTTTCTTGGTGAGTCTATCTAAAAGTTTGTCTGTTCTGTTTATCTTTTCAGTAAGCCAGCTGTTAGTTTTATTAAGCTTTTCTATTATTATCTTAGTCTCCATTTTATTTATTTCTGTTCTGGTTTTTTTTCTTCATTTTATTTCTTGGTTTTCATTTTTGTTATTTCATTTTTATACTACTTTTTATTCTTAATGTAGGCATTTATTGATGTGAAGTGCCCTCCTAGAACTGCTTTGCTGGGTCCCATAAATTTTGGCATGTTGTGTTTCCATTTTCATTTATCTCGAGATATTTTTTTAAGTTTATTTCTTTTTGATCATTCAGTAACATGTTAACATACATATATTTGTGCTTTTTTCCAGTTTACCTCATAATTTATTTCTAGTTTCTGTTTTTAAAAATATGTTTTATTGATTTCAGAGAGGAAGAGAGAGATAGAAACACCAATGATGAGAGAGAATCATTGATCGACTGCCTCCTGTATGCCCCCTGGTGGGATTGGAGCCCACAGCCTAGGCTATGCCCTGGAGGGGACTTGAACCTTGATCTCCTGGTTCATATGTCGTGGCTCCACCTCTGGGCTTCACTGGCAGGGTTGATTTCTAGTTTCATACCATTGTGGTCAGAAAATATGATTTCAATCTTCTTGATTTTATTAAGACTTGTCTTGGGGCCTAACATATAACCTATCCTGGGGAGTGTTATATGTATGCTGGAGAAGAATGTGAATTCCGTTGCTTTTGGATGAAATGTCCTGTAAATGTCTGCTAAGTTCATCTGAACTAACGTGTCATTTAAGTCCAATGTTTCATTATTGATTTTATGTCTGAATGATCTATCCATTGTTAAAAGTGGGATATTAAAGTTCCCTACTGTTATTGTATGGCTATCTATTTCTCTTTTTATTTCTGTTAATATTCGCTTTATATATGTAGGTGCTTGTATGTAGAGTATATAAATATTCACAAATGTTATATGCTCTTGTTGGATTGCCCCTTTATCATTATATATAGTGGCCTTTGTTTCATATTACAGTCTTTTCTTAAAGTCTATTTTGTCTAAATAAGTATAGCTACTACAGGTTTCTTTTTAGTCTCATTTGCATGAAATATCTTTTCTATCCCTTCATTTTCAGTGTGCTCTTAAAGCTGAAGTGAATCACCTATAGACAGTATATAGTTAAGCTGATTTTTATACATCCAGTCACTCTGTCTTTCGGAGAAGTTAGTCCATTTACATGTAATTATTAATAGGCAAGTATTTAATGTCATTTTGTTAATTGTTTTTTTTTTGGGGGGGGTGTCTGTTTAATAATTTCTTTTTCTCTTGATCTCTTTCTTTGTAATTTGATGACTTTCTTTAGTGGTATACCTAAATTCCTTTTTCTTTATCTTTTGTGTGTCTGCTATAAGTATTTGCTTTGTGGTTCCCATGCAGCTTACATGACACATCTCAGATATATACTAGTCTATTTTAAGTTGGTCTTCTTTTTTTTAATATTTTATTGATTTTTTTACAGAGAGGAAGGGAGAGGGATAGAGAGCCAGAAACATCGATGAGAGAGAAACATCGATCAGCTGCCTCCTGCACGCCCCCTACTGGGGATGTGCCCCCAACCAAGGTACATGCCCTTGTCCGGAATCGAACCCGGGACCCTTGAGTTCACAGGCTAACGCTCCATCCACCGAGCCAAACCAGTTAGGGCGTAAGTTATCTAGTTTTCTTTTTCTTTTCTTTTTTTAATTTCAGTACTTTACAGTTGTTCCATTCTCTTCTGGCTTGCATTATTTCTGATAGAGCTGTTATTCTAACTACTGTTCCTTGCCATGTAATGGATCTTATCCTCTGTGGCTGCTTTTTTTCTCTTTACCTTTGTTTTCAGTATTTAATATGTGCTTAAGGTTTTGTTTTTCTTGTAGTTATTTTTTGTTTTATTTAGTTCCTCAAATCTTGATAGTTAAAAAAGTATTTTGAAATAATAATTTGGAATATTATTGCCTATTTTGTTCAAATATGTTTCTATTGCCCTAATCTGTCTCTTCTCTCTTTTAGAGATTTCAGTTACATGTCTGATATATCATTTTATGTTGTCCCATAGATTGCTAAGGCTCTATTTTTTTTTCTTTTAATTTTCTCTATGCTTCACTTTTAGACAGTTTCTATTTATCTTTCTTCAAGTCTACTGGTGGGTTTTTTTGTTTGTTTGTTTGTTTTGCAATTTTAAATCCGCTATTGACCTCATCCAGTGAATTTTTTCTTTCAGACACTGTATTTCCATTCTGGAATTTCTATTTGGTTCTTTTATAGCTTGTATTTGTTTCTTGGGATTTGCTATTTGTTCACTTATTATGTCCATATATTATTTAAATTATTAAAATTCTTTATAATAACCTTTTAAATTATTACTTGTTAATTCTAACATCTTTGTCATGTCCGTGTTGCACATTTTGTTTTATTTCTCATGATTATTTATTTCCCTGCTTCTTTTATTGTCTACTAATTTCTGAATCTGTACTAGACATGGTAAATACTGTGTTACTGGGAATCTGGGTTATATTATCACCCTTTAAAGATGGCTGGGTTGTGTTCTAGGAGGCCATTAAGTAGCTGGACTTTCAGTCTGGTTTCAGGCTTTGTTGGGACAAATCTAAAGTAGCTTATATTATAGGCTACAGTTGCCATTCTTCTAAAGCATGACCTTTATAAAGTTTCCCCTGGATGATCTTGCTACTCAAGGAAGTCTATCCACTTTGAACAAAATTGAAAAATTTCAAAGTACTGTGTGACCTTTGAAATCTTCATTTTTTTTCTCCACTACCAGTAGGTATTCTCTGCTAGACCTCAGTGAGTTTCACTCTTTGGATGAGAATAGTATTTGACTAATGATTAAATAACTAATCTTTCTTTATAGAACAAACTATTCTCAGATTTTTTTTTATGGCTAGATAAATTACTGGAATTTGTGGAGGGGCTTTTGAAATACTACTTAAAATGCGATGTATACAGTGTTCTTTTAGGATTCATCAGAAAATGAAAGAGGACATATTTTCTATTATTTCTCTGACTTTAATTATAGTGCTCTTGTACTTTTCCCTTTTTTATATTCCATCTGTTTGGGGTTTTGAACATTTGTTTCACATTCTTTAGATTATTTTTATTTTTAATGTGTATATTTATCTTCATCTAAAATTTTTATTGGATTTTGAAGTCATTTTGTTTTGAGTATCTTTTTAAAAGAGCATTTGCCAACTTGTATTTGTCACCATAAATCAATTTAATTTCCTAAATATCCGCATTTTTGCCACCACTTCACTAAATGCTGCAATACATTTTTATGTAAGAACCATGACACATAAGAAATAATTTGGCTACTGTCTTTTCATTATAAAATTATGAGTTTGCAGCCCTTTCAATTGAATCTACAGATTAAGAAGCTCCATTATTTTGAAGATGGCATAAAGCATGCATCTTTTCAAAAGCAGAATACCCAAGGCAATGACTGAAGTTGTGCCACCTCAAGTTAAAACTGGATTACTATATCAATTAGGATTTATCCTTTAGCAAGCGACAGTGTCATCTATTTGAAGTATGAAAATAAAGCAGAATTTCTTTAAGAAATGTGGGAAACACCAAAAAAATTAACAATAACAACAAAAAACAACAACAGAATGATTAGGCATCATATCAAGAAATTTAAAGTTAAATAAATTTAGCTTGTTTTTAGTTTTTCTCCTATTTTAGTAATGGATCTGTTTTTATCCATTGTCATTGATGGGAAAAGTCAAAATAAATTATTTACAAAGGAGCTTCTAGATTTTAATAAGAACTATATTTGTTGATATTATTAGTTTAATTTTATTTAACCACTCCCACATTTCTCTTCTCCCCTTCTTCTTTCCTATACATTTCCTTCTTTTCAACCTCTTACCTGGCCCCTGCCAACTTTTTTTACACCGTTACCCATTTAATTTATGTTCTTTTTCTATTTCCAGAGCACAAAACTGAAGATAAACACTTCCAATTTAAAACATTTACTTTCTTAGTCTTGATAGAGGCCTGTTTCCTTTCAATATTGAAATTAGAAATTCTTGGCTTTGTTTTCTTTTTTCTATCTTACTTGTTTGTGACCCAGCCCCTCCATAATTATTCATATTTGTCCCAAATTTATTTTCATAATCTTAATTCTGACAAATGAAATAATATAAACTTAAAATATAGCTCAATTTTATTGCATTGTTATTGTATTACTTAAGGTAGGCTAACCAGCTATAAAAAAAATAGACAGAACTATACAAAGCTTTAACCTGATGGAATTTTATTTCTTCTGGCTGTTTAGGTTGGAGGTATCTCTCTTCCATGCAATGATTCAAGGATGCAGGTTCCTTCCATCCTGTGACTTTGCCATATCCTACACCAGTGGTCGGCAAACTGCGGCTCGTGAGCCACATGCGGCTCTTTGGCCCCTTGAGTGTGGCTCTTCCACAAAATACCACATGTGGACGTGCATGTACAGTGCGATTGAAACTTTGTGGCCCATGCGCAGAAGTCGGTATTTTGTGGAAGAGCCGCACTCAAGGGGCCAAAGAGCTGCATGTGGCTCACGAGCCACAGTTTGCCGACCACTGCCACCCTGGATAAGTCAGCATGGTCAATGCAGGTTGACCCATCCAGGTCTCTTGGCAGAAGAGAATAGAATATAACCGAGTGTCACTCACCTCTTAATGGTCTGGACCCAGAAGTGGCCCACATCATATCCACTCAGATTACACTTTGGCTGTGTGAGTGGTTAATTCTGATGAGGCCTGTATAATATGCCCACTACTTGTCCAGTTCCTGCCAGAAGAACATGGAATGGGTTTTCCAGAAGAAAAAACAGTTCTGTTATTAAGGCAAAGGAAGCAATAATGGGCAAGATAACTGCAGATGTTTTATAGACCTTAAAAGATTTCCCTTCCATGTTCATATACTATATCAATTGATTTTATTCTCACAAGTTGCTAAGGTAAGAAGATGAGTGGGGCAAGTAAAGATATCTTCCCTTAGGAAATTTGTTCAACTTATGAAGATTTTTAATCACTTTTGAGTGATTTAAGGAAGATTTTTTTAAAAAATTTTACCCCAAATATGAGGTTAGTTGTAAGGATTAAGATCATGTACTCAAGCCTGGCCAGTGTGGCTCTATGGTTGAGTGTCAACTCATGAACCAGGAAGTTATAGTTTAATTCATGGTCAGAGCACATGCCCTAGTTGTGGGCTTGATTCACAGTACGGGGCATGCAGGAGGCAGTTGATCAATGATTCTCTCTCATCATTGATGTTTCTATCCCTCTCTCCCTCTCTCTTTCTCTCTCTGAAATAAATAAAAAAAAAATATATGTTTTTAAAAAGATCAGACACTCAAGAAATCACACTTCCTGGTTCAAAGACAGAATCCACTATGTCTGGTGTAATTTCTAAACCATACAACTGCAGGCAAGTTAGCCTCTTTATGCATCAGGTTCTTCGACCATAAAATGGAGAGGATAATAGTCAAATTTCATAGTTTTGTTCTGATAAATAATGCACATAAAAATGCTCAATAAAAATATAATGGTAATGGCCATTGTTATTAGAATTATTTTTTATTCTCTCACCTAAGTACATACATGTTTTACAGGTGTGAGCAATTTCTGGTTCTAAAAGAGAAAGCTCTTGAAAAATGTTGGAGCTTCGGGATAAAAAAGCCCTAGAAAACTATAACATCATTTATTTAATTTCATGCCTTCTGCGCTTGACTTGCCCTCCTGATGGTATTTCTGTTTGTTTTTACAAAAGTCAACATTTCCCTGTTTCTCCTTATAAAATAAAGCTTTATGGAGGGCATGTAAACAGTGTCTGAGACAAGTGAAGTTAAATTCTGCAAAGTGTAGGATCAAAATAGAAAGAAAGGTATGAGCCTGATAGCCATGGTTCACATGGGGGTTGAAATTTGCTGGCAAAGAAACCAAAACTAAGTAGGGAAGGAGGGACAGCGTGCTTGATAATTAGAGATTTCACAGTAGGGATCTAAAGTGAGGGTTCAAATTCATATGAATAAAAACATTATTTGGCTAAACTTTTGGTGATCAAGGAAGAGCTTCCTTGGGTTTTATATTAGGTTTATTCACATTTCGCCTTGCTGTTTTCTCAATCAATCCTCCAGTGACTTGATACACCATGTCTAATTCTTCATAAATCAGCTCAACTTTAGAGAGATATTGACGGTGGCTTTGCCGACTCCATTGTTTTCTGTCAAGAGTTTTATTCGGCTTCAAAACAATTTGCCATGAACACCCTTGTTTGCTTGCCGCACTGGTCTTTGTTTCGGCTGAAAACTTTGATTTATAACTGTATATAATTGATGGCTGTGGGGTAGGGCGACTATAGCTCATGCTCCTCCTCTTTTAATCTAGCTTTGCCTAGAAATCCATGTAGTGGAGCATTCTCAAGGGAACCGGGCTGGGAAATTTCCCATATACCCAATGGGAGGCCATTAATCATGGTGAGGAGCGTGTTTGTGAAAGTAAAGAAAACAAAAGTCAGACCACCTCAAGATGGCTTATCAAAAGAATAGATGTTAAAGCAAATGCATTCATTGTGAGGCATTTATTTAAAAAAAAAAAAAAAGAGTTGAGCTATTTGGTGAGCCAGCTATATTTGCTCCCCCAAAAGCAAAAGTTGACATTAGTACTACAAATTATTAATATTGAAAAGCTGTTGAGAGTCCCTGACAAGTGGCTCAGTCGCTGACTGGGGGGTAGTTGAAAGCTCTTTTTAAATAGCACACGTCTTTTTTTTTCTCTAATAATGAAAAAAGAAAGTACTTTTTTTTTCTTTTTGGAAGCTTCATCACAATGCAGCTTGTGATACCTGTCATTCTAGTATTTGCTGAATTTAAGGTCGTGCTCTCTGCTCATCCAGCCCCCTTTAGGTGCTCCTTGTTCAAAAATAGTCAGTGAAATTCTCAGTTGTACATTTCTTCAAGATGCAAAGATTGATGGTAAGGCTCTGAAAGTAATTAGAGATTCTTCTCAAGGATTGGAAAGACTAGAGTCAGCCAATTTTTTTTTTTTCTGTCATATTCATTGTGAAGATATCAGACTTTATAATTTATCTTTGGTTTATTTTGGGTTTCCTCCATAAAAATTACCCTGCCAGCTAAAGATGTTTTGTGATATTTCAATAGCCTAATCAGAAAAAATTAAGTATTATACGTGTAAATAAATTATAATGCCAAATCGGAGTGATATATCACTAAATAGAGGAGATTTTAGGTGGTTTATTTACACAAAGTATTTTAGTGATTGAGAATGTTGATCCAGCAGGGATAAATAAAGGAAGTAACAAAGAAAATCAAAGGGAGTTGTAAGCACTGGTGGGGACTGGATCATATCCCACAAAAATATCTCAAATTATGTTGAAATACTGCTTAATATCAGTTAACTCTATTCGCTAAGTAAACAACACTTACCATTGAAGTGGCTCTAAAGTGGTCTGAAGCAAGCATGCTGTAAGGCATTTTTTTTTTTTAATTCACATACTGATGTAGGCATTATTTAAAGGTATTTGTTTTATTTTGCATTGTTTTATCTCGGGGAGATTCAGCAATAGCAAGCCAAGAACATTTTGAATTCATTTCCTCCTCTTTAAAGGAGTTTGAAGTGATAAATAGTTCCCATGTGAATGATGCTCAAGCCAGAATGGAAGAAGTATTTTTCACAGATTGTATTCCTTGTTAGATCAGAATCTTTTGAAATTAGGAGAAGGACAGCTCCCAGATGTTGGTACATTAGCACTCAGCGTGCCCGCTTAATGACACAAGAATCAATAGACCTCGGAGAACAGTTCCTTAGCATTGACCTAAGAGGGCTGTAACTTCAATGCAGGCCTGCTGATGTGACTTATCAGAAAAATATTCATTAACTAAACGACAGAATGCAGTAATTAAAATCCATAGCTGATCTGAATGAGAGCACAAAATAACACAGACATGGAACAACTTGGAAGAATTAAAAATCCATTCCCTGGAAAGGGGTGAGAGACAAACTGATCTCGCTTCCCATCAGAAACAACTTGGCACCTTTGCATGTCATCAAAGAGAGCTTCATTCAAAATAAACCTTATAGAGATGAGAAGCATGCACCTGAGTGGGTTTTAGTTCTTTCTTGGGAAAAACAAGGATTGGAGGAAAGATTCTAACGTGTGTAGCATATTTTTAATCCTCTCCTATCTTCTGATATTTGTTCTAAGTTCTAACAGCTTTGCATTTCCATACCAGTATTTTAAAAAAACACACACACCAGTATGTAACTTATTTTGCACACATGTTCTAATCTTAAGAACTATTTCACTACCTATGTTCAGTGTGTAACTTCCTCTCTTAAAAAAAAAAAAATCCCATCACTTTATTCATAATCCCCTGTGCTCTTAAGAAGTTGAAGCTTCAGAACAAAATGTCATTCTGGAAGTTCTCCATTGAACCACCTACCCATTGTCTGATGCTGTCATCTAAATGTGGATGTTTTTGCCTTAGGGGACAAGATTTTTTTATTAGACTTTTGGGATATAGCCCTTTAATATAGAGTCCATAAATCTACTTTCACTTCCTGTATAAACAGTTCATATTAGGCAAAAATAAAATATTCATGATACTAAGGAGACAAAAGTCCCCCTCCCCCTGCAATGATGTGGAATATTTTCATCGTAAGCAGAGAAAAATTTCAGAAACAGCCAATATGTGCTGAAATGAATAATTGCTGTGCGGTGTATCATCACCAGCATCGCTTGTTCAAGCTCACACTCCATTTTTCATGAGGGGGGAAGAGATGGTTTCCTTCAAGAAATGTTTAAAATAATCCATGATCTCCAAAGGACTACATACATATTATTAAAGTAAAATATGAAGCCTATTGGCTGCGTTCCAGAAAAACTGTACTAGGTTAAATGACATAATGAACCATACTAGCTTTGCATGCAATTATTTAATTGGGGGATAGATTTTTCTCTCGGTGTCCCTGGCAGTAGCAGCCATTTGATCCCAAGTCCTGGATTAAATGTTTCATCGGTAGTGCCTATTTAAGGATCTTTATGGAACAACAAGTCAGTCCCCTGGGCAGGCCCATGTCAACTACAATAAAGAGATCTGCACAAGTGAGTGAAAGGCATTTTTTTTTTTTTTTTTTTTTTGCAAGATGTAGGGAGAATCGAATGTGAGCACTGTGTGCTATGCGGACTGCTTTCTGAGGTGTGAGGATGCACTGTCTCCTCATGGCAAAGGTTGGAAGCTGAGCTCAGCCTGTCCGGGGATTTTTGTGATTTCTTTAGGGAAATGAATTCTCAAGCTCCTGCCCTCTTTCTAAGCACAGGTGAGTGCTTGTCGAAAAGGAGAAGGGCGCAGACTGTGTGACTTGCCTTTCTTTTCTAGGAAAGAGCTTGAACTGGACAGTTCACTGCCTTATGCCTTCGACAAAATCCACCATCTGTTTCGCATGGGCTAGATGCAAATTTTATAGACTTCACGATTATCTCCTCGTTTGGTTTTAGTTTGGTTAGGATCCCCGCCCCCCTCCCCGCTTATCCTCTGAGTGGTTGTAGACATAAATGCACGCAGCTAAGTATGCCTGGAATATTTGTGGAGTGGGCGCTAAAAAGGCATTTGTCACATTAAAACAGTTGGATACGTTTAAAACCATTCTGGAAATTGAAATCTGAACATCTGTATATAGAAAAAAAAGGCAAACAATAAAATCTGTTGTTGCTACTATCAATAGCTGTGTAAAAAAGTTTAACTTGAGGTTTATTTTTCCCTGTGTGATGCTGTGATCATGTTGTTGTGCTCTGAGTATTCTGCAAGCTATCTCAAAATTGATAAAAATGCATCCTGTGATGTGCTTGAATCAGAAGATGTATGGAGATTTATCTTCAGGATCTGGGGATGTGTTTGGGCACGCCGTTTCACCCAAATTAAGAAACCAATTGTGGCGCAATGTTCTTTTATAGACTTCTAGTATTTGAATAATTGAATGGCTATGCTCTGCCTCACTATAGCTTAAGAGGCATCTTTTCGCGATTGGGGGGAAAGTGGAAACAAGTGCTTTTACAGCCCAGGCTCCAGGAATCTGCTGACAAGGCACTTAGGAGAGAGGAGGCGGTCCTGTTGGTTGCTTAGAAAAGTTCACAAAATCTTCATCCCATCTGTTAAGTGAAGGAAAAAAGTAACCAACCAAAAAGGTCGCAAACTATTGTGGTGTTTGAGCTTTTTTGAGAACAAGATAGCAAAGCAAATACTCCAGATGCCTTTTTTCTCGTAGTTTCAGTTAGGACTCTTTGTTCATTTGTTTGCCCCAGTTCTTTAAGAAGAAAGAAAAAAAAGGAGGCTCTGTTTCTGAATAAAGTGTCTCTATTCTGCTAATTTGCAGGCAGGCATTCGTCCAGAATTTAGGGAAAATGGAAGTAAAAATGAGTTGTCTCTGACTTTCATGTTTGCTGTTGTTTCTAAGCCCACCTCTCCTGGTGTGTGAGAAGGGCTGCCATCTCTGTTAACTCCAGCCCCATCCCCACGCCACCACTGAAGCCAGGCCATTACCTGGAAATTGTAATCTTGACTCCAATTACGTGCTTGCTCCTTATTTTTTTCCCCCCAGAAAAGAATGTAAGACAACATTGACAATTGTGTAGAAGTTTTATGAATACCTTGTTTGCAATAAAATATGTCTCTGAGAAGTGTGTTGTTGTGCTATTGGTTGTAGGGACATGTTTCCACTGAATGGAATCCCAAATTACAGTGTCACCTGAACCTGAGTTCTAGGTGTTGAGGGAAGATGTTTGAAGCACAGGTCATATTTCCTTGTGCCCTGATTCCATCTCTAATGTTAAGATAGGAGGTAGGAAGAGAGGACTGTGCCTACAGCTTAGAACAACTACGTGACGTTCTTTATAGCATTGCAGAGGCGTGGGAGAAAAGGGATTTTAAATTACAATATTCCGATTGACGTGTTCAATTAAATGGCATTCGGTCCTCACTTCGAGCACATGTGTGGCTCACAGTGGTATTGACTTTGGATTCGTCTCCTGTCATGGTCATCCCTTGCTCTACACAGGTGGTAAATTAGAATTCCCTTGCTCATAGTAAACATGTTATTCTACATAAAATTTTTTTTGCTACCTTCCCCACTGGAAGATTAGGTTTTATTTATTTCAGTTTTAGTTCTGTGATTTAGCACTACTGAAAGCTCAGATTTTTCTCCTTTTATGCAAGTATCTGGACTGGAATAGATTTTGTTTTGTTTTGTTTCTACTTTAATTTTTATTTATAAAAGGAAGGAATGATATTTCTCAGGACCCAGGTGATGTCAAGGTTCCTGGTCTATGGGTAGCAAGGATATAAGACACCCTCTATGAATTTACAGGCTCTGTGTGAACTTGCACAAATAACAAAGGACAAACTCTGAGGAGGGAGACATTTAGCTAACATTGATCATGAGATGGTCCCTGATCTTTATGATACCCTCTAGCTGGGTTGAGAGATAGGCATATAAACCATTAATTGCATTGGAGTGAGACAGATAAAACTTTGTTTCAAGATGGCAGTGGCACCAAAGGGAGGAAGTAGCTTTGCATGTATAAGTCAAGGAGCCATCACAGAAGTGAGTGACCTTGTTCACCTAGATCTTAAAAGATGAGAGGTTTCCAAGCTGATGAGGTAGGAACATGCCTGTCCAAAGGTAACCAGACACAGAGGTCACATAGAGTGTTTGAGGGAGCCCACAATTCCCGGGCCAGGGAAATATATAATGCCAGGCATTTCTCACTGAGTAGCTCTAGTCTCACAACAAACCTGAAAGGAGATAGTATTTCTCCCCATTTTTCAGGTAAATAAACTGAGGTTCAGGGAGATTATGGAACTCGTTGGTAGGTACATAGCTTGTCCGATTTCAAGCCTAAAATTTTAAACCCAAATCTCAGTGACACCAAAGTCATGGCTATTGCCCTTCTGCCAAGCGTAGGGAGGTCAGCAGGAGCAAGAGCACAAGGAACCTTATAAACTGCTCTAGGAAGTTAAGCTGGACCTTATTATGCACCATGTTAAACCTTGGAAGACTTTTAAATAGAGAGATGGAATTTGTATTTTAAAAAAATTGTTCCGGAAGCTGTGTGTGTGTGTGGGGGGGGGGGGGGGAGGGGCGTAAATTAAAAGGGGGCATTGTGAAAAATAAGTGCAGAAATTGATGACTATCAAGCCCCCAGAATTGTCAGCTCATGGGTGTGCTAAGAAAATATGAACATTGTGATATTCAAGGAGTTTGCTGGCTAGTCCAGGAGAAAACACAAAACAAATTATCAGGTAGGAAATCTGAAGGTACCCCCAAACTCAGACTAATGTGCAGTGTCCAAGGAGCAAACCAGCTTATACATGGGTATGTCCAGCCACTGGAGGAAAGGATGATGAGACTGTAATTCTAAGGACCCTGCTGCTTTAAGACCCAGCCATTGAATTGCTTAAACTGAGTTGCATCTTCACTCCCCACAATTGTCTATTGTCTCTTATGGGAGGTCTATCTAATGCTGTTTTCTAGACTTTCCACTGCTAATTTCACTAACCTCTCTTTGTAATATTCCCCAAGGGGGTGCCTTCTCCATATCAAGGAATGATGACATGTGTAGTATCATTCATCAGATATGCCATAGCAGTCATCTCTTGAGCACCCACAATGTCGTGGGCAGATAGCAAAATTGCCTTTGAGGAACCCCATGTGGAGGACAACAAACCCCATTCTCTTTTTAAAGGGGAGGCAACTGCAATGCAGAGCAGTTAGATTAACTTGCTCAGGCCACAGAGCTAGTCGGAATCAGGGTGCTGACCAAGGTCTTCCGATGTCTAAGCCTTCGCATCTTACTCTTGGCAACACTGCCTCCCTAGACATGTGCTACATCTCTCGGCCACTTCCTAATTTTCAAAAACAGTTTACTTGTTTTATATATTTTTCTTGCTATTGTTTCTTGAGAGAAAAGGAAAGGGATAGTCATCTTGTTTGATGGATGAGAAAAAAGAAACAAGGGAAATAAAATGATTGTCCCAAGGTCACAATTAATAATAGCTGTTCTTCTTCCTTCTGGCCTCTGGTGTAATGCGTTTTCCCTTCATCTCTAGGCCTCATCCCAAGGTTCAATGGTTCCCAAACTCTGCTATATATTGCAATTGCCTGGAGATCTTTGAAAAGCACTGATCCTTGGCCTCGAAAAAAAAAGCATATGCCTGCATAGATATTCTGATTTACTTGGTATAAAATGCACTGGAGCCCTAACCGGTTTGACTCAGTGGATAGAGTGTCAGCCTGCGGACTCAAGGGTCCCAGGTTCGATTCCCATCAAGGGCATGTACCTTTGTGTGGGCACATCCCCAGTAGGAAGGGTGCAGGAGGCGGCTGATGGATGTTTCTCTCTCATCAGTGTTTCTAACTCTCTATCCTTCTCCCTTCCTCTCTGTAAAAAAAAATCAATAAAATATATTAAAATAAAATAAACTAGTCCATTCATTCATCTTTCACCAATCTTTATAAAAAAAATGCATTGGAATTTTCCAAGATCTTCAGGTGATTCTGAGATTCCTCAGAGTTTGGGAATCACTGCCCATCACTTTTGAGATAGCAGGTTTGGGATGGATTGAGGTCAGTGGTTCTTGTTGTATGGTCTCTGGAAGAGCAGCATCAGTACCTAAGGGAACTTATTAGAAATGCAACTTTTTGGATTCCGTACCAGACCTACATATCAGAAACTCTGGGGGTGGAGTCCAGAAATCTGTTTGAACAAGCTTTCCAAGTAATTCTGATGCAAGCCAACCCCCTTGGCCATACTTCCTCCCAACATGTTTATGGTGTGGAACATGGTGAGCAGCTGTCTGCTATTTTTACTGAGACCAGAGCTCAGGGGAAATATATTTAAACTCAAAGGACAGTTCCAGGCATTCAGATTTGTATTAAAGATGGATTTCCTGGTAGTGTAGGTTGCCAACTGCAGGGTTGAAAAACCGAGGGAGGATTTTGGAATCTTTCTGGGGGTGGCCAGAGTACCGCACCATGAAAGAGCAAAAAAAGGAAAAGGAAGAAATCAGCCCCTGGAGCAAAATAAAAGCAATAGTATTGTCATCTGACTTTACTTTAGTCATTTACGGTCCTTCCTTCCTGTGCTTTGAAGTTAATGGTGGTGTCTTTCTTCTTAACTGGCACCTTTTGTTTTCTCCTGATAATCTCAATGTGGTTGAAATCTCCATCTTCCAAATAGTTCCATGTTTATGGCAGAGAGCAGGCGTTGGCTGCCTGAGAAGGGAAGGCCTGGGTTATGGATGGCAAAGTGACTTCTCCCCTGCCTCCTTCCCATTACTGGGCTACCTAATTGGCATCATTTCCCTGACACTGTAATTATTTTTTCAACATAATAATTTTAAGCAAATCAGTATATTAACCAATTTCCATAATGCCCTTTGTTGCAGGTTCACTCAACGTGGCTGGTTTTTGTTAATAATTTCCAAGGAAATCCCCACTGGACTTCATTCACTAATGCTTGGGTTAGGATTATTACGTCTTTGACAATGGTTGTTGAAAGAATTAAGAGTCCAGCATGTTGGGGTGGGAGAGGCATTAATGGCATATAACTATTAAGACTGAGAATTTGTTTGAGAAGTGGGGACAGAGGAGGGAAATATTTATGCAAGGCTGGATACCATTTGAAAGTTTATGGGAGAAGTTGGGGGAAATTGTAACTAAATTTATTGTACAAATTTAAAAAACCCAGCTGTTTGATATTAGTCATTACTCACCAATTCTAAGATGCTTTATAATCCATGTAAAATATTTCCCTATCATTTAGTAAATTATTATTTTTAGTTGGACCATTTTTTCAACATGTGTTTTATATATTATACATATTGTTCTGCAAATCACTTGTTTTACTTAGAGATTTATCTTGGAGACCTTTCCATATCATTACATAAGGGGCCAGCTCCTTTCCATTTCTTTTAGGCTACCTTGTATTATTTCGTGTAATTATACCAAAATTTATGTAACCAGTCTTTTATTGACAAACCTTGATTTTTATTTTATATTTTTCTCTTATATTCAATATGGATATTCTTGGCATGCTCTTTTGACTCTTTCCATGAGGTAGTTAGCAGTAGGGTTACTGGGTCAAAGTGCATATGATTCTAAATTCTAAAAAAAAAAGCCTCTTAAAAAGTTTGCCCCAATATATATCCTCACAAATAGTGTATGAGGGTCTCTGCCTCCCATGTCCTCTTCTACACTGGGCACTTTTTGTGTGTGTGTGAGACAAAGCCCATGTCTCTTTGTTAATGTTTGCATTTCTTTAAAATGATTCAGATGAAGGGTAAACACAGGACATAGAGTTTGAGAGCAAGATCTGTTTGTAAGCCTGGTAAGGTCTGCATTTCTTTATTCAACACTCTTGGAGCCTGTGCCACTTCAAGATTTAAAATTGTTCACACTTTGAAAGATAATATGAAATAGATGCCATGAGTTAGTACCAACCCCCACGCAGTCTGGACCAGTGGCCCCTAAGCAAGCACACTGATACTTCTGTAGAAAAATGGGTAGGTGACCCCACACAGTTAGCTAAGTAAAGGTGATAAGTATGCTCACATCAGTTCAGAAAAGGTTTTTGCTATGAAATAAGTTTGGATCAGATGACATCTCGCCTCCAAGTGACTTATAAAAGGGAAATTTTGAGATTCAGAGCTATTTGGGTTTCAGAATTGCCATGAAGATATTGGGAACTTGAGTAAAGAGACTTGCTTTAGAATTTTGATTAAGATGCCATGAGCTCGTGTAAAGGGAGGGAGGCCCTTCTAGGATGAGTGGATAGCACTGAGGTAGAATCTCTACCTGCCTATGAGGGTGGGCTGAGGAAATTAGAACCATGCAAAGGTAGCTCAAAAGAGTTGCTAAGAGAGTCTGATTGTTTTCCCTTGTTTTTATCATTTTCTTTGGGCAAGAGCACTTTTCCACCATTGGCCAATGGTTAACCTCATTGTTAGTCATGAAACAGTTTGAAGAGATTTGCTAAGGAGAGGGTGGTTTCATGAGAACATCAGAAAACATCAGAAGTGATGTGCATCATTGTCAGTGTCAGGGAAATTTCCTGTTCTTTCTTATAATTTCATCATTGAATCCTCCTGATTCCTTTTTCATGCTTATAGGTGATGATTTAAATGACTAAAAGTAAGTGTCTTGCTTTAGACAAAAATTGGGAAAGACCTTCTTGTCTCTCTCTTGTAAAGTTTTTGTTAAGAACAAGAGAATTAATAATATAAAAGAAATAACTAAAATTAACTAGAGTCAAGAGCTTTATTATTTCCAAGTGTATAAAACATGAGATTTAGGGCTGAGCATCAAGTATGGCGTTTACCTGAAATGCTCTCCTTAAACATTGTTTTTTTTTTTGGGGGGGGGGGTGGGGGGAGAGGGAAAGCAAACTTTATTGTGTCCCTGAGGTTGGAGTTCTTCCCTCCAGGTCCTGCTGAATCAAAAGACCTGAGATAAGGGGCTCTTGTGTTGACCCCCAATACTTCTATCACTTTGAGGTACCAGGGAAACCAGACGTGCAGAGACACAGTGCTGTGGCAATAAATTGAGTTAAAGTTAAGTTTGGTCACATTTTGGATTTCTCTCTCTCTCTTTCTCGTTCTCTTTTTCTTTCTTTTTAAATTTGCCTTGCTATTTTAAAAACTTAAAAAAAGGACTTATTTTCTTGATGACTAATAGGCATTGCCTAATCTGCTGTCATCTTCAGTAGGCTTTTAAAAACAGGCAGATTCACAGAAATCATGACAGATTTGTCCCCAGGAGAAAGCTGTCCTTGATCAAGAGAAAGGAGAATAGAACTAAAAAACAATACAATATTGTTAGTTAATCCTCACAATAACGCTTTCTAGAGATGAAGCAGCTTGTCAGTGTTACTCAGCACAGTAAACTGAACATTGCTATCATAAAGCAAGTCACATGCACTTGACAAAGTCAAGGTCATAAACTGGGATCTCCTTTTGCTTCCATGGTAAATGGCAGATCTGACATTTAAACTCAGAGCAGTCTAGCCTTTTCCATTCTTCCTCCCTTTCTGCTTTTGATAAACTTCATCTGATCAATGAGATTTCTCTTTTGATTTTGTTTGGAAATGACTATGTAATGAATTGTATTGGGAAGGAATCTGATCCAGGCTCAGTGATCAATTAGCCATATATTCCGAAGGTACAGGCAGGGATGGTGTGGGGGTTCATGGGGGCACATGTGTCATAGACTTGCCATCCCTAGAGTGTGTCATCTTGGATATCCTTTACTGTCTCATGATTCTGTAAAATGCACATTTATATGAAAATAAATCAAAAAGTCTTATTCTGCATAACATTATTAGTCAACAGGGAAATTCGCATTAAAATCATAGTGTGATTATACTATACACCTGAGTGGTTGAAGTGAAAAATACACATAATACCAAATTTCAGTGATGCTATGGAGCTACCAGAACTCCCATACATTGCAGGTGGGAGTATAAACTGGTCCAATCACTTTGGAAAACTGTCAGTATCAACTAAACCTGAATATGCACATATCTTATGATCTATTGATTCTATGCCTAAGTATAAACCTAACAAAAAGCACTAGCATATGTTCACCAAAACACATATATAAAAAGTTCATACTAATACTATTCCTAGTAGCTCAAAACTTGAAAGTATCCAAAGGCCTATCAGTATTAGAATGGATACATAAATGTGGGTATGTCTACAACAACGGTATAATATACTAGTATATCACTGACAATGAATGAAGTACAACCACATACAACATTATGGAGGAACCTCACCTTTTATAACAGTACATACTGTTTGATTCTAGTGTGTAGATACATATATGCTAAACTAATCTCCAATGTTAGAAAGTGGGGGAGATTTTCCTGGAAAAGTGGAGGTAATGACTGCATGGGTAGCTTCAGTTTATTGATCATCTTCTATTTCTTTTTTAAAACATATTTTGCTATTGATTTCAGAGAGGAAGGAAGAAGAAGAGAGAGACAGAAACATCATTGATGAGAGAGAATCATTGGTAGGCTGCCTCTTGCACGCCCCACACTGGGGATCCAGCTCACAACCCAGGCATGTGCCCTGACCGGGAATTGAACATGACCTTCTGGTTTATAGGTTGACGCTCAACTACTGAGCAATGCCAGCTGGGCCAGCTTCTATTTTTTAATGTGAATGGTGGTCACATGGGTGTTTGACAAAAATTCATTTAGCTGTACACTTAGAATTTGTGAGCTTTTCCAGAAACATGTATAGTTTCATATAAAGTTAAAATGTTTTTCAAATTCTTAATGATGAAGAAATAGTTCTTTGAATTCAAGCATGTTTACCCTAAAGGTAAAATATTTTCATAACTCCGATTTTCAGTGTTAGAGAATTTTTATTTGGCTCCCCGCAGTTTATACCACATACAAATATCCTGAGTCCCCGCAGAGAATCCGCACGGGGCGAGACGTTATTCCTCCCCTACCTAATGAGCTTTAGGCTGCGCACCCAGGCTTCTCTGAGACCTACTGTAAAAGGGAAAAAAGAAAAAGGAAAAGACAGTAAAAAGACAGTAAAACAAGTGCTTTGATAGCACTTTTTAAAAATTCATAACAGGTATAAAAAGAAGTGACAGCTGTTTAGTGTATACATGTGCAAAAAACAACACACACAAAAATAGATTTGTGGTGCCATAAAGAGCATCAGTCATATTTTTTGCCAGGTAAGACTGTACTGCTTCTTCCAAAATAATAGTCTTAGTTCTTCCCTTGGCCTTTTTCTTGTGAATAATGGAATTGGCTGTTTATAGGCCTCTGTGCATTTGGAAGAAGGGATTAGAAGAATATGATCACCAAATTTGCACTCTCCTGAAATTTCCCTGCTATGTAGCGGGTAGAGGCTTTTGTTGCCTGCTTTGCAGGCGTTGTGCCCTATTTCCAGTGTTTTTACTCATCAGTCTCTTTTTTCCATAGCCTGGCTGGCCTAAACCATAAATGCACATTGGGTGATATGGCGTTGCTTTTACAAAGCAAATCATACCCACTTTCTAAAGTCGGTATCATGAACAGATATCTTCTTTTCTACACATTATACTCTGAATATAAGAGAAAAATAAAGCACAGATTTCTCAAGTATAGAAACCAAATGAAATCTCAATGCAACCTCCGGGTGGATTACATAGAAATATTAGCATGGTGGTTACTGATCCCAGCAGGAAGGCAGCACTGATGAGTTCCACAGTTTACACTATATGCCCCAGAATGACAACAGTAGAAAGGTAACTACCACCCAGAATATGGGCTAGGCAACAACTTGTGAGGGAAGAGCTCTTGTGATTCACATCAGAAGAGATTGTTTGTTCCAGTAAATGGGAATACATTAAAAAATGGAGACTGCTTCTGAGATTCTGCATTCGATCACATCTAACCCCCATTGGAATCTCCTATAGGATTTATAGTCGTGATGTTTCAAAGAATGGTTTCTATAAACAAATGCACAGTGATGCACCACCGTGTAGAGATCTGCTGTTTCATGTAAGTACATTTTCCAGTTAACTAAAGCACATCCCTTAGGCAGCAAGATTTTTTTTAATGTTGACCATGTCAGCTAGAAAATATTCATAGGCATATTGTAGCACTTTTCTGCTTTCTTACACAGAGCTTAGGAAACATGACTTAACTTTTTGTTAACTTAAGTCATCATTACAGACATCAACTATTGAAAGGAGAAATTATCCTGTGATTCCCTCAAACGCTTTAAGGGTGGACGGAGCTAAGGCCCTGCACCAAATGGCCCCAGAATGCATTTTTTTTCTTACATGGTCCATGTGTTACTTTGCCATCAGGCTATCAGCAGTTCTTGCTGCTATCAGTGATCTTATTAACAGAGAAATCTTTCTCTTCTAGTTTTCTCCTTCTAGTCGAGTTTGAACTGGAAGAATATCTAACTAGGCTCATTTATGCCATGTGCAAAGTGCAGAGAGGTTCTGAAAAGGTTTTTCAAAAATAGGTATGAGTGTGATGCTGAAACCAGTTTCTAACACTTTATAAGAGCTTAGTAAATATTAGCTGTCATTATTATTTTAGTGTTATCAATGTAATTATTTAAAGTCATGAGCATATCAATTAAGGATAGATTAAAGAGTAGAAACAAATACACTCAAACATGAAATGGCCCAGTCATAATGGAAGTTAATTTCACACATACAGAAAAGCCCAGGATAGGGGTGGAAGTCACTAGGTAGTTATCTTCCATGACATGAAACATCTATCCAGACATTTTCCAACTTGAGTTTCTAGATTCTTGATATCATCTGTATCTACCCAAAGGGAGAGAAAAGAAGGTGAAAGCAGGAGGTTTCATGGGCCAAATCAGAAGAGAGGGAGAATTAACTTTTTAAAAAATATTTTTTATTGATTTTTAAAGAGAGGGGAGAGGAGAGGGAGCGGGAGAGAGAGAGAAGCAGCACATCAATGTGACATCAATAGGCTGCCTCTTGCAAGCCCCCTACGAGGGATCAATGGAGCCTGCAACCCAGGCATGTCTCCTGAAGGGAATCGAACCAGCAATCTTTACTGTGCACTGGACGATGCCCAACCAACTGAGCCACAACAACCAGGGCAAGAGAATTGGTTTTAATGGATTGATATTAGTTTCTCCTACAATATTTTTTTTAATATAGGAACATATCTTACTTTGTGATTATTTTTATCGTTGCTGCTACTGTTGTTACCCAAAATAAGGTCAAACTAACAACATTCTATAGTTTTCAAAGGGCATTCACATATCTTATCTTATTTAATCCTTTCTTTACCTCTTTAAGGAACTTGACAAATGAGGAAACTCAACCTCTGTGATACTGGAAATCACTTATTTACAAAATGAAAGGGCCAAGGGCTCAAATTCAGATATTTTAACTCAATGCTTTTCCTCTACACTAAAGCCACCTGTTAGAAATGTTTTAAAAGTACCAATTGCTTCATGTAGAGCAAACTTTGTCTTAAATATTAAGACTTCTTACAATGAGAGAATAAAATGCCAGTTGACATCCTACAGCAGAAAGATAATGCCATAAATCGGCTTAGTTTAGTCATGAAGCTGCAGCCTCTGGACACTGTCATCATGTCTTATTCTAGAAGTAAAATAATTTTTGGCTTTTCCCCTATTAAAAGATATTCAATTTCAAAATCTCAGGAAGGAGGAATAATTTGTGTATTGTAACAGTTTAAGCTGATCAAGCATTAGGAGTAAGAATCTGTTCTTAATTACCCAACTCAAATGGAATAACCCCAGCAATGCCCCAGGTATCAAAATATCTCATCCTGCGTTCTCAGGGAAACAATGAGCTGCATTATGTGAAAGACACAGACAGCTCCAAATTTAAGTTTACTTTGACATAAGTAGAGCGTATTTTTACAAATGCGGAGGTATTATGTACATTTTTATGAGTTTGACAGAAAGGGGAACGGTGGGACTGGGGAGATATTTCTCACATCTTGGCCCTCCTTCTAGCCTCTCGGCTTTCTAAAGTTTGGCAGGATTATTTTCATACCAGTTAAACACTTGTATGGTCGTGGCTGCAAGGACATCTAGAATTCATCCCAAATCCATGGTGTTTTTGCAGATGCAAGTAATCAATCCTAATACTGTTTTGATTTCATTTATGGAGAGATATATTTTTACAAAACTTTTGGAGGAAAAGTGAGTGGTATAATTGTAGGAAGTGCTTGAATTATATTCGAGAGTCAAACTATATTTAACTGTACTCCCTATTAAGCTCTCTGCCATCTTTTAAAATAACAATTGTGTAGGTTTACTAGTAAGTTGTATGGCAGGATGAGTTGATATACGTATACACAGTGAAATGATTACCACGGTCAAGCTAATTAACATCATCTCTTGGCATAGTTATGTGTGTTGAGAGCACCTGAAATCTACTCTTATCAAATTTCCAATATTCAATTAGATTATTAACTGAAATCATTATGCTGTACATTAGATCTCTAGACTTATTCATCCTACATAACTATAACTTTGTACCCTTTGACCAACATCTCTCCATGTCCCTCATCTTCCTGCCCATGGTAACCACCATTCCACTCTCTTCCTCCCTACATTTGACTTTTTTATTCCACATGTAAGTGATATCATGCAAATGTTTTTCTTCTTTCTGTGTCTGTTTATTTCACTGAGCACAATGTTCTAAAGTTGCACCTGTGTTGTTGTAAATAGCAGGATCTCCTTTTGTAAGGCTGAATAATAATTTATTGTGTGTGTGAATTGTATATATCATCTTATTTAGCCATCTATCTGGCAACAGACAGGCTGTTTCTACATTTTAGCTGTTGTGAGTAACACCAATGCAGAGGGCGCACGGATACCTGTTCCAGGTGCTGATTTCATTTCCTTTGAATGTGTACCCAGAAGCAGGATTGTGGATCATATGGAAGTTGTATTTTTAGGTTTTTGAGGATCCTCCATATTATTTTCCATAATGCCTATGCCAATTTACATTCCCACCGACAGCATACGAGGCTTCCCTTTTTTATTTGTTTTTGTTAACTCTCGCATGAGAATATTTTTCCATTGATTTTTATTTTAGAGAGAGTGGAAGAAAGGGGAAGAAACAAAGGGAGAGAAACATCGATGTGAGTGTGAGAGAGAGACACATCGATTGGTTGCCCCCTGCAGATACCCCTACCAGGGTCAGGGATCAAGCCTGCAATCGAGTACGTGCCCTTGACTAGAATCAAACAATCAAACCTGGGGCCCTACAGACTATCTACTGAGCCAAAAGATCTAGGGCTCAAAGGTTCCCTTTTTGCCACGTCCTTGGCAATGCTTTTTTTATTGTCCTTTTTTACAATAGCCACCCTAACAGGTGTGAGGTGCTATCTCACTGTGGTTTGATTTGCATTTCCCTGATCACTATCAGTATCTGTTTTAACCACCAAATATTCTGTTGACAACTGCAGCCTTATTTCTTGTGACTTTAACATGGTCTCTCATCTGCAGCCTAACCCATTGCTTTTTCCATCATTTCTGAGATGTCATGCCCTCTCATAGGAATTGTCCCAAAGAAAACTAACAGCTCTGTAATATATATTACAATTGATTTCCTAAACTAAAGCATCTCAATTTCCTCCAAACTTTATCTTTATTATTCTTTTACTATGAAAACAAAATAAACCTTTTATTTAGCTATGATTTGAAAACATACATTCTTTGGTGTAGGTATTGTTCTTTGGAAGGTCACCTACGTGCCACACCAGTGTTTTTGTGTGGGTTATAAACTCCAGGGGCAGGAGTCTGTATTTCTGTGTATAACCTAACCTGCCAGTGTACAGGTATTAGGCAGCTGCTCAGTGTTTTGATTATGATAATGCTTTTAAATAAAAGAGAGAGCAGGCTCTTATAGAAGTTAAAAGTTAATTGGACATAGGTGATCTTAAACCAAAAACCCTAATTGAGAACAGACATGACTCTGAGCTGGAAGTTGATCATCCTTTTGGTCCACATATCACTCGTGAAAGACCCCACCAATACTAGAGGCCACATGGTGAGCCTTGTTACTCAAGTCATGGTCCACAGAACACAGCTTCAGCATCACCTTAAAGCTTGTTACAATGCAGATTCTCAGGCCCCATTTATTTTTTTCAAATATATTTTTATTGAATTCAGAGAAGAGGGAGAGGAAGAGAAAGAAACATCAATGATGGTAGAGAATCATTGATGGCTACCTCCTGTATGCTCCCTACAGGGGGGGATGAGCCTGCAACACAGGCATGTTCCCTTGACCAGAATCAAACCCAGGACCTTCAGTCCGCAGTCCAACACTCTATCCACTGAGACAAACCAGGTCGGGCTCAGGCCTCATTTTAGACCTACTGAATCAGACTCTGCATTTACATCCTCTCCGGGTGGTTTGGATACACTACAAAATCTGAGAAGCATTGATGTGAGAGACATATTGGCCTAGAAGTATTTTAATATTTATGTTTTCTTAATATTAGCAGAAACTAACCTATTTTAAAATATAATCCACATTTTAAAAAACTTAAAAAAAGAAGAAAGTAGAATCCACTTTCTACTTAAACTATTATGCTACAGCACTAACAAAATTTCTCACAATCCTATAACTTAAATATTCATTTAAAATTTGATGCAAGCTCTGGCTGGTTTTGACCAGTGGTTAGAGCTTTAGCAGGATTTGACTACTAGTAAGGCTAGTAGTCAAAGGCTCATGGGTTTGATTTCCAGTCAAGGGCACGTACCTCTCTCTCTCTCTCTCTCTCTCTCTCTCTCTCTCTCTCTCTCTCTTCTTTTCCTCCCTCCTTTCCACTCTCTCTAGAAATCAATGGAAAAAATATCCTCAGGTGAGGACTGAAAAAAAATAATAAAATAAAATTTGATGTAAAAATTAAAAAGAGGCACTTTCTTGCATTACATACTAGTTCTCTTAACTATATTAGGGTGTATTAAAATAACATTTTTTATAAAAGCTAAGGCATTTTCCCAACCTTGGTATATAGGAAATTGATTTTGAATATACTACTTTTTATGCAGAGACATGTCGGCCTGATGGTATAAAATTTATAGGGACTGTAAAGTCTTTCCTGTACTTTCTTAGATTCATCCTCAATTTTTTTTCTGAATATTAGGGTATTTTTCTTTTTACCTAGTAAATATCTATTTTTATGGTGTTCTTGATAGATATTTGGCATCACTGAAAGCCAGTTTCGTGCTGACTTGTCATTTATTTTAAAACACAGCACATTATAAGGTGATCTGTCACTTTGGTTAGTTTTTGTTCTGATCTTTTTCTTCTTGTTTCTTTTTCTCACTGAGAATTTCCTGCTTTTGCCCCTTTGTATTTGTATTACCTGAACCGGCGTGGTCTGGTACTAATTGTTACGATTAGCAGTTAGCTTATTTTCTGCATTCTCTTCATGATTTCTTCTCGGATTTGGGCTCATTTTGTTCCCAGTTTCTCTTGGAAGAGATGGATAAGGAAATTAAATTACCACTGGGTATATTTCAGCATCACTGTAAGTTTCCTAGAAGTCTACATTTTCATATTCCATTTATTTTGACAACCCTAAATGCCAATTTAGCAGTAAATGTACAGTGTCAATATTTTGGGCTTGTTTCCTTATTTGAAGAATAAAGTCATCTTCCGAATACAAGAACTAAGACAAAGATAATTGCTTTATTTAGTAGAAAGGGAATAACTTGCATTATTATTCGTTTTTGTACAACTTCCTGCTAGTAATTGAGCTGCCACTTAATTTCCTTTGCATCAGCTTACTAGTTGTCAAATCCTGCTAATCTCTCCCAGGTCCTTGGAACCTTCTCAGCTAGAGACTGACCCAGTCTTGTCACCCAGTTTCACAGTTGTCACCCAGCTGAAATGTAGACAATGGACTTAGGAAGGAATCTTGAATTAAAGAGTGATAAGTGGAACACCGGCCAAAAAGTTTCCCAGCCACAAGCAGTGGCCACCAAGGCAGGAAGAAAGGACGCTGAATGGGAAGTTTGGTTGTGTTGGCAGCACCCTTTCTCCCCAGAAAGGCAGAGGCAAGAGTATGTATACCTTTCAGGATAGAAAGGTCCGTCCCATTCCCCTAGAATTTATTGTTATCATTTCTAGATTTTATGTTTGAAGAAGCTTGTGAATCAACCCAAAAGCTTTGAAAGACTCAAAGATGGTATATACATAATATTTTGTTAACCTACACACCTGCTTAACCAGTTTGTCTCTTGAGTATTTCAAATGAATATAACTTGCCTTATTATTTGTAAGGACAGGTAGGGGTGAGGTAGGGCAATGATATATTTAAGCCAGTTGTGTTTCTGTTCTATTCAATTCCATCTACTCCATCTCTGCGTAGCTGGGAGAAATGGAAATATCAACCTTCGTGAAACTTCTGCCTCCTCTGGATCAGGAGAGCTTGCAGTGAAGTTCCTTTTACTAAAGAAGATCCATGTGCACAAACCAGTCAGTTGAAATAGCTGTTGTTTTGTGTTGATTTTTCTACCACTAAGCTGCTCTGCATGCAAGTAACTAAGAGATTTAACTAGTTTTGGAATGCTCTAAAAGTATCCTTGAGTAAAAAATATTTATTTTCCCAGAGGTAAAAATGATCAAGCCCATCTTACAGGAATTCTATTTTGTATTTTGGGGTGAGTCTCTAACACTGTATTTCCTTGCTTCAAAGACATACTTTCCCCTAACAGAGGCACATTCTAGTATCTCTAAAAGCAGGATGTAGCTTATAGTTTATGGCATCTCACAAGTGTTGTTGGCAGCAGCCGTGACATAATTGCCATTTTTGCATGCATGATCATGATTGTTATTTCTAGTTGCATGACTAGACAATCATGGCTTCTTGACACTTAAGACAGCTACTTAAGGACCATTTGAGTAAGGAAGATTAGGTTATTGTCTGACCATGTTCTGTTGACACTTTCTGGTAAGATCAAGAAAGCTCTAGTATGAAAACTTGCCAAAAGTTGGTTGGCAGCTAAAAGAATAATGGAGTAGTCTTTTAGGACATGCATAGTTATCAAGATTGGATTAAAAAGTGATTTGAAAGGGTTGAACTCTCAGTATAAAGATGTTTTACCAATACCTTAACCAATATATTAATTCAGCTTTCCCTTTCTTTGCATAGGAATAATGTGCTAAAAAATTTGTCTGTCTAAACCTAAAAGAGCTATTTCAAGAAGTATAAAATAAAAATAAGTGGTAAGAAAGCCTTTATCGCCATTTAATTGGCAGCGTGTTTTTAGTAGAACATTAAAAAGTGTGTTTTACTGTTGATGGCATTTTGTTTATTTATTTTTATCTTTATTGTTGAAAGTGAAACAGATTTACCCCATTGACCCCTTCTAGCCCGCCCCCGACCTCTTCCCTAAGCCTTCACCACACTATTGCCTGTGTCCATGGGTTATACACATGTATACATACTTGCCAAAGTATTATCTGCCCCTTCTAATTACTGAATTTTGTAGACTTTAAATGTTAATTTTAAGACTATAAAATTCAGTAGTTAGAAGGGGCAGATAATACTTTGGTGAGTGTCTGTACATGTGCATGCGTAAAAGATGATTACTTAATTGAGCTGGTGAACCTATATGCTGGAGAAGTCAGCATTTCTAATTATGCTTAGTATTCTTCAGTGTTTTATTTTTTTAAATCACTTTTATTTCTGTTTATGAAGTGCCCTGATTCTCTCTCAGGGAGATAATTTCAAGACATGATTCCCTTTACTTTCTCTGTTTCACCCGTACCTCAGATCACCCATCTGTTTGATCTCTATGGACTGAGTTTACCTGCTTTACTAGTTCAGATTCTCTTGGTTGCACATAACAGAAATCACCATAGAAAAACACACGGCATCTCACAGAACACAGAATCTGAGATGCAGCTGAATCTGATAAATCAAAATCTACAGCAACCCGGGAGTCCTCTCTTCATCACATGTAACTGAGAGTTTTAACTAGTTTGGAAATGCTAGTCTACAGGCATTATTAAAGTAAAATGTTTATTTTAGCAGAAGTAAGAGTAATCATTTTGTCGGAATTTTGTGGAACTCATAACCTACATGATTCTCATGTACCAAACAGGAAGCATCTCATTAGAATTTATGAAGGAGCAAGAGTCAAGGATGAAGGAAATAAAGGAAGAATAGCCAAGTACCTATTGGTCCATCCTAAGACTACGTACATACACTCAACCCAAGAATAAAAGTTTGTGATATTGTCTTTCCTTGTAGTAAGTGCAGAAAAGGTAACAGCATAATTTATTTGACTGAAAAAGTAGGAACTATTGGTGCCATAAGTAGGTTGCATTGCACTAGCTGTACAAGGGGAAAATGAGGCTCCCAGTGATTTTGGCATGTCAATAACATCACTAAATAACTTGGTGATTATCTTTCTTCTTTGTTTTCCCTCTCACACAGACAACCAAATCTGCCTTTAAATCTAAATAACAGAGAATCCCTTGATAAGTGGGAAGATCTCTGAAGATTAACTTTGTTGGTCCATTACCCTGGGTGATTATGGAAGTTGGATAAGGAATTAACCTAGGAATGATAGGCTGGTGTGAATTCTCTATTTTAAGGTGAAAATATAAAAGATTAAAAAAAAGGAGTAAGCAAATGTAATGTTGTGTTTTTTTTTTTTACATAAAAATAAGAGCAATTTTGCAGGTTGTTTCATTACGTTTATGAGTCCATTAAAGATATACTTAGCCAGGAATTTTGTATGTTGCTTTCCTAATTTCTGGTGCTTGCATGCTGATTTATCTTATTCTATCAATCATTGAGCCAATATTTTTACTCTGTGCCCATAATGTTCCAGGCACTGACTTGAGAGCAATATACAAAATTGTATCCCTTTGCTAGAGGGTAGCAGGGAAAACAGACTAACCAATCAGCACCTTCAAATAAATACAATAATCTTCCCTTCCCAAACTGCTCCTGGAGGCATGTAACAGAAATGTGTAACCAAATCTAAGATGCCAGAAAACTTGACCCTCCCCCCAAAGGAAATATTTGAGTTGAAAAATGAGTAAAAGTGAGCCAGTGTGGAATAGAACTGTTCCAGGCAAAGGGAACAGCATGTGCAAATGTTCAAAAGAGGGAGAGAGCACTGTACTTTTGAAGAAGAAAGAAATGTTCCATGGGTTAGACCAAAAAGTGCTCATTCCAGATTTCCCAGGGACTTTCCAGGTCTTTTTAGGGAGTTTGGAACCTATCTTCATGCCAAAGGGGAGCCATTGTAGGGTTTCCAGCCTAGCTGAAGATCAGAAAATTCTTTGGGTAGGAAGCTTAGGCAGGAGGATGTAAGGGCACTTACGTTATTGCAGTGGCCCAGACGAGAGACGGCTATTGGCTTGGACTAAGATAGTGGCAGTGGAGTTATAAGTGGATGAATCTGCAGCGGAATGAACTGTGAGCACAAGGGAGAAGGAAGAGTTGAGCATGATTTTCAGGGTGTTTGTGGTAGTTACTGGATCATTAGTGGACAAAACACACACAAAAGAAATGGCTTATCCTTACCCTTTTTAGTTCAGAAACTCTTACTAAAATGTATGACTAAAACCTGATCAGTACAACACAACAGATGAAGGAAAGACATGATTGAAGGTTGTGACAGTCAGGAATAGAACCAACACATCACTGGAGTCTGACCTCCTTTGTAGGGAAGGGCCACCCGTTTGACACAGAGCATTTCAGCAGCCCGTGAGAGGAGGCGAGCATGATTCATAGTGTTCATAAGTGAAATGAAGCCAGTTGCTTGCAGAAGCCCCATCCTGCCTGATACTGAGACCAAAACGAAATTTCTTCAATAAGTCTTTCCAAGAAAGACACTGGATAATGTCACAAATGACATCCTCATTGGAAACACAGTGATAACCTTCATCAGCTCGCTCCTCACTATGGACCAGTGCATCTGCTATGGCAAAATTAACTGAAAATCAATTCTGTGAAAGAAGGACTGTTTCCATCAGGTTCCACCTTATGGAGTCCAGGTTGTCACTTTCTGATGGTCTGCCATCAATCCCCAGATGGAATGTGGAGTATCTTTTCCTTACCTTGTGTCTGTGGGTATAAGTACATTCTGTGTATTTTATTGGATGTCAAAATAGGGAAGAATTTAATTTCTTCACTGTGTCTGAGGAATAGATGTAGCTTTGGGGGAATCCTCCATAAGTACCTCTCCTCTCCACCAAATTTTGAAAAGATATTGCTGGATCAATAACGAGTTTAAGGCTATATTCTTGGAGAAATTTATGAATGACAGCTGCCCTGTGTTTGCCTGGAAATGCTAAGCCATGTGCTTTCCCAGCCAAGCTAGGAGTAGAATTAATACCCTCCAGTGGAATTCGTGGTGTTTAACTATGAGATATGCCTCAATAGAAGTGGTTTTGCTAAGGATTGAGCCCTAGGAGTAGTCTCAGGAAACCCAAGATCCTCCCCAGAAAGTCGTCTTGAGTCCATTATAACACAGACAGATGGGAAATGAAGGTCCCGAACTCACAGTTTTAAGGTACAACTTTAATCTTTATCTCAGAAAAATTTTAAAGCAGCTGTAACTAAATGCCCACTTTGGTCATTTAAAAAATACAGTATCCAGAGAACACATCAAGCATTAAGCAGGCCCATTTCCAGAGTAGGCTGAAAAAATATCCAGTGAAAAATTTTCAAGTTTCCATTAAAGTTTTATCAATATTCCAGATTCCTTAAGCCTAAATATAGCAAATCTGTATTATCTTTTTCATTACTAAAAAAGAATATGGGTGGTTCTCGAATGCAGTATTTATTATAGTTAGATTTCAATATAAAAACTGAATTAGTAGGTTGCTAGCAATACCTTGGGTTTGAACTTGTTTCGATAAGAGACTTGCTTCTGCTGTACAGTCACCTACTAAGAGTGAAATAGGAGCAGTGGGGCTCAGCAGTCAGGGAGAATTTGCTTTGAAATCATATTTCCTGGGTTCAAATCCATGTTCCTCCATTTGACCTTGGCAAATTACCTGTTTGTGTCATGGATATATAAGATATATAATAGTATATACTCCATGAGTGTCTTGTGAGAATTAAACAAAATATTCTATGTTAAAAGATCTTAGGATTGTCTTGGGCACAGACAAGGCTCAATAAATATCGCAAATGAACTGCTAGCATTTTTTTCCCCTTTGAAGCAAAATTGATTATTTAAAAAAATTTTTCCTAAATATTTCCCCAACTTCTCTGTGTTGTTCCCTGTGAACCTGTGAAACATATCCACTGAAATGCAGCTTTGAAGTTTTGACCTGGAGACAAGTTTAGATTGAGGTATTTGCTTTCTCTTTCAATGTGATTGATGTTCCTTATTTGCGGGCCATCAGTTTTATTAGTGTCCTATTTGTTGTCAGACTAGCTGTAGCTGTCCTGTAGTCCATGTGCAAACTAGGACCCATTCCATTGGGTCACCTCTAAGTTCCTTATGTATTTTCTAAATAGATCGGTCATTTTGCTTTTTTTCTTTGAATTATACCACTCATGTGGCTAATTTAGTAAAAGATAAATGATTTTCATGGGAATTTTGGTACTAAGTACTTACACATTAACTTAATCGTTTAGCTTTTAGTCACTGATTAAAATCTCTGGTGATAATGATGTAGGTTTCTATTGAGTTCCATATAGATTTAAATGAGAAAATCAGAAATTAAATAAAGCCATAACAGTTTCCAATATTCTATGATTGTTAAATGATTAGGAAAGCTGAGATGTAGGTTCAGAGGCCTTAAAAATATTTATTCTCTTCTAGACAAATATACTTTACCCAAACACACATAGCATTGTTAAGTGAATAAGTAGACAAGTAAGAAACTTAAAGATGAGTTTTAATCAGGGCATCTGAAATGAGAAGGAGGTCATCAGTGAAGCAGAAAAGAGATTTGGAGAGTTGAACACTTTTGTGTATTCATTCAGGAAATATTTATTAGTTGCCTGAAAAGGTACCTCACTAGGTTGCCTGTATTGATTGGAGAACAAACCAGCCCAGCCCCGGTTCCCTTAGAAGCAGTCTAAGGGAAAGACGGAGGGGAAACAAATAAAGACACATGAACTAAAATTAGAGCCTTTATTAAGTGCTGTGAAAGGGAAGAACTAGGTTATATGAGAGAAGAGCAAGAGCAAAAATTGATGTTCACTTGGGGGGCAGGAAAGATCTCTCGGAGGAGGGGACATTTAAGCGGTATTGCTAGGTTCAGATATTTAACAACTAGGGGAAGAGAAGACAATGAGTTTAACACTCTAAAAGTGGGATTAAATCTCCATAATTGTGAGCATTCTAAGTTATAAGGGAAGTTCATTTCTTTTGTCTTTGAAATTGTCAATGTGAAAACTTCTCAATCAGCAACTTTCAGTAGCTCTCTATGCACATAATTCAAAAAAAGCCTCGGTGTTATAGGTGTTCAATAAATACTTGTTGACTTGAATTGAACTTTGATTGTCTTCAAACTTGGATTAATAACCCCGGTGCAAGCAAATACAGAGGTATCAGCAGCACAGCTCTGGAAAACATCTTGATTTCGCTTTTAAACAGATGGCTTTTGTGTACAACTTGTACTGACTTCTCCAAGAAGGAAACCCCGATTTGGAGGGAAGTGTGCCTCTCAGTGAGGTCCCCCTGAACTTAAGTAAGCAGTGAGCTACATATAAATGGTCCCATTCTCAGTAGATTCACTGCCTGTTGAAAGCGTAGTTGAGTACATAGATTTTTGTTATAATTTTTTGTAGCTCTTGTGTGTGTGATATATTGAAGTGTTAGCTTCTTTGCCTTTGTTTCATTAAATACATCATAAAACATTTAGAGGCCTGTGCAGAAATTGCTATGACCTCTATTTATAATTGAAGAAAGCAATGTTTTCTTTAAAATATTACCAGAGAGCACTGTTTCTGACCATAAGAGCCTGAAGTCTTCTAACCAGATTGTGCAGATTCCCATTCTCTTGTGTGTAATTACTGAAATGACAGGAAAGTGAGTCCATCAGAAGGGGAAAGAAATCTGGTAAGGAGACTTGAAGCAAGCTTATAGATTTAGCTTAAAAAAAAGATATATATATATAATCTCATTGATTTCAGAGAGGAAGAGAGAGGGAGAGAGAGATAGAAACATCAATGATGAGAGAGAATCATTGATTGGCTGCCTTCTGCATGCCCCCTACTGGGGATCGAGCCCGCAACCCGGGCATGTGCCCTTGACCAGAATTAAACCTGGGACCTTTCATTCCACAGGCTGACATGCTATTCACTGGGCCAAACTAGCTAGGGCTAGGAACTAGCTTTAATGTTTTTGGTGTGGCTTTTGTTGTGGTGGTGTTCCAATGAAAGTAGCTTCTATTTTTTAAAGTAGCTTTCTATTTTTGCTAAATAGGCAAGGTGCCTCTGTATATTTCTTAAAAGATGAGGCCTCCAATTAGCTAGAACTTTCTTTGCTATGGCCTCTCCAACCTTAGTGGGTGTAGGATTCCCCTGGGGATGTTGTTACAAAGCGATTCTGATTCGAGTGGTCTAGAATGGGGGCTGGGACTATGCCTTTGCCACCAGATAACTCAGTGCCGCTGTCCCCAGTCCACACTTCAAGTAGCAAGGCTCTAAGTCAGCGGTTCTCAACCTGTGGGTCGAGACCCCTTTGGGGGTGGAACGATCCTTTCACAGGGGTTGCCTAAGACCATCAGAAAACACATATATAAGTACATATTGTTTTTGTGATTAATCACTATGCTTTAATTATGTTCAATTTGTAACAATGAAATTGGGGGTCACCACAACATGAGGAACTGTATTAAAGGGTGGCGGCATTAGGAAGGTTGAGAACCACTGCTCTAAGAGGTAACTGTCATTTCCAGAAAGGTGAACTATATCATTGGTCATTCACACACTCGCTTTGTGTTTACACTCTGACTAGTTTTCTCCATGTCCTTGTCTTTTGGATGACTTGCCAGAATCGCTCAGTTGAGTTATCAACAGTTGCTTATTTCATCTGAGAATTAGTCCTAAAGGCAGCTAAGGCAAGACAAACCTTTAGTCATCTTTGGTCATTCTTTCTCCTTCACACACCACAGTCAATGTATCAGCATGTCCCTGCCATTTGATCCTTTATAATACACCCCTTCTCCATCCTCCTTTCTCCATGGCCACCATACCTTTCCAATCAGATCCATCAAGGTCTCTCACCTGGGCTCTGAGAGTCCCCGAACTCATCTCCCTGCTTCCACTCTTGCCCTACAGCAGCTTGGTGATCTTTGAAGAGTATAAATCAAAATATGTCACTCCCTGCTTAAAATCCTCCAACAGCTTCCCCTGTACTCAGAATAAAACCCAAGCCCATGACCATGGCATAAAAGCACTACTGGATCTGACCCTACAAACCTCCCTCACCTTGTCCTGGGCTCTCTCCCCACTGAATCTCACTCAGCGCACAGCCTTCTCTCTATTCGCTAAACACCACACACCAACCTCCTTCCTACCTCTGAGCTTTGCCCTGGCACTTCTTGTCTGAAAGGCTTTTCCTGGTGCCTTCTGATTCTTCAGGTCACTTCCTCTGAGTGGCAGTCCCTCAAGGCCCTTTCAAAGTCATGGTGCCCATTTCTCTGTATTTCATCTGCCTGCTTTATTTCATTTTTAGCCCTTATCACTGTCTGAAAGTATCTTTTTGTATCTCTGTTTACTTGATTATCTTTTGGCTCCCATCATCAAACTAGAATATAAACTCCTTGAGGTCATAGCATTTAGTAGGTGATGGGGTGGTATTGACAGTGGATGAAGGAAGGAGAAAAGGAAAGAAGACAATTTTAATATCTTAGATCAAAACATTCCTGATTTTTCAGTTTGATACCGAGTACTATTAGAAATTAGCCTTCTCTCTTAGTCTAGGGGAGAGAGGCAAAAATTACTGTGTATAGTTATAGGTTTAAAAATGTTTTCTTATAAAAAACTAGAGGCCTGGTGCACAAAATTCGTGTATGGGCAGGGTCCCTAGGCCTGGCCGGTGATCAGGGCCAATCAGGGCCTTCCGCCTGCTGGCTGGGACCTTCCTTCCTTCCGCGCCACTCCCTGGTGGTCAGCGCACATCATAGCGAGCAATCGAACTCCCGGTCTCCCCGTCAAACTCTTGAGGGGACACTTTGCATATTAGCCTTTTATATAAATAGATAGCTCATTTCTGTGTTGCGTTTCAGTAAGATCATTAACTTTTATTCCTACAAACTCAAATGAGTTGAAAAAAGACACCATTTGGGGAAATTGACATAAGAATGACACTCCCAATAAAGTTTCTCCGCTGTGGATAATGCATTTCTGCTGACAGACCTCTGGACCTGCTGTGTGAGGATACAGAGAATACAATTGGTAAATAGCCAACTAGGGCCAGCATGGTCTGTGATCATGGGGCAGAATGACGTGCTCTGGCTCACTTTTGTGTTTAATCTCTGTCCTTGGCCTCTGTAGTGGGGTGTTCTCACCTGTTGACACCCCAAGACACAGAGAGCAAGAATCATCCACCTCAGAGTCATTAATTCCATGTCAGGTGGTGCAAAGAATGTGCGCTTTGGAGTCTGTCATGTCAGCATTAAAATCTTGGCTCCTTTCTTCTTATTCACCTGACTTTGAGAACATCCCAGAACTTTTCTGAGCCTCCTTATTCTCACCTGTAACATGAAAATAAAAATCTGTTGTGGTGATGTTTTGAAGGCATTTATGTAAAGTATCTAGGCATATATTTCTGGGACACTAGGGACTACGCAGTTCTAGGAGGCAGCCTTTATTTTGCAATCTCTTTATCTTTTAAAATATATTTTTATTACTGATTGCAGAGAGGAAGGGAGAGAGATAGAAACATCACTGATGATCCACATTGGGGATCAAGCCCACAGCCCGTGCATATGCCCTGAACAGGAATCGAATCATGATCTCCTGGTTTATAGGATGGTGCTCAACCACTGAGCCATGCTGGCTGGGCTTTTGAAATCTATGTAAATGGTTTCCAGGAGCAGAAATTCAGAGATATATGTGGAATGCAACATAAATGGTAGCCCTGGAATTGTACAAGGAGGCAGGCCCTGGTGAACCAGACAACCAGAAGTCCTCTCACTGAAAGCAACTAACTATGCTGGGAGAGTTCTAAGTCAAACAATGAGCAAAGAATAAGGGACTTGAGACAATTTTAAGAGATTTAGAAAAAAATCAAATTAAAAATTACAATAATTAAAAATGAAAACTTAACAAATGAAGTAATCAGCAGATTAGAGCCTGCTGAAAGGAAAATTAGATCATGACAAGCTAGAGCTGAAGAAATGACATAATTAGCTGAGGAAGGCAAAATGATGGAATATAAAACAGAAATTATAAGACAGGGAGGATAGTGTGAGAAGGTCTAGCATAGGTTCTAACAAGAAAGAGGCAATATTTTTTAAAAAGAATAGTTTTCAATCCATCATATAAGTCCAGTGAATTAGAATTTGGTGTTTTGGTAAATATTTGTTTTCTCCTTTTAGTGTTGCTCTAGATGTATTTCATGCTGTTTTACTGGTTGTAGGGGATAAACTCTTAAAACAGATAAGTTTAGTGAAAAGGGATGATACCAATCATTTCACATTTTTAATCAAACATTTTCCTGTGTATAAATATTAGAAACTTGATTTCTATTTTTGCATTTTCATACAAAGATAGACTTACCTTTTATCATCCTCCATAGATATTTTAAAGCTTCGGTTGAGTGTGTCTCTTTGTAGAGAAATGGTTTCAAGTTTCCTGAGCTTCCATTTGTTTAAAACAAAGTCTGGAGTATAAATGTATAACAGGAACATTTAGACTCAGCTTATGTAGGTTCTGTTTATATTAAAATAATGAACCTCAGTACTAAGATGAAGTAGATTTAATAGTCCTGGTGTTTGCATTTAAACTTACTCTGACTTTAACCTTCCAATTTGTCTAGATGATAGGTTAGAAAACATTTAATTATAAAGAAAAGACAGAGCCATTATTAATTCTTAGCATCTAGTTAGTATTTAGTAAATACTTGTTGAATGACTCAATTAATGACTACTATAATTTAATTTCAAATCTTAGGAAGATTAATTTTTAAAAAAATTAAATCAAAGGATGTTTTTACATCTGGCTGGATTTGCTATCTCCCTGAATGACATGGTGATCATTTTTGGTGTTAGTTTTCTACTCTCTTGGTACAGAATGATAGAGACAGAAAGTGATTAGAATTGTTTGGCAATACTTCCTGCCTATTAAAAACGATTTTTACATGATTTTATTTCAGAATTTCTCCTTCATATGGCCTTTTTGTCACTTGAACCCTCTACACTCCTCTTAGTCACATTTGTGAATTTGTAAACCCAGCTTGAAATATCTGCAGGAAAACTGTGTTAAAGGCCTTGTTGAGACTTTACTAGCCCTTTATGGGAAACTATAGGCAAAATATTCTGCCCACCCAGGATGTGACCATGGCATAGGACAAAGATACATGACAGGCCTCTGGGTGTCTAGTCTATTTTGTTCTTTTCCAGATAGAATAACAAAACAGCTGTGCCTTCCATAGCACCAGTCATTGCTGAGTACTTTTACTGTCTTGGAACCTCCCTTCTCCCCCAGTAGAACCCACCAGCTAAAATGCTACCTACAACATGGACCCTTCCCCTGACGTTCTCAGCTGAACTCTTATTTTAAAATGTGTTGTCAGGTGAATAACATCTTCTGTGACTAACTTTGACAATTAAAGGCTAAAGGGTTTTTCTAAGATGCTGTTCCTACACAACTTTTCCAGCAAGACTGAGCATGTTTTGGTATTTATTTAATACAATTGTGGCCAGATTAGTAATATCCCACTTTGTATTTATTCTTTTTCTTTCCTGCCTCACTGCATTTTTTTTCTCCCTCATTCTTGCTGCCCTGGGATTACATTGCCTACTCAGTATATGGAAAGAAAGGGAAGGGGTGCTTTTCCTGCTAAAAATCAGCAATGAACATTGTCAGCTTTTATAGTTATTCTTATACATATCCTGACTTTCCTGCAGTAATTGTAGGAGGCCAGAGTTCTGTCTCACTCGTCTTATTTCCCGCAGTCCCATCTTTCCATCTCTGCATACAGAAAATGCATGATCTGGAAATGTTGAGTGAACAAATTGTTCATCTCTGCTTTCATCTCATATAACATATCCATGTGTCCCAACAGACTTGGAAATCTTTATCATGAGTTCTTCCAAACCTCTCTTTTTATTTCTGTGAAATCAACCTCTTTGTCTTCATGAAAGCAAGCCTGAATGGAAAGTCAATGCGATCTTGGGACACGCATAGAAATTAATCCCCAAAGCTATGCAAGGTGAGGTGTGTACAACCTAAGCCAGGTTTTGAGCTAAATTCATAAGCTTAAAGCCAAGGACAAGAAAAGCCAGTGAAGGCCCATGTCTTCCCCTGAGCTCGTAATCATTTTGTGTTTAGCCTGAGTCCTTTACTCTTAAACATCAAGTCCTTCAGGGACTTGGCTCCTTCTGCAGATATTGCACTAAAAATAAAGGCTTTGGAAAATAATCTTGGCACAGCCTTGTTTCTTTTTAAACATTTTTGATCAGACGTGGGGTTTTATAGTCATATTGTTTGTGAAATGCCTTTTCTATACATTTTTTTCATGGCAGTGTTTATGTTGCATGTCTAATTAGCTTCAACATACCAGATGAATTGTTTAAACCCGTCTGGCATGCTATAATTTTTCAGTTTCTCATCTGCTAAGAAAAATATATTTGTAAAGGTTTTAGATTTCAGGAATCAAAAGTCTATGATGGATCCTGTTTACCATAGGAAATTTTTAAGGGGTGGGGGAAATAGAGGGTAGAACCATTTGCCAGACTAGCCAGTGGGAGAGAAGACAAGGCCCAAAACACGTTTACAATTCTAATTTGAGAATCAATGCCAAGATCAACATTTCTTCCCCTTCTCACTCCCCACCCCTGCCCCAAATTAAGGGAAACAAAATACTGAGCTGAGAAGTTTCTCACCATTACCGGCTCTAGATTCATTTGGGATAGAAAGTCAGAGGAAATTGTGGGCTCACATGAGAAAGGGTAGAAAATGGGATTAAGCGTGCAAAAGGTAGTGAGGTTGAAGAAGAGGAGAGGTTGAAGCCAAGAAAATAAAAAGCAGGGATCTAAAGCCGAGGATCCATCAAGTGTCAAGTACTTGCCTGCCACACATTCCTCAGTTTGACACATTTCTCCATCTTGATACATTACACTACCTCAACACAACCTTATTGATACTCGATTTTAAAAAATCTTACAAGTGGAAGGAAGCTTAGAGATGATCTAATCTCAGTTTCTCCTCTTCTCCCCAGAAAGGTTTCAATCTCTTCATTCTTTCAATCTCTGCTTGAATCCAGGTAGTAAATCCTTTCTGTACCAAGGGGCTCAAAACCATGGGAGATAGGATCTTTGTTTTTGATACCATTGATCATTGCTATAATTACAAATTATAATAGCATTTTCATTAGAGCACTTTACCATTTTGTGCTTTCATAAATATTGCTGTGTTTAAATATTACAACAGCCCTATGAAATCACACAGGGAATTTTAGACTCAACTTGAGAAGAAAACCCAACATCCAAGAATACTGTGACTTGCTCATATTAACACATATAATCAGATATGTGTTAATATGAGCTAGCATTTATAGAGTCCTGATTATGTGGTAGGCATTGTGCTAAGGTGCTTTCCCTGCATTATTCCATTTAATCCTCCCCAACATACTAGGATAGGGACTTTTAGGTCCTCATTTAAAAAATAATGAAATTAAAAATCAGGGATATAAAGTAATTCATCAGAGGGCTCAAGATAAAGATGAAGGAGGAGGAGGAGGAAGAGGAGGAGGAGGAGAAGGTGAAGGTGAAGGTGAAGGTGAAGGTGAGGTGAGGTGGTGGTGGTGGTGGTGGTGGTGGTGGTGGTGGTGGTGGTGATGGTGGTGATGGTGGTGATGGTGAAGGAGGTAAAGAAGGTGGTGGTCAAGGAATTATCCCAGGTTCAACTGACTGATGTTCTGAGCTACTATGTTATAGCTTTTTTGTTAAATCTAGGATGGTATCCCTACAAGACACACCGTTATTTTATGTACCACTAAGAAAGAAAAATTACTGAGAGTTAAACTGTGGCAATATCACTTAGAATTTTTATTTTTAATTCATTGAAATAGTTATTTTAGACTAAATTTAGACATAGGTTTTTATAATCTATCACTCTTATATTTTCCCTTTTATATATAGTTAAGTGAAATATATTGGTTGCGATGTTTCTAAACTTCTGGACATTTAGAGACTGACTCTTCTCAATCATTTTTTAACTCAGAATCAACAATTGTCTAAGATAATTGTTTGATGACATATTTTATGTAATCAAGAACATTGGCCATTCACATATATTAAAACAGTGCTTCACTATTTTTGTCAGAATTTTTTCTAACCTCTGGTACCCACTATGCAAGTTTGGAGACCCACATGTAGTCAGTGACAGTCACATCACAGCAGCACTCTCAGACAGGAATTGTCAGCAGAAATATTAAAGAGGGAACAATTACGTGGTTTAGAATCAATGGCATGTGGTTTACTGTCTCTGGTTTACGGCAGAGCTGAGCATAAATTCCAAGTATGTATTGTCTCTTAAGTCATCCAAAAGTTAGCCTTTTCTTTTTTAACTTAATGGATTTTTTTTAGGATTTTGTCTTCTGTAACTACACAGAATCTACATGGTTCTTATTTTTTCTACACAGCAGCCTTTTAAGGATTCAAAGAGAGGCATCATGAAGACATGATAAACAGAGTTTTGGCAAAGAAGTACACACACACACACACACACACACACACACACACACACACATATTCAAGTAGAAGAGTTGTTCAGCACTAACGAAAATTTAAAAGTGTATCAATTCGGGAAGAATGGGAAAGCAACAGTAGAAAGATCATTTTCATGGAAACATTTAAGAAAAATGAGTATAAAATGTCATCAATATGTTGATCCAGCTGTGAAGTTAATTAAATATTACAGTCCTGGTTGAACAAAAACAAAAACTGAGGTTTCCTGGGGAGTACTCTTTTTGGCTTTGTTTTTGAAAGAGCCACTTTGCCATTATTTAAAAGAACATTTCTTTCTTTTTTTTTCTTGCAGCAATTCCTGTCAGAACTGCTTTTTCCTCTTTGTATTTTCTGTCTACTCGAAAAAGTAGAAGGGTAAACCAGTTGCCTAACGTTTTGTTAACCAAACTTCTTTGGTCTCCAATACTTTACAAATCATTAGTTCGGTGAAACTCTTCCTTGGAATGAAAATCGGGAGATCTGGAAACATCTGAACTGTTTTCTGAGCCAGAAGAGCAATATTAAATGGTATTCAGTAGAATTTTGGAATTCTGTATCATGAAATCTTTTAACTGGTCAAAAATTCAAACATTTTAGACCATAGTAGATTAAAATCATGAAGATATAAGTGCTAGAGTTAGTCTGCCTGGTTTTTAGTCTGGTTCTGCTGCTTATTATTAACTGTCAGCTGGGTCACTTACTCATCTTTTCTGTGCCTCTGTTCTTCAAGGCTAATCCAGGTACCCTCCTAACAAGTTTGTTGTAAGAAATTAGCTAATACCTATCAAGTGCTGGCTCATAGTAATCAAAGCTATTAGCTAATATGATAATGTGATAATATATGTGAATACTGCCACCTAAAATATTTTATTGCCCTGAAAACTTATTCTGCATTTACCCAATAACAAAATAGTCTACTTTGGGGGGAGGGAAGGGAAGACTGTAAGATCCACATTGGATTAGAATTGAGTGATTTTTTAAAACTGGATTTATGGCTGATTCCAGTCATCATATAAATCATAGAAGAATTGGAGTGTATCCCAGCCAGTATGGCTCAGTAGTTGAGCGTTGACCTATGAACAAGGAGGTCACAGTTCGATTCCCAGTCAGGGCATATGACAGGGTGTGGGCTCGATCCCCAATGTGGGGCATGCAGGAGGCAGCCAATCAATGATTCTCTCATCATTGATGTTTCTCTCTCTCCCCCTCTGTGTTCCTTTCTGAAATCAATAAAAATATGTATTTTAAAAAGTAAGAATCAGAGTGTAACTAAGGATGGATTCAACCCTGACCATCACTGCCTCTCCCTGAGTCTGAACCATACAAAAGTCGTCACATGTGAAGCTTTCTTGGTTATACATAGACGCTCCCCCCACAATGGATTTTTACTTTGTGAACTTTAAAGATATCAATACTATATGAAGATTAAACTCGGTGTTGCCTAAAAATAAGGTAGTGAGAATTTGGGACAGGCATCTTTGGAGCCCATCATCTCTTTCCTTTTAATAGTCTACGTTTAATATGCATAGAGACATGCTTTTTTCTAGTCCTCTAAAGCATCACTGTATAGCAAAACTTTCTATGAAAGTACAAATGTTTTTTGCACCATCTGATATAGTAGCCACTGGCTATATGTGACTATTGAGCACTCAAAAGGTAGCCAGGGCAATGGAGTAATTGATTTTTAAAATTTAATTGATTTTAATTTAAATAGATGCATTTGGCTAGTGACTACCATATTGAACATTCTCGACATTCTTATTCATATCATTTCTCTTCTCTTGGGAATCGTAGAAACAATCCCTGTTATCCAGACATCTAAATTTTAGGAAACGTAAACATAATTCACTAGCTGAAAAAACAGAGGTAAGGCTAGAATGACAAACATTAGCCACTGCTACAAATGATTCTTGATGTCAAAGTGTTGTACTCAACGCTTCAAGGATAGATTGACCCACACTGGGATTCTCACCTGAACAATTGGGCATAAAGTAAGACAGCCAGGAAAGCCAGAAACACATTGATTTCAGTGAGAAGATAAAGCTAAATGGTAGAAAAAAAGAGAGCAAATACTTTTTTAAAAGCAAGTAGTGTATTAAGTCATTTTTTTTTTTTGAGACAGGCAGTGTATGAAGCACATATTACAGGAAATAAAATAGAAAAAGTAGACAGTAGAACCATAAGGACATATCAATCTGGGGCCATTTTCCAAGGGGAAGAACTTAATTTAGGGCCAACTTCAGAGGTTGTCCCAGTATCATGGACAATGTTCATAATGTTAAAACTAGTTCAACAAGAAAAACCTTAAGTTGTTTTTGAAAAATTCCTATTGTGAAGGCAGCAAAGCATAAAATTGTAACTGTTTTATAAAAAACATTGAAGAAAAGTCTTGGCATTTGGAGCTGCATGATCAATACTTAGCAAAAGCTTAGCCACGGACACCTGTGGATAAGCTAGTTTCTTTATTTTTGCTTTAATTTAAAAAAGAAGAGAGAAAAAAATCTTAGATTTAAAAGAAAGAATGATTGTATAAAAATCCATATGTGGTCCCTGTTTGAATGGGTTTATGGCTTACTGTGAAAACTTCCCTTTGCTTTTAACCGTAAATAGAACCTCTATTTTGTGTTTTGATAAATATAATTCATAGAGCCTGTTGGATCAGTTTGTTTCATAAATTGTTGAATATCTAGATTATTAGATTATTGCTTTAAAATATAAGGCATGACTAATTAAAGGGCCATAGAAGACCACCATGGAAGCAGCAGCACAAAGCTGAATATAGTATGTGGCTCAGATTCTCAAGTAACAGTACCTATCATGGGCAGTGTGCTGAAGTAGGAAGAGAAGATGGTTTAATAGATGTAGTAGTACTTGGATTTCAGTACTGAAGGTTGGAGAGAGTTTGGGGATGAAGAGTGAGTGTCTGGAAGAACCATCGCTGGCTTGAAGTTTGGGTTCAGGGAATGCTGTGGAAAGCATTAGTGGTGTTTTTATTGGGTAGTTCAATTGGGAAATAGAGTGATATATATTCAGCAAGCGAGGTTGGGCTGAGATTGCTAATGGCGTTGAATACCAAGCTAATTTGCTGAGAGCACAAAAGAGCCAGAGATTTCATTGCACTTAAATCTTGGAAAAGAAAAAAAGTGTTAAGCAAGGAGCAGCTGACAGATTTTCAAACTGTAATCATTGAGGTGCTCAAATATTGCTTTCAAATAAAGGTGCATTAGTCTCAGGATATTTAATGTAGGCTAAAAGCTCTATTATTTTCTTCAAACACTGAATATTTTTTACCATTTTAAAAGATGTTTTACCATAACTGTAGTATTTAAAAGAATGGGCTTACATAGCCAAAGAAAACATGCTTTAAGAACTTAAAATTCAAGGAATGCTTATAATTTCTTATTTTTTGCATAAGCTATAGCTTGATATTGTAAGATATGTTTTCTGTTTCAGTAATGAAATGAGTAAAGAATGTAATTTCTGTCTCCTCCCTACCTTTAAAGCTTGGTAATGTTGAAATTCAGGAATATTAGGTTATGTATATGGTGTGTTTTGTGTTTGTTTGTTTATTAATATTTTACAGTGATTTATAGACAACCCTGTAAAATCAGTTAGATCAGATATAAAGAAACAAAAAATGTTTTCAGTAAAAAATTTTATTTTCCATGTGGATATTCAAGTTTGAAGAGCTTTATGAATTATAAATACATTCATGTTGAATGTAACTGATTCTATATTTCCAGCAGAAATTGATACCTTACAGTAAGATTTACTAGACCTGTGAGTGCCTCTTAGCTGTAGCTCTGTTTATTGCCATTTCAATGCCTGTGTAATAAGAAGCCATATAGTCATGTTAAGGTTCCACTGGCATTTTAAAAAATAATTGGCCAAAGAATTCTTCCTTCTAATCCCAATTATTCCTGTTTTCTCAGCCCTCAGCCATGCCCTAGTGGCAGAACCATTTTTGTAAGACTGAAAGGCAAAGGTTAGTTGAGTTTAAAAAAGCTGTTGCTTTTGAAAGACTAGAGCTCTCTGAATCGCCATTGTCTACACAAGAGTAAAGGTACTCAAAACATCCTTTTCAAACTTGAAATCTCATTCAGGGGGGGCCTGGTCAGGCAACTGAAGAGATAAAAGACCATAGCAGAACAAGTCTAGAAGGCTTTGTTTTGACATCAGATGATATACCTTAGGGTTACAGGGAATTTCAGTCTTCAGGGAGCTACAGGCTTGTCTTTCAAGCTGTTCCCCAACATCTGGCATGGCCAAGAGTCAGGAGGTGATTGGAGATTGTTGGGGAATGCTCAGATTACAGTTGTGCATAGATAAAAGCAAACATATCTGTGAAAAAAATTGCTACAAGTTACCTATTTATATCTTGTCCCAGGCTATGATATGTCCTTTAAAAGGCAGCACCCTCGTTGTTAGTGAAATGGTATTTTTGTTGTTGTTGTTGTTTAAGAAAATTCTTCCAGTTTGTAGGTTAAACATTGATTCAAACAGGACCACTCATTCAGTTCCTTCTCCTGGTTCGTTACATCAAGATGTACACTATACTGTGAAACAGACAAATATTTAACTTGTATATTTGTCTTACCCTTTCTGTTTAAGCTTTCAGCCCAAGTTCTAATGAACACATGAGTCCTTATTCTTGATAGATTTGAACATGAAGGGACATTGAAAAACAATATTCATTTCTAAGAAAAGAAAATCAAGGTGGCTGTTCAAGATTATTTCATTTTATTACAGTTATTATCAATTATCTGGCGGAAATGTCAGCACAGATAATGTTTCTACATAAATCACTACACTATTTTTAACTCAGCCCATATATAGTATAAGCAAAAAAAAACAAAAAACAAACCCACCCTATTAGTTTCAACCTTGAGAAATTAAGTATTAGAATTACTAATTAATAAGAGTCCTACATTCAAAACATTTGTCTCTTTTATCATATAAGATGTGGTTCTTTAGTTCAAAAACACTGTGGACTAAAGTCCATAGCATCAGGCAAGAAACTGATAAATGTTCCCAAAGATATTTGCTTGTCTCTGGATAACTGTTGATACTGACAAATATACATTCTGAATTTAATATACTAGATATGTAAAGATGATATGAATAGAATCAATTCTAGGTTCTTTGGGCTTGTTTTTAGCCTGGTGGTTTTTGAAGAAGCACCCAACCTTTTTGTTTGGACCCATTCATTTACTTCCCAGGTGGCCACTCAAGGGTAGAAAAATCTGCCAATTTTAGAGACTCTTATCCATTGAAATCTGCTTCCCATTGTCTGGGAGGAGCTAAAAGCCTTAGGACAGATTTAGCCATTCAAACAGAGTCAAAGGGCTATCATTTCAGTCTTGTGGTGTAACTTGTCCCCTCCTTATCCCAATTTAGATGTTTACCAGTTTAAACATGAGTGGTTTCCTATACTTTTGTATTCCAAGTAGAACTTACAAAAATAAATATTTTCCTAGTAGGGGAGCTTTCTACTTCTAGGAATCCTAAAGTCAGCTCTTTTCTAAGAGGTATTTTTTATAAAATAAAGTTACTCTTATAATAAATGAAATGCCTCCTTCACTTTCTGCAAATAGCATAGTGACATGAAAGCCAGGTGAGTGGGATATACATATATTTGGGTTGTAAGATTGGGCACTGGAAATATTAACAGTTCTGATGAGGTCCGCATACAGAATTCTCTTAGCCTTGCCACTCCAAGTGTAGTCTGAGGACCAGCTGCATTGGCCTCACCTGGAGCTTGTTTGAAATGCAGAATCTCTGGCCCCAGAACTCCTGGATTAAAACTGGACAACCAATGGATCCGGGCTGCCTGTCACTACTTCAGCAGAGACAGGGTTGAATCATATATAAGTGTTTATTCCAAAAATGCCAGCAGTATGGGAGAGCAGCAGATCATGCACAAAAATCTGCTCTCCACTCTCCCTCCCCCAATAAACCAGCTACTTATATTGGGTAGAAGGACAAAGATGAGGAAGTAGGAAAAAGGAATAAGAATGGGTATGCGAGATGGATATAGTAGTTACAGTTTACAGGCAATGTGGTCTGGAGGTTTGCAAAGGGCTGGCACCCCTGATTTCTGCAACAAGGTTGTTAATCTTTTCATGATAATAGGTAGCTCCAGGATGGGGAGGATGGGCCAAATTTCCAGATGAGCTTCAGGTCCTGTGTGCAACTCCCAGCCAGGTTAGAATGTGCTTTCTTTCATCAGAACAAAACAATCATGGTTAACAGAGCATGATTAATATTTCTTATAATTATAGCTGGTCCCCAATATTCTATTTCTGCCCCAGACAGGATCAGAATCTGCATTTTAACAAGATCCCCAAGTGGCTGGAATGTATATTGAAGTTTGAGAAGTCCTGCCCTATCGCTTTATAAACTATGCCCATTACCAGCTCATTTATCCCTCACAATAATACTATGAGGCAAAGCTACGATCTCTATGCCCTCATCTCTCTCACCAGAATCCTCTTCCAATGCAATAAATTACTGCTACAAATTTTTTTAAAAAACAGGCCCATCAGTGGCGTGTCTGAGTTACATAGCCATTTACCATCAGCGTTAGCTTTTTAAGGAAAGGTAACTTTGGGTTAACAGGCAAATGGTGTTTCTGCCTTCTTGAGAGGGAATCCTGCCTCAGAGAGAACCTACATGAACCAAGAGCAGAGCACAACAGTCAGCAAATAGGCTGCAATCCATAGCTGGCTGGTGTGTGCTTTATCTCATGACCTGTAGTCCAAACGAGGGAGAAAATGGGGCCACAGAGGAACTGTAGCTGCTTAGTAAACAAATCCAGACTATCTCCATGCCTAGGCCTTTGTGGCATGAGTGGATCCAACCTCAGAGAAATGATATCTACATGAAATATACATGACTTTTTAAAAATGTCATCTCAGTGATATGAATCTTCTAGACCAGTGGTTCTCAACCTGTGGGTCGCGACCCCTTTGGGGGTCGAACGACCCTTTCACAGGGGTCGCGTCGCCTAAGACCACCGGAAAACACATATATAATTACATATTGTTTTTGTGATTAATCACTATGCTTTAATTATGTTCAATTTGTAACAATGAAATTGGGGGTCACCACAACATGAGGAACTGTATTAAAGGGTGGCGGCATTAGGAAGGTTGAGAACCACTGTTTTAGACTGTTTTGGTAAGAGGAATTCAATGTTGGGGCAGGCAGAGAAGTTGAGTTTTTAACTGGGGGGCATTTATTCTGAGCAGAAGTTAGCCTGGAGTATCCAATAATACTTGCTAAGTAGTCTCTTGCCAGGGAATTCCTTGCTTACTGTGCCATTGTGGAATCTGTACTTACATGTGCTCTCCCAACTCACCTAGCAGTCTGGTAGAGGTTATAATTTAGCTAGCAGCTGCTAACACACTGAAGCAAATTGAAAGAGGCAGCTACTAAGCTTCTCTGACAGTGAGGGAAGATGAGGAAAGGGGCATTGCGGAGGCACTTAAAAAATTGTATTTCCTATGTAAATCCCAAGGAGATTTTTCTTCAACATTACTAATTCCCTCTAGTATACAATTTTGCCAAGCTGTGTAATGTAGTTTGGCCTAATACAGTGATGGTGAACCTATGACACGTGTGTCAGAGGTGACACGCAAACTCATTTTTTCAGTTGATTTTTCTTTGTTAAATGGCATTTAAATATATAAAATAAATATCAAAAATATATAAGTCTTTGTTTTACTATGGTTGCAAATATCAAAAAATTTCTAGATGAAGGTCAATGCCACCTGACACAATCCATAATAAGGCTGCCTGGATGGGGAGGCCCCCAAAGGTGTGTGTCACACCAGCTCATTATCACCTGGGTATCCTAATCAGGGCACTGTGCTCCTTGACCTGTCTCCTTAACCCAGAAATGCCCACAGAATGCCTTGCTAGGCTCTGTAGGTCTTTTCCCTTTCCTCCATTATAATCTGAGCAACCCAGAATTGTCCCACCTTTATTTTATTACTAGAGGCCCCGTGCACAAAAATTTGTGCACTAGGGGGCATCCCTCAGCCCAGCCTACGCCCTCTTGCAGTCTGGGACCCATCAGAGGGTGACCACCTGCTGGCTTAGGCTCGCTCCCTGGGGGATCGGGCCCAAGCTGGCAGTCAGACATCCCTCTGGCAGCCCGGCAGCCCTCGGGGGATGTCCACTTGCCAGCGGGGAGCGGGCCTAAGATGCAGTCAGACATCCTTAGCACTGCTGAGGAAATGGGAGAGGCTCCCACCACCACCGCTGTACTGGCAGCCGTCAGCCTGGCTTGTGGCTGAGCAGAGCTCCGCCTGTGGGAGCGCACTGACCACCAGGGGCAGCTCCTGCATTGAGCATCTGCCCCTGGTGGTCAGTGTGTGTCATAGTGACCAGTCATTCCCAGTTGTTCTGCTGTTAGGGTCAGTTTGCATATTGCCCTTTTATTATATAGGATAGAGGCTTGGTGCATGGGTGGGGGCCGGCTGGTTTGACCTGAAGGGTATCCCAGATCAGTGTGGGGGTCCTGCTGGGGTGCCTGGCCAGCCTGGGTGAAGGGCTGATGGGTGTTTGCAGCTGGTCACACCCCCTTCAGGATGGGGGTCCCCACTGGGGTGCCTGGCCAGCCTGGGTGAGGGGCTGATGGCTGTTTTCAGGCTGGTCAAGCCCCCCATAGTGGGGACCCTCACCCCATGGAGGTTTGGCCAGCCTGGGTGTGGGGCTGATGGCTGTTTTCAGGCTGGCCAAGCACCCCCCCGGTGATGGAAGCTCCCAGCCTCTCCTTTTTTTTCTTTTTTTTTTATTCTGGGATTTATTTACCTTCTATAATTGAAACTTTGTAGCCTGGGCAGGCAGGAGGGAAGCTTGGCTTCCTCCATCGCCAGGGGCAACCCACTCCTGCTTGCTTCAGCTCCGTGACCAGGACCGGTTGAAAACAGGTATCTGGGGTTTATTTACCTTCTATAATTGAAACTTTGTTGCTTTGAGTGGAGCTCAGAGCTGGCCATGGCAGCTGGGAAGCTTGGCTTCCTCCATCATTAGGGCAACCAAGCCTCCTGCTTGCTCCAGCTCTGTGGCTGCCAGCCGCCATCTTGGTTGGGTTAATTTGCATATAGTCGCTCTGATTGGCTGGTGGGCATGGCTTAATGCATAGCAAAGGTACAGTCATTTTGCATGTTTGTCTTTTATTAGTGTAGATTATTATTTTTTAATCCTCACCCGAGGATATTTTTTTCCATTGATTTTTAAAGAGACTGGAAGATAGAGGGAAAGACAGAGAGAAACATCAATGTGAGAGAAACACATTGATTGGATGCCTCCTGCATGCCCCCCCCACCCCCCTCATCACCACCACCAGGATCCAGACCATGGAGGAGCCTGAAACTGAGGTGTGTGCCCTTGACAGGAATTGAACCCGGGAGTCTTTGGTCCACAGTCTGACACTGTATCCACTGAGCCAAACCAGTTAGGGCAGAACTGTCCCACCTTTAGCACTAGGTAACTGTATACCAGCAGTATAACTCAGTGGATGAGTTTACCCACATTGGAATTGGACTTCCTAGCTTGAGATGCTGCCCTGGCCCTTGGAATTATATGACTTTAACATCTTCTTTGGGGCTTCAATTTTATGATCTGTTAAATGGGCTGTTGTGAGAATGGAGGTAATACATATAAGGTGCCTGGTACACAGCCTGATACTAAAGGGGGGTTGGGGAGCACAGTGCCTAAAGCACAGCAGTCAACCTAGAACTGTTTATTTCTTTTACCTTCAGCTCTAAATGGGAGAAATCACACTAGCTCACATTCTATGAAAGATATTTATAACTTTACATCAGCCAAGGGTCCCAGAAGAAAATTTTTTACTGTAGGAACAGTTTTTTCTCCTCTTTACCTATCTCCCTAGGTAGAATCACCAGTCACTAACAACCTGCAGTTTACACATTCAGCAAAATTTGTTGAGCAACTACTTGAACAAGGTTTCTGGTCTCAAGGATTAGATTATTTGCAGAGATGATTTAACTTAAATATCTGGAAAGCTAATATAAAGTAGAATCTTGTCAGGGACTTAAAAATGGTATAGACCAAATACAATATGGGTCCAGAATCAGTAAAAGAGGCTTCTCAAAGAAAGTGGTATTTGACTTGGGAATTGAATGGTGTATTAGGATTTTAACCAAAGCAATTGGGAAGGGTGTTTTAGACGAAAGAAGGAAAGCAAGCCAGCCTTAGCTGGCAAGAAGGCAAGGGAAAATGCTTGGAAGGCATCTAGTAGCCTAGTTTGATGTCCTCATTTGACTGAAAAAAAAGGAGTTTCCTGACTAGAGAGAAAGATTTGAATGTATCCTTGGAAGGAGGGCATTCTCAGCTTTGCTTCTTCAACTTCCTGAGACTTTATGGTTATATGAGAAATGGCAATCAAGCCTTAGGGGATCACCTTCCCTTTCTTTCCTGCCTCCATCACTGTCAAAGCTGGATGCTCTAGATTGTAACATCAGCAGTAAGGTCTTAGGTTCTTGGTTATTATCTACACACTAGAGGCCCGGTGCATGAAAATTCATGCACTGGAGGGGGGGTCCCTAAGCCTCCAGAGGGGGGGTCCCTAAGCCTGCCCCCTCTCAGAGTCCGGGATTCCTCAGGGGTGGGAGGCGACCCGGCGATCAGGGGAAGGCAATGCCCCATCGCACCTCTGCTGCTGCCACTGCCGGCAGTGCAAACCTTGGCCGGCCCTGGTTACCTGAGCCTTGGGCGGCCCTGGGCGGCTGGGCAGCCACCATCCGAGGCTTGCCTGTGCCTCGGGCCAGTCCTGGGTGGTTGGGGGCTGAGGGGACTGGGGTACTCCGGAGGCAGGCACGTGGCAAGGCCGGGCGCACCTGCCACCCCAGTGGGACTGAGGGGGCTGGATGCCACCATCTTGTGGCTGTGGGCACCACCATCTTTGAGGGTGGGGCAGTCAATTAGCATATTCCCTCCTTATTGGCTATGGGTGTTGCCATCTTTGTGACAGGGTCAATTAGCATATTCCCTCTTTATTAGATAGAATGTGACCTCACTTGGAGACCATTCAGATGAATGATGGCTTCTCCCTTAGAATGTAGGGGAGAGGTTACCAACCTCTGGGTGAAAAGAGACTGAGAATCTTTTCCTAGAATCTTGAGAGAGAAAAGCATTGGGAAGCAGTTTTAGAGTAGGACTAGGGATGGGTATGATAAGTAAAACAGTTCCCAAAGTGTAGAGTGGTAAGGGGAGGAGAAGGTGATCAGCAATGAATAGACATCAAAGTTATCTGGTTAAAGAATTCAGATCAAATCTACATTACACATTTTAAAATGGAGGGGGTGCAATGTAATATAGCAAGCTCCAAAAAGGAAAAGTTCCAATGACTAAGTTGACCCTTCAGATAATATCTGAGTTCCTGGCAGGGTGCCAGATGCTAAACATGCTTATCTCAATTGATATAATCATCAGCTTTTCCATTGATAAGTAACACCATTGTCAGTCTTACCAGTAGCCTGGCCTTGTGTATTAAACTAGAGGCCTGGTGCACGAAATTCATGCATGGGGGGGGGGGGAGAGGGCGGGCGTGTGTCCCTCAGCCTGGCCTGCACCCTCTCCAATCCGGGACCCCTCAGGGGATGTCTGACTACTGGCAGTCGGACATCCCTCTCGCAATCCGGGACCTCTAGCTCCTAACTGCTTACCTGCCTGCCTGCCTGCCTGTTCACCCCTAACCACTCTGCCTGCCAGCCTGATTGCCCCTAACTGCCTCTGCCTTGGCCCCCGCCAGTGTGGCTTTTGTCTGAACGATGTCTGGAAGATGTCCAGTCTATCTGGTCTAATTAGCATATTACCCTTTTATTAGTATAGATATCTCGTATGTATTTGTAGCCAGTAAAGCTAGAATGTGGTTCCTGGTCAATATGAGCATGTGGTCAGGCCTTTCAAGGCTATATAGTTCAACCAACAATAAATTAAACCAATAGAGGGATTTTGGTGGAGTGATAGGACTCAGGACTCTGCTCACCCTTCATTTACTTTGTCTGATTAGCACTTTGGCATATAGTGTGCCTAACCTAGGGATATACCATTTTGGAATACTAAATAATTAGATGTGGTGTGGTTTTTGTCCTTGCACCTAAGATGATGGGAGTTCAGCTATTAGCGGTGGATGATCCAGAAGCTACCCCCAAAGGTCCTTTTGTGGCTAGATTATCTCAGTATATAATTTATATGTTCGGTTGCTTTATTGGCTTCCTGTAAAGCAAACTATCGACAATAAAATTGCTATTTTTGTCTTACCAGCCACCACATGGTCTTTGCTCCTCTGCGTTTAATGGCCGCATGCTCTCCTCTTCCCACTGCTTTGTTGTTCCCCTGACAAACAGCCACAGCCCACGAGGATCCCAGAATAACGTCTAATCTTTACCAGCAAACTGTCTATCCTGCTGACCCTGTGGAAAATGAGGAACATATTGAATATATCACGGAACAAATTAAGGGTGTGAGGCTTAATGCAGCCAAGGAAGTGATCATAATGCCATTATGTCTGGGAGCCGTGAATGATTCTTAGAACTACAGCTCACAGAGTTACTCATATTGAACATTGTAAATTTTAAAAAGAAAAAGAAAATGTACAGTTCAGCACTCACCATTTTTTAAGCTTGATCAAAGAATGAATCCTTTTCAGTCTGACTGCTCCAGTGGACACTAAGCACGAGGGAAAGACAAGTGCTGGCTTAGATTGTTCAGACATCTGTCCTCTTGACTTGCCATTGCTCTTCTTGCACCATGACAGAGAAGTCATGACTGAGAGACATACGAATTAAACTAAAAAGGGACATTCTGAGGTCTGGAGTCAAACAGCCTGCACTCCAGTTCTGATCTTGTCTCCTGCTAGCTTTGTGACTCTAGTTGAGTTTCTCAGCCTCTCAAATCTTCAGTTTTCTTGTTAGTAAAAGGAGAATCAAAGAGTTAATAGAGCCCTGGCCAGTGTGGCTCAGTTGGTTGAATATTATCCCCTGCACTGAGAAGTCACCAGTTTAATTCCAAGTCAGGGCACATTCCCCGGTTGCAGGCTGGATCCCCAGTAGAGGATATGCAGGAGGCAGCCGATCAATGTTTCTCCCTCATGTCAATGTTTCTCTATCTCTCCTTTCCTCTCTCTGTCTAAAATCAATTTAAAAGGCATATTTTAAAAAAGAGTTAATAGATGCAGAACACTCAGAACTGTCTTCTTTATAACCAGAGCTTATTGTTATTATTGTAATTTGCTAACAGTCTAAAAACTACTCTCAATCCAGATGTTTAGTGAGTTCAGGGGTGGGTAAGCTTTTCTTTAAGGAGCCAGCTAGTAAATATTTTTGGCTTTGTGGGACATATATGATGTCTGTTGCAGCTGTTCAGCTCTATGGTAGAGCAGAGAGCAGCTATAGAAAATATGTAAAGAAATGGGCATGGCTGTGTTCTAATAAAGCTTTATTTATGAAACAGGCGGAACACAAGATTGGACATAGTTGGGATCCCACATTCTTTTGGCTGCCTCAAATCTTCCTCTAAGCTGTCATGCTTACATATGGGCTTCTATGCCAGAGTATCTGCCTGTGTCACAGCCACACAGTAGAACTGCCAGAGATGTTTTTAAAAATACTAATGCTGGGCTGTATGCTCTGATATTTTGGTTAAAGGTGAGGCTCCAGTCATTGGTGTTTTATACAAGCTCTCCAGATAATTCTAATGAGCATCGAAGATTAAGAGCCACTGATGATAAAGTTTATTGGGACACTTGTTAAAAAAAGAAAACAGATGTCCAGACTTCTGCCTGCAAATTCTGAATCAATTCTGTCTTTGGGCCCAGGAATCTGGGTTTTTAACAAGCACTTCAAGTGATTCTTATTGTTAGGCAATTTGGGGAAACTCGCCTTCCCTTCCTTACTCTCTCTATTAAATATTTCTTGTCCTGTAGATTCTTCTCAACACCTAGACTGGGAGAACCATGCCAGGGCAGCCCATTGTTCTATGGCGTTTCTAGGAAAGCCATAGATGAGGCAAAGGAGATACTTCCAGAGTAGGGATGTTGAGGTTTGTTCCAGTCTAGAGAGTATGACCAACGTGTGATAATGAATTTTCCTGGGTGATTGAGTTGAAGTGATATGTCTTGTTTCCGAGATAAGGGTCCCAGTTTTTTTATTAAAGAAAAATGGTTATTGTACCGAGTGGGCAGATAGTTTCAGACCAGAAAGGTTTTCTCTTTTTTTCTCAGGTATGGAAGATAAATGGAAATATAAAGCCTGACATTGGTTTATAATTGATAGTAACTGTAAACTTGTGTGAAGACAATCTGGGAAGTCTATGAGTGGCAAAGGAAGTCATTGGCAATAACTGTAGTATGCAATCTGGTTATCTCAATCGCTTCTCAGCTTTTTGGCTAAGATCAAGTGTAGTATCTGTTCTTATCAGTTTAATGGTTATCTCTTACCTCTCATCAAAGTTTAAAAAAAAATGGAGTGTATGTGAAAATCATATCAGGCTTTGAAAATTATCATACAGTATAAATAAAGAGAGTAATGTGTATGTTGAAATCTGATACTACAAAATAATTTTGTGATGTTAACAGTCTGACACAAAATCCCATTTACATCAGAGAGGCTCATGCTGCCATTGCCAACAGCCACATCAACCCTCTTCTCCCACCCTGACTTCCACTAAAGAGGCTAGAAAACTACACACTTTCCCAGCTTCCCCTGTAGTGTGGGCTGGTCATGTGACATAATTCTGGCCATTGAGAATTAAGCAGAAGTCTGCAGAGTCCTTTGGAGAAAGCTTGGTTGTCCTGGCAAAAGGTACACACACCCTTTTACACCCTCTCACTCTTCCTGCATTGCCTGTAGAGACCATCTGTTACCATGAGGCAGAAAGCCAACATGCTGAGACGGTAGAAAGAAGATGAGGGGACCTGGGACATTGATCATTTCTTTGAACTATACTCCTTTTCTGATTTGCTATGTCGCCAGACTGCTGTTTGTGTGACATTCTCAAACACTTTTATGCTTAAACCACTCAGAAATTCTGCTACATGCAGCTAAAAGAATTCCTAACTGGGGTATGTAAGCTACATCTTTATTACATAGGGTGCAATGGTTAAGAGATATTCATATCCTGATATGTTGATTGTAAGCCTTCTGAATGAGCCAGCCAGGAAGGCTCTTTGCTGACAAGTTTTAAAAGCAAAAATTGTCCTATCCATTGGTCAGAGGCAGGATTGCTTTCATTAATTGTGGGCAGAAATTTTAAAAGAAAATGCAATAGTCAAATAATAGGGCAACTGCTTTGCAAAAATAGTGTTTAAATGCTCTTACAAATGACAACCTTGATGTGTTAGGAAATCACTGAGTCAGTATATCTCATTGAATTAGTGAGGTTGGATCAGTGAGAGAGGCTCTTCCCAAGGTTTTGATGGCTCCCTGTACTGGATCTGTTTTTAGTTTAACTTGCAGGAGCCGTTCCTACAATATTTAATGACATGATCACTGATTACTAAGCAATAACTATGGCTGCTCTTTATTGGAAGCGGCTGATACAATGGAAAATCCAAGTGCAGACCCTGTTTAAAATGTTTCTACCTTTGTGAACATGAGCATGTTATCTAATTTCTCTTTGTCTCAGTTTCCTCATGTGTGAAGTATGGATAATAATTCATTGACTCTTAGCATTACTGAAAGGTTTGAACCAAATGATTATATGCAAAAATGCCAGCAAGTAGTTGCCCAATATTTCCTTTTCTATTTTAAAGCCACAGCTTAGGTGTCTACCCTTGAACAGTTTAGCCTCTGAAAGAGAGGGGCTGTGAGCTGCTTCCTTTTCCATTTAATTTTCTTCATCATCTTAACTCACTCCAAACTTCTCTCTCTGGGTCTCATCTGTCTTCGTAGCCTCTGAGTAGTAGGAAGATAGAAGATAAGAGTAAAGAATTCATTTTATTTCAAAATGCTATGGAGATGGGCTGAAACCATCTAGTGACATGGCTATCCCATCACCTCTCTTTGAACTTCATCCAGAAATAACACTCTTGAGCAGGGAAGAAAAATTAATTACTACCTGTATGCATTTGGGAGCGAGGAGAGAGACACGGGAGGGGGCGGCACAGAGAGGATGATTTAGTCTGTAGGAAATACATACAGTGACATTATGGTGAAACCCCCACAAGAATAGGTTATAAAATTCTGGAAAAATGTCTCTGTTGACAATTGAGTATTGTCAAAATTACTCTAGAAATCAAATCACTCATAAAGAGGACCATTCATGTGCAGTTTGGCATCTACAATCCTTTGCAGTAATGCATGTGTATAAATGCACAACCTATAAAGTCCTGTATAGCATATAATGCGCACATATGCTGACCACAATTTTACCAGAAAATGTGTTTGTGGACAAATTACTCCTCTGAACCACTTTCATTGTCTGCTAAGTGGGCTGATGCTCATACACCCACCACGAAAGCTTCCTAGGAAAACAGGCCAAGTGAAGATACATCTACGGCCCCTGTTTCATGCTGGGGCTGGAACACAAACTCTAAAAGAGGAAAGACAGTCACCATCTGGCATTTACATTGTTTCTGTCTCCCACTTACCTCGCACATGCACAGTCCATGAAGTTTCATTGTGCATGAATTAATGCATGTACAATGCTCGCTCTCTCTCTCTCTCTCTCTCTCTCTCTCTCTCTCCCTCTCCCTCCCCCTCCCTCCCTCCCTCCAATGAAGAGAGTCTCCATTTATATGTCATTCTTTTTTTTTTTTAATATATTTTATTGATTTTTTTACAGAGAGGAAGGGAGAGAGATAGAGAGTTAGAAACATCGATGAGCGAGAAACATCGATCAGCTGCCTCCTGCACATCTCCCACTGGGAGATGTGCCCGCAACCTGGTACATGCCCTTGACCGGAATCGAACCTGGGACCCTTCAGTCTGCAGGCCGACGCTCCATCCACTGAGCCAAACCAGTTTCGGCTATATGTCATTCTTTATCAGTGATTCTGTCATATGCCTCAAAATAGTAGGTCAGCCAGTTGGTGTGGCTCAGTGGTTGAGTGTCAACCTATAAACCAGAAGGTCATAGTTCAGTTCCCCATCAGGGCTCATGCCTGGGTTTGCGAGCTCAATCCCCAGGGTGGAGCCTGCAGGAGGCAGCTGATCAATGATTCTCTCTCATCATTGATGTTTCTATCTCTCTCTCCCTTCCTCTCTGAAATCAATATATATGTCAGCACACGAATGCTGTTTATAAAGGTAATAAAATTTTAAAGCCTTGACTGTATTCATGAGCATCAGAATCTTAGACCTAAAAAGTCAAGTGCCCAAACAAAGAGGCCATTTCAAGTGACAAGCAGAGGTGCCCGCCTGGAGCTGGTTTCAGGAAGCAGGGGCCTCTATGGGGAAGAACAGCCTGTGTTTGTAGAAGCTGCCCTCTAGCACGGACTCCTACAGCTCAAGCCTGGAGCTGGTACTTCTCAGCCTGTTCTCTGGTCCCTCAGACCATGAAAATGGCCAATTCTTGGGTTTCTCTTGGCTCAGATGCTTTAGGTAGGAAGGGGATCATGTATAGACTGGTAGACATTCAGAAAGACAGATACAAAGAAATCACATCTATCTTGACGTGTGAAAAACTCCAGACAAGTAAGAATTTTTCTCTTTCTCCCTCCTGAGAAAGCCAGCCCAGCTTTCTTACATACACACGGAGCAAAGCCATTTGGCAGGACGTTCACAGGTTATACATTAGTGCACTGGCTGTGCGTTCAAAATGATCTTTCTGAACAGGATTATAGGAAGCCAGGAAAGAAATTCTCTGACTTTCAAGCAAGTAGAACAGTTTGTTGTAAAAATAATAAGAAATGCTTAAAGAATCATGCCTTCTAGTAGTTTAGGAGTAACTAACACAAGAGGCAGGACTCAGTGAAGCCCCTAAGGCAGACCCCTAGACAGCAGTTTACATGGGAACAAGTAATATACAAATTGAACATCCACTACCCAAAAGGAACTTCCTTTCCAATTTCTCTAAGGCAGATGTGTGGTAGCTGTTGGGTGGGGGATGAGGCTGACCTAGATATTTTTTCCACTTACAGACAGTGGGCAGTTGGCTTAGAGGCTCTGTGTATATCCTCAGATCTCTTCTGAATGGATTGGCCCAGATAAAACATTCAGCCTGTTGTCTTTTATGGAGGTACAGCTGGTCCACCTTCCATTTTGCCCCATGGCTTCCAATTTGGCAGCCGCACATGCAGGTGCTGCGTCTCTGAGCCGAAGCGCTGTGTTTGGTTGGCGTGGGGAGGATGGCACCGCCTGGAAATGCTTAGCGTTACAGTTTGGGGGAGTGCTTTGTCCTGCACAATTACTTTGTTTGTACTGACTTCCTTTACATAGAATACCTTTCCTACCTACCCAGCTTTGGACATTGTTGTTGTTTTTTTTCTACCTCGTCTTAAATCTTTCACAATGGAGAAAGCCCCTGTGTGTCAGGCAGGAAAGGGAAGGACATTAAGTTTCACTTTGCCAAAAAGAAATCTTCTAACATCTTGCAGTACTTTTCCTTTAAGAGCCTCATTTCTCCTTCTCCAGCTGCTTTCATCTCTTTGATACATAAGGGTACACTAAGTTGAATCTATAAACAGAACCCACTAATTAAGAGTAATTGCTTCGGAGATTGGTCCAGACGATTCGGCATTCTATGCGTGTTCTTCTCAGATATCCATTAGCTGCTAATAAGATACTACAGATGTGCCCGTCTGTTTCCTGTTTCCGTCTATTGTACCTTTATTGCCATATATGGACCAATCGGATGGGCGGAACAATAAGTGGATGTCCTTTTGCTCCCTGAACATGTCTCAAAGGAATGTTTGTTATTGGACAGCTTTTTCTGTTTAGTTAACATCAGTATGTTAATAAAGAAAACAACGCGGAGAAAGTTTTTGTTGCTCTTCTTTTCTTCACTTCTGTCACCTAACTGGTTCATTGTTTAATGAAGTCCCTTTGTATAGTTTTTTTTTTGTTTTTTTTGTTTTTTTTAAGTAGTACTTAATGCAAAAATGCCTGGGCAATGCGAGCAGGGGGAAAATGACATTCTTCCTCCCGCTGTCTTGAAAAGAAAGTTTCCAGCTAAATGTTTTAAGTACTTAGAAATTCAGCATGAATATCATGTTGCTATATTTGACGGATTTACACTTGACACTTGGTAAAAAGCCTATGAATTATTCATTCCCCAGTGATTCTATAAGCCAGAACACCAGAAATCACATCCCCCGTTGGAGTTGCTAAAGTGAAGTAGTTTAAATACTCTCTAGACATGGAATATCTATAGGCTTGGCTTTCCTTGCGATTTCAAATTGCTGTACTTTCCACTTGTCTTTTTATTTTAGGATCACTTAGCTAAAAACCTGACCCTTTTCTATAGTAACCCTGGCTAATATATTTTATTGGTACAGAATATGATGCTATAAAGTAGATTCATGATTAGTACCTTTTGTTCTTCTTAGGTCCAAAGGAACCTTATTTTGAAACAACCGACGGGAAAATAATTATTGACTTCCTTGACTTATATGGAACTAAAAGTGAGAAAAAGTAAACTATAATCTATTAGATAGACTTAAATACTATATCTAGGGAGGAAAAATAAATACATTATTCCATGGAAACTATATAGATATAGAAAACTATATATCTAGACATCTAGATATTTAGATATACACACACAGTAATGCCGACCAGCCTGGTGCATTAAAACTACTTGTAATATTAAATGATTCTACATAGTCCCTATATCCAAGAGTCCACAAATTTAAGTCTTGGCAGCTAACTTTTTATGGAAATACATTAAAATCGTTTAAAATGCTACTTACAATAGTAACACTTCGACCCGTGTGCTCATCAGAATTCATAAACTAAACAAGGTCAGGTGGGGCCACGAGCTGATTGACACTTCCCGAGAACATGCTAAGCCACTACAAACACGTGGGCTGCAGTAGTGGATCGGAGCGGCCTCGGCACGTTATTTTGAGTGAACCGTGACAAACGTTTGAGGGGAGATGAGAAGTGAAATTCCTCAGGGGAAAAGTACAGAAGGGCTTGGAATCTACTGATGGGTGCCGCTCATTACAACACTCACGTGTTTTCAGGAGCGGAGAGGTATCCTGAATTATCCCTCACCAGGAAATGTGTGCAGCAATTACACACACAGCACAGTGGAGTGTTCTGTTTGGTGCACATCATTCTCAGCCTCTTTATGAAAAGTTTCCAAATTAGGTTGGTCACCAAAATACCACAAATAAACGATCTGCCAGCCTAAATGCAGCTCACAATTTTATTCCCTATGGGAACATGCAGAGATAATTTCCTCATTGAGTTATTGCTGTGAAGTACTTTGACTCGAATTTTGTCAAATTTTAAATTTTATAAAATCTTTTTATAAAATTTTTGCTGTTCGCAAAGGACTGATCAGAAGGTGACAGTTTGATGAAGTTAGAGTTGGAAAGTCATGCCTTGAATTATTGTGGGCATTGGAATGATATAAAACAGTAATAAGAATATACAGCTATAATTGAGCAATGTCTTCTAACTTGTTCTTATCCATGGTGGCTACTATAGTTGTTAAGAGTCTTCTATTTTCACCCTAGCCAGTTTTGCTCAGGGGTTAGAGTGTCGGCCTGTGAACTGAAGTGTCCCGGCTTCAGTTCTGGTCAAGGGCATGTACCTTGGTTGCAGGCAAGATCCCCGGCCCTGGTTAGGAGCATGTGGGAGGCAATCAATCGATGTGTCTCTCTCACATCAATGTGTCTCTCTCTTCTGTCTTTCCCCCTCCCTTCCACTCTCTCTCAAAAAAAAAAAAATCAATAGAGAAATATCCTTGGGTGAGGATTAACAAAACAAACAAGAACCTTCTATTTTCAACACTGTCAGGCACGTTAAATACCACTATGGTCTGGGCACAGGCGTGTGCACTTCGGATACAGCAGAGCATCTGCTGAAAGGAATTTCTGTCCCCCAGTAGAGGAGTCAGCAAACTCCAACTTTCTTTGTCTGCTCAACATATTTGTGTTGGGTTCTGAAAGGCATAGACGTGTTGGGGGATGGAGGGAAATAATATTCTTAATGAAAATCAAAATACATACTTAAATTAAATTGGAAATTACCCTTAGAATAGTGGTTCTTAACCTTCCTAATGCCACGACCCTTTAATACAGTTCCTCATGTTGTGGTGACCCCCAATTTCATTGTTACGAATTGAACATAAAGCACAGTGATTAATCACAAAAACAATATGTAATTATATATGTGTTTTCCGGTGGTCTTTGGCGACCCCTGTAAAAGGGTCATTCGACCCCCAAAGGGGTCGCGACCCACAGGTTGAGAACCACTGCCTTAGAAGCAGCAAAATGTAAAATCTGAGCTAATTAATAATATTTCTCTTGATAATTCACAGTAGAGGATTTGCCCAAAAGAAAGCTCTAATTGTAGCTATTGGTTAAACTATGTTGAGGAGGCAGCTTTGTTCATGTGAGGAATGAAGAATAATTCAGATATTAGGAGGGGAAAGTTATTCGGGGCTTTGATAATCACTGGTTGTTTTTCTGCCTCGTCTGAATTACAGGTAACTTTTCCTGAGATGGGGCTTGCAGGGTGCTCACCTCAGGTATACGATATATAAGGGCACCAGAAAACAGAGCAATTAAGCTAATATTTTAACTGCATTTTTTAAAATAAAAATTAATGCAAAAAACCCGTGATGCAACCCAGTTGGTATGGCACAGTGGTTGAGCATTGACCTATAAACCAGGAGGTCAGGTTTCCATTCCCAGTCAGGGAATGCCCAGATTGTGTTCTCGATCCCCAGTGTGAGGCATGCAGGAGGCAGCCGATCAATAATTCTCTCTCATCATTGATGTTTCTCTCTCTCTCCCTCTCCCTTCCTCTCTGAAATCAATAAAAATGTATATATATTTTAAAAATCCATGATGCAAAAATACCATAATTGAATAAGAACCAGCTTACTTTTGTCACCCATTATTTACTTTGACTTTGTCTGGCCCCCAGACAAACTCTAAATTCCCAAAACACTTTGTTCATTGGCCCTGTCCAAGGTTTCATTGTGCGTTATGGTCATGTGCATTCTTGTCCTATCAACCGCATGGATGACATCTTACTGTTAGGGACAAAGCCAGTCTGTTTTTATATTCCTCAACTTACCCGGTATTGCACCTCACACATCACAGCTATTCTCTAAGTGCTTATTAAACCAAAGAGCTGGGCAAGTTAGAGTTCAGACCCTGTTGACATTTACTGAGCCTTCCGAAAACTATTACCTCTAAAGAGATGTATAAAAGAATTCAGAGAATCTATGTGGCAGCTTTTTGCATTTGAGGCTTTATCTTTATCTGCTTTTCACTGTTATTATATTCATTCTAAATTACTCTGTTCTGTAATCATGCTGATTTTTTAAGGAGCCTGTTATGTTGGGGTGCATAATTAGAGATATCTTGTTTTTCCTTCTTCTGGAAAATTTTGACTTGTTTTAACATCCGTTTGTGCTAATGAACTTCTCTGCTAGTATGCTCCACAGGCACTTCACATTCACTCATCCAAAACCACGTTTATCATGAAACCTGTTGCTGCTTCTCTGTGCTCTGTCTTGATGAAAGGCATCATCTTTGTTTAGTTTCTGAAACCACAATTCTGGAGTAAGCCTTGATTCTTTATTCTCCTTTAATGCCCTTGTCCAATCCATGTCTTACTCTATCCCTAATACCCCATTAATACTCTTTTGGTTGATCATGACTGTGGACCCAAGTTTCAGGCCCTCTTGGCAGGACCAGTGCAATCATCTCTTGTCTGGTTTTCCAGCCTCCAGCCTTTGCCACACATTTGCAAAAGTGGCCTTTGTAAAATGTAAATCTGATAACACCCTTCTCCTACTTCTAACTCATTAATGACTCACGGGCTCTTACCTTCAGGAAAACAGCCCACTCTTCATAACAATGCACTCCATGTCCTCCTCCATCTAGTTCCTTCCTTGCTGGTCTCATCTCACACTAGTGCTTGGCCTGTACCCTGCATTTTCTCTATTCTGTGTAGAAGTCCCTTCCAAGTTCGGTTGCCACACTTCCCCCACCAGCCCTTGATTGGCATAGGTACCCATCCTCTGTGCCCCCATAATATTGGGCACAAAAGTCCATGAGAGCATGGAGCAACCCTGAGCCTAGTGGGGGTTGTTTTTCCCCCACGAGGTTCTGAGCTACTTGAGGAGGGGGAAGTGGCATGAGTATGTCTTTTGTTTTTGTATCCCAGCATCCAGTGTAGAACCTAACACAGCGATCAAGTGTTCAGGAAACTTGCCCAATTCATTCAATCACTTGTTAAATTCATTATATTATTCTCACATCCATTCCCCTCCCATCTTCTAGTTTAGATTTATATCACTTCATTCTCTATATATGTTTTATATTCCATCTAAATTGGACTAATGCTAGCCCCAAAACATATCTGTGATCTCTTAGCTCTATTTGGAGATTTCCTTTTTGAATATTTCAATTCATCTTCCACACTCTCTGCTCCAGCAAGCCTTTTCTGCTTTCCTACATGTGCAAGTAATCCCTCTCTTCTTTGAACACTTCTCTCTTCTCCTACCACACACCCCCAGCACACATACATTTTATTTGTATTAGATTGCTGCAATTTGTGAACGGTCACCATTTCCTTCTTAAACTGTGGGCAGGGATTGTGCCTCCTTCTCTCTGCTCCCCCATGGGTCTTGCTCAGTGCTTTGGTCATAGAAGGGTCTCAGAATTGAATTGGAACTGAGCTGAATTGAATAAACTACCCATTTATGAAATAATTTGCTTTAGAGTTGCCAGAATTAAATGGCCACTCCAGTGGCAATATTACTCTCACTCACTAATATCATTTGATCCATGGAGGAGCTAGTTAATTAAGTAGGTGGATTAAAAAATATAATCTGCTAGAGGAAGAATGTTTTGGCAGGCACCCATACATATTTTTTTTTCTGAAAAGCATTATGATCTCTCGGCTATAATTCCTCTTGCTTTCCACCCAAAATAGCAATAGGACTTTTTGCACATGACTTTTGATGGCTGGCTTAGGGATGCAGGCCATACACCTGTGTGCCAGATGTGAGCTGCAGCCTGTGTGCTCTCCCAGTCCATCTGCAAAGCAGACCCCATGCTGGCTCGTTTCTATAGAAAAGGGGGCATTGGTCCCCAGCCTTTTTACATGATAGGTTCCCTGGTGCTTGCCTGTTTTCCTTAACTTAAAACCCCCTTCATTGAATTTCAATGTCTTGGATGACCTTTGCCAACACAGGAGGCCTTAGTGCATTTGCTTGTCCCTGAGTCTGCTTTTTGTCTGCATGTTTGATTTTTGCCCGGTGCTTTTTTGACTTGTACCACCACTTGTGAGAGTGCTGTTTGGTCTTCTGTGGCCGAAACAGCCACATCAGCATCAAGCGTAGTTAATAGCTGATCAAGTCCCCGGGATTTCCATGTGGAGTGGCCTGAAGAGTGTCATCTGATAGTGAATGTAGCTTTCACTGGAATGAATGGGATTCGATAACGAATGGGTCTGCATTGATGGGCACTGGGGACAGGATAGCTTTGTCATCGTCTTTGTTTCTGTAAGAATGCCTCTGCAACCGAATCTGACCCATTTCCATGCCAGTGTGCTAATAGTTGTGGAATCTCATTCATCTCAACTGTGGCCAGTTAGCCCTGGAATCCCATCTGTTTGAATGGATGCAGTAAAATGTCATGGAAATGTGGCCATTCATTCACATCACCAGTGAGAGTTTTCTCCCTGTTAATTTCCCTGCATTTCAAGTGACTCCGATTGCACAGATTCTTGCACCATTTAAAAACCAAAAGGTGGTGTTTGGAGTTTTCATTTATTTTTTTTTATTTTTTTTTTAAGTGTTGACAGAGAGAGAAATAGTTATAAAAACAAGCACAGAATCTAAATGGAGATGCTTTCCTCCCTACAATTGAGGTTAAAAAAAATGCCTCAGCCAGATTTTTTGAGTCCCTCTTAGCAGAAGATGCCCAAGGCTGTATTTTGGCCCAGAGGAATTTTTAGGCTGATTTTTTTCCTCCTGAAAATACAGTTTAGGCAATAGAGAAACAGGATGAGTCTTAACGAGAGCAGGGGTAAAAGAGGTGCTGCCTCTTACAGATTGCTGGAGTGACACAATAGTTAGGAATGTGGCAGGCCTTCCAGTTAAACTACTGGCTAGCTGGCGGGCAAAAAACCTGGAGCCAGCGTGGCCAGAGAGCGTGGTGGGTGCTTGTAAAATCACAGTCAGTAGGAAATAATGACCATTTTCATATATTTGTCATTTCCTTAAGAAATTTCCTAAATAGATTTTTTAAGTCAAGAATTTTGACTTTTAAAAATAATATATGATGTCTTTGTGTGTATTTAAACATCTGATATAAATGGGTGGGTAAATAATATAGGAGACAATAGATTATTCGCGAAATATAAATACGGGGAAAAGCATTTTGTTCTGTTTCTGGGTACCCATGAGTGTGAACTGGCTTAACCAATCAATCAAACTTGCTTAAAGTTATCAGGCATTTTCATGGACTCAATGATAGTACCAGTAACTACTCTTTTCTAGGTCCAGGCCCAGTTCTAAGTATTTGCATATGTTAATCATTTGATCCCTGTCACAAACTGGTGAGCAAAGTACTGTTTTTCTATAATCCCATTTTACAAATCAGGAAAATGAGACTCATTAAAATTAAGATTTTACCCTTCGCTTATTTCCTAGAATAAGGTCCCCTCCTTATTTGCAAGGTATGGACTCACAAAGCAATGTGCCTACCAGCTTTAACCCAACAGCCAGAACTAATGCAGTAGACTGTTATGTATCCAGAATGCCTATCATCTGACATACTCTGAATTAATAGCTTTCCCAGAATGTGGGTCTCTTGACTTTAAAAGAATGCAACAGTTGGTATATGGCATTTTAGCCCATAATATGATATTTGCACAAGTAAAGTTAAATACTTTAAATATAATGTCCTGCCCGAACACATATACAAATAAGAAACATTACAGCTCATGCATTACCAGCCAAACTGTCAAGATACTGCTGCTGTATTTTCTTATGAATGTCCTTTTTCCTATTTTTATTCTGAAAACGAGGCTACCAATATGTGACCTGATGATCATGTGATCACTTTACACCACACATAAAACCAAACTATATTGTAATATTAGAATGCTGTCATTATTAAAGAGGTAATTGTTTTTAAATATTATTTTATAATCAATGGCTTGAATTCTTACTATGTTATAATCTCTGATAAACTGTGTTATATATTTAAGTGACTGCTATTGGTTTCAAAAATGACCCTTGGGGAAGCTATAGACCTGTTTCAATGGGGCTACCAAGGCTCAAAGTTTCTTTGGAATTCTTCTTCTATTTAATTGCTTTTGTAGCAGCCATTAGTTTATTTAGGAAGGTGGCCACTCTTCATGCTTGGTATAGATTTGCTTTGAAAATGTAATTTCAGATGGAAGTCCAGTCAATAGGGGCAGGGGAGATTTGGGAATGAAAAATGGAATCACAAATACAGTCATGAATTCATAATTATTTTTATATGATCAATGGCTTTGTTAGTCAGGCTGTCTATAATATACACCTCCAAATCTCAGTTACTTTATTCAATACCCATTTATTTCTTGCTAATGTCACATTCCAATGCAGGTCAATCGTCTGCTCCACACAGCCATTCAGGGATCTAGGCTCCTTCTATGTAGTGGCTTTGCTGTCTCCTAGGCCGACAGAGATCTATATTAGACTGTGGGCATCTAACCAGCAATTGAGGGAAAGAGATCTTATATTTGTTTAAAATGATACCCACATCACATATGTGTTTCCATTTAGAAGAGATTGACAAAGCAGTTTCAAGATCTGTCATCTTTGATCTGTCACATCTTTTAGGGGTCTCTCTGGCAAACATAGAGAGACACAGAGCAGGTCTCGTGACGTGAGTGCAAAACTGCCAAGGGAGAAGAAATCATTGGGATACCTAAAAAGGAAATAAACCATTCCCTAATGAAGGGTACCAAGCTTAGTGTTCAAGTGAGGTTAAGTGTTTCATTTTTCTTCTAGGCACTATCTTTTTTTCTCCCAAGCAGAATAAGAGAAGATATTTCAGACAAGTCCTTATTTGCAGGAAAGAGGTTGCTACTTTTCATTCTTCTAGTCTCAAGTCTCTTGAAAACTGTAGATATGATGATTAATTCAGTGAAGGAAATCTGTCAATAAAAAAAGCAAGACAACAAAAACCATGACATTTGCTATTTTTGTTTCAGGCTCTTTTTACAAGCATGCATGCACAAACCCTCTCATTTTTATTCTTTCACTGCCTCCATCACATCCACTTCAGGTTAAACAGCCTATCACATAGGTCCAGACTCTGGCAATTTTCAAGGAATCTCTGAGGCTGCAGATAAATAAATGACCTTGTACAATTTTTACATGACCTAGCAGAAAGGCAAAATGGTCAAATAAACATTTCAAACACTCATTCAGGAATGGTTGTACATTCCCAGCAAAGGGACCACACTCTTGCCTCTTCTCTTGACATGACTCTGACCCCTGGCTTCCTTTTAAACCCACATCTCTACACCTGACATCATGGGGCTTCATCTGTGCTTCGGTGTTGTAGGAAATTTTAATAGGTAGTGGTGAGTATCTTCAAGTTTCTCTCCCTGGCCAATACCACAAAGTGGGTTTTTCCCTCTGGGGAGGAAAATTCTATTTTGGTAAAATTGGATCTTGGCTCCGGGATGAGTAATATGTTAGTGCTTGTGGTTCATGTTCTTGATTAGATCCTTCAAGACTCTGAGTGGGCTGGTGTATTAGTTTCCTGTTGCTGCTATAACAAATGACGGCAAACTCAGTTGTTTAAAAACCACATAAATGTATTATCTTATAGCTCTGGAGGTCAGAAGCCCATAATCAGCTGCTCTGAGCTAAAGTCAAGGTTTCAGCAAAATTGGTTCCTTATGGATCTGGGGAGAGAATCTGTTTCTTAGCCTTTTCCAACTTCTAAGGCTGACTGTATTCTTTGGCTGTTGGCACCTTCCTCTCTCTCTAAAGCACACTACTCCCAGTTCTTCTTCCATCATCATATCACCTTCTCCTCTTCTGTAATCAAATCTCCCTTGGCCTCCCTTTTTCAAGGATCCCTGTTATGATATTAGGCTGTTAAGGTAGTCTCCCCATTTCAAGATTCTTAACTTTATATAATCACATCTACAAAGTCCCTTGTGACATTTAAGGTAATATTCTCAGGTTACAGGAATTAGGATAGGGACACTTTGGGGAGCCATTATTCAGTTTACCACAGCTGGTGTAGAGGATCTTTACACAGAGAACTAATTCCATGTATGCTATGGTCTGATTTATATGTTGACATCCTAACCCCCAAGGTGATGGTATTGGGAGGTGAGGCTGCTAATAGGTGAATAGGTCATGTGGGCAGAGCCCTCAATATTGGGATTAATTCTCTTATAAAAGAGACCCCAGAGAACTAGTTTGCCCGCACCACCAACACCATGTAAACCACAGCAAGAGGGCACCAGCTCTGAACCCGGAAGAGGACCCCTGCCAGAACATGACCATGCTGAACATTGATCTTGGACTTTCCAGCTTCCGGGACTGTAAGAAATGAAGTCTTTTGTTGATAAGCTACCCAGTCTATGGCATTTTGTTATAGAAGCCCTAGCAGACTAAGATAATAAAGTAGGACTGTCAATCAGAAGCCTCCTCCAGACTTAGTTCATGGTCTCTAGGGGCTCAAACATGTACAATTCTCATCATTCTCTTCTGTCCTTTTGCCACCCCACTCTTCTTAGAAATACAATTTGGTAGTTTGTTGTATGAAAGAGAAAAGGCAAAATACAAAATAAATAAACAGTTAAAGATTCAGGCCTCACCAAAATAACAATGCTGTTCCTGACACTAAAGCCAAGCTTAGCAACGCAATACTAGCTATTGTGACTTGTTTTACCTACTTTTATAAATACCTTGTGTCTATTGTCCTCTCTGTCTCATGTCTCTTGCTCAGTCACGGTTTCTCTAGCCTCTTGACTTCTGCCCACTTCTCTAGATCTTTCCATGTGCATGCCATTCTCCTTTCTATGTCTTTCTTGGTGTATTGGGCATTCAAAACAAATTAATAGTAAGGATAGATGTGTTACCATCTATGGAGATTCCTGTTTGGAATACTACTACTTCTAGGCTATATCGTAAGCCACTCACCAGCCTATAGATGGTCGACTTTCCCTTGAAAACCAGACTCTAGTCCTGTCATTTTGCTTGGCTTGACAGGATTCCATGACACAAAGTATGGAAGACATTGTACAAGGGGTTGCCTGCTGCTACTTTTCTTAAAAATAAATAGTGGTACCATCAGATATTTGCTCCAACACATAATTCATACATTCATACATTCATATGTTTTGGAAAAAACTCTAGGCAAGGCCGACTTTTCAGGAGGTATGTGTCATGCTAGCATACATAGCAACTTTGGGTTGAATGTTGATTCCCTAAGAACCCATATTTATATTACTACTCCCATAACTTTTGAAGTTAAATCTTAGACTTTTTTGTACATTCTAATGTGCGTACATTCCTGCTGGTTATTTTCTGAAAGTCATATTTTCACTTTGGGTGTCTTTAGCAGATGGAATCTTATAAAAATGGCCTAAAAAGGAATAGAGGGACATTGTGTATATGCTTTTAAAAATAGGACTTTAATGTGCCAAATGACCTCCTCCTGGTGCCGAGGAGTGATTCAGATTTCACTCTCTGCTCATTTGGCAGTCAAAGAAATTCCTCGGACTGTGTTATTTCCTCTAAATGACTCTGTTCTGTCTCTTTCATTCCCAAATTAAATTAATAGGAGATAAGAGATCTCTCTTTTTGGTCAAATTTAAGTTACTCAATGTGGTTTCCCTAGGATTAAGTTGAATATAATTTTATCAGTAACATTTATGATGAAGATGGTGGATATAAGAAAGGCTGCAAAACTACCAGACATGCAAAACTGACTTCCTTATAGCCATGTTTCTTTTCCATCAAGAATAGCAGTGAAAGCAACTGACAGGATTTGTGCTGAGTTCGGAATTTTTGCTGAAAACAGGTATTTGGCTGAATGCATCTGAGCAATTTTAAGTGGCATTACCTGGAACCAATGCCTTAAATAAATAGGGAGGCCTGAGCTAAAATAAACTGGAAAAAGAGGACAATGCATGTACTGTCTGTTGAAGCAAAGATTTCCCCCACAACAAATTCTAAATCAGCTAAAGAAACCCAGGCGAGTTTTCTGTGCTGCATCACAAGAAATTTAAAAATCTATCTTTTGTTTGCTTCTGCCTGTTTTTTATGGTTTCATTGAATTTTAAGAGGAGGAAACGGATACAGTGTTCTCTCCCACAATCTTGTCTGTTTTGTTGCTTGGACTACAATTGAAGCCAGCACAGTTTAATTAACATTAATTGCCTTGTTAAAGTGTTGGGTTCCTGTGTCTCCAGGCAGATGCTAATAAGAGTCCTCTCTCCAACTCGGAGTCTCAAGAAAGCACATATGAAATCATCAATGCTCTAAGTGGCATTTCTAATTATCCAATATGCCTGCAGGTGCATGGCTAAGGCAGATCAAATTCCATCTTTATTTGCTTATTAGTAGAAGGTGTTTGACAAAACCCATGGCATGTTCATGAAGGCAGGTCCAATCTCACTTTTTGTTGTTTTGTTTCAGATTGGCACCCGTGTTGTACTGTCTTTCCTTTTCCATATACTGATAACAATTTAGACCTGCTGAACTAACCTTATCTCAGCTGGGGTCTTGAGTGGACCATTCCCTCTTAGATTATTCTTTAACTCCCTTTTCATAAAAAGAATTAATTTAGAACTGAACAGCATTATGCCAAACTTATTTGACTACAGGTTCCTTTTTTTTTTTTTTAATTTAGTGACTTTCTAGTGAAATATAATAGATGAACAACATGCACTTTTCCTTATTCCCTCCCAAATATTTACTAAAATGGTAGGAAAAAGAAGAAGCCATTAAAGTTAACAAGAACACATGAGTATGCTAATTGTAGACAGGAAATGGCAACATTTTTTGAAGATGGGAGGTAGATGGGCAGTAGTCATGAATAAATTAGCAAAGTGCAGAAAGCAGATTGCTAAGTGCCTAAAGAAGGAGATACAAGCTGCAGGATTTGGGACAGTCCCAGAGTGTAGAGGCACCAGATATCCTGGGAGCAGGAAGTGATGACTGAGATAGGAAAAAATGGTTAAGTTCAAAACAAGGAGCAGAGAAAGCTGCTCCTCCACCTACTACATTCCGGTAGTTACTGCAACCTAACCCTGGTAGGAAAGGTGAGTCTGTTCTTTGAAGATACTGAATTAGAGAGGTTACTGTGTTCTGGACACCCAGCATCAATGTGGAGTGGGGAGATGGTACTAGACTAGGAGGAGGAAGTGAAAGGCTACACATTTCATAGCCCACTGGCAGCCCCAGGCTTCTTCTTCCTTTCAAATACCAGAAGTCTTTTCAGTGCGCCTTTTTCTTCCCTCCCCATCCTGGGCAGAATGTTAGAGGATTTCTCAATGGAGTTACCAATGCACCTGTGGGGGAGGAAAAATAATCCTCCCCCTCCCATTCTGAATTCTTCACTGAAACCCCTGTAATAAAAGACAGATTAGCAAGAGAAGAACAAGAAAAATTTAATAACATGTACACCTGATGTTTACATTGATGATAACCAGAGAAAGATAAATGAGTAATTCCAGAAGTGACTTAGAATTCAGGATTAAAGCGCTTCTTAATAAGGGAGGACGTGAGGGTATGGAGTTGCTTAGGAGGGAGTCAATGGTTTTAGGAAAGATGAGTGGGCCCTCACCAGCATAGATGAGAGGAGTGATAGGGTGTGACAGAGTTCCTCTGTGTATGATGCTGACTAGATACTCCTCTCTGGTGAGAAGAGTGAGTCTTCTCTGGTTGAGGAAACTGCTGGGGAGGTGATTTATCCCCTTTTGGGAGGATCTGCCTTTAGGCAGATTAGGAGAGTTCAGAGAAAGTCTGCTTTTCCTGTTTTGTTGGTTGTTTTTTCAATGCCCAGTTCTCAAAATAATTCATATACCACAGCAGCATATTTTGGGGTGGCATTTTCTACCTTTCAACCCCTAAATAAAAAAGCCTAAAACTCCCATTGGGGGGACTCCCACAAAGAAATGTCCACGTTAGATCACTTTCTCAGGAAACGCACCCTTAGACAAGATTTGCTCATGAAAACAGCGCTTGCCATAAGTTTCCCCGTTTAGATATAAATAGGGCTAGAATTATGCAGATAATACAATTGAGAAATGCATACAGGACTAAAGGACATAACAGAAAAAAGTGAAAAGGAACAGAGTTGATGCAGAGAGCAGAATAAGACATTAAAATAAAAACTATTATTCATATCCTAAATGGTATTCAGAAAAGATAAGGCATGCATGACAAAGAGCAGAATTATAAATAAATGGGGAAAAAACTCTTGTATGTTAAAAATATGGTAGAATACGTATAAAATGCAATAGAGTAAGGCCCTGGCCAGGTAGCTCAATTGGTTGGACTGTCATTCCAGCACACCACGGTTGCAGGTGACTCTCCAGTCAGGGCACATACAAGAAGCATCCAATGAATGCATCAATAAATAGAACAACATATCTCTTTCTATATATAAAACAATTTAAATAAATTTCAATAGAGTAATTGGGAGTTAAATGTGGGGAATATATTGCAGAAAGTAGATTAAATGGATAAAGAAGTAGAAGATGAGAAAATATGTAATAAAATTAGAAAATTCATGTAGAAGGTCTACTATCTAATAAGATTTCCAAAAGGAGTGAACAAAATATATATTAAAGAAGATATTATCAAATAAAGGGGAAAAACCCAAAATTTTCCTTAACAGAAGAACATGAGTTACCAAATTGAAGATCTCTTCCAATTGTCTAGTACATGTAGGAAAAGATCCATGGGGATAAAGAGGATGATAAAGGCTTACAGAAAAAGAAAAGTTCACACACAAAGGATCTGAAATCATAATAGTATTAGGAATTTCCAGAGCGATATAGAAAGCTTGAAAAGTGGTATAATGTACTTTAACATTATAATTTAAAAGGCTATTTCCAAACCACAATTTTAATCCAACCAGACTATCTAACAGGCGTGAGGTGTAACCTAAAAAATATTTTAATATATAAAATGTCTCCAAACATGCACTATTCCTCCCATGCACTATTTCTCAGAAAGTTAAGGAGAAAAGCCACCAAGATGAAGAAGTAAACTAAGAAAATGGAAGACATGAGATCTACAAAAGAGTTCCCAAAAAACCCAGAAAAACAATAATAGAAAGCTCTACTTTGACAGCTATGCATGAGACTAGGAAAGCAGCCAGTCAGCCCTGGGGTGGGAGGAATGTCCCCAATTGTAGAACTCATATATCATATGACATGTCTGGCAAAATTTTCAGAGAGTTGGGAAAGAATTATTCATAGATACAAAAACAATTAAATTGTATAAACAAAGCAATTATTAACTCCAGGAAAACCCAAAAGTTTTGTAAGAAAAGAACTGTAAATAGAGTGCATCGTGTGGCTCAGCTGTAACAATATTTACCTAGTCATAGTTATGTAAGCATAATAATATAGATGATTGAATGATTTTTATTTTTTCAAGTTGTGATGAAATTCTGTTGGGCGTAAGAAAGGAGGAAGAGTTTTATTTGTGTAGGCAATAGCCTAAAAGAGCTAAATCACATTTACAGTAAAAGCCAACAGGTAGTTGGTTACAAAATTATGAAAAAACTTGTTTAAGTATATGACCTATAAATATAAATAACAGGAAAAAAAACCAATAGCTAAAATATTCTCGAGTAGTTTCTCATAGGGAGGAGAGCTTCAGGATGGGGAAGGTAAATTATTGTTTTTCTTTATGAATCTAAAGCAGGGTCAGGAAGCCGTGGTCCATGGGCGAAATCTGGCCGGCTGCCGGTTCTGTAAATAATGTTTTATTGGAATGCAGCCATGCCTACACATTCATGGACTGGCTGGGGTTGCTTTTTTGCCCTAAGAAGTTGGTGCAAAAGCAGAGTTGAGTGGTTGTGACAGAGACTGTACGGCCTGCCATCTAAAATATTTCCTTCCTTTGTAGAAGAAATTTGCCAATCTTGTGCCTAGAGCAGTGGTTCTCTACTTTTAGGTGAATCAGAACCATCTGGAGGCTTGTTAGAACAGAATGCTGGGCTCACCTAGAATTTCTGATTCTGCAGATGTCGGGTTGGGCTTGAAGAATCTGCATTTCTAACAAGTGTCCAGATGATGCCGTTGCTGGTGGACCAGGGACTCTGCTTGGAGAACCACTGGTCTAAAGGAACTATTTGGCCTTTTTTAAAAAAATCATATGTAAGTATCAAGTTTATAAAATCAATATTTAGAAGTATAAGCTTGGAAGTTTGCATGAAAATTTAAGCTATAAACAGCCTCCAGTGAATTAAATGTGACACGAAATAATTAAAATGTAAGTTTTTAAACCTTATAGTGGAACAAGAACCTTAACAAGTTAAACTGGAGAAAATATACTGTGTTTTATCTATAATACAATCTCACAGATACAAGCATAGATGTTAACGATTTCTGTGGCCTCTGCCTCCGCACTGGCACATTTCATCCAAGCAGTTGGTGGGCAGACCTATCACTCCCCGTTCTGTCATTCCACCATTTATCAAAGGCAGATTCCTGACTAGAACAACATCATCTATGCAAACAGTTATTTAAAAATATTTTCTGCCGAAACTGGTTTGGCTCAGTGGATAGAGCGTCGGCCTGTGGACTGAAAGGTCCCAGGTTCGATTCCGGTCAGGGGCATGTACCTGGGTTGCGGGCACATCCACAGTAGGAGATGTGCAGAAGGCAGCTGATCGGTGTTTCTCTCTCATCGATGTTTCTGACTCTCTGTCTCTCTCCCTTCCTCTCTGTAAAAAATCAATAAAATATATTTAAAAAAAATATTTTCTGTTTCCTGCTCTAAAATATTTTTTCAGCATTTTTAAAAATTGAGTATCTTCTTGTGAGACGCCTGTGTTCTGAACAACACAGTTTAAGGAACTTGATTTGAAACCTGCTCCTCTTCTCTTGACCCCTCTCACAGATGAAGAAACTGACACCCAGGGAATGATGGTGGTCGATCCAAGACCTCCTGACCCAGTCCCCACTTCCTTCCCTGCCTGCACCCCAGCTCCTGTTTGCTTTGCCTCAGGGGGTGAAGAAAAGAACCCTGAATGAGCCCAAACTCAAATTAGACATGAAGGGGGGGGGGGGGGAAACCACTGCTAATACCAGTGAACAAAGAAAACTCTCTGCTTCCAGGAATAGCCTTAATCAGTCACATATGTGAACACAGACCCAGTGACCGTTCAGACAGTTTTCCACCAACATAACAGGATTTTCCCGACACATTGATTTTTTTTTCTTGTGCCTATTATCAGTATCCATCTTTTTTTTTTTTTTTTAAGATCCTAGGCATGATAGCAGACCTTTTAACCAGGCAGGCAGGATGCCAAAAACCTGAAGTGTTTGAAAGCAAAGAGAAATAAAGGATATTGAGGGGAGAAATAGTCCCTGGTTGGTAAAAACAAACAAACAAACAGCTTTAAAAATCTAAGAATTGTGCCCTGCGGGGGTGGGTTTGCTGAACTGTCAGCTCTACCAGTTAATGAGGCAGTTTGTCTAATGGAGACAAAAAAGACCACTGATAACAACGCTGGGCTTTGTGTGTGTGATTTAAAAATCAAATTGAGTGGAAATGCAGCAAACACTAAATGGTATTGTTTATTTTCTAATTAATTTGCTGCAAACTGCAAAATTCAAGTGCTAAATACGTTAGCTGGTGCGTGATTTTTAGAAGAGAAAGCAATGGAAACATTCACCTCTCATAGTCCATTTGCTTTCTTTTCATTCGAGAAACAAGTCGTGGTTTGAAAGTTTGAAAAGGACGTTGATATTTGGGGTGGGACATTCCTTTTGTGTGTTATATAAGCCAAGCAGGGATGTAGTCTCCTTTGTAAGGTTTCGTGGAGATGCAGGGAGCCTGGGACCATATGGTCTGACTGTTGAAGATGCTCATTTTTAATATTAATAGGCCAGGGATTCAAGGCCCTGCCGAGAATGTCATCTAAGTGAGGACAGCTGCTCCCATCACAACTGCTCATGGACTTTTTCCTCTGTGGGACACAACCAGGACCATGCATGCACTCAGTATGAATAGTACAACCAACCAGATCTAGGTGCAAATTCTGGTTTAGCCTCAGGCTGACTCTGTGATGTTAGGGACGGGTTATTTAAATTCACTAAGACTTAGTCTTTTTCCTCTGAAAAATAGAGATTATAATGCCTGCCTTATGGGACTATTCTTAGATCTACACAGCTCATAAGTGAAGTGCCTGACACACAGTAAACAAATAAATGGAAGTTGTGATGTATTGGAACATTTTAGGATTGGTAATAACCAAACGCTAACTTCACAAACTGAGGAATCGGTAAGTTCTCATGAGTCTTTGTTCTTAAATTTACCTAAATCCCACCTCTTCTTCTTCACTTCCATGACAAATGTTTTAGTCCTAATGCTCTTTCCCGAGGACTTTTGCGATATGTTCTCTCCCCTGCCCTAACCCCAAAGCCTCTTGTCCATTCCAGCAAGCTTGTTCTCAGGAGCATGTCATCTGATGGGACAATACATGTATTTGTAGCAAACTTTTCCCAACTGTTCACTACCTACCTCAGCGGTTCTCAACCTGTGGGTCTCGATGCCTTTGGGGGTCATACGACCCTTTCACAGGGGTCGCCTAAGACCATCGGAAAACACATATGTAATTGCATATTGTTTTTGTGATTAATCACTATGCTTTAATTATGTTCAATTTGTAACAAAGAAAATACATCCTGCATATCAGATATTTACATTATGATTCATAACAGTAGCAACATTATAGTTATGAAGTAGCAACGAAAATAATTTTATGGTTGGGGGTCACCACAACATGAGGAACTGTATTAAAGGGTCGCGGCATTAGGAAGGTTGAGAACCACTGGTCTACCTAGTCTTTACTATGAATCAGATACTAATCTTTTCTTGAAATTACCTCATTTAATCCTCACAACACCCCTTTGAAGTAAATTGTATTATTACCCCAATTCAAATTAAACACACACACATACACAAACACAACATATTGAGAGGTAATTGTCAAAGGGGTGGAGCCATGATTTGAACTTAAGCAGTCTGGCTCTAGAATCGGGCTAACAGTTGGACTTTATGCTGATCTTGAGATACTGTTCCTGCTTCGTGCAACGTGGGCTTACACCCAGGGCTTGCTATTTAGTGATCTCCAGAATTTTGACTTTCACTGAATATTGGTCATCAGGACCAAGGTAGACCTCTGAAGTTCATAGCCAGCCCACTCTAGAATCTATTTCAGTTTTCTTCTATTCCCTGTCTTGAGGAATTCTCAGTGCTGAGCATCCTGAAAATGCCCTTTGTAGGGGGCAGGGCAGCTTTGTCATCCTCAACAATATGACCTCAATGGGAGCTGTTAAAACTAGAAATTCCATGAGAGCAGAGGACACATTAGTGTTGTTCCACTCTGTATGTTCTAGTACCTACACCAGCACCTGGCACATAATTGTAAGTTAGGATTTGACTGACTGATGAATGATTGAATGGGTGGACAAATGAATGATGGTGGTAAGAATAAATTGTTGGAGAGATGGATGAGTAGACGGTATTCTTATAAAAGTGTATACTGTTGACAATAAGGGTTGATATAAAATATTTCTCTGATCTTTGAGGACTATATCTTACCTACCTTTTATTAGATTATAGTTTTCTCCCACAATTCTATTTATCTTGTTGGGTATATCATTCCCAATGGCTGCATTAAAATCCAAAGTTCTTCATATGAGATATGTAAAATCTTGGAAGCATAAAGGTTAGGACAAGATTAATCAAATTGTTTGTAAAAGAAGCAAAAAAATAATCATGTATTAATTCATTTATTCAACCAATATTTCTTGAGCATCTGCCTGTCTGGTACTAGTATAGGAGCTTAAACTAGAGCTGTTAACGAAACAGAAAAATTTTGCCCTCCTGGTGAGTACATTCTAATAGGGGAGACAGATAAAAACAAACACTCCCACTGTGTAATGATCACGTTAAGTGCCATGGAGAAAAATTAAGCAGGGTGAGGACTACAGAAATAATGGTGGATGGAGATTGATATTTAATATCAGATAGAGTTATTTTGAAATTGCATGTAAGTTTCATTCTATATTAGAATCTGAACATTTAAGAAAATTAAAGTGAGTGTAGGGGTACAACTAGGAATTAAAAGACAGGTTAATATTAGAGGTTTTTCATAAATTGATTAAGAGGAGAATATTTTTGACTTGTGAAATATATACATACATATATTTTTTCTTACAGGATTAGCATCTCTGGACTTTTAGAGTGATAGCATTTCCCAACCTCAAACTGAAAGAAAAGAAAAAGATATCCATAATCAGCATAGCAAAATGAGAGGTGGATAAACCATGCTGGGAAGACGCAAGGTCATCTGTTGAACTGTCTTGCCTTTGGTCCAGAACACAGCTCAGACTCAAGTGTTGCCCTGAATTTACCTCTACAACTTTGGTTCAAGACCCGGAGTGATGTGTTCCCACCCCAGAACACCTTGCATTTTGTGAGGCCTGAAACATGACCACCAGTAGCCACGCATGTCCCGTCCCGGCAGTGAATGGACACATGACTCACTATCCAGCCGCACCCTACCCATTGCTCTTTCCGCCGGTCATCGGAGGACTTTCCCTGCCTCCTCTTCATGGCCTTCATGGGCACCCTCCTCCGAGTGGATGCAGCACCCCGTCACCTGCCAGTAAGTACCACTGAGATCTCCTCTTTTATTTCTTCGTTGATTGGCTTAATGGACCTGAGAAAACAGGATGGTTCATATCCAGAGGGGGTTTTTATTCCATTGGATATTGGTTTCTCTTGGTGTAGAATTGTACCTTTAGTGCAATTGGCAGAAATATGAAAGAGATAAATGGTGAATTTTAGAATTTGGGTCATTCAAAACCACACTGATATTTTGCTAGATTTTATAAAAGATAATCAGCATATGCGGCCAATATACCTGAAGAAATTAGACACTTAATGATGTGAACAGTGAATTGGTCGTTGGTGCCATAAAAATCATTAATGATAACTGTGGCTTGAACATCGATTTTGGTTAAAAAGTTCCCTTTGACTATCTTACTGATTTCCCAAGTACTGATAACATGCATAATTGTTCTCAACTTCCCAGGGACCTTTGCTACCAATTCATATCACATAAGCTTTTTAAATGCCCGTGACCATTTGACTCTACTAAGCTGTTTCTTTCGATCTTCTCTAAAATGTGGGCTGTAAAGTACTATAGAACAAAAGTAGAGTTAGAATTCTTCACACTGATATGACTTATTCATAGAAAGCACCTATGTCATGTGATTTAAAAAGAAAAGTTTTGCCTGTTTAAGGACAAACTATGAGAGCCAGTGAACAACTCCACCTCTTAGAGTTGGGTTGCCTGGTTTGACATCTGGAGGTAAAAAGGCATATTGATTCCACATGCTGCACCAGACACCACAGCACACACTCCAGGTTCTTCCTGGTTCAGAGCTCGACAGGAGCATGTTAGAGCTCTTCCTGGTGATTATTTTGCATTTTGCTGCTTTTTAAAGAATTCCTCCAAATATTTGCTTGGTACTTAGACATTTTTATTTTGAAGTACTGCCTTATTTTCTTCTTTATTGTGGTATTTGTACTTTATCTTCTCTCTCCCACTACATTTTTAGCTCACTGGGAGCAGGGGGATACCTCATCTAACCAGGATCCCTTAGCTCCTGGTACAATAGTAGGGGATAGATGTTTGGATGTCTGCATGTCTGGGTGCATGATGGACAGATGAGCAGATGGATGGACAGATTTTCACTGCAGAGATGTCGATGGTAATCACAGTGTTATCATGCCTGATATATATAGACTTACTTTCCTTCTTGGAATGACCTGACTAGAATTCTTCTCTTCTGTATTTCTGACCAGAGCGGGTGACCTATAATTTTTTTCAAATGATTATTAACATTCTCCCATGCTTCTCAAGTTCAAATTGAGGGTAGACATAGCCAAAGTCGCTTCTTTGCTATCAGAAGAGATGGAAATAGTTCCTGTATTCAAAATATTGTTCACCCAATGCAAAAGATACAATGAAGTTGCTCTCAGCTAACGCATAAAGGGGGAGTCTGTGTAAATGATTGTTAAAGCCATTAAAATTTTACCCAAGTGCCTCTATCTAATTCCATAACTCAGCCAGCCTGATGGATAGCATGTCTAACACATTTCTTTCCTAAGATCAGAAGTGTATTTTGTACATGTAGCCAAGAGTTAAATAAGACATAAGTATTATTCCCCTTCTGGGTAATCTAATCTTACAGATAGCAAAGTCTTAGGTAGCTGCAGCCCCTAGGTCAGCGGTTCTCAACCTGTGGGTCGTGACCCCTTTGACGGTTGAACGACCCTTTCACAGGGGTCGCCTAAGACCATCCTGCATATCAGATATTTACATTATGATTCATAACAGTAGCAACATTACAGTTATGAAGTAGCAACGAAAATAATTTTATGGTTGGGTCACAATATGAGGAACTGTATTTAAAGGTCCAGAAGGTTGAGAACCACTACCCTAGATGCTCACAACAAATCCCAGAAACTTTAGGATTCTTTGGCTACTGATTTTAAGAAAAATGCAGAGCCTAGTTAATGGTGGGTGAGATCTTTATGCTGGCTTAGCACCCCTGACCAGTTCAACAGGTTCTCAGTATATAGATCCATCACCCATCTCTTCGCAGCTTGGAAAACTACACAACTATAAGTCAAATCAAGCCCAGCATGAGTTAGTTAATAAAGTTTTATTGGAGCACAGCCACAGTCATTTGTTTAATAATGTTTATATATTGTCTGTGGCTGCTTTCGTGCTCCAATGTTAGAGATCATAGAGCCCACAAATCCTAAAATCTTGACTGTATTGCTCTTTCCAGAAAAAGTTTGCTGACCCCTGTTTTGAAGGTAAGAGCATTGAAATAGGAGTCAAATCATTCTAGATCTAATCAGGCTCTGTCTCAAATTGGTGATGTTAGCTCTTCTCATTTCTTCGCCCAATCAGAGCCTCAGTGGCTCAGCCTGTACCCTGCATGAGTTGGGCTATATCATATCTAGGGCTCCCCGTACCTCTAAATACAAGGCTGTTCTTTTCATTTCATGATTATTAATAAAGCACACGATGCTTTCACTACCAGGTTAAACCATAAGGCGATTGCTATTTTTCTAGATCAAAATTGGTCAATCCTTGGTAGTTTCACATGATTCAACCTTAAGAAGAAGAGGGTTTGCAATTCAAAAAAGGGGGGGTATATAATGGATGACAATTTTTTTCCGAGAGCCTTAGGATGCTGAGTAACTGCACCTTGAAGGTGGCTGGAGTAGGGGTAGACAGAGAACAAGGTACAGAAAGTTCAGGCTGGAAACTTGAATGTTGGCTTACTTTGAATCCTGGCTAATGCATTGTTGTATTAGTTTTTGCTACAGACAAAGCACATGAAAACCACTCAGATTGAAATTATTGAAAGAAACCACTGTTACTAATGCAGTCAGTTAGTTGGCCGTTGAATAGGGAGCTGTCTTTGTTACAGCTTATGGTTTAGAAGACCGGGGAACAAGGGTAAGGTCTTAAAAGTTGCACACAGGCTCTCTCTTGGCTAAAAATAAACTTAGAGTTTTATTCATGTCCTGAGGTTAATTAGGGAAGTAGCCAAATTCTATAAAGTCACAATTACTAACAAAACACATGCTTGGGTGAAAAAGCCGGCTAATCTGGAATGCAAAGGGAACAAACATTTTGGGGAATGGCTCCATAAAGAGGGTTCTGTCATTGAACTCTATGATTTGCTGGTGTTTCTTTCATAATCTGTACACATCTAGATTCTCCTGCCCTGTAACAGGGTTCTTTTAGCATCCTGTATTATAAAGGCTCAAGAACATTCCACCTTAAAGGGATGTAAGAGCAATTTCCATTGTGGCTACTGATGTTACACCCACTCCCTACACTCCTGTCCATTTACTTCTAATTCTCTAGTCACCTGTCCTCCTAGATTAGAGCCTGAACTCTGCATATTTAACCACTCTTTTCCTATAATACAGATGTTCCCCCTTCTCACATATCAATATATGGCTATTTAACCTGTTCCAGTTTCTCTCCCATCAACTCTAAACTATTTTTATTTGAAGAATAGTCTTCTTTAACTATCATATTCAAGTATTTTAAGGATGAAGGAGAGTATAAATGATGAAGAAAAGTTGTACTATAAAGGGATGAAATAAGATCATCTCCAAGGCCCTTTCAACTCTAGCATGTGATGTATAGTCAGATTTTTTTCCTGGTCTCCAAGCTATTTGGAGGCAAAAAACTGGTATCTCCTTGTTTAGTGCCTGCTGTTCTGCAGCATGAAGTTCTTGCTATTGGTTTGACCATTTGTTGCCATTCACAATTCAGAGGGAAAGATGTGGCCATTTTTCAGAAACTGTGTTCTCCAAAACCTTCTATCCTAGGGAACAAATGCTTCATGCTTTCAGGAGAGAGATGAATTTGAAGCAGCTTCTACGTGTGCACATTCTTGTCTTTGCGTTCTGACTTAACTCATGTATCATGGAGTCTCTGTAAGCTTAGAAATCAGGAAACGTATAAGAAAAGAGGGAGTTTAAATAAGTAATACAAACACTGCCTTATATCAAGCACTTCCTGGATCATCCACTAAGCACATAATGTATGTCATTCTTAATTTTTTATAATAGTCTCCCAATTTTGATCCCAGGCCATGAGCAGCAGCCCCATTTTATAGATGAAAACATGAGGCTTAGAGAAAGTAAAGAGCTTACACAGCTAGTTAATGTGGGAACCAAATTTCAAGGCCAAATCTTGGATCCACCAAGTGCATGTCTTTCCCTGTGGGTTGGGCAATGAAGCCAACTTAACCCCTCTGATTAATTGCATGTATCATGTGCAGTGAATGGGTATCTCTTTCCCAGGATGCTTCAGGAAGTCCTTAGAGATGAAGGGCATTGTAAGGACCTCACAACTTCTTTAGTTTCACCAAGGACTGTGGAAGCAAATATCATGTTTCATTAAAATAGGGAGATGAGGGTGGACCCCACTGTCAAGGAGTCACTTTAGATGCCTCTGCTTAGCTCTGTCCTAGGAGTAGAGAGCTGGTCACCTTCAGGCAAGGGTGATTTCCAACAAGAACGAAGCTGATAATGCTCTGCCAGGGAACACTTAAAATTTCATGTACCTGAGCTCTGTGAAAATTGGACAACTGTCTGTCTGTCTCTCGTTAGGTTCCTTTCATGGCTGCTTGTTCTGTTTTATTGCCACACATGTGCTTTTTTATAGGTTGTTGTAAGCTGGAAAATATTGTTAAAAGTTTTGGCTTTAGAGCCACTCTCAAAATGATCTCAGTTTAACTTTAGCATCTTAAAATGAGAGTTCTTTCCCTGGTTCTTTAATGACCAGAAAGTGCTCTCCTGTCAAAATCACAAAATGGGGTTTATGCTTTAAAAAGGCACAACCTTCTGGAGAGACAGATTGTGAGTCTCAGAATTACCAACGACAGGACATAAAATGAGTTATATATATATATATATATATATATATATATATATATTGTTTTAAACCAGCCGTTCTCAACCTATGGGTTGCGACCCCTTTGGCGGTCGAACGACCCTTTCACAGGGGTCGCCTAAGACCATCCTGCATATCAGATATTTACATTACGATTCATAACAGTAGCAACATTACAGTTATGAAGTAGCAACGAAAATAATTTTATGGTTGGGTCACAACATGAGGAACTGTATTTAAAGGTCCAGAAGGTTGAGAACCACTGTCTTAAACTAAGAGGAGTCTTGTTACCCAACTTGTCTAAAGCAGTGTAGGCTGCCTCATTGGACTTCCTTACTGTGTGTTAAGGACAATTGTTTCTGAGGTGTTAATCTTGTTTTAAATACATGCAGATTGATGATAACTAAAACCAACTCATTAATTCCTATTATCCATCACCCTTGCTCTGTGGTCTTGTCTTCTTTCTACTGTGAGTTATATTTGTCCTTAAACATATACAATGAACCCATTGAACAGGGATCATATCTCATTTTAAGATGTCTGGGGCTTAGTATATTATTGGTATTTAGTGGATACCAAATAAAACATGCATATATATATATATATATATATATATATATCATGTATACGTTTACATATATATACACATACATGAATAGGTCATATATATGTATCCTTATTTTTAAACCAAATAAAAATAGGGTAAAATAAATTTGTTAGGAATTTGAATAAACCAATTATAACTATTTGGCCTATTTCATCTGCCTTCTGTCATTGGATACTTTGAAGTTCTGAGGCTGAGGGAGGGAGGTAAATGCTTTTACCTGGATGTTTAGAAACAGAGTTTACATATTTGGGATGATTGAATAGTTCTAATGGTCTTGCATAGGCCTAGAGCCACATGTGTATTATATGAGTTCATTTGTTAAAGGTATTGATTATTTGTGTACAGTGCCTCTCTTCCCCCAAGATAAAAGAATTTTTGTGTCTTCTTAATATCTCAATTTCCCCAGACTCTCTGGTTGAGTACAGTGTGTACTCAACTCTAATGAGGAGTTGGGCTCATTCTGTTTGTTGAACTTTACCCCAAAGGGATCAAGAGTATGTGAACATGAATTAGAAACAAAAGGATATTGTTCAATTTTATCAAATTAACTACAATGCCCAAAGGAGAATCTCAACTCTGGAAGTGTGTTCTTAAAGACAAATAGGCTTTCAGTCCACAGAGCATATCATAAAAATAGGAATGAATACCCTAACCGGTTTGGCTCAGTGGATAGAGCGTCAGCCTGCGGACTCAAGGGTCCCCGGTTCGATTCCGGTCAAGGGCATGTACCTTGGTTTGCGGGCACATCCCCAGTGGGGGCTGTGCAGGAGGCAGCTGATCTATGTTTCTCTCTTATCGATGTTTCTAGCTCTCTATCCCTCACCCTTCCTCTCTGTAAAAAGTCAATAGAATATATTTTAAAAAAAAATAGGAATGAATTTATCTCTAAGTTATCCCACCAATGATTATTCCTAGGGAGAGCATGTTTGGAAGAATATACAAAAAGTTATCTACTTATTAGATAATTAAACTAAAAAAAAAACATTTTTGACTCTATGAAAATTGAACCTGTAAAAATTGGAATTACCACAACAGTTGGCTATGATATATGAGAACTTCAATGTGTTCCAAATTTGTCTTGATGAATTCATCAATCTGCAGCTTCTATAGATTTCATATGGTCTGTTTTTCCCCCATTGCGATGAATTGGAGTGATGGGAGATTGACTTCTGTACAGGTAGATGGACATGAGGACAGATGGAATCACCACCAGGTGACCATGCTCCGGGCCATCTTCAGGATGTAGCTCAGGCAGTCCCACAGAACCTCTACTAGTAAAGACTTATGCTGAGTCAGTAAAGTGATCATTGCTTCCTATTCTGTCTTTCTCTGTTTTTCTATTTTGGCTCCCTCTGGTATTTGAATGATTCTTGATCATTTAAACTGGAAAGAGAGAAGGGGAGAGAGAAGAGGGAGAGGGAGACAAGGAGGGAGGAAAGAGAGAGAAAAAGACTGAAGACAAGAAAAAGACAGAGAGACTAGTTAATTCTATTCTTTGAGCTCTAGGCCACCTCTAAGAACTTGAGGCCATCAGGTCAACCAGTGGCTAGGTGGTACCAACAACTCTCTTGTGGGGTTTTTTTAAACTCTGGCATGAGAATAAGGATTACAAGTAGTTACCATTTACTTAGTTAGCTACAGGTGTTACCTCTTTTTGCCAACTGGAAAAGAGAAATAGAGAAACAATGACCTAAGTAACCAACTTTCATAGGTTGCTTAGATACAATTGTTGAAACTGGGTTTGACCTCTTCTTGCTTTGCATAAAGCCAGTTTTGTGTGTTTTTTAACAAATCTATGTTGGCGGTGGATATCAAGGCAATAAAAACATTTTTAAAACAATGCATCTGTCTTCACGGATGTGGCAGTCCTACTGGGAAGTCATAATTACATAAACCATTTAGCTCTAAAAACCCTGATTGCTCTTTGCTCTGTAAGGCCTTGATTTTGTAAAGCTTGTGACATACCTTCCCACCCACACACCCACTGTGCATGCTTTGATTTATGATGCACGTTCTATTCTGCTGTCTAGTTGTTTTCACAACTTTCCTCCTCTGCTCCTCTGTTAACCTGATGCCAGACACATGTTGGAAACTCACTGAAGGTATGTGGAATGACTGACTCAGTGGTTCTCACTGGTCAGGGGTTTTGGGAATTTGTGGATGGGCTTTTGGATGTCACAATGAGAGAGCCCTCTGGGCATTTAATGGGCAGGGGTGAGGAGGCTGAATGCCCTGCACTATGCACAATAGTTGCAAATAATAAAAAATGGTCTCATATGCTTGTGACTTCTCAATGTCTCACCAGACTCTTACATTAAGAGCTCCCCGGGAATAAATTATGGTTAACTAAAACATAAACCATAACTCCATTTTATATTGAAATTTAAAATATTGTGTGCTTTTATTATACCCTGAGTTATTTAGGACTGTAATTGCTGTGTAAATCAAGTGTAGGCTGACTTTCTTTTTTGGGGGGGAGACATTTCCAAGAGTCACCCACTATTTCAGAAAATTACGTCACTGAGGACTGCTGTGTTTGGTATTTGAGACACCAATACCATACATTTTTTTCAATCTGTACTGGTAGCTAAAACATTCCTATCATTCTGCATATAGAGGCAAGCATCTTACATTCCTTTATGGCTTAGGCTTTACACATTGAAATAACTATTATTTTATCATAAATTATTTTTAAAAATTCTTCATCAATATTGTATTATGGGAATTATGTTAACCACTTTGAAATTATATGTGTATGTGGCCTCTATTATCTATAACTTTCATTTTGAAATAGTAAAGCAGGTGTTATAAAATATGTTACTAAAAGAAGCATGGATTCCAAAATGTTAAAGATTACTGGAAAGAATGAATCGATGGATGGCTACATGACTGAATCAGTGGAAAATGACTAACAGTGCCAAGTAACGTGCTTAGAAAGTAAATGATGTGGCCTGGCTGGTGTTGCTCAATGGCTGAGCGTGGACCCATGAATCAGGAGGTCATGGTTCAATTCTTGATCAGGGCACATGCGTGGGTTGCAAGCTTGATTCCCAATTGCCAAAACCTCAAAAAAGCTATTGTGCTAATGAAAATGACCACTTTCCAATGAGAATGTATAGTGTTAATTTAGTGCTGAGCTATTTTACCAAATGCCCATAAGCTTTGCAAATGTTTAAACAAAAAGTTTTAGGGTGTTTTGGAAGCAAGGACAGTGGTTATCTGTGGCCCTGTTGACACGGATGACAGCAATAAGTTATTTAGCTGTGACTTTGTGGTGAATCCTGAAATGTGGTGCTGTACAGGGTGCTGCCCAGGGACTGCCCTAACCTCGGGGAGCTTACAGTTAGAGACAGAAGTATCAATTAGGAAAGGCTTGTCTTATCGAACCAAAAATGGTGTTAATGGAGATCATTTAAGGAGGGGGGGATGGTGCTGCTGGAGGTCGGAGGTTAGAAATGGGTCAAGAGAGATTGCTATTTCCAGACCCCAATCTATGTCCTTAAACAAGTTTTGTCTTTGTTTTTTTTTAACATTTTAGGTGCTTCAGCTTCCTCCCCAATAAAATAAGGATACTAATAGCATTTCGAAAGGGTTGTGAGGAAATTGTCATCAATTGATACATGTGAACTACTTGTAACAGTGCTATAACAGTAGAGACTCAGTACATGATAGCAGTCATTATTATTCTTATCTGTGCTTTACAGTCAGAACCCATCCACTCCGAAGCAAAAACCTTCGTTGTCACAGGACTGTCATTCTGTCAACTGTTCATTCTAATGATCGCCTCCAAAGCATACAGGTTGTTCTACACACCATGTACCTGTCCATATTTCTTAACTGTCTATATCGGGCATGTGGAAGTTTTCACTCCACAGTTTCTACTCTGCCAAGACTTTCATTTAAACTTCAAAATTCTCCAGGGGGTGGTTTTGAATTGGGCATTGGAAAGGGCTCTCTTTCGTGAGTCTCCATGGCTGCTGAATGATTGTGTGTTTGTCACAAGGATTTCAAATCCAAGAAATACATGTGAGGCTGAGGTTTTCTTTGGCAGAGGAGCTCCCTTCAAGGCCAGGGAACTTAGGCCAAGACTGAACCATCCTTTCCTCTGAGGACCTGCAGACGCTGCGGGTCTCCGGCTGTAGAGACCATCTCTAATGCGTGGTGTCATTTCAGTGATGTCTATAATAAGGTACATTTCTCAAACAACGTGGTTTTGCTTCTATTAATACCAAGCTACTCTAATGTCAACTGCTTAATGGCTACACAGTTGGCCAATCCACACAAAAAACACCTAAAGGAAAAAAATTAATAATGACATTTCACATAAATAAATGGCACTTTGGTGAGGATTGTGTGGTTAGAAGGAAAGCTACCCTCCAGCCTATTTAGTAAACCCTTTTTGTTAGACTCATTTGATGGAATATTTGATAAAACAGGGATTTTCTTGAGTTCTGATGGAATTCTCTCAGATATGAAATGACCTTTACACCATCCTTGATCCCTGCCCTGATTTCCTGTAGGTAATCCTTCACGTGTTAGAAACAGACAGGAGAAAGGAAAAGTAGAGAAAAAATAACAATAGCCCAGAACAGAAAATACCCATATTAAAAAAAAAAAAATTCCCAAGAAAACATTTCAGCCTTAAAAGTAAGTAATTGTACAAATACAAATTTAAAAATGAAATGCAAATTAAGATTTTATTTCTTGCTCTTGAGAAGACCAATTTTTAAAAGAAAGTTGCCATTGTTTTTCAGGCTAGGGAGCAATAAATACTCATATACAGCCCTGATGGTGAGAATGAAAATTTATATGTTTTTTCTATGGAATAATTTTCCAGTAAATGGTAAAGGCCTTAAAATATTCATAATGATGGCTTTGCATTTTTGCTCCATGAATTTATTCCTAAGAAGTAAATGTTTTAGTGTGCTTGAATAAACACAGATATTAGCACAGACTTGTTTATAATTAAAGAAAAACTGGAGACAACCTTCCTGCCTAATGAAAAATGATTAAATAAAATATAGAGTGAATGAAAATAATAAGCAGTTTTTAAAAATTTTTATAAAGAAGTGAATATATTGACATGAAAATGTCCAATAGGTAAAACAAGTTATAGAAGTAATAGAATATAGTTTTAAGTATTCAGAATACTTATTTTTTTAAAAAAATATATTTTTATTTATTTTAGAGAAGAAGGGAGAGGGAGAGAGAGAGAAAAACAGCAATGATGAGAGACTATCATTGATCGGCTGCCTCCTGCACGCTCCACACTGGGGATCGAGCTCGCATCCCAGGCCATGTACCCTGACCAGGAATCGAACTGTACTGGTTCATAAGTCGATGCTCAACCACTGAGCCACACCATCAGGGCTTATTATCCTTTTTTAACAGATATATATGGTGTATGTTTGGGAGTGTTTATTTGGGTTTAGGACAAAGTTTGGGGATCATAGTAATAGTATTTAGTTCTAGGTTATGGGGTTATCCATGATGTTTTCTTTTTTTTAATTTTTTTTTTTTTTTTTTTATTGATTTCAGAGAGGAAGGGAGAGGGGTGAGAGAGAAAGAGAGCATCAGTGATGAGAGAGAATCATGGATGGGCTGCCTCCTGCACGCCCCCTTCTGGGGATAGAGCCCACAACCTGGGCATGTACCCTGACCTTCTGGTTCATAGGTCAATGCTCAATCACTGAGCCAAGCTGGCCAGGCCATGATGTTTTCTTTATCTTTATTCAGTGATCATGACTGTCTTGCTTACTGCGGTATCCTCACTGCTTAGTAGTTGGCACATGGTAGGTGCTCACTAAATGTTTGTAGTATGAATGAATGCCTTAAATAACTTGCGGAATTAATTAAAATAAAAGAAGAGAGATGTTTCAGTGAGTTAATTCAGTGTATTCAATTGAAACAAATATCTTACCTAAATCAGAATTCTTGCCTTCCAAGGGCCAAGTAACACATTAAAGGTATTCATGTCTGATTTCATTTCCAAGAAATTAATCCTTCAGAGAGATATTTGCATTTTGAAATGGTAACTTTTAAGTTAAGATGCTAACTGCAGTGGTGAATTTCCAAGGGGATCATTTTGGAATGATAGTTATTCTATCAGCTTCTTCAAAGATTGTACTATATGGTACCCACGTAATCCATCTATGTCCAAGTCCTCTTCTGCTTAAATAGACTCCAGATCAATTACAGTTGTTAATAGCATTACTGCCTATAAAAATCATAATCACCACCTACATGAGAAAGTATATCCATTATCTTGTTTATTCCTACAACAAATATATGAGGTATTTTTTTAAATTAACTTACGTATATCCTATTTTATTTGGGAATAAAACAGTGGTTCTCAACCTTCCTAATGCCTCAACCCTTTAATACAGTTCCTCATGTTGTGATGAGCCCCAACCATAAAATTATTTTTGTTGCTAATTCATAACTGTAATTTTGCTACTGTTATGAATCGTAATGTAAATATCTGATATGCAGGATGTATTCTCATTGTTACAAATTGAACATAATTAAAGCATAGTGATTAATCACAAAAACAATATGTAATTATATATGTGTTTTCCATGGTCTTAGGCGACCCCTGTGAAAGAGTCATTCGACCCCCAAAGGGGTTGCGACCCACAGGTTGAGAACTGCTGGAATAAAGTCTTACAACAACTTTTAAAAATTATAAAGGAGTACATTTGGGGATAGAGAAAGTAAGTATGGGGAAAATTGATTGAAACCAATTTGAGGCAGGTGCATGAAAATACATTCTATGAGGTAGATAATAAATGTTGCTTAGATGACCTAAAAAAAAAAAAGCCTACCCCAAGAAGAGAATTCGCCAGTTATATATTTGATAAGTTCATAAAAATGAAGTCACTCAGCCACCCAGATAAACACATCCTAATGACATTGTAAATCCAACTCTGTTTACGTATGTTTGTGTTTTTAATAACATCCCTCAATGTGGGACCAATTAATCATTCTAAAGCTCAGTTGGTGAAAGCAGGTCCCTGTGGGGGTCCCAAACAATGTCTGCAGGTACGTAGCTCTCTCACAATCTGAACTAAATCCAAAAATAAATATTAGAGTGTCAAGATAAATAAATGGTCTTCATAGACTTCAGGCACGTCATAAAACCATTTTCCTCAGCCAAGAATTTTTGTGAGCATTGAGAAGCCATGAAGTTGAGCTTAAACTCCCTTAACAAGGACCTGAGGACCCAAAGGCCTACCCCACCCCTTGAAACAGGGATTTCCCTTACAAAACAATGTTGAATCAACTCCAGCAGACACCAGGCCATGGAAAATGTTGAGCAGCATGCTTATTTTTTAAAAAACGTTATCTTTATTGTTGAAAGTATTACAAATGTCCCCTTCTTATACCCCATTGACCCCTCCACCTCCCCCCAGGCCTTCACTGCACTATTGTCTGTGTCCAGGGTTATGTATATAACTTCTTTGGTTAATCTCTTCCCGCTCCCAGCCTCCTCCTTCCCTCTGAGATTGGTTACTCTGTTTCATGCTTCCATGACTTTGGGTCTATTTTGTTCATCAGTTTATTTTGTTCATTAGATTCCACATATAAGTGAGATCATGTGATACGGGTCTTTCTCTGACTGGCTTATTTTGCTTAGCATACTACTCTCCTGATCCCCCCATGCTGTCTCAAAAAGTAAGAGTTTCTTCTTTTTTTTATAGCTGCATAGTAATTCACTGTGTAAATGTACCACAGCTTTTTTATCCACTCATCTACTGATGGGCACTTGGGCTGTTTCCAGATCTTAACAATTGTAAATAGCAGTGCTGTGAGCATAGGGTGCATATTTTTATTGAATTTATTGGGGTGACATTGTTTAATAAAATAATATAGGTTTCAAGTGTACAATTCTATAATATCACCTGTATGTTGTATTGTGTGCTCATCACCCAAAGTCAAGTCTCTTTCCATCACCATTTATCCCCTCTTTATCCTCTTCTACCTGCCCCCACCCCTTTCCCTTTGGTTATCACCATACTGTTGTCTGTGTCTATGAGTTTTGGGGTGTGTTTTTTTTGCTTTATCCCTTCACCTTTTTCCCCCATCCTCCCTCCCCTCTGGCAGCTGTCAGTCTGTCCCCTGTATTTATGAGCATGTTTCTATTTTGTTTGTTTATTTTGTTCATTATATTCCACATATAAGTGAAATCATATGGCATGTGTCTTTCTTTGACTGGCTTATTTCACTTAGCATAATACTCTACAGGTTCATCCATGTTGTCTCAAAGGTAAGATTGCCTTCTCTTTTATGGCTGAGTAGTATTCCATAGTGTAAATGTACTATAGCTTTTATATATACTCCTCTACTGATGGGCACTTGGGCTGCTTCAAATCTTGGCTATTATAAATAACTAGAGGCTTGATGCACAAAATTCGTGCAAGAGTAGGCCGTCCTTCCCCCAGCTGTCAGCACCAGCTTCCCTCTGGCACCCGGGACCTGGACTTCCCTCTGGCTGCTGGCAGGCACCTGGGACCCAGGCTTCCCTCACAGCCCCAGCTTTGTCTGAAAGGACATTTGGTCTAATTAGCATATTATGCTGTTATTATTATAGGATGTTGCAATGAACTTAGGGATGCATATATTTTTTCAAACTAGTGTTTTGCATTTCTTTATATATATTCCCAGAAATGGAATTGCTGGGTCATAAGGCAGTTCCATTTTGAATTTTTTGAGGAAACTTCGTACTGTTTTCCACATGGCTGCACCAATCTGCATCCCCGCCAACAGTGCACCAGTGTTCCCTTTTCTCCACATCACTTGTTTGTTGATCTATTAATGGTAGCCATTCTGACAGGTGTAAGGTGATATCTTGTAGTTTTAATTTACATTTCTCTGATGATTAGTGACTTTGAGCATCTTTCTATCTGTCTATTGGCCTTCTGTTTGTCCTTTCTGGAGAAGTGGCTATTCAGGTCCTTTGCCAATTTTTTAATTGGATTGTTTGGTTTGTTTATTTTTTGGTGTTGAGTTGTAGAAGTTCTTTGTAAGTTTTGTTTATTAACCCCTTATCAAATGTATCATTGATAAATATGTTCTCCCAGTCAGTGGGTTTCTTTTCATTTGTTAATGCATTTCCTTGCTTTGCAAAATGTTTTAGTTTGATATAGTCCCATTTGTTTATTTTTGTTTCCCTTGCCTGAGGAGATATATCAGAAAAATGTTGCTATAAGAAATGTCCAAGATTTTACTGCCTATGTTTTCTTCTAGGTCTTTTATGGTTTTGAGTCTTGCATTTAAGTCTGTAATCCATTTTGAATTTATTCTTATATATGGTGTAAGAAATTAGTCTAGATTTTTTTTCTTTGTACCTATCTGTTCAATTTTCCCAACACCATTTATTGACTAGATTGTCTTTACCCCAGTGTATGTTCTTGCTTCCTTTGTCAAATATTAATTGACTGCAAAGGTGTGGGTTTATTTCTGGGCTCTCTATTCTGTTCCATTCAATTTTGTGTCTATTTTGATTACTATGGCCTTGTGATATCATTTTATATTTGGTAGTTTGATTCCTCCAACTTTGTTCTTCTTTCTCAAGATTGCTGTGGCTATTCGGGATCTTTTGTGGTTCCATATAAATTTTTGGAATATTTGTTCTATTTCTGCGAAATATACCATTAGTATCTTGACAGGTATTGCATTGAATCTATAGATTGCTTTTGATGTTATGGACATTATAATGATGTTAATTCTTCCTATTTATGAACATAGAATATGCGTCCACGTATTTGTATCTTCTTCAGTGTCTTTCTTCAGTGTCTTATAATTTTCTGAGTACAGGCCTTTTACATCATTGGTTAAATTTATTCCTAGGGCATTTGTTTTTGATGTAATTATAAATGGGATGTTTTCTTAGTTTCCACTTATGATTGTTCATTATTGGTATATAAAAATGCAACTGATTTCTGAATATTTATTTTGTATCCTGCTACTTTACTGGATTCATTTACCAATTCTAGTAGTTTTTTAATGGAATTTTTAAAGACATAGATTTGGGGGTCAGAAATACCTCCAGTGTGACTCAGCTGCATTACCGCTAGACAAATTACCTCACCTTTCCTCTTGGCACTGCTATCCCCAAGTTTTATCTACCTCAAGTAGGGTCAGTGTGAGGACTAAATGAAAGGATGCTTCAGAGGGACTTTGCGTAGAGCCTCACTTAGGCCCAATTTATCCCTTTGCATGAGTCAGTTTATTAAAGGGAGGCAAGGAGTTGAGGGAGAGGAAGAATTTAAAGAACTTAAAGATGAAGTGGAAATGGAAAATAATAATATTTAGAACTAAGATTCTCATGGAAGGAAAACTACCTCAGCAGAGGCAAATAGATTCAAGGGTGCATTTTTCTCACTCAGATTATTTCTTTGAACACTGGAAAAATAATCAACGAATGTACTCCGAGGCCCCCTTGCCTTTCTCAGCCCCATCCCTCTGACACACACATTCAGCAAAAACACTAATGGGAGGAGATGGTTTATGTTTCCAAAGGATTATGCCATCTTTTATGTGATCATAAGGAGAGATATGTGTGACAATATGTGTGTGTGTGTTTTTATTTGGGGGGAAATATGAAGTAGTTCCTAATCTTATGAATCTTGCATTACAGAGCACAGCAGGATATGCTTAACTGGCAAGTTCTCTCTGAGGTCACAGTGTGCCACATTTTTTCATGAAAAACTTCAACTGCTCCACTAAAGAATGCTTTTCTGTAAAGGCAAATGAAAAAGAGAATGTCGGGTAATTCTTTGAGGTATGCTTAATTAATTCCCAGCTATTAATGACGGTAATTTTCCAGTTTCAAATGATAAATGGTGGCCTTTTCTAAAAGCCATCTCAAAGAAAAAAGACCTTCTTCCCACCCCCAGATGTTTTGTGTGTTTTATTTTCTCTCCATCTTTGGCTACTTCTGTCCACTGCTGCTCAGAATGAGCTCACATCAGTAACAGTCATAACTGATTTACAAAAGTAATTCCTGTCTAATCACTTGGGACATGGAGTTTTTATGATGTTGCCAGATGTGCCATCAAAAAATATTATCCGGTTCAGAAAGTTGTGATAAATCGAGTCAAAGTCGATTCATTCCCTACAGGCACCTCGTTGGTTTGCATGGATTTGTGTTGGGGGCTGCACCCATCTTCTTCCTATTCTCTATCCACATGAAGAAGACAAATAGAATTCTGTACATGCAGTTACTGGAAGGTTGTTCGTGTGTATTAAAGTCCCTAGCATAGCTTCTGTGTTTTTCTCATGTGTTAAAAGGACATTTTAGTCCAATGAAAGGGGTAGAGGGGGCACATTTTGAAGAGCCTCAGACAATCATATTTCTCATATAGACTGTCACTCACGATGCTGGCGCCAGCATTGCATAAATAACTCAGACGTTGCCTGTGGGATAATATTCTCCCCATTTGGATAAAAGTCCCCCTCAGAATTCATGTTTACTTCCTCTGGGCCCTCACCACAGGGGTTCTGTATCTCTAATAAATAATTTTGCTTATTTCACTTTATAATGTGGTGAGTGGTTTCAACCCATGAAATGGTCATCTAGCTGCGGTTAAGGCCCACATATGCCCAACTTCACTTAGGATGATGCCGTTCACCAGGGAGATTCTCACTAATTTTTTTGAATGAAAGAAAATAATCCAAAAATGAAGGACTATGAATGTTTGTTCCAAAGCATGCAGGGGAATAAGTGGAAAGATCCTACTGAGCTTTCAAACCAGTTTGCTGGATTGTGTTACAGTCACTGAGCTAAGTAGTAATGAAGTAATGTTCACTGGGGAAGACTTTAACTTAGTTTATACCATGTGTGCAAGGACTTGAAATGGTACCTTCCCAAACCAGGAATTCTGTGTTCCTAAATTACAGTCTCTCCATGGAGATTAAAATCTCCATAATCCAGTGTAACAAGGCACAGTGGTGTGCTTTAATGACAAAGTAAATATTTGCGAGAAGAAATTTTCATGTTGTCTCTGATTACATAGTCACGGATTCCTATGAATTTGCTGATGTGTAGGTTTTCCTTTAATGTAAGCAGGCAAGAAAAGGGGGTTGGGACATGAGAAAAGGAAGGGGTGGAGGCAGGAATGTGGAGTCTCTTAGGGGAAGGGACTGAGTGTTGACATGCTACAGAGTCATAGCAGTTATTCTGGAGGGCTTATTTAAATAGCTTTGCGCAAGTGCAACAATGACAAATCTTTGAATATTCAAAATCTAATATTTACATAATTATTTATCTTTGGTCTTACAGGACATAAAGATAATATGAATGCCCAAAGATTTTGTAAATAACAGAATAGTAATCAGAAACCTTTTTGATGCTTTAAGTACAACTAAATAATGTCTCATAGTTAAATAATTTATGATTAAATAGTGTGAAATCCTGTAGCCTCTTGGAGTCCCTCATAAGCTAATTATTCTCCAGATTTTCTGCTACCTTTTTAAAAACATATTTTTTTATTGCTTTCAGAGAGAAAGGGTGAGGGAGAGATATAAACATCAATGACGAGTGAGAGTCATTGATTAGCTACTTCCCACACACCCCCTACTGGGGACCGAGCCCACAACCCAGGCATGTGCCCCTGACCTGGAATCTAACTGTGACCTCCTGGCTCATAGATCCATGCTCAACCAGTGTGCCTGCTACCCTTTTAAAAGATTTTGATTGGTACAAATCAATGTAATTGTTTCAAAACTATTGGTCAATCATTTTGTGGAATTAGCTACATTTTCAGGAATAATACAATAAAGATAGATATTAGTCAGTATAACTTAGATTACTTTCTGTTTATTATTTAGTACTATAGCCTGCAGTTTGTTTCAACACATGAATTTATTGAATGGAAATAGCTCATAAATGTCCCAATATTGAGTCATTAGAATGTAATTTATCTAAAATATTACCCTAGAAAATTAAACCATATTTTCCTTATTTTCATTTTGGTCTTGGCTCATAGGCATACACAATTTTAGATCATTGCTGTCATGAAGCAAAGACAATTTTTACTTATGGTTTCCGCTTCTCTTTCTATTACCAATGCATGCTGTTACCGGTTACTCTGCTGGATGTTGCTGAGGATATAGCTTGCTATGTATTCCGCAGTTCTCTTCATCAGCCTTTATAGGAGGAAGATCTTTTCTGATTTCTGTAGCACAAATCATCATGTTTCTGGTGAACAAAATAATATTTTTAAAAAAGCTTATGACCATGGAGACCCATTTCATGATTACTTCTCTCTTTTTTCATTGCTTTCTAGAAGGTGTAGAGTCACCTTTGTCATCTACTTTTAAATTCAGGACTTATGAGCAACTTTTCAGACTTACCTTCCTTCATGCATCTCAAATTTTTGCTCTCATCCAATTCTACTTTTTCAACCAATTCTCTGGTTGTTTTTTTTTTTGAATTTTGTCTTATGTATGTTATATAAGGCACTTACATAAACCTTCATACAAGAAATTTTCTTTTATTATTATGATATATTTTTTTAATTTCAATGATATTTTGTGGAGTAGAGGTAAACCATTACATGTAACTTGTACTTATATAGTTTCTATTTTTTCTACAGTGCAGAAAAATATAACTTTCACACCCAAGTGTTTTATTTTTCCCATTTAAAAAATTTACTTTGGATAAATTTTCAAGAATGAAATGACTTGTTCTTTTTAATGCTGACAAGTAATGTCAATTTTGGCCTTTTTTTAAGGTAGAGAGGAGGATTAATCCATGGAAAATCTGTATTTACAGGTAGACTAAAGGATATAATTATTACTGAAAATTTACTTCTCATAGGAAGTAATTAGACCTTCATATTTCAGTCGGCTCAATGAATATATCATTTCTATGCAGAGTTGGGTCTTACTTTTCCATTGATCCCAACTTCTCCCAAACCCTTGATTTTATATTCTGCCTAATCCAAAAAAGAGTAAATTCCCATGGAATAGAATCTAGCCTCCCACTCTATTTAGATACCTCGAGGATTTTCCAATGTAGAAAGAAGTCTTTCAAAAATTAACTTTCAAGCAAAAAAACAAATCTGTTTGCATGGGAGTGAAAATATAGGAACATTAACACATTAAGACCCTAAAAAAGTTCAGGAATCACTTCTCTGTTCCATCAAACTGCAATCTGATTGTGCTTTTTATTGTTTTATATGTTTCAATTAACTCAATTGTAATTGCTTGTCAGCATTTTATTCCAAGCAATAAATTTGTCATAAAAAAGAGTAGAAATGATTAAATTTCATTGTTCATCATTTTAGTGTTTATTTCCCTTATCTATTCATGCAACTTTGGAATATATTCTCTTGGTAGCAGCTGCTGTGATATGTTTTATAGGGAGACATTTTAACAATTTCCTTTCTAATTTTCCTTCAGTTTTATATGTAGATTATTGCTTTTTAGAGTAAGAAAGAAAATGATCAGATGGGGAAGGAAATGGAGGAGACTATATACACATGCACACTGTGAACATTTTATATGTTTACGTGACTTATTTTCACACCATATAGTTGTACTCAGTTTTGAAATATACATCAAACATATTTAAAATTACTTATATGACTAGCCAGTTAGTAAAATGATTATTTTTTGCTCTTCAATTTAGATGGACACGTTTGTGTCTTAAGACTGTAGGACTGGGGTGATGTCTGTGAACCACAGTCTCAAATAGTTCTGACCGTTGTTTTGGTCTGAACCTCTTTATGCTCGGTGATGCTCTCCTCTCCTCCTGACCTCTCTTTAAGGCATGCTCAAAGGAATGAGGAGGGAAAGGATACAAATTTATACTAAAGGACAAATGACTAATATGGCTTACTATCACACACTACTCATGGATATTTTATTTTAATGGAAACACAAGTTTTAACCAAAAAATATTTGAATGTGACTCTAAAAGTGCCTGTTTGGCATCAGTCAGTATTGAAAGTCAAGAGGTATTTCTTGACACAAAAGGTCTTTATGATACCACTAAAATTACATCACCCAAACCGTTGCCTATTTTCTCTATTGGTCTTGATATGAGAAGTTCTTTTTCAAACAGTTTCACCAGCAGATATTTATTTCTTGAGAGCCTACTAATTCCTCATCAACACAAGCCTTATTCTTGAAATCAGAACACTTAAAATATGCAGTTTCTTATATACTCAACTTCTGATGCTGAAATTGATAAAAAGCTTTCTTAGAGTTGTTCATGGCTAATGAAATAGATGTTTAACATCATTTGATTTGGTTGGCAGGTTTAGTAGTAACATGCTACAGTAGCATTCCTTAATATGATTCAGACTTTTTTTTTTAAAGTACTGGTGGCATTAGCTCAGTTATACGTGATATCATATTCAGTTTCTGAGTTTATTCCAGATAAATTTACCAAATTTCACTCCTATTACTCCTCTTCCCATCTTTACTGAGCTCTCAAGCATTTTCTTAGCACCATATAAAGTTCAGTGAGTTTAAAATGCTCTTAATGGAACAAAGGCACATTTAAAATTGAACTTGATAGTGAATTTCAGTTCAATGGGTTGTGTTTTACTGTTGACTTACTGTGAAATTATAGCTTCATTACCAGGATAAAAAAAAATGGGATATTAAGTTTAATTAAAATTACATGTAGAATTTTTATTAATCTAATTGCATATTTAAAGGAAAAACCATGTTTTGTTAAAACATTTGCAGTAATATATCAAAATGTTAACAACTTCCTTAAATACCCCAAACTAAACTTATCTGAAGTATATGCAATCTATTAATTTTCTAGAACCACTGTTTATGACTCTATTTAAATCAATTATTCATTTAATGAATTAATGCAGATAAGGTTGTTGAGGAGTTTTGTCATTATATTTGCTTTGTTCTCCTGTTTTCTTCAAGTCCTTAAAAAATTCTTTATCATGGTCAGCACCTACCTGCAAAGTAGGTTACCAGGTGGACCAGCAATAGAATTTTTATTAAATTTCCAAAGTCTCTTGTTTATGCAGATGAAATTTTCTCCATAGCATCTGACTTTTGAGCAGGACATTCTTGTGCATGACTATTATTATCTCTCTCAAGGGGAGCTATTACAGGCCAGAAAAATCTAAGCATTACGGATGCCTCTGCCAGTTTCTTAGTCTGGGTTCCCTTAGAAACAGACTCTGAGACAAAGATATGAGTGCAAGTAGTTATATTAAGAGGTGCAGGGAAATTAGGGGTGTGGGGAGTTAAAACAGGAAAGCAAAGGAAGCCAGTGAAGAATGATTATCATGCAAGTTACCATGTGGCAGAATATGCATCTTTGAGTTATTACCCCACTCTAGGGTTAAGCAACTTGGTTATTTATCCACCATCCCACTGACTGAGATTCTCGGGGAAAGATGCTCAGTGCCCAGTACCTCCTGCTACTACACCCACAGTAGCAGAGAAAGCCTCCCACAAAGAGAGGCAGGTACTGGCAGGGAGGATGCTCTGAAAGGATCAGTGTCCACATGAGCCTGTCTCCCCCGGTGAGGGCATCTGCTACATTAATTACTAGGTCGTGTCCACCCAGCCTTTTAATCATCAGAGAAATATCCCACTGCCATTTCCCTGTAAAAGGAACAAGCCACTCACCACAAATAATTTTTTAAAAGGTACCTACCTTGCCTGGCCGGATGTGGCTCAGTGGATGAGTGACAATCTATGAACCAGGAGGTCACAGTTCAATTCCCAGTCAGGGCACACACCCCAGTTGCAGACTTGATCCCTAGTAGGCAGCTTACAGGAGGCAGCCGGTCAATGATTCTCTCTCATCATTGATGTTTCTCTCCTTCTCTCTCTCTCCCTTCCTCTCTGAAATCAATAACAATATGTTTTTTTTAAAAAGGGCACCTACCCTCAGGTGCCTTTTCCAGTGTATCTAATTGCCCAAATGTCTATGTACTATAGATGCTAATATAGCTAAATGTTTGCCCAGCTTCAACTTACCAGCACTGGATATATTCCATCTGGGATGATCCCCATCCCTGGTTCTGTTTGCCCGTGCAGTGTAAGACCTACCTCTGGAATTTAGATGTCCGGTATCCTTTCTTTGTTAATTTGTTATTTTAAGGCTCGTCCAAGTGAAATTTCTAATTCTGAAGAGGAAATCTCTATTGCTCACTCAAGTCATTCAGGTCACATTTTAACTTTCAGGTAAAAATGTATAAATCGCTGGTGCTTTACAGTGGAAATTTTGCTGGTGGTCAGGGAATAATGAGGTCATTTTGCCTGGGGGTAGAGTGCCAACTGAGGTCTCCTGAGTATGTTTTTATTTTGAGCCTTAAGTTAAGAAATCCCTCAGGCCATCCCCCTGCCCAACTTTCATTCTAGCTTCCAGTGTGCTTGAGGAACCATTTAGAGTAGACTACCAAATTAATAGTGTTTGGATGCAGCACAGTAGCACAATGAGACACACAAAAATTATGTTAGGATTCATTCCTCAGATTGAAGGTACCCTAGAACTTGCTCAGTTCTTATTGAAAAAAGTAGATCAAGGTGAGTATTGTCACAGTGCTTGTGTGCTATGGAGCCCCAGTCACAACTGATAACTTCCAAGAGAAGCCCCAAAACCTGGCTCTACTTTTCCTCAGCCACATTTGCAATTTACCTAGACTGGCAGCTAGCTACCCTGAGTGTTGAAATCAATTTTTAGTACCTTTGCAGTAGTCCATCCCAGGCATGTGGCATGGACAGTTCTTGTTCTCATATCTACTCAATTATGAGAGAGTGAGTACAATGAATGTCATGAAAGGAAGGGATTTTGCCCCGAGGGCCTTTCTTTTCATGGTTGTTTAATTCTTTCTGATTCAAGTAATTCTTAGAAAGTCACAGAATCAAGAGGTTAAGAAGAGAAGGAGCCTGCAAAATACATTATCAAGTTCAATGCCCTTATTCTCATGATGAGGAGCATGAGATTGAGAAGGTCATGTGCTTTGCCCAAGGAACCACAGCCGAGCTGGGACATGTACTCATATTTCTTCTTTCCTTTTTTCTAGTTCAATGTTCTTACATATCCTGCATCACACTTAGCAAAGCACATATCAAACACATAGAAAAAGCAATTGCTCATTTTTGACAAGTAGTACTAACTAATAAAATCACAAAACAAAAATAAATTAAAATCCCTCCTACTTCATTTTCTCTGTACTACTTAAATCTTTCTGCACCAACTCATCTACTTATTTTTTCTTTCTCTAATAGAATGAAAACTCTGAAGAAGTAAGGATATTTGCCTATTTTATTTGCTGAGGTACTTCAAGCACTTAGAATAGCATCAAGGTGCTCAGTAAATATTTATCAAATGAGTGAATGAATGCAATCCATACTCTTCATGGGGATAGAATATTTTATTGTTTTGAATGAAACCCTAAGGATCCAAAGATCCCTGTTTCTATCAGAGGAAACTAGTAATAGAATAGGAGGAAGCTCCTATTCTAATATTCTGAACATTTAAATTAGGTTATCAGAGTAAATTCTATTTGAAGCTCTTAATTCATCAAAGGCTCATCTGGGTATTGACAGTTAAATAATTGATAGCTCAGCTTTCTTCCAATGGTTCAATAGCATTTCTACTGCTGACTTTGCAGGCAAGTCATGTGCTGTTATTTTGCATTTCTTTTTTTTATATTTAAAAATTATGCAAATAAGGCCCACCTTAGCAGGCCCCCATAAATCTAGGATAGTCTCATCCTAAACATGGGCACTATTCTGTCCTTTTCTTTTAAATAGCTACCATGCCATACACCACCAGGGATTATTTATCTTATAACTAGAAGTTAATACCTTTGACTGCCCTCACCTATTTTATCCATTCCTCACCCCATGCTCCCACCAACTGCCAATTTGTTTCCATGAGTTCAGTTTGTGTGTGTGTGTGTGTGTGTGTGTGTGTGTGTGTGTTTAGATTCCACATATGAATGAGATCATACAGCATTTGTCTGTATTTTATTTATTTCACTTAGTGTAATGCCCTCAAGCTTCATTTATGTTGTTGCAAATGGCAGGATTTCCTTTTATATGGCTGAATAATATTCTATTATATATGTAAATATATCTATATCTATGGCAGATAGATACCACATTTTCTTTATCCATTCATCCATTGATAGACACTTAGATTGTTTCCATGTCCTAGCTATTGTAAATAATGCTTCAGTGAACATGGGGGTTCAGATATCTTTTTGTGATTTTGTTTCACTTGGATAAATATCTAGAGGTGGAATTGCTGGATTGTATGGTTCATTTTTTTTTTTTTTTTGGATCCTCCATACTGTTTTTCAAAACGGCTGTACCAATTTACATTCTTATCAACAATGCCTAAGGGTTCCCTTGTCTTCACATCATTGCCAAACCCTATTGTCTCTTGTAATTTTGATTATAGCCATTCTAATAGATATGAGATGATATCTGTGGTTTTGATAGGCATTTCCCTGATGATTAATAATGTTGAACATCTTTACATAAGCCTATTGGCCATCTGTGTGTCCTCTTTGGAGAAATGTCTATTTAGATCATCTGCCCATTTTTAAATCAATCTTTTAAATTGTATGAGCTCTTTATATTTTTGGATATTAACTCCTTATCACATAGATGATTTGCAAATATTATCTCCCATTTCTTAGGTTGACTTTTCATTTTGTTGGCGGTTCCTTTGCTGTCTGTATAGCACCTTCCTGTCTTAAAAATATAACATTATTCCCTACTATTTTGAAATTTGTTTTACTCTTCTTTTTTCTTACAAATGACACAAAATATCCCACTGCACAATGCCTTTGAGCCAGCCCTCTGACGTGACATTTTTGTCTTCTTCCCCTCATTTGTTTTACAGAAGAAATATATTTCCTTTCTTAAACAATGCAGTGGGGTCACACGGAGCCCCTTAGATTTGGCTGCCAATTCCAAAGCTGCTGAACTTGTACCTTCTCTTAACCATCCAGGGAAGGTGGCCTGGACACGGGGCCAGTCGTCCTCCTAGGAAGCTGCCAACTATTTCATTATCCTTGGGGTTCATGAAAAGGTCTTTTCTCTTATCAAGGAACTCTTCACTTAGTATAAGTGGCCCACAGAGCATGCGGAAGCAGTGAAGTACCCTGGGTTCAGTCTAACTCTTGAAAACAAACATGAATCATGGCTCCCTGTGTTGAGACGAGGGCTTTAAGTTAAAAGGAAGCAGAAGGCTGAGGACGTGCCACCTATTCTCACTGTCATTGTGACAAGTGACCACAAATATATGTGAGTCCACAAACCGGCTTAGTCTATCCTCGGCTTCACAGTTCTGTGTCCCAATCACTGGACCCCTTCATCAGTCAGCGGGAGCTCCATGCACAGGTGGCTGAGTCAGGTTATTTATGCAAAGATCACTGGAGACGAAAGAAAGTTATTGACTCACCCTTTGTTGTTTCTGGCTTACTGCGACTTTACTTAATGTCTCTGTTTGGAAGCATGAGTGCTTTCTTAGGTGCATAGTCATTCCTTGGGTGGGTGTTGAAGATATTTTGAAGCTTATTCCTAAGCTTATACAGATGCGATGAGAACCTGTAATCATATGAGGTCAGGTGAAATTAAACTTCTTCATGCAGTCATATGTAATAGTATATGTAATAATTGTATACATATATTTTTTTTGTATCATTCGTCCATCTATGGACATTTAGATTGTGTCAGTATCCTGTCTATTGGGAGTAATGTTGAAATGAATATGAGAGTTCGGATATCTCTTCAAGATACTGATTTCATTTCTAAAGGAATAGAGTATGTTGTTAAATGAGACAGTGTGTTATCCAGGTCATTGTTACTAAATCTTCATATCATTTACCAACTTACATCTTAGTCTGGTGCTTTTTCTATGATTGTACCAATTATTTTATCTCTGACATTTTTATACACCTAAAAGGAAAATAGTTTAGGAACCTGTGATTACTAGCTTGAAGTCCATATCTGCCTGAACCGAAAGAACAAGGCAATTCCACTAAGGAAACTCTAGGTAAAGCTATGTATAGTGAAATCTTAATTATCAGAGATGACTTACTTGGGAACCCAAACTAGGGCACAGAAAGGAAGCAAGGGATGTCCCTGAGCATCGTGACAACTAAAGATTTTGTTCTTGGCTCATAAACGAACCTCTCAAGCTTTCCTCAGAGTGCACATAGTCTTAATGTAAATGGATTTTTTTGTGCATGTTTTCTTGCTCATTACAGCTCTTCATTTTTAACTTTTTAGGGAAGCATAACACACATATGGGAAAGTACACATATGATGCATGAACATTCAATGAATCAGGTCCAAAACCAGATTCTCAGCATTCGGAAGCCCCTTCCCTCTTCCATCACTCCCCGCAAGAGCCTCTCTGTCCTGGTTGCAGCAGCATAGATCTGTGTGGCCTTTCTTGCACTCTGAGTGCTGCAGCCACAGTCTGGGCTCTTTTTCATTGACTCAATATTGTGTTTGAGAGATTATCCATATTGTTACATGTGGCTATTGTTTGTTCTTCTTCATTTCCGTAAGGTATTTCGTTGCAAGAATACATAGCATTTTACTTATCCATTCTATTATCAATGGGACTTTTTGGACTTTGCAAATATGGCTTCTATGAGCTCGTAGTATGTGTCTTTTGGTTACCATATATGCACAGGACCACTCACGGTATACCCGCAAGTGTAACTGCTGAGTCACAGGGTATGAATATGTTCAGCTTTAATAGTTCTTATCAGTTTTCTGAAGCACACAGCAGTTTTTAAACAACAGATTGGAAAGCAGTTCTGTTAAGAGCAGGCACGCAGACCACAACGGTGATGAGAATTGGAGTAGCATTCAAGAGTGCTTAGAGCAGAGTCCGTTTAACATAGGAGCATTGCTGTACCACAGCAGAGTGGCAATAATTGATTTTATCTATATTGACCTTGACTCACCAAAAATGTCAAGCCATGGTCAGTCACTGCTGTTTAAAATGGCAAGGGAGGACACCTTTGAAAGGTAGCCATCATTTTTAAAATCTGCACCCTTACATTGATAAACTTTTCTTCTGAAAAAGTCATTTTTGCAACCCTTCCTTGCCCACTACGCCTTACTATCTTTTGGTGAATAAACTAATGAATTCTGTGATATATTCCTAGACTGTTGGCTTATCAGAGCACATAGAAGTACTAGTAAAAATGTGATGGTTTAAGAATCCAGAAGAGCCAACTCACCAAAAATATGCGTATACAACATTTTATATGTTCCTTTGAAGTTGCAACTTTTCTATTATATTTTATAGTCAGGATTGAAGATCTTGACATATGGAAGTTTTGAGGTCAAATGTAATGTGTGAGTTCTCCCAACATAGAAGTTCAAAATTTTGGAACTCAGGCCTGAACGCTTGGGCATGACCTGTAGCAGGAAGCTGTCCATAGGGACCCATTCTTGGCTTTGTGGATTTCTCCCTCTTTGTACTGGAAAAACTTGAGTTGACTTCAAAAGGAGAGCTTCTGGCAGGGAAGAGAAGCACTGTGGAGCGATTAGAGTGAGATGAGCCGATGGGCTGTGTGGGAGCATTTCCCACCAGTAAGGGCCCTTGCTAATGGAGAGCACCTGCTAACTTTGAGGAGTTCCAGTTCTTATGTATTTCAGCCACACACAGGGAGACTCTATCTGAGCTAATGGAGTTCAGTGGCTTTTTCCCATTTAAAATAATATATAAATAGACATGAATTTAAATATAAGTATCTGCTATAAATCTTTGTGTGTAAGTCATGTATTTTCACGTTGAATTCATGTGACTACTGGACGCTTCCTGAGCATAATTCTGACAGGTGTCAGAAAATGCACCTGAAAGGTCGTCAGAGCCTGAGTGGGTCTGATACAAGTTACAGGCCTCCCAAGGGAATTATTAGATTCAAAGTTCCCACGTTCTGTGCTCTGACTAGGGACCAGTTTCCTTCTGACTATCATTTTCTATCTCCACAGCAACCCTGAAAGGGTAACATTATTGTTCCCATTTTACATACCAGGTATGCTATGCTAAAGCAGAGGCTAAGAGGCTAAGCCACCTTCCCAAGGTCAGGTCGTTAGCAAGGAATAGAGCCACGACCTTCACCGATTCCCTTCCCATTATCACACACTTAACTTGGGAAGGATTTGCAGGAGCCCTTTCTGAGGGTGCATGTAAACCACACACAACTACAATCGGAATGACTAGGGCAGGAGAGAACAGTGTTTGGAACATAGGTACAGTGAATACAAAATGGGAAATATGTGAAGAAATAAACACCTGTCAAATGGGGCTGATTGATTTCACCCACACTTGTAAAGATCCCAGCTAGTGGTTGTCAATTGCAGCTGCACAAAGAGTGTCTGGGGGGTGGGGGTGGGGGGGCGGGGGGTGCAGACTCCAGGACCTGAGTTTCTATTTCATTTGGTTGAGGCCGAAGCCCAGCAGCAGTGGATTTGAAACGCTTCCCAGGTGATTCTCCAAGCCAGGGTTGAGAACCGCAGATTGAGATGAAATGCCTTTGTAGGCTAAGCAATTAAATCTAAATCATGAATGTAATTTTTTAAAGAACGCATGAAAATGAAACGAAAGCATCTATGTGGAAGGGTTTGACAAACGGCGAACTGTTCTACATATGGCACTTTAATGAAGAGACAAATGGAGAACATAATTTATGAAAGTAATTGGACACCTGGTCCATGAGGAGGGGAGAGGCAGGGCATGTTGAAGGCTACTAAGGAGCGTTTGGTTTATGGGATGGTTTGAAGCCAGCCTCTCCCATGACTGGCCCATCAGAGTGCCTCTGGCCTTCAGGCTTTGGAAAGGAAACTTGGAGTGAAGTGAGGCCAGTGGTACATAAAGGTGGAAAAATAAGAGGCCGCTGGGTCTCCAAGTCAGCAGAATCAGCATGATTCCCTGGACTGCTCGACCAATGGACTTGCTCTGTGATGTATTTATAAAGAACTGACGATTATAAAGAAGACAGAGCCTTAGAATTTTCATTTTAAATAAGCCAGATTTTTAAAGTAATTCTTCCCAGCTGTGCATTTTATACTCTAGGACATGACCTAATTCTTTTAGAGCTCAGATCCCTAAACTACCACTTGAAAATATGTGATTGAAGCAAGTCAGAGAGGAGCAATCACACACACACACACACACACACACACACACACACACACACACATTATACATTATTCAAGTAACACAGATGTGTAGCTTTGTTATTAAAGGTGGACACCCTTATAACCATCACCCATAGAAGGACCTAGACTTTGCTAAGTACCTCATGAGCCCTCTAACTGCCTCCAAAGACAAACCTCCCACCCACCTGCTCAAGAGGAACCACTATATGACTTTATGGTAATAACTTTTTGGATTTTGTTTTCATAGTTTTATCATCCAAATGTACATCTGCAAACACTAGAGTTAGCATTGCCTGTTTTTATCTTTCAATATCATTTAGCTATTTAATCTATAGTTTTGCCCATCATGAAAAAAGTGTGTTGATTTGAATTCATTTTTTTCTATAGACAATTATTGAATAGGAATATAGAATTATCTCAAAAAGGTATCTGTATCATCCTACATTTAAAAATCCGGTTTAACATGTTTCATAAAACCCTCATACACAACCATTGATTAAATATTGTAATTGAACTGCCTGTGGATTCCTTCACCATAACTCCAGCTCAACCAGTCACTCTGACAGCTGCATTTTCCTAACTGCATGGTTCAGCAGACACCAACTAATAGACAATTTTCTCTGTTTAGAGAAACAGACCAATAACTGTTCTGCATATGAGAATTCATCTTGCACTAGCTTAGCTCTTCCATTTCTAACCAATCTTTAACAGTTATCAAAAATCTTTTGATTGGTATTGTGATTCTTTTCGAGAACTCACTATATAGGAGAAAGAACTAACTTGAAGTTATAAGACCCAGATTCTGTGGGGGTGGGTGGGTAGGAAGAGATCAATCAAAGAACTTATATGCATATATGCATAACCCATGGACACAGACAATACAGTAGTAAAGGCCTGCGGTAGCACACGAGGGCAGACTAGAAGGAGCCAATGGCAGGGGGGACATACAACTACTAATTCCTTATGTGATAGTCAACAGCCATGCATTGAGCAGAGATGGTCATTCATGGTTTTGGCTATCTAAAAGGGTCACTTATGAAGGTCAAGTGAGATGAATAAATACCACTTACAGAAGTGTGCAGCAATAAATAATGTCAGACATTCTTAAGGTTTTGTTTTTGCACTTCACACACATACATACAAACAAACACTCAACAACTTTGCAGATCTGCTCTTTTTTTAGTTGTAATTTATGCTCCACTTCCAACTTTTTTGAAGTGTCTTATGATATAAGACACATATATAATAGAATCAATCAAACAAGGATGCATGAGCAGCAACCAGATAATGACGGCAAGATAAATTAGAACTACCAACATTAAACATAAAATTCCCTAAGCTTCCTAACAGTTGAGACAACAGGGGAAATGCATTTTGCATAGTCTTTCCAGTCTGATTGAGAGAACCCTTTCTGTCCCTTCACTCTATCTTCCTTAAAATAGGCCCTTTGTTTTGCTCATGAAACTGAATAATAGTTTGTAAATCAGTCTGCTCAAATCTATTTTAGAATGTTGTTAAATAAAGGCCACCTTTCTACTGATGTGTCCACACTTTAAATGAATGGAAAATCACCTTAGAAGAATTTAGATCATGTGTTTTCATAACATCTTTATATCACATGAGGGGCCACATATGCCTGGCATGTCTGCATTTGTATACTCCAGAAATGGCCTGAGCCATGAGTTATATTCATAGCTCTTAATTTTTTTCTTGGATTCCTTTAGTGATATCTGAACTTTGTGTGGACACTAAGAAATTTTTTAATTAGTTAAATTATTACCAAATTCAAATATATACTTGGGTTCAAGTTGAGAAGTTAGGTTTACGTTATAGACCCATGAAGTCTTAGAGGCTACATCCTTCATTGCAGAGATTTTGGTTTATGGTCTCATAGACAGTTCCTTTGCAAGCGTCGGCATTTACTGGGTGACCTTAAGAAGGTCACTTGGTATATCTGATCCTTAGTTTCTCCACCTGCACAATAGGACCACCAAATCCTACTTGTTGAGCTGCTCTATTAGAGGTACATTACCTACCATACACTAGTAGATGGCAATCAACATATAACAGTTATTAAAGTTCCATTAGCCCTTCTCTACAATTCTGAATTTTCAAAATTCAGAAAAATTTCATAACTCATTTGACAACAAAATCTGACATAAAAACTCAAGTATAACCTAACCTATACTGATGTGATACTATTTTATTATATTTTTATTGGTAAATGAATTTTTTTTAAAAAGCAGAAATATTTTAAATTAGATTTATTGGGATGTCATTGGTTATCTTTATATAAATTTCAGATTTATAACTTTGTAATTCAACATCTGTATCCTCCATGGTGTGCTCCCCACCCAAAGTTTAGTGAGCACATAATGGAGTATACCATATATTTGACCCCCTTTATTCTCTTCATCCTCCACTCACCCCCCTTTCTTTCTGGTAACCAACATTCTGTATGTATGTATGGGTTTGCTTGTTTGTTTGTTTTTTCATTTGTTGCTTTTTATTTTATATCCCACACATGAGTAAAATAATATGGTTCTTGTCCTTTTCCGTCTGGCCTATTTCACTTTGCATCATACTGTCAAGATCCATCCATGTTGTCACAAATGGCAATATTTCATCTTTTTTTAAGCTGAGCAGTATTCCATTGTATATATGTACCATGTCTTCTTTATTTATTCGTCCTTTGGTGGACACTTAGATTGTTTCCATGTCTTGGCTATTGTAAATAATGCTGCAATAAGCATAGGGGTTCCTATATCATTAGGAATAAGTGTTTCCAAATTTTGGGGGTAGATACCCATAAGATGGTTTGCTGGGTCATAAGGTAGCTATTCTTAATTTATTTTTTTAAAGAAACTCCATACTGTTTTCCATAATGGCTGCATAAAAGCAGAAATATGTATGCACTAGGTTACAGAGTGCTGCTCCAGTTCCTGTTGGGGATCATGTATAACAAACGGCATATACACTAAATTACCTTTTAAAATTCTGAATTCCCAATCCCTGAGTAGATTCAAATAAGGGACTGATGACCTATTTTATCACTAGGGTAGCAAATTTCCTTAATATCTAGTTTGTCAGAATATTTACTGAAAATGAAAATTCTGAGCTCCCCTGATTTTGGGGGAGGTCAATACCTTGATAGCAGCCCAGTTCCTCAATCTGATAGTTGCAGAGTTCTTTCTTATGCTGAACTGAAATCTGCCTCCCTCTAAATTCTCCTCCTTGTCCTTGTTCTGTGAAGCTGAAAAAACAGGACAAACCAGCTCCCTTTCCCAGGTGACTGCCTTCCAAATATTTTTTTTAAGTTATACTCTTCTTTAAATCTTCTTTTACACAAACAATCTCACTTCTATTGCCATTTATTTGACTCATTTCCAGGTCTCTTCTAATTGTTCTTTATTTTGTCAGTTTTCCACTTAACATGTGCTATCTTCAATCAATAATATTATGGTCTTTGTCTTAAAAACTCTGTTCCCAAACATTGATGATCAACATCATCTTACTCTTACCCCAACCAGTATCTTCAGAGGGACTGAAGTTCTGTACAGTGGATGATTCAAACCCACTTTGAATTCTGATTCATCTATTGATTAAATCTTAAGCAAGTTATATAAACTCTCAGAGCCTCAGTCTCCTTATCTGTGCAATAGAGACAATAATGTGAACTTCATGATGTTGCTGTAAGGATTAATAGTAGCACATTAAAAATGTCTACTACCTTGCCTGACACAAAGCAAGCAAGTAATAACTGGTAATGTTTTTTTATTAACAGTTTAATAAATAATCCTCCTCTTCCTCATTAATATTATGTGTTTAATTGCTTTCTTTGGCTGATACTGGTATTATCAAAATTCTGCACAATTCTAAGTCATTGGTGGGTTTATTTTTATGTCTAATCTATATGAAAACAATCTATCTTTGTGAAGATATCATTTGTGTAATGAACAGTTTCCGCCAGCCTTAAAGGGAAGTTACTGTATTTCTTCTCCCCCATCTCCCCTCTCCTTTGAAACAAATGCAGCTTCCACAAGAACTTGATTGACACAAGTGCTCAAGCCTATATCTTTCAGGCTCCTGTTTAGAGATCCACAGTAAAAATACGTTTTTTTTCCAGCCTGAAAACCAAGTAGATTCCAGAATATCTTGTTTCTCATCTTGAGACTGTGCGTCCTGAGTGAATGATTCCAAGTATGTGGAGAAGTGCCATAAATTATATTTTTATCAGTGCCAAAAACTTGGTGCCAAAGAACATCTTGACATTACTATTAGCGTGTGTTGTATCCTGTAATTAAGCAGAATCGGCTTGTAGATGAGTTCTTCTGAAGACAGAGGCCTCCTTTCACGGGAGTGTAATTGGAATGAGCTATTGCTCTCATTAAGTTACTTGGCAATACATCACCAGTGTGACCTGCCATTCTAATGATGCATTAGTGTAATTCATCAACAGGGCAAATCCCACTAATAAGGTGTTATTCCAGAGGCAGGGCGATCCAGTAGAGAAAGCCTCCAGGGGCCGATGCAGGATGATACAACCTAAGGCCCAAGCAGCTCTGTATAATGGATGTTCCCCACCCTTCTTCTTACCCTGTGAAGTTTAGCTATTTTTAAGCTCTTCAGATCAATGCCCATCTATCCCCACACTCTTCTAATTTTTCTATTCTGACTAATCCCAGGATTCTTACTGGTCTAGAGATATCCAACTTTCATTCCTTTGGGTGTCAGATTGAGTCAATTGGGTATTTCCTAAGTTACACTTTGAGAATATTTAGTTTCATAGCTGACACCATTGAAGCACTGCTGGAATTCATTCTGATTCCTCCCCTACATGATTCTAAAGTGGATTAGATTTTTTTAAAGATTCATACAATGATGCTACTCCAATAAAAATAAGGTAGGAGATAGATAATGATACTAAAAATTAAGGCCTTGCCACTGGAAGATAATTAAATCCTGGAGATCAAATACATAGTAAAGGGATTACAGACAATAAAACTGTATTATAAACATTAAACTTACTAAGAGACTATATCTTTTTTTCAAATGGTAACTTTTAATTGAATTTATTGGGGTGATATTGGTTCACAAAATCATATAGGTTTCAAGTGTACAATTCAACAAAACATCATCTGCACACTGCATCCTGCACCCATGGCCCCAAGCAAAGTCTCTTTCCATCCCCATTTATACTCCCCTTAGCCCTCTGCCATCTCTTCCTACCTATCACCATACTGTTGTCTATGTCTACGTGTTATATATATATATATATATATTTTGCTTAATCCCTTTACCTGCTTTCATCCAACCCCCTAACTCCCATGCCCTCTGACAGCTTTCAGTCTGTTCCATATATCCATGCCTCTGTTTCATGTTTGTTCATCAGTTTATTTTGTTCATTAGATTCCACATATAAGTGCTATCATATGGTATTTGTCTTTCTCTAACTGGATTATTTCACTTAGCATAATAATCTACAGGTCCAGGCATAATGTCCAAAAAGATAACATTTATTTCTTCCTTCCTTCCTTCCTTCCTTCCTTCCTTCCTTCCTTCCTTCCTTCCTTCCTTCCTTCCCTTCCTTCCTTCCTTCTTTCTTCTTTCCTTTCTTCTTCCTTCTTCTTCTTCTTCCTTCTTTCTTCTTTCCTTTCTTTCTTTCTTTCTTTCTTCTTTCTTCCTTCCTTCCTTCCTTCCTTCCTTCCTTCCTTCCTTCCTTCCTTCCTTCTTTCTTTCTTTCTTTCTTTCTTTCTTTCTTTCTTCTTTCTTTCTTTCTTTCTTTCTTTCTTTCTTTCTTTCTTTCTTTCTTTCTTTCTTTCTTTCTTTCTTTCTTTCTTTCTTTCTTCTTTTTACAGCCAAATAGTATTCCATTGTGTAAATGTACCACAGCTTTTTTATCCACCCATCTGCTGATGGGTACTTGGGTTATTTCCAGATCTTAGCTATTGTAAGTAACAATGCAATGAACACAGTGATGCATATAGTCTTTCAAATTAGTGTTTCGAGTTTCTTTGGGTATATTCCCAGAAGTGGGATCCTGGGTTAAATTTTTTGAGGAAACTCCATATTGTTTTCCACAGTGGCTGTACTAGTCTGCATTCCCACCAGCAGTGTACTGGGATTCCCTTTTCTCCACATTCTTGCCAACACTTGCGGTTTTAATTTGCATAATAAACAATATCTTAATTGTTCCCACTACTAGAAGAAATAATTAATGTGACCCAATAGTGATATTAGCTAACATTAATGGCAATCATATTGCAATATAAATGCATCAAACCAATATGTGTACACCTTATACCTATACAGTGTTATATGTTAGTTATATCACAAAAAAGTAAAATATTCTCTACTAGAAAAAGAGATTAAGGATAATATATTTGGTATTATATTTACCTCTGAGCATCCTGGCAGCAAAATCAAAAAGGGATAATGGATTGAAAGAATTCAAACCATTTTTCTTTGAAAACTTATTTTCTAATAGTCTAAGAATGTGTGTTTGGATCCATATCTAGTGAAACAAAAAATTTGATGGGCTCTCCCTACAATGGTAATATCACTGAAAATGCAATATTATTCTTTATAATGATGGCTTACTCTTATTCTTTGATAAAGTTGAGGATATATTTAATTAAAACATATTCAGTCCAGCCAGTATGGCTCTGTAGTTGAGTGTCTACCTATGAACCAGGAGGTCATGGTTCGATTCCAGGTCAGGTCACATGCTGGGGTAGCAGGCTCAATCCCAGTAGGTGGTGTGCAGGAGGCAGCCAATCAATGACTCTCTCTCATCATTGATGTTTCTATTTCTCTCTCCCTCCCTTCCTCTCTGAAATCAATAAAAATATTTTTTTTAAAATATATTCATTTATGTGGAAAGCAAAACTAATATAGCTCAGTTATATAACTATATATAGTTCAGTTATATAGAGTTAGAAAACCTATAGGAATGAGTGGAACCATTTCTTTCTACTATTTTTTCTTTCTTTTTTTAAAATATATATTTTATTGATTTTTTACAGAGGGGAAAGGAGAGGAACAGAGAGTTAGAAACATCGATGAGAGAGAAACATCGACCAGCTGTCTCCCGCACACCCCCCACTGGGGATGTGCTCGCAACCAAGGTACATGCCCTTGACCGGAATCGAACCCGGGACCCTTCAGTCCGCAGGCCGATGCTCCATATACTGAGCCAAACCGGCCAGGGCTCTACTATTTTTTCTAATATCATTTCTCCACTCTGAATATTTTTAGGAGGTGGATAACAATGTATGATTTTTTAGCTTTATCAAAGTATAATATATAACCAGTATATATTTTGATGAATGTTGGTAACTAAACAAAATCATGTAATCACCACCACAATCAAGATATGGAACAATTCCATCATGCTAAAAAGTTCCCTCATGCTCCTTTGCTGTGGATCCCATTCCCTAATACCCAACTCTAGGCAACCACTGGTCCCCTCTCTGTCTCTATAATGCTGCCTTTCCTAGAATTCCATATAAATGGAATTCACATGTCTTTTGTGGTTGACTTCTTTTATGTTGCCTCTATGTTGTTGTATATATTCATTTTCCCATTGTTATTGAGTTCATTAAGATTTATTTTTTAAGAAAAAATGTAAAAGATATTAAAATAGTAGCTAGAAAAAATAACCATTTGAATTTAATAACAAGCATAGAGGTGGCAATGCATATTCTCACTTTAGAAAACCAATGCCTTCTATTCCAATACATTTAACACTTTACAATGGCAAGCTTGAAAGCTAGGTGACGATGGGAACCATGTTCTCTGGCTTGCCATTACATCTGCAGTATGTAGCCCAGTGCCTGCTTTCACTGGGTGCTTAATAAATCATTGCTAAGTGAGTGAATGAAGACATGAATAGATGCTCATCATCCATGCACAACAGTCATGTGAAGAGAGCAGTCCTTGAAGATAAGGAATAGTGAAATATAGAAATTACATTTGTTACCACTTATTGAGCTCTTATCATAAAAGTGCTTGTAAAGTGACTCAGTACTCAGCCCATATTTCAGGTTCTTTACAGGCCCATTTTTAGCTCGATCACCTGTGCATTTTTAAAACCTTTTTGTTCCGGTATATTTTATCCTGAACTGCCAGTTTTAGGATAATTAACTCAGTATATTCATTATGCCCTGTCCTTTTCTTTGCCTTAAAAGTATTTCTAAATATTTAGTACTTCTCTGAATCATGCACTCTCTTCACTTCCAAGAGTTTTTCTGAACATATAAAAGTATAAACAGAACACTGGGGAAGGTTAACACTTAAAGAGGATTTAGTCCAATGTCCTCATTTTAACAGAAGAGAAAGCTGAACATGCACAAATGAGCTGCCCCAATTTACACAATGTTTGGTGGTGAGCTTTGTGAAATCGAAGATAAATTTTTCAAATAGCCTATTAACCCCAGTAAGCAAGGAGTTTGTTTGCAGAATTGAACCCAAAACAAAGGGAATCTCTTCGTAGGCTTACTTGTTCCTATTCAAGCTTTACTCAGGAGAATTGGGAGTGTGCAGTTTATTGTATTGATTGGCATTTTAGAACAAGTGGAGACAAAAATAGCTTTCATGAGGAGAAGCTGCATACATGGAATTAGAATCTGTGCCAAGGCAAGTAAAACAGATTTTTAAAAGGCCAAATTCTATACTGACAGATTAAACCTCAACTCAACTGGATGTCTCGGTAGGTGACAAAATTTATTAATTATATGTCTTCAACTAAACCTTTGCTTGGCCTTTAAGATGTGTTCTCTCACCCTAGCTGATTTGGCTCAATAGATAAGAGTGTTGGGCTGTGGACTGAAGGGTCCCAGGTTCGGCTGAAGTCAAGGGCACATGCCCATGTTGTGAGCTTGATTCCCAATGGGGTGCATGCAGGAGGCAGCCAATCAATGAGTCTCTCTCATCATTGATGTTTCTATCTCTCTCTCCCTCTCCCTCTCCCTTCCTCTGAAATTAATAAAAATATATTTTTTAAAGATATATACCTGAATTGTGTTGGTTTTACAAGTGCAGTAAGATGATACCCAAATCATTGCTTTCATGTTCTGTTGCCACTAGATAAAACCGGCTTGCTCCATCCATCCATCAATTCAAAAATTATTTATTAAATGCTAAGTGCTTGAGTGCTATCATACAGGAAGAAGTAATGTTCTCTGATAGTGCAAAGGGAAAAACAAGAGTTCAATGTGGGAAATGAATTAAGAAAGACTTTAAGAGAAGGCAGCTGGGTGTTGTATGAGGGGAAGCGTTTTATTAGGTTAACATCATGAAGATGATTCCTGAGGATACAAAGCACCTCTATGCAAAGGGCAGTAAGCAGAGTGTCTCCTCCCTGGATTCATGTTGGAAATGTATAAATTCTTTCAAAGGGAGATATACATCACATTTGGTCCGATTTCAATACCAAGCAGATGGAACTCAGCATGATTTAAGATCCCATACTTTCTGGAATCCCTAAATTTCTAATAATTAATATGCCATCAAAATGTTGAAGTCTCTCAAAATGAAATATTGATAGAATGGAATGTCATGATTTGGCTTTTAAAATCATGGAACTTTACCTAGAACTTTATGTTATAATGTTCAATTACAAATAAGAAAGAATTTTACAGGCAACATAACAGCTAGATATAAATGATATAAAGATATAGACATGGATACACACACACACACACACACACACACACACACACACTTGGATGGAGATAACCACACAAATATTGACAATAGTCATTTCTGATCAATAGTTTATTTTAATTTGATTCAGTAGTATGATATATTTTATTGGACTTTAAAAAAAGAAAAATTGGATTTGAACATCCTAGCACCCATTACAGACTTATGTGTTGCAAAGTTATTTGGTCTTCTTCCAAATAAGGATGTATTTATTACGCCTAAAACCAAAAAATAGATAAAGTAATTTCATCTATGTAATAAAGTAATTTTTGAGTCCCTGATGTTTTAATGTTCATGGATAACCATAATTGATCAAGAAAACTATAGCCTTTTTAGACAAACTGCCCACATGAACATTCAATTTTCTATGATGCATAAGGAAAGGAGGAAGTCCACACTTTTAAAGTATGTGCCTTTAGATTTTTTGATGTGTTTTCCTTGTTCATTTAGATAAACCCATAGAGTTATAAATATCCTCAATTAAACTTCATGGTCACTCTATACAATTAGACACTTCTATTACAACATCAAAGTTTATTTTTTATTGATTTTTTTTTTTTGTAGAGAGAGCTAGAGAGACCAACAGACATGAATTTTCTTATTCCACTCATTTATACATTAATTGGTTGATTCTTGTATGTGCCCTGATCAAGAATCAAACCTGAAACCCTGGTGCATTTGGACAACACTCCAACCAACTGAGCTACCCAGCCAGGACATTATTGAAGTTTATTTTAGTAGGTAGTACAGCCTTTATTAAACAAACAATGGAGCTAGATTACAGTTACTTTAAAATAGCAGGATAATTTCATTTTGCCCCCAAATAGCTCCATTGAGCTATTTCTCTTAGGAAACAGGTATTATGACCCCCCATCTCTTCAGAAAGGGAACTTAAAATCAGCTTTACGATGAATTTCTCCAGCATTTTATGGAGCTCTCTATACAGCTTTTCTTGTTTTCTCCAAATAAAACCCACAAACCTGCCAATTCTTATGTTTTAATATTATCTCCACTACATATATGACAGGGGAACAAGTACAACATCTGCTGAGGAACATGAATTTGATTTTACATTCTGCTTGTCTTCGAGCACATTGGCTGCTGTGTGAATTGCCAGTGGGTAGTCAATCAAAAATAATATCTCTCTTCACTTTTCTGGCGGATTCTCCCAGCCTCCTTGTCCCTCCTGATCAGCCTGCTCCGTGAGTCAAACACAAGGAGACTCCCTAGAAACTGATCAAGATGTAACAGGTTCCGAAAGGCTGAAGGCAGGGGCTTTGGGAGGACTTACATTACCCACATGGCATCCCAGGAAGACAACTGCATGATATTTCTCATGATGCAACATGTCACTGTAAAAAATGATTACATGCTAGCCCACAACATTTAACTTAGCATAATTATTGTTCTTTGATTTGGTTAGGTGCTTTGCTTTCCTTGATGAGCCCAATTCATTTCAAACGTTAGGATTTTTTTAAATTCCATAAGCTGATGGTTGGACACTCAAAAAATTGTGCTTAAAGAGATTCACAGTCCTGGGAATGCATGTGTAAAAGGTGGTCATTTGATGGGTTTCTGACCTCATTGATCAGGTAAACAGTTCTGCTGAAACCACATTTAGAAAATAAAGAAACCTGATAGAAATAGAAGTCTGAGTATTTTACCTTGAGTGCAAACAAAGGAAATGTTCTCAGCGGAGTAAGTTATGCAATAACATCACTCAGGTTGTCATCAGCTTGACATTGTGACTCAGGGTGGAAGATACAATATTTATCCATTCAAAGGGGAATTTATTTTTATAGCTATCATAATAAAAGCATAAGATGCATTTAGACCGGACATCCTTCCAGACGTCCTTCTGGGGCTGCTGCTGCAAGGGCCGGAACGGTGACCAAGGCTGCCGCTGCTGCTGCCTTGGCCCTCAGAGCCCCTTGCACAAATTTCATGCATCAAGCCTCTAGTTAATTATAAAAGCACTGCAGAAATTTCCTACTACTCATAAGTTTTAATTAAAAGGTGTTTTGGTTTTTTTTTACCAGTCTTACCCCCTCAAAGTTCACAGTTAGAATCATACTACACATACATTTCTGTGACTATTTTAATTCATTTCTCATAATTCAAGTACACTCCGTGCTGATACATAGAGCTTCCTTTAGAAAGTAATCTTTGACATCTGGTTATGGAAGGTAAAGAAAGTGGCTCACTTATACTTTCTCCCATTTAAAAGTGACTGAAATCTGCATAGGGTGTATTAGTTTTGTTTTTCTTTTAATAACCTTTGCTTCTATGTCTCTGGGAGTTAGTGAAGCTATGAGGACATCTGAGGTCAGCCTGATTTTTATATCTTGTAGCTGATTTAATCTTTTTGTATCCATACCCTGAGATTTCTTTCTCTACCCTTGCAGTTTAAAAACCTCCTCAAAATATATTATGTTACTAATTATTCTGTGACTATATTTTTAAAAAAAACTTCAGTGTCATTTGGATCTACAGATACAGAACTTCCTTCTTCACTGGAAGTTTTTCTTCTGTTTTGGCTTTGAGAGTTTTTGTTGTTTGTTTGTTTGGTTGGTTGGTTGGTAACTCATTTGCCAATTCTCTATTTTAAGGGTGCTTTATTCTATGTCTGCCATACCTGGTATAAATAGCATTTAATGACTTCTTTTTGTTTTCCTTTGCATTTATGCTATTTCCTTAAGCTATCCTCTATGTCATTGCCTCTATTTTTAGCAGAATCCATTCTCCTCCCAGCTGTTCTGATGTGGTTTTCTCTTTTTTAATAATTTTTTATTGCTTTCTTTCATTTCTTTCCTAAGCATGGCCAGATTGCTTTACATCCTTTCAATTATCTCATCTCTTCTTTCATCTCCTATCAAAGATTTCATGTTTCTTTCAATATTTTTAAAAAGTATTGAGGAATATTTTCCTGGAGTCTTCTTTATTTCCACTCTGCTGAAATTTATTAATTACTCTTGATGTACCTTTTTAATTTTTTTATAGGAGATAGGTAAGTGTAATGGCAACCACATGCATGAGTTTTAAAGTCCTCTCTCAAATTACTGCTAAACAGTCATGATTCTCCATCAATTGCCATCATTTGCAACAACCCTTACAAATTGGTATCTTTTACTGATATTTGTTCACCTTAATATGTAAATAAGCATTCTGCCCCAGTAATCACTGTCTATATTGTGTAATGGGAAAGAGATGTGTAGGCCTTTTGCTACTATTTCCCTATTGAAGACAAAATGATAGACATATATGTCAGTAAAATTTAGTTTTTGTGTTTTAAATAGGTGCCTTTTTTTACAAAAAAAGGCAACTGACTCCCCCTACCCCACCCCTTAGCAGTCATTGTTAGAAAGCATTAAATTGAGCATTTAAGATTAATTCTCTGGCAGGTCAAAAGGAGAACAGCATGTAGCCAATCCTACCTTAGTGTGCCTTCTTAATGGTTCCAGCACAGTGTGAAAAAGTAAACAGTTGTGACAAGAGATGTAATGGATGAGCAGGGTGTAACAGGTCACCCCAACTGAAGCTCATCCTCTCTTTAAGTATACTCTATTGCGAAGTGTACTCTAGTCTTTCAGACCATCAAAGACTTGTATTGCAAACCATATTTCTGGAGTGGGGAAGGATCGTCAGTCAATATATTATGAATGATGGTGCCTACTGACACCAAAGGACAAAAAAGAAGTCATGAATAAAATATACTTATCCTGAAGTTGCAGCCTAGGAATCCCTGCTATTCATTAATAAAGTACCCCTTTTCTCTTCTGCATTCCTACTGCTCTTCTCTGTTACGTGCAAACATACTCTATTCTATATGGTTTAGTTTCTTAGTAATTACTTGAAGAAGACTGATTTTGTAATTACTATGGATAGGATAGCTATTTTTCCCCCAAAACCCAACATATATCATACCTTTTCACACGCTGGGAACAGATATACACAGAAAATGAAGTGAGATAGTGGTCAAGCTATCTCTGCCCACTTCGTGGATTATAAATAAAAATGTGACATTTTCCCCTTCCCCAATAATCCCCAAATCTCAGGAAGGTGGACTGACAGAAAGAAAAAATAATGCCTTATTCACCAACATAAATTATGACTTAAAACTGGACTAGATTATTTCAAAGAAAAGTTAACTTGCTCACTTGAATTACATTTGCCCAGTAGTCAATTTCTAACAATAATCGTCATTGTAGTTAATATGTACTTAGTACTTATCTTTTGTCAGGCACCCTGATAGGCATTTTATACACATCACCTAGTTTCATCTTCCCTTATAGGAAGCATTCTTTCTTCAGTTTACAGAAAGCTGAGATTGGCCCAGAATTATAGAACGGAAACCACAATCTTTGTCTCTATACTATACTGTGCTGTCCAATATGGTAGCCACTAACCATATGTAGCTATGGAGTACATGAAATGTGGCTAAGGTAAGGAGAAGCTGAATCATTTATTTTTACTTAAATTTATAACTGCATAAGACAACCATATTAGACAGCACAGATCTCGCTGGTCTTCTATAAGATTAATTTATTTTTTGCTTTCTGTTACACAAAAACTAGATCATCAATGCATTGAATAAAAACTATGATATTCCTAAAATCCCTGTATTAAAATCTTATGAAAATAAGAAAATCTTATCAAAATACACAAGTTGTCTTATAAGTTCGTTTTATTGGCTCTCAACTTCTGGGAAATACTCCCTTCTCCTTAAAACAAACAAACAAGCAAACAAACATTTAATACCCAGTGTCCAAGAATAAACTTATACTTTGCTGTTACCTTTGAAGGGTTATTCCCAAAAGACATTAGAAAGTACGAACTCAGTACTTCCGGCAAGTTTAACTAAAAGGTTGTTCATCAGTAAACAGGGCAGCAAAAAAATGCCCGCTCTTCTCAGAAAACAGAAGAGCTTCAAGTTTTGACTTTTCTCACCATCTGCCTACAATTGAATATTTACTTTCCAGAGTCCTCAGCGAATGGCCTTTTGTATTGTTTGAACTCTTTGGTTGTAATATGTAGAGGGAGAATTTCTTGCAGGCTCACTCTATCGTGGCCAGTACTATACATTTTTGCCATCAAATATTATAAGCAAAATTCAGCCCAGAAGTGAGAAAAAAATTCTTCTGGAAGTTGGACTTCGAATGACAATTGATTCAAAGGTTGAGAGACATTTGAGTTGAGTTCACATCTTTCTTTTCACCAAAATGAGATTGGGTTTATTTTCAGAGTCTCAGCAAAGATGGAAGGTGTTCACTCTTCATTCTGGTTGAAGTTCAACTGCCTTTTTTTCCTCTGTGTCTGTAATAGCCATCATGCTTTTTACTCACTTAAAATCACAGACAAAACATTCCATAGATGTAATAAGCAAATCGGCTGTTTCATGTGGTTAACCACTCTTCTATTACTTATTACAGCCCGTGAGTGAGGTTACAAGGTCATAGGGCAGGATGAAGAAACGCACATGCACATATACACATGGGGTAGAAATGTTTTGTTTAAAAAAGTCCTTCTTTGGCTATTATTCACTCTTTTACATGTGCATTAAAATAGAAATATAAATCTCAGGATTTTCCTCACAGTACTTGTATCTGTGAATAAACAATGTCAAAAGGTACTCCAATACTTATTCAGATCCAAGAAACTTTATTCACCTCTGTTTTTTACATTAAGATCTACTCTGGGGTTATATAAATCAAAGATGTCTAGATACCCTATAAGATCATCAACCCTAAGACTACATAGCCTGAGAAAAGAGAACATGTGAATTGTTTCAGGAGATCTTAGTTTTAATTCTATCTTCTTTGGCCTTTCTAGATATCCCTTTTCTTGTATTACCCAGACATATTCAAAGTTCTGATGTGGTTATCTCATTATATAAATGGATGCCCTTATAAATATAGTTATATGCCCTTCTACATTCATTCAACAAATATTAATTGTGTCAAGAACAATATTGATTGTAGAATTAAACAGTAAATAAAAGCATTAGATGTGGTGGATAGGTGGGTGGAGTGTAAGAACAAAGGAAGGAAGGAAGAGAAGGAAAGAGGGAGGGAGAGTGGAAGATAGGGAGGAAGAAGGAAGAATGTAGAGAAGAAGGAAGAGGAAAGGAAGGAGTATTCTTTTTCCCCCTTACTATGCACTTTAAGAAATATGAAAGAGCTGCCATAACCGGTTTAGCTCAGTGGATAGAGCGTCGGCCTGCGGACTGAAAGGTCCCAGGTTCGATTCCGATCAAGGGCATGTACCTTGGTTGCGGGCACATCCCCAGCTCTCTATCTCTCTCCCTTCCTCCCCGTAAAAAATTAATAAAATATATTTAAAAAACAAACAAACAAACAAAAAAGAAATATGAAAGAGCTGATGCTTCACACTATAATGTTAATAAATACATATGTCATAGAGAAAATAAATGCTGAAGTTTACATCAATACTCTTCTGTTGTTTCAATCATCTAGCATTTTATATTGAATTTAATATTTGGTAGAGGGAATTAGAAAAATAGAGTAGAACTCTTCCTCATATAATAGTTTTTATAAAGAGTACTAGCACCATTTTTTTAATTTAGATGATGTTATTCATCTGAAAGATCTCATATCAATGCTTATGGTTAACATATTTTAATATTATAATTTTTACTTAATATCTCAGATTTTGAAAATAACCTTATTCTGATATTTGTCTGTGATATTATTCTATTTCTTTATGTAACTCTAAATACAAGTTAATAAGTTTCCAGTACCAAACTAATCAGACTGTGCCCTTTCCACATTTGATATTTTTTCTGTACTTTTGGTCTTGCTTAAAAGCGAATATCTTATGCTATGATTATAATTGCCATCTTTCCATTTACTAAAATTCTCTTTGTATCTGAAAAGATTTCCTTTAACAGTTAAAAGCTTTCTTGCATTAATGCCTCACAACAGAAAAATTCTATATAGAACAATATTCATTATATTGTGGGCAGTCCATTTAGAGAATTTGGTTACAAAAGAACTAAAATGATTTCATAATAAGTTAGTGCCATTTATTATGCAATTTCTCAGGATGGCTTCCCAAAACAGCATTACTAAATGATCTTGAAGCCACCAGAATATTATTTTAATACATATTCTATTTCTTTTCCCTTTTGTCATTTATTTTCCTCTTTCCACTTAAACATTTCAATACTGTATGGCATTTTACTATATCTTACATAGAGGTAGAAATGTATACCCTACACAGTTATTTGTTTTACATAGGCTGGTAATCTTTGTTTAAAAAGCAGACTCCAAAAATATGATAATGTATAAGCTTTTCCCCCAGGAACTCAAATAAACTCTTAAAAAAAAAACAACAACAACTTTATTGAGGTATAATTCACATATCATGAAATTCACCACTTTAAAGTAAACAATATAGTGAGTTTTAATATGTTCAAAAATTGTTTAACAGCCAAAACCGGTTTGGCTCAGTGGATAGAGTGTCGGCCTGCGGACTGAAAGGTCCCAGGTTTGATTCCGGTCAGGGGCATGTACCTGGGTTGCGGGCACATCCCCAGTAGGAGATGTGCAGGAGGCGGCTGATCGATGTTTCTCTCTCATCAATGTTTCTGCCTCTCTATCTCTCTCCCTTCCTCTCTGTAAAAAATCAATAAAATATATTTTAAAAAAAATTGTGTAACAATCACCATTATCTAATTTCAGAATTTTTTTATCACCCCCAAAGAAACCTCATACTCATTAGTAGTCACTCTTCATTCCACCTCCCCTTGCTCCTGGCATCTGCTATTCTACTTCCTGTCTCTATGGATTTGCCTATTCTGGACTTTTAACACAAAAGGGCTCATGCAATATGTGGTCTTTTGTGACTGACTTCTTTTACTTATAATAACTGTATTCAATGTGTTATAGCATATATCAATACTTCATACCTTTTCATGGCCAAATACTATCCATTGTATGGGTACAATGTTTTGTTCATCCTTTCTTTAGTTAATGGATATTTGGGTTGGTTCTACTTGCTGTGAAAAATGCTGCTATAAATATTTATATATGAGTTTTTGTGTGGACATATATTTTCAGTTTTCCGGGATGTATACCTAAGAGTAGAATTGTAGGGTCATATAGCAGCTCTGTGTTCAATATTTGAAGGAAAAACTATTTCAAAGCAGCTGTACAATTTAGCATTCCCACTGGCAGTGTATGAGGGCTCCATTTTCTCCACCTTCCCACCAGCACTTGTGCTTGTCTGTCTGTGATTGTAGCCGTCATAGCAAGCTTGCCATGGTATCTCATTGTGGTTTTTATTTGCTTTTCCCTCCTAACTAACGATGCTGAGTATCTTTCTATGTGTTTATTTGGCTATTTGCATATCTTTTTTGGAGAAGTGTCTATTAAAATACTTTGCCCATTTTTTATCAGATTATTTGTTTTTGAATCATTATGCTGTAAGAGGTTTTCATATATCCTGAATAAAAATCACTTATTGGTCCCAGCCGGTTTGGCTCAGTGGATGGAGCATCAGTCTGCAGACTCAAGGGTCCCAGGTTTGATTCCCAGTCAAGGTCACATGCCCTGGGTTGCGGGCTTGGTCCCCAGTTGGGGGCATGCAGGAGGCAGACGATCAATCGATGATTCCCTCTCATCATTGATGTTTTTATCTCTCTCTTCCTCTTCCTTCCTCTCTGAAGTCAATAACAATATACTTTTTAAAAATATCTTATTGGATATATGATTTTTTCAAATACTTCTTCTCATTCTTTGGGTTTATTTTTTGTTTTTTGATGGTTTCATTTGAAGCACAAAGTTTTTAATTTTAATGAAGTCCAATTTATCTAGTTTTTTTTTTCCTTTTTTGCTTATGATTTTGGTGTCATATCTTAGAAATCATTGCCTAATCCAGGGTCACAAAAATTTACACTTTTGATTTCTTCTAACAATATTTCTAGTTTTAGCTCTTACATTTGGGTCTCTGATCCACTTTCAATTAATTTTTAGATATGGTGTGAGGTAGTGGTTCAAACTCACTTCTTTTGTATGTGGATATCCAGTTGTTCCATTGTCCATTTCATAATGAATGAACTTAATACAGATCGAACAGCCTAAGAGAAGAGTTGTAAACATGTTCCTAAGATGGTGTATTCTAAAGAAGATATGGTGAAATGATAAATAAAATGTCAACCTGTTAGTTGGTTGGCATGATATTATGAGACATCTAATGACTCAAGGGGGAAAAAGGAATGCTCAGTGTTTCCAGAGCATAAATTATGTAAAGGAGGAAGATGTATGTAGCTGGTACAGGGAGAGAGAGAGAGAGAGAGAGAGAGAGAGAGAGAGAGAGAGAGAGAGAGAGAGAGCGCTGCATTTATTGTGGAATGGAGATAGTTCATCAGACCTTTCTACAGCCTGGATGATAGGATTTAGAAATATTTCCTCTCTTCTTTGATTTCTCTGGTTCTCTTTACTGAGAAGCAATTCTGCGGAGAACAAGGTTGACATCTCTGGACATAGGTAGCTTCTTAACTTAGTAAATGAATATCTGTATTAGTTGTCAGTTTTTTGCAAGTTTGGTGATCATTAGTTCATGACCTATAGCCTGATCATCTCTGAATGAATGAATGGCATCCCACTTCTGCTCTTGCAAAGCTAAGATACTGATGGATGTCACACGGAGACAATGCCTTTATTGAGCGCCTCCCTGAGCAGCCAATTGGTTTTTTTCTTCTCTGACAGTTTTCCTTAAATTTATGACCTAAAAAGAAGGCATTGAAAACATGCTTAAAATATTTAATACCAAGGCATGGCCTTGGGTGTATGTGTAGGAGATGGAGAGGGTGCTGGACAATTTGGGTGGTATGGAGTCACCTCACCAAAGTAGTTGGAACTTCTTTGGGTGAAAGGAGGGAGAATGAATACAAGAATATGGTAGAATTAAACTGAAGACAGTGTGATGAAAAATTCTAGGCTCTGCCACTAACTTTGTAACACTGGGCAACTTACATGTTTCTAGGATGTTTGGTTATCTTGCCTATAAATTGGGTATATTAATCATTACTTAATTAATTGACATGGAGTTTTCAAGGACCATCCAGCATTATGCCTGATACCTGGTATATTCTCAACCAATATCAGCACCTTTCTAGTTCTCTGTCGGTCTAACCTTAGGGCTGCCCTCAATATTGGTTAAGAGGTCAACTTTGCTGACTGGTTTAAATTTGGATTTAGCTTTGGGTTACTTCTCCCCCTCTCTTTCACTCTCTCTAAAAACCCACTGAAAAAATATTCTCCGATGAGGACTAACAAAAAAAACACCTTACCCCCACCTTCACAGACAAATGTGAATTTTCTCGGGAGATCAGGGCTCTGATGTTTAATTTGTTGTTGGAACACAAAATGGTTTCACAATTCTCTAGCTAGAGGTGGTGACCACAGATCATTCTTTGTGAAAAAAACAATTTCTTACCCTCCCATGGTGAACACCATTATAAATTCTTCATAGGACTCGGTTATTATCTGCTTTGTGTCACTTTTGTGAATTTCTTCCTCTGCCTTTCCCATCCCTCAGAAAGGGTGCAATTACAAATTCACAAAACAATGGAACTTAGAGCTGGAAGCAGCATTTCACCCTTGGCAACAGGAATTCTTAATCATCGTGCACCTTATAAGTGAAAAAAATAAGAGATAATATTTTATTCTGATGAATAAGTGCCATATTGTTCTATTACATAGCTGATAATATGGGTGGAAAAACATGTAATTTTAGATGCTGATTGTAGAGAGATTTTACAACGTATTAGAGTAGTTTATGCAGTACAGTTCCATTTATTAGCTGAGCTGATGAAGTCCAAAACCAACCAGAACCTGGTCTTTTAAATGTACAGCTTTTGAAAAAAAATAAGTGATTACTTTTATAACTTTGGATTTAGCAAGTAAAGGCCACTGTGGATATAGACAGGTGTAGGTGTGTGTGTGTGTGTGTGTGTGTGTGTGTGTGTGTTAATGAACTTCAAATATTAGTTTCAGGTGTACAACACAGGAAAAAGGTGAATTTTTCCTTCTAAACTTTGATTTATTGGTGACTCTCTCTTGATCTATCGTGTAACTGTCTCCATGTTTCTATATATTTCTGCTAATCTCCAAGACCTTAATAGCTTCAACCAGTAAGTGATAGTATGTGTGTATCTAAACATTAAACCATACTGTTGTAGCTGTGGTTAGCTATTCAAAAATTTCCACTGAGCCCCTATTGTGTGCTTGCCACTGCATTGTGATAGAAGCAAAAGAACCAATATTATATAGAAAAGATGTGGTCCCTTCCTGCCATCAAGAAAATGCCAATCTGCTTAAGAGTCACGGACTAAATATACATCATGAAGAATCCATAGAATACGCATCTATCTTTTACTTAGTTGTCTTTTCTCAAATTGTTCTCTCAGTCTAGAAAATCCATTTCCTTGTATTGTGCCACCATAATGACCTAGAATGGAAGAGCAACAATGAGAAAAAACTTGTTTAATCATTAAGGAGGAATTAAGGGAATTAAACAGGAATTGATTGAAGAAGTAGATCCCTTCAAGGATGTCCACATATCTTTGAAATTCATACAAACCCCTCCCCACTATGTTGAGAAAGGCTCATAATCAGACATATAATCATGACTTCAGAATTTTTAAGTATTTGAGCAAACTTTAATAGAAATTTATGAACAATGACTCAAAAGACAGCCTTCTCAAAAAGGATAGGGTGGTGTCAGAAATGAAATTCTAACTATGTAGTCAGTGAAACAGACAAGATGAAAAAAAAAAAAACTCAAGAAACTAAATTGGCTGCTTATGGAGTTTTCTTATGAACCCAGATATGAAAAAGAAAGATGTTAAAATATGGAGGGAAATAAGACTATCCAAGGATGAAGATAAAAAGTGGCACGAACAACCTATGTTTGAGAGGTCTTAGATGGCAGTTTCTGCAGTTCTGTCTTAGCCTTGCCTCAATCTCAAGACCTTAGAAGGGGACATTGGCTTTGTCATGCTTGTCCAAGACATCATAAAACTCAAAATACTATTCTAAAAGCTCTTGACAGCCTGGAAAAATAGACCAAAACTTTTACCAGGGGAAATGTAAATGGAACAATATATAGTTACACTCTCACATTCAAAAACCATCTGCCCCTAAATGGAATAAGGAATGAACTTACCAGCATCACTCATGATGATTGACAGGAAGTTCAGCATGACTAGTAATGTGGTATGTCTGCTTGGTAACTTCATTTGATGCTCGAATGCAGATCAAAGATTGTGCTGGTGAACCACACTTGGAATAGTGTGTTCCATCTGGGTACCACGTTTTAAAGGAAATGTTGCCCAATTAGAATACATGCAGCACAGAGGACTGTGATAAGAAAGAATAGGGGATTAAAAACATCCTCACAAAACAAAACAAAAAAACAAAAAAACACACACATGAAGAGCGCATTTAGCCTGGAAAAGAGAAGATACTCTTGGAGACATAACAACTATCTTCGTATTCTTGGAGGGCTGATCTGTGGGAAAGTAGTTATGCTCAATCTACATGTCTAGGAGAGTAGAATCAGGACAAAAGAATAGGAACTAAGGTGAGGTCGATTTTGGCTGAATATTGAGAAGACCTGCACAGCATCTAAAATTGTCCAGATATAAAGTTACTTTCATCAGGAGGTCTGTGTCATTAGAGATGTTTAAACTGAAGGCCCTGTGTTTCAGTCCCTTCAAGTCCAACAGTGTGCTTGCTGCCTCCACTCCCACTTGGACTCTGTACATTCTTTGTTTCATAGGACTTCTCCAAGACCTTCCCTTTCCATCCAACTTCTATTCATCCATCTTGTTCCCCTTCTATCTTTTCCAGGCCCTTATTCTTTCATTTTAAACCCCTCCCATCCCCAAAGTCCTTATAATACCTAGAGTCCTTCAAGCCCATTCCTATGATACCCCTTCTGCCACCCTCATTTTTCAATCTGGAAAATTCAACCTTTTCCATCAAAGCACAACTCAATGTCTACACGTGAAGCTCATTTAGTCCATCCCTTATTTGTATTCCACAGCAGTCCCTTCCTGCCTTAGCAATGGCATTTTCCTACTTATATTGTAAATATCTATCTATGTAGCAATATTCCTTGTTAAATTATGAAGTCAGTACCTGGTACTCATCATTCCATTGTCCTCAGCTTCAAGGCAGTGCCTCAGGACACATGCTGTTGAATGAATAAAGGTGATAGAAGTGATTGAGCATTAGATAGAATATTGAACTAAGGAACTTCTGAGGTTCCCTCAAATACAACAACCACATGTTTCTATGTAGCACTGTCTCTGAAGTCACAAAGGAGAGTTCCAAAAACATTTTTAAAAAATGGTAACCTCATTACACTAAGTAGCTAGTCACCCTAAGGTGCCTGTTTTGGATGAACATCATGCTTTTGTGATGTTTGGAGTGCTTTGGGATAGGGTTACATGTGATACGGTAAAGCAAGCAGAAGACATGACTTCCTAGGGCAGTGCTTCTCAACCTTCCTAATGCCGCGACCCTTTAATACAGTTCCTCATGTTGTGGTGACCCCCAACCATAAAATTATTTTCATTGCTACTTCATAACTGTAATTTTGCTACTGTTATGAATAGTAATGTAAATATCTGATATGCAGGATGTATTTTCATTGTTACAAATTGAACATAATTAAAACATAGTGATTAATCACAAAACAATATGTAATTATATATGTGTTTTCTGATGGTCTTAGGCGACCCCTGTGAAGGGGTCGTTCGACCCCCAAAGGGGTTGCGACCCACAGGTTGAGAACCGCCGTCCTAGGGGAAGGTCAATCAGGATGGAAGCCGTTGGGAGGTTTGCGTTATGAGATCATTCAGATAACCTGATCCAGTCAGAGTTAAGAATTAGCCAGTACCTTGAAACTGTGACTATGTTCTTCAGCCATGACAGGGCCAACCCTGAAATGCATGGCATTTTGGGTTGTCATGGTGTCTGAGAGTACTCTGGCATTAGTGGGCAGGGATCAAGGATGACAAACAGTCCAACAATCAAATAACTGACTCACCCCAAATGCCAATTTCCCTCCGCTCAAGAAACAGTTCAACAGAACAAATGTGTTAATTTGATTATCTTACTTCCTCTCTCCCTCTATTTGTTTTTCAAACCAATATAATAAAGATATATGGTAAAGAAGAGCAAATCCATTGGGGAAGAGGCATCTTGTTTTCACCAATGATGAGTGTTCCCTTTCCACATATGGAGTTTTGGCTGCAAAGTGGTTGACCTGCCAGAGACTACGTCTCCCAACACACCCTGTGTTTAGGTATGGCCATGTGACCAAGTTCAATCTAGGCAGTTGATATGTAGGCAAAAGTATCCTATATATCACTTGTCAACCTGGTGAATAAAAATCTCCTGTACAATCCTTCACTCTTTCTCTCACCTTTTCTGCCAATGTCCTGGGCAACCTCAGACGTTACATGTTATAGATGAGAGAACTATCTTTATCCTTGCTTCCTGAATGACTGCCTGTAGCAGAGCAGTGTACCACCTGCTCCCTTCCAATTGGTAGACTTTACATGAGCAAAAAATAATCTTCCATTGTGTTGAGCCACTGAGATTTCTGGTTTACCTGTTATAGCAGCTATCATTTTCTTAATTAATCCACACAGTTCCAAATAAATGCTTCAATTGGGATGACTTCTACATATAAAAAAATATAGATATTAAAGCATTTTTAAAACAACACTTATTTTATTTTTTACATGAACCAAAGCCATCTCCTTTCTCCATAGAGTCAGAGCTCTTGGCCTCTGACACTACTTTCCAAATAACTCAAGAGATTGGAGCCCATTTCCTGGGCAAGTGGAGGGAAGCTTTTCTTAGGCTTTTGTCTCACACGTTCATGTGGGGGCCAGTCAGTGTGGAGCCAGCCTCCCAGCCTGCCTTTTTCTCTCCTCATTTTGTTTTTGGAACTTTTTTTCCCTTTCTCCTTCCCCCATGGTGTGAGTTCGTGTGTGGCTGGTTTTCTTGGGCACAAAGCCCAGCTGAGTATCAGTTTTGTTTGTTGTTTGTACTGACTCTGTTCTGAGATCAGCCTCTAATACCCAGTGCTCAGAGTTCCCTGGACCAGGGGACCCTATTTGCATTCCTTTAAGTCAGGTTGGAAGGCAGCAAATGCAAGAACACTAGGGCTCTGCAAGGCTTTGTTCCCAGAGAAGAAAACTGCAGTATTTTGTGTAGAATCAGAAATACATAAATATGAGTTTTTGGAGCCTCCATGTTCTGATTTAATCTAAAGAAGTCTCCCAGATATTGGCCAACTGTTTATAAATGAACTAAATGACCAAAAAGTTCATTTAATTGGGATTTGTTCACATTCCTTGATAGGATAAAAAAAAAATTAACAAGCTTTCAAAGAGCAGGACAGAATCTCCCATAATCCTATAGGAGACAGAGACCCACCAGGCTGTCCATCAGGAGCCACAGCTAATAACAAATACCCACAAGGTAATAAGCCAGATGGAATTAACTCTTACAGACAGCCATTCCCAACCCAGCTCAGTCCTTGTGTGGACTAGATCAGCTTTTCACCTTATCTGCCAGACAAGAGGACAGAGGGATCCTGTGTCATAAACAGAGGAGAAGGGGACCTGTGTCTTGTGAGAGATGTCATCTAGAGCTTCCTCCTTTCGGTTACACACATATTGATTAGTTTTAATATGCAGGCTGGTTCATTCACCCTCATCTCACCTGCCCAGGCCTTTGCCTGGAGCTGGCTGACTTTGGACAAGTGGGCTAATGTTGCTAATCCTTGGTTACATTATTCGTTTCATTAGGGTGGTGGAACCTACTCTTTGGCTTATGTATGGTAAAAGTTAAATGAGATGGGTTGTGATCTTGTGATCGGTAGAGATTAAGGTGAAGAAAGTCCCTTCTGGAGAGTCTTGTTACTGTTGCTTACTAACTGAGTAATTTGGGGCAAGTCATTTAACTTCTCTGTGTTCCTATTTCTTTATCTGAAAAAATGGGGCTACTAATAGTATCTAACTCATAGGATTATTATAGGAATTAAATGAGTTAAAACTCATAAAGCACTTAGAGTAGTTTCTGGGAGGAAGTGTGTGGTATGCATTGTTTAAATAAATCACAGTGATTGTCTCATAATGAATGATCAAGAAGTGTCAGTTGCTATTGTGATTATAATGATAGGATGCTGATGATCATGACTGCTGTCGCCATGATCATCCCATTACATGTGACCTGATGTCTCCTTCTCTTCTTCTTAAAACTAATTCCTTGGCTCCTGGGACACCACACTTGCTTGTTCTCCAGGCTGTTTCCTGCATATTTCTCCTTAATCACTTCCATCTCTTTTTTTGCAACACCTCTTTCATGGTACTGTCTCCCAGGGTCCTATCTTCAGCTCTCTGTTCTTCTCATTCTGGAGTGATGTTTCTCTTCAAATTATTCCTCATATGTGGATGCAACTCCTCATTTGAGATGACAAATCCATCTCATCAGCCTGGACTCCCATGGATTCCAGATGTACCTATTTGGCTGTCATCTGTGTGTCTCCATCTGGTCAGTCCAAATCATCCAAAAAGAAACTTACCTCCTAAATCAACTCTTCCTCCTTCTCCATTCTGTATCTCATTTTAAGGCACCTTCATCTCCCCAATCACCTAAGCTAGAAATGAAGAAGTCATTCTGGATTCCATCTTCAGCCTTATGTCTCACATCCAAGCCATTACTAATGCCAGCCAATATTTCCCAAATTGGTACTTCCTTTCTCTTCTGACTCCCACTGCCTTATTTCAGACTCTACTACCTCTCACTTGGGCCTCTGAGATGGCCTCCTTTCTCTTAGCCTGCCCTCTTCAAACCCATCCTCCACCTTGCTACCCTAGTAATCTTTCCAAAACACAAAGATCACCCTGTTATTCCTTGGATGGATTAAAGCCCCCCTGAGATCCCCTTTTCATAGCTTAAAGACTAGACTGCCAATTGTGGGAAGCTCCCAATGACTGGACCCCTGCAAATTGATCCAGTCTCATTCTCAAACATCCCACCTCTCAAACTTTGTTCAGTGAATCAGTGAAACTCTCACATCTTAGTCTTTATTCAAACTGGAACCTCTGCCCAGAGTGCCCTCACTATATATACATAATTTCTGTTCATCCTCTAATACTCAGCCCTGACCCAGAAACTTTTCTTATCCCTATCACTTCTCTCCTTTCTACTTCCAAGTCGGACTCTACATCTGTATTAGTTTCTCTGTCTACTGTAAAAGTTACCACAAGTGTAGTCTTTTTAAACAACACACATATATTATCTTGCAGTTCTGTTGGTGTAAAGTCTAATATGGGTCTCGCTGGACTAAAATCAGAGTGTCTGCAGGGCTTGTCCCTTTCATTATGCTTTGGATGGGATCTGTGTCCTTGCCTTTTTCAGGGTCTGCAAGCCACCTGCATTCCTTGGCACATGGCCCCCTTCCTCTAGCTTCAATCCCAGTGATGGTGATTAAGTCCTTCTCACATTGCATCACTTTGACTCATTCTTCTGCTTCCTTCTCCCATTTTTAAGCACCTTTCTGTTTACACTGGACCCACCCAGAAAATTCAGGATAATGTCCCTATTTCAAGGTCAGCTGTTTAGCATTCTTAATTCCTCTTCGACACGTATGTAACATATTCATGGTCTCTGAGGGTTAGGACATGGACATCTTTGGACAGGCTGTTATCCTGCCTATCATGGTGTCTTTTCCATGTTTTCATAAGTCTCTATGCTTATCTATATCATTCTACATGATAAATATTGTCATAGTATCTATTCGTTTCTGGTTTTTTTTATTAAGATGTAATTGTCATATAATGTTGTACAAGTTTAAGGTGATTTGATATATTTGTTGATTTGATACATTTATATATTATTTTAGCATTTGTGTATTTGTCTATCACGCTGACTTGATTTTGACCTTCGTATGGTCTTATTCATCTTTTAATTCCTGTATTAAGAACAAATAGTAGACCCTCAGTAAATGTTTTTAAAACAATGTAGTAATGTAAATACCTAGGCATAACCAAAAATCTCTTTAAGGACCAGCACAGAAGAGGGATTAACCTGAGTTCAGCAATTACAGTTATTAATGTTAATAATCCCATTTCTATGAAAATTGGTGAACCAATATGTGATATTAATAAGTTGCATTACTCTTGTTATTATAGCTAACATTCTTTATTTTATTTTATTTTTTTATATATTTTATTGATTTTTTACAGAGAGGAAGGGAGAGAGATAGAGAGTTAGAAACATCAATGAGCGAGAAACATCGATCAGCTGCCTCCTGCACATCTCCTACTGGGGATATGCCCGCAACCCAGGTACATGCCCTTGACCGGAATCGAACCTGGGACCTTTCAGTCCGCAGGCCGATGCTCTATCCGCTGAGCCAAACCGGTTTCAGCATAGCTAACATTCTTTATCTCATTATGAAAGACATTGTCCTGAGTGCTTTTCATGTATTAATTCATTTAGTTTTTATAACAATATTCTGGTATAGGTACAATTACTATTGCCCATTTTACAAATGTGGAAACTGAGGCACGAAAGATTAAATAACTTGCCTGGTGTCAGGCAGCATAATATACAGTAACTCTGAGTTAACCACTTTAACCACTTTATTCTGCCAACCCAAACAATCCCTTCCATGACCAGTCTACATAAAGGGGAGGTCACTGTAGTCTATTTGAAATTTTGTTTATTTCTCATGAAACTCAATAGCCTTTAGCCTCATGGGTTTAGGAAAAGAACTGAGTGAATTAGCTGGCTCCATTTGGCATTTTTCAGCCAGCCAACTTCTAAGACATGTAGGCTATGGGCCTCAAGTGTAAAAATGAGCCGTGTATTATCTTTCAAAGCCACCTTGGTCTTTGGGAAAATCCTTGGGCCTAACCATGAGTCCACACATGATCATTTTGTCAGTTTAATGAGAGTCAGTCCCAGGGGAAGGCCAGCGTGCGGGGGAAGGCACGCGGAGGGAAGAAGCACATTAAATCTGTGGTTGCTTATAGCATCTGCCTTTGATGCTGTCTCCTGGGGACACACTGATCACCTCCTCTCAGTCAACAAATTCTATGTCTTCTCAGCAGTTCTGAAGGGGGAGAGGCCTTTAAGGCATTTTGTACTGACAAGCTTATTTCTCTAAGAGCTCCAGAATGTAATAGAAGCCATCAAAGGCAAGGGATATTAGGAGGTTGTTTGGCGCGACAGCCACAGAATTCATAAGTTTTCAGGCTACTTCCTCACTTTTTCAGCCGTTCAATTAGTGGCAGGGAAAACTAATAAGATGGATTTGTTCGTTTGGGTATTTTTCAAGACGTTGATTTTCTTTTTGTTGCAAACAACTTTGTTTATAAAGCTGACACTATTTTTTCACTGAATTCAAAGCTCTTGCTAAATGGTAACCTGGTCGATCTGTAATCTGAGGAAATGGGACTCAGTGCGCCTTGGAGATCCCTGAGGAGAAGGGGGACTGTTTTCTTCTTCACTCTAGATATGGTGGGCAGGAGCCGCTATTTTGTTTAATAAATCTGAGACAAACGCTAAGACATGACTTCTTGCAAAAAGCTGAAGGGTGCCATATGAACTCAGCTTTTCTCCCATGTATTTTTTTGTTTGTTTGTTTTACTGATTTAAGGAGAGAGGAAGGGAGAGAGAGAGAGAAACGTTGATGCAAGAGCGACACATTGATGGGCTGCTCCTGCACGACCCCCACCAGGGATGGCGCCCCCAACCAGGGCATGTGCCCTGACTAGGATCCTGACCAGAAAACTGACCTGGAATCGAACCAGCAACCTCTTTTGCATAGGATGACGCTTAGCCAACTGAGCCACACCAGCCAGGGCTCTCCCAGTTTTTTGTTGCTGGCATCTTTCAAAAGTCTGAGAGAACTAATTGAACAGTTTATTAACAATTAACTTTCTCTTAATTACTTTGGAGCCAAAATTACATATTGCTTCATTTTATTTTACTTCCCTTTAATTACTTTGGAACCAAGTTTGCATATTGCTTTATTTTATTTTAGTGCAATCCAATGGAAATGTCTCTCATAAAATAGAAAATTAACGTGTTTATGAATTTTTATAAACTTGAAACATTACGAAAAAAGCATATAATTATGGTGGGAGCTGGCATTCTCCTATGCTCGCACTTCAAGATGGAGGACAGGTTTGACTGCCACTCAGTATTGATTTAGCACCTGCATTTTCCTCAGACTTTATGTATAGCTTATATAATATTAATTTTGAGCAGCTATAATATAGTAGGTGCTGTGGGGAAATGGTGGCAATATAGTCTTTTGTAATTGTTCTCACAACGAAGGCCTCTCTTTAGAGACCAAATTACAGCCATGGGTCCCTGTGTGGCCTTTAGTGAGTCTCCACCTCACACTGCTGCTGCTGCAAATTATCTTTCCAGATGATTTCATCCTCTTTATTTTTAGTCTCTCTCTCTCTCTCTCCCTCTCTCTCTCTCTCTCTCTCTCTCTCTCTCTCTCTCAACTTTAAACTGTTTTCCTACCTCTTCCACCTACCTTTTTATCAGACTTCATTTTGTTATCTCTTGTGCAGTATCCTCTTGTTTGTAAGAACAAAATTCCATGCTCACCAGTGGTGATTGGAAGCTAGAATCCTGTAGAACCCTTCCTTTCCCACACTTGACTGAGGGTATTTTTATTCTATAGCAAATATTTTACAGGCTTTTTTTGCAAAGAGATTTTTAATGCTTGGGTATTATTCTGAAATACAGTCATTTAAGTTGCTCAAATTTGGGAGTTATCTAGGTGGGAGTTCATTTTATATGAGCTTAAGGGCTATAATTTGTGGTTACTCCAGTACTTTGTTAAGTATAAAGTAAAAATCAGACCATTATATGTAATGATGGCATAGAAGTAAGTACTCTTATTTTCCAGTGTTTATAGATTGAGATATTCAAAATTAACTATGGAAATCCAATATGGAAAGTTGGCAAATGTATCCACATACTGCTGAAACTAATATATTTTCTTAATTTTGATAATTTCTCAAAGTTTTTGTCAAATGCTATAAGAGGTATATATCTTTTTAAAATTATCTGTAGTTCCAATGTCTAATTTCTTGGAACATATAACTGACTGGTAAAACTTTTTAAACAAAATTTTGCAATAAAAAAAATTTCTACTTGAACTCACAGACAAATCCTCACACATGAATCCTCTTCTTTTAATCTTTTAAACAAATCTCATCTATAAATTTCTTTTTCCCTTCTCAATTAGAGAGGATTTGGTGACCATCATTGGGGTTTTTTGAAAGGGCTCATCATTTGATGTAGAAGAAATAACTCTTAACCTCCATTCGGGTGTGTGCACATACAGGTGAACACACAGTATCTTTAATCCAGAGTAAGAAGTGCCTCCTCCCTCCCCCCCATGAATAATTATTTTTAATTCATAACATTTCTGATTCATAGTTGCCCCAAAAAAACAGAAAAATAGTCCAGGTTCTATTCTACAAAAGCAAATTGATATTTTCTGTGTTATTTCCCCTTGTCTTAGATATGGTATATGTCAATACTGGCCCCCTCCTGGTCACTGACTTTGATAAATGTCATTGTTACTATAGAGAATTCAAAGAACAGCAGGGTTAATATATTTCAGTCCCCTTTTCACTCTATTCCACTCACCCTGGCTTCCTTGCTGTTACACAAATCTTCTAAGGAGACTCTTGCCTCAGTTGTTTACTTTGCACCAGTTGTTTACTTTGTCTGTGATGCTCTTGACCCATTGTTCATTTGTTCATTTTGTTCCGGTCTCTCTCAAACATCATCTCATCCTAGAAGCCTTCCCTGACAGCCCTGTCAGTCCCTCCTTGCACCTTAGAAACTCTCTCTCTCCTCTTACCTTTTTATTCTCCTTCCAATCCCCACATTTACTTAATATTGAAATTTTTGACACAATTGCATGTTCAGTACCTGTCATATCCCCCTTCACCACCCATTAGAGTAAGGCAGGGGTCCTCAAACTTTTTAAGCAGGGGGCCAGTTCACTGTCCCTCAGACCGTTGGAGGGCCGGACTATAGTTAAAAAACAACAACAAACTATGAACAAATTCCTATGAACACTGCACGTATCTTATTTTGAAGTAAAAAAACAAAACAGGAACAAATACAATATTTGTATTTGCATGTGGCCCGCGGGCCGTAGTTTGAGGACCCCTGGAGTAAGGCTTTTCTTCTATTTGCATACCTGGAACCTGGAATAGTACCTAGCACATGAGTCACTCAATAAAGATTAGTGGAATAAATGGATGAGGTTTAAATAGTCTCTTCCAGTACATAAGAATGCTCAATACTAAACATAATTATGACTTACCTTTTTCTCCCTCTAGTAAACTGTCAAACCAAAACAGAATGGTATTGAGGACTATAACTTTTCAGGTATGTTCCAAAATATATCTCATCTTTGGGCTATTAAATAATAGCAAATGATCGCCATATTGCTGGATCGCTTCAGAGGAACATAGAATAGTCATAGAAATGAGTCCATGAATCTCCTTAAGTATTCTGAAATGAGAGATCATGAGCAATAACCTATTATTTATTGTTCCTCTAACATGCATGTCCCATAAGGTTCGTCAGGGGATCATTGAGCAGCATCCATCATAGAAATGTGTGGTGGGTGGGAACAAGGACTTTGGAGTCTGACTGGCTGAGTTCAAATCCCACTTTTCCACTTAAGAGTTTCATGGGCCTTGGACAAGTTGCTTAGCTTTTTTAAGCCTGTTTCCTTAACTATGAAATAGGAATACTAACAAAACTTGCTTCGAAGGGCAAGTGTGAAGATCCAATAAGTCAATACATGTGTAAGACTTAGTGCCTAGAACATGGATAGTATTCAATCATTTTAGATAAAATAACAGTAATAATTAAAGCTTATTTAAGTAACATAATAATGATAGCTACTCATTTAACAGTTACTATTAAGGACATTATGACTTTTTCAGCTAGATCCTAAAAAATATTTTTAACAAAATATGTATACTCTCAGAGGCATGAAGAAAGTCATATTTAAATGGTCAAAGGACTTGGATGAAATTTTCTCCAAAGAAGAAGCACAAATAGCAACAAGCATCTGCAAAGATGTTCAATATCACTCATTATTAGGAAAATGCGAACCAAAACCAAAATGAAATACCACCTGATACCCATTAAGATGATTATTTTAAAAACAGAAAATAAGTGTGTGTGAGGATGTGGAGAAATTGGGATCTTTATACATTGCTGGTAGGAATGTAAAATAGTGCAGCCACTGTGGAAAACTGTGGAAGTTACTCACAAAATTAAAAATAGAATTACCAAATAATCCAGAAATTCCATTTCTGAATATAAACCCAAAGATTTGAAATCAGGGACTCAAAAAGATATTCGTACACACACATTCATAGTAACACTAGTCACAATAGTAAAAGGTAGAAACAACCCAAAATGTCCATTGACAGATGAATGGATAAACAAAATATGGTATATTCATACAATTCAGTATTATTTAACCTTAAAAAAAGAATGCAATGCTGATACATGCTATAACATGGAAACTTGAAGATAATATAGAATTCAAGTAGGGACTCCAGTTCCCCCCACCACACACACACACACACACACACCTCGCAATTGAAAATCTACATATAACTTTTATAAAAAAGAATTTATTGTTGAAATTATTACAGATGTCCCACTTTTCCCCCCATTGACCCTCTGCAGCCCATTCCCACCCCCTCCTGAGTCCTTTACCACACTATATAACTTTTGACTCCCCTGAAACCTACCTACTAAAAGCCTACTGTTGACTAGAAGCCTTATTGATAACAAATGACTATTAACACATTATTTTGTATGTTACATGTATCACATACTGTATTCTTACAATAAAGTAAGCTAGAAAAAAATCATAAGGAAAAAAATAAATTTGTAGTACTGTACATACTTATGGAGAAAATATGTAAGTGGACCCATGAATAATCAATCTCATGTTGTTCAAGTGTCAACTGTATACTAAGTGAAATAAGCCAGACACAAAAGGACAAATACTTATATGATTGTGCTTATAATGAATTACCCAGAATAGTCAAGTTCATAGAGACAGAAAGTAGAATGGTAGCTGCCAAAGGCTAGAGTGGAGGAAGGTAGGTGGGAATAGGGACTTTTTCTTTAGTGGGTGCAGAGTTTCAGTTTGGGGAGATGAAGAAGTTCTGGAGATGGATAGTGGGTGATGGTGCACAACAATGTGAATATACTTTTGCAGTGTACACTTGTAAAAGTTAAATATTAAATTGTATGTTCTGTATATTTTACCCCCCAATTTTTTTTAAAGAATGTCATCTTTGAAGCAAATGGAATGTGTACATACTGGTTCGAGTTCACCATAAACCTAAAAAACAAAGGGATATACAGGACTTACTGGGAGAGGATTTGGCTGGCTGTATTATCCCATACTGATAATTCACACCTGGATAAAACCTTCAGTTTTCAAAAAAGGAAAGCATATCTATTACATCACCTTGTATTCTCACAGCCCCTTGAGGTACTTTGTTTCTATATCTATTGTGTAGATAAGGAACATGGATCTCAGAAAAACTAAGTTCCCGAAGTTACATTACTGATAAGTTTGGTATCAGGACTTAAACCCCAGCCATCAGGCACCCACAGCCATGCTCTGGCTTTTAAATCATACCATCCCTTGACCAGATCTTCTTTCCTTCCAGAAATAAATCAGCTATTCTGCCTTTCAGAGAATACAAATAATGCTCATTGCCCCGCTGGTAAAGAGTCAGGGGTCTCTCATAACATCGGATTCTACAATAGCAAAGTGAGGTTGGTCAGTTATTACAACCACCAAGAATGATGGAATATGGCTTAAATTTATGAGTCCTCAATTCTTATTAGTGTCAATCAAGAAACACTGTCAAGCCCTAGCTGGTTTGGCTCAGTGGATGGAGCGTTGGCCTGCAGATCGAAAGGTCCCAGGTTCGATTCTGGTCAAGGGCACATGCCCAGGTTGTGGGCTCGGTCCCCAATGGGGGGTATGCAGGAGGCAGCCAATCAATGATTCTCTCATCATTGATGTTTCTATCTCTCTTTCCTCCCTTCCTCTCTGAAATAAAAAATATATATTTTTTTTAAAAAAAATAACACTGTCAAGTATTTAAGAATGAGATAAAATACCAAGATAGAAATGGCAGCTGGTTTGCATTTCCATCAACATGATATGGTTTTTCATATGAAAAATCAAGTGCTAACTAAAAATAACTAACTGTTGGAATGTCATATAGCAGCGGTTCTCAACCTGTGAGTCGCGACCCCTTTGTTGGTCGAACGACCCTTTCACAGGGGTCACCTAAGACCATCCTGCATATCAGATATTTACATTACGATTCATAACAGTAGCAACATTACCGTTATGAAGTAGCAACGAAAATAATATTATAGTTGGGGGTCACCACAACATGAGGAACTGTACTTAAAGGGCCAGAAGGTTGAGAACCACTGTCATATAGGCTAAGCATACCAACATCCCAAGAATCTCTTCGCGAATGCAGGGCCTAAAAGACTGTCTGTTTCTTGGACTGAAAGAAATGATCAGAAAAGTTTAGTCATGTTCCTTGGCCAAGGGCCTCTGCCGTAGGAGAATTTGGTGCTTTCTGTGCTTCTGGGAGAATAAGTTAATATTGGCATTCATAGAACTTGCTTTTAGAAGAGTTTCCACAGAAAGATTGTCATTAACTCCATCATTACTGCAACATGACTCTCAAGTATCTAAGAGCAAGGCAGTTGCTATGAGATCCTTGTTATTCCTAAAACTGATTCTCATTATAGACTTTAATATTCCAAGTCAGGAATTTTCTCACTCAACTCATGTGTACAATAATTTTGTTTACAAAGGAAAACCAAATATACAAATGGCCTTCTAAAAATTAATGTTACCTGTGCCTTTATAGTCACAGACCTCTGTCTGTTAAGGTTTTTGTTTGTTTGTTTGTTTTTGTTGTTGTTGTTTTAATGTCTAGCCCACTGAGCAACCTAATGTCTTGTGTAGATTGAATAGGCAACCACACAATTTACAATTAAAATACTTATTCTTGTTGTTTACTAATTCTATATCACTTGACACATTTCTAAGACCTTCTTTTCATTGTCCACAGAGGTCACTAACCATATATAGCTATTTAAATTGAAATATAATTAAAATAAAGTGAGTTAAAATTCAACTTCCTAATTATACTTGCAACATTACTCAGTAGTCATGTGGCTGGCGGCAACTGTATGAGACAGTGCAGACAGAGAACATTGTCATCATAATGAAAAGTTCTGTGGGCAGTTCTTTGCTTGCTTTAAAAACTTGTTTAATTTATGTTTTGTATCATATTGGTGACATGGGACAGGGTAGGAAAATACTATCGCACCAACTGGCATCAGCTGGTGGGTTGGTAGATGTACCTGATCTCCTACTATGTGCACCAGTAAGGTGACTTTGCAACTCACCAATATCTATCTGACAAAAACATTTTGAGGTCAAGATCATATTGCTAGTGTGAGCTCCACCTTCTCTATAGCAGAGGCGTCTAGATAGACGTGAACATGGCAGTCACCTCAGTCAGGCAATGCCCCGCCTTTGAAGACTGGGTCTTCTTTAAGATCACTCAGGTAGCCCCTTAGGCAGTAATTCTCAACTACAGGTTAGAACCGCCTAGAGAGTTTTTTGAAAATAAAGATGCCTAGGGCCCATCCCCAGAGAGTCTGAATTAATTGCTCTGGTTTGCAATCAGGATTTTTTTTTAGTTCCTCCAGATTTCTGGTATGCAGCCAAGGTTGAAAGCCACTACCCTAAGACCTGTTCCTCAAGTCTTTCCGTTCTAAGACATCTCAGCCCCTCAGTCAACCAGAGGTAGCAGTTAAATAACAGCACTGAAGAGGGACACAGGAGGCTCGGGCTTGACATCCAGCCCTCCTCCTGACTTGTTGTGGATAAGCCAGTATCCTTCCTGGGCCCCAGTGTCTTCCCCTGTTCAATGAGAGGGTTGATCCTAACTAATACCCAAACCCTATGGGCCTATGGAATACCAGTTCCTAGTTAACCTAATCAAATAGAGCTCTTCATACTGAATTATGGGAAGAAATCTTTTCTCTTTTGATATCCAACTAGTTCGTATGCATTTTATACACACCACCAGATGATGCTATGCAAGCCTCAAGTAGCGCCCTGCATTTACCCAAATATCCCAGCTGTCTCAGAGTACTGGGGGGAACGAGTGACCAATACTAAGTAGCTTCATCCACTGTGTTTAGATTCCAGCTGAATATTTAGTGTCTTCTGTGTGGATCCACATGTTTGTTGCACTTAGTGTAGACTCATCACGGATGTTTGCATATCTAACAAAGGGCTCTAACTGGCCTCAGTTATTGTGCACGATCAGCTGATGTTTCTTTTTATACCCCAAGTCTTTCCAGCTGCTCATTTGTGCAATCATTTCATTTCCTTCTCCAGAAGTTTTAACAACTGACCTTTAAAATCATCACCTAATGGGCACTGAGGTGGAAGTTCTATTTACATGACCTTCTAAGCTGGTTATGCCTTGAGTTTCTTTCCACTTGCCTCTTACCAAAGCAGGCTGGCTTTCTTAGAAGCAGCCTCATACTTCTTAGAATGGGCCCATATCTCATGATGCTGTTAGAAGTGACAGTTCCCTGCTCGGCCAGTCAGAGACAGTGATGGGATAACACCTTTCAAGGTGACAGTATGTGTGACGGCAAGTGTGCTCACTGGCAAAGATAAGGGATGAGATATCATTTGGTCTGTCTGTTTCATCACCATAACTGCTTATGGTTTCAAATTGCCCATGAATCAACCTGTAAGTGCCTTAGAATAGGAGAGCAGTTGCTAGCCGGCACTTGACTCCACTATTGCAAATAGTTCACTTCCTCAGTATCTTCCAGTCTCCTCTCAGAGTCCACGACTGAATCCCTGCCCAATGGGCTGGCCTCCTGCTTTTAGAAAGACCCTTTCCAAGCACCCTTAGGATACGGCTGCCTCCTTAAGCACGGGGTTCAGGTGGCAGTAGCCTGCCCTTTGTGAGTCCTCCTGGCCTGCCACCCCATGCACTGCTTGCTCTGTGTGCCCCAACCAAGCCCTACCTCGTGATGGTTCTTACTCTGGACTTTGTTCCTGTTGTCTCACTGGCATGGAAAAGTCCTGTAGCCCAGAGCTGCCCGGTAGACATATACTCTAAGCCACCTATGTATTTCCTTTAAATATATTTTTATTGATATCAGTGAGGAAGGGAGAGGGGGAGAGAGAGAAACATCAATGATGAGAGAGAATCATTGATCAGCTGCCTCCTGCATGCTCCACATTGGAGATCAAGCCCGCAACCCAGGCATATGCCCTGACGGTAATCAAACCATGACCTCCTGGTTCATAGGTTGATGCTCAATCATTGAGCCAAGCCAGCTGGGCGACCTTTGTATTTTTAAACTTTCTCATTACTGCATGAAAAAGAAAAGTAAGAAGCAGGTGAAACTAATGTTCACATTATATATCATGTAAGCTGGCATATTCAAAATACTATCTCAATATGTAGCCAGTAAAAAAAATTAATGAAATAGTTTACATTCCCTTTTTCATACGAAGTCTTCAAAATCCAGTGTGTATAAAGATAACTTTTTTAAAAAAAATCCAGTATGTATTTTACATGTACAGCACATATTGGTTTGGATTAGACACGTTTCAAGTGCTCACATGTGGCTGGTGGCTATGGGCTGCCCTACTGGACAGGGCAGTTCTAGCCCCACCCACCCCCTGCACCAGGCTTATCCCAGCTCATCTTGTAAGACCCAGATCCAGGCATTGTCTTTAGGAAAACATCTCTGACCTCAGCTCCACCACCCATTGTTCAATGGTTCTCAACCTTAGCCACACATGAGAATCATCCGGGATGTGTTTTTAAATTCTGAAGACCAGGCCTCTCTACAGATCAGTTTGATCAGAATGTGACTGGGACCCAGGCTCTAGTTTGGGGGGTTATTTAACTCCCTCAAGTGATGCCAGTGTGCAGCCATAGCTAGGAACTACTCTAGACCGAGTCATTCAATTACACAGCAGAAGTATATATTAGCTGGGCAATTCTGGGTGGAATGAAGGGTTGATGAGGAGACAGGAAGTAAATAAATACATCCTATGCAAAATGGTTTTCTATAGCAGCGATTTTCAACCTGTTTCATCTCGTGGTACATATAAACTAATTACTAAAATTTGACAGCACAACAATATATATATTGCCAATCTGACAAAAAATAGGTATAATTTTTATTTATTCACACTAGATGGCTATTGTTATGTTGGCTGTTGTCATTTTTTTATTTGACAATATAAGGGAAAAGATGTCAGTGCCCCTGGCTAAATAGTGAGGTATTGCATGTTTAAAAAATTCTTGTGGCACACCAGTTGAAACCTCTGTTCTATAGTATAAGGAAAAATAAATCAGAGAAAACACAAAGACTGACTGAGGTGGGGGGATGGCGAGAGGCTGCCTTATATAAGGTGACCAGGGAACACCGGGGCTGCTAAGACAGTGATGAAACTACTACGAATGGAGCCCAGATGTCTGGAAATGGGACACGAGTCACATCTGTGTGTATTTGCTATGATAAGGCTGTGAAACAAACAGCCCCCAAATCTCAGGGCTTTATACAGCAGGAATTTTGTTGTCTGTAGGTCAGCTGGGTTCCACGGGGCCCTGCAGGGCTTGGTGACAGTAAGGGCTGAGCCCAGGCTGCAGGTTGGGTTCAGCTTCATTCCTCCTGTCTCCTTATCCTGGGGCCAGCAATTGCCTCCTTACATATTCTTCCCACAATGACGGCAGAAGTACAAGAGGGGTGACAGGAAACAGTTAAGGCATCTGAAGACCTAGGCTTGTGACTGGCCCACTGTCACTTCTACACACAGTCCATTGGCCAAGGCAAATCAATGACCAAGACTGACAGCCCTGGGGTGGGGAAGGTCGTGGACCCACGGAGTCTGTGGCAGGGCAAGGAGGGGAGGAAAAGGCATGAGTCTGTAATCAACCCCATGTACATGTACAATAATTAGCTGATCAACTTTTTCTTAGAAGCTATGAAATGCTATCTTTTAAAATAAGTCCTAAAGTGTCTCTTGCCCCACATGGTCTCAAGTTCTTCTCCACTGTGCTCTCAGCGACCCTGCACGCTTCTCAATCATAGCAGGCACCACATTGTACTCCCAGGTTCTCCATGCAGCTCCCTGTAGATCTCAGAGTCCCATGTCATCCAGTTCTGGATTTTTCATCACCTACTTATTGCCTGAAACATCCTGAAGCTGCCCCTTTACACTGTCAGCCACAGGAGGACTTTGCGCTCTGCCCTCTGTGATAATATGCACTACCCTCAGAATCATATATGTTCAATGTTATGCCCTCTAGCCTAGAAGCCCAGGAGGACAGTAACTAAGCCCACTTGGTTCTTGGGTGAATGTCCAGTGCCAAGCTCAGTGATGGCAACGTCCTGGGTTCCTAGTAAGTGTTTGTTCAATTGATTGAGATGATCATAAAATGAACAGCAATGTGAAAGCCATAGAGCGGCTCTCATATGAAACCAGGACATCGCGAGGTTACTCGGTTTCCTTTCCTGTAAAATAAGGTTTATAATAAGAAGTTGACTTCATGGGGATGGTGTAAGGATTAAATGAGATAATTGATGTAAAAGCCTTAAAACACATGTGTATCACAAAAACTTGATAAATAGGTAATCATGAAATGGGAATATAGAAAACCAAATGAAGTGAAATATAATAGAAGGAATTTTATTAGGCTCATTCCACATCTCAGTGTTCCTCTCTTAATAACTAGAGAGCCAGCCTTAGTGTGTCCTAGACTATTTATTAGCTACTTATAGAAAAGAGAGTGTGTCAGAAGATGTGTCCCTCTAATTTCAAAGAGTGATCATAGAAATGCTAGGGTGAGCACTAAACCTGGGAAAGTTCTAAGGAAAAACAAAGCCAGTATTTCCTATTACACTCTGTGCTATAATCCCTTCTGTATGATTTTGCCCTAAACTCCAGTAAAATTAAAATAAATGAAGAGGGATTGGGCCAGTCTTTGAGTTGAAGAGGGAAGATAAGCAGGTCAAGTATCCCAGGGGGCAACAGGAAGTAGAGGTTAAGAGATGAGTCAAGATAAGAATGCAGAATGGAAATAACCTGGACGTAAGCCTCCTCAGAAATACTTCAAAATGTTGGAAAGGTCACTAGACTTACTGCAGAACATGGGAGATTGGGGGTCAACTCATTTTATTTGGATATTGGGAAAAAAGCAGTGATCTCAGCAAACCGGAAGACTTGGAGACATAGCGGTTACATCAATATTTATTGAGTTATTCAGACTGGGGTGCAGATACCTCAGTCTTTGAAAAGTTTATGAGTTTTATTTTGCTGTTACCCCATTGTTCTTAACTTACTGAAAAATGACTCACTTTAACATTCTTTGCTCTTTGCTTTCTTTCCTGCTCATATGACAAACCAAGGACATATACAAAGCCAGAATCCTAATGGTATGGCTTCTCTCTGCGCTCTACCCCACCCTGGGTCTCAGCATCAGATCTGTGTTTAAGGGAGGGAAAAAGCAGGGTCACAGAGAGAAGGACGATCACTTACCAGCTTAAGGACAAACTTGTTTACTCTTAAATATATATTTTTTCAGAGTCAGCAAAAGCTAGAGGCATCCTGCCTATGGACCTGCATTTGCATTTATAGTATAAATAAGAAAAATGAGTTTTAGCTAGAGCATGTCCTTAAAGAGATTATAAATTCACTCTCTTGACTGGCGTGCTGGGCAGTACTTTGATTGGTATATGAGGATGTGTGTTGCACTTGAAAGTTAAGGGAAGCGAGAAATTTGGGAAAGGAGCCAGGGGGGACATATTACCATGAAAACAATTTAGTCACAGAGAGCCATCTCTGCTGTTGAAAAGTGCTTATACCTGGCTAACTTTGTAGACATTTACTCCGCAATGAAGCTTGGCTTATGGTGGGTTAATAATTAGATACTCTTTGTGTATAGTTCAAGTGAAGGCCACTAGCTATGACTTCACTTTGGCTGGGGTTTCCCTGTAATCCATTTAGCAAATTAAAGAGATTACTTTGATTGGTGCCATTATCTCCTATTCTCTTGCGGGTGAACCACTTAACCTGTGCTTAATTGAAAGAGATAGAGAGGGTACAGTAACAAATACAATCAAAAGGAAGGGGCAATAGGATCTGTAGGCCAAACAAATGATCGGCACTGGGCTAACAATAGCAGATTAGAGGTGAGATCAATTAATTAGAAGCTATTGTAGGCGTTGGGTGATTGCCAAGGTTTCTAATAGCCTAAGCCATCATGCCAGCTCTGTTTAGGAGGATTTTAATGACTGGGAGTTGATGTGGTTATTTCAATAATTACTTACTTTTATAATGACTTCATTAGAATACTAAATGTATTACTTCAGCGAGGAAGATCTTTATCCACCCCAACACACACACACACACACACACACACACACACACACACACACACACATACCCAGCCATATTGGAGGCTACATCTTCCCATAGAAGAGTCTTCTCTTTGGAAGAGGCAGTGGTTTGGATACAACTATGCTTGTGTTGTGTTAGTAATTATATGTCACGCTCCTGCTCTGTGAGGCCTGGGCTAGCTGTTTGGAGTACAGAGAAAAATGAGGCACTGTGTTTGGAGTGGTTGCAAACACAAAAGCATAATTTCAATGCAATTTGATAAAGGCGAGGGCAAAATTGTGCAAAGGGTATGTGTCAATGGCAGTTTAGTAGAGGAGAGATCCTTCCAGTTGTTTCAAGCAGAAAGGTATTTAATATAGGGAATTCTCAGATTTGGAGTTTGGGTGCCTGACTGACTTCATCTTCTTCCTCTCTTGCCTTGTTCTGCTTCAACTGCATTGGACACCTCCATGTTCTTTCAATTCCCTGGTCACACTCCCACTGACTGTTCCCTTTGTTTTGGAATGTTCTTCCCTCAGAGACCATGGCCAACTCCGCTTCCTTCAAATCTTGCCTCGAATGTCACCTTTTCGGCAAGGTTTACCCCAGCTGCCTTCTTTTAACATCGCTACTCACTTTCACTTTCAGTACTTCTGATTTCTCTGACACCATTTCATTTTTCATAGCATTTAATTTTTAAAATACAAAATATTTACTAAATATGTTTATTCCTACATACATAGTAGAATGCAAGTTCTACAGACAGGTTCTGTGTCTCTTATTTAATGATGAGCCCCAAGGGCCCAAATCCATGCCTGGTATATAGATGGTGTTAGGTAAGTATTTGCTGAGTGAATTAGTTGTTTATAGCATCACTGGAAGAGCTGGTGGAGAGGAAGCCAGGATGCTACCACTAGAATAATGGGTTCAAAGTCACAGCATCAGAAAGCTGTGCCCACGTCCTGCCACTGCGCCACTGGGACAGCTTGCCACTGCAGCCACTCACGTCTTTAGGACCCTCCTCATCAATCTTGACGGCCAAAGGACGATGGCTTCTGCTTCACTTCCCCCTTCCGAACCTCAAGAAGACAATCTAACAAACACAGTATTTATGTTTTTCAACTTCTAGAAATCGAAGGAGGTATAATGATGTCTGGGGAAGCCACTCCGACCATCTGCATAGGACCTTATGGACATGTGAAGGAGGGCCACTGACTCTCCCCAACTATGGATGGGCAAACTGAGGCTCAGGGTTTCATAACATTGCACAAGGCAGGTCTCACAAGTCATTCTCTGAATCAGGCTGACCCTCCGGTCTCTGCATTCTGAAGCCCTTGTTTCACTCCACATCATCTCTTTTGGCTGCTCAGAGCATAATAAGACCACAATCAAGAATATGTGTCCCCAGGAAGGCCTTGCCCGCTGCTAGAATTATGCCAGTGACCCTAACCCTTGCCAATGTGGACCATACCAGAAAGCAGAGCTGGGCTTGTGGAAAGCAATCAGAACCTTGAAAATAGCAACTGGGCATGTGGACCTTTCCCGTGGCAGGTTCCTTGCTGTTACACCCGTTCTTCTCAGGTCAAAGAACATTCAATGACCTCGCTCTCTATTTTGGGCGTGACCCCAAGTAGCAATGCTTCTGTTCCTCTGTATCTCAGCCCTGGTGTCACATCAGTCTGACAGGAGGCCACATAATTGCTGAAATTAACGCATAATACCTGACACCTCTGAGGTGTCTCTCAGAGTCTGTGAATATTTATTTAATGGAAATGGAGAGAGTATGACCTTGCTGGGTCAAACTGACTGTTTCTCTCTCTGACACACCTTGTAAAGAAACAGAAATTTTAAGCTGTGAATCAATAAGGTCCTCTGCTGTGGGGCTGCTGTACTGAGCAGGATTATTCCCTTATTAAGAGAATCTCTGAGGGGCCCATTTGTGGATGGCATTGGGTTAGGGCCCAGTGAAAATAGGATTAGGGGTAGGGCTTCTAAGAAATTCTACTCTGGGCATTTGTACGGATGGACCAGGCATCCCAGTAATCCCCATCTCTTGCCATCCCTTCCCTTTTTGTGTGCAGAGTGGACCTACTGAGTTCTAATAAATAACTTATGGCAAAAGTGATGGGGTCATTTCCAAGATGAGGTCATAAAAGACTGACTTCTGTCCTGCTGATGCTCTTTTCTCTCTTTCTGTCTCCCCCATCCCTTATTATTGTGTTTGCTTTGATGAAGGAAGCTACCATGTTGGAGAGGTTTATGTGGAAATAAGACTTTAGCCAATATCCATTGTGGAACTAAGGCTCTCAGTCTAAAACTGCTGAAGAACTGAATCCTGCAGAGATACACATGAACTTGAAAGTTGATCCTTTCCCGATCAAGCCTTAAGATGACTACAACCCAAACAACACCTTGATTGCAGCAAGAACACCTAGCTAAGTCATACCCAGAATACTGACCAAAAGAAACTGAGAGATCATAAATGTTAAGCCACTAAGCTGTGAGTAATTCTTTATTCAGCAATAGTAAATATAATGAGGGAGGTAGCATTCTAATATGTGGGTACTCAGTGCTTCATAATTTCCTATAAGCTGAAAAGTAGAAGAGGGTCTCAAGATACTTAATAAAACCATTTGGATGTGCATTCCAGAATATTAATATTCAGAATTATTAAGTCAAAATCTTGACTCATGTTTGAATAGTAGCTACATTTACCAAGTGTCATGAGAGTAACTCTGTGAGATACTAGTAAGTGCCCCAATATTTGTTCATAATATGTTTATTCACTTATTTACACATTGATTTACCTGTGCATCTCCAGGTAATGTGTAGCCCTTATGGAGCTTATAGTTTTACAGGTGAGAGCAGCATTGCCTCAATGATCACAATGAATACATAATTAAAACCTGAGATGAATTTTATAAAGTATATGAATAGCCTCCCTGTGTTTGTTTCTATATGTTAGGTAGAACTGCTGTCTCCTGGGCTTGGTGGAATGGTCTTATGTAGTAGGGTGTCCTGTAGGGCCAATGGTACAGCCTCACCATTCACCTGAACTGGGCACTCCAGGTACACCCTCCTGTTGTAGCTGAACCTTGATTGCTGTTGGCGTGTTAGTGAAGGGGTTTACCCCCAGGCCAATCAGCTGCAAGGACTGACTGCAACCACTGTGGAGGATCAGCTGTGTAGGAGCCCACCTCTTGGAGCAGAACTTACTTCAGGGGGACTCTTGGTGTCCACTGAGTCAGCCCCTTGAGCGTTTTGCTTGTGGAGGTGATTGGGTGGTGCTTCAATGTGATCTAAAGCTGTCCACCAGGTGTGCAAGCTCTGGGGCCTCCCAGGAGGTACAGGCCCGGTCAAGGTCAGCCATTGTCTGTGTTCTGCCTGGGCCATCTGGCATGAGCTGCAAAGCAATCTGCAGATGGCTGCTACTTGTGCTGGATTTAGAGGTGCCCAGGAGAGGCCTCACTATGAACCAAGCTGGCTGCTGCTAGTGGTGGGTCTGGAACCACCTAGCAAGAGTTGGGGCACACCAAGGCCAGGTCCTGATTGTTTGAAAGATTTTAGGAAATTCTGAAGCATAAACCAAGACAGGCTGTTTGTATGGAAAAACCACTGGAAAACAGCTTGGGTGGACCCTCATGTTGGGGGGGACAGGGCCTCAGGGAATCATCAGGGCTGGGCAAACAGTAATAGCCAGGTTGATGGAGACTCAGATATGGCACTAGCCTGCTGGCTCTGTGCGGGGAGGGCCCAGAAAAGGAACAATGGCTCTACCAGCACTTCTGTCTAGAGAAAACTATCCCTCCAGCTCTTGCCCTGATGCCACACAATTCAGTTTCTCCCCATATGTCCTTGGTGCCTTTCGGCTCCTGCCACAGTGCTGGAGCTCAGAGTGAGTGAGTCCAAGTAAGTCCATGTGCAGGCCGTTTAAGAGGAATGCCTGGGACTTCAGCAGCCCTCTATTTGACTCAGCCATAATCCCTGCTGTGGGTTTTTTGTTTTCTTTCATTTTCAAATTATAAGAGAAAGTTTATTTAAAAAGTTACAGAGGTAGTAGAAGTGAGCCAGCTGGGCTGTGTAGGCTCAGGAAGCAAAAAAAGGGCCCTTGAAGCTTAGGAGAAGGAAAGGCAAAGGTATAATGTGCCTGGGGGGAAGAAGAAGAGGATGGGAAAGAAGCAGGTGTGTTCCCACTGAGTTTTACAGCCAGAAGTTGGGGAGACTTCTCTTCCTAGGGTTCCTATCTGGAACCCTAGGTTGGGGGGCCTGGTGTGGGGCTGGCACTCCTCCCTCCTGGTGGGTGGGTACTTCTGCAGCTGAGATCTCTCCCAATTTTTATCTGCCACACGTGGGTATGGGACCAGCTCATTCTGTGTCTCTGCCCCTCCTACCAGTCTCTATGTGGCTTTTTCTTTATATCCTTGGTTGTAGGACTTTGGTTCAGGTAGACTTCAGGTGGTTCTGAATGATGGCTGATCTGGAGTTTAGTTGTAATTCTGATGTGGTTGTGGGAGGGTGCGAGTACTGCATTTACCTACACCATCTTCTTGACCAGAAGCCTTTAATTATTCTCTCTGACTTTTTTGTTCCCCCAAATTGGCTTAATCTTTACCCATGTGTAGCTGGCCATTTGAACATTTTAATAGTACCTTATAACACACGGTGTTCTTTCTTGTGTTCACAATAGCCCTACAAGGTTAGTATTTTCACATTTCACAGAGGAGCAAATCAAGACTCAAAGAGGTTAGTCCCCTACAGTGAGTGGCACCTGTACTAATTCTCTTTCAATACTTCTCTTCAAATACACCTATGTTGTTACATAAATATGTTTATCTTACAAGAAATTTTATATATCATGGCCATAAATGAAAATATCCCTATCACTTATGAGACTAGAGATGTGGTCAAGATTCATTGCCACCAAAAAGACATTTTCTGTACTATAACTAGATGCAATTCAAAAAGCAATTTGTTTGTCACTGTGTCATTCAGTTTTGTCATTTGTGTTTGTGTACCACATAAATTAATTCAAACCCTATCAGTGATGCAGGTTTTGCATCTTGTGGGGGGAGGGGGGGGATGCATTGATGAAATGCCCATCAGCCTGAACAAAGTTAACCACCCTTGGTGCTCTTGTATAGATTCTGGTGTTCTCTTCTGTCTATAGACAATGATTATACCACTCTTTCTCCATTTCTGACTTGGCGTTGTTTTTCCCATGTACTCTATTCCAAGCCAAGCCACATTTCCCCCCTATGTTTCTACTTATAAGAAGGAAAAAGAAGCTAAATTTTTGGAATAAGCAATTTCTCTACAGAGAGTCCCAAGGCTGCACTCATATCAAAGCTAAATAACCTCTCATTCTAAGGGATGTTGGTCCCGCCGGCCAGGACTGAGGTCATTAGCAGGGCAGAAGGAGGAAGTGTGGATAGTAAATGCTTCCATCCATCCTAGTCCACACACAGATAGACACCCTCAACCTCCCTTAGTATCAGGCCAGCAGGCTTCCCCAGCATCAGGAATCACCTCGCAAATTCCAGCCCCTCCTGTATGAGTTGAAAATGTTTAAAGAACTTCCCCTTTGTCAACTGATGAAATGCATGGCAAAACCTTTTGTAAATTGCAAAATGTCCTCTGTAAATATAATATCTGGTGTATTTCCTATTTTTCGCTATTTAGTTTCTTTTGAAAACTAAATCCAGGAAGGATGCAAATAGACATCTTGAGAAATAATTGTAGCTTGTGATAGAAACATTTGTCTTCCATTCGTTGTTAGCCATATTCATTAGCGTTTGATAAAAGCAGATGTGCATGTCGGGTTACAAATGGAGACATTCAAAAAGCAGGGAGGGGAAAGAAATTTTTCACCATTAACTTTTTAAAAAATAAAATGTATACTTAATAAAAATCAAATATTTTGTGCATTCATACAGTTAAAATGATTACATTTAGTATTAAAAGCAAGTGGCCACAATGGCAACACATTGTCAAAGAAATTTAAGCTGCAAACACTATAAAGCATTTACAGGAAATTGTCCACCATGGTTTACAGGCAATACTGCATTTAGCAATCAATTCCATTTGTGCTGTAGTCCAGGCTTGGGGAGGAAGGAGGGAAATGGCTAAGATGCCCTGGAATATAAAGAATAAATAAACACGGAGCCACAAAATAAATGATGTAGAGAGACTTTGGAACTGAGTTCAAAAGCAGACTATAAAGCAGTTGATCACTTCTTCCCCTCCTAATCATGCCAGGCTGGTTGTGGGAGTTACTGCAAGACTTGGAACTAATTGAGGCCGAGAGGATACAGACAATATGCTATTTTCTTTGGTCCAAAGCTTTGGTGCAGAATAGTCTTTGTATTTTTGCTGCCCCTTGAAATCAAATACCAGCTGTGTGTTCATTCAAATAACCCATGAGCACAGGACATAATTCGGGCCAATTTGCATGAATGAGGGACTCTACCCCAGGTGGTATCCATTTGGTGAATGATTACCTGGCCACAGACTGTGTTTCTCCACTGGAAACGCTTCCATTCCTGATCACCAGCAGAACTCCTTACAACAGAAACAATGAAAAAGGAGAGCCAAGCAAAATCATCCCAGAGCCGCCATCTTCCAAGAGAACGTGTCATCCTTTGGAACTGTCCTCCTCTCTTCCTTTTTTCCTCATCTCTTAATGATTGAAATTTCTGTTTTTAACGTGCCCTGCAGAAACTTGAGACACCGATATTTCCCCACCTGCCCCCTTTTCTATAACCTCCCTTTTGTGCAAGTTCCCATCCATTGGCCATTTTCCAACAGTCCAAGGATCAGAACCCTCCATTATTCCTCACCCCTCCTCCTTCACCTGTATCTGGGGGCCTAAAATTTTGGAATAATAATCTCTTGAGCCAAAGATATATTAACTCACTTATACTGTTGCACCGTTGAGGCAAGGCTTTCTGGTGTCAAGGTGCACACCATCGCCTGGAGCAGCAAAGAAACCTTTTCAGATGTGCAACATGGAAGGTCAGAGCTCAGGTTGAGCCAAAGGAAGCTGAATTCAAGTATCAGCTCTGTCTTCCATATGCTGTGGTACCCTGATCAGGTTCCCTACTGTGTCTGACTCTATTTCCTCCTTTGCCAAAATGATAAATCAGACATCTCTCTTAGGGATGCTGTGAGGTTGACATAAGAGACGTGCGTAAAACCCTGAGCTTGATAGTGGACATTTAGCCAATGCTCCATGAAAATAGCTTTATGGACCACACGATATCAAAGAGACAGAGTATCCATATTCCCCATTACTACCAACCTTCTCTCAAGCACAAGTTATCTTTCCAAAGAGCCAGGCTTGTCCCCAGATATCTTTATTGTGTGTTGTGTATGAAGTCTGACAAAAACTGAACTGCAGGGAGGTTTAGATCAACAGAATGGCATGTGATCATTTACTAAACTTTGACAAAAAAAAAAAAAAAGAAAGAAAAAAGGGTTCTGCTCTCCATAACTCCCAACCACTTGAGATAATTTCACTTGACTTCATTAAGCTTGAAGAATTGCACTTTCCCTTCACCCCTTTCTTCCTCATACTTACTTAGCCTTTACAACTCAAAAGATAATTGCTCTATTAACAAATGTTTATAGCATAATAAAAGAGTGGGAGGGAGGGAAGAGATTTTTTTTTTTCTGTCTGGGCCATTCCTTTCAGTTTCTTGGAAGTACTAGAGAGAAATAGAATAAGCCATAAATTATTTTTGGAATTAAACCAAAGGGTTCATTTTTCAGCCACTAGCAAACAGTTCTTCGCCAAAAGACTCCAAGATCTTGTGGGGAATAGGCTACCAGGAATTCCTAGTGGCTGAACAGATGTCACCATAACTGGAGTGTGAAGAAATCCTGGCTTTACTGGAAATTAGGAAAAAGCTCTGGCAGGTATTGGTAGGGGCTGTGGAAACCCCCCTAGGAAGCTTGGAGTTGGGGATTTAGAAGAACCTTCTGGAGAATTTTCCCTTCTTTGGGCTGATCAAGTATTACCCTATTTCAATAGAAATGTCTCATAACTATGTGTTATGGACTGAGTTGTGTCTCCCTAGAATTCATCTGTTGAATTCCTATCCCCCAGGACCTAAGAATGTGACTGTATAAAGAGGTAATTAAGGTTAAATAAAGTCATTAGGGTGGGTCCTGATCCAATCTAACTGGTATCCTGATGAGAAGAGATTAAGACATAGACACACAGAACAGACCATGTGAAGACGCCCAAAGAAGAGAGAGGTCTTCAAAGAACTAATCCTACCAATACTTGATCTCTGACTTCTAGCTGCCAGACTGTATTTAAGCCATCCCATCAATGGTATTTTGTTATGGCAGCCCAGGCAAATTGATACACACTGTGTGTTAAGGGACTCACCCAACATACCCTCGTGACTAAGGAAGAAGATTCCTTCATGGTCTCCCCCAATACATTCAAGAGGCTTTGGAAGGAGCACCCCTGACCCTAGGAAGCTCCAACAGGGTGCATGGTAACAAGGTTCAGGAGTCAGGAGTGACCCTACTCATGCAGTTCACCTCCTTGAAGAGACTGTGCTTTATTGGTTGATAACCCGCCTCTGGCTTTCTTGACCTCTTTCTAGGACATTGTTCCCTTTCTAAGGGCCTTTGACAGTGAAGAATGCACTCAGCTTTCTGCTCACTCCTCTGCTTCTTCCCTTTTTTTCCACCCTTCCCCCTCTCACCCAGAGCATCAGCTTTGGTTTGTGTTTGACCCGGTGGTAATGTTTTCTTTGAGAATTATATGTAAAATTACCCCATCATCAATGTCTAAGCCCTCTCCTCACCTCTGACCCTGGAATTCTGTATGGCTTGCTCGTGAGGTAGAGAGGGGGATGTGGCAAGAGTGTTGTTAAAGGGACATTTTCTGATGAAACACAGATCACCTATGTCACCTTGGGCACATTCCCTCCTTTCTGTAAGATCTCATTTTTAACTTCTGAAAAATAGAGAGTCGGGGCAAAATTGTCTTTAAGATCCCTCCAGGTTTAACATGCAAGGATTCTAACCCATCTACTCAACAAAAATATGGACACATACATCTCTGCCCTCGGGTCATGAAGGCACAGCCCCATGCCTGAAGATCACTTTGAATTCAAACGCTGTGTCGTCTGTAAAATTATTTAAGCGAAAAGCTGCACTTGCAGAAACCAGTCATTAATGGTCCCAAATAGAACAATTAACTTTTCTTTGTACTCATGTTTGTAAGGACTGTAAAAATTGCTTGCCCTTCGTCTTGCATATAATAAGTCATCATTTAAGAGAGATGTGTGAAAATAGTTGAGCCAGATGTTTGATTTTTTTTTTTAAACACACACAGCTTGTTTGCACACCACCTTTTACCCAGCGCCGCAGTTTGGCCTCTGAGGATAACTAAGAAAAACCTCTGAGATCGTTACAGGGGCGCTTCACCTGCCAGTCTGGGCTGCAGGATCTCTATAGCAACCAAACATAAATCAAGGAAATGGCCCCTTTTGTAAGTTGGTTAATAGGCACAACATGCTTCTTTAGAAAAGCCAACCATTCTTTCAATAGACTTTGATTGAAAGTCAGCCTTTTCTTCAGACACATTCACATTCACATCTAGTAGCAGCTTGTATGGCTGTCCACGGGCTAATTTATTACCCTTTAAAGATCTGGCGAAGAAAAAATGGCCCTCAGAACAATGTTTACATTCAGAGGCATAAGCACAGAGCTACAAAAGAGCATCCTTTTGTTCGGAACTTGGAATATTAATCTTTAACTTGGGACTTTAACCACCCCACCCCCCCTTTCTGGGGTTCCACAGAACCTCTCCTCTCAATAAAATTTTTACCGATTTAATAGGACTTTGTTTTTAATACGTGGGAAGGGGGGGAGCCTTCCTCCCATTGTTTTGCCAAACCCTGATAGAGATGAATTGTTTCTCGGCCTCCCCACCCTTTGCTTGGAGAATAGTCTGTTTCAGTGATTGCTGCCAAGGGGAGTTTGCTCTCTGGTCCCCAAGAGGAGAATTGGGCTAATTAACAAAAAGACCAGGGATGCTCCTCACTCCTCTTAGGAAGCGAGAGAAGGGCCATCAGATGGCATGTAGGCCCCCTCACACCCCCATCCCACCACAATGTAATTTGGAAATGGATCCAAGAAATGCCCTGTGTGGGGCCAGTCCTCCCAGTGTCCTAGAGGATAAACACAGAGCGGGACACACACTGAGGGCTTCCTTTCATGTGAGCAGGGTCACATCGCTGAGTTAGTGATGTGCTTTCTCTCGAGGGTGGGGGAGCCAAAGGCTGGGCCCTGTCTTCTCTGAGGTAGAGGGAGGAGAGGGGGGAAAGCCTACAGAGACAAACCTTTGTAGTATTTTTTCTAAAGCCGATTATGGGATGAAAAAGTCCTTCTAAAACAAGAGGGAGCTTGCATTGCTCTGTGTAGCTTCATATCACAGATGCAGTTGGGCTAGAAAAGATTTATATTAATGCTCTCTTAAATCCTCAGAAACCAGTCCTCAGAAATCAGACTCTCCGGGAGCTCCCTTCCCTTTGATATGGTCAGCTGTCCCCACTAGCAAGAGGGGACTAGGGCCTGGTTTCAAAGTGTGCGTGTGTGAACATGCCCTCTATTTTCGTCGTAGCCTGTGTTATCAGAAAAAGTTGTCTCATGCTGTTCAGGGCGGATCACTCAGAAATAGCTTTGGCCTTATTAGCCCTAGCCTGGAGAGATCTTTGGGGTCTGTGAAACTGAAGAGTCCCCCAAAAATGTAAGCAAAATAAGTACAGTGTGTTAGAGATCCCCTCCAGAGCAGAAAAAGGTCCTAGACCTTCAGGAAAGGGGATCGGGTTTTGTTTTCTGCGGCCAAGGCCACATGGAGCAGGAAAGTTAGTTGTGCTGGTGACTTACAGCCTGACTGTGTGGTCATGCTACCAGATCACTCACTTTGCGCATAATTTTTCACCAAGTGCCTGTATCCATTCCTGACGTACAGGGCACTAGTCAAAACTGTGGGCAAAGGCACTGCATTGTCAGCATTCAAATCCCAGCTCTGCCACTTGCTGATTCCATCACTTCCAGGAAGTGACTTCACCTCCCTGTGCTCAGATTCCTCATGTGTAAGGTAAAGTTATAATAGTGCCTACCTAACAGAGCTGCTAAGAGAATTCATTGTGTTATAATAGACCCTGTAGCCTGGCCCATCATAAGCCCTCAACTGTTAGTTCCTGTGAACATCGTTAATGTTTTTGTCATAGTCGATGCTGTTGTATTGTTAATATTGTTCCCTACAGGAAGAACGCCCATGACATTGCAACACACAGCACAACATTTTCCAAGTCCGGGTGACATTTTGCAGAACACTGGACAAAAAACAAAGTAGTTTCCCAAGGCTGGGGTTACTCATTTTTTAAAAAATCCAGAGATAGGAATCAGCTGTGTTTATGGCAATAACTCATCCAGTTTGCCTGAAACCATCATGACCTGGTATCTCCATCCATCCCTTCCTATAATCCTGTGTGATGGAAATACCTCAGGCTCAGGAGTTCTGGCTCTGTGTGTGTGTGTGTGTGTGTGTGTGTGTGTGTGTGTGTATTTCCTGCCTCCTGTCTGTTCTCTACCATCAAAATGAAAAACCGGTTCTCCTCACCTACCCTTGCTTTCACAGGGCCACCACCTAGTTGCATTTTTACAATTTAAGCAGAGAACACTGGGGCCCAGTTTTGCATGTGGTAGCCAGGAGTAGATCCTCAGGACTCATTCACCCTTACCCTGCTCATTTGTTTGAAGGGCTTTGTTCCTGTCAATAAGCCCCCTCAGCTTCAGACCAAGTATCCAGGAAACAATGACTTTAGAGGAGGTAAGACGAGACACTCACCAAAGGAGTCACCAAGGAAGATGCAGCTTTCTTCCCAGGAAAGGACCCCACATCTATAAGAATTATGTGAACAAATCAGAACTTGCAGAAAAGATCAAAAGAATTAAAAAAACTAAAGAAGACTAAGATTTTTTTTAAAGAAAATAATACTGTGGTTATTTTGTTGTTAGTTAAGAATTAAATTTTAAACATTGGGTACTCACTGAGGAGCAGCATGTTCTAATTGGAAAGGTTTAGGTCTTGAAGAAAACCATTTGAACCCCAGGAACTTGAGTACTTACTATGTGGCCTTAGTCAAGTCCTGGTCTTGAATTCATCCCAGCTGCCCATCAGTCAGCATTTAGAAAGGAAAAATAAACACCACTTCAGCTATTTCTAGCAAAAGGAATTTAATATAGAGAATTGGTTGATGGAAGAGCTTAAAAAAGAACTTTGGATGTTGGGGAGACCCAGAGGTTGGCTTCAATAGGAAGCTGCTCCCAGCCCTGAGGCTGAAGGGATAGTAGGAAGAGATGATACTATCAGAGCCTAAGAGCTGGGCAGATGGCGGGCGCTAGAACCCCAGAGGAGATCCAGTCGCATACGAGAAACCACCTAAGGCAGAAGGAGGAGGGAGTGATGTCCTGGCTTCTCCCCACTGCTGCCCCCTATTGGTGGGAACTTCCTGGAAGCCAGTTGGCAAGGTACTCGTATTAGTATTTTCCCAGTCTTTCCACCTCCTGCTCCTGGGTAAATGAAAGGAAAAATCCCAAGCATTACTGATTTGCTCTCAATCCATTCCCTGCCTTTCCCCTGCTCAGCTCCCTATCACAGGATTCCACAACATATAAGTAGATGGCAGTGGCCGGTTAACCCTTCACTCTTGGATCAATCCTCTACCCTAACCTCATGGGATACCAGAAACTATTTCCATGTGTTTTCTGTAAAGATAGTCTTAATCTGTTCATTTTCCCCAAAGGACCTTATATAACCCTAAGTGATAGACTTATCTGTTACCATGTACCATGTAGCTCTCTTATGCTAGACAAGCAACATGGTGTAGTGGTTAAGGACAAGATTGCTTAAGCATTTGGGTTCAAATCTTGGCTATGTCTGCTGTGTGATGTTGAGCAATTAATTTAACTTCTCTGTTCCTCAGCTTCCTCATCTGAAACATGGGATTAAGAATAGTCTCAAAAACCGTTAAGAGGTAAACAGGTGGGGTCCGCGCAATCCTTCCGGAGGATTCAACCCAGTGGTGTGGGGGTGCGGGAAATGTGGCGTACGGAAGACCCACTCCCCGGCGCCGCTCGTGGGGGGCCCAAGTCCTTCTGATCGAGGCCCAGCCCGTGGACGGTGTGAGGCCGGTAGCGGCCCCCGGCGCGCCGGGCCCGGGTCTTCCCGGAGTCGGGTTGCTTGGGAATGCAGCCCGAAGCGGGTGGTAAACTCCATCCAAGGCTAAATACTGGCACGAGACCGATAGCCAACAAGTATTGTAAGGGAAAGTTGAAAAGAACGTTGAAGAGAGAGTTCAAGAGGGCGTGAAACCGTTAAGAATAGTCTCAAACTCATGGCATTTTTAAAAATCTGCCTCATGGTGTCAGTTGAGTTCTAAGTATTAACTGAACATTTTTTTCAGGCCCCACCTGAAGTTCGGACATGTCAGGGTCCTGCTATAAGTGCTGTGATAGAATGATAAAACAGAATTGTTTCTGCCTCGGACTTGACTAAGGTACCAAAATTCTAGGAATCAGATGCCAGCCTAAGTGTGAGGCAGACATCAAGCAGAAAGCAACGTGTTGAGAACAAGCTCCATGACTCTTCAACACTGTCACCACCAGCAGCCACAGGGGAATTGAGAGGTAACAGGGGGCACAACCTGATTATGTGGAGGATTCAGAAAAGGGAGAGTTTCACCTCACACACTAAAGGTGTTTCTCAAAACGTTGTCTTGTTAACTAACTCCGTTAATGTCCATGGATTTCTACAGCAGGGACCTAGGGTCCAGTGGAGTGGATTGTCCAAGAAAAATACATTCAAGGATGCATAATCCAACGTAATATCATAAACTCTAGGGACAGTCAGATACCAAGAGAGGCAAAGCTGGAAAGAAGAAATTTAGAAAAGGATCAGAAGACAAACATGTCATTAAATTTTTTCAGAAAAAAAAGCAAAAATATACGTCCTCTCACCCACGGTAGAAAAATCTGAAGAGGTAAGCAGCATAAAGTATTCCAAACAGACTCTGTCCCAAAGAAGCTGGGAGTCAGGATTTTGCTGGAAGCTACTGCTTAAAGGAGAATTGAGACAGCCATGTCATTGGACTAGGAGGGTGGATAGTAAATTTCCTTTTTGTAGCTTGAGGACTTCAGGCGAATTATGTCCCCGTGTCTGTTGCATCGCCTCTAAAATGTTGATTGCACTTGTACCTATCTGTTGACACTGATGTGCGGTTAAAATGAGTTTGTACAGGAAAGTGTATAGCAAGCAGTAAACATCAAAATTCTTAGCTCAATTATTTTAATTATTTGGTGGTAAAGGTCTGGTAAATTATTTGAGGAAGAGTAGGATGGGAATGATCTGGATCACTGGGGGAAAGCACTCATTCCACCTGGGAGGTTTAACTTATTCCCTGTCCAAATGGTTTTGTTTAATTCCATGGTTCTCAGGGACCCATGAACTGGTCTGTGTCATTATTACTGGTTATAATTTGGAAGTCCTATTCCTCTTGCTTCCTTGCCTGAATTCGTAATAGATTAAGTGAAGCAGACATCTGATTATATGCCATCCCCAGCAGTGCTTTCCTTCCCAGTCCTTCTGGAGAAGAGGATATTTTATAGTGGAAGGAGACATTTCTTCCAATATCATGGGAGGTTCCTGAGGCTCATGGACCAAGTTGGTTCCTGGAGACTTTGAGTTTTGTATAGAGCTCTCATTTCCCGCATGTCTATGATCTAGAGCAAAGTTAAATGGAGAAAGACCCAGGCCCTCCAGCTGACTGACCTCTGTGGACTTGAAAGAGTTCTACAGATACTGACCTTAGGATATCCACATGCCACTGTGATGGGATACAAAATGGTCTGAATGTAAGTGTACGTCTTTCTGAGCAGAACGTCCATTGTTGTCTTCATATTCTCAAATGGTTAAAAATGGCTTAGGATAGTGGTCGGCAAACTCATTAGTCAACAGAGCCAAATATCAACAGTACAACGATTGAAATTTCTTTTTTTTTTTAACATGCCCTTGACCAGACTTGAACCCGGGACCCTTCAGTCCGCAGGCCAATGCTCTATCCATTGAGCCAAACCGGTCAGGGCTGAAATTTCTTTTGAGAGACACATTTGTTAAACTTAAACTATGTAGGTAGGTACATTGTTATTAACTTAATTAGGGTACTCCTAAGCTGGCCTTTGCTAAAAAAGTCCTCAAACTGATTGAGGTGCGTTCGCTGAGGTCGACCCCTTCCAACTCTCCCATCCACACTCGTCTTGTATACTTGATTCATCTATCTCCTTTCCGAAAACTGACTTCTGCGCATGGGCCACGAAGTTTCAATCGCAGTGTACGTGCGCGTCCGCACGTGGTATTTTGTGGAAGAGCCACACTCAAGGGGCCAAAGAGCCACATGTGGCTCCCGAGCCGCATTTTGCTGACCACTGGCTTAGGACAGTGAAGGGGAAGTAAGGTTCAGAATTCCCACCTGCAGAATAATCAGACCAAGAACTACAACATAGACCATTAAAGAAAGAAAGGAGCTTATAATCAACTCATTTAAACCTGCAATCTTCCCCTCCCTTCCCCTGACATTACAGTTGAAAAAAAACTGAGGCTCCAAAAGCTTCCTTTTCCAAACTTATAGTTTACTTTTAATTTTACTTTGGATTTAAACTGGTCAAAGGCTTTCCTGCCTTCTTTACCAAGATGTAATATAATACGAACTCATAGGAATCAGGGTTTGTTTGTTTTTTTGTAATCTGAAACAGCTTTTATCAGAAACCTAATTCATGAGAAGATAATCATGCAGGAAAAAGCAGATCTTTGTGGTGTGTGTGTGTTTTTTCCCTTCCTTTAAGATATCAGAACTATTAAGGATTATATTTTTTTCTTTTGTTTTCTTCCCTATTAAAAGCAAGAGTCGATCCAATATTTCCCCCTCATCCTTCTGTCTAGTCTCACGCATGGGATTAATTAGACAAGACGAATCACTGAAGGAACATTTATCTTTATCCAGGAGATTGTTTTCATAATTTTTTGATGTCATCCGAGCATTTCCACTTTTTGAGTGGCTTTTTGTAATGACGGATGGGTGCAACTGCTTTTAATGCCTGGTGAGGCAAGCATTCTCTTATGTGTGTGCATGTACATATGAGAAACATTAATTTTTAATTTACTCTGTTTACCTTGAGCAACTGCCAGTGGATGATTCAGATATTCCACAGAAAGGGGCTTTTCTTTTATATTATAGGACAAAGGACAGCTAAGCGTGTGTTCTTTCTTCAAAGCAGAGGTTCAGAGGGAGGGTGGGGGGGCATAGTATTTATTTGTGCAGCTTACAAAAGGACTGTTTTGACTATGTAAACACTCATATAATTTTATTAAGAGTTGCTACCAGATCTTTTCATCTAGTATAGGCTTAAAAATTGGGCTTAGATACAGTGATAAAGAACCAGCATGGGCTGTTCCCACGTTCCTTTAACTCAGTAACTCACTGTGTGTCTATCTCAGGAACGTGATTGGCGTAGTGGTGGGTTCAGGCTGGTCTCTTATTTCCAGTCCCAGGTGTGACACCAACATTAGATGTCCCCAGTTTCATCACCTGTCTTGGGTTCAGGTGCACCAGGAGGCTGGATACATGGGGCCTGCTGATTCTAAGAAGGAGCAAAACTTCCCATCTTCCCTGAGAGGACTTGGGAATGAAAACTACAGAATTCCAAAGGCTTTCCAATAAATGCTTTTACAACCTGATTCCAGGGGTTAGGATCCTCTTCAACTCTCCCCAAATTGTCTAAGAACTGTTAGGGGTTTACTCAGAAAAGAGGACTCAGTTCTGATTCCATAGAATGAGAGAGAACTGGAGAATCTAAACAAGTCACTGTTGTTGCAGCTGGGTGGGGCCTTGCATCGATTGCATTAATGTTCAGGGCACATCTGAGGGGACACTCTTAACAGCATAGATATCAAGGAATTGTGTCGTTACTAAAACAGTTTTCTGGCAGATGGCATTAAGGTGACATGTTCTAAAAAAATTTTCAGTGTATTGGCTCAGTTTTAGGTAATATGAAAACAGTTATTTTTAGGGCAGCTGTTATTTTTATGATAAATAACAATTAGTGAGTATGAACCAGAGAATGGTGGTTAATTGCTTTTGGCCTCTCCCTTCAGGACAGGCTTTTTAACATAAATTTGGAAGATCAGTCAGCTTTGATAGGAAAAAAGAAAGTTGTATCTTCATTATCAATCACTCCTAACTGAAATTTAGGATTATAAATGGAAGCACCCCAAACACAATATTATTAGCATTATCTATGAATTTTTTATATATCACATTTAAATTGTTGCAATATCTCAAAATATTATTCATGCTCATCACAGTTATGCTGATTGTTAAAAGCTACCACTAATATATTATCTAATGAGATAATAAAGCAGAACATATTATACATTTAAAAAATATTTTAACTGTCTTTTAATAAAACTGGTATCCTTTGTAATCCCATGTATTTTATCTCATGAAACTTTATTCTGAAAGGGACTTCATAGTCCTGACCAGCCTATTAAAGTGTCTTGGGCACACAAAAATAAAGAGATTTTGATAAAGGAAGTTAAAGACTAGGAAATATTAATTCCTTTGTCTCTTCTTTTTGAGAATCATTTGCCCTCCACCTCCCTCCAGCTGACCGTGGAAAAGTCATCATAATTGTATAAATCCACCTGAACAGTTTGCCTTTAAGTCTAATTGCCATTCAGTATAATTACAGCTACGCATGGCATTACATATACATCAAATTGATTTTTAGTTCATTTGATTCGATTTCAACACCAAACTGTTCATTTCAGCAATCTTTATGGTTTCATAGTTTATGCCTTAGTAAGATATGGTTGGAGAGAAGACATCACATGAAGCCACTTGGGAATCACTGCTCTACATTTAACCTGTGCTTCCATGATGGCTGCTGCACTGATAAACACTCTCTTATATGACAAAAGATGACACTGTTTTCTACAAAATATCTTTGCATTATAATTTGTTCAGCACAAACACATGCTTCTCGATGTGGAAAAATTATTAAGATGCTGCAAAACATGGCACAACTTCTAGATTGTGCTTTGGCAAACATGTGCCGGAAATACTGTGTTTTCGCAGCACGTACAATATTCTCTGGTGCAAAACACAGTCTCGTCAGAGTTCCTCAACCCACGTGTACTCTTGGACAGCTCATTAGCAAAGACGATCTAGTCTCTGAATCATTCATTCCAAATTCTAGAAGAGGGAATATGACTGTTCAAGCCTGATGTGCTCCCGGATCAATGCAGGAGGCTAAGGGGACAAGGTCCCACAGTACAAGAAATCCTGCAGGGACCCCAGCAGGTGGGCAGTCCTCTGAGAATGGAGGGGGTCACAAAGGCTTAAAAAGTTTAGACCATAATGGTTATTCAGGAAAGACGGGACTATCTGGATCCCTGCCTATGAAGGGTGACAGGATATCCCTTTGGTGGCCCAGCCTGATCCAGAGTCCTTAGCAGGAGGACCAAGATAGCAGTCCTTTCCATTTGCAGATATATATTCAGGGAACATAAGAGGGCTTTTACATGAGTGACTCTGTGTTAGGCAATTTTTATGTATGCTGTCCCATTGAATTCTCAGATTTCCCCAGGCAACACCTACCAATATTTGTCTGATGAAATTTCTATTTTTAAAAATATATATTGGTATTGATTTTATTTTATTTTTTTAAATATATTTTATTGATTTTTTACAGAGAGGAAGGGAGAGGGATAGAGAGCCAGAAACATCGATGAGAGAGAAACACCGATCAGCTGCCTCCTGCACACCCCCCACTGGGGATGTACCTGCAACCAAGGTACATGCCCTTGACCAGAATTGAACCCGGGACCCTCCAGTCCGCAGGCTGATGCTCTATCCACTGAGCCAAACCGGTCAGGGCTGGTATTGATTTTAGAGAGGAAAGGAGAGGGAGAGAAAAATAGAAACATCAATGATGAGAATTATTGATCGGCTGCCTCCTGCACACCCCTCTCTGGGGATGGAGCCCGCAATCCGGGCATGTGCCCTGACTGAGAATTGAACTGTGTCCTCCTGGTTCAGAGGTCGATACTCAATCACTGAACCAGGCCAGTAAGGCAGATTTCTTTTTTTTATATATGTTTTTTTAAAATATATTTTTATTGATTTCAGAGAGGAAGGAGAGGGAGAGAGATAGAAACATCAATGATGAGACAAAATCATTGATCAGCTGTCTCCTGCATGCCCCGCATTGGGGCTTGGGTCCACAACCCAGGCATGTGCCCTTGACTGGAATGGAACCTGGGACCCTTCAGTCCAAAGGCTGATGCTCTATCCACCAAGCCAAACCAGCTAGGGCTTCAATATGTTTTTACTGATTTGAGGGAGAAAGGAATGGGGAGGGAGAGAAAGAAACGTTGATGTGAGAGAGAAACATCCATCTATTGCCTCCCACATGCACCCGACCTGGGGTTAAACTGGCAACCTTTTGGTGCATGGGACAACACTCAACCAACTGAGGCCAGGGCTGATGGAATTTATAGGATTCGAGTCCTCCCCTTTAATGCTGAACATTTCCGGGAGTCCCAGCCTCCTGCACAAAACAATTTCCTGGCATCTCCTGTGGGTGTCTAACATATGCCTGCCAACTTCCCCCGTGTGGGTCATTGGCCTTCTCTTCTGCTTGGTTTCTTAAATGATGGCAGTGGCTGGTGCCTCCACTGTTTCAGAGGCTGCTAGTGGCTGTTTCTCCCCCGCCGTGATCTCCATGCTGATGGAAATGTTCTGGAATTAGACAGCGGTATGGTCGCACACATTTGTGAATATACCTACAAGCACTGAATTGTACACTTTAAAAGGGTGAAGTTTATGTTATGTGAATTCTACCTCAACTAAACGATGAGAAGAAAAAAAGTGAGTTCTCACTGAAGCTGGGCTGTGCCCGATGGAGACCAGACTAGGTCCCGTGAGAATAATCCCTCTTCTCCTGCACTTCTGTGGTGTGGCTGTTAGAATACTGTTCATGTCCCACAATTTGTGTGTATGAAAGAGAGGGAGGGAGGGAGGGAGGGAGAGAAAGAGAGAGAGAGAAAGAGAGAGAGAGAGAGAGAGAGAAGAGAGAAATTGCTTTTTCAGTATTTTTTCTTTACATCCTCATTTCCCAGGTGTGAAGGGGGCTGGTCTAGAAGACAACCTGAATGGCAGGCTCTGTGCTCTCCTTAGAATGAATGACTCCAACCCTCGAAGGCCATCTGAGCCTGAATGTACTCCCTGAGTTCTTTCCCAGGAGGCCCCTTGGCCCTTTCCATGAGCAGCCACATGGCACACATGGCAGTTCCAGCCCCAAAGCCAAGCAGGACTTCTCGAGGTATCATTACCTCCATTTGCAGATGAGAAAACCTGAGCCCAGAGACTGTGACCTGAGAAGCAAAGACAACGGACACTGATTTTATCCTCACAACTTTGCCAAGTCCCTTTCATCTGATTCAAGTGCTTTTACCAATGAACCCCTGTTGACGAACTTTATCATAGGACTTTCTGTTCGGTGATCACTGCAATTAAGCTAGAACATAATAATTGACAATAGCAAAGCAGAGCTTCAATTAATAGTTGTGAGCTAGCCCAAAGAGTAAGTAAAATAAAAGGCCATGGCTGAATGAATGCGCACATGAAGACCCCTACCCCATCTTTAATTTAGCTTTTCCCTCTAATCCCCCATGATCTTGAGCTGGGAAGACATGGGCAGACACCCCCCCACAAGGTTGAGATCTCATCAGATAAAAGTTATTTCTCTTCTGCATGGCGATTGGTGTTCATCATCTCTCTTCCCTCGATAACATGGGTTGTGTAGGATGCTCGTGTTTCCTTCTCTGTGAAACTCTGATACAATAACAACTTACCGCAATCACTGGCAGAATTTCAATAGGGCTACTTTTGAACCCCGTAGAGCCACCACCAGCCTGGCAGAATGTTTGCATTTTATTTTACTTTGTTTGGTCTTGTGTTTTTTTTTTTCTCTAAATTGCAGATTACAGAGTCCAGGGTTCAAGAATGCAGTGGGACTGTGGGTGGCCCACTGGTTTAACTAGGCTTAGGAATATTGCCAGGTCATAGCCAGTACAATCCTGAGACTTAGTGGTACCTACTATGAATAAAAACAAACAGAGCACAGTTCCAAAGTTCCAGAAAAATAAAGCATGCTAGTTCCTCCCAGGTCCCTCTCACCTCTACCGTAGACACATAAAGATGTGGGAGAAGACAACCCCTTTGACCTCAGTAGTAGGGCTACATACACACCATTTCAATCATCTTAAAAATGAAATATCCTTAAAGAAAGCAAACTAAACGGGAGTCATTCTTAAACCTTTACAGCACAGTAGACTCATGTCAGGAGATTTTTTGTTGTTAATCCTCACCCAAGGATATATTCCATTGATTTTTTTTAGAGAGAGTGAAAGGGAGGGGGAGAGACAGAGAAACGTCAATGTGAGAGAGACACATCTATTGGTTGCCTCCCACATGTACCCGGATCCATGGCCGGGGATCAAGTCTGCAACCTAAGTACATGCCCTTGACCAGAACTGAACCCTCAACCCTTCAGCCTGTGGGGTGGCACTCTAACTACTGAGCCAAACTGGCTAGGGCACCCCAGGAGATTTTAACAATCTTCATTTTAATGGGCCTCATCCCACATCAATTAAATCAGAACCTGTATGGGCACTCTTTTATAAAATTCCCCAAGTGATTCCAGTGTGCAACCAAGGCTATGAACTAGTGCTTGGAGCAAATTGACATTATTCAAGATTTACATTCCAATATCCAAAGCAAAAAAAAAAAATTGAGAATAGAAAAAAATTACTCTTGAAAAATCCTTTAAATTGCCCATGAACTAGAGTATAAATGACTTTGCATCTAATGGTTAGTGTAAGTGTAGGTGCTTAATAATACACCCAGAAATGTACTGCATATAGTAAATGGTACATGTGCAAAATATAATTTTGCTATGTTAGTTACATAACCAAAGCACACATGGTGTTGTATTCAGTTAGTAAAATGCACAGAAGATGTGTTCCTCTGTCCAAATATGGAGTCAAAGTACTGTTGGTGTAAATGATTCATCTTTAAATTTTGAATGATCCAATATCAATTTTAAGATCTGAGAGTTTTCGTAACATATCCCTGGCTGTATATTTACAACTATCCAGGGGTTTGCAGAATAAGGTGGCCTCTTATCTGATGCACAGATCATGGCTGAGCCTAGAAGCCAGTGTCTAGATGCCCAGCCTATTACTGGGCAGGAGTAAATCTGGCAGATAGTCAAGGCCTTTCAAAACCTGACTCACTTAGCCTTATCTTTATTGCTTCTTAGAAAAGCTGCTCAATTCAGTTCTGCTAGTCTCCTCTTTGCTTGACATTAAATGTTTATTCCATTATTCCACACCTTTGTTCAAGCTTTTCCTTCTGGTGTGATTGTCCTTTAAATCCCCTCCTCTTGCCCATGATCTCAAACCTACCCGCCTCTGTGCTCCATCCATCAGAACCCACAATGCTCTGGTATTATCTCCTTAGACTACCTAAAATGGTCTGTTTCTTCATTATTCAGCTTGCCTCTCATCTTCACTCTTTTGGACTTTTCCATTGACCTTGATCAATTCCATTTGGTCTGTCTACCCTTGGAAGAGTCTTTGGCTCTGTCCTTCCCAATGTCTAATCCTGCCGCAAGTCTATGGGCTCCATCTTGAGCGTCATCCAGAATCTAACCACTGCTTCCCACCTTCACAAGTCCAAGCTTCCGTTTGATCCTACCTGAGTTATTGTAATAATCCCCCAATCATTCTTCCTGCTTCCACTCTTGCGCTTAAAGCCTGGCTCCACATTGTCAGCTAGAGCAATCCTTTAGATTGTAATTCCGATCATGTCACCCCCCTATTTGGAGCTCTCCAATGGCTGTCATCACCCTGAGGATGAAATCCCCAAATCCACCAAGTTCTGCCAAGACACCCTAGCAAGTCAGACTTTCTCCACAGAGTTTTACTAGTCACATTAGTAACAACAGCTGGCATTTAATGAATGTCTACTCCATAGGAGGCACTGGTGTAAGCCTTGTCCATGTTTTACATGATTGGAAACTGAGGCACAAAGAGGTCAGGAGACTTTCACAAAGTACACAGCCAGTAAAGGGTGAACTAAGATTTAAACATAGTCCACACGTTTGACCCCTGTCCCCCCCTGCCTCTAGGCATAAAATACACTACCTTGTGCTGCAAAGGCCTACTGTTAGACCCTCATTTTCATTTCAGAGATTTCCAAAAGGAACCCAGCAATCTATTTGTTGTTTTATGTTTGCAAATGTATCCGTGTGTGACTTTAACTGTTGGAGGAAAGGTTTTAAGGAAGGAAAAAAAAAAAATAAAAAGACTGGAGCCAGAATTAATTAGGGAAGCCCAAGTTGCTCAGACAGCCATGTCCCAGAGCCAAGCTGGAAGCCAAGAAATTTGTTTTAAAAATATGATCTCTCCCAAGCTGAAGATTACGTCAAATATATGGTGATATACCACCCAACAGGCAAGACCACAGTTTGCTTGTTTAAAGGCTGTTTTACGTTGGCTTGGCGGCTGCTCAGAGCTGCACCACAAGCAGTGGGCTGCAGTTCCTGGATGAGGGTGGAAGAGTTTTCTAGAAAAAAGGATCTGTGGTCCTTCCAGCCCCGACTTTCTGCTTTAGGGAGGACCGTCCTGCATACATCAGGCTTTCCTTGTTATCACACCTGAGGGACAGTGTTCACCACATTCTCTACCTTGTGAGGAGGGAGAAGTCCCATTTGAGTGGCAGAAAGAGCATGGGCTTCAACTAGAATTCCCCACGTAAGAGTCTGCTCTCTCCCAGTGGTCTTCGGAGATCCTGGTGGTAGTGTCACTCAAGGGTGAGGAGCAAAAAGCAGAAAAATGATTGGTTGTTGGAAAACACTCAAACCAGACACGTGATTTGACCTGTCTGGTACCCACTGTGTCCTGAGCGTCCCACCTCTTTCTGTTGACTCTGAACTTAAGCGACACTTAGATGGTCCACCTGGAGCCTTGTAAATATTTGGGAGGAAGACTTTCGAGGGCTTAGCCTGGCCCCTCCTCGACTCTATTGTAAACAATTGTTATATGAAACAGTTCAGAGCATGGGAAGAAAAGGCCAGTCACACACCGGGAAGCCCAGCACCCCCTTTTTGGCGAAGGGGAGTGAGAGAGCGTTGGGTTTCATTGATTGGATCTCCGCGGCAGGCCGGCTGCCCCCCAGGAAGGCCTGGTATTCCTGTCCTCTCCGTGAACCTGCCTGAAAGGGATCCAGGAGTTATTGGGTAATCAGGACTTGTCAGCACCTCGGTTATGCAGGATGGTTCAATCCGATAATGTGAATGGAACCTGTAATAGTGCTGATGAAAAGCGCTCCAGTTTCAAAAGGGCCTTGAATGATTTTTTGTTCATTTTCTGTTTACATGTAATGCGTTATTGATGTCATTACCTTATAATACAGCGGCTTGTTTCATAGAAAAACCAGGAATTATTCATTCTTAAAAAAAAAAAAAAGACTCTGAAGGAAAAGAAAGAAGGAAAGAAAGAAACCCTGTTACGTGAGGAAAATTGCATTCGAATGCGGCAACTGAAACATATTGATTTTCTGGCACCAGACTTTTTAGATTAAAAATGCCAATACTGAATCCTTTCATGACCTATAGTTCATATGAAGTTCGCATGTCATTTACTATTATTCTGAGGGGAGAAAAAAGCTGAATCTGTAATGAAAACATAGTTGGAAGGAATGTCTACTGTTTCTACAATTTGCATGCCATTAGAATAATGCCTGATGATGAGCTAAACATGCTAGCTTGAACATTTTTCTTCGTTTAAATCAAAGCCATTAATCTGTTTTAATTGTCTGCTTGTCTTGGCTTCATCCTTGGTGAGAGGCATGGATGTGCACACTTTGGTTGTCCTGGCCTGTTAAGGTTGGCTTGTGTAAGCTCACCATGCTAAGGCACATTCCTTCACATTCCACTGGAGTTGGAGACCTGCATCTGGTCCTACTGCATCCAGAAATCATTGATGGTACCTATTAGTTGTTCTTCCAAGTTAGTGAAGAACTATAATATAGACACGTATGTTCCTGGCCTAGTCCTGATTTTATTACATAGCTATTACCAATCTCTAAAGTCCCTGGGCCAACACATGCGTGCCCCAATGGTATCTCTGGTTTTTGTTTTCTTATGATGTGCCATGAGCCAGGTTTAAAAGCCAAGCAAAAATTTCTTTCCTAACAACCCATTTTCTTTTACTATATTCTCTTGTGTTTTCAAGCCATTATCACAAATATCTGTGCTTTCTTCAGAGCCCTCTCTACCTCTTGCTAAGCCAGAGGCTATTTAGTTTCCTTGGCTTCAGACAGAAATGAATAGATCCTCTGACATTTTGGCTTCAGTGTCTTTATTACTAGAAGGAGGATGAGGCACTCAGCAAGTGTAGATGTCTCGGGTAAGCAGCTTCTTTAGCTAGAATCCTTCTCTGCATCCCAGCAGGGGTTGGAAAACTATGATTCATGAACCAAATCTGACCTGACACCTACTGTGTGTGTGTGTGTGTGTGTGTGTGTGTGTGTGTGTGTGTGTGTGTGTTATCTTTATTGATTAAGGTATTACATATGTGTCCTTATCCCCCCATTGCCCCTCCCACCCCACCCCCCACTCATGCCCTCACCCCCTTGTTGTCTGTGTCCATTGCTTATGCTTATATGTTTGCATACAAGTCCTTTGGTTGAACTCTCCTCCTTACCCCCACCCTCCCCTACCTTCCCTCTGAGGTTTGACGGTCTGATCGATGCTGCTCTGTCTCTGGATCTGTTTTTGTTCATCAGTTTATGTTGTGCAATATATTCCATAAATGAGTGAGATCATGTGATATTTATCTTTCTCTGACTGGCTTATTTCGCTTAGTATAATGCTCTCTAGTTCCATCCATGCTGTTGCAAATGGTAAGAATTCCTTCTTTTTTACTGTAGTGTAGTATTCCATTGTGTAGATGCTGACATCTACTTTTATAAATAAAGTTTTATTGGAACACAACCACATCCTTTGTTTACATACGGTCTATGGCTATTTTTGTAATGTAACAGCAGAATTGACTAATTGTGACAGAGACTGTATGGCCAGCAAAGTCTAAAGTATTTACTGTCTGGCCCTTGGCAAAAAAGTTTGCCAGTCCATGCCCTAGAATATTGTGTTCCTTCAATCTTCTCCTGCATGATGGTGGCCCCGAGTAGGTGCTGCTGCTTTTCAAATCTGTGTCCTGAGCAGTGAGTGTAAGAGAAGCTTAAATCATGAATTTATTTTTTAAATTTATCTTTATTGTTAAAAGTATTACAGATGCCCCCTGTAATACTCCCAGTTCACCCACTCCATCCCATTCCCATCCACTCCCCAGGTCTTCCTGCACTATTGTCTGTGTCCATGCACTATGCATATATTCATATAAATTCACTGGTTAATCACTTCCCATCCCACCCCTTCCCTCTGAAATATGTCAATCTGTTGTATGCTTCAATGTCTCTGGATCTTTTTTGTTCATCAGTTTATTTTGTTTATTAGATTCCAAATGGAAGTGAGCTAATGAGGTACTTGTCTTTCTTTGACTGGCTTATTTTGCTTAGCATAATACTCTCCAGGTCCCTCCATGCTGTCTCAAAGGGTAAGAGAGCCTTCTTTTTTACACCTGCATAGTATTCCATTGTGTAAATATACCACAGTTTTTTTAATCCATTCATCTACTAATGGGCACTCGGGCTATTTCCAGATCTTAGCTATTGTAAATAACACTACTATGAACATAGGGGTGCATATATTCTTTCTGATTGGTGTTTCAAACCATAGATTCTTGAATGAGGTGGAGTTTTAGAAATCACTTAGTCCTATTTCCCAACTGACTGATGTTTGATTATCCTCAATAACATTTTCAGTATTGAGAAAACTATTACATCCCCAAATATTCCATTCTGTATTTTGATAGTTCTATTAGGAATTCTTCTTTGTATCAAGTCAAAATCTATCTCCTTGTAGGTTCTTTTCATTGGTTATATTCCTCTGCTTTGCAGACATAGAGACAGGTGTGAACCCTCTTCAACACAGTAATCATTCATGTATGGAAAACTTGTTATTTTTCTCCCTGAGTGTTTTCTTCTCTGATAGGTACTCCAGTTTGCTTCCTTTGTTCCTTTCATGGCAGAGTAGTGAGTCCTTTATTAACCCAGTCACATTCCTCTGGATGTATTAATCCACCACCGGGCACTAATGCAATATTCCAGCTGTGGTTCTCCCAATGTGGAGCTAGGTAGACTCATAGCCTCCATCTTTTTAGCAGGTATGTTGCTGTTACTGTAAACTAAACTTTAGTTTGCCTTTGTGGAGACCCCCATCTCACTGTTGATTCAGACTGCGAATGAAATCAACTGTCTTGGTCAGCTCAGGCTGCTATAATAAAATAGCATAGACTGGGTAGCTTAAGCAACAGGCATGTTTTGTCATAGTTCTAGAGGCTGGGGATTCCAAGATCAAGGTGCTGGCAGATTTGGTTCCTGGTAAGAGCCCACTTCCTGGTTTGTAGGTGGCTGCCTTTTCACTGTGTCCTTGCATGGCCTTTTCTTGGTGTGTACACATGAAGAGAGAAAGGGAGATCTCTGTCTTCCTCTTCTTAAAGGGGAATAATCCCATAATGAGGATCCCACCCTCATGGCCTGATTTAAACCTAATTACCTCCCCAAAGCCCCACCTCCAATTACAATCACATTGGGAGTTAAGGCTTCACCATATGAATTTGATGGGGACACAAACGTTCAGTCCATAACATCAACTGATACATAGGAAATCATCTTGCTGTTGTTTCTACCTTGGTCCCTTTTCTACCCCCAGCCCTACCTGCCTGAACTGTATCCTTTTACAAGGAAACCTGATTCCTTGACATCTGAGAATTGCTTCTTAACTGGGAAAGACTAAGACAAATTTCTCTAATTCTTGCTCCCTTCATCTATCCGTGTAAAGAGTGGCTTCTTTTAGACTATTTACTCTTCTCCAACCTACTTTACCTACTTTAAATGGAAGGAAAGAAACTGAAAGCAAAGATACTTAGTGGGAGTCACAAATGCTGTTCACTGATTTTGGCAACATGGTAGGATTACCCTTACTGGATCCCTATGGTTGGGCGGGCCATATGATGAAATCTGGCCAATGAATGGTGAATTTGGAAGTGATGCATGTTACTTCCTGGCCAAGCATTTAAATGCCAGTTCAGAAACCTTTAGGGAGACCTCTCTCATTCATAGTCTCTTTCTCTCTCTCTCTCTCTCTCTCTCTCTCTCTCTCTCTCTCTCTCTCTCTCTCTCTCACACACACACACACACACACACACACACACACACACACATTGTAACCTGCAGCATTGAAGATGGGGGCTGTTTTGTCAATCTGAGTCTCAGAATAAGGTAGCGTGGAACAGAGTCTCCTACTAAGTCAGGATGGACATAGAACCTGAGTGAGAAATAACCCTTTGGTTTTACAAGTGGTTGAGAATTGGGGGTTTTTTTGCAACATAGCCTAGCATATATGACTGCTAATCACTTCTCTCCAGGCACTCATTCATTCAACGTTGGGCAGCTCACTGTTTGGTACCTACTATATAAAAAGCATTTGGGCTATCACAGTGAACAACACAACGGTCTCTACCCTTGTAGAAATAGAAGGTTTGCTCATTTAATGTAAAGGCCACATTAGACCTGGACTCCTCCAAAAATAATGTGGCAGACAGAATGCAACATGTTCAGCCTGAGATTCTCCAGGTGTGTGATGACCAGGGAGTACATCAGAGAGGATCCCGGCTAGGGGTAGAAGTGCCAGGGGTTAGGTGCTGGTTTTGCCATTTGCCTACTGTATGACTTTGGGCTGACCACTCTACCTGTCTGGGTCACTATTTCCTTTACCCCTTTCCAGTCGTGCTTAAATCCACTCTATATCATTTATGCCAGTGGAGTCCACCCTCTACTTGAATGCTTTCAGAAACAGTGTGGTCACCACTTCCCGAGGAAATGTTACATCCATGAGCACCTGTGTCTCCTAAGATGTTTTTCTTCCTGAAAGCCTGGAGATATAAGCAATTGCCCTTTGTGGTGAAACCCCCCAAGGTCAGAATTTGCACATAAATCATTTTTTTTTTACTGAGCTACTTATTCTGTGCCAAGCTCTGCTTGGATTATGCACTCTGGAGATTAGAGTAGAAGTATACCCAATGGCCCTAAACGTAAAGTTCAATTTGACAAATGAAACAAGCAGGTAGGTACCAGGACATGACATAAGGTGTGACATTGTGGGTCAGAGTCAGGGAAAGGGAGGTGTCGTGGGGATGAGGATGATCAAGGAAGGTTTCATGAAGGGCACTGAACTTGTGCCCAGCTTGGAAGGATTTTAGATCCTAGATACGAGAAGGGATTCAAAGAGGGGCATGTCAGATGGGAGCACAATGTCAGGGAAGACAAAGAGAGGGTAAATGTGGTGATTGTGAAAACAGAATGGTGTTTCACCTGGCAAGACCAGACAGACAGTGGGAGTGAGGACCAGATTCTGACTAGCCCTATGTGGACAGTTATTGGGAGAGTCCACTGACATGGAATTTGAAAGATAAAATACCAGCCATCTATACTATCTAGGTGTGTAATGATGGGTATATACATTTCCTTTGCAATCAAGAATACCTCCATAGCTTAAAAAAAAAAAAAAAAAAAAAAGGCTTTGCCCATCTTGGTCTTTTCCTTTTATCACAGATTCTCTCTTTGTTTATAGTTTTTATTTAATGAACAGTAGCTACCGTATCAAATTATAGATGTACCTCCCTGGACATTGCTTGTGTTGGTGGCAGATATTGCCATGTCAATATAAATGGATCAATCAAGGGCTTCCACTTAGAAGCTGGGGGTGAGGCTTATGCTGCAACCAAACATGTGGAGAAGGGAAACATGGAAAGGAATACCAGCGCCAAGTGGGTTCTATTCTTCACATAAGTGATGGGTTTATTTTGCCTTTCAATGAGAATGGCTTTCCCCAGGGCACACATGGGACATAGACAGTTCAGGTTCATGACACAAACTCTCAAAGAACACGAGGAATGACAGTGGGGATATGGATACACACACTCAAGCTGCCCTCGCCCTGGCTCCCAGTTGACCTCCTCAGTAATTCCTTCTCCTCGTTCAAGCTAGTGAGTTTCCAGTCTCCAAAGACAAATTCAAGTGAAAACAAACCTCATTACAGTTGTACTTGGTTAAAAAAAAAAAAAAAAAAAAGGACAAGGAAAAACGAATTAAGGAGATACGTGAAAAAATAAATGCTGTGTTCAAGATGTACATTGGGACAGATGAGTTGTTTCCCGTGGTGTAAGGGGAAGTAGTTAATGAACTTGGTGAATTCAAGGCAGTCATTTTTGAAATGCCAAGGAGGATGGGGGTAGACTCAGAGACAGAAGAAAAATTAATGTGGTATTTTCTATAAATGGAAAGGGGGAATTTTGGCTAATTAGCTTTTGGAACATTAAGGTTATCATTAAAATAATAGACTGACTTTTCTGTAGATCATGATGGTTTTCAAAACACTCAGATTTTATTTGACTTCCATTACAACCCTGGGAGGTAGGAAGACTGGATTTTAAAAAAATATCTTCATTTTACAGATGAGAAACTAATATTGTGAGAAGTTGAAGGACTCGTTCAAGTTTATGTGGCTAAAAGGTAACTAAAAACAGTTCCTCCTAACTCCAGTCTGGCCAAGTATAGAGGCAAAGCAAAGCCTGGGAGTTAACAGTGGGTGTATAAAATGCTATCTACTTAAGAGAGGCAATGTGGCAATGTAATTGAGTGGGCAAAGGCTCATTCTGGAGCAAACATTGCAAATAGAAGCCTGAGGTCATAATCTAGTAGCAAATGAGCTTGCATAAGTATGGCCCAAACAATATTTATAAAGTTAAAAACAATTTTTTTAACAACATTTAAAAATAAGGGCATTTCATAGTAAAATCAAGATTTTTGTTCTCTTTTTAAAAAATCAACATGTCTGCCTCATTAGGAACAGCTGTCCCTTCCTGTAAACCATGAGTTCTCTAGTTTGCCACAGTCACTACCACTCTCTATTGTTAAGCCAGTCCTGGAGACCAAAGATTAATTGTTGTTGTTTTTTCCTACTCGTCTTCATCACTCATTGGATTCTGCAGGCATTTGAATTTGTGTCCCCAGGTCTGAGGCACCCTCCCAGTTCTATCCATTTCTAGTCATGTGAACATGAGCAGATTTTCACTCTTTAAGCTTTTCTTTTTATTTCCACTGTATAGTGGATATTTGGGATCTTCTTTTTTTCTTTCAACATTATTGTTTTCTTTGTAAGTTTCTATCTTATGAGGATAAGGAAACCCATGTGGTTTCCAAGCCTCCCTAGCATCAAGGGTATGAATGATAACTCTGGCTCCTCCAGTCAAATGGAGGTGAACTAGACTCAGATGTGACAGCTAGTGACTCAAAGGAACACACATGAGCGTGGTTCATCTTGCAACAGCCACACTGCACCTCGCCTCTGGGGATAGCTATGGCATATGTGTCAGTGGTACCATTAAAAACCCACCATCAGCATTTTGAGCTGGAGGGGGGAGGGGGTGCCCAATATAGAAAGCAGCTGGGCTTCCTCCATTTCCTGGTATGATGTCAGTCATTATCTCTGATTGTGTAACTTCCAAGTCTTTTCTCTACCTTCACAAAGAAACTGTGAGCTCCTTAAGATCCTGGAGTACTTGTCTTCTGCCCATTGGCTCTCAGATTCATTCCCATCCTTCCCCTGTTCTACTTTGTGTCACACAAGGCAACTGCTCTGAAGTACATTTCCCAAGCTCCTTTGTCAGCAGATTTGTAGGGCCTGAAATTTATGCAATTTGGGGACTCTCTTATATAAAAATAGTTCAAAATTATAAACACAAGATTATGTACAAAATTTTAATGAGGAAAAAATCGCAGCAAATTACAAATTTTAAAAATGTACTTAGAATGAGGAAAAAGCAGAACAAATCAAAAATACAAAGCTGGAAAATTAAGATAATATTTTTATTAACTATTGAGATATGTCTCTCATAATTTGTTTTTTCCTGGAATTTTTGCCTTTATTCTCTTTGTTTGTCTTTCCCTTTGACGATAAATTTATATGGCAAAAAGGCAGAAATATGATTCAGTATGCTGATTGGAATAAGTTTTTATCATTAACTTAGCAAAGTTTTTATTCTCAATTCAGTTGTTTTGTTTTAAATATATTTGTTGTTGTTGATAGTGTCTGTAATACTATCAATTCACTATTAATGTGCTTATGTAAATTTTTAGGGCCGTTGTCAATTGTGAGATTTTGAAGGCAGTCTAAGTTCCTTATGCTGCCACCTTGGTTTGTCAGTGGTGTCCTGGAGAATAATTTCCTTCCCAGGCCTTGTATAAGGGGTTTACATAGTGAGAGTCCCTTGAGCCTGGGCCTCACTAACTTGCCTCTCAATCTACTGCTCCCAGCTTGGGTTGGCCTAAAGGAGCCACTGGCAAGGGATGGGAAGGCCTTTGTAAGCACCATCTCTTCCTTTTATTCCTCCAGCCTCAGGGCAGATAGCGGCTTCATGCCTATGTTAATCTCTATCACCATCCCGTTCAGCATTCAGCTCTTAGAAAACATTTGTGACTAGTTGCTGTATTAAATTCATTCCACTGGCTCAACTACAATGGTATTGTTTTCCTAACTGGCCCCTGCTCTGTACGCTATTTCTACTTAAAAGAATATGCTTAGGAATGTTTATGTATATCCAAATTTGGCCTAATATTTCATATAGAGAGATGCCTAATGTCTTCAGTAAACATTTTATATGTTTAAGCCCACAGGTTAATCTGAGGGCCATCCTATATAATAAAAGGGTAATATGCAAATCAACTGAATGGTGGAACAACCGGTTGCTATGACATGCACTGACCACCAGGGGGAAGATGCTCAATGCAGGAGCTGCCCCCTGGTGGTCATTGTGTTCCCATACGGGGAGCACCACTCAGCCAGAAGCCGGGCTCACAGCTGGCGAGCACAACAGTGGTGGCAGCACTAAGGATGTCCGACTAACGGCTTAGACCTGCTCCCCATGGAGAGTGGGGAGCAGGCCTAAGTCATTAGTCAGACATCCCCCAAGGGCTCCCGGACTGTGAAAGGGTGCAGGCTGGGCTGAAGGACCCACCCACCCACCCAGAGTACACGAATGTCGTGCACCAGGCCTCTAGTTATATCATATGTCCTTTGCATATATATTTATATAATTTTTATTCTATTTATTGAGAGATAGGGAGTGTCATTTTTCTCCATAATTGACAATCACACAAAGGGTGACATATTGTATTAGAAGAATGCCTTAATTGTGGGTGAGCACAATTTAGAACCCATGAAAGCACCAGATATAATACATGTAATAGGGCCAAATTATAAAAAATGATACAAAGTTCTATTTATAAATATTTTAAACCAAAGACTCTAGTGGATTAGAACTGGAACAGAAAATGAAATTTTATTTTATTTGGAAAAGCATGCCTGGGGGAAATAATACATAATTCAAATATATTAGGAGAAGACAAAACCCAGGATGGTGCTGATGCTGAAACAGAATTAAAATAGTGACAACGAATCTGGTGTTAGCACTATAATCAGATGATAATTTTTAAAAGCATAGCCTAGACTGCAAATGGATAAGAGAATAACAAATTGGATGTTAGTAGTAAGTAGTAAAAAGAAAAGACAAAACAGTACAAATTGTATTGCTAAAGACTAACAAATATGACAATGATGAAATTTTGTACTTCTTTTTTGTCCATTTTTTTTTTTTTTAGTTGAGACATTTTCATTAAAGGGACAGCAAAAATTATACATTTCTATAATTTGAAAAGGGATCCTAGAAACTCCCTGGTTAGCCCCCTTATTGTGCCGATGAAGAAATGAGGAGCAAAGAGAATAAATTATTCACATCAGGTCAGTTAGTCAAACAAGGTTCTCTCTTTCCCCTCAGAATTTTACGTTATGTATGAACTTATAATTCTATAATTGTTGACTGAGGGAAAGCTCGTAACTAACCATAATTTTTTGATAATTACAAATGGTGTGAAAAGGCATACTTTTGCATAGATTTAAAATAATGTATTTGCTGAAGGCACAGCAGGTCATGGAATGGCCCCATTCTGTTTGATGAGATGCAGTGGAAACCTAACTCTTGTTTATGTCAGTTAGCCTGTCATAAAACTGGTTTTGTTATATGTCATTTTGCTTAAAGTCACAGAACCTACCCACAATGCTCAGGGAGGTTAAATGAGCTTGCACAATCATGGCCCTTCACTGTAGCTTGTTACAAAAGGAGCTGCTCTGTCTTGTTCTTCAGTGTATCCTTAGTGCCTACTTTGTGTCTGGCACAGAGAAGGCAGTAAATAGATGTTGGATATTTATTAGCTGGGTCACTGGTTGATTATTAGTTGCTTGGATGAAGGGAAGGAAGGGAGAGATGGAGGGGGCAGGATAGGAGGGTGGGTGGAAGGATAGGTGAGTGACCTTTAAGGGGGAAATTTAATCTAGTCTCTAACTTCCTGAGGAAGAACTGACCTTGGCAGTTCTAGGCCATGCTATCTCATTTTGAATGCGGCAATGAATACATTTTTTAAATAATCCTAAACAGCAAGTACTTCATATCAGGTAATATAATAAAGCCAGCCTCATTTTTATGATCACTAGATTTGAGATTGCCACGAGAGTTGCCCAAGAGTGTCAGTAGCGTGGATAGTAATCATTTGCCTAAATTACAAACAAGACCTCACTATTGCCCTAGCCAATTTGGCTCATTGGATAGAGCTTCGGCCCTCGGACTGAAGGGTCCTGGGTTCAATTCCAATCAAGGATATGTACCTCAGTTGCAGGCTCAATCCAACCAATCAATGTTTCTTTCTCTCCGTCTCCCCCCTCCCTTCCATTCTCTCTAAAAATCAATGAAAAAATATCCTTGGTTGAGGATTAACAACAACACAAAAGGGCCTCACTATTTATGACTAAATGGATAGATATGAAATTAGGTAGAATTGGTGGAGAATTGGGAGTATAGGACACAATTTTATTGCTTTTATATACCTATAGAAAAGTGGAGTAGACCAATAAAATTTTATCTAGAAGAGATCATTAGAAAACTCTTTTCATCAGTTGATTAAGACTTAATCATCTCAATTACCAGTGAAAGGATGCCTCCTACAAACGTAAGGATGCTTTTAGACAATTCTCTGGTATAGAAACCTCCTCCTGGCATTTCATTTACACTACTAATTAGATGTGCAAACCCTTTTCTTCACACCATCTGGCCTCTGTCTGAATTTTCATAATTTTGGAATTAATGTCTTTGGTCTAAATTTGATGAAGTTTCCAGGACACCACTATTGTTAGAAACAATGGACATCCTGTTGAGTAGTCAACTAAAGATCTTGAACATATGTTAAACAGAAAAAGTTTTATTTGAGCATGCCTTCCCCCAGTGCATTTTGTCTGTCTCACTGATTGTGTAATTTTTAATCTTATACATTTTTAAACTAATGAAGAGAAAATTTGTGGAAAGTCTGACATTTCCTTCTCTCGCTATGTATAGCTAAGTTCAGTCGCCATCAGCACTAAATTCCACTCAGAGTTCACAGCCATCATGATAGCTCGTGCAGTTTTAGGTTAAGCATATTTTATCCATAAATTGCTATATTTGGTTCTCGAGTTATTATTGCAGTTCCTTGGGGTACATTTAAATCCACCTTATTGTAATAGATTATGGAATATAGTGGCTAATGTGTCTAATGTAAAATAAATAACTATAATGATTTATGATGCGACACTTCAATTTTATTGAACATAAGGATCATTGTACTAAAATGGATGGTGTATTGCTGGTTTAGCATAAAATACTGAATAACATATTCAAGAAAATGAATGGCTCGGCCAGTTCATAATATTCTGCCCCTTCAGCTGAGAGGTCTTTAATAAGCAAGAGTGTCATTACACTTGAAAATGTATGTATAGGCAATCTATTATCTAGAACAATGACAGGGATCTGCTCAAGTCCTTATTAAAGAAGAGACTCTTTATGCAGGGGAATGCAGAGTTATTTGGTTTTCCCGAAAGGATGATGTCCACCCAACCATGTGGCAACTATAACAGTTCTAAGCAAAATTGTAGGTGGCCCCCATATTTTAAAATTATCATCTTGAGACTCTCTCATGACCTGCAAGACAGAGGGAATTTCAGGAAGATTTTGATTATTTTCAGCATTGTTCTTAGGCAATATCCTTAATGTCCTTTTCTCTCTGTGTCCACTTACCAACCTTTTATTTTAATTCTTGCAGTGCCCAGCATTTATGGTAACTCATCCTACATCTTTACCCTCAACTCCATGTTTGTGCTCAATTACTGAGTGGTAAGGTAGATTTAAGAAGACCTGATTTTGCTATTAATTCTTATTAACTACAATATTAAAGATGGTTTTTTAATGATATATTGGGCCATTACATTTGTGTTCTCAGGCCTGGGAGATGAAAGGACATTCTTTTATGACAGATGATAGGTTTAAATTAATGGTACCAGCACTGTTTTATCTTCTAAAAGGATGGGGGGAGGAGGAAAAATGAGGAACAGTGAAATTTGCATAAATGTTTTCAGACCCTCTCATCCATGTGATCCTAGGTTCCTACCATCACAGCCCCATGATCCTTCAGGGATATAGTTTGATGACATAGGCAATTCCCACCTAATTAGTAAATCATGGAATTTTCTTAATAGTATGAATCTCATTCATGGGAAGGAATACTAATTTTCCTCCTATGGAATGGCCACGTTGTTCCGATGGGTGAAAGAACTTGAATATTTTGAACTCAACTGATGCATTATGGGCAGGACTCTCATAAACTCATACCTAGACTTCCCACCTCATCACTTTCCAAGTTTGCACCCATTCTCTATCCCTCAGCCCAGACAAGCTCCTCTGACCAACCACGATTGAGGAGTGGTCAAGTACCATGCAAGCCAGGGAATGAGGGTCTGTCCCCCACAGGACTAAGAACTCAGTTCCACGTGATGCCACACATGTGGCAGTTTGGAATTCCTTCTCAACAACAGAGCTCCGCACCGCCTGAAAAGGCACGGGTCATGATGAGAATGTAATCTGAGGATGAAGTGAACACTGTGTTTGTGGAGTTTTACATTCCAGAACAGAAAAATAATGTTGATAGTGGATTCTGCTCTGTGTGGATTTCAAACATTTATTTATTCAGGATACACACTCAGGCCATTTTTTTTAATTATTATTGTTTTGAAAAGGTGACATAGCCTGGAACTATTCCATGCAGCAAGTAACTGGAGATATCTTGATAACCTAACTTAATTTGGGAGGTCAAAGGCTTGTTGCATATCAGCCTATTTCGGAATAGTGTGGATATTTTCTCTGTAATCAGCAACTGAAAATGAAAGTGATAAGGACCATCTTTTTTGCTAATTGGTATGTTGCTTTTGGATCTCTTGATACATCAATCTAAAAAAGACCAAGGCATGGGGTCCTGAGATACCTCTTAACCTGCTCATCCCCCAAGCTCTGGAACCTGCTAACCCCCAGTTCCTAAACTTTAGGGTCCCTTTACACACACACACACACACACACACACACACACACACACACACACACACATCTATGCAGTCATCAGACATTGCCAAGATGTTTTTGTAGAGAAGATTAGGGCGTTTTCTTTTTCCCTCATACCTTCCCTATTTTTTCTCAAAATATTGTAGTAAATTAAAATGGTTCATAAGATCTTACCACTACCCACACAAGCTTGTTTTCTCTGCATTATGTCTCACACCAGCTTCAGTTTGAATTTCTGTCTGATCATCTTTGGGAACTGATCTATTAGGACTCCAGAAAAGAAGCTCGCTAATGCCAAAACACACAATCTAAAGACTGGCCATTGAGGGCCTTCTTGCTCTGGCTTCATACCAATTGACCAACCCACTTTGCCAGTGTTTCCTACATCCTTTCCCTTCTGCTATTTCCTTGTACTGCGCCACCCCCATATCGTTGAGTTGTAAATTATTCATCATGTCAAATATCTACTTTATTGCTTCTAAATTCTTATGTCTTACTTCTAGTGCCTAAGTACTATTTAGAATTCAGGTTTTCATTTATGTGGCTCCATGGGTAGAATTACTGATGTTACCATGTCTCTCAAAAAAAGTACTAAAGGGCCTTTTTCTGAAATCTCAGATTTACATACATATTTGCACCAGAGGGATTATTTGGCTTCTTTTCCAGTAAGTTCATCCAACTATTTCTCTTTTTTCAGTCTTGAAGCATAAAGATCCCAGTTAAAGCCTCGATGTTCATCACCTAATCCCTTCAAAACACTTTGATTTACAGAACAGAGGCTTGTACCTGGGAAATTTTGAAGTATCCACACAACATTGATATTTAAAAGTCTTTTTCCTTTATATTCTCCTTTTACTTGTGAGCTGTATGAGCCCATCAAAGGATCTCTGGGCTTCCCTTTAGGGGCAGTTTTTCTAAGTGTTACAGCGTCTATGTGCAGATCTGCCTCAATTTAACAAGCAGACCTTTCAGTATTGGGCACAGGAAACCTGGGACAAGTTTGGAAATCATCGAGGCTGTCAAATGCAATTATCTCTGAGCTAAACGGGACAGATGACTCATTAAAAGTTATGTGTGACACATTTAGACTTTGGGAACTTGACTGAAATGCCTTTGACACATATGGGGGAAACCATGGGTGTTTACTTGGATAGAACAGTAAGGTTCCTACTTCTTCCAAGCCAGGGGTAATTGGATATTTGTATTGTAAACTTTTTTTTCAAAAAAGTTAAAAATCTGGAGATAAATTTAACAGAGATCAAAAGAAAAATTGTAAATTGTGTCAGAAGTCATTGTGGTTCTTGGATAAATGCAACTAGATCTTGTTCTTGGGTGAGAGGGTTCACTTCTATACTAGGAAAGTTGTAACTTCTCCCCAGAATGATTGAGGAGTTCAATGTGATACCTTCCATACTATAAACGATGTTTGGAGAATTTGCAGGATGGATGCACAATTGATGTAATGATTCTTAAGTTCATCTGGGAAAATTAAAAAGATGTTAATAGTTAAAGGAAAAAAAGTTTGTAAAAGGAGACAAAGAAGAAAGGATCTCCTTTCCATCAAATAAACTGCATGATAAGCAATATCAATCAAAACAGAGTTACTGGTATAGGAGTAGCAAGATGAGTGGGGCAACGTTGAGTCTAGAGGTAACCCCAATACGTATGGAAAATCAGTGTATTGGATGGCCATTCAACTGAGTGAAAAGATATTCTACTTAATAAAGGTTGGGAGAGAAAATAAAGCAAGCTTCCTACTTCATTCCTTCCACCAAAATAAACTTCAGATAAACCATTGAGGGATAAATAACTGTTATGGGGGGAAAAGTTGATTCTACAAAAACTCCAAAAGATATCATTGATGTAATTTATGCTAAAGAAGGAAGAACCTTTCTAGGAGTGACATGAAATGCAGGAGCTATAAAGCAAAATATTGATATATTTGACCACAAAACAAAATTAGGCTCTCATCAAAAGTCAGAAAACAACATTATTTGTAATACATAGTTCAAAGGTCTGGTTTTCATACTGAGCAAAGCAAATCATTTATATGTGAAAATACATATACACCTAGAAACACACAGATATAGGTAGACATATGCCATTTTAATTTCTCCCAATAGATTCTTAATATTTATGGACTCTGGGAGGATATGCACATAGACTTTTACTGTGCTTTGGAGACAATCTTTAATTTTGTAATCTCATTTTTTATAATAGTACAAGCATGTTGTTATTTTTATAAACAAAAACTAAAACCTGCATTGATACTGTATTTAACTTTGAATGACCTGTAAATCAATATTTGGTCTTTCTGGAGATAAGACTCTTGTAGAAATCAGATGCTGTGGACTCCATCTTGTGAAAAGTACACATAAGTACAGACACCCCAAATGCTGCATGAGCCATGAATCTCTGCTCCGAATGCTTCTTTTAAAGTGAGTTAGTCACAGTTATCCATTGCTGTGTGACTGCCCCCAAGATAATGGCTTAAAACCTGAACCATTTTATTGCTTATGATTCTGTGGGTCAGAAATTCGGTCTGGATGTAGCAAGTACAGCTTGTCTCCGTTTCAGGTGACATCTGAGCATTATTGGGGATGGAGGATCAAGGGGGCCTTATGTACATGTTGGGGCCTTGGTCCTATCTGTGGGCAGCGGTGCCTCCTGCTCTTACATGTAGCCTCTCTCTCCAACAGGGCTTTAGCTACTTGGAGGCTTAGGGCAAACACAGCCACAGAATTGCTGACAACCTGGCCCTGGAAGTCTCACAGTGTCACTTTTACCACATTCTATTGGTCAAAGCAAGTTAAAGGGCCAGCCCATATTCAAAGGGAGGGGAAATAGACTCTCTGGTGGGAGGGAAGGCATAGCCATACTGCAAAAAGGACACATGAGATACAGTGGGGATTGCCGTGGCCATTTTCCAAAACAATCTACCACAGTTTGATTCTGAAAATGTGGCATGTTTACCCAAAAGATGAATTCCTTCATTTGTGCCCTAGCATTCATCCTCAGCAGAAGTAATCTGGGAGTGACCATATCTTTAATAGTAATCTATTCAATTTAAATACCCAACTTTTATTCTAAATCCCCCAAAATAAGAACTATGATGGTACGAATGGAATAGGGAAGTAGATGCCATAACTTGGGCTGATACATTGTATTTCCTCCGTTTGGATATAAAATATTTTTCCCATAACTTGGAAAGGTCTGGTTTGGAAACTCTTCAGAATCCCTGTGTTGTCCTGGGGTCACATAATTAAGGGTCACATTTTTTTTTTTTTGCTGGACCTCTTATTCCCACACCACAAGTAAGAACTGGAAGAAAAAAAATGTAAACCATAGCCCTAAACTGGATTAATGCGGTGATAAGATTTAAAAATTAAAGTGAATTTATGATCCCAAAGTCCAAGAGACCTTCCAGTTAAATGTGATAAATTTAACCACAAGTTTATCTCCCTTCCAAAACACCACTCAGCTGCTAGTACCTCACTCTTAAGTGACAAGAGACAGCCAAGAATCCCCAGGCATTTAAGGAACGCTTCTGATGTAAAATGGACAGCAAAAGAAAATAAACAAAAAAGAAACCTAAAAGAAACAGAGATAATAAAGGCAATAAATGAAAATTATTAGTTTGTAGTCTCACGTAATTTTGAAGGTATTGTATGTTAATAAAGAGCAAGAAACTGAAAGGATAAAGAGCTATTGGAAATAAAAATGCTAAAGTGAAACAAGATGTTAAATTCAAATTTTCTTGTGGTCTCAGTTTGAGCTAAATCCAAGAGCAACAGATTCCAGATCACTACCTCATATTCTCTTATGAGTCCACATAAGAGAATCTGAGATAGTTTTGCATCCCTTATCATCATCCACCTTCACCGTGTATGAGAGAAGGTGAGATTTGTGGACAAAGGCCAGTAGTGAGAATTTCTTTAGAGTGACTTACCAATGTGTTCTTATTGCTCATTTCCTTCTGGGATAAGGAAATTAACTTATAGAGAAACACTCCAAGATGTTTTTATATATCTCCCTAAAACTTCCAAGGGGCTTGGGGTGGAACACAGTAGTTGGTACCTAGTTGCCCCAACAGCAGAATGAGGAGAAAGGATACCGTGAGAGTATACTGCATCCCACTGGTGTTGAACAAAGGTTTGTGTTTCCCACAGGTCGCAGGTGGAAACTAAGGAAAGGAACAGAAATTGAGTCCTCTGGAAAGGACATCTAGCCAGGCATGATGTCCCCAATTGTCTAATTGAGACTATTTTTAATACCTGAAAATGGCTCAAATTTCTTTCAAAGGCCGGAAGAAAATATAAAAAATAATGTGGTTGACAGAGTATGGTACTTAAAAAATACATAATTTCCTGATTTCAGTCTTATAAGTTCAACTTTTTTTTCCACTGAACTAGTTACCTTGTGGTTTCATCATCCTTTAACATCTCCTTAGTGGATCCGTAACTCCTGTTGTCAGCCCCTGGAGTCTCTCTGGAAACCTGCAGACAACCATAAAGCCACAATTAGCATACTTGAATAGAAATGAAAATATTTAATAGGTAAGCTAAATGAGGATATCCTGAAACTCTCAAAAAATCTATATATATAAAAAGCTAATATACTAAGTGTCCGACCGGTCACTATGACATGTACTGACCACCAGGGGGAAGATGCTCAACACAGGAGCTGCCATGGCATGCACTGACCATTTACAGAGAAACGGCACCGCGGACCTGGTGCCCACAAAGCAACACTCGGCTTCCCCCAAGTGGGACACAGGCCCCGCCACCACCCCGAAGCAACACCCCACCAAATAGCAGCTGATGCTGCTGAGACCCCATGGTGCAAAATGCGGCTCACAGCCCAGCCCAGCCTGGTGGCTGTGGGCACCGGGTAATGATGTCACATAGCAACACCTGGCTTCCTCTCCCTAGCGACTGGCCTCCTTGGAATTTCTTCAGCCCAGGAACATGACTTGCTTTATAGCCATTTCACACTTTAACCAAAATGTGAAGCGTTTTCCCATGCCTCATCTCATTTGATCCTCACAGAAGTCCTGGAGTAGGTAGATAGGAGACTCAGTGTAATCCTATTTTCTTTTCATTAGCAGGAAAATGGAAATTTAGAAAGCTTAGAAACTTGACCCAACTGAAAAGAGTAAGAGATGGTGGACCTTGAAAATGACTGCAGGTTTTCTCACTGTGCAGAATATAGTCAAACACTGCTGCAGTTAAATATTTTATCCTTTGTTCTCCCTGTGTGATCTACAAATACAGTCTGCTTCATGTTGATATTTACTGCTGTGTTGCTGACAATTACCTGAAAGAAAAGTTGGGGTGCTTCATGGAAAAAGTTTAGCTAAATCAGAAAGCAGATCTAATTAAGCAAGTTTATTCTCTATATATAAAAGACTAAGTTGACTCTCACATGCACGATGCATATAAAGCTCTCACTGGCGCCAATCGTGTGTTTTGATCTGTCATTGTTGATCATGAATTTGGTTAACACTTCTATTACAGAGAAAGGGTGAATAGCAATATTAAAACATTTCTTCTAATTAATTTCCTTTCAATGTGCATGAATTCATATACCGGGCCATTAGTTGTAGAATAAAAGACACAAAGGGATTACAAATGAGAGAGAGAAAAAAAGATTTAGATCAACCCAGAATGTTTAAGATGTAACTGTTAATAATTCCAGAAAGAGAGAAGAGAGAAAATGGATGAGAAGAATTTTTTTTGAAGGGGAAGTTTTGCCTGATCTGAAGGACATGATGTTTCAGACTAAATGCTTCTGTAAAGTGATTTTAAAAATCAATCAAAAGATACACACCAAGGAATGCTACTGGGATATTTCATAATAACAAATATAAGAAGACTCAAAATGGTCAAAAAGAGGGGGGAAAGTCAGACTCAAAGTAATTGGAATCAGAAGGACATCAGGCTTTCTATTTGCCACATTAGAAGAAAGGAAAACATAAAAGCAATTTTTTTACAATTCAGAGAGGAAAGTGTTTCAGTCTAGAATTCCACACCTGCCTAAATTTTTGATCCAGTATAAACACTTTCCTAATCTGATCCTCCAGGTTTAGCTTTAGTTAAATGAGAGTTAACTAAATACAAAGGATCAATGAAATAGAGTATCCAACACAAATAAAAAATGTAAAACTGAATAGAAATGAAAATATTTAATAGGTAGGCTAAATGAGGATATCCTGAAACTCTCAAAAAATCTATATATATAAAAATCTATATATAAAATATCCAGATGATGAGAAAGGTTAAATCCCAGGTGACAAACTGAACCATGAGCCTGGAGAGAAAGGTGTTCACATTAGATCAATAGAATGAAGTACTGCCTGGCCAGCATGACTTAGTGATTGAACATCGACCTATGAACCAGGAGGTCAAGGTTCAAGTTCTGGTCAAGGCACTTGCCCGGGTTGTGGGCTCGATCCCCAGTGGGGGGAATGCAGGAGGCAACTGATCAATGATTCTCTCTCACTATGGATGTTTCTATACCTCTCTCTCTCCTCCATTTCTTTCTCTGAAATCAATAATAAAAACATTAGAGAGAGAGAGAGAGAGAGAGAGAGAGAGAGAGAGAATATGAAGTACTCTGGGAAGGAATTCTCCAAAGGGGAGAAAAAAGGAAATTGATATTTTATCTGATCTCTTTGACTATTAGAAAATAATATTAATAATGAAAGAAAATTAAATATATATATATGTATATATCAAAGCAAATTTTAAGAGAGAAGCAATTATAAACACATTTGTATTAGAAATGAAAAAATAATCATAGTTCATACTTGGCTCTGCAGGAAATAATGCACAGTTCTTAAAACACTATTGATTTAACAAAAACTTTATTAGGTATTATAAATATTCTTAATGTATTATGGGAGAGTGGTTTAAAAGCTAGATCATGTCTCATAAAGGATATCAAATACAATGTATAAAAGTGATACACTAAGAAATATCGATATAAATATAAGCCATTTGGCAGTCTGGAGACCAGAATAAATCCAAAAGAATAAATCCAAAAGAGATTTAAAGGGAAGAGGTGGGAGCTCAGGGATATAGGGAGGGGGTGGAGTTTAATTGTTCTATTTCTTTTGTCACTATTTTTTTAACTGTGTATATGTATTATTTGGGCAAAGAAAAGGACACGAGAAGAAGGATATCTAAGATGCCATGATTCAACTCAAGCCAACACTATTTGTTGATCACGTTTCTTTTTCAAATCAGTGTGAGTGTGAAGGATGTGATGATAAGACACAATCATGTTCCTTTTGGGGGTTACTTAGGGAAGGAGAAAGACTGGAGTAGTGAGAAGCATGGGATCTGGCTAACTGTGGCTAACCTCCCAGTGCCTCTGTTTTCTCATCTGTAATATGGGAATGAGAATGAACAGCATATTGTGTAGGTTTGTTGGGAGGATTAAAATGAGTGGCTGCATATCCAGGGCGTGCTTTCGTTCATAACACATACTAAATGCTTAGAAAGCAGCAGTTATCGCTATATTTTAGTTCGTAACAGAGATCATAAAATGTTAAGTGCAATGCTAGAAAGCCATCCACAATGCTTAGGAAGCAGAGCCCATGCGTTTTAAAAAAAACAACAACAATTCGCTGATAAAAGTAATTGTTAGTTACAGGGCCCTGATTATGAACTGAAAAGCTTTGCAAAAGCAATCCACTGTTGGACAGACTTCCGGAGCCAGCATGTTGGTGTGTATTTGCTTGGCGTCTGTCTCCTGCATTTCGCATGTCAGGCCAGGTTTGTCACTTCATTACCTTCTCTTGGCTCTGCCGGTTTTGTCAGTGCCGTCGCCCCTGACGGTTTCTGCCCCCGCGTCGCTGTTAACAGCAGTCACCCCACCTCTTGGCTGTCAACTGAAAGGCCGCTGAGAGTTGACCTCCTGAGAGGAGCCCTCCTGGAGAACAGAAACCCCAGCCAAAGAGCTAGAATCCACATGTCTGCAAGGGCAGACGAGCATACACTAAGCATCTGCCTCTGAGGGCCTTGCCTATATGTTCTCTGCTGAACTCTCCTCTTGATATTTTCTCACCCACACGACCAGGGAACGGACCAAAGGAAAGCAGAGTAGACCGTGGGAAGCATCCAAAACGGGGACATTTTGGTGGAGCCTGAGGTAATATAGCCTATGTAAGCGTTCAAAGTCGAATTAATAAACCTTGTGTTTGATTATTTTTTTAGCCAATAAACTAAGGTTTTAAAAACATGTAAAACATGCCGTGATCTTAAGAGGAAAATAGGAAATAAAATTATGTATTCCATCTGATCTTATCTCTGTAAGAAGAAAAAAAAAACAACACACAACTGGGAGGAAATAAGCCAAAATGTTAAGAGAGGTCATTCTGGGTTCAAAGATTATGAATAGTTTTTATTTCCTTCCTTACTCCTTTTCTTTGTGTTTTTATTTAGAAAGGCTATTATTTCATCAGGATAAAAATCTATATGATTAAAAAATAAGCAGTAATACCTCTAGATAAATAACACAATTAAATTTAATTCCATGAATCCATGAGGACTTATTTTTCTTTTTCTTTTTCTTTTTTCTATATTCAGGAATTAGAATAATTGAATTAGAGTTTAAGGAATCAACATAGATGAAATTTTCTTTTTTTTCCTCTTTGTATATTTTATTTTATTTTCCAATATACAAAATAAATCAGTCTCTATGCGGTCTCCACTTTCAGTCCTCAAGTATCTAGGTTCTCTCCTGCGAGTTTTCCGTTGATTGTTCAGGAATTTTTTCTGTATTTTATTTTTTAAATTTATTGTCTAAAGTTTTACATATGTCTTTTTTCTGTATTTTAGTTGTAATTCCCATTTGTTCCTGGGAGCATGTCCATGCAACATCCACTTTACCTCCATTTTTAAACTCCTGAGTATTTATTTTCTAATGTCATGTTAGACACGTTTAGAAATCAGTGCACTTTGGCAATGAAATTGATTTTATTTGTTTAGCATTTAGTGTAATAGCATCGTATGAGTCCTATTTTCTCGGTAGATTTTAAACCGCCTGCAGGCAAGAACCAGAGGTTGACTTCTCTGTGACACCGATGCCTGCCCCGTTTTCTCCTGATGTGAATGAAGTGCTTCTATATCCCCCGGCTTTGGAGAAGGAGGCCTGGGGTGTTTCTCTCTGCCCACCACTTATGCTACTTGGAACAAACTCCCAACAATGACAGGAACTATTTGGACGAAGGTGGCCACCTCTCTAATTACTCGGAACTCCACTGAACTGTTCCCAAGTTTAGTGCCCGTTACCTAAAGGTTAATGTGGCTGAGCAGTAGCAGGAGGATTGGGGTTTTTCCAAGAAATGGTCTGTAGCACATTATGTTCAGGATGAGAGGGTGTGATTGGCACTGTACAACTGCTCTCTGGCAAGACCCAGATTGTCCCGCGGTCTTCCTCTCAGAGCTGTGTCCTAGTCTGGGAGGCTTAAGGGAGGAAACGGAAATGACAGGGATGGAGATGAAGCTGGGCAGAGTGTGGACATGCATTCAGAAACTATTTTCAAATCACCATGGATACAGTGATCAACAAACCCCTGCCCTCACAGAAACTACATTCTATTGGAGAAACAACATTCGATCCCAGTCTGTCAGTGAGAGTGTGTGAAGAGAGAGAGAGAGTTGGGGGCTAGTAAGTAAATCAGAAGAGGCAGGAATTAGAAATACATGTTTTGTTCTATTTTGTAATTAGTTCTAAGTCTTGATTTGTCAACCACTAGCACCACCATCCTCACTTCTCTTCCCTCACAGGAAAAAAATAACACACGTTCACTATAGAACCATATGGGAAATCATTCTATGTACCAACAATAATTTAAAAAAATTAGGAATATAATTCTCCAATTCAGTATCCTGATCTCCACCACTGTAGTTTAGGAAGCATTTTGTTCTTCAGGGAGAACCTAATGGCATTTATTTGAAAAGTTTCCACAACCTGACAGAAGGTGGGAACTTGAGGAAGCAAGTAGCAAAGCAACACATAACCTCATGTCCCACACTTACAACTCTCGGCGCTGGATTTCTTGATGTGACTGGAATACACCAGGCTCATCCCTACCTCAAGGCTCTTGTTTTTATTGTCCTCTATGCCTGGAATGGTTTCCCGAAACACAGTTACAGGTCTCTCTCCCTCAAACTGCTCAGCTCCTTGTTCAGAGGTCTGCTCCTTCCAAAGGGCTTGGCTGACCATCCTAGCTAAGATCACCCCTTACCTGGTTTAATTTTTCTGTAGAGTATTTATTATTACCTGAAATTATAAGATAAATATTTATTTGCTTATTATTTATCTGGTTTCCCCCCTAGAACATAACTTCCATGAGTATAGATTTATTGTTTGCCCTCTTCCCATCTACATCCTCAGAGCTTAAAAGGGTAGATAATGCAGTGGGTTCCCAATAAATATTTGTTGAATGAATAAATGAATGCATTAATTGAATTGAGTTTATCTACAGAGAATAGTTGAAAGCTCAAGAAGATTAGAATAAAAAATTGTAAAAGTTCATTCTACAAATAATTAACCCTGTATCTTTCATTGAGTTATAGGATTTAGAAAGAAATCACCATTATTGAGCACCCTAACACACACACACACACACACACACACACACACACACACACCCTAAATAAGTAGCAAAACAAAGATGTTTTCTTGTCGGCCCATGTGCTACCTTTTGGTCACATAGATGATATAATCCAGAATTTCCAAACTCTCCCAATTTAGAGTTCCAGGCTCTTTGCAGCAGCATCCAATGGGAGAGCCAGAGATAGCATCTAGGCTGTTTACCAAGGGAATGCTCTGGTCTGAAGGTCCCTGGCTATTGTTACACTGTTTGTTTTTTCCATGATTGGAATGTGTGACACTATTTGGGGGTGGGCTAAGTGTCTAAATGAAATGGGTGAAGAGAAACAGAAAGACATTCTGTTTGCCACCTTTGCAGAAAGGTGGCTGGGGAATATATGTACTGAATTACCCAATGTCAATTATTGATAGCTCTGGTTGGCCTCGTTCATCCTCTCTAGTTACTTTGACGTAGGGCCAAAAGGCAGCTGCTGGCCTGCTTGGTTCTTCACAACCTCTCATCCATAGGAAAGCTCCTAGGAAAAGCTTTGACAAGCTGAACTGACCCTTAGAAGCTTCTATGGTTTTCTGGATATCTCTGGACAAACTAATCTACTTATATAAAAGGCTAATATGCTAAGTGTCCGACCGTTTGACTGTTCGACCAGTAGCTATTATACACTCTGACCACCAGGGGATAGATACTCAATACACAGGCATGAAAACATGGAACAGACTGATGAATCTCAGAGGGGAAGGGGGATGAGGGAGGGTGGGAAGAGATTAACCAAAGATCTTATATGCATACTAGAGGCCTGGTGCAATTTTGGCCCTATCCCTGCAGGCCAGGCCGAGGGACTCCACCAGTGCATGAATCTGTGCACAGGGCCTCTAGTAATTCATAAAAGGAAAAGGCATTCATCCATTCATTTAATTTCATTCAGGAAACTAAGGCTGATGTTCAGCAGCTTGCACCAATGTAGCTGTACTTAGTTATGAAGATACTGAAGTATTTGTATCCACATGGTAAATATTCTCCATCCTGAGCCCCCTCCTACAGGGTCATCTGGGTTTTCCCCAAAAGAATCCCTCACCACTAAAAGGTTGTTGCCTGGCACAGCCATGAGCCTTCCGGAACAGGTCTGTGAGAGAATAGCTGAGATCCATTCTGAGTAACAGGACTCATTCATTACCTTCCATATAATAAACATTTTAATATCACCCTACCCGAGACTGTAATGGCATTGAGACTTTCATTTGAAACTTTTATGTCCCATACTTCATGACAAATCCAAGGTATCTTAGCAGAGATAGAACTCACATCATCTGAAAATATTGAACTGTTTTGAAATATCCTAAAAGAGAAGTCCTCCAAGATCTATTTCTGTGGCCTTGCCCTACCCAAACAAACCTCACACCCACTGCCAAATTTGAGAGCATTTCTAAAGAAAGGACATTCTGCTTTCAACACGTACACCCACAAGTGCTATGGGATCTCCTCCTCCGGTCCCGAATTGCCTCTGTGGCTGGGATATATGAGTCCAATGTATTACATTCCCAGGCGCCATCATGTTGCACTTCCAGAGAAGGTCTGAGAACTGGGTCCAACTAATAATATATATTGCAATGCTTGGCAACCTGCTAGTTTTCTGGAAAAGAACTTTGTCCTCAGCAGATTCCACGGAACACTGCTTGAATCTTGCAGAACTCTGGCCACAGTTTCTGGGCTGTGATTTACACCATTTCTCAGAAATACATCAACCAGGGCCCCACTGTGGAGAGGACCGGGAGCTTAAGATGTGCAGGAGATCTTAGATAGGTTGAAAGGGCCCTGCATGGACATCTGAATAAGAAGACCTTCAGTTTACTAACCATTGGGAAGGAACATGTAAAGCAAGGGGGAACACGTGGGACAAAACTCACTGACATTCAAGGGCAGAGACCTGCTGGTATTTTTCTTCCTCTGAGAAAGAGTGAGGTGTGTTGGTGCTGATCTCAATCATTATTCGAAGTTGACTCCAAAAGATACTGAATGGCCAATGGCAGGAAAGGGGGCTCTATTGTACTGCTGCGTTTACCTCATTGCACCGTTCTAGTGATTTTCTTTCCCATGGGGAGCTTCCCTGGTGAGTTGCTTTCACCTCCATCAGATTAAAGTTCAATCTCCCAATTGCTTGAGTTCCAGTTGTAACTATCTCTCCATTCTGAGCCCTGTTTTGTTTAATATTTCAAGTTTATTCTTTAGTACACAGGTAATGAGACACCATCATCAAGATCCTTTTTGTAGAAAAAGGAAATAGAAATGCATATTCTTGTCAGTCTTTATGACTCTGGTTTTAGTTTATGAACAGCTTGGACTTGCGAGTCCCTGTGTGGTTCTGATCAAAAGAAAACATTAATTAGAAAGCAAGAGAGTACTTTTAAAATTTTTTTCACTTTAAAATATCTGGCTCCACTGTGAATCAAGAAGTATTTTGCCTCCCTTCAGCTTTCCTGTCCTTGGCAGTTGACTGGGCTAGGCCGGCAATGAACAGGAGAGCTTTTGGGGGAAGGTCTGTCTCAGAGAGAAGGGAGAAGTATAAATAGGTCAAAAGCTTAGCAAGGAATTTTAGGAGGAGTCTCACTTTGGGGAAGATATCACAGAGCCTGAAGCCAATGAAAACCAAGTCTCAATTGATTCAGCAAATAATTATGAAGAATCAAACCTAGTGGAATTGCCACTTAAGTTGCAGGTTGTCTGACTGAGTTGCAGAATCACTGTCATTAATATCAGAATTATCATCAATCAAATCTGCTGTATTCTCCTTCTAATGTCATCAGTGCTGAAGCATGAGCTAAATAGCCATTGCCCTTACCTCTCAATCTGTTTTCATTCAAAAGGACATGTGGATTGCAAAAAAATAACTGATAGAACACTAAATGTTTGCCTCTGCAACTCAATCAGCATCACACCTGAATGAAACAAGAGAATACATTTATGGAGACCACGGGTCTTTCCTTACTTATATTTATACTGTAGTATCGAGGACAGTGCCTGACATGAACCAGACCCTCAGATGCCTGTCTGCAGAGTGGTCAAAGGAAACGGAGTAAGTATGGAGGGTGTCCATGAAGTCCAGAAACATAGGCCAATCTACATAATCTCATCAAGGACATCTTCAACCTGTGAAAAGGTAAATCAGCATTATGTCTCCAGACTTCATGCATACCCTTGTAGTTTGTGAAACTGTGAGTAGAAGAAAAGGTCATGGGATTTACTATTTATTCAGGATGTGACCAACAGGGAATTTAGCACCTATTTCCCAGCTATTCCACAAACACTTTTAGAAGAAGTGATTTTTAAAGCTCTTTGAATAAAACAAGAGGGTTTCAACATTTTACCCAAGGAGTAGGTTTGGGTGAAAGATGAACTCTGAGTTGTTGAGCTCTCCCTCTTGGTGTAATAGAACCTCCTATTCATCCTTCAAGCCTTTGTTTAAATCACTGATTCTAAACTGAGGACAGCTTTGCCTCCAGGGAATATTTGTCAATGTCTAGAGCTATTTTGGGTTCTCACAACTGGGAGGGGAGAGATTGTGGCATCTAATGGTAGAGGCCAGAGAGGCTGCTGAACACCCTACAATTCCCAGGGTAACCTATCACAACAAAGAATTATCCAACCCAAAGCGTCAGTGGTATGGGGGCTTAGAAACCCTGGTTTCAGTGTACCTTACAGAAGGATTCCCTGACATATCTCTAACTATACTAACTCCCTGTAAATCCTTATCTCACTTTATACTTTCCCTTCATGGTATTTATCACAATTATAATTAAATACATTATTTTTGTTTCTTCCATTAAAAACAAAGACTCATATGAAAAGAAATTATATTTCATTCACCACTGTATCCGAGCACCTATTATAATGCCTAGCACATAGTAGAACCTCAATGAATGGATGAATCAACAAATGACCAATATTATACACTAAGCAAAATAGATACTCGGGTTGTCAAGTAGAGCTGTAGTTTCAGCCATCATCTGAGGTGAGTCAGATGGTCTTGGATCTCTCCTCTATTTCAGTTCAAGAAAATTATGAATTTAACCATGGTGTGAAGAGGAAGTAAAACTAACAAACTCCTCTGTGTAAACACTTTTAATTTATAGACTTATTGCACTATTTCAGCATTTTAGCAGTCTACCAGTAAAAGAGCTTGGATATTAACCATGACAAAAAAAAATATCTGGAATTCCAGGATTGACCTTGTGGCAAAGACTTATTGGCTCCCACAATGCCTCTTCAGGTTCGTTTTCTTTCCTCTCTCTCTCTCTCTCATGGCCATGCAACACACTCTGGTCAATAGGATAAAAACAAGATCTGCTAAGACAAGGGTTCTGAAAAAGCCTTTGTTTTCCTTGTGAAAGGGAGAGGGAAAATAGGCACCAATCTTCTTTTTCCTGGTTGAAAACAACATCAACAAAATGCCTACACAGGGGTCGCCTAAGACCTTTGGGAAACACATATATAATTATATATTGTTTTTGTGATTAATCACTATGCTTTAATTATGTTCAATTTGTAACAATGAAAATACATCCTGCATATCAGTTATTTACATGACGATTCATAACAGTAGCAAAATTACAGTTATGAAGTAGCAACAAAAATAATTTTATGGTCAGGGGTCACCACAACATGAGGAACTGTATTAAAGGGTCGCGGCATTAGAAAGGTTGAGAACCACTGCTCTATGGTCAGGTTTTCTCTTATTTGCACTGAACACAGTCCTACCTGGTGATACATTCTTCTGTCTTGGCAACTAAGCTTTCTCCATGGTGTTTTTTTGTTTGTTTGTTTTGTTTTTCTTAATCCTCTCACAAGGATATTTTTTCCCATTGATTTTTAGAGAGAGGCAACATCAATTGGTTGCCTCCTGCATGCACCCTTACTGGCACTGGGGAACCTGCAACCAAGGTATGTTCCCTTGACTGGGAATCGAACCCATGACCCTTCCATCCTAGGGCTGATGCTCTTAACCACTGAGCAAACTGGCCAGAGCTCTACCTGGTCTTTTTAACAATGCACGAGCAGAAATGGAGATAGCATCTTGGCCTGGGCTTAAAATCTCAAGCACAAAGTAAATAAAGTCATCTGAGGCAGCAGAGTTTCTGACATTGAAATGGGGGAGAACAGTGTTCATTGTGAGTACAACCAAGAGAGAGGCCAGAGCTGGTGGTGCAAGTGGAAAAAAGTCAAATACTTGGGATACAAAGTGTACCTGGCTACCTGCCCATTTACATTTTGCAGGCCCCGTTTTTGGTAGTGAGTGGGTGTTAAAAATGAGAATTTCAGATGCAGATGTCAAGGTTCTGCAGGGAGAGAAAGACCTTAGCATGAAGCAGCTGCTCTACAATTTGGTGAATGCAGACTCCAGAGTGCCGCACCTCTTTCTGTGGCTCTCTCTGTGTTTCCATTAGACCAGTGATGGCGAACCTTTTGAGCTCAGCGTGCCAGCATTTTGAAAAACCCTAACTTAACTCTGGTGCCGTGTCACATATAGAAATTTTTTGATATTTGCAACCATAGTAAAACAAAGACTTATATTTTTTAAATTTATTTTATATATTTAAATGCCATTTAACAAAGAAAAATCAACCAAAAAAATGAGTTCGCGTGTCACCTCTGACACGCGTGTCATAGGTTCGCCATCACTGCGCTAGACTGTGAGCATCTGGGAGATGAGGCCGTGTCTTCTTGCTGTCGGTGTCCCTGGTCCCAGCAGAGTGCCAGGTCTATAGCACATTCTCAGTCAAGATTTTCCCGATTGAACACTTTATGGATTTCTCCCTTTAGTCTTTTAAGAGCATATTGTGAAGGGACATCATTCAAGACTGGAGAAGGAGATTGACTTCACTTCTTCCCCTCACCTCTGTTTTACTTTTTTCTTCATTTCAAGATATAGTTCCTATGTTTTGAATAGAAAAGAACATGGAACTTTGAAATAGGGAAAATCCTTAAGGGGGAAAAAAAACTTTATTCAAGAAAATAATTTTTAAAAAAATATTTTTATTGATTTCAGAGGAAAGGAGAGGGAGAGAGAGATAGAAACATCAATGATGAGAGATAATCACGGATGGGCTGCCTCCTGCATGCCCCCCACAAGGGATCGAGCCTGCAACCTGGGCATGTGCCCGACCGGGAATGGAACCATGACCTCCTGGTTCATAAGTTGACCCTCAACCACTGAGCCATGCTGGCCAGGCAAGAATTTTTTTTTAATATATTTTATTGATTTTTTTACAGAGAAGAAGGGAGAGAGATAGAGAGTTAGAAACATTGATGAGAGAGAAACATTGATCAGCTGCCTCCTGCACACCCCCTACTGGGGATGTGCCCACAACCAAGGTACATGCCCTTGACCGGAATCGAACCTGGGACCCTTCAGTCCGCAGGCCGACGTTCTATCCACTGAGCCAAACCAATTAGGGAAAAAAAATTTTTTTTAATTCCCCCAAATTATACTCCTCAGGACACAGTTTCTTAAAATGAATGAATGAATTCTTTACGTTAGGAAATAGTGGGTTAAGCAGTAACTACCTTTGATATGCTAGTGTGTGCTACATCTTTTCAAGAATATGGTTTATTGCTCTTCAAAACCCTATTTAACTGTGTAACTCAAAAAGGGTTACAGGATCCAAAAAAATCATGGAGTAATGATTACCCAGTCATTTGCACACTTGTGTAGAGTTTGGGAGCTGCTGTTTTGCATCAGCAGGTTTGTACTGAGGAAACACAGGAAGGGCTCAAAGGATAGAAGAGGGCAATTCATAAAATGGAAAAGTCACGCCGACAGAAAGACACAGGAGTTATGAGAGGAAAGTTGGAGTTTTGTGCCTGCTACGACAGTCTCAAGATGTGTGGCTTAGTGTGGAGCCCAAAGAAAGTGTTTTGGCAGAAGTTTTAAGCTAAGAATGAAGAGCCTGGTGATGTGTTCCAGAAACTTCCACTAATGACTGAGTCACTTCTCTAACCCAATTGCCTCAGGGGTAAGGGGGTAATTAAGCCCCTTATGCCTTCTTTCACAAAGTCATAATTGAAATGAGTTAGAAGCGCATATTGGTGGAGAACTTTTGAGTTACATATATTAAGAAGAGCCAAATAGCATATGTGTAAAGATATGGTACTTTGTGAAAACAGTTGTGTTTATTACTTTTTTTTTTCTAAGATCCTTGGGAAGATCTTGGGCAAGTTTTCACATTAACAAATCAAGAACAATTAATTTGAGTAATGCTTATGTCAGAAAGACTTGCCAGTGGTGGGGTTAATTAACAAATTGAAATAACTTATGAAAATGCATCTGCCGCACGCTAGGGTGGAAGGTGGAATGATCAGTGTGTCAAAGTGGTAAACTGAGTCAGGACTGGGCCTAGAATTTGTGTTTCAAAAGTACTGCATTCGATATCTGGGGACAAATTTTCAAGTTCAAATAAACAAACACATGGTTTTTCCTTTTGACTGAATTTGAAAGCTCTAAGATGAGAACCCTAAAGCCATAAACATTTACACAGCGAGGCCAGCTCCTCATTATGTAAATACTTTGTGAAAACAACTTCGCTCCATAAAGTATTAATGCTATTTGATAAAAATCAGTTTTTGTTTGGGGTGTCTTTTGAAGCTGGTGTAACTCCCGGTCATTCTATATGACTAGAAAAGCTTTTTGGAATCAAATCCTAATCCCAACATGTTTTTCTTGTTCATTTAAACCTTTTATATACATGTGGGAGCCAGAGAGAGTAGAAGGCTTTTAGGGCTTAAGCTGAAATTGTTTGTCCTTCTCATGCATGCTCTCTGAAAGTATTTGGCATGTTTGTATTTGTAAGTTAAAGTAGACATTTGTGTTCTTAAGCATTTTCTTCCCCCACCCCCCACCCCCTTTATGCGTGTTTGCTTGGTTTACAAATATAGACCATCTCAACATGGGAGAGAAGACATGCTGAAGTTGGGATTGTTTGACTTGCCACCTTGTAAAAACTAAATGCGGGTGTTGATTTGCTAGGTTAGCCCCTGACTCGAGCTTCCGAAAAGGAAAAGTGTTCCCAACTCAAACTCAGTAGTATTAATACCCCCGGAGCATAAAAAAAGCTAAACAAACAGAACTCGCCAAAGCTAGCCTGGTGCTATAGGAGTCCAATTTAACTTCTGGAGTATTTTTAGTTTTGTTTCAAAAAGAAGCAACTGAGATTACCAAGCAGGAATTCATAGCACTTTATTTTTCCCCTATGGATATTACCTCTAATGGCCATATATTATGTCCATAGCAGACTAGGGTTAAGCTACATGAAATTCATGAAAAGACTAAATTGAAATGGACTCAGGAAAAACTTAAAAAGATTTTTCCATGTGCTGAAGCTGGAGACGGGAGCAAATAAGTATTTGTTTCTCAAAAGGTGATTAGGTGAAATGAACTATATGAGTTAGATGTTTATGGTATGGAACATCTCCAAAAGTTGTAGCTTAAATCAGCCACTATTTAATAAGCTCATGATTCTACAAGTCCGCATTTTGGGGTGGGCTCAGGTGAGTGGTTCTTCAGATCTGGGCTGGGGTTGACTGATCTCAGTTGGGTTTGCTCATGAATCTGTGCTCAGTGGCTGGGTTAGTTGTGGACTATCTGGTCTTCGATGACCAAGGCAAGGACAGCTAAGGCCTCTTCCCTGTGGTCTCCCAGCCAGGTCCTTATTCAGATAAAGCTTCCGTACCTTTTCCATTTATTTTTAATCTGTCCATGTCTCTAAATTCCTTTTGTAATTTATTTAATCTGTGTCATGTTAGAACACTCCCAAGGGTAACATCCTTGAACCTGGTTGCCTGGATTTTCTTGAGACAGAGAGTGGAGAGAGCCAACATTTCTTCTGACTTATTTTTAATAACCTTTAGGGTGATTATATTTATGTATTTTATGGCCATCAGCCCTAAATGCTTTCAGGAAGGAGCCATAGTCCAAACAAAACTAATTGACTGATTAATTAGATGGCCAAATGATTAAAAATTAATGGTGGAATGAATTAGCATCTTTATTGAATTTAGTGCTTTTTATTTCTCCTTCCCATTTCCTGCATGTCTCAGAGAAGCTCACCAGTCCCAGGCAATTTTGCCCTTAGAAACTTGATTCCATGGCTAACCTGGGATCCCACTTATAAACTCTGCAGCCACTGCAGAATGTGCCCTAGTTGGCCCTCACCAATTAATCAGGGACTTAAAGTGACTGATTGTAGCAACACAGGATGTTTTGACACAGCTATTTAGACAAAAATGTTTGAGGGCCCCTACAAGGCTCACTGGCATTTGGGAGAGGGACTTGGCCCAAAGGTCAAGGTTCAAAATCAGCCACTCCTCTCTCAGCCAACAGTAATTATTCAAATGTGTATTGGAGCATCTACCCTCTGCTAGACCCAAAAAAGAAGACTATGATGCCAGCTCCACCCTCATGCAGTTCAAGTTGAGTTAACAAGAACATTGTTTATTAGTAATATTCCGAGTAGATCAATACCTCTGTAATGAGTGCTGTGAAGAGAAAGCATTGGAAATATAGATTTGAGGATAGGGAAGAAGGTTTAATATTATGGTTGTTGAGAATGAAGAAGCAGGTCAACCAGGAAAACATCCCAGATTACCAGATGGTAAAACTGGTGCCATGAAGCCAGCATGAGTTTTTCCATAGGATTCAGGTATGTCAATGCAGAGCCTAAGAAATTAGATAATTGGATATGTCCAGGGCCAAGGTCATGAAAGCTGGATCTGAGGAAATTGCCAGGGTCCGAGGTAGTTTAAGGCATGGGCAAGAGAGTTCTGAAATGATGAAATGTGATATGCAAGCTCAATCGTGTCAGTGAAAAATGGGTGAGGCTTCCACCCCTCATGGTCCACTTGGCCAGTGACCTTGAGCCTGTGAAGAGACACAGAGTTAGCCATCCTGATCAATGCAGTATCCCATCTAAAGGGATTCATTGCCATTCGGCTGAAAGTGACACTTGATAACATTATAACAAATCATCAATGATAGATAACAAAGAATATTGTCTTTAGGTACACTCAGATTTTTAAGTGACATTTTCTTTCCTCTATCTTACTGCTTATTACTTTTTTTTATAAAGTTCACTTTGTTCTAATTTATTTTTCTAAACAGAGTGACAAGGGAGTCTACATCAGCAGTCCAAAATACAGTGGGGAAATATGATAGTAAATGAAACTTCAGGCATGTTTAGACATTTTGTAAAATCAGCGAAAGGCCTGGAAGCCCATTCTATTTAAACCCATGCCAATTTTCAGGATTTGTATTTTATGAAGAAAGAAATCTGTGTGATGTGAAAAGGCTAATACAATGACAGCTGCAGTCAATCATACTGCAAGACATGGTGAATGCCATCAACCAGCCATAGTGATACTATGAGAGACTCTCCTCAGGAAATTTCTACCTTCTCTGACTTTACTGTCAACGTGTCTATATTCTTTGTAGATTGACTACTTGCCCTGTTTTCCCAGAATTCATTCAAACTCTCTGGTTAACACAAGTCTCCAACCTGGTTCCAATCTTGTATGGCCAACCTGTATCTGCTGTCATGATCTCCATGGGCTTCATGGGCAAAAAGGCCACATTTATGAAGTCAGTCACCTGACAGAAACAGGCTATGGGATCCAACAGATGTCCCACCATTGAAATCTTTCCCTTATATTATTTCTAAATTGAGATATAATCCTATATAATAAAAGAGAAACATGGTAATTAGCATACGACCGCTACCCTTCCCATTGGCTAATCAGGGCGATATGCAAATTAAATGCCAGCCAAGATGGCGGCCGGCAGCCAGGCAGCTTAAACTGAACATGAGGCTTGCTTGCTTCAGTGACGGAGGACTGCAACATTCCCGCCTGCCTTGCCAGCCTCTGAGCTTGCAGTTTGAAACATAGTAACAAATATAGAAGCTAAACAAAACCCCAGAAACCAGCTTTCAGCCGCCAGGATCTCAGAGCTGGAGTTGATACAGAGTTTCGATTATAGAACCTAAACAAACGAGATACCTGCTTTCAGCAGCTGAGGCCTCAGAGCTGGAGCCAGAGCTAAAGCTGGCCCATAATAAAAAAGAAAAAAAAGGAGCGGTTGGGAGCTTCAGTCACCCGCCAGCCTGAAAACAGCCCTCAGCCCCTCACCCAGACTCGCCAGGCGCCCCAGTGGGGACCCCCACCCTGATCCAGGATACCCTTCAGGGCAAACCAGCTGGCCCCCACCCATGTACCAGGCCTCTATCCTATATAGTAAAAGGGTAATATGCCTCCCACCACCGGGATCAGCGGAGCCGAGAGGCCTCCCGGCACCGAGATCAGCGTGACGGGGGCAGCGCCCAAACCCCCTGATCGCTCTGCGGCTCTGTGTGTGACAGGACGGGGCCACAACCTCCCTATCAGCCCTGCTCTGTTCCTGACAGGGGAAGGCACCCCAACCCCCTGATAGGGGGGAGCTCCCCAACCCCCTTATCGCCCTGCGGCTCTGTGTGTGACGGTGCGGCACCCCAACCCCCCCACCCCACGGGCCCTGCTCTGTGTGTGACAGGGTAGAGCCATAACCTCCCCATCGGCCCTGCCCTGAGTGTGAGAGTGGCAGCGCCCCAACCCCCTGATCGGCCCTGCTCTGTGGGTGATAGAGGGCGGTGCCCCAACTCCCCTATCGGCCCTACTCTGTGAGTGACAGGGGGGAGCTCCCCAACCCCCTGATTGACCCTGCTCTGTGCATGATAGGGTACGGAGCCCCAACCCCCTGATTGGCCCTGCTCTGTGGGTGACAGGGGGTGGCGCTGCAACCTCCCCATCGACCCTGCCTTGAGTGTGACAGGGGTCAGTGCCCCAACCCCCGAATCGGACCTTCTCTGAGCCCGACCAGGGGCTGCACCTAGGGATTAGGCCTGCCCTCTGCCACCCGGGAGCAGGCCTAAGCCAGCAGGTCGTTATCTCCCGAGGGGTCCCAGACTGCGAGAGGGCACAGGCTGGGCTGAGGGACCCCTCCTCCCCCCCGAGTGCACAAATTTTTGTGCACCGGGCCTCTAGTCTATAATAATCTATAATAATAAAAGCATAATTTGCAAATCGACCAAACGGCTGAACAGCAGAATAACCGTCCAGATGACCTTCCGGATGAAGCGGGGGCTCCGAGGGCCGAGCCCCTTGCATGAATTTTGTGCATCGGGCCTCTAGTTGATATATATAACATTATGTTAGTTTCAGGTATACAAAATATTGATTCAATATTTGTATATATTGTGAAATGATCAGCACAAGAAGTCTGGTTAACAGTCATTGTCACACATAGCTATAGTGTTTTTTTCTTGTGATGAGAACTTTTAAGTTCTACTCTCTTAGCAACTTTCAAATACATAATATAGTATTAACTATAGACACCATGCTGTACATTATATCCCTAGGATTTATTTATTTTATAAGTTTGTATCTTTTAACCACCTTTCCCCATTTAACCCAGCCCTTCAACCCTATCCTCCAATTCCAGCAACCACCAATCTCTTCTCTGTATCTGAGTTTTGTGGGGTTTTTTCAGATTCACATGTAAGTGAAATTATATAGTATTTGTCTTTGTCTGTCTGATTTATTTCACCTAGCATAATGCCCTCAAGGTCCATTTCCCTTCGATTTTTGAGAAATTTATGTAATCTCTTTGAGCTCAGTTTTCTCATCTGTCAAATGGGGTTGATTGAGTACTGATTTGAAATAGATTAAAGCTAAATCTCTTCTTATATATAAACTACCCTAAATCCTAGGCATGATTGTTTCTATATAGCAATATCTGCTAATTTTATGACTTTGATTCTGTCAACTTTAACTCTCTTTCATATTTTATATTTATATACCACAAAAGGTACCCAAGTGCCACCATTTCCAAACTGTTTCTGATTAGTTTATTTTATATCATTCACTTGCCTTGGATAAAAAAATGTATATGGCTGTACAGTCTTGAGAATTTATTGTGTACATCTGTACACTTCCTACTAGGAAATTCAATTTAAAAGAGCACTATGGAGTATATCAGTATATCCTATCAATAAAAGGTACTTGAGAATGAGTTCCCAAGATATGTGCAGGATATATATAAATGTACTCCTATGCTAATATATTTTATATTATCAAACCATATAAAATAAATATGTAAAGGGATGTTGCAAGGTGAAATAAATAATATCTTAAATATTTTAAATTTTGTTATATTGAATAAAAGTTCATTTTGGCACTCACTAAAGTATTATTTTCAGTAATATTTATAGGGTGGACAATGTCATGACTTATAAAAGTGTGAGAAGATTGTAAAATTTAATTCTGCCCATTACTTGCTTTAGCTTGGCACTTTCTTTGCAGGACTTGGCCATTTGAGATGGGTAAATGAACTTAAAACTGGGTACTATAAGTTGTAAATACACCAGTGGGCATAAGTGAAGAGTAATGTTTTAAAAGAAGATAAAAGTGAATGAACAAGTAGGGATAATAATTTCAAATCCTTTGGGTTGGGGAAACTTCACATCACATATGACACAAGAATTAAGAATCAAGTGAGAACAGGAAAGTCAATTGCATTTCAATGTGAGTAAAGCTGAATGTTTTTCCTTTTTAAATTAAAAATAAATACAGCCCTAGCCGGTTTGGCTCAGTGGATAAGGTGTTGGCCTGTGGACTGAAGAGTCCAAGGTTCGATTCCGGTCGAGGCCATGTACCTCAGTTGCATGCTCAATCCCTGGCCCTGGTTGGGGTACATGCGGGGGCAACCAATCTATGTGTCTCTCTCACATCAATGTTTCTCTCTCTGTCTTTCCCCTCCCTTCCACTCTCTCTAAAAAAAAAAGTCAATGGGAAAATATCCTTGGGTGAGGATTAGCAAAAAATAATATAAAAAAGGTGAATTTAAAAAAAAGTTTAAAAAATAATATAAATAGACATTCTAATTGTTCTTCCTGAAATGCAATACATTAGTGGTTCCCAAACTTGAGTGTGCATCAACATTAACCAGAGGGGCTGGTTAGAATACAGATTGCTGGGCCCTGCTTCCAGAGTTTCTGATTCAGTCCATCTTGTTAGGACCTAAGAATTTGCATTTCTGACAAGTTCCCAGGTGAATGCTGATGCTACTGGTTGCAGGATCACAATTTGACTACCACTCAGAAGATCATCTTGAAGATCCTTGGGGCTAGACGCTAGATCCTCTCCCAGAACTTTGATGCATATGACACAAATGTAGTTAAGATCAGTGCCATCAAGAAGTGATGTTCACACTATATCCTGGTTTCCATGATCCATATTTGTCCTAAATTTCCCTACCACCCACTCCACATCACCCATTGCCCTCCCCCCGCAGTGGAGGCGGAAAGGGCCCGGAGGACAAGGGAAGGATCGCGCATCCTCTCTGGGAATACAGCTGACAGTTTGCACTACCTGGCGAATTCATAACCTCAGCATGTTTCCCCAGGGGGAATTAATTGCTTTGCTTTTCCTTTTCCTTTGCATACAGCCAGGCAGATTTGTCCCCTGTTTAGACAAGACTTTCTTGCCAGCACTTTCTGAGGATGGCCAGAAAGTGGCTGCTGTGTGAGGTTGATAGTGTTGTCAGGAATTCCAGGGCGGGGTGCTGTCCCTGGAGTTGGGAAATGCTAACTGAGGTCAATTCCAGTTCAGCTTCCTACCTACAGAATTATGGCAGGACGTAAGTTTGGCCCGCGGGAGAGGAATAGGTCAGCAGAAACGTATTCTTGTCTCCCTAAGAGCAGACATTCCTGTTTCTAAGTCCTAAGTTGGAACATATTCGTCCCCTATTTGAGATCCAGCAATTCATGTCCTCAAATGAGGTATTTTAAAATCAAACGCATAGACAACAAAACCAAAGAAAATCAAAACCAGAAAACGTTCTTTTTCCAAGTGAAAATCGTGCATCAAAAGTTATTATGTTTAGTATCTGAAATTAAAAGTCACTGCTTTGGCCCTGGTTGGTTTGGCTCAGTGTGAGAACATCGGCCCTCGGACTGAAGGGTCCTGAGGGGTCACAGCTTCAATTCCTGGTCAAGGTTGCAGGTTCCCCAGCCCCTGTAGGGGCGGGTACAGGAGGCAACCAATTGATGTCTCTCTCTCAGGAGGATGTTTCTCTCTCCCACCTCTCCCTTCCATTCTCTCTAGAAATCATTGAAAAAAATATCCTCTGGTGAGGATTTAAAAAAAAAAAGAAAAAAAAAAAAGAATGTCATTGCTTTGGCTTCCTAATAACAAAACTGCCCCCAAATTGAATGACTTAATCCAACCACCAATTTATTTCTTTTGCTTGTGCTTCTACAGTTTGTGCAGTGCTTGCTAGAACAGCTTGTCTCTGCTCCACATGGAGTCAACTAGGGTGCTCGACTGGGGCAAGACAGCCCACTTCCAAGATCGCTTCACTCACTGCCATTGAGGAGTTGGTGCTGGGGCTGTTGGCAAGCGCCTGGGGTTTCTTCTTGTGGTCTCACCATGTGGCTAGGTTGGTCTTTTCACCGCAGGTTGGTCTCAGGGGAGAAGAACTAATAAGGCGCAGTGGGCAAGAGCAGACACTCCAGGGCCTTCTTAACAGCCGAGCCTGGATCTGGCTCAACTTTGCTTCCATCACATCCTTTTGGTTAAAAGAAGTTAAGGGGCCAGCCCAAACTCAAGAGGGCAGTCTACACAGGACATGAACACTAGGAAGGGTGGGTCATTGGGGCCACCAGAGTGTCAGGATCTGCTCCTCCCTGCTGCTTTGCATTCCATACCACTGCCGGGCACTTCGGCACACACAGGGCAGAGTATCAATTCTCAGGGTGGACATCAGGGCCTGAAGTGGGAAAAGTGGCTTTGACTGTATCTGAGCATTTTCCGCGTGCAAGGATCTGTATCTGCTGTCCAGGCCTCTCAGTTTACCTCCCCCCCCAAAAAAAACATTCCTCTGCTACTAACTCTGCAGTATCTTGCTGCCTTATGCTTCCTTCCTAGCACTCACTGCCACCTAACACTTTACTAAGTAGTTGTTTACTTGGTTATTGCCTGTCTCCCCTCCATGTAAATGCTGACCAAACATAAAACCCCCAGGGGAAGGTACTCAATTTCTTTTGCTCTCTGCTGGATGCCCAGCCCTGACAACAGAGCCTGGCCCTTAGAATTCTCTGCAAAAATAACTATTAAATAAATGAATGTAGAAATGTCATGTCTGAGGATATGCCTACGAGGCAGACAGGAAAACTCCAAAGGAAGTTGTTCGAATGCAGGGGGATGGCTGGGGTCTGTGTCTTCTCCATCGGCCTTGGGCTGCGCGCCCCCTTGTTGTGTATGGTGTGTACCTTCTGCTGGTTCCCATGGTGTCATTGTTCAGAGGTGTCAGTGGGCATCCATCATGGGTTTGGAGGGTTTTCTATGCAGCCGGCAGCTCCTTTATTTGGCCAATTAAGCTTTGTGCTCCTGTTTCCAAATACAGAGGTGAGGGAAACATGAACCTGGCTTTATCTCATGCCTCGGTTTTAAGGAGCAGCCTCTGGTGCCATGCTATGTTAGTTCCAATTAAACCTCAGATAGCCTCGTCCTTGCTAAAACTGGTTAGCGAGCCTTAGCTATTCATTCCTAAAAAGAGGCTTAACCAGATAGTTTTTCATTAGGTTCTGCCTTTCACTGGGTAATACGGAGGGGGTTGAAAGCTTTCTTCCTTCTTTTCTTTCTCTTTTTTGCTTCCTAACAATTTTGTTTTCTTTCCATGCTTCTTTTCTATAGCATCCCCTTGAAATTTGGTGTTTTGGTTTGAATTCCTGTTGGAGCTCAATTCTCCAGTGGATTTGTTCTTTTGATTGTTTATTGATTTCAGGAAAACAGATCAGATTTCCTTAATGAATTTTATGTGCTTGCATCTGATTTGGTTACAGGTCACCTATATCTGTCACTTGTGAGGCCTCTCATTTGAATGGCCAGTCTATTTATGATCTTTTAAGGAGTTTCTTTATCTGAAACCCATTCATCCTGGCAAAGCAGCAAAGCAGCCCTCAGTGCTGTGGTTTTCAACCATTTTACCAGCCCAGAAGGCATCTGTGTGTGTTTGAAAACAAGGTTAAGTAATTGCTTTGAGAAAGCATTGTAAATGTTTCTCTTGGATTGTGTCCTGGTTATTTTCCTCCACATCTTTTCGTTTTCCCATGTTCCAGCCCCCACTGCACCCCCATTCCCAGCTCTGCTTCTATTACTAGAGAATGATGACTCTATCCACCGGATCAGAGGCACTAATGTGAGTGTTGTTTCTGATCGTGATGACCTTAACCATGGTCTAAATATGCTATGGCTGCGGGTCAGAGTTTTCTGAGGCATTTCAGAGGCTAGGCCTAGAGTTTCCAGAATACAACGTGGGTTTTAAATTCGAATAAGAGACCTTTCATGGCCTGTGGAGTTTGCACCCCGTATGCAAACACCACTCAACTCCACCTAACCCAGACACAACTTTGAGTCTGTGGATCTGGATTCCTGCATTGAAATTTCAGGAGTTAAGCTCCTGAAAGCAAACCAAGGCCAGGCTGTGGGCATGGCAGGACCTCAACAAGATAGAATGTGAACGCCCTTCTGTTTGTTCCCTTTGGAATCACCCCACTTTTATGTGAACATGCCCCCTGGCTCTTCAAAACTAGGACAAGAAGCCCAGCTGGTATGGCTCAGTGGTTGAGTATAGACCTATGAACCAAGAGGTCATGGTTCGATTGCCGGTCAGGGCACATGCCCAGGTTGGGGGCTTGATTCCCAGTGGGGAGCGTGCAGGAGGCAGCCGATCAGTGAGTAATTCTCTCTCATCATGAATGTTTCTGTCTCTCTCTCCCTCTCCTTTCCTCTCTAAAATCAATAAAAATCTATTTAAAAAAAAAAAAAAAAAACTAGGACAAGAAAACAGTCCCAGATCCTCTTGGGTTTGGCAACAGCCTTGAAGCCTCTGATAACAAAAGTGTCCCAGAAGCTAGATTAAAACTCCTTGTTATTTTTTTCTCCTTTGGCAAGCAAGTCTGTGTTTCGCATTGGTCCTGCTTGATTTTTGCAGGTTTAACCTGTCCCAATTTTTAAGGAACATAATGTTTTTCTTTTTTGTCTTTTTCTTTCTCTCCTTCTGTCTGCTTGCATTTCAGTCACTAATTAGATTATTGCTCATTTCTGTCAAAACTGGTCCATTTAACGTCAGCAGCACGAAATTATCGCACAGCTCTGAACAGGATCCAGTCCAACTTTATAACCCCCATCTTCCATGATTTACAGCATCCACTTTAGGGGGATGTAAAAATTCACTCATGACTTCCCACTTCCCTGTTGGCCTGTGTGTATCGTGGGAAGAACACTGGAGTCGGAGCTGAAAGTCCTGAATTCTGTGCGTGGATATTCAGCGTGTGATGATACCTTCGGGCATTCACTTACCTTCTTTCAGACTGAGTTTTTCTCATCTGTATGAAAGGAACGATCACGATTGCCCTGCTACTATGGAGTCATTGAACAACCAAGTGAGAAGCAGAGCTTTCAGCTACTCAGCAAGCACTTATTATGGACCAAGTAATATGAGGCACTTAGAATACAGGAATAAAGGGGAGGTCCTTCTTGCTCTTTAGAGAGATCAACATCATCATCATCAACACACAGCTGCCTTTACTTTAATGTTCAGACGTACCAGAGCCTGGAGCCCACAGTTTAGCTCATGCTCCTCTCCCACTGATCAGTAACGATGCAGTTGGCATCAGCAGTTAGGAAACCTGGCCCTGAATCTCCACAGTACTTTATCGTCACCCCTGGACAAGATCTGTTGAATTAATTGAGTAGCACCACATCATAGAATCTACCACATAGTAGAATCTCAATGGAAAGTTGCGTCAAGTAATTTATGACTAAATCATGAATGAGTGACTGACTGAGGACATTTTACCCTGAACAATTTCAACTTGCTTCCTGTGATTGGAAATATCAATGGGGAGTCCTGTGAAGGTCTTGTTGTTTCCCTGTTTTATCTGATTCCAGTTAGTTTTCACTGGAAACCGATTCTCTCTTAACTCGTTAAACTTAACTGTGAGATTAATATTATCTGGGGGGGAACTACTGCTGAGATTATTTTGTCTTACCCCAAGTAGATTCAGTAATATTTGTGAAAAATACAATTGACACCAAAATTTAGATTATTCTTTGCCGCTCTGATAACTCTTAACATTGGAGGTGGCTGACTGTAGCTGAGTGTTTTCATACTTCTTGCCCGTAGATTTTTCTTATTTGGCCAGGTGATTATTGGAAGAGCAGAAAATTGCTTGAGTTGGGCACAATGGTCTTTGACCCAGTTGCAGCAGTACGTCCAGCCTTCAAGTAGTTCTATACAATCATCTTAAACCATCTATGGAATTCCATTGGGACCTAAATATATTACATGGTTTCTAAGGACAGGATAGAGTTGTGAGCCCATGTATTTTTCTAGGGAGTACATTCATGGTCCCCAAGTTTCCTCAGATTCTCAAAGGGATCCCTGACCCTCCCCGACTCCCACCACCAAAAAGAAAATGTGGAGAATGATTGATGGAGGAATTCTGGTCCACTTGGAGAATGTTAGTTCTTATGACTAACATATTTTCCTTTTCCCAGGGCTGCTATGTAGCAGTAATAAAAATGTAGCCCTCAAAACTGCCTGGTGGTAGACTTCAAATCAGACAAGTCTATCGGGTGACTCATGGAACTTTCTCATGCTTTTACATTCAATAATCAGGAAAATCCCATGTAACTTTTTCATGCTTCTGAAGACAGTAATCAAGAAAATCCTTGAGGAGACTGTGGTTTTAAAGGATGCTAAATCAGGTTAAGATCGTGTGTACCCTGATATTATGTTTTTCTCTCACTGAAATTTCCTCTTGGGGGGTGGTCTGTTCTCATTTCTAAAACTTGTATCAACATCCTTTTAGATCCAGAAGTATAAGCTACTCGTTTATTTCATTTTATGGTCTTTTGTACAATGGAGAAAAGGAGCTATCATAAGCCATGGAAAACCTTCCACCGTATAAGCAAGCCAGATCATTCATTAGTCCTCATCACGTGTTGTAGAACTGGAAGCTGAACTCACATGCCTACCTTTCAGCCACTCAATGTAAAGTAAACTATGCAATAACAAAATGCTCCAGTTGTGGTTTTTTTTATTGCCTTTGTTGCATTGGATGTATTGGTAACCGAGTTTTACACACTTAGGGAACTGGAGGTGCTCATCCTTAAAAAGGAAAACAGCTTTGTTACTGCTCAACTGTTGAAGGACGAAAGACACTCATCCAGAATTTCAGAAAGTGGGAAAGTAGACATTTGGAATCACATAAATTCATTTGCAATGTCTTTTATCCATCTCCTCCAGCATGGGCTAGATAGTGGCCATGAGCACACACTCTGGATCCAGAATGTCTGGGTTTGAATCCCAGCTCTGCCACTTACAAGTTGTGCAACGTTGGGCAAGTTATGGGACCTCTCTGTGTTTATAGCCCTCGTCTAGAGAATAGAGATACTAATACTGCTTACCTCATGGTGTTTACAGGAAAATTAAATATTTGCTAAACTCTTAGAGTACTGTTTGACATGCACAAAGTGCAATATATGTATTTTTTAATAAATTGGATTGTAGAAGGTAATGTGGGAGTTTGTATGGATACATTCACCCAGGATTAAGTCTGAGAAGCTTCTTACCACCATTGGGCCTACTGGTGGTAGAGAGGGTTTTCTGTCTTTTGGTTTTTTGTTTTGTTTTTCAATCTTTTCCATCCATCTCTACTGAGGGCAAGGTTTTCCTTGGCTGCCCTCCCCTTGCTCCAAGAGCTTTCAGATCTGAGATAATCTGGTGGAATCCTTTTATTTTAACCCCTTTGTCACACAATGAGGCACTTCAATCAAAACCACTTAGCCTCTTCTTGACAGGAGTTTCTTTAGCCACTGGGGGTGGGGGTGGGGGAGGGTTGGTTGGTTGGTTGGTTTTGTCCTTCTCTCCCCACCTGTGGTTGACTTCCACTCCTGACCACTGAACCTGATCTGACCTTTTTATTTTAATTATCATCATTCTACAGGCAAATTGGTTTTGAGAAGAGCCATTTGTAAGTCACCGTGATGTTCCTGATTAAATATAACCCTCTTTTAGCAGAGTTGAACAAAAAAGAAAGCAAGAACACAGTACTTTTCAAAGCCTCATAATTAGGTTAAATAGTTTGAATGTAAGAATCACAAGATTCAGTTTAGTCATGCAAATTGTAGCCTAGAGTCTCATGAAATACACTTAAGACAGAACACAGAGAATAATTTTGTTTGCCTTGTGATTGGGTCTCATTTTTTTATGAGATGGATGTTTAATAGACTTAGCTATTATTAATTTTTTAAAAGTAGTAAACAGAAACTCAGAAAATGACTCTTTTTAATTCTTCCAAAGAAAATACTCAGTATCATTCTTGGAAACTCACTTTTATTTAAAAGAATATTCTTTCTTTGCAAGTTAGTAGCAAAGAGCTGTTGTAAAGATTACTGATTGCAAGATCTATTTCTTACTGTTATTTATTCTGCTCACATGTGGTTTTAAGCAGAATAAATGATGCATCTCCAGCAATGTGAGTGATTTAACAGAGCCATCTGCATTTTTCAAAAGAAGTGTTTGTAGAATTTTAGACTCTTCTAGCCCAGTTTCTTTATCTTCTGGATGAGAAATTTGAGACCCACAGAACTAATTACACCCAGCTAAGTGCGAGCAGAGTACAAAAGCTAATTTTCAGGGAAACCATAAGAGTGGAATTATTTTTTACATTTACTTTTTGCCTTTTGACGTTTTTTTCTGTTTTATTTATAATAAATATTCTTAGTGTTTTAAAAGTAGCCTAATTTAAAGAGAAAATTGGCTTGATAGTGACTCACATTAAATAGAAAATGAAAACAGAGCCTGGATTTTATGGAAATGATTGATGAAGAAGAAGAAAAGTAATCAAAATTATTACTTTCAATCTGCCTACACATTTTGGCATTTGAAATCTGAAAGTCTAATGAGTAGGAGCTTAACCCAATATTTTTTGGAGGCAAAACAAGGGATACAGAGTTGGATGGGACACAATCTGAGGACTTTATTGCCCAGTAAGAAGAATGAGAAAAATATTTAGAAAACTATAGTACAAAGAAAAATGAAAAAATGTTCACTGGGAAAATACAACAAAATGTTTTAGAGGATCAGAGAGGGGATATATTGGTCTCCTTAATATCAAGAATTGATGAATTCCAAATGTTTATCCCCAGCCGAACCTTTCCCTGGAACTTCTGACTCATCGAGCTGCCAACTAGACTTCTCCACTGGGATACCTAACTCAGCACATCCAAAGCTGAATTCCCAACCTTGCCCCGAAACCTGCTCCCTTACGGTCTTCCTCATCTTGATTGATGGCAAACATCCTTCTAATTTTTCAGACCACAAACCTTGGCGTCATCCTTGTCTCCTTTCCTTCTCTCTCAGGCCACATCTGATCTCTGAGGAAATCCTATTGACTCTTCCTTTGGTACACTCTATCCAGACTCTGACAACTTCTCCACTCCTGTTATCCTGGGCCAAACCTCCATTGTTTCTCACCTAGATTATGATTCAAGTAACCTACTGGCTGCTCTTTTTGCCTGCACCCTTTCCAGTCCTTATAGCTTTTTCTCAACACAACCCAGGTCAGATTCCATCATTTATTTTTCTGAATTCTCCTGTGCTCTCCATTTTTCTCAAAGCCCTACATGATCAGCCATACCTCGTGGCCTCATCTCCCACTGCTCTCTCCTTCCCTGACTTTGCTTCAGCCATATTGGCCTTCTTACTGGCCCTCTTACACCAGACAGACTCTCATCTCAGGGCCTTTGCACTGGCTTCCCCTGCAATCTGAAATGCTCTTCTCTCAGACATTCATATGGATCACTCCTTTACCATCTTCAACTCTTTGCTCAAATGGCATGTTCTTAATAGGGCGTATCCTAACCATTCTATTTGAAATGGAATTTCTCCCACCCCCAACTTCTGATTCCCCTTATGGGCTCTGTTTTTTCCACAGAACATATCTTTTAGCTCACTCAATAATTTATATTTTTGTTGTTCATTATCTGTTTTACTATCTACATCCTTCTGCTAGAATATCAGTTCCCAAAGGGTAATATCCTTATTTGTTTTATTCATGCTGTATCCCAAGTGCCTGGAACAGTGCCTGGCACATACCAGACACTCAATAAACATTTGTTGACAAATGAAGAGGTTGACTCATGCAGTAATTAGGGTTATTTAAAAAAAAGGAGCGAGGGAGATAGTGAGTACTTTTTAAAACAAACTTGAATCACAGCCCCCTTTGTAAGTCTGGTGAATCCTATGTGCCTCCTTCCCAGAATAATATACATATGCAAATTTATAAAAAATTTTGCGTGCACTCCCTGGAGGCCCACATACATCCTGAGACTCATCCATGACCCAAGATTAAGGAGCTATGTCCTAGGCAGAAAGAACAGCATAGACAAAGGCTCTGTGGAGGGAATGTGTCGGTTGTGTTAGAGGCTCAGCAGGAATCATTTGGCTTGAAAGTGTAATAAAGGAGAGTAATAGAAGGCAACTTTGGGCTATATTGTTTGGGGCCTGGAGTGCCATGGTGAGGGTTGTTTCTATTTATCATGGAAGGTGGTAGAGCTGCTATGAGGAGCTGCTAACTTTTCCCTATATTCACCTCCAATTCAATGCAAAATTTTACACAATTTACTTCTGTCTTCAATTTCAGAAATTAATAGAATTTCCTAAAGACAAGCTCCCTCTTCCTGTGAAAGGTATGGATAAGTACTTGATTACTATGACAATTAAAATGCACCCATGCCCGAATTGAAACTATTCTAGTTCATCAACTTCTTCTATTACACTTCTGAGAACATGTCTCAATTGTATCATTCTACTAGTAACTGATTATTATTGCTGTAATTTGATTCAATAAAAACTAAGTTTTCAATTTGATATTGTCCATCTTATGCTATATTTTGATTGTTATTCGGGGGATATCTGTAAGAATTGTCCCATCCCTCAAAGGCCCTAAAAACCTCTCTGAATGTGGGAATACATAAAATGAGACCTTCTAGGCCCCTAGCTCCTCTCTCAGAATGGCCTCTGTACCTTAAAGATGGTAAATAAACCATCTGTGTTTCCTATCCCCCAAACTGGAAATATGTTCTATGTTCCCATTACAATTGCTGTGTAACAAACCACTTCAAAATCTAGGGGCATAAAGCTACCAGTTTTATTCTGCTCACAGGTTCCGAGTGAAGAATGTGGACAGAATACAGTAGGGATGGCATATCTCTGCTCTACAATATCTAGTCTCGGCTGAAAATACCTGCAGAAAAGGAGTGACATGCAGGCTAGAGATTGAAATCACATGGAGGATCACTCAGTTACATGTGTGACGGCCAGGGCTCAGGGGCTCAAAGGCTGGGATTGTGGACTAAAGTGTCTGACTTTCCATGTGATTTGTGCTTCCTCACAGCATGGAGGCCTCGGGGTAATCACATTTACATGGTGGGTACATTGCGACTGGTCTAATGAACAAGGTGGAAACAGCATAGCTTTTTATGACCAAACCTTGGAAATCACACGGCAATACTTCTGCTCAACTGAAGTAATCACACTGTGCCTCTACTCAAGGAGAGGAACAAAGACCCACCTCTCTATGGGAAGGGAGTCAAAGAACAGTAGGGCTCTTTATTTGTTTTAACACCGCCCTCTTACAAATATAAGCATCGTTATGTGGAGCATAGGTCAGATTGCATACTACAGACTTTTTCCCTGTACATGTGAGACTCAGCTAGACTCACCATTTATTCATGGCCTGCACAAAAATGCAATTAAGTCCTAACAGTGTGAAACAAATAATCAGATTAACAGAAACAATCTCTGTTTTGAGAGGCCGTAGCATCTATGTGCATAACACTAAGATTCCTAGAAAATTTAAGGAACCAGGTCTCTGAAAATCAGCAGGGGGATGGGGTGGGGGGCGTGGGTGGAGGGACATGAGTTGGACAATTAAAAATAACTAATTTACAGGTACAGTCAAATTACTTCTAGTTCATGGTTCCTAAACACCTGTCAACTACTCTTGTCAGAAGTTCACCTTTGTGAGGGGAACTTGTTCCTCTTCATCTGTAATAAGAGTTGTTACATTTTCTGCACATGTTGGGTCTCTGTGAGTGGGGATAAACTCTCTGTGGGAAAGAGAAAATGGGTCTTGAGCGAGAGCTTTTCCCAAATGTTATCCTCACATTTTGAGTAGTTCATGGGCTTCAGTTTACCTGATGAGGTAAGCAGGTTATTCCTAGTTTGGTGAACATACTGATAGGCCCGTATTTAGTCATTTTCAGCCTTTTCCACAGCAGATCCTCAGGATTACAGCAACAGACAGATGTCCTAAAGAAATGTGAATTGAGAGAGAGAAAGAGAGGCTGACTCTTAAATAGGCAGACTCTCTGGTACCCTCTTTACACCAGACAAGGGTATATACCCCATCCTCCATCATTTCCTTCCTATCAACCTAAACATGTGAAACTAGAGTTCTAAGATGGTTGGACCAACCACCAGGAAAGGCAAAAGACGACATGCTTATTAACATTTACTTGAAAATTGGTTTCAGCATTGGCATAGAACATCTTTTCTTTTTCCATGGAGCATCACTTTGGCAGACAGTTCCAAGCATTTGAGTCTCCTTTGACACCCAGCATGATGACATCAGTCACGCTTTGTCATCGGAGTCTTCTTTCCATGTTCTGGTGTTTGCCAAGAACTCCTCCACCTAAAATGGCAAAAGTGAGCACAGGAATGAGCACGTCTTAACTTATGAGCTAGCATTTCTGCTTTTTAGCCTTTGGCAAAGCACCGACCTCAGGGCTGAGCACACAGTAGGGCCACTGTAAATGCTGGTGGAATTGCATCAACCCCTAGCCTAACCAAACCGTGACTGTATTGGGTTTTATGGGAGAATTTCAGAAGAATCAGGGGAGTATTGAAGCAGCCAGGCTGGAAAGTGGTTTCTCAACACTGCTCTTGCACTGGGGCTTGTGGGGGAGCAGGTTTATGGAGCTCCTCTGTGAAATAGAAAATATAAATAAATCTCTTTGTAAGCCTAAATTTTTTTATAAACTTAAATTCCTTCAGACTAAAAGACTTCTCTTTATTCTGAGAATGCCCTCTGAGCTCTTGGGTGATGAAGCACATAAAAATCTTTCCTTTTGTGAAATGGTGATGGCAGTCAATGATAGTTGTTTTCCTTTTGAATGTCCTTCTTTGGCAAATTGAGAAGTTGGCTGCTCTAGCAGCCCCCAGATTTGTTTATTACTTTGCTCTTTTCATCATTCCATTCTATGAAATGTGAAGATCTGGGAACTTGTAGATCAGGTCATTGAGAATTTTTGCCATGAAATTTTAGAGAGACTAAAGAATTCTTTAAACAGTACAATTGACAACAAAGTTGGTAAGTAGCTATAGAACCTTATTTGGAAAAAAGTAGTATTTGTCACTTTTATATGCTATAATTCAGATGTATACAGCAGACAAGTTCAAAGATGCTCATTGTCAGACCTTATTTAAATATGCGCACACCCTTTCATATAGCTAAAGACCAAAAACATATCTACACAAATACAAGAGGTGGCAATCTGCTTGCAAGGACTTGTTATGTGTTTTCATTGAAAACCTACATCATCACAAGGCGTTCGTGGATCTGCCATCTGAGCTGCTGACATACAGACCTGCCCTTGATGGATGAGTTCATTCTTCCTTTCTAATTGCAAGCAGATTTCCAGGTGTGTTCATTATATTTAAATAAAATCTGCCGAATTTTATGTGGTGCTAGCCCAGGGATCAGCCAGCAGGGTCCGTTGCTCCTTTTTATTTTTATCCCTGGCTTCTATCTCTTACCTGTAAATTCTAACCAAGGATCTGGATGGACCTCCTTAGGAATTCCCACTGTGCAATCAACTGTCCATGTGCACCATGGTAGGAGTACAGGTGAAGAAGCTGAGCCACATGATAGTTATATGCTCTTGAAAAAGCCCTCCTTCTGTATTTTTAATTACATATTTCAAATACTGGTGGCATTTTATGAGTAGATTGTAAAATCTCCAATTTTAATTATTTTCAGTTGGGCAGGGGAGTAAGTCCAGGACATAATTTCCATTTTTTAACTACATAGCAGTTCCTTTTGCTTATTCTGATTTTGATTAGCACCCAAAATATCTCAGAGAACTGAAACACAGGGTACAGAGTGATAGCACAGAGAGTATGTTTTCATTGACTCAACAATAAATAGTTCTGAGCACTTATTTTGGATGAGACACTTGTAGGCATCAGGAATACGGGAAGAAATGAGTCATGGAGTCACTTTTTCTCTTAGAAGAAGCTCACATTTTACTAAAATAGTGAAATTATCATCCATCCTACAGGTGGTTATGGAATGCCTACTGAGTGTTAGGCACTATTCTAGGGATACTAGAATACTCTGGCACTTAAATTCTGTGGTTAGCTCATTTAAAAACTATAAAGTGGATCCTCTCATTCCAGTATCATAATGAAAGATTTGGCAGTGTTTGCTAAAATTTAAAGTATGTGCTCATTCCAGTGATTCTGCTTTGTATTTACAAAAAAAAAAAATGCCATCCCATTGGCCTATAAGCAAGCAAGTTCAAAAATGTTCACTTCCCCATCTATAATAATAAAAGTGTAATATGCTAATTAGACAAGACGTCCTTCCAGATGACCTTCCAGATGAAGCCAGGGCTGCGAGGGAAGCCCAGGTCCCAGGTACAAGTGGCCAGAGGGAAGCCCGGGTCCTGGATGCCAGAAGAAAGCCTGTGCTGGCAGCCGGGAAAGGAAGGCCTACTCTTGCATGAATTTCATGCATCGGGCCTCTAGTGGTATATAATAATTATATATTGGAAACAGGATAAATGTTCATTTTTAGTAGGGAAACTGAGTGAAAAGGCACAGAGCAGAACAAAACACACACACAAGCAGGCATGCATACATATGACATATATTTAAAAATACACACAAAATAATACTATACATTTTCTAATATTTATATACACAGATAAAAATAGATTTGGAAAAATAAAAACCCTACCTCTGGGGAGAACAACTGGTTTGGGGGAGGGGTGGTTAAAGGGACACTTTTGTTTTTTTCTAGAATCTTCTTTTTTTAATAAAAAGATTGTATTCTGGAATACTTTGTAATTAAAATTAATTAATAAATGTTAATTTTCAAAGTATAGTAGCATAAAAATTAACATTATAGTGAAGGTGGGTACTCCAAGCAATGGAGACTTCATAGAGGAATAATTGGTATAATAGGGTAGTAAGGTGCTTAAGAAAAAGTGAGGAACCAGAAAAATATAAACTGGGCCTTAAAATATAAGAAAGAATTTTCTGGCTTAACTAGAATCAGAAGGGGCGGACAAGCAAGGCAAGCAAAAGGACCAGAAAAGAAGAATGAACCTAAGTAATTCCATCTGCCTCAAGTATCATGGCTTGTGAGCCGGGGAAAAGGTGTGGCATGTGGACAGCAGTGACAGAGCCTGGAGATGAGACTGGAAAAACAGGTAGAAGCCAAAGCCAAGAGAGCCTTGAATGACATGCTTGGGAACTAGATGTGTAGTGTGTAGGTACTTATGTTAGTTTCCTGTGGCTACAAAGGAGATTACCAGAAACTTGGTGGCTTAACACAGTAGCAGTTTCTTCTCTCACAGTTCTGAAGACCAGAAATTTGAAATCCAGCAGGGCCATGCTTTCTTCAGGGGTCCTAGGGGAGAGTCCTTCCTTGCTTCTTCTAGCTTTTGATGGCACCAGGCATTTCTTGGCTAGTCCCTCCATAATTCCAGTCTCTGCCTCCACCTTCACGTGGCCTCTTCTCTTCTGTCTGCATCTTCTGTCTGTGTGTTTTAGAAAACTGCTAGTCATTGGATTTAGGGCCCACCCAGATAATCCAGGATGATTTCATCTAGAGATCATTAACTTAATTACATCTGTATCGACCCTTTTGCCAAATAAGGTCACATTCATAGGTTCTTGGGATTAGGATCTGGACAAATCCTATTGGGTTGAAGGGAGGGAGCTGGGCACAGGGACACTATTCAACCCATTACAGTGCTGATGGGGCAAATGACAAGCAGAGAAGGAATATTGTCAGATTTGATTTCTTGGAAGGTAGTACAGGCAAGTCAAGCCTGAGTGTTTCTCAAGGACTAGAGATGTTTTTTGGTCATTGTTAAGAGCAAAGCACCTTCCATGGTTTCTAACATGATGATTTTTGAAATAACAAACAAATGAATGAATCTGCAAGCAAACCAGCACAGGAAAGATTGTAAATATTTAGAGGTAAGAGAGTACTTGTCCTGTGGGAGATGCTTATTAAATGTCATTGAACAAATATTGGTCCTGGAGCAAAAATTACTCTTGCATGTAGGTAGGTTTTCCTTATTAGGCTGCTCAAAAACACATGAAGCCAGTAAAGCCTTGTTGTACAAACATAAAATTAACTCATTCAACAAATATGTATAGAGCATTTACTGTAGCTTTGTAGATAAAGGGTGAGAATATTCTCAGCTCTCATGAGCTAACATTCAATAAACAACATGCAAATCAGAAAAAATAGCAGAGTAATAAATGCAAAGAGAAAATAAAATATGCTAGTATGAGATTGGATGGTCTTGTGAAGGAGGTGGCATGTGGCATTGAGCCCTGGAAAATTCTGGGTGATGGACATTTCAGGCTCACAGCTGCTGTCAGTAACTTGAGGAACAAGCCTAGTCAGTTTGAGTGACAGTGAGAATGGAGGACAAAGGAATATGTGATGAGGGATCACATCATTTAATATCTTGGAGGTGAAAGTAAAAAATATGGATCTTAAATACAAGCTGAAGCCATTGGTGGATTTTAAAGAGGAGCATGACGTGATCTTATTTCCATTTAAATATGGTCCCTCAGCCTCCACACTATTGATATTTTGGGTCAGACAATTTTTTGTTTGGGGGGCTTTCCTGCCCGAAGTAAGAGGTTTAGTAGCAGCCCTGGCTTCTATCCAGTAGATGCCAGTAAACCCACTTTCCCCAGTTATGACAACCAAAAATATTTCCAGACATTGCCAAATGTCCCCTGGGGGACAAAATCACCTCCAGATGTGAACCATTGATAAATCACTCTCTGGCTACCATGAGGAGCAATATTTGTAGGGGAGGTAATAGCAGAAGCCAGAAGACCAATTAGAAGGCTCTACTGTGATCTAGCAAGAGAAGATAGTGGTTTCTAATGGCAGAAAGAGAAAGAAAGAAGTAAATTTGGAATGTGTGTTGGAAGTGCATTTGCTGCTGGATTAGAAGTGGGTATAAGAGAAAGAGAAGAATCAAAAGTTTGTGGCCTGAGCAATGGGATGAATAGTGGAATCTTTTACTGACATGCGGAAGAAGGTAGAGGACCAAGATTGAGTGGAGGGCACAGTGTGGGAAGGAAAGTCAGTGTTCAGATTTCTAAAACTCACATATTGTTTGCAACATCTATTAGATATCCAAGGGAGGGAAGAAGGCAAGTAGGCTATAAGATCTGCATGTCTACAGTTCAGGAGAAAGCTCTAACTAGCAGTATAATTTGGAGCCTTTGACATGTAGATGGTTTTTAAAGCCATGGTCCAGATGAGATTCCAGGGAGTGAGGGAGAGGGGAAGAAAAAGGAGGAAGAAGACAGGAAGAGAGTATAGGAGTAGGGTAGAGAACAGGGGGTTCTAGGACTGGGCTTGGGGTCTAGGAGAATCCAAAATAAGAAAACAAAAAAGAGGGCCCAGTGAATAAGGATGGCTCGGAAAAACAATGAAAGGTATTCTAAGGCCCCATGAAAGGCCTTACACTTTTCAGATGTTGCTGCTGTTGAGCTAGAAAGGCAAGGAATGGTAAGCATTTCCCAAATGTCAGAATGAAAAACCTTAGCAATGGTGGGAGATCTTAATATTTCTTCTCCTCTAATCATTTTAGTTATAAAGTCTAGTCTGTAGACAAGATGCCCAAAGAACTAATTGCTTCATATTCTTAAGCTCAGCATTTTCAGGTATTCTTCTTTTCTGGTCATTGAAAGGGGTCTGTAGACACCTTTCTACTGCCATAGCTGGGAATAGACCATCTAAATTCTCACGATTCTTCCTAACTTTGTGAATCAGTGCTGATACCCATTAGTGACTCAAACTATGTCAAACTAGAGAAGCCATTTTTCTTTGTCTTGATTGGATGCCCCACCTCAGGTGATAGGAAACAAATAGACAGGAAAGGAGTGAGCCAGAAATCAGAACAGCTCACAGATGGGAAGCCAGAATAATACCTGGCTGGATAGAGTACATGGTGAGGACATCATTGTATATTAACTTTTTTAAAAAAGAAAGTGAAGGAGGTTCATGATTGCATTAAGACCTCAGGTATGGTTTAATATTTCATGCCACTAACAAACAAAGTCAGGTTCAAATTGGAATTATACTGAACCTTGAAAAGCCCAAGCAGAGCATGAGCATGGTGAATGTAGGGAGGCTTTGAGTGGACATGGCTTTGAGTGGACGTCAGGGACTGGGACCAGCATCTAGACAGCACAGTCAGATATGAAGATTCATTCATACACTGTGCTTACACTTGTGCACAAAGAAATAGTGGGAAACAGGAATGGGATCCAAGGATTGAGAACGGATGAGCAAGTCTCAGGACCAATTATCCCAGGACAGTACTTTGCATCATGTAAGTTCCCAGCAGGAAACAGGTTGGCTAGTTGAGGAGGATCTAAAAGTGTGGATAGAGTTCAGAGAGATCAACAGAGATAAAGAATGATCCTGGTACTAGCAATATCAGGGCTTCATTATTATGCCCAGACCTGAGTGTGGAGGGAGGAAATAGTTACCAGATTGTGAAAGGGACAGGAGAGGGCCACTCCACTGAGCTGGGGCCTTCTTAATCGAAGGCAGCCAATCTGCTGGCCCCATCTGGGAGGGATCTGGGCAGTATGCATCTCAACCTCAGTCTCCTGATACCTGCCAATCAACCAGAAGCCAGAGTAAACGTTAGCTTCTTTGGGAGAAGAGTGGAGAGTAGATCTAGAGGGGGAAACAGAAGGCTTCCCCCACATGCTCCCTCTGGTATGAATGGGTTCAGCCTAACATGTATGTTCTGCTCTTCAGAGTGAGCAAGGTGTCTCCAAGTGTTAATGATTTTAGCAAAAATGTAACTACACTAAGCAATTCTAACCTGGACTTTGCCTATGAAAGAACTACATGATCACATCCAGAGAATGTCCACAGGGAAGACTCTTAAGATTATTTTGTTTTTTCCTTTTTTCCTGAATATCTTTTCTGAAACCCATAGTATTTATTTATTGCAGGAAGCACTGATTATCTTCCAGGCTGAGAATAGCCTTTACTGAAAACTTAAAGCAGAGAGAAATAAACCAGGTTGTCAAAAACAATGAAAAATCATTATTCCAAGGTGGCAGGCACCAAAACTGTTAAGGGTTATCTGCCAGGAAGAAAATAAAGCCTGGAAAATTATCCTCCATCAGCATATCTCATCTCTGAAAAAATCATTAGCTTCTCACAAGGCAATAAAATAGGACCCTACACACAGTAGGTGAGGCAGCACACTCTCAATGGTAATGATGTATTTCTATCACTGTGTCATTGGAGCTGAATTACCTCATAATGATGATCTACTTCATGTCCAGAGAACCATGGGTATGGAGTCAACATCACAACCTTCAATCCTCAATTCTTAGGTTTCCTGTACTAAGTGCTGTTATTGTTTTAATACCAACGGTTATCGCCTTACTAAGGAACTCTGCAATAATATGGTGACAGTTGAGTCAGGGAAGGTGATAAGTTTTGGGGGAGTCCTTTGGCTTTTATGACTAATAGTTAGGACTGAATAAGTAACATTTTACACTTTTGAGGGATAAAGGGACTAAACCGGGTTATTACAAATAGTTTAAATAATGAATACATTTGTTTCAAGCAAACTTGGATCCTTTTGTGATCCATCAGTTTATAAATGAACACCACCTATTAGATGAGAAACTCTGTACAGTCCCTTCTGACTATACATAAACATATAGATGCATGCTGGGGCCCCTGTGCCATCATCAAAATTGCTGTTCTATTTGTGAAAAGCTACAAGCATTTAGTTACGCCATTTTTTTTTTTTTGAGTGAGAATGATGAAAAGCATGGACTCCAAAGCCAGATTTCCAGGATTCAAGTTTCCACCCACCATTTACTAGCTATGTGTCCTGGAGGGGCATTATTGAAGCTCCCTGTGGTTCAATTTCCTCATCTATGAGATGGGAATAAAATTACATCTTCCTCTTCAGGATTAATGAGGAGTAAATGAGTTAATCCATGTAAAGCTCTTAAAACCATGGCTGACTCATAGGGGATACCCTGTAAATGTTAGCTCTGAGAGTATTATTTTATTGCAGGTCTAATGTATTGCACTGTTTATTAAGAAAACCTCAAAGACAAGCTATTATTATTGTGTAGACACCACTACATAAAAGGGTATTTTTCTCATTTGGCTTTGGACATCTTACCATGTCTCTACCCACCACAATACAACCTCCCTGTATGTCCATTATCAACCACCCCAGAAAAGTGCCGGGTATATAATGCATCCTAGGGACCCCATTAATGTTTGTGGAATGCATGCAGTCCAATAAGACACAATTCAAATTAGTCTCAAAATGTTATCCTTTGTTAGTGTAGGGAACACTGAAAGAAAAAGAAAGGTTTCTCTCGGTCAGTAATTCTATTCCCATGGCCCCAGATACAGACGTGTCTTTAAGCCACCTTGTAATCCACGCTTTGCTCTAAAACAGAAGTCCTCCTGGGCAGGTTAACAATACACATGCTGTTCCTGAGTAGTAGCTTTTTAATTTGGAAACAGGCTTTTGCTGACAGATGTGTAAAAATGCAGGCTACCTATGTAATTCCCTCTCACCTTGACCGCTGTGCATAGCAGGAAAAGACACCATTCCTTCCCATTTGGCAGTCATGGACCCTTGAATCTTTCGCCCCACGTCTACCTGTTTCTGATGATATCGGGCTGTCCCGAGGATTGTTCAGCTCCGTGCATTCATTTGGGTTTCCCACACCCCTAGTGGAAGCAATTCCAACACAAATATTGAAGACGTGCAAACATGAACTTCTGTTTCCTTCTGGAGGAAATGAGAACTCCACCAGGGTGTCCTTCATTAGGCACTGGTCCCATTTCCAACCCCACGTGGCCCCCAGAGTCTACCCAGTACACCATGTGTAAAACGTGGACTTGGTGGGACCTGGGTGGGCTCATTTCGCAATAATGAAAAATGTCTTGTTTTTCTTCTGTGTAATCTTCTTTTAATCCATTATGTTAGTTCTTTTTTTTTTTTTTTTTTTTTTCGGTGTTGCTTGAGAAATACTCAGTAAGTGATTAATAACCTGTCTTGGTTTTGCTCTTGCTCTCACTGGCTTGTAGAGAAATAATGTGACCTACCAATGTTTGGACAAATAGTACATTGTGTTAATGACAGATTCCGCTCAGACATGCCCCATGCTATTGAGCTTATCAGCACTGAAAGAACAGGTATTCCTGGACTTTGTCTAATTATCCTTTCTTTGCTTTTCTCGTTAGACTAAATAGCAACCATATTGAAAAGGGGACTGAACAAAACAGTGTTCAGAGCTGTGTATTGCTTTTGTCCCCTACAAGGCAGAGAAGGGAGGATACTAAGCAGACAGGCACATGTGGAGGTCATATGTACAGTTCTAACAGAACAGGAACATTCTTACATGCTAAGCATGGCATTGTGTAGGTCAAATATTTCTTTAAATAAAAATAAAATAACAATTTACATAAAGTATGGGAGTAGGAAATAGGACTCATACGCAGATAAAAATGAACAGGCCGAGTTAATTAAGTCATCTCTTTTAGCATGTAGTTTTATTTAAAATAGGTGATTAATGATAACTGGAACTCTCTGTGCTGGTTTATATATAAGGTTTAACTGGGATTTTAGAGTAAAGGAAAAGGGAGGAGACATAATTTCCAACTGAGTCATGTTCCCTAGATAAGAAAATTCATACGAGTTAGAGTTACCCAGGAGAGGCATATGGTTAAAATTTAGAACCCAGCTTTTCTTGTAAGCGGCCTGAGGTGACCTCTGAAAATGGTTTGCTATTCACTTGACCCAGAAAACCCTCACAAAATCATGCAAATCAAGAGGTTGAAATCTTTGTGTTCACTTCAAGAACACTCATGAAACTGCCCAGGCCACTAAGGGTATGCATATCCGAAAGCCACCAAGCGTCTGAAGGATGTCACCTTACAGAAGCAATGCGTGCCATTCCGTTGTTACAATGTGGAGTTGGTAGGTGCACCCAGGCCCAACAGTGGGGCTGGACCACAGGGTCGGTGTCCCCAAATGAGTATTGAATTTGTGCTGCCCATGCTTAAGAAAGCAGAGAGTAATGCTGAACTCAAGGGTTTAGATGTAGATTCTCTGCTCATTGAGTATAGCCAGGTGAACAAAACTCCCAAGACGCAGCGAAGAACTTACAGAGCTCACGGGTAGATTAACCCCCACATGAACTCTCCCTGCCACACTGAGATGATTCTACTGATAAAGAGCAGATTGTTCCTAAACCAGCAGTGGAGGCTGCACAGAAAATAATATATATCCTAGAAGAAACTGAAGAAACAAAAATTTACAGGCTGGGAGTAAAAATATATGCTAATTTTTTTTTTTTAAATTAGAACCCAAATTATAGAAGGGGCAAAAATCTTTGAGTCACTTTATCCAGCATACCTATTTTACAAATGGGGAAAATGAGGCCCAAGAGGGTTTGGCCACACGGCCAAGGTCATGTGGCTCACCAGTAGCCGAGCAATAACCGGAACCCACTTTTTTATTCATCTGAGAGTCATATTTTTTCACATTGCTGCCCACCACTTCTTCCTAGTCACACTTCTTTCAATTCACATAGTACACACAGGCAATGAAGTGTGGCAATTCAGATGAGAAAATAGAATGTGAGAGTTCATCACGTCAGCCATCAGCATTATGTTTTTTCTCTGCAAAAGAGAGACAGCTGCAAAGCATTTGATCTTAACAATGACAATTAAAATGAACGTTATTTGAAGTTGCAAAATCACCACATTGCATTAGCACAAGACTCCGGCATGTGTGCACAAGGGCACTTGGCAGATGTCTTACAGAGGATACGTTTATGTAGGCACTTTAGGGAACATATGGGACCTGTGGCGCTCTGTGCTAAATGGAGTCACAGCACCACGGTCATCACCAGAGAGACTGCCTTTTATCTGAGAGAGCAGCGGAGGTAACGTGAGGGCTCTGGTATGTGCATCGGTGGCATACAAGTCCCTTAAGGAAATTTCATCCACTGTGGTACCTTTGGCTTCATCCTGTGCCCCTGCAATGCATCATGAATGGTTGCCCAACATCATTAAAAGATCCATTTTATTTAAACTTCCTGAAGGATAACGAAGCAGCACCCAGAAGGCTAGATGGTTAAGGGAGAAGCCCACATTAGTCTAAATGTTCTCTGCTTTTATTTTACACCCCAAAAAGTTAGTTTTATTTTTTCCTCCAACTTTTGTATTTCGTGTGTATATTATGTACTGTCTTTCCGGGAATTCTCTTTTCCCCAAATGTTTTAAGCACTTGAGATTAGAGAATGAAAGGATAATACTTGTAAAGTTGAGCTTCATGAAGACTCTGCTAATAAGTAACTTCACGGTCTTTAGTCTGAAAAATAGGGGTACAAATGTGTGTCTTGGTTCCTCATAAGGTAGCATTTTAGCACCTCGTAAAGAAGCTATCAGGAAAAATAGCCAGTTTGGAGAAGAAAAGAAAACACACATACTATCAAACAAAAAGATCAATGAGATGAACGCGGAAGCTATTATCATGAATGTAAAGTATTTTCTGTTTGATGGTGTCTTCCCTAATTATTTAAGATCGCTTGTAAAATTGATTTTATGCAAACCCCAAAAACACTCAGCAACAGCCGACTCCTTGCAGGCAACATAAGTTCTTGGGAATTTATTGACCTGTCGTTCACATGTGTTACTTTACTACCACTTAATGGTCTGTTTAGATAGTCTTGGTGTGTACAAACTCCCTGCCATCAGCTCCAAGTACCACACACTGACAGGTAGCTGCCACAGAGATAAAATAAGGGACCCGAGGCCATAGTAGCAGGGACACAAAACCTTCCTCTTTTTTTCACTCAACTTCAGGGTTTTTCTCAGCAGCTGGAATGGGAAGTAAGGAGCCTACATCTTCTACTTTCTACTATTTCATGGGCATAGAAGGCATAGGAAAAGGCTACACCCAGACCTGGCTTTAGATCTTCGTTTCAGCTCTTACTGGTGATATGACCGTAGATACATCAGATCACATCTCTGAGCCTCAGGCTGGTTAGCTGTAAAACAGGGAAAAAATCAGTACCTGCCCAGCTCCTAAATGTCCGGGGAAAATTTAAGGGCAAAATGGGAATAATGTGCTATGCAAAGGCATGATCAAACACGCACATACAAACTCGTGCTCTGTTTCTCTGTGTCTCTCAATTCAAAGTTGTTAGCAAGATGGCTTGGGAAATACACAGAGCTGTTTTCTGCCTTTGAAGGGGCTTAAGAGACAAGAGACTAAGGCACAGTCAATGCTTGCAAAAAGCTTACAGTCCAGTAGAGGAGATCCTCTATGCTTCTTTAACATTGTAACATTTCTGAAATAGAAATATACCTGATGACCTCTGGTCTATCATGATTGAGTAAGCAGACTTTTTATTTTCTTGGTGGCACATGAAATAATGATGCCTCTTTCTTATACTCATTAGTGTCTTAGATTCAATGAAATATAATCATATGGCCTCGCAGATAACTATTCTCTTAGACTGTGGGGGCTGGGGGCAGAGGGCGATGAAACTCTGGAGGGAAGATGCTAAAAGACTTTCCAGGAAAAGAGACTTTGTCAGCTACCTGGCTGGAAAATTAACCTTGAACTGGATAGGAACTAGTTCTGGGGAAAAGATGATAAATTTTGCAAACATTCCATTGTAAAATTCAACCATTTCTTATTACATCCAAAGAGAAATGTAAAGAAAAGGATCTGGCAGGTAATGGGAAGGAAGTAGGATAGAAGGGACATGCTGCTCTCCTGCCCACCCACCATTCTTCGCCCCACTGGATGGAGCAGTTCATTTCCAGAGAGGTTCCAGAATGATCAGGTGCCCCACGCAGGACGCGGGCCCTCAGACCAGAGCTGACATCATCCATACTCTTCCCCACGCTGTACCCCTTGCATGAACCCAGCTCTTAATCTAAAACAGAACGCTCAGAATCTCAGGCTCTGTGACCGGCCTCTTGAGGCGACCCCAATTCGATCCCAGGGCAGAGCAAACAGCCTGGCTGCAGGTTTAGTTTTCTGCGGGCCTTCGCTTTCAGGAATGCAGTTCTGTGGCCATTTCCCTGACCTGGCCCTTGTCACAATGAATCCTTCCTTCCCGTTGAATTATTTCCCCCCTTTCCTCTAAAAGATTTATCCTGCATGCCAACCTTTAGTGAAACTTCTTTAGCTCAAGAAAAAATAAACAAGCAACCAGGACTCGGGTGGCAAGAGCTGGGACGACATGAAATGGCGTTTCCTGGATTTTAAACGCTTGCAAAATAGTCTAATGATGAAAAAGAATGTTGATAAAGCTTAAATGCCCAATTATAACAACTGCAGTTCAAAATCCAATTAATGGCATCGTTTGTCTCCCTCCCCCTCTGATTCTCCTCTCCTCCTGTTTCCTGTATTGTCTCTTCTTGCCTGGTTTTACTCGGAGATTTTATATTTCTATTTTCTCAGTGTGACATCGACCCAGAGTTTAACTTTTCTATCATGCATGTTTAGTTTTCTGGATTTTTTTTCTCCTATGGAGTCCTTATTTCCCACGTTTTATCTCTCTCGGCCTTTCCATCTGGTTATTTTTACCCTTCTTCCTATTGCTTTATTATTTTCTCTTTCCTGTTTATTATTTCCCTTCCTTCACTCAGGTTTCCGTTTTTCTATTTGTCGAGTCATTCTACATCCCTTGTAAAATAATCACTGAATCAAGATACTCCCAAAGTGTCAGGGTGTAGGCAAATGAGAAGCTGTGCTCTGTTATCGTTACTGGGTATTAAAAATAAACTTGACCAAGACTAGCATCCTATAGTCTTGAGGCTGTTAGCATTGGAGCTTGGAGCCTCTCTTAAAGGAATGTTGTCATTTATGCAGGGAAGAGGACAAAGTTGGGAAAGAAAGGGGGTGGGAGGGAGAGGCAGTGCCAGACTTCCTTTGTCCAAACCCCAATTCTACTTCTCACTTTAGCTGTTCACCTTAGAAAAGTTACTTCTCCAAGCCACCTTTGCCAAATAGAGGTGACAATATAATACCTATCTTAAATTAAATGAGTCAATACATTTAAGAACTTAGAACTATGCCTGTAACACTATACATCTATATCATATTAATTATGATCATTTGTCTGAGTTACTCAAGTTGGTATCAAACATAAGAAAATATACATTTTGGGAAATACATTTCCTCTTGCCTATGACCACCTGGGATCAAGTTGGAGAAGGCTTCAAAGTAGTGATTCTCAAAGTTTAGTCCTTGGACCACCAGCAGCAGCATCAAGGAACCTGTTAGAAATGCAAACTCTCAAGCCCTACCCCTGACCCACACCCCAGCCAACTGAACAGAAACTTCAAGAGTAGAGACAGGCAATTCAAGTTTTAACAAGGTCTTCAAGTGATTCTGATGATGCTGAAGTCTGAGAACCATGCCCCATGGTAGATATGCTCCCTACTCTAAAGGTGGGTCCAGAATATAGAATATAGCCATATCCACCTCTCCCCAACTACCCTCACCTCTCCCCAACCATCCCCAGAAGTATGATGAGCCTTTGTATGGCCCATGGTAATGCTCTTTGGAGCAACTTGAGTAGTGAGCAAGCTATGGGTGTGAGGTTGCAATATTCTAACTGAGGAACATTATCGTCATCTCTTCCCAAGGTAGTGAATTACCTGTTCTTTAGGTCCAAAGAATGGGAGTCTGAAAGCATATGGTAGGTGAAGACAGATCAAAACAAAGAGATGACCTTCATTCTCAAAATGAGTGAGTAAGACTAGATAGTCCAGGCAAAGACTGAAACATTAGTGCCTTTCACCTCTCAAAATCATCAGGTCACCTGGCAATGAGTGTAGGCTGACCTCTGTTTAATGCTTCTAAGTTGTCCACTTTGGGGGATGTTTGGGGTCTTTTGAAGTTGATGCTATTTAGGGGAAATCCCTCTGGTCTTCTTAGGAAGCTCCTTGGTGCTTAGAGAAGTTCCTCTTTCAGGAACATGGTAGGTAGACCCACCCGTATGACATTACCTGTGTTCTTACAGGCACCAAGTGACCCACCAGCACCTGTGGGGGAGGGTCACCTGCACCTTTCTTGTTAAGAAAACATCGCTGACACCTGCTGCTAGCGACATCCCCAAAGAGACATTAGCTCAGAGGCCAGAACCTTCGCCCACAGGCAGACTTCCCAGAAGTCCTCATAGAAGAAACAGAGTGAGAACAGATAGGCTAGAAGGCTCAATGTCCACATTACAACCTCAGAGCGATAATTCCTGAATGCGCGCTACTGATGCGGTCACTATGCAAATATAAATTCCTCTGCTTGGTTAGGTTGTAAGGACAAAAGTCACAAAACCAGTCATGGAGCTGAGATGAGAGCCCATGACCTCTGAGTCCCGGCCCAGGGCATTTCCCCGCCACCTCATGGCTCCTGTCTACCAGCCCACAGCATGGAATGGCCTGTAGGTCTCCGGCATGAAAACAGCATGGCTGCTTAAGAGGGGGGCCCTTTTTGATTCTGAGAAATGAACGGTCATTTCCTTACTAGATTTGGCAGTCTGCATATTGATAGCCTCTACTATCCTCCAATAATTTTCCCAGACTTAGATTTGGTAGAAGTAGGAGTGTGACAATGCTACATATAGAGGATGGCCACTGTTAGTATCTAGCCATGCCACCCAATAGAATTTTGTTGCAATGAAAATGTTCTGTATCTGTGCAATCCAATATGGTAGCCACTAGATGAGGAATTAAATCTTTCATTGATTTAATGTTAAATAAAATAGACCACACAGGTTTATAAGGTCATTATTAGTTAGGTGTTAGAATGGGTTTTACTTGGAAGAAGAAAAAAACAAAAACGTGATTTAACTGCTGTCCCCTCAACCTCTCAAAACAAACAAACAAACAAAATCTACTTTCTCCCAAGTATCTGGTACATCTATTTAGAATGACCTGGGGTCCCTGTGCCCCCAGAAGAGCCCCCATTACTGCATGGCACTTGTTAAATTGTCTGGTTGTTATCTGAACAGCCAACACAGTAGTATCTCTCTCTCTCTCTCTCTCTCTCTCTCTCTCTCTCTCTCTCTCTCTCTCTTTCTCTCTCTCTCTCTCCGCAAACTTATTTATTGTTGTTATTTCCTATAAACCATCATGGTGAGGTGAGAATAAGTGCACAGACTAACAAGGACAGACTTGTCCTCTGTGTTGGCTGGAGGCCTTGTATTAAGAATTATACACTGGATTCTTGACTCCTCCTGCCTTTAAAAGTGAAAAGGCATTGCCTGGCCAGTGGTTAAGCATTGACCTATGAACCAGAAATCACGGTTCAATTCCGGTCAAGGGCACATGCCCTGGTTGCAGGCTTGATCCCCAATAGGGAGTGTGCAGGAGGCAGCCAATCAATGATTCTCTCTCATCATTGATGTTTCCATCTCTCTCTCCCTCTCCCTTCTTCTCTGAAATCAATAAAAATATATTTTAAAAATAAATAAAAGTGAAAAGGCATTGATGGTGATGGTTGTGCATAGTTGTTGGATGACAGAATGTGAGAAATTGGGACAGGGACCGGTTCCTCAGCTTTGTCTTCTTTCAAACATCAGAGCCCCATCCACTCACAGGACTGGCTCCCCTTTCTCTGGAATCCTCACCTGAGACTGTTCTTTTCTCTGCTAGGAACCTGCAGGCACAGGAGGGGGCTGATGTGTGGCATTGTCAGCAGCAGTGAGCTGTGGCTTTCTCAGCTGTCTATGTAGCCTCCAAGAAAGAGGCCTGCCTTCTGTTTGTTTTTAAGGGTAGAAGACCAGCCAGCCAATTGTCCATTCGGAAAGCTTAAAGGGGAGGAGAAGTAAATTATTTTTCTAATTAGCGTGCTGATAGTAAAAAGTTGCGAGGCGCGCAGGTTCCAAATTATTACATGCTGCACAGCATTTACAATCTGTTCTGTCTTAATGCATCATAAACTTTTATCTTTGGGGTCATATATTGAGTAGTACCGGGGCCCTAATGGATACCTGCAGGCCAAATAAAGCACACACCTTTCCCTCCAGGCTGGTCCCCTCTTTACCTTCATAGCCTTGTGGTTTGCCATGCACTCCACATACAGGGTGTCCCCCCCAAAATGTACACACACTTTAACAGCTGAAAACTCACTGAAGTTTCACTCCTTTGCAGGTTTAACTGATTTGAAATAATTGTTGAAACCAGACTAAGCTTTGAACAAAGAAAATTTATCCACTAGACTTTTTAATGGGGATACATAAAAGATAAAGTTTACGGTACAAAACCAGCAACAGTTGACAAATGGAGGGCGCACGAATACCGAATGAAATGCTTCTTGATGTTTGCAATTCCGTTGCTTCATGTTATCAGCAGTGCCTGGACCAGAGCAGCCATCCATTTGAAAACAGGCATTTACAAAAAAAAAAGAGAAAATATTCATTTCCATAGATTCTTTTACATTTTTAAGTGAACTCTCTGTAAATAAACACTGATTTTAAAATCATTCAAAGTGTGCATAGGTTTTGGAGGGACATCCTGTATGTAATCCTCTAGTCACACACCAGCTATAGAGTGTTTCTGAGATGCACCCTCTCTTCTTACAGCAGACTCGCACTCTTCCCTTTGTCTTGAGTGACTTCTGCACCTGCCAAAGTTTTGAAGAGAAGAGGGCTCCATACATTTGCTCATTTATGCAATTCACATTTAAGGAGCATCTGGACTGTCAGTTGCTGAAAAAAGAAAAACACAATGAAAAGGTGGCAGAGGAGTTACCTGTGTCCAAATCAGGCCCTGTCACTGTCCAGCTGGATAAGTTTGGGGACGCAACTTAATAAACCTCGCATGGAAAAGCCTGAGAAGGCTGCCTCCCTCCCAGGTGAGCAGTAGTGGAAGGAGATGGCAGCTCTCGGCTTGCATGAAGCACACACTCAAAGTTGCTTCCTTCCCTTTAAAGCTCTGCTTAAATCCCTCCTATTCCAAGGACACCTCCTGAGTTTACCTGGTTGGAATTCATCTCTCCCTCCGCATCATGCCCATAGCCTGTTGCCTGGACTAACAGAGAACACATCTCTGACTGTTTTGTACCAGTTGTTTATATGACCTTCAGTCTACTCGACTTGATTTTGAGATTTTAGAAGAAATGGTTTGAGTGTCAGCCCTCTCTGTAGTGCCCGAATTACTTATATTAAATCAACATATAATTTTTGACTGTGTTCCATGTGCCAAGCACTATGTTACATAGGGCCTATATACCACATTTCCTGCCTGCACAAAAGTTAGGGCATCAGCAGGGAGAACGTAATGGGCATCATAATTTCTGTCAGTTTGGACCCATTCCTTTTTCCAGAAGTGATATCACCCTTCCTTTGAACGATTGTTCCTGTATTTGAAATCACTGGCCCCCGATCTTCACCCCCTCCTGTATCCCTGCCCTTTGCCTTGTGACTCTGCAGTCCCTTCCACTGAGGGGACAGCACCTTTCCCCAGCCCTTGACTTGGTGCTCAGCTGTGTGAGTTGCTTTAGCCAACAGAATGGTATAGAAGGCAGTGTGTCATTTCTGAGCCCAGTCCTTGAGATCCACTGTGGGCTTTCACATCCTCCCTTGTACTCCTGTTACTGCCTTAAAACTTACCTTTTATCCTGGGCACCAGAATGAGGCACATTAATGGAATAGGACTGAGTTTAACCCACCACAAGGAGCCTCACTCAGCCAGGCCTACGGCTTAAAGCAGAGTCCCCCGGTCTGTATTGGCCAACATCCTGCATCTGCATGAAAAATAAAAACATATCGTACTTTCCCACTGGGATTTCGTGGTTGTTGGTTTTGCAACAATAGGTGATGCTGTGCTGACCACACCCTTGCCCTGTCCTCCTCCATGTGCTTCCCTCTACTCAAGAGCTTGAAATGTGGTCTGAATAGAATTGCCATCTTCTTACATCCTCCCTAACTAAGAGTCACAATTTTTGGTCTAAGGCAAGTATGAGACCTAAAAAAAAACAATTAGATTTCTTCCTAAGACCTTTCATATTAGAACCAAGAAAAATGTGAGCTTAGACCCCCCCCTGGTAGACATGATTCCATCCTTCTGATAAAAGCCAACATGTTGTTGACAAAGGAGAGGTGAGACAGACAGACAGAGGCAGGGAGCAGAAATAGTTGACACACCAAGACCACTCTTCAAGGCCCAGATGCAGAATCTGGAAATCTGGGAGAGACCCTAATTTCTACTTCTCTGAAGCTTGATCGTTCAGCATTTCCTTTGGTTTTATGAGCTAGCCCAGTCCAATAAATGTCCTTGTAGCTTAAGCTGATTTGAGTTGCATTTCTGCCCATTGCAACCTTGTTATATACTTATATCAAAGCCCATGAGCATAGGCAATAGGGTAGTGGAGACCTTGTGGGGTGGAGAGGGCTGGGGAGAGTGCCTGTAGGGACTGGGAGAAGGGGGGAAGGGGAAAAATGGAAGATATCTGTAATACTATCGACAATAAAAAATATAATTTTCTAAATCTAGAAAAAAATTCAGAGACAAAAATATGAATAAGCAATACAGTCTGACAGAGCTATCCTAGGGGCACAAAGGGGGGGCGTCAGAGCACAGGGATAAGGGCACCTGACCCAACTTGGGGAGTCAGAGAAGACTTCTGGGGGAAATGAGCAATTAAGCTGGCACCTGAAGGATGAGGAAGAGTTGACCACAGAGGAGAGAAAGAGGGAACAGTCTCTGAATGCCTGGATGCTTATGGTGAGAAATGGGTTTGGGAAGGTTAACAAGCGACCAGTGTGTGGGGGCCTTGTATGTCAAGCTGAAGTGGGACTTCTCCTGATGGCAGGTGGGCGCCCTTGAAGGACTAGGCTGGGCAGTAATAGCCCTTTAGACGGCTTCTTTTCTGGCTGCGCAGTGGAGATTGAAGTCAGGATACCTACTGTGAGGCTGTTAAAAGTATCCAGGCATGAGATGTAGGTCTCCTGGATTCTGGCAAGCCTTCGGCATTCAAGTAGGGCTTCCTCTGAGTTCATGTGCTTATGGTATTTGTCAGTTGCATTGAAAATAGGGACATCTAAGCCACTTTCTCAAGGCTCCCTTTGAGGGGAGCTGCGCCTTCCACTTGAGAGTATGAGGACTCTTCATGCTTTGACAAGGGGATGATTGTTTGGCCCCCTGTTCCATATTTCTCCTCCTAGGAGACACTTCTGAATATGTACAACCTGGGTGTCACCACCCTGGGGCCACCACCTCCTTCCCATTGTTCAAGATGTGCAGTGTTACATTTACCCAGAATAAATTGATCCTCATTTACTTACCTCGCAGCTGTCAGAGCCTGAAATTTCATTCTGTAGGCGTAAGCAATTTCCCCCCATCCATGTGGCTTCATCTCCAGTTTGTTATCTGCCAGCAACAGTGAACGGGGTGCTACTGTCTCCCTTCCTCTCTCCGACGAGGAACAATTACAGACCAATTCTGCCTGAGTGCAGATGCATCTGTTAGCGATTGTCACTCTTGAGTCCTGGGCTCAGGAGTTTTAATAGTTCTTCCGGAAGACCTTCAGTTGAAGAAATGGCTTTGGTGGTGCACTACAGAAACCCAAAAAGAGCAAACTGTGGCTTAACACCTTTTGGAGCTAGCAGGGAAGACTAAGTCTGTTCCCTTGGGCAGACAAGGGGATACTGGCTTTGGGCAAACTCAGGATTTGATTCCTTATTGAGGAAGATGGATTCAAAAGGAAGACATACGGGAAAGTGCTTAGATGAGCAACATTGAATCTCACCCAGGCTGGCCATATCCCTCTAGCACCTGTGGAGGCAAAACACATTGGCTGGATTGTATCCAGAGAACTGAAGCGAGGCAGAGGTGAAACAAGAAGAACAAATAAAAAAGAAAAAAAAAAACCACAATTGGTTTCTGGATTGTGTAGGCAATCACTCTGGTTTTTATAGAATTTGTGGTATTGCATTAGCATTTCCCTATAGGCCCAAGCGTAAACAGGAACAAGATATGGCCCCGGGTACCTCCCAGCCAGTCTTCTGGACACAGGAGGGCCTTGGCTTTGAAACCCACACGCAGCAGGCCTCTGAGGGTGTAAAGTGGCTCACCATCAGGTCCCCTTGCCCGTCTCTTTGGGGCTTTTGACCACACACATAATGAGGTCGCACTTCAGCAATGCCTTTGTTCGACCCCAAATGATGTTCCCACCCTCCTGACAAAGCAGCTTTTGTGTCTTATGTCAAAATAATCACTCGCCCAAAATGATGGCTCGACTCAGAAATATCTCTGCCTTATCCCTGGGGAATAGGGGGGAGAAAAGAGTGTTAAATGTTTAACCTGGATTGATGAGGTTTGCTGAAACTGTTGGATAAAATAAAAACTTTCCTAGAGGCATAAATCACTGAGGAGATTCCCCCCACCCCCCGCTCCCCCCCATTGATTTCTGGATTCGGTCAATGATTCCAGCACTGAGAACAGACGGCGAGGTGGGAGTTAAAGAAATGGAAAGGCCACATTAACCTCTACATTTTACCTATATGTTGATTTTTGACAGTGAAATACTATAATTAACCCAGACTCTTTTCCCAAGATTTAATTTTTTGCTGATGTTCAAAAATATTGCAGAAGAGCTGATTCCTAATTATTACATACAGCATTGCATAAATTTCTTCCTAATTAAAAAGCCTCTAAATTCTAAATAATCAATTTACGAAGACTTGGTTTTGAAAAATTAGGCATTTAATTTCTAAAGATTTATTAGTAATTTGTGCCTTAGCTAATTAATTATGGTCATAATACTATTGCAGCCATAGTAGAGATTGATGTAATGATACGATTGCAAATTTATTTTGATATGTCTTCTTTAATATCAGAGAATTACAATATACTTAGTTTCCAGTCCCTTCTTAATTATGCTTGAAAGCATTAGTTTAATGAAAGATAAGAGGGCTTGATAAGTGTACCATCAGAATTTATTTGAAAAACTATTTTCAACATGAAACAAACAAATTGATTTTTGCCCTGGCAAAATGAAATTTGCTGTCGGTAATAAATTAGCAGACAGAAATGCCTTAAAATTAAATAGGATTTGATACAGAATGTCCCATTAACCATTGTGACAATTCACAGAGAGCATAGCATGAGAAAGTAGTTAAACTGTACAAAGGAAGCCTGCTGACAAAAATGAATGGAACCCAACATAAACAATGATGGCGTTGTAAATATCTACAACACATGGGATAGGTGGGAAAGAATTTTTTCCTATTTCCTTTGCCATGTGACTTTCTAGCATTAGGGGGGGAAAAGAATCTACAAACCATTTTTTGATATTACCAGCTTTTTCTTTGAAGTTGTCAGAGGAGAGAGATTTTTTTTGATTTAGTGATAGTAAATGCCCCTGAGCTGTTTCATTGAATCGAAACACATGAGCCCTCTGAATAAACTGGGCGACAGAAACCTATGGCTGGTTGCAAGAGAAAGGAAAGGGGTGAGGGTAAAAACGGTGTCGCAGAATGCACGGAGCCAGCTGAGCTCAGAATGCAGCGTGCCAAATTCACATTAGCTAAAGGGTGCATTTCCACATGGAGGAAATCTGGAGGGGGTTCCTGGGGGAGGCAGCAAAAATTCTTAAAACTGGAGATCTTTCTGATCAAATTCCAGGTATTAGAGCTGACTGGGCATCCTGCCCCTTCTCCGGCTGCCCTGCCCTTTGTGTTTTACATGGTAAGAAGCTTGGATTTTGTATTGTGTGGCTCCTTTATGGACATCCTGGGTTTGAATTGCTTTTGTTACTGCTGTGGCTTTTACCAGGGAAGGTCCATTTTTTTGTTTCGCGAGTCTAGTTTTTCCACAGCACACCATTCTGCATAGCTGTTTAACTTTGAGAAAACCATTCAACATCTCTTAAGTCTATTTGCTCTTCAATAAAAAGGTGCCAGTAAGAGAATCAGCTCCATGGTGTTGCCATGAGGGTAAAATGTGGCCATGCATGCTAGCTAGCACCCTGCAACACGGAGGAAGCTAACTCACGTAGTCAGTAGAGGGGAGGGCCGGTGCAGCGAGCTGGGTGTCTGGTCTATGGGACTGCGGGGCATTTTTCATTCGTTCATCTTACAGATGTTCAGTGTTCATCCACTCTGTCACTCTGTTTTCAGAAGGGCTTACTTGCTGTGGACACAGAAATAAATAGACCATATAGGTATCTGCCCTCTCAGAAGTCACAATCCAATGGAAAAGAAAATTGTGTATAGAAATAATTGAAATAATAGTGGCTAGGTTTGGGTTGCATGGGGCACAGAGAGAAGAGCACTAAAGGGCTGGAAAAGGCCTAAAAGAGAAGGTGATAAATATTTGAGACTTGAAGGAAGGCAAACTAGGTGGGAAGAGGACTGAAGAGGTAGTAACGCGAGAGGAGAGGTGCCTGCGCCGCTAGGAAGGGGCTCTAAGAAATGTGAGTTGGTTGTGACTCAGGAGGTAAAGTGAGGCTGGTGAGAGATGAGTTGGAAGGTTTGGCCAGGGCCCGGAGTTATTTATTGGGTAAAAGACAACCTGTGGGACTTAAAGGGCCAGATGTGCCTGTGTGAATATTAGTAGACACATTCCGTTTTTCCTCTTCAAAAAAAAATAGCACTGGTTTTTAAATATGTGGTGGAAATCTACTTCGAGTAGCATAAGCAAATGCATATCCTGTCATATTTATCAAGTTTGAGCTTCACAATAATAAAAGTCATCATCAAAGGAAAAAGTAATATAGCTTTAAAAATTACTCTTTGGGGGTATTTTATCACGTGTACAATAAACTTTTAACACTCTTCCTTCAGTCAGCAAATGTTCATTCAGCTCTTATTATGTTCAGGGCATTCTGCTAAGCCCTATAGGACTATTATATTAGTTTGACTTTTCTTAGTATTTTCAGTAAAACCTGAGTCATTTTGATAAAAGTTTTATACTAGTTTAGCTCTGTCCTTTGCATTTAAATATCCTCATACTGGACTTACTTAAAAAGTATTTATTGAGTTTCCATTCTGTCCCAAGTATACATATACATATTTGTTCAGAGGCAAGTTCCACATTATTATGATGTTTTCTATATCCATGGCCGGGGATTAGGACTAACTGTATGACTCTAGGACTAGTTCATGGAACCAGAGTAGGTCTCCATTTTCTAATCTAAAAGTAATCCCATTATCACAGGGTTTTTTTTCCCCATCTCAAAAAACTGTGTGATTTTTTTTTTTAAGAGTGGGCTCCTTTAATTAGGAAAAAAAAATCCATTTCCTTGTATAAGTCTCAGAGCCGATATATACAGATTTTAACTGAAAGTTATCACATTTCATATAGTCTTTCAAGAAAATTCAGGCTGATGCCAACTTAAATCTCTTGGGTGAAAGTTTCCCTAATTTTAGATTTTGGAAATCATACAATTTTACATGAAATTTATTATTATTCCATCTCACATAATTTATGTGGCCATGTGGGTACTAGCTTCTGTCAAAATAAAAAGGCAGAAAAGCTCCAAGATTGGGGAACTGGCTAAAAGGAGTGTGGTCAGGCACCTCTCATTCCCCTCTGAGAGTTTAAGTAATTGAGACAGGCTCCTGAACTCCAGGCCATGGTTTCAAGGCTGGTCCATCACCATTAACTACAGGAGCCACATAACCACCCCGCATGCCCCAACATAACTCCCATTATTATCGATAAAAGTTACACTACTATACCGAGGGGAGAAAAAGGCCACAAGAAGGCTTTTAAAAAGCTATTAAATATATCAGCTTTCACAAAGATAGACGACATCACTAAGACAAAACGAGAAAAGATGTGCCAACTTTACAAGGTATTGGCACTGTTAATCATATTTTGAAATATTGCTGGCATATATCTTGGAAAACACAGCACAGTTGCCATATTTCCGATGAGAGAGATGACAGTTTTAATGTTGAGATACACTGATAATTTCCAGCCCTTTTTTCCACCTTATTTGGGATGAGCTAAAGAAGTAAATTAGGCACCCAGGTGGGTTCCAGGAACTGAAGTATTAAAATTGAATGTTGTAAATTCTGCTACATTCCATTCCAAAGATATCACAAAATTTTATTAATATTATCAACATGCATATATATTTTATATACAAAAGGTTAAAATGTTATAAATTTATATACATGTTTTAGAGGGACTTATAAAAAGGATTTTTAAATAACCAGCTGGGTTCCATTTATATTTCTTCATTTTTAAATATGTCATAAGAAACTAATAAAATGCAAAGATCAGTAGATTTCAAAGCTTTCCATATTCATTATGTTGATCCTCCCAATTTTGTGCATGGATAGAATGCATGCATTTATGCCCATCTTACTGATAAGGAATGTGAAGCTAGTATCTTGCCCAAGAACTTGGGTTATATGTGGCAAGAGCAAGATGTGATCCCTGTTTTTCTGCTTCTAAATCAGGGCTCTTCTCCCTACAACATCATGGCTTTACGACATGAGATCATTTACAGATGGGCACATGCGTAGACATGACCCAGGAGGGTGGGTTTCTTATTCTAGCTCCATGTAACACTGTGATGCTCACCGAGAAATAGGGTTTACTGGGCCGCCTATTTTTGATGAACTTGTCTCCCTAACTTCAATTAATACTTTAAGAGCTATGGCAGCTACTTTGGGTCGCTATTGTCCTTTCCTCCTTATTAAAATAATCTTTATTTTCTTAGAATCTACCCATTTAAAATATTCCACTTCTGGACTCCTTTGTAGCTAGGTGTAGCCATGTCTGACATAGTTCTGGCCAACTAGATGGAAAGAAAGTCCCTTATAATGAGGCTTCAGGGAAAGCTATTTAAATGGGAACAAAATGGCTTTACTTTTTATCTTATCCCCCTTTGATCCTTTTTCTTCTTACCTGAAATGCAGACAGAATGCTGAAGAGGTAGCAACCAGCTTGCACGCATGATGATGAAAGTTACATATTTAACTAACAGAGTAGAAAGGTGGGAAGAGCTTGGATCCCTCAGGGCATTTAGGGAGCCATTGTATGAGACCCGACTTGCCTACCTCCAGAATTCTCATTCTGTGGAAAACATAGGCCCCCTAGCTTATCAGGCCATTGTAGCTGCTGTGACTGAACTCATCCTGATTGGCAGAGTAAAACAAACTAAAAACGAAAGGAAAACATGTTAGATGGAACCAGAAGGGAATTCAAGGCTTGTCTCTCAAGCAGAGAATATATATAATCAGCAAGTCTCCCATCAGCTATCCACCCCGAGCTAAAGCCCCACCAGGAATGCCTTGAATTAGGATGAGGGTTCACTGAAGAACGCCTTAGGGTCTCAGATGTTCCCTTTTCATTGGGTTTTGTCATTTGCCACATTACGTCTCTGTTTCTTTATTTGCGAAATGGGGATGTTGGTAAAACCTATCTCTTAGGATTGCTCTAAAGATTTAATAGCATCGTATATAACACGCTTAGGATACTGCCAGGCATCCTAGAAGCACATAATAAATACTACCCATTATTACTCTGATCTGGAAAAAGAAAGGCCAATCACTAATGAGTCTACATAGGCAAGAAGAGCTGATGCTTAGAGATACAGTCCCTGCAACTCTCCCCTTTCCATAGATAGGACCCCCATAGAGTGTCACTTCCTTCTCCCCATTCTTTTCTGCACAGAAGATACTAAAAGCATGGGAGTTTGCCTTGGGAGTGATCATGATGAAAAAAAAGAGAAAAAACCCAAAAAAATCTATATTGGGTGGATTTGGAGGTTCCAGCATAAGTATCAAAGGTAGTTCCTGTCTTTAAGAAAACTCACAATCTGGTGGGTGAGGGAGTAGGGAACAGTGTGTTAAAAAGCTCACGCACTGTGACATGTTCTGTGAGGCGCTAATAATAAGTAGCACGAAGTGTCAGAGAGAGAAGATCTCAATGTTTGCCTGAATCTCTGAGCAAAGGTTTATTGGGGGTCTTGAACTAAATGTTCAAAATGAGCAAAAGGGAGAATCAGAATGGAATGGAATCAGGTGCACCTTAGAAGAAGTCTGATACGATGTGAATGCCCCCAGGCTAAAGATATTCTTATTCGTTTTAAAACCCCAGTACCAGTGCATGAAAATGACTTTTCCTTGTTGGGTTTTTTTTTTATATATAGTTTTCTGCCTCTGGGATTTTGCTCTTGCAAAAACCACAGTAATTCAACACTCCTACTTCTGACTCTGATGAAGTAGCTGGTAGTAGACCAATGATCCCAAGAAGAACAACTAGAAAGGCCAGAGAAAATTAAAACAAAAATCTTTCTGAAGCCATCAGCTCTGCCAAGGCATACAGGACTTGAGGGGCCAAGCCCACTGAGAAAGGAAGGCCCCAGACTCTTTCCCCCTCAGTAATTTTCTCATTCTTCGTTGGATAAGGCAAGAGGTTAAAAAGCCAAGCAGAAGAAAATCTGCTCAAAAGCAGAGCGGGTTTTTAGAGTCTCATGGTACTGGAAAGACATGTAACAGCCCAGGCTCCTCATAGGACCCCTAAAAGACAACACCCTAGAAGTAGGTGAATCCAAAGTAGGCCAGGCCTGAGAAAGTTAAAACTTTCTCTCTGGACAACTATGCCTTTAGGTGAGCTTCCCCTATTCCAGATATCTAGATTTACTTTCTACCTGAAGAGAGGGTAGATCCTCTCTAAAGAGGGCATCATCCAGAGCCTCTAAGATTTTTCATACTCAATATCCCTCATTCTATCAAAACTTACCAAACACACTATGAAACAGGACCAAGAAGAAATAGCTAATAGAAACAGACCCATAGGTGATCCAGATATTGTACTTATCTTTAAAATAAATGTGATTAGTATACTCAAGAAATACATGGTAAGATGGAGAATTTCACCAGCAAAGTTGACTTTATATTACCAGAAAACAAGTAGAAGTTCTGGAGTTAAAATATATATATATATTTACTGAAATGAAGCTCTCGATAGATCAGTTTAATTACTGATTGGACACAGCAAAAGAGAGGATAAGAAACCTATAAGATAGGTTGGGGAAAAGGTATTCAGAGTGAAGCACTAAGTAGAACCAAATAGATAGAAAATACAGAAAATATAGACATAGGAGACATATTGAAAAGTTTATATATATTTGGATTCCTAGAAGGAAAGAAGAGAGAGAATGGAACAGAGGAAATTTTAAGGAGAAAAAGGCCATGAATTTTCCAAATTGATGGAAGACATCACTACAGGTTAAAGAATATAATTTGAAGCCCCAAGCTACATAAAACCCAATTACTCAGAGCCAGTTTCATCCAACACTATTGATTTGTTCATGGTTTAGGAGGAAAACCATGTGAAGCTTCATTGAGTTCATGGTTCATATGATTTTGGCTGGAGAATGAGATACTAGGGTTAAATTTGACCTCAATTTTGCCTTTAACCCTGAGTAAATCTAGGAAGATCAGTTAGAATAAAGTTACCCTGCCTTAACTTTAGAATCACAACAAAAATACAAAATTTAGCTTTGTAATTTTGTGAGTTGTTGTTTTTTGTTTTTGTTTTTTAATTTGGTCTGATGTAAGAAGAGGCTGTGTCCCAAATTATGCTGCCATCCTAATAACTTTTTTAGCTTTTCTGATCAGTTCTGATATTTTCTCGCAAAATCTTGTCTTCTTTGACATTTGAGTGCTGGTACGTAGCACTTTTATTTTAACTTATTTTTTCTTTTAAGGAATCAGCTATCATCTTCTTTTTTTTTAAAGATGCCAACTTTGCCCTGACCGGTTTGGCTCAGTGGATAGAGTATCGGCCTGCGGACTGAAGGGTCCCGGGTTCGATTCCGGTCAAGGGCATGTACCTTGGTTGTGGGCACATCCCCAGTAGGGCGTGTGCAGGAGGCAGCTGATCAATGTTTCTCTCTCATCGATGTTTCTGACTCTCTGTCCCTCTCCCTTCCTCTCTGTAGAAAATCAATAAAATATATTTTTTAAAAAATAAAGATGCCAACTTTCATAAGCTGTAAATTCCATTTTATGAAATAAAAAAATTTTAACTAAAATTTCCCCCCAGAACCTTATAGTTGAAGGGCAAAGCTTCCCTAATAACTTTTAAGTGGCTATTTCAAGATTTCTTTTTTTTTTTTTTCTGGCCAGGATCCTCCTGGAGCCTTTCAGAGGCTGCTGATAAGGCAAGGAAGAGCTCAATCTTGACTATGAAAACTCTACTTTAAAAATCACTGAAGCTTTCACTGCTTGATTCTTATTTGAGGAAAGCAGGGAGGAGTGAGATTTGTCAAAATGTCAATGGATTCTCAGGTTGTTTCACACGTTTCAGCAATCTTTGTTACTTCATTTTTTCCAGAGGTCTCTCCTCACTGATGAGTAGTCTTGGCAAAGTCTTGATGGTTTCCTTCCATATTCGCAAGGTGTTGGCTGCACTCCATTTCACATACCAGCAGGGTTAGCTTAGCCGGCCTGGAGTGTTGTGTAGCCAACAGTAACATGCTCCTTGGTAGAAAGCTGACTTGCTAATGCTGATCCCCCTTTAACTCCTTAGAGCCACTGTTTTTTCCCCCAAGAGATACTGCCTACTAGAGCAAAAGAAGACAAGATGGCTGACTTACTCTCTTCCGTTTTTATAAGGGACATGGTGCTAGGGAATAGAGAATTGGCCCGGGGTAGAGAAGGTAAGCAGAAATATTTATCAACTTTCTCTCCTTTTCATTACCTAGTGGACATTTTTGAGCACCTATTATTGGCAAGGTCCCATAGTGGGGGATAAAGATAGGATGGAGGGAGGGGATGGCAATGAATTGGGCATGGCCTCTGTAGTTCAAGGATTGCCCACAAAGAGAACGACCCTCCTGAATGATACATTAATGCTAGTCACAGTCACATAAAACAAGTGAAATTTTTCTAACTTTCTGTCCTGGAAGATCACCCTCACTCCTCTTTGACACCTACCTTCCAGTAGTTGGTTGCTTCTTGAAGAACATAATTTGCTTACTACATTTTGTCAAGAATCTTAATAGGCCTCATGCCCAATCTGCATTTATTTTATTTTATTTTTTTCAATCCATGGAAGAGAAAATTGATTCTATAGAACCAGAGAAAAAGATACAATGAGTGTAATCCTAAATCCACTAAGACAAACTGCAAGTCTGGCATTTGCAGATCTGAGAGGTGAGCTTAGCTTTATTTCTCTGCTTACTCCACAAGACCTGAACCCGTAGAGGCCCAGGCCGTATTTTAACCATCCCTTGTTCCCCAGAGACTGGAACAGAGACCCGGCATCTAGTGGAACTTGTAAAAGTCATCAAAAGTGTTTCTTTTGCACCACAAGATTGACAAGTAATCTATTTCAGTGATCCAAGACAAAATGACAATGATAATATGCTCACAAACATGTGATAAGCATGGCTGTACATCAGGCGCGAAGTTTGGAGCTATGGAAATGCAAACTTACTTAATAGAGAATCCCTGCTCTCACCTGGCTCACTATGTGACTGGAGAACTGAGACATGTGCAGAAATATCCATCATCCAAGACATTGTGGGGTGAAGAAATAAACGACATAGTAAACACTCGAGATCTGGGTTGCCAAATACGTTAGCCACTAGCAAAATGTGGCCAATTAAATTAGATAAGATTTAAAATCCTCTTCCTCAGTCACACTCGCTACATTTCAAATCCTCAATATCCACGTGTGGCAAATGACTACAGCCTTATAGAGCTCAGATGTTTTTCCATCATTGCAGAAAGTGCTGTTGGATAGTGCTGCTCTAGAAATTCAGAGAGATGAGAAAGCACCTCTGTTGAGTTGGTCTTGGGAGATTCCAGGGCAAAAGTGGTATAGGAGCCAGCTCTCAGTAGAAGCGCAGGGCATTGATGAGTAACAAAAGAAGAAGACCTTCTTGGGCTTTGCTAGGGCTGCCATAACTAAAGACCACAGACTGGTTGGCAACATAAATTTCTTATCTCACAGTTTTGAGACTGGAAGTTCAAAATCAAGGTGCCAGCAGGGCTGGATTCCTCTGAAGCCTCTGTCCTTAGCTTGCAGTCGGCCACAATATTGTTGCCTCTTCACATGTTCATCCCTCCGTGCATGAGCGCCCCGGTGTCCCTCTGTCTTATAAGGACATTGATCATATTGGAAGAAGCCTCGCCTTAACAACCTCATTTTAACTCAAAGACCTTCTCTCTAAATACGGTTTCATCCTGAGGCACTGGGGATTGAGATTTGAACATATGAATCTTGGGAGGAAACAATTCAGCCCAAAATAGGAATGAAACAAAATAGGATCATCTGCCTTGCAACCAGATTAGCCACAAAATGAGCAGGGTGACAGAAGCCACAGCTACCAGACCATCCTGTGCAAATAGTTTGCATTGCCTCAGCTCAGAGTGATAAAGCCTGAGTTCCTCATTCATCCCAAGGCTTCTTGAAGGCTGCTCATCACCCGCACCAACCCACTGTCTTGGTGCCTCTAAGTTATCTTGACTTCCCTCTCTGCCTTTACTGTAGAGCGGTCTTTCAAGTCCTGTACGTTTTCCTACAGTAGACACCATCTTCCAAAACCATCTTTTGTTCTATTTCTATCACCCACATTTCTTTACAGTGACCTAAATGACTGCGTACACCACAATCTTTTCAGGATATTTTCTTACCAGCTACATCCTGTGCTCTTTAAAATCCTTCAGTGGTTCCCCACTGCCTATAGTCCAATATTTGAGGCTTTTGTCAACAGAACCTAATTTCTAAAATCTGCTACAGGTCTCACTATAGCTGAAAACGTGGATTGGCCAGGTAGTATGGTAGCCAAGAGACCAATTTTTCAAGTAAAACAGACACGGATTCAAATTCCAAATTAATCATTGTCATTCGAGACCTGTTAACTGAAATTCAGTTTCCTTGTCAATTCTATAAGAATAGTGATACTTAACTTGAATGTTCCTGAAGAGATTAATTCATGATATATACAAGGTGCCTGCTTGAATATGGTATGTTCTCAGTTAAACGTGCAATCATTACCATCCCTGACTCAGCTTGGCACCTTTGAGCACACCATTTCACCTGCTGGCTGTGACCTCCCCCTTTGTATGCCTATGTTAGTACCATTCTTTAAAGCCCATCTCTTTTTAACTTTACACACACACACACACACACACACACACACACACACACACACACACACACCTGTCCCATTCGCATCCTGTCACTTGCCCTCTGTACACCGAAGGCTGCAGTTCTCTGTCGGGAGGCATGGTTCATGTAGAATCTCCAGTGCCAACAGAATTCTTTCTCACAGAATTATTCAAGGAAGACGTGCCTGGCAAGCAAAGCAAGCCACGACATGGTAAATGCCACCATGGCTTATAAAACAGAACAAGAAAATTTGTGATGCTATGAAATGCCCAAGAATGAATGTACCAGTGCAACAGGTTCTTTGTGATTCTATCTGATGACCTAGGACCTTTGGCCACAGTGGCCAAAGCCTACGGCTGTGAGTCTTCTTGGTTCCTTGTTACCAGAGGAAAATGTGTAGTTCATGAATATCTTCTACTGACACAACAAATTTTTTTTCACATTTGTTTTCTTGTTATTTTCCCAAGAGACCATACAACTGACTTTGCTTTTGTCATTGAGCATCTGCTAGCAAATGTTCTGCGAACCTTCTTCTCCCTCCTCAGATCACATGCCATATGCCAGTATCTGCTGGGCTTGCACATTTCCCTGGTTGACCGTCACTGTAAAATTTGCATTCTGGAACACATTTATCATAAACTCAAGGTCTCACTCAAAATTGTGTTACCTTCATAATGCCATGGCATATAAGAACCTTCTGAAATCAACTTGAATATTTGGGATTCATAGAGAATGCAAAATCCCAGAATCTTTTCGGCTATTAGAATCTCTAAAGTCCAACTATGCTTGAAATTTCTCAAGACTTGAAAGCACTAAAGAGGTACGCAAGAGTGTAAACTGTACAAAATTTTGCTTTTTTTTTTTATTACAAAGGACTTTTTGGTGGGGTTCCCTTTAAAAATAGGCAGAATTTAAAGTAGCCAATCAAAGGTGGGGTGCGTGTCCAAGCCAGCTGAGCATTTCCCCTATGTCCACTCTCCAGAAATGTTACTGCTTAAGTCCCCATAAGAACAGTAAGTACGTTCATGCCTTTTACACAAAACGGTCTTACTTTCCCATGCCAGGAATTCTTCTAGCAGGGAGTTGGAGAAAGAATGGAAATATTTCTAATTTTGATCCTGGACAGAGTCTAAATCAGACATGTATTTACATGAGACAGTTTCTCATTGCTATAGATCTTGGTCACTTTTTCACATTTGAGCACAATTTACAACAATCCAGTTCTTGTTTTCATCCATTCCCTTAGCCCAGAGTCCATCCATCACTCTCTTGTGGTGAGATTTTGTACACTGGCCAAAACACACTGTGCTGATCCCTCGGTCCTAAACATGACTGGTAACGAAACAACTGAGAGTGGGTTATCGTGCCATTCAAGATAGATTGCTCTTCCTTTGATTTAGCGCACATTCACAAGCTAAGATACAACCAACTATGCCTGGTCTGCCACTCACGAATTCTCATTACCTGGCTAATTAGATGGTGCTTTCCAGGTGCTGTCCTTAAACAGTTTCTCAAGTCTAAACAGTTTCACAAATCGGTCTCCAGTGTCTTCTCTCAAAGTGGCAGCAGAATAAACGCTAAGAGCATGATCACCATGTCCTCTAGTTCCTATCTGAGCAAGGCAGTTCCTTTGACCCTGGAATTTCCACTGATATCAGCTGACTTTATAAAGAACTATTTACTTCATGCTTGTCTGCATTGCCTTTGAATCTTGGATCAGTGAACTATCTGAGCCTAACGGCATGTGCTACCTGTATATGGCTGTGACTTGTTAGTTTGTTTTCTTTATTATTCTTTGCTTAATTTGTTTCATGGTCCCCTGAATCCTGTTAGGGCAAACTCAATACATTCTAAAGTCCTGTTGGAAAAAATTGGAGTGGTGTCTAGGCAGAAATTTGGTAACTAATGGGTCCTCGTGTCCCCTTACCTGAAAAAACTCACAGGAGCTAATATTTGGTGTATCTACCCAATTCTATGTCCAGTGATGTCATGTTAATGATTCTTCAAATTGACCATAATTAAAGTATTTACACCATGGAAATTGGCATGTACTACAAATCAGAGCTTCTCCCCCACAGAGAGCCAGTTGTTAAATATTTACCAGCACGCCATTGGGCAAAAGTCAGCCTATATCCTATCTAATAAAAGACAAAAAAGGGTAATTGATCGTACCTTCACTACGCTTCCCATTGGCTAATCAGCAAGATATGCAAATTAACCCAACCAAGATGGCTGCTGGCAGCCACGCAGCTGAAGTGAGCAGGAGGTTTGCTTGCTCCAGTGATGGAGGAAGCCAAGGTTTCCCGCCTGCCGCGGCCCGGCTCTAAGCTCCGAAAGCAACAAAGTTTCAATTACAGAAGCTAAACAAACCCCAGATACCTGCTTCCAGCAGGCCGTGGCCTCAGAGCTGCAGCGAGCAGGAGCCAGCTCTCAGCTCCAGTGACGGCAACAAAGTTTCAATTATAGAAGGTAAATAAATCCCAGAATAAAAAAAAAAGAAAAAAAGGAGAGGCTGGGAGCTTCAGTCACCGGCCAGCCTGAAAACGGCCCTCAGCCCCTCATCCAGACTGGCCAGGCACCCCAGTGGGGACCCCCACCCTCAAGGGGGTGTGACCAGCTGCAAACAGCCATCAGCCCCTCACCCAGGCTGGCTATGCACCCAAGCGGGACCCCCACCCTGATCCGGGACACCCTTCAGGGAAAACCAGCCGGCCCCCACCCATGCACCAGGCCTCTATCCTATATAGTAAAAGGGTAATATGCAAACTGACCCTAAGAGCAGAAAGATTGGGAATGACTGGTCACTATGACACACACTGACCACCAGGGGGCAGACGCTCAATGCAGGAGCTGCCCCTGGTGGTCAGTGTGCTTCCACATGGGGGAGCTCTGCTCAGCCACAAGCCAGGCTGACGGCTGCCAGTACAGCGGTGGTGGTGGGAGCCTCTCCTGCCTCAGCAGCGCTAAGGATGTCCAACTGCAGCTTAGGTCTGCTCCCTGCTGGCAAGTGGACATCCCCTGAGGGCTGCCGGGCTGCCAGAGGGATGTCTGATTGCCAGCTTAGGCCCAATCCCCCGGGGAGCAGGCCTAAGCCAGCAGGTGGCCATCTCCCGAGGGCGTCTCAGACTGCGAGAGGGCACAAGCCGGGCTGAGGGACCCCCCACCCCCCCACCCCGAGTGCACAAATTTTTGTGCATTGGGCCTCTAGTTTGACATAAAAGGTCAAGATCTTTAAAAAGCCTTGGAAAGTTTTTCAAGAGGAATTGGAGCTGTTTTTCTAAATCAGTGGATCCCAGCCCTTTGATACCTAGTATCTCCATTATATACTTATAAGTATTTAAAATATTTTACAAAACATCCAATATAATTCTGAAATGAAATGTATCAATAATATAAGCTACCTACTACAAACTTCTAAAAAATCAACATAACATCCTAATAATAATATAAAGAAACATGAAAAGAAAGTTAGTTGTAATAGATTAATTTATATTTTAATATGTAAATGTTAGGATGTGACTACACTGAAAGACAAGATAAAGTAGCCAAATGCTCATACCTTTTAGAACCAGTCCAATTCTGACTGACAGAGGTGAGGTTTGGGTGAATCAATATGATTTTTTTTTTTTTTTGGAATGATACACAACTCTTGGTAAATTCTGCTTAATACAAAATACACCTTGAAAGAATAAGTACATATTAAAACCATGCAAAAATTGTTTATGTGTATGTATATAAGAAATTTGTGCCAGGCCAGAGTAGCTCAGTTGGTTGGAGCATCATCCTATGCACTGAAAGGTTTGGGGTTTGATCCAAGCGATGCTTTCTCCCTCCTCTCTGTCCCTTCCTTCCTCTCTCTCCAAGCATGTCCTCAGGTGAGGATTTTTTAAAATATATTTTTAAAGCAGGAATTTGTTTCTAGATTCAGGTTAATATTACCTACATTCTAAAGTCGTGTGGGACATGAGTGGCTATTCCTCATTGTACAGAACGACTGACATCTCTAGCACCACCCACTAAATATCAGTAGTTCCCCAGTCAAAGAGGCAACCAAAAATATCTCCCAACGCAGCCTAAGAATAGTACTGCCACTCTAAATCAAGGCCAAAGAATTGCCCTTGAGGGCCTGGCCTTTATGTACCCCCTTTGTCTTGATGGGTTGGTATCAAAGAGGAGAATTTCTTGGCTGAAAGGATACCTGGGCATCCAAACTACCCAAACTCCCAGCAGGTCCAAAAGATGCAGAGATAACGGGGAGAGACAACAGGGAGCTTTAGGGAAAGGGACAGTGTCAGAAAGGCTCCTTTCCAGCAGGTTGGTGCAACAGGAGCCTAGGAACTGGGCGACGGGGTGAGGAAGAGGGCAGAAGCAGCTGACATTGGAGAAGCGGCAAACGTCAAGTGGAAACACCAATCCTGTTTAAAAATTGTCTGTCATCTTGGAATGGTAGGTAGCTTGAGGAGCAGTCATTATGGGGCATTATAGAGCCAGGGCATTTCATCCCTCAAAATGACTCTAAATTATTTAATCATTCTTGGCTTCTTTTTATACATTGTGGTTAAGGTGCTTCTTGGTGGGAAACTGATAGCAAACAGTTACCTAGAGGGAAAGGCATATTTTATTTTTCTGTTGTCCTCTGCCCCTCATTTTCTTCTTTCTCCTGCATGTAATGTCTTAGATATTTAGTTAACAGATAAATATTATCTCTTGGTATATTGAGGCTTTGGTGTTTCTTCATTAGTTGTTGCTATTAACCAAGGAAACTGGTTATATAAAGGCTGACATGAGGTTTCATTAAAATGCTCTTTGCACTTTAGAGTTAAATATTCAAAGCTAGTTCTGTAGTGATTTCTAAACTTCACTCCCCTTCCCCCAAGTGTTTGACCAGCTTATGCTAAGAGCTCCTCACCCTCTCAAGATTGTTGACTGGAGTAGTTGTTCTCAAACTTTTTCAATCCAAGGACCAATTGAGAGGAGTTTAAAAAAAATCTGTGAGTCATCAGACTCATCCATTATTTATTTTTTGAGTAAACAATTTTATTGAAACATACATAGAAAGAAGTGCACAAATGATACGTACACGTTTGGAATTTTGTTATATAACTGAATATGCTTATTTAACCAGCACCCAGATCAAGAAACAAAACCAAGAGTTCCTTTATCCTTCTTCTAGTCACTAACGCTGACCCAAGGATGACAGGGATCCTGACTTCCAGCAGCACAAATTAATTAGACCTATTTTGGAACTCTTTATAAATAGAATCATAGAGTTATACTTTTTTGTGTGTTCCTGACTTCTTTCATTCAACATTGTGGCATTTATCCATGCTATTGAATGTAGTTGAAGTTCATTTGTTCTCATTGTTGGATAGTATTTTAATGGATAATTATATCATTTTATTTATTCATTCTACAATTAATGGATATTTGGGTAGATTTCTGTTTGGGGCTATTATGATTAGTGCTGCTATGGCCAGTATTTTGTGCATGATTTTTATGTGAAAATATGTATGCATTTCTATTGGGCATGTATATACAGGAATGGAATTACCATGTCCTGGACTTTGAGGTATGTCAGGTTTCAGTCAATATTGACAAAGGGTTTTCCAAGAAGTTGTACAAATTTCAATTCCAACTGGCAGTATATGAAAATTCAGATTTCTCCACGGATATCTTTGCATATCCTTGGCATCACTGCTTGTTTGTTTGTTTTCATTTTGGCCCTATGCAGTGCTATTGCTTTGTGGTCTTAAGTTTGTTTCCCAGAAAACCAATGAAGTTGAGCACTTTTGCAAACAAGCCTGGTTAGGAAAGGGTGTCCCAAAATTCACGCAAGAAGTAATTTTGATAGAAAATACAGGTTTATAATTAAAAATTGTAAATTTTTTATTGATTCAGAAAGTATATAGTATAGGGTTATGTATGGAACAGCACATCGGGTAAATGGCCTCAACAGCTTTGCTGGCACATACGCAAAGCCGTGGTCTTCATTGGTCTTCATTGTCCCTGCTCCTGGGCCATAATCGGTACTTGGTAATGCTTGTCAAACTGAAGGGATTGAAATCAAAGGGCAACAGATATTAGAATTTGATTCAATAAACCAAGTAAAGTTAGGCTTTTATTTTTTGTTGTTGTTAATGCTCAGGCAAAATTCAAATCTTGCGTGAATTTTGGGACACCCTTTATTTAGCTGCAGTACATTGGCATGGCCAGCATTTATTTTCAAATGTTAGTATCTTTACTGTACTGGCTGTTAAATATTTTGTTAAATACTGTATTCAGGGGCAGCTTATTGAAATATTATTGACATACATTAAACTGTAATTTTCAAAGTGTAAAATTTGGTAAGTTTCGACAGATGTATTCATCTATGTAACCATTACCATAATCAAAATAATGAACATATGTACCAAAAAAAAAAATCAACAAAATGAAAAGGCAATCTACCAAATAGAAGAAAATATTTTTCAAATGATATATCTGATATAGGGTTAATATCCAAAATGTATAAAGAACACATGCAGCTCAATAGCGAAAAAAATAAACAATTTTAAAAACGGGCAGGAGATCTTAACAGACATTTTTTTAAAAGAAGGCATATAGATAGCCAACACGGGCATGCAAAGGTGCTCAACATCACTAATCTTCAGATAAATAAAAATAAAAACCATACACCTGATAGGATGGCTGATATAAAAAAGATAGGAATGTAAAGAAAAGGGAACCCTTGTATACTTCTGGTGGGAATGTAACTTGGTGCAGCCACTATAGAAAACAGTATGGAGGTTCCTCAAATAACTAAAATTAGAACTACTATATCCAGCAATTCCACTTCTGGGTATTTATCCGAAGAAAATAAAACACTAACTTGAAAAGATATCTGCACCCCCATAGTCATTGCACCATACAATAGTCAAGACATGGAAGCAATCTAAATGTCCATTAATAGATGAATGAATAAAGAAGATGCAGTATATACACATATACACTGAAATATTATTCAGCCATAAAAAAGAAGGAAATCTTGCCATTTGCGACAACATGGATAGACCTTGTGAGCATTTTAAGTAAAACAAGTCAGTCAGAAGACAAATATATCATTTATAGGTGGAATCTAAACACATGCACACACACACGCACACACACACGCACTCATTGATACAGAGAACAGATTGATTGATGATTACCAGAGACAGAGGTGGAGGCATAGGGCTGGTGAGCGAAATGGGCGAAGATCATCAAAAGCTGCAAACTTCCAGTCATAAAATAAATAAGTTCTGGGAATGTAAATTGTGTTGTATTTGAATGTTGCTAAGAGAATAAATCTTAAAAGATCTAAACAGGAGAATAAAACTTTGTAACTATATGTGGTGATGGGTATTAACTAGATATTGTAGTGATTATTTCACAATATCTACATAAACTGAACCCTTATGTTGTACACCTGAAACTAATATAACATTATATGTCAATTATATCTCAATTAAAAATAGTAATCATGAGCATATCCACCACCTTCCCCAGAAGTTTCTCCATGTGCTTTTGTAATCTTGTCTACCTGTCCATCTCAAGTCCCCCAAACCCTGACTTCAGGCAACCACTGATTAGCTATCTGCTATGATATATTAAATTGCCTAGAATTTCCTTATAGAAATGGAACCATACTTTAAATATTATTTTGTGTCTCTTTTCTTTTACTCAGCAAAATTATTAGGAGATTCATGTCAGGCGTAGCACGTATCAGTTCACTTCTTTTTATTGCCAAGAGTTGTCCACTCTATGTTTATCAGTCCTCCTGTTGATGGACAATTGGATTGTTTCCAGATTTTGGCTATTACACATAAAGTTGCTGTGAGCATTCATGTCATTCACTAAAAATATACTTCAATGTTTCTTGAGTAAATAACTAGAAGTGGGATGGCTGGGTTGGTAGGTACGTGGTTAACTTTTTAAGAAATTTCCAAACTTTGCTCAAAGTGTTTGAATGGCTTTAGACTAGTAGTAGTAGTGTGTCAGAGTTTCAGTTCTTCCCCATCCACAGCAACACTTGGTATGGTGGCCTTTTTAATCATAGTGATTCCAGTCGGTGTGTAATGGGATCTCGTTGTGGTTGTAATTTGCATTTCTCTAATAACTATGGATGTTGAGCATCTTTTCATGTGTTTGTTTGCCATTGTATTTTGTCTTTGGTGACATTTCTGTTCAAATCATTTACCCACTAGGGGTAAAGGTAGGATGCTTGAGTTATTATTATTAAATTTTGAAATTTCTTTATGTATTGCGGATAGAAATTTCTTTTCAAATATATACTTCTTCCCTTAGTCTGTTGTTTGTGTTCTCACTCCTTTAGCAGAGTTTTTTGAAGGAAAGGCATTTTAATTGTGATAAAATCCAAATCATTCATTTGGATTTTTTTATGTGTCATACTTTGGTGTCAAATCTAAGAAACCTGTGCCCAACCCAAGGTCACGAGATTGTCTCCTATTTTACTTTTACAAATTGATAGCTTCTTGTTTTAATTTTAGGGCCATGATCCATGTGGAGTTAATTTTTCTATTTGGTGTGAGCTGTGGATCATTTGTTTGTTTGTTTGCTGTAATGGATATCCAGTTGTTTCAATGCTGTTTTTTGTAACGACTGTCCTTTCTCTTGGTCTGCATAACTTCCTTATCATTTAACTGAAAGTATAAAGCTTATGCCATAGATTTTACTTTTTAAATGATATCTTTTAATAATTAGACCTCATTTTATTTTACTTACGGTGAGGCCTAATTGACTTGAAACAACACATTGTAGTTTCTGCCAATTTTAGGTTTCTACCAAGTTGTACATGGCTCTATTAATCATTGTCTTCCAAGAATGCTATTTATTTAACAAATATTTATTGAAGGATTACTATGTGTCATGTACTGTTTTTTATTGGGCCCATCACAGTGAACTGGATAGAGTTGCTGCCCTCAAGGGGATAACTTTCTATTATCAAAGACATACAATAAAAAATAATGTGGTCAGGTAGTAATAATCACTATAAATTTTAAACTGTAGGACCAAGGAACAGTAATGAACATGACCTAGAGTCCTATTTTAAATAGGACCATTAGTGTCTCAATTAAGGCAGTCTATTCATAAAGAAACAGATTTAATAACTCATGTTACTATCTAAGCAAAGAGTATTCTATGTAGAGTAAAAGGAAGCTCAAAGATGCTGAAGGAGTGTATTTGACATATCTAAAAACAATTGAGAAGTTTAGATCTTGAAGAAACCTTCCATATTACCCAGTTTGAGGATTGCTGGTCAATTTCATCTTCAAAGCCAATTCCAACAGATTGGTAGTGAATGCCTACAGAGTAAGGAGTCAGCACTTTTTTTTAAAGAAAGGTCCAGATCATAACTATTTTCAGCTTTGTGGGGCATACCATTTCTTTTGCCATTGCTCAAATCTGTTGTTGGTTGAAAGCAGTCATGGAAAATATGTAAACAAATAAATGAGCATGTGCTATTCTCCAATAAAACTGTTTTACAATGACAGGTGGTGGGCTGGTTTTGGCCTTGGAATCTGCCAACCACTGGGCTAGTCCATTGCTAGGCAGCCTTACCCAGATCTTTTAGAAGGTACACATTAGTAATTCTGGCGTGGGCGCCGATGAGGCACCCCAGTCATGTATTTGCCACCATGAGTCACAACAGCCTCCTCATGTTACTGATCAGACCAGACAAGTTCTCACAAGCTGTTAGTGTTCAGATAGACCGCTGGCCTCCCAACTCAGTTTTGGTATACTAGCCTGTCCTTACCCCTCCAAATTTGCCACAAATTACATATATAACAAAAATAGAGCTTGGAGAGCTGCCTCCCTCTTCAAGTGCAGTCCACATGGCTAGAACCAGCAGAAGCCTGGATGGCAGCTTTTCCTAGGAAGCTCCTGGTAACATTCAGAGTTGGAAGTGAGGGCTTCTTCAGAGTTTGACACATTCTGTCTATACCACACAGAGGCGCTCTGTCGTTTTTCTTTGAATCTGGAACATGGCGGGGAGAGGGGAATAGATATCTGCTGTGCTCTCTGCCACTGACCAGTCTTCCCAAAAGAAAGGGGAGGAGGCCTGGGCCCAACTAGGGAAAAAGAGGTCTTTAACCTTTAGACTTCATGAGGGTTGGGCATTTGCATGAGGAATATTAATATCATCATTTTTTCTTATTTTATTTTTTTAAATATTTTTATTGACTTCAGAGAGGAAGGGAGAAAGAGAAAGAGATAGAAACATCAATGATGAGAGAGTCATTGATCAGCTGCCTCCTGCACGCCCCCTACTGGGATTGAGCCCGCAACCCGAAACCCAGGCATGTGCCCTTGAGCAGAATTGAACCCAGGATCCTTCAGTCCACAGGCCAACACTCTATCCACTGAGCCAAAGCTGCTAGGGCACAATTCATTTTTCTTAACACCGATTCCTCTAGGACTGTGTCCTGGCATTCACCAAGTGGAGGATCTGACACTTCAGTGTGCAGAGTAAGTACCCAAGGACCTTGATTAACATGCAAATTACTTTCCCCAACCCTAGAAATTTTCTTTTGTAGCTCTGGGTGGGAAGCCCTGGAATTGCAATGCTTTGGGAATCATTACAGTGATCTTATATTTTATCATTGCATTTGACTTAGGGAGATGTTTCATAGTTCTATTATTTCACTTTCTTGCCCTCCCATGCTCATAGGTTCCCTTACATCAGTGGTTCTCAACCTTCTGGCCCTTTAAATACAGTTCCTCATGTTGTGACCCAACCATAAAATTATTTTCCTTGTTACTTCATAACTGTAATGTTGCTACTGTTATGAATCATAATGTAGGATGGTCTTAGGCGACACCTGTGAAAGGTTCGTTTGACCGCCAAAGAGGTCGCGACCCACAGGTTGAGAACCGCTGCCTTACATTTTTGGAACTGTTGCTTCTGAAAAATCTTTACTACTCTCTTTGGAACCACCTCTAACTCAAAACAAACAAACAAACAAAACAATGACAAAATGCCAAAACTCATTTTGTAAGCCACCGTGGTACCCCCTCAAACAGAAGTTGTCAAAGCCATTGATTCAGGTAAATATTGAGAGGGTGGCTTTTTAGCCTGCTGTTTAAAAGGAGAGAGAAAATGATTTTTTCCATCAAAAATGTTTATGGTGTATTTATAGTGTGTGTGTGTGTGTGTGTGTGTGTGTGTGTGTGTGTGTGTGTGTGATGGTTTTTTCCCCAACAGAAATTTCACAGAGATTTCTATCTGGCTTTTTGTTACCTTCACACTTCCCATTCAATCCCATTGGTCTCTTTTATTTGCCTTTTTCTCTGTCAGACACCAGGGTGAATTTAAACTCCATCCCCTCTCCAATGGCTCCTCTGATGTATTTGTGATTTTTTACATCCCTTTTGCTAGTAGAATCTGATGGAAATTCTTTTAGGGCCTTCAGCTTTCCCTCAGAGTCAGAAACTTTTGTGCTGCTAATAGAACTCAGCTTCATTAGCATTTCAAATCCTGAGATGCTCGTAGAGATCAGTGTTAGATCTGAGGGGTGCCCTGGCAACAACCTGATTATCAAACCTGTTTAACTGAAATCTCCAGTGGTCAGTGACTTTGACCTTATTTCTGCTAGTACCTCTCACCAGGAAATCCTTTTCAAGGATTCTAGAGAAAGACACGGGCATAATCTGAGAAGCTTTACTTTTGTGCCTGTCCATACTCTACATATTGCCTTGCAAAAAGCCATGCTCTATCACTATTGGTGGTTAGATCATGGGTAGATGACGGGTCAGAGCATGGATATATATGCGTAGATAGATGAGTAAATGGGTAGGTGGACAAGTGAGTGGGTGTATAACTAGAAGGGTAGATGGGAATATGGATAGAGGGTGAATGGGATGGATAACTGGTAGATGAATGAGTAAGTAGGAAGGATTGATGGATGGATGAATGGATGGATGGAAGAAAAGATAAGATAAGGTAGACTAGGATAGGATAACACAAGTCTTCCATCTTGTACAATACCTTTGCCATTTTATTAGCCATAATTGGTGTTATGTTCCTGAGACTAAATACCACTTCTGCAGAAAACACCAAGTCATGTGGTATATTTCCTGCTTCCCACAGGAGCAGCAGGGTGGGGCTTGTCAAATAGTGCATTGCCATTCTGACTCAGGGTCAGCTTTGTAAAATAAAAGAAGCCATCCTCCTTAATCTACACACACACATGCACACACGCACACGTGCACACATGCACGTTTCAATGCAGTAGCACATACAGCGAAATCTCATGGAACTTGCCCTAATTGCATGTATCCAGATCCCATAGCCTGAAAGATGCATCCGGGTGGAAAATGACTGCCCTGACAGGAGAAGGAGAGGCCCTGTACCTGGTGGCACTAGCATTTGAGGCGTATTTGAGCTATGAGTTCCTGACTTCATTTTCTCCTTGCAGATATTCCACTAACATTTTAAAATCACTTTTATCTCAGGCAATGACCTAAGTACTTTTAACTTGTATTACCTCATTTAATCTTTCCTATGGACTTTTAACATAGGTACCATTAGTATTTCCATTTTGCTGGTGAGAGAATTGAGGCATGCAGAGGTTAAATTACTTGTTGAGGTTCACACTAGTAGAGGGGAGGCTGGGATTCAAGCATAGTCCATTGATGTCCAGACTCTTTGGCCCCACCTTACTGCCCCTCTGATCATGAAGCTGACCTTTGAGAGTAGCATGGGCTAACACAACTTTCCGCTAGGATGAAATGTCCTATATCTGTGCCGTTAACATGGTAGCCACATGTGGGTTTTGAGCACTTGAAATGCAGCTAGTGTGACTGAGAAACGAAGTTTTTAATTGTATTGAATTTTAATTAATTTAAACAGCAGTTTAAGAGCCAACTAATAGCCTCTGTTCATACGTAGGATCTTCAAAGAATGAAGTGTTGAACTAGGAATTAAGTTAGGCATCTCAGTTATAGACATTATCCTTTATTAATAATATTAACATGAAATAATTGCAAAGCACTCTTAGAATCCTTTGTGCTTCTTTCCATCCTTTGAACAAGTCTCACTGTTCTTCTAAGCTCTCTGCCAACGGGGCGGGCACATCTAATCTTAGCTCATTGGAAGATGTATTGAGACGAGACATGAAAACAATTCAGGCAGAATAATACAGGGACGTCATGGGCATGCTGTATGTAGCATGGCGGTGCCGTTGACATTTATTCTCAGGAATCATTGTTAAAGTTTCTATCTCTCAAATACTGCCAGGGTATATTGAGGGGAGAGGAGTGTTGATGGACATAATGGACTTTAAAGGAAGAGTTGGTGGTGGACAAAAGGAAGTACAGGGGCATCTGGACCCGTTTGAAGGTAGAAATGTAATCTCATGCCCCTTCTTACAGGAGGAAGTAAAGAGAGTGAAGTAAGAAAGTGGGAAATTATGAGCCAAGACAGAAGGGGACGTGATTCTGGATGAAGGAATATAATAAAAGAGCCATATTATTCATGTGGTACATGAGTGAAAACTGGGTGAAGCTTTTAAAGGAGAAGAAAAATTAAAGTGTAAACAAAACCCGGTATATATGGGTAGGTTTCATAGGGATAGAGACAAAGCAATGTAGAATTTGGTGAAATGTTGGTTTAGAAAACAGGTGGGCAAACTTCAGCTCCAGTCCACTGCTGATTCTCATAAGGTTTTCTTGAACACATCCAGGCCCATTCATTCATGGTTTATGGCTGCTTTATCCACAACTGCAGAGCTGAGCCGTTATAGCAGAAACTCTATCACAGGCAAAGGCTAACATATTTCCTGTGGCACTATTTACACAAAGGTTACTGACTCATGTTTTAGAACAAAAGGGGAATATATATTAGCACAGCCATCCTGGAGTACAATTTTGTGTAGCCATCGGATTTTAAAATGTACATCATCTTTGACTTGGCAATACTGCTCCTAGAATTTTATCCAGCAGATGTTTTAGTACACATATCCACAGGACTTCTTAGAACACTGGAAAACTGGAAATAACCTAAATATCCAGTAGCTGGACACTGGTTAAATGAATTAGAGCACATTAATGTAAAGAGACGCTATTTAGCTTTTAAAACAGATATCTATGTACTCATTTCTTAAGTGAGAAAGTTCTGTTTATTATGAAAAGATGTTCAGGAGATACTGTTAAATTAAAAAACATTGCAAAATAAGATGTATTATTTGATTAGGTTTGTGTTAAAAGCAGCAAAGAACCCACCCCACGAAGATATAGGCCCAGCACCTATGACAGTGACTGGCACATGGTAGGCACTCACCATTTGATGAATGAATAACATAGGGGATATATATATATATATATATATATATATATATATCCTTTTCACTTTATATCTTTCAGACTAAACTCTCTGAGTTTTTATGAATAGGTACTAGAGGCCCAGTGCACAAAATTTGTGCACAGGTAGGGCCCCTAGGCCTGGCCGGCAATCAGGCCTGATCAGGGCCTTCCGGCTGCAGGCTGGGGCCTTCATTCATTCTGAGCCACCCCCTGGTGGTCAGCACACATCATAGCAACCAGTCGAACTCCTGGTCAGTCGAACTCCCAAGGTGACAATTTGCATATTAGCCTTTTATTATATAAAATTACTTCAAAAAAATCTAAATTAAAAAGGGGGAAAGAAAGAGGAAATAGCCAAAGTTAAGTCTCCTCCAAACTGATCATTGAGATGGTGCCCCCAGCAGTGGCCATCAGCTGAGAAATGGTTGGGAGCTTATTGCTCAGTACCTAGGCCTTCAGGAGGGGATGTATTTAAGTCTGAAGTTGGGACCAACAGAAACTGTTGGTCTTTAAGAGATGTCTTCATGAGTCACGCACAGCAAAAGCCAAGAGGTGCTAAAGAAAATAACTCAGAAGTGTGGGAAGAGAGAAGTGTGCCCCTGGTCCTGGGGGAATGGTGTTTTTAAGTAACCGGAAGGAAACTGAAAAAAGCAGGAAGCTGGAGAGAAAGGAGCCCAATTAAAGAAGGACACAGTGGCCAACACTCGAGGTGGAGAGAAGTGTTTGAAGAAAAACAGATGCTTCTTGGGGTCCTAAGAGGACCCAGTCTGCAGTGATGCAGACAGCCGCCTCGCAAGGCCGTGTTTGGTGCTTCTGGTATGAGACCCACGGACATCAGCCGTCCTGGTACATTAGCGGGTGCTCTGATTGAAGGCCTGCAACAGTCTCCGTGGGTGATGAGTGTTAGAACCTCTCCCAGCCGCTCTGCCTGTGGTGAGGAAGCCCTGGGGACCGCCTCAGCGCTTGGCTTGTGCGGGCAACACATCTTGGCCTTGGCTCCCCTGCAAGACACACACATCACTCAGTGCTAACCATTTGTTCTTCTGGCAGAACTGTGGTGAGAGGGGTTTATATGAGATTAACAGCAAAAAAAATAAATAAATACTTAAAAAAAAAAACATGAAAGAGACAGGTGTGTCTTTTTAAAACAATCCATGTTCACCTCCCTCCACTCCCCCCTCCCATGCACGCCTGCACTTTGCATGACTTGTGCCTGGGGTGGATATGTCTGCGCCTGTAGGAATCACTTTATTTAGACATCACACAAAGCATTCAACCAGTTTTTGAACACGACCGGCTGCAATACTGTCGCCTCGAGATGCCTGCTCTTTCTTCACAAAACTCTCCAGTTCCAACATGTTTGCGAAGCGTGATTCATGGTGTTTCTTTCTGGATTGTCCAGTGGGTAATAGCTGTGTGAAAACCAGCAAAACAGATGTAGACCCTGAACCCGGCCTATAAATTTTTGTTTTATGATTATGGGTTTCAAATGTGCTGTGTCACACTGACAAATACACGGTTACTCTGAAACAAAATGGCTTTTGGTCTCAAACTTTTGCCTTTCTGTTTGGGGTTGGAAATACGTTTATTAGGGCTTCTTTTATCGTGGGTCAAACACAAAGGAAATGCAGGGCCTTGGATAACGTCATTTTGTTCGAGTTATTTCGCTATGATGTTGATGTAATGTCTTTGGAACTTAACTCTTATTTCTATCAATTAGCTGATGGGAAAACTGGTTTTGTTATACATTGTTTCGCTTAGTCGCAGAAAAATTTTGACAACATAAGTGAGGGCTAACTGCGCAGGAAATGACATTTATCCAAATCTTATTTTATGCTGTACCAAGAGGATATTTGGGAAAGGTTTTGTCCAACTGATTAATGTTTAAAAGAGGCATCAATAATTTAAACTTCATTATCAAGAAATTAACTAGGCCATTTGTCACCTTCTACCTAGTCATTCATCTTTTTAGTACACGGGTATGTATTTAAAGAATTGTGCTTTATTTGTGTGTCTTTACTTAAGATGAAAATTTGGAGTAGGAATCAAGTTTTTAAGAAGTGTACGAATTAGATTTACTGATGAAGAAATGATAAGGAATGTGCAGCTAAATTGTGGGGCTGCTTTATAAATGAATACTTGGGTTAAATAATAGTTCTCATAATTGCGTTCAGCATAATTAATTCATGATGAGAAAAGATTAACCGACTAAATACTGTTGCAGTAGGAGACACCCATAGTATTCTGTTCACAAGGATTTAAATGCTGATCGTTCATTTCAAGGCCCAAGTTTTTTTCTCTGCACTTAAGACGACTTTAAGGCAATTATAAATTTTAAATATTCTTGCGCAAAAAAAAAAAAAAGAGAGAGAGAGAAAACACCAAATCTCCCAGCCCCTACTATGCGCATACTGTTATTGTTTTTGTGTTATGACATAGTACTGAGGGAAGAAATCTGGGAGCAGGTGTGCCCTTTTGAGATGAGGCTGATTCTCTAGCTTAAGAAATGAGAACAGAATTCAGGGGACACAGCCGTAGCTGGTTTGGCTCAATGGATAGAGCGTCAGCCTGCAGACTGAGGGGTCCCGGGTTCGAATCTGGCCAAGGGCACATACCTGGGTTGCAGGCTTGATCCCCCAGTGGTGGGTGTGCAAAAGGCAGCCAATCAATAATTCTCTCTTATCATTGATGTTTCTCTCTAGCCTGTTCCTTTCCTCTCTAAAATCAATAAAATATATTTAAAAAAAAAAAAGAATTCAGGGGACACAAACCCATCTTCATTTCCCTGAGACCAGTGCACCCTGTCCTTCGGCAGGATATTGAGTGAGGAAGTGCAGTGGCCTCCCCTGGTAGCAGATACCTGTACACACACACCTGGCAGCACTGCCCTGTCTCACCAATTAGTTCCTCCTGCTGTACTTTAAATAGAGATGCGTCCTCCTCTCTCCCTGAACAACTGTTCACCCACGTCCAGTAGCGGGTCTAAAATGAGCCAGTTTCCAAGGAACTCTGAGGACCTTAAATAAACATTTGGAGCTATAAGTCTCAAGGACCACATAGAAATTGCCACTTGATAATGGTGCTTTGTGTATCTTTACAACTATCTTAACGACAGTGTGTTAAATGTTTTGTAAACTCCTCCACGCTCCTTGCTCAAAATGTGTGTTTTCTTTGTAGTTAAAGGGTTTCTTATAATATAGCTCTGTTACAAAATGAGGATGATATAAAGAGAGAGAGGAAATAAATACATAGATTCAGCAAAATCTCGTGCCTTTATCACCCTGGACTTTTCAATAGCACGATCTGAGCTTGCGGGGCTGAAAATTGCTTTAATGTGCCTTCGTAAAAGGACCTTGGACTTGGGAAGTGTGTGCGATGCATACTTTTCATGTTACACACAAGTGCCACTGAGCAACTCCGCTAGACAGTATGGGGCGGGGTGCCCCCTGACAGGCTTTGTAAAAGCCTGGATGCCAATTCACATTCCAGCACTGTCCACCAGAAAGGAGACTGGAGCAGTGTGTCCCTGCAAGGGGCAAGCAGGCTGTCCACCTGCCCACCCTGCTTGGTGGGAGAATTATGAGTAAATATTGGAGAGGCAGGGGAAGAGGTGGGGTGTCTTCATTCCTCCCAGAGTTTCCCTTCTTTGAAGTACATTTGCACCCTTTAAACAAGTTATGCAAAATGGCTGCAGGGTGGGTTGGCTGTCCGTCAAAGCTCTCTGTCAGGGGAGTTTATTTGTAAATATTACACCTGTCCTTCTCAATGTTTTAAGACTTGGTTAAAAAGTTTCTCCCTCCTCTAGGTGGGGTCAGTGTAGGAGGTACAGAAATAATTTTTTTTCTCTTAAAACAATAAGTAGCCAGATGGGGTAGGGGCTCGTATTGGTGAAAATTGGCCCTTGCAAATACAAAACCCTCACACTTAACCAGTTTTCAAATATGTGTTTAATTTTTTTTTGGGGGGGGGGGCGGTTGGTGATTGTGTGATGAAAGGCCACCGATATGCTATCAGGGTGCGAGGCTGTGGGAACAGCACAGTAATTTCTGCATTAGACAGGGATTCCAGGGAGCTGGGTTTTAGTTGCGATTCTAAGCTGTATTACCTGAGGCAGGTCTCAGATTCTCTGGGCTTTTATTTCCCTAGTTGAAAAATAAGAGAGGCCCTGGTTGGGTAGCTCAGTTGGTTGGAGCGTTGTCCAGATACACCAAGGTTGCGGGATCCACCCCCGGTCAGGGCATATACAAGAAGCAACCAATGGATGCATACGTAAGTGGAACAACAAATCATTGTTTTTCCTTTCTCTCTCTAAAATATCAATAAATAAATTTTTAAAAAATAAAAATAAGAGGAAGAACCACAGCTAATATTTGTTCCAGGATATGTCCTAAGTGTCATACAAGCACTATTTCTTTTGGTCCTCACAGCAACCCACTGAGGTGGGTAGTAGTATATTCCCATTTTATAGATGAGAAAACTGAGTCCCAGATCACACAGCTGATAAGTGATATAACTGGATTGGATTTGGGCATCTAGTTCAGTTTGACTCCCACATCCATGCTCTTGAGCACTATATATTTGCTCAGGTCAGGACCTGAAATCCTCTATATCCGTGTGTGTGTGTGTGTGTGTGTGTGTGTGTGTGTGTGTGTGTGTGTGTGTGTTTGGGACAGGAGTAACCAACTCTTGACTACTCCCTATGCTGAAAAGTAACTGAATCCGGAAAGCTAGCTTTGTACTCCCGAGCAAATGCAATGCCAGGGCTTGCAAGAGGGGATAAGGAGAAAAACATTATGAAATGGAAAGTTTCTCATCTGCAGGCTTCCCCGAGGGGCAGCCGTTCCCTTTTCTACAGTTTAGGGCTTGCCTGTGCTTTTTCGGGAGTGGAAAAATACATAAGGTACAAGGAATTTAACAGACAGAGAGGCGCTCAGAGGAATTTACAGGGTGGGCTGGGGGCGAGAGGGTGGGCGGGAGGCGAGAGGGGAAGGGGGGGGGGGGGAGACAGGCGCTTGCAAGCGAAGCGGCTGCAAAGAAAAAGGCGGAAAAGGGAGAGAAGTGGGCGCTCAGCGTGAGCCAGGAGCGGCGTCCTGGCTCCTCCCCGGCTCGTTTTAAAAGCACTTCTTGCATTGTTTTTAAGGTGAGAAATGGGAGAGAAAGAGCCGGCTCGCGCGCTCGCTCGCTGCCTGTGTCTCTGGCTGTCTGCGTTTGCAGGGCTGCTGGGAGTTTCTGAGCTCTGTGAGAATCCTGGGAGTTGGTGATGTCAGACTCGTTGGGTCATTTGAAGGTTAGCAGCCCGGGAAGGGTTCACCGAAAGTTCACTCGCATATATTAGGCAATTCAATCTTTCATTCTGTGTGACAGAAGTAGTAGGAAGTGAGCTGTTCAGAGGCAGGAGGGTCTATTCTTTGCCAAAGGGGGGACCAGAATTCCCCCAAGCGCGCTGTTTGAGGACTGGGATGCCGAGGACGCGAGCGATCCGGGCAGGGCTTGCCTGGGCACCGTCGGGGTAGGATCCGGACCGCATTCGGAAGGCTTTTTGCAGGCATTGGCTTGGAAGGAGAACTTGGGATCTTGCTGGGAACCCCCGCCCCGGCTGGATTGGGCGAGCAAGCCTGGAAAATGGTAAATGATCATTTGGATCAATTACAGGCTTTTAGCTGGCTTGTCTGTCATAATTCATGATTCGGGGCTGGGAAAAAGACCAACAGCCTACGTGCCAAAAAAGGGGCAGAGTTTGATGGAGTTGGGTGGACTTTTCTATGCCATTTGCCTCCACACCTAGAGGATAAGCACTTTTGCAGACATTCGGTGCAGGGGAGATCATGTTTGACTGTATGGATGTTCTGTCAGTGAGTCCTGGGCAAATCCTGGATTTCTACACTGCGAGCCCGTCTTCCTGCATGCTCCAGGAAAAAGCTCTCAAAGCATGCTTCAGTGGATTGACCCAAACCGAATGGCAACATCGGCACACTGCTCAATGTAGGTTTATTTTTTCCCTTCTTCTACCAAGAAAAAAAAAAGAAAAAGAATGAATTGTCTCTCTTGCATGCAATAAAGACATTGGAAACAAACTGCACTGGTAGCAAGACAAAGGGTTTAATGATTTAATGCTGAAAGGGTGTGATATGCTGGCGTGTGCATATTGATCCCCTCTGCTGAAATTTTCCTGTAAGATGTTTTCTTCCCAAACAACCCCTCCCGACCCCCGCTCCTCTCCCTACCAACCTTACAATCTCTTGAAAACAGTTTTTTGGTTTTTTTTAAATCTGCATGGAGGGGAGGGTAAAAAGTAGAGGGTGACCACAGGACTTTGAAACATTCTTCAAGTAAGGCAATTTGACACATGGTGCAGTTTTTACTAAGACGTATGCAGAGGGGAATTTAACTTTGCTGTTCTTTGGATTAGCTACGGGTTGTGTATACCCCCCCCCCCACCTTTCCCCCATGTGTTTCAACAGTCCAAAGTAATTAAAATATGACATCTTCCTTGCAAGGAACTTAGCCTGATTAAGATGGCTTGCGGCTCCTGAAGTTCATAAACCACCAGTTAAAGCTGCAGCCCCCAATGTTTTCCTTGCGAAGGAAAAGCAATATTTCTTAGCATTGACCCTGCTGCCACCTTTCCGAGTCACTTTGTTGCTCTAAGAAGTTGCTGTTTTGCTAGAAAACTACTGGCAATGAACACCCCTTGGGCTGAGCCATCCATTATTTTCCATATCTTGCAATTCAGTCAGGAACCTGGACATCGGTTCTAGGGAAGGAAATATAAGCGAGGTAGCCCAGCTTAAATATATATATATATATATATTGACTATTTGGTTATCTGATGCTGACACCGTGCCGAGGCACGCATCTGGTCAACAGTAGCCTGGCTGCTGGCTTGAGAAATGACCAGAAGTCCCAGAAAATCCCACCTTCGGTGGCTGTAGTGGGAGCCTGCAGGATGCATCTTCGCCCTGACAGTGATTTAGATAAATGGCTGCGCTATCTATCAAAATGTTTTTCGTACTTTATTTGACAATTCATTGGAGCATTAGCCTGAAAATGACATTTTAAATCTTTGTTTTCAAAGAGGTCAAAGTGTAACTGGGAGAAATTGCGTTTTCCTAATAGCATGGTGGCTTATCTCAAGAGAGAGGAGAAGCAGGAGAGGGGACAGTGACAAGATTTAAATTGCCCTCTCTGAAACTTTTCTTAAGGAGAAAGGCTTGCTTCTTGGGCCAGGAAATCAACAGGTTTGGAGCTGAAAAATCAATAACCATTTGATGCCAACAGTCTGGCTGTCTGACTGAATATTTCGTAGAGCCTTAACCAGGGCAAAAACAATATCATTTTCGGAAAGCAACTTCATCTTCAGCTGCTCCCCAAATGCCTGTTCTTTCCTGCTTCCTAGTTTCTTTCCAGAGAAGGCAGAGGAACTTAGCGTTACAAAGTAATTTTCCAAGCCTCTCACAGATCTTTTAGATCTGTCCTCTCCAGCAATTAAAACTGGGTGGACAATCTCACTTGGGGTCTCAGGGATCTGGGGGGGTGGGGGGCGTCTTTCAAACTTCTTGCAGGAGAAAGTTCTAATGAAACATTTTTTTAAGAAGGGGGGAAAAATGCCGAAGACCCTGGCATAAAGCTATTAGACCTAATAGAGCTTTTACAAGCAGACATTCTCCCTTTTGTAATTAACCCTCCAAACATGCCCATTAAGTTGTAGGAGTAGGGGGAAAAGCTTTGTTTGTTCTTGAACAAGTTAAACAAGGGATTTTTCTTATCTAGGAAGAGGAGTGGTAAATGTGTCATTCGCCTAGGGCCAGTCGATAAGCAAGAAGTGTTGATAACAGCAAAGTTCAGCTAATCAAAGAAACTTGCATTAGGAAAAGTAAATAAAGGCATTTGACAAAGGGATTTCAGAAATTCCAGTGTCTTATTTTTGTAAGCAGGGCAATTAGAGCATACTGTGGTCAATTTCACAAGGGTTTGAATCCCACACCCTAACTTTAGGTTAAATGAATAAAATGTAAATACTGCTTATGCCCCATTCAAAGCTGCTTTCTCCCCCATAAACCTCTTTCAGGCTGGTCAGTGTAGGTGTTCAAGTGATTCAGTTTTTAAGCCTAAATAAAAATCATAACAAATGTCTGCCAGGGGTGTATGGTTCAGAGTGGCATAACTGGCTAGCTAGGGCTTTTGAAATAAAAGCATATTAGGGCTACGTTTGTATAAGTAACACATAAAAGCCGCAACCTTTTCCATTTTACTTAATGACTGTTTTGACGAGAAGCAGATCTGTTTGTGCTCTTAAGGCAGAGGAAACAGTGGGCAAGATGGGAAAAAAAATAGTACTAAATTCCAACCAAAACTCTGTTTTGAGATCCTACTGATTTTTTAATGGTGTGTGTGTGTGTGTGTGTGTGTGTGTGTGTGTGTGTGTTGTGTGTAGTGCTTAGAGTAAAACCTTTGAATACAAAACACACCAGAAGCTTTTCTTGAAAAGTGTTAGAATATTATTTTCCTTTTCTTAATTTTTAATTTTCAAGACAGAAAAATGATATGCCAACCAGCTGCTGTTGGAGTCGGGCCTATAAATTGCTGGTTATAAAAATTCGAAGTCAGGATTAGTGGGCTACTAAGGGAATGTGGTATAAATAATACGATTTAAGACTGCCCCTGGAAGGTATGGAGTCTCTTAAGTTTCTGTTCAGATGCCTCTTGGATTATCTTGGGTTTTAGGCTGCTCCAGATGTTTTCAGCATTAATTGCTCAGTGGGCATAGGATAAATCCTAATATTTGTGGTCTAAATATAGTTGCTTTCAGTGAAATGAGTGTGACAATTTCTTGGCCCCTTTCCCTGTCTTTTCCCTACTCAACACATCAAAAGAAAAATGGGGGGAAAATTCTTTTTGAAATAGTCTTTTGCCCATTAATGAGAAGGAATAATCTGTGGTGGTTGTTTTTTAAAAAACAGCTGTGGTTATGTGTGATTAAGGAACGAAAAAAGTCCCCTTCTCAGAGACCTGGGACCTGAATTTTAAGTATTAAACAGTATCTAAATCCTCTCCTACTGAGATATAAATTGGGGTCAAAGTGGCAAAATCAAAGATACCCTCTGAAAGAGAGACTAAATAAAGACTGACAGCCACCGTATGAATTGATTGGGGTTTTGAATAAATATTTCGGTGAAAAGGCTCAATTGTTTTTCTAAAGTAGGACATAATTTTCTGCTTCTCAGCCATATGACGGTGGTAACTAATACCACCAGAAAGAAGAGAAGAAAAGGGATTTTTGCTTTAAACCTTAGAGGCTGCAGGACAGGGTCGGCTGAAAACAAGTGGCAGATTCACAGACTTTTCTTCCCTGGAGGAAAAAAAGAAATTTACTAAAATAAGTGTTGTCCGTATCCAGATACCTTGGTGCTTTGAGTTTAAATTTCATCACCAGAAAAGCGTAGATTCCAAAAGTAAAACAAAACAGTAGGAGCGGTAGGCATCTGTCTGCTTCAGCTTCGCCTATGGAACTGATTTAGAAGCTCTAGTTAGCATTTGATTTCCCAGCCCAAATGCAGAGCCTTTGCATTGGAATAGGCCTCTTTTTTTTTTTTTTTTCCTTAGTAGATAAATGATCAGAATGGCAATTTCTGATAGGTTAGCTGACCTGAATCAGAAGTTTTCTTCTCATTTCTGAAAGCCTGGCTTCGTCCATAGATAACCAGTCACTGTTGTCATGAACTTTTCTTTACAGCATAAAAGTAAAAGAAGGTTCTGGATATCAGATGTTTATAATTTACTTTCAACATGGTAAGCCCCTGAGTTGGCTGAAAAGAAAACATTACCGTTTTTCTCCTTTATATATTCCACAAGCATCAATAAAGGATTTCAGAAGGGAAATATATGGTAAAGATGATAAATTCTGCCCTCAAGGAATTTATCATCTTTAAAAGCAAAAACATTTTTTAAACGCTTGAAATTTTTACTTGGAAAGTAACTCTCTGGGAGGCAGATGGAGATATAAAGCCAAGATGCAAAATAGAAAACTTTTTTCAAGTCGCACAGGACTTATTAAAAACAATACGTGCAGTGTTCATTTTAGAACCTCTTATAAAGAATCTTCTATAGAGTTTGAGTTACATGTAACTGCCAATAAATTTATCCTTAAATGACATTTTTATACTTTAAATGTTCTAATATAAATTCAGTTAACTATCAATTAAATAGGCCATTTCGGAAATGGGAGTTTTGATGAAGGTTAATCCGAAAAAATCTTGGCTAAAAACCTTTCCAAGAGATATTAATGTGGAATCTTGCCTTTCAAATTACAGGGCAGTTATGGCAATCATATATCTCTGATTCTCTAGAATAATCCACCTTCAAATATACGGCCACAATTCCCACATTAATCATTGAAATACGCCAGTTATTTCGATATTGGGACATTTCCTAGGCTGCCCCTTGAACCCAGGAGTGGCACAGAAAGTCTTTGTTTGGATTCTATGGTCAATGTAACCAGAGTGTTCACAGCTTAATTTTTCCATTATTACTGAGGATCTCCTCGTGCTTCTGGGTCATTCTTGGGAATGTGAATTCCTTTTGTGGCAATTCCTTTTGTGTGAATAGAAGACATCCCTTGCAAAATGCATTTAAGTATTGTGATCGTGGTTCTGACTCCAGCACATGTGTGTGTGTGTGTGTGTGTAGTCAGGGACGGGGTAGAATTATTAAATTGCATTACTATGAAAAAATCTGTATCAGTTCTTCTCCAGCTTCGTCTTAAAAAGTTGGAATTGGGGGTGATGGAGAGAGGAGCCCAGAGTTAGCTCGGGTTTCAGATTTATCAGTAGTCTGTCTGTAAGTGTCTTGGCCTAAGTACCTCTTGTTAAATAGGAGATGAGATAACCTGCCCCGTCTGTAAGGTCTAATAACACAACCTCATCAGTCAATATGCTGCCCTGAATTCTCCTCTTCCTAACCAGCTTCCTTACTTCGTCATCAAGAAGCATGATTCCTGTCCCATCCCATTCCCCTAAATCCTTTCAAATGAATTTTTTTTTTTAACTTGGAAAAGCTCTCTGTACCTAGGAAGCAGTAGAGGGTGAGTCTGCAGTTATTATGTTATTTATCCTGAGCTTTCAGAGCTTCTTGGATGGGAATTCAAACAGGCAGTGGAACTGCTGACTTGATTTTTCTCTGGCCTTGCAGGGTGGGGAACTGAGAGGGGGCCATTCAGTAAGATAAGACCCGTGGTCCCCAGCATGATAAGGCGAGGATAACAGGAACTGACGTCAGGGATGCGACTGAGCCTGGCCAAGCATTTCCTCTGGTCGGGGCAATGGGGGTCCCAGAGGCCTCCAGGCCTCCTACAGCGGCTCATGAAGTGAACCAGCTCTGATGGGGAGAAGAAAGCTCATTTTAACAGGGGTGATCGTGGGTGACATGGTACCTCATTTCCAAAAGGAGATTGCTGCAAACAGAACAAAGAAGAACTTGGGGGGGGGGGGCGGGGGGAGGCAGACAGGAGTGATTTTAATTCAAACAGATTTAAGATTATAATGGCAGTTGTCATATCATAGGTATTTGCTTGCTGGCTGTCAACAGTTCCCCTCTGGTGCCTGGTGACACAGTCTATCCAGCAGTCACCAAATATTATCCCCCATGAATCATGCCAAGTCTCCCTACAGAGCAGAATGGGAGGGAACTCACATTGTCAGGGAGTTAATCCCTGGGACTTCTATTTACTTTTCTAAGTACCAGGTCCCCACCCCCATCCGCATCATATGACAGCATTGTTCAAGCCAGTGCACTAGCCACCAGCCCAGAAACCACGGAGCAGATTCCCCTCCCCTCTTTCCCTCTTCCTTTTCTCTCAAACTCGGATTTCTTTTCTTTTCTTTTTGTACTTTTGCAAGTATATCCCATCGGAGGTTTAGAGAAGAAATTCAAAATGTTAAGCGTCCTATTATTTTTTTCAAGTTCATAGGTTCTCCTCAGCTGACTCCTTTCTTAAAAGATTGCCCTTTTTTAGCTTTAGTATTGAGTAGTAGTTAGTCTCCTAATTTGACTCAGATTTAGTGAAATGTTTGTTGTTGCTTGTTGTTGTTTTTATCAATTACTTACTGAACATTTTACCAAGTCAGAAACAAACAAACAAACACATAGCTGAATTCAAAATACTGTGAAAGGTAAGAAGAGTGCATCAATTAACTGGGAAGAGATAGTGATCACATTTATTATAGTTTTTCCCTAATTTGCAGAGCAAATGAAGACCGCATAGAATAAATCCCTCTTCTCACAAATATTGCAGCTTTCAGGGCTACAGTACCTTTGTCTGGTCATCAAAGTCCATAATTATAAAAAAGGCTGATGATCTGAAGGTCATTTCGGCTTCAAAAGATTTTTTAGGGTCTGGTCTATTGGAAAGCTTGGGGGTATAATTAACTAAAATGGAAATGGAGGCAAGCGAAATTTAGTTCCTGATGTTTTAATTTAACTCAGTACTGCCGTGTGTTATTGAAGAGAATTCTTAAAGGCAAACATAATTATTTCATTATGGGCCTCAGAATGCTTTCATTGGCTTTAATGACAATAAACTGAATAAAAAGGCATACATTTTAATTAGTCCTCCTTATATTTACATCAGATAAATAACAAATAATTGATGAAAAACAAGTCTTTGGAATGGATGGTTTCACATAGTGCGCTGGTTACAGTTTAATGATGAAACATTTCTCTGTTGCTTTGCATTTTAATTATGCAGACATTACTGTGGTGGGGCAGAGGGGCAAAAATACCGTTGTTGCCATTTTATTACCAAAAATAAATAAATAAAATCACCATGAATGCCTATGAATTGGAAGCTGAGAAAGGAAGCTAGAACCGTGTCTCAGAGGAAGTAAATTGCCAGTCCCATTAATTTCACTACATTTGTTCGCACTGATTTTGATCACTTTTATCTTTCATGCTTCATCTTTTAGGATGAAGACCATCAAGGGTTTCTTTCACATGCATTTTTATGGCCGCATCTCCTCCAAACTACCTTTCTTTCTCTCTTGCTGTTCTTGCTGGAGACTTGCCTGAAAGTACTTTGCCAAATGCGTCCTGGAAATGCAGAGAGCCCTTCTCCAAGCACAGGCCCGCTTCCCCTTTGATTTTATATGAAAACCCATTTCCCATGATTCATCCCTTTTGGTGTACAGAACACTAATTGTTATTATTGATTTTAAATTCCGTGACCATTACACGTAACCCAGATGACTGGCAGATAAAGGGTAATAATCCATGGAGTTCTGGAACACTTTCATGTTTGTGTGGAGTACTTTATGTGATCAATATTAACTGCCCCATTGAAACTAACTGCTGTATCAAATAACAGTCAATCAAATGAATGTGCTTGGAGATTATTTATTGAGAGCTTTAATTGTTCACTGGGGCCCTGCTTATCAGAGGAAACAATAGGAAGTCGGGATAGGAAGACCAGCTTTGGCTCGACCGAGGAAGTTGGAAGATGCTGATGAAAAGGCATCTCTCTGTTCATTGGGTGAGAGTTTCCAGAAACCCATTGGGCTTCCAGTGGGCAGAAGTTGCAAATACCCTTCCAGAGGCTACCCTGTCACCTGTCTACCGAGAGCTCTCTAGAGAAGGGCCAATGATTCTCTTGCCCTGGGAAAAGTTGTCACTCTCTGGGAGTTTTACTGTTTCTCCCCTGCATTCCCACTCACATACATCACAGTCCCCCCTCCCCCCTTCCCTCCGCATCACTCCACCTGTAGCCCCCTCACTGCCTGATGGTCTGAGATCATGGAAATGCCCCGACTCGACGCAGGATCGAGGTCTGCAGCTATGAAATGGGGATAATAATGTCTACCTTGCAGGATTTGTGGAAAGATTAGAGAGCATGTAAATGAGGCTTCCATGCTTGTCCTGAAAACACACGTACGGACGTCACTGAGCAGACCTTCTGCTCTGATTCCATGACACCTGTGGCTTATGTGCCTTGGTGAATAGGGAACAGTCTTCTTTGTAGTTGGTATCCCTTTTCCTCAGTGAAATGGTGCCTCTCTCTGTGGCTCATAACGTAGGCGACAGTCCTTTCCGTTTGTCACAGTTTGGATAGCACTGTGGTCCTGATTCAGTGCTAAGCCCCCAGATTTAGTACAAATAGATTGACTTTTACAAGTGAGCGTTGTCACCTTCAAAGTTGTCACAATACACATCGCCCAAGGATGCTGTCAGGGCGCAGTACGTTTTTATTACTCACTGATGGATTAGATCTCGCAGCGTTCCATTCAACAAAGGGCTCTTGGGTGCCTGCCATGCTCCAGGCTCCCTGGTATGTTCTGTGGGGGCCGCCAGGGATGAATCTGACGCTGTCACTGCTCTCTCTGGACTCACAATGGATGGGACACACTTGGGCACGCAAGTCCCTGTAATGCAGTCAGCCCCCTTCTGACACAAACCCTGGAATCTCCTCGGAACTTTGGACCTGAGTTTCATTCTGATAAAAATTAAAAACCACTGAGAGCCACAGCTGGTGCATAAGGTGAGAGATCAAGTGGGTGACACATTTTTGTCACAAGGAGCAGGCGTGACATTTTCCTGTGTGTAGGCCTCCCAGGTAATTTCTAAATGTAGTTCACAGAGCAGAGTTTTAAATGTATTCTGAGCAGTAGAATAAGTGCATACCTTGCAAACGTGCTTCTTGGAGACTCTCCCATAAATGATTGTGGAGTGTTTGTTAAGTAATGTTCTTGTGGGGTTGGATCTGATTAGATTAGGTGTTTAAAAAAAATCACGTATATCTCTATGATTGTTTTTGTGGCATTTTGCTGAGTAACACACTTCCCCAAAGCTTAGCAGCCTGACACTTTATTGTCTCATGATTCTGTGGATGGACTGGGCTCAGCTGGGCAGATCTTCTGTTCCACGTGATGTCAGCTGAGGCTGCATCATCCAGGGCTAACCTGGGTGGGAGGTCCCAGAAGGCTGCTCCCAGTTGTTGGTAGACAGCTCCGCTGGGGCTGTGCAGTAGCTGCCCAGGCCTTGCTTCTCTCCGCATGGCACCCACATTCTGAGAGGGAGCATTCCCAGAGGGAGGAGGCAGAAGCTCCCAGTCCTCTGAAAGGCTGGATCCAGAGCATGGAGTCCCTTTCACCACATTCTGTTGCTAAGCAGCCACAGGGCCAGATTCAATGAGTCTACCTCTCAATGGGGGAGGGAGGAAGAATGTGCTGCCATCTTTAGTCCATAATAAGCATCATCGCATCGATGCCCCATAACAAAGAAATTACTATCTTCTGACAGTAGAGACTAAATTGAAGGACTTTTGTGGGATTTGTGTTAGCTTGGGTTTTTGGTGTGGTGTTTTGTGTGTTTTTTTTTGGGGGGGGGAGGTCTGGTTAAATATTTAACAACATTCTACTCTAGTGATTGTACATTTGTACATATAGTGTTATCAGTTAATCTTCACAAACCACCCTGTGAGGAGAGGATGACTATCCTTGTTTTACAAAAGAGGAAGCTGAGGCTCAGAGAAGGTGAGCGACGTGACGTCGCACAGTCGTGGAGCTGGGTTAAGTCCCAGGAAGGGACCTCCACCCTCCGCGTGCAATGATTCACCCAGGGGTCATCAGCTTCCGCTGTTTGCCTCTGTCATCTGCCAGCTGAGTAAGACTCCCTGAAACAATTTTTATGCCCTAGTAATACCAGGAAAGGACCATGGAATGTTTTGGTTTGGGGGCAATGCAGAAAAGAGAGAAAATGATGGGGATGGAGTGTGTGTGTGTGTGTGTGTGTGTGTGTGTGTGTGTTGCTTTGTTTTATTGGTTGGGTTCCCTTACTAACCCTGGGAAGTCTTTGAGTTGAGATCGTGTGTCCTTTACTTCTGCTTTTCCCAGGCTAGTAGAGTACTTGCACCTACCTGGTCAGTACTCCATTAACGACGGCTTAGTCACGGACATGTTCGAGCAAACCACTACTTACTATGCTAGATATCAGCACCGTCCAATCGAACTTTCTACAGTGGTGGAAATGACCTATGATTCTGCGTTGTCCAATATGGTAGTTGCCACCTGTGGTGACTGAGCACTTGAAACGCGGCTAATATATCTGAAGAACTAAATCTTTCATTTTATTTAATTTTAATTTTCTTAGCTTTCAGTAGCCACATGTGGCTAGTGGCTACTGCATGGAACAATGCAGTTCCATATACGCCAGCTATTAATATTTTTTAAATATTTGTTCACTCTCTTTACTTGCCTCTTTCTTTAGCCTTTCTTCTCCTTCCCTCTTGCTGTTGGGAAGCTCTAATGATCTCTTTATGTAGCTGGCAAATAGACTGTAGGAGAATGTAAACAGAAAACTGCGGGGTGGTGATTTCAGTCATTGTTTAACTTGCTTTCCTTCTGGGTGGAACTGTTTTTCCTGGGGCCTGGCACATACTTAGCACTTCTTTTGCTAACACTTATTTTGCAGAGCTAAACCAGGATTTCCACAGAATCCCTGTGGGATGGACTTAATTATATTCTTTGTAGCGATCGTACCAAGGTGGCATACGAATTTCTAGTCCTGTGTTTGGTTTTCAAATCGACAGAGTATCTTCCAACATTTTTCATCTACTTTCAACTTAAACGTCAGGAAGGCGGGCAAAACAAGCCATGCTCTATGGATGCCTCCCTGTGTGTTCTAGGAAGTCCCATGCTCTGTCTCCCACAAGTGCCTTCTCCTGCTAATACATACGTGCTTTGCTTTGTAACCCAGTGCCTGGCACATAATAGGTGTTCAAGAAAGATGCGGAGAGTAATCCAGTGACAACAAACTTGAAATTCAGAACATCACAAGTGGTGTCTGCTTTTATTTTTTTGTGTGTTTGGGGATTACTCGAAATACCTGAAGGAAACTTTGGGGGGCTGTCAAAACTTGGGAGGTTCGAGTGGGCTGTTATGGCAAGCCCTGGTAAATGAACTAGCTGGAAAACAGTCCTGAAAATAGAAGAATGGGGTCTTTCCCTGAGCTTCTGGCACTTACTTTGATGGCCTAGGAATAGATTGTCTAAATGGTAGGTCCCATTAACTGAGACATGGCTGCTCCTCCTCCCCACCCCACCTCTTTTTTCTCCCCATCCCTAGAAATGCTGTGAAGAAAGTTAATAGAAATAGGACCAAATCAAGAGGAACTTTTAAATATATTTGATTTTTTCACTGATTTTCAGAGAGAGAGGGAGAGAGAAAAACATCCATTGGAGAGCGAGCATTGATTGGCTGCCTTCTGCATGCCCCCTGCTGGGGATGGAGCCTGTAACCTGGGGATGGAGCCTGTAACCTGGGCCTGGGCCCTGACGGGGAATCTAACCAACAACCCTTCCATGCACAGGATGATGCCCAACCAACTAAGCCACACAGGCCAGGGCAAAAGGAACTTTATTTTGTGTTTTCCCCCTAGATGGTTGCAAATTGTGCTAGATTTTTTTCATGAAATCATCACCATCATCATCGTAACTAATATAAAATGCATATTATCTGCCAAGTGCGCAAAATGGCTTATGTCATCTAAACCTCACAGCAGCCTGAGAGGAAGTGCTGTTCTTTCTCCACTTGATGGAGGAGAGTTCCCAGGCACAGAGGTGTTCAGGTACCCTCCTGAGAAGGAAAAAGTGAGTGGGAAGTTCCCCACCCAGCTTTGCATAATGTGGATTTCCTTCCCTCGGCCAATGATGCAAAGTCCACTCCTATTTTCTTTATGGGGGGACGTGGGGGAGTGAGGAAGGCTGGAAGTCTCAGAACCCACAGAATAATAAAAGGGTTTCCAAGTGAAAGCTGGAAACAACACATTTTTTTTAACAAAATGGGCAGTTACTCTAATTGCTTTGCCCCTACTGTTCAATCCCTTTTTATGTCCTGATTCATTAAATTATGTGCACACACAGGCTTATTATTTACAGATGTATGCACTTTTAACTGGCTCATATGAAACAGATGTTTCACGAAAGGTAACAGAGAGCAAGTGATCTAAACCCTCCTTCGTGGGTATCAAGTGAGTATTATGGCTCATTACCTGCAGGTCTTTTGCTATTATTTTGAATGGCAATGTCCAGTGTGTGTGTGTGGGGGGGGGGTGGGGGGCTGATTCAATCTGTCCCCTGGAGGAGCAAATAAAAACAACCACCCCATAAGGAGACAGCTGCATCTCAAAATAAAAGAGTGTGTGTGCGGGTGATGGGCAGGTGGTGCTCACATGTGGGCGCAGGTGGATATGAATGCGTTTTCTAAGCAATTTGAGAAAAAGAGACGTTGGATTACAGTTGATATTTTAATTTTTTAAGAGCCTTATTCCATGATATCTTAATCATTACAGTCTTTGAATTCATAACCAAGCAATGATACTTTTTTAAAAAAAAATACAGAATATCTTAATTTTTAATTTTAGATGGAGTTATTCCATTGCTCTTGTAACTGGCAGGAATGCATGTCAAGCGTGGACAGTGCCTGTGGTGCCGAATTACCATCTCTTAGACTCTGGAAGAGTTGAGGTGGGCCATGGCCACGGGTTCGTCATGGCTCCACAATAAATAATCTTCAATTAACTGTAGAATTAACTTCAGTTATCTATTGCGACACAGCAGCCCAGCCCAGTACGTAGTGGCTTAAAACTTTCCAGGTTCTGTCTCACTTGGGGTCTTTGAAATGGCTGCAGTGAGCTGGTGCTGGGGGGCGGGCTCATCTGAGAGCTTGACTAAGCTGGTTGTTCAGCATGGCTCCTCCATCACATGTGTAGTTCCTCCACTGAGGTCGATGGCACAGCTGGAGGCTGCCTGAGCAGCTCTGCTCCATACGGCCTCCTCTGGTGATGTGGGCTTCCTTACAGCATGGTGGTTCCAGGGCTCTTTACATGGCTTCCCCCAGAATAAGCATTGCAAAGAATCCTGGATGGAAGCTGCAAGGCTCCTCATGATCTGCCTCATGTGTAACACGCCATTAACCTCGCCACATTCTATTGATCAAAAGGAAATCACAGTAGCAGCTCAGATTCAAAGGTAAATGGTGTGGATCCCTAGAAGTGTGGTTCATTGAGCAGGCCGTCTTCAGAGACCAGCTACCGTGCTAATAACGCACTCAAAACAAGGTAGCATGGCCTAATAAACATACACATGACCAATTCAGATTGCCAACTGGGTGGCATATGTCAATACTTCTTCAGAATATTGGGGAGCAATAATAATCAGCCCTCGAAGTCATGGTGAGATTTATTGTTTATGAATTCTCCAGGAGTTCTCTAACCGAACAACAACAGAGATTGGAGCAAAAAGATGGCTGAAATAGTGTCATTTTGCACATTGAAAGCTGGAAACCATTACAGCTGAAATATAGAATGGGATGTGAAATATTAAGTGGCATATCAGGTTTATTGCATGTATGACCATGAGAGCGCATTTTATTTTGTCTTATGGAGCTCTAAAAAATCCATGTAATGGATTAAAGGTATTAAACCCCCCATATTCTGCCTGGCTCTAGGCCAGGGAACAAGGTGTGATAAATAATCTCAACGGACAGAATATGTAGGGAGGAATTTTAAAATGAACTTGTGATAGACATATTGACCTCCCTAACTAATAAAAATGCATGCATGAGGTTAGTTCTGAAGGGAAGGTGCAGACCTTACACATTTATGGTGGACATAAATATTATGTACACTATAGCGTTAACATCCTTAAGATATTTCCCACATCTCTGACATATGGCTATCATACTCTGCCTTTACTCTGGAAGCAAAGAAAAGCATGGATTTTATAGTAACATGTGCAGTTACTATATGAAGAAATCGTTTTAATAGCTTAGCCCTGGCTGAGTAGCTCAGTTGGTTGGAGTGTCATCCAGATACTCTAAGGTTGCAGGTTCAATCCCCAATCAGGGTACAAAGAAGAATCTACCAATGAATGTATAAATGGGTGGAACAACAAATAAATGTTTCTCTTTCCTCTCTAAGTCAATAAATAAATAAACAAATCCTTTATCTTAAAGCAGGGGTCAGAAAACTGAGCCAAATCTAGCCTTGTGGCCTGTTTTTATACATCAAGTTTTATTCAAACATGCCACACTTGTTCATTTGCATCTTGTCTATAATCACTTTCCTCTGACAATGGCAGACCTGAGTGGTTGTGATGGAGACCAACTATATGGCTTACAAAGCCAAAAGTACTTCCTATCTGGCCTTTTACTGGAAAAGTTTGCCAACCTTGTCTTAAAACATTAAAAAATGAATAGGACAGCTGAGACTATAAATGAGTGCTTTGTTTCTTGTTCATAATAATCTTGTGCGTAGATTCAGGAAGCCATTTTTGGATCAAGCCATTTCCTAACAGTGTGACCTTGGCCAAGTCATTTACCTTCTCTAAGCTTCCATTTCCTCCTGCGATAATAGAGATTTAAAAACGGATCATGGTGGCTCTTCACACCTTTACCTCGAGGGAGCAAGCAGGGTAATGTGAGTGAAAACACACCTCAGATCACCCACCACCACATAACATGCGCTGTTGGCAGATGCCACTGAATTGGCTGAAACTGTCAGTAATCCTTTGATAGCTCATAGAAGGATTCCTACGCAGATTTCATTCTTTTCACTCATTAATTTTTTTCAGACCACATGTATTGTGCCCACGCTATGTCCCAAGCACTCTTTTAGACACTGGGTGTTTAAAGGCGAGGCAGCTGAAGCCTCTGTGAGTGCAAGTAACATGCCAGGCCATGGTAGCCTTGGGCACCCGTCAGGACCTCCTTCCAGGCTGGGGCCGATTTTACCATCTGGTATTTTTAGTTGTCCATTTGTGTGGGCCAAGAACAGTGTCTTCTAACGTCCCTCTACCCAGCATGTAGCACAGTCTCTGGGCCTGCCAGGTGCTCGATAAATATTTGTCAGCGGCTGGATGTTGTCAGTTGGTAGTCACTGCCCCGTGCTGCCCAGCCTCCCATTCAGCCCATCCAAAGGTCTGCCACTTGGGGTTTACAGCAACTATGGAAGGCTCTCCAATGACAAATTTCTATGGTAAGGAGTTGTTTAAAGAAGCTGCTTCTGAGGCTTCTAGGCATGTGGGGTGGGGATGAACTAAGAAAACCAAGAGGAGGTGGTCGTTGTGATACTTTACATTAACGCCTGAGAGGCTGGGAAGGGATAGTTGAGAGAGAGTGTAATGAGGCAAGGATGACTCAACTTTCTTTATTCATAGTAGCATGTACTAGTATAGGAGGGTCTACTATTTTGATAGGGAAATGGAAGGGAAGGTTAGGAAATCAAGATACGAGATTGATGGGTAGGAGATAGACAGGAAGGTGAGGATATTGAGATTCATCAACACAATAATGACCCTTGATACAGTAAAGATGATAACTGTCTAATACTGCTACATGACAGGCATGTGTCAAGTGCTTTACAGTGCATTATTGTTTAATGCTTACAATGATCTAAGGAGGGATATACTATCATTTTGTAGAAAGGGAAATTGAGGCTCAGAGAGGTTATGTAACTTGCCTAAAGTCACACAGCTAGTAAGTAGATGAGTTAAGATTGAACCCAGGCAGGCTGGCTCCAAAGTTCACACTTCCAACTACATGCCTCAATTTGCAGAAAGAAGGAAAGTTCCCTGAAGGAATGAATATCCCAAAAGACTTAAGCCTTGCGGCCTGCTATAGCTTGGAGATTGGTGAAAATTTCTTTGATATTTTCAAGTTTTCCTTAGCAATTCCTTTCATAAGAACTAAAAGTAAAGCACTTTGAAATTCTCACCTTCTCACGTCAAGAAATGTTGAGAAACCACTGTTATGAAAGAAAAAAAAAATCAATGTTATAGTGTTTCTCTAATTTGAACAATTCCATATAGAAACTTAAGAGTCTTTAAAAATATCCCCAAATGTATACTTTTGAACTGATCTGTTCTGCTCAACTCTAACACTAACAAAATCTTCATATTAGTCAACTGGAAGGTTTGGTGGGTATATTTATTTTCTATTTTTCTGCTGTAGTCACTCCTTCCACACACCCTGGACCTCAGGGAAGAGAGTAATTCAGCTCCTCATGGGGATTCCAAATCTGTAGGCAGCAACAATTCTCCATGCTGGTTTCATTTTCGTGCCAAATATGCTTAGGGACACGGGGGGAGAGGTTGGTCCAAGCCCCCAACCCCTAGCAGAGCCTGGAGCAGCCGGCAATACTGCTGACCACATTTGGCCTGACTTGCTGCCCCTCACAGTGTGTAGTCACACACCCTTGGACCACTGCCAAAGGCCTTGGAACCTTGGTCTTAGCTGCTGCCATTCTGCCTGCTGGGGGTTGGTTTCTTAGCAGGGAAGATGTGGGGGGGGGGGGGAAGAGGCTTTTAATTCTTGTGTTGGCTTCTGGGGGACTTTCCTATTTTATTGCTCTGACTGGAAAGAAAATAAAAAGGCTTTATTTCTGTCCCCTTAGCTTCATTTTTAGTTTTCCATGTTAACTTTTGGTCTTTATCTTGGGGTAACTGTGTGTCTTTGTCTTAATCTGTATATTCTCAAATTTGCTGCCAGAGATTTTGCCAACCTCTTGCCAGAAGAGTTCTGTCCTATATAATAAAAGGCTAATATGCAAATAAACCGAACAGCCGAAAGACTGGTCGCTATGATGCACACTGATCACCAGGGGGCAGACAGTCAACGCAGGAGCTGCCCCCTGGTGGTCAGTGTGCTCCCACAAGGGGAGCGCTGCTCAGCCAGAAGCCAGGCTCATAGCTGGCAAGCAAAGCAGTGGTGGCCGGAGCCTCTCCCGCCTCCCTGGCAGCGCTAAGGATGTCCAACTGATGAGGAGCAGGACTAAGCCATCAGTCAGACATCCCCCGAGGGCTCCTGGACTGTGAGAGGGCACAGGCTGGGCTGAGGGACCCTCCTGCCCCCTGTGCACAATTTTCGTGCACCGGGCCTCTAGTGTAGTCATAAGAGAGAATGTTGTTGTCTTCTCCCAACACCTGGTCACACCCATTGTCTTGAACCCAAGACCATTTGCCTTCAATTCTCTGCTCTGTGTGGCCTTCAGCAAGTTACCTAACTGCCTTGTGTCTCCAGTTCTTCCTTGTAAAAAAGAACTACTAAGAGGAGCTATCCCATAGGATCATTATGAGGATCAAGTAATTAATACGTGTAAAATGCTCCTATAGTGCATGCTCCAGAACTGTTAGTTATTAATACTCTAAGTTATTATTAGACTAGACTCCAAAGATATTTCTTTCATCTCCTAAGGTAATAATATTAGTCAGATTAGGATACCTGCCTTTCAAAGACTCTAATAATGAAGTGTTAGCTCTCATTTTTATGTGGTTTTATAGTTTTGTAGTTTACAGAGTGTAAACCTTGCAGTGTGGTATGCAGACTTGTCATCTTTGCTTTTCAGATTAGGAAGCTGAGGCTCAGGTAGGAGAAGTGACTGCTTAGACTAGAGGACAGAGTTAGGGGCTGAGCATATGCATTCTGTCTTTTTTTTTATCTTCACCCAAGGATATGTTCATTGATTTGAGAGAGAAGGGGGAGAAAAAGGGAGAGAGAGAGAGGGAGAAACACCAATGTGAAAGAGAAACATCAATGTGAGAGAGAAACATCAATCAGTTGCCTCCCATATGCCCCAGACAAGGGATTGAACCCGCAACCTAAGTATGTGCCCTGACTGAGAATAGAACCTACAAACCCTTGGTGCATGGGATGACCCGCCAACCAACTGAGCCAACTGGCCAGGGCTCTTCTGTGCAGTTTCCACTTCTCTGGTGCTACAGGAAATTATTTTACTTGCTGTCCCATTCCTTTGCCTAAAGTCTCCCCACCAGAAGCATCCTTACCCTATATTAGGGCTTTTCAACCACAGCACCATTTAAAATCTAGGCCTGATAATTCATTGTTGTTGCTGCTGGGGATGGAGGGAGCTGTCCTGTGCCTTGTGGGATATCTAGTAACATCCCTGGCCTGTACCCACTAAAAGCCAGTGGGGGCCCCCAATTATGACACCCAAAATTGCCCCAGATACTGCATAATGTCTCTTGGGGGACAGAATCTGTGTTGGTTAAGACCGGCCACCCTAGCTCAGCTGGCTGGTGTGGCTCAGTGGTTGAGCATCAACCTGTGAACCAGGAGGTCACGGTTTGATTCCCAGTCAGGACATATGCCCGGGTTGGGGGCTCGATCCCCAGAGTGGGGTGGGCAGGAGGCAGCCGATCAATGATTCTTTCTCATCATTGATGTTTCTATCTCTCCCTCTTCCTTCCTCTCTGAAAGCAATAAAAATACATTAAAAAAAAAAGAGAGAGAGAAAAGAACAGCCACCATTGATTAAGGAAGTACAAGGGAAATGTGGGGGGTGGGGTTCCGGGGGGGGGGGAGGGGCGCGGGGGAAGTCAGGGTTGTCTATCACTTATTAAGCACTTACTGTGTGTGTGCTGGGCAAGTTGCAAATACTGCCTGCCTGTCACCAGCTCACCAACAGGATTTGTACGAGTGTCTGCATTTTCAGGAAGCAGACACTGGGGCTTCATGCACTCAGGACTCCCGATGGTGCTCAGAGATGTAAAGAAAAGTAACAGAGGAGGGATTCAAATTCAGTTCACCTGGCAGCAAAACCTGTGCCCTTCCCATCACTTCCCTACACACCATTTTCTGCAGGTTCATGGTGTTTTAGTTCTTTTTTGGAACCAAGAAAATCCACACAACAAGGATTAAATTGGTTCCAAAGTTATTTTGAGACCACTAATATGAGTGTACAACAGAAAAGGTCCTTTGCAGCAAACATAACTGAGTGAGCCAAGCATTGTTTTGCTAAGAGGGGTTTGGCTAAATTCTGGTGTAATTTCACTTAAACTTTCTCAGACCGCAGAAGAGTGGCAAGGATTCCCATGTGACAAAGCATAATTCTGTTGTCCTCATCCTTAAGTATCCCAAAAAGCCTCTCCCCCATTGCTTTTCTGTGAGGCTGCCACCAACGTGGTTGAAATTTTAAAAATGTATTTACAGTACAGAAGCCAAGAAATGTGCATCTGAGACCTTATACATTTCAATGGTCCTATTTTAATCTACTTTGGGCACAGGAAATTTGAACAGATAATAGAATGTCATTTATTAGTGCAATAATTGCTTTTTTAGAAATGATGGGAACCCTGATTAGAAGTGGAATATGGAGCTGAATCGTTTGGTGTTGAGATAAACTCTTCAGGGGGACCTTAATCCTGTGGTGTAATTAGCTTCATGCACACACGACCCCCGAGGCCCGTTCCGGCATTTGTTCAGTTAATACAGTTCCATTTCTGATGCCTCTCACTTCAGATCATTAATAAGTACTTAGACGGGGCTGCCTGTTAAGTGATTTTAAGGGAGAATTTATTTGAATCCTGTCAAAGCTATCTTAGTATGCCCTAGAAAATAGTGATATAAAGCCTCGTATGTTAAAAACGTCACCCAAAACAACCTATGAGATAATTTTCGACTATATTCCTTGAAGCGAGAAAGCACATTATAAAAATGAAATGTAGGTGCTGAACGTGTCACGGTCCCTTATGAAAATATGACAGCACTTCCCACAGTAAAAGTCAGTCCCAGAAATAATTTCTGCTGCTGGCCGGGAGCCCAGGCAGGTGTAGCTACAGTACAGTGATTAGTGGATACTGAGCCTCCCTCTCTCTCTTTTAAAGGCCCAAACTATCTTGTTCAAAACAACAATGTCTGGGCTCAAACATTGGAGCAGTGGTTCTCAACCTTCTGGCCCTTTAAATACAGTTCCTCATGTGGTGACCCAACCATAAAATTAATTTCATTGCCACTTCATAACTGTAATGTTGCTACTGTTATGAATCGCAATGTAAATATCTGATATGCAGGATGGTCTTAGGCGGCCCCTGTGAAAGGGTCGTTCCACCGCCAAAGGGGTCTCGACCCACAGGTTGAGAACCGCTGGTCTGGACAATTTATAAGAAAGGAAGGGACGCAATTCTGCAGCTCTCAAATTTGGGTAACTAAGACTATACCCCTTGATGTTTCTAGCAGAGGAAATAAATGAGGGAGATGGAAAATAAGAAGTGAAAATGTGGGGCTTGGTGAACTAAGAGTTGTCTATAGGGAGCCATTGAAATCTCTTCTGTAAAGGCCAAGGGGGGTGCTATCTTTTTAAATTTCCTTATTCTAAGGGGCAGAGTTCCTGGTCCCTCCCCTCCCCGTGGTTTTGGGAGGAGTAAATGAGTGAAGGCCTATTAAGCACGGAGCACAGGCCCAGGCACACGGTAAGGGCTCAGTAAATAGTAGATCCTATTAGTTCAGGCTCTTCCGGTGCAACTTTGAACCCCCTGCCAACTCGGATCCACTGCCAAAATTCCGTGGGAGAGAACGAAGGCTTCTGGTTTCTGGTGAGCATAAACACACACCCAGCTTGAAGACCTTAATGTATTAAGTACTTAACAAGGTGGGGCATTTCGTAAGGACCTGTGCAGAGGGAAGCCGACTGAGTTCCCATGCCAAATTGACTCAGCACAATGCTTGGGGAGGTGAGGACAGTCACAAGACCTTTTCACAAGTCAGGGTGTCTCCAATGTTGCTTATGTTCCTAGGAATTAAGTGAGGATTTTCTTATGATGCCTATTGTGATTGACAGGCATTTCTGGGCGAAGCTGAGAACTTGATTTTGACCAATCGCCAGGTGATGGCATTGCCACTCCCCCCCCCCCCCCCCCCCCCGACCCCCGGACCATATTTTGCAAAAGAAGGCTTTTAAGGAGTCAAAACCAAAGTCTCCCCCAGCCCTACATTTGGCCCCTGCCTGTGTCCCGCACCTGTTGCATGTGTGGTCAGAATAGCAGGGATTCTCATAGTCCAGCTCCAGCCTGCCACCAGAATCCCTGGTGACCCGGGCAAACACACACTCTTCAGGGTCATGGGCAGGTTACTGAGTCAGGGCTGCCAAAGCCCCACAATGATGTTTTCCTTCTCCCAACACCCCCTCCTTCCCTTGCCTGCCCCGAACCCTGGACTAATCTTGGAGCTGCTTAATAATAACAAAGCCAGCAGCGGTGTGCGGCAAGACCATTGCAAAGCGGAGTTTTTCTTGTTTGGCAATTACCTAATTTCAGAATGCGATTCACAGATTTGCAAAACCCATGTGTGTGTGGAACCAAACCGCTTCCCCTGAAAGTTGATTAAAAGCAGACCCCCCTCACCAAGAGGCGACAGGAAAATTAAATGAGCGACAGTATATGGAGTTCTTTTGCCCCCACTCCAACGTTTGGAGGCATGTAAATTGTATTTTAATACAACACACACACACACACACACGCACACGCACACGCATGCGCACACAGGAGAATCTGGTTCTAATTACTTGTACTTTAGTTGAACTTTAGCGTTTCCTTTGACTTTCTCCCTAATGTATGTGAGCTGTGGGCCTTGCGATCCTGCAGTGAATCCACAGAAAAAGAGGGGAAAATATCCAGACCGGCTCTCTTTGGTGCCAACAAAAATGAAGCCCAACTGAATGTTTTGACCAAATGCAACACTTTGCTATTCTCTCTTAATTAGCTGAAATGACTCCCTCCCATAGGTCTGGAGCTCTGGGCTCAAATTCCCTGGGGGTCTTGCAGGAAATGCCTTTTGCTTTACAACTCTTTTTTTCTTTTAAGGCTCAGCTGCCCAGAGAGTGCATTAAAATACTGTCTTAATCATGGAAGGTTCTAGCAAAAAGGCAGTGTTTTCATAAGGCAAGAAGCCTGCCTCTAATCAGGCCCAACGTTAAATCCTGAAATCTGTCAACGTGGGTTAGCCAGCAGTAAATTAGTTCTCACAAAGGAAAAAAAAAAAATTGTATACTGAGCTCTCTCTTAAAAATGGTATCTGCTACTTAATCTAACCTTTAGAAAAAATGCCAAGCATGTTAGGAATTGTGAAGGGAGCTATTGTTGGGGACTTTCTGTGTGTTTAAATGTCACTCAGGTGTGTTGTAACAACAAGGACATTTAGACTGTTTTCTCAGGTGAGTTAAGTTTGGAAGTGCCAACTCCTCTTAACAGGCAAGAGCATTACTTTTTTCTTTTGAATTTTGGGAATGAATTAACCTCCGGAATTGAGGCTGTGTTTAAGGAAGCTGTGTCACTGGCTGTGCTGGCCTTCTACTTTGCACCATTTCAGTCGGTGGAGGTTTTGCTTAGTTTGTTTTTGTTTTGCCTGCAAACACCCTCTCAGTTCGAAGTCCTTCAGAGAAGTGCTTCTCAAAATGCCATCTGTGGACTGTGTCCTTCCCTAACCTGCCCCTGGCCAGTCCCCAACAGGCGTGGACATCGAGAGCAAGTGTTTAGAAACTTGTACCGCAACTGGACAGAGAAATCTGATGTCTACTAACATGTTTTCTAAGTTGGAGGTTGTGTTGTGGTCACCTTTTTCATAATTCCTTTTTTCTAAAGATCCATTTTATTTACATATTTTTTTTCCTAGGGATTGGTTTTTATTGGGTCTTATGAATCCTTGATGGGTTTAGGGTGGGAGGGTAAGAAATGGTCCTTTGTCATAGATAGAATGAAAATAACTAATTTAAGCAAGTGCCTGCCCTCCCGCCTTCCCTAGAATTCTGTTGCTGGTTGCTGGTCTGGATGGACCACACTTTGAGGAGCCCTAATGCAGGGGTGGGGAACCCTTTTTCTGCCAAGGGCCATTTAGATATTTATAACATCATTCGCGGCCCATACAAAATTATCAACTTAAGAATGAGCCTGCGATCTGTGGTCAAACATTTAATTAACTCACCCCTAATGCCTCGGCAGAGCCAGACCAAATGATTTTGAAGGTCTTTTACAGCCTGCAGGCCAGATGTTCCCCACCTCTGAAGTAGAGGCAGATGAGACCGGTAATAAATTTTTATACGGGGAAAGTGACCCTAGCTTTGCTTTCCTTAGTGATAGCCATCTCTATGTTGCAGGGATGGAGGGGTTCGAAATCAGGGCTGGAAGCTTGTGTCTGCCCATGCAGGTTTGGGCAGCTTACTGTCTCCTTTCGCCTGTGTGCAGCCCGGAGAAGCGCCCTCAGCACCTCTGGTGCTGACTCTGCTCTGGGCAGGGAGGGACCCCCCAGAGCCAAGCAGAAGTTCTCTGTCTTGGCCATTCCCTGACGAAGCAAGGCAGCCCATCTGGTGAGCCGTTGAGATGCCCCATCGGAGGCTGCTGCTTGTCTGGGATGCAATCACCAAAGAGCACTGAATAAGACAATAAGGAAGCAAGGAAATAAATAACAAGCAGGAGGCCAAAAGCAGATCCGAATGATTCCTCAAAAGGCTGCTTCCCCAAACTGAAATCACATCAGGACGGTGGGCGTGCAGTTGTCTGATTGAATGACACAAAGCCACTCCCTCCCCCCCCCCCCCCCCCCCGGGAAGTCTAAAAACTGCTTTTTTGGCCTGCCTGAGATCGCTGAATGAGCTAATACAGGACTCACTGTCTGCTGAGCCTGCAGAGTTTTCCAGCAAAAATTTTATCATTCCATAGACTGATGGCGCTTGCCTGGAATAAGGAACACAATATTTGAGGCCTCTCAAGGGCATTTGATGAATCTAACTCTAATTTAAAGGGACTAATAGATTATTGATTTAAGCAGGATGACAGTGAGCAGATCAATGGCCAAGCACTCTGTAGCTACCTTAAATACCAAAGTGACTAGTGAAAGGGGAGCCATTAGGCTATCTGCCCCCCCCCCCTTGTTTCCCACTGTCTTAGTGGGGGTGGGGGTGGGGGGGGGTGGGCACAGCAGGGGAAGAGGAGCACTAATAAACTTTTCCAAAGTATTTTGCTACATTATCAAAAGGCCAGAGGTTGCATTAAAATAGGAATCTGCTTTTATTATTTTATTTTTAATAATTCTTCATTGTTGTAAGTATTATATATGTCTCCTTTTTTCCCCCTCTTAATCCCCTCTATCCCTCTCCTGCCCCACTCTCCACCTCAGGCCTTCAGCACCCTATTGTCTGTGTCCATGGGTTATGCATATATGCATACAATGTCTTTGATTGATTACCTTCCACCCCCCTCAACCTCCCCCACCTTCCCTCTGAGATTCCGCTCTCTGTTCCATGCTTCCATGTCTCTGGATCCACTCCGTTCATCAGTTTATTTTGTTACTTAGATTCCACATATGAGTGAGATCATGTGATACGGGTCTTTCTCTGACTGACTTATTTCACTTAGCATGATACTCTCCAGGTCCCTCCATGCTGTCTCAAAGGGTAAGAGATTCTCCTTTTTTACTGCTGCATAGTATTCCATGCTATAAATGTACCACAGCTGTTTTATCCACTCATCTACTGGTGGACACCTGGGCTGTTTCCGGATCTTAACTATTGTAAATTGCTCTGTTATGAACATAGGGGTGCATACATTCTTTCTGGTTGGTGCTTTGGGTTTCTTAGGATATATTTCTAGAAGTGGGATCACTGAGTCAAATGGCAGTTCCATATTTAATTTTTTGAGGAAACTCCATATTGTTTTTCATAATGGCTGCACCAGTCTGCATTCCCACTAGCAGTGTACGAGGGTTCCCTTTTCTCTACATCCTCACCAGCACTTGTAGGAACCTACTTATATTGATACCATATCCTGGCTGTAATTCTGGAACTTGCTGTGGAGAGTTTGACTAGCTTTGGCAGTTTGATTAAACCACTGTGGCTCTTTCTTTCTTCCTTCCTTTCTTTCTTTCTTTCTTTCTTTCTTTCTTTCTTTCTTTCTTTCTTTCTTTCTTTCTTTTTTTCTTGAATTATTCTCAGTGTTATAGGCCACACGGAGGAAATAAAGGGCTACAGATTACCAATTTTCAGGGTGATATTTGAGTATATGAAAACACAAATATTTAATTTTTTACTACCAGTGGGAAATTCTGAGGATGATTATTTCTTGTCATATATATGCCTTTTCTGTTGAGGTTTGTGTGGGATTCATTTACGGCATTCATAGGATTCAAATTCAAACCACAATAGAAAGAATCAATTTATCTGTCAAAACACAGCCTGGTCATCTCCTCTGGGAAGCCTCCCTTGATTTCTCCTGGGCTGAATATACTTGAAACTTTCTTTGTTATTATAATACCAGTAGTTCCCAAACTGCTGCAATTTGGATTCACCTGGTAATGCTTTGTTTACACACACACACACACACACACACACACACACACACACACACAAACACACATACATGCTTGGTTTCTACTCCCAGACATTCTGGCGTAACAGGTCTGGATAAAATCTGTGCCTTAGGATGGTTGAAAACTCCCCAGATAGTTCTAATATATAGCCAAGTCTGGGAACTACTGTTATATTTGAATCGTTCATTTACTCTCTATTAGACCAAACTTGTCAAGGCTAAGGGAGTATACCACGCACTGTCCATGGCATGTAACACAATGCTTGGCATGTTACAGTCACTCAGCAAAAATAAACCATCGAGGAGGCGAACATCCATTGTGCAGATACGGAAAGTTCATAGCGTCGCAGGTGAAGTCACCACAGCCTTCATGAAAGTCCTGAGCCTTCACAATTGATGGCTTACAATAGGACATTTCCATTCATGGCAGCTATTCAGAAAAAGCCTTCTAGATTCATTCATTTATTATACATGGCTCTCATCCTTAGAAAAAGTCTTTTTCCAACCTTTGTGAAATGTTTTGGGACTTTTTTGAGGCCTCCCTCTTTTTTGTGTACTTTGTCCCAAATTTCTTGGGTATTAAGTTGCCCACAGTTCTGTGTCCTCTCTTTGGGAGGGTAAAATGCTGGACTCTCTAGAGTACATGTATTGAAGTGGCATATTTATGGAAATTACCACCCACTTTTGAAATTCAGGGCATAGCTCTGACAGCTGAATCCAGCCCTAACAATTCTATTTACAACTTCCCTAGTCAAGCTAGATTAGCTGTTCTACATGAGTGAGTAGGACATTGAAACACACCCCCCTCAACACACACGCGCGCACACACACACAAACACACATGCACTGCTTCCGTAGAGAACACAATGCAGGGTTGGTCATAGTGGTGACCGCATGGCTCTGCCAGCGTTGGGGAAGCGCTAGGACAGAAGTGGAGGCACGCAACTAGAACCCATGCAGAATCGTTGAGAAGCATCCAGGGAAGGATTCTGTTACCGATTTCAGAAGGATTCTGACACAGCCTTTCTAGAAGTCAGTTTCTCAACATGAATTGAAAACTAACAAAATAATTTTAAATAACCACCACTTTTGAGTGAATCATTCCGCTTCTGAGAATTTATCCTAAGGAAATAGAGATGTGCTGAGATTAGCTGCAAAGATATTCATCCTAATGGAATGTCTTGTGGGGGAATAGATTTTGACAAGGAAATAAACTTCTGGCAGAGTTAAACAGACTAAGTCCCAAATAGAATCTATAGTACAATTCCATTTTAGTAAACAAACAAACCCAAAGTATTTATATGCATAGGAAAATGGCCAGGAACGGGTATGCCAAGATGATAACAGCATTTCTCTCTGAGTGAAAAACTTGTGGATGAACTTGTGTGTGTGTTGTTGTTGCTGTTAGTTTTTGGTTTATTTGAACAAAGAGTGATATTTTGTACTTTTAACAAGTACTGTTTTCTTTTTGATGCCATTATTACTCATTTGCTTTCAATGAAGCTGATAAGCATGAGGAATGTTTTTGCATTTACAGCCTAATAAGTGATCTGATAAGCTTTAGGGACATCTCAGATGCCAACTCATGGGTAGAACACTTGACATAATTGTGCCAAGCTATGCAGAGTAAGGGCTTTCTTCATCCCAGATACCTCTGTTCTAACCAAATGAAGACGCTATAGGGTTATCTACTAGACCCAGGCTAACCTAATGAATTCATGCCAAGATTCTTTTGAATTATAAAAATTCTAAAATAATAATTGATTCTATTCCAAAGGGATACTTATTTTTCTAAGTAAGCAAATGAGCGTATGAAAACTATTTGATTTCCAATTTTATAATTTCATAACTTAGAGGGGTACTTAGTGTGTGTAATGAAAAAGAATTATTAATTCAACAAATATTTATTGATTATTTGCCTACTATGTGTCAGGACCTCTTCTAGGCCTGGAACACAGTTGTAAACAATATAGATAAGTGGTTTGGCCTCATTAAACCTATACTGGAGGGTGTGGCAGAGGTATAATATAAATGTGCACACAAACTTTCTAAAGTTAGAGAATTTTATAGAAATTAAAATAAATAATGGCTTGGAGTGAGGAATGGGCTAGGGCATTTTACTTAGAGACGTCTTCTCTGAGAAGGTGACATTTGCTCTAAGATCTCAGCGATGGAAAGGAACCAGAGGCGTGAAAGTCTGAGAATTTCCATGTAGCAAATATTCATTTGCGTTCAGTTGGCATAAGAGCTTGTCCTATTCAAGAGATAGACTAGAAGCCAAATGTTTAGAAGTTAATAGGTTAGGAGAATCATTGATATTGCTAATGGGCCATATCATGGAAAGCTTCATAGGACATAGCAAGGAGTTTGGCTTTGATCTAATTGGTGACTATCAAAGAGCTTTAGACAGGTAAGTGAGAGGGATCGATTTTAACTTTTTGAACAGATATCTTACTGCTTGTTTGAAGAATGAACTCTGGTGTAGAGGAGCAGATACAGTGAAGAGGCTATTGCAGTAGTTGAGGTGAATTCGTAGCCTGGTGTGGCAGCAGGATTGTGAGGTGCGGTTTGATTAAGTGTGTCTAGTGGATGAGTTGACTCAACTTGCTGAAAGTTTGGCTATAGGGCAATTCAATCAGCAGAATATCTACTCTGGGAGACTAGGGATAGTGGAACAACTGGAAATTTTATTCTCTGGGAAATCTTCTGTTGTTAAGTGATTTGGAGATTAGAAGAGTCTGGGACATTTATTGATCACTTTACTACTTTTCCAGTATCCATCAGACTTTATGAGCACTTTTGCCTATGATAGGAATAGGGCTGGGCCTTGTTTGTACATAAAATCTGTAGAGAAGGTATTGCAGAATACTTAAGTTCTATGAATTCCTGTTTCCCATGGAATTTGTATGGTTAAACAATGAAATGGGGGAATTCCATCTTTTTAAATCTAGACTGAAGATCAACATGACTTTGTGCCATCATTAGTGCAAAGCAAGGATCCTCAAACACTTGTACGTCTCTCTCCTGGGGGTTTTGTTAAAATGCAGATTCTGATTCCGTAGATTTGAGCTGGGGCCTGATACTATGTTTTCTATTAAGTTCTGAAGTGATGCTGATGCTGTGGGTCCAGGGAGCCCTCTTTGAGTAGCGAAGGTTTTGCCAATATTATTATTAATGAAGATCGGTTATGGACGCATGCCAGAGGCCCTCCCCATGTGCTTGAAGAATGGCAACTTTGGGCACTTTCTTCATTTGTCCTCAGGAAATTTGCTTTTGGTTAAATGAACCATGGGGTCAAACAAGTTATTTCTGAGACTCTAACTCAATGAGAAGCTAGAGGAAATGGAAGGGTAGAAAGAGCCTGGGGTTGGCAGTACACGATCTGACTCTGTCTTGGCTCTACCACTGCCCTGTTGATCTTGGACAAGTCACTGCACGCCTGACTCTGTTTCTCTTCAGGGTAAAATGGTGATAAAATTGTCTCTCTTGCAATGAGAGAGAGAGAGAGAGACATACGGGATTACTTTGTAAACTGCTGAGCACCCCATCATCAGTGTCAGTATCCCCAACGCTGTGCCTACAGTGACCACTGGTTTTGTGGGCCTATCTTTGTGAGTGTTGTTGCTGAATTTGGGGCAGAGGCCTATGAATTCACTGGTAAAACAGAAATGAACTGAAATCCATTTTCTCTTTTTTCTCCCCCCACCCCACCTCCATTGCAGCAATTGAAACCCAGAGCACCAGCTCTGAGGAACTCGTCCCGAGCCCACCGTCTCCACTCCCTCCCCCTCGCGTGTACAAACCCTGCTTCGTCTGCCAGGACAAATCATCCGGGTACCACTATGGGGTCAGCGCCTGCGAGGGCTGCAAGGTGAGTTCCCAGGGCTCTGTGCCTGGCGCGCTCTCATCCTCCACGCGCTCTGTGGTGGTGACCTCCCAGCTCCAGAAATGGGCTGCTTTGCCATCTGTAACATCACCTTCAATCAGCGCGGTGGCCTCGGTGGCCTTTAATGGTCTCAATTCCTTCCTTATATCTCATTAATTAAAAATTCAGAAACATCTGCAAATGACGGATGGGGGCCACGTGTTCTCGGGCCCTTGAAATAACGCATAACAGCCCTTTTCAGGTAATAAGAGCCTTTTGAAGGAGTTCTGAAAAGCATACTCCTGTTTCTCTTTAAAACGTGCCGTCTGGTGTCTCTGTTAGTTTTATTTTATTTTTAAATATGACTGACAGGCCCCTGAATCAACTTGCAGAGAATCCAAGGTTGAAATTGGGATTTATCTTCTGGCTGTTTCCTCAGCCCCGTGGCCTTTGAATTACAGTTTGATTTTCAGCCTGTAGGGACTTGCTACTGTGCGTGTGTCATAAATTCAGGGGGACTGGATTTAAAATTCCAGCCTCCAGAGTGGTGGAGGCTGAACATGTGTCAGGGAGGATATGGCTGCTTTGAATCAAGCTAGACAATTGTTATCGAGTCCAACAGGCTTAATTGAGTGAAAGAGCTTTTTTTTTTTTTTTTTTTGAGAGAGAGAGAGAGAGAGAGAAAAGAAACAAAGAATGACTTCACAGGCAAATCCAACTCATCCATAGACAGTTTTTCAAAGGAACTGTGGCTGTCTTGAGGCAGCCCTTCCCTAGATAGACAGCCTCTTTGTGTTCTCTCCGATGGGTGTTCAGGTCTGTGGTTTACACACCTATATTGCATGGTTCATTGGTAATGGTAAACAGGTTGGAATCATCTCACAGGTGCTCCCATCAAGTGCTTTATGGCATTTTGCTTGTCAGAGTTAGCACTTGTTGTTCCTGTGTGTATTGGTTAGGCACTATTGTGTAACAAACCATCCTAAAACCAAATGGCTTAAAACAATAACTTTTTATTTAGCCTACAATTCTCTGCGTCAGCACTTTAGGCCAGGCTCCTCGGGGTGCTTTGTGTATCCACTGTGTATCTCTGGTCAGCTGCAGATTGGCGAGGGGGCTGGGGACCTTCCGCTCAGCTCTCTTCCATGTGGCCTCTCATTTCCACTGGGCTGGCCCTGGCCATTCACATAGGCAGGGTTCCAGAAGGGAGAACAGGACCACACAGGTCTCTGAAGGCCTAGGCTCAGAAGTGGCACACGGTCACTTCTGACATGTCCCCTTGGCCAAAGCAAGTCATAAGGCCAGTCCATACTCAAGAGGTTGGAACATAAACTCAACTTCTCAATTTGAGGAGCTGCAAAGCCCTATTACAAGAGGCAGGAATACAGAAGGAGGAAAATGGGTTATTTTGACATTCACTCTACCACACTGCATGTCTAATGGCCTATGAACACACGGTGGATAGGACTCTCACTCTATTGCCCAGCATCTCACACACAACCTCTCATAGAGAGGGGGCTAAAAAAGGAGATTGAGCAAACACATAAATGTCACTCAGCCTCTCAATGAAACCATATGTGTTTCCCCTTCTTTCAAATCGTTTGAATAAACATGTATTATTTTACCGGGTAAGGCCAGTTTGGGGAAATTCATTAAAGACTTAGTTATATCTCTCTGGCTCTGGGATTGGTTGGGTTAAAGGAATTCCCTTTCCTTCAGTAGTCTCAGAGATAGTGGTCAGGAAAGTTAACACAGCAACCAGTTGGCAGATGGATAAAAAGCAAAATATTTGTGCATCTAATTATTGCTTTATTATTTGGTAGCCTCTAGCTGAATCTAAATTTATCCTGAGATTTGGGAAGGCTTCAGAATACCAGTTCACTTTGTCCAATATGTAAACAATTTGTTGTGCAATATTAAAATAATCTTCTAGCCCTAGCTGGTTTAGCTCAGTAGAAAGAGCATCAGCCCATGGACTGAAGGGTCCCGGGTTCAATTCCAGGCAAGGCTGCGTACTTCAGTTTACAGGCTTGATTCCCCGCCCTGATCAGAACTCGTGTGGGAGGCAACCAATCAATGTGTCTCTCTCACATCAATATTTCTCTCTGTGTGTCTCTCACCCTCCCTTATACTCTCTCTAAAAATCAATGGAAAAATATTCTTGGGTTAGGATTAACAACAACAACAAAATAATACTCCTCTAATACTCATTTGAAAGTTAAATGAAAAGGCACTCCTTTATTTCAAAAACGTTTAAATCATCTCATATCCAGAGAAATCTTAAGGAGGTTTGTAACTCAGCTTACCTGTTCCCATTATGTCCTGGGAAAGAAATTACCCAGCATGACTCTTCTCATCATGCCAGATTCCAGGCCCTACAGATCAAGCTGCCCACAATCTTCATGGTACAAGCTGTTTTAATCAGCCGTTAGCTAATTCCCTGAATCTCTTGTTTTAATTTAGGATTCTGACTCTTTTTAGGAAAACCCCCAATAAAAACAAAACCCATATCAGCACAAACAACTTTGATACACTTGGTTAAGCTGTTCCAAGTCATGCTCTGATAAGTCCTTTTAACAGAGCAATAAGCCCAGTAAGGTCAGTTGAGCTCGCCAGTTACTTGTCAAATTTGAGGATTTTTGCCTTGGGGGCAGGTCTCTGAAAACGTAGACTGCCTTTTCCCTTTGGAAAAGACTGGTCAGCATTTTTTGCTTGCTGGGAAAAGGCAGTGACACAATTCACAGAACTGAAAAATGGGAGAATGAGAAATTATAATGTAATAAACAAAGGAAAAGAATTATCATTTTTTAAAATTACCAATGCAGTGCAGAGTTTATTGTATAAAAAGTGCAAAATTAAGACAACCATGGCTCCACCCTGGGGGAAATTCCCTACTAATCCGGTTTTTCTATGTGTATATGATATTGCTATTTTTGTTTCTTACAAAAATGGAATTTTACCTTGTATCACTGGTTTTAACCTGGTTTTTAATAATCTTTCATGACCACAATTTAAGCTGTATAGTTGTTGTTTTTTTAATTGATTTCAGAGAAGAAGAGAGAGGGAGAGAGAGAAATAGACACATCAATGATGAGAGAGAACCATTGATCAGCTACCTCCTGCATTCCCCCTACTGGGGATTGAGCCTGCAACCCATGACCAGAATCAAACCTGGGACCCTTTGGTCCACAGGCTGACGCTTTATTCACTGAGCCAAACCGGCTAGGGCAAGCTGTATAGTTCTTATGGTCATTCCATAAATGTAGTGGTTTATGGTTATACCATAATTTATTTAATCACCTATTGTGCAATTAGGGTGTTTCCAGTATTTCTCTTTTACAATCTAATGCTTTAATGTATAGACTCAAAGTATGTATTTGCTGATTTCCTTGGGGTAAATTAGTACAAGTAGAATTTCTAGGTCATTGGCTTTGTACAATTTTGAGGCTTTTGATACAGAATTACCAAAATGCCCTCTAGAAAAGGGATATAAATTTAAGCTCTGTTAATCTGTAAAGGCTAATCTTATTGGAAACTGTCTATTAGGGATTTCTCCCTTGTGATAATAAGGTAATGAGTCAAGAAACAACTTCTATCTGGAATTCTGCCTGTATTTAATTTGGTTGTTCATAATGGGTCCCATGCTTGGTACCATCTTGAGCTCCCAGCACCTGGTGCCCTGGTGGACCTATAAGAGCCAGCCCATCCTTTGGCTTCTGCTTTAATGTAGGACTCCCAACAGAACCCAGTTGATAATTTTAAGAAGCAATGGCCTTCTTAAAGAAGTGGCTTCTGCCTGTCGCTACCAGGATGAGCTTATTGATTATTATTTGGGGACGAGAACTTTTACTCTTTCTAGGAAGTAGGTGGCAGTCTCAGCCTCAGGTTTAATGAGCAGGTTCTGGTCCACCTATGTGAATGGCCAGTGGCTGCTATGTTGACACAGCATCACCCTGGCAACATAACCACTGGATGCGCCATAGAAATGCCCCCTTTTGGGGGATTTCCAGTTCAGCAATGACAATTTTTTTGCAGAGGACAAAGAGTACATAAAATGAACATGTAGTGTGGTATACAGTAATAAAGCTGATTTTCATGTAAGAAGCTGTTTCATTGCTCATAGCTAGAATTTATGCACAATTTGGGCCTTCATCATATTTTACATTTCCATTTTGTAGCTTTCAAAGAGATGGGTGTCTGAGTGAGACTGCCAGGGTCTGAATCCTAGCCAAGCACTTGCTGGCTTTGTGATTTGGGAAAGCATTTTTAATTCAGTGTCTCTCTTTTCTCATTTGGAAAAATGAAGATAATGCCATGAAGATAGCATGAATGACTATGAAGCACATAGAATAATACCTGGCACATACGAAGTGGGATATGTGCTTAGTTATTGTTTGTATTAGCATTAACTTATAATGACTTTTGCACATAGTGCTATAACATCACTTACAATCTTAGTACTTGTTCTTGTAATGTTCTTTCAGAAATTCCCATTTCTTTGCACCAAAAGGACCACTCTTTCCTTTAAGTCTCAGCTTAAGACCCAACCACTCCATGGAACCTCTCCTGATTACCCTAGTAAAAGGGTTGGCAAATTGTTTCTATAAAGAGCCAGATAGTAAACAGTTTAGGCCAGGGGTGGGCAAACTTTTTGACTCGAGGGCCACAATGGGTTCTTAAACTGGACCGGAGGGCCGGAACAAAAGCATGGATGGAGTGTTTGTGTGAACTAATATAAATTCAAAGTAAACATCATTACATAAAAGGGTACGGTCTTTTTTTTTTTTTTAGTTTTATTCATTTCAAACGGGCCAGATCCAGCCCGCGGGCCGTAGTTTGGCCACGGCTGGTTTAGGCTCTGAAGGCCATGAGGTTTCTGTTGCAACTACTCTACTCTGCAGCATGAAAGCAGCCATAGACAATATGTTAAGGAATGGGCATGGCTATGTTCCAATAAAACTTTATTTACAAAAACAAGCAGTGGGTCACTTTTGGCTCTTGAGCCTCGTTTCCTGGCATCTGCTAAAGTATATGATGGTGTGTCATTTCTTACAGTTTCTAAAACTCAGAACTGATAGTGCAAGGCACCCATGCTAAAGGTGGCAGGCCAGCTGGTTCCAGTGGACTGCAGGTTGGGGCTGCTGCCCTTCCCGCCGCCTCCCCCTTCCCCCCGCCACTTGCTTAAGAAGAGTTGCCAAACAAGAGTTGTCCATTTGCCCAGGGCTTCATGGAGGGAACTTTAAACCACTCTCCCTGTCTGGTATTCCTCCACCTCTTTGTTTTCATTCATCTCCCATTTCCTTATCTCCCAACATCAGAGAAATTAGTAATCTATATATATAAAAGCCTAAGCAACCATCTGACTGTTTGACCGTCTCACCAGTACCTATGATGCACATTGATCACCAGAGGGCAGACACTCAATGCAGGAGCTGCTGAGCTGCGGTGACTTAGCAGCTGCGGTTCTTGGGTGACACACCCAGAACCGGAGAGGAGGGAGCACGATTCCGGGGTGCGTCACTCTAGAATAGCCCTCTTGCAATCCAGGACCCTTTGGCAGATGTTGGAGAGCTGGTTTTGGCCCAATCCCTGGTTTTGGCCCGATTCCCGCAGGCCAGGCCGAGGGACCCCACTGGTGCACAAATTTGTGCACCGGGACTCTAGCTTTCTTATAAGTGAGTTACTTTCAGAAGCACCTGGCATCTTACTTTTGAGTGGTTTGGGGAATGTATTTTATGAGCCGCTGTACCAGTTAGCTTTTCCTGCTTAACAAATAACCCAAATGCTTGTGGGCTTGAAACAATAGACATTTATTATTTGCTATAATTCTGTGTGGATCTTTTTGTCTGGGCTGACTTGGCTTGGGCCAGGCAGTCTAGGATGGCCTCACTCACATGACCGTGGCCTTGGCAGGATGACTATATCCTCTTCCCATGTTGTTGTTCCTCATCCATTAGCCTAGCCTAAACTTGTTCACAGGGTGGTGGATGGGTTCCCATCAGTAAGGCAAGACAACACCAATGTGCAAACCCTGGTTGCATCACATTTGCTAATGTCCCGTTGGCCAAACCAGTTACACGGTCAAGTCCAGATCCAGTGGGTGGAGATAATAGTTGCATTTCTTAAGAGGAAAAGTGCCAAAGTCATTTTGCAATGGGATGAGTATACCAGAGCTAGCATTTGATTATATGGGGTCTTCTATTATTCCCCGGTTTTATGGATAAGTCTCTTTGGACAACTATATTCACCATTCCGTCATCCTTCAGCATATATTTATTAAACACCTACTAAGTTTCAGGGCCTTTGCAAGGGGCTGCAGATACAACAGTGAACATGATAGACTAGTTTCTCCTGGAACTTACTGTCTGTACAAGAGGGCAGATGATAAACAATGCCAGGTTGGAAAGAAATGAACAGAATGGTAAGGTAAAGAATACTTGAAGAGTATCCGATTTGACAGAGGGTCAGGGGAGGTCTCTTGGCTGAGAAAGAACCATCTGTGTGAGTAATAAGGGAAAGTATTTTAGGTCAGAAACTGAACACTGGATCCTGGGGGCACTTCTTTTACTGTGGGCTGACTTGTCTGGGCCTCAGCAAATCTGCAAAATGCAAATAAATCCACATGTTTGAATCCAGTGCTTTGCCGAATAGGAACCCTAAAAGAGTGAACTGATTTCTTTTAAGGGATGGCTCATATGGCACAGGAGTCCCTGGTGTTTGCAAGTCTGCGGGAAGGAAAAATTGCCCTTGTCGAATACCTACTCTAACCCAGGCACTTGGGCATTTTATGCCCATATTTAATTTAATTCTCACAGCAGCCCTGCAAGGGGGTAAACTTTATAATGCCCATTTTACAGAGGAGGAAACCAAGGTTCAGAGAAGTTAAGAAACTTGGCCAAGGTCACACAGCCTGCCTTTGTGAGGGCTAGGATTGAAATCCTATGCAGTTTGGGAAACCCCATTGCTTCAGCCACATTGAAACAGAAGGTAGGCAGGCGTGGCATGTTCTGGTCTAGATTGGAGGGTTCGTGGAGCAACAACATAAAAACAAAAACAGGTGGGAGCATACTTAAAAGAAAACCCTATTTTTTTAATCATTTCATAAAAGAAATGACATTTTTACAACAAAACTTAAAAAAAACAAACAAACAAGGAAGAGCTCACAAGTCGGTCTTTTCCTAAGAAGGGACCGTTAGCAGATGGGACCCACCCATGGGCACGCTCCCAACTGGTGCTTTGTCCTTGTTCTCTCCGCTTCACCACTGATGGGTGGAAACTTCCCATCCATAAGCCAGCATTTGGGAGCCACTGGCCAGCCCACATGTGAGCCCCTGGGGTGAGGCCGGGTGCAGCCACGATGGCGTGCCTTCTCCGCTAGGGCGCAGAGGAAATGCTTGCTCAAGGTCACACTGGTAGCCTTCTATTTAAAGCAGCCTTTAAGAGATTAAACTCCACTAGACCCCGAGGTCCCTCTGGGCTAATTTTGTCCAGTTTCTCATCTGCCTTTGTTTTCCTTGCCTCTGAAGAAGGGAGCCCTCATCTCCATGGTAGTGTTGGGCTGTGGGGCTGTTTTTTTTTTTTTTTTTTTCCTGGCAGCCAGCAAGTAGTGTGGTCAGGCACAGAAAGTTTCGCAATCAAGAAGATGGATGTCTATACTTAATTTTAGAATTTCTAGTAAAGACTATTAAATGTGCTTGGTGATCTTATTTGACCAAGGCCATTTCAAACGACATTGCTTTTTTGTTTTTAATTGGCCTGGATAAACATGAACATTATGCTCTGCTTGGAGAACATTTTTGGCTTTGCCCACCCCGCTAGTTGCTTCTGGTTAGGGGTTTGCTGCAGTATCAGGCCCCAAGAACAATATCACATACGAAAGGCAATAACAAAAACAGGACAACGTCTGCACGTGTAGTGGCTAAAACTGAATTATGAAGCCTGCCGTCAAGTTCATTATTATAGTCCCTGAACCAGAGTAGTAGGTCGCCCTATAGACCCCATGAGCTATTCTCCTTATGAAAATCCACCAAGGATGGAGAATTTATTTATTCTCTCATTCATCAGACATTTGTTAAACATCTTCTAGAGACAGGTTCTAGGAATAGGAATTAAAGGTGGTTTTTTAAGCATGTGGCTATTTTATTGCTTAAATTTTCAATTTCTAAATCTAAGGAAAAAACTTTCTGAGCTGTGACCCATGGTCAAATCTGAGTAGACTGTGCTTTGGTGTGCCCTCATGGCCAAGTCTCATAGCCTCCTACTCACACTCAGAGAGCAGCTTCTTAGGAAGCAAATACACAGACAAACTTTTGTGTTGCATTTTAATTTGTGGCTGCCTTAATGTATACAAGAAATGGGGGGGGGGGAACATCTTAGATCACAATGTCTTGAGCTCATAACATATTTAAAGGCCTTTCAGGACCTATTCCTTAGTCTTCACAGTATCACTCTGAGGTAAATAGGAGATCTCTAGTTTAATCCCTGTTCTACAAAAACAAAATCAGAATGGACTCAGAATTAAATTGTCTATGCAGGAAATGAAAGGTTTTTATGTGTTTTGTTCCTAATGTTGATTCCCAATGTTTCCAGAAAGTACATGGTAGGTACATAGTAAATATTTATTGAATGTAGAAATGACTGAATGGGCAAGGATTTAAACGGCGCATGTGCTATGTGCTGTGATTCTTGCGGTTAGGGCGCTTGATGGGCTCAGAGGAGGAGCTTCACATCCCTGTGACACATTTAGGGAATGTTTTATAGAAGAGATGATTTTATAGAGGTGTGAGCAATGAGGAAGGGAAGAAGCATGTTCCAGGCAAACATTGTAGATGAATATGAAAACAAGGGAACTTGAAATAAGCCTATAAAAAAATAATTTGTGAAAAGTACCCTGGCTGGCGTGGCTCTCAGTTGGTTGGGTGTCATCTGAAAGGTTGCTGGTTTGACTCCCAGTCAGTGCCCATGCCCTGGTTGTGGGTTGAATCCCCAGTAGGGGGTTTGCAGGAGGTAGCTGATTGATGTTTTTCTCTCACATCAATGTATTTCTCTGGCTCCCTCCCTCCCTACCTCTCAAAAAAAAAAAAAATCCTAAAAAATTTTTTGTGGAAAAATGAAAACTCTGAGTTTTGCAAAGCCCTGTGCAAGCAACTAGATCAGCCAGGCATTTTCTCTTGTTCCTCTTTGCAGCTCTAAACTGTAACTAACTTACTATTTATGGACTCATTTGTTTGGTATCAGCCTCTTCTGTCAGACTGTCTACTCCAGGAGGGCTGGAGCTGGTCTTTCACCACAGATTTATTACCCATGCCTCGCACAGAGCTCTACACATAGTAGGGCCTCAGTGCATTGATGTTTTTTTTTATCAGAAATTAGATCTAAATATATAGTAATTCATATAGAAACCAAAGACACATAATAAAGCAGATACATGGTAATGCACACAGTGATATAAGTTTTTACATTCTACTAGAGGCCCAATGCACGAAATTCTTGCAAGAGTAGGCCTTCCTTCCCCCAGCTGTTGGCAACCGGGACCTGGGCTTCCCGCTTACTCACTACAGCCCGCCGTTTGGTGACCTGGGCCTCCCTCTGCGGGGCGATCGTGGGCCATGGCCAGGGCCCCAACCAATCGCATCGCACCCACCTTGGCTGGCCTGGTGCCAGTGGGTGTCATAGTGTGATCCAGGATTCATCCAGATGGTCATTCCACTGTTCGGCCATTCAGTTGATTTGCATATTATGCTTTTATTATATAGGATTAGTAGTATAATGAATCGCACCTCATTATATAGGGTTTGTGATGATACATTCATGTAAACTTTTGTGAAATATTCTATACCAGACAAGCCTTTGGTGGTCAAAGTCAGGCTCATTTTTTGTAATTTCTGTCTTCTATCTCAGAATTAACCCTTCACTGCAAAAGATTTGTTCTCTTTGAGGTGGTCTTTAAGAAATAAGGATTAGCAACTAGAATGATATACTCAAGAATGCTGTGGGATCTTGGTAATTTAAAGGAAATAAAAATCTCAACATCTAGAATTTACCTCCAGAGCTGGTCACATTGAAACAGCTGATATGGCAATCTGGTTTTTCCTAGTAATAGTTCCTGCAGGAGAAGAAAACTCTTTTTTTTCTCTCTCTCTCTCTCTCTCTTCTGGACAAATGTTCTAAATTGAGAAATGATTTGGGGTTGAAAAGACAGGAAAATCTGTCTTTTTTTTTTTCTTCTGGTGCATAAACAAACAGGAAGTGGAGAGTGAATTCTGAATTGGTCTGCAACCCTGTATTTTTTTGGCTTGGCTGGGTGATAATAGTTCATTTAAATTGTGGTTTTAAGTGGTTTATAAATCTTTTAGTAATTAAAAGTTTATAAATGCCTATATAAATGCTTTATTGTTTTAAAATATGAAGAACACTTTCACTGGCTCTTTTTGTTTAATCAGACAAGCTACAGTTCTATAATTTTTTTGGTAAATGTTTTACCTTTGATGTACAGAAGGGAATAATTTCCAATATTCATAGTTCACCTATCAATTGAGGTCTCAAGTCCATTTCATGAAGTTTTAGTCAATTTTTAAATAATATCACCAGAAGTCAACAGTTTCTTTTTTTATTTAAAGCAAGTAAAGAGTAAAATAAGTTGCTTTTACAAAATTCCTAGGGACTAACCATCATCTAAAAATGAATTATGGCAATGTATTAAAATTACATCAAACAAAAACAAAAATGTATTTTCATCAGAGAAATAGAAGTATACTTTTGAGGTTTCCTGAGAGAGAGATAAATTATGACGGAGAATCATTTCTGTTTAAATAAAATTTCCACCATCATAGGTAAGGATTAGTTACTTTTGGGAAATGGGCGTTTCAGCCTTCTCTCTTTCTAAACCTTCTCCTAGAGAAGTTAGAGAGTTTCAGTTCTCTGTTTCTTTTTCCTGGGTGAACTCTTGGAAAGAAGACATAAGAAGTGAAATGGCCTGGGAAGATCCTCCTGTTTTATCCGCCCCTGCATTTCTCTTCTCGAGAACACGGCCCCTCATCTTCCCACTCTGTATGGTTGCCTTTCTCCCCACCCGGGTACCTGTATAAAACCATAGAAACAATAAAATATCTTACATTTCTATTGCCTCTTAGTGTTTCCAAAGTACTTTCACAATGGACTTCAGCTAAGCAGTGCAAAATAGAAACCTCCAAAATGTGCAATATTTCGTACAGAACTCCTTTCTGTCTCACACAACAGTTGGGGATGTGTATACCTGGTTGGTAATCCACACAGTGATTGGGAAAGCCGGCTCCTTCCAGAGTGGCAGCATGGCGTCCACTAGGTCCTTAGCATGGTCTCTAATAGGAAGGAGCACATGGGCCTGGAGTGCAGATGTCATTGGCAGATGTCACAGGACCAAACCCACTGCCAGAGGTGTCATGTAGCCACCTGCCCAGGCACAGACCTATTACTGTAGAAACAAAGAGTGAATTCGGTGAAGAGCTGCAGCTTCTGCCTTAGGTTTTAATTTGACCCTCAGAAGAACTACAGAAGTAAGAGGAATTCATTTTTCCCCCCTCTATTTCCCAGATGAGGAAACTAAAATAGAGTTTATGGGACTAACATTTAGCCTCCATGGCAGTGGTTCTCAGCCTTCTGGCCCTTTAAACACAGTTCCTCATGTTGTGACCCAACCATAAAATTATTTTCGTTGCTACTTCATAACTGTAATGTTGCTACTGTTATGAATCGTCATGTAAATATCTGATATGCAGGATGGTCTTAGGCGACCCATGTGAAAGGAACGTTTGACCACCAAAGGGGTCGCGACCCACAGGTTGAGAACCGCTGCTCCATGGCCTTGATGTATGATCTGATTCTGTTGCTGAAATGGCTATTGTGGAAACTAACTTGGATGCATGTCTACACTTAATTTTTCCTGAATCTTATCAAACTCTCTCTTCAAAGTCTATGATTCTAAACATCATCATATGCCTCATAAGGTTCTGTTTGATATTTGGAGAGACTGGGAAGGCCTTACCCAGTAGAATGCGACCTTTATCGGGTTCGATTCCAGTGATGTCTCACAAGGCAAACATGGCATGGAGCCAGATGACCCCAGAAATCCCTTTGGCAAGCAAACAGCTGGAGACTGACATGTGCCTCTTATAAGACCCACAAAGCCAGTTCAGCTTTGGAAACAGATTGGGGTTCATTCTGCAGCATGCCAGATGAAACCGTTGTCTTCTGTTTTCATGTTGTACCAAAAATGTCTGCCCTTATGCACAAGAATCATGCTAGCACAATGCTCATGTCATGCAAACCACACATCTTTCTAGACATTTCCTTGTGACCAGGCTTCTCTTACCATAATAGTTTCCCTGGGATTGGAATCTCTCTTGTTCCTTTTATGAGCTGTGTCTTTTTGATGTCGTTCAGTATTTTTCCGCTTCAGAAAGTGGGCTAGATGTGTCATATGGGTAAGCAGTGCCAGAATGGGGAAAATTTTGTTCTGTGGACCCTAGAACTCATCCCTGAAAAAGAAAAAAATCCAGAGAGGGGAATAAAAACCTGTGTGCATCTCCCGCCTGCACAATGCCAGCATTGTCTGGGGTGATGGGGAAAAGCTGGGGTTCTGGCAGCCCTGCCCCATTAGAGCCTTGTTCCTTGTTCCATATTGAAAAGATGGCATTCCTTTGCTAGCAACGTCCTGCCCGGTTTTCTGGCACCAGTTCTGCGGCCGGCACTGTCGCCTGGGGCATTTTTTGTTTGCATTGGTTTTGTTTTATTTCAAAGCGGCAAAGTCCAGGCTGCTTAAGTGTACAAGGTAGGCCTGTTTTTATAAAGTTTGTCATCCAACTTGTCAGGACAGTCAAGGTGGCCCGTCTGCCAGGGCGCCTGCTCCCCGTTCACTGGTGTCAAACTGTGAGAAGCACACACAGTAAATTTAACGTAGTAACTTGTTCTCCAGTGTTCCGGAGGCAGCTCTTGGGTTGTAACATGGGCGCCCGCCTCCCTCCCGGGATTTCTGCAATGCTTCACTAATAACAGAGTTTGGTGGATTTGCAAAGTAAATATTCCAATGAGAAAAAGCAAAATCGCCAGTGACCCTCGTTCGGCTTCTATGGAGGCTTTTTCTGTGCCTAAAAACAAAAACAAAAAACAATCCTTTATCTTAGCTGCAGCTCTGAACTGGAGCATGTCAGATGCGGTTCTCAGGTTCCCCTGAGCCTTCACATGAGGAGCCGCAGGAAACTCGAAGGCAGTTCAGCGAGGCGGAGAAGGCTTTGGTTTTAGAAAGGATTTTCGTGGTTACACAGATTTGGAGAAACCAGAAGGATCCAGCAGTGTTAGTTCTCCTCTGTGCTTTTGAATCTGAAAATAGCAGCATGCTACTGGTGAGTATACAACAACACCATTCATGCGGCCTGGAAAGTCCGCCAAGTCGGGAAAATTATCCTTGTAAGTCGAACCCAGCAGGGGTCATCTGACTGCTCCTCAGGGAAAGAAGAATTTTAGTTTGGATCTTATTTCTATATGTTGTCCTCAAATTGTAGATGAGCTGTGATGTATCTGGGGACTTTGGGCATGTGGCCATACTGTTAGCCCAGAAAGACTTTTGACAACTGATGATGTCATTTATATTACTCCTTATTAACAAAAAGAATTAGTTACAGGATAGTCAAATTTGGTGGGGAGGCATATTTTTTAAATATATTTATCAGTTTCCAGAGTCATGTCCTGATGCATAAGATGCTCCTTCAACATTGTACCCTAAATTAGTGAATGTATAGGCCCAGTACTTTGTAATATCTTTTGATGGCATCTTTTCCATTTGAATGCATGATATACCATGTTTATGATTCCATCAAAAATATTACGCTAACATGCTTGAATAGCTTTCAGTATATTTGTTGTGTTGAGTTGTGATAGAAGAAGTCTGAAAGTTACCAGTCCAATGCCAGAAGTTTTGGGAGAGGGCATCAGAGATTGGGTCTGCTAATTCTGCTTGTTTCTCCAAAATGGAATTAAATGTAAAATTCTTCATCCAATATTATATTTGGGTCTTAAATTATTATTTCCTGCTTTGAGTTTGGTGGGAAATAAAGCTCTAATTAAATGATTACTTGATGCTAAGCCTTGCCTGTTGATCAGAAATTTGAGTCTCAGACACACATAGATACAGACAATGAATGTATTTATGTAAATATTTGTGGCAGATAGCATCTGTACAAAATTATAAATTACATAACAAAGCCTAAATGTGTCTACCAGTAATTGTCACCACCTAATATACTTGGTTTTAAACCCAAACTCATAATGAAGCCATTTCTTTTGTTATCCCTGTGATGGGGTCTTTGCTGTGAGAAGAGTTCACAGGATTGGTGATATAAGAAACCTAAAAGAGTATTTTGAATTAGTGAGTCTAGATCAGATATTCCTTTATGATTTGATTCTGTTTCATCCATCTTATCTTTTATGAGCTCTGGGCCTCAGAAGTAGCATTGCTGTTCTCGACTATGTACACTAATACCAATAAGAGCATTGGATGAGAGGTGACAATAGTGACTCCAAGGAACTATTCTTTGCCTGTATTAGGTCAAGGTTGCTGGGCAATTGTCAGTTGCTCTAGGCTTGTGGTGGAAAATGAAGATATGTTTAAGTATTTTAGTATTTAGCATTTTAAAATAAAAAAGATGAAATTCCTCCAAGGACATATAAAACAACTTAAATTGGATAGAAAAAAAAGATTTAGATTGTTTTTGGAAATGTTACCTTTTTAGCACTTGCCGCTTTCCCTCAAGCCTTCTGGGGGCACAGTCAGAATGGAGCGGGTAAATCTTTGGTTCTGAAGCCTTGATGGATCACAAGCCCCCTCTCTACTCCCGTCATGAAGGCCCTCTCTTTGTTGGAGCCTCTGTCACTTCCACACACAATTCATTAACTATAACAATTCTCATATTCAGTGGAGAAAGGCAGTTGTGTATTGAAGTGAGAAACTCAACCATACCATGGGTCTAGAACAGTGGTTCTCAACCTTCCTAATGTCGCGACCCTTTAATACAGTTCCTCATGTTGTGGTGACCCCCAATTTCATTGTTACAAATTGAACATAATTAAAGCATAGTGATTAATCACAAAAACAATATGTAATTATATATGTGTTTTCCAATGGTCTTAGGCGACCCCTGTGAAAGGGTTGTTCAACCCCCAAAGGGGTCGTGACCCACAGGTTGAGAACCGCTGCTCTAGAAGGAGAATGGACAACATTGGTAAACATCTCTGATGTGTAACCCCCTCTGTCCCAAGAATCACTGCAGATTGTTTCTTTTTTTCATATTCATGTGATTATCAATGTACATATGGTTGCATTCATGTGCTGTGGAAGGAGGATTCTCGCCCCATCAGGATCCAGCTCTGTTGGTTTATGTAAAAATAAAACCCCTTGGGTAAAAACACCCTTATTTGTCTGTGCCTCCTATTTGTTACACCATTCTTCTCTGCCAACATTTTGTTTTATAAGTTCCTTAAGCACAGTTCACAGGAGAGATTCAGGAAAAGATTATGTTACACCCCAAAGTTCCTTTCTCTGAACTGATTTTGATCATAACATATCTCTAATTTTATTTTTTAATAATCTTCCCTACCTCTCTAGGGAAATCCCCAAGAAGTTACAGTGCAGTTTCTCACCCTCCCTTTATGTGAAAGACCCAGTCCTAGGCCCACAAGCTGTCCTCTTCCGAATAATCACCACTTCTCCAAAGTGGCCTGTGGAGTTTTCATTGAAATAAAAGCGCTGGCAGCTATTCTGACGTGCCTGGGTCCCCATAGTGGAACCTCCTTTGTAGCACTTAATTCCTGTTTGAAATTATTTGAGTAGTTGTTTATGTATATTTCTCTCTCTCCCACTAGTGCATATGTAGCATGAGAATAGGAGCTTGGTAAGTCTTATTCTGTTCTGTATTTTCCCCACCTACAACAAACCTTGGCATGGTGTGGGCACTCAATAAATGTTTGTTGAAGGAATCTGCAATAGATAATATGTGGAGGAGATAGGGGAAAGCCAAGCAGGATTAGAGCACATTTGTGCTCAATGATTGTGTTATCACAGGGCAGAGGCGAAGGAGCAGACAGAGAGCATGGTTAGAACAATGTTAGCTGAGAGTGTCTTAGCCAGGAAAGACATGAAGAATGACCAATTCAGTTGGCATCACGAGTCATTCCATTTTTATTTTTAGGAGTGAGTTCTCCTCTGAGCACTCGGGGTGAACACCCCGTACACTTCTGTCTTCTGTCTCTTCTCTGCCACCCATTGCCACACTGCTCTTGGGTGTGGAATAGATGACACAAGAACAACATTTGGGCTCGGTTTGCTACCTGATGAGATGGCTTGCTGGTGTCTGCCAAGGGTGACTTTTCTTATCAATTATTAAGGTCGCTTCTTAGCCTCAAGCTGAACTGGTTTTGAATTTCAAATATTGGTCTTTCCCCATTTGTCATATATACCAGTGAAATAACAGATGCCTTTTCATCATGAAATGATAAATCCTATCATTACTAACAAGTACAGGGTATACTGCAGTCTACTGACAGTTCAAGAATACAATATCATCTTGCTTTTTATAATAACTCTATTATATATTATGACAGAGAGAGGGGAATCCCTTCTTCCTTAGAGTTTAATTTCTAGTGTAAGTGTATGAGATAAGAAATTATCTAGAGTTAAAATGACCCTAGATCATCCAGTGTGTTCCAGTTACCATTTTAACAAACCATTGCAAATCTTAGGGACATAAAACAACTTGTTTTTTTGCTCACAGATACTGTAGGTCAGAAATTTAGACAGGGCACAGCGGGGGTGGCTGGTCTGTGCTCCATTCTATCTGGGGCCTCAGCTAAGAGGACTCGACATCAGGTAGTGTCTTGATGTTTGGGAGGTGGAATCATTCGGAGGTATCTTCAGTTTTGCATCTAGTAGTTGATATTGCCTGTTGATCAGAGCACGTACGTGTAGCTTCTCGATTGGCTTGGGCTTCCTCACAAAATGGCAGTCTCAGAGCATCAAACCTATTACGTGGTGGTTCCGAGGTCCAAAAGCTAAGGTTGTAGGAGACAAGGTGGGAACACCATGGCCTTTTATTTCTTGGAAATCCCATGGTGCCCTTTCTGTCAAATTCTATTGGTCATAGTTTCAAAGGGAAGGGACATAAACCCTTTTCTCCTTGGGATCGAGCCAGAGTAGCTGTAGAAGAGTGTCTGTAAGTAGAAGTTGTGGTGCCAATCTTTGGAAAATCGAGTCTGCTTCAAACTGGGTTCTTTTTGCACCAGAGGCTCTTTCTTCCATTTGCTGCCAGATGAAGTAAGTGGCTTGTTCGTAGGTGTCTACTGTAGGAAAGAAATATGCCTCTTTATGCAACAGAAGATTCATGGCTCACTTGGAAAAAGAAGCAGGAACCGAGAGGGACAGAGGGAACCATGGCTGCCCACCACCAGTCTTGCCCTGCTGTGGGGCATGTGCTCACTGAGTCAAATGGTGGGGGAGCATTTGCCTACCATCCATCTTTAAGCTGCTCTGAGTGGGTTCTTGCTTCACAGGTAACTTAAAAAGTGAAATACATTTAGTGTGTTCATAATGTCTCTGACAACAGAGAGGAAAAAGTAAACCAGAAGGCCCAAGTGAAGCCCAGCTCTGCCAGCTTTATTGAACCAGGCTGCCAGGGAGCTAGCCTCAAGTTCCGGCCCCCTGCCTTCCCTGGGCTTGTAGCAGATCATATGATTATTATCTTATTGATTCTAGGCCACGGAGTGAATTTTTAGTTTTATGAAATGTGGGTTCTAATGTGAGATGCTCTCTTCTCCATGATTCCCTGAGCTCCCATCCAAGATAGTCATTTATTCCTTTTTGGGCAAGCTATTCTTGTGCATGGTCAGGGTGCTGAACTCCCATTGACTTTGACCGAAATTCTCTTTGGCCTCAGTTTGGAAGTTGTCTATGGGCCCTTAATTATACCCTCTGGCAAAGGAGAAGGAGCACTTGAAACATGCATAAATTCTGTACATATTTCCAAGGTTGGGCTGTTTAAAAAATGCTGTCTGTCTGTCTGCTTTTTTTCCTCTTTGAACTTGGACATGAATTTTTTTATAAAGTACAGCCTGTCAAAGGAAGGGCAGTGAGAAAATATGCAGGGGTGTTTACTTAAAAATTACTCAGTGAATTCATCATGGTATGTTCATTGGTTTTACTGTGGTATACTGTATTATTATGAAATGAGAGATGTTTCATTGTATTTTAGATGGCTACTTTTAAAAATCTCAACCTTGTGCCCTGTCCAGTATGGCTCATCCCATACACCCAGAGGTGGCAGATATAATTCCTGATCAGGGCACATACCCAGGTTGCGGGTTCAATCTCTGGTTGGGGTGTGTGCGGGAGGTAACTAGTTGATGTTTCTCTTCCACATCAATGTCTCTCTCTCTCTCTGACTATATATTTTTTCTATTTTTTACATTTCAAATTATATTAAAACCCCACAAGCTGATAATGAATGAATTAATTAAAAATTTTTATTAATTTTATTGCTGTGACATTGGTTACTAAAATTATATAGGTTTCAAGTGTACAGTTCTGTAATACATCATCTGTGTTTACCACCCCAAGTCTCCTTCCATCACCATTGATCCCCTGTATATCCTCTTCTATTCCCCCATCCCCTTTCCCTCTGATGATCACCATGCTGATGTCTGGGGGGTTTTGTTGTTGTTGTTGTTGTTGTTGTTTTTGCTTAATCCCTTCACCTTTTCCACCCAGCTATTTATTAATTTGTTCTTATTTAAAATTTAAACACAAAACCAAGTAAAATGTGCTGAATTTACTCTTTATAAATACTTGCAGCAGTGACTTTTTAAAGTATTGAGTTTTTTGGATTTTAAGGCGATCTGTAGAATAATGGAAGTGTGTTGGGTGGCTTTTACTTGTCACTTGGTGAGGCAAAGTTGTGAGAGCTTAAAATTCTTCAGCTCTCTTGCTGGTCTCAAACATTTCATTGGATTACCACCTCAACTACTACTTACTATAAAGGAGGTTGGATTCTCACTGGTCACAGAATCCACAGGTCGTATTAATCCCACTGGCTGTTCCAACCCCTCCCTTACTGGAAGCTTTGAGTAACAGCCACATGGAGTGAAACAGACTGATTTGACTTCTTCTCCCTTCCCCTGTCCATGCATTACTTGCGGTGAAGGTGGAAAAGAACTTGAATGACCCACAAACTGAACATTATCCCAGAATAACAAAAAAGTGGTTGCATTTCTTTGGAAAAGAGAGATCTGTATGCGTCACAGCAGGCTCAGCCTTGGTGAAATGGAATATTGCAGCGGTGTAGGAACTGGGTAGCCTGGGTTCAAATCCTGGCTCCCCTACTTCTTGGACAAGCCATTGAAACCTAGTTTTGTTTTTGAGGAGAATAACTCATCTGAGCATGCAGATTATTTTGAGAAAGAAACACTCTAATGCATACCCAGTGTTGCTTCAGTGAGAAAAGCACTGATCTAGCGCTTACTATGTGCCAGACACATATCTTGACTCACTTGATCCTCACTGCAGCTCTATGAGGAAGGTGCTGTTACTGCTCCATTTTTCCAGGAGAGGTGTAGGCCCTGGGCCATATCAGTGGGCCCCAGCTGACTTCGTTTTTTTCTTTTCCTTTACGAATGTAATTCTCCACCTGTCAAGAAAGCCAGGTTAATTTCAAGTAATTACTAAGGTTCCTTACTTTCATCTTTGATTCATTACTTCTTGAAAGTATGACAAGGATGCATTTCGGTTATGTTTCATATCATTCTAAAGGTAAAAGTCACCATATTTCATTCCACTTAATTGAGTTTTAGGTTTTTAAAGGATACCTGATCATTTTCTGCAAAAAGTAGCCCCATTGAGAAATTGTATTTACTTTTTTTTTTGAGTTGAGAACTGGGGTTCCTTATTAGGAAGGCCAGGAGGTAAGTGAATGATGCAGGGTAATTTTGCACAATAGAGAGTGGTGGGGAGTGGGACAAAGACAGCAGCTATCTTCTCCTCGATTGCTGCCGTGTATGGATGGAGTTCCAGCTTTAGCATGGGCCAGACTCACCGGGATGGCTGGTTAAACTATGGCTTTCTGTGTCCCACCCCCAGGGTTTCAGATCAGGAGTTCTGGGGTAGAGCCTGAGAATTTGCATTTCTAATTAGCTCCCAGAAAAGGTGGGGTTCTGGTCTGGGGACCCCATTTTGAGAGCCACTGCCCTATGGGAAATGAGGATAAACCTGGACTAGCCCTGCCAGGGTTTCCAATACTTGAAGTGATTCTCTCTGACTTGAAGATTATGGTTTTCTCAAGGTCTTCTCCGATCATTTCACTCCTGGAAGTCACTCAGACCATACGATGATTAATCAAGAAAATATTAGGCAGAAACATTAAGCCAATCTCTTCTGTAATTGAAATCTCCTACCACTTTTTAAATGTTGGCAACATATTTAAAAGTTTTTAAGACACTGTGCCGGCCACCACAGCCTGAGCCAAAATAAACATGTCTTTTTGGCTCCGTCCAGCTTGCAGATTAGCAGTTTGCAACTTCTGCTGTAGATGCTAAGAAGATACCATGGATGAGAGTGAGGGAATGACATTTTCTGAATTGCTTCCCTGTGATTAAAAATATTATGAAAAATTTGCCCTGGCCGGTTTGGCTCAGTGGATAGAGCGTCGGCCTGCGGACTAGAGGGTCCCAGGTTTGATTTTGGTCAAGGGTATGTACCTTGGTTGCAGGCACATCCCCAGTTGGGGGTGTGCAGGAGGCAGCTGATCGATGTTTCTAACTCTCTATCCCTCTCCCTTCCTCTCTGTAAAAAATCAATAAAATATATTTTTAAAAAAATTATGAAAAATTTTAGCAGCAGAAGAGAAAAAGCTAGCACAGAAATCCACAGCATGCCGTTTCCTTTTAACCGAAAATGAACACGCATGAACTGTTAAAATGAACAGATAGCTCCCTCTCCTAGGCATGTGCAGCCTGTGAGCTGTGGTCAGTGAATAAGCCTGTCAGCTAGTGACAGGCGTGGCTTATGTGAAGGAGCCCAGTGGGCAACGTTTATTTTCACCTTCGCCTTCCTGTACCTCCTAGACTCGTTTCCCTCCTCTCCTCCTACATCTAGCTTGCTTTCTTTCCTGGTCTTGCCTTCCTTTTTGTTTCAGCCTCCCTTGCACTTTTTACCCCTTCTATTTGCATTGTGCAAGCTGCCTACCTTTAAAGGGAGAGAAGCAATAATAATAGCTAATATTTTTGAGTATTTATATTTTTTAAGGTCTTAACGTGTTAGCTTCTTTAATCTTCATAGCAACCTCAGGAGATACAAATTATTCTTTCTCCATTTTAAAGACGAGGAAACAAGGCACAGAGAGGTTAAGGGACATGTCCAAGGTCACACAGTGAATAACAGGCAGTGGTGAGATTTGAGCCCAGGCTGTCCAGCCGCAGAAGCCAAGCCCACAACCACTAGACTGCCTCTACAGCAAGGTTTTTGACCCCTGAAAATAGGAGGTAGACGAGTGAAGAGGCCGAGCACACGGCAGCCCATAGAGTCATTTCGACTTTCCCTTTATCTCCAAGTAAACATCTGGTTCATTGAACCGTTATCACAATAAAAATACGATTATGCAGTGTGCAGGCTGAGACCAGGCTTTCTGCTCTTTGAAATACCTGAAGTTGCCTGATGGGACTCATGAAGGATTTATTTGATCAACATCTTTACTTGACTTGGCCTTTTAGTGATCATTATTTTGGTCAATAACACAGCATGTACTCAAAAAATTTCAGCCGTCATTGCATTTAGGACCCACTAGACCAGACCGTCCAGTAAAAATATCACGTTAGCCACAAATGTGATTTAAACATGTCACTTAAAATTATCTAGTAGCCACATTTTCTAAAAAAAGAAACACGTGACACTTATTTCCATAACGTATATCATCTAACTCAGTATCCAGAATATTACCATCTCAACAATTAGGTGATATCAAACTATTAAGAGATTGACATTTATTTTTCTTACTGGGTCTTCAGAATCGGAAGTTACTTTTACACACACAACACATCTCAGTTTGGACCAGAGAGATGTGGGAATTACAGAGCCAAGCAACCCAGTGAGAAAACTGAATGTCAAGTGCAAATGGGGGAGGAGCCCAAGGCAGAAAAGAATCAACAAAGCATCTGGATGCAATTGTTTTGAAGACATGGTTTTGGAGGAAGATCCTGGGAAACTTTGGGGAAATTTTGCTAATTGGTGCAAAGTCTGGTTGAAAAATGTGTGTGTGTGTGTGTGTATTTATTCTTTACTGATTTGAGTCAAGTTAATTTTTGTTTGGCGCTAGGCAAAAATTGCATGAACCACAGCCGGGATGTCAGATCATCATGGGAGAGGGAGCTTCGGAAGGAATCGTTTGAGCACCAGCGTTACTCCATTTGAGTGACTTAAGCTTCTTGACCTCTAGACCCTTTCAGTCTTTTGACCAGAGGAGCATAATGCATTTTTAAATCACATTTCTCTCTTTTTCTGCTGATGAAAGAATGTGTACCCTTAGCTCTTCCAGAGCTCCAGGTTCAGATGGTGTAAATAAAGCAGGGGCATCCTGGGCCCTGTTTTATTTGTTTTTTTTCAGGGGAGGAGGGGAAATGGAAAAAGAAAAAAAACAGATAAGAGCTAGGGAGACTGGAGAATGGGATTAGGAGTAAAACTCTGGGTGCGTAATGTCAGCAGCACAAACTGTTTTCATTCTCTCTGTTAGTTAATGGCTAATGTAGAGATTGTTCTGCCATTTGCTGATAGTGCACAGTTTAAAATATTTTATCATTAATGTGACAGGGAGTTGGATAAAGAAAATGAAGCGTGATTATAAAACGCTAATTATCGTTCTCAAGTGCATATTGGGCACTGGCGAATATTTGCAGCGTAATTTGCTTTATTTATTATTTCAGTTTGGTTATAAATGTTAACTCAATTGCAGATGGTATGTTGGCAATTTACGGAGCTATAAAGTTATTTGGAAATCCTAATATTTTCTACCAAAATGTGCCATGAGTGATGGATGAACTACATTAAAAAGCCCCTGCTCTGTAGAGTTAAATACATTAATTGGCAAGTAGGCTGCAGGGATTCCCAGGTCAGAGCTGGCTACGTTCAACGCCTTCAAGGAAGAGAGGATGGGATTCCTAATTGAGAATGGGAATTTTCTTCATGAGCGAGTGCGGGAGAAAGAAGCCTCTTTCTCCCTCCTCCCTCACAGCGCTTCTTCCAGGCTGAGATTTCTTCATGTTCTGGTTCATAGCACTAAAGAGACACCCTTGAAACCACATTTTTTCTACACTGCAGCAACTGTGTCAGAGACCATGATGTTGGTAATGAAGGTGTATTTGTGTGTAACCGTCTATGCGTGTGTGTGTGTGTGTGTGTGTGTCTGTGTGTGTGAGAGAGAGAAAAAGAGATGGACAGAGATCCTGTTTTCTCAAACCTCACTGATTACTTAAAAATACACACATGTTTTAGACCACAGGTTGCCAAACTACAGCCCACAGGCTAAATCTGGTCTGCCACCTGTTTTTATACAGCCGAAAGCTAAGAATATTTTTCACATTTTAAAAACTTGAAAGGAAAGTCTTAGGATATTTTTATGCCAGATGGAAATGGGGTAAAGTCACATTAGGTGTGTATGAGTAAAGTTTTCAGAACACAGCCAGGCCCATTCATTTAGGAATTGTCTAGGACTGCTTTCCCCATAGCAGAGGTGAGGATTTGAGGCAGAGATGATGAGTTCCACAGCCTAAAAGGGTTACATCTGGCCCTTTATGGAAGGAGCCAGCCAAGTCCTGGATTAGATGGCCTAAGGCCGTGGTCAGCAAACTGTGGCTCCCAAGCCACATGCGGCTCTTTGGCCCCTTGAGTGTGGCTCTTCCTAAGCCTTAGGAGTACCCTAATTAAGTTAATAACAATGTACCTACCTATATAGTTTAAGTTTAAAAATTTTGCTCTCAAAAGAAATTTCAATCATTGTACTGTTGATATTTGGCTCTGTTGACTAATGAGTTTGCCGACCATGGGCCTAAGGGGTAGTTTACAAAATGGAAGTCTTAGCCTTTTTATTTATTTTTTAAAATATATTTTTATTGATTTCAGAGAGGAAGGGAAAGAGAAAAACATCAATGATGAGAGAATCATCAGTCAGCTGCCCTCCTGCACGCCCCCTGCTGGGGATCGAGCCCGCAACCCGGGCGTATGTCCTGACCAGGAATCGAACTGGTGACCTCTTGGTTCCTGGGTTAATGCTCAACTGGTGAGCCACACCCGGCTGGGCTGCCTCAGCCTTAAAAAGAAAGAAACAAACAAAAACTTTATTACAAAATGTATAGAATTGTAAGAACTTCAGGGGGACAAATAGCTTCAAAACACAACTCTTCATTTTTGCAAGCAGAGAAGGAAATGATAACAAAGAGCCCTCGCTTCCTCCTTTTGTGAAAATGTAGATAATGAAAAGAAGTGATATTATGTGAGTGATGTAAGTAACTTTGTGCTTCTCATACACACAATATACTCAAAACATTCTCTTTGCCCCCAAAATAAGGATAAAAGTAAAAATGGTTTTCTCTTATTATCAAATTAAAAACATAAACTAGGCCACGTTCCTGGAACGCTCGATTGGTGTTAACAATTAAGGATTGTCCACGGAAGCACAGTCATATCAGGAAACATGGCTACCTTCTAGAACTCCCTTGGAAAAAAATGTCATTCTTTACTAAGAAATACTGTGCTTAATTAATTCTTGCTCCTGGGAGGTCAACTTGGGGCACTCATTATGGTCTTAATTGGTGTTATAAATCCTGAGGCCCGAGAGGGGCACGCATGGCCTGGTTAGCGGTCTCTGGCCCTTTGGGTGAGCGCGCACCAGAGCCAGCCCCCTTCGGGGAGAGTGACAGCTTCTGGTTTGGATGGCTTTGGGTCTGGGCACACTGCTATTGGGTTTATAGGCCAATGGGCGATGAGAAAAGAAACGCCATGGCCTGTCCCGGTGTTTTGCATTAAGCAGCGTGAGACAACCCACTACCTTCTGACTTGGAAAAATGTGTTTCTTTGAACTCTGGTTTTTCGTATTAAATTATATTCATTATACAGCCCATCTGGAATCTCCTGCCAGGCCAGAAATCATCTTACAGACATTAGCCAAAGGAAGTTTCAATGTAATTTTTTTTTAATTGTAGACTTTTCATTTCCATTTTCTTTTTTTCCTTTTTATTGGAGAAACCAGATGGGAAGGGAGGCAGGAGCCTCTTCCTCACCCCGGTCCCCTCCGGGAACAGAGGCAGAGCATTCCTGGCTGCCGCTTCTCTCCCACACTGGCTGGAGGTGATGATGGGGCTGTCTAGATTCCGGGGATAATTGCTGGGAAGGTCAGGAGTTCACTTTGAAGCTCCCACTGGATTGGGGTGCTGAGGTTTGGAGAGTAAGAGCAGCGTGGGGACTAACTTTTGGCTTTCACTGAAGTGGGTTGCCACAAATTACATTTGACAGTGTGGGAATGAAACTCACACATGTCACATGAGATGCGGTCCGTTGTTTTCTTGTGTGTGTGTCCCGGTATTGACTTGGTTATTTTGCTGGGAGTTGTCTGTCTGCTGGATTTTGACTCGGTGTGAGAAGGACCCATATTTGGGCTCCCTTCATCTCTCTGCATTTACTGAACCAGACATCCACAAAAAGGTACAGACCTGAGGCTCTTACTGGGGACATGCGAATGCATGTTTCCTTGTTCAAGCGCATGGAAATCTCAAACGTCAGCCCTGGAAGGTGTGTGGAGATAATTTCAAATGTGTGAAATGCAATTGCAAGAGGAGTTCAACAGTTTGCCTGGGGTCCCAAGGCCAGTTAAAGGCAGAGAGTAAAACCAGCTCACGGCCCTTTGGACTTTGACTTGGATGCTTTTTTCTTTGGCCATCCTACCACCCTGGCTGAGGAACTTAGGCACATGGAGTCATTCCCCCATGCAGCCCTCCACCCACTCCCATGAGCAAATGTTTACAGAAAGCAGATCAGGTACTGGACTTGGTGCTGCGGTTACAAAAGAGTTATGACAAGTCTTCAATTTAATAAAAAACCTACATCAGAAAAAGCTTCAGTCACTATCTGTATATACTCTACCACTCATCTGTCGATGAACCAAAATGAATTTCCAAGTTTCTGGGTTTAGAAGGGATGTTTTAAATTCCAATACTGGTGCCCTAGCTGGTTTGGCTCAGTGGATAGAGCATCAGCCTGCGGACTGAAGGGTCCTAGGTTCGATTCTGGTCAAGGCCACATGCCCGGGTTGCTGGCTCGATCCCCAGTAGGGGCCATGCAGGAGGCCAATCAGTGATCCTCTCTCATCATTGATGTTTCTATCTCTCTCTCTCCCTTCCTCTCTGGAATCAATAAAAATATAATTCAGATAATGGTGAGACACTTTTGACACCATACTGACATATCCCATATCTACAGGCATCTCTTGAAGATGGCCTTCTAGTCTTCAGAGGTCGAAAGGGAGGGGAGCAATTAGGGCTCATTTTGAACTTGTACCCTATGTACAATTTTATTACAATCAGAGATTAGTAATTTTATTATCTAACTCTATTTTCATTGTGCTAGATATTTCCTTTAATTTAGGACAGGGTTTTCAAGCACACCTGGAGAGGATCCCACCCGATCTATGCTCTTACGCTTTACAGCACATCTGAGACTGGAGGGCAGACAAGGGGAGGCTGACCCTCTCCTCACCCACACAGTGGCTGCCTTTGTGCCTGGATGGTGACACAGAGTGACTGCTGTCACCGAGTCCCTCCGCTAAGAGCTTCTTTAAGGAACCCGCCTCTGTTTGACCCTCATTCATGTTGGACACGGTAATAGACACATTACCAGGGTAAATAGCATCTGCAGGTTTTCCCTGCCTTTGGAGTGTGTTAAAGGGATGTCCACTAAATAGGTTACTTTGGCTTTAAATAATAGACCCCATCGCTTCTCGGCTCCTCAGCGCGAGAGGTGGTTTCACATACCACTCTCCACTTTCAACAAAGCAGATAAGGTATCAACACAATTAAAAGTGAAAAATAATCTGTCTGCGTTGCCGGTAGTGAATGCTTACAGAACACACACTGATACAATAGATTTTAAATAATGTATGTCCGGCACTTTTTTTTTTTTCAATCTGTAAATGAGGACATCTAATTCGGAGTGGCGGGCGGGATACTCTATCCCTCCCCCATTAAGATAACAAGGTGAGGGGCCAGGATTCAGATCGGTATATTTTTGGAGTGCAGCGCGTGGATAAAAATTAAAAATTAAAGGAGATGATGCTCTGAATGTTTCTGGATAAGCAAGCCGCTAAAAGCCACTTGGAAAGCTGAAATTACAAATTAATTCCGAGCCTCCTTCTGAGGGGCTCCTAAAAGCCCTCTCCGTTTTCTTGGCAGGAGGAAAGCATTACTTTTGTGTCACGGCCTGGTGCTTTCACGGGGTCTGTTCTAATGCTTGCTGAGGTGTGGTGCTCCGTCCTAATGTGTCTCTTGCAGCCGCCTTTGGTCGGAACCAAGTCAACTTCAGGTGATGTTAAAAGCAAATAAGAATGAATACGGGATGCATTACACCTCTCCCCTACAGACACATTAAACCTCCGGTCACCAGAGCGATGTGATTCACAACTTATTTTCCAGTCCTGAGCAGGGGGGGCTGGTCCAGTCCTGAAGGATTTACCCAGCTCCTGTCGGCAGTAAAGGGATTTGCTCCCCACAAACCCCCAAAGTCCAGGCACAGGGCTGTCCCACAGAAGCAAAACTGCTAAGCTGTTCACGCAACGCTGGTCAGTCCTTTGATGGTTAAATGTAGCTCGATGAGGATTTGTGGGGCCCCAACTCTCATTTCTACACCTGCCTGCGAACATCTTTTAATTATTTCATTGGAGAAAACTCTGGGGAAGAGTAGCAATCCTGAAAACGCGTGTGTTCCAAGGAAGAAGGCCAACCACATCCAAGGAAATTTCCAGTCCTGTTTGATCTAAGGGAAATAGTTCCCCAGTTCCATGCAGATGCTTAAGAGAGACTGAAGCGCTTTGAGATGAGTTCAAAATAAACACACCCACCGAAGTTATCCTCTTTGCCCTTCTGGAGCAAATTAAAAGGGTCAAGGAAGTTTCATGGAATGACTATTTGAAAAGAGCAAAAATAGAATAAAACATCTTCAAGGCGCCCAGATGAGGCTTCCTGGCTTGGGGAGGGGGACCAGATCAGATACCCCATCTTCTGCCGCAGAGTATAGCACCAGGCATGGCCCTCCGTTAACAAGCCCTACCTGGCAGCAGAAAGCTTTGGGAAGTAGCCACTGAGGAGAAAAATGTAATTTTGATACAGGAAATACAAGAAGAACATACAGCTTTTCACTCAAGATAGATGTTTCTTCTGTCTAAAGCCTGCAATTTTGGAAAATGAAGCTGAGTTTAAAAATAAGGGCTCTGTCAGGGAAAATAAAATAGGTCCCCCTCCATCCATTAGGCTGCCTTTAATTGAAAACTGAAGTACAGTCTAACTAATTGGCAGGTACCTCTTTTATTGCGGGGACCATTTCCCCCCCCTTCTCTCCAGTGGGATCAAGAGGCTGCCATTCTGAGAGTCAGGTATGAAATGGAAAAGCAGAGAAGTAACACTTAAGAAATTGACGGTGTGTATCCTGCCAGATTTTCTCTTATAAAATAGGTACAGAAAGTAGAAAAGTTCAGTTCCTCAGAACAGCAGTAGCTGCTGGAGTATGTTCTTATACACATGGTACTTAGGTGGAAGCTGTGACATGCTAATTGCAAGCAAGTTCATGTTGTTTAAAAGAGCTTTACCTTTTGCTTTGGGGACCTATTTAACTTCCAGTCTTGGCACTGTGCTGACATAATATGGCAACTTGAATTCTGAAGATCAAGAAAGAGGAGCGGTGGGTGAAATGTGAGCCCACTTCTTGTTAATTTGGAATCAGAAAGAAGGGAGGTTGGGATAAATCATGAAGTTAGTGTTTCTGTCTGAACTTATGATACTGGAATTTCACTTTTGAAAATATAACTTCCTTTTTCCTTTTCCTTAAAGTTAAGGAATTTTGCTGGTGGTAATATTTACTGAATTTAGGTTTCTATAATGACCTCCCTTTGCACAGAATCTCCATGTGATATTTAAAAGGCAAAGAAAACTTGTGATGTGTTCTTTTTTTAAGTTTAAAGGTTGCTCATGTTCCATCACAAAGATGATTAAGATACACCCCTGCCTGCAAAGGACTCCTCGTGTGTTGAGAAAAAAAATGAGACACCAAAATCAATCATTGCATTGTTGTCGAATGAATGTTCCAACGGATATACAAGCTTGGCAGGTCGGAATTCACAGGTGCCTCACTGCACTTGGGGCCTATATCTTGGAGCATGAGTTGGTGTGAACCAAAGGATAAGGCAGGAAACGGATTTCTGAGTTATAGGGAACAGCGTGTGTAAAGGCACAGAGGAGAGAGAGAACACTCTAGTGTTCTCTGGATAAGTATGACTGGGGAAAGGGCACGTGCAACTTTGAGGGGTTGGCGGGCTCTACATCATTCTGTGGATTTGGAAGCATTCACTGGATCCAGTCTTAGCCTAGAGTCGCCATGAATTTTCCATAACAGAATCCATTTTGAAAGTTTATGGAGTATTTTCTCCATAAACTGCTAGTGGGATTTTTGTGCTGTCAGAGCAGAGAAGCAGAAGGTTACATCCAGTAATTGCCCGTGATTTTAGTTATCTGGCTCTTGAAGACTTCAATGTACATGTCTGACTGGCTTTCCTTCTTCTACTCATTCTTCCTCTCTGATTTCTTCCTTTTCGCTTCAGCTTCAGGATGTAACCACATTTAACACGAGTGAGAAAAACTCGAGTGAGAAAACCCCAGAATGGCACTGAAAATTACATTAACTTGGAAAAAGTACAAGAAATTGCAGACAAGCGTACCTTTCTTTTCTAATTTAGGCCCTTTTTACCATCATAAAGCAATGCAAATGCACCCTAAGTATTGGTGTCTGTGAAAAGCCTTTGAGGGATATGATATGCAGTTACCGTGGTGATGCACTTGGTCATCAACCCGCAGTTATGACAGAGCTAAGTCCTGACTTTGTTGATGGCGAAATGTTGCATACCAAGCTTCTAAAAGAGATTTTAAACGTCATGCTCTTCTGCAGAGTTTAAATATATTGGAGCACGTTTTGGCTCTGTTTCCTTCTGCTTACCTTTTATTTCCCCTCTTCAGTACAGATGAGGATCTTTCATTTCAGTCCAGATGAGATTTAGTAATTAATGTGCAAAGCAGCTGGGGTCTGCGGACTTCTGGGCTGTAGCTTAAGAGCTATTTTGGTGCATTTTCTCAGTAAAATAATTGAGAATTAAAAAACTTAAAATGCATTGGCTTCTTGCCTTGTTATATTTAGAGTAATCCTGATAATAAATCGGTAACTATGGGTTTCACCATGGAAGGGCACAAAATAACTGACCCAAGTAATCTAGAAAACAGATGTCTTTAGTTGGTTTAAAGTAAATTCTCAAGACCAGAATTAAAGAAAGCTATGTTGCAGCCCAGTGAAATCATCCATTTTCATTTTTTTCTTGTCTTCAGTTTTTCTTTTCTGCTATATCTCAACTCTAATTCTTGAGAACAGGGAAGTGGTCCCCAAGAAATTGTATTTATAATATTTAACCTGCTGCACAGAAATTCTTTGGATAACATGTTAACTTCTCAATCTCCTATTCTTCACCTTATTTCTAATTCACTCTTTATTTAGATGGCTCCCAAGTGGATGTCAGAGGCAGCTAAGAGGTCGATGAATGAGCTTCTGGGCCCCCTCCCGAAATTGCACCTAAATATACATATGCTATTAGGGAGAAAATTTTGTCCAATTCTGAAAAAGTTCTTTGTATTCTCCCTATTCCTTCCAGTCCCCTCCAAAGTTCCTTATGCATGTGGGAAATAAAGTCCAGTAGAAGACCATAAATACCGTCAGAGTGCTGTTGTTTTTTAATTTCTTGCTCTTGCTGGGTTCATGGAATTGCTCAGAAGCTTCCAGGGGGTCCCCAGGGGACAGGGTGATGATGGTGGACTTGCTTGATTCTGTCTGATCTACAGTCTTAACACTAGCGTGAAGGTCAACCCGAGACTATCCAAGACTTCACATCCTCACGAAGGAACAAGGGTGGAAACCTTCGCTACAGATGGTATTCTAGAGCCAGGACTGGCTTCTTCATTTGCAAGAACCAATGCAAAATGAAAATGCTTGCCTCTTGCTCCAAAGTTTCGAAATTTCAAGACAGTCATAGCAGAGCAATAAATCATGCACGAGGTCCTTCTTAGTAATCATGTTTACTGATAGTGTTTTCTTGCCTTAGGAAACTCTCTATCCCAAAATTGTGTTTTGAGATTACTGGCCATAAATAACCTGATGGGTTAGCTGCCTCCCAATTAGGGGTTATGATAATCAGAACTATATGATGACTGGTCACTTTAATACATTATTATTTTAAACTATGTCATGTTTTGGAAATATTAAAAAAAGACATTTTTAACCTAAATTCAAAGATATTTTATTGAACTGATGAATTGGTTTTACGGTTGGTTTTCAGTTTATATTACCTAGTTGCATTTCTTCCCTAGATCGTGTTCCTCTGGAGCAGTGGTTCTCAACCTTCTGGCCCTTTAAATACAATTCCTCATGTGGTGACCCAACCATAAAATTATTTTCGTTGCTACTTCATAACTGTAATGTTGCTGCTGTTATGAATCGTAATGTAAATATCTGATATGCAGGATGGTCTTAGAAGACCCCTGTGAAAGGGTCGTTCGACCGCCAAAGGGGTCGTGACCCACAGGTTGAGAACCGCCGCTCTAGAGTAAAAACCATTATTACCCAGTTCGTTGGCTCACTGCCCTTCCTGGGACATCTAACCTCTGGAAGTTTAGACCTTGATCTCTCATGTTGTGAGTTCAGGTTCTCAGTTAAGCCCACAGGCTGCCTTTTCATTGCTATTCCCAGGGAGTTTTAATTAATTGGGGATTAAAAGGACTGAGAGCATTGGCCTGTGGGTCTAGCAGAGGTTGAGCTCTCAGGGGTTCACCTGCCAAAGTCCAGGAAAATACCGTGATCACACGCTTCCGGAAAGATTCGTTCCCACAGAGAGATGTTTTTGTTACATCCGTCGTCATTGCCTTCTTTAGAGCCATCTGTCTAGGCATCTCCCAAAATAAAGACTTGCTTTGCTAACCTAGGCAAGAGTAAGCATGCTAAGGAAACTTCTGGTCCCAGGAAGTTGAAAGGACATAGCTGGGCATAAAACACATGGTCAGGCTCAAAGTGAAAGGACGGAAAAGACATTTTCCAGGTTAGCAGGCAAGAGGCGCAGTAGAATAATGGGCCTTATAGAAGCCACAGCTGTTAAACAGCAGAGCACTCAATCTTTACTATTGTCACTCATTCATCTTTATTAAATTCTTAACAATGGGACCTTGTCATGGTGGGGGTTTTGATGTTTATTTTTTGTTTAAAAAAAAAAAAAGAACTCTAAGCCTCTATCCCATGGGAGAACTCAACTTTCTTGTTTGGAGTATGAATCTGACCATGTTTTCCTTTTTGTAGCTCAGAGTGCGGCTCCCTCCCTAACTGGACTTGCTCAGCATCCTTTGCGGTACATTCATGCCAACCCTCCCGGCTTAGGAGGAAGCTCTAGGTTTGTCATCGGAATAGTAGGCTGTTTTTCTACTTTCTCCCTCCCTCTCACCCATTGTCTTTCAATGGGGTGAAAAGGTCTTTACTTTTCTCTTTCTCCCTCCCAAATCTTGCTATTAATAACTTTTCAGACATTGTCACGCATAGACTTCCACTCGCTCTGGAGGGTGTTTTTTGTTTGTTTAAGGCAACGTGTTTCCTGGTCTGAAAACCGTGTTTCCCAAAGTAGCCGTGATGGGATTATTCCATACTCACCTCCTCCTGGCAGCATCTTTGCTTCTGGTTGGAAATGGGAATCGCAGCCCCGTGCAGGCTGGGGTCGCACCTCACTGCGCTCCAGCCCTGTGGCTGGGGTGAGGGCTACTTGGGGTGGCCACCTGGTTACTTTTTGAAGGAGATGGGATTGATATCTTTTTCTTGGAATGACCAAGACAAAGCAATGATTTCCCTGCTTTCTTTCTCTTCTTTCGCTCTGGAAGAAGAAATTACCCTTTTGAACTTTGCATGGAATAGAAATTAACTCTGCAAAAGCCCAAGGCAAACAGATGTGCTTCCCACACTATTTGTTTTGGGTGAATTTCTCCTGATCCAATGCTTTCTTATGACTAAGATAGTGCCAAGTTGCCTTTTTGTAAAAGAAAAAAAGAAGATGGTTTTTACTTTTTCAGACGATCGTGACGCATCCTGCACATGTAAAACCTGATGTCAATGCTTCTGACACTAAAAGGCAACTTCCATTCAAAACGCCACAGTGGGAATGCTCACAGGCAGCTTGATCATTCAGTGTGAGTCAGCAGAATGCAATGTGACTTCAGAAATCAAGGATTCTTGGGCTACAGTGACGCCCAGAACTGAGGACGGGCTCAGGGTTTCAGGTGTTTGTATTGATACCCAGAGCTTGCTATCTACTTTCTTATGTGTAAAATAATAGCATGATGAAATCGGGGATTCACAGCCTGGCGGAATACAATTCTGACCCTGGCTTTCTCCTGCATGGAAGTGTAAACGCCTCCCCAGTAAATGTCTTGTGTGGTCTTCAGGATCTTACCCAGTCCGAATATCAATCCAGCCTTTTAACTGTGTCTTATACTCTGTGTCTGTCTCTCTCTCCCCCTCCCTCCCTCCCTTCATCCCTTCCTCTCTGTCTCTCTATCTCTCCATCCCCATCATTCACATATCTGCCAAACTGGACCCCTGGCCTTTCCTGTGCTTTCTCACCCCTGACCTCTGCTGCTCATCCATAAAGGTAAAAGCCTGCCAGTCAAATCCTACCCCTTCTTTAGAGCTGGGATCAAGTGCCAATTCCCCACTAAGTCCTTTGGATTCCTATGGCCTTCACGCAGTAAATATTTTGTGTGTGTGACTACTATGCATCAGGCACTATCCTAGGCACTTTTTCACTTTCTATTCCTACTAAAGTTCTTCTCACATTGCTTGGTGGCATCGGCTACATTGTGTTCACTTGACTTATCACTCCTGGTAGGTTGAGAGGGGGCAAAACTATGCTTTATACAGTTGACCCTTGAACAAGTGGGGGTTGGGGTACCAATCCACCCATGCTGTGGAAAATTGGAGTTTAACTTTATTTTTTATTTTTATTTTTGTTTTTATTTTTTTATTATGTTGTTTACGGTATTACAAATGGTAGTACATATGTCTCCTTTTTTTCCCCCCCATTGACCTCCTCCCAGCTTCCCCTACCCACCGGCACTTGCCCTCCCCCCTCCCCCCACAGGGTCTTGTGTCTATTGGTTATGCTTATATGCATGCATACAAGCCCTTCGGTTGATCTCTTATCCCCCACCCCCACCCCCCGCAGCCCTCCCCTGCCTTCCCGCTGAAGTTTGACAGTCTGTTCAATGCTTCTTTGCCTTATCTATTATAAACTGTTGGGTATAACTTTTGACTCCTCCAAAACTTTACTTCTAATAGGCTACTGTTAACATAAACAGTCCATTCACACATATGTTTCCATGTTATCTGTATTATATATACTGTATTCTTACAATAAGCTAGAGAAAAGAAAAAATTAAGAATATTGTAAAGGAGAGAAAATATGTATATAGTACTGTACATGATTTAAAAAAAAAAAACCTGTGTATAAGTGGACTCATGCAGTTCAAAGAGTCAACTGTACATCTTCATAGGCCTAAGAGAGTCCACCGCCTCCACTCCAGGTAGTTGGCATTGAAAGAATGAATCAGTACATGAATGAGTAAATAGAGATCGAGGTGGCTTTTGGAATCATAAAGCTGTCTACTCAGAAGATTCTATATTGTTCAGAGTCAGAAAGGTGTTCCATCCTATTTGGGAATCTTTATTTTAAAAACATAAAGTCTATTGAAAATTATTCAGAAGAAAGCTTTGAAAGAGGTTTTATCAAGAACCCTAGATGCCATTCATGGGCACTTTAAGTGTGGGCATTATGCTAACACCTCCTGTGTTCCCTAATTGGGTACATTCTGTAATCCCATGAGGTAGGCATTTTTATTATCTTCATTTTACAAATGAGAAAAACTGAGGCTTTAGTGTAACTCACTCAACATCACACGGGTAGTAAGTGACAGAGTCGGAGTTTAACTACACATATGCCCAAACTAAAGCCTAATTCTTAATCACCAGCCAGTATCTAAACTGATAAAAATTACCCTCTGTGGGAGAGGATGGGGAATGTGATGTGTAATAATACCTGAAAACTTGCCCTAACCAGTTTGGCTCAGTGGATAGAGTGTCGGCTTGCGGACTGAAAGGTCCCAGGTTCGATTCCGGTCAAGGGCATATACCTTGGTTGCGGATACGTCCCCAGTAAGGGGTGTGCAGGAGGCAGCTAATCGATGTTTCTCTCTGATCAATGTTTCTAACTATCCCTCTCCCTTCCTCTGTACAAAATCAATAAAATATATTTTAAAAATAATAATACCTGAAAACTAGAAAGTGAAATAGGCTCCATGAATGGGGAAAAAACTTACAAGCATTAGAGCAATTATTTGATAGTATTAACAGAGAGACGGTGGCCCGACTTAATATATCAGAATAAAAGGAAGTGACATAAGCCCCTTTAGGTTCTCTGTGGTCTCCATAGATTTGGGATTTGAGGCGACTTCATCAAGAAAATTGTGAATTTTAGATTTGGGGGTATCAGAGAATATTTAATTTAAAAAGAGACTATCTTTCCTTCTGATGTAGGATTGTTTATGCGCTGTAGAAAGGCATGATTAACTAACAAGAGTTGTGATTAACCAACAGAAGTGACATACATCTTGAAGACCTGCTAGAAGTTTTCTGGATTTACTCGGAAAAAGATGTTCTAGGAAAGTGAAAGAGTGAAATTATGGTGTCAGCAACCCTAGACTTGGTGTCAGAAAACCAGACCTGAAAACTTACAACCACGAGCTTATGGGCCAATGGTTGAAGTGTTCCAGCTTCAGTCCAGCCAGGTGTATCTGCCTGAGGTCCCTCACGGGGGTGTTGTGAAGATGCAGTTCCCAGAGAACGGTGAAAGTCATGGGAAAGCCCTCAGATGGGTGTCTCTTAAGCCCAAGGTTAGTCCCAAGAAATTGCCATTTTGCCCGCACAGGTGGAGGGCCTCTTCTTCCTTAGTCTTCCAACACCACCTCTTCTTCGGCCATTTTCTTTGTCCACAGAAACTCCCTCATTCTCAACTCTGAAGCCATCCCAACTCATCACTCTCTGGTGTGATGACACATTAGAATCCCAGAAATTTATAGCTGGAAAGGATCTTAGAAATAAGCCACCCAGCCTCTCACTTAGGAGACGAGAGCTTAGCCCCTTAGGTTCTGTGACTGCCCAAAGCTGTGCAGTGGTAGCGAAGAGGCTGCAACCCACCACCTTGACTTCCCCTCCAGGGCACTTCCTCTTCTGCCTCCTCCTCCTCTGTCCCCTTGGGCTGCTCCTCAAATAGGCATCAAATCCTTCCTCCTCATATGCTTAGCTTTTCAGTCCTTTCTCCTCCAGATGTGTCCCTACTCAGCTACTGGCTTCAAAAACTATCACACTTGCACGCAGGACTTCTAAAGCCCATTTTTACATAGGACAAGTTTGGGGTTACGGTTTTGTTCCCCAGAGTAGGAGGCTTCCAGTTTTAAGTGGGCGGGATTCATGGCTTTAAATCACGTGGAATTACCTAATGAGACACTTGTTCATTTTCTCTGAATTCTTCCAGGAGGAAGTGTCAGGTCAGTGCTGATCTGCCTCTAATGCTTGCTCAGCTCCCTTTTCAGCAAGGAGTGAGGCAGCCGGGGCTCCAAGCCCTTAGCAGATCCAGTGTCCAGTGAGAGTGAAATAACATCTGATTATTGTTTGGCTTGACTTCCTTTTTATTTATGAGTGCCTTCTAATATGGACAGTTGGGGACTGGTTTTCCAATTAAGCTAGAGTTTAAACGTTTCTATTTTATATAATGTTAAATATGTAGAGTCAACCTGAAAAAATATTCAATTAAACTTAGGTGGCATGGGGTATGCCCCCACCCCCACCGCCATGCACACGCATGTGTGCGCACACATATGCACATTAGGTCTTCAAAGCAGAGGTCGGAGAAGAAGCCAGTTTTGTGTAACAGTTCAAAGTATCTATGAGGGAGAAGGAGAATTTATATGCTGGAAACCACTTTTTGGCCTCCGAGGGCATTTCTGTTTACCCGAACTGTGTATAAAAATACCTCACAGCATATAGTTTCATCAGCAAGTATTCTAACTTGGTGGAAATGATTTACTGAAACTTAGACCACCTCCTGAAATCCAGCCAAAAATCTGATTTGGAAAACTAAGAAGTCCTATTTAGTTTCTGCCGTCATTGTTCCTCGACCACATTGACTGGGTAATTAGTGACATATAAAGTTCTTTCATTCTGTCTTCGTCTGTCATCCTTTCATCTGAGCCTCATGAGGTTGTTTCTCTCTCCTCTATGGTCACTCCCTAAGAATGTCCTGAACTGAACATTTAGCTTTTTTTGTGTGTTTTTTAAAAAATATATTTTTATTGATGTCATAGAGGGGGAGAGAGATAGAAACATCAATGATGAGAGAGAATCGTGATCTGCTGCCTCCTCCATGCCCCATACTGGGGATCGAGCCCACAACCTGGACGTGTGTCCTGACCAGGAATTGAACCCATGACCTTCTGGTTCATAGGTCGATGCTCAACCACTGAGCCACACTGGCTTAGCAGAACATTCAGTTTTTAATAAATGGCAGTCAGCTTTGGCCACAGCTCACTTGCTTCACACATACGGAAAAGGCTGGGTCTTCTCTTGTGTCAGTGGTTTTTGGCAGGAGGGCAGTGAAGTTTTTGTAAAGTGTGTGCATCTGGCAGCCAAAAGTGTCCTGTAGATATTTTTTGCAGGAAAAGGTATGCTTGGAGATGACCACTCTGCACAGATTCTGTGAGGGTTTCAAAGTCTTTGCAACCTGTTATTTTAGATTCTGAGCATATTTGTAGCTCCAGGAGTATAAAAATAACCTGTGTTTTCTTGGAAAATGTATGTGTCTGGGATGACAGGAGCAGCAACTTTAAATAAGATTTCCAGCCATTTACAGTTGAAGCTTACCAGTAAAAATATGTTTATTTAGACATTAAAATCCTAGGGTGCCCATGTAAATACCCTAAACAATGTGTTACATGCGCGTTCTTCGCTAATGTGCTTTAACTTTGAATGTTTTTAGTTCCGGCTCCTGGAGTGTTAATGTACTACAGGCAAAGCTGAACTCAGATGGTGGGTCTTATTTGCTGTTCAACATATTTAGACGGCATGTTTCTTACATCCAAGAGAATTGTTTCTGATGTAGGTAAAAGTCACATCACAACTGAGAGTGTAAACTCCTGGCTTTTAATGCTCATAGCGACACAGAGGGTTTTGTTGGGCAATAGAAGAGAGAGAAGGCAGCAGGTGTCCCCTGCACTCCCTGTTCGTTCCTCTGTGTGTTTAACAAGCATCACTAGATTATCTGTTGTCGGCAAAGCTGTGTGATCAAACGGGGAGGACACAGAAGGCCAGGCCCCTGTGCTCATGGAGCCAACAGCCTGCTTTATTCCATCAGCGTTTCACAAAAATCAGGATAAATCGCTTCTGTTGTCAAAATATAATTTTCCAAGAGTTAAAAAACAGTAATTAAGCCAACTATTTAGTAAGCACACATTGAAGACTTATATAACTCATTAATGAGGGAACCAAGAGGGTGACTTAGCTGGTTTAAAGGAGGCTATGAGAAAAATATCTGGGTAGGTGGATAGGTAAGACAAATGGGTGGATGGACGGACAGACGGATGGATGGATAGATGGATGGATAGATTTATGGGTGAATGAGATAAAAGGAAAAAAATAATGCTCGATTAAGATAGCAAAGTTAGATATAAAACTCATTAATGTCCTACAAGGCAATAAAAGAGTAATTTGAGGGGTTATATTTCAACCAAGCAGAAATCCTTTGTACCTATCCTAGACAAATAGTGTTTGTAATTTCCCAGTCTTCTACAATCTTTACACAGTCTGGGTCCGATCAATAGTAAATAGTAAGTCAAACAAAGTTACGTTTCTCAAGAGCATTAGATGACTCTTAGGTAAGCGAGTCAGTCAGTGCTACAGTAAGCGCTACCCTACAGGACTTTCTGCAGTTAAGGAAATACTGTGTCTATGTGCTGTGCAGGGTGGTAGCCACTGGCCATATGTGGCTATTGAGCCTTTGAAATGTAGCCAGTGAAAATGAGGAATGGAAATTCTAATTTTATTTCATTTTCACTAATTTTGTTGTCATTAGTCACATGTGATTAGTAGCTGTTCTATTGGGAAGGACAGCTCAAATAGGCCATTAAATGGGCAGTCCTTTACCTGTTTTTTCTTTTTCTGGATACGTTTTTTTTCCCTAAACATTTTGTAAATTAAATCATATTTTAAATATTCTAAGAGGAGTTAAATGTGTAAAAGAACTCAGAGAACCGTTCTTTGAAAAGACCTAATTCTGTCACTAATCAAATAATTTCTTTGGTAAATGTGGTGGCTCTGACATTGGGTTTCTTGATAGTGGACTCATCTGAAATCATTGGCCGACGAGGGAACCACTTATGAAGTTAGCCTATTTGGAGAGAACCCAACTCTGCATTATGTTTTCCAAGTGAATCAGCTTGGTATTAATTTCCTTTAGCAAGATAATAACAGTCAGCTCTAGTTTTGATTAAAAGGGGCTCTCTGGTTTGAAAAAAAAAAAAGGAGGACAGATTATTACTATTTCACAAGGACTTTAAGGCTTAACTAAGTTAATGTTTCTGCTGCCATCACTTCATTACTCAGAACGAGCCATCAATGCATCGATAAGGTTGGCTTTGATTTCTCACGAAGCTCTGTAGTTTTACTTAGTTTCTCTCGCTTGCTTGCTTGCAGGGGTTTTTCCGCAGAAGTATTCAGAAGAACATGATTTACACTTGTCACCGAGATAAGAACTGTGTTATTAATAAAGTCACCAGGAATCGATGCCAGTACTGTCGACTCCAGAAGTGCTTTGAAGTGGGAATGTCCAAAGAATGTAAGTGGAGTCTCAAATTTTTTCCCTGTTTGCCTTATCTATACATATGAGCTGCCCCACTTCCAAAATCCAGTCGTGGGGGACGTCAGCATGTGGAATTCAGATGTGACACTAATGATATATTGCCAAGGGCAGGTGTAAACAGAGATGGCAGGAAAATAGAATAACTGTGGGGATTTTTCAGATAAAACTTGAGTGGCAGTTGGTGAAAAGATAGGAGTTGGGTGTCGTGGATGGCAGATTTGTATTCCAGAGCAGTTACTCATATGTGTTTCAAAGCCACGAGTATCTTGGACGTACCACATAGCCACTCGGAGACTTCATTGTCCCATCTTGACAATGGAATACAGTTTTGCTTGTATTGGTGAGAATAAAGTGAGGCAAGAGGCATGCATATTGACAGTAGTGATAATTTGCCCTAATTTTTTAGAGGGAAGAAAGCGTAAAACTTTTGTTGTGGAAGAAAGGGAGACATTTGGCACGTTGGCATTTTTCGCAAACTTGATTTAGAAAATATTTGATTTTTTTTCCTCCCAAGCCACCCCCTCTTCCAAACAATTATATACTTTATTAATGCAAAGAAAGAGAACATTTTAGTAGATTAAAAATTAGTGGTCCATAAGCATCAGATAACAGGGGCTTGTAATAGATGTGTGCTTTGATATAAGCAGAATACAAAATATCTTCATTCTCTCTTTGGTGCTTTCAAATGTAGGGAATAAGAAATTGACAGGCAAATGGCTTGGTTGAGGCAGGCCTAAGAAAGATGTTGGGGTGCGTGCTGGTGAAGCACTTAATGGGATGGCTGTTGTTTTATTCATCCCATCACTTGGGGATATGGCGAAGGCAGAACTGTGAATGGGGCCCCGGGCTAGGTGCCGTGAGAGGACTCTGGAGATGCCTGAGACATGACCACTGCCCCTAAGAGCGTGAGAGAAAAAGCCAGGCATCTTAGCCACAATCCCACAGTGGGGTTTGAAGACTTACATTACAGGCTCTTGGATTTGGAACATGGAAATGCAGCCATGGAGGAGGAGGCTGACTGGGAGGGAAAGTCCCATAACCAGGCAGCATGACTCTGACAGGCTCTCTGCTGGGAGCCACTACTTGGAGATGTTTCTTCGTATCCGGCCCAGCATCCTAACTGTACTTAGGGTTTATTTAATTCACTTTCCTACATCTTGCATTTCTACACTTCAGGGAAAACTTCAGGGTTGGGACTAACTCGGTTGACTCAAGCCTATTAACACTTTCTGTGTCCCACCCAGCCAGTCACTGGTTCATGGTGGAACATGTAACCTAGTCCCATCCAATGAGAATGAATTCAAGATTCATGCTCATGACCCATACAAGAAATAAATGATAAATTAGATTTCATCAAAATTAAAAATGTCCACTCTCCAGAGTCCACTGTGAAATTCATGAAAAGATAAGCCACAGACTAGGAGAAAATCTTTACCAATATCTGGTAAAGGACTTGAAAGTAGCACATATAAAAACTCAATAATAAGACAGCAAATAGCTCAATTACAAAAAATAGCCAGACCCCTTAAAAAGTGCCAAGATCATGTAAGACTGATGAGCTGTCCCAAACTAAAAGAGATATGACAGCTAAATACAATGCATAACCCAGATTGGATCAGGGATCAGAGGTAAAATAGCTCTAAAACACATTTTTATGCCAATTAGTGAAATTTGAATATGGACTATAAATTAGAATATAGCATTGTATCAATTTTAAGTTTCCTGACTTTGATCATTGGACTATGGTTATATAAGAGAATGTTCTTGTTCTCAGTGTCTGCAGCTAACTCTCCATGGTTCAAGGAGAGTGTGTGTGTGTGTGTGTGTGTGTGTGTGTGTGTGCGTGTGTGTGTGTGGCAAGAGAGAAAAAGAGAGAAAATGTGACAAAATATTTAGAATTGTGAATCTGGAAGAAGGATATACAGGAATTCTTTGTACTTTTCTTGCAACTTTTCAGCAAATTTGAAATTTTATCAAAATAAAATTACAAAAAAAAAAAGACTCATGCTTAGACTATTGGGGCAGAAGAAGGGCCATCCCTTCCAATGCACATGAATAAGGAAAGAAGTAGATGTCCTCCACCCGCTAGGGAAGTCCACTGTGGGACAAAGCAGGCACTGTGGATGGAAGAGTAGAAAGATAGACTGAAGTCACGCCCTGAATGGCATCACTGAATTGCTAAACCAACCAACCCCGAAACCTCTGCCTCCAGATCCTTTTGTTCTATTTGCCAAGAAGTAGCCATTAAGGCAATTGAGGTTGGAGACTTGTTTATACTTAGGGTCCTGATGAACAAGAATGGACTAGGTCATCAGACAAGAAGGCTTCCTGCATGTATCATCCGGTTTGGGAGAGTCTTCTTCCTCTGGACAGTTCTAACTCTAGATGATGAGTTAGTTGACCACATTCAGGCAGGTCCTTTGGCTCCCTCCAAACTTTAGAGCTATTGCATTACTTAAAATCAGTGAATATGAAGATATGAAACTAATATTCACTTAGCTCAGGTCCCACATCCTATCATTGAAGAGAGAGTATGTTATTATCTGAAATAGCCAGATTATTTATAGGTGCGAGTGGGGCTCACAGGATGATCACCTAATGCTCCGTTTTTGGTCTGACATTCTGTAGACACGGATGTCGCACTGTAGGTCTGTGGGAGAATTTCAGTGCAGGCTGAAATTATAAATGAGTAAGCCAGATGTGGACTCAAGGAAAATCAGTACTTTTGCATTTATTTTGTGTGGGCTGGAGACCCATTTCCTGCTTACATTACTTAAAACCCATATCCTGCTGCTCTGTAAAAGCTGGCAACTTGGTTAGCAATTAAAAAAAAAAATAATGTTTACACCCACAGGAAAACTCTAGTTTCAACCCTCAAGGAACGTATCACCTTAATTAGATTTAAAAATATAAAAATGGGAAGAAAATGGGGTCATTATGCCCAAGTACACAAACATAAATATGTTTTCTGTAGAAGGAAATTGAAGGGAAAGAAACAAACACTTGGAATATAGGTACGGAGGCTCTAATAGAATATTTTTTTAAGTTGAAACTGAAGGAAGCAGGAAAATATGAGAATCGGTAACCATTTATACCACAATCTACGTAACTGAAAGGAACCCAAGAATAATAGAGACTCATGGAATGTTAGAACTGAAAAGGGATCTCAGAGATTGATTTTCACTCACCTCTCTCATTTGACATACAAGTACACTAGGACCCAGAAAGATGAAACGGCAATCCCCAACTGGCTAAAGACAGACCAAGATTGCTGTTCACGCCTGCCACCTCTCCTTGCCAAGCTTTCTTTGCAATACCAAGATTAGCAAGATTTGCATTGGCCCTAACCGGTTTGGGTCAGTGGATAGAGCATCGGCCTGCAGACTGAACGGTCCCAGGTTCAATTCCGGTCAAGGGCATGTACCTTGGTTGCAGGCACATCCCCAGTAGGGGGTGTGTAGGAGGCAGCTGATTAATGTTTCTCTCTATCCTTCTCCCTTCCTCTCTATAAAAAAAAATCAATAAAATATATTTTAAAAAAAGATTTGCATTCAATTCTAGCCACAGGTCAGGTCACTTGGTTAATATGTGTCAGAACTCTTTGGATGCAAGTACAGAAAACCTAGCTCAAACTGGCATAAGCTAAAAAAATTAAAAAATAAATCCGCACATGTAACTGAACAGTTCAGAGTAACACAACTGGATCCAAGGGCTCTTGTTCCTTTCAGGGCATGGTTCCTCTTCATCTGTCACAGCTGGTTTTTGCTATGTTTGTTTCATTTCCGGGAAGATTTTCCCCAAGGCCAATAAAGATTGCAGCTACCAACAGCTCCAGGCCTATTGTCTACCCAGCAGCTAGAGAGAGACTCCACCTGTGCCCAGAGACCAGTTGTGATTGGCCTAACTTAGGTCACGTGCCCCTCCAGGAGCCCATTGCTTGGCGGGGAGGGCAGACTATTGTGATTGATTAGGCCTGGATCATGTGCCAGTCCCTGGGAGACAGGATTGAGTTTGAGCTCACCCAAACCACATGGGCCAGGAGCGCAGGAGGAAGTGTTCCTCGGTGGGAAGTCAGAGAGACAGGAGGCAAACCAGGCTGGTCACACAGTGCTGTTCCCAGTATATCCTTATTCTTTATCCTGGTGGCAGTGGGAGAGAAAAAGGGAAGGGAAGGGGAGGGGAGGGGAGGGGAAGGGGAGGGAAGGGAAGGGAAGATGCTGAAAGAAAGAAACCTAAGAATCATATTATAGTAATAGCTAACATTATAGTAATAGCTAACACGTTTCCTGTGTGCCAGGCACTGGCTTAACCTCTTTAAATACTTTATCTCATTTGATCCTCACAACAACATATGAGATAAGCAGTTAAAATCCTTCTCTTCCTTCTTCCTCCTTTTCTTGGCAGATGAGGAGGCAGAGGCACAGAGAGGTTAATTAACTTACTCAAGGTAACACAGTAAGGGGATTTGGACCAAGGTAGTAATATACACTGCATGCTATAAAAATCCACTTTTAAAATTCTGAATTTTCTTTGCAACGCCACTCTATTCAAGGGGTTTATAGAAAGTAATCACACTCCTTGCTCTATCTTAGAGATGTAGCCTCTGGAGAATTATGTGTAAATTTAACTTTTATAGATCAAATTTGGTTTTAAATATATAGGGGGATTTTATTAGTAAAAGAAATCCTTTTGTGTGGCCAAGAATAGGATGAATATTTTTGAATTCTTCTGTGAATCCTGGTTGGTATGCCTTATATTTTCCAAGGGGTTTATAAGGCTAGCGGAGCCTTTTTTTCCAGAGGAACAACTATTTGTCAGAGCATGGAATTTGAAAGCGGTAACAGCAAGCGAAAAAAAAATCGATTTTCAGCAGCATTCTAAAAGTGGTACAAAAATTTATGAAGAACTTGGGAAGGAGGCAAAGGAAGCAGAATGACTCAACAGTGAGTGATGAGCTTCTGCTGGCGGGGTGGGAGGCTTATACCGATGTCAGCACAGGCAAGTCTGAGGCTCAGCCCTAAAATAAAGACAAGAAATAAAAAAGAAACAATAGATGAAGGACAGAATTTGGAATTGTGAACGAGATGACTGGACGAGTTTATGATGCAGATAAACAGCTCATTGCCCATGATGGGGAAGGGGAAGGTTTGGGACAATGCCGCTTAAAGACAATGCAATAGGAGTGTCATAAGTCCAACAGAGGCATTTGAGTCAGTTACAGAAATGCTAATGCACCTTTAAGCCAGGGATCAGCAAGTGTTTTTCAAAAGGGCCTCATAGAAAATATGTTTGGCTTTGTGGGCCCTATGATCTCTCTCAGTCACTCAACCCTAATGTAGCACAAAAGCAGACACAGGAAATATATAACAAAGTGATGTGGTTGTATTCCAATAAAACTTTATTTAAAAAAGCAGGTGAAGGCCTGGGTTTAGCCCGGAGGCTATAGTTTGCCTACTTTTGCACCTAATGGCCAGGTATGCCACTTATGGATGCTCTGTGACCTCATCTCCAGCTCCCACTCTCATCCACTCATCTCCTACCAATAGGCACCCCAGTTCCCAGCCCCCTTGGACCATGCTGACTCATAGGCCTCATACTTTTAGTGTGGCTCCCCTACATGCGGTTTGGGTGAGGTCAAGCTCAATGCTGTCTCCCAGGGACTGGCACATGATCCAGGCTTATATTTTTGCAGAAGCTATTGCCTGGCATTGGGCTTTCACCTCCTCCTCCTTCAGCTGAGCCCCAGGAGCCTGCTGAAGTGTCACTTCCTCTTTGAAGCCTCCATTGGACCCCACACTCTAGGCAGAATTATTCATTTTTCCCATGTCCCTGTAGTGCAATGAACACACCTCCATGAACTGCAAACTTTATTACAGTGTGATTCTTCACACACCAGGGAGGCTCCCTGGCTTGATGATAAACCCCTAAAAGGCAAGCCTCAAGTCCTCCCCATGCTGTAGTCCCAGTTAGCACGATGCTTGGCTCAGTGGGGTGAGATTGGTCAGGTGGTTAAATGGGGCCGTTTGAAAAGACAACCAAATCCAGCATCTCCCTGGCTTTACTTTCTAAAAAGCTGTCAGACACAGAACAATTCTGGGTGTGTATCTGTTCAGCCCTCCGCCATTGCCTCTTTGATCCGGATCCAGAACAAGTAATTCAACTTCTTTGGGTTTGTGTGTTCTACCAGGAGAAGAGGAACATCAGGTTTGACTAAAAGCCCAGGCATGATGTGAGAATCGATGCTTTTAATCCTGTTTAGACAACAGTGTTTCTACAGTCTGCCTCCTCTTGCCAGTTCCCTCCCCTGGAAGACATTAGATCCTCCAGTGTATTTGCTATTGAAAATGGTTGCATGGAGCAGGCTTCTTGTATAACTGTGCATGGCAAAAATCCAGTTAAGGTGGACAGGTGCCCGTCTGGAGTGGCTCAGTGATTGAGTGTTGACCTATGAACGAGGAGGTCACGGTTCGATTCCCGGTCAGGGCACATGCCCGGAATGTGGGCTCAATCCCCAGTGTGGGGCACACAGAAGGCAGTCGATCCATGATTCTCTGCCATCATTGATGTTTCTGTCTCTCTCCCTCTCCCTTCCTCTCTGAAATCAATGGGGTGTGTGTGCGCGTCTTTTTACAGATGGACAGTTGACAATGGACAAATGGTGGGGTTTGGGGCTCACACACTTTTGTTAAACATTGGCTATCAAGTTGCTCATCGACAAAAGGAGAGGATCCAGGGATAGGCTAGACTTTGGGGTCAGGAGGCCAACAGAACAAATGGAAGATAAGAATTAGGCCAGACTCAAGACCTGTGTGCTGTGATGAAGGGAAAGTAGTGGACCCTGCCTGCTTCCAGCGTGTGACCAGTTCCCTTGGTCCTCTGCCCTTCAGATGGGGTGCCCCCAACCCCATATCTGTAACAGAGATACTAGGCAAGGTATTATGGCTGCCACCCCCATTTGATTTCTTTTCTTTCTAAAAACCACTGGCCATTCATTCACAAAGGAACCTCTTCAGATGCTCTCTGAACTTACGTGTATGAGGCATGCCTTTGAGAGGTGGGCAAAGCCTGTCTTTGATTTTGTGTGAGAATGCTGTGTAGCGTTTATTTCCCAGCATTTTTCGCTATGACAGTTCCATAAGTGTATTTGTAGAATAGAGCAATTGAATAATCTCTGAATTTAAGAGTCCCTAAGCACTCATTGACACCTTCTCATTTGGGGCATATTGAGCTTAAAAACCGCTTTTTATAAAGTCTCTAAATTCCGATTTATACTTTAGACGGGAACGTCCCCACGGGTCGATTGGATGGAATGAATGTGCTCAGAACGGATGCTGAGATACTTCCACGGGAGGTTTCTGTTGTTCTGTGCTTCTCACTTCCCCTTTAGTGTTAAACTTACATTAAAACAAACCTTTTGGATTAAAGGCACTTAACCTCAGTTAAAATCACTTTTGTTGGGTGCACAAATTATATTGATATGCGCATTGGTTCTCTGGCTGGATTTTACTGGCTTAATAATGAGGAAATTCATATTGTAGGTTGCCCTGTGTACTTGGGAAATTACATAAAAATCATCATCAGGGCACTTAATGTCTTTCTAATTTTAGTTTATTTCTTCATTTGTTCCCTAGCTACATCCCAGCCTGTGACTGCGTTTCCAAGATTCACTGTGATCATTGCCTTCTGCTCACCAGAGGCAGCTTTAACTCTCCCCGCCACCCCCCGCCTTCTCCTTTCCCCAAAGGGCCGCCCCAAAAGTCAATGAAAGGCTGGAAACTTTTTATTTTTATTTTTAAAAAATGTCATCGGAGCTTGAAACTAAAAATCTGCTGCCCCTTTCCACTGGCCAAATGTTAATGTTTTCCTGCATCTGCCCAGGAGATTAGAAAAAACACACATTCCCTTTGCGTACCCACAGCCCTGTGATGTCACTGCCACTGTGGGACTGGAAGCCCATTAACACCCAGACTGCAAAGGAAGTATTAAAATTCCTTCAGCTTTACTAACACATTTCTCCCTGCTGCCTGTGTCCCTGAAACAGGATGCTCAGCACATTCTCACCTTAGAAAAAGGAGAAGTTTCCATGACACAATGGGACAGAGCAGAGGGGGGAAACAGAGGGCTTTGGGGTTAGCCCGAGCTGGGTTCAAATCCAACCCTACTCTCTAGCTGTCTCACCTCAGGCAAGATGCGTCACTTTGCTTCAGGTGGAACAACCTAACCTACACCATGAGGCTTATCGTGGAAATCTTGCGGGATTGTGTTGTGCTTCAGATTTCATGAGGATAATGCATTTAGCACCGTACTTGGCACACAGTAGGTGCTAAATAAATGATAGATGTTCTCTCGGGTACTTCCTCCAGTGGGGACACAGGCTCTGTCCTCTGCTCTTGTTGCTGCTGCTACAGCTACGTTTCGTTGTTGGTTTTGGGGGTTTTTGTTGTTTATTTTTAATGTCAGCCTCAGTCCCCTTTCAGGAGAAAAGTGACGTGTGGGGGCTCTATTTGTTCTGAATGGTTGATAACGCCACAGGGTAGGTGTACAGCCCCGATATTAAGTCACAGCATTAAAAATAAAGCTTGAAGGCATCCTTTCCAAAATAAATAGTCACCTTCCTCGCCTACTGGAAACTGGGAGGCAGATGGCTCATCTGCCCGGAGATGCTGAAACGTGTAATCAGAGAACAGGACCGGATCCTGGTATCATGGAACCCAATGCCATGGGGAAAACCGAACTGGGGTGTTAGAAAGGACGCCTGGCCCCCTTCCTGCATCTGTTAGCTCAAGGTGAGGCCAGTGGGGTCTCCCAGGCAGTGCCAAACCCTCACCGAATCGCCAAGAAGGCAGAGTCTCCCTCCCTCCCAGCATCCTCCTTTGTCACCCATTTCGGGGGGAAGGCTGGGGATGACGTTGGCGATAATAGGATAGTTGATGGTCACAAAGTGTTTTACCAACAGCACCCTCTGCCAAGACTTCAGGTTATCCGATGTGGCAGGTAGGATAGGCACAGTGTTATGATCCTCAGTGTCCTGAGATTCAGGCCAAGAGATCTGCCTGAAGTCGCACTGCTGGCTTAAACCTATGGGTCCTGCCTCACTCCAGTCCCCGGTATTGACAAATAGAGTTCTTGTGTGCCAGTAGTGCTAAAAACTTTTCAGTATCTTCGCCCATCTTTGCTCCCAAATCACATATTCTATCGTTTACATACATGATTCGATTTGATAGATGGACTAGTTTAAGGCAGTACTTCCCCAAGTGCAAACTCGGCATACAGTGATATGGAACATAATTTTAGGGAGTATTGAATTTTAGCACGGACTGATATCAAATCATGGAGTGATAAAGCCATTCCCTTTTCAGTACTCAGTCTTTTTATTACCAGGGAGAAAATCTCAGTTGATGCCAGAGCAGCCTTAATGAATAGCTCTTGAATCTTTGCTAATCCTCCTTTTCTACAGAGAGAGAACAGGCAACCATACCTATTCAACACTAAATTGTATTTATTTCCGAGATGCGTAAACTGTTTCCTCAGGGGCCAGGCAGTATGTATTCTAGGCTTTGCAGGCCATTCGGTGTTTGTTGCAACCAGTTGATTCTATCTGTTATTGCATCATGAACGCTTCATGAATGAATAAGGCTTTGTTCCAATAAAACTTTATTTACAAAAACAGGCAATCAACCTGAAAACCCTGTTAGTTTTTACCCTCCTCTTCACAGAGAGTAATACACTTTTTTTATAAAAGTAATATAAAATCCTTTAAATTTTATTTAAGAAAAAAAATCAATTTAGACAGAAACCGTAAGAGCATCGTGGCCTGTGAGTCTGAAAATGGTGAAGGTAGTACTGGAAGAATGGAAGTTTAAAAAATCTGTTTTTGTATGTTAGCTGGTCATGTGTTCTTGTATCTTAACAGGAATAGGGCAGAATCTGGGGGAGGGGGTCTCAGCCCCCTCAGAGCTCTCAGTAGTGCCTCAGTTGTGGTCGGGATCCCACTGACCCGCCCCTCAGCCCTTCCCCCATCCTGAGCTGTATACAACTGGAGAATGGGCAGCTGGGTCTTGCTTCTCTTAGCTCCTTAGGGGTTAGTCCTGTCCTGGTACGAGGAAGGGTCGATGAATGGGTGGAACTGTCAGTATAGGATTTGGGCATTTAGTGAACTGATGGGGAGTATATGAGGAACCAGGGGCCCTTCAGTTGCACTCTTTACTCCCCTTCCGAAGACTGTCAAGGTAGTGCTGTGACTTAAAGCACAGACTTGAGGGGCATCTTGGATTTGAATCCAGCCCACCCCTTAGCTCTCTGTGATCTTGGGCAGGTTATTGAGCATCTCTGTGCCTCTGGTTCCTTCTCTAATAATAGGGTCTACCTCATCTGGCTATTGGGAGGAATCAATGAATGAATTAATGATAGGAACTAAAGACATTTCTTAGGTAAGTGTTAGCTCTTGTTACTCTTCTCCTGCTCTGATAATGACCCCTTCTGGTCTCCTAGGAATGACTGATTTGATTATCGATATGGCCTTAGTGACTACAGTGCAGCTAATGCTCCTTCTGGCCTCATGGTCCATTTACTCAAAACAAGAGGTACTGTCAGATTTGACATTTGTCCTTGGGGGTCTCAAATGCAACACCCACAAAGCAAGGTATCAGCAGTGAGCCAGATGATCCTGTACGGGGGATGCATAGCCCTTCATCCCTTACAGAATCAGCTCCAAGCATATCAGCGTGGGCAGAACCCTGCACAGCTGGCTCAGCCTGCCCCAGCCTACCCAGGACCCTGTCAGCTCCCCACAATGCCCTACAGACCAGCCACCAACTAGCACTCAGCATGCCCGTTGCATTGTGTGGCCTCAGGATGTGCATGCTATTCTCTCTACCTGTGATGCACATCCCCATCTCACTCCTAAACACACAAACACACTTCTCTAACAACAGGGAGCAGGTGTGAATTGCTCTCACCTCTCTACAGTGTGACATGGTGGTGGCACCTCTGTTGCCACTAACTGTTGGGTGACTTTGAAAGTCAAAGGTGTTTTTGAGTCCAGGAGGTAGGGAGGCATGTAAGTAGGGGTGTGTGAAAGAGAGAGAGAGAGAGAGAGAGAGAGAGAGAGAGAGAGAGAGAGAGAGAGAGAGAGAGAGAACGAACATATACAAGTGTTCTCTGCACTGGTTGTGGGCATCTTAAGGGCAAGCGCAGTCTCAGTCTATTCCTATTTGGTTCCTCAACTGTAAGTCCAATACCTTGTACTTAATAGAAATTTCTGGAATAGGTTGGAAACAGAATATTTGAGGAATATAAATTCTAAATCAGGCACTTCGATTTGATCTTTCCAAGAGTTAGAGACTTGAATGATGTCCCATTGGTATAATGAGTCTGTTTTGTCTTTTCCACCTTGCCTCCTTCCTCATTGGCACCATATGAATACTAGCATTTTACCCCTTTGATGACATGAAGCCTTGACCTTGTTTGTTCCATAGTGGACGTGACCAGAGGGAGTTTGCCAATAGGTCCTAATAGAGAAGATCTGCTTTCTCTCAAAACTGTGCACACCTATCACCATAATTCATCAAATCCAGAATTTGTTAGGCGCCCTATCATTTTGTGTACCACTAACAAGCAAACAGCAGCAATTAAACTGAGACACCCTGAAGATTATAGGACAGGTGGCAATTTCAGAGCAGGAGAGAGGGAGAAACCAAATATCAGCCGTGTTAAGAAAAGGAAGCATCTCGCGTTCTAGGCTGGAGATATCCTGTTTTCATCTTGAGCTGTTTTTTTCATTCTGCTTGAAATAGACATTGATAAAACCTCAGTGTCCAAAGACAGTCCCCAGCACAGAGAGTTGGCTGAATAAATATGCAAGTGCTTCTAGAAGAGCTCGTAGAGAGCCCTTTGTTTGGAAACAAATGTCCCCGTGAAAATAGCAACCCAAAATTCTCCCGCCGTTCCCTGTGTTCCGGGGCGATGAACATGGCCCTTTAAGTACCTTCTCCCAGTGACAGCAGTTCTCTGGAGGGTGGCTACCTAAATTGCTCAATAAATCCATGCATGGAGTGCGGTCAGGAATTTGCTCTTCTCGGAATGGTGTTGAGCACTTAAACCCATCTCCTCTCCCTCTGCCCTCACAAAACAGTAACTATCACAGTTATTTCTCTCATCCTTCTCCCTTGAAAACTGGGCAGCAAAGATTTGCTCAGTGATCCGATGAGCTTGATTAATGGAGACAGGCGTCATTTTAAGACTGGGACCAAGTAGAGTGAACACCCTTCTTCCCCAAGAGAAGGAATGTCATTGTCACAAAGACACTTAATTGTTCCAACATTTCATTGCACCAACAGAACTATCCCTGTGGATTTTTTTTTATTTCTGATTGCTTTGTTTTCCAAATGATTTTAGGACAGAAATGCTATTTTGATGTTGGCGGATGCAAACCCCACCCCCCAATTTGTTTTAGCTTCTGGGGGCACATTTGATAAAATCACTTGGTCAGGCCTATAAACAGTATTTTGATTCAGCAACATTGTTTAAATATTAAAATAGAACTAAGGGATTTCACTGGGGTTTCTAAATGGACCCGCTTAGAAGCCAGTCCTGACAGGCCCTTCCAAAGGGAAAGACAGCAGTTGCTTCTAGTAAACTCTGTCAACTCGGGGTTTAACGAGGACAGGAAGAGGTTTGGTGCAAAATGTAATGCGTGGAGGACTCCCACTTTGCGTGCCGAAAGTGTCCGGACAAAATGCTTGAGCAATTGTAAACGGAAGGGAAACTTGGCTGGGGTGCTCTTGGACTTTGAGCTCTCAGAAATGTAAAAATGTGCCGGCTCAGCCCTGGCTGGTATGGTCAGGTTGAGCGTTGGCCCATGCACCAAAAGGTTGCTGGTTCGATTCCCAGTCAGGACACAGGCCCAGACTGTGGGATGGATCCCCAGTAGGGGGTGTGCAGGAGGCAGCCAGTCGATGTTTCTCTCTCTCACGGATGTTTCTCTCTCTCCCTCTCCCTTCCTCTCTCTCTAAAGATCAACAAAAACATACATTTCTATATATATGAAAGTCTAATATGTAAAGTGTCCCCTCGGGAGTTCGACTGGGAGACTGGAAACTCAATCACTCACTATGACGTGTGCTGACCACCAGGGGGTGGTGTGGAATGAAGGAAGGCCCCGGCCAGCAGCCAGAAGGCCCCGATTGCCGATTGGCCCTGATCGCCAGCCAGGCCTAGGGACTCTACCTTAGCACAAATGTCATGCACTGGGCCTCTAGTGTGTATATATATATATATATATATATATATATATATATATATATATACACACACACACACACACACACACAAATGCAGGCTCAGAAGGTATTCCCCCCCCCCCCCCCCCGAAATGGATGCAGCCCAGTGATCTATTTTAGGAAGGGAGACATCAGGACTTCTCCTGCTGGGTCCCTGGGCTGTGCAGTCCCTGGGAGATGGCTTCCCCCACATTCCCCAAGTGATGACGGTTTCCAGCTCTGAGAATGCAAAGCCCTGTTTCCCCAAAGAGTGCCTTGTGCCTGGCTCTGTGTACCTGAGTAGTAAGCACAACCATCAGATTGAAGTGCGGTGCTGACAGTGAAAGCACTGGCAATACCAAGTGATGGCAGGATGTGAAGCAACTAGAACTCATACATGGATGGTGGAAGTATAAATGGGGCCAGTTTGGAAAAGTGTGCAGCAATACCTCCTAAAGCTAAATGTACCCATGTGACTCAGTAATTCCCTCCTGAGGACATCCTCAAGAGGAGTGAGTGCCTCGGCCCACCCAAACACATAGACGAGAATGTTCACAGCAGCTCTCTTTCCCCTAATCGCCCAAAGCTGGAAGCAACCCATATGTCCTCAGCAGTAAAATGTGTAAATCATTGTGACAAATTCAAATAACGGAATGTGCATAGCAATTTAAAAAAGGAACTAATTGCTAGTAAATGTGTCAGCATGGATGAATCTTAGACATAATGTTGAATAAAAGAACACAGCATAAAACAGGGCCTTCTATATATTTCAGAAGGAAAAAATAGATTGGAATTTGGAAGTAGTGTTCATAGGTGACCATTCCCTGCTGTGCATAGAGAAATCGTGTTACCACAGATGAGAAGTATACATCCTCTCTTTGGAAGAATCCTCCCCTTTAACTCATTAGCATTTATTCAGGAGGTGTTTTGACTTCTCTGCCTTTGGTCTTCTCATCTGATTTGGACCTTTATGACACGCAGCTCTGAATTCATGAGGAGCACCAGTGATGGGATGTTATCCCTGATTCACTCTGAGTTCTGTGAGCATGGTTATGTAATACCTGTAATTGCGTCAACCTACCTAGCGAGCTTTTCCCTTCGGTGCCATGCCCTGCAAATTAATAGCCCATGGATCCATTTACAGCCTGTTGTGTTTTGGAAAACCATTTCAGCCATCAAATAATAAACAGCTTTAAAAAAAGAGAACATAAGAATTGTTACTTTGAAATGATGAATGATCAGTAGTGTCAGTAAATTCCTCTCAGATATGTAATGTAGTCAAAATATGATTTATGAACCTGTGTAGGATCTAATAATTAGTTGACTATTCCTTTTTGCCATAAATTTTAAAGCATCACAAGATGTGTTTTCATGTTCATTCACTCACGAAAGCCCATGGGACTTTAAACTAGTAAGTGATCAAATGGAGACTGATTTAGAGAAGTTAACAGGAAAGCTTGGTAGAATAGACAACTTTAAAAAAAAATCCCCACATAAGGATATGTTTATTGTTTTTCTTTAAGAGGGAGGGAGGGAGGGAGGGAGGGAGGGAGGGAGGGAGGGAGGGAGGGAGGGAGGGAGGGAGACAGAAACAGACAGACATCAATCAGTTGCCTCCTGTACTCGCCCCCACTGGGGATCAGACCTGCAACCTAGGCATGTGCCCTGACTGGGAATCGAACGGCAACCTTTTCAGTGCATGGGGCGATGCTGCAACCAACTGAGCCGCCTGGCCCAGGCCACCCTACCTCTTTTTACAGCCATCAGAGGAATTTCTCTGTGAGACGGTTAACATTTGAAAAAAAGGTCTGAATTTACAGAAGGCTCATCTTAATTTAAAAAAATAAATAAATAAAACAACCAAAGGATTTTTTTAAAGTGTTAGCCTAATTGACTTAAGGGAACATAGGAAATTGAACCTTGGTGTCCGACCTGAGCACCGAGCGTGTACTTGCCAGACAAGGGCTTCTGTTTGGTTCTGGGGCCCCTGGGAGAGCAGGGTCCAAGGCAGAATTCTGTGTCCACAAGATGAAAACAGCCTTATTGTTCAGGAGGATCACAGATTTTTCCAGATGTCGGGGATGAATGTCTCCCAGGAGCCCTTATAAAGTGAGAACTGGGAGATGTTATTTAGGATGTCCTTGGCATTTTTGGATGCTCTTCTTTAGGCCACTCCTCCAGGTAGTTAAATCTCATCTGTTTTCCAAATTGGAGCAAAAAGGGCATAGAAAACCATGGCGATCATTATGACCCTAGACCCCAAAAGAAATAACTATGGACATGACATTGAAGAGAGAACAATAAAGCTTGTCATATCAAAACAAGGGTTGGCTCACCTCCTCATTCCATTTCAGATTTTGTTAGTTAACACCTTGCTCCTTCAAATATTGTCTTCCATTTCTGTTTGATTTTTTTTCTTTTTAAGGCAAAAATCAACTATTTAGAACATTTATCTTTTTATTAAGGTATAATTTACATCTCTTAATGGTACAGATCTTAAATGCACTGTTTTATAAGTTTTGATAAATGCCTGCATCCTTCTAACCACCTTTCAAGTCAAGATGTTAGAAAGAGACTATGGAAACCTGCTGGGATTGGAATATTCTAGATCTTGATTTGGGTGGGTTGCAGTTGTCCTGATGTCCATCACCAGAGATTAGTTTTGCTGATGAACTTCGCATACATGGAATCCTACGTTCTGTACTATCTTGTACTTGGTGTCTTTCATTCATCATTAGGTTTGTAGCATTTTTCCATATTGGTGCATGTGTTGGTTAGTTGTTTGCTTCTTATTTTGCTTACTGCTATTCCATTTATGGATATGCAAGTCTCACCTGAATGGATGTTTGGGTTGTTTCCTGTTTGGGGCCATTATGAATAAAAGTGCCATGAATATCCTTGTACATGCTTTGTGTGGGACATAGACATTTATTTAGTTATATACTCAAGAGTAGAATTGCAGGGTTATAAGGACACATGGGTTTAATTGTATTTTTTTTAAATGGCCAGTTTTCCAAAGGGGACATAGACACTTATTTCTCTTGGGTATATACTCCAAATTGGAATTACTGGGCCATAAGGATACATGTGCTTAATTTTATTAAAAAATGGCCAGTTTTCCAAAGTGGATTACCTACCATTTCACACTGCAGCAGCAGTGTGTGAGGATTTTGGTTGTGCCACTTCCTTGTCAAACCTCAATATTTCAGTCCTTTTAATTTTAGGCATTCCACTAGGGATGAAGTGCCATTTCATTGTCATTTTAGTTTGCATTTTTCCTGATGACTAATGATATTGCATTTTTAAAAAATTAACAAAAACTGGATCTATTGTTAAATTAGAAAATATAAAACAAAACTATGCAGAGTTTGATCTCATATTTATTTTTTAAAAAACCACAAAGTTTGGATGATACAGCTCAAAATGTCTTGTTATATTTTTTGAGCTTATCTGTATTTTTATTTTATTATTTCACTTTAGTACACATCTGTTAGTTGTATGATAAATAAAAGAAAAAAGTTATTTAAAAAAAAAAAAAAAAAAGAGGTTCCCCCTTAGATTGAGTGAGATAAAACTTCTGTTTCTCTGTTTAACTAACACTTTAGGCTAAGTAACAGTGGGTATTGACAATGCTTTAGATGGAAATGGTGGAGAAAATAGAAGCCACTACTGTTTTGCATTTGCCTGTTACCCGAGGGAGAAACAAATCCATTCCTATACATTTAGACATCTTGATGTCTGGGGATGACATCCATGTTAACCTCAATTTAATAGACCATAGACCAGGGGTCAGCAAACTTAAGTCTGTGAGCCAAACCTGGCCTGCTGCCTGCTTTTATCAATAAAATTTTATTGGAACACAGCCACGTACATTCATTTACATATCATCTACAGCTGCTTCCTTGCTATAACAGCAGAGTTGAGCAGTTGCGACAGAGACCATATAGCCCGCAAAGATGAAAATACTTTTTATCTGGCCCTTTACAGAAGGAGTTTGCTAACCCCTGCCATAAGCCATTCACTCTCTTTAAATTGTCCAATTTAATTCAAACACTGGTTATGAGCATTTAGTTCAATGTCAAACATATGTGCAGTTTGTAACTGTACCTTCATTTCTGTCCAATTCATATGACCTATTCAGTGGTTATGTGCCTTGCAGTCATGTCTTGATAATTTGGTAGGGACTAAATGTAATTCAACTTTGGACTGAAAGTTCACAGACAAATCATCTCCCAGCACCACCCCCAAAATCCTTTCATGTTAGGTGCAGGAAAATGAAAGGATTTTGTTCTGGGTAGAAATGCAGCTAATCATAAAAGCATGTAACTTTTATTTTTAGACCAGAGGCCCAGTGCACAAAATTCATGCACTCGGATGGGGGCAGGGGCGGGAGAGGCCTCAGCTGGGCCTGCACCCTCTCGCAGTCCAGGAGCCCTCGGGGGATGTCCAACTGATGGCTTAGCCAGCAGTCAGACATCTTTAGTGCTGCTGTGGAGGCTGGAGAGGCTCCCGCCACTTCTCCTGCCACCACCGCTGCACTCGCCAGCAAAGAGCCCAGCTTCTGGCACACTGACCATCAGGGGGCAGCTCCTGCATTGAGCATCTGCCCCCTGGTGGTCAGTGTGTGTCATAGTGACCGGTTGTTCGCTGTTTGGTCGATTTGCATATTAGCCTTTTACTATATAGGATTATTTTTAAATTGGTTTTCAGAGAGAGGGGGAGATGGAGAGAAATATCGATGTGAGAGTGAAACATTGGCTGTCTCCTTGCCCCTCCCCACTCCCCCCAGGGATCAAGCTCGCAACCTGGTCATGTGCCCTCACTGGGAATCGAACTGGCAACCCTTCGGTGCACAGGATGATGCCCAACCAACTGAGCCACACTGGCATTGCAAGTCATGTAATTTTAAAACAAACACAGAGATGAGAAATTAAACATCCAACCAATAGCTCTTTTGTGGATGAAATAAGTAGAGACTATAAATAAATAGTTTGATTTTCTTGGCTAGAATTTGGCTGTGAAAACTGTTTAGAAGAAGAGAGAAACTTGTGAGCAGCAGCACCACAGTTAGAATGGGTAGAGTCTCAGGATGACATTTTTTGTGTAAATGGTCCTGTTACATTAAACCCTGTAAGTTATATATAGTGAGATGCTTTAACATTTACATCAACTCTAATACACAGACTACTCTTCACTGGTGCCTATTATAAACTACCAAAGAGGAAATTAAAACAAATAGATTTCAATGAGTTAGCATGGTGTCGTGGCCCATTTTAAAGATGGACTCTAAGGCACTTACAGGTTTTGTCACTTGTAATATGAAGATACACATTCCTATCCTTTCCACATCTATGGGAGTTTGTGAGGATAGACGTATGAAAAAGTGAAAATCCTTTGACAGATGACAATGCTGGAGAAACAGAAGACATAATTGTGGTTAATTTTATTGACCCAAGACTGCAGAACAACCTCTGTCCGGGACCCTCCCTCCCCCCCCCCCCCCACACACACACATACACACACATCAGACAAAGGACAGGGCACTGACTTTCCCCTGAAAACTACTTCCCATCTGCACAGTGCAGAGCCATCGCCAGTGGAGAAATGTACTCTGTGCATGTTCTTAGCCCAGCAAAACTTCCCGACCTACTTAGTTTTCAAACTTTGCTCATCTAAAAGGAGCAACCATCTTTCTGAGAATTTCCTCCTAGAATCAAATTGTATAGAACCGGGGGTGCTCCAAACATCGCAACACATCCAATCTCATCACAGAGCTACCTGCTTCAAGGGCGAATCAACATGGGTACTTTGCTGCTGCAGGAGCTGACAGAATCTTCTAAGTGATTCCTGTGACAGTTTCTAGGGGGAGAGAGAAAGAGAGAGATCGATCCACTGGGGCTGTGGTTCTGCTGGACTGTAATTCATTGAAAAATGGAGAAGAGATCTGTGAAGTAGATATGAATATGTCCTCTGTAATTTGACGTAATAGCAGCCTGTTAGCACTACACACAGCATCCCCAAGGTGAGGTCTAGAGGCTGGCTGGGTGACCATGTGCAAGTCACTTAACCTCTCTGGATACCACACATCTGAAAAGCGAGCATTGAGGCAGTGATTGGTAGGAGTCCTTCCCGACATTGCCCAGTCTGAACCAACAGACTGTAACAGCCCTTTCATTAGAGTGGGTGAGATCTCTTCATTGAAAATCATATTCGCTCCAGGACACAACTGCAGTAAAACCTAATTCATGCTGGGCTCGGCTCCTCATAAAGTTTCCTAACATAATGATGTACTGGGATTGACTTTTCTCTCTGCTGCTTCTTCATGTGTCACTTTTTTATGCGGGGAAGCTCTGAACATCCGCGTCATGGCCTGCTATAAAAGAGGATCACTATTTTACAGCTGAAATGCTTGAGACACAAAGAGGTTAATTACCTCACCCAAGAAAAGATATAAAATACTTGAAGCGGAAGTGGTCAGAAGGAGGAGCTGTAGGCGCGGATGGAATAAGAGAAGTACAGTTGTAACTTTATGCTCCCCAATTTCTAGGGACCCAGCAGGAATGTATAGATTTAACAATCATGAGACTTATATTTCCTGTGTCCCTAGACTGCAGTTGGGAAAGGAGAAGCTAAGAGAATGGGTGTAAACAGCCCTTCAGTAGGCATGGGAAGCCGGGCATATCTAGGGGTAGGTGACCATATACACCCATCCCCACAGCCCTAGTCCCAAGCAAAGCCCACTCATCGCTGGCTTCCCATCCTTAACTTCAAGTGTTCTCCACTTAGCGCAGTGGTTCTCAACCTTCTGGCCCTTTAAATACAGTTCCTCATGTGGTGACCCAACCATAAAATTATTTTCGTTGCTACTTCATAACTGTAATGTTGCTACTGTTATGAATCATAATGTAAATATCTGATATGCAGGATGGTCTTAGGCGACCCCTGTGAAAGGGTCGTTCGACCGCCAAAGGGGTCGCGACCCACAGGTTGAGAACCGCTGACTTAGCAGGAAGCTTTTCTTTATAATCCCATGAAAATGGACGTTCTCCAGGGAAAGGCAGCAGGTGCAATCACTTTGGGGGACTCTAGAGGAAATAAGTGTTGGCTCCATGTGGTCAGCACACGTGGAAGGGGGGGAAGAAGGAAAGTATGAGGGCACCTTGGGAAGGCCTATAGGAGCAACAATAGAGAACATGAGGAAGGTCTGCCCTGGAGTCAACTCCGGTCTGGAAGCCCGGCCCTGGGTAAGTGAGAGACCAGCAGGTCTTCTCAAAGCCTCCCCGGCAGCTCCATTCCTGAGGTGTCCCTGTCCTGCCCTCCTCCTCCGTGTCTGTAATGGACTCTGAGATGTGTTTGGGCTTCATGGGTGTGGCCCTAGATTCTTGGCTCAGGGTTCTGTACAGAGATCAGGAGATGCAGGCTGCTTGGTCTCCAAGGTACTGTCCAAGGCATGGCCCCCATAGGCCTTGGGTAAAGGACAAATGAACGCACGATCAGAATCCAGTTTCTGTTCCACATGGTGATGGTGTCATCTAGAAGGTTCGCATGGTCACCAGAGCTCATGTTTAACACAAATATTTCGATGGGTGACAACTTCGCTGAAAAACCCAGTGCCTGATACATAGTAGTATCAAAAATAAGCATGTGCCTGAATGCACTGAGAATATCACAGTAAGTTCTGCCAAGGTAATCATAAGCATGCCCTCTTCACGTATGAGCTCAGAGATGTCTGCCCAGCAGGATGGCTCTCTGCCCTTGTTGTTGCTTGATTTCTGGCCCCTTGCAGGATAATTCAGCTCCTTACAAATAGGGAAAAAAAATTTCCAGATATAGGGTGCGTGTGGAGCAATCACTGTTTAAAGGATGTGTGGGGTAAGTTTTTTGTAAAGTGAATGATCCTTTTATAACATGAGCGGTCACCTTGAGGTAGTTGGATGTTGGCAAGTATCATGTGAAGCAAGCAAGAGAGATTCTATTTTCAAATCCTATTTAAAGACCTAGGAATATAAGATTGAGAACGAAAATGGCATGGCTAATGTCACTGGCTTGTGGCGGTTGTGCCAGAAATAGAACCTGGGTGTCCCGATTCTGAGGGGAGTGCACGTATTACCATAGCATCTTGCTCTTGGGAGTGCATTTCCACCAGCTGAGCTGAATAAACTACAAATTAGAAGCATCTAGAAGTCAGGAACCATGTTTGCCCCATGTACTTTATGTTGTTCCCTCAAAAAAAATGCTCAACAAATGCTTTTTGAATATGATGGAAAGATAGCCTACCTATCACTTTCCTACTTGAATAAAGAATCAGCCCTGCCTGGCTGGGGTTGCTCAGTGGTTGAGCGTCGACCATGGTTCAATTCCTGGTCAGGGCACATGCCTGGTTTGCGGACTCGATCCTCAAGTAGGGGGCATGTAGAAGGCAGCCAATCAATGATTCTCTCTCATCATTGATGTTTCTGTCTCTCTCTCCCTCTCCCTTCCTCTCTAAAATCAATAAAAATACATTTTTTAAAAAAGAATCAGCCCTTGGACTCACACTTTCAGAATTGAAACAGGGAAAGAATAACCACAAAACTTCTGCAGTGATTCTTACAAACTCCTTTTCTCTTGCACAGGACCTATTAGTACCATGGCATCATTTTTTAAATGGGCCATTTTTAGTAATAGAAGTGAGGGGGTGGGGGCGGGGAATCTCATTGCCATTCCCATATAAAATAGTTTAAAAACTGTTTCTTAAAAAGGTATAGCATTCCATCCTATGGGCAATGCCTAAGGCTGATGCATTTAATTTTCTGAGGGGTTTCGCTGCCATGTCCTCAATACAGTTGAGGTGGCTCCTTGCAGCTGGGAGGGAATTTATTTGAAAAGTGACGGGAACTCTTAAGGTTACCTAAGAAGCATTTTGCAGTCAGAGCTAAATGGAACGCTGCCTTTTGCTCTCCACCACATGTGGCTGATGCAAACACTCACTTTCCTAGGAATTTGAGCCTGGGTACTCACCTGCCAGTTCTAATGGAGTCAGAAAGACGCGCAACCAAATCAGGGTGACCTACTTCTGTTACCACGGCACCCAGCATAAACGTTCATTTTAAAGTAACTCCTTGAAATATCAGATCGAAAAACAACCAAAAAAGGTGAAGTGCATTAGTCCTTTTAAGGTCTCTTTAGTCGAGGTGTTGGCTACAAGAAAAGATCAAAGGATAATTTAATCAGGACTTTTTCCCAGTAGAAATTAGGGTGAGATTTGAAAAGCGACCAGCAGCCTCACTGTGCCCGCCATTTTCTCCATCTTGATTGGAATCAAGATGAGTCTCCTAGGCAATTTAGCACAAGTCTTTTTTCATCTCATAAAGGTAAGAATTAAAACCTCAGATGAACAGACCACCTTCAAACGAAGCTTTTGTTCTCCCTCCATTTTGAAAAGGTTTACTTTGATGGCTCTGGGGATACAATCAGAAATTATGTGGAACATTTTCTGTTTTAACCTCATAAAGTGTCCTGACAAAGCTCTTCAAAAAGTCCACATTCGTGTGGTGTTAAATGGATAGGGGAAAAGCACCCAAAAATCTTTCTATCATGGAAATAAAACTCCAAGGGTGCGGGGATGGCCTGTCCATTTGGGGGTAAAATAATCAATATTCACTTAAAGGCAAAAAAGGATAAAATTAAAAAGGCTGGTGTCATATTGAGGTAAGGGGCAGAGGGAGCTGGTGTGGAAGGAGTGGAGAGGGGCTGGATGCAGACAAGAAGACTTTAAAGGTGAGCATTGATGTGACACCAAATTGCCCGTCTCCGGTCCTCAATAGAAAGCTCCTTGAAGTAGGAAAGTTTGCCTTCATTGTCTTTACAGACAAATAAATTTGGAAATAGAACCAATGTTATATCACACAAAAGGCACATGGGGAATGTTGGACTGGGATGGATGGATGGATGGATGGATGGATGGATGGATGGATGGATAGGTAGGTGGCTGGGTGGAAAGACTAATGGATGGATGGTTAGATGGATGGACGGATGGCTGCTAATTCACTGGCCTTCAGTGCAGTTCTGTCAGACAAATCTCAACCTTTAAAGAGAACTTAGTGATACATCTTTGAATAGGATGCTAGTGCCTAAGAGATGTTCCCCTTCCTCAAATGGGTTCCTAGATCACCATGACTCATGATTTTAGTGATAGAGTTCTACCAGTGAAGGTATATTATTCACCAATGATCCTGAGAGAAAACCTTATTTGTGGTTAGGTATACAACTGTGTGTGTGTGTGTGTGTGTGTGTGTGTGTGTGTGTGTGTGTGTGCCTGAGAGCAGGGTGTGTGTGTGTGTGTGTGTGTGTGTGTGTGTGCCTGAGAGCAGGGTGTGTGGAGAACCAGCGTCTGTGGAGCCTGGCACGGGGCCAGGCATGTGGTGGGTTTGTTTCCTAGGCTCTGTCCTTTCATCTTAGGACTGTCAGCTGAGATTGACACCATCCAGCCCCTTGTGTAGATGAGGAACCTGAAGCTAGAGAAGGCAGAGCACTTGCTTGAGATCACAGCAGGTCAATGACAGGAATGACTCTCTCCCTGACCCAAGTTGGAACCCTCAAAGTCTCCTCTAACGAGCCAGCCCTCCAAATCCTGGTTTTCTGTGTAATTATTTGAGCAAAATTTTGCGCCTCAGCCCTAAACATTCACTGTCCTAGCATCGTTCCTCAGTGAAGCAAAGACTCCAGGGATTCCTTGCGATCTGCTTGCTGATGTCAACCTAGCGGTGGGCCCTTCATGACTCAGTTTCCTCTGTAGGGAGACCTAGCTGGGAGACCTTTGGTGGAGAGGCACTAGAAACGGTAGTGAAAAGATAATCGTATGTTTCAAGTAGACCAATCCCCTTTAGCATAGAGGTCAAGAAGACCGGGCCTTGAAGTTGCTTAGCTGTGGGTTCAGTTCCAACCAACCCCAAGCTGTCTGTGAACTGGAGTTCCCTTAAGTACAGAATGGGGCTAAGCCGACCTCAGGAGTATGCTGTGAGAGGATTTGCTTGTATATATAGGAAGCATATAGTCCAGATCCTTCCAAGCACACAGTAAGTGGAACAAAGGACAATTATTTTACCCTATGTCTCAAGGCAAGCAGGGCTTTTTTTTTTTTTTTTTTTTTTTTTAGGGTAACTAGATGTTCTTGGCACTCCTCTAACAAACCTACATGTGATTATTTCTCCTTGAGTGGATAAAAATTAACTGCAGTAATTATCCTTGCTTCTATAGAACTTGAGAAAAAGCAAACAAACAATTCACTCTGTAAACCACAGAAAAAGCCTCCCCCCCCACCCTCCCCCCGCCCCCCGGATTTCTCACTGTTTGTTTCTGTACCTCAGTCTCTCCTATTCAAAGCATAATGAGCCTTGCGTTTGCTCCTGCAACCAGGCCCCTCACAAAGCCGGGCGGGAGGCCTGCAGATGAGGGGAGCTGAGCCAGAGCCTCGGGGAAATGCTTGCCAAACACCGATGTTTGACTAATGGGTAATGTCTGGGGAGTTGGCACCGGGAGAAAAGAAAGTAAAGAGGCTGGTGGATTTTGAGGAAGGAAGACAGACTGGAAGCCAAGCATCGAGATCCTGGAGAAAGGGCCTGGCCAACATGGAGACCCAGGAAGTTTGTCACACACTTTCGAAATGGTCAGTTAAACCCCTGGAGGACAGCGTGCTGCGTGTCCAGCATTAATTAGCTGTAGCCAAGTTGGTCTGTGGGAGGGCCGAGGCAGGAGTGTGAGCAGAGTCTCAGGTGCGCCCTCTGGAGGCCAGACAACTCCAGGCACCATCGGCCCGAGGACACCGCTCTTCCCCCACCCCCACCCCCTCCCCCACCCCCCACCCCCTCCCCCACCCCCCACCCCCTTACAGCATTTTAGTGGCACTGAGCTAGGGTTGTGGGTCAGGAGCCATTCCAGCACCTGCCGCACACTGTGTCTGGAACCAGTCCTTTTCTAAGTGGAGCTGAGGCAACTCACCCACCCGGATGCTTCCCTCTTTCAAGCTTCGTTTTATCTAGAGAAGGAAAGGGGGAGGGCTCGCTTTCTGCCATGTGGTTCAGCCCTGGCCACCTCAGTCCATCCGATGAGATCCAGTAATCTGGAAGCTCAAAGCAGTCTCTTTCCCTCGCCTCCTCCTGGGGGCGCTGAGGGACAGTGCTCACCTGTGTTTTGGAGCCCTCATATCTCAGCCAGGGAGGCTGGGCCGGGGCCGCCCTTCGGAGAGCGGGGCCCACTCCTATGGCTGTGCCTCCCGCGGGCCACGCTGCGTGCAACAGCCTGCCCTGTCCACCTCCAAAAGTGGCCCGCCAACTTTTAACAGGAGCCTTTTGTCTTAAAATAGAAACATAAAGACCCACCTTACTGGGAACCCCTCTATAAATCTGATGTAGTCTTTTCAAGCTAGAATTTTCTACCCTTCACATTCTTCAGCCATGCCATTCTCATTTTTTCTTGGTCAGTGCGGCCTTTCCAAAGGGGGAAAAAAAAATAAATAAAAATACAACTGTGATTCTCTGACTCTCCTGCTGAAAATTGTTCAACAGGACAATGAGATGAGGAGTAATTGGAATATTATTCACAGCTGTTTGGAGGGTGAATGGTTGTAACAGATTTGGAAAAACAATTTAGCATTATTTGGTAAAGTGGTAACCTAGTCTGTCTGTCTACCTCCCTTTGTGTGTGTGTGTGTGTGTGTGTGTGTGTGTGTACTAGTGTGCATATATATGTGTGTGTATATATATGTATACATATAAATACATATACATATACTTCCTAGAAAAAATGTGTATAAGAATGTTGCTAGCAACACTATTCAAAATAGCAAAATGCTGGAAACAATTCAAATTTCAACAGCAGTAGAATACATAAATTAACACATTGCGTACCGCATAGAAATCTCTAAGACATACGCCAGGGACCACACGTTTTGGGGCAAACTGCACCTTATTTAAATCATCATAATGCACTTTAGGTGTTGTTTTTCAATAGTTATAACATTTTTATTTACAAAAACAATTAAACAAAGTTCCTAGTACTTTTTTAACGTATGGTACTGCGTAAAACATTTTCCTCTATAAGGAGGGACCAAACAAAATTTACATAAGTATCTAGATTCGCTCCTTTTCCATGGGCGTGAAGAACGAGGACACTCGTGAGCGGTCCTAACAGATGGCGCGCGAAACACGAGAAAACTCCTGAGCGGTTCGAAATGTGTTAAAACCAAACACTGAAAAACTACACATTAATGAAATTGTGTAGTAGAGAATATGGATGAATCTTAGGTTTCATCCTAACATACGATTAAAAAATATGAATGTTTTCGTTTATATAAATTACAAAACAGCCTTTTCTTTATGGATGGAAATGTGCTAAAATTCAAAAGCGAACCAAGGAAACGATAAACACAACATTTAGAATAGGGTTCCTTCTAAAGAATGAGGGAATAGGAAGGGAATGGGGAGGAGAGGGCACCCAGGAGACCTCAGTGGAAGACAAGGCGAACTTCGTCTTAAAAGTACGCGCTGGAATTTTGGGAGGGGACAGAACTACTCTGTATCTTGACCTTGGTGGTATTTACATGACTGTATTTTTCAAAGTTCATAGAATTATATACCATACAGGCTGAGTTTGTTATATGTAAATGATAGCTCATATGGGAAAAAAAACACTTGTTAAATAAAATTATAGGGCAGGCACACATGTGTGTTTATTATATTGTGATTTCTTATACCTTCTATATAATTTTTATTTTTTGTAACTACTCAATGAAGCAATTTGTAAAACCCCTCAATGGTTTACCATTTTCCTCAGGTTAGTGTCAAACTGTTAATGTGACCAGTAGTCCCTTTATTTTCTTGGCTCCTGCTTGCCTTGCCTGACTTTCAGTCCTCCCACTCTGGGCTAAGCCCTGGACCCCTGGGCTAAGCCGTGGACCCCGGCTGCCCCTCATTTCCCTGTCACAGAGCTGACCTGGCTGAGTTGTAATCATCTGTGGACTGCTCTGTCTCCCACTGGATGAAAATTATCTTCTACCCATCAACCCCCAGTGCTAGCACATTGTATGGTACTTGCTAGGAGTTTAGCAGAGATCTATGCGATTTGTTGAGGTACAGGCATCCCCTCTGATTCTGAAGGAGGAAAAGTACTGGGAAGGTATGAGTCGGGGGTGAAAGTACATGTGGCGATATTTACTTCAAACTTTCCAATCCTACCGTTTATATGGTGAATGCATTCCCTGTTGCTGGGATATACACGTTACCACAAATTTAGTGACTGAAAGCACTTAGTGATTTATTATCTTTTAGTTCTGGAATGCAGAAGCCTGAACGGGGTCTCACTAAGCTAAAAGCAAGGTGCCGGCGGGGCTGTGTCCCTTCCCGGGGGCTCTAGGAGAGAATGTTTCCTTACCTTTTCCAGTTCCTAAAGGCTGCCCGCATGGCTCGGCTTGTGGCCCTTTCCTATCTTCAAAGCCACATTGTCTGGATGTGTCTTTGTGACATTGTATCTCTCTGATTCGAACTCTTCTACTCCCTCTTCCACATTTAAAGGACTCTCATGTTTACCTTGGTCCATCTGGATTGACACAGATAATATCCTTGCTATAGGATATTAATATTAATATCCCCAGAATATTAATTAGGCTGGGGATTAGGCTGTGACATCTAGGGGGAAGGGTACATTATTCTGCCTGCCACGTACAGTAAAGAACTAATGAAATCACCCACTGACATTGAAGAGAGGGGCAGCATGGAGCAGATGCTCTTTCTGGGTTCAGGCTCTCATTGGACTTACATCTTACACTGTGTGCCCCGGAAGCTAGCCCTGAGCTGAGATAAGATTGAAGTGCATACAGTATGTTGGTCTTCTCTTTTAGATAATCCCTGGAAACACTGGTGGGAAGCAGAGGGAGCTAGGGAAGAGCAAATAGCAATAAAGAGCGTGTTAGTAAGGTAGTTACTCTGCATGCAGGGGGACCCTAAACTGGGAACCATGAAAGGCAGTGGGAAGGGTGAGCTTCAGGGGTTTTTTTTTCCAAGAAGCATTAATTTTTGGTTGAGGTGTGGCTCTTAGGGGAACTAATTTCCGGTCCCTGTGGACCACTTGCACCCCAGGGCCAAAGAAAGCCCTCAAGCCCTACTTGAGTCCAACTGCCAACACTTGCAGTTGGCCGTCAGGCCAGAACACACTGAGAAAGTCAAGGCCAAGGGGTACATACATATGTATGTGAAGCACCAACAATCTCTGTTACACTTGCATTGGAATTTGGAAACCTGGATGTAATAGAACAGCAATTTGCAACCAGGGTGCCACAAAATTTTTTTAAAACATGCAGTATCTTACTATTTATTCAGGGGCACTGACCTCTTTTCCCTTAGATTGTCAAAAAAAAAAAAAAATGACAACAGCCAATACAACAATAGCTGGCAGGTGTGAATGAATCAAAATTATTATATCTTTTTTTTTGTATCAGATCGGCAAAAAATGTTTTTGGTGTGTGGCAGAATCTTAGTAATTAGTTTATGTGTGTGCCATGTGATGTAAAAGGTTGAAAATCGCTGAAATAGGATCATAGTGCTGAGTAACTATGCAGGGTCCTTTAAGAATAGTTCAGGATCTTTCCAACTTGTTTTCTGGAGGTTTCTGTAGAGGAGACCCCTGGTTCCTTGCAGGAAAGTGCCTAGCCAAGCCCTCCTTCAGCCAGGGGCACTCACTTTTCTCTCTTCTATGTTGACAGATTTTTTATCTGAGGAAAAGAAAAGTTACGGCCCAACTTGTGTGGTTCCGAGGTTGAATGCCAACCTATGAACCAGCAGGCCATGGTTCTATTCCGGGTGTGGTCTCAATCCCCAGTAGGGGGCATGCAGGAGGCAGCCAGTCAATGATTCTCATTCTTGGTATTTTTATCTCTCTTCCTCTCCCTTCCTCTCTGAAATCAATAAAAATATATGAAAAAAAGAAAAGATACACTTAAAGGGGCGGGGGGTGTAGAAAAAGAGAAAAAGCACTTTCCTGGTCTACAAGTTATAAAAATTGTGTGTCAGGAATCTTTCCTGCCAGGTAGGAATTTGAGGGAGGCAAAGAAGAACTCAGTTTAATTTCCCTCGGGGTCTTTGCTGAAGGGACAAGCACAGAAATCTGGATTTAGTTTTGTTGGTAAAAATAATCTTTCCAGCCCCAAAATGTGAAAAGCTCCATCATTCAGAATCTTTGGACTTCTTTTCAGCACACGCTGGGAGGGAGGAGTTGGGAAGGGGAGATTTCGAGCTGTTTAGTTTTAATGAAATGTTTAAGGCTGAAATAATGGTCCTGGATAGCTTTTTGACATAATTTATTCTACTTTGTGTCAATTTGCCTGAAGAGCGTAATGTTGTGGGGTGTTGGAGCTGCAAAGGCTCTCACTGAGTCATGGATTATAATTTACATGTATAAAGTCTACATATTCCATAATTATGGTGTGCTATGAATTAGTAGAGTAATATTGAATATCTCCAAACGCCTTATTATGGCTTCTCACTTGAAATATGTCTTCAATATACATTTATTCAGCAGTGCTTAAACATGGCAAGTCATAAACACATGCTTTTTAAATCATGTGACTGCATTTTTTCTTCCTGCTCAAATGTAAGATCAGATGTTATTAACTGGGGGGGTGGGGGGGAGGGACAGGGGAGAGAGGGATACACAAGAGGAGCTGTTAGAAAACAAATAGCATTTTTTATTTTAGAAGAAATCTCTCCTATTTATGATACTGTTTTCCCCAAAGCGAAAGAGGAAACCGTACTTGGAGAATTTAGGTAGTTTCTCTGGAGCCAATTTATTTTCTTTTTGAAGCCCGTTGCCTCCCAAGAGCAATATTATGTTTGAAACCTGCCATATATTACGTGAATGTGCTCGACCAGCTGATTTGGTTAGCAAATGCTCTCTGGCGAGGATCCAGGTAGAAGAGTTGAAGATCCAGCTCTCAGATAATTAAGAACCTGGTCCAAATGGCTGGAGCCTTGAAGAGGCTTCCTCTAACTGTCTCTAAGTGAGAATTTAACTTCATTCTTTGTGGAGAGTCACCCAGGCACTGAGCCACAAGATGAGGGGATTCCTCCCAGTGAATGCAATTAAGTAATTTGGAAAGAGAGGCATTGCTCTCCAGACATTTAAAGTTCATTTTAGAGGCTGGCCTCTCTATGTCTATCACTCCTGAACCTACTTGAGTCCTATGCTTGCAATTTTAGTGTGCTGCCACCAGGTGGCAGGCAGTGCCGGGGTCGTGCCAGATGTCCTATTATATGCAACTAGGGCTGAGTTGAAAAGTATTGAGGATTCAAAAGAAAATCCTTTCTTTAAATAATAATTCCTTATTATTGAAAATACTACATATGTCCCCTTTTGCCCCCATTGACCCCCCCTGCCCTCCCTCGCCCCAGGCCTTCAGCACCTATTATCAGTGTCTATGGGTCATGCATATATGCATACAAGGTCTTTGGTTGATGACCTCCCACCCACCCACCCTCCCCCGCCTTCCCTCTGAGATTCCGAACTCTGTTCTTTATGAAAGAATAACACTTCCTAAAAATACTACAGAGGCCTCCTCCACTTAAAAGCACAATGGATTCATTGTAAAGGCCATGTCAGTGTATACTAACAAAAATTATTGAAAAGGATTGTAATGTGGTTTTATAGGGGGAATATTATTGTGTTTATGGAAACATAATATGCTCTATTCAACAAGATGTAACAAGTTCTGGATATATGGTGATGTTTTACAAATCTTGAATAAGAAATCCCAGAGATAAAATAAATATATTGGTATCAGGAAATAATAGAATATAGAAAGCTTATAAGAGTACTAACGTAAGTAAATCTAAAACATTACAGAAGTGAAGCTAAAACATTAAGATAATGGGTCACACTTAATATCTAAAGCATTGCCGGCTTGTGGTTTGTTATTTCACAAGAGGGTAGAATTGTTTATAATTTTACATCTTGGGGTTTTGGTTTCCATGGGCAGTACAAGCTCATGAAATGCAGGATAAGTTTGGAAATATTTTATTGATGGGAAAGGAGAGGCTAGATTGCATTTTATATGCCAGCAAATAAAGTACATACATACTTTGCAAATGATACTAGTATATCTAAGTTTCTACTTTGTTGCTTTGATCTGCTCAATTATTGGCAGAAATCATAAAGTGATCTGATAGAAGGAGCAAAAAATAACTCATAGGACTCTTAAGTACACAGTCCTAAATGAATAAAGAAAATCGGCTATAAAGTTTAAGGTAAAGCAGGGACTGTCTGTAATAAAAAGTTATTAAGTTATATAATTGAGAGCATGATTTAAAGAAAAATGAACTCCTGGGAAAAATCAAATGTCTTACTTTCTAACACCAATGCTTCTGAATTAATCTTATATTAGACCCTGGCTTTCTCTCTTGTGGTAATGACATTGACTCCTGCTGAATCTCTTCTGGGGTTTCTCAGAGTTCCTTTGGAGAAGCCAAGTCAATTCCTTCCTCATCCTCTCCATGTAAAGTCTGAGAAATATAGACTTGGGAGTCAATCCATTGAGTTGGAAACCCATCCTCACCATTTCCTGGCCATAAAACCTTGAGCGAATAACCAAGAACATTTGTAATTTTAGAGTAATAATGGTACCTACCTCAAAGGTAGAGAAGGTTGGATGGGAACTTATGTGTAGTGCTTAGGCTCTGTGTACCTGATACTTGGTAAGTATTCAACTCAATAAATGTCAGTTATTTTTGTTACTATTATCATTACATATTATTATTATTATTATTATTATTATTATTATTATTGTTATTATTAACTAGAGGTCCGTTGCATGAAATTCATGCACTCAGGCGGGGGGTGGAGGGGAGGTGTCCCTCAGCCCTGCTTGTGCCCTCTTACAGTCCGGGAGCCGTCAGAGGATGTCCAGCTCAGGGCTTCTGGCTGAGTGATGCTCCCCCTGTCGGAGCACACTGACCACCAGGGGGCAGCTCCTTCATTGAGCATCTGCCCTTGGTGATCAGTGCACATCATAGCGACCGGTCATTCCACCATTTGGTCAATATAATAAGCCTTTTATTATATAGGACTAGAGGCCCATTGCACAAAGAGATTCGTGCAATAGGCCTTCCCTTCCCTTGGCTGCCGGCACCGGTTTTCCTCTGGCACCCAGGACCCAGGCCTTCGCTGCTTCAGTCTTCACGCTTCGTGCCTATGTATGCAAATTAACCGCCGTCTTTGTTGGGTTAATTTGCATACTCTCCTGATTGGCTGGTGAGCATAGCGGAGGGATGTTCAATTTACATGTTTGTCTATTATTAGGCAAGATGGGTATTCAGTTACCTTTTCTGAATCTGAGAATACTTGGGGTTTCTAAACTTGATGTTATACCATAAGTGAAAGCAGAGAAGGACCCCTGCTTTATAAAGCCTATGGGAATATCACATGTGCTTTTCCCACTCTCCCCTTTCCATTAAGTATCTGGGTGTGAGCACACAGCCAGTGTTCTGGGCCCCCATGGCACAGTGTTTGCTGAACACACCTGTTTGGATGCAGCCTTTTTCTTGTCAGAGGCCATATTTCTTTTCAGAGAAAAGTTATAAATATAGTCATGTTGTTTAATGACAGGAATACATTCTGAGAAATGCAGTAGGCGATTCCATCATGGTGTGAACATCATAGAGTGCACTTACCGAAACCTGGATGGTATAGCCTACGACACACCTAGGCTAGATGGTATAGCCTATGGCTCCTGGGCTACAAGTCTGTACAGCATGTTACTGTACAAAACAACTCAAGATTCAATCAAGCACAAGAGAAAATGATGCAATCGGGAGATGAGGTAAACACGAGATGTATGAGGCTACCGCCAGTGTCACACGGAATACTATTTTAGAGCAAACTTTTTCTTTTATTAAGTGGAAAGAGTACACTCTAAAATAATGATAAAAATTATAGTAAATACATAAACCAGCAACATAGTCATTTTTAGGATTACCAAGTATTCTGAACTGTACATATTGTATGTGCTAGACTTTCATATGACTGGCAGTGCAGTAGGTTTGTTGACACCAGCATCACCACAACCACATAAAGAATGCGTTGCTACGATGTCACTAGGAATTTTTCAGCTCCGTTATAATCTTACAGGATCACCATCATCTATGCAGTTCATCATCGACCACCACAACGTCCCTGCATAGCACATGACTATAAACACATCCAACCATGTTTCACATTTGCATTTTGATTTATGTAAAAGGGAATTAGCACCTAAGAGTTGGTCATCTTTAACTACTGAAAGAGCAGAGAAACCCAGCATACCTGATGCATTGAAAACTTGAGCAGTTCCTGCCTCTGCTGTTGGATTGGGGTCAGGGCTGCCCACTTAGTCCCTTCAAAGCACCCCCATCAGGAGGGCCCAGCTGTGTTACTCTGAAGCCCAAACCATATTCTGTCTGCAGCCAGTAGTGGTGCTGAAAGGGTCAAAATATCCACGTGGCTGCAGGAGAAACAAAATAAGACCAGGTTGGATTTATTGTATTAACAACATGAAGGAGGGAAAGTGAAAGTAGTAATAAGGTTTGAGTTTCCCAGTAGAAGAGAAAAAGCAAAGACCCAGGTTTGGGTTTACTTCAGCCATTGGCCGGGCCAGCTCAGTGTTCTGTTGGTTACCTAATTTCTTGGGGCTTTGGGTCAGTAACTATAGAACACATTTCTCTATTTTGTTTCTTTATCTGTGAGTGTTGATGAGTTCTGAATTGGAAATCTCTTGGTTGGGGTCAGTGGTCCCTTGCTCGGGGTGATGTCAGAAAGGGCTATATTATCTGCTATTTAAGAGCATGCCTTAGCTTGAACTTCTGGCTCCACCACCTACTGGCTGTGACCTTGTGTAAATAACCACTCCATACCTCAGGATCCTTATCCATAAAATGGAAAAAGGATAAGAATTCTACCTCATTTGGTTGCTGTGCATATGAAATGAGTTAACATTGGGAAGTGCTAACAGGAGTGCTGGACACAGAGGAAGCCATTCACAGATGTCAGCCAAGCCGAGGAGGCTACTGAAAGTGATGATGTGATGCCAAGCCCCCATACCCAACCCTCACCCCCAAAAAAACCTTTTTTTCCAACCTGCCACTTCACTCATGTATAAAAACAAGTTTAAGCCCTAGCTGGTTTGGCTCAGTGGATAGAGCATCAGCCTGCGGACCAAAGGGTCCCAGGTTTGATTCTGGTCAAGGGCACATAACTTTGGTTCTAGGCTCCTCCCTGGCCTGGTCCCTGATCAGGGCACTATATAATACTCACCTCTAAATGTCTACTTTCCACCCGTCACCATACATTTGACCCCCTTCACCCATTTGGCCCTCCCCACACTCCCCTTCCACTCTATAACCACCAATCTTTTGTCTGCATCTATGAGCTTGTTTTGTGTTGTTTTGTGTGTTCATTCAGGTGTGTCTGTTTTATATTCCATATTTGAGGGAATAAGGAATTTTGAAGTGTAAATGCCCCAGAAGACTTAGCAGGTTCAGTTTCTTCAAGGCTTAAGTGGAAGTTAGATGATGCCAATTCATTTTAACCACGCAGCCAGCGTATAGCAAAGCCCACCCCAGCGGGGAGGTGGCACAGTAGACAAGATGGAAATGAGACATTTAGAGGATGGAAAATTTTCCAAGTCAAACCAGTTATCACAGAGTCGAGTGCAAAACAACATAACATTCATAGTTTTAAAAAATTACACACACACATATATATATTTATATATATATATACATGTATGTATAGGTGGTGAATATTGGAAATTTAGTTAAGTACAGCTAAAGTTAAACTGCAGTACCAAATAAGGTGTGTTGCTGTTCTGAGCAATCGAATGTCATTGGTGGGTGGAGGCCTGGGCGTGAGGTTTGGGAGGTAAGTGGTGGGGAGTTACTGGGAGGGCAGCAGCATAATCACGAAACAAGAACCCTAGAAGCCTTAGAAAAAAGAAAGTTGGGGAGTTTTCCAGTGAAATTTTGGGTTGAGAGAGAAAACAAATAAAACCACCTATCTTTTGCCAAACAAGATGGCAGGTCCAGTTCAGAGAAATTGAGTAAGAGACTGAATTCCAAGAATCATGAGAAAAACTGGTCCAACGCTTCCCCGGGGAGCACCCACATCACAGCGCTGGCAGCGGGGCTCTCTCCCCACAGGTTGCCGAGGGAGGGCCCGCTGCAGTTGCAGGCTGGAGGTGGTGGCTTAGAACCGAGCCAGGAAAAGACCCCCAAGCCCACAGGGACCCCGGGAGTTGAAAATGTGGTTTGGCCTAGTGGGAAAGAAGGGAGGTTGGTCAAGAGAGGCCTGCTAACAGAAAAGTGGCTGAAAACAAGAAGCATCTGGAAAGGCCCATTTGATGCTTTCAACTCACGCCAAGCTAATTGAGTAATGTGAGCGCCTGTTCTTGTAAATTATTGCAACTGGGTATCGAGCTTTCCCTGAGGTTGCCTCACCCTGCAGGTCAGGATGGGTTGTGTTTGAAGAGGCTCCGTGTGGGCTGTAACCGTGCGTGTGTGCGTGTGCGCTCGCCTGGTTTATTGATTATAGTCTCTATTCCCAGGACTGCGCACTGACGGATGCGATTTTCACAATTCATTACTTAACATGGCAGATACTGTAATTCCCATACAGCCGAGGTAAGGGCTGTTGTTTGGCTGTGGCACTTAATTCCTAACCCCACGTTGCCATATCAGGGAAATGCGCTGGAATGAGAGGAATGCATGTCCAGGGTGTATTTCTGAACTGTTTTAGCAGGGGGATCTCTTCTACTGGCCCAGCCTTGAATGGTGATGTCATTTGACTTGGGACCCCCTAGAAGGCCAGGGACAGACCCCTGTAGTTCACAAAACCGTGGATGGAAGTTGTCACTAGAATCAAAATGAAGAATCTTGCTGATCATCCAGGGACCTGGTCCCAACCCTGATCTCCTACCTTTGCTCTCCTCGCAGACAGCTCCCAAGATCTCAGCCCGCCTGTTCTGTTTCTGTATGGAAGTCAGAAAATCTAGGTCAGTTTATCCATGTAGAAAGTGTTATTTTATTGAGTTAGCTCTGTGCAAACTGCTGCCTCCATGCTTTATAGAAACAGAGTCCCTTGTGTCCAGGGTCTTTTCTTTGGAAGTTTGCAGAGGCCTCCAAGTCATCACTTAGATTTAAAGTCAACAAGGAAAACACTTCTTTTTTTTTTTTTTTTTTTTTTTTTAGAACAACTGCTTCCCGGTAACAAGTGTCTGTCTCTTTCACGGTTTTGTCAGACTCTAAATCAGTGCAGTCTTTTCGATTGCGAAAGGACTTTAAGTGAAATTGCCAAGGCCAGTACATCAGGGTCCTAGAGAGATGGCTGGGCATCTGACAGACCGGGAGGCTGGGACCCATTTCCTAATTATGGAATTGCCTTCTGATTCCTGTAATTTGACCCAGTAAGTATCATTAAACCCACCGTGGCCATCAAAAGAGAAAGGGGTCCTTTGGGTTGCTAAATATTATTTTGAGTTATGTTATCTTCTCATTTGGGTTTTAGATGTCTTACAATTGTGATTTTTTAAAATGTCTTCACATTATAGTACTGCTGATGTATAATAATACTTTTCAACATTTTAGAGTTGAGCAACTCAAGGTGGGGTCTGTGGGCCGGTGATGGTCCCTAAACTGTTACCAGACCCAATGACATAGGTACAGAAGTTGAGAGTAGACATTTAGAAACGTACAGCAATTTGTGATTGCCCTAATAGCCAAGCAGTATTTCATCTTTCTAGCAATTCATCTTTATTGTATTTTGTAAAGTATTTGTCTACTATGGATTAGAAATGGGCAAAAAGAAAAAAAATCCTGGTCCTTCCCCACAGATAGTTGAGAAAAACTGTTGTTACAGCATCTATCATCTCACTCGAGGCTGCGATGGTTTCGTGTGGGAGACGGGGGTTGCATTTTAAGCTCCATTTTACAGATAGATAAACCTGGGCTCAGAGAAGTACGAAAGGCTAGCCTGTCACATGTGTGGGTCACTATCTACTTCTACTAGTACTCTGCTAACCGCAGAACGCTAAAGCAAGCTCATCTGCAAATATTCTTACCTGGGCTTTTAAAAATGTGCTGAGAGAGAGAGAGAGAGAGAGAGAGAGAGAGAAACATCAACATCAATCGGCTACCTCCTGCACGGCCCCTGCTGGGGATTGAGCTCACAACCTCGGCTTGTGCCCTGACAGGAATAGAACCAGCGACCTCCTGGTGTGTAGGTCAGTGCTCAACCATTGAGTCACACTGACCAGGCTTTCCTAGGCTTTTTAAAGGAGGTCTCTCTATACAATTGACCTTGAATGATCTATGAACAGATAAAATTTGCATTCTCCTAGTTCATAAAATCATTTAGACCAGTGGTCACCAACCTTTCGGACCTCATGGACCACCAGTGGTCTGCAGACCACCAGTTGGCAACTGCTGATTTAGACTCCAATAGACTGGCAAATTCCCTGTGTTTCCCTAAGAAGTTAAAAGATTGTAATTGCTTAGACGCTCAAGGTTTGGAAGAGGCCCTTGAGGTCCATGCGGCCTGTTGGCATTGGTTTGTCTAGCAGACATCCTGTGTACCATGGGAGGGATGTAACTCTATAGACAGAATTCTGTTTGGGGACAGTAGAGACAGTTAAAGTCCTTCCTTGTGTCACGCCCACCCCTACTTCTCTAACTCCTACCTATTGGCTCTAGATCTACCGTCTTAAGTCCCAATATTTAGTCATAGGCATGTGCCCTTCTTCAGTCTTCTTCCTCCACCCCAAGCCAAATATCTCAAGTTTTTAAATGGTTCCTTGTATGGTATGGCTTCGGTACTCCATCCCCAGTCTCACCATCCTAGCCACACTCTACATTCTCTTTAGTCAATGTCCATCCTAAAATGAGAGGGACCCCCAGAAATGAACCCGGCATTACAAAGGTGGTCTATTCAGATTATAGGAAACTGATCACCTCCCCTCAGTCCACACACTATATTTCTTATAATGCAACCTAAGATTGTGCTACCCATTTTGCAGCCCACATCATGTTGCCATCTTGTAATAAGATAAACATGCTATCTCTTTCATGTGAACATCTTCATTTAGCAATTTACTCTATTTATTGACCCACTAATTTATTAATTGATTAATTCCGTCCTTCACCCACCATCCAGCCAAGCACCCATCCAGCCAACCAATGGAATTCGGTAATATCTGCTACAGAATGTTAATCCTATTATTTATTTTGAAAAGAAATCATGCCCAGTGGAAGGAAAGCAGTTCAGCCCTTTTCATCTTCCCAGTTAATTTCATCTGGAGCCTCGGTGTCTGTGTGGGCACCCGCTCTTTGGTCCACACCTCAGGGGTTGGTGAGCCAATTAATGAAATCCCAACTAGCTGCTAACTCTCCCGAATAGGAGTTGATCAGCAAGTCCCAGAGGTGGACATTCCATTGGTTTTGGCTACCTCCCTCATCCTCCTTCCCTTTAAGAATTGCTGATCAGGGAGGTCTCAGTGCTGTGACCTTCGTGACATCTGTTTCCATAGCATGCAGATGGCACATCTGATTATACCTTTCATCTCAGCCTCTGATGGTGCAGCCACCGTGTCCTCGGACCACACCACACAGTGTTAAGTGGTTTGCCTCGGGGGGTCAGGGGTGGAGGAGGAGTGGGAAGGAGACCATTAACATCGTTTCACATGTTATAATAAGCATGTAGGACTCTTGTAATTAAGAAAAGTAATGATAGGAAAGATTAAAGGGCGAAGAAAGAACTCTCCCCTCCTCACTCGTTGGCTTGAGTTCAGTTCATAGTGGAGCCCTCCTCCTCGGTGGCTGCCCGGCTTTCTCGTGACCCACTTATTTCCTAACTCCTTGCATCTGGCTTCTACCCTAACCATGCTGGGGGGGGGGGGGCGCTTTCCCCAACTCTGCTAATGACCTAATGCAGAGGTCATCAAACCACAGTCCACGGGCCAAGTCCGGTGGCTCACCTGTTTGTGTAAACAAAGTTTCGTTGAAATACAGCCATGCCCATTTGTTTATCCTGATTGTCTGTGGCTGCTTTCCCAATACGAACACAGAACTGAGGAGTTGTGACGGAGACTGGATGGCCCACAGAGCCTGAAATATTTACTGTCTGGTCCTTTCCAAAGATCAGTTTGCCGACCTTGGTTCTGTGTTACCAAATCCATTGATCTAGCCCAATGGTTGGCAAACTCATTAGTCAACAGAGCCAAATATCAACAGTACAACGATTGAAATTTCTTTTGAGAGCCAAATTTTTTAAACTTAAACTATACAGGTAGGTACATTGTTATTTACTTAATTAGAGTATTCCTAAGGCTTAGGAAGAGCCACACTCAAGGGGCCAAAGAGCCACATGTGGCTCGCGAGCCGCAGTTTGCCGACCACGAATCTAGCTTCTCCAGTGGCTCACTCCCCTCCGCCTCTCGCTGCCTTTGGTTCTCATGACCACCATCCATGACGGTGTCTTCTCTTATCCCTGGTGACAGTGACTCCCCATTGTTCTCTCCTCGCCTCTCCGACCACTCTTTTTCTGTCTTCCTTTCTGACCCTTACTTCAGCTAGAAACATACACGAGGGCACAGATCTTTGCTTCTTTGTCCACTTCTGTCTCCCCGGTGCCTAGAACAGTGCTCACCTGGCACATAGGTGTGAGGGATGGATGAATGAGTCTAGGTACTTCCCCAAAGGAAATGAGGGTAATTGTAAGGAGGAGAAAGAGATACTAAGAATTGCCCCCATCATCCCAAACTGCCTAGTGTCATCTCCCAGTTGCCATCAAAAGTCTCCTATTTCTACTGTAGGATCAAGAAACATTAATCAGTTCATTTGGGTCTTGACTCTTCTAAGAATGGCTCAAGAGAGGTGCAATTTGGCCAAATTACAAAATTTGATGTAATGAAACTTTGCAGCTGTGTGTGTGGACACCTCTGAAAAAGCCAGCATCCCTTTGCCGCGCCTGTATCTGTGTATAGCAGGCATTCCCCTGAGCATGTCTGCAATGAAGCCACCTGGGAAAACACTGGCCCTGCCATGTTTGCAGCGCTTCCTAAGGGCTCTACCCAGTACTCTCCATCTGTGTTCCTGCATCATCCCTACGCCTCTGTGGGTTCTGAACTATTGTCCCTGCTTGCAGGTGAGTCTCAGAAGCTGGGACAGCTAAGTGTTGGCTCACAGGGTCAGTGCTGTGACAGGTCTGATTCCTAAGCTGTGCTCTTATTCATTAATTCAAGATGGTAACACTCACAGACACCAGTGGATCCCAACTACAGGTGATTTTATTCCCCCCAACACATTGGCAAGGCCTGGAGACATATTTGGTTATTAAGCTGGGGTGACTTCTGGTGGGTAGAGGACAGGAATGATGCTAAACATCCTACTGTGCACAGGATGCATGGACAGACCCCCATGACAGAGAATGATCTGGCCCCAAATGTCAGTCATGCCAGGGTTGAGCAACCCTGACATATATACGCATGGACGCATAGTTTGTGAGCTCATGAAGTGCCCACAGTGTTTTGGGATCTGAACATGCACATGCATTAGCTCTTAGAAGATGAAGCTCAGTGTGAGTAGGAATCGGCTGTTAATATTTTCTTAAGTCTGAGTTGCCAGGAAGAAATCTTGCTCCAAGTCCCCCCAGATTCTACACTCTCTTGACACATCTTTCCAAAAGGACAAAGATCAGTGGGTCTGCTCGGGCCGTGAAACTGATTAAAACCCTCTGCTTCAGGATGGGCCCTCAGAGTGTCTCAATCGCTCTGGATGGAGAGGCAGCCTGGCAAATCCACTCCCTCTGTGCGGTGGCTGTTTGCAAAGCAAGGCTGAGGTTGGCGGAAAGGGTCACTGTTGTCCCGTAATCGGATTATGTGGCTATATCCGATCATTGGCCATCTGTGGCCCAATGGGGAACTATTAAGCCAGCAGCACTGACCTAAGTGAGATGGACGATAGCAATGTTCCTTGGAATAGTGGATTGACTGGAAAGACTGTGTAATGGCCTTGCTAACAGGGGTAGCAGGTGGGCCATTCTGACAGGAGTGGAATTTGTCTGCTCCCCACAAAGGTAAGCAAGATCGGAAATACAAAAGGAGCCCCCATCGGGAGAATGTATCCCATGATCTGCAAAGAAAAGCAAGCACCAAGCCTATGGCAGACAGACCCCAGCTTAACACTAGAAACTGCCTGCGATTTCAAAAGCCTGTACAATCCCTTCCTGGGAAGCTATTTTAACAAAATAACAATGCATGCAATGATAATATACAAAGATGTTCATTGCAGTATTATATATGTTAGCAAAAAAATATGGGTATAAATTAATTTACATAGCCATGTGCCTATCCGAAGATGCAGCTTACCTGTGTGGCCCCCATGGGCTTCCTAAACTTCACCCCCAAATTGTATAAGCTTGCCCACCCTGTCACAGGCCATGTTGCCCCCTGAGCACCTCCTCCTGCAGCAGAGCCTGCTTCTGGGAGCTTCCACAGCATGACCAGCTGAGCCGTATGCCCTTTCCTGCAGGCAAGCAGATGTGGAGAAGGCCTGGGAAAACTTGGACCCAGAGCACTCAGTGCCTTCTCTTAGTCTCACCAAGACAAGTGCCCCTACCCCCTGGGGAAATGAGAAAGTGCGGTGGGGAGGAAGGCCAAGTGTGTCACTCTACTGAAGCACCTGCACATAGAAACCCAAGGCCCAGGACACAGAGGTATCCTCCTACCATTGAGGATGTAATGAGTAATGAAGGTCAAGTTCTTGGTCATGGGAAATGTTCAATAAATGTCAGCTTCTCCCTTCCTCTACCGTTGCCAGGAAAATACCAACATTTCATAAAGGAAATATTCACATGCGCCAATGTAAGGGACCAAGCTGAATTAGTGGACAATCCTTCCTATTTATGCCAACTAATGAGCCCTCTACATGCAGGATGAGTTCAGTAAGTTTTCTTTGGTTGTAATTTCATTAGCCCTTCTTCTGACCTTGTAGGCATTCAAATATACTCAAGAGAAAAAGGGCTCCAAGCTGGCCAGTCTCTGGATCTCCATTGGCATTCAGTAATTGATTATTGATAGGTGAAGGGATGGATGGATAGATGGATGGATGGATGGATGGATGATGGATGGGTAGATGGACAGATGGGTGGATGGATAAATGGGTAGATGGAAAAAAAGGAAGGGTAGGAAGAAGGGAGGAGAGAAGGCTAGGAGGTAGATGGATGGTAGGAAGATAGATGATAGGAAAGGTAAATTAATAGTCATTGTACTATTTTTTTCTTTCTCTATCAAGATGGTGAGGGGAATAATGTTTCTACATAAGCCAATGTCTTTTCCTCTTTTTTCTCATATGAAATAAAAACCCAATATGAAAATCCCTGATTTCTGTTGCAAGAAAGTCAGGAGCCACATTCTGATCTAAGTAGCATATTTTCTCTGTTTGAGTGGGGGGAGGACGATGAGTGGTTTTCTAGCTTGAGTGACATAAATCTGCACCCCCCCCCATAAAATATATTGTTATTGCTGTGATTCATTTGGCTTTTTTTTTTTTAAAGTGGACTATGGTTTGTGTGCAGTGGATGAAGTAATTGGATTGAGTGCTTGTCCCTAGAGACGGAATCAATCACCGTTGTAGAAGATGGTGACATTTTAGAAAGAAACTCTGAGGAAAATGTCATGCTTAAAAAATTAGATTTAAACCCACTGGCTCCAGATTGATTTTTATTACACTCAAATGGATACCCTGATTGATTATCAGTCTTACAAATGTTTAGCACATTTCTCACTTCTCTAATAATCAGAATAATCTAATTTTCAATGTCATTTAATGTACTCTATTCAAGGTTATAATAGATCATATTTCTAATAAAACACAGCAATTATGTAATGAATAATACAGGAGGCCCGGCATTCGGATTCCCTTGATTTTTAAGGCACTGCCAATGGAAAGTCTTAGATAAGCCCATTCCTTGAAATGTGAAGTAAGTCTAAGCCTTTGACTGCATTGTATAGAGCAGTGATGGCGAACCTATGACACGCATGTCAGAGGTGACATGTGAACTCATTTTTTTGGTTGATTTTTCTTTGTTAAATGGCATTTAAATATATAAAATAAATATCAAAAATAAAAGTCTTTGTTTTACTATGGTTGCAAATATCAAAAAAATGTCTACATGTGACACGGCACCAGAGTTAAGTTAGGGCTTTTCAAAATGCTGACACGCCGACCTCAAAAGGTTCACCATCACTGGTATAGAGTGTTTTTTCCTGCTGGTGATCTGAATGGAAGTTGGCCAGACTTGACCCTCCACCCCCCCCAAAAAAAAAAATCCTTGGGAGGAGACAGCAGGATTTGAACCCTTTAATGGATGATATTGGTGCACCTGGAGAAATGTGACAGGTTGCCAGGTTATGTATTGAATTTCTCTAGTAATTGCTGCTTGCTCCCCATTTTTGATATACATCCCCCGGAGAAATACTATATTTTAGCTCTAAATATTTTTCCAGTAGCCATTGTAGCAACAGCTGACATTACAGATGTTTCAGGATAAGCCACGGGATATCTAATTTTGAGGAGGTTTGACTATATTTAGAGCCAAATACTTACCTGCCTGTGCTTACTTTGGTGGTTTTTGTTAAGGGGCCTGACTCACCTTGGGCAGTTACTGGTGCTTTTTATATTTGTGGCTTCTGACCAATTCCAGTCATGTTGAAATCGAGGTTAGTAATGATGGGTTCCTCTATAATGACTCGCCGCTGAGTTGGACGATCTGACGTGTGTGAAATGGTATGGAAACCTGGTCCCCCAACAGGCAGTAGCACTTCGGAGTTGCTCCTTTTATACACTTTGGTGGGGGCACCCAGGAGCAACAGGCAGAGCGAAGGCAGCTGAAGAGCTCTCAAGCCTCAGGACCTTGAGACTCAAAAGGCCTCTCCTATAGTTGACCCCAGATATGACCCTGGTGGAATGAGACATTCAGATCAGAAGCTTCCAGAAAGTCTTAACCAAAGCAAATGATGGGCCAGTACCAACAAGATGCCATTGAACAGAGGTGGATATGGGTCCTGATTCGGAGTTGGGCAGGTGAAGCGTGGAAGGACAGGCTGGGGAAGACCAGCGCTGATGATCTGAGAGCCACCGGCTGCCTCTGAAACAACTCGGCGTAGTAACATGTCCTCCCTCTTAAGATTCTTGGTTAATCAGATCATGAGAGACAAACCTAACTCTCTCTATCCGTGGCTGGTCAGAGCAATCTTGGAGCATTACTGTTTTTTGTTCTGAGCACCTCATTTTTATGTATTTATTTTGTATTAGTAGTATTTTATTAACTCTTCATTGTTCAAAGAATTACATATGTCCCCTTTTTCCCCATTGACTTCTCCCAGCCCACCCCTGCCCCCTACCCCAGGCCTTCAACCCCCTATTGTCTGTGTCCATGGGTTATGCACATATGCATACAAATTCATTGGTTGATCTCTTCCCACCCGCCCACCCTCCCCTGCCTTCCCTCTGAGGTTTGACAGTCTGTTCAATGCTTCTATGTCTCTGGATCTATTTTTATTCATCTGTTTATGTTGTTCATTATATTCCACATATGCGTGCAATCATATGGTGTTTATCTTTCTCTGACTGGCTTATTTCGCTCAGCATAATGCTCTCCGGGTCCCTATATACTGCTGCAAATGGTAAGAATTCTTTCCTTTGTTATGGCTGTGTAGTATTCCATCGTGTAGATGTACCATGGTTTTAAAACTGTAGTAAGCCAGCCTCAAAAACTGCCGTTTCCCACTAGATCTCCAGCGCTGTCTGAGCTTACACCCCCAAGGTAGGATTGCTAATACATAGGAGGTCGCGGGGAAGCTGCAGTTCTCAACCGCCTCCTGTCCTCCAGAGTCCTGAGGCTGTCTCTCCCTGAGGAGGCATTCGCAGATTTTTTTTTTCTTTTTAATATATTTTATTGGTTTCAGAGAGGAAGGGATTGGGGAGAGTGATAGAAACATCAATGATGAGAGAGAATCATTGATTGACTGCCTCCTGCACGCCCCCTACTGGGGATCAAGCTCACAACCCAGGCATGTGTCCATGGCCAGAATGGAACCCGGGACCCTTCAGCCCACAGGCTGACGCTCTATCCACTGAGCCAAACCAGCCAGGGCTCACAGATGTCTTTTTGATTAAAGGAGAGAAAAGCACGTCTGGGTGTGGGTGTGGGTGTGAGAGGAAGGCAAAAGGAAGGGCAGGGGGAAGTGAGTTGTGCAGGTCTGGCAGGAACGCCGTGTGTTATTTCTTGAACTTCTGTGTGTTTTTGACTCCTTCGCCGAGGCATTCCCGGGAATAGAAACTCGCTTCTCCGTTCATGTCAAGCATCCGTGTGTGTGGCTGGGAGCTATGCAGAGAATGGTGAAGCTGGCTTTATTTCTTTCCCAGATGACTCTCCGGAGAAATAAATACCTGAGAATTAAAGTTCCGTAGGCCAGAAAGAGTCTTTTTTGCGAGCTAAATAGGATTTTAGCAATCCCTCATTGACGAGGGCAATTGGGATGATCTATTTATATTGAGAAGCTGATAAGTTCACTCGGGGGAAAGCTAAGTTGGCTACAGTGCTGGCCAACAAACACTTCACATGCTGAGGCTGACTGGGAGGCTTGGGCGTATTTCTGCTGTTTCGTTTTAAACATTTCCTTGCAGTCACACGTGTGGCCTGAGAGTGACCCCTCCATAGCATTCAGGGCAGCCAAGGCCAAGGAGGAGAATTCCTTATTTACAGTCCTCGGGGCATTCTCCTTATAAACACTGATCTTTTAAAAAAGCACGCCACTGTAAGAAGCATTTTTTCCTTTATTGATTAAGGTATTACATATGTGTCCTTACCCTCCCCCCCCCCCAGTTGCCTGCCGCCCCCTTCCCCCACCCCCCCACCCCGCCCCCCCGCCCCGTAAGAATCATTTTATGAGAAGTATATTGGTTGGGGTTAGAACTGGATTCCAGTTCTGGCCCTTTCAGTGACTGGCTCCGTGACATTTAAGGTCTCTTCGCCTCAATGTTCTCAAGTGCAAATGAGGGAGGAATAGTGCCACCTTCCACTTAGGGTTGCTATGAGGATTAAATGAGATAATACATGTTGAACACTCAGCACAGCACTGAGAAGATAGCCTTCCCTTCCCTGAAGGGCTGGGCTTGGCCATGGTGGTGACGTTTCCTGTTAACACCAAATCTTACTGATGGCTGAGAGAGAAGTGAGAGAGGTGGAGGGTCACACAATGAGCCCTGGTCTGGGACAGTGAGAGATTCGGAGTTACCATGTCTGTGTACTTCTGGTAGTTTTATGGTTTCAAGTCTTAAATTCAAAGTCTTGAATCCACTTCAAATTGGTTTTTGTTGGCAGTGTAAGATAGTGGTCCAGTTTCATTCTTTTGCATGTGGCTGTCAAAGTGTTGTTTTTGTTTTGTTGTTGTTTTTTAACACTATTTACTAAAGAGACTGTCCTTTCCCCATTGTATTTTCTTGGCTCTTTTGTTGTAAGTTAATTGAGCATATATGCATGCGTTTGTTTCGGGGCTCTCTGTTCTGTTCCATTGATCTGTGTGTCGGGCTTTTTTTATGACAGTACTCTGATGTTTTGATTACTATAGTTTAAAATCATGGAGTGTGATGCCTCCAGCTTTGTTCTTCTTTCTCAAGATTGCTTTGGCTATTCAGAGTCTTTTGTGGTTCCATACAAATTTGAGGGTTATTTGTGCTATTTATGTGAAAATGTCATTGGCATTTTAAGAGGGATTGCATTGAATCTGTAATTTGGGGGGTAAAGACATCATAACAATATTATTTCTTCTGATCCATGAGCAAAATATCAAGTATGAATTTCTGTAATGGGTCGGGGTTTCTCACATCTTTGCATTTCAAAGCCCAGGGGAAAGAGTGGTCAATATTTTCTCATAGACAGTTTCTGATATCCAAGCTAGACCAACAATGATATGAATTCATCCCGTGAATTTGAATAAGGCATTTCTTATTTGGGGGTTTGTAGACCACACTTGAAAGAAGTTTCCCTTCTGGGTGCTTTGCTTCTACGTGGTATTGCGTGCGCGAACACAGGCGCGCGCACACATACACACACACACATACACACACACACATACACACACACACACACACATGCTATTGTCATGAAAGCAGGGACCTTTTTTTGGTTTCCTGCTGCGTCCCAGTGCCTGACACACAGAGCTGATAATTATAGCTCAGTAATTATCAGTAGAATGAATAAATAAATGTCGAGTTCCAAACTGCTGAGTCTACTTCTCATTAAGTCAAAATCTAGAAGACAAGAGCTGGAAGAAACAAAACTCAGAGGCACTAAGGGGTTTACCATCACTCTCCATGGGTCCCTTTCCCATTACAAGTGGATTTTCCCTGAGTCTCCAGCCAGTCACTCTCCTGAGCCTGGTACCCTAATAGCCAACTGCTTATCACACACTGGACACCACCATTTGGATGCCACATAGCACCTGAGCTTTCATTCATCCTTCTCCTCCTACGTTCCCTGACCATTGTCCAAGCCAGAAAACATCTTCTCCCCCTTGACCCTCCCCACTTCCGGGCACCCCTGTCCCTTCTCCACTGTCCCTCCCTGGCTCAGACATCCCTCTCTTACTTGAGACTTCCAGCAACCACCTCAGTGATCTCTCCACCCCTCCAACCGTTGCTTCACCATGAGCAGTGACCCTTCTCAAAGGCAGCTCTGATCATGTCACTGCCACTGCCTCCCCAGATGAGTCTAAAACCCCAGTCTCCTTGGCAAGGTTCAAAAGATCAGGTGAGCTGTGGTTCAGCATCAACTCCGAATTGGGAGCCCTGGCCCTTTTCTTTGGGGAGGCTCAAAGCTGCCCTGTTGCTTGCGCGCATACCGTCAGTCTCGCTCTGTCTTCTGCCTGCAGAGCCCTCCCATCTTTCAGCTTTGGTTAGCCAATTCCTAAGCCAGCGCATCTTCCACGCTCTCACAGCCCCATGTTGACCTTCCAGTGAGCCTCTCCAAGTGAACAAGGTCAGATTCCCCGGGAAACTCATACAGCCTTTTGTGTTTGTAAACATGGGAGGTCTCACTGACCTCTTACAGGTTTGATTACAGAAAAACAAGTTTTCAAGGGCCTGGACTCAAGTGTATTTCCCAGGTTGACTTTTGAAGGGCTTTCTCTGGCCTCCTCTTAACCCTCCCAGCCCCCAGCATGGCTTCCATTCTCATCACTCTGCTATTAATGTTCTCGTGAAACTCACCACGTTCTCCATGGCCAAAACTGATGAACTTTTACCCCTCTTCATTCTTTCTGACTCTCGGCTACATGGGACTCTTGGCCAGGTTACTGCTGCTCTTTCCAATTCCATTTTTACTGGTTTCTGTGATTTTTTATTATCCCAGCGTTCCTGCCCACCACTCATCTGCTTCCATCACTGTATTCTCTTCTCTTCTCTACCAACCACTGGCAACTCCAAAGGATCGGTTTCTGATCCTCTCTTTTTCTTCCCTCTTTCTCACCTTAGATGGTTCACTGCCTCTCATGACTTCAACAGTCATCTCCAAGGTTTTGACTTTTACATAATCTAACTCAGACCTGTTCTCTCACCAAATCCATGGTGCCATCGCCCTAACAATCTCTGAAATCGCTGCCTGGATTTCTGACTCCCTTCCCTTAAGGCAAGCTCATTTTTCTGCCCCAAACTGGTTTTCCTATTTCCCACCAGCTTCCCCAATTTTCTTCTCTGTTGTGATCCCATCAGCCCCAGTACCAGTGTTAAAATCATATCGCTACCTCCAATTCTTCCTTTTCATTCCCCATATTCATTATCAAGTCTAATAGATTTTTCACTGTGGTGCCCCCCTAACATCCCTTCTTCTTTCTCTCCTCATTATACCAATCTAATCTTTTCTCCCCACAATCCCTTGTCTTTTTTCTAGTCACACCGGCCACCGTACTGTCCTATAAACTTGATGTAATAATTCCTGAAAGCATTTCCTCATATCCCCCCATCCAGAATGTTCTTTCCACCTCTTTCTGCCTCCCCAATGGGTGGTCATTTAAAGGTCATTGCAAAGCTAACTTCCCTCGTATACCTATATTGCTTCCGATCATTAGACCTTTGCACATAATGTTCTCTTGATCCAAGATGTTTCCCAGACCTCCAAGCCCCATTCATTTCAGAGGTATTTGTTGAACATCCTTTATGGAAAAGATACTGTATTATGCTCTGAGGGCACCTAAGTGAATGAAACCTAGCACAGTCCTAAAGGGCATTCAGCTCAAGATTCCTCTCTCCTGTCATTTTTTTTATGACTCCAACAGACTGGACTCTCAGCTCCCTTGTCTGTGGGTCTATACCAGGGGCGGGCAAACTTTTTGACTCGAGGGCCACAGTGGGTTCTTAAACTGGACCGGAGGGCCGGAACAAAAGCATGGATGGAGTGTTTGTGTGAACTAATATAAATTCAAAGTAAATATCATTACATAAAAGGGTACGGTCTTTTTTTTTTATGTTTTATTCATTTCAAATGGGCCGGATCCGGCCCGTGGGCCGTAGTTTGCCCACGGCTGGTCTATACTATCTCATAACATACTCGTTAGATTCTTTTATTTCTGTAGCTTAAATTAGTGAGTGAATATCTCCTTTCTGGTATCTTGTTCACTGCATGATCGGTATTTGTGTAGGTGACTAGAATGTGAGTCTTTTGAATGCCATTCTTGTTTCTTTAATATTCATCAGAGTGTCAATGTCTTTAGTAGCTATAGGACTCAATAAATGTTTGGTGAATAAACAAATGGGTGTAGGACTTCCACTGTCTTAGTACACATTACACTATATTGCGATTATGTATTTATCTAAATGTATGTAAGAATCTTGTGTATGCTAGGGGAAGAAAAGTATTGTCCCCATTTTTCAGATAAGGACACTGAGATTCAGGGACATTAAGAGCCTCTCCTGAGTTTCCATGGCAGTAAATGATGGACTAAAATGCAGACCTTTGGGATTTTACCCTAGTGCCCTTCCTACATGTCCACTGTACCTTTCATGTTATTTACGATCTATGGGGTACATGTCCATAATCTGTTTTGTAACAGATGTGACCAGGATCTTGAACCTTGAGTTGAAGGAATGACCCATTGTTTTCTTTCTTGCCTTAATCACTGAAAAAAAGGCAACCATTGATTCAAATAAGCCATGAGGTAAAGGAGTATGTAGGCATAGCCCAGTGTTGTATAAACCTATTCTTTACACAGATTGTTATATAGCTACTGCTATATAACAAATCATCCCAAAGTTCAGTGTTTTGAAACAATATGCATTTTTTATTGTTCAGAAAACCATGGATCAGCTGGGTTTACTGGGCTATCTCATGTGGCTCTGGTTAGCTGCAGATTGGGTTGTCAACTCTGCTGATCTTGCCTGACTACTCTCCCAGGTTCAGGGAGAGGGTAGCTCTAGGTTGATTGAGGATGGTCTTGGCTTGGCTAACTGGGCTGTCCTCCACATCGTCTCTCATTCTGCAGTAGGCTAGCTCAGGGTTGTTCACACTAGTGTTAAGGTTCCAAGGGGGATTAACAGAAGAACACAGTATCTCTTAAGTTCTAGGCTTGGAAATGGTACAACATTACTACCACTGCATTCTAGCTGTAAAAGTGGGCCATAGGCCATCCAGGTAGAAGGAGTGTGAAAGCGCGTCCACCTATTGATGGGAAGAGTCACAATGCAGAAAGCTGTATCTAGGAAGACCAAGAGGATTAGGGCCACCATGCAAGTACAGTCCCCACTTACTGGCACTCCCCTCCTGTCCCTCTGGTTTGGCACAGTTGGCCAAGGGGTGTCCTCCCCATGGGGAATCACATACGTTGCTTCTCAGAAATTTCTCCAAGCTAAGAGCAGGACCTCATTTCTATTTTTAAAAAAAATGTTAAGAGGAAAAATAGAAGAATGTCAAGGAGAACTGCAGTTCATTTTCTGAAAATTAATTGGGGTTAGAGGAGAGGAGGCATGGAACAAGTTGGCCATTAGAACTCATCATGATAGAGATTGTTATTAAGTAGTTGAAAGCCTGTAACTTGTTGTGAAGTATGGGTATTGCACAGAGTAGGATACTGGTTTATCTGGAGCAGCCTGCTGCTGGGAAGTTTGTTTTTGTCATTTCCCACCCACCACACACATACCGACTCCAATCAGATACTGTTTCTGAAAGGCTACCCATGCCGACTTCATGAAAGAAGTATGGAGGGATGTGCCTGCGTTCTCTGCTCAATTCTTTTACCCTAGCCCAGTGATTTCCAACCTTTTTTTATCTCATGGCACACATAAACTAATTTACTAAAGTTCTGCGGCACACCAAAAAATATATTTTTTGCTTATCTGACAAAAAAAAAATAGGTATAATTTTGATTCATTCACACCAGATGGGCTAGTGTTGTGTTTGCTGTTGTCATTGTTTTATCCGACAATTTAAGAGAAAGAGGTCAGTGCCCCTGACTGAATAGTCAGGTATTGCATGCTTTAAAAATTCTGTGGCACACCGGTTGAAAATCGCTCTACTAGATATGTGTGTTCTCATTTTAAGACTATCAATTGCTGAATATGGCACTGCCTGTACTTTTACAGCGAAGTTAAATTGACCCATAATGCAGTCTTTCAGATACTTGAGGGCAGGTTGAGCTTCGGCAGGGAGAACTTCAGCTTGATATAACACAGAATTTCCTGCCCTTGCACATGGCTTATGGAAGGGGTTACTGAACTCTCTTCTTCTAAACTGGGAGCTTTTATAAACAAGCCACACTGATCATGCAGAAGATGTGCGGGTCTGCTCCTGAGAAAGCCGAGGGCCAGCCTCAGTGTCTTTCGCTTCCATTGTTGGCATTCTGTTTTATGCCGTCAAGAAAGACCTTCATCACGGCCCTCATCATGTTGGATAGCTGTGCCACAAACACAAAGCCAAGGACATATCCACCCCCTGAGGACAGGATTTAGGAAAAGCCAGCGTTGATGGCCCACTGCTTCCAGAGGGTCTGTGTCAAGTAATCCTGCCGATTATGAACATGGCATCTCAGAGACACTGTGCCATTCCTCAGCTTCTCGTTGCCAACCTCCTGCTCGGATACATCACACAGGAGTGTTTTATTTTCCCTCATCTCTGGAGTTGAACTTAGGGTATTTCCGACAGTTTATACAAGACTCTTATCCAAAGAAAAGGATTTGTCACTTATAGCAGAGCCTCTTAACTCCAAATCTCTTCTCTTGCAAGGACAGCCACCACACTGGGCCTGCCCCCAGACAAACACAGCCACAGCAGGGCTGCCTATACCAGCCCAGACAGAGGAGGAAAAAAAAATATTAGAATTATAGGACCAGGGGGACACTGTCCACTTGAGAGGAGGTAAAATCTTGACTTCTAAAAGCAACCAGTAAGAGGAAAGTGTGCTGAAAATTGTTTTGAGGCCCCGGCTGGTTAGCTCAGTGGGTAAGAACAGCAGTCGCCAACCTTTCGGACCTCACGGACCACCAGTGGTCCACAGACCACCGGTTGGCAACCGCTGGATTAGAGCATTGTGCCAATATGCCAAGGTTGTGATTCAATTTCCTATCAGGGCACATACAAGAAGCAGCCAATGAATGCATACATAAGTGAAACAACATCTCTTTCTCTCTATTCTCTCTCTCTCTCTCTCTCTCTCTCTCTCTCTCTCTCTTTCTCTCTCTCCCCCCCCCCTTTTCCTTTCCTTCTCTCTCAAATCAATAAATTTTTTAAATTAGGAAAATAGTTTTGAAAGTCTTATTAGCATAATATGCTACTTCCACTAGAAAGAATTATGTGGCACTTGCACATTCTGATATTTCAGGCATTTTCTACAAGTGCTTTGAAGAACTTTAAAAGCTGAGCCGGGCTGGTAGATCCTTGTTAAAGTCTCAGAATGCCACGTCCAGACTATTTCCCCCAAGACCTGCATCTTTAACATGCTGTAAAAATTCTAGCTATGCACCCTGCGTGGCCACTGGCACTGAGAATGCTAGGCCTCCCTCACACTCGCCACCGGTGTGGGCCATCACGCGGCCTCCTGAAGTCCTTGCCCGTGTGTGGCCATGCTGCAGGTCGGGAGCAGTCCTCCGAGGATGCTGTTCTAACCTCCCTTTCACAAACCCTGAAGTCAAGTCCAATCACAGGACTGTATTCATTTCACAGACACTCAGGCAACCCTGCCCAAACGCGTGTGTCTCGTTAGTGGCAGAGAAAATGTAGCTCTAACCTCGTTTACCAACCTCCTTTCTCTGTGTATTTGTTCAAATTTCTACTAGTGTTTTCATGGCAAGTTCTCTATTAGGAGAGACAGTCTCCACCTTCAAGGAGACGCTGATCTTGGAGTATTAACTCACCCGACTTGGCCCAACTTTACCGTGGGAACAGCTATGTTAAGTGCTTGAGGACCAACCCCCAAATCCTAAAATGATGGGAAAGTATGTCTCTGTCCATCATAGGTCCACCTGGCTTCAGATCCCTGGGTAGTTCATCTAGAAAATGATTTTTAAACTCGGATTAAGATATTTTTGTGTTTTTCTTTTAAGTGTATCTGTATATTCGTGACAGGCCCTCTCCCACGCATGGCAGCCAGATAGCTCTAATCCCCAACTGTGGCCCGTGATTCCTGCAGTTAGCAAGGAGGCGAAGAGACAAGACAAACAGATCCCAGAGTTTGATATTCAAGCAAGACTAAACAGACCATTATGCTTCCTTTGCTAGACTGAATATAGAAAACTTTATGGACAACAGCACTGTCGATTGTATTTTGCTTTTTTTTTTTTTTTTTTTTTTTTGCTGTGAAGAAATTTCAGTAAAGCGTTTTTTTTGTTTGTTTGTTTTTTTATCTCTTCCTGAATCCAAGTGAAATCCACATCTTTTGCATGTTTCCTGCCTTGCGTTTTTAGTGTGTGCACGGAAATCAATATTCCAGGTACACGCACAAGTGCGCACATTAAAATGACCATGACTTCATTTATTTCCATGATGAGACATTGAAGTAAAAGTGCTGGGGTGTCTGTTTTCATGTTCCTAGGTCGAGATCTGTACATCAGAGGTATTTGTATAAGTGACACTTTTATTGCGTTCATTTCATTTGCAATATGATAGTGGATCATAAATACGTTCCTTTTATGCCACCGAGTCTGATTTGTAGCTCTTAGCCCTCACGAGGAGAATACTTGATATTTTATGGAGCACCTTTCATCCAAGAAGCGCTTTGCCGACATCGGCTGGCTTCTTCCAAGTGTGTAAATCACAGGCGAGACCCTTTGGATGCCCCACCTGCTTTATCAGCCTCCCGGCTCCTGCTGTAGGGAGAGAGTGGGCAGTGAGTCCCTGCAGGTCCAGAGGGATGACGAGACCTCTCATGTCTGAGAAAAAGAGGCTCAGGGGAGCTCTGTGTTTCCCCTCAGAGGCCCCGACGGCTGACAGAATCCCACATTAGTCACCTGCTCATCTTGTCCTTCACAAAACTCATTTTGAGCCCCATTGGGGATCTGATGCTGTTTTAAACCCTGGGGACACAGATGCTAGTAAAACACAGCCCTGGCCTTCCAGGTGCCCACAGATGAGGAGTGTGGACTAGTAATAGCCCCGCCCACATTATGATGGTGACAGTGTGTGCCCCTCCTCTGCCTCCCAAGCCCTCCCTGGGATACACTGCACCTGAAAGCAGTTTGTCAAACTCTCAGGTTTGTCACAGGGATATTGATGCCCATGCCAGCCAGTTGCAATCGGAGTGAGAGAAGAGCAGCCATCCAACATCGCAGGCGGCCTTTGGGTGAGCATCAGCTTCACAGCACAGGCCCCCCATCCACCATTCCATCCTTCCTGTCAATTCGCCCTCCCCTTGCCCCAGCATCAGCTCCCTGAACCCGGACCATCTCTCCATCCCCTACACACACAGACACACATACACACACACGTACACATACCTGTAATACACACGCAGAGCTCCTGCAGCATCCTTCATAGCGCTTGCCATGCTGTGGAATCATGTATGTGTGTGACAGATCAGGCAGAGCACAGTGGTTAAGAGTGAAGGCCATGGAGCCAGGTTTTCTGAGTTCAAATCCAGGCTCTATCACTTACAGGATGCATGGCCTTGGGCAGGGTACTTTCCCTTCTGTGCCTCAGTTTTCTCTTCTGTTAAATGGGTGTAATAATGATATTTCCCTGTCAGGTTTGTGAGGATTGAATAACTTAATATGAACACAGGGTTCAACAAGTGCACCATAGCTGCTATGACAGTTGTAGTGAACATTTTCAGTATTATAATAATACTCCAGTATGAGTCACAGTTTATATAACAATAGTGACGCCAATATTATGCTTAGTATTATTACCATCATTATTACTATATGATTAATGTCTGTCTCCCACCATAAGCGAGCTCCATGGCAGGAGCAACCATCTGTGTGGCTCACCATTTTATCCCCACAGCAGGTGGCACCTAGGAGAGGCTCAAAACATATTTGTTGAATGAATGGATGGATGGACAGAACAGTGAAGGAAAGAATGAGTCCTCCTGCTCATTTGGTGTTATCAGATGGCTTCTTCAAAAGCATCCTTGCCACGCACAGCACGGACCCCACGACAATGCCCACAAGTCCTCTGTGTTCGGCTCCACCCATGTCCACGTGGAAGGGCCTCACCTCCCTCTTCCTATATGACTGGCCTATGTGACTGGCCTCCACTCGCCTTTATGGCAGCCTCACTCTTTCCCACCGCGTAGGTGTCTGGGAGGGTGCTGCCATCCAAGGAAAGAGGGGCTTGGACTCCTCTGTGACGGAAAGCAGTGGAGCTGGTGTGTGTACCAGATCCAGATCCCTGCCCCCCACATCACCTGGGTCATCCCTGCCTTGCATTGGCGCCCTACGCAGGAGGTGAGCTCCTGCCTCATCCCAGCACCTGCTGACCAGGCGTCCCGAGAAGCTGGACAGAGCACCGTGCTCAGGCCCGCATCCTGCGTGGTGTTCCAGGCAGTGCACCATCGCCCAGATTCTGCGGTTCTTGGCAGCCGTCCCCACGCCTGGCCCAGATACCATGCCTGCATTCCACAGCCGTCTGAAGCCATTGAGCAAAGCAGCTGCTGAGGCCACGTGCCCAGAACATTTGTCCATTAACTTAGGAACCTTTGCATAATGGGGGAGTAATCACCAGAGGTGTCACTGCATTTTGCAGTTGCGGGGCAGTTTCCAAGAGTCTGGGAGTCCTTTAGCCACAGGGATGGGGGGACGTGGCGAGGCATTTTGCTTCGGGAGAGCAGGCGCAGCCCGGAAGGGAGCAGGGGGCTACTACACACGGGTCCCCTGGCCACTGGTCAGCGGCTAAGAGTTCTCCCCATTTGGGCCCCAAATCACAGAAGTGGGAGCTTTGGCTTTGCAGCTGTTATTTTGCAAATAGTGGACATTGTTACTGCACAGCCCAACCCAGTGCCCCCACTGGGCGACCTGCTGCAGCTCACTGAGGTCCCCTTCCCCCTGGCCTCACCCTCACCTTCTGGCTTGGTGTAGAAGCTTAGTGGTGGCCACTCAGAGTGTCACCCTCCCTCCCAGGTAACCCCCTCTCCCCCCTAGATCTGGGTTTGCTTATCTGAGTTGTCCAGGGCGCCGTGGGAAACAGAAGGCTTAGGAATGCGGACGCAGGCCCCAGTCCTGCCTGGGGGTTGGGTGATGGATAATTTAGGGTGTGTGGTTCCTCTCTCTGCTTCTCTGTACATTCCACTGAAATCCTGACTTGATTACTTGCAAACAGGATGATCTTGGGCCTCCAGTTCCTAGAGTGTAGAAATGGGACTGCAGTGTGCTCCTCACCTGGCTCACTGTGGAATTCAGTGAGCTGGAATTCTTCATTGCTTAAGGCAATGGCCGGCCTTGCTAAGTAGTCAGTAAGTGGCATTACTGTGATGCTGTGTTAGATGGTTGCTGTGTTTGCTTCCGATTCAGAGCAGTTCCTGGTGTCCAGTGACTTGGGACCTCCCTCAGGGCTCTGGGTTGTTCTTGTTTTAAGGTATAATTCACATAGTGTAACATGCATTCCATGGCCTGTAGTTATATCCACAAGGTTGTACAACTGTTAGGACTCTCCAACTCTAGAACATTTCATCTCCCCAAAAAGAAATCCCATACCCCTTAGCAGTCACTCCCCATCCGCCCTCCACCCCAGCCTTGGGCGACCCCTGGTCTGCTTTCTGTCTATGAATCTGCTTATTCTGAGCATCTCATATCAATAGAATCAACCAGCGTGTGGCCTTTTGTGCCTGGCTTCCTTCATTGAGCATGTTTTCAAGGTTCCTCCATGTTGTAGCATGTGTCAGTATTTCGTTCCTTTTTATGGCTGAATAATATTCCATTGTGTGAATATACCACCTTCTTTTTATCCATTCATCAGCCGAGGGACCTGTAGGCTGTCATGAATACTAGTAATGCTGCCATGAACGTTTGTGTACCAGTTTTGCATGGACATATATTTTCTGTTTTCTTGGGTATGTATGTAAACGTGGAGTTGCTAGGTCACATGGTAACTCCAGACTTCACTTTTTGAGGTGCTGCTAAACTCTCTTCCTCACAGCTGTTCTGATGTGACTCTGGTGTCAGCTAAAGAAAAAGGGTCATTGGCAGGACCCGGGAAGGGAGAGGGTCCAATTACCTGCACCCACCGCCCTGTGCTCACGCACAAGCCTTCAGGCCCCCGCTCACCAACCCAGACTCCATCCCTGGAGAGAGACCCAGGGGCATCGCCGCTACCACACGCCTCCCCCTTCCTCCTCGCTGTCTCCCTTTTGCTAACTGTGTGTGTTCTTTGTATTCTCCCTGCTGTCAACCACGCTCTCCTCACCCTGTGTTCCCAACCTGCTGGGAACAGTCCGGGCACGTGGAAAAGACTGCACCTGAGGCTGGGTGCCTCACACTGCCTTTCGCCACTTTCTAGACCAGAAATGTTCTGAGCCAAAGAGCAGTGTCCTCTCAGAGTCCCAGGGGAAGACAGGCAACTTGGGAGGCTTTTTCTTCTCAGGCATCCACTCCTTTAGGAATAAGTGTCCACGTGAAGAAAGAACTGATCAGCTGCATCAATTTGGGCACATTATCTTCTCTGAGGCTCAGTCTCTTTCTCTGTAAAATGGGTTTGAAGTCACCTACCTGATAAGGGGGTTAAGTGAGATATTGTAGACAGCTGTTATATTCAAGATAGTCAAGAAATGTGAATAAATAAATAAATAAATAAATAAATAAAAGAAATGTGGGGTTTTTTCCCAGCCCTCCTGCCTTCTGGTCAGGTGTGAGTGGCTTATACACACACTGCTATTTTTCAGTCCCTTTTTTTTCCTCCCCTTTTTTCCTCGCTCCCTCCCTCTCTCCCTCCCTCCCCATTCCCATCGCTTCCCTTTCCCGTTTCTCCTCTCCCATGCCTTCCTTTATGCTGCCTTCAGCTCCAGCTCCAAGCAGGGCCTTGGATCCTCCTGGTGTAGACCCAGGGAACTGCTCCCAGGAGGCAGTGCAGGGCAAATCCTCGTAGGCCATCGCCTGTGCCCTGGGTCGGTCTGCAGCACAGATTCCCGGGTCATGGTGGTGGCACACACAGCCAGGGGGTGTCCAGCCTGGCCACCCTGGGTCCCCAGGGAGTGCGGACTCCCAGAGGGGGCACATGGGCTAGTTTTACCTGTTGGTCTCCCTGGGTTTCAGTTTCCTTCCCCGGGAGATCCAGGCCAGAGGCCAGAGCTTTGAGTTACACTCGGATTTGAAGTCACCCCAGAGGCCTATGCTGGGAGAGGAGGCCCCGGCTTCCACTGCCCTGGGGTCCTGGGTGCCGGCTCTGCCTGGAGCTGAGCTCAGTGGGGCCTGCGGGGCCCAAGACACACCTGCTGAGGGGCCAGGGGCCAGGCAAGGTGTGCAGCGGCTGTGGGTGAATAAGTGAATGAGTGAGTGAGTAAGTGAATGAAGAAATGAATGAATGGTTTTCCAGGCTGAGAGTTCAAAATGCATAGATTATTGTTGTTTAAATAACTTTATAAATAATGAGACATACGGTTGACACAGAAAATTTAGGAAGCAGAAAAGCATGAAGGGACAAAAACCATAAGAGGAATTCCATTACCTGCAAGAGGAATTCTCCACAAGTGCCAGTCAGTGAACTCAGAAAACTGAAAAGCAGTGTCAAACCAAAAAGCTTAGTTTGGAATCACCGCGTATGATGCCCCCCCCCACCCCCCACCCCCACCCCGGTGTTGTTTGGGGACAAGTCTCCCAGGCAGGTTCCTCTGTGATGCCTCTGGGCCCTCACCCTGGACTTGGGGAACATGCTTGGGAGCGTGCTCTCTGTGAGGCCCAGTCCACGTAGCCAGTTCTCTCCACACCAATGGACCCTCGGGCTCTGGGCGAGCCACGCTCTCCTTCAGGACCGCATGTGCACGCTCAGAAAGACAAGCCCCGTGCTCTGCCGGCCTCCCAGCCCCGAGCCTCTTTCCTTGGGAGATGTGTTGGCAGCACCTGTTCCCACTGTTTCTGTTCTGAGTATCTAAGGAGTGGGGAGACGGACCCTCCCAGCTCAGGCAGTGCGGGCCCAGCCGCTAGTGACCCCTGATGTGCCTTGTCTCTCGTTTCCAGCTGTCAGGAATGACAGGAACAAGAAAAAGAAGGAGCCGACGAAGCAGGAATGCACGGAGAGCTATGAAATGACAGCAGAGCTGGACGATCTCACCGAGAAGATCCGGAAAGCGCACCAGGAAACCTTCCCCTCGCTCTGCCAGCTGGGCAAGTACACCACGGTGAGAGACGCTTCCCGCTCCCGGGCTGCTGGGAGGATGGGCACAGGCCCCTGTGCACACGTGTGTACACACACACACACACACACACACACACACACACAGGCTCTGCCCGGGGCTTGGAAGGGACCTCCACCCAAACTCGGCCCAGGACGTGCCTGTCAGCCCTGGGGCTGTGCAGGGCCACCTTCCTCCTTCCTGGAGTTGGCCTTGGGTGCTCTCTATGAGGCCGGTGTTCCCTCTGATCATTCAGTCACACGTGCATGCATCCACCCGAGAAACTCGAATTGAGCACTTGCTCTACGCCAGGCCCTGCGGGAGGCACTGGGACATGAGCGGGGAAGGTGAGCTTGCTGCTGGCAGGGACTCGGGTCTGGTGAAGGAGACGAGTGAGGTAGGTGTTCCTTGGGTCATGACGGACACCTGTGCCGAGCCCAGTGGGGACCCAGAGGGGGGTAAGGGAGCAGTCTTTTAAAAACACCCATCCACGTATAAGATCCCCCAAGATTATTGGGGGCCTCCCCTGGGCTAGGATCTGGCTTGTGTGTAACCTGTAAACCAAGGCCTGGAAAAGCACAAAATAGGTGTGGCCCTTCCCCAGGTAGGGAGGTGGGTGGGTGGTCCCCCTTTGTTCCCAGTGTTCTGCTGGGCATGGCTTTCACTGAGGTTAGAAATAAAGAGAAGAGGGAGGGAGAGGAATGGGAGCAAAGGTAGGAGGCGTATGTTTCCTGGTCTGGGATGAGCTGGTAGAGACATCATGAGGTACTTTAATTTTTTAAAGTGTATTTTGTACGTATTATGTTCCCTGATGTATATTCCTAGTGTGTGGCACTCAATGAATATTAGCCCAGTGGGTGAATGGATAAATATAATTAGAATGTTGTTCTGGCTTCTTTAAGTGGCTTATATTGTTTGCCTAGATCAGCGGTTCTCAACCTGTGGGTCGCGACCCCTTTGGCGCTCGAAGGACCCTTTCACAGGGGTCACCTAAGACCATCCCGCATATCAGATATTTACATTATGATTCATAACAGTAGCAACATTACAGTTATGAAGTAGCAACGAAAATAATTTTATGGTTGGGTCACAACATGAGGAACTGTATTTAAAGGGCCAGAAGGTTGAGAACCACTGGCCTAGATGCTAGTAAACATACTTTTTAAAAAATGCAAGTATAAATCTAGCCGGTTTGGCTCAGTGGATAGAGCGTCGGCCTGTGGACTGAAGGGTCCCAGGTTTGTTTCCGGTCAAGAGCACATGCCCCGGTTGCAGGCTCCATCCCCAGTGTGGGGCATGCAGGAGGCAGCCAATTGATGGTTCTCTCTCATCATTGATGTTTCTATCTCTCTCTCCCTCTCCCTTCCTCTCTGAAATCAATAAAAAATATATATATTTTTAAATGCAGCTATATCAGCACTTGCTGGTTGCTAGTGACTGGTGTGCTAGTATGAAAAGCCACGACATAAGATGAAATGGCATTGCCAGGTAGAGAAAGGAACAGTGAGTGTGGGGTTGTGAAGCAATTCTTGGGGTGCACGCGGCCATGCATTTGGATGTGGGTGCCACAGTTTCACCTAGCAAACAGGAATGAGGGCCAGGAGCAGGCCCAGAAGGTTTGCTGTGGAAATTGTTGCTAAAACGTGCCAGGGCAGCTTCTCGGGGGAGCATGAGGCTGTGCGGTTGGGTGGCACCAGCTGCTGGAGGGCTGGCATTCGACTAAACAGGTCCCCTCGCCAAACCCAAGACTGGCTCAGGAAGCGGAGGAAGAACCTAATCTCAGGGTGCTTAGGGAGCACCTGGCATGCTCCTTAAGCTGTGGGTCCTGATTGGCAGGTCTGGGGTGGGACATAACTAACAAGCTCCCAGGTGGTGCTGGTGCTGCTACTGTACAGACCACACTCTGCAAAGCCACGGCCTTGAACCTACTTTGAGTAGCAAGACCCAGACGACCTTCTGGGGCATACCCAGACCCGTGGTGTCAGGGAGGAGACTCTGGGGTGCTCTACTCTTTAGTCTGAGAAGGCACTGACCTACCTGCCAGGCCAGGGGAGGTGCTGGACTCAGTGGGCAAGCCCTCCCTGAGCTTGAGGAGCACTTGCTGGGGTCCAACCCCAGCGGGTCCAGGGGTTCCCAAAGGCATAGATGGAGTCAGCGAAGGAGGAAGGACACAGAGACAGTGTTCAGTTGATCAGCAGCCAAGCCAAGATCTCCAGCCAAGTTCTGGTCTGGATCTCCAGAGAGGTTCTGCTTCAGGATCTCCAGCCAAGTTCTGAGTCCATGTTCTCTTGCTAGGTTCTCCAGGTTCTCCAGCCAGGTTCTGTAGCCATGTTCCCTCACTAGGTTCTCCAGCCAGGTTCTGTCCAGGTTCTCCAGCCAGGTTCAGTCACCAGGTTCTAGTCAGGTTCTTTTGCCAATTTCTGTAGTCAGGTTCAGTCCAGGATCTTTTGCCATGTTCTCTCCAGCGAAGTTCTTCTGTCTGTAGGTTCTGTGTAGGTTCTGTCTTCTAAGTTCTGTGTGTAGGTTCTGTCTCCTGTTGTCTTGTTACATCTGTATTTATACCAGTTGACTCCAATCCTATCAATCTCTATTCCAAAGGTTAGGGCGTTTCTTATCTCCATTCCAGGGAGTAAAGATTATGTAGCTTAAGCATGATTGTTCGTAGTTAAAGTGATTAATTACCCGCCTGGCACTTAGTTAAGAGGTTTTATTCCCTCCCTAACTTCAGGGGAAAATCCCTACCTGGGGAAACAACCTTTCTCAGAGACCTTGGTTAAAACACATAGTGCCAAGAAGGTGAGCAAACATATTAAGAACAGTATGCCATATATGCCAGGTCCTTTGAAACAGCAAGGATGGACCGGCTCCCGGCAAGCACTGTCCTAGCCCAAAGCAGACCCAGAGCAGGACTTGCTGGATACCATACGGGAGCTTTCCTTTTACGTCAGGAGACGAAGCAGGCCCGTCAACCAAGAAGCGATGGAGGGTAATGCCATGTATCAAGAGCAAGAGTGCTGGAACCAGATGGATGCAGTTTAAACCCTGCTCAGCCACCCATCAGCCACGTGACTGTGCCCAAGCTACTTAACTTCCCTCCACCTCGCTTTTCCCATCTGTAAAATGGGGATGATAGAAATGGATTAGGAAGAGGAAAAGAAGCAATTCATGCAAAGCTTCTGTGATGGGATCTGGAAATATCTACACAGCAGGGATGCGACCACATATCCACTTCCTGGGTATGAACTGACCCTTAAGGGACCTGGTCTCATGCCAGGTGCATGTTGGCCCTGCAGAGAAGTAAAATACGTAATAGCCAGGGCCATGGAGCTTATCATTTATTCCTTTTAGAAGTAGCGATTGATTGCCAACTATGTTCCAGGCACTGTACTGGGCTGAGCATCAAGGTGAGTGCATCCTGTCATAAGATCTAGGGAAACTGACTGAGGCTGGGCCATGGGAGAGGCCAGAAGGAGCCAGTGAGAGAGAACAGGTGCTCTGGAATGGTGGGGTGTTGAGAGTAAGTGGGAAGTGAGAAGAAAAAAACCTTGCAGGGCCTGGAATGCCGACTGAGGAATTTGTATTTTTGTCTGTAAATAATGGAGAGAAATGGACAGCTTGTGACCAGGCATCTTTATTATCATCACCATCATTATTATTACAGCTAACATTTATTGAGCACTTACTATGTGCCAGGGACCATGCTAAGGAATCTAAAGATATGAATTCCCTTACTCTTTACGAGACTCTTATGAGGTGGGTACTGTTGCCCCCTTATGGCAGATGAGTAAACTGAGGTGTAGAAGGGCTATGTAACTTTCCCCCATGTCTCCTAGCCAACACGTGGGGCTTGAACATGAACAGACTGAATGCAAAAACAGCCCTTTTAACAGCTACACCATTCACAGAAGACATTAGGAGGGCAGCAGGAGCCACTGGGCATCTGGTTGGGAGGAGGTGGCAGTTATCTGGGAATAAATCCAACATGTAGCTCCAGAAAAGATGGAGCAAAAGAGAACAGTCGGAGTCAGGAGGGCTTCCTGGAGGTGGAAACTTTTGAGGCAGGTCACAAGGAGAAAGACATGATAGGACCGTCCCTGGGATCATGAGCTGCTGTGTCAGGGTCCCCAGATGGAGGTGTCTTCCTCAGCCCCCCAGGCCCTGACTCACCTGGGAACCAGGTGCCATTGCACCCACTCTGGTCTGGAGGAGGGCAGGGCAAACACAAAGCACAGCATTCGACCCTCCTGGAACACAAGCCCTGTGTGGCCTGGCTTCCCCCAGGACCTGGGACCATAGTGCTCCTTCAGCACAGTCCTCCCTCTATTAGCACAGCTCCTCCCCACCCCAAAGCCTCGTGAGGGGCCTCTGCCACCTTCCTTGCCCCAGGCCTCCCTCTGAAATCAATAGCCTCGCCTATGGATTCTCATTATGCCGTGGGTCCGCCTCCACCTGCTTCCAGGCCAGCGAGGCTGCCTGCCCTGCCTCCTGGGAGGATGCAGCAGATGCTGTCAGGGCCCTGATGTGGGTCCCATCGCTCAGTGCCCCTGCCCCCAGGCCGCCTCTGGCTGCCAGAGCTGCTCGGCTCACATGTGCCTGGGAGATGCTCCTGGGAGAGGCCCACCCAATGGCCAAAGGACTCTGGTGGGGAACAGCCCCGCCTCCTGCGTAGCCTCTAAACCAGCGGTTCTCAACCTGTGGGTCGCGGCCACTTTGGGGATTGACTGACCCTTTCACAGGGGTCGCCTAAGACCATCGGAAAACACATATATAATTACATATTGTTTTGTGATTAATCACTGTGCTTTCATTATGTTCAATTTGTAACAATGAAATTGGGGGTCACCACAACATGAAGAACTGTATTAAATGGTCGCGGCATTAGGAAGGTTGGGAACCACTGCTCTAAACCCTCTCTCCAGTTCCCCAGCAAGGTGGCTCCCAGGTGCCCACAGGGATGATCTTCACAGGCTGCCTGCCCTTCCCTGTCCCCTCCCACTCCTCCTCCAGGCTTCCTGGGATCTCTTCCCAAAGAAGCTGTTTGCATTCAAATCCCAGTCTCGGGGTCTGCTTCTGCCTAAGGCAGGTGGCTTCCCTGAGGGCGTCCAGCGCCCCTTCCCATTCACCCTACTTTGGGGACAAGACAGTCCCCAGCTGGTGCCCATTGTTCTAAGGACTTCGCAGGGACTTCCTGCACCTCTCGTCCAGCAGGGAAAGGGGAAGCGCCAAGTTTCATCTCCAGAGGCTGCTCCCCAGCACAGGGCAGCCAACCTCCCTCCAGGTGCGTGTGGCACGTTTGCAGGAGCAAGGCTGCCCTGATACTGTTCCTCCTCCGGATGTCTCACGAGTCCTACTCTCGGCACACAGACCTAGCTCTGTTTTTATCGTAAGCCTTCAAATCCTTTCTGGAAGTAGCTGGGGGTATAAATAAATAGCAGCAGCCATAACACATTCTCTGCAAGTTTCGAGCGAGCATTTTTTTTTTTTTTTTAGTGAGAGCTTTTTTTACATGGGCGGTGGCTCCCACTGCCAGGAAACTCCCTGCCACCTTCACCAGCCTGGCATCTCTGTGGGATGCCTTGGGAATAAGTAGGCAGAGAGGAACTGAAAAGGCAGCTAGCTGCCCACCTACAGGTCTTGGAGAGAGTACTTCCTTTTTCTTCCCTCATTTGGGTAGGTTTGCGACCATGGGTCAGGCCCCCGGAGGCAGCAGGAATGGGTAGGGGAGGCAGAAACATATGTTCACCACCTTCTGGGCCCAGGCCCAGCAGAGGGCGCCTCAGAGCTAATCTCCTTGGGAAGATTTCTAACCAGTGGCCGTTCCAAACACAAGGGGCGGGAGGGGATTCGGTGTAGAAAGGTGGGGAGTGGGGTGTGGCTATTGTATTGAGCTCTCCAAAATGGAAGGAGGGTGTGAACCAGAGGACACCTCCCGGCTCTGGGGATATGTAACTCTGCCTCCTCGGGACAAACCCCAGCCACTACCTCATTTAGGCTTTGGGGCCTCTTAGACCCAGGTTCAAACCTTGCCTGTGCTACTTAGCAGGTTCATGACCGTGGAGCATCATGGAGCCTCAGCTTCCTTATCTCTATAATGGGGTTGAAATAGTACCTACCTCCTGGGGTTCCTGGGACAGTTGAATGAGAAAGAGGTGTCAGGATGCTTTGTATAGTTTCTGGCACAGAAATATGCAAAATGAGCAGGGCTCCTCCGTGTGATCCTGCTGTGAACACCTTGTCCTCTTTCAGAGCCACGTGCCCACCCCCAGCCGGGTTTCAGAAAAGCTGCAGAAAACCCACACGTCCTCCGCGCCCCCCAGAGCCGCCTCCATCCCCAGCCAGCCCAGGCCGCGCTGTCCATTCGCCGCGGCTGGGAGATAATATATAAGCCATTTTCCACCTCGTGCCCATGAATCCAGCGCGCCGTCTAATAAAACACCAGGTTATTTTGTGTTTTATTAACTGCCTCTTCCCTTCAGTTTGCATAATCGTGAGTGAGATTTACATGCCGCGGAGACGGCTGTGCATTCTTTTTAATAGAAGGTGCCACAGGCTGCTCCCTCTCAGGCCCGGGCGTGATGAAGTGACCTCATCCGATGCTGATGAAGATTTCGTTCACACTCGCTGGGCCGGGGCGATGTCTTTTTTTCCAGATGGATACTCCATTGTGAAATGATTCCCGCAGTAGGCGCGCCTCTCCGCCCCTCTCCATCGCGTCTTCCCCCGAACCGGATAAACTGCCTATTAAATTTAATTACAGCCCGAATGGCGCACATCTTGATCTGATGTTCCCCCGAGTGCACTGTATTCCGCCAAGGTCCTCGAGGAGGGAGGACAATAAATCTGGAGGGCGCATGCCTGCTTTCCGCAAAGAACAGTGCAGAAGGCGACGCTGGCCACCAGCTTCCCAGGGCATGGATGGCATCCCTGCTGCCAACGTTTCTTTCTGGCTTTGCTCGCCAGCATTCCAGACAGGAGCTAGCTTTACTGGCTCCGTGAGCTGATTTCCATTGAGGGGAGGAAGGAAGGATATGGGTGGGGGTGCATGGTACCCTTAACTGATATCTGTCAGGCCCCAGCCAGGCCTGGGAGCCTTGCCTTTTCTTGGATGGCTCAGACCCACCTTCAGAGGCAACGGAGGCCTTGGGAGGGGCCCAGGCCCCAGCCTAGGAGAGCCTCAGCCTCAAAACCTTAGCTGTCCTGAGCCATTTTAAATAAGCACGGACTTATGGGAACTTCACTCATTGGTTCACTCAGCACATATTTCTTTAAGTGCCATGTGCCAGGCACTGTTGTAGGCACCATACAGCAATGAAAAATGAGACAAGCCTGGCAGGTGTGGCTCAGTGGTTGGGCATCAACTTATGAACCAGGAGGTCACGATTCAATTCCGGTCATGGCACATGCCTGGGTTACAGACTGGATCCCCAGTAGGGGGCGTGCAGGAGGCAGCCGATCAATGATTCTCTCTCCTTGATGTTTCTCCCTCTCCCTCTCCCTCTCTCTTTCCCTTTCTCTCTGAAACCAATAAAAATATATCTTTAAAAAATGAGACAAAAAGCCCTGTATAATGAGTGCCTGGCAGGGTGTGTTAGGAGATCAGTGCTATAAACATCGAGCAGGATGGGGAAGATGGTAGAGGGGATGATCATCTTCAGTGCAGGGGTGGAGGGTCCTGGTTTTTCTGTTTGGGGCTATGGGGGGCTGAAAATAAAATCTGTTTAATTACATATTTAATTCTTTACCAGCAATGTTTTACTTTTTCCAAATCTTGAAATTTTTTTTTTCCTCATTATATTCAGTACAAGAAATACCAGTATCTATGGACGAGTAGAAATTATTATATACCGTTACTGAAATACACTGAGTGGCCAGATTATTATGACCACCTGACGTTTGTAGGCAAATTAGCTATAATTTGCCTACAAATTATAGGTCTGGCCCTCTAGCTGAAGTTGCTAGAGGGCCAGACCATTATAAATAGGGAAGCAGGTTGTTTACCACGACAGAAGTGATTTTTTTCTGAAGATATGGGTAAACAACACGATTTAACAGCCTTTGAACATATATATATATACTAGAAACCCGTTGCCCAAAGATTCGTGCAATAGGCCTTCCTTCCCCTGGCTGCCGGAACCAGTTTTCCTTCAGCAACTGGGACCCAGGCCTTTGGTCCACCCGCAGCGGAGAAGCCAAGCCTCTTCAGTCTTCACTCTGGCCAGAGCCTTCAGTCTTTGCTCCCCCTGTGTATGCAAATTAACCACCATCTTTGTTGGGTTAATTTGCATAGTCACTCTGATTGGCTGGTGGGCATAGTGGAGTGACGCCAATTTGCATGTTTCTCTTTTATTAGTGTAGATATATATATATATATATATATAGACATCATGCGAGCATAGCAGCATATATTGAAAACCCCAAGCATAGACTACTAATTAAGGATGTAGGGCAGTTTTTCTTCTTCTGCAAAATGGTGTAAATAATTTTGTATGTGTAGAGAGAAATTTTTCAGAAGTCCAACTTACAAATATAACACTAAGAGATGTTCATTCCCTTTTTTCTTTATAATCTATCAGGTTATAAATGATGAAATGTCAACCTCAAAGTCAAGTCAAATGAACAATGCAAATTTTATCTTTTTTTAAAGGTATAGTCTTATGAGTTTGGCAAACGTATGCAGTCAGACATATGCTTCTGTTGTCGTCATTGCTGACTAGCCCTCTGCTGCCTGGTGTGTCACAGCTTATCCATTCATCAGTTAATGAGCATCTGGGTGGAGCTGCTGTTAATCTATAGGTTTCCCTTTCCATTTCTTTATTCCCCTTGCAATGTATCTGTTGAAGAAAGCAATCCTTTGGGTTTTTGAGGTCTCTGCCTCTTGGGTATTGAGAGTCACATCCTGCATGGTGTAGTTCAGCACGCTCCTCTGTCTCCTGGCTTTCCTGTAGTTAGAGCTAGACGCGTGCTGTGATTCTGGGTTGACGTTTCATAGGCGGTGGTACGTGTTTCCATGAGGACACCCATATGGTAGGCTGCCTCTTTTCAAGATAATAGCAACCACTGATGGTCAGTGCCTAGAGCCAGTCATTAATCAGAGTTCTAACATGGTGGCTCCTTATTCCATTATTCTGTCATTTATTACTGGATCTAGAGGCCTGGTGCACAAATTTGTGCACCAGTGGGATCCCTCAGCCTGGCCTGCAGGATCAGGCTGAAACCCACTCTCAGACATCCCCTGAGGGGTCCTGGATTACAAGAGGGTGCAGGCCAGGCCAAGGGATCCCCACCAGTGCACAATTGGGGCTGGGGAGGGATGTGGGAGGTTGGCCAGTCAGGGAGGAACTGCAGGAGGGCTCTAGGGCATGTCCGACCTATCTTGCTCAGTCCCAATCGGCTGGACCCCAGCAACAAGCTAACCTACCAGTCAGAGAGTCTGCCCCCTGGTGATCAGTGCCCATCATAGCGACTGGTCGACTGTATTCCCCCTGGTGGTCAGTGCACGTCATTGCAAATGGTTGAGTGGCCTTAGCATATCATTAGCATATTACGCTTTGATTGGTTGAACAGACGACCAGACACTTAGCATATTAGACTTTTATTATATAGGATAGTTGCACAAAGAGAAATCCACCTCACCTATCATTTGGTGATCCAGTGGTAAGGAATAAGATTTTGAGCATTTTTAGAAGGTAAATCTAAACTGAAAACTCAGCCAAACCACCAGGACGCTCCCTGGCCAACACTGACATGCAGGCGCATTATCAGGAAATGTGCTGAGTTTCCTGCCTTCCACAGGGCTCCCCAGCAACTGTGGTGTCTTCTCTCCCTCTTAGAATTCCAGTGCTGACCATCGAGTCCGGCTGGACCTGGGCCTCTGGGACAAATTCAGCGAACTGGCCACCAAGTGCATTATCAAGATCGTGGAGTTTGCTAAACGCCTGCCAGGCTTCACCAGCTTGACCATCGCAGACCAGATCACCCTGCTGAAGGCCGCCTGCCTGGACATCCTGGTAGGTGCCCTTCTGACCTGTTAGTAAAGGGTTTGGGGCGGGCGGAATCGGGGACTGAGATGCTGTGAAGACCTTCAGAGGCTCCAGCTCCCCGACCTCTCTTCCTGCCACCTCCTTGGCACCCAGTCCCTCCTCCCAACCTGCACCTCCGTTCAGCTGCCAAAGGCTCAGAGAGCCCCTGGAGTTGGAAAGAACCTTCCAGCCCTCTCTACATGGTGTGGGAACCCCCTCCACATGACCTTGGGAACAGGTCCAGCCAGTCTTGGTCACAGACCTCCAGCAACAGCTTGTTCCCCCTCGATCCCTTCCATGGGACAGCGCTGTACGTCTTTGAAAGGCTAAACTACTGGAGGTGGCTCATAGCAGCCTTGTCCCATCCCCTGATCTCACACCATTGCCATTGGTGGCCTTAGGAAGTCTTTTTATTCCATGGACCTCAGTTTCCCCAACTGTGCACAGGGGATCCCTGATGCCCCTCCATTTCCTGCTGTTCTCACACTGTGACTTCTAGGGCCCTACATGGGTAAGGGCCCTGTCACACCTTGTCCTCTGCAGGTCTCTGCTGGCTGGATGCCCACTCTCTCCCTGGTCGGGGCTCCAGGGGCGGGCGATTGGTTCTGCCTAAGGCGGTTTTCTTGGGCGGAGAAGCAGCTCCCGTTAATGGTGGCAGGGGCGTGTCCTGCCTGGGAGACTGTATGCTGACAGGCCTCCGGGGACATGGATGGGAGGCTGGCCCCGGGGAGGCATCAGAAAAAAGGGAAGGGACAATCAGCTTTTGAGGTATTTAAAAGCGTAGATTTTTCTTTTTATTACATCTTTCATAGCTTTGGGTATAAACAGTTCTGCAGAGCAAACAGTTACTCACTGTAATTAAGCACACACACAGTCCTGCTCAGGAGGAGAGAGGATCCTGGAAGGGTGGTATTGTAGGAAGTTTGAATGTTTATGGGTCTTTCTGTTTGCAAGTTGGATCTGGGGGGGGTGGTAATGATTACTCAGTAGCCTACAGGCTCCAGGGATCCTGAGAGTATATGTGGCATTTTTTCTTCTCATAAAATCAGAGGGTTTGGGATGAACCTAAGAACATTAAAAACAAACAAACAAACAAAAACATGAAACATCTGAGCAACATTGATCTGTCACATACCCACAGCCTGTAGTTTGCAAAGCTCAGCTCATTTGCACCTCACACAACTCAGCCTAGGAACAGAGATTCGGCCCATTTTACAATAAATAAAGCTGGAGGCGAGGTGAGTCACCCAACTCCGGTGAGTGCTGGAGCCCAAACTCAAGCCCCACATCTTTAGACTCCAGAGCCCTGAAAATGCAGACATGAGAAGATCAGATGCATAAGCAGGACGTGGTGTGGGAGGCTTGGGCCATGTGGAAAGAACTAGCTAGACCACCAGAGATTACAAGAGGCGACTGGGCAAATCAGTAATGATGTTAATAATGATCTAGTACAGGGGTCCTCAAACTTTTTAAACAGGGGGCCAGTTCACTGTCCCTCAGACCGTTGGAGGGCCGGACTATAGTTTAAAAAAAAACTATGAACAAATTCCTATGCACACTGCACATATCTTATTTTGAAGTAAAAAAACAAAACGGGACAAATACAATATTTGTATTTGCATGTGGCCTGCGGGCCATAGTTTGAGGACCCCTGATCTAGTACAATGGTCGGCAAACTGCGGCTCAAGAGCCACATGTGGCTCTTTGGCTCCTTGAGTGTGGCTCTTCCACAAAATACCACGTGCGGGCGTGCACATACAGTGCAATTGAAACTTTGTGGCCCATGAGCAGAAGTTGGTATTTTGTGGAAGAGCCACACTCAAGGGGCCAAAGAGCCGCAGGTGCCTCGCGAGCCGCAGTTTGCCGACCACTGGGCTAGTAGAATAATTACCTTATGAATGCTTGGCTCATGAGTGCTTCAAATGTAGCACTCAGTAGAATTTCCCCTAAGCTCAGCGCACCTCCAATATATTAGTGGAGACTGGGTGATTGCCACACGATTAGAGAGAGGCACCCAGAGGCCTGGAGCAGCTGAGGGATGGGTGAGGTGACACACAGCCAGACAGGGTCTGCGCCAGGGAAGGCTGTGGGATTCTGAGGCCCTTGCATCACGTGGCCACCCAGTGGGCCCAGAGCCTTCCTGATGGAAGGCTCTGACTTTGGCCCTCTTGCTGCTCGTGTCTTAGTTCTCTGCTTGTCTAGCTGCCAGGTGGTGACGGTCTGAGAGTCCCTCGATTCCAGCCCTTTGGGAAGGATGGAATGCGAGGGATGGGAGGGATGCTTTGAGGTCCTTCCACAATGCCACCTGCTTCATGATCAGGGTGCTTAAATGCCTTCTTAAAATTCCATCCAACTTCCAGCAGCCGTCTGCCCATGTCCCATATGGCCTCCCCAGGCTTGCTCATGGATCCAAGATTTAGCCCTTAGCCCCACGGTGGATACAGTGAGAATGGGAACTAATACTATGACCTTTGTAAAGTTATTTAACCCCTCCAAGCCTCAGTTTACCTATATGTAAAATAGGAATACAAATCAATCGGGCATTAACTAAGGTAATTCCTTCAATGGCCTTAAATCTGGTCATGGATAGAATGGGACATGCATAGGTCCCCGGGCAGTGATTCTGAAAGCAGGGACAAAACTGGCATAAGCCCAGGGAAGGGCAGAGACCCCCCCAGTCATACGACACAAGGCAGAAGAAATGCTCATTTGGCCTCAGACAAGAGCTCATTTCCAAGAATTTGTAGCAAAGGCAGTTAATCCCGAGATCCTGAGAATGCACATCTTCAAAGACCATCTATTGGATGAGAATGTCAACTGGCTGAGCTATTTAGAAGCATCTTCTCATCCACGCCATTGATGTATGGGTAGAGTGAGGCAGACCAGAAGCATGGACAGGCAGGGGCTGAGGTGATTCTCAGCCCCCAAAGGGAAAGTTGAGGTGGTACCACTAGCCAGGACCTAGTGCCACCCCTTCTCAGCCACCAGTGCGTTGCCCTGTGTGTGTTTTGTCCTGATGGTTGCCTGCCTGCGGGCTGGTGCTGTGCTGGGAACGCGCTCTCCGTTGCACTTAAGATCTATTGGACTGTAGCTAGAAATGTGTTTCCTGGTGATGTCTATACTCTGGGCTGTTGGCTCAGTGAGGGCAGGGCCACATGGGGTTCGTCACCTGGCAGAATCCCAGGCACACACAAGTCATTCGCTGGATATTTGTGAATGGATGGATGGATGGATGGGCGCGTGGGCAAATGAATTGAAGAGCAAAACTGGAATTTCAGGATACGGGCTGCCATCCGAGGATGGCGTCTGTGGAAGCCTCCAGTGTGGGGTCTTTCCCTGTGGGACACGGGGCTTCCCTGGGACCTGCCACCCGCTGCCCTCACTCCCGCAAGGAAAACATTCCCACGCCAGTCACAGCCGCACCTTGCATCTGGTGACGCAAAAGTGACTGCCCTGCCTGCCATCAATCCATGATTTGTGGTCCTGGGGTCCCAGGGACCTGTGACTGTACTGCCACCCAGGGCCGTTCCCATAGGCCCTGACCCCCCTGCCTTCCGGGGACTCAGCAGAGACAGGCCCCCGCCCCAGCCTGGCGAGGAGCGAGCTCTGGACTGGAGCCCCACGGGCTGTGTTCAGGCCTCAGCATCGCCTCTGGCTGCTGGGCCATCGTGAGGAGGTCCTGTGTCTGAGTCTCAGCTTTCTCAGCTGCCCCGGAGGTCACCGTCACCAGAAGTCACCGTGAGGCAGGCAGTGTAGCGGCTGAGAGGGTGGGCCTGGCGCCAGACTCCCGGGGCTCCAGTCCCAGCTCTGCCACTGGGAGCTGTGAATTTCAGGAAGCGGTGTGACTACTCTAAGCCTCAGTTATGTCTTCAGTGAAATGGGTATAATAGCAACTCCTCCTTAATAAGGCTGTGGGACAGTTGGTTGGGTTAATGCATGTGAAGCATTTAGTACCTGGCACAGGCAAACTACTCCTTTAAATTAACTGCTGTATCAATATTGGGTTAGCCCAGATTGTCCTCGTGAGCAGTACTGAGCTCACACACACACACACACACACACACACACACACACGACCTGTGTGCTCCTCATCCACATGGGAGCCACGAGCTACCTGTGGCTGCTGAGCATGAGAAGTGCTGTAATGGTAAAAATACACACTTGCTTTCAAAGACCTCTTGTTTACACATGTGCAATATCTCTTTAATGGTTTTTATATTGATTATGCGTGGAAACCAAAATACTTTGGATCTAAGTCAGTTAAATAAAATATACTATTCCACTTTTTCCCACATAATCCTCTTCACAGTTTAAAAGAACGGCTCTTGGAGCGCTGGCCTGGAAGCAGGAGCCATGGCCGAGATCCTGCGCCTGCCCACGTCCTTCCCGGGACTGGCGGGGGGAAAATGTCATTCCCATGAGCTCACACAATAGGTACTGTGTGCTGCCAGGGGAGCCGGCCGCGCACAGCTCGGGCTTATTGTTATTATTATCACGATTTCGACATTCCCACAAGCACTGGAGGATAAACACTCAAATCAGATCCCGGTCTGCCCACCAGTTGCCAAACACAATTAGTGCAGAGACTGAACTGGGGGAGCAATCTGAGTGTTCTCCTGCCCCAAAAAACTTAGACATCCCTGGATGTCCCCCTCCGGTGTTACAAGGTGGGAGAGATTCTGATGAGTTCCTTTATCTAACAAGTATTCATTGGCCACCTACTGTGTGGACGGCACTGCCCTATTTGCCAAAGAAATAGCAGGGAGCGAGGCGGCAGAGCAGTCTTTTTCTAAGAGCTCAGCTTCTCAGGCAGCTCAGAGAGGGATGGTGCTGGGTGATGGTTCATGCTGTGGAATACTACACAGCACTGAAAAAGAACCACCACTACAGGCACTAACCTGGGGGTTCTCACAGATGCAACATGGAGTAATAGCCAGATGAGTGAGAGAGAAAGAGAGAGAGAGAGAGAGAGAGAGAGAGAGAGAGAGAGAGAGAGAGAGAGAGAGGGAGGGAGGGAGAGAGACTATACTGTGTGATTCCATTTTTTTAAAGTTCAAGAACAGGCCAATGTAATCTACAGGGAGAGACGTCAAAGTGATGGAGGCTTGATCAGGAAGGAGCCTATAGGTGCTGGAACCATTCGTATTTTGATCTGGGTGGTGGTTACACAGGCGTGTACTTGGGGAAGATGCATTCAGCTACACGTGAGATGTGTGCGCAGCTCAAGGCAAGGATGCTGTCGTTGTTATCTATTGCTGCATAACCTGTTGCCACAAAACTTAGCCGCTTGAAACATGAATTGTCATCAGCACACACCGTCCCTGTGGGTGGGGACCTGGCCTAGCTGGGAGGCTCTGGCTCGGTGCCTCTCATGAGGTTGCAGACGACATGGGCTGGGGCTGCATCGGCCGCAGGCTTGACGGGCTGGCGGGCCTGCTTCCAAAGTAGCTCATTGTGTTTGCCCAGCGAGTTAGTGCTGGTTAGCAATGTAAGGCCCTCTCCATGGGGCGGCTTGAGTGTCCTCATGACAGGTCAGCCAGCTTCCCCTGAAACTGGAGAGGGAAGAGAGGGAACAAGAAGGAAGCCAGGATGACCTTTATGACTTTGTCTCTAAAGTCACACCCATCACTGACCCGTATTCCTTCAGTAGAATGAAGGCACTGGGTCCAGCCCACACACAGGGGGAGGGGAATGAAGCTACACTCTTTAAAAAGACTCGTGGCAAAGGATTTGTGGGCATAGTGCACGATAGGAGGTCGTGGGCTTTAGGAAGCGGTGTTTGCTGTGCTCTGAGTGGGAGTCGGCCACGTGAAGATCAGGAGAAAAGCGGCAAAGGCAGAGCGAGCAGCAAGGGCAAGTGCTCTGCAGCAGCGACGAGTGGTTGGAGACTCAGAAAGGGGGCCACTGTGACCAGGCGTTAGTGGGCGGGGTGGGAGGGGGAGGAGGAGGAGGGGCCGCAGGAAGAAGGTTGGATGTTAGGGGTGTGAGATAACTACCCGCCATCGGAGGGACTTTCGCAGGGAAGGCGAAGTCTCCTTGATGAACATTGTGAACAGCGTGCTGCGGCCGCAGGAGCAGCGGTGCCTTGGATTCGGGGTCCACAGGGAGCAGAAGGGAGGTGGATGAGTGCCCGGCTCTGCCTCTGGGATGTCAGATGCTCAGAGCCAGCCTCCCAGAGGGGCAGCCCAGCAGTGTGCTCCCAGGAAACACCCAGAGCCATGGGAAAAGACTCGGTCCTCTTTGCCGCAGGCAGGAAGTGGGGGCCCTCTCGCCCGGAGGAGGACCAGCTTTGTCCAGCAGCCGCGGCTTTGCCAGCCTCCCCTGGACTATTTCCCACCATCGCATGGGGCTTGTGCGCTCCTCTTCCCAGAGGAGAGACCCTCCTTCCAACAAAGGATGTTGGAATCCTGGGGACGCACTGGTGTTTGCCACTGTGACAAAATGAAGCTCCCCGGTTTCCCTCCAGAGGCAGCCTGGCCAGCAGCGGGCGGGGGTGCTGTGCTGCCCAGGGGCCCGGCGGGGGGCAGGGCTGGGGCGGAGGCCCCTGGTAAAGACGTTGCCATTCTTCCATCTCAGGCCACGCACCTTCCGCTCTGGACGGCCCATTTGTACTTGGCTTTGGTTTGGACTTTCTAGGGAGAGAAGCGACTGGGCATCGTTTAAATGCTTCACCGGAATCCCAATACCTTTCAGCTTCTCGGGGGGGGGGGGGGGGGGGGGGGGAACCTTCCTGAGGAGGACAGTACGGAGGTGTTTGTGCCCTGCAGTTCGGACTTGGCTGCCTGAGGGAGCCATGACAGCTTGCAGATGTCTCAATCCTGGCCTCCCGTTCCTTTCCGACAAGCCCTGGTTCCTTTCATTCTTGCAGGGACAGCGCTCACGCAGGCACATCTTGGCAGCGTGCTGAAGTGCAAAGACTCACTTGGTTCCCATTCGGTTCCAAACCGGACCGGTGTCTGCGGTTTTGAGCCCATAGATACTGAGCATCCTGACTTTGCCCAGCAGTTAGCATCCACAGGGCCATGGGAACGCCCGCCGGGATTGTCGGTGTACAGAAGGAAAGCATTCTGGTGGCACAGTGCAGGGAGCAGGCGACTCCGTGGCAGCAGGCGCCCTAGGGCAGTGGTCGGCAAACTGTGGCTCGCAAACTGCGGCTCTTTGGCCCCTTGAGTGTGGCTCTTCCACAAAATACTGACTTCTGCACATGGGTCACGAAGTTTCAATTGCACTGTACATGCACGCCCGCACGTGGTATTTTGTGGAAGAGCCACACTCAAGGGGCCAAAGAGCCGCATGTGGCTCGTGAGCCGCAGTTTGCCGACCACTGCCCTAGGGGGACCAGCAGGGCCGTTTATCAGGCAGGATTGGGAGACCGTGGCGGGCTTCCTGCCTATAGACATTCCACCCCTACATCCTGGCTTTCTTGGATCGCTGCCTCTTCTCCGTAAGTCTGCTCTGAGTTCGTCCTGGCTGCGTCGGCGCTTCCCTTCTGAGCTCCCAGCTCCCTGCTGGTCCGCTCCTGCTCCTGAGTCATAGTTGTCTGTGGAACGCGGTGTCCAAGGCAGTGCAAGAGGGAGCCTAACCTGGGCTTGAATCCGATTCAGCCACAAGTCAACTGTGTGACACTGGGCACATGGCTTAACACTTCTGAGCTTCAGTCCCTCATCTGCAATATGTAAATAATATTCACTTCCCCGAGGCGTTTGCAAGATTTAATGCAGGGCATGTGTAACATGATGTACACTAGGCATTTTATACATGGTAGATATTGCCCCCCCCCCTTTTTTTCTTTTTGGTGGGCTGTAAGCTCATTTTTTAAAAAAAGAATCTCATTCATTTTTTTTATCCCTAGCACCTGGCATAGTGCCTGGGACATAATTAGGTCCTTGGTAAATGTTTATTTGACTCAAATAGATGACTTTTAGACAGAGATTTCTTGTGTCCTAGTTGTTATTCTCTAAAATGACTTTAGCCCGTGTTGTGACTTCTATACTCTTTTAATGAAAGAGCTTGAGGAGACACTCAACAATAGAGAGGGGGGGCTGAGCGCCTCCTGGGATGTGGGAGCACCTTGGAAATCCTCATGCTACCTCCCGCCTAGAGCTGACTGATGCTGTGAGGACAGGCTGGCGTTGACGATCCATCCAATCTGGGTTGTTGTTTTTTTTCCTTCCAGATTCTTAGAATTTGCACCAGGTATACCCCAGAACAAGACACCATGACTTTTTCCGATGGCCTTACCCTAAATCGAACTCAGATGCACAATGCTGGATTTGGTCCTCTGACTGACCTTGTGTTCACCTTTGCCAACCAGCTCCTGCCTTTGGAAATGGATGACACAGAAACAGGCCTTCTCAGTGCCATCTGCTTAATCTGTGGAGGTACCGACTACCTAGCAAACCCTCAGGGGATTCCAGGAACAACTTGCGCTTGTAATTTATGGGGGAAACTTCATCTCCATTTTGGAGATATTTTACTTAGAAGAAGGCATGTGAATAAAGCCAGGCATGCATGCTTGGGGTTTATTGCATTTTTCCATATTGTTATAAATTAAGTTTGGGATCCTTCTGCTCTGAAATATCAAAATGCTATTTCTCCAATTGCCACAGGTATTTTTTTAAAGGTAGCATCACACTATAAAATGAACTGCCTGGGGACATTTTGATGATGTTCCCAGGGACTTGCGTGTGCTGTTTGCTAATTTAGTGGCCCGGAATACAAGTCATTGGATTGGCCCCCTACCAGCCCTTAGAGGGCCGAGATAAAATAAGGCTTTCTTCTTTGTAGTGACCCCTATCAGCTCGCAGGAGGCCGAATCATAGTGGCTAAAAAGTAATGGCTTTAATTAGGGGACGACTTACCTTGCCTTCATAACCATCCAGCTCAAGGTTTGCTTTAATTCAGTTCAGTAGTGACACCTCCTGGTCATGAGAAGTAATTCTCTCCCTGGGATAAAAGCAAGCAGCCCTCAAAATGTGCCTTCCTCCAACAAGGGGGACAATCATTTTCAAGTATCACTGCCCAGAGCAGTTGCATATATCTTCAAAGTTGCACATGTGATTGAACCATCAAATTAATAAAGTCATAATGTAGTCGGAACAAGGAATGACCCTCTAGCCTGGAAAGTGTGAAACTTTCTGTCCCGCTACTAATTGTGTAAAACTTTATTTCCGGTATCTAGACCGCCAGGACCTTGAGGAACCAACAAAAGTAGATAAGCTACAAGAACCATTGCTGGAAGCCCTGAAAATTTATATAAGAAAGAGACGACCCAACAAGCCTCACATGTTCCCAAAGATCTTAATGAAAATCACAGATCTCCGCAGCATCAGCGCTAAAGGTATGTCCCCAGTCTGCGCTGTCTATATGACGTGGGTAAAGGTATGTCCCCAGTTTGCGCTGTCTATATGACGTGGGTAAAGGTATGTCCCCAGTCTGCGCTGTCTATATGACGTGGGTAAAGGTATGTCCCCAGTCTGCGCTGTCTATATGACGTGGGTAAAGGTATGTCCCCAGTCTGCGCTGTCTATATGACGTGGGTAAAGGTATGTCCCCAGTCTGCGCTGTCTATATGACGTGGGTAAAGGTATGTCCCCAGTCTGCGCTGTCTATATGGCATGGATAAAGGTATGTCCCCAGTCTGCGCTGTCTATATGACATGGAGCCTGCAGTCCTGAGCAGGTTGTATTGCTTTTCTAAACCCCATGTTTTAATTCAGGATGTTTGGTAATAGCTGCCTTTTTGTTGGTTTTGTTTTAGCATGTACTTCTCATTGAAATCAAAAGGAATGAAATAGTACCCACCCTTACAAAGAAAAGAAAACCTGAAATTTTACCCTACTCAATCTTAGATGATGAGGGCTTTAAAATTCAGGTGACCAAGGATTAGAAAAACTGTTTTCAAGAGAATGGATATATAGCCGTGGCCGGTGTGGTTCACTTGGTTGGAGCGTCGTCTGATGTACTGAAGGGTTGCTGGTTTGATTCTGGTCAGGGCACATATCTAGGTTGTGTGTTTGATCCCCAGCGGTGGTGCATATTGGAGGCAACTGACGGATGTTTCTCTGTCTCAACCCCTTCTTCTCTCTAGTCAGTAGAATATATCCTCGGGTGAGGATTTTAGAAAAAGAGAATGTACGATATGGCAAGCTTTTTAATGTTCTAGTTTTATACATTTCACTCCAGCTTTCTACAATGCTCTGGTGTATGTAAATTTGACTCGTTTTACCTGAACATCCAAACCTCAAGAAAAACGAATAGTACTTACGATCGTTGTTGGTGAAGTTTCTCTCAATCAGTGTAGCCATTGCTCTCTTGTGTATGGGCAGATTTACTTCCGCACACTTCTAAGCTAAGGCACTGCTGCCTTCCTGAGAGGTGTATTCTTGGCCTAGTGATTTTCAGTTTATGGGGCAATTCGAGCAATTATATTTAGTTAGTATGGAAACTTGTGCCCAGGGCCCTATAACAGTTGAGTGTTGGCATAGGGTCGAGAAAACTCAGTAGCCACCCCTAGTACCAAATGTTGTCATTCTCCTTTCCATTAGCATCCGCTATCCCTTGAAGACCTTGGTGAACCAAGGAACAAACTCGCATTCGGGGAAGTGCTTCGAGGCACAGTGAACCTGCTTGATAGTCTCAATCCTTGATCTCCTTCTAAAGTTTCTTCAATGAGATGTTGAGCTCAGCCCTAGCATGGGATTAAGGATAGAGGCAAACAGTGCTTGACCTTATAATTATGATGTCTTTAATTTTAAAACAGTGAGGCTGTTTCACTTAATATGGTCATTTCCTGTATCTGGCTAAACCAGTGCTAATAACATTTACTGTGATTGTGGAAATATCCTGTGCTCTGCATTGTGCAATACAGTAGCCACTAACCACAGGTGGCTCTTGAGCACTGGAAATGTGGCTGCTGCAACTGAGGCACTGTTCTTTTCATCGTATTTAACAAATTTAATTTAAATAGCCGCACTGGACAGTGCAGTGCTACCTCAAATTGATGCTTGCCCCACTTTTACTACTCAAATCACTTCCTTCATTTTTTGGTTACTGGTGTCCTTTCAACTGTCTCATTTTCAAAATATATACTGTTTCTGTTATCAGGAACTTCTCGTTGTAAATTATGTTAAGCAAATACATACCAATCTTGTCTCCTGAAACTGACTGAGGCATGGAATTATCAAATTTAAACATTGTCACCATATCTATAGATAAACGTATTTTAAAGTTGTGAAATCAGCATAGGTTTGGGGAGGCCTTCGTAGCACCATTTTCAGCCTTGTTCAAGTAGATGAAGGTTGATCCCTAGTTATGCAGCTTCACTCCTTATCTCTACCAGATTCCTATTATCTCTTTTTAAAAGGTGCAGAACGTGTAATTACCTTGAAAATGGAAATTCCTGGATCAATGCCACCTCTCATTCAGGAAATGCTGGAGAATTCTGAAGGACATGAACCCTTGACCCCAAGTTCAAGTGGGAACACAGCAGAGCACAGTCCCAGCATCTCACCCAGCTCAGTGGAAAACAGCGGTGTCAGTCAGTCACCACTGGTGCAATAAGACACTTCCCAGCTACTTCAAACATTCCCCAGTACCTTCAGTTCCGGGATTTAAAATGCAAGAAAGAAAAAAAAATACCTTTTTACTGCTGCTTAGTTTTTGGACTGAAAATATATTAAAACTCAAGAAGGACCAAGATGTTTTCGTATGTATCCATATATACTATACTCCTCACTGTCTAACTTACCTAGAAATACAAACTTTTTAAATTCTAAACATCAGCCATTTCATGCAACCAGAAACCAGTTAAAAGCTTCTATTTTCTTCTTTGAACACTCAAGTTTGCATGGCAAAGACCCCGTCAAAATGATTACGCCCTGGTTAAGTTTCTAAAGACTTTGTACATACAGAAATATGGCTGTTCTTTCTATACTGTATGTTTGGTGCTTTCCTTTTGTCTTGCATACTCAAAATAGCCAAGACACCAAGGTTATGGAACAGACTACTGTACATGTCCAGCTAAGAAAGGTTCAAAAGGTAACTGTCTTGTCTTCACAGAATAATCAAGACATCAAGGTAAGGAAATGGGATTATTGTACAGTAGGACAAGATAAGGCTAAAGATACTCTAATTTAGTTAGTATGGAAGCTTGTCCTTGCTCTTTCTGATGCTTCAAACTGCATCTCTTGATTTCATGTTGCCCAGTAAAAATATACAATTCACTGTACTAGCAGAAGAGAATTCTGTATCAGTGTAACTGCCAGTTCAGTTAATCAAATGTCATTGTTCAACTGTTAATGTCACTTTAAATTAAAAGTGGTTTATTACTTGTTTAATGACAACTACACGATTTTTAAAAAAAAAGATACATTTTTACAGTAATGATAGCCTCCAAGGCAAAAACACTTTTCAGTGTTAGTAAATTTTTGTTTACCTATTCACAAGCCATTAGGGAAATTTCTTGGTATAATTTCTGGTATAATTAACAGGCTGGTCTACCACCTGTACCATGTAACTAGGGTCCTTCCCGACTCATGCCTGATATTGGGGGTTTTTCCAGCCTTCTTGATGCCCAGGGGCTCACACTAACTCCCATGGCATGGGCAGAGAATAAGTATTCTTTGACCTTGTTCAATCACTATGAAGCAGAGTGAAAGCTGTGGTAGAGTGGTTAACAGATACAAGTGTCAGTTTCTTAGTTTTCATTTAAGCACTAGTGGGTGTTGTTTTTTTTTATATTTTAGCAAGTCTGTGATGTATTTTCACTGGCTCTGTTTGTACATTGAGATTGTTTAACAATGCTTTCTATGTTCATATACTGTTTACCTTTTTCCATGGAGTCTCCTGGCAAAGAATAAAATATATTTATTTTAAAGGTGTGTGGGAGCTTTCACTACACTTTCATTTTCAGTAAAGAGACAGAAAGCTGTTCCATTTTTAATGTTTAAATTTCATTTCAAAAAGCAGGTCTGTTGTCTGCAATCATGACAGTTAAAATCTGTGCTAATGCACGGTAGTCTATAACAATACTACAAGCCAATCAGACAATACATGACATTTCAATGAGTAAAAAAGAGCATAAAATTGTATGTGTAAGAACAAAATGTTAAAAGGCCTACCACAATAAAAAACCATCAATTACATCATCACATTAAAATAAGCCAGATGTACAAAAGTCTGAGACAGAGAAGACAAAAAGACAACACAAGTTATCTGTTGAAAAATGTTTCTGTGCTCTTTGGGCACTTAATTAAACATAGCAAAATCAACATCATCTTCTTCATCAGACTCTGCAAAATATTTCACTTCTTTCCTAGCTCGACCAGTCCGTGGCAGAGAAGGTGGTTCAGAAGCAAAGTCTGATGGGAAGATGTCCACATCTGAATCCTGATCAAAAGATGTTTTCTTCAGTTTCTAAAACAATAGATTCAAAAGCCCAAAGTTAAGAAAAGACTAGTGTTAAAAAGAACTCATTCCTTACACTTCACTTACATTTGAGAATTATATATAATGGTGCTTTTAAAATTAGAACTGTAATGTTAACTCAAGGGTAAGACCAGTTACTTATTCATTTTCATGAAGGAAAAAAAAGGATTAAGTATAATAATTTGCCACCCTAGTAATCTTGTATTACTTATCATTACTTATTTCTTTCAGAATTTATATATCACTCAGCAAATATGCACCATGACCAGATTAGTAAAAATTCAAATTGTCTAATTTGTAAGTACCTATGAATTCATGAGAGGAAAACAAGACTTATGCACAGTATGTACTGCACACTATGTTTATAAAAAGAGTCACTGAGATGGACCAGAGGTGTAGAAGAAAACTGGATGGAAGAGGTCAGTGTGAAAGCAACATAAAGCTAAAATCACCTATGTTTGCATTTTAAAATTTTAATGGACGACAGAGAAAAAGAGGGGGATATTTGATGCTTTTTCATTAACCTAATAGAGATAGTGTACTTCTGGTGAGACTAACTGGGAAAATTTAAGATAAAGATTAAATTAGCCCTGATCAAATAAAGAAATAGCCTTTATTTGGTCTGAAAACAGTAATATTTTAGATAGTATATAATTTATACCATACTTGATCCAAGAAATAGCCCTAATTATATCGATCTAGACTTGGATAATTCTTTACCCATATACAAGTCCCCTAAGGATAAGTATGCTAGGTTTAAAGTTATTATAAGACATTATACTCATAGTCAAACTAAGCCAGTTATAGATCATCTTAAACAAAACCAGCATTACACAGATGCTTCTGATTACCTTGCTTGGTGGTCTGGTTGTTTTCCTGCCAGGGTTATAATCACCTTCATTTTCAGAGCCAGATGCTTTCCTTTTCCTTGCCCCTCGGCCTTTACCTTAAAATTATACAAAAGGTTTTTTCACCCAAGGTTAAGTGCAATATAAAAGGATAAAAACATTACTTCTTTGGCATCCTCTGATCTCTTAACATGAATGATGTAGAAACAATTCGTCAGCATCATTTCAGTTCTGGAGTTGACAAGACTAAATGTATTTCACAAATATATTTAAATTAACTGGAAGGTCCTCGTGACAAATTTTAATGACCAAGCTCCTAATACATGAAAGAAAATATTTGCACCTGAAAAGAAAATCTCTTTAAAAAGTGCTTTTTAAATTGTGATGAAAAAACAATTTAGTTTCTAATTTGTCATAGACCAATATTTTTTAAAATGTAATACGTTATAATTTATGTTAAAGGTTTAAATCCTTACTCTAAATTTTACTTATTGCACATTAGTAACAACCAATTGCATATCCCACTTTAAGTAGCACAATCTTAGAATAAAACCCTCAGTGAAATAATCTATCAAATCTTTATTCCTTCTCAGACCTAGAATTACCACATGCAGCCTATTTTCTTTCATCTACCTAATTTCTTATTCTCATCATTGGAGGAGGAAAAGGTAATGTTTAAATGTTCTCCATTCTAGTGATTCCAGTGAGTAAAAAAAAATGGAACTAAATTGCAATTCTAAGTTTTTAAAATTTCTTTAACAGCTATGACCAACTAGATCAGCGGTTCTCAACCTGTGGGTCACGATCCCTTCGGGGGTCGAACGACCCTTTCACAGGGGTCGCCTAAGACCATCGGAAAACACATATATAATTACATATTGTTTTTGTGATTAATCACTATGCTTTAATTATGTTCAATTTGTAACAATGAAATTGGGGGTCACCACAACATGAGGAACTGTATTAAAGGGTCACGGCATTAGGAAGGTTGAGAACCACTGAACTAGATTATAAGAAAAGATAGCTAGATACTTGATCAAATTAATCAATGAATTGGCACATCCTATATAATAGGCTAATATGCAAATCGACCAAACAGTGGAATGACCAGTTGCTATGACGTGCACTGACCACCAGGGGCATACCCTCAACGCAGTAGCTGCCGTGACTTGGCAGTGGTGGTTCTCAGGTGATGCACCCCAAAACCAGAGAGGAGAAAGCATGATTCCACATCAGCAGTGGGTTATGTTGTTGCTGGGGGACTGTCGGACCCGAATTTGGTTTACTGCACACTTGCATTTGTGATCCACACCCTGTACAACAGCAGCTTTGCAGAGTGCCCTCTCGCACTCCGGGACCCCTCAGGGGATGTCGGAGGGCTGGTTTTGGCCCGATTCCCACAGGCCAGGCCGAGGGACCCCACTCACTCTGCAGACACCTTTTGAGCCATGGCGCTGATGGCCAGGGAGGGTCCACAGGAGGTTGGTTCCAAGACATGTCCAGCCCATCACACCAGCCACCTTCTAATTAATTTCTTTTCAATGTTCACAAATCCGTGCACCGGGTCACTAGTGTATTTATAAAGGTTTTAAACCATGCACACCTTAAGTATTGACCTCCCCAATCACAATGTTTCTTTTCCACTTTGTTATTCTCTCTTGCTTCCCTATAGGTCTGTATCCTTATCCTAACGGCCACTTTTAGAAATAAAATAAAAAAAATAAACACGATCAGTCAGTTGGATCAAAGTTTGAACAGCTACCCTTATAGAAAGTCATCTCTTACCTGAGCACAGCTATTTCACTTCCTAGATCAGCAAAAAGCTCTGCTCTCGGCGTCCTAGCTCCAGCCTACTCCAGTGGGTGTTACACTCTCATCTACCATTTTAATAACTACTTCCAATGAGACCACTGCATGGGGGTCTTTGAACCATACCTAGGTATGCAAATTGCTATACTTCCCTTTGAATTAATTCAGCACTGATTCTTAAACTGCTCATTGAGGAGTAAAACAACTTAAAATAGGTACACCCAGTCTTTCTAATTTCAGTGAGTAGAGGAGACTAAATGTTTTCCACGTGGCACGTTTGAGGGTTACACAGAAATAATCCTCACCTTTTGGTGTTGTAGTCTTCTTTGGAATGCCAAATTCTGAATCTGAGTCAGAGTTCATAGTCTCTACTTTCTTCTGTTTGGGAGTTCTCTTGGGCTTAGGCATTGTATCTGAAGATGGCTTTCCTATTAAGCAAATTTCCATTGCTTAGATCAATATGTACTTACCAACAAACCAAGCTGAAGTGAGTCCTAAAACAATGGAATTTCTTACAGCTTATCTAAAATTGAGTTGCCTTAAGTAATAAAATGGTTTCTCTCCACTTGGTGCCAATGTAGAGGCAAACAATTTCTCATAGATGATAAAATGCTTTTTATTTAATTATGCATAATTTGCCTTTTGATAATTCAAGTGAGATGTTTTAAATAAGGGCCATTAAAATGAATTAAGCAATAACTTTTAAAAAGCAGTAAAAAATACAGTATAGTCAAGACAAAAAACTATTTGACATATTAATTATAACCCAAGTATAACCATATATTAAGTTCTAACTTTTAAAGCATATTATAGGAATAGAAACAGATTCACTCCCATTAAGTTGGAATTCAGACTTGGCATTTTTACATGGAAAGAAATGTGAAAATTCTAGAAAAGTAGACAATAGCCCCAAAGACACTTGTTTTGATGAATTTTATTTTTCAGCTTCATTTACAGTCAATGTGAAAATTACCACTAATCACTTTGGTGATTAAAATCTAATTTGAAAAAATATATATTAACCATAGACCAGTGGTTCTCAACCTTCCTAATGCCGCGACCCTTTAATACAGTTCCTCATGTTGTGGTGACCCCCAACCATAAAATTATTTTCGTTACTACTTCATAACTGTAATTTTGCTATTGTTATGAATCGTAATGTAAATATCTGATATGCAGGATGTATTTCCATTGTTACAAATTGAACATAATTAAAGCATAGTGATTAATCACAAAAACAATATGTAATTACATGTGTTTTCTGATGGTCTTAGGCAACCCCTGTGAAAGGGTCGTTCGACCCCAAAAGGGTCGCGATCCACAGGTTGAGAACTGCTGCCATAGCCATTCCTATTAAAAAACAAAACCTACGCTTTTATGGAAAATGTATTCCCAGTTCCAATTTGAGATGTTAAGCCCCCTCATTAGAATAGGAGGAGCCCACACTCTTACAGCAGTGGCAGCCACAGATTTTGTGGCTTTTCCCCCTTTGAGTCCTCATGCTGAAATATATACCACAAGAGCCACAGCAGCTCCTAGCAGAAGTATAGGCTTGGATTATCAGGTTGTTCTAGGGACCACCTTTTATCTTCAGAAGAGTTTCCAGGCTTGCAAGTGTTAATTGGCACTTTCAACTCTACTGGGCAAATATTGTCAGACATCTGAGTACTGTGAGCAGCCTTTTTGCTGTAAACTTACTGGAGCTACAGAATTTAACTTTTATAATAATTTATGTAGTCCCCCCCTAAGAGAGGGACATGAAGCATGCTCTCCTTAAAATGGTTTGTTGTGGAAATTGTATTTTTGAAGGAAGGTTGAGGGCTTGCTGAGGTCCCTGAATCTCCCATTCAACTGACAAGGCTAGTTTAACTACAGGTAAAACAACCGAATAGGACAGGTGTGATACACCATCTTTGTAGTTAATGCTAAACTTTAACTCTTTAGATTAAATAAGAGTGAATAGGTTAATGAAGGAAACAGGTTGATATGTTCAAAGAACTGATATGGCTCCCAAGTTATCAGGGTTGTTATAAAATGCTAATATGAAGATAAAAAACTGAAAGGAAAATTATAGAGCCTGTTTGGATTTGAGTCCCTCAGAAGTAGACCCCACCTTATTATAAGACAAAGATTCAAGTATTTATTTGAGAAGTAAAGGAAAAAGAGTACAAAAATGAGACAATGAAGAGAGGGCAGCCAGTAATGGGTAAATTAATTCAAGCCTGTCATCAATCTAGGAGCTTAATCCCAAGAAGAATCTCTTGACCCTCTGGGATATGTAAGAAGACATATCCCAGAGGGTCAAGAGCAGTAAGATACTTGCAGACCAGCTTTCCTCAATAACAGAGGTGGCTGCATGGGGAAATGTTAATATTCCAGCATAGCAATAGAAAGTCCCGAGGCAAAGAAATATAGACATGCCTCATATGCACTGAACTGGTAAGGAAAGGGCACCTAATTGCTCACTAGTACATTCAGAATAAGTAGGGACTTTTGTTGTTGTTCTGTTACATCTAATACATGTGTTTCTATAATAGTGCTGTCTATTGTGCATTTTTAAGATCCTGAAGGGACAATCCATACTGTTTGTTTACTTGCTGTGGAAGTAGCAATTATCTTTTAAACACAAAGCACTAATACCTTCTTTAAAAATACCAAGGTATGTACCTTAGTACTAGTACCAAATTCATGAATCAACTTAGTGTTTCATAGACAATCTTAAGGCTAAGGAAAAGAAAGACATTCTATGACTCAAAGAAAAAGAGGACCCCAACTGAACTGACCAATCATTCCACATAGAGGAGTTAAGGCATGACCTGCATAGATAATATAGTCAGGCTACTAGCAAAATAAAATTTTAATCTACTTTACTATCTATACTATCTTTAGTATCAATGCATGGGATTATTTTATTATAATTACAGTCTTAAAATCATTGCTAATTACCTCACATGGTTAGAAAACAAGAGGGATTCTCTTTATACACATTTATACTTGACAACTAGCCTAGTGAAATCCTAGTGCAACTAGTTTCAATTTATATTAAATTTCCTTTGACATCAACTACATGGTTATGCAATGCTTACAAAAATCAAATATAGTACATACCCTTTTTAGCAGCTGCTGTTTTACTTGGAACTTTATCTATTTGTTTCAGACCAAATGTTGGTGAAAAAACAGAAGCAGAATCTTCTTCATTACTGTCAAATTTAGCTGAATCTAAAAATTACAAAGCTTTTTTTCAGTAAAGGGATTCTGTAAGGACCACTTAATAATTAAACTTTGATTCTTTTTATTGATGATTTCTTTTTAGCTAGGTAATTGATCTTACAATCCACAATATACAAACAGCTGAAAATAAAAAATATAACATATTTCAAAAATGTTAACTGTTTTAAAACAGTAAAGAAATGCATAATGAATTTTTTAATAGTCCCAAAGGCTAAACATTTAAAAGTTAACTGACCAATTCAAAAATAAATACTGATGATTTATTTTAAAGTGAGATACGAAAAAACTCTCACTATTATTTTAGTATCTACACATTTAATGCTATTAACCATTTCAAGAATTAAAGTAATAATGACCAAATGTAAGAGAGTAGTAAATATATCTATCTGGCCCTGACTAGTGTTGCTCAGTGATTGGAACGTTGGCCTGTGCGCCAAAGGACTGCGGGTTCGATTCGGGTCAAGGGCATGTTCCTGGATTGCAGGTTCAATCCCAGGCCTGGACATGTTTGGGAGACCACCAATTGATGCATGTCTCTCTCCTCTCTACTCTCTCTAAAAATCAATGCAAAAATATGTCCTCTGGTGAGGATTAACAACAACAAAAAAGTGCAAATCTATCTATACGTATAGAGCATGTACAAGATCTATGTGTGTTAAAAAGTCAAGACAGTCAGTTCAGTCTAACCAGATTGTTTTGATCTTAAAAATTCCACACACAAAAATATGGGTCATAAAAAAATATACACCCTGATTAAATTTGCTTTGGCTTAGTAAAACAAATCTGTACATTGCTACCCTTGGAACTTTTTAAAAAACTATCATGTATACATTCATGTTGCCATGAAAATAAGATTTCAATCTTTAAAATTTTCTTTCTACATTTTTTCTCTCATTAAAACACCCCCTCTACACCCGTACTCCCTACACTCACTCACACTGGTTAGCATCTGCCTATCTACCTAAGTGCTTCCATAATGCCTACTTTGACCAAAGAGTTGGGAATAACCTCAGGAAAGGTAAATACACCTTATTACATTGAGGAAAATGTAAAAAGAATGTTAAAAAGAAAAGATATCTAGTCATAAAAACATCCTGAAATTAAATCATGACATAATGAGTTATCTACTGTTTCTTTTTCTTCCCCACTAAATCACAGCAATAATATAAGTAACCAATGAAAAGACAAAATGAACATACCATCTTCTGACTTTTGAGAGTATGAAGGAAATGAGAAGAGATTCCCAAAATCCTGAGGTTTTTTGTCATGTGAAGATTTTCTGTTAGAAAGAAAAATTAAACACCACAATGTAATTTAAATATCTGGTTTCAACCTTGACAAATTATATATAGCATATACTGCACGATTATAATCATAGAACAAAAGATTGTTCTCTCATTTGTTTCTAATATGCACAAGAGTAGGCAATAATCCTATTTTTTATCTTAGACTGCATGTGGTAAAATACTTCTTAAAAAATCTTAAAAAATAGCTCATACACTTCACATCCTACATGTTAGTCATGTTAGTGTTCAGACTCATCAGAAGCAAGAAAAATCAAGGCCAAAATTAGGAAAGAAAACTAAACTTCCTATCTCTAAAGATTTATTAACTACTATGTCCCACAGGCCTGCTGCCAATTTTTGTAAATAAAGTTTTACTGGAAACCGCACACTTGTTCTTTTACATATTGTTTATGGCTGTTTTCTTCCCACAACAGCAAGACTGAATAGTAGTGGCAGAGATTATATGGTCTGCAAAGCCTAAAATATTTATTATTGAGCCCTTAATGGAACAAATTTTGCCAACCTATGTTCTAAAACTATAGCAACAGTTATGTCAACAGCTGCAATATTAACCAAATTTACTGCTTCATGAAGCGGATCTTACCTAGAATAACAATTTCTTATCCAAAGTTTACAGTAAGGTCTTTGATGGATGCCTAATCAAGCTGTGCCATACAATTGAGTAACAGTTGTTTCATTACTTACTCTGGAGTAGCTTTTGATTTGGCTGGTGAAAATGTATATTCATCTTTATCTAGGCCATCTGAAGGAACAAATTCATCTTCCTCATCATTTGTTATGGGAGATGCTTTAACTTTTAATTCCTCTAAGTCATTATTGTCATCATCATCATCAGCATCATCATCCTCCTCTTCTGAGAAATCAAATGTGTACTTAGGCCTCTCAGCTAGGAGAAAAGTGAAAGTTAATGTTATAATCAAATCCAGCTTTATCCACATAAAATAGGATGAGTAACGCATTTGAAAAATATTCCAATTATCTCTAAAAATACTTGAGGAAAAAAAGAGATAAGCATTTAGAGAATAAACGCCAATAATTTTGCCTCAGTTTTGATAGTGTAAACATCTATCTATCTTGTAATTCTCAGGAGGCTATGGGGTAATAATAATGCTGCAGATATTAGGAGAGCATAAACTGATGAGATTAATTTTTAGAATAATACTTAAATATTACTTAAAAACAGGAAAGTAGTTATTATGGCCAATGTAAAAGTGACTATGAATATAAGATTTCCCATTTCTGCAATTACAAAGTTACTATTGACCCACCACTCTTAGGATGCTACCAAAATACTATTTTTCTTTTAACCAAATCATCAAACTATTGATGATAAACATCAGTAAGAAAACAATTTGACTTTGGGTGGGGGACACACAATGCAATATACAGATCATGTATCATAGAAATGTATACTTGAAACCTATATAATCTTCTTAACCAATGTCACCCCAATAAATTTAATAGAAACAATAAAAGAAAACATGATTTATTTTAGGGAAATTTGTTTTATGTCCAACTTTGCTAGAAAAAAATCATTTGGTAAGGAAATTTCTGTCTTCTTGAACTATAACTTCTGAAACACTAATGGTTTAGCCCTTTAGTTATATTGGTAATACTAACAATACCAACTTATATGAGTATCACTAACTTGGTCGAACTACAACATACAGTAAAATGAATATAAAATGTATCAATACCAGCTGCTCTCCTAAGCAAAGAATCTCTTGGAATAACCACAGGTTCTGTTTCTTCCAAGTCACTTTCTGACTTGGACTCATCATCTGACCAAGGATTCCGTTTCTTCACTTTCTTTGCACTAGGTTTGCCAGATGATGTAGATGCTTTTCTTTTTCTCACCCTGGTACCTAAAACCAAAAGAACAACAATGATACATGTATCAACACTTATACAAATGCCATTAGCAAAAATAAAACTGTTATAATGAAAAGTTTATTATAAAATAACAAATGTTAATGAACATTGGAGATATTAAACTATTCGAAACAAAAAAAAAAGCACAATCAAAAGAATCTGGTAATACTCTAAATATACAGATTTTTTTCACACAAAATAATACGTTAAAAATCCTCACCAGGCTCTTTTTTCTCCCTTTTGGGTTTGGGACCTTTACTTATAGGCACTGCCTGTATCAGTGCTTCTTCTCCTGTGCCTTCTACTGGTGTTCCACTGAATTCTTCATCACATTCCACTTTTACTGCTGTGGTATCAAGATCACCCTACACATTAAAAAAAAAAATCAAACCATGAATAAAATGAAAGTTAAATTAATACTATGTACTTTAGAGATACATTTCCAGCCAATATATTGCTTCTTCATATTAGGTGAGTAAAAAAATAAAATAAAATGTAATTCTAATGAGGTCTTAACAGATAACTTTGATAAGACCATATTTTACTTTATCATATTGCTTACCACTCTAATCTTCTGGTACGCACCATGAGACGACAGCTACTTAAAAGCAACCATAATAAAAAGAAATAAGGCCGCTTTTGATTATCAATGGGGCATTAAGACCAATAACTAAGTACACCAAAAGTTACCTGCAAAATAAGTTGCTATAGTTCTGGTCTCTATATACTAGAAAAAAATCTTCAGATTGAAGGAAAATAAGAAACACAGGTCATGCACTGCTAGGCATTATAAGACAAAGTCCTCTGACTCTAAGATTACTGAGAGAGAGGATACAAGTCATTACAATACAAATAAATATACAAGGCGATATAACAGTGACCCATAGGAAGGAGTGAGCAACTCTGCCTAGGGCAAGGCCAGGGAAGACTCCATGAGGGGCCTTTCTGATGGGTTTTGAAGTAATCATGTTTGCCAGGTAAGAAGGAAGGAAGGAAGAGCATCCTGGCAAAAGACACAGAGGCATGAATCACCACATTGTTTAGAGAATTACAAATAGTCTGCTAGGATTCAAGACAAGGTGAGAGGAAAGATTAGACATACAGAAACACAGGGAGGCATGCAGGGGCTAAATCACTGTGTACAGGAGTCTGTGTGTATTCAGTGGGGAGTCACTGAAAACTCTTAAGCATTTGTATAATAATCAGACTTACTTTTTGGAAATATCACTCTAGTAGTAAGAGATTACAAAATCCTCCTGCCATAGGAACGAAGTGGAAAAAGATAGAAGTCCTGATTAGATGACTATAGATAGGAAGACTAGTGAAGAGGACCCCTTTAAATTATCTCAGAGAAAACATCAAATCCTAAGATAGTATTAATGGGAATCGAGATAAGGAGGTAGATTTCAGAATTGCTTCACAAGAAGTCAGTATGATTTAGTTACTGACTATATGGGAAAATTCCCAAGTTTCTGGTTTATGTTAGTGATGGCTGATGTTGCTAGTAACTGATATAAAGTACAGAGGTGGAAAAAGTGGTTTTGAAATTAGGATAAGTCCAGTTTCAAAAATGCTGAGTTTGAAAGGCTTTGGACATTTAAATAGCTATAGTAGCTTGGCACTCCCGAGAAGCTTAGGGACATAGATTTAAGAGTCACTGTGTGAGTGGGAAAAGCTCTGGGCATAGATTATGTTACTCAAGAGAACTATGTAAGATGAAGAGAACAGTGCTGAGAACTAAACCTGACACACACCAACTAAAGAGGAGAGCAGGCATTTCCCTAAGGAGAAAGCAAGTGCATGTTTACATTAACCTGTGTGTGGTGGGGAGCCAGGTAAGAGGGAAGCAGTAGAGACCTCAGTTTATTAGAACAGTAGCAGAAAGTGATCTCTCTGATATCACAGTGCTTCTATACTTCAAATCTTAGCTCTGTACCAATCTCTCACTCCAGCTCTTAGGCTCATTTTCCAAGGTCTAATTACACTGTTGGGCACATCTATCTATCTATCTATCTATCTATGTATCTATCTATCTACCTACCTACCTACCTACCTACCTATCACCTGAGTTCTAAAATCAATATGGGCAGAAAAATTAGCCTCTCTCTTTCAGAACATCATGCCCCCCTGTTTCCTCTGCTCTGAACAATATTCTCAATGTCTCCTTCTTCTAGCTAACTCTTGCCCATGTGCTGGAGGGTGTAAGTCTCATACTTTTGAATCCTAAATAGTACCAATCAATGCCAATGACATAAGATGTACTTGATGATTTTTTAACTAATAGTAAAAACAACTAAATAGTAAAACATGATAGCTTTTAATAGCCAAACAAATCCTTTTCCACTATAAAAGGATTTCCTTTTCTTAATTTGTCATGATATAGTAATAAAGTTTATATTTTAAATTTAATATATATATTTTTTGTTGTTCCATGATTTTCATTTAGAATGCTGCTGAGCAGAGTATTTCTATTTCTCACTTTAAAAAATGAAATCAAGTAGGTTACTCTTTACATATGTGGTTCCTTGACTAATGTTTTCCTCCTTTGGGTCAACTGCTCTCATAGAACAAATGATTTCCCATCACAAGTGAATATATTAGAAACAAGAAAAGCATTATTTAAGCAAATAGTGAAATTAAAATACATATATACATCATTATGGAGGTGGAGTCTACCAATGAGCTAAAACAAGAGATATGTCATACCTTTTTCTTCTTCAGCAACTTTTTGCTAGCATCTGCCTTCATAGCAGTGATTTCGGGAACTATCCTCCTGCCATAAGGTGAGGGCATTGTCTCTTCCAGTTGAAGTTTCTTCACCTTAGGTTTCCCAACTTTACCTTTTACTGCTTTTCCGGCCATTCCAGCCATTAAATCTTCTCGTTCTTGCGCTTCCACTTTCTGAAATATAATTATAAAGGAGGCGGAGTGACAACAGGAGCATACATAACATTAGAAAAGACAATACCTATTGCATAAAAGTTAAAACTAATTTTATTCACTCAGTAGGGATAAAGCTTTCCTTTCAAGTGATCTAAAATAAAGTAATGGGGAAAATAATAATTCTACATAGAAGACCTGGGTTGTAGTCCCAAGTCTATCTAGCTTCTCATTTGTAGTACAAGAGGGTAGTAAATAAATGACCTACATGGTCTCCTCCAATTCTAGAACCCTATGTTGTATTATGAAATCAAGACTTCTGATGTGGTATCATCAGAATTCTAGCAAATCATAGGCAGTTAAGTACGAAGTTATTCTTTACTATTGCTTTAGCCATAACAGAAAAAAAAACCTGTTCATAAACAAAGTCAGAAAGTATGAAAATTAAAAGGGCCATCTTAATCTTTTGAAGAGTTAAGAAATCCTTGTAACATGATAGCTTAACAGAAATTACATAAGCTTTGAAATCAGACAGATCTCAATTTCAGTCTTAGCTCTTCCACTTATTAGCTATAAATCCTTGGTAAATACGGTTGTAACTCATAAAGCACCTACTATGTGCTAGACTTAAAAATCATGTGACCCCCACTTTATGGATAAGGAAACTGGGACACTGAGAGGATAAGTAATTGCTCTTAACCATAATGATATAATTCCTCTCTAAGCCAGTTACTTAACCTCTCTAAGCTTCAGGATCTTCATCTATATAATAGGTTAATAATAAATAACCTCTCTCATTTGTTTTGGTGGTGGGAGTCATTCTGAGGATTACAGTGCCAACATACAACAGAGATTCAATTAGTTTTATCATTAGATCTTAAATGACATTGATCAACATAAAAATTAAGTCTAAACACTTTCAATGTAACAAAACCATATCCAGAATAAATTCATTGTGTGGACCTACTTTGCTAACTATCAAATAATAAAATAAAGTGACAGATTAAAAGTGAAAGCCCCCTGCCCGCCACCGCCCCCGCCCACTGCGGTTTCACCCCCCCCTCCCCCCAAGGAAGGACGTCTGGAAGGACGTCTGGTCTAATTAGCATATTACGCTGTTATTATTATAGATATTAGGGATTTAACCTACATCCAGTTCTTCAACAAATGCTGCTAAATCTTCTTTCCAAAGATCTGAAGGAGATTTTCTTTTAAGATCATTGACCTCTCGCCCCTATGATAAAAAAAGTAGTATGATTTTAAACATCCGATAATAGGAAAAAATGTATAAATGGTAAATCAAAATACTTCTTTTTGAAAAAAGAAAAACAAAGATATGGATAGCACTGAAATAGTTTCAAATTATTTAACCCACAAAAGTTCATACTTTTGAATCTCTCTGTTTAATCAGTTCTTCAACTTTTTCTTTAGTAAGAGACCACAGAGACATATTTAAAATATAATTAAAATCAGGGCCTGAAGGAGTTCCTGAATCAGAGGAACTATCATCATGCTGGTTTTGTGTTTCTTCCTCTTCTGTTGCCTGTAAAAAATAATAAACTTTGTATTAAAGTCCTGTATAGCATCAAATCACTGTTGAATTTTATCGAATACGGATTTTAAAATTCCTTTAATGCTATATTCTTAGTGCTACATCTTCAGTTAGTGGAGTTATTTTAGATTATCTGCAAAATTACCTAAAAATATATTTCCTATAAAAAGCTTAAATGTTCTAAAAATGTATAATAAAGTCTTCAAAAGGAGTGGTATATTCAGTCCCTATTCATCCAGGAATGTGATAAAAAATTAACTGTATTGCCCAGGCACTATAATTCACAAAATGAGAAGACACAAAATTAATAGAGTGGAACTAAAGTTTTATCACTGCATCTTGTCAAATTTTTATATCAGTGAGTGAATGAACAATTTGAAACCCAAAATAAATGTCACTTGTGAAAAATGTTTTACAGTTATACTAAATATGCTAAGGTACAGTCAACTCTCTAAGGATGAATTCTTTATAAAAATTCTCTAAGCAAGACTAATCATGTAAGGACTAAGAAAATTCACTTAAGAATTTAACAGCTGTTGAGTAAGAGTCTGAATTATGAGGGCTATTCTAAAGTTTGACTCATAAGGTCTTTTTCACAAGAAAGGATTGCAATAAAAAAATCCTCATGCTAATACCAAATTTCAAAATGCAATGAATTTAATAGAAATTGTAGGTGACATTACCTTTAAATCTTTTTAAATAATAACAGCCATTACATAAAACTGCATCTAAATTGTTTAAGGCACTCAGATAATTAAAAATGACTGAGTTAACCATGACACTCCATTAAACAAAAAAGTTCACTTTTGGTAACCAAAAGAGAAAAAAAAAGTTTTACAATTTAATTTAAAATGTTCAAGTAAAATAATACATATAAACGAAGTCAAGTTTAAGTAAGTATACTTTAGAAACAAAAGGATAAAAGTAAAAAATTGCAAAGCAAGAGGCCGCATTACATAAACAAACTGTAAAATTATGCAACAGCAGCCAAATAAGGAATACTGTTGTTCGGCTGATAGATCATTAATAGATACCTGGATAACTTGTGATAAGTTTTTAAAAAGTTCATCATGAAACAGTGTGCTGCTATGGAATATTTAGGTTGTTACACTACTAAAAAATACTATTAGAGTGTCATAAAATCCTGCTTAGACCCACACTTTACAAGTATATTTGCTCTAGGTTTTGATGACACTGGAGTATTATTTATTAGCGAGCACTCCAAAATATGTTTATCTATCATTGTTAACATGAAGGTGACTAAGGATACTTTCAGAAATAAAAATATAAATAAACTTTTCAAGGTTTAATGACCAAATTCTACTATGATTTTGAAGAAAAGAAAAAAACCCAAAATACTATAATCTTCTAATTATCTGTTTTATAATTCTCTCTTCTCCAAATTCTACACAATAGGACAGGCTTTTAAGGGTGCTTCTTTTGTTACTTGAACCCACAAATGGAACCCACAAAATGAACCCATGACCAAGATGCTGAGCAAATTCTGATGGTGGCAATGAATTATTAAAACCAAGTACTAGGTTTTATCTATGAAGTCTATTTCCAACAGAAGGGCATTCTCAAACTCTAAACACATATCTTTTAAAACTAAGCATTAAATTCATTAGCTCACTAGTTGATTTTTTTTACGACAAAAATTAAACAGTGATACAGAAGGGCAAATTAGTATATAAACTATAATTTGGGGGTTACGAATGCAATAAAACACATTGAAAGGAAAGCAAATGCTTGTTAGGTTATCTTAATTCTGAATGCTCCCCATCTTATCCTACCGCTTTTTCCTCAAATGATGAATAAGCCTATTACCTTACTATGATTTGCAAAATATATAATTTATTCAAATTTTTCTCACTCTAATATATAGCATTCTATTAACTATTCAAAATTGAAAAAAGCTATAATAGTGTAAATGAAAGCAGCATTTCAATACAGATTGATGAAAAATCTGAAAAACATTATGGTTGAGAACTCATAAGTATAGGGAAGTTTAAAGTTTCAGTTCAAGTTATGTCACATAATCATAACTATATTTTAAAGATGCTAACACAGTATCAAAAATTAATCATTTCCAATTTTCTTCCTTTTGTACATTTGCGTTCTCAATCACAATGTTGCATTGCCTTTCTAAAATTTTCCTTTAATTATGCACAACAGCAAGAAACTAATTCTTGAGAGGAATCTCAAAGTTCAATATTCCATTCACTGAACTAATATTAGTACTTTATGATCTAAAATGGACAATTTAATTAAAAACATCAGACTTTTAATCTCAAGTTCCAGGGTTTAAATCTCCAGCCAAAGATCTAAGCACAGGACAGAATACAGATGGTGCTCGATAAATACTATAAGATCAAACATTTTGTCTCTACTCTTCCCAGAAAAATTGAAACCAGATCAAGTGAATGGTGACTGGATTACGATGCTGTGACCAGAGAATGACCAATGTAAACTTATTTATGTACTACCAGTATAGTTCCCAGATAATATGCATGCAGCTCACAAAAACCACCACCATAACTGACACCCTTTAATGGCAGGCTCAGAAAAAAGGCCAAGGAGACTGAGCTACCTTCTCACACCTGGAGTCATTTCTCCAGGCCCTGGTTGAGTCACACTGGCCAAGTGCTTTGTGGTGGGTGTGCACTGCAAATTCCTGTACTGTATCTGTTCTGTGGATAAACAGAAGACTTCAGTCTCCAAACAGACAACTTAACACCTTAAGCAGTACTAAATTTAAATTTTAAGGGTTGGGTTTTTTGTTTGTTTTGGAAGTTGCTTTTAAAAGCTTCTCTGAATGTCTTGTTCTGCAAATGATTACCTTTTCTTGTGCTTCTTTCCAGGCTTTCACTGGGTCAGATTCATAACCTCTCTGGACTAACATTTGAATCAAATCTTTCTTTGACCTATTCTCTATGTGAGGGAAAAATAAAGTTAGGATCAAGAAAAGAGATTCAATTTGTATTTGTTTATATTCTACTGATAAAAATGTCTTCTATTTAATAAAGATTTTTTCCATTTTAACTAATGTTTAAATTTTTAAAAGTTGTGTCTTACCTATGGTAATTTTCCCTTGTATCTTCTCTAAAATGAAACGAGCTTGATTGTTAAGCTTTGTAGATTCTGCTCCCAACATCCCTACAAGCCACTCCTTACGTAAACCATAATAACTTAATCGTAAATCAAAGAATTCTTTCAAAATGTCTTGCACAGTTTCATATTTCTTCAGACATCCCATATGATCAAAGAGTACCTAATAAGCAAAACACAAAATTTTTGAAGATTACATAAATCTGTACTGGTATTTTTAACTTATGTGACATCTACAGTATTTAAAATCATAATACACTTATTTAAACACACACTACCCCTAAAAGCCAAAACTACTAAGTACATTTCTGTAAATATTCCTTTAGTGACTCTAAGAAACTGATGAACTCAATTCTCAAAACTGTGAAAATATTTTAAATAAAAATATTTCTGAAAGATAAATATAGGTTCTTTAAAAAGGTTCTTACTTAATGTGGCTATAAAACCACCTAAGAAAAAAATGTTTTCAACTAAAAATAAACATATTCTATCTTTAACTTTAAAATTTTTAAACCTACAAGTCCTCTCTCCTATATACTCAATGCATGTGCATTTGCCTCTTTGTTTTTATAATTGTGCTATAATTCACCCAAACTTCCTTAATTTTTTTTTTGAAATTTTATTTCTTCTCTATCCTTTTACTTCTTTTTTCCGTCAGCTTTTCTTGACATTTTTTATGGTACTCTTTCTCAGACACTGTACAATTACTCTATTTTTCTTTTACTCTTCTTTAAATCTAAAAGCTAATGGGAATGGATGGGGATGGAACAAGGGTAATCATACATATTAACTTCTTATCTTCCTCTACAACTATATATAAACACAAATACACAAGTTTAATAGGGCAGATTGGAGTTATGAGGAGATAAGAACTTCATAATTAAAATGCTAATGGGACAGGCATAAGGCAGATGAAAAGCCTGCAACAATCAATCTCATAACTAACTTTTAGTCAGTATGTGCATCCTGAATGTTCAAGCACAGATGCACAAATGCACAGTTGGGATTAAGAGTAATAGATAACAGTAGAGGAAAAGAAATAAATGTACAAAAAATGTATGGGGGGAGAAGAGGGAACTGTATTCAGAGTTAACTATAGCCACTCCCATCATGAAACCAATTACAAAAATCCAACATATGGCATGCGAGAGAAGTTAAATTAATAGCAAATCTTAATCATTACCATGGAATTACAAGTAAGAGTAGTTTGAAGTTTAAAAACTTTGTGCAATCCAGCAGCTTCTGCTTGTGCTAGTTTCTCTTCAGTCATTTTCACCACAAATTTCACAGTTGTATCAGTATGATATTCTTTATAATCAGAAATTAATGCTGGTGTTTTATCTGTTCCATTTAGCATAGGTTCTAAAACCTGTTCTTTGTATACCTATAAAAGATTTAACAATAAGTAATGCTTTTCATGACACACTCATGTTCTCATACCACAAGACATGCAATTTTTAAAAAATTATCAGTTCCTGTGGGGGGTAGGGGGGAGGCAAACCTCCATCACTGTCATCTCATGCCCAGTCACTATAGAAGACAGTATATGGTCATCTCAATAGTGAAAGAAGATATGCAAGATAATGGTTCTGATCTGCTAATACTCCACAAAGCAAGGGAAACGCTGAGGGTATAAAGACAATGAGGGAACTGTATTCAGAGTTAACTATATCAACTAGAACTGACAAGAGAAGACATGCATACCTTTAGATTTGTAACAGTTGATACTGACATGAATATTGGCCATATTTATAAGGGTTCAAAACTATTTCTTACATACTCTTCTAGTCATTTCAAGATAGACAAATAGTCTCTTTAAAGGGTAGCTTAAGCCTAGCTTTCCTAGTGGTTGAGCTTGGACCTATGAACCAGGAGGTCGCGGTTCAATTCCCGGTCAGGGCCTATGCCTGGGTTGCAGGCTTGATCCCCATTGTGGGGCATGCGGGAGGCAGCCAATCAATGACTCTCTCTCCTCATTGATGTTGCTACCTCTCTGATCCTCTCCCTTCCTCTCTGAAATCAATAAGAATATTTTTTAAAAATCTAAATGTTGAATAACTGAAGCTAAGTTAAAAAAACTTTAAAATTACATTTAAATATTCAAAGCACAAATTCAATAGAATGGTTCAGAAATGTATACAGGAATTTTAAAACACTATACAGACTTAAGGCAAACAAAGATGGAATCATGCATATTCTTACCAGAAAGAACTACTTAATGCAATCCCTCTTTACAGACAGCTCACATACTTATACTAACCTGTGTCCAAGTCCTAACTGGAAGCTCTGTAATCTCTACTGTGTTTCTATCCACCACAAAAATTTCACCACTGACTGCATACTGGTTCTGACCAAGTTCTTGGATGGTTCCTTTAAAGTTTTTGTAGTTTGGAAGCTGCAGAGAAAAATAAAAATAACTTAAAGCTTTCACTTCTGTCCTATGTGCCAATACATTTGAATGCTTCGAAGTCTGTGGTCTACTGCTACTGACAGATAAACATGACTGAAACTCAATTCCTCATCCTCCATAGTCCCTCTCCAAATTTAAAAAAAAAAAAAAAAAATCACTCAGTCTTGAATTCACAGCTTCTGTTAAAATAATCTATTCCCCAATTGCAAAACCTTAGAATCATCTTTCTTTGTCTTCCTAGAATAGTACTTTTTATCCCCTAGCTTATTGTCTCCACACCTCCTTTCCCCCTAGATTAATAACCCTTTCATTTCCAACTGCTTGGACATTACTTTGAAAGCCTTCCCCAGTCTTTACCCAATCTAACACTCTACCATTCCTCCAATGATTTGCCTTCCAGAGTACTACTCTTCTTCCACATTTGCTTGAATATTTTGAATATTCTTACTTTCACTCACTCTATCCAGCAGCCCTAACACATATTAAGCTCCACACACCCCATTCACTTATATAAATGTAACTCATCTTTCTCAGCCTAATTACAAGTGCTCTCTCTCCCTCTTTTAAAATTCATATTTGTTATATCACTAAGAAGTTGGGCATGTAGCACAGGACATTTCTTCTGGCACAATGAGCAACTATCTTTTGTCCCTGCAAACTTCATGCCCCAAAGTCTTGTGTTGACAACAGATTATCTTTTTGAAGACAGAGATCACAATTTTTTCTCTCACCACTTAGCACGTTATCTCAAAAATCAATAAATTGGTTAAACAGATCGGTAAATAAATAGATATATTAGGTACACAAGAAGCACTGGTCAAATACATGGACTAAAATACCCTAAAAAGTATCTAAAAGGATGAAAATAAATGCTATAATCATAAAGTAGTTTGATGGCTTCTGTTATAAATATTTTTGGTAATATAAAGTATTTAAGGGGGAAAACATTTTGGGTAAACCTGAGTAATCATACACATAATCTAATTTTTGTTTTCTTTTAAAATACAAAAATGAAATAAAACTTGGCGAGAAATACATTAAAATATTAAGTTTGTTTCTACATGGTGGGTTTATTAAGTACATTTCCCTCTTTGCTTATTTATTTTCTACAATGAGCACTACCATTTTGTAAGAAAAATACAAAATAACCTTTCCTTAAGTATCATGAGAAAAAGAAAATTTCCAGATGATTTTAAATCATGTGGAACAGTGATAGACACTTTCTTGAGAGGTTTCTCTTGAGTGGCGTTTTGGGGAAGAACTAAACACAGTGAATGGTATAAGGGCAAAACTAAAAAATATCAGGGATACATTAAAATATATACAATGTGTTGTTAAGCATGGGTCAGTAGTTTAGAAATATATGCTAAAGTTACATAACTTTGTCATAAAAACATTATTCTTTATATACTTTAGATACGAAAGCCTGAAATACTGAGTATTTGTATATTTCAATAGTGTTTCCCCATAAGCCTTATCTCTAGGTCCAGGCTTTTTCCAGCTTGTATCTTTTACAATAAGCACATCTCAAATTGTATACTAATAAAGTAGTTATTGTCTATAATATGTTCTAAAATAAAAATGGTTCCATTACTTTTTTAAAATGACTGGACTTTGTAGTTTACACGTTTTTTAAATAAACAATATAAGCAACAAATTCTAAATAATTACCATGGGATGAGGATCCAAGCCATCTAGCATTCTTCTGACATTGTTTACAATTTCCCTAGCATCATAGTTGGGTAGTTTACAAGCCCATCCAGTACCAATGCCCTCAGCACCATTTATTAAAACCATAGGAATTATGGGAATATACCACTCAGGCTCTACCCGTTGATTGTCATCATAAAGGAACTTAAGCAGGTTGTCATCTACAATAGGAAAAAGCCGTCTTGCTAAAGAGCTAATAAAAGAGAAAAAATATATGGAAAAATGTCATGGTTTTTGGAAATAAAATTGTATACATAATTAAAAACTACATTTCAAAAAAATATTTTTAAAAGAGTGCATTTTTAAAATTTTGAGAACACGTGCTTCACAGTAAAACTGACCTAGCCTTATTACCAAATATATTTCTCTGAGGCATAAAGCTAGAATAAGATAATCCAATTTTACTTCCATACTTACCTACCTAAATTCTTAGTATTGATAAATAACTTTTTAAGAATTTCCTCTTACTCTGTCTAAATCACAAAACCCATCTTCAGCCTAAAAAGTGAAGTTTTGGGTCAGAAAAATCCTACATTCATTAAGACTGGTTTCACCAATAATTCATAAAAATTTATATCAACAAACTTCCTTCTATTTACTATCAAATAATTTAAAATATTTAACCTCAACAGAATCCCCATTGATACTTCTCCATAGTTACAATTCTATTAACCATTTAGTAAGTTCCAATAAACTTCAAATAGAGCTTGATACCATTATATCAGCAAGCTGTTACCTTAACATTGTGAAAATGTAACGAGGGCTTGCAGCATCTTTGCCACCATGTAGCCGAGTTCCAAACTGACCAATAGGCTGAAGCAAGTTAATGTTGTTACTTCCCACAAAGTTCTGAGCCAAATTCACAATAGTCATCATCAATGCTTGCTATAGAATAGAAACAGAACATAATATTAATATTCTAAACTTTAATTCGCTGTAAGTATTCCCTAATTTTTATTAAAATCCAAACTCAATTCTTTTACATTTTCAAAGACCTTATAAAAGAAAAAATACTTCATTATGCTTCATTGTCATTCTTCATGTCTGTAAGCACAGTTCTCAATTGATTCCAAACTTAATTCTTACTTCTCCATGATGATAAGCAGACATCTCAGCAACAGATCCAGCCAACTGGGCAACTTTTACTTCACGTTTGTCATTCCTTTTGAAACAGGTAAATAAAACTTTTCGTTGGCCTGGTTTAAAGCCTATTTTTAAAAAAAAAAATAATCCTCTTTTAAAAATATTATCGAAAATATAGTTGTAATGTTTCTTTTAGTGACAAAAATGTCCTATATAGTCAATAAAGAAAAGGAAAGATATAGTTTGTTTTTGAAAAATTACTGACTAAAAATAATTGAGATTCTATAACAAAGTGGAATATAAACTAACATGTTTTGATATCATTTCAATCTATTCCAAAAATGAAGTACCAATTGAAAGACCACCTTTTGGTCTTAAACTGCTCAGTAGCACTAAGCTTCTTTCATAGGAAATGCCAAACACCCACATATCCAAAATGGCAGTTGTAATTAAAGGAGCAGCAAACCATCAATAAGTCTGAAACTATTATTCGAGTATCCCAAATCAGGATAGCCCTTACAAATGAGAGATGTATGTGGTAGTTAAGAATGCAGGGTTTAGATTCTTACTAATCTGAATACTCTTCTTAACTAGGCCATTTATCATGTGCCTTTGCACAAATTACTAAACCAGTAAACTCAGTGTCCTCATCAGTGTAATAGAAATAATTACCTTCCTAATAGGGTGATCATAAGGATTACATTGAGATAATGCAAGCAAAGCACTCTGCTTCCTTAACATTCTTCTTGTTCTAGACCAATGAGCACAGTAACAAATTTTCAGTATATGCTAGCTATCATCATCATCATCGTGGGCCCAAAGCATTGTAGAAACAAGAGGATGATAAACATGGTCCCTTTCCTTCAGAATTTTATAATCTAATTGAGAAGGCAAAATTAACACAAATAAAATAATAGGCACAAAATTACTGACACAGTTTAGGCATCTGAGACCAGTTTAGACTAAAATTGTTAGGGAAGACATCATAGAAGGGATATAACTTAAAGCTAGAACTAGATGGACAGGTACAATCATCTGCTATTAGTTGAAAAACCAAGGAACACAAAGATCAACTAACTTGCTAAAAGTTATAAAATGAAAATTAAAAAGTGCTATATAGAAGACCAAAATGTGCCGAAACTGGTTTGGCTCAGTGGATGGAGCATCGGCCTGCGGACTGAAGGGTCCCAGGTTCAATTCCAGTCAAGGGCATGTACCTGGGTTGCGGGCACACCCCCAATAGGGGGTGTGCAGGAGGCAGCTGATCGATGTTTCTCTCTCATTGATGTTTCTAACTCTCTATCTCTCTCCCTTCCTCTCTGTAAAAAATCAATAAAATATATACTTAAAAAAAATAAGACCAAAATGTGCTCTAATCACAAGGTAGTTTATAAAGTTTTATTTTGTTAAGTAAAATAAGTTAAAGTATTGAAATCTAAAGGTGTTTTTAAAATTTAGTCCCTGATAAATATTTTAGAACTTATCAAAATCCCATTTTACTATTTATTTTAGGAAGTCTGCAATCAACTTGGGTCAAGAGCTTTTAAAATTTGCCATAAGTTAATTCTCCTGAAAAAATTCAAAAAGGGTTTTAAAATATTCAAATTAAGAAATATAAAATATTTCAGTCCTATGAAAATATTTCTAAAACAATTTATGGATTTTAAGATTTATTATTGAGATGACTTAAAGCATATGAAATTAAGTTATACTCAATAATGTACAAAAATGAGAAAAAATTTGAAATGACAGCTACTTACCATCAACAAGAGATGGTATAGACCTTTCATTGTCTGAGTTTGAGAAGAGAATCAATTCTTTGTTGATGAAATCATTGTATGTCAAATGCTTTGTTGCTGTGCCATATAAAAATTGCTAAGAAAAAAGTTATATAGCAATATTATCATTATGACTGTATCAGTTTTAGTCTCTTTCTTCCCCCAGATCACCACTCCGTATGACTAACCTCTGGTAATCCATGTAACCTACGCTGTCTCCGATCTTCCATAAAATTTGTTAACCATTCTTTTCTGTCATCAATCTTCTTTTTACTGAATGCCTGAAAGATTCCAGGAAATTATTTCACATATTACAAAATAATTTCATTATAAAATTAAAAGTTATAAAGGCAAAAAACATTAATTTCTGGGAAATTTGGTTTTTCCAATATGCTTTTAATCAAAAATATACTTGAACAGAGGTTTTTCAATGAAAGAACTATGAAAACAGGGCATAATCAGGGGCATAGGTGCGAGAAAAACACTAAAATTGACGAGTTTGGGCTTTAGAATTCAAAAGAGACTGATTGTAGAAAACCCAGACTGGGAAGAAAGGTATAAGAGGTAGGGGGATGGATATGAGAACAGACTTTTTAAAATTTGCTTTATTACCAACGTAATGGCAGCATCATCCTCAGGCCCAGCATATCTAAACAAGATGCGGTGCCTTTCCATATCAGCAAAATATTCCTTTGCTTCTTTAGCTGTACTGGTACCCAACCCTGCACAATTTAAAAAATAAAAATGAAAATAAGCGAGACAAAGACAAATACTGTAATAATATCACTTAAATGTGGAAACCAAAAGAATGTAGAACTCAAAGAGAGAAGAGATGGTGGTTTTTAGAGGCTTGGGAAGTGGGGGAAAGTGAAATGTCTATCAAAGAATACAAACTTGCAGTTAGAAGATGTTAAGTTCTGGGGATCTAATGAACATCATGGTGCCTATTATTAACTAGAGGTCCAGTGCACAAAATTTGTGCACAGGTAGGGTCCCTAGGCCTGGCTGGCGATCAGGGCTGATCGGGGCCTTCCTTCCCCCAGCTGCTGGCTGCCAGCTGGGGCCTTCCTTCATTCTGCGCCCCCCCCATGGTCAGTGCACATCATGGTGAGCGGTCGAACTCCTGGTCAGTTGAACTCCCGAGGGGACAATTTGCATATTAACCTTTTGTTATATAGGATAGTGCTATACTGTATACTTGAAAATTGCTGAGAGTAGATGTTAAATGTCCTAAAAAAAGAAGGGTAACTATATGCGGTGATGGATATGTATATGTATATCAACTCATCATGTTGTATACCTTAAATACATAAATTTTTATTTGTCAGTTATATCTCAAAAAAGCTGCAAAATATTTTAAATGAATCATGAACGTCAATGATTATTTAAAACCATTATGTGAAAAGCTAATGGATCAAACTGGCAACACCTGGACCAACTGATTAATTTTTGTGGAAAAAGAAAGACAAACCATATATTACATGCCCCTAACATAAGTATACAACACCACCTATTAAATGTTTTTGCTACATAAATCTAATCTTCATCTGATCAAGCCTCCAATGTATTACCAGTTATCATAGAATAAGGGGCAGAGGAACATGCTACATATTTAAGGAAACTATAGGAATGCTCAGCAAAATACAGAATGTAAAATTATACAGGACAAAAAAATCCAACTTTTTGAACAAATAAATTACAAGAAAAAATATAAAAAGAGAAACAATATACTAAGATTTTAGAAACTTATCAACCAGACGTAATGTGTGAACCTTGTTTGGACATTGACTCAAAAAATAAACAAAACAAAACATGATAAACATTTGAAGTACAAGCAGGAGAATTTTAACACTGACTATTTTATTAAAAAAAGATATGAAAATGGTATTAAGGACTTTTAAAAAAACTCTTTAAGTGATACATATTAAAGTATTATAGGATAATATCTGGAAATTATTCCAAACTAATAGGATGGCAATGAGAAGAGTTTAGATAAAACAAGATTGACCATGAAATGGTAATTGTTGAAGTACATAGGAAGTCCATTATACTATTCTTTATACTTTATAAAATTTTCCTTAACAATTATTTAAAAATCAGCAACAGCTAATTTTAAAGTCTAAAAGAGACAAAATTTCAAAATATTTTATAACACTTTAATAACATACATTTATGTCACTAGTTATTTTAAATTTTTTAAATATTTTAAAATACAAACCTTTGTAGTATTTTATTTTCCAGGCTTTCTGGTTTTCTATATGTTTTTTCCACTCATCAAATTCAGGAATACTGTAGAAGGAAAGTTCTTGCTTATTTTTGCTTGCCTTAAATTAATAAAAAAAGAAAATTAGTTTTTCTGCTACCCTTTAAGCCAGGGGTCCTCAAACTACGGCCCGCGGGCCACATGCAAATACAAATATTGTATTTGTTCCCGTTTTGTTTTTTTACTTCAAAATAAGATATGTGCCGTGTGCATAGGAATTTGTTCATAGTTTTTTTTTAAACTATAGTCCGGCCCTCCAACGGTCTGAGGGACAGTGAACTGGCCCCCTGTTTAAAAAGTTTGAGGACCCCTGCTTTAAGCAAACAGTATAAAAACATATTAATGTAAGTAGTACCTTTACAATTGGAGTAATGAACTCTTCAAGAAAACCATGCTTCAGAAGTGATGGCCAATTGTGGTGGATGAAATTAATAAGCAGACCTTTTATGTGAGAACCATCTTGATCCTAAATAAATATTAGTAAAGAGAGCTATAATAGTTTTATGAAATATAATTACTTATATAACCAAATTTTTAAATATCTGAATGCAGCAAAGAAGCAAAATTCCATTGAAATAGTTTAACCAGATTTCACTAAAAGACGGATTTAAGAATGGAAATACAATAAACATGGTTATAATGCAACTTCACTAGGCAATGTCCATGGAGAACAGGTATTCACAAGTCTTCTTTTGACATAAAAACTACTTAACACTATAAGCAGCTTTTTTAGTTGAAGATTTTTCTGTACAGATGTTTTTCATTAGAGGACATAAGAGAAAAGCAGCTGGATACATATATTTCATACTTTTCAATTTTCTAGTTCTTCCCTAGTTACTGCCATTTTACTATTCAATCCTCCTACTATTTGCGCATCAAAAATTACGCATCATATAGAAATATATTAATCATTATCCTATTTACTCTTTCATTTTCTTTCTAAGTACAGGTATGCTTCAACCCCTTAATACTACATGTGTTCTACTCTTCTCACATTTATTATATTTTAAAACATTTTTATAATAACTAACCAAAAAAATGGTTACTCGTAAATTAGACAATGTAAAATGTGCTTCACACAAACAGTGCCATTAAACAATGTTTTCTTCCCCATTGATGTACAATCACTTTCACTTGTACTATCTTGGAGTAAGTCTCATAAAACAAACATTGAAAGGACAATCTGAAAAAGATGAGTTTTAAATATGTGGCAATTTTTAAACTAACCTGATCAGTCATAATCATAATCTTTCCATAACGTAAAGTTTTCAGAGATTCTGCATCATCATAACTTTTCTTGTATTGTAGACCAACTATTTTAATAATATTATTTATTTCTGCATTTTCCATGATCTGTACATAAAGAAAAGGAATTGAAAGTATTTTACATTTAAAAATTCAACAATTTTAGTAAAGTATGAAAATGTCATATATGTGTAAGTGTGTGTGTATATATATATATATATATATACATATATATGCAAACATATACCTGTTTATGAGAAGCTTCCCGTACGTTAAGAATTTTTCCCCTGAGTGGAAAGACTCCATATCTGTCTCGCCCAATCACACCTAGTCCAGACACAGCCAGTGATTTCGCAGAGTCTCCCTCTGTTAGTATCAGTGTACACTCCAGGGAATGTTTGCCACCTAGAGAAATTTAGAAAGACATATACTCCACATTCCTCAATTTTACTAATGAGAAAAATGAAGCCATAAAACTTAATAATCGCAATGATGATAGTGAAAGACTGTAACAATCATCTCACGTTATGCTTAGAATAGTTTAAATGTTGTATACTTTATTGAATTCCTACCCCCTGAAAATCAGTAATATGTGGTGCATGTAGCAATTTTAATGAAGTGAAATTATACTCTGAACATAAAATCCTACTGTCTAGCTGTATGTGGAAAATGAAAATATAACTGGACAAATAAAACCTTAAATATATATAATTTTTAATCTAAATCTTACCAGCATCGTTTGCATCATCCAATTTAGGAATACCTTTGATTTTACTATACTTTACTGATGAACACTTCTTGTTCAGCTGAGTCTGAGCCTTAAATTTCACCCAGTTCAGGATACTTTCTACAATGCCACAATTAGAGGCCTAAAAATGAAAGCATAATGAATGATATACAAACAAGCCAGAAGTTCATACACTTACCTAAAATGAACGTAATACTTGTTACCCTATACAGTTATAGGGCAAAACAATAACAATTATAATTATTTGCACTAGTAAATTTTATTCTAACTACAGTAAAACTAACTCTGACAGTTACTATACTGAAATATAAAAGCATGAAGAAAAGATTTTACTAGATATGAAAAAATTATATTCTAATAAACTCCATGAGAAATATACATATCTTTGCTCAGAAGTTCATTTTGCTAAAATTAACACAGTTAAGCTGATCCACCCTTGAATTTACCAGCTTGTAAATTCTATTCACTGACATTTCTGATATCTGTCAATACAAAAATGTGAATCTTGAATTCACTATGACAAATAAAAAATATTAAAATAAAGGAAACATTAGGATAAATTCAAGAACTTACGAATAGTTCTTATTCTTTAAAAAGTTTGATAATGAGCATTTCAACATTGTAAATAGTGTGTCACTCAGCAGTTAATCAACATGTGACCACATGTTTACCAAAAAGAAAATAAAGTGAAGCAGCTCCAAGTGGAGTTATTTTTCATCATCCTGGGTAGTTTGATTTTAGGTGTACAGAAGAGTTTTTGGGAATGTTTGAGATATAAAAGAGGTGAAGTATATTACCAAATTTAAACTTAATCTTCCAAAAATGAGAAAGTAGAAAATCTAAAATCAAATCAGTTCAAAATGAGAACTTTTATGAGAGCACAAATTTGGGAAAGCATTAACATAAGGTCATTTGTATTCTGAATCAATTATGAACAGAATTAAAAGTACTATTTTCATAGGCCTTCAGCTATAATCTAAATTTGTTTTTGTTTGTGAGAACCTACCTTTAAAATTCTGATAATGGAATTTGATAAGTATGTTACCACTACCACACTTACTCCTCCACCAAATTATAAATTTCCAAAGAAGAGCTATCGTTTATTCATCTTTACATTCCTAGTGCAAACATACGTAAAGGAACTTTACATATGTTTATTAATATGTTTTTGAGGGTACTGCTGAATAAGGTAACTGAGGCAAATCTTACTTATAAATAACAGATTATGAGAAGCTATTAGCAGTCGCAAATCTTGGTTATAAATCTAAGATTCATTATTTATTTGTATTCTCACCTTGTATCAGAAACGTTAAAGCAGCCTAAATAATTATGTGCAAAGTAAAATAATTTTAAAATATGAAGAATATAAAAAATTCTGTTATACATATGTTATCACAATTTTTAAAAAAACAACTACACAATGGTAAATATCTAAACATAAAGTTGAAATGAATAAAAAGATTGAAATCAAAAGTCCTAACAGGACCTGAACACCTATTGGGGGAATATCTGGCTTTATAATGACCAAAGCAAAGCTACAAACACAATTAATTAAAAGATTACCTATTTCAATTCTTGGCAAAATAACCAATTGTTTAACAAAATAAAGTTTACCCTTTGAAGTTTGCAGAATTAAGTGTATTAGTTTGTAGTATAACTATGCCTATATCTAGTTAATATAAGAAACTAATCACAAATAAAATAAACTACTTAACTTTCAATAAAAACACACTGAAAAATAATACAAGTTTTACTCACTGCTTTGAAAAATTTTTCTGACAGTTGGCATTTGGACCCAAAACTTTTGGGTTGCAAAGTCATGTTTTCCTTAGTCTGAGAATCAAAAGTTGGGTTTTCAATAAGGCAATTAATAAAAACCCATATATGGTTTTTTACCTGTTGAAAACATACCAAAAAAATAAGTCAACATCAGAACTGGTATTATTTACTACTTCAACAGAATACTATAGCATCACTTACTTGAAATGGTTTCACTGATACACCAGCTTTGTTCTTTTTCTTGACTACTTCAATCAGTTTACCAACAACTTGATCTACTACATAATCCACATGCCGTCCACCCTAAAAAGAAAAAAAAATACAAAATCTTCTATAGTAAGGTAGCAAAATACTTACGTATTCATTTTTCTAAAATGAGTGTTTATCTTTACAACTTTGTGCAGTCAGTATTATTAAACCCATTTTCCAGAGTAGTAATATGAGTGTCAGAATAGCAGAGTTGGGATTTAAAAAATAAGGTCTCTTTGGTCATAGAATCAATTAGCCAATTTTATACAAAGCAAAAACAATTTTTAAAAAAAACTGACATGGAAGTGAGAATGAATACTGGGGGTGATAAATGACACAATAGTTAAACTTAGGGACTGTGGCAAGCATTACCAGTTGTCCATGCAATATCCACTTTCCCCTTTTACTTTATTGACAAATCCAAATTTGTTTTAACTGGCAACATGCCCAATTACAAAGATTCTACAATCTGGACTCCTTGCAGCTAGAGGTACCCACATGACACAGTTCTAGCCAAAGATGTTAGGAGAGGTCTACTGGATGGGGCTTCCAGAAAAACTATTCTGTTATACATATGTTATCACAATTAAAAAGGGAGAAATTTAGTTGGCATATGCATTTTCCCAACCTAATTCTCTCTCCCTAGGACTTAGAAATGAGGCATGGAAGTGCAGCAGGCAACTTAAAAGGCATGAGAAAAAAAGCCATATGCTAAAGGTGGCAGGAAAGAAAGCCAGGGAAAGCATAGGTCCCTAATGACACTATGGAGTCATAGTACTGAATTAAGACTGCCTACCCCTGGTTCTTAGATATGAGAGGAAAAGTAAAACTTTTACATGTTTACATTAGGTTTCTATTACATATAATAAAATGCAATCATAATGAATGCAGGATTTTTGTTGACTAGAGAAAGTGATAACTAGATTATTAAAAAATTGAACATTAAAAATATTAAAACCTGAAGAAGAGTGACAAAGTGATAAAACAGTACTTTAGGTTATTCTAGGGATACATGTTTGCTTGTATTGCATAATAATACTTTGGTCATGGATAGATGCTTTTAAATGGGAAGAATTTCATTGATTTTTTAAATCAAAAAACCTAAAGAAGAGGGTTTAAACGCCATAGAATGACCATCCTAAACATACTCATCTCCTACTAGTCTTTCTTCTACATCTTAAACTCAGAACACAGTATAAGGAATTTATCATTGTAAATTTCATAAAATATAAATGTAGTCAACTTTAAACATTAATAGTATAAACTTATTTCTCAATGGATGTTAAATTATAAGACAGCTATTTTACAGAAAATAAATTTTCATTTTCATAAGTCAATTCCGATTTCACCAAAGCAGATTTGGAGTGGTTTTTTTGCTGTTGTTGTTATTGATCTTGTTGTTTTTAATGAAGCATTGTTCTACCACTTACTTAGAAATAAAAGATAATTAACATACTATACTTACTTTTGTTGTTGCAATGCTATTTACAAAGCTTATTTGCTGGAATCCTTTTTCACTCAATGTAAGACAAACATCCCATCTTTCATTTGCAAGTTCATGAATAACTTTCAGGGCCACTCCAGTTTCATCCAATTTGTCTTTCACATAAAGATCTACATAACTGCGAAATCCATTTACCTATTAATTTGAAAAACAATTACAATAAACAATCTAATATTGGCAGCTCAACTAGGTGAATGCCATCGGATACTCTCAAACTTTCATTTCCCTTACTTCACAACAGCTTATGTGGCAGATCCAAACCTTCATGACTTTCCCCTATTCTACTCCTTGATCCCTATCCTCAAAAAAAAAAATCAATTAATTCTCTATGTACTTGATAAAGAAAGGTTATGAAAGGATAGCTAAACTGGTAAATTATTATAAAATCTTTCAAAAGTTTAAGTTTTTTAAAATAACAAAGTAGACTTCCACTTTGAGTTCAGACATGGAAGAGGGCTAGAAAAAAAGAAAAAGAATAAGCTTGTGCCCTTATAAAGAACTGGTCAGACAAACTGATATTTTATAAACCCTCAAAAAATTGAGATCACAGACCATCTGGCCATCCTGAGCCTGAAGAGAGTTAGGAGTCTGTAGGAGACACAGAACCGAAACATTTGCTTAACTAGGGCAGAAGCTGCCTACTGTCATATAAGCCAGAAGGAACATTAAACCAGAAATTTTGACAAATTGCTATAGGACAAGTGTGGACTAGTATGTGTGTGTGAATCCCCTGAGGGCTATATTATAAAGGGTTCCTACTCTTTTGCAGGCTTTTCCTCCAGGAACCCCCACAAATTCTCACAGGGAAGAGAGAATCTAAAAAAAAAAAAAGTTTCCCCAATGGTGCTAGCTAGGGGAGGAAAGCAGGAACCACTGGGAATTCCACCCAGACCATTTCCCTTACCAATAAAACCTTAATTTGCCAGGGGAAGGATACTGCTAGAGAGCATTGGCAAAATATCACTGTAGCTGGAATGAAGTCATTCTGCCCTGCCTTACCCCATCCCACCCCTTAATCATTTAAGTTTTGTTTTTTTAAAGGCATTCTGCAGAGCAGGAAGCCTCAAGAATACTGAATGAGAATACTGACAGATACCTGCTGCAACTAGGGAAAAGAATAGAGGGCAAAGGAAAAATCTCTGCCTCTAGAAGAGGAATAGACATATTTGTAAAGGCTAAATACACAGGCCCATTGTGTACTCCAATCTGAAACTTTATCAGACATAAGTAACCTACTACCATGCTAACAGGCCTCCAATAATAATAGTGGGTTTCAGCTGGCAGAGCTACAAGAGACATAGCCTCCTTGAGGGGCAGCTCAAAAGGAAGGCCCAAATCAAAGAGAAAAAAACAAGAACAAGGAAGAATTTGAAGTCTCTGTTGCTTATAGCAACAACAAACCTCAACACCAGTAACTACAACAACAAACTGCAAACACATCCCATTTCCTATATAAATTAACATAAATCCTCATACTAAAGCTTATTTACTCCATATCTACACTATACAACATAGCTGTTTTTCTACAAAAACTTATAAGGCGTGCCAAAAGGCAAGAAAAAACAATCTGAAAAGATAAAGCAATCACCAGAATCAAACTCAGATTATGTCACAGGTATTTTAACTACCAAATAGGGCATTTAAAATAACTATGATTCATATGTTAAAGGCTCTAATGGAGAAGGGTAGGCAACATGCAACTTTAGCAGAGAGATGGATGCTGTAAGGAAGTATCAAATGGAAATGCCAGGAATCAAAAACAGAAGACATAGAGAATGCCTTCAGCAGGCTCATCGTAAACTTGACACAATAAAGAAAAAAATCATTAAAATTAAAAGAGGGCATAAAGTAATTAAAATACCACTTCATCTTAAAAAAATAGGGCAATAGAACTTAAAAAACTGAAACACAAAGAAAAAGAATGAAGAAAGCAGAGCAAAACATCCAAGAGCTTAGAACAATACCAAGTAGTATAACATGTGCATAAATGAAATACCAGAAGAAAAAGAAAAAACAGCACAAAAGAAATATTGGAAGAAATAATGGCCAAAATTTTCCAAGATCAGTAACAGACAATAAACACCAAACGAAATAAATGCAAAAACACACATACACACACAAACCCATATACACACCTAAGCATATCATACTCAAAGAAAACAAAGACAAAGAGAAAATCTTCAAGGCAGCCAGAGGAAAATGAAACACCTTACCAACAGAGGAAGAAGGATATGAACTACAGCAGACTTCTCATCAGAAACCATGCAAGCAAGAAGACAACAGAGTGACATCTTTAAGTATTGAAAGAAAAAGAAATGTCAACCCCAAATTCTGTATCCTGTGAAATTTCTATTGTCTTTGAAAGTGAAGGGAAACAAAAACTCTCAGACAAACATAACCTGAGAGAACTTATTACCAGCAAAAATGCCCTACAAAAATGTTAAAGGAAGATCTCCAGGCAAAAGGAATGTGATTAAAATCAGAAACTTAAATCTACACCAAGAAATTAAGAGCACTGGAAATGGAGTGAATGTAGGTATTGTATTTTTAATTTCTCTAAGAGATAACTGAATGCTTAAAGCATTAACAATGACATCACTAACTGTGAAAAATTTCTGCAATCATTTTCTCAAATGTTTCTTCTGCCTCGTTGTCATTCTTCTGGTATTTATAGCATGTGTAAAAATGAAATGTATGATGGTAATGACACAAGAAATGGGAGGAAGATTCTGAAGATACACTGTTAGAAAGTCCTTTCACTACACATTAAGTGATCAATTATTTGAGGGTAGACTCAAAGTATTTACAAATGAAATTGTAAAACCTAGGGCAGACACTAAAAAAGTTTTAAAAAGATGTATAACTAAACAGAGGTGATAAAATGGAATCATTAAAAAATGCTCAATTAAAACCAGAGAAGGTTGAATAAAAGGAATTAAGAAACAAAGAACAAATACAATGAATAGAAAACAGCTAGCAAGATGTTTTAATCCAAATATATCAATAATCAGTTTAAATTGAATCACTGAAATATACCAGTTAAAAGAAAAAGGTAATGATGTTAGATTTTAAAACATCTAACTATAAGATATCTACAAAATGACAAAGCATTAACTATTTTAGAAGATACTTACAGGCAATTTCTTTCCATTAAACATGACCTTGACCCCTTTGCATGAACCAGCCAAATCATAAGCTCTTCTGGTCATGAGGGCCACAATATCCTTGTCAAGTTTTTCCATCTTAAATTTGGACAGATCTGGTTGGAATGTTATGCATGTGTAATCTTCCCCATCAAAATGTTTAATTTTGGCTTCAGAAGTCTTCATCATATTATTCATCCATGTCTTTAAAAGAAAATACATTCAAATATTTCTATGTTTCTATATTTTATAATACGTAAAGACTCAGCTCATGAAATACAATTACCACAACTATATACATTTTTCAGCCAATCAACAAACCTAACAAATCTTTGAGCCTGATATTAAAGATTAAAAATTTTTAAATATTATTATAACAATCTCATGTTGAAAATAACCAAAATAAATTGCACAACTTGATACATAGTTAATAAAATATCCTAAGTTTTTCATCACGACTATATAGAATTTTACAAAAATAAGGTATTATGCTTGACTGAGAAATTTATTTACCTTATGTAAAATTTCACTCTATTTTCAAAGGCATACAAGAGTAAAATAAAATTTTAAAATATTAATTTCATGAATCAACTAGAGGCCCAATGCACAAGATTCGTGCAAGAGTAGGCCTTCCCTCCCCCGGCTGCTGGCACCAGCTTCCCTCTGGCACCCAGGATCCAGGCTTCCCTCTGGCTGCCGGCACCCAGGCTTCCCTCATAGCCCCAGCTTCATCCGGAAGGTCGTCCAGAAGGACATCTGGTCTAATTAGCATATTACACTTTTATTATTATAGATGAGGAAGTTTTAAACATCCAAAGTGGATATATTTCAATTATCTTTGAAGTTCAGGGCATTTTCACTAAAGCTTTACAATGTTCAAAGAAAAGTCTGTTAAAGCATTTTAAGGGAATAGGAGAAAGACAGGCTTATATAAAATCTCCCAGACATTCTAAAGTCTTTTACACTGTGATGACATGCTTAACACTTAAGAGTGTGTGTGTGTGTGTGTGTGTGACTGCAATTTACCTAAGGTATTATCTTAGCAAAGCAACAAAGCATGATTATTTTTAAAAAGCAATTAGATACATATTTATCATACCTGTTTAAAACTATGTTTGTATTCTTTGCAAGCAGTTTCTACTGTAAACTTTGTACTGAAAATATTACAAAGTTTTGCACCATAACCATTTCGACCACCTGTAAGAACAATTAAATGTGAAAGGTTTAAAGAAAATGATGTTAAAGAACTTTAACTTACCTACCAGAGGACAGGTCTGTTGCAGTAAGTTTTACTTACTGCACTACCTTAACTATCATCAACTGAATATTTCAGAATACAAACTTTTTCATTTAAAGAAAATTACAATTAAAATTTAGCATATATATAATTATATAGCATATATATAATTAAAGTATGTATTTTGTACATACTTTATCTTCATCAAAGTTTTTTAAAGTAAGCTTGGTATCTCCTATAATCCAGTAAATATATGAGTATGAAATTTAAACTTTCTATCGAAGTCACTTCTCTATTACAAATTTTTAGTCTTTGGTTTTAAACACACAAAAGAAAACAGTATCAACCTACTTGGTTAACATAATAAGACAACATCTGGTTGGTCAAAGCATTTTCAACTCTATTTACAGAGTCTAATTTTCAATCTTAACTCTCTTAAAGAAAACAGTTTAAAAGTAATTTAACTGATACCAAAAGACATAGTGTTTATGCAATACCAAGCTCTCATATATAGGAATCACAAATCTTACTTTCATCAGTAATTCAAAACTCAATCTGTCATCCTGGTTAGAGTTTCAGGAGTTCTAACATAAATCAATGTACTATAAATTAAGCTTTCAAAGTATCTGGCAGGGTATAATCAAGATAATACTTATATAGGATAGTTTTTCATAGATATTAATTCTGAAAAGAATTTTTCTCACAACAAAACTTCACAGGTTTCCTCTTCTGTAATATTTTATATAGGAATAATAAGAGCTTTATGTTGAGAGCAATATTTTTTAATAAAATATCTAGCCAGCCATTTAGACTTTCTTTACCTGTTACTTTTTTCTCATCATCGTCATAGTTACTGGATGTTAAAAGCTGTCCAAAAATTAATGCAGGAACATAAACCTTCTCTACTTTATGTTCGACTACTGGAATGCCTTTCCCATTATTCCAAATGCTTATAATGTTAGATTCACTGTAAGTAAACAAACAGAGATTAGGGCTTAAATAGTTTACAAACATTTATTTCCATCAAAAGTAAAGTAATACAGAATAGCCCTAGCCAGTATCGTTCAGTGGATAGAGCAGCGGCCATGGACTGAAGAGTCCCAGGTTCAATTCCAGTCAAGGGCACATACCTCGGCTGCAGGCTCATCCCCAGCCCTGGTCGAGGCCCATGGAAGGCAATCAATTGATGTGTCTCTCTCACATCAATGTTTCTCTCTCTGTTTCTCCCCTTCCTTTCCACTCTCTCTAAAAATCGATGGAAAAATATCCTCAGATAAGGATTAACAAAAAAAAAAGAACAGAATAGCCGAAACCAGTTTGGCTCAGTGGATAGAGCGTCGGCCTGCGGACTGAAAGGTCCCAGGTTCGATTCCGGTCAAGGGCATGTGCCTGGGTTGCGGGCACCTCCCCAGTAGATGTGCAGGAGGCAGCTGATCGATGTTTCTCTCTCATCGATGTTTCTAACTCTCTATCTCTCTCCCTTCCTCTCTGTAAAAAATCAATAAAATATATTTAAAAAAAAAAAAGAACAGAATAAACCTGATTATGAGCAAAACATCAGTCATTGCTAATTGAAAGACACACTCATCTTTCCAGAACATACTTACTGAGGACACACATTTGTATCCCTTAAGTTATAACTCTAATTAGGATCACTAAGATCTGCAAGTAATAGTGCAAAATTTCTCAGGAAAAGAAGCTCTTCTCAACTTCCCAAAAAACAGTAAAAAGCAGAGAAGCTTTTACCGTAAGAAGTCAGCCAGAGATTCCGTTTTCTTTTAACACTAGAGGCCCGATGCATGAGATTTGTGCACTGGGGTTCCCTCAGCCCAACCTGCGCCCTCTTGCAGTCTGGGACCCCTCGGGGGACATTCCTCTTGCAGTCCGGGGCTCTCGCAGTCCAGGACCTCTGGCTCCTTACCACCCGCCTGCAGCAGAGGAGGGAGAGGCTCCCGCCACCACTGCTGCGCTCACCAGCCCTCAGCCTGGTTCTGGCTGAGCAGTGCTCCCCCTTTGGGAGTGCACTGACCAACAGGGATCAGCTTCTACGTTGAGCGCCTGCCCCTGGTGGTCAGTGCACATCATAGCGACCGGTTGTTCTGCCATTCAGTCAATTTGTGTATTACACTTTTATATAGGATATAGGATAAATTAGCCATGATCTTCCTGCTTCATTCTACCAGTATACCACTTGTAAACCACAAGCTCTGAAAAGCCAGCAGCCATAGTCATTTTCATTTTATACCTAACTACTGTAGCTGTACAGATGAAAATAGGATGGGCAGCTTGAACTGTACTCCATTCTGTTGCTAAATATTAGAAAGCGGTTTGTATTGTGGCAATCATTGTCATAAACTAATTTTAGTGGTTTTATAATATGTAGATATTACCAATTTTAGGTCTTTTTAGATTTTTCTATCACAAAAAAACTATACATTTTAGCCCTGAATTGTATAGAATAGAGCAGAAATGGCGAACCTTTTGAGCTCGGCGTGTCAGCATTTTGAAAAACCCTAACTTAACTCTGGTGCCGTGTCACATATAGAAATTTTTTGATATTTGCAACCATAGTAAAACAAAGACTTATATTTTTGATATGTATTTTAAATATTTAAATGCCATTTAACAAAGAAAAATCAACCAAAAAAATGAGTTTGCGTGTCACCTCTGACACGCATGTCACAGGTTCACCATCACTGGAATAGAGGATCCTATAGCTAACAGAAGCTCATATAGGCAATAGTCCTGATGGAAAATTTTGCCACCCTGTTTTCTTGTGTCTTGTCGTTTTTTTAATGTTTCATTGATTTCAGAGGGAAAAGGAGAGAGGGAGAGAGAGAGACAGAAACATCAATGATGAGAATCATCGATTGGCTGACTGCTGCCTCCCATATGCCCCCTACTGAGGATCAAACCTGCAACCTGGCATGTGCCCCCACCAGTAATAGAACCATGACCTCCTGGTTCATGGGTTGACACTCAACCACGGAGCCACACCAGCCGGGCAGCCTACCCTGTTGTTTTGAGTAGCATATACTATGATTCCTTTACCCATTTAAGATCCAAATTTGCAAAAAAAATTAACTTCATAATCAACACTGACAATTGGCTTAAAAAGCTACCATTTGCCAATCTGAGTCAGAATTATTCTTAGACACTGTGTCATGTATATATACATAACTTCATCTCTTAGTAGTTATTAGAATTATTACAACTTAAAAAATCTATATATATAAAAGCCTAAGCAACCGTTCGACCAGTAGCTATGACGCGCACTGACCACCAGGGGGCAGATGCCCAATGCACAGGCATGGAAACATAGAACAGACTGATGAATCTCAGAGGGAAGGGAGGAGAGGGGAGGGCAGGAAGAGACTAACCAAAGATCTTATATGCATACTAGAGGCCCAGTGCATAGATTCGTGCACCGTTGGGGTCTGCAGGGATGGGGCCGAAACCTGTCCAGTGCACATGCACAAGTGGGGTCCCTCAGCCTCGCCTGTGGAGATCAGGCCAAAACCAGCAGTCCGACATCCCCAAAGGGGTCCCAGATTGCAAGAGGGCTCAGGCCAGCCCGAGGGACCCCACCAGTGCACGAATCCATGCACCAGGGCTCTAGTGTTGTTATAAAAGCCAAATTGAAATTCAAAGATTCAAGAGGAAATTAAATAAATAAATAAGTAAATCACAAAAACTAAAATTTTGTATCATTTTTTAAAATTGATTTTTGGAGATAGAGGGAGAGCTGCATGAAACAGAAACATCGATCAGTTGCCTCCCATATGCGCCCTGACCGAGGATCGAGCCTGCAACCTACATATGTGCTCTGACAGGGAATTTAACCTGCCACCTTTTAGTGTACAGAAGACACTCCAACCAACGGAGCCATCTGGCCAGGGCTTGATATATTTCAATTAAGAGCAGAGAAAATAAACTTTAAATAAAGCCTGACGGAGTCGCTCATTTAGTTGGTTAGAGCACCATCACATGCACCAAAAGACTGCCGATTTGATTCCCGGTCAAGGCACATAACTGGGTTGTAGTTTGATCCCCAGTTGGGGTACTTATGAAAAGCAACCGAGCCCTGGCTGGTATGGGTCAGTGGCTAAAGCGTTGACCTGCAGACTGAAGGGTCCCAGGTTTGATTCCCAGTCAGGGCACATGCCCAGGTTGCGGGCTCAACCCCCAATAGGGGGTGTGCAGGAGGCAGCCTATCAATGATTCTCCCTCATTGATGTTTCTATCTCTCTCTCCCTCTCCCATCCTCTCTGAAATCAATAAACATATTTAAAAAAGAAAAAGAAAGAAAAGCAACCAATTTCTGTTTCTCTCTCACCTAAATGTTTCTCTCTCTTTCTCTTCCTCCTTCTCTCTCTCAAATAAAATTTAAAAAACATATATCCTCTCGTGAGGATTTAAAAAAGATATAGAATCTCAAAAAACTTCATTATTTTCAGTCCTCAAAAACAATACCATCATGGTGCGATCTAATTAGCTGAACAACTGGCATATATTTTATTATACCAGCAGTTCCTAATTTACAAATGATTTTATAAATAATGAAAAAATCCAAATGCAGGTCATGAAAAGTAAATTTACTTATAATGTAACTGGAATAATACTGGTAATAGCCCAAGCACTGGGTCCCAAAGCAAAGTTAAGAAGTGAGTAATTACTCCAGCAGCTGAAACAGCAACCACAGCATCAAGGAGGAAGAAAAATGATCTCCAAGAGCTCACATAAGAAAGTGCTTTGGGAAAAAAAATCATGAATGAGAGAAGAAACTATAAAAGTAAAACATTCTAGCTAAAAAAAAAAAAAAAAAAAAGCAAAATTTGCAAGGTCTCAAGCAATAGGGAAACTAAGGAGTACTAATTGCATATATTATTCTTGAGGAATATTAATAAGTTGGGGACTATCTGCATAAAACAACATAGCATAAAAAATTAAACTTGAAATATACTTACGGATCAATAGAAACTTTAATACAGGTCATGTTTTTATCCCTCTGTTTATTGTCAGCTGCATTAACTACAAAATTAAATAGCCAATGAGTAATGAAATATGCAGTATACAAATAAATACATGGACACAACCGCATGTGCATCGAACTTAATATAAACATTTACATATGGTAATATTTAATAAAAATAATTACTGATAATATCTAATACAAAACCTTATTTTCTAAATAATATTGTTAAATTTTATAGCATACCAAATTACTGTCATGTCTTCTATTACAAAACAAGGAAAGGAGAAAATTTTGTATTATATAAAAATAAATTAAATAAGAGCAAACATCTGCAGTTTACAATCCCCTACTCCAGATCTAACAACATAAAATTAGATTTAATTATATTTTATCTTGGTAACAAATAACTACTTTCTCTTGCTCATCAATAAACTAGTGATTTTATAGACAGATTGAGCTAAAACCAATCAGTTGTTTTTTTAATAATAAGGGCAAAGTCTTTAGCATCCTCAGAAATCTCTAAATCCTATGCACTATAATTGATAATAATATATTTGTATACATTAACCACTGTTTCGGTAAATTTGAACACAAGCTGGCTGTCAAATTAAACTTCAATTATAGAAGAAATATGTTCCTAACTAAATACCTAAAAGTAAAACTGGATGTAGAGTTGGGAGACAATAGTGAAAGAAACAAAACTTAAGTAACTGGTTTTACTCTCCTATCCTCTTCCCAAAGACCCTCTGGAAGAAGCTCAGACCCAGGCAACCCTGTTATCTAGGAAATCTCAATTGGCACTGGTAAGGAGGCAGAGCACAGTCTCTACAAAGTCCTTGGCTAAAAACATATCCCAAGTGCAGGCATCCCCTAGGAGTCAATTAGACTATGCATTTCATTGTGATTTGATTAATGACGTGATTTGATTAATGACGTGATTTGGAGAGAAAAGAGATAATTCAGAACAAAGGTTGTTAAACTTTACTGCCCAACAGGAATACTGAATTTGTTGGTGAAAACTTTTTACCTCAAACTCACTGAATCTGCAAGGTGCAGGCCCTATAATCTCTACTTTAATATGCCCCCAGGTGACTGGGATTTAAGGAACTCCCAGATTATTGTATATCCAGGACCACAGACCAATTTTGGGATTACTAATTAAATATAACACATCCATTTTACAAATGAACAATAAAAACACAAAGATATGATAAGCAGATATTACAGCAAGTTATTATAAATTTTCTGAAGAATACTTAATATTCAGCATAAAAAAGATTTGCCTTTAAAATTTATAAGTTTGGCCTTATATAGGGACATTATAATGACATTAGTAGAAAGAGCTGCATCAAATCTTAAGCAAGTACTCACCCAAGATTTCATCAAAGATCTTGTATAAACCTGGCACAAAGGTAACTTCTCTGCAATTCATTCCTACATCTTCATCATACACCCACATTAGCTGTGTTGAGAAAAATTCAAAAGGCCTTATGAAGTAAAAAGTGTTTACCATCAATTTTATAGTATAAACCCACATTTGTCATTTATATTGTAAAAACATAGACCTTCAAAGTAAATATCAAGAACAACAAAATAACATATACTACTTTAGTTACAATGTCATTATATTTACAATCAATTTAATAACCTCAAAATTGAAAATTATTCATTTTGTAGCATATGTATCTTATCCATAAAAGTTAGCTTTAATATAAGGCACCAAGAATTGTTATAAATAGTATTTAAATAAAATAGAAAGAAAATGGAAATATCTTATATTTACTTTACCCTTTCACTTCAAGCTATGTATTTTCCTATTGTATAAGGAGCCCAAAGTAAAATAATATGAACACAGCATGACTTTGGTATCAAAGAGATCTAGCTTTGAATCCTAGCTCTTACTAGTTGTAGATCTGAGAAAGGTACTTTATTTAAACTTCAGTGTCCTCATCTATAAAATAGAGATAACAGCACCTTCTTCCCAAATTGTTAAAATCAAACAAGATAATGTGTAAAACAAGTCCATAGTAAGCATTAAGTCATTAGTGTGCATGTATAAATTCTAGAACTTAAAGCAGTGGTTCTTAACCTTCCTAATGCCACGACCCTTTAATACAGTTCCTCATGTTGTGGTGACCCCCAACCATAAAATTATTTTCGTTGCTACTTTATAACTGTAATGTTGCTACTGTTATGAATCGTAATGTAAATATCTGATATGCAGGATGTATTTTCATTGTTACAAATTGAACATAATTAAAGCATAGTGATTAATCACAAAAACAATATGTAATTATATATGTGTTTTCCGATGGTCTTAGGCAGCCCCTGTGAAAGGGTCGTTCGACCCCAAAGGGGTCGCGACCCACAGGTTGAGAACCGATGACTTGAAGTGTCTGTAAACCCCAGCATGCACGAACTTAAACATTTTTTTTTAAGTTCATTTAATACCATTTTACTCTATACTTCTGGTATACCTCTGATATACTTCTTACCTCTGATATACTTCTTACCTCTGATAGTTTTTATCTCCTAGTTTTCTCTTTTAATCGCTAGGAAGAAATGAGGACATTTCTACCTCTCTTAAATCCCTCTCCTTATTTTGCTTATGGCCACAGAAACAAGAAAATATGTACTTACAAAGTATATAATCATAAACATTTTATTAGAGTAGATATAAATACACATCTCCTAATCCAATAAAATTTAAAAATAATTACCTGTGTCAATGGTTCCACTGACCCAATGTATGTATCAGGACGAAGGAGAATGTGTTCAAGTTGTGTCTTTTTCTGATACACTCTCTCAACAGACAACTTCTTTGAAGAATCATTTCTGTTTGCAGTTTCTGACTCTTCTTTTTTTGCAGCATTGTTCTGATCAAAAAGAGTCTAAAATTAACCAAAAAATCAAATTTAAATAACCTACCAAGGGGTAAACTAAAATGTTTATGGACACATGACATAATTTTGCTGTTGAAAAGAAAACCTATCTTTCAGGCTCACTGATTTTTAAGTCCTAAGAGAACAGAATATTTACTGACAGTCTAGTTCTTTTTATAATACTAGAGGCCCAATGCATGAAATTCGTGCAAGGGGCTCGGCCCTCGCAGCCCCGCTGGCTTAGTCCAGAAGGTCATCTGGAAGGTCATTCTGATGTTTGGTCTAATTAGCATATTAGCTCTTTATTATATAGGATAGTATGAAACTGCAGTTTTCACTGAGCCCAAAAAGTAGGTACACATATTCACCAGAGGAGCTAGGACAGCCTACCTATATTCAATCCAGAAATATAAACATCTCCTAATTCTGTAAGATAATCAACATAATTTTTCTAGTTCTCAAAACTACCCAAGAAATGTGAGTTCTGATCAGGTTACAAGTTTACAATGACTGAACCTGGCTGGCTACAAAGGTCCCAAAAACTTCCAAATTAAGTTCCTTGCCATTACCTACTGAAGATTATGGTAAAGAGTGGGCAAAAGTAGCTTAAATAAAATAGTAACCTATGTAGTTAGTATATACTGATATGGCTGAGAATAAACAATAAACATGTTTTACAAAATGTTAAATTCCTCACTTTTGCAGGTTATGCCATATTCCTTACATTTCAGTGAGAGGTGCCCCATTACTGAGACACCCTATGATTCCAGTTTCTCTCTAATTCCAAGGAGGCAGAGTTTGGTGATCCTGATTCTAACTTCTATAGGAAACTAGAGGCCCAGTGCATGAAAATTCATGCACTGGAGAGGGAGGGTCCAGTACATGGATTCGTGCACATTGACAGGAAATTAGAAGAAATATTTTAATATCACTATTTGCCCTTTCTCTATAATAGAAGTGTCAGAGATGAAAGAAAATTAGTAAAATGTATATGAAAATAATATATAAATTGATTAATAAACAACAACATGATATAACAACAAAGACATGATATAAAAACAACCAAATTCACAATCAACAATGATAGATTGAAACACATGCGTATGATTGGTGCCAGCAAGAGCTTTATATGTATCACGCATGCACGAGCCAATGTTTATTTTTAAATTGGCAGGGCACGTCATATGTACCAGCCGGTCGGACAGACAAAAATACGGTCGGTCACTTAGACTTTTATATATATACTAGAGGCCCAGTGCACAAAAATTTGTGCACTCGGGGGGGAGGGGGAGGTCCCTCAGCCCGGCCTGTGCCCTCCAAAGTCTGAGACCCCCTCGGGAGATAACAACCTGCTGGCTTAGGCCCACTCCCGGGTGGCAGAGGGCAGGCCCAATCCCTAGGTGCAGCCACAGGTCGGGTTCAGAGCAGGGCCGACTGGGGAATTGGGACGCCGCCCCTGTCATGCACAGAGCAGGGCGGATTGGGAGGTTGCAATGCCACCCTCAGTCACACTCAGGGTAGGGCCGATTTGGGGGTTGGGACACTGCCCCGTCACACTCAAGGCAGGGTCGATGGGGAGGTTGCAGCACCACTCCCTGTCACGCACAGAGCAGGGTTGATCAGGGGGTTGGGGCTCCGTACCCTGTCACACAGAGCAGGGTAAATCAGGGGGTTGGGGAGCTCCCCCGTCACGCACAGAGCAGGGCCCATCAAGGGGTTGGGGAGCTCCCCCCCGTCACACACAGAGCAGGGCCGATCAGGGGGTTGGGGCGCCGCACCCTGTCACACACAGAGCCGCAGGGCGATCGGGGGGTTGGGGAGCTCCCCCCTATCAGGCACAGAGCAGGGCTGATCAGGGGGTTGGGGCGCCTTCCCTTGTCACGAACAGAGAAGGGCGGATAGGGAGGTTGTGGCCCCGCCCCCTGTCACACACACAGCTGCAGGGCAATCAGGCGGTTTGGGCGCTGCCCCCTGTCACGCTGATCCCGGTGCCGGGAGGCCTCTCGGCTCCGCTGATCCCGGTGCCGGGAGGCCTCTCGGCTCCGCTGATCCCGGTGCTGGGAGGCATATTACCCTTTCACTATATAGGATAGAGGCCTGGTGAACGGGTGGGGGCTGGCTGGTTTGCCCTGAAGGGTGTCCTGGATCAGGGTGGGGGTCCCCACTGGGGTGCCTGGCCAGCCTGGGTGAGGGGATGATGGCTGTTTGCAGCTGGTCACATACCCTTCAGGGTGGGGGTCCCCACTGGGGTGCCTGGCCAGTCTGGGTGAGGGGCTGAGGGCTGTTTTCAGGCTGGCAGGTGACTGAAGCTCCCAACTGCTCCTTTTTTTCTTTTTTTTTTATTCTGGGCCAGCTTTAGCTCTGGCTCCAGCTCTGAGGCCTCTGCTGCTGACAGCAGATATCTGGTTTGTTTAGGTTCTAAATCGAAACACTGTATCAACTCCAGCTCTGAGATCCCGGCTGGCTGAAAGCAGGTTTCTGGGGTTTTGTTTAGCTTCTATATTTGTAACAATGTTTCAAACTGCAAGCTCAGAGGCTGGCAAGGCAGGCGGGGAACGTTGGTTTCCTCCGTCACTGAAGCAAGCAAGCCTCATGTTAGCTTCAAGCTGCCTGGCTGCCAGCCGCCATCTTGGCTGGCAGTTAATTTGCATATCGCCCTGATTAGCCAATGGGAAGGGTAACAGATGTACGGCTAATTACCATGTTTCTCTTTTATTAGATAGGATATTAGTAGATATTAATAAAAATGTTAAATTTTTTTTTAAAAAGAATTTATAACTTTCTCCACAACCCTTTACTACCAATGGCCACCAGCACCTCCCAAATGGATACATGAAAATGAGGAATGTGGAAAATACAATTAATAAATAATTCAAGAATAAATTCTGTGTTTCACAGACTCACAAAAGTAGGTTTCAATTGTTTGTATGGAAAAAAAATAATAATACAATAAACTGTTTCACGTATTCACAAGTATAAAGCTACTTTTACCCACCTCTGCATATACATAGTTAGAAAATAAGTGTGACCATATATTTAAAACATTTTTATGCCAAAATATCTTTTCCTAAATATCACATGACGAGAGTTGAAGAAACAGAGGTACAATTCTATTTAAAGTAATTGAAAGCATTAAGGAATACATATTATTTATAGAATATTGTAATAAAACAGACATTTTGAGGTCTTTGTACACATTCCAAATCAACTCTATTATGATATTGAATAATTTCTAAAACTTCAAATAAATCTTTACCGTGGATATTTCATGGAATAAGTATTTTTAGTTACCCATACCAAAAAATAGCTGTTAATTATAAACTTCTTTTTCTATAATTTTTATTGAAAATTATGACAAATATTTTTAAATCATAGTCCATTAAAACTATACTGCTTAGTGAACAAAGTTACAAAAGTATATATTAAAATGAACCCATATTCATCAGGAAAAAAATTACATTATGTACATGCAGAGGAAAAAAATTAAAATATATCCACAGAATATCAATAAAAATTATTTGAGAAACAGAAATATTGGCCATTTTCATCTTTTGATACACACTTTCTCATTTTCTACAATGAATACATATAGAAGTATTTTAAATCTTATTAAACTATCCACATAAAAACATAATTAAGCTAGAAAAAAACAGAAGGTTTCTTTTTTCCCAAGGCACTGTTTATACCTTCTTATTACTTCTGCTGTCCCAACTTTCTAACTAGAATCTAGGCAAAAAGGTAAGTGAAACCCAAGATTGGCAGCCTTGACAGAGTAGAAAGCAGAAATTAACAGTGCCGTCAAATTTGTCTTACTTTCCCATTCTCAACAAATGGTAGTTTGCAATGCTTACTGGCTCAGCAATTAAAAAAGGTTTTCTCCTGAGAAGCCTATATGTTTTTCTTACAGAAACCTAGAATGATGGTCTCTTTCAGCTCCTGTTTATTAGTAAAGCTGCCTCCTAAGTAGTGGGCTGGCCATTAAAAATCAAAGTCTGGGGGTAAAGCAAGAGAGGGCAGTTTCCCTCTCCCTTCCCATTCAGTGGAAGGTCCCATCCCTACAACAGGTATGAATACAAACAACATCAGCCTAAGAACAGAGAAATTAAATGAGAAAAAATATGTTCACCACCAGATGTAATTATTCCTATCTTTATCTTTAAAAAAAGAAAAAGGTCACCCTGAATAGCTTTTCAATTTTAACAGTTACTGATAATATTCAGAAAAAAAGATCAAGAAATTAATCTGAACAAAAAGAAACCAGCAAACTCTTATGTACATGTTTATAAAAAGCATGCTCAATCCCACAGATGATAAAGGAGAGCAATATATTTGATACTGTAAGCTAAAAGAATTATAGTCGTTTTAAATATTGAAAAGAAGGATTTTTGGATTCAAAATAATTTAACCTTTTCTTTTTCTTATACATTCATAGTAATGATATATTGTACTATCATAATTACACTTAACACATTGTTTGCGGGTAGTTTTTATTGCGCGCTAACAGGTGGCGCGGGCCATTTTTGCCAATTTTTTGCTCAAATGGCAACGTTCAGTAAAATTACGATAACTTTAGTTTACATATTTATACGTTACCCGCTAGTCTATAAAAAACGTATTAATACGTGTCCTGCGCTCTACTACCAGTCAACGTAAAACGTATAAATACGTTTCCCGCATACAATGTGTTAAGTATTCCACATTAACTAAAAATTAACAATATGTCTTTTTAAAAAATCAGTTACCAAAAGCATTCCAAATAATCTTTCATCAAAGTTTGATAAAAACTGATAGCATTATTTAAGTTTATTTGTAATTTATTTTACTTATTGGGTGGTTAAATTACCAAACTGTTTATAGTAATAAATAATACCACACCCAATTACACTGGAATCTAAGAAACTAGAAGCCCGGTGCATAAAATTTGTGTATGTGTGTGTGTCCCTCAGCCTAGCCTGCACCCTCTCCAATCTGGGACCACTAGAGGGATGTCCGACTGCCCGATGGGATCGGGCCTAAATGGGCAGTTGGACAGCCCTCTCACAATCCAGGACTGCTGGCTCCCAACCCCTCGCCTGCCTGCCTGCCTGACTGATTGCCCCTAACCACTTCCCTGCCAGCCTGATCGATGCCTAACTGCTCCCCTGCCAGCCCAATTGCCCCTAACTGCCCTCCACTGCTGGCCTGGTCACCCCTAACTGCCCTCCCCACAGGCCTGGTTCCCCCCAACTGCCCTCCCCTGCAGGCCTGGTCACCCCCAAATGCCCTCCCCTGCAGGCCTGGTTCCCCCCAACTGCCCTCCCCTGCAGGCCTGGTCACCCCTAACTTCCCTCCCCACAGGCCTGGTCCACCCACAACTGCCCTCCCCTGCTGGCCATCTCGTGGTGGCCATCTTTGACCACATGGGGGCGGCCATCTTGTGTGTTGGAGTGATGGTCAATTTGCATATTACCTCTTTATTAGATGGGATTAGGGTCACATTTTCATTCCCAGGTAAATTTTAAAGACAATAAAATGTTAAGCAATCCCATCCCATATTAAGATAAATATCCTTCAGAGAGCTAAAATAGTTGTTTGAATTCTATTCTTTGTGATTTACACATATGATGATACCATAATTAACTTTTTCTAAGGTTCAAAAACTGGCTGCCAAATTAAACAATACATTATCAGGGACTTTTAAATTATAACAGAAACATCAAAATAATATATTAAATCTTTTTTAAAATATTAATCTATCTTATAGGACTTCTGCAATACTGCTAACTCCTAGTAAAAGAATATAGATTTCATATATACCCAACTCAACCTTTATCAAGAATACTTCTCAACCACCAGAAAAAACATTCCAATAAAACAAACTTCTTATTTTAGAATGAGTATGTACCAAGATCATTTTGTAAAAAGAAAGTTTTTTTTCTTGCACAGAGTTGCCACCTAAAATATAGCAACTTGGGGCAATCACCCACAGTTCCTGTTTTTCTAAGGAGAATAAATTTCTACCAAAGAGGTGAAAGGAGATGGAGATGGCCTGCCAGTTGGTGCTAAAATGAAACTGAGTCACTCATTCACATAATCAGCACAGAAATCTCACCATCCCCAAGCAAACAAGAGTGGCACCAGCAAACGCTTTAGCAACAAGTCTCTTGTATCTTCTAGCAGGGGTGGGAACGTCCAGCCCAGGGGTAGTAAAAGGCCCCTGAAATCATTTGGTCTGGCCCTTCCAAGGCAACTGCAGGCAGAACTAGAAATTCAGTAAATCTTGGAGCTTTTTACATAGCAACATACATTTATATTAAGTGAATTATATTAAGCAAATTATGTTTAAATATCCAAATGACCCTTGGCAAAAAAAAAAAAAAGGTTCCACACCCCTGTTCTATAGGCTCCCCACAGACTTCCATTACCTTTTTGTATCTATCTTCTCCTCTTTTCTCCCTCAAAACTGCCATGCTTAACATCCATTTTTGCCATATTTTACCTACATAACAACAGCAAGGGTTATGTTATCTACCCATCGTTAATGAAAACAAAAACTATCTATTTGTCTTCCATCTATGCTCCTCTAGAAATGTCTTTCCAAAGACAGGGACAAGGAGAAATGTGGAAGATGAGGGATACTTGAGAGGATAAGAAATGCTAAAATGTCCTCTGTGAATATAAAATAAAAATACATTTTCTGTAAAAGGCATCCAAATCTGAAAGGACAAAGTTAAGCTATCATTATTTGCAGATGATAAAGACTTCACCGAACAACTATTAGAACTAATCAATGAATTCAGTTACAGTTGCAGAATACAAAAGCAATATACAAAAATGTGTTGTGTTTTTGTACATTGATAACAAACTACCAGAAAGGAAGTAAGAAAACAACCCAATTTACAACTATATCAAAAAAGAATAAACTACCTAGGAATAAATTTATCCAAGAAGGTGAGGACCGTGCACTAAAAATTATGAGACATTGATAAAAAACAAAAATAAAAAATAAATAAAACTGAAGAAGACACAAACTAATGGAAAGTTATTCTGTGCTCATGGATTGGAAGAATTAATCTATATTAATAAAAGGATAATATGCTAATTAGACTGGGAGACCTTCTGGACATTCTTCTGGACAAAGCAATGGTGGTGGGGCCGAGGTAGAGGAGGTTAGAGGCCAAGAGGGGAGGGCAGTTGTGGGTGATCAGGCTTGTGGGGTGCGGGGCCATTGGGGGTAAGCAGACCAGCAGGGGGGGGGCAGTTGGAGGTGATCAGGACAGTGTGGGGGGGGGGGAGTTTGGAGTGAGCAGGCCAGCAGGGGGAAAGCTGGGGGCGAGCAGGCCAGTGGGGAGGGGAGGTGAGGGTGAGCAGGCCAGCAGGGGGGCAGTTGGGGGTGATCAGGCTGGCGGGGGGGGGGGGCATTTGGGGGCAAGCAGGCCGGCGGCGGGGGGCAGTTGGGGGCAAGCAGGACGGCAGACAGAGTGGTTAGGGGCAACCAGGCAGGCAGGCAGGCAGGTGAGCGTTTAGGAGCCAGCAGTCCCAGGTTGTGAGAGGGATATCCGACTGCCGGTTTAGGCTCGATTCCTGTAAACCAGCAGGACAACCTTTGAGGGGTCCCAGATTGGAGAGGGTGCAGGCCGGGCTGAGGAACACCCCCTACCCCCATGCACGAATTCCATGCACTGGGCTACTAGTATTGTTATAATGCCCATACTACCCAAAGCAAACTACAGATTCAATGCAATCCCTATTAAAATTCCAATGGCATTTTTTACAGAAATCAAACAAAAATCAACTCAAAATGGAATAAAGACTTTGAATGTAAGACCTGAAACCATAAAATTCCTAGAAGAAAACACAGATGGTAAGCTCCCTGAGATCAGTATTGGTGATGATTTTCAGGATCTCAGACCAAAAGCAAAGGCAACAAAAGCAAAAACAAACAAATGGGACTACATTAAACTAAAAAGCTTCTTTCTACACAGCAAAGGAAACCATTAACAAAATGAAAGGCAACCTACCAAATGGAAGAAAATATTTGCAAAGCATATGTCTGATAAGGGATTAATATCTAAAACATATAAAGACCTCATACAACTCAACAGCAAAAAAAAATACATACATACAAACAAACAAACAAAACCCTAAACAATCTGATTTAAAAAATGGGCAGAGAATCTGAGTAGTTATTTTCCAAAGACATACAGATGGCCAACAGGTACATGAAAATGCGCTCAGTATCACTAAGCGTCACAGAAATGCAAATCAAAAGGCAAATAGATGTTTCTCTCTCACCTCACACCTGTTAGAAGGCTATTACCAAAAAAAACATGAAATATAAATTGTTGACAAAGATGTGGAGAAAGTGGAATTCTTGTGCACTGCTGGTGGGAACGTAAGTTGGTATAGCCACTATGAAAAACAGTATGGCCTGTCTTCTAAAAATTAAAAATATAACTACCATATGATCCAGCAATTTCACTTCTGGGTATTTATCTGAAGAAAAATGAAAACACTGACTCAAAAAAGATATATGCACCCCCATATATGCTCACTGCAGCATTAGTTACAATAGCCAAGACACAGAAGCAACCTGAAGTGTTCATCAATGGATGAATGTATAAAGAAAATGTCTCACACACACACACACACACTGAAAAGTTATTCAGCCATAAAAAATGAAATCTCCCCATATGTGACAATATTAATAAACTTGGGAAGTCATTATGCTAAGTGAAATAAGTATGAGAAAGGCAGATCCTATATGATCTCAATTATGAAGAATCTAAAACAAAACAAACAGAAAACAAACTCATAGATACTGAGCACAGACTGGTGGTTGCCAGAGGTGGGGAGTGGAGGGAAGGGGGGTGAAGGTGGTCAAAATGTATAATGTATACTATATAATGTATAGTATGGCCACTATAGTTAATAGTACTTTATTGTATATCTGAAAGTTGCTGAGAGTAGGTCTTAAAAGTTCCCATCATAAAAAAAAAAAATTATAACTATGTGTGATGCTGGATGTTAAACATGACCCTTGCTGTTCTTATGTACGTGAAATATGCCTAGAGTTATTACAGTGATTATTGCTTAATATTAAAAAATACACTTTCGCCAGAACCGGTTTGGCTCAGTAGATAGAGCGTCGGCCTGCGGACTCAAGGGTCCCGGGTTTGATTCCGGTCAAGGGCATATACCTTGGTTGCAGGCACATCCCCAGTGGGGGCATGCAGGAAGCAGCTGATCGATGTTTCTGGCTCTCTATCCCTCTCCCTTCCTCTCTGTAAAAAATCAATAAAAATATATTTTAAAAAATACACTTTCTCTGAGATAAAATAAATGAAAAAACTTATCACTGTATTTAAAAAAGAGGAAAACCCACTTGAGAGCTTACCATGTGCCAAGTATTATGGGAATTATATGAATAATTTCAATGCATCCTCAAATTTTCCTTATACATTCATAAGAGCTCCTTAAAGTGGATGTTTATTATGATCCTCTTTTTACAGATGAGGAAACTAAGATCTGAAAAAGTTAGGTGTTTTCCCAAAACTAACAAAGCTAGTACTAGAAGAAGCTGAATTATGAAACCAGATGATGTGATTTCATAGCCCATACTCTTAAAAGAGCATTATGCTTTACAACAGTTATATACCCTGTTAGGGAAATGTACTTCCCAACTTTTAGTATGAAAGAAAAAGGATAGTAGAAAAAAAAGATATAGGTATATCCCAGAAGTATTTGTTTATCCTGTCACATCAGGGTATAAGAAATGAGTTGTTTTGTTCTTAATGTTTTCAAATGGAAGAGGCAGAGTAAATACTGGTTAAGAACATAGACCAGGTTTAAATCCCACTTTTGCCTTAGCCATGCCCTAATAGTTTGTTACCTAATCTCTAGCCCTGTTTCCTTCTCTGAAAATAGAAATAATTATACCTTTTCTTTAAATAAAAATAACCTTAATAGGCCTGCATGGCTCAGTGGTTGAGCATTGACCTATGAACCAGAAGGTCACAGTTCAATTCCCAGTCAGGGCACATGCCTGGGTTTCAGGCTCAATTCCCAGTGTGGGGCATCCAGGAGGCAGCCAATCCATGATTCTCACTCCTTGTTGGTCTATCTTTCTTTCTCTCTCTTTCTCTTTCTCTTTCTCTCTCTCTCTCTCTCTCTCTCTCTCTCTCTCTCTCTCTCTCTCTCTCTCTCTTCCTCTCTAAAATCAATAAAAATATTTTAAAAACTGGGTCATATTTGTGTTTTAAAAATTGGCTTATTAAAAAAATACTTAGAAAAATGTAACTGCTGCTACCACCCAAGTACTGAACAGATTTGGAACCATACAGGTGAACACTCACTTCTATTCAGAAAAGCTAGCACAGTTTATAAAAAATGTTACTAAATACTGCTATTATGTTATTTGAGAATATATCTAAAAAACACTGCTACTTGACCACTTGTTCTTATAATGACAGAAGAATTTTCAGGAAGTATATTAATTATCCAATTTGTAACAATAACTGAGGTTGGATTCAGCTCTTTGCTAAACACTGTATGGATACAAACTAGTAAAATACATGGTCTCTGACTTCAGAAGTTTATAATCTAACTAGAGGCCAGGTAAACAGAATTCATGTATGGATAGGGTCCCTAGGCCTGGCTGGCAATCAGGGCCAATCTGTGGGGCGACCAATCAGGGCCAATCTGTGGGGCGACCGGCAGGGCTGGCACCCACCTTGGCTGGCCCGGGGCCTGCGGGCTGGGGGCAGCTCCTGCCTTGAGCGTCTGCCCCTGGTGGTCAGTGCACGTCATAGCAACCAGTTGTTCCACCAGTCATTCCCCCGTTTGGTCAATTTGCATAGTAGGCTTTTATTATATAGGATTGTTAAGACAAAAGTATCACACATGAAAGCTCCATAAAAAAAAAAAAAGACATTTACATTTTATGATCCATAAGAGTAACAGAAAAAGAGGAGTATAAACTGGAGGATAAAAGATTGGTGAGACTCTCAAGTGGCCTTGAAGAGTAATTAATATTTAGACTGGTAAAGAGAGGAGAAAGAGGCATTCCTGATGTAAGGTAACCATGCAAAGGCAAAAATGACCACAATAAACATGACATGCAAGAGACTGTGAAGAGATAAATCTAACTATGAGAACTATCTGAAATATGTTTCATTTTGGAGGGCACATCCTATCTAATAAAAGAGAAACATGGTAATTGGCGTATGACCGTTACCCTTCCCATTGGCTAATCAGCGAGATATGCAAATTAACTGCCAGCCAAGATGGCGGCCGGCAGCCAGGCAGCTTGAAACTAACATGAGGCTTGCTTACTTCAGTGATGGAGGACTCCAACATTCCCCGCCAGCCTTGCCGGCCTCTGAGCCTACAGTGTGAAACATTGTAACAAATATAGAAGATAAACAAAACCCCAGAAACCAGCTTTCAGTGAGCAGGGATCTCAGAGCTGGAGTTGATACAGTGTCTCGATTATAGAACCCAGCAGAGGCCTCAGAGCTGGAGCCAGAGCTAAAGCTGGCCCAGAATAAAAAAAAAAAAAGAAAAAAAGGAGCAGTTGGGAGGTTCAGTCATTCGCGAGCCTGAAAACAGCCCTCAGCCCCTCACCCAGACTGGCCAGGCACCCCAGTGGGGACCCCCACCCTGAAGGGTGTGTGACCAGCTGCAAACAGCCATCATCCCCTGATCCAGGCTGGCCAGGCACCCCAGTGGGGACCCCCACCCTGATCCAGGACACCCTTCAGGGCAAACCAGCCAGCCCCACCCATGCACCAGGCCTCTATCCTATATAGTAAAAGGGTAATATGCCTCCCAGCACCAGGATCAGTGGAGCCGCGAGGCCTCCCAGCACCGGGATCAGCGTGACAGGGCAGCGCCCAAACCCTTTGATCGCTCTGCGGCCCTGTGTGTGACAGGGGGCGGGGGCCACAACCTCCCTTTCCGCCCTGCTCTGTGCGTGACAGGGGAAGGCGCCCCAACCTTCTGATCAGCCCTGCTCTGTGCGTGACAGGGGGGAGCTCCCGAACCCCCTGATCGCCCTGCAGCTCTGTGTGTGACAGGCTGCAGCGCCCCAACCCCCTGATCGCCCTGCAGGGCGGCTCTGTGTGTAACAGGGTGCGGCGCCTCAACCGCCCCCCCCCATGGGCCCTGCTCTGTGTGTGACGGGGTAGAGCCATAACCTCCCCATCGGCCCTGCCCTGAGTGTGACAGTGGCGGCGCCCCAACCCCCTGATCCGCCCTGCTCTGTGGGTGATAGAGGGTGGCGCCCCAAACCCCCCGACCCCCCACGGGCCCTGCTCTGTGTGTGATGGGGTAGAGCCATAACCTCCCCATCGGCCCTGCCCTGAGTGTGACAGTGGTGGCGCCCCAACCCCCTGATCCGCCCTGCTCTGTGTGTGACAGGGGGCAGTGCCCCAACTTCCCTATTGGCCCTACTCTGTGAGTGACGGGGGGAGCTCCTCAACCCCCTGATGGGCCCTGCTCTGTGCATGACAGGGGGGAGCTCCCCAACCCCCACATCAACCCTGCTCTGTGCGTGACAAGGGGGAGCTCCCCAACCCCCTGATGGGCCCTACTCTGTGTGTGACAGGTGGGAGCTCCCCAACCCCCTGATTTACCCTGCTCTGTGCGTGACAGGGGGTGGCGCCGCAACCTCCCCATCGACCCTGCCTTGAGTGTGACAGGGGGCGGTGCCCCCATCCCCCAATCAGCCCTACCCTGAGCGTGACTGAGGGTGGCATTGCAACCTCCCAATCTGCCCTGCTCTGTGCATGACAGGGGGCGGCACCCCAACTCCCCAATCGGCCCTGCTCTGAGCCCGACCCGGGGCTGCACCTAGGGATTGGGCCTGCCCTCTGCTACCTGGGAGCAGGCCTAAGCCAGCAGGTTGTTATCTCCCGAGGGGTCCCAGACTGCGAGTGGGCACAGGCCGGGCTGAGGGACCCCCCCTTCCCCCCGAGTGCACAAATTTTTGTGCACTGGGCCTCTAGTAATTTATAAAAGAGTTGGCTTTGAAAATCTGAGCAGATTAGACTTGTAATAATGAGCCACTAAAGCAATGTTCTTTAAAAATAAAATAATATAATATATATAATATATATATTATTGATTTCAGAGAGGAAGGGAAAGGGAGAGAGAGATAGAAACATCAATGATGAGAGGGAATTACTGATTGGCTGCCTCCTCATGCCACCTACTGGGGATTGTGCTTACAACTCAGGCATGTGCCCTTGACTAGAAAGGAACCTGGGACCATTCAGTCTGCAGGCCGCCACTCTACCCACTGAGCCAAACCAGCTAAAGCAATGTTCTTAAAACAAATCTTGAATTAAGAAATACTCAGTCAAAAATTGTTTTATATTTCATTAAATTTTACTTTAAAAATACTACAGTGTTAACTCTGGTTTAGTATTTTTTTTAAAAAAGATATACTTTTAGAAATAAATACTGAAATATTTACAAACAGTGATATAATTTTTTGTTTCAAAATAATGGAAGGGGAAAGGTGGGTGACCTTGAATTGATAATTGTTGAAGATTAATAAAGTCTCTACACTTTTCTGGCCACCACTTTTTTATATGCTTAATATTTTCTTATTTCTTTTTAAAAATTTACTTTATTGTTGAAGTATTACAGATACTTTGGTAAACCAGATCTTCTCTGGTTTTTTGTTTGTTTGTTTGTTTGTTTTTTCCCATTGACCTCTCCATCCTGCACCTGTCCCTCCCAGGCCTTCACCACACTGTTGCTTAATATTTTCTTTTACAGTATCTTTAGCCTAACAAATTTGAGGACTACTTGGGGGAGGGGGGGGAATGAATATTCACATAGTGATTAATTGTATTCTAATATTTCCACAAATCTATTTTTTACAAGAACTTAATGATAAATGACTGGCATGAAATAGACTATTAGGGTCTACTAATTAAAACTTTACAAACTACAATTGAATTTAAGAAACTCTGCTTGTGTCAGTGGGAGAGGAAAAGAGGGCACCTGTAATACTTTCAACAATAAAAATAAATTAAAAAAAGAAACTTGTTTCAGAGACATCTTCATAGCTATTTTAACTCAAAATAGTTTTACTGTATATTTTCACTTTTTTAAATTTCAGGTAATTGCAAATTCAACACAAAGCAAATACGTTATTAAGAACTTTATCTCAATCTTAAACCACTTTGCTTTGTGGTTTCAGATATTGTAATGTAAACTTTCATGCAGTGACAATGTTAACACTACATACTGACATGCGTCTTAACGGAAGTCAATACCAGGAACACACGGCATTACCCACCCATCCCCAAAATAATGATGTCAAGGACTAATTCTATTTTACTTCTTCCTGTTACCCACAAGCAGATGGCAACATAACACTAGTTTCAACAAAGCAAATTACCCTTCTTCAGAAACAGATGACCACTGCATCAAACCCCTGAACTCTTGCAAAGAAACTATTTGGTTTCACTCTGGCTTAAAGATATTTTATGAAAGATAACTATCATTCTGATTGTGCATTTCTTGAACTTCACCAATAAAAACAAACATTTATTACACTCAGCACTGTGCTACATATGTCATCTCAATTTTACAGATGAGAAAACAAGCTTAGAAAGATTTAGTTCCCTGTGCAAATTCACACTGCCTATGTATTGGAGACAGGATCTGAATCTACATCAATCTGACCTCAATGTCCACGCTCCTAAACACCTCACTCTATCATTTCCCACAAAATTAAACAAGTCTATCATCAATGGTATAGACATAAAGGTATAATATAATCTGACTTAAATCTAAAGCAAGCATCAAATCTTAAAGTAGACATATGGGGTAATTATCTTTTTAATAAATAAATTCAACAAAAAGGATATAATCTATAAATAAAAGACTTATTTTTCTTCTCCTTATTTTACTATATTAATCCTATATGATAAAAGCCTAATATGCACCAAAACCGGTTTGGCTCAGTGGATAGAGCGTCGCCTTGCGGAATGAAGGGTCCCAGGTTTGATTCCGGTCAATGGCATGTACCTGGGTTGTGGGCATATCCCCAGTGGGAGATGTGCAGGAGGCAGCTGATCGATGTTTCTTTCTCATCGATGTTTCTAACTCTCTCTCTCCCTTCCTCTCTGTAAAGAATCAATAAAATATATTTAAAAAAAAAAAAAAGCCTAATATGCTAAGTGTCCAGTTGCCCGGTTGTCCGTTCAGCCAATCAAAGTTAATGATATGCTAAGGCCACTCAACCACTTGCTATGGCACCCACTGACCACCAGGGGGCAGACAGTCAAACAGTTACTATGACATGCACTAACCACCAAGGAGCAGACACTCCAACCGGTAGGTTAGCTTGCTGCTGGGGTCTGGCTGATCGGGACAGAGCGAGACAGGCCAGACACACCCTGGAGCCCTCTGGCAGTCCCTCCCCAGCTGGCCAACCTCCTGCATCCCTCCCCAGCCCCTATCGTGCACCAGTGGGGTCCCTCGGCCTGGCCTACGCCCTCTTGCAATTTGGGACCCCTTAGGGGATGTTGGAGAGCCGTTATTGGCCGGATCCCGCAGGCCAGGTTGAAGGATGCCACTAGTGCACGAACTCATGCACTGGGCCTCTAGTAGTTTTATAATGAAAAAAATCTTTTAAAAATAAATTTGTTTCCAATGAACTTTTCTGATATTGAATGAGACCAATATTTCTTATACAAAGGAAAGTTTCTTACTGAGTTTGAAAGAAAAGGTGGTTATTTCATTATCTTCAAAGTTAAATAGCAATAAATTAAAATATTATTGTCAAATGTGAAAGCCAACCAATCCAATCTTGGAGCAACATGTTTACCATTTCTCAGAGGTCCTCAGAGAAAACACTGATCAGGCCTCAATACTTCCAAATAGTGAATGAGAACCTTCTGGCAAACGAAGTCCATTTTTAGTTGTTTGATTTTAGTTACAGGAGTAAGGGCCATCAATTTTAAAATATCATTCTTTTTGTGATTCTACATTCCCTCTCTCCCCCGAATGTCCACATGGGCCATTCATTATCTTATGTCAGATGACATCTTATGTCTCTGGCCTCTAGTCTATTCGTATTACATTATTGAAGTCGTTTACAAATTTCGGAGAGATTCAACAATTAAGGGCCTGGCAACTTATTTTGCAAAGCACCTTGGCACAGAAACATAAATGGTTAAAATGTTTTCCTGCCATCAGCAACATGCTTTGTACAGGGAGTACCTGTCAAGACAGCTACTCAACTCACCTAAACCTCACCCTCCCACAGAGAAAATAAAGAAGAATTCAATAATAAAAATGCCGGTATGAAAGTTGCCTTAAGTGCTTTGAAAAAGGGGAGGGTCCCTCAAAAGTCCCAGAGGGGAAGGGAAAAAAAATGAAACGCTTTTCTCGCGTCCTCCTGGGGACCTAGCCAGTTGGCTGAGCTGGACTATTCCGTGTAGGAAATGACCCCGCTGTGAACCCGATGCTGAGCAAGGGAAACGCCAGCGCATTATCGATCGGCCGTGGGAATTGGATCTCTCGAGGTCTTCCCTCCGCTACGGCTCCGCGGCAGGAACTGGGCGCCGAAATCCTTCCACTCCCGGGACAAACCACTTGGGTCTCCTCCCGGACCCTCTCCATTCATCCGGTCCCCGCCCGGTTGCACCTGCGAGGCTGAGCGCAGGTGAGCGCTTCTTTGAACCATCCGCCCCGACAGACAGACAGACGGACGGACGGACGGACGGACGGACGACCCGCAGCACAGCCACTGCAGTCAAACAGCCATCCGAAGGCGCTTTCAACCGACTGAGACGCGGCATTTAAGCGTAAATGGCTGCAGACAGATTCCCCGCCAAATCCATTCTTGGAGATTGTAAAGCATCCGAAATGGTTGCACTGACACACACACACACACACACACACACACACTCTCACTCTTCGGGGTTTTCTGAAGCCACATTTGGAGAAACTGCTGACCCCCGCAGACACACCAGCACACCCGTGACCTCACTCAGCGGGGAAAAGATGAAGCGGGGCCCCGCGTCCCGTGCAAGGCTCGTCCCCCAAAGTTTCAAGTGCACAGGACGCTCCTGCAGCCGGAGCCTCCGGGAGGCGCAGAGAAGAAAGAAAGGGGGCGGGGAGCTGAGGGTTCTGCGGGGAGAAGCCGACCCGGCGCGTTCCGCTCCGAGGACCGGATTTCCCTCTCCCCGTCTCCCGGCCCCCGCCCCTCCCCGGGCGCCCGGCAGCATTCCTGCCCCGCTGCGGCCCGGGAACAATGCCGAGGCGGCCCCCCGCCCGAGCGCCCGCCACTCACCACCCAGGTCAGCGCCCCGTTGCCGCCGGCTCCCGCGCCGCCCGCCTTGGCCATGGCGGGTCCTCCGCTCGCAGGCCCCAGGCCCCGCCGCCGCCGCTCCCGCCTCCCCGCCGGCCGCCCGGCCCCGCTGCCCCGCACCGACCGCTCCGCTCGCCCAGCTCCTAGCGGCGGCGCCCCCCGCGCCCCATCGCCCAGACCCGGGAGGACGCCCGGCCGAGCCCAGCGAGGAGGCCGCGCCGCCCGCCGCCCTCAAACTCGAGGCGCGGCGTCCGCCTGGCCCGGGCCTAGCGCCGCTGAGGAGAAGGCGGAGGAGGAAGCGGGAGGAACCCGCGGCGGCGGAGCGGCAGCGGCACCTCCTCGTCCTCCCGCGGGCGCCTCGGCGAAAGGGGGGCCGAGGTCCCGGGGTGCGGGCGGCGGTGCAGGCAGAGAGCTCGGCAGGGGAGCTCGGGGCGTCGGGACGTGGCGGGGACGCAGCGGCGCCTTGTCCTTCCTCGCGCTCCGCGAAGGCCGGCTGCTCGGGCGCCGGAGTCACCGCCGGAGCTGCTGCCTCCAAGGCCGGCTTCGCGGCCCGCGCTGCAGCCCCCGAGTCCTCACATCCACACGCCGAGACGGACAATAAACAGAGCCGCCGCCGCCGCGGTCGCCTCCCTCTTGTCCGGCATAACACCGCGCACACACACTCGCACACCGGGGAGGGAGGGCGCGGCGGACGCCCCCGCTGTCAGTCAGCGCCTCGCCGCCCAATCGGGGCCTCGTCGCCCAGCCTCTCGGCCAATCCCAAAATTCCAAGCCCCCTGAGGGGCGGGACCCGAGGGGGAAACGTCATTGCGGGTAGCAACCGAAGGGAAGACTTGGGTTTTTTTGTTTGTGTGTGTGTGTGTGTGCGTGTGTGTAGGTTTTCCATTTGCAGGGACATCGGGGGCTACTGTCAGGGGTCATGTGAGGGCGGCCAAGGGAAAGGGTCGGATTCGCCGGGGTCGATTGTAATCCTCCCAGCGAGCGTGCAGCCGGGGCAGGTCTTTGCCCCGGGCCCCTGGAGGTGGGGGGGAGGGGGGGGGCAGGAAGGAGCCGGGGCTGTCCCAAAGGGAAAGTATTTTTAAAGAGCAGTTGTAAACCACAAGCCAGACGTTGTAGATCGCTGGTACCGGGAGGGCCGGCCTTGTGACCCCAGGCTCCCCAAGGCCCCAAGCGGACGGCGCAGCTGCCAGAATGAATGCTTTGCTCAGACTTCCTCCTCCATCTCCGTTCCCAAAAGGGATCCGGTCCGTTTCCAGAAAAAGTGCTTTTAAAGAACTTAAATGATAAGAGACACGCGGGGAACGTGCCAGGGAAAGAATGCGGGTGGCGGCGGGGAGGGTTCTGTGTTGACTCTTCGCTGACCTTCCTCTCTGCTCTGAAACAATGCGGAAATGTCACTGTCACCGAGTTCTCATCCGAGCAGGCTGTGCCTGCGACGCCTCTGGAAAGGCAGGCTTCCTATTTTAAATTCCTCTCGGTGGGATTTTAAACGCACACCGAAGGATCCCTCCGTTCACAGGAAAGCTTTCCAAGAACCAACAGGACCCATGCCGCCGCACCAAAACCTTTGGCAGATGGAAGGTGGCTTCACTTCATCCAGCTTTTCAGTGTAATTCCCTGCAGCAAGTATGAATTGGGCGCACACTCGGTCGGCCTGGGCCAGGCTCGGCGATGGGTTCAAAATCAAAACGAGGGCCCTAACCAGTTTGGCTCAGTGGATGGAGCGTCGGCCTGCGGACTGAAGGGTCCCGGGTTCGAGCCAAGGACATGTACCTTGGTTGCGGGCACATCCCCAGTAGGGAGAGTGCAGGAGGCAGCTGATCGATGTTTCTAACTCTCTATCCCCCTCCCTTCCTCTCTGTAAAAAAATCAATAAAATATAAAAAATAAAAACAGGGTTCCCTGATAGCAAATAATGTTTAATCTGGCCTGTTGGACAAACTAAAAAGGGAGTGGACGGCCACCAAAAGGAGTCCTTGAGGACATGAAGTGCCACCAGCTAGTTGTGACAAGAGGGCTTTTTTAAAAGATGAGAACCGTGTTGCTGCTTTTGTGAAAAGGTGTTTCTGCGAACTTCTCTTCCAACTGGGTATTTCCTCTCAAGGGAAAACAAAAATGTCTCGGGTCACATCTTTCAACTGCCTTCTGGGTCCAGATGAGGGGGGGACTCTAAAACATGGGAATAATTTAAACACCGTTTTTCTTAATTAGCTCTCTAGTGGCCATGTAATGTTGGCAGATTTGGAACTTGGGTTCAGAACAGTGAGACCTTTCTTTACCTTGAACTTGAGGTGCAAGCTTGTAAATCAAGACACACCAGGGCTCTGAACCTAACCAGTTAAATATCTGTGCCTGCTATTTAACTTCCCTGAGCCTTGTTAAAATGAGGATTTTTGCTCTTATACTTACTGTGACTTTAGATCTTCAAAGTACACATATTTTATAAGTTTGAGAAGGGGTAAGTAATTTTAAGGGCTGTGAGTTTTTTTAATACATATGCCTTAAGTAAAAGCTAAGCTATTAAATATATAGCTGTCTCATTTTTGTAAACTTCATTTTTCTAAGCTCTTCAGCCTCAGATTTTGAAATGAATAAAAATATTCAAAGTCAAAAGGTTAATTAATGAAAATCATGGTTATCTTTTCACTTGCCTCATAGGTGAGGCATTGAGTCCATTCGCTTTCTAAATAGAAGGCATGCTAGTAAATGTACCTCGTTTTATTCTTATTAAAATACTGACCGAAAGAGTCACAAATAAAAGTTGTTGACTATATGTGTGTACAGATCACCAGTTTAAAGTAGAGATTTGTGACAAATGGGAGAAGGAACCTAGATCAAAACTAACTCTTAAGGTGAAATTTCCCAGGTTTCTCATTATTTTTCTTTGCAACTAATACAGGGGTAAGCAAAGGAAAGTTTATAGTTGTGAATACCTGAAACACAGAGTTTATTCTTGTGTTATTAGTAATTATGGCATTAATTATTTGTATTACAACTGTGAACCTACTTTTGATCACCCCTATAAATATTATATTCCCACCAAAAAAAGTATCTCAGTTTCTGAAGAAATGTCAGTGTTTTCAACTGTATGCAACAAACTGAACATATACTAGTACATGATAAAATTGGTTGTACTCATCTTAAGCACAGCTTTCCCTTCTGGGGTTTTGTCAGATAATTTTTATTTACACAGTAATTATAGCAATAATTGCCACATTAAAAAGCTTCTAGATCAGGTTTGTCTTGTTTGGAACACTACTTTATTCATAGGTGTATACTATATTTAAAGATAATTTTCACCCCACACCAACACCAGCCAAAATGAAAATTACAAAAATCAAAATCAATTCTATGAACTGTAAAAATAAAGGCCTTTATTTAATTAAGCTTTTTGAGTAGCTTTCATGGGCGCTTATCTAACAACTTTATAATTTTTATTTTTTTAGGCCTAACGTTTCCTTATTTTAGCAATAAAAAAAACCTATTTAGTGTGCTACTATGTGTTGGGTACTTGGACCTAGGAATTTAAAAATGTGATAAAATTAGGTTTCTGCCTTAACTTCACACCTTGACTTACGTAGTTTTGAGCTAATCTTTTAGGCCAAAAAACAAGTTTATATTTATTCATTTGCTATTTAATAAATGGTTTACCTGATGAGTCACTCCTATCATTGAACTTTATATGAAGTAGGTAATTTAGTCAATAAAAGGAAATTATCTAACAAGTGTATCTCAAAACTATACTTTTAGGTACCTAGCAAAGTTTCAATAGAGTTTTCAGTCAAATCATGTTTTTTTTCCAACACTGAGATGCACTTGGGGCCTAGGGAACTAATCTTTAATTTGGTGAGCATTTAAAAATAAAATAAAATTTGAATTTAAAATTCAATGTCTATATAGACCAATGGAACAGAACAGATAACCCAGAATATGACCCAAGCCATTATGCTCAATTAATATTTGACAAAGGAGGCAAAAGCATACAGTGGAGTCAAAACAGTCTCTTTAAAAAATGGTGATGGGAAATTTGGACAGATACATGCAAAAAAAAAAAAAATGAAACTAGATCACCAACTTACACCATACACAAAAACAAACTCAAAATGGCTAAAGGACTTGAATGTAAAACAGGAAACCATAAAAATCCTACAAGACTCCATAGGCAGCAAAATAGCAGAGATATGTCATAGCAATATCTTTACAGACACAGCTCCTAGGGCAATGGAGACTAAGGAGAAAATAAACAAATGGGACTACATCAAAATAAAATGCTTCTGCACAGCAAAAGAAACCATCAACAAACAACAAGAAAGCCCACGGCATGGGAGAACATATTTGCCAATGATATTTCCGATAAGGGTTTAATCTCCAAAATTTACAGAGAACTCATACAACTTAACAAAAGGAAGATAAACAATCCAATCAAAAAATGGTCAAAGGATCTTCTAAATAGACACTTTTCGAAAGAGGACATACAGAAGACCCAGAGACATACGAAAACATGCTCAAAGATGCAAATCAAAACAATAATGAGATACCATCTCACACCTGTCATAATGGCTATCATCAACAAATCAACAAACTGACAAGTGCTGGTGGAGAGGATGTGAGGAAAAGGAACCCTCGTGCACTGCTGGTGGGAATGCAGACTGGTGCAGCCACTGTGGAAGACAGTATGGAGTTTTCCTCAAAAAACTAAGAATGGAACTCCCATTTGACCCAGTAATCCCATTTCTAGGACTATATCCCAAGAAACCAGAAACACCAATCAGAAAGGATATATGCACCCCTAAGTTCATAGCAGCACAATTCACCATAGCTAAGATTTGGAAATAGCCTAAGTGCCCATCAGCAGATGAGTGGATTAGAAAACTGTGGTACATCTACACAATGGAATACTATGCCGCTATAAAAAAGAAGGAACTTGTACCATTTGCAACAGCATGGATGAAACTGGAGAGCATTATGCTAAGTGAAATAAGCCAGTCAGAGAAAGATAAATATCACATGATCTCACTCATATGTGGGATATAATGATCAACATAATTTGATGAATAAGACTAGATCCAGAGACAAATGGTGGTGGTGGGGCGGGGGGGTTGGGGGAGGGGAGTTAGAGAGCAACTAAAGGACTTGTTTGTATGCATGCATATTAGCATAACCAATGGACACAGACATAGGGTGGTGGGGGCTTGCCTGGCATGGGAATGGCTGGGGGAGGGTGTCAATTGGGGAAAAAGGAGACATATGTGAAACTTTACACAATAAAAATAAATAAATAAAATTCAATGTCTACAATTTTACCTCTCCCTCTCATTGTGTTAATTTTTAAGGATCCTTAATAAATACAAAGTTGCTAGGCTAAGAACAAAAAGAAAAACTAGCCTAGGGTTAGCGCAATGAATGGTTGTCCAGCTAATGACTATTAAATGTTTTCAATGTAATTTCATTGGTTATATTTTTTTATAAGTGACCTCATGATAGGAAAGAAAGCTACGCTTGAGTTTTGGGTATAAGTATTTCTATGGAATGTGTTGAGAGTACCTGAAACACGGAGTTTATTATAATAAATTATGAACGCTGATTTTTGTGACTATTTAATTGCTCTGAATATTTTGTAAGTATAATTTTACTTTTAAAAAGTTACTTAAGCACCAAAGGTAACAGGTGTTTATGGATGACTGAAGACATCAATGTCCACCATAGTTCTACATATTATCACCACTAGGGAAACAACGGCTGAAGGTCTTCATTTTCTACCTATAAAAAGTATGGGATGTTTTGTTTTACCTTTCTAGTTTTAGAGAAGTTTATTTTGATTGGCCAAGCAAGCGAGGCGGAGCCTCTGGTAATGTCTCTAATGACTTGTCCCGGTAGAAGGGATGTTTCACTTATTTTAGATTATATAGATCAGCAAGAACCCAGGGCTCTTTTTTCAAATAAACAACAGAAATTTATTTCTCATGATTCTAGAGGCTACACGTCTGACATCAGGGTGCCAGCGTGGCTCAGGTCTGGTAAGGGCCCTCTTTTAGGTTGCAGACCACCTACTTCTTATTGTATCCTCACGTGGTAGACAGAGGGCTAGCATGCTCTCTGGGAGGGCTTTTAACTATACTGAATTACACATCCTGGAGAATATGATTAGCATATGCCTTAGTTAAAAAGGCTGTTCTTGACCTTTGAAAGGGCCTAATATTATTCTTTTGAAGAAGCATTTTGTTATTAGAAAACCCAACTTTGGGGGACATTAGATGCCATCATTCACCTAACCTTCACCAATAGATTCTAGTATGTGGATTGCTAAATTGTATTTGAAGTTTCTAATTGGCCAGATCTGGTTCAGTTACTCAGTAGGTTTATGAGACTCAGATCTGAAGAAATAAGATAGTGGTTACTTTCCTAACTAAACTTGTTCCATTTCGGAAGAGCTGGGAACTCTAGAGCTTGAGTTGCCAAGTTATTTTCACTCTGCAGCATATTAAAAATTGTAATGGGGATAGAGGAAGCCAAGGAAGTGTGAAAATATTTACTAAAAGGATCATCTAAGAGGTAAAGCCTTCAGATTAGAGCAGTTTTTGGAACAGAACCAAAAAGGTACCTGCAAGTTATCTAAGGTGAGAATTAAAAAATAGAACTTTGAAAAGGTACCATCTTTTACTGTTGTCAATTAACAGCAACAAAAAATGCAACTGTTCCTATTTTCAGAATAGGTACTCCCAGATTAGCCCAGATATCTTACATAATACGAGCCAAGATCTTTGTCTGTAACCGTTCTCCTTTACTTTGGAAGTGCTGTCTGATTGTCAAAAGAAGGCCCAAGAATGCTGACTCTTCAGGGAACATTAGCTCTACTTTTCTCTTTTACTTTGAGAAAAGTACAAGAACAAGACCAGCCTGTTCAGCAAGTGCTACACCATAGGGCAGGGGTGGGCAAACTTTCTGACTCGAGGGCCACAATGGGTTCTTAAACTGGACCGGAGGGCTGGAACAAAAGCATGGATGGAGTGTTTGTGTGAACTAATATAAATTCAAAGTAAACATCATTACATAAAAGGGTACGGTCTTTTTTTTTTTTTTTTTTTTTAGTTTTATTCATTTCAAACAGGCCAGATCTGGCCCGCGGGCCGTAGTTTGCCCACGGCTGCCATAGAGTGTTAACTGATCCTAGAAAGCACCTGGCACATAGGAGTTCAATAAATAATTGCTCGTGGGATGAATTTGAGGCATATCAAGAAGTTCCTCGCAGTGAAACATCTCACCCACCGCCCATGATGGTACTGACACTTGGTTTTTCCCAGTGTTCTTGGCTGAATACCAGAGAGCAGCAAGTACCTTAATCTTTATCAGTTAACAGATTATCAAGAATTGGTTGAAGCACTCTCTCTCTTTAGGAATGAAAATCAGGATGATATGAGGAGGGAAAGAAGAAGAGAGATTGTGGTAGCAAGAGAAAGAAGGGGGGGGGGGAAGTATAGGCAGACAGAGGTAACAAATGCATCCAAGCCTGTGAAACTTGAGTAGAGAAAGTAAACACATTGTGCTATGGAAGCAGATCAGCTGTAGCCTTCCCATTGCTTACTCTTCGTTTCATGAAGAAGAAAAACCTCCTTTACTGAGAACGCTGCTACCTGTTTGTGACAGTTACCAGACAGGCACTTTCATACCTACTAGCTTAATTAACTTTCAAAAACCCTCAGAGAGAGATTATCATTCTTATGCCACAGTCAAGGAAATGAAAACTCCGAAAGTCACAAGCTGAGTGCTTGGTGGAATTGAAATTCAAACCCAAGTTTCTCTTACTCCAAACCTCACCCATTTGTCACACTGACAAGTTGGCTAACATACTTGGCAATATAGCATATTTGGCGATGCGCTAGAAACTTGGCAATACGGTGAATAATTCTGGCCCTCAGCAAAAACCTTTGGTGGTTAAATTTTATTGTTGAACTATGATGACATGCATCTACTATTTGTATGACTAACAAGAAGTTCTCTTTGAAACCAACCCGAATCTGCTTTGTCTACCTCATTAAGAAATAGGTTGCTCGCCCTGGCCGGTTTGGTTCGGTGATGGAGAATCAGCCTGTGGACTGAGGGGTCCCAGGTTCAATTCTGGTCAAGGGCACATGCCTAGGTTGTGGGCTCGATCCCCAGTGGGGGGCATGCAGGAGGCAACCGATCAATGACATTATCTCTTCATTGATGTTTCTGTCTCTCACTCCCTCTTCCTTCCTCTCTGAAATCAATAAAAATATATTTAAAAAAAAAGAAATGGGTTGATTTTAGGGAACAAAGGATCTTCAATAAAACCCCACTAAAAAAATCCTGTGCGTCCTGTGACATCTCTCTATCCAAATGCTTGCAAGCCTTACACCCTAAATCCAGTGCTATAATGATAGAAGACTCTCAGAGAGCCAATTTTCAAATGTAAGAGGAAAAACACCCAAGTACCATGGGATTGGACTTTTGGATTCACACTTTGGGGAACTAAAAATTCACAGAAGATACTTAAAGCAGCATAAAAAGTTCTCAGAGTTTTCAGTCACGTAGGTAGGACTTGTTCATAGACATCTATTATAAGGATTATTTGCCTTTTTGTAATTTATTTTTATGTATTACATTTTGGCATCTCCCATTCCAGCATTTTGCAAGTGATGTTTCTTAGTATATTAATTTCTTGAGGTATAAGTGGGTACTTTGGAAAATTATAAGTCCCAGAAACATGCAGACTATTGCATAGTGTCCATACATAAAGGGTTCATAAACACATTAGCATTTTGAAGTCTTTGAGCAATCCTGCAATAAACAAATCAAATTTGTTGATTTTTTAAACTATTTTCAGGAATATCTATTAATGTCCTTGGAACTTATATTTTAATGTAAAGACTTTGAGAGATACTGCCACTTTTTATATTATTTCTGTTATTACAACAGGCTTATTTTACAAGTTTAGAAAGTGTACGTAAATATAAAACAAAGAACAAAATGGCCCGCAATTTCACCACTCAGATAATTACCATTAACAATTTGGTGAATATCCTTCTATTCCTTTCGTAAATATGAAAAACATATATTTTTAAAAAGGAAACAATAGCCCTGCAGGTGTGGCGCAGTGGTTGAGCAGCAACCCATGAACCAGGAGGTCACGGTTTGATTCCCAGTCAGGGCACATGCCCAGGTGGTGGGCTCAATCCCTGGTGTGGGGCATGCAGGAGGCAGCTGATCAATCTCACCATTGATGTTTCTATTTCTCTTTCCCTCTCCCTTCCTCTCTGAAATCAATAATAAAAAAATATTTTTTTAAGAAGGGTGAATTGTAATGTAAACTATGGACTTTGGATGATTATGCTGTGTCAATGTAGATTCCTCAGTTGGAGAAATGTACCACCCCCCTCTGTTAGAATACAAGCTGTCATAGAAGAGGCTTGGTCACTCATATATATCCCCAGCAATCAGGCTCTCAAAAAAGATTTTGAGATGAGTGAATAATTTACTACTTCAAGAGTTGTCACAACTCATCAAAAATAGAATACAATACAAAAACAGAAAACAAAGTGTCGTGTACCAAAAACCATGCACAGGGGTGTACATGGCAGCACTAGTGTCATAGCCTAGCCACAGACAATCCAAAGGCCCATCAATGATAGAAATGTATTGTATATGCAAAGAGTGGAATACTGCTCAGCAACAAAAAAATGAATGTTCTGCTACACCCAGCATGTATGAATTTCACAAAAATAATGTTAAGATGAAAACGTCAAACAGAAAAGAATAAATACTGTATGATTCCCTTTATGCACAATTTAGAAATAGGCAGAACTAGTCTATGATGCTAGGAGTTAGGATGTGGTTAGAAGGAAGATTCTGGGTGCTGATAATTTCTATTTTTTTGAAGTAGGTGGTGAATGCACAGTTATATTTGTTTTGAAACTTCATCCAGCTCTATACTTTAGAATTTTTACACTTTTCTATAAGAATATTAGGTTTCAATGTAAAAGTTTACTTTTAAAAATGCTGTATTAGTAACACTTGACAGAAATAAGGACGAGAGAATGTGAAAAACGCAACATGAAACTTAAGTGATAAAAAAAAGAATGCTGTCATACTGAAACTCTGCAAAATCATTAATGAAAACTTTTAATTACTCCATTTACCTGCATATCTTCATTTCCTGAACTGATTTTCTCAACTTTCAAGAAGAAAAAACATGCAATTTTCCTAATAACAAGCAATAGCGATAACTTTTTTAGTGCACTTCCTACGTATTGGCACTGTGCTAACACCTTGCTTGCATTGTTTACTTTAATACTCACAAGAACTCTGTGAGTTAAGAATTTATTTGCAGAAGTTTTCTAAACTTTAAATGTAATACTACCTTGTGGTTGTAAAAACCCAATAAAAAGTGTGCCTAGTAAGCAATGCAAACATTCTTTAACATGTCTTTTCCCCATAAATGTCGCTGATTAACAGGTTGGTATTTGTTCTTCTAGACCTTTTATATGTATGTGGGAATACACACACACACACACACACACACACACGAGGTCAGCCATTAATGGGATCATTTTACTATGTCTCTGTGAGTTGCTTTACTTTAAATCTATCTCCTGGAAATCTTTCTGTGTCTGTCCATAGTTATATCTCATTCATTTAATGATTATAGTGATGGTTTAACTATGCTACTATAAATAGGCACTGAACCAGAAACACTTTTGACTTTTTGGGGTGGGTAACTATCTAAAGACCTGTCCTATGCATTGTGAGATGTTTAGCAGTTTTCCTGGCCCACCCTACGAGAAACCATTTGCATACCACCTCTCCCCACCCACTCACCTACCCACCCCCACTGTGACAAAAATGTGTCCAGACATTTTGTCCCCAGAAAGACAAAATCCTTCCCTCCCACCACTATCTAGAAGCCTACTATAGAAGGATATTCATGTTGTTATTTTCAATAATACAAAAGGGATTCCCTGAACAACATGGTGTTATTAATTTTAAACTGCATTTCCCAGAAAAGAAAACTGAGGTCAAAATGGTTGATCTGACCAAGGTCCCATTGCTATAGGTAGCAAAAGTGAGGTATGAACCCAGTGTTTTTACAAAACTCCTAAGTTTGTCATTTTAATCTCCTTTTTAATTCTATAATTTTACTACCCAGCAAGTTGTTTTAGAGACCACTCCAAGGGAGATAGAACAGTGAACATCACTACTTGTGGAGTTAATAATATTATATAATATAAGGATTATTAAATATAATTTTATATAATTATTAAATTATATTAAAGATAATTATTAAGTAATGTTATATAATATAGATATTATTAAAGCTATCTTAGCTCTGACAAACACCCTTCAGCTTCTTCTGACAGAACCAGGAGTGAAAATTTTTAGCTTTCTAAAGATGTCTATAGCAGAACAAATCATTTATGATAAACATTTAGACTGAACAAAATTTTATGAATTTCTAAAACAGATAGCTAATGTAGTATCACCACAGTTAATGTATTTAGCTATGATGATGTGCCCTGAGAGCTAGCCTCGTTTATATTAGTAATAGGTCCAAGGTCAGGGTTCTAGACCTTTATGGGCCAAGCAGCTTTGCTATCATCATCAGTAAAGATTACGGATATGTATCAAGCTCCTATTGCTTGCAGTGTAGCACACTACCAGCCCCCCATACTCCAAGTTTCATCCCCAATGCTGGGCATACATCTTGTAACCGCAAACAATTGGTGATAAGGCAAATTAAACAACAGAGGGAAAGGGGAGCAAATTCAAAATTAATATAGCTGTCAATACTGATTACTCACCATGTACCAAGTATTTAAATCAGCTGTTACTTTGTTCCACAAATATTTAAGGACCTAGTATGTGCAGATGGTACACCAGGTGCTTCAGATATAGGCGTAAACTAGAGGCACAGAACATGCCTCTATGAAAGTTTGTGAAAAACATTAAGTAACTAGTTATTTAAATAACTGTGATTAGTCGGGAGAAAACAAAATGAGGTCGGGGAAGGCTTTCCTAAAAAAAAATAATAATAATAAGTTGAGCTCTGAGGTGGAATATGAATTAACAGTCAAAGCTAGCAATAGTTGCATGAAACACCCAGGCAGGATGGATCATGGGAAGCGAGAGAAGACAACTGGGGTCAAGCAGGGCATATTGGGTCACGTTAGGGATTTTATCTTTGGTCCTAAAAAAGTCCATGGAGAACCAGTGAAGGATTTTTAAGCAGTGAAGCGTCATGATTACATTTGGAGTTTCCTATTTTATTTGCTCTCATATTACTATTATCTCATTCTCACAGAAAAGGAAATCAGAGACCAAGCCTTAGACACTAAACTCACTTGCTCATTATAATAAATTATTTCACTACTAGAAAAATGAAATAAAGACAGTCAGGGTTATTATTGCCTCCCTCTTACTAACAAGTAATGGCTCCTTTATAGTATTAGCCTTAAATTTATTGGGGATTATGGGACCTCTGGTTAAACAATGAACTGCGGCCTCAGAAGCTTAACAGAGGATATGTTACTACTGATTCTCTGCTTCTATTTTGTTCTTTAGTTCTCATACCTGTAAAATGAGACGATTCCTTCTGATGAATATGCCGATGAGGAATAATAGGATGAATAAAGAGTGATTGCTAATAGAGTTCTAGGAACAAAAAAATTCCCAGTGATTCTAATATTCAGGCCAGGCAACCACCATTTATAGGCTGTCATTTAAAAAATCTGTCTCCCTGAACACATCATCCATAAATTCACTGCTTTCTTATATTACTGGTGGGGAAGTAATCTCCATAATAGCTGAGCTGACCCATCCCAGAGAGTCTCACACAATGATTGCCTCACCTGATTATGGCGACGTGCTAATAAAGAGTAGTAAAATCAAGAAGTGTTTTTGCCATTACCTTGGTCATGAATTTCTCTCAGGAAATGTATATACTGCACTATCTCCCACCTTCACTTTTTCACATTATATTTCTTGTTTGTTCAGCTGTCTTCAAGAACTAACCTCCAATGATGTTTTTCACAGCTGTTTTTAACTCCCTGGCCTCAATTTTACAGCTTTTCTTTGTAAAACCATTCGATTCAAAGTATTCATTTTTCTGGGTCTCTATTCCTTCATCTTAACTTGGATTCGATACTCCCTTCTAGCTAAATAGTTCTATGATTTATTTATTTTTTTTTTACTCTTCTCATTATTCAAATGCAAGAGTCGTAATTCGAGGACATGAGGAATGAGTTGCCTTCTCCCCTTCACAGCTTCAGGGAACCTTCTTTTCTGTCACTTGATACTAAACATTTCATATTTTGCCCACACTATTGGCTTTTGAAAGAATGAACAGAGCCAGGCTTCCTTCAACAGCACTGAATGAGAGCCCTATTGTTTACCAGTAGGACCCAACAATCAAATATTCCAGTTTAAAATTAGGAGAGAGAGAGAGACATGTGACTAGAGATGCATTTTGTGGATGGTTTCGGTAATGTCAAAAATGACTTTTGCTGTAAAAACAAAACAAAACTATTTTGGTATTTTGCTCTTTTATTAGCATGTCCTCATCAAAGGTCATGGTGGGGAAAAGTCATGTTTCTGGGAAACTAATTTCATCATCCAACTTCTCTTTCCACTGGAGAGAGCTGAGCCTGGAGTCCCCACAAAAGAAATACCTCAGTGCTTAGGGCAGTTCGGGCCCCGAGTGAGCTAATCATTCATTTCACTTCTGAGGAAGAGCCGTCTAGATTTTCTCTATTCCCTAAAGGCCTCCACATGAACGTCTATTGTATAGATATGTTTTCATTTCTGAAACTCCCCATTTTACCCCTTGACTGATTTTTATGTTAAATTTTAATCATCAGCTTAAAACAAGTCACAAAATTGTTTACCAATAAACTTAAATTGTAAGAAAATCAAGAGTAAAAAAAAAAAAAAAAATCAATGCCATAGCCTCCAGGAACTTGCTATAATTCTATTTTCATGTCAACAGATATGTTCGGAGAGTTGTTATCTCTAGTACAAAAAACCTTTTGGAGATTGTAACAACAAAGACTAGCAGCCACACTGTCGTACCTTTATTGTTGGGCCCCAATTCTACTGACATTTTCCATCTGTCTACTCAGTTTCCAGACTGGCCAATGGATCATGGGAGAATGAAGGAGAGAAAAGACCTTTTAGGGAAGTGCCAGAGTTGGGAGCAGGGGTAGGATATGGAAGGGATCACTGGAAGATGAAAAATAGGAACGGAAATATAAAGATATGTGAGAGGGAAAGTTGAACAAGAGAACGAGAGTTAAGACAACAGCGGTCACAATTATTCAAACTTAGCTTCTTTAAGAAGAGTCTGGGACACAAGGAGCAGGCAACTGCAGATAGATTTATAGTTCATGCTGGGTGGCCCAATGAGCAACTGATCTTGGTCTGTACCTCCTGGGAGGCTCCAGAGCCAGCTCACCCATTGGCCAACTTCAGACCACTTCAGAGCACCACCCCAGGGGCAGACACTGTGCACCGCAGCTCCTCCATTGTAACTTGCAGCCTGTTCTTCCTGCCAATCAGCCCCAGTGTCAATCCCTCCCATTGATTTTCCAAGCAACAACAGTCAAGGCTCAACTACAATAGAAGGGTTCACACAGCCCACACAGGGGGGAGAAGGAGTATGCCTGGAGCACCCCACTGGGTTAAGAAGCTTCTGGAGAGCTGAAAGATATGGATGCCAAGCTGCCACCCCCACTTCCCTGGTTGGGATAATAAGGCCTGAGGCGCGAGGGTCAGGAATCTACGACAAGCACCCCAGACAATTCCAATGCAAGTGTTCCTTTAACTCCACATGGGAACAGTGAACTAGAGGAAGAAGCAGAAAATAAATGCACATGATGGCGTAGAAATAATTTCTTGGATTTTGTGAAATTTCTGGTAGTCACAGAAGGACTTAAAATTGAAGCTGAGCTCTTATAAGAAAAATCTATGCTTAACCATTTTGCTATATCAGCTTTTGACTAATTCTCACTTTAATTAGAAATCAGGCTTTACACAAGTCCCTATTTTTAATCCAGACATGAAAATTAGAATGCGTAATAAAGAATGTTAGGATGGACAGCCATACCTTAAAGATACTGTGGGTTCGGCCCCAGACCACCGCAATAAAGTGAGTTGAAATTCTTTTGTTGATGAAGAGTCCTTGCCTTCAATTTGTAAAAAACACATCTGTGAAACACAATAAAGGGAAGTGAAATAAAATGAGTTATGGTTGTAATAAGGTTAAATAAAAGCTATAGTTTAAATGATTTTCTGCCTCTCTCAATTTAGTGTTGCAGAGGTGTGCTTTCACCAATGTGTCACAATTCAAATAATTTCAATGAGGCTGTGTATTGGGTTAGAGCAGTGGTTCTCAACCTTCTGGCCCTTTAAATACAGTTCCTCATGTTGTGACCCCTAACCATAAAATTATTTTCATTGCTACTTCATAACTGTAATGTTGCTACTGTTATGAATCATAATGTAAATATCTGAGATGCAGGATGGTCTTAGGCGACCCCTGTGAAAGGGTCGTTTGACCGCCAAAGGGGTCGCGACCCATAGGTTGCAAACTGCTGGGTTAGAGTAAAGACACCTATGGGTTAGGGTTAAAGTTTAAAGATAGCTACAAACGTAGGGAGACTAGGCCAAGTAGCTATCGAATACCAATCACATAGCCATCATTATTTAGGCACCATGGAGAGGAAGACAAATTTAAAACATTGTCCTTGGTCCCAAGGGTACTATAAATATGGAGAGACAAGGCATTTAATAATAAATGAGAATCATTTACTCATTCAACAAACATTTACTGAGGCTGAAGATTGACATGCGTGAAAGGATCGTTATTTTGTATTAGTTTTATTATTCTTTATGCCTTTTTGTATGTCTGAATAGCTTAGAATAAATGATTTTGAAGCAGTGATTAAATTGTTCACTTTTAGTGTTGGTAACTAACAACTGCTAATATTATTGATTTCAGGTTTCGAAAAAAACAATAGCACTCAATGCTGAGTTAGGACTAATACTGATTGGAAATCCTGCCTTCAAATTAATCCTAAGCCCAAAATATCTGGTAACTACTTTATTTTGAAATATGTTTTTATTGACTTTTAGAGAGAGAAGAAGGGAGAAGGAGAGAGAGAGAGATAGAAACATTGACCGGCTGCTTCCTATACACCCTCTACTGGGATCAAGTCCAAAACCCAGGCATGTGCCCTGACCAGGCATCCAACTGGCAACCTCCTGGTGCTCAGGAGGACACCTAACCAACTGAGCCTCGCCCGCCTGGCTGGTAACTACTTTTTGCTTTTTTTTTTTTTTTTAAATATATTTTATTGATTTTTTACAGAGAGGAAGGGAGAGAGATAGAGAGTTAGAAACATCGATGAGAGAGAAACATCAATAAGCCACCTCCTGCACATCTCCTACTGGGGAAGTGCCCGCAACCTAGGTACATGCCCTTAACCGGAATCGAACCTGAGACCTTTCAGTCCTCAGGCCGACGCTCTATCCACTGAGCCAAACTGGTTTTGGCACTTTTTGCTTTTAATTACCTGTATTTATTTTTCCTTTCAAGGTGCCTTTAGTATGAACTCTATTTCATTCATTCCAGTACTTAATGACCATACTTCCTGCTGATGTTGGTATGACTTCTACACAGATGTATCTTGGTCTCTAAATTGAGCATAGAGAAGGGACCCTACCTCATGCCTCTTCGTATTCCCGACATGCAATGTAGCACCTTGCCCTAATGGTTGCTAATAATGATTTATTTAAATACAAAAGATTCTTGTTATAAAAACAGTATAATTGGACAGTGTAATACTTAAGACTATGGGCTTGCCACATTATTTCAGTCTTTTACTGATCAGAATGGTGTTTCTAAGAAAGTGAGTGATGCCTTATTCGAAAGAAAAATAAGCTTTTAAATAATAGAAATACCCTATTTTACTCAGAAAGATGACGGTCAAAGGTTTTCCTGATAGAGAATTATTAGATTCACGGATCGTTTAAGTCCATATCCATGCCCAGAAGAAAAGTGCTTGACTATATTAATCAGCCAAGCTCCCTGTGCAATGTAGGACTGTATAAATGCTAATCTCAAAGTAAAATTTCTGCCCAGTAGAAATTTAAAATCCAGAGCAAAGATAGCAAGGGGGGAAAGGGGGATTTAAAATTAAAAAGAGAGAGGATAGGAATTTTAATGCACTCAATTTAACTTTTGTGTGTTTAGAAAGTACTATAAACTGATTGTGGGCAGTATTTTTCCTTCAATGTTTTAGGTATAATTGTAGCTGCATTTCTATCTCAGCCTCTAGAAACTGCATCAGTTGTTTTTGATGTCTTGCCAAGCATATCTGATAACTCAGACCTACCTTCTTTACTTCCACGACATCAGATGCCTTCTTCCATCTTCAAGTCCTTCTCCACCCTCATCAGATCAATAGCTCCCTCCTTGCTTCAATGGCTCTTTTTAACCTCCTCAACTCCCCTGTCCCCGTTTTCCTTCTAGTGAACCCACCTGGCAATACCCAGTCCTGGCTCCCACTTTTCCCCGGCTTCCACTTTCTACCAGCTCCAATCCGCCCCAGAAACCACCTTTCTGCTCAAAGAGCCTCAGCACCAGCATCACCTGGGAGCTTGTGGGGATTGCAGGATCTCAGCCCTCCCCAGGTCCACTGAATCAGAATCTGCACTTTAACAAGATTTCCTGGTGATTCCCGTGCACATGAAAATTGGCAGGCATCAACTCAAAACACTGGTGCAGCTACAAGAATCACAGCCTCCAGTCATAGCTGCTTTAGCCACCTCTGCACACCCTAGGCAGATTTTCCTAGGCAGCAAGTCACCCCAGTCCCCAGAGCTGTGATTTCAAACTTGATATAGCAGTCCCCCCATCCATGGAGAAAATGTTCCAAGACGCCCACTAGATGCCTGAAACCACAGATAGTACCCACCTGTATATACTCTATGTTTTTTCTATACCTAACTACCTATAATAAAATTTAGTATGTAAACTGGGCTCTGTAAAAGATGAACTACAATCACTAGTAATAAAATAGAATAGTTATAACAATACTAGAGACCCGGTGCACGAAATTCATGCACTGGGGGGGGGGGGTCCCCTCAGCCCGGCTTGCACCCTCTCGCAGTCCAGGAGCCCCATGATCAATTGCCCCACAAAGGGAGGCTCCGCCTACCTGCTGCAGCCCACTGGTGGGTGGCCTGGGCCTCCCTCTTTGGGGCAATTGTGGAGCTCCCCCCTCCCCCAATCTATTGCCCTGCTGGCCAGTGACCTGGGCCTCCCTCTGCAGGATGATCGATCGCAGAGCCCCCCCCCCCCCCGATTGATCACCCTGCAGAGGGTGACCTGGGCCTCCCTCTGCAGGGCGATCATGGGGCAATGTCAGGGCCCCCGACCAATTGCATCACACCCACCTTGGCTGGCCTGGCGCCAGTGAGTGTCATAGTATGGTCGTCCGAAGGTCGTTCTGCTGTTCGGCCGTTCAGTCGATTTACATATTATGCTTTTATTATTATAGATTCTCTAATAAAAGTTATATGAATGTGGTCTCTCTCCCCTCTCTCTTGCAAAATATCTTATTGTTCCGTACTCATCTTTTCATTTAAAGAAAGCACTTCATGCCCTAACCGGTTTGGCTCAGTGGATAGAGCATCAGCCTGCAGACTCAAGGGTCCCAGGTTCGATTCCGGTCAAGGGCATGTATCTTGGTTGCGGGCACATCCCCAGTGGGGAGTGTGCAGGAGGCAGTTGATCGATGTTTCTCTCTCATCGATGTTTCTAACTCTCTATCCCTCTCCCTTCCTCTCTGTAAAAAGTCAATAAAATATATTTTTTAAAAAAAGAAAGAAAGCACTTCACAGCTTCCCTTTGGCATATCGAAATTGCCAACACCACTACTCTTGTTCTTTAGGGCCATTATTAATTAAAATAAGGGTTACTTGAACTCAAGCACTGTGATACCTAGACAGTAGATCTGATACAGAGCTGGCTACCAAGAGACTAAGGGGCAGGGAGCGTATGTGCTCATGAGGGACAGCGTGCAAGTTTTCATCATGCTACTCAGGCCTGCCCTAAACTTTTGAATATTTTCAGACTGTGCTTGACTTCAGGTAACTGAAACCACGGAACCTGAAACCCCGGATAAGAGGGACTGCTGTATTCTCTTTGGAAATCCACCCATTACTTTTTCCCTCTTGTCAGCTAATAGCATTACCTCTTCCTCTCCTGCAAACAAGAAAGGCCTCAGGCAGGAAGCCCTCCACTGCTTATGTCTGTGTCTACTCCACCACCCTCTCCTGAACCACAGAAGAGGTGACTTTCCCAGGGATTGTGGTCAGATCGGCTGTAGCCTCAACTCCAGCTTTCCCTCCACCTCCTGGGTTTCCCTCCATCCACAGACAAATTTAACCTGCCATCTTCATTGAAATATTTTGTTACTGACCCAACTAACTCGGTTCTTTCATCACCAGCCTCTACCCTCACCATCTCATCTCTGATTCAGTCTTCTGCTCACCGCAGCCTGGCTTCTCCCATCACCATTCCAGGGACCCTGCTCCAGGACCCAATGTCACTCTGCAGCATTTGCCACTGTTTGTCCTTCTCTCCTTGGGACCCCCTAGGTATTGGGGGATACCTCTGCCCATGGTTCTGTGATTCAGTTTCTCACCACTCCTTCTAAGTATCCTTCATAGATCCATTTTCCTTTACCTGTACCTCAAGATTGGTGTTTCCCAGGACATATCCTTGACTTTTCCCTATTTTCACTCCTCACTGCTTGATCTCATCCACTCTCATGCTCTACATATGCAGGCGATTCCCAACCTATAGCCCAGACTTCTATAATGAACCTATATCATTCCACTGTTTGATTCCACTTAGATGTAATGGAGACGACTCTAATTCAGCATGTCCTGATTTCATTTGTTCCTTCAATAACTGCTTTTTGAGTATCTACCACGAGCCAATTCTAGATGCTGGAGATACAGTCGTAATTAAGCATCCCGTCTCCCCTGCATCTGAAGTTTATATAAACAAACAGACATGGGGTGATGGTAAGCGTATGAGAAATATAAAGGCAGGTAAGGAAGGGAAAGGATGCTGGAGCCAAGGCCGTGGGAGAAGGCGTGTTGTTTTGTTTGTCGCGGTCAGGAAAGGCCCCTCTGATAACCTGGCATTTGAGTAGAAACCTGAAGGAAGTGAGGCAATGAGCCATGGTGGGGGTGAGGGGGTGAGAATTCCAGGATGAGGGAGTGAGCACAAATGCCCGGAGGCAGCAGAGTGTTGGTGTGTCCCAGGAATGGCCAGGCTGGAGCAACAGGGTGAGAGGGAGGGAGGTGGGAGGTGAGTGTGGAGAAGCAGCAGTGACCAGGTGGTAACAGGACCCAGGAGGCTGTAGAAAGGACTTCAGCTCTTTACTTAGTGAAATGGGAGTCCCTTGAGGTTTGAGTAGGAGAGTAGCAGGTTCCAACTTGATTCATATCCACCCACCCAGACTCCACCCTCCCCAGCCTGCTCTTCCCTGTGAAAGTCCATTCTCCATCTCAGTGAAAGTTTCTTCCATCATCTTGACTCTTTCAGTTCCCATTGTCTTTCTGATTCATAGACACCCCCACCCCCCAAGCAAATACTCCAGTTTAAAATATACCTTTAGTCTGCACGGGGGTCCTGGTGGCTAATTGCTCACAGTCTATAATGCCATCACCAGAGTTTTAACACTAATTTTCCAAATCCAACAAGTAATAACAGTACTTCAAATCTAACAACTGTTGTTGTTGTTTTGTTTTGTTTTGAAGAAAATGCAGGTATTATCTTAGAGTCAAAATAACAGGATTTAAAGTAAGAGAGTCCGTCTTTCTGTATTGGGAAAACATATTTATCGCACAGCAGTGAATTCCTGAGTGCTCTGCTTGAGCCCTGAGAGGACTGTGCCATAAAACACTAAAATCATCGTTTCACAGGAGAGGAAACCAAAGTGGAGTGACCTGACTCAGATCACACAGCTCATAGGAACATAAACTGGCTCCTGGCTGCTTGCCTTTTCCACTTTAACATACCCTTGCCCCAAAGCCAAACCTCAACAGGTGCACCTTTATTTCCTGACAATCTTTGTTGGAGAAGTAAAAACCAAGTCACCGTGGTGTTCTTCTTTAGAGGCAATGGCAAGACATGTTCATTGCAGAGGCAAGGTTGAGGCACGCGAGGAGGCCCTTGGAAATGCGCTTGGACAAGTGTGTGAGTCTATGCAATTGTGGTAGTCAAGTCACAACACGGAGCCTGCCCACAACTCAAAACTTTCTTATCTAGCTCAGCCCTTCAGGGGAGGTGGAATCAAACCTGATCTTATAGTTCTTTCCTGGCTAAAGCACACGCATTTTCCCCTTTCAATATGCCATTTATTTTATATCAAGCCAGAGGAAATCAGTGCTTTTTCTCTGTGGCCTCTTTTCCAAAGGTAATGCTTTACATACAAATGATTCCCACAGTAGAGGGGTGGGGGTGAGCAATGTATAGTTGTTCAAGAAGGAGTGTGCATATCCTAGGGAGACTGGTTATTCAAGAAATGTTTAACATACCCCAGTGCATATAAAGAACACAGCACACCCAGGCATTATCTGTCTAAATAACTCTCCTTATCCCAGGCCCAAATTTGGCATCATTAATGATACCTAATAAATGAATGAACATGTCCCATCCTGAAGCTTTGAACTTCTGTGCACAATGACTTAGCTCATAATGTTACTGATGAAAGCAGGAGACAATGTCAGCCTAATTCTCAATGCACTAGACTCTAATTAGTTTCGGATGAGAATAGGAGGCAAAGGACTCAGGTTCCTGGCTCTTGATTTCTTGGCTTTCTCTCTCTCTCTCTCTCTCTCTCTCTCTCTCTCTCTCTCTCTCTCTCTCACACACACACACACACACACACACACACCAGGGTTTGTTTGTTTGTTTGTTTGTTTGTTTATTGTTGTTGACACTATTACAGATGCCCCTCATCCTCGCCCCCGCCCTTCCCTTCCTCCCAGCCCCTACCCCACCCCAGGCCTTCACCACATTATTATCTGTGACCATGGGTTACGCATATATGCATATATGTTCTTTGGCTAATCTTTTCCTGTTCCCTCCATCCCCCTTCCCTCCCCTCTGAGATCTGTCAGTCTGTTCCATGCTTCTATGTCTCTGGACCTATATATTTGTTAGATTTTTTTTGTTCATTAGATTCCATATATGAGTGAGATCATGTGATACTTGTCTTTCTCTGACTGGCTTATTTCACTTAGCTTAATAATCTCAAGGTCCATCCACGCTGTTGTAAAGGGTGAGAGTTCTTTCTTTTTTACAGCTGTGTAGTATTCCATTGGGTAATTGTATCACAGCTTTTTTATCCACTCATCTACTGATGGGCACTTGGGCGGTTTCCAGATCTTAGCTATCTATCTATATATAAAAGCCTAAGTAACTGGCCTCTAGTTGTAAATAATGTTGCTATGAACATAGGGGTGCATATATTCTTTCTAACTGATGTTTCAGGATTCTTAGGATATATTCCCAGAATTGAGATCGCTGAGTCAAATGGCAATTCCATATTTAATTTATTCAGGAAACTCCATACTGTTTTCCATAACGGCTGCACCAGTCTGCATTCCCACCAGCAGTGTACCAGAGTTCCCTTTTCTCCACATCCTCACCAGCACTTGTTGATGGTTGATTTATTGATGGTAGCCATTCTGACAGGTGTGAGGTGATACCTCATTGTCCTTTTATTGTTTTGTTTTTGCTGCAAAAAGCTTTATTGTTTCCATTTGGTCCAATGCATGGGAGAGGGCTCCAGGGTGTTAAAGGCCTAGGGTTTCAGGGAGAGGCTCAGGCAAAAACCAGACACCAGGGGAGTGCAGAGGGACCCTCAAAGGCCTCTGGGTTCCAAAAGCTTCTAGTGGTGCTTGAGGGTGAGCCTTTCAAAGAGATCCTTGCCCAGCCCAGCCTGGGGGCGACCAGCCTGTGGAGGTGAGCCAGGTGTTGCCCATCTTCCTGATAAGTTTCACCTCTCACCCAGGAAGTGGTTCTCCAGGAGGTCACATAGTTAAGAGTCTGCGTGGGTAAAACTGATCCCGGGAAGGCTTCAGCATGTCCTGGAAGAGAATGTGACTACCATGCTGGTTTTGCATCTCTAAGAGATGTTTAGTGCCCTTGCACTTCTTCTCTGCCAACTCAAGGAAGAAGTGGCCCACATCACTGAGATCAAAATAGAAGCACAGAGAGAGGTAGGTGTGGGAGACCCGCGGGTGCAGGTTGACGGCAGCCTCCATCTTGGTGGAATAATTCTGATGAATTTGAGAGCTCGTGGTTGTTTGGCAATAATGAACTAACGTAAAAGAAATGGTGTTGGCTGGTCTTGGAGGCTAAGGATGGCTGAGGTGCTTCTGAAGGTGGTGGCTGGAAAAGAGGTTGGAGGGTGGTCACCGGAGGCTGGAAGAAGGGTCGTCCTGGGTCTGTTCCTTCCAAACACTGTTGAAGCAAGAGATAGATCCGGGGGGGTGGGGGGGGGGCATTAAGGGCTCTGCCCCTCACTGCAGTTTTAATTTGCATCTCTTTGATGATTTGTAACGTTGAGCATTTTTTCATATGTCTATTGGCCATCTGTATGTCTTCTTTGGAAACGTGTCTATTCAGATCATTTGCCCATTTTTTTAATTGGATTGTTTGTCTTCCTGGTGTTTAATTGTATGAGTTCCTTGTATATTTTGGATATTAACCCCTTATCAGATGGGTCATTGGCAGATATGTTCTCCCATACAGTAGGTTCCCTTTTCATTTTGTTGATGGTTTCTTTTAGTTGGATGTAATGCCATTTGTTTATTTTTTCCTTTGTTTCCCTTGCCCTCAGAGATTTATCTGCAAAAACGGTGCTATGTGAGATGACTGAGATTTTTCAGCCTATGTTTTCTTCTAGGATTTTTATGATTTCACAACTTACATTTAAGTCTTCTATCCATTTTGAGTTTATTCTTGTGTATGGTGTAAGTTGGGGTCTAGCTTCATTTGTTTATTTTTTTGCATGTACCTGTCCAGTTTTCCCAACAACATTTATTGAAGAGACTGTCTTTACACCATCATATGCTCCCCCTAGGGTCTATCTAGATGTTAAATGAGTGTCTCCACTGGGAGAAGATGGGTCTCAGGACAGAAGGTGAGCTGCAGATAAACATCTGCAACATGCCAGCACAGGTTTACCAAGTGAAGCAGTGAAGGTAGGAACACTGGCCCAGGAAGAACATGAAAAGTGGGAAGAGGCTATATGGCAATGAGTTTCACCAGCAGCCTGACAAATCCCAGGTATTCAGGGAGAAGCAGACAGGAGGAGAGGTGGGGGTTGGTAGAGTGTGTGAGACAGAAGCTGAAATAATTCAACCAGAGTCTAGTGGAGAAGGAAGCAAAACTATGGGCAGGTTAAGAGGCTTAGAGAAAAGGAAGAAGTCCATGATTAGTTGTAGCCGTAACACGTACTAGCTGACCTTGAACCAGTCACTTAACATCCCTCTCAAAATGGGCTCATCCCATGCTCAACTGTGCCAAGGTTCTAGGCTCTGCTATCTCAGATGACAAATAAGCTATCTGACCGACATGTTAAGAGGATTCCTCAAAGCACAGTGTCTTAATCCAAGCAAGTAACTCTAAGAATGGAAAGTCGTTTGAAAAGGGTGATAGGAGGGCAGGGGGGAGAAAATATTCCAGAATATGGGTAATCTTTCTATCTCCCCATTGACTAAGTTACACACAAGTTAATTCCAACCTCAGCCGGCTCACGTATACCCATCAAGGTGCACGGCTCCTTTCATACCATATCTTGCACAAACCTAGGAGTTGTAAGACACACATTTCTGGCAGCAGCAACAAGCAGAGAGGCCCCCTACTCCCATAAACTCCGCATTCTTCTTCCAGCTGCATGCCAGACCAACAATAACCAAACTATACTACTCCCTCAGGACAAGCAGGAATGTGAAAATAGAACAGAACTGAAATCTATTAAGATTCATATCCATAGGAGTTTTTATGAGGCTAACAAAGGATGTTAGAAGAAACTAAGACCAAATGTAGCACCATCCCCCATTTTTAAATTGCTTAGAGGTTGAATCAAAGTGCCTGAGTTAATTAGAATCTCCTTTTTTGGGAGGAGAGCACAGTTCAACAAACCTATTAGCTGTTTGGATTTTGGGAAAGAAACCCAGCCATATATTATGCTTTGGAGAAACGTAATAAAACCAACTCACGATCTGAATCCTGAAAACCTCAAAACCCCAATTTATTTAGTCATGGACTCTTTTATTAAAATGCTGTGAACAATGCAAAAGGAGTGGGGGGGAGGGGGAGTAAAACCATACTTCCTGCTCTTAAAAAACTAACCCATCTACCCTGGACATTTGTCTGTATGTATTTCTGCCTTGTGCTGGAGCTCCTCAGAACTAAAACGCAATGTCTTTCATGTGCGTGTTTTGTTTTGTTTTTTTAACTTTTAAAACACTTTTCAAAAGCCTTTTAAAAGAGAATGATAATCACAGAATGTTGCTGAATTCTAGAAAATAAGATACATTGACTCCTGGTGCTTTGAGAGGTACCCAACCAACAGTTTGTCAGTGGTCAACTATTATGTAGTTAATAACCAAAATACCCAAATCTGAGTAATGCGGACTTTCTGGAATTTCCCACCACCATTCTGCTTCAGTGTAGTAAGAAATCTCTCTAGTTCTGAGACCTTCCAGAATACATGTGCACTGGTAGGGGGGTTCTGTGGTCTGAATATTTGCATCCTCCTCCCCCTCTCCAACCCCCCCCCCCAACTCTCCCCCCTCCCCCAAATCCATATGTTTAAACCCTAATGCCAGCTGTGGTGGTTTTAGGAGGTGGGGCCTTTGGGAGATCCTTAATCATGAGGGTGGAGCCCTCATGATAGGGATTAGTGCTGTTACAAATGGAAATGTGTTTTGTTTTGTTTTGTTTTTAATCGTGTTCACCTTGCGTTTAAGTAAGATGGGATTTCCAGGCTGCCCCACAAAAAACTCATTTCCATGAGCCTGTATTTCTGGTGTCATTTCTAAGTTCTGACAACTGTAGCTACATCTATTACTAATCTATTACAGTTATTAATTAAATACTTACCTATGTCCCCAACCCTATGCTTTGCATTTTATATATATTCTCTTTAAGCTATCTAGCAACTCAGTAGGGCAGATATTATTCCTTTTCCACACAGGTGAAAAGAGGTCCTGAAAGGTTAAGGGATCTCATCCAGTTAAGAAACAACAGAACCAAGATTTGAACAGGTCTGGCTTACTTAACAGCCCTTAATCTTTCCACTCTGTCAACTAATATATTTTGAAACTGACTAGAGAACACAGCCTATCGGTAAACTAGAGCCCGTGTTTACGAATAGCAGAACTATAATTTACTAAAAAAAATATAAGAAAAGAAAAAGAAAAAAAAACCCTGATAATACATAACTCTTCCAAAAAAATCTCTGTCTGTAAAACATGCCTCAAATTATTGCCTTAATGCTCTTGGTTGTTTGGTACAAACAGAATCAAATCAATAATACACATTCTTTTGGCATTTTCTAATTCACATAACAAAACAGCTTTGGTAACACTAAAGTAAACTAGAAAGGGCCTCTGAAAAAGGTAATGATCCTCGTGTAAAAATAATTCTTAGAAGATATTCTACATAACTCCTCACTCTGAGGCATTCGAAGGAAGTCCCTGCACCTTTCATGTATCACATCATATGTTCCTGCTGATTTCCACTTCAGCAGGAAGCGGCTTGTTCAGAGGTCGCTGTCAGATTTTGCTACAGGTGTTGTCTTGTACTGAAGGAGTAGCTTGTAGTATTATCACACTGGCGGGAGGCAAGATTGTCGTGAGACATGTAGCAGCACTTGGCTTGAAGTCCTTTGAACATATAACTACTCTTTAAAGTTCCAATCTACACAATAACAATTTACAGCAGCAACATCATGCCAGCACATTGAGAGAGATGTTAAACTTAGCTTATTGGCAAGAAGAGTCTACCGCAGCTTAAAAGAGCTGTACACGTTTTAAATAACTTTGAAACATAAGCGAATTTCCCACATTTCTCCCCAGTCTGCTTGGAACATGGGCAACTACAAGTAGAAAGCTTAGAGCGTTCAAACAGAAGAGCTGAAAGAGCTATGAATATGAACCAAAGACATACATGTATTATATCTAGTCAATTATTCAGGAGTAAATGATTCCGAGTCATCCAATATTAGATCTGGCTAATCTACTTTATTTCCCTCATTTGCAGTCACTGATCAGCAAGTTATACATTTTTCAGGTGTACTTACAGAAATTAAGCTGAGAGAAAAAGAAAACTTCCCTATCAGTGAATATTTAGGGTTCTAAAACCTAACTGTGGTACAGACTAGCAATGGTTACCAGCTAGGATTGTGGAGGAGAGGGAATACATCAGAATCGGCTAAAGAACTGTTTCAAACAACTCACAGGCTTTGTTCCATTTGTGCACTTTATGTGTCATTTTGAGCTGCCCTATACAATTAATCTAAAGTTCTCATTAAGCCTTGCAAACATTTAATGTTTCATGTAAAACTTCTCTTCAATATGTGATGATTAAACCCCACAAGCTCAATGTATTCAATTGATTTACAAACATATATGTGGTAGCCAAAAACCCTAGGGACGGTCTTGCTCACAAGCAGCTCACAGACAGATGATTGGCAGGTTGGCTGGGTCTAAAAACAAAAGAATTGGAAGAAGGGTTGAGCATACACAGGGAGGTAGAAAATAATGAGGCTGTTTTGCAAGTGAGGATTATGGAAATCAGTTTCTTCACCTTAAAGACACACATTGTGAATGATTCCAGTTTTAATGAAGCACAAGCTAGATTGTGACTCCGAATTATTTCACAAGATAGATGTGTATTTAAAGATGTAATCTCTTTAGTTTATTCCACTGTTGACAATCCTTTTCCAACGCCACTATGCATTTAATAATTGTAAGTGAAAATAACCTGAAAGAATTATAGTGCCACACTTACAAGCTCAACTTTGGTGGATCACATGTTTAAGCTAAAACAAAAGCAAAACTTCGAATTTTGGAAGCCAGTTCATGAATTAGTTCATCAGGCATTCAACATTTTTCTTTTTTTAAACCTACTATGTTCAAAGAAGTAAGCTTGTAGGGAATCAAGGGCAAGTTAGAACTTGCGATTGATCTGAGGAAATGAATATTTTAGAAAGATCACCTATCAGGTTAGCAGTGATTTCTGGAATACTTTAGAAAAGGGAGATACCAGAGGCATAGAAACCAGTTGAGGAAGGTGAAGGCTTGGATCATGTTGTGGGATTAAAAAGGACTAGGTGGGAAGATAAAAATATTTTAAAGGAATAATCAGCAAGGACTTGATTGATAATATTTCCTGACATAAGGTGGCAATATAGATAGAAATAGAAAAGAGAAAAGGGAGTCACTTGGAGATGAGGAGTTAGATTTTGGGTTGGAGTGATATACCTTCCATTTAAGATGACAATGGCTAATTTAATGGTTGGATCAATTAATGAACTATCAGAATCCAACGTGTGTGTAATTTCTTCCCGATGGTGCCGCCCATAATCTATGTAGTGATTAGTTTTGAAAGAAGCAATTGATTATAGTTATATTCTTACACACTTACCTTCTATTAACTAATAATAGGTGTAACATCTACTGCAGAAAGCTGGGATTTAACTGTATCTTTGAAACCTTACTTTCTTATACAATAAACACTGTCTGCATCTTACCAGTCAACAGGTTCAAACTTTGCCTATGTTGGCAACTTGTCAGGAGGTTGGGAGTTACACCTGTTTTACTTAATACTGAGTTAATCACAGTCTGCCATTATCTTTGAAACAGCCCACAGAGGCCACTGTATTCAGGTTAATATTTATCTCTGAATTCTAGAATTTGGAGCCTCCACATCTCTGCTTTCTTGTAACCAGACTACATGCAGCTCCAGGGCCACAGGCCTATGCTCAGCCACCAGGTTCTATTTCAATCTCATGTCCTCTTTAAAATGCTGTCATCCTGCAATGCCAAACATATTTGCCACAGATGTCAGAAGTCCTTCCCAATTCTTATATGACAGTCACTTAATCTTTATTTTACATGGGAATAAGCAATGAGATTGTGTTTTATTTTTTAGCATATAAGTAGGAAACAAGATGAGGAAATGATATCTTTGATGTTCTATATATTTAGACTAGTTAATAAATTTGAGATTCAAATTTAAAAAATATCTCAGTACTAATCCTATATGTACCACATACTCTGGCTGATTTTATTTAGACTAAACAAAAAATGTCTTATGAAAATCTTTGCTTAAATATTTACTCCCCCAAAAGTATTAGTCCTATGCTGAGTAGTTAGTTAAATAGCTCTTCAAAGGCTGGGCTGGTTCCCCACTTCCCACTATAGTACTTGGCATCCAGGAAGTATCCAGCAATGACAGAGGAGGAGGGGAGGAATCAAGTATCTCAGTAATGGTCTTAATGAATTGGTGACATCATTAAGATGTTACTAAGCAAAGTATTGGAAACTAGAATGAATCTGTATCATCTCAGGACATGTTATGGGTACTTGGATTTTTTTAAAAAAATATTTGCTAAGAGCTGCTTGTTCTTGTCATTTACCTCTTTCTCTTAAAAAACTTGGCAAAAACCAAACCAAAATAACAAAACTAGTCAAAACACTAAAAATTCAACAAGAGATTGGTTTGTTAGCAAGAAGGTTGCCATTCTGGAGACTGGGCTGTGCTTGAGAATGGCAAGGGAATATTTGCATGGAAACTGACCTCACATGGCTATAGACATGGAACTCGGGCAAGTCTGAAATGTCAGCACAAGGTCCAACTATGAGAATCATCTATGTCTGCATCAGTCAGTGAAACTATGAGATATGTTCAGTTCTATAAGAGAAACAGTGAAACTGTAACCAAAATCCAGGTTTGGCTGCGTACCCCGATGAAAGCCAGTGAGACAGGTACTGGTGAAAAAGAAAAGTGGTTTATTCAAGTGTTGGCCACCTGAGAAGATGGGGACTCTTGTTGCAAAGCCCATCTCCACATTTCAGTGCAGGCAGAATTTTTTATAAGGAGGGAGAGGAAAGCAGAACAAGGAGATTAAGGGGAGGGCATTGACAAGTTCTCTACATGCAGACCTGCCCAGTCCATTTCGATAAGGACCTTGAAACTGGTCAAGTGATGGTTTGGTGTGTGTCATCCTGTTTTCACTGTTGAAGGTCAGCAATTCTCCTAGAGCTGGGATGACTGAAGGTCAGAGTCTGTATCTTCTGAAGTTAGTTCCTAGGATTCTTATACAAACATGCTCTTTATCTATAAGCTACATATTGGTCAGGTCAGCATTTACAGGAACAATGTCAAAATAATGGTTACAAAATTAGAAAGAAAACTCAACATGGAGCTTCAGAAAAGGAGAACTGACAGAGATAAATAACAACTGGCCATGACAAAATAGTTTTATGAAAGATGTGGTATGTGCTACTAGCTGCCCCAGTGTCCCAATGATTATTTCAACCATAGATTTGCTTTAGATATTATTTTTAAACACAAGGACTTATTTAACTAAATGATGAAGGCAAAGGAAAGCCAATTTGGATTATGCTGATAGATACAATCAGAAAAGGAACCAGAATGTGGGTTGAGAGAGCAAGTCCCTGTGCCTAAGGAAGAATGAAAAGATATCCATTTATCTGAGACAGGAGGCCTGGTGCATGAATTCGTGCACCAGTGGGGTTCCTCGCCCTGGCCTGCGGAATTGGGCCAAAACCAGCTCTCCCACATCCTCTGAGGGGTCCTGGATTGCGAGAGAGTGCAGGCCAGGCTGAGGGACCCCACCGGTGCATAATCGGGGCTGGGGAGGGATGGAGGAGGTTGGCCAGTCAGAGAGGGACTATGGGAGGGCTCCAGGGTGTGTCCAGCCCATCTCGTTCAGTCCCCATCGCCAGACCCCAGCAGCAAGCTAACCTACCAGTTGGAGCATCTTCCCCCTGGTGGTCAGTGCACATTATAGCAAGCGGTTGAGCAGCCTTAGCCTATCATTAGCATATTATGCTTTGATTGGTTGAATGAACGACCAGACACTTAGCATGTTAGGCTTTTATTATATAGGATTGCTACCTAATGGGAAAGATAAAGAAGAGTTGAGAAGCAGATCTTCAATGACATTTCACAAGTTTATACCAGAATCCATGGCACAGTGGGTACAAAATTTTTAAAATGTGTCCTGGGGCAAAACTGCTAAATATAACCCCAAAGAGTAGCAGTTCCCTAAAGAGGCAGTGGACCCACTATGGGTTCCTTTTATTCTGCAGTTTTTCCCTTTATTCTTTGTTGCCTCTTACTATATTCTTTCTGGGTGCTATGCTAGGTATAAGAGGGGCAACAAAAAGAATAGGACATAGTTCCTGGCTTGAATGGGAAGTCATTAAAATGCCATCGTGTGTTTTCAGGCCAAATATATATATTGCAGTGGGTTCAAAGTGAAATAAGATGCAAAGATGGGCTCTGTTCATCTAAAACACCTTCTTTTTTTCTCTCTCTCCTTTTCCACCTTCTTCCTCTGGAGGTAACCTTGGTCTGCTCTAGAAGTTGAAAGAAGAAAACCAGAAAAAAATTATAGTCCTTTTGCATTGAATTAAAGAAAAAGCAGCTAGTGCATAATGATGGAAAGGTTAGAACCAAACAACCCATGTTAGTCAAAACCTGGTAAAAAGGAAAATGAGACAGGTTAACAATAGTAGAGGCTCCCAAATATTAGGCACTGGGTAAGGAATTGCTAACTTGTGTGAATTTTTAGCCAATGTTTTCTCCCCTCTGACCTTCAATTTCCTCATCATAAAAATGAGAGCATTAGGTTAAAACAGTTCACAAATGTTTGTCCATTTAAGAATTGGGGAATTGTTAATAAACTAAAATTAATAATTTAAATTGTTAATAAACTAAATTCTCTAGCCTCAACCTAAGAATTTTGACTTAAAGATCTTCCCGAGGCCCAGGAATCTGCATTTTAGCTGAACCCTAAGATGGTCCAATACAGTCCTCCGGGGAACAATGCCTGAAAGATTCTGTGTGCTGAGGCATCACCATTACAAAAGGGAAATAGCAGCAATATTAAATACACAGCTTGCAATTTCTTCCTGTTTCTCTTTATGTAGTCCCCTTGTAATATGTTTGCAAGCAGTTTAAAGTGGGAATTATTTCATAAAAAGAAGTATAATTTCATCTGCATGCAATTCCTTCTGCAGTGAGTGAAATCAAAATTATACATTTATCAGAAAATGGGGCTTACTAGTAGACACAACACAACATTCAAACTAAGAAAAGTAATTAACTTGCACTCACAAAGCAAAATGAAGTTTCCCTCCCCCAAAATCATGATTTATGATGTGGAGTGTAGAGTCTGAGAAACCAAATGTAGAATATTTCCATACTGGGGTGGGGGTGGGGTAAGGGCATGTGCCAGGGGGGTGGAGAGGCCGAGGGAAGGTCAATGGGGAAAAAAGGAGACATATGTACTACTATTTGTAATACTTTAAACAAGAAAATAAAATTACACACAAACACACACACACAGAATATTTCCATTCTCCCACTGAAAAATGTTTTCGGAGTAGTGATTAGTTAATATGCATGCCTATTTGTTAGCAGGCATTCTTGCGGCTCCTGCATGTATCAAGGGATTGGCAGAAAGGATTGTACAAAGACGTGGAGGGAGAGCAGGAGTTGAAACACCCAGCCCTTGGAACAGGAATCTTGTGACACCCCAGGGTAGACACACATTCCCATACATCTGGATAAGGAAGAATTGCACTCTATCTTTTGGGCAACTCCTCTGCCATCTGGCATTTTCAGGCTAATCATATTGTATTAATAAAAATATCATATTTTTCCTTAGTGGCCAAGATGCATGACTTGAGTGCATGACCACTCAGTGCTTACACTCATTTGTCAGATGAGTTGAATCCAACTGAAATTATAGCTCTCATGTTTTTCAACCATGAGTTTTTTTTGAAATGCAACTACTTCCGTGATCCATTTTACAAAGCTCTCCCGCCATCATTCTCCCTGAGCGTGGAATCTGTTTCAAATTTAGGTTTACAAGAAGTACCAGAGCTTTGATGGTTCCATATTTATTAAGTGAAGATCAAAGGCTCTCTTTGCTTTTTTCAGTCTTTTACATCTGCAAGGGATGACATAACATTTCAGATGACAGTATTTCTTTCCACCAAAGAATTCCACATGAGAATGCCTTCATTTTCAAGCACTTACTTTCTTCCTAAGCTGAAACATCTCCAAATTATAAGCATGCTGCCATCACACATGGAATTTCATTCATTTATATTTCCAGAACACCAGGAAGCTAACACACCACTCTTTATTGCCACCAGATACTGCTTTGTCCCTTTTCTTCCCACAAAGCCCTTTACCTAGGAAGACTGGCTTCAGGGATTATAAATCAAAAGTTATCTTCCTGAGTAGATCTTGCATGGGAGATGGCTTTTTGTTGTTTTGTGTTGTTTCTAACAAAGAAAGGATCATCAACATATTAGTAAGTAGATCATATATGCAGAGAAATATATGTAGCAAATTGCTGTCCCAAATATATGAAGACCTAAAAATCAGTGAGAAAGGACAAAGAACCCAATAGAAAAGAGGGCAAAATATTGGAATGGACAATCACACAATAAGGATCCCAAATGATTAATAAATGTGAAAGGATATTCAAACTCATCAGTAATCAGGAAAATACAAATTAAAGCAACAAAATACTATTTAACTCCGATCATAATGGCAACAATGATAAAGTTCGATGAAATTTCGTGTAGGCCAGGATATAGAGAAGCAGAAATTGGAGTGAGCTGCCAAACACTGTAAATTGGCACTAAACCTCTTGGAGAGCAATTGGCAGTACCTTTGAAAAGTACATAGGCCCTGACTCAGCCATTCTATTTCTAGGAATATATCCTAGAGAATCTGCCTTTACCCACAGGGGAATACAGACAGTGTTGATTGTAAAAGTAATAATAACTGCTTGTAATAAACACTGAGAAAAAGCAAATAGCCATCAGGTTGGTAAGGGGAAAGTAAATTTTGGTACTGTTCAATGATGAAATCTATGCAGGAGTTAAGATAGGTAAATCTATATTGACATAGATCAGAAAATGACTAAAAAAGCAAATTGTAGAACATTATGTACTATTTATAATATTAGTTAAATATATTTAAAGTTATACAAGTCAGTATTTATTATTAAATGTATGTATATAGTAAAAGTTCAAAAATATAAAATAAACTCTAAATTCCTGACTATAGTTGTTCCTGGGGAAGATAAAAAAGGGGTAATGGGACTGAAAGAAGGTCCATAGGGGAGATATCTGTAATACTATCAACAATAAAAAATATATTTAAAAATATATTACACAAATACAAAGCACCCATATCTTATCTGTTGTCAAATTACAATGTTTATTTCCCAGAACAGTTTAACTATAGTTAGAAAAATCATTGGTTCTAATATCAATTTCAATACCTCCTCAAACAGAATGTGCCTATCAAAAGATCTATATTCATGAAACATGTATTAAAACGACAACCCATATGATAGGACCATCATTCTATAACCCTGAAGCTTAGCAGAAAGAAAAGTTGATGGATAAGTGAATCTTGCCTATGTCACGAATCCATTGAATTGTTTAGACGGATTTGGTCATGAAACTTCTTCGGGTTTGAATTTCCTCAGTGAAAAGTGAGGAGCCTGGGTGAAATGATCTCTAGCAACCCTTCCTATCCCAAAAGTCCTCCCTTAATCCAGGGCACTTTCTCTCCTTGTAAACTGATCAAAGCATCAGATGTTGTCTCTTGAGAATGTGATTTCCAGCAAAGGACTTATTTAAAAAAACACACACACACCACTGTAACAAAAAACAGACTCTGTAAAATTCATCATGACGGGATCGGACCTGAATCCAAGGCATAAATTCTTTTAAAAAAATGTGCAATGGCTGCAGAAGGCTAATCGATCACAACATGTTTCTAGAACTTGGTGCAGTTATTTCCTCAGTGCTTCACATCCACTCCTCAGTCACAACAGACCGAATGATTGCTATAAAAAGTGAACCCTCGTATTAGTGCCTGTTTATTGAGTATGTCGGCACCAAGGGCCCTTCTTCGCTAAGGTACTTTTGCCTGACCAGATTACTGTCCCTTAGCTTGACACATTATTGAGAACTGTTTTGTCCCACACCTTCTATGCTATTTCCAACCTTTTCTATATAATAAAATATGTAATAACATGAATTGGGGCTGGGGTTGAAACGCTCATGGAATACATTTAAGAGTGTGCTATTACCTTTTCTCTTCAGTTCAACTCTATAATGTATAGCACATCCTTTTCCTGCTTAAAGCCACAGTAAGGACGTATCCTTTTCACAGATAAAGTATAATCAGTTGAGTTCCCACATTTTTATTATTATACTAGAGGCCCAGTGCATGGATTCATGCACTCGTGGGTCCCTTGGCCTGGTCTGGGGGATGGAGCCAAAACCGGCTCTCTGACATCCCCCAAAGGAATCCATATTGCGAGAGGGCACATGCCAGGCCAAGGGACCCTACCGGTGCATGAATCCATGCACTGGGCCTCTAGAATGCATGTAAGATCTTTGATTAATCTCTTCCCACCCTCCCCGCTCCCCTCTGCGATTTATCAGTCTGTTCCATGTTTCCATGCCTGTGGTTTCTGCTCCTGCATTGAGCGTCTTCCCCCTGATGGTCAGTGTATGTCACAGCTACTGGTCAGTTGGTTGGCTGGTCGCTTAGGCTTTTATATATATAGATTTATAAAACTGCTTGTTGATCTTCCTGTTTCTCTGAAGGGGTTAAGAGGGTTGGTTCACCTGATCATCAACATACTCATGTGCCAATACCAGAAACTTTAAGACAGATAAGAATCAAATCTCCAATTTCATGTATTTGGCCACCATACAATGCTAAGATTAACTCAGGAGTCCAAGATTTCCTGAAAACTTTCTAATATTAAACCACATTAATAACTTTAGATGCACAAACTACTTTTCTTGAAATGAAACTTTTTAGCAAGAAAGTGGTCTTCAACTGAGTTTGACTACAATTAAAGAGGAAATAGAAAACCTCTGTTCCAGAATGGTAGTAGGTATTTTATAATGTATACACAAGCTTTACTGAGTTGCACAGGATAAGAATCTCTGAGAATGTACTTTTCTGGTATGAAAAGTTGAGAACTTTGCAGAACATCACAAAGGCATTTAGGGGACAGGGGCTTTTTTACACTGTCTCCTTCACAGTGCAATCACAATGCTTTTGCACACACATGCTAATAAATGTTCACTAAATTTAATTGGAGAGGTTATATGGAACACTTACAAACAACTCTTGATATAGCATATAAATATTGTATAATACAGTTACATGGTTTCAAAGTCAAGATAGTTTATTCAATGAGGTAGATAAAAATACTCAAAAGAAAAATCAAAAGTAAAACATTTTCTGATGAGTCTACATATTATGGACTTATAATGTATATAAATTTATGCAGTCAATGTTTTCATAACTCTTGTCTATTCAAGCTGTTTTCAATGGTTAGCATACTTATTAAAGATTTTTATTTAGGCAAAGTAACCACTAAAAAGATATAAAGCAAAATAATTCAATTTATTTCTTAAATGCCTACATATTTACAATCATAAAAATTTTCATGCATAACTTATGAGATACTACACTTTCACAGTTATTAAAAATTAAAAATCTTAGGAAACCTGATTCAATTAACTTATGAAGAAATTAATAGCTGGTCATAAAATATCAAGTTACTATTACTAGCTTAAACTTTTATCATAATCATGAGCAGCATTTAATCATGAATACCTTCATTTTACTTTTAAACTATGCTTATACTTTTTAGATTAAAATCTCATATTGGGGCAATGAGACTTTACTCCAAATTACAGTCACATATGGAAGGGAGCTTTTAATTCAAGGTTTAATTATGGTCCATAGTACAAAGATATATTTCCAGGAGGGTTACATGATGGATAGCTAGCAAAAGAAATATGCTAGCAGAGTAGTAAATTGCCCACTAAGCATGCACTGAACCAGCAGACTAATCTAAAACATGGTAAGTCCTTGATTATTGCCAGCTTTTCTATAATATTCAGGTTCTCAAAGGTCACTGAATTTTATAATTATCTCCAAACAATTTTCTTCTTGGTCCTTTAAGCTTTGTCTAAATAGTTGAGTATGTTGCCAAGCAACAACACCATCTCCTCTGCTTAATTCTGCTTCCAAAATAACTTCTGTGGCACCAGAAAAATCATGATAGGAGCGAGGAATTTTATCTGTTGGAGGAAAAAAAATAACACTTTGCTTTGGAAACTTAAATAACATAAAGAGTTTTGGGATGCATTTTATACACTTGTAGGTAAAAATCAACCCTTAAAAAATAAATATAAAAACAAATTATTCTTTATGAAGGAAATGTGTCCTTTGAAACAAACGATTATTCTCCTATCTGTTTCAAAACAAAAAACAAAAGCCCTTCTATTAGAATGAGGTTATTTTTAATTAATTTTTTTCTGCAATAGTATGAATAACTCTTGGGTATAAAAGACTCAAAACTACATCTCAAATAAGTACAATTACTCTTCAGAGTGTTAAATACACACTTCATGATTAATTCTCTGGTCAAATGCTTACCGCCAGACAGTTCTACTTGTGCTGTATCAGATCGCAGTTTCCACTGTATTGTTCCAGTCTGAAAGGTTTGACTACTTGTTCTAATGGTAATGCTATCTAGTTTTAGGCCAACTGATCCACACTCAAACTTCCAGGAAATATGAGCATGAGATGATCCTTCCTTTCGGGCTAAATACACCTACAAAGTAGGAGGAAAAAAAGGAATTGTCAGAAAAAATGAAATAGTGTAGAAAACACATATAGTCAAAGTCTTATTTTCACAGGGTACTATGTACAAATGGTTATTACAAACCTAATTTTTCCCACTGAAAACATTTTTACTACTAACATTTAAAAATTTTTATTAGCAGTTTTTCCTATAGTATCTTAGAAAGGTATTATTTGAAAAACAAGTAGCCCACAAGTATAGCCCTAAAGGGCTGCATGCTAACCAAATTTTGCTAAGTCATATTCTTTTTTTTTTTAATATATATATATATATATTTTATTGATTTTTCACAGAGAGGAAGGGAGAGAGATAGAGAGCTAGAAACATCGATGAGAGAGAAACATTGATCAGCTGACTCCTGCACATCTCCCACTGGGGATATGCCCGCAACCCAGGTACATGCCCTTGACCGGAATCGAACCTGGGACCTTTCAGTCCGCAGGCCGACGCTCTATCCACTGAGCCAAACCGGTTTCGGCTTTTTAAATATATTTTATCGATTTTTTACAGAGAGGAAGGGAGAGGGATAGAGAGTTAGAAACATTGATCAGCTGCCTTCTGCACACTCCCCACTGGGGATGTGCCCGCAACCAAGGTACATGCCCTGGCCCGGAATCGAACCTGGGACCCTTGAGTCCGCAGGCCGATGCTCTATCCACTGAGCGGTAAGTCATATTCTTTTTTAAATTAATAAGTTCAGCTATTTAAAATAAATTTTATGATGAATCCTGCTGAAAATGAAGAATCATTTTAAATGCAATTATTTCTTAATTTGTCTTCTTTTCAAAGCTTGGATTTTCAAATAAGCTTTCTTAGAGTGAGATGGGCCATATTCTATAAATAAATAAAAATACCTCAGCCACTGCTAAGTAATGTTTTACAAAAGGTAATATTCATGCTTGCCTCTTAAATAGCTCGCTCCCCATTCCGTCACCATCAATACCCCTTACCACTTTAAATCTGTACTAGTTAAGGCATCCAAGATTATTGGCTGCTTCCAGCTTATTTCCTCTTATAGTTTCATCTAAGTCTTCAAACTGATGACATAAAAACTGACTCCCACAGCCATGGTCTTTAACAGGTAACTGCATTCACCCAGGCTCAAACCCCTAAGGATCTAACTCTAATCATTATGACTAAAGAGCCCCCAAAATTATCTATGCATTTTTTTAAATGAATATGGGGGATGAGGGGGGAGCCTTCTCCATTAATACTGCATTTACCACTAGTCATGACTTTACACTCACCTTCGTAACAGCACCCAACTCTTGCATTAAATCCAAACTCTTAGCTTTCATAGTCCTCCCAAATTTTCTCTCACCTTGAACTACCAATATTCCCTTACGCAAATGTAACTATTTTATTTTTGGTATACTTGTATGACCTAACTTAACCAAATCATAGCTCTCTGGGGGACACAGGTTCTGAATTAAAAGGATTTCATAAATAGTATTTAAATAATAAAAAAATTATATACACGAACATATTCTTTTAGAAATGTCAAAGCTACTTCTCAGGGGCCATATAAAACACATCTGCATGAAAATCCTACTCCATGTCTTTAGTCATCAAGTGAAAATCACTGCTAGCATTCTATTGATATTCAATTCAATTTGGCAATTTATGGATATTTTTCTTCCAGATCAAATATGTCAGTTAATTTAATTTGAAAGTTTTTAAAATCAGTGAGCTGGAGACTATAAAACAACTAAATAATCACCCTCCAAGGAAAATGATTTGAACTCCTCAGACTATCCTCTAATAAAAGGGTAATATGCAAATCAACTGAACAGCAGAACAACTGGTCTCTATGATGCGCACTGACCACCAGGGGGCAGCCACTCAACGCAGGAGCTGCCCCAGCCCGCAGGCCCGATCACCTGATGGGGGCCTGCTGGCCAACCTCTCAGTCCCTTCCTCAGCTAGCAGGCTCTGATTGCTCAATGGGGAACAGGAAACCGGGGAGGGGTGGTGGTGGACGCAGGCGGTGCCAGGCCAAGGCCCCCACCCTGACAGTCACCCTACACACAGAGGGTGACCCGTGGTGGGGGGCCAGACCAGCAAGCGGGCGGGAACGGCCAACCTCTCGGTTTCTCCCCAACTGACAGGCTCAGCTCGCCCAATGGAGAATGGGGAACTGGGGGTGGGTGGTGGTGGGAGGCGGGGCCAGCTGCCAGCAGCTGGGGAAGATGGCCCTGATCGCAGGCCAGGCCTAGGTACCATACCCATGCACGAATTTCGTGCGCCAGGCCTAAAGTATGTGTATAATCAACAACTGTTCTGGATGGCAAACCTAGATGTATTTAACTGTCAACTGTCCCACTGAAGCTCAGGGCAGCTTCACTATACCATCCTCTAATGCTCACGTTTTCTACAGCTCCTCTTATAGCTATTTGTAAGGGGAACCTGGGGCTCAGGCTTGCACCATGCTTCCTGGGAGTCATTAATTTCACCTGTTCTAAACTACTGGCTATTCATAGCTTAATTACTCCTTCAAAGAAGTGGCTAGTAATGACATTATCTGGAAAAGATGAGCCAAACAACAGGGTTACAGGAAGAAAGAGGGTTGTAAAGAACTAAAGAACTGGGGGAAAGCAATCTTAATACAGAAATACATTCAAATTCATATCTTAGTAAGTACTTCCATGTAATAGATTTTCAGGGCTCAGTAGTTTTAAATGTCGCCTCAAAAGTGTGGGTATAAAATATGATAGGCTGAAGTCAGCCTCATTTCAAATTTCTAGCTTACCCCAAGAACTGTCTTCATTATACCATGTGGCTCTGGGCCAGAATTGTGGTTTTAACTGTCACAGGAGGTTTATAATAGTTGTTGAACATATGTGAGAGGACTGCCTGTTCTAAGACTTACATTTTTTAACCCTGAGGGCATCAGCTTTTAAGAGTCTAACAGTTAAAGGATAAATGGATCATCACTGAATTCTTAAATGCTTAAACAGTCACACATTGTGAGCAAATAAAAGGTCTCGGGATAAAGAAACGGTATATGCAGATAAAAGATCCTATTTATATTGAAACTTTGTATTGTCTTTTGCACATAATACAGTCTGTCTGGAGCATTTTAACCAATTTATTTTAACTCAACATTTTTAGAGGTTCCAGGAAGTTATCAAGAATATGCATACTTAGTTTGGTAATTTGAAATGCACCAAAACAATAGGATTTACATAAACCTCCAAATGTGGTCCTATGTGTTAATACCAACAGAATGAATTATTTTACTTTATTTAGAATATATTATACTTTCAAATATTCTTTTTTTGTTGTTGTTGAGACCCCCCCAAAGCATTTTTTTTTGTAACTGTTGTGTGTTCCTAACTTTTTGAAGTTATTTTAGACAACTTTTGCCTGTTGTCTTTTTAAATTCATAGGTGTCATTATTATGTATAGTTCTATATGTTCGTTTGTGCAATTTATGGGACTACTAAGAGGTGAGTGCTGCTACCCCTATTTTAGAAGCAGTGGTATTACAGATGGCATGAAGTTTTCCCCCTGCAGACTGAAATCTATCTAGCACCCCAAAGCGACCCACCCTTGCCCCTCTTTGGCATCTGTTAAGGACATGCAGGTGCATCACAACCTGTGGGCAGGAACAAGAATGTGTCTGTGACTTAAGGTCTAAGTTATACAATGTACACAAATGAAACTTTGCTCTTTGGGTTGTGTCTCTAACCACTAGTTTCAAGACTGTCAGCTTTTTTAGGTAGTTCATTCTACAGAAGATCTTCACTTACAGATTTTCGAATTACTACATGCCAGGCTGGTCTGCTGGTTACTATGGATTCCTGGAGGCTCAGTTTGTACTACACTATTTGAAGTTGTTCTCTAGTGTGCTCTTAAAGTTATTCTTCTGCTCAGGCTGCTAGGATTAACTCTAAGTTCACTGTACAGCAGATATTCCTACAGATATCCAGCAGAGCAGCTGTACTTCACGAGATTTTAATTTAATGCTGGTAAATTGGTATTGTTCATGAACCTTATTTTGGGTTATTCCCATTTCATCACAGAAATCAAACATGAGTCACTACCAGTCTCCACTGTAATCTCTCTATACTATGCTTCTAATTTTCTGGAATGTTCTCTGGATCACTAGTGTTATCACATCCTTTCCTTGCCTAAACTTTCACAGATTCTTATTACATTACTGCAAGGTAATCAAAGTCCCTGGGACCTGACAACTGTTTACCTCTCTATTCTCATTTCTCACTATTCTGCTCCATATTCCCTACTACTTATTCGTCCCTAGATATCAGGTGTTTCTCTCCTCAGCGCTTATACACATGCTCCTTCTCATGTACCCAAACACCCTCCTCTTCCACATCCTGTCCTTACAGGAGAAACTCTCCTTCGGCCCTGGATGGCTTGGGGGAGGGGCTGCGGGAGGTTGGCTGTGGGAGCGCACTGAACACCAGGGGGCAGCTCCTGCGTTGAGTGTCTGCCCCCTGGTGGTCAGTGAGTGTCATAGCAACCAGTTGAATGGTCGTTCGGTCAACTGGTCATAATGGTCACTTAGGCTTTTATATATATAGACTAGTTTTAGGTGTACAGCATAGTGATCAGACATTTGTATAATTTACAAAGTGACCCTCCCAATAAATCTATTACCCACCTGGAACCGTACATAGTTAATATAATGTTAATGATTATATTTCCTAGGCCAGGGGTGGGCAAACTTTTTGACTCAAGGGCCACAATGGGTTCTTAAACTGGACCGGAGGACCGGAACAAAGGCATGGATGGAGTGTTTGTGTGAACTAATACATGTTAACACTGCTGCTGGTGAAGGAGCGGAGGGGAGAGCAAGAGAACCCTCCGCTCTTTCGGCTCCGCGGGCCGGATAGAACAGCCGACCGGCCGTAGTTTGCCCACGGCTGTCCTAGGCTGTACTTTACATCCCCATGACTATTTTGTAACTATCAATTTGTATTTAATCCCATTTCCTTGACTATTTCTCAAGCCTATTCTTCACCATACCTTTCCTCCATAATCCCCTGGAATCTAGACAGATCACATGCAGCCTGCTCTTGTGTATTTAGAACAGACTTTTATTCTCTCAAAGAGGTAGCCTCCCAGGAGCACAGGGACTCACTGCATTGTAATACTCAGCAGGTACATTCTTCAGTGACGTGTGAATTTGAAAGGAATATAAAAAGCTAAGTCAGGGACACTTTTTAGGAGGCAAGCGATAACAAGTGATGCTAACAGATTCCCAAACCAGTCTCCCTGCATCTGCCCTGGTCCCTTCAAAAATGTTCTCGCCCTAACCGGTTTGGTTCAGTGGATAGAGCATCGGCCTGTGGACTGGAGGGTCCCAGGTTCGATTCCAGTCAAGGGCATGTACTTTGGTTGTGGACACATTCCTAGTAAGGAGTGTGCAGGAGGCAGGTGAATCGATGTTTCTCACTCTTTATCCCTCTCCCTTCCTCTCTGTAAAAAATCAGCAAAATATATATTTTTTAAGATGTTCTCTGCGGTTGCCATAAATACTTTTTAAAAACCCTGATTACTAAATGCTCTCAGGGCAAGAAATAGCTCAAGTGTCTTCCTCTCTGGTCTCGCCTTGTACTGTGCTACCTCCCGGCTCTCTGCTTGTAGCTGCCCTGCCCTCTGCCCTCTCCACAGAACTTTCTTTCCTTTCCTTTCTGTTAGATTAACTTGGCTTAAGCCTACTCCCTCCAGTCCCAGGTAACTGGATTCATTTCTCCCTTTATTGACTTACTACACTGTGTACCTCTTCATGACATTTTTTTCAACAAATACGTGTGAGAAGAGATTGTCTCTCGCCTACTAGATTATAAATATTACCTGGGCAGAGACCCTGTCTTTTTCTACTCACTTTTGTACTACTCTCAGTATTCATATATTTATCATAGTATCTGATATATAAAAAATGTTTATAGTAAAGTTTGGTGAATGTAAGAAAGAATGATTGAGTGTATTTGGCATACATTTTATTATCACCTTAGGGCTGTGTAGACCACCACAATAAACCCTGTCTTCATTCAGATTGTGTCCCTTGGCTATTCTTAGATACTTTGCATTTTTGAGCAAATTTTCACTTTTTGTTGCTAAAGTCATTATAGCACTTTTTGATGTATGGCATTATGTCAAAAATTAATTCATTGCATCATTCAGCAAACATGCACACTGTCAGACATTGCACATGGCACTTTGGATATAATGTTAAGAGGCAAGCGTCAAGGGGAGCATAGACTAGTGTAGGAGAAAGACACATGGGCCAACTGTTTAGATTAGTAAGATTAGTGATACTGGTGGTCAGTGTGCTGCCACAGCCAACCTTCTGCAGCTGGCCAATCTCCTGCAGTCCCTCCCCCCGGGCGACTGGCCCCAATTGGCCCTGATCGCCTGCCAGGCCAAAGGACCCCTTTAATGCACAAATTCGTGCACCGTGCCTCTACTATAAAATAATATTGAATATCAACTATAATTGGCACATAAAATGTTAAAAAAAAGAACAAGAAATAGGCTTCTTCTATTTAGTAGAGCTAGAGAATCCCTAACTGGAGACATGCTAGTACAGAACTAAAAATGCTAATTTAGAGGGAAAATTACGTTTTAGTGGAAATATATTACTTCTGAGTTATTAGTCTCTACAATATAGTTAATATTCTAATATTTTTCTTCATTGGGCACTAAATACTGTAACTGAGAACTGATTCATTCAAGTTCTAAAAAGATGCCCTTCATAAAAGCATATCAAGGCATAAACTTTGAGTAGGAGCCTGTTTTTCATGTAATGGTCTTTGCATCTCATTTACATTACTTAAATCTTTTTATACAATACAGCCTCTTTGGCCACAGCCTTTTCCCTTCCCTTACAAACACCTACTCATCCTTCAGCATCCAGCTCAAATGCTGCCTGCTCTGTGGAGCTTTGCCCAATTCCCACAGCCAGAGCTAATTACTCCCTCCTTGGTGTCTCCATGGCAATGTGTTGATATCCTTATTATGGCACTCTTCATCATGGTTAAGATGGCTGTTTATGCTTCGGTTTCCCGTTAGACTGTGAGAGCAGACACCGTACCTCCCATCTTTTTTTCGGTGTAGCTGACAACAATGCCTAGCACAACAGGCATTCAGTAAATGTTTGCTGATGAACCAATGAGTAACTAAAGAAGAAATATGCCATACGACAGACCTGTTTCTCAGCATGTCACATCTTGGGCAACACAGCATTGTTTCCTCTACCATTACTTTCTCCATCCGCACTGCTGGTTAGGAAGAATGGCAGGCTAGACTAGTTTAGTCCTTGAATAAAAACATATCTATTCTATCCTGCTGTGTGTTCAGAAAATATTTTTGGCTAAGGATAGAATCCCAGGAGTTGTTCAGTGCCCTCATCAACTATATAATCGATTTCAGATTCGTATTCAAATACAGATTCATATCTTGAAATTTTAAACTTTATATTTCATTTTATAGGCCCTTCTTTGACTAAAGAAGGAAGTTCCTAAATCTACAATTTTAATAATGCTATAAGCTATTCTTGGTTTAATACAAAAAGATCACCAAGATAAGTTTTAAAATAAAAACTTATGATTAGAAAAAAAGCAGGGACCTCATCTCTGCATGCCTTCTGTACTCTGATTACTGCCTACAACAATGATAAACATATAGTAGATGCTGTTACTCTTTAATCTATCCAAGGTCTTCTTACAAGTGAACAATTCCCTTCCCATTCAAACATTTGTCATGTTAACTTTAAAAACTCCTTATAAGTAGGTTCATTAACTCCTATGAAAATATATCAGTAACATGGTTAGATCTAGTGAGGTCATTTGAATAACTGAGTTTATTTCTGGTGCTTGTCTAAGGGGTAGGGCAGACTAAAAGCAAAGCCTCTTACTTGTTACAAATAATGGGAAAATATCCAAGTTGGCATATGGGAACTACTATAGTCCTAGCAATCCATTTCTTTGTTCTTTAAATAACTAATATTACTGCTCAACCATTCATATTGTTATGCAATGAAGGTGTATTAAATGGTTAGCTCTTGGGACTTTGAACTACATGCTATATTCATTATAGTCCACCTTAGTAGGCTATCAATACATACTTGTAAAGAAGTTAAATAACAATATACTTTATATATTTATGCAAAAATTAATCACATGGATTGGTCATTTACTTATTTTTCCCAATGAAAGCATTAAATTCAACCTCTAATGAAAACACTTCCTTGTTATAAATGCACAAATTTCTTATGATCTCTTGATTAAATGTTGGGAACACAATTTTCTTTTACAAGTTTAAGGAATACTAAAAGTAATTTTGACGTATCAGTTTTTACATAATGCACAACTGAAAAATGAAACCAATCTATATGTTTAAACAACAACAAAGGTTTAAACAGTTTCCTGCATTAAGTTACCATGTTCCAGTCTGCTTCAACTTTTCTGAATATGGATTCCATTTTCCATACACCATTTTCCCATCCAGAAATGATTTGATTATTATTTGAAACTCGAACATAATGATCTTTCACAATATTATAACAAAGGTGAAGCTGTTTAGAAATCTTCTCATTTTCAGAGGGGATGAACATGGCTTCCTTTTTCTTAAAAAGGAAAACAGAATTAGTTTTTCAAGGTAATGAAAGACTATAGATTGTATATGTATATGGGGAGTGAGAGAGAGACGAAAGAGGGAAATTGCTATGAATAATGGTAAGAGATTCCTTCAATATGAAAATGAAAAATTAGTGCCATTAAAAATTCAGAAAATATTTTATAGGTTAAACATGATCAGTGTAATGTTGATATAGCACAACTGCTACAAGACAGAAAATGAGAAGTATAAATAATAACTACAAGTTATATTTTTGTGATTTTGTAATAAATTCATTTATTTTTCTTCATTTCCAACATAATCGTTTTCTAACTGGACTAGTATAATTGTCTCTTGAAATTAATTCCCAGCTTTCAAGTTTTATTTCTCCTGTTCAAGCTTCACAAAGTAATTAAAGTGATTTTTTAAAAATGTAAATTGTGATGTTATTTCCTTGCTTAACTCACTCCACTGACTTCCACTGTACTGCAACTCTAAACCTTTACCAAGGGTGACAGGACCCTGCATGATCTGTCCCCTGCCTACTTCTCCAACCAGATCTCATGTTACTCTGCCCTTTGTCTTTATGCTCTCACCATATTACTTTTCCTTTAGTTCCTCAAAAAGATCCAGTTCGTTTCTGACCCAGTGCCTTGATACATACTGTTTCCACTGTCTGGAATGCTGTTCTTTCTACTTCCCATATCTTTGATTCTCTCTCATCCTTCAAGCCTAAACCTAAAACCATTTCATCAGAGTGTCCTTTCCTGGTAACCCTAAGGTAGGAGAGTGAAACAATCAATGCAGACCACTGCTCTAGTCTGTGATAGTGTCTTAATACAGTATTTACTAATCATTCAGGATATGCTTTTTTTGTTCAGCATTGGGTATTAGGTATTAAACAATATAAAACTTTGAATGTATAAGAATCACTAATAATATATATCTTAGAAAAGGAAAGAAAAAAATAATTACATATGTGTATTTGTAATCACTGTCAGAATTACAAAACAGTAACATTGCATGTATAAATAAGATAATTCCCTAGTAGAACCTATGACTATTACTGTCAAAAAAGTAAAATAAAAGCAGTTTATTATTTTTAGATATTGGTATTATAAGTTAGTGTATTCGCTTCAAAGCAAGCATGTAACAACAAAGATATTTCAGAATCGAAATAGCCAAATGGAAATAAAATTTAGAGTAGCAGTATCTATATTTTACAAGGACAACTAATTGCAAAAGGGAAAAGAAAAATATATGTTACTGAACATACCATGTATGCAACTGAACAAACAATCTGGCGTAAGAATGACATTAATATTTCATGAAATCTTTCAGTCTAAGATTAACATGAAACTATTCTTTCCAGAAATCACAGGATATCACCAACTTATTTCGAGGTCTAGTTCCAAAAATTTTTTGGACTGACATTTTTCAATTTACTTTTAAAATAAACATTTATTTCTAAAGAGGAAAATGACATTTTTAAATCCATGGCTCTAATAAGGTCTTCAGTAATAGAGAAATTTTTAAAAATTTTCAAAAGGGGAAACAATCTGAGCATATGATCCAATTCATATTTTTAAAGTTTAATCAACTTATATGCCATACAAGAGGAAGCACACCCATCCATAAAAAGAAAAAGAAATGAAGACCTAAATAATATCAATGTTTTAAATTGAGCACAGCTGTGAATTAAATTAGCTCTTTTAAACTGGCTTCATTTACATTTATACTTATAACTTGCACTGCATCAGCAGTGATTTGAATGATTTGTTGAATTTAGATCTTGTAATTCTATGGCTGAGCCAACACTTCCAACTGCCTGCTAAAGATTCTGGGTAAATTAACAAGCAAACAAAGTTACTGAAGATAATTCACTCTCTTTAGACATTCTTTATTGGAGAAATGAGCTGCAAATTTAGAAAAAGTAGATATAAAACTTTAATTAGTTTAAAACTGTCGATATTGATATCGTGATGGGTTATTTTCCTTTCAAGCACTTTTCATTACATTATCACCTTAGACCTTCATATAAAATACTTTATAAGAATATATTTATTAAAAAGTAAATAAAATATTTTATAGTAAGTCAACTTTAAACTCCCTAAGGGAAAGGGACAGTCTATTGTACTTTCTTCATGTTTATTACAGAGCTTTTCACCTACCCTCTAATTATAGACATTATATTTCCATTGTTCATTATTTAATTTTGGAAGATTAATCAAGAGATACCTTAAAATAAGTTTGACAATATAATAGCAATCACACCAGCAGCAATAATTTCTAGCCAATAGCAGATGTATGCAAGATTATTTCTTATTATGGTTGGTGATTACATGGGTGCTCAATTTGTAAAAATCTGTTCAGCTGTACACTTACAATTTGTGCATTTTTCTGTATATATTTCAGAAAAGTTATACTATACTCAAAATTTATGAAAAATAGAAAAATCCTATTTTAAAATGTTTTGCTAACTCTCTTGTATGTGACTAGACTATGTCAATCAATCATCGGTTTCAGTTTTTAATAATTAAGCTGAAAAGTTCATTGAAAAGTCATGGCCAATGCATTTTTTCAGTAAGTAAAGAGCACAGTATAAGAAGCAGGAAAGTGAGATTATCATGCTATAATGAATTAAATACCTCTAGACCCATTTCACCTCGGGCTACTCTCCAAGCCACTGACCCAGATATTCTTCCACCAAGTTCTCCAGGTTTAGGGGTCTTGGGAGAAATAAATTCAACAAGCTCCACAATGATCCTCTGGAGAAGTTCTTTTCTTCTGTTTTCTGACAAAGACATTTGCCTCTACAATACATGTTTTAAAAAAAGTCATTAAGATTAGGAAAATGTGGAAGCCCAACTCTAAGTAAGAATATACTTAAGACATGTATTTTAAGGGAATCTTAAAAGAAGTAACAAACTTTATTTTCATATGTATAATTATTTGGAAAATAAAATGAACACTAGAAAGTTCAAAGTAATTTTTAAAAACTTAGGTAAAGAGATCATTTTATACCCACATCCAACGCTGCATGACCTTTAATATCCTAGATTTAAAATGAAGATACCAACCTCTATTTTTGGCCCCAGTAAACTACTTGTGTCAGGTCAACTGTCCCACTGAGAAAGTTAGAAAAGGGGGAACACATACACACAGACACACATAAAAACCTGTTTGAATGCAATAGAAAACTACCAAGGTAGCCAGACTGAAGAAGATCCCAAGAGAAGTAAATTGAAGCGAACCAATACTGTGCCACTTGCCCAGCCAGCATGACTCAGTGGTTGAGCATCAACCTATGAACCAGGAGGTCATGGTTTGATTCTCAGTCAGGGCACATGCCTGGGTTTCCGGCTCCATCCCCAGTGTGGGGCGTGCAGGAGGTAGCCAATCAATGATTCTCTCTCATCATTGATGCTTCTATCTCTCTCTCCCTCTCCTTTCCTCTGAAATCAATAAAAAAAATTAAAAAATACTGTGTTACTTTTCCCTTCCAGGAATTTGCTAATTATTAACTGAAACGAGGAGGAGGGGCCAAGAAACCAAGCACAAAATGAAGGCTAAAGCGCTGAAAAACAAAGAATTTTTAGCAGAAACAAAGTGCTGGCGAGTAAATAATTGGAGATCAGAGCCTTCCAAGGTGAAGGGATCTAGTAAATACTCCAGGTTTTCAGCTTGACATCTCTGAAGGACTACACAGTAAAGGTGAAATTCCACAGAGATTGAAAAGCTCACTTTCAACGTCAATCATGATTGCATTAAGGTGATCCACTCCTATTCTAATTGCCTTCCAACAGTGCAAAGAAAAAATAAAAATCATACAAGTATATAGTTAAAAAAATTTCCATACTACCAAAAGGGTATAAAGTAAAAACTTAATCTTCCCTCTTGAACCACCAGGTTTTCTCGGAAGTAGTCATTGTTAACAATTTCCTGTGTCTTGTTTTAGAAATTTCTATACTTGAACAAGTGTATGTGTGCGTGTGTGTGTATGTAATTATATTCAAGACACAATTATTTGGATAAATAAAACAACATACTTTTGCCAAGTATTATATATACTAAAATTTTGTTTCACTGAACTTTGAGACATAATGATTTAATGTAAAAAAGTACAATATTTAAAATAAGTCATCAAAAATTTGAATTAACAAAAAGACATTTAACATATTAAAATATTTTAGCCTACAAAATAATGCCACAACTTTAAAAACCAGCTCTTGACTATATAAAAATTTTCAAATATCCTCTCAAAAATGACAAATGCCCATCACCTACCTGCTTATTAAGTCCATTAATAGTTTCTCGAAGTAATTCTTCTTTAATCAGAGTTCTTCTGGAGATTACCTCTTCATGTTTACAAGAATATCGCCAAGTGACATCAACCACCTCAAATTATAGAGTACAAACACGTAACAAGATTACAACCGTCAACCTTAAATACCTAGAATGTAATTCTTAAACATAAAATTTTACAAATGCTATCTTTACTCAAGTTTAAAAACCTGTGGAACAAAATCAGAGCATGTGCTTTTTATTCATTTTGTTCAGGCACATGTCTAAGAAAGACTGTGACAAGATGAAGTTTTCAGGACATTTAGGTTTTTTAGAACTGATTTCCCAAAATACAACAAATAAAAAACCTTTTCCATTTTTACTGTATGAAATTTATATTATAGAACTGATTTTTGCAAAAACAATTCAATGGAGAAATAACCTTTTTCAACAAAAGGTGCTAGAAAGTTCCTTATCCATATACAAAACAATGAATTTCAATCCACACCCCAGAGTATATACACAATTAACTCAAAATGGATCACAGACCCAAGTGTAAAAGTATAGAACTTCTAAAAGAAAACAAAGGAGAAAATCATTGTGTCTTGCGTTAAGCAAAATTTTCTTTGCTACGCTATCAAAGAGCATGATCTATGGAAGAACAAATTGATAAAATGGACTTCATCAATTTATTCTCTTCAAAAATCATTGAGAAAATGAAAAGATAAGCCTCAGATAAGGAGAAAATTTTTTGCAAAGCATATATCTAGTAAAGGACTTGCATTCAGAATATATAAGGAACTCTCAAACTCAACGATAAAAAAAAAAAAAATTTAAAAAGTGGGCAAAGTGGACAGGTGGATGGCAAATCCTATATAATAAAAGCCTAATATGCTAAGTGTCCATCCAGCCTTCCAGTCATCGTTCAACCAATCAAAGCGTAATATGGTAATGATATGCTAAGGCTGCTCAACCACTCGCTCTGATGTTCACTGACTCCCAGGGAGCAGACAGTCAACCTGGTGGACCAGTTGCTATGACGTACACTGACCACTGGGGGGCATACAGTCGACAGGTCGAACAGTTGCTATAACGTTCACTGACCACTAGGAGGCAGACACTCTGACCGGTAGGTTAGCTTGCTGCTGGGGTCTGGCTGATTGGGACTGAGCGAGATGGGCCAGACACACCCTGGAGCCCTCCTGTGGTCCCTCCCCAGCTGGTCAACCTCCCGTGTCCCTCCCCAGTCCTAATCATGCACCAGTGGGGTCCCTCGGCCTGGTCTGCACCCTCTTGCAATCTGGGACCCTTTGGGGGATGCCAGAGAGCCGGTTTCAGCCTGATCCCACACAACACAGGAATTTGCCCCTGGTGGTCAGTGCGCGCCTACAGTGGGAGCACAGCTCAGCCAGAAGCCAGGCTCATGGCTGGTGAGTGCAGTGGCAGGAGCCTCTCCCACCTCTGTGGCAGCGCAAAGGTAATCTGACTGCTGGCTTAGGGGAACAGGCCTAAGCTGTTAGACATCCCCTGAGGGCTCCCGGACTGCGCTGAGGGGGTGCAAGTCAGGCTAAGGGATCTCCCTCCCCGCCACCCCCCCCCCGCATGAATTTCATGCACCAGGCCTCTAGTAAGCACATAAAAAGATGCTTAGTACTGTATGAATACATGAAACAGACTGACAGATCTCAGAGGGGAAGCGGGCGGAATTAGATAAAAGGTGAAAAGATTAGCCAAAGAATATATATGGATGATCCACAAACACAGAAAAGTGTGGTGATGGCCAGGGGATGGAAGCTGGGTGGAGGTAGAGGGCAGAAAACAATAGGCATCTATAATAGTGTCAACAGTAAAAAAAAAAAGAACAAATTTTATTCAACTACCATGTAAATAAATAATGTCCATCAACAGATGAATGAATAAACAAACTATGGTACATCTATACAAAGGAATACTCAGCAATAAAAATAACCACTGATACACATGGATGAATCTCAAAGTAATTATACAAAGAAACTAGACTCTCCCATCCTCACCCCACCAAAAAGAGGATATAGATGCTCCCTGACTTGTGATGGATTACATCCCAATAAATCCATAAGTTGAGGATATAAGTTGAAAATGCTCTTAATAGTAGTACACTACAGAGTATTGGTTATTTACCCTGTGATTGAATGATATACTGGGAGTTGTAGGTCACCTACAATGCCCAGCATCATGAGAGTATGGTACATGAGAGCATATCACTAGCCCAGAAAAAAGATCAAAATTTAAAATTCAGAATATAGTTTCTAGGGAATTTGTATTGCTTCTACTTTTTGCTGAAAAACCATCAACAGTCGTAAGTAGGACCATCTGTATACTACATGATTCCATTTACATAAAACTGTAGATCTGTAGTTACCCAGACAGGGACAAGAAGTAGGGATAACAAAGGGACATGTGGAAACTTCCAGGGATAGTGGATATGTTCACTATCTTGACTTTGTAAGGTAATTTCATAGGTGTATATAAACAACAAATTTTATTAAATTGTATACTTTAAGTATATGTCACATTTTGTATGTCAATTATACTTTCAAAATTTGTCAAAACTGTATTTTATTCTTAGGGGGGAAAAAAGTGTTCTCTTATGCCTACCTCATCTTTAGAAAATGCTAGGACATAGGACAGCTTCTTCCCCCACCCTACTTCATAGAGGAGCGGTTTGTCACAGGCATTTTCACAGGCATCACAGTGCAGCCACCGTTGCTGAGAGGGAGAATAGACTTCTGTCCAGACATGGTCTGCTCAGGTACACCAGAGAGCAACAGGAAGAAAAAAAGTTTACAAAACCAGAATGACTTCCAGTAACTATATACAAACTCCTAAGATAAGAACCACATAATAAAGTTAGGTGTAATATTCTAAATCTTAGTTAAGACTGAACATTTTGTGGCACACCAGACTCTAGTTCACTTGTTATCTCTGTCCCTTTGAAATCCTTGAAAATGTTTGTGGAAAATCTCATTTAATGCAGTCAGTTTTCGGCTTAATTAAAAATAACATGAGCTATAACTTTAAAAAGGGTGACCATATTGAACAATAGCATCAAAAACAGGGATCAGTTTGCTAATGTGAGGAAGTTAATGTCACTTTTGAAAATGCAGTCTCTCTCAATTTTTAAGACCCAGAACCAGAAGGAAGTCTAAGGAGGATCTCTGATTATTAATGTTCTACATTGTAAGAGAACAATAACAAATGAAACATAAGTTAAACACTGAAAAAAAGAAAAACAACTTTTGACATGTAGATGACATATGTCATTTCTAAATAAGAATAAAATAAATTTCACATGGCTTTTATTACTTTTTTGTATATTAAGATTACTAAATCTTTTATACTAATCCTACAAAAGTAAAGATTTCCATAGCATATTATTACACATGCTCTTATCCATATAGAAACACCATTACTAAAAATGGCATGGTAAATTATTAATAAAGAATGTTTATAGTGCAGAGTACTATGCAAAATACTAGGTGCACCACAAAAATTTTGTGATCCCCATAAAAATCCGTGAGGTTGGTATTATTATTTTACAAAAGGCAAATGGAAGCTCGGACTCAGAAGGCCAGAAAGTACCAGACAGAACATAACAAGCCCAGACAGTAAAATCCTTAATTCTGCAAAGCCCTACTACTCTCTGCTCACACCAGTTCTGTACCTGTGTAATCCCAAACGTAGCGAGCTTCAAACCCTAAGGCTCGGCAGCACAGTGTAAAACAATTGGCCCACTCGCCACACCGTCCACATTTCGTTTCCAAAAGTTTCTCAGGGTTATTATACCTGGTTTTAAATAACAGTAAAAAAGCTTTGATTCATTATCCAAACTAAAAATTTTATAGAATTTATATTACCTCTGTGCTAAACAGTAATATTCCTAATTTTAAATTCATAATGATTAGAGAGCCTAGAATATATGAGGCAGTGTTAGAATCTTTGGTAAAAATGATTAAACAATGGTACAACCTTCAAGGAGTTTACAGTCCTAAGAGGGAGAAGGGATGAACATAAGTAACTTGAATACACAGAAAATGTAATACAGACCTTACAATAGATTAGGTTAGGGTTACAGGAGAGTGGTCAGGGAGGAGAGCGAGTATTTGAACGGGCCTTGAAGGGCAGGATTTGCATAGGCAGAGATTCTCCAGGAAATCTGCTCTGAGCATTAGCATTACCCTAACAAGTAGTCTAATTAGCTCACTGTGTTTGAAAGGTAAACAACTTTAACAGACTACTCAATGAAGCTCTTAAGCTTAGGTGAACTCAAGTTTACTTAAAATCCTTTTCCTGTCTCTAATGATTATTTTGATTGAAATTTTATTCTTTTCAACTACTTAAAGGTGCTTGCTAATTTGGAAGTTGTTTTTTAAAAGATATATGCTATGTCTCCAATTATAAAATTATCACAAAACCGGAGAACAGCAAGTTTTGCATTTGGCCTGAGAAGGATTTTGAGCTGATAAAGCTAAGCAGGAAAAGGCCCCAGCTGAGCAGAAATGCTGGCCTTGAATTTGGAAGGATGCAGTTGCATGAATAAACTGGCTCTGCTATGACAAGTTTGTCTTAAGCAGATGATCTTGTGTAAGCTAAGTTAAATGAGTTTATAATTCAGGTAATTAGGTCACTGAAATGTTATAAATTTACAATAAGAAGTAAAACAACAGAATCAGAGCACCTATACCTCCTCCTTCTGTATACCACTGTGCCAAGTTGAACAACCAGCTCAGCCTCTAATTAATAGTGTTCATCATCGGAACCCAATACATAGAACTGCTAAGAGTACAATGAGCAAATGTTTAGAAAGGAAAAAAACACTGTATAAATAGTTTTGTTAGACTGAGCTCCTCCACACTACATTACCAGTTTATAACAAATCACTAAGAAAGAATTTATGAGGAGAGGGCCTTAATTATATGTATCTTTTATCTTCAAATCTTTGTAAAGTGTCTGTGCAAATGTATGCTAAATGACGATATAACTTGTACAATTTTTTTATAATAATTGGATATTGGATTTTGTTTATCCTATATTCTGTATATCACAGGAATGGTTCCCTTAAGGAGAGAATGGAGTTCCCAAGCCCCCAAAACTAGGTATTTCAAACATATATCTTTTCTTGCCTAATGATACAACCAAACTTTACAAGTATTGCCAATTAAGAAAAAATGATGAGGCTTATAAATTAATAGAAAAAGTTAATTGAAAAGTTCAAATTTCTGTTGTTGAAAATTTAGAGATATGAAGGTAGGTTAGGTTGGGCAGGGGAGGCACCTAATTAAAACAAACAAATGATGGCACTGTACTTTTACCTTCCATATTACTATCTGATGATTATTTTAAGTACAGTATTGTAACTGCTATCACAACTATCAATATTATTAATGTTGTTAGTATTGTTCTTATATTCTATCAAGTATTAATATTAAAGTTATCAGAAATGTAAAATTAATGTATATAGAGACCAATATGAGATTAATAACATTAAATGTACTAGGTCTACACTCAATTTATATTCAAGAGCAAGAGTCAAAAACCTTTCCTTTAAAAAGACAGACAGTAAATATTCTAGACTTTGAAGGCCATATGATCTTTGTTTCCAGTACTTGACTCTGCCACTATAAAATAAAAATAGTTAAAGAACATATATAAATGAATCAGCATGGATGTGTTCCAAAAAAACTTTATTTACAAAATAGGATGTGGGCTGGATTCAGCCTGCCAGTCATACCTTGTTGATCCTTGTCCCAATAATTAAAATGAAGATTAAAAATTTCGTTTAATAAAAATTCTCTTCTACCCATTCCATTAAGACTTGACGGTCCACTGGATACCCACCTCGGGAACCGATTGCTGAACTGGCACGCATCACAATAATGATCTTCCACTCTGTTTGCACCCCACTTCAACTCATCTTCAGTGGGAAATAATCCTTCACCTCTAGACTTCGTCTTGCCACCACATTTGCTGCACAAAATGTCATTCACCCATTGAAAAAATTCTTCCTTAAACCAGTGCAGAAGCTCCAGCAAAAGAAAATCCTCATCACTTAAATTAATACCTGAGAAATTAAAACAGAACCGAGTAAGAGCTAAAGCTGACAAAAACTAAAACTATCCACATTCTCAGATATGAGCTGAAATATATGAAAATATATGATCTCAAAGGTCTGCACAAATATTAATGCAAGAAACATCATTAGATACTGATTGTGAATGAGGCTGAAATAGGGTAACAGTACACTGCCTTTTAGAGCAGTAGGACGTTTACCACTTTGTACCCTCTGACAGACATTATGCATTAACATGTGAGCTGAACACACAATCTCTCAGGGAACTATGGTCAGTTTGGAATTGATCCTGAAACACATGAGAAGTTAAGAAAAAAGTCTGATTTGGAAAAACACTTTAAAATTACTGTATTAAAGTTATCAGGTATATATACAAGGAAACATGAAACAATCACAAAATCACAGACAGGAATCACACAATTCCAGACACTTTAAAAATCATCCTATTAGCTTTTCTATCAGGGTTTCAACATATAACATAATCCATCCATGGATACTCTCTCTAAAACATAAAAACATGAGCATATCTACACTGTATATAATGACCCTAGCAAGTAAGCATGACACATAATAATATATCCCCTTTATCAAATAAAAATACCTTTCTTGACCATATTTAAGGCTATGGTGTCTCTGGAATAAAAGAAAGGAGAAGGGGAAAAAAACCTAGGAGACCTATACAGGGAACTCTCATCTCTGTATTTAATGTTTTATTATTTAAAAAATGGTACATAAAGGAAATGTATAGCATAATGTTAAAGTCTAATAAAGTTTGATGCTGGTCATGGGTGTTTGATATATTATACTCTATTCTTATATTTGTTTGATATATTTCACAATTAAAAAACTATGAAACTACAGAGAATATAAAAAGGCCAGAAACATATTATTTTCCTGTATTAGAAAACTCAATAGTTCTCCACAAATTAATCTGTAATTTAATGTAATCTCAGTAAAATTATAAAATATAAAATCTGACAAGCAAAGTTCATGTCAAAAAAAAATGTACAAAATAGTCAACATAACTTTGACTAAGAACTATGAGATAAATTTGCCTACTACATATCAAAACACATTACAAAATTCTAATGATTAAAATATTGTAATATTAGGGAAGAATAGACAACAAATCAATAAAGCTAGAGTCCCAAAAGACAGATTTTTGTTTTCATTTTTTATTGAGTTTATTGGGGTGACACTGGCTAACAAAATTTTACAGGTTTCAGGTGTACAATTCCACAACACATCATCTGTACACTGTATTGTCTTCACCACCCCAAGTCAAGTCTCCGTCCATCACCATTTATCCCCTTCATCCCCTCCTCCACTTCCCTCCATGGCACCTCTGCCCCAGCAATCCCCACACTGTTGTCTGTGTCCATAAGTTTTTTTATTTTTTTCTCAATCCTTCCACTCCCAGCCTCCCCACCCCACTGACAGGTGTCAGCCTGCTCTGTCTAAGGGTTTGTCTCTATTTTGCTTGATATCATTTTGTTCATTAGATTCCACATATGAGTGAAATCATATAGTACCTGTCTCTCTCTGACTGGCTTATTTCACTTAGCATAATGCTTTTCGGTTCATCCGTGCTGTCTCAAAGGGTAAGATTTCCTTCTTTTTTAAGGTTGAGTAGTATTCCATTGTGTAAGTGCACCACAGCTTTTTTATCCACCCATGCAATGATAAGCACTTGGGCTGTTTCCAAATCTTGGCTATTGTAAACAAAGCTGCAATGAACATAAAAGTGCATATATTCTTTCAAATTAGTGTTTAGGGTTTCTTTGTATATATTCCCAGAAGTAAAATCACTGAGTTATACGACAGTTCCATTTTTAATTTTTTGAGGTAACCATACTGCTTTCCACAGTGGTTGCACTAATCTGCATTCTCACCAACAGTGCAGGACAGTTCCCTTTTCTCCACATCCTTGCCAACACTTGTTTGTTGATTTATTGATGATAGCCATCCTGACAGGTGTGAGGTAATACCTCATTGTGGTTTTAATTTGCATTTTTCTGGTGATTAGTGACGTTGAGCATCTTTCAGATACCTACTGGTCATCTGTATGTCCTCTTTGCAGATGTGTTTATTCAGATCCTATGCCCAATTTTTAAAATTGGATTGTTTTTTGATGTTGAATTTTTAAGTTCTTTATAAATTTTGGATGTTAATCCATTATCACTGGCAAATTATGCTCTCCCATTTAGTGGGTTGTCTTTTCATTCTGTTGATGGTTTCCTTTGCTGTACAAAAACTTTTTACTTTGATGTAGTCCCACTTGTTCATATTTTCTTTTGTTTCCCTTGCCCGAGGAAATATTTCAGAAAAAAAATATTGCTATGAGAAATGTCTGAGATTTTACCACGATAAACCATATTTAACAAAGTTAGTCTTTCAAAGTAGTTCTAAGAGGAAGGACTGTTCAGTAAACGATATTGGGACAGGTAGCTATCAAAATAGCAGATTCTTACTGTACTTCATTCATCCTTAAATGTATATTTATAGTACTATATATATAATATATATATACATGTACACAGAAAAAAATGCTATAAAAGTAATAGAAGTTACAAGAGAATGTTTATGACTTTTGTTCATGAATATGTTTAAGGCTTTAACCAAGACAAAAGTTGTAAAATAATGAAAAAATAAATAAATTTTCTTATAGTGTACATCAAAATATATACTAAGTGAAATTAAATAAAGAACACGGGGGGGGGTGTAACGTGACTAACAAAGAAAAAGTAAGTACCCCAAATATATAAGAAACTTCTAAAAATAAGTAATAATACTAACACACCTATCAGAAAAATTTTAAAAGTTCATAAAAGAAGTTCAATAATTTCATTTGTTTGGCAGGATCTATGATAACAAACATATCACACACACATGCATGTATACCAGGAGGCATGCTTTACAAGAATCTTCACTGCTGCAGCATTTAGAATAGAGATAGATGGTAAAAAATCTCAATTTTCTTGGATAGGAAATGGTAAAAATAAAGTATATGCATAATATAGAAGAACGCCATGTAGAGTTAAAAAGATTTCTAAGACATGATAGTAAATTTAACACACTACAGAGCTAAAGATATATGGGATAAATTTTATGTAAACCCACACAACTTAAATATTTATTTTTACAGATAACTGTAAATGAGTGTAAATACCCCCCAAAAATATGAAAAGGAACACATCACGAGATAACAAGTGGTAACTATAGAAGAGGCGTAGGACTGATTGGCAAGGAGAATTTAACTTTTCCTGTATATGTAAGTTTTCTAACCAAAAAGGTATTCACAAATGTTAAAAATAAACTTTTAGAAATACAGCACTGCCATCATCTCTCCTTAGAGTCCCTACAACAGCCAGATAAGAAACAATTACATAGAAACTCATAGTAAAATGCTTAAGTTGGAATAACTTAACAACTAAAATCCTAAGACCATTAATGATAACAATGACATGTAACTATTGGTAGATGAATGTGGCAGAATTGTTCAGAGCCATTTACAAATAATATCATTTATTTCTGAAAATTATCATTCCTATTTCAAATAGAGAAATTTGAGGCATAGAGATTAAATTACTTGCTCAGTGATGCACAGTAAGTGGCAGAGCTAAAATTATACCCAGGCAATTGGCTTCAAAATCTACATTTTTAATTAGTAAATAATCTCTCTCTCTTAACCAAAGTGAATCAATGGTCTAATCGTATAAATTAATTGTGAATACAGTTTCTGTTAGATTCACATTAAGATTCACTAATAATACCATCATATATTCCATGGACTCAAGTTCTACTAAACCTAAAAAAATTCACATACTAATGATTATGATTAAACTGCAAATACATGTTTGGGTAAAAAAGTGGTTTCTGTTTTGTTTTAAATATATTTTTATTTATTTCAGATAGGGAGTGGGAGAGAAAGAAATAGAAATATCAATGATGAGAATCATCAATTGGCTATCTCCTGCATGTCCCCCACTGGGGATCAAGCCCACAACCTAGGCATGTGGTTCATAGGTTGACACTCAAACACTGAGCCATACCAGAAGGGGTAAAAAAAAGTTTCTTTTGTTTTTTTTCAAATATTAACGGATGTGTTCATTAGTGATATGCAATAAAGTTATGCTGTTATTGTATTCTTTAAAAATCCACACAGAAATAGGTTAGATATTTACAATACATATAGCAAAGAGCACCATTTAGTGTTTCTGTTTATTTAGCAATGATGCATTTTTAGCAATGAATGGTGATGTAAAGCCCCTACCTTTATCCAATTTTCTAGCTCTAGATAACTTTTCTTGAGATCTCTTTTTCAGTTCTTGGACGGGAATACAAGCCAATGCTTTCTGCTGGAGAGCAAGATTTTCATAGACCAGCACATGCTGCAGGTTGGCCTGAAGAACTTTCAGAATGATTGAATCAGCAGTAACCTAACAGAAAAAAAACCCTGAAATTAGTTTTTCTCCATATTCTATAAAAATAACAAAAAAAACACTGGCTATATGATTTCATAAAGAGGAACATATGAATTTACTGAAGTAATTATACTCAAAACCTTTACAAAATTAATATGATAGCCATATCTGTGTCACAGTCTAAGACATATATTTTTTTCCTCTGAGTATATTATATTACTGAGGATATATTGAAGCAGGGGTGCGATGAATTGTTGACCACAAGCTTGGATCATGACAATGCTCTGTTCAATGCATGGAACAGCCCTTTCCACTTCAAATTCCTGTAAGTAATATAATTTTTTAAAACTTCATTCAGCATTAGCAAAGGATAAGTACTCTTAAAGAGGAAAGGCAGATACAAATGAATTAAAGAAACCACATTAATATGTCCTCTAGAGAGAATGGTTACAAAAACTAAAAAAAGTTCTCAAAATAATCCCAAAGGCAGAGGAGCCACAGAATCCACAGAGCAGGAAAAGGCCTTGGAGCAAGCATTGGGGAGACTGGATGGGTCCTGCAGACGGGACACTTAGACATTTTGCACCTCTCACTCCATCACTCCTTGTCAACAAAGAATGTGCCTCTGAACAGTGCCAGAGGATGCTTAGATTCCTAAAAGGAAAGAGGCGTGTCCAAACTAAGAACAATTACTTTTGGCAGAGCCCACTTAAACAAAACAAAAATAGAAAGATTTTAAAAGAACAAAGATTAAAAAAGCCAAGAAAGTAGGAACATAGAAAATACAAAATAAAATGTCAGAAATAAGTTCAAACATGTTATTAATTATAGGAAGTGTATTAAAAGGTTAAAGATAGATTTATTTAAAGAAATAAAAACAATTGCCAAGTGCTTTTTAAAAAAATATTTTTATTGATTTCAGAGAGGAAGGAAGAGAGAGAGAGAGAGAGAGAGAGAGAGAGAGAAACATCAGTGATTAAAGAGAATCATTAATCAGCTGCCTTCTGCATGCCCCCTACTGGGGATTGAGCCTGCAACCCAGGCATATGCCCCTGACCAGAATCAAACCTGAGACCCTTCAGTCCACAGGCCAATGCTCCATCCACGGAGCCAAACCAGCCAGGGCTGCCAAATACTTTTAATGATAGGCACTGTATTAAGTACTGGGGATGGGTGCACAAGACAGACATGATCACTTTATGATACAAGTCGGGAGGTATTAAACAAAAATGATAGAACCACCACATTACGTTAAAAATAATGGAGACCAGCCTGGCCGGCATGGCTCAGTAGTTGAGCATTGACCTATGAACTAGGAGGTCATGGTTCGATTCTCAGTCAGGGCACATGCCCAGGTTGCGGGCTTGGTCCCCAGTGTGGGGCCTACAGGAAGCAGCCGATCCATGATTCTCTCTCATCATTGATGCTTCTCTCTTTCCCTCTTCCTTCCTCTCTGAAATCAATAAAAATATATTAAAAAAAAATAATGGAGACCAAAATAGACAAGGACATTATCCTCTCAGAATAAGTAGCCTATGGATACAAAAACACTGATAAAACAATGTTCATTTATTCAAATATTTAACAACCTTTTATTATTTGCTAGGTACTGGGGATATAATGGTACATTAGACAATTTATTCATAGATATGGTAAGAGTTATAAAGCAAAGAATAAGGATAGTGAGACTTTTCAACAGGGTTCTGACCCTAGAATTCCCTGAATATATGATATTTGTGGTAAAATATCAATAATGAGAAGCAGCTCATAAATAGGGAAAGGAAAAGACCATTCTTGTCAAAGGAACAGCATGTAGGTAGCTAGGGAGCATGTGAATTGGGATTATGCTTAGTATAAAGTGAAGAATCAGAGAGAAGAAAATCGTAGAGACAGAAGGCTGAAAGTAAAGTTGAGTTGGTAAGTAGCTGAATCTTTCATACCTCGTTCCATTGTAATGGGATATTATGAAAGAGACTTAAGCAAGGTAATAAAATGACCAAATTTGTATTATCAGAATATCAATCTAGCTGTAGTGTAGAGAAGGCAGGTATAAAAGACCCAAAGAGGGACAACTGCAGAATTCTTGAGAGAGCTGGTGGCTTAAACTAAGGTGGTTATAGTAGTGGTAGAAAAGTGAATGAATATAAAAAGAACTTAGGAAGTAGAATCAACAAATCTTGGTGACTAAACTGTGGGGCCAGAGGAGTTAGAAAAGTAGAAAAACACATAGGCATGATCCACAGATTCTCTAATATGAGCAATGGGGTCAATAGTTGAACTAGTTACAGAAGGAGAGAAAACCAGAAAATGATTAACTGAGCTGAAAACTATGTATGGTCAGATAAAAATGAAGTGAAAAAGTCCCTTAAATTTAGCAGCATGAAGACTGTTACCTTAGTAAGAGGTTCGGTAACAGTGTTAATAAGGAAAACAAGCTGCAAGAGACTTAATTGTGTAAGTGGTGTCCCAAAGCAGCCTAAGCACACCAAAGGAGCTGGACAAAATGGTCCACTGGAGCTCTGTCTGATGTTGCCCACTGGTTAGAGCATCAGACTGCACACTGAAGGGTCACAGGTTTGATTCCCGGTCAAACCTTTAAAGTCCTTTACAGTTCACAAAGCTTTCTTTTCACATATTCTATCTTATCTGATGCCTACAGTCACTTAGGATCATTACTAGTTTATCTAATGCTGTCAACTAACAGCTCCCCATAAGCATTCATAAACACCAGCTGCACTTATTATTTTTTTTAAAATATATTTTATTGATTTTGTACAGAGAGGAAGGGAGAGGGATAGAGAGTTAGAAACATCGATCAGCTGCCTCCTGCACACCCCTTACTGGGGATATGTCTGCAACCAAGGTACATGCCCTTGACCGGAATCGAACCTGGGACCCTTTAGTACGCAGGCCAACGCTCTATCCACTGAGCCAAACCGGTCAGGGCTGCACTTATTATTATAAAAAAAAATATTAGCTGTGATGTTAATGAGTAGAAAATATTTTAAAGACTCAAAGGTTAATATAAGTCAATTGAGGCACAAGAGTGAACCTCCATGAAAAAAAAGTGTATATTTTGTCAAATCACATGATATAACCACTCAACAAGAATTATAAAATAGAACTGTAACCATCTCTTCCTCCAGTTTCTATCACTTTTATTCTTTATTTTTTAAAAACAAGCTTTTGGCCTCCCCAGCCCTACACAAAGGAATAACTGCCAATCATTTTCCTACCAGGGAGGTGAGGTTAAAATCTCTGGAATTATTCAGCTGGAGAAAATTAAGAGATTTAATAACCGACTCCATATAAAGTTCTGCTATATGGAGGATAATACAATGTTTTACAAAATTAAAATAAGAGAGCCCGGCTGGTGAGGCTCAGTGGTTGAGGATCGACCTATGAATCAGGAGGTCAAGGTTCGATTCCGGTCAGGGCACATGCCCAGGTTGTGGCCAGAACCCCAGTGGGGGACATATAGGAGGCAGTTGGTGAATGATTCTCTCTTCCTCTCTGAAATAAATAAAAATCTATTTTTAAAAAATTAAAATAAGAGAATATGAGTTTAAATTGACTATTGATAAGTTACTATAATGAAAATACTTAAGGACCTATATCAAAGGGACTTTTGTAAACAGGACAATTTCCTATTAAATAAGACAACAGTAGTTTGATTTAAGTTCTTCAGAACTGTATATCTGTATACGCTACTAACTAAACATCACTAATTTGCTAGTACCACTATCAGTAAATTAATGCATTATTTACCTTAAACCTAAAAAAGCTGAATTTTTTATTGAACTGAGGTAATGATAATGGTTAGATTGCTGGAATTAATAATTTCTATGGTGATTGGCAGCAGGTAAAATTTAGATCAGAAGTATCAATGCAGCAGAGGAAATATTTGACAGCCATACCACCATTAGCAAATTTATTACTTTGTTTGAGCTAATTTGTGTAATTGATTTAAGTACCAAGGCATTTATGTACAGGTACATTTATAATTAAAAAACAAAACTTACCCTAAGAGGCAGTAAAGCATAAGTTAAGATTTAAAAGTATAAATAAAAGACAGCCATTTTCCCCACTTTTGTTACAAATTTGAGAATATTTTAGAGTTGGGAAAATTTGGATGTATTAGAATAGCTGAGGCATAAATTCAGGAATAAGTCATAACATATTTCAGAGCTTCTGCTGTTTCAACTTAAAAAAAAAAAACAGTTAGAAGAGGTTTAATTCTAACATTACCATTGGAGCAAATGGTGGATTTGATGACTGCCCTCCACTGTCCCCTACATGCTGAGTTAACCCATTAGGATCTGAAGACTGTGCTGTAGGAAGCTGGATACTGGTTGCAGGTTGCTGAGATAATTCTGCTTTGTGGCTCTTATATGATTCATCCAATCTGCTACTTCTCTCTGTGGCAATGAGGTCACGAATTTTTTGCAGCTGATCCACTGAAGCTTTTTTAGGAAAGATAAGATGTGTTTCTCCCTGGAATTTATAAAATTAGGAAAATTTTAATCTTTGCTTAATACTAATAGTCATTCTTTTACATATATGTATAAATGAAGCCAATACTATAGAAAATATCATATTTTAATAATCATTGTTTTCTTATTATATGGCACTTTTTAAATATACAAAGGTAATGCCTAACATAAACAAGAATATTTGTCTTCTTGTTAGCATATAATGCTAAGCCTATTTTATTAGTTCAAAGAACCTTTAGAAAAGTGTTTATCTTAAAAAAAAAAAAAAAAAGAAAAGCATTTATCTTTTAGGAATACTAAGTCAGAAAGCCTCATAAGAGTTGCAAATATGCATATTCCTATCTTCCCTGCAACAGTATATAATAACTACTGTTCCCTATGACATTCCCCATGAAATAATGATACTAGAGATACAGCCATACCAAATGATCACTGGTCACATAAGACAAATAAGAAGTTACATAACTTTTTAATCTTCTAAAACCAAGTCTTTAGAGAATAGCTACATGATTAGAAGTCTGTATATAGATTTCATTAATTCCACCAAGATAACACAAAGTACACCCGAATGGTCAATTCAAAATCATGGATTGTTAACAATAATACTTGTCCAAAGTATTAGAAAAATAACAGTTGATATACACTAGCCTACTAAGAGCATATGTCTGGTCCAAACAAAATGAACTATCAAAAAATAAAAATCCAATTATTTATGCAGTGATTCATTTAATAAATACCCATAATATTATCAGAATGCTTGAAATATAATAAACATTATAACAAAGCTCACAATGTAAAATAGCAAATTACAAAACAAGAAAAAAGATGAAATGAAAATAGAGTCAACCAATTTTCAAGGTGTTGAGAAGCAGCAGTGTTACAACAGTAATTCTACCAACTGCAAATGAGATAAAACAGTTGTTACAAAGTGCAGTAGACAGACTTGAAGACTGAAGGATTTAAATTAAACTCCACAATTGAGAATAACCTTATTTTCCTGGTGATGGCAGACCTGGAGGAATTAACATCAAAACATTACTCAATGACATGAAAATCAATTCTACATTAATTCTTTTTAAAAAAAAGCTGAAAGAGGCCAGCAAGCTCCATACATTGCTCATAATAGCTATAAAAAGAGACTATTTCCACATATTGTGTTTACTAGAGGCCCTCGGCTTGGCCTGGCCCTCGGGGTCCCAGATTGCGAGAGGGCACGATTGGGCTGGGGAGGGACGCAGGAGGTCAGCCAGCTGGGGAGGGACTGCAGGAGGGCTCCAGGATATGTCAGGCCTGTCTTGCTCAGTCCTGACGGCCTGACCCCAGCAGCAAGCTAACCTACTAGTCCAGTGATTCCCAAAGTGGGCGCTACAGCAATTCAGGGGGGCAGTGATGGCCACAGGTGCATTTGTTTTAACTTTTTTTGTATTACCTTTCTATTCTGAGTTCAATAAATAGTTTCATAATTTCAAACTTCAATGTTTCTAATTTACACCTTTCTTTACTATATTTTACGAAAAAGGTAGAAACATTAATACATATATCTTTCTGTTTAATTGCTATTAAAATTTTAAAAAAAATTAATTTCCAGGGGGCGCTGAGTAATTTTTCTGGAAAGGGGACGGTAGGCCAAATAAGTTTGGGAACCACTGTACTAGTCAGAGTGTCTGCCCCCTGGTGGTCAGTGCTTGTCATAGCGACTAGTCGACCAGGTCAACTGTCTGCCCCCTGGTGGTCAATGCACATTATAGCGAGTGATTGAGCGGCCTTAGCATATCATTAGCATACTATGCTTTAACTGGTTGAATGGACAACCGGACACTTAGTATATTAGGCTTTTATTATACAGGATGTGTTCTAGCCTTGTGCTAAGCACTTTACACACATTAAACTAATTCTCACAACCAGTCTGAGAGATAGGCACTAGGTTAATCTCCACTTTTATATGAAAATATGAAGGCTTAGAGAAGTTAAATATCCTGCCTGATGCTACAGAACTGTCAGAGCAAGCATTCAAACTGCATGATGTTAATTGTTAGGCTATTACTGACTTAGACTGAACAGAGACCAAAAACCACATTTGTACAGTTGGAAGGGATGAGCAAAAAGAGACTATTTCTATAGTTGTAATGATTATCTACATGATAATTGGCACAAATTGGAACACAATGATTTTTCCAACATTAGAAGGAACTACCTCACATCTATGATAAGGTCTGGGAAAAGAAATCAGACGTCTGGCTTAAATCCAAGTATGGAGGCTTCTGATCTCCTACTGTTGTTAGTAGAGGAGCAGTGAGAGAAATAGCTGACACTATGGACAGTGATGGAAAATAGCAGGAAAAGTATCTGGGACTATGTTTCAGTCCACAGGTTAGAGAGGCCCTGATAAGACAGACACTAAGACAGAGATGCTGCTCGTGCCTTGTCTCCCTTCCCTTCATTCTTTTTAGGACCAGTTCCAACAGAACATGATTATGGCCAGAGTGTCAGAACAAAACAAGTTTAATCAACAGCACTACATTTTCATTAAAGGAAGAAATTACAGGCTTAATGTCCTAGGTCCAATAACATTTTAAGATATCAATGAGAATTCTAGTATTCAACAACCCTGTTTCTTAATGCATTTTTGCTGAGATAATTCTCGTTGTCAGATGTTAAGCAAACCTGGTCCCTGCCCACTAAATGCTGGTAATTAATATCTTTCAGTCACCAAGACAACCCAAAATGTCCCCTCTAACTCCTAATGTCTACTATCTGTCTAACCTACTAGAATGCAAGCTTCATGTACGAAAAGATGTATTATCTACCTAGTTCACTAATACATTCCTAAGGCCTGAAATAGAATCTGGGGAGGCAAGCAGTGAGGCACAAAGGACAGTATATCTTTTTTTTAAAAAAATAAATCTTTATTGTTCAGATTATTAGTTGTTCCTTTTCCCCCCCCCCCCCATAGCTCCCCTCCACCTGGTTCCCACCCCACCCTCTGCCCTTACCCCCCCCCACTGTCCCCATCCATAGGTGTATGATTTTTGTCCAGTCTCTTCCCACACCCCCCATACCCCTTTTCCCCCCTTGAGAATTGTCAGTCCACTCCCTTTCTATGCCCCTGATTCTATTATATTCACCACTTTACTCTGTTCATCAGATTTTTTATTCACTTGATTTTTAGATTCACTTGACAGATGTGTATTTGTTGTTCGTAATTTTTATCTTTACACCTTTGTCTTCTTCCTCTTCTTAAAGGATACCTTTCAGCATTTCATTTAATACTGGTTTGGTGGTGATGAACTCCTTTAGCTTTTTCTTATCAGTGAAGCTCTTTATCTGACCTTCAATTCTAAATGATAGCTTTGCTGGATAAAGTAATCTTGGTTGTAGGTTCTTGTTATTTATCACTTTGAATATTTCTTGCCACTCCCTTCTGGCCTGTATAGTTTCTGTTGAGAAATCAGCAGACAGTCCTATGGGCACTCCCTTGTAAGTAACTAACTGTTTTTCTCTTGCTGCTTTTAAGATTCTCTCTTTGTCTTTTGCCCTTGGCATTTTAATTATGATGTGTCCTCTTTGGATTCCTTTTGTTTGGGATTCTCTGCGCTTCCTGGACTTGTAAGTCTATTTCTTTGACCAGGTAGGGGAAGTTTTCTGTCATTATTTCTTCAAATAGGTTTTCAATATCTCGCTCTCTCTCTTCTTCTGGCACCCCCATAATTCGGATGTTGGTATGCTTGAAGTTGTTCCAGAGGCTCCTTACACTATCTTCATATTTTGGATTCTTTTTTCTTTTTGCTTTTCCAGTTGGGTGTTTTTTGCTTCTTCGTATTTCAAATCTTTGACTTGATTCTTGGGATCCTCTTGTCTGCTGTTGGATCTCTGTATATTATTCTTTATTTCAGTCAGTGTATGCTTAATTTCTAGTTGGTCCTTTTTCATATCCTCAAGGGTCTCACTAGATTTATTGAGGGTCTCACTAAATTGGCGGTTTCTAGAAAATTCTTGAAAAACCTTTGAACTCTATATCCAGTAGTTTGCTTTCCTCCATTTCTGTCATTTGTGACCAGTTTGTCTCTGCATTTTTTATGCTTCCCTGTGTTGATAGAGTGGCTTTCTGTGCTAGGTATCCTAACGGACCCAGTTGGCTCAGCTTCACCAATTACCTGGGGTGGACACTCTTGGTGCACCCCTTTGTGGCCTGTGTGCACAGTCTTGTTGTAGTTAAGCCTTGATTATTGTAGGTATCACTGGGAGGAATTGACCTCTAGGTCAATTGTCTGTGAGAATCAGCTGTGTCTACTACAGTGGGAGAACTTCTGTGCTGAAGACACCCTTATGGGGCAAGACTTGCTTCAGTGGGGCTTTGGTGCTCCCTGAGTCTGCCCCCTGAGTGTGTCCCTTATGGATCTGAGGAGTTTCAATCTGGGTGGTCCCAATCTGACCACTGGGTACACAGGCTCTTGGATCTCTAAGGAGGTGCTAATTTAGCCTCTGCCTGAGGCTACCCAACAGGAGCTATGAAGAGATCTGCAGGTTCCTCTTCCTTGTTTGGGTTTTGGAGGTGCCCAGATGAGGCCCAGCTGTGAAGCAATGCAAGCTGCTGTGGGGCCTTGAGCCTTCTTTTGGAGGTTCTGGGTCTTTCTGATCCAGCTGCAGTTTGTTAGGTAATTTTAGGTCTCAAAGGGCCAGCCCATTCATATGCAAAAGCCTCTGCACACCGCTTGGGTGGGGCGGGGTCTCAGGGAATTAACAGGGCAGAGCAAACAGCCATGGCTGATCCTCAGTCCTGCCCTAAGAGGTCCCGGGTTTCAGTGTCCTGGTAATCGCTGCAAGCACCTCTGAGAGAAAGCCGCCCTCGAGTTCCGCCCGCTGCCAGACAGTCCAGTTTCTCCCCGTATGAGTCTGGGTCCCCAGAGACTCGCCCGGAACTGGAGTCAGGGCTGTCGAGAGCTTGTGCCTCCCTCCCAATTGCAAAAGACACCAGTGTCCTCCGTTGCCAGCCCCTTTCCGCGCGCACTCGAGCCTCCGTACCTCTGCACTTTACTTCCGCACCTCCTCTGAGTCTCAGTGTGCTTTTCTCTTTCCTTCTAGTTGTAGAATTTCCACTCTGCCAGCCTTCCTGTGTTTCTCGATGATGTCTGGAAAGTATATCTTATAGCAACTTAGCACCCTAACATCCTGGTCAATTCTGACTGCTACTGACAACTGAGTCTCCATAACCTGGTTCAACTTTTTTCAGTATTCCACAAACTATAAATAGTTAAGCATATACACATAAAGAAAATTCACAATCTTGATTACTACTTTCACTGTGTCATAAAATTAAACTATCCCACAGATGACAGAAGATAGAAACACCATACATTTCTGTTGATCTAAAAACAAACAACAAAAAAACAACAGACTGAGATTCTTTTCTCCTGTCACAGAACTTATGTGTGACAACTAAGCTCACTCTTTCTGTTTTAATCTTTTCATTTCTTATTGAGACAGGTGGTTACACCCTATTTGTATTCATGTGTGCTCACAAATCAGGTTTTTGCTAAAAGTCAAAAGTGAGCTAGAATTTGGTCCTTCCTTGCGTTACATGTCTGACCTCACAATTCAGATTGAGACTTTTCCCTGTGGGAGAGGTGTTATATTTCACTGTGATTTTACAATATATTTATTGTGACTTTTAAATGTCTAATAGGTGAAGAAATAACTAGTCCCACAGATTTCCCCAATGACCAATAAATTTTAAAAATATTAATCTAATTTAGGTAATTATCTATCAACACAATAATGAATGCTTCATACGTTCACTGAGGAGGCGGAGGAGAAGAAACTCTTGAACAGACTTACCTCCTCAAAGCCCATTTCAAATAAACATTCAACGGCTCCTCTGACGGGCAAGAGTCTAGTAGAAAAAGTTGTGTTTCCAATCCGAATAGATCTATATTTTTCATCATTAGGGTTTCTGATTAAAAACAAAAAAAAAGTCTGATTACATGTTATATGTAACAGTTAATATTTTTCACGGTTTTTTGCATTCCTTTTCACATTTTATACCAGCTATATTCCTACAAAGTAGGATAAATCCCAACTTTAAAGAAAGGGGGAGCAGAGTCTGGAAAAGTGCCTGATTTTGTGATTCTTTCCTTACCATACATTTCTACAACATCACTGTTTAATTTCACAGCTGAAAATATTAATGCTGCCATAGGAAATCCATGTGATATTTTAATACTGTGCTATTAAAGCTAGATACCTTTATGAGTTTTTAGGTTGCTAGGGAAAAAATCCTTATCAGCGAGCTCCAAAGAGGCAGCTGAAGGCTTTGCCCTACTTTGTTCTGATGAATCTCAATCATTAAAAATGGTGTGTGATGGCCCAGCCGCAGTGGCTCATGGTTGAGCATCAACCTATGAACCAGGAGGTCATGATTCGATTCTCTGGCGGCTCGATCCCCAGTAGGGGGCATGTAGGAGGCAGCCAGATTCTCTCTCATCACTGATGTTTCTCTCTCTCTCTCTCCCCCCCTCTCCCTTCCTCTTTGAAATAAAAATATACTAAAAAAAAAAAAAGAATGGTGTGTGACACATAGATGGTGGCTAATAAACATTTATGAAATAAATGAATAAAAGAAATTAAGAAGCTATAAAACAGATCACAGTTCCTCAAAGACTTTACTTCTGACAAACATGAACCTAGGTCAGCCATGGGCAAACTACGGCCCGCGGGCCGGATCCGGCCCGTTTGAAATGAATAAAACTAAAAAAATTAAAAAAAATAAAAAAAAAAATACCGTACCCTTTTATGTAATGATGTTTACTTTGAATTTATATTAGTTCACACAAACACTCCATCCATGCTTTTGTTCCGGCCCTCCGGTCCAGTTTAAGAACCGATTGTGGCCCTCGAGTCAAAAAGTTTGCCCACCCCTGACCTAGGTATACCTTTAGTCACTTGATTTTCTTTCTTCCGTAAACAATGACTGGCTGTATTTACTGTAAGTTCTGCTTCAGCTCAAGATATATTTTTGTCACAGCAAATATGATGGTAAAATGAAGATATGAATTTCTTTTATCATAACTAACATTTTGAATAGTATACATGTGATCAGACCGGCATATGAAAAGTTTTGATTTGAGTTTGTTAAGAACCTTGATAAATCAGAAATGCTATTTAAAAAAAAAAAAAAAAGAAAGAAAGAAATACAAAATTAAGGTAATCATACTATTATACTCTAAATATCTTCGGAACATAATTTAGTATGATAAGTTGGTTTTACATTTGATACCAACTCTTTTTAAATGGTGGTGGCTTCCATTAGGATTATATTAAGGATTCTGAGGCTGTGTCAGGGATCCACAGGAAGGAGTTTTGAGGCCATCTGCCCGGGGATGAAACTGGTGGTGGGGGGGGATGCTAGCAACTGATTGACTATCTTTACCCTAACTAAACATACTCTGTGAATATTATGATATCAAAACACCCCCCAAAAGAATTTTTAATTGTGGAAGTCTTGACAAATTTCATATTTCTTTTCCATCAAGCAATTCCCTACTGCCCAATTGTTGTAAATACTATATGAATCATTTTAAACCTCTTTAATTTTATTTCAAAAATTATACAAATTTATTACAAAATATTCATAGACAAAATCTCTAAAATTCTCAAAATGTCCACACAGATTGGTGCTAACCTACAAACACTTTGCTACCCATTCACAAGAAGGAAAGCAATTGAGAGTATTCATGTTGCCATGAAACTTTCATTGTATTTTACAAAAATTTTAGCTTCACACTACTGGAAATTAGAAAAACAAACAAAACCAAGGGGAAGAAACCAAGATGGCGGCATAGGTAAACACCTGAAATTGCTGCCTCGCACAACCACTTAAAAACTACAACTAAAAGACAAAACGGACATCACCCAGAACCACAGGAAGGGGCTGGCTGAGTGAAAATTCTACAACTAGAAGGAAAGAGAAAAGCACACTGAGACTCACAGGAGGTGCAGAAGTAAAGTGCAGAGGGAAGCAGCCAAAATGCAGAGACAAAAAAACAGGTCACAAATGACAGAAATGGAGGAAAGCAAACTACTGGATATAGAGTTCAAAACCACAGTTATAAGGTTTTTCAAGAATTTTCTAGAAACCGCCAATTTAGTGAGACCCTTGAGGATATGAAAAAGGACCAACTAGAAATTAAGCATACACAGACTGAAATAAAGAATAATATACAGAGATCCAACAGCAGACAAGAGGATCCCAAGAATCAAGTCAAAGATTTGAAATACGAAGAAGCAAAAAACACCCAACCGGAAAAGCAAAAAGAAAAAAGAATCCAAAATATGAAGATAGTGTAAGGAGCCTCTGGAACAACTTCAAGCATACCAACATCCGAATTATGGGGGTGCCAAAAGAAGAGAGAGAGCAAGATATTGAAAACCTATTTGAAGAAATAATGACAGAAAACTTCCCCTACCTGGTCAAAGAAATAGACTTACAAGTCCAGGAAGCGCAGAGAATCCCAAACAAAAGGAATCCAAAGAGGACACATCATAATTAAAATGCCAAGGGAAAAAGACAAAGAGAGAATCTTAAAAGCAGCAAGAGAAAAACAGTTAGTTACTTACAAGGGAATACCCATACGACTGTCAGCTGATTTCTCAACAGAAACTATGCAGGCCAGAAGGGAGTGGCAAGAAATATTCAAAGTGATGAATAGCAAGAACCTACAACCAAGATTACTTTACCCAGCAAAGCTATCATTTAGAATTGAAGGTCAGATAAAGAGCTTCACTGATAAGAAAAAGCTAAAGGAGTTCATCACCACCAAATTAGTATTATATGAAATGCTGAAAGGTATCCTTTAAGAAGAGGAAGAAGAAAAAAGGTAAAGATAAAAATTATGAACAACAAATACATATCTATCAACAAGTGAATCTAAAAATCAAGTGAATAAAAAATCTGATGAACAGAGTAAAATGGTGAATATAATAGAATCAGGGGCATAGAAAGGGAGTTGACTGACAGTTCTCGGGGGGAAAGGGTATGGGGGTGTGGGAAGAGACTGGACAAAAATCGTACACCTATGGATGAGGACAGTGTGTGTGTGTGGGGGGGGGAATAAGGGCAGAGGGTGGGGTGGGAACCAGGTGGAGGGGAGCAATGGGGGGAAAAAAGAGGAACAACTAATAATCTTAACAATAAAGATTTAATAATAATAAAAAAAAGTAGGTCGGCAAAAAAATAAAATAAAATAAATAAAAAACAAACAAAACCATGGTTATTCACTCCAGTTCATTTGAGAATCGTAGTTGAGAACCTCAAAGAAAAAGCTATATTCTATTGTATTCTTTCATTCTGTGTTTTAGTGCAAGGTTTCTCAATCTTGGCATTACTGACATTTGAGGCCTTTATTTTGAGAGGCTGGCTTGGGCACAGCAAGTGTTTACCATCCTTGGCATCTATGCCACACTGTATCACAAGTGTGCCTTTCTTACCACATAAACAAAAAACATTAAACTGAAAAATAATCCTACATTATCAAAGCTAGTTACAGATAAATTATGCATCTTCCCATGATTTTCAACACATTCCATAGGGTGTAATAAACACATCAGTACCTCCAGGATGATATATTCTACCGCTGTAAAACTGCTTGAGCTATTTCAATCTACCTTTTCTCAATAGCTTCCAGATTTCACATGATCAAAGTCTTTCACTGGGCTTCATTTTCTAATTTTTCTTTCCACTCTCACCACTGTTTTGATATAGCTTATTTTTATATGTTTCACACTAACTGTTGATATAAAGCTTCTCTCCTATAGGTTTTGTATAGTTTAGTTTCTATTGAGCAATTTTTTATCTTTTTATAACATGGATGGACCTCACATATCATTTATCTGTTTTTCCCACTAAAAGCAAATTGCAAACAACAAAATTACAGTATAATATCCAGTTACCCAAATCCTATCTTCCTCTTTTTAAATATGTTGAGCAGACCAGTTATGGTCTTGAGCCCAGACTGATGCCAAATGTCTGCCCAGAAGCACTCAAAGGCTTAGAGAATGTGGCTATATGGCCATCATCAGACCTCAGATTCCATTTCCTCCCTTGGAAAAGTGCAGGCAAACACTTTCAGAATCTCTAGCTTTATAGCATCATCCCAGGTTGTCTACTATTTTTGACCTCATTACTATTCTCCTTATCCTGCAGTGTCTAAAGCAGTGGTTCTCAACCTGTGGGTCGCGACCCCTTTGCTGGTCGAACGACCCTTTCACTGGCGTCGCCTAAGACCATCCTGCATATCAGATATTCACATTATATCGCTTCTCGGCCTTTTGGCTAAGATCAAGTGCAGATATTCACATTATGATTCATAACAGTAGTAACATTACAGTTATGAAGTAGCAACGAAAATAATTTTTTTTAAAATATATTTTATTTATTTTTTTACAGAGAGGAAGGGAGAGAGATAGAGAGTTAGAAACATCGATGAGAGAGAAACATCGATCAGCCGCCTCCTGCACATCCCCCACTGGGGAAGTGCCCGCAACCTAGGTACATGCCCTTGACCGGAATCGAACCTGAGACCTTTCAGTCTGCAGGCCGATGCTCTATCCACTGAGCCAAACCGGTTTTGGCAACAAAAATAATTTTATGGTTGGGTCACAACATGAGGAACTATAAAGGGCCAGAAGGTTGAGAACCACTGATAAAGTATCCCTAAGAATCATCTTTATTTTTGGTTGATCTTCTTCCATTAACTTAATTTTCTCTGCAGACTTTTCTCAGATGTTTTTCTTTTTTTTTAATCTCTGTTGACCACTGACTATCTCTGCAAGTTGTAATATTTATTTTGCTTGTTTTTTGGGGGGGGGGGGGGGTGGGTGTTGTCGGATAATGACGGTGAATGAATGGGGTCCTGAAAGGGAGCAAAATTTCTGGTACCTCACTCAACCACAACTTTTAACATATTTTGGTGTCTTCCAAGTTGTCTCACCCCCAATATCTACCAAACTGTTTAATTTATGGGGGAAAAAAGGTCTTTGTTTTTACTATTGCAATGGTAGGGAAGTCATGCTTTTCTCCTTACATATAAAAAGGCTGATATGCTAAGTGTCCAACTGTCCATCACATAGCAATGCCCAACTTCCTCTCCTTAGCGAATAGTCTCCTTGGAGTTTCTTCAGCCCAGGACATGACTTGCTTTATAGCCAGGTGCAAACATTTCACACTTTAACCAAATGTCTGTGAAGCATTTTCCCGTGCCTCATCTCATTTGATCCTCACTGAAGTCCTGGAATAGGTAGATAGGAGACTTGGTGGAATCCTATTTTCTTTTCATTAGCCGGAAAACAGATTTAGAAAGCTTAGAAACTTGACCCGATTGAAAAGAAGAAATGGTGGACCTTGAAAATGACTTCAGGTTTCTAACTGCGCAGAATACAGTCAAACACTGCTGCAGTTAAATATTTTACCCTTTGTTCTCCCTGCATGATCTACAATAATAATCTGCTTCATGTTGATATTTACTGCTGTGTTGCTGACAATTATTTGAAAGATAAGTTGGGGTGCTTCACTGGGCTGGAAAAAGCTTAGCTAAATCAGAAAGCGGGTCTAATTAAGCAAGTTTATTCTATATCCATAAAAGGCTAAGTTGACTCGCATATGCACAGTACATATAAAGCTCTCGCTGGTGCCAATTGCACACATGTTTCCATCTGTCATTGTCAATTGTAAATTTGGTTGACACTTCTACTATAGAGAAAGGGCGTATAGCGATATTAAAACATTCTAATTAATTTCTTTTCAATGTGCACAAATTCGTTCACCGGGCCACTAGTCTACTATATTTTTAAGATTTTCAGAAATGTTAGGAAAAGCAACCAAGTGAGTTGCTCAGTTTAAAAGGAATAAAAAGGTTTGCCGAAACCGGTTTGGCTCAGTGGATGGAGCATCGGCTTGCGGACTGAGGGGTCCCAGGTTCGATTCCGGTCAAGGGCATGTACCTGGGTTGCGGGCACATCCCCAGTGGGAGATGTGCAGGAGGCAGCTGATCGATGTTTCTCTCTCATCGATGTTTCTGACTCTCTATCTTTCTCCCTTCCTCTCTGTAAAAAAATCAATAAAATATATTTTTAAAAAAATAAAAATAAAAAATAAAAGGAATAAAAAGGTTAAAAAAAAGAAAAAAAAGAGAAAGAAATGTTAACAACAGGCTTCACACTGAAGTAAGAGCAGCTAAGAAAAAAGAAAAAAATATTTTTCTCTATTTCAGAAACACTGAGAATTAAATATATCTGATCATTTACCAGCCCTCTTCCTCTTTGGAATGCAAAATACTAGAAAGGGTTCACATAAATGGAAACTTAGTCATTACTAATCACAAAAGTTGCTTTGTAGGTCATTTAAAATATTTCTAGTCCTTCTGAAAATCTGTTATTCGGAGATACACGTACATTTTCAAAAACATTTATCTGCCTTAAAACCATGTGGGAACCATATTTGGCTTTAACTCTACAATTCTCTAGCTGACCACAAGGGAAACATACACATGAAAAACTGATAGATAACATGAGCCAAGTCGTTTATGTCTACCTTTTGCAAAAATCCCATAAGTAGGTGAGAGTTTACATAAATTGCCTATAATCACTTTTATAAAACGGTTGGCTGGGGAATTAAACTCACCAGCCTGATCACAACCCTTATATATTCTCCACCACGCATGATACCAACAAACTCCCCAATCCTCATTTAGCTACCTTGTCGAGAGTAACCTAAGTTAGAAATGTGAAGTTATTTTGATGTCTCCTCACATTACCAGTTCTTCCATTCAGTCATCCAAAATTGGCCATCCTTGCTTATAATACTTCGCTCTCCATTCTATCCACATTTACGCTTGTGATTCCTGCTATAGCTTTACAAATGAAACCCATGCCTTTTCAAAACTCCTTCATATGCTTCTCTTTCAGTCTAGAAACTAATCACTTTGTCTTGCCTATCATGTCAAATACAAGTTCTCTGCTACTCCATTAACTGGACCCATCTTATCAAACTTCTGTTCTCAAAACTGTTCTGTGTTAGGTCCCCCTGCTATCTTCTCACATAAACAAGTGAGAAGCATTGTCATGGAAACTGTTCTCTAGATTTTATGCAGTAGCTATTTTCCATACCTGTGTCTTTCTCCCAAACATATTCATTTTATTTGAAAGAAAAAAACACTTTCCATTCTTGCTTTCCAATCATATATGGTGCTTTCATAAGCAATAACTATATATAAAGTTTGATAAGGAAATTAATGGAAAATCAAAATTTTTTAAAAAGAACAAATTATCTTAGAAAACCATGTGGAATGCCAGTGAAACTATTACATATTTTTGAAAAAGTAGGTATCACTAAACACAGATCATCTTTATCTAGAAGTCAGTGAACTGGAAAAAGGTAAAAGGTGCAAATCCATGGCCTACAGTGCATGCAAATTAGCATATATTCTATTCTGCAATTTCATTAGCTTTATGATTCTGCGTTGGGAAATAGGAAAAACATCATCTAAAACAGAAATTTAAAGCTTAACCCAAAGTATTATTTTCACTTGTGTATAGTGACAAGTATTGTCGTGAAAACAAAAAAATTCTGCTAATGAAATTTTCATTTCAGCTCTCATTCTATGAAATACTATGCCAGACCCTGAGGTAGGAGCAAGGGCAAGACACTGCTTACACAGTGCCTTATCCCTAATGGTAATAGGTTCCCCCTAACAGGAACGAGAACAGAAAACCTTGATGTTCTCAACCCTCAAATAGTTAGATTAGCAAATCTGTAATGTAGTGTGGCTAGAAATATAGAATAAAGCTGAAGCTTTCTAAAGAGGTTAGCAGGTCACTGGACTTGAAAGATAAAGGATAGTCCCCACCCCTCCACTCCCATACCTGAAATAGTTTAAATTCTAAGAATATGAGGGCAGAGACAAATACTATTACTTAAGGCAAACTAAAATGGGTAGTTTTTCATACCATCTCCTGTTATATTAGTTCCAAACTCCTAATTCCCTTTTCAGATAAACACTTTTTAAGATCAGAAACACAAGCCAGTGAAAGGCTGTAACATGAACTGACAGCATGCCAGTTTCTTCTATGAGTCTGGTAAACATTCATAATGATGATTATGATGCCAAGACATTTGCATGCAAAGGATTTCCCTCCTCAAAACACCTTAATTTTAGAGTTTTGGGGTTTCATTGCATTGAAAGCAGAAGCAAATCCTCATTACAAGGCCATTTCCCTTTTCTGAATAGTGGCGTTTAAATAGTTTGGCGGCTTTCCACATGAGAGGTCCCAGCTGATGGGCTCTGGAGAAGTCAACCTGTGAGTTCATTCATGCCGAGTCCACTGGCATCCAGGAGCTCTGGAGAGCTGTTAGACCCCTTAGGCCAGTGGTTCTCAACCTTCTGGCCCTTTAAATACAGTTCCTCATGTTGTGACCCAACCGTAAAATTATTTTTGTTGCTACTTCATAACTGTAATGTTGCTACTGTTATGAATTATAGTGTAAATATCTGATATGCTGGATGGTCTTAGGCAACCCCTGTGTAAGGGTCGTTTGACCGCCAAAGGTCGCGACCCACAGGTTGAGAACTGCTGCAAGATGAGGGGAGAAAGGGGTCACAGAGGAGGAAGGGTCCCCACATAGGTCACAATTGTGTAGCTGTGTACAGTGCACAGGCTGCACCCTATGTGGCATCTGGCACATAATAAGGGCTCCCTATGTGTTTCCTTGAGTTTACTTTTAAGTCATTAATGTTACCTATATGACCGCTATTGTAACTGCCACGGGTTAAAACACTGCAGTTGTGGCTAAGGTCACGTGACATCTATAACCTGAAATTAACAGGGATTTCCTTTTAGACTTCATGCCAATGTAGCCACCACTTGGAAGGTCAAGTGCTCCAGGGGCCAAGGGGGCACAGAGAACCTAGACAGCCATCCTGGCCTGATAAACGAGGCAACACGCTAAAGCCCCGGGTACTCCTCTAAGCGAGTTCCACTCCCCTCCCCTGCACCCCAGGTCCCTGCTGAGGACACAGCCTTCGATCTAAGCCTGGTCGGCAAACTGCGGCTCTTTGGCCCCTTGAGTGTGGCTCTTCCTGAGCCCTTAGGAGGACCCTAATTAAGTTAATAACAATGTACCTACCTATATAGTTTAAGTTTTAAAAAATTTAGCTCTCCAAAGAAATCTCAATCGTTGTACTGCTGATATTTGGCTCTGTGGACTAATGAGTTTGCCGACCACTGGCAGGAGCTGAGGTGCTAATGACTCCGAAGGAGCAGCCAAACTTGCCTCCCAAACCCCGAATCTGTCCGGCCCCGGAGACCTGGAGCTGCGCTCTGGCTCCCAGGGGAAGGAAACACGGTGCTCCTATCCCAGGTGATTACCTTCACACATTGGTATTTCAAGAGTCATTTTGAAAGTGGAATCCAGATGTTCACATGAAAATGGTCCCTTTACAATCACGTGGCGAATCATGGCTCACGCCACAATCTGGGCACCGAAACAAGCACACCCTGGAAGGGTTTTCAAAACCCCGCTAACTCAGGATTGTGCTTAATATAATCACCAACTCTTCGGAGGGAAGCGTGCTGTCGGCGACTCACTTGTGACGGGCATTTGGAAATGGAAGGCGGGCGGTGGGAAGGCAAGGCGGGCGGTTTCCGGCGAAGCCGCTCTGGCAGCGGGTCCCAGGCAGGTGCCTGGGGGCCCGCCTTCCCCACCCCCTCGCCCCGCCCCGCCCCGCCCCGGGCCGCCAGCTCCCCCCAGCACCCCGACATCGCGGGCCAAGTTACACGTGCACAGAAACTTCCTCTTCCCGGGCGGGGCGGGGCCGGCCGGCTCTCCAGGGCCCTGCTCCGCGGGCGGCGATACGGAGCCGCAGCCAGACCCCGCCCCCCCGCCCCCCGGCCTCGCCGCCTTCAGGGGCCGGGCCGCGCCGGGCCGGGCGCCCCCAAACCCAGGCCGAGCCGGCGCCGCGCCCCTCCCGTCCCCGCAGCCCGGCCAGACCCTCCGCCCGCCACCTGAGGATGTTGTCCGCGTAGGTGAGCAGCAGCTTGGAGGCCTCCAGGAAGGTCTCCGGGGTGTTCTGGCAGAGCTCGGCCACGGCCGGGGACGCGCAGGCCGACGAGCTGCCCAGCGCCGCCGCCGCCATGCTTGAGCGCCGGCGTCCCCGCCCCCGCGCCGCGGCCGCACTGAGCACGCGCCGAGCGGCAGCCGCCCCTGCGGCGGGGAGGGCGGGGCGGGGGCTGCTGGCGGGGGTGGGGGCGCGAGGGCCTGAGGGGAAGGCGGGGGGTCGCCTGGAGGGGGAGGGGGAGGGCGGGGGTCGCCTGGAGGAGGAGGGCGAGGGCCTGATGGGGAAGGCAGGGAGGGGGGGGTCGACTGGAGGGGAAGGGGTCGCCTGGAGGGGGAGGGGGAGGGCGGGGGGCGCCTGGAGGAGGAGGGCGAGGGCCTGATGGGGAAGGCGGGGGGGGGGGGGGGGGGTCGCCTGGAGGGGGAGGGGGAAGGCCTGATGGGGAGGGCGGGGGGGTCGCCTGGAGGGGAGGGGGAGGGCGGGGGTCGCCTGGAGGAGGAGGGTGAGGGCCTGATGGGGAGGGCGGGGGGGGTCGCCTAGAGTGGGAGGGGGAGGGCCTGATGGGGAGGGCCAGGGCCAGATGGGAAGGGCGGGGGTCGCCTAGAGGGGGAGGGCGAGGGCCAGATGGGAAGGGCGGGGGTCGCCTAGAGGGGGAGGGCGAGGGCCAGATGGGAAGGGCGGGGGGGGGGGGGGTCGCCTGGAGGGGGAGGGCGAGGGCCTGATGGGCGGGGCGGGTCTTGGTCGGGAGGGGCCGGGGCTTGACCGGAGGGGCAGCGGAGCCTGGTAGGAGGGGGGCGGGTCGGCGCGCCAGGAGGGGCTGTTCTGTAGAGACTGGGGGTTCGGCCCAGAGGGGCGGGCCGGGACTGGGGCTGGGCTGGAGGGAGACCCGGGGGTCGGGCGCTGATGGGAGGGGCAGGTGCTGGGCGTGGTGGGTGGGGCTGCTCCCCGGAGGGCAGCGGCCTGGTTGTCCCGGCCACCGGCTTCGACCCGAAAGGGTGGGGCGCTTGCTGGCCGGTGCCCAAGGGAGCGGGAGGGGGACTTTGGAGGACAGACCGGGTGCCTGGTGGTGAGGGTCTTCGCACCTTAAATCGATCCAACCAGGACGTGGGGACCCGCCCTGTACCTCCAACCACCGCTTTCCCCCAATAAAGCCATCTCACGGCTTCCTTCAGAGATTGTCCGGCCTTCCCGGACAGATGCGGCCAGACACCAGAGGAAGGAACTGCAAACGTCCGAAAACAACCCCGTAGCTTTAAAACTCTGCTGGGTTTCCGGTATCGCAGTTCTTTCTAGAATTAGATGAATGACTGAAAATGTCTTACCGAAGTCCCAGCGCAAATAATGTGATGACTTTTCAAAGAAGTGCTTTTCACCCCTAAGCGGTTTGGCTCCGTGGATAGAGCGTCGGCCTGCGGACTCAAGGGTCCCGGGTTCGATTCCGGTCAAGGGCATGCACCTTGGTTGTGGGCACATCCCCAGTAGGGAGTGTGCAGGAGGCGGCTGATCGATGTTTCTCTCTCATCGATGTTTCTAACTCTCTATCCCTCTCCCTTCTTCTCTGTAAAAAATAAATAAAATATATTAAAAAAAAAAAAAAGAAGTGCTTTTCAGACCTCAGGTTGCAGTATAGTGTTTCGTAGGCTCAGTGTACCTTCTGGTGTGACCAGCATAAAACACACACACTAAGGACACAATAGAATAGAAACGGGGAGAGGAAAGACAGTAAAAATATACATCCCACAGAGTAAGCGTATTATTTGTGACTTTGTTTTGCAGGTGGATCATGTGGATCATGTGATCTGTATCCATTATTCCTCTTAGAAGATGAATCCTAACCTCTTAAATCCATTCTCTCTCTGCCTTACTAATGTCCTTAAAAATGTTTTTCCTTCTTTGCAGAAATTCCTTTCCTAACCTCAACAAATACTTGTCTTGACCTTATGTTTTTAAGAGAAGCTACTTGCCTAAGTAACTTCTTTAAATGTTCTTCATACTTTTGTTTGCTTCTAAAATTTGAAAATTTCTTCCAGTATCTATGAGCAAGGCCCTGGCTGTGCCATCTACTTCAATTACCCTTCATCTGCCAGATATTTGTGAGGAGTTTTTAATATGTGTTTTGGGCCAGCTTCCAAGAATAGTGTGTTTAACTGGTAGTATCTTGCTAGCTGCTATAACTAAAATTTTCAGTGATTTAACACAAGAGTAATGTCTTGCTTGCATAACTGTTTAATAATACAGGTGTCATGAGTTCGGGGGTGGGGGGCAGCTTTCTTCCATGTAATGATTCAGGGACCCAGGCTCCTTCCATCCCATAGAATGGAGGTCAACCAATATTTTTTGTAAAGAGCCAGATAGTCAATGCTTAAGGCTTTGTGGCGGTAGAGTCTCTGTTTCAACTATTTACCTCTGCCTTTGCATTTGTAGTTCCATAGACATTACTTTAAAATGTATGGGCTTGGATGTTTCCAAAGAAACTCTATTTACAAAAACAGGTAGCTTGCTGGATTTGACCTGTAGTTTGCTAACTTCTGCCATAGATTTACAGAGACTTCTGCATTTAGTTAATGGTTGGGCAGAAAAAAGGCCTACCTGCTTAACCATATGGGCTCAGAAATGACACACAGCTTTTGTCTAGCATTGTTGTTGGCAAAAATTAAGCCCCATCTAGATAAAAGGAAGGCAGGCTGGGAAATGTAGTCCCTGTCTGGACAGGTACTGCCTAGCCCAGTGGTTCTCAACCTTCTGGCCCTTTAACTACAGTTTCTCATGTTGTGACCCAACCATAAAATTATTTTCGTTGCTACTTCATAACTGTAATGTTGCTACTGTTATGAATCGTAATGTAAATATCTGATATGCAGGATGGTCTTAGGCGACCCCTGTGAAAGGGTCGTTCGACCGCCAAAGGGGTCGCGACCCACAGGTTGAGAACCGCTGGTAGCCTCTATAATAAAGATGGAAATTTGAGGGACTTGGGTTATAACTAGCTGTTTCTACCACAAATTATATTCCTCTTAATTTTTCTTACGAGGAATTGTATAATAATTATTAAATATTATATAGTATTTATGATTTTTTTAAAGAGGAAAACACTATTTTAAAAAGTCTTCGGAGGAAACCCAGTATATACAGAACAACAAAGTGGTGTGCTCTGGACCTGAAGGAGTGTGGTGTGCGTGTGTGTGTGTGTGTGTGTGTGTGTGTGTGTGTGTTGTATATGATAGACAGAATGCCATCACTTTAGCCATCACTTTGACAGAGATAATGGCTGTACAGTACTTTTGTGGAGAACATACAACCAGAGTGTGAAAAACCAATGACATAGACTTAATACAGTGATAATAACATACAGTCCACAAAATCATAGAAATGATCATTTCAAGGGTAATTAAGTACTTTATTGTTTATTTTAAATCACCTGAAATTTGAATCCTTCAAACTACTCTTTACCAATACTTCTGTTAAAATTCTTGCTTAATTACAGTCTCTCTTGGACACCACCATTTAGAAAGGTATTAAGATATTTTATTACAAGGGACTTTGACGCATTCTTTTTTCCCCTTCTGCTTCTTCCACTTAAGTCAAGTGGAAAATATCTTGATTTTTTTAGTTTCCTTTAGAACTAAAATTGAAAATATGAAGCTACCCTTAATCTCTATATCAACCGTTGCTTCAAACAACTAAAGGATGTTCTAATATGAATTCAGCTTTGATTTTCCATTCTTTTACTTGATTTTATTTTCTTCAGAAATCATTTTTTTCAGGATTCTAGCTTTAAAGCACCATCTTTAGAATTGACACATGGTGGCACTATTCTTAAATGGAATAGAAAAAACAAACAAAAAACCCACACCATTACATTTTTCCCACAATTGGTTTTGTCATAAAAACCAAAATGCTGAACTCAATAAAGACCATTAGCAAGGGAGGAGTCGAAGCCTTTCAGGAATTGGTATGTGTGAAGTGGCTTTGTTCCAGACAAAAGGGAGTAACAGAGACCCTGGTGAAGGGAGTAAGTTCACCGCATCTTTCCTAGAGAAATTTAGATTAAATAAATGATTGCAGTACAAATCAGACCAGAACTGCCAATCTATCATCTCTGACCTACAGGCTGTAATCCAGAATCTTCAGCAAGACGCCCGAGGCTTTTTGATTGGCCCCTCCTTTACTTCTCCTTCACTGTTGCTTTGTCCCATATCTCAAATCCAGTATTGGCCAAATTGAACTACTAGTAGTTTGCCGCAGATAACCATGTCTCCAGGCCTTTGTTCTACTCCACCTATCAGGGTGCTATTTCCCACACAATTTACTAGACAAACATTTACTCGTTTTCAAGATGCAGCTCAAGGATGACTTTTTTGAAGCCTTTCCTGAACTTGGGAGGTAGCATTGATGCCCTTGTCCCCTTTGTGTTATTATAATAATTCCATTCTTCTATGATAGTACCTGTTTCAGTAGTTTGCACATATGCTTCTATGGCTGTCTTCCTCTTTTGACTATAAACTTCTCAAAAGTATGAGCATGTCCTGCTCATTTTTGTATGCCAGCTTCTAGCACAAGTGGGAGGAAAATGAATGTTGAAGATAAAGTACAAAGATGAAGAAAGAAAAGCTAAAGTAAACCCCAAGATAGTGGGATCAGTTTTGCTGGATGGAAATCTATTTAATAGGTAATGGGACCTATATTTGGAAAGATAGTTTGAATTAAGATTACAAAATGTTTAAGTAAACCTAAGAAGTCTGAACCAGGAGACTATGGTAAGTTGAGCACTTTTGAAGATTTTGATGCAAGAAAACACCATGGTGTTATATAGTGAGGAATATAGTGCTAAATCATATGTAGCTATTACAATATCATAAACTTTTCACCCCTATTCAAACGAAAGGAAAGGAGATCAGAGGTAGAATTAAAAATGAAATGACTTTGTGGTTTTACTTTTCTTGTTTTGTGTGTGTGTGTGTGGTTTTACTTCCCCCCCCCAAAAAGGTATTAATTGATTTGTCACTTCTTATCCAAGATAATTTTGTGATATTATAAAAATAAATAAGAGCACATTAAAACTATGTTTCATATGACTTTGGCTTTAAAGAAAATATTGAAGGTCTTTTCACAATGATTTTAAAATATACTACAATGAAAAGAGAGCAAGTTTGGGTACTTATTATCATCAAGTTTTAAGTTATTTTATAACTACTCTTTTTTTTTTCTAAAGTATATTTTATTGATTATTCACAGAGAGGAAGGGACTGGGATAGAGGGTCAGAAACATCGATGAGAGAGAAACACCAATCAGCTGCCCCCTGCACACCACCAACTGGGGATGTGACCGCAACCAAGGTACATGCCCTTGACTGGAATCGAACTCGGGACCCTTCAGTCCACAGGCCGACGCTCTAGCCACTGAGCCAAACCAGCCAGGGATATAACTACTCTTAAAGTAACTGTATTGTCATTGAATAAAGTGACTAAGAAGTGACTGAAGGGGCACTGGATCAAGTATGACTTAAGGTCATACTGGGTTTCACTGAACAATACTCTAGTTGGAATCAATCACTTCCAGGGACATTGCCCAACCCTGGCTGGGTGGCTCAGTTAGTTGGAGCATGGTCCTGTTCACTAAATGGTTTCGGGTTTGATTCCAGGTCAGGGCATGTACCTAGGTTTTGGGTTCAACCCCTGGTCTGGGCACGTACATGGGGTAACCAATCAGTATTTCTCTCTGTCTTCTTCTCTCTAAAATCAATAAAAACATATCCTTAGGTGAGGATTATAAAAAGAAACTGCCCAGAAGCAAAATTGTTGGGAGGTTCAGATGCAGATTATATAGTCAATCCTTTATCTAAAGAGGATTAAAGCTCACACCTGTGAGGGCACGTGAGCAATAGGGATGGTTATCTAAATGTTACTTTGATGATTTCTTGCATTTTAAAATAGTTTCAAATTGTATTTTCTATTCACAGATTCATAGCCAGCTCTGAGCAAATAAAGATACTGCATTTTTCTGACACTTAGAAATAAACTTATACATTCTTCTGTTGTCTCTCTTTTTATCAGATATTGGGTGTGATATTTTGAGCACTGCTGTAGATCCAGCAACAATGTTTTCCCAAGTGTAAAAATAACTGCATTATCGAAACAGCATTATTTATTGTGGAAAACATAGTAAAAAAGGCTAAACAAAAATAAAAGGAGGCGGAATAAAAAACTAAAAAATTGGTATACACTTTTTTGTAACTTGTATCTCCTAACATAGTTTTAGTATCTTTCCATGTTAATATTCATTTATAAAATTATTTTAAATAGCTGCACAGCACTTAGATGTACCTACAGAACTCAACCAATTTCCTAGTACTGGGCATTTTGGTTAGTTTTACTTTACTATTATAAGTAACTCTGGGAGGCACATTAATACCTTTAAGGCTACAGTAATTTCCTTTTTTTCTAGGATTCCAGTAGAGTATGATGGTGTTTCTTCTCCAAAAGGGGATTATGTGGGCATTATCATTACAAAGAAAAAAGAGAAAATCCCGTTGTGATGGCCAGGAAAGCGATCTCATCACCTTAGGGGCGCGTTCTAGATTTACTTGGAATCCCTGAGCTTGCGGGAGAGGAGATTCTGCAAGGGCGCCTCCCACAGCCTGACCTCCGCCAAGGTGACGCGGAGGAAGGACAGCCGCAGGAGCGGACTCATAAAACATGTCTTCACGCGCATGCGCGGGCTTACGGGAACGCGCTTGGGCGGGCTTACGGGAACGCGCATGCGCGGGTTTACGGGAACGCGCGTACGCAAGCGCGCATTGTCGCCACGGACGTTGGCTGCACGAGTCGCCAGAGGACTTAGTAGAAGGTATTGGCTGCTGGGTTCTCTTGATATTTCTCCCGTCCACCACCAAATCGGGTCGGGCTTAGATCGTGAGGGGGGAGTCTAATGACCTCGTTTCCTCTCTCCTGCTTTCTTCGGGGGTGTGTGATGGTGCTTGGGAGGCGGTGCGGAGGATTGGCCACACCTCTTTACTCCCCGCCCATGGCCTTCGCAGTCCCAGAAACTCTGGTTATCTCCACGTTTTGAAGATCAATAAAGTCCACTTACTCCCACCTCCAAGAATAGGCCCTGAAATGTGTTCAGTGCCACTGACACCAGAAATGCTATTTAGAATAAGGCTAGGTAATCCTGGACAAGTATGCTTCCTGCAGCCCATATCAGGCTGAGTACCTTTATATTTTTCAGAGTATAATTCGGCAAACTCATTAGTCAACAGAGCCAAATATCAACAGTACAAAACGATTGAAATTTCTTTTGAGAGCCAAATTTTTTAAACAAACTTAAGGATTGAATGAATCATCACTTCACCTCTTTGTCTTGAAATGTCTGAGGATACTTAGAGACCAAAAAGAAAGTTAAGTCCAAACAGGTGGTCTGATGATAGGTATAAATCAAAATGATGTAGCCCTAGCTGGCTTGGCTCAGTGGATAAAGCGTCAGCTTGCGGACTGAAGGGTCCCAGCTTCATTCCGGCCAAGGGCACGTGCCTGCGTTGTGGGCTCCATCCCCAGTAGGGGGCGTGCAGGAGGCAGTTGATCAATGATTCTCATCATTGATGTTTCTCTCCTTCTCCTTCTCTGAAATCAGTAAAAAAATATATTTTAAAAGTTTAAAAAAATTAAAATGACATAATATTATTTTCCCTGTGCTCATTACCAGCTCACACCAAGCACCTGAAAGAACACTTCGGATACTGTTTTTCCAGCCTTTAAGCTATTGAAATAATAGTACCTCCTGGGCGTGTTCTGCTCTGTTACTGGAGTGTGTTTCTGATCGTCTGAATCTCAACCATGTTTTCAAACTGCTTGCAGAATATCATAAAAATTACAAACGCTCACCTTCTACATTCAGGATTATGCCACCGATTAATAAGAAATAAAAGGAGGTGTTTCGGAACTGTGCCAACATCCAGATTGCACAGGCGGGTTGTCGTTACAGGCATTGGCTTAGTGACTCCTCTTGGTGTTGGAACTCAGCTGGTATGGGACCGCCTGATCCGAGGAGAGAGTGGCATTATCTCACTGGTTGGTGACGAATATGAGAGTATCCCTTGCCGTGTTGCTGCTTTTGTGCCAAGAGGTTGTGATGAAGGTCATTTCAATGAACAAAACTTTGTGTCCAAATCAGATCTCAAGTCCATGTCTTCCCCCACCATTATGGCCATTGGGGCTGCAGAGTTAGCCATGAAAGACTCTGGCTGGCATCCTCAGTCAGAAGCTGATCAAGTGGCTACCGGTGTTGCAATTGGCATGGGAATGGTTCCTCTTGAAGTTGTTTCTGAAACTGCTTTGATGTTTCAGACAAAAGGTTACAATAAAGTCAGCCCATTCTTTGTCCCGAAGATTCTGATCAACATGGCAGCAGGCCAGGTCAGCATTCGATATAAACTCAGGGGCCCCAATCATGCAGTCTCTACAGCCTGTACCACAGGAGCTCATGCTGTGGGAGACTCCTTTAGATTTATAGCCCATGGTGATGCTGATGTGATGGTGGCTGGAGGAACAGATTCTTGCATTAGCCCTTTATCTCTTGCTGGGTTTGCCAGAGCCCGTGCCCTGAGCACAAACCCTGATCCTAAGTTGGCATGTCGACCATTTCATCCAAAGAGAGATGGTTTTGTAATGGGAGAAGGTGCAGCTGTGCTGGTGCTGGAAGAACATGAACATGCAGTTCAAAGAGGAGCCCGGATCTATGCAGAAATTTTGGGCTACGGACTCTCAGGTGATGCTGGTCACATTACCGCCCCCGACTCTGAAGGAGAAGGTGCCTTAAGGTAAACACTTTTTTTTCTTTTCATTCAAAATATTTATTCAAATAAGACATTTTATTGGAGTGTCAAGTGAGGGGAAATTGTAGTGTCTGGCCTAGTGTATGGTATCTCTGTTGTTGTTTCATTTTAGACTAAACAAAGTGTTTTTGAGTTTTTTGCTTAAACATGTTTCAAGCATTTGAAAATATTTGAAAATCCTTACAAAAATTGTAGTCAATGTGTGTTTTTTTTTCCTCAAGGGAAAAAGTCATTTCAGATAAATGAAAATATATTTTGTTAGAGATTATATAATTGATAGGCTTATATGTTTATCTCTTGGTGATGAATCAGTCCAAGGTACTGGAGGTGACTCATTATTCCCAGGCAGATGGCATTCTAACTCACATGGTAATCTAACATGCGGTTCTGTTATTAGACAAAGGATTATTTCCATCCAGTGTACTTGGATATTTCTTTTATTTAAGCCATACAGATAATGAACCCCATGTTAAAATTAAACTTAGTTCTGATAAATTTCTGTTGTTATTTTACTAGATGTATGGTTGCTGCTGTAAAGGATGCAAATGTACAGCCCGAAGAGATATCCTATGTCAATGCACATGCTACTTCCACACCACTAGGAGATGCTGCTGAAAACAAAGCTATCAAACGTCTTTTCAAAGGCCATGCACATGCCCTTGCCATTTCCGCAACTAAGGGAGCCACAGGACATTTGCTGGGAGCTGCAGGGGCGGTTGAGGCAGCTTTTACTGCTCTGGCTTGTTATTATCGACAACTACCACCTACTTTAAACCTGGATTATACAGAACCAGAATTTGATCTCAATTATGTTCCACTGAAGGCACAGGAATGGAAAACTGAGAAAAGACGTATCGGACTCACCAATTCCTTTGGTTTTGGTGGTACTAATGCAACACTTTGCATTGCTGGCATGTAGGACAGACAAATCATTTGTGATTAAACATTGATTTTTTAATGTTATAAACAAACTTTATGAAGTGGAGAAATACTATGTTTCTATAAATGTATGTATGTATAAATGTATACTTTTATATCTGTGTCAGCGTTTCTTAGTTTTGCCACTACTGATATTTGAGGCTGGATAATTCTTTGTTGTGGGGAGGGGAGTTGTCCTTTACATTGTAGGATGCTATTACAATCTACCCACTAGATTGTAATAGCAGTCCCTTCCCCAGTTGTGACAACCAAAGATGTCTCGACATTGCCAAATGTGTCCTGAGTGGCAAAACAACCCCCATGTGCAAAGGACTGATCTAAGGTTTTCTAGTACTTTAGATTAAACAACTCTTCATGATATTTCACCTGTCTCTTTCCAAAGCATTTGGTGAGTAGCTGCTCTATGCTAGGTAAGGTTGCTGCACACTACAACTCCATATACACCATTTCCATGTAATATATAGGAAAGGAATACATATATAATGAAATTTGTATGATTGATCAACATTCTTTGAATATAGCAGTTAGCTTGCAATGATCTATTTACCCCTTACCTATCTAGCTCTCTTCATATTATCTATACTGAGATTCTGAAAGAAGGAAGTGAAATTGGTCTGGCATTTCTTATTCTTTTTGTATGGATGGCAGTACCTAGTGATTAATGGGGATAAGGGTTCTTAGGAAGTAGAACAGAACTTGGTGATATAAGCCACACCACCTTATTCCACCTACAGCTATAATAGAACGTTTTTGTGTTTACTTCCAACATTTCACCCCAAGTGCTGGGGTACTTCTACTTTTCTACCTTGAGGCTTTCTCTAAAGCCAACAGATCTCATTCATCTCCATTGGCTGGAAGTGTTGGGATGGGAAAGGGTACAAATTCTCTAGAGCAGTGGTTCTCAACCTTCCTAATGCCACGACCGTTTAATACAGTTCCTCATGTTGTGGTGACCCCCAATTTCATCGTTACAAATTAAACATAATTAAAGCATAGTGATTAATCACAAAAACAATATGTAATTATATATGTGTTTTCCGATGGTCTTAGGCGACCCCTGTGAAAGGGTCGTTCGACCCCCAAAGGGGTCTCGACCCACAGGTTGAGAACCGCTTCTCTAGAGGCTCAACCAGGTTCTGAAGGATGAGAGTTGGTGGATAAATGCCGCAAGTCTCAATTACAACTTCTCAGCTCTGCCCTAATAGTGCAAAGGCAGCCACAGGCCATATGCAAATGAATGGGTGTGGCATGATTTTGCTTGCGGGGAAGGGGCGGAGCAGATTTGGCCAATGGGCTGTAGTTTGAAAACTGTTCTAACTCCAAGGAAGCACATTGACAGGTTTAGCTAGCTAATTTTCTGTCAGTGGGGTATCCAGAAATTTTGCCATATAAGATTGGAAAACTGGATTTCAGTACTGGAATAATAATAATTATAATAACAATCGTTAATGTTTGTATTGTACCTACATTCCAAGCATTGTTGCAAGTACATTTCTTATAATCTTTTCATTTAATTCTCACAACAATTGTAATTTAGTAATAATGGTATCCAATTTTATGGATAAGGCATTTGAAATTTAATGAAATTAAAAAGCTAGTCCAAAGTTACACAGTCAAACAGTGGCGGACAAAGACCAAGAGTATCCTCCGATTCCAAAGAGCAGACTCTTAACCTCCTAAACATGCCAGTTGCTCAAGAGTAAGGATTGAGGCTCCCTACCAAGGGAGATCCTCTGGGGATGAGCAGAGCTAACTCATTTCTGAGTTGGGAGAAAGAATGCATCTCCTTGCACCTCTCCTTTTGTTTGAAAAAGAATAAAGATGTAACTTGCTTTGTTTATGCAGGTACTGACATATTATGTTAGAATGTATAAAGTCTGATATCAAACCCCAGCTTGAAAATCAAAATGATCCTTCTCTAAGTATAAATACTAGTAATGTACTCTTTCCAGACTTAATATCTGTACTTTTTTGTAATTTAAAAAAATTCATCTTAGTGTCTTAAAGAAAGGACCTATTAATTTATAGGTAAAAACACTGATGGTATATTTTACATTTACCATCAAATTGCATGTGATACATGCTCATTTTAAACAATTAAGGCAGTGCAGAAGAATATAGGTCACCTATTCTCTACTCCCCTTACACTGGCTAACAACATTTTATAACCTCAAAGTAACTGAAATATGTATTGCCATTTTGATTTGGCCTAACTTTAGCAACTAACACATGAGAATTTCCTTTATTGTTTCACTGGTTAATTACACCCAGACAAACCCTATTCAAGGTGAAAAGCCCACCTGAAGATCTTGTATTCCAGAGTGATTTGGTGGAAAGAATGGGAGATTTGGACTCAGTAGACCTCCATTTAAGTCACACTCACCGGGCTTCAGTTTTCTCACACGTAAATGGAGTCAGTAGCACTACTTATGCAAAAAACGGTTTTGAGCCTCAAGGTTGATCAATACACTAAGTGTAATTCTCTGTATAGAGTGGCTATTATGTTAAGAGATGAGTGTGGTCTTTTCCATATTAATAAGTTACCTAGAAGCTCGGTTGCTAAATCTGGGAAGACTTGATCAGTTTAGGATTTTATTGTTTTTATATCTCTATATTGATTATTATTATGACTATTATTAATATTAATATTGTGTCACCCTTGTAACCTGTTATTAAATGGTGAAAAGCTTTGCCAAGGTAAAAGCATTAGTGTATCCAGACTTTAGAAATTTCCCCTAAAATAATTGGTGTCAAGCATAGAAACATTAACAAAGAAGCTTATGAAATGAAAGAGATGAAAGGTTAGAAAGCTGCCTCTCTTGGCTGACTCAGGCCCACCCCTTCCCAGCAGCAGGGACTGGGGGGGTTGGGGGGTCGTGGTGGAAGGGATTAGATGACCTCACAAGGTTCCTTGTAGTCTGTGGTGTTTTTTGGGGGGGGGGGAGTTGTTTGTTTTTTGAAGTCTATTTAAAGATTGCAGTAATACTGCTGATGTGAAATCCTTTGTACACAGTGATGGTTGAAAATACGGGCTCTTGACCTGAATCTCTGCCTGCCTGGTTATAATTATATGCTTGAGATTAACAGGACTCAAATGCTCATGTTTTATACAAGCCATTGCATCTTTTTTCTCCTCAAGAATTTTTTTAAAACTGTATTTTAGACTGAAGGTAGAGGGAGAAGATTGATTTAAAAATGCATTCAGATACAGAAGGATTTAGATGATTTTAATAACTAAGCTTAGTTATCATATTGCAGTTCAGAAAGATGAATGAATAATAAGGTAGAATGCTAAGATCCAGGGGGTAATACTGAGACAGGACATCACTGTAGCAGCATATTAAGTAGAAAAGAGTCATTGTTAGCAGAGAATAGATAATTCCCCAAATCCATAAGCATCTGGTATGTCATAAGCAGCTTGTGTAGTATTTTTTCTTTTTTTTTTCAATCTTTATTGTTGAGATTATTACATATGCACCTCTTCCCCCCCACCCCCATAGCTCTCCTCCACCCAGTTCCCACCCCACCTAGGCCCTCACCACCTTATTGTCTGTGTCCATAGGTAATGTATACATGCATATAAGATCTTTGTCTATTCTCTCCCTGCACCCCTCCCCACACCAACTTCCCTCTGAGAATCGTCGGTCTGTTCCATTTCCATGTCCCTGATTCTATTCCATTAACCAGTTTATTCTGTTCATCAGATTTTTTTATTCATTTGATTTTTAGATTCACTTGTTGATAGATATGTATTTGTTGTCACTTTGTTGTTCATAATTTTTTATCTTTACCTTTTTCTTCTTCTTCCTCTTCTTAAAGGATACCTTTCAGCATTTCATATAATACTGGTTTGGTGGTGATGAACTCCTTTAGCTTTTTCTTGTCTGTGAAGCTCTTTATCTGACCTTCAATTCTAAATGATAGCTTTGCTGGGTAGAGTAATCTTGGTTGTAGGTTCTTGTTATTCATCACTTTGAATATTTCTTGCCACTCCCTTCTGGCCTGCATAGTTTCTGTTGAGAAATCAGCAGACAATCCTATGGGCACTCCTTGTAAGTAACTAACTGTTTTCCTCTTGCTGCTTTTAAGATTCTCTCTTTGTCTTTGCCCTTGGCGTTTTAATTATGATGTGTCTTGGTGTGGTCCCCTTTGGATTCCTCTTGTTTGGGGTTCTCTGCGCTTCCTGGACTTGTAAGTTTATTTCTTTCACCAGATAGGGGAAGTTTTCTGTCATTATTTCTTCAAATAGGTTTTCAATATCTTGCTCTCTCTCTTCTTCTGGCACCCCCATAATACAGGTGAACTCTCATGTTTGTACATGAATAAAAATCTGTGAACCCGGCAGTCAGACATCCCTCTTGCAATCTGGAACTGCTGGCTCCTAACCGTTCGCCTGCCTGCCTGCCTGCCTGATCCCCCCTAACCGCCTCTGCCTTCCCACCTGATCACCCACTAACTGCTCCCCTGCCAGCCTGATTGCTGCCTAACTGCTCCCCTGCCAGCCTGATCGCCCCTAACTGCCCTTCTCTGCCAGCTTGATCGCCCCTAACCGCCTCTGCCTTGGCCCCCGCCGCCGTTTTTTGTCCCGAAGAATGTCCGGTCTAATTAGCATATTACCCTTTTATTAGTATAGATTATTATCACTAATATGCATAAGTAAATTAGCAATAAGACTTTTGGAATGGTGGTAGTACAGATATATCAGTTAGCCTTCTAACTAACTAACTAGAGGCCTCCGCCTGGTATCTATGTGAAGCTTTATCTGCCAGGGAAAAAGATTGTTTTTCCCCCTCTAACTGGAAGTACCATGTCTTTCTGCAACAGCTGTGTGACTTCTGACAATCCTGATCAACTGTGTCCCAGAACAAAATGAATCTGGTTGCCCTGAATATCATTCTGTTTCACGATGGTTGATAGAGATTCGCTAATAATTTTGATCTGGTAAAGAGTCAGTCAGTGGAAAATTAGAAATTTTAATGAAGATTCTCATTAGTTGCTCTTCACAAATAATGGGCTGTAGTCCAACTCAAGATTCTTAGCAAAGCAATTCCTATTTCAATTATCACAAGTAATTATTAGAGTTTATATCACTTTGTGCTTCTTAAGTGCTTTCAATTATTTTTCCCACTATTCTTTGAATAAAAACACACACAAACCACAACACTAAAGAACCAGAAAACAAACCCTTTGAGGTATCTCAGAATGTTAATCTCCATTTCACAGATGGGGGAATGTGGGATAGTTATTGAGCAAACACCAATGTAGTCTGTTATCCTTACAAAAATAATGCAAATTTCTCTCCTAATGGTTGGCCATGACCAGCCCTTACTATTAAACAAATGTATTTACACATAAAAACACAAACATGTACATGCATGGTAGAAAAGATGCTCTTGGATCAATGCTTCTAATGCTCAGCAAAGAAATAGACTCCCTGCATGATTTCTCTCCAGAAAATAAATGTGTTGAATAAACCTGGTTTAAAGATGGTGATTTCGTCACTTCTCTGCTCGCTTCCTGCCTTCAAAATTCCCATTCTCCTGCCCTAGCTGTTTTGTCTCAGTGGATAGAACGTCAGCCTGTGAACTAAAGGGTCCCAGGTTTGATTCCAGCCAAGGCCACATGCCTGGGATGTGGGCTCGATCCCCAGTGTGGAGCATGTAGGAGGCAGCTGATTGATTATTCTCTCTCATCATTGATGTTTCTATCTCTCCCTCTCCCTTCCTCTCTGAAATCAATAAGAATATATTTTAATAAATTCCCATTCTCCTCCTTGTCTTCTTAATTCAGTTGGTCAATAAGTCAGTCAATGTACTCTTAATTCAGTTGGTCAATAAGTCAGTCAATGTTGGCTGTGTAGCAATTACACTGTTTCAGTTGCATGCACCTATTAGCAATTATTGTTGGCCCATGCACCTGTGGGTTGTCTGGGCTGGTTAGCTCCAGGCTGAGGAGGTAGTGTCTTACCTCGGGTATGCTTATGGCAAAGACCATAGGGCAATAGAATAATCTTAATGCATAAGCACATTTTAAATCTTTGCAGATGGCCTGGCTCATTGGCTTTCCCAAACTCAAGGTGCAGGTAAGCTTACTCCTCTCATCCGTGGGCCATAGCAAGGGTTTTGGGAGTATTATTGGTGGGAGTTGAGAGATAATCAAGTCCTGCAGAAACAGGCAGCCTCTTCCTCTTTTCCTTTGCCCCATCTCTTCTCTGACTTGCCTGCTAGAGTGTAACAACATCAGCAAGATGGGCCACAGTAAGATAGAGTCTTAGCAAGACCGTGATCCCCAAGGATGTGCCAAGTAGAAATGTAATACCCAAGGAGGCTATCCAGGGACTTCCTATGGATGTTAGATTTATGGCTAAAACACTCTAATAATATTCTACCCCTGTAGTTAAGCCCCTTGCAATGTGACTTTGAAGATCTTCTCATCAAGAGTTAGAATTCATTTCCCTGCCTCTTGATTCTGGGCTGACTGGTGACTTGCTTTAGCTAGTGGCATGCAGTAGATTTCACGGGATGCCAATTTCAAGCCTAGTCATTCCAGGGGCTTTCTCTCCTCCTACCACCATGAGAATAACCCCAGGCCAGCTTGCTAAAAGGTGAGAAGACCATTTAGGGGAGAGCTGAGTCCTCCAAGTTGTCCCTGCTGAATGAAGAAGGCACTGTTGATCAGCCAGTGTATGACCAACCTGCCAGCTCACTGCAGACACAGAAGAGGTCTCAGATCAACAAGCTGCCTGGCTGACCCATATGTGTATGAGAAATAATACATCTGTTTTGAGCCACTAAGTTATGGATGGCTTGTTAGGCAGAAGTACTAATTTAAATACCTTGGAGCTTCTCATCTTGGCTGCCTTGTACCATAGTATCCCTTTTCCAGATCCTGCATATTTTGGGGGCAGGCTAGAGGTGATAAACTATCCCCTGGTACCTTCTATATTCTCCAAACCTGCATCCTCACAGTTCTTGAGGTTTTTGTGACTTTTCCCCAGTAAGCATTTATAGTGGGTAGCTATTTATTTAGAAAGAGTATAGAACACAAATTGATTTTGGAGAATGTGATTACTGAGACGATAAAAAGGAAAGCAAAGCACACGGTGGCTTTGTGTTCAAGCTGTCAGATGCATTCTAATTTCTGTAACAATGGTAATTAATTTTAGCTGGATAGAAAATCCATTTTCTTTGAGGAATCAGTGAACTATAGAGAAATTTGTCAGTAACCATTGTCTGGAATTTTAGTCTCCAGGAGGCACAATCATTTTACAATGACAGCTAATATATGAGAAAATCAACCTAAGATAGGGAAAGCTATTAGGCACTACTGTATATTTCTGTGACAATGGGATTGAAGTCAAATAAAAAGGTAAGAGGCCTGATATCAAAGATCTACTTTTTCTCTCCTGTTTTCTCAGCACTAAAATGTAATATAAAAAGCGAAATGTAAAGAGAGAAGTGTGGTGGCTTACAGTTTAAATTTTTACATTATCAAACATATTTAAGGGCATGATCTTTGGGGATTGAGGAAAATAGCAGTTTATGAAAGTATCAGGGGAATGCTCTGTTTTTGTCATTAATCTACAATTCCACTGTAAATTTTCTGTGGTTTAGTGTTTTGTTATCAATATTTTCCTGCTCATCACTGAACTCTAATAGACTAACTTTCACATTTGTGGGTATGTGCCACTACTTTATTTTTTATGCTGTACTGTGGTAGTTGAACTTTGGTACTGGTTTTAAATTAGCCTATCAAAGCAATGTAGAATTTATCACAAGTGAAATCTGTATAAAAGATGTACATAGTGTTCATAGTGTTTTTTTATGTGCACTGATGAACCTATTTATCTACTTGGAAGAAGTTTTTCAGACATGGGGGTGGATTTGCATTATTCTATTCATACAACCTCATGTCCCTGGCTGGAGGGCAAAGGAGTTATTATTCTTCGTGATGTTAGGGTATGTTCAAGCACCGAATAAATGCATCAGGCATTTTGGGGCTACAAAGAGGCCAGCTTCCAGGAAGCCTCTTTTTAGGGACAATGGGAACATGAAGGAGCCAGGCCTTCTTTGCCTACAGACCCTTGCTTGTAATTTCCCTTATATAAAGCCTTTGCCTTAAAGTATTTCATGTGTTGTTTTGGAATTCTTCCTGAGCCCTGGAAGTTGATCACAAAAGGACTTGACTTGCATAACAATCTGTTTTTAAATGACTCATTAAGGGGAGGAAAATAAATGTTTTTCTATTAAGAATGTGAGCGCAGCAAGTTTTGTGTTTTGTTATTGCTCTATCTCCAGCATCTAAAACAGTGTTTGACACAATAAGACCTGTTTAATGAGTGAAAAGAAATTTGAAGAGGATCGAGACCAAGAGATGTAGGTTAACTCACATACCAGCTGAAGAAACCCTGAACAGTTACCTCTTCCTTAGGAGCAATTGAATCACATCCTTCAATTAAACAGTGAATATTTGCCATAATTATTTGGGTTGGCAACCTGCCAGTTACACAGAAGCTAAAAGCCTGACCCAAACAATGAAACTAGTTCTTTCTCAGTGCTGAGCTGATTTTCTCTTATTGGAAACTAGAGGCCCAGTGCATGAAAATTCATGCACTGGAGAGGGTGGTCCCTCAGCCCGGCCTGTCCCCTCTCACAGTCTGGGAGCCCTCAGGGGCGGGAGGCAACCTGGCGATCAGGGGAAGGCGACGCCCCCATCACACCTCCACGACCGGCAGTGCAAGCCTCAGCCGGCCCTGGTTACCTAAGCCTTGAATGGCCCTGGGCGGCTGGGGGGCTGAGGGGACTGGGCGCCACTATCTTGTGGCCATGGGTGCTGCCATCTTTGAGGGTGGGGCAGTCAATTAGCATATTCCCTTCTTATTGACTATGGGCACTGCCATCTTTGTGACAGCATGAGGGTCAATTAGCATATTCCCTCTTTAGTAGATAGGATAGACTTTTAAAAACATTCATACAGTTAGCTGAAAGCAGGATTCTGATTGGGCCTGCCTGTGTTTATCACATGCACATTCCTGAAGCAATTTGTTACTGGGGTCAGGAGGATGTTGCACTTGACTGACTGACTCAGTGTGGGTCACATGCCCAAGCCAGGGACTAGTGGGGAGAGTTTGTTACCAGAAGAAAGGGGAGAGGAAAGTGTGCATGCTAAGCAGACACGAGTAGTTAACTATAGTCTACTAGTACTATGATCAGCAAAGTCAAGCCTATGCCTCTTATTTGAGGGGCAAAATGAGCTTTGCCTCTGCTTGTTTGAATTTAAATAGACTAGAATTCACCCACACAAATGTGTGCATCTTAAAAGACCAAATTATCCTCTGTTGTAGATTCGGCAACTGGAAAGTAAAATGCTTTTGCTTTTCCTGAATCATTTGCTCTGCTTAAAGTCTATTCTATGGTATTTGCATGGTTTCATTTGGCAAAGGCATAGAATGTACTTAGCTGTAAATGCAGAGTAATTATATGCGGTGTAAGTGACTGAGCCATTACCCACAGGAAGTTAGGGTAAAACCTGTTATAGAGAAACAGCCTTTGGATTTATCCTGTAATTAGTCTAGATTTGCTACAACTATGTTCTAGATTAGAAAAATGTTTCTTGGCCAACTTTCAAGAAATTTAAGAAGACTAAAATTTGTATTATTTAAAATCGTTATAGTATTGGATGAAAAAACTAATTCTTGGAATTGGTCAAATGAGGCTCCCTTTGAAAGGAAGATAATTTAGAGACGTTAGTAATTTAATTGCTTCTGGTCATCAGCAGGTTTTAAATTTGTTTCTACGGTATGTATGCTTTTTACCTTGTTGATTTTGGGATGTGAGAACATGATCTGTCAACAACAATAAAACATGTGAAGCTATCTCTAGCTTCAGCTTGTAATTAAATTAATTTTCATAGCTATTTTCTATCCTGAACATTTCCCCATTTATTATACCATCCCCATGAGGAAGGTCATGATAGAGAAGTGAAGAGGCAGAGATATTAAGACGTTTTTCTAAGGTCATATAGAGAATAAGTGGCAGTTGTGGGACTTAAACATAAGTCTTCTATATCAAATAGGATGCCTTTGGCTATTTATGACAGGATACCTGGCTAATAGTGGCTTAAACAAAAAAAATACATTTAATAATCTTGCATATAAAGACTGGAAGCAAGTGGTTCTAGGTTAGTTCAAGGAGCTAACCACAACTGGGCATGAGCCCTGACCAGTAATGGAACTGGCTGGGCAATATTCTTGTGTTTTTAACATGTTAAAATTTCCTTGGATAAATTGTTAGAATTGGATATAGTGGATTGTACCAATGGCCTCCTCACTCCTTACTGTTCTTCTGTGCCCTTTGACATGTAACTTTTCAGCACTGTCCCACTGTGGGCAGAATGTAATGTCCCCCTTCCCGCCCCATAGGCTAAGATGATTTGTTTTGGTCAATGGGATGTTAGAAATGTTGTACAAGTAGAGTCTTGAAAAATGTTTTTCCAAGTGAGCTTCTGACCATTGCCCTGCGAACGATATTTCTAGCTAGCCTGCTGGTTCTGGAAGGACAGTGAAAGCAGAAATGCCCAGTTAAGCCTGGACAATGTGGTCAGTGGTTGAGCATTGATCCATGAACCAGGAAGCCACCAGTTGTAGGCTTGATCCCCAGTGTGCAGGAGGCAGCCAATCATCATTGATGTTTCTATCTCTCTCTTCCTCTCCCTTCCTTTCTCAGAAATCAATAAAAACATATTTTTAAAAAAGGAACTACCCAGTTAAGCTGATTTAATACAGCTCTGACAAATCAGGGCCACCCAGCCACCCAACCCACAGACACTGGAGTTGATCTTCCAGCAAGATCAACAGAACCCCATAGCCACCCTATGGACATGTGAACACTAAATGCTTGTTTTTTGTGTGACAATGAGAACTTGTAGCTGCTGCTACACAGCATTAACGTGGCAACAGAAAACTCATACATTGTGATTTAGCTATATATTTTTTAATGGTACATGTATTTATTTGTAGTTTTTAAAAACATTGATATATTTTTTGGATTTTTTCAGGATAATACATGCACTTTAGCTTAAGTGATAATGTACATCCATTATAATTAGATAAAAGTAAAAATAATAAACAAACAAAAACCTCCTTAGTCGTTTCTACTGGTAGACATCATTCCTATCTTGACCTTTTGTAATTAACTTGGCTATTTATTTTTCATATAGATGAAAATATTTTCAGTGGTAAAAAAGGAAGAGAATTACTTGTTCAATTATAGAAAGAAAATGGAAAAGCTAAATTACTAAGAACAAGGAAAAATGATCAAACTGATAAACCAAATTTATTTTTAAAGTTGGCTTAAAAGATTGCTAATTTACTTACATTTTAATCAGTCTCATCAACCCTTAGAATGCTGTGCAATTTAATTTCTGACAACAGTGAACATTATTCTATATAAATTTAAAGCCACGACTCTGACTTCATTTTTCTATCTCTGCACCCATGGGTTCATATTAATATTTGTGCTAAGCTAATAGAAAGTTTTTGTCCATTCTCACTTTAGACTTTGAAATGAGATAATTAGTTCCCATAAGTTAAGCAGGATTGAATTTCATTGCCTATTCAGTCCAATTATCCTTGAAATCCACAGATAATCCCAAACCTCATTTGCGTGATTAGTATCCATGTATAAATAACAAGCTTCTATTCAGAATTGTAATAAAGGAGTAAGATGAACCCTTTTAAAAAATTGATTTAGAGAGGGGGGAAGGAAAGAGAAGAGAGAGAGAGAGAGAGAGACCTATGTGAGTGAGAAACATCAATCAGTTGCCTCTTGCACTCGCCCCTACCGGTGATTGAACCCGAAACCTAGGTATGTGCCCTGACCGAGAATGGAACCCACAACCTTTTGGTGTATGAATAATGCTCCGACCAACTGAGCCACCCAGCCAGGGCAAAGATGGATATTTTAAAGTTTCACCTCCTTGTCCCTTCTCAAATCCATCACTTTTGGACTGTCTTGATTCTTTCAGATCATCAGTTAAGCCTTCCATCTTCCTTTGCCTTCCCCATCCAATCTGAGTCCCACGATTGTCCCTTCAACCACATTCCCCACATCAAGTTCTCTCATCTGTTGAACCTTCCACTGCACCTGCTGTGCCAGCCCTCAACCCAACCCTCCACAGGTGGACCTCATTGGAGGGGTCTGTTCACCATTCCTCCAGCCCTGGCTCTTCTCCTGTGCCCAGCATTATTGGCAGATAACCAGTTTTGAAGAGAAAATAGTGATCATCGGAGTGAATATTCCTCAACTTTCTTTATTCTTAATCTTCATGGCTCCAGTCTTTCTTCCTCCCATCTACCCTCTACATTGCAATTCATTATTCTCCTCCTGATTAAAAACATCTAGTGACTCTCTTCTGCCTACAAATTCTGCGCATGGCATCCAAGGCGTTCACAATCTGTCAGCCACTTATTTTCCAGGTTCGTTTTCTGCCTCTAGCCATAGGGAACTGAGGAGGCCTGGGGGAGTGGAAGGTAACTGGGAACTACAAGGAGTTGAAGCGGCAGCCAGGGTAGAACTGGCTACCAATCAAGGCCAGACGAGTGTGGTAATTTGTGAGATTCCATGCAGGCACCATGTTCCAGCAGGCTCCCCTCTGAAGGAATAAAGTCACAATTTGAAAGTGTAGAGGGGTGTCTTAGGCTGGATTTCCCCTAAAGCAGAACTTGAGATATAAGTTTGTGTCAAGTCAGTTTATTGGGGAATATAATACCAGGAAACAGGGGTGCAGGTTGGAGGAATGAAGCAAGAAACAAGGAAAGCCAATCAATAAAAGGGTGTATGACTGAGTGGGCTAGAGGCATCTCATGTTGGATCTAGAGAAACTTTGTGAGAAGCCTTATGGAAAACCTTATAGATGCATTTCATTAAGGACTATTTTCTTGTGGGGGATGCAAGAAAGGAGCATTTAGTCATTGACTTCTGCACTCCATAGTCAAGGATGTCCTCATTGATGTTTAACTCTCTTGTACATCTGGATTAAGAATGCATACATTCCAAGCAATTTGAAAGACAACATAAGTTAGCCTCAAAGGAATACCCTGGGCAGAAAGCAAGAGCTATACAGTGAAGTTTAAGGCAAGTTGTGATTCATTTGCCCCAGCACAAAGGAGGTCCAAGCCTGCATAGAACTAGCAACAGCAGCAGTGGCTAATGTAAGAGGTGGTATAAGAAGATTCTGAAATGTGCACAAGAAGCATCTGATTCAGGAGGTGACATTCTGAGCCAGAGTCATTGAAGGTTCCTTCAGCTCATCTGAGACCACGAGAAGTCAAGAGGGACACAGTCAAGGCCTCTGCTCAGAACCTTGCCATGGCTCCTCATTGCCCTCATTGTAAGAATCAAAGTCCCTACAATTGCCCCAAAAGACACCATGTGATCTCTTCTCCCCTCTACCTTTCTGAGCTCATTTCCATCTTCTCTCCTGTCACTCACTCCTCTCCACTATACTGGTCCCCTTGTGAGGTTCTAACAGGCTCCTGACTTAGGACATTTGCCTAGGCTCTGCCTGAAGCACTCTTTCATGATGAGTTTAGGTTCTTAGAGGTCTAACTCTTTCTTCCTTAACATCTTTGTTCTCATGCTGTTCTTCCAAAGAGGCTTAAACTGATAACTCATTAAAAATGTCACCCTGTTGCCTGGCCGGCTTGGCTCAGCGGTGGGCCTCGAACCTATGAACCAAGAGGTCGTGGTTTGATTCCTGGGTAGGGCACATGCCGGGGTTGTGGGCTCAATCCCCAGTTGAGAGAGTGCAGGAGGCAGCCGTTCAATGATTCTCTTGCATCATTGATGTTTCTATCTCTCTCTCACTCTCCCTTCCTCTCTGAAATCAATAAAATATATATTTTAATAAATCTTAATCCCCACCATAGAAAGAAATGTTTGTTAATATATTTGAACTTTAAGAAGAGTTAAAATTTACACAATATGAACTTAACCATGTAAAGTACACAATTCAGTGGCATTTAATATATTCAAAAATGTTGTGCAATTGTGGCTTCTATCTAGTTCCAGAACGTTTTGATCATCTCATAAGGAAACCTCATACTCATTATATGGTCAATCGCCATTACTCTCCCAACAGTTCCTGGCAACCACTAATCTGCTTTCTGTCTCTATAGGTTTGCTTATGCTCAATATTTCATGTAAATGAAATCTTAAAATATGTGAACTTTTGTGTCTGGCTTCTTTTACTTAGCATAATGTTTTTCAAGGTTCATTAGGTTGTAGCATGTTTAGTATTTCATTCCTAGTAACAATTGATTACTATTCTACTGTATGATATGCAACACTTTGTTTATCGAGTCATCATTTCCTGAACATTAGGGTTATTTCCACCTTTTGGCTTTCATGAATAGTGCTGCTATGAACATTTGTGTACAAGTTTGTGTTTGAACACCTGGTTTCAACTCTTTTGTGTATGTACTTGAGAGCGGAATATACATTTATTTTTACCCATTTATTTTTCATTTCTGGAATATATGTCCTGTAAAACATGGACTTTTGTTGAGGTGGTATTAAATAGGCTAGCTAAGCTGGATATTAGATAATATTAAGAAAATTAGAATGTTGAGATGAGAAAGCAAAACTTTCAAACAAAAATATGTAAACCACAGGTTTCATATGGTTGTTACAATTAAATTGAGGATTTGACTCCTAGGCACCTGGCAGATGTCAAAGGCTTTTTTTTTCTTCTAAGTTAGAAATGAAACCCAGAAGTAAAATGTTTACACAAACCACAAAACCTAAAAGACAGGTTTGACTACATAAAAATGAAGAAATCCTGTACAACAAAAGAGTTAAAGATAACTAGGAAACGGAAGAGAACTATCTGCAACAGCAGTAACAAAAGGTCAATGTCTTGAATATGTAAACAGTACTGACAAATCATTAAAAAATACAACCAGTTATATGAAAGGGTAAGAGGCATTTCATCAAAGGAAAAATATTTGTGGGGGGAGGGGAGAGTTCAGGAGATTGAAAAAAATTTAAAAGACAGATAACATTCAGTATTGATGAGGATGTGGAGAAAAGGTAAATGTAAAACAATCCTGAGGAGGAGTATATATTGGTAAACCTTTCTTGCAGGGCAAACTGGTAGTAGGACACGTCGATTGATGTGGAGTAATGAATAGAATAGGGAACTCAGAAATAGACCCTCACAGATCTTGGACAATGAAGCAAAGGCAATTCAATAGAGAAAGGATCACCATTTCAACGAATGGTGCTGAACAATTGGAACAGCATACGTAAAAAAATGAACCAGACAGCAGAGCTGACACATTATAGTAAACCCCAAAACACTAGGGATAAAAAGAAAGTCCTAAGGGCTACCGGTGATAAAAAGCAGATTACCTACAAAGGAAAGAAAATCAGAATGATGTCATACTTTTCATCAGTAACACTCGATGCATGAAACAAGCGTGCAGTATATTCAGAATCAACAGGAGAGTTCTGAGAACAGAAAGAAATGGACACCAATGCAACTCCCATAGGCACCATTTGGCTACGTTGCATCCTGCAGCCTCTAAGGTTAGACCTAAACCTAGACACAGGACGAGAGCTCAGCCTAAGCCTGGGGCTGGAAGTGCAATAAATCTGTAGGGAAGAGAAGTGAAAGCAGGGCATGTTAAAGAGGAAATGATTAGTCTGGCTAAGCTAATTAAGTAATGTGAGCCTGGATAGCTATACTTTTCATCAGCGATGTGCTTATTCTCTTTATTGTGGCAGAGCAGTTTTCAAATATACTCACTTAACCCCCATGCGGTACTGTACTTTCTATAGAGCTTCTGACAGCTGCCAGGGCTTACGTTCAAGAAAGCCTTCTGGCCAGTGTGATTGCCCAGAGCACGACAACTCCTTCTGCAGTAAGACATCATTTCAGTAGAAAGGCTTTTGCTCAAAAACAAAGTAGTTTGCTAGTAGCCTTGCCAGTTAATCAAAAAGTGTAATGCCAGGAGATGCAATTGCGTCATGTGGAAAACTTCTGCTGCATTATCTCATCTACTTACCAAATGGGGTCTTGCAATTAAAATCACCCCCTATACCACCAGATGGAATTTTATGCAAGCACACTGAGAGGTGGGCTAGGGTAGTCAGGGGAGTTGCAAAGCACAGCTGTCAGCTCTGCTGACATAGGACCAGAAGAACCAAGTTTGCAAGTGAGTGCTTACCCAACAGCAGACCTCTCAGTTTAGCCAATTATGTAAATCGAGCTGGAAGAATGATATGCACCAGGCACAGTTTCAGGTGGAAGCCTGGCTGTTGTAAAGTCCTGTCCTGGGTCTACCAGTGGTCTGCAAACTCATTAGTCAACAGAGCCAAATATCAACAGTACAACGATTGAAATTTCTTTTGAGAGCCAAATTTTTTAAACTTAAACTATATAGGTAGGTACATTGTTATTAACTTAATTAGGGTCCTCCTAAGGCTTAGGAAGAGCCACACTCAAGGGGCCAAAGAGCCGCATGTGGCTTGCGAGCCGCAGTTTGCCAACCACTGGAGGCAGTTTGAAAAGTTTCTGGCTTCCTTTCCAGTTCTGATTTGATCTGATTTTCCTGACTTGTGCAGAGGCTCTCTCTCCTCAAGCAACTGCGGGCACAGAGCATGACCTTTAAAAAATATATATATGTATATATATTTAATTGATTTCAGAGAAGAAGGGAGAGGGAGAGAGAGAAACATCAATGATGAGAGAATCATTCATCAGCTGCCTCCTGCACGCCCCACACTGGGGATTGAGCCTACAACCAAGGCTTATGCCCTGACCTGGAATTGAACCGTGACCTCCTGGTTCATAGGTTGACACTCAATCACTGAGCAACACTGGCCAGGCCAGAGTATGACCTTTTTAAAGTTGATAACCTTCATAAAGACATAAAATTGGCAGAAACAATGGAATTTTAATCACTGTGTTATATTTTTAAGGCCAACAGGTAGGAATCATCAAAAATTGAGTAAATAACTTTTAAAGCGAAGAGTCACCATGTGCATTAGTTGTTGTTTTCTGGTTCCTTGAACCAAATCCAATTCCAGGAAAAAGATGATCATGAACATTCTTTTGGGACTGTGAACAAATGCTCTATATTTGTGTATAAAAATTGTCTTGGGGCCCCATGCACTGGAAAAGTTTATTTTTTTACGGCAGAAAAGAAATCTGCATTTTGAGAATAGTATGGGACAATGGAAGAAGATCATTTTGGGCACATTTCTCAGGAATGAAAGGGGAGAAGAGCAGGAAGCCACGGGGGTTTTCAGACTGTGCTCAGTGCATTCTTCTGAGAAAGTCTTTCAAGTGTTTGAAGCAGTTGTTCTCTTTACTCAGGATGCTGTGGGCCCCCTGCCCCCAGCCACTGCCACGCAGCATCAATCAGACAAACTCAGTTTTAAGATTTTGTGCTTCTGCCCCAAGTTTCATTTGGAAAAAGAGTTACTTGCCTTAAAAAATGTGTAACACCACTTCCTTGATGGAGAATGACTTTACACCCTTAGTTCAGGGACAACATAGTTACTTACTTGATTTTTTAAAACTGTTTTATTTCCAAATATCTGTAATTTATGGTTCCCTACTCTCTTTCTCCAGGCATTTAGCAATAAAGTCCCCCTGAACTACAATCATATTTAACAGCTTCTCTTGGAGTCTAGAGAAGGAAAAGTAAGAAATAGAGGGGTAGGTACAGTTATCAAACTACTAAAAAATTAAGGTGTCCAATTATTAATTAATATACAAAACTCAGCAGATTTCTTATATAAAAACACTGTTATTTCTTATGTAAAAAACATCAGCTATTAGAAATTTATATAAAATATATAATGAAAGAATATATTTGTTCATATTCATATCAAAACCCATAAAAATCTTAAAAAAGGTAAAGAACCATTGGAAGAAAACTGTAGAACTCCATTTAAAAAAAGTCTTGAATAAATAAATATTTTGTTTTCAGATAAGACTCTCAATATTCATCATGCTTTTGCATTTAAATACAAACCATAGAGGCTCTTGTAAGACAGTAAATGAGGTAGAACAATGCTTTTATCAGTTGCATAGGACCTCATTGAATTTAGGTCTCTATGTCCATTAAATACAGTTCTAGAAGTGTAATTCCTGGCTCAAAAAGCCTACATATTTAAAATTTTGGCAAATAATGTCAAATTGCCTTCCAAGAAATGTTTACCAATATACACACCTATCGATGCTGTTTTGTAGTGCCTTTTTCTTTATATCCCTATTAACATTGAATGTTACTCATCTCTTAACAATTTATGTCTTAGTCTACCAGACTTTCCCTATATATATATATATCTTTTAAAATACCTGCTTACACTTTAGTACACTGGGTTGTCTTAAAAATGATTTGTGGTATATTGGCCTTTTGTTACCTGTCCTGCAAATATTTTCCTCCAATTTCCTAGTTGTCTTTTAACATTTTTTTCCTTTTGTTGCATAGAAGTTCTTCATTTCTATGTAGTCAAACCTGTCCTTTAGTTTTCAAGGCTTCTGTAAATGTTTTACTTCTGGGTTTCATTTCTTACTTAGAAAAGCATTTGACACCTGCCAGGTGCCTGGGAGTCAAATTCTTGATCTGATTATAGCAACCATGAGGAGCCTGCTCAGTTTTTGACTCCAGTGGCTTCTACTCCAGTTAGGCAGACTGTGGTTTTGACTACGAATCCACCTGCCTCTCTAGATGTTAGGGTACTATTAGCCCTGCTACCTCAGTTCTCTAATGGGTCCAAGGAAAGTGATTGACTTTCAGTTTGCTCAGATTTTTTTGGTCTTAAGATGGAAGTGATGACTTCAGTCATTTTACATATTGAAGCTGAAATCAAAAGCCTTGTACTGAAAATTACTTTTATTTAAGTGCCAAATAGGTTTATGTGGCTGTAATTTAGTAAGACAAGGAATCCTGGATGAGGAGCAGGTCTTGGGGGTGCCATATCAGGAATCAGTTTAAAAAATTTTTTTAAATTGATTTTGAGAGAGCGAGGAAGAGAGAGAGAGAGAGAGAGAGAGAGAGAGAGAGAGAGAGAGAGAGAGAGAGAGAGAGAGAAAGGGAGAAAGAGAGAGAGAGAGGAACATCTAAGTGAGGGAAACATGGATTGGCTGCCTCCTGCACCCCTTTTTTCTCTCCCTCCCACCAGGGATCCAGCATGTGCCCTGACCAGGAATTGAACCAGTAACCAAACCAACTGAGTGCACCTGCCAGGGCAGGAGTGAGTTTTAAATATGTCATGTCTGAAAGAACATTTAAACAACCAAGGGAAGATAGGGAGTGATTGGATATACAGTTTTGAGTCAGGGAAAGAGTTGGGGCTAGAGATAAAAGTTTCTGTATCAGCAGAAGCAGAGCTGCCTCAAACAGATTGTCAAACTGCAGCTTGAAAGCCGGGGAGGGTTGGGGGGCAGGAGGTAGGGGGGTAAGAGATCAACTAAAGGACTTGTATGCATGCATATAAGCATAACCAATGGACATAAGACACTGGGGGATAGGGGAGGCTAGGGGACTGTCTAGGGCGGGGGGATAAAATGGACACATATGTAATACCCTTTGTAATACTTTAAGCAATAAATTAAAAAATAAAAAAATTAAAAAAAAAAGAAAAAGAAAAAAAAAGTTTCTGTATCAGCATCAATGTGGTATTTAAAGTCTCTGGTAGTTTCCTGTCTCCCTCCGCTCAAGACCTCACTGTGTGCTGTCAGAGTCTGATCTGGCTCTTGTCCTTTCCCTGACCTCCACCTCTCCCCTTCTGCCCTGTTCACAGAGCTGAAGCCACACTGACCTCTTCGCTATTTCTGAAATAAGCAAGGGCTGCTCCTGCCTCTGCCTTTGCCCTGCTATTTCCTCCGCCTGCAATTTTCCCCTGGTTGTCTTCCCTCACTTCCCCCGGGACGCAAAACTCACTTCCTCAGCGATGCCTTGCCTCATATTGCTTCCCTGAAATTCAGTCCCTCGGTCCTGTTACCTCATATCTGTTTCTTCTCCTTAGAATGTGTCACTGTCTTACATAGTCTATTTGATGTATGTTGTTTATCTCGTACATTATCCCCAGAGACTGTAAGCTCCGTTTGATTCTTTGAATCTCCAGGTTCTATGTTCACATTATAAAAGTAAAAAGAAACAGGTTGAAAATAAGTTTAATAATATACTCTGTTTAACTCATTATATCCAAAGCGTTATCATTTCAACATGTAACGACTATAAAAATTATTCATGAGATAATTTACATTTTTTTCTATGTGTTAAGTCTTCAAAGTCTGGGGTGCATTTTGCACCAACAGCACATTTAATTTGCACAAGCCACATTCCAAATCCTCAACAGTCACCTCTGACTGGAGGCTACTGTACGGGACAGTGCTAGGTGGCGTGCTATGGTAGCACTGGGACATTTTTCTTAGGAGAAGTGGGACGTTATTGAAGGGTTTTAGGTAGGGTTTAGGAATGACATGATCAGTTTTACATGAACACAAATTACGGTGGCAGCAGAGTGGAGAATAAATTGGGGGGAATCGAGACTATATGCAGGGAATGTGGTTTAGGAGACTCTGAGAAAGATGGGCTGAGAGTCAGACGTAACTGCCTGGCTGAAGGTATTGCCAGTGGGGGAAAGACAGAAAATTATAAGGACACAGTTAGCCAGTAAATTCTACAGGGCCTGACAATGATTGGATTCAAGTAGGCAGGCTGACTTTATAAGTCAGGTAATATTTTGGTTATAATAATTTTTTTTTGTCCTCTGTCAGACAAAGAAGGGGTTTGATTGAAACACTGTTTTGAAGTGTTTCCCCTTTATTTTCAGGTATTGCTTGTGATTTTTGTGGGGTCGTGGGACTACGCAGAACTTGAGTTTTTAGTGGATAGATCTGAATGGCCACATGATGGTGCCAAAAGCTTGGTAGTTTATATGGCTTTTCAGAACTGCTTGCAAATTCCTTCTCTGACAGAAATGTTGCTACTGTGGCTAAGTTATTTTATTGTAACAAACACATTTATTGAACATAAATGAAAAAATGGTTGTGTTTTTAAAGTAATGATTTATTTCTAATCATGTTCTTAAGTCAACAGGTAGACCATAGTTCTCATTATTTTATACTTGTAGAATTAGAGTTTTCTAAACCCAGTGTGGCACATTCTCAGAATGGTGCAGAAGAGAAATTCAAGCCTATATTTATTTACTTAAGAATGAAACCATGCCCTAACCGATTTGGCTCAGTGGACAGAGTGTCAGCCTGCAGACTGAAGGGTCCCAGGTTTGATTCCGGTCAGGGGCATGTACCTTGGTTGCGGGCACATCCCCAGTAGGGGGTGTGCAGGAGGCAGCTGATCGATGTTTCTCTCTCATCGATGTTTCTAACTCTCTACCCCTCTCCCTTCCTCTCTTCAAAAAATCAATAAAATATATTTAAAAAAAAAAGAATGCCATTCCTTTGGCATTTCTTTGTAGTACTTTGGAAGATATACCAAACTTCAGGAAGAGGTAATTATAAAGCTAGTGAATCCAGATGCCTTGATACAATATTTGCAGTGATTAGTTAGAAGTTCTGTTCATTATACATAGTAGATTCTTCATATTTGCTGACACGGTGACTGCAAGTGTGAATTAATGAAAACCTAAACCACCTATTGGCCAAAAAGTATCTCTTTTTCCAAATTAAGTAGCCAGTTTTTGTTGAATATAAAGCATGGCGTATAGAAATTTATAAGTATTAGAGATATAATTTTTAGCACGCATTGGAGACCCAAGAAGGGGTTCTTTACTCATTCAACAAACATTCTTTGAGTGTCTACTGTGGGCTTGGGGCCATGATTTTCTGATTAGCAAGTGACCCTTAATGCCATTAAACAATGACCTTCTAGAAATGTAAATGCCCCCAGCACTCATAGCCAAGGATCACCAAGTGTAAAACCTCAAGTGCTGTCCAGGTCTAGAAACGTAAGTGCCACTGCATCCCAAGAAGCCTTTACCATGTGCTGGTTCCACAAAGTGCCATAAAACGTCAGAACCTAGAATCAAGTGCCACAAAGTCCCAAGTTAACTGTTAGTGTTACTGACACCTGAAAGTATCTTGGCACTATTTTAGCTTCTAGTCCAGAGGTCAGCCAATTATGGTTTGCAGACCTACCATCTGCTTTGGTAAATGAAGTTTTATTGGAATACAACCACACCTATTCACTTATATATTATCTATGGCTGCTTTTGTGCTATAATGGCAGAGGAGTAGTTGCAACAGAGATCTTTTGACTGAAAAGTCTAAAACCTTTACTGTCTAACTAGTGTCATTAATTCCTAGAACCAGAATTGCCTTTAATACTTTAAATCAAAGCTGCTGTTAAGTGCAACAACACATAGAAGCACACTGTCAATGAGTAAGCATACAGAAAACCATCTTGGAGGAGTGATTAAGCACTGGGGAAAGCTGCCAAGAAAGTTTTTAGAGTCTATCTTTTGCATTACATTCAGAATAAGATTAGAGAATATAGACAAAGATGATAGGTTTCATCAAAGTTCTCCTGATAGCTATTGACTCTATAATTTTGACCTTTCTTAAGGATATTGATGTTGTAAAGGAGGAAATGAAGAGGAGGAAGGAATAAATATTTTCATACATGAATTCTTCTTGGATATTAATTCTCAGTTTCAGGAGTAATGATTTCATTAACCTTGAAGTATCAGAGTGTGGAAAAAGATTATGAATATAAATGAACTCATGTTGACATCTACTTTAAATAGCAATCGAAATACTGTCAGAAGGGAAAGGGCTGTTGTGGCAAGTTTGGTGACTAGGCTGAGATGAGGGCTTGAAGCCACAATACGATGTCATATAATGCTCATTTGTTACTTGCTTAGTTTGAATAAATATGAAGAAAATAAGTGTCCTCTATAGGTTCGTGTAGCAGGTTAGAGATGGACCAATGTGGCCCTCAGATGAATTCGGAACAGATTGGCTGATATCTGGGATGCCCCTGAGAGTGAGCAACAAATCAAAATGATTTGCATGTCCAAAGGCCCAGGAGATCCTTGGCTATCATCAAAGAGAAACAAGAAAAACATGAATTAGTATCTGGAGCACTATTTCCCAATTGTGTGGCATTGGGCAAGACACTTAAATCTGAACCTCTGTTCTTTGTAAATAAACTGAAGCTCAGCATAGCATCATTACCTTCGTCAGTACCATCCTCATTGTCATCACTCATCAATATTCTTATTATCATGGCATCTTCACTAGTGCTTGGAAATTGCTTATTATAAGTCACCTTGACATAGATTATTCCTTTTAATCTTCAGAGAAAGCATAGATTATTTTCCTTTTTTGGCTTATGGGAAAATTGAAATTTAAAGGAGAAGTGACTTTCCCAAGTTCACACAAGGAGCCATTGATGGAGCTGGGTTACTCTGTGGCCAATTTGTTTGTTTGTTTGTTTTTTTTAACTCTGTGCTAATGAAAACTCTGCTTTGGTATATCCATGAATTGCTTGTAGCTTTGGCATAACTTTTTTGAAAGAAATTTTTAAAGCATATTAAAAAGCAAAGTGTTATTATTCTTTTATCTGGTAATTTCACTTCTGAAAATACCATAAGGAAATACTCTTATAAAATTAAAGTGAATAAGGACAGTCATTACAGCATTATTTCTCATGGTAAATAACTGGTAACTTCTTAAATGTCAAAATAAATGAGGAAAGATTAAGTGAATAATGATATGTTACACAGAATCTTAAATATTCTTCAGCAGGTCTATTTGGTAAAATAGTATAATGCAGCGATCTGTTATGTGAAAAACTGAAATATACCTTTTTATCCACAGTACGATGTCAAATCAGTAAAATTTTGCATACATATGAAAAAAGGGCAGAGGAATAGAAAGCAAATGTCAAATAATCTTTTCCTGAGGTGGATATTTTGGGTGGATTTTCCTTCTGTTATTGTCATTATAATCTGTACAAAAATGTATATTGCATTTCAAATTTGTTCATTTTTTTTTTTTGGTACAGATTATAAAAATACTTTATAGGATCATTGTGAAGATAAAACAAGAGAATATGAGTAAATGGAAGAATCTTAGTAAACTGTAAGACAATTCAGTTGTTACTGTTAAAATACCAGGCCTGTCTGGCTGCAAGAAGAGCTCTTGTATTCAAACGACAACAGGTTTGGCTGCTCCTGCTATCTATCCTCATGATCTAGGCCAGAGTTAGGCAAACTCTGGTCCACAGGCCAAATCCTGCCTCTCTGCCTTTTTTTCTTTGATCTGGGAGCTAAGAATACTCTTCACATTGTTAAGTGGCTCAAAAAAATTCAAAGAATAGTATTTCGTGACATAAAAATTATATGCAATTCAACTTTCAGTGTCCACAAATAAAGATTTATTGGAACACAGTAACATATATTTATTTATATGCTGTCTGTGGCTGCTTTTCTCCCACAACAGTGGAGTTGAGTTGCTGCCATAGAAACCATATGGCCCACAAAACTTAAAATATTTACTCTCTGGCCTTTCACCAGAATTTTCTCAATCCCTGATCTAGGTCAACTTCAATTCTCCAGATCCTGTCCTTGCCTCCTGAGAATTTTATTCCATGAATTTTACTTAATTGCCCTTAAATAATTAGAAATACTACATTTTCTTAATATTTAGACTTGAAACATGTTTTCACAACATTAGAGCTGGGGGCCATTGAGTGGCCGTGACACTGATCAGGGTTTCATGGTGACGTTTGCTAACTTGCAGGTTCTGGTAGTTACTCAGTGGGAGGTACAAGACCCACGTCAGGCATCAGACGATCCAGTCTTTGTTCTGTTCAGTGTTTGACTCACCTCCCCCTTGTTCGCTCATCTGTAATCATGAGGCTGACTGAATACTTTCTGAAGCCTTTTCCAGCTCTGTACTTCTTCAGTGACTTGTGCCATTTTAATAGTTGGTGGTTCTTCATGGCCATCATGAACATTTCTGCTTCCTTTATAATCTTCCTGACTCTGGGACAAGTTTAAGTCCAGGAATCAAAACATGAATATCTCCAAGGCCCAGATGTGTCGAGAACCCACCCGAGGCGGTAAAGAAGTCACAGTGTTAATTGCAATAGCAAGCTGTGGAGTGCTGGCCCTGGCTGATGGGAGCAGCGACAAGTAGACTCCAGCTACGTGGCACCAGAGTTTTCATATTTTTAAGAGATAATAGAAAATATGCATTTTTTTTGTTGTGAAATCTAATGTGTGAATGCAGGCAACAAACTACAAAACTAAAAAGAGCTATAGCTCCTGCACTCCCCAATCTCTGAGCACAGAATGGCATCTTGCTTACCATTTAAAAAACTCTTGCCTCTGCATGTAGGAAATTTTTTATACCTTCCCACTGAGGGTGGACAGCAAAGTTTCTCCAGAAACCCTTGTCCACCAGAAAACCCTTTCTTTATATAAATAGAATCTCAAGACACCGTCTACATCAAGCACTCCACGAGACAGCAAATTTCTGCATATGCAACTTCTGAAATTTAATAAAAAATACCTTTACATTTTCTCTACCTTTGAGAACAGATAGTAATTTGAAGCTTATTGATGTGGTGGAGGGATAATTATAAACATGCCATTTATCTCTTAGCTCCTCTGAAACTGAAGCATTTTGATAATATGCTATATATTTATACAGCGTCCCCCCCCCCCACCCCCCCTCCCATCCCATGTGTCAAATGTTTCTCTTCTTTGGATATGAGATATAGAAGAAAAAAGTGCCAAAAGATCTCAATGGAGAAAAAACTGACTGCAGAAACTGCTTATTGTTCATTTTCATGCGGGAATACCACAAAAGGAATAATGTGAACATGCTTTTGAAATGAGAAAGGCAGAGTAAGGTGAGCAGGTTTGAGCCAAGGGGTCAGGGCCTTTGCCCATATAGATCTCACATCAGTAATGAAGGGTTCTCCTTGGACAGGAATCTCTATACTTGAGTAGAGGGGCTCCTAGCAGCCAGTTCTATTTAAAACCAAATTGCCTGGAGGAGCATGGCTTGTTTATAACTAGTGTTTCTCATGCAAGGTCCCCACTGTTTCAGCTCTGAGTACGGCATCTGTTTGGAGATCCTAAAAAGAGCCCCACCTTGTGGTTAGAAGAGGAAGCAGGTCCTCTTGGGAGTGAGTGGTTTGCTTCCTATTCCTTAATAGATTGGGATGAAGGGGAGGCTTCCTTGATTTTAAAGTACATCATCTCCTACCGCGTCCCCCCCCCCCCCCCGAATTTGATGATTACATCCATCATCTGTTTTGCTTCACATATGTCTTCCCATATGTCCTTGGCAAACAGTCCCCTCACCTGGGATGCTCTTGCTGGTCATTTCTTACTCTCAGACGACTACAGCCTAGCTCAGGGAGTGTTTGATTTTAACAAATAAAAGCCTCTTCATGAGGTCAATGCCTTCAAGACTCCAGGGTGTAGTTTGGCCACTTTGGCATGCGGTGGGAGAAATATTTGGGAAGGAGAGAAGAGCAGGAAGAGAAGGCCAGGCTTGCTTACACCTAACTCAGTTTATTTTTTTTTTTTTTTTTTTTTTTTTTTTTAATTAAATCTTTATTGTTCAGATTATTACATTTGTTCCTCTTTTTTTTCCCCCCATAACTCCCCTCCTCCCAGTTCCCGCCCCACCCTCCGCCCTCACTCCCCACCCACTGTCCTCATCCATAGGTGCACGATTTTTGTCCAGTCTCTTCCTGCATCTCCCACACCCCTTTCCCCCCCAGGAATAGTCAGTCCATTCCCTTTCTATGTCCCTGATTCTATTATAATCAACAGTTCATTCTGTTCATCAGATTATTTATTCACTTGATTCTTAGATTCACTTGTTGATAGATGCATATTTGTTGTTCATAATTTGTACCTTTACCTTTTTCTTCCTCTTCCTCTTCTTAAAGGATACCTTTCAGCATTTCATATAATCCTGGTTTGGTGGTGATGAACTCCTTTAGCTTTTCCTTATCTGTGAAGCTCTTTATCTGACCTTCAATTCTGAATGATAGCTTTGCTGGATAAAGTAATCTTGGTTGTAGGTTCTTGGTATTCATCACTTTGAATATTTCTTGCCACTCCCTTCTGGCCTGCAAAGTTTCTGTTGAGAAATCAGCTGACAGTCGTATGGGTATTCCCTTGTAGGTAACTGAGTTTCTTTCTCTTGCTGTTTTTAAGATTCTCTCTTTATCTTTTGCTCTTGGCATTTTAATTATGATGTGTCTTGGTGTGGTCCTCTTTGGATTCCTTTTGTTTGGGGTTCTCTGCGCTTTCTGGACCTGTAAGTCTATTTCTTTCACCAGGTGGGGGAAGTTTTCTGTCATTATTTCTTCAAATAGGTTTTCAATATCTTGCTCTCTCTCATCTTCTGGCACCCCTATAATTCTGATGTTGGTACGCTTGAAGCTGTCCCAGAGGCTCCTTACACTATGCTCGCATTTTTGGATTCTTTTTTCATTTTGCTTTTCCGGTTGGGTGTTTTTTGCTTCCTCGCATTTCAAATCATTGACTTGATTCTTGCGCTCCTCTGGTCTGCTGTCGGAAGTCTGTATAATATTCGTTATTTCAGTCCGTGTATGCTTAATTTCTAGTTGGTTCCCCAATATAAGATCGAGGGTCTTATTAGTTTTCTTGTAGATCTCATTAAGTTTATCGGCGGCTTCTAAACAGTTCTTGAGAGACCTTAAAAGTGTGGTTCTGAACTCTATATCTTCCATTGACAATTTTGTCCTGTTTCTTTGTCTCCGCATTTTGTTATGCTTCCTTGGTGCACTCCCTAGTGGTCTTTGTTCGCAGTCTTAAAGTTAAATCTTGATTGTTGTAGCTAATTCCAGGGAGGGTTTGACCTCCAGGCCAAGTGGCTATGAGAATCAGCTGTGTCAGCAGTGAGAGAACTTCTGTCCTCTAGGGAGGTGCTAATCTGGCGTTTGCCTGAGACTATCCGGCAAATGCCTGTGTGCAGGGCTTGGGCGGGGCGGGTCGCACAGGATCAACAGGGTGGGCCGGAGAGAGCAGTTATGGCGGCTCTCAGTCCTGTCCCCAGGGGCTCTGCCTCTCTGAGTCCCAGCACCCGCTGCAAAGCTCAGAGAGAAAGCTGCACTCGCTCTGACCGAAGCCAGACAGTCCCGCTTCTCCCATTTGAGTCTGGGTCCCTAGAGACTCGCCCGGATCTGGAGCTCAGAGTCTGGGACTCCCTCCCGATTGAAAACGCCAACCGCGCCCTCCGCCGCCAGCCCGCTCGCGCACTCCGCACCTCAGAACTTGACTTCAGCACTGCGCCTCCTCTGAGTGTCCGTATGCGTTTCTCTTTCCTCCTAGTTGTAGGACTTCCACTCAGCCAGCGTTCCTGTGGTTCTGGGTGATGTCCCTTCCGTTTTTTGGTTTCACTTTTGAAGTAGTTGTTCAAGGCAGCAAACTCCGGCGTTAACCTATGCCGCCATCTTGGTTCCTTACACCTAACTCAGTTTAAACCATGATTGTAGGAAATTGAAAATAAAGTACATTTTTATTAATTATCGACACACAGTCTATTTCGTTTTGTTTCTTTTGATTATTGCAAATAATACAGTTTCTCTCTCACTAATAGCACTCTTCTTAGCAGACACCCGCCCCCCCCAAGTCCCCACCCCCACCGCCACCAGTCCCCAGTGCTCTCAGATATCCAAACATGGTCATGACAGTACCATTGAGAAAGGAATTAGCATTAGCATTAGCATTTCCAAATCAAAACTATTATTAAAGAAAATAAATGCCTTTAATGAGAGCCTAGACATTGTCCACAGTAATCCCTTGTTTTTGATGAGATGACCTTTGTTTTGATTTTATGTTTTATCCTTTTTATTGTATGTGTTATGCTGATATTGTTGGTATTTTTGCTTTTGAAGATTCTGAATAGTGCCTCAATTATTTTGATAGAAACTCATTATCAAAAGTAAATTGCTCTTATTAGGAATGTGCTGTTGTGTTTTGTTGTGTTTGAATCATCCTTCACATGGTCAAGATAGAGAGACTGTCTCCCTTATGAAAGAAGATGCATTTTAATTTTAAAATAATTGTTTTCTGATTATAAAAATGCAATCTAATTTATTATGGAAACTGAAAAATAGAGAACAAAATATGCAAAATAAACAAAATAAAAGTCATCGCTAACTCTACTACCCAGAAAAAGCCACTGTTAATATTTTGGAGTATATCTTATGAATATTTAAAAAACTGTATATTTATAATATATAGATAATATGTGGGAGTATGCAAAATTGTATAGATAACTATAGATAGTCTCATAATTTGTCCTTTTCACTTAATTATTCAGAATATTATCATTCTGTTATAGCATACTTTCTAGTGGTTGCAAAGAATTTTAACATCAACTTTCTTTAAGCAATTGCTATTTTTGGACACTAGGTTGTTTTAGATACTTTCTGTTTTTTGTACTTTTGTATAAACACGTTACTGTTTATAGTTTTTGAGGTCTAATTTTTGTCTTAAAATACATTCCTAAAAGTGCAAGTGCTGGGTCAAAATACATTCCTAAAAGTGCAAGTACTGGGTTAGAATTTTTTAATACTGTTGACTAATTATGGTACAGAAAATGCATAGCATTCTATTCACTCCCTTGCAATATTTAAGAAAGCAAATTTCACAAACCTGGTCATTAAAAAAGAGAGAGAGAAGACTTGTAGTTGGATAGATAGACAGTAAAGTTACTCATAAGGATGGGCTTTTTAAAAATATATTTATATACCAAATGCACTTATCTTGTTGTCCTTCGCCCTTTTTTATTGAGGCATTTAATTTTTTTCTTATGAGTTCTTTATAGGAATAGTAACTGTCATATATGTTACAAACATGATTTCTAGTTTAACTTTATTATTTGCTGATAAGTAGCTTTTAATTTTTCCATGGTGTGATATATCAATCTTTTCTTCTTTGTATGTAGGTTTGATTATTTTCATTTTATCTGAGACCAAAGTTTTCCTCTTGGAAATTTTAGGCCCCAGGGCAGCTTTTTGGCAGTACAAATGTAGGTGGGCAGAGAAACTTGTGTTTACCTTTTTTGGCATCATACTCTGGCTCCAAATAGGTTATTGTTTCATTTTCAGGCTTTTATGTAGTATTAAAAAATCCTGTACCCCATGCTATCTTAGTCAGCTATTTTAACGCTCTCTAATGTCTTTTCTAAGAATTGTATGCCAAGTTTCAAAACTGTGGTGGAGAGAACATATACTTTGGGGTTAAGTAGACACCCCTGAACTGGAATCCCGGTTTTACTAATTAGTAATTTACATAATCTTTAGTTACAGTTTCTTTATCTGAAAAATGAGCTTGATAAAACTTGTCTCATGAGGTGCTCATGACATATTAGGATGTTTTTTTTCTTTTCTCTTTTCCTGTCTTTGGTCCTCCTCTCCTCTCCTCTCTTTTCCTCTCCTCTCCTCATCTCTTTATTTCTCTCTCTCATTAGCAAATGAGTGAATGATACCTGAGATTTAAGTTATTCCATCAGTAAAAGTTCCAATTGATCTTTTAGGTCATAAGAATACCTTAGGTCTTTTTCTGTTTGAAATTGCCTTCAGTGCATCCAAGACTATGTTCCTTCAATTTCTTTGAACCAATTGATTTAGATAATTTGAATTTCCTATCTTTCCCTTATACTCACTGATGTCCATGTGTTCATTTTTATCCCTAAAATGTATATGTATACTCCAAAGATCTTGGTTTACCTGAAAATATGAGGGGTTTTTTTGGGGGGTTTTTTTTTGAGCATTTACACTTTACATAATTTGTAAAAGTTTTAAATTCTGAAACTATCATACCATCTATTTAGATATTGTCTTTTATTCAGGGCAACTATTGTTTTTCTCTAGTCCACATAAATGGGGTAATATCAGAGCCACTTTCTGGAGTGTTTTCTCAACAACCAAATGTCTCCTAACTGCCTCTTTACCCACAAAGATGGGCCCAACACCTTTTTTGTGCTACATGATCCCTGACCTCTGGGCCATTGCTGATCGCACTAGACGCAGTGGTTCTCAACCTTCCTAATGCCGCGACCCTTTAATACAGTTCCTCATGTTGTGGTGACCCCAACCATAAAATTATTTTCGTTGCTACTTCAAAACTGTAATTTTGCTACTGTTATGAATCGTAATGTAAATATCTGATATGCAGAATGTATTTTCATTGTTACAAATTGAACATAATTAAAGCATAGCGATTAATCACAAAAACAATATGTAATTATGTATGTGTTTTCTGATGGTCTTAGGCGACCCCTGTGAAAGGGTCGTTCGACACCCAAAGGGGTCGCGACCCACAGGTTGGCGACCCACAGGTTGAGAACCGCTGCACTAGAGTCAACCAGATAATGTCTCCTGGAGCTAAAGTACAGGAATTAAGGGATTTTGTTTTCACTGATCTGGCCCTTCAGATGGAAGAGAAGTGGACATCACACACAGTTGTGTGGCTTGAAAAACAGAAAAATGGGAAAGAGAGAGAGAGAGAGAGAGAGAGAGAGAGAGAGAGAGAGAAGCTGAGTGGGAGGGCTTTGAGGTTCTGGTCTCAGTCCCTTCTGGAGACCAGATTGCATTTCTGCACTTGGAGTTTGTGACTTATCACTTCATCATTATGACACAGTCTCATTTGTCTTAATCTAGCTTTAATGAGCTTCCCTCACATGCAGCTAAAGAGACCTTTATCATTCTCCTTTAGCTCAGATATGTTCTATTTGGTTAGCCTTTATTGAAGTCTTCTTTTAGCTCTTTATATTTTGGTTCCAGAAAGTACTCCCAAAGGGAATCTATCTTTCCCCCATTCCCTACAAACTGCTCTCTCCATTTACAATGATTCTCTAAAACCAGATAAAGCTATTTGTACACAAGAAAGAACATGTCCAAATTGGGTTTGCCTCCCATCCTATTAGTATAAAGTTGAACGGAACTATTTCTATACCTATTTTATAAAGAGTATGGGAAGGGAGGCAACGGAGCTTGAATTAAATTTGGTTCTCTTTGTGCGGATCTTTGTTCACATTTCCTAGGCCTTGCTTTGTACACTTTTCCTAATCATAGAACTTGTATGTAGATTCATTGTCTGATGACTGCCAAGTCCATGTTTTGTTCTTGGAGATTAGTCAGGCCCCTTTTGAAGCATCCCTTGACTTTCCCCTCTGATCACAGCTTTTAAACTAATGGACTCTTGACTCAGTCTGGGGGCATTTGGATTTCTTCTCTCAGAGATTTAAAGTGGTAACCCAGAAATGATAGTTCATAGTTGGAATTGAGTGTTAAATCCGAATGGTCATGTTACATAAAATTTCACAGGCCAAGAGACCAGAGGAAAAGGCTGCCAATGCTATCATTACATTAAGAGTTTATTAAAGAAAACCTACAAATGAGGTACACCTCACCTGTAGCGAGATACCAAAGATATCCTTAGTACTGTGAGGCAGGCACTAAGGATTATATAGGACAGGGCAGGAGATATGGGTACCGGGTTGTCATGTGCCCCAAATAAGGGGATACCATCTATCATGCTTGCCTACCTTTCATGCTTGTCTGGGGCAGGGCAATGGACTCTTCCAGAAACCAGCACAAAGCATGCTGTGGGGTATAGGGGAGGGGTGGGTCACATAGCTTGTGAGGGTATTTCTGTGAAGCAATCTCTGTTCTGCCCTATATCTAACAGTTCAGTGATGGCGAACCTTTTGAGCTCGGCGTGTCAGCATTTTGAAAAACCCTAACTTAACTCTGGTGCCGTGTCGCATATAGAAATTTTTTGATATTTGCAACCATAGTAAAACAAAGACTTATATTGTTGATATTTATTTTAAATATTTAAATGCCATTTAACAAAGAAAAATCAACCAAAAAAATGAGTTCGCGTGTCACCTCTGGCACGCGTGTCATAGGTTCGCCATCACTGAACTGGATTTAGCATGGGGGTCTGACAGTGGTTACGCCAGGGAATAGCCTTTCCTCCACAGTCATATCTAGCTGGAGCTCTGCAGCTGGGACAGCTGTGGTCTACCAGCATCTTGAAGCCAGGAATGCCTATGTGCAGAGAGGGAAAATTAAAAAAGACTGCTCAGAGAGAAGCAGAGAGATGAGTTATGCTGTATAATAAGGAATTTGGTCTTTGTTCTAAGTTCCTGCACATTGCTTTAAAAACTCTAGGGATTTCCCAAGTGATAAATGTATCTTTGTTATTCATGAGCGCCTTCGGTCACATCTGAGTTTATGCTAATGAGAAGACTCAAGGTCAACCTGTATATAGCTTCAGGATGGGGGCTGGCCACCAGAAAGACCAACTACATGATTAGGGGGTTGGGACTTTGAGTCAGTATGACCTCTAGGAAGAAAAGAAGGCCTGGAGAATGAGCTTAATCCCATGACCAATGATTTATTCAATCATGCTACATCATGAAATCCCAATAAACACTTGGGACACTGAAGTTCAGTGGAGCTCCCTGATAGATGAATATATCCATGTGCCATGTCCTGATTCCACGGGAAGAGGACTTGGAAGCTCTATGTTCAGGACCCTCTCAGATCTTGGCCTTTCTGTCACTTCCTTTGACTAGTCCTGATCTTAGAAGACTAATCATAAATATCATGCTTTCTTGAGTTTTCTGAGTCAAACTAAAAAAATGGGAGTTTATGGGGAACCCTGAATTTATAGCCAGCCAGTCTGAAGTGCAGGTGGCCTGGGGACCCCTGATGTCTGGCTGACATTAAAGTGAGGGTTCTCTTGTAAAGGACTGAGCCCTTAACTTGTTGGGTTGGTGCTAACCATTTTCACTTATGTTTGGAACTTGTATAGTTTGTAATGGGAAGGTGACCCATATCAGCTCAATCTACCATGTATCTAGCTAGACATGTCCTTCATAATTTTCTTCAATGGATATTATTTTCTTAATGGCTTTTTCCCAATTTTTCAAACATCTTACTTTCCCCCCATGTTCATTTAATTTCCAATATCAAATAATCTGCTATCTTTACTCATTTTGTTTGTTTTTTGTCTTTGTCTTTTTCATCTCTGGGGTTGACATACAATTCTTGCCAATTAGTTATTAGCTAAAGATAGATGTAATTTCTATTAATTTAAATTTCATTAAGATTGAAAGAGGATAGGTCTATTAGTATGTTCCTTTACCTTACATTTTATAAATTTATTTGCTAGAGATTCTCTTTTGATCTTTGCTGTTATTCTTCCTTCCCCTCCTGCTTGCCTGTGCTGAGATTGATATCACCCCAGCAAAATGTATTCCTCAAGGATGACTGCCGAAGTCAATTTGTGCATTGTCATTACTTAATCTTCGGCATAGTCTGTGTGCTCTCTGATTTACAACACTGCCTTCTGTTGTTGCATCTTATGTGATGCCTGCAAATGCTTTTAGGATTTCATTATACAAGGGATTGTAGACTAATTTTTTATTTACCTCTTAGTGTTCCCATAAGATTGCCATACTGTAGAATGAAACTCAATTCTTTGTTTCATTCCAGCTGCCAGTCGGCAACCAGGCAGACCACACACTACTGAAAGAGAATTAGAACCATCTGCCTGGAATCAAGGTCCCTTAGTGAATGGCTAACTCATCACCACACAGATTTTTAATAGGTAGAAATTACAAGTTGCAGTGCAAACAATTTACATCTCCATCCTGTGTTGCATGTAAAATATGAAGCAAAATTGGCAGGGATCTGGTATCTACATTGAAGGCCCATATCTGGCAAAAGGCTGTACTGATGGCATGCATGCTTTAATCAGTGCCACCAAAGGGCCTCAAATAATCAGTACTTTTATTCTTAGGACCACTTTTCCCCTTTAGACACAGGGTAGCCATGTTTTCCAAACAAAATTCGAGATACTCTGACAGATGGAATTGCAGTTTTGAGAAGAAGAAGAAAACTTGTGTTCTTGCCTGGCTGGTGGCATGGCTTAGTGGTTGAGCATCAACCTAGGATCCAGGAGATCATGGTTCAATTCTGGTCAGGGCACATGGCTGGGTTGTGGGCTCAGGGCATGCAGGAGGCAGTTGATCAATGATTCTTGCTCATCATTGATGTTTCTATCTCTTCCTCTCTGTAATAAATAAAAGGATATTTTAAAAAATACTAGAATGACTTGTGTTTCTTTCCACTTCCCATTCTGTTTTAGTCATGCTGCTGCTACTCTTTGAGTTAAATGGTTGCATGTTTTCTCTCTAGGGCTAGGTGTTTAGCAGATAAATGAAGTTGTGAGTTAAAGAAATTAGAAGCTAGGCCACTTAAGAAAAATATAAATTTTCAGAAAGCTAAATTACAGAGAAACTGCTTTACCTAAAAACAGAGATGAACTCTACATTACAAACCAATTCTCATAGAAATATATGATGAAAACAGAGGATTCATTCCAACCTGTTTGAGTCTAGAATCTATACTCCTAATTCTTTTTAAAAAAATATATATTTTATTGATTTTTTACAGAGAGGAAGGGAGAGGGATAGAAGGTTAGAAACATCCATGAGAGAGAAACATCAATCAGCTGCCTCCTGCACACCCCCACTGGGGATGTGCCTGCAACCAAGGTACATGCCCTTGATCAGAATTGAACCCAGGACCCATCAGTCTGCAGGCCGCCGCTCTATCCACTGAGCCAAACTGGTTAGGGCTATACTCCTAATTCTAATGTTAAGCAGCAAAATAGGGGAAGGGAGCAAAACCCAAGTTGTTTTCCCAGCCTCAATTTCTTTTTTCATAGAATAAAGATAAGAATACCTCATAGAGTTTCTGCAGGGATTAAATAGATAATGTGTTTCAAGCAAGGTACACACAAAAGACAATCTATAAATGTTTCCTTTCTTTCTCCTCTCATTTAACCCAGACCTTCAAGACAGGTGATTCTGATTCAATATTTAGATTTCAAAACACTAGTTGTGATGTTAGCAAAATTGTAATTAAGCTGATTGAATTTCCAGATGTGCCCAAATAGCAGCGAAGCCAAGATGTAAGCAGAGCTGTATTGGATTGAACTGTAATTCCATAAGCCTTGGATAATTGAAAATTGGCTCTAAACTGAGAATGACTTTGTTCTGCACGATGTCTCTGCATTAACAGGGACGGAACAAGTGAAGGATTGGAGGTAAGTGAAGTAGCTTGGCAGGAGGAAATATCTCAGGAGGAAATGCAGCAGCATAATAAGCAACACGGTCGCTGGTATTAATTATTTGAGAAAGGTCTGATTTATCTTTCTGGAAAATTTCCCCCTGCAAGTGCCAATTATAACCAGAGTGTGGATTCTCTAAGGTGTTCAGTAATCACTCAGTTTTCACCAGTGCTCACTCTCCATACTGGACTTCCCCCCCCCCCTATAATTTTTTCCACATAAGTACCCTGATGGGGCATTGAACCCACAACCTGGGTATGTGCCCTTACCAGGAATGGAAACACTATCTTTCGGTGTATGGGACGATGCTCCAAACCACTGAGCACACTGGCCAGGGCTCCATCCTGGCCTTTTAATGTAAACTCATTCATGTTTTCAAATGTTCCAAGTTCTTGCCAAATCTGTTACATGTAATAGGCCTTATGGGGACACAGCAAAGCAAGCTCCTTTGATATCCCCAAATCTTGTTTTAACTTTGAAATTCTTCCCCCACTGAACTTTGTATTGAACATCAAAAAAGTGGAGTGTGGGGATCTAAATGGATTTCTGAGACTGCTAGAGGTGGTAATTGTAACTGACATGGCCCCACTATTATAGCTATAGATAGAAGTAATTTTCAAAATCATCCCTGTAACTCCAGGTACTGATTATCTATTGCTACATAACAAGCCACCTCAAAACATATGGCTTAAAACAACAATTTATTATCCCCTCTCACAGTTTAGTAGGTTGACTGGACTCAGCTTGAGGTCTCTCATGCAATTGAAGTCCAACAGAGGCTGCGGCTGCGTTTATCTGAAGGTTCAGTTGAGTTGGAGTGTCACACGGCTGGCAGTTGATGCTGACTGCTGAGAGTGTTGCTCGGCTGCCCTCCTGAGCGCCTGCCCATGGCCTTTCCATGTGACTTAGAGCCCTCAGCATAGCAGCAGTTTGCAGAGGGAGCAGCCCAAGAGTGACCTGCTCAGAGGTCCAGGAAGAAGCTATAAGGCATATGATTCTGTTTCAAATGTCCCAAGAGTGTCACTCTGCCACCTTCTATAGGTCAAGCAAGCCACTGAGGCCAAGTCCAGTAGGATAATAAGACTTCACTTCTCGATGGGAAATGGCAAAGTCACATCGCAGAATAGCCTATTTGATGGGAGATAATTGTGTTAACCATCTTTGGAAAATATAATCTGCCAAACTCAGTTCATCTACTCATCTTTCTGCTGCCAACAGAACTCACCTGAATCTGGAATGGCCCTGACTCCAGCTAGTTTAATTACCTGTGAACACAGAATAATTCCTAGTAAGTAAAATGCATAGAGGAAGCCAGAGAATATCAGTTTCAGATATATGTTCTGCTTATTTCACAAATCAGACTCTTGCATTCTTATTCTCGGTGCCACTGTCTTGACCGATATGACATTCAGAATTCTATAATTATATCCACCGTGGCCATTGAAATCCTGTTGTCTTTCTTACCTCTGCTTTGACCTTTTTTGCATTTCCAATGCTTCACTTGCTCCTGATCGCTCATACCCAAGACACTTACCACCTCTGTCTGTAAAGTTTGGCTTCCAGACCTTTGGATTATGGCTGACAACTGCTAGCATAGTTTCTGTAGCTTCTGTCTTTACTTCTTGGCTTACAGAAAACTGCTTCTAATGTGGGAGAAACCTCAATCTTCAGCTTTTCTATGCAGCCCAACTCCTTCCAAGTCCTCTTCAGATTTTAAGTTATTAATCTGGTCCCATTGGTATCTACTTCTACCAGGAAGGAGATACATTTATGTCTATAATCCAAATTTTTCCCTTCAGTTGAAAATAAAGATTCTTTGCCATAAACCATTAGTGTCTGAGCCTTAAGGCTTCCCAGTGTCTTCAGGCTTGGAAACATCCTGTATTATTAGGCTGCTGTTCTCTCTAGATGTTTGATATTCCTGTACTTCCATGACCCAGGATATATGTTGGCTCTAGTCTCAGTCATTCAGTGTGTTTCAGCAATGATTCAGCAACAACTTCTGTTACTCATTTAACATATTGAAGGAAATACTTTTAGGAAGGGTGGTAAGGGAAACCCCAGGGGTTTGAGCCAGTATTTTAATGAATTGAAAATAACTCTTGCAAATGGAACATAATTAGATAAACTGTCAGAATCTGTAACCTGTACTGATTCCTCATGGGTCTCCAAACTTCAGATGAAATGATAGTTAAAATCCATTGGTAATTGGAGACTTGATTTTTTCCCCCTCATGGATTTTCCTTTTGGTGGTATCTTATTAAATTTCCTTGCACATACATCATTTAAAGTCTCTGCTTTGTGTAGCTAGAGAGTGTTGTATAGAATATAAAATGTATTAGACAGAATATGTCTTTTCCAATTTGGGAAAATGGAAACATTCTAATTTATTGGTAACGGTTTTATTGACCTACTTTTAACTCCTTAATTAAATTAGAATTTTTTTTCTAGATGATCTATCATGGTTTAGGCCATATGGGTGTCTGTGAATATGTGGGTGAGGGACATCATTAAGATAAATAAGCCTTGCTTTCAATGATTTAGAATTTGATAGAAGATATAACATGCTCACCCCAAATAGCACTGGTGGTGTTTGTTATTGAGAAGTATAATTTTTGTTGGGTACCATTGGAGATGTACCCCAAAAATTGGGCTGTAATTTATGAGGAGTATATGGGGAATAAAGAAGGCCATATAAGTGGAAAGAACAGCTTGAATAAAGGTATAGAGGCAGCTCCATGCAGGTGTTTTTCGAGAAATGACAGGATAAATTATATTTAGAAAAATAGGAGAGAACCAAGATGGCGGCATAGGTTAACGCTGGAGTTTGCTGCTTTGAACAACTACTTCAAAAGTGAAACCAAAAAACGGAAGGGACATCACCCAGAACCACAGGAACGCTGGCTGAGTGGAAGTCCTACAGCTAGGAGGAAAGAGAAACGCATACGGACACTCAGAGGAGCCACAGTGCTGAAGTCAAATTCTGAGGTGCGGAGTGCGCGGAGCGGGCTGGCGGCGGAGGGCGCGGTTGGCGTTTTCAATCGGGAGGGAGTCGCAGACTCTGAGCTCCAGATACGGGCGAGTCTTTAGGGACCCAGACTCAAACGGGAGAAGCGGGACTGTCTGGCTTCGGTCAGAGCGAGTGCAGCTTTCTCTCTGAGCTTTGCAGCGGGTGCTGGGACTCAGAGAGGCAGAGCCCCTGGGGACAGGACTGAGAGCCGCCAGAACTGCTCTCTCCGGCCCACCCTGTTGATCCTGTGCGACCTGCCCCGCCCAAGCCCTGCACAGAGGCATTTGCCGGATAGCCTCAGGCAAAGGCTAGATTAGCACCTCCCTAGAGGACAGAAGTTCTCTCACTGCTGACACAGCTGATTCTCATAGCCACTTGGCCTGGAGGTCAAACCCTCCCTGGAATTAGCTACAACAATCAAGATTTAACTATAAGACTGCGAACAAAGACCACTAGGGGGTGCACCAAGGAAGCATAACAAAATGCGGAGACAAAGAAACAGGACAAAATTGTCAATGGAAGATATAGAGTTCAGAACCACACTTTTAAGGTCTCTCAAGAACTGTTTAGAAGCCGCCGATAAACTTAATGAGATCTACAAGAAAACTAATAAGACCCTCGATCTTATATTGGGGAACCAACTAGAAATTAAGCATACACGGACTGAAATAACGAATATTATACAGACTCCCGACAGCAGACCAGAGGAGCGCAAGAATCAAGTCAATGATTTGAAATGCGAGGAAGCAAAAAACACCCAACCGGAAAAGCAAAATGAAAAAAGAATCCAAAAATGCGAGCATAGTGTAAGGAGCCTCTGGGACAGCTTCAGCGTACCAACATCAGAATTATAGGGGTGCCAGAAGATGAGAGAGAGCAAGATATTGAAAACCTACTTGAAGAAATAATGACAGAAAACTTCCCCCACCTGGTGAAAGAAATGGACTTACAGGTCCAAGAAGCACGGAGAACCCCAAACAAAAGGAATCCAAAGAGGACCACACCAAGACACATCATAATTAAAATGCCAAGAGCAAAAGATAAAGAGAGAATCTTAAAAACAGCAAGAGAAAGAAACTCAGTTACCTACAAGGGAATACCCATACGACTGTCAGCTGATTTCTCAACAGAAACTTTGCAGACCAGAAGGGAGTGGCAAGAAATATTCAAAGTGATGAATACCCAGAACCTACAACCAAGATTACTTTATCCAGCAAAGCTATCATTCAGAATTGAAGGTCAGATAAAGAGCTTCACAGATAAGGAAAAGCTAAAGGAGTTCATCACCACCAAACCAGGATTATATGAAATGCTGAAAGGTATCCTTTAAGAAGAGGAAGAGGAAGAAAAAGGTAAAGATACAAATTATGAACAACAAATATGCATCTATCAACAAGTGAATCTAAGAATCAAGTGAATAAATAATCTGATGAACAGAATGAACTGTTGATTATAATAGAATCAGGGACATAGAAAGGGAATGGACTGACTATTCCTGGGGGGGAAAGGGGTGTGGGAGATGTGGGAAGAGACTGGACAAAAATCGTGCACCTATGGATGAGGACAGTGGGTGGGGAGTGAGGGCGGAGGGTGGGGCGGGAACTGGGAGGAGGGGAGTTATGGGGGGAAAAAAAAGAGGAACAAATGTAATAATCTGAACAATAAAGATTTAATTAAATTAAAAAAAAAGAAAAAAAAAAGAAAAATAATGGACTATAAGACTAGAGAAGTGGGTTTGAGCTACTGGGAATGACTTTGAATGACTTAATTGAGAGTGTCTATATTATTCTGTAGGCAACACTGGCTATTGAAATTTTGTGTGCCATTTTAGGCCTATTGTCTAATTTAAATTGGAAAGTACTAGTATGTTCATGGTATATTTGTGGTAGAAAGCTTCAGGAATTCCAGTTAGAGACAAGGAATAGTGACAGCATTGGCTTGCTGGAATCTTGCAGTGTTATAACATGTATGGTTTGAACTTGAAGGATGTTGGGAATCTGGGTTAGTGGGAGAGGGTAGAAAGTGGGAAAAGGAGAAAGCCTAGGTCTAGGTGAGCTAGTGTGGAAATAGAGCTGATCTTGAGAGAAGTGGCCCACAGTCTGACTTTCAGTGGCCAGAGGTGGCCAATGCATGCCTGGTTTGCATCTCTTGGTCCTAGAAAGTCTTAGTTCTAGAAAACTTTGGTCAGCAGAAAAACCAGGTCTGTTGGGAAGCACCACCTTTTTTCCTGGCAGGTTTATCCAGTTTGAAATAGGACCCAAACCAGAGGCTGAAGACACACAAAAGTCTCCAACTAGGAGCAAAATTCCCAGAATCCTCTGGCTCCTTATGGATGCAGAGAACCACAGGCCCTTCTGATGTTCTACTCATTACTGGATGTTTCTGCTTGCTCCTTGGACTTATCTCAATTTTGAATGTATCATATTTTAAATATTCTTTTAAAATATTATATTTATCATTTTATATGTTAGAAAAACACAGTCCTCAAATAAGCAAACTCACTTAGGAACTAAAATCCTTCTAAAAATAGTTTAAGGGCCGAAACCGGTTTGGCTCAGTGGATAGAGCGTCGGCCTGCGGACTGAAAGGTCCCGGGTTCGATTCCGGTCAAGGGCATGTACCTGGGTTGCGGGCACTTCCCCAGTGGGGATGTGCAGGAGGCAGCTGATCGATGTTTCTCTCTCATCGATGTTTCTAACTTTCTATCTCTCTCCCTTCCTCTCTGTAAAAAATCAATAAAATATATTAAAAAAAAAATAGTTTAAGGTTAGCTCATACTTATTTTGAAGAGCAGATTTTCAGCTTTTTTTGTTTGGTAACAGCTGATTATAGCTACTACTCCTTTTTAACTTTGTGTTTGAACTTTGCTTACCCACATAATGTAATGTTGGTGAATGGTTCAAACATTGAGGCTCAGGAAATTGTTGCTGTTTTTTTTTTCCCAAGAAAAAAAATTGTGAGATGGAGTCTTTTGTAAATGTAAGGTAGTTCTCAGCTCACTCTTAGAGCCACTACTATTTGCATTATGTTTTTGTTTTAGATTGTATAATAGGAAATTTGAATATTCAGCTTACAGCACATAAAACAACACATTAATGAGGATTAAATGAAGAGATATGTGAAAACACGTTGTAAATTTTAATGCCTTATGCAAGCGTAAGTTAATTATTATCAGTCCATGCAAATTATTCTATTTTGATTCAGATATAGACTGTGTTAATGGATTTTGTTCTGTAGTCAATTTATGCTTGAAGGTTGTTTTAATAGATTTTGTTCTGTAGAACAAAAGTTCTGTTTCCAAGTCATAGCCAAGTATCTGAATTATCCTGGTCTGCATTTTAATACTATCATTAAAGCTTAATTGACAATTGTTAATGTCTTATTAACCAGTGAGGTAGACAATCATCATAAACTTAAAATGGTGGGTACTCATAGTTTTCAAATTAATAGCCTGAGATCAGAAAAGCTGGATATTTCAGCAAGTTTTGCAATTATAGAATTGAAATATGTTGGAACTGTGAGAGAACTTGGGGGTTGAGCATTGATTACCTAAGTTGGTTTTGATTTGATCAGGGTAATCCAGTAATTGGTTACTCCCATCAAAATTTAACCCATTGTACTCCATAAGCGTCTGTAGACACAAGCGGTGGACCTTCCCCACAGAACACAGGCATCTATAAAAAAAAATGTTTTCCCTAAGTGGCAGCCCTGACCAACTTTAAAATAATTTTTTGTGAGAATTTTCAGCTGAAAATATCAAGAACACCCAAATTGTGAGTAATATGTTTATTTTTATACTATTCATTGCAAATTGATTTTTTAAAGTAAATTCAAAATATCGTGGCATGTGGGGATGGTTTCCATTTTGGATGCATGGCAGTTAACTGGTTAAGCTGCTGAACTAAATTGTGACCCAAGAAACCCAAAGAAAATGTGATCTTGGTCTAAGCACTGTGGTTTTAAAACCCAGCATAACTCAGGTAGAACTTTCTAGAACCTTATTAGAACTTCCTGTTCTTTTTTTTTTTTTTTTTTTAAATACATATTTTTATTGATTGCAGAGAGGAAGAGAGAGGGAGAGAGAGAGATAGAAACATCAGTGATGAGAGAGAATCATTGATTGGCTGTCTCCTGCATACCCCACACTGGGGATTGAGTCCACAACCTGGGCATGTGCCCTGACAGGGAATTGAACCATGACCTCCTGGTTCATAGGTTGACGCTCAACCTCTGAGCCACACCAGTCGGGCAGAACATGCTGTTCTTAAAGTCAATACAGGAGCTCCTGCGATAGAATCCAATTGTCCTGGCACCCTGATCTCAGACTTCTCAGCTTTTAGAACTATGAGAAAAAAAATATGTGTTGTTTAAGCCACCCAGTCTATGCTATTTTGTTAAAGCAGCCTAACCTGACTTAGACCCCCCCTATAAGTGGATTCACACAATATGTGTTCTTTTGTGTTTGGCTTACTGCACTTAGCATAATGTTTTCAAAGTTCATCCATAGTGTAGCATGCGTCAGAATTCATTCCTTTTTAAAGCTGAGAAATATTCTATTGTATGTATATTCCGTATTTTGTTAATTTGTTCATCTGTTGATGGGCACAATTTTTTCCACCTTTTGTCTGTTGTGACTAATGCTGCAATGAACAATGTTGGGCATACCTGTTTCAATCTCTGCTTTCAATTCTTTTGTGCATACACCTAGAAGTGGCATGCCAGGTCATATGCTAATTCTATCTTTAACTTTCTGAGGAACTGTCAAACTGTGTTCCACAGCACTGTCCATTCCCACTAGCAATGCACAAGGGTTTCATTTACCCACACTTGTCATTTTCTTTAACCACACTTTTTATTTTCCTAACGTGTGAAGTGGTATCTCATTGTGGTTTTAATTTCATTTCTCTAATGTCTAATGATGCTGAGCATCTCTTTATGTGCCTATTGTCTGTGTATATATCTTTGTTGGATAAATATCTATTCAAGTTCAAAATGGGCAATTAGTTTTAATAAATTCATAACTTGATTTGGACTGGAGGTTGGGATTCCTCTATCTATAGGATTATCTTGCTGATCAAATGATACAATGCACGTAGAAATAATGATATTGAATTAAATAAGTTTAATTTCTTATCTAAAACGTGAAAAAATATTTTGTTATTTATGTTTTAGTTCTGACAGAAGGCTCAGTTATCAGATATGGTTCTGTCTTATTAATAGTTTTGAGACAGTCAACTTAAATCAGCATCACTGCTTGGTATAATTGATATGTTCACAAATAATTGCATGTTTTCTTACCAGAATCATATCTTAAATGTGGTAGACAAAGTTGCCATCCAAATAATTCTCTTTGTAGACATAAAATTGCCTACTAATTTTATCTGCTGTAAATCTGGAATTTTCTATATTAATTTAGCTCTAATGAGACATGCTTACAATAAGATTTCCATCTCTGATGCAATAAAAACAAATATCAAGTCTTAAAAATGGAATCACTATTTTAGGCAGTAATGAGAGCTTCATAAAAGGATATGAATTGGTTTCAGGTCTCATAAAGCACTGGTTTGTGGTATATCCTGTGATCAGAAACCATGAAAGAACTTCAGAAGACGGTAACAGTGTCATGGAGATTAAAAGCCTGTATCTTGAGCCTACAGGACATATTGCTCCCTCAGGGGGTCTCTTAACCTGGGAAATGGTGCCTCACTGAGGTTATTGGAGCCTGGTCTGAGAATAAAAAAGATTGTTTAACTCTATAAAGCAGTAACAAGTAACCCCTAGAATCCCAGTAGCTTAAAACAACAAGGTTTATTTCTTACTCATTCTACTGTGTATGTCCACTGAGGGTCTGCTCTGTATTGTTACCATTCTGAGACCCTGTCTGACAGAGCAGCCACTAACTGGAACACTGTTCATTGTCTTAGAAGAAGGAAAAAGGGAGCTCCCTCTTGAGTGCTCATAGTGGCAAATCTAGTACTTACTAAGAAGGCAGATTCCAGGGTTCTCTCTAACCTATTGTGACCACAAGGCACAAGTTAGTTAAAAACGTTTGGGTAACTTCAATATGATTACCATAAGTTGCATGAATTTGTTTGTTGTTGTACTTACTTGTTCACCAATGTATGTATGAGTGGCAGAATCTAGCCTGAGACTTACTTTCATTGACAGCTACCACCTGGTAGAGAGGATGGGGGAAAGGAAACAAGAAGTCTTCACTTCTCTTTAAGAAGTGGAAACTATTGGTGTTTACATGCAAAGTATTGCACAATTATTGAGGAGATAAACTGGCTTAGGTCTGTTTGAATCAAGTAGAATACTAAAAGAAGACATGACTCCAAGTGAGGCAAACGGACATACTGATGACAGTATTTCAGCTCATGTCATCTATAGCTTAAGTGCTTGCCAATGATGGTGGGGCATTGGAGCATGAAGGTAACACTATGAAGATAGTCCAGTAGATTCTTCAGCATATTCTAGACCTTCCTTCCTTCCTTCCTTCCTTCCTTCCTTCCTTCCTTCCTTCCTTCCTTCCTTCCTTCCTTCCTTCCTTCCCTCATACTGTTTATGTTTAGTAAATATTTCAACATCTTGATTATTCTATGAGACCCCATGGCACCAAAGACAAACAGTGAAATTCTGACTTTCTCTCCCTGGACTATACAAGCAGATAGGCTCTTTTAAATAATCCCCTTGAATGTTAAGGATTCTGGAAGGCTTATTTGAAAGTTCCTTTCATCTCCAAAGTCATGGAATAGCCAGAGAAACATCTAAATGAGAGTTAATTTCCAGCAAATAATATGCCTGCATTCACTGCCAATTAACTCTAGCCTAGAGCTAAGCAGTATGATCTGGGGGTGAAACTTTTTTTGCAACACAATACACAAAAAAGCAATTATAGATTTTTTTTTCTTACAATCACTTAAAAGGTAGAGGAAATAGAACTGTTAATAATTATTGCACTCTGCTTAGTTTCCTCCATAATTTAATAGGCATTGGATTTTTTAAACCCCAAATCATTCAATAATTTAGCTGCTTTGTAACCTAGACAAATCACCTTACATTTTACTAGGTAAACCAACTATTTAAAATGGCAAAGTTAAAATATACCACATCTAGAGAGAGCTTTTCTTAGAAGTGTTTTAATTCCATATTGAGTTTTCTGAATGAAAAATAATCATATTTGTAATTTAAAACATCCAGGCTTACCTGTATCATGATTAAGTAAAAGATCTTGTTGAATTCTAGCAATCACTGGCAAAGAGAACTACAGACCTATGTGTTTACCTTGTTATGAATTAAAAAAAAAAACTTCTGGAGAAGTGGAAATGATATAATTTCTATATTTTTCAAGTAAACAACAATGCATTTTAAAATTTTTCTTCTTGAATCTCTAAGGTAAAAGTTTGCCAATTAAAAAATTGAGTGACATCCAAAATCCTGCTGGCACAAATGCAATCTTTTCCGATGTATTTTCACAAACCAAAGGAACCACTTCCTAACCATACCATAAAAGCAGCTTACAAACTTATATTTGTGATTAAGTTGACTCCATTAAGAATACATACAATTTTTTTTTTACCTTAAAATAAACAGAAATTCTGAGTGAGGTATGAGAATGGGAATGGAGTGGTCGTGAGAGTGCTGGGAGAGTAGTGATTATAGGTTGGATAGCCAGGTCTTCCTGGGGATCCGTTAGCTTTATCAATCAGCAAACCATCCAGTGAAGCCTCCCATAGTGAGGGACACTTGTACATTTTGGTCAAGTTTGTTTTTAGCTTCTCTTCATCACTTCCTTTGGGTTTCTTAGGAGGTTCATGGTCCTGACATTTTATAAAACACATCTCTTCTGTATTCCACAAGATGGCAATAATTTGAAGAGAGTTTGTGTAAACTCTTAGAAAATGGATGTGTCACTTTTTATGACGGCATTATGCCTCAACACAATAAAAATTTGCTAAGGCCTCAACATGTCAGATTCACTGACAGCCACCAGTTAAAGGAGGGATCTTCTCAGGGAATGTCAACTTATATGTAGCCACCAGTGATGTCTCCTGGACCACCCCTTTCAAAGCTGCAAGGTGGGAACTGTATGTGGGACAACAACATCACAAGCAGAGGATGCCCCTTTGGGGGCACTCTTACCTGGTGGTAAGAGGTTCACAGTGGTTCCATATTAGAAGAGATCTAGCCAGTCCAAGCAATCCCTATAGTGTCATTATATTTTCCTGGCTAGTATTAGAAAGAGACCATAGAGGAGAAACAAAAGAAAGAACTTACAGGAGGGAAAATGGAGTAGGCTACTTCCCTGCTTTAAATCTGATTCTATAGAAATTGGAAGTTTAAAGGAGAAAAAAAGACAAGAGGGGAGTGATAATCAAGAAGGGGAGTGGAGCCTGGTTGGGGAGGTGAGATTTGGGGTTTGTTTCTGAGGACATATGAGGCTACTATTAGGGACTCTGAGTGAATGAAAACTGGACAGCGCTCTGGGGTCTTGCATTTTGCAGGTAGGAGCAGCAAACTAGTGCAATCTGACTCGTTTCTGTTACAATCTAGTTATGTAGATTTGCTGTGAGGATCAAACAAATGTGATGGTGTATGTATCAGTGCCAGATGAAACATAGAAAATGATGCAAGTGCAATTTAATAAGAGCTGTGTGGGTGTGCAGGAGAAAAACATTGAAAGCAAAGTTGGCACATCATGTCTCCATTCCACTAGCATGCTCCTCTGCCCAGTTTTCTCCAATTTCAAATACTAAAAAGTAAAACTATGGAGAAGGAAAGAAGGAATAGCAAAACTTATCAGCTCTCACCTACACTACTGCAAGAGTCCCTCCCTCTGGAGCAATCCTTATAAAGCAAATCTGCTCAGATCACTTGCCACCCATGGTAGACATGGAGATATGCCTAGATCCTCCTTCAAGGAAGAACTTGATTCACTACAGAATGGTCAGCTTTTGGCGCCTCAGGATCTGCCTCAGCTTCAGAGAATTGCAACTCCCTCCACCACCTTCCATCCACCCAGGTCACCCCCTTCCCCTGGAGGCCTAGGCCCAGTGCTGAGTGAAGTGGAGAATGCGTGACAATTTCTGCTTGAAGCAGCACAACTCTGAAGGACTATTCTTGCCCTGGAGCTCCATACCCACTTGGCCTAGGCTTTTTTGGGCTTGCATCTTAGCTTAACTTCTCCGTCTATGCATTTGTGCTTCCTCTCTCTTCCTTCTCTTCACAGATACTAATCCGTCATAAACATTTACAACCTAAACTCTGTCTCAGTACCTGCTTTCAGAAAACTCAACCTGCAACACCACCTTTAATCCTTGAAATGGTTGCCCATCTGCTCCATAGAGCTTTTCAATAGGGACATTTTTTGACTGCTAATGGAGCTCTCTATATTTTTTCTTGCCAGAAAATTTTATTTCTTAGAAAGTATTATAAATATGATTGTACAAAATATAATTTTCAACTGGAATACGTAGTTTCAAGAAGACTATCTTATGATCACATGAAGAATACAGGATGGTGAACACATTGATGTACTTTCTGGAGGTCAATTTCTGTCCTTGTTTTTGCAATGATTGAGAAATAACTTTTGTTTCATACTTTTGTTGTGAAAAAAAATTGATGCTTAGCAACAATACTGGAAGCTTCTTTATTCCAGAAAGATTTGAGGTAGACCAGAAGACCCAAATCTGTTTTATTTTTTTTTTTCTTTCAAGTGATATTTGAAGTTTTTGTGCATATTTTTGGAAAAACAACTTTCTCATTAGTTAATTTAATTAGTTAAAAATAAAACCAATTAGTCTTTTGAACTTTTTGATGAGTTATTTTCTTGGTTGCTTGGTGAAATATCTTTCGGCAGTTAAGCAAATATATTAGAGGCAAGTACAAATCTGTCAAACTTGGTGTGTTGGCTTTTCTTAGAATCAGGTTATGAATATTTCTTAATAAGTGGACCTTTAATCCTGGTTTTGTAGACTGAACCTTTCTGATATCAAAGGATGAAAAGAGAGACAGTAAACCCTTCTATAAACTCTGAGAGGAAGTCGGTAGGAGGCTCTTTGGCCCTGATGTGGTTTGTAAAATACATCAAAGGGGAGCAGTAGGAAGTAATAATTATAAGCAAGAAATGGAAAATTGTGGCATGGGTGTATTTCTCTTTTGGTGGGAATCTTACACCATCACATCATTTGATAGTGATGGTTGGGAATAGTAATAAACAGAATTTTGTATTAAGAAGAACTAGGAATAATTTTATTTTAATTTTATGACAAGTAGGCCTAGAGACCATACCTGTCTTCTTTTTACCCCAGCAACTTAATTGAAATTTTACTGTTCTTTGCCATAATCTCACATTCTAAGGTTAGTTAATTCGTCTGCTCTATTTGTAATGACTATATGTGTCACAGTGTCATAGAATGACGCAATGAGCATGTGCGTCTATTTGTCAGTAGGCAAAGCAAATGAAACTATGGTTGTTTGTATTACCAAATACAAAATTTGCTGAGTAAGACTTGGCTGCTGATAGGATAAGGGATAAGAATAAATATCATTTGAAATCTTTTTTAATGTGCAGTGGCATTTTATAAAAAATACAGTTAGCTGTCTACTTTTTGAAACAGCAAAGATCAGAAGAGTGGAAGGTGGGAGTGATTCTATTACTGTTTCTGCTAGAGTTTATTATCAAGATCTGAAGATTTTTTTAGATCCATACACGAACAATTGTATGAAGAGGGCAGAGAAAACAGCAATTTATTATGATGACTGGATTAAGTATTCTGGCATGAAACAGAGAAAAACAAGCATCTCCACAGATGGAAATGTGGCCACATAATGTTTTCAGCAACAGATTTCTATGGAGGATTTTTGGCATGAGTGCTAAGCATTCACATTGCTGAAATTGCCATCTGACTTATATTGGGGGCTATTTTAAGATAAACTGCAACTTGTTAATTATTTCTTGGACTCTACAGTTCTGGTTTATGTATTAGAGGATAAGAAAAATATAAATTATTAGGCCTGGCATTTGTGGTTCTGAAATAGTTTGAAAATTAAAAATTCTGTTTAGCATTTCCAAGTCAGAAGGTATAGGGTGTATTGATTATTCAAATGAAGATGTTCTGATTAAGTTAATTCTAACTGGAAGAAGCAGACTAGAACTCTCAGCAAGATGGGATAGTCTTACCATGGTCAACTTCTCTTATCAGAACTTCATGAGGATAATGTTATGATATAATAACATCGCAATCTCATAGTATGGCTACTATGAGAAGGAAATAAAGTTATGTATGTGAAGAGCACTTTGTAAATTATGAGGTGCCAAATAGTATCTATAATCATTTCTTTCAACGCAGCAACATTGCTTCTAGCAAATGCTTATGATGCACTGCTCTGCATCCTGTTAGTCCACCTGGTTTTAGTGCAGCTGAGGTGGACAGCTTCCTGTGAGTTACCAACATCCCTCATCAAGTGTAGGAGGTAGCATCTCTCTACTGTGCTGCTTTAGAGGACCTTTTCTGAGGCCATGGACAGCTGATCAGCCACACACAGATATGGCCTGGCGGTGTGGGAAGTTAATATCCAATGGTAGCAGTCCTGCCGCCAAGGCTGATGGGAGTCAGTGCATGTCCTAGGTTTCCTGTCCCCTACTGACACCAGTCCAGTCCCCATGGTTCTGCACAGGCTCCTCAGCAGCTGCGAGCTCCAGTTGTCCACAGAGTTAACCAGTACACTAACATGCGATTGTATTGTCTTTTCTCACTCCCCAGTCTTGCTTTCCCCACTCTCTCGCTTCTACTTTCTGGGACCACCTCCCATAAAAGCATCTGTACCTCAGCCCTTGTCTCAACCTAGCTTAACAACCCGTTGATATTTTAGCATAATGCTAAAGAAAAACAGACATCAAGCTACTGCAAAAGGAGATAAGCACCCTGTTGAGAAAATTCCTGGCAGTGAGTTTTACTACCATACTGAAGGGATTAGGGGATTGCTATGATGATAGTCAATGTACTCAGGATTTCTAAAGTTTCTGTTGTCCTCAGTGTTTTTCAATACCTTAATTATAGAACAAAGTTCCAAATGTGGGGAGCAGAAGCTCAATCGGCTCTTTTTGGGTCATTAAATATTACTGGACAAAGTGCTGTGGTTATAAAACTCTGTGAATGGAAGAGCAAAACATCAAAGGAATAGGAGAGAAGGAAGAGTAAGAATAATATGAATAATTGAACCCGCAGACTTTCCTGTCCCTTACGTTTCAGGCTTCCTCCCAATCTAGCCTTTGTCTTGTGACTGCTCCGTTCTTAAGTTCCATCAGGGCTGGGAACTCTGTGTATTGTTTAGGTTGTGTTCCCTGCACACAAACTGGAACATAGCGGCTGCTCAATAAGCAATATGGGAATGAATAAATAAATGAGCTGATTGGGTTTTTCCCCTTTGGACTGTGATATGAGGGAGAGTCCTGGACCAAGAGGTGTCAGAACTGTTTTAAACCTAGGATCTGTTAATAACCCGGGACATGAGTTTATTTTGTCAACCCAACTGATCACGCTGGTCTGGGGTGCCCAACACTCAAACGAAGACCTTTAATTGGTCACAGAGCTCTCAGGAACCATGTTAAGGGACTGGCCTTTGAAATCAGGCAGAAGTGGATGTCATTCAGTGCATTTAAGATGCGAGGCCTTGTGAAACTTAGTTTCCTGTTCTGAACCAAGTTCTGAATTTGTCAAAGGTCTATAATAATAGCTTCCTCTCTGGTTTGTTAAGATGCTAACATTTTTAAAAATATATATTTTATTGATTTTTACAGAGAGGAAGGGAGAGGGATAGAGAGAGTTAAAAACATTGATGAAAGAGAAACATCCATCAGTTGCCTCCTACACACCCCCTACTGAGGATATGCCCGCAACCAAGGTATATGCCCTTGACCAGAATCGAACCTGGGACCCTTCAGTCCACAGGCAGATGCTCTATCCACTGAGCCAAACCGGTTAGGGCAAGATGCTAACATTTAATATATAATAAACTTTCCATTATACAATAGTCAACCATTTTTATTATCCCTATCATCTTCCATTGGTATGGTTTTGTAAATCTCCATTTACCTGAAAAAGTATCCTAGACTGAGGGAAATAGAAAGAGAAAAACACAAGAGGACTGGATAATCCATAGCCTGGAAATAAACCCTTTAGAGATCAAGGATCCATTTATATGTGTTGCTGTATGTCCATGTATTATAGACATGCCATCAGGGAAATTAGCATACATGCTAGTCATTAATTTCCCAGATAGACTAATATTTCTGAACTTCGTTAAAACTCAGGGCATTTTATTTTGGGTCTTCCAGATTGCTCTTGCCTCTCAGCTTTTTGTTTTGATTTGTTTTTCCCATTTCTCTCTCTCTCTCTCTCTCTCTCTTTTTTTTTTTACTGGTATTCTGCTTACTTCTGTCAGAAGCCTTCCTTCTCCCCCTCCTTTGTCCCAAGGGCATTGAGCCTTCAGAGAGTTGGTAATACCTTGTGAGCCCGCTGTGGTGTGGGCGGTACTTGGGGAAGCAGTTTCGGGTGCCTTTGTTCTTGTACTGACCTTTTCTGCCAGTTCTTCTGCTCTCCAGTCCCCTCCATTAGAAGGAGCCAAGCATTCATTTGTCCATCAAGCGTTTTATTTTTGTAGCTCCTGGATCTTCCAGTTCAGTGGATGCATTCCAGGCCAGAGGCTGTCTAAATTACTTTTCAACAAGCACTGTCCTCCAAACTCTCCTTCCTGGGCGGGAACTGAAAGATTGTTTGATAAGAGTAGGAGTGTCTGGCGATGGAACTCAGAGGGAAAAGCTAGGTATCTGGGTAGACTGAAAGCCTAGCCTTATCTAGTTAATGTGCTTAGATTTGTGAAGACCTTTGGGATTGGAAAGAATTCTTCTTCTCATTCCAAATGAAACTCCACCCACAGAGAGATTTTTGCTTAGAAGGATGACTTATGTCTGTGGCAGACTGCAAAAATAGTTACCATTCGTCACCTCCCTATGTGCCTTCCTTTCGCAGTGGGAGACTTTGCAGATTCAGCCATAAAGAGGCAAAGTCCATTTCTCCAAATTGAACCTGGGCTGGGCTTGTGACTTCCCTTGGCAAACAGAATACAACCAAGCGACTATATGTGAGTTAAGAGCCGGACCTCAGGAGACCTTATGTGCTTTTACTCTTTCTCTTGGAACGCTGCCAGCCACCATGGGAACAAGCCTGGACAGCCAGATGTAGGATGAGATTCTACACGGAGTCATTCCAGTTTCCCAGGCTAAGCCTCAGATATGTGAAGGAGCTGAGCCAAGACCAGTCAAGCCTGGCTCAGATCAGTAGAACCATCTAGATGACTGTAGTCTAGTGAGTCATGCTAAACTGGGTTCTTTTATACAACTATATTTTGTTACGGTTTGTTATACAGCCAAATCTAAAATGTTTTAGGTTTTATAAATCCACCAGTACATATTATGTTAAAATGATTGTTTAGACCAGTGGTCAGCAAACTGCGGCTCGCGAGCCACATGCAGCTCTTTGGCCCCTTGAGTGTGGCTCTTCCACAAAATACCGACTTCTGCGCATGGGCCATGAAGTTTCAATCACACTGTACGTGCGCGCCCGCACGTGGTATTTTGTGGAAGAGCCACACTCAAGGGGCCAAAGAGCCGCATGTGGCTCACGAGCCGCAGTTTGCCAACCACGGGTTTAGACTATAGGGAGAAAATGACAAGCATGGATAATCACGATTAGCAGAGCAGAGATGAGAATAGAGGGCAGAATGTCCATGGGGATTCATTTTTTTATTTGAACCCATTGGCAGGTAAATCTGAGGATTTACAGATGCCACTGGCTTTCATAGTAAAAAGCTCATAGAATGTCATCACCTACTATTCCAGCTGAGGAGATATCAAGCTCTTGGCTTCTACTCTTCTCTTCTAGGGCTTCTGTGTGTTCTAGGGTTTTATGAGAGATGGGCACCCTGGACAAATTAGATGAGGACTGGTCTTGTCTTAGGCACTGCTGTCGGATACCCAAGGTTTACGAAAAATTTATTGGAAACATTCTATGTTATATCTTATACTAGAGGCCCGTTGCATGAAGATTCATGCAATAGGCCTTCTTTCCCTGGCTGCGAGCACAAGTTTTTCTCTGGCACCCGGGATCCAGACCTTCACTCTGGCCCCCACCTTCATCTTCTCTCTGGACACAGTCTTCGCTGTGGCTGAAACCTTCAGTCTTTGCTCCTCGCTCTGGCTGGAGTCTTCAGTCTCCGGCCAGAGCTGCTCCTGTAGCTCCTTTTGCCCCCCATCTCCCCCCTCATAGCTTGATCGCTGCTTCGCCTGCAGACCTCGCCAATGGGCTCCTGGGTCCCAGGGGGCTGCCTTGCCTGCGGCCTGGCTTTCTGGAGGCTCCTGAGGTCACACACGTGGGCCTGGATGGCGGCTCCTGGTGTCCCGCCCTGCCTGCAGTATGCAAATTAGCCACCATCTTTGTTGGCGGTTAATTTGCATATTGCGCTGATCAGCCAATGGCGATGGTAGCAAAGGTATGGTTAATTACCATGTTTGTCTATTATTAGATAGGATATCACATTAAATTATATGGTTTTACTAAATTGTTTTTCAAAAACATTTTTTTAACTTCCAAATGACTGAAAGATATAAGTAAAAGATAAAAATGCATAGTTTAGCTCTTGGTCACTCACCATTTTATCTTGTGCTCATTGGTCCATACATAACACCAAAAGGTCTTTATCACTGAGTGTAAAAATAACTTAAACATGTTTAATGTAATAATTTCTTTCCTGAAATTTCTTTTTTCAGTAAAATCCACAGAAAGTGAATGCTGTGACTAAGGCTCCATCCTATTTAAAATGTTTGACAAAAGCTATTTTCTTCATTGGGTGACAATACCCAGATTTATTGGCTTTATCTGAAGGAGGCAATTTCTTATCACTCGCCAAACTCAAAATACTAAGAGTAAAATTTGGTAAACTCAAGCAGAAGTGGTGTCCAGATATTTGAAGACATTTCTGCATTTATTTTTTTCCTTCGGGAAATTTTAGGACTAATGTAAATTAATATATATATATATATTTATCTAAGGTGACCAGCTTTCCCACTTTTTAATAGGACTGCCAACCATTCTTTATTTTGAAAGATATTTGAGATTCAAGAGAGATAAAAACTAGATAAAGAAAAGTACTGCTACAAATCACATACTTTCAAAAAGGAAAATGTTCAAATTATCACCGAATTGCATACTGTTTGGCTGGTCAGCTGTGCCAAGGTGAGTTTGGAACTTTGCCCATCAGATCCCTTGGCTTCACTGAGCAGAGTCTTGCTTGTACTAATGCAGAATAAAATTCTTGCTATTTACTTCAGACATAAATCAACATAGAAGCGCACATTTTAGTCCTAGAGAATCAGAGAAAAAACTAGTCCTGACAAATTGGCAACACTGAAACTTTACTTAGAAGATTCCTTCCAAATAGAGGTATATAGAGACATTGCCCATTGATTATTATATGTCAAGAGTTTGGTGCTCATATTGGGTAAAAGCAAGAGCCCTTCTCCCCCACTTTCTTGCCAAATGCCATCTTATGTTGGCTTATTTCTGCTTAGTTGCGCTATATATTGTACTTATAATCTAGGTAGAGAGGGTTGAGTAATGTAAGGCTTGCTTTTGGAGACTGTATTTGTATCCAAAGACAGATAACAGGTCCTCCTGGAAGATCTGTTGCTTCCAGACACTGAGCAAGCAGCACTTGCATGGGGTTCATCTCAAATGGCCAAAGGCCCTTTCTTTTTTTTTTTTTTTGGCTTTAGTAACAGACTTTTATTTCTCATGGTTCTGGAGGCTGGGAAGCCCAGGGTCAAAGTACTGGCAGATCCAGTGTTTGGTGAGGACCCTCTTCCTGGTTTGTAGATGGCTGCCTCACTTGGTGAAGAACAGAGAGAGGAAGCAAGCTCTTGTGTCTCCTCTTCATCACGGGCGCCTCATCCTCATGAACTTATCTAACCCTAATTACCTTTCAAAGCCCCCACCAAAGGCCCTTTCTTTGCAGAGGACCATAATCCTCCATTCCCAAGCCAGTTATCTCTGATTCTGCTGTCAGTCCCCAGTCACAGTGTTTCAGGTCTGACTTCAATAAATCACCTTCTAAATCAGCCTTGAAGTCATTGGGTCCTAACTTGGGCATCCAAGGAATGATTTAGGCGGTCTGTAAAACTCACAGAAGTATACTCAGAGCTCAGTGTGATGAGGCATGTAAGTGCATTTTTCTAATGAAAAATACTAAATCTCTCATTTGATTCTTGCAGGGATGCACCTTGCTCCCACAAAATTAGAGCGTCATCCCTTAAACTGGACATTGCAATTAAAGATTCTCTGCTCATTGTGACTCATGGCTCCTTCAAAGGGAATTGGCATAAAGGAACTCAGTCTAACAGCTTATAATTACCACCCATTACACAATTACCAAAAAATTCTAAGCAGACGGTATTGACCTTAAGTATAGTAGAAGGGTGGACATAAAGAGTCATGTTTAACTGAAAATGTTAATATTAGTAGTGAAGGGGCAGGTGGGAAGAGATTAACCAAAGAATGTATATGCATATATGCATAACCCATGGACACAGACAATAGTTCGGTGTCCTGAGGAGGGGGCTCGAGTTGGGTGAAGGGGTCAATGGGAGGGGGGCATCTGTAATACTTTCAACAATAAAGAAAACTAAATGAAAATATCAACTAGGAATATTTTTCGTCTGTGTTTACCAACTACTTACTTAATAGTAGCGTAAATAACAAATGCACATAAAGAGTGGAGGTAGATGTTTCTAGAGTTCTATCAGTGGCTCAAGAGTGTCAGATCTTGTTATGGACTGAATATCTCTCCCTCAAATTCATATGAAGAAGCCCTGACCCCCAACATGATGGTAATTGGTCATGGGATGTTTGGGAGTAATTAAGATTAGATGAAGTCATGGGGTTGGGGCCCTCATAATGGATTCATGCTCTTATAAAAAGAGACACCAGAAAGCTATTCCCTCTCTCTCTGGCATGTGCATAAAAAAGAGGTCATGTGAGCACCCAGCAAGATGATGGTCACCTGCAAGTTAAGAGAAGAGGCCTCAGAATGAAACCTACCTTGCTGGCACCTTGCTCTTGGACCTTCTAACCTCCAGAACTGTAAGAAATAAATTTCTGTTAAGCTACCCCTCTACAGTATTTGTTATGGAAGTCTGAGCAGAGTAATACAGAGCTCTAGGTTGGCATCTCCGTGGTTCTCTTGTCCTTTTCCTCAGGGTTGTAAAATGGCTGCCATACCTCTTGGCATCATATCACATAAGTGACTGTAACTAAGGGCAAAAATCTGGGTGATAGCCAGAACAGTAAATATGATTTCTCTTCACCTTCTTCTCTTGTTTTATCAGGGAAGGAAAATAAACCTTTTCAGAAAACTTTTCTTTACATCTCAAAATCCAGAACTGGGTCACATGGCCATTCCTAGCAGCAGGGAATCTGAGAAAGTGAGTATCTTGCTGTGTCAGCCTTTGCAAAGGGAAGGGGGAAATGGTTAAGTGTGTCTGGAATGGTGATTGGGCGGCAACAATAAAAAGATACACCAGAGAGCTATTCCCTCTGATATGGTTGGCAAAATAAAATAAAAATCGAAAGATTTTATATAAATCTCTGAATTGCATCATCTTTTGAAAAATGAGAAAATCTGGAAATTCTGGACATGCCGGCACAGAAACCATAAGCCAGCTCTCAGTAGCAGCTGTTCCATTAGGATGGGGCAGGAGAATTGATTTTACCATAGGCCCCATTGTTTCTCATTCCCCCCACCCCCCATCACTGGGACCCCGTAATATGCCATTTTTCATTGCTTGCATTATTACTTTTGCAATATGAAGAATCTTTCATTTGTTCATGGCACCTGGTTTATTTCTGTAGGCATATCGGTTGAATTGTCTTAAATGGTAGGACTAATGGGAAAGACAGCATCCCAGAGGGATTCATTTATTTGGGCTCCAGGCTATATGAAAAGTTTTGCTTGTGAAGAAGAAAAATCTAAATTTTGAACAGATCCTTTGGAGTCTTAACTACTGCAGGTCATGTGAAAGTAATGGAGATGCCAACTGGAGATGTCTGGAGATGTCAACTTGTCATGTCCAGCAGTAAAAGTTAAAGAGGACAGAAAAATCAATTTGCATCTACCTAGAAGATGATCCGATTTAGAGTAAAAGCCACACAGCTTTTGAAACAAAACAAACAAACAAACAAAAAAACCCAATCGAATTTTCTTTAAAAAAAAAAAAAAGAGTTAGCCAGCTTGTTCATAGGAGAATAGCAAGGGGAAAATATGACATACAGTGATTTCAGGAGAACTGTAATGGATTCCCAGATGAAAATCTCATTAAAGAACTTAGAAAACAGAATCATAATGTTGGGGAGATTTTATTTACATCATTTCTTAGGATGTCCCCAATGGGTTTTTATTTACATAGTGACTTTAGGACCCCAAAGTATTAAAACTGTACCATTCAATACAGAATGACATGGCAGCACCAATGCTTCCTAACTCTTGAAAGTGAAGAACATGCACAGGTTCATAAGGCTCCAGTGGTCTCCTAATTTATAGACATTATTTTTTTTGTACTATTGCATCAGATTTTATTTAATTCATTTGGCTTTAAAAAAAATATTTTTATTAGCTGATTGATGAGATGAGATGATTCTCTCTCATCGATGTTTCTAACTCTCTTTCCCTCTCCCTTCCTCTCTGTAAAAAATCAATAAAATATATTTAAAAAAATAAAATAAATAAAAAATATTTTTATTGATTTCAGAGAGGAAGGGAGAGGGAGAGAGAGATGGAAACATTAATGATGAGAGAGATTTATTGATCAGGTGCCTCTTGCACGCTCCCTACTGGGGATCAAGCCTGTAACCGGCATGTGCCCTGACCAGGAATTGAACCATGACCTCCTGCTTCATTGGTTGATGCTAAACCACTGAGCAACGCCAACTGAGTTAATTCATTTGATTTTAACGTCTGAACAATATATTTCAAAAACTACAATTAAAAATAAGCAAGATTCTATGAAATATAAAATTGTAAATCTTGGGGTGTCAACTAATTGAAGAAGGCCGTTGATGATTTCAGGATTTAAATGGGTGATTTTAAGTGTACAAGGGGTTAATTAATAAATGTGAATCCAATATACCTTTCAGGGTTCTAGGATTCTAATCTTTAATGAAAGATAAAATATTTTCCAAAGTTATTTAAAATATCTATTAATATATACAAACAACCTGCTGCTACTAGGGAAAGAAGATCAATGTTGAACTATTTGTGTCTCCCAGTATCTGAAAAACAGCAATTTCTGATGCTCTGCCATCTGAGAATGTGCTACATTCATTTAATATCAATGCATTACATCAAAGTTTATCTTAATTTTGAATTACAGAATTCTCCCCTGAGGTATGGTGTTGCACTTATAAATTTGTATGCATCAAATTTATCTCATCTGCCCAACTCACAAGGTCTGACTCCAGCTAGTCACTCTCACATGCTCCTCCATTATTGTCTTATTGATTCTTTTCACTCCAGAAAGATTAATTTCTTTACTGTTTCAGGCATACAGTGGCTATATTTTTTTCTGTTCTATCTTACTCAATTTCCTTCCTTCCTTTGTCTGAGAAGCCAGTTGTTTCACATTCAACTCCTATCCAAATCAAAACAAATTTTCAAGATCCACCTGAAGACTTCTCCTCCCCCAGGAAGCTTACCTCATCTTTGGCATCATTAATATCCCTTTTCATTGCGTTGCAACACTCTCTACAGCCTTGAAGAGAATGTTATTGCACTATGGATGGGGATGATATGCTCATCAAGAACAAGGATAGAACATATTATTCTTTTGTAGCCTTCACACTGCCCATCATAACACTGAGTACAGACTGGGAACTCATTAAGTGCCGGTGAATAACACTTCCCTGACATTGTCAAGCAGAGCTCAGTTCTCTCTCTCTCTCTCTCTCTCTCTCTTTCTCTCTCTCTCTCTGTCTTATGAAGACTTTTTTTAGAGCTCTGTTAGAACAGTTGACTATAAATACTGTTTATACCCTGTCTCCCACCCTAGACAGTAAAACCTTGGTGATCCGCAAATATATTCTCTTTCATCCTCATAGCTCCAATATCTTTCCCATAGTAGGCTCTTGATAAATATTGGTTGGCTAAATGTATGCACTGTATTTTTTTCAGGTTAGAATAACTCAGATCATGGAAGACAATTCAGTTAATAAAATGACATTTACAGTGCTCAATGCTCAGGACATAGAAATGTATGAGACTGGCAGTTCTGATCAGAAGAAGCTTGCTGTATTGAAAGAGAATGTTAGGCTCTGGGACTCAAAAAATTTCAGGAGGACTTTGGACTTCTGTGGGTCATGGCATAGGGACTGAATGTCATATTATCTGAATATTAAGGGATCAGAGACCTCAGTGGATAAGTGTATTGAATTTGTATCCCCTTGTCAGTACTATACATCATTCTCACTAATATTTACATTCCTAGCAACTAGCCCAGAATGAAGCAAATAATAGGGGGACTGTATATTTGTTATTGTTATCTTTTACTTTCTAGTTGTGTTCTTAGTACTTTTGAACTATGCTCCAGAGAACTGGAGGATCCCAGAAGTTGCTTCATACTGGTTTTTGAAACACATTGATGACTCCCAAGTCCATAGCTTCATTCTAGATCCAAGTGCCTAGTGAATATCAACAATGGATTATCCCATAGTCCCTCAAATTCATCGCACACAGAAACTCGGGGTTCATGTGGCCATTTTACAAATAGCAAAAAAGAAGGTGTAACAATCCTGAAAGAGGAAACAGTCCCAAACTGTCTTTGGATCAATTCTGTGTCTAGGAAGGTGGAGTAATCTCATTGGCTCACTTGATCATGTGACCTTCCCAGGGGAGGTACGGCAAATCTCCTTGATTGACAGCTCCATTAGAGGCTGACTTGGATTAAGGGAGTTGCAGTTCCCCAAGGGAAATACTTAAAGTGGGGCAGATAAAATGACAGAGGGTGCTTATGGTAGGAACGCAATAAATGCTTGTTAAATTGAGTTGTGGAGAATCTTCACAACCACAACTTGTTCTGAACTTTACAAAGATTATTCTTGACCTAGCTTTCAATATGAACTTATTTTTTTGTTGAGCTAGCTTGTTCATCCTTGAGAAAATTCTTGGTGTAGAAGCTGTCATGCCAAGTTTTTGCTCCGGCTATCTTGGGCAGATTTATAACCTCCTGAGATTCCAGCATTATAATGAAAATGCTGACAGCCCTGGGGTTTTGCTGACAAGAATGGCACAGCTGTGATAAAACTAGAAGATTAGTGGAAATATGGTGCCTCATCCTTGTGGAGTTATCTGAGTTTAGGTCAATGAGAAACAAGGCCTTAATGAGTCCAGGGCTGGAAGAAAGACCCTCCAACAAGTGAGTCCTCAGTTGGTTTGAATTAAATTGTCTGGATATATTTTCAGATCATTTAAAACAAGCCCCAAAGAGCTCAGAGATTATTATTTATTATAATACTAGAGGCCCGGTGCACAAAAATTTGTGCACTCGGGGGGAAGGGGGGGTCCCTCAGCCCGGCCTGTGCCCACTCGCAGTCTGGGACCCCTCGGGAGATAACGACCTGCTGGCTTAGGCCTGCTCCCGGGTGGCAGAGGGCAAGCCCAATCCCTAGGTGCAGGCCCTGGTCGGGCTCAGAGCAGGGCCGATTGGGGAGTTGGGGCGCCGCCCCTTGTCATGCACAAAGCAGGGCGGATCGGGAGATTGCGATGCCACCCTCAGTCATGCTCAGGGTAGGGCTGATTGGGGGGTTGGGGCACCGCCCCCTGTCACACTCAAGGCAGGGTTGATGGGGAGGTTGCGGCGCCACCCCCTGTCACGCACAGAGCAGGGCCAATCAGGGGGTTGGGGCGCTGCCCCCTGTCACGCACAGAGCAGGGCCCATCAGGGGCGTTGGGGAGCTGCCCCCTGTCAGGCACAGAGCAGGGTGGATCAGGGGGTTGGGGTGCTGCCCCCTGTCAGGCACAGAGCAGGGTGGATCAGGGGGTTGAGGAGCTCCCCCCTGTCACTCACAGAGTAGGGCCGATAGGGGAGTTGGGGCACCGCCCCCTGTCATACACAGAGCAGGGCCCGTGGGGGGCAGTTGGGGCGTCGCCCTCTATCACCCACAGAGCAGGGCCGATCATGGGGTTGGGGCGCCGCCACTGTCACACTCAGGGCAGGGCCGATGGGGAGGTTATGGTTCTACCCCGTCACACACAGAGCAGGGCCCAAGGGGGGGGGGGGGTTGGGGTGCCGCACCCTGTCACACACAGAGCTGCAGGGAGATCAGGGGGTTGGGGAGCTCCCCCCTATCAGGCACAGAGCAGGGCCGATCAGGGGGTTGGGGTGCCTTTCCCTGTCACGAACAGAGCAGGGCTGATAGGGAGGTTGTGGCCCCACCCCCTGTAACACACAGAGCCGCAGGGCGATCAGGGGGTTTGGGCGCTGCCCCCTGTCACGCTGATCCCGGTGCTGGGAGGCATATTACCCTTTTACTATATAGGATAGAGGCCTGGTGCACGTGTGGGGGCCGGCTGGTTTGCCCTGAAGGGTGTCCTGGATCAGGGTGGGGGTCCCCACTGGGGTGCCTGGCCAGCCTGGGTGAGGGGCTGAGGGCTGTTTTCAGGCTGGCGGGTGACGGAAGCTCCCAACCACTCCTTTTTTTCTTTTTTTTAAATTCTGGGCCAGCTTTAGCTCTGAGGCTCCAGCTCTTAGGCCTCCGCTGCTAGAGGCAGGTATCTGGTTTGTTTCGGTTCTATAATCGAAACAATGTATAACTCCAGCTCTGAGATCCCGACGGGCTGAAAGCAGGTTTCTGGGGTTTTGTTTAGCTTCTACATTTGTTATAATGTTTCAAACTGCAGGCTCAGAGGCCGGCAAGACAGGCGGGGAGCGTTGGTTTCCTCCGTCACTGAAGCAAGCAAGCCTCATGTTAGTTTCAAGCTGCCTGGCTGCCGGCCACCATCTTGGCTGGCAGTTAATTTGCATATCGCCCTGATTAGCCAATGGGAAGGGTAGCGGTCGTACGCTAATTACCATGTTTCTCTTTTATTAGATAGGATAAACTACATTATGTCTGATTACCCTATATTTTATTATCACTATTTTTATAAAAATCATTTTACTTTTGGCTTTATCATTTAAACCAGAGGTCAGCAAACTAGAGCTTGTAGACCAAATGTGAACCTCCACAAGTTTTTGTAATAAAGATTTATTAGAACACACTTATGCCCATTTATTTACATATGTCTATGCAATATTATGCACATAATATATTCATCTATCCTACTCTTTTTAAAAATATTTTTATTGATTTCAGAGAGGAAGGGAGAGATAGAAACATCAACGATGAGAGAGAATCATTGATTGGCTGCCTCCTTGCATGTCCCCTACTGGAGATCCAGCCTGCAACCCGAGCTGGAATCGAACCTGGGACCCTCCAGTCCACAGGCCAATGCTCTATCCACTGAGCCAAACCAGCTAGGCCTATCCAACTTTTGATGAATATTTGGATCACTTCCAGATTTTTGCTATTATGACTAGTATGCCTATGAACATTCTTGTTCATGTCTGGACAAAAATTTCTGTTGGAGAAATTCTTAGGAGTGAAATTGTTGGGTCAGAGGGCTTATATATTGCTGTGTCACAAGGATGCCTATTGCTGGATCATAGAGGGCATGTATGTAAAGTTCTCTAACAGTTTTGCAAAGTAGCTGTACCAGTTTGCACCCCCACTAGCAGTGCATGAGAGTAAGTTGCCAACATTTGATATTGTTTGTATATTTAATTTTAATCACTTGTTGATATGTATAGTAGGTACCTCACTGTGTTTTGAATTTTCATTTCTCTGGTGGCTAGTGAAGTTGAGTATTTGTTCATATGTTATTTGGATAACCATTTCTGTGAAGTATGTGTTTCAGTCATTTGCACATTTTTTCTATGGATTTTTCTCTTTTTGATTTAAAGAAATTATTGAAATATCTTACATGTATGTTCTTTAATAGCTTTAGGACATTCTTAGGGGTCCTTTAGAGAGTCCTTCTAGCATTCTGCAACCACAATTGTTTAACATTTAAAATAGCAAAAGAGCTTTATTAGTACAGTATCTAATCTCCAATCCATTATCATAAGCTTTGTGATTGTTGTGGACATGCACGTACAAGTGTCGAGAAGAGGAAAACAAGGAATTTTGCTTCTGTAAATTAACATTTACATGTTAGCTGCTCTGTTGACTCACCATTGCATGTACACATGTGGTAGAACAAGATAGACAATGACACTGTACTTAGAACTTGTCCAGAAGTCATACTGCATAGTTTTTAATAAATGAGCAGCAATGAGATCTCACAAGAGTAAGCAGTGACTACCGTGCTTTATAGATATGAATCCACCATCCAAATGCCTGAGAAATGGCCTGTGGAGAAACGTTCTAGCTAACTACCTAAGCCAACGCTATAAGCTTTTTTGTGGAAGGCAATGGTACAGTTCATTCCCAAAGGAACTTCCCATTCACTGATCAGGGACTTAAACACACAGAAGAATAATCAAATAGTCCTTGACTTTGAATTTGAATGGTTTTCCCCAAATTTCTCATCACTAGTTCTAAACCATGGCTTCACATTAAAATCAGCTGAGGAATTTCTAAACAATATTGGTGTCAAATTGTGGTCCAGGAAATCAGGTGTGTGTTTCTTTTTAAAAATTCCCTAGATAATTCTAATTGCTTCCAGATTGAGAACCAGTGCTCTACAGTATTCAGTGGGATAAATGGTGTATTTTGGGGAAGGAGTTCTGACAGAGTCTAAAACCTATTTGCTTCACTCCCTGGCTCCTCTAAAGGGTGGATGTGAGGGGTCTGAGTTTCCTACTTTTAGGGCACTCTGCTGTCCATCTTTCCTTTTCTTTTTCTTTTTAAAAAAATATGTTTCTATTGATTTTTAGTGAGAGAGAGATCGGCTACCTCCTGTACGGGGATCGAGCCTGCGACCCACACATTCCAACCAGGAATCGAACCAGTGACCTTGGTTCATGGGTTAATGCTCAACCACTGAACCACACTGGCTAGGCTGCTGTCCACCTTTTCAAAGTCAACTAAGAATCTTGTCACTTCTGGTCCTCTTTAGGTTCTTCTCCTTTCCTCCCACTCCTTGGTTTCTTTAAATAATCTCGTTGCTTTCTTTATTTTGCTTTCCTAACTCCTATCTCAGGAACCTACCTTTTCTTCCTTTTTTTTTTTCTGGTGTTTTTAAAAAATTTTTTCTTTATTAAATTTTGTTTTATTATGGTAAGGACACTTAATAGGAGATATACCCTCTTAACAAAATTTTAAGTGTTCACTACATTATTGTTGACTACAGGGACACTGCTGTAGAGTAGATCTCTAGAGCTTATTCATCTTGCTTAACTGAGACTTTATGATTAGTAACTCCTCATTCCCTTTCCCTCCAGTCCCCGCCAAGCACCATTCCACTCTGATTCTATGAATTTGACCTAGAGGTGATACTGATGCAGCTAAAAATTCAGAGCCATTGCTCTACTGCCTGGGACCTGCGTGCTGATTTTTGAGGCAGCCAGAGCACTCTTTCCCCTTCCCTTATCAACTTTATTTGAAAGATCAGGAGGAGCCACTCTTAGAAACTAATGGCAAAGAAGTTCAGGGTATCTGGTGGTGGCCAATGACATGCTCGGAGATGTGGTCTCCAGGAAGAAAGTGCTAAAGATGACAGAAAGGAAAAACGACGTGGCAGTGCATTCTATAAATGGCAACTTACCTTCATTGATTTAGAGAACCAGAAACCCAGGAAGATAGATAACGTTACCTTAGTAGAACAGAGAGCACTGCTCCAGGTGAATAGCAGCAAGAAATTTACAATTGGACTGGAATTTAACAACTACTTTTGAAGTCAAAGAGTTTGGTCAAGGGCAAGCAATATTTCCTCACCAAGGATGAAGAAAGAGTGAAAATCAAACCTACAACTAACAAGGAGGGAATGGGAAAAGGACATAGAATGAGGAAAGAGAATAGACTTGTGAAGTCTTTGAGGAAAACCACACCTCTAAAAATGATCTATTGTGAGATTTAGAATAAACTATGAAGAAACAGACATTCTTAAAAGGATGCAGGGAGGCCTGGCCTCTATGGAATAGCAGCCAAACTTATAAATGGGAAAAGACAAGAGGATGAAATGAAAAGAGAGAGGGCTAATATTAGACAGAATTGCAAGTACATTAAAAATTAAATAGTAGAATTAAAGTTGACATTGGAGACAAAAAAGTGATGATTTAGCATTATAGGAAATCAAATCAATAAAGATACACTCTTCCAGGATGTAGAAATAAAAAGAAAATTTGATAAAAATGATGAGAACAAAGATAATAAAATGGAAGACAGGGAATAAAAATTCAATAAATGGTATTTTGTGTTCGTGAGAGGAATACTGAACAAAAGAAATAAACGTAATGTTACAGATGAATTAAAAAGACTAGTTTAGGCATATTGGAAGATTCCATTATGATCTTGGTAAAATAATTAAAAATAGATCCATATTCAAACTTATCCAGACAAAAAATACTGAACTAAATGACAAAGGAAAACAATCTTATAAACATCTGGCAGGGAGGAAAGAAATCTGCAAGGGTAGAAAAATCAGATGTCTCTGGAACTAGTCTTGCAATATAATTGCTCAAAAATGATTCTTAGAGCTCAAGATGAGGATGTTATGTAAAAGATGACTATTGTGTAGCTGAAACTAGCTTGAGACACATATAAATAATTCTTGTAAATCTTCTACATAACTGAGTACTTGTGTTAAATGTTTTTAAAAAAATATCTAGTGCAAAAACAACCATTTATTTTAATAAACTTAATGTTGTATACATTTATTATTTATAAGTGATGCCTTTAACTACACATTAATAAATAATAATATAATAACAACATAGATGAGAGTGTATTATTAGATTGTTTTAATAAACATTGAGAACTGAGATAGCAGGTAGTTGGTGAGGAATAAAAGAGTATCCCCATAAAAGAGGAGATTAAAAAGATACCCTTCACTCTGGATTCTGAGAAGTTGAAGAATGTAGGTCCAAGGATAATTTTGCCAAAAAAAGAAAATGTAAGGTAACTATTAACAAAATTTTAAAAAGGAGTATGTCTTTTATATACTTGAGTATGAAAAAGCAAAGAAAAATATGAACAAGAGAAAAGAAAACAAGAAAGTTTAAAAACATTAAACAAAAGACATATAAACAAAATAAACTAAATGTATCAGTTAAACCAACAAATAAAGTGTACTGAAATCTCTGTGAAATGGTTAGAAAATATGGGTGTTGAGTCATTATCATGGGGTTCTGTCCTGTTTCTGTCACTTGCTAGCTTCAGTTTCTGAGGAGCATCATTGAACTCCACTATGCAGCTAACAGGGGATAATAAGACCTACTTCTCAGGTTGTTCAGAAGGTGAAGTGAGACTTACATAAACAAATTAATATTCTCCACTGTCTCGCATACTGAGGAAAAGGCAGTCTGTAGATTCAGAGCCTGGATTCTGATGTCTGCTAGGTTCTAACAGGCTCTGTGACTTGCCCATTTTATTCTCCAACCTTGAGGCAAGTTACTGAGCTCTCCAAGCCTTAGTTCACTTGTCTCTAAAATGGGGAGAAAATAGTACTGATCTTATAGGATGGTCATGAGGATTAAATTAAATAATACCTGTGAAATACTTGGAACAAGGTAGTTCTGTTAAATTCACTATAATTATTATAACCAAATAGCAGCTTTAAATCAGAAACTTTAAAATGTACATTAATAAAACTAGAATTATTAATAAAAGAGCAATAGTAACATTTTAAAATATCAGAGTAGATTATAAAAACCTAAGCATGTAACAATAGTAAGGGATTGCATAAATACATCTGGCAGTTTCCTATGATCAAGTACTACATAGCCATTACATGATGTAAAACAACTCATATGGAAAAGTTTTATAATATATATCTGAAACAGTTATATTTAACTATTAAAAGGGATTAACCCTTTGGAAATATAAAGTGTTATTCTTTATGTTTTTCTGATCATTCCTAAACATCTATAATAAATTATATATTAATTTAAAAGTCAATAAAAAGATGTATTTTAATAGTTATGTTTCTGAAAATGTTTGATTAAACAGGGAAATAATCTTAATATCAAGAGAAAACAGATAAACATTTTATATGCAAAATTTAATAAACTGTGTAAAAAGGTACTTGAAAAAATATTAATACTGTTAGCAATGTTATTTCTGGGTGATAGGAATATTATTTCATTTTTTTCTTCAAACTTTGTCTATTTTTCTAACTTTTCTGCAGTACTCAGAAAATACTAATGGAATTGGAAAGAGAAAAGTAAAGTAATAAGAAAAAATGAAGTCCTTCATAAATAAGCTTTTAGCTCAGATGCTGTGGAGAGCAATATTCTAGTCCTGTCCTTTTACAGGTGAGGAATTAAGGCCAAGAAACATTTAGTGGTTTGTTGAAGGCAGAAGTGAGTGGTTGAAAGAGAGATGGAGGATCCCTGACTGTTTGTGTAATTTTTCTACTAAATCATGTGCCCACTCAATTAGTGCAAACTTTATGCAAAATTTACATAGTTTAATGTAAACACCTAATTTCAAATAGGGCATGGGAGATTCCTAATTTTTCCCTAGCTTTAGGAAATGTTTAATTACAATATAGAAAAGTCTTTCACCAGAGTAACATTGATAGAGAACAGTGACAAACAGTAATATCTGTTCCTGAACGTTGTCACAACTATTCGTGCATGTTGGTTTAAAGTTATATTCCCCTCGTCAACATAAATTTACTTTTTCCTCCAGTCTCCTGTTCATTTTGACCTAGGTGGGTACCTAGAAGTCAACAAAACAGGTCCTGATAGCTTTTAGGTTTTCAAAGGTAGATCCAACTGCCTTCTGAAGGCACTTGCTCTCATACCATGAACAGGCTCCCTGGTTTTCTGCAGCAACTCCCAAGTCCAAGTCATCAGAAGTTCAGTGCTGAGCTGAAGTTTTCAGCATCTGATTAAAATTTCGCCATGTGAAGCAATGTAATCAAAGTTAAGGACATGGAGCAAGTTATTTCTAAAACTCACTTTATTCACTCTTTTGGGGGTTAAAATGCTCTTTTATAAAATGACTAGAGGCCCAGTGCACAAAAATTTGTGCACTCGGGGGTGGGGGTTCCTCAGCCCGGCCTGTGCCCTCTTGCAGTCTGGGACCCCTCGGGGGATAACAACCTGCTGGCTTAGGCCCGCTCCCCAGGGGATTGGGCCTACACTGGCAGTCAGACATCCTTCTGGCAGCCCGGGAGCCCCTGGGGGAAGCCCACTTGCCAGCGGGGAGCAGACCTAACCTGCAGTCGGACATCCTTAGCGCTGCTGAGGAGGCGGGAGAGGCTCCACCACTGTACTGCAGCCATCAGCCTGACTTGTGACTGAGCAGAGCTCCCCCTGTGGGAGCTCACTGACCACCAGGGGGCAGCTCCTGCACTGAGTGTCTGCCCCATGGTGGTCAGTGTGTGTCATAGTGACCAGTTATTCTCAGTTGTTCTGCTGTTAGGGTCAATTTGCATATTACTCTTTTATTATATAGGATAGAGGCCTGGTGCATGGGTGGGGACCAGCTGGTTTGCCCGAAAGGGTGTCCCGGATCAGTGTGAGGGTCCCGCTGGGGTGCCTGGCCATCCTGGGTGAGAGGCTGATGGCTGTTTGCAGGCTGGCCATAGCCCCTTCAGATTAGGGGTCCCCCCTGGGGTGCCTGGCCAGCCTGGATGAGGGGCTGATGGCTGTTTTCAGGCTGGCTATGGCCCCCAGCCACCCAAGCTCCCAGTGGAGGCTGGCTGGAAGCAGGTATCTGGGGTTTATTTATCTTCTATAATTGAAACTTTGTTGCCTTAAGCAGAGGCTAGAGCCAGCCAGGGCAGGCGGGAAGCTTGGCTTCCTCCATCACCAAGGCAACCATGCCTCCTGCTTGCTCCAGCTTGGTGGCTGCCGGCCGCCATCTTGTTTGGGTTAATTTGCATATAGTAGCTCTGATTGGCTAGTGGGCATGGCTTGGGGCATAGTGAAGGTATGGTCAATTTGCATACCTTTTCTCTTTTATTAGATTAGATGGTGACAGTTCTGTGTGTGTGTTCAATGTCCTTACTTAGAAAAATGAAAGGTTGGAAATCTTATGTTGACTTCCAAAATATTTTCAAAATTTTACTGGTCTGTGGAATTTCTAAATCTGGGACCTACTGACTTAGTATTACACATGAGAGTATGGGATTATGAGAATCAGCGTTCAAATCCTAGTACTGCCATATACTTTGAGAAATTTCTTCAGCAGTAAACTAGGGAAGGTAATATTTATTTCAGGAATATTAAATCTTATGTAATAAAAGCCTAAGCGACCATTATGGCTGAATGACCAGAATGACTGGTTGCTATGATGCACACTCACCACCAGGGGGCAGATGCTCAATGCAGCAGCTGTCCCCCTGGTGGTCAGTGCACTCCCACAGGGGGAGAACCGCTCAGCCAGAAGCCGGGCTCACAGCTGGCAAGTGTAGCGGCAGTGGCGGGAGCCTCTCCTGCCTCCGCGGCAGCGCTAAGGAGCAGCGAGTGGGATGGTAAGGAGCAGCAAGCAGGCGAGCGGTAAGGACTGGGGGGTCCCGGACTGCGAGAGGGCACAGGCCGAAATTCGTGCACTGGGCCTCTAGTATTCTCATAAAACCTCCAGAAAAATTATTGGCACATTTTCCTTCAGATATATTTGCTACAAACTAATATGCCTACAAGTAAGGGCATAATAGAAGACAGTAATGATTTGGACAGTGGTTGGTGAGATAGCTTATAAGTCAATAAATGCTGGTTCCATTTCCCTGTGTTATTACTTAGCACCATATAGTCATAAAAATCCTGTTAGATAGGGCCGTCTTGAGAAAAAGGATGCTTTTATCATTTTTATATTTTTTCCCCTCAGAATCATATATCTTTCAAAAATTTGGTCTAAAAGCTTTTTGTGTAGGTTTCTAGGTGCCATTTTCTAATAATTTCACATATTCTGAAAGTTTGGATTTACTTCGAAAGGATTGTCTTAAGTCACTGTCATATTCTACTCTGTTGTGGCTTGACTTTGTGGCAGATGTTTCCTGAGCAAACAAAGGGAGAGGCATGTCCTGGTAGAAGAGCATAGAGCACATGCCGGCAGCAGCGCGGCCACATATTTGTGGAATGAGAGAATATTGGAAGCCAACTCCTAACTTTTCCATTTTGTAGACATTGCTCATGATGCTCTAGCTTCCTCTGTCTGACCTTGCCTTTGTTCTCTCTCTACTCACTGCTCCATCTAGCCCTTATTACTTTTTTTCAATGGCTCAGTTTGACTCCCAGCCATTCTCTTATCCTACAGGCCTTTGAAATACCATTTTAAGTCTTTGGCAAACTTTGACTTCTAACAAAGAAACCCCAAAACCTCATTGATTCAAGAAGTCATCCCTGACAGACTGTACGTCAGGTTAGAATTCTTTTTCTTATTGTGAGAAATTTATACCCAAGTCCTTCAGCTAGGAATAAATGTTTATTTTACTATGGTCCAGAAATACCCATGTTTTGGGAAGTTGTTGATGTTGGAGATATTATTTTCAATGCGATCTTACCCCTTATTTGTCCTTACTTATTTTTTTTCATTGGGAAGAATTTGTGTGGGAATCATCGTGTGCTTGTTTGATATGTAAATATAACACAAAGAAACACTTAATTAACAGCTCCTTTCATTGATATTGGAAGTGGGTTGTCTCTTTAGTGAAACCCGGATTTGTTTAACAAGTGTTTATAAGCCTCTATTATACATAGGACACTATGGTAGAAAGAGCTAAATTCGGCAGCTTGTAATGCCAACCAACGAATAAGATAATAATGATAGATAATGTCTTCAAAAAGTCATAGTTAAAAGTGAAGGAGGGTTTTAATTTTATTTATTAGGACACAGTTCCCACATGGTTCGTAATACTAGCCAACTGATTGCCTGAGTGTTAGTTGACACAGAAGAAAAAGTTCCCAGGTCGGGGAAGAGCCAACTCTTAGTATGCTCTGGGTGTGTGTGTACTCACTCAGGTCATGGGGTCAGACCGATGGGAGACTCTGAGGGCAGACTTAGAAAATAGTGTGCAAGAAAAGGTTGAGGAAGCAATCAACTTATTAATCACCGACTATGTGTGGGGCCTTCTGCGGCATCCTGAGTATACAACATGAGTAAAACAAGCTCTATCTCTTAGGTTGTGGTGTTTACAGGTAGAAAGAGATGTGCAAACAGTCAAAGAACGATGAGAACATCTATATTAATCTATATTAGATGTCTTCACTCATCCCAGTCTTATCTAAAAGCTGGATGCCATTTTCTGGGAAGGTGTAGTTGAAAAAAATCTTTCCTGACATTGGTTTTTTTTTTGTTTGTTTTTTTTAAGGGCTCTTGGGTTTCTTAAACCTGATACTTTGGGTTCATTTTTGGTTTTATTGTTTGCTTTTATTTTTACAAGCCTGATAAATCAGGTATTTTCCACTGACATAAGCCTGAAACTATGTCCCTAGGTACAGCATAAAATGTAACAATTCTTGGGTCCAAGGCATGCTCTTATGGAGCCAGTGGACCAAGCCCAGAATGCCAGCAGGTATCACATAAAATTTCATTCTCCGCCAGGTGGTTTAGTGCTTGCACACGGTAGGTGTCACTAATTCCAGATGCCCAAATGGAAGGAGCAGGACTGTATTCTTTGGTTCAAAGTGGGTGGGCAATTTGTTCAATCCCAGGGGCCTTTGGACCTGGAGGTGGAGGCTGAAAGAGCCAGTTAACTGAAATGAAGGCGGCTGGCATGGACAGGCTGAGGGCCCGGCAGGGAAGGGAGAGAAGGTGCAGAAAGCCTTCCAAGAAGAAGCTGAAAATTGACCTAGTTATTTTGATGGCATGCTCTGATGCTTTTCCCTTCAGGCCAAGTTCAGACTCCCCGACATGAAATTGAAGCACTCACTGCTAAAGACTTAATGTTTGGGGATATTTCAACATTCTTCTTACCTCCCTCCCTCCCTCCCTCCCTTCTTCCCTTATTTGTGTGCTAAGAATGTCCTATCAATTAAAGAATATCTGTCCTCAAACTGAAAAGAGCAATGGTAATTAGGATTATTTGTGTTGAGTCAAAGAGTCCAGCAAGGAGTGGACAAAGCAGAAGGTGAGAGGCAAGACCATCTGGCTTCTATGTACCACTCCCTTCAGGATCTGGAGAGCCTCTGGGGACATATGGGAAAGAGCGTGGTAAGAGTGTGGGGGCTGAAGACATGAAGGCAGGTGCAGTCCTGCCCTTTTATTCTCTTGGGCTCTCTGCCAATACCATAGCCCCTTCCACTTAAGTGGTAAGAATTGTTTTTCCCTAACTTTGAATCTCTATATTTCTTTTTGGCCATTTCTTGGGCTTATAGGTCAAACTATAGCGTAAGATTTTTCAACAGTGGCACTATTGACATTTGGGGCCAGACAATTCTTTATTGGGGTGTGATGGTGGTGGGGTCTGTCCTGTGAATTTTATCATTTTCATCAGCATCTCTGGCCTCTACCCTCTATAGGAGTAGGCCCTGCTCCTCTTTCCACCCCCATTTGTGACAACCCAAAATGTCTCCAGACATTAACAAACATCTCAGAGGGAGAAAAATCATACTCTTTTGAGGACCACTGCTTAAGGAGGCAGTCCTTCCTCCTTAAATGCTCTGAACATGGACCTTTACCTTGCTTATTCTGGAGCAGAAAACCCTCCACATTCTTTCTTCAGACTCCTGATGTCATGTACATGCAGAAATATTCAGAATATTGTAGTGTGTTCTGGGAATTTAAATTTTGAATACTCCCTAGGCGAGTCTCATTTGCAGCAAAATTTGAGAACCGTTAGTATGAAATACCTTTACAGATGGCCCCCATTTTATGATGGTTCAACTTACAACTTTTTGACTTTATGATGGTATAAAAGTGTTAGGCATTCGGTAGAAATGTACTTCAAATGATAAATTTTGATTTTTACCGGAGCCGGTGATATGCAGTGTGATCCTCGTGTGAAGCTGGGCAATGGTCAGGGTAAACAACTAATACTCTATAGTGTATTGTGTTGCCAGCATTTTTTAATATTGTGTTTTGTATTTTTGCATTCCATCATGTTATACAAAACACTCATATTTGAGATGGGTGTTTTGTAACTCAATATAATTGCCCAATTGTAGACTAATGTAAGTGTTCTGAGTACATTTGAGGTAGGCTAGGCCAAGCTATGATGTTTGGTGGGTTAGCTGTATTAAATGCATTTTTTCACTTCCGATGTTTTCAACTTTCGTAAGTTGAGGAGCATCTGTACTATCCTTGGAGGTTTATAGTCTACCTGAGGAGCCAGGGTTTCATGTAAATAGGTAGTAAAGTTCCAGGTCACAATCATTTTGTGAGATGAAAAATCCTAAATGTAAACCAGATATTGAAGGGCAAACTGGTTCCTAAGAAATTGATATGAGCCATAATTAGCCATATCTTAGAATGGAAGAAACACAACATACCCATTTTTCACTTGTTGCTAGTATGTATTGTTCTCATCTTCTTTATTAGAATATTAAGTCGTTGAGGACAAAGGTCAAGTGCTTTGACACTTTTATGTCCCCCCCCCCCCCCGCGCCCCCCACCCTCCAACACCTAGCACAATGCTAAAACTTAGTAGAGGCTCAAAAAATAGTTGCATAAAATTGGATACCCTTTTCTACTTTTTATTTGGAAAATCATGAGTCTGGGACAGATCTATAAATCACTTGCAAATTTCCAGAGAGAGAAGAATTATAGAGGTTTTCACATAATAGATTTTAATTCATTTTGCTGTTTAATACCTAAGAACCTGTGCACAATTAACTAAAATCATTTTGGCTTTTATCACAAAATAGTTCTTATGTTTTGATGTTTTTCAGAGAGAAGCAGAAAACCTCTAGATCACCCTTTTCCATTTAGCAACCATATATATTCTTGGCGCATATAAATGCTGCCACTGCATAGCAATATTGGCCTAAAGGATTAGGATTTCTATAAATCCTCTTTATTTAGCATTAGCTTTAAAGCTGAAATCCACTAAATGAAGTGCTGCTCTTTCCCTAAATATATTTCTTATGAGTACTACCAGTACAAAAATTGTAATAATCAATTTAATCAACAAAGCTCTCAATATTTAACATTCAATCAGTGGCTGGTACATGAAGATGATAAATGTTCCTCCATCCTGTGTACCACCAGGTTGCTGCTTTCTGATTACATTTCTTTTACTTAGGATGGCTGAAAAAAAGGAGGTTCTCCCACTAAGTCTTTCTGACTTGCTTTGTTGACATTCATGCTGTACTTGGCCCTACTTTCTTGGATTCTATGGGGCATTTCTAACTTGCCTGCTGATTTAGGTTCAGAGAGCCAGGCCTGCTGTACAGAACTGGCAGACCTCATGCCAAGCTTCCTTGTGGCATCATGGGAGTGGGGTGGGAGTCTTCTTTTCTCTTTGTGTTGCCGCATTCTTTTCTTTCCCCCTCTATAACCTTCTTTTTACTGGCCAGAGGTTATCTCTGGCCAGATGCAGTCCCATCATCCCCCTCTTTTCCCAGCTATTTTCCGTAGTCTAATTACATCAATACAGGACTCATAGTTCATTCTGTTCACCACCAGTGGTTTGTGACCCAAGGTGCATATTAGCATTACTGATGAATCTTTAAAATGCAGGTACAGAGGTTCTATCCCAGGAGATTCTAAATAAAAAACCCCTGGATATTTGGCTCGGGCATCTGTGTTTTAAAACAAATGCCAAAGGTGATTCTTAATATACAAGCCCCTTTGAAGGCCAATGTCTGAGACACCTTGCAAATGTATCCTTGGATTAAGCTTTATGTTCCTTGTACTTGGTAGGAATTTGACTTAAAGGCCAAAATTATTCATTCCTTTGCTATATAATAACAATTTTAAATGTTAGCCTTTCCTCAAGTTATTTTTTTTTTCTAGCACATTTATTTTATTTAGGATTTTTCTCTAACTTCACAAGTCATCTGCCCCCCCTCCCTCCTTTTTTTTCTGAGCGAAGAACTGCTCATTTTCCAGTGAGAGTTTACCAGATCTGAATACAATGAGGTGATTAATACCTGCAAATACAAAGATCCCAGGATTAAAGTAACACCTTTCTTCTTAAATAACAGACAACATGGAGAAGACCATTTCCTGAGATCTTCATTGTCACCCTCTCCCATTTCCCCCCTCAGCATGTCCACACTCTTTTCTTTGCATGTTCTTGGGACCTCTAGTCTTTTCTACCAACCCACAGTATAGCATCCACCAATAGTACTGTGTACGCAAAATGCCAGCTCTCACAAAGTCTTTATTAACTGGCAGTGTCAGCTCTGCTGTGTCCCCCTGGCATTCACCTTTCTAATTCCTGCTGATGGCATCCTCCTGCCCAAGGGCTTCTTCTCACCCATGTACAAGGTAGGCTGGAAGTGTGTGTGTGTGTGTGTGTAGGAATTAACACTTCCCACTCCCTAACCCAAAGATGGATGGATATTGAGTGACATCATGTTATTCATTCCTTTTTTTGATGTTTCCTAGAGTTTCAAGCAGGAAGGAGCAAGTCAGTTTCCCACAATAAGCTGATAACACCTTCCTGTTCTTCTTACTTCCTTATTTACCTAGTGTGCTCCTTAGAATTACAATAAACTACCTGCACTCAAAACTTTGTCTTCAATTTTACGCTTCAAGAAAACATTTAAGACGTTGACCAATTTTCCTTCTGCTGTTCAATTGAATAACTTGATTTTCTATGGTTTCCTATACACGCCTCTTGTTTTCCCAAAGTCATCATGATGGCTTTTGGAGCTGGGGCTGACCTTTATGATTCCTTAGAGTCAATCTGCAGAGCCTTGCACATTGCTGAGCCCACAGACTCACCTCCAAGTGTACAGTATGTATGACACCTGGGCAGATGTACAGAATGGGCACAAATCCTGATTAAGCCCTTGATAAATGGATCTGAAAAGAAAATTAGAATACAAAATAAAATTCTTTGGGGGTCACTTTAAAAAATTAAGTGACAACTTTGAGGAAAAAGAATAGTCTGGCACGTCTCACCTCATTCCATAGGAACAAGGTATGGTGTGAAGGAAGTATGAGGAGGGCATAGGGACAGAGGAGGAAGGCACCCTTCATCATGCATTTCAAAGAAACTGTAGTGCATTTCATAAAGAAACAGCTCATCTGAGTTTATAAAAAAGGAGATGTGAGAAATTGCTCTGGGGTTTTTAAAGGAAGAGGAATGTGCATTTATCCTAGTCTTCAGGACAAGCCCCCAAATTACTTAGAAAACTGGGTAATTTTTCAGCAAGGTACATGTAAGGTATATTAAAGTGACCTTTTCGGTAGGTCAAATTCAGGAAAGCACAAAGCTATTCTAATTTGCCTAATTCTGTACTGGTAAAAAGCAAAATAGGCCCTCTTTAAAATAGGCTGACAGTTATTATACCTGGTTCCTCTAAGGACATTATGGTAAAAAAAGGCAACCTAGCTTACAGGCCAATGTCAGCATAATGAACAAAATTTTATCAGCATTTCTTCATTATATTGAAGATATGCTCCTGGCCATTTAAATTAGCATTGGTCAATAGTATACAGAAGCACCCTAGGGAATCCCCCAGATTGTAAACATAGTCTTCTTTGCCCCTATTATGTAGTGGCACCCCAATTTCTTTTTTTAAAAATTTTTTTAAAAATATATTTTATTGATTTTTTACAGAGAGGAAGGGAGAGGGATAAAGAGTTAGAAACATCGATGAGAGAGAAACATCAATCAGCTGCCTCCTGCACACCTCCTACTAGGGATGTGCCCACAACCAAGGTATATGCCCTTGACCGGAATCGAACCTGGGACCTTTTAGTCCACAGGCTGACACTCTATCCACTGAGCCAAACCGGTCAGGGACCCAATTTCATCTTAGTAATTAGAACCACTTCAGCCTAGAGAGTGGCCCCCTTCTCTGCTGTTGGGTTCAGGACTATACCCCTTTTCAGTACTGATGATGTTAATACAATGAGCCCTCAAAACATGGATAGAAGTACCACTGGTGGCTTTCTGGACAGTTTCCATGAATAAAGGGGTTCAGAGAAGAAGGATCTAAGAAGATGGCAAGTCTTTGTGAGATACAGCCTGGAAACCACCAGACACTCTTATAGGGAGTTCTGCAAGAACATACAATACCACATTCATTATACATTATTATGATGACCACATTTGCACCAAAAGTATGTTGAAATTTTGGCAATCTCAGGGTTGAGTAACTTCAGGATATAGGTAATCATTCCCTCATATCTTCTAAGCTACAAATTAAGGAAGAATTAGGTAGGAGTGGCAATGAGTTTATAAACATGTTGTTAGAAATTATTAATGGAATTAATTCTATACAAAGTCAAGCATTTAATTAGGAGTGAATTGCCAACTTATGATCCTGAAGATCCACTAGGAGAGGTATTGAAAAGAAAGCTCTGATCAATTTTTTTTTGACTTCAGATTTGACTCTTCTTGATCTAACTCATTATATCATGCAACTCTAGGTATAAAATCAGGGTATACCATTCCATCACAGTGTCACCTAAGGGCATCACTTTTAAAAATTCACTGATCTATGCCATTGCTTTGGAGATATTTGATTAAATCAACATTAGTAGTTCTCAGCACTTCCTACTTAATCATTGGTGAAATAAATTGTTGGCTGCCTATTATGAGATTGACAGCATGTATTAAATTAGCTAAAGACCCATTTTTAATTTTAATTTTTAAAAAATATTTTTAATTGACTTCAGAGAGGAAGGGAGAGGGAGAGAAAGATAGAAATGTCAATGATGAGAGAGAATCATTGATTGGTTTCCTCCTGCACACCCCACACTGGGGATCGAGCCCCCAGCCTGGGCATGTGCCCTGAACAGGTATCAAACCGTGACCCTCGGTTCATAGGTCGATGATTAACCACTGAGCCACGCCAGCTGGGCTTTTATTTTTAAAGAGTGATTAAAGTTCTGGTCTTGGTTAATACATATCCTATCCAATGGAATATATATTTTATCCAATGGAATGAAATTTGAGCAGTGATGCAACATCTCAATTAGCAATGGCCCAATCTTTTTCATGCAGCATAAATGCTGCTAATGGCAGTTATATTCTTTGAATTTCTCTGGCTTTGTTTTTAACTTAGCAGGCAGATTTTTCTGTGGCTGAATATTCCGGGACTGCTATTTAGTCGGGGGATTGGCCCTTGATCACAGTGATCACCATCCATCCATTTATTTATTTATTTATTTATTTATTTATTTATTTTTTAAATATATTTTATTGATTTTTCACAGAGAGGAAGGGAGAGAGATAGAGAGTCAGAAACATCGATGAGAGAGAAACATCGATCAGCTGCCTTCTGCACATCTCCTACTGGGGATGTGCCTGCAACTCAGGTACATGCCCTTGACCGGAATCGAACCTGGGACCTCTCAGCCCTCAGGCCGACGCTCTATCCACTGCGCCAAACCGGCCTTGGCACCATCCATTTAAATGATAGTTACTTGAATGCAGCTGAGGAAGCCTTGAATAATTTTAACAAGGCCATATACCTACCTAAAATCATTGTGGGATTCTTAGAGCAAAACACAGATTCCTTGTTTTCTCTTCAATCCCTATGTTATTGGTCATGCTGTTGCTGCCATAGTGTCATCCTGGATTCATTCTGAAGACAGCACTTGAATGAGGTTGAAGTAATTGTAGATTAATGTTCCTGAAATAATGTATAATTTCCTTCTTATAAATTATTCAATCAGCACCTATTTCTGTAGCACTAACTGGTGTTGTATAAAATATTACACAGTATGTATGTAAATGTCTAGCATATTTTATTTCTATGTACTATTTAGAAGTTATTTGGCAAACATAAAATTCTCAGCCTGAATAAAAAAATCCTTTACTTTCAGATGTAGATATTTCACTCTCAAAAAATATTAGTCATTTGAACAATAGCACATCTATTTTTCATGCTTCTCTCATACTTTTACTATTTTAAGTCATTATTAAAAGTGTTAAAATCAAATTTATTTTCTTCTCACCTACTTTTCCCTCAGTAAATTATTGAAAGATTATTACTGCTGTTTCCAATGGAGACACTGCATTTATTATTAAATTCCTCGTGAATACTGTGTTAGATACACAGGGTAATTGTGGCAGCATAGTAAGAAGCTAGAACAACCCCTGAGCAAGTGGAATAGGGACACTGAGACAAGAAAAATAAACAAGGCTGAACAATTTGAACAACTTACAGCCAACGTGTGAACCACAAGATCTTATCTTGCCCAACCAAGGCCACTTGAGAGCAAATGGTTTATACCTCTCCTCCCTAACCAGAGAATACATAGCTAAATCACCCTGGTCAGGGAGAGAGAAAACAGAGACCCAACTAATGCCATTTGTGCCAGCTAAACCCAAGGACAGATGAAGTCAGGGGAACAAATAACCAAAAACCCCATGAGAGCCAGACAGACCCAAGATAAAAATAAAACAGTAAAACAGACCGAAGAATAATCCAAAACTCTTCTATACGCTCATTTTGATTCATCAGCATATTAAAACTGCACCTGGAGAGCTGATGAATATTCTGCTGAAACCCTCCCCTAAGATTCTGGCTGCAGAAGAAAAAGATAAGCCCTCAGGATGAAGACTCAGTGTGGCTCGCTCTAGAGCACACCCATGCCCCTTCCCCAGCATGAACTTTTGCTTCCCCCTAAACTCTAAGGGTCCTCTAGAGACTTGCAGCTTGACCCTGGCTTACCCCCTGATCCTGTCTCCAAGCCCCCTTTTCTCTGATTTCCCAGTGAGCCAACAGCAGCCCCTCCCGGGCTCACTTCTTTCCCATAATGTTTCTAGGGCGCCAAATCAGAGCAACACTGCCCAGGCTCTCTCCTGTTGCTTCTTCTACCCTAAGTCTTTCCTTTGTTTCACTGTCCCCACTCTCAAAATCACCTGCTCTCTCATTCAGTCTGCTCAGAATGCTTGTTCATGCCTTCATCCTGCCATTTCAGCAAAGCAGTGGATGAGGAAGTCCTCCTTCCAGAGTTGTGCCCATTTTGACCTTAGGAAAAAGTCTATTTAGTCCTGCTAGGGTCACTTGACTACCCCCGTTCAGGGGCGACCTACCATTATGGTAGACAGCTCCTCCATGGACATACAGGATGGGGGATTTTTCAGAGAAAGAAATACTTCAAAGACAAAGAATAGGCACCCACTTCCAACTTCATGAGGCAAATGTTATCATTTTTTTCCCCCACGCAATGAAATAGATGAGAGAGGATAAACCACCACGTGTCTTAGATCATATACTCAGTACAACCGGGTTTAGAATGTCACTACTTTCATTTTTTTTTTCTCTATGTAAAGCTGTGCACTGAAAAATTTTACAGAAACTCACTTTACTGCTACCATTACCTCACTCTTGATAAAATTTTACCACTGCAATATAATATTTGGAATACTGTGTACTTGCCTATGCAAATATATTCTCATAAGAGCTTTGATATCTGAGTTTTCATGATTTAGACAAATAGGAAAATAGTATTAACTAGAAAAATTATAACTTGACTATGGGAGACTATTTAGTTTTTTAAGTGAGAGGCACATCATGGCCTGTAAGAGATGCTGATGTCCTGGCTATATCCTCTGAGCGCTCTGCATTGATTTGTTTGCTGACCCTGTGGTTTCCAATTAAGAACACCTGATACTCTTTGCCAACGACAGACAGTTGGTGGTTAAATACTCCGGCTTCCTCATGGAGGTGCATGTTCCACATTGCTTCCCAGAATTCCCCAGTGGGATTGAGCCACCATTGCCCATAGTAGTCACAGGCTCAAAAATGTGCTTTATTAGCTTCTTTCTTTTTTTAGTCGCATGTGCCTATTTCCCTCCCAATGCTCCTTGGGACCACCTTCCAGTCAAACTACATGCTCTCACATTATTTGTCTCAGCATCTTCTGAGGGAACTCATCTCAAGAGAAGGGGCATTTAAACATCACATATATGGGTAACTGGTTATTTCAGTCAGCTCACCTTTCAAATAGCTTTCTTTTAATATGTTCATTAGCCATAGTGGTGAAATAACACAAATTAACTGCTGTTATTTATTTTCAGCTAAAAACTAAATTTAATCAAAATTATTAAAAACATTCATATTGTTATGGCAACTGCTTTGCCTTAACATGGCCCCTGGAGATGAATGGTTTGGGCTTGAATCTTTTTTAGTTGTGTTCCTTGGCCAACCTTCTTAGCTTCACTGTGCCTTAGTTTCCTATCTGAGATGAATGATATGTATCTTAAAGTTTGCTAAGAGCAGTAAATGAGTTAAAATTTGTAATGAGCTCAGAAGTGTGCCTGGCATATGGTAAATGCCATGTGAGTGTTGATTAAACACTTGAATACAAAATTAGGTTGATCATGGTTCAAGTTAAACCTGTACTTTCCCAGGTAGGCCACAGACTAACCATTGCATTAGCAAAGTATTTTATTTTAAAAATACATTCTCTTACCTATTAATTATACATTTAAAACCCGTGCACAATTATGTTTTAGCTTCATGAGTTGTTCATCTTTAATGAGTACTGTACTGAGTTAATTAGCAAGACCTGTCTTTTTGGGCACTGCATCTGTTCTGCAACATTCAATTCAGTACTCATTATTTTAAGACAGCAATTCTCTTTTAAAAAAAAATATTTAGAGAGGAAAATGAGTAATTACTCTGCCACACTACATCATTAAGTTTCAAAATACTAAAAATTGGGGAAAAAAAGAATGTGGGGCATGGATATACTTAAGAAGAGACTCCATATTTTATTATGCATAAGAAATATTTTCTTGCTTACTGAATTGCTACAGTTCATTATTTTTCCCCTAAGAACTATTTTTAGTCTCTTTTCAGAATGTTTATTGTGCCTTCTTTTTGTCTCCTCAATGTCAATCTAACTCTACTCTTGTGAAGGTATACATCATCCAGATTTTTTCCCATCCTCAGAGGTGCCAGTCTTCAGTATCCAAATTAGGTCATCATTGTTTTAAAGAATTAAAACTTCAATGATGATCCCTCATCTTCTTTTCAGTTACATATTTTAGCTGTCAATAGCAGGGAATGCAAATAATGGTCCATACACTGGCTGTATCAGAACCACCTAAGAAATATACACACATACACACACCTATTGCATAAACATACAGGTCATATCTACAAAATACATACATACTGAATATGCACCACTCCTAGAGATTCTGACACAGTAGTTGCGGACTAAAACATAGGAGTCAATATTTTTTGAAAAAAATTTTTTGAAATTCCTCAGGCACCCCTGTCCTATGAAAAGTCAGGCTTAGGAGTCCTTGGACAATGGCTCATCCACTGGTCCACTGTCATTTCAAACTGATTCTATAACTTTGCCAAACTTCCCCTCCCCCCCCCCACCTCATTTCTGTTCATGTAATTATACTTCTTCTGGAACTTTAGGCTTAAAGTTTTAGAATTAAATTTTGTTCCACCTGCTGCTTCATTTCCACTAGCAGTCATTATACTATCCAGTAGCTTCTTTCTTCTCACCTTGTCTTCCTTTCCAACTCCTCATGTTATACATTATATTAGAGATATGTCCGCATATGTTTTATTTGCTATATTTGATCATGAACACTTGGAAACAGGAGCCTGTCTTATTCATATTTCAATATGCCTTGGTCTTGGCTTCCAGCACAGTATCTTGCATGGAGGAGGCATTTAATAAATGTTTGATGAATATCATTTCACAGTCAGTCTCCCTGTAACCAAGATGATCTTCCATTGCTTCCACCATGGCCCTATTTTCCAAACATGCCTATCACAGCCTGCACTTTCTGCCTTAGTCTCCTCCCTCACTTACTGTTCACCCCATCTGGAGCAGATTGTTCTTTTCTTTACTTAAGAAACATTGTATACTTTTTTCAATAACTAGTTTTCCAAGCTTATTATGAAGTAATCTATACTAATAAAAGGGTAATATGATAATTAGTCTGGGAGAACTTCCAGGAGACCTTCCAGACGTTCTTCTGGACAAAGCCAAAGTGGCGGGGCTGAGGTAGAGGTGGTTAGAGGCCAAGAGGGGAGGGCAGTTGTGGGTGATCAGGCTGATGGGGAGTGGGGCCATTGGGGGTAAGCAGACCAGAAGGGGGGCCAGTTGGGGGCAAGCAGGCCATCAGTGGGGGTCAGTTGGAGGTGATCAGGACAGAGGGGGGAGGGGAGCAATTTGGAGTGAGCAGGCCAGCAGGGCAGCAGTTGGGGGTGAGCAGGCCAGTGGGAAGGGAAGGAGAGGGCGAGCAGGCCAGCGGGGGGGGGGGGGGGGAGGCAGTTGGGGGTGAGCAGGCCAACAGGGGGGGAAGTTGGGGGTGAGCACACTTGCAGGGGGGGCAGTTGGAGGTGATCAGGCTGGCTGGGGGACATTTGGGGGCAAGCAGGCCAGCGGCAGGGGCAGTTGGAGGTAAGCAGGCAGGCAGGCAGGCAGGTGAGTGGTTAGGAGCCAGCAGTCCTGGATTGTGAGAGGGATGTCCGACGGCCGGTTTAGGCCTGATCCCTGTAAACCGGCAGTAGGACATCCTTTGAGGGGTCCCAGGTTGGAGAGGGTGCAGGCTGGGCTGAGGGACACCTCCCACCCCCATGCACAAATTTCGTGCACCGGGCCACTAGTCCTATATAATAAAAGCCTAATATGCAAATTGACCAAATGGCAGAATGACTGGTTGCCAATACATGCACTGACCACTAGGGGACAGACGCTCAACACAGGAGCTGACCTCTGGTGGTCATGCGCTCCCACGCTCAGTCAGAAGCCAGGCTCACAGCGGGCAAGCGCACCAGCGGTGGCGGTGGCGGCAGCACTAAGGAGCAGCGAGCTGAGCAGTAAGGAGTAGTGAGCAGGGGGGCAGTAAGGAGTGAGGGCTCCTGGACATTCCCCGAGGGGTCCTGCACTGAAAGAGGGTGCAGGCCGGGCTGAGGGACCCTCCAAAAGTGCACAAATTTTGTGCACCGGGCCTCTAGTGTATTAAATATTAAGCTCTGAAGAAGCAATGTAAGACTGTCCACTGACTGATATTTCACAAGGGCTTAAGGTGGCCACAGAGTACATGAGTATTTAATAATGGCCCCACATGCTATGCTATCCTAGACACGTGGGTCTTTCATTTTAGTCATACAATGAATTTAGATCATGAAATTATTGTAGGTTATTTTGATAATTATTCAACTATTTGACCAATATGTATTGAGTGACTATTGTGTATTACATATTCTTCCAAGCACTAGGAATATAGCCATAAACAAAAACAGATCTTTCTTTTAAATATATATTTTATTGATTTTTTACAGAGAGGAAGGGAGAGGAGTAGAGAGTTAGAAACATCGATTAGAGAGAAACATCGATCAGCTGCCTCCTGCACACCCCCTATTGGGGATGTGCCCACAACCAAGGTACATGCCCTTGACCAGAATCGAACCTGGGACCCTTCATTCCGCAGGCCGACGCTCTATCCACCGAGCTAAACCAGTCAGGACCAAAAACAGATCTTTACTGTCATAGAATCTGAGGGGTGATAGAATGTGCGAATATAGATTATGTCAGATGGTGATAAGTGCTATTTGAGAAATACAGCTGAGTAAGGGGAATAGAGAAATAGCTCTATTATAGCTAGTATGCCAGGAGAAGTCTCATCTGGATGTGGGGAGGGGACCAGTTAGGAGGCTGTAAATAGTAGTCAGGCAAGGGTGGTAATGCTGGAGATGGTGAGGAGTGGTAAGATTTTGGATTCATTCTGAAGGTGTAGCTAACAGGATTTGCTGTTGGACAGGGTATAGGATATGAAAAGTAAATATAAAGTAAAAGTAAAGTGGAAGGACTGTCATTGGAACCCAGTGAAGGTATACCAATGCTACAGCTACAGGAGAGGGCTGCATGACAGGAGCTGGGACCTTCAAAAAAGAAATGCAGTGACTCTCAATCCACAGACCAGAAGGATGTGAACCAAGGGAATAAAGCCCTGGACCAGCGGTTCTCAACCTGTGGGTCGTAACCCCTTTGGTGGTCGAACGACCCTTTCACAGGGGTCGCCTAAGACCATCCTGCATATCAGATATTTACATTACGATTCATAACAGTAGCAACATTACAGTTATGAAGCAGCAACAAAAATAATTTTATAGTTGGGTCACAACATGAGGAATTGTATTTAAAGGGCCAGAAGGTTGAGAACCACTGCTCTGGACCTTCTACTCCTCCGATCCTCAATCCTCCAATCTTCTCCTTGGCTAAATCAACCAGGATCCAGGGGCAACAATGCCGATGCAGCCCATAGAGGTCAGTCTCCCAGACACAGAGCAGGGTGGAAAGAGTGGAGGCTGGGTCTGAAGGGGATGGACAAAATGAAATACCAAGTTTGGTGTAAGGGCAGAGAGTGAAAATATTCATTCCTGGTCAGAGCACATTCCCAGATTAAGGGCTAGATCCCCAGGGTGGGGGGTGCAGGAGGCAGGTGATCCATGATTCTCATCATTGATGTATCTATCTCTCTCTCCTTCTCCGTTCCTCTCTAAAAACAATAAAAAAATATTTTTAAAATGAGGTATCTGGAAATACCCATGCTTAATTTTCATTAACCATTTTTCTTGAGTTTTTAAAAACAAAAATATTCTTATATTCTTCAGGAAACAGAAGAGAGAAAAATTAACAGGAGACTTTTTCTGGAAGCTTTTCAATGAGCATTTATTACACTAACCTACTGTATTTTAAGTGGCATGGCTTAAACACCCGCTTCCCTCTTGGGAAAACATATGGTAATAATAGAGAGCATTTTAAATGTCCAATCTGGTCAAATTGCATTTTCACGCTTATTGATGAATTAGCCAAAAGAGCATTTTATACATCAAGGGTATGTATTCAATTTTGAACTATTTGTGCAATGGGTTTTTGCTGTTAATAGAAACCATTAAGAAGTTGAAGGTGACTTTCTTAGTGATTTTTCTTTTGTTGTTCAAGAGAACAGCAGGATAAGAAGAAACTGGTCAGAATAAAAGGTAATGGCTTTCCTTTGTGTCAATAAAATTCCTGTTTCTTACCCCTCATGATGGCTTCTTCCAAGTGGAAGGAATGCTACTGATACAGAACTTCTGACCCCTGTCTGCTTTGTAGTTGTTGTTCACAGTGATTTGCTTGTTTGGTAAAATTGGAAATAATTACTGGGTATGCCTAGCTCAGCTCTGCCCTTTCTTAACCTGATCCAGCACCACCTGGTTGGGTGCATAATCATGTTTAATTCAGTTCTCTTTGGCTTTCATGCCAACTTATGTCCTCTAATTAAGTCTCTATCAATAAAAAGATGGTATTTTTGCCTCCTGTGCCACTTCATTGTTTTATACCTTAAACTGTACAAAAGCTGGGGCATATAGTGCTGTTTATTGGGATCAAGTTGCATGTCAAACTCGCAGTCCACGGGCTGCATGTGGCCCACAACAAATATCTTTGCAGCCCAGCCAATATAACGGTATGTAAGAAACGTTTTAATAAGGATTTCATAACTTCATTTTTACAATATCCTGTTATACATAATTATTAATAACAAACTACAATGTTCGCTAATGGCTGATTACTATAATAGTGTTGCATTCATTTCCCTTACACGCCTTATATGCAGGTGCACCATTTCTCTCCACTAATTCTAGTAGCAAATATTTTAGCAACCAATTGCCATGTCATTAGTCTTGGACTGACTTGTTTGGTGTATGCAGCAGGAAATATTTCGCTTTCAGAGAACAAGAAAAATAGGTTTATTTGTGTTATGCTTACTAATTTGTGCAGTTATTCAGTGTCTGGTCAGTTAATGTTCAAGAAAAAATATTAATTTTCATTAAAATGTTCTATTATTCTATGTTAACAATTACTCATGTATTCCAGCCCTTTGTGTTCAGCATGTCTCTATTGAAATTAAACCTACGTTTCTACGAAAATTGAAGCTTTTGTTTTTGTGCGGCCCACATAAACTTAAACCTTGTTTATTTGGCCTGAGTTAGCCTTTGAGTTTGACATGCTTGATGTACGAGAAGCCTTCTAAGACCTACACTGGGTCAGATAGTGCTCCTGTGTGATTGCAAAGCTCCTTGTACTTCTTCCTTTTTAGCTCTTAACACACTTACTGCTGGTTTAATGCCTGCTTCTTTGTTAGAAATAGACTCCACGGTAGTAGCCAAGTCTGTCTTGTTTATCTTAGTATTGCTAGGACCCATCATGGGGCCTGACAAATAGTAGCACCCAATTTGTTGAGTGAATGAATAAATGAGCTATTGCTTGAGAAAAGATTAAGTTCCTAATTTCTGTAAGTGAGTGAGAAAAGTGGACCACAAATTTGAAATACTTCACTCAAAAGTAAAAACAGATTATAGACACTGTTCTTTTAATACTTCATTTTGAACAAGTCTAATTAAAGCTATTAAACATGTGTATCTTCTTTGATGAGTCATGGCTGAACTGAGCTAGGAAAACTGTGGTTAAATATAGAAAAGTTTGGCTTTTGTTTTTTTTGTTAATTCTCACCCGAGGATATGGTTTTACTGACTTTTAGAGAGAGGATAGAACCGGGGATCGAACCTGAAACCTTTGGATGCGTGGGACGACATTCCAACCAACTGAGTCACTCAGCCAAGGCAAAAGTCCTTTTTTAAAATAAGGATTAACATTTCTCTGATGTCCAACCCTCATCCCAGCATATCGTCTGGTCAGCCTTCTAGACAATGTTCATTTTCATCCTCTAGAATTTTGCATAAACAGAAAGTTTTGTAAACAGAAAGTTTACAACTTAGAAAGTGCTTGATGTGACCCATTGCTTACTAGCTGTAACATTTAAACATATTTTAGCAATACGTCTAAGGACTAATAGATAGATATAACTGCTCTGGAAGATTTAGCTATTTCTGCATGAAGAAATTGGGTGATAGTAAGAAAAAAGATTATTGTGATTATTTTAAAAGAAAGTACTGTAATAGAATTGATTTCTAATGAGAAAACATTGGCTTGAGATCCTGAAGTAAAGCTTGTAGAACTGGAACCCCCATTCTAGGCCCATTTCTATATGAAACATAAAACAGGAGTAGAAAAGAAAGCCTATTTTAGTTTGCAATGAACTACTTCTACCATTTAGGTTATCTGGTGTGTAAAAATAAATTCTCAAGAATCTGGAGGTTGAAGGGTTCAGATAGGTGATTCTTCCTTAGGATCCTGCATATGATTGCAGGCAGATAGTGGCTGAGGCTGGAGGCATTTGAAGGCTTTTTATTCACTTATCTCAGTGGTTCTCAACCTTGTTGCACATTAGAATCACCTGGGAATCTTTTTAAAATCCTGATTTCTGGGCCTCATCTTCTGGAAATTCTGTTTCTTTGTTATGGGGTGGGGCCACAACATTAGTAACAAAGAAGCAGAATTTCCAGAGGATGAGGCCCAGAAATCAGGATTTTAAAAAGATTCCCAGGTGATTCTAAGGTGCAGCCAAGGTTGAGAACCACTGACTTATCTGGTACCTGGGCTGGGATGGCTGGAATTGCTGAAGGCTGGTTGGTTGTGTGTCTGTCTTTCTCTTCTTGTGGCCTGTCCTTATGGCTATCTTGAGCTTCTTCACTGCATGAAGATCTCCTGGGGAGCTGGACCTCTTTTTTTAAAAAAACTATATTTTTATTGATTTCAGTGAGGAAGGGAGAGGGAGAGATAGGTAGAAACGTCACAGATAGAATCATTGATCGGCTGCCTCCTGCATGCACCACACTGGGGATCCAGCCCGCACGTGCCCTGACCTGAATCAAACCGTGACCTCATAGATCCATGCTCAACCACCGAACCTCCACAGCTGGGCTGGACTGGGTTCTGTTGGAGGAGCTCATTTAGGAAACGTGACCTCTGATTGACCTCAGGGCTCCATCCGGGCAATGGGAGGCTTCTCACTCCTCCCCCTTCCTTATAATACGCCTCCCGCCCACCGTTCCCACCGTGGGAGCCATTTCCAAGGATGCAGCCTGGAGAGTAAAGCGTTGTTGACACCAACTGGACTGGATTCAGGGCTGAGCCCAGCTAAGGCCTCTGTACAAACGTTTAATATACAGGCGAGCAGGTGAGGAGCTTTACTCGTCTCTCGGCCTCTGCAGACCAGCGTTGCAGGTAAGTCATTTTCTTTGTTATGACTGCCAGCTGCCCATCTGGAGTGGTCTGCCCCTTTCTCTGGTCTAGCCATCCTTTTCGTGTTCAGGGGCCAGTTTCGGAATGCACGTGGGAAGCTCCCGAGATTTCAAACCCACAGCTTTTGGGGGAAGGAGTGTTCCAAGAGAAAGGAGGTGGGAGCAGCCAGTCTCTTGGGGCCTGGGCTCAGAACATTCTGCCATGTTCTCTGTGTGAAATCGGTCCCCGAGCCCGCCTTTTTAAAGGGAGGGGACATGGGCTCCACCTCTTCATGGGAAGGCTAGCAAAGAATGTGTGGCCCCCCTTTACCTGCGTTAGATGTTATTGCCTCCTCAGCTGGGAGTTGTTTTCGTGAACATCAATTGATCGTAGTAGAATAAGTGGAAGGCGTTGGCCTAAAATTCGTTCTTAAAACTTAATGTACTCATGAAACGAAGAAATATTAAATTTTAAATCTCGTCTACATTATGTGTATACTGTTCATTGATCCTGTAGCCCATTTAACATTCTAACTTTAAGAGGTAAGAAAAAAAAATCAAAGGTAGAATAAATGAGATCTAATTTTCTTTCTATCAGTTTAGGAAATTAATATATATCTTAAGGCCATCACGGCTGGTGAAGTGATTGCCTGTAATACCTCTGAAGATTTATTTTCCCCCTTTACGTCTTTATATTATGCAAAAGCAAATGATTTTGGTGTCTTCAAATTCTTTTTTTTTCCCCTAGAGGAAATAAACTTACATATATGCTTCATTCCTTTTCTCAGTTAGAGATGGTTAGACAATTAAAGGAGGGATTTGCAAAGCCCAAAGCAAAATTAATTTTGACTTGGGGGAAAATTTCTTGAAATGAACTTGTGCTTTTTTTGTCTTCCCATTTAAAATCCATGAAACCCATATTTGGAGAACGTTGTCCCCTGTAGGCATAACCTGGATTCGGTAGCTCTACAGAATCCCAGCTCTTCTGAGTGATATGGTTCATTGTCAATGCTATGGCTCTCTTGTGTTTATCTTGTTAAAATGATAATAATTGAATAGTAACTAATATTTGTTGAGTACACACCATGTACCATGTCCGGTACTGTGCTAAGTGCTTATTTCAATTACTTGTCTCGGTAGCTCTGTGAGGTAAGTACTAGTATTAGCTGCATTTTTCAGACGAGGAAGTGGAGATGCTGACAGATTGCATCACCTGCCCAAGTTCGCTAACTAGTAGTTGCTGATCTGGGGCTTCATAAATAAGTGTGTGTGATTCTGGAGATTTTCTTAATCACCTGAATATACCCCTCTGAACACATTCAGTGATCCCAAGTTAAGTGGTGCTCATACATTTTTGATTATGGCTTCTATAGACTGGGGAGAAACTATAGAGACCCAGTCTCTAGTCGACCCACATTTCAGCTGAAAAGGTTTTATAATGAAAATTGAAGAGAAACAAAAATTGAAAAGTAGTGATTTACTTGCTATTACAGTAACATGTTTAATTTACGAGAGGAATTTAAACCTATGTATATAATTTTTAATTTTATACAAGCACCCTGTAAACTGAAATGCAACTTAGTAATTTTACCACATTTACCTTGATAATGTGTTACTTAAATAATCTAAATTCATAGGCAGTGTTTCACTAATAAAAAGCTCAACTCACATGTAGGCATGCCTAAGACTTTTGAGGTCAATTTGCCTTTGAATGGAAATGGCTCAAATGTGAAACTTCTGTAACCTCCAACTTTTGGGCTAATATGTCTCCCCTTCTAACCTCTATCCAGAGACAGTGTCCCCAAATAAAGCCTGAGCTCATAATCAGTACAACTGCCAGTATTCACAAAGTCAACCTCCTGTCTTTGAAGGCAAGTAATGGGGAAGCTATGAGAGAGCGGAACATTCATCTTCTCTACCTTTTGTACTCCTAGCTGGCATAATGGCTTATATACTCAATACATATTCCATGGATGAATTAACATGGAAAAATAAATTATGGGCACATTGGATATGAGGTGATTGGTAGCAACCCATTGATTGCTAAGATTTGATTAAGCAGATCTAGCTTTAGATTTTTCATATGTGCAAGGTGGGTAGGGAGGGAATATCCCAGACTACAAAACCAGGTGTGCAGAAAGTGTAGCTTTCTAAATGCTTCTATAACTCAATCTAATCTTTTATGAAGCTCTGTTTTGTCAATGGTAGGGAGATAAGAATCTTAATAAATTCGGGAAAACCTTATGTATAAGATGCTTTTATGCCCCCCTTTGACATCTTTGTGTCATTTCTGATTTAAGCCTTGGCTGGGTGCACAGTTCCATACAGGCTTTGACTTACCTCCAACTGTCAGCTACTAGTCTGAGGTCTATGGTCTGAATCTGTTTTTTTTGTGTTTTGTTTCCCCCCCCCAGAGATTCCTCCAAATTCACAAACATTGGCAGGCACTCACAGGGCCTGTAGTGCACAGGTAGCTTGGAAGTGCAGGAGAATGAACACTTCTGAGGGTGTGGTGGTTAATTTTATGTGCCAACTGGCCCAGGCCACAGGGTGCCCAGAGAGCAGCCATGATTCTGGGTGTTTCTGTGAGGGATTTTTGGGATGAGATTAATATTTAGTTAAATTGATAGACTGGAAAAAGAAAATGGCCCTCCATAATGTGGATGGGCCCCATCCAAACAGCCAAAGGCCTGAATAAAATAAAAAGGCTGACCTTCCCCCATGTAAGTCAGAACTCTTCTGGCCCGAAGGCCTTTGAACTTTGTGCATTGTCTTTTCCTGACCTTCAGAATGGAGTGAAAACATTGGCTCCTCCTGGGTCTCCAGCCTGCCGGCTCACGCAGCAGATCTTGGGACTTGTCGGGCTCCATAGTCATGTAACCCAGTTTATTATAATAAATTTCATTACACACACAATTGGTCCTGCTTTTTCTGGAGAGTCCTAATACAGAGGGCATCCCCTGGCCACGGTGGAATGGGAAACAGTGGGTAAATGCCTCCGCCTTCCATCCTTCAGGTGGGCAATTCTCTCTGAGTCTCAGGAGGTCCCAAAGGACTTAAGTTCCTCTTGCCACACAGCTCCCTTAGCCCTCCCTTACTTTGGCTTGGCCTCCTTCCCTGTTTTGCTCTTCTAGTTCCTCACTTCTGCTCTCTGGAATCACCTCCCAAATAAACGCCCACACTCAAATCCTTGTTTCAAGCTCTCCTTATAGGGAAACCCACACTAAGGCACATAAGTCATTTTAGATTTAACCTTGGCCAATTTGGGCATTTCCCCTCTCAGCTTCCTCCCTGAACAAGCATCTAAGCTTTCAGGGAATTTATGGAGTGCCATGGCTTTAGGGGGAGGAATCCGGAACTTTTTGGCATCTGGTGTTTTGCTAGCATCTTCTGCAGTGGTCTCAGCTGCGTTCTTCTCTGTCATCACTACCCTTCCACTCTGACGTCTGCTGAAATGTTCTATTCCCACGGATCTGTCTATCAGTTTGTGAACTCTGCTTTTCCTCATCATGACCTTGAACCTTTTCTTACCCACTTTTTTCAGCCATCTTGTATTTTCAGTCCCCTGATATCATCCTCCCTGGTATCATTGTTTTTTTCTTTTCTAGTGTTACTGTTCCAAGCTAGCAAGGTGTGGGGGAACTCAGGGACTTTGCTTGCTTTTAAGGGACCTGCCAGGAACTTGAATGCAGGTCCTTTCTGACCTGAGACCCCAAAACTTATGAGGGTTCAATAATTTTCCCCACACTGGACTTAAGGAGTGGAGAGCAAAGGGTAGAGGGGCAGATCCCCCTTTCAAAGAGTCACACAGTGACTCATCTTGTGCCCTTACTTCCCCTCTGCCTCTGCCCCGTATTGCCTTCTTATAAACCCTCACCCACCTGAGCTGCAGCTATGGACACATCAGAGTAGGCAAGGTCGGTGCCCTGCCCTGCGTTCTCTCATTTCCTCACCCACCTGAGCTGCAGCTGTAGACACTTCTGAGCGCTGTCAGTTTCCCACCTAAAGTGCCTGCAGCTGTCACTTTTTGTTTCTCTGCTTGAGGGATTTTTCTGGTATCATGGGGGCTTGCTTGGCTCTGCAAGTATAGTCCGTAATTACACAGTATTTTCATCTCTATGGGCAGCTGTTGGCCAGCAGGTGATGGGATTTGGTGGATAAATGCCCCAGCCTCCTTGTCCTTTGGTGAGAAGGTTCTGAGGGGGATGTCACAGTTTTCTGAGGGTCCCCAATAAGTGTTAGCCCTAGTTGCCCACAGTGGTAACCAGCTCGTTAGCACACCATTGATTGGCAGCTTTTCCTCCCTTCTCTGTCTCACTACCCACTGTGGTTTCTGGAATTACTTCATAAATAAACTACCTGCACTCAAGTTATTGCCTGGGAACAGGAACAGTCTCTTCAATAGGTGGGAAAAATTATCTTTGCATGTATTCTTTGAAAGCTTCCTATGATAGATGGAACATGGCTTTTGAACTTAAAAGCCAAAGATTTTCCATTTCTCTTCTCTGTTTTTTTCTTGACAACTGAAATGGATCCAAATGGTCAAGGGCTACAGGTTAAAAGGAGTAAGGAATAGCAAAAACAAACATCCCCCTTACCACATGTAGATGTCAACTAGGCCAACCTTCACAGATAAAGAAAAGCTGTTCTTGGTTAAAAGTGTAAATGTAGTCCTCCCCCACCTGGACTGCCACTCCTACCATAGCAACCAAACACTGAGGTCTCTGTACCCTTACTTCCCCTCTGCCATCTGTCATCCCATGCCCTGAGAGGCTGTCTTCTGGTTATAGCTTCCAACTAGAGGCCTGATGCATGAAATTCGTGCAAGAGTAGACCTTCCTTGCTCTGGCACCCGGGACCCGGGCTTTCCTCGCAGCCCTGCCTTCGTCTGGAAGGTCATCAGGAAGGATATCTGCTCTAATTAGTATATTATGCTTTTATTATTATAGATAACAATAGGCCAACCACAGGCGCTCTGTGGTATGTGGAGACCAGCTCCCTGGACAGCTGCTGCTGAATACAGATGTGGGCACTGAAGCAGGCAATGAGCTGCTGTAGGCAGGTGCCAGACATAAACATTCAGGGAAGATTGGTTTTATTGTCTGCTGGGTTTATGATTGAGGAATGTACTTCACAGACCTGATTTTGATTAAGTCAAAGAGCAGCGGTGAGGACTTTCTCTTGTTGAATAGGTGGGTCTTTCTGATCAACAATAAACATCGTGCTGGAGGCATCAGCCCTTCCTGTGGGCAGTCTGCACCATTACGGAGGGCAGTTAGCATGTGCCAAGGTCACTTATGCCTACTTCAAAGAACTGGTTCAGTGGGGGAAAAGTAGTACAAATTGCAATGAAAGGGAAGCAATTTAGCTCAGAGATATAGGCCATTCCTTTAAAAAATGTCTATTTTTATCATGTAGAGAAAATTAGTGAAGAAGCTTCTGGGAGAAATTTTTGGTTGAATTGTCCCCAAAGCAGGCCTGAGATAAGTTTATTTAGGAAGCACAAGTAGGAAGGGGGGAAGTGAGATGAGGAAGGGAAGGAATTCAATAAAGGATGTGGTATGAGGCAGGTTATCACTTTGGGCAACTGGGGCTCCACTCAACTGGGGACTTCTAGGAGACAGTGAACAACATGCTATAGAGTTATCTCCTCACCAGGCCCAACCCCAAGAGATGAGGAAGCTGGGGCATTTATTCTCCAACCCTTATCAGTCACTGGCTTAGGGCTGCTTTCTGAGCCCTCACAAGGTGCCACCCGGATTCTTCTTTAAGGAAGGGCTTGTTCCCCAGCTCCTGGGGGTGCTGTTAGTAGACATCCACTATCAGTCTATTCAGTAATCGCCTCAGCTGCAGAGAGCTGCCATGCCTTGGCCACACGTCTATGCTAGCCCACATCCAATGACTGATTAAAGTGGGATAATAAAGGCCTGGCCAGCTAAGCTCAACTCAGGATAACTTTAATTTAGCTCCAGAGCTTCCCATGGCGTTGACAGAGGCTATCATGGGTCTTACTTCTCCCTGTGTCCATTCCTGTTTCCATCCTCTCTCTCCATGGGTATCAATCCCAAGGGAACTCTTTTTAAAAAAATATATTTTATTGACTTTTTTACAGAGAGGAAGGGAGAGGGATAGAGAGTTAGAAACATCAATGAGAGAGAAATATCGATCAGCTGCCTCCTGCACACGCCCTACTGGATATGTGCCTGCAACCAAGGTACATACCCTTGACCGGAATAGAACCTGGGATCCTTCAGTCCACAGGCCGACACTCTATCCACTGAGCCAAACCGGTCAGGACCCAAGGGAACTCTTTAACAAAACAACCTGCACACTAAACTCTACCTCAGAGTCCCCTTCTTGGAGACCAGATACATTAATTCCCTGGCCTTTCTGGACTGCCACTCAGACAGAGTCCCAAGGGGTTTCAGTAGGAAGCAATGGGATTGTGCCGTGAGGGTGAGTGCTGAGGGTAGCACATATAGTGTCTGCCAAAGGAGTGGTAGGGTGATAGTTATTTCTTTGTTTCCATTGATCAGGGGAGGGGAGGTCACATGAGGACAGTGGGAACTAAGGGGTGTCATAAATGCCTGGAGAACTAGAAAAGGGAATCACTGGAGTGTGATTTAGTGTCCAATATGATGGTGGTAGATTCAGAGCCCCAGGATATGAGTGTGTTAGCAGGTGGTCTACAGTGGTCGGCAAACTGCAGTTCGCGAGCCACATGCGGCTCTTTGGCCCCTTGAGTGTGGCTCTTCCTAAGCCTTAGGAGTACCCTAATTAAGTTAATAACAATGTACCTACCTATATAGTTTAAGTTTAAAAAATTTGGCTCTCAAAGGAAATTTCAATTATTGTACTGTTGTTATTTGGCTCTGTTGACTAATGAGTTTGCCGACCACTGATCTAGCCTATAGATAGCTGGGGGTGCAGAGAGGGGCCAGAAGAAGAAATATAGTCTAACATGGTATAGAGTCAGATAATAGAAATGGTAAGTCCTTTATGTGTTGGCTATTACTATTGTTATTACTACTGTTATGGGTTGATGTGTGCCCCAAAATTGATATGTTGAAACTCCAAGCCCCCAGAGCCTCAGAATGTGACTGTATTTGGAGATGGGGCCTTTAAAGAAGTGATTAAGGTGAAGTGAGGCTATGAGGGTGGGTCCTAACTCAATCTGACTGGTGTTCTTATAAAAAAACCCAGGAGACTGGGATACAGGGAAGCACTAGGAGTGTATGTGCACAGAGGAAAGGCCATGTGAGGACACAGGAAGAAGGTGGCCATCTGCAAGGAGGAAGGCAGAAGAAATCAAACCTGCCAACACTTTTATCTTGGACTTCCCGCCTCCAGAACTATGAGAAATTACATTTCTGTTGTTTAAGCCACCTGTTGTGTGATACTTTGTTATAGCAGCCCTAGCACACTGAAACAACCACTATTATAGTTATTATTTTTATTGTTCTCTTTCACTATTATATCACGTGGTGAAACCTGTCTAGTTCTCTTTTTCTTTATGGCTCTTTCTCTAATTTAAGCTTTCATGTTTCTTTCAATTAGATCCCATAGTAGATGAGGTTTCTTTTTTTCTTTTTTTTTTTTGCTGGGTTTATACCTCCCACATCTTCTCTCTGCAAATCAGACAAAATGACCATCTTGCTTAAGTGTATATTTTGTTATGATAGGTCTGCCTGCTCATGAAGTCTTCAGTGCTCCCTGTTGTTCCTGGAATAGGGTCCGAACTTTTCAACATGGCTCCCAAGGCTCTGCTGAGCCTGGTCCCCTCTACCCTTCTGCATGATTGTCCTCATCTTCAGCCACCCTGCGGTGGCTTCAGTTCCATCCTTTCTCCAACCTCCACACTGACCTTCTGGGCTACAATACTTTTTGTGCCCATCTTTCACGGTTCATGTTTTTGTCTACAGTCTTCAACAGGGCACTGCTGCCACATACATACCCAGATTAACCACTTTTCTTCATGCTGAGTGTAGTCACTTTTTAAAATTGAGACATAATAGACCTGCATTATATTCATTTCAGGTGTCCAACATAATGATTTGATATTTGTACAGATTACAAAATAATTTCTTTCTTAAACATTATTTCGGTGAGGTTACTCCTCTGCTCAGAAAATCACTATGGCTCCCTATTGTTTCCCAGATCAAGTCTAGAATATGCCTGGCTTCCAGGACCTCCATAGTCTTCTTTTGTCCACCCCATTCATTTTCTAACAAGCATCATCTATAGGCAACAGGCAAGTCATTTCTACATCTGTACTTTATTTCATTGAAGCTAAGATTCTGAAATGGGCTAAGATTGAAAAATGGGCTGTCATTTTAATTTATTACCATCAGCATGTCTGCTACATTTTAGAAAATGATGCCAATTAAGCTAAAGGACATCATTGAGTAAAAGTGCATTCCAATTTCAGAACTGTTAAAATGTGAAACTATGTAAATCTTAGAATCAATACACTACAATATATTTTAAAACTATGCTTGGCTCAAATTCCACCTACTACATGAAGCACTCCTTGACTAATCTTGGATAGATTTCCTGCATGCCTACAGAACTTATCAGCTTTTTACCCATTTCCTAACTTTGTTAATTTTTTTTCTTTTCCTTCCTCCATTTCATAGATGATGATTGCACGCCTTCTGTGTGCCTGGCACTGGGCATACAGTGATAAAGAGCTTCTAGTTCCTTCATTTTTATTTTTATTTTTTGTAAGGAAGTTCATAAGCATTTACTAACCAGAAAGGTCTATGAAGGAAATAATGCCAACGACAGAGAATAAAGAAAGGGTGGTGGAGAGGAATATATTTAGGTAGAATTTCTCCCACCTCAACCTCACCCTCCTTCCACATGTCCACCTGTTTTTCAAAACCCAGTTCAAAAGCTTCATCTTCCCCCAAATACTTAATTTATTTTCTCCCACATACTATTCTACTCTATAGCCTCAAGAATCACTCCCTCCTCTAGCCTGGAAGCTGTGCCTTTCCTTTGAGAGTGAAAGCATAGTATGATGTGGACAGAATGGATTCTTAGAGCCAGTCTCCCTGGATTCAAATCCCAGCATTGTTGTTTATTGACGACTAGAGGCCTGGTGCATGAAATCCATGCATGGGTAGGGTCCCTAGGCTTGGCCGGCGATCAGGGCTGATCAGGTTCCCCACCTCCCTGCCTCCTCCTTCCCTCACTCCCTCAGACTCTGCCACTGCCCCTGGTCCGCCTGCTATGTTCCGTGCTGTCCTGCCCTCTGGTGGTCAGTGCATGTCAAAGTGAGTGATTGAACTCCCGGTCTCCCAGTCAAATTCCCAAGGGGACAATTTGCATATTAGCCTTTTATTATATAGGATATGACTACTTCTGGGGAAAAAAATCTCGCTGTACCTCAGTTTCCCCATCCCTAAATGGAGATAATGCTAGTATCTGCATTGCCACATTGCTGTGGGGACTAAATGAATTCAAACATGTGAAGTGTTTAGGACAATGTTGGATATGTGGAAAGCATTATAAGGATCATTGCATCTTATCCATGTTAAAGGACTTGGGCTCAGAATAGAAGGAAATCCCATTTCTGTTGAACAAGTTTTCCAGATGCATGAGCTTGGATACATCACTTGACTCTTCTGAACTTCACTTTATCATTTACATAGTGATAGCAGTGCCTACTTTTTAGGGTTCCTTAGAAGAATAAATAAAATATGCAAAACGCCTGCACCATTGACAACTCTCCACGGAGACTGCTATCATTCTTACCTCAATTCAGGAAGGGTAGACACTCTCTTATCCATCTTTGCGTCTTCGTATCTCTCAGAGGAACGCAGCATCTATGACAGTGATGGCGAACCTATGACACGCGTGTCAGAGGTGACACACGAACTCATTTTTTTGGTTGATTTTTCTTTGTTAAATGGCATTTAAATATATACAATAAATATCAAAAATATAAGTCTTTGTTTTACTGTGGTTGCAAATATCAAAAAATTTCTATATGTGACATGGCACCAGAATTAAGTTAGGGTTTTTCAAAATGCTGACACGCCGAGCTCAAAAGGTTCGCCATCGCTGATCTATGATGTCAGTTATGTTAATTAAGTGTTTGATCACAACTCATTTTATGAAAGAGCGAGTGAGCAAGAAGCAGGCTCCGCTAGAGACCCTCTCTTGGTGGTTGGCCTACCTCACAGCGCACTGCTTCATTATTTCCTGGGGACAAATGAAGTGCGTGGGGTTTCCTTGGAGAGGGAATCTTGCCCTTCTCGCCACCTCCTTCCAAGTACCTAGAACAGCACATCCTCCCCCTACACATATTCACCATTCATGCTGTCATCTCTTACTGTCCTGTTCTTGATGCTAATGGGGCTTTGGTTATGGGCATGGCAAACTGGTATTCTTTTCTTATAGGCTGACATTTGAAATTTCCGCTGGAGAATGTAATTATCGAGACCAAGAAAAATATCTGCTTCTGGTTTTCAAACTGGAACTTGTGCATTTGAAAGCTGTAAGAACTCCTTGGAATGCCATATTCCATGATTATAAGCCTTGGAAATGTTTACTCTCAATAAAGCAGGTGTCTGCAGCTCTGACAATGCCCATTTGTATCAGCAAGTGCAACATTTGATTCGCAGGCCCCTTCAGCTCTTTTGTGTCACTGTAGCTATGCTACTTTGTGACTTCCCATTAAACCTGGCATCTGGCTTTCTGGCTTTTATTAAGTACTAATTTTGGGGGGACAATTTTCAGGGCTAATCAACCAAAAGCCATATCCATATGGCTCTGGGAAAACATTTTTCTTCTTGCCCACATTATAATGTTTAGAATAAAATGCTTCATTAAACAAGATCTCAGTGATAGACACATGTCACAAGTTATTCCATCTTGCAACACTCCTAAGAGATCAGCGTAAAATCAAAATGAAAGCTAAAATAAGAATGGGTCCATTTTAGCAATAAGTAAAATTCAAATGTATGTCACACTGTTTATTCTGTGATGTTATTTTTTCCCCTCTAGTCACTTTCTTTGATAACAAAAACATATGATGACTTACAGCTCTACTGAAAAGCAGAAAGAGGAAATAGTACACTGAACATGTGACTGCTCCTGGCCCCCTCTCCTTGTTCTCCTCTCCCTATGCTTTTAATCCCAGAGTTACTGACACCATCTCCTAGATATCTGAGGTTGGTCTGTTTCTCTCCATCCTTACAGGTTACACTTCAGTTCAGGCTACCGTTTCTCCTCTGGTCACTGAAAAAGGAGTATCACCTGTATGTTTATTTAGGTGTCCGTGAATCCTATCTAGGAGACTCCTTGACCTTTACCTCCTACCACCTCTAGGACTTGGGGAGAGTGGCTGTGACACACAGATGGGCCAACAAATGAACTTTGTCTTCTCTTTTTATGGTTCACAGCTCAAATAGTTGGGGGCAAGGACCCATTTGATCTGATTACATAACTATGACATTCATTTTGGTCTTGTATGGCTTTAAATATATAAAGACAAAGCATTGGTGTATTGCTATCTGGCTTAATTTGAGAAATTATTATTTCTGGGTAATAAAAGGTACATGGTAAGGGCAATCCTAAAGGGAGTAAAGAATATGAGACACATAAGCTAATTCATCATAATATCTTATAACAGCTGGAGTCTGGCTCCCACTTGCTTTTCTGTGTCCTGTTTTAGTGGAGCTCTTGGAAAGACCCAACTTGGCAACTGGTATTGATAAGATTTCTACTCTGCACTCCCAAAGGGCATATTCCATTCCTGCTTACATTTGGTGATAAATCTACTTTGATTTTGCTATGTCTCTGTTCAAATTTTGACTTTTAGGACCAGCTCCTTCTTGAAGCTGCATTTTTGTTTATTCCAGGACCTCCATGAGGTCCTCAGTTTGTTCCTCCTCTTAGTCCCAGCATGCCATGCAGCTGGTGCAGCTGGGAAATCTATGCCATCCTCCTGCCGAGGAATAATTACAGCAATTAAAGCCTAGGCTCTGATTTCAAGGGAGCATAATGTCTACATCATTGTTAAAACTGGCTCATTTTGACATGTGGTTTAAGTGGTAAACACTTCAATATTCTCAATTTCAAAACATTCTACTATCAGTGCTACAGAAAGCTGAAAAACGTATAGCTTAGGGTCATGCATTTGGCCAACACACTAATAACCATAAAGGCTCTGGTTTACTGTATAAACTGTTATAGGACAAGTCAGCTGTCTTAGGAAAGAGATTTGGCAATTTGAGCAAAGCAATAAGAAATGCTCTTTCATCAGAAGGTCAGTTAAAAAAACCTAAATAACCATAATAGATAAAAATTGGTAAAAACATTTGTAACATGCAAGCCATAGTAATTTCTTTCAAATGAAGGCAATCAAGCTTGAATATAAGTTTATAGTTTCCATATACTTTAGTCTTCTAAAGGATGAATTTTCTAAGACTATATGTTTTCATTCATGGACTAAATTTCCCTTCAACTGCCCCCATTCTTCTCCCTATGTTCACAAATTTAATGGAAATACACACACACACACACACACACACACACACACACACACACTCAATCTCACTCACACACTAAAACTAACAAAAACTTAGCTAACATATTGAGAGCCACTCTATACTTTTACGGCCCCCAGTTAATTATGATAACAAAGAGCTAATGAGTTCCTCAAAAGCATCAAATTTATAAACCATGATCATGGGAAAGGGAGAATTAAGTAAAGTGTTTCTCTTACTGCTTTTATACTAACCAGACCAACAGAAACTCCAGTAAAGGCACTTTTATTTTAGAGAAGATTTTCTTTTAAATAGCTTTATTTGTTTCTATAACTCATTAAGGTAAGTGGTACACTGGAATCCACTTATTCTCTCATAACTTGTTGAAGGTGTTACCAAGTCACTGATAACAGGATCTAGAAATTTCAGGGTTTAGAAAAATTGGTCAAATTACTTGAAAACTTAGCTACCATATTTACATTTTCTTTATTTGAAGTAGTGTTCAGACCCAGGGTTTACTTAATTAGACCAGTTCTCCAGTAGGAAGTTTCCCATCCCCCTTTCTTGAACACAGCATGTATCAATCAACTATGGGCACAATGATGTAACAACAAATAATCACAAAATCTTAGCAGCACATGTGACTAAACATCTAGTAAGCTCATGATTTGATCTGGAGACTGGTCTAGACCTTTTGGCTCAGCTCCACTTGTCTCCCATCTTCCTTTTGAAATAAGGAAGTAGTTTAGCACATTCTTCTTATGGCAGTTGCAGAATTGCAAGAAAATTTGAGTGAAATCATTCAAGACTTCTTGAACTTGTAATTGACAAGGTGGCAGTCATATCATGGTTTGGGAAGAATCTACTCCCAAGCTTGCTCTCATTGTCTGGTAGGATTTAGTTCTGTGGTCTGTTAAGCTGAGGCTTTGGTTCCTCATGAATTGTTGACTGAAGGTTTCTCTCAGTTCTTTGCCATGTAGGCCTCTCCATAGAACATGTTACAGCAAGGCAGCAAGCAAGCAAGCGGGGAAGAGTGAATTTCAGTAAGAGAGAGAGAAAAGTGAGATGGAAGTCACAGTCTTCTGTAATATAATCTCAGGAGTGACGTCCAATGCTGTGTTCTGTTAGTTTGAAGGAAGTCACTGGGTTCAGCCCATGCTCAAGGGGAGGAATTACACAAGGGCATGAAGACCAAGAGGGCAGGGCTCGTTGCAAACTATTTCAGAAGCTGCCTAATGCACTCAATCTCTCTTCGATTGATGGAGGCTCTATTATGTACAAGCCTTGGGCTGGGAATAGGTGCATGCAGAGGTGAAGAAACTGCAAACCCTGACTTTAAACAGTCTAGTTACCGTGGTCGGCAAACTGCGGCTCGCAAGCCACATGTGGTTCTTTGGCCCCTTGAGAGTGGCTCTTCCACAAAATACCATGTGCGGGTGCACGTACAGTGCGATTGAAACTTCATGGCCCATGCGCAGAAGTTGGTTTTCGGCCTGGGCGAGTCTATTTTGAAGAAGTACTGTTGATATTTGGCTCTGTTGACCAATGAGTTTGCCAACCACTGGGTAGATTCAGTAATATAATTTAGAAAAACATACATTCAGGCCCTAATAAATTCATGCCTAGATTATTATTTTATTGTAGCATCTTCAAATTTTTATTGTATTTAGAATTATTCATTGTTCCTATAACATTCAGGATAAGATTCAGGTTCTTTAGATTAGGCTGTTTTTGATCTAGCACCTTCTTACACATATAGTCCCAGATTTTCTCTACATCTATTCCCCTCTGACACAAGAATGCACTGCTTAGATAAGGCTGCTCTCTCATTGACCCAAATCAGAGCCCAGGCTTCAGGAGGCTTGGCAGGGGTACCTATTTGAATGGGAAAGGTTGTAGGTGGCTTTATAGAGTTTGGAAGGAAGCTAGAAAGTATTCACTCTTTTGACATTTAAGGCTCTTTATTTTCTCAATTGCATGACTTTTAATCACTGTCAATGTTTTGCTCACGAGTCCTTCTTTTCCTTCTCTGGATTTGATTATTGTAATTCTTCATTATGTGTACACTCTTTGGGAGCCAATCACCTTAGGTAAACTCTTTAAATTGAGCCAGATGCTTTTAATTTAGAATCTGACAGATAAAACAATTTTAGTTCAATCATGGAAATGTTTATTTCCCTTTGGCTAGATAATATTAAGTACAGAAAAGTCATTGTGATTTCTGGAAGTCATGCTGGTGGAATAATACCAATGTTGCCCACAAACATTTTGACAAAACTTGTTTCTGTTAAAAATTGGGTTGGAATTTATCCTAAAGTGACATAGTGAATCATTTTTAATTTCTTTTGCAGTAATCACATATAAAAATCCATGGAAAATAGCAATTTTAACATTTCATATGTTAGTGAGGACAGGCTTGTAATTCAAATAATTTAATTTTAATAAATATTTACTAAGAACTTACTATGGGACTTATGGTTCAAGTAAGTCCATTGGAATCTTGAAAGACAAAATTAACTTTTAAAAAAGAAATTTATGGTTATATAAGTAGTAACATGAAATCTATCAGGCTTTAAGCAATTAGTGGGAGCAAGGGAGGTAGAAAAACAAAATTCATTTGATCTTGTCATTAGGAACATTGCTCTTTTTGGTGGCACAGAGATAATTATATTGCAATCTTAGGGAAGGAAATTTTACCATAGTTTACAATTTAGCTATGCTGTGAACAATAGAGTTATAATAATGGAAATATGTTTGTTTTCAAGAGTTAGAGTTAACTAAATGTTAACTAAGTGCCAACAAATATAATGTTTCAGAACAGAGTGTAGATATAATCAATCTTGACTATGGAAAGTTATGATAATCCTAATTGACATTGAGAAAAAGAGAGAGGAAATGTGAAGGGAAGATAAGGTTGCTAGGATCCTTATCTTACAAATGCAGAGATTAAGGAGATTCCATCTTTAGTTGGTGGAAAAGAACTATATTGCATTAATGATCTAAGCTTACAAAAGTAATCAATGGAAAAACTAGAAATGTCTTAAGTATCAACAGTTTTGAGATTTGGGGACAAATAAAACAAATCCCCATCTATCATTGCAGTGAGGAAATAATGATGTCTAGATGTGATAAATAAAGAATTAGTGACTTATGCCTGTTATTTAAAACTAGAGGCCCATTGCAGGAAGATTCCTGCAAGAATATGGCTTCCTGCAGCTGGAGCGAAGCAGAGAAGGAAGCGAAACCCGCTGAGGCGGGCTTCGCTCCCGCTCCACCACCCGGGTTGTTTCCCTCCTGCCCCGCCACCTGGCTGGTTTCCCTCCTATTCTGCCGCCCAGCTTGTTTCTTTCCCGCCTCCGCCGCCTTGGTTCCGTTCCTGTCTCTGCCGCCTCTAATTTGCTCCCTTCTGCAGCGCTTCACTTCCACGTTGTCTTCAGTCTTTACTTCCAGCCAGTATATGCAAATTAACTGCCATCTTGGTTGGGTTAATTTGCATATAGCCACTCTGATTGGCTGGCGGGCATAGCAAAGGTACGGTCAATTAGCATCTTTGTCTTTTATTAGTGTAGACTATAGGCCCGGTGCATGAATTCATGCACCGGGTGGGGGTCCCTCAGCATGGCCTGCAGGAATTGGACCGAAACTGGCAGTCCAACACTGCGTGCCACTCCTGCCTGCTGCTCCCGCTCATCCCGGTCCTGCTGCGCCTGCTGTGGGCTCGCACTCAGTCAGTCCTGATTGGGAAAGGCTTGCGCTGCTGCAGTGGCACTCGCCAGCTGTGAGCCCTGTGTCTGGTGCCTGTCCCGAGGTGGGTTGTGGGAGGCCGGGACATGATCAGCCCTCTGGGTGGGTGGTGGGATGCCCTTAGTGGTCTGGGACCCAGATCTGTCCCGCTGACATTCACGCAGGTTGTCGGGAGTCAACTGGCAGGTGCTTTTATATTGTTTCTTCCTTGTGGAGCATCTAGGGAGGGGAAGCAGCCATGGTGCCTGAGGCTGACTTCCAGGAGACTGTCAGCACTGTTGGGATTGTGTTGGCGGCGCCGGTCCGTTGGTGTCTGGCCCGTTCTCCTGAGATTGAACCTGCAGGACTACTGAGGGAGTGAGTGGCTGCTGCTGGGCTGGAGACTAGGTTGGTCAGCTGAGTGGCGCTCCCGCTGTGGGAGCGCACTGACCACCAGGGGGCAACTCCTGCGTTGAGTGTCTGCCCCCTGGTGGTCAGTGTGCATCATGGTGACTGGTCGACCGGTCATTTGGTTGCTTAGGCTTTCATATATAGGTGTGGAACTAATTGTTTGGAGAACTCAAAACGTAAATTATTGAAAGTGGTTCACTCTGAGGAGTATGTGTGTGTGTGTGGGGGGGGTGGGAGTATTTAATTTTATGAATGCTTTAATTTGATAAACAGAATTGATAAAAAAAACAAAAACACCCAAAACAACAACAAAAATACCCCAAGCATTGAGGAGAGAGAAATGGATAAACCAGGAAAGCCTGGAAGAAGTCACTTGCTATGTGTCCACTTACTGTGTGGCTTAGTGAAGCATGACAAACTGTCATCTTCTATACAGAGTGGACAGCAGTGATCAGATGTGTTCTTTTATTGATCTGTATGGAGTCCTTTATCCTTTCAATTTGATTCTTATAGACTTTTAGATATTAAACCCACTAAGAAGCTATTTTAAAATTATGGGAGGAAGTGATGTGGGCAGGAATGGTGGAATAAGAGCCTTCAAAAATTCTCTTTGCCACAAAAACAATGAAAACAGTGAAAAAAACAGTAAAATCAACTTTTTCAAACTTCTGGCAGTTAACCAAATGATTATAACAATCTGAAGGTTGTACAGTCATGAAAATTTGAATCTTGGAAAAAAAATAGCAAGCTTTGTTGTATTTTAGTTCTATCTTTTTCATGTAAACACAGTGGTAGCTTTGGAGACGAATAGCCTCACACTTATGGTGAATAACAGCAGCCTAACACTCTGAAAAGCACAGTGAAGAGGGAGCTCCTCTGAGCCCAAATCCCATATAAATGTCATTATTTGACCTGTTTGGCAATCCCTCAGAAAATCCCATTCACAAGGCTTGTCTTTACATGACCTGACTCATAGCTGGCCCATTGCACACAACATTTTCCCCAGGAGCATTTGTTTAGAACAACCAGTGGCAATTAATAAGAGTTGCAGTTGCCTGAGGTGGTGGTAACCGTTGGGACAAACAATAAGCTGAACAAAAAACAAAAGAAAAAGCTGGGGAGTGAGATATACATTGAGAGATTTGAAAGGATTCAACATATTTATAGGAATATGGAAAGTCACACACACATATGCCCAGGAAAGACCTGAGAAGGTTTCAAGCTGTCATCTCCAGCTGATCCTAAGACTCAGTGCAAGCAAGACTTAAAGGCTAAGATGACATTGTAAATTGCCTGCCTGTGCAAGTAAGATGTGCCTGGGCATGCACACAGAGGCCTTCAGCAGAGGCCTGGAGACTTTGGGTTCCAGGTATTTAAGGAAATATTTGGTCAATCATGAGATGACTATTAACTTAGCTGGGCAGAGACTCCAGTGGCCACATGCAATAATATAATTCAAATTAGAATACAGATTGATTTGACAGAATTAGCTCAGGAAAGTTACCCTATATAATAAAAGCCTAATATGCTGTGTCTGGTCGTCCAGTTGTCCGTTCAACCAATCAAAGCGTAATATGCTAATAATATGTTAAGGCCTCTTAACCGCTTGCTGTGATGTGCACTGACCACCAGGGGCAGACAGGCAACTGGTTGACCACTTGCTATGACATGCACTGACCACCAGGTAGATTAGCTTGCTTCTTGGGTCCTGTCAATTGGGACTGAGCAAGACGGGCCAGACATGCCCTGGAGCCCTCCCGCAGTCTCTCCCCAGCTGGCCAACCTTCCATGTCCCTCCCTAGCCCTGATCGTACATTGGTGGGGGTCCTTCAGCCTGGCCTGTGCCCTGTTGCAATATGGTACCACTTGGGGGATGTCTGGAGAGCCGGTTTTGGCCTAATCCCACAGGCCAGGCTGAGGGACCCCACTGCTGCACGAATTCATGCACTAGCCTCTAGTACTAAATAAACACACTGCAGTAATACCACATTATATTATTTGTCCAGTTTTCATCCAAAGTTTGTAGCTGTAAATGTTGGATTAACAAAAGAAGTCTCTAGCTGGTTTGGCTCAGTGAATAGAGTGTTGGCCTATGATTGAAGGGTCCTAGTTCCATTCCTGTCAAGGGCAGGTACCTAGGTTGCAGTCTCAATCCCTAGTCTGGGAACATGCAGGAGGCAATCAATCGAGGTGTCTCTTTCATATCAATGTTTCTCTCTCTGTCTCTCCCCCTCCCTTCCACTCTCTCTAAATATCAATAGAAAAATTATCCTCAGGTGAGGATTAACAGAAAAGAAGAAAGATCTCAACTCAATAATCTAATCTTTAATCTTAAGAAACTAGAAAAAGAAAAGCAAACTAAATCTAAAGCAAGCAGAAGGAAAGAAAATAATACAGATTAGAACACAAATAAATAATACAGGTAATAAAAAAATAGAGAAAATTAACAAAACCAAAAGTTGATTCTTTGAAAGTGTCAATATAATTGTCAAACCTTTAGCTACACTGATGAATTAAAATAAAAGAGAAGATTCACATTAGTAAAGTCAGGAGTAAAAGAGGCAACATCACTATTGATCTTCAGAAATAAGAAGACCTATAAGTGAATACTATGAACAATTGTATACCAGCAAATTAGATAAATTCCTAGAAAGTCAAACCTATCAAAACTGACTCAAGAAGACAGAAAATCCATATAGACCTATAACAAGTAAAGGAATTGAATTAGTAATAAAAAAAAAAACTCCCACAAAGAAAAGGCCTGCACCAGATGGTAGATTCACTAGTAAATTCTACCAAATGTTTAAAGAAGAGTTAACACCTGTGCTTCACAAACTCCTCCAAAAAAAATAGAAGAGAAGGGAATACTCCCCAATTCATTTCTGTGAGGTCAGTAAAGCTCTTACGCCCAAACCAGACAAAGTTATCACAAAACAAACAAAAAACCCCAAACAACATCAACATCAAAACCACAGACCAGTATTTCTTATGAGTGTAGAAGCAAACATCTTTAACACAGTACCAGCAAACTGAATCCAGTAAGGTACAAAAAGGATCATACACATTGACCAAGTGGATTTTTCCAGGAATGCAGGGTTGCTTCAGGATATGAAAACAACCGTATTGGCAGAATAGATAATCAATCTCACATGATCATCTCATTGATTCAGAGAAATTATGTAACAAAATCCAAAACACTTTCATGATAAAAGCACTCAGCTAAATAATAATAGAAGGGAATATCTTGTCTGATAAAGAGCATCAATGAAAAACCCCCAGCTAACATTATACTTAATGGTGAAAGATTGTAAGCTTTTCTCCTAAGATTAGGAATAAGGCAAGGATGTCTGCTCTTATCCCTTGTATTCAGCATTGCACTGGAGGCTTTAGTTAGGGCAATTGGGCAAGAAAATGAAATAAAAGGCATCCAGATCAGAAAGGAAGAATTAAAACTGTCTATATTCACAGATGACTTAATCTTGCATATAGAAAATCCTTATGAATCTACACACACAAAAAAACTACTATAGCTAATAAACAGTAAACTTGTAGGATCAATATACAAAAATAAGTTATATTTCTGCACAATCACATGAAAAATCCAAAAATATAATTATGAAAATAATTCCACGTGAAAGAGCATCAAAAAAGAATAAGATACTTAGAAATAAATTTAGCAAAATTAGTATGAATCATACATCAAACACTATAAAAATCTTAAAAATTTTAAAAAGATCTAAATAAATGGAAATACATCATTTTTGGGGGAGGGGGAGATTTGGAAGCCTTAATATTGTTAAGGTAGAAATACTCCCCAAACTGGTTTCTGAATTCAGTGCAATACTTTTAAAATCTCGGCTGCCTTTCCCTCCCCCCCCCCTTTTTTCCCCAGAAAATGGCAAGCTGACCTTAAAATTCATAAGGAAAACATGGGACTAAGAATAGACATAACAATAAAAAAAGTTGGAGCACTTATAATTCCCACTTTCAAGACTTACTATAAAGCTACAATATAAATACTGTGTAGTATTGGCATAAAGATAGACATATATTTCACTGGATTAGAATTGAGAGTCCATAAATAAACCTTTACATTTATGGTCAATTTATTTTTGGCAATGATGACAAGACAATTGTGTGTGTGTGTGCGTGTGTGTGTGTGAATAGTCTCTTCAATAAACAGTGCTGTGACAACTGAATATTCACATGTAACATAATGATGTTGGACATTATCTAACACTATGTACAAAAATTAGCTCAAAATGGATCAAAGACTTAAATGTAAAAGGTAAAACTAAAAATTGTGAAAGAAGACATAGGCATAAATCTTTACATCCTTGAATTACGTACATGGTTTCTTAGATATGATATCAAGGACACATGAAACTAAAGAAAATATGTACATTTGACTTCATCTTAATTAAGATCTTTTGTGCTTTAAAGGACACAATTAAGAAAATGGAAAGCTCACAGAATGGGAGAAAATACCTGTAAATTATATATCTAGAAGGGACTAACATTCTGAATATATATATATATATATATATATATATATATATATATATATATATATAACTGTTACAGCTTAACAATAGAAAGACAAGTATCCAATTATGATTTGGACAAAGATTTAATCTAAAAGTATATTCAAGTAGCCATTAAGTATATGAAGAGATGTTCAACATCATTCATCATTAGAGAAATACTACAAATAAAAAACAAATGAGATACTGCTTACATTTACTAGGATGGCTACAATAAAAAAGATGGACAATAGCAAGTGTTGACAAGGATGTGGAACCACCATATGTCAAAGGAAATTGTTTGATTGAAATTTTTTTTCTGTTTATGGCATTGTAAGTGTGTGTGGGGGGAACTAATCTCCTTTGGGTACTAAGACAATTCAGGGTACTTCTGGGGAGCCCTCAGAAGGGAGTCAACATTTCCTGATAATAAGACAGGTAGGGGTTTGACTGATTATTTGAAGAAGCAAAAGCTGTTGTTCTAATTGTACTTCAAATTGGTGAATCATCAGAGTGATTGCAGGGAGGAGAGTTGGAAGATTGGGAGAAGGTGGTGGAATATTAATAAATCTTCTCAAAAAATTTTAGCCAAATTGTACCTGACATAATAGTAAATGGTGTGATACCATGATTTTAAAGTTTCTTGTTATGATATTTTACTCAAACCAGTTAAGGAGATGGTACAGAATTTTTTTTTACAGAGTCTGTGGAGGGAGCCATTTCTGCTCTAAGTCCCGTGTTTGCTGGCTGTCATTCTGTTACCAGACTACACCCTTTATTTCTCATGTTTCCAGAGAGCCAGTTAAACCATTTGAGTGCAAGTGTAGCATGCAGAGAAACAAACCACTTTGGCTAAGGTATGAAGAATCATGAATATTTTGGGGGAGTATTCATTTCCTTTTCTACTATGTCCTTCCTCTTGAGAAACTAAAGCCATTTTAAACTCAGAAAACTGTCACACAAGCAGCAGCCTCACTCAGCCCTTTCCCTCTTCTGGCTGACAAACACTGGGGCTCTGGGGGCACTTGCTTTTGTGGTACCAATTGCAATTACAACAAACTCATCAAATGCAGAAGGAAATGCTTGACCTTGAGCAAAGACCTCTGATTGTGTGGTGAAAAACAAGGCTGCAATTTTATCTTTTCTAAAGGCCAGTGATAAGGTCATTTGTTCTTTTGTTGTTTCGACAGGTTTTCTGGGAGGGGAATTTATGGCAAAATGCTACCCTGGGATTATAGGACTTTTTAAGGGCATAGTGATTGCACATGGGCCTGTAAGTGGGAAGTTTTTGCACAAATCTTTTCAAGTACTTATAACTATTTTTAAGTCTGTTTTTTGACACTGACTTACTCTGGCTCTTTTCAAACTCTAGAATAGTATCAGAAGGAATATGGATCTGTGGCAAAGTTTTCGCATAATTAAACATTGCAGGAGTTTGAAACATTGATTAAAGTGGATTGATCAGCATGCTTGCTTTTCTAACCATTATTCAACTGCATTTAATATCCCTAACCTTTACGAAAACACTGTGTTTTCCCTTGTGAAAAGCCACAGTTGGCTGAACTCTTTGAGGTCATGTATTATGGTAGGAGACTGCAGCAGGCATGTGCCCGGTATTAGGATGGCGCCCCTAGCCTATCATGAAATATGCCAGTTTAAAATAGTTGTACCTAAGGGCTGTCCAAAAATCATACATAAAAGGGACAAGCACTCTGGGGGACTGAAGTGCTCAACTCAAAGGAATAGAAGGGCTATTTGCCTCTCCCTTTCTTCTGTTATTCTGTCAATCTTCAAAACTGTATTTATTTTTAGAATCTTCTTCTCTAAATTGATGCTTTCCCACCACCTTTATTCCCCTTCATGTCATTTGTTAAAAAGTCAGGCCGTAGACTTTTGGGCAGTGGAGTAGCCAACGTATTTATTATGGATGTCTTTGTAGTTCGTCCTTCAGATAGCCCAATATCAATAATTCATACCAGCAAAATCCAGATTCAAACGTTATCTCCAAGCTGAGGCACATCTCAAAGCGTTCCTTCCCTTCTATTGACTAGGAGGCTCACGTGTGCAGCTGTCAGATAGCAGCTGGATCTTCCTTCTTCAGATCTGGGAAAGATTGGTTCAGACCTTAAATATCATTTTTTTAAAAAAATATACTTTATTGATTTTTTACAGAGAGGAAGCGAGAGGGATAGAGAGTCAGAAACATCGATGAGAGAGAAACATTGATCAGCTGCCTCCTGTACGCCCCCGACTGGGGATGTGCCGGAAACCAAGGTACATGCCCTTGACTGGAATCGAACCCAGGACCCTTGAGTCCACAGGCCGACGCTCTATCCACTGAGCCGCAGCAGTCAGAGCCAGACCTTAAATATCTTATCCTGTGGCGGTTTACAAGATTCCTGAAAATGTCTACATGTCTTTCATTCTATCAACATGGTATGTGACTCACTGAATTTAGGTTTTCTTGAATTTTTCTTAGCAATGTTTTCCAGGTTTAGGGTAGAGGTCTTGCATGTCACTTACTAAATTTATTCCTAAATTATGTTTTTTGTTGGTATTGCAAAGAACCTTTAAAAATTTTATTTTCCAATCCTAGAATATATATATATTCATTTGCTAAATTTATTCCTAAGTGTATTACATTTTTTGTTGATATTGTAGAAAGAATAATTAAAAAATTATTTTCCAATTTTTGATGATAGGATATATTTTTATACACACATATATACATATATACCTATATATACATATATATATGCTGTGGCATTGATCAGTTCATATATTCTATTAGTTATTTTATAGATTCTTTAGGAATTATTATATAAAAAATTCATATAATCTAAAAATAGAGACAATTTTCCTTCCCTTCCTCGCCGATTTTGATGTATTTTATTTTTCTTGATTTTTTGCACTGAAATACAGCTCTGATAGCATCACTTTTTTTCTCAGAAACTTCTGAATGCCCCACCATTATCCGCACTTTGTAAACTCCTGCTCCCGGATGTATCTCTTGCTTTCACTCCCCCTGCACAATATGCTTCCTATGTCCTACTTGACTCTTCTTGATCCCATGATGCAATTTATATTTTTCCTTTATCTACTTAAAGTGAGATGCACTTTAAAATCTGTACAGTTAATGTTCCCTCTACCTCCTATTATGTCGATAATGCATCCAATATTAAAAGCTCACAGAAAGGTAATAGCCCTCCTGGTATGGCAAGTACATTCACCTATCTGTGAGGTTTTACTCAAACCCTTTTATCAGCTTGCAATGTCTCTTTCACATCTATGCCTGTGGAACTTCTGCTCATTCTCCAAGGACCAGTTTAAATGCCACATTTTTTCTGAAGCCACCACGATTAATATCCTGTTCCCCTATATTTTGATAATCAGTTTTTTTACCTTATTGTAATATGTATCGGTTTTGCTTGGCAAATGTTGTATTACATGTCTTATTAACCTCTATATCCTTTCTGGTACCTGGCACAGCACGTATAAGTAGGGGATTATTTCCTAAACACTCCTGTCAACAATTCTCTCATTTAAGAGTCTGATGGGTAAAGAGTCTCAACATTAATATATTGACCTATTATGCTAATGAATTGGTGTGTGAGGCCATTTAATCAAATGATAATTTGAATTACTAAGTATCTCTAGGCCCAGAGGGTCCAACTGACCATGGCAGGAACTTGGGGGTCATCCTTAATTCCTCCATTTCCCTCAGTTCTTTGGCCAATCGAGTAGTCTCTCAAATCTATTTCTCTCCATTTTACAGCATTTTGTCCAGGCCACCCTGAACATATCACCCTGAATTATTATAACAGATACTCTTGGCTTCCTGGCTAGTCTTTCTTCAATTCCTTTTTGCCTTGTTTCCAGGTGGATCTTTTTTTTTTAATCTTCACTTGGGGATATTTTTCCATTGATTTTTAGAGAAGGAGGGAAAGACAGAGAGGAATATTGATGTGAGAGAAACACACATTAGTTGCATCCTGCACAAGCCCCCACCAGGGCCCTGGCCGAGGAGGAGCCTGCAACCGAGGTACATGCCCTTGACCGGAATCAAACTTCTGGGAGACTTTGGTCTACAGGCCAACGTTCTATCTACTGAACTAAACCAGCTAGAGCCAGGCGGATCTTTCTATAACCCATATCCGGCCATGCCACTCTCATATTTAAAGCCATTTAGTGTGCCTGAATCCCAAGGGTCATTTTGACAATTGCTCTCCAGCTGTGGAACTCCATAAAAGACTGCTATTTCCAGATTCTTTGCTTCATTTTGGAGACCTGGTGGAGTGTTTGTTTTGGGCTTTTGCTGTTGTTTTTATGACAAGGAGAGTGACTGGTGGAGATAGGAAGGGAGACCAGGAGAAAGGGGGAGAGGAGGAAGGAGAATGTCTCTAACACTGTTTGTGTCTGCCCTGCAGCATCTAGTTTCTGGCATGGCAGTTAGCATGCAGATCAGCTGCTTGGGGTCCTGCCGCATTAACAATTGAACAGCAGCTTTCCAGCCCTTCTCTGCTTCTTCACAAATTCACACACCTTCTGGCTTCTCTGACACAGCCCAGTTCAGAATCCATTAACTGGAGATTTAGTCCATGAACAGAAATGATTGTGCATTCTCATGATTAATGGGAAAGCTATTTCAAAGTCACAAGGCGCCATACTGGCTAATATTAATTATTTTTTATCATCATTATACTGAGAAACTCTTTCATCATACCAGAAATAATTGTTCCAATTAGCTTTCTTCAATAGAAAGTGCATTGTGCATCATTTGGGAAGCAAGTATTTTCTGATGTCTTTGATTTATGAAGGTAATCATTATTATAGCCAACTGTGTGTGTTTATAGTAAGTAGCCCATTGCAGTGAGTTATTTGCATGTCTTAATTTAGTTAATCCTCACAACAGTTATATTACTGCCCATTGCAATAAGTTACTTGCATGTCTTAATTTACTCCTTACACCCCTTTATAAAGTAGATATGTATACTACCTCTATTTTATAGATGAGGAAACTGAGGCTTAATGTTTAGGTCATGGATAGGTGGTAAATTGGAGAGCCTGGATTAAAATAGGTGACCTCATACCAGAGCCCACACTTGAACTCTTACCTTATACTGTGTTAGGAGAGGAGACTACTTGTTAAAGTAGCTTTTTGTTGTCATAGGCAACACCCTGGACCAAACTGTATGTTGAGAGCTCCTAGTGGGGTAGATGGGGTGACTGATGCTATGCTGTGCAGAGTTTCAAAAAACATAACAGCAGCTTCTGTGAAGAACTTGACTTTGGCAGATGGCATGGTGGTTCAGTGTGCTGGGTTTGGGAGTTACACAGAGCAGAGACTTAAGTTCTGGTTTCACCATTTATGCTGTAAAATTGAGCACGTTCCTTGAAAACAATGATGACAATGATGATGAAGATAAAATATGGTTTGGGTTTCAAGCTTGATCTTAATCTCAAAGGAGAAGCAGTGTAGGTACTGTGCATAAGAGTTTTGGTAGAAGGCCAGGCAGGCAATCTCGCCACACCTGGAGGGTATGGGTGAGGGAGGCTGCATCCTCCCTTTCTTAGGTTCCCTAGTGCCCCAGTCTACATCCCCATCACCAAAGTCAAATCGGGAGGCTGTTTGCAGATACAGTTACCACTAGGGAGTGTTGCCTATGGTATTGTCAAGCACTGGTTGGTTCTTTTGCTGGATCATGTTTTCAGCTCTGCATAATCACTACTTCCTTCTGGAGTCTGTGTTTTCCAAGTCCCTCTTCCTGTATAGTTCTGGGTTAGAGTTTACTGCTGGGACAAACCTGAAGAGATTTGGGAAGGAAAAGTATAGGAGAAGGCATTGTTCTCAGACGTGGAGGCTTTGCAGACCTTCCCACCAGCTCCCTCTTTGAGGTTTTGAAGCAGGAGATACCCATGAGCTCTGCTCTGTCTCCAAGCCCTTTAATGCTTCAAGCTGCAGTTAATAGTAGAAGTTTTCTTAATCCTCTTAATCCTTTGAAGGTGCCCTCCAGATCTTTGTTCTTCCAGCTCATTCCACATTCTTCTAAGCCTTGATTTCTGCATCAAGCCCTCTATTATAATATTATAGCAGCTCTCTTCAGAATGATATAGCATATTATTCACTTATTGCCTGGGTGGTGCTTGGTTATTTACAGGAGGGGTTGGGAACTTCTTAAATGAAGACAATACATATTTTAGCCTTTATGGGCCGTTTGGTCTCTGTTGCAACTACTTAACTTTACTGTTACAGCATAAAAACAGCCATCAATAATACATAATGAGTGAGTGTGGCTATGGTCCAATAAAACTTTATTTATGGACTCTGAAATTTGAATTTCAAATAATTTTAAGTATCATGAAAGACCATTCTTTTTAAAAAAATCTACCATTTAAAAAAATATAAAAGCTACTCTTACCTCATGGGCTGTACAAAAGCAAGTGGCAAGGCCAACCCTTGACCTAGAGGGGGGCTGATTGAGCCAGCCAGGTCTGCACATAAACCTTTCTTGCCACTTACTATGTGATGTTGGGGAATGTGTTCAATCTCTCTGAGCTTTGCTTCAAAAATGGGGACAGTTACATCAACATTAAAGAATAGAATGTGTAAAATCTTTAGTTGACTGCTGGGCACATAGCTCATTGCTGGTCTGTGGAGCTGCTCTTTGGTGCTTGCAGCGCACTCACACAGTACAAAGGGACATGAGGGGGGTTTGCAGCCATGGAGACTTATACTGGCAAGGTAAAATGATCTCCAGGCAAAGGAACCACGAGAGAATTCCTAAGGCTTTGCAAATTAACCACCACACTTGAATGAAATATTAGAATGTGGATACAGAGTGCCAGTCAGTAATCCAGTCATCAATCACATTGTTAGCAGTGATTCTTCCTGGTGCAGCAGTGGGGATTAGCAACAGGGACATAGAGATTGGAAGGAGGGATGCAGCAGAAAAATGGAGAACTTTAACTTGATTATATCATTGTGTTTAAGGGGTAGAATTATAAGTGATATTTAATTTCTTGGTTGTATTTATTTCTCTGACAATGAAATGTTAAAACTAGCCTGGAAAAGAGTACTTAAAAATAGAAATACTTTAATAACAGATTGAATAAATAACATAAAATATATAAGTTCATTATTTTTAAAAAGTATAAGAACATATGTTCAAAGTAGTTTACTACTTATCTTTCAGATTTCATCTCAGATGTCACCTCTCAAGATTTTCTTGATCTAAAATAGCCACCCACCTCCATCCCTCAATTACCCTGTCTCATTGCTCCATTTTCTTTTGCTCATAGCACTTATTACTGTGACACACTTTTATTTACCTGCTTATTGTCCATCTTTTCCCCATTAGAATGTGAATTTCCTGAGAGGCACCCTCTCTGTCTCCTTGTGACTCAGAATAGCATTCTTTTGACTGACAGGCTTGCCCCTCCTTTACTGGACAAGGAAGAAAGTAAAGCATCTGAGTTCTAGAAGGTCAGACTCTGCTGCTGCAGCTGTGCTGGGCCAGCAGTCTTCTTGGTGACAGGTTGTATTCATCTCCCCCACCTGCTAACTTTTAAGGAGGAGGAAACATCTGGAAAATTGTCCTGGCTACAGAAAATAAAAAGGCCTTACACTTGAGGCAGATGGTACCATTAAGTAACAACATCTGGAGCCGAAAACCCAGCGGACAGCAGGAGTAATTGTCAAAATATTGAGAGACGGCCCAAATTGTTCATTTCACATTATATCTTCATCCCTGACAAATTTATGATTCAGCCATTGGATATTGACGGGCTTTCCCCTGTGTGCATATAGAGACGATGGACTCCTTTTTATCCACTGCAAAGGAGAGTTGGCCTCATGGGTGCGAGGGCCTGTCTATAGCTCCAAACAGGGATGTTTACCTGAAAAGTCTTTATAAGATCATCCCAGGTTAGGAAGGAAAATGCTTTTAAGATATTAGATTTCAGTAAATAACTTCAGCAATGGACTTGCTGGAAGCCCTAATCTGCTTTTCTTCCAAAGGGATGCATCTTATTATCTTTAAAATCTTCTTGAAATGTTTCGTTAATATCGGTGAGGCGAGGCAGAATGGTGCGAAACATGAAATGTTTCACCTTAGGAGGCTTCCCCTTGCTGACTAATGCGTTTGGTTGCTGAATTAGGGGAAGGAAAGCTGTCTCCAAATTAAGCTCTTAATAGATTAGCTTCTAGATGGTTTTCAATGGAAAATATACAGTTTATTACATTTTGGCCGTCACACATTCCTGGGCTGTTGATGTTTCTTTGGTATCTATAAGCTGATTAGTGTTTTTGCTGTTTCTTCCAAATAATAATTATCTTCTGAAATCTCAATGCAATTCTTGTCCCAAGAAGCATTTGGTCTTATATCAAGAGGAAAGTATTTGCGAAGTTGATTTTTTAAGGCTCCTCACAAGAAATAGTTTAGACCATTTTTTACTCTATGGCCAGTTTGAGGGAGGTAAGATGGGAGCTGGCCAGCATCTGGACATGTGGAAAAATAGAAGATGGAATCTTCACCACTTCTGGATCTGGGGTCCTAATTTCCCTTCTCTGTGTGGCAAGGGAACTCCTAGCGGAAAAATTTGCTCATAAAGTAATCAGACATTGGGAAACCCCTTGGAAAATGGTAGACACAAACATAGAACTGACACAAGAAAACTCCTCAGCCCAGATCATGTGGGAATCCCTTGGGAAGCAAATTCTATTTTCATGTTTGGGAAATTAAAAGTATGAGAATTGGCAAATTAGACAAATTAAAAAACTCACATCTTAATAACTGTAAATTATAGAATAATAAAGAAGAAAGCCTCCAACCCCCTGCCAAAAAATGAATGTTATGAAAAAAATAAAAAATTTATACATATGAAAACCTGCTCAAAGTCACTAATTATATGAGAGATGCAAATCAAAACGACAATGCGTTATCATCTCACACCTGTCAGAATGGCTATCATCAACAAATCAACAAACAACAAGTGTTGGAGAGGATGTGGAGAAAAAGGAACCCTTCTGCACTGCTGGTGGGAATGCAGACTGGTGCAGCCACTGTGGAGAACAGTATGGAGCTACCTCAGAAGACTAAAAATGGAACTCCCATTTGACCCAGTGATCCCTCTACTAGGAATATATCCCAAGAAACCAGAAACGCCAATCAGAAAGGATATATGCACCCCTATGTTCATAGCAGCACAATTCACCATAGCTAAGATTTGGAAACAGCCTAAGTGCCCATCAGCAGATGAGTGGATTAGAAAACTGTGGTACATATACACAATGGAATACTATGCTGCGGTAAAAAAAAAGGAACTCTTGCCTTTTGCAACAGCATGGATGGAACTGGAGAGCATTATGCTAAGTGAAATAAGCCAGTCAGAGAAAGATAAATACCACATGATCTCACTCATTTGTGGATTATAGAGAACAACATAGACTGATGAAAAGGGACAGACCCAAAGACTGAGAAACAGAGATCAGGCTATCAATCCCCAGAAGGAAAGTAGGGGAGGGCGGGGGTAAGGGGAAGAGATCAACTGAAGGACTTGTATACATGTATATAAGCCAAACCAATGGACATGGACAACGGGAGGATGGGAGCATAAGTTTGTGTGTGGGGGGGAGGTTGGGGGTTAATGGGGGGGATGTGGACACATTTGTAATACCTTAACTAATAATAAAAAAAAAAATTTAGGAAAAGACAAAAAATGTTAGAAATGGAAAATATACATTCTGAAATAACTTCCATGGATATTTACATAGAGGACTAGATAGAGCTGAAAATGGGATTAGAAGATATATCTTGGAAATCACTCAGAAGATAGCACGGAGAGGAAAGGAATAGAAAATATGAAGGAGAAGCTTTGAGATATTGAAGTTAACATGAGATAGCTCAGAATGATAATTATACAAGGACAGAATAGAAAAAGTATTAGGCAATATTTAAAGTCAAATGGTAGAGAACTTCTCAGAATTGAGAAAAATTCAATTAGTCTTGATATCAAAGCAGCAAAACAATTCTTGAGTAAGAAAACCAGACACACACAGATATATCATAATAATAATGTAAAACTTCAAAGACAGAAAGAACTTTAAAAACTCTCACAAAGACAAATTACTTATTAAATCTCAATAATCATACTGAAAATAAACTCATTATCAAGAATGTATTCCATAAGACCATGAAATAACTTCTGAGTTATAAAGGAGAATAATTTGTATCTAGAACTCTATACCAAATTAGACTATCACTTAACAGTAAGGTTAAGATGATATTTTCAAACTATAAAGATTGACAAGATTACTACTTCCAGAACATTCCTCACTCAAAACACAAACAAAAAATAATAATAAAAACTAGTAATGGGTGTATTGTACCAGGTAGGAAATTAAACCTAGAAGGTATATGATGCAAAAAGCAAGGATGAACAAGACTTTGGTAAACGTGTTGGTAATACTAAACAAATATTAGCCCTAAAAATAATGTTGATTTGGGAGAAGCATTTGAAATTAAGGGAGACTCAAACTTCTAGGTAACAGTGTGGATGGTAAGAGGCAGGAATTCAGTTACAGCTTTTTTATTTTCTTACTAGAGGCCCAGTGCACGAATTCGTGCACGAGTGAGGTCCCTCTGGGTGGCCTACAGGGATCAGGCTGAAACCCACAGTCCAATGCGGCCTGCAGCTCCTTCCTGTCACTCCCACTCATCCCGGCCCCACTGTGCCTGCCACAGACTTGCACCCAATCAGTCCCCTTTGGGAGAGGCTTGCACTGTCACAGCAGCTCTAGCCAGCCATGAGCTCTGCCTCTGGCACCCTCTCAAAGGGAGTGGCCTGCGGGATCAGGCTGAAACTGGCTCTCCAACATCCCCAGAGAGGTCCCAGATTGCGAGAGGGTACAGGCCAGGCTGAGGGACCCCACTGGTGCACTACCAGACAGGGGAGGGACCGCAGGAGGGCTCCAGGGCATGTCCGACCCATCTTGCTCAGTCCTGTTCTGCCGGACCCCAGCAGCAAGCTAACCTACCAGTCAGAGCATCTGCCCCCTAGTTGTCAGTGCATGTCATAGTGACTGGTCGACCAGTTGACTGCCCATTGGTGGTCAGTACATGTCATAGCAACCAGTTGAGCAGCCTTAGCATATCACGCTTTGATTGGTTGTTTGGTTGTTCTGTTTCGTCTATTTGCATATTACCTTTTTATTATATAGGATTTTGTTTGGGAAGAGAATAAAAACATGAATTTAAAACATGTAGATGTACATATTGAATAATTAAGAGTAGTCACTGAAAGGGCAGAAATAGAATACATAAACTTTTAACTATTAGATAAACTGAAAGGGAAATAAGATGGTAGGACAGAAACAACATAATTTACAGTTGGACAAGCAAACATATGCCTCTAGAAGTAAAGTAAACAGAAGTACACTTATATGAAGTAATGAAATAATTCTCATTTATGAAGTAATGTGGCCCAAAAGTGTTGACTTTCAGTGCAATTATGTCTTAGAAATAATTTCCAATTTGTAAGAAATACTGAGATAAACTAGTTAAATGACATAAATAGGTAGCAGACACAATGTAAGGCATTCTATGGGAAAACTGACATTAGATCTTGGAGAAAGATGGAAAAACAAGGAAGAGAAATTACTCTAGATTAAAAAGGTACAACAACACAATATAATGTTTAAATTCTCATTTGAACAAACTGATTGTGAAAAGGCATTTTAAAGGGAAATTGGAATGTAAACTGGAATCAGGGATAGTACCAAGAAATCAGTGTTAATTTTTTTAGAAGTCCAAATATAATGGTAGATATATAAGAAAATATTTGTATTTTTGGAGATGCCTTGAAAGTAAGCAAGGGTAAAATGACATGAGCTGTGGGATTTGTTATAAAATACTTTAGCAAAAAGGAACAGATGAGGCAAGTATGGGCAGAATCTTGCTAATCATTGAATTTAGGTGAAGGGATAATGGGATTAGTTATCCCAGCTCTGTACTTTTGTGTATGTATGGAAAATTTTATCGTAAGTATTTAAAATGACATTTTAATTCAGAAAGTTTGAAAATAAAAGGATTGAAAGTTTTATACTGGGCTAATCTTACCTTTAAAAGCCTGTTTTGAAAGTTTTCATATCACATAAAGTAGAATTTAACAGACAAATGCTAGTAATTATAGAGATATAACAAACAATTGACTGAAGAAGCTATAACCTTCATGAGTTTGTATGCACTAAGCAACATAGACTCCAAATATACAAAGTAATTGTCAACCTAATTACAACCTAAAGGAAAATTTTAAAAATCTGTTACACAGAAGAAGGATATAACACAACCATTTCTAATAGTTACAATTCATGGTGGCAAAAATTATGATGAATATTTGATTGTAATACCAGACTTAACAAACTAGTAGAGATGTATGAGTTATATTCCTAACATATATATGCTTTTTAAACACACAGGATGCACTCATAAAAATTGGCTACAGTGGAATCTCAATGACACTCTATGAATCTGTATCATAAACACAAATGTTCTCTGAACAGAAAGTAATAAGATTAGAAATGAATAATAGAAAGATAATAGAAATCCATGTTTTTGAGCACTAACCTGCACTTGTAAATAATCATATGTTTAGAAAAGTATAGTGAAAATTTCAAATATTTAAAGTAAACAAAAATAATTACTTTTTAAAATGTGTGGGATGTAAAGAAATGATTAAGACTAATTACAAAACTTAGAATATTTGGAATACTCATGCAATTAATAGAGAGCTAAAGCATAAACAACTTTAGAAATAAAAAGGAGCATAGCTACAGAAAAAGTACTTATATAAAAAACTAGGTACAGATTAAACATTTTGTTCCAGCATTTTTAAAAAAATATATTGATTTTTTACAGAGAGGAAGGGAGAGGGATAGTGAGTTAGAAACATTGATCAGCTGCCTCTTGCACACCCACTACTGGGGATGTTCCTGCAACCAAGGTACATGCCCTTGACCAGAATCGAACCTGGGACCGTTGAGTCTGCAGGCTGATGCTCTATCCACTGAGCCAAACCAGTTAGGGCTGTTCCAGCATTTTTAACAACTGAAAGTCATATAATTTTTTTGAAAAACATGTTGCCAAGATTGACCAATAGGGGAATAAAGTTGGATTAATCAATAACCATTAAAGAGACTGAATCAGAGTCTACATCCCTTCTCCTTCCACCTTTGTCTAAACATACCAACCACAGAGGGTTTTATTTTATCAAACTTTCAAGAGTAATCTTTTAATATAAATTGTTCCAGAGGGAAATGTTCAAACTCATTTTAAGCTCATATAAACTTGTTGACAACATTGAACAGACTGTACAAAAAAACAGAAACTATTACTCAGAAATGAAAAAATATTTAAATAAGAAATCAATAAATCAAATTGAGGGGTATATAAGACATATCCTAACTAGATACATTTTATCCCATAAATGCAGGATCGCTTAACTGTGGCAAATCCATTAATGTTACACACCTCAATAACCCACTGAAGAAGAAAAAGGTATATACTATTCTTTAAAGACCCTGACAAAATTTACAAATTCATGATTCATGATTAAAAATTCTAGGCAGCTAGAGAATACTTCTTTTACTTGAAAAAAGATTATCAAACAACTGAAATAATATATAAGAACATTATAATGCAAACAATTTAAAAGAATTTTTATTATAATTAGGACTAAAGATGCCTCTATTATTACTACTATTTATCAGTATTCTGGAAGTCCTACCAAATGAAATAGAGTAAGAAAGAAAAATTGGAAGTGTAAGGTTTAGAAAGGAAGAGAGAAAACAGAAAATGCCATATGTGAAAGTTGATGAAATTGTTTAGTTAGAAAATCTAGCAGGATGTATTCACAATGTGTTAAAAAAGTTTAATTTTCTGAAGTCAGATCAATATTTTAAAATCAATAGATTTGCAATACTCCAGGAACAACCAGTTTGAAATAGAATACAATTTAAAAATGACCCTAATCATATGTGTAAGAAAACTAATAATATTTTCAGCGACATCGGGCAAGATCTTTTTGGAGAAAATTATAAAATTTATTGGAGAACATAAACAAGTCCTGAATACATGAAAAAAACATAACATATTCTTAGATGGGAAGAGTCAATATTTATAAGTTCAAAACAATTTCAATGAGAGTTACAATAGGTTTTTGTGAATGTGTGTGTGTAAATGTGTTTGTACGTGTGTTTATGTTCGTGTATGGAACTTGACAAGTATTCCTTGTCATTCATATGGATGAGTAAAAGGCCAAGAATAACTTACATAATTTTGAAGAAAAAAATGAGATGCATCTTGATATATCAGATATCAAGGTTTTAAAAAAAAGATTTTGCAACTAAGACAATGTGATATTATTAGTGACGAGCTACTGAAATAGCTCAAAGGAACAGACTAAAGATGCCAGTAAAACATCCATCTGTACACGGGAGCTTTATGATGAAAGAGAAGCCATAACACATCATTGGCAAAAAATGAAATGTGTGAGGGAAAAGATTCTTAAATATGAAAAAGAAAACTTTTGGGGGTAAAAATAGGAGAATATTGTTATGACTGCAGTGCTAGGAATAATATTTTCATCAGAATTTAAAATGCAGAAATCAGAAGAAAAATATTGATACAATTGACTAGATTAAAAACTTTAAAAATATGTATAACAAGCGATACCATATACAATTTAAAATCAAGCACTGGACTAAGAGAAGATAATATATATCTGAAAAAGTAAACATTTCCGGAATGTATAAAGGAACTTTAACAGCAATAAAAAACAAATAAAAATTGGTGAAGAATCTGAATTCTATGGATAAATTCCAAAAACCTTTTGGGTAAACAGAGCAAGGTATGGAATGATACTTTATAATATTAATTATATCAAATTAAGATAATCTCCCCAAACTATATCTTGTTTATATACTTCACATATGAATTAGAAGCCTAAATACATGGACTTAACCTACTTCAAAAGAGCAGTGTTTTGGAGGAAAGAAGAGAGGGAAATAAATTTAGGTAGAGTCACAAGGCATAATTCAACCAAATTTATAAATTTTAATCATGGGAAGATAAAATATTTGAAGCAAGAAAAATCAAAACTGATAACTGGTACTATTTCTGAGTTAATAAAATGTTGATATGTGGCTATATTTGAGAAGTAGCAATCCAAAGTCAGCTTTCAAATCTTTGATTCTGAAATTAGATCTTAAGCCACATCTCAAAAATAGCCAGCTGCCCGTAACCTTTAGGCCACGAGTTGCTTTTTTTCCTCATTGGCTCAGATCTCTACCTCTGTGAATCAGATCTGAATTTCTCCCTGTGAGGGCTAGCCGAATCTTATAGTTCTCGTGGGACCAGGGCAGAAGGTAGAAGTGCCTCTTATTGGGAGTCATGAGTGTGTGAAGCCAGATAATCCATGTCAATAGTATTAAAGACCACCGTGTAAATGGCATTATAGCATTGGGCCAGTGCACCCTCTGTGCATGACAGCATGTTGATGAGACTAGTGTAGGATCAGAGTTGGAAGAGACTGCCCAAACTTATTACCCACAAACAAGAAAACAGAAAGTGGGATTCTAACCCAGGAATCTCTGGCTTTTAAGAATCTGCTCCAAACCAACATAGCTTTCTGGTTATTTTGGGGAAGTTTTTATTTTTTAAAATTCTGATAGCTTCATTTTATGCTATTCTTTATTCTTTCCTGTTTTAGTGCAGGCCTTAAAAAGCTTAAGACATTTCTTATCTATTTGCACTCTGAAAAACCCTTTGAGGAATGCCCCAGGAAACATGTGAAAAGGTACTCATTGAAGAGTTTTTACAAAAGGAAATAATTAAAAACCTAAGTATCTATCACTAGAGAATGGCAAAGTGTATACTGAAATTTCTGAGGAATACCATGCAGCTGAACAAAACAATTGAAGCAGGTTTTTGTACTAGCATAGAAAGTTTTGGGTCACTGAACAACCCAGAACAACAAAAATATTCAGAAAGGTATATACAATATGATCCCATTTATGAAACACAAATATCACCCAATATATGTATTCTAATGTGTATATTCTAGAGACAAGGGATTAGAAAACTCCTGACAAACAAGAAGGGGGTAGGAGGAGCCACATTTGGGGCTGGGGGTCAAAGAGAACTTAAGACATATATGTAATGTTTTAATATTTTAGCAAAGACAATTTATTCATCTGTTACTGTTTTTTTATTTAAAATAATGTAGGAGAACTTACAAACTTTGTCAGTTTTGTTAATGAGCACATTTGTTAATGGGCTTAGAAGGGAGCCATTAGGATCTATAGTAGCAAGAATTAAGACAGATATATTGCTTGAGCCTGCCTTCCTCTTCTGAATCGGGCTGGCTCAAGCAATGTCTTGGAAAGCTCTACCAATCTCATATTCTAAAGTTGAAATACTCAAGAAAAATGTTAGGGGCAAAAATAGAATATTGGGGACTAACAATTATAAAAAACTAGAGGCCCGGTGCACAAAATTCATGCACAGGAGTGGGGGGATGTCCCTTAGCCCAGCCTGCGCCTTCTCCCAATCTGGGACCCCTTGGGTAGGGTCCCTAGGCCTGGCTGGTGATCAGGGCCTATTGGGGCTTTCCTTCCCCTGGCTGCCAGCAGCTGGCTAAACCCTGCCACTGCCACTGCTTGCCATCTGTGTGGTGCTGTTCCCCCTTCCCCTGCCACTGGTCGCCTCCCTCTGTGGGTGACAGGCCTGGGGTACGATTGATCGATTGATCGATTGATCGTTTGGCTAGCCTGGACCTCCCTCTGTGGGGTAATCACTGGCCGGCCCCACACAACTGCAGCAGCACCGGCTGACCAGGTGGCCTGGTCCCCCCTCTGCCTATTATCATGGAAAGTTTAACAACCTTGTTTCAGAAACCAGAGGTACCAACCCTTAGAAAACCCCCAGCCCACATTACCTCTACACTGCCCCATTTTGCATACCCATTCTTATCCCTTTTGCCTATTTCCCTATGTAATCTTTGTCTACCCAATATAAGCAGCTGGCTTATGGTGGAGGGGGGGAGGGGGGAGTAGATTTTTGTAGATGACCCGCTGCTCTCCCATACTGCCGACATTATTGGGATAAACACTCATATATGTTGCAACCCTGTCTCTGCTGAATTGGCTCAAGTAATGACAGGCGGCCCAGACCCATTGATTGTCTGGTTACAAAAGGAAGTGAAAAAAAAGGCAATTTTCCTCTTTACACCATATGTATCTGTCATTCATAAGCATACGTTTCTCTCCTTGCAGACTTTGTAACCCAGTGGAACAGATGAATGTCATTGGGAAACTCAGAATGTTCATTAGTGACATTCTCTCAGCCAGTGTCTTACTTTGAGATACATTTGAACAGACTCATGCTAAAGAGTTTTTATTTTTTAATAAAAAAGGAAATATGTTATTTTAAGAATATTTTTCTTTAGTTTAATTTATTGTTTATCCACTAGCTTCTCTCTTTGGCTGGGATCCTATAGTTGTCTCTAGTACTTCTGGGAATGTCTATCTAATTTTTTCATCCTCTCCAATTTACTTTTCCCAAAGCCCATTTCTCTAATTGATTTCTGGTGTGATTTTTGGACCTCTGTAATTTTTGCATTAGGTTTCTCGAGTATGCCTGTTAGGAATATTGGCAAAGATGCCTTACAAAGAATTGAATAACAAACACATTTATTGACTTAGTACAGCCTTTTCTTACTTCCAGCCCAATTGCCAAGCAGTCCTACTTGGCATTTTAAAACCACATGATGATTCAAAGCCTCTTAGAAGTAAACTGGACTCATTAAGATGCATATAAAAATCTCTTGGCATTTTTCACAGCAGTTTTCTTAACTGCATTGCACAGTTCCCATCCGCAGTTAGGACCTCAACCCCAGACGCAGTGCTTTTTAGACAAAACCAAACTTTATCTTTGTTTGGGAAGGAGGATGCTGGAAGACCCTTTTCTCATAGCTTCAGTGGTCGGCAAACTGCAGCTCGGCAAACCGCGGCTTGCGAGCCACATGCGGCTCTTTGGCCCCTTGAGTGTGGCTCTTCCACAAAATACCGGCTCTTCCACAAAATATCGACTTCTGCGCACGGGCCATGAAGTTTCAATCGCACTGTACGTGCGCGCCCACATGTGGTATTTTGTGGAAGAGCCACACTCAAGGGGCCAAATAGCTGCATGTGGCACGCGAGCCGCCGTTTGCCGACCACGGCCTAAGTCAGTGATGGCGAACCTATGACACGCGTGTCAGAGGTGACACACGAACTCATTTTTGGGTTGATTTTTCTTTGTTAAATGGCATTTAAATATATACAATAAATATCAAAAATATGTCTTTGTTTTACTATGGTTGCAAATATCAAAAAATTTCTACCAGAGTTAAGTTAGGTTTTTCAAAATGCTGACATGCCGAGCTCAAAAGGTTCGCCATCACTGGCCTAGGTGGTGCCATCTCCAGCTGTGAATTTTTGCAAGTGTTTCACATTTGCTGTTTACAGCACTATCCTTCATTTCATGTCGGCTCCACTGTGTGAATATCAAAGCAGGCAAACACCCCAGGATTCTAATAGTTTTTCTAGTGGTGTGACTTTTCTTACTGTGGAACAAGATAGCAAAATGAAACTAAGCAACAATCGCATTTCCACCAACAAAATCTGTAAAACTGTGCAATGTCAACTCCAGCTCCAGAAGCGTTAGTTGAGCCCACTTAAGAAACTCATCTCTTGCTTTTTTACTTCAAAGAAGACAAATTTATTTCTCTTTGTTGCTCAGTCTCTCTTACTCTTCTCAGAGGCTACTGGGTTTCAGGTAGAGAAAATATGCTGGTAGACTATAATGACGATGTCATTGGTGGGGAGCTCATGTAATGTCCCAGGAAGAAGAATTTTCTGAGACTTGCACGAGAGGGACAAGATGTTGTGGAAAGCTTTATTTCTGTGGAATTATACCTCTGAGTTTCCAAGGTCTCATTTCCCTCCGTCCCGCCATAGAAGTGTCGCTATGGCTTCAGCAGAGCCAGGGTCAAAGCTGTTGCCCAGAGTTTTCATTCCATGTTAGGACACCTTCCATTCCAGTACCAGGCTAGCTTAGTGTGTGCTCCCCACTGCAGTTCATCAGCCCATTGCATGTGGGGTCTGCAGGGCCACATGGCTATGGAGGGAACATGGGCAAATGCAAGAGAGCCGCAAGAGTGCAGAGCCAAGAGGCAAGAGAGTGAACTCCTTCGGGGGATTATGTATCCTCAAATTTCTGTGGGCTTGCAGTGGCCCTGCCCGCTCTAGGCAGTGATCTCTGGTCTCAGGTTTGACTGACAGGCACCATCCCTACGTCACCTCACCTCACTGTGTATGTGCCCATCTTCCACTTGTCTAGTTTCTTTCCCTGGTAATCTACAGGGAATAGACCAGTTCCCTGAGGAGTGTGAAGTTGCAGCTTCCTAGTAGAGCTGCCCAGATGGCCATGCTCATAATGTCTGGCCTTCCCTTTGCTCCTTTCCTATCTCTCTCTATAAAACTCTAATATGCAAATAGACCGAATGGCAGAACAACCAAACAACTGAACAACCGGTCACTATGATGTGCGCTGACCACCAAGGGGTGCGCACAGAACACGGCAGGTGTTGGCAGCAGGTGGCAGAGTGCGGAACATGGCAGGTATTGGCCCCAGTGGGATGGTGAAGCAGGTGAGCGGGGGCGCCAGACCAAGGCGGGGCACTGGCCACTATCTTCGGGGTGAGCCTCTGGTGGTTAGTGAACATTCTTTGCTCCCGCGTGCTGTGGTCTGGCTGGGCGCTTGCACCTGCTGCTGGTGCCAGCCTTGCTCTCACCCACTGCCAGCGCCGGAGCCACTGCTTGCACCCGCTGCTGGTGCCTGGCGTTGGCCCCGATTGCTCAGTGCCATCAGTGGGTGCAAGGGGTGGCTGCTGGCCCAGATTGCCCCTCAGGGCTTCTCCACCTCCTCTTGCTCCTGAGGGGTGATATGGGCAACAGAGTGCTGGCACTGGCTCCAATTGCTCCATGCTGTCAGTGGGTGTGAGTGGGGCCAGTGCTGTCAGCGTGTGGGAGCAGCGATGACAGGAGAAAGGCTGCTGGCAGACGGGACCAGGGGCTGCAGCAGGAGGGGCCGGGTGGGGCCTTGGAGGATAGGCTGAGACCTGCCCCTGTGCCCACAGTTCCTTTCAAGGTGCATGAATTTGTGCACTGGGCCCCTAGTTATTAATATCTAGCTAGCCTGTCCAGTGTGGATCAGTGGTTGAGTGTTGATTTATGAACCAGGAGGTCACTGTTAGATTCCCAATCAGGGCATATGCCTGGATTGCAGGCTCAATCCCCTGTGTGGGGTGTGTGGGAGGCAGCTGATTAATAATTTTCTCTCATCATTGATGTTTCTCTTTTTTTCACCCTTTCCCTTCCTCTCTGAAATCAATTTAAAAAGTATATAAAATATATATTCACTGTTTCATCTTTGCAACCAAGCAGGGAGAATAAATTATTTATTTATTTTTAAAACAAAACTACTAAACCTGCACAGTGTCATCTGGGATACAAGTTGAGTGATTTAGGTGTAATTTTGGCTTCAGTGATGATGTGGATTCATAAAGTAGATTTGATTCTAGATTTACAGCGTTGAGAGGGAGGTCCAGATATTCTATCATGTGTCCTGATTTCCCCTCTATCTCTGCACGCAGGGAAGCTTTTCTGCTACTCTCACTACTTGCTTCCCAGGGAAAGGTGAGTAGTGCCCTTGAAAATGTGGTTCCTCTGGGCAGTTCCACATGCCACCAGAAAGACAGCAGATAGGATTCTGAGAGATCATGTAGAACACACTGTCTCACCTGCATCTTCTCACATCAGGGGCAAGTTGGCAGTTAAAAACATAATTTTACTTATTCACAATAATGTAGGTATGAGAACTTGCCCTGAGGCAAAGGGGAAGGCAACAAAATCTAGGAATAGATGAAATTCTTTTTACTTGACATTGTAGAAAGCTACTGCAGAAATGCACACTTTGGGGAGAAAGGCACTTTAAATAAATGAGTCTTTGAGAAGGGGACAGTATTTTATACTGACATTTCATATTGAAGATTATTTCCACTTCCTTGAACATTTTCCTCCTATATTTTTTCATGACACTGTGATCTCAGTTCACTGCCTATTTCTCCATTCACTTTTCAGCCTCTTTTTTCCTTTCCCATCCCCAGGGAACAGGTGTTCCTTAAGGCTCCACCATGGAGATGCCTCTATTCTCCTCCTACCGTCTCCATTCGGTTCTCTTTTTCTTCTATTGCCTCCAGCACATACATGGCTGAGTCTTTAAACATCATGATCCTCAAACCCGAGATTCTATTGTTTATCCTTTAATTCCCAAACCAAAACTCATGTCTTTCTCTCTCTCCTGAGCTTCATACGTGTGTTTACTCTGGCCTGGTAGACATTTTTATCAGGATGACCCAAAAACATGCCTTTTCGTTTGTTTACCAGTTTCAAGGCTGGTGGCAGGTAGCTGGCTGATTCTGTCACATTGACATGTTTTGTTTGATGGGCTCACTTTTGTTTGTTTGATTTTCTAAATTGATTTTTAACATACATTTCCCAGTTCATCAATCTCTCCACCAACCCTTGAAATTTTATACCTGCTACTTAGCATATTTCTGTTACATGTCTCCATCTGAAGATATTTGAGCTTGAGATTCTAGCCATAGAGGTATTTTCAATTTTTCTTTCTCTCTATGTACCCACTTCATTGATGTCCTTTCCCGTCACCCTATCTAAGCAATTCCCAAGTTCACCAAGTCTGTGCCATTCTTCCCATTCCTCTGTCACTTAATTATCTGAACGTCTGTCTGATAATCTGCTTTAATTATTCTGAAGGTTTCCTCAGATAGGGGCCTTCTCGGGATCTAACATTCTTAACTGACTTCACATTTTGACCAGATGAAGTCCATTTGCTTCATCCTGGCATTAGAAGGACTCTGTGGAATCCGCCATCTCTTGTCCCATTCACCATTTGTCTACTTTTAAATTTACCTCATTCTTGAGCTCAAGAATATTATTCAAATTTCCCTGAGCATAACCTGCACATTTCTGCCTCTGTACCTTTGCTCTGGTCTTTCCATTCCAGCTCTGTGTTGACATCCTACCCACCTTGTGTACAGACTCACATGCACATAGGAGCAGGTAGACAAAAGAAGCAATGAAACTGGCCAGTGTCAGGGACTGTAGCCAACTGGAGGGCCTGTGTTGGTTTAAAGAGACAGCCAGTCTTCCACTCTAGGTAGTTGCCTAACTGGAAGGTGAACCCAGAATTTTCAGATCGGATTTTACAAAGAAAGACAGAATTCCAATCATTTATAAATATTCCAAACTTTTGATGTTGGCAAAAAATTTACAGAAAATATTTTTTTAAAAATATCATCTGAGCTGAACAAAACCCATGCATGGGCCCCATTCAGGTTTCCATGGGCAGCTCAGAATTCAGCCACATGGGAAGCTGTCTCTGATTTGCCCTCAGCATGTACCCTTCCTTCTTCCTCTGACACCACAAAGCCCTTTGTCTGTCTTGCTCTGTGGTTCTTAACTGCTCTGTAATTGGGTGACTGCTGTATTGATTTTCACTTCACTATGCAACCTCCTTGAAAACTGAAACCATCCTGTTGACCTCTGTAAGTCTCAAAGTTGGCCAGAAATTGGAAGATTGCTTTGCATACATTAGGTATGTTTTAGCAGGTACATTTTAAAATGAACTACATAGTGGTAACCTTGGGTTATACACTGAGTGGCCAGATTATTATAACCAGCCAAATTATTATGACCACCCCATCAGTACAATGAAGTGAATTAGTTATGCAAATAATAATAATAATAATAATAAAACCTTTAGAGTATTTGCTTAGTAAGTTTTCAATATTCAGTATTTTTGGGAGTGTCAATGAATTACTGATAGGGTGGTCATAATAATCTGGCCACTCAGTGCATATCCCTAATAATTAGGACCCAATAATGGGGAAGAGCAGACATGGACATATCAGATGACGAAAATGTATATAAACTTCCCAATTCTGGCCCTTCCACCAATATCTTGTGTTTGTTGTTGATGCACCCTTAGTGCAGGAATGCCCCCACCCTCCTAGTAGGAAGTCTACTACTTAGGGAACTGTTTCACACTCATTTTTTCTAAGTCTATACATTTTTTTCTGGTTCACATATATTCTGGATCTCTATACTGACAAAAGTAGGTTTGAAATTTCCAAATTTTATCTTTACCATTAAAAATAGGGCTTGCTCTTCCTATCATAGTATACTCTCTGGAGGAGGAGGAAAAAGGCTTAAGGACAATGTCTTAAAAAACAATCTTAAAATGTGTTCCCTATTATGGGTTTACATTTGGGATTCTTTCCCCCTGTTAGCTTTGGATATTTAATGCATTTTAGGATTCTGAAACCCAGAACTGAAGGTACTTTGAGGTGAAGCTCATAAGAATTTACTTTCTGCTTCTTTTGCTTTGTTTTTCATGAAATGAAAAATGAGAATAATGAGGTCAAACTTCAGTGCTTTGTATTGACATTAAAATTCAATAAAATCTCATGTCTTATGAAGTACAGAAAAATAAAAGGGAAGCAAACGGAATACAAGCAACAGATGAAGGATGCTGCTCCTGCAGGGTGAATGGCTGAGCGCAGCCAGTGAGTCCCGTTTGCCACATCCTGTCGAGAGTGAGAAATGGGAATGCCACGCCAGCCCACGTGTCTGCTTGGGCTGTGAAATTCCACACCGTTACCCCAATGCCAAGGGTAACAGCTGAGAGAAACCTGAAAATAACGAAAGGTGATTGATTACACTTGGAATACACAACGGGGCTTGTTGAAACTAGTGTAAAAATAACATAACATATAACAGCCCCAGAAATAATCACAGTGTTGAGCTCAGGTCATGTTGTGTGAAATATCTCAGGTATTTCTGATTACTCTGTTCTCTTGGCTGCATTTGTTAGGAAGTCTTACTGTGTGTGTGTGTGTGTTTGTGTGTGTGTGTGTTTTGTATGTGTGTGCACTCTTTGCATACCGATTTAGGGATTTGCATACCTGTTTGATAGGCAAGAAGGACTAAAGTCTGTAACTGATGACCAGAGTATTTCTTTTTCTTAATTGACCCGCCATGATACAAATCCCATTTTGTGAGTATAGAGGCTTTTGCATAAACATCAAGCAATAACGCTCTTTTGGGTAAGGCAAAATTTTGTTCCTTTTACATTGTATAGTCTCACCCTCATCTCCAAGGATGCTTTAGAAAGGTTGAATTTTTAACATCCAGTTCTTTTTTTTTTCTTTCTTCTTCTTCCCAGAGCTGCGTCCTTCTGAAGCAGGCTATGTTGCTTAAGGAGGATTAGATATAGATTTCTTTCAATAGATAGGCTTGTTCCAAACATCCTTACTCATGTTTCTTCCGTTGTATAAGCAACTGGACTTTGGTTTCCAGCAATAGACATGGATACTGATTAACCTGAGCAAAAGGGAATCTATTAAAAGGATACAGAGTGCTTGATTGAATTAAAGGAAGGCAGAATAACCAGGTGCAAGAAAGAAACCAAAGGTTTTCTGGGAATCTAGGTAGTGGAAACAAGTATTCTTTTTAGGTACCACAGACTTCTGTTGTTAGGTGACTGGTAGTAATGATAGAGATACAAGCTCAGTGGACACCTGCTGCTTCTTAAAACCAACTCAGACCAGCACACTGTTACTTTCACTCACATTCATTTGCCAGAGCAAATCACAGTGCCAAGCTCAACACCCTTGAGGCTGGGAAATATTTCTTGCCTCTGGCAGGAGGAATAATAAAATCACATGACAAAGGGTGTGGATACAGAGAGGGGCAGATAGTTGTGGCCAATCATTCAATCCACCGCACGGTCATTCTCTAAAGAGAATATGGAGTCATAACATCAAGAGGGGGAATGGATGCATGGCAAGCAAACAAAGGTCTTCAATGGGATAACGGCACCATTTATAATTTGTCTTGCAGAGGGGGAGTGCTTGTAGAGGTCACGTGACACATACTATTGTGGGTATGAAAAGAAGTTCTTGGTGTCTTTGGAGAGCAGTTTCCAGCCCATGCCTGGATTTGTGAAGAACTATTTCTCAGGTTAGACAGTGGGATGTGGTCTCAGGGTTGTCCCTCTCATCTTTGGGGAAGGGAGAAAAGAGGTTGTTTTTCTGACCATCACATCTGGTGCTAAGAAGGCAGAGGCTCAGAATCGAGCGTTCAACCTGCTCTTAGAAATGTGCTCATACGTCTGGCTGCACATTTGATGCAGCTTTCACCCCTGAAGTTAGCTCTTGGTATTCATTTTAACACATTTCCAAAAGGATGTTAGAATTATAAGAAGGTTACACCATGGGCACACATCTCCCTTAGGGATGGTCTGGTTGTCTATTATTGTGTTGCAAATGACCCCAAATCATGCTGGCATGGAACCATTTATTATGCTCATGGATTCTGTGGGTGGGGAATTCAGCCAGGAAACAGCAGGGCTAGTTTGCCTCTGCTCCACAGTACCTGGGACTTCCGATGGAAGACTCAAGAAATGGAGGTGATTGATAACTGGGGGCTCGAGTCATCTAAAGGTTCTGTCTCATGTTTGGTGGTTGATTCAGGCTATTTGGATATCTTAAACTCTGGAGGCTGGGGGCTGGGACATCCACACACTCTGTCTTCATGTAGTCTGGGCATTCACTCCATGCAGTGGCTACTAGTATGTTTCAAGGGTGAGCATCCCAAGACAGAGAGCCAGGCGGAACTGTGTTTGCTCTTCAAACCTACCCTCCGAAGTTGACTATGTGGTTTCATTTCCACAGCATTCTATTCATTGAGGAAGTGACAAAGGCTCACTGAGTTTCAAGGGGAGGGAAATACATTTTTCCTCTCCATGGCAAGGTAATGGAAGAACATTTGGAATCCAAAACATTGATGCAGCCAGCTATTTTTACAAAATACAATTTTCCAGTCTGCCATCTGGCCACACAATACACATTCCTTCCACTTACTCACCTTTCCGTCAAAATCCCTAAAGTTTCATCTGATCATGATTGAGGAGATATGTCAAGCTTGCTCCAAGCTCGAGACCCAGGCCAGTTCATCAGAGAATTGGAGTGAAAATGTGATAGAGGACAGAAAACCAGCTGGGGGCAGGGCACATATATGAAGGGACAGTTAGGGATGCTTAGGGTTGCCTCAGGGACTTGGGGAACTGGGGCCTATTAGATACAGAAGCAGTAGAGACATACTTACTCTCTGAGGCCAGGCCAGAGCTGGACTGGGGATGCTCAAGGCCAAACAGTTATGGGAAAGTGGGTAAGGGCTGAGCAAACAGGGGTTGATGCTTTGCTTAGATTAGTATTGATGGTAATTTCATTCTGCTTTGTGTTTTAAGTGGTGAGTCATTATTCCAGCCATTATTCCTAATAGCATTTACTAGGTGACGAAAGGACATGGAGATACCTTTAAAGGCATTTAAGTATTTTCCTGACTCAGGCACAATAATAAAGGTGTTACTTCTCCTTTCAACAGGACACCCTGCTGTCAACACTTTTCTTTGTTTTGTTTGTTAATCCTCACTCAAGGATATTTTTCCATTGATTTTTAAAGAGAGTGGAAGGGATGAGGAGAGACAGAGAGAAACATAGATGTGAGAGAGACACATTGATTGGTTGCCTTCTGCACACTCCAACCAGAGCCAGGGTTGAGCCTGCAACCAATGTACATGCCCTTGCCCAGAACTGAACCTGGGACCCTTCAGTCTCTGGGCTGATGTTCTATCCACTGAGGCAAACTGGCTAGGCAGTGATGGCGAACCTATGACACGCGTGTCAGAGGTGACACGCGAACTCATTTTTTTGGTTGATTTTTCTTTGTTAAATGGCATTTAAATATGTACAATAAATATAAAAAATATAAGTCTTTGTTTTACTATGGTTGCAAATATCAAAAAATTTGTATATGTGACACGACACCAGAGTTAAGTTAGGGTTTTTCAAAATGCTGACACGCTGAGCTCAAAAGGTTCGCCATCACTGGGCTAGGGTGTCAACACTTTTCTTGAACCTAACAATCATCTAACTTATTTGTAATCAAACATTCCCCAAACCACTTAACTAGAATCAAAGATGCTCCGTGTTGGCAGGGACCTTAATGATCATTGAATTCAAACAAGAAGTTGGTCATTAAAATTGCAGTTTTTCCCAAGAAAGCATACATGTCTGTGCCCATGTAAGAAATTAAAAATGGTTTTTAAATATATATTAAGTTTATTCATATTTCTTAGGCTTTTTGGAGAAATATTATAAATTTAATGTTGGTGAAGGCTTGATGCAAAATCACTATAAAGTCATCGTTTTTCATGGGACTTTAACATGCCCAGTTCTATTCCTTGTTCTGTTCTGTGTTTACCTATTTCAGGGGCCCTAAACACCAGCCTCTTATTTCATGAAGATTCAACCCTCTTGTCATAGAGAAAAGAGAATGTTATTTATTTATTTATTTTTAGCCTAAACAATAGAGATTTATTTTCTCACAGTTCTGGAGGCCAGGAGTGTTGGTGGATTTGGTTCCTTCTGAGGCCTCTCTCTGAGAATGTTATTATTCTTGGCTGTTCTTGAGAGTATTTACATATTTAAAGAAATGCACAAATTTGGAGGAATCTGGTATATTTGTTAATAATGCAATTTTAGGCAAAAATAGAACAGTCTGTAGTATTTTTCTGGTCTTCCTCAAATTGCAATCTATAGGCAACTGCTACTAAGTTGGCTTTGACTTTAATGTTTGTATTTTCTCTCTTTTTCTCCCTCTTTTTTTTTTTTTGACCAAGTACATTGGGAAGAAAAAAAATGAAGACATTAAAACTTTCTGGTATTACTTTTCTCATCGACTCTTCTGAGGCTTTGGAAACATTTGCATTCAGAAAGATTATAGTTGTAACAGTATGACTCTCAGTTCACAACTTGAAGTAGACAGAAAAACATTTCTATCCTTTCCTTTCATTCAGCACAATTTGGCCTGTGAGGGCCATCTTCCGGGCTGGCAGGAAATTCAGCCTCTGTCCTTCTTGAGACTCTTCCTCCCCTGAGGTCATGCTAAGGTTCCATGGTCTTCGGTGGTGCCAAGCCATTGGGGCAGCTTCATCCTCCCATATGCACTGTTGCATATGGCTCCCTAAGATTAGTTGGCTCTGCTACCATTTCATATGGGGCAAAAGAATTTGTGACAGTGATGCCAACCTCAGAGCTTAGGATATGGCCTTCCTGGGAACACCACTGTGATCTACCTTTGAGGCTTTGCTCTCTGCCTGGCACTGCCTGGTACCTCGCAAGAAGCAGAGCACCAGTCCCCTCTGCTCAGGAGACCCTCCCCTGTGCCCATCTCAGTCTTCGTGACTTTCCTTCCCCTCTCTTGTTGCACCTCCTCAACCAACTTAGATTTTGAAACCAAAAGCGAAGGCAGGAAGTGTGTTGCACAATCTCTACTTTCCAACTGGCTGCATTCCTCTGCCTATTTGACTTGGAAAAGGGAGAGGGAGCGATACAAGGGAAGACACAAATATTAATATTTCAAAAATTTTTATCAATAGCTTTGTCCTCTTGAGGCCAAAGCAAATGTTTGTAAGTATAGATTCACATCTGCAGAGAATTTCATGCTTGCCTCTGTCAAAGAGGGGAGGTGGAATGGAGGGGGCTGGTATTTTCAATTGCCTGGACTGACCTGGAGTTCCTAAAGCTGGGTGATTTAGCAACTATGCCTGAGGGGGATAATTTTATGTGATTTTATTTAAATTTTCACAACTATCCAGATTCAAATTCTATTCTTTTTGGCTTAGCTCCCTTTTGTCCACTCTGATACAGGGATGAAAATTATAATCATATTCCACTTCCATGGCAATGAGATATGGAGCATTGTCTTTATAACTCCTCTCTGTGTGCATGTTATATATACTTCTATGTTATAATTTATATAATTATAAACACAATCATTTCTATACTTCTGTATAATGAACAATTAAAGTTATATGTCTACATTTCTCAAGGTGGCATTTCAAGAACTGGATTCTACCTCTCTATTCCATTTTCTCTTATAAAGAGCCCATCTGCTAGGTTCTAATCCTCACTCTGCCACAATTTAATTGGAATCTGCGATTCTGTTTCTTTTTCTATAAAATGGGAAGAGTGATAATAGTACTGACCTCATTGGGAAATGGCGATAATGGAGTGAGTTAATGCAAAAGGCACACTTAGAACTGCATATATATGAGGTGATAACTTATCCTTGGAACATTTTAAACATAAATGTAGAGGAAACATGTAAATAATGGTCTCGCTCTTCTGCTAAAAGCCAGAAAGTAAAATGAACAAACCTCAAAAGTTTTTCCTCATATGTAGCAAATAAAGTTCAAAGTCATGATTAGGACATTCGAAGCCCTCCACAGCCTGGCTTCAACCCACTGTCTGGCTCATCTCCACCTCCACATTGTCTTGACTTCATTCACACTAGATTTCTGTTCACTGTACTGCCCCAAACACATTGTATCTGTTAACATCTTTCTGCCTTTCCTGATGCTGCCCCTCTGTAGGTGAGTGCTTCTCATCCTTCTCTGCCTGTTCAAATCTTTTCATTTTTAAGGGTTTATGTAACACGTCCTTTGTGAAGTCTTCTGTTTTTCCAAAGTTAGAGGCAGTTACTGTCCTCTTCATTCCTGATAATCCTATCTAATAAAAGAGAAACATGGTAATTAGTGGACGACCGCTACCCTTCCCATTGGCTAATCAGGGCAATATGCAAATTAACTGCCAGCCAAGATGGCGGCTGGCAGCCAGGCAGCTTAAAGCGGACATGAGGCTTGCTTGCTTCAGTGACGGAGGACTCCAACGTTCCCCGCCTGCCGCTGCCAGCCTCTGAGCTGCAACTCTAAGCAACTATGTTACAAATATAGAAGCTAAACAAAACCCCAGAAACCTGCTTTAGTCCTGGGCTTCACCCAGCAGAATCGCAACATTGTTTCAAATACAGAAGGTAAACAAAGGCCAGAAACCTGCTTTCAGCAGCGGAGGCCTAAGAGCTGGAGCCAAGACTCAGAGCTAAAGCTGGCCCAGAATAAAAAAAGAAAAGAAAAAAAGGAGCGGTTGGGAGCTTTAGTCACCCGCCAGCCTGAAAACAGCCCTTAGCCCCTCATCCAGACTGGCCAGGCAACCCAGTGGGGACCCCCACCCTGAAGAGTGTGTGACCAGCTGCAAACAGCCATCATCCCCTCACCCAGGCTGGCCAGGCACCCCAGTGGGGACCCCCACCCTGATCCGGGACACCCTTCAGGGCAAACCAGCCGGCCCCCACCCATGCACCAGGCCTCTATCCTTTATAGTAAAAGGGTAATATGCCTCCCGGCACCGGGATCAGAGTGACGGGGCAGCGCCCAAACCCCCTGATCGCCCTGCGGCTCTGTGTGTGACAGGGTTGGGGCCACAACCTCCCTATCCGCCCTGCTCTGTTCATGACAGGGGAAGGCACTCCAACCCCCTGATCAGCCCTGCTCTGTGCCTGATAGGGGGGAGCTCCCCAACCCCCTGACTGCCCTGCGGCTCTGTGTGTGACAGGCTGCGGTGCCCCAACTCTCCCCTCCCCCCCACGGGCCCTGCTCTGTGTGTGACGGGGTAGAGCCATAACCTCCCCATCGGCCCTGCCCTGAGTGTGACAGGGTGCGGAGCCCGAACCCCCTGATCCGCCCTGCTCTGTGTGTGACAGGGGGTGGTGCCCCAACTCCCCTATCGGCCCTACTGTGTGAGTGACAGGGGAGCTCCCCAACCCCCTGATGGGCCCTGCTCTGTGCGTGACAGGAGGGAGCTCCCCAACCCCCTGATCAACCCTGCTCTGTGCGTGACAGGGTACGGAGCCCCAACCCCCCTGATGGGCCCTGCTCTGTGAGTGACAGGGGAGCTCCCCAACCCCCTGATTGGCCCTGCTCTGTGCATGACAGGGGGTGGCGCCGCAACCTCCCCATCAACCCTGCCTTGAGTGTGACAGGGGGCGGTGCCCCAACCCCCCAATCGGCCCTACCCTGAGCGTGACTGAGGGTGGCATCGAAACCTCTCAATCTGCCCTGCTCTGTGCATGACAGGGGCGGCGCCCCAACTCCCCAATCAGCCCTGCTCTGAGCCCGACCAGGGGCTGCACCTAGGGATTGGGCCTGCCCTCTGCCACCCGGGAGCAGGCCTAAGCCAGCAGGTCGTTATCTCCTGAGGGGTCCCAGACTGCGAGAGGGCACAGGCCGGGCACAAATTTTTGTGCACTGGGCCTCTAGTGCTTAAATAAACAAGCAAAAAAAAAAAAAAAAGAAGTTAAATTTTGGCATGTGTTTCCTCTATCTTGTTCTATAATTATTTGTATAGTTGTGCTTCTCACTTCATTGGATGCCACAGTGTTATTTTTTTTGTACTGCAGTTTTTCCACTTTTTAGTACTATGAGAATTTTCAAGCATACAGAGAAGCTGAAGGAATATAACAAGAAATGCAACGCACAAAGCCACCACTTTTATTCAACATTTGTTTTCATGTTTTCACATTTACTGTATGTGATGTGTATTTTATTTCCACTGAGTCATTTAAATGTGTCAGACATCATGACACTTTATCACTAACATTTCAACACACAGCTCTCAAAATAAGGACAAATATCTGGTAACCGTCGTGCAATGATAACATCTCAGAAAACCAATAGTGATTCCCTAATGTCACCTATTACACGTTCATATTCAGTTTCCCCAAATGAGAGACCATGACTTCATTCCTATTTATATCATAGTGGAGAATATCCCTTTCTGTTGAATTGAAGAATTGATGCTGCTAATGCCATTAGGAGCCTTTCTTGCAGAAATTAGCCTTTTCTATTCAGCTGTGAGATTTGTTTTTCTAGGTTCTCTTAGCCTTAGTTTTGATTCTCTCTCTCCCTCTCCCTCTCTCTCTCCCTCTCCTAACATTCTAATGCAGCAGTTCTCAACCTGTGGGTTGCGACCCCTTTGGCGGTCAAACGACCCTTTCACAGGGGTCGCCTAAGACCATCCTGCATATCAGATATTTACATTACGATTCATAACAGTAGCAACATTACAGTTATGAAGTAGCAACAAAAATAATTTTATGGTTGGGTCACAACACGAGGAACTGTATTTAAAGGGCCATAAGGTTGAGAACCACTGCTTATGGAAATGCGACTACGTCGTTTCGTTTAGAGATGGGAATTTTAGGAATATTGCAGCAATCCTGTTCACTTTTATGAGACTTCTGGTGTTTTTCCCACCGTAAAATAATAGTCCTGAAGGCTGTGACAATAAAATAAACTCTAATCTGGGGATTGTTTAGTCAACCAGTAGATTAAGCAGAGATTTTGCTTCTCTCCTTTTCTCCTGTTGGCTTCTTGTCCATTCCAGTGACAAGTATTTTCATGAGGGTGAATGTCAAAGGAAAGGAAACTGGGTACAAATTCCCTTATTTTGTTGGCAATTCTGGTCAGAGTTGGTAGTGAATGAGTCTCAAGCAAAATTTAAATTTGTGGATTATGGCTGAATTTTTGTTTCCAGAATCTCTTTGTTCCTATTAGTGAATTGCTTTTAAGTAAATAAAGGGAATTTAAGGAGTTTATATCAGCATAAAACATACTTTTTATAAGAGCTGTTAATCAAGAATTGATGCTGCCACTAATGGGATAGAACTGGAGTCTGTCATGTTTCAGTCACCCTTCCCCCTTCATGTGCCCAAAGCTAACTCCAGTTCTTTAGTTAGGATTGTAATTCATTTCTCTGCCACTATTTTGCTTATTCATGTTTATGACGTTGTGACTGTATATATAAATATATATATTTTAAGCATTATATCAACATTTATTAGAATTATTAAAAACATATTGCTATTTTCTTGGGTATACTAGTAAAAATGGGTGTTTTTTTTGTTGTGTGTGTGATTTGTAAAAGCAAAGCTTGCTATCAGGCTTCTGCACCATTGACTCATTGACTTTAAAACCCTTAGTTTGCTGAGGCATGAGTTCTGCAATAAAAAGTACTAAAGTACTTTGAGATTAATTTAGACTCATATAGTCCATCCTAGAGGACGTACAGTCATTGTTAATGTTTATTCAGGTCAGAAAAGCAAAATGAATAACTCAAATGACAAGAAAGGGCAATAATAGTAGGAAAAAACATGAAAAATAAAATCAGGATTCATTTTATCAAAGCATAAGTGATTCATATGCTTTAACACATTAATCTGTTTTGTTTTCTCTAGTGTTCTTTTCAAGACATAAAAGGTGGCATTAACTGGTTGGTAACATGTCTGTTGTCTACCTTCCCTCCTGGGTGTAAGCCCATGAAGGCAGAGACAGTCTCCTTTATTACTGTATCTTCAGTGCCTGGAAGGAGAGGTCTGGCTCATCGTACATGCTCACCAAGTATCTATTAAATTAATGGATGACAGAATCTTGTCATTTTTTATTTTAATCATCACAATGATTAAATGAATCACTGTTATATTAGTTAAGATAGTTCTTAAGTATGACTTGGTTTTTTTTTTTGTCTTCTTCATTGTTGTTCAAAATTATTTTATGTTCCCTATTTCAAAGAGAATTTAGGAAGAAGTTACTGCTTTCCAAGCTCCCAGGGTAATTATAACATAGTCAGCAGGCATATAAAAACCCAGCTTCCTTTCAAATAAAAACTACTCCTTGCCATTCCTGTCTTTTCAAACATGCAAAGAAACAATGATAGTACTATAAGCGCACGAGAGAGGACATTTCTGCCAAAAGTTGTGCTTTGAATTACTTTGAGTTGAGACATTGTCTCTTTCTACTATGTAGTGAGAAGGGATAGGAAGTTGAGCATTTCATGAACTATGAGACACTGAGAAATTCTCCAGTTTTCTTTAATTGGACTTTCCTAATGGAGCATAATTATTATGTCTATAGCATACCCCTTGTGCTGTGATCTTGGTTTAAGTACATTACTGAAAAAAAAAATAGTAATGATCTTTGAATTATCCAAGTTATAGTTCCTCCCTATCTGTAGTTCTCACTGTTACAAAAGAACTGTAGAACTGGTGATGTCTTTGAGGTTGAAGGAAACTCTAGGTCAAGATTATAGAGCATTATTGCCTTTCTTCTCTTCTGTGAGTAGACTTAATATACTTTTTTAATTCATAAGAGAGAGAGGAAGTCTAGCTTGTTTCTCCCAAGTCCTGTGCTAGGGACACAAAACAAGCATCTCAAGGTCTGAATGGTAGTTCCACTTTGAGTTTCTTAGAAGAATATGGTTGGTCTTTAAAAAAAATTTTTATCCTCTCCTAGAGTAACATTCAGCTTCTTTGATGGGCTGTTGTTTTCTGGGATCTCCCTCATCTTTGTTCTTAGCAGCTTCCTGATTACTTCAGCAATGAACTACTTTGAGCTATTACGGCTGGAGCTTGACCTTGCAAATCACAAAAATGAACTTAGTGGTTTTCTGAGCCTCTTAATCTCACAGCTGAAGTCTCATTTGAACCTAAGTGAACATTAAATTGTTCCAACTCCAATGATGTATGACCCAGTGAATGCCACTGGTCACCGGATCAATGGGGGTCAACAGAAAAGGTATGGCTCCTCCAGTGTTTATTTTTTACATTAAGCACAAGTGGTGCTTTGAAAAGAAAAAGTCCCCTCTTAGATCTCCAGAGCCAAGGCAGTTCCATAAAGCAATCTGATATGAGCATGGCACTCTCCTTCTGATTCCCAGTCATATGACCCTTCCTCTCTGTTTCACCAGAACAGGACATCCCTTTGTACTGCTTCTTGGAGTAGGCTCTGAGATTCTGAGTTGGGAAGAGAGGATAAGATACTTTCTTATAAGATCATCCAGGTTGCTTCTGCAAGTAGGGTGGCAGTACGTGGGCGCTGTGGTTTACTGTCTCCCCATCACTCACAAAGGGAGGTGGTGTGTCTGCCGAGACCAGTGGTTCTCAACCTTCAGGTTTAGACCTTTTAATACAGTTCCTCATGTTGTGGTGACCCCCAACCATAAAATTATTTTTGTTGCTACTTCATAACTGTAATGTTGCTACTGTTATGAATCGTAATGTAAATATCTGATATGCAGGATGTATTTTCATTGTTACAAATTGAACATAATTAAAGCATAGTGATTAATCACAAAAACAATATGTAATTATATATATGTTTTCCAATGGTCTTAGGCGACCCCTATGAAAGGGTCGTTCAACCCCCAAAAAGGTCGTGACCCACGTTGAGAACCGCTGGCCTAGCCCCAGGTAGATCAGATAGCCTGCTTGCTGTTCAGTTCCATGGGAGCCATGCTGATGATTTCTGCTTTCGTAAAGAAAAGAAAGAAAAGAAGAGCTCAGGTTTTTAATTCCACTCAGACCCTCAAGCAATGCATGGTTCAGACAGATAAGCTTTAAGGTTGGCAAACAGAGTAGGAGGTAGGGAGAATGGGAATCAGAATGTCAGCTTTCCTGGCTTTCTTATGCATCTTTCTGATTTACTCCTGCAATAAGAACTTATCAAACTCTTCCTCTGTGCCCAGCACTCGGCTCTGTTCCTTGTTAGTTTAGTTAAAGACGTTGACCCCCTAGAAACTCTTTATCAGCCCTCCTAACCTACGTCTCACCCCCCACAAACATCCAGAAAAGTGCTATGGTTTTGCTGTCAGAGGGACCTGGGTTCAAATTCAGTTTCTGCCATTTTGAAATATCAAGGATATAGATTGTATTAGTTCCCCAACCTCCTTCCTACCAGCACATGGTTTCCCTTGGCAGGAGAGATCCCCCCTGTGTGACATCTCTTGATAGGAATACAAATGTACTAGTAGGTCTATTGCTCTTTCCTAGCCAAGCCAGGACCATGATTGTACTAGGATTTGAGTCTTGAGAAAGGAGTAAAGTCTGACAAAAAAGTCTGGTACAGCCCATTAATCCCAACAGAAACATCAGACAAGATGTGTGAGTGATTCCTGATGCTGGGAGTTGTCCCGTTTTTGTCTGGTTTTCTGGTTCTCTATGAATGCAGGGAGCTAGCCACACACTGCCAGCAAATCCCTTTTCTACTTTGTGCCAGAGTAGGTTTCTGTAAGTTGCAATCAATGAAATCCTGGCAGATACACCTTTGGGTCAGTTACTTAAAACTGTCTTATTCTTCGCTTCTGCATTTTTACCTGACAGGGTGGGGTGTGGACGAAATGAGAAGGCATGGTAATGAGCTTGACACAGTGCCCCACACATGGGAGACACAAAAAATGGTGGTTATGATCACAATGAATGCTTTTTACTCTCTCTGCTTACAAGCCCTGCCTTGGGGTGATTCCATTCCAAGCTCCTCCGAGGTCACATTTCTCCTTCGGAGGTAACCTGGCAGCCTGGAGATTCATTAAGAAAAGATAGACTTAGAAATAGAAAAAGTAGAAATGAGTCAGAGCCTCCAGAGCATTGGGGAAACTGACAGAGCTGTGAGGAACCTGGAGGTGTTCTCTGAGAGTGAACGGTGAACAGAGTGGAGATGGAGGTTAAGAGGCAGCTTAGGTAGATTCCTATTGGTTCTCACTGTCCTAATTGGAATTTTGAGTCTTCTGTTACTTCAGATACACTCTCTCTGATTCTGCTCGTGCAAAGCTCGCTGCATTTTATTTCTGCCTGAATTAGGTCCGTGGGCATGGGTATTTTCACTTATCTTGTTTTTTTTTTTTTTTAATTTAAATTTTTATCGTTGACCCTATTGCAGATGTCTCCCATCCCCTTCACCCCCCACCCACTTCTTTGTCCACCTCTACCCAGGCCCCTCTTTGGACTTCACCACACTATTATCTGTGTCCATGGGCAGAAATAACATCTTTGTAGTTCTGCTTGGTAAAAAAGGGCACATTGTTCTCATCTCAATTGTTGTAATATCACCTGCCTCTCTAGCCCTAACAAGTGCTGAAACTGCTTTTTGCCTAGAGGCAACCTGTGAAGGGGCTCAGCATAGGGTGCACTGAGTTCACATGAGGGCTAGTCTACTTGAATTCAAATCGCAACTTTTCCACCAACGAGCTGTGAGACTTTAGGAAAGTAACGTAATCTCTCTCCGCTTCAGTTTTCCCATCTGTCAAATATAGGCTGATAATAACAGTACTAGGATGTGGAGATGAGCAGTTAAAAGCACGTGGCCCAGTGTGAGACTTACACTAAGTGCTCAATGAATACATTTAAGATTACATTTTTGCTGAAATGTACAGTGTTTAACTTAAGAAAAGAAGAGGAATGGGCTGGAAAGATGCGTGGGGCACTCACAGAATTTAAGACAGAGCTGGTAACTCTAGATTAAGAAGAGGAAACACAGGGCAGAGGGGGACCCTCAGGCTAGAGTTGCTGGATAATTCCTCTGGAGACCTGCATGGAAGTGATGCTCCTTTCAGTCAGCTCCGCCCCCTTTTATGACCATCGCTTGATATTTGAGATGCACAGCATCTCAAATATCAAGCGATGGGAAGAACCGATGAGATTATCTCATATGAAGAGAACACTTCAGCCCAGATGCTGGCTTAGCTTTTCCAAAAGCATGGATTTTGCATCCTTTTCCTGCTTATCAAAAATGAAATCGGCTAGTAAAGGGCAAAGCTCAGGTGGAGCCTGGCGAGACAGGAGCCCTGTAACCCCCGGCTCTTTGTAAATCCTTGCTCAAGGCAGCATCCCCAGAGAGAAAAGTGCTTTGATTAGCCCTGGGATTGTGGTCGAAAAATTCAGAAAGCCACTGATCATCTTTGATCCCGAAAGCCTTAACCAAACAAAAAGTTTTCATAGTTTCTCCGTGATACCTCTAAGCAATAGTGGCAGTTGTTGAAATATCTTTGTTTTGTTTTGTGTTGTTCAAAATGCAGTCCGGTTTCTGGCGGTTTGAGGTTTGGATGGAGGGGACAGCTGTGTAAAAAATGTTCTCAATTGCTTTGGAGTTTATAAATAATCGAGTAGATCCTTTCAGTGGGAATCTGCAACTATAATTTAGATGTTTTTTTGGGGAAAGTTTTTTAAACAAAGGTGCATTGAAGCAATACTTTATTAAATATCACAGTAGTGGCCTATAGAGTTAAAAAAAATTTCCAATAGTGTAAAAGCTTCTGTATCTAAAGAGACTGATGATGATGATGATGATGATGATGATGATAACTAACACTAGTACACTTACTCTGCACTGTGCTAAAGTGCATCAGTTCACTGATGGCCTCAATAACTCTGTGAAGTAGGTACTATTATTATCTCCATTTCACAGATCAGAGAACTGAGGCACAAGAGGTGAATTAACTCATTCAACATTGCACAAGAAAGTGGCAGAGAGGATGTAAACTCGGGTCATCTGAGGCCAAAGCCCAGGCTCTCAGCCAGCACATTCCACAGTGATCTGTAGGCTGAAACATAACGTTGTCAATTTTCTTCAAAAATCAAAACAAACAAAACCCTAACACTTTTGAAATTGGAAAGTTAACATCAACACATACACACAGATGATTCAGGAACCTAGGAGATGAGGCCTGCAGACTCTTAGAGGCTTTGGCCTTGAGACGCTTTCTAAATTCTCCCACCTGAAGAATGGAATCATAACCTAGCTCATTTATATGACAAAGATAAATGAGTGGGATGCAGTTTCTCTATTACATGAATTAAATTTAAGTTCTTTCAGAATAGGTTATGTACTTCTAAAAATAGTCAAAGGGAACTTTAAGAATGACCAAACCCAGCCATAGGAATAGACTTTCTTGGGACCGGAATTAGTCATTTTTATGACCAAGGGCATAATAAAACACAGGGACTACATCACTGCGAGAGATTTGCATGGGTTGTTATGAAAAGGCTGCTAATGCTCAAAGGTCCTTTCTAGACACCAGATAGCATTACGAACGGTGAGATCAGAGTAGGTCTGGCTTTGGATTTTCTTGAGAGTGTTTCCATCACTGTGAGCAAGGGTTAGACATGCCAGCTTATACCATTAATGCTTGTGAGCATCCTCTTTGATCTCATCTAATAATGTTTTCCTTTTGTGTGTGAACTTGTGAACTTGTGTGAGTAAGATCCATACTCAAATCCCTCAAATAAAGAGCATTAAATGTACAAGACAGATATTTAGTCTCCAACCATGTCTCCTTTAGGTTACGTTAACAGACATTGAAGGAAGTTTTAGAAAACGAAAGACCCCGGCAAAGTAGCATTTCTAGCTAATGGAAACAGGAAAGTCAAATAGGTTTTAGCTCATTCATTCATCTTTTGATCTAATCATTCAATTTATCTTACAGTATATCTTATTGAATGTCTATCTTACCACATGCTAAAAACATCACATGCTTCATTGACCCTCCATAATTCAAGAGGCAAGGAAAGCTTGCAGCCCCACCTTATACAAAAGAAAACAGAGGGTAGGGACTGGTTTTTCTTTTTCTTTTTCTTTGAACTTTTCCTCTCTTTTTTTAAACATAATTTTTTCTTACCATTTTAGACTTGGTGCCTAGTATACTGCTTGGCAAATATTAGAATGTCAAAAATATTTGTTAATGGAATGTATAATTAGATGAGTATTAGAAGTAAGACTGTACTCTCAAGGGTACTCTGAAAATATGACTGCTTGCCTTGTCATACTAGTCTTTTAAAACATTTTAATTTAAATATTTTTACTAGTCTTATTAGCTGGAGCTCTGGTCCATGTATGTGTTCCTTGCCATACTGAGTTAGTGGAAGAGATTGTGGTATAACTTCTTGAGGGGGAGCAGAGCTAAATCTTATTATTTTATTCAGCCAAGTAAAGATGAAATGACAAGTCCTGTTTAATATCATTAAACCATGCATTTCTTCAGGTTGCTGCAGTTGGGGTGGAAATAATTTTGTTTACAAATTTCATGACCAACATCACTTTTCCTCTATAGGTTGAGAATTAATGGTTGCTTAGGGCTGTGCTAACTTACTCATTTACTTATTTGACAAACACTCATTAAAGAACAACTATATTACAGAACTTACAAATGTAATTGTGAATCTAAATTCAAAAGAGAGAAATCTAGAAAAATATGTTTACTGAGAAAAACAGCATATGAATGCACTAGTTGGAGTATGGTTAATGTCTGATATTTTTGTCAGTAAAGAACAAAAGAATCTTTTACTGAGGTTTTAAAAATATGCTGTTTTGATAAAAGCAATTGAAGAGAAGTTGAATCACAGTGTCAAAATGAAAAATTTAACCTTCTGCTGAAATATGAAGAAGAATATTGGAACTGGAGGAGAGAGAAATACGATTCAATGTAAATGATTCCGTCTGCTGCAGTAAACAATTTTATGTGTTTCTCTATTCTACAAGTACTTCCATATTTTTAAAATGATGACCCTTTCATTTTGAATACACTCAAGCCATATGTGAAAGCCAGTCACAGAATTACCAGCTTCAAAATTTATTGAGGGACTGCAGGAAGAACACTTATTGGGTGAAGAGGTGAGGCAATGAACTTCAGGTATTCAGCGGCACTATGGTCGTGATGTTCGTTGGGAAAAGGAAACTATTCACCCCGGCCATCCTAAGGTAGCAAAGTAAATTGCAATGAAGGTCTCCAGTTCTTCCCACTTTCCTCTATCCATGCCCTTTGTCATGTTGTTTGGATTCCCTCTCAATGTGGGCTGCTGACCAACCCTGCCCCTTGATAACTGGGAACTTGCTTTGGCCAATGTAATATTAGCATCGGTGCAAGTAGAAGAGGCTTGGCTTGGGCTTGCACTATGGGGCTTATCTTCTCTCTTGAAATTCTGCTATCACCCTGAAAACAAGTCCAGGATAGCTTGCTTATCTCAGGGGAAGGATGAAGGACGTGCGGAGTAGTGGTGGGCTAAATCAGTTGAGTCTAGCCTAGATCAGTCAAGAGCCAGTGAAACCCATGTGAGTGATCCTACCCATAGACAGCAAATCTGCATAGATAACTCCCAGGTGACTCCAGATGAATGAACAATGAATTCCTATTGTATGTTATCGAGGTTATGGTTGCTATGCAACCACAGCTAACTCAGACCAGATATGTTGATCTTCTAGATGAGCAGTTCTCAACCTGTGGGTCACGACCCCTTTGGCGGTAGAACGACCCTTTCACAGGGGTCGCCTAAGACCATCCTGCGTATCAGGTATTTACATTATGATTCATAACAGTAGCAACATTACAGTTATGAAGTAGCAACGAAAGTAATTTTATGGTTGGGCATCACCACAACATGAAGAACTGTATTTAAAGGGCCAGAGGTTGAGAACCACTGTTCTAGACTTCATTTGGCTGCTTGATTAAATCTGAAAATGCAGTATAGGGTTTGGTAGAATACTCAAGAACTTAACCCTCCTTAAGTACTAAAATCAGTATTCTCACTGAATTCAAGGTTTCAATGGTATAAAGAGAAGTGGTCTGGGATCCAGAAAACCTGAATTCATATTTTTAATATATTACCTGTATGTTGCACTTTGGATAGGTTCCTTAATATCTCTAACTTTAGCTTCCATATCCTATATGATAAAGAGGTAATATGCAAATGGCCATTATGCCGTGACACAGTACTGACCGATCAGCAGGAAGGCGGGGCAGTGAGCTATGAGCAGTGGAGAGCGACAGGAGGGCGGGGCAGCGGAGAGCTACAAGCGGTGGTGGGCAGGGTGGCCAGCTGAGGCAAGCGGCAGCGAGCTACTTGTGCACGGATTCGTGCCCAGGACCACTAGTTTTATGATAATTAACTAGAATCACACTGGTAAGATGTATGCCTAAAATGATATCTATCTATCTATCTATCTATCTATCTATCTATCTATCTATCTATCTATCTATCTATAGATATCTATATCTATATCTATATCTATATCTATATCTATATCTATCTATCTATCTATCTATCTATCTATCTATCTATATATATATATAGATAGATATAATCAGGTTAAGATTACATAGGCCCTAATTCAGTGACTGATGTCCTTGTAAATAGAGGGAGATTTGGAGACAAAGACAAGAAAGAAGGCTTTGTGACGAAGGCAGAAATTGGGTAATGCAGCATGTAGACCAGTGGGCACTCAGGATTGTCACTAAAGATTGCTAGTGACTTCCAATAGCTAGGAAGTGGCAAGGAAAGGCTCTTCCCTAGAGCCTTGAGAGGGAACGTGGCCCTGCTGACAACTTTATTTTAGACTCCCAGTTTCCAGAACTGTGAGGGCATCCATTTCTGTTGTTTTGAGCCACTTAATTTGTTGTTCTTTGTTATGGCAGCCCTAGGGAACTAATCCAATATAGATGTCAGGGATTGTGCCATATTATGAATTATGAATTTTACAAACTTGTCTATGATTGGGGACTGTAGCAGTGTCACAGAGGAGGATCTTTTGGGGGTTCTGAGTCCCACAGGTGAAGTAACTACACTTGTAGAATTTAAATATTAATATTAATGTGAATTCAATTGTATCCACAAAAGAGTAAAACTAAGGGGATTGTTTATTACTTAGAGGAACAACCATATATAACAGTGTTTAATAATCACTAATATGTATCAAGTTCCAAGTACTGTTCTCAGTGTTTTTATATATTAACTCATTTAAATCTCCAGGTATAGGATCCCTCAGGGTTTCACCAGGTCTGACCAGGAAAATCCTGTCTTGAATGTTTAAAATGCAGGAATAGAAGGGTGCGGTAACATGCCTGAGGGTCATTCAGCTGGAGCCAAGATTTGAACCCAGATAGTCTGTGCTCTTGACCACTGCCCACAATAGTGTTGGTCTGGATTCAGGAGGAGAGTGGGGGCAGGGAGCCCAGTGTGGAGATGATTATGTTCATTCATAGATCAGGAATGAAAGGCCCAGATTAGAATGGTATCTGTGAAATTGAATAAAATAGGTTTCTTTGAGAAGGATTACAAAGGAAAAGATTACTTGTTTAGGACAATGAGAAAAGAAATAGCTTTTTGTTCATATAGAAATATTTGAAAAGAGTGACAATTTATTTTAACTGCAGGAGTATTCAATTTCAAGGCAGAAAATAAGTGAGACAGCATGATGAGCTTTACAAAATTTCCATATTCACTCTAACAAATTTCACCTTCACGAAATAATTTGAGGTGTCTCCGAAAGCCTGTATTTTCTTTTTCTGAAACTTCCAAAGCCATTTCTCTTTTATGGTTCCTTTTTATAATCTGCCTTAAGATACAAGCTGGTTATGCTATTCTTAATAAATAACAGTATTCCAAAATATTATTTTTCTTTGTAACTTGGAACCATAAACCTAAGATGACAGTAGTAAAATTAGAAGTGTTGTTTTATGCACAATTTACTTTTTAGTCTAGGGTAAAATAAGAAACAGTTAATTAATTAATTGAACTAGGAAAAAAATGGTTGCATTTTAAAGTAGTTATTTGTTAGCCAAGTTTAATTAAGAAAATTAACATATCTGCTAGAAACTGATAATTACTTGGATAATGGGTGATACAAATTTATGTATCTTCAGAGATACATAAATTGCAAAAAAAAAAAAAAAAAAAAAGAAACCAGCTAAAGGCCACATAATGGAAATGGCATTATGAGAGACTACATAAACTAGTAAAGATTAAGTAGGGGTGATACTTCAGTTAAACTAAATTCCAATCCAGATGATTCAGCTAACCTGAGTTCCCCTTCACGTCAATGTGAGTGCATGCGGGTGCCAGAAGCTCTAAAGGCAATATAAAGCCAGTTAAGCTGTTATTGTGAAACTGTAGAATGAAGAGTATACAGAAAATAAACTCCAAATAGAAGAAGTGGATAATTGAGGCGCAGTGTCTATATAAAGTGATCTATATAAACCCTATAAATAAAGATAAACAGAATATTTAGATGTAGTTAAGTGTTTCATGGTACTTTATTTCACCTAATGTAAGGCATTACATTAGTGAGGACCTATATAGGGAAAGATGAAACTTGCCAGGGATTTCTAATGGAGGCAGTTTACTACAGGAACTGGCTGTGCAGGAGTAGACGGCTGAAAGTGTAAGAAGTGGATGCTGAAGTTACCTAGAGATTGCAGTAAGTGGCTCCCACAGAAGGGAATATAAAAAGGTAGGTTCACCAAACCAGGAGCTTGGCCCTGTGTGGCTGGTGCTTGACCCTCTGAGGGGCTACAGAGTGGCGGATGTGGGCATGGCTGGTCATCACCCTAGGGGGGCTGCTCAGTGGCTGGTTCCGGAGCTGCCAAAAGAATCTGGTGGTGGAAGCTATACTGTCCTCTGTTATTGGAGCAATGCTGATGGTAATTGGAAAGATACATCATTTCTCCTCTCTTTCCAGCTCCCAGTCTCCCTGTCAGGTTGCCATTGGCAGAACCTTCCAGAAAACCATGTGTCAGGGGAATGTGGGATCTGTGGTTCCCACACCCTACCTACCTCAGTCATCACAGAGTATCTAAGAGTGCACTTGATGCTGAGAAGAATAGGTTGATCATCAGCACAGATGCCACTGATTGAAAGATAGTTCTTTGTATGTATCCCCAAGAAAGAAAAACATAACCACAGCACAAAGCTTTAACACCTTGGAATTTTCCCACAGATTATTGCCCTCTGTGCCATCCAGGTGTTGCAAAGCAGCCTTTCTTAGAGTGCTTTGCTATTGTCTGTTGCATTTCCCCAGTTGGGTGCAGACACCCATTCTGCAAGCTTTGATGCCACACTTTCATAGTCTTACTGGAAGATGTCTACTGAAGGTTTTCAGACAACAGTGATATGGGCTGAATTGTGTGTCCCCTATCCCCCAACCTCATATGTTGAAAACCAAGCCCTCAGTACCCCAGAATGTGACTATTTGTGGAGATAGGCTCTTTAAAGGGATGATTAACTTACAGTAAGGCCATTAGGGTGGGCCATAATCCCACACAGCTTTACTAGGATAAGAAGAGGAAATTTGGAGACTGAGAGACACATTCAGGTGCTTGTGCAGAGGAAGACCATGCAAGGACCCAGAGAGTAGATGGCCATCTGCAAGCCAGTGAGAGAGGTGTCAGAAGAAACCATCTGTGCTGGCACTTTGATCTTGGACATCTAGTCTCCAAAACTATAGAGAATACATTTCTGTTGTTTAAGCCACCCAACCTATGAAGGACCAACAATTCCCATAACCTGCTGAAGTACCAGTGATGTACCAGTGATTTGTGTTGAGGTTCACACCTATGCAGGCAATCAGAACTATCTCATAAGAGTAGCTTAGCAGCTGATTGTAAGATGCAGCTCAATTTCTGAGATCTATAATGAGAAAAAAAATGTGCATCTTTGAATTAATGAAATGCAGTAATTCCTTCAGTGTTTTTACCTTTCATGGCAATTCTATTCACTCTAGATCAGTGGTTCCCAACATGGGCACATGCTCCACAGGGGACAATTTGATTTTTAAGGGGGGGGGGTGCAATTCGAGAATGAGTTATTAACAGTGCATTTTTTTTGCATTACTTACAGTTCTAGGGGCCTCATATACAGTATATAAATATATATTGTTATGTATTATGCATTTCAGTTCTCTATTATATGTTTTGAAACTTTATTTGCTTTTTTCCATTTTACTTCATATTATTATTATTATTTTTAACAATTTCCTAGTGAATTCTTCCTCAGTACTTCAACTGTCCTTTTGTTTTTTTATTTTTCTCTTTCATGAATGCCATGTTCTTTGGAAGCTTGTTTAGACCAAGTTAATGGCCTTTTAGGCTTCCTCCACATGCATAGGAGTTCACTTTTTGAGTAATAAGAATTAGATGTCACGGGGGGGGGGGGGTGTCATCAGGATTTTAGAGATGGTTAAGTGGGTCATGGCCAAAAAAAGGTTGGGAAGCACTGCTCTAGAATCTGGTGATGGTTTTTCCTAAACACTAAATATCTAGTGAGTTCTGAACAAGTGTATTTGTGTGAATTTAAGAGCTGTTTTCTTTATGCAGTCATTGACTCAGGAACCCAAGTAAGGGGAAATAAATAATTTAGTATTGAATTGCAAATTAAAAGCAACCTGAGTAGGTGTAATTTTAATACACAAATCAAAAAGTCCTCTTATCACTGAATAATTTAATCTGGGCAAGCAAATGGAATCCTAATTGGTGTCATATAAGGGAGAGCTATGGCTGAGGGAGGAAAAAAGTGCAAAGATCAACCCAAGTTCTAAATAGGAAGAAAGAAGGCTGAAGTTGAGAGCTCTGTTTAGCAATTTGTGTTGTATTATTTTATATAGAAGTTCAGGCATTAACATTAAAAAAATACTTTCAACAATAAAGATAAATTTAAAAAGTGTTGTAATTATAAGATTCTGCCATATCCAGAGTGTATATGAAAACATACAATACATGTTTTTGCTTTTTCATTAAACTACCAGCTCTTCATCTTGTTATCCTTATTCATTTCCTCCAAGGCTCCTAGAAAAACCCCTACCTTTAAAAAAATATATAAATAAGCAAGTTAACAGAATATTGTGGAGCTACCACAGAGAGCCTTAGACAAGGAATTTCAGCTTTTACCAATTCGAGAACAATGAGTAATTAATTTTTTTTTGGCAGTCCCGTTGGGGTGAAATGTTCCCCTTCACAAGTGCTGTCCCCAAACTGTAATTAAGCAATTATCTTCCAGTTTCCAGCACTGAATTTTTTCTTTGTCTCCTGGACTCTTTAAATTGGATTATTTTCAGATGCATTCAATCCTCTGTCTCGGTGCCCGAAACTCCCTAACCCTTTGGCTGCTTCATGCATTCAGTCTATTTGATATCGTGCCACTTAGAAGCTTTGGTTGTAAGTGAAAGAAAATGGAAGTCAAATGGCTTCAACAATAGGAGAGATTTATTGGGTCATATTACCAAAAAGTCCAGAAATGAGCAGGTCTCAGGCATGATTTATTCAGGGTCCTACTTTCTTTCTTTGTGATTCTCTACAGTTTGTTAACTTTCTGACCCCTCATGTTCACAAGATAGCAGCTGGGAAAGTAGTTTTCCACGATTACTGAGCAAAATTGCTGAGTACTGTGCAGACTGGACATCCCCAAAGGAAATTTTTGTGTCTAAGATAAATATTTAGTAGGCAATAGGCAAAATTTGAAAATAACTTAAGGATGAAAATGTCATCCTTAAATATAATCATCAAGATTTGAAAATATTATCAAGATTTGAAAATTTCATCAAGATTTGAAAATATCAGAGGATGAATAGATAAAGAAAATGTGGTGTGTACATACACTGGAATATTATTCAGTCATGAGAAAGAAGAAAATCATTTCATTTACAACAAAATTAATGAAATTTGAGGACGTCATGCTAAGTGAAATAGGACAGAAAGATAAATACTGCATGGTATCACTTCCATATGGAATCTTAAAAAAAAATCAAACTCACAGAAAGTAGAAAAGTGGTTTTCCAGGGGTTAGGGTGCAGGGGAAATAGGGAGAGGTTGGCAGAGGGTCAGACTCTCAGCTCTGAGACACATATGTAAAACATGGTGACTGTAGTTGATTGCACTGAATTGTATAATTGGAATTTGGTAAGAGGGTGGAGCATAAATGTTCTCACCAAAAAACAGGAAGAAAAAGAGAGAGAGAGAGAGAAATATGTGAGGTGATGAATACATTAATGAACAAGGTATACATATATCGAATCATCACTAAATATCTTTCAGTTTTGTCAATTATACCTCATTAAAGCTGAAATTAAAAAAAAAGAAATATTTATTTGGTTTACCTGGTAAATTACCTTTGACAAAGGCACTGGGATTTCTATTATTGATTTGCCCCATCAGATACTGCACTGGAGTTGGGATTGGGGTTTAGAACAGATATTGGGAACTAACCGCAATGATCATAATTATTTACTTCTTTGTATATTTTTTCTCGTATACTACAACTGTTTTTCTGGTCACCCCCCCCACCCACCCCAATGTAACTAATACTTAAAACTTGTCTCTGATTCTCAGTCATGAAATTTCTTGCAACTTGAGTCTTGGACCAACAAAGAGCATCCCTGCTAGGATTCTTTCATCCTAGTCAGAGGGTGACCTGTTGATCCTGAACACTGCCATTTTAGTCTCCTTATCAGCATAATGAGCCCAGATTCTAATCCCTATCTGCCTGACTCAAATCTGGAGCCCTCAGTATACCACACTACAGAGAACATGTTACAGTGTAACAGCTACCTGGAAGCTATGGATTGGGTCCCCTATGTGGAGTATTGATTTTCAAGCACCACATTAAAACCCATGTATATAGGAATACTCCTTCACACAGCTTTTGGTGAACATATGCACAAATTTCTATTGGGTATACCTGACTGTGGAATCGGTAGGTCATATGTGTAAAGCTATATTCAACTTTAGTAAATACTGATCAAGATTTTCTTAAATTACCAATTTATACTTCTTCCGGCAACAGGATTTGAAATTCAAGTCAATTCCCATGTTTGCCAACGAATGATATGGTTGATCTTTTTCATTTTAACCATTTTGGTGACTTGTCAGTGTAATCTCATTGGAGTTTCGACTTGCATTTCCCTGATGTCTAATGAAGTGGAGCACTTTCAATACCTGTTTTTGTGAAGTGTGTGTTATAATTCTTTGCCCATTTTTCTATTTAGTTGTCTGGATGATACTATTTTATTGCCTTAATTATAATTTAGAGCCACAGTTTTAAGAGCATGGAATAATCTCAGTACTGTAGGGCTAGGCATTTTGCCTGTATATAGTTGCAGCTTGTTGAGTGTAACTGAGTGGTTCTACCAGTTGCTTAGGCCCTAGGGGAAAAGGTGCCTCTTCACCTTCCTCCAGAGATTACAAGATGTCAGAAGCAATATATAATAGTTTTGGCAACTGGCATTTAACACCTGACATGTTAGTGGGCATTTTCTTCTATCACAATGGCCATATGCTCCCAGGTGACAACTCTGAGAATGCTTACCTCTTAGACAAATGCTGACCTGTCACCATTGACATATGGTGAGCAGTGGGGGACCCTTGCTTCCCTATAGGGCATCTGCTCCCCACTGATTTCCTGGAGAGGTGTCAGGATGCTTTTGGGCATATGCCTATCCAAGCCCTATAGCAGTGACACTGCCCTTCCCAAGTTGGAAAGAAACTGAGCCCATGTCCATGGTTTCCCCAGAATTTCTTTACATGGCACAAACTGGGAAATGATCCTATAAAAGCAAAGATTTGAGTGTTGTTTTGTCATTCAAAGGCAGGAGTAGAAATAATAGAGACATTAGTGGTAAATACATATGGATTACTCAATCACTGTCAGACTCAGTTTCCTTATCTGTAAAATGGGGATAATTATATAAGACTCACTTAAAAAAATTTTTTTTATTGTTGATAATATTACAGATATCTTCCATCCCTCTTCTCTCCTTCTACCATTCCCTTACATCCCTCCCCCAGATCTTCTTTACCCTATTGTCTGTGTCCATGGGGTATGCATATAAGTTAGACTCACTTTTCAAGGTTGTTGTTAGGTTAAAGATAATGTACCAGTATACAGCATGCCTAATCTGGGGAAACATTTCACTTTTAAAGGGCGTAAAAGGCCTGTTTAAATGATCTATAATGAATTAAAAACCACACTGAAATTCAGCAGCCAATTAATAGGCCTCAAAAGGCCAAAGACAAGGTGTTGGCTAGCTGGCACCTATCTGTAGGCTTGAGGGAAGAATGTATTTCTAAACCCATTCTGATTGTTGGCAGAATCTGTTTCCCCTCTGGAGGAAGGCATGTCAGGAGCCACTCACTGCTTCTGGAGGCAGCTGCCCCCTCAAGCTTCAAACCAGCAACAGTGCACCTAGTCCTTCTGTCCTCTTCTCCTGACACCGGCCTAGAAAGTTGGACTTTATCTTACAGATGATTAGGTAATGGGACCCTGCCCGTATACCTTAGACCATTTCAGTATGCTCAGTGGACTTTCAACTACCAATATCTGTATCTCTGTATCTGAAGACTTTTCTGGAACTTTGAAAGGTTGCTCTGCCTGTGCATGAAAGTCAAGAAGTACTGTGGATTTAATACTCATCAGTCACTGGTTGGGCAAATAGTATTTAAATACCCCAGATCCTTCCAATGACATAGAGTAGTATATAAATGCCCCACCCAGATCCTTCACTTAGTGTGTTAGTTTCCTAGGACTTCCATAGCAACAGCAAATTTTATTTTATTTTTTGTTGTTGTTAATCCTCACCAGAGGATATTTTTCCAATGGTTTTTAGGGAGAGGGACATGGAGAGGGAGAGAGAGAGGGAGAGGGAAAGAGAGAAACATCGATGTGAGAGAGACATATGGATTGGTTGCCTCCTGCCGCACATGCCAAGACCTGGGGCCAGGGATCGAACCTGCAGACGAGGTACATGCCCTTTTCTGGAATTGGGTCAGAGGACCCAAACAAAATTAATGACTCATGAAGATTTTTGATGTCATTTTGACATGTTTAAAACTCACCATTTGGACTTTACTAGTAGTTGACAGTGTAGCAAAGTTTGGGGTGGATGGGTGACACATACAGTGTAATGGAGTTGAATATAAGTAAGTCTGCAGGCCAATGCTTTATCTGCTAAGCCAAACCAGTCAGGGCTGGAATTTTTTTTTTATATAGTTCTGAAGACTAGAAGTTCAACATCAGGATGTTAGCAGAGTTATGGTCCCTCAGCATCTATGAGTAGCATCAACCCTTCCTCTTCTAGATTCTGCTGGTTTCATCAATCCTTGGTGTTCCTTGGCCCCAGCTGTATAACTCCAATCTTCTCATGCATTTTTTCTTCAGATGTTCACATCGTCTTCTTAGAATGATACCAGTCATACTGAATTGAGGGCCCACACCATTCCAGGATGATCACATCTTTGCTTAACTATTTATATCTGCAATGACCCTGTTTCCAAATAAGGTCACAGTCTCAGGTACTGGGAAATGGGACTTCAATGCATCTTTTTGAGGGACATAATCCAACCCACAACACTTAGGGTGGGAAAATTCTTTGGTATGAATTGTATGTCACTTCCCAGAGGTTCTCCACTCTGTTGCCCCTTGTGGTAGCTGCTTCTATCATGCTTTTATTGGCTGCCTTCCCCTCATCCTACAGCTTAGCTTCCCTATCCCCTGTGTAGTATTTCCTTCATTTCCCAAATAAACTTTCTACATTGAGTCCTTCTCTCAGAGGACCCAAACAAAATTAACGACTCATGAAGATTTTTGATGGCATTCTGACATGTTTAAAACTCACCATTTGGACTTTACTAGTAGTTGACAGTGTAGCAATGTTTGGGGTGGATGGGTGGCACATACAGTGTACTGGAGTTGAATATAAGTAAGTACTAGTAGAGCAGAGTGAATAATCGGTGAATAGAGTGATGTCACACTTATTTCCATTCAGGACTAGATATAAAAGACACAGACCTTGTTAGTACCTGTTTCTCAATTTCTGGTTAGAACCGCGGAAGCTTGCACACCTCCATCTAGCATACTGACAAACAGCTTTGAGCCCTTAATTGTAGTGAGATGAGTTTTGTACTGCTTATAAAAACCGTTCTGCTGGAGGTTCAGCTGTGGTCGATTTAAGGATTTAGCTTTGTGTGGATTAGCTTCAGAGTTTCCTATACTCTGAGTTTACCTAAGGATTCTTAAACATGTAATTTCCCCCAAAAAATGCTTTTTGTCTTAATCCCTCCCTAAGTTTAATTTGGTGCTTATTAAACACATGGCAAAGAGTTGTTATTTTAAGGCAAGAAAGCCAGAGATGAATACTCATTCCTTAAGAAAATAAACTAAGCGACAAGGATAACAATAAGCATAATCATTACAATATCAAAGATGGTCATGGTGTGAAATCAAAGAGTAGGAAGGGAATGGCTGGTAAAGGGCAAAGTGCAGTTATGTTCACAGCTCAATCTCTGTCTCCTATGCCTTTCAGAGAATCGTGAATGCAGTAGTTATAAATCCCTTTCATATGTGAAGAATCATTTGTGACAACCTTGAAACTAAGATCTAGATGAGCAAAGAAATACGTAGTCAACCCTTTGACCCTTGTGTGATGGTCCTTTCTGATTCGTTTACCAGCTGAATCCCCAAGAACATATAGCCCGTATTATTAGCCAGTTCTCTGGGCACCAGTGGAGTCCTATACCTGTGAGGTCATGTCTGTCTGGAGCATGGCATCTAAGATTACCCCCCTCCATTCCTGTGTTTACCTAGTTGTGGCCGAATTAGCATCAGAGCAGAAACGAAGGGCCCACAGAGTGTGGTTTCTGATTAGAGGTGCTGTTTTTATGCTTCCATGGCTCACAGCTCATGCATTTATTATACAGCCATTATATTCTGTGTTGTGTTCCAGAAACGGATTGTTTACACATGTATCCTCAACTCTAAGCATAGAGTCGATAGGAAGTGCTCAATATATGTTTGTTAAATCAATCAGTTGCCTCACAGGTAAACCTCAGCACAACACTGTGAAATAAGTGTGGCCACATTTCAGTGACTAGAAAATAGCTGTGAAATGAGCTCCAGGTTGCAAACTTGAAAGAGGCAGACCAAAGATGCAAAATGAGGTTTGCGAGCTTCCACAGATCGGAGCTCTTCGCAGTGCATTGCCATGCAGGGACTAGTGCAGAGCAGGGCAGGACGAGGCTACACTGCATATGCTGAAGAGGGTCAGCAGGCTTGTAAAAGGGAAGAGGAACCCAAACCAGAAAGTGATCACAACAAAAGGTCAGAGTGTCATCAGGTTCCTAATAAAGGAACAACCTGGACTGGTATCTGAATCCACTGACTATTCTTATGCTTGTAAATTAATAACTATTTTTATCATTTAAGAATACATACATTTGCCTGCCCAGCATGGCTCAGTGATTGAATATCGACCTATGAACCAGCAGGTGATGGTTCAATTCCCAGTTAGGGTACAAGCCTGTGTTGCGGGCTTGATCCTCAGTGTGGGATGTGCAGGAGGCAGCCAATCAATGATTCTTGCTCATCATTGATGTTTCAATCACTCTCTCCCTCTCCCTTCCTCTCTAAAATTAATGAAAATATAATTACAAAGAAGATATACATTTTAAAAAATCTCGCCCTGACTGGTTTGGCTCAGTGGATATAGCATCGGCCTGCAGACTGAAAGGTCCCAGGTTCGATTCCGGCCAAGGGCATGCACCTTGCTTGCGGGCACATCCCCAGTAGGAGGTGTGCAAGAGGCAGCTGATCGATGTTTCTCTCTCATCGATGTTTCTAACTCTATCGCTCTCTCTTCCTCTCTAAAAAATTAATAAAATATATTTTCAAAAAAAATCTCTTTCAGGCCTTATCATAGATATTGATCTTACTAGAATGTGAGGATCCAAGAATCTGGTCTCCAGAGCAGACTCTAATCCAGACTGTTGTCAGCAGGGCTTGTCCCTCTACAGGCAGCAGTTGCCTTAACCATACAAAAGCAGCTCTCCTCAGGGAACTGCAGCTCTGTAAATAACCTTAAATGTCTGCATTTCCACATGGACTCCTGCAGGTTGTCATACAATGAGATTAAAAGGCTGGTCTTCTCATATCCCACATCACATGCCTTTTAAGACTGAGGTGACAAGCTAGAGTCTGTAGAGAAGTGTTTAGTAAGATTTATTAAAGGGACCAGCATTTAGACACGTGAACATAGCCCTCATGGTTGCATCGGGGAGTCCACAATTTGTAAACATTATTAGGGGGTCACCATTCTGTTTCTGGACATAAATTGCTCACTAGCTAAGTCAGGAACAAGTCTTCCTCTCCCACCTCCAAGGCAAGATATTTCAAGTCTCCACTTCCTTCCCTCTGCCTGGCGTTGGCAGTTAGCAGATGGAGCTCTGTGACTCAGAGGTCAGTGTCTACGAGCAACAGAAAACAGAAAGTGTCTGTAATCAAGCTGGGAGGAGCTGTTCCAAGTCTGAATTGACCCAAGGGGCTCTCCAGAAAGGGCAGACTGAAAGCAAAGGTATGCAAAGAGCCAGGCAGGGGGAAAGATTAAATGTTGCTATTTGAATGCATAAACCTCTTCATGTTTAATAAGTACTTGCAGATCTGGGAGAGAAAGTTTCAGAGAAATAGTTTTAAATGGGATCCCATCTGAGCAGCTTGAACCCTGAGGCCGGCACTGGGGTCTCTATGCTGGTACAGGAGCCCTTGTTTTGGTTCCTGGGTCAGTGTCTTAGTTTGCCCCCAGGTTTGGACTGCTAACTTATACTGTTTTTTTTTTTTTTTCCTTCTGCTAAATGCTTACTGCCACCCTCTTCTGGCATGATCATCTTGCATTTCTTTAGGTAGCCATTCTATCTCCCCCTACCCTGCAAGGTTAATTCATATATTTTGCATGGAACTGATCTATTCCTTGCTCCCAGATCAGGAGTGGGCACGTGACTCAGACCTGGCCACTTGGTGTGTTCTACAACTGATTCATTCCCTAACTCTTGTTAGTCAGAGATGGGCACATGACCCAAGTTGGTCGCATGCATGTCAAACTCGCATGTTAAACGAGGCATGCAGCCTACCAGACATGAGTTTGACATGCTTGGAAGAGACTGAATTGTGAGCTGCTCTCTTCCTGTCAGGGTTGTTTTCCGAGCTGGTAGGATGCAGACCTGGAGTTGTGAAAACTTGGCCTCCACGAGGAGGAGCCATCATGCAGGAAAGCAGAGTCCAGCAATAGAGAGAAACCGAGTCTCAATAGCATTGTTTGAGCTCCTAGCTCCTGCTTTACCTGAAGCTAATATCTCTGGGCTTTAGGTATTATTCTAATAGATTATCTTTCTTTGCTTAAGCCACTTTGGGTTAAGTTACTGGCAACTGATGGACATGCTTCTCAAGTTTTTTTTTTTTCTAGAGACTAGAATTTGTCCCTAAATCTCAGCTACCCTGCCTGGACCTGCTGTCAGCCCTTCTTAATTTTGAGGATCTCCCTAAATTTTCTATTCTGTTCCTTTACATCAGTGGTGTTAGAAGTGTTGTAATAGTCAGAGAATATTGTGTCCAATGTAACGGAAGTAACAGTGTTTTTCTTCACATTGCCCTCTTGAGAAACTGTTGCTTTAGGTATTATAATCCACTCATCTCCCAGGCACCGGTCCATGCCACCATTCATTCGTTCTTCATGCAACAACTGTATATTAGGGGCCCTGCTATAAGCCTTGTACTAATGTCAGGGAGGTGGCACGGTCAGGGCACAGTCCTTGCTGTCAGGGAACTTAGAGAGTATTCTACTCCACTGACCTTGTCCTCTAACTGCTCACCTCTGCTAACCTCCCTGATCCTCAGATCCACGCCCAGGCCCTGTCTAGTCCTCTGGGTGTTGGCCATCCCGAACATGGTTCATTCTGTTGCCCATGAGTAGTAACATTCATCGTCCCAAATAGATATTTTTAGCCCAGCAGTGTGTCACTTCTAATGGCAGTGGAGAATTTCCTCAGAGTTTGTGTGGTCTAAAAGAATTTGAGCTTTTTCATTTTATTTTTTTCTTTCCTGGGAACCTTTCTCTGGAGAGGCAGCAGACTGTAATTATGTCTTTTTTGGCCCCATGTTGGGGTGAGTAATAGATGCTGGTTGAAAGGAGACCATTTACAAATGTAGGGGAAGTGAATGCCAATGTGATGTCCTGTCTAGAGTATCTGCGGTGTGTAATTTTGGAAAATGGCTTGCTAATGTCTGGTAGATAACCTCTCAAGGTGTCCCTTTAACATTGTTATGCTAGTAGTGTATTTCAGAGCTCAGAAATTTGATTCAAAGGATTTGATTTCTGTGTGCGAGCAGGAGGCAAGAAAAGAGTGACAGGAGTGTATGTTTTGCTCCTAGGTGATTCCGAAGGACAAAACGGGTTGCTGTGGGATGCTTTGTGACAGCTATTTTGAAAACCTGGTCATGTATTTTTAGCCTGCAAAACCTCTGTTCTGACACGTTTCCTCCTGGGGGCCCGCTGCGGCTGCTGGGAGAGGGAAGCCCCAGCACAGGCCGGCGAGGAAAGCCCTTTTGAATTGCAGCCGTGATGATCCTAGAGTTTACAGGGCCACAGACTTCAGCTTGGCAGTTATATTCTAACGTAAAGCAGAGGTGCCCAGGGGTCAGGCTGGCTGCTAAGAAGGTCCAAGCAGTGGAGGCTGAGGTGATAAAGGAAGGAAGCCTGGGATCTAGTAAAGGCCAGTCAGCATCAGAGGAACGTGTTGCTAACTTCCTGTTGGAGGGGCCAGAGGAATGACCCCAGTCGGTTTCCGTTTCTAAATTTGTCATCATTCAATAGCCCTATGCCCAGTGAAATCAGGGGCACGGTTCAACCTTCCACATTTTTCTGCAGAGTTGGGGGAGGTAGGAAAAGAGGTCTTGTAGCTGATCATTTGTTACGAGTTGAATTTCAGATGTGTTTTATTGCTTTGATCATTTATGAACTACAAATGCTGCCAGATTAAAAATATCTTCCTCTTTTTTTATTTCCTTTTATTTAGTGCTCATGTACAGAAGATGAAAAGGGAACACCGATGAAGATGTCTAAGGTATGGAAGGCACGGCTAATAACGAAAATGTATTTCACACGTACTATGCCCCAAGCATTGTGATGTGCATGCTACATTCATTATCTAATTTAATCTCAGTGAAGGAGGTGCGGTTATTTTAATTTTATTGATGCAAACATCATTCAGAGTTGTCTTTTGGCCTTATTCACTATTCATTGTATCTATCATAGAATAGTGCCTGGAATGTGGAGGCTGTCCAATAAATATTTACTGAATAATTTATAAAATAAATGGTGAGATAACTCTGGGTAAGAGAGATGGAGCAAGTCTCCCCCTCACTTCTTGTAATGGCAGAATACCTTATTGCCGATAAATTTCAACTGGATAAAATATTGATCAAATAATTGGTTGGAACTTAAAAAAAAAAGAAATAGCAATTAAGGCAGCTCTTTCTTAGAGAAATCATAAGGAGAAAATCCTGAATTGAAAGGAGACACAGGGACCTGTACCCCCAAATCGATACCTTCCTTTCCCCTTAACACAAATACCACCTACAGCAGTGAGGAGAGCCTGAGAGGCTAAGAGCTCTCAGAGATTTCCCAGGGCTGAGATACAAGTACTGGAGCTCACTGCCTACCAAGATGCAGAGGCCCTATACACTCCCGGAGGATGTGCAGGTCCTGCAGACCTGGTTCAAATCCCAATTCCACCACTTCCTAGCTGGCACGTTAGTCACACTTTAAAAAAAATTTTTGGTTGTTAAATTTTTATTGAAACCTCATTAGTGCACAAATTAGACACACCCATTAGTCAGGTGAAGAATGAGAGCCCCAGAAACCTTCCTCACATCCTCTTTCTCCAAATAACCATTATCTTGACCTCTAATACCATAAACTAATTTTACCTGTTTTTTTTTTTTTTTTAAAAAAAATTATATGTAAATATCTGGCATATTCCATCCATTTTATGTTTGAGGGATTCATTGATCTTGCTGCATGTGGCCATTGTCATTCATGTTCTGTCGCTGTATGTAACACCATCTTGTAGCCCAACATAAGATTTTCTACCTTTATAACTCATAGTGTAAACACACCCTCTGGTGAGGCATCTCCTAGCACTGGAAAATCAATGCAGATTAAAGCAACTTTAAGTGATGTCTTTGTGGAATCACAGAAACCCTACTTTTTCAGGGCCATTCTTCTGGCATGAGGTGGGAAAGGGAGCATCCCTGGGGAGAGCCATGACCCAAGGAGAATGGGAAAGCATCTGAGCAGAGAGTAAATTTGGGCACAAAGAGTGGGATTTATAAGTGGGAGGACTTTCTCATTCCTGATCACACCCTTTTCCACCAAAATTCAGGTAGTTTGAGAAGCCTGCTTTATACTCTGAATATGGCTGCCAATTTCTGTTCAGTAAATGCATGACCATCTGTTTCTCATCTCTTCTTTGTCAGCACCTGGTCAACTCCAGGGCTGTATAGATGCTCCTGTGTTACTGAGAAAGAGCATTTCTGAATAGAGTTCAAAGGCCAGGTAGTCACCTGTGAGCTCCCTTTCATCTTACTGCAGTAGGACTGGGCTCCACACCTTATCTGGCTTCAAAGTCAATCTCCTATGGGAGCACTAGGCCTTTGTCTATCCAGTAATTCACACACATTTCAGTTCACTCCTAGGAATACTTTATTTATCTGGCCTCTGCCCCAAATCCAATTTTCCAGTTGTCCCGTAAGGATCATCTCTTGTTCTAAATTTTATTTTATTTTAACCCCTTCAAAGAGGGACTTTTCTGAAATACTCTGTTTCCATCCTCTGTTAAAAAGCACAACTAAAAAGAGTGGATTTTTAAAAATAATTTAAAATGATCATCATGATCATCAATGTTTGCACTCACTTTTATAGTACAATGCTCTTGTTGCTTTTGAAGTGTTAGATGTTACACAAAATGCCTCCAGTCTATTACATTTTAATATGGGTAGTTCCACATCCTTCCTTTGTAGTTAAGTCTTAACAGTGGTAATGAATCTCCCGCTTCTTGATTGACACCTTGTTGAATCCAACAGAGCCATGTTTATATCCCCTTCTGAGTCATGCAAGGGCTTTGTGATAGCTGTGGCCCTGTCATTGTCGCAGATGACTGCACTTGCTGAAAGGTTGAAACCTATCTTAGTAAATTTGAGAGTGAACAGTAACAGAGAAGAGCAGGTGACCTTTCAAAAGAAAGGGTACATTTCTGGAGGCTGTCTTTGCAGTAAATTCTCTCTCCTTAATCATGCCTCTATAACTTCTCTTCCAGATTTTCAAGATTGTCCTTAACTTATGTTTCACTGTTGGAATACTTAATATTCAGAGTCCCTAAATTGTAGGTCCCTGAGTCTAAGTTGTGTGTCAAGAACTTTCAAAACCCATAAATGAACTTTTTCTGCCCTCCTTACTCTATCTAACCCCCGAATGCAGTTAAAGAAGCAATCCATTTTCAATGACTGAAAGAATTGTTCCTTCAGTGGAGGAGGTATTTTACTTTCCAGAGTTTAACTTAACCGATCCACAGAATCCACAATCTAATTTCCCTTTGGACATGAGGGCGGTCTATGGTCCCAAAAAAAGAAAGGACCTGGGGACAGCAACACTGAAATAATGAGTAAAGCCAGCCAGGGTGGCAAGTTCCAAGAAGCCAAAAGACGTTCCTCAGCTGTGGGTCCTCTGTGGGGATGGGCAGCTCTCATGAAATGGCTGCCCAGTGTGAGGCTCGGCCCACTTTCCCCAACTTAGGACAACGCTTGAGGATCCTCCTAGTTACAGAGTTCTGTATGGGATGACTGAGCCATTCATTGGGATTACATCACAGCCCAAATCCTCCCTCTCTCCAATCCTGCTTCCTTTCCCGTTCACAGGCATTGATTCCAATAGCATTTCATAATAAATACCATGTCCCAATCTCTGTCTCAAAGATGGCGTTCCAGGGAACCCAGCCAAAGAACGGAGAACCCCATTTTGTGTTCGAACTTTGCCTTTATGAGCAGTTTAAGGTGAGAGATGAGGATGGTCAGACCAGTTTCAAGATTATAGAGCAAAGTGGAAACTCAAAATGTAAGGGTCTTTAATGTCCTTATATGGCCTACAATGCTGAACAAGTACAAAAGGATTGTCTGTATGGGAAAACTCAAGTGAGTGCGGCCTAAGGGTCATGCAGACAAAGGCCCTAACATTGCCTAGGTTAAATCACACCTAACTGGAGCTCAGACAGGCAGCCGATTGGAACTTCAAGTTAAGGTGAAAAATGGAAATTGGTTCAGAAGGTGAACTGAGGTCTATAATGAGCCATTGACTAGAAGGAGGAAGGAAGACACAATAGATAAAATGAGTGGTGTATAGATGACCTCTGGATGCTGAAGTCCTCTGGGGGCAAGAACTGATATTTAAAGGAGTCAAAGCAAGAAATATTGTATGTGTTCCCTGAAACCGGGGAATGGGGGAAGATACTAAGAAAAAAGAGTGAGCTCATTAGCACCTCGGATTTCTATGGAATGATGAACTTCACCCAAAACTTACTGCTGAAGGTCAATTACAGCTGGCATACTGACAACTCGGAAGAGCTCTGTCAGATCAAGACAGAGGCAGAGTCCTCAACCATTGCCCCTCCCCTGCATGTCTACAAAGCCAGGCTCTCCAACCTCAAAGGCACATAGGTGGGGCCTGCCAGGTTATTTCATCCCATAACTCTTTTTTTTTTTTTTATGTAATGATGTTTACTTTGAATTTATATTAGTTCACACAAACACTCCATCCATGCTTTTGTTCCGGCCCTCCGGTCCACTTTAAGAACCCATTGTGGCCCTCCAGTCAAAAAGTTTGCCCACCCTGGGTTAGAGTGTTGGTTAGAGCACTAAAGGGTCTCCAGTTCATTTCCGGTTAAGGGCGTATACCTGGGTTGCAGGTTCAATCCCTGGCTCTGGTAGGGGCATGTGTAGGAGGCAACCAATCAATGCATCTCTTTTTTTTTTATTGCTTAAAGTATTACAAAGGGTATTACATATGTGTCCATTTTATCCCCCGCCCTAGACAGTCCCCTAGCCTCCCCTATCCCCCAATGTCTTATGTCCACTGGTTATGCTTATATGCATGCATACAAGTCCTTTAGTTGATCTCTTACCCCCCTACCTCCTGCCCCCCAACCCTCCCCGGCCTTCCTGCTGCAGTTTGACAATCTGTTTGAGGCAGCTCTGCCTCTGTATCTATTATTGTTCAAAAGTTTATAATGGTCTCTATTATCCATGAATGAGTGAGATCATGTGGTATTTTTCCTTCATTGACTGGCTTATTTCACTTAGCATAATGCTCTCCAGTTCCATCCATGATGTTGCAAATGGTAAGAGTTCCTTCCTTTTTAGAGCAGCATAGTATTCCATCGTGTAGATGTACCACAGTTTTCTAATCCATTCATCTACTGATGGGCACTTAGGCTGTTTCCAGATCTTAGCTATGGTGAATTGTGCTGCCCATAACTCTTTTTTAAAAAAAATATATTTTATTGATTTTTACAGAGAGGAAGGGAGAGGGATAGAGAGTTAGAAACATCGATGAGAGAGAAACATCGATCAGCTGCCTCCTGCACACCCCCTGCTGGGAATGTGTCCGCAACCAAGGTACATGCCCTTGAATGGAATTGAACCTGGGACCCTTCAGTCCCACAGACCTATGCTCTATCCACTGAGCCAAACCGGTTAGGGCTCATCCCGTAACTTTTAATAACATTTATAACAGTGCTTTATGAGATGCAGTACAGTGGGATGAACATCGTATGTTTATTTTCTTCTTTCAGAGCAGAATAAAGAGCTCTGGACCTTGAACTTAGGGCATTACAGCTTTAAATTACAGTTGTATTATGTGGTCACGTCCTGCTCTTATGCCCATAACACAGTTTCTTTTATTCTCTCCTTTAAATTCAGCTTATTTCCATGGATACTTACATGTATTTGATTAATTTAGGATAGGTCAGATGTCTAAAAGTGTGAATGTTGAGGGTTCAGATGGTAGTTTTAAACAGAGGACTCAACCTTTTTGGTACAGATATCAAAATTAGGATGTTTTGCTATCACAAAATTCAAAATGGCAATAGCTTTAGACAGAAATTATTGTAATGCAATTACATCTACAGTACAACATCCTCTTGTAGCATCTATAAGTACATCCACACTATTCATTTTGTCCTCCTTTGGCATCAGGCTGTTGTTGAATAGAACTCCTTTCTGCCCTGATGTCAGGTATACATGGAAGACAGAGTCTTCATGTTTCAAGGACAGTCTTATAGCTTCACAGTCCCTCTTTTTAAAAAAATATTTTTTATTGATTTCAGAGAGGAAGGAAGAGGGGGAGAGAGAGAAACATCAATGATGAGAGAGAATCATTGATTGGCTGCCTTCTGCATGCCCCACACCAGGGATTGAGCTCATAACCCGGGCCTGTGCCCTGACCAGGAATCGAACCATGATTGCCTGTTTCATAGGTCAACACTCAACCACTGAGCCACACTGGCTGGGCGCCTCTGCCCCTTGACCAAATGCCATGACAATCACTCATATTCCCAGAAGAAATTTAATTTGTTGATCAAAAGAAAAGTGTGCTGGTACAAAGAATTCGAATGAAAATATTATACAGAGTGGAGCAAAAGTAGGTTTTAATTTCTGTGGGAAAACCTATAATTGAATATGAATTCTTATTCTTAAATGCTGTCTCTTGTTCCCCCACTGTCTTAGTTAGTATTATCTTACTCATTTTTGCAGATGAAAGCAAGGCAATGAAGACAGAGAATCAGTGGCTGAGCTGTGCATTTCTTAAAAACTGATAACCATTATGTACTTAATAGATCATAACCGAGTAATGTGTACATAACACTTAAAAAATCCCCCACAAAGGCAGTGTACACAAGATTAGCCCCTTGTTGTTTTCATTTCATAGTATATCCTGGAGCGAGACCCATTTTAATACATGTAGCACTACCTTATTTTAAAAAATAATTTTATACTATTGCATTTTACAGAGCTATCATGATTTATTCAGTCAGGCCCCAAATGGTAAACATTTAGGTTGTTTCCACACTTTTGCTCCTGCAAACAACACTTCAAACACTTCAAGGAACATTTGTATATTAATTTATAGCCTACAAGCTGCATATAAATATGACATCTGAATTCCCCAAGTCCTGTAAAATTCTCCTGGCTCGATAACACAACCTCATAGGTAAATGAGGAGAAAGGGGGGGGGTAGACCTAGTTGGGGGCGGGTTTAACCTTCCGACTCCCATCCCTGCCATTGTGTCCTCCACCCCTCATGTTTATTTTTTATCAGTGCATCACTACTTGGCATTTTCCTTAACATGACGTGACATGCTGGTTCCCAGCTCCCTGCTTGCTGCCAGGAATGTTTTTCTGCACTGAGCACCTAACAAATTTCTACTCATCTTTAAAAACCTATCCACACAAATCCACTCCTATGCAAGCTCCCCCCTCTCCTTCCAGAATTAATCACCCCTTATTTTCCAGTGCCCTTCACCTTGTACACACTTCTATCGCTGACCAAATATTGCTTCGTTATAATTATGTGTGTATGTGTTTGTCTTCTCTGCTGGATTCTGAGTTCCTGGTGGGTTGGGGCTGGGACTTACTTGTTTTCCCATCTTTACTGCTAGGCAGACTTTCTCTGACACATAGACGCTTGACTGTATTTACTAAAAAGCACAGTGAAACATTCTAAGTAAACTTGACTGTATTTAAAAGAGAAAACATTTTGGACTGTGAGTCAGTGGTCAGTCTTAGGTCTTTAGGAGGCAGTGGGGAGTGTTTGTGGTAGAGAAGGCCATTTGGAGAGATGGTGATACCAGCTTTTCTTCCTGTCTGCTCTGTGAATTTTTTGGTAATATGTTTTGATTGATTTTAGAGAGGAAGGGAGAGGGATAGATAGAAACATCAATGATGAGAGAGAATCATTGATCGGCTGCCTCCTGCACACCCCGCACTGGGGATCAAGGCCGCAACCCGGGCATGTGTCTTGACTGGGAATCGAACCCTGACCTCCTGGTTTATAGGCTGACTCTCAACCACTGCGCCATGCCAGCTGGACTGCTCTGTGAATTTTTTACATTTTCTTTCCTCTGACATTTTTCAGAACATGCAACTTTGGATGCTCTGTTGTTATTCAGAAATTTTCAGGTGTTGAGGAGTCATAATGAAGTTGATAGAAGGGACAGCACTGATACCAAAGTAACAAGTCTTTGGCAGGAAACAAAGGGCAACCAAAACAGCTAGAGACCTAAAAATACTCACGTGTAATGAGGTTTGAAAGGGAACATAACATGCGGCTGTGTGAGATTATCCAGGGAGAAATTTTGGCTCCAAGTACGCTGTTCATTCTATTGGAGCAGAAAAAAAATGATTTCTGCTCTCAGAGTGTGTCAAAACTATTTTTTTCCCGATTTTAGTGTAGTTACTCTCTAAATTTCCAGCATTCTCAAATAATATTTTGAATTAACTGATATTTTAAAACTATAGATAATAGGAAAATAAACCCTTAACTAAACAAAAACACATACTTATTTACAATGCCATGCTTGATTTTCTACTATGCAAAGAATCATCTTCAAATGAAGTAACTTCTCCGGTAACTAAATAGAAATTTCTTCCAAATAAAAGTATTTTACAGTCAAATTTGTAGGTGTTACTATAGCGGCAAGCAAGAACTTTTAAACCAAGATATTAAAGAATATCTTAATATGTTAGATTTATAATTAGAATTTGTCCCATTTAGCATGGACCTAGTACTCTGTTTCTCCATATCCCCTTTGAACTTATTCAAAGTCCCCTTTAAAGATAATTTACCATAGTGCTATTATTTTAGAATTTTTGCAAATGATGAAAAATTTAAAAAGCACAAAGGAGTAGACAATGAAAAGAAAGTTTCATCTCTTGCCTATTTTTTAAGGAACTCATATCTATCCCTTGAAGGCAAGTATAGAGCATATGTATAATGCTTTTACCATATTAATTCATACTTCACAAGTAGTAACACACAATATACACATTGTCTTGCTTTTGCTTTTTAGCACTTGACTTGCATATCTTTTCCTAATAGTTCAAACAGAGCTATATAATTTTACAAATGCATTAGATTCTATTCATTGGTTTTATCATAATTTATCTTAGTCTTCTGTTGATGGACTTTTGGATTGTATATGATCTTTTGCATGTAGGGAATATAACCTAAATTCATCACTTGGTATCAGTGGGAGTAGGAATGTAATTACTGAGCCAAGGAAGGTGTAATTTTAAATTTTGATAGATAAAACAAAATTGCTGCCCATAGAAGAGGTTCCAAATCAATATTTCTCCCAGGAATAAGTAAGGATGCTTATTGTTCATACCTCAGTCAATTGGCTATGTTACAAACTTTTTCATCTTAGTCAATCTGAGTTGCAAAAACTGTATCTCATTGCACGTTTAATCTGCATTTGCTCTTTATAAAGAAATCAGGCATTTTCATCCAGTCATTATTTTTTTCACATGATTTATTTGTCATTTAAAAATACCACTGAGGTATAATTTACATACCATAAAATTTTCCCCATTGTAAGTATGCAATTCAAGTCTTTTTTAAAGTAAGTTTATAGTTGTGTAAACATCACCGCGACCCAGTTTTAGAACATTTCCAAGACCTCAAAATGTTTTCTGTCTATTTTCAGTAAATCCTCTATCCCACAACTACCCATGCATTCTACATTTGCTGAGTGGAATAGTCTACATAAGACAGTTAACTTGAGTCAGTTGATAGCGTTGTTGAAGTCTCCTATGTCCTTGCTGATTTTAAAAAAAAATAAAGTAGTCCTATCAGTTTTTGAATCTCAGGTATTGAAATCTCCAAATAGTCACTATTAAATGCTATTTCTTTATTCCTCTGTTCTGTTACTGCTTTCTTTTTTTTGTTAGGAAAATATTTTTAGAGTATCATTTCAAACCTGTTGTTTTTTTTAAACTATTTTTTTTTAGTTATTCTCTCAATGGTTTCTCTAGGAATTATAAAATGCATCTTAACTTATCAGTTTCCTAGAGATAATAACTAACTGAATTTTAATAAAATATGGAAAATTTTTTCCAATACAGCTCTAGTTTCCTCTTCTTTGTGCTATTAGTATTAGATATATCTTACATTTGTTAACAATCTAACAAGACAGTGTCATAATTATTGCTTTAAATAATCTTATGTCTTTTAAAGACATTAAAGGATACATGAAAAAAATATGCTTTTAGACTGTTTTATATTTACCCACGTATTTTTCCATTTCTGGTTCTTCATTTCATTTGTCACTTTGAGTTACCATCTTGTGTCATTACATTATAGGATTTGTAAAATTTCTTTTAACCTTTTAAAAGTTCTTTTCCTTTCTTCTCAAGAACTCCAAATAGATCAATGAGCTCATCAATATGCTCTCAACAGGTATAAAGAGACTTGGTCAAGAAGATAGGCTAGCTCTTAGCCTGGAAATCAGGGTCTCTCCTCATGTTTAGGGGGAGCTTGATTATGACCAGGTGGGAGAAAGTTTAACTCAAGTACAAAATAGGAATCTGAACAACTTATATTCTAGGTTTGGGAATACTAAATTCAGTGTGAATCTAGTCACATGCAAAATGGGGATATTATTACTTACATAACTTATTGTAAGAAAACAAAGAATTCTCTGTGATTGATGATGATTCTGTCCCATTAGGTAAATATGGGCAAACAGCCATGGCTTACTGGCTCAATCTGTACTGTAGGTCAGAATCTTAAATCCATGATTAAATTTCCCAAGAATGTTGTCAAAGTATTTAAGTCAGACATCCAAGGAATCAAAAAAATGTGTATTTGGAAAAACATCCTTTGAAAATGATGTCTTTATGAAGGTTTGAACTAAATTATGTATTAGCCAGGAGGAGACAACACATTCAACAAAGAAAACAAAAAAAACCTCCAAAATTTAATAGAGTACTGCTTCATTTTTGCATTGTTTACATCAAATAAAGCTATGATTAAAAAGAGGAGAGAACAATTGTCTTGACAAGACATGAAATTGATTATCCTATAATGCTTTACTTTGAAAAAGAAGCATTCTACCCCAGATTAAGTTTGCCTCCACTATGATGTGACACTATCCATGAGCATCTTGCTTGGTAGTCACATTTTTTAAGTATTGACTCTATTATTAATCATTCTGAATATCATTATTACTGTTACCAAGGCATATGAAGGGTTTGTTTTTAAGTTTCAGATGTTCTATTTTAAATCTTTTGCTCTAGATTTTTCTTGGTGACACTTTCTTATTTCTTTGAAATTTATATTCTTCTCTTTTATATTTTGAGACATGTCATGAAGTATTTTATTTCCGCTAACTTTTCCATGATGTTGGAAAGCTACAAAGATTTGTGGAGCTGAAATAAATTCCTTCTTAATCATTTTAGACATTTCTATAATAACAAGTATATGTAACTGCCCAGCTCTGTTGTACTTTAGAAACACTCATTTAAGGGTAGTGGATGTTAGTCTTACTTTATGGTAGAAGAAAAGAGTACAGAGGATTTTGACAGTTATTTTAAGACGGGGAGAAAATTTTGTGTGTCTGGGCAGTGGGGGGGAGGGAAATTAATGAAGGTTTTTCCTGTATTCTGCTGTTGCTTGAGGAAGCAAGGCTATCAAATATGGTGGATTGTAGGTTGACAACTTTTAATACTCGTGGAAGACGCTTCAGGAGCCACAGGATTGAACAGATTGTTCGGGGAAGAATATGTCCTTCTAGGCCTTCTGTTGGATTTTGCACTAAGAGTTCTCCAGAGTCAATATAGTGCATAATTCTTCTCTCCCCATCTCAGTGTTACATTCTTATGGTTGACATTATTACAGAAGTTAACTACCTGGAGAATAGTTAATTCTATTGAAATAGGCTATTTAGAACTCTGACCTCATGGCCTCACCAAATTCACATCATTAAACAATAGATACATTTAGCTAGGGAGATAAAGTAGGGTGTACATGATAGATTACTTCACAGGACTTAATAGGTATTAATTTGTAGCCTGTTTGTTTGTTTTTTCTAAGGCTGGTATAGCTAGAGTGACATTGGTTTACTTCCTATCTGGGAAAATGCCAGACAATTGATGACTTAAAAAAAGAAAGAAAAAGAAAGACATTTATTCATTCAAGTATTTACTGAGTTTCTATTATGTGTGTCTAGTGCAATGTTAGATGCTGCATCTACAATATTAGGCCAAACAGACAAGCTCTATTTTCTTGCAAAAATGTCAAACTAATGAAAGAGATAGGTAATGAAATAATTAAATGAATAAAGATTTCTATAAGGAAGACATATAAAGTCATGTAAAGGTATAAAACCAGGACCACTGGTCTGGAGGCTAAGGGAGACTCATCAACACCAATGGGGCTTATGGTAAAAGCAAGCAATTCAGAAGAGGGAGGAGGTGTGTGCACAGTCCTCATACCGAAAGCAAGCATCTTGTCCCAGGAATCCTCCTTCCCCATCCTTCCCCAATAGCTAAGATGGCAACGCAGAAAATACAAGGGGCACAAATATAAGATATGAGGCTAGAAAGGTAAGCAGAAGCCAGATCATGAAGAATATGAAAAGGTATAAAGGAGGTTGGTCTTTAAAACGCCCAACCTCACAATTCTGGGAAATAGATTCAATTTTGAGCCATCAGTTAAGTAGACCAAGTCTTAGCTCAAGAGTTTTTCAATAATTGAGACTCGTTCTCTTGGAGGAACAATAAAATTAGTGATTTGTGCAAAAAAAAAAAGTCATTTGCCTTATAGTGTGGCGCTGTATTATTCATTTCTGGATGCAAAACTAATTATGTTTGTCAAGTTAAAGTGTATTATCAGCAATATTATTACCACTTAGAAATAATTAATCATCTTTGTTTACAGAGTTATGATGTAACATTGGAGAATATAGTTTTTCATATTCAAAAGGCTTGTGATAAAGGTAGTTTTGTAGGTTTAAACATTATCTTTAGAAATAAAAATATAAGAAGAGCAAAGAATTTGTCTTTCATTCTTTTCTACTGTGGCTATTAGCTGGCTTTAATGTTATAAATGTTTGAACTCATATATTCCAGTAGGCATGGTTTGATGATGTCATCTTTGTCTCCATAAGAAGAGAAAAATATAAAAATGAATCACTTGTTTGTAAATGGGGCAAAAGCTAAGACCACTTCTATGGGAGTTCTTGTACCCTTCAGTTGCCTAGACAAGGGAGCTAAGTTAGGGTTATTTTTATTTTCTTCCATTTTTTTTATGGTTTAGTGGAAGTAGCAAAGAAAATTAAGTGTGACTCATAATATTGCATCATTCCATAGCAATTTGCCCTGATATTCTTTGATAGTTTGTCTTACCTATAATGTTAAGGCAAAATTTATCCTTCTTCTCTCCCATTAGGGAAGTCCAAGAGAAATTGCTTCTCCTCTACCCTCACTTCCAATGCCACACTTGGAAGAATGACTTCATGGGTAGGAGTACATGAAATATGGAATCTGAAATCCTTTTCAGAAAGCTATTGCTAGTTAAAAGACCCTCTGTTCAATCTGGATAGGAGATCAAACCAAATGTTGCATTGAACATCCCTTTTTGAAAGTCTGTGACTGGGCAGAACTTCCTTATAGTAGACTGTGTCCCAAATGATTTACCTCTGATCCTTTGAAGACGTGCACTTTGGGTGTGATATTTTCTTCAGAGGATACTTGGGTGATGTCTGAGGCCCATGATGTATCTGGTTGAGCTCATTGGAGGTCAGGTCTTACTTTTGCATTCACCTTCCTGCCCTTCCAATCCCAACACATGCCTTTTCTTAGCTTTTAGTGACTGAGGAGCCTCGTTTTCTGTTTTCAGATCCTACATACTATGCTCATGTATTTGTCACCGCCCACAAAATGCACTGTGAACCCACTTCATAATAATAAAAAAAGTATTGAGCACATATGTACTCTGACAAGACTTTCCAAGCATTCTCATTCAATGCTCTCAATAACCCCACAAGACAATACTATTATCCCCGTGTTGCATATAATGAAACTAAGACAAAAGAGATTAAATAACTTGCCAGTTGCTAGGAAATAGGAGGATCCAGATTTGAACCCAGGCAGGCTAACAATATTAACAACTTGACAGTATTGAGCAAACTCTATCATATTAACAATTAACACTTATTTATCATCTTAGCTTCTGCTTAATGAAAAAGTAGATCTCATATGGCATAAAATCTCCCAGGAACTCACATCTGGACCTCCTTCAGTAGGCCCAAGGAGAAGGAAGGCTGACTGGGTAAAGGGGAGCCTCTGTTTCTAGTTCATTTTTTATTGAGGTAAGAAATGTACAAAGAAGGAGAGAAGTGTTATAAAAAGGCTACTGAAAAGAATTGTGAGATGCAATACCAGTTATGGGCTTTATTTTTCCTTCCTCCTCTGCTGAGATATGGTGCTTAAGCAAACTCGGATGAAAAAGATGGTTCTGAGTTTCTGAGTAAATACATCAAATGTGGAGTGATTCTGATGGAGAATGCCCGTGGAGTGAAAGGAAAGAGGGGGACTTGGATCTGGTCTCCATTCTGCTACTCACCGGTAAGCCTTGAGCAATTCAAGACTTGCCTCTGTTTTCATGCTGTTAGCTTGGGATAAGCAAAACAACTAAGCTGCAAGAAGCTGGTATCTGGACCAGCCTAGTTCTTGAGGTCCTTCTAAGCCTGTAAGATTATAAAATTTAAAAGCAGCAAAGGACAAGCATTTGAACCCACTTCTGGGTCAAGGAATGACTAAAGACCATGCCTGATGAACAGAAGGTTAAAGGGAATAGAAGTATCTCTGCTGTCCAATACTTCATAATTCCTTTTCCATATACATGTGCAATCAAAATGAACCAAGTTAACAAAAAGCATCAATCATTTTTGAAAAAAATTTGTGCACAGGAACTTGACCTGCTGGGGAGTGTTACTGGGAGCTAGTGGCAGCTCACGAGGACAGCAAGATGATTGTCACTGGTGATATGCCTACTTGCCTGATTTGAATATTCCTCCTGTTATCTCCCTAAAGCACTCAGCTGTGATTTCAAATGTCATTAAGATTTCCATGGTAAATTAGCTTCCAATTATTTTTGGTCTGTCTGAGGCCACAGCATGTCTGCTTAAACAGGATTGCCAATACCCTTTGAAGGGACGAGATGCAAATAAGCCATTGACACAAGTGTGGTTATCTTTGCTTTTCTCAGAAGAAAAACACAAAGATGGCAGAGACTGTATGTGTTTACACGGCTGTTCGTGGCATGTGGCACAGAGGACACTGCTAAGTAATGGTCTTGATCACAATGAACATTTCTGGGCTCGGGACCCCCAGTGGTGAAGTCATTTTTGGATCTGATTGATATTTAGAGCCCATGCTGTTTGGTGAAGAATAAGGCTCAAGCTTTCTAGCATCACTTCCTTAGTCAGTTTTCTCTGTGTTGTTGTTGGTTTTTTTTTTTCTTCAAAGTAACTGAATGCAGCTTCGTGCCTCCAGCAAAAAGAATCATCAATAAATTTAAGCTTGTTTCATGGGTAACGGCAAGAAAACATCACAACACTCTCAGACAGTTGTATTGATCAGCATCATTTCACTCAGGCTTCCTGCTGTGTTATGGAACATCTAAAGAGCCAGGTTATAGGAAACCTACTTCCACCACTGCTTCTTGCTATATTTATTCAAATAACAGAAAAACTAGTCTGGGGTTAGCCCAGATTTTGTATTTCATCACAATTTTATGTGCTCCAGAGAACGAGTGAATATAAATAGATCATTGACAATGAGGGCATATTGTCATAGGCATGGAGAGTGAAAGAAAGGAAGAAAAGAAGGAAAGAAGGTGGGAAGGAAGAAAAAAGATATATAATAGAAATAAATGAGGATGATGCTATTATTATAAAATCTTTATAAACCTACCCTAATGAGTTTACTGTTCATGCCTTTTAAGGCCTGGATTTGAAATTATACACCAAAATTATAATTTTATAATTACATTCAATATGAAAAGTGATATTTGTCTTTGACCACATACTTAAAAACAATGAATCATTATGTATACTTTTGGAATATACACCCATATATTTAGAATTTGTGATGAGTTAGAGTGGGACTGGTCTGAAATTTTGCTGTCAGGGGATGAATAGATTCCTCATTATGTAAGCTCTTGAATATTATTTTTTCCCACGGACCCAAGAATACTGACAACATTCTGTGGCAATGAATGTGTTTGTGTGGGCTGATTTGTAGTGAAAGATCAAGGGAAGTTTGTCAGCATCCCAGGTGATAAAAAAGATGTGGAGAAAACAAGGTGAGATTAAAAAGAAAAAAAAAAAGAGGGAAGTAGAAATGATTCAGCTATTAGGAAGCAGTAGATATAAGAAAACAGTGGAGACTTCTGTTTTGTAAGGATCATTTAGGGCCATGGCTTGTAGTATTATAGGTTCTACAGAAGGGAGAAAGAAACACACATATGAGCACAGACTACAGTCAGGCTGTTTTGTGTATCTCTTTCTCCTCCTCCACCTCCTCCTCCTTCTCTTCCTTTTCTTCCTCCTCCCCTTCCTCCTCCTCCTCTTCCTTTTTATTCCTCCTCCTCCTTCTTTCTTCTTCTTGCTTAATTTTTCTTTTTCACACTATTACAGATGTCCCTATAACCCTCTTCCTCCTTTGCCAACCTTCACCCGACTCCTGCCCCCTAGGTAGCATTTTTTAAAATCCCATTCCATAAGACATAAAATAAGAAAAATAACAGAAATCTCTATGAGATTATGTAATTCCAAAGAATTGCACAATTAAGAAAGGAAAGAGGTGGGATTTGAACTCAGATCTATCTGACTTTACTCTTTGCTATTGTGACACAAGGTAGTTTCCAAAGGAGACCACAATATTATCTCTCATCCCACAAGCTCTTCTACAATGTGATCTCTCCATTCCCCATCAAGAGATGGTATCCAATTCTGCTCCCCTAGAATCTGCGCTGGCCTGTGACTCACTTGTAAGCAATAGAATGTGGTAGAACTGACACTGCATGACCTCCATGGCTTGATCAGAAAAGCCCAGAGCCCAGGGACACATGCTCTGTGGGAAGCCAGCTTCTATGGTAAAAGACAACCCTGATACTGCCATCTAAGAAAGGCCACATTAGAAGCTCTTATCAGTAGTCCTAGCTGACCCCTGCCTTCTGGCCATTCCTACCAAGGTCACAGCCCTGTATGTGAAGCTGTCTTGGTTCCTCCAAATCAGCAGTGCCACCCCTCAGTACCACTGAGTGATCCCAGTCAGCATTTAGCGCAGAATAGTCTAGCCAAGCCCTGCCCACATTCTTGACCCAGAGATCCTAAAATATAATAATTTGGGGAAGTTTGTCACATAGTAGTAGTAACTGGAACACCTTTTAACCATATGGTTGCCCTTTGTCCCAAGGCAAAGCAAACAGAGAAAGGAGAAAAGACCCACACCTTAGTGACTGGGAGAACCTTGACATCCTCATCTGAGGCTAACTAGAAACCGGTTGAAACTGATAAGAGTTTTTTCAGGAGGCTAGATAGAGAAGGAATTGGGCTGAGTACAAGCTAGTGGGAAAATCCAAACTAAAAGGCAACTATAAATAAGATGTTACATCTTTGCCATAGCTCCAGATCATCTCTATTCCCTTCCCTCCTCCCATAATCTTTCCCAGTTCTAACCTTACACTGTTATCTAAACTCAGCTCAGTCAATTCTTCCCCTACCTCAAAATACTCTGCTCACTCATCCATGCCTACGGAATGGAGTCTAAATTTCCCACCCTGTCAGATCAGACTGAATAAAGACTAAGAGTAAAGGGTTTGGTGTCAGAAAGACTTGGGGGTAGGGGATGGGGAGGAAGGGCTAAATTTATAACCAGAAAACCTTGTGGTCTGTCAATGTTTTTGTGTCATCTGTTTCTGAATATGTAGCATTTACTATGACCAAGATCATGTTTTTTAGAATAATGTGGTTTTTCTATGAAAGGCATCCTTATAGACAGATACTCATGTTGAAACTTTATAAATTTTCTTGAATTTCTCAGTGAATTTTACTCTTGGTCACCCTTTCTAAGATAATTAAATTATTCCAAATAATATAAGGCTTATTTGAGATTCCAGACAGTTATTCATAGCACTTGTTCAATCAAAAAAGGTATCAGGGAAGTGTACATTAAAATTGCTAGAGAAAGTGCCCTAGATAATTCAAGAGTTATATTTATCTTCCAAGTTCATGGAGAAGTGCATCATTCAAAGTATGTGGAAAAGCCCTCAGGCCTCCAAATGCTTTGTCACAGTTAAGGGTGAGTAATTTATCTCCCCCCCTCCCCCCAACCATTTTTATAGACTTACGATTGGTACAGGTTTTAAAGGCAGTGGTAAAGTTTGCCAGGGGACCTTCTGATCTTTCACCCCAACAGAAAAGTCCATTTGTACCCCACTGTCTTTGCTCTAAGTGGCACGGTCATGGGAAAAGTGGTGGCTACTTCAGTGCTGATAGTACTCTGTGACTAAAGTCAGTGGCAGTATCATAAGGTGAAGCATCAGTGGTGAGAAATTGTGGGTTTATCAGATGTTGGAGCGGGAATACTCAGCCTTGGAGATCATTTGAAATACATGCTCAGGGTTAACACCAAAGATCTTCTGAAGGGACCCTATCAGAGAATGTTAACCCAAGGACATTTGCCTGGGCTTTTGGTTCACTATTTACCTCACTCCTTCCTTAAACCCCATCGTCTATGCTTTTGGATTAGCTTTTCGTATCTAATTTATTACTTTCAACCACATTTGAATTTGGCATCATCTTTTAATTGACTTATAAATGATTTGGCCGACATTCACTTTTCTCTCACCATATGCCAGGTTCTAAGAGGCCAGCATATCAAGGCATTTGAGAGCTTTATTTGCAGATCCGACCACTTGTATCTGATCTCAGCTTTGGCTTTTGCTTTGGGGTAAATTATTTAACCTCTCTGAATATCCTTTGTATTACTTGAAAAGTAATAAGTTTTAATACATGTACTTGCTCAAGAGGTTGTTATGATAGTCGAAAAAGACACTATATACAAAGTGCTAAAAACAACCCTTATTGTTGCTGCTGTTGTTAAGTTCTTTTAAGTATGTGATATTAAACCATCCTCTATTTACAACTTCGCGATTCTAACTCTGCCTTACCAACTTCCAGGGCTCCCAGGCTGTTTCCCTGCTAATTGCTAGTTCCTTTGCTATTCAAGTGTGGTCTGTTGGCCAGCAGCCTCACCTGGGAGCTTGTTAGAGATGCGGCATCTCAGGCCCCAACCCATTTTTCTGATTCAGAATCTGCATTTTCACAAGGCCCTTTGAGTGATTCAAGTGCACACAACCTTGGAAAGGCCTGATCTAGATCAAAGGGAATGTGACGTACTAGTAGTTGTGGGGAGAAGGGTAAAGGATGTAAATCAGTGTCCTGAACAAGACCTAGGGCTGGGTTATTTTTATGGGCCAACAGGAGCCAGCAGAAGGGATGGTTTGCCCTGGATTCCCTACACAAAGAGGAATGCAGGAAATAATGAGGGATCTTAGAGCAAATATGGGGGCACCTACAGCTTGGCTTTCTGTTTAAAACTCTCATTCAAGTTTCCTTAAGAATAAAATGAAAGGCTCTCATGATTGGAATCCTGGAGTAGGGAATAGACCTCAAATCCTTCAGGCTTCCCACAGCATCCATTTTGAGACAAGCTGAGGGCGTGCCAGCATGAAGGTCATAGATGATTGTTTATCAGTCATTTTTGAGGGAAAAAACCCTTTAGTTTGTCTTCCATTTTCTACCTTTTTATTCTGAGCTTCACTAGAGGCCCCATGACTAGAGAAGACATAATGCTGTGTAGAAAGATGAAAAATATATCCCTGCCCAAACCAAAAATTGCTGCAGCACTTCAAGGACATAGAAAGTCGCCATGATATTAACATTGAACCATGGCCTCTGCTCTCACTTTATGCGTAAGGATCTCACCAGAGGAGAGATGGCATCAGAGACAGGCAATCTTCATCTTTCTTCCCCCCCAGTCCTCTAAAGACATTGTTCAGCAAATTAAACAGGTAAACACGATTGTAAGGAGAATGTTTAAACTGCTTAAAAGAACAAATTGTTTTTTAACATCCTTAAGCAGCTTTTAGAAGCAGCTTTTACATACAAATAATGACTATGCTAATTGCAAGTCTTTCTCTGTCTTCATTAAAAATATGCATCTCCTTTGGGACTTCTAAAAGGCAGCTCATTGTTGTTCTTGTAGTTACTACACATACTTGGGTGCACCTATTTAAATATCTTTATAACGTATGTGTTTTTGCAATTGAGGTAGGTCTTCTGCACACATATAGTTGAATTTGTGAGATTCTACTACTTGTAAATATGTATAAATTTGCAAATAAATGTCAAAATCCCCAATATGCTCAATTAATATTTGACAAAGGAGGCAAGAACATACAATGGAGCCAAGATAGTCTCTTCAATAAATGGTGCTGGGAAAATTGGACAGATATATGCAAGAAAATGAAACTAGACCACCAACTTACACCATACACAAAAATAAACTCAAAATGGATAAAGGACTTAAATGTACGACAGGAAACCATAACAATTCTAGAAGAATCCAAAGGCAACAAAATCTCAGACATATGCCGAAGCAATTTCTTCACTGATACAGCTCCTAGGGCACTTGAAACGAAAGAGAAAATGAACAAATGGGACTACATCAAAATAAAAAGCTTCTGCACAGCAAACGAAACCATGAACAAAACAACGAGAAAACCCACTGTGTGGGAAAACATATTTGCCAATGTCATATCTGATAAGGGTTAATCTCCAAAATTTATAGGGAACTCATACAACTTAACAAAAGGAAGATAAACAATCCAATCAAAAAATGGGCAAAGGACCTAAATAGACACCTTTCAAAAGAGGACATTCAGAAAGCCAAGAGACATATGAAAACATGCTCAAAGTCACTAATCATCCGAGAGATGCAAATCAAAACAACAATGAGGTACCATCTCACACCTGTCAGACTGGCTATCATCAACAAATCAACAAACGACAAGTGCTGGAGAGGATGTGGAGAAAAAGGAACACTTGTGCACTGCTGGTGGGAATGCAGACTGGTGCAGCCACTATGGAAGACAGTATGGAGTTTCCTTAAAAAACTGAAAATGGAACTCCCATTTGACCCTGTGATCCCACTTCTAGGAATATATCCCAAGAAACCAGAAACACCAATCAGAAAGGATATATGCACCCCTATGTTCATAGCAGCACAATTCACCATAGCTAAGATCTGGAAACAGCCTAAGTGCCCATCAGTAGATGAATGGATTAGAAAACTGTGGTACATCTACACGATGGAATACTATGCTGCTCTAAAAAGGAAGGAACTCTTACCATTTGCAACGTCATGGATGGAACTGGAGAGTATTATGCTAAGTGAAATAAGCCAGTCAATGAAGGAAAAATACCACATGATCTCACTCATTCATGGATAATAGAGACCATTATAAACTTTTGAACAATAATAGATACAGAGGCAGAGCTGCCTCAAACAGATTGTCAAACTGCAGCAGGAAGGCCGGGGAGGGTTGCGGGGCAGGAGGTAGGGGGGTAAGAGATCAACTAAAGGACTTGTATGCATGCATAGAAGCATAACCAGTGGACATAAGACATTGGGGGATAGGGGAGGCTAGGGGACTGTCTAGGGCGGGGGGATAAAATGGACACATATGTAATACCCTTTGTAATACTTTAAGCAATAAAAAAAAAAAAAAGTCAAAATCCATTGTGTCTGTTTTTTTTTTTCCCATTCAGCTTTCTAGTTTACCTAGTTATACTAGTTATGTATCTGTAGAACTGAATATTAAGAGTTTAGGGAATTATAATATTATTGCTTTGAGTCATAATTTGGATTACTACTGATATTCCTATATTTTCAGAATATAATTTACTCTAGGTGTAACCAATTACTTTTGGATATCGAACCTGTAGGATTTATTAATCTGCATGACTAATTTGCATTAGTATGAATAGGAATACTGATTATTTCTGAATTATTCATCACTTATGGATCACTATCTGAATGCAATTGCTTCCTTAAAAACTGAAAACATAGTATTTGTTTCATTTATTTTGTACATGATGCAGTTTATGTTTTTAAATATAATAATTAAAAGTAAGCCCAGAAAAACTCAAGGAAACAGAAGTAAATGTTAACAGGCACCTATGGTAGGATGGTTATCTAACTGGGCACTGAGTTTGACTGTAAATTCAAAGTGGCTAAAGAAATAAAAAGAAGTGTTAAATTTCATAGTTAAATCATCATCCATTTTTAATCCTTGACTTACATCTTTGAGTAAAACCCACCACAAGTGCTAATAATTTATATTTTAATAAACTTAACATGGTCTGGTTATTAAAGTTTAACTAAGAATGCTGCCAAGTGACCATGGTGACAGGATTCTGAGTTTTGACTGCTACATAGATGCTTGAATAATTTAGGTGAAATCAATTTTTGGAAATAACTCAAAGCAATGCTTAAGATATTGTCCAGTTATGCACAAAATCTAATCATATGTGTATAATTCCAAAATACAGCTTTATATGATAATTAATAATAAACTGATTTAAAAAATTGAAAATTAAAAAAATTTAAAAACTCAAATTATTTCTTTATTTATACTGACATTTTTCATCCAAAATTGACTCATCCACTCAAGTCCCTTGTACATCTGCTGATGAGTTCTCCTGTCCCTCCCCTCCCCCCTTTAAAATCGGAATTAGGGAAGTTTCCACTGAGTTTCATTTTTCACTTAAACCAATTAAGGATCTCTTCTACAGAGTAGGCTAAACATACTTCTTTGGATCCTCATCAACTTGTAACATTGTTCAAACAATTGGTTGTTTTAGTGACCTTATAAGAACATAGGTTATACCAGTTACCTTAGTAAAAGTATTTCGGGTATGACTGATGGTCTAATTTAATAAAGGATGATAATTCAAAAATTAGAAGGAACCTAGAAAATAAAGTATATATTTTAAGAAAGCCTTCAGCAAGTTGAGTGAAATAATAATTAAAATTTCTAATACATGTCTATAGAGCCATAATCAGAACATTTAATAAATGTTAGGATCTCTTCTGAAATTATTACAGGGAAAAAATGATATGTTGCTATTAACATAGTGCAGGGCATTCAATTCACCTCTATGCATGCATACATGTATATGCGGTATGAATATAAATGTCCATAAAGCCAATGTGGTATTTAAATGTCTCCTCCTATCAGGATAAACAATGTATTTTCTTATAACTAAAAATGAGGACAGAATGAAGAGAGAAAAAATAAAATTCTCCCTGGCAAGCTGAGATTAATAATGACAAGCTGAGAATAATAATGGGCATTAAGAACAACAGAGAAGTTTTTAAGAAAGCAGCGTGAAGTCCAACCAACCTAGACTTTGATTGCTGATGACATATCCTTTGTAATCTTCTCTCCTTCATCTCCATCTGTAAAATTGTCTTACAACTACTTTCATCTCAAAGTTGTTCAAGTCAGCCAGAGAACTCTGACTCCTTTTGACACAATAGATTCCGCCCTCCCCGTTTCTTTTCTATAGGGATCACCAATATAGCAAACAATTATGAATCTTCAGGGAAAAACAGAATAACCGTGCAGAGCTGAGCATTTTTTACCTCAGGGGTTTATTGATTTGTGCAATGACTTTTGTCCTTGGTAAATCTCAATTTTCAGTGGTGTGCAATTTTTTATGTATAAGCCAGACTCCTGGGGCATTTATTCAAGTAATACCTACTTTATTGGGAAACTTGTTTTTCTCCGCAGGACTTCACTCTAGACAAAATGAGATTTTGAAAAGATAAGTAGTATACTAAAATGATGAACTAATGTTAAGGTCAAACTAGCCTTAGGTCAGCTTTACAATTAATTTTTAGTAAAATTGGAAACCAAATTTTTATTATAGATGGTCACATAATACTCTGAAATAGTTTCTCAATCTTGTTATTACTGATATTTTGAGTTGGGTAATTATTTCCTCCTGGGAAGCTGTGCTGCGCATCATAGGATGTTCAGCAGTATCACCTAAACCAGGGGTCCTCAGACTTTTTAAACAGGGGGCCAGTTCACTGTCCCTCAGACCGTTGGAGGGCCAGACTACATTTAAAAAAAAACTATGAACAAATTCCTATGCACACTGCACATATCTCATTTTGAAGTAAAAAAACAAAACGGGAACAAATACAATATTTGTATTTGCATGTGGCCCGTGGGCCGTAGTTTGAGGACCCCTGACCTAAACTATACCTACCAGATGCCAGTAGCACCCTAGCCATCAGTTGTGACAACCGAAAATATATCCAGAGAGTGCCAAATGTCCCCTGTGGGCAAAATCACTCCAAGATTGAGAAGCATTATTCTAAAGTGTTTTGTGACCTTTCTTGCAAGTCACACAGAAATTTTGGTTTATTACAGCTAGAAATCTTCATCTGATCTAGGATCCCTCTCTGGGAAAGTTCTTTAAAACTGAGCCTCAGTTTACTTATTTGTAAGACATCTAAGTAATCCTCAATTCTTCTGGCCTGTACTTATCTCTTCTATGATGCTTAAGTCCAGCAGGTTGGGACAGTAGTTCCTTTGGAACGACTGCTGTATGTTTCTCACCAGCAGGGCCTGCACAGTTTTCCAGTCATCATTGCCTCTTGGAATTCGACTACCTCCAGCAGCTTAAATATGGCTCTTCCTCCTTCTACCTCTGTTTCTAAATCTACTGATTCTCCCAGTCAGTGAACATGGATCCCCAATAGTTTAATATCTTGGTTAAGGTGATGCTAACTGTTGAAATAGATAAAACTATAAATCTCAGTGACTCATTAAAAATAGTTTACTTTCCATGCATATCATTGTCCATCCATGTGTATGTATATCTTTTAATTTTGATTGGATACCTTCCATGTGATCTGTGGGACGCAGATTCCTTTCATTTTGTGGTCTCATTCTTCTCTAAGTCCTTGAAGTACTTGCTTTTAAAATGAATAGACAAAGAGGCCTGGGGAGGAGGTACACTCACATTTTAACCATCTTTGCTTAAAAGTGGTATACAAAACCCCTTCTTATTCCATTTTCCAGAACTTAAGTCACTGACCCCACCTAACTGTAAGTCAGGCTGGGAAATGCAGTCTAGCTGTGTAGCCATTTGAAAAAGAAAACTGGTTTTGATAATAGTCTCTGCCAGACTCACTCTTCCCATGTATCTGGTCATCTAGCGTTCTTCTGGCTCTACTCACCTCCTGGTTATGCCTGGAAACCAAAGTGGGCTCTATCAAAGCTCTTCTCCTTGATAACACAGTTCCCTTGCTCCGAGGAGACCTGCTGCACTTGCTCATCAATCTTTGTGTTGTACACTGGAGTCATCTCTCAGATCCCCAGTGTCCCCCAGCTGCAGAATATAGTAATGGCTCATGAAAGTGGTGGTTCTTGATTTATTTCCTGCTCCCCAGTGTTAGCCAGGCTCCTTCTGATTGCCTGATAACCTTGTATCCATTGCGGTTTGAGGTTGGAAATCCTTCTATTTCTCTGACATCATTTTTGCAATAATTTCCCCCAATGTTCTTTCCCCTCCTTAAGCTAGAATCTTCTTTGCCTTGCAAATCTTGACAGATGATTTCTCATCTAATTTTCCTTTTAGCCGAAGATTATCAAAAGGAAAAGTTCAGCCACTCTTTACCTAAAAGCCTTGTAGTGACTCCCTTAATTGTCTTCTTTTTTCTTGTTTGGAAAAAGAGGTACTGCTTTTTTATAATAGTATGCCTGATAAAATTGACACCATCACTTCATACTTGCTAGGGCCATTTTCTTCATTTGTCCCTACTCTCTCAGGGCTTCTAATGTTTTTTTCCACTTATGTTTGTGATTTGAATGAACAGATGTGTGAATGGCAAACTTCTTGAGTAAAAATCCTACTCTGTTTCATTGTCTTTTTTTTTTTTTACCACTAAATTTTGTTGAAATTCCTGAAATTATTGTCTTCTTCTAGCTTCATAAAAATTATACTCTTGAAGATCCCTGGATCTTATAAAAGACTTTTCAAATCTAGACACTTTTCCTCAGTTCACATACATCTCCCTATAGTATCAGCTCTACTGTCTGTTGTTTTTTGAATCCTTGTATCTCTCAGGACATCTCCCACCATCCTACCCTCAAGATGCAGATGCTTTTTCCTACTGTATTCAGCTTCTCTTTTTTTTTTCTATAACCTTGGGCATCTTTAGTTCACCATTTATTTTCTCTCTTTTTTTTTTCTAGAACAAAAGCATCTATCTATGCACATGTCATATTTTGTAAAAATAACTAATTTCAATTACAGTTTGTTCATGTATAAATGTCAGAAAATAAACATTAGAAGAAAAAAAGAATATTTACCTCTAATCACATCAGTTAGATAGAACCAGCATTAATGTTTTATTGCACAGAGTGAACATTATAAATGTTTATTTTTGGGTCATGCATATTGTTTGTACATTTGCTTTTCTACTTTATGTATCATGAACATTTTCCCTTTTTAATGTATACATTTCTATTCTTTTTAGTGGCAGTATAATTTTTCATAATTTCATTAACCATTGCTTGAAGAAAACTTCAAGCAATTAGGTTGATCTTGCTTAAACTTTGCATCTGTCATTTCCCTGCTTGGAAATCTCACAAATGCACTCGGGCGGGCCTTATGGTTAAAGCCAAACTGAACTCTCTAGAATGTCAGTCAAGCCTTCCCCCCTTCCACACAAATGTTCTCTCTCTCTCTCTCTCTCTTTCTCTCTCTCTCTCTTTCTCTCTCTCTCTTTCTCTCTCTCTCTCTCCAGCTTGAACCTTCTATGTCTCTCTAGGCTAATATCCTGTCCTCCTGGTGCTCCATACTCTTCCCTGATTCTGAATGTTTGCATTCCCACCCATTACTTTTTCAAAGATTCAGAAAGGCACTGCAGTGTCCTCCCCCTTCTATAGCACACTCTCTCCCAGTGGTATATTTTCTTCTCAAACCTTGATTAGTTCTGCCTTTGCCACCGATTTTCTACCTAATTAGCCACCACTTAACTGTCATCCTGGGGTTCAACTATACTAAGCTCCTTCTTGGTAGGAGAGAAATAATGTTCACCTTTCACTCTCCTGAACATTCATTCTGTTTATAGCCCATAAATGTATTCAATACTTACTGAGCATCTACTATGTGCTAGTCACTGTATTTGGTTCTGGGGATGAAGTAACTAAATAAGCTTTGGTCTCTATCTAGTTTGTGTTTTATAAACTTACCTTTTTAAACATACCCTTAATATCCATATTTCCCCCGTGGGCTCAATTACAGGCTGCTGTTACTCTACCTCATTCTCAAAACTGTTCTCTGATAAACTTCTTTTCACAATCTAGGTAAGAACCTGGAAATTTAATGAATAAGCACAGCTCAGTCCATTATTTATGAAATTTGGTTTTGTTTTATCTGGCCTATCTTGGGTAATAAATGAAAGTATTCGAAAGTATCACAGGAGTGAGAGAGCCCGACAGCTTCTCAAAATCAATTCTGTGGCTATCCATGGAAAGGATTATTGCATTTTAAAGAAAAATGCATACAATATCTTCTTATATTCTAATTTTCTAGTGTTAAATAAGATTTGCTTAATGAAAGTAAACACAAATTAGCAAAAAGATGTAAGAGTAAATGGAACGAGGGTACAGCTGTGGATTTATATACTGAACAGCAAAAGCAATGCAAATGCCGTAACTTTTAGCTTTAGTCCCCAATATATTGGAATGGATTCAATTTGAAAAATCCTTTGATTAAGAAAACTGGAAATCCCCAGCCTTTGATAGGTATTAGGTTCTGTTCTGCACTGTGAAATGTGCAGTTTTATCTTGATCTTAAAGCTTAAAAAATATATTTACATTTAAGAAAATATCTTAAAGAACGTATAAATACTGAGGTCTCTGGGTCATAGTTTCTCTAGTTATCAAACTCTCTAAGAACATATGCAGGAAATGTTGGGGATGAATAGAGAGATTTTATACTTTCATTTGTAACAAATAATTCACCGGAAAAGAAAGGGGAAAATCTCCCAAGTAAAAGACAAAAATTCAATTAGGGATATAAATGATCAATATTTTCTTTTGGCTAATCTAATAATAAACTCAGGTCCAGGAAAATGGGGAATATGAAACACCTATGATGCTAATAAAAGAAGAAAGAAAAGAAGCAATGATGATGATTTATTTACAAGTACCCAGGGACTTAATGAGAAATTTTCCTGGGCAGAATGACATGATGTTTATTATGTTTATTACTCACACCTCCTATTCAAGATAATCTTTAAAAATATATGAGAATTAAGACAATTGATGAATGTTTTTTGGTTTCAACATTTTATATCTAAAATTTTAATTGATAATTAAACTAAGGAAGACAGATTTTTAAAGTAGGATTGTTATTTCTCTTGATTTAATTCACTGGAAAGTTAGAAAAGTTGGTTATTTAGAGAACAGTTTCTGAAAGCACAGAGGCAACATTTAATAATATATATCATAAATAATACATGTGTATTTACAAAAAGCAGATGGTTCTACCTAAGGCATAAGTAAAACTTTTTGGCTGATATAATTTGCTGCATTTCTATGTTTGCTCTCTCCTTGCCTTACAAAGCCTAGAATGTTCCCTGGTGTTCTGAGGTTTTTCAGAAGTTTTTGTACACCTTTTGTTGTTTTTATTCCCTTTAAGCATAATTTTCACTTTATATTCACAGGTCACGTGTTTCCAAGACACAAGATAACCATGTCTCCCTGACAAAAATCGCACATGTATCATCATTGAATGGCTATCAGCGAACTGTGAGTACGGAAATGGTTTTGCATATCTATTTACCGAGTTGATTTCTTCTTAAACTTAAGTACAACATTTTGCTTAAGAATACATTTTGTTTCAATCTAAGATAGTGTTCTCTTGGCAACAATGCTTTTAGAAATATTACTTCAGAGCTCAAACCGCTTACCAATGAGCTAACGTGCAAAGAATCGGAATACGGAGAAATTAAGGGTGAAACTGTTGTGGGTCACAGCTCTGGCCCTGTGGGTTGCTGCCGCTGAAGGTACTCAAGAAGTGGCTGCATCACCATGCGGAAGCTGTGTTTAGTTAACGATGTTTTGCCATGAGGATGTTGGAACTAGATCAGTAATTTATTGTATTGTTATTGTTCTTTGGATCTCAGGTTCAGAGCTCACATGAACACCTTAACTCATAGCATTGGGTCATTATCATCCACTCAAGAGTTATATTTTCCTAATTTTATTTTATTTCATTTGGCCTTTTGTTTTTTTGCCAATACTCACCTCCATTTAATTCTCTTAATTTAGAACTCACTCAGGTGTCCTTAAATTACTCTTAAATATGCATGTATTCTTATTAAATATGCAGAATTTATGAGGACATGTGTTTTAAATGTATAAACATGGTGTTATCTACCAATCTCATTTAGTTTTTTACTTTAGACATTTGCTATTATCTATTTACATCTGATGCATATTATAGTTAATAATTAGTGGATTTAAAACTTTTGTTTTTGGCTGTAGAATTCTCTGTTAGAATAAAATTCTAAAGACCATTAGACATGACAGACACATGAAAGAGGGCTACTTTGCTAGAGAGGGTGTGTGGGCGTCTGAAGCTGCACTCAATCTGCTTTCCCTTCCTTATTCCCTAAAGTGACTCCTGAAGCACCTCTTCTGAATTAAGGGCACTTTGGGACACGTTATGGAAACCCTTGAACTAGAAGCTTTCTCAACCCCATCTTCCTCCCTTTTCCAGTATCTAGCCTTCTGTAAATGCAGTGCAGTCATGTCCGCATAACGACTTTTCAGTCAACAATGAACCACCTATATAACAGTGGTGTCAAGAATTCCTATTGCTTAGTGACATTGTAGTCATCTGAATGTTGTAGTGTAATGCATTATTCATGTTTTTGTGGAGATGCTGGTGTAAACAAACTACTGTGCTGCCATTAATATAGCACATCCTATTATGTACAATACATAATACTTGATAATGATAATAAACAACTGTTACTGGTTTTTGTTTTTACTATACCATACCTTTTATCATTATATGAAAGTACACTTTTTCTCCTTATAAAAATAAGTTTGCGGTAAAACAGTATATTATGTTACACCAGCACTGGCCTCATACATCTCATGTTTACCGTCTTTCCCGATTGCATCATTTTCTCTTGTGCTTGATTCAATCTCATGTTGTTTTATAAATTTAATATTGCTTAAGTGTACAGTGTTCATAAAGTCTCTGGTAGTGGACAGTAATGTCCTAGACATTCACATTCATTCACCACTCACTCACTGATCACCCAGAGCAACTTCAAGTCTTGCCAGCTCTGTTCAGGTACCTATACAGGTGTACCATTTAAAAAAGTATTTAAAAATATTTTACTTACCTTTTTTATTTATATGTACCAAAACTTACCATCTATACTAATAAAAAGGTAATATGCTAATTAGACTGAACATCTTCTAGACGACCCTCCGGACGTTCTTTCGGACAAAGCCATGGTGGCAGGGCTGAGGCAGAGGCAGTTAGAGGTGATCAGGCAGGCAGGGGAGAGCAGTTAGGAGGATCAGGAAGGCAGGGAAGAGCAGGTAGGGGGATAAGACCATCAGAGGAGAGCAGTTAGAGGGATCAGGCCAGCAGGGGAGAGCAGTTAGGAGGATCAGGAAGGCAGGGAAGAGCAGGTAGGGGGATAAGACCATCAGAGGAGAGCAGTTAGAGGGATCAGGCCAGCAGGGGAGAGCAGTTAAGGGGATCAGGCCAGCAGGTAGGTGAGCGGTTAGGTGCCAGCAGCCCTGAGGGGTCCTAGATTGGATAGTGTGCAGGCCAGGCTGAGGGACCGCCCCCCCCCCCCCCCCCGCACACGAATTTTGTGCACCGGGCCTCTAGTTGTGTTATAATTGACTATAGTTTCAGTACAGTAACATGCTGTTCAGCATTGTAGCCTAGGAGCAATAGGCTATACCATATAGCTTAGGTGTATAGTAGGCTATACCATCTAGGTTTGTGCAAGTGCACTCTATGATGTTCACACAATGATGAAATTGCCTAATGATGCATTTCTAAGAATGTATCCCCAGAGTTCAGCAGCGCATGATTGTGTATATTTTAGTTTATTTGAGCTTTTTGTCACTCCAGTTAATCTTTGTGAGCAAGGTCTGGTGTTGATGGATTCACTCAGGCCTCCAAACACATATTAAGGGAGTGAGTGGGCACAGTCCTTATTTGACAAATGGCGACACTGTGGTATATATACAAATAATTTATGCAATAGGCTTATAGAGTGCTTTGGAAAAGAGAAGACAACAGTAATTTACCTCTCTCAGTGTGAAAAGTTACTTCATTCTTATTTCAAATAAATGAGATATGGAAACTTAGCACCTCATGAGACATCACATGGAGTAGAACCTTAATAAAGTTTTCTGAAAACTTATCAAGCATATATATGTCATATTTAATGGAAAGTTCCATAGATTTCTGCCTTCATACACAAAGTATAGTGAAGAGAAATATGAACTAACTGCTGGGATTTCGAATTGGTATATCTTCCTTCATGCTCTGTTTCTTTCTTGTATTCCTTGCTAATGTCAGTTTGTCTATCATTAGCAGCCAGTCTTTTCTACCTCCCCTTAATTGTCATTTCTAATATGTTAGTAATTGAGAAACCAGATAAGCAAACTTTGAAACTTTGGCTCCAAATACACAATTCTGCTTGAAGGCTTTAATATCCCCCGAATAAACTGCACAATATTTAATGTTTTTATTTTGTGGCAGCTCTTTTGGTTACTCAGAGTTTCATTTACTTTCTGGTTCCTGTCTCTCTTTTGGACAGTGAAGGTTACTTCCCAACTACCTGAGGGACTAGGTCAGCTTTTGCTATGGTTATCTTTGTGAGAAACACATATTCAGGAACGTTGCAGCTCCCATGATTTTTCTGCTTCCTTTTGATTGGGACTCATTTGTCTTGAAGACACAGGGTTTTTTTCAGAGTCACTAAATTATTTTTGGTTTACAGAAGTAGTCAATCTGATTCATGAATGGGTCTCAAATTGACTTGCAAGAAGCTTCTTAGATAATTGGTGGTTATAATTTATTGTTTCTCTCATGATACCTAAAAAATTCCAAAGAGTCTCAGTCCAAATCCATGGGGCTATTTCATTGTTTTGTTGTTAATACCAGCTATACTAATAAGTGTCTTGCAGAGGGTAAAGACAGTTTTGATGACTTAATAATGCTGAGAGGTAGATTTGCCTATTATTAGTATTTTAAATAATGGTGATGTCCGTAAAGCCTAATAAATATCTTGCTGGCAGTCTTATAATAATAAGGATTTGCCTGCATTTAGTTCCCATTTTGTAGAAAAAAATTCAATGCGCAGAGTATCTTAATGCAAGAGAATTTATAATAATTCTTGTAGTTTAACGTGGTCCTACCATATTCATTTAAATAACAACAGTGCCATAGTCTTAGAGAAAAGATGTTCACATCAGTGTTGTCAAGCTGTAACTAAAAACATGCTGATGCTAACATGAAATTGTCACTGTATAGTGTCATTCATTCTTTTTTCTCCCTGATCTGAATCAAGAACACAGGATTTACAGAGTCCATGCCCCACCCAATTGTTTTGCCATTGCTTATTTTTTTCCCATTTCCAAACTATTTGTTGCCCTACTTGGCTTTGCAGCCTTTACTGGTTCCATTCTGGGCTGAAATATTGGATTGAAAAGGTGAGAGCCTACTTTTCTTCAGTAATCTATAATATTAAAAGCGTAACATGCTAATTAGGCTGGACAGCTGAAGGACCTTCCAGATGTCCTTCTGGACAACCTTCCGGACAAAGCCATGGCTGTGAGGGCCGAGCCCCTTGCACGGATTTCATGCATCATGCCTCTATTTCTCTATAATTTCCATCAGAAAGGAATGAAACAGTAGAACCCCACACAATTGTTTAGAAAGGACAAACAAGGTGGAAATATTTATACCTATGGCAAGAGTCCATGACACATGATTAAATAGAAAATGATGGTTGAAATATAGTACTTTGACCCTGTGTTTATGCAATAACACATAGAAATAATAATGCAACAATGCATAGGTATATGTCAGAAAGAAAAATTAACCTACTATAAAAAGTGCTGTAATTGGGGAAGGGGGAATCAAGAGGGAAATACTTGAGGAATACTTAATTCTTCATTGTATAACTTTGTAAAACACACATGTATTACACTAGTAGTAAAATAAAGCCATTTGGGGGCTATTTTATAGAAAGGACTTCAGAAGCTGTGGGATGGATTTCTCCAGGTGCATAAAAGAGTGGCTTAGAAAGGACAGGTTTTCCTGGCCAGGATCACCGTAAGACACACACTTTGTTCATGCTGTGAACACTGTATTCTATAGACTTAGCATTGGGACTGTCTTGCTGATGGCAATTAAGTGATAGCGTTGGAGAATAGTCTTTCTGTCACCCTCCAAATCACTGAAAATAATTGGACTGACCCTCTGATTGGCTAAGAAGACTCTCCCAGAGGGGCGTTGACCTAATTCTCTATAGTCATTTTCTGACAGTGTTTGGGTTGCCTGTATTTGATTGTGTTGGAGAGATGAAAGGAGTGGAGTGATATATTTAGAGCTATGTCTACTTTAAGATGAGCTCTCTCCCAGCATGTGTGGACCTGGGATCATTCTCAGACTGACCACTGGGAAATGATCCAGAGTCATTTTTTAAACATTGATTTTCAATATCATTGTCTGCAAACTTGATTCTCAGGTAACCCGACATTACAACTACAATGAGCTATTTTTACCATTCTGGGTATAAAAAGTTCTCTGTTTACTTAACACAGGAAGGAGAGTCTACTGACCCTGTCTTTCTGAGTGTTGAACACAAGAGAATAGCAAAAACTCTTCATTACAAATCTAAGTTATAAAAGGTGTTTTTTGTGTTTTTTTTTTTTTTTTTGCTTTAGAATCATCACAAAATGGTCATCTAGAAAAAAATGCCCTTTAAGGTGTCTTAGTATAAAAAAATGGGTAGTAGGAACCAGGAAATTTCATATATTAGTGGTAGGAGAGTGATAAATGGTATAGCCGTCTTGGAGCTCAATTGGGAAACGTTGATTAAGTATGAAAATTAGCATAGTTTATTGTTTCAGATATATATATATATATATATATATATATATATATATATACACACACACACACACACACATATATATATATTATATCGCTACATTTAAAAACTCAAAACTTAGTGGTTAAAAATTTACTTTTATTTTTTATGGCTCTCTGAGTTGACTGGGCAGATCTGGATGGTTCTCATTGGAGTCTTTCATGTAGTTGCAGGTAGACAGTAGTTAGGGCTGTAGTTATCCAAAAACACAAGTGGGCTGGACATCCAAGAAAGATTCTGCTTTCCCTTTAATTACCCTCCCCATTCAGTCATAGCATGTATGGTGACTCAGCTTAAATATCTCTGTCTAGTCTCATGACATTTCCAAATGGTTAGCTTGGGCTTCCTCACAGCATGGAAGTCTCAAGGTAGCCACACTTTGGACATAGTGACAGCTTTCCCTAGGTGGAAACTGCAAGGCTTCTTATGACTTGGCATCAGAAGTTCAAGAACATAATTTCCAGTGCATTCTATTGTCAATTAACTAAGTAAGGCCAGCTCATTTTCAAGGAGAATTGTATCTACCTATTGAATCTACCTGGTGAAGTGAGGAACAGCATGAGTTTACAAGGAGGTGAGGAATTGGTGGTAGGCATCTTCAGAGACTATTAACCACTTATATGAGTGGGCATTCCATGTCTGTCTAATTGTCCTATAACAATGACGTACTTGGGAAAAAAAATGAATGTACTTTTACTCAAAAAGACATGTAGAAATGTATTTATTGTAGCATTGTTTATGTTTGCTCCCCCAAATTAACTTAAATACTGGTCAGTAGGTAGCTGCATAAGTAAGCTATAGCAAATGCATATTAAAACTAAAAGGAATTCATTAAATCTGTATAAAATAACATCAACCTATTTCCAATGTAGATTATTTAGGAAAAAGTTTCAGAATAATATGTAGTATAACACAATTTATGTAATACTACATAATTCCCATGCAATTTCTCTTTGTAAACACAGGGTGTACCAAATCAATTTATACAGACTTTGAATGATTATAAAATCAGTGTTTATTAACATACAGTTCTGGAAGAAAGTCTGTCACAAACTTGAAAGTTTCATGATAGGAGAAAGATTGGAATTGTTCAAGGGGGTGGGGGACTTTTAGCTTTATATGTCATATCTCAGTTATTTTGAAAAGAATATAAGATTTTACTATGACAAGTTAAACATTAATGAAGAATATACAAAATACACTTGGACAATTTGAGTGCTAAAGCACATTTATACCCAATGGCATATGCTGCGAAAAACTAAATTAATGTCTTTCTTTGTTAAGGAGTTTCTAAAAAATGTATAGACAGGTAGATAAATATGCAGAGAGAGAAATGAACAATGCCCTCTTCACAAACACACATAGGAGTAGATTTTCTATAAAGTGATGTGCATTGCTTTGTGAACAGCAAGTCAATACCGGCTTATGATAAATTAAGACAGAGTGATTTAAAACGCTTCCACAGCTTAGAATTAGGTACATCTTTTTCAGGCAGTAAAAAAAAAAAAAAAAAAGGAAAATAAAAATAAAAGGTACTGCAGTCCTAGCCGGTTGGGCTCAGTGGATGGAGTGTAGGTCTGTGGATGGAAGGGTCCTGGGTTCGATTTGGTCAAGGGCACATACCTTGATTGTAGGCTCCTCCCTGTCCTGGGCCCTAGTCAGGGTGCATGCAGGAGGCAACCAATCCATGTGTTTCTCTCACATCAATATTCCTCTCTGTCTTTTCCTCTTTCTTCCACTCTCAAAAAAAAAAAAAATCAATTGAAAAATATCCTTGGGTGAGAATTAACCAAAATAAAATAAAAGGTACTGCAGCTGTCATAGGGAGAGAAGATGGCTTCTCATTATCCTTCATTTTTTCTCCCTTCAGTTGTGTCTTTCTCGGCATCTCTCTCTCAAATCCAAATTTCTATTTAACACTAATAGGCCTAATAATTGTGCTGACATATGGAGACCTGATATTCAAGCAAACGTAGGAAAAAGTTAAAAGGTTTTTGATTCTGCTTTCCCTTTTTCTCAAACTCTCCATTAGACTGTGCCATAATTTGCACAATAAAATATACTTTCTAGAAAATTAACCAGCTCCGACTCAGTATCTTTCTTCTCACAATAACTCTACTTTGGACCTGGTATATGCATTTCCAGATCTGTTATCCATTCCGCTCCCCCACTTTTTGGATTCTGGTTGGATTTGATCAATGGGGAGATGCAGCCCAAGGTCAGAGAAAAGGAAGAGAGTGAGGCCCAGGTATTACATCCTCTCATGAAAAATTGTGTTGGGCTGGCTGTGCCCATCAACTGGCTATAGGGGAAGATGTCCAAGGGCAGCTTTCTCTACAATATTTCACTCCCCCCAATTTCCTTCTTTCTGTTTTAAGAGTGATAATGACTTGGCATCTATGATCCCAGTAACTGTATTATCCTTTGGTGCTACCCTAACCCTACAGCTTTGTCATAGCCTCTTATGAATTTGCCACAAATTATTTTATGTCCAGTTCTGAGCATGCCATTTATTTTCTGTTAGGATTTGATTGATCTTTGGGGTATGTATGTGGTGGGGGACACCATTCCCATTTTACCCAAAGCCCTCCATTTTTGTTATTCATCATAATAAAGGCATCCAGTATGTACAACAAAAGCATCACACACACACACACACACACACACACACACACACACACACACACACCTGTGTTATGTGTGTGTCACCACTTTGGAGTGTTATAGAAAATAGGAGATGCCAATAAATTTGTAGAAGAATATGAGAATTTGAAGACATTCTCCTAAAAGGCAAACATCAACCCACCCAACTTCCTCTATTGCTAATTTACAAACTGCTTACAATGAGATATAAGTTGATGAGATGTAGTGTTGGTGGTGGGGGGGAGGGGAGTCGAAGCTCAGTGGAGAAGAGCATGAAGAGTTTGCTGATTGAGTTCACTGTCAGAGTCAACTTCTCTGCGCTGGACTTGACACAGGGCATAACCTGTTTCCATTTTCTAACATGTCTCATGAAATTAATTGTATATTGAGAAATTTTACAAGCCAGACTGATCTTTGTTTGTACTATGTTTCCATGGATTTTAGGGAAATAGTAAGAAAGTGAGTGCAGGTAGTAGGTACCTGGTACCTTTATTCCTATTTTCTAAATAGAAAAAAAGTCTTGGCTTACGGAATTCTTATTTTGTAATCAACACCAGGAAAAGTATGGAATAATCTTTATAGCAAGAGCCTACTTCCTGTGGTAACAGAGATTGGCCAGAGAGCATTAATTTTGGCAGAAACAATTAATAATAATAAAAAATACCTGGCATTTGTTAGGCATTCCATTATTTAGGAGTTTTTTTTGCATTTCAAGTAACAATAGTCAATTACAGTGGCTTAACAATAGGGTGTTTAATTTTCTCACATGCTGAACTGTCTGTAGGGAGATGGTTGCAGGGTTTGTTGATACCACGATTCAAAGATGTCAGGTTTCTTCAATTAGCTTCTCTGTAACTCTCTAAGCCAGGGGTTCTCAACCTGTGGGTCGCGACCCCTTTGGCGGTCGAACGACCCTTTCACAGGGGTTGCCTAAGACCATCCTGCATATCAGATATTTAAATGATCATTCATAACAGTAGCAACGAAAATAATTTTATGGTTGGGTCACAACATGAGGAACTGTATTTAAAGGGCCAGAAGGTTGAGAACCACTGCTCCCCTCATGCTAGCAAGATGGAGGCCACAGCTCATAAAACTATGTCCATGGAAGACAAGAAATCTAAGAAGCCCCCAGCAGAATTCCCTAAAGTTTTATTAACTGGGACTGAGTCTTAAGCCTACCTTTAAACCTGCCATTGTCAAAAGAGTTCGACATCTGGGTGTGAAGGATGGCTTCACCTTCTCTAAGATATTACTATCCTATACCAGAGTAGCATCTAGCATCTATTAGCAAGAAGGATGGTTTGGGGGTAATCAGTATTGTCTGCCACAAACTTCTGTGGGCCAAGCATGTTGATAAGCATTTTATTTTATGTTTTTTTTTTAAAAAATCTATTATTGATTTCAGAGAGGAAGGGAGAGGGAGAGATAGAAACATCAATGATGAGAGAGAATCATTGATCAGCTGCATCCTGCATGCCCCACATTGGGGATCGAGCCTGCAACCCAGGCATGTGACCTGACCAGAAATCAAACCATGACCTAGTCATGGTTCATAGGTAGATGCTCAACCTCTAGGCCACGCTGGCCAGGTTTTATTTGTGTGTGTGTGTTTTTTTATAAGCATTTTAATCCTGTCCATAATCCAACAAGGTTTATATTATTAGCTACATCTGAGGAAACTGAGGCATTGAGAGACTATTTAACTCATCCAGGATCACATAGCTTGTAAGTAAGGGAATGGAGAATTTTTCATTCATCAGACATTTAATAAACACATGGTGGGAGAGTAATAATGGCATTGCAGGTGGTAAGGCAGCTCATGCAGGTGTGTACCAAGTCCACCAATGGCACAATAGAGAGGGTAATTTCCTCTGCATGAGTGGGTCTGGAGAGGTTTCCCAGAAGCCTCACCCAAACAGGGTCAATCAACTAAAGCCACATAGACAGATGGACCAGGGCAGAGAGGGCATTTCAGGCCAGGGACCAGTATTGAAAAGGTTTTGCTCACCATGAGAAAGAATGTTCCTTTTCTAAGAATGAACGTTCCTTTTCTATTTGTCAAGCTTTTCAAGGTTAATTGGAAATGGTGTCTCTCAGGGAATTAGAGCCGCTACAAGACGCAACGATCCTAGACCAATTTAGAAATGCGCTCCTGCACCTTTGTTGAAATGACTGCTTCCAAATTGCATTAAAGGTAACCTTTCTCATTATCACATCTAAAAAGAAATTCAAAGAAAGAGAACATTCCTTTCCTAGATAGACTCTTCAGACAGCTCCAATCTGTTTGCAGACAACAAAATAATTAGTTGTAAACTCCAAATGGCACAAAATTTTATCATTTCTCCCACAGGGTAAATTTCCTCAAAGAAGAAATTACTGGTTTTTTTCCCAGTTGATTCGAGAGGGATTGTATAGAACTGCGGTTAGGGAGTAGGAGGAAAGGTAAGAGAGGGGTAAGAATTAACCTAAAAAAAACCCAAGAAGATATTTTCAACTAAGATAATTTCAAGAGCATGAAATAAACCTTTAGCAGGACTTAAAACACCATTGTATTTCTTTCATGTGAAGTAACACCCTTCAGTGGTGAAAATCATTTAGTAAAACACCACAAATTACTACAAGAAACAATAGCATTTCCCCTCTTACCTTTATATTCTGCAAAATGTTCTGTGTGATAACCTTTGCCTTTTCTATACTGGAGTTAATGACTTCTAAATGACTGCCATATCACTTGGTCCCCCTTGCCAGCCCTTCCTACCATTTTCTTGTCCCAACCCATCCTGTGGATGGGCCAAAAGCATCTGGCATATATTGGTTGGCTGCCTTCACTTGGAGAGTTTGATCTTTAAGTGAAAACAACTGGAAGAGTCCAACCAGCACATTTCAGAGAAAGGATCACACGTTGGTTGGGTGAAGAGACAAGGGATTAGAACTCTGGCAGGCATTTTATATGATAATGAACAATATGTCTCCAGCTGTTAATTCATTGATAAATTACTTTTATGCTTATTTTGCATTGCTGTTTTTTGTTTGGGGGGGATAACGCACTTAGAACTGGCTAATGAGAATCAACCCCTTTCATTGTTCTTGAGTCCTCTGTCATTACTGAGATTCCCACCAGCCAAGGAGGCCTGAAGCCATCACCAAATAAGTACAGAACCGATTTGCTAGAGCAGGTCATCTCCCACAGCATCATAGATCCAGGAGAAACTGATATGCTTTATATCCAACTGGAAAATTGCCCATCATGGAGGAGCACTTTGAGATAACATAGGAGTCAGGGAAGGCTGTATGAGCTGTAGTTTCAGTACATCCCAAACTCATGAAGATATAAATTATTTAAGAGAACATTCATAATTTAATAGTAATATAGGTGGGGATACTGAGAAAATAAATTCTATTTCCTTCATTGGAAATGACAGTGACATGTACTCAGGTTTATTCTTCTTATTATTCACAGAACCCTTTCATTATAATGTAGTAACTATGAGATGTGGACAGGTTTGTACTAGTTTATCCCATTATCTGGGATGAATAATAGGGATAGATCCTCCTATAAAAATTAAGTTAATGATCATGCCCTTTAATGATGAGTGTTATAATCTTTCTTTAATAAATGTGGGAAATACCATGACTGATGATTTTAGAACAAACAGTCCCATATCAGGGGTTCTTGGGCACAGCTGGCCCTGGCCAGATATTTTCAATGAGCTAGAGGTGGGAATGATTGTGGCATCCTATTGCTTATGCCATACTCCCTCTCATAATTTAATCCACCCTAAATTAACTAGAGTTTAGTGTTAATGATGTGGTGATAATGGATATTTATGGGAAAGATTGTTCTGTAATCCTGTCCTGGTCCCTTCTCTTTACCTTTGCCAGAATGTATTTGCAATCAGGTAGTTTCTGAGACAGGTCAGCATCCTGATTAGCATTTAGGCACAAGAGTCCAGATGTTAAAAGAACATGTTCAATGTCTCAGGGAGCTCTGATCTCATCATGCAAATAAGATCTAAGGTAAGAAACTTAGAGACCTAAGTAGTACATAACAACATGCCATATGTACACTGAATGGAACGTTTGGACTTCAGAGAAAGGAGAAATTGCCATAGGCTGAAGCAACTTCTTGAAGGGAGTGTTGAATTACACTTTTAAAAGTGATGAGATTGGGCTGAAGAGAGTGAAAACCTGTTAAGGGAGAAGGATGGAAGTGACGAGAAATGGGGCATGGAAGTCCGGTCTTGCTGAAGATAGAGCTAGGTATCTGACCTCCAGCCCTGAGGTCTTTGAGAGCCCACAGCAATACTCCAGAGTATCCTATTTTATAGATTGAGTCACTCTAAGCTACTTGTTGGTACTGTACCTCCCTGGAATTATAGCCATTTCTCTTCTTTCTGTTATAGAAGATAAACATCCCTGATCCTCTCAAAGGGCAACTCTTCCACTGTGCTCCAGGTTCCATCTCTCTCCCATTCTCTCCCCGCCCCCCCCAGTGTTAATGAGAAATACAGTGGGGCCTTGACTTACGAATTTAATTCGTTCCGCGATGGAGCTCGTAACTCAAATTACTCGTATGTCAAATCAAAAGTGAACGAGTGAGACATGTGATGCTGGGCTGATGTTGTGGCGTTCACTGTGACGTTCGCTGCGCCAACTAGCGGTGGGGTATCTGAAGCTGGCTCGTAACCCGAATCTTAGCTCACAACTCAAAGCAAAAAATCAGCCGAGAGAAGGCTCATATCTTGAAAAACTTGTTAGTCGGGACACTCGTAAGTCAAGGCCCCACTGTAATTAACATACATCACTGTATAAGTTTAAGATGTGCAGCATGATGGTTTGATTTATATATCTTGTGAAATTATTACCACAATAGGTTCATACAGATACAGTAAAAAGGAAAAAAATGTAAAATTCCTTTGTGATGAAAACTCTGGATTTACTCTCAACAGCTTTCTTATATATCATACAGTGGTGTTAGCTATAGTCATTATGTTGTGCATTATCTCCTTAGTGCTTATTTAGCTTACAATTCAAAGTTTGTACCTTTTGACCGCAGTCCTACAATTTACCTCCCCCTGCACTCTGCCTCTGGGAACTACAAGTCTTATTTCTTTCTTTCTCACATACTTTGAGTCACTTCCTCTTCTATACCATCCTATCCCCTTCATCTGTAGTGTTTCCTGCTCTATGGAATTCTTCCTATAGATATGCAAACATGCTCTCGAACAGTAACAACAAAAACACCTGTAGACTATGATCCTCCTCTACCTACGTCTCCCTTTTTGTGCTCTTTCTCACAGAAAATTATATTCAGTTAATATTACCATTGTTTTACTTTCTTCCCTCCCAGCCCCCTTAACTTGAACTCATTGATTACCTTGTCTATTAGTCTTTTGATAGTAAAGAAGGTGACAGTCATGAGTGACCTCTATATTGCCAGATCTAGTGGTCATTTGCTGTCCTTTTAGTGAATTTGAACACAGCTATCTCCACCTGTTTTTCTGACGCATGTGGTTCTCTTGGTTTATTTGACACCATACACTTGATAATTTTTCTACTCCTCTGAACTCCATGTTGACTTTCCTTTTCTGTCTTTATCTCCGTTTATTATTTTCTTTTGGTAGGTCACACAGTAGATTTAGTTTCATTTTCTGTCTCTATTCTTAGCCGACCTCATCAAGTCTCATAACTTTAAAATTATATACATCTGTCCTAACCTCTCTCTTGGGTTCTAGATTCATATATCAACTACCTATTGCATGTCTTCATTTATTAATAAGCTCTTAAAATTTAACATGATTAAGTCATACTCCTGATGAGTTCATTTCTTTTTATCCCTCTGGTCCTCTGACTTGGTGGAAAGTATCACCATCTACCTACGTTTTACAGCCAAAAGCCTAGGAGTCATTCCTTATTCTTCAATGTCTCTCACATAACAAACCAATCCTAAATAGTTTCTTTTGCCTCTACCTCCAAAGCATATGTGAAATCCACCCATTTCTCTTAATTTCCACAGTTACTACCCTATTAATAGCACTATTGTCTATTGTCTCAGTTATAACAATAGCCTTCTGACTGGTTTCCCTAGGGCTGTTCTTGTCTTCCCACAATCAGTTTTCTGTGCAGCAGTGATCTTTAAAATCTAAAATAGATCATGTCTGCCCTAGCTGGTTTGGCTCAGTGGATAAGAGTGTTGGCCTGCAGACTGAAGGGTCCCAGGTTTGATTCCAGCCAAGGGCACATGCCTGGGTTGAGGGCTCGATCCCCAGCAGAGGGTGTGCAGGAGGTAGCCAATGAATGATGTTTCTATCTTCATTGATGTTTCTATTTCTCTCTCCCTCTCAATTCCTCTCTGAAATCAATAAAAACATATTTAAAAAACAAAAATAAAATAGATCATGTCACTCTCTCAGTTAATATACTCCAAATGAGTTACCAGTTGCTCTCAGAATAAGAGCTGAGCGCCTGGCCTGTTTTTTTTTTTTTGACCTGATGAAGTTTAGGGTAGAGGAGAGGCCAAGAAAATTATTCAACTACTAGAGGCCCAGCGCGCAAAATTACGTGGGACCCAGACCCCCACCAGGCCATGAGACCGAGACCTGCTGCACCACGAGGCCCATCAATGCACCTCCTGGTGATGGTCATTTGGGCATTATGGCGTTACGGCCACTGCCCTTTTATAATATAGATGATACTGAAACCACTTTCTGATACACCCCAAACACAGTGGTCATGATTGTGGAATTGCTATGAAAATTGCTAGCAAATAAGCAGGAACTATAAATTCAAAGGCAAGGAGAAGAAAAACTGAGATACAAGGCACTCCTTTTTTCTCTGGTTTCCTTCCCCAATGAATCAAGACAGAAGAGACAAATTTTTCCTCCATCTATGACAGCTAGAAAGTTGGGAATGTAAAGCCAGCCTTCTCAAGACCATCTTCCTAATTCCATTTTCAGAATCTGTTTTATTCTCCCACTTGAATTTTTCAACTGTACTAAGTCATGAGAAACTATAGGTGTGTTTTTACAATAAAGTCTGGAAGATAGACCCCAGGACCCATGAGTGTGAAGAGTTTGAGATCCAAAGTTCTACATAATTGTTTAAGCTGGGTTTTTTTGTTTTTGATAAATATTTTAATTTGAGTCCAAGGCAGAGGAAACGCATCTCTAAAATGTTATGGAAGAGACGTAGTTTATCAACTATTTGTCATGAATGTCACATTTTTCTTGTAGCATAGTGAATCTTAGGACTCAGCTAACAGGTTTTTGCTGTGGTAGTAGTGGTTTTCAAAAATCAATCATCACAACACAATTTTATTGTTGTTTTTTGTTTGCTTTTTTTTTTTCAATTTGAGACATAAAAGATAAACCCTGCTACTAAATCAGTTAATGTCAGCACCAATCCCTTGAGACTGATGATTTGATTACTGCTAGAACCTCGACTAAGAGCCAGCTGTTGTCTGTAACCTGAAAACAATAAAAAACAATCCCTGGCCTTAAACCTAATCACACCAGACACCTCAGCAAAGATGAATGCTGCTGCTGCATCCTTCAGAAGAGAGGAGAGAAAGCATAGTGCACAAAGAAGGCTTAGTCTGTCACTGGTCTTGAATGAACCTAAGTTTATCTCAACATTTGGAAGATTTTGTTAAACATTTTTACAGACATTGATCAAAACAAGTCTGCATGTTAAACAAAGTATGGCCACCCAAATATTATTAGAAAATGTATAATGTTCAGATGCACTCATGGCTAAAGGTGGAATCACATAGCCCTGTGATGAATCAGGCTCTCTCCTCTCTGGTTCTGGGGTGCGTCACCCAAGAACCACCACTGCCAAGTCACCACAGCTCAGCATTAAACCAGATTTGTGGCTGACAGTGCCCCAGCAACAACATAACCGATGGCTGAAGGTAGAATCGGTAGAATCTCATGGACCTGCAACGAATCGGGCTCCCTCCTCTCTGGTTCTGGGGTGCATCACCCAAGAACCACCGCTGCCAAGTCACCGCAGCTCAGCAGTTCCTGCCTTGAGCATCTTCCCCCTGGTGGTCAGTGCACGTCATATGTACTGGCCAGTTGGACGGTTGGACAGTCACTTAGCCTTTTATAAATATAGATAGAAAGAAGAATAAAGTTAAATCAGAACCCAGGGCTCTCTGACTCTGAAATCTAGGCTTTTAACTACCATGCTTTTTTGAGGTAAAAAACCTAGGAGTTTCCCTATAGTTTACAAATGGTTAATGATTTTCAACAAAGTACCTCTAAGTCATTAGAAACTCAGGGTGGGTACCAGTGCCTTTTGAGTAGCCCATTTCCACTAGCCACTGAGCGGTGCTAGTGAATTCTTAGAAGTCCAGCCCAGAGCCCTTTAGAGGAGCAAACAATGGAGGAAGCTCCTGCCCTGTAAGTAAAATTGTCACAACTGTGAGGGTTCCAGATCTCATGTCAAGGAATACAGAGCCACTCTTGAGAGTTGAAGTTTATTGAGTTGATGATTGAATCTGAGCTACATGACATTGTCCAGTCTCACTAGTAGCACCTTTATCTTTCCTTGAGGGCCAACATACAGAAGGTCCTTCACTTATGTAGGGAACTACCCAGAGGATAGTTGATACCTGATTCCCAAGTACCAGGGAATTTCTCCTTCTTAGAGTAAGAAGATTGGGAGTAAGGCTCTTAGAGGGTTCCTGACTTGTGCTATTATTATTATTATTTTATTTTATTTTTTTTTTGCCCAGAGCATTCTCCAGGATGTTGCTATTGAAGTCATGAGTTTTAAAAGAGCAGTCTTATAATTAGAGAAGATGTTGTTTCTGCTATCTCTTCTGGAAGTACTGAGAACCAGGCTGCTGCTGCTGATAGTCCAGGGCCACTTTGTTGTGGTCTCTAGGGTAACCTTTTCTGTACACACTATTTTATATGAGCTTCGGAAGAAGTCTACAAAGCAGATGTTATTTTGATCATTATAACTGTTACAATTTTACACACTTAAAAACTGAAATTTGAAGAGAGGAAGTAATTTGTTCAAGGTCACATACCTAACAAGTAGACTTCTAACTTCAAAGCCCATGCTCCCTTACTAGATCATCTGTCATTGTAATTTTCCCAGAATCCTCCCCCAATTTCTCTTAATATTCCAGTTCCTTTGGAAGTTTGCCTGTTTTACACCTTCTTGGAGTGAGGCTGCTCATTTCCCAGTATGAAAATGAAAGGAGCCAAACTTTATATTTCTTCCTGATCTCTGCATACCCCAGTGGTAGAATGTGGTCTAAGCATGGCCAATAAGATGTTGAATCTTGAGTAAAAAACACAAGAATGAGGAGGGAATCATTTAATTGAGATGATAACACTGTGACACTCTTACGGTTTTATAAATCATGGCTCTCTCAAGCTTCCAAGGTTCTGTAGTTTCCAAGCTCTATCTCTCAGTCCTGTGATCCCTCAGGATCCCACTGTACCTCCTTTTGGTTAAGTGTTTTAGAGTTGGGTTCTTTTGGTTTTAATGAATATTAGCGAAAATATGTAACTATCTACACTAATAAAAGAGAAAGATGCAAATTGACCATACCTTCATGACACCCACCAGCCAATCAGGAGTGAGTATGCAAATTAACACAACAAAGATGGCAGGTTAATTTACATACACCAGCGCTGAGCTGCTGGGGCGGGACGCTTGCATTGTTGCCGTGGCGACGATGCAGGCGTTCTGCTCCGCCCCAGCCGCTCCAGGCCTTTGGGCAGTGTAGGAAGGTGGAAAGGTGGCTCCCAGCTGGAACGAAGGCAGAAAGGTGGCTCTGGGCTGGAGCACAGGCAGAAAGGTGGCTCCAGCTGGAGCGAAGGCAGTGCCGGCAGCAAGGGGAAGGAGGGCCCATTCTTGCATGAATCTTTGTGCATCGGGCCTCTAGTACTATATATTTGCCTACTATTGGCTACAGGTAACAGGAATCCCATACTTAAACTGGCTTAGACAAAAAGACAATTTATTATCTCCTATAAAGGTAGGCAGAAAAGTCTCCAGTGTTTTCTCCATCCCTGGTAGACTGGCCCAATTCACTACTGCCAAATACTGATTATGGAATTCTTCTCCTTGGCTTCCTTACTTTCTTATCTTAAAATTCAAAGGAATGATGAGTCATAGTTGGAGTCAATGTTGATAATGAAAAATTGTAATGTGGAACACACATCATTGTAATGAGTTGACTTATATTGTCTTCTCTAGTGATAAAAGGCCTTGTAAAACCTGAATTACACATTTTTACAGTCTTACTTCACAAGGCAAAATGGCATTAAGCTTTAGAGTTGGAGATGTTTAAGAGATGTTTAGAACTATACTATTGCTTTTCCTAAAACATTAAATTACAAAAATTCAGTACAAGAACCTATATTCAAAATATATAGAGAAAAAAAAGAAATAGTCCTATAGCGTCAGTAAAATGCAACACTAACTTTTTAATTAGCCAAATATGTGTAAATGGACCTCATTTCCCAGATTCTCCCAGTCAGTGGTGCATGATGACTGCCAGCTCTTTCTCTCCCTCAAGGCACTAAATGTAGCTGATTACATTCTCTCCTGCAGAGCCCTTCAGCACAGGGAGGAGCTTTTTTTCTTTTCCTCTTGTATTAAGGGCCTTTGGGAAAGAAATACTTTAAAATCACGTAAGTGAAAGTGATGAGTAAATCTTTCTTTTTAAAAAAGAAAAATATAAACCAATCTTACAGAGCTAGAAACATGAATACAATGTAGGAAATGCAATGTTCCCATTTGAAAGTTTTAGTTACGGAAGGAGGTTGTAGAGGAGGAGGAGGGGAAAGTGACACCAAGAGGAAATGACAGCAGGGAAAAGTACAAGAGGGCCTCTTTCAATGATCTCTTTTTACCCAAAGAAACAGGTACCAGGAGTGCCAAAGGCAGGCTGCAGAGTACATGCACACACAAAGAGGAACAACCACAGTGACTCATGTACCAGACAAAAAACATTCTGAGGAGCAACATTACTATCTTGATCATTTTCAGGCTCTTGCTAATGTCCACTTGGGAAACTGAGCTGTGGTTCTGCAACACTGCATAGACATGGGGACAGAAATGGTGAATTTCATGCTATCCCTTGTGGGTGAAAAGGGGCCACATGCTAACCTGACTGGCTCAGGGAAGGCCTGCATGGCAGCTTTGCAAACTCAGAGACTTAAAGTGACCACAAAGGATGGTCTGAAATTAAAACTTTTTAACTAAAAGCAGTTTATGGTGGGTAGTCATGTTTTAGGATCAGTATCTTCCCTGACACCGGTCAATCTTTACCAGCCTGTCTACTGTTTCATTTTTATTTTATTTTTTCATCTTCAATAACATATCATTGGAATGTCAAAATTTCCTTTTTCTGGACCCCTCAAAGCATAGGCACAACTCTGCCGAGACCACAAATTCCTTCATTGTCATTGAGTTAATTGTTGACTGTTAACTATCCTATACCCACCTTGTAAAAGAAATATGTGTCTATCATTTTACTTTTTATCCAATTCCAGAAGTTTCTCTGCTTTGTTTTCTCCTGTTTCCCTTGGAGGGGGAGAGAGGGAGGGAGAAAGAGAGGGAAAGAGGGAAAGTGAGAGAGACACATGATTGGTTGCTTCCTGAATACTCCCCGACTTAGGCTTGGGATCAAACCTGCAACCCAAGTACTTGCCCTTGACTGGAAATTGAACCCACAACCCTTTGGTGTGTGGACCAACATTCTACCACTGAGCAACACCAGCCAGGGTATGTGTCCTGTTTATGATTGACAAATTGAGAGAAGTATTTATAAACAGCTGAGGCTAAAATAGCTTTAAAAGTTTGGCAAAACAAAATGAATTTTTTTTTTTTTTAATTTTGAAGACCAGGAATTCTGGTTGAAACCAGGAAGGAATAAATTATAGTGACCCAGGCCTACTGGGAAGAGAAACAGAATACAGTTTAATGTTGGGATAAAATAATCACACATTTAATTTGCAATATAAAACAATTTGACCTTCTTCAGTGTGTTTTGCTTAAGATACGGTAAAATCTGTTGGAAATGTGACATGGTCCTGAACAGTATTTGGTGTCCTAGGAAACTAACTCTGCTTTAAAATAATTGTTGCCAACAAAATAAAAGTGGTTAATTTACCCAACCAAAATTGAACACTGTGGACTTTTCCTATGTTGGTTTTTCCTTTTCTTATTTTTCTATTATTTATGCCAACTAAGATATTATTCGGGTATGTATCAGAGGTTGAATGCCTTTTTTAAAAAATTGTAAATGAAGTGTAAAGTGAGCTGTTTTTTAAGCAACAGAATTCTTATTATATAACAAATACACAGCTCTCTTAGCACCAGAAAAACATCCATCTGCTACCTCAGGTTTGCCTTGCACACAGCGGACTTTGAAAAAACAGCATTATGTCATTAATTTAGACATGTTGTGGATGTGAATACTTATGAGCAATTGGTTCTACTCTGATTGACACAATGGAGAAAAATCTTAATTAATGGAATAGGCTCAAAGTAGTGACCCAGGCACTTTAGGCCACAGCAATCACATGACAAACTGTAATGGGAGATGTTTTAATGGAAATTTTTAGTTGGCACTGACATTTTCTCCAATTATCATCAGTCGCTCTTCCCGTATTCAGCTGTGCTTTCACTTTTATTCCACATTGACCTCTCCCATCCACTTAACTCAATAAAAGCAAAAGAATTTTCAAATTCTGACTTCACAGTGACACCCCCCAAAATGAACAAAATTATTTTAAGAATTTGACAATATATAGTCTAGAAGGCACATGTAATTATTGTTCCTTATCAACTAAATGAATAAGCTTTAACATGATTTGTGGTGTCACTGTTTCTTGGAATGCATGCAGTGGTTCTCAACCTTCCTAATGCCGCGACCCTTTAATACATTTCCTCATATTGTGGTGACCCCCCAACCATAAAATTATTTTCATTGCTACTTCATGACTGTAATTTGGCTACTGTTATGAATCGTAATGTAAATATCTGATATGCTATATGTGTTTTCCGATGGTCGTGACCCACAGGTTGAGAACCGCTGCATGATTACAGGGTCTTAGGAGGAGAGGGTCAAGGAAGTAGACTTATTTAGAAAGAAGAGTGCTAAGGAGATGGCTTGGTAAGCTCTCACTAATAGGGTACACCGGGAGAGTAAAACAAGCCTTGCCAGTGGGTCTATCTGTTGTTATTTCAGAAAAAAAAAATTTTGAAACAGGTAATTCCTCCAAATAGCTACCTACTAGCCATCAGTTTCTTCATCTGTCTGTCCTTTCAGATTTTCAGGCTTGTTTCACTTTTTTCAGCTCTATCTTATCATAGCAGACATTCTTTTTTCTTTTTTTTTAAATCTGCACCCAACGATATATTTTTACAGATTGAGATAGAGGGGAAGCAGGTGGTGGGGGGGAGCGGTAGCGAGAGTGAGAGTGAGAGCAAGAGAAACATGGACATATGAGAGAAACATCCACCTGTTTCCTCCTGTACACCCCCTACTAGGAATGGAATCTGCAACCTAATTGGGAATTGAACTGGCAACCCGGCAACCTTTAGGTTCACAGGACCATAGGTCAACTAACTGAGCCACACTAGCCAGGGCGGCATTATTTATCAGATCATCTTTCTACTAATAATATTTTATATATATAATATTTGTTTTTTTAGAATTACTTTCTTGTAACTTATTTTATTTCTACCACAATCTAAAATTTAAGATTATTGTTACCATTTGACACTTGACAAGACTGAGACTCAGAGTGCCTGGGAGTTGCTTACAGTCCTGAGCCTGATATAAGAACCCAAGGCTCTGGCTCCTGGTCTGGGCTTCTTTACTTCCACAATTCATGGTAATTCTCCTCTGGAATTTGACTGTTGCCATGTAGCTCTCTTTCACCACACTCTCTTTTTGCCATGATGACCAGCAGGTCTCCGTATATAGGCTATAGTATACTGTCATCCCATGTCCTTGAGTGAACATGAGAGAATGACACAGAACAGAGCTCCCAGCTAAATAGTTAGGATATGTAGTATGACTGAGGGGGAAAGAGAGAGGGAGAGGGAGAGGGAGAGAGAGAGGGAGAGAGAGAGAGTGAGAGAGGAGAGATTGAGAGAGAGATTGAGAGATTTTGTGTAAATCTACCAAGATTTTGGGGATTATTATTGTAGCATAACTTGGCCTAGCTTGACTATTACCCCCACCTTATAAGTCTTGATAGGGAGGCACAGCCTCATTCACATAAGTACCAAAGGCTGCTGCTAGATAGTTACTTTCGTTATCTTTCTTATAGGCATTTCATCTAAAGTTGACCAACCAGTAAGTAGATTCATCTAAGTACATAAATATGGAACTAGAAATGTAAAGTAGGAATAGAGGATAATACGTTTCCATTTATTCTGGTGGCAGCAGCAATGGAGGAAATACACATTTCTGGGGAAATCGGGCAGCAGGTATAGTAATAACATCTGGAATCTGGAGCCCTGGGTGGACATTTATGTAAACTTTTGGGCCTGGTTTTCAGGGACACCAGTGGCAGTCTTCACTGGGTAATCATGTGGTATAACTCTGGCCCTGGTTGGGTGTAGTCTAGTATCCCTTGTTCCTGACCAATTTCCAACCTTCCTAGCTATTCAGCTCTGCAAGCAGCTGATATAATTTCAAGTCATTAATTTCTGATTAAATCATCCAGAGTGTAATGCTTATAAATAAGATTCCTGAGTAACACAATATATAAATTAATTTTATAATGTTATTTTTTAATGTGTAGAGTTGTTTTAGTATCTTTCTGGCAGTTTGAATTAGTTGCTCTGAATGCCATTGCTTGTCCATGTTAGCTGTCCACTTAATTTAGAAATGCCCACACTTTACTTCAACCATTTCTTTTCAAGGTATCAAGTTCATGGCTTTAAAAATATATTTTTAATGAGTTAAAGTACAAATTTCACTTAGGGTTCAAATGATATTTAACATCTAATAGTCAAAACCACTTCTTTTACTCTTTCCCTTTGAAAAATATAAGTGAACGATTTTTCTGTATTAGCCTACTGAAATAAGCACTGCGGTACTAAAAAAGGCTAATGAATCTTTGTTTTAGGTAAAGATCACATTGTTCTCTTTATTTTGATTCAATCTAGACATTAAGAATCGTGGTCCTAGGAATCATGGAACTGGAAAGAAACTTCATGATTCCTAAGACCATGATTTAGCTACAGGAGTCACAATTCCCTGTGAGGGAGAGTCATTTAGTTATTTGGGTAAGATCATTACTCTTCTAAAGGGTCATTAATCCTGACATGACTTGACAACTAAAATGAACTGGAACCTGTGTGCTGGGGACTGGGAAGAGATAGATTCATTACAGCACAGATGTAATTTTACATATTCTGGGTTTAATATTTGTTCCTAGTGGGTGCACCAACACCGTAATTTCCTTGCTGAAGTTCACACCCAAGATTTGCCTCTTTGCCTCTCATTTTAATCTGTATTTCACCAAGTCTCCACACAAAAATTAAAACAAATATTGGAAATGCAAGCAGCTAGAGAGAGCTAGTAGAAATGATCAATATAGGGAAGAGACTAATATTGATTTCCTCTGTACTACACACGTTGTTTCTGGAAAGGTGGAGAAGGAAACAGAGAGAGTAGAAAATGAGTTTTTTCCAGGAGTCCTGGGGTCCTTTCTATTGAAGGCTCAAGCAAGAAAAACAAAAAAAACTTGTAAAATTGTGAGACTTGGAGCAATAACGTAAGCAGGCTAGAGGTGACTGCTATACATTAAAACAAAGGCTTTTGATTTCTAGAATAATCAGTAAAATATGTTTTTACAACATTCTAGCTTGTGGGAAGTGAAGCAAATGAAACAAAAAGAACCCTACTAACAAATGTGTGGCGTGTAAATGTAGAAATACACAATTCAGAGAGGCCTTAAATATAGGAGAACAGAAGTTCTAGGCACCAACTTCTAAGACCTGATTACTTGTCTAACTTTACTATGGAGTTTGTTGTGTAGATATGAAGGGCCTGGCTTGCAATTCAACAGATTTCCCTGAAGATTTGTGTGATTGTGAGAACGATCACAGATTATGTTCTGTAAGAAAATAATTTTTCCTTAACTTATAGATAGACTCAGGCCTGGAGATGTCAAGTGACTTTCCTGGGGTCACATAGCTTGTTCAGAATAGGAATTTGGAGAACTAATACTCAGGCTCAGATGATGAACACAGACAGACCCTGATGCCATAGGGTCCATCTTGGTTTCATTCTCCTTATCCCCTGTTGCATACAAGAGATACTTTTCCAATAACTTTGTCCAGATTCAATGGCAAAATCCACTCCTCTGCCCGGAGAAATATGCCAACAACTTATAAGGGTCACATAAAGAAATAAGTAAACTCTTTATAAGCTTCTTAAAACTAATTTTTTAAAATTCCAAACCAACTATTTAAAAAGGAAATACTGGAGGCCTTAGCCTAAGACTCAGCTATTCCTCGATTTAGGTTCTAACTCTGCCACTTTCCCTTGGTGTCATCTTGGAAACATTAATGAATGTCCCTATACTTTAGGTTCCTTACTGTAGAGATAATAATGGTACCTACCTTATATAGTTGGTTTGATTTATTTATGCAAATAAAGAATGGTGCAAAGTATGAAATAAAAGTTTAATAAAGAGTATGAGAAAAGAGAACCAGGTATAAAAAAATAAAGGGTATTATACATATTAAGAGAAGAAGAGAGACTATTTCTCTTAATATTTATTAAATTCCATTTTTCGGTCTTAATGTTTATTAAACCCTATTTCTTTTGAAATGCTGAAATGCATTTTTCTCAAATATGCTTATCCTGGTAACTTTTCTTGTAGGCACCAACTGCACACCCCGTTTAAAAGTAGAGACTCTAAAATACATTTTTAATCCTTAGAAGTTTTCCCTTGGAAAAGTCAATAGGAAAAATGTACCCAGAAACTAAAAAGTGGTGATTAAACCCACAGGGGCTTAGCACAGCTAAGAGAGGAAAGGGACAGCCTGTAGTCAGAGATTTACAGAGTTTTAGAGCTGGAACTGGCCTTGGCGGTCATCCAGTCGACTTGCTAATTTTAAAGAAGAACAAAAAGAAATCTAGAGAGGCTACTCCTGTACCCGAGGTCTCACAGCACTTCCACTTGGAGGACATCACTCTCGACTCTTGATATTTCTATTTATCTTTCTCATTTCAGTTTATTTCACATCCTCTTGAATGCTTCCCTGCTAGTGTGGTAGGAGCATATTGGAACTTCACACACATTGGTTCTTTTGCAGGACCCTACCAGGGTGTTTGCAGCCCAGGTATTCTGAGTGAATGAACTTCTTGCTGGTGGCAGCTGCCTCACTCCTGTCTCTACAGTTGGCAAAGATTCTCCACTAGCCTGTGCCCATGACTTTGCATTTCCTCCTGTTAGGCCCTTATTACCCTGATCCCACCTCCTGACAACGTCTGAGAGGCCAATTAACAAGCAAGGGCAGAAGCTGGAACTAGTTGAAGAGGTCTCTATTCTAAATAGGAAACACGCTATCTGGGGAAGACTTTCCCACATAGTGTGACAGGAGGGCAAACCCCAGCAAACCGCCGCACAGAAAAGGGCAAAGACTGGAACCACATGACCCTTATCCACACATGAAGTAGTGATGTGTCCATAAGTGGGAATTTTGACTTTTTTTAAGGCCTTAGCGCTACAGTGAAAAAACCCTGTATATCACATGTTACCAAATCTGTAATGGTTTAGTAAGTCAAACCGTTATCTCCATAGCACCCAGTATTTAGGGAATGGCAATAGTCACCCACTTGGTAGTGGTAGGGTTTCTATGAGTTACACCTTAAATAATTACTCACAAACTTCAGCATTTCAGGATCACCTGGAGGGCTTGCTAAAATTCAAATAGCAAGTCGACTTGCTTCTTTAAAGAAGAATACACCCTACACCCTAGGGCCTACACCCTAGGACAGGGGTCCTCAAACTTTTTAAACAAGGGGCCAGTTCACTGTCCCTCATACCGTTGGAGGGCCGGACTATAGTTTAAAAAAAACTATGAAAAAATGCACACTGTACATATCTTATTTTGAAGTAAAAAAACAAAATGGGAACAGATACAATATTTGTATTTGCATGTGGCCCATGGGCCGTAGTTTGAGGACCCCTGCCCTAGGAGGTCTGGGGTGGGACTGATGCTGCTGGCCCAGTGACCACACTTTAGGAAGCACTGCTATAGGAGAAATAGGACTGTCCTGACCTTTCCATCTAAGTCCCCGCTTCAACCCCACACTCATACACAAATGATCATTGCAGCTTCAAGTTTTAATTCCCTCCAGACATTTATTCTGTAGTGGGGACTTTTGACAAGCCAATCTGCACCTTCTCTAGTACCTCCTTGTGTACATTGATGTGTACAGGGACTTCTGGTTTTTGTAACTGAAGATGAGGGATGGGAGTGAAATTTATTGTAGGTAGCCTTCTCAAAGGGAAGGGGTATCCCATGAAGAATGGCATTTTCTCTCTTCTTCAGCTGGTTTATTGAACTGGATTTGACCCCCTCTTGCTTAGAAGAAGGCTGAAAGAACTGATTAATGAAAATCTCTGTGGAATTCTAGGCACAAACAGAATTGTTTGGGCCCCTGGGCAAAGGGGGTGGGTCTTTCCTAAGCTGACACCTGTCAATCACTGGTTAAGGGCTCCTCAAGGGGGCGCATGCATTTTCAGGTGCTTCAGGCTCTCCCTTCCAGTAGCTTGAGGGAGTTGAAAAAACTTGCTGGCTGCTAGAATGTAAAGCACACCAAAAGGATGAAGAGTATGCACTAACACAGTCAAAATATATCCCAGGGACTTTGGGTGGAGCCCTGGCATTGCTTAAGGAGGGTGCATGAGACTCCTGGAAGTTGACTTTGGTGACATCTCAGCCAATCTGCCCTTGGAAGCTGTTCATGAATCTCTGAGGAGGAGCGGGCTGTCTGGTCCAGAACTGTCCTAAGATGCTCTTTTTCTGAGGCTCTTGAGTGGCATGGGATGCTGGCTTGTTTGGTAAGCCCAAGAATCTCAGCGAGGACTGCCAACACAAGGTTCCTTCAGGCTGAGGTTAGCAACTAAGCATTTAAATCATCTTGCTATGTTGCCTGATCCTTTCAGGCAGGGTGCTCAAGGGTGGTATGTTTTCTGGGACAGCCTGCCAGCTGCCTTTCATGCTTACTTTCCTTTAACCCGGGTAGCGGGCTGGGAATTCAGACGCATCCACAGACATAAATTTTGCAGCATCATTTGCATGTTTAACCTTCCTCTGCTTCTCTTATTCTCAGACAGATGCAGGCAAAGGCATTTCTGTAGAACTTTCCATGCTGCTGAACAAGGCTGGCATTTTGATGAAATAAATAATTGTTAGGACTGTTTGAGCCTTTCCACCCTGGTCTCTTTTAAGAAGGGCATTTTGAGCAACTGTGTTGTTAAGATATTTCATCAGTGAAACTATCTTGGATTTTTATTTCACCCACGACTCAAGGACCATATTATGGTTTATCTTCCACATGCATACAGCAGTGTTACAGTTGTGCTTTTTCACTGAAAATAGCCCTGATGGTGAAATCAGAAGACCTGGCCTTCAGTTGTGGCCTCCCACTGGCAAACGAGGTGACTTCCTCTGAGATGTGGTCTATGACTTGTTTTGCTTACAGAGTATGGTCACCATGAGGGTAAAAAGAAAATGCAGCTATTTGTGGGACTGTTAAGAGAAATACAAAATAAAGAATTTATAGCGTAAAATAAAAACCATGCAATTACTTCTTACACTGGACCTTTATAATCAGCATCATCAGCACACGCATCTAAAAGGGATCACCCTTTGCTCTAGGTGGTTTTTGTATATAGGCCTGGGCTCAAATCTAGGCTATTCCCTTACAGGCTATTCAATCCCAAGAAAGGTATTGCAGCTCTCAAGAGTGTTAGTTTTCATATATTTGCCTTTTACAACATGATGAAGATTATAGCTAACATATATAAATTCCTGGAAGAGTTCCTGAAACCCAATTAATACTATTTTTTAGTATTTTATTTTTTTACTTTTGCCAACTATAAAGGAACTCTTCAGTGCTATGCAGAATAAACTGTTTTTTGGCAGTGACTACTGTTACCAAGACATAATATTCAATTTTGGAGCCTCTATCATTGACTCAAATAAATGAGTTGAATAAGAAGGTGCTGAGTTTCCCTGAGGAAAAAAAATATCTCAGAACTGAACCAGTACTAACTCTCAAATGTTGATATCTCTGTTGTAGTTGTTGTTTTGTCAATAGGCCCCTACTTGTAGGTCACCTGTCTTTTTGTCCACTGAGGCTTGACTGATTCTGATCTTTCTGCAGAGCTGCCTGCTCCTACCCTAGTGCCATGAATAAGACAACTTTTGCAGCAATGGCTGCAATGAGCAGGATATAATGTCATCTTCCTTGTGCACCCTTCCCTTGGCAACAAGCATATATTGGGGTCCTTCCTCCATAACTCAGTTTGCTATTAGTGCCTGTAACTTAAGCAATTATTATCTGTAACTCAAGTAGCATCTTATTGTTCTTTTCCCTAATTGTCTAGACCACACAGTGTAGTACTGTAAATATAGACATACATGTCTTGAGTTTTCTTTCTTTTGTGTACTGATCTCTCTAGATACATTCTGAGTGATTTGTGATTGTGAGCCATGCCTTTTCTACCCCATAATACTAATGCAGAGTTGACAGCCCAATGGGGAGCACATAGTAGGCATTGATGTAAATTTATTATATGATAGAAAGGCAGTAATGGTTTCTATGATGAGTGTCTGCCAATTTTAAGCCATTGGTTGCTGCTAAAATACAAGGGACTGTTCTCAGAAGGTAAATTAACTGCTTTGTGCTACCGAATACTTTTGAAGGATTCTTACAGGTGTTTAATATTGATATCTCGGGAGAACAGAGGGCACTAGATGCTGGGCATTCATGTATTAAAAGTAATTGTTTTGAAAGATACCAGACACAAAAATCCCGTATAATATTATGTCACTTAATAAGGGCCTCAAGTAGACAAAACCATGCCATACCCTTGGAGGTGCAGTGACAGGATGAATATAGGAGGAGGTTTCTGGATATTGTGATATTTGTGTCTTGATCTGGAAGATGGTAGAGAGGTGTGTTCAACCTTGTGAAAATCCCTCCAGCTGACTCATAATCTGTGCACTTTTGTTTCTATATGTTATTTATTAATAAAAGATTTCTTGTATTCTCTTATTTTTGTAGAATAAGAATAAAAGCATGTCAATTCAGGTTCAAATAGAGACATCATGACCTCACATACCTTGGAAAAGGGGAATTCTGCTTGTGTGGGGTTGACTTGGGACTTTTAGAAGCAAGGTTTATAGAGAAATGAGTCAGCTGCTAAATGACCTAGAAGTTGTCTTGCCTAGATAGCACAGAGGCCTAAGCAGAAGTAGCAAGCGACTCTTCTCCATCATCTACTGTGAATATAGCCACCAATGGGTCAGCTCCTGGCTTGGTCTGCAAATGCCCTGCTGTCTCACTGGGCTCACAGATGGCGAGAGCATTTGTGGGGAATGTTGGCAAGGTGTTATCATGTATATTCAGATACTGCAATCTCATGGTTTATTAGGAGAGACAAAATTTATTTATGGCCTATTGTATTTTTTAAGAAAAGAAATCTCATTATATACAGAAACTAAAGCTCAATAGTCTAACAGCACATTTTTGCTGAACTCATATTTTTGGTGAGCCACAGTCATTTTATAGGTTTCTTCTTTTTCTGGAACGGTTTGCATACAAGCTTTGGTGATCCTAAAATCAGAATCTGCTGATTTTGACACTGGGGAGAGTAGAACTGCATACCATGATAATAATAATTCTGTGTCCATGTGACCAGGCCCCAGTATTGGGCTATTCCCATTTTTATCCTGGCATCAGAGTCACTTGTGTTGATTATTGAAAAAAACAGAATTCCTAGGCCCTATCCCACCATCATAAATCTCTGGTGGGCAGATTTCAGGATGCTACATTTGGAATAAGCTTTCCCAATGATTCTCAAGCACATTAAAGTTTGAAAAGCATTGGACAGGCTCTGGCAGGTGTTAACACACTCTGGAATGGGAGCAGGGAGGGACACAGGGAGCTTCCCAAGAATCTCTGGGAAAGAATTTGTGTTGGAACTTCTACAAAATTGGGGTCATGGCACCACTAAGAGGAAGGAAGATATTTAGCGGGAAAGAGATGCAAAATGCCCATAGCTTGTCTTCCTGAGCACGGTGAGACAAGAAGCCATTAGTGCGTTGCGAGAGGACCTGGCAACCTCCCCTTCCCAGTGTTTGCACCTGTGTCCTTCTCTGTTGGTAGGAACTCTGACTTCTGCATTCCCTTTGGACCACAAAATTGTCACTTTTAGTGTGTTTCTTTTGGCCACAGCAGGTTCTTTCTAAAAGAACAGTGTTGCCTTCCTTTTGTGGGTTGTTTTCTTTCATCCCAAAAAATATTTGAAAGAATTCTTCCCCTCTGCGTTTGCACAGTTGACTTTATTACAAGAACATACCACTAAAAGTACATCTAGCGATGTGCTAGTTGGGGTGGGGGCGGGGGGAGGACTTCGTTGGAAAAGTAGCTAGAAATAAACCATGAGGGGTAAAAGATTACCTCGGGTATAAATCAACATTTCGTAGAAAGTGTTTGCAAGGAACAGCCTAAGGCAAACTGATGGTTTTCTTCCATTTTCAGAATCACTGTGGATGTTGGAATTACAGACATTGAGAACTTCAGAGTATTGCCTCATGGTCGCACTGTTTTCACCTTAACCTTACAATCTGGGAAGCTCTGGGGCAGAGGCTGTTCAACTTTTTCTTTGGTGGGTTAAAAAATGTCAGGCTTGCAAGTGATATAGAGGAGATGCCAGATTTAAGAGAGAATTTTTTAAAGAACTATAGACTTGGTTTTCTAGATCTTTCAAGGTAGGTTCCTGGTATTGGCAGCTAAGCATTCTATAATGTCATACTTGTAGCTAGCTAGTTGTGCGAATCTATATCCATTCAGTTGGAGATTCCCAGTGGAGTTCCACAGACTTTAATCCTTCATCTCAATTTTTATTTTTTTAGCCAATGGCTGAATGAGATGATGCAAAGCAAAGAAGGATTATGCATACGTTGGTTAAAATAAAAAAATCTGTTTATTACATCAATAAGTTAGAATGATGATTGCACAATCTCCAAAAGGAAATGTAAGAGTAGTGAATATGTGCCTCTTAATTTGCTTCAAAAGTTAAACTGGATATAATAATAAGGAAGATTTGGTTTGGTAGCAGTTTCTGAAGAACATCTGTGTTTGCAATGAACCATAACTTGAACAATATAAGATAGCTGTCAAAAGGTAGAAACTAACTAATAAAACATTAGACTGCTTAGCAGGAGACTATGAAAACGATTGTTTGCAAATCAGGCCACACTGAGAATGCTATTGTGCTGTCATCTGGTCTTTTAAGGAGCAGTATAATTGACCTAGTGTTAAGATGAGAAGGAAGATAATAGTGAGTTAGTTTATAAACCATGTCCTAGGAGAAATATTTGAAAGAACTTGAGAAGGAAAAAAAAGTACAGTAGGCTTGGTGAATAGCCTCCTTAAGATTTTGGAAAAGTTATTTCTTAAAAAGGGTTGTTCCATACTAACAAGTAAGATAAGGGGTATGAAAATTTTAAGATTTTTGGACCTCATAGAAAAGCATTGCCGAACAACAGAAAATCCTGTCTGAGAGCATTTACATGCCCCAAAGATGTTGGAACAAGGACGGAGAAAAAGGGATTTATTTGATGGAGGGCGAATTAAATCAAAAGGTTCCACAGATTCTATCAAAATCAGGCACCTTGGTGAGCAGTTTCCATAGATTATCTCATTTATTTCTCATGACAGATAAATGATTGGGCTCTCTCCATTGATTTGATCTTTTGCCTTCCACTGTGCTATTCTGCAAACAAAGGGTGTTAGGGCCTAAAGCAGCGGTTCTCAACCTGTGGGTCGCGACCCCTTTGGGGGTCGAACGACCCTTTCACAGGGGTCGCCTAAATACATCCTGCATATCAGATATTTACATTACGATTCATAACAGTAGCACATTACAGTTATGAAGTAGCAACGAAAATAATTTTATGGTTGGGGGTCACCACAACATGAGGAACTGTAATAAAGGATCGCGGCATTAGGAAGGTTGAGAACCACTGGAAAGAAATGTATCCTGAAAAAGTAGGAAAAATGCCAAATGTGAGAGATGCTTCTTGCTTTTCCTTTCTTATCACCTACTCCTCAGACCTGTGTCTACAGATTCTTCATTCTCTCTCTGACATATTCTCTCTCAGAACTTACCTGAATGGATTGGAAGGAAAGACACTGTTTCAATAGTCCCAGGAGGCATGACCACCATGCCTTTGTTCTCACAAGCACCATATTGTAGGTGACAATTCACAACAGGTTGCATGTGACATGAATGAGTTAGAAATATGTACAAAAACACCCCTAGCCAACCACCACCAATGTGAATATTCTTAGTGTAAATTCCCCTGCAAATTAAGTACAGTGTGCCTGGTCAAGCATCCTTTCCCTGAGCTTTAGAATAATACTTGATCTGCAACATCAAGCAATTGTTCAGAGAATCATGTTTTTCAGCTATGGCAATACTATTGTCTATGTATCCATCTGTCATCTATCTATCATCTATCTATCTATCTATCTATCTATCTATCTATCTATCTATCATCTATCTATCTATCTATCTATCTATCTATCTATCTATCTATCATCTATCATCATCTATCTATCTGCCTATCTTTATCTATTGCCTATTTAATTTCTATGGACTTTAACTGATTAAGACACTTTATTTGGGATTCTAATTTCCCCAAGCACAACTGCTAGAAGAGCAGATATTCTGAAGGTATTTATAATCAATGCACTTTTGAATAAGGCTTCATGAACACAGAGGAAAAACTGCTCCAGTAGCTGTCAGTTCTCAACCCCTCTCATCCCTGTCCCTGACCTTTGAAACAAATCAAATGGCTCCTTCATTCCAAGCACAGGTTGAATGCTTTTTTTAAAGCCTCTTTAAAAATACAGCAAATTTAAATAAAATCTCCAGGCAGGTTGTTCTGTCGTGTCTGACCTTTTTGTAAATACGAAAAAATCAAGATCCAACGTAAACACTGTGCCCCCGGTAAAAAGTTCAGCCGTGTGGAATGGTGGGTCTCCAGGTAGAGGCATATTGGCATTGCTGAGCTGCTGCTTAAGGAACCTAAGGTGCCAGCCTACTGTCAATCTGGTCTGCCTCGCCAGGGCTTTTTAATGAATCATTATTAGGCTGTAGAATTTTTGTTAGGCTTTTCACCTTGTTCACGTTTAACTGATCACACTCCCTCTTCAGAGCTACTTCTCACATAACATCCTTAAGCACTTGGTGGAGATAGAATGAGGTTTGAATTTCATCCAAGCATTGGATTTCCATTACATTTAAGAAGGGGCAAACGCAGAAGTGGATAGGAACATCTGGTGGAGATTAGGCATGCTGTCTGGTTTCCATGTTCTCTGAGCAATTCTGCTTCTTTTCAGTCACCTAACCAACATCTGTTGAACTGTGACTTGGGAAAGAGAATGGCGGAGCCCAGAGGCTGGCCGAGTGGGAAGAAGGGGCATTCCTAATGCTGCTGGGAAACGGGAGGGCAGGCCCTTCTTCTGGAGACATTGGTTTCCTTATCTTTCTAATCAGGATATTCAGTAGGAAATTTTTCTGGCTGCTTTTGGGCTGGACGATTCCAGTGCAGGGATTGGTAGATTTTCTTTACAAAGGGTGAGACATAGTGAATATTTTTGGCTTTGTAGCCCCAAAGGCAAAATTGAGGATTTTGTGTAGGTATTTATATAACAAGGGAAAAATATATGTTCATAAATTTTTATAGAATTGAAAATCAATTTTTATAGAATTGATTTAAAATATATTAATAATAATTGAGTACACATTTTAGTAATGTAGATCTAATGAGAATGGAATTTCTTGTCATTTTGTTGGGGAGATAGCATCTCACTTAATTGGGATTCAAACTTAGTGTTCCTCATCATCATATTGATTGCAAAGGCTCATCTGTAGAAACCATTTTGTATGTTCATGGACTGTACAAAAACTGGGAGTGGGCCAGATTTGGCCCATGGGATGTAGTGTGCTAACCCCTCCCCAGTAGTACAAAAAGACCCTGGAAGGAGGTAGCTTTCTCATTCATCTCAACACCAGCACTGGGGACTGAATAGTGAGTAGTCCCAATCAGTCAAGGAGATCTCGTGTTTCTTGCTGGTGACTGGTTGAGAGATGAGCATGTAACCCAGTTATGCTCCATGGGAAGTATACTGAGGACTTCTAAGAGAGTCCCCTTGTTCCTTAGAAAGAACTATGGGTATAAATGCTGTCAAGTCTGAGTGTGGATGCTTGGATCGGCTTTTCTCATCCTGGGGCTGTGAGGGAAGCCAGACTGAGGGCAAAAAAGAAAAAAGACAGCAGATATGGCACCTGGGAAGAGAAGTGAAGAACTTTGGTCTCAAGTGAGATTTGGTCCATTATGTGAATGAAACCAGAGCCTTCCGTACCTCTGGATTTCATGTTTCATAAGATATTTTTCTTCCTATTGTTTGAGGACCTTTGAGTGAGGTCTTGGTTACTTGAAACCAACAACATTCTGAAGAAGAATTAAATACCCAACAAATGGTAAACCATCTTGAGAGGCAACTGAACTATTCTTTGTCCAAAAGGTTGTGATAGAATAAATACAGGTGGGTCTTCATTTCTCACTGGTTAAGGATCACAGAGGGATGCCTATATGTCAGTCAGATGCAGCAGAAGCAGAATCAAATAATGGGACACATTTTTTAAAATCCCTAGGCTCTGTTCTTTCTCAATGCCAATTTTTCTTTGCCTATTACAGGCAGAGATCATGGAAAATACCTTGGAGGCCTGTTGTAAAGATGCAGTGAGGTGTTGTATATAAAGCCTCTAGAACAGTGCCAGCAACAAATGTCTCCTTTTTCCTATAGCATGCTTGTTGACATTGGACAAAAAATGTGCTTTTTCATACCATGGCAGTGGCTTTTATTTTTTTCTAACTGACCATATATAATGATAGTATAGAAAAATGCTAATTTCACTTAGCTTCAACCATACTCAATACACAGTGAAGCACTTTCCAATCATGAAATTCTACCATTTTGTGATCATTTAAATTTAGCTGTAATAAAGGCATGTAGTCCATGGTCTGAGATCTTTTCATATTTATATATATAGACTTTTTGCCATAAAGATTAATATCCAGAGTAGGTTTATTCATATTATCTGGCTCATTTCTAAAAGCAAAGGGCTTTTGTGAATGCTGATATCCTAGAGTTAAGCATTAGTGATCTTTTTCCATCAAAATTTAAAGACTTGCACCAGGTTATATCGACACGGCATAAATAATTAATATGGTATACACTGGTACTTATTAGCTCAAGCAGTTTAAAGGTTTGAGGTGCCCTTGGCGCAATCAGCGTGGCTGGACTTATCGCATATTCGATATGACTTCATGGTAAGAATCTATAAACTGACTCCTCACCCTACATTCCATCCAGCTCTTCTGTTCTATTATAGTTCCTGAGAACCCCCCATTATCATTCTCTTTTATATTCTCCACTCCAATGGGAGAGCCCCACTTGACTAGCTTAGCTGCTCATCTCACCATAAGGCCAGCACTGTGTAGCCCAAGATGCCACACCATTCTGGTCTACATAGAGGAAGAGCATGACATGCCTCGGAGAATGGTGGCTGTGGATATTAACAAGCCACCATAATGTGCAGGTGCAAAGAACTTTTATTACAAAAGTAGTACTTAATCATTGTTAGTCTCTTTGATAAAGGGATAAAAAACAGCCATAATCAATTTTTAGCTTTTGGTTGTGTTATTGTTAAAACCTATCCTCTATCTATCTATCTACCTATCTATCTCTATCGCATCTTGATCTCTCCCTCCACCTCCCCTATCCCTCTTCCCCCCTCTTTCTCTCTGTATAAAGAAATGCATGCACAAAGACTTATTTGTGTAAGAATGAGGAAATTAGATCAGAGTATTTATGATATCCAATATTATTTTCTCCTTTTTATTTATGGATTTATTTCCACATTTGTTTATTTTAAAAGGCTGTGGTACTCTTTCCTCAGAATGCATCATAACTTATTCAACCTATTCCTTATTTTCCTGTTGATGAAGATTCATGTTATTTTCTCCTTTTCTCCATTATAAGCAATACTGAAATGAAAACACTGCTACACATATCGCACATTGTCCTCTGACTGTCTTGGCAAGCGTGGGGGAATCAATTGAAAAGCTATTAGAAAAAATAAAAGCGCTGAGCAAGGTGGTCAGTTACAAATGAATATATCAAAATCAATAGCTTTCCTAATATGCCAGCAGGAATCGCTTAGAAATTTTAATGAGAAAGGAGATCCCATTCACAATAGCAACAGAAGCATAAACTACCTAGGGATAAACAATAAAAGGTGTCTAAGATCTGTGTGAACAGAAGTATACCATTCTATAAAGAAAATACATGAAAGGAAAGAAATGTGTGTCCATGTATTGGAAAAGTCATTATTGTCAGGATGTAAATTCTGCTTAATGTAATCTATTCTGTGCACCCAATCCCCATGGGGTCCCAACAGTATTTTTATGGAGGAGGGTGCGGGGCGGGACTGAACACAGTGTTTGCACAACGTACCTGTAGAGACTGGATCATAAGAATGAGCTCAGCACACACACCATTCCCACTCCAAACTCCTAGAAATGACACAAAGCACATTATTTAAAAACAAATCTATAGCCATGCTGAAAAACCAGAAGGGATCCTCTAGGTGGACATATGTTATAAGAAATCCCTGAAACAGTTCAGATTGGATGGAAATGGGAAACCTGCAGCCTACAAAGTCGTTTTTCTTCACAAAATAGGAACAGTCTCAGGACAGGTTCAAAGTCAGGACAGGCAGATAGAGGAAGAGGCAGTGGGACAGCCCTCAGCATGATGGAGTGTGGTGCCACACAAGGAGAAGCCAGGAGGCTCTGTAAGATTCCCCCCCCACCCAAATTGTGCCAAGCAGTTCACAGAAATATCTGACTGCTCTCCCCCCATACCCCCAGCCCCTCGCAGAAACAATGAGTTGGGTCTCTTGGGCCCGAGAGAAAGGACAGTACTCCAGTAGCTACTGACATCACATGGAGGGGAGAGTCCAAGGATGGTAAGTCAAGCTACACGCCTGCCTTGCCAGGTAGCACATTCTCCTCTCTCCACAATGAATGATGACAAGCACAGTATTCACAGGCAGACCAATAGAGAATCTCAAAGTCAAAATGCACACACTACCAGGATCAGTCAAAGTAACATTGTGAAAGACAGCCACCAGAATCAATCATTAGAGGAATGAATACAAACAATCAGAATCAATAGAGTAAAAAGAAAAATAAAGCAAATGTGCTTTAGAATCTTCTCATGAGTGAATTTAACTGTATCATATTCTTTTTAACACACATGTAGTGTTTCAGGGTGGGCCACATGGTACTTAACCATGACCTTGTTGAGGAAATTTAAGTACTTTCAATTTTCCGTTATTATATGCAATGTGAAAAGATGGCCTATAAACAAACCTATCTGAACATATGTGTGAGTATAATAAATATCTTCAGAGAAATGTGATAAGATAGTGCAACCACTAAAAAATCAAAATATATTCCTTAAAGAAGAGCTATATCAATGATTCTATGATAGATACTTTGGGCTAACACTCCTTAAATTTTAATTATATATTACATTCTCATCCCATCCAACAATGACCTAATGAAATAATTTTAGGAAGCATTTGCAAATATTGTTGTTTTCTTGGAGGAATTAATATTATTCTATGTTAGATCTTCTTATTTTATTTTGATAAAGTCAATTTTACTTTGATAAAGGCAAGTGTCTTATTATATACATGCCTCAACATTTTTAAAACTATGAGTATTGCTGCCATATTCCATAGAGTAATTCAACATGGATCAGAACTTGGAGCCTTATTCTCTTAGTCACCTATGACAGCTTTGATTCAGAACGATTTTCTGAGAAGTTTGGCCCTGCCTGTGGGCTAATGGGAAAAAGGAAGCGCTGTAAGTTACACAATTCTTCCTGAGCAGTTCATTTGTTTCCTCTCCTGTGGACATTGTGAATTGTGTAGCTGCCCTGGCTTTCCCTTTTCCATTGGCTGCCGGCCACATTGTGGGCCACAAGTTCACTCAACAATCGATGTGCACTTGAAACTCCACTTCTGTTCTTTGTTCACATCTCTCATGTGTTTTTCTTTTTAGATCTTTCACTTCGCTTTTAATTTCTGCCATGTCTTGTATTTTATGTCTCCTTATAAACTCTTTGATGGTCTTTCTGAAGAAAAGTGTGATAGAGATGAGTAAATAATATGAACACTGGCTAAATAAAAATAATAAACGAGCATAATAAACAAGCCACAGGTTATACTTTCTGAGTATCGACACCTTTAAAATGTTCAACTACAAACTTGCCACAATTTATGTTGCCACCAGTGGAAACATCTTTGAAACTTCCCCTTTAGGAATGTCCTCCTAAGCTTATGGCACAGTGTGTAAACATTTTCCATGGTTGTAAGGCTTTGTGGGTCATTTGGGTTTTGGAAAAATCCCCAAGTGTCTCATGGTGAAACCTGCTAAGCCTAGATGGCTCTTTAAGCTGGGTAATCAATTTTTTTTCCCAAATATAAGGTACAATATAAAGTGATAAGAATATTTTCAATGTAATTAATGAGTTAGCCTTGGAAGTGTATCCCAAAGAATAGCTTCAGAGGAGCTGGCATTGTTAGGAGAAGGGCAATGCCCTTTGAGGAAGTGCATTCATTTGCGTGGGTTTGTTCTGATGTGTTTCTTCAAAAGCACCTCACCACCCCCACCCCCACAATCTGAAGGAGAGGAGAAGGTGCCGTAAAGTGTTAGTCATGGTGGTAAATGTTCTGCAAGGAAAGTACTATGGGCTCCCATCCATTTGGGGGGAATAGAGGAAACTGCTTGGGACCCCAGGCATCTGCCCATCATTCTCTAATTCACCTTGAAGCCACAGGAGAGATGGGAGTTTTGTCCTACATGCTGGGGACACAGAGCTTCATGCCTATCTTTCAACTGCTGATCGCAGTGTCATGTAGTTACTTACGGATGGAAAATCTGAAACCATGTTGCCCCTCAACCTCACCCTTTGTGAAGTTCTGCTTGTGTTGGAACATAACTGCTGTTCACGCACAGCAAGTCTCCTTTGCTGTGTGTTATCCTTAATATCACTGCTTAGCATCCATGACATTACAGAGTGTTGTAACTGAAAGGGGCCTGTTGGGCTACAGGTAGGGACAAGGATTGTGCACAGTGAGGCGTAGCATTAGGAGGTCTTTTGCTTTGTATTGAATTGTATGCTTCTGTTGAAATTGCTTCAAAAATCGTGAAACAGACACTTTGTAAAGTATAATCACTATCCTGTGCACCTGCAATGAATACAAAATAATATTGACATTAAACTGCAATTGAAAAAAATAAATTAAAAAAAAGAACTGTGAAACAAACTCAAAATAATTGGTAGTGGAAACATTTAAGAGGAATGGATCCCAATTCCATCTTAGACAAGCTTAGGGGAGCAGAGGAAGAGAGGACAGGGACTGACAGGGCCAGGAACCATGACAAAAGTGGCAAGATTATGATGTGTGCAATTCACCTGAAGACAGTTTCCATGTCTAGTTTTGAGGATAAGATAGAGCTAATGAAAAGGGGGGATTAGGATGTGGTACCAGTTCTTGTGAAGAATGGAGTAAAACGGCAAAGCAGAGAATGGCTTATACTCTATCTATTTTTCTCAGAATGTAGACTATCAGAATGTATTCTATTAGCCTCAGAATAACCCAGAAAATGTATTCTATTAGCCCCAGAATAACCCAGAGAAGTTAAAAAATACAGATCCCCCAAGTAACTGAATCAGATGTTTGGGAATCCTTATTTTCAATGACCTATATAGTAACAGACTACCAAATGAAGACTGCAATCATTTTTTGTATATTTAAAATGTTTTTTTGGTGCATTCTTATAAAATCATTACTTACTGTTCAGAGGTTTGGTACATATTGGCACAGCCCCTTGGAAGGTCTTGCAGAATAAGAGGAAAGATAATTCACCAATTTGTCAAAAAATATTTATTATTCACCCTAGTGTGGTAAAAACCTATAATATAATAGCACATAAAATGAGTGTAGCTGCTATTTATGAACCTCTGCCATTTGCTAACATTATGTCAATTGCTCAACATACATTATCTCCATTTGGCAGTCTGAGTCACACTAAGTAATAGGTATTATTAAAGTTCTCCATTTTACAGATGAGGAAACTGAGGCTAATGTAGGTTAATCAATGTGATTTGCAAAAATCTTCACAGCTAGTGAAGTAGTGGGGGCTAGGGCTTGTTTCTATAGTAGCATTTAGACTGGACCTCAGATTCTATTTTGCTATATCATTTGCAATCTATTCTACTTGTCCATGGGGAGAAGACAAGAAATGATCATTGTTTCTTTCCATATAGACTCCTGGTGGGGGTTTCTATTGCTCAGTGGCAACAGGTACCACTTTCAGAATCTGCTGCTGTGGTGGAGATCCGCTGAGGACGCCACCCTGCTGCTGGTCTGTCTGTTGCTCCTGCTGCTTCCATATTGTCTGATGTGGCTTTCTGTATTTCATATGACCTTAACATACATCCCTGTCACCCCTGCTTTCCTTAACCCCATTCTGTTTTCCCTTACCAAACTTATTTGGGGGCTGGTCATTTGTTCTTTGAATAGTCCTCTCACAAACTCATTACTTCCTGAACACATATACTACTGAGAGTATCAGAAATTGGTGGCACTTTGGAAATGTAGGCAAAACAAGTACAATTTTATTTCTGGCCCAAAGTAAATTCAGTGGTGCTGAAAAATGATCTTGAAATTCACCTGCAATATGACTGAAGATTGGAGAAATGGATCTTTTGCTTGTCCTTAGAAAAGCCTTCCATTTATAGACAAGTTTGTACTCAAATCTGTACCTTTCAAACTAGAGCCTGGATGGAGTTTCCTTGAATAAGTAATATCTAGGCTAATTTACCCGGATGAGAGAGCTATGATTTAATATTTAATGAGAAATTTATAGCATTAATCCTCATCTCAAGCTAAATAAATGAACTTGATTCAGATGAGGCATTTGCGTTGAGCTCATTACCCAGGGCATTGCAGTTATGAGAAATGCTTTTCTCTTCGTAACAAACCTCATTTGTGTCTTGTTGATTTCACTTTAGGAAGTATATTTTTTACTTAATGTGCCTCAGTCTGTTTACATTTGTAGTAGATTGAATTATCGGTTCTAATTTTTTACCCTTTGCTAGTAACTTTGCCATTCCCTTTCCTTGACTTTGGACTTAGCCATGTGACTTCTCTTGGCTAATGGGAAGTTAGCACATTGCAACACCAGGAAGGGATTTAAATATGCCTGTGCAGTCAGGTGACCTGTTTTGCACCCCTGCCATCTCCATCAGAACATTTTCTGGTGAGCCGATGATCCAAGGAAGATGAGAGCCAAGTGAAGCAAACCTATAGATCTTCAGCCTGGAGCATAGGCAGCCCAGCTAACCCACAGATTTATGAGAATAAACTACTATTTTAAGATACTGGATTTTGGGATGGTTTGTTACACAGCTATTGCTGACTGATAAGAAGCTGTTCGAATCAATTTTCATGGTGTACTCAGAAGAGCACTGGATAAAGGAACTAGAGTTTTGACTTTTATCATTGCTCTGCCACTGCCATGGTGGTTTTATACAAGTTATTTAGCTTTTTGAATTTCACTGTATCCTCATCAGTGGAACAGTTCCACTGAGGCAGGGGCAAAAACATTGCTCTGCTAAGTTTAGAATACCTCTAATGTGGTAATATCACCAACCTGGTATTGGAATAAAATCCTATATAATAAAAGAGTAGTATGCAAATTGTCCCTTTGATCAGGAGTTGTCTGGGAGTTTGACCAGGGGGCAGGGCCGTCCGAGGGAAGGGAGGGAGGCCCCAGTTGGCAGCAGTGGCAGGCGGCTGGGGAAAGGGAGGGAGGCCCCAGCCAGCAGCAGTTGCAGCAGGTGACTGGGCGAAGGGAGTGAGTACCCGGCTGGCAGTTGGCAGCTGCTAGGAACCCTACCAGTCCACAAATTTCATGCACTGGGCCTCTAGTTTTTAAAATAATTAACTGGCATACATAAATCAAAGGGACCTACTCTTTTGATAGTAAGAAATTTATATTTCTTTTCAGCAAGAAAACAGAGGTATTAAAAAGAATTTACTGACATAAAACAGGGGTGTTTGAAGATTTTATTGATGAATATCTACTATTTTATCTCTCCTCATTTTGGCAAGTCAGAATCATTGAATGATGGATGCAATGAAGAAAATCACTAGAGACAAGGATGATATTGCTTTGTATACCTTATTTCTTTGATTATTTATGACATTTACTTTTAGAAGCATTGAAGAAGGTCTGGAAAAGGGGCTGGAGTGGGATAGAGTGAGTCAATGGGGAAAAGAAGGGAACATTTGTGATACTTTCAGTAATAAAGACAATTTTTTAAAAAAGGATTATCAATTCCCCAGTCATGGTTAGAAGAGCCCTCATCATTGTCATTTATTACCCCAGTTAAGCCACTTCCACACTTCTGTTGTTAAAAATCTGAATGCTAAAATGCTTTCAGTTCAAACTAATCCTATCTAATAATAGGTAATTGACCGTACCTTCGCTACGCCTCCCATCGGCTAATCAGTGCGATATGCAAATTAACCCAACCAAGATGGCGGCCGGCAGCCACACAGCTGAAGTGAGCAGGAGGCTTGCTTGCTCCAGTGATGGAGGAAGCCAAGGTTCCCTGCCTGCCGCGGGCTGGTTCAGAGCTCTGAAAGCAACAAAGTTTCAATTATAGAAGCTAAACAAACCCCAGATACCTGCTTTCAGCCAGCCATGGCCACGGAGCTGGAGCGAGCAGGAGCCGGCTCTTAGCTCCACTGAAAGCAACAAAGTTTTAATTATAGAAGCTAAACAAACCCCAGATACCTGCTTTCAGCAGGCCGTGGCCTCAGAGCTGGAGCAAGCAGGAGCCGGCTCTCAGCTCCAGTGACGGCAACAAAGTTTCAATTATAGAAGGTAAATAAATCCCAGAATAATAATAATAAAAAAGAACAAAAGGAGAGGCTGGGAGCTTCAGTCACCAGCCAGCCTGAAAATGGCCCTCAGCCCCTCACCCAGGCTGGCCAGACACCTCAGTGGGGACCCCCCCCCTAAAGGGGGTGTGGCCAGCCTGAAAACAGCCATCAGCCACTCATCCAGGCTGGCCAGGCACCCCAGTGGGGACCTGCACCCTGAAGGGGGTGTGACCAGCTGCAAACAGCTATCAGCCCCTCACCCAGGCTGGCCAGGCACCCAAGCGGGACCCCCACCCTTATCTGGGACACCCTTCAGGGCAAACCAACTGCCCCCTACCCGTGCACCACGCCTCTATCCTATATAGTTAAAGGATAATATGCAAACTGACCCTAATAGCAGAAAGACTGGGAATGACTGGTCACTATGACACACACTGACCACCAGGGGGCAGATGCTCAATGCAGGAGCTGCCCTCTGGTGGTCAGTGCGCTCCCACATGGGGGGAGCTCTGCTCAGCCACAAGCCAGGCTGATGGCTGCCAGTACAGCGGTGGTGGTGGGAGCCTCTCCTGTTTCCTCAGCAGCGCTAAGAATGTTTGACTGCAGCTTAGGTCTGCTCCCTGCTGGCAAGTGGACATCCCCTGAGGGCTGCCGGGCTGCCAGAGGGATGTCTGATTGCCATCTTAGGCCCAATCCCCCGGGGAGCAGGCCTAAGCCAGTAGGTGGTCATCCCCTGAGGGATCCCAGACTGTGAGAGGGCACAGGCCAGGCTGAGGGACCCCCACCCCCCACCCCCCCACTGAGCGCACAAATTTTTGTGCACCGGGCCTCTAGTTAACAGATAAGGTTTGTGGAGCAGCCTTTGGGCATAGTTAAAAAGAGGTCCTGAATCCTTTCTCTGCAATTCTCTTTGCTTTACCCTCCCTAAGTATTGGGTTCCTGATGGTCATCAGCAAGAACTCAGAATATGTACTTATATGTTTGCATCAGGGGTGGGAAGAGCATAGTTCCCCACATCCTCTATCTTCACTGCTCCTAACTCCGTCACTCTGGCAAGAGGTATGGGATATTTTTTAAATGACTTAAACCAATTGGGATACATTTTGAAACTTGAGATGGGTCAATCCTATCCAAAATCAGATTGTTGTTGCACAATGGGGACAGCATGGAATGAATGTTGGGGTGGGGGTTAACTATCTGTCCTCTGAAAAGCAAAATACATATGTTTAATATATTTTAGTGTGTGAAATAGCTGAGCATATGTGTTGTAAACATTCATTGAAAAGGTTAAGTGAGCTAAGCCTTCAGAGAAGAACATTCTGGAATCTAAGAGCTGCAAATGTCCAAATTTGCTGGATTTCTTAGGACTTTATAAGGTGGAAACTTGTCATGATATGACATGTTGGACATGAAAATGCAGGGGGTCATAAAAACCATTGCTAACTTGCTCAACAAAGTGCGGGATAGAAGCTGTCCTCATTTTCCTTTGGCAAATTGTTCTCAGGGCAAATATATCACAGAATTTTGAAGAGTTGAGTGACAGTTTGCTGGAAAGGCAGTCATAATTTCCAAAGAGATTTATTTATTTAACAAGCATGTATATAGCATTCACTATTTGCCAGACATACTTCTAAGCACTTGACAAATATTAACTCACAGATTTCTGTTTCAGCAGCTGCTTCATGGTGGATCTAAATTATAAAACCTCTAAATTTAAGAGAACCTAAGCTAAAGAATGCTATCCCCAAAGGGTAAATATGGTGTCTCTGGAATTTTAGAAATGAGAATTTTGAATCTCAGAATTCACATAATTGTTTCTTCCTACGTGGGCAAATTTCTAGCAATGTTTGAGCCCACCTGACTCTATGGAAGTAGACTCCTTGTTATAACATCACTGAGATGAATGAAAGGAGTCAATATCAATGACATGACCATTGAATTAGAACAGAGGTGTGCCAGGGAATAAATGTCAAGGTTTTTGAGAATAGTTTTGATTGCTAAATACTAATGTTCTCTATAAATATATGCCTTTTAAATTATGCCTTACAGGTAATAGATTCTTTAAAATTATATTTCCTGGTCTGTGTTGCACAGTGGTAGAGCATCATCCCATGCACCAAAGGGTCACGGATTTGATTCCCAGTCAGGGACAAACCCAGATTGTGAGTTTGATTCCTGTTTGGGGTGTGGGTGTAAGGCAGCTGATAGATGTTTCTCTCTCATACTGATGTGGCGTTCCCACAGTGGAAGCAGCCGCTCAGAGGGTGGGTCCATAGCCGCTTGGCTGACTGCAGGGCTCCCACAGTGGGCCAATCCCCGCAGGCCACACCCCCCACCAGTGCATGAATCCCATGCGCTGGACCTCTAGTTTAAAATAAAAGAAGATATTTTATGACTTTTTCCATATACCTCCTTTTCTATTCATTCTAGTTTTCAGTAATTTGCCTTATAATTTCTTGCCTTTTATTCCTACCAACCAATAAGTAAGGGATTTCCTTTGAGGGAGAGGGGAGTTCTGAGAATATGAACATAGGGAGGAATGCAGGCCTTCACTGAGATTATTGATTCAGATCAGAATGTTGCCTGAAAGAGTATAATCATTTCACAGTCAACATCTTCACTGATTCTAGCAAAATCTAGACACCTGAAATTCAGACTGCATTTTAGACCCTCAAATGCCTGTGGAGGTTTCCAACTGTCTCCCAATCATATCATGTGGTGGCTGGAATTTCAAGTGCTTTTGTGGAACCTCCTACATTGAAAACCCTGGGCAGCCGCCTCTTGGCAGCACATCAGTGTAATTTGTATATGCTGTTCTCCTGGTGCCTGGGGAGTGAATGATGAAATATTCATGCTGGTGACCATTCATTTTCTCTTCACTAAGAGCCTGTGCTATCATTTTCCTGAAAAGGAGTTATGGAATGTGCCTGCAGCTAAATATGCCTCTGCTTTTGTGAAAAACAAAAACAAATGAGTTTATAAAATCTGTTTTTCAATTTGACTCAGGTACTTTGAGTGGGTCCTCAGTAAAGTTCTGAGAGCCTTTCCTTTGTTGTTTCCAACTCCTCCAGCTGAGGATGTGGTTGATGTTCTGTTGCTAGAGCTTTACTGTGTTTGGAGATGTGTTTCTGTCTATCTGGTTAATAAGTTTGCCAACTCAAGTGCAATGCAGATGTTTTATATCTCACTTTCTAACAGCATGCATTATATCGTAACATCACAAGTTTGGCATCATTTTGGATGTCTTTGAGGGATAGCCATTTAGAACTTCTGGATTATCCTGGAGGTGACTCTCATTTAAAATTATAAGACCAAAGTCACAAAAATCAATGGTCAATTTTAAGTAAGTAAATTTGTCACTCAAATTGAAAACCACCTGTTTTGTCTTCAGTGTTGTAAAGGCCATTACCATCTCAAGGGAGACTGGTCAATCCATGTTCTGTTGTCTGCAAGTCCATTGTGTCTGAAAGGTCATTGTTCTTGAAATTTTATCTGCCACCTCAAATAAGCATTCAAGGAAAGCATAGCTGGAACTGTGCTGTGCATTGGCTGTGGAGGCCACATATCAGTAGTGTTTCTGAGAGAAGGATCCAGATGCAGAAACTATCAGGAAACAAGGTGAAGTAGAGGTGGAGTACAAGATGAGAGAAGGATAAGCCAACCACAGCAACAGTAATAAATAACAAGTATGTTACTGACGTGGTGATCACTGTGGCATTTGGGTTTAGTCCTACAGCAGTTCCTCTAAGCAACCTACCTCTCCAGAACAAGATGCTGGTCAAGCATCCACTGAATCCTCTCCCCCATTGTTTAGTGGTGCCTCTCAGGAGTGTAAACTTCCCAACCCTCTGGTTTCCCCTGCATATGAGCAAATGCAGTTTCTGAACTCTGGAGGAAGCTCTGAGACAGAAAAAGAACAGAGAAGCTAAAGAAAATAGATGTGGGTCTCAGTCATGTGCATGGATGGAACCCTCTAGTACAGTTGCCCAGAAATAAAAGGTGGGCTGAGTGAATGTGATAGTGGCCCCAAAAGCATTTGCCACAGTCCCAAAGGCTCTTCATATTGCCCAAAGAGGGAAGGACAGTGAGGGAAGAGGAGGAATTAAGTAGTAAAAGAAGTAGATACTCTCCAGGAAGGTGGAAGAGGGAGGACCAGTAGCAAAATGGTGTCTGCTGGAGAGGCAAGGCTCAGTCCTGGTCACATATAATATCATACATATCCACCTGGGTTGTGCACACTCCCTGCCATGATGTCTCCTTTCCTCCTCTGTGCCTTTGCCATGTTTTTCTCTTAGCTTGGAAACTCCGCCTGCCAAACATTTCTTTATACAACTCCTATTTGACTTTTATTTTTATTTTTATTTTTATTTGTTATTGCTTAAAGTATTATAAAGGGTATTACATATGTCTCCTTTTTCCCCCCGCCCTTGACAATCCCCTGGCCTCCCCTACCCCCAGTGTCTTATGTCCCTTGGTTATGCTTATATGCATGCATATAAGTCCTTCGGTTGATCTCTTACCCCCCCCCCCCCCCCGCTTTTGCCCCTCTACCCTCCCCGGCCTTCCCGCTGCAGTTTGACAGTCTGTTTGAGGCAGCACTGCCTCTATCTATTTTTGTTCATAAGTTTATAATGGTCTTTATTATCCATGAATGAGTGAGATCATGTGGTATTTTTCCTTCGTTGACTGGCTTATTTCACTTAGCATAATCCTCTCCAGTTCCATCCATGACATTGCAAATGGTAAGAGTTCCTTCTTTTTTACAGCAGCATAGTATTCCGTTGTGTAGATGTACCATAGTTTTCTAATCCATTCATCTACTCTATTTGACTTTTAAAACACAATGCCCTACATACTCTCTTAATGCTTCTCCAAATGGCACACTATGTAACCAGAATAAATTCCCCCACTTTCATGTTCTCACACACTGCATTCATTCTATATTTTATTCATGTATTTGTTCATCCAACAACCATTTATTGAAGACCTATTATATACTAGGCATAATACATATACTTTCTTGTGTCTCATACTAAACCTTTTAAACAGCCATCTATGGCAGTAGTTCTCAAACTATGGTTCCTTGACCAGTAGCATTGGCATTCACTAGAGACTTGTTAAAAATGCCATTTCTAGAGCTTATCCCAGACCAACCAATCAGACTATGAGGTTGGAGCCCAGCATCCTCTGTTTTCACAAACCTTCCAGGTGATTCTGAGCCACATAGTACGTACTTTGAGAATCAGAATAATAACCCTAGTACCTGGCCATAGTAAGTAATTAATATGTTTTTGTGGAATTCGATTAGATTTAATACTTTGGCAGGGGAGTCCTGGTCTGAACACTTTGGCTCTTAAGAGTAATCGATTCTATTAAAGTGCAAAGTCTCAAATGAAAAAGGATCCTTCCATGTACCAAAAACATGTCACATTCACTCATGAGACAGTTGACAACTTGGACTTTTCTCAGTTAATAAGCTACAAAAGCATATAAACAGAGCACAGAAGTGCTGGTCAGATCAAGATTAAGCTGCTTCTCCTCCCCTCTCCCCACCCAGAGGTCCCTAGGACCACATGCCTATCTAATATGAATGACAAGGTCTACATGGGTCAGTGCTGCCGTTGAGCTCTTTGGGCCCTGCCAATCATTAGGAGGGAAGATTCACGTCATACAGGGCCAAGAGTGTGCCCTCTGAAGGGGGAGAAGCCCTAGGAGTAATACTTCAATATCAAGCCTAAGTTATTCTCTAGTTGGAGGTCAAGCTCTTCGGACAACTGCATCAAAACAGGTGGGTGATGATGCCAAAGCTTTTCCAAGTGTCTGGTAAAGCCCAGGTTTGTACATGGGCACCTTAAAAAGAAGGGCTGGCCCCGTGGAGTTGCTTTTTAAAAAAAATTTTTTTATTGATTTCAGAGAGGAAGGGAAAGGGAGAGAGAAAGATAGAAACATCAATAATGAGAGAGAATCATTGATCAGCTGCCTCCTATATATCCCACACTGGGAATTGAGCCCGAAACCCAGGCTTGTGCCCTGACCAAGCATTGAGCCATGATCTCCGGGTTCGTAGGTCGATACTCAACCACTGAGCCACGCTGGCCAGCCCACTGGGTTGCTTTTGTTTGTGTCTCCTTTTACCCCTCTGGCTTCACTATCCCTTTGTGTCACAGACTGAGAAAACACACATCCTTTCATACCCTTACAAAGTATTTCAGAGATGCCTTAAAAGTAAGAAGTAACTGGGGAAGTTTCAAGTAACCAGTATAGCTTGATGGGGCAAAGGCCAGGGAAGAAAGGTAGGTATGGCTTGGGAGCGGAATCTATCTCAGGGTCTGTATTTGTGGTTGCACTGGAGACATAATGATGCATCTTGGAAAATATACATGAGCACAGTGGGAGGAATGTCCTGTGGCTAAGAATGTTGCTTTCAGTCACGATTCTTGGCATCTGCCCTCAGAACGGAATCATAGCAATCTGTAATCATTTGCAGAGGCCATTTTCCATCCTCTGACTTCTAGGGGGGGTTTCCATCAAGTGGCAGAAGCAGTTTCCCAGTAGGTGCAGGAGGTTCATTCTCCCCTTTTCAAAGAAATGGCTGGTGGAGGCAGGGGAGTGAATAGATAAAATCATGAAGAGGCAAAACTTGTTTTGTCTGCCATTTCACATAAAAACACTTAAGCATCCTTCTTAAATAGGAACCTCTGGACTCCCTTGCCCTGCCAATTTTTAATGGGTTTGTGTTCTGTGTATTCAGATTGGTGGTTTTCACAATAAGATAAATTAATCTTTACTAATAGATGTACCCAAGTGCAGAACTCTTTCAGGTCAGCTTGAAAAGAATTAATTGGTTCCTGCTAAGTCAATGGTTTTTAAATTTCGGTGTGCAAGAGAAAGATTAACTTCAGTGTACAGAAGAAAATTTAACATGTGAAAGCTTATTAAAACTGCAAGTGATCAGGCTCTACTTCAATCTGCTGCTGAACTTGAATTTTGATAGGAGGTGGAGGTAGAACTGGGATTAGAGAGAAGCTTTAAAGCTGGGTAGCCTCATCTTTAATCCCCATAATCCCAGTGCAGTCTTTGAATCAGACCATGGGGAACACTGTGAGTTATGTGGCCATCATTTCAATAGTGGTCCTCTGTATCCACGAGGAAGACTATACTTAGCACATTCAAACATTGCATCAGAGAGTAGGGGCATATAATGAGCTTGTCCAATTATACTTTATTTTATCTGAAAATATTTAGTTATGGAGACAAGATATGGACTCCTGGTTACCAGTCTTGCTCTGACATTTACTTGTTGTGTATTCTTGGACAAGTTGCTTAATCATTTTGAGATTCAATTTCTGCATCTATAAAATGGGGGTGAAATAATTAAGGTAAAATTATTGGCACATTTTTTTTTTTTGCCTGAGAGCTATTGAATAAGTGTAGGTTAGAGATGAGAGTATATGTTTAGAGTCATATAGGTGTGTGCATGTGTGTGTGTGGCCTATAAAAATCACCTCTTATACCCATATATAGAAGTGTCAGGGTTCACAGAAGGTACTGATTGAAGTGAGATTGAAGTGAGTTACAAAAATCTAATAGAAACTGAGTTTAGTTTTGCAGTGGAATCTCAACAGAGACAAAGTAAGACCTCATTCATTCACTATTCAACCCATTGAAACTGGACAGGGGTAGGCTGGAGGGGGTTTGCTCACATTATTGTTTAAATGTTAAGCCTGATCATATGGTGAGAGAAAAGAAAAAAAAATTTAGCTTGGACACCAAAGTTAATCATGTAAACCATTGCCTTGCCACTACTTTACTGTCCCTTGTCTCTGTCTTTATGTAGCATCAGTCTGGCAAATCTCACCCCAAGAGAAATTGTTCAATGCACCATGTTTGAACATGGCCTGGAGCAACCAAGTGCTACTGGGGAAGCCACAGAATAGGGCAGATTGGTGTCACTGACAATTCATGATCAACATCAGACGTGCTCTCAACACTACCTAGCATTTTCCTAACCAACTTACCCTGCATTTTTCAAAAGGTTTAACCTATTGTCAAATAGTCACCTTTCTCATGTCTATCCACCATTCTCAATGAGTGAATCGATTTCCTACAGTCTTAGAAATTTGAAGCCATTTTATGGGCAAGTAGTGTTCTGGATGTCACATCTGCAAGCCTGCATACACCTGTGCTTATTCTGTCCTACTTCTCACCAACGACACTACAGAAAGGGGCCCTAATCCTGTCTAAATCTAGTCTCTCTACCTATGCTTTGCATCACTTCCTCTTTCCCTTCTTAGGAACCAGATACCACTGATAATTCCTTCTCTCTTGTGTACATTCATTCCTCAGACCTAGTCATCTTCTAGGATTCTCTGGCTAGGCTGACTACATCAGAAAACTCATCGACATCTTCCTCTACCTCCCTGATCTTCATTACCCAACACAACCAATCTTCCTCCACGCACTGCAGATTTTTACATCCAGGGTATCTCTTGTATAGTGAACAATCCAGGGTTCTTGTATTAACTCTGGGCTTTCTCTTGCAAAGCTTTCCCATTCTTCAAAGCATTCTAATTTTCACCCCTACTCTGAAAATAAGGACTGACATCTTTAACATGACCTATGAAACCTTGCATGCTTTCTACCTCATAACCTTTGTATAGTCAGTCACTTCTCTCCATCTTGACTGGATAATTTCTATGCACCCAGTGGATCTCAGCACAAGTTACTTTTTCAGGAAAAGGCATTCTGCTTCTCTTCTGATCTTGATCAGACACCTTTATTATACACTCTGATGGAACTGTTTTCCACTGGTTTCCTTGAATTTGTCTTCGTTTATATATCCTTTAATGTGATTACTTAAAAATATTGGCCTTCCTACTAAGCAGTATTCTCCATGAAAACAGGGATCATATCTATTTTTTGTTTTCTATTTCTCCAGTGCCAAGCACATAATAGGTCCACAATAAACATTTATTGAATGAATGCATGAAGCCCACATATGTATTAGGGCAGGGACCCTATTTAATTTTCATTCTGGTCTCCTTGTCATTAATAAGTCTGTGGTTATTCTGTGGCGAAGAATACAGTGGGGAGACATACTCTCCCGACTCACTGTCATTTCTTTGTTGCATGGGAATTTAGGGGCATTTATTAAGAAAATTACTTAACAAAGTGAATAGCACTATTTGGAGAGGAAGAAAGAAAGAATGGTAAAAATAGTCACTCTTTAAAAATTTAGAGTGTCCAGTCCCTGACACTTTGGAGAAGTGTTCAGAGAAAAGTATGCTTTAATGTACTCTGTAGAGACCCAAATGAGATATGAGGTTTTATATTCTACAGGACATGAAATGGACAGTAACCCCTGTTTTTAATTTATCTTTGCTTTTGATTTGAGGGAAACCAGCATTCTAACTAGAGTAGATTTTTGCATTGTTTTGACCCTGTGGCAGGAAATACAGAATTAGTTCATATTCACTGAGCACCTACTATTTTTAAGACACTGTGCTAGTTATGTTCTTTTGATGAAATATGGCCCCTGGTTCTGCTCTAAAGCTATTTTGGCAAGGCCAAAAGTTACCCCCCCCACACACACACACATTTTATATAAGTGAGAGAACTGAGGCTTAAGTAACTTCCCTAAGATCATCTAGTTAATGAATTAGTCCTGGGTTTAGCCTCAAATTTATGTTTTCTTCCTCTATCAGCGGTTCTCAACCTGTGGGTCGCGAACAATGAAAATACATCCTGCATATCAGATATTTACATTACGATTCATAACAGTAGCAGAATTACAGTTATGAAGTAGAAAGGAAAATAATTTTATGGTTGGGGGTCACCACAACATGAGGAACTGTATTAAAGGGTCACAGCATTAGGAAGGTTGAGAACCACTGCAAGTGATTTGGGGCATTTTACATGTTGACAATCCATGAGATTTCTTAGAAAGAGGGCAGAAAGCCAATATATCACAAAGGTTCAATAAATACAACACTGACATGCACACAAATTCACATACACATTTAGTCAGTGCTTTTAAGGCGGTTTATCATGTTCTTTACAGAGGGCCTGTGTAACCGTGTGAGCCATGCTTGTAGCAAGTAGTTGATTTGAAACATGTCTGTTTCTAGAGCCCATTGTCTGCTCATCATACCATTTGGTTCTTCCTCTCAGTCCAAGAAAAGAGAGAGAAGGCTGAGTGTTTATTCAATTATAATTGTATAAAAATATGTTATTGAACTTCACCACCTGCCCTCCTCTGTGTCATTACCATATTGGCAGGAGGAAAAGAGTGAGATGTTAGTATAAAGAAAAGCTCACTTCCATGCCAAAGTTTGACATTGCCAGCCAATTCTACACACTCCTTCAAAGGGACCACAAAGATGGTGAATTATCATAGATGACACCCAGTTTCCTAAATCAAATAATTTTCTCTGGACCTATTATTGGCAATAATGAAATCTTAGGAAACTAGAAATGATGCTGAAATGGTAAGCATGAAAACTCTCTGTAAACTGAGCAGCCTGATTTAAATTTAAAATATTTATTATGATGATTGCTTACCATTTTGACTTGGTTCCATTACTTATGATGCTACTGATTAGTCTCGTGGGATCAGTAGTAAAACGTGAATTATTTGAGCTTAAAGGGAGTTTTAAGGGTTGTCAGAAAATCAGGGCCAGGAAGGATGATAGTAATTATAGAGTTCAGAGGCCTATTATTGTAGAAGCTGAAATTAAAGCCCAGAAAAATGAAATATCTTTCCAGAGTTCATTCCCTGATATAAATTATCTTAGATTTCTCGCTGAGAGGGGATTCCTCTGTTAGGCTTGTCAAAGTTATTCTCCATCAAACAAACTGACGAAGATCAAACAGAACACACCAGACATGTCTCTATTCTTGGACTTCACCCTTGGAATTGGAAATTTAGCCATAAAAACATCTAGGTCTGACTTAATTGACTTTGTTTTCAGCTCATATTTTCTCTAGAGACTCGAGAGTTGTTATAGTATCCCATGAAACAGAAATCAGGTATAATAATTTGCTTTCTAGAAAAATGATGGGTTTCTAGTTTCCAGTAGGAATAGGTTTATTCTTTTAGTTGGGGTCATTTGGAATCCAAGTATTTACAACTCTATTATGTGATACTGTATCTTCATGTAAAAATAAGATATGAGCCTGGCCGGCATGGCTCAGTGGTTCCGCATCGACCTATGAACCAGGAGGTCATGGTTCAATTCCAGGTCAGGGCACATGCCCAGATTGTGGGCTCAATCCCCAGTAGGGGATGTGCAGGAGGCAGCCAATCAATGATTCTCTCTCATCATTGATGTTTCCATCCTCTCTCCCTCTCCCTTCCTCTCTGAAATCAATAAAAAATATATTTTAAAAAATAAGATATGGAAAAATGACCTTGTCAGTGGGTAAGAGCTATTCTTTAAGTTTCTCAAAACCACTCTTTCTATGCTTCTGGAAGGACAGACTTTTATATATAAAATCCAACAAGAGCTGATGCAATTATCTGGGAACTTCAGATTAAAAAGAAAAAAACAACAAAACAAAACCAAGTCCCTTCTCCCAAAAAGCCCAACAAAATAAACAGAAATAAATAATGTAATAAACATATCTCATAACAATTCTATATTAATATCTTAGATTTAGTGTTAATTATATAGAAATAGAAAATGGGAACAAATTTATGTCCTCTACCTTATTCTCTTGATCCCAAGCAGAATCTTGCCTTGTTAAATGGTCTGAAATTTATATGGTGGATCACTATTGCCCCTGATACTTTCATTCTATTGTCCTGGGAGAAAAATAACTTTCTCAATTATAGAATCTTAGGGAATTTTTTTGACTTTCTAATGCTGCAACAACACCAGGTTTATGAGTGGTGCAAAGTCTCAAGATCCTTTCTAAGAAGAAAATTTTCTCTAAGGTTTTATAGCTCCCTTATTGTTATATATTCCCCATATCTTCCAGAATCCATAACACCATTACCATACAACCCACAATCCTCAATTTTAAAAAAAATTAATAGAGAAGGCTTTGATTTTGTTTTGTTTTATGTGTGTGGGATATATGATTTTTAACTTTAATATTCTGAAGTCATAATTTCTCAGCAATCCAAACTCCCAAGTATTCTACAACATAATACTTTAAAGATCCCAAATTCACTGAATTTAATGTAACAAATAATGGAATCACACATTCCAATGAGAGGATTATAAGAAAGGGTATAAGATGAATAATGAGACGAAAATATTCCAAAACAATTCTCCAAGGGCAATAGTGACCCACCATATAAATTTCAGACCATTTAGCAAGGCAGGATTCTACCTGGGATCTAGAGAATGAGGGAGAGGAAATAAATTTGAAAACATTTGCTTTTTGGTCCCATTATCTGCTTCTATATAGTTAACACTAAATCTAAGATATTAATATAGAATTGTTATGAGATATGCTGATTACATTATTTAGGCATTATTTTTATTCTAGACTAACATACCCTAGGGTCTCTTTTTCTACCTTTCTCTTTTATAAAAAATCAGAAAGATTGGGGGATGACAATATTCTGCTTTTCTTCATTCTCCTAAAACTTGTTTGCTTTTGTAAATGGCTCCATGTTTAAAGACACACAAAGAGTTTCAGTGACATCAAATGATCAGACTCCAAGTATACTTCTTGTTTAAGTTACCAAACTTGCCTGGATTTCTACTGTTCTGTCTCAGAGGCTTGTCTACATGAGGCCATGACCAATGGGTGCGAGATCAGTCACAGCATTTCTATAAATGATTCTCAGTCTACTCTGTACCCAGCACTGGTTCCAAATACGAGAAAAATGCAAATTGAAGTGATTAAGAAACACTTAGAAGCTGATTTGCTGGTCACAAATGTGCACAAAAATGAATCAAGTGCCACTTAGCCAAAACCACTGGTTCCAAAGCACAGGGAAGATGAGAAAAGTTATGGGAGCCACATCTATTCTCTGAGCAGAGTAATTATTTCATCATCCTTCAACTGCATTTCTTCTTGAGGTCGTCAAATGAGGCCTCAATGAGAGAATGGAAAATTATGATTGGAGCACATGCTAACGTGTCTTTCAGCAAACACAAATACACATAAAACCAGATTCTCATTTTCATCATGTTGTGATAGAAGTGTACAATTTATCTACTTGACTTTTTAATATGCAGATTCATGTGGATTCCTTTATTCCTCTATCCATGTGGTCAATGTTATTAGAGCTACTCTTAACCCAACATGAAAAAAATGAGTTAAGACTCCACCTTCAAAATGTTTTTATAAAGATAACACTAGAAAAATAATTGCACTGCAATTGATTGCTCACTTCTTTTCCAGGCATTGTACTTATGGCTTCGCACACATTACCTTACTTAATTCTCACTGCAACTCTGCCATATAACTATTATTGTCCCCACTTATATATAAGAGACAGAGATTCAGAAGATTAAAAACTTGCCCCCAATCAGTTTTTGTGCTTCAGATCTCTTTGGATACAAATCTTTTGCTTTTTACGCTATTTCAAGTTTCTTCCCTTAATTTATTCTATAGTAGGAGGGATGATATGAGACATATGACCTCATGTAAGCAGGCTTTGCAAGCCAATGAGTGCAGATGTGGTTCTATTAATAATATCCACATTTCCCTCATATTATTCATCTCTCTTCATGAGTCTTTCTCATTGTACCAGGTATTTAAAGCGAATTTTATCATAGAGTCTCTTTGTCCCTTTCTATAGTCTGCCTTCCATGTGACCACTTCAGGTTCTCAGAGGTTTGGATGTCTAACTCCTATCAGTGAGCAGAGTTTAAGCCTTCTTGTAATAGTAGATGGCTCAGACACCTTTTAGATCAGTGGAGGTAGGTAATTAATCAGGGAAAGGATGTTGCTAATGAGCACTTTTTGGAGAATCTGAGTTCCAAGTCTTTCCCAGAAAAAAAAAATACCTCTTCCAACAATAGAAAGATGGGCAAACGACTTGACCAGGCATTTAACAAAAGGTGATATTGAAATGGACAATAAACATATCAAATATACTCAATTTCATTAGACACTAGAGACATGAAAATTAAAACCACAATGTGAAGCTATTAGACAACAGCAGTAACATTTAAAAATAAAACCAACACACACACACACACAAATCTTGGCAAGGATATAGAACAAGTGAAACTCTCAAACTGGTGGTGGGAATGTAAATTGGCAAAACTAATTTGTTTGGGATATTTGGTTTACAAACCCAGGTGGGTCAAGTAATTAAACCTGCTGGGTCTCTTTTTCTTATTTAGAAATTGGGGTAATAATAGGTCGATCATAGACTTGCAGTAGAATTAAGCAAGGTTAGGTGTGCAAAAACAAGAGGGAAGGTAGATCATGTCAGTCCAAGCATAGTTAGAAGGTAGATGCTGTGATGGCAGCAATGAGTGGAAACATTCTTGACAAGATAATGTTGTATGGCAACTTATGTCAATGTTATATTTTCTAGAAAATGTTAAAGTCTCTGAGATTTTATCACAGAGAAAAGTTAGTCTTATTCCTTTTACAAAGTGTTTTAATGGTCTTTTTTTTTTTTTGGAAGAAAATAACCAATAACTGATAGTAAGGCATTTAGCAAATGCCAAGGATTTTATGGTGAAACATTTTTCAAAAATTTTCATTTTTATGTTTAAAGATATTAAAGCCTGTTTCCAGTGGGAAAACTCAGACAACATCCCATAAAATGATGATAACTCTGCAACTGTATTCTTCACACTAAGTATAAAGGTCAGTTCCAGGGGGAGATAGTATTTTCTACCGAAGTTTCACGTAGAAAAGTACAAAGTAACACATTAGGTTTATATAACTATTTCTCCTTCAGGTTATTTTAGTTTTTTGTTTGTTTGTGTCTTTTCGTTAACAAAATCAAATAATACATATACATATGATTAAAATTTTTATACCATCATCTGCTAGTCATGCTTCCTTTTACAACAGCAAAAGGTCTTATGTATATTCTTCTGGTCATTTGCCTGTGTGCTTGCTCAGTAATGTGTACAATGTACATCATATTGCCTATAGAAATATAGTTTTTTGTATATGTGTTTTCTTTAAAAAGAAATAATGGAAATGGTATCATCTCTTATATATTACTAGTGGCCTGGTGCACGAATTCATGCACATTGAAATGAAATTAATTAGAAGAAATATTTTAATATTGCTATTTGCCCTTTCTCTATAATAGAAGTATCAACCAAATTCACAATCGACAATGACAGATCAGAACTCATGCATGCGCTTGGCATCAGCGAGAGAGCTTTATATGTATCGCACATGTGTGAGTCAACTTAGCCTTTTATAGATATAGAATAAACTTGCTTAATTAGACCTGCTTTCTGATTTAGCTAACCTTTTTCCAGCCCAGGGAAGCACCCCAACTTCTCTTTTAGGTAATTGTCAGCAACATAGAAGTAAATAGCAACACAAAGCAGATTATTATTGTAGATCATACAGGGAATACAAAGAGTAAAATATTTAACTGCAGCAGTGTTTGACTATATTCTGTGCAGTGAGAAAACCTGCAATCATTTTCAAGGTCCACAATTTCTTACTTCTTTTCAGTTGGGTCAAGTTTCTAAGCTTTCTAAATCTCCATTTTCCAGCTAATGAAAAGAAAATAGGATTCCACCGAATCTCCTATCTACCTACTCCAGGAGTTCTGTGAGGATCAAATGAAATGAGGCAAGGGAAAACACTTCACAGACATTTGGTTAAAGTGTGAAATGTTTGCACCTAGCTATAAACCAAGTAGTGTTCCTGGGCTAAAGTAACTGCAAGGCGACTAGTCACTAGGGAGAGGAAGCTGGGCATTGCTATGTGATGTCATTTCCCAGGCCCACAGCCACCGTGGGCCGCTGGACTGTGGGCCACATTATACGCCATGGGGTCTCGGCAACATTGGCTGCGATTTGGTGAGCTGTCTCTCCGGGGTGGTGGTGGGGCCTGAGTCCCACTTGGGGGAAGCTGAGTGTTGCTTTGTGGGCGCCAGGTCCACAGTGCCTTTTCTCTGTCAATGGCTAGTGCTCATCATGGTAGTTCCTGTGTTGAGCATCTGCCTTCTGGTGGTCAGTGTGCATTATAGCTACCACTTAGCATCTACTTATATAAAAACCGTGGGTGGAGTTCATCACATCCAGAAGAACCACCTCAACCAAGTGGAAGGAAGTCAGGCCTGCAGGGGTTGTCTTGGCAACGGCTGCGCCCTTCCCCAAGCTGTTTCCCGGAACTGTTTCCTGTAAGGGTGGGGTTTGAGGCAGGAACCCACCCTCGGAGTGTGGAGGCAGATCTTTCTAAAGTGTGCCGCGCGCCAGCATGGCCAGGGGTGAACCTGAGTGGGGGCGGCTGAAAGGCTTAGAAAAGACAGATAAGGGAATGAAAGCTGGGTTTCAGTGGGACCTGCTTCTCTGAGAGACAGCGACCACGCCCACAGCCATGCCTTTATTTTATAGCAGATGCTACGAGGCAAAGTAAGGGCGTGACCAAGATGTTTACAAACATTCTCCTGGGTTTCAATCCTACTCAACTACATGCACCTGAACTCTATCAAGCCCACATCACTCAGGCACATGGGGCCAAGTGTTTGGACCATAGGTTCAAGCTTACAACTACAGCTGTTGGCTATAATTTTGCTGGGAGGGCCCTGCCCTCCAAGCTGGGACTTGCACATGGCAATGAGAGGACTGTGCCCTCTCATCAGTCCAAGGCTTGAACCTGTCCAAAACACTGTAGTGGCTCTCCACAATAAAGTTTTAATTCTGTTTCTTTGTTACTGATGTTGTGGCCCCACCCCATAACAAAGAAACAATTTCTGGAGGATGAGGCCCAGGAATCAGGATTTAAAAAAGATTCCCAGGTGATTCTAATGTGCAGCCAAGGTTGAGAACCACTGCTATAGATAATATTAAAAATATATCTAAACGTGCAATTCTTTGTCCAAAAAATGAGCATGTTCAAAATTAAATGAAGAAAATTTGGATATACTCGATGGATATTTTCACACATATTTGAGTGATGATTCCATTGATTCCACAGATGATGCTGAAAAGGAAAATTTTCCCATGGAATTTCTTAATAGTATTACTCCTTCAGGAATGCCGTGTCATAAAAAAAAAAAAAAAAAATTTGAAAGTGGGTGCAATCATCATGCTATTGAGAAATTTCAATAGTAAATGGGATCTTTGTAAAGGTACCAGATTTATTATCAAAAGATTATGACCTAACATTATCTAAGCTAAAGTATTAACAGGATCTGCAGAGGGAGAGGCTGCTCTGATTCCAAGAATTAATTTGTCACCATCTGACACTGGCCTCCCATTTAAATTGATTTGACGACAGTTTCCTATGATGCCAGCATTTGTGATGACTATTGATAAATCACAAGGACAAACTCTCGACAAAGTAGGCATATTCCTACCTAAACCCGTTTTTGCACATGGTCAGTTATATGTTGCTTTCTCTCGAGTTTGAAGAGCATGTGATGTTACAGTTAAAATTCTAAGTACTTCATCACAAGGGAAATTAGTCAAGCACTCTGAATGTGTTTTCACTCTTAATGTGGTATACAGGGAGATATTAGAATAAGTTTAATCACTTTATCACTCATTGTTTGCATCACTGTTGTTTTTATATCATGTTTTTGTTGTTTTCGTATCATGTTTTTGTTGTTTTTATATCATGTTTTTGTCGTTTTTATATCATGCCTCTGTTGTTATATCCTTTTGTTACTGTTTATTTATTAATAAATTTATATATGATTTTCATATACATTTTACTAATTTCCTTTCATCTCTCACACTTCTATTATAGAGAAAGGGCAAATAGCAATATTAAAATATCTCTTCTAATTAATTTCCTTTTTAAAAAAAATATATTTTATTGATTTTTTACAAAGAGGAAGGGAGAGGGATGGAGAGTAAAAACATCGATGAGAGAGAAACATCGATCAGCTGCCTCCTGCACACTCCCCACTGAAGGATGTGCCCAGAACCAAGTACATGCCCGTGACCAGAATCGAACCTGGGACCCTTGAGTCCACAGGCCGATGCTCTATCCACTGACCGGTTAGGGCAATTAATTCCCTTTTAATGTGCACAAATTTCGTGCACCGGGCTATTAGTTATATATATATTCTTCAACTTGTTACTTTGATATGTCTTGGAAATCTTTGTATGTGAATCTATATAGACTTAATCTTTTTAACAGTGTTTTTAGCATTCCGGATTACAGAAATACCGTATTTTGTTTTAACCATGCTTCTTTTGGACACCACTTAGGTAGTTTCCATATACTTTTGTTGCTCACAATATTATAGTAGTCTCATGCAACAAACCTTATGTAACCCTTTTTTGGGGACTTGTGCAAGGGTTTCTCTGGATAGATATTGAGGCACACATGGCTCGGTCATAGGGGGTGCACATTTTAATCTAACAGCTAATGCCAAAAAGGTTCTTTAAAACGAATAAATGAATGAATGCTCTTCACTCTCATCAGCAATGTAAATGAAAGTTCCCATTTCTCCAGTGTTATCAAAATAATATCATTATTTCAAATTTTGTCAGTTAAATAGCGAGATGTAATAGTTCAATGTTGGTCAAGTATGCAAGTCTCTAAATACTACTGAAGCTGAGCATTTGGGCATACATTTTTATGATTTCTTTTCTACCATTGCCCATATTATTGCTTTTGACTCTTCTGTCTCTTTGAATGGACTCTTGAAGGGAACCTAAACCTAGAAGAACTTCTGGGTCAACAATTCCCATCCTAAGAACACACCTCCACACCAGAAGAATAAGCTATTCTTTCTTCTGATCCTGAGTTTCGTTGGCTTCGGTGTCAAAAATAATACTTTGCCAATGTTTTTTAAACCCCACCAGAAGTTTTAAAAAGTATCTACGGTTAAGATACTGGATTTACATTTTTGCATACCTAAAAAATCATTTCTAACTGAACCTAAAGTGCCTACTCAATGTTGAAAAATATCAGAATGTAAATTTTCTCATAAAGAGCTGAAGTTAAGACCAGTGGAAAAAGGTATTTAAGCATTGTTGCTACAGTGACACATAGTTATGGTTCTCCTACATGAGAGCACCATTCACATTGAACAATGCTGTTAGCTTTAGTACACATTTTGTCTTGAATTTGCCAAATAATTGCCTCCATGATCTGCCTCACACTGGCCATGGAATCTTGGTCAGGCCATTTGTCCTTATTTCCTGCTGGATCACAGTTTCGTGACCTCAGTCAAAACCTCATCTCAATGTGAAAGTGTGGGTAAGACTCTCATAATGAACTTTCATTATTATTGTGGCTGAGACATCATTCTTCTATCTCAAAGTAGTGCAGCTGTATTGTTGCATAGAAAGAGTTCTAATTTAGGGCTCTTGTAATTACATGTTGCCACAGTGAATATGGGCAGATAGAGGGCATTTTTTTTTTTTTAGGTACTTACTGCTTTTCAGGAAAATTCCCGTCAGATCTGATCATTGTCAATGCCTAGCACCTTCGTAGGCCAAAAGAAAACCTGTCATATTATCAGTTAACATGTTCTGATTGGAGGAGAGCTCAGTCCATTTTATTTGCAGTAAAAATCTCAGGAACATATCAGCAAATCTAAGCACAGGCAGCAAAATTAGTCATCCAATGGGGGGTGGGGAGAGGTTTTACCTCCTAACTCTGTAGTATCTGGGAGAGAGAGATGGAAATTTTAGGACCTCCAAATACCCTCATTTGACGTTCAGATTTGGAAAGTATTTGTGGGAAATCTACTTGTACATATGTTTTATTTAAGTTCCAACACAACCACGTGAGAACTATTCACACATGCAACAACATGCACGGATCTCAGAATCATTATGTTGCGTAAAGGGAACCAGAGTCAAAGGGCACAAATAGAATGATTCCATCTATATGACAACTGGCAAAAATAATTTACGGTGATGAAAGTCATATTGTATACCCTTCCAATTATTTCTCAACTTACAGAAGAGAGCACTATGTGAGACTCACTATCCTAGAGTCAGTTTTCAGCGTTGCCACTCACTAGCTATGAGGCTTTAGGTATATTTCACCTCTTTCATCTCTAAAATGAAGTCCTCCCTCCAGCTCTAATTTCATGAATATTATCTACAAACCTCTCCATCCATTCTTTCTAAGGAGTAGGATTGACTGAACAGGGCCAAGCAAACTTTGTGGGTGATGGACCTATTCTATATATTAACTGATGTGGTGGTTACACGGGTGTGTATGTTTGTGAAAACTCATTATGCTGTTCACTTAAAATCTGTACATTTTACTGACTGTAAATATAAAAATAATGTTAAAAAACTCTCTAAGTTAATCTTATGACCTATATTTTACTCATGAAACAACTGGGACTCAAGAAATGAAGTGATGATTTGCTTATGTTCATTGTGGGAGTAGAGAAACCTGTATTATTCAATGAGAACTGCACATTTTATCTTTTAAAAAGCGGGAAGATTTTCACCAGACAATTCATTATGATCTGAAAAAAATGCCTTTGTACTTGTATTAGAAGAAAGAAAACCAAAAATATGAAAATGTTTCCCACATTCTACTCTGTTTATGTGCACAGTTACATTTTACGGAGGTAACTGGCAAGGAGTCCTGCTTTCCCCTGGGAAAAACAGAGGAAGGCTGTCCAGCAGGGAGGTCATAATGATGTCACTCAATCAGCAGTGTTCTGAGACATCTGCTGTGTAGAGAATGCTGATAGATGTTTTTCTTTACAGAGGTGAACAGTTGGACATAGCAGCTTTCACAGTTTGTCAAGTAATTTCTAGATAAACACTCCCTACAATTTTAAATCTTGTTAAAAATACAGATTCTGATTTAGTGGGTCTGATGTGAGTTCACCAATTTGCAATTTTAATAAACTCCCAGGTGATGACGCTGTTGTTGGTCTTTGGACCACACTTTGAATGCCAAAGATGAGGTTATTAAAGCTTGAGTGGAATCTGCAATTCACTTAAGGTCTCAAACTCAAATGGCAGACAGAAACCAGAACCCATTATTAGGAACCGCTAGTTCCCCCTCTCATATAAGAAGCAAAATAAGAGGGTATATAAATAAATAAACACGTGAGACCAGGGAAAAATTGTTATAGCCTTTATTCAAATCACATGTTTAGAATTATCTGAATGTGAGCAATTTATTCCATTTTTATTGATGTATAGTGGGGCCTTGACTTCCGTGATGGAGCTCGTAACTCAAATTACTTGTATGTCAAATCAAAAAGTGAACGAGGCTGACACGTGATGCTGGGCTGATATTGTGGCGTTCACTGTGACGTTCGCTGCGCCAACTAGCGGTGGGGTATTGAAGCTGGCTCGTAACCTGAATTTTAGCTCGCAACTCAAAGCAAAAAATCGGCCGAGAGATGGCTCGTATCTCGAAAAACTCGTTAGTCAGGACACTCGTAAGTCAAGGCCCCAGTGTATTTCTATTTACAGAGTTTTAGGTTAAGGTTTTCCTAAATTCCAATCTAGAAGTTACTCTTGTTATCAACGATACATTTGTATATTATAAATTGTAGGATAAAATAGTGACCCACAGAAGTGTTAGATGACCACAACACACACACGCGCGCGCACAGACACACACACACACACACACACAAGTGAAAGTTAGTTATTGATTTTGTATCCATCCTCCAAGATGGCCTTCAATAATCCTATAATCCTTGCCTTCTGCTATTCTAGCTATTGTGTAATCCTTTTCCACCTTGAGTGGGTATTATCCTGTGAAGCCAATGGCATAACCGTGTGTGACTTACTAAAACAGACCATAGAAAACAATTTGACTTTTGCCTTGTTTGTTCTTGGGTTGTTCACTCTGGCAGAAGCCAGACCCCAGATTGCAAGGATCCTCAAGCAGCCCATTTAGAGCCCTACTTGGGAAGAACTGAGGCCTCCTGCCAACAACCATGAGACAGAGTGAATTATCTCGGAAATGGGTCCTCCCAGCTCCAGGATTTTTGAAGCACTTGATAACTAATACAATGTTTGAAAATAGGAAGAAACTGTATAGATATATGTATATTTGGCAGATGTATGACTTTTGATTTAGAAAGGTAGATTCTGTGGTAAGTCCAAAAATATTATCTAAATATAATCACATTCTATTTGAATTAACTTAAGTGTTCTGATTCATGATTACCAGGTCTCAATCCCAAACAAATAGATTTTTCCAGTGGAGAAAACAAGACAAAAAATGTAAAATCATAAATTGGTGCATTTACTTTACATTAATGAATAAAACCAGTAAGTTATGTGATCTATTATTAGATATGTTCTATGCTCAGATATGACTTGACAAAGCCTCAGGGGTACTGGCAGAGGAAATAGGCAGGGAAGGATAAAGATGAATTATTTTTAATAATTGATAGGATTTCATAATAAATTGATTTGGTGTATAAAGGAGAAGGAAGGATAGAAGATACCTTTCAGAATTTGTGCCTATGAAACTGAAGAATAATGACACGCACCATTGAATGTAATAGATTAGTTGGGAGGATAAGGCAAGATTTTAGACATAGGGAACAGGACATACCGTTCTATTTTGAGATGTACTGAGTTTTACTTAACAAGAAACCCTGGCAGAAAATACTTTCTCCTTGATTTTTAACTGTCCCTGTGTACCACATAATAGTGATATTTTTCTTATTCTCAAACCCCATCCCTGAAAAATAGATATAGCCAATGTATTTATTTTATTTTTGAAATAAACTTACCAAGCAAGAGTTTTAGCGATATGTACAATATTATAGAGTTAGGGGGTGTCTAAAATCCAGCCCCCCGCCCCCATTAAAGCTCTGGTTCTTTCCAGCTGGAGCATATGTGATCATTGAGTAGCTTTCTTCTTCACCTTGGCTGTTGGCCCAGGCCCCTGATGTCTAGAATTAGTCATTGTTTTGGAATGGGAAAGGTGTTTGGTTATGTGTTTGTACCCCTTGGTTGGTACCTGGTAGAGTTTAGCTTTTAGCTTTGAATAATTAGGAATCCAATGCTTTAAAATCACTGAGGACTTATAAGGCTTTGAGAAATGTGTCAATATAGCCTAATTCCTAGGAGATTGATTTGTGAAACTAAATGCCAAACTGCTAGTTAACCAACGGGCATACAAATTTCTAATAACTGGAACATTGTAGTATCTTTTACTACATTCCACCTCTGAGTTTAGCAATTAGGAGATTACTTGGTGAGTATAAAGTTGGAAGAGACACTAGCTCTGTAGAACAAATCATATAGGTTGTGGTGGAGTTCGCAGGATATTTCTGCTTCTACTCTAGAACATCGTTTTTAGCAACTGGAATATTTATGCCTTTAATATCGATTGTGTCCCCTGTGCGGCAGCATCTCTTCCACATCTTCATCCAATTGCTCACTGGAATCCACTTCTCTTACTACGTCTTGTAATTTCTTCTTGGTCAATACCTGATTGTTTTTCAGGGCCGAGACACCCAGGAGTGCCTGCTATCTTTATCATTGTAGTGCTGTTGGCCATGAAGCCTTGGGGAGGGGTGCTGGCTGGTTTTGGTTTTATGGATGAGAAATTGGAGGGGTTGATTAGGGTTTAGGGGCCAAACCGGTTCAGAATCTGCTGAGCTGTAGACTTCAGCTCACAGAGCTTATTGAGATCTTGTTTCTTTTTGGAGGTATGAGGACCAAGGTCAATCAAAGGCAGCAGACCTACCTCTTCATGATATGCAGAGAAGGCCTATTATCTTGTTTTTATTAAGAGAAAAGTAAAAATCACTTTCAGTTGCATCACCTCTAGTACATTTTTAAAACTAAAGCTCTATCATGAACTTCCTTCCAGATCATTATTCTCCCATTATATAATGTTTAGTAGCTGTTTAACATTTTGTTGTAGGATTTCACTATAATTGGTAATTAAGGCCATTGCCAAAATATATTTCATTGTAACCTAGATCCTTGTTTTGTTTTATTTTCTTGTGGATGAAAATTATGCCCCAAATACCTTTACTTTTTTGTTTCTCACTGTCTATTGCATAGGGCAGGAGTGACCTTGGGGCCTTAGTTTTTTATTCCTAGACTCCTCCAGGCTTATTCTCTACTTAGTTTAGAGAATTGGTCTCAGTGCTTTAACTAGAGAACTGATACTAGAGGCAGATTCTGTATTTATGGGAACTGGAGGGGCATGGGGACAGGGGGATAAAAATGGTCTGTTTCTCTTTAGTTTCTTGTTCTTCTAAAAGCAATTAATAGACCAGTAATGTTGACATTCCATGGGAGCTAATTGGAAATATAGAACATCAGGCCCAACCCAGAGCTACTGAATCAGAATCTGCATTTAGGGTGACACTGTAGTGATTCATATGTCTGAGAGGCACTGGTTAGGTTGATTGCCACTAATTACCCTTGGTTACTTCTATGCCAGTAGTTCCCAAACTTGTCTTTACATTGGAAGAACTAGGGGAGGTCCTCAAAATGTAATGTTGCTTCCATCCTAGAGATTGTGATTTAATTGATCTGAGGCGTGGCTTGGGCACTGGAACCTTTAAAAGATGCTCACACTTGAATGTGCAGCCAAGTTTAAAAACCAACTGCTCTATACCTCCTATATTGGTTCTGTCCTGTTTGAAAAGTTTTCTTAAGGTCCTATCCTATACTACTTGGGATTATAGTTTTCTCTATCAATTCTATTTCATATGCTTCTTATTTTGTAGAAATTCCCATAAATTTTTGTTCCATTAATAGAATATGTTCCCTTTATTCTCCAATACTGTTACAGATTTAAATTTTATTCTTTTTTAAAAAAAATATATTTTATTGATTTTTTTACAGAGAGGAAGGAAGAGAGATAGAGAGTTAGAAACATTTATGAGAGAGAAACATCGATCAGCTGCCTCCTGCACACTCCCCACTGGGGAAGTGTCCGCAACCCAGGTACATGCCCTTGACCGGAATCGAACCTGGGACCTTTCAGTCTGCAGGCCGACGCTCTATCCACTGAGCCAAACCGGTTTCGGCTTAAATTTTATTCTTTAAATCTTTCAAAGGAGAATATAATCTAAGTATGATAGTTGTATGTTGGGTATAGATTGGTATATCTTTTACTATATTTTTCTCTTCACTGTCCTTTTTTCTTCCTGCTTTGGCCACATTCCTCAAAATCCAACATGGCTACACGATTTTTCAACCACTTATTTTCACCTCTTGGTCTATATTTTTTTATTTCTCATTACATCTATTGCCATTCCTGAGGACTACAGGGATAGGGTAGTGGTGGTGTTGTTTTAACAATGACACTATTGACATTTTGAGCCAGAGAATTCTTTTCTGTGGGTGACTGCCAGATTTTGGCAGCATCTCTGGCCTTGACTCAATAGATCCCAGTGGCCCTCCATATCCTCCCTCCCAGTTTGTGACATAACTGTTTCTAGGATTGTCAAATGTTTCACAGGGGGAAACATTCTTTCTGGATTATGGAATACTGACCTATAACATTGTCAAACGTTCTTGATGGCTAATAAGCACTGAAGTCAATACAGTTAAAAAACATCACTTCACAAGTGAGACAGTCTTTACTTTCTTCATGACAGGCCCATATATTTTTTTTTCAATGATTTTGTTCTGGGGTTGTCCCAAGGTCATGAAATTTTATTCTTTACCATTAAATGGTTCATCTCATACAGAATGAAATGTCATTTCATTGTTATGAGTTTGTGTCTTTTCATATGGAGAAATTCAGAGAGAGAGAGAGAGAGAGAGAGAGAGAGAGAGAGAGAGAGAGAGAGAGAGAGAGAGAGAGAAGAAGAAGAAGAAGAAGAAGAAGAAGAAGAAGAAGAAGAGAGCGAAGAGAGAGAAGAGAGAGAAGAGAGAGAAGTGAAAACCGTAGTCCAGGGGTGTCCATATTAGAATAAGAAAAAAATGCCTATTCCACTGTTGGGATTGAACTGTGGTCAAAATTACCTTATTTTGGAAAATAAGAAAATATTAACCAACATGCTGATCCTTCACTTTTATTCCCAAGGTTAAGTATGTGAGGATTCTGTCTTTATTACAATCTTTTTGAGATGAAAGGATTATACATTAGAATGTGTCTGTATGAATAGACTATATATATTTCCCTTATTTCATCCCAGGGAAGTTAGCCTACCCGATGCTTTCTTAAATGCTTACAGCTTTAATGAATCAAAGGCTCTACATGAACACAGTATGAAAACAGATATTTGAATTATAAACAGAAGCACACATTCTGACCTTCTTGCTTTCTTTCTTACTGATGGAATTAGCTGGAGACAAGATAGATAGATCATAAGTCTAACAGCCATAGGACACATTCAGTAGTATTCATGGAAGTGAAAATTTGTGTTTCCAAAGGGAAACTTGCCTTAGGTACACAGTGTGTTTCCTTTAAGCTCTATTTGGCATGATTCCTTCACACTTTCGAGCTAAAGCTTTAGTTAATTCTGATGGTTTTTCATTCAGACAAAAAAAGGATGTCCTGGCTGGGTGGCTCAGTTGGTTGCAGCATTATTCTGTGCATCAAAATGGTGCAGGTTTGATTCCAGTTGGGCCACATGGCTAGGTTGTGGCTTCGATCCCCAGTTGGGTTGCATATCACATCGGTGCTTTTTTCTCTCTCTCCCTTCCTCTCTCCCTAAAGACACAATGGAAACGTATCTTTGGGATGATTTAAGGAAAAAAAAAAAGGCTGCAGATTGGCAGGGAGTGAGTGCTTGAAGCAGAGATTCACAACTGGAAACCTCCATCCAGATGGAGGTTCTTGCTCACTGTAGATTGTATTTCTAAAGACAACATTTGAACACCAGCTTTTCCCCCCCGTGAGCATTGTAGGGAAGCCTTTATTTCCACACCTGCTGCCTGGTCCTTCCCCAGGACTCGCCCTCCAGTGCCTCTCATCTCCTCTCTCCAGGTTCTGTTGATCTAAGCATGGCCACTGCTGAGAGCGTCAACAGAGGGGCGGTTGACTGATCTGTCCTCAATGTGCTAATAGAGACCCTGAAAACTTTCTTTGGTCAAATACAAATAGAACAAATTAAAAAGGGCAAGTTGGCATCAGAACTTAGTTTTTTTTTTTTAGGGAGTACTTAGCCAGCATGCTGATCCCTCACTTCTATTTCCAAGGTTAAGTATGTGAGGATTCTATCTTTATTGTTGCATTGGGATTTGAAAGACTATAGATCATTTATTTCATCCCATTTCAGTGCACCCCTTCAGCTTTTCTCTCCCACTTACTAAACTAATTGTCGTGAACAGTTTGGAAACTCTAGCAGCAAATAGATTTGCCCCTGTCATTTGGCTTTGAGTTCTACCTATGACATGTGTGTCCTCGCCTGTGGATTACATTTTCTTAACAACCTGAAACTTCACTTAGTCCACCTTTGCTTTGGCCTGAAATAGCCAAACAACTGAGTCAATGGTATAGTTAGATGCTGAAGTCTCTAGAAATTGCCTGTTTTCTTCACTTTCTTTTTTCATTTTGCAGGTTACATTTCCTGATGTGTCATGCAGTAGCATGGGCTTTTATAATGAACATTTTTGGATAAATGGATGCATATTTGCTGTATTTAAAGACAGAGCAACTTTATAGTTATAGTCACGATAATAATAATAGATCTAGTTATTGCCCATTTGTCTAACACTTTCTATATGCTGGAACAAATGCTTTTCTACATTATCCCACTTATTTATCCTCACAAAAACCCTATATCATAAGGCCAGTGTAGAGCCAGCCTCTGTCTACTACCCTTTCTAGTCCAACTTTGGAAACTGACAAGTATGTAGATGCTCAGGCATTCTTAAAAGGGACAGAAATGAGCTTTGTGCTGTCATCATCAGCCAACTTCCTGCAGACTCTCCCTTGATGTCCCTCCCTCTCCCTAAATTTCCTCCCACAGCAGGAAACTGACAGCACCCCTGTGCCCCCATGTACCCTCTGCTCTCCCAGGGCCCCTCACGATTATGCCATTTCTCTTGCTAATTTCCCCTGTCCTTCCACAGTGCCATTTCATTCTTCCTTCAGCTGCCTGTCACCTAACCTGTCTTAGGTTAGCATCCTTTTCTCAACCCAGAATTCTGATGAAAAAAATCTGCACTTAGTTTTATGGATATGAAGAAATGGAGGCAGAGACTAACTGGCCTCAGCTCATAAACAGCAGATCCGGGTCTGAACCAGGGCCTTCGTCTCTCTCCAAATCAGTTTTCTCTGTAGATCATCCCCCTTATGTCAAGGCTTAATGTCAGATTTTATAAATTTCTAATCAACATCATTTGAGCAGAGTGGTTACTCAGAACCCGAAAGGATGAGTCTAAGTGTGCCCAGGGGAGTTAGAAATGTGTAAGAAAAACTTGTTAACAGGGTTGCTTATTTAAAAAGGAAATAAAAATCCCTCAGGTTATAAAGTTGGAGGCAGCATGATTAAACAGGCATCCCCACGTGCATTCTTTACAAAGACTTCCTGGACTAAAAGGCCTCTTCATCCACTCACGCCACCATTGTTACTGCTACTGATCTGCCTCTAGGGAAATCAGTGCAGTTGCTCAACACCTCGACATCTGCAGATGTCACTGGCCCCAGGGCCTCAGCTCTTATTTTGTCCCTACTGAGTGAGCCACAGTGAATCAATGAGATTTGAGTGTTGCTGTTACTGTAATGAAAACCATACTTGGTAGACTCCTGCAGTTCTACTGCACCAGGCCTCCATGTGGTCTGATGGTGATTTTGCACCCTGTCATGTTTTCTTAGCTTGGTCCTTCCAGAAACACAGCTCAGGCTCCATATCTTACCCCATTAGTCACTGGTTCTCCATTTGGACTGTATATTGGTGTTACTGAGGGAACTTTTGAAGAGTACTGATGCCTAGAGCCATTGCTAATCAATTAAATCTGAATCCCAGGGGTTGGGGAGGAGTGCATTGGGCAACCCCTGAGTTAGATGATGATAATGTTAAGCTAAGTCACTAAATTACCATGGTATGGTTACTGGCCAGGTTTGCCGGAGGGATAGGAAGTACAAGCCTAGTCCATTAATACCTAAAAGATCACCTTTCAGGAAGCCAGAGGCCTTCTTTCTCTTAAAGGCACTTTAACTATTTTATTTCAGAAAATGTATTAACCAAACAAACTTAGGAAAGCCTGCTCCCCACTAGAGCCCAAAAGGTAAGTGGAAAATTGAGTGCCTGTTCTGCCACGTGACAAAGGGCTACTCATGGACACTTTGCTACTCCACACATTTCTTGAGATGCTGTTCTGTCTACTTTGACTGGATATTCTCTCTGAGACTATTTCACAAGTTTTTGGAAATTATAATGTGTTCCAAAAGCTGCCATCAATCAGGATTCCTTCCACAAATCCAAGCGGCCACCCTCACCACCACCTCAGGTCATTGGAGACACTCTGTTGTTGCAGCTGCCTCCACTTTGCTATTGATTATTTCTAACTTGCCAGAGGGAGCTGGCAGCTAAATGAAAGGCTGGGATTCCCAATCGATAGCCATTAGAACTGCAGGTATTTCTTTACATGGAGTGACTTTGGGGGCCAGGGTATGCTCTTAACAATAAAGGGAAAATACGAGCATATTTTGGTCACATGAACATAGCTCTCTTCAGGGAACAGCCAGATTCAGGAAAAAAAAATGCATTTGTCCTTACCCCCATGCTCGCTCCCCCTCCCCCACATCCTCTTTGCTTCACATGTAAGTACTTCCCAGGAAATATAAATACCAGGACTTCCCTAGGTTGGTGTCTCTCTCTCTCTCTCTCTCTCTCTCTCTCTCTCTCTCTCTCTCTCTCTCTCACTCTCTCTCACTCACTCACTCACTCATAATTCGTTTGTTTGCTTTTTGAACTGAAGGAAGTAATTTAAGTCACCAATTTGATTCACCAAACTTAAAAGTGAAAAGAGAGCAGGGAGAAATAAAAGACCTGACTTGGTAAAAAATTTGGAAAAAAAAATACAGTCTATTTTTTTAATGAAAGTGAATGGACTGGAGAGCAAAAAGGTTTCAGAAAGCCAGAAAGGAGAGGTTTTTGTTGTTGTTGTTTTTTTCCAGAATAGAAGTAAGTAGAGTAATTTGTTGTGAAAAGGAAGATGTCCCTGAGCAAATGCACAGTCCTGCTGAGGATCCTGAAGTGACAAGAAAAGAACAAAGCACATGTTTATAGAACAAAATGGTTGTGATTCATTGGGGTAGCGTGGGTGTATTCTCACAGGTCTCCTTTTTCCTTTTTCCTCTAGTCAGCAGGCGCTCAGTTTTCTAGAGCTACCTTTATCCTCTTCATGCCTTCCACGGCCTCCTGTGCCGCTTCCCTTCTCCTGCACAGTTATGGGACCTGATGTTTACTGAGCATGTACTGTGAGCCTCTAAGCATGTTACTTCTATTACATCTTCAAATTCCCAGCAACGGAGACCAAAGTCATCATTTCTCCCCTATACCTTTTCTTTTCTGCCCAAGGTAGGGACCTGAGAATTGCCCACAATGAATTTCTCCTCTGACACCCACATGGCCAGTCACCCAGTGTCATAAGTATGTCACCTGGACAGCTTCTGAACCTCTTCCCTTGTGTCTTTCTTCAGCCCTTCCTGGTTTCTTGAGTGCCTGTGGCTCTAACCCTTAACTCCTCTTCAGGCCTTCCTCTCCTCCCATGCCATGCATTTTTTTCTTCCTTTCTCTCCCTTTCTTTCTTTCTTTCTTTCTTTCTTTCTTTCTTTCTTTCTTTCTTTCTTTCTTTCTTTCTTTCTTTCTTTCTTTCTTTCTTTCTTTCTTTCTTTTTCCTTCCTTCCTTCCTTCCTTCCTTCCTTCCTTCCTTCCCTCCCTCCCTCCCTCCCTCCCTCCCTCCCTCCCTCCCTCCCTCCCTCCCTCCCTCCCTCCTTCCTTCCTTCCTTCCTTCCTTCCTTCCTTCCTTCCTTCCTTCCTTCCTTCCTTTCTTTCTTTCTTTCTTTTTTTCTAACAGTTGACTTTTAATATTATTCTGTTTTAGTTTCAAGTGTGCAGCACGGTGGTTAGACAGTCATGTAATTTAGAAAATGATTCCCCGATATTTCAAGTACCCACCTGGTAACACACATAGTTATTACAATATTATTGACTATATTCCCTATGCGGTACTTTACGTCCCAGTGGCTATTTGGTAACTGCCAATTTGTACTTCTTAATCCTGCACTTTTTTTACCCAACCCCTGAACTTCCCATCCCTCTGTCAACCATCAGTCTGTTCTCTGTGTCTATGAGCCTGTTTCTGTTTTTCTTTGTTCATTTATTTTGCTTTAGATTCCACATACTAGTATTAGTGAAATCACATTGTATTTGTCTTTCTCTGTCTGGCTTAGTTCACTTAGCATAATAGCATTGCATTCTTCATTTTATCTCTAATGTTATTTTCTCAAAGAATCAAATATAATCACTTTACTTCCTCAGTTAAAAACCTCCAGGGTGCCCCTTATTGTCTATAACATTCATTTTCAACCTTTTTCATCGCATGGCACACATAAACTAATTGCTAAAATTCTGAGGTACACCAAAAATATATTTTTTGCCTGACAAAAAAAAAAAAAGGTGTAATTTTGGTTCATTCACACCGGACACCTATTGTTGTGTGGGCTGTTGTTATTTTTTTTTACTTGACAATCGGAAAAGAGGTCAGTGCCCCTAACTAAGAGTCAGGTGTTGCATGTTTTAATGGTTCTGTGGCACACCAGTGTGGTGCACTGGTTGAAAATCGCTGGTCTATACAGCAATGTCCGAACCTCTTATCATGGTTTAGGAAGCATTTCACTAGATGGAGCCCAACCTGCCTCTCCTGCTGTCTTTCCACATGCATGGCCTGCACTGCCTTCTCCTTCATCCTTCTTGATTTTGTACTTGCTGTTCTTTTTCCTGGGATGCCTGCTCATGTCTCCTTTTTCTACTTGGTATATTTCCATTAATCTTTTACCCTGCTGAACTTTGAAATACTGCTCAAGTATTTATTTGTAAAGATTTCCCTGAATCCTCCAGACAAAATTAGTGTTCTAAGCTCCTTACTTTCCTAGCTTTATCTATGAATCTATCTATCTATCTATCTATCATCTATCTATTTATCTAACTATAACATATACTACCTTTAAGATTCTATTCCTAAATCTTCCTTTAGACGTACACTCTCAATTATCTCAATATCTTCAACACACTAGCACAGGAAATTTTATGGTAGATTTTTAATAAAATGTGTTCTGAGTGAGTTTATTATTTTCCAGTGCTTTGAATAGTGAGAGAAAATGCTTTCTTCTTCTGAATGCTTCTTCCTGTCTTACAGAGGGCTGAATTTCATCTTAAAGTCTACACTATGATTAAGAGCATTCATGTTTTTTCATTTTCAACTTCCTATTGTCGTCATGCTGATGGAAGTGAGCTGATACTGCTGCTCTGTGACTAGTTATGTTCCCTAATTGGTCAGAAATTTCACATTTTATTAACGCAGGTTACTACACCTTTCTCAGTAGCATGAGTTATTAAGTTCAATATTCATGGCTTATATGGCCAGGAAAATTATATTTGGTATGCCTAGAAAAGTCAGACTATGATCTTGAAGTAGGTTAGAGCAGAGTTAGAATGAGAGAGGGTATTAAAATATGTAACACATTAGAGTTCATTTCCTAAAAGGAATTACAAGACCCAATATTTCATCAGGTTGTTCTAAATATAGTGTCTAATTTATGTTACCTCTAGATTTTTAAGCTGCAGGGCAAAATTAGGAACTGTGAATGTTGGATAGTGATGAACTTTCTTTTTAGGTACTCATCCCGAACGAGCTAATTAGATATACTCCAGGAAATTTCTGGCCTGGTTAATGGCATAGGAAAGAGAACAATGAGAAATAGGGCACCTTTACTAGATCTGGAATTGATAGCAAATACATTTGTTAGATTATGAGATTCCCATAATATTATTTTTTAAAATTTTCTATGGACTTTTAAATGTTCAGGGAATATAGTTATATTGTTTACATGCAAAATATTTGGACATCTTTTAATTGCAACCTCTTAAATTCTCAATCAAGGACATTTTTATATAATTTCTGCTTATATACTATTAGGTTTAATCCTAGGATGATTGCATGGTTGGTTGGATAGATGGAAAGCTGATTGGATATGTTAGATTTTTGATGATACTCTAAATGGGATCATTTCTTATTTATTTTAAAATTTCTTGTTAAAGTGTAGCATATTAACAAATTTTACAGGTATGTTTACCTGTACATAATGTAAATTTAAAATAATTATTACTGTAACTAATCTGATCTTGCTCAAAAGCCCAGACTTGCTTACTTATCATGGGGAAAAATAACTTTTAATCTTTTAAATTAAAAAATTGTGTCTGTTATGTTAGTTAAATAGTCCTTTGCTCTCTATTTGTGCATATCTCTCTATCCTGGCTTCTTTCTAAAGTGACATCTGGGCCTATTGCCATGGGGGAAGCGAGGGTTATATGACCCATGAATGTGCTTTCCTAGGACTTGATGATTCTCAAAGGTGATGTTTCTGTTATATTTGCCTGCTGTTCATCCTGATGGTATTCTCTACTGAAGTCCAATACCAGAGCTTAAGATATATGTTCCCAGCTTGGTAACTCTCTCCTCATGACTGGGCCAGCCTTTGACTTGCATTGGCTCCCGAGTCTGTGCTATATTCACCCCCCAGCTTTTTAGGGCATATAATTTTTCAACATGGTAGGTCCCAAAGCAGGGATGGTGGCTTTTAACTTTGCTGCCTTCTGATCTTCCTCAAAGGCCTGAAGGAAATTCTGGATCCTACTGATGCCACCTAGGAATCCGGAAAACTAACTATCAAAGCTTTTGTCTGCCAAGTTTGATAGTTATGAAGATGAGAGATACTGTCATTGAAATACTAGAGGTCCAGTGCACGAAATTTGTGCACAGGTAGGGTCCCTAGCGGCTGCTGGCTGCCGGCTGGGGCCTCCCTTCCCTGGCTGCTGGCTGCTGCTGGCCGGGGCCTTCCTTTGTTCGGCGCCGCCCCCTGGTGGTCAGCGCATGTCATAGCGAGCAACCGAACTCCCAGTCGGTCGAACTCCTGAGGGGACACTTTGCATATTAGGCTTTTATATAGAGAGAGGTTTCCTGGTTTCAATGGGGATAATAGGATTCTGAGGATCGAGAGAGGTAAATTGCCTTCCAAATTCCAATTTTTATTTGGCCAACACTGTGAGACTGTCAGAAATTCCTCTCTGAATTTCTTGGGCTTTCTGCATGAATTTTCAGCCTTGTAGCCCTGACCACTTGAGAATTCAGTAAATGCCTTTTGGGGAGACCAGTAAGTGTCACTTCTTTACTTTTTTCTGCATGACCGTTCTCTAGGATCTTGGCTATTCTAGTTTTAATTGCCTTACAAGCCCTGAATTGTAAATTTTCTCCCCAGTCCTGTAAAATTATCAAAGCCTTGCTGATTTTTCTGCCTGTTTGCAGCATTTATTTGCTTGTGTTCCAGGCCTTTTGCTCCTGCTCCATGAATCAGCATGTGCCCCAAAGGGCAGAATGTGAGCTTACATGTTGGGCTTTCCTTCTCTGGCCTGACCTTTGAGGTCAGGCTGCCTGTGAAGCACCATAATAACTTCAAAGAGATAGACTTTATGTTGTGTTGTGATTTCTCTAATCTTGATGGGAACATATGCCCCTTCATCATACGTAAATGTAGAAGTTCTGATTTAGTTAAATGGGGTCATCATCTTTTAAAAACATCCTAGGTGACTTTCAAGTAAATTCCAAGCTGAAATACACTTTTTTTTTGTTTGTTTTTTTACCGTAATATCTAGGATAAATTTTAATGAATATAATTTTATTAAAATTATTTTTATAGAATTTTAATTAATATAGACAGAATTGAATAAACATCATACGATTCTTTCACCTTTCTTCTTACCTGCAGTTATTTTCCTGTTCTCTTTTTTCACTATTTATACTTGTACCTCCTTTTATAGCTTAATAGTCATATAAATATTTGTTCTATTTTCCAAATACCAGATCCCCGGAGACAAATTTTAGTTAAGCCTGGCCTTGGTAGCTCAGTGGTTGAGCATTGACCTATGAATCAGGACAGGGCACATGCCTGGGTTGTGGGCTCGATCCCTGAGTGTGCAGGAGGCAGCCAATCAATGATTCTCTCTCATTATTGATGTTTTTCCCCCTTCTCTCTTTCTCTGTAAAATCAATAAAAATATATGTTAATAAATGTTAGTTAAAATATTTTTGCAAAAAGAAACAAAGATTTTTTTGAAAGGAAGGAGTGAAGGTCACAGAGTTGCGTTCCTGAGATTTTGGCTTTATTTCCCATTATGTGATTTATCACTATATTTCCTCCCTTTCTTTGTACAAAACCTTTCTATGTGGTTTTCAATTTTTAGTATTACCCAGGGTGATTCTGGTTGATAACATGCTAAAGAATAATATTTTTACTCTGTTGACTGCTATGGATGGGAAGGTATTGGGAGAAAGAAAGGAAAAAGCAGTTGCCTGAAAGTGAAGCAAAGGAACACTAGCCTTTCAAATAGCTTCTTCCTATCCAGGGGAAATGTAATGTGCTCTAAGGCAGATACATAACATTGAGGTGAAGGGCGTTATTGGTGGGTCTCAGGTGATTTCATTTTAAACACTTTTCAGTTGGGCCTATAACCCATCACTCACTTTCTGAAGCGTGTTTGTTCAAGAGCCCTGAGCTATTGTAAGGAATGAGCCAGAGAACAGAGTCCTTGGAAAAACAAATCTCTTTTCTTTGAAGCTATTTGCACATTTAGGTAGCCGATCTGTCATTACACTAATTCCTAAGGAAATCAAATAAGACAGCCACTCAATTTACTCTTTAATTTACTCATTAAGGCTGAAAGAGGCTGAAGGGGATCACTCAGTCTGGAGGGAACAAGAAATCATAGCATCAAAGAAGCAAAGTAATTCTACTCACAAAAAGGGCTTCATTTGCTGTTTCAAGATCATGTAACAAAAATAAATCCTGTTGTGAGTTTAGAATAGATGTAAGATCCTGTTAACACGAAAGTAATTTCTGGAGGCCCTGGAACACTCAGCCACCAGTTGGATTGCTTTTTTTTCCTTACAATTTCTTGGTTGGCCAACCCTTATGAAATTACATACCTTGTGGTAAGAAGTTAAGAAACATATAATTATGAAAAGAAAAATAGGTGGTTCAAGTAACTTTTTGGTAAACAGTGGAGATTGCCTTTTTATTTCCATAAATTACTAAGAAGAAGAAAAAAGATTCTTGGAGTACCTCCAAATCTGGCAAAGATTCATCATTTAAGCCTTGGTTTTTCCATTTTCTTTTCTGTTCTTGCCACTATGGAATTTGACAGGTTCCAATGAAAGAGCAGTAAGGACAATGTGATATGTTTTGAGGTTAACGTACACAGCTAAAGAGTACAGACTCTTAAAAGGAAGATCTTTCAGTTCGCAAGCCATATAATTTGCTTCCCTCTTCTCCCCTTCTCCTCTCTTTCCCCTTCTTCCTCCCTCCTTCCCCTCTTCCTTATCCTCCTCCTCCTTCTCCTCCTCTTCCTCCTCTTCCTCTTCTTCTTCTCTTCCTCCTCCCCTTCCTCCACCTTATTCTTCCTCTTCTTCCCCTTCTTCCCCTCCTCCTCCTTCTTCTCTCTCCCTCTCTCCCTCCCTTGCTCCATCCCCATCCCCATCTCTCTCTTTTTCTTATAAATGTATGCTCTATTTTCACATATGAAATCCCTAAAAGTATATGGTAAACTTCTGGAGGGCATGGCCTGATGGACTGTATTTTTTCCCTCACCTCTTTCCCCCTTTATTATCCTCAACTCTCTTTACTCACCAATTATATAGCACCTAGTGTGAAGTATGAATGAAATAATCTATTTTTAAATGATCAGATAACATATAACTTTTTTGACAATTCTTTATTATTATATGTCCCCCTTTTCCCCCATTAACCCCCTCCAGCCCCCTACCCACCTCGCCCCAGGCCTTCAGCACCCTATTGTCTGTGTCCATGGGTTATGTATATATGCATACAAGCTCTTTGGCTGATTACCTCCCACCCACCCACCCTCTGAGATTGCGCACTCTGTTCCATGCTTTCATATCTCTGGATCTACTCCGTTCATCAGTTTATTTTAGATAACATATAACTTTTAAATCCAAGTGAGTATTTTGACTTTCACCCTTAACTTTGGGTGGTGCTATGGTTATTATGGTAATGATGCCCATGCTGAAATCATTCGGAACCCTCCACTGTATGAAGTTTTGTACACTCCTTTAAAGTAGCAAAAGTCTTAATTGACTCCATGTACAGGGAACCTGTTGTGAACTTGTGCTTATGTAGAGTAAAAGGCCATTTCCATGGCCTGCAACCACCCTGAAGACACTGGGTCATAGTCTTGCAGTGCACGCAGAACTTGTTACCACACCTAAGTGGTATGTTCTCTCACACATGCCTGTCCGTACAACTTTTCAAAAATGAAGTTAACATATCAAACTGAAGTATTATGTAATATATATCAAGCAGATGATAATTTATAGATACTAAAACGAAACAAAACAGAGAATCTCAACATTTTGACAACCATTGCCTTCTCTTATTCTTGACCTCATACCTTGGAGTGTGTGCAATTTCTTTGTGATTTTCCTAACTCTATTCATTTTGGTCTTTAAGATTTTTATCATTCATTTTGTCCCTGAGGGATTTTGCCCACTTTCTTCCTAGAGCTGGTCCTACAAAAACCAAAACCGGAACACCATTTTTAGATTCATCTCGGCCAAATCACCATTCTTTTGACTCTCTGAGTATCTGTAATAGTCACCATAGTCTTCCTCCCTCTCCCTCTCTCCCTCCTTTTCATTAAAAAGCCTGAGAAGAAAAAGCACTTCTATTGTCAGAGAGCCCGTTAGGTTCCAAACATGGCTCAATTCTGGAATCAGGCCTAATGAATTCCTCCTCAGTTCTGGGGTACATAAAAAATAATAATAATAATGAGACATGCTACCTCCCAGCAAAGGATGTCTTTCCAAAGTGGATTATTTTGGAAAATAATAAAATATTCAAATCCAAATACAGAGAACAATTTAGTGACCAGGCTGAGTAATCCCCTTATTTAGCTGGTTTGTTTTATGTCTTAAAAACATTTATTCAATAAATGATTTTTTAAATTCCAGGCTAAGTATATAGTATCAAACAAATAAAACATGACATCTCTATGTATGGGGTGATAATTAAAAGAATATTCACATACTTAAAAGATAATGTTACTACCCTCAATGGCCTCTTTTTTCCACATGATTAAAATTGTGCTTTCTATGTCTTTGTTACAGTTATTTACCTCATTTGTTTACAACAGTCCTGATACCTTTCGATTCACTTTGATTTATTGAATTACATTTATTTTTAAAGATAATTCACATAAAACAGGGCTCTGTTTAATTAAAACTATTGCTTTAGGGTTAAGCTATAGCTTTCCAAGGTAGTTGTTATGCAGTTTTGCCTTTTTTCATTGTTATGTGAATGACTGGTGGGAAGGCAAAAAGAGGTGCAGGAATAGTTAAATCTTTTGGACTTTTGCAAATTGGAGTGATTTAACTGGGCACATAATTCCTCTTTCACTCACTTAAGGAAGAAATAAGGGACAGGTAAGAGAGAATATTAGAGAAAATGGAAGTTACATTGTATGTTTTTAAAATATATTTTTATTGATTTCAGAGAGGAAGGGAGAGGGAGAGAGAGAGAGAAACGTCAATGATGAGAGAGAATCGTTAATCAGCTGCCTCCTGCATGTCCCCCACTGGGGATCAAGCCCACAACCTGCCCTGACCAGGAGTGGAACCATGACCTCCTAAGGTGCATAGGTCAGTGCTCAACCACTGAGCCATGCTGGCTGGGCTACATTGAATGCTTTGTTATTTTAATACTCTGCCAAATAGCAGAGTATTTGCTTACTTGAAGTGTTTCCAGATCCGTGACATTGGATTCTCTGAGAAGCAGGCGCTGAGCTATGAATGCAAGAAGTGTATTGGGGGAGTAACACCTGTATTAAATACAGGGGGAGGAAACCGGATAGGGCAGGGAGAACCTCAACCATGATGCAGATCTGACAAAGATTCAGTCTAGTGTCAACTCCACAGGGAGCCCCACAACAAAGACCATCCTTAGGAGGAGTCTTATTGGGGGTGGGACTAGCCAAGCTCTAGAAAGTCACCATCATCAGTTATTGGCTGGAGGAAGGCCTTGGTTCAAGGTCCTGCAGGCACCACAGCCAGAGGCTGCCAGCAAACCTCTGCTTAGTTAGAGATGCCACACAGAAATACACAGAGAAAGGGTCAAGTCTTGGCTTTTTAGATCCAAGATAAACTTTTGATACGTATGCCTATGACAATTGTTTGGAAGAAAAGTCACGCTCAGTGAAAGATAGAATCGGACAACTCTGGGACCAGAGAAAGTTGTTGCCCCTTCAGGTGGGAAGGAAGTAGAGTGAGAATGAAAGAAGAAATGGAAGAAGCTGACTCATCTGAGCTGAATTCTGGTGGGAGAAGGACAGAATGAGATAACCCAGCCAGGGATCTGAGCACTGGCATGGGGACAGCGCTGCACATGGCTGTTTAGTTGTGCCTGCCCTCGGGCCCTGGGCTGAGGGACTGCGAGTGGGACACCCAGCTCACACAAGACTCCAAAGCCATGAGACCAAGGGGAAGAAGTCCTCTACTTGATCTGCCCAGCAGATGTGCATCTTGACAATATGTCCAAACAGAAGGGATGCTTTTATTTATAATTCACACAATGTTTCTTGTAGACCAGTAGGGGCCCTGACAATGCATTGCTTTCTGGGTGGAGTCTGAGAAGAATTACAAGGCCTCAGAAGCCTTTCTAGCCAAGCAAAATACAGATGAGGAGAGAATGCATGTCTGGTGGGGTGTCAGATCCTAGGCCTGAGTGTTCTTACCAGGTCTTATAGCACAGTGCTGGGGAGTCTGGAATTTCTTCCCCCCACGTCCAGAGCAGTACTGATGTTGCACTGAAACCAGAGGACGTGGGAAGTCCTTAAGTAGGATAAAGGAGCTTTTCTGAAGTATGTAATCGAGAGTCAAAGAGCACATGAAAATTAATGGATGGCAAGGAGAGAAGTAATACTGATCAATCATTGTTCCACTCTGAGTGTTATATAAACCCTGGGGACTCAGGGACAGTTCTGGGGAGAAATGGGAAGGATCTTGTATTGACATACTCCCTTGTATGAATAAGGTTACCTACACTTACTGAGGTTAAATTTCTACCATTCAGAGGAATAGGGACCCAAAGTCGTTGAGTGGTAGGAAAAAAATATATATGTATGTATATTTGTTTCCAGTGTAGTGTGTGACCTGAAAAATTAGGACCACCTGTACATGAATCAATAACTGAGGTTCCAAGTTGTAGTGCATTCTCCCAAGTTTCAGAAATTAGTAAGAGGAAAAAGCTTTCAGACTCAGACTTTCTGACACCAACCCCAAGGTTCTTCACCTGACAGCATCCCACTTCCTCTCTGCGACCTGTGAGGAAGCGCAGCTAGCACTGCGCAGTGTTTGGCACACAGCAGGTGCTAGATAAATGCATGCTAGTGAATGTTAATTGACTCGTTTGCTGCATCCCTGAAGGTGGAATTAGCTGCACACACAAAGCTGAGAAGCTTTAGTCCCCTGCTTTAATTAGCAAACTGTGATGAGTCTAAGCTAAGTACTTTAGAGAAAGGAGAGAGGCAGTTGAAACCAGGATTCTAAATGATCAGAACCGCTGATCTGTTTACACACCCGATGCCAGGATCTCGATGGTGAATATTACAGGAGCATCTTAACAGCCAAAGTGCTGTGCACAGAGCTAGCACCCTGCAATGACTGAGCTGACTGTACATCTCTTTCTTCTGAGGATCCCACCTACCATGTAGCCCAGGCAGCAGGCTCTCAGTTCTGAGGCTCTTTGGACACATGTCATGTCTCCACTACTGACTATTCACAACTATGAAGTCTGGGAGCCAGACCGATTTATATGTCCAGTGCAAAGTGTTTAATGTACTTACACTGATTCACAAAGTAAATTCTTCTCTCTCTCTCTCTCTCTCTCTCTCTCTCTCTCTCTCTCTCTCTCACACACACACACACAGAAAAGTATGCATTTAGTGACAGATTTGTTTCATGGGCCAATTTTAAACAATCAAAATTTAAATAAGAAAATTCAGGACTCAGACTCAGCACTAAAAATATAGTGCTTACAAATGAAGCTGTACAAAACTACAAACAGCCCAAATGTCCATCAGCAGGGGAATGGGTAAAGAAATCGTGATACATTCATAGATGGAGTGCTATACATTTAGAATTTATGAATTGTATTGTATCTAAATGAAAAAGAATGAACTGAATTAACAAGGATTGGAGCAATGGCTGTAGTGAAGATGTCAACAATGGCTACAATGCTGATAGCCACTATTTGCATTGTCTCCAAGACCGCATTTACTTTCTTTGGTAACACAGGACTCCACTAAAAGAAACGCTGGGGAGTTTTCATAGTGGGCAGATATCAGGAACTATAATTCGTTGGCTAATTGTCACTGGCTATATGGAGGACACTTAAAGTCATCTTTAATTGAATTTATTGGGATGGCGTTGGTTAATAAAATTCTATAGGTTTCAGGGGTACAATTCTACAATACATCATCTATGTATTTTATTGTGTGTTCACCACCCCAAGGTGAGGTTCACCACCTCAATTCATTCTCGCCTCATCTGTGTTTTGTTTGGATAGAGAGGCTTCTGAGACTGTTCTTAGACTTTATCCAGAAAGCAATGCATTGTCGGGGCCCCTACTGATATACAAGAAACGTGTGAATTATAAATATTTAATCCCTTCTTTTTAGAAAGCTTGTTGTATACTATTAAGAATATCAGATTGGAACAGGGGTATGTCATAAAAATCAATTAAACTTAAAAAAATTACGAACTCTCTCTTTTTCTAAATAGAGCTCTTGAAATCAAACATTTCAGCTGAAGTTGTGATATTTTAGTCTTGAGTTGACTCCTGGTTTTTTTATTCAACTTTACCATCTTACATAGAATAGTACCTAGTCTGGAGGTATTATAAAGATCAAATCAAATCAAATGTCATATATAACAGTGCCTTGTAAATCATAAAACACTACATGAATATATTCTATTATGGCTATTATTACTTTTTAATTTTCTTATTTATCTTTAAGTTAGAAGGCTAGGAATACCCTAGTTGTAATATGTTAAATGAGCATATTATGCCCCTATAGTAACTTTGATTTCCTTAAAAATTGTGACTTGTTTACATGAGACCATATAGATTTCCCCACCCTTACCCCACACTCCAGCACATTTTCATTCACTCTACTCTTCAGCCATCATCCACAGAATTAAGACCATTACTTGTTCGTGTAAACTATATCCAATGACCCCCAGGTACTTTACGTGGGTGTGAATGCAAGAGAGCAACACAAAGGAAAAGGCCCCATTGGTCCCTTTCAATCACTGTCTTGGCTTGTTTCAATGAAAAATCCTTAGAATTTTCATTTTTGCCGAGTCAGCTCGTTTGCTTTTGCTTTTCCCCTCCAGTCATGTTCTGATGGCTGCGTTTGCTGAACAAATTTTGCTTTAGCTTCATAAAAAAAAGAAGTATCAGGTAAATAGAATTTGGCACCATCTACCTGGAACTCGGTCATGATGCATCAGTGCCTTTTTCTAGATGATAAAAACTGGGTAGTGCTAAGTGCACATTGAGAGCAATATCGCAGTAATTTAAAGCACAGGTGTTGAAGGCACCGCTGGCAGGATGGACAAGGGAATGGAAAGGCTGCCTGTTAACTGCCTTAGGCTATAGGAAATTAAAGAACTCCAGTGAGAGAAGAAGTTCCTCCAGGATTCTGGTTTTTCATATGAAATTTATGTGAAACTTCTCAGAGTACATTTAGTTCACATTATTCGTCAAATACTTTTAGGAATTGTAGAATTAATCGAAGAGAAGAGATTTTTGTAATATTCGTATAAGCTTAGCAGCTCTCTTTACAAGAGAAAATGGTGCCCAAATTCATATGCTACCGAAAGATACGGCTGATAACTTGGTGTTAAGATGAGAGGAGGTTTGAGATTGTGTTTTCAAGTGTAGACTCTGGAATATAACAGAATTCCCTTCAGATATTTACTCTATCATGTCCTTGATATGTGATCTACAATTATTAATCTCTCAAGCCTCAGTTTTTGTATCAATAAAATGGGTCTATTTGTAGTAGCTATGAAGTTACTGATTGCTGTCATACAAACCACCCCATATTTAGTGGTTAAAAACAATTTATTACATGATACTGTGGATAACTAGGTGGTTCTTTTGCTTCATGTGGTATCGGCTTGGGTACAAGAAAGTTAGGGTTGTCTGGTGGCTAGACTGGTACCTCAGCCTTGTTGTGCTGACTGGGGGCTTTGGTTCTTCACATGGCATTTGCGTTCCAAGGAGAAACATTCTAAGAGTGAGTGTTCCAGGAAGGAGAAAGTTTGAGGACTCCAGTTAAGGCCTAGGCCCAGCATAAGCACAGCACTATTTCTATTTATTCTATTAATTGATTGTGAAGAGAAAATGAAATAAAATTTGAACATTTTACACAGACGTTAACTCATACTAAGCCTTTATTCAGTTGATACTAATGTTGAGATTTTGCCAATGAACAAAACCCTGGGTCCTTGGCTTTCTAAATCAAAAAACTCTGAGGCCCCTACTACCTTGGGAATTTCTCTTGATGTTAGATAACAAAGTTTTTAGCATTTAAAGCAGTGTGAGGTAGAGTTTCTATTACTTGCCACTGAAAGCATCCTAAATAATCTCTATAATACAGTTGGTCTTTAAACCTACCTGGAAGAAAGGTAATTGAAATTTTCAACCACATAGCTCATTGTTATTAAGAGATAAAATCAAATCTGTATTATAAGGCACTTCTCTCTCTTTCTCTTCTTCATTTATTCAGAGACTTGATTTAAAAGCAGAGAAAAATCATTTGGAAAAAATTGCAGGAAGCTTTGTTGGCTCAGCAAAATATATATTGATTTCTTTGTTACAAGGAAGGAGAAACAAGTTTCTATTTCCTACAGCTTACTGGTAGATTAGTTCTTTGCTATTTTGAGATAATCTGTTATCTTCATTATTCCTCTCCTCCTTTCTTTCTTATAATGGGCAGCAACTGCTTTTGGGGCAGCTAGACTGAGGGTCCACCACACCTTTTTAGGGGACATACTCAATGGAAGAAATCAAAAGGACCTTTTTAGTTGTCATAGGAAGGAAAAGCTCCTTCATCAACGATCAGAAGAAGGGAAGCAGTAGTGAGCGATTTCACACTTTAGGTTTGTCTTTGAATTGCCAGCCACAGGTCGACACAATCTAGACAGCAGAAACCAGAGAGAGAGGTAAGGAGAGAAACTTAGCTAAAAGTAAAGGACTTTTGCAAGGTCAGGCCTTTTTCTCTCTGCATAATTCAAGATGCAACTTACTTGAAAGCTCTGATGATGAAGCCAATGCATTGTTTCAGAACTTAGGCAGAAATAAGAGATGTGTCCTTTGATGTATTCCTTTTGGACAAGCCTTCATCTCGTAGGTCACAGCGGACGAGGTTTTAGTTCTCCGGGTCTTGGTTCTATCCCTTGAAAAGGATAGAAAACTGGGCTGTAAACTTCTTCCGGGAACATGTAGATGAGAGAAAAATCTACATTCCTTTGAAGACTGGATATTCATCATGCGTGCCTGAAATGTAGTCATCCTGTTTTAACAGCACTTAGACAATTGAAATTGCCTGCCAGTACAAGGAAGAGGTGGAGGGACAGGAAGAAATTGTCTTGAATGGCAAGAGTGGAGGCTTCAGGGGATACTGGAGGGTCTGAAATGGTCCTCTGACAGTCTTAACTACCATTGCTCACCCTTCATCTCACACAGAGATCTTCCTAGTGAGCCCCCTCTGCAGGTAAGCAGTGACCTTTCCCCCTGTCTCTAGCAGGCTCTACAGGTATCAGGAACAAAGCACACAGTATTCCAATATTTTGATATAGTAGCCCTCTTAGCTTTTCTGAGCCAGCTTCTATATTTATCTGAGTAGGCATTAGAAGATCTATATTTTGCTTTTTGTAAAAAGTGATTTATTATCTCCTTCCAATCTCCTAAGGATTAATAGTTTATTGTTTCTGGTAAAAAAACAAAACAAAAAAACCAGTGGGAAAACATGCTCAAAGTCACTAATCATCCGAGAGATGCAAATCAAAATGAAAATGAGGTACCATCTCATACCTGTCAGAATGGCTATCATCAACAAATCAACAAATCAACAAACAACAAGTGCTGGTGAGGATGCGGAGAAAAAGGAACCCTTGTGCACTGCTGGTGGGAATGCAGACTGGTGCAGCCACTGTGGAGAACAGTATGGAGCTTCCTCAGAAAACTAAAAATGGAACTCCCATTTGACCCAGTGATCCCACTTCTAGGAATTTATCCCAAGAAACTAGAAACACCAATCAGAAAGGATATATGCACCCCTATGTTCATAGCAGCATAATTTACCATAGCTAAGATTTGGAAACAGCCTAAGTGCCCATCAGCAGATGAGTGGATTAAAAAACTGTGGTACATCTACACAATGGAATACTACACTGCTGTAAAAAGGGAGGAACTCCTACCATTTGCAACAGCATGGATGGCACTGGAGAGCATTATGCTAAGCGAAATAAGCCAGTCAGAAAAAGATAAATATCACGTGATCTCACTCATTTGTGGGATATAATGAACAACAAAATTTGATGAACAAAAACAGATCCAGAGACAGAGAAGCATCGATCAGATGCTCAAACCTCAGAGGGAAGGTAGGGGAGGGTGGGGGTAAGGGGGAGAGATCAACCAAAGGACTTGTATGCATGCATATAAGTCTAACCAATGGACACAGACACCTGGGGGGGTGAGGGCATGAGCGGGGGGGGGGGGGGCGGGCAATAGGGGGGATAAGGACACATATGTAATACCTTAAGAAAGAAGAAAGAAAGAAACCCAGTGGGCATTTGTCTTTTTCCCTTTTTTTCCTTCTCTCTCTCTCTCTCTCTCTCTCTCTCTCTCTCTCTCTCTCTCTCCCCCTCCCTCCCTCCCTCCCTCCCTTCCTCCCTCCCTCCCTCCCTCTCCCCCCGCTTCTTTTTCACTGCCTGTATCTTATTCTCCTTCCTATGATTGGAAGATTCCAGAACCCACTTCTCACCATAGAAACATAAATTGGAGATCCTAGTCACAATCTTTTAGGAAGGGATCAGGCATGGAGCATAAGCCTAATAATCAGATGAATTTGCACCAGAAATAGTTACAAAAGAGGGTAGTAGTAGAGAATCCTTTCTGTTGTCCATCAGTATCATTTTCCTGGTGTAGTACTGTCAGCAGCAGCAGGGGAGGGTGTTGTGTCAGCTGGGATATCCATATTTGTCTATAGTCACTGCCATGCTCACAGGACTGGTTCTATAGCATGTTTTGGCCTATGACAACTTCATGAAATGGGATGCAATTGCATCGTCTTGCCTCCCTCTTTTCAAAACCAGCTCACTGTCCCCCCAGATATAATACAATCATTTTAACAATAGCCTCCTATTGTTGTATCCAAAGCACTGCTTCTAATGGAGATGGTTTTAGGCCAGAGGAAGGCTGCGTGGTACCATGGCCAATTTGTATCATGGGTGACTATTGGAAGCTCTTAGTTTGGCTCCAAATAAGCTATAAATAACTATAGTTGAGTTTACCTGATTCTTTCTACTACTTCCTTTACTCTTTAGGTCCAATCTGCAACTCAAGTTCTTCTGATGTTTCCTTTTAAATATATAACTCCCAAATAAATCAACCTATCCATCCACCTATCCTTAAAATCCTTCCATGTAGTTTCATAGTTTTGGGGAGCAATGTGCAGAATAAAGTTAAATTTCTTAGCAGGCTGTTCTAAACTGATCCTAATTATCCAAACTCATTTATAACAAATCCCCATCTCAGATTTTCCTCTCTAGAAACATTGTGCTTTTTATATTATGCAACACACACACACACACACACACACACACACACACACACACACACACCATCCTGTTACACCATCAGTGCGTTGCTCATGTTTTCTCTTCTCCCTTGAACACCTTCCACTCACTTCCATGCTCTGCTCTTCCCTGCTCATACCTATCATATATGCTTATTAAAGTCCGTTGCCCACTGTGGACTTAACTAAGCACCTTACAGTGTTTAGAATAGCGTAGAAACTCAACATCCATTATTAAATGAATGAAGAAAGAAACGAAAGCTGCATTTGTCCCAGTTATCCTTCTAAATAGAAGCTTTCTTGGTGACAGAAATTGTGGCTTATCTTTGTAACCATGGAGCCTAAAGGGTGCCCAGTAAACACTTACTGAATTAATTCTGTTAAAATTAAGAGGAGGGATTTGTGACTTAATTACAAAATTTAGATGAGCTGAGTTCATTTCAACTGGTCCTTCTATTTTCTGTCTGACTTGGTTTATTTCTAGTCTCTTGCAGAATCTGGCATGAGAATCTATCAACAGAAAGACAAGAGGGATTAACTTAATAAATGCTGAATTGTTGTTCCCAATAAGACCCAAAACAACCCTTCCTAATCCCTACTCAGCCCCCACAACTGCACCATGGCAGGTGGGAGAAGTACAATAACACTGTGTTCCTTCTTCCTCACCTGCCGTGAATTTGTTTGTGCCAGTGACAGTGAGTATCAAGGACAGACCAGAGTGGAAAGTAACTCACATACGACAATAGGCAGCCTCAGAGGATGCCTGGAGGGAGGGATTGGATTTAATTGGAAGTGGTGATGCTACAGCGGGCTGATTATGTAAACACACCAGTCCTGGGCCCTTATTAGACACCAGCTAGTTTAGCTGCCCTCTTTCCCTGAAAATCCTGCTTTCTCACAGTGCAGGGTAGGAAGGAAGGGGGAAGTCTGACATTGAAGGGAGTTCACTGCTTCTTTCCACATCTGGATATATTCCTCTGGTTGCTTTACCCAGAAAGTGACTCGGCCTCCACCATCAATGATAAAGAGCTGGATAATGATCTCCTGTCAAAAATGTCACCCAGGAGTAACCAACTATGTCCAACAGCGTGAGGAGCAGTCATTGCAAATGAGCTGCCTGAATTCCCCAATTAGGATTTAACTTGCAATAACTGGTTAATTCCCACCTCACTCTCACCCCCTTGGCCAGGCACCTTAGTGCACAGTGACCTGAACAACACAAAGATGACTTGTAATTCCAATTCTGCTAGGCTCTGGGATCACTGCAAAGGTCTCTTATTAACTGTGTGACTTTGAAAAAGTCACCAAACCTCTCTGGCTCTTAATTGTAAATATAATGCCATACCTGCTTGAAGATACTGAGCTGGGCTTGGTTTTTTGACATCTCCTGTGACTCTCAGACTATCTTATCATGAAACTGCTCCAGATAGTCTCAGTCTAGAGTAGTTGTAGGCATTTAAATGGGAACATCCTGATGGTAGTCTTATGGATGACCCCACTCTTCTTTCAAATTCCTTCCCCCCAATCCTTTGTTATGTATACATGTAAGCAAACATCATGTTAGAACCACTTGCAGGCTTGATAAAAACTAGAACATATGGAAGGGCTTCTGAACAAGTCATCTACCAGTGTCCTCTTAAGTGGATAACAGAGAACCTTAAAGGTGCTCCAGTGACAAGTACAGGAACATTTGTAGCAGCGTGATCTCAACAGCCCACAACTGGAAACAACTCCAATGTCTATCAACATAGGAATGGACAGAGAATTAGAGGTGTCTTCATACAAAATAGTAATAAAAAGGAACACACTAATGATACATGAAATGATGTGATCAATCTCGTAGACATGGGACTGTGTGAGAGAAATCAGACACGAGAGTACATACAGGCAAAACGAATGGATAGCGATAGAACAGTGGTTACCTGAGTGGGGAGTGGGAGTTGTGGATATTGACTTGTATGTTGACTTAGGCATGAGGTTATGAAAACCTTCTGTATCTTGGTGTGGTGGTGAGTACTTGCGTGTTCATGTGTGCAAAAAGACCATTAAGCTGTATATTTAAGATTAGTGCACAAAATGTATGTTATATCTTTAAAAATATGTGTATATATATTTATACATATTCATACAATTATTTAGTGATTTGGAATATATATATTTCTTTTCCCCATGAAGGAAAATATAGAGGGCAGTACAGAGGTCTCTTCGATGAACAAATCACATAGTAGTGTTACCACCAATAAGAAATGGCATTTGGATATAGATGCCTAGAGGCTAGAATATATTTATGGATATTAGGAAATTATTTCTGAGGAAGGCCAATCTCTACTAAATCACTAATCAGCTCTGACTAGTGATTCTGAAGGTAGAATATGAGTTAAATGAAATTTATTTTGACTGGATCAAGTTGTATTGACACTTCAGTAATGGTCTCCCTGCCTCATTAGTTAGCACAGGGAAGATTATAGTAAATGATCAATCATTGAAGCTCATTCAGGAGCATCTTTTAAAATGTGGAATCCTTGGGTTAAAAACACATTGAAGTTCACTAATTAGGAGGCAGTGGGTGTCGTTCTCTCTCTTTTTTTTTAAAATCATATAATTTGATATTTTTATTCCTAAATTAAGGCCAAAGGTAAAGAAAATTATTAACACCAATACTTTTTTTAAACTTTCTAAATGAATGTAGATCAAGAACTTCCCATCCTCCTCCACTTCTAAAGAAGCACAGAGAGAAAGTGGGTGAGGGTGCTTTTTCTCGGGAGCAATGCTTTGTAGAAACACTAAGAAAAACAACAATGTAGTTTTTCCAATTAAGAACCTTTTCCCCATTCCTCAGGTCCGTGTTAAACCCAACGCATGTCCACAAAGAAAGAAACCACAGTTGCATTGAGGTTATGGTGCAAGGAAACAAAACTGTTTTTAAGATCATTCTTCACTGTTTTTTGATTTGGGCATAAAAACTCTTCATCCTGCCACAGTGGTTCTCAAAGTTGTCTTTGTGTTGCTGGTGGGTTTGATGTCTCTTTAATACAGAGCCAGGAGGTTGGCCTGAGAACTCTGCAGAAAATGGGGTAGACATGTCCCTCCAAGATCTGGCATTTGGTGACAGTGTAGTGTTGCATAGTGTTTGCCTTTTAAAGCATCGTTTCCAACGTTTGTCAAGTGGGGTAATAATGGTGACCTCAGAGGATCATTTTGATAAGTATTTAATAATCCATAGTTGTGTGGTTTTTCTGCCCATTGGCTTAACAGTCAGTAGCCAAGAACTATGCCTTCCTTTCCTTGTGTACTGTTAGGAAACCGAAATCCTGTGAGCTTTTTTCCAGAGCATATCCTTGTTACTGAAGTTATAAATGTTACACACAAAAAAGCTATCCAATTCTCCGTGCAGCAAAGGGCAAAACGGTCAGTCTTCTTTGCCCAATCCCCAGGTTCTTCTGATATGGAATTTCCTAAGATACAAGCAAAATTAAATGACTGCTTTGAAGTCAAATTCTAAGATACCGTATATGTTTAGTAATTACTATAATAGGCAGCAAAATTCAAAAGGTTTAAGTCATCTGTAGGGAAATGCTTGAAGGCTATTGGTCAGCAGAGTGCCTATTCGACATGTAGCTTTCTCCATTTTTTTCTTGATAATCAGATGGCATAATTAGAATCTCTGTGACATGTTTGTCTTGCTTGAATGTTTTCTCATCTTGCATTGCTCTTTTATCATAAAACTAGAACTTTTCCTGCCATGAAAATGTATCTGTCTATTCATTAGTCTGTCAAAATGTCTGCAAACATTAGTTTGCTTTGGAGAAGCAAATGCTTAATTTGTGGAAATAAAATGTATTTTAAAATTTTCCCCATAACTTCTTTCTGTCAAAATTTAATAAATGTTATTGTGTTCATAGGGTATATTAACACTAAGTAGGTATAGTGACTTAATTTATCTAGTGATTAAAATATTTTGTGAAAAATCACTCTATTGACTGAAACTCATGAGATTCCTATATCTACATTTCCTCAAAATACAAATATGCATCTTAATATTTTGCAAACATCATTTATTCTCAGTTTTTTGCATCTGCTACACTGAATTATGTAGTTACAGTTTTTATTCTACATGGGATTTTCCAGATATTCTTTCCTTTTTCTTTAGCTCACAAAATATTGGGTAGAAGGTTATCCAGAGAGTTGTTGAACTGAGTGTAGATAATATTTACAACTACACAGACACTTCCCCTCATAATTTGTGTTGTATTGAAAGTTAAGTCTATTAAGAAAGTTAAGGAAAGAGGCAGATTTGAATCTGTTTCAATATTGGCACTTTCTGCCCACTATGTTCACATGCACTCTACTTCTCCCCTCATTTATTTGCTACTTTTCATAGGCCCCACAGGCCCCATCTACCAGAATGTTCATCTTGGTCTTCTACAATTATGAATAACAAAGGGGCTCTGCCTTCCACATTGATTTTTTAGTTAAAATTTCATTGAGGTACAACATACATTTAGAATTTTGCACAATTCATAAGTGCATAGCTTAATAAATTTTCACAAAGTGAACACAAACAAGCCACCACCACACTTGTCACAGATCAGAAAATAGAAAACCGGTGACACTCCAAAAGCCATCTTTATGTGCCTTCAGGTTCCTAACTTCCAAAAGGTAACCACTCTCCTGACTTCTAACTCCATATATCAGTTTTGCTTCTAAAGTTTTATAAATAAAATCTTATGATATATCCTCTTTTGTCTGGTTAATTTTGTTCAAAATTTTATCTGTGAGATTTATTCATTACCCATAACACTAATTGACTGGTCCGTATTGCCATATGGCATTATGTGTCTGACTAAAGTACAATTTAATTATCGAGTCTGTTTTTGATAGGCATTTGGATTGTTTCCAGTATTATTATTATTATTATTATTATTATTATTATTGTTGTTGTTGTTATTATTGCCTTGTGGCTGTTGTAAGTCGTGCTGCTGACAACATTTTGGTGCATGTTTTTAGTGAACATGCGCATGACTTTCTGTTGGTTGTATTGTAGGAGTGAAAATGTTATGTCACAGTTGTAAATATGTTCAACTTTAGTAGATTCTACTTGACAGTTTTCTAAAGTAGTTGTACCAATTTACACTCATCTTAGCACTAAAAGGAAATTCCACTTCATCCACGCATTTGCTACCACTTGGCGTTCTCAGTCTTTTCATATTAAGCAATCTGATGAGTGTGTTTCTTTATTACCAATAATATTAAGAACCTCTTCATATACTTAGAGGCTGTTTGTAATCCTCTTTGGAGAGGGACAGTTTAAGTCTTTTATCCATTTTTCTATTTAATGATTTGACTTTTTATTACAAATTAGTAAGAACTCTTAAAATATTATGGCTCTAAATCTTTTGTTAGATATTTGCATTGTTTGTATTTTCTCCTACTCTGAGCAGTGGTTTTTCATCCATAACATTTTTATTTTTACCTGGTTGCTTTTCAAAAAGTCAGTTATTGAAGCAGAATTTTCAGAATTAGGAAAAAAAGTAAAAAGAAGATAAAAATACTCTTTAATAATTGCTATATTCACAGATAATTGTTATTGTTTTTATGTATTTCCTTCTATTTTTTTCTAAAAGTATATATTTAGTTATGTATATATATTATTTGGTAAATTGGATAGCTTGATTTATTTCACAAACAGTATTAGTTTGATTTTTGCACGTCATTTTTCATCCTGAGTTTTCCAAGTAATATTACTCATAAATATTTGTCTTAACTGTACTCAATTTTCTGATATAAAATCTTAATGGTTGTACATTTATATCACATGGTTATACTATATTTTATTTAATCATTTCCCCACGATTAGATATTTGGTTCAATTATTCATAAACAACTTTAAACATAAATCTTTATGATCATCCTTGAATCATTCCTTAGTAAAAATATCTAAATGTTTAATGAATTGGTCAAAGGGTATGGACAGTTTAAGGCTCCGGAGATATATTACAAAATTATCCTCCAGAAAGGTTACAATGAGAAACAATTTCATTATCATTTTATGAGAACACCCTGTCACTCGTCTTAGCTAACAATAAAAATTTATAAAAATAATTTTACCTATCTGACAGATGAGAAATTGTATTCTTACTCATTTGAATGAAAAATTAGGCATGTATTATCCCATAATATTCTATAACTGATACATTTTAATGTTAAGTATATTTCTATTTTGAAAAGAAAAACCTTGCTATTGATATATATATATATATATGAAAATTTTTCTTCTTTCTGTGCAGAGCTGAGCAAATGCCAGCCACAGAACTTGAGAAGAAGAATATTTTCAGCTTGATTTAAAGGGTCCTAGAGAGAGATTCTTCTTTATAATGGACCACGTCTCAGTGTTCCTTCTTTTCTCTATAATCTTGGAGAGAAAAATACTCTTTTATTTTCAACTATATTCTGCATGGATAAAGAAGTCATTTCATAGTTACTGTGACTTCCTGTGAAAATATGGTGGATCTTACTGCCTATGTATACATTGACAAATGTAGTCATTGCCAGAGAGGCAGGGAATAGGATTGGTTCATATGAAACCGACAACAAATATGCCATAAGACTCTAGCTTTATAGATTATTATAGGCTCAGGGGTGGGAGATTAATGAAATTACACAGAAACTGTAGAATCTCTGGCACATTTTGTATTGTTCAGTGTGAACCCAATTTTGAATATGCTTACCAGTATTCCTGAAAAAATATGCAAGCACAATAAAAATTGCTCTTGCACCATCATAGTATGCTAGAGACCCTTGGGTAAGGAATAGAGAGTGCGCAGGGGGTGAGAGTAACAGGGCCAGGGACAGAAGCCTGGATTGAACCACAAGTTCAGATCACGCAGGCATGTGAACTGAACATATTCCAAGCAAAGAGAAAACCCTTAAGCACATGCATATAAGAAAGAAAGGAGAGCTCAAAGGCAGATGAATATACTTAAGAGAGTATTAATAATTCCAGTATAAATTTTTGATATTGCAGATTGAAAACAAGGAGAAAATTAGAACAAAAACAACAATTGTCCTTACCAATGTATCATTCTCCAAATCTCAAATGTTTGTTGAATGAAGGACTTAACTGATTACATATAATTTTTAATGAAAAAAATTTCATTATAGTAGTATCCACATATTCACACATGTATATGCTTCTACCTAAGTGCAGATGTGTAATTATATACTCATTCTGACAATTTCTTTTTTCTTTCTTCTTATCTTTAGTGGGGACATTGGCTTTCTCTCCTCATCCCTATCAGCCTCTCCCTTCCTCCAGATAATCCATATTCATAATCTATTGGGTATTTGTCCATATTTCTCTTTTTACTCAAATAGTAATTCTTTACACACACACACACACACACACACACACACACAATTTGTTGTAATTATTACTAAACTTAAAACTTAAAAAAATGGGTCACATAACATCATACTATGCACACTTTCCTGTATCTTGCTTTTCTTATGAAATCATACATCATAAAAATTCTTCAAGTCATCTGATGTGGCTCTTTTATTTTGTTAATTACAGTACAATAATAAGTGGTATAGGTATGCTCCGTGTATGTAGGTAGTCCCCAATGCATGGCCATTCACCTTATTCCATATTTTGCCTCTTATATATGTCCTTAACTTATCCATGCTTATGTTTATATGAGATAAATTTCAAAATGGGAAATTGCCTGGTCAAAGAAACTATATATTTATAATTTTTGTAGATATTGCCAAATTGCTTTCAAATATAGTAGGAGTTAATATTTCCGTCAATGGTGTTTTTATTTCTACACATATGGAAACCTGTGTGTATCTTCATACATACATATGCATATTTTGCATTCAGATTTTTTTCTATGGTGTAGATTTTTCAGTTTTAATCTTTTAAAGAAATCTCTGTTAGCAGAAAATTCTACTGGGATATAGCTGAGATTTTTTTTTTTTACCCCATCCACTCACCCTAACATTGAAGGGGCTAAGTTTTGATTTGGGTTAAACACTCAGAATTGCACTGCAGTGTTGGAATTTATGCTTTTATGGGAGGCATAAGATAGTTTAATGTCATTTCTTTGGCATAAATGCCCGTTCTCTTTTAAGACATGTCTATTGCATAGTGAATCCTTTCTTGGGCTCATCAGAACTTTCCTGTTATATCTCGGGGTGACACCATGTTGACTAGAAAGCCAGCCAAGAATTAGAGCGGGGTCTTGGGGAAAAGACCATGGTAGCAGCTAAGATGCTTTCTTGTTCAAGAGAAAAGGAATCTTTGGAGGGTTGGCTCACTGGGGAAAGGAGACCAGAGATTGATTTGTTTGAGAACTCTAACTAGGAATAAACTGCATGTGTTCACCTGGAGTGTCCTCCCTACTCCTCTCCCTCAGAAGTGTGGTAGCAGCAGTAGCCTAGGCTAGTTTGCGATTTCGGCCATTGGTCCTGGCCTCTGCACTCTGTCCTTTTGAAACAACACTGATGGTTATTAAAAAGCCTTAAGCTAAAACACCATCTGATGACATTATGATAGATATGGACACAGGATGGGCTCCATCAGACCACCCAATAGTGGTTACAGTAGCAGAGAGTCCAGAATGTTGCACAGCCTATTTTTATTCTAGTATTGAGATCCACTTTTTTTCCTGCGGAATAAGCTTTAAAGTTCCTCTGAATATTAAAAATGACTAAGAAGTAACCTAATAATGAAAGTAATGCTGACTAGTTATGATGCTTAGTGTGATGTCTGGCTTGAGGACCAGTCCATGTGGGGTTTTGGACTGCATTTGCTCCTGCCTGGCTACAAAAAGGTGAGGCCTTCATTTCCTAAGGCAAAACGATAAAGCAGAAAACGATGGTTTCTAAAATCTCCATTCTAACATTTTATTGGACTTTTGAACCAGATACATAGTTTGTTGTTCAATGGGGTAAGCCCATGTTCATATACAGTTTACAAACCTGTGGCCCATAAGCTCAACTGGTCCCTCCCATGTGTTTTTCTTTATGGATTGTGTGTTATTCTAAGAAAATCAAAAGCAATGTAGAATTTAAATATCAGATTTAATGTACCAATAAGATCATCTGGCTTTCCTTAAGAATCAGATGATCTGATAATGCTTGGATGGAGGAAGGTGAGGCAGCCCTTTGGATGATGTGCCCCACATTCCCCACTGTGTTCTTGAACCCCAAGATCGAAGGTCCAATGATATTTACCATCACACCTTTTACTGTTGTTTTTTTTCTATTGCCAAGTCTCCTTTGCTCATTTCCATGATCTGGTTTTTCTCTGTAGAGTCATGGGTTTATTTATGATCCCTGCCATACCATTAGAGTTGATTCTGGAAGCCAAAAGAGAAAAGACCAAAAGCATATTGTGTCCATGTGGATCATGTAATAAGTAAACTATTTTAAGAACAAGCAGATTATCTTGATGAGATTAGATTAGATACAGTTGGGGATTCAAACTGAGCAGAGAATATGAAAATATAGATTTTTTAAAGCAAATTGCCTCAGTTTTGGATCATTTTCTATCTTCTCTTTACTCCATTGGTTTGGATAGGAAGTTTGGCTACATTTATGTTCTTTTATATTATTTTGTTTCTTCCATCCCAGTTTCCTTAGAATTATTGCAGTGGAGGAAGTCAGGAAAGGAAGAAATGATGAGGGCAGAGGTTGTAGAGATGAAGACCACGGGAGTTATCTTCCATCAGAGAATCTTCAATGTCTAAAATTATGTCTCTACCAAAAAGAAGATAAAATTGCCCCTTTTCTGTGCTAGTGATAAGTTTCAGTTACCAAGGACTTGCCAGCATTCTGTTTTCCTGCTAATGAAATAGTTGCTTTATTTCCATTCTCACCTTTTGTAATCAGATTGTGCATTGACCTAAGCCCTTTGGTTCTGATACATTTGTCAACCTCTGTGAAAGTTAGCATGAGAAAATGTAATTATAATTAGGGATAACAAACCATAGTCTGAATTTGTCCACTGTAAGACAAGCAATTTCCCTCATTTAAGTTCTTGTCGTTGCATGTGTGGGTTTCCTCTTCTAAAATGAAATCATATCAAATTTTCAGTTAAAATGTCTCTAGTGTTCCAAGGAATATAAAGTAGGATTGCTGAAGAGAACTAGTCAAGTAGGGCAAAAAAGCAAAAATAAAAAACTAAAATAAGAAACCAAGAACCAAAACAAAACAAATTATAAAGAATGTCTGTAATAACTTCCATATTATACTTCCACATTATAGTATAATCCTATATAATAAAAGGCTAATATGCAAATTGACTGAAGGTAGAACCACCAGTCGCTATGACACACACTGACCACCAGGGGGCAGACATTCAATGCAGGAGCTGCCCCCTGGTTGTCAGTATGTTCCCACATGGGGAGCACTGCTCAGACAGAAGCAGGGATCACAGCTGGCAAGCTCAGTGGCAGTAGCAGGAGCCTCTCCTGCCTCACAGGCAGTGCTAAAGATGTCCAACTACTGGCTTAGGACCATGGGGAGTGGGGTGGGCCTAAGCCCTCAGTCAGAAATCCCCCAAGGGCTCCCGGACTGCGAGAGGGCACAGGGCTGGCTGAGGGACGACTGCCCCTCCACCCCCAAGTGCACGAATTTTGTGGACTGGGCCTCTAGTTGATAATAATAACCTTATCCCATTCTACTTGAAATAACCCACAAGAACTGAGAGTAATTTTCCAATAATAAATATTTATTAGTAACTTAGCATTCAAAGTGTTAGCCATCTATACAAAATCTTAAACCTGACGTCTTTCCAGGTTTCCTAGAGGGATGTGTGGAAGAACAAATATTTTCATGCATTTGTATATAGTGTCATCTGTGTCTGTTCAGTGTCAGAGAAGAGCAGATTAGAGTAGAAGTCTGACTGTAAACTTCTTTTTAGCTGTAAAACTTTGAGCAGTTAATCTCTCTGTCCTTCATTTTTCTTATCTGTAACATAGCTATTTTCCAGCTACACTGTTTTCTCCTCCCAGCAGTATTTCCAGGACATTCTAACATATGTTAGCATAAAAACAATAGTTGTTATTATATAATTGTGCTGTGTATTGCTTAGCTGAGTAGCATACTATGATTTGATTCTGTTTTTATACTTTTTCATTTGTTTTTTCTCAGAATTATAAATTTGATAAGTTTCAGATCTTTTAGTGTCTTTTTAAAATATGTTGTTCTGTTATTTTCAGAGTATGGAGAAATTTGAAACATGGACTATTTTAAAAGTATAGAGAAAAAGAAAAACACTCAGGTGCCTACTCCTATAGTTAACAAATAATGTAAAATATTGGGAATATGATAAGACAAAGGAGAGAAAATATTGAGAATCTATTTCTTAGACTTTCCACTGGTGCATTAAATGAGCATGTCTGTGAACCATTACCCCCATATTACTCAGGTCTTTGATTATGTCCCCATATTACCCACTAATCTCTGCAAATCCCCAAGGAGGGGGAGCTTCATTGGCTTATATTTGGCCATTCCTAACATAATAGCCCTTACTCCAAGGGTTGGGGGTCAAATGTGGATTCTGTCCTTTCCTGGGAATATGGAAATAATCTTAGGATGTGTCCATGGTCACTCTGGATCCACTTTCAGTTGGGCTTGGACCAAGTTCCTGCAAAGAAGGAAGGGGAAGTGTAATGTATCTAGGGAGGGGAGGAGAACTCTAACTATCAGTGAGGTAATATCTTCTACATCAGCAGAAATCAGCCAATGAAAGATAAGTTCCTTTCGGCTATTACAATCTTGAGATGGAGGAATCAATGGAAAGGTTGCTCAGCTTTGATGGACAGGAGTGGGGGGAAAGCATGATTAGGTACGGGCTCAGCTGACAGACAAAGCTTTTCAGTCAGTGCTACAGCCATTGTAACACTCTGCATATGTGTTCAATTCTAAGAATCCATACCTTACCGTGAGGTTCTTAAGTATTCAAAACCATAGGGGCTTGAGAGCTGTGTTAGCAATAAAGATTTCTTTAGTTGAAAGGTGGTTAATTAATTAAATTGTTGGTTCATTCTGAGACTCCAGCCCTACTTGTCTGATATCCTTGGGCATGATAGGATAGGAGCTGTAATGGCAGCCATGCCCAGCTTACCAGGAGGCAGAGTATTGGAAAAGAGGGCTGGCTATCCCTATTTCTACTTATCCCCTTTTCCCACACACCTCACAAGTAAGCTTCTTTCATAATGTACATGTTTGGTATGAATTCAGTTGAAGCTCAAAATTGGCTGGGAAATGCCAAAGTAATGTAAATTGTTAGAATTAGCTCACAAAAAGTCAGTCTTGGACTTAGTCCTATTTGCATTACAAAGGAATACTAAAAGGCACAAATCCTTTATCCATCAATTACAGTTGTAAAGCATTAAGGCATGTTTTCACTACTCCCAATATTGATGGGGGTACAAGGATGACCTTGACAGAACCAATTTCTTTAATAAGACCATAGTGTAGGGTGATGGAAGGAATTCTCAAGACACACAATTACTGCAAACAGAGAGACAGTCCAAGGTTTTGAGGTGAAGTGGAAGAGTGAATTATTAACTCTGTTGTGTGGGTTTAGAGGAGGGATCAGGGAAGAGTCCACAACAAGATTTAGGGGACTAAAAAATGAATTAATGCTTTTCCTTCCACCTTCTAAATTCTTCTGGTTGGGCTAGTAATCAAATTAACAGAAGAAAATCAAAGGTTTATTACATATGCTTAAGGAATTCACATAGGCATGAAAAGTCCAAAGACAGACAACATTGGGTGTACCAGGTATAAGACATTTTTGGACAAAGGAGAAGAGGGGGCAGGGTATTACATTTCAGAAGTGAGAATGGATGATTTACAGGTAGTTGAGGACGAGCAGAAACATATGGGACAGGCAAATCCTTGCTAGGCTAATCAGAAACAATGGGCCGGAAGCCCATTTATTAAGCATACTTATTTCAAATTAAGCTAAGGTGAGCATCCTCCATCTTCTTCTTGAAACAAGTTTCTCCATCTGAATGTTTTGGCCAGGAAAGTGGGGAGGGTCAAAGGTTCTTTCTGTGTCTTATCCTATCTAATAATAGACAAACAGGGTAATTGACTGTACCTTCGCTATGCCTCCCATTGGCTAATCAGTGCGATATGCAAATTAACCACCAACAAAGATGGCGGTTAATTTGCATACGTAGGCTCCAAGCAGCGGAGCGAAGACTGAAGGTGAGCCAGAGCTGAGAAGACGGAAGATGGAAGGCGGCTCCGGCTGGGGCCGCAAAGACGGAGGACAGAAGGCGGCTCCGGCTGGGGCCGCGAAGACGGAGGACGGAAGGCAGCTCCGGCCGGGGCCGTGAAGATGGAGGACGGAAGGCGGCTCCAGCCAGAGCAAAGGCCTGGGTCCCAGGTGCCGGAGGAAAACCGGTGCCAGCAGCCAGGAGAAGGGAAGGCCTATTGCACGAATCTCTTCGTGCAAAAGGCCTCTAGTTTCTTAATAAACAGCTTAAAATCAGTATCCCAAAAAGCAGGTTCAGGATGGCAACATTTTGGTTCCTTCAATTTTAGTATAGGTGCTGCTGAAGGGGACACTTGGTCCCTTCAAAGAAAAGCTTGACCTTAATATTGAATGGTCAGTAGGATTTGTTGCATGGAAGCCTGAGCATTATGCTGGCTACCTCTGGAGATACTTCTTTCAGGTCTCACACCCAGCAACTGATTTTTAAAAATATGTTTTTATTGATTTCAGAGAGAGGAAGGGAGTGGGAGAGGGAGATAGAAACATCGATGATGATAATCATCGATTGGCTATCTCCTGCACACCCCTTCAACTGGGGCATGTGCCCTGACCAGGAATCAAACCATAACCTCCTGGTTCATGGGTCGATGATGCTCAACCACTGAGCCACACCAGCCAGGCACATCTAATTTGTTTTTATCTTACAGATATGATGAAGCTTGCAACCAATTAGGTTATCTTCTTTGTAGATTTGGGGCCCCAGCAAACAATATCTTTACCTCTGATTTAACCTTTCCTTTTGGCTTACTATTTCTTCTTTTCTCTTTTGCCATTTCTTTTTTTAATCCTGTATACTTCTTTATAAGTCATTTCCAGTCCTTTTTTGAACAAATTACAGAAGAAAGAAGAACAGGTTACTCTGTGGATTTTTGCATGGTTTGGTGTGATTGGAAGGCAGGATGAAAAGGGGAGAGGCATGATATTTCATCATTAGGATAATATGAGGAGTTTTTCTGTGTTATTTGTAGAAATAATACAGGCCCATATACCAGGGCAGTGGTTCTGGCAATGTAAAGAGAGAGAACTAGATTTAAGAAATAGTTTGAAGGTGTAAGATGCAAAATGTGAGGACCACTTGAAGATCAAGAATGACTTTCAGATTTCTGGTTTGAATAAACCAGTAGACTGTGGGACCATTTACTGAAATAGAAAAACATAAGAAGGAGAAAAATAACAAATCTGAAAGGAATTTCATTTGGCTCTACTGAGTGTGAGATTCCTATGGGAAATCTAATTTGTGAATTTAAATTTGTAGCATAGTTGTGACAGTAGGCCACAGGGAAAAAGAGCTGAGATGCTATTTAGAACAGAGTTGAGATAATCATTTATCATCAAGTTCCGGTAGAGAAGGGGAAGAATAAAATAAAAAGGGACTGAGAGACCAAGAGAAAAATTAATGTATTACTTTTCCACTGCCCAATGATGGAATTCGGGAGATTAATATTCTGTCTGGTGGAAATCAATAATAATTGAAAAAGAAGGAGGAGAACTTATGGACAAGATTGTGGGATTGGACCATTGCAGGGCGTAACCAAGCCCAGGATATGGTCCTAGGAAGGAGCTGCTCATGGAGATTGTTGGTGACGGTCAATGTGGTAAAGGCTATAAACTTGCCATGAAGAGGAAGATTTCTATGTGCATTGAGTATGTGAGAATGATCTGTAGGTTGTAGGTGGGTAAGGGTATAGACAGGCAGAGTGCAGATTGGCGAGGTGTTGAGATTCAAATGAGGCAATTTCATAGGCGTATAACAACAAATGACATGGACTCAGATGTAGGCGCTAGAAATTGGGAAAAACGCTTCTTCAATTTAGAGCTGAAGAAATAAGTGGCATCCTGGCATGCCAAAGAAAGCAGAGGTGATGAGAATAATCTTCTCTGCCTAAGTGCCTCACAAGGCTGACGTGTGAACAAATGAGATTTCATATATGGAAGTACATGGCTAGAGCACAAACTTAGAGGTATTGATGATATTGAACCAAAATTCAATCCCCCACGTTGATTACCCTTCTCACTCCAGGAGTTTGCTCCTCATGGCCTGAAGTTGTTTTCACAAGTCCAATCATGATCCAGGTGCAAACTTTATTGCCATGTAACCCCAGGAATCATAGCACTGGTACATGATCCATTGATTCACGATGCATCGATACAAAGACAGAGCACTAGTTGAATATGAGAATATTGGGTAAAAATCATATTAAAATTCACATGGATATATGAGAGAGTAGAAATAAAAATTCACTTACATGTTTAAAGGAAAGTAAGATGTTATAGAAATTTCAAGATTTGTGTGTGTACTTTTGCTCTATCCTACCAAATTTTAGGTGACTGTGCTTCTCTTTTCCCTAACTACCAGCAAGTCTACCAGTGGAAAAATGGGCATGTTCATAGTCCCATCCTTCAGATGCTCGAGGCAGTTCTGAGAGACAATGCCAAAAGTCGCTCATTGAGAGCGTTGCTGGCATAAATGGACAGCTTCCTGAAGTCCTGACATTAAACGTCCAAGAAGTTTATAGAAAGCATCAGAAACACTTCCACACATGCCCATCAGAAGTAACCAAAAGGTCTGATAGCAGCAGGCTAGCTAAATAAATTACAGCTCATCTTTATAATGGAACATTATTAAAAATGATGTAGACACCTATTCAGTGGTATGGAAACATGATACATTGCTTTTTAAAAAAATATATTTTTATTGATTTCAGAGAGGATGGGAGAGGGAGAGAAAGAGAGAAACATCAATGATGAGAGAGAATCATTGATCGGCTGCCTCTTGCACGCCCCCTACTGGGAATCGAGCCCACAACCCAGACATGTGCCCTTGACCAGAATCGAACATGGGACCCTTCAGTCCACAGACCGACGCTCTATCCACTGAGCCAAACCAGCCAGGCAATACATCGCTTTTTAAAAGGATATTATAAAGGTGTATCATATTAAACTGAGTGGCTAGTCATACATCATAAGAAAATATCGGAAATATAAATATGAAGATATTAACATTGGTTGGGAGTAGTAGGATTTGTGTATGTGTGTTTGTGGTTTAAACTATGTTTCTTTCTGTTGATCAGTATTTTCTAATTTATCTACAACAAACACATCTTGTTTATGTGATAAGCATAATAATAAAGGGAGAATAAATAGCATACCTATGGGGAGCTCACCAAAACACTGAGTCCCAGACAGCCATTTCAGGAAGAACAGAAGCTCATTTGCAGTGGATGAGTTAGTTCAGCCATTTCTCTGTTCCCACCTTCTCAGAACCCTGTCCTGTGACACCACCCAGCCAGCTTCGTGGTGGCTGTTGGCTGTGTGGGTAGCGTATTCCCTGTTGACATGCTCTCCTTGTGCTCTGCAAACCACACGAGACCACCATACCTGCCAACCTTTGAAGGTCGCCGATAGCTTCCTATTATCTAGTGCAAACTGGCTTTGTGCTCACATGTTCTTTTTGGCTCTGCTTCTGCTTTCAGTCTTAAGGGAAAGCCTTCCAGCCAGCTTTAGAAGGAGAAGCTGCTGTCATTTGTGAACGCAGTTAATTAGAATAACATTTGCTTTTAAGTATTCAATATTTGGCACGATTATCAGACCTAAAGGTTATGTTGTTCTATCAGATAAGTTGGGCTCCCAGGGATGTCTGTTGTCTCCCCAGACTGGTGCTGACTAAATAGAGGAATCTGAGGTGGGTAGGAATAATTGCCTTAGATATTAAATGTGCACACTGTATCCTTGAAGGTTATTTAAGTCTCATGGCATTATTGGCAGATGGATTTCTTCTGTCAGGACAACTGGCTCACATCTCGCAAAATTTCTTGGAAAGTGCAAGAGGAAAAGGTTGATTCCCTTGAGCATCCTGGGAGCTATAGGGGGTCAAGGTTGCTGCTTCCGAGGGGAAATCAGCCAAGTTGATGTGGGCAAAGGCTGTGTGATTATTGACAGGGCCTGGCACACATTTCTAAGTGGCTGGCAATTAACTGCCCAACTAAGAGAAACCTCCTCTATAGAAAGCATGAAACCCCACCCCCATCGTGATTTCAACCATCAGCAGTATCCATCTATCAGTGGTTCTCAACCTTCCTAATGCCGCGACCCTTTAATACAGTTCCTCATGTTGTGGTGACCCCCAACCATAAAATTATTTTCGTTGCTACTTCATAACTGTAAATTTGCTACTGTTATGAATCATAATGTAAATATCTTATATGCTATGTGTTTTCTGATGGTCACGACCCACAGGTTGAGAACCGCTGGAACTGAACTGGTCCAGGCATAATGCATGCCTATGCCAGGAAATAACTTCTCTCTTCTCTTTAAGGATTTTCTGATGAAAACACCTAATGTAACTGACTGACCAAGGGTCTTTCTCACTTCAAGCCATGCATGAGGTAGAAACGGGGTGGGAAGCTATCATTTTACTCTTCAATATAATCATCTGCTTTGGAAGGAAAAAAAAACAAGGAATGTGCATAGTGTTTGGTGAGAGGCGTGGGAAAGAGGAGCAAGAGCAAGGAAGCTAGCGTGGGAACAGCGCCTTCTCATTCAGGCTGCACTTCTAAGTTATACCCCTCCGCCCCCTGGAGCTAACATGCAGTTTCACTCAGCAGCTATAGATCATTGTAAGAGATGAAAGATGCATGAATAATATTAGCGATAATGCTCGGTGGGGCCCAGGCTCATGAATACTGTTAAAAGGAAACCCTGGTTGCTTTGACTGCTTCATTCATCAAGTTCTGCAGGAAGAATTCTGGTGTCCTGGGTACATTTCTGCTTCTCATCTTTGATTTAAATAAATTATTTCCATGTTTCTCAAAGATTTAGTTTCCACTTCTTTTTTTTCCCTCCGAGTTCCTAGCCTCCGTAGGGCTCAGAGAAAGCTTAAAAGCAAACTTCTTACTGCTTGAGAATTTGCATTCAGTCTGATGTCTGATTTTCTAGAGCCAAAGTTACCAGATTTGGGTGCCCTTGACCTGGGCCTGTCGCACACCTGTTAAATTTGGCTTCTGTAGCTCCCTCTGTGAAGATTAGAAGTTTGGAAGTTTGATATCCGTGTCTGTTCAGCAAAATTTTTTCTTGATTGTAGAAAATCTTCCAAGCCTTGGTCTCTACCCTCCAGGAAGTTACAGGCTGATCAGCCTGACGTCCATACATGAAAATGCAAGTTATAATTAAAGAGAAAAATAACAGGATGGCCATATAAGAGAGTATTCCAGATGGTATATAGTCATTTGTAAATAAGAAATGCCATTCATTCGTGCCAGGAGTTCCCAGGAAAGAGAAAACAATTTCCCGAAGGATTTGAGAATGGAAATGGGAATGTTAAGAATTGACCTTCCCTCTGAATTTTCACTTTTCTTCTGTTGAATGACACATGCCCAGGGTATTTCAGAGGTTAGCAGGAGGAGCTTATCCTTTGCAAATTTGGATATCAGAAAAGGATTGAAATAGTGGGTTAGATATGCCATTGCAGAATGCAGGCAATAGAGCACTCAGAAAATCTCAGGACAGGTTTCCTGCAGGTCAAAAGTGGTGGAGAGCTGAAGCATGGCTGAGGATTAGGAAGCACGCTCATAGCTCCCTGGCATCTGATGTTCCACCCTTTCCATGATTTAGTTTCCCATTCAGCTTGTTTTATCAATATGCTCTGCTACTACTGGACGTCCTTTCTCTTCTCTCCTCTTTACTTACTGTTTCAGCCAAAGTGTGGCTTCTATCGACTTGTGGATTTTGCTGACTGCCTTCTCGCCTCCACGAGAAAAGAGCTGATTGGTTGCTGTCTAGCTATCTATTACTTAAAACCACAACTATTTTATTTGTGGGTCAGGACTTTACACAGGGTCAGCAGGTAGGGATCTTGTGTGTCCCCTGATGTCCATGGGGATAGGCGCATGTCAGGTGGCTTCTTTACTCGCACGTGGTCCCTGATGAGGCTGGGGCTTGCTGGGACAGCCTGCATGGAGTCATATGTATAGGGACTTATTTCCCTTGTTGTCTGTGTTTCTCTCTAAGCAGTCTCAGGATCTCATCCTTCCTATGGCTTCTCTCCTTGTCTCTGCAGTTGAGTATCTGGACTTCTTATGTCATGGCTCAATGCCACCAAGAGCAGAAGCTGTTCTCAGGTAAGCAAAGCCGGACATTATTAATGTGGTAAGAATAGATTTACTCAGTAGTAGCTGTTGCCCACATGAACTGAACTCACCTTCACTAAATCCAAAGGCAGGAGACACTAAAGGCTGGGGTGTGCTGGGGGAGAGGCACTGATGGGTAAAAAGGGGTTAGTCCAGGGGTGGGCAAACTTTTTGACTCGAGGGCCACAATGGGTTCTTAAACTGGACCGGAGGGCCTGAACAAAAGCATGGATGGAGTGTGTGTGAACTAATATAAATTCAAAGTAAACATCATTACATAAAAGGGTACGGTCTTTTTTTTTTTTTTAGTTTTATTCATTTCAAACGGGCCGGATCCGGCCCGCGGGCCGTAGTTTGCCCACGGCTGGGTTAGTCCATGTCACTCAACTAGGTCTCTGGGTTTGTTAATTGGCACTTATCTGGAGGAGAAACACACTTCTCACATCTCTATGACGGGAGGCAGTGGTGCAAGTTGAAGCAAGGCCTCTGCCAAATGAGGCCCTTATCTTTCCCCAGGAACTGGGAGCAGAGGTAACAGTTATCTCCCCAGAATGTTTGCATTCCAGAGACAGCTCTCATCCCCGAAGAAATAGTCTGGGGAGTAAATTTACATCTCAGGAGGCAGAGAAAGGATTTATGATGGCAAGCTTCCCAAAGTCACTTTTCCAAGAGGGGGTTCAGAGACCTGTCTATTACCAGGTTTGGCTGGAATAAACACTAAGTTCTCCAGGCATGTTGAGTGTTCTCAGGCTGGTATTTGAAGGAGTGAGGGTTGGGGTCATTCTAGGAACATGGCTGCTGGAAGCCAGACTAGAGTTTGGTCAAGTCTCACAGGGCAGGGGTTTAGATGGAGCTATAATGTGCTGAGTGTTTTGTAGAACTCACTGCCAGATATTCTAGATCCTAGACCCCAAATCCCAGAGCTTCTCTGCTGCCTTCTGTTTAGTAAAGCCAGTCAACAGGCCCAGCCCAGATTCAAAGGGTGGACATTGCACATATATTAAGGGGCATGGGTTATTGGCTCCATAATTGTAACTAATACCACCATTACATTTGTCAGTATCAAGTGTGCACAGAATACTAATACTCATGCTAGGCCACCAGCCAACTCATAAGCAATTGTCTCTCTCTTAGGTAGCAACTTGGCTCTGGCTCCCTTCAACTGTGGCAAAGGTGGTTGAAATTATGACCATGAAATCCACAGTAAGCAGGAAAATTTACACATAAGGCATTCATTCCCCTGGCAGCTTTTTCTTCAGGTCGATGTTCTTGGGATAGCAGGTATTCTGCATTCATGAGACTCCTTAGTAATGACAATGAGCCTGGAAGTCAGCTCTGATTTGGACCTCAGAGCACGAAGATGTTGTGTCTCAAGGATTCAGAAGTAATTGTTGCAAATTATTACTTTTTATTTATATTTCATTCATTTATTTTTCATTATTATTAAATTTCCTAGGGTGAGATTGGTTAATAGGATCATATGGGTTTCAAGGGTACATTTCTATGCTACATGATCTGTACATTGCATTGTGTATTATTTTTTCAATATGGCCGGCATTTTTGTGGTAGGTGTGCTTATTGCTGCTGGTCTTTGCTGCTTCGGGGAGACAGCAAGAAAGAAATACTAGCAGGACCTCAGAATCTTACTCCTATGACTTTTTTTTTTTTTTTACTTGGGTCAATTTTATTGGCACATATGACAGATATTGATAAGCCAGTTAGTGTTAACCCAGTTTAATTTGGTGGAAACTTGAGGTTGGATTTGTATATACTCTAGAGCAGTGTTCTCAACACTTTCCCTTGGTGACTCACCTGAAAGATGATGGCTGAGCTCTCTGCAGTTCCCAGCATGCTGCCTGTCACTGAACCACTTTCCCCAACAAAAATACATGTTGGAAAGAAAATGTAAGTAATTAAGACTATCAGAGAAATAATCCTAAATCTGCTCTAATTTATAGATTATATACCATCAACCAAACCATTTGCTGCTACTGTGGGAATCACACCAGGGTGCCCAGATAGTCAAGGCCAAGGGAGCATAGAGGCCTTGTTGCCAATACGCCAGAATGGCCAAGGCCACTCTGAGCATGAGCCTAATCGGGGTGCCCAAGGCCAAGATACCAGAAGGAGGTGCAAGGATACACAGTACACTGTGCCCTTCTGCAACCCAAATGATTGATGTCACTGTTGGCAACTAGTCTTCTTCGTCTCTGGATTAATATGCAGATTACTGACCAGAGAAAGGTGAAAGAGCTCTGAGAGAGAGAGCAGGTGGGCAGAGCAGAGGCTAGAGCGCTTAAGAGAAGCAGAGGCTGTAGACACAGAGAATGTAGTTACTATGCAAGGCTACAGAGGCCCGCCAGTGCGCTGGGCAGGGGAGACAGGAGAAGCTGCTGAACTAGAGAGCTTAGATACCATTACAATATGAGGCGGTGAGTGTAGGGGGCAGGCAGGCAGCAACTCCAGATAATAGCTGTGGGTACAAGACTAATGCTGCTTTTGTAGGAAAGATGTACATGTTCACCAGCCAGTGTATGGCTGCCTACCTATATGGACCTTGCTGTGAAGAATTGCCTTGTCTGAAAGCTATATGGCCACTGGCTTCTGCAATAAAGGCTCATTCTTATACACCCATAACCTCTCATGGCTTCTCCATCTAAGACTCGGCATCCAAGAAGTTCCAGTCCTTAGGCAGAGGGCTTGACCCAACACCTGTAATTAGTGAGCAGAGAATAAAGGAGGAACTTGGACTAAGTTCCCAACAGTTAGTACAGTGGGCAGGGTTTGAGAAGGAGCCAGCCCTGGCGTAGTCTGGAAGAATTAAGAATACATGGACTCAGAGCAGCAGAGCTGTGCAGTGATCTTGCTGTCTCTGACAGCTACTCTCTGCACTCCAACTCTTGCTAGAGGCAAAGCAGTAAAGCAACTTTGAGGGCAGTCTCCAGAGTTAATTCTGTATTCGATTGTTTCAATTATCTATACCAGTGTTTTTCAAATTCCAAAGGTCTCTGATTTGATTCCTGGTCAGGGCACATGCCCAGTTGTGGGTTCGGCCTGGTCAGGGTGTGTATGGAAGGCAACCGATGAGTGTTTCTCTCTCACATCGACGTTTCTCTTTTTCTCTCACCCTCTCCCTTCCTGTCTCTCTAAAATCAATAAAAAACATGTTTAAAAATTGTGGGAGTGTGCCAAATAAAGCCAAAATAGAAAACCAATATGTTAGAAGGTATTAAGTGTTCTGGGAAAAAGAAAAAGTAAAGCCAAGGTAAGCTGTCAGGACCAGTTTTTCTTTCACATCAGCCTGACCCCACATGATACTTCGTTCTTCATTCATTTGATAGATAAACATTGACAACCTCCCACATGCCAAGGACTGTGTTAGTTACTGGGATGACTGAGTTGATGACTGAAGGAATATGGAGCCGGCCCTCAGAGAGCTCACATCTTTTTTGTCTTGTATCAATCTGATCACAGGTCCTTCCATACATAATGTCTTTTCCTGTATGGTAGGCAGCTTTTCCGATGGCCCCCAGTGACCCCTACCTCCTGGTTTTCGTATCTTTGTATAAATCCTCCTTTTTTCCCAATTGAACTAGTTGTCAAGATTATAAAATATGTTTATTATGCATAAAACATCTTATTTTTGTTTCCTAAAAAAATGGAAAGTCTAGCAATACTGGGCTTGCATTTTCCCATTGGCAACAAGAAGCCAGAGCTGAATAGTGGCTGGGTCCTGTGGATGGGGCCTCTGCTCTTCCCAGTTCATCACAGTCCTTGCCTGGTCCATTGCCCTCCTTCATGCTGCCTGCCTCGCAGGGCCTCTGAGTGCAACCTGCACAGCTATACACAGCTGCTCATCTTCTGTAATCATTAGGGAGTCCTGTTATGCATCTCATGGGAGTTATGGCTCTAGCATATACATTGGGGCAGACAAGGACTTGTCTTGAATGAGATTCTGTATATTTGATCGGTCATCTACCAAGTGCTTAGAGCAGTGGTTCTCAACCTTGGCTGTACATTAGAATCACCTGGGAATCTTTTTAAAATCCTGATTTCTGGGCCTCACCCTTCGGAAATTCTGTTTCTTTGTTACTAATGTTGTGGCCCCACCCCATAACAAAGAAACAGAATTTCCGGAGGGTGAGGCCCAGAAATCAGGATTTTAAAAAGATTCCCAGGTGATTCTAATGTGCAGCCAAGGTTGAGAACCACTGGCTTAGAGCATGGTTCTCAGACCTACCATGCACCAGAATCACCTGCTGGGCTTGTTAAAACAGGCACCTGGGCCCCGTTGGCAGAGCTTCTGCAGGGAGCAGTGGGCTAGGAGTCTGCAGGGCCAATATCATCTTTTCCACCTTTGTTCCTTCCTATATTACTTGCTTTCTGATTTGTCTTAATTATATGCTTTATTTTCCACCACAAAAAACCCTTCTTTTAAAAATAAACACTTTCCTGGAATTTCTCCATGGTCAGGGCTGACAGTCATCCACCTGCAATGGTTTAGAGACAGGATGGAGGTTGGCCTTGGTCACACATACACATCCTCTCCTGCCTTGCTTTTACGACTCCTTTCTTCTTTTACGTTATCTTTCCATGCTCTGCATCCTGGTGGCTGCCAGCTTGTGGCTGCTGTCCAGATGCCTCCTGCGCTGCCACCAATCCCAACCAGGTTTGAAAACGAAGGACTTTTCAACTTCCAACGGATCATAGTCCAAGTCCATATCTTCTGCTAACCTATTTATACTGACTACACAGATGGCAGGAATTGTCCAGAAGAGTCACATTTTAAAACTGGGAGAAAGTGAACATACTGTAAAAAAAAAAAAAAAAAAAAAAACGTTTGGCAACATTTTTTGTCTTCTGGTCATTTTCCACCATGTATATTTTATTTCCTATATACCGCTTCTTATATTCTTTTTTGAAAAAATGTGTGTTTATTGATTTCAGAGAGGAAGGGAGAGGGAGAGATAGAAACATCAATGACGAGAGAGAATCATTGATCGGCTGCCTCCTGCATGCCCCATATTGGAGATCAAACCCACAACCCAGGCATGTGCCCTGACAGGGAATCAAACTGTGACCCCCTGGTTGATAGGTCAATGCTCAACCACTGAGCCATAAAATAGTCAGTTTTAAACTACTTTTCCCAACATGTGGCTCATTCCTAAAACATCTCTTTAAACAAGTTGTGGCATATGCCCTAGGCCTTCAGATCTTGCTCAGTTCAGCTCAAATAAAGGTGAGTGTCAAGGGAGCAAGACTGGGAGGCATCGAGGAAAGGTGAGCCTGGTGTGGGGAGTATTCCAGCTCAGGCAGTGAGTTTTGGACAGAAGTCCGGGTAGCTGGAATCACGAGTGTTCATTTCACGTTTTCCTGCCTTGAGCGATGGCTATAAACACTTCCTTTCCAGTCTGACCGTCTAAGCTCACATTTAATGGATGATTTTTTTTTTTTAAGAGAGAGTGAAGAAGAAGAAAAGGAGAACCCTGGAGGCATATTTGTATTTGTGAAGGGGTTCACTTAACGGGAGTACTTTATGAGATGAAGATGTGCAATACCCAACGTGGGGAAGGTGTGCCAACCCTAGGTTTCTGAAGTAGGAGACAATATTCCTTCAGTTGCAGCTGTGTGCAAGGCACAGCAGGGCACCTGGCTGAGAAAAGGTGGCAAACAAAATGCAAATAGATATTAAGTAAACAGAAACAAAGAATGGAGGTGATGTTACTAAACATCAAGGTTGTACCAGGTTCCATAAAATTATAGAGTTATTGTCCATCAAAGTAACTCCAATTTCTATTTAATTATAAAGTCGTACATTTTTGTTGTTGTTGTTTTTTAAAATAACCTGTTATGTAACCATTCTACTTTATGAAGCAGAGGATTTGGGTTTTGACTGCCATTTTGAAAAATGATCCTGAGCACAAAAATATTCCTATGAACAGAGAGTTTTGCCTATTGAATTTAAATTTTTATTTATAGGTCATTAGCTCTTTGATTAAGAGGCAGCACAGGACAGGGACTCGAAGCTAAAATCATTAGGATTTCCAAATGAAGATAAAGAATGTCTGAAATCATAGAGTAAGTTTCCGATGACTTATGATTTGGGTTACAAAGGTTGATTAATGTACAGTTTTTTCAGATATACCTTACCACTGGGTAAGGCAAGTATTATTGAATTTGAAAGTAAGAAGCCATTTCATATGGTGTTATTTTCCATTGGTCTATGGAGGACTGTAGCTTTTCTCCAAGTTTTCTCCCTATAGTGCTTTTTCATCACTTGTTAAATATAGTGTCTACTTTTTAGTAATGTGTACATACATTTCAGGACATTATTAGCTTCACTTACATTAGGAAAAGGATCAGAATGTCTGCTTTTCCTTTCTTACTGTCTTCATTTGAAAAAAAGAACAAGACGCATCAAGGAGTTGGTGTCAAGATAGGAAAAGTTTTGTAATATAATTGAATGGCCTTGGTAATGATTTCCTCTTAACAAGGTTTCCATAATGAGAATTTATGAATAGGAGGAGGGTGAAGGAACAAATGATTTCTACTTAAAAGTCTTCTTTCTTCCTTGTCATACAGTCAAGCGATTACTGAAGAAAATGCTAGAATGGTTCTAAGGATCTTTCAGATCCTCAGTCTTCTTTAAATCATTGCCTAGTGATAATAGTTCTCCCAAATGGAAACATGGGCATATGAGAATGAAAGGGAACAAAATGAACGGGTGACCCATCACCTCTGGTTTTGAGTTTGCAAAGCTACTTCAAAGTCACTTCTCACTTAAAGATGTTTCTTCTACCCTCTCCCTCTCCCACCTCTTCCTCCCCCTTCCCCATCCTCTCCCCCTGCCGCTGCCGCCGCCGCCGCCGCCTCCTCCTCCTCCTCCTCCTCCTCCTCCTCCTCCTCCTCCTTCTTCTTCTTCTTTCTTCTTCTTCTCTCTCTCTCTCTCTCTCTCTCTCTCTCTCTCTCTCTCTCTCTCTCTCTCTCTCTCTCTCTCTCTCTCTCTCACTAACACACCCACACAACTCTGTGAGAAAAAGCAGTGCTTCCTTGGGAACCCAGCCTTTTCTCTCAGTTTTGGTCATTAATATAGTTTGGTGCTAGGATGAACCAAAAGGCACAAAGTGCAAAGTGCTCCACAAGCTGAGACAAATGAATCTTCCTCCAAGATATTAGAAAGCTGTGTGTGTGTGTGAAGCCATTTGTTAAAATATATCCCAGTGGTCTTCAGTTCCCTGATCTGGGGGAGTGCTTTATTTAAGTCAGGAATGTTTTATTAGGAGGTACTAACTGCTATAAATCAAGCGTTCTTGGCTTCTTATACCTCTTATTCTATAGCCTCAGGACAACTATCAGAACAGGGAGAAGTCTGCATGAATTGAACTTGACCTCTGTTTGCTCTGAGGTGAAGTGGCATTTTAAAGAGAGAATGAGGTGTAGGAAGGGGGCCCAGCCAGAGCTCAGTAGAGTCAGGGAAGTGAAAAATGGCAAAGAGTTAATCAATATATACGCTAAGAGGTCAGTTGTGTCTGCAGGCCGGCAATAACCAACATTAGGATTCTATCCTCTCACAGAGGCTAGGAGACAGCATTCTGAAACAAACTAATTTTTTGGGGGGGAGAGGGAGTAATTTTGAGTTTTCTCAGGCAGGCACTTTAAAAGAGATGAGAATCATCTAGGCATGTGGCCTTGAGCTGTTAGAAATGAGGATGGTGTTTTGTTCAAGTCTCTGTAGGCCAAGGTTGAGGCCTAGTCGAGAAGAGGCCTCAGAAGAGCTTGAATAGACTTTGGGTGAGGAGGGAATCTTTGTCACCCCTCAGTAAATTTTCCAGTCCTGAGATTTCTGCCTGTGCTTTAGCCAGAGTCTGGTAATAACTATCTAAGAGGCATCTAAAAAGCTCTTAGGAAAAAATAAATAAATAAATAAAAATAAAAAAATAAATAAAAAGCTCTTAGGTTCCTTTCATCTTTGTTAAATGGGGAGACCCAGCTTCCCAGTGGCAGTGCTTCCCTTTAGTGTGATTTGAAGGGTTTATCTTTGTGCACAGGATGGCTGGCCACTCGAATTCCATCCAAGTGCTCTGAATTTAGTAAGTGAAACCATCTTGTGTATAAGTATCATCATCATATGCAGTGCGTCTACTCCACTCCTATTATTGTGTCTACTATACAAGCAATATTGCCCATGTCCTATTGAAGTGTACTGTGGTCTCTTTGGAAAGAATTGGAACATCAACCTCTAATAGATGTCACACTCTCTTAGTATCATACTGTCACATTCAGCATCTGAAATCACATCAAGAAACCTACACTGAAGGAGCAGGCTCGTGTGCTATTGTATTTATCAATCTCCAAGTTATTTAAGCCTTAAATATTCCAGTTCCTTTAATAACCTCGTCTACGTCTATCTTTGTGAAGTCTTTAATCCTTTTTGAGTGTATTTAAATATTCACTCATCATTAGCTATTGAGTATACTGACTGTGTGAGTTCATCATCCACTAAATGGAACACAACTTCTTTTTATTGCCCGAAATGCAATTTGATCAAGTTCAAAGTCATGACCTTTGAGTGCACAAATAGTTTCCTTTTTCCAAAAGATGGCCTATCGTTCGATCTATTTCAAATTGTTTCCTTGGCCTGTAGTAAATCCCCATCCTCATTCTTCTGAGCCTAATTGATGTCACAGAAGAGAGGCAGCATTCTTACAGAGTTTAAATCACTCTCTGAGATGCTCCTTAATTATTTCTATTTAAGCCACGTTGTTTTCATTCTTGGAAAATGCTTTGAAAAGTTTAAAATTCTTTCACCCCTATAATTTTGGCTCAGTGTGCCAGAGTACTGAATAAAGATACCTGAAGGTAAATTGCACTTTCTGTGTTTCTTTTCTCTTTAAATACATCTATTCTGCCTCTGCTTTCATTATACCATTTTCATGTACTGGATAATAGAATACAACAAAGGCTACCGAGTGCATAAAAATATATTTTTATTTGTTCTAGTCTGCCCACACATTTTGTTATTCTCCTCTTTTTCAGTTTTACATCCATACCACTCTTTTGCCCTTGTTTTTCTTCTTGATTCCAGTAAAATGTAAATGTCATCACCTGGCACCTGTATTTTTCTCAGTGTTGCCATGACTTCAGGCCAGCTGGCAGGTTTCCAATCCATGATGGTCTGTTGGGTGAACATCTAAGGAGAGGAATAGAGGTTTAGACACTAATACTTAAAAATAGCCCCTTTTTTGTTTAGAGTTCTGTAAAACCTGGTTAAAACTTTATCAATTATTTTTGTACCAAACAGCAACTCTTGCTTTCAACTCAGATGTAATGTTATTATTATTTTTTAATCTTCACCTGAGGACATTTCCATTGATTTTTTTCTTGAGAGAGAGATATCAGTGTGAGAGAGAAGCATCCATTGATTGCCTCCTGCCACTCCCAGACTGGGGCCGGGGATTTAACCCCCAACCTAGGTATGTGCCCTACAGGCAATGGAACCCATAACCTTCCAGTGCACAGGGACAACACTGGCCAAGGCTGTTATTATTATTAATTTTATTTGTAAGACTAAATCATTTGATGACTCTCATGTGTTTGTAGTAGGGATATGGACTCTATGTACTATAGCAGCGGAGTGTCCATTAAGAGTACTAAGGGCATTTGGCTTTACCTTTCTTAGGAAAAGCTGACGTCAACCATTTAAGATCTGAACTTGATAGACATTAATACTATAAATTTGGTTCAGCAGTAATAAAAACTGCCTAACAAAGTTATGTGGTGGGAAAATAAAAATGAAATGTGAGACATTGGAAAGGATTTTTCTGGAGAATCCCGTGGGGAGACACTAATGAGGATAGAGAAGTCATTCTATTAAAAAGGACAACACTCAATCCTTATAACTGTTCTGAAATACCCAGCCTAGAAAAGTGCCTTATGACTGCTTGTGAGCCAATACTGATAAGGGAAATAGGTAAGTTTACACATTCTATGTAAATTATACTTGCAAAAGTTTAGTTTCCAAAGATATGGAGTTGAAATTTAGTGAACTGGTCAGGTGGGGAATAAAAAAATCTCTCCTGGTGAAAGAACAGTTAGAATAAAATGACACTGGCAGTTGTCATATATATCTTGTTCCTGCTCTAGCCCATGTAGGGCAAGCATGTCAAACTCACAGCCCGCGGGCCGCATGCCTCATTTATTTGGCCCATGTTAGCCTTTGAGTTTGACATGCTTGATGTAGGGGAATTGTCATAAGACACAGACTACAGAGGAATATTCCCAAGGCCTTGTAAGCAATTAGCATAAAGCATCATTAGGAACCTGTCCTCCTTAAACTACTATTATCTACTGAGTTGTTATTGGTACCCACTAAGCTAAGACATTGTGTTACATATCAATGCTAACTTGGGCTTATTTAATACTTTATACTTTGCAATGTATCTTTATCTCATTGGAACCTTAGACTAGGCCTGGAAACAGGGAAAGCAGTTGTCATGCAATGCATAGGAAAATGAAGCACATAGAGGTTATGTGACTTTTCATGGCCACATAAAATCTTAGGCTCTGATTCCTCATTTGCCTGGCTTTCCATAGGCATCCTTTTCTTAATATAGTAGTGACTGTGAAAGGACCTAAACTCAAGGACTAAAACATAGGTACTAGGTTCCTAAATAAAGGCTATATTTCTTTAAATCAGACGTTGGCAAACTATGGCCCACACACCAAATTTAGCCCACTGTTTATTTTGGTAAATAAAGTTTTATTGAAACACAGCTACGCTCATTTGTCTATGAATTGCATATGGCTCTTTGAGCTACCACAGAAGAGATGAGTATTTGCAATGGAGACAATATTGCCTGCAAAACCTAAAATATCTCCTGTCTGACCCATTATAGGAAATATTTCTCAACCCCTGCTTTAAATGACTGCTTAAATTGTGTATCATCTCTGTAAGCATATTATATGAGTTAAAATTTACATTTAAAGAGGACTTCTTCAATTTTTATACTACAAGTTCCTGGGGAAACGTTTTCTAACTTAATTTGCTGAACCTTTGAGGCTCCAATTAGAAAAAAATATGTTGTAAATATGCATGGGTTGTGGTCGTTATGATATCAAGTAAATTCTAGAGAACAGCTTTCAAAATTCAAACTGATAAAATGATAAACATCACATGAGTAGACTTAGTAGAATTGAAATCAAACATGAGGAACACACCATATACTGAAGGACTGTAAATAATCGCATTTCCATCCTGGGTGCTTTCAGGAAACAGAGCCAGCCACCATGGGCCTGCCAGCCCTTGGAACCACTTCCCAGTAGATGGCCATTGTGGGATTCTATCTTCCTGCTATGTCTGAATTGGATAGTGTTATGGAAATTAGAAACTATGGGATATTTTTATGATCATATCTGATTCCTAACCCCCAAATCCGACCAATCTTAAAGTTCTCACCCATCAGCGTATTGACTACTTTAATGTGCATATTGTAACTCTTTAACACCTCGAGGACAATGACTATTTTATATTTTTATGTTTTTACAGTGGCATTTGCTTAGAGGCCAATTGTCTAGACAGTTTACTGTGACAGGCTTAGGAAGCCACATTAACTTAGAATGTTCTAATGAAAACATTCTGTTCTTTGCTTGATCTGTCAATCTCCATTTGGCAGCCAAGAGTTTCCCACTTTCAAGCAACAGTTCTTTTCTTAACTGAAAAAACAGCAACAGCAACAACAAATAATGCCCAAGCACTTTGGTCCTGTGTTTGATTTGGAACAATAAAAACACTAGTGTATTCAAATTAGTCTATGCATTTTTTATGTTAGAAGATAGACCTTCTGCTCCAAAGGTAATCTGAACAACAGTAACAGATAGAATCCTGATTTGGAAATTGGAGCCAGGAAGCACCTTGCTGAGCAGGCGACGGTGGTCTCCTGTGTTCGCTATCTATCCTGTGTTTCTATATCTACTACTTCTCTTTTCATAATAGCTTTTATTGACAATGCTACTTCCCACTGCCCAAAGCATGTAGGATGCCCATATCCCCCTTTCCCAGTGAAAAACTGATCAGTGTAAATATTAATAAAAACAGTGTTGGTTAAATAATAAGTTCATTTCTAAGAAATGTTTGAACAAAATGATAAAACTTAATACATTCCTTTAAAATAAAACCAACGAGCATAACAAAAATATCTTAATACAAAGTTGTGAATTATTTTGGATGAATTTTAGTGACTGTTAATTAGAGAATGGTGGAAATATTTGGGGAATGAACATTTCTGGGTCTCTGTAAATCACATAACCAAAGTTACTTCCTGCGTATGAATAAGAAACCAAATGGAGTAGACTGGCATTGACCAGAGTCTGGAATCTAAGTTATAACAATGGGTCTGATTGGTCATTAAATTTCCTCAAAGCAGAATGAGATTTATATGTACCTTAAAACTAGAGGACAAAGCTGAGTCTCAATGCCAGGGAATCCCACTGAAGGGACAGTTTCCAATTGTACTGCACCACCCATAGGTACCAGGTAAGTTGTAATTCCTAAGTAGTTTGGACATGTCTTAGCATCCTAAAGTTCCGTTCAGATCCCAGGAGATGCACATACAGCAAGTCACAAAATCAGCGGTCTACAAGTCTGGGCTAGAGTAATGTCTGGGTCACTCCAATGGCTATGCCATAAAGATGTGACATGGTCATCACCCCACAACCTAGAATAATGCTCTAATTTAATTCATTCAGCTTAGGGTAGATTGATGAGGTTTGGCAGGTTGTAGTTTGTAGCCAGAAAAACAACATCATAGATGAGGGTGGGTGCAGGGGGAGCAAGGGACAATATTTATGGGCATATTACTTTAAATGAGTTAAAGAGATTTTTAAAATATGTTACTAATTTGAGAGAGAGAGGAAGGGAGAGGGATAGAGAGGTAAAAACATTGACTGGCTGCCTCCTGCATGCTCCCTATTGGGGATTGAACCCACAACCCTGGCATGTGCCCTGACTGGAATCGATCCCCTGACCTCTTAGTTCATGGGTTGATGCCCAACATCTGAGCAATACCATCTGAGCAAAGAGATGGTTCTTTAAGAAAGTATAACAGTAATACATGCACATTGGTAGATTAAAAAAAAATACAACTGAAGATAAAAGCACTTAACAACACACAATTTTACTATCTAGGGGAAATGGTTATTTTTATTATAATGTATAACGTATTACTTTCAACCTGTCCATGTACTTAAGCAAATCTGAGTTTGTGTGTGCATTTTTTTCATTTATTTTTCTGATTTCCTTAAAAAGGACATTATAATCTCACAGCAACTAACACCACTGTGTTTTTCTGACTTAACTGAGTTTGGTCCTGCTGGATGGACAGCCTGGTATAGGGTCCTTCTGATACTGTCTCAACTGCCTTTGGACTTGATCATCGGCCATAGTTGTTCCTTAGAAAGTGGGGATTTCCTAATGCAGGAGGGCCTCATCACAGTGTAAAGGGGAGATAAGGAGAAGGAAGTTGACCCAGGTACTTTTGCCACACAATAAATCATCCAGAAACGTAGAGCATCAAAGAATCCTCTGTTAAGCTCCTAGACTCTGCTCCTGATATCTGTGGCTTCCACTGGGGAAATATGAACATTTGGGTGACTTCACAGCTGGGCCTTAGAATCTTCTGCCAGTATTTTGACTCACCTGTCTGGCACCTGTGCTGCTGATGCCCTGGGAAGGCTTGACCCACAGAGGCCACTGCCCAGAGCAGGTGCATATGGCTTTTGCATGTGACCTGAGCTTTCTCACAGTGTGGCAACTTCGTGGGAGTTGGAGTTTGACACAGAGGCTCAGATTTCCAAAAGTTGATGTCCCTGCAAACAAGGCACAAGCTTCATTGCTTTGCACGATCTCACCTTAGATGTCACATACATCGATTTTGTTAGACTCTACTGGTGGCAAGAGTCACAGGGCAGTCAGATTCAAGGGGGGAGGGACATAGACCCCAGCCTTTAATGGAAGGAGTATCTAACATTTTGCCACCTGGCCTGCAATCTTTAAGTCCTCAAATCTTAGTCTAAATAGTGGGAAAGCAAATCAAGGCTCCTAGATTAACTATAATTTCAGGAAAATCTCCCAAGCTGTTTTTGTCCATTTTTTGGGCTTTTTTACTTCTAGGCAAAAATTGTCTTACAAAGTTCAAACATTAAAGAAGACAGAACATTTTTCCTAATGCTGTGGCCAAGAAGAATCTAAAACTTTAGAGAGTAGCTTACAACCTAGAATGGGTAAGAACAATAAGTTTATTTGCTGACTTACTTTATACCTAGAAGCATGCTGCTTACAAAAAGGCTGAGGATGCCCTAACGGGTTTGGCTCAGTGGATAGGGCGTCGGCCTGCAGACTGAAGGGTCCCAGGTTCGATTCCAGTCAAGGGCATGTACCTGGGTTGCGGGCACATCCCCAGGGGGTGGTGTGCAGGAGGCAGCTGATAGATGTTCCTCTCTCATTGATGTTTCTAACTCTCTATCCCTCTTCCTTCCTCTCTGTAAAAAATCAATAAAATATATTTTAAAAAAAAAGGCTGAGGTGTGCCAGCAGGGAGGCAGGGCTATAGCCATAGTAGAGGCTAGTGGGTTGTCAAGGTTAGGGAACTGCAAGAATCCTACATAATAAAAGGTTAATATGCAAATTGTCCCTTCAACTGGAGTTCAACTGGAAGTTTGACCAGGGGGTGGGGCTGGCCCACCAACTGTCCGTGACCCCTCCCCCTGGCTGGCCTGGCCTGATCGGCTCTGATCGGGGCAGGCCAGCTGGACCCCACCTGTGCACAAATTTCGTGCACCAGGCCTCTAGTATGTACTAATCTGCTGGGAGCGATACTTGCATTTGCACATGTCACTGGGGCAGCTAACTCAACCCTACCTGCAATAAGCCAAAACAAAGCTGTGACTTGCTTACTCTTCAGTTGTTATTTAAAAGGGAAATTGAGATTACTTGTGATCAACTCTTGTAGTTTCTGGTAGCCAAAGTAACATTTTTTGGTTTGTTTTCTAGAATAGCATACCACTCTGAAGCATAAATCTACAATGACGCCTCCAAAACAACCCATGATAATGTTCTGTTTGGCATTATCAAATTCTTTTTTTTTCCCCCAGGTGCCAAATATATAGAGCTCTTAAAATGTCCCAGGCAATTAAAATGGCACTTTGGAATATTTCTTTTCCCATTGGGTTTTAGTTTTTTCCATCATCTTTCAAAAATGGAAAAAGGGAGATTAAGAAAGGTAAAGAAAAAACAATTATAACAGCTGGAGGATATAACAGAAACCCACTTAATTTTTTAAATATCTATAGTTGTGCTCATTTTAGTTAGAGATTTTTGTACATAATGAGTACATGATAATTTTTCGAAGGACAAGTGTCAGGTTTTGTCATCATGCTTCATTGTGCTTCCAATTTTACTATTATTGGATATATTCTCTAAATGTGCCTTGAGTTTATGAGAGCTGCTTTAGTATCTTGTACTATAGAAATTTCTCCTCTATTTTCTTCTGTCCTTTTTAATGTATTTAGAGTAATAGAATACAAATATCATTGACCATAACTGTAGGTTTAATTAAAGTTCTAACCCTTTTCCAAATTAACCTGATATGACTATATTATTTTTATAATTTAAAAATAATAACAACGATTTTAAAATGAAGGAAAATATTTCTTGCTTTAATCACTAATCATGACTTGAGGTTTAGCTATGAGATAAATCATTGCTCCAGTTCATTTAGATTTAGATAAAACTTAATGATTATACCTTGAAATGTAAAAACAAATAGAATTAAATTCCAAAGATTTACTGAACCTTGTGAAAAAGTTTCAAAACTTATTGGAGCCGAAACTGGTTTTGCTCAGTGGATAGAGCGTCGGCCTGTAGACTGAAGGGTCCCGGGTTCGATTCCAGTCGGGGGCATGTGCCTGGGTTGCGGGCACATCCCCAGTGGGAGATGTGCAGGAGGCGGCTGATCGATGTTTCTCTCCCATCGATGTTTCTAACTCTCTATCTCTCTCTCCCTTCCTCTCTGTAAAGGATCAATAAAATATATTTTTAAAAAAAAAACAAAGAAAAAAAAACTTATTGGAAATGTTACTTAAATTATTTTTAATAAAGGATGAAATGGAATTATATTAATGTCTGTATAAAAGGGTAAGAAGGATAATGAGTTAAGATTTTTCTTATTAAAGCAGAATAAAATAGTAATGGAAAGTTGTGACAAGAAAAACTGAAATATTGTCAACTAATGGATCATTGTTTGGGAAAATATTTTAAATAAATACTTAGTTAGAACTATAATAAAGAACTGTCATAAAACACTCTCTTTTTCCAACTTGGTTGTAGTGGTGACTATATCATTTTTATTCCAATACAAATTATGTCTTGCAAAACTTGAATAGATGTTCTTTACTTCATGTAGTTCTTAACATAGTTGCTATTTGTATTTTATTATTACATTTTTGTGATCCAGTCTAGACAGAGAATGATAAAAAAAGAGCTTCTTTTGATCTCAAGATTTAGGGCAATTTTGGAAGCCAAATTAGTTAAAAATATATCTATGATTTTATCTTCAAAAGGCAATTTATATACACCCGTACCCCAAAACAGTCGCCTGCCAAGTAATGCAATTCATCTGTATTTCTTTCCATTAAAGATGAGAGTTCTCCAGGGAGGGAACATGGGACCTAATAGAGACAGTATTAGCAGAAAGAGCATGAAAAACACAAATTTTGTGGCTATTGGGAGGAAAAGCAATTTTCTATCTTTCCTGGGAGAGCAAAACATCTGAATGTCAGAAAATGAGCATCTCTACTTTTCATTTGCTGCTTCCTGAACATTTACCGGTGTGAGATTGTAAAGGTTTGGACAGGCAGTGTGTGTGCGGAAACAAATAATTTAACTTTTCAGGCAGAAATTTGCCAGGACGTAAGAAAAGAAGAAACGCAGGTTGATTTTGAAGGAAACGAGTTTGATACATTCTTTGCACTTCAACAGATTCTGTGAAATGAAAGTACATCTGTTTCCGAACAATTCCTCAAACCACAAAGCAGTTAAAGGTCAGCAGAATGAAAATAGCAACAGAATAGAGGTTAGACACATCTAGAAATTGGACTTGCAGAGGGCTCTAAACAACGTAAGTGAATGTCTACGTAAGTAATTCTCTTATACTGTTTACATAAGTTACTTTAAACACTAGTCTCAGGAGAGCATTCTTGGTCAACTGAAAATGATCGCATATTAGCAGTAAGTTTATCCCTTTTAAAACTCTGAAACTGCTTTAAAAGCTTGTATGCCTCTAAATTACACTGATTACTATTATTACGTTGACTAGAGGCCCGGTGCACGAATTCGTGCATGGGTGGGGTCCCTCGGCCTGACCAGTGATCAGATTGGGGCCATCTCGCCCAGTCCCAATCTGGCAGTTGGGAGGGAGGCACCACGGGAGTTTGGCCAGCCACGGGAGATTGGCTGTGGGAGTGTACTGACCACCAGGGGGCAGCTCCTGCATTGAGCATCTGTCCCCTGGTGGTCAGTGCACATCATCGCTAGTCGTCTGGCCAGTCATCTGGTCATAACAGTCGCTTAGGCATATATATATATGGATATATCATGATTTCTATTTTCCAGAATGTTAATTAAATGAAACATTTAGTGAGTAAGCATATAGAATTGTTTGTTGCCTCCAGCCTTAAAAGTTCAGAAGATAGCCAAAACCGGTTTGGCTCAGTGGATAGAGCGTTGGCCTGTGGACTGAAGGGTCCCAGGTTTGATTACGGTCAAGGGCATGTACCTGGGTTGTGAGCACATCCCCCGTGGGAGATGTGCAGGAGGCAGCTGATCGATGTTTCTCTCTCATCGATGTTTCTCTCTCATCGATGTTTCTAACTCTCTATCTCTCTCCCTTCCTCTCTGTGAAAAATCAATAAAATATATTTAAAAAAAAAAAAGTTCAGAAGATACACAGTGGGGCCTTGACTTACAAGTGTCCCGACTAACGAGTTTTTCGAGATACGAGCTGTCTCTCGGCCGATTTTTTGCTTTGAGTTGCGAGCTAAAATTTGGGTTACGAGCCAGCTTCAGATACCCCACCGCTAGTTGGCGCAGCGAACGTCACAGTGAATGCCACAACATCAGCCCAGCATCACGTGTCTCACTCGTTCACTTTTTGATTTGACATACGAGTAATTTGGGTTACGAGCTCCGTAACGGAACGAATTAAACTCATAAGTCAAGGCTCCACTGTACTTTTTTAACTTTCTAGATGCAAACCATCTGGGTTGCTACATATTGATCCCTAATGCCATATGTTTAAGCTACATCTCATTAAAGTAGCAATGTTTTGGCATACCTGCCAAGGTCCAGGGACTGAAGGATCACTAGCCTATTTAATTACCTAGTTATTTAATTATTTAGCTCAGGATCATAATCACAATGGAATGAGAAGAGAAACCTATATATACTAAACATGTGCTAATGACATTCCCTGTGTACTTTCACTTATATGACTTATTTAAATACTGAAAGGGCTTTGTGGAGGGCTATTTCCAGACCTTTTCAGAAGTAAACACATTGTATTTCAAAGAGGTTAAGTAACTTGTCCAAGGTCACACAACTAGTAAATACTGAAGTCAGGTTTTGAACACACACCCGTTTGACTCTAACATCTTATATTTCCTGCTTACTGCAGGACCTTTTACTCCCATGGGGAAGAAGAGTCTGGAATCAGTATTTCATCTTCCTAAGCAGATTTCACACTTTTAGGATGTGTAGAACATAGCATACGAGGGGTTCCTCTACTGCCTAGGAAGGCTGGGATCTATTTAGAGCTGAGGCTGTTCATGGGCAAAAGATCTTAACTGACGATTCATTTTGATAGACCTGGGATTTCAGGGGACTGCAAAGGGGAGCAAGTGCAGGCGAGACTCCACAAATACTCAGGAGTCCTGGGATGGGAGGCGAAAGGGTGTGGGACAGTAAATAATTCTTTCTGTCTTGAACCTTATGGCACCTAACAAAGTTGCTTCTTCTCAGATTCATCCCACAGCTTTAGGGCATACCCAGAGAGCCCCAGGACTGAAGGTGAGCTCCTTTATCACAAACTACCCCTTAATGAGGTCTCCCTCTCTCCCTCTCTTCTATATGTGTCTATTCATTATCACTCTCAAAATTCATATGCTGAAATTATAATCCCTAGTACCTCAAATTGTGACCTCACTTTAAAATAGGGTCATTGTAAATGTAATTAGTTACATGAGATGAGGACATTAGGGTGGACCCTAATCCAATATAACTGGTTTCCTTATAAAGAGGGGAAATTTGAACAGAGACAAGCACCCAAAGGCAGAGATGTTTCTATAAGCCAAGGACCACCAGAGATCACCAGCAAATGCGTGTGTGTGTGTGTGCACTTTTTTTTCCCTGATCTGTTTTAGCTTCCATTGTAAAATATTACATTGTAAGGGAAACCACCTCACCCTACAACCTGCTTACTATGATTTTATTTTAATCATAAAGTGATCAGCAAATACAGTATGAATTTTAAGTCATCTCTTTTTGTTTGGGATATAATCAGGATGTATATACTTTAGTCAAGTGCTAAGAGTTAGAGAAAGAATGAAAGAAAGCAAGTGCGCGGGGGTGGGGTTGTGTGTGATTCAGAGAAAGAGCGCATCCGTTTTCTCACTGATCTAGTCAATGCTTCATGAAAAATGATGTGCTCTGTTCTAGGAGGCACTTATCACGTGCATCAGGAAGAAGTCTGGCTTCCCTCTGGGTGATGGAAATGATAAATAATCGTAGACAGGGTAGGCTGTTTATTACACACAGGTGTATCCACAAAGCTTGTGGTCAGCTCTCCTGGAACAACATAATTGGACCAGCTGTCTATTCTGATCTTCAGAAGCTTTTTGATATAGGAGGGCATTCTGTAGGCAAAGTCATGAGTGATCAGTTCATATCACAGTCTAGCATTCAGAACCAGACTGGGGACCTTCTGGTGAATGTGGTCCTTTCTTACTGCGTCTTAGGCCCTTGGGTAAGTATTAGAAATCATGTCATTGTAAAATAAAAAAGTCTAAGCTCTGCATGGGCCCCTAGGTGAATATCAGGTGGTAGTCTGTGAAAAATATTTTCTCTGTGTGTATGTGTGAGTATTCCCATTGAGACCTACAGCTTTCAGTGGACTCTGCAAAGGTTCTCTGGCCCCTTTGCCCCTACAAAAGATAATTTTAAAAAACATAGGCAAGTACCATTTACATTCTCAGAATATGTGCGCTATTTTTGCTGATGGTCATCACAGGGGTGGAGGGAGAGGGATGCCAAGGATATATTTTGGTGAAATGAACCTTAAAAGCACCAGAGATCCCAGGTGCTGTGAGAGTAATTTATTGTCCTAGGAAAGAAAACTATTCCATGTCATGAAATACTGTGGCACATATGAGTGTCCCTCTCCTGGACAAATGACATTACTCAATAAATTCATTAAGAATCCCAAGGCTGGCCCAACCAGTGTGGCTCAGTGGTTGAGCATTGACTTATGAACCAGGGGGCCACAGTTCAATTCCTGGTCAGGGTACATGCCCAGGTTGCAGGCTCAATCCTCAGTAGGGGGCGTGCAGGAGGCAGCTGATCAACTCTCTCATTGATGTTTCTTCTCTCTCTCCCTCTCTTTTCCTCTCTGAAATCAATAAAAATGTTGTTGTTTTTTTAAAAGAAAGATAAAAAGAGAAAAGGATCCCAAGTCTGGTGGAAGTTATCATACGTAAATTAAACTTTGTGTATGTATAAACTTGTCTTTGACAGAAAGCAGACATGATTCTAAGTCATTGTCATTAGTTAGATGCTTGCAAATTAACGTCTTGTTGGAATTTATCTCAGTAGCCACAGGTTAGCTACAGTCATAAAAACTGTCAGTATTCTTTGTGGAAATATAAGGCAAAAAAGAATTTTGGGAAATTGCCTTATCTTTCTGATTAAGTTTTATTTAATGTTTATATTAGTAAGATTCTTGCAATTTTACTAATTACTAGTATTCTACTCTGAAATACAGGGCCAAACATTGTATATTATTGGTGTTCTTTTATTTTTTCTTTGAAGTTATGAAAGAAAGGACCAGATATAACTCTCTCAGGGTGCTGCAGATTTGCCCAGGTTGGGAGAGAAGGGTCGAGTTAGACTTGGTACTATCCAGCCTAATATTTCCATGAATAATTTTATTTTGACAATGTTTTTGAGTTAGCTTGTGTTTACAAACTTTATAAAGTGGTATTTATAAACATGAATAAAAGTCAACATGAATGAAAATTAGGAAAAGTAGTGCTAGCTTTGCATATGGCAGAAAAGTATTAATACTTGAATATGTAATTATCTCTTAAAAATAAATATAGGAATGTTTACCACAATTTTAAAAATATCAATAACGTAGGTAGTTCACGAAAAGTAAATGCAATTAAGTGATAAATATATGAAAAATTTCAACTTCATTATAAAGAAATTTAAAAGTTATTATTTTTATTCTATGATATTTTAAAGGTAAAAGTGATTTAAAAGGTACTAAGTGTTCCAGAAAGTTCATAAAAATTGTGCTCTCATAAATGTTGAAAGAAAAAATTGTGCCATTTGTTTGAAGGGTAATCTATCAATAAATCCCAAAAGCTTTAAAATGTGCATACCTTTTGAGATGAAATTACATTTATAAAAATGTAGAAGGTGATTAGGAATTTAATGAAAAGGACATTCTCTATAATAATATTTATAATAATAAATATTTTAAAATCTCTTTAGTCTCTAAAAGTAAGGGACTATTTAGTTGTGATACTAACAAATAATGAAATATTAAGCAGACTATAAAGATATAAATGTGAAATTACATTTATAACATAGATTTTTTGCTATGTTGCAAAGAAATAGAAAATAGGTTTTGATACTATAAAATCACATTTTTGCATAAATACATCTATTATCTATCTATCTACAAAATGGGGGGGGGGGTTGTCTAAAAGGCTACATACCAAATGTTAAGTGGTTATTTCAAGAGAGTGAAAATATCAATTGTTTTTATATTAATTTTGCTTCTGTAGTTCAACTTTTTCTACAATGATTGTTATTTGTATAAAAGGAGTAAAAATAAATATTTAATATAGTATATATGTCTTCATTCTTTTAGCATTTACGGACTACTTGAAGAAGCCCTGGATACTACCATTTTAGTGCATTATTTTTGAAGAGAAAAAATATTGAAGCATTTCTATTTTGCAATTCCATTGACAAAGAGAGTTTTGACAATTTATGATCAAGTAGAATAAATAAGTAAAATGGCAAGAATCTTAGTGAATAATATAAATATTAAATAAAAGAATGGGTAGATTGGAAAGATCAAAGGGTCCAATGATAAATTCAGAATTTTCCAAGTACCTGTGGAAGGTGATTTAATCCAGGCCATACCTGGCTAGTTTCATAAAATGAAAAAATGTGTTATGGCTGAATTGTTCTGCCTCTTAGATTAGATTCTCCTGTGCTCATCACCTTATCCAGTTACATGGTCAGTGGAAACTTTATATGAAGTAAACACAGAATCATTACTGCAGCCAAAAAATAGAAAGAACACGAGTTTTTCATAGCCATAGCAGCAAGATAGAAATTTCTTCTAATTTCCGTAGATTTAAAACCTGCTGTAAACTTGGGGCATTAGCTGACCCTTAAATAAGTCCCATGAAGATCTTAGCTGAGGTCTCAGAAATGTTTTCTTAGGAGCCACATAGCTTTGAAGGGGAAGAAAGTCTTTGATCAATCAGAAACTTGGCAAATATGATTTTTTTTATTGTCTCAAGTTTTACATATGTCTCCCTTCCCCCCAGTTTTAAAGGATCCTGACTACAGTTGTTCAAAGCAAGGTTATTTAGACTAACACCAATTCACAGTGCCACACTTTCACAGTATTCTTCAGGGGGCGTGGGGGCTTGCCCCTAGTCTGGTATCTCTAAGCAAGTTTCTATATGTGGATTGCCAAAGAGTTCCCACACCTTAGTCTTGGGAACAAATAATGGATTTAAGCTTTTGTGGAAAACAAAAATAGGAAAAGCCTGGTAATGTCTTATTTAGCTTTTATTCAGTAAAACTGGGATTTCCCCCCACAAAGGACAGATAAAATCCTCACTTGGAAGTTTCTATGAAAACTTATTGGACGTTTGTGTTCTTTTTTTTTCTTCTTATTTATTTTTCGTACCATTAATTATTCAGCAAAAGTAATTGCACAAAAACCATGATTTTATTCAAATTAATAAATATTTTAATAGTCAACATTTACTATAGTCTTATGACATCTTTGTTTTAGAAAGTAGAAAGGCAAAGATTACCCATTATCTTCCTGTTCAGAGATAATCACTTTTCATATTTTATGTATTCTAATCTGTCTTTATACATATATTATTTTTGCAAATTGGAATCAAATTTCACTTACTGCTTTATAACTGGATTTTTATTTTAAATACTGCTTTGTAACTAGACTTTTTGACTTTCAAATCAAGAAGCTATGAATATTTAAAACATATCCTGGCCTGGCAAGTGTGGCTTAGTTGGTTGAGTATCATCCTATGCCATCAGGAGGTTGCTGGTTAGATTCCCAGTCAGGGCACATGCTCGGGTTGTAGGCTCGATCCCCAGTAGGGGGATTGCAGGAGACAGCCAATAGATATTTCTCACACCTTCTCCCTATCCCTCCCTTTCTCTGAAATCAATAAAAACGTATTTTTAAAAAAAATCCTGAAATATTTTTGAAAGAAAAATATAACTACAGAGTCTTTTTTAATTTACTCAAATCCCTTATTCTGAAAATTATGTGACGGGGAATTCGTGATCACTATGAAAATACAATGATTACAGTCATCTTATATCTAGTAATGAGAGAGCTAGAGAGTAGTAAACAGAAATAAAGATGCCTGGTAAGATCAGAGAGATCCAGGTGGTGTTCATGAAATACCAAGAGATAAGAGAACCTCTTTAATATGGAGGATCAGAGGGGAGTGTTAATGGTCAGCATAATGAAAGAATGTTTCTCATCCAATGTCGTTGTGTCAAATTCAAATGATTTAATACCTATTAACTGCCTAGAATAATGCCCATCATATCCTGGGTGCTCAATAGGCTTCACTATTATTATTGTTGCTGTTCTGTTGTTGTTAATACTATAATTACATGGCAATTTGAAGAAAACATTGACTGTAATGCTTTCTGTTTGAACCCTCTTCCCACTTCAACTCCCAAATTTGATAAGCTTCTGTCGCAAATGGTCTTCAAGACTCAGCCACTGTGTCTACTGATATCAAGTAGTCAAGCTCTCTCAAGCCCCGGTGAACACTCCCCCTCCAGTTTTTAGCTGCCTAAAATGATCCAAGGAGCCATAAACATGATGAGAGCATTTAATTACTTCAATGAAACAGGCCCAGGGTCCTCCACGCAGGTTTAATAACTGCATTTTCATGCATTTAGAATCACTTACAATATGTATTTTAAACCAGTGACACTTACTTCCTTTTATTATTGTTCACACTCTGTTAATATGTGTTTATCTTATTTCAGTCTCTGTAGCTTTGAAACAAGTACTGATTAATCAGAAGCCATTTAAATGCTGATATGCTATGTTCTTCATTACGGAAACTAAGAGAACGTCAAACAGCCAAGTAAACATAGGTTCTTTTTCTCTTAATTAAAAGCTACTTTGTTCATATAATTCCTTTCCTGGCATGTTATGTGGAAGTATTAAAATTAGATTCAACTATGATAGGGTTATTATAGGTATAACTAAAGCTTCATGTAAGTGCTTCATGTGAGTCTTGTTTTAGGGACTTTGCTCAGCGATAGATGACAAGTTAATATATTGTGATTGATTGTTCACTACTGGACTTCTGCCAGTTTGTAGAAATAAACCTCCATGTGTAGAAATGATGGTTTCTCTTCCTGAATTAGAGTACGAAGGCCCCCAAACACACTACCTTGGAAAACATCTCCAGGTCTGTGTCTTGATTGGCTTCCAGTCTTCCTGTAAGCCTTGATCTGTCTCTTGGAGCTGTATTGGTTTAGGAGCCAATACAAATTCTAAAATGCAGTATGTGATGAAGTTAATGGTTAGAGGAAAGGGACTTCTTGAGGGGCCAAAAAACAAAAACAAAACCCTATAAGCACAAAACTGTAGGAAACCGTGAGAAGATCTTGTACATAGTAATGTAATTTTACCTCCTCTCTGGGTAACACATTGAGGATAAAAATCCTGACTACGAGGAGGGAAGAGATCTACTCATTCTTTGTCATAAGATGCACAGAGCCAAGTACTTCTCTGCTTGTAGCTAATCTCTTTCATGGAGGAGCCCAAAGGGTGTAGGGAATCTTTGGGGACAAAAACGTTGGGAGTTTAGTGAGCATCCCAATAGGTAGACCCTGTAAAAGTCTTAGAAATCAGTCTTAGAAGTAGCTACTGTAACCTACCCTTGTGTGTGTGTGCGCGCATGTATACACACATGCACACATACACATAGAGTTGTGGGCATCTTGCTAGATTCTCTGCTGGGCTGAAACAAATCAGGGTGGTGCTGTGCAGCTTAGAGGGGGTGCAAGCACCCAAGGACTCCTGCAGCATTTTTACAAGAACCTTCATATTGTTAAAACAATATGAGAAGGAAGCATAGACCTCTTTCTATTTTATAAACGAAATCCAGGGTAGAACATTTATCTGATCCCAGGATATGCAATATTAGAACCTGGAAGATGAACTCAGTTTTTCCCATCTCTGGTTTTGTATATTTCCATTGCATCAGGCTGATTTAGAAAACAAAGATTATTCAGTGTAGACTACCCTGAAAATAGCTTTTTCCACTTCTGAATAACTTTCCATTAAAGACCTTTCCTCATGAGAAAGGAACTATAAAATCATGCAAAAAAAAATGGATTAGGTAAAATGGGAGTAGCAGGATTCACTTCCGGAAAGCCAGATGCCCATTCTTTTGGTGAGTTTTACAGAGGAGATGAGCCTCACTGAACAGAGATAGTGTCCTGAATCAGACCTCCAAATTGAGCCAATGAATAGTGCACAGTGATGCTGCCTTTGCCTTTGTTTAAATGTAAAAGTTTCCTTTGTGGTCATACTAATAAAAATTACATATAAAGCCAAACACAAAAGTAAACAAATGCTTAGCAAAGTTTTCTCTATCTGAAAGGGGTTAGCGTTTGTACTTCATCCCTGGCAAATGCCCCAAACATTCATTATACCTTTGATATGGTTTAAACATTGATTGTCTTTAAAGGTAGTTCAAGAAATTCAGTGGAATTTAATGCCAAGACATCAAATAAATCAGTTTCTAGTGAGATCCACAAACAGGAAATAAACTCAATGTAATTGACACAAAAAACCTAGGCTGTCTGAACTTTATACCTGTTTAAATACCATATTTATTCTCCAAAGTTAGAGTTATAGCATGGTGGCAAACTACCTAAAAAGTGCACCAGCATAGATTTGGGATTATGAACATTAAAATAGCAGGAAGTGGCTTTCTATAAAGTTCAGAATCATAGCAACAAATTTTCCTCTCACATCTTATCAAATCCCAGGCACCTGCCCATGAAATTGGCAGCAGCAAGATTTTTGCTGCTGCCAATTATGGGTTTCTCCTTGTCTTGCCAACTTGCTTTGTCTCCACAACCTGGCAAAATGTAGCTATTGGCAGGAAAGTGCATATTTGAAAATGATGGCAATATATAGGGATTTGGGGTTCCATAATGTTTAATTAAGTAATTTCAGTACTGTCTTAGCACTAGGGATAGGTTTGCTTTCTACTTTATAATGTGCAGTGTGCTCTGTAACTTAAGCCCTTTGGCCACCAGTCCCCCAAAGAAAGAACTAGAATGGGATCCTCAGTGAACATTATCTCTAACAAGGATAACTCAGCTAAATATCAATGACCTAATACAGGGTTCAACTTTCAGTGAAAGAATGATTATACCGAAAGGAAAGTATTGAATTGGAAGTATCTGGAACATCATTAATTGGCAGGTCTGAGATATTCCTGTTCCTGAGGGAACTGGCCACTTAAGGAAAGGTAGGGAATGTTAGTAAATAAACTGTCTGAGAGCAAGATGCATCCATTTGCTACTATGCTACGTACTTGTGCAACATCATGGTACAGTGCTTACATTTTTTTGCTACCCAGAATGCTACCCAGAAATCAAAATATTTCAGCAGAGAAATAATGGAATTAAATAATTTCAAAGGGACCTTAAAATGGTGAAAACTGTGCATGATGCTTTTACAGGTTTGCCCTTGGGAAACTCTCCTTCACTCTTTGGTTCTTAGAGATAAACCATTAAACAGATTTTCCAATAGAAACCGGACTCAGAGCCCTGGGATGGAGGGAGTTTGGCAACATTAAAACGGTGGGCAAATTGGGAAGTCAGGCAAGAATTTCAAAATTTGAAGATTCATTTAAGCCAGACAAATATGCTAGGCCTAAAATAGAGGAATATAAAATAAAACAGAAGGCAAAAAAGCAACAGGTTTCTTTGTAGCTAGGATTAGTCAATCTGCACAGGATTTTTCAGTTATTTCATGGTCAAGAGCGTGATCTTGGAAAATGACACCAATGTACCTCAACTGAAAAGTACTAAAAGCTCTTTGGAAATGTCTCCAGGCAGTGTGTTTAAATATTTATCAACAATTTCTATAAATGACTGCTGGCCAGTTGTAATAATTAGGTATATTCAGATGATATAATAATCTTCCCATCGCCTAAAAATGTACTGACTGTGTAATACTCACCCTTTAAGAGCCTTTGCTCGGTGTGCTAACCTGATTCTTTTGTTCTTTCTGAAAAAATTGGCTTTTACTTTTAGTTAATTTTTTTAAAACTTTAACTTTTATATAAGTTAAATTTACACATCTATATATATATATGTAAATGTGTGTATATACACACACACACACACACACACACACACACACACACACACCCATATGCCCTCCACCCAGATCAAGATATTTCTGGCTCTAAAGAAATAACTTCATTACTAGGACACTGTTATTCTGGCTTCTATTACTGTTGATTACTTTTTACTCTTTTTTTTTCTGATGTAAACGGAATAAAAAACACTTTAATATGTCTTGAGATGGTCATGAATCTTTAAGCAAATGGAAAGCAGATTTGTATAAATATAGCTCCAAATACTGAACAACTCCTGCATTCGAAGTATATCTACATTGTTATGGAGCATTTTTCTTTTCATGGACCCTGACATTGATTTGCCAATGTTTGATCGACATTTTTAGACTTTATATTTAGAAGTAAGATTGCAGGTCCACAGTTTTCTTGCTTGGTAATCCTCTGAGGTTTTTCTATTAGTTATGTCAGTTTAATAGAATAAACATTTCAGTATCCATTCTTTTTTTAAAAAATTTTGTGAATTTTCAATAGCAAAAGCCATTTCTGTTTTCTTCCAATAATAAATACCTGTATTAATGGTGACACACCCATGAGTAATAAGACATGGCGCCTCTTTGAGAGGAACTTACAGTGGAATCTGTCCCTTGAAAGTTTAAAGAATTAGCCTGGCCCATTTTCAGGGAGTGGAGCCTGAGTGTGTGGAATTTCCGAGAACCTTTCACATTTCTTCCATTTAAATATTAGTATATTCCAGTTTTCTACTCATCATTCATATGTTCTTGGAAAATTATTTTTGTCAAGGAGAATTTGGTGTTGTGTTTTAATAACCTCCTCCATCTATGGTTCTATCCCAGCTCCTAATTTGTATGTTTCAGCTTTCTCTCTTTCTCCCCTTTGACGTGATTGTTATAGTATTTTTAAAAGTATAAAGCAAGGAAAACTGATTCTCCTAACATCACATTGTCTGTTTTTATTACATTATTGATAATGTGATAAGAAGATTTTCCAACGCTGAGGGGAATCATGAGCACATTGAAGTTAATATGTTTTTTAGAGATCCCTGTGCTGTGTGGCCACAGTTCTTTCCTGGGCTCAGTTCTCAAACCTCTTACTTGAGAAGAACGTGAATTTCTGAAGACCAGGAGCCATGTTTTTTGAATCTGCCTCCAGATGTCGGACATGGACTCTATGGCGCGGGCTTTCAATAACTATTTCTTGAATTGAGTTCTCTGCTGGAGGTCAGAGAACTTGGTTAGGTAATTTCTTGAGGTGCACTCCAGGTCTAAGAGCTACACTATTATAGTAGAGTAAGTTCAATGATGAAAAGAAAGTATTGTCAAAGAGTTAAAGACATCACAGAAATAAATAGACCAGCTAGGGTTTTCCTTTCTATGAACCATCCAGCAATATCATCACTCACTCTTAATTTAATCATTCACTAGCCACATTGTTGAGAAAATATTGAATTCTTTTATTTTAAACCCAATAAGGTCAATTCTTTTAGCTCTTATTTTATAAGGGGGAAATGAAATAGTTTAATCTTATGACCACAAATGAATAATGCGTTGTTTCACACTCATGCTTAAATCACTAGATTTTCTGGTGTCAGTATTTTTTGTTGGTTGTTGTTTTTGTAAAGCCCAGCCTACAGTGTGTGTTCAAGTGGGCAATTCTCATGTTTTTGAAAAGGAAGAAGATGTCACATTTCAATACTTTTACACTTCTAAGTCTTAACTTGAGCCTGAACCTGACAAGTTATGAAAGTAAAGCATAATTCTGTGCTATTCTCTCTTACTAGCACATCCATCCATGGCTATCTTTGTGCTTTTGTTTGTTTTTCTTCATGGAACATTTTCTTCTACATGAAGATTGCGTTTCTAAGAGCAATGCCTAGTGACTTTATTTTAGTTTTGAATGGTAAATGTTTTCTCTCACGATTATCCACAGTGAATAGGTGTTTCACATCCACACTAGATTTGGGGCAAGATGTGCCATATCTGACTGTCCCACAAACAATTGCTAAAAATTCCATGGCAATATGGTCATGCTGAAAACTAAGTACTGGATAGTCTTGTTAAGAGTACTGGATGTATTAGATAATGTAGATTTGTTACATATGCAAGTTTGAAAAACAGGGTCATCCAGATTAACTCACTGGAAGGAAGAGGTATGTAATACTAATGTTCTTCTAGTTCATATATTTGGTGATCCGTGAATTTGTTTTTGTGAGCTCTCATAGCTGATGTTTTTACTTGGAGCAATTGTTGAGAAAAAGAAAGGTAAACTATAACGTGAATGACAAGGACATTTGAGAAAAAGAGCAATAACTTGATGGTGCAGTAGACATGTATCATCATTCATAAAGTTTTGGGCTCTTGGCTTTGGTTCAGAATTGATGGTGAGAAATATTTATGCATGGCTGTAAACCGAAGAGGCATAAATCAGTAGACTCTGAGTTCAAATTTTTATTATATGGAGAAGCTTGAAAGGTACTTTACAATGGAGTTCTCCCACTCACCTTCCATGAATGACCGTGCTCATGGATAGACTTCAGTGATTATACTGACTACAAGGAAGAAATTTCATGTGAAAAACTATTTTCAGAAAGTTCCTTTTGAAGCCCTACTCCCCTAATTTCCTCCAAACTAGCCACATTATGATGGCACTTTAGCAATAAGTGAGTTTTCCTTTTGATTGCTTGCTAAGTGGATACTATTGAGAAATGGCATACATGGCACACAATTGTGTATATAAATGTTGTAATATTTGACAGAAAGCAATTTTAAGGTTTTTACTTTTGCATTTATATGATATCAAAGTTCACTGTGTACTTTAGATTTAAAAATAATTTTATCAGAAAGTAATCTTGCATACTTAAAATAAAACCTTAAAGAATGGATTATAAGCATCACCATGGTACCTTTTAGAACAAAATGATAGTGTGCATGATGAGATAGTCTGTAATTTGATGCTGTTTTAAAAATGTAGTTCTGAAAACCATCAACTCAAAAAGATGCTGAAGGAGTACATGAGTTTCCATCTTGTGCTATCACATTATTTTACAGTTTTGGTATTTCACTTGTCAAATTTAACCTCCCCTAATCCATTAGTAGGAGAAAAATTCCTAGTTACTCTTGAGGAAAATTATATTAGGTAAAAGGTTAGTGATGGAAGCCCATAAATGACAACTAATTTTCAGCATTGGTTGCAAATCAGTAAATTTATGCTCATGCGTGCACATTAAGGATGACTTTGTTGTATTCTGTTATTCTTTTATCCAATTTAAAAAAAGATAGAGAAAAATTTAAAAACTTGGTGAAGTTAACAGGAAACAAGCACAGATATACAATTATTTATGAATTTGTGGGAGTTTTGTGTCAAACTAAAGAATCTTCTTTTGTTGGTGGTGTCCCAGAATAAGATAATTTTTTTTGCTGTGTGAATTCTCAGAATGCTATTGAATTGGCAGGAAACAGGAAAGCCACTGACTGTGATGGAGAGTGTTAGGAAGATCTAGACTTCTCTGACAAATTTCTCATATGATGCAGAAGGGCGCTGTGGTGAAATGGAAAGTGCCTGGGCCCTGAAGCGAAACACATCCGTATCCATTTCTAACTCTGCAATGTAGGGGCTGTATTATCTTCACCTACCGACTTTGGTCCTCTTGCGCTTTTGTTCCTTCCTACATAAAATTAGAATGGCTACACCTAGTAGGTGGATTTGTTAAGCTTAAAATTGATTAACATGTTTGCGTTCTGCTAGACTTAATGAGTACTCAATAAATATTATCCCTTTCCCATATGTTCCAATTACTAATTCTAGCTATTTTACCAGCAGAACATTTAAAGCATTGCTAGGTATCTGGAGTCTTCCAATATCAAAAGCTACTGGAAGGGACAAGGTTTTAACTATTAGTAAAATTAGTCTTCTCTTATTGCATCATGAGAGTTCATTTTTTAAATGGGTGGTTTCATGGCAGGAGTGAAACAGATAGCTCTAGCAGTATAAATCATAGAATTATTGACAATGTTTCATTATAAAAAAATATGGTATTAATTTTGGGAAAAGATATCAAAGTAGAAAGCACTTTGTTTTTAAATTAACTTCAGTTCCAACCCAGCCGGCATGGCTCAGTGGTTGAGTATATATCTATGAACCAGGAGGTCACAGTTTGATTCCTGATCAGGGTACATGCCCAGGTTGCAGGCTCAGTCCCCTTTGTGGGGTGTGCAGGAGGTAGCTGATCAATGATTATCTCTCATCATTGATGTTTCTATCTCTCTCTCTCTCCCTCTCCCTTCTTCACTGAAATCAATACAAATATATTTAAAATAAAACAAATTAACTTCAGTTCCAGGGGCCAGAGGCCCATTCGAGCACTCTTGCTTTAACCTACCATTGCTTTGTTTTCTCTTTATTTACATTTTCACTTCCTGGGAAGTGAGCTTCCAATAAAAATAAAATTATTTCTGTCTTAGCATACAAGACTGGCTAGAATATAAATTCTGTGTGAATAATAGATTGTTAAATCATTGCTCTCCTGAGTTTGAGTCATTTAGATACTTTGGTTTGCATGCTTATAAAAGATGCAAAGCTATTGAAAAGTTAGACTTCATCATTCACTTAAATGCTGGTCCTACCAATCATCCATCATGTATTATCAATAATCAGACTCCATTGGTGAAGAAAGCCAGCATTAAGGGAATCTTTACAAAGTGTCCTCCAAATACAATTTTTTTAGAGCATTTACAAGGTGATTATAGTGATCCATCAAATCTCAAGCTAAATTTTGGAAAGAACATTCAAAATGATTAATGCCATCAAGGATTGATTAATTTTTAATATAAATCATAAAGGGTTTTTTTTTAGCCTAACTAGCATTAAAAACAACAACAACCCATACTTATTTAAATGAGTCTTTGAAAAGTGATTTGGGTAAAATTATGTATTCCAAATGGAACTTATTTCCTGGTCCCTCCCTATGGAACTAAAATAAAAGATGAAATAATATTTATCATATCTTGACTGGGTTTTTTATTCCTTTTAAAGAATAGCTGCATCAGGGTAACTTTGAAAAATATTCCATTCTTATGATGGACATAGCATTTCTTGTTTTTCTCCACATTTTTATTAATAGTATTTGTGTTTTACATGAAAATAGGATTTTTATAGCTTAGTGACTCCTTAGAAATTGTCTTTTATAAGATAGCATTGAAATCTTTTAATCATTTTTTTAGGTTTCTTATTGATGTGTTGGAGCTTTTTATAAATTCTGGAAACAAGTCTTTTTCATATATGTATCTCAAGTCTCTAATCTCATTCTGTGAATGTTCTTTACATTCTTTTGATGAATAGACGCTTATAAGTTAAAAAAAATCCAATTAATTTTCCTTTCTAGTTAATATTTTGTGTCTTACTTAAGAAATCTTTGCTTACTCCAATCATAAAAATATGCATTTTTGTTTTATTTCAAAAGTTTGTTGTTTTACTTCACATTTAGATCTTCAATATATCTGGACTTTTTAAAGGATGTAAAGCAGGGGTTCAAATTTACCTTTTCCCCATGATGTTTAATTGACCCAGTGCCGCTTACTACACTATTCTTTCGCCTTTGTCATGGTCACTCTGGCTACAAGGTAGAAAAAGGGGTGAGAGGTGCATGAATGAAAATTGGGAGACCAGCAAGGAGGCTTTTGTAAGAGTATGGTGGTGGCTTGATTTAGAAGGGTAGCAATGGAGTTGCCAAGGAAAGGGTTAATTTGACAAATGCTTTCAAAGTTGATATAAAAGTATTAAATGCAGAGTGAGACAGAGAGAGGGGTGAGAAAGAGGAGGGTGATAAAAAACACTTTTATGTTTCTGGCTGAAATGTCGAGGTGATGGTAATGTCATTCATTGAGATGAAAGAAAATTTGGTTTTTAAGAATTTAAGTTGATTTTTCAAGAATTTAACATCTTCCAGATTAGAAGGTTTTTACACCTCCCCAATAATTGATGGTATTATGTCCCTTTGAGAGTGTCCTACATAAACTCAAGGGAGGGTTAAAATGGCAGGTTCAAAGACTATAAAATTATCATTTGTTTTCAAGGATGAAGAAAATAGAAAAAAAGAACAAAAATTCTTATTTGCAAGTAGAAGCCCCTTTATGAACTAGATAGGGACAAAATTAGCCTAATCCTTAGCAAGACCTAATTTTCATATGAAATGCAAACATCAACTTGAGCATTGCCCTGGCTCACAAATCCTTTACCTATGAGCTCTGACAGTTCAGTTCAGAATCTCTTGGAGGAATGTCATTACAAATTGAAGCATGCCCATATCTTTCTATTTCAATTGAACTGTGGAGAACTACCCTCCCAGAGTACCCTGCTACATGCATTGAGGTCTTCAGAGGCTTTTCCACTTATGCTTAAACCAAGAACTATTACAGTCATTCATTTCCCATTGGTGTGCTGTGAGGTGAAAAGTATATTTAGAAATGGTAGGCTGAAAGTAAAATAATATTAATAATTGATGCATCTGCAGTTCATTTAAGCTTTGAATTCCACAGCTAAGTTGTCATATCATCTTACCTACATTTCAAACAGAAAACCTTGTCACAGATTTGCACATCAAGGTAAAGATTGAACTTGGGAAAACCTGGGTGGTTTTTTTTTGTTTTTTGGTTTTTTTTGCATGTTCCACAGCAAAGCTTCAGAAGCAGGCTGAGATTGGGTTTCAGGTGTGTGAAGAAGGATTCTTTCCATCAGTCATGGGGCAGCCACATGTGGCTTTCAGGTTGATCAACTCAGATTCTGAGCAGCCTCTGAGCAGTATTTAATGCAGTGGTTCTCAACCTGTGGGTCGCGACCCCTTTGGTGGTCGAATGACCCTTTCACAGGGGTTGCCTAAGACCATCCTGCATATCAGATATTTACATTACGATTCATAACAGTAGCAAAATTACAGTTATGAAGTAGCAACGAAAATAATTTTATGGTTGGGTCACAACATGAGGAACTGTATTTAAAGGGCCAGAAGGGCCCTGACTGGTTTGGCTCAGTGGATAGAGCGTCAGCCTGCAGACTGGAAAGTCCCAGGTTCGATTCCAGTCGGGGGCATGTACCTTGGTTGCGGGCACATCCCAAATGGGAGCTGTGCAGGAGGCAGCTGATTGATGTTTCTCTCCCATCAATGTTTCTAACTCTCTATCCCTCTCCCTTCCTCTCTGTGAAAAATCAATAAAATATATTTTTTAAAAAAGGGGGGCCAGCAGGTTGAGAACCACTTATCTAATGGCAGACCCCACAGTTCTGTAGTCAATGGGCATGATGAGTGACTTCTGTCTCATGCTACTTTGCTGTTATGTGCTGAATGCCATCAAGGAGATGATCTGCCAACAGCAAAGCACGCTGCTGCCCATGGATGAGGGATCCATGGTGTGGTTGAATGAGTTCCTTTTTCAGGTGTCCAAGCATAGCAGTGGGCATCCCAGAGCCAGGGAAGGGGGAGGGAGTGGTGGTGATGAGCAGAAGAACCCAGATGAGGGCTTCTGATGGACCCAGCTCCAGGCAGCAGCCCTGAATCCCTGTCTTTGATTCTTCTGTCAATTTGGTTTGGTGGATGCATTTAGCTGAGTCCAAGCTAGCCACCAAGTGACTACTTTACCAATGTCTGTACTTAAAACCTCATTATTTTGAGAAACTTGATATAAAAAGTTTTCATCAGTGTCCAAAAGCATTTGCATTATCATTATCAAATGCTTATTATGCCAATATATTGTCAACCATTGTCAACATTGAGTGGTTAAAAAGGATTTTGTTTTTTCTATCACTTATTTGTGCACATACATTTTCACTTCAACATAAAATATAAAATTTGATATATATAAAATCCTATATAATAAAGAGGTAATATGCAAATGGACCATCACTCCAACACACAAGATGGCCGCCCCCATGTGGTCAAAGATGGCTGCCGCCATGTGGACACAAGATGGCCAGCAAGGGAGGGCAGTTAGGTGAGACTGGGCCAGCAGGAGAGGGCAGTTGGGAGGGCCCAGGCCTGCAAGGGAGGGCAGTTGGGGGCGATCAGGCCTGCAGGGGAGGGAAAAATTGCAGTGGGACTAGGCCTGCAGGGGAGGACAGGTGGGGGGGACCAGGTTGGCAGGGGAGGGCAGTTAGGGGTGACTGGGCTGGCAGGGGAGGTCAGTTAGGGGCAATCAGGCCTGCAGGGGAGGACAGTTGGCGGGGGGGGGGGGGCAGGCCTGTAGGGGAGGACAGTTGCGTGGGACCCAGGCCTGCAGAGGAGGGCAATTGTTGGGGACCAGGCCTGCAGGGGAGGGGAGTTAGGGGCGACCAGGCCTGTAGGGGAGGGCAGTTAGGGGCAATTGGGCCAGCAGGGGAGCAGTTAGGCGTCAATCAGGCTGGCAGGGGAGTGGTTAGGGGCAATCAGGCAGTCAGGCAGGCCAGCAGTTGGGAACCAGCAGTCCTGGATTGTAAAGGAATGTCTGACTTCCCGTTTAGGCCCGATCCCATTGTGATTGGGCCTAAACAGGCAGTCAGACATCCCTTGAGGGGTCCCAGATTGGAGAGGGTGCAGGCTGGGCTGAGGGACACACACACACCCATGCACGAATTTTGTGCACCGGGCCTCTAGTTTAGTATAAAACTCAAGAATTTAAAGAAATTAGCAATAGAGCATCTTGATAAAGAATTGCATGTTCCCCATTTTTATCATAAAATTCAATGTGAAAAATTCTACTTATACATACTTTTGTGGGCTGAACTGTGTTTCTCAAGTATCCATGTTGAAGAATGGACCCAAGGACCCGAGGCCCTTCCTGTCACCATCACTTAGCACAGTTCATAAGGACTCTCCTTCCCCTCACAGAGTAAGCTGCTGCCACCAGAGTGCTACCCAGGTACACCTCCAGCCTGGGAGCACTTGATGAGTCATCTCAGTGTCATTCCTTGTCATGATTAAAATGTGAGCAAAGACAAAATTTGGCTGTCTGCTCCAAAGATCTTCTTGGGAATTGACAAGTATCCATTTGTCTAGTCTTCAATGATGATAAATGTCAACTTAAAAATCCCCCAAGGAAAAACAGCCAGGCATTGAGCTCTGAATCTACATAACAGGGGAGGTAGTTCAACATGAGGAAAGAACTCCTTTTCTTAGCCTGCTTTTGATTGGACATGATGGGCAGTAGTCAGTGTAGTGGGAACCAGAGGTATATGGTAATATTCTTCTTTTTCTTCATTTGTCCCTTCACTTTTCCTCACCCATGAAATTCAAGGACTTATTCACTCATTAATTGAGTAGTTAACCATCAAAAGATTTTTTTTATGTTATTCTTTATTTCCAAGGTTACCTCTACTCTCTGATCTCAAAGATGAATCTCCTTTTTGGTTCCTTAGACTTATATCAATTACTACCAGATTTTCTTGTTACTGTTTCCAACCCACAGGAGGGCCAAAGAACAAACCTAAATAGAAGCTACTTATAACGCAACATCATCCAAATGGTCCTAGCCGCTGCTGACATAAAGCTCAATGTTGGGTGCCAGTGGTGGGGAGGGACAGGCAATGATCATGTCTAGTACTTACTGGTTCTCACTCAATATAGCTTTGGGGTGGGGGAAAACCTTGTATCTGTCTTTCGATATTGCTTTGACTTGGCCAATTATTACATCAAACACAGAATGCTAATTTCTTAGCATACGTTGCCTAAACATTTTCTACGCAGTGCTGTAGGGGAGGAGAGGCATAAATTTGATGCTCTTATGTTCTGAGCAGAAATTGATCTAACATATTTATGGAACTTGAACATTTTGTTAAGAGCAAGATAAACATTAATAGTCTGTTAATGAAGTTACCATAAATTCTAGAGTTATATTACCATAAGGGAGAGGTTTTTCTCTCAAATTTTAATTAACATCAGTTGATATTGTCTGACTGATGTACTCGCTCCAACCAAGGCTCCAGGAAAAGTCCAATGATTCACTACTGTGTGTCATGGGTACAGCTGACAACGTGGAAACACAATTGCCAAGAAGGGTCCCCACAGTGATTCTCAGAGTGTGGCCTCCCAACTGCAGCATCTGGGAGCTTGTTAGAAATACAGACTCTCAGGCCCCATCCAGACCAACTGATCCAGAACCTCTGGGGGAGGGGCCCACCAATCTGTTTAATAAGCCCACAACTGTCTCTGATGGGTGCTGAAGTTAGGCCCCTCTGGGTTAGAGTAATGCCAGTCACCCAACTACCTACACTTATGGAATCATCTCCAACAGCAATTTCTTAGCAGAGACTTCTCATTATATTTCCCATCTTCAAAACGTCATCTTATTGCCTTTCCGTTTTCCCATGCTCTACTTTCTTAGTCCTTAAATTCAAATTTAAGGCAACTTCAGAATGGGGTGTATTATGCTAGAATTCGACCGTGGTGCCTTCGGGGACAGTGCAATATTTGAGGACAATAGACATTTTACGTATTCAAAACAAAGGACAATGTTGCAAAAATTGTTATTGGAAACTACAGAAAACACCTGGAGTCAGGGACTCCTAAAAACAAGGGAAGTTCCTGAGATTAAGAGAATGGAGTCAGTAGGAAAGGGTTTTGGAGCATACCCCCGAAAGAAGTCTGGCAATCATTACATCCCTTGGTAATCTATCATACCTAACAAGCTGCACACAGACTTCTGTGCATTGAGCAACAGCTATTTTGCATGTTCTGAATGAGGCAGACATTGGGACAGAACACAGCAGGAATCGCTTATCCTTCTTCTACGTGATGTATGCTGGGGTTAGAATATCCAATATCCTTCCCTCATTCATATAACTGGGCCTCTAGCCAGAACAGCCTGAAAAGCTGGGGCCCCAGCAAGCGTGGAAAGGGTGGAAAGGGCCACCAAGTGCAGGAGGCAAAACTGCCACTTAAAGGTTAGTCCCCAAACTGATACAATATCACTCTCCCCATATTCTATTTCAACGTAAGGGGTTGGAGAAATAACATCCTATACTCGATAGGGGAAGTAAGAAAGAATTTATTGCTATCTGTAATCCAGTGCACTAAAGGTTAAATTCTGTCTGTTGAAGGACCTTACTAGGTATTTTGAAAGAAAAAAGAATTTATTTTACAGAAATTGCTTTATTGCCACATGGAACGGAATGTACACAAGGAACATTTCAGGGACAATAATTGGGTCTTTCTCATCTCCATTACCTAGTCCTGTGTAATGAATACAGTAAGCATTCAATACATGGGTGTTGAGAGAATTAATATCTTTTGCAAATAAGGGGGTATCCGTGCAGGTTGGATGATGCTGTTGTAACAGATAATCTCCACATTTTATAGTCTCTCTCTGGTGAAGGTGAAAGCTTTGTTGTAAGTTGTCATCATCCGGGAGCCCAGCCTGAAGGCCCAGGCACTCTGAGATATCACTGGCTTGTGGAAGAGGGAAAAGAGAACATGGCAGAAGCCCAAGAGGCTCTTAAGGCTTCAACTAGAAATGGCACACATCACTTCTGCTCGCATTTCATTGGCCAAAGCAATTTAGCGACCAAGCTGATCTCAATAGGCAAGGATGTGTAATCCTCCCACAGAGAGAAGCAATGAATATTGTGAGTAATAACATAACCAACATGAAAAAGTTGCCTACGTGACTAATAGTACATTATTATTGGTTTTACTTTTTCTCAGCGACTATGAGATTGCAAAATTATCTTTCATAAGGATTGTCAGCATTGGTTTTTACCTGATACTGTTCCAGACATTCTTCGAAAAGAATTAACAGGATCTAGTTACTTCTTGAAAGAGGATGTTAATACATAACCACAGCAAAACAAGCCTATTAAACTAGATAGATAGAAACAATTGCTAAATGCCCTTAAATGTAATCATTTTGTTGAAGTTAATAGAAAAAAAAAGATATGTTAAGCTCAATACTAGTTCATGTCCTAAAACTGAATTGTCCTGAAGGGACAGATCTGCAACCAGGGTGGGGTAGAGAGTGTGAATAGGTTGTTTTGATTTTTCAGTTGCCTTTGTGCAATTCTGACTTCCGTGAATTCCAGCCCAGTTGTGAACGAAGCACACAGGAGCTCCGAAGAAATATTCCACATGTCAGTTGGTGGCTTCAGAAAGGGTCGGTACTTCGGAGGCATGTCACAAGCAATTGAGCTGAACTTTGCTGTGGCATATCATGCTCTGTCCTTAAAGACATAGAGCAGGTCATTATTTTGGAATTGATCAACATAAGATAGTTCTCTCCCTCAGATTTGAACAAGAATCTTATTGGCTTTAGGAAATATTTTCAAAAAATTAGACACTGCATCTAATCTGGAAACACAGGAGATCGTTAGTAAATGTCATTCTTTGTAAGCACAATTTATATTCTTTTTTTCACTTTCTGCCTTTGGCACAAATGGCCACAATGCCTGGAAAGGAAATAGTTTCTCTGATTGCAGATGCCTGCACCTGTCCCATCACTTCCCTGCCTGTGAGGCTTTCAAAAAATGAGAAAAGCGGTTCTGCCAGCCAGAGAAACGATTACTGCTCTGAAGTTGGTTGGCAGGTTAGTTTACAGATTAACATTTTGTCAATGCATATTTATGGTCTAGAATCCCAAGTACTCACTTTATAATAGAACATGTGAGAGAGAGATGATAAAGTGGTACACTCGGCACATCATCCCCATGGCAACTGCATCACAATGAAAAGTGACTGCTGGTGTAAAGGCAAGATGATTTTCTCCTTGATGCAAAATATTGCCTGAGAAGTCTGCAAACTGGGAAGGACTCAGAGAAGCTATTTTTCTCCCCATCTCTTTTTTTCTTAGCAGCTTTCTTTTCTGACTTCTCACCTTCTCACCAACCTTTCTCTCCTCTCTTTTAGGTGGCCATAAATAGCCAAGAAAATGGCATCTTTTTTCTAAGCTTTCTTTTTATCCCTGTGTTTAATAGCCATGTAAAGAGTTTTTAATAATGCAATTATCAGAGAGAGGAGGACACCTAAGAATTATGTGGATACCTTAAATGTTTAGGGGGTTTATTTCCTAATGAAAAACGGAAGTGTTTGCCTAATGATTGCTCTGCACGTCTATCATTGGCCCAAGAGAATTGTTCTGAGACTGAAAGGGGAGGGCTCCCATTCATATTGATGAAAACATATAATGTGGTCAGTTACATTTATCTAGAGTATAGGTCAGGGGTGGGGAATGTCTGGCCCGCAGACCATAAAAGGTCGGCGAAATAATTTGGTCTGGCCCTGGCAAGGCATTAGGGGTGAGTTCATTAAATGTTTGACCAAAAATATCAGGCTAATTTCTTAACCTTATAATTTTGTATGGCCCACGAATGAAATATCCAAATGGCCCTTGGCAGAATAAAGGTGTAGGGGAAGGAACCTGATATTATGAATCAAATGTTATTTCCCCATCCCTATACAAAAGATAGATTTGTTTAGTCCCTTGGACAATGTTACAAATTAGTCCTGTGTGGAGAGATTGTTAGATTCCCTGAATCAAAGGTTAGATGTTTCCCCTAAACTTGACCTAACTCTCCCGTTAAGTACTGGATGGCTGTTTCTCTTCTATGTATTTGGTTATTTCCCTCCTTTTAATATGTTGTGCATTCAAAGTGCCCCCTAATTTCAGATAATGTTTTAAATCTATTGCCTCTGTCTATATTATAGGAGGGGGAGGGAAAAGTTCTTTATTGTAACAACTATGTAAATACAATTCTATATGTGAATACATATACATTATATATTAGGCACTTATGCGAGTATTTATTGATAATAACCACCAAAGTCCTGCTCTTTTTTCTTTATTAAATGTATATTGACAATTAGACAGTAACATATCAATTAGCAGCATTGCCAAGCACTAAATATTAGGCCAGAAATGACAAATCAGTGGTATGCTGTTTCCACATCTCCAAATTCATCATGGACATTTCGAACCAGTTTCCGGCCCTCTCTCACCAAGCACAGACACAGCCTCGGAATTCTTCTTCCCTCAGCTCCCCAAGCGGCCACTGATTAGAACTGACCTGTATCATAAAACCTATTTACTATTCCTAAATAAGGCAATGCCTTAATGCAAAAAGGCAATGCAGCACTAAATCAAATCCCTATAAAATGAAACCCAGTTAACATGGGTTCAACTGCATAAAGTCTAAGGCTTTGTTACTGGGTTCAAATTCAGTAGAGTCCTGGAATACAGCAGTGAATAGGGTAGGATCTACATGAATCATTTATCTTCACATTCCCAGTCTCCCACCCCAATCACTTGTAATAGTTGGCCTTAATTAGTGCTTGTTCAAGTGAATTAAGACTCCAGAGTGGCAATACAGTGAGAATACACTGTGTGGAACATGTAATCATTTAGGAAAGCAGGTGAGCACCAAGAGAGATACAAATCAAATGACTCCTCTACTTAAAACCATTTCCCCAGTTGCAACATCTGTGCTATTCCTTCTTTTCCTTCTACCAGTTCCAACTCCTGCCATAAGGGTGAACAAATGACCGATTCATGCTAACCTTAGAGTTGTATCCCATGGGATGGAGAACAATCCAAGGGATAGATATATAACCTAAGCAAGACCAATCAAAACCCATTACCGGCATTTTTCAAATTGGAGTATATTAAGCGAATCTCTCTTTCCCATCTGATGGCTACCAGGGGTGGGCAAACTTTTTGACTCGAGGGCCACAATGGGTTCTTAAACTGGACCGGAGGGCCGGAACAAAAGCATGGATGGAGTGTTTGTGTGAACTAATATAAATTCAAAGTAAACATTACATAAAAGGGTACAGTCTTTTTTTTTCAATAGTTTTATTCATTTCAAACGGGCCGGATCCGGCCCGCGGGCCGTAGTTTGCCCATGGCTGGCTTAGCCATAAGGATAGTAAGTCTGAATCTTTCAGCAGACACACCCCCTACTAAAGAGAGAAAATTAGCATGAGATGATGAAGCTAATAGAAATAGTTGAGAGGCAAGGGGAACCATGAGGGCATTTGAGAATCTTGTTCTCATTTTTTTCTGAGCCCAGAATACCCCCCATTCTTTGCATGATTTGACTCTGCTGGCTGACCCCTCCTTTTTTCATTAGCTAGTTTGGGTTGGATCTATATTTCTTGCATTTAGAAGACTCCTAATTAATGTAGCCAACCTTGTCATGGTTTATCAAGGGTTGCCTCGCAAGTGCGTGAAGCACTTAATTAAGCATGTCTAGAAGTTAGCAGTATCTGGAGAGCTTTTCAGCCAGGCTGGTTGCCAGACCACACAGGTGGGGACACAGAAAGCAGGACCCAAGCTTTGGGCATGAGACTCAAAGAAAAAACATGAGCACTTGAAAGGCAGCACCTTGAAGGGAGAGGCCTACCAGGCAGATTATCAAGAGAGGCATTTAATTAACAGGGAGGTGGAATAGAGGCCTAGGCACAGCTCAGAACAAAGAGAATCCTCTCCTAAGAGCTGGGCAATAACTTTCAATCTGGCTGCGGCTAGTATTGACTTCTCAGTTTTCCAGATACACAAACCAATACTGAACAGCTGATATGACACCTTTCCTTGGAGTGATTAGGTAGCTACCCTGCAGCACATTGATTCACTGGGACAGCTGCCATCATGAAAGGGGTCGTACTTTTTCCTCATTAAATAGGCATTCTGGGTATGGATTTCTAATCCTCCTGCCCAGGCTGTTACCAGTGGATGTATCGAATGCCCCATCCACTATCATGGTATCCCACACAGCGTTTACTCTGATCAAAGAATTCACCTCACAGTAAATAAAGTGCAGCGATCAGCCCATGTTCGTGGAATTCATTGTTTTCTTTTTACCAGGTTTTCTTTCACCTTGAAGTAGTCGGCTTTGATAGAAGAGCGGTGTGATCTTCTGACAACTCAGTTATGTTACCAGTTAGGTTGCCATATGGTGCAGGGCTGGGGCAAAATTCTCTGGGAGGCTTTATGTGCTCTGAATTGGAGTTAAACATGTGGGGCTGTTTCTTCCCTAGGTAAGAATCACAGGTCCAGGAATCCAGGGTAGAAATGGGAGTGGCTCCAGTAATCTTACCCCTAGGACTCGCAGAATTATGGTAGTTCTGTCCTGGTTACCTTAGTATTTTATAAAAAACAAAACACCCCAGTATACACAAGGCCCAGAGAGGTAACATAAATTAAGGAAGGGGATCAGGTGAGTTTCTGAAAAACTAGAGAGGACACGTGCTCCACCTGAAGGAGCCAGCGTCACACAGACTGGCTTGCCGATGCCAAGAAGGACTTGACCTATGGTTGCCAGATCTTTTGATTTTGTTTTTAAGAGAAGACGAGAAAACAGCCACTAGATTTTGATGAGACATCTTCCAATTTTTAAATGTACCTCAATTATTTTTAAGCACTACATAGTTCAAAGAAAATGCGTCTGTGAGTACCTGCTTACAGCTCACCTCGAATCCTAGTGAAATTGGATATAAAGTAGGATTAGCTTAATCTCTCCCCTTTTCTTTCTTTTTTCTCTTTCCTGGCACTTGTACCCTCCAAGTCTGTCTGCCATATAATCCTTCCGTATTATACTTCGGTTTCTCATCTAATAGCATGAACATCTCAAACCATATAACAAAGTAACTGAAAGGGGAAAATAGTCCTTTTCCTGGTAACAACTATGAACACTGAGACAAGAAACCACATAGCCAAACACTGAGACCCAGCACTTAAGGTTTAAAAAGATCTAGTGATAAATTCAAATGGAGCTTGAAGTTTTACAAAGTGTTTCTTTTTTTATTTTTTAGTGTTTTGGGGTTTTTTTGCTTTTTGTTTTATGGTCTCTCAGTGGCACCCAACATCATGCCGATGGAAATCAGCTGTTAAGAGAAGCACTCAGAATACTGAAAGCAAGGATCTGAAAGTGCTTATTTTGATGTGGCTCCTTGAAAACTAATTAGCAGCTGGCTTATCTATGGGTTGTGCTCTCTAACCTCAGTTCTACAAGCCCAAGCCTATCTGCAGTGGCTTCTTCCCAGAATTCCTTCTGAAACACCACTTGGAACTGGGATCCTGAAGCTACCTGTGAGATGCATGGATTCCAAAGAAAAGAATAAATGAATTTTAAGTAAGACCCTCACAGAGAAGATGAGTATCAGTTACCTGCTTCTAAAATATTCTCTCCCAGCATGAATTTGAATATTGGCAGATGCTTAAGGAGGATGAGCTATTTCAGACCAAGGAGCACAGGGGATAAATTTACCTTAGGAGATGTTGCCAATAGAGAAAGGAGTCCAAAATGGATTTTTTAAATGTGCGATGAATGAAAATGTCTTGTATTGTTTTGTGTGTGAATGCCTGCTCTTCACTAAAATTGAACACAAAAGAGTTTAAAAATCTCAACACTTCCCTATGGGGTATTTTTAAAACTGCATTCACTAAGGAAGAAGGAAAATGGAGTGCTGGGCTAAAGTGTGAATTTCACAAGGTAGTGAAATTCCAATCTAAGGAGTCTAAGTCATGGAAAGTATATCCTCCTTCACGTTTAGTAATGTGTGAACACCTTGATTAGAAATATTGATGGAGATTTTTAGAAATTATTTCCAGATTATCTTTCTGATGATATTGATACTAGTAATATGTATTACATATAACAGACATTAGAATGTTCCTATCAATACCTGGCCCCAGGGTTATTTATGTTCTATCGGGCTGGTGATTAAGTTCTATTGTAAGATTAAGAGTTCACAGCTGCATGCCTGGTACTGGTATATGAAAGATTTCTGGTTATTATGTTTAGCTTTTCCTGGAGGCCAAATATCAACCAGGCGCTTTACAGTAATGTGAGTGGCAGCACAGTTCTTACTGAGTATTCAGTGACTCCAGGCTTGCCTCACCTACACAACTACTGGGGTCTGTAGATTATGTTTGTGTAATGTAAGTGTAGTTTTTTCAGTGACTTACCATGATTTCGCATTGAGCTGATTTTTATATTACTGTATAACGGCAATGAGCCTTAGCTTATTTTGTTCTTTTTATGTAATTGTGTTCTCTTGAGCAAACCATCACCTTCCTTGAGAAAGAATGAAGGAATCCTCAAGAGGATTAGCAGCAGATTGCACACACACAACACACAGAGCTCTAGGAGAGAGTCCTTCCCCACCTGCCAAGGGACCAAGTCCATTCCACCTCTGTGTACCTATCATATTGTAATTCTAGAACAATGCTTCTTAAATTTAATGTGCATGATTCATCGGGGGTCTTGTTGTAATGCAGACACTGGTTTAGTAGGGCTGGGTGAGGGCCCAAGATTTTGCATTTCTAACAAGCTTCCTGGTGATGACTAAGATGGTGGTACAGGGACCAAGGCTTGACTAAATAATCTTGATGCCCTTCTCCATCAAGGAATTAACGATTTCTTTATATAAACAGGGAAATATACACTTAAGAGAGCTGTTATTGAATATCATTTTTAAAAAAATCTAACCATAGGCATTTATCTGCCTTTTAAAATACAAGAGTTTTACCCCTACCTATTTATGAGAATGGCTAATTTTTAAAAATTAAATACTGACAACTCCAATTGCTGGCAACTATGTAGAGAAATAGTTACTCTTCATTCATTGTTGGTGGGAATGCAAGATGGTACAGTCATTTTGGAAGATAGCTTGGCAGTTTCTTGCAATGCTAAATATAGTCTCATTGTATGACCCAGCAATCATACTTGTATCTGGTGATTTGAAAATCATATTGCTAAGTAAAAGAAACCAAACTGAAAAGGCAAAACACTGTATGATTCCAATTACATGGCATTCTAAAGCAAAATTATTTACAAGCTAAAAAGATCAGTGATTGCTAGGAAATCTGAGCAGGGAAGGGATTAAATAGGTGTAGCACAACGTATGTATTTTAGAGAGGTAAAATTTATATTTATTGTGCTTTAATTGTACATGTATAACATATTTGTCAATATTCATAGAACTTTATGGTGCAAAGAATGAACATTAATGTATGAAATGAAAAATAGCAATTTAGGAGTTTGGGGTATTCATATATGAAATGCAGATTTTTAATAAAAGAATCTGTATGAGACAACCTCACTGAACAGGGTGATGGGGGATGATGCTCAACTAAGTCACTTTGGAATGAGTAGAATAATTAGGACTAAATGCAGAAGGAACTGCACATAAAAATACACTCTAATTGATGAAGTTGTTTCTGTGAATCTGTGGGTTAAAAACTTATGAAACTGCTATACATGTACACTGGCATTGACTAATGAAATAACTTAATGGAAGATGGTGGGAGCCAGATTTCTCACTATTAGAGTGGGAGTTTACAGATAGGCAAGAGAAGGAGGCTAAAATGATACATGTAGTAATGGGATAGAGTTGGAGGCATCAGCATGAACTCATGTTTAGCTTAATAAAGATACAGACAACTACTTAGAGAAATACTTATAGGTATGTGTACAAATACAGGTTAATGTACACAGGGTAATATGTCCTTGCTTTGTGAACTGAGAGGCCCTAAAAACAATAAGACCCCAGTAGCAACAAGTACACCTAGCACCCAGATCTTAATTTCGAATATCATTCTCCAATAAAGGAACTGAGGCTCCTTGGATAAATGGCTGATTCTAGGACTGGAGAATCTTATAGTCCCAGCAAGTAAGGAAGTGATAAAACAACATAAAAGAATCAACAATTATAGCAGTACATCAATGGAGCCAATGGAAAAAACTCCCAAAGGCCAAACCTGCAACAATTTGAGGGGGTGGGGGGAGTGCATATTTGATTATAATTTAGAGTATAAAATAAATATCCATGATTCCACTGCACTTGCCAAAATCAAGTAAGAATATTGTGAGGCTTGAATGGACAATTTGCCTTCATAACGAACTCCTTATTTTCTCTCCAAGTAAACATTGGTCTCCCTAAGACTGATGTCCTTTGAACATAGACTCTGCTAAACCATTAGCCCATCACTCTAGAGGTTGGCTAAACCATCGGTACTAAAACTGCTTTCTCAATTCCCTAGGACAGAGTTGCTCAGGCAGAGAGGAGACTAGAAGAGTACTTGGATGTGAGAATAATTATGTGACAGTATCCAGTTCAATGGATCCTTGCTGGTAAATGTTAAGTCATTAGTCTCAGGCAGGTGTTCTCACAGAAGCACAGGCTTACAGGATATTATGGCTCATCCTTTGTAAGAAAGGATAAACGATTATGTAAAACTAATATGCATGATTGTCCCCCAGCTCCCTATAACCCATCTCTGCTTCTGTGTGAAAATGCTAATGCTTCAGTGAGACATTTCAGCCAGACAAATGAAACTCTTTGAGGGAATCATCTTTCTTCTTTATTATGGTATTCCCAATCTCTTTTATGGAATAGCTTAAGGAAGCAGAAGTTGCAAATCATATACTTCTATCACCCTGATGATTGATAGATGATAGATAGATAGATAGATAGATAGATAGATAGATAGATAGATAGATTTTTAACTCCCATGAATCTCAAGCTAATTTGCTAATTTACTGGCTCTGATTGGTCCCAATTTGAAGCCTAGGTAGGTCCGGTGAGCGATCTCACTGGTCCAAGTTTCGTCCATTGCACGAAGACTACATCCTTCCTATTTGGAAAGTGTGCTGACGATGTTTTGTCGCTAATGACTCTGGCCTGCTGGGAGTGTCTGAGGGCAATAATGGTTTTAAAGGGGATTTTAATTGTTAGGTTGTGCTAATGCTCCATGAGATCTTTGTTGTGCACAGCAGTCACCTAATACCCCCAATGCACCTGGAGAATTAAACTAAAGCCTTCGTTTGCCATCTGGGGTATATGGAATGTTTTTAAAAGGGGAAAATGAACAAAACCTCTAGTATGAAGTTGTAATGTGATTAAAGTTTAACCTAAGAAAGGAAGAACCGGACAATTTAATCAAGAACAAATATTTAGTAAATGCCTTTGTATCTAAATCTGCTAGTGAGAACGATATGCACAGCCATAGAAAAGCATAGTCTCTGACCTCAGTGAACTCACAATCTAATGGGGAAAACAGATGAAGGGAAACTGTAACACAGTGGGGAAAGTTGCTAGGGACAAAGCTAATGAGGAAGGACTGATGCTTTATGGGGAAGAGATGGGGAGAAGAAGCATTACAGAGGAGATCACACTAAATTTGGGCTCAAAAGATGAGTAGAAATTTGCCAAAAGAAGAGGTTAGGGAAGGACATTCTAGGCAGATGGAATAGAACATGCTTATGTGTTGGGGGAAAGTTGGATAATACAATAGGGCAAGAATATTGCAAAAGTGTGACCGTGGATCCGCAGCATCAGCATCAGCATCACATCTGGAAGCTTGTTAGAAATGCTATTTATCCAACCCCAATCCAGACTGCCGGAATGAGACTCTGTGAAGTGGCACCCTGCGCTCCGGAATGTTTTCCAGCTCTCTGAGTGATTCTGGCACAGGTTTGAGAAGCACTGGACTAGAACACTAATCATGGAGATGGGCCACAGGGAAAGTGAGCAAGAAAGAGAACGGGGGAGTCGATTGCAGGTGGGGCCAGGCTCTGATGAAAAAGTGTCCTTAATGAAGCATCATTAAGCAAACTGAAAATGTAGTGAATTAAAGACGATTCTGATCTCCAGAAAGTAAAGCATGGAATAGCTTCGGGCGTATCAAATAATAATAATGACTGCGCTTAGTACCAAGTGGAGAAAGTCGAGGAACATGAAAACACCACCTGACCATTAAAGAAGCCTGTAGCCCCTGATGCCTGCAGTCATTACATGACCACAGAAGGAAAGCGTCATTGATAAAGGGCCCTTTAAGGAAAAGAGAGAAACTGTGTCCTTTTTACGTTGTTTGGGTGCTACCTAAGGCCAGGTTTCCAACCCGTTTTACCATTTTTAGTTATAGGAGATAATATTAAAGCAAAACAAACAAGATAACCATCTTCTACCAGTTTAGATACTATGCTCCATTAGTTGCAACCCAAAATATCCTAACTAATACATCCGAGATCTCCCTTTGCCTCAGCTACTGGTTTAGATCACCCAGAGTGTACTGTTCTCTACCTACTCTCCCTCCCTTCCAGCATGAATAACACAGTGGTGACAAAGAAGACTGTTTATAGGCAGCTTAGAAATACGAAGTTATGAGTAGGTTATAACTACCATAACAGCATTATCCTACACAGTTTGGGGCAGTGACAATCCTGAGTCATCATCTGTTTATGGTTAAAGAACTGACAATTTTCTCTTCACATTAAGTAAAACCCAAATATTTTCTTATCTATAAAATTTTTATTTTAAAGTTCTTCCCCTATAGTAATACAGTTTGATATATTTCTTAGGTATTAATCCTGACAATATGTAACCAATAAACCATGAGTTTAACCACAAGGCTTTGCTGATCTGTCTACCTAATCGCATAACAAGCTCCAGTTTGATGGGCAAATGCAGCTGCTGGCTCAGGTCTCGACCCAAAGCTTGTATTCATCTAAACTTCGATTTGAAGAAGTGAGGTTATTACTAAAGATTTCAATCTTTATTAGTGAAGATTGCTTTTCTACCCCTTAAAAACAAACAAGTGGATAAAGAAATTTGAAACTTCTTTGGAGGGAATTTACAAAAAGGCACAGAAATCCTTTTAATGGGAAGATTCATCTAGCAGCACAATATTAATCTCAAAATAATTATTCTGAGTTTAAAGAGACAGACAAAACAAGAACACCTACTATAGGAGTTTATTTATATACCATTGTATAAAATGCAAACTAATCTATAGTGTAGAAAGTGATAGATAGTGGTTGCCTGGGGAGAGGATGGTATGGGAAAGGAATTCCAAAAGGGCATAAGGAAATTTTGGGAGTTGATCTGTTCACTCTCTTCATCTTAGTGATGGGTTACAAGGGCATTCACATGTCAAAACTGATTAAACTGTACAGTATAAACATATGCAGTTTATTGTGTGTCAATTAAAGCCATTAAAAGACCATTATGATGACATTTCCCTGATTTAAGGATGGGAAAAGTGCCAGTACAGCCTCTCTCTCCCAGGTATGGCAGGTCTCAAAAAGTAAGTTGTAAATGGCCACCTATTTTATCTGTTCACAAGGTCACATTTAATATACTCCCTGCAGATCTCTTCTAAAAGGAATGTCATTAAAGACTCTTTAGCCCCGAATTTGCACACATGTTTATATCTACGCCTTTGCCATTGCATTGGGATTAATGCTTTGAAGATCTCATCTTTAGGTCATTAAACCCAGGTCCAGATGGCACTGTGTGTGGAGACAGATTGAATTTCATTCTCATCTGTCTTTAGAAGACTGGACAAATGTCCCTGCTCAGAGGTGTTCTGTGCCTCACTGGAAAGAAACATACTCATCAGGAAAAAGTTCACCCTTAGAAAGGAATCCTACTTTTAAAAAATAAAGCAAACACCTAATTTGTGGAAGATGCTTTAAATGCCCCAATGTCACATCCCACACTGATCTCAGAGTGACCATGGTAGACAGCCCCATGCACTGGCGCTGATGCCACCCTCCGCCTCCCTAGGTTGCTTCTGGTTTTCTATCTCTGAGCTTCCTCTAAATGCTAGAAAGTCCCCAAGGCCAGTGACCAGGCACAGGCCAGAGTGAAAGGTATTTAATGTTCCTTCAGGTAACCATCAATGAATAGAGGATGAGAGTTGACAGAAAATGCTACCTACATTCAGAGGGAAAATTCTAAGGCACATGCTATGTGATGCCCTAGAGCAGCGGTTCTCAACCTGTGGGTCGCGACCCCATTGGCGGTCGAACGACCCTTTCAATTAATATTGTGCTGCTTAGGGGTCGCCTAAGACCATCCTGCATATCAGATATTTACATTATGACTCATAACAGTAGCAAATTAGTTATGGGGTAGCAACAAAAATAATTTTATGGTTGGGTCACAACCTGAGGAACTGTATTTAAAGGGCCAGAAGGTTGAGCACCACTGCCCTAGAGGTTCCCTGGCAAGACTGAGTCCCAGTGCACACTGTAAGCAAATAAGTTATACACTTTGATTGTCCTTGATAACTTCTCTCTTTCCCTCTTTCCAATTCCCCATCCTTGCTTCCAGGAATTATCTTTCTGATACAGTTAAGTACATCTTAGTCCTTATCTCAAGATCCAGTTCTCATCATTGCCACATCAGAGTCTGCACTTTCAAGCACTAAACAAGTTCAACAGCTAGATGATGGGTGGGTCTATAAAATAAGTTGAGCAAAGAGCTTTGGTCATGGAGAGTTCTTTCAAAGATTGATGCCTGAAAAATATTTTGATAATTTTTTCTTGGACTTTTTGAAATAACTTAAAATTTTATTAAAAAGTTAAAGAAAATTTCCAAAAAATAAAATGTCAGTAAATAGAATTTTGACATTCTAGTCATAGGTTAAAAAATTACTTGAGCAAGGAAAAGAAGGGACAAATATTTGTATTGAAAATCAGGACCAGTTTTACAAGAGACACTCCAATCAAATAGGACCCGTTGGGCTCATTATGATTTGACAGTCAATGGCATGGATACACAGGAAAACTCACTGCTTAGAAATCACATTGCAGCGCCCAAATTCACATGTTGACATTAGAATCCTCATTACATCCTACCATTTCTGCCTCACATATTGACTATTTTCCCCCAAGGATTCCTGCTGTCTTCAGATACAACTTTAAAACTGAAATTGAGATGCGAAGTGTTAGTCTAATCTAGTATTTAGAATAAAACACATTGATGTCATAATACGTTTGTGATGATCATTGATTATCCTTGACAGAAATCGGCTCATAGAAGACCATTAAACAATGTCTAATTCCTTCTCTGCATGACTAAATGAACTCTTATATTTGATTGATGAATATATTGTTATCCCCCAAATGGATGAGTTACTTTGTCAGCTACCTGTATAGAACTGGTAATTCAGATAGAAAACAGACCTTACACAGGCTATGCTGGATCGTTTGGTATTTGATATTTCGTTTATATAAAAATCCAACATTTTTCTTATTTAAAAATTATCATAAGGAGAGTTATATACACATCGATGAAGTAAGAGGTTGGGTGAGAGAGAGGAACAAAATGGAAGATGTTTGACATTTGAGTGATGGGGTGTACGCTAGTATTTCTGTTTTCTGACATGGGAAAATTTGTGTCTTGCTTGCTAAGAAGTGAAACTCTGTATCCAGTCAAGCTTCAAAGTCTAGGTATTACAGAAATATCTGCCCATAGTTCCGAGAGAATAATCCTGAGACATTATCCCTGCCTTTCATGCGTGTCCTAAAAAAAAAAAAAAAAGCAAAGCATAGTGGTTAAGAGCCAGGATTTTGGAGTAATATACAGTTTCAAATCCAGGTTCTTCGCTACAGAACCTTAGGTAAATTACTTAACTCTCTGAGCTTTAGTGTCCTTAGATCTAAGATAGAATTCATAATATCTATCTGATAGAAATATTGGGATAATTAAATGAATTAAGTCTGCTTATAAAATGAATGGCAAATAGCAAGTATTCCAAAATTCATCTGCTGGCATGAAAAACCAGCCATTATTAGACTGCCTTATGGGTGAATTGTGTCTCCGCCCCAATTCATACATTGCAATCCTAACCTTCAATACTTCAGAATATGACTACATTTGGTGATAGGGTCTTTAAAATAATTCAGTTAAAATGAGCTATTAGAGTAAGCTGTGGTCCAATATGACTGGTGTTCCTATAAGAAGAGGAGATGGCGATAGGACATGGACACAGAGAGGGAAGACCATGTGAAGACACAAGAAGGTCACCTACAAACCAAGAAGTGAGGCCTCAGGAGAAACCAACCTGCCAAGCCTTGACCTCAGACTTCTACTAGGTGTACCGGTTAATAATGCAGATTTTTTTCACTAGATGGAGTTACACATATGTTGATATATATGTGATTTGATATGTATGCTATTTTGTTGTATTGACAACAAGCTTCAAAACTTCATATGTCAAATTTTCTGAAGGTGTTAACATCATAGATATTTTTATGCTTCAAAAATGTCAAATTTCATGCCAAAAAAGAGCATTTGTGTGAAGTTTCAATTCATTACTTTATTTTGAAGAAAAGTGCTGCTGAATTATCATAAGTATCATATACTTCGGGTGAACATGCTCCATCTCAAGATACTTGTGAACGCTGGTTTAAATGCTTTAAAAGTGATGATTTCGATGTGAAAGACAAAGAACATCCAGGTCAACTGAAAAAGCTTGAAGACCAACAATTACAAGAATTATTGGATGAAGATGCATGTCAAGCTCAAAAACAACTTGCAGAAAGATTAAACGTTGCTCAGCAAACAATTTCCTATCGTTTACAAGCAACTGGAAAGATTTTAAAGGAAGGAAAATGGGTGCCTCATACACTGGATGAAAGACAAATGGAAAACCGAAAAGACATCAGTAAAATATAGCTTCAGTGGCACAAAAGAAAGTCTTTTTTGCATTGAATTGTGACTGGCGATGAAAAGTGGATTTATTTTGAGAATCTGAAATGCACAAAATCATGGGTTGATCCAGGTCAACCATCAACATTGACTGCAAGGCCAGATCACTTCGGAAAGAAGACAATGCTCTGCATTTGGTGGGATCAGGAAGGTGTGGTATTATGAGCTTCTAAAACCAGGTGAAACCGTTAATACAGATCACTGCCGACAACAAATAACCAATTTGAACCACAGTTTGATCATAAAACCATCAGAATGGGCCAGGAGACACGGCAAAGTAATTTTGCTTCATGATGACGCACCACCACACACTTCAAAACCAGTTAGAGACATGTTAAAAGATCTTGCCTGGGAAGTATTAACACACCCACCATATTCACCAGACCTTGCTCCTTCAGATTACCACTTGTTCCTATCGATGGCACACCCACTTTCTGAGAAGCACTTCACAACGTAGAAGAAGTGGCAAATTGGGTCTCTGAATGGTCTGCCTCAAAACAAGAAAATTTCTATTGGGACGGTACCCACAAATTACCTGAAAGATGAGGGAAATGTATAGCTAGTGATGGGCATTACTTTGAATGAAGCACTTTTGATGTTTCTCTTGAAATGATTGTGTTTTCTTTGATTACAAAATCCTCATTATTAACCGGTACCTCTAGTATATGGTAGCTGATAAACCTGAGGCAAACCCAAGAATTTTTAGAGAAACAGTAGCCTAGATGGAGCACCCAGAGGGCTGTGACAGTGAATCTCAAGTGCCCAGCACATTTCTTGGTACATGAATGCATGCATGGATGGATGGATGGATGGATGGATGGATGGATGGATGGATGATGGAAATAAGAAAATGCTAGGATGGCAATGATATAGAACCAAAAGAAATGGATGATGTGAAGCTGTTTGTCCAGGCTAGGGTGAGGTCTGATGGACCTCCTCCAATAGCAATTCCCTTGACCAATGGCCAGAATTGTTGTGACTACCAGGTAGTAGGGACTCTCTCTACAACAATGATGGACTATCAAGTTGGCATCTTTTAGCCCAATTTTCTATCCATTACTCCTTTCAGCTGAAACATTCTTTCTTCAGATGAAACAACCATCTACACAGCATCCCCTCCACGGTGTGGGCTCCCTTGATTTCCGCTCCGGGGGACAACCTTTCTTCCAAGTATTGAATAGCTCCCTCACTATTACTACAAACAATTTTTTCTAATGTTTTTAGACATCACTCTCTTCCAAAAACAACTTCAGGTGGCTCACAACAATGCATAAAATACCACAAGAGGATAGAAATTAGAAAACGGCGAAGGGAAATACAAGTAAAATCTAGGAAAGTGTCACAAAACGAAGCTAGGAATGATGTTAAAATCAATACAACAGGCCATTTTAATTCTAAGTTTTCTTAACACCACAAGGGATGAATACAATTATGAACCCACTAGTGGGAGTCTGGTCTTCATGTCCCCTAGATATCGGCATCTGTTCTCTAGCTGGGACATGAGGTCTTTTGCTCGTTCACACAGGACCCTCCTTCCAATTAAAGGGAGCACATGTTCAAAGACTTCACCGGCTTTCCTGCCAGCTCAAATCAAAACAGCCGTAATAAGCAAAGCTGTTGCTCTGCCTTCCCTTCCCAATCCAAGAAACAGCGTCAGAGAGGTGCTGGGAGAATAAATGGACTTAGTGCTCCCTCTGTATTTTCAAAGGCCACACCTCTGACAAACAGCAGCTGAAGCCCTCTGTCATTTGAAGAGAATTAAGCTGAAAAATAGAAATGGCTTTGCTGTTATTCAAACAAATGCAGGCACTTCCACCTCCCTCCCCACCACCCCTCTTCCCATTTATTTTCCCGGCCACCATTTCCAGAGCTTTTCTCTTTGATTCTCTTATAATGAAATTCACTGAGGGGAGAACAGAGAGGTTTTCGAGGGGAATTATAAACTTGACAGACTATGGCTGTTCAAACTATTTTAATTAAATCCTAAATGCTTCAAAAGGACATAGCATACCACCGACAATGACAAAGCGAAGGGTCTTGGTTTTACTGCCAGCAAAATAGATAAAATGAAGTAATACCATTCTGTCCAAAAGGAATCTTCTTTATTTCCCATGCTGTGCTCATAACGGGTATGTCCTGGTGGGTTTTTTTTTTGTTATGTAGCCTGCTACAGAGCTGCCCCCAAAGCAGCCTCTTCTGTTCTCATCTTTGGGACATGGGATCTTTACAGGTTGAAATGCTGTCTCCAGCATTTTGTTGTTGATGTTAGAAAAGATAACTGTGCTTCAGCGATGCAGAGAAATCTTACCGTGCAGGCTGAGCGGCTGGTCCATTTGCTTATAACCACATAGTCTGCTCAGGGCCTGCTCTGGCCCCAGGGCTACTCTTTGACATGTAAACGTAGCCATTGTTCAGCTGAAGTAGCAATTATTAAAACTATATTCAGCCTCCAAAGTTTAAAACATGTAAAGGAGTGAATATTATTCTGAAGGATTTGTTTAAAAGTGCCCAAGCCATTCTGAGGGGTTTTGAGGCATACAAAGGTGTTTCTTTAATAAGAGTCAGTTTTCTTAAGTAATTATCAGTTTCCATATCTCTACAATAGTGGTAAGGCTAGTACCTTGTGAGAATTAAAAAAGAAAATAAATGTAAAGTGTATACACAGTGTCCGATGCATAGTGAACAGTCATTTAGTAATATTTATTAGTAGCATATTTAAAATGTCATATATTGAGCACATATTCTGTGTCATGCACTATAATCAATACCTTTTTTTGGTACAATTATCTTTTATCCTCACAAGAGCCTGAAAAATGGCTTCTATCAAATTGGCCTGTTTCTGATGATGGAGTAACACATACTTTGTAGAAAGTTTTAAAAATGAATAAATGTATACATAAAAAATATAAATTACCTATTATTCCACCACCTAGAATTAATCTTAATTAATCTTAATTCCTACCACCCTTAATCTTTATGTGTATTTTGTCCCATTTATTGCCCTTATATGTAAAATATATATATACTTTACAAAATGGAACTCATACTACAAATAAATGTGGTTTCCTATATTCATTTAACGCTATAACTTTCCCCAGGACATTCATTTTTTTTTATAACATTGGTTATTGTACATGCCATAAAAAGGATGCATAATAATTTCATTAATATTCTGCAAGGTAGCTGCTGTTGTCCTCATTTTACAGCCGGGAAAATGAAGCCAGGAAAGCTGAGTAAAGAGCTGAGGTAGGACAGTTTATGGGAAGCAGACCCTGGATTCAAAACCAGTCTCTCTGGCTACAAAGCAGAGACTCAGGGCCCCTCCCATATGCCCCTGGGCCACCCTGTAGGTCACCTGCATTCCTTCCTGTACATGCCCATGTTTTCTTGCAACTCTATCTGAAGGTGCTCTCTAGCCACAGTGAGTGTGCTTAGCTCTGCAGGGGAGAAAATTTTTTTCCTCTACCTCTCTTAGGATCTCTACTGAAGCCCCTATAACAGAGGACAGTTTAACAAGAGAACATCAAATAAGTTTATTAACATGTGTATCGCACATATAACATATGGGAGTACTCGAAAATGAGTAACCCAAATAGATAGCTCAGAAATTGGGGTTATATAGTATCTTCAACAAAGAGCAATAAACTTGTAGAGAAATGGCAGAGCAAAGGAAAGATGTCCTTGGCTTCCAGTGGTGGCAGACTGAGAAGGTAGCCATATGGGAGGAAACTAATGGAGTAAAGTTTGTTTGTAGATCCCTCTGGTGTCCTCACCAGTAAGAGAATTTATATCCTGCTGTTAAACAGAAAAAGTGGGGGGAGGAGTGGAGAGAGCTTTTCCTGCTTTTGCTGCTTAGTAATTGCATTCAAGTCAAAGTGATTTTTTTTAGGTCAAAGAAGTATATTTTGGGGTGACATATTGTGGTTTGCTTCAGCTCCTTTATGTCAAAGCCTGGGAGTGTTGGGAGTTAAGGCTTCCTGGATGGGGTGGGAATTGGTGACTAAGTACCTGAACTTTCTCCCTCCAGTGTACAGTTCTGAGGAGTGCTATACTAAGACCTTCAGAGGATCCCGGTAGCACTGAGCCCCTGGTGCCCACAGTGCTCATTTGTGCATCCTTTTTACTGTCCATCCTCCCTGTCCCCCTTCCCCGCCCTCTCACAGCCCTTGCCAAATAAACAACATGAAAAAAATCCCTTGCCTTAGTGCTTCCTTTTGGAGGATGCTCAAACAGAAATCTCAGACATACCCACATTCTGCATCCCTGGGACTTGGTTGGTGATCTGCCCACTAAATACTCCTTTGTCTACCTTACTGTCATGCTGATAGAGGATTAGCTTCATGGTGATCATCATATTTACAACAGTGATAACATTCATGACTACAGTCTTAAATGTTTAGAGAGTTCTTTCATATATTGTTATATATATATTTTTTTTTAGTTTTAGTGTTCATAGAAAACCTATTGGATGAGCAAGTCAGTTCGCATCAGGCCCATTGTATATAGTAAAATTGACCCAGATAGGTTGGTTATATTATTCAGAGTCTCAGATATAATGATTATTTTGTATAATTTCCTGTTGAATCTCATTACATACTAATTCTCTGCTAAGTATCCCTGCATGGTTCCATATTTCACAGTCTGGAATATGATTGATTGGCCATTGGATAAAAAAAATAGTAAGTTAAACAGAAATAAAATGGCTGAAATTCTTAACACCATCAAGTTTCAGAATTTTCCCATGAATTCAATGGATCAGTAATGGAGCTTAAGTAACAGTGAATTCAACCTTTCCTGTAAGAAACAATGAATAAAATATGAAAAATGAAAGGTCATGTTTTTAAAAGGTAATGGTCTTTCCCTTTTTAAGGTACTTTTTTTCTATCTGACAAAATGTCCTTTTAGAGCTAATTGGTCAATGTGAGTGGATCCCAGGGCAGGCTGCCTCAAGATACACCCCAGAGCATATTGATTATTTCAAATTAAAATAACGTGAGAAGCAGCAGGAGTGGTAGGAGCTTTCTGACTCTCTAAATGCAGAAAAGGAATGTCCTATGATAGGTGCCCTCCATGCTCCTGAGGGCTGAGAGACAATCTTGTCACAAGAGTTAAACTATCCGGAGTGCAAAAACCTGTATAAACCAACTTGGTAATGTCTTTACTAATATGCTACCCAAGCTCAAACCTGGCTTAGACTCCTTTCTAATAAGCACTAACTGTCCTTGTCCTGTCAATTTCTCACAAATTTATTTTTTATTTGCCTAAAAAGTATAAAATGATGCCTGGTTTGATCATTTCTTTGAGCCTTGTTTTGTGATCTGAGCATTATATTATGGTTCTTGTGTGCTCACATATTAAATTAGTGTCTCTCCTGTTCATCTAGTCTTGGCTCAATTTTATCATTTTATTACTAGTCCAGCTGCAAGAACTAAAGAATAGAGGGGGGAATTCTCCTCTCCGACATGTGCAAAAGGAACTTCATTCTATATGAATGGTTTGTGAATTGATAGTATAAGATGGAGTTGCTTTGGGCAAAATCTAAATAAAACTACACCAGAGGTATTTACACATATAAATACAGCACTACACGGCATATCTCTCACACATACAGAGCTGGCTATTGACCTCTTCTTCTCTTGACGCTGTTTCCCAGACTCTGTGTGGCTCTCTGCTTTCCCCCCCCCCAAAGGTTCTCAATCTTACAAAATCTGGTATGTGAGGGCGATCTGGCTGCAATATCTGTCACCCCATTGATCGCCAGGGTTGAAAATCCATCATTTCCATCATTTCAACTACCCTCTTTGTGGATCATTTTTTAAATCTAAAGCTCAAGATCCATTTTTATTCTGGCTCCAATCTCTTATCTTCCACGACCAACTGGGGATTTTTATTTAGCTGTCTGTCCTAGAACGGTTACAAACTCAAAATGTTCCAGACAAACGTTTATGTTTCTTTCTAACATCACTCACTATGTCTGTACTCTCATTTTTTCCCCCTAGAAATCTTTCATCTTCTTTGACCCATCCTTCTTCTTTGTTCTCCATAACCAAAGACGAATTCTTATTTCCTCATTCAAAAATGGGGCCCGATTGCCACAAAGTCATGTACTCCCATCTACCTGAGTTATCCCAACAGCTTCCCTCATTCCACGCAGCCCACCCCCCTTCTCTGCTCTTACTGCTCCTCAAAGCACCACCAGGGCATTTCTTGGCAGCAAATTCCCTAGTGACTCCCTTTACCAAGTGTAATTTCCTCTGTTGGATTCTCAGGACTCTTCTCAATATGTTCCCATTTTGGTAAAATTTTATTATTTTTCATTCTTTCTATTTTGGTCAGTGTTCAAAGTCCCAGAGATGACTGGTCTATCAATTCACAGTTTTTTTCAAGTGCACAAAACAGATGCTGAAGGGAGGATTTAGTTCCTATACTCCGTTCACTAAATTGCCTGGGTACAATGTTAAGCATAGTAAAAGGTCAACAATTATTCACTGACTCGTTAAGTTTAAAGGCTAAAACCTTATTTTTAAGAGTAGGAGTATAGGTGCCAATAAATGAATCCGTTATACCAATATCCTAAAACTAGAATAAGTTTTAATTTATATGAATTCACCTTTGCTTTGTGCTTTGGCTCTTGCAACTATAATAGCTGACACATTGCCCCTGGGCTTATTGATGTGGAGGGATCCCTGTGGCCCACTCCCCAGGCAGAAATGCATTGTTGTGCAAGCCAAGGCTGTGGCAGCCAGAGAGCACAAAGTCTAGGCCACACTGAGTTGACACAGGGTCTAGTTGGCTCCCTGCTCTCCGCTTATACCCCAGATGGCTTCATTGGATGTTGCTGGTGGAACCTTGAAGGAGAGAGGGAAACTTGCTATTTTCTCCAAGGGGTAGTTGTAGGGAGAACCTTGCCACCAATCTCATCCTTGCTCAGTCAAGCTCTCTTCTCTTGACTATGGAAGAAAGAGAAAATTCATGTTGTACCTGGAAAGTGAAAAACAAATGAAACACTTCATCAGGGCTCATTTTACAAGTAAAACCCCGTATACATGAGTCCAGTGTTGCTTTAATTTGACCACTTAGAAGCAAGTTCTGAACAGGAGAGAAAGATGAGTTTGATTTTGTTTTTCAAGGCCAGGGAGGTGGAGGGTGACTTTCAAAAGTATCAATGCCTGGGCCAGCAAGTAGCTCAGAAGTGGGATTCAGGCATGTGCATGTTTTAGAAAGCTCCCCAGCGAATTTTGGTCATCCAGTGGTGAAAACCATTATTTTAGATGTAGCAGCATAGGGTAAATGTACATTTAAGTTCCTTTCTATCCAAGGAGTCTATAATTTTACTGATTAAACGAAGTACTGTATCACAGAAGGCACTTCTGGGTTAGAAAAACATGGCTTAGTAGAGAAAAAAATATGTGCTATAGAACATATCATTAATTTTGATTCTCCCACATAGCAATCTCCTTCCAAAGGTTAAAGGAAATAGACTTGTTGGCTAACATTGACCTTATGGATTCTAAATGGCCACAATTTGCAACACCTATTGACCTCCCATCCAGGGCTAAAAAGTATTTTAAACCTAATTAGAAGCATCTTCTTGAATCTTTTCAAGTAGTAAAAGTTCAAAATCAAGTCAATAAGTAGTAAAGGTTCAAGTAGGATATTTGTCAACAAGAACAAATCCAATGGCTGTCCAGTTAAAGAAAATTGACATGTTTATAAATGAGAAAAAGAGAGCCACTACTTTCCCAAAATAGTGAACACCATGGGTTTCCTTTAATTCCTGGAATGTTTATCACTTTTTCCTGTGTTCCCTTCCATTTTTTTTTATTCAGATAATATGTTTGAATTTCCATATGAAATATCATATTACATCACTATTCCATCCACGAATAAAGTTGTTCTATGGAAACATTCTGATCTTCCACAGAGAGCCTTTGTGCATTTTCCCACTACCTTTAGTGTGCTTTCCATTTAAAGCATCACCAAATGAGTTTTCACTTTGAAATAGATGTGATCATTCTTAGAAATAGGAGAAGGAGTTTATTTCAGAACTTAGTTGACTCTACAACTTGATTTGAAAGTCTGAAAATACACTCTCTTGGGAGTGTCTTTTATAGACCACTCCACCAAATCAATGGAATTTTAGTGCCTTGTGTCTGTTGATTTAGGGTTGCCTGACAGGAAGGAAAAGATATATTTTCCACTTCAAATAAAGCCCCAAGGATCTGAAGGTCTTGCACATGAGATAGCCATTGCTTTGGATTAATTTGCTGCTAAATGTTAGATAGTTAACGTGTTCACAGTCATTTATACCATAGTGTGAGCTAGTTTGTTAGCTAGTGACTACCAGCTGCTATTTTCATTTGGATCAGGAGAATGAGATGGATAGTGTCATTCCCAGGATGTACCAAATTAATGTGATCACCTCCATCCCCTTAGAGGAAAGGGCATCAATTCCACTGTAGCAATTACACATATCTGTCTGAGCAGTGAAGCAGGACAGCCTGGGGCCAAGGAAAGTGTTCCTCCAGCAGAAATAAGAAATGGTCTGAGATGCAAACACATGCACTCAGCCTCTGAGTTTCTCTACCCCACTTACCCACCAACTGGAAACCGAAACTTGGTCAGCTCCTGAATCCACACCTGAGTTTGTGGGATTCTCCCGATGAATTTTTGTAGGTCCTTTCCCCCCTGCACTTGGTGTTCCTTTTAACCAGTTCTTAACTCTAGGATAGTAGAGAAGTGGGGATGGTGAGATGGTGAGGGATTTGTCTTCAGCCTGCCCCCTATGCTGGGATGGTCCTAGGCAGGGTGATGGGTTTGGACCGTGATCTCTTCCCCAGGTCAGACTGGGGACATCGTGAGGTCTGAGCATCTGGAAATCAACAGAAAGAGGCTGGAGCCTGGGAGAAGATGAGCAGACAAGTTCAAAAGAGAGAAGTGGGAACACCACCTGCAGAATTCTCTGCCTCACTGTGGCACCATCATTTCCCCCGCTCACCCAAGTTGACCCCTTGAAAGTAATCATAGATTTGTTCTTTGCTTCCCCAAGCACAGCCCATGCTTCTGAACATTCCATCAGTGACTTCTCTCTTCCCCAGCTCAACAATTCTTCTCAATCAGGCATTTATCACCTCTCACCTGGGTATGGCCATTTTCATTTACCTGATTTCCCAGCTACCAGTCACAGTTTCCATAAATCCACACCAACGATATAGCCAGAACAATGCTCTAAACAGGTAAATTTCCTGCCTAAAATCCCTCAGGGATGTTCCTGTCACCCCAGGAGGGTTTCCCTAATTGTGGAACTGTTGCCACTGACAGCTCTGAAGATGCTCCTAGAGACCATTGGTGACATCGTACTTCACATCGGGTCCCACAGCAGCAAGCCCACTCCCTTGCCGGCTCGTCTCCATCCTTCTAAATGAAAAGCTTGCCATATGTGCTCAATGGCTTTCACACTCCTCATAAACCTACGGATTTCCATTTTTAGACAAGAGACAGACAGTAGGCTCAGAGCCTTTGCAGGAAAAACCATCCGCAAGAGTTTACCGATATAGTTCGTTTTTACTTTACTACTTGTCTCACCTGTAGCTTATATTTATGGAAAAATTATATGGGTTGTTATTTATAACAGTAAAAGGTAAATCCATTTAAAGGAAACATTAAGTAAGAGGATAAGAGAAATTCATGACTCACATCTGGCAAAAATTGGGAAGGTGATACTTACTGGAGTTTGGAAAACATTTACCAGATCATGCTTCTTACCATGCCACTCAAAGCCTCCAATACCCATTCCCACCTTCCTCGCCAGCCTCATTCCTTAGCCCCTCACTGAGTCTTGTCACCTTGTAGATGCCTGGAGCCCTGCCCTCCTGTCAGTCACTGGGCCCCTCCCTGAAGTGAGTACTCTGGCTGCTCCTGCTCACCTGGCAATGACTTCTGCATTCTTCCAGGCTCACCTCATTTTCTGCTCTTCCAAGTACTTCTCCTGCCAAGCTCTCTCCCCACTCCTGTCCAGTGGGATAGTTGGCCTTTCTGGATTTATTTATTCTTTATGTTCTATATACCAGACCCCCTCCTCCAGCCAAGTTCCCATGAACATGTGGTCTAGTGGGGCTGAGACTCCCCCCCCCCCACACATGTAAAGGAATGAAAGGATTGCAACGGGGTGCAGTGATCAAATTCTAACAGTAGTTATTAATATTTATTGAGAGTAGTATGTGCCAAATACTCTCCTTATAAGTAGTATCTTAAGTATTCTTCACAATAATACTACAGCCTGAGAAAACTGAGACATAAATAACTTTCTCAAGGCTGCAGAAGTACAAACATAGTAACCAGTCATTCCAGGGAGGCAGTGGAGAGGGAGACTTTTTGGACCTGTGCTGTTGGTTCAAGGCACATTTAAATGTAAATGTACCTGTGGATGTTACCTGGACACCTTAGGGATCACGATTGTAGAAGCAGATTACATTTCCCTCAGATTCTAAAATGACTTTATCATCTCTCATGTAGTCTCAATACTCACTGCTTTCAAATAGTGGGGTGCTGCCCTAGTCGGTTTGGCATCGCTGTGAGACATCATCATTGTCTAGAGGAGATAGAAAGGATTTCTTCCTGCATAGCCAGGCACCCTCTCTGCTTCATGATCTATCAGGTTCCAGTCTGAGGTTCAGTTCTTACTGGTCTCTCTTCTGCTGCTCATTTCCCATCATCAAGTCCAGTCCAGACGTCTGGGACACTCGCAGTGTCTAGAGTCCCAGCAGCTGGGCTCCGTGCCACTGTCTTCAGACAGTGATGCAGAAACTGAGTATCAACCATGGGGAAAAGGCTGGAGAGATAGGATATGTCTGAGTGTGGTGCATCATCCCACACGGGGCCACTCCCTCCTTCTCCCTGCCCACCACCTCCCTCTACCATTGGCCTTGCATTTCCATCAGGTTGAGGGAACAAATGACTCTCCATGAACCTGGCCCTGTCCAGCTTTATCTCTCACCACATGCCCATGCTTTAGCCACACCAGACTCCTCTCCATCCCCTGGAAGTTCATGTCCCTCAGGTCCCCATTGCCTTTAGCATATCTTAGTTGAGAATAATGTGCTCTACCTTTTCCACATGTAAACCCTGCTCATCCTTAATCCTCAATTCAAGTGCCACCTTTCTTCATCATTTCTCCATCTATCCCTTCTCTGGAACTCCATAACTCCTTATTTCTGATGCCACATATCACAGAAGTTGCAAACATTTGCTTTAGAGTCATCCTGATCCAGACTCAAACCCCAGTTCTCCTAATTGCTAATAATAATACTGGAAAAGTTATTAATTGCTCTGAATGTCTCCTCACTCATTCTAAAATGGGAATAATAATAATAATAATAGCTTCCGCAGGAAGCTAGTTTGGCGCTAAATGACTTGGAACTACACGTATATATTTCGTGTACCACAATGTTAATAAAATACTGTAACATTTAATTTTATTTTTAAGCTACCAATAAGATTTTCCACTCTATATTTTGTAGAGCAGTTTCTTGGATGTCATATACTGCAGCCTGCATTTCCCCAGTGGGTTTAGTCTTTGGCCCACCCCAAAAGAGAAAGTGAGAAAGGCTAGAAATGATGAGACGTGGAGATTGAAGTCAGTATAAGTTTTTATTTGCCATCTTCTTCCCAGTACAAAGCTGCTGTGGATACACCAAAGCACTCCTGCTCCTCCAGGTTGTAGTCATATAACCAAGAACATCCATAAATTTGTCAGCTTCCTCCTCAAGTCCTCTGATACTGTGAAGCATCTGAGATGCCTGGCTCTAGTCCCTGCTACCTACCCAAAATTTTGCAACTCTGACTTTCCTGGTGGGCAGCCCTAAAAAATCCTCACCTTATGTCTTGGAACCCCTCTCAAAATTGCATTTTGGGCTTTCCCTTTTATGAGTTCTCATTTTTTTTCCCAGTGGGAGATTTTACTATCTCTCTCTGTAGGTAGAAATAACTAATACTTACATAGGGCTTATTTGAGCTTGGTATTCTTTTGACCACTTTGCAAGACATTAAGTCATTTAGTTCTCATAATGATCATAGGAAGTAATCTCTATTATTATCCTCATTTCACAGATGAGGAAACTAAGGTATTAAGAGGTGCATTTACCTGCCATTGAACAGCTCGTAAATGTCAGAGCTGGGATTCAAACCAGAGCCATGACTATATCTCTAAGCCACAACCCCTAATGGGCAGGCAGATAGAAAGTCATACAGATGTGGATCTAAAGATTGATTTAGTTTTCCATTTGAGACTCAGCTGCAGTACCACTTCCCCTTAGACACTTCTCCTAGCACCTGCCCATCCTACTGAATTAGGTTCGTCCTTCCTTCCTTCCTTCCTTCCTTCCTTCCTTCCTTCCTTCCTTCCTTCCTTCCTTCCATCATTCTGGATCCACCTCAGTTGTGGCTTGTGACCCTTCACTAGACTGCGGGCTCTGGAGAACTGATGTTTTATTTATCTTTGCCTCACCAGTGTCCAGCACAATGCCTGACACAGCAAAATTTGATGACTGAATGAATAAGTGGTTGAGGCTGTGTCTGTGTACAAAAATCTATGGGAATCAATAATATTCCACTTATGGAAAGCAGGGCCTGTGTTTTGTACATTTTCATATGCCTTCAAATGCTTAGGAGCCATCTCATAATAAAGGCTGCCTAAATGCTAGTTGAAGGAGTGGATGAATAAACAGCTCTTTCCTGGGACCCCCAATAAAATCGGCCTCTGCTCCTCTTTCTGCTCTGAGTCTCTTTTGTCTAATGCTTTAGCCCCACAAGCTTCTGTGTAGCTTATTCATGTTTAAAAAAGAAGATGACACTCTACTATCTTAGAAATACTCTTGACTCCAATTGCTATTTTTAAAAGGGACAAGTGCAATTGTGGTTACAGATCTATGAGAGGAACAGCAGGAGTTTATCATTTGTTGGTGCTGTGGAATAATTCCAACATTTATGGTTCATTTCTCCCTTTCTCACCCCATCGGGTTTACTCAGTTCCTGGGCAAGATTATGTCCTGCCATGATATGAGAAAAACAGTACTAAATCTGATGATGAATCTGTGCCCAGTGAGGAGTTTGGAAGTCCTCTCTCTCTCTCTCTCTCTCTCTCTCTCTCTCTCTCTCTCTCTCTCTCTCTCTCTCACACACACACACACACACACACACAAAAATGGGTGTGCATGTCCTGAGAAGGTTTAACTACCCTCAACATATCACACTCAGTCAGTGGTCTCTAAGGCACTGTGAAGAATACAAAAATAACTAATTTATATAGCTTATCTCTCCCTTTTTCCTGGTCTTCTATCAAGAAAAAATATGTCTATTTTTTAAATATATTTTATTGATTTTTTACAGAGAGGAAGAGAGAAGGATAGAGTTAGAAACATCAATGAGAGAGAAACATCGATCAGTTGCCTCTTGCACACCCCCTCCTGCAACCAAGGTACATGCCCTTGACCGGAATCAAACCTGGGACCTTTCAGTCCGCAAGCCGACGCTTTATCCACTGAGCCAAACCAGTTAGGGCAAATATGTCTATTTTAAATAACATATAACATATGCAATAAATTATTTATGAAGAAAAATATGCCTAGATCAGCCTTTCTCTACATTCTCCATGCCAATATATAGCTGATAGGGAGACCTCAAACCAAGGTGTCTGTTGGGTCCCTTTCATGTGATGACTTCAACTCTGTAGGCGATGATGTGCAGCCTCCAACGTGACCCATGGGAGTCCCTGCCTCTGGGAGTCACACGCTTCTGCAGGGCCCTCCATGTTCCATTAGGATTGACCTCCGTGACCAATAGCATTTTATGACAATTGTGCTAACATATCACTTCTGAGATTAGGTTAAACACCTCCTAGAACTTGTATCTTGATATTGTTCTCTCCCTCTCAGCTCATTCACTCTGGGGAAGCCAGCTCACATACTGTGAGCAGCCCTATGGACCGGCCTACAAGGTGAGGAGTTTAAGCTTCCTGCCAACATGCATGTGAGTGACTTTGGATCTCTAAGCCAATGAGGCATTGGGATGGCCACAGACCCAGGAAACATCTTGACTGCAACTTTAAGAGACTCCCTCCATTGGAACCATCCCTGATTCCTAGACCTCAGACAGGTGAGATCATCAGTACTGGTTATTTTAAAGTGCTAAGTTTGGGGATAATTGTGCAGAAATATTTAATGTGTACAGCTTTGTAGTTAGATCGGAGAGTTGAAATCAAACAGACTGTGCTGGCACTTTCTAGCTGTGTGGCCTCTGTGAGCCCCAGTTTCTCACCTAAAAAATGTCAACTTCATCTCATACCTTAAAGAGACATGATTAAATGGAATAAAAGGCATATAGAACCCTTAATACTGGGATTTCCCAGGATTAGTGCTAGGCCAGTGTTCATTGGTTTTGGGGCTTTTTGTTTGTTTTATTTTGTTAATCCTCACTTGAGGGTATTTTTTCCCATTGCTTTTTCAGAGAGCACGAAAGGGAAGGATGAAAGGGAGAAGAGAGAGAAAGGGAGAGAGAGAGAAACATCGGTGTGAGAGGGACACATTGACTGACCAGTTGCCTCCCTCTCTTGCCCTGATCAGGGTCGGGGAGCAAACCCACAATCCAGATAAGTGCCCCTAACCAGGGATTGAACCCAAGACCCTTCAGTGTGCAGACTGATGCTCTCACCACTGAACACACCAGCCAGGTTTAGTTCTTAATTTAAAGAAACATCTAGTATAAATCTAGATATTTTAAAAAAAACACCTATTTCATTTGCATTTGGTGTACAACTAGTTTCTAATGAAAACAGAGAAAACATATACCAGTAAGCACACAATGAGCAGCAACGATGACATGGGCGGGAGGCAGGGAAACATGTTGGATGCCCGGGTGCCCAGAATGGAGCCCATGGTCTGACTCATTTGCACATTAATAAAAATCACCACAGAGAGGTTTTTTGCTTAATTGAAGGACCTGGACATTTTTTGCATGACAGCCCATACTCTGGGGAGAAGTCCTATTGCTCAGATAGACTTGAACAGCTTCTTTTCTCTCTTTTAAGGATGTTGTGTAATAAATTTTTAAAACCTCTTCTTTTCCTGACACCCAACAACCCCCCAAACAGGCTATGAGCACCTCGTGCAGGTGGCTTCGTGCACCAGTGTGATACCAAGGTTCACCATAACTCAAATACAAGGTTTCAGAGCCTATTTCTACAGGCAAGCTTCATATCTTTTTCAAGGCAACGTGCCACATTTATTGTAGTCTTTGTACATTTCTTAACCATTAACATTTGTAAATTGTAACACTGGTTTCATTAGGTTCCTATCTTTTTCTGTGTATCACAGACAGAGTTTATGAATGTTGTTTCCCTAACCCCATTTTTTTTCTCATAACTCCTGTTGTTTTCTTTGTGCGATTTTGCATACTGTTGCATAACGGGATCCTTGATCAGAGGTCAGCAAATTAGGGTTCTTATGCCAAATCCAGACCATTTGGAGGAATATAATATTTCTGGAACACAGCCATGCCAAAGTGTTTATATATTGTTTGTGGTTGCTTTTGAACTACAGTGGCAGAGTTGAGTGTCTGACAATTGCCACAGCCCGTAAAGACTAATGTATTTACTACCTTGTCCTTTACAGAAGAAGTTTGCTGGTGTGTCTTATGAAGGTTAGGAGAGTGAAGCTAAGTTTTTCAATCCAAGGTCATGAACCCTTCACTCCAAGGTCAAGATCACTGATTCAATATCAAGACATTTTGCAGGAGGATGAAAAAACTCAGAGGTATTAGTACTGGATACCCAATAAACAAGGTAAATATGGGGGAAATACCTTTGATACAGTGTTATTAGATGTTTCCAAAAGCATCAATGTATTCATCATAGGAAAAATTAGGACTTTTTTTGGTGTTCCTTACAGTTTATTCATTTTTTTATTGTTTTAATTTGAACTGCATATGGCATGTGCGGGCAACTCTTCCATGCTTAGGGTCTCTAAAATTTTAATTCAAGGAAGAATTGTGGCTACTGGGCTAGACGTTAAGATTAAGGCAGGGCAACAAAGGGTGGTCAGATCATTGTGGCTATACCTCTTGGTGTATCCCTCTTCCCAAACCACCTGACCTGGCTCTTCTACTTTCTAATACATAACTTCAGTGTGAGTTCCAGCCCCATCATTTTCTGCTGTTTGAGGGGAATTACTTAACCTTCTTCTGCTCCTATTTCCTATCTATGAATTAGAGATAATAGTATCTACTCAAGAGATATTTCACACAAAGTCTTTAACAGTATCTGCTACACAATTAAGCAATCAGAAAATGTTATTTTAAATTTTATTTAAGTTCCCAATATTTTTTCCACAATGACGACTTAGTAAATACTGGAAGGGAACACGTAGGAGTGACTTCTTTTCTACTTAGAAGAAATCAGGTATTTTTTTCCTCTAATGATCTTAGATCTTCGAAGTAAAACCATGCTTCATGTCCTAATTTGTATCAAATGGTCCTTTAATCACTTTTCTACCCATAAGAAGACAAACCACTTTTGAAAGGATTTTAGTCCAGAAGGAAAAGAACACACACACACACACACACACACACACACACACACACACACACACGTGCTGGCTTCTATGCTGCACCAATGCTCTCTATTTAAATCACAAGAGTCCTATCTGATTGTTATTATTTGCATTTCACCTATGAGCAAACCAAAGTTTGGAATAACTTTTCTGCTTGCTTGATGGCCCTGCCAGGACTCTGCTTATCCTGGGTTTCGTTTGCTTTATCAACCAGGGGCAATTTTGCCCTTTGTGGGACCTTTGGCAATGGGATGGGGGAGAGGTAGGGCATGGGTGCCACTAACATGTAGTAGGTAGAGAGGCCAGGATGCTGGTAAATAGCCCCAAAATATTCGTCCCAAAGTGGATGTAATACTGAGGTTGAGGACTCTGGGCCATGTCATCCTGCTTCAGAGATTTGAATAAATGGAAAGAAAACATATGCAAATGAGATTTCTAAAGGACTTGCTGAAATGGTTTCAGTTAATTATTAGTCAATTAAATGGATAAAATGTTGATAAAATGGACTCCTTTTGAAATCTTTTAGTTGCGTTAACATCTATTTTTCACCACTTCCACTGCTCCTGAGACTAGTTAAATGGCTGTTTGCAAAATGTGTGGAACATGTCAAGGAGAAAAGGGGATGCTCTTTGGTGTTGCAAATACCATGTTGGCATTGCCCAACATTAGCAGAATTCCCTCAGAATAAACTCCAGATGCCAGATGTGATTCTCAAGGCCACTCTGAATAATGCTGTGCCAAGCAGTGATACTAAGAGAACGTGCTCATGGGTATGTTTTTTTTAAAACTGTGATTCATATCTCCTTGGGACTGTCAGACATGAAGCAAATGCTGCTGGTGCTTCATCCAAATCCCCTCTACCAGATAGGGGCGCCCAGCTTCTGTGATTTTTGCTGCTGAGGGTACACAGCTGCCCCCAGGGAACTTGGGCCCCATCCTGACAACAAAGGCTCCAGGCTGCCCACAAATGGGAATGAAAGGCTGGTCCTCTTGCCTTAAGGAGGACCAGTTCCATGGTACACTTCATATTCTGGAGCTCCCCAAGGGATCAAGGCTGAAGCTAGACTCCAACTAAGGCTGCATCCTTGCATAGATTTCTTCCCCTGCTCTGTTAGGCCTCCTATACTTCTCTTCTCCTGAGAGCAGCCCGAATCAGTCACTTTTACAAAAATGCCTGCTAGGGCTTGGGGTCTATGGAACTGGACCCAAAACACATGGGCTCAACACATCCAAATGACTATGATGAGCCTCCACAGTGACATTCTCCTTGACCCCAGTATATCTCTGTTGTTCCTTAGCCAGGGGGTAAAGGAGATGCAGGGGTGATCAGAGCTCAGAAAGGTGTGGTCAGAGAGGTGCCAAGTTCTGCCTGCTGACCCAAAGAATACTGGGAGCTTGTCTTCCCAAACACAAGCTTTTCCCTGAGAGGAGCAATTTGTGCCCTTGGCCTAAAACCAGGCCTCAAGGCAATTGCGGATCTGCCACATTCCCAGCTCCCATCAGACTTAGTGGAGAGAAATTTATCTTACTTCATCATTTGTATTGAGTTTACACATTTAAGATTGTCAGCACAAAATAGTCCATGAAACTTTGCATCCCTTAAAAAGGCTATTATATTTTATGTGAAATGATTATTTTATTTTCTTTTTCTTCCATGATTCCTAAAGTTCTTGAGACATATCTCAACCTATTTCTACTACCCAGTCCACCAACACAGATTTTGGTCAGCAGGTAATTAAAATAACAATTAAGACTATTACTTAAATATGATTTTCTAAGCAGTCCTTGGTGAATATAGGATTTTTCTTCAGGACATGTTGGGCTTTTTTAAACACACAGTCATGAAGTTAAAAGGAAATTTATGAGTTTTCTCTCCTCTGAACACACATTTCAGAGGGATTTTTTGTCCAAGTGAAGATATACATTTATGTATTAATTCCACGTGTATTTGTTGTTGTTGTTTTAAATATATTTTATTGATTTTTTACAGAGAGGAAGGGAGAGGGATAGAGAGTTAGAAACATCAATGAGAGAGAAACATCGATCAGCTGCCTCCTGCACACACCCCCACTGGGGATGCGCCCGCAACCAAGGTACATGCCCTTGACCAGAATCGAACCCAGGACTCTTCAGTCCACAGGCCGACACTCTATCCACTGAGCCAAACTGGTTCGGGCCCACGTGTATTTGTTTAATACCTTCCTTGTGCCAGGTGCTGTTTTAGCCATTGAAGATACAAAGATGAGCAAAACAGACAAAATCCCTCCCTTCTTTGAGCTTATTTTTTAATGGGGACAGATAAGAACATGAATACACTGATAAACGTATGTTATTATATCATCCTATATAATAAAAGGCTAATACACAAATTGTCCCCTCAACCGGGAGTTAACCGGGAGTTTGACCAGGGGGGGCCAACTGGCCAACAGCCCATGGCCCCTCATCTGGCCAGCTGCAGCCCCTCCCCCTGGCCAGCCCCCCCGCCTTTGCCCCCCACTCAGATTGGGGCAGGCCCTCCGGACCCCACCCATGCACGGATTTGTGCACCGGGCCTCTAGTATGTTGATAAATGAAAGGAAGAAACATTTAGCAGAGTAACACCTCACTTTAGAGAAGATTATGATATAGTGTAACAGGACCAACACATAGGGATATTTGGGGAAGAGCTCTTAGGCAGGGTGCCAAATCCCTGAGACTGAAACATGATTGACAGGTTCAAGGAGTGTCAAGGTCACTAGCAGGAGCACAGAGAGCAAGGTGGAGGGTGGGGTGAGTAATGAGGCTGTTGCATCTTACCAGAGATGCTGAACAATTCAAGTAAGTCAGTTCTTCATAATCCCTCCTATTACAGGGCAATTGGCTTCCTCTGCCCCGGTTACCAAAGGCTAGTAACACCCAATTTATTATACAGCCAAACATATGTCCTACTCATTTCCAATAGCACACTGGAATACAGAATTAGGCCCCATGGAGGACTAAGCTTTATAACACGGAAGTGACAGGGTCAGGTTTATATTGCTAAGGTCGCTGTGGCTGCTGAGTAAAAACAGATTGAATGAGTGGGGAGTGAAGAAGATGCACCATTTATAATGCTATTGCAGTGGTCCAGGTAAGAGATAATGATGGCCAAAGCTAGGAAATGTCAGAGGAGGTGGTAAGAAGCAGTTGGTTTGGGAATATAATTTGAATGTGCTGGATGTGCTGTTGTTAGAAGTGGAGTGAGTGAAAGAGACATGTCATGGGAAACTCTAAGGTTTGCTATTATTATTGTTCTTCTGCTTATAAGCAAGTGTTAGAAATAATGTAGTTAGCTACTTTATCCTTTTCTGGTTAATTGCTGCGTTTCTTGTGTGTGTGTGTGATGCAAGCCTTCATATTTGAATGTTACTTCTATCCCTAGAGTTTTAGTCTTGACACTGTTTTGTTGGGGAGCTGATCTGTGAATGGTAGCTCATTTAGCAGCATCCCTCTGGCCTTTATCCCAGCAGTATATGCAAGTAGTACCTTACTCCTAGTGTGACAACCAAGACATTGTCCAATGTCCCTGGAAGGGGGAGAGGCAAAATTGTCACCAGTTAAGTATCACTGCTCTAAGCAAAAGTGACAGTGAGGCTGTGGTCCTGGTTCTGCCTCTGAGTGACCTTGGGCAAGTCACCAAACCTTCCAGGGCTCTATTTTTTGCAGTGTGTTTATCATACATCTAAGTAGGACGTCTGTAAACTCAAGTTGAAAATGCTATAAATTAGTTAACTAAGTTCGCTTTACTGAGGAATTAACTTCCATTGAATTTCAAATGAATAGGGTCTCTAAAATATCTATCCAATATAAACATAAAATGGGTTTTCCTTCTGGAAGAGAAAATTGCCCCACCAATTACAGCTAGCAGGGAAATTTTGCTAATAGGCATTCCCAGATTCTAAAATAGCTTCTCAGCTTTCCTGTTTGCAAAGGACAGTTGAGAACTTACAACCACAGCTGTCTATGTATGGTTTTCCATGGGCCTTATTGGGCAAGTTGGTTCAATAAAGTCTAGCTTTTGGTAGACAATATTGAATTATGGCAGGAACTGGTGGGGATTATTTTGCTACACTGCATATGCTCTTTTGCCCAATTAGAGCTGTCCATAAACAGATGTTGAAAAAGAAAAAAAAATTGTAGGAACCTCTTATAAATTATCTTGAAAATCTCCCAAGATTTTTGTGAAACTATTCCCTCTAAATCAGGGGTGGGGAACGTCCAACCCTTGGGCCGAATAAGGCCCATGAAATCATTTAATCTGGTCCTGCCAAGGCTTTAGGGGTGAGTTAATTAAATCTTTGACCAAATATATCCTGCTACACTTTAAGTTGATAATTTTGTATGGCCTTCGAATGATGTTATAAATACCCAAATGGCCCTTGGCAGAAAAAAGTTTCCCCACCCCTACTTTAAATAAGGGGATAGTTTTCCTTAGTTACCCAAAATTTGAAATTGAGGGGTGTTCATAATTAAAAGGATGGTTCTCATTTGAATAAACTGAGATTGACATGATATAGGCTCACCTCTAATCAGAGCAGAATTGGGACCAGAGGCTGGGTCTCTTCATCTTAGGTCTTAGACTTAGACTATGCTCACCACATCTACAATGCCTGCTGCTTGCCAGATATTGATGAAGCAAGCCAGCACATAAATCTATGGTTGGTTATGAAGGTTTATTTACAAAATCATGGATAAAATAGTAAGTCAAACTTTATTTCTATATATTAGTGTCTGTGTTATAAAATGGCAAAAAGCTAGTGTGTGTGTGTGCGCGCGCATGTGTCTGTCCTCTATTTGGATGACTTATATGTGGGGTTTCTACTTTATAATATCTGTGGATGCTTTTTATTAAATGAGAAAGATAAATCAATTTTCTATATTTATCCCAGCATTCTAGCTTCACTAAGCTTGGCCACTGCCAGAGCCTTTTAACAAAAGCAGAGTCAGCTGAATGAGCCAGGCCCCTTTTTGTTTTTTTTCCTGAATTCTAGATGGCCATGGATTTCCTTCCTGGCCATATTCAGTGGTTAGTGCTAGATGCTCAATGGTAAATTGATTTGTGGTATTGATTACTCTAAATTAAGCCATATATATATATATATAAAGTGATCCCAAGAGGACTAGCTCTGGTGGCTTTGAGAGGGGAAACCTTGAGATGACTTTTGGAATTCTAATGATAGTAAGGCAATTAAGCTTTGGGAAGATGGCAGTGATGTGGCCCACCATGTAAAAGGCCAGGATTACCTGGCCAGTGTGGCTCAGTACTTGAGCGTCAACCTATGAACCAGGAGATCACAGTTGTATTCCTGATCAAGACACATGCCTGGGTTGCAGGCCCCAGTAGAGTGTGTGCAGGAGGCAGCCCATCAGTGATTCTCTCTCATCATTGATGTTTCTATCTCTCATCCTATCCCTTCCTCTCTGAAATCAATAAAAGATATATATTTTTAAAAGGCCCAGGATTTATGGACATCTCAACTCTGAAGAGCTCTGTGGAGCGGGCTCTCCCTGGAAAAGTGGTGGAATAAGAAAACAACACATTTATAGCCCAAGGTAGATCACCAGCATACCTTAGAGTCCATATGGCTATTTATAGGAGGTTCTAAATTTTCATTGGCCAGAGGAATTGCAAAGAACTTATTATTCCCTTTATTTTTTGTTCCATAGATATTTGAATTTTTATTTTCACGTAGCTTAATTCGAGGCAGAAAGGGGAATACAAAGGTCAATATGACACAGACCTACTCAAGAAATGTATGAAGTCATATGGGTCAGCCTCTCATAGATATTCCTAACTGTACTATATAATCATGGCAAAATAAAACAAATACTGTGATAGAGAGGTGGTCAAATATAGAGTAGCAGAAGAAAGTACAACTAATCCACTTATAAAAGCTCTAGATAGCAAGTATATTAATTAGAATGCTTCCAACTGCAAGTAGCAGAATACCTAATTAAAAGTGGCTTAAACTAGTACTGGGGATCTTGTTAAAACACAGTTTCTGATTCAGTATTTTAGGGATAATACCCAAGATTTTGCAGTTTTCACACATTCTAGGATATTTTAGTACAGTTGGTCCACTGACCACCCTTTTGAATAGCAAAAACTTGTAAAACAAGTTTCTGTGTTTTCTCATAACAAAAGTTTAGAGGTAAGTGGTTACAGGGCTCATTATGACAACAATAAGAACCCAGGTCTTTCCATTCTTTCCCTCCTCACCATGATGGCTACTGTCTTCAGGATTTTTCCCTCATAGTCTCAAAACAACTGCAATAGTTCTAGGCATCATGCACAGAAATGGAAAAGTACATGATTAGTAGAAAGGAAGTGTTTTGTTTTTTCTCAAAATTCTTGTTAAGGGGAAAAGGCCCTTACTAAAAAATGTACTAGCAGCAAGCTTCCCCTTGGTTTCCATTAATCAGAATCATGCCTGATGCCCATACTTCATTGCAAGGGCTTCTGGGAAAGCAGGTTCTCAACCTCTATAGTGAGAAATGGGCTCTGTTGAAAAAATGCTGGGGAGGAAAATGGTGATTTAGTTGGATTCCAGTGGTATTCTGCCATGTGAGGCTTGAGTTCTGTTGTCCATGAGCATCTTGAAGTGCTAGTCATACCCCACTGAGTTAGCACGTGGAAGGGATGATTAGAATCTTTCATAATGTAGGTATTTAGATCATGTCAGATGCCTTAATTTGCCTCATCACCATCTCCCTCTATTGGTTCATGACTTACCATCCCTCCTTCTATGGTATTGATTCAGAACACTAACATTTCTCACCTGGAGTATTGTGATAGAGTGCTAATGATCTCACTATCCCCATCCCTGTATGTACACCTCTCATCCATCTTTCATACAGCAGTCAGAGACTTCTAGCCTGCAAATGTGACTATGATACGCTTGTTCAAAATTCTTTAATGGTCCCCATACCCTTCAATATAAAATATTAACTCCATAGTATAGTCATCAAGTCTCATTATAATTTCCTCTCTGCTACTTATCCAGCCTCACCATCCAACACTCCCTACCAAAAAGTCAAAGTCACTGATTTAAAGAGAATAAGAGTAATTTTCCTAGGACTGATGATTAAATTCTATGTGTATAAAGTCATCTACTTAAGAATTCCTTTCAATATTTCCATAGATCATGAAGAGTGATTACTGGGATTCCCCTGATTTAGAACATCTATATTTTCTGAGCTACTTCATATCTTAGATGCTTAATCATCAAGGTCATCCTCAAATATCCCAGTAGGATTTAATACTGAGGTCTCTTGGGCCTTTCCACTCACTGAGACTGGAAGCCATTAGGAGTCCAAGTTCTTATTTCCTTAATATTAACTTTAGTATGCCTTCATGTCCATGATTTACTATGTTCTACCCTAGAGGACTTTCTGATTTACTGAAGTTTCACTATGCATGATTTTTTTTATTATATTACTTTTATCATGCTGTCAGAGGTAGGTCACAGACTGCTTGCTTTCCCCACCTGTCTACCACCTCCTAAAATCGCAAGCATGGAGCCTGACATATATTAATAAGTGCTTAGTAAATGCTCTTTCCATTCTCTTCCTTAGACATTTATTGAGCACCTCTTATATGGTTTGGTGGTAGAGTTGAAAATCCAACTCTAGGTCCCAGCCTTTAAATGATCAGACTTGAGTTCACATTGACCGTGGTAGTTTGATTATCGCCTTATTGATAGTATGTACATAGAACATTTGGAATGAGGAGGTAATAGTCTTGAGGTCTTCCTGGAGGATTTGGAAATGTAACTTGGGGATGATATAGTGGGAAACACTTAAGCTATGGAGGAACTGGCTTCATGAGGTTAAGATGCTGGACAGTATCTCAGCAAGAGGCACGTGAGTGTGGTGAATTTGGGGGGACTGAGCAACTTAACTTGCTGGATCCTAGAAGAAGCAGAAGTGGCAGAGGTTAGTGCTATTAAAATAGACCGGAGATTATAATTAGACTGTAGGCTGTATAACAAAGTTATGATTTTAGTATGAACCACTGAAAAATTTTGAGTAAGAAATGTGCAGGCTAGGGAGAGGATTACTCTAGCTGTTGTGCTTAGAATAAAGGGAGGGTGGGTGGAGAGCTGGGGACAGAGACTTTTTAGGAGGGTGTTAGAGTACTCAGGTAAGAAATGATAATGCTCTGAATCAAGACAGCAGTGGGGTGGGGGTTGGATAATGTGGTACAGATAATTAGAGCGATGTTTGGTGGTGCATACGGAGGCTAAAGGTGAATATGACTTAGTGGCGAGTATGTAATGAGCAAGGAGAAGACTATGAGTTTCAGTTTTCTTCATTACGAAAAGATCTCCCCTTGCTGAAATTATTGCATGGCTCCTTGTGTACCAAGCTGTGTGCCAGACATACCCAACAACCTGTAAACAGAACTCAGTCTTGATTCCGGGTAAAGCTCACTGGCAATATCTCTCCCAATCTAACTCTTGAGGAAATGAGTACTGCGGCTCATAGAAACAGAACATTGGCCACGTGTGAATATTGCACTTGCCTCTGGAGTATGATCTCTATTTTTATTGAACAACTGTCAGTTGGCCATGCAGCATTGCCAACAACACACTGAAAATAGAATGACGGCAATTACCTCAGCAGAGATTAACACAGAAAGTAAAATTGCACTTATGTAATACTCATCTTCCAGGCACTGAGACCAGCCTTCCGTTGGTTTCTCTGTATCAGTTTCAGCATCATAAGAAAATGACACCATCTCTATTCCCATTGGAGGTACCCACCCTCTCCAATTCCTGCTTCTTTCTTCCTGTGTTCTCTAAACCTTTTCTCAGCGCAAACACCAGAACACGGAGCTTTTTCCAGTAATTATTTTCCATCAAGACACTGCAAACAGATGAAAGATAATATTAGCTAACAACATATCAGCACTCCTCTGGTGTTTGGCAACTACTTGTCAATAAACTTCAGGAAAAAAATGCTTGCATTTTAGGGAATGTCAGGACTAAGAGGAACTTGAGAGATGATTTAGGCCAGTCCTCTCAATTTACAGAGGAAAACAGTGAAGCCTGGGGAATTAAGTGATTCATCCAGGCTTCCTTTGCCCCTTAAATTTGGAGAGAGAACTGAAAACCCAGCCTCCACTCCAACAAGGGCATTTCCCCAATGCCCTGGGCTTCTTACAATAAACCAGGGATGATAGGAATAGGGGAAGCTTCCTTGTCACATCCCTAACACCACCAGGGGTAGAGGAAACTTCAATATAAAAGAAGAAAGTCAACCCCATAACTACATACAGAACTGACTCCAGACCAACCAGAAGAAATATTGTGCTAGTTTCCATGAGTGCTACCGAAGAGGAAGGAAAGCCTGAATCAGCAGTTACACACTTAGATGTGGATATGATAGAATGATTCCATTTTGATAAAATAATAAATAAAATAGCTATAATGGGATACAAAAAAATAAGAACAACTAATTGCTCAGTTTCTTCTTTCTTTTTTAAATATTTTTATTGATTTCAGAGAAGGAGATAGAGATAGAAACATCAATGATGAGAGAGAATCATTGATCAGCTGCCTTCTGTACGCCCCACACTGGAGATGGAGCCTGCAACCTGGGCATGTGCCCTGACTGGGAATGGAACCATGACCTTCTGGTTCATAGATCGAAGCTCAACCGCTGAGCCCCGCCAGCTGAGCTGTTTCTTTTTTTAAACTCATTGATCCACTCCCTTCAGGGTCATAGTGAAGGGGCCAGAGAGATGACTTAGCTTGAGTTACCCTAGAGGCAGACCCTTGAGATAAAGGTGAGAGTTCCAGTAGTTTGTTTGGAAAGTTCTGGTAGAGGTCTAGGGAAGTGAGGCATGAAAGGAAAGGGAGCCAATAAAGAGTTCACATTTAAGAAGTTAGTGTGTGGGTACTTGGGCACAGTCACACTGAGGACAGTGCAGAACATTCCTTAGAGTCATACCAGCAGAGGAGTAGAGTGTAGGGTATCTACCCATCAATTCTGATCAGTCACTGGAGGTGGGGCAGTGGGTCCCCTGGGTAGCACTTCCAGGCTGCAAGGGATGAGGCATAGAGTAGCAGGTGCTTGCAGGAGGCAGTGAGACTGGGAATGGTGATGCCTAGGGCATGTAGTGGAGCACCAACAGCTACAAGCTTCCATCCTGATGATGAGACTTTCCAAGGAGGAGCTAACTGGCAAGTACTGGAGGCAGTACCATAGCCCTGAACTCACTTGTCTTTAAAGTGAGGACTTATTCTGTGTTCACTAAATTCTTAATAATTAGAACTGGAATCATATATGAAGCGATATTACAGTCCAAGACTACCCCCTTTCAGCTTATTGCTCCCTAAGAGATTTCTGCCCCTTGGAGAAATATGTTAATATGTGATTGTGGTGGGCTAGTGTGAGCACACAGTGTGGAGTTCAAATCCTGATGCCAGTATATAGAATCTGTGTGCAAACTGTTGGATCAAACTGTTTACTCTCTCATAACAAGTTCTCTCAATTCATAGTTGCCCCCACCTCTACTTCTTAGTCTGGTAACAAATGAAATGAGATGTTTGATGACCCTTAACACAGAGGCTGGTTTTTAGTGTGAATTCAATAAATAGAAGTTTTGTTTTTTGGTTTTCCTATTTCTTTCTGGAAGTAAGGAAGAGATGCAACAAAAAATACATTAACTTGCCCTGGCCAGGTAGCTCTGTTGGTTGGAGTGCCACTAAAAGGTTGTGGGTTTGATCCCCAGTCAGGGTGCGATGAGAAGAAGTAACCAATCCATTTCTCTCTCTCTCTCTCTCTCTCTCTCTCTCTCTCTCTCTCTCTCTCTCTCTCTCTCTCTCTCTCTCTCTCTCTCTCTTCCCCTTCCTCTCTCTAAAATCAATAAAACATATCCCTGGGTGAGGATAAAAATATGCATTAATTCATTCAACAAATATTTTTTTTTAGTATATTTTATTGATTTTTTACAGAGAGGAAGGGAGAGGGATAGAGAGTTAGAAACATCGATGAGAGAGAAACATCGATCAGCTGCCTCCTGCACACTCCCCGCTGGGGATGTGCCCACAACCAAGGTACATGCCCTTGACCGGAATCGAACCTGGGACCCTTGAGTCCGCAGGCCGATGCTCTGTCCACTGAGCCAAACCGGTTAGGGCATCATTCAACAAATATTTATTAAATTCCTACTATGTGCAGAATTCTATTACAATCACCAGGGTAGAGGCTCAAAGAATTAAAATCCTATCCTCATGAAGCCACCATTCAGGTAAATCACAAAATACTGGAATCCTGTTTGTACAGGTCAGATCCTGTTTTTATTGTCTGGAAAAACAGAGTTTAATTTATGTTATTCTTTGGGCTTTTAACTTCTCAAAATATAAACTTCATATCAAAATGTCCCCAAGTGCTCTCTCTCCAACCGTTAATCAAACATATCCTGAGAAGCATTTCTCACATCTTTCTTTGATATTGCATTAGCTGGAATTCTTTTGGTCCCAAGTGACAGAAGCCAAATTTGAACTAATTTAAGGGAAAAGGTGAATTTATTGAAAACAGAAGATGAATAAAAAGCTGTGGGGAAAGCAGACACATGGCTTACCCTCCACACAGCTGGGACCAGGGACTGAGACCCTACGGAGAATCATTGTGCATCTCACATCTGGCCCTGGGTGGTGGCTTTATCACACACACTGCAGTGTGGCTTTCTCCACATGGAAGAAGCGTGCCTGCTCACAGCTCCAACAGTTTACATCTTGCGGCTTTAGCCACACAAGTGAATAACTCAAATCTCCCAATGTTTTTGTCTAAAATTGCCAGGGAAGAGATTCTGATCATCACAACCTGAGACAGGGATTCCCTACTGGATCATTCAGCTTTGTAGTTAGAAGATATTTACCACATTACTGAGGACTAAGAGGGCCCTCACAGCATCCTGTAGGTACCCACACGACCTGTCAAGACATCCAAAAGGCTGATACTCACATCATGGACACCTTTCTGGCAGGTGTCAATGATGTGAGAATATAAACAAATATTATATATTTATGTATAAATAGCAGCTCTGGAAGCTGGAGAAATGAACAAAACAATAGAGCTGGAAGAGGCCACATCTTAGTCAACATAGGTATCCATGAGTAGATTACTTCCTGCAAATTAGTCAAGGATATTAAAAAACATTAAAATGGATTATTCACCATTTATGTGTTGGAGAATTAATAATAGCTTAATAGATCATATTAATGTTCTTGAGTGCTTCCAAAGTACTGTGGAACTTCCAAACATTTTCCAGTTTCATAGACTTCATTCGCTCCCCTGTGGAGCAGCTCAGGAGCAATATTACCAGTTTGGAGATGGAATGATTGAGTTGGAAAGGCGAGAGGCATTGAATTATTCATCTTTTCAATAAGCAGGTATCAAGCACCCACTCCATGTGTGGCTCTGGGCAGATGGTTTTGTGGGTATAAGCCATGGGTGGGCAAACTTTTTGACTCGAGGACCACAATGGGTTCTTAAACTGGACCGGAGGGCCGGAACAAAAGCATGGATGGAGTGTTTGTGTGAACTAATATAAATTCAAAGTAAACATCATTACATAAAAGGGTACGGTCATTTTTTTTTTTAGTTTTATTCATTTCAAACGGGCCGGATCCGGCCCGCGGGCCGTAGTTTGCCCACGGCTGGTATAAGCTGATTGAAATAAAGTCTCTTCTCTCATGGAGCTTATAGTCTAGTAGCTTATAGTCAAGTCAACATAAGGCCCAGATCAACAGCTAGCTCTAATACAAGTCAACATAAGGCCCAGATCAGATGGATAAACATGACAAGCTAGAGGAAGCTATGAGATAGGTCTGGGAAGAACGTTAAATTGCAGAAACTCATGAAAACCATATAAAATTTAGTTCAGTCTGTAGAGTTATAAATTCATCTAAATGACTAGTCCTCTTATTTTTTTAAATGAATAATAAACCCATTTCTCATATCCCCAATCTCTGTCTCTGGCAATCACCAATCTACCAACAGTATTCTGTATCTAACAGTGTGTTTTAAGTCATGTATGAGTGAGATCATATAATATTTGTCTTTGCCTGACTTATTTCACTTAGCATAATACCCTTGAAATTCATTCATGTTGTCACAAATGGCAGGATTTACTTCTTTTTTATGGCTGAATAACATTCGTGTGTGTGTGTGTGTGTGCGTGTGTGTGTGTGTGTGTGTGTTTATCCATTCATCCATTAGTGGACATTTAAGTTGTTTCTATGTCTTGGCTATTGTAAATAATGCTGCAATGAGCTTAGGGGTACAGACATATCATTATACATAATAATTTCATTTCCTCTGGATAAATACCCAGAAGTGCAATTGCTTGATCATATGACAGGTCTATTTTTAATTTTTTGAGAAACCTCTGTATTGGTTTCCATTGTGACTGTACCCATTTACATTCCCAGTTAGTTCTCCAATTCTTAATGGCCTGATCTCAATAAATGAAAGAAAAATTGATCCATTTGCCTAAACCATTCAGACAACGAGCTTGTTCACTCATTTATTTTGCCCAGTGAGTTCTGGAGTAAAATGTATAATAGTGGGTGGAGACTAGATTGTTTGTATAATGGGCAACCTGGGTTTTCATTACTCAGGGAAGGTCTTATTTCTATTGGGGTCCTCATTGTGAACCCAACTGCCATGAAGTGAGGAAACCTATGAGAAACTGTAGAGAGATGCATATGGAGAAGCCCCGGTGGAGAGAAAGTGAGGTCCCTGGCCCTGAGCTCCTATTGAATGCCAGCGGCCAGCCCAGTCTCTAAGGCATGAGAGGGAGCCATTTGGGAAGCACATCCTCCAGTTCTGAGTTCAGTGGCCCTAAGCTGACACTGAGTGAGCCAGAAACGAACCTTCCTCCCTGAGCCTTGTCCCAATTCCAGATTCAGGCTAATAAAAGATAGTTATTATTTTAAGCCAAGAAGTTCAAGAGTGGTTTGTTATTAAGAATAGTTCATTGGAACACCTTCCACAAAGAATTCATGACAGTAACATTTTTTTTTTGCCTTGATTCCATTCATTCATTAGACAGCAAGGTTTTAGAGTCCCCAACCACTGAGATTTCAGAAATTTAACTCAGGAGCTCAGAGGAATGCTTTTCCATTTCTGTATACAGTTTCAAAGGGAGAATACAACTCAAAATTCAAAGAATTTCCTTTACATGCAAAATTAATTTTAAAACGATGCACTCCCATTACTTAAAAAAAAGTTAAACTAAAACCACCAATAAATGGTATTTGCCTCTATATATGTAACAGTTGTAATATACACAGACAAGTTTTACATAATCTCCATCTCTGACCCAGAGGGCACTACTGTAAACGTGAAGGTCATTGAATCTCATGACCTTTCAATGCGAGGCTTTTGTCTCTAATTCACTAATCAAAAGTTACAAATATAGCTTCTGATACCTCCTCTCTCCTCTTCTTTTTTATTGGCTGTCAAGACAAGGCAGGGCAGCAGCCAATCAGCTCTTTATATTAAACAGTGAATTTTGCTGAGCTGGACTTGACTACTGGTTGCTACAAAACAAATCTAAGTTTATATCAGAGGTGACAAACTCCATGCCCTGTCATTTATCCTTTTTATAGCATGGGTGACACCAATAGTCAGCAAGTCTTGTTGATGATTATGTGAGTCAACTAAAGCAGAAAACATCTGAGTCTATAGATTTCCTTTGTTAATTGTCAGAAATTGTTTTCTTTTTAATAAAAGAAAAACTAAATTAAAAACAAATTCCACTGCTTTTGATTACTAGACAAATTTTTAAAAAGAAACCCATAATCTTAGTATTAATAGCCATAAACACTATTAACTCGGGTGTATTTTAGTCTAGACATGAGCTAACTACATACATATGTAACCAAAAATGCACTATACTGTGAACCCACCTTTATACATTTAATGATTTCCAAAAACCCCCAAAATATGTTGAGATTTTATTATGTAGTAATAAGCACTGTACTAAATGCTTCACAAATACTATTTTATTTAAAGCAAAACAGCAATCTGAGATAAATATCATCAATCCAATTATATAGCTGAGGTCTTAAAGGTCAAGATCACAGCTAGCAAGTAGAAATGTCCAGCTCCAAACCTAAATTTGTCCAGATTTGAATTTTTGCTGTTCTGTCTCTCATCTTGTGCACCTGAATTTTTAAACTAAAATTATATTATAATTATCCTTTATGACAATATTCGCCTATTCACTTGTAACAGTTTGATGTCCAACTAGTATTCCATTTACAGTGTTTCAATATATTGTACCATTCCTTTCTTGCTCGACATTTGAGTTTGGTTTTGTTTGTTCTCAATTTCCTCCCAGTATAAACAACACTGCAGTGAATATTCTTGTAGATAAGTCTTACACATCATCAATTATTTCCTGAGGAATTTCTAGAAGTCAAGTCATTGGGATAATGGCCTGAAAAAATTTTATGTTTTCAATAATGATGCCAAGTTTCCCTACAGGGAAATTATACCAAATTGCATACTTGCCATCCATATGTACCTATATCTCGGTCCTAAAACCCATTTTCAAAAGCAAAACAAAACAAATAAAACTTCAAGCCACAACCCTCCTACTCACAGTATTATCTTAGGAGTAATTTTTCCAATATCCTACCCATTATCGACCTGTCATAGAGCATCCCGATCTAGGCTATCTTCTATCCTATATAATATATGGGAAGTTCTGGGGACCGAAAATTTAAAAAATGATTGTAAATAGCCCTAAACTACAAAGCACATTTTTAAGCCTCTAAGCAATGAAATAATTGCCCAAACTGTCATAAAATTTATCCAGAATAAGAAAGTGTCACTGGAAATCAGGAGACCTAACCAGCTTTTAACATACTTGACACAGGTCACCAAATGATAAAGATTTTTTGGTCATTCTTCACCTGGAATGGGTTTGCTCTAGGTTGGCAGCTGAGTACACATCTCTTGCTTTATGCTGTTTCCCTTTGCCTTTGGGAGTTCAACAAACAAAGGTAGGGTGGTCAGTGGGAGAAAAAGATTGCCTAGAAACAAAAATAAATTAGATAGTTTCACATTTCTAGGCCAAAGGGGCTGTGAGCATAACTATAAATGTCCTCTCCTCCCCCCAAATCTCTTAAAAATTTCATCACTGAGTCCCATTCTAGAGACACTGGGATTTAACTATGTTTAAAGGAGAAAATGACCTTCAGCTGGTTAAGCTTCTCTTGAATACCCATTGGATACAAAAGAATGCTGGATGTTGCAGCGGGAAAGAAGAAAGGAAGGAAGGAAGAAAGAAAGAAAGAAAGAAGAAGAGGGAGGAAGGAAGGAAGGAAGGAAGGAAGGAAGGAAGGAAGGAAGGAAGGAAGGAAGGAAGGAAGGAAGGAAGGAAGGGGAAAGGAAAGGAAAGCAGGAAGAAGGAACAAAGAAGAGAGAGAGAGAGAGAGAGAGAGAGAGAGAGAGAGAGAGAGAGAGAGAGAGAGAGAGAGAAAGAGAGAGAGAGAGAGAAAGAAAGAAAGAAAGAAGAAAGAAGAAAGAAAGAAAGAGGAAGAAAGAAAGAGAAAGAAAGAAGAAAGAAATGGTGATACGGGAGAATGAAGCAATATAAATCGATTTTTTAAAATCTAGAAATATGTAAGTTCTGCAACTGATTGGCAAACACAACTATGACAGCAAAGACAGGGAAAGATTAATTCTGCCTGGGGTGAAGGGTGAGGTATGGGGACTATGAAAAATGAGGTATTTGTAATGGCTGGTCAGGACAGTTCCTTTGGCCCAAATTGGTTTTGTTTTTGGTGCAAATCTGATAAATAATTTAAATTACGAAAGAAGAACATTACTAAAACTAATAATTTGCTTTAATCTGAAAACACACACTTTAAGGGCCATATAGATTCCATTTCAGCTGCACATTTACCGTTATTCCTGGAAGGCCAGGGGAAGATGAATTCTCCTAACACCTTCTGCTTTGGGAAACTGAACTGGTTGGGGTTAGAGATCAGGGAATAGGACTCAACCCCAAACCTTTGGCTGCAGGAACTGCAGGGGATCCTTTTGAGATATGCCCATGGAGCCTTCAGGGGGATATCTCACCTTACACATCTTCCCTCCACCCCCACACGACCTAGTGTAGTACTTGGCACCCAGTAGGTGATCATTTGTCAAATGGATTTTTAAGCATTCTCCTTTTTCTCCAATAGAGGACAACCAGCCCATCACCACGTTCTGTTTCCCTGCCAGCTGCATTTAGCTCTGGTCTCAGTAGTTAGGCAAACAGGAGAAGGAATGGGGCCATAGCATCCTGAGAGTGAAGCTATGCAAGGGGGTGTTAGAAAGAAAGGCGAGGGCGGCAGAGGGTGCTAATACTCCCACCCCCGCTCCTCGCCTCCCACTGCAAACGCTCAGCCCCCGCCCTCTATCTCCATCCCAGACCCCCACCTGGGAGATGAGAAGGCAGCAAGGGCGAGGCAGCGGCAGGGCTCTGCCACATTCATTTCCTGCTTTGCCAGTCCCTCGCCTCTCCTCCCTCCTCCCCAGCCCAGGTTTGGAGGCGATTCCCCTCTAGTGACTGAGCCGATTGCAGCTGGACGAGCTGCGCTTCGCCACCCTCACGCCTTTGTCTCCTCCTCCTCCGAGCCTCCAGGCTCCGGCCCCAGAGCAGGGTCTGCAGCGGTCACCGCAGCAGCTGGAGCCAAGCCGTGCACCGCACGGCTGCCCGGGGCGCACCCGCGCCGGGTGGAGGCACCAGAGGACGCCCGCGGAGCCACGCACCCGCCAGCCCGCAGCCCGCGCTCCAGCCGCCCGGCACCAACCCTGCCGCCACGGCGGCGGGGGCACCAGCACTGCCCGCCCGCCAGGTCCGGAGCGGGCTACCCGGCTAGCGGTCGGGTGCGGAGAGCAGCCAGCGGCCGCTGCAGTTCTGGAAGAGCCCACACCCCCAGGCAGACGCACCCAACGCCTCCTCCCTGCGCCGCCAGGATGGAGCTGTCACCGCAGCCCGGGGCTGGCGCGAGGTAAGGTGCGGCCGCCTGTTGCTTTCCGCTAAGCGCAGTATCCCCCCGCTTCCCGGGCGCCCAGGGTGCCTAGGCCGTTCCTCCCGGAGCAAGTGGAGGAGAAACTGTCACACCACTTCGGACAGGTCCAAAGCCCCTGCTCTCCTTGGCGCAGACTTTGGAGAGACCCCTTCTGAGGAATGGGGCGGGGGAGGAGGGGGGGGGGTGACCCTCGCTCTTAGCACGTTGCAGCTGGCTTACCACGCAATAGTCGGAAAACTTTTGTGCCCCCCTCCCTGCGCGGTGCTCACCCCATGCCTGGCAAGTTGCACGTCTAGTTCTCGCGTGCACCCTTCCCCCGCCCCTGCCTTGCCGTGTACATCTGCCCATTTCACTCTGTGTTCTCGGCAGTGGACTTTTCACTCCCTGCAGCTACCGCCAGACAGGCGAGGGGTTGAGACCCAGCAGTGCTCATCCAGCCTGTACGGGCAGTTTAGGAGCCCAGGTGGTGGGATAGGGGAGGTGGGAAGTGGGGGAGGCTGCGGCCACCCCGGGGGGGGGGGGGGCTCTGCCCAGCGCGGCGGGAGTCCTTCCATCCTTGCGTGTGCCACCCCCAACTCCTCGGTCATGAAACCCTTGGAGGCGCTTGCGGCTGTGCGCCCAGGGAACGGCAAGTGCAGGGTGGGTGAAGTGAGTGGTTTTGGGAGGGAAACGGTTGCTCGCAGGGGTAGGGGAGGAAACTGAGCGTCAGGGTTAGATCTGATTGAGGGGGAACCAAAAAGGCTCAGCTAATGCATGCAGGCGAGGGGGCCAGCCCCCAGCAGGCATCTGATAGGCAGGAAAAGGGATTTGAATCCCGAGGGTGCTGGCCCCAATGTGTAAATACTGGGGGGGGGGGGGGGGGGCTGGGTACCTGGGAGGCGCAGAGAGAGGGATGGAGCCCTGGAATGCCAGCCGGGGACCTGGGAAGGCAGGCTTCTTTCTGGCTGACTGGCATGGGGCTCTCTCCCTCTCCAGGGGAGACAAACCTCCGGGCGAAATTCTGAATGCGTTGGTGTCTTGGGCGGCGACGGAGTGGTTTAGAATAGATCATGGACCAGGGATGCTTTTCCCGGCTCCCTGAGGACCCTCGTCCCCTCCTTCCCAGGCACCGGCTTCTCTGCCCTTCCACCCCCAGTTGGTCTGTGGACCCACGCCCACCTTCCCTGCGGGTGCTGGGAGTTGGGGACGTCTCCATAGCCGCAGGGTGGGGAGGGGGCTCCTGGCCCCCAGGGGGACGTGTGTGCAGGGGGGGAAGAGAATCCCCAGCGCCTAGCAACTAGATTGCGGTCCGAGCTGGTGGACGGGGAGCCCTGGGGTGGCGGCTGCAGTGGGAACCACCTTTCCCTCCTCCCCTCCGCAGATCGCACCTGGGCGGAGCAAGCGAGTGGGGGAGCCCCGTGGAGCAGAGTTGAGCAGGGCGTGCAGGGCGAAGGGGTGTGGGCATTGGGGGAGGGAAGGCCCCTCCCCCCGGGGCCCCGCGCGGAGGTGGACTGTCCACTTTGCAGCCCCTTCTGGGCAGATCCTTTCGCTTGTTCCAGCCGCTTTAGCCAATGCCGGAAGGCGAGGCTCTTTTCCCCCTTGCAACCCAGCCATCTGAATGGAAGAGCAGTAGCGGGAGGGAGCCTAGACTGCCATTGCAAAAAAAAGGTGCAGCCCCCGGGGACCCCATTTATCCCGGTGGGGAGCACACCCGGCTGGGCTGCGTCAGGCCCGGACGCACCTCATTTAACCCTTCTCTCTTCGGGTTGGCACACGCCCCTCCTAGCGGCGCCTGTGGCTGAGAGTCCGGCTCTCGATTCCTACTGTACCGATAAGAGGAGAATTTGCAGGTTGCGTGGATCTGGAGCCTGTAAAACCCTCTGGTCCTCCCTGTTCAAACCAACCACGTGCAGGCTTTTAGGAGCACAACCGTCTCTGCGGTTGCCTGGTGGATATCTCGGGCTCTCCTGTACCAACTGGGAGGAAGCTCAGCTCAACGCAGTTCCCTTTTGGGGGGGCCCACGCCTTGGCCAGACTCTCCCGCCAGAGACATCGACTTGCAAAGGCTCCTGGGAGGAGTCCTGAGGTCGGTCCTCCCATCTGGGGGCACCCCCGGAGCAAGGAGTTCCCTGCAGCCCAGCCTCAAGCCTCAGAGCCCCAAGGAGCACGACTGGGGATTCCCTCTGAGCTGGCTCGGGGTGCAGCTCCTGATTGGGGAGAGAGCGTTGGCTTCTTCTGAATTACCTGGATACCTGAGGTAGGACCCCAGAATTCAATGGGCAAGATTTAGCTTCACCTGCCCCAGGATCCAGTATTTTTTGGGGGGGTGCTTATCACCTGGATTTGTGCACAGGCCACTTCCTTTTGCAGTAGAAACAAGATGGAACATGTCCTTTGAGAACTCTTGAAGGAAGGTTTCAAACCCACACTAAAGGGATTTTATCGGGGTGTTGAACTATCCTGGGGAGACAGGTAGTAATAATAACAACCAGTGCCAGCATTTACCGAGCCCTTACTCTGTGCGGGCATTATTCTAGGTATTGTATGTGCACTGTTTTAGTTTGAATCCTCACACCAACCCTGGAAGATAATTAAATCCCATTTTATTGGTGAGGAAACTAAGCCAGGAAGAAATTATCTGCCTCATAGTTATCCAGCCAGTAAGTGGTGGGGCTGGTGTCTCTTGTGAGTGGAGAACACTGGGTGTGTTCCACACTCCCGGCCCTATTTGGTACTAAAGACCCTTTGTCCACAAGGGAGTGTGGTGGGCCTCCAGCCCATTACTCCGAACCCCAGGGGCATACTGTCAGTGCCAGCCCTTGCCTGTGAGCCCCTGTGGCTGTGGCACTGGGGAGACTGATGGTGCATCTCACCCCCCTCAGAATCTGTTGGGGTGGACCTTGGTAGGCTGGGATCCTGATACTGAAAGCAGACTTAGGGAATTGGCTGCTGACATTGGACTTCCTTTCTGAGCCTTTTGGTAGACATTCCCTTCTGAAATGTGAGGAGAAATGGAAGGAGGGATCCAAATGTGAGAAGAGATTTGCTCTGTGGTCAGAAACTACAGACACTGTATTCTGCAAATAAATCTCTAGTGATGGAATCACAGAATATTAGAGCTAAAGGGAGCTCAGATCTCCGCCCCCCCCCCCACCCCCCACCCCACTCCCCCCAGTCCAGGGGCAGGGAGGTGATACAGTGATGGGCAAGGCCACTCAGTGTGTTCCTAGCATAATAGTACTGGAACCGCTGTCTTCTGACCCTGGTCAAATAAACTGTGTTTGTACATCAATACATTATGTTCACTGCTGCTATTTCTCAGCATCTTAAAGTTAATTAGGGGAAATGGTTGTTAAAAAATAGATCATTTTGCTAATTTTTCATAAATGCCTCAATCAGCATAACCAGAAAAAGTCACCATCATATATAATGGGTAAATCACCACAAATTGCCTGTTTTGCAAAAGATTGCAGTAGAATATTTATATCTTCAAATCAACTAAATCAACTAACCATGCAGCCTTTTTAGATGATTCTAAATAAAAATTAAATGGATTCCCAACCATTTTAGCGAAGTTCTTCTGTCAGGTTGAGTAGGTCTTTCTTGCCCCACTCCCAGTTATTGCTGAAAACAAGAGAAAATGTAGCACATCAAAGGGGGAAAAAAAACCTTTTGAACCCAATGAAACGATTTGTTATTATTTCTTTTGGATTTCTGACCCTTGGGTTAAATTGAGGCTGATGTAAATCTGAGGCCAAACAGACTTGGGGGCTCAGAAAGGGGAAAAAATAGTTCTTTGCTACTTTCTCACGCATTGAGCCCCTTGACAAAGGGAGCTTTCTCCAGGGGCTTAGGGTTCCCATGTACCCCTAGGCATTCTTGTAGGACAGAAATCTGGTTTCTAAGAACATTCCATGTCTGTTCTCTGTGGCTGTATTGCCAAGATGAACTCCCCCTGGAGACAAATCAACAGTCAGCTGGAGTAAACAGAGAGGAGGGCGGGAAAAGCCTGTTTCTCAGAATCACAGTTGCGGGGGGGGGGGGGGGGGGGGGGGGGGTAAGAATTACAGGCAGATAGTGGAAACTTGGTGCCTTTATGTCACCAGGACAGGATTTTCATCCCTGATGCTGTGACAAGCCAGGTCAGAGGCCCTCTAGCAGTAACTAGGGGTGGAGAAGGAAAAGGTGAGGGTGAGGGAGCAGTGCTGGCAAGGAGGCATGGGGTCAGGGAGAAGGGGCTTGGTTGATCCAGGTCTTTGGTGTGACAGAAATGGCCATGGAGAGCCTGCCCCAAGAGATGCTCTTCTCCCTTTCCCTGCTTTCAGTCTGCCCTCTGTGTTGGGTTGGCTGATCTGAATCCCAACATCCCAGTGATCTCAAGGGAAGCATTCACTTTCTAGAGACTGCATTAGAAACGAACATTGTCTTTACAGTGTAAGTGGGGGAAATATGCACCAGCTGGGCCACTCTTCAGGAAAAACTATTAAACATGCGATCATCCCACAAAGGTACTCTGTGAAGGTGGGATACTCTTCAGTTGTATTACAGGGGTGTTAGAGTAAAAAAGATGTAACATTGAAATCAAGCATGACAAAATCTAAAGGAAATGGCCTATCTGTAGGAACTACAATAGGAAATGGCCTATCTGTAGGAACTACAATAAGAGAATCTTTTTGCACCTGGATATACATCTTGGATTCCAATTCTTAGCTTTTCCAGGGAGGATAGGGGAGTTAGCTGTAGCTTCATCCTATTTATGGGGCCTTCGTGCCCTCTACTTATTTTACTTCTGTGTGGGGTAGTATTAAAGGGCAAACACAACACCTCGACTGGGAAAATTTGGGGGGTATGTATTTATCTTAAATCATATATATATATATGAGTTTGTTGACAGTTGGAATAACAATTTCTATTAAGCAACATGCTCTGGGGAAAAGGTTATGAAAAAAAGAACTTTTTAAATTTAGAACACAGTGAATAAATATGTTCGTGCAATACATAGTATGAATGAAAATTCTCAGTTTTGGTTAGATATTTAAAAATGAAAAAATCCAAGAACCAGAGCCTCTGAACTCAACCTCATTTTAATAACAAGAAAAGCCATGCCCAGCCAGCATGGCTCAGTGGTTGGGCATCGACCTATAAATCAGGAGATCACAGTTTGATTCCTGGTCAGGGCATATGCCGAGGTTGTGGGCTCAATCCCAGTGTGGGGTGTGACAAGGCAGCTGATCAATGATTCTCTCATTATTGATGTTTCTATCGCTCTCTCCCTCTCTTTTGCTCTCTGAAATCAATAACAAATATTTTTTTTAAAAAATAAAAAGAAAAGCCAAATAATAAGGTTCTGTGGAGTTTGAAGAAGACCTTAGCAAAGGGAAAAAAAAGAAGAAAACACGATGACTAGGTAGAACCTGTGAGGCTTTATGTTCATGGTTTTTATTTTAAATAAATATTATAACATCTTAATCTATATTTAGATTGGAATAGCATAAGATTAATAAATTTATCTGCAGATTGACAGCTTGATGAGCTTTATTCTACAAGTGATTGGGAACCAGGATGGAAGCTCTTATATCTGATATGCTAGTTATAGCTATATATGCTTTATAACAACTTAATGAATTAAAACACAACATGACACCTGAAATGCCTTTGAATATGAGAATAAAGTCTGAACTCTTCTCAAGAGCTTAAAGGCTTGGAACATACTACTTTCCCAATGGGAGTATGTTATCAGTAAGGGCCCTACAATTCATTTAATATAAATAATTGAATAAGTATTAAAAAGAACCACATTGATAAAAACAACTTTTCCCCAAGAGGATAAATGAACAGATCAGTACAGTTTATAAAAGTTATGGTTTTATTTTATCCTAAGCTCTCTGAGCTGCTTTTTATGTTAACACTAGTCCAATGCAAGTGTTCCTACACTTCAGGTTTTATAAAAGGCTTTGTCCCTTTTATTACAAATAAAATGGAAACAAATATATAAAAATAAAATATTGTGAGTGGTTCTCACACATGGAGTAACACTTGATAAAACTAAGTATGTTTTCAAATGCAGATTGGTTTTCTTTTTACTCCTTCCTCCCTTTCTTCCTTCTCCCTCCCTCCCTCCCTCCCTCTCTTCCTTTTTTCCTTCCTTCTTTCCCCCTTTTCTGTATTTCTTTTCTTCCTTCTTTTTGTTCGTTTTTTCTTTCTTTCTTCCATTCTTCCTTTCCTTCTTTCTTCCTTTCTTGGGTCATTGATAGAACTTTCAGTCTGCATGTAAGTATTCAGTACCTAGCTGGGAGAGATGGCTATTTAGGGCAAATATTTCTCCTGGTGGAGGCAGGGAGAAGGTACAGTGCATTTGTATATTTGTCCAAAGCTAAAACACAAAGGTCATGAAGTCACACTGGCCTTTCCTCTAATCTCCTAACCTCAGTTCTGCTTTAGAAAAGCATTCCTGCTACAGAGGGCTCACCCTGTTAGCAGTGACTAAGCAATGTGCTTCCTTTTGCTTGAATGGGAATGTATGCAATGAGAAGAACCCAGCCCAGTCTGCTGACCTCCCCTATATGACTGGTCATCAGGAATTATCAAGACGAGATGTTTTCCATCCTTTCTACAAATTATATTCAAACACGAGTTTACAAAGTTATGTGGCCTCCTGCCATAATGTTTCGTAGTTGTTTATTCAGGTGTGGTGAGTCTAGAAACAAAATTAATACCCTTCTCTAATGGAAGGGATAATATAGACTCTTGGTGCCCAAAGTATCTGCTATAAAACTCATGAAAGAGGGATGGCTGATCACCAACCAGGTCAAGAAGGTCCAGAGAGGCAATGGAGAAGCAGCTGGGATGGGTGTTAGAGGAAAGGGGGAGGGGGGAGAGAGAAAGGCAATCAGGGAAAACAAACCACCCAAAGGAAGAGAAACGAGTGATTGGCACAGGAAAATGAAGAGGTGTTTGAGAGTAAGCTGAAATTGAAAGATAAGAAAAAGGCATAAAAATAGGAGAAGATAAATAAGGCTAATAGGAGTGATAAAGAAGAAGAGGTATGTATGAAAAAAACAACAACAACGTTGCTAAATAATTCCTCACAGTCTAGATAACTCAGAGGCAGCCTGACTCCTCAGTTAGGGGATGATTCTCTTTCCCACATTCCCCTGCCCCTTGTTAATGTGGCTTCTCAATTGCCAGGTCAAGGGTTCTTCATCCTATTTATGTCTTGGTGCCCTTTGTTTTTTCGTGTTTTTTTTAATGAAACATTTCTTTTTTTAAAAAAATATATTTTATTGATTTTTTACAGAGAGGAAGGGAGAGGGATAGAGAGTGAGAAACATCGATGGGAGAGAAACATCGATCAGCTGCCTCTTGCACATGTCCCACTGGGGATGTGCCCGCAACCAAGGTACATGCCCTTGACCGGAATCGAACCTGGGACCTTTCAGTCCGCAAGCTGGCGCTCTATCCACTGAGCCAAACCGGTGCTGGCTCTTGGTGTCTTTTGTTGGTCTGACAGGCTGAGGGTCGCCAGAATGATGTGTTTAAATGCATGAAATGGAATATGGAAGATTGTAGTACAAATTTTATTGTGATAACAATATCAAATGTATAAAACAATGTGACCTATTCATGTCTTTATAACAAGATCTAATTGTGGGACCACTAGCTACCATCACTTTGAAGTGGGAATGAGCATACATACTACTATGAGATCATTGGAGGAACTGTGCTATAATATGAAAATATTTCATTTGTTGATGAAATGGTTGGGGCTGCTGCTGCATTTGAGGTTTGTGGCCTGCATGCATTATCCAATGAAATGCTAAATTGTCCCTCAGTGCTCGCAAACAAATTTGTGACAGTTTTCCATTTGAGTTTATGGATCCCTTGAATTCTATTGATAGGTCCCATGGAGGTCTGCCACCCCAAGGCCCCTGGACTGGGGTGACCGTCTAATTTACTATCTACACCTGGAGTACTCTTGAGAATGAAAGGGATCCCAGTTGTTACCCTGAAACAGCAAGTGTGAATCGGGACGGGCCTGGGAAAACTGTGACATAAGTCCTCCTAGCAGCTTGTCCCTCTCTGAGATCTTTCTCACCGGATCAGTTTTCCCTTCTCTGGCCCAAGGAATTGGATTTTCCCTGCCCTGTTCATACGGAGGATGGTTGTGGATACTGAGTGGCATTGGAAGTGGAGAATAGCTTTAGCTGAAAGAGGGTCACATGTCAGGGCCACAGCCAGGCTACGGGATGCCTTTGTAAGAACTGGAAAATGGGCTTCATTGGAGCAGCAGGCTCCAGCTTCTGGCTGGGTGACCATTGACCTGTATTTCAGTTTCCCCCTTGGCCAGATGCCCTGTAAACTTGGCCAATTTCACCTGTAGTGAAGTTCAACTATCACACTATATTGCATTTCAGCCAAAAGTTTTATCTTTCCCTCTACCAAGCTTTTTCAAAGCAGCGGGTCCACAATGGCTTTTGAATGTTCACTTCCTTTCTCTGCCCACTTCCTCATTATCAGGAACTTGCCTCAGTACAGGCAGGTGGATGGAAAAGGCCAAGATGTAGAGAATTCTTAAATTGGACAATAAGGCCTTGAGTGATAGGGAGGGCACTGTGGCCATGCAGAGTTTCCTAAACAGATGGCTCATATTGTCAGATCCAATGATGGGACCAAAGGCTACATCACTTTGAAGGAGGGATGAGCGTACATATTGCTGTGACATCATTACAGGATATGAAAATACCTGATTTGTATTGTTGATGAAATCATTGTGGCTGTGATTTCATTAATAATACTGTGTTGGGGGAGGATGACAGGATGCCCCTGCTCCCAGATATCGCCATGTTTCTGTCTGTTCTAATTGGTGAAGTGGAACCTGCTCAGTAGAAAAAAAAAAGATCTTTTAAGAAAGCCTTTGACGCGGCAGGGGGAAGGCCAGATCCAAGAACACACTCTCTTTATGTGCATGTAGAGTATTTGACTGGGAACCAGGTGACCTGGTTCTAATTCCAGCTTTGGTTCTAACCAGCTTGATGGCCTTGGGCTGGTTAAATGGATTGCCTCTCCCTCAGTAAGAGGATGATTGGAAGCTAAATGGTTCCTAAAGCCCATTCGGGCTCTATGCTCTGTAATGTCAAAGATGTGTCTGGCATTGTTTTATTTATACTCATATGGTGGCTTCTGTGTTTAAGCTGATTCAGACCCACTTCTTTGCTTATGCTGCCCAGCCCTTACATGCAACAGGTGCTACAATGATAGGTGGACACTATGACCCTGAGGGTCTGAGACACCTGGAGCACATGTGGGAGCCTAGAATAAGGATGGGAGTGGGGAGGTGGAGGGGAAGATACCTGACAGGTAAAGAGATAGAGTAGGAAAGAAATGGAACCATTGATAAATTTCCTTGCAGCAATCACTGTTACTCAGGAAAGAGGAATAGGGGTTTCTAAAATGTTGACTGTGTATCCATCCTGTGTCTAACTCTTTATAACCATAAATCATGCCACTCCCTATTAACAACTTCCAAATGACTCCTGGTTGCATAGAGGAGGATTAAATCCATGGTATGGTTTAATAGGTCCTTCCTCACCTGGTCCTGCCTGTCACTTCATCTGTCATTTTCCTTGGCATATCCTGTGCCCTGATGTGTTAGAGCTGGTTAGCACAGGCGATTGTTCATGAGTCTTCTTTCCAACTCTGGTAGCTGGAAAGAATTTGTTGTTAAAATTTACCATCACGGAGCACTGCCCCCACCTTGCCTGAAGACTTAAAGTTTCTACAATAGAAAGTGCTCCTTCACATCTCTCTCCATTGGGTTTGCCATTCCCCATTCCTGGTGGTTCATCTGTCCCTCCCTCCTTCTCTTTCTCTCTTCTTCTTTCCTTCCTTTCCACCCAATTGTCCATCCACTAACCATCCACCCATCTAGCCAGAGATAGACAGACTCAGTTCTCATTTCTCTTCTGCCACTTAATAGCTGAGTGAGTGACTTGGGGAAATTTTCCTGACCTTTAATTTGCCTCTGTTTTCTCTATGTAAAGTGGGTATAATAATAGGTAGTTGAAAGGCTTAAATGAGTTAATATGTATAAGGTGCTTTGAATGGCATCTGGCACATGAGAAATACGATTTAGTCTTTGTTTTAGGAATTATCACAATATTATGGATTGCTTACTATGTGCCCAGCATTGCATACACTCATGTGATATGAAAAGAGGTTCAGTAAAACAAGCACAAGAAAATGTTCAAGAGCCTTGAACAAAGCCTGGTTAGTTTTTCCAGAGATATCGAAATTGACTTCATGGAGCCAGGGGCATTTGAACTGAATTGATTGATTACACACACCCACCAAACTGGCAGGACAGACAGAGGCGTCCCAGGAGGAGGGAAGTCATTTGAGCACAGAATTGTGTGTGGCTGAGCATGAGATCATGGAGGGGGCCGGGGGGCCTTTGATTATATTTGGGTTATCACAAGATCCATGGGGAAGTGAGCTGCAGTGCCCTCTGTTTCTGTTGCCTGTGCCAGTACAGGACAGACCTTTGAATTTTCACCCCCCAAAAGTCAGAAATCCATATTTTTTATGTGAAAGCTACTAATGTTTAATGGTAGAACTAATTCAATTAACAACAAAGCACATCCACAGGCTCTATTCAGCCCCCTGTGGAGAGAGGAGTCCTAGGTTCCCAAGCTTGGAGAAAGATAAGGTCTATAGCCTGGCCTGCGTTGCTCAGTGGTTGAGCGTCAGCCTATGAACCAGGAGGTCACCGTTCAATTGCAGGTCAGGGCACATGCCCAGGTTGCAGGCTCAATCCCCAGCGTGGGGCGTGCAGGAGGCAGCAGATCAATGATTCTCTGTCATCATTGATGTTTCTCTCCTTCTCCCTCTCCCTGCCTCTCCTTTATATACATTTAAAGATAAGCTCTACAATTGGAATTCCTGATTTTGAATATAATTCTTCCATTAGCTGTATGACCACAGGTGAGAGCCCTTACGCTCTCTGAGCCCTAGTTTCCTGCGAAATGACTATCATATTTCTTGTCCTACATACCATGCTGTGAGGAGCCTTTGGACCATGGAGATAAAAGCTCTTGCAAAGAACCACACAAGCTTTGGAATTATTCGTCAGCCCGACATGCTGTGGCAGAGCCCTACACTTAGTGCAGCCTCAACCCTTATTTGAATCACACCCAAATATTCCCAAATGTCCTCACCTGCCTTTTTAATTTTAACAGTAGATGGGGGAAGAGAAATGTAGGAGTCGTTTTTCCCCTTCCTTCTGCTAAAAACATCACAAGGAACTTGACATTCCTTTAGGAAGTCTGTATGTCAGAGATTCAGCTAAAAGTTATTGATTGCTCCTGCATGGGTCCAGAATCATGGGGGAAAGGCACACGCTGCCTCTGTGTGGTGTGTCATTGATTGTTTGAGGTGAGGGGGGATTCTCTGAGAAATCAGCCCTACGTTTTAGTCTAGGGTCATGTCAAAATCTGCACCTGCATTTATGTAATGTCCCCTCTTTTGATCTCTTTCCATTCCAGGCTGGCTTTGATCATGTAGGCTTTTAAGGGAATGATCAGCCTTAGAAGAGTCGAGTTATTTCTAGTTGAGGGGCTGAGCTTGGTGGGTGTTGACGTTCACACAGCTGAGAGATGGCTATGCATCCAACCTACTCCATCAGACCTGGTTAAAAGTACAGTGTAACTGCAGCTTTGCAAAAACCCAGGCTTGTTCTGATACATTGAGTATCTGTGTCCTTCTGATTTTGTGTTATCTTTATGTGTTTTGTTGGATTGCTTGATTGAACTTGATCCTGAGAAGCTTCAAAGATGCAGGCAGGGCTTGAAGCACAGATACCTGATTTACACAAGAACATCAGTTATGGATTTGGGCCCCACTACACCGATCTTACCACCTCTGCTTCAGGAACTGACCTGAGCCTCAGAGTCTAGTTCATTCTCTTCCTAAGCTCCCTGGGCTCTCAGTATCGAGGTATCTGATGCTCCTACAGCTCTCATCCCTTGTTGGTGTCCGGGATCCTGTCCCCCTTATCCACTGCAGGAACTGAACCACAGAGGAGCAAAGGTCCCACTATTCTGAGATGAATTGGAAACATGTAGGTCTATTGAATTAACATTATAGGTGAAATAGCACTTTTGTTATTAAGGAAGTGTTAGAGCCCTAAATCCTAATGTGATGGTATTTGAAGGAGGGGCCTTTGAAAAGTAATTAGGTTTAAATGAGTTCATGAGGGTGGGGACCTCCTGATGGTATTAGTGCCCTGATAAGAAGAGACCAAAGAGCTTGCTTCCTCTCTTTCTACCTACAAACACAGAGGAAAGGCCATGTGAGGAAACAGCAAGAACATGGCCATCTGCAACCTGAGGAGACTGTCCTCACTAGACATTGCTCTTGCTGGCACCTTGATCTTGGACTTCCAGTCTTAAGAACTGTGAGAAATAAATTCCTGTTCTACCCAATCTATAGTATTCTGTTATGGCAGCCTAGGCTGACTGAGACAGGAAGTTACTAGAGGTTAGATTGGGTTCCTAGCCACCTTGTGAAACATCTCTTTGAACAAAAATGTGCCTGTTTTGTACCACTATACCTGATTTTTCACCACCAGCCTTTTACATAATAGGCACTCAGTAGCTACTTGTTGAATGAATGAATGAATACTAATACATGGAGTGAAAACATCCAATTTATGAACAAACATTTGGAAAACCAATCAAATGTTAGGGATTTCCTGAAATCATGGTTTGAAATGAAGAGAAATAATTATTTTAAGTATATTGTGTGTGTGTGTGTGTAAATTATATATGTAATATATGTATATGTATAATATGTACATATATGTAAATAAATATACATATGTAAAATCAAGCTTTTAACAGCTTGCACTTTTTTACCAGCTCATCCCACGGAGACGTAATGATAGTAAAATAAATACAGTCAGCAGGGTTTCCTGTTTACCCAGCATGCAAGCAAATAATGCTGGCTGAGTTGGTCTGCTGACTTACCAAAACTTAAGTTTAGCAAATAAAAAAGTACTTTATTTATAGGAGAATCATAGCACCTCAATATTGGAAAGGACTTCTGAGGCACCTTTTCATTTCAAATCCCCGATAGGCAGGTTGCATAAGAAATGAGATTTTTCTGAAAGTATGGTGGTTTTAGGTTTCTTTCTCATCCGTCTAAGAAATCATACAGACTCTACGAGGCATTTGCTCCATGGCTTTGCCATTTGAGAATGGAGAAGCTGTTTCCTCAAGATGCTATTCATCTTTATTCATATCTGGGTGCAGATGAGTTCAGAACGTGTGGGTGTGGGATTTGAAGAATCTGAAGTGCTTAGGTAACAGTTGGCGTGCCAGTTGTATAATGAAGAACATGTATTGACAATATTAAATTGTGGGCTGAATCTTGTTTTTGGTGTTAAAAAAAACCCAGAACAAAATTTCTAAAAGCTACAGCCCTGTTTTTATGCCGGGATGTTTCTAAATGTTGGGACAACAGTGCTGAGAAATGCGGGCCTCTAGTATGCATCACTTTCTTCTGCCTCGCCCGATATGTAAACCGTGCATAGCTTGCTTTTTAAGGTGGTAGGTGCTGTGGTGTTTCTAAATCTAGATGCATATTGCAGTCAACTGACAGAGGGAAATAGCTTCAGTAATAATAACAGGTAAGATGTGAGTTCGCTTTTCATATTGAAGCTGGGAGAGTCAGCTGGTTTCTAGAAAAATTGGTGGTAATTTATTAAGTTACTAGGAAGTGACTGTTTGCTTTTCAATCTTCAAACCCTCTGTCATCGTCAACTTCAAGGACTTTTTGCATATGAAATTGTGCACCATGACTTTTAAAAAAACTCATGTTCCTTTCTCTACCTTTGTGTGTGTGTGTACTGACAACAGAGGAGGAATATAGAGAAGCCTTCTTTCTACTCAGTTGTGGGTGGAGTGGGAAGTGTGAGCATGACTGTGACCAGTGAGAGGTAACATTTGCAGATTCCACGTGCAGCAGGCATCTCTAGCTAAAAACACATGGCTAGTCAGGGTTCCAGATTAGTCATGTAATACCTAGGGCAGGTTTTATTTAACTGCTTTTCCTTTCAGAAGTCTAGAGAAACCTATGTACCCCTTCTTATTTTTAAAAAATTTGTTTACATTAAATGTCAAAATATTTTTAGATGTAAAGTATATAAGATCCTATATTTTTGTAAGTACATAGGATCACAAAACAAAAAAAATACACAAACACACTGATTCTCACAGAAGTTACAATATTTTGCATGACCTACATCTCTGCCCAATCTGTCAAAAATATTTTTAGAATTTGCTTTAAATAACACACTTCAGTAGTTAACTTACCCATCCGATGTGTTTGAACTTGCCTGGTCTAGACTTGTAGCCCACATGCCTCTCACATTTCAAAAGACAATGATAACTTAGGAGAATTAAAAACTCTCATTAGTATTGTTCAGTTTTGCAAAACTGCAACAAATAATTTAAATGGCTGACTTCTTTTCATGAATCCATAAAGAATAGACAAGTGCAGGCAGGGAAGACCGTAAAGCACTGTAGATGTGGGGGGTCACAGTGAGGAGATGCAGCTGCCCCCTTTGTGACCAGATGGGAAGGTAACCAATAATTGCCTCTGTGTATTGTGAGAGTCTATAGTCAGAAGAATGAATTCTAATGCTCTTAAAGTCATGATGTGTATAAATGATATTTCAGGATTTCTGGAACAACTGTGTTGTCATCTTTTTAAAAAGCTGTGAGTTTTATTTGTGACATGATAGGTATTGATAATAGTGTAATCTGTTGCTTGCCTTTAAAATGAAAGGAAATGTCAGATTTCACCCCCCTACCACCCCCTGTTTTTTTGTTGTTGTTGTTAATCCTTACCCGAGGATATTTTTCCATTGATTTTTAGGGAGAGTAGAAGAGAGAGGGAAAGACAGAGAGAAACATGGATGTGAAAGAAACACATTGATTGGTTGCCTCCCGCACAAGCCCTGACCAGGGCCCGGGCCAGGGACGAGCCTGCAACCAAGGTATGTGCCCTTGACCGCAAACAAACCCAGGACCCTTTGGTCCGCAGGCTGACTGACACTCTATCCACTGAGCCAAACCAGCTAGGGCTCGGATTCCCTTTGGAGATCAATGGAAAAAAATCAGAAAATATACTTCACAGTTGTGGATCCCCTGCATTCTAGCCATGGACACACTGCGGGACTATGGACCCTGAGTTAAAAACCTCTGTTTCAACATGCAAGTCAACACCTGATAACATGGCAAATTACAACCAAAGCAGCTTTCAGATAGATGAGACCCATAGAAGGGATTATAAAAGAATGCCATTTTCTGTTTGATAATTTATGTGACAAACATGCCAGAATTCTACCTACAGAGTGTGGCTGGCTTCAAAACTGGCCCCTTTGGAGAGAGGGATGCTGTTGACTTTATTCAAAATAGCATTGGGTCTTTTTTCAGAGGCCACAGTGAAATGTTTTGAATATTCTCATCAATGTCAATTCTCAAGTGATTTGGAGTGGGTCAGGTGTTTTTAAATAAGCCAAAGTCGTTTGAAGTAAGGCTGCTGAATGAAGAGGGTGATCAAAGTGTGCAAGTACCAGCCTGGGACTTGAAAATCCTAAGGCAAGTTTTTGGAAGGGGCTCACCAGCTTCCCTGAAGGCTGCTCCATAGTGGGTGGAGAGGGAAGGGATGAGACCCTGAAAAGATTGCATTTCCAAATTGATTGTGTCCTTGGAATCAGCCTATAGTCCTCTGACGGGCCCTCATTTCCCTCCATTCAGTAACATTCCTAGATAATTTCAAAATATTCAGTGACAACATTTGATAGTCACTTTCTACACGTTCTTTAGTAGAACTTTCCAATAGAAATGTAATGCTAGCTACTCGTGTAATTTAAAAATTTCCAATAGCCACGTGAGACATGTATAATGAAAAAGATGAAATTAATTTTAGTAATATATTTTACTTAACCCCACATATCCAAGATTATCACTTTAACATATAGTCAAATTGAAATTTATTGAATTATTTTCTCATCTGAGTCTTTGAAATCCAGTGTGTGTTTTATACTGATAGCACATGGAACAGAGGGCTGCATTTTCATCAGAAACACTTGACCTGTATTTAGAATTCATAACATTTACAGTTGAAAAAGCAGACTTACATAGCCAAGTTGTTTCAACTATACGTAAACATTTTCCAGTTACTGAATCGAGTATTCGTTTTTAGATTTAAATTTAAATTATTCACAAAGTTAAACGTTTAGCTCCTCAGTGTCACTAGCCCCATTTCAAGTGCTCAGTAGGGACATGTGCCTAGCAGTTACTGAATGGGGTGGTGCAGGTCTGGATTATATGAGAGGACAACTGGAGAGGGATCCATAGGCACAGTGGAGATGGTTAAACTCTCTGGAAAAATTAGGAGGGATGCTTATCTTCCAGCTTTTTGTCCTTTCTATGAATCAGTTGTTAATTTGTCAATTCAGTATTTTTCCAAACATTTAGGATCCTTTTATATGACCCCCTAAAGGGCCTTTCCTTGAATATGTTCATCATTTAAATTCAGGGCCACCATGTGGTCTCTGCTTTGTAGATGGAAGGTTCAGGGATGAGTTTAGATGATCAGATGAAGATAGGAAGTTAATGCCCCTGCCCCGGGTTCTTTTGATGAAGCAGTTAAACCAGAGGAGTCAAGTTTCCTGACCCTCAGCCCACTGGACACCCACCACTCTCGAAGCATCTCAGATTCTGAAGATTTGGGTGGGACCCGGGACACTGCATTTTTATCAAGTCTTCCTTGCTTTCCCTATCTCCCTCTACCAAGGGATTCAGAACAGCCCAGTTAAAAGTCACTACCCTAAGCAGACCTTCTTCCATGATATTCTTTGTGCTCATGGTTTGTAAGGTGTGTTTCCAGGATCCCCTTCATCAGAATGCTGTGTCTTGTTAAACTGAAGAGTTCTAGACTCTGCCCCAAACCAGCTAAATCAGAATATCTGACATATGCCATATTCACAGAATAGCTGTGGCACTGGGAATCTGCACTTTAACAAGCTTTCTAGTAAGTCTTATGCCCAGTAGACTTTAAAAGCTGTGGGCTCTATGCAGACCCTCCAGCTCAGAAAAATGGAATTTTTCAACCCCACCCTTTCTCATCCACCCTCTTTCCCCATGTCTGACACTTAGAAACCCACAGTGCCGCATGTATTCTGCCTCCCCTGTGTTCAGGTCCTTTAACAAGCAGGCATTTGTTCCAGAGAATGGGGATATGGAGATATAGATCATGAGATCCTGTCTCTGATCTCAGAGAGTTTTCAGATGTAGGAGGGAGCCATATCTGCAGAAAAAGCATTATAGGTGGAGACCTACATGTATGTGCTACGCGCAGCGTGGACACAAGGAAGACAAGGGTCATATCCACCTGGATTGTGAGTTTGTGATAATGGTTTTAAAGGGCTTTTGAGACCCTGGGTTGATTTAGGAAAGATAAAATTTATATCCCAACCCTGATTAGGTTGCTCAGTTTGTTAGAGCATTGTCTTGATACACCAAGATTTCAGGTTAATCCCCATTCAGAGCACATACAAGAATCAATCTATGAATTCATAAATAAGTAGAACAAATCAGTGTCTGTCTGTCTGTCTGTCTGTCTGTCTGTGTCTCTCTCTCTCTCTCTCTTCCCCCCCCCCTTTCTCTTAAAACTAAAATAAAATAGGTATTCCATTAGACAGGGGGGGAAAGACCCCTGGAGACTTGGTATGAATTAGGTTGTGCACAGGGAAGCGGGCTTATTAGGAATGATGTGGAATAATGGATTTACTGTAGGGATCAGACCTTGCAGAGTTGTGGGGAGCAGCTTGAGCTGCAGAGGTCTGGCAGGGCTCAGGTGGAGGAGCAGAGAAAAATCACCGAGCAAGGATCATGAAGGGAGCTGATGAGGAGGTTGGCAAAAGGCATCGCCTCTGCTGCTGGTGGTGGACCTGAGGTTGCCCATAGGGCTGACGTGAGAGGAGACAAGGACACACTGGCACCTGGGAGGATGAACTGAAACCTGTGCCTGTAGAAGAGGCTGGTGCTCTTCACCCAGGAGCTGCACACACACACTCAGGAACTAGGGGTGGAAGCCGGTGGGAGCTGGGGAGATGTGAGCCCACCTCTGCCCTCACAAACTAGGTAAGTTAGACGATCAGAGATAACATGTAGGAGCTGCGACAGTGCCTTTCATGTGCAATGCTGAGGCTTCACTTCTGCTTCCAAATTTCACGCAGATTTCTATTGTGACCAACCTTAACTTGACCCCACAGTTTTCCACAGATATGTCTCCCTCCCACAGGTAAGGGAATTCCAGGAAACCTGGTCAAATGGAACTAAGTCATCACAATACAAAACCAATGCAGTTGGCTGAGGCAACCTATGCTGGGGGTGGCTGGATGAGACACAGGGTATATTAGGGTGAGTAGTCAGGTAGAAGGTGGGCGATGACCCCTGTGAAGAGATAAAGCTGCAATAGATGGCCTTGAGGGCCTTGCTAAATATTAGGCTCTTTATCCTCTGGACAACAGTGGTTTATAAATGGAGGAGTAACACGATAAAATGAATTTGCTTTAAGAAAATTTGAAGCAGTGGTTCTCACACTTTCTGGTGTCAGAAACCTTCTATGCTCAACAATTATTGAGGATCCCAAAGAGTTTTTGGTTTATGTGGGCTATATTATTCATATTTACCATATTAAAAATTAAAACAGAAATTTAAAACATGTTTATCAATTCATTAAAAAATCACAATAAACCCATTATGTGTTAACATAAAAGCACATTTTTATGAAAAATAATTTATTTTCCAAAACAATAATTCAGTGAGAAGAGTCACATCATTTTACATTTTTGCACATCTCTTTGGTGTCTGGCTTAATAGAAGACCGTCTCATTCTCATGTCTGCTTCTGCATTCACTCTCTTGTGAAATCCCATGTTAGGAAAACTTCGCTGTACACTTGTGATAAAATAAGAGTAGAAAAGGCAACTCATATGTTTAGCATTATGATGTAATACCATGGGAACAGTCTATATTATGTCTATAGTCAAATCATGTCTACAATATTATAGGTATAGTCTCATCCTCATGGATTCATTGTACAGGTTTCAGGGACCTCCAGGAGACCCCGGACCAACCTCTGAGAGCCAATAGTGCAGAGGGTAGCTTGGTGGGCAGGCAGTGCACAGGGCTACAAAAAGGAGTTCTTCTAACAGTGTTGGGGAGGAAAATAGGGCCTGCACCAAGGCATATCAGCCAGGAAGGAGAATCAAGGATGGAGAGAGATGCTCAGTTGACTGGTGCCGTAGACCTTAGTAACCAATTAGGTGTGGGGATGAAAGAGAGGGGAGAGTCTTGAGCCAATGAATGGCTGGATATTTACCAGTCCAAGTGTGGGGTGTTTTTCAATCCATCCCTGGGCCAGCCTTCTATTCCACAAGGGTTTGACCTGAGGTAGAAAGGAGGGGAAAAGGAGGTGGGAGGCCTAGCCCTGATCTGGGGTATTTAAATCTGAGTTTTTATAGTATGATCATACATGGGTAGAATTTGGGGTGGCCAGAGTTACTAAAAGCATTTGAATGTAGGCTGTGCAGTTCACACATGCAGGGACAGAGAAAGATGGCCGTTTGGTGACTAAAAAAGATGACAAGGCTTGGACACATTTGTGGTTGAAAGAGAAGTTAGGATGGACTCAGGAAGCCAGAATGGGGTTTTTTTTATATATATACATGTGTGTGTATATGTGTGGTTTATATGTGTATTTGGTTATATGTGAGTGTGTGTAAATATGGTTTTATATATGTATATGGTGTGTGTGTGTGTGTGTGTGTGTGTGTATATATAATATATATATATGGTTTTATGTATAAACTAGAGGCCCGGTGCACAAAAATTTGTCCCTCAGCCCGGCCTGTGCCCTCTCGCAGTCTGGGACCCCTCAGGAGATAACGACCTGCTGGCTTAGGCCTGCTCCCAGGTGGCAGAGGGCAGGCCCAATCCCTAGGTGCAGCCCCTGGTCAGGCTCAGAGCAGGGCCGATTGGGGAGTTGGGGCACCGCCCCATCATGCACAGAGCAGGGCCGATTGGGAGGTTGCGATGCCACCCTCAGTCACGCTCAGGGTAGGGCCGATTGGGGGGTTGGGGCACCGCCCCCTGTCACACTCAAGGCAGGGTCAATGGGAAGGTTGCGGCACCACCCCCTGTCACGCACAGAGCAGGGCCAATCAGGGGGTTGGGGCGCTGCCCCCTGTCATGCACAGAGCAGGGCCCACCAGGGGGTTGAGGAGCTCCCCCCTGTCACTCACAGAGTAGGGCCGATAGGGGAGTTGGGGCACCGTCCCCTGTCATACACAGAGCAGGGCGGATCAGCGGGTTAGGGCGCCACCCTCTATCACCCACAGAGCAGGGCCAATCAGGGGGTTGGGGCGCCGCCACTGTCACACTCAGGGCAGGGCTGATGGGGAGGTTATGGCTCTACCCCGTCACACACAGAGCAGGGCCCGTGGGGGGGGGGGGGGGTTGGGGTGCCGCACCCTGTCACACACAGAGCTGCAGGGCGATCAGGGGGTTTGGGCGCTGCCCCCTGTCATGCTGATCCCGGTGCCGGGAGGCCTCGCGGCTCCGCTGATCCCAGTGCTGGGAGGCATATTACCCTTTTACTATATAGGGTAGAGGCCTGGTGCACGGGTGGGGGCTGGCTGGTTTGCCCTGAAGGGTGTCCCGGATCAGGGTGGGGGTCCCCACTGGGGTGCCTGGCCAGCCTGGGTGAGGGGCTGAGGGCTGTTTTCAGGCTGGGGGTGACTGAAGCTCCCAACCGCTCCTTTTTTTCTTTTTTCTTTTTTTATTCTGGGCCAGCTTTAGCTTTGAGGCTTGGCTCCAGCTCTTAGGCCTCTGCTGAAAGTAGGTTTCTGGCCTTTGCTTACAATGTTGCGAATCTGCTGGCTGAAGTCCGGCGGTATTTGTTACAATGTTTCTTAAACTGCCTGCTCAGAGGCCTGCAGCCGCAGGCGGGGAACGTTGGTTTCCTCCAAGAATCCTCCGTCACTGAGGCCAGCAAGCCTCATGCTAGTTTCAAGCTGCCTGGCTGCTGGCCACCATCTTGGCTGGCAGTTAATTTGCATATCTCGCTGATTAGCCAATGAAAAGGGTAGCGGTCGTACGCCAATTACCATGTTTCTCTTTTATTAGTGTAGATAGCTATATAGGCTCAGGCCTCAGCATGGGGATTGGAATGAACTGGTCTGAGCATCTGAAGTTGTGGATGGAGTTCCTGGTTTGCCACCAACTGGCAGTGTGATCTTGGACAACTCGCTTACTGTTTCTGGGCCTCTATCTCCTCCTGGGAAATGTAGAGGGTGTGAAAGATCAGGAATCCTATGATCCAGTATGCATATTTTACAGCCATAAAGAGTGATCTTCCATCAGTGTCAGAGTTTGCCTAACAAGCCTTTTCCTGAGCCTCGTTTTCAGTCTTGCTGGTTAAGGGTTTGGGAAATGAATGGAGAAGCAATCAATCTGCATCAGGAGATTATAGATAGATGCTCGGTCTCTCAGGAGCTGCAGGTCTTGTCATTTGTTTGGATGCTATCCCCAGCTTGGCCTGCCAACCATGGCACCTTCTTGTTCCCTTAGTTCTTGAAAAGGCAGGCTTTTCTGCCAACTCTACCTACATGCACATAAACACACACACACACACACACACACACACACACACACACACCAATTTGATTACACTCTACTCAGAGTTTCCCTAAGTACTCCATTATGGTATGGGAGGTAGTTTTAGATACACACAAATATTTTTTTGATATTTATGTATACTTTGATAGGCATTAGAAATATACACTAAGCATAGCAAAACCACTAATATAAATATTATTTCTTAGGTTAAGAAATAATTTAAATAAGTCAATTGAATTAAATGATTGCATTAATGTTAATACCGGCAGAATTTGGATGCAACAAAATTCTTGAAGGGAGCATGTGAGTGACTAACATGTGGGAAGCACTAACTTAATTGTATTTTGAAGATTTTAACCAATTCAGAAAAGGTCTTATCAAGTGCTATCTGAAACATATGCCAGAAGTGTTTTATTCTTCATTGTTTTGGCATTTCAGCCTGAAAATTCCTTTAGGAAATCTGAGTTATTTCACATTCACTTTATATTGGTCATGTTAGGTACTTTAAATGTGAGACTTTAATCAGATATAGTTAGGTGAAATAATCAGGCCAATTAAAATGAAGGGAAATTCTGTAAAACAACTGGACTCTATAAAAATCTCTATGTCATAAAAGACCAAAACAAATAAAAACAAACAAAGCCCAAAAGACCATGTCTGGGGAACCATTCTAAACAAAAGGAAACTAAAAAGATATGACAATCCTATATAATAAAAGCCTAATATGCAAATTGACCGAACGGCAGAACAACCAGTCACTATGACATGCACTGACCACCAGGGGGCAGATACTCAACACAGGAGCTGCCCCCAGCCCACAGGCCCCAGGCTGACAGTAGCCCCACAGCAGGAGGCAATCAGTGGTGGTGGCAGCAGGTGGGATCAGGGAACAGGCAGCACCAGGCTGACCAAAGTGGGTGCCCTCCCCCCATCACCCTGCCAGTTGCCCCACAGATCGGCCCTGATCACGAGCCAGGCCTGGGGACCCTACCCATGTATGAATTTTGTGCACTGGGCCTCTAGTTAAATGTAATGTATGGTCCTTAATTGGACCCTGGATAAAAAATAAATTATAAAGGACACTTGGATATACTTAAGGAAATTTGAAAACCAACTTTGTATTAGAATATAGTATACTTCTAAATATTAAATTTTCTGAATATGGTAATTATAGTATGAGGGAATAATCTTGTTGAGATATTTAGGGATGAAATACATCAATATCTGCAACTAACTCTCAGTTTAAGCCAAAGTATATATACATCCACATATACTCACTTGCACATATAATGCCCATATACACACACAGATATATACATGTACATAACGCACATATGCACATACATATACACAGATGCATAAACATATGTGCTCACATTTAAACATATGCCATAGATGTGTGTACATGGAGAGGGAAAGCAAATGTGACAGAATATTAACAGTTGGTTAATCTGAATGTTCACTGTGCAATTCTTGCACCTTTTCTGTAGACTTAGACTTCAAATTTTTCAAAATAAAAAGCTGCAAGAAAATATTAGACTTTTTGAGATAAGTCACAGAGGTAATCTAAGAATTTCACTGTATAAATCAAGAAGTAGGTGTTCAGGAATCGGATAACACTTTTTAAAAAATCCTATATAATAAAAGCCTAATATGCAAATTGACCAAACAACCAGTGGAACGACTGGTCGCTATTACATGCACTGACCACCAGGGGGCAGACGCTCAGTGCAGGAGCTGCCCCCAGCCTGCAGGCCCCAGGCCAGCCAACGCAGGTGCCAGTGGGGGCTCTCCTATCGCCCCACCAGTTGCCCCACAGATGGGCCCTGATCGCTGGCCAGGCGTAGGGACCCTACCTGTGCACAAATTTCATGTACTGAGCCTCTAATTATTATTATTCTTATTGCTCACCTCACCCTATTTTTAAATTTTTGTTGTTGTTTTTATTTTACCCATCTCCCCTTCCACTTTGCCTACCATCAGATTGTTTTCTTATCTTTGGATCTGTTTCTATTTTGCTTATTCATCATTTTTTACATTCCACATGTAAGTGAGATCATGCAATATTTATCTTTTTTTGTCTGACTATTTCACTTAGCATATCATCTAGGTTCATCCATGTTATTGCAAATAGCAAGATTTTTTATTACTGAATAATAATCCATTGTATATGTGTTCCACCTCTTCTTTATCCATTCATCTATCAGTGGACACCTAGGGTTGCTTCCATATCTTGGCTTTTGTGAATAATGCTGCAATGAATATAAGGGGCCATATGTCTTTTTGAATTAGTATTTTTGTTTTCTTTGGATAAATACCACCCAGAAGTGGAATTGCTGGCATGAATGGTAGCTCTATTTTTAGTTGTTTGATGAATTCCCCATACTATTTTCCATATTGGCTGCACCAATTTTCAATTGATTTGCATTTCTCTGATGATTAGTGATGGTAAGCCTCTTCATATATCTGTTGACCATTTGTATGTCCTCTTTAGAGAAATGTCTATTCAGATCCTCTGCCCATTTTTTAATTGGGTTGCTTGTTTTTTGTTGTTAAGATATAGGAATTTCTTACATATTTTGGATATTAACCCTTTATCAGATTATCATTTGCAAACATCGTCTCCCACTCAGTAGGCTGTCTTTTGGTTTTGTCGATGGTTTGGGATGACGTTTTTCTTGAGCTCACTAAGGAGCATGCTTACATTGGTGCAGAGACCCACAGCAGCTCCACAGCTATTCCTCCACTAAAATTCCCTCCACCAACCAAGTAACGATTAGACATAACGCGGGCCTCTGGGCAGCAGACCCGAAGACGAATCCAGTTCATGGTGACTTCCTGGATTCTAGCTTGCATAGGCCTGTCTATTACAGCCGATAAAACAATACGATTATAGAATAGCCTCTGCTCTAGTATAATAAAATGTTTGTGAATTCAGAAGTCCTTCAATAACTATTTATTGAGTGTCTACATGGTCCAGGTATTGTTCCTAGGGCAGAGGAAGATGGTTAAGATCTAATTCTCCTGGAGATGACGTTCTTGAGTGGGAGGGACAGAAGTAGCTAAGCAAGTACTGAGATGAATCAGGTGATATAAAAAATTGCCAAGTCTTATAAAGAAAAAGAAAGTATGAGAGTAACGTGACAGGGAGTGATGAAGCAGGGTTTTGTGGAAGGCTTCTCTGAGGAGCTGATGGATCATTAATATCACAAGGAAGAGCTATTTTGCTTTAAATGTCTCTGCTGTTTATTCCTAATTCTCACGGCCTTTGAGCTTGCCTCTGATGTCAAGGTCAAGAATCTTCTGAAGCCCGACTGTTCTGCTGGACTGCCTCAGGGTCAGTGTGTCTGGTGTATTTCACACCAAGTGACAACAGAGTGGCCGACGCACAAGTGTGCTCTCGTTCCCCTATGCTCTTGTTGACGAATGCAGGTGTTCTCTGTGTACTTCTCATCTTTTATGATGGACTTTTAAGGAAGTTTAATTCACAAACCACGCAAAGCTCATCATTTGCTCCTACTGACACACGGTGATGAAAGTGAGTTATTGTTCCTGAATAATGCTGCAAGGAAGCCTTCCAACCAGCAATTTTCAATAATGCCACATTGGCACCCCTCTGAATTACTATCTGCTTTGGCTAATTCAATACGACAGGTTTCTAAAGCAATTTGAGTTCATGTGAAAGCAGTGAGAGAGAGTATTCAAACTTACTTAAAGGAGGGCGGGAGGAAGGAACTTATATTGCAATCTCCTGTAACACAGATCGAGATTTACTTGGATTCATTTCCTGGAGGCATTCAATATATTTTATCTTTTTCTTTTTCAGTCACCTTTTCAGTTACATCTGATAATTATATTCTATCGGCCGTGCTTCAGTTTACCCCAGAGTATAGAATACATCAGCTGATTCTCTGGCTCAGAGGCCAATATTACTTAGCATGAGAGAAATTCCAGTTTTTAAAAAGGAGGTCAACATATGCCCCACATATAAAAATCACTCAGGAAATAGGCCGGCAGGTAAAAAGGAACTATGTAGGATTCTGAATATCAATGTTCCTTCTCTTCCCCTGTTTCCACCTGACTGAACCAAAGCTGGCTTTCCAGATGGCAAGGTGTGGGCCAGGCAGCGTGGTATTGGTATAAACGAAAGGATTTGGAATCAGAGAACCTGGTTGCAGTCCCAGCCGTGCCACCTATGACTGTGAACTTGGCTCAAGGCCTGGCTCATTGTAAACATTCAACAAATATGAACCCCATTTCCTCCTCCTCCATCTTCTTTGCCTTACCATTCTGTCTCTCAGCTCCCATCAGGCGTGTTGCCCTTCTTTCTGTCTGTAGAACATGCCACGCATATTCCTGCTTCAAAGCTGCTGTACTTGCACTTCTTTCTGCTGGATATGTCCCTCCCACAGATCACCCCATGGCTTTCTACTCACTTTTAGTTCTCATCTCAAATGCCACCACTAAGAGCAGCCTTCCCACGCTTGGTCACTCTCTAACATATTACCCTGATGGGTTTTCTTCATGGCTCCTCTCACTGTCTTTTGTTACCTTGATAATTTATTTGTTTGTTTGTATTATCTTTCTCCCAGTTTCCACCCTGAGCCCTGTGGGAGCAGAGTCTTGACTATTGTGGGTATACCAACACTGGTATATATTAGGTGCTCAATAAATATTAGTTGCATGGAAGTTATTGGGACCTCCCTGAGAGATGGAAGAGCCTTGCATGGCTCTTCTGAAGGTCAGATGATGCAGATCTCAGGGAGTCATTTGGAAATTATCAAATACTTATTATTAAGTCTTCTCTACCTCATCCATGAAGCACCTCTTCCCATCACCCCAGACTGAAGTGCCCTTTTCATATCCTTGGCAGCTTTTTCTGTAAAGGTCTTGCTTTTCTGACACGTAATTTAACTCCTGATACCTTTCATTGACAGGTGTTTCAAATGAAACTCGGAAGAATTTAAAGCAAGATGAAAGATTCTCCAGCTTGGAAATTGGTACTCAGCCTACAGTTTAGAGATGTAAGTACACAGAGCAGGCAGCATTTACACAATGCCCAGCAGCAGAGGGAGACCGTATTGAGAATGCAGGCTACACACAGCCTCCCTGTGCCAAGTTAGGCCTAAAGAAAACAGTATCATATGCCTGGTTTGGGGGAGGGAGGACATAAATGCAGAGGGTTCTGCTTGGCGGCAGGCACGCTGGTGCCAAGGCCACGGCCACGGCCCATTTCTGTTCCTTGTGTTCTTTCAAGACAGCAGCTCTGTGATGGAGGAGGACAGTGCTGATAATGCGTTGCCGGGGACATCTTGCCCGTGGAAAGTAGAAGGATTCTTTTTTTTTTTTTTTTTTTATCTACCTACCTTTGTGGAAAAATTTCAACCTTTACTATTTATAACCTTTTCCGTCTTCAATCAACATGTAGTATGTTGGCTTTGAAACAGCTTGATTTAAATTGTGGAGAAAAGGAAGGGGAGTTTTCAGAAATCTCAATCCATTATTCATGATGTTTAGAAAGATGTGTGGTTTTCTGTTTTTTCACAAGTGAGAAAATCATCCTGATAGAAGCTGAATCAGGTAGCAAATTGTGTTGATTTCAGAGGGTGAAACCCCTTCCTCGCTGCCACTTTGCAGACACAATACTGTTTTCAAGGGCCTTGTGCCTTCTCCCCTCCCCATCTCAGTTTTTCCAGGAAAGGGGTCATTTAATGGTCAGTGGAACTTGACATTTCTAGTTTAAGAAAATGTAACCATATTTTGAATTTGGGGACAATTACTTCACCCGTGGGTCTCAAAATGCATCATCCCCCTCTATTTTGAAGTATAAGAATTTTGGTAAACTGACTCCAAAAAAAGGAGAGTGCACAGCCAACCTGCTTTCTCCTCTCCCTTTCTCAGAGGGGCAGAATCCTGCCCAAACCTCCCAGGACCTGGGCTTTCATGTTAAACACCCAAGAGAAACCTTATAAAAATACTCAGATCTACTGAAAAAAGAAGTATATAGCACAGGATTTTGATGCAAAATGTTTTAATTATATAATTTTTTTATTTGAGTGACTTAAAGAATGAACAATTGAAACATCAAATTTGTAATATGGGCTATACTTTAAAATGATGAATTACACTGTGTATATTCTCTTAAACTCACATTTCTCCCTTTAGGCAACTCAAAAATAAGAACTGGCAATTTTTATTCTTTTGGAGAACTGAAGATTTCTTGTAAGGAGTTTTGTTTAAAGAGGAGTGGTGAATAAGTCAGCACAGGAGAAATCACAAATTAAATCCAGCCCCGAATACAGCTCATTCAGAGGATTCAAGCAAACCTCTTTTGTTATTTATTTTTGAAGCTCCTTATGTTTTTTAAAAAACAATTAGAAATAGAAAGTAGATCTTAAAGGGGTCCAAGGGTTTCATATTGTATCATCTAACTCAAGGCCAGGCTGCCCCAGGTAGGACCAACCACTAGACAGAATTTCCTTGAAACATCACATGAGTGATTCTTTCCCTTGCTGGCATGTTTTTGAGGATGAAAAGCTTCCACTGGCCTTTGTGAAGAAACTAACATTTGAGCTCCAAGGTTCAAAGAGAATGCTTTGCCCCTCTGACTTCTCTGTGCTGTTTCTTTGGAAACTTCAGTTCAGAACATTTCGTCTTTAGTTCAGAACACCACAAGAACAAGTAAAGAGAATTTTTCTAGATGCCCGTTATATGACAGTTTTCTCCAGGTCCTTTTCACATATTCCCCATATTTAAAAAAATTAAACTCTGAGTTTTAATTTTATGGTTTTTGACCTAAGATCTTATATTCCCATTCTATTTGAAGGAGAATTCCCTCAGTTTAGGTTTCTATCAGTTTATGCCTGTTCTCAGATTTGCTTGTTCTTCACCTTCTTCCTCTACCTCAGGCCTTACTTCAGATTACCACCAGATTCATTTTCCCAAAATGCTACTTTGAGTTGGTAACTTCCTTGCTTAAAGTACTTGGTGATTCTCAGCTATCGATTAAGTCATATTCCTTAACCTGGCATTCAAGGCCAACCATGGCCTCCTTCTCCTTCTCCAAATATATTTCATGGTGGAATTCAAGGCCAACCATAGCCTCTGCCTTCTCCTAATATTTTTCATTTTGCATCTCAGTGCTCATGCTGGATGTCATACACACTACTGATGGTCTTGGCACATACTCTAAATTTTCTATGCCACTGATGTAGTCTCTGCTTAAGACTTTCTCCCTTCTCTTCCCTTTTACTTGTCCATTCCTATTGCATCCTTTCTAGACCCAGGTCAAGAACTAATGCAAGTAGTTGACCACCTCTGATTACAATAATCCCTCCTTTTAAATAAACTTTTTATCTTGAGATTATTTGCTCTATTTTCCCTTTTATATGCTGTTTCCAAGACTACATGTCTTATGGTCCAAGACCATGTCTCATAACTTTGTGTACCTCTATTCACTGCATAGCTTGCCATCTGACACATGATAAGTATTCTGCAATATTTGTTATTTGTTCTCAAAAGTGATGTAAGTCTCTTTCTAATAAATAGGAAGCCTAAGTGGCTTCCATTTCTTTAAAAAAAAACTTTTTATTAAATTTATTGGGGTAGCTTTGGTTAGTAAAATGACATAGGTTTCAAGTGTACAGTTCTATGATACATCACCTATATATTGCATTGATATTTACCACCCAAACTCAAATCTCCTTCCATAAACATATATTTGACACTCTTTACCCTTTATTATCCCACCAACCCCTTTCCCTCTGGAAACTACCACACAATCATCTGTGTAGTTTTTCTTTATTTATCGTGTTTGTTCATTTGTTGCTTTCAGTTTTATTCCCACATGTGAATGAAATCATATGGTTCTTGACTTTTTCTGCCTGACTCATGAGTCAACTAAGCTTTTCTGTTGAACCTCGGAAACCGTATCAGGTCACTTTACTTCCAGAATATGGGCTGTTGTAGCCAGGGTCTGAAAGGCCCAGGAAAGAGAGTGTGAAACATATTTGGAAGCGGGAGCATGCTAGATCCAGAAATGGGGAGAAATGGGCCGCCCAGCTCAGCCCGTAAATGGCATATCTAGGGTGGGGCAGTATAGCAGCTTACTGTGGGGCAGGCAATAAAGGCACATAGAAGATTTAGAACTATCATGAAACCAACTAAGAGTTGTTCTGCTTCTGATCAGCAAACACCAGCATTTCTAAACACTGTCAGTAATGAAGTACTCTTTCCTCCCACAATATGCATATTTATTACTGTTAAATTTTAATAGTATAAGAAAGCTCCAAATTAGCACATCACCATTATTATTGTTGTTATTATTATTATTGAATAAATGCTGTATTCTACACAGAAGTTAATTCGGAGAAGTCCCAGATATGCAGACTGTCACACATAGCCTCAGTTACCCACTCACAAAGAAAAACTGAATGGTTCCAGATCCTTCTCTTGCTTCTCGCATAACTGGTGGCGCCAGCCCAGTAGTACTGTGTATGTTTGCATTAATCTAGTAGATTTGGAGCAAACAGTGGAGCACTGTGGTTGTAAAACTAAATAGAACCTGAGTTGCAAAAATTCTGCCATTTTCTGTGACCACTTGTGGTTTTTCTTGGTGTTTAACTGTTAGCTATTTCCAGCTATATAATTTTGTTTGGTGAGTGTACATTTTTTAAAAAAATAAAACAACTTTGTTTTTTATTATTGATTTTCAGAGAGGAAGGGAGAGAGATAGAAACATCAATGATTAGAGAGAATCACTGATTAGCTGCCTCCTGCATGCCCCCTACTGGGGATCGAGCCTGCAACCTGGGTATGTGCCCTTGACCGGAATCAAACCTGGACCCTTCAGTCCATAGGCCGACACTCTATCCACTGAGCCAAACCAGCTAGAGTGGTGAGTGTACATTTTAGTTTATACATGCAGTTATGTTTGCTCCATTTCATGATTATCATGGATAATCATTTCTTCCATATAGAGGAGGGTATGTTAAAATGATTACTCCTAGAGGCATGTAGAGTAAGAGTTCCCCTGCATCAGATGTGCTTGTTTTACTGAAGAACGTGAGCGTGTGTGTGTGTGTGTGTGTGTGTGTGTGTGTGTTCACCTGTTAGTATTTGTCTCCTCTGCTAGTCTCAGCTTCCATAGGAACAGGAAATTTGCTTCATCAATGCTGTATCCTGGACATCTTTCAATAAATACTTGTTGAGTGAATGAATGAGAGAAGTGTCATAATATATCCCACAGACACCTTTCATTGATTGTCTTCTCTCCAAACAAATGGGTTACAGAAGTACTGTTTGCCTAGCCTAAAGAATGTGGTTTTCTTGAAATAGATGGAAAATCACCCGAACTTCCTTACCCACCTATTTAGCCTGCAAACCTAACTCAGAAGGGGGCAGCATCGTCAAAGTGACCATATATTGAGAGTTTACTATAATTAGGCCCTTTAATATGTATTATCTCAATGAATTCTCAAAAAGGCCTTGTTATAGGTGACAAAACAACCACACTTGTGTGACATCTAAGCCCGTCCTGTCCCTGGGACTGGGAAGGAAGGACAGCTGGGGACTGCATTTCTCACAGCCTCGGCTGCTTTGGCACCAGCTTCTCCCAGCATCTGCTGCCGGGAAGTGTTAGGTGTCATCGCACAGCTGTGAAGTGGGGCAGAACCAAGAAGCAAATGGAATAGCACAGCGGAGCCAGGGAACTAAATGCCAGCCTCCAGAGGGTAGGAGAACACACTCAGCTCAAGTTCTGCAAGAATAAAGGTGCTTGGGGGAGGGCGTGTAGGAATCCGTTAGTCCAGAGTCAACCGCGCATAAAGAGGACGGGCCATTTCCAATGTCCCTGACTCAGTATGCCTCTGCAGAGATACTCATTATTTTGCCTCACACTTTGCACCATTCACCCACAACCCCACTTTTTAAAAACAATCTATCGATGTTTTAGAGACATTAAGACAAAACATTTTTTAAAGTGCATCCTCTGTTATTTACCAGTTTGAAATGCACCTAACTCAGTTGTAACAGCAGAACAGAGTTACAACAACACTAAGGAAAGTGGACAAACCATCGTCCTAAATTTTACAGTACTACAAAACATTTTCAGTTTTGGTTTTTTTTTCGGGGACCTAGGCTGATCCATATGCATGCCGCTTTTATTGTGGTGTAAGCCTGTAGCCTTACTGTGCTGGAAACTGTTTTCACTGCCATCAGTGCAAAGCATTGCCAAGGTCAGGGAGGAGGTGAAGGGATAAGAGCATCCTTGGTAGATAGATACGTGCTTAGTGAGAGGCCACCCCAGGAGCTGAGCTGGAGACAATAGAATGAGCAAGATGTGAATGGATACACTAGGGGAGAGAGAACAAAAGTGCCTAAAAGCCTGGATTTAAAAAACAATTGAAGCGACATAGGTGGGAGAAAAGAAAAATGAGGTAAGAAGAAGCTATTAGTGGGAATTAATGAAAGGAAAATGACTTGCATCTCTGACATTAAGTTTGGCTACCTCATGTTGTATTATGATGGTTTTTCCATGAAACCTAGAATTTCTGACATTTTCTACAGGCAGAGTAACAAAGACAGCCAAAAGACTGATTTGAAATATTCTCAAAGATGGGCTTGGTTATACATGTGAGTTCAGAAATTGGCCTGTCATTAATAATATTTTTGGAGAATCTGACATGTCATCTCTCACTGATTTAAGCCTCTGGGAGACTGAGAGAGATGGAGTATAAAACAAAACCTGTAAACTGTCAGAAGGAAGAACTCACAGAATATAGAGCTGATGGTGTCCTTTAAATCACACTAAGATAAGCCGAATTCCAGCAGAGACTTTGAAACTCTTGACCATGCTGGGTGTATTAGGCCCTTAAATCATGTCTCTGATTACAGCTCAGGGCCTGGGGTTAGATTTTACTATGACCTAGGATGTTACCCATTTAAACTCACTCTTGTTTGTTTTGAGGAACAGACTGCACCCATGTGTGTCAGGAAGTGTTAGGCACAGTCATACTGAAAGACACCACGTTGAAAACAACGATTCACCTCATTGGTGGCATTTAGTTTACACAGACTTGAGTTGTATCGTGTGGATATTGGAGGAGTTCATAGTATCCTTGCCTGTGGCACCAGACATGTCTAAGTAACAACCTAGAACAGCCTGCATGATACATCTCCTAGTTGCAGAAGCAGTCCAAAGCCTGGCTGAATGTGATGCCTTCCTGTTTCTGGTGATCTATCTCCAATAACCTGCACAATAAAGTGATAGAATCATGATGGGAATTCATTAGAGATGGGGCTGTGCTGGAGCAAGACCAGGTCAGACTTAGCAAGCCCAGCCCCAGATCTGGTCAGAATGCTGAAATGGATTCCTGATTGTTTCCCCACCGCCATTCCATCGGTACCAAGGTGAACAGACGTAAAAGGCTGAAAGGTCCAAAGCAGGGGCTTAGAGAAGATCATATGTCTCTAGCGATAGTTCCTGAACTTTGCTGCCCACTAGTGACTCCTGGAGAGCATCTCAAATCGTCCAAGGCCCAGGCTATACACTAAACCAGAGTGTCTAAGGCTGGGGCTAAAGCACCGGTCATCTAAAACGTCTCCCAGGAGGTTTTGATACGCAGCTGTAAAGGAAAGTAGGGCATAATGAATCCTGAAGAGCAGTGTGCATAGGCCTTAGGAGTACTTCAGAGACGAGAGAACTAGCAGAAACTTCTTTGTCAGGGAGTAAGGAGGGTGAGCTAGGCAGAGGGACAACCTAAGCAACAAGAGAAATAAGAAAGTGGGTGGTGAGTCAGTACAAAGTTCTTTTTTGGCTGTAGCCTGGAGGCATAAAGGAACAGCAGGAGAATACCAGGGAGTATCAGAATATGCTGTAAAGGGCCGGATGTCAGGCCAAGGAAATAGTGTGTATAGTTTCATTGGCAAAGGTAACCATTGGAGAGAGAAAGTGGCTTTTATTTTTATTTTTTCATGAACACAGCACCAGTGTGAATGAATTGCTTAGAAGAAAACAAGAAACTATAAAACCTATATCACATTAGGAGGCTAATGTTGCTTTAAAATGACATTTCCTAACTTTTGTTTTTACCTTACATCTTCATGTATTTTGGTGTACAATTGCCTAATGTTTTTTTCTTTAAATTGATTTATTTTTACTTAAATATTTATTTAAAGAATACTAGTATCAATATCTATATGTCTGTCTATCTATCAAATACTTCTATTATGCCCTTAAATGAAAAAAATGGTATCAATAGTATCACTTTTCATAAATAGAAGTTTAGTTTTAGGAAATAATATCATAAAAATAAAACCAAGTCGTTTCTTGTTAGATATGCTCACCTGCCAGTGATTCTGAGTTTGAGGCCTAGTCTCTTCTCGAAAAGGGAAGATTTGCAAGTGGGTTCAGGACAGAGTAGCACTAAGCAGGGTGGCGACCGTTAGGATGGAGAAGAGGGAATGGAAAGGAGGCAGCTCAGAGGCAGACGCACCCAGTCTTTGGCCCGTGGTCCTTGATGTCTGTGCAGGGGGGTGATGAGCATTTTTTCAGTGGTACCCCAGCGAATGGAGTCCCAGTTTAACATGCTTCAGCTTTAATGCTAAAATACCGGCAAGGGCCGTGGCTGAGAAACACAGTAAAAATCACAACAGCCAATCTTTGAAGGTGCTATCAGATCTAATCATCCCCTTTTGTTCTGCCTGCAGAAAAGGCAGCTCCTAATGGTTTGATAATCCCAGGAAGGATGTACTTGCTCTCAACGTGAATGCACTTTAACAGGTAACATATGATGTCACTAAATATACTTGCACTTAGAGATTGTCCTTTTGAAAATGCAATATTGAATAACATGAGACTCTGGCATGGCATGGAATTTGAAAATAATATACTGCATGGCTATCGTTTTGTATGGGCACATTTTATTTTGGCGATGGTTTCATTAGGTTGAAAGCAATGGAAACCCTGTGGTGTCCACGTGTGTGTCTGTGTTATGTTCACTAAGCACTTTGGTAAATGGGAAGTTTCCAAAGTCAAGTTTTAAAATTATAGGCAAAGATAGCAATGAAAGAAATCCGGCAGTCACAGAGCAACCATTATGGCCCTATCACCATTAAGCCAGTTACCAACAGATAAGAAAATGTAACTCTTTTTAACCCTCTGGAGTTCTCTTAAAGCCTCTTAGAAGCATAATATTCTCTGTATCTTGAGTTACATGCTGCTTTGTTTATGTAGACTATTGGTAAAATCCAATCTGGAACCTTCTACGCTTGCATGACTTAGGTATTTTGCTGAAAAGTAGATCTTACTTGGCAGGTTGACCTGGGATGATTAGTAAAATCCAGTCATGCTGGAGATAACTGTGCTTCTGTTCATTTCACTAACTCATCTCAACAGCACTTACCTTTACCGCCTTGTCTTAACTGTCGTCCGTAGCTGTGTCCTCTTTAGAATACCAAATGAAAAAGAGCTCGTGCCTTAGATCCATTATTGACAACCCATACTTTCAGCCACAAGTCAAACTGTGTTGTGGTGACAGAAAAGGTCAGCAGGGCACATGCTAAATACGTATTAATAATGCCTAGAGATTACCGAGTATCCTTTAGGTGGCAGGGTCTGTGCAAGCATATCATATAAGTTGTGATATGGCTTAAAATTCAACATAACAGCCCTGGCCGGGTAGCTCAGTTGGTTAGAATATCGTCCTGTACACCAAAAGGTTGCAAGTTCAATTTATGGTCAGGCCACCCACATGCCTAGGTTATGGGTTAGATCCCCAGTCAGGGCACATATGAGAAGAAACCGATATTCTCACATCAATGTTTCTCTCTCTCTCTCTCTCTCTCTCTCTCTCTCTCTCTCTCTCTCTCTCTCTCTCTCTCTCTCTCAATATCAGTACAAAAGTTCACCATAACATTATTGCTGTTTATTATCATCTATAAAATGAGGAAACCAAGACTCAGAGAAGCTAAGGGACCAGCCAGAGTTTGCACAGCTAATAAATAACAGAGCTAGACTTCAGACTGAGATTTTTATCCCACAAAGCCTGATCTCATCTACTTCTCTACGCTGCCTCCAAATAGCTGTGTCTGATTGCTCGTCTCCCTGGGTTATTTTGACTGGATGAATTAATGGGTGTCCCAAAGAATCACTGCAGGGATGGGTCTGAGAGTCTCTGTGAAGCAGAGCGAGAGGTATGCGGCTGCTGCTGATGCCCCGGACAGCGGGATTGCAGGGCTGGTTGTGTATCAGGGCCGAGATAATCCAAGTATTAAAACAAATTGACCCAAACGTGATTGTTCAGGGCAATTTGAGGTTGGCGGTGAGGTGGAAGGCAAAGGTAACTTTGCTCCCTGCAGTCACTCAGGCTGACTGTGGCTCTGCTAGTGTCAATACATGACTGACAAGAGTGTCACTGTTGTCTCCATTCCAGTTAGTGAGCAGGGAGGAGGCTTAGAAGACTGTGCACATGACACTTGTATGGACCAAGCCTTAGAAGAGGCCCACCTTGCACTCTCATTCCATTGACCAGAATTAAGTCACATGGCTGAACTGAATTGCAAGGAAAGCGATGAAATATAGTCAAACCAGGTATCCAAGATGGTCAGGAAATGGATTTCAGAGAGTACTCACATCAGGAAAGCAGAGAAAAGCTCCCCAGTTTAGGAACCCAAAGATTGGAGCTTCAGTCCTGATGACCCATTGCTAGAGCCATTGGACAAGCTTCTCGTCTGCTGCTTTCTACTTCACAGGGTAATGTTAGGTCAACATTAGAGTGAAGAAAGGTACGTAGATATTCTTGGCAAGCAACTTAGGACTTTGCATGGGAGAGTCCACAAAGACCTAGATTGGGATATAGAATCCGAGACCAAATTCTTTTTCTGCCCCTTCCTGTCTATGCAAGCATGACTCACTCACTCCGTTCTCTGAGCTGCAATGCCTTTTCTGTTAAGTCAGGAGGAAAAACACTTCCCTTATCTTCTTTATAGGGATCCAGAGTATCTACAAATCAGTAGCCTATGCGTAAGTGTTTGAAAACCATTAAATGTCAAAGAGATATTAAAATTTATGGTTTTGATTTTCACCGGGCCTGCTGCTCATGGACCTATTGCCTGGAGAGTGCTTCCTACATTCCCAGCTTCGCCCTCCCCTCCTCACCAAATGAAGCAGAGTATTTATGCATAAAAATAATAATTTTTCTCAAAATTGTAACAGAGGCTCACTCTTGACTCACACCATGAGTGCCTGCAGAGCACTTAAAGAAGAGCCTGAATCGCCTCCATGTTTGAAATTCCCACCACGCGAGGTATATAGTTGCTGCCTAATTGACACTTACTGAATTATATTCAATTTTAAAATATACTTTCTTGCCGAAGATGAAGTGACCAGGAGGCTGGCACAGTAATGGTTAGTGACTAACTCCTCTGGGGCTCCCATGTCTCTCTCTGAGGGTAGAGCTTGTCCTGAGTGATCCCATTACAACTTTCTTATCTGCGAAGTCGCTTCTCTTCTCTGAATGGATGATGTTAGTCATTTAAACAGATTTTGACTTTCATGCTTTAAGTAGTTCTAGAGTTAGAGTGATTCATTAAGCTATTTTTCTTCCCCCGCCCCCTTTTTTCACTGGATGGAGTCTCTTGGAACTTCTTCATTGCAGCCAAGGTGTTTATTACCTTCCAGGTTGCCTTCTGGGCCCAGTTTTGCAGAGAGATGATTATCTGGCCTGGCTTTTCATTCATTTCTGGGCTCATCCAGCTATGAATCAACAGGCAGGCCCGCTCTGCTAATTATGGAGTGGGATGACTCATTCTTGTATTTTTCTGAGTTGTGGCAGGTGAGGCCACATCTGCTGTTTCGAGCTTTCATAAGTAAATAACAAAAGACATTAGAGAAAATCAGGAAGAGCCTGGCTGTCTTTAGTTCTAGACGATTGTTAAAGTGTACCACAGTTCTATCAAATTTCTGCTAATCTTGACTAACTAGCCCCGGAACAACTATCAGGGTGTTATTTTTTAAATGACCCTTCCAGTAAAAGAGGAGTTGCAAATAAACCACCTGCAGAGAGGTAGCCCTGTGCTTCTCCAACTTTCCATGCACAGGGACCTGAGATCTTTTTGAAATGCAGATGCTGATGCAGTAGGTCTGAAGTGGGGCCTGGGTTTGGTATTTCTCACAAGCTCCCAGGTCCTGCTGGTCCTGGGCCAGCCACCACCCTTTGAGAAGAAGGGAAGTGGGCGAGTGGGCGAGGCAGGGCCCGTTCTTACCAAGGCCTCATTCTTTATACAGAACCTTTTCAGATGACGTGACCTCTGTGATAAGGGAGTAAATAGCAGGCTGCACTTGGGGAGATAGAGAAAAATTCACAATCAGAGGGAAACTGGGATATTTTATGTTTTTTCAATCTACAGTATTTTACAAAGTGCCTCCTCTGGGTCATTGTGAGTTTGCACAATTTAGGCAGCCCCAATTCTCTTTATCTTTTTTTAAAATTTATTTTATTGTTTATACTATTTTTTAAATATATTTTATTGATTTTTTACAGAGAGGAAGGTAGAGGGACAGAGAGTTAGAAACATCAATGAGAGAAACATCGATCAGCTGCCTCCTGCAAACCCCCTACTGGGGATGTGCCCGCAACCAAGGTACATGCCCTTGACCGGAATCGAACCTGGGACCCTTCAGTCCACAGGCCGACACTCTATCCACTGAGCCAAACCGGTTAGGACTATTGTTTATACTATTACAGATGTCCCCATTTGACCCCACCCCTCTTTGCCCACCTTCCTGTGTCACCCCTTACCTGCCCTTACCCCTCCTTCCCTCTGGCCATCACCACACTGTTGTCTGTATCTATGGATTATACATATATGTTCTTTGGCCAATCCCTCCACCTTCTTTCATCCAGTCCCCCTCTCCCCACCCTCAGACAGCTGTCAGTCTATTCCAACTCGCAGATTGCATCTACAATGACAATAAACAGGAAGGTAACAGATCTCATTCCATCTGAGTGATGAGCTGAGCATGACTATAATCAATTACCTGACAGAAGGGATGGTGAGCTGTAAGAGCAGGGCTTTATCAGGATCCACACACAATTAAGGCCCTGGGTTGGTGTCAGATGCTAACTTGCTAATGATTTTGCTCAGCACGTTGAGAGCTTTAGTAAATACAAGTATAAATATTGGAAACAAAACTTCACAAATATACATCTTTATGTTTGAAAGGGGAGGTGGAACCAAATATGTGTATGTATGTTAACAATAGCAGCCACATGCATGGTACTTATGAGGTGCCAAGCACTTTGCAAATATTAACTTATTTTATCCTTACAACAGTCCTATGAAGTAGGTACTATTATTATCTCCACTTTATAGGTAAAGAAACTGAGTTATAGGGAGGTTAATTTCTTACACGGCCCAAATCCAGCAGGCTGGCTGCTGAGAGTACTCTCTTACCATCCTTTTCCTGGATTTGCATGTGGCAAGGACATGTGAGTTCAAGTTCAGGTTCCACAATTTGTATTTGTCCTTTAATAAGTCCTCTACTCTCTCTGTCTCCGTTCCATTATCTATGAAATGGGCCTAATGATGCCCTGGCAACCTCTTGGAATTGTTGGGAAGTCGAAATAAGATGATGCATGTAAAATTGTATAGATTATATACAACTGCGCAGACAGAACCTAGGATTCGATGGAAGTACTTGATTATTATTGGGATATTTTAAGTAATATTGTGTCAATAGCCAACTTATGTCTCTTTAGTTTACATTTCTATATTGTTGCTGCTTCCTCAGGAAGAACTTGTTTTGCCTGGACACTTAAACAAAAAACAAACCGAAAAATCATTTTGGATTTGCTTTCTTTAGGTTTTCTGAAAATAGAATGTTCTGTAGAGACTAAAAATCAATGGAAGATGCACCAGCTGATTTCATTCATTCCCGCTTTGTGAAATATTATTCCCTGTAGTCTTCTCTCCAGTGTTAGCCCATCTGAACTGAAATGATTCTCCAATGCCTCTTGCATTTAGCTCTTCATCTGGAAAAGTGTTTCATCATGAAATCAATTTCATCATAGAATTTTACACTCAGATTTAGCCCTTGATTTTTCTTGTTGCCTTGTTTCACTCCAGCGTATTTCTCACTCTGCACAAGTCCTCACTTTTCTTAGAACCTTAATGTTCCAGCTGCACATTCTTTTCTTCCTCTGTTTTATGGGAGATAAAACAGGGCTCCCATCATTATATTACTACAACCCTACTCAGCCCAAGAATTCAGCGAACTTGAGAATAGAGGACAATACATAAGGAGGACGAATTTATGGGGCTTTTGCTTGTGTTACTTGGGCCAAGATTTATTTCTATGCCTCTGGTTCCTGGATGTATGTGGTAGAGGTACCTCCTGATTATGCAATCAAAAAATTATAATTGCCATGGCAGCAAAGCTAGTGAATTTTAAACCAGAATTTTATTCTATTTCATTTCATTTTGCCAGATCAGAATTTGTTTCCTTTTAGGCTAAAAGTCATGACAATTCTTTGAGAATAAGTGTTAGAGTTGGATATAATGAGCTCTCTTAAATAAATTAGCACCTTTAAAACAGAACAAAGAAGAAGGAATAAATATTATGCATGTGAATAGGTAACACTTTAAAGATGACTTAATAAAAGGAGAACCCAAACAATTACATCATCATTTTTCTTTAATGCAGCTGCCATCAATTTCTTAACTGCATGTTCTGATTTTCTTAGATTCCTTCAGCTCTAGACCGAAGTCCAAAGTTGGACTCTGACATTTCTGTCTTGCAAAGGCTGGAAGGTCAGGAAAGCGCAGATAAATCGAGAATGAAGAGAGTTCACTCATCCTGCCCAGATAACTTGCCCTCATGACTGTTCTCCACATTCTAGGTTCTGATCTCTGTGACTCCTCAGAAACTCTTAATAATTATCTGAGGGTGCTGAGGCACTTCTGAGAAATGCTGTTCTGAGAAATGCTGTTGTCCTTAACATATCACCCCAGCATTTACTTACTAGTATCCATTCCAGAAAACTGGTCATATTAACCTCGCCATTAAGGAAATGTAAATTTCAGATCTTTCAGCAAGAGTCCCTCTTTAGTCTTCTCTTGAGTTAGATAATTGAGTCATTTCTTTAGTTATTAATGCTGGTCTGCCCTATCATCTTTGTTTTCTAGATCACTATGATCAATTTAATTCATTACTGACCTTAGACTCTCTTCCATGCCCTACTTGGGCTCCACATTCTGGGATTTGAAGAGTTTAGTAAAAGAAAAACATTCTTGTTTGCGAGGACCGATATTCATTTGATATGCTTGGCTACCAGGCCAGTTGTTGAAATGTTGAAATGCATTAGTACTGATTAATAAATAGTTTCTGTTTCTATGTCCCCTTAATGGGCCACCATTTAGCCCCTAACATCTCCTCATTTCCAATATACCCTGGCAACCTCATACCCCCCTCTGAAATCTCTCTACCATCCAGCTCCTCAACTCTGCTGTAGCTATGGCATTGTTCATGTTGATCAGTTTCTGTCCATGTCTTTAGATAGGTGATTGATAGATAGACAGATAGATGGTAGATGATAGATAGATAGATAGATATTTTGTGTGTGTGTGTGTGTGTGTGTGTGTGTGTGTGTGTGTGTGTGAGATACTATGCTCTGTTTTATTCAAACTGGGATTTGAGTCTGTAACTATAAATTTCTTGGAGAGAGTAACTCCTTTGGTGGTGGGGAAATCTCTTGATTCCCACGATTGCCTCTTACTCTTACCCACAACCCAGCCTTCTTCCCCAGCAGACAACCTTTTCTCAGATTATGGTGAGATGTTGAGGCCCATTGATATTTCTCTTATTTTTGTGAAAGCCTGAAAGTGATCTTTCCTGTTGCGATTTCTCTTGTTTTGGATACCAAGCAGCTGAAGTCAAATGGAGCAGAGGGAAAAGAGAGATGTGAGTATGTGCATCTCTGTTACTCAGGGAGTCTTTCTAAGAATCAAGAGACTGAACCTTTGGGCAGAAGAGGAAGTGAGTTCTGTGCTGACTCTGCTATTCTGTCACTTTTGCTCCCAATGCATCAGGGGCAAGAGGATGGGAGTAGATTGGGTGGTGTTAGGCCCCTCCAGGTACAAAGGCACCAGTATAAAACCTCTTCCAGGCACTTTCCTCAGGCTTTTCCCACTTTTGCAGGCATCTTTCAGCTTGGTGATGAGAGTTTTTTTTTTTTTTTTTTTTATATTTTATTGATTTTTTTACAGAGAGGAAGGGAGAGAGATAGAGAGAGTTAGAAACATCGATGAGAGAGAAACATCGATCAGCTGCCTCCTGCACATCTCCTACTGGGGGTGTGCCCGCAACCCAGGTACATGCCCTTGACCGGAATCGAACCTGGGACCTTTCAGTCCGCAGGCCGACGCTCTATCCACTGAGCCAAACCGGTTTCGGCGGTGATGAGAGTTTAATACAAGGAAAACATCCTTGTTTGCTAGAACTGATATTCATCTAATGCGTCTGGTCCCAGCAGACCTGTTGAAATATTGAAATGCATTAGTACTGATTAATGTATAGTTCTTCCTGTTTAATAAATAAAGCTCTGTACTGATTAATAAGTCATGTTCTGCCTTTGAGAAAGGGGCACATTTGATGGGAATATTTATGTGCCAGAGTGAAGTGTTGTCTTTGCTTCATTCCCAATAGTAATTTGTGGAATTCATTTTGCAGTTTGACATATTGACAGCTCATATTGGTAATGTTTTTGTCTCCCCCTAGTTAACACACACACATACATCTTCATTTTACTGTTTGTTCCTTTGGTAAACTTTTGCATGTCTCTATGTCTCATTTTCTCCAGACTTGGAATGTTATTAATTGAGAAATATTGAACATTTTCATAATCTTTCATTTAAAGTAATCACGCATAAATCGTATTTAACTGAAAGGGCTTATTGATCGTACCTGTTGTTTTTGTTGATTTAGTTTAACTTAATTTATTACTGCTCTTAGACTCCTTTCATATTCCACATTCTGAGAGTTGGAGAATTTAATACAAGAAAAACATTCTTGTTTGCTAGGGATGATATTCATCTGATGTGCATGGTACCAGCATACCAGATGTTGAAATACTGAAATGCATTAGTAAGGATTAATAAATAGTTTCTGCCCCTATATCCCCTTTCGGGGTCCCTATTTAGCCCCAACTTCCTCCCATTTCCACTATATCCTGGCAACCCTAGCCCCTTTGTATCAGTGGCAATTCCATATCAATGCTAATCAAAGCTGCCTTGTATCTTTCAGCTCCAACCAAGTTTTCTACTGACTGTAAATTTAGAATATTAGTTGTATCTGGCATTCCTAAGATAGGAGAGCAATTCTTAGCATGACTGTTTTAGTCATCATGCTAAACTAGCAAAATGGAAATGATTGTGACTCTAAGTTAATTTTATCACTCAAGCCAGAAAACCTGGGTTGTCCTTACCTGGCTCCTCCCCGTCATTCAGTCGAAGTCTTGCCAATTTCACATCCTAAATATTTCTTGGGTTCCCTATGCTCTAGTTCGGGCCCTTGTTATGTCTTGCTTAGACGATCACTATGGTTTTTGACTTGGTTTCTCTGCTGATAGACTTGCCTCTCTTAATTCAGCCAGAAGGATCCTTCTATATACTTCTGGACATGTTATTTTCATGCTTAAAACTCATCAGTGCATACCCATCATGCATATAATAAAATGCACACTGCCTAGCAAGGTATAGAAATCTTCCTATGCTTTGGAACTTTCCCATTTTTTCAAGTCCATCACCTGCCCATCTTCATTTTCAACTTGACACCACATGAACACCAAAGGATGTGTGGCTTTTCTCTGTTCCTCATTTCCACGTTTTAGTTCATGGTTTTGGCTGAAATATTGTCTTCACTTTTCATACTACGACTCACTAATTCTTGTCCACACTTCATCAAGTAGGTTGAACTATTGCCTCATTCAGAAATTTTGGGGAGAAATGTTTCCTTAGCACTATTGAGAATTTCAGTATGGCTCTATTGACAAAATCCATGCATGTGTCTGCTCCCCACCACTATTAACAATAACCCTGAGTTTTCTGAGGGCAAAGAGAGTCCTATTTATATTGTTATGTCGAGCCTCTGGTATACAGTCTAGTAACAATTGATAATGTAATGCCAGGCCATAGGGCCATCACCAATGACGTTGAAATTTTCAGTGAAAGAGGTCATTTTGGGTTAGTCCCCTGTAAGCAGATTCTGAATTGGAGATTCATATTAAATGATTTATTAGGATGTGGTCCTAGGAAAAAAATGGTAGGGGAGGTGGGCAGTGAGGCAGGGAAGTGAAAGGAAGGAAGCCAAGTAAAGTTATGCATCCAGAGAGTTCCACAGAGGGTCGTTTTGGTTCAGTTCTACAGGGCAGTTCTGGAGAAAGTTTGGGTTCCACCTCTGCTTTGTTCTCACCAGGGGTCAGACAGCCAGGGTGTTGGTATTCCCACATTTATTGGCATTGGCTAAGGGTTGCCTCTTCCAAAAATATAAACTCCCAGGAACTTGGCTTTCCAACTGTGGTCAGTGAGGCTAAAATGGAGCATGTGTCAGGATCAGGTAGAGGGCTTGTTAAAATGTATATTATTGAGACCTGCTCCTAGATTTTCTGATTCAGTAGGTCTGAGATATGGCCCAAGAATTTGCATTTCCAACAGGTCCCCAGGTGACACTGAATCTCCTGATCTGTGGATCACACTTTGAGAAGTACTGGATTAAGCAAAATGGGTTACAGCACCCTAAGGGTCATCCTACAACAAATGAGAGTGGAGGTTGTAGGGAGTGAAAGCACACCAGAAGCTGGTGTACTTGAGCACATCAAGAGATCCATGGTGGATGGAACTGGAGAGCATTATGCTAAGTGAAATAAGCCAGTCAATGAAGGAAAAATACCACATGATCTCACTCATTCATGGATAATAGAGACCATTATAAACTTTTGAACAATAATAGATACAGAGGCAGAGCTGCCTCAAACAGATTGTCAAACTGCAGCAGGAAGGCCGGGGAGGGTTGGGGGGCAGGAGGTAGGGGGGTAAGAGATCAACTAAAGGACTTGTATGCATGCATATAAGCATAACCAGTGGACATAAGACATTGGGGGATAGGGGAGGCTAGGGGAATGTCTAGGGCGGGGGGATAAAATGGACACATATGTAATACCCTTTGTAATACTTTAAGCAATAAAAAATAAATAATAAATAAAAAAAATTAAAAAAAATAAATAAAAAAAATAAAAAATAAATAAATAAAAAGAAATAAAAAAAAATTAAAAAAAATAAAAATAAAAAATAGTATAGGTAATAAAAAAAAAAAAAAAGAGATCCATGGTGATGAGGGTAGAGCATCTGCTTCCAGGGATTGGTCCTGACTAATGCCCAAGAGGATCTGAGCTGCCCAGAGCAGAGAACTGCTGGCCCCATTGCTCATCCAAGACCAACTGGGATGCGGAGGACCAACTTACCTGAGTATTTAACTTCTAAATCAGATTTAACTTTGCTGTGATTAAAAATCACAGACACTAAAGTATTTCTTCTATCTTCTTTAGTTTTCTTCTTGTGTTCCTCATTTAGTTTTTTTTTCATTTTTGCTTTAAAAAAATTTCCTAGAGGCACCACTCCTTTGTCTTATTGATGTGTTTTTCTTTTCAGTTGACTCTGTGTGTTCTCTTTTATCATAATTTACCAAAACAAACTTCAGAATGTTGTTATCTATCAGAAAAGGGTGGAATTTATTACTGATAGCTACAGAAAAGAGAGTGGAGGCAACAAATGATAAAATATATGTGGTATTAGAAATCTATCACCAGACACTGAAATTGGCTAACTGAGCAAGAAAGAACCTAGAATTTAAAAAATAGCATGCTGATTTGCCAGACGCGCTTTGGAAATAAGCGAGGAATCTTTTGGCAATTGTGGGAATTCCGGTCGAACCTTAGGTACGCTTTTATTTTACTAAAATAAAATAGGGTTTTCTTCTCTGTTTTTGTCCTTGTTGTTTGACAGAGATCATGAACTTGCAGGGGCATCTCATGTTCACAAGAGTAACTCATGGTCTGGAAGATGTGTCTAACCTGGTGCTTTGAAATAAATAGGAGAGGAATAAAAGTTTAGTGTTGTAATTAAATCTGACATCATGCTGAAATTTTGCACAGGTAATAAATCATTTAAGAATCATGAAACAATTATTTCACTGTAGTCCATGTTCATTCATTTAAATCAATTTAATAGAAACATACTGGGAACCTCCTGTATGAGAGACCCAGGGAGAGAAAGAAGGAGGAAGAAAAGAAGAACTTTGTCCTTAAGAAGCTTACTATAAGATGCCTCTGTGAGGACACTTAGTATGATTCAGATCCCAAATCTAGTCTCTTGTATGGAATTTAGAAAGATTACAGATAGAAAAAAACTCCAAGGAAGAATGAGGAATAACTATGAAGAAAAAAAAAACACAAATAAACCTGACAACAAATAGATAATTGATGGTTTAGAAGAAAAGGGCAGGAAAACATCTTCAAATTTATAAGCATTTATGATAAGAAAATAAGTTTTTCAGCCATACCAAGACAGAAGTACATATAAAAAATTTATCTAATAACAAAAGGGTTGGTGGGGTTTAAGGGTTTACTTGGAAGGAAGGATGTTGCCATTTATTGGATCCCTTCTGCAAGCCCCTGGCCTTATACCTATTATCTCAGCCATTCTCATCAATCACTTATCAATATATATTGCTTTTTTTAAAATAAAAATTTAAATTTAGAATGATTTTGATGCATAAAAGAGTTGTAGAGATAGAACAGAGTTTCTGTGTGTCCTCACCCAGTTTCCCTGATTATTCACATCTTATATTAGCTTTATTTGTCACAATTAAATATCCAATACTGGTACATCACTATCAAACAGACTCCAGGCCTTATTTTGATGTCACCATTTTTCCTGCTGTAGTGCTTCTCTCCTCCCCACACCCCACAAACCCCGCTGCCCACCCCCCAGGATCCAGTCCAGAACCCACATTACCATTGGTTATCACGCTCCCTCATCTCCTCTGGTCTGTGACAATTTCTCAGTCTTTCCTTGTTTTTCATGACCTTGGCAGTTTTGAAGAATATTGGTTAGGTATTTTGTAGAATAGAAATTACTATTTTTACACTTCAGAAATATATCATCTATAACATTTTTTTCAAAGATAGGGATTTGGGCTGAAAAGAAAAGTATCACTAATAGTTTCTGCCAGCAACAACATTAAAACTAAGAATGAATTTGAGCTGTTTTGTAGTGATGCCTTGGCTCCTTGAATTCTGGGAACTCTCTCTCTCTGATTTTTTTCACTTTTAGTAAAGGCTTCCTTTAAAGAAAACGAGAAAAGAAAAACACTCCGTTTAGACAAATATACCCAACCCCATGGTCTTTCAGCCTTTGGGAGGTTTGACGAGGATGCTATCTTTCTAAATGAATTGCTAAGCATCACTAATACATGATATTAACTAAGTGAACTTAGTGAGTTATTAATTTTATTAAGGGTTCTAATTCTGTATTCTGCTAAAATGCCTGGTTGTCATACAAAGTTTCATATATCTGTTAAGATTAAGGTTGACTATAAGTATAGAGATCTTTAAAAATAAATTATCCTGCAAATACCAAGGCCTAAAGATTTATTCTTTTCTCACCTGGAAAGAATTCAGCGTAGGCGATCTAGAACTGGAATGAGAACTATAGAAATTATTCATTCAGGGACCTAATGTCTTCTAACTCACTATTTTGTCATTTCTAGACTGTGCCTCCATCCTAATGGTCCAGTAGGGCTAGTAAAACTCTACTTATCATTCATCACATACAATTCCATGCAATAGGATGGAGTAAGAATGGGTGTGTCTTCTCACTGATAAGATTTTCTGGAAGTACAGCACAACACAGCACTTGCTTTTAATATTTCCTTAACCCAAACTTAGTTGCCTGGAAACTCATAACTATAAAGAAGACTGGGGTATATGGTTTTCATTTTAGGTGGTCATGTGCCAAGCAAAAATTGACTGGAAATTGGGAGGTAAATAGTGGTCACTACCATACTTGGTGCTGTTGTACACCCCTCCCGCATATATAGACATAGATAATTGAGTTACTAACAGTTTTCAGTGCATCAGGTTTTGGATCTGTCATTAATTTTTGTGTAACTAGTGTTTTTGACCTATATTTTTCAAATAATTAGATGATGGAGACATATCTGGATTGCTGTTAATTCTTTTAAAAACTGGGTTTGCTGTCTATGTAATCTTTCTTGGGAATGCATAGAATAGTGAAGCTGTCTTTGTTCCTACATAAGGGAACGCTATTAAAAGAACTGGAGGCCTTTGTTACAGAGGATGTGCTCTGGGAAATGACTACACTATTTTAAGAAAGCAAGAAAGATGGCTCTGAAGGGCCTTGACAGGTCCAGAGATGGTTACTAAGCAGAGAGGTCAGGCATGAGACTAGGGAGGATCAGAAAGTTTGGGGGCATGAAATTACCCTACACGTCAATGGGAGAGCCATTGAAGAATTTAGGGAGAAGCGTGATAAGATTACTTTTGTGATAAAAATGTAGTTCTTGCCATAGATTTTGTTTTCAATAAATATGCCATGGTAGTAGAATACGCATTTAGATTTCCATAGTTTCCTACATCACTTTGCAGGAATGGGTCCCCATGAGACAGTGAGGGCAGCAATTAGGGACATTTCCCTAGAATCTGGGTTTGTAAGTTGACAGAGGATTGCCAAGGCTTTCCTGATATGGTGGCAAGGAAAACTTTGGTTACGTTTTTTTGTTTAGCCTTTTTTGTTGTTGTTTGTTTTTACTGTGTAAGGGACAAATAACTATATTTGAAAAGTTGGAAAATACAGAAAAGCAAATAAACCTCCCTAAACAATTCTAAGCCATCAGTGAATGCTATTACCATTTCAGTGTATAATCCTCTGGCTCTTTTTCAATGCATATAGACTGCAGATTTTTGCAAGATAACATGCTGGAATGCCTTCTAAAAATCTATTTTTGTACCGTGGAGTCTTTAGTAGAAATAAAGGGTTTAGTAGTTCCCATCTGGCAGCTGAAGATTCCTGGGGAGCCACAGATTACTTATAAGGGTCCTCAAATCCATCTACTTATCAAACATTGTCTGTTGATTGAACATTTTAATATCACACACACACACACACACACACACACACACACACATTGGGTAAACATACAAAGATGCTATTTGTTGAGATTTTAAAAATGCAAATTTATTCAAAAGCACTACTGAATTTAGAGTACCTTGCTGTCATTAGTTATTTTTTTCAGTCAATGAATATTAAATAAGTTCAACTATGTTATGGTAGGCTCACAGATGCACTGGTGTTCCCAAGAGGTCCATGAGCTTGTGAAGGTGGAAACAAAAATTTGATGAGGGGATGAGTGACTTGCATAGTCATTGCTGCTTCCACCATATCACACTGCAGCCAGGCCAGACACATGCTTCCAGAACCATCGCCTTTGCCTTTGCTTTTCATTTATTTTCTCTTACTAACAGGAAGAAAATTGCTTCCAAAGTTGGGTGGTCCTTCTTCTAAGGTTTGATTAATAAACCTGAGCTGTCTTCACTAAGTCCAGAAAATGAAAGATTGGATTTTTGAAGCAAAAATATTGTCTAGCCCGAGGCAGTTTGGCTAAGTGGATAGAGGTCAGCCAACAGACCAAAGGGTCCTGGGTTCGATTCTGGTCAAGGGCACCATACCTAGGTTGCAGGCTCCTCCCCAGCCCAGGCTTTGGTCGGGTTCCTGCAGGAGGCAACCAATCGATGTGTTTCTCTCACATGAATATTTCTGTCTTTCCCTCTCTCTTCCAGTCTCTCTAAAAATCAATAGAAAAATATCCTCAGGTGAGGTTTAAAATATATATATATATATATATATATATATATATATATATATATATATATATATATACTAGAGGCCCGGTGCACAAAAATTTGTGCACTCGGGGGAAGGGGGGGGGAGGTCCCTCAGACCGGCCTGTGCCCTCTTGCAGTCTGGGACCCCTCGGGAGGTAACGACCTGCTGGCTTAGGCCTGCTCCCGGGTGGCAGAGGGCAGGCCCAATCCCTAGGTGCAGCCCCTGGTCGGGGTCAGAGCAGGGCCGATTGGGGAGTTGGGGCGCCTTCCCCTGTCATGCACAGAGCAGGGAAGATTGGGAGGTTGCAATGCCATCCTCAGTCACGCTCAGGGTAGGGCCGATGGGGGGTTGGGGCACTGCCCCTGTCACACTCAAGGCAGGGTCGATGGGGAGGTTGCGGTGCCACCCCCTGTCACGCACAGAGCAGGGCCAATCAGGGGGTTGGAACGATGCCCCCTGTCATGCACAGAGCAGGGCCAATCAGGGGGGGTTGGGGCTCCGTACCCTGTCACGCACAGAGCAGGGTCAATCAGGGGGTTGGGGAGCTCCCCCCTGTCATGCACAGAGCAGGGCCGATCAGGGGGTTGAGGAGCTCCCCCCATCACTCACAGAGTAGGGCCGATAGGGGAGTTGGGGCACCGCATCCATCACACTCAGGGCAGGGCGGATCAGGGGGTTGGGGCGCTGCCCTCTATCAGCCACAGAGCAGGGCCGATCAGGGGGTTAGGGCGCCGCCACTGTCACACTCAGGGCAGGGCCGATGGGGAGGTTATGGCTCTACCCCATCACACACAGAGCAGGGCCTGTGGGGGGGGGGGGGGGTTGGGGTGCCGCACCCTGTCACACACACAGCAGGGCCGATCAGGGGGTTGAGGTGCCGCACCCTGTCACAGAGCCGCAGGGCAATCAGGGGGTTGGGGAGCTCCCCCCATCAGGCATAGAGGAGGGCTGATCAGGGTGTTGGGGCGCCTTCCCCTGTCACGAACAGAACAGGGCAGATAGGGAGGTTGTGGCCCTGCCCCCTGTCACACACAGAGCCGCAGGGCGATCAGAGGGTTTGGGTGCTGCCCCCTGTCACGCTGATCCCAGTGCCAGGAGGCCTCTCGGCTCCGCTGATCCCGGTGCTGGGAGACCTCACGGCTCCACTGATCCTGGTGGTGGGAGGCATATTACCCTTTTACTATATAGGATAGAGGCCTGGTGCATGGGTGGGGCTGGCTGGTTTGCCCTGAAGGGTGTCCTGGATCAGGGTGGGGGTCCCCACTGGGGTGCCTGGCCAGCCTGGGTGAGGGGATGATGTCTGTTTGCAGCTGGTCACACACCCTTCAGCGTGGGGGTCCCCACTGGGGTGCCTGGCCAGTCTGGGTGAGGGGCTGAGGGCTGTTTTCAGGCCGACTGAAGCTCCCAACTGCTCCTTCTTTTCTTTTTTTTTTTTTATTCTGGGCCAGCTTTAGCTCTGGCTCCAGCTCTGAGGCCTCTGCTGCTGAAAGCAGGTATCTGGTTTGTTTGGGTTCTATAATTGAAACAATGTATAACTCCAGCTCTGAGATCCTGGCCGGCTGAAAGCAGGTTTCTGGGGGTTTTTTTAGCTTCTATACTTGTTACAATATTTCAAACTGCAAGCTCAGAGGCTAGCAAGGCAGGCGGGGAACGTTGGAGTCCTCCGTCACTGAAGCAAGCAAGCCTCATGTTCGCTTCCAGCTGCCTGGCTGCCGATCTTGGCTGGCAGTTAATTTGCATATCGCCCTGATTAGCCAATGGGAAGGGTAGCAGTCGTACGCTAATTACCATGTTTCTCTTTTATTAGATAGGATAGTGTAAATGTACCAGTATCTATCAAATAAGGAGATGATGATTATTACCTTTTTACCCCATCATGACCTCAGAGTCATGGAGCTGAACTCCAACTTTTACAAATTGGTTGTTTTTTATTCTTTCAGATTTATTTTGTTAGTTAAAAATCTGTCTTATCTGAAGAGAGCAAACCAATAACTTGGAAAATAAAAGAGGTTTCCCATTTGCTATTCTAAAGAAAAAACTTTTGCACACTTCATTACTTTTCTTTACCCGAAGTTGAATCTTAAAGTCATATGGCTGCTGGTGGAAGAGATGATTCCTTGTATTTTCCATAAGTAGGATGTGTTAACAAATACCCTTTCCAAGCCAGTTATTTCAGTTTAGTTTATTTGGGTTCAGTTCTGTTACTTGGGAGTAGGCACTGCCTCCCAGGTGAAAGATCAAGTCCCTCATCCCTCCATTATAATCCAACTTTAGTCACATTTCCCTGAGCTTCCTTCCCATGCACACTACTAAGCTTGCTTTTTTTTAAAGTTATTTGAATTAATATTCCTTCCCTTTCTGGACCTGATTGAGTTTGCCATCAGTTTAGCGCCTCATTCTAATCATTTCTCTCCTTTGTCCCATTCATTTTTATGCTGTGTGTGCCTCACAGGAAAAGTGAGAGTGAGTTAGAAATGGATATACATTTCCTGATACATGCTCAGTTCCAAAGAGAAGTCATTTCATCACTTTGCCTCCCAGAAATGAGAGACGTGAACCAGTCTCCTAGAATACAGACAGACATATTAGTAGTGTTTCTCCCAAAATAGCTAAAGGAATTTGGTGTTGAATCCTGTCCCCTCCCTCCTATCTCATTACTTACTTGAATACCAGTCGGTGACACAGGTGGCTGGCTGTTCATTGTATTTTTATTCTGAAGCCTTGAGTTCTTATTCACTCTGCCACGTATATCATAGGGCAAAATGTTTCTTCTTTCTGAGCTTCGGGTTTGTGTGTGTGTGTGTGTTTAAATCTATAAAATGGAGCTAATGATATTTCCAGGTTGTTTGGTTGGGAATCTCATAAATACCACCTGTGCTATAAAAATATCAGGAATTATTGCAGCATCAAAGCTTTTATAATAAGCTGAAGGCAAGAGTCATTTTTGTTTGTTTGTTGTTTTTGAAGGAGATCACGAATCTTGTAGGAATTCCCAGTCCTACCAGCTAACTATGTGATCTCGGGCAAGTCATTTGATCACTTTGTGTCTGATTTTCCCCAAGCATAAAATAGAGATAATCATTGTTACTACCTCGTTAAGTTCGGAGAAAGAAAAGCAATAATTCACATAAATAGTTCAGTGTGATATTAATAGACACTCAATAACCATTAATGCCATTATTATTACATTGAAAGAACTAATGAGAGCATTCTGATATTTTAATGTTTTTATTTAATCCCTCTTCATTGTTTACTTTGCCAGTTTCATCATAGTGTTCTCGGCATTGGGAGAGGTTGAACCAGGTCTCTTCTCATGTATCTTACAAAAATAATTTCTATATTTAGAGTATCAAGACTAGCCCCATTTTGCAGATTGAAAAATTGAGGCTCAGAGATGTGAAGCAAATTAGTTTATCCAGGACCACATTCTGGAACTTTGAGTATCTGTCCTAGATTTTTTCCTCCTATATTTGCAAACTTGAGCTCCACATCCTTCCTGAACAAAAGAGCCAAGAGTTAAAATGTTGTGGATTTTAAACACAAGATCTGCTTTCTTGCTAGAAAATTGAAAACCCAATAAAGTAACAATGACTCATTGTTAAACTCATTTTACAGACCTTTGAGAAACATGGTGACTGCACTCTCTTTCTCTCCAGCTCTAGGCTTCAACCCATTGAAATAAAGGAAAATTGTAAAGGGAAATTTGTTTTTCTTTTTCTGCATTTTAAACTTGAATATTCAATCATATTTTTAAAAATAAAGTGATAGGAAATGCTTTAATGCTTGTTTCTTGGGAAAGACCAGCCCTTATTCTAAAATGTTTCCCTTCCTATTTTAAAAGATGTCACTTCTCTTAGGAAATAATGACGATAGCTGGCAAAATAAGATGTGGCAACCCTATATCAGTCCTCGTCGATGTTTGAAATTCTGCATGTCCATGAACACTGGTCTAGAAGCGTGGTTTGGGAAGGTGGGAGTCTAGCCCTCACAGCACGCACTCCCTGGATGGCTGTGTGGAATGCAGATGTTTGTGCTTCTGAATCACAGTGTAAAGCAGGTGAGAGGTGTTATGGGGAAGTAGAAGTGGCCCTCATCCTGGATCAGAGAGCAGGATTCTCATTCCAGCTCCATCATGGACTAGTCATGAAGATGAGTCATTAAAACCCTCATCTGCAAAGTGGAAACAAAAACCACATCCACCTTACTCACAGGGGTGTGGAACAAAGAGAATAATGTTCATGCAGCATTTTGAAAATGGGACAGTGCTACATAAAAATAAGGCATTAATCATAAAGGACACCATGTTTTCCTTTGGGGGAGTGGAAATGTGTGTAGGTTGGTAGAAAAAATATTTAATCACCCGTTATGCTGCAGAGACTGCACTTCCCAAGAGCTACCACATGAGGGCGAAGTCTGAGGAAGGTCTGTCCAGTGACTGGCAATGGTCCGGAAGGAGGGGGAAGGGGGGGCGTGTATCTGTCATAGTGTTAAAATGTCTGCTAGGGACAAGCTCGTGACCATGGTTCTGGCCACTCTGGAGGGGCTTGCATGTGAAGAAGGGGTGGTCTGTATGAGTTAAAGCAGATTGGCCAGCGGGCCATTTGTTTGAGGGACACTGGGAGCACCCCTGTGTCAATGTCCTAGACATTTGAAAGTTATTCAGAGCACGTAAGGATGATAATGCTATAATTCCAAAGAACCACATTGTACACATGAAACATATTCTTGTTATTAGCCAAAATTGAGTGAACAATATAATGAGTAGCCAGATTCGGATTTTTTAAAGTTGTGTTAGGTGCACATGAAAGCCCCAGAGAGGACTTCTTGGTGAAACTTGTGAATGTCAGGCAGAAGTAGTCAGATTGTAGGTCAGTGTTGATGCCTAAGGGACCAGATTTTGCACCTGTGAGCCAGGGGACCCTCAAAGCCATGTGCCAAGTATAATGCTGGTTTTTGAAGCTTGTTCTGGAAGAAGGGTTGAGAAAACACCACATCAGAGAACATAAAATCATAGATTCATAGAATCAAAGATAAAAAATGACTTTGGACATCATCCAATACCCAATCCACAGTCTGCTGAAGGTTAGCATGGAAGCCTTTGAGAGTAAAAACAGAAGAGCTTTCTGATAAGAAGGATTAGGAATTACTTTCTTATATTTAAGTTTTGCCTGTGAGAAAAAATGTGTATTTTTTCATTGTCTCTCATTGAAAAACAAAGTGAAGACTAGACTTCCTCTAGGAAGCTTAGATCTTCTAGGAATATTTGGGTGGACTTTCTATTGACATGTCTGTTGTCCTATAGCAAATTCATACAGACTTGATGAGAAAAGATCTTAATGAATGTCATAGCATAGGATTATTTGCCTTGTGTAGGCAAAATCTTGACTACTAGAATCATCATTTATTTATGCATATATTAAGTTATTCATTCAGTCATCAAATACTTGAATGGCGGTATAAAATTCTCCAGGATGGACAGTCTATGGCGGTGTAGGTGCTTCAGCAGGAGAGGTGATGGCAGGTGGCCTAGGTGTGACCACAACTGCCCGAGTCATCCTTTCAATGTAGGAACCAGACTATGTTGCTTCTCAGCTCACAATCCTCCAGTGACTTCTCATCATGAGGTCCTCTGTGATGGAGCCTCTGCTGACAGCTCCAAACCTATCTCTACCATTGTGCCCCTGCCTGCTCTGCTTCACCTGCACTTTACCTTTTACTTGTCCTCATAGAAGCTAAGTGTCTCAGGGTCTTGGCACATGCTCTTCCTTCTGCCTGAACACTGCCCCCCGCCCCCACTATCTTCATAGATCATTTCTTCACTTCAGTCAGTTCTCTGCTCAAAAATTACCTCCTTGCAGAGGCTTCCCCCAACCCCCTATCTGAAATAGCACCATCACATCCCAGTGTGCTCCGTCTTCTATTTTGCTTTGTTATTATTTATAGGAGTTGTTGCTCCCTGACTTTAAATGATTTCTGTCGCTTGTTTGGCCCTCCCTCCTCCTCTAGAATGTGAAGCTTTATGAGAGCAGGAACCTGGTCTGTCGTGTTCACCGCTAAATCTTCAACTTGGGGAGCAGTGCCTGGTACATAGGAGGCTCATGGGAAAATATTTATTGAAAAGGCAAATAAATGAATGAAAGGGGAGTGAGCAAAGGGCTGAGTTTGGGGGAAAAGCAAAGGAATGTTACATGAAGGAGAGTAGGGATCCCTTAGTTTCATTTGCTCCATCAGCCACCACTTTACTCCTTATGACACTCACTTGCTTTCTTCCTTCAGCCGCAGAGGAGGTCAAGGCAGAGAGAAGCAAACATTCATGAGCAACACATCACCTGGACTTTGTGAAAATGCAGATCCTTGGATAGTGGGTCTCAAGTGAGACCTGAGACTTTGCATTTCTAGGGAGCCAAGGGCTGCTGGTCCACAGCCCAGGGGAGGACGAGGAACAAAGCCACCCTAGGGCACAGGAGCTTCCCAGCCCTCCTGGTCCCACCCACGCCCTGCCTGCACCTTTAGATCTTAAGTGAGATGGAGTCATGAGGATAAGAGGCTAAGGTCCAGGTGTGAACCAGCTTCGCACCTGAGGGCAACTAAGAAAAATGTCCCTTGAATTAGTTCTCTGGAGTATCTAACTCCCTGCTACTTCTATTTTTAAGAAAGTTACTAAATGTCAAGGAAACTGTAAAATAACAAAAACCCAGGCTACTTGGAATTCTGGAATTTACATATTTTTGACTATTTTTTATTTTAAAATATAAACCTTGCTTTCCCAGGTGTTGTTTTGTATTTTAAAGGGAAAGAAAAAAAGCTTGTCCTGGGCCCTCCCCCTCTCTTAAAATGACATGCATTCAATTTTCATGTGTCTCATCTCTGCTGAAGAGCCAAAATAACATAGGAGCTTTTTATTTGGTTATCAATTTATAAAGAGTTATTTGTCCTTTTCACTCTGCTTCCACTGATAGTGGAGAAAGACACCCGATGTGACAGTCTGGTTAGGAATTTGGTGCAATGTGGGCATGACTGGATAATTCCTTGGAGAGCTCAGGGTCCTGGATGGCCAGTGAATGTGATGGTGGGTGATCTTTTCCTCTAGGGCAGCGGTTCTCAACCTGTGGGTCGCGACCCCTTTGGGGGTCGAACGACCCTTTCACAGGGGTCACCTAAGACCATCAGAAAACACATATATAATTACATATTGTTTTGTGATTAATCACTGTGCTTTAATTATGTTCCATTTATAACAATGAAATTGGGGGTCACCACAACATGAGGAACTGTATTAAAGGGTCGCTGCATTAGGAAGATTGAGAACCACTGCTCTAGGGAATGAAAACTGTGTGGGGGCATCCTTAATAATCCTGTGTCTATGGTGTTAAGTATTCTCTATTGATTGTCCTGAAGATTTTCTCGCCAGAACAAGAAGGTATCCTCTCCCTGTATTTTATTTATAATTAACAGGTGAAGACTAAAGAAGATACATGAGCGACCTCATGGTCTTGCTTTCATTTTGTGAGTACATTCAGATTCTCAGAGCACTTAGGTCATCTGCCCAGAACACACAGCTGAGCCTGGAATGCGAGCCCCTCAACGTTGAGCTCTTTCTCCACCTTCCGCCCCCCCTCCCCCCCGCCCCTGATGTCTTGTGGTCACTAAGATTTAGACCTAGGAAATATTTGTTAAGTACAGAGATGGTACCGTCTTGTTGTGTGAAGTCTATAGTCTTGTAAAAGCAGGGGTTTACACTGTTGTACTTACTTCTGCATCCACAGCTCTTTAATCGGTTCCTGGCACATAGTCGGCTCCCAGGAAGTAGTTGTTGAATGAATGGTTGTCATTACTATTTGCTGAGATGAATATTACATTTTGTAGGGAACTGTTCAGACTCACAAGATAGAGCAACACCTGTCAAGAGTCAGACACACTGTGGCTGTTTCATTTGTCACATTCTTCCCCTCCAGTAGCATTACACACCCTCCTTCTAAAGGTTTATGCTCTTCTCTAACACTCAAGAGGCACATGGGCATCCCTGGCACCCTCGTCCAGTACCCCCTATTTGAAACATCAGACCCTTGCTCTCCCATCCCCACTCCACAACCAGAGACCTGCAAGAGAAGCAAGGTCTAGCCCAGAGGCAGGCTTTATGAAGGAGGGCTGTGATTTAGAAACCAGACACCAGTTTACCACCTACCCATCACAATCCAGCATGAAAATCCATTATTTTAGAACATCAAGGATGCATTATTAGGTTAAAATAGGTAACATCCATGTTATGTTTGTCTGGATGCAGAAAATAGCTACTCTGAGGATCCGTTTCACTGCAAGTTATTATTATTTTGTTTTTTACTCTATGTGGAGGACATTCTGAACACTACCTTTGCAAGAGTATAAAAAATTTTCTGGCCCATGTGAGATTCACTTCCATTTCACCTGCAGACTTGGATCACAGGTCCTTACTACTCTACTGAAGAGTCAAATGGAGAATTAGTAGAATGACTGTGGAAGCAGATAAGTAAATCTTAAGGTAGGGACAATTGTTGTCCCCATTTTGCAGATAAGGAAACTGAGGTACCGAGAGATTAAACTAACTTGCTGAAAGTTATATAGTTGATAACTTACAGATTCTAGCTTTTAGAATAGCTATTTTGTTTTTGTGGAAGAAGTGGCAAAGGTACTTAATAGTTAAGTATTTCTTTCTTTTTTTTTTTAATTGGAAAGGGGATGTACAGAGCTTTAGTGTTAACTGAAATTGCTGGGAGATCTCAGGAGATTTTCCATAGGAATCTGAATATCCTGGTCCTTGCTATGTAAAAATTATTCCTTCTTATATTAATCTAAAGATATAATAAATAATGACCATTGTCCTAAGGTCTCAAGAACTTTCCCACTAAAAATATTTCCTAACAGAGAATTGCAAGCGTAAATGTTCTGCTTGAACTCTCTGTTTAAGAATCCTGAAAGATGTCTCATTAATCTACTTAAGAATTGACTACATTTTTGTTTAACAAATATAATTTTTTTAAAAGTTTTGATGGCATTTCTTCTGGATGAGATCTAATGCCATGGGCAGAGATTGGAAACTTCTTGATGGGACTGAGAATTATGATTTTACATCTTTATCCACTTGTTGAAAGGGTAGCCCAGAAATGTCACACATAAGGCACCTCTTTAGTTCCCTGAAGCCTCTATGTGTCACCCCAAGTCACAGACATGCAGTTCCTACTCTGCAGAAGCCCAGAAGTGGTCAAACGACTGACCTTTTACACATTCAGACAGAATGCCAAAAGCCCATGTACAAATTGTTTGGGTGTTGCATTTGGCAAACTCTATAGCTGGCTCCTCCTTCTTGGTCTCCAAGATCTTTTGTTTCCTTGTCATCAAAAAAAAAATCAAAGTATGGTCCAGCCCAGAACAGGGGACCTATTTGGGCATATCTTTAAACACAGGTTTCCATATATTTCAGAGAAGTATCCTAATTTAGAACTATGGTTTTATCTTGCCTACTTCATTTTTAATCATAGAATTTCCCTTTGAAAGCTACAACCCACAGGTAACATTGGACCAAGAAGAGAAAACCTAACCTTTTATTTTCTCAAATATATATTTTCTGTCACATACTATGCAAGACAATTTAAATAATGTGGCCTGGACTAGGATTTTAGAAATATAGCTTTTGAAGGAGTGAGACAGAACTAGGAAGAGGTTAGAAAGTGAGGTGACTAACACATAGTTCCTGTTCTCGCTGGCATTTGCTTGTCCTTTTCATTGTTTTGTGTGCATATGGAACTCTTTTAGGCAGAGATAACCTGATGTCAATCCTTTGGGATTGCATTAAATTGTGTTAACAAAAATTATAGGTGTAGATCTTATGGTTAAAAAAGTATAATGTTGAATATGCAGTTATAACAGGGAAATCAATTTGAAAACCAAGGCTAAATAAAATCTATTTATGAGAACCTATTTGCAGCTCATGACACTTCTTCACAGTCTAATAGGGAAGAATAGACATAAACCCATTACTACTGCACAGCAAGAGATAACATTCCATAATATTTATGAGCTCAGGCTTTGCAGTCAGCATCTCTGGGTCTGAAGCTGACTCAAGCAAATGTCTTTGGCCTTGATTTCCTTATCTGTAAAAGGGAACGATAGTGGCTCCCACCTTTCCTGATAACCCTTAGGGTGGAATAGGATGTGTGTAAAGCATAGTGTCCAACCCGGCTGGCATGGCTCAGTGGTTGAGTGTCAACCTATGAACCAGGAGGTCACAGTTCAATTCCTGCCAGGGCACATGCTTGGGTTGCAGGCTTTATCCCCAGTTGGGGGCGTGCAGAAGGCAGCTGATCAATGATTCTCTCTCATCATTAATGTTTCTATCTCTCTCTTCCTCTCCCTTCCTCTCTGAAATCAATAAAATATGTTTTAAAAATAAAATAAAATCACAGAGTCCAAAGTAAGGAGTAAATAAATGTAATCCACTGCAATTATAATCATCATCATTATCACTATATTATTATTAATGTCAATCACCGTCTGGAACTGAGATGGTTGATGAACCTGGTATGAGTACAGGTATATCTGAAATGGGCAAAGGTTCTTGAATTGAAGAAACAAACCAGTTCATTTAATAAATCAGTATGTGCAATGTTTACCAGATTTGGCAGCTAACCAGATCCATTTTACACCATAGCCAAGTGGTGGAGTTAACCCTCAATCTTTTCTTATTCAGGATGTGGCAACAGCTTTGCAGCTAGCTCCTCCTCTCTGTCCAACCCATTTACTTCCTGCTGCTTTGTTTTCCTTCTACATTCCCTGGGATTTAGACCTCCTCTGCAGGCAACCTGTGTCCCATTATTGCCATCTTTCCCTCATAAATTCTCAAGTTTACTTTCTCTTTCTGCTTTGCTCCCTACCCACCTCCACTCTGCATACACACATTGTCACCTGCAGAAGAGAACTTCTTTGGTTGCTCTCTAGTCACCTGGTTTACTGCATGACTACCTTGCCTTTTCCTTTGTTCCTGGTAGGAAGAGCTATTTATTTTCCCCAGGAAGTCCTGTCACTGAGATGGGAAAATAGGTTTTCTGGCCAGGAGCCGCTGGAAAGATAGTCCCAGGCCTGGAGAAAAATCAAATGTTCTCTTTGATGGTGGCATTGTTCACTTTAAAGCCCCACTGAGACCTCCATGAACACCCCCCCCACACACACACTTTATGGTTCTCACACAAGAGTGTCATTATCCCAGTGGGCTGGTTCTTCGCCTTCCCATTGAGTATTGCCTGTGGTGCTCACCCACAGAATGTTAGCATCAAAAGATTGCTGTTTTTCTTTCTTCTACATCAATTAGCTCTCTATTTCTTGTTTCACTTTTCCATTGTGTTTACCCAAAACAATGCAAGAGCTGAGATTTCCTAATTTACACCCTGTGTTTCTCCACACAGGGATTCTGCAGCATGTATTAAAGTGACATGCAAAAGCAATCTGTCTTCATTTTTTTTATACCTGGTAAACCAGAGCCACTCAATTTGGAGATCAGTTATATTTTAATCATGCTCAGTCCCAAGGCATGCTGACACTTCAGCCATCCCCTTTGGAAATGGAAGGTTAAGAAAAGTCAGGATATGGGAAAGGGAAATGAATGAAGCTCTAGGGTTTCCCTTGCTCCATCCAAGAAGGGAACAGCAGGTCAGATCACACCACCAGGGGCATGGTAAACACTGGCTGAATGCGGATGGCATTAACACCACCGTCATCTTCTCTGTCGGGTAAGCTGAAGCAGCTGGAATCCCAGACGTTGGCAAAGGCAGATTTGAGCAGCTGCAGCATCACAGTTCCTGGGGCCCCCATCAGTTTAGATGAAGCATAAGGTCTAGAGAAATGAGGAAGGGGTTAGCAAGGATATGCATGGAGTTGGATTCCCAAGGAACAGAGAGTCATGGCAGGGCCCCATGGGGAGCTCTAGGCTGCAGATCAGGAATGAAAGCACAGCCATTTCGATGGTCCAATACGGGGAGGCTGTGGCTATGTGGACCCATTGGTGCCTGAGACTTTTACCCTATTGAAGAAGTGAAACCAATCCTATATTCCACTCTGAAATACTGCCTGCTCAGAACAGGACAGCTTCCCCCACTCTGCAGCCCAGTAGTCACCAGTTCTTCTGGCTCCAGGAGCAGCCTGGCCAGACTTCCATTTTGTATTCCTCTGTTTGTTTATGCAGACCTGGAACACCCACTCTTCCTAGATCCCCTACAGCAGAATGTCATGTCAATAAACCTCTATCCTAACTTTCCAGCAACTTGCCAGGCAGATATTGGTCTAGTTCTTTGGGCTCTTCTGAGTATAAGGCCTGGTAATATTTGGCATTGGCTGATCCTTAGCCTACAGGCTTGTTCCTCTCCGTGCTGTATCCGAATGCTCTGGCTGAACTGGCTGCTGGGGATTTGTCCCATTTCTTCTGGTGGATCAGCCAGGTTAGATGGCTTGCTGGTTATTCAGTCAGGATCATGGCTGGATGAACATTCCCTTGGAAGCTTTCTCTCTCTCTCTCTCTCTCTCTCTCTCTCTCTCTCTCTCTCTCAATAAAGTTTGGAAAGTCCCAGCCCTCTCTGGGAAGGCTTTGCATTTTCTGATAGTGGTCAAGGACCCAAAGGTAAAAGCAGATTGCATGGGGCTGGTCAGTTTAGCTGGTTCCCAGAGAATCAGCTGAATCTCCACCTGCATGGCAGTGAAAGGACCATGGGGCGTCAGGGATTGGGCAGGTTGGTGGGAAAATCTTGATGACGTCTTGGCCTTGACCATGGCACAAGCTGCATCTGAGCTTACACTTTTCTATCTCTTCTCTGACAACTTCTGGTCCTTGGCTCCAGTTCTCTTGCTAACTTTCTATAAACATATTTAATAAGTTCATGATGAACTCCTTATTCATGTGGTAGTCAGCACTCTGATTCTACCCTGGTCAGCACTTCAACATTCCCACACACACTAGTACTTTACTTGCTTAAATATACTTTTTTGCCTTCTTGACATTGCTCAAGTTATTCTTCTTTTCTAAAATGATCTTGGCCCTCAGTTTCTGCTTGTCAAAGGGCTTTCCATCTTACTAGTGTGACCATGGACAAGTCATTAAAGTTCTCTGAACCTTTGTTTCTTTATCTGTGGAAGGAGGTGAAGCAGTGGTAACGGTGAGGATGGGCTTGATAGTGCTGCAATAATAAATAAGCTCCATTCCCAGTCAGGCACATGCCCAGGTTGCAGGTTTGATCTCCAGTCAGGGCGTGTGTGGGAGGCAGCCAGCAGATCCATGTTTTTCTCTCTCTCTCTCGTGTGTGTGTGTGTGTGTGTGTGTGTGTGTGTGTGTGTCTCCCCCCACCCTCTCCCTTCCCATCTCTTTGTAATCAATGAAGAACATATCCTCGGGTGAGGATTAAAAGAAATCACCTAAGTTCTACTCAGAGTTCATTAGCCAAAGCGATCACAAGGCCACCCCTAACTACAAAAAGGATAGAGAAAGGCAACCCTACTACCCAGAAGGAGCACTGAAATTTTATGAAGCACTGTAATGACACCTCTGTAAAACACATGGTAAACCCTAAGACATCATCCAGACGTTAAGTGATGTCACTATATTTCCCACTTGCAAGGGCCAGCTTCAATGTACTGATGAGAGAGAGAACAGTTCCCAGCCTGGCTTAACCACTTGCTAACTCTGTGACCTTGGGAAAATTAACTAACTTCCCTGTGCTTCAATTTCTCCACCTGGAAAAAATGCGGACTATATTTGTAAATTTCTTGAAGGGCGGTTATGTGTAGTAAATGACTTAGTAATTTTGAAATTGTCAGATGTAGTTCTTGATGTCATATATGTATTTGCTGATTAGAATGGAATTATACTGCTAAGCACACTATTCTACAACTGGCATTTTAAAAAAAATATTAGGATGTGGTAGACTTTATGTATGTGTGTATGTGAGTGCCTGTGTACAAGTGTGTATATCGCTTTATTTCTAAAAATAGCTGCATATTATTCTACCTTAAATTTCTTAGGCAGTTCAATCAATGGCAAATGCCTGTGAGACAACTCAGGAAGCTCTTGGTTTCATGAATCTCCATTGATTGAGCTGTTTTCTGTGTTACTCCTCTCCGACGTCCGGTCTAAAGGCTGTGTCTAATGACATTCAGTGGGGGAGTATGTCCAGATCAATCAATACTTTAGTCCAGTCTCTCTGCTATTGATATCTTTATCTGGTGGCAAACGTTCTCTAAGATTGTACTGCAAGCAGTTCCCCCACCCCCAATAGGAAATCATGTTCTTAGGCTTAGCCAAAGAAAAGGTTACCTGCCCATTAATGGATTTAGCTATGGTAGAGGATTCACACAGACTATGCCCCTTACCTTTCCCAGGTAAACACCACGCTGCCCCCTTCACTGTTCTCTTCCCAATTCTTGGCACCTGCTATGGGTCCTGTAAACATTTCTTGACTGATGTAGTTGTGACTTTGAGTGCTCCATGATCCTTATGGTTACTTTAACGCTTTCTTTTAATATTAAATTTGAAACCAAATCTCAATTCCATTTCCATCTGGCTCATTGAAAGTCTTTTTCTCTCTCCTGCATTCCCCACTCCCTCTCCCCCATCAACTAGCATTTCTTCTTCGATGTGTTTTATAGCTTCTCTTCTTGTATATATCAAAGCATATACAAAGCATATACAATCTTCAGCTCAGAGAACATGATCAGCTCTACATCCCAGGCAGGATGAAGAACAAGTAGTGACCACTGCATGTTGAGCTTCTAAGGGAGAAGACTCTGGAAATGGGAGTCCACATGCAAGAGGTTTATTGAGAAGTGCCCTGGAGATCAACATTTGTGGATGGGAGGGGACGGATTAGAGAGAGGGAGAAGTCAAGCTGTGATGCAGACCCAGCGGTAGCCTCAGCCATCTCCACAGGCAGCCCTGATCTAGAATGGCCCTTCAGAGCTGACCCAAATTAGGCCACGATGGCCAGGCCTTTAACTTTCTAAGTAAAGGTCAGTCATTGGATTTGGTCAGTCATTTGGCTGGAAGGCAAAGTAACTCTCTGCCATGGAGACGATCCCTAAAGGGTCTGCTAGCTGAAAATTCTCTGCCACCGGCATTCCCTGCAGCTGGGATAAACCCTTCATTGCAGGGGCATCTTGGTGGTATATCTCAGTGTCCACCACTGGGCAGGACAGGACATTGTGACCATAGTCCAGCCCCTTCCGATGCCGTAAGCTCAGAGAGAGGGGATTTTTCTTCTTTTCTCCCTGCCATCTTACCTGTGTTGGCGATAATGGCTTTAAACATCTTAATGTATTTTTCTTTCTTTTCATTATCCTTTAAGGTTTTGGTACAGCCTTTGCTTGTTTCTGCTTTTGCTGTCCTTGGCATAATCTTTTAAGAATACTTTCTCATTTTCTTTGCGCTGCTATGACAGTCAGCACATCCTCTGCATTATAATTGCTCTAAATATGGTCTCAGCATCCCTGTTCCTCTAGTTCTGAGGGGATAAGATGCTTCCAAACATGAGTTTGTTTAATAAAATGTGGACTAATCTGCGTGGCATGCTGCCACTGAGCACATAATTCCCTTTCCTTTTCTTTGAAGAAGCTACTGTTGGAGGGAACTTCCCCCTCCTTTCTTCTTTCATCCCCCAGATCATTTCCATGCAGCCCACTCGATGTTGCAGGCAGCAGGGGGAACAAGAATAGCATGAAGAATTGAAACTCACAGGAGGGCTGCAGCCGCCTCCCCTTGTGTATTTGGGAGCTGAGCTGCTAACGAGTGGCACAGTGGATTCCTTTGAATTTCATATCCCTTGGTTTCCTCTGCCTTCCCTCTGATGCTGGTGACAGTAAGCAGTGAAAGTGACCCAGGAGGAGGCGAGAATCCAGGGATTGAGATAACCCATAGTTTGAATAATCAGGAATTAGCCCTGGCTCCTTCATCTCCCACAGCTTTGTTCATGCAGCCGCTGGACAGTGCCACCAAACAAGGAGAACTTCCGCAAGGGCCTCTGGAGAGATTTCTGTCCACTTGTTGGCACTATAAAGACAGCTCCTGGAAGCTTCCGTCTTGGTCCTCTCAGTAAAGGCTCAGGTGCCCCAGGTGCACCTGGGGAGACAAAACATGAAAGTTCTACAGTGATAGATTCATAGAAAAGGGATTAACCTTTACAAATATGTTCATACCCGGACAGTCAGGCATCTGTCCTTCTCTGGTAAGCGGATAAGAGAATGCTCCCTGCACAAACAGGCACACGTTTCAGATAAGGGATCACAGGAAGAATAGAACTGCTGCTGCTTTGTGCTAGGGGCAAAAGTCCAGCCTAGTCAGGGAATATTCACCAGCACCAGTAGAGAATAATGACCATTTCCACCTCACCCCCATAATTACTGCCTGGAGTACCCTTTTCAATCACTCCACCTAGTTCTGGCTATTAAAGGGCAAGGGCAGCCTCTGTCCTATATAATTATTGGCTGGTTGGGACAGACCTACCTGGATCCCCTAAACAGACAACAATCTGCTACCTAGGTAGGAGAATCAGTGCTTCACATGGCCAAGGTCATGGTTTCACCTCCACTCCAGGGAGTTCTAGCAGCTAAGCACAGGGAGGCTTTGTAGACTCTCAGATGCTCCACATCCCTCGGGGATGCTGATGCAGGCTTACCTTCTAGAGCTGAGACACAGTGCAGGCCAATTTAAAGTGAAAAATCCACTTACTACAGATTCACTCTCTCTGCCATTTGCTCTCCATAAATACTTTTTAAAAATATATATATATATTTTATTGATTTCAGAAAGGAAGGGAGAGGGAAAGAGAGATAGAAACATCAATGACGAGAGAGAATCATTGCCTCCTGCACGACCTCCACTGGGGATCAAGCCCAAAACCTGGGCATGTGCTGTGATGGGGAATCGAACTGTGACCTCCTGGTTGATAGGTCAACACTCAACCACTGAGCCACACCACCTGGGCTCCCCATAAGTACTTTACCTTCATATTTTTGACTGTATGTTCTGAATAACAAGCCATGTCAGAGCATGACCTCCTATGACCATGCCCATCCCTGCGTGGTTTGTGGGGAGCAGTGGCGTCTTCCTAGTGATCTTGCTAGATGCTGGTTTTCATGAATGGGATGCTGCCTTCTTCATTTCCCCAGGGTGAGAGGCGCTCTGTTTTCATTTTGAACCTGATTGTACAAGAAGCAGCTCACAGTTACTGGCTCTCTGTCCTCCATTTCCATGGGACTGCCATACAGATGCGGGTAAGGGGAGGCAGATTTACTTTTAGGACTTGAGCCACCACCCCATCTGGCTCTGAGGTTCCTGAGAAGCTTTTGCAGTGTTGTCAGCCACCCAGTCTTTCATTGAGCAAACATGCCCTGAGCAGACACTGTGGTGCTGGCCCCAAGGTAGCTGTGGGCATCCCCGTGGCTGACACATTCAGATTCTCCACAGGCTCACCCAAACATGAAGGTTTTGCTGTTCTGTCCACCCTCCCATTTGTGACTTTAGTAGGAATTGGTGGAGTGTAAAGACAGAAAGGGAAAGAAGTGCTGGGGTGAGGAGTGATGGTCTTCTTTTTAAAATTGTGCAAGCATTTAGGGGAGGCAGATGGGGCTTTCTGTTATCTTTTTCTGGAAATGGCTCTCTCTCTCTCTCCTCTGCTTGACTTTCTTAGCTGTGCCTGGACCGAGTCCTACTTTTTACTGCTCTTTCTGGATGGTTGGTTCACTGAGCTAGAGTAAATGCTAGGATGGAGAATACCAATTTCGTTTTATTTATGTAAACTGGTGTATCAAAAAAAATAAAATCAACTTGTGTATCGTGTCTGAGCAAGGAGACAGGGAAGTCCTATTGCATCAGGCAGACAATTAAATGAGTTTGGAAAGTTGTATTTGGTTTGTTGTTGACACAAGCTAAGTCCCTGGGTAGCTGTTAATTTTTCCGGGTGATTCCACCCATTTCCCTGTGGAACTTCAATGAACTACACAGTATGGAAAAGATAAACCATACATCTTGGTTCTGACTTCCTTTTAGTTTTGTGGAGTTTCTTTACTATGAAGGGAAGATTTCTTATATTTGGGAGCAGCCTATGTATAACCGAGAAGGTAGAAAGCTCAGGTGGAGAACAGAAAGAGACAAGAATATTTCAAAACTATATCCAATCCATTGATCTAAAAAGGGCTATCTCATTCATCCATTAGCAATAGTTAGGTAAACAGAAGGCAGCCTGTCTGATAGAATTAAATCAATAGTACCCAGGTGTGTTCTTCGTATGACTTTATTGTTCTATGGATATTGGTTGGTTTTTCCATTCTGTCTTCTTCTTGAAGGAGGACTTAAGTTTTTTAAAAATATATATATATCATAGAATAAAATAAATGAGGTAAACTTTGATCTTACATGATCAAAATATGGGACAAGATGAAATTTAAAAGTGCTTAACAGACTGAAGAATCTAAATGTGAAATCAAAGGCAAATTGCATGAAGGTTGGAGATGATTTAAACACCATTGTTTTTTCTGCTAACAAATTTTAGGAGTAGCAATCCTACTTGGGTTGATAGGGGTTCTGGAAAGGAAAAATTATGAAATTCTATAAGAAAAGATAATACTAGTACAAATGAGTTCTCTAGTCTAGTCCTTGGCTGTGCTCAATCGTGAGTCTGTGGTCAGATAGTTGGCTGTGATCCAGTGGTCGGCAAACTGCGGCTTGGCAAACCGCGGTTCGTGAGCCACACGCGGCTCTTTGGCCCCTTGAGCGTGACTCTGCCACAAAATACCGGCTCTTCCACAAAATACCGACTTCTGCGCATGGGCCACGAAGTTTCAATCGCACTGGATGTGCGCGCCCGCACGTGGTATTTTGTGGAAGAGCCACGCTCAAGGGGCCAAAGAGCCGCATGTGGCTCGCGAGCCACAGTTTTCCGACCACGGGTCTAGGCTGAGCTTTCTCACATGTTTGGAGTGTGGCTGGCTCTAGGCTAGGGTACCTTTTCTGAGACAAGTGGCCTCTCCTTTATATGATCACTCATCATCTAGCAGGCTAGCCAGGGATTTTTCACATTGTAGCTGGGGATGGGGTGGGGCAATTCCAAGAGCAAAAGCAAGAGTCTGCACGGACTCTTAGAGAGGCCTAGGCTTGGAACTGTTTATTGCCTAATTATTATGATCATGCTCATGGCCAAAAGTTGCAATAGTAGAAAAGGGTATAAGATAAAAAGTAAAAATTGTTCTTCATACCATCAGTTCCAGAACCAGCCCCAAGAGGTAAGACTATTATCAATTTTTATTGTGCTTCTGTAATTTTTTAATTATGTGTGTGTATGTGCTTGTATGTGTGTGTGTGTAGATCTTTCTGTTTTGTCTTACATAAATGTGATCTTACATGTACACTTTTCACCTAACATATATTTTAGATTTTTTTAAATCAGAATTTTTAGATTGCATCTTTCTTTTGTATTGATGTATCATTTTTAATCTTTTTGTGATGGACTGATGGATTTTTAGGGTAATTCTAGTTTATTTTTAAATTCTTTTTTATTTTGCTTTTTCTCTGACAAACAGTGTCTCACTGAAATAATAATCTTATACATATGTCTTTGCACAGTTATGTTTTGAATGAAAAACAAAAATATATATAGGGCATTATATACAGGACTATTAAAAAAGTTAAAGGGGCTGTAAATAAACAGGTTTTTTTAATACAAATTTTGACCAAAAATAGTAGCCTGCTTCTCTGGTCTGCTGTGCTCTGACCAGAGAGGAAATGGACTGAGCCAGTTGTCCTGTCAGATATCATATGACTGAGCTCCACAACAGCTAAAACTAGGAGATGGAGACAGCCTTCTGGAGCTGCCACTTTCCCTGTGGAACAACCCTACATAGTTTGGTTTTGACATTATGGACAAAGATTCAATATAAATTGTACAGTTGTAACCAACTCTGTCATTTTACTTTTATAAATATATTTTTATTGATTTCAGAGAAGAAGGGAGAGGGAGAGAGATAGAAATATCAATGATGAGAGGGAGTCATTGATTGGCTGCCTTTTGCACATCCCTACTGGGGATCAAGCCCACAACCCAAGCATGTGCCTTGACCGGGAATCAAACCAGTGACCTCTTGGTTCCTAGGTCAGCGCTCAACTGCTGAGCCACACCAGTTGGGCCAATTCTGTAATTTTAAAGACACTGCCCATCATGTTATGTAATGGCCCTTTCAATGATGTAGTCCATGAACAGAATTCAGATGAGAAGCTGAGATCCTTTGACTCAAGTAATTTCACTTCCAGGAATTTATAATAAGGAAATAATCTGACAGGGAAAATGAATTGACTCAAAACACACATTTTAATTTCACATTATTTATGGTACATTATTAGCAAAATATGGGAGAAGACCAAAATATCTAACAAAAGAGTGTTTAAATAGGTCTAATATGTGTAGGTATTAAAATGATAAATGTCATGACAATTTAGAACCTTGAAATAGAAAAAAGAAAGTTACCTATGCTAAAATTGCAATTATAAAACATATGTGCATATGCATATTTTATAAGGCCTGGAAGAATAAAATACTTGATTTGTTAGATGTTTGAATTCTGCATAGTCTTTTTTAATTTATAAAAATTGTGTTTATTTTATAATATTATTTGTAAAATGAAAAGTTAATAATCTGCAGGAGTTAATTTGTTGTCTAGAAAGAGTGTGAGCCCTGAACAAAAGTCTGTTTTTGTCAGGGACACTATGGATTTGACGAGGCTCTCCCTCACTCTTAAGGATGTTGTGTATAATAAGATGACCACGTGCCTCTTTTTGTCTGGATCAGTTTCTATTTGAGCCTATTGTCCCAGTACAATTGTTACCAGTACTTCTTTTCACTATCAGAGTGACTTTGTTTGTATAATAAATTTTATGAACCACTCCCCCCCAGACACATACATTATAAAGGACATGCTAACTATCCTGAAGGGACATGCTAACCATCCTGTTTTACCCCATTTTCTATTATATCCCTGTTCTTTTAAAAGTATATTTTTTATTGACTTCAGAGAGGAAGGGAGAGGGAGAGAGAGATAGAAACATCAATGATGAGAGAGAATCCTTGATCGGCTGCCTCCTGGGGATCAAGGTCGAAATCCAGGCGTATGCCTTTGACTGAAATCTAACCCGGAACCCTTCAGTCCACAGGCCGACAAGCTAGGGCTATTCTATCCCTGTTTTATTATGCATCTGTAGCATACATCATCCTTAGATGATAATTTAGCTTTCTATGGCTTAGAAAGTCTTTTACAGAGCAGTGATTTCACTTTGTGCCGAAAGCCAAAGAAGAATATATACGCATCATCAGTGAAAACTTAAAAATATTGTCCATTATGTTATATATGGTAGCCCTTTCAAAGGATCTTATAAAATTTCTGAAAATTTGAAAAAGTTTCTCTCTGCTAATAACTAATCATCTTTCACTGTATTAGATAATAACCAGTTTATAACTTGATATTCTGGTCTTCCTTTGGCTGCCAAGGGACTCTGAGCTAAGCCAGGCATGTAGTTGCTGCACAAGTCCTTAACCCAGTGTAATAGGGGGTCAGAAGAACTGACTTTTTGAGTTCTGTTTCCCACTTACTACCGAGTTCATATTTTAGAGCTGTTGTAACAAATTACCCCAAACTTTGTAGCTTATAGTAACACACATCTATTGTCTTACAGTTCTGAAGGCCAGAAGTTTGAAGTCAGTTTCACCGGACCAATCCCTCCAGAGGCTCTAGGGGAGAAGTTATTCCTTGCTGCTTCCAGCTTCTGGAAGCTGCCAGCATTTCTTGGCTTGTGGCCACATCACTGCAATCCTTTCTTTAATAGTCATTTTGCCTCTTTCTCTTCTGTGTCAACTATCCTAACTCTTTCATATAAGCTCACACCCAGATAATTGAGGATAATCCCTTCATCTCAAAATCCATAGTCACACCAGCAAAATCTCTTTTTCCATAAAATGTAACATTTAAGGGTTCAGGGAGTAGGACCTAGATATTTTGGGGGACATTTTTCAGCCTACTATAATCTACTCTCTGGCCCCCAAAGATTCACATCCATCCCTCGTGGAAAATATATTTATCATATCCCAACATCCTCAAAAGTCTTAACCCATTATAGCAACAACTCAAAATTCAAAACCTCATCTAAATATTATCAGCTCAGAAGTCCCAAATCTTATCATAGGAGTCATCTAAAGCAGACATGGGAACACTCTGGGGAAAAATTTCTCTTGTCTTCAAATAAAGCATTTGGTCCAGTGCTTTGCACATAGTAGATGCTCATGGAATTTTAGCCACCATCAGAATTATTCCATACTTTATTGCATTAAGGCGAAAGTAGCACTCCCTAGACCCCACATTGTCTTAGCTGAGAGAAGACAAGGTGTAATATGATGATGATGATGATATCAATATACATAGTAGTAGAAGAAATGATAATAGCAACTCTTACTGAGAGATTATCATGTGCAAGAAGCTTTTCTAAAATGTTTTACATGTGTTTTCTCAATCCTCATGAAACCCCTTTGGGGTGGAAACTACCATTACCCCCATGTTCAATTGAGAAAATTTTTGCAGAGGTAACATAATTAGTAAGTAGTCAAACCATGAACTCCATGCAGCCTAACCAAAAGCAGATTCCCCTGCACATGTGTCCTATGTCATGTTCCAGTCCTTTTTCTATTCTTGGCAAACACAAGATGCAATTAAAAAACTACACTCATTTTACCTTAGGTTTCCATTTTGTGTCACTACAAGGCTATAAGCCATACATACTGTGACTAGTATTCCTAAAATGGGGTTTTTCTTTTTAGTTGTTTATTTTTTTTTAATATATTTTTTATTGATTAAGATATTACATATGTGTCCTTGTCCCCACGTTACCCTCTACCCCCCCACCCCCCCGCTCATGCCCTCACCCCCCCCCCCCCCCCGTTGTCCATGTCCATTGATTAGGCCTATATGCTTGGATATAAGTCCTTTGGTTGATCTTTCCCCCTTACCCCCACCCTCCCCTCCCTTCCCTCCAAGTCCCGACAGTCCAATCAATGCCTCTCCGTCTCTGGATCAGTCCTTGTTCATCAGCTTATGTTGTTCATTATATTCCACAAATGAGTGAGATCATGTGGTATTTATCCGCTCTCCAGTTCCATCCATGCTGTGGCAAATGGTAAGAGTTCCTTTTTCTTCTTCCTCTTCTTAAAGAATACCTTTCAGCATTTCATATAATGCTGGTTTGGTGGTGATGAACTCCTTTAGCTTTTTCTTATCCGTGAAGCTCTTTATCTGACCTTCTATTCTGAATGATAGCTTTGCTGGATAAAGTAATCTTGGTTGTAGGTTCTTGCTATTCATCACTTTGAATATTTCTTGCCACTCTCTTCTGGCCTGCATGGTTTCTGTTGAGAAATCAGCTGACAGTCGTATGGGTACTCCCTTGTAGGTAACTGTCTTTCTCTTGCTGCTTTTAAGATTCTCTCTTTATCTTTTGCTCTTGGCATTTTAATTATGATGTGTCTTGGTGTGGTCCTCTTTGGATTCCTTTTGTTTGGGGTTCTCTGCACTTCCTGGACTTGTAAGTCTATTTCTTTCACCAGGTAGGGGAAGTTTTCTGTCATTATTTCTTCAAAAAGGTTTTCAATATCTTGCCCTCTCTCTCCTTCTGGTACCCCTATAATTCTGATGTTGGTACGCTTGAAGTTGTCCCAGAGGTTCCTTACACTATCTTCATATTTTTGGAATCTCTTTTCTTTTTTCTTTTTCGGTTGGGTATTTTTTGTTTCTTTGTATTTCAAATCTTTGACTTGATTCTTGGGATCCTCTTGTCTGCTGCTGGATCTCTGTAAATTATTCTTTATTTCAGTCAGTGTATGCTTAATTTCTAGTTGGTCCTTTTTCATGTCCTCCATGGTCTCACTATACTTATTGAGGGATTCATTAAATTTATCGGCGGTTTCCATAAAATTCTTGAAAAACCTTATAAACATGGCCTTGAACTCTATATCCAATCATTGGCTTTCCTCCATTTCTGCCATTTGTGACCTGTTTCTTTGTCTCCGCATTTTGGCAGCTTCCCTGTGTTGATAGAGTGGCCCTGCGCGCCAGCTGTCCTGTAGGGCCCAGTAGCTCAGCCTCCCCAGTTACCTGGGGTGGACACTCTTGGTGCACTCTTGGTGCCTTGGTTGTTGTAGAATCACTGGGAGGAATTGACCTCCAGGCCAATTGGCTGTGAGAATCAGCTGTGTCTAAAGTGGGAGAACTTCTGTGCTGAAGACACCCTTCTGGGGCAAGACTTGCTTCAGTGGGGCTTTGGTGCTCACTGAGTCTGCTCCCTGAGTGTGTCCCTTATGGATCTGAGGAGTTGCAGTCTGGATGGTCCCCCTCTGACCGCTGGGTACAGTGGCTCCTGGATCTAAGGAGGTGCTAATTCAGCCTCTGCCTGAGGCCACACAGCAGGAGCCACGAAGAGGCTCAGCTGTGAAGCAATGCAAGCTGCTGCGGGGCCTTGGGCCTTCTCTTGGAAGTTCCGGGTCTGCCTGGCTAGGCTGCAGTTAGGTACATTCACATGCAAAAGCCTCTGCCGCAGCCTGGGTGGGGCGGGGTCTCAGGGAATCAAAGGGCGGATCAAGGAGCTATGGCTGATTCTCTGCCCGGAGTCGCGGGTCTCAGTGACCCGCTAATTGCTGCAAGCACCTCTGAGGGAAAGCCGCCTTCAAGTTCGCCCGCTGCCCGACAGACCAGCTTCTCCCCGTATGAGTCCTGAGTCCCCAGAGACTTCCCGGAAGGAACCGGAGTTCAGAGCAGTTGGGAGCTTGTGATTCAAAGACAGCCGCGTCCTCAGGTGCCACCCCCTTTCCTCGCGCGCGAGCCGCCGTACCTCTGCACTTCACCTCCGCAGCGCCTCTGGCTCTCAGCGTGCTTTTCTTTCCTTCTAGTTGTAGAATTTACACTCAGCCAGCCTGTCTGTTGTTCTGGATGATGTTTGCTCTGTCCTTTGCGGTAATTTTCAATTGTTGTGTGATGCGATAATTTCCCGGTGTTTACCTATGCCGCCATCTTAGTTTCTTTTAGTTGTTTATTTTTAAGTATAGACTCTCCCCTCCTCCAAATTTTCATTTTAAAAGCTTGAAACTTTTCAGACACATTGAAAAATTGGTACAATGGACACTTTTGTACTTTCTATTTACCAATTGTTAATCCTTTGCCACTTTTGTCTCTCATTCCACATATAAATACAGTTTTGTTTTATATGATTTGAAAGTTGCAGTGTCATGACACTTCACCCCAAAATACTTCAGCATGGGCCTCTTGAAAACAAAGCTGCTCTTTCCTACTCATATGATGAAGCCTAAGAAACTTAAATTTGATATAATATTTAACATTGTGCTCAAAATTTTAGCCAATTGTTCCAATAATTAGCTTTTCTGTTTGTTTGTTTGTTTGTTTGTTTTAATCCAGAAGTTCGCTTGCCTTGCCTTTAGTGGCCGTGTCTTCTTTTATTTCTTTTTATTTTTTAATCTAGAGCAGCTCTGCAGCCTATTTTTGTTTTCTGTTTATTTCCCTTCAATGACTCTTGAAAAGTACCAGTCACCCTGTAAAATGTCTCAAGCTGTGATTGGTCAGATCACTTACTATTGATGAGATTCAGGTTAAATATATTTTGGCATGAATGTATATAGGTGCTGTGGGAATCATTTCCCAGTTGATTATGCTTAAGAAGAAGAAATGTGAGGCTCTGGATAAAGAATGATCTGACATTTTAGGAAAACAACTAAATACTGAACCGTAATTGAACATCATTGTTGAATGGTCATCGATTGTTTATGAAGCACATTTTGCATATATTTATTTGATTTTTTCCTTATAACTATGAGACCTCTTAGGTAGATATTATTGAGCATAGTCCTAGGGAAACTAAGACATGAACGTGTGAGTGACTTGTTAAATTTCTGGAATTTATTCCTCAGAAGTTGGAGGTTGAATCCAGTTTCTGGACCTTGGTTTTGGATCTCAAGTCTGTACCCCTCCCACCCAGTCATGCATACGGTTAAGCAGGATTAATTTTTTAAAAAGTGGTAACAATCACTCATTCTACTCAGAAATGCAACAGAATTCAACATAAGTTAGTGCTTTCTAAAAGCAGCTTTCTGCCTCTGGATCCTGGCAAGTCTTTGGGAGTCTACATTTATGGAGATTCTGTGTTAAGAGTTTGCAGAGCTGACACTATTTTTAATAACATAGGCACTTGTTGGGAAATAATAGAATAGCAGAAAGAAACTGAGATGGATGAGTTCCCACTCAGTCTTCCTATAAACATGGGGCATGTTGAATAATAAATACAGATATTAGCGAAGACATAGTCTTATCTTTATTCTGTTTAATCCCCACAGAGAGATAGATGGTGGGTCCAAAAAAAGTGATTTTTTTGTTGTTGTTGGTTGTTTTTCCAGTGTACTCCTGGGTAGGAAGAACTTTTAAGTCCACCCTGGAGATCATGTAGGAAGGAGGCAACTTGCTCATAAGAGTGGTTTTTTTCCTCCCAGTACATTGAGAGTTTGCTTAAATCTTTATTTTATGAAATAGGTTTTAAAAGAGGAAAATCAGTACCTGAAACTAAGGTCTGGAACATATAGATTTCATGTTAGTGTGACCAAAGTTGTATATCCCTATAGCTTCTAAGAGATTCTCACAGGAAAAGGGAGTTTTTCCTCCTTTTATTGACTTTCCCAAACTTTGTAGGAGGCTGTCGGCAGAGAGCTGGCTTGGCATTTGAAACTCAGCACTTCTATTTACAGACTCTCTATATCAAAAAGTGGCCAGTATAAGAATTACATAAACCAATGAGCATTGAATAGGATTTATTCTGTGGGACTAAGGGGTCCAGGTTCGTCCTTCTGCTCATCAGCTGTGTGGCTTTGAGCAGTGCCCATTCAGTGAGTCCCTCTACTGTATTAAAGTAGGACTCATGATGTCCACCATAGGTATCCGACAGGGCTGTTGAAAGATAAGGAGAGCATATCCATAGACTTGCCCCACAAGCATCTAATATAGGCATACCAAAGCCTTTCTGCCTCCCTCCTTCTATCCTTCCCATCTTTTTTTTCAGCACGTAATAATTCTCCCAATGTAAAATGCATCCTGGTTCCTCATCTTAGTAGAGTCAGCTGAGAAGGAGAAAGAAAACTACTGTAGTTGAGATGTAAAGAGCTTTGTGGTACATTTTTGACCACACAAGCTTTGGAAGCCAAAGGACTGAGTTAAGATCTTGCTTCTGTCACTGAGCAGCTAAGACAGTGGGCAGATTGCATAACCTCTCTATGCCTCAGTTTCCTCATCTGTACAAGGGTCATAATTGTGCCCTTCTGGGGCTGTTGTGAGAACTGTGTAAGGAGATATATGTGTATCCAGAATAAAATGCAGCTTCACCTGTTGCCTAACCATTTCTTCAATCTCTATTCTGTGTGAGTGATCATCCTCCTTTAGTCTCTGAGTGAAAATGTCCATCAGTCCCATAATCTTGTGCTTAATCTTAGGTAATAGATTGTCCTACCATTACTTTATCATAAACTCAATTAATTTAAACCAAAGTACAAATTAAATATGATAATTTCAATGCCTAGTTCCAGAGATTAACCTGTACTCTGAATTTCTTTAATGTTCAACTATTTTCCCCTCCTCTTTGTTCCAAACTCAGGGGGAAGGGAAAGGGCATGTGGCGAGTGGCTTGATTTTTCCTCTCTGCTCTTCCACCCCATCCCTCTCTCAAGCCATTTACATAACTGGGTTTTAGCTGCTATGCTCAGAGACTCACTGGAAGGTATAGTAGGATGAACCTGGTGCTTCTCTCCCAGGGTTCTTTTATTAACCATCCCCGCCCCCAACTCTCGCCCATAGGTCTCCCCTGACCGTTGTAGTGGATATATTTCAGATGGCCCCTTACCCAAAATATAAGCATCTACCCTTCATTTTCTGTTGCTGGGGTCCTTCTGCCCTACCATGGAATCCAAAGGGACAATGAGACAGAACACAAGATACTCTCCATTGGGGATCTCATTCCTACATCTGGCCATATCTGACCTATAGGAAATAGGATGTCATCCCTTGTCTGACAAAGTCGGGGAGTAAAGGCTCACCCCAGCATTAAAATATCACCCAATCCCACCACTAAACAATACATCAACATGGTTATTATTTTAGGACATTCTGCCCCGCAGCTCCAGGGGTCATGTAATAACTCTCCTTGGGGAGGTGATAGGTTAGGTAACTCTTGATGCTTTTTACCCTCAAAGTAGGCAAGGAGATGTGGTACACGTATCAGTCAACCTTCACATGGCAACTTGCCACCTCACTTTGGATTTCTATATCCACTTAACCAGGAACCAAATCAAAATTTCAATTTTACCATCTTGTTAAATGAGATCATCACTTAATACCTGGCATGCAATAAGTGCCAAATAAATAATTGTTTTATAATGAAATGAGAATGGGTCTTAATTCATTTCCTTTTTTAAATATATTATTATGGATTTCAGAGAGAAAGAGGCATAGAAACATCAATGTGGAGAGAGAATCATTGATCGGCTGCCTCCTGCACGTCCCACACTGGGGATCGAGCCCACAACCCCTGCATGTGCCCTGACTAGGAATCAAACCATAATCTCCTGGTTTGTAGGTAAACACTCCACCACTGAACCACGCCAGCATTTATTTAAGAATTTAATTATTTATTAAATTCTTACCATGGGCAATGTGAGAATATAAAATGGGTAAGACACTGACTTTACCGTCTGAAATCTCATGGTCTGATAATAAAACTAAACAGGTGTCTTTGAGAAGAAGTGCCATTCACCTTCAGCTTTCATGTCATTGATCTATGTTTATTGAGCTCAGGTTTCTATGTCTGGGTAAGGAAGCGTGGGAGACAGGATAAGAATAGAAGGATTGTTATGGACAGCAGGGGGTCATTGCTGACCAGCGGGAATCCATGATTAGAGTATTTTTTAGCCTGATATGAAAGGGGACTGGGAGCAGGGCAAGACTGTACGCAGGCAGTCCAGAAAGGAAGCATGTTTGCTTTCTTTCACAATAATAAGATGGAGGTTTAAACAGAAAAGAGGCAGTGAAAATATAAAACAGGAGAGATAGAAGGAAGAATAAAAATGAAAAGTTTTGAAAAATCAGGAGGAAAGAACAAGTGATGTATAGCAGAGGAGGCATGTGATTGGGTGGGGATGATGCCTCCTGCATGCCCCCTACTGGGGATCGAGTCCGCAATCAGGACATGTGCCCCTGCTGAGAATTGAACTGGTGACCTGAATTCCTGAATTGACACTCAACCACTGAGCCACACCTGGCTGGGCCAGTCACAAGGGGTTTTTTTCCTCATTAATTTGAATTGTATGTCCTGAATTAAAAGATTCAATTTTGCTTTTTAATCAAATTATTCTGTTTGGTAGCAGAATTGCATGGGATGCAGTTGGAAGAAATTGGAGTCTGGTATTTCTCTCTGAATTGTGCTCTATTATCTCAAAAGAGCTAATGAAAGTTTTGGGGTTAGAAGTCCTGAGTGTCCCCTAATGACGAGAAGAAAGAAACAGGAAACAAGACAGGGTTGTTAACCAACCACTGAAAGAACAGTCTTCTCAGGCAATCTGCTAAGGGCAGATTCTTTCCTTCTGGGAACAGTATTTGATGGTTGACACCCAATCCTGGCATTAATTCCTGTAGCTCAGAAACATGGGTGACAGGAAAATGTGAGCAAGGCATGGGTCCGGGGATAACATGGCCCTCTTTCAGGGAACAGCTCATCCCTGACATCGTATCCAGAAATACAGTAGCTTCCTAATTCCCCCAGAACTATTAGAAGGGGGTGAAGGGATAAGGATAAAGTAGTCTAATGAATTGAGAAGTGCCCACAGGGCGTTAGGAAGTAGAAAAGATGCTGTTGAATTTGGTCTGTCCCTTTGGTTGGTCTTGTTCCTTATCAGGACACTGAACCATGCCAGCAGGGCTCAATAAATATTTATTAAATTCTTACCGTGGACAATGTGAGAATATAAAATGCAGTAGGCTGCTGCTGCTATTGTTACCCAAATCAGTTGTAGGTTTCCAGGCTCATCTTTAACTCTGTACTCTGCTGCACAATAACTGATATCAGAAGAATAGCCACTCTTTTGCTCTGAGGCACATATTCCCATGTCTTCCTATTCCAAGAGCCACTGTTGACTTAACCAGTAATTTAGGGCAATGACAAGATGGTAATCCCTTTGGGAAATAGTATTTCAATATAGTAGAGTGGAGAGGCAGCTCTCCCATCCTCCCTGCTGGACATGATCTAGACTCGATACTGTTGGCCTTGCTGGCTGACTCCTGGACATCCAAGGACTCAGCTCTCTATATCCTGCATCTCTTGTCACTTTGTCCTGGCTGAGGGTGGAAGCTCTACAGTCTGAATCATAGCAACTCAGCATCTATCCAATCCCCAAAACTTTTATTCCCCTTTTATCAAACATCATAGAGAGAAAAGTGAAAGTCTTTGTTTGAATCCAACTTCTTTGAATGAAAGGGATTCTCTGAATTTGTACTCCTAATAAGAATTCCATCCAGTGTATAGGTGGACCATTTAGGGCATGAAGCATTCCATTTCAAGAGGGATTGCACACTCATGTGGAGAACTCAAGATTTGCCCTAACCATTTCCTATCTGTGACCATGACCATTGGCTTGACCTTTCTGGAGAAACATGAGTAAGTCTAGAGGAGTCTACTAAGAAACAGTTCTATTCTGCTTTTCATCAATTAGCAGCCTGCACTCAGGATTTTTTCCCAAACCATTGTGTTGAGATCTAAAACCAATAGACATTTCATGAGCCAATATTTATGTTAAAAATAATAAAAGTAATTACCATAGGGAAGAAAAAGCACAGCTAGATTCTTTAGTACTTCATTGGTTCATTCATACAATAGATATTTAGCCCTTACTACATGTCAAGCACTAGGCTAGGAGTTGAGAATATATCTAGGATAATAACAGTAACTATAGCTAAAAAGTATTGAGCTCTTAACTACCTATTAGGCATTGTGGATTATCTCCTATAATTCTCAGATCAACCTTGTAATTAGGTGCTTTTTTAATCATTATGTGAAGATAAGGGAAGTGAGGTTTAAATAACTTGCTCAGCAGCACACTGCTAATAAAGACTATATCTGGAATACAAACCCAGAGTACTTTCTACTTTTTGTTAACTTGTTTCTACGTGAGGCAAAACAAATCCCTGCCTTCATGAAGCTTGTAGTCTAAATTACAGAACACTTTTCTTCAGACAGAGTCTTAATTTGTCTCTGAAGAGATGTGGAGTGTCCTCCAGAAAAGGCTTCCCACCTTTCAGCAAGACTTGATGGAAATTGCTTGATGACATGGACACCCTTTATTTTCTCTAGTCACATTCATTTCTCCCATCTTCTATATCCTTCTCATGTACCACTCCTAGATCCTTTGCCTTGTTCTGCTGCCCTCTTTCCTAAGTTCTCCCCTCATACCTGTTGATTTTTTCTCTCTCCCATTTAGACAATTACTAGACTCTCTAATGCCATGCAATGCAATTCTGAAGGAAAACATGAAAGGAAGAGAAAAATTTACTGTAAATGATGTGAGCTATTGATGGATGGCTTAGTAAGCCTAGGGGTCCTTCTTTAGCATTCTCTGGCATTTAAAGGACTTAGGATTCCAAAAGCACATTCGCACTATACTGCTGTGGCCAATCTCATGCTTTCCATGATTAACAACCCAGTTCATTATATTTTCATCTCACATTAATCTTCTCTTCTGTGAGTTTGGTAACATTTGGAGTCATTTCCCTCTGTATTTATCCATCTGGGATCTTTAGAAAAGATAAGTTTGCAGAGAGTCATTTGTTGCTCATGCTGAAAGATGTTGTTGCTCACTGCTGTGAGAGGAATGAATGTTTCTCCCATCCTGAGAGAGAATCCTCTGAAGGCAGGCATGGATTCCCTACACAACGCAGAGGGGCCCCTCAGTGGAGGTCCATGGGGGTCCTCCATTTGGGATTGAGCTGCAACATAGCAGCATCAGAAATCAAAACAAGCAATGTTACTCGGATCTTGATTGTCCTCATGGGACAGATAGATTTGGGGAGAGAGGTGTGGAGATGACAGAGAGAGTTGTGAGAATAATGAGTCACAACAAAGTCTTTGGCTTGAGTCCTTTCTTTACCACCTACATGCTGTTTGACCTTGGGCAAGTCATAGAATCTAAGATCCACTCATCTCCTCTACAAACTGGCCCCAAAGATGTCTGTCCTCTCTACAGAAGAGAATAGGTTTGAGGGTTAATTTATATTCTCAAAGGGGAAAAGGTAGACTTACAGTTGTTCATATGCAATACAATAATTAATACATAATAATACAAGAATAAACTCTTGTTTTGCATACTCAACAACTGTATACCTACTTTTGCCTTACCATGTATTTATGATTGGGAAGGAAAAATAGGCTATTGGGGAATTCATAAAGGCTAGTTTTTTTTTTATTTCTCATATTTTAAAAAGGGCTTGGAGGTATGTGTCATAGTTGAAAATCTATTGTGGAGGGATATGTTATTTGGAGAATAGAGAGAGAATCCTTTGGAAATTCAGTTAAGGGCATCCTCTAGGAATAATGTAATTTTGGGAGGTCACATGAGAGGCAATTCTTATGGAGATTCTGGGCTGTCAGTCTTTAGCAACAGTTTGTGATGAAGGTTGGGATGCATTTATTCATTTCTTAATTCAAGTAAGATATGTCTGTAGAGAAAATATTCCACATTGGAAATCCACTAAAAAGCCATGACAGATACTGCTACCTATGGCCATTACCTGTGAAATATTATTGTTATTTTTCATTGCTGCCCAAATGCAGGGCTAAATTTCATTCATGCATGTTATTGTAGGAAGGCGGGAAGGTGTAATTAAATTTTACAACTGTAGACGTGAATGGGTTCAGGAAAAGAACCAGCAGAGATGTAAGAAATCTGGACTGTTGGCTCTAATTCTGCACAACTAAAACAAGGTGACATCATTCGGAAATGTTATTTATTGACAGTTTTCTCCCCCAGCAACTGGAATTTGAACAGGAGACTCCCATTACGCAGATAACTCCCAGTGGTGTAAGTGGAAATTACCTGTGTAACCAACCCTCCTGCCCAGATAGAATGCCAGATGCCTGAGAGCACTTTTAATTGCAATGTACCTCCCTTTGCAAAAAAAGCTAATTGCATCTGCTTCCCTTTCCTTTAGGTATCCAAGCAAGGACAGGAATAATGAAGAGACACATGTGCTAGCGGCAGCCTTTTGAACTACACAAGAAGGAAATCAACGGTGTGGACAGAGCTGGAACCGTTGCCATGCTTGTCTGTTGGAGTAAATGAGGAATGGGCTTGTGATTATGCGGACATTCCAGCATGAATCTGGTAGACCTGTGGTTGACCCGTTCCCTCTCCATGTGTCTCCTCCTACAAAGCTTTGTTCTTATGATACTGTGCTTTCATTCTGCCAGTATGTGTCCCAAGGGCTGTCTTTGTTCTTCCTCTGGGGGTTTGAATGTCACCTGCAGCAATGCAAATCTCAAGGAAATACCTAGAGATCTTCCTCCTGAAACAGTCTTATTGTATCTGGACTCCAATCAGATCACATCTATTCCCAATGAGATTTTTAAGGACCTCCATCAACTAAGAGTTCTCAACCTGTCCAAAAATGGCATTGAGTTTATCGATGAGCATGCCTTCAAAGGAGTAGCTGAAACTTTGCAGACTCTGGACTTGTCTGACAACCGGATTCAAAGTGTGCACAAAAATGCCTTCAATAACCTGAAGGCCAGGGCCAGAATTGCCAACAACCCCTGGCACTGCGACTGTACTCTCCAGCAAGTTCTGAGGAGCATGGCGTCCAATCACGAGACAGCCCACAATGTGATCTGTAAGACTTCCGTGTTGGATGAACACGCCGGGAGACCATTTCTCAATGCTGCCAATGATGCTGACCTTTGTAACCTCCCTAAAAAAACTACCGATTATGCCATGCTGGTTACCATGTTTGGCTGGTTCACCATGGTGATCTCATATGTGGTGTATTACGTGAGGCAAAATCAGGAGGATGCCCGGAGACACCTTGAATACTTGAAATCCCTGCCAAGCAGGCAAAAGAAAGCGGATGAACCCGATGACATTAGCACTGTGGTATAGTGTCCAAACTGACTGGTGTTGAGAAAGAAATTTGTGTGAAATTGCAGTAGAATACGTGGTTTACTTCTCCCACCCATTGTAAACATTTAAAACTTTGTATCTCCATTTCCTTTGAATTATGCCACTGTTGGTCTTTTAATAGACATGACAACACATCAAATGATTTTAGTTTAGGTGATCCACCCCTTAATTGTACCCCCCGTGGTATATTCCCGAGTCAGCTACTATCTGAAATTAGTTAGCTCCATCTCACTATTTAATAATGAAATTTATTTTTTTAATTTAAAACCAAATAAAAGCTTAACTTTGAACCATGGAAAACAGAGTGACTTATTGGTCAAGAAATCAGTAGAGTCATTCCATTGCTTTACAGAGGAACAGAAAACTCTGGTTGAACCTAAAGAACTATCATAATGAAAGATGTGTTATTAAACCCTACTGTACACTGGGGAGCCATTGCTGAATTATTTACCAAGTGAAGTACCTGTCAGACTTTAGAATACTGTACTGAGCCTTAGTAAACCCAGTTGGGAATACACATTCTGCAGAGGCTTAATCAATTGGGATGCCTCCAGGTGTTTGTTATCTAAAAGTTGGTGTGTTTAGCTATAAAGGTCCTTTTATAGCTAAACACACTACTTCTACTCTATTCTAGAAATGTGGAAAAGAAAAAGACAATATTCTGTCTTCAACCTTACCTTCTGGTGAACAGGGGTATGTGATAAACAGAAATAGCCATGGTAAAAAGGAAGGTCCTAATAATCAGCTGTGTGCAAGCACGGTGCAAGGCATTCTAATACTACTATTATGTCTGTAAGCCTTCACTACAGGATGAAAAAGTGACAACTGTACCCCATTTACATAGGAGGAAACTGTGGGTGAAACAGTTTCAATGACTTGCCCGGTAGAGTATCGAAACTTGAATTTGAACCAAGTCTTCCTCTCTCCAAAGATGGAGGTCTCATTATGTTCCTACTGGGTTGGTTTAAAGAGATATAAACTACATATTTAAAAATGCACCCATACAGTGGGGCCTTGACTTATGATTGTCCCAACTAACGAGTTTTTTGAGATACCAGCTGTCTCTCTGCCGATTTTTTGCATTGAGTTGATAGAGTAATTTGAGTTAACGAGCTCCTTAAGAGCTCGGTCTCGGAACGAATTAAACTCGTAAGTCAAGGCCCCACTGTATTAGGTTTAAAAAATGTATATACCTCAGGATATTATGTCCCTGATATTGTTCAGTGATATCTGAACAATAGGAGAAAGCTCATTTAGTTCTTGGAGTAGGGAATTGTGTGTGTGTGTGTGTGTGTGTTGTTGTTGTTGTTGTTGTTGTTGTTGTTGTTGTTTTGGGGGGGTTGGGGAGATGTTAGGGTGCCATTACAGATAATTCTCAATATTTGGGTGGGATCTCATCAGATGGTGATGTAGCCAAGGAAGGCAGAGGAAGCAGAGAGAGCAAAGGGATAAAAGTGTAGGGAGGTATTTGGGATGAAGGAATTTATATAGGGGGAGAAGTGAGAGACAAATTGGAGGCAGACCATAGGGATCTCAGTTCCAGACTCAGGAATAGGAGTAACTGATGGTATTTATGGAACACTTACTATGTACCAGGTACTTTTTTGAGATTGTCTTAATTAATCCTTACAATTACCCTATGAGATAGTCTTTTGTGAATGAGGAATCAGAGACGTGGGAGTTTACGTAATGAATTCAGTTCCCTAGAGCTTATAGTAAGTAAAGCAGGTAATGAGACCCAATCAGTCAAATCCAGAACCTATGGACCTCTTAACCACTGTACTGTATGTATTACTTTACAGTTGTAGACTTTACTACATAAAGTTGCTGGCTTCCCAGACCTAGAGGTTTGCACACTTCTGAGCTATGGTTGCATTAAAAAAATAAGAGAGAAAAAAATAGCCCTTTGTGGGGCTTTAGTAAGAAGGAGGTATCCTTTGCCATTTTTACCTACATCACCTTTTCTAATCCATATTAGGTTAGCTTTGGGCCTCCAGGAATCACATTTCTGCCCTTAGAAAGCACTATCATTTTAGACGTATCAATTGACTTTAAAAGTGTTACTGGCATGAACCATGGAGGTCAGACCTGCTGTAGGGCTTTCAGACCAGGCTACATTGGGACAATTCCCTCCTCCCTCTCCACTACCCCCCACCCCCCACCCCCCACCCCACAAACGCCACTGGTTTTTCATGTCCACCCTAGTCTTTCTAAAAAGTTTAAAGCCTAATCTAGAAGCCTGAGATGTGAAATTCAGGATATGGGCCCCAACACTCCTGCATTCCAGCGAGAAGGAAGCCAGACTGTCTGCTTTGAGGGTTAACTGGATTTGAAGACCTTCAGAGAATTTGGAGCTTTGCTGAAGATTTACCGCCCCCTGGAGGACAACATTATAATATATCTCTGTAAATAAGACCATAGAAAGACGCCTACCTAAATATACCCTTTTTTAATCCCCAAAGAAAGGAAAATCAAGCCCTTGCTAAGATAACCCTTTATAATTTTAAATAATTTGTATTTATTTGAGTGGTGAGTCACATTCACTTTAGAAACACTTTCACAAATTACATACACCTTCGTACCTTCTAAATCAGGGGTCCTCAAACTTTTTAAACAGGTGGCCAGTTCACTGTCCCTCAGACCGTTGGAGGGCTGGACTATAGTTTTAAAAAAAAAACTATGAACAAATTCCTATGCACACTGCACATATCTTATTTTGAAGTAAAAAAACAAAACGAGAACAAATACAATATTTGTATTTGCATGTGGCCCACGGGCCATAGTTTGAGGACCCCTGTTCTAAATGTTTTAAATAGCAGCTTCTTTGCTCAACCTTCTCCTTTAGCTTCATAACCTCAACCTTTTACATTAAAAAATACCTGGGGATTTTAGCCTTATCATTGACAATATGTTCATCGGTGAAGCAAGGGAAATCATAAAACATTGCAACCGAACTGGAACATTTTTAAGAAAGGGCTAAAAAATTATGTAATGCAAGATTTAACTTTCAAGAACACCCTGGCAAATTGTAATGCACTGATATACAAATTCTGCCAGGTACACGCTGTTCTTTTCATGGCCTCCTCTGATTACCCACAATAATTCTTGTTCTGACATCAACAAGCATAAGGCAGTCTGAGATGTGGGTAGGTTTTCCTTATTGGCTTGAGACGTTCAGTTTATAGAGTAAGTTCGCTCATTTATCTGGTACAGTTAGAGAACGAAAACTCTGCTTAATTAACTCTTCAAGGTACTAGAGACAGGCCAAGTCTTAGAATGTCAGGACTGGAAGAGTCCTAGAAATCATCTCACCCACTGGTTTCACAGGTGTTGAAATTGAAACCCTTCAAGTTTGGGATTGACACTCATGTCTCCATAGTCCTCCTCCAGCATCCCTCTCAGAGAACCAATTGCCTCTCCCAGTAAACTGTTTCCCACTCTTCAGAGAAACAGAACAGCATAATAATATACACCATGAAAATATCACTGGCTATCAGCAGCTGTTTCTTGAGGATTCAGAAGGCATTTAAGGTTTCTGCATTGTCACAGAGCTATAATAAGGAATAGCTATGATTCTAAAAAGCTTCTGATTTTTTCAGATATGGTGAGAGGATCTGTTTCCCTTTCACAAATAGTGCACGATCTGGTTTTCCAAACGATCTTGGTGCAACTTCCTGGGGAGGAAGAGTTGATTAGCATTTGTTCCCTTGACTAACAACATACACCCTGAGTGGTCAAGTGCAGCCCTGCTGGCAGGGAGGGAGGGAGTGCAATTAAGCAATGTTCTTCTCCATTTCCAGAGCCCTTTCCCAAAGTGGTATCATTGATTCACCAGATTGGCTGCGTCTGATCCACACAAAGCAAACCAGAGGCAAACACATTTACGACACACTTGGAAATGCCCTCCCAGCCCTCTCCCAAAGCCAAAGAGGTGAATCAGAATTCAGGGCAAAGGAAGACCTGAATTCCTCATTCCACATTTGCCCAAACTCGTCACATGGATGGTCCCAAATGTACCAAATGAATAAATGGGTCACATAGACACAGCAAGGAGAACTTCTCAAGGTCTAAGACTTTTCCATTCCAACCCAGAGAAGAGGGGTGACAGTAAAAGGAAATCCACTTCTATGTATGGCTCTAACTTCTTCAACATTGAAAGAACCAAAGCTAGTATGAATCACTTAAGAAGTAAGTGTGTGTGTGTGTGTGTGTGTGTGTGTGTGTGTGTGTGTTCCCCAAGTTCAGTGAAAACCTCATGCTTCTCACTAATGGCAACTGAGTTGATCATGCTTGTTGATAAATCAACTGAGTTGATTATCCTTTGACTGATAAATGTTCTAAATTTTGCTCATTATTTATAAAAAAAATCAATGCATTTACTTTCTTTCCCTGTGAGTGTCTGGGCATCCAACTGACAAAAGTTTTTTAGATCTGATCTTACAAGCTAGGCCCCTAAAGAATACACTAGTTGGGACCAGCATTCTATTTTTTGCTTTGATATTTTATTTATTATTTTCTTCAGAGAAGAGTTTGTAAAATGGAGGACGATCTGAAATCTGGCTGTTGGTCTAAAGATGAACAAACCAGCTGTTGGCATTGAATGCTAAGTAGATTTTAATGACCCATAGTGCCCAGCCACGGTGGCTCAGTGATTGAGCAGCGACCTATGAACCAGGAGATCATGGTTCGATTCCCAGTCAAGGCACATGCCTGGGTTGCAGATTCGATCCCCAGTGTGGGGCATGCAGGAGGCAGCAGGTCAATGATTCTCTCTCATCATTGATGTTTCTATCTCTCTCTCTCTCCCTCTTTGAAATCAATAACAATTTTTTAAAAAGGCCTATAGTGAGTCGAATAGGGCCAATCCAGCTTCCTTAGGGTTGCCCACATTTCTTCTGGAAGAAAAATACATAAAAGATGCTGGTTGGCCCTCAGGGTCTTTCATCCTCACAGAAGTCTTGCCAATTCCCTATCTCTCTGAGGAGCGAGATGCAGTAACAAGAAGAGAATGTGAAATGAGAAACGAAGAACAAAAACTTGGAAAAGTTCTACCCAGAAGCAAGGCTTTGGGGGAACAAGCAGGTCTGACTTAAATTGACATTTTCAGCACTTCACCATTGACAAGCCCTATCTTCACATTGAAACATGAACCGAGGAAGTCCTGTGTATAAATCACAAGTAACCTTTTACAAATGAAAAAGGTTTCACCTTTCTCTAACCAAAGCTATTATTCACTTGGCATAGTGTTCCTTCCATCTGTTCCTACCTTCCATGGTTTTCACAATAGCCCTGCCATGTATACACTATCATTGTTCCCATTTTACAGATGAGAAAACTGAGACCCTGAAAGTATTCTGCCCAAAATCACACAGCTAATGTGCAATAATGGAGCCAGATCCAACTAACTGCAAAGTCCTTTGTTCCATCTAAGGCACACTTCTTAGTCATGTGTCATTCTTTAGTTTTATGAAGTCTCATCTTAAGGCCCTTAGTTTTAAGGCCCAAGATAAAAATGGAGGATAGGGTAAGACATTTGTCTTAATTTGTTCAAGAGAGACATGAGGTTCAAAAGAAAAAGGCAAGCCTTAGCTTATTCAGCCAGTCGGTAGAACCTGGTATTTGGGAACCACAATGGTTCATCCTCTCTTCACACCCATCCCTCTGTGCCCAACCCTGAAATCCCATGTGTACCGACAGTCAACCATGGTCTTGGGAAGGGAAGACATGTATATTGCTCTCAATCATGAAAGTTATGTCCTTTGGTTCCATGGTTGCTCCTGGGATGGTGGTGACAGTAGTATCTAATGCATTGCTTTATGGAAGCCACATCTACCCTCACTCCTACCAGCCAGATTCTAACTGGCACCTCCTGCATGCATTTGCATGAGGATTTTCTCTGGCCACTTACAAAGAAGGTTGAAGATGCTAGGGAGTTGCCACTCTCTAGGAGCAGCCCTCAACTGATGACTACTGGGGACGCGATATATAAACAACCTGCTGTTTTGCTCCTGGAAGCATGTATCTATCCCAAATAAAACTCTGCTTTCTCGTGTCACCGAGTTTCCCCAGCCTGATGAAGCTCCACTTGCTCATTATGGTAACATGTTTGGTGAGGCATGACCAGGTATTTTGAGGGTCTTTCCTTCTTTGTCTCATTTCTACATTACCCTACCAGCATTCCCTTCATCTCCCACATAAACTCTTTGGACTCAAATCCTTGCCTCAGTCTCTACTAATTAGAAGAACTCAAACTAAGATACCTGAGTATACCCTACATCAATGCTTCCCGTGCCTGGATAATGATCTGACAGATTGAGAGAGCTTGTGAAAGATTTGGGTACCTATGCCAACCCAGACTTCCTGAACTGTGATCCCTGAAGGTTGGGTTCTGGTCTCTGTGTTTCCTGTTGGTTTCTCTCTTCTCTGGAGACCTAGGGTGGTCAATCAGTAATCAGCAATCAACAGGACAGCCTCTACTGGGAATTTCTTCTCCAACATTGTGCTTGATGAACCTTTGCTGCCTTAAAAAAGTAAACTGCTGTCCATCATGGAGAGTGTCATATGAACCCATGATAAAGTTCCTCTTTTGCCTCACATGCCATGAAATTAAGAGAGAAAAAGAAGAAATCTGTGCTTCTAATTTAGTAGCTGTATTTCATTGAGCTACAGTTTAATTTCCTCTTCTTTTCATCTTCTGCAACATGTACAACATCAGTTATTCTGATTGTTTTAAATTCCTTATTGGAAATGTTCTATTTTATTACAAGTATCTCTTTAAGACTCCTCAAACCCTTTATGTAATGAAACAGGGGGGAAAAATGTTGTTTATTTCCTACCTTTTACATTTCCTCAAATTTATAGAGTGTTCCAGACTCATGTCTTGTTCTATATTGCTCAAGTTCTGATTTCTTATAATTTGTTTCCCCATGCTTTCATGATCCAAAACAGTTTGATATCCATTATCTTTTCTATGAAACTATCCCTGAATCACCAAGATTCAGGAACACAAGTTTAAGCCTCACAATCACACAGCCCCCAGTAGCTATTTGTCATATGACTCCCCCACCCACTTTGAAAGAAGATAGAGAGTATGATAACGTCATTTTCCAAGGGAAGTAACTGAGATTCAGAGATGCTCAGTGTCCCACCCACAGTGTCTCCAGGTAACAAGTGAGCGAGCTGGGACTTGCAGGAAGCTCTGTTTTCAACAAAGCTCTTGCTCAATTCACTTCTCATTTATGAGACATGAACGTCTTCGGAGAAACTTCAGGGAAGAGCAAGGAGAAGGGTAATGGCTCAAGACAACATCCAGTTTTGGGGGTTGAAAAGGTTCACATTTACCTCAACTCAAAGTTGGCAGATTATATCGTCATTGTTCATATTATAAGACAACAAGCAATAGTACTTTATTGTGGGATTCCCGCCCCCCATTTACTCTTTCCAATTGGTGCCATAGTTATCACTGTAATTGTGTTCCCCTCAAAAGTTGTCTTATCACCCAATGTCTCAGAATGGGACTATATTTAGAGGTATGGCCTTCAAAAGGATAATTAAGTTAAAATGAGGCCTTTAGGGTGTGCCCTAATCCAATAGGACTGGTGTCCTCATAAGAAAAGATTAGAACATACAGAGAAATACCAGGGATGTGTGTACCCGAGGGAAATGTGAGGACTCAGCAAGAAGGTGGCCAACTGCAAGCCAAGGAGAGAGGCCTCAGAAAATCAAACCTGCTCATATACTGATCTTAGAGTTCCAGAACTATGAAAAAATAAATTTCTGTTGTTTAAGAAATGGTATTTTATTATGGCAGCCTCAACAAACTAACACATCATATTAACCCATGATTTCCAGGAAGTATTTTGCAGGAAATGCAATTAATCAATGCCATCACACATCTGGATTTTTCTCTGTTGTGCTTAGTTTTTACTAGGTGTACCGGTTAATAATGAGGATTTCTTTCAGTAGATGGAGTTACACATATGTTGATATATATGCGATTTGATATGTATGCTAGTTTGTTGTATTGACAACAAGCTTCAAAACTTCATATGTCAAATTTTCTGAAGGTGTTAATATCATAGATATTTTTACACTTAAAAATGTCGAATTTCGTGCCCAAAAAAAAGAGCATTTGCGGGAAGTTTTAATTCATTATTTTATTTTGAAGAAAAGTGCTGCTGAAAGTTATCGTATACTTCAGGAAGCTTATGGTGAACATGCTCCATCTCAAGATACTTGTGAAGCCTGGTTTGAATGCTTTAAAAGTGATGATTTCGATGTGAAAGACAAAGAACATCCAGATGAACTGAAAAAGTTTGAAGACCAACAATTACAAGCATTATTGGATGAAGATGCGTGTCAAACTCAAAAACAACTTGCAGAAAGTTTAAACGTTGCTCAGCAAACAATTTCCTATCATTTACAATAAATGGGAAAGATTTTAAAGGAAGGAGAATGGGTGCCACATCAACTGAACGAAAGACAAATACAAATGGAAAACCAAAAAGTCCTCAGTAAAATGTTGCTTCAACGGCAAGAAAGAAAGTCTTTTTTGAATCAAATTGTGACTGGCGATGAAAAGTGGATTTATTTTGAGAATCCCAAATGCACAAAATCATGGTTGATCCAGGTCAACCATCAACAGTGACAGCAAGGCCAAATCGATTCGGAAAGAAGACAATGCTCTGCGTTTGGTGGGATCAGGAAGGAGTGGTGTATTATGAGCTTCTAAAACCAGGTGAAACCGTTAATACTGATCGCTACTGACAGCAAATAATCAATTTGAACCACGCTTTGATCGTAAAACCACCAGAATGGGCCAGAAGACACAGCAAAGTAATTTTGCTTCATGATAATCCACCATCACACACTTCAAAAACAGTTAAAGACAAGTTAAAAGATCTTGCCTGGGAAGTATTAACCCACCCGCCAGTATTCACCAGACCTTGCTCCTTCAGATTACCACTTGTTCTGATCAATGGCACACTTTCCATGGTTCCTCTGACCTCCATCAAATCTCCATCCCCGAGTGCTCACACCCCCTGGTGGAGCGAGGTCCCTCAGCCACATGGGCCTCACTCTGGAGGCTTCCTGAACAGTGCCCGGCTCCTCAGTGCCCCACACCTTTCTTACCTCAGGGCCTTTGCATGGGTTGTTCCTCCACCCTGATGGACATTCCCCCTCCTCCTCTTTTTTTTTTTTTTTAAATATATTGATTTTTTACAGAGAGGAAGGGAGAGGAATAGAGAGTTAGAAACATCGATGCAAAGAGAGATAGAGAGTTAGAAACATCGATCAGCTGCCTCCTGCACACTCCCTGCTGGGGATGTGCCCGAAACCAAGGTACATGCCCTTGATGGGAATTGGACCTGGGACCCTTGAGTCTGCAGGCTGACGCTCTATCCACTGAGCCAAACTGGTGAGGGCCCCCTCCTCCTCTTATAACCCTGAGTGCACTGTGTCATCACCCGCTCCCAGTCTCCTCCTGCCTGCACTCTGAGCTCTGTGCGAGTGGGCACTGCACTGTGCTGGTCATTCTGCACGCCAGCACAATGCCTGGCACCGAAGAGGCGCAGGAAATACCCGCTGGCTGGCAGAAGGGGGGCTGGACCGTTCCCAGAGCGGGGAGGGCGGGAGCCCACACTCTCCCATGGGCCGTGGGTGGTGCGTGGCTGTCTGGAGGGCGCGCAGCCTGTGAGGGAGGCTGGAGACCTCAGAGGGTCTCGGAGAGGAAACTGAGGCAGGCCAGGTGTGTGGGAGGCCGCGGAAGACACTGCCAACTGCCCGCTCCTGCTCCGGTGCGCAGTCCACGAACCTGGAAGTGACAGCGTCTCTGAACCCCGCCTCAAGGGAGCCCCTCGCCTCCCCACGCCCGCAGCACACACTGTGTCTGCAGGTACAGGAGGCTGCGTGGCCAGCTCATGGGCCTCTCTCCGGCTGCCTCGCCTGTGGTTCTGGGACTTCCAGGGTCGGGCTCTTGTCTTCCTCTCGGGCTACCGCGCCAGGCCCTCCTGCACATGACCCCCGAGGGTCCTGAGGCTGGTGTGGCTCTTCATGAATCCTTTTAATAATATATGTATTTTTATTGATTTCAGAGAGGAAGGGAGAGCAAGAGAGAGAGAGAAATATCAGTGATGAGAGAGAATCATTGATCGCCTGCCTCCTGCACGCCCCACACTGGGGATCGAGCCCACAACCCAGGCATGTGCCCTGACCAGAAATCGAATCATGACCTCCTGGTCCATAGGTCGATGCTCAACCACTGAGCCGGCCCAGCTCTTCCTGAGTTTTCACCTTCCACACCGTCCCCAACATAGCTAAGCCCTTTTCCATAAAAACCATGCCGCCCACAGAGAGGGCAGGCCCATGGCCCTAAAATTTAATGATGATACGTGAAAATAATAGAATCAGACAAATACATGGACTTATGAGGCTTCATGAAACCAGCCTAATTACTCTAGCTAGGCAAAATGGCTTCACTGTCAAGTTTAACCTGAGGTAGCCAAAAATAGATTTAAACTTCATCAGAGATTAAATGGTCTTAGATGTGGTTGTCAGAAAAGGATGAAATTCATTTTATTTGAATGACCTCTTTTAATGAAGGCTTTAAATCAAAAACGACCTGCTTGTCACCTCGCAGGAAAATAACTGAGCTCATGTTAATGCAGTTTATTAGATTTTTTTTCTAATCTTTGACCTGAGAGTCATAATCAGCTGGAATCTTCATCCTCACAGCTCTTCCTACATCTCCATCCATGTGGGGACCTGTTTCCTAGGTGGTCTGGGCAACCTTTGAGCATTCATTCAGGAGACAGGGTACGAGATGCTTGTACCTGGAGCTCACAAAAAGAGATGTTCTTTAAGAGCGGATGAAAACAACTGCAATATTCTTTCCCATGCCATTCAAATCTCATTACAGAGTCTGAAAGGCCAACTAACTGTTGTACAGGGCTAAAGTCTAGTTGTCAAAAAATAAAATGAAGTGAGTTGTTTTTAAGACTCAATACAATCAAATGCTCTCTGGGGCCCTTTTCTGTTGCAGAAATCTAACACATACCACAAAATAATGAAAGTAATTATTTTTTAGTTGATAGTATATATTAAGCAATTAGTATGTACCATCATGCTAAGCACTTTTCATGCCTTCCTTGGTTACTCTTCAGAGCAAACTTCTGAGGTAGATACTATTATGTTTCACATTTTACAGAGGAGGGAAATGAAGCATAGAGAGATAATTAATTGACCTGAGGTAACACCCCCTCCAGGTGCAGCAGAGATTTCAGCACAAGCAATCCAACTCCAGGGGCCATGTGGCAAACTGCAGCTTCAGAGTGCTGCTCCAGGCCAGGAGAACATGGGTCTACATTCTCATCATAATATTTAACACTTGGGCTAATTCATTTAAGCCCAAGACCACTATGCATCATTATTATCCTCATTCTCTAAGTAAGGATCTATACCCCAAACCTTTAGGGACTCCCCGGGGCCCCTGAGCTGGTAAGACAGAGCAGGGACCATGACCTCAATCTTCTGATACTCAAAGTTCTGTGCTGCATCTCCTTAAGTCAACATCACATGTCCCATCCCAAGTCTGGCCGTCACTCCTGAAGTTAGCTACCACCTGTCATGGGGAGGCAGAGCTGGGCATTTTGTAAATTAAGGGATGTTGAACTTCATCAGTGTTAATTATCTGTATGTCTTGACCAAGCTGCCATGCTTAATAACTCTTGGTCATTCTAAGTTATAGACTATACAATTTAATAACTACCTGAATGTTTGATTTCCACCTAACTACATTGCACTGCCAGTACTGAGATCTGTAAAAGGTCTTGCTTAAGATGATAAACTAAAATGACCACATTATGAGTGTATGCTGAATCCCAATTGCTCTTTTCTATCACAGCATTGGGTATGTCAGCCAAAAGGTATACCTTTTTCTTTGGGAAAATATGCATAAATTTAGTTTTTGATTTTTCCTAAACAAGAGAGATATGTCCAAAACACAACTTTGTGATTCATCTGAGAAGCAAAAATCAAAAATTAGAAAAATAGCAGCTTTGGGGATAAAGTAATTGCCATATAATTTTAGTCTTATTTTTTCTTAGAGTTTTAGCCCTATCTAACTTAAATGACATTTTTTAAAAAATATATATTTTTTTTTTCAGAGAGGAAGGGAGAGGGAGAGAGAGAGAGAGATAGAAACATCAATGATGAGAGAGAATCATTGCTTGGCTGCCTCCCGAACACCCCACACTGGGGATCGAGCCTGCAACCCAGGCGTGTGCCCTTGGCTGAAATCAAACCCGGGACCCTTCAGTCTTCAGGCTGATGCTCTGCCCACTGAGCAAAACCGGCTAGGGCTTAAATGACATTTTGAAGTGGCTGTTCATATAGGTATTATAGGAATCAGAAGGCATGGTGTAAAGAGCCAATAGGAGGAAAACAAATACCTCTGTAGAGATTGGACCATGACCCAATGCCCTATGACTTGCAGCACCTCTCCCTGTACAGAAGTAACAGTGTGCCAGTTCACAGTCCAGGCTTTAAGAGACATCAAATGCTTCCACTCACCCTCCTGTGCTCTTGCTATTCATCATGAGAACAACGTATCTTAGGTAGCCACTGGTCTAAGGAGAATGAGACACCCATGAAACAGAATTCCCAAACTTCCTGAAGCAAATCACCTGGTAACTTGAAGCAGAATCGCCCTTGCTGACCTTCAGAACTATAAACAAGAAAAATAAATGTTTCCTCCTTGTCGTAGTCTGTCTGGGTCTCTATAACAAAGACGCAATAGACTGGGTGGCTTAAATGTCAGAAAACAAACTCTCACAGTTTCAGAGGCTGGGAAATCCAAGATCAGAATGCAGGTAGATACGTTGTCTGGCGAGAGCCCATGTCCTGGTTCATAGATGACATTCTTCTCATTTACCCTCATATGGCGGAGAGCAGTCAGAAGCAAGCTCTGCCAGGATTCTTAAGACAGCACTCAGTCCCTGAGGGCAAAGCCCTCATGGCCTCATCTAATTCTAATTACCTTGCAGAGGCCCTTTCTCCTAATGCCATCCAACACATTGGGGGTTAGAATTTCAACATATGGGTATTAAGAAGACACAATTCAGCCCATAACATTTTTTTAAACCATTGAGATGTTTAGGTTTCTTGTTATGCACTATTATGGCAACAATAGCTGACTGTTACAATCTATAAGAAATAACTCCAACAGTTTATCTAAAGCTAAAGGTTTGGCCGAAGCCGGTTTGGCTCAGTGGATAGAGCGTCGGCCTGCGGACTGAAGGGTCCCAGGTTCGATTCTGGTCAAGGGCATGTACCTTGGTTGTGGGCACATCCCCAGTGGGGAGTGTGCAGGAGGCGGCTGATCAATGTTTCTCTCTCATCAATGTTTCTGGCTCTCTGTCTCTCTCCCTTCCTCTCTGTAAAAAATCAATAAAATATAAGTTTAAAAAAAAAAAAAAAGCTAAAGGTTTGAACAAAAGAATTCCTTCAAAAATTTTGTCTACTGCTTTAATTTAATAGTCCCCAACATAAGTGGCAAGAAAATGATTAATGCCACTGCTTTCTAAGCCTGGAGGACACCCTTTATTTTAAAAGGATATATACTATGTGTATGATGTGCATAGAAGCAACCCAAGTTCTTCCTTTGGAAAATTCTTTCAATACAAAATGTCACTCTGGTGTGTTTTATCTGATTCTCACATAAACGGCAAATAACTGTAGGCATACTGGTAAATATCAGCAAATGTTCAGCTCAGTTCCAAAAATCACCATAAATAAGTTTATTGGAAATCATTCCAGGTCATATGTCTATATTTTATCTGGGCTATCTCCTGGAGATTGCCTGAAACCTTCATAAAACGTAAAGAACACATAATCCATGGGGAATGGAATGTGTTGAGGTTTTGCAAAGTAATTAGTACTTTGTTTAAGGACCAAAGTACATTGAGAAGAGGCTAAGTAGGTGGCAGGAACGCCAAGAATTTTCACTTCGCTTCCTCATTCACATCCTGGGGTCAAAATGCATTGATAGTCCACAGTGCGGCCTGGTATGACCTGCAAAAGATCCCTCACAAGCTGTATCGCTGCACATGTCACAGCTATCCAGTGAGTCAGATCTAGCTTTGAATCCTTGGTTTTCCATTTCCTGGGAAGTCACCTGGGGTGATTTAAATCCTATGAACTTAAGTTGTTTGGACCATAAAGTGAGAAATAATAATAACTATCTACCGGGGTTATTATGAAGGTTAAATGAAATGTTGTGTGTCAAGTGCATAGTAGAGTGCTTAGATATAAGTCATAAGACCTAAGATTTAGGTTCATTATCATGTGCTGCTTTGACATCTGGTGAAACTGGAAAGGAATGAGTGGACTAACTGCTAAGCTCCCTTCTGAACACTCTGATTCCCTGAATAAGAACCCCTCACCAAACAATTCTTTATCATCAGGATCTTGATTATCCCTGAGTAGTGTACTTCAATTTCCTGCCAGCCACAGAATTTATTCAAACAAGTCAAATACTTCCTCCCATGCAAACCAGTGAGCACCTCAGTCTCTTACTCCTCCAAAGCCTGCCCATGGCCCCTGGCTGTTTCCTCCGTGCCCAAGTGCAACCCCTGTGTAACCTTGCATAGCGTGTGCCCTCTGGGCTGTGAGTACATGTGACTAATAAAGGCTGTCAACATTATTTATCCAATGTTGGATGTCTTGTGTTTGGCCATTTTTGTAGGGCAAAATCTATTTCTTACCAATGTGGTAAAGAGGAAATGATCACAACACATACCTAACAATGCAAATAATAAATGGTAAATGATATCAGAATAAAAAAAAAACAACCTTAATATTGCTCTCCAGCCTCTTAGAAATTCCTTTACGTTGCTTACCCCAAAGCAGAGAGGTACTCTTCCTCTGTACTTTTTCACCCAGAAGCTGGCATTTGGGTACTGGAACTAAGGGGTGGGAGTAAGGACCACAAATGGGGAGAAATCAAGGGGCCTTTGGCCTCTATACTTCTGCTCCATGTGACCCATAATGTATAGGAAACAGAAATAAAAAACACCAGGTTCCATAGTCACCATAATTCTCTCACCATATCTAGAGTATCTCGCCCCCCTGAGATGCTATGGGACCATCCAAGGGTTGTGTCGGAGCATCCTGGCTCTGTTGTTGGCTGTGTCCCAGCATCTTGGGGCTTTCTGGCCTGTGAGCCTGAAGTATAACCCCAGGTGGATGAGGAGAAGCAGGAGTGCAAAGAGGACCTCCAAGGGGTCTGAGGAAGCTAGAAATGGAGACAACACTCCCTAAGTTGCTGGCTGCTACTACTTCCCAAGGAACACTTCTTTTTGAAGGTTCAGTCATTACATTAAGTAAGATGCAGTGACCATGCTGTTCACTGTTGCCTTCATAGCACTTAGTGTGATGCCTCACATTTAGAGGACTCTCAGCAAACATGAATTATTGATTGAATAAATTCAGAGAAAATGAATTTACTATGCACCTAGCACTAGAGGAGAGTACAATTTTAAAAACATGGTCCTTAAACTTAAAGAGACCAAATCCAAAATCATGTGGGACTGGAGGAACTCAATGTGGGAAGAGTTGGTGGTGGCTCCTTGAAGAAGGTGGGGGATGGAATCTGAAAAGATCTGAGCCCAGCCGGCAGGCTCAGTGGTTGAGCATCAACCTATGAACCAGAAAATCACAGTTTGATTCCCAGTCAGGGCACATGCCCAAGTTTCAGGATCAGTCCCTGGTGTGGAGTGTGCAGGAGGCAGCCAATCAATGATTCTCTCTCATCATTGATGTTTGTATCTCTCTCTCCCTCTCCCTCTCCCCTCTGAAGTCAATAAAAATATTTTTTTATTAAAAAAAAAAAAGATCTGAAAAGGGAATGAGGATAAAACAAGGAGTCAGCTGGGAGTGGAACAGAGTAGACACATGCCTGTGTGTTCCCATTGGAGAATATCTTCTTTGTTCCATGCCCCCTATTTCCATAAAAAGGAAGCAAAAAATATAGATGACTGGGCACATGAGGTCCTGCAGGAAATGCTTGTGAGCCTTTAAAACAAATCACCTTCTATGCATGCAAATTAAATCAAAGGAGATCTTGTGAAAATAGGCAGCAATTGCATCCCATTTAGCTTTCTTTCAAACAGCAGCATTATTAATTTTAAATGTTCTCATCTGTGAAATTTAGTGTACCCAGTGTAATGCTAAAATATCCTTGAGATGATGTAAATGAATTCCTACCTTACGATAAACTCATGAAAAGTGTCAGTTTCTACTCAATGCTCTTTTTCATTATGTGCAGAATAAAAAGGGAGCCATGCTACAATGAAGACTTGACAAAGCAGTATTGAGGTGACAAATATCTGAGGCATAGAAGTTGAAATGTGACATAAAATACGATCACTAAAGGAAAATAATGGTTCCTTTCAAACTTTCAAAAAATCTCATTATGGAATTTTAAAAAAAGGAGTCATGCTTTTAGGAAAAGGCCTGAAGCCAACCTTTCTCTTCTACTCTGCAGGTGTGGTTCTGTGTCAAAATATTAGAATTAGAAGTTGAAATACAGTCTTAAAAGCCTGGATTAATGGACAAAATCTCATTAGTAACCTAAAAATAGTTGGTAACCTTCAGAGTAAAAAAGAAATAAATGTTACATCTTGAGAAATTATCCCACTGCCATTGTAGATAGGAAAGATACAGGCAATTTACAAATGTTTTATGGCTGATGTAAATAGCTTCTTGAGTATCAATTTTTCACCTAAACACACACACACACACACACACACACACACACACACACACACACATCCCTAGTTATTTTTTTAGAATAGAGATTTCATTTTAAAGCAAGCTGACAATTTCATCTGTTTATGTTTGATGAATTTGTTTCAATATCTCACTATTTCCAAATAATCTGAAGTGTATAATTTCTTCCTTCAGCTAGAAATTCTCCATGATGTTGACTGAGCTTTTTTTTTAGGGACTAGGGGCTTGTGATTTGGTTTTATAGAGTCTCGTTGTCATGGTAATGTGAGATGCTTTCCCATATAACTCAGGGGAAGCAGTGAATATTTTCTTGGTCATTATAATTCCAAGTTATGTTTTCCTAAGAAAGTCAACATTAAATAACCATGAGGAATAGTTTTTCCAAAGTGTCCAGACTTGCAAATCCAGGAGGGAAAGTAAACTTTGCAATAGTGTGATGTACAGAGACATGTTAGCACATATTCCATATGTAATTTCTAGAGAAATATGTTTTTCCCCCTGAATTTTCAAAGCAACAGCTTCTTTTCTTGCAATCGCATCTCCTTCACAAAGAAATGTGGCACTTGGGTTACAGGATGCTTCAAGACTTCTCAGGTTCTTTGGATCTGCAGATGAAGGGGGAGACTGGAAACTGTGACTGGCAGGAAGTTTTCTATTTTTAGCTGTGGTGCTTCCAGTCCAAGGCTCCACTTGTAGATGATTTTTATCACTTTCAAAGTTTCAGGAGGACAAAGATGGATCCGTTTACTTTCTAAAGAAGAAAGAAATCTGCAGCATTTGTCGCAATCTTATAGAACTAATGCCCTTTCACGGACAAATGCATTCATTGAAAAGGCTTCTGGAATTCTACAGCGTTCCTCTAGGAGAAGGACCAGGTGTCCAAGGATGGAGATTGTTATCACTCCACTGGAGGCCACCCGCCAGGAAAACAGTGGTCCACTCCTGGAAGACCCATCACGATAGAGTTTGGCACTTGAAGCCAACTTAGCCAAGAGCTATAGCTCAATTCAGGGTCAAGATACAGCCAATCTCCCTTTTATATAGAATTATTCTGGTCAATTAAATATGTTGACTGGTTTACACTAAATGCTACGCATTAATTCTACACCATCACTTACCACATTGTATTCTATGCTCTTACTCTACCCTTCAAGTAGCTATTCACTATTTGAAATCAAAGACTTCCCTTGCAACTGCCTACCTCCCAAGACGCTGAAGAAAGTGCTTGATAAATATATGAGTGTTCTATAAATGTGTATGAAGATGATTGATCCCTCCATTTCCCTGACAGGATTTATGCTTGATTCCTGGCCTCATTGACAACAGGAAATCAGAGAGAGGAAGAAGACACCCAGGCTCTTCAGAGCTGCCATGGGCTGCTGTCCTCATGCACCCTATGGCATGTATGTTCTATGACGTCTAGGGCCAAAACTCTTCTTTCCTCCTGCTTTTGGAATTGCAGGGCTGAGTTGAACACAGTCCTGCATTACAATGAAGACAGAATCTTTCAGAAGACAGAAACAGTATCCAGTCGCTGTTACACAGAGATGCCATAGAACCCTTGTGGATCTGGCAGGGGTTAAGGGTACCCAGGGCCCATGCAATTGGTAGTATTGACCTTCCATCCTGGCAAAAGCACATAATGCCAGGAGCATGCCTTTATGTGCTCAGTAAATGCTTTACTTTTAGGGGGGAAGAGACTCCAAAAGAGGGAAACTTTATATTGATGGCTTATACTACATATTGCTTTTCTCAACACAGACTCTAGCTTGCTTTCCTAAGCTATAGAATTGGTCAAACTGAAAATTACATTTTAAAACCATCAGGAAGATAGAAATCCACAGGGGAACTAAATTTCGCCCATATGTCTTAGAGGTCAAGGGAGAAAAAGAAAGCAGTGCCCCACATTGGAAAGACCCAGTTTGGGGCTAGCAGATATATGGTTATTGTAGACCATCGGGATGGCTCAAGGTCTAGTCCTTGGCCTCATATTCCTGACTGCTAGGGGGTGTCAGCAGTGATGCTCCTAGTAGAGAGTTCCTGGGTATGTGTTGATCCATTTGGCTGCATTCTTCTGCATTGAGTGACATCTAAACCTGAATCCCTGTTTACTGCTTACTACCATCTCATCTTTCTTTCTGATTAATTGCCACAGTGGATTCTGCTGTCAGTGACTAACAGCCTCAACCAAGAGTACTCCATCATGGCGTCCTTCCAAAAATGAAAAAAAAACCCTGCATTCAGATTTAACCAAACATTTGGAAAAGGTCAAATGAGGTGTGTGTTTTTTGTTTTGTTTCATTAAATAAATGTAAGATATATATCTATCAAAATAAACAGTGATTTCTATGTAATATCTCTAATATTATAAAGTAGAGAGAGAGAGTTCTTTTTTCTATGATTGGAATCAATATAGTTATCCATGTATGCAAAGTTTATGTAGTCAGAAATTTTTCTTTTGGTGTGGGAGGGGAGTAAAGTCTATTTTCCTTTACTACTCCCAAACCTTCCTTCTAAACCCATGTCTTCAAATTAAGAGCAGTGCTTCCTGCCAAAAGTTGATAAGGATATTTTAATTAGTGTTAGGAGTCCTCCTAATTTGCAAATAGATATTTTAAAATTGTGATTTGTAAAGTTCAAATAGCATTCACCATATTTTGCCCTTCTGGGGACTTTCTGCTGGAGGATTCTTAATTTTTTGGGTCCAGAGTTTTGAGGCATTATGTATAAATCATGGCTTGAGTCTTGGAAGAAAATTGAGAGGCAGAGATACCTGTATTTATTTTAGATGAGAGAGCTAGCCAAAGGTCATTCTAGCAACTGGATGCTTCTTCATTCTGAAAGAAAGAAAGAAGAAAGAAAGAGAGAGAGAGAGAGAGAGAGAGAGAGAGAGAGAGAGAGAGAGAGAAAGAGAAAGAAAGAAAGGAAGAAAGAGAGGGAGAGAAAGAAAGAGGGAGGGAGGGAAGGAGGGAGGGAAGGAGGGAGGGAGGGAGGAAAGAAGGAAGGAAGGAAGGAAGGAAGGAAGGAAGGAAGGAAGGAAGGAAGGAAGGAAGGAAGGAAGGGAGGGAGGCCTCACATTACCCTCTAGTTTCAGAACAGAAGCTAGACACTTGTCCCATTTCTTTTAAATTAGATCCCTGTCTTATTTTTGTTTGAATTCTCCAGAGTGTAGTCTTTCTTTAAACCTTAATCACTTTGCTAGGAAACAGTATTCTGTTGAAAAAGTCAAAGATGATCTTGTCTGCCCAGGGAAATGCTTGTTATCAACTCATAATTAAATAATCTATATCAGAGACTGCTATATATTTACCACAAACTGTTCCCACTTTGTAGTTAAAAGAATGAGCCCCCTACCCCCTACCACTAAGATGTTCTAGATATCTACAACCTAATTTCTAGAACCTGTGAATATGTGACCTTAGGTAGAAAAAAGGAAATTTCAAGATGTGATTAAGAATCTTGAGATGGTCCCTAGCCAGTTTGGCTCAGTAGATAGAGCATCGGCTGGCAGACTGAAGGGCCCCAGGTTTGATTCTGATCAAGGGTACATACCTCAGTTGCAGCTCAAGCCCCAGCCTGGGCCCTGGTCAGGGCGTGTGCAGGAGGCAACCAATTGATGTGTCTCTCTCACATGAATGTTTCTCTCTGTCCTCCCTCCCTCCCACTCTCTCTAAGAATCAATGAAAAAATATCCTTAGGTGAGGATTAAATTTAAAAAAAGAATCTTTAGATGTGAAGATGATCCTAGATTATCTGGATGGGCCAAATGTAATCAAAAGGGTCCACATAAGAGGAAAGCAATAGGGTCTGAGGAAGAGCAGGTGGTGTGATGACAGAAGCATAGGTCAGAGAGGTAGAGATGGAAGACTCTACTCAGCTGGTTTTGTAGATGAAAGACAGTGCCACGGACCAAGGAATGCAGGCAGCCTCTAGAAGCTAGAAGAGAAGTCGAGGAAAAAGATTCTCCTTAAGAGCCTCCAGAAGGAATCCAGTCCTGCCAACACTTTGATTTTAAGACCTTGACCTTCAGAACTGTAAGTAAATAAAGTTGTGCTGTTTTAATTTACTAAATGTGTGGTAATTTGTTACAACAGAAAGAGGATATACATACATTCTTCCTGGGCACACAGTTGGACTACATTTCCCAACTTCCTCTGAGATACCATGTGGCCATGTGACTGAGTTCTGGACAATGGAATAGGCAAAAGTGAGATGCATCACTTCCAGGTCAGAGCAATCAAATACTTTTAGTGATCTTTAATGATCTCCTTTTGCTAGAGGTATGTAGAGATATGAAAATGATGCATCAGAGATCTCTAAGACTCTATGAGGGTCTAGAGCCAGAATGTGGAAGGAACCTGCTCCCCTGAATCTCTGCATGGTAAGTGGCTCACCAAAGAACCCCAGTGAACTGATGCATAAGCAAAAAAGAAAAAAGTTCTAATGGGGTCAGCCACTGAAATCTTAGGTATATTGTTATTCAATAGTTATCCTCCCTAATATGCTATTTAATGAGTAAGTATTTATTAAGCACTTACACTATACTAAGGCTCTAGTAAAATGGCAAAAAAGAGATGACATGAGTTTTCCTCTCATAAAATGTATAATGTTCTTAAACATCTTTCTGATACTTAGTGAAAAACCTATTGGTAGCTCTTTTTAACATTAAAGTATGTTAAAGCTTATTACCCATGTGGAAAAATGTGAAATGATGTTAGTAACTATGTAGATAATAGATTAGTGACTCCCCTGTGGAATAATAACTCCTATTAATCAAGGTATGCTAACTTTATAACAAATAACCTGAAAACCTCAGCGCTTTAAGGCAATGACTTTTTTTTTCTTTTCATTTCTGAAAAACACATTATGATGAAATTTTTTTGAGTAACTATCATGTGAGAGTTGACTCAGGAACACATTTACTTCCACCCTGAAGCTCCAATGTTCCGGGGGACATGACCAGCCAGAGATGAAGTGAAGAAAGTATGAGGAGGGTACACAGGTATGTTTAATTGCTGAGGACCAAGGATGGACCCATTGCTTACTATTAGCCAGCACTGACCCTATCATTCTTTCCAGCAAGGGAGCTGGAAAATGTCCTCCCTGATGGATAATCATTTCGCATCAATTACTGTCACTGAGACATCTCTGCCACAGAATCATTAGGCAACCCCTTAAGAAGGATTTTTCTCATTTAACCTTAAAGAAAGTCCTGAGGCTGTTGATATTTCCCTAATTTACAGATGAAGAAAGTAAGTCTCAGAGAGGGGAACTCGCGAGGTTATGCAGAACTGCAGCGGGCAGAGCCAGGATTCAAGGAAGTTTTCAGAGAACTTTGCATCCTGAAAACTTGTACAGTCTTACATAACAATGAAGCAGAAAAGAGACAAGCACCTAAATTTACTGTTGCAAAGACAGATAGCGCCTCGCTTTCAGAAAGGATTATTTAAAGTCTTAGGGAATAGGAATGACTGTGAAAGGCCTGTACTCAAAAGTTTTGTTCGCCACGCTAAGGGAATATTTCTTCCTTCTCCTTCAGTACCCCAGGGAACTCGTCCCATCGTCACAACAGCTTTGCTCCATGTTGGGGAAGCTCTGTCTCTAATTTAACCTCCACTACAGCCTGCACATTGTCTATATTCTCTCTTGGAATGTAACCAGTGAAAAAGCTCCAATGCTGAAAGGCAAAAATCAACCCAGGTGGGAGCAGTTCCTTAGCATTTTGCTTTCTACTCCGTCTCCCTCACAGCAGTGTTGGAGGGGTGCCGTGGCTTCCCACAGGGACTTCCCCTCCTGCTGCCCTGGAGGAGAAGCCAAAAAGAATCCCAAGTTTTGCTCTCGGGTGTCCCACACTAGGTGATTAGGTTGACGCTTACCTTTGAGTGAAAGGAAATTGGATTTGATTCTGGGAAGCCCTGCCCAGTGGGGAGCTCCAGAAAGGGGGAGACTTCCTTTCCCAGAACCTCTCTTTCTGGGAAGTCTTCATTCACCTCTCCCGGCAGAGGTCATTGTAGCCATCACTTGTATCTGACTGCACTGTGCCCTTTGTGTCAGTCCAGTTCCCTGCTCCACTGTTAGTCAGGGCCAGGGTCCTTAGAGGCAAGATATCTCTTAAATTGATTTGAGAGAGGGAGAGAGGAAGAGAGAAAAAGATAGAAAAGAACAGAGAGAGACAGAGAGAGAGATTTATGCATTCATTGGTTGATCTTAGAGGCAATTTTATATCCAGGCTAGTGGCTCCTGCGCATAATGGGAACAGTATTTCCTGTTTTCTCTGCTTCAGCAGCTCTCTGTACTGACTACACTGTGTGGTCAGTGTAGTGAGAAGAGGAAAAGAAGGCCTAGTTTAGAAGCTGATAAAGAGAAGTGGACAAGCACAGGAAAGTAAAAGGAAAGAGAGACCTCAATGGAGGGTCCATCTGCATAAGTATATACACACATGCAATTCCCTCTTTGTGAAATCACTGCCTTCCTCCGTGATGGGGCTCTGGCTCCTGTTCCCTCAGAGCTCACAGTCTGCACATTGCCCTCCTGCAGTTTATTCTCCAGACCCCATTTACCAGGACTCCCGATCCCGTGCTCCTAGATCGCTCTCCAATGGAGCCATTAAGATGTTCATTCTACTCTTCTGTGCTTGCTGACTTTCTCATCAGTCTCCTGCACTTCACTGTAGTAAGACTTGGGGCAATGTCTCATTTACAGTTTTTAAAAATCTCCACCCCAGCTCTTAGTGTGGGGCCTGGAACATTGTAGGTCTTTAATAAATACTTTTTGAGCCCACAAATGACACCAGAACTAGGAACAGCCCCCTGAGTCCTATTTAGTTTGTTTAATCTTATGCAGGAAAGACCTAAGCATTTTCTTTAAGAAATGTTCATATTTTAAAGGGTAAAATCAGTCATTTCCTCCCACTGTTTAGCAAAAAGGACATTTCCCAGCCCCATTTGGGAAAGTTACTGAAAAATCATAGGAGAGCTTGAATGTTTTTGAAAATGATACTTGACACCAAAGGCATTGCAAAAGAAGATAATATATATAGGAAATATATAGGAAGCATTTATATAGGAAATCTGACAATGGAATGTTTATGTGGGAGTATTCAGGGTTCTCAGGGATTCCAGCCAAGAAAAATACTAGCTTCTTGTTTTCTTGTCTCAATCTTGTTATTTTATTCAAAATTTTCAGTCAATTTTGTAGCATGTTGCATGGACACCAAACTGAGCAGATGCCCTCTTCTTTTAGACAACTGATGTATACAAGTCTGATTCATTGAAAAAAAAATCACTCCGGGGTATTCTTCACTTCATGAAAATATGTACCTACCATGTCTCTCTATGTGGGACTCACTACATGTTTAATGTGATTTACTTTATTGAAATACACATGCAATCCCAATTTTCCTGTTTGAACAATGAGAGAAAAGACTGGAGAGGTGTGGAATTCATGGTGAGGCACCACAAAGATGGGTAAGTTTCCCTTGAGCCAAGTGAACGCCACTGGATATTGCTGAGTTTGAACCAAACTGCAGAGACCCTAATCCAGACAGTAGCACAGAGACAATCACTTCTTACTGATTTCTCATTCCTCACTCATCTCTAACAGAAGAACCATGAATGCAAACCTTTTACACCAAAGCCGTTGTGATCTGGGAACTACCAAGGTATTGGAAATATTATTTTATAAACATATAATACTTTCAGTATACATATGGCTGTATCGGCCAGTAGTTTTCCTCTTTACCTCCTGGGTATCTTACAGAGAGAACAAAGAAAATATAAAATTAATTTTCAGCGAAACCACAAATCAAGTACGTCTAAATCTGCAGACTCCAAAATATGTCCAAGGGCTTCCCAAGCAAACCAAATCGTGCAAAAGCCTTTCAGGAGAAAGCAGCAGCTCAGAGGGTGATAAGCTGGCCAACTAAAGGCAGATATCAGAACACCTAACAGAACTGTCCTTGGTGAAGGTGAAGGACTCAGCCTGAGGAGCATTCTTCATTTGCAGCAACTGCTCAGATCTGAGGTGAGCAGGGCTAGTGATAAAACTCCTCCCCGCTGCTCCTTCTTCCCACCATATTGAGAAGAGGCAGTCTGTCTCGGTAGCAGCAAAGAAGAGAACCTTTGGGTGGGGTTTGGAAAGTTTCCTCCTCAAAGTAATCTCCTCCAACTTACTCAATAATGAGCAATGAGGAGGGATGGGTCTAACATGGAAGACAGCTACTACAGTAGAAAAATATGAGAAAAGCCCGACCGGTGTGGCTCAGTGGATAGAGCATTGGCCTGCGGACTGAAGGGTCCCGGGTTTGATTCCGGTCTAGGGCACATGCCTGAGTTGTGAGCACGATCCCCAGTGTGGGGCATGCAGAAGGCAGCTGATCAATGATTCTCTCTCATTATTGATGTTTCTCTCTCTCCCTCCCCCTTCCTCTCTGAAATCAACAAAATTATATTTTAAAAAATAAAGAAAAATATGAGAAAAGAACCCAAACTGACCAAGAAGATACCATGTTGCAGATAATACATTTGTCCAACATGTTTTCATGAATTTAAAAAGTATGTTCTAAACTTTATTGAGGCAATCGTCTCTATTCAGGAAGATCACAAAGAAGAAATGTTAGAAGCTAGCGATGTTGAGGCAAAAGGAGAAAATGAGATGCGATCTGACAGGGCTCAAGAAAGAAGGAACTAAAGCAAAGAAGAACCATTACAGAAATGAAGTTGGAATTGAAAGAAGCAAATGGAAATAGACTCTGCAAAAGTCACAGGGGGCAACTAAAGGATAGAAATAAGAACATTGAAAGGACATGGAAATGAAGAAAAGAGTAAGATAGATTAGAGAAGAAAATAATAGGTAAAGTTAAAGAATCCATCATATTCATAATTGGAGCCTTCAAAACTTTTAACTAATGAAACAGAATATTTAAAGCTACTCAGTATATACACCAGGCCTTCACTTCCTTGAATTGAACATGAAAGATGCTTATCTTTTACTAGATTAGTGAAGAAAAAAAAGGAAAAGTGCACATGAAGCCCTTATAAGCATGAATTTTTATTGCTATGTTCAGAAGTGATGGAAAAGTGATGGTCAGAAAAACTTTGGACCAAGGAAGGGGGTGCTGCTTAGCCAATAACTTAGCAAAAAGCTTGAGTTAGTTTTCTGCAGCACTGGATTGATGGTTTAGCTTGGGATCTGGCACGGACAGAGGACTGTGGGGACAACATCCCTGTTGGAGGAAGATAGAAATGACACAAGGATGAAAGAGGAGGAAGCTGCAGAGAGAGGGGAAGAGAGTGAGGAGGAGGAGGAGGAGGAGGAGGAGGAGGAGGAGGAGGAGGAGGAGGAGGAGGAGGAGGAGGAGAGGGAGGAGAGAGAGAGAGAGAGAGAGAGAGAGAGAGAGAGAGAGAGAGAGAGAGAGAACGAGAACATACTAAGACACTCTGCAGCCAAAGTCCTAAATTAATCCCTGTGACTGTGCTGGAAGCACTGCCGAAGCATCACCAGGGTTTGTTTTCCTGGCGTCTTTATGTTGCCACAAATATGAGGTTTGACATTTTGAAAGGCTCCTCTTTGCCCTTTGCTCAAGAGCGTTGGAAGGCATAAAAACCACTAAAAATGAAAATCATAACAATAACATAAGCAGGAAGTCATAAAAAAGTGCCCCACGGCCTAGAAAACCTGGCTGGCAGGATGCTGGGTTGCATCCTCGTGAGGTCTGCTGTGGCTGGACACGCAGGCGAGGATACACGTCACAACACTGTTGGCCTCCAGAGTTGGTGAGGAGCCACCAGCAAGGGGCTCCTGGGGTTCTGATGCCCCCACAGGGCCCAGGCATGACATGATGCTGCATCAAATGGCCCTACCTTCCACTCAGGTTCCTGGACCACATATTGAAGGCACACAGTAGTAGCCTAATGTGCCCCAGGCTTTCATATGCACTGACCAACCTTGAGGTTAGTATTCGCCCTCAACTGTGTGTATAAACCCCTGGAAGTTATCAACTTTCCCCAAGACATGTACTGTCTAAATATGAACCTGAAACTGGAGCCCAGACTCAGATCCGAATTCAGTTGTTCTCTGGTTGCAAATGAATGGAGGATGCTGTGAATATAAGGTGGGGTTTGGGGATAGGGACACAGGGCAAGACCCCAGCCAGCCCAAGGCTCAGATCTTTATAGTGGAAGGACCTGCAGAAACCACTCTCTTCCCCCACCCCATTAAAAGGGTTCCCCCAATCTTATTCAGGAGAGACCTAAGCATTTTCTTTAAGAGTTTCAGAAGTCCATCTCCTTCGCTTGTTTGTACATCAGTTCCTTCTTCCAGAAAAATGTTTCCAGAGAGGAAGTGAGGGAATGCCAGAAGAGCCATCAGAGAACTTTATGGAGGCCACTTGATTCATGGAGAAAGCAGTGAATTATCCCCACTTACTTTATCTTCCCTACCAAGATTTGATCTAATCAATCTGATGTCACGTCTTCATCCTCAGCTACTCCAATGACACCCTCAGCACACCTAGGCGCACTTTCAGATTTGGCTCCCTGCAATCTAACCTAATGCTAATTTTAAATGTCAGTCATTTAGCCAGTTCACTGCAATGTGTGAATATTTACTGCCAGCATTTAATTGCCCTAAAAAAATAAAGAACTATTAAAATGCCAAGCCTAGCAGACAGAGCTTATTGTCTGTAAAGGGCATTTTCACCAGTTACTTTAAAGGGCTCAGCAGCTATCATCACTTAGGCACTAGCTGCTCTATTGCTTTGGGAAATATCAACTTCTCCCAAGATAGAAATACATTCTGAAAACATTATCAATGCCTCTCATTGGAAAAATAATTGCAATACTTGGCTTTTAAATAATTCTCCGTGTTGGAGCTCCAGTGGCGCAATCGGTTAGCGCGCGGTACTTATAATTCTCCGTGCCTTTCAAACCTATTGATGCATGTTATTTCATTCTATCCTCATATTTCTTAAAAGTCGTTTGATTATTCCCATTTATTTAAAAGAAAACCATGATTGTTTCAATTATCTGTCAAATATTTAACTTCTCTTATATATTTCCTTATCCTTATTGATGTCGGGGTTGGTCATGTGTCTTGCTTTAGCCAATGAAATGTTTAGTGTCTGTGATGTAAGCAAAGGCATGAATCAACTTTGTGATGTGGGCATGCCTCTTGTGCCTTTCCGATTTTCATGTGAAGGGTTTTACCCCAAATAGCTGCTGTGCCTTCAGCCTAGGCCTCACAAATGACCCCTGTAGAGAAATTCTAAGACACAGGGAGAAGGCAAGCCCAGCTCATAACTTGAAATAGAACCACTCAAAAGAGCCTGGCCAATCTACAGTGGAACTACAGGCAATGAACATTAGATTAAATACCCTCTGTTATAACTGAGTTTTGTTACAAAGCATGTTGGGAATAGCTGTCTGATACAGAACCTGAAGTTCAGAGAGGTTAAAATTTTTTTCCAACATTGCATAGCTGGTAAGTGTTTCAGATGAAATTCACACCCAGATATGTCACACTCTGAATAGATTATTCTCCCTAGTCTATCACTAGGAGGTGTGGGGGCATGAATAAGAGAAGAAGTCCTTTGCACACTTATTCTCCCACTATTCTTTAGAGGCACCTCACCTCCTTCATAGCTCCATGTCTATTGGAATGACTTTGGGGAGGCAAAGCAAAAAAAAATTCTCCTCTGTTTCTACAGGCCAGAGCAAATTCTAGATGAGGCAGGGAGACACTTCTTCCATGTCTTGTTAATGGCAGACTGAAACCAGAGGTCTAGAAATTGAAGAAGGGATATCTCATTGTGATTTAAGAGCACAAACTTTGGAATCAGATTTAGGTTTCAATTATGGTTCAGCACTACATACATGGAATTTGGATGCATGATTTAATTTTCCTGAACTTTATTTTCCTAAAGTATAAAACTGCAGTAAAATGGACCCTAAAGGTGGTTCTGAAGATAATGAGCTGATATAAAAATAGGATCTGACAACTATTGGTGTTAAGAGCATGGGTTCTAGAATTTGACTGCTTAGGTTTATATGCTTGATCTTATATGCTTGATATGGGAACTTAGGAAAATTCATATACTCTCTATTTATTTGTTTACTTTTGTATAAAATGAGGACAAGTTTGTACCCAACTCCTCAGATTATTTCACAGATTAGATATGATAAGAAAGAGTCTGACATATAGTTTGTACTCAGTACATACTAGCTAGTAGTTTCCTTCCCTAATAAGTGCAGAATAAATACTGGCTTTATAAAAATTTCATTATGTGTATTCCACTCTACAATGCTGTAGGGGATTGGAAAATCGGGTAAATCAATCTCTTTTGTAGGGAGACTCTTTGAGATATAAATCCAGTGCCGAGCATGTAAAGGAAATTTCTAATGGACAAGTTTTTAAAGCATAGTCTCCTCAAACTAGAACCTTGAGCAAATATTATGTGAATATTTTTATTTTATAGAACTAGAGGCCGTGTGCCTACCCCTCAGCCCAGACTGCACCCTCTCCAATCTGGTATCCCTTGGGGGATGTCCAACTGCCTGTTTAGGCCCAATCCCAAAGACCTTTGGGATTGGGTCTAAACTGGCAGTCAGATATCCCTCTCACAATCCTGGACCACTGGCTTCTAATCGCTCACCTGCATGCTGGCCTGGTTGCCCCCAACTGCCCCCCTTGCTGGCCTGGTCATCCCTCACTAACCCCCCTGCCAGCCTGGTCACCCCACACAGCCTGCTGTTCAGTCATTTGGTTGTCCCTCACTTGCCAGCCTGGTCATAGGCAGCCATCTTGTGAGGGCATTAGGGTTAATTTGCATATTGCCTCTTTATTATATAGGATGTTACAGTACAGCAAAAGACCCCATGAACTTCTCCCAATTGCCCGGGGGAGGGGGGGAGGAAAGGGTGCATGTATGTGTACGTATGTGTGTGCGTTATATTGACAAAACGAGGCATATTTTCAGGCTACATTCAGCTATGAGTCACCAGCTAAGATCTTTCTGTTGGTGATGGGGAAGCAAATTTGTTTCAAAACTCTTCCTGGTAGTAGAGGGTAGTAAGACATTTCTGTGTCCATGGAGACACTAAGGGATAATAGTTCTTGAGCATCTATTTGCATGGACTGATTTCTACTCAGAAGAAATTGGTCTGAAAGAGATTTGTGTATAGTGACCAGTGGACAGATCTTGGAAAGGATCTTGCTGTCCATGCCCCATGCAGGAACATTGTGCACAGTTGGGCAGATTGTACCCTGCACAATCCATGGGGTTCCATTCGCATCACCATCTATGAGAACGGCACCAACTAGGACTGTGTATTAAATCACACGTATATGCAATAATCCAGTAACAGCAGACCTTCTATTGATGTGTGAGCTGTATATAGAGATGGCTATTTCTTTTTAGAAGCTCTGTGACCTGAGCAGTACTGTGTGAGGCTCTAATAGTGTGTAGCACAAAAGAAGCAAAAATCTTCCTTTACTGCAATAGAACAGACGGCAGGTGATTCTAACAGGAGGCAGTGCCATCCCCATGGGGAAGCATAAAGAAAAGGAGTCTATCAGTTTGCAAAACTAAGTTCCAAATTATTTGACTATTTGATTATTTTTCATCCATCTAAGCAACTTTGATGGGAGGTATGATATTATTTTTTTACATGTATTAAAGAAAGCTTAAGCCCTATCATGTCACATCCGCCATATCATTCTGAGGCTCTTGGGTCTAGTAGAGATATGCTAGATTCCAGAAAATGTCTGGGGGTGCAGATGCATTCTGGAGTGTATGGGGGCCTTCCCCAGAGGGCTCTTAGAAATTCATACTTCTCAGGGCCTGAGCAAAAGGGGTAAGAATTAGGGAAATTTGAATATCACTACTATTTTCTTCTTCTGTCCCCATAGACTGGAACGTTCTGGGAAAGCAGGAACATGTGGTCCAGATTTTTAAAAATGATAGTGAATGTTATATAGTTTTAGATAAACTAGTTATTCACTCAGGAAAAATATAGACACTGCCAACTTGAAACTATGTCCCATGCTTTGATGGTGACCCATCAAGCTATGCACTAAATGATTTATATGTACAGTTTTTCATAAGAATCCTTCAAGCTGAATACTGTTATCTGCATTTTAAAGATGGAAAACAGAGGCTTAGAAAGACAAGAAACTTGCCCAGAAGTATTGAAACCGAAGCTTGACTGACTCCAAAGCCAGCTGATACCTCCTCTGTTTCTGTGATCTTGGGCCTACTGTGTAGACCAGACTATAACGTCGGACACCACCAACTGAGTCCTGGAGAAGCAATAGCTTGTTGCCCCATTATTATGTCTACTGCTCATCTACACTGAAATTATCCAGAACCTACTCAGCCATCTGGTTCACGCTCTGCAGACACAGCATTTTTATAAAATTCATGAAGTTCAAAAGTGAACCTAGTTTATCAAGTGTGTAGGGCCTTGTAGAACTCTGAGTCATCACTGGCCCACGGAAGTGATCTCAGCTGCAGCGTCATCCTTCACCCTTCATCAGATAACCAAGCGTCTGCAGGTGCATCTGAGGTTATTTTAAGTGGGGATAAAATCGTTCCCTGACTTTGCAAAAAAGAAACATAAATTCACCTATATAAACACACACCTTTTCCAAGAGCATTTACCCTTCACACCTAAGAGGAACAGAAACATGCTGTATCTATTTAACTGAGAGAAAATTGTTTTTCCTTTTAACTGTGAGTCCTTGCTTTGACTCATTCTGTTCAGGTTCTTTTTCTTTTAAAGAATGAACCTTATTAAACAATTTTATTAAAGTAAATTGATATACAAAAAAGGGACATATTTAATATATACAATTTGATACCAAAGTATATTTGAATTAATGTACACAGTTTGGACTTAAGAAACTATACCACAATGAAGGTGACATAACTATCACCTCCCAAAGTTTCCTTGTGTTCTTTGGTGTCTGTGTGTGTTTTCGGGGTGGGGTGAGAAGAAGGAAATTTGAGACAAGAACTGCCCTCTCAAATTTGTTAATGCACAATAGATTATTAACAATAGGAACTATGTTGTATAGCAGATCTCTAGAACTTACCCATCTTGCATAACTGAAATGTTACGTCCATTGAACAACAACTCCCTATATATTAGCCTTTGCAGAACATTCTATTTGGCTCAAGGTGATTTGGGAGAAACCCTCAGAGTCTACTATGGAGCTAAGGAACTGCTTGTTGAGAAAGAAATTCCACAAAGCATGCTTACTATTCGCCATGCACCCCACTTCCCAGAAAGCATACACAGAATAATCGCCTAAGTTCAACATTTAAAAATGCCTTACCAAGAACTAACTGTATGCCAAGGTGGAAAAATAGGTTTGACTATAAAACTTTTCCAGGAAGAAAAAAAATATGCAATAAAAACAACTCAGAAAGTGTGAGATATGGTGGCTTTTGTTTGTAGGGACCCTCGGCATTGTCATCAGAAGAAAAAGAAGCAGGAGGAGGAGGTGTGAATTGAGATGACTCTGTGCCTTTCAGTGCTGGTCAACTTGTCAATGTTGGTCAACACCAATGCAGGTGCAGGGGCCGTGTTTCTGGGGCGAAGGTCCTGAATGGTGGTTTTGTGTCCCAGAGATGCCATAACTGAAAAATACTCCACCTCGGAGTGGATGTGTATCTAATCCCAGGAAGAAATCTTTTAAAAAACTGTTTACTACTTTATTTTGCACTTCTCTACTCAGCAGCTGAAAAATCTTCCTGAGCTGGAGCCCTTAGCCAATTGCCAGTGTTTTAAAATGGCTCTTTCAACAAACACTGATGTTCTCATAAGCAACTACCCAGAGGCCAGCGAAACTTTGACAAGAAAACATTTGCTTTGAAACGTGCCGAACAATCAAGATCGCATTCATCCTGGGATTTGCCGAGGCTGACAAACCCCAGATGCTGTGGGGAGAGTATTCAGGATCATGATCTCCTCTCACCATCGAGAGCTCTCCCCAAGGACCCAGAGACAGGGCCTGAAGTGGATGAGTTCACATTATTTCTGAAGAAGAAAAGAAAACCCATTGGGCTGCAGACGAGGTCGTCAAGTATGTCTTGCAATCCAGTCTCCAGAATTAACGGAGACACTGTCCTGTCAGCCCTGATGGACACAGAAGGAAAGCGTGTCAGGAGGGTGGAGGAGATTGAGAACTGTCTCCTGCGAGCTGGATATCACAACAGTAAGGGGTCCTGCTGTCTTCTATTGTCAGTGGGACTCCAGACCTGCATTCATGGCTTCCGGAGGATAAAATGGGAAAGCAGTAGCTGGAGGTGTGGGAACCTAATCTCCTATCCCCCAGTTCTGCCCTGCGCCAGCTCTGTGACTTTGGGCAAGTCACTTTTCCTCTCTCTGGGCCTTAGCTCTCTCCTTTATAAAATAACTAGAGTTCTGAATTGGCCAATACGATAGCTCCTAACTACATCATGTGAATTAAATTCAAATGTCCGTTCTCAGTAACATGAGTCCAATTTAAAGTGCCACGTGTGGCTAGTGGCTACCCTATTGATAGCACCAATTAGAAACCATTTTCATCATCACAGAGAGTTCTTTGGAATAGCGCTGGTAGAGATGATGGATCTGGTCTTTTCTAACACAACAATTCTGAATCTAGGCCCACATACCATCTGTGTAATGCTGGATGACAAGGCATGGACTTCTGGCCTAGAACAGTAGCCTTTGTCTGCTAAACATGATAATGAGGATGGCATTTGTAAGAGAATAGGGAGATACTGGCTGGGATCAGTATTCACCCACCAAGCAGATGCAACAAGGAACACAACAGAAAACCCCACCAAAGAGAAATAAAAGAGAGAGCTGGCTGGCCAGATGGCACTCCTGGGTCCCTAGTCCCAAACCTCCCACTTGGTCAAACCACAGGAAAGGGCAGAAATATTAGACCCAGCCCTCAGAGAACAAGGGCTTTATTGCATACTCACTAATAATTTGCTAACTCAAGATGAGTCACAATTTAAAACACGGTTAATGCTACAAGAACTAAACTCCAAACGAACCTGCCTCCAAAGAAGCCAGAATTACAGATTCAACTTCCCAACAAACCTCGAGGAAAATGCAAATGCAACTCATTATCTCTGGGCCTCAGAACGTGGTGCTGACAGAGCAGATCAAGATTCCTCTGGCCCTGGCTGGTATAGGTCAGTTGGTTGGGTGTTATCCCGTCCACCGAAAGGTTGCCAATTCAATTCCTGCTCAGGGCACATGCCCAGGTTGTGGGTTTGATCCCCGGTGGGGGGCATGCAGGAGGCAGCCAATAGATGTTTGGCTCTCACATTGATGTTTCCCTCTCACATTGATGTTTCGCTCTTTCCCTTCCTCTCGCTTTAAAAATCAATTTGAAAATCTTAAAAAAAAAAAAAAAAGATACCTCCAGCCACTCAGCTCCTGTTCTTTGGCCACGGAGTGTCTATGTTTTCCTTGGACACAGCTCCCTTTTGGTTGCTATTGTAGTTGTTGGATTTTTAATTTTTGAGTCAAAGAAAGCTCTGAGCATAGAAAAGAGGCACTGTTGAAAGGTGATAAGGATCCAGGCCGAATGGAAATAATTCTGGTACATTTTTCATTCTAATGGAGTGCAACTGAACCCATAGCTGACGCTCATTTAATCACGGCCTCAGGGTCCAGAGAGGTAGGCCAATGGAAAATCCACAGCAGCACCCTTTTAGCCCAACGTTTACATTCTCTACTCAACCTGTGTCAACCCTTGCTCTAATAAGACTCATCATGAATATTTGTCTAGCACTCATTACACACTTGGCATGCTTGCAAATGCTTTGGATATAGTTGCTCATTTAATCCTCATAGTCAACCTATGAAGTAGGTATTATTGTTCCCATTGACAGTGTGAAACAGAGGCACAACGACTTTAAGTTTTTAGCACGCACACCCCTCAATTTGAATTCTAGGGGCAAGGTCTATAAACATTGAGCATTTCATTTTCCAGGTTTTATTTTCTGTTTATTTTCTTTTTACACTGTCACTGCCATTTCTCATTCCCTCAATGATGTGTTCCTCTCTGGGGGCAAAGTCTACACATTTTAGATGCAGTCATTACTAGGTTTGTGTCTGGTTTGGCCCAATACTAACTATGTCAATGTGGAATGTTTGTATGAATGAAAGAGGATGGGTTTTCATAATATAGCAGTGGTCTGAGCTTGACAGAGTGAAAACACCTTCAGGGTAAACTAATTAACTAGACTCTGATTCTAGTTTCCTAAGTCCTTTGCTCTGTCTGTACATCCCCAAACTCTTTTGTTCATGCCATTAAAAATATGTCTCCTTCTAAATCAGACACAACTACAAGTTGTATAGCCCTCATAGCTAGGAATAAAAATAATTCAGAATATAACCAAGTAGATAAGTCCAATCAAGCTGTAAGGTAGCATGGATTGCAAATTTCCTTAAATAGTGAAAGAAGAAAATAGCATTAGGACTGACACTCAGATGATGGGCAATTTGCCCTGTTGAAATGCTGGAGTCCCTGCCACCGCGATCATTAAAAGCCTGCAAACAAATTTTAATTAAGGTTCTAGACAGTTTCTCTAATGTTTATGTAACCTTCACTAGTTGAGAAGGTAGCCTCAAACTTATTTAGATAATATAATCCTTGTTAGCGAATAAGAATCTTTTGACCTTGAGAAAATTGGAAATAAATATAGACATGCTTTTTAAAGAGCATTATGATTTTGCATTAAATATGTGCTTAATTTCTTAAGAGTTTATACTATTTAAAAGAATTATGCCTTTGAGAGTAACATATCAACTTTATGGTTTCGATGTGAAATGTGTAACTGACTAATTGATTTAGCCATGTAATTTGAGGTTAAAATTGTACTATGCCAATATACATTGTGGGACTGTTCAATATAATTTAAATTTTCTATTTTTATATGTTTAATTTATAAATTTGAAAGAGTGATTTAAGTTTTCAAAACATTTTTTACATGTCTGTTATTGGAAATTCTTAATAAGAAAATTTAATTTATAAAGTGAGTTTACAGTGTTCAAAAGAGTTTAACATTTAACATTTCAAAAAGGACAGAATATTAGTTGAAGTCCCTTTAAAACTGAGTTTTATATTTTGCTACATTTCTAAATATAATAAAAGATGTATGAGTAGAATTAAAAATAAGAGAAAAACTTGTGTTGAATTAATTTTAATAAATGAAATATTAATATTAAATAACATCTAGATAAATTTTTCTGTTAATTAATATTTTCCTAGGGAACCCCAATTCTTGCCTTAACAGTTTATTATTTTTAGTTTCTTTCATCATCCTTTTGGGGAATCTCCCAGGAATGGATTGTGGAGGTGGATGGGGCCAGGCTCTACATTCATGAAGAAGAGGTTAGCTTGGGGCAGATCAGGGGGTCAGGGGTGTATGTAAAGGTCACCTGAAGACTAATGACCTGTCAAATATCATTTTGGATGGAAAGGAAGAGATATTTCCAAGCCAACCCTAGTGACAAATGATACTGGGTTAATTGGCTGTTTGCCTGTTGGCCACTGGAGTTAGTACAAGATGTATGCCCTTAGGCAATCAGTCCCAGGCTGTCACGTTGTTCCCTGAGTGGTGAATAGAAAATTTTTTCATTGACAGGAAAAGTGTGGAAAATTGAGATTGCTATTGGTTCATGAAAAGCTCATTTGAGCTGAGTGGTTACCTTTCTTTTTTGTTAGAAATGAAACCAGTGAGAGATAGGTAAAGGGAGGGTTCCTATTAGTATCCACCCAAATTCATTCGACTTTTGAGGAAGAAATAGACTTATTGGTGGAGAAAAGCTGATATGCTTCAGGATGGGGACATCCATTATATTGTCTTCTCTGTTAGTCTTCACATGGTTAAAACAATGGCAAATTAACAGGTTTTAAGAGAGCCATCTGCACCACAACAGAGACTGGGTGAAGTTTTGGAATGAGCTGCAACTGCTCAAGGCTGTTGAACTCTGCGTCCTAATTTTCGTTTTCACTCCCCACATGGATTCCACTCATCAGAGCCAGGCTTGGAGCTCTTCAGGGACGGAGTATCTCACCTGCTTCAGTGAGTTCTTTCACATTCTTCCTTTCGGTCCTGTAAATTGTTTTGCTTTGTGTCTATTCACTTTGGTCTTCAGAGCAGAATAAGGCTGCTAGCCAGGAGCCTCCAAGTTAGAGTTGTCATTTTTAGGCAGATTTATGAACAGGATGTAAAAGCAGAAAGAAAGTAACAGAATCAGAGGCTTCTAGCATGTACCAGGATCATCACACAAAAAGAAGAGCAGAGGGTGCTGTTGGGAGATGCCAGCAGGTCAGTATTCTGTGGGATGTGGAGGCTGCTCCAGGCTACGCTTTAACTACAATGCATCAAGATTCAATCACCAACTGCAAAGTTTAAGCCAAGAATGAAAGGAACGTGGTTGGGGGAAAAGAAGAAAAGTGTGATTCAGGGAACAATGACTAAGTACGCAGAGAATGGTCAGCAAATATATTTTGTAGAATTTTAGAAGTACAAGACCTTGGAGGATGATGGAGTCTGAGCCTCTCATTTCATGGATGAGGAGAGTTTACAAGTCTTGCCCCGGGACAGTGGGCATTAGCGTCCCAAGCCAATTAATTTCCTTCCTATTGCATGAGGGTTTTGGAAGGTGATGCTTTTGGGGGGATTCAATTTCAGGCACAGAGACTGCTGGTCAGCTTGTCCGCAGAGCCCCCTACTGCTCTTCCTCCAGGGTTAGCATTCATCTCCCTCAGAAATGAAGGGTTCTCTTCTAATTAAATATCACCGACAAAAGGAAGTAGTTATGCCAAGAACCACAGTTTACGGCTTTGATTCTCTTGGAATGGTGCATTACAGGAGTATTTCTCTTCACTACGCTTTTTTGGCACCCTCTTAAGTTTTGCACACACCTCACTGGCCTCACGCTAGTCCCCGACCTGCCTGGATTTACCACTTCTTGGTTAGGGGGAAGAGGTAACTGGCTCCTATGGAGCAAACTTCTCCCTGACGTGTGGTAAGTATGGGAACTTAACCAGCCACTGAACATTTAAACCACCCTCATGTTTTCATAGGCAGATTTCCTGTGTACATTGTGATGATCACATGACCGATGTTCAATGCTTGAGATTCTTCAATGATAAACCAGCCAGGAAAATGTTGCCAATTTACTTTATATTAAAGTTTACAAAATAGTTCCAAGTGGAATAAAAACTAGTTTATTTTAATGAGCCACAGGAGGGAGGGTGGGGCTGGTCAGAAAGGAAAGATAGGAGAATGATTTTTCTTAAGCTTCCATGAGAAGGTCCAATTAGAGCTGAGAGGTGATGAGGAGCTGGCACCATGTGGTAGCAGCAGAAATGGGGAGAAGTCATCAGGTTTTGAGAATATTTAGATCTATAGCCAACAGAAAGTCCTAAAGGGTAGGTTATGAGAGAAAGAATGGGGTTGGCACTGGTTCTGAGATTTTGGTCTGCGCAACTGGAGGGATGAAATCACCATCCAGTGAAACGAGCAAATCTCTGAGAGGAGCAAGTTTGATAAAGTGGATCAATAGTTCAGTCTTGAACTTATTAAATTTGAAATGTCAATCGTTAGGAGATTCCCTGTCAGGAAGGTATGCTCTAAAGAGAAATCCAAGGGTGTGGTGCTCCAGTCTTTTTCTAGATCCTTGAAAGAGATAAAAGGGCACAATATTCAGCCTCACAGGAGGCTTTTTGAAGTGATTAGGTGTGTAAATTATGCATCCCCTCCACCATCCCAAAAGAAACCAAAAATGGAGATGAAATTATCTAGAAAGGACTCATAGAGGAACAGCTTGTCTACTGAAATCAATCCCTGAGATATGACAGGAGACCCAAAGGTTTTTTAAGGATGTTATATCAGCAGATACACTATTTGTTTGGACTAAAAGGGACTAAGAGAGAATGAATTCATCCAACAGTTCATTTTCCAGAATCCACTGATCATTGTAAAAGAGGATGGAATGCTTTCTTTTACTCAGTTTCTCAGCAGTGATTCAATTTAACATACCTGTATTGAGTGCCTGCCTGATGCCAGCTAATGTGATAGGAACTGGGCAATGAATGGAGTCTGAACATCTGCTATAGCCTCATGTACTTGGAAAACTTCATTAATCTTAATTGCAATTTCATTTCAGAATCCTTCCAGTAATTTCCAATACTTCTTTCCTCATTTTTTCTGAGGTTGCATTCATGCATCAGTGCATACTTATTGTTTCGGACCCATGCCAACCAGTAGACGGGTGTAAATCCTGTAGCCATTTCCCCTAAGGAATTAAATCATACTCAGAATTTCCTAACTTTAAAAACTTTAATGAAAACTTGAAGGATGATGTGAAAGGATCGTGATATACTCTCTCCTGTTTTCTTCTATCTTACTGGTTCTATCTCTCTTATTCTTCATCCTTTCAAAGGACTCTTCTTCTACCATTGACCTTCCCTACTAACTGCCCCTCACTAGCATAAAATTCCACTTTTTTAGGTGCCATTCCTGTATAGTGCAGCTCCCAATTGTCAAGTGTGTGTGTGTGTGTGTGTGTGTGTGTGTGTGTGTGTGTGTGTGTGTGTGTTATAAGATATTGTCAAGATTTCATTTTCTCATGGGGTATTCTACTGTCCTGGCACCATTTATTAAAAAGACCACCAGTTCCCACTTCCCTTCAGTGGCACCCTTTTCATAAGATCAAGAGACTGTCTATATAAATATGGGTCTGTTGTTGAGCTATTTATTCTGTGACATCTGCCTTGTTGTTCATACTATCAAATAAACCTTGAGTGAGATAAATTAAAAGAGAAGCACAATAAATCACATCATAGTCAAACTGCAGAAAACCAAAGATAAAGAAGGAGGGCTCTCTGCTGTCTCTTCTTATAAGAACACCAATCCTACTGGATCAGGGACCACCCTCATGACCTCATTTAACCTTAATCACTTCCATAAAGATCCTATCTCTAAACACAGTCACACTGGGCTGCTAGAGCTTCAACATATGAATTTGGGGATGGGGGGGACAGAAACATTCAACCTGTAACAAGTAGTAATGAATGGTTTCTTTAAAATAAAATAAAAACCTTGAGTTCATTGGAGAGGAGTCATTGATTTTGTTTTATTGTGTTATCAAAATAAATAATACAATAAAACATTTTAAAGAAACCCTCCTATGGAATATCAAATTAAGCAAAATAAATGTGGGACAGGTATAATTCTGTACCTGGAAAAGTACCTGGAATGAGCCGAGAGAAGTTATTTATTTTTTGAAGTAATGATTCCAATGCAAAGCAAGCAATTAATTTAGCAAATGGAAAAGGAAAAAAAAAAGTTTACATAACAGCCTTTAAATGATAAAGATGTGAATAACTCCAAACATTTGTAACACTTCAAAATATTTCATGAAATAATCTTCTAACATCCTGCCTCAAATATAGAAGCAAAACAGGCCAAGCACCAACTAATCCAAATAATAAATTTATAAATTTCATTTTGAAAAATATAGAAACTCTGCCTGGCTATAATGAAAAATAACCCAACTCTAATCTAGGGTGTAATCAGTGACAAGAAATAAATACAGGCATATGTGCTGAAAACACTATTGCTCTCAGCTAAAAATCTGATGTGTCTTATGTGTGCTGGGGCCATAATAAATCAGTCTTTTCCAGGTAGGCTGTTTGCCCCAACCTCAAAACCTGCAAAGACGTTTAACTGATTGTCCTGTGTACGTCTTGTAGTAGTAAGGGATGTCCCTTTCCTCCTCTAGTTTTATTTTACCCCCAGACCCTGCCTCTATTTATAGAAAGAGATTCTAAAGTTTTTATTTTAAAATAAAGGCAGGCCCTAGCCGGTTTGGCTCTGTGGATAGAGCATCGGCCTGTGGACTGAAGGATCCCAGTTTCGATTCAGGTCAAAGACACATGCCAGGGATGGTGGGCTCAATCCCAGTAGGGGGTGTGCAAGAGGCAGCTGATCAATGATTCTCTCTCATCATTGATATTTCTCTCTCTCCCTCTCCCTTCCTCTCTGAAATCAATAAAAATATGTTTAAAATAAAGGCAGTGTTGGGACCAGCCCCATCTTTGATCTTAAATATTATTTTCTGGAAATAAAAGATGGGATCTAGTTAAAAGAAGAGAAAGTTTATGATCAGATTGTTTAAAATATACTTTTAAATTTTGGGAAAATTTCACAGAAAATAATTGAAAGCAGTCTTTTGTATGAAACTTGAGTAGACTCATTAGAACTCCTATACAAAGATCATCTATTTATTTAAAAAAATAGTAAAGAAGCCTATTGTGTATTGTTATGGTCTTTAACCATCGTGGGGCCCAAATAGATCATAATCCATGTAGCAAATTTAAGAAAATTAATAATTCATTAGGTGTAATAGGTGATGTTGGTGCCCCACCCAAACTCCCTAGCACTTTCCACTCTGCAAACCTGATACCCTTCCAACTGCATCCCTGCTTTACACAAAACCTTTCCCTGGCTCTTGGAGCTCTTTGTTGCTTACATGGCAGATTGGATGTGCCAGAGAGCTAACGGTCCCCTGGAGCAGCCCTCCACCAGTGCAGGATTGGAGTCATTGTATGAATACCCCAGCTCTCTCCCATCTCAAGAGGGATGACTCTGAAGCGTGCCCTACACTGGCTTCATGGTCCCAGAAGGATTAAGTTTCATTTACCCACAGTGGTAACTGGATTAATAGCAAACTGTTTATTGGCTGTCTTCCTCCTCTAACTTCCTCATTCCCCTCCTGGTGTTCTCCAAGATCACCTACCAAATAGGTTTTCATTCTTTCATCCCTGTCTCAAGGTTTGCTTCTGGGAGCCCCGCTCAAAAAAAAAAAAAAAAAAAAAATACATCATGAATCCATTGCTCATCTATTTCGCAATTGTTCAGATATTTAATTCTCACATGGAATGAATCAAATATATATATTTCAGAGAAGGAAAGAGAGGGAGAGAGAGATAGAAACATCAATGATGAGTGAGAATCATTGATTGACCACCTCCTGCATGCCCCACACTGAGGATCGAGCCCAAAACCCCCTCTCTCTCACCCCCTCGGGCATATGTCCTGACCAGGAATGGAACTGTGACCTCCTGGCTCATAGGTCAACACTCAACCACTGAGCCATGCCAACTGGGCTGAATCAGCACTCTGACTTCAATGATAAAACTAACACTTTTAGTAGCTGAGCTTAAAAGCCTTAATCAGTGAGACTATATTGCAAAAGGTCTATAACAGAACAGATTTAACACAATTTCAGTCTGCCATTCATATATAGCCTTTTATTATGGCACTCCAAATGTCGATATCTGTAGGTTTTATTGAGAGACCCATTAGTGTCTAGAGAATTCTATCATCTTCTTCTTGGGGAATTATAAGCCTTGATTCTGCTACTCTGAGGACCTGGAGAAAGGTTTACTCAGAGACCCATTATTTCATGTAATCTCCCTGTTTTTTTATTTTGTTTTCTTCACCTTTGACTTTATCAGTGCTCTGCGTCTAAAGTTTCAACACTCTGTGTTTCCATTTTTCTTCACAATGAACCTCTACTTTTTTTTCAGGAATGGGAAGAGCTGCTTACAGAAGGTGAGAATGGTAAGCGCCTTATACAGTGGGGCCTTGACTTACAACTGTCCCGACTAACGAGTTTTTCGAGATACGAGCTGAGTTGTCTCTCGGCCGATTTTTTGCTTTGAGTTGCCAGCTAAAATTCGGGTTACGAGCCAGCTTCAGATACCCCACCGCTAGTTGGCGCAGCGAACGAACGTCACAGTGAACGCCACAACATCAGCCCAGCATCACGTGTCTCACTCATTCACTGTTGATTTGACATATGAGTAATTTGAGTTACGAGCTCCGTCAAGGAACGAATTAAACTAGTAAGTCAAGACCCCACTGTACATTAATTTAACTAATATTTCTCTTTAGCCCCATGCCTTTATCCATACTGCATTGGTTCTCTCGTTCCTGGAACATTCCAGGGTGGAGCAAGGGACATTGATTTCTCCTTAGTATCCACCCTGTACACTGCTAGGGTTCAGCTCCCTGGGATTCTCTTGCTGTTGTCCTCCTCTCCAGCTCTCTCTGTTCTTATTCCTTTCTTACTAATTTATTTTAGGTCATTCTAGTGGGAATCGGAGATGGAACAGAGAGGAGCATTTGGATTGAAACTACCATGCTTGACAGAGGCTTCTTGTTTTTGTTTTTGAAAAAAATGTTGGCTGAAGTCATCAGACATCCTGAGTCCCACAGTCCTTCCAGGTTTGCAAAGAGCATGATCTGAGGATGTGCTGTGCTATGTGGATTCTCTGAAGAGAAGTTTTGTTTTTATAACAGGAGAGAATAAAGACCTAAGGTAATGGTCTGATTTACTTTGCTGTAAAATTGTGTTTAGGACATAAAAGCCCTTCATTTTTCTGTGGAAGCTGTGCTTTTTTTTTGAACCAGTAACATGTAGTTTTATTTAATCTGCATGAGTCTAGCATGTTTGGTGACAAAATGTTTGTTTTCTTGTGCCTCAAGGGAAAAACATTAAGAGTTTGAACATTTACTCACGCAGTGAGTCTTAGAAAGAGTCAAATAGGGTCAGTGGACTAGATCAATAGTACCATTTTTAAGTCAATTGTTTGAGAAACACTGAGGGCCAAGAAGAGGAACCAAAACAGAGATTTATTTAAAATGATCTAATGAAGCATAAACCTAGAATGTAAAAGAGGGAAAAATTATTACCTGAAAAATAGGGTTAAGTGATCAACCAAAGGACTTGTATGCATCCAGATAAGCATCACCAATGGACACAGTCATTAGGGGGGTGAGGGCATGTGCCGGGGGGTGGGAGAGAGAGGTCAATGGGGGGAAAAGGAGACATATGTAATACTTTCAACAGTAAAGAATTTAAATTTAAAAAAAGAAAAAATAGGATATATATCTATATCTATAGATATATATATATATATATATGCTTGTATGTCCATCCAATCACAACTGAGACCCAAGTCAGAATCAATGATTTAAAGTACTTTCTTACCCTTAAAATAAAAAAATCTACCATATTTTTATTTTATTTTTAAAAAAAAATATATATATATATATATATTTTATTTCAGAGAGGAAGGTAGGAGAGAGAGAAACATCTATGATTTGATTGGCTGCCTCCTGCGTGCCCCACACTGGGGATTGAGCCCACAACCCGGGCATGTGCCCTGACCAGGAATCAAACCGTGACCTTCTGGTTCACAGGTCAACGCTCAAGGACTGAGCCATGCTGGCCGGGCTCTACCATGTTTTTAACCAAGAATCTCAATAACAGCATGTGAATTCATTGTATATAAAAGAAGGAAGGGGCATCTTTAAAATTTGATTCAGATTTGGTGTCTCAAAAGAATAAAGAAATTGTTCCATCTGAGGGAAACATATGGATCTGCAAGAGATATTAAAATGTAGTTAATATTAAATTTCAGTTGCACTTCCTAAGGGCTGCTTATCACCAAATAAAGAAATATTTAATTTTTTATCATAAGAGTTGCAACTAAGATAACAAATCATTAACTACCAGGGTTTTTAGCTGATGTTTAGTCTTTCCCCATACTGGGTTATATTATGGCTATATTAACAGTAGCTAATGGTACCCTATGTTGTATACTAGTATGCCAGGCAAAAGAGATTCAATCTTGGTGTGCGTATTTTCCTTTTGATTTCTAAGTGCTTTTGGTCATTCGAAATACTTGTAAAATGTGGGAGGGAGAATAATGCAAGGTAACTATTGTATATGTAAAGGCTCCAAATTGTACATTCTTCATGGTTTATCAATGATACAGCTAAAATGTGCAAGAAAATATTGGGACTGGCAGATCTTAGCTTCTCCCTTCAATTGTCTGTGCTTGAACTGGAAAATTAGAAAAGCAAAAGGAAAGATACTGTGTTTTACACTTTATACAAAACAAGTTTTAGAATAAGAATAAATACTAATTACTTAATAAATACTAATTAAGTTTCAGAGTAAAATGAGGCATTTAATTAACCTCAGTGAAAAGGAGGGGCAGGTTCATAAGAGATACTAGATGATAGATGTTAAATAGAATAAATGCCTTTTACACTTTATAAATAAATGTTCTTAATAAATCTAAGAATTTAAACAGAGAATTTATTTAGGGAGATAAAGGCTCCTGTTGTTCCCAATTTACTTGGTTACTTAAAAAATAAACTCTAAATTCTGCCTAGGAGTTAGTAACTTTAAGTGATAGAGTTTTATTAAGTAAGAACTTTGGTATAAGTGTTATACACTCCTAAGTTTTTCATGAACCTTTTTTTTTTTAAGAATTAGAGTTGCCAACTATGGGTAAGAGCCATCTGGTGCTTACATAAGCCAATGGAAAGAACATATGCCAAGAGCAGACCATCACCATTACTGTGGCCTGTTAGGAGATGTACCTGCACTAGCAAGGCCCTGTGGTAATATCAGGAGTCAGGTAGCAGATGTATGTGCATTGTGTATTGTTTCAAAAGAAATCTTTCCCTATGAAAAACCTCAAAGTTTCTCCAGCAGGCACAATGCATATGTGCCACAGTGAGACTAAACACTTGCTAAAACACATGGCAGGAAACAAATGTAGCCAGTCATTTAGCTAATGGAGCAGATTAATGAACCTAAAGAAATAGTCCTTTTAAGCCACTAGATTTTGGAGTGATTGGCTGCAAAGCAATAGATAATCAGAACAGCTATTAATTATCTATCCAAGACAATTAGTTTAACATGCTATGGTATGAAATAAAAGCTTGGGATCACAATTATTGGCAATATGTTAAAAGAATGGGAGACAGGTGGAATCCCTTATCCATTCTGGAATTAAGGAATTTTTTTAAAAATCTTATGACATAAACCTAAAGCAAAGTTCAGAGATCTCAGCAATAGTTTATCTGTCCATGAGATTCAACCTCATGTAAAATTTTATAATATTTACTATATCAGACTACCCAGATCTAATATTTCCAACGACAATGATAAAATATTAGAAATAGAAGACATCTCAGAAATCTTCTAGTTCCACATTGACACATGAAGAAACAGAAACATAGAGAGGTGAAGTGACTTGCCTAAGTGTCTCAAATAATTCATACAAGATCATTGGCTAGAATTCAGATCCTCTGATATCACTCCAAAGCCCTTTTACTATTATGGGGGGTGGGGGAGGACAAGTTTGGGGTAGCTATTCAGTTTTTTGTTCTTTCACTAGACTATTTTTGATTTAGGTGTCTATGAATCAGCCCTTCTGAAGACAAAAACTCTAGCAAGAATGCTTACAAAAGTCCTTCTGAGACATAAACTCTTACCCTAGAAGTTGAATGACTACAAGGACCCAGCCACGCGAGGCTCTAAGGAAGCCCACTCTAGTGAGCATGGAGGCAAAGGGCCTGAATCCAGAATGAGTATGGCCAAGTGATCCTTCCTGGGAGAAAGGCCAATGTGGCTAGAGTATGGTGCCTGAAGGAGAGTGGAAGGTGATGAGGTCAGAGAGAGAGAGAAGCTCTATCATGTTCATGATAAGGAGTTTGAATTTTATTTTTATTATGGTGTTTGTTTTGTGGGTTTTGTGTTGTGTGTGTTTTTTTACAGATTTTAAAGAGAGAACAGGAGAAGGGGTGAGAGATAGAAACATCAATGATGAGGAAGAATCATTGATCAGCTGCCTCTTTCATGCCCCACACCGGAGATCGAGCCCACAATCAGGCATGTGTCCTGACCAGGAGTTGAACCATGACCTCCTGGTTCATGGGTTTATGGTCAATCACTGAGCCACATCAGCTGGGATGAATTTTATTTTTCATGCTAGTGGATCAATTTGAAGGTTTTACACAGGGAAACATGATTCCTCTATTGATTTTTTCTTTTTAAATCACCGTGACTGCCTATGTGGAGAACAGATTACAGTGATGCCACTATAATTTGGTCTTTTTTTTTTGTGACATGCAGCAGAAAATAAAACAATCTAATGAGAAAAGACAATGCAAAAAGAACTGAAATTATTTGAATATTATTTTGTCAAGCCAATTGGGAAAAGAAAGTTACAGAAAAGGATAGCTGAAATCTGGAACCCTATACATCTGGCTGTTGACAAAGGAAGGACTTTGCCATCCAGTGATACTCAATACAGTTTAAGAATCCAGAAACTTTGAAGAGAGTCATTACAACTCATGGTACAAATTATGTGGTCAATGTCATTCTATTTTGCAAAGGTCAAAGTAATGAATCTTAGGGAGAACATTAATATATTATACTCGAGGCCTGATGTACAAAATTTGTGCAAGAGTAGGCTTTCCTTCCCCCAGCTGCTGGCACCAGCTTCCCTCTGGCACCTGAGACCTGGACTTCCCTCTTCGCAGCCCTGGCTTCATCCAGAAGGCCGTCTGAAGGACATCTGGTCTAATTAGCATATTATGCCTTTAATTATTATAGATTCTCAATCTATCTTATTTTCCGCATTCTTTTCTCTTGACTTTGATCACTTATTCCACTTTTTTATGACCTGTCCTCGAGGGAATGGAGATTGCATCTGCCTTTTTTTCCTGGGGACCAAAGCATTCACCTGTTGAAGCAACCTGATAAGCGGCAGGTCTAACCCCTATGATATAAGTGAAAAGACTCCTCAAGAGGTAAATAGGCATCAGTAAGGTACTATGTTAGTATTTTATGTATGCCAGCTCATGAATCTTAACAAAAACATCATCAGTTTTGTTTTTTCCATTTTCCAGATAAGAATGTTGAGACTCAGGTGTTTGCCAAACTCTCTTGGGTCACACAGCCAATATACGGCAGAATTGAGGTTTTAATTCAGGAGATTATGGAACTCAAAGACCAAGACCTTCTCCTTGGAATTGTCCAGAAAGGATTCATTGTGCTGTAAGAGAACCTTAGGGAGAGTTCTGCCAGGCCTCCTAGTAGACCTTGCGGGACCTGGAGTGTGTACCAATTTTCAGTCATTATTTACCACCCACTCATCAATAATGGGAATATCCCTACACATTTTTAAACAACTTAGTGGTAACTGATAGGATATTAGTGGTGATTCAGAACATTAGGATTAGTGTATCATTATAATAGCTTTAAAGTTGTCTTTTATAAAACAACTTCTTAAAAGGTTGGATGGCATGTAAAATCCACTCCCATTCCTACTGCAGTTTAGTGATGCAAATTGTTTTCCTTTCTGTGGTAATTTAAAGCTCCTCTGAACTGGCTCCAGTGATTCGGAATCTGGCCTCCAAACAGTCATGCTCCGATACAGAACCCTACAGTGGGAAATTCATTTTCTGCTTGACTTTGTAAGTGAAATTACACTCTGACACTGCTCCTTGCTGCTGTCGCTGAACGGTATTAATGAAACATGGCACCAGAAATTTATTTGCAAGGTTGTCTGCTATTAGTTCCTTTGGTTTGAAGTGCCTTTTCAGATCCCTGTGACAAGAGGGGTGGGGGAAGAAAACTCTCAGTGTGGCCAGAAAATCAAAAAATTGTTGGATTTCCAGATTGAGAAGAAGGTAACATTTTCAGAGGTATCTTAAATGAGAACTTTTATCTTATAAAAGAGAACTGTTCTCAGAAAAGAAAACTATATAGATGATTATATTCTGCTGTGAAATCTCAAACTTAAGGTTGTCTCTAAATAGGGTGTTCCTGTTTATCATAAATTAGAAGTTGTTATAGGTTGTACCATCCTTCAGAAAGGGAAGTTATCTCCATATCTCTCTCTCTCTCTCTCTCTCTCTCTCTCTCTCTCTCTCTCTCTCTCTTCACATCAGATGGATAATGTGCCAATGTCCTAATAAGGTTTGAAGGAGGCACATTTCATACATGAGTGCAAACACCCAATCATCACACTTATGAACTTCAAAAGGATCTGGAAGTTATCTTGATAATGAAACTCATTGTTCAGGCTATGGTTACAGAAGCAAGGTGTTTAACATCAGGATGAAGTTTCTTGGAGTATTTCCCTGTTGACTGACTTTGTGCTTTCCTCATTCTGAGAGAACAAAACCAACCATATTTAAGCAGCAGCCTGTTTAGATTCTCTGATTAGAAGACAACTCACTCAAGACTTTTCCAACTTCCTGTCCGTATTCTTGCCAATTCAACATGTTTTATTAATTACACTTAGTCAGTCAGATTTCTATCCAATTTGCACTCAAGGGTCATCTACACATGCCCTTGAGTTATCTCCCTGTGCTTTACTTTCACACCAAAGTAAGCAAAGTACACCCACCTTCTTGTATTTCTATGTTAATACAATATGGTGAATGGTTTATGTCATGGGTAATCTGGTTAATAGTTGAGCATACTTTTCATGATGATTGCTATCTTCCTAGAAAAGGCACATAATAGAGAAACAAAAGATAAATAAATGAACAAATCATTCTAGGGTAGTTGTTTTGTTTCCAAAGTTGTACAAACTATGTTAATCAAAATTACAGAAAGAAACAGATCTTAATTTAGGTGACATTTTCTAGGTACTCTTGGGCTCTCAATTAATCTGTTTTTTCACTGTCCTTGTACTTTGGGTTTGTTATTCCATTTAAGTTTTTCCACAAAGTGTTGACTAGTTATTTTTAAAATGCTATTTGAACTTGAATGTGGGCTATTGCTTGGTTCTATGAAGATAGGGTACATTTTTAGCTTTAATTTTTACCAATAGTAAGTTTTATAGATTCACTTGATTGTGATAGTTCATGAAAAACAATCTGTTTTTGCCCTGGTCAGTGTTGTTCAGTGGTAAGAATGTTGGGTTTTTCACCGAAATGTGTGTGGGAGGCTCTCTCTCTCTCTTTCTCTCTTCCCCTTCCTCCCTCTCTTCCACTCTAAAAAATCAATGGAAAAATATCCTTGGATGAGGATAAATAAATAAATAAATAATCCGTTTTTCTGGAATCTTTAAGAGGTTATTGTTTTCCCAGTAGCTCTAATATAACTTCTTCTAATTAACTTGCCTTCATTCCCAAGACCAAGTTAAATGGTCATCCCCTGGCTTTCATATTATTCCTTATCACTGCACTTACTATTCCTTCCTATGATAATTGACCATCAGTCCCTTCCAATTTGGACTCTGTGTACGCTAAAAGCCTGTGACTCATTCACTATTTTTATCCAGAAACTAGCAGCATGTAAGCATTTAATATATAGTAGAGTCTTAACATAAATTTGGTAAATGAATAGATGAAAAAAATACATGATAAATTGGTAGAAGATAGTTGGATAGATAGATAGATAGATAGATAGATAGATAGATAGATAAAATTTCATTTGGGGGAGGTGGAGACAGTCAGGATTCCCTTTGGGCTCTAGCATAAACCTCAACAGACTTTTGTCCACAGTGAATAAGTTGATTTTAGAGTACATACTACAAACTGATATCCGTTGGTCAGGGCAGTATGAGATAGAAAGCAGGAGTCCTGAGGACTTCTTTTTTTTTTATCAACTTCTCAGATACAAAGACATTTATGTCTAAAACCTAAAATTTGCCATGCTTTTTGCCCAAGCTATAAAGATAAGGACAATATTCCAGGTATCAGCAACCCTCAGTGCAGTTTTTGAAGAGGGTCTCCTGGAGTTTGTGAGTTTGCTGTACTTCCCTGAAATACCTTCTGACAGGGATATGTAGACAATTATAAAGTTCCTCCCTCACACTCCTAAATCAGTTCTGAGATAGCATGGAAAAGAACAGACATTTATTGGGTGAATTACTGAAAGATATAACGGGGAAACAGTAATTATCCCAAGTGCCCAATCTCAGTTCTCACTGCCTGAAGATCATTATTATTAATAATTCCAGGCCCTGGGCTAAGTGAGACTGGTGTACATTAGCATACTTAATGCTCATGATAACTCAGTGACATCCAGGGCTATTTACATTTTATGGAAATTCAAATCATGCAAATTTTAATTATGCAAATTTGAAAGAATGTAATACAAAATGATCAACGTACTCCAACTTTATTTACAAAATTTCAAATATAGCAAATGTCTCCCGATTTTAAAGAGTATGAAGAATTGCCTAATTTAAATGACAAGCCTGGAGAATTTTAAATAGTATTTACTCTTTGGTAACATGCAGGTGTACCACTTTTGCTAGAAAATAATAATTGTTAGAGTGAAAGCTGGTACTTATTGAACACTAAGCATTTCATAGATAGCATCCCCTTTATTTTTCACAGAAAAATCCAATGTTGTAGGACTATGATTTTCCCCATTGTGCAGATGAGAACACGTTGAGTAGCAGAAGTAGAATTTAAACTCAGGCAGCCTGGCTCCAGTTTTAAACAAGGCCTTGCCCCACTTTTCAGGATCCATGAAATTAAAAGATCCTAACAATCCACAGCTCTGTGCCTTGACTATCCCTTGAGGAGGTGTGGGCACTGAACATTGATTAGAAAAGCATTTGCTTCCAGAACATCTAAATTATGTGCATTTTGAATGAATATAACTTTTAAAAACTCTTCTCTCACATAAAATATGCCTGCCATGTAGGTATTATATTCTCACTTTTAAAAATGAAACTTTATTTTTTATTATGTTTATATTGATTTCAGAGAGAGAGAGAGAGAGAGAGAGAGAGAGAGAGAGAGAGAGAGAGAGAAACATAGATGAGAAAGAAATATCAGTCAGCTGCCTCCTGCATGCCCCACACTGAGGACTGAGCCAATGATCCTGGCATGTGCCCTGACCAGGAATTGAACTAGCGATCTCCTGGACCTGGTGCATGGGTGGGACACTCAACCACTGAGCCACACCAGCCAGGCTGAAAATGAAGCTTTAAAGTGGTGAATAACTTGTCCAAGGCCTCAAAGCTAATGGAAGCCCAACTCATCCATCAGGAACACGAGCTGTTAGGTCCACGTAACACAACAGACACACCTGGAAAATCAACCTGAGACTCCACCTCCTCCTGTGTGTGCCTTTGTGGACTCTCAGCTGTTTGCTTCATATCGGGGAAGCTTAGCCCATGTAACCCCTCGTGTTCAATCCTAAGCCTCTTTTCTTTCCTCGGGTCCCTTCAAATTGTAACCTGGTCCTCAGAAAAATCCACATCTCCCAAATTCCTGACTATCCTACCTTATATTTCCATTCAAATTCAGACAAAAGAACCCTGTGAGCACTTTCCCTCAGTACCCACACTCCTCACAGTGTCTGTTCTGTAATTATAGCACCATCTTATCAAACAGCAGCCAGAATCAATAGGAGTTTGACCCAGGCAAATATCAGGGGAGGTGGGGAGAGTTAGTCACTAATCACCACACCACATTCTTGCCATCAGATTTAGATCGATCTTTGCAGAGCATGCCTTACTGAGTGGAAAATGTAAGATGTAGTCTCTCCAGGTTGGCATCAAAATTGACAAAACTGTACCTGTGGAAGCTGAAAAATGAGGACATGTTCTTTTTCTATCCTCCTAACAGAGCTCCGCAGCAAAGCTTTTGTAGGAGCACAAGTTTAGAAAGATGCCTTTTGATGGATAACAATGGGCCATTTTTGCATAGGTGGTGCTAAAGCTTTCTGCCTTTGTACTGGCAATAAAATTAACATTAGCCCAGATGTGTGTGTGTGTGTGTGTGTCTGGTACATGTGTGCACACATGTGCAAAGAATGATGAGAAAGAAAAACAGTTTTCTCCAGAAAGATGACCACAGCCTATTAATTGTAACCCCTCTTTGGCACAAAGTAAATTCCTTTTTTTAGAACAAAAGATCCATGAAATTGGAAGATCCTAACAATCCACAGCTCTGTGCCCTGACTATCCTCTGAGTAGGTGTGGGCACTGAACATTGGTTAGAAAAGCATTTGCTTCCAGAACATCTGAAACAGCTACTGGAATCAATTAAAACAAAACAAAACAAAAAATGATTGTTCAAACTAAGTGCACAGGCCAATTTTTTCTTTCTAGTCTTCAGCCTCATTATGCAACTTTAAAAAAATGCTGCTACCGATAAAGAACTTGACTTATACCACTCTTAGTTGTCTAAAACAATTCAGTATGAATTCCATTTACAGGTTTTGATGCCTGGACCCAGAGAGGTTAAACTACTTGCCCAAGGTCACACCTTGGATGGATCCAAGGCTGGAACCAGGAACAACGCCTCTATCACATCCACAGCCTTCCTTCCTGGACTGAATACTTAACATACCAATAAAGCTCCCGATTTATCCTGACCTTTGTTTCTAGGAGATCATTATCTCTCTTCTCTCTTCTTGACAAAAGCATGTACGCCATGAAAAGGAGCATAGGACCACTTGCTCAGAGAAGCCCATGAAGAATAAAGAAAGGAGCCCTGGCCAGGTGGCTCAGTTGGTTGGAGCATCCTCCCATACGCCAAAATAGATGGTGGGTTTGGTTCCAGGTCAGGGCACATACTTAGATTGCTGGTTCCATCTGCAGTCAGGGTGTATACGGGATGCAAATGATTCTTTCTCTCTCTCTCTCTCTCTCTCTCTCTCTCTCTCTCTCTCTCTCTCTCCTTTTCTCTCTCTAAAAATCAATGAAAACATATTCTTGGGTGAGGATTAAAAACAAACAAACAAATAAAAGAATAAAGGAGGACAAGACAGCCTGAAGGTGTGAGGTGGTGGTGTGGCTGCCCGAGTCTGCAGGGAACCTGGGTCTTTGAGGAAATATCAAGGAAATGAGCTATCTGCTAAAGGTCAAGGCTGAATGATTTCAGTTAGTGTAAAGAGAGTAGTTGAAACTGATAAAAAGAAGGTAGAGAATGACGCTCGGAAATCCAGAGGCACTGGGACATCTCTGCAGACTGGGCCACGGCATGAATCTCGGGGCAGGCAGATCTCTCGGGTCTGGGACTAGGACTGAATGAAAACAGACCACAGAAACTCTCCAGGCCTCTAGGGAAGGACCTTTGGACTGGCCTGCTTTGGGTCACATGTGGAAATGAGGTCTGGCTTCCTGCTTAAAGTCCCAAGATAAAATAGCTGGCAGGCAGTTACAGATCATAAACAGCCACCTCTGCACATTGTAAATGATATCTGAGTTTCCACACATTTCTCAAACATCACATGTGAAGCTATCATTACATTTTAGAATGTATTTTCCAAGTATTTCAAAAGCTATCATTTTGTTTGATTTCAACAAACAAGCTCACACTCAGACGACACTTTTACAGTGAGAATAGTAAGTCTCAGGAGTGCTAAGAGGTATGTGTAGGGCCATGTGGGTAGAAAGTGGTAGGGTTAAAACCAAGTGCTCTCTGTTATATTAAGTATATTGCTGATATTTGATCGTGTCAGAGAAAGAAAAATGGAATCAGGTCACACCCAGATCAACTAATAAGATTCTTGGGGGAAGAACCTAGCATTGTTAATTTCTAAAAAGTGCCCAGGTAATTCTAAAATGCAAACAAAGTTGAGAACCGCTATTCTAAAAAAATACCATTTGAATGTTAGAGGCAAAAAATCTCTAGAAACCTGAAGTCTTAAAGGTCTGCACATACTTTTGTTGCATTTTTTTTTCATTTAAATGCTATCCTGTCTTAATATGAACTTGGATTTATAACAACAGTTTAAGAAAAAGTTGGGGTTGCTAGGGGCGATCTAATTTACCAGGGAAACCAGTTGAGCGTGGAGCAGCACTGGGTGGGGCAGCCCTCAGCTAGAATGCTGTCTGCAGAAGGGCACGCTCTCCTTGTTGCTTTAAGCAGAAATTGGAGCCGTATTCCTTTAGCACTGGAAAAAGAGCATTTGTTCTTTACTGGAAGATGCATTTATGCAACTAAGACCTCCGTTTTCTGCCTCTGCCTCAAAGAACGGGTGCGCCCAGCAGTGGTTCTCAACCTGTGGGTCGCGAACAATGAAAATACATCCTGCATATCAGATATTTACATTACGATTCCTAACAGTAGCAAAATTACAGTTATGAAGTAGCAACGAAAATAATTTTATGGTTGGGGGTCACCACAACATGAGGAACTGTGTTAATGGGTCGCGGCATTAGGAAGGTTGAGAACCTCGAGGGTGGCAGCCATCAGTCAAAGGCTGTCCTTTACTTCCCCCTGCTGCTGCTTACTCCACGAAGCATTCCAGCTCTTTTTACTTAAGGGAAGGAGTGCCTGTCACTGAGAAGTCCCTCAGGGAACTAAGCTAGTCTGAGTCAGATTGTTGACAGATCTGCTCTCAACTCTGATGGAAGATGCTGTTCCCAGTTGGATGCTGATAAGGGGCAGCAGAGCCAGTGTTTTCTCTCTTATGTGCAAATTAGGTAAAGGAAGGATTCGATAACAGTAAACACATTATATATTTTTGCCACCTAATTCTTTACAATATTATTCTAAATACTTTTTGCTACTTAACCCTTTACAATACTACTCTAAACATGCATCCCCTTTACAGTGTTCTTTCAGTGTTGCCCTTTGTTGTTTGAGAAATGATTATTAATAAGTGGGTTAACATGGAGATATTTAGGAAATCTGAATTTCAACTGCTAGCACATGCTTCAGATCACACACCTAAGGTTTCAGATAACATAATTATAGGGTGTAAGAGAGAAACAAAACCTTCTTGCATGATGAACTTGTGACTCCTGAGGAAAAAAAAAAAAAAAAAATAAGATAAAAGGAAAAACAAATAAAGGCTAATGGTGATTTTATAAATATTTCAAAAATGAGTTTATGTTAATCTCTCACTTGTGCAAATATCATAGTTCAAGGGATGTAATATGTGACGATGTTTCATGATAACTCAAAAGTTGCTTCTGAGTTATTTATTTGGATGTGTACTTATTAAAGTCATTGTTCTAGCTATGTGTACAGATGAGCACATGATCTTTCCACAAGGCCATGATCAAACCTAAGTCAAATTTTTGCAATTTAACCAGTGTACTTCTTTTTGCCTGACTAATTCCCAACCAACATTTGGGTATTTGCATAGCAACATGTCCTCCTGGCAGCCTTCCCTGACACTCCACTCCCTCTGTGAGTTAAAGACTTCCCTCTGTGCTTCATGACATCCTATGCTGACCTTCCCTTGGCAGTGATCACATTGTCAATTTTAGACTTCAAGTTTTTTTTTAAATATATATTTTTTTATTGATTTCAGAGAGGAAGAGAGAGGGAGAGAGAGATAGAAACATCAATGATGAGAGAGAATCATTAATCAACCTCCTGTATGCCCCACACTAGGGATCGAACCATGACCTCCTGGTTCATAGGTTGCCACTCAACCCTTGAGCCACGACAGCTGGGCTAGACTTCAAGTATTTTTATGCATGGATTCATTTCATTCATTCATTTGTTCAAAGTACATTATTACCCACTGTGTGCCAGGTATAATCCTTGGTCCAGAAGATACAATCAAGACAAAAATCCCTGTCCCTATAAAGCTTTTATTTGGGGGAAGGCTGAGGAAGATATGAAATGTTTGCGTGTTGTGGTAGTGGTGTGGGGGTGACACTTTAGATGGAATAATCAGAGGAGGACTCATTGGGAAGGTGATATTTGAGGACCACCTGAAGGAAGTGTGGGAGTGAGTCAAATGAAATTCTGGGGAAAGAGGGATTAGGCAGGGGAACAGCATATGCCAAGGCTAAGGCCGTGAGGAGTATGCATGGCATGTCTGAGGAACAGCAAGATGGCCAGGGACTTCAGAGTGGGAAGAGAGAAAGAGTAGAATATGATCACTTTGTTGCTGTGCTCAGAATATAGAAGGGACTAAGTAACTATTTGTTGATTAATTCACAAGTAATAAAATTAATAATAAATGTAGTAGAAGGCTATATTATTTTAAACTGTTATTCCCACAACCAATCTAGCATACTCTCCGGTAAGAAACACTCAGTTGTTCCCTCTGCAAAATGAAAGGATGGACATGCAGATTTCTGGGAAATCTGGGGTTAGATGCACCAGATTATCTGAGAATAGGTGGGCTGTATTCTGTGATAACCAAGTTTTACTCATCATATTTAACTTATTTGAAGGTAGCCTTGATTGTTAAAGTGAGTACCACTTTTACTATTTTAATTATCTCTCCATAAGTCTCATCTCTTGAGCTCATCATGACTTTGGGTTAAGCACTGACTACTGTTGATTCTCTCTATTGAGCAGGCTCACTTCCCAAAGGCTTTTCCTGATGGCTCATTCTTCTGTAAATTTTTTTTTGTAGACCTCTGCCCAAAGCAATGAGTTCAAGAGAGAGTTCCTAGCCACAGCATGATGAAATGAATGAGGGAAATGCTTAATCTCAATACATTAGTAGCTTTGTCAAGTAAAAGTAGAAGAGAAAAACATATTTCTTCACCCTTCCTCCCCCGAACCATTCCAATGGGCATGGAGATGTAAGGGGTGTGTGCAGGGGCGTTGGGGGGTGGTGGTGATATACTTCTAAATAACTGCAAATGAAAGGGAAAAATGGAAACTCTTTTCATGTGATCCATCTCCTTGCGTTCAACTTGGGGAAAACAACCTGATGGATTGAGCTGTAAATCCCAAATGATAGCTTTACTGGCTAGGCAATCTTGGGTGAGTCATTTTGTCTTATCTGAAGCTCAATTTCATTACAAAGCCTGGAATCAGGTGGGAACGAGACTTATTTGGGATCCCTTCATAAGTTATATAAATATGTAACCACTCTACCCCTGAAACTAATACAAGAGTGAATGTCAACTGTAATTTAAAAATAATAATAATAAAAAAGAAAATCGGCATTGCTTGTCTCCTCAGATTGGGATGAGCATCAAATGAATAATATGTACGTGAGTATTAAGAAAATAATGAAGGATCATTTAAAAATAAAATTCTATGGATTGAAAGAAATGTAATACAGAAAATAAAACAATGGGTGGAGAAACAATCAGATATTTTCCTTAAAAGTTCCTGTTCATATTGTTTGGAAAATAAAAGGTGATTAATGTCCTCAGCTACACAACAGTTCTCCAGATGCTGTCAGCTCTACCTCCAAAATATACCTTCCATCTGTTTGCTGTTTCCCTACATAAGCCAAGGAGCTGGGCCATAGCCCCAGAACTACTACTTCCAAATTCCATCTCCTCCTCCTCTTTTAATACTTTCCCCCAAAGAGCCCCTTAAAGTGATCTTTTAAAATTGTAAAAAACAATCCTGGTACGTCTCTCTTTTCGATCCTCTGATGGTTTATGATCACACTTGAAATCCCAAATTCTTAGCAAAGGCTAAGGCCCTGCATGCTCCATGTCCTCTGCTAACCCTTCGGATTTCATCTACAACTTGGGTCTCCCTTGTCCACGATGCTTTCACCTCATGGACATTTTTTCTGTTCCTGGAACACACAAAGAAATTACACCTGCCTTAGGAAATTGGATTAGGAAATTGCCTTGCTCTTTCCTCTGCCTGGAAATCATTTCCTATTTGTGTTTGAATGGCTGTTTTCCATAATCCTGGCCTCAGCTCAAAATTCATCTCCTTTGGGGAGGCCTCCATGGTACCTCCTCTCCCCTGTCACTCTATCACTCTCTCTTCCTTCTTAACACTTAAGATTTGTAAAATTGCTTGATTTGCTTATGCCTTATTGCCTGTGTCCCTCAATTGAATAGCTCCACAAAAACAGTAGTCTTATTAGCTTTTTCATCACTGAATCTCCTGCTATCAGATATTTATCTAGAACATAATAGGCAGTTAGTGAATATTTGCCGAATGAATGAGCGAAACTAGAAGTCTTATGAATGGTGATGAAGTGCCATTTAAAACTATGAGGTTTTGGATCTTTTGGATGAAATGACTATTCAGCATGAACATCTCCTGATTATTCAACATCTCCTTGGAAGGGAGACTTAGGAGACCGTGCCAAGGAGGAGGATGGCTTTGTTGTGAGCATGGGTGTGCCATACCAGTTGGAAACAAGCCAGAAACGTGTAGTCAGCCCTTTACAAGTCTGAAATGTCTGTCCCGACTTGTCACAAGTCATAATAATAAAACCTGACAGCAAAATTGGAAGCCTGTGTCTGTATTACAATTTTCATTTCAGAGAAAATACATATCCACCCACTAGCTCTGGCTTGGCACAGTGTTAATTCCAACCAATGATAAAAATATTTTTTTAAAAAAATAAATCTTTTTTTTTTAACAGCTTTATCAGGGGACCGTCACAGCAACATCTCTGTGGCAGCTCTTGAAAAAACCAGAGCTGTTTTCAATCATTCTGTAAACAATGTGACATTTAAAGAATGGGAAAAGAAAAGGATAAATAAAAGTAATATCAAACTTTGGGGACCTGTGTAGCAGAGACCGACTCATTCTCTTTTACCTGCCTATTGAATAATACATGAAAATAAAAGAACCTGAAATTAATAATATCAGTCCATAATTGGACAGATGTCAGAATCAATTTTTACTAATCAAACATAGATGGGAGCTGTAGTAATTTCATACAGTACAGATAACTTCAAGATATCCAGGAAAAATTTCAGGACTCAGACTTTCATAACCTGGTAAACAAAGATGGAATGAGCCCTGTCCAATGGAACCACCATGACCTGCTAAATACTGGAAACTCATCCGGGATGCTGACAACAGCCACCCCAATGGATTAAGTTCATAAAGGAAAAAAATAGAACTACTTAAAATCAAGCCCCCCAAAAGGAAATATAAGTGAATACTACATCTCAGATTTGGAAAGGGATTTCTAAAAATTAAAAATAGAAAAAGACAATGTTACCAGTAATTTTAAAAAAGACTTTTGGAAAATAATTTGGCAACCTGTATCACTAACTATTTAAAGGCCTATACCATTTGACTTTGTGATTTAACTTCTAGGAGTGCCTCTTAAGCAATGATTAAATACTTATGTTTACAAATATACACAATAGCCAAAAAAGTTAGAAATAGAGTTTAATGTAAAGCAAGATGTAAATATTTAACTAAAATTTAGTATATCAATAGAGTGCATCATAACTTAGATATTTATTAAAATTCGGAACTGAAAAATGTGAATTTGAATTGACATAGCAAAAGGCTTAAAAATTTGAAGTGAAAATAGTAGTATATAAAACTACATATATATTCACAAATATATAATTTTGGGATTACATATACACATATTAAAGACAGATAGGGAGAGAGAGAGAGAATGAGTGAGAAAGAGATATGAAGAAAATGTATTCACCAACACATTTGTGGCAGTAGGATGGTTTGAAAAGTAATATTCTTTCTTCTTTATAATTTCATTACATTTATAAATTTTATAAGAATCAAGCACTTCCTAATTTTATATTAGAAAACATCTCTACGTAGTTTTCCCCCCAATGTTCCCTTTGTATTTTCTTTTGCCCAGTTAGCTCTTTTTTATCTCTTAAATTACCATGTTACCTTGAACAGCTTGCCTCGTGCTTCTCTGGGCATACTAAGCTTAAATAAATGTGAACTGAAAATATGAAAGAGAAACTATATATTCAAGAAAAAGTGCAAACCCTAAACAACCTGAGTTTAGGAATCAGAGAAGAAAGAAAAGGTCCTAAAATCTGAGTTGTGTTCCACCTGGCTTGATCTGGGACAATATTTGGGGGTGCCAAAAGACAACTCATTCATTGCGATAAATGCTATTTTAATATATTATTTAGTTGTACTTACCTTTTTATTTTTTATTTATTTTTTTTTTGTATCATTTTTTTATTATTATTAGTTAAGGTATTACAAATGTGTCCTCATCCCCCCCATTAACCCCCAGCCTCCCCCCCACACACACTCATGCTCCCATCCCCCTGTTGTCCATGTCCATTGGTATGGCTTATATACATGTATACAAGTCCTTCGGTTGATCTCTTCCCCTTACCCCCGCCCTCCCCTACTTTCCTTCTGGGGATTGATAGCCTGATTGCTGTTTCTCAGTCTTTGAGTCTGTCCCTTTTCATCAGTCTATGTTGTTCTCTATAATCCACAAATGAGTGAGATCATGTGGTATTTATCTTTCTCTGACTGGCTTATTTCACTTAGCATAATGCTCTCCAGTTCCATCCATGCTGTTGCAAAAGGCAAGAGTTCCTTTTTTTTTACCGCAGCATAGTATTCCATTGTGTATATGTACCACAGTTTTCTAATCCACTCATCTGCTGATGGGCACTTAGGCTGTTTCCAAATCTTAGCTATGGTGAATTGTGCTGCTATGAACATAGGGGTGCATATATCCTTTCTGATTGGCGTTTCTGGTTTCTTGGGATACATTCCTAGTAGTGGGATCACTGGGTCAAATGGGAGTTCCATTTTTAGTCTTCTGAGGTAGCTCCATACTGTTCTCCACAGTGGCTGCACCAGTCTGCATTCCCACCAGCAGTGCAGAAGGGTTCCTTTTTCTCCACATCCTCTCCAACACTTGTTGTTTGTTGATTTGTTGATGGTAGCCATTCTGACAGGTGTGAGATGATAACGCATTGTCGTTTTGATTTGCATCTCTCGTATAATTAGTGACTTTGAGCAGGTTTTCATATGTCTTTCGGCCTTCTGTATGTCCTCTTTCGAAAAGTGTCTATCTATGTCCGTTGCCCATTTTTTTATTGGATTGTTTATCTTCCTTTTGTTAAGTTTCATGAGATCCCTGTAAATGTTGGAAATTAAACCCTTATCGGTGGTATCATTGGCAAATATGTTCTCCCATGTAGTGGGTCTTCTTGTTGTTTTGTTGATGGTTTCCTTTGCTGTGCAAAAGCTTTTTATTTTGATGTAGTCCCATTTGTTTATTTTCTCTTTAGTTTCCATTGCCCTAGGAGCATTATCAGAGAAGAAATTTCTTCGGCATATGTTTGCGATTTCGCTGCCTGTGGATTCCTCTAGTATTTTTATGGTTTCCCGTCTTACGTTTAAGTCTTTTATCCATTTTGAGTTTATTTTTGTGTATGGTGTGAGTTGGTGATCTAGTTTCATCCTTTTGCATGTATCTGTCCAATTTTCCCAACACCATTTATTGAAAAGACTGTCTTGACTCCATTGTATGCTCTTGCCTCCTTTGTCGAATATTAATTGGGCATAGTGGTTTGGGTCGATTTCTGGGGTCTCTATTCTATTCCATTGATCTATATGTCTGTTCTTGTGCCAGTACCAAGCTGTTTTAAGAACAGTGGCTTTGTAATACAGTTTGATATCTGGTATTGAGATCCCACCTACTTTGTTCTTTCTCAGGATTGCTGCAGCTATTCGGGGTCTTTTTTTATTCCAGATGAATTTTTGGAACGTTCGTTCTAGATCTGTGAAATATGCTGTTGGTAATTTAATGGGGATTGCATTGAATCTATAAATTGCTTTGGGTAGTATGGACATTTTGATGATGTTGATTCTACCAATCCATGAACACGGTATATTCTTCCATCTGTTTATGTCTTCCTCTATCTCTTTTTTCAGTGTCCTGTAGTTTTCAGCATATAAGTCTTTTACCTCCTTAGTTAAGTTTATTCCTAGGTATTTTAATTTTTTTGGTGCAATGGTAAATGGGATTGCTTCTGTAGTTTCACTTTCTGTAAGTTCACTATTGGTGTAAAGAAATGCCATGGATTTCTTAGCATTAATTTTGTATCCTGCTACATTGCCGAATTCATTTATTAAGTCTAATAATTTTTTGATGGAGTCTTTAGGGTTCTGTATGTACAGTATCATGTCATCTGCAAATAAGGACAGTTTTACTTCTTCTTTTCCAATCTGGATGCCTTTTATTTCTTCTTCGTGTCTGATCGCAATGGCTAGTACTTCCAGTACTATGTTGAACAGGAGTGGTGAGAGGGGGCATCCCTGTCTTGTTCCTGTTTTTAGGGGGAATGGTTTTAGTTTTTGCCCATTGATTATGATGTTGGCTGTGGGTTTGTCATATATGGCTTTTATTATGTTGAGGTATGATCCCTCAATTCCTATCTTGCTGAGAGTTTTTATCAAGAAAGGGTGTTGGATTTTGTCAAATGCTTTTTCCGCATCAATTGATATGACTATGTGGTTTTTCTCTCTCAATTTGTTTATGTGATGTATCACATTTATTGATTTGCGGATATTGTACCATCCTTGCATCCCTGGGATAAATCCTACTTGGTCATGGTGTATGATCTTTTTGATGTACTGCTGGATCCGATTTGCTAGGATTTTGTTGAGGATTTTGGCATCTATGTTCATGAGGGATATTGGCCTGTAGTTCTCTTTCATTGTATTGTCTTTATCTGGTTTTGGGATTAGGGTGATGTTGGCTTCATAGAATGAGCTGGGAAGTGCTCCTTCCTCTTGGATCTTTTGACATAGTCTGAGGAGGATAGGTTTTAGGTCTTCCTTGAATGTTTGGTAAAACTCCCCTGTGAAGCCATCTGGCCCCGGGCTTTTGTTTGCTGGAAGCTTTTTGATTACTGCTTCGATTTCCTCCATAGTTATTGGCCTATTGAGATTTTTAGATTCTTCCTGGTTAAGTTTTGGAAGGTTGTATTTATCTAGGAATATGTCCATTTCCTCCAGGTTGTCTAGTGTGTTGGAGTAGAGTTGTTCATAGTATTTTCTAACAATCCTTTGTATTTCTATGGGGTCTGTTTTTATTTCTCCTCTTTCATTTCTGATTTTGTTTATTTGGGTCCTCTCTCTTTGTTTCTTGGTGAGCCTGGCTAGAGGTGTATCAATCTTGTTTATCCTTTCAAAGAACCAGCTCTTGGTTTTGTTGATCTTTTGTATTGTTTTTTTGGTCTCTATGTCGTTTATCTCCGCTCTGATCTTTGTTATTTCCTTCCTTCTGCTTACAGTGGGCTTTTTTTGTTGCTCTCTTTCTAATTCTTCGAGTTGTAGAGTTAGGTCATTTATTCTCATTGTTTCTTGTTTCTTGCAGTAGGCTTGTAGAGCTATGAACTTCCCTCTCAAGACTGCTTTTGCTGTGTCCCATAGGTTTTGGATTGTTGTGTTTTCATTGTCATTTGTTGCCATGATGTTTTTTATTTCTTCTTTGATCTCACTGGTGACCCAGTCGTTGTTTAATAGCATGCTATTTAGTCTCCATGTGTTTGATTTTTTTGGATTGTTTTTGTTGTAATTGATTTCCAGTTTTATGCCTTTGTGATCTGAGAAGATACTTGATATGATTTCAATTTTCTTGAATTTGAAGAGACTTTGTCTGTGACCCAATATATGGTCTATCTTTGAAGATGACAAATGTGCACCCGAGGAGAATGTATATTCTGTGACTTTGGGGTGAAATGTTCTGAAGATGTCAATTAATTCCATCTGATCTAGTGAGTCATTTAGGATTGATGTTTCTTTGCTGAGTTTCTGTTTAGAGGATTTGTCCAGTGGAGATAATGGGGTGTTAAGATCCCCTACTATGATTGTATTGCTGTCAATCTCTCCCTTGATCTTCTCCAGAAGATTTCTTACGTATTTGGGTGCTCCTATATTGGGTGCATATATATTTACCAGAGTTATTTCTTCTTGTTGGACTGCTCCCTTTAGTATTATGAAGTGGCCTTCTTGATCTCTTTTTATGTCCTTCACTTTGAGATCTAATTTGTCAGATATAAGTATTGCTACCCCAGCTTTTTTTTCACTTCCATTGGCCTGAAAAACCTTTTTCCATCCCTTTACCATCAGTCTGTGTGCGTCTTTTTTTGTGAGGTGGGTTTCCTGTAGACAGCAGATATATGGGTCATGTTTTCTTATCCACTCATTTACCCTATGCCTTTTGACTGGGGAATTTAATCCATTTACATTTAAAGTTATTATTGATAGAAACTTGTTAGTCACCATTTTTGTTCTTTACCGCTGCGTTCCTTCTTTGTTTCCTGTTTTTTCTATTTACAGCAGACCCTGTAGCATTTCTTGCATTGCTGGTTTGGTTGTAATAAACTCCCGTAGACCGTTTTTGTCTGTGAAGCTCCTGATTTGACCCTCAATTTTGATTGATAGCCTCGCTGGGTATAGTATTCTTGGATTCAGACCCTTCCTTTGCATGACTTTGTATATTTCATTCCATTCCCTTCTTGCCTGATGTGTTTCTGTTGAGAAATCGGTCGCTAGTCTGATGGGGGATCCTTTGTAGGTAACTTTCTGTCTCTCTCTGGCTGCTTTTAAGATTCTTGCTTTGTCGTTGGTGTTTGCCAATTTAATTATTATGTGCCTTGGTGTCGGTCTTTTCAGGTTCATTTTGTTTGGGACTCTGTGAGCTTCTTGGATTTGTGTGAGTTTTTTCCTCCCTATATCAGGGAAATTTTCTGTTACTATTTTTTCAAACAGGTTTTCTATTCCTTGCTCAGTTTCCTCTCCTTCTGGCACCCCTATTATTCGGATGTTGTTTCGTTTAGCATTGTCCCAGAGTTCTCTTAGGCTCTCCTCCTGCTTTTTAATTTTTTTTTCTAGAAGCTGTTCTGTTTGGGTATTTTTTTCTACCTTGTCTTCTAGCTCGCTGATGCGGTCCTCTGCTTCTTCTAGTCTACTGTTGATGCTTTCTATTGAGTTCTTTATGGCAGTGATGTCGTTTTTCATTTCTTCTTGGTTTCTCTTCATTTCCTCTTGGTTCTTCTTCATTTCCTCTTGGTTCCTACACATATTGTTGAATTGGTCTTCTATTTTTTTCATCCACCTTATGACCATTACTCTGAATTCTTTCTCTGACAGGTTGCTTGCCTCCATTGCCTCCATTTCGTTTACTTCCTTTTCTGATGATGCCTGTTTTTCTCTCATATTTGGGTTGGTTCTTTGTTTCACCATGATTTCTCTTCTCAAGGTGTTTGGTTATGTAGTTCTCTCTCTGCTGCGCTGATTCAAAGGCACAAAATACAACACAACAAGGCACAACGTACAAGGCAACAAACTAAATGCATTCACGATATTAATAACCCCAAATAAAGGTGACCCCCCGAGCGAAGAGAATTAGGGGATATAGAAGAAAAAAGAGAAAAAGATTAAAGAGAAAAATAAAAAACAAAAAGGAGTGCCGAAATGAGATTGGGAAAAGGGAGAGAAGAAAAAAAAACAAAAATACCAAAAAAAAAAAAAAAGTAAGAGAATGAAATAGAGGTGGGGAAGAGGCTATTTGTATGGGGAGAGCGAGGGATTGGAAATTAGATATATAAGTAGGGTGAAATTTAGACAGTGGTTAGAGAGAAGGAATAGGTAAAATCCAAAGCAGGAATAGGGTAAGAGAAACAGGACAACAAAAGGGGAAAAGTGAGGAAGAGAGTTTTGGCTTAAGGGTAAATGTGAGCTAGAGAGAAATGATGCTAAAGGAACGATGAAAATAGTGTGTATAACACTAATCCCAAAATAAAATAAAGAAAAATTAAAAAAATAAAAAAAAAATAAAATGACACTTGAAAAAATGGTAAAAGGATAGCAATAATACTGGTTAAAAAAATGTAGTAATTAAAAAGGTAAAATCAAGTGATGAAAAAAAAATAAAATAAAATAGGTTCTTAATGAAATGGTGAAAAAAGAATTTAAAAAAAAATATATATATATAAAAATATTCGGAAGTGAAGGTGCTTCAGATCTTCCACTCTTCTTTTTGGCACGCCTCAGTCCTGCCAGGCATTCAGGGGAGTGTTGAACTTCCCTGCGATACACTGTCCCTCCGTGCAGTAAACCACAGACCTGATTTTTAGGCAGCTTGTATTTGTTTACCAGACTGCCTTTATTTGTGATCGCAGAAGAGACAGTTCATGGCTCTGCCTCTGGGTGGCAGTGTGTCTGGATTGACCTCCGAGGCTATAAGTCCTCTCTATCAGTAGGGTTTTTTGTTTTGTTTTGTTTTGTTTCCCTCTATGGTATTGGGAACTGATTCAGGAAAGACCACTGCCCAGAGCTGGTTCCTTGCCACTGCCCGCTGTTTCCCAGGCTCCCCAAAAAGAACTTTCTCCTACAGGCTCTGTGAATGACCCCAACGGGGGAATCCCATGCACTGGGTTTAATAATCAAATGCACGGATCTAAGGGGAACTGTAACAAGAGCCTGATAGTTGTGCGAATTCGCAAGCCTCCACCTTCCAGGTCTGCGCACAGTCTCCGCGCGCAGTCTCCGCGTGCTCACTCGCCCCTGGCACCAAGCAGCCAGCAGATTGGCAAAGTCCAAGGCTGCTCCCTTACATCCAGTCCAGCTATGGGCTCATTTTTCGCGTTCCCTTCTGCCAGCAGCCCTGTGGGGCCCCTTCCCCACTCGCGGGTCACGCTGGTCCCAACGGCTGCAGACTCTGTGGGGCGCAGATTCCGCCCCGCGCGCGCGCGCGAGCTCGGTCCTCCCTCCAACCCGAACTTCAAACCGCACCTTTAGGGGATGTCCAACCTTTCCGTGAGAAGAAGCAGTGCTCGTCTGAGTTCAGGCAGTGACGCTGCTGGAGATCCCTTGTTTCCAGGTTAGTAGCTGGTCTCTGGATGCCGGCAACAACCACCCAAGATGGCGCAGTCTCCACTGCTTAGCTGGCGCACCACGAAAGGCTTCAGCCACAGTCTCCAACCGTCCTTTTTTTCCTGGGGGTTCTCGATCTTTCCTAGCTGCAGACAGTCTCTCAGCTGAAAATCCTCTGCCTATTCGGGCTGCATGTTACCCGTTTCAGCTGCTCACCCTTATCTGCTCCAGGACAAGGCACAGGACGAGTCCGTTTATACCGCCGCCATTTTTTCGGTCACCTTGTACTTACCTTTTTAGAGTCTCCTAACTTTTTCTTCCTAAGGCAAGTGCCTGCCTCACCCGCCCTGGTCCCAACCGTTTCACCCTATGTCAGATAAAAACATGGCCTGGTCATTTTTTTCCAAGGGATTATCTGGCATAAAAATGGCTCTTCCGCCTACAATCCACAGAGTGGGTGGCAATTAATCACTCAGAGACATCCATGACATTTGTACACTGTTAAACTGCTAACAATCTGGCATGACCAGAAAGCAGGGACCTGCCAGTCCATGCTTCCCCTCCATCCTGCCCTCCTCATTGTAATCACTGCTAGTCTGCCAGTTACAGAGAGTCGGTTAACAGCACGCAGCCTGTGTTCCATGTAGAGCGTCAGATGAGAGGGGATTGCCAAGAAATTTCTTTCTTTTTCAACCCAAACTTTTGCAAAATTGAGCCAGCTCTAAAGGTCAAAGGAGAACAGCACTCTCATACTTTTTTGTTTCCTTTGTCAGCAAACAGTGTGAAAGAATCCAGGCCTTAATAAGGCCGATTCTTCAAGTAAGACTGAGCAGAAATCAGAATGCAGAAACCTGTGCCATTTTGTCAAGATACATGCTAGATTTCAAAACCCCTAACTCCCAATCAAAGTAGTGTTTATATGGTCTATTTTCCAATCATATCTTCATTGAGAAAGAGACCACAAAGCAGAGATGTACTTTTAGTCACATGTACTTTATTCATCATTTGTAACTAATGAAGAGAATAAGAAAAAAGGGAGATCTTAAGATATATGAACCTAGACAAGAAAGCCATGTTAGGGCCATTATAACTAAACTAGAGGCCCAGTGCACAAAATTCTTTATTCCTAACATCTCAATTAGTGTTTTGTAAAATTGGCCAACATCTAGCATCAGTTGACTTTACATAAAGGAGATTGCTCTCAATAATGTGGGTAGGATTCATCCAATCAGTTGAAATGCTTTCAAAGCAAAACTGAGATTTGCTAGAGGAAGAAGAAATTCTGCCTCAAGACTACAGCATCTGCTCATGCCTGAGAGTCTTCACCTGCTGGCCTGGCCTGCAGATTGTAGATTAGCCAAATCCCACAACTATGTGAGCCAGCTCCTTGAACTAAACCTGTTTCTATGTGTATGTGTGTATGTATATACTTACACATAACATATATCATATGCATTACACACACACACACGTATTACATATACTTATATAGACAGCCATTTGGTTCTGTTTCCCTGGAGAACCTGGAACCTATATAGAGTTACTACTTTCCTGAGAGTAACTTCTTTTCCAACTACATAGATTCATTTTATTAAACACATACTTAAAAGCATATTTGTTATTTTTAGAGGTGATGATGATAACTACCATTTATTTATAACACCATCTTGGCAGACACTACTTTGGCCCTTTATATTCTTTATTTAAACCTCATCATTTGTGCTTGTCTTGTTTGTTCTTTCTTCTAAAAATGGCTCTCAATCAACTAAGCAAACTGGTATGAACATTGCATTAAACTTCACTTTATTCACAAGTATGGAATTTACCTTTAAGTGCAATTAACAGATTGTTTCTATTATTCCCACAGATTCTGTTAAAGTTTAGCATTTCAAAATGGAGCAAGGATTGTCTAATGCATATTATGCTTTACAATAAAAAATGTGTAGCCGAAACTGGTTTGGCTCAGTGGATAGAGCGTCGGCCTGCGGACTGAAAGGTCCCAGGTTCGATTCCGGTCAAGGGCATGTGCCTGGGTTGCGGGCATATTCCCAGTGGGAGATGTGCAGGAGGCAGCTGATCGATGTTTCTCTCTCATCGATGTTTCTGGCTCTCTGTCTCTCTCCCTTCCTCTCTGTAAAAAAATCAATAAAATATATTTTTAAAAAAATGTGTAAATCAAAAGAAAAAGGGAAGGGAAAGAAAAAGAAAGCTCTCTCAGTGATTGATATTTGTCCTAAAGTCCTTGGAACTTTTAAGGTAATAAAATGCAAATAGGGTGACACAGATTATCATGGAAGTATAAAAGTTGAGAGCTAGAAAATAATTTGAAAATTACTTCACACAATTCTCTCTCTGGGCTTCCTTATTTCATATATTACTGCATTGCAAGAGGAAGAGAGAGGAAGTAACACACTTCCTGCATACCCACCACTACACTAGGAGCTTTTCAGATGTTAATCTAATGCAACGTGCATACCAGCCATGGCATTTTCTGTAATGTACAGATGAGGAACTCAAGGCTTGGAGACTCAAAAGTAACCCATCTACCAAGCCTTGTAATGCTTGCCATTCTCATCGACCCCTTCTAAGGTGTCCCCACGGAGGTGGTCACAGCTAAGTGGCTCATTAAGCACAGGTGGCCCCTGTCTCAGAACCTACATCTAAAATTTGCCCTAGTTAATCAACGTAACTCATATTCTCTTCTGAAACAGTGATGGTGTCCAGGGCAATGGGATTTGCTGATTGGCTGAAGATTTTTAGAGGAAACTAAAAACGTTGAGAGTAATTGCATGAGAGAGTGCTAAAGTAAGAGATATGAAGCACAGACTACATGGACCCACATAGATGCTAGAAGTTGAGGTTTCATATTATACCATAAAATACAGATGTGCAATGAATGCATACAACCGAGAAGGTATGAGCAGAGGGGCCGGTGCCCAATCACCTGACACCAGTGCTCCATTTCCCTTTGGTACCTTCCCTTCCCTCAGCAACATAACGGAGAGTAGCTTGAAAAATATGATACTAATCTAGTTAGGGGAAATGTAGACACTCTAACTTGGCAAGGCATTAATAAACACTGGGAAATGTCTAGAGGACTACAGGCGAGATCTTTCAGAAAATATGTCAACAAAGAACTCCCCAAACACTCATACAATTGCTAAAAAGTCCTTCCAAAGGTAAATTCAGTGCTGGCAGGGAAGTGAAGGTTCTGAGCGATTTCTGGGGCCTCCAGTGCTGGCTCTGTTATAATGGGGGCCGAGTTTATTTCTCTGTGGGGGAAACTAGAAAAAGCAATAAATTCAGACTCTTTGATGTCTAGAAACAGACCTGCTAGCCACCCCACCTCTTAGTGGCATTTGTCTTGGGAAGGGAGGGCCATTCATTTCCTCTGCCTTTGAGATAAGGAAACATGAGTCATTTCAATTGCAAATAGAGTATAAGGAATTACTGAGTCTGGGAGGTTGTGCTCTGCAATGTATTTTAGGAGGAGTTAGGCAGGGGGAATATCAGTCCTGCTGCATACATTGTAAAGGGAGAGTGGGGGAAATGCATTCTGTGATCACCTATCATGAATTTTTCTTGTTTCATGCACTGGTTACCTAAACCATATATATATATATACTATGTATATACAGTGAACAAAAAGGGGTGCTATAATAAATCATAAATTCCTAACCGGGCAGATCATGGTCAGTAGTAATGTCCTAAGCCTATAACTTCTTTTTTATTTTAATACATTTGTATTGATTTCAGAGAGAAAAGGGAGAGGGATAGATAGATAAACATATCAATGATTAGAGAGTCATTCATCCTGCACACCCCCCATTGGGGATCAAGCCCCCAACCTGGGCATGTGCCCTGCCTGAGAATCAAACTGTGACCTTCCGGTTCATAGTTCAATGCTCAACCACTGAGCCACCATGGCTGGGCCTAAGCCTATAAGATCTTCAGTGGAAGACTTTTTTTTTTACTTTAAATTTATTTATTGTCTAAAGTTTTACATATGTCTCCTTCCCTGCCCCCCCACCCCCCAAAGCATTCCCACCCTGGGCAAGCCCCCACCCCACCGGCCCAGTGTCTGTGTCCATTGGTTATGCTAATATGCATGCAAACAAGTCCTTTGGTTGCTCTCTAACTCCCCCCTCCCCTGCCATTTGTCTCTGATCTATTCTTGTTCATCAAATTCAGTGGAAGGTTTTTAAGCAAGCCCTGCCCATTGTTCTGTGCATCTAGGTTAACAGTCTTTGACATGCCAGAATTAATACTTTCACGGAGTGTTAATTGGACCCTCCATCAATACAGTGTTCTATAGCTGGTGAATGTTATGGGAATTTCCTCAAAATGGTTCTGCCCACACAGCTTGGCCTACACACGAGCCCCTCCCACTTTCCTCCCATGCTCCTGAGCACAGCTTGGTCCCCAGAAGAGCTCCCAGTTTTGCAGGCATCATTGTCTGTGTACTTTCCCACCCATTCCTTAGGACACTGGTAACCACAAAATCTGTGTCAACTGTATCAGAACCAAAACAAGATCTCAGTTCACTTTTGCTCATTTCAATCATTTTTCTTACATATTTGTAGCTCCGTTTTCCAAAGAAAAAAAGTCCCCATCCTCTATCTATAAGGCAGTAACACCCTCTATTCTTCCTCTCTCCCCGACCATGGACATGCTTTGCCCCCAAGGAGGGGGACAAGCACAAAATGTGCTCCCAAGGTCCCCAAATGGGGTCATCACACAAAAAAGTGGAATGTGTTGTTATTGTTGTCTGTTTGGTATGAAGGGGAGAGGCAAGAAGATTCTAAATAGAACAAGGTGTAATCGCAATCCTCTCTTCTCAGAACTGTTTGATTTCTACACTCGCCCCTCTCAGGTGAAGCTGGTTGGAAGGAGGCTGCCCGGGGAATATGAGCTGGCCCACCACTTCGCGTTCCCCATAGGCCAAAACCAAACCAAAACAAAACAAGAATACTCCAAAGAGAACACAGAACTACTGGTACAAATAGAAGCTTTGGGTTTTGTCATAGTCAAGCTCAGATCAGATCAGATGAAGATTTGGGGCTGAAGCAATACAGAGTGAGAGTTTTCCCACAGTATTTATTCCCTAGCTGAGGTAGCAGTGACCTTGGGAGGCACTGGTCTAGCATCCGAAGTCAGAATGTAGCTGTAACACAATCTGTCTATATTGTTAATGAAAGGGCGAGGGCTATGCCCTTCATCTTGCCCCGTACCCTCCATGTTGGGGCAGCCGCCATGTGCTCAGGAAAGTACCTTCTTCCAGGAAGCCCAGGCCTCTGCTGGCCACGCCCGGAGTCTTCTTAAACTAACCAATGACAATCAAGGGACATGCGCGCCATAGAGATGACCACATCCTGTGTAACAAGACCCGACTTGTGCCTGGCCAATCGGCAGGGCCCACAGTCAGCTCCCCTCCCCTCACTCCACCCCCTATTAAAACCCTGTTTTTCCCCACGGTGGGGACACTCTGCTTCCGGTCACTGCGCCGGCCAGGAGGGGGAGGAGAGCTAGCTCAAATAAAGGGCCCTCTGCTTTTGCATCGGACTGGCTGGCTCCCTGGTGTGGTTTTCTTGGGGATCTTGAAATCTGGGCACAACAGTTAAAAGGCCTGGCTCATTTAAAATAGTGTTATGAAATTGATGCCCAATGACTATTAGTGGTAATTCTGAGTGTAAAGGAACAGTCAATTGGGTGAGTTTTGTGGCAGAAAATGGAATTAACATATAACTACTATATGTTAATACAGCTACTATATGGTACCACAGGACTAACAGATTTGACAGAGCCTCACACTTATTCCTTACAACTCCAATCACAGTCCTGTCTCCCTGACGTCTCAATACCTGATGAACTAAATGTATCAATCTGCAAGTTCATTATTATTGCTCTCATGTGCCAGGTAAAATTAAAATTCAAAAAGTGTCACTTCTATGAGGTTATACTTTAATATATTCATGAATGTGGCCAGTTATATCTGTGTTATGAGAAAAATCTAGTCAAAACTCACTCTGTCCATGTGTTATGTCCTCAACAATTTGTCCAGTGAATTGGCCAAGTCGAGGAAACAGCCAATGGACAGATTGATTGTTTTTTAATGTAATTGGTTTCTGAGGTGCTTTGTACACAAGCAATACTTGCTACAGAGCAGGCAAATATGTAATTATTATTAACAATAAACAGATAATATATCCACAAATAGTTGTCTGGATTTGTCTGAAAAGTTATAAAGAATTCTCTTACATATACAATAGTCCTATGATTCCTAGGTTGTATATACATTCTTTACCATAAAAATTCAGACCATTTTCTTGGGTGTAGGAACCCTGAAGTAGGTAAAAGCTAGCCAATTGTTACAAAAAAAAAAAAAAAAAAAAAAAAAAAAAAAAAGAATAACTATGCTTGAGTTAGAAGCTTTTACATAATAAGAAAATGGGATTTTTTTCTTTTACTTTCATTTTCTTCTCAACATATTATTTTATTTATTTTTCTTCATGGTTTTTCAAATTTATTCTTCATGAGCATTTTTATTTTAGTTTAAAGTATATTTATCATTGGAGCCAAAGAGAGAAATAACAGAGTGAGTGTTGAGTAGATGGACATTTAGATCAACATTTTCCATGAGAAAAGATGGAAATTTGTAACCTACCTTCTCTTTTCCTTTTATATGTAAACTAGAGGCCCTCGCAGCCCTGGGGTCATCTGGAAGGATGTCCAGAAGGACATCCGGTCTAATTAGCATATTGGGCAGTAAATCTGAAGAATTTGCAAATAGCTAGGTACATACTGACCAAGATATTCTTTCTTCAATTTTCATCTCATAATTATCTTTATGCAAGTTAATACTACTTGATTATACTGGTTTTGTATTCTATAATTTACATGATTCTTACATATACAATTACCAAATTTGATCTTTAAAACATCTAGTGAAATATTCACTATATTTTTATTCCATTTTATAAATAAAAGCACTAAAAGTCAAATAGGTGAAATGAGCTGCCCAAGATTACACAGTAGAAAGTTCTGAAATTAGGACTCAACTGTAGTGGCTGCTGGTCTCGTGACCTTCCTAGGAGAGCAATAGCCAAGCATGAGCCTCACACCAGAAATGCTGTCTCCTGTCCCTACATGTAGCAAACCCCAGTGCCAACATCATAAGCTCAATCATCCAACTTCTACTCAACAAACAGTGAATGACCAATTTCTAAGGGACCCAACACAAGGTAAAGGGGAAAATATGGCATGTGCCCTTAAGAAACTCATCAATAAAAAAGAGCAATTCTACCCAAAAGTCTCCTTCTGTGACCAATAATCTCAGGAAGTCCTGGAGAGATAATCATTATACATTTACTTATAAGCTCTCAATTCTTACAGCCAGTGGTCAGGCATTACAAGACTCAGGTATACAGGCATATAAAAGACAGTCACATTCTTATATTTCAAATATCACATATGTCCAAATATTAGCTGTTACACTGTAACTAATTTACATTAACCTGTTCTATATTTAAGGCCTATAGAGGGATTTTCTAATGACCAAAGGGGGAAAAAACATATTACAAAGTGATGAATACAAGGGGGTTGGTGGCCCTGAAGTGCAGATCAGAATGCTCTAGGAAAGCATAGGACCATGAGAGTCAGAGAGGTAATCATGGGTGATGCCCAGTCAAGCTTTTTACCAGCCAAGGTGGTGGGGATACGCGAGAAGAGATGGGTGCTTAGAGCACACAAGAACAATTTTAATATTGGTTTAAGCAAGACTAAAACAAAAAATAAGCATTTTTAGTTGAAGTAGGAAGGAAATTAATGTTTACCAAGAGCCTACTATGCTAAACATTTTATATTAACTGCATGGAATATCATTTTTCTTAATTCACTACAAATAACGAGGACCCTTTTTGCATTAACAATCCCTTGCAGTAATTAAACTCTAGTTTATTTGTTTATTGAACTGCATTTAATGTATTCATTGTGTTATGGGGAAAAGATAAGCAAAGGATTGCCTTGAGGAATTGATTAGAATGAAGTAACTAAAAATAGTACATCTGCAAACACCAAATCCAAGCTATTTACTTACCTTAACACATTCCAGCTGCTTTAGGTATTTGTGACACAGACAATGAACGCTTTGATATCATAAGAGAAATCTTTCTTAATATATTCCTTTTAGCAATATGGTGGTGACTGTGATTCTTAAAGATTTCATTGTAACCCATCGAATTTCTATTTCCCCTTTTCCACTTAATAAAGAGAAAGAAAACTCGGAGGGTTAGCAGATGACCTCATGCTTTTCCTTCCTTCAGTCTCTGCTGCAAACAGAGCCAGGAGGGGGAAATGAATTCAGCTAACACAACGTTCCCTCTTTTATTGTTAGTGGCTAAAAGATTTCTGAAACTAGAGAATTTTTTCCCCTGTGAGATACCACAGAGAAAATTCGAGCTAGCCTGAAAGATAAAGGTTATATTAGATTACATTGTGGCTACGCAGGTCTGCACCAATCAGGGTTTGATAAGGAAGACATGACTACATATTTTAAATAGAGAGAATTTAATTTATGGAATTGGGGGCACAAGCAACAGAACAGCTTGGTGAAAACAGGAGACAGTAAGAAAAGCAGAGATTAGGGAAATCAGGAAGCCACGTACACCCCTAGGATAAGACCGGTAGTGGTAACAGCACAACCCAAGGGCTAGGTCATTCAAGGCTAACTGAGGCTAGGGTGGGCTTGTCCGGCCTGAGTTGGGGCTATGGGGGAGGTAAATCCTGAGGCAGGGAGAAGGGTAGAGAATTCCCCTGACTTCTCCCCTCTTCCCATCCACCCTCCTCAACAGAGGAAGCGCAAGGAACGGATCTATGGGGCAAACAAGTCTGAATCAGCAAAAGACCTCAGAAACAGAATTCTTTTGTTACACTGTACTTCACATCTTACTTACCAGAACCGAGCTGTGCGAGATGCAGTTCAGTTTTGGCCCCTTGAGGTGCAACACCATCTCCCCAGGTCAGGCCGATAACCTCTCTCCAGTGTGAAAAGCAGCTGTCGGCCTGAAGTGGAAATATATGTGAGAATTGTTTGTGAATTCATGTTTGACACCTGAAACGTACCCTTCCCGATGGGGATTCCAGAAATCTCTGGGTGGGATTAGGCAGGAGTAAGGAAAGGAAAGTTTCTCCAACATAAAAGGAGGCAAATTCAGTGAAACTTCCATTATGAGCATAAATAGGACCCAGCATCACCTTGAGACTGGCAATTCCTGGGACAATTCAGATGACTAATGCACATAACCAAACACAAACACATCACAATGTCAGAAGTGATGATCATGCCTGTACTTTCTGAAATTTCAGATGAGTCTATATTACTTGCAGTCATTTTTAAGGTTCTAACTTAGAGTACTTACTGCTTTCTGATTTCCTGATTGGAGCTTGAATCACTCAGACCTTCTCTGGGTGGCTAGCATCTCATTATCCATCTCAAGGCAGATCAGCAAGGCCCTGCCTTCCAGGTGCCGCTCATTTGGGAGCACATCTAATTGGCCTGCCTTGTCACAACCTGGCCTTCAAGTTCTGACTTCTGAGTTCTTCTGAGAAGCTCTGATCAAGACGGGTCTCAGGCTTTAATGTTCCCCTCATTGTGACTAAACTTCAGGCAAGTTTCTTCCTGATGATAGGCCCCTGTCCTCCCTTTTCTGAGAGCATTTCCTTCCGAAAACTGGTATTCACAATTTTCTGCCCCTTTTGAAATATATATAAATCTCCCAAGAAGCCTTTTACCAATTTGGGGACCTAGGAAATGTCTTTCTCAAAGACCCGAGAAGCATCTCTTTGCAAAGGAAAATTCAAAGGCGCGAGCTCCCTAGCCTCCAGTCTCTGTGGGAGGGCAGGAGCCTAGCGTCACGGGGCACCTTGCTTCAAACTGTAAAACCACCTCCCTTCGTGCAGATAGGAGAAAGTTTACTTTTCCTTTGGGTAAAGCCAGTTAGTAAATACAGGTGGCCATGATTCCCCCATCACAGTCCTTGAAAAATCCTCCTGTGAGCAAGGTCTGTGAACTCAAGTTTGACACCTGCAACATCCCCTTCTCCGGTTCAATTCAATCTCTCCCTTTGCAGTAGTCTTGCATGAAGTGTTCCTTGCCTATTCCCCCCCTCCCCTTTTTTTCATGGCAATTCTTATTTTGACACCTCCCTGTTCCTCCTGGGCTCATCCTATAAATCATTCATGGTTTTTTAGCAAGGGGAAATAGGGTTCGTAGTTGACGCCTTCATCTCCCCGGGGTGCATGCTCTAAAAGGTCCCTCTTAAAGCAAGTTGCCTTTTATAAGACAAGTTTGCCTTACTCTCAAAAGGCCTCCAATTAAGAAAATGTTGTTAGGTTCCATTCTCTCCTCTCTCCTTTTTCTCTCTTCTCTCTCTACAAATACCACACACACACACACACACACACACACACACACACACACATCTTTCTATCTCATTTGAGGAAAGTCCGTACCCTTCTCATGTATTTAGAAAAGAAACTGCAGTGAAAGACTTGTCACCCAGCTGCTGGAAGGGCTATTGGTGGAAAGCCTTCAGTTTCCACCTCTTTCAGTGATTGCTTCACTGCAGAGAGTACCCTTGACTAGGACTCCTTGTCCGTCAAACACAAGTGCCCTCACTCCATGGCTGACAGATGCAGGGGTTTAATGATTTGGGCCTCTTGGCCAGACTCAAGACAATGCTTCAGCACACCCTTCCAGTTCCAAAGCCCCCATGGAATTGACTAAAACTCATTGGGCCTACATCATAGTTTAACTTCTCCTTCTGCCTCATTCTGCTGCCTTCCCCCTCATTCTTCAAGGGTCATCCCAAGGATACCTTATAATAAATATCATGTCCACCTTAGAGTCAGGAAATGCAACTTGCAACAGAGTTGTTATGAGAATTAAATGTATGTGAAATTCCTACAGAATCTCTGAAGTGAAAACCAACTGAAAGGTAAAAATAATGACCACTTAGCTTTTTTTAAAATATATATATATATTTTAATTTCAGAAAGGAAGGGAGAGAGAAAGAGAAAAAGAAACATCAATGATGAGAGAGCATAATTGATCAGCTGCCTCCTGCATGCCCCACACTGGGGATTGAGCCTGCAACGCGAGCATGTGCCCCAACCAGGGAATTGAACCCTGACTTCCTGGTTCATAGGTTGATGCCCAACCACTGGGGCACGCCAGCCAGGCAACCACTTAGCTTTAATATGTATTATTTCATTCTCACAAAAACTGCAGGATAGATATTTTCTCCTTTATATTCAGGTGAGAAAAAGAAGGTTCATGAATGTCAAAATTCTGGGCCCACCTAACCCAGTTTAGCTACCAAGTGGCAGTGACTGGCATTGGACCTGAGGTCTCTGTGACTCTCCTTCCTCCTATTGATTCATAATCTACCACAACCTCAACTCAGTTAAGACAGCTTTTTGACTATGTGCAGTTTATGGACGTGAAAGCTATGACTCTTAGGAAATAAGAGTATTAAGATGAAAGATAAAAGTGCTTTCAGGTGGGAAGAGTGTATTTGAGAACAACCAGTGAAAAGTTCAGCCGCCTCCTCCCCATCAGCGCCAGGATGTGCTCCTGCTGAGAACAGAGAAAGGTTGTCAAGTCTATTAACCTCGGCAAATGTAAATGGGGACTCAGATGCTCTCATCTAAAAGAAAATCCTTTCCAACAGATGGCCAGGTTTAACAAGTTGGTATTGAGACCGAAGCTTCCAACCAGATCCTCTGTAGAAAAGCTGAATCAAATCTAACCAAAAAGACTTCAGCCAATCTACTTTCTGAGGCTTATATTGATTCCAGGAATGACCAGCTTTTAAGTAGCAGGACATCTTGCTAATGCCAGTATCCACATGGCAGACCAGACTGTTTTATTATTTGATCAAGGAGGCCTGATGTGGTGACCAGGAGACTGTCTAACATGGGACAACCCTGCAAGAAGAAATAATCTCCTCCTTTGAACAATGTTTATTGGGCAGTTATATGCCAAGCACTGACTCTGTAGCTGGAGGAACCAAGTAAGGAAATGGCAGTACTTGACATTAAAGAGGCCATGGACCAATGAAGACCAATGGCTAAGTGAGCAATTTTGATCGTGTGCTTTAAAACGACACCAGGGATAACAATGGGTACAGTGAGAGAACATAGACACATCTTCTAAGCTCCCTTATTCTAGTACATTGATTCTCAAAGTCTGCTTCCTGGACCATCAGCATCAGCATCACCTGTGAACTTGTCAGAAAGACAGATTTCTGAGCCCCTTGGGAGACCTGTTGAACTAGTCCTCGGTGATACTGATGAATACTAAAATTTTGAGAACCACTCCTCTTGTCCACTGGTTCTTAAACCTGGCTGGACATTGGAATTGTCTGGGTTTTAGGTAATACTGGTGCTTGCATCTCCTCCCCAGAGATTCAGATTTAATTGGTAGAGTGTGGTCTTAGCATTGAAAAAGACCTTAAAATCTCCCCAGGTGATTCAACGTCCTACCCCCAGTGAGAATCACCGTTCTGTCCTAATACTTAGAGTTTCTGGCTTATGGCAGGCATGGGCAAAGCCTGCCTCTTCATCTGGCATTGCTATTTCCTGCCTCTTTTTCATGATAGGCTGGCCACAATCCTCAGTCCACCTTTACTTTGCCTTGGCTGGGCCCAGCAGCTCACTTGTCAAACATTTTTTAAGATTATTCACATATTAGTAATATGACGCCAACTCAGAATAACCCTGTGAAGGAGGTAACGCAAAATATGCCAAATGAAACTAATGTTAGTTGTTTATATGACAAACAGTAGTGACTACAGAGGAAACATCACTGTGAGGGTACAGATTTTTGTGACTTAAAATTCCTCAATAATGTTGCACATAGGTTAAATATGTCTGTGTAGTGGGGATAAATAAAAAATACAGAATATAAAAGAAATTGTCTCCATCATGGAGATATAAAAGAAATTGTCTCCATCATGGAGAGAAGAGCAACTATAAGCCTGAAATAAAAAAAAGAAGGCAGAAATTTGAGCCACATGAACTTGGGTTGAAATCCCAGCTCCCACATTTACCAGTTTTATGGCTTTGGGTAAGTCGCTTAATCCTTCTGACCTCATAGCCTTTATCGGTGAAATGCAACTCATTCATACTTACTTTGCAGAGAAATGATGCCCTGCAGTACATCAGCGCAGGGCAATCCCTCAGTCAGTGGCCATTATGAGCGTTATGGTGCTGGATTTATAATACAAGGTAATAAGAGCACTATGCTCACATCGTAGTATAATTCTCTAAAATCTCTATAAAGAAATGCTGTTAATATAATTTAACAGATGAGAAAACTGGGGCTTACAGGGGGCAGTAACTTACCAACTGTCACAAAAACGAGAACAGAATTCATGGTAGAATCAAGCAGACTTTCTGGTGAGCAGCCTACAACTGGGCTCTTCAAACATGAATGTGCACACAAATCCCCTGGAGATTTTATTAAAATGCTGCTTCTGATTTAGGAGGTCGGGGGTGGGGTCTGGAATTCGCCATCTCTAACAAGGACCTAGGTGATGTGAAGCAGCATTTTAATAAAATCTCCAGGGGATTTTATTAAAATGCTGTTTCTGATGAATTTGGCAATGTAGCAGGATACAAAATTAACCCCAAGAAATCTGAGGCATTTCTATACACCAATAGTGAACTTTCAGAAAGAGAGATTATAAAAACAACCCCGTTTACCATCGCCCCCAAAAAATTAAGCTACCTAGGAATAAACTTAACTAAAAAGGTAAAAGACCTCTACTCAGAAAACTGCAGGACGTTGAAAAAAGATATAGAGGAAGACATAAACAGATGGAAGAACATACCGTGCTCATGGATTGGTAGAATCAACATCATTAAAATGTCCATACTACCCAAAGCATCTATAATTCAACGCACTTCCCATTAAAAACCAACGGCATACTTCAGAGATCTAGAACGAACTCTCCAAAAATTCATCTGGAATAAAAAAAGACCCCGAATAGCTGCAGCAATCCTGAAAAAGAACAAAGTAGGTGGGATCTCAATACCAGATATCAAGTTGTATTACAAAGCCACTGTTCTCAAAACTGCCTGGTACTGGCACAAGAATAGGCATATAGATCAATGGAATAGAATAGAGAGCCCAGAAATCGGCCCGAACCAATATGCTCAATTAATATTTGACAAAGGAGGCAAGAACATACAATGGAGTCAGATAGTCCCTTCAATAAATGGTGTTGGGAAAATTGGACAGATATATGCAAGAAAATGAAACTAGACCACCAACTTACACCATACACAAAAATAAACTCAAATGGATAAAGGACTTAAATGTACGACAGGAAACCATAAAAATTCTAGAAGAATCCAAAGGCAACAAAATCTCAGACATATGCCGAAGCAATTTCTTCACTGATACAGCTCCTAGGGCACTTGAAACTAAAGAGAAAATGAACAAATGGGACTACATGAACCAGGAGGTCACGGTTTGATTCCCATACTGGTTGCAGGCTTGATCCCCAGTGTGGGGCATGCAGGAGGCAGCCGATCAATGATTCTCTCTCATCACTGATGTCTTTATCTATCTCCCTTCCTCTCTGAAATCAATAATATATATATGAAATTATCATGTTTCTCTCTGCCCCAAGTTTATCCTTAGAGGGAATCAAGATACTTGTGTAAATAAACTGTCTCATAGCTGCTCACATTAACTGCCCCACACCCCACCCCACCACCATGATTACAACAATGCTGACAAAACGCCAACATTTAGAACTTCAGGGAGATGGTAATTACTCATATTCCCAGCTGGTAAAAATAGGGGAGGCCACACGATTTCACGAACTCAGATACCAATAAACTTCTCAATATAACACCCAAGTCTAAGTTTATTAATGATTTTATTTCCAACAAGGTGAATATACATCCCTCAGATGCCACAGCTATCGTTACCTATTTTTACAGGCTTGGTTTCATGTTATTAACATTCACAGGCGTCCCGATTTCACTTGCAAGAGACCCCAGGGCCCTGGAGAAGGTACGCACCTGAAAACACGACTGGTTTTTCCTGACTCTCTCCCATGAAACTCTAGGAAACCCCAACTGATCAGAAACTCTGCCAGCTATTCCAGACAGTAATAAAACAATATAATGAAAGCCAAGAGAAGGTCTTTAAATCATTTGCATTAAAAATGTGTCATGGTTATTTCAGCTATCACATATGCTTCTGGTACAGAGAAGAAGGGAAACTTATCTTCTATGCAAGGAAATAGACAGGCTCCTTGTCAGCCAGAGGGAATGAAAATTGGAACAATCTTTCTGTGGCAATCATGCAATTCATATAAACAAGCCTGAAAGTAAACATATGTTCTCCTTCTGGAAATTCATCATAACAAACTATTGAAAGGGCCCAAACTTACAAACTATTGTGAGTTTTACTAGGATGCCCCCATGAATTGCATGAATCTGAATTCATAAATGCCTTAAGTGGACAGGGCACAGTGGCATGCAAGGGATCTGTGCTGCTAGTGTGCATCTAATAGGTATGGCTCTGAACTGGTAGCAGCCAGCCTACCTCTGGATCTTAGCTAAGACCAAGTGGAACTACAGCAGATGAGCAAGGACATCTGACTCCCTGATCCCAGCGAGGACTGCATGATGCCGGCGCAGCAGGTGCTTCCTGAATGTAGCAGAGGTATCCTGGCCCCAGATGGACCCAGGTATCCTGGCCCCGGATGGACTCAGCTCTGTGCTGTTGGCTGGGAAACGATGATTTCAACACCAAAATTTTCTGTATTAAATTACTTCCTTCTTAAAATGCTAGAGTAGTTTCCCTTATCTTCAACTGAGCAACGGTTCATATCAGAGATCAGGGAAGGAGCCATAAATAAGTGACTAGAACCTCATGCTGCATATTAAATAGTTAAATGAGAGAGAGGAGAGGGAAGAGGAGGGGAGGGAAAGAAGACAGAAAAAAAGGAAGAGAAAGGAAAGCAAGAAGGAAAGAAGGATGGAGAGGAGTAGAAAAGAAAAAATTATAGAAAGATGAAGACCATGTTTCTCTGGATTTTAAAGCCCTCTTCAGACACTATAGAGACTCCATTAAATATCTTAACCGATCCAATTCAATTATTATGAATACCACAAATTTCACCAATGGAAACTTATATGTTACTCAGCAGTGCCTCTGGGGTTGATCAAAAATAATTCCTAAAAAAATAATAATAATTCCTAAATGTGGACTTTCTATCCTAGTACCCTTCCTTGAGTAAAACTGTCAATATTGATAATGTAACTAAAATCCGTACATAATACTTGGTTGCCCATTCTGAGTATTTTGAAATAATAAACAGTGTTTAGTACAAATTTTGGGTTAAATAAATTTAAAGGTGTCATAATAAAAATGTAAAAGACACTGAGTCACTCTGACTATCAACACATTGTCACTGAGTTACAGAAGTTAATTTAGGCAGGACACCATTTTAATTATATCGCTTTGATGAGTCAAAACTTGGATTGGATTTGCTATCATTTTTGAATTTTAAGAAGTTTGTTTTTTCATTTGCCCTCAAGTGGTTGAAATTGTTATAGTTCATTTTGGTTGATTTGCCTACAGGTTATTGGCGTCTTAAGTCTTCCAGTGGGGAATTATTGTTCATTTTCAATTTGGCACTATCCTCCTAGAATTTTTCTCTACTAAACTTCAGCCTCATTGGAGCAAATGAGAAATGTGTAATGGTGTTGAAAATATTTTTAATTTGGCTGTTCTTATGCTATCATTAATCATGTATTATGTGCTTCAAAATCATCATTTATTTCTCAATTATCTCTTTAAATCAGCATGAATTCCTTCCTATAATAGAGAAGATATTCATTGATGCTTTACCATTAAGAAAATGAGGCATAGATATATTAAGTGAGTCCATTTTCTCCACTAAAAATGGAGACATGAACATTGTGGTCTAATCTGCAATGTCACATCAGGTACATGGTTTTGTCAAAAATTAGGATAGAGACTGAGAATAGCCTCATAGTAATATTAGTACATAGTAGAATCTTCTTTCCCACTCCCCACATTCAATGTTCTATATCTTGTTCTTAAAAGTCTAGAAGGTCCAAACCAGGTGGCTCAGTTGGTTGGAGCATTGTCATATAAACCAAAAGGTTGCAGGTGTGATTCCTGGCCAGGGCACATACCTAGATGTAGGGTTCAAACTCCAGTTAGGGCATGAATAGGAGGCAACTGAGATGTTTGTCTCATCCATCTCTCTCTCTCTCTCTCTCTCTCTCTCTCTCTCTCTCTCTCTCTCTCTCCCACACTCACACTCCCTCTCCTTCCTCTCTCTCTAAAAATCAGTAAAACATATCCTCAGGTGAGGATTAAAAAAAGTATAGAAAGCATGTCAGAAAAGATTAAGATTATCTCAAGAGTTCCACATTTCATCCATACATCTGTAGCACTTTTCAGGGGAACTCATGCTACCAAATTGTAAAGACAGCAAAATAATAGCAAATCTCATTTATGGTGAGTTTCTTGTATAGTTCTCATTTCAAATATATATATTACATCATCCCTAAACACATGGGAAATGAAAATGCGACAAATTTTCAAGTTTCTACTTTATTTTCTCCTGAGACACTATTTTAGAGGCCCAAGGCTACAGAAGATTGCAAAGAATGTGCACAGTTTCTTTTAAATTAGTATCCTTTCAAGAAAGAGATACATCAGTTTCCACTGTGATCATTAGAAATGACATCTCAGAAGTGAAGACAAGGGGTATAAGAGCTGATAACAAGCTGAATGATGATCTATTTCTGACACAGCTAAATAATTGATTATGGGATGTCCTTATTTGAGGCCAGTGTCAAAAATAACTTCCAGGAATGTGATGAGAATATTGGTCAGAATTGAGTTAATTTCCCAAATAAAGAACTTGATTGTGTCAATGGACAGTGATTTTACCTTCTCATAAAACTTTTCCCACAGTAAGAAGCATGTGTATCATTGCTAATGTTCAGTTTTTGCCCGAGAGCTAAATAGGTATTTCCCAGTTTATGCAATCACTCCAATGCAAGGTGTTCTGAGAACCTTCTGAATGTACTGAAAATATCTCTTTCCCTATATTTTTTAACCACAGTATAAATGATGCATATTACGGCTAATGTTCACCATTTGACTAAGGACTTCATAAATATTTCCCAAGTTATATAATTGTTCCATTTCAGAAGGTTATTTGTAACTCAAATTCTGCAAGGTCAAAAAAATACATGCTTTATGTGCTCAAGGCACCTAATGATTCTGGGGTACAGAGTGGAAGCTAAGGGAAAATGAATGGGGATAAACTCTCCACAGTCCTAGGGTAACTCAGAGAATTTCAGGAGGAGCCCCAGGCCTGATCACCACTGTCTTTTAACATGAAGAGGGTGATCGTTCAGGAACGTGAGAGAAGTCATAGGATTTGGATAACGTCCTCACTGCACCTGCTCTTGACTGCTTTCTTAACTTGTGGTCATGTACCATCTCCTGGATTTCAAAAACCATCAATGATTAGGAGTAAATGTTTACTTGTGTTATCTACTCATCACTTGCCATCTTACCTGAAGGCTTGATTCATGGACCTGACCACAGTGATTTTCTGTACATGATGCGGTATTGTCTGCCACTAAAAAAATAATAAACCTCATGGAATAAATTGTGCAAGAATGAATTCCCATTGGTCAAGAGTTTTATGAACCAAAGAGCATTCATTAAACTTCAGAATCATAAGCATAGCTCAACACACACACACCCATGTAACAGATGAGCACACTTTTAGTTTTAGATTTGTGTCTGATGGTGTTGACTAGGATGTGATTGCCTGGATTGCCAGTTGGTTCTATCCCCTCCCAGGAGAGACACTGGTCTTCTTCCTGCAAACACTCCCCCTTTTAAATTCCTCTTCTTTCTCTAGATATGTTCTCTTGCTTCCAGATCCACACGGAAGATATTAACATCACCCACGTTGCTGATGCTGAACTTACTAGCAGCACCTTGAGGATGAGTGTTTATCATTGGGCATGGACTGTAAGCTCAGGATGGCCCTCCACACCAGTACATCAAGGCTTCCTGTTGGCAAGTTGAGGTCACTCTTAGCCACTTACGTCACATTCTCCAGGCCCTTCCATAACTCCTCTGCATTATTCAAACATGGCTTTGTTTTCTCTGAGGATCCTGCTGTACCATATGCATACACGCGCGCGCACACACACACACACACACACACACACACACACACTCACACACCACAAAGCTGTATACACAAATTGGTATCATCACTGAGAAGTCCTGCAAGTGGAGACACACATCAGCATCCCATTCACTTCCATCCCAGTATGGGTAAGTCCAGGTGGACAGAACAGAAGGACCCTTTTCTCTGACATCAGTACTTGACTTAAAGCACGAATGGCCACACACAACAACCTCCTGTTAGGGAGGCTGAGACACTACATCCTTGGTACCCAAAGGCATAGAAGCTCAGGCTCAGCAACACGTGCCCTGTCTGACTGCCTGCTCTGACTCTCTACAATTCTCCTCCATTCACATTATTGGACCCAGAGTTTGCAAATGAAACTGGCGGCTCAGATGTTAAATCTAGCCACCAGATGGCCAGAAGGATATAATCATGTGTTTTGCATTAGCTGCTGAACAGAGAAGAGGAAACATGAAAATATGAACTTTCAGATTGCCTCATCAGTCATTGCACCCCGCCTCGCCCTGGGATGCACTGGACCTTGAAACTCTGGTGTCACAACAGGATGCTTCTGAAAGACAGAATCTTTCGTATGCACCCTCATTGGGGGTGTTGGGAGTTCCCAAACAAGGCCCTTCCCAGAAATCCTCTGAATGTCAGAGCCTGACCCTGGCTGATAAAACGTTTATCACCCATAATTCCCCACTTTCCCCAAACCCCCAGATCCACCTGGCCCCTTATCAGAGCACAATAAAGGGGGTAGGAGGCAGCTCTGGCTTTTATGGGACTCGGGAGCCAGTGGCAGCCTGGTCTCCATGCTCCAAACTGCTTCATTAAATAATGTCTTTAACAACTTCTGCCAAGACCCTGTTGCTGCTTAATTACTTGCTTGCTTTCTGCTATCTCTTTTCAACTTCCTTTTAATTGAAAATCCTAGCCAGGCTTATCAAAGCCTGGGAAGTCGGATCGCTTGGAGAGATCTTCTGACCGTCTCATTAGGTGTGCAGCCACTAAAAAATGTATGATGGTTGGCGAAAGGGCAGTAGAAGCAAACAAATGCAAACAAAGCAGATTTACCAACAATGTGTGATGAGGGAAGCAACACTTCAGAACACAACTCAGTTTACTATTTAACAAGCAAAGCAGTAACTGCGGCCATACAAATGATCTGAGAGCCTAAGTGTTGCTGGTACATGAGGGCTGGAGTCAGTAATAGGGAAAACAAACAGCAGGGGGTGGACACAGCCAGTACATCACTGTATCATTAAGGGATGTGAGACGAATGGGACGTCTCAAATCTGTGCCTGAAGAACAACAGAAAAGTGGAGGGGGGTGGGGGGGTGGCTATCTGAGCAATTCAATCAGAAATAGGAACACAGTGCATTGGAGCTTGGATTTAAATCCCAGTCTTTCTAATCCCAAACTGATGCTGTTTTACCAATGACCAGGTGGATGCTAATTCAAGAGCTTAGAAACCCCTTCGGTGTTTGATGGATCTAATTAAACCCAGACACAGAACCAAATCCAACAAGCTGATTAAATTTGTTTACAAGTTTTGTAATTGACAGAATAATGCCCAATCAAAATTATTGAAATCTAAGCAGTTTAATGATTTATACTTGCCTTGAGGGTACTATGCTTAGAAGTTAGCTATTAGCAAAACAGACACAAATCCAACCAGTGTCATCTATCTTCCAGGGCACTGATAAGGGGAAAAGTAATGATATTTTGTTTACTTTTCTGCACCCATTTTCCTATTAGCAAACACAATTTATCTACCCCACCCCACCCCAACACACACACACACACACACACACACACACACACACACACACACACACACTTCTCTCTGTGGCACAGAGATCAATCCGTCAGCCACTTCCATAATCTTTCATCAACCTTGAAAGGTCTCCATTGGTAGATAAGGGATGGTTAGTAATAGAGTCTTCTTTAGAGCATGTTTCTGAAAAGATATTTTCCTCCAGGAATTGCCTGGGTAGACGATTACCCAAATCCTCTCTTTTGCACCTTACTTCCAAATAAATTTAATGCAATAAAAAAAAAACACCTTTGCTTCTTTTCTTTTCTAGGCTTTAGATTTGAAGTATTTTAGAACGTATCAATAACTCTTTTGACAAGCGCATGGGAATCTAACCCTCCTTACATTCTTTATGATTAATATTTTTGCTGTAAGGTCAGGTCTCGAAGTGGTTTTTAAATCCTGGAGGAAGATAAGAAACTCCTAAAGTAAAATAATTGCTCCTGGATTTTAGTAGACCAGAACACTTCTTCCAGGGAGTGACACCAAAATGATAAAATGATATCCCTCGGCAATTTCAGTGATGGCAGCAGCAGACGAGCAACCTGATCTAATTGAGAGATTACTACGTTCTGCGCCCAGAGAGTCCAGAAACTGGTGTGGGCTCTACATGTCAGTAGGAGAACACAGTAGTAACTGAACTAAGAGATGTTTGGGGGTTTCCAGAGATTCCTCTTGTCATTTCCTTTCATGAGAAATTCCATGAATAAATAAATATAAGTGAGTTTACTGAGGGGAAAAGCCATGAGAGGCAAACTGTCATAGGACAGTATTGTCACAAAGTGCTATTCTCATTAAGCACCCTACCATCTTCTGCAGGGACTTTTTTCATGGCAGTGTACACTGCTATATTAAAAATAAAGCCTTGTTATTAGTAAGATAAGTGATAACTGAAAAATTATATAATGATACTGACATTGAGTGGCCATACTTCCCTAACTCTATAATACACGGTACTGTGGCCAAGCAAAGAAAACTTCGCTGCTTGCTCCAGGAAGTACTCACACCTAGAAGTTAAGTCTGTTAGCCAATCAAACCAATCAATTAAAAATATGAGCACTGTCATATACTACTATCGCAGTCTAGACTTCTAGATTAACCCAAATACTGTATAATAAACATATTTCACCTTTTCCTAGGCTACCTTTATATTTCAGCCATAACTAGGGGTATGCTGCCTACTGGCGTTGCAGTCATTCTTTTTGGATGCTATCCTGAGATTCTATCTATTCCCTCTTCTCCTTGGTACAACAGGCTGACCCATCATTTAAAGAACATCACTGACAACACAATTACTGTAATTCCCAACTATGTCAAGGAAAACATACTGGTCTAGTAATGTATCTAACCTACATACCAAAAGCATGTATAGGAAATGAGGTACAGGTCACTGGTTTCTTTTTTTTTCCATACTACCAGACTATATGAAACGCCTTTAAAAATCCGCTACAAAGAACATGCTCCAATTTATTAAAATTGCTAATGGGATAAGGATAATTTTATTTCTAGATTTTCCTGATTTGATTCTATTATTAATGTAACTTTTTTTGAATTATAGTATACATAAAAGTAAATGAACAAATCACAAGTATAAAAATAAATGAATTTTAACAAAATGAACACATACATTTATGTAATCGGCACCCAAAGAAAAAACAGAACGTTTCTCCAATATCAGAAGATCACATTTGTCCCCTTTCAGACATTCTCCCCCAAAGTAATCACAATCCTGTTTTTTAACACAATAGATCAGTTTTGTGTATTTTGGAACTTTACATGAAGAGAAGCCCTGAGTATGTACTTCCTTGTATCTGGCTTCTCTCCCTCAATATTTTGTTTGTGAATTCATCAATCTTATTAGTATTTCAGTCAGCTGTGGCCTAATTTTCTGTGCTCAAAACATGTGTTAATTTTTTATGACTTTTGTCACATCCACATACCAATGGTTCTATTACGTATTTAATGTGTGTTCTTTAAAATGATCCACTCTTAAAACCTCATTCTAAGCTCTGAAATCTATGAAACAATTGGAGAATGTTTCTGTGCTATTTCTGGTTTTCTAATACCTTGAAAATAAACACAAAGTATTAAATGTAAAAATATTTGTACGTGAAACATTTAAGATAATCTCATACCACACTTTGTACAGACTGGCCAACCAAGAGTCCCAGTTGCAAAAGGATTTCTCTAAAAAGTGCATTTTCTAGAAAATTCATTATATTCCAAGGTTGATCTTTTACTTGGCTCAGAAACTCACAGATTTCAGTCTTGTCAGTATCCCCCTGTTACTCAAATTCTAGGAAGCTTAATCAAACTGACCAATCTTACAAGACAGCTAAAGAAAGCCAGAATGCCAATTTGAGGAAATGCAATGAAACCTACAACTGCCAGTCTGCCTGGAAGCTCACATCAGTATGCCCAGAACATTCTCTTCCTACAGACAAGCTACTCCCAGAGAACTCACAACTCAAAGGTTCCTTCCTGAGTGTAGAATCAAAAGAAGGCAGCTGTGTAATGATGGACAAGCCGCGCTGGCCTAAAAGCAAACACTGCTGCCTCTCTGGGGTGACTTGCAAACCACTTCTTGAGCACATAGAAAGTTTATTCCTGCTCTGGGCTACCAATAGCATTTCTAAGAGGTGGTGGGGAGAGGAGGGGGAAGTTGAGGAGTGGAATGCCTTATTATCTGTTTAATTTGCTGTTGATGGGGAGACTAACAAGCCAAGAAAGTCATTAATGATATACTGATAAATAGTGGGGCTGTCGTTCTTTCACAGATCTACCTAGTTAAAAAGCACATGGTTTTTACATTATATTATATGCCTTCCCTAACTTGCTGGGCCAGCTTCTCCCATCTATTTCAATTCTCTGGAATTTGGAGTCTAAAGCTGTAAAAATATTGTTTTACTTTTTGCTTAAAGTAACTTGAAAAACTTGTTTAACAGATACAGAAACTAAGTTCTTGGAATGACCAGTTCCAGCATGGAGACCCGAGCCCATTACAGCCCATCTCTTGTCTTGATTACAACTAAAAGTTCTGGATAAAACATAAAAAACTTCCCAAGGATGCGGAAAAATAAATAAGAGCCGATGGATCAAGGATGGATGTCAAAATTTAGAGACACGATTGCATGGGTTGAGTTTCTCTGCTTTTTCTGTTTGTTTGTTTTTAACAGCTAGACCCTAAGAGTGATATCTTAGAACAGAGCTGTGAGGGGATGGCAGCAGCACAGGTAACTAATACTTGAATGAAAACCCTGTATTTCAGGCCAGAGAAACCAGGAAAAGGAGATATTGATGGCTACAAAATAAATGGAGGGCCCCAGAATGAAGAAAGTCATCTCCTAATTCTGTGTATGAACCTGCTCAAGCCCTCGGGCTCACTGCTGAGCTACACAGGAGCATGTGGGACACAACCCAGCATGGCAAAGCTTAGAGTCCGGACCTGGAATTTGAATTGCCCCCCACAGAAGGCAAGACAGACTTTCAGTTCCAATCTAATCAGATTATTTGTCTGATCAAATGAAAACATCAACATCTCCCAGAAGATTATAACAGGACACAGAGTCTGAACATCATAACATTCAAAATGTCCAAGATACAATCCAAAGTTACTCAGTGCACAATGAAGCACATACAAACAAAAAGCAATAAACAGAAGCCAGCCCCTAGAAAACCCAGGTGTTGGAATTATTATTAAATCAACTGTTACAACCATGCTTTATGCGATAAAGGAAAACATGTCTGAAGTGAACAGATCCAAAATAGGATAAATTCAAGCAAAACTACAGATAGACAAAATCATAGTCAAACTTCTATAAAACAAAGATTAAAAATATCTCTGGAAAGTAGTACAGAAAAGTAGCATATTACATACAGGAAAGCAATGATTTAAGTGACTTTGAATTTCTCATCAGAAAAATATAGAGGCCAGAATACAGTAGAATAATTCTTTAAATTAAGCAGAGCAATTAAAAGACAGATAATTATATTAGATAAGTACATATTAGATAAATAATGAAGACCCAACCACATACTCTCTATAGGAAACCCACTTTAAGTATAAAGATATACATAACTTAAAAGATTAAAAATAATATAGCATACAAACACTCATCAAGAGAAAGCTGGACTGGCTGCAAATACCACACAAAGGGGACTTTAAAGCAAGCAGTATTTTGAGGAATAAAGAAGGACAATTAAAATAGAATCATTCAAGGTCTGAATGTGTATCCACTTTGGAGCTTAAAAATATTGAATCTGAAACTAACAAAACCAAAAGAAGAAATAGAAGCCATCTACAATTATAGTTGGAGTATTCAACATTCTTCTCTCAGCAATCAATAAAACAAGTAGACAGAAAATCAGTAAGGATAATAGGGAACTTGGACAACATTAACCACCAGCTTCACCTAATTGACATCTATGTAACACACCACCCAACCAAAGCAGAATATGCCTTTTTCTCAAGTGCATGTGAAGCAACCAAGATAGACAATATTCTGGATATGAACACAAACCATAACATAATAACTATGTATCGGAAAAGAAGTAAACCTTGAATTTGGAAAAATATTTTGTCTTAAGTAATAAGCATTCTTTTTTTTTCTCACTATAAACCAAAACCAGGCAAATTATAAGAAACCAGCCCTGGCCAGTGTGGCTCAGTTGGTTGAGCATTGTCCTATGCACTGAAGGGTTGCCGGTTGGATTCTTGGTCAGGGCACATACCCAGGTTGCGGGTTCAATCCCCGTTGGGCTGCATGTGGAAGGCAACTGATCAATGTGTCTCTCTCTTCCTCTCTCTCTAAAATCAATAAAAACAATTTTTTTAAGAAAAGAAAACAAAGTATTTTTTTTAAAAAACTAGACAAATATTTTTTTAATGTCAATACAAGCACTGGTAAAGATGCAGAGCAGATTTTTATTTTGCACAGTAATGATGATGGTTTAAATTGTCACAACCCCTGGGATGAAGGGGGGACTTGGCAAAGTATAGCCATAGACTTTCAACATAGTTGTATGTCCTCTGACCCAGGAATTTCATTTTCAGAAGTTCGTCTTAATGAAGTCATCAGGATGTGCCCTTTTATTTTAAAACGTGTGTATATTGGCCTTATTTTTTATTATGAAAAATTAGAAACCATTTGTATGCACCATAGAATTGCTTAAATGCTATATGCGTACATCCATCAATGGATCTCATTCTTCCTAAGTCTTGTTGCAGGAAAATGTTTAATGATATCAGAAAATGCCTAAGATTTGCTGTTAAGTGTGGGGGGGTGGGGGCAGGGGGGAATAAATTACCTGGTATAATGTGTACTATTATCCTATGGTGGGCAGAATAATGCCCCTCCCCTCCCAAAGACACCTATGCCCTTATCCCCAGAACCTATGACTGTGTTTGATTATATGTCACAAGGGGGCTTGCAGATGCGATTAAGGTTAAGGACACTGAGGTGGAGAAATTATCTGCTTTATCCAGGTGGCTCAGATCTAATCTTCTGAGTCCTTAGAAACAGACAGCCTTGCCTGGCTATCATCAAAATGAGATGTGACCACAGGAGGGTCAGGCAGATGCCACGTCATTACCTTTGAAGACTGAGGCTGAGAAACAGGAGCCAGAGCATGCAGGCAACATGTGGAAGCTGAAAAGGTAAATGAATGGATTCTCTCCCCCAGAACCTCCAGGAGGAGCATGGCCCTGCTGAGCTCTTGGTTTTAGCCCAGGGAGCCCTGGATCAGACTCCTGAACTGTGGAACCATGAGATAATAAATCTGGCTGAGCCACTAACCGTGTGATCATTTGTTATATCCGTGATAGAGAACTAAGTCACATCCTAATTTTGTTACACACTACATGTACATTTTATATTGAAAAGAGAAGAGCCCAGCTGGTGTGGCTCAGTGGTTGAGTGTCGACCTATAAACCAGAAGGTCACAGTTTGATTCCTGGTTGGGGCACCTGCTCAGGAGGGGGCATGCACGAGGCAGCTGATTGATGATGCTCCCTCATCGTTGATGTTTCTATCTCTCTCTCTATCTACCTTCCTCTCTGAAATCAATTACACACACACACACACACACACACACACACCATATAAAGAGGGATATAGTATTTGGCTAAATGCTAATAGTGGTTCTCTCAGAAATTATGGACATTTTAAACATTATTCATCATATATTTCAAAGTTTTTCTGAATTTTTTAGTAATAGAATACTTAAAGTTTTGTAACCAGAAAACACATGAAATTATATTTAAAAAATAAAAACCACCTCTACTTAAGCATAACAATTATGAAATATTCCTAAATAAATAAGCCACAGCTTTCAAACTGTTCACTTTCTCTTTCAGCGGGTCCTTACTGAGAACTCTTTACATGATCTGTATTAAACAAGCATATGTTTTGTTTTTTGAAAAGAAAATTACATTTAAGTGAGTCATGTGATCTTCACTGTCACTTTCAAGGACTGAGACATCAGATCCATGTCAAGAGCACCAGGTGCTTGGAGTTCTCTCCGCCTTAGAGGGGAGGGATGCATCAGCCCTGAGCCCTTCCCGGTCCCCCTGCGGAGTCTCTCCAGGTCACCAAGGACATTTCCCAGGTGGTTGCCTGAGTTAAAAGTAAGTGTTTATTCCAAAAGGACAGTGCAGTCCTCAACAGATGCTCTAGATCAGTGGTTCTCAACCTTGGCTGCACATTAGAATCACCTGGGAATCTTTTTAAAATCCTGATTCTGGGCCTCATCCTCCGGAAATTCTGTGTCTTTGTTATGGGGTCAGGCCACAACATTAGTAACAAAGAAACAGAATTTCCGGAGGATGAGGCCCAGAAATCAGGATTTTAAAAAGATTCCCTGGTGATTCTAATGTGCAGCCAAGGTTGAGAACCACTGCTCAAGATGATAAAATGATGACGTCTTATTGGTGTGATTCCATCCCCAGTGTGCTATAAATTAGTCCTCAGAGTAGTCCCAACCTGAGGCAAAGGGGAGGCCCTTCACACTCCCATGCCTGTCCGTCATTGGCTAGAAGGGGTCCCCGAGCCAGGGAGGAGGGGAGGGGGGCGGATATCGGGGCATTTCCAGCAATCTGCCAGGACAGGCTAAGCAGTAGCCTGAGAAAAGGCTGCCAAGAAAGAGCCACAGTGCGGGAAGCAAAGCACATCAGAGCTTGGAAAGGGAGCACAGAGACTGTAAGGGGGAAATGACTCAGGCCCCACAAAGATTGGGGCAAAATCATCCCAAGAAACAGTAATTTCTCCCTCTTGCCCTCTGATCCCCAAACAGGATTCCCTGGGAGAGAAATGTGTGAAGGGGTGCAAGGAGAGGATTAACACTGATGAACCCCCAAAAGTGGAGCTCTGCACACTCCCCTCTGGGTGTCATTGCCAAGACCTCAGACCTGTGGCCTCAGTGTCATTCAAGTAATAATAATGTTAATAACAGTGATCTTAATAATAATAACTCACATATATGAGGCACTTGGTATGTGTGAGACATTGTTCTGAGTCCTCTGTATTTATTAGCTCATTTAACTCCCACTACAACCCTGTAAGGTAGTGCTAGTTATTCCTGTTTTATGGATAAGAATACAGAGACACAGAGCAGTCTAGTTACTTGGTAAAGGTCACACAGCAAGTAAATGGGTCAGCTGGGATGGGAACCCAGGCAGTCTGGATCCAGAACGCATCATGCTCATAACCACCTCATGATACTGCCTGACTCTGAGGTCATATGAATGACAGAATTAACATTTAAGTATCTGTAAGTTGTGGCAGTAACACAAAGGAAGAATATGAATAGAATTTAGAGAAGTCAATAGATTAGTTGAAATCTTATCAAGTAATGCAGCAACTTCCACGTGGAGACATAAGAAATAGGTAATATGGCAAGTGGATCCAGGGATTGCAGGCTGTAAACTGAGATGAGGGGTAGAAGGAACAAGAATAAAACTTAGCTCAGCCTTATAGTTGTGACCTGTTTGCAACAATGCCTTTAGCATCTCAGATGGAAACTTCTTAGCTCATGAATAGCCTCAACCAGCTGTGTAAGTAAACACAAGAATTATTTGAAAAGGTTACCCTAAATATTTTGGTTTAGCATAATTGTTTCATTAGTTGCTATCATCTCTCAACACAAGGAAGGTTCATAATTGGGTCTAGAAATATGTAAGAGAATCCAAGCCATAATACTAGTATTGTTTTAAACTTGTGCATGTTTGGTGTGCTTGAGTATTTATACTGATCAGAAGAATTTGTTCTATTAAGTTAATAGGTTAGACTTGTAATTCTAATTCAGAAATTAATGTGCAATTGTGTTATTGGTTTATACTTTTAGATTCTTTTAAATCATATCTTTAAAAATAAATTTAAAATATGTTAACAAATAGGTAACCTTCCCATAATTCTTATCCTTTTTCATTTTCTACAACAACCCTTTTCATTCCTTTGGAGAAAATACTCTTAAAATTTTGTTTTTAAATTGAAGTCTTATTAAGTTATTATACATACTATTAGAATACTAAATAAAACTTACTTAAGATTCACCATATAAATTTAAATTACTAGATTAATAAGAAACACTTAACTACTCAATTGAGGTACTTAGGAGATAGAGTATATTAAATTAATAGATGGATGCAATTTAAAATATTTAAATGAGTTTAATTAAGAGAGTTCATAAATAAGGCCAAATAATAATTGCAATGAAAAACAATGTTGTGTTCACTACACTGTTTCTCCTTCCTGCAAACTCAGGAAATTCTATTTCCTAGCCCTACTAATAGTGAGGATGGAAGCTTATAATTGAGGTCTTGTCTATAGGAATATGCTGCTTTGGTCTAAGATGGTTACAAGCAGGAGTGAATGGAAGCAAAGTTCTTTAAGATGGCAAAGTTTCAGAAAGAAAGCACCCCAGGTCCCTAAGTCATTCAGGAGACACGCCCAGGAAAAATACCCAACCTTGTACCAGGCTTTGACTAAAGTGAGACATAGATCTTTGTTGCAATTGAGCCCAAAGGAAAGAAAACACTCGATATTGTTAGTAATAAGGGAAATGCAGATCAAAATCACAATAAGATTCTACTACAGAGTTACCCTAATGGCTAAAATTAAAAGATCAGTAAGTGTTGGTAAGACCGTGGAGCAAACAATACTCAAATATCAGTAGCTCAATGCAAGGTATGCACCTTGTTGGTTTTTTTTTTATTTCTTTTATTGATTAAGTTATTACATATGGGTCCTTATCCCCATATTACCCCCCCACACACACTCATGCCCTCACCCCCCTGTTGACTGTGTCCATTGGTTAGCATGCATATAAGTCCTTTGTGGACCTTGTTTTTTGTGAAATTAAGAAAATTAGGGAGGGGAAGGTGGAGGTGGGCAAAGGGGGACACCTGCAATAATGTCAGCATTAGAATTTTTAATATAAATAAATAACTAAAAATTAAATCATGAGAGAATCAGAAAAATTTGGATATTTTAATATTGACTAGCAATTTGCTAATATTAAGGAATTGTTGGTACAGTTTTAGGTGTTCAGTGTTGTGGTAATCCTAAAAAAAATCTTGTTTTAATGTTATATTCTGAAGTATTTATGGGTAAAATTATAAGATGTCTGTGAATCTCTTCAAAATGATCCTATTTTAGGGGAGTGGGAAGATATAGAAAATATACAATTGATCATATTTTAAAATTTTTGAAGGTCTAGTCAGCCCATTCTGTCTACATTTGTTCATGTTTTAAAATAAAAAGCTTAAAAATGGTTTTTAAAAGCAGCCAAAAGGAATAAAAATACAATTAGCATGACCTCATTTCTGAGTATTTGGGAGAAACTGCCTTTCTGAACAAGATGAAGAGAATAAATACCGAGTTGTGACATGTTATTAGAACATTTACTATTAAAAAAAGATTCAGTAAAGCTTTTTCTTAAGCCTTTTCCAGCAGGCAATGTTTTGATTTTTTTATTTGGCCCACAGAGCAATGGCAGCCTGTGTTCTTGGACTGAGGGACTAATTAAATGAGATGCCAGGCAAAAGAAACTACCCATTACCAAATCAGAGCTGCCTCTCTGCAGGTGATCAGTGACGGATGTGGAGTGCCTGCATCTGTCCCTCTAAGAGCTCACCCCCTAATTCATATCTGATTCTGTAAGAGAGATCTCTAATGGGTAATTGGAAAACACTTGCAATTCTGGACTCTACTTCACAACCCATTTTTATGCCTGAAATCTCAGCTGTTTTACAAGTAAATTGTGATTCATTTACTGTCCTCTTAGTGAGAGAAGGAATTGGATTGTTAAAAGTTGGGCATTAAATCTGCTCAACCACAAGAAGGAACACACAGACAATATTGGGAATGTATGTTCCTGGGTCAATCCAGAGGGAGACGGATGCAGGTCCCTGCTGGCTGGACTAATCATTTTTTAAAATTGATTTCAGAGAGGAAGGGAGAAAGAGAGAGAGAGATAGAAACATCAATGATGAGAGAGAATCATCAATCCGCTGCCTCCTGCCAACCCCCTACTTGGGACTGAGCCCACAACCTGGGCATGTGCCCTGACTGGGAATGGAACTGTGACCTCCTGGTCAGTGCTCAACCACTGAGCCACACTGGCCGGGCCCAACTGCATTCTTAAGAGCTTTAGCCCATACTCAGAGATCAGCTAATTGTTGTCTGATGAATTCTCTCCCTCTCTCCCAAAATGGAGCTGGGGGTGTTAACTATCTTCTGGCAATTAGGTAGGTGTTCAGATGAGGACAACTCACTGTAGGCATTCAGTTCAACAAGACAGATTTCAACTTAAAACATCTCAGTCTATAAATGTAATATCCCACTTTCTTTCTTTCTTATTCTGATCCCTAAACACAGTTATTTCAATCTATTGAGAGTACTGTTTGTACTTATATCCTTTCACCCTAAGAATCAACCATCCAACAGTAGACAGTGAAAGAATTCATAGAATTTTGTTTGAAAATATAAAAATTGTGTAACCTAACAGTCCCGAAAGTGTTTTCCGTTAGATGTTTATTGGTCTTAGGAGAGAAAGAAAAGATGGAAAAACATGCATTCCAATAAATTTAGGAATCTTAATTAAACTAAAATAAACAGGTTTTATTTATGGCAGAGCTTCTCAAAGCATTTTATATGTTAATGCAGACAATAAATTGCTAAAAGAGTCATAGATTGTGCATTTTCCCAATTTTGTTTTACTGCATATTGACTCTAATTCAATCCATTGTTTTAGAGATGGTTGGACCAAGGACAGAGAGACTTTGTGATTTTTCCAAGGGCATAGGACAAACCCACCTTAGAACTGGAGTCCCTCACCATTTCTTGACCCCCATATCAGAACACTTTCCACTGCTTGGTGTTCATATCATACAATGGCTGACACTTTAAAATATTACCTCTTAGGTTTGTGCATTGATCGTTGAATATTAGCCTCACCACAACTCAGCTTGGAAGACCTAGAAACTGTATTTCTTCTTACAGGTAAGGAAAAGGAAGCCAAAGAGGGTAAAGTCTTCTTCATAGGTCACCCAGATCTTTGGGTAGATGCCAAGGTAAGGACAATGTTGAGTTCATGACAAGCCAACACTCCTAGTACAGACCTGACCACTTAGTAAAATGGCAAATTAATTCTTTAAGCCTCTAAGTACTTTATGCAGGTGCTTTCTTCTCACGAGTGTTCTCTCGGGACTAGCAAATCAAATCATTCTCCCATTGCAACTCCTCCACCTACTGCTGTGTGATCCTGGGCACATTACAGAACATCTCTGGGCCTGAATTCCTATCTGTTAAATTAATATGTAGAGTTGCTGTGAGGAGTAAATGAGCTAATAGATGTAAAGTTGAGAAGAGACCTGTCACATGATAAGCATGATAGATGTTGCAACCACTTAGGCCCAAAACTATAGGCTAAACTAGAGATGGATGAGCCCAATTTGCCATGAGATGCCCAAGAAGGGAAAATGAGAGATCCTTTCCATTCAGTCATATACAGTATGTAGTGTTAACTAAAGGGACCATCGAAAATGAGTGCCAGCTACCAGAAGAGTAATGGGTCTTGGAAATTTAATAGGCATGGAAGTTAACTATCTGTAAATAATGAAAATGACTCTATCTCAGATCTTCAGACTGATACTTGAAGTTCATTTTTTAATTTTCGTCCTGAACATGTTTTTGGCTGACCTTCATTTTCATCATCTTACAGCCATCTAATTATAAGCTTCCAGCTACTTTTGGGGTCAATATTCCAAAAAACACCCCCTCCCAATAACTTTCTACTTGTGTTAGCTATAAATTAGAATAATTAAGAAATCACCTGGGGGATTTAAGGAAATAATTATGTCAAGAAGAGGACTAGCTCTGTCCAGTGTGGCATGGTTGGTTGCGTGTCATCCCATGCACCAAAAGGTGACTGGTTTGATTCCTGGTCAGGGTTTCCAGGAGGCAGCCAATGGATGTTTCTCTCTCATGTTGATATTTCTCTCTCATCTTCTCCCTCCCTCTCCTTCCAAAGTCAATAAAAATTTTTTTTTAAAAAAGAAGTGGCCTAATGTGTAACTAACTAGGGAGAAAAGCCTAGCCTTGACTTTAATCTGTTTCTGTATCTATTATACATGGCTGAAAAATTTCACCAGGAAGAATGATTATTTCCTCAGAAATGTGGAATCAAATAAATGTTGAACTGGAAAGAATCTAGAATGTCACCAAATAGAGTGATTGTCAAATTTGGATGTACATCAGAAGCACCCAGAGAGCTGTTAAGATGCAGAATCTCCTGTCTCATCCCCAGCGATTCTGATTCAGTAGGTCTGGAATATGATCATAGAGTCTGAACTGTCATTAGTTAGCCCTTAGTAACCCTGAGAAACACTGATGTTATCCCAGTCCTTTCAGAGTCATAAGGGGAGAAACTGAAGCCACACAAGTGGAAGGATCTGAGCTCTCTTGATATTCCTAGCAACACTTTTTCTATAACCATGGACTTGACTTGCTGGGTGTTTCCAAACACAAAAGTTTCCTGAAGTCTCCTTTCAGAGAAACAAGTGATCATGGAGGTTGGGATAAGCTGAAGATGCTGAGACCTTGAAATAAAGATTTCAGTAGAAGGAGCACTTTTGAGTCTGTCCTGTGATCCCATATAATGGTACTTGACCTGGTAAGACCAACTTCTGTGCTAAACATTTAGGGATAGGCAGCAAGGGGAAATACTAGTCTTGTCATCCATGAGGATTTGCTTACCTGAGGGCTTTGAGTTATAAGGAAGTGAAGCAAATTTGCTAAAAATATAGTCTGCTACATGAAGTATCAGTTATAAATAAAGACAAATGATCTATATACATTTAGATTCCAGTTTCTACCAACATAGTTCTTTCTCCCAACTCCTATCTGTTATCAGAAGGGACCCCTGTTAAGGAAGCTTAAGGTCTCCTCCACCAATAAACTGAAACATACAATTATTTCCTTTCCAATCATGAGAACTATTCAACTTACCTCCCTTCTCTTCCTTCCTTGGACATCGGGAAACTCAGAAGCAACTCTGAAGCACCATCAAGCAAATATGTTGACCACACTGGTCAAAATGCTTGTGTTCTTCTCTAACTTTATTTTTTTTTCTTCTGTTTGTATTTTCTGTTTGATTACATCTTCAAATGTGCTGTCTGTTTTTGTTTTCGATTTTCCTAATTCTCTGTGGACAAAGACAGCACATAATTACAAATAACATTCATTATAAGTGAGACTTGAACTAGACATGTCAATTATGCTCCCACCTTCCCAAAGCTCCTCACAAGGGGGCAAGTTTAGGTACCCACCTTGGGTTCCAAGTGGCTTTACCCACTACTCAGACTTTTTTTTAACTGACCAGGGATTGGATCTTGTTCCAAAAGCAGCCAAGCCTTCCAGGCTTATAAGATCATTTGAAGTGAAAAATCTCTTGCCAAGTTGATATCAGTTTGAGCGAACAGAACCTCATTTCCAGGAATTAAATTGGAGATCAATGAGAAAACCAAGCAGTTGGCAGTGAAAGCTGAATTAAAGGGATGCACACAGAAAAGCCTGCAGGGGACTCAGGGGGATGGGGCATGTGAGCAGAAGGTATAAATAAACAAGCAATATAAGGCAGCAGAAGCTATCAAGAAGCAAGAAGCTATAGGCACACAGAGTTACAGAAAGGTGAGGAACCAGTGGGCCGGCCATACAGGAGGTTGAGAAGGTGGTGCCTGGCACCTTCCACCTGGCTGAGGGGGGAGTTCGGATGGAAATCCAGTGTGTACTCTTCTATCCAAACCGTGCCCACTCTGGCATGGCTGTGCCCACCAGAGCAAGGTGAGCACAGTGGTCCTGGCCACAGGCACTGAGAAAAAACATAGACTGATTCAGAATGAAGCAAAGATCTAAAAAAAGGGAAGTCCCATTAATGGTGTACAAACTGCCACTGGTGAGGTCCCTAGATCTGCTGAATGAGCTTCCTGCTAACACTCCTTGAGACCGGGGTCTTCTGTGATTCAGATACTTATGAGGCCTGGATGTCGGGCTTTCACTAGGGCCCCGTGAGGCTTGACTGTGATTCTGATTTCCATTGCCACTGCAGTGGAAGTTTGGTGCACCCTGACAGCCTCCCACCTCAAAACTAGCTGTATATTTTGTTTTCAGCCCAGGTCCAAAGCTATGGGAGTCTGTCTACTCAGTGAGACTATAGTCCAGATGCACCTGGGAATAAATACCCAGGCAAGCCTCAATAAATGGTGAAAGGAGGTTTGGACTCCATGGACAAATGCCCCAGCCTCCAGGTGCTTGGATGGACTCTGCTGAAAGGCATTCTATTCTTAGAGGTTCCACTGTCTGTAGCAATGACCTTGATGCATCTTTATCTTGACCTTTTCTCCTCCCCTGTCTCACTCACCATGTTCTCTCACTTCCACTTCCTGGGATCACCTCCCAGATCATATTATCTGCACCTGAATCTTTGTCTCAGTCTCTGGTTTTAGACTAACTCAAAAGAAGTTAAGGTCTTTTTACCTCTGTTCCCTCCTGCCACTGCCCTAGTCCACTGGTTCCATTACCTTTTGCATAAAATCTATACTAATAAAAGGCTAATATGCAAATGGTCATCACACCCTCACACTGTAATGACTAATCAGCAGGAGGGCTGGAGCACCTCTCGGGCCCTCCCTCTGGCCCCTGAGCAGTGGCTCTCCCAAGGCATGCGGGAGGCAGGGCACCTCCTCACACAGCAGGCATGGATGGGAGGTGGGGCACCTCGCACGATTTCGCACATGAGGCTTCTAGTCTATATAATAAAAGCCTAAACGACCACTATGGTGGAATGACTGGAACGACTGGTCGCTATGATGCTCACTGACCACCAGGGGCAGATGCTCAGCACAGGAGTGCGCGCCCACAGGGGGAGTGGCCGCTCAGCCAGAAGACAGGCTCATGGCTGGTGAGCGTAGTGGCAGTGGCAGGAGCCTCTCCCACCACCATGGCAGCACTAAGGAGCAGAGAGCCAAATGGTAAGGAGTGAGCAGGCAGGCAGTAAGGAGCAAGGGATCCCATATTGTGAGAGGGATGTTCAACTGCAAGAGAGTGCAGGCCAGGCTGAGGGACCCCGCACGCCCCCCCCTCCAGTGCACAAATTTCATGCACTGGGCCTCTAGTACTGTAATAATCTCCTAATAAACTTGCCTCTTCTACCTCAAATTTATTTTCTACACAACAACCAAAATTCTCTTTTTAAGTCATATTATATCACTGTCCCACTTAAAACCCTTCAATTGTTTTCTTCCTCACCTAGAACAAAACTTAAAGTTGTTGCAGTGGCCAGTGAAACCTTTGATATCTAGTCCCAGCCCAAACCCCAACCTCATATCATACCACTTCCCACACATCACTATGTTCCAACTACTATAACCTTCTTTCTTTCCTGACTATGCCACACCATTTGCACCTCCACGGCTTTATACTTACTCGTCTCTTGGCCTGGAATTCTCCTCTCCCAGATACTTTATATGGCTGGCTCTTTCATATTTTTCAAGTCTAGCTAAGACTTCTTTTTATAGAGGACACTGCAGCTACCTTACATAAAGTACTCACCAATCCTATGAATTGACTTTATAAACCTAATAGTGATACAAATTGTTTCCTTTATTTGTTAACTTATTGACTTTCCATCTCTTCCTACCAGGATGAGCACTTATTAAGGGCAAAGACTTCTATCCATTTTTTTCCCCACTATACCCCACAACACATTGATTGGCACAATAAATGGGTTTTAAATAAAAAATAATTTAAATAGAAACAGATAACTTACAAATGAAAAAAAAACACAACTAAAAAATACAATCAATCCAAAAGGATTCCCTCTTTCGAGTAACTAAAGAAATGTGATTTAAAGTAATGATATTTTTATATAATAAATCCAAATAAATGTTTAATTGTTAATAATGTGAGCAAGGTACAATAATTCTCTGTGAACAAATACAAATCTTCTAGAAAGTAATTTGGTAATATGTATCAACAATAATAAAAATGTTCATACCCTTTGGCAGACTCATATTACATTTGGAAATTGAATCGAAGGAAAATATATAAATAAATATGTGGGAAAGTTCTATGGACACAGACTTTTACTGAGATTATATCTTCATAGTACATATTGCAAGCAGATAAATTATTCTATATTCACTGGTATGAGAAGAGATTGAAAACAATGGTTTGGAAGCAAAGTAGCAGCATGCAAAAATAACCATGCTGTAAAATTAAATTAAAAAGGATGCAAACATGCATGTAAAACATGAAAAAATAAAATATACAAAGATGATAACAGGGAAAAGTGATGAGATTAAAACTGTTTTTTAAACTTTATTTCCAAACATTTTGTGTTTCATTACTTCCACAATGAAAATAAATGCCTGCTCTGTTTATCTGAAAAGATTATTTTGAGCATAGACTGAGACAGCTCATGAATTCACTCTTTCAACATTCAGTCCCTAAATATATGCCAGAACCTGCTGAATCCCATAGGGGAATATACCCATGATTGTCTTTAAGACCTGGCCAATGAGCACAGAGAGAAAATATAGCTAATCACAGTCCCAAATAGGATGTTATAAGAACAGTAAAAAAGGCATCTGTATTAGGAATAAACAATTCCTAGTCCTCCATTGGAGGATATTTTGTTACTCTCAATAAGTTGTTAATACTGGGAAGTGTGTTAGTCAGAGGAATCTGTTACACAGCCCCAACTCTCGAAAGTCCAATGCAGACGTTCCTGTTTAGTGGTCCTTTGTGGGCTGGGCTCTCTTCTAAGCAATAACTCAGGCATCAAGGGCTTAGCTGGCATCTTCCAAGGTCTCTTAAGGGGGGAGGAAGTACCAGGGGAAGACACACCAGATAGGCAATCATTTCTGCCTAAAATAACACATTATGTCTGCTCTCTTTTCATTGACTTGAATGAATCACATGACCTCTAAACACAAGGGGCTGGATACCGTGCAATGACTATACCAAGGAAGGGTTGGGGGTCACATACGTGATAGACTTAGACTGTTGCAAAGTAGGGAAAGTGGAGCATGAATGCACTTTGTCACCAGAAGTGTCATTAAAGAGCAAGACACTATTAGCAGCAGCAGCTTGGACACTGGCTCTTTATTTGGGTCACAGACCTCTTTGAAAATATGATGGAGCCCTAGCCAGTTTGGCTCAGTGGATAGAGCGTCAGCCTGTGGACTGAAGGTGTCTTGGATTCAATTCCGGTTAAGGGCACATGCCTGGGTTGCGGGCTCAATCCCCAGAAGGGGGCGTGCAGGAGGCAGCCAACCAATGATTCTCATCATTGATGTTTCTATCTCTCTCTCCCTCTCCCTTTCTCTCTGAAATCAATAAAAATATTTTTTTTTAAAGAAAAGATGATGGAAGCGGAGAATCCCCTTCTAGTCCATGATAGCTATTCTATTTGTGGTCTGTCTCTTCCTTTCATGTTTCTCCTCTGCATAAACATTCGGGATTAAACCACTCCATGGAATTTATGAGGGAAAATGTTTGCAGTCACCTGAAGGTGATCATTAGAATAGTCTATAGTTTCCCCCGACTGGTTCTCTAGCTAGAGATCTTTCATCCCAGTTAAGATGGGGATCAGGAGACTGCAATCACTCAACGCTAAGCAATGAGGGATTCGTTATTTTAGGACATAAGATAGTTGCTGTGTGTTTTGTTCATGTCCCTTGGGCCTCTCCACTTCAGTGCTCTTCAGCTGAATTCCAGCTGTCAGCATCTGCATCTCTTCCCCACAAAGGGCTTTCTCAGGAGCTGGAGAAGATCCCTTTGCAAGGCAGGCTGGGAATTCTTGGAATTCTTGCCCCCTGAGGGATGGTGATATATAAAATCTAAAGTTCCTTTCCGTCACATGGGATAACCTTGAAGTGTGTGTAGAGTTTCCTGGGGGTTCCCCACGGGATGAAGCTCCAGTTATCCACTGTGGTAGCAGGGTTGGTAATATGCATTCTGTATTCACTGCCTTTCCTCATTAGTGGCACTTCACTCTCTTACTGATGCTGCCTGTACCTCCCAAATAAACTACCGACCCTTGAATCTTCATTCCCAGGAATGTTTCTAGGGGCCCCCAACCTGAGACAGTAGAACTAAGCTCAGGGAAGAAAGATCATTAGCACACGGTGCTTCTTGAGGGCTGACAATGTCTCATTTGCTCTGTATCCCTAACATCCAGGAAAATGCTTGGCTCAGGGTAGTCATCCAATACACCCTTTGTTAAGGGAATGAGAGATGGTAGCTCTTAAGGAAGCCAAGTAGAAAACTAAGCATCATTTAAGGAATAACCAGCATGCATTTCTATAGCAATTAACCATTCAGAATTTTAGAAAGCACTTTCCTCTATATCTTTTGCAGATATTAACAACTTCATTTCACATAATAAGCAATTAAGTTGCAGAGTATCCTACTGACTTGGCCAAGGCCACGCTGGGAGTGATAGAGCTGGAAATCACAGCATGTTCCCTGATGCAGGGTCTAACTCTTATTGTCACTGTGAGTATGTCCACTTGCCAGCAGCATGATGTCTCTGTCATTGTGGAAGACATATTCGGTTATTAGGTTTCAGCCAGACAAGACACCAAACATAACCAAGCTTGCTTCTTTCCTCTTCTCTTGAATTTCTGACTCAGGGTCCATGGGGTCCATGGGTGGACAAAGAAGACTTAGTGTTTATGTTTATGTGTGTTTTTCGGAAGGGGATTCTTAGCTTCCATCATATTCTCAAAGAGGTCTGGGACCCAAATACAGACCAAGTAGTTCCTGCTAATAGTGTCCAAGCCATTCCTACTAATAGTGTCTTGCTCTTTAATTTCATATCTGGTCACAAAGCCCATTCACGTTCCACTTCCCCTACTTTGCAACAGTCTACGCGCCCTTAATGAATTCAACGATTATTCCAGCAGATTTCTTTTCACTCAGTTCCCTTAATATGCATATTAATACTCTTTTTCCTGTGCTCGGATGCCACTCAGGCCTCCGTTGGTTTTACTTTAAGTCTCTCCAATATTGGGCAGCAACCAACCTTACCATCTTATCCTCCATTAATCTCTCCATCTGCCCAGCTGTTCAGTGAAAATGAGATGGCTGGTTTTATTTCCTGAAATTTTCTTTCCCTCTAGCCTTTTATTCATCACCATTGGAGATGCTGTCCCTTAGACTGCTCACCAGGTAAAACCCTACCAGTAACCCAGGACATGACTCAAATGCCTTTCCCTCAGCCCAGCTTTTCTGTCCTAATATTGAATGATATTTATAACGATAGCTAACATTTATTGAGGGCTTGCTATGTACCAGGCATGATGTTCAGAAGTTTTGGGTAAATATTTAAACCAAAACCTTTCAAGGTTTAGAAAGATTAGGTAATGTTGGTTTCTGTGATAAATAAAACAAAATAAGCAAGGAATAATCTCAGTAGCTTAACAGAATTGAAGCTTCTTTCTTATATATATAAAAGTCAAATATGTGTTCCTTACAGGCAAAAGGTGTAGGGATTTAGGGACTTGGCTCTTCCATCGTGTGGCTCTGCCATCTTCAACATCACTACTAGGCAGGTAGTAACTATTTCTATGATGAATCAAGGAAACTAAGGCTTAAAAATATGAAGTGAGCCCGGCTGCCGTGGCTCAGTGGTTGAGTGTAGACCTATGCTCCAGGAGGTTGCTGGTTCAACTCCCAGTCAGGGCACATACCCAGGTTATGGGTTCGATCCCCAGTGTGGGCTCTGTAGGAGGAAGGCAATCAATGATTCTCATTCATCATTGACATTTCCATCTCTCTCTCCCTCTCCTTTCCTCCCTGAACTACTGGAATATATAGTATATATATATATATATATATATATATATATATATAGAGAGAGAGAGAGAGAGAGAGAGAGAGAGAGAGAGAGAGAGACAGAGAGAGAGAGAGACAGAGAGAGAGAGAGACAGAGAGAGAGAGACAGAGAGAGAGAGAGACAGAGAGAGAGAGAGAGAATGGCAGACCTGAGACCTGCATCCCATTACTAGCTATAATCCAGAGAAAACATTCTTTTTTAAAAAAAATATATTTTATTGAAATTTTACAGAGAGGAAGGGAGAGGGATAGAGAGTTAGAAGCATTGATGAGAGAGAAACATCAATCAGCTGCCTCCTGCACACCCCCCATTGGGGATGTGCCCGCAACCAAGGTACATGCCCTTGACGGGAATCGAACCTGGGACCCTTCAGTCCGCAGGCCGACGCTCTATCCACTGAGCCAAACTGGTTAGGGCCAGAGAAAACATTCTTAACCATCAGTTAGGTTGTGCTGTGTTGGAAGGAATTGGTTTAGACCTCTCATTTTAGCCAGTTTTCTTTCCAGGGCACTGGTCACGAGGTGCAGGCTGCCCATCCAGGAGCTGGCAGTGGAAGAAATGAACACACACCAGGGCTCCTTTGAAAAGGAGAGAGACCCCCAGGAGGAGGGCCTTTCTGCTCAACATGGTCCCTCTGAATCTTGGCTCCTGCAGCTTTAACATCCTGAAAACCACAGTAGTCTGGAACATCCCTCCAGTAGCCAGGGAGGGGCTAATTAACTAATAATGTTGTCTACCCTCCTAGAGAAGGGCAAGTTCAAAGAGATGTTTGTTCTTTGGAGCAGCCATCTGTCTCAGCAAGCCCAGCATCACCTAACAAAGGTTGCTTCCTCCTTCTTCACCTTTCTGGCTCTCCACGCCTTCCTCGCCCTTCAGTGAAAGCTAATGAGCACTCTTGTGTCTCAGGCTGAGTTTAGACATCTGTAACAGGTGATGCAACAGAAGTACTTTGCTCTTCCTGGCCTTCCCCAGCACCCTCAGGGAACCAATACTTTTCGTAAAGGCAGTCACAACTATTGAGCTCTGACTATATGCCAAGTCTCTAAGTATCACCTCCACAGTATCCCGTCTACTCCTGCAACAGCTCCTGAGCTTCCACCATTCTCATTTTTCAGACGGGCTTTCTCTGACCATGTAAGAGGAGTTTGCTTATTTTTATCACGTTTCTAAGACTCTACACAAAAATATCCATTCAGGAAGGTTGTCAAGACCTCTCCCACTGGGGCCAGCAAAAAACTGACCTTTGGGAAAGAGAAATGAGAATGGACAATATGCTGGATAAGAATATAAGCTTCTTAAATCTCTGCTGCGGATGAAAATAGATCTGGAACTGAAGCCCTGGGTGTGGAACTTTCTAGGTTAATTGCCTCGCTTTTAGGCAGGCGCATTTATGTCGTTTCATCTGAGTGCTTCCCTGGGAGGGAGTGTGTGCTGAGATTATTAATTAACTTTGCCTGATATTGGAGCAGCATCTAATTCCCCGAAGAGGATGCAGAGAGAAGATAGTAGCAAAGAGGAGCCTGGGGAGATGTGAGCCCCCTGTGGTGCCCTAAATGCCGCTTTCTGTGAGCCTAGACTATAAAGAGAAAGTGGGCAGCCTGCCTTGCTCCCCGGGGCTCCTAACCCTCCCGAGGAGCAGCATTAAGAGTCTTTCATGTCCCATCGTGGCAGGAAGGGCAGCCTAATCCCAGATTATTGCTCACAGTAGCCACTTCCCCTCAACAACAAAAAATCTGCTGTACCTGCATATACCCTTGATGGTTTTTTACCACCTGATACTGCAATGAAAAAAGTGTTTCTTTCCTGTTCCCTAAATTTTATTTTCAAATGGAAGTATCTAAAAATCTGATTCACGGCTCATGCCCAATCATGGATGGAAGGACAGACAGATGGACTGAATGAATGAATGCAGATATAAATAAATGAAGGAAAACCTAAGCGCTCTTCTTCATCGGGTCATGCATAAAGCACCGAGCCAGACACCCTCATCGTAGACGCTAGCATCTTAGCAGCTTAGAATGGCTTAGTGATGCTGCGGGAATATTTTAGTTGACAGAACAAACTTGGAAGGGCAATGCTTGCTGTGGCTCAAGCAGCATCGTGAAAGCTGATTAAACAGACTGAGCAATGAAGGAAAATGTCAGTCTACAGAGGAGGACGGTCTCAGATGTTTGCTTCTGACTCTCCGAGTGTGAAGCAATTGATTGTGGTTTCTGTCATTTTCCCCTGACTCACTTGCCCACACACATACACCTTTGAACAATTCCTGGGACATTGTTCAAAGCATGCTGATTAACTTAGATAATCATCAAATTCATAAACACAGGGTATCCCTAAAAATGTATACATACTTAGGATAATTATGAATTCCAATGGGTTAAATCTGAAAATAAAGAAACATCAGCCGTTAAAGTGTGTATACATTTTGGGGGACACCCTATATATATTTAGAGAATGGCTTTCCAAGGCCATGCTCATCTTTCTAAAAAATGGTGCAACAGTAAATTTAGCGTCATAAATCCACTAAGCCACGACCATAAAGCTTTAGATTCAATGCTGTCATGCAACCCTTCTGTGCCTTGGAATGTATATGTTTTCATAGATCTAGATTCTAGACTCTAAAAACACTAAGATTTTCTCTATATAATTAGTAGCACCAGACGGAAAAGCAACATTCTGTTGCTCTTGGCTTCAAATGCATAATATGAGAAAGCTGGAAGAGAATGTAGAGATGATCCAATCGAGTCCCTAGGTAGTTGCTAGTTCAGATAACTTTAATATGGAAACTGAACCATTCTGCTTTCTTCCTTTTCTTTGCAGAATGGAAGGCTCCGTTTTTTCACACCTCCAACAAAGATTTGAAAAATAAGCCTGTCCTATCCCCCTGAGAACAGAGCAACAAGGCATTCAGCTATAACGGTGCCAGGGCTGAGTTAAGTAAGTTATCAAGCTTTCCTTGCAAAGAAATGGAAGGTACAAAGGAAGTTTTCATAGCAGCAGAAGCTACATAGAGCTGGGTGAATGGAACTAACCGAGTTCATTGCATGACTCAAGTGTTTAAGAGTTTCATAGAAGCATGTGACTAGCTAGAGCAACTAAGATGGCGGCATAGGTAAACACCGGGAAATTATCGCCTCACACAACAATTGAAAATTACCGCAAAGGACTGAGCAAACATCATCCAGAACAACAGGAAGGCTGGCTGAGTGTAAATTCCACAACTAGAAGGAAAGAAAAGCACGCTGAGAGCCAGAGGCGCTGCGGAGGTGAAGTGCAGAGGTACGGCGGCGCGCGCGCGCGAGGAAAGGGGGTGGCGCCTGAGGACGCGGCTGTCTTTTTGAATCACAAACTCCCGACGGCTCTGAACTCCGGTTCCGGGAAGTCTCTGGGGACCCAGGTCTCACACGGGGAGAAGCTGGTCTGTCCGGCAGCGAGCGAACTTGAGGGCGGCTTTCCCTCAGAGGTGCTTGCAGCCGTTACCGGAACACTGAGACGCGCGACTCCGGGCGGAGAATCGGCCATGGCCGCTTTCTCCGCCCTCTGACTCCCTGAGACCCCGCCCCACCCAGGCTGCGGCAGAGGCTTTTGCATGTGAATGTACCTAACTGCAGCCGAGCCAGGCAGACCCGGAACTTCCAAGAGAAGGCCCAAGGCCCCGCAGCGGCTTGCATTGCTTCACAGCTGAGCCTCTTCGTGGCTCCTGCTGTGTGGCCTCAGGCAGAGGCTGAATTAGCACCTCCTTAGATCCAGGAGCCACTGTACCCAGTGGTCAGAGGGGGTCCATACAGACTGCAACTCCTCAGATCCATAAGGGACGCACTCAGGGAGCAGACTCAGTGAGCACCAAAGCCCCACTGAAGCAAGTCTTGCCCCAGAAGGGTGTCTTCAGCACAGAAGTTCTCCCACTTTAGACACAGCTGATTCTCACAGCCAATTGGCCTGGAGGTCAATTCCTCCCAGTGATTCTACAACAACCAAGGCACCAAGAGTGCACCAAGAGTGTCCACCCCAGGTAACTGGGGAGGCTGAGCTACTGGGCCCTACAGGACACCTGGTGCACAGGGCCACTCTATCAACACAGGGAAGCTGCCAAAATGCGGAGACAAAGAAACAGGTCACAAATGGCAGAAATGGAGGAAGCAAATGATTGGATATAGAGTTTAAGGCCACGGTTATAAGGTTTTTCAAGAATTTTATGGAAACCGCCGATAAATTTAATGAATCCCTCAATAAGTATAGGGAGACCATGGAGGACATGAAAAAGGACCAACTAGAAATTAAGCATACACTGACTGAAATAAAGAATAATTTACAGAGATCCAGCAGCAGAAAAGAGGATCCCAAGAATCAAGTCAAAGATTTGAAATACAAAGAAACAAAAAATACCCAACCGAAAAAGAAAAAAGAAAAGAGATTCCAAAAATATGAAGATAGTGTAAGGAACCTCTGGGACAACTTCAAGCGTACCAACATCAGAATTATAGGGGTACCAGAAGGAGAGAGAGGGCAAGATATTGAAAACCTTTTTGAAGAAATAATGACAGAAAACTTCCCCTACCTGGTGAAAGAAATGGACTTACAAGTCCAGGAAGCGCAGAGAACCCCAAACAAAAGGAATCCAAGGAGGACCACACCAAGACACATCATAATTCAAATGCCAAGAGCAAAAGATAAAGAGAGAATCTTAAAAGCAGCAAGAGAAAGACAGTCAGTTACCTACAAGGGAGTACCCATACGACTGTCAGCTGATTTCTCAACAGAAACCATGCAGGCCAGAAGAGACTGGCAAGAAATATTCAAAGTGATGAATAGCAAGAACCTGCAACCAAGATTACTTTATCCAGCAAAGCTATCATTCAGAATAGAAGGTCAGATAAAGAGCTTCACGGATAAGAAAAAGCTAAAGGAGTTCATCACCACCAAACCAGCATTATATGAAATGCTGAAAGGTATTCTTTAAGAAGAGGAAGAAGAAAAAGGAACTCTTACCATTTGCCACAGCATGGATGGAACTTGAGAGCGGATAAATACCACAGGATCTCACTCATTTGTGGAATATAATGAACAACATAAGCTGATGAACAAGGACTGATCCAGAGACGGAGAGGCATTGATTGGACTGTCGGGACTTGGAGGGAAGGTAGGGGAGGGTGGGGGTAAGGGGGAAAGATCAACCAAAGGACTTATATGCAAGCATATAGGCCTAACCAATGGACATGGACAACGGGGGGGTGAGGGCATGAGCGGGGGTGGGGGGGGTGGGGGGTAGAGGGTAACGTGGGGACAAGGACACATATGTAATATCTTAATCAATAAAAAATATATTAAAAAAAAAAAAGAGTTTCATAGAAGCTGATCTCTCACCACCAACTACCAAGGCTGTGGAAGTGAACATTTCATCATCCAGGTTGAGTGCCCTTATCAACTGTACCTCCCCATGGGTGCCCAGTGAGGACTTAACTTTGTCAGTATGCATCACTGCCCCAAGGACTGGCCATCAGGAGTGCCATTCCATTATGAATACAGTTCCCTTCTAATTACCTCCCATGTTACCTCTGCAACTCACAGGAACCTGGGTACTCAATAGAAGGGGTGGACCCCTGGACGGTTTGGCTCAGTAGGTTGGTTGACACATGAACCGAAAGGTTGCTGGTTCGATTCCCCATCAGGGCACATGCCCGGGTTACAGGCTCAATCCCCAGTAGAGGGCATGCAGGAGGCAGCCAATCAATGTGTCACCTTTGCGCCGAAGTTTCTCTCTCTCTCCCTTCCTCTATCTCTAAAAAAAAAATGAATTAAAAATTTTATCTTTAGTGATTTATATTGGTTTTATCACTAGGAGTAGAACCTTATAATTGGACAAAGCTGAAATGAAAATCTCGAAGCCCCCAAGCTGTGTGAAAAATGTTACTTCAGTTTTATTTTACATATGAGAAAAGGAGGGTTCAGAGAGGGTTTCATGATTTGTCTGAGTCGCAGAATTTGGTAAAGACAGCAGGCACTGATGTTTTCTTAGAAAGCATTGTCCTTCCATGAAAATAGACTTTTCACTCCCCTCTCCCCAATTCTTTGGATCAGTCATGCAGATTTAGCCGACTATTTGGGCTCCATACTGTAAACTCCACACATCCCCTGGACAGACATAATATCATCTCTCCTGCTTCAGTTCACCTGATAAATTAATAGGCATCTAATCTGTAAACAAGCCAGTGTGCCACCTCTGAAATGAGTGATTGGAAATACCATTTGGCTGCAACTGCCTAGCTCAAGTTCAGCATTAAACCCATGTCTCATTGCATATCTTATTGCCTTGGGGAACACAAAGAAATCTGCTAAGACGTTTAAATGCATCACACACATTTCCCCCAGGTAGTTCAGTAAAATGATTAAAACACAAGCTCTGGAAGCAGACTGTCTGGATAAGTGTCCTGTCTTTGCCAGAAGAAGAGCTAATTTTTATGGCATTATGTAAGATAGAAGAGGCCAAATAGTCTTGAACATCCTCTGAAATTGAAGTGCCTAAATTTTAGTTTAGAATAGTGTTTCTCAAAATGATCTTTGAACTAATAACATCACCATCACCTGGGAACTGGTTAGAAATGCAAATTTTTAGGTCCCATCGTGGCTTACTGAATAAGTGGGCCCAGCAATCTGTGTTTAGCAAGCGATTCTGATACAACTAAAGTCTGAGAAACACAGGTATAGAATATTCCAGAATATTAATTTAATCCTTATATTTAAAAACAATCACAACACAATTATTAACAAATCTCAGCTGTGTTTTTAAATTATTATTTAGGCAGCAGTCGGGACACTACCTGAGCTCAGAGAAGATTGTACCAAAATACAGATGGGGGGCTGTAGACACAGCTGGTAAGTAGAGGAATGAAGCAACAGAGAGCCATGCAAGAAATGATGCTCACCTCCTTTGAGAAGAGCTTCATGTGCCAATGTATTTATTCACCCAGGTCACCGAATTATCATGGTCATGACTATTATGCATGTGCAGTGGTTTAAAACACTTAGATTCTTCATTGAGCACTTCAGACCAGGTAAGAGATGTCTACATTTAAGCTAAGTAATTGCATTGTTTATGAAACGAGCTGGAAACTTGTGGCTTGTTACATGAATGAGTAGCTTGATTGTTTCTCTCTCCCTCTCTGTCACACACTCACACACACACACACACACACACACACACACACACACACATATTTATTAAAACCTGCACTGATGTACATGTAAGTGCAAAACTACAGCTACGCATCCACTCAATGGGGAATGAAACAAGTCAAGAGTCTCAGGGTTTTGAAAAAGCTGATCTGTCCAATATCATTCATTTACTCACCCTGCATTGTTGGGTACCTAACTATTTGTATCAGCAACGCTATAACTTTAACAGCTAATTTGCAATATACATTCTTACATGTCAGGTACATCATGCTTATAGGAATTTTCTCATTTAATATTATCATAATTTATTTTTTGGAGTGCTATTACTATTCCCATTTTGGAGAGGAAACTAAAATTAATTAACACCCAAAGTCGCCAAGCAGGAATTGTCAACCCAGGCAGTGTTCTGTCTGTCCTCTTAACCACTATGCTATATTGCTTCCTGCAAAACTGAGAGCACTTTATCTATTGCTGTATAATTACACATAGCCTGCCTGCTGCATAGATTATTCATTCTCTAACTAAAATTTGTCAAGGCCTCGCTCTACTATGTACTCATTGTGGGAACTCAGACACATGACTTTTCTCACTGAGCCAAAGTCTTTCCCTGTAGTTCCCAAGGCTGTTATGAAGATGATATAAAGCACTTGGCACTAGGAGGTCCGTAAAGTCTTAGAAACACTTTGAAGGGCTCGCCCACCACCACAGTCAGGATGGATCAAGACACAGTCCTATGAAGTCCTGACACAGTTCTGTAAAGTCAAGATGCAGTCCTGTAAAGTCCTGTAAGTTCAGGGAGGGTCATCCTACATATTCCCAACTTGGCCACTGGTCATCTTAATAGTGTTTCCCAAGAAAAGGTGGCTTTGTATGTTTAATTGAAAAAGATTCTGAGAATATCAACATGCGCCCAATCACATGAAAGTGCACACCAAAGCCAAAGGGCCACAAGCTACTATGGACCAGCTCAGGTGCTCAAACAGGATTCATTGCCTTATCTAGGGCTCAGGACAATGAGTTTGATCATTCTCATCACATTCCAGTTGAGATAATTAAAGCACAGAGAGGTTAATCAACTTATTCATGTCATCCATTGGTAGAGCTGGGATTCAGAACCAGGTCAGTCTGAGTTTAAAGGTCCATACTATTCCCAGTACATAATGCCGACTCCCTGGTATAAAGACACATATGGATTATGCACTGTATCAGAAGCAGATAACCCTCTGTTCTTTATCATTTGTATTGCTCACTATAACTACAAATATCACCTTGAGTTTCCTCCATAGGATGGATTATCATGAGAAATGAGTTGCTTTACTGAGCAGCAGACTTTTCCCTATGTCTGGGACTAGATTAGTGTTTCCCAGTGTTCAGTCATGGGTGTGCCACCTTCGTGACTTTTGCTATTTCCAAGGGACACCGAAAAGGGACCACCATTGTTACCTGTCACAAAGAGAAGGCATTCACAGAAATAAATACAAATAAGACTAAACAATGTTCCCTTGCTTTTTTCAGGAAAATGGAGATTAATGAGCATTTGAGAAGTGGTAAATACATACTAACATCAACCTGGATATAACTCTCTACTGTATATAATCAGGATGATTGCATAGTATTGGGAATGAAACACCATTCACTGGGTGATTTAATGTCATTGAATGCCTTGTCCAGGTGTCACATAAAATTATCCCCTATGCCCCTGAAAAGCATTGGATGTGGCCCCAATGATAGCTTACGAAATAATGAACCAAAATGTTTTCAGGTTTCCTTCTGGCCTTTCGATTTTATGGGAAATTTTTGTGCTTATGCCTTTGGTAATCCACCTATTAAATAAATTGATGTACATCCAAGCAGTGCTCAGCAATACATGGGGGTGTCATAAATATTGGTAAGATAAAGAATACAATCCTCACCTCCATTCAAAGGTACACTAACAATCAGAACACAATTCACCTGTAAATTTAACAGTCCCCCCGGAGCTGAATATGTCTCCAGTGACTAGAAACAAACACTAGAAAAAAATCTGCCTGTCAAAACAGAACATAGCTCACACCAGCTCAAAATCACATCTGAAATTGTGCTGGATATTTTCTACTGAGTTAAAATATCTGAGGTTTATCTGTGTGATGAATTGCCTTCCAATGTTCCTTTCTGCCTCCCCAAAGGATTTTGTTTGTATGAAAGAGAAAAGAGAGACAGTTCCTAGGGAGAAGGAAGAAGCTATGCAGAAAGAGAATGCACATATCTGCTTGTTATTGGCATTTCCCAAATCTTATGCATTATAACGATAAATAATATGATGGGGAAATAACAACTGGTTACAAATAAGGCTACTTCATAAGCATCTGTAAGAGCTGTTCTTTATTGATTGGCCACACTATACTCAAGCAGAAGCTCCCAGATACTCAAAGACTGGTGATTTTCAAATAAAAATGTCCTTCTCCATCCAATTACCCTCCTGGAAAGTTCTATTCAAAAATTTCAATAGATACAATTATCACCTCCATAAATTTTGCATTCTCTTTCATAGATCGAGAGTCAGGGACCGTTACTAGTATATCTGAAGATATCATGCCAGAGAACCAGAAGATGCCAAAAGAAAGGTCAAGGAGAAAATCCCTGCAAGGGAGTCCCTCGTGTTCAGTGAGGAACATGAAATAGACCTGCTGCAAACCTCATTTAATCCTCTGATCTGAGTATCTAATCATGGAGGAGGCCTTTAACCCCAGGTCTCCAATATGCTCATCCAAAAAGAATGGGATAATGAAATAAAAGATCTCTAATGCTCCATGATTGTCTGCATCCAGGATGATTTTAAGGCAGCATGGTTGAGACAGATGCTATTAATCACCTGCCCAATAGCCATGTCCTACCTGACTTCCTTACTGGCTGAGACAACCCCCCACCTGGTGAGGTTTTCTAAGCCTATCTCCCAGCTAGAGCATGATCATGTGACCAAAATTTGTCTAAGAAGACCCAAGGAAAAGTATACCATGGCATCTGGGGAACGATTTTCCACCAGTCTGTATAAGCTGAATGTGTAAGAAGTCTTCTGGTTCCCTGTCCTACTCTCTCTCCCTTCCCCATTACTCCTACCTTTGGGCTCCATTGTATGAGCTGTAGCACCCCTTTTGTACCAAGGAGGCGGCAACAACACTCTGAAAATGATGGGATGGAAAGCTGATAAAGAATTTTAATCACTGATGAGACCAATCATGGAGCCATCTTTTCCTGACTTTATGTTATGGGAAATAATTAGAAACCTGTTATTTATGCTGTTTTTATAAGATGTCATTGCTTGCAGCCCAACACATCCAGTACAATACAATGATCCAGTAGAGACACTCATAGATTATCCACTAGCACATCTTACATTTCATGTGCATAGGAATCACCAGGGAAGCTTGTAAAAATGCAGATTTCTGATGCAATAGGTCAGTGATAGGGGCTAAAATTCTGCATTTCTAACAAGCAAATAATGTTGATGTTTCTGCTCTGCAGCTGATCTGCATTACAAATTGAATGGCAAGGTGCTAACCCATGTGCGGCTACAGTACAACATTGATGAGGTCACCTCACTGCCCCCAGCCTCAATTTTCTTATAGAATCTTATATCTTACAACGCTAAGTATTATCAGAAGAAAATATATTCATTTCCTCCACAAATGAAGACACACATGAAAAGTGAACGGGGAAGCATAAATGCTGTGATTTATTTTAAGCCTTCTGCCGAATGCTTATTAATCTCATTACTGTTACAAAGTGCATCCAGGACGAGGGCACATCAGCCAGCGCTTGTTTCCATGACTGCCGAACTGCCCCAACTACACAGAAATACCATGGGGACAAAATGTGAAACTGAGCCGCGTGTGCAGCTGCTCTTCGGAATCTCATTGTGTGTGATGTGTGTGCTAATCAGAAATTCAATTAATAAAGATTTGACAAGATTCAGAGCAATCCATCCTCTTCTTCGCCCCATTCTCTTTCAATGACAATGAAGAATGAATGTGGTTATTTTAATAGAAGGAAAAGCCATCTGCCTGCAAGGATCGCTGCAATCGGGTACCCTCTGTCCCCTGGCAGTCCACAAACCGAAGTCTGGCTGCTTTCACATCCTAGTGTTCTTCTCTCTCTTTTGCCACCACTGCTCTTCAGTTATGCCCCTGGTGGAATGCAGCCAGCCTTCCTTTGGTGCCTCTCAAATCAGAGCCTCAGAATTCCCATTTACTACACCCTGAAACATGTCAGGTGCCAGGAAGGGATGGAGCCCTGTTCTACCATGAGTGGGGAGATGAGAAATATCCTATATAATAAAGAGCTAATGTGCTGCCCTGGATGGGTTGGCTCAGTGGATGGAGCTTCAGCCTGTGGACTGAAGAGTCCTGGGTTTGATTCCAGTCAAGGGCACATGCCTGGGTTGTGGGCTTCATCCCCAGTGGGGGATGTGCAGGAGGCAGCCACTCGATGATTCTCTCTCATCATTGATATTTCTATCTCTCTCTCCCTCTCCCTTTCTCTCTGAAATCAATAAAAAAAATTTTCTAAAAAAAAAGAGCTAATATGCTAATTAGACTGGATGGTTGAACAGCGGTACAACTGTCCTGACTCGACCTTCTGGATGAAGCAGGGGCTGCGAGGGCCGAGCCCCTTGCATGAATTTCATGCATCAGGCCTCTAGTTTATATATATATATATATATATATATATATATATATATATATATATATATATATATGAGAAATTTCTTAGAACTATTTTAGATTTACAGAAAAATTGAAAAGATAGTACAGAGTTGTTATTTACCTCACATTGGTTTCCCCTATTATTCATATCTCCCATTAATATACATTTGTTGCAAATAATGAGCCAATAATGACACCTTATTATTAACTAACATCCTTGGTTTATTTAAATTTCTTGGTTTTTCCCTAAAAACCTTTTTCTCTTTTAGGATTCCACATTTACAGTTACATCCCCTCAGGCTCCTCTTGGCTGTGACCATTTCTCAGACTTCGTTTAGATGATTTTTGAGAATTTTGAGGAGTACAGGTGAGGTATTTTGTAGGAGGTCCATTATTAGAATTGTCTGATATTTTTATCATAAGACTGGGGTTTGGGGTTACTGGGAAGAAGGCCAGAGAGATAAAGTGCTGTTTTCACCACATCCTAGCAAGCATACATACTATCAACAGGACTTATGACCATTGATGTTGGCCCTGACCATGTTTTGCCAGGTTTCTTCATGGTAAAGTTATCCTTTTGTCCCCTTTCCATGCTGTGCACTCTGAAAGGAAGTCACTTTGGGAGCCTACACCTCAAGAGCAACGGTTTATGGGTCAACTCCTTGAAGGTGGGTATCTGCATAAAATATCTGGAATTCTTCTGTGTGGGAGATTTGTCCATTCCCCCTCATTTATTAATTTATCTGATAATTTGTGCATATCAGTATGGACTCATAGATATTTACTTTATACTTTGAGTTAAAGTCCAGTAACTGCTTTATGGTTTTGCTCATTCCAGTCTGGCTCATTGAGAGGGAACTCTTTTGTTGCCTCCCATTTCCCTTTGGCTTATCCACATCACTGTGCACTTTTTTCCCCTTAGTTTCTGGTGCTGCAAGATGATCCAGGTTTATCTTCTATATTTCCTCTCCCAGTCATGGAATCAGCCATTTCTCTAAGGGTCCCTGGTAATTTTATTGGAGAATGGTTTTAGAAATCAAGATTAGGGTTCTAGGTGTCTTCATTGCAAATGGGGTATCATTTCTTTCAGGCCCTCTTAATCTGACAGAACAAGAAACTATGTGTTTATACTAACCCATGTATATACTTTATACATGCCTATACATTTTCATATGTAAACATCTCTATCTACATTGAGCTAAATATGAGTTCATGCTGGTATCTCTAGCTCTAATCCAGTTGTCACATGGACCATTCTAGCTAATTCCCCTTGCTTATTTGTAACCTTCCACTGACAGCACCTATCCACTTAATTAGTTATTCTATTCTAATATACATGTTAACTATACATCCATGGAAACAACTTTATCAACTAGGGTACAGTTCTTTTTGCCTTAAGTCTCACAAACTTCTATTTCCAAAGATACTTCAGTCAGCACCGTTCTCCCCATCCTCTTCAGTGTGGTTGTTTCATACGTTTGTAACACAGTTAACTTCTCTTGTCACTGTCTGTATTCCTTCTCAGACTCAGGCAGCTCCTGCTGTGTGCCTCTTTAGACCTAGGACTCCATTTTTCAGTAGCTGCATTTCTCTGTAAATGGTAACAATTTCTTCTATCGGAGAGGAAATCAAATTGCTATTAAAATAAAGAACCTGCACAAATGGAAGGAGCATTAATTACTATTGCCCTTCGCCTCCTGGGAACTCACGCTGTCTTTCCATGGTGATTGTCATGATTACACGCAACTTAATTGTATATTGAGGTCTCTACAGAAATTACAGACATGCTTCAGCTTAGCTAGAGGAGTTATCAACCAAAATGAGTTAACATACTTTTTCTTATGTAGATTAAGTTTAATAGGGTTGGGTTCATTTTAAATGCATGATCACATTCTTGGGCTTTTCAGTGGGAAATTTTGGATGGAGGTTGAGTCCTCATCGTCATCATCTGGGAAGCTGGTGGGGTCATTCGGTCTGGGTCCATTTAGCTCTAGGCTAGTCCAGTGAGTTTATGGCAGAGGCCAGGCTAGATCCTTCTCCCCCACTGGGCTGGAAAAGCTTGAAACGAGTACCAGACTCCCATTGGTTCCCATTACCTGTGTCATATTTAACACTGTAATATTTTTCTACAAGTAAAGCGACTGATGATTCCTGACAAGTGTGGGAGCCTGACAAGTCTCATGTCCAGGCCCTGCTGTCCCTTCACAATAGAGACACAAGGTTGTTGGAGCCAAGTGAGAAACAGGAACATGCCAGGTTCCTGATGCTGTAAGGGTGTTTTTTTCTTTACAGCCTGGAACTTTACTCCCAAAACCCAGAGAACATTAGAGCTGAATGACAAGAGTTTATAGCAGTAGATACTGAGTGGATGGCAAGGGAGAGTGAAGAACTCACTTTTAAAAAGGTACGGCCAAACCCAGGCAAAGGCCTTACCCACTCATCACCAGGTCAGGACCCATCAGCCCAGCAATGGGTATATATAGCTTGCTATTTCAGGTTTATGAAATATTGCCAAAAGAGCTCAAACACCTTTCTAAATGGCACAGCCCAATGTGCCCATTCACCCATGCCAGAAAATGAATAACATCTTGAGTAAGCATCAAATAATTTATGATTTAAGCCACAGTGGAAAATACATTTCCCCAAGCACCAGAAATGATTTGTATACCCACTTTCCAAAAATAAGTGAATTTTATTTATGTTTTTACTCTTGAAGCTGCTGACAGAAAACTCAATCTGGGAAATCCATGTTGGCACTAAGAAGTTGGCTACACAATAGAGAGAATTCAAGCTGGTTTAGTTCAAATCTACCTGCAATTTAGAGACTTTTTGCCCTTCGAATCTCACCTGACTCATTAGAAAATCTCCACAAGATAACATATATTTGTCAGTGTTAGGAAGTCTTGACAACAGGTAGGAGACCTGGGTCCAATCCTATCTCTGCCACTAATTGGATGCATGTACTTCAATAAGATATAACCTTCCTGAACTTCAATCCTCTAACCTATGAAATAAAGCAGTTGGATTAGATTAGTGTTTCTCAATCTTGGACAGATTTAAGTCAAATGGGAAAATTTTTAAAAATATGATGCCCAGGCCTTACCCTAGAGTAATAAATAGCTCTCCAGGAGCAGGGGTATTTGTTTAAAGTTCGATGTTTAGCCAGGGCTGAGACCCATGAGGCTACATTTTTCCTAAGTCCACACTGCATGAACATTCTGTCACTTTGAGTTTATGTTCCATCATCTCTGAATTTTCTCTCCTGTGGAAGGCAGAATTCAAAGATGACTCCCAGTGAGTTATGCCTCTATAAAAAAAACAACAACAACAAAAGACAACACCTGACTACAGATGGAGCCTGTGACTTGCTTCTGGCCAAGGGAATATGAAAAAGGTGTTGAAATAATCACGTCCATGATTAGGTCATGTTATATATAGCAGACTGGAGTGAGAGTTCACCTGTGGGCTCTGAAGAACCAAATTGTCATATTGTGAGAGTTTCTCTGTTTCAGTCTCAATGTTTGTGTCCCATTCAAATTTATGTGTTGAAATCTAACCCCCAGTGATGGTGTTTGGAGGTGGGGTCTTTGGGAAGTAATTATGTCATGAGGGTGGAGCCTTCATGAAGAGAATTAGTGCCCTTATAAGAAGAGGCCAGAAAGCTAGCTCACTCTCTTTCCATGATGTCAGGATACATGAGAAGATGCCAGTCCACAAGCTAGAAGAGGGGTCTCACCCCACCCTACAGGCAGCCTCATCTCAGACTTCCAATGTCCAAAACTTTAAGAATAAATTTCTGTTTATAAGCCACCCAGGCTGTGGTACTTTGTCATAGCAGCCAAGACAGACTAAGACAATCCCTAAGAGCAAGAAACCCTCTAGGACAGCAGTTCTCAACCTGTGGGTCGCAACCCCTTTGGGGGTCAAACGACCCTTTCACAGGTGTCACCTAAGACCATCAGAAAACGCATATTGAATATATAATTACATATTGTTTTTGTGATTAATCACTATGCTTCAATAATGTTCTATTTGTAACAATGAAAATACATCCTCCATATCAGATATTTACATTACGATTCATAACAGTAGCAAAATTACAGATATGAAGTAGCAACAAAAATAATTTTATGGTTGGGGGTCACCACAACATGAAGAACTGTATTAAAGGGTCGTGGCATTAGGAAGGTTGAGAACCACCCTTCTAGGAGCTAATAGTGGGCCCTGGATGACAATATGCAAGAAAGTGGGGACCTCAACCCAATAGACATAAAGAACTGAATTCTGCACAAAATTATGTGAGCTTAGAGAAGGATCCAGAATGTCAGAAAGGAACAGTGTACACCCAGACTGCAACCTGAGCAGAGTCCTTCAGTGTGTGACTGGTCTTCCAACCCACAGAAACTGTGAATTAATAAAGTAGATATATTGGCTTAAGCTGTTAACTTCATTACACAGCAATTAAAAAAAAAAACTAGTATGTCTTCAAAGGGTATATTTGTCTTAAGTGTTGCACAATGCCTGGTGGTATCCTAGAGAAAGATATGAGGTATGTAGTGGAGAAAACCAGGATTTGTGATGCTAAAATATAAACTGTAGGATTAAGCTTTTGAATAAATGAAAGGAATATGTAAATAAATACATATCTGAAATTTAAGTTATAATTTCTCAAATAAGAATACTTAAATACTTATTCATTTTTAATTCAGTCAAGTTCTATTATTGACATTTAGTTTTCTAATAACTAAATGCCTTGAGGTTTATTCTTCCCATGTTTTGATCTCAGGTCTCTCTCACTTATAAAACAGAGTGAGTAAACAACTCACTTAGCAGAGTGAGTGCATCAACATAATTATTATAGTTTGAAGTGAGTCCGACCTGAGTTTAAATTCTGGCTCTACTACTTATCAATTGTAGATCTTTGGCCAAATGATATATCAATCTTGCTAAGCTTCTGTTTTCTTAACTATAAAATGGGAATACTAAAACTCCTTAATCCTCTAGCATTTGGGAGGTGGGTTTATTATTTGAATCAATGGATATAATGAGCTTAATTGAACAAAGGACTTAATACATAGTAATGACTCAAGAAGAGTAGTTCATAGTTCTTTGCTTGATTGTATTAGAAAAACTGTTTATTTTTACCACCTATTATCATCCTGCTAGGAGATCCTTCAGGAAGCCTGGAAGGTTCACTGGTTATGTTGGAAAGCATGGAGTAGGGAGGAGAATGCAGTAGTGGTACAATGTCTGCTGAGGAGGGCAGTGTCCTGCTCCAAAACCAGCAGGTAGAGGCAATCCCCGCTAGGCCCCTTCTTCTATGTTCACAAAGCAAGCTTCAAAAGCCAGAAGGCCAATGCAGAGAGGAGGGACATGATAGGGGCTAACAATGCATTCCAACTTTATCTGGATTAAAGAACAAAAACATGAACCTTCCCCCTCTTCTTTAACTTGTCCCTAATCTATTCTTTCCCTCTCCACTATTAAAGCTAGTCTTTTCCAAGCACCGTTCTGAACTACTTTCAGAGACCAGATGTAGTTCTTTTCAAGTCAAAGAATGGAAGACTGCCTGACAGCATTCATAAGCCTTCAAAAAATGTGTTTGAACTGTGTTATCCAGGAAGACTATGGCCAAAAATCACATTCTTTGCTCAATCAGATTTATACAAAATAATAATAAGTTCCAAAGTTTGCTTTTGAAAGTCTCACTAACTGTGAAGAAAGAGAACTATAAAGCTGGGTCCCAAGAGAGGCTATTGGGCTAGGAAGAGCTTTCAAGAAAGTTGCCTAACAATCCCCAGAACTCACATGCGTTTGGCAACGAGTGGGCTGCTTTTCAAAAGAGAGAGAAGTAACTAAAATGAGAGATAATTTCTCTTCTGTGGAAAAAGAAATTCTTTTAAGGATAAACAAAAGTTTTTAACAGTTAAGTGAAGGAAATACTACATTTTATTGAAAGTTAAAAGCAAGAGCTTCATGCATTCATTACCAGAAATTTGGCATGAACTAAATACAAAGAGGTTTAGATACATTTATGACTATGAAAACCATAAGGAATCATCAACTTTAAATCAGAGGCCTCGGAGGTGTTCAGAGAGTCTGAAATACTTGTCACAAACATCAAGCAATTCCTCCCACCAAGGTCCCTTGGTGATACCATCAGAAAAGTAATTCATCACAGATTGGTCCCTGTGTTGCATTCTTTTTTTTTTTAAATATATTTTATTGGTTTTTTATTTTTTTACAGGGAGGAAGGGAGAGGGATAGAGGGTTAGAAACATCAATGAGAGAGAAACATCGATCAGCTGCCTCCTGCACACTCCCTACTGGGTATGTGCCCGCAACCAAGGTACATGCCCTTGACCAGAATCGAACCTGGGACCCTTGAGTCTGCAGGCCAATGCTCTATCCATTGAGCCAAACTGGTTATGGCCCTGTGTTGCATTCTTATTTTCTTGGACACACAAATGAATAGAGTGGAGTCACTTTTTTAAAAAAACACTTTTTTAAAAAGTGCATGACCATTTTTAACACCATGGTTTTTATTTGAGGGGCAATTGGAATAAAATTTGCCTTTGCTGAGTCGCTGTAATCATTGCAAGCTGTATGATTAAAATCAGAAGCAAATTTCCCATGAGAACCATGTTCAGATGTAGGGCTGGACTTTGCTCACACAAAATAAAACAGGACTGCTGGCCCTAGAGATCTTATCTGGTTCCCTCTGTAGATGCAAGGCTGGAAATTGAGCTGTTCAGAAGGCAGGAAGACGGGAGTAAAAGGATGAAAGAAAGGGAAAAACAACTTGGAAGTTGTGCTCAAGATGGTCTCTTGTCAGCTCCCGCTGTGGGAAGATCTCAGAAGAAAAAGTCACATGCATTCAAAATCCTGTTAGAGAGATCTCTTCACATTGGAACCAAGGCTTGGATACAGAAAGTGAAATCACGTGACCCCACTGAAGCATGTCATGAAGAGGATGTGAATGCACTCCTGGCAGCTCTGGGACTGTATCAACATATTTTTTTTCAGCATTTCTCCAGGTCTGAGAATTTTCCAAGCAGTTAGAAATCATTGATGAAACCATGATCCTGTCTGGCATCAAAACTGAATTTAAAAGAACAACATTAATCATGTCTTTGAGAGTAGGGACTCTGGCTTAACGGATTCCCATCATTAAGCAAAGCATGTGTTCAAAAAATGCACTTAGACATCCATTTCCCCATTTTACCCATGTCAAAGGAGAGTTGCTCATAAATTTCTCCCATAATTCACAAAGATGATGGCCAATTAGATGTGGTTTTCTGGATGCATGCTGAGATATAGCCTGAGCCAATGGGGTCAGGCTTTTGTACCTTGTTTCAGTTAGTAGTGAGCTGTGGCTATCTGCCTAGAGAAGAGGGCATAACCTTTCAGGCATCTCCTAAAAATATAGTTACTGTGGTAGAGAACAAGTCTCTGGAGACGGATACAACTTTCAGCCTTTAAACTCAGAGCAGCTGGGGCACAGGTGTACATACTATAAATGGGACCAGCAATATTTGCTACAGCTACTTTAGCTTGTTCCAAAGGGCTATCTCTGTAACACCTCCCATGAGTGCCTCCAACCCTCACCATACAGTGATTCTCAACCTGTGGGTCGCAACCCCTTTGGGGGTCGAATGAGCCTTTCACAGGGGTCGCCTAAGACCATCCTACATGTCAGATATTTACATTACTATTCATAACAGTAGCAAAATTACAGTTATGAACTAGCAACGAAAATAATTTTATGGTTGGGGGTCACAACATGAGGAACTGTGTTTAAAGGGCCAGAAGGTTGAGACCCACTGAGTCAAATATTCCATTTAAATAGAAAATAGACACTAAGTAATATATATCAGGTGAATGAATGTTGAGTACTATATGAAACTCAGAATTTCTCTTTTATGTATATTCAGCAGATCCTTAATATGACATCAGGGAGTTGGAATTTAGGGAGTGTACCAGGATATTATAGATAACACATTACTCTGTTCTCTTTGAATAGCTCTATAACTATGATGATAAGGCAGATTTTACTAAACTTTCAAAAAAAAAAACTCTCCTCTGGGTTAAAATCATGCATGATAAATTTCTAGGGGAAAGGATCGCTTTTTCTTAAAGGTTACAGGCCTAAATTATAAACTAAAGTCAATAAGTTAGACGTCTAAAATATTCTAAAAATAGGGGTGGATAATAAGAGTGCTTTCTCAACCAAAACCACAGCGTTCCCTCTCTGCACTCAAAGAAAGCAGCAGAAACTAATCTTTCTCCTCAAGTGGAAAAACAGGTAATAGAAATCCACCAGATGCCTTGAATTTGGGGCACTGACTCTGTACTTTCATCAATCTCATTTATGTTTGTCTGAAGTATTATTTCCAGGCCATTTTCAGAATCAGGCCTCATCCACCGAAAAGCTCTGGGAGAGGAAATGCCTTCTACTAGCAGGCACGCTGATATTCTGGGTTTTACCATCATTGATAACGTCTCCACTGAAGGAAGGAGAGATGGTGGCTCATAGAATCTTAAATAAGCAATCTGATAGAGATTCTTGGAAACAGGGCGAAGTCTGGCGGTCTCTGCTGGGTGAACTTCAGAAAGGGTCTAGAAGTGCTTTGTCAGAAGGACTCCAGCTTCACCGAGTGGAGAATTGGACAATAAAAAAATGAGAAGGGGGTTCCAGCACGGCCATGGTTCAAAAGAGATGGGGTGGGAGGCCAAAGTCCTGCCCAGCTAGCTTCTTCCCAGGCATCACCACCTTCAACAACTAACATATATGATTGGGTCATTGGACTAATTAAAATAACTGAGTGCAGACAGATGTTAAGAAAAGAGGCACACTGCTATACATACAGCTAGAGAGACAGCCAAATATGAAATCCAAAGGGGCAGTGGTCTTTCTAAATCATTGCTCAGTCATTGATTTAATACAATTGTATTCTTTTCAATCCAGGTGATCAACTGGACACATTTTTAGCATTTTTTCATATACACAAATTCACAGAACAACAACAACAACAACAACAAAAACACCTGTTAAGACTATGTTTTGGGTTCGCATTTGGACAATTCAGTTGCCCCCATTTTCAAACATCAATCAAATTACCCCCGGTTGGTGGGCCACTGGAGCTTAAATTGCTAAGGAACCTTGGGAGCAAGCTAGCTAGCTTGGGAGAAAATGCGGCAAAATGGTAATGGTGATATCCCCCTCCCCAGAAAAAAAGGCAAAGATTTGAAGGGGCCCACTTCTTTAAAGTTCTAGACTTTTATTATCCTGCCTTTCCTCCCAGCCCCTAACATCTCCCTTTGAGTAGTGTGAGCTTCCACAATACTTTCATGGGTGGGCAATTCGAGTTTGGGAAATGTGGCCTGATGATTTCAGACACTTCCTGGGACCAGCTGAGTACTAACTGGAGATTCTCTTTACCATCTTCCAACATTCAGAGGTCCCTAAGAGTGTCATACCTTTGTTGACATAGACTGACATTAACAACAGAATATAAGTGGGCAGGTAGAGCCAGAGGAGCTACAAGAAGGAAAGAAGGCCAGTGACTAATCGGTTGCTTGGTCCTTGTCCATGGCTTTTAAATTACACCTCTCTAACCTGACCCTTTGAGTATAATACAGTTTTAGTACAGAATGTGACCTTAGAGATAATATCAAACAAAGCCTCCTTTTATAGGTGAGAATTAACTCAGAGAGAAGAAATGACTCTCTCAAGGTCGCACCTTGTAATTTGCAGTTAACATTGAAGGGAAACCCATTGCTTATTCTTAGAAGCTGAGGGAAGTACCAAGCAGTACGGCTGTGTAAGTGACCTGGGTTTAGCACATTAAAAGCTGGATCATGCCACTAACTTCTAACAAAGAGAACATCAAATGCCATCAGGCCTTTTATACTGACTGAGGAGAACATTTTGTCTTTGTCAGACTTGGTTTAATCCCTTTGCCTCTAATACCCATAAGCAGTCATTTTTTCCCAGTGTCACAGCCAGCTGTGCTCTAACATTTCAGCAAATTAAAAAATAATTACCTCAATAATGGATTAGTTGCTGAGTTTAATAACTCTGAAAAAGTACTTGACTTTTCCATTTGTGGAATACTAAAATGCTGCATTTCTGTACGGTTCATCATTTAGAGGTCCCTAAGAGTGTCATGCCTTTGTTGACATAGACTGACATTAACAACAGAATATAAGTAGGCAGGTAGAGCCAGAGGAGCTACAAGAAGGAAAGAAGGCTGGTGACCAACTGTATTCAAGGAACTGACTACAATTATTCAGGTAAAGGGTGAAAACAAATAAACAAAGCAAATCTCACATCCTTGAGTTCTTCAATAGACAAAATCAAATGAGCAAAATATAATCAGTATTTTTATAAATTATAACCTCATCCTCTCTCTTTCCATCCAGTAAGATTTATACAATTTTTCCATTTCCGACCAACTATAGTGAAATTTCCTGCTATTTCCATCGAGTTCCACCTTAGGCAGAAAGTCAGGTTTTCCTGTTATGCCTCATTCCACACAGGATTCCCAAGTTCTTGGCCCTATATCTCTACAAAGCTTGCAAATATCCAGCATGACTAAACATCAAATTATCTGTAAGTAACATGTTGGCAGGTATATCCATTAGCCATACTCATAACAGTGCTGTAAAACAAACCACCCCTATAAGTTTAAATTTAGAACAGTTGAGTATGATAAAACTTCGTTTTCCTGTAAATTTGCAGGAAATACAGAGGGACATAGTTGAACTGCACCATCATTATGCAATCCATAAAATCCAGACTGTGCAAAACTCTGCAGGTCAAATGGCCTAGGCTTTTCAGCAGATAAAATGTAAGGAAAAGGATGAAAGGGGAACCTATCGATTTAAAAGGAGACTTTACAGGATAAAATTTAAAAAGTAGAAATGAATGGTCAAATTTAAACTATTGTATTAAGATAATAAATATTTGGGAATTGATACATAAAGAAATACAAGAAAATTATTATTCAAAAATTAAAACGGTGCTTTTTTAAAAAAAAGAGAGGGCCTACAATTGGGACGAGGCACTTGGAAACCTCCTGGGATATTAGCAACATTCTGTTTGTTGACGTGGGTGGTGGTTTCATGGGTTTTCATGAAAATGGCCAAGAATGGAATGTGGGCAGGAGTGGCTTCATGCCAATTCCAAGACCAGGCCTTAAGAGGCATCATTTGTTTCCTTTTTCTTTCTTGCATTTCTGCCATCAACATAAGAAGCATTTCCCCGGGTTACTGGTGCCCTCTGAACCCAGGGCCCCAGAGTGAACACACATGAAAGAGCCCTGAGCCCAATATGCAGTGTGAAGCTGAGCCCAGTGATGCTCACAACTCAAAGCTCAGCTGCTAGCCAAGCCCAGTCTCCACTGATTGACCAACAGGTACATGAACAAGAATAAATGATGATAGTTCTAAGCCCCCAGTATGGGGTGGTTTGTTACATGGCATTAACTAGCTGATACACCAACTATGCTGGTGCAATATGTGTATCAATCACTTCTTCCTAAGAATTTCAGCCTTTGCCTGACTTGTTATAGACTGAAAGCCCACAGTTTGTCATTTTCCCTATCTCATTCTCCTCTTATTTTGTCCATTCCTTCACTTTCCTATCCCAGAGTAAAAGAGGATAATGCAATCCAGGCTTTAATAATTAAATTCTTATGTATTCATTGCAGCCTTCATCCCTGGCCTTGCCCTTTATTCCTTTTCCCTGCTCCCAATAATGTGCTTTTCTGATTTGATCCCTCACATGGCCTGTGTGAGTGGAGTATATGGCACTCTCCACGCTGTCTTTTGCCTCTATTCCTAGATAAGAGTTAGAAGTAGGGTGGAGGAGAGAAAGAACAAGGAAAAGAAAATCTTGATATTCTTCTTGTTCCATTTTAAACTGCATCCCACCTACAGCCTATTTTGTCATTTCTGAACTATCACTCTTACCTGTGATTCATTTTTGCATGTTTTGTCATTCCCAATTTTTCAATTTTGAGACACTAAAGAGAAATAAGCCAGGCAATAAAAAAGATCCTCCTAAGGAGAAAACCGATACTGTCTTCTCCAACCAGACACATTATAAGGCAGTGAAATTTCCAACAACCCTTCTGGAAGCAAGCAAACTGCCATAAAGAAAAAGGCATCCATGTAGGACTTCCTTTCATCCTGCGACTCAGGATGCAATGACAGGTCGCTCATATCCTAGGAGTGTGTGGCTCTTCCCCAGGAAGAAGGCTCTGGCCACAGAGGGCTGGACCACCAAGCATCACCTCCAAGAAGGAGAATGACCTTGAGGATTGGTGCTGCCTCCCCCTGAAAATTTCTCCCCTCCTCCTCCTTCTGCTGGGTTAACACCTGGTAGCTACCCTGGCTGGACATCACATTCCTGGGGCTCCAGGGCAACGAAATCTCATGTATGGAATAACCTCTATCTTAGACTCAGGGAATTCTTCGGATGATCGCTGTCTCATAAGGACTAAACAAAAAATTGTGTGATTATATCCTCCCACCTATGGCCCGCCAAAGAACCTTTATAAGCCAATGTCTTTAAATCTACCATGCAATTACCCTAGAAATATTTACCGAGGAAAGGAATCTGAATATTAATTGTGTCCATTACTTGCCAAGTACTTTACATAGCTTATTTACTTCTCATAACATCCCTATAAAATATGTATTTTTATTCCTAGTCTACTGCTGAGAGGGTTAAGGGTCAGGAAGATTCAGTCACCCTACTTAAGGTCATACAGCTGGTAAAAGGTAAAATTATTCATGGGAGAAACAGGACATCTCATCAATTTCAGAGTTGACGTAGAGAAAAATCATTATTTTGAATGACATCGCATGGTACTTACTAGTAGGTATGCAAGAAATGCTAGTATCCTCCTCATCATCCCCCAATGCCCACTCAACACATAGAACTCTACCCATTCATTCAGTCATTCATTCTTTGAACAAACTCACACTGAGTACCTTCTCTGTCAGAGACTGTTCCACGCACTGGGAGGCACTGCCTTCAAAGGTAGATACAGAAATAAAAAAGGGGGTTATTCTCACATTACACACAATATACTTTGCAGGAGGCCTTTTGATTCATATGAACTTAACTCTTGCTCAAGTACAAGATTAGGTCCAAAGGGAAGTCACTTATGCTAAGCCCCACATCAGCAAACTAAAACTTAATGTCTATGACTTAACATGTCTGTCTCCCAAAAAAGTAAGGCCTAGGTCAACCAATCAGTGCTTGCCTGCCTACTGGCACAAGTTACCTAATTCAACTGCAAGGTTTCCTTTTGTTCCATATAAGAAAAGGAACCTGCTTTAACCCATCATCAGATACCCAGTATAACATCCTTGTTCCTGCTCACTTTGGTTTAGAAAAATCTCTCACCTTGTAGAGAGGTCATCGAAGTTCCTTTCTGTCTGCCCGTTTGGATGCTGCCCAACTCATAGGTTGCCAAATAAATGCCTGTTAGATCAGGAAATGTCTGGGGGAATTTTCTTTTAACACTCTAAATACTGACAGCATTATCTGCCAGACCAATTTGCCACCCAGGATTCCTGGTCACCCCTATGTGGGTGCCAAGCCAGCTTTCTTTCCTTAGACCTTTTCAAGCTATGATTACCCCTGGAGAGAAGGTTGATGTGTGTTCGGAAGAGGCATAGATGGGATCCAATCAAGGTCCCCACAGGTTTCAGTTAATTATCGCATATTGACATGCAAACTTTAATTTGAATTCTCCTCTTGTCTGTAATAATAATGATCAGATGCAATCAAGACAGATATTAGCTCAAATCAGGGGCTTGTTAACTTCCTAATTAGCTCATTGTGTTCGCTGTGCATATAAAAGGCAGACCCTAATGACAATCATTTAAAGTTCACTTTGTCTTACTCACTTTTAATTATTTGGGTCTTTCTGTTTTCACCTCCATAGCAAACCCTGCTGAAGCTCAGCATGGGCCCTGAACCAGAAGGCAGATTTCAACTACCTGGGTTATGCTACTGATGTCCTGCAACTGTAGTACGCCCGCCCCCTCCAACAGCACACCCGCCCACCTTCAGCTCACCCACCCACCTACAGCACACCCACTCGCCTTTAGCACCAGGCTATTCCCATGCTCCTCTTCCTCTTCAAACTCTAAGAGGCAACCCTCTGACCCAAATTCACTCTACCACAATTTCAGGCCCATAGCAAACATCCATTCATTCATGTATTCATTCAATGAAGAAGTCTTTATAGAGCATCCACTTGGTGTCAGCTCTGTGCTAGGCTTAAAACTCAGTGTTAAGTGTCTATAGCTATTGATCTTAATAGCTCACCTGTCCACACACTCAGTGGTCCTCACTGAGTCCATCTCATCATAGCATCTGAATTGGATGTCTGGAAGCAGTGACCAAGAACCTGTTCACCCACACAGTGGATTTCTGGGCTTAACGGAAAAGACATTTGCTCACAAATGCTGACATACATAGGGGCCCAACCAGAGCAATCCCCCCTTGTGGATTTGCCTTTCATTGTCTTGTCGTTGGTCCAAGGAGTAGCAGATGTAGTCCCCCTACCATTCTCTATTATCCCTCAAGCAAAGGTGTAAAGTGATGTTAGAAGGCATCCAAAACATGGAGTGGCTGGAAGACAGAGGGCTGGAGAGCAACAAGGCTTGAAATCAATTCAGTTTCCTCTGGCCATTTCCCTCCCAGTTCTACTCCCTTACTTCTCAGCAACTCAGTAATGACATGCTTTTCACTTTATCCTTATGGAAACATGCTTTTAAGTAAGATATCAAAACCAACCACATTGAAGACAGAGAACACAAAATTGTAAATATTACCTCTTGAAGGAACTCCAGTTGCTATGCTCCAACCCAACCCGATCGTATGAAAAATGAGAGCACTGAGAACTGTGAAGAACAATAGATTTTGCTCTACAACCACCTCTCACACTTACATCCCCAGCCCAGATCTTTCCCCTGAAATCCAGACTCATATATCAACTATTGAGCAGACAGCTCTATCTGGATATGTAATAGGAATCTCAAACTTGACATGTCAAAAACCCAATTCTCAGCTTTCCCTTGCACACTGTGTGTCCCTGGGGCTGCCCTCAAGCTTGATGATTCGCTAGACAGACTCTCAGGAATCAGAAAAGTTGTTATACTCATGTTTATGATTTATTACAATGAAAGGACACAGATTAAACTCAGCAAATGGTGAAGGTACATAAAGTGTAGTCCAGGCAATTCACAGGCAAGTTGCAGGGTGTCCCTCCCAGTGAAGTCAGAGGGGGACACACTTAATTCAGTCAGCAAAGATGTATGACAATCCACGTACAGTGTTATCAACTAGGGCAGCTCACTTGAGCCTTAGTGCTCAAGAAGTTCACTGGGGTGTCAGTGATGGAGGCATGCATCACTCACATGGCTAACCTCAGTTACTCAGACTCCAGCCCCCACAAAGCAAACACGGGCATTCATCATAAATCATACTGTTGGGAGAAACTTACCTGGTCACACTGGTGCCGTGTGGCCCAAACCTTCGGACATACAAAAACATTCCTATTGGGCAGAATATTCCAAGGGCCAGGAGCTGGCTAAGGACCAGTCCTGAAGACCAGCCTCTCTTTGCAGTGTGCAGGGTTTAAGCAACTCACACCTGCTGGGTTCACTCTTTGCCTGCACAACCGGCATTCCCCTGTCTTCCCTGACTGTGCCAACAGCAGCCTCATCTTTCCAAGCCAGGCTTGGAGTAATTCTTGACTCCTCTCTTCCTCCCTTATCCCACATCAAATCCATTGTGAATTTTGTTAGCGCTACTTACATAATTTACTCAGAATTTCAACCACTTCTCCCAACCTTGCTTCGGGCTATCAGTATGCATCCCCCTAGGTTACTGCAACAGCCTCCTACATAATCTCCACTCCATCCTCACTCAGCACAACAGCAGCAGTAAATCTTTTGCAGTAGAAGTCAGACCAGGTTCCCCCTTGGATCCAACTAGATCCTGGCTTCCCATTTCAATGGCCCATTTCAGTACCCTGGAGGCCTTCCCTGCCCCGAACTCCATTTCAGACCTCACCCTCCCATCCCCGCCACCCCCGTTTTCTGCTGTGATAACTTCTGATCAAGCCATAGTGGCCACTTCGCTATTCTTCAAGCAAACATACCTGCCCAGGGCCTTTGCTGTGTTACTTGCCTAAAATATTCCTTCTCAGTTATCTGCAAGGCTGTTACTCTTTCAGGTTTTTGCTCAAGCATCACTATGTTGGTGAACTCCACCCTACCCATTGTGTGTAAAATAACACTCCCTCCACAACTTGGGGCAGCCTTCATCCTGATTTAATTTTTAATGTTAGTTATCATGCTACATGCTTATTTTACTAGCTTTTTATTTATTTGTTTATTGCCCTCTCTTACAACTGGATACAAGAACTTTGTTTTGTTCACAACTGTGACCCAGGCCTAGTCAAGTACTGGAACATGGTTTAATAAATATCCATAGAAGAAATGAATGTGGTCCCTGGACCAGCAACATCAGCATCACCAGGAAAACTAGTTATAAATGCAGTCCAGCATGTGGAATATGGTCAATGATATTGTGGTAACTATGAATGGGGCCAGGTGGGTCCCGGAAATATTAGGTGGGACACTTTGTAAAGTATATGACTGTACGCTGTACACCTGAAACCAATACAAAATAACACTGAACATAAACTGTCATTGAAAACTTTTAAAAAATTAATAAACTTTTTAAAAGGCAGATTACCAAACCTAAGCCCCCTAGACCTGCTGAACCCAAACTCTCTGGGCGGAGCTCAGGGATGTCTATCTAACCAGCCCTCAGGGGGCTGCGGATGCAAATGCACCCTAAGGACCAGGACTCCTGCTACACACAGACAATGAAGTTTAGAGAGAGGAAGTTACTTCCTGCAGTGATACACCTGGATCACAACCACAGGTATGTCTGCTTCTTAACCCTGATACTGTGACGGTTGCATTTGAGAACCTTTTCCTCTCAGAGAAATTTCCCAATTTCCCTCTTTATGGGCAGGCTACCCGCACTGTTTCCTAACTCTGAAGGAACACTATATTCTCCCAAACAATTGCCAGAATGAGGCAAAGACGAAGACCATGTCAGAAAGGACGCCCCGGACTCAGTTATTTCCTGGGACTCCTGTTCCCCCACCAAGACGTGCTCTGCATTGAAAACCAGGCGGACAGAAAGTCCCCAGCCACTTGCTCTGCGGGGGCTCTAATTCCTGGCAGCTCTCCTCACCAACCAAGTGCATCCACCGTACCGCCGGAATTGATTGCCAACAGAAACAAATCCAGGGAGCTCTGTGGACTTTGAAAGGCCTTGGTGATAAAACAGACCCAGAGCTTCCACTGCCTCCCCTGCCCGAGCTGTCAGCTAAAGGAGAAGCGTTGGCGCTGAGATTGCCTGCAAAACTGCTATTGACAAGCCTGAGAGCATCTGGCCTCTGCATCCCGGGGCCTCCCAGCGGCCAGAGGTGAGCCTGGCATCTCCTTTTAAGGTGCTTTCGGATCGCTTAGTCCTCCTTGGCTCCCCACTCTCCTCCCTCCCTCCACCCTTGTCCTCAGCAGTAGGCTATGGTCCTGGTGAATTTCAGAAGAGGTAAACTGACTGGCAAAGCTCTCCCTGGAGATTTGATAACCAGGACAAATAGAGTTCACGTTCTACCCCGTTGCGCTCAGCGAAGCCACCGGCTTCATTTCCTCCTTAAAATTCAGTCTCACATGAAATGTTTTCTGTCACATCAGGCAATCTTCTGAGTTTAAAAAAGGCTAGAGGAAATGGGCTGCCCAGGCTCGGGAACCTAATTCCTTCATTGATCTAAATGCTAATGACCACAGCCCAGCGAACCAAGAGAAGACAGGGGGTGGAGGCGGGGGCTGCTGTCTTCACTGCCTTCAGGCCTCAGCTAGAAGTGGCAAGGTTGTGACAAGGTGTTATAGTAATCATTATGGTACTTAATGTTAGGACATTAGAATGTAAGACTTAAAGCATGTAACCCTGTGTGGACTGTTATAGTAATTATTATAGTACCTAATGTTAGATATAGGAATACTGTGTGAGACCCAAGGATGCACCCTGGTAACCCAACTAGTACTGGTAAACAGCCTATCTGATGGGAACACCCAAAGCCTGTACACACCCATAGATTAACAGACCCCGGGTGGATCCACACATGGCAGCCGCTGATAACACACACACCAACGAAGACCACGCCTACAGAGGGGTATATAACCAGTCTGATCGACCCAGCCGCGCATAGCCCTCCTGTCGCCAGAGTGTGAGGACCTGTGTGTGCTCACGTCTTGGTTCCCAGCACAAAACTCTGCCCAATTAACTGTTGATCGACGAAAGAGCCAGCAGCCAATGGCGCTGTCTACCCCTTTGTGTGTGTCAGAGAGCATCCCTGAGTGGATCCTTCCCAGCATCTGAGACCCATCAGGAACTGGTAGATAAACCCCCTGTGTGCTTGCATCTAACCTGTCTGTGTGTAATTTCTCCGGCTCGGCTCAGATCTCAGTGCTGTCTCTGTGAAAGTGTCTGCAAGCCTCAAGCGGATGGTCCAGACCACCTGTGCATGCCCTGCTTAGGAGCAGCACCTCTATGGGAACCCCCCGCACCTCGACATAGGTGACAGGCCTTAAATATATAAGAAATAGAAGCTCATTTGGGACACAAGGGCCATACAAGCCTCAGCACAGGAAATACGCAGTTCCGGGGCCCCGGAGACATGCAGGAAACATCATTGACCCAGGAGTGTACATTCTACAACCACTGGGTCTCAATCAAAGCAGCACCATGGCTGCCTTTGCCATGGAGAGTTTCTAGAAAATCAACCGAATAAGAAATAAAATGAAAAAGAATAAAATAAAGCCATTTAACATACATAGCATGCCAAGCACTTTAAATATATTAGGTCTTATACAGTGCCCTCCAATTTCCTGAGACAATAAGAAAGGTAGCCCTGGATAGGTTGCCAGTTTGATTCCCAGTCAGGGCACATGCTGGGATTGTGGGCTCAATCCCTGGTAGGGTGCATGCAGGAGGCAGCCAACCAATGTTTCCATCACACATTGATATTTCTCTCTCTCTCTCTCTCTTCCTCTCCCCTCCTCTCTCTCTAAAAAAAGAAAAAAAAATCAATTAAAAATCTTTTTTTTAAAGAAAGAAATGTAAACAAGCGAGCATTAAGCTGGGACACATACCTACTCTTGGCTGTTACCTTGAGGAAGTTAAAGTTACAGGACCTCAAATGCCAGTATGCAAAAGGGGCCACTGTAGGAATGGTTCTCATCTTGGAACATTGAAATCCCCTGGGAAGCTCAGGAAATACTAAGGTCTTGATCTGGGATGCAGCTTAAAAACTTCTGGGGTGATTCTCATGCAGAACAGTTTAACCACCACTGAGTATAAAACGTAAATGAGGTTATGAGGGTCAAACCCTGACAGCTGCTTAATAACTGTCTTCACAACCTTTTTCACTGGTTAGCATCCCTTCCATCACAGAAGGAGAGCAGAAACACTCACTGTCTAACCATCAGATGTGCAGTTTATTCACATCTAGGCAAAAACATTGACATTAAAACTGCTGGCTAGCCGAAACCGGTTTGGCTCAGTGGATAGAGCGTCGGCCTGGGGACTGAAAGGTCCCAGGTTCGATTCCGGTCAAGGGCATGTACCTGGGTTGCGGGCACATCCCCAGTAGGAGATGTGCAGGAGGCAGCTGATCGATGTTTCTCTCTCATTGATGTTTCTAACTTTCTATCTCTCTCCCTTCCTCTCTGTGAAAAATCAATAAAATATATTAAAAACAAAACAAAACAAACAAAAAAAAACTGCTGGCTAACTGGACTGTGAGGATTACCTGTAGACTTACATTTTTTTTCTAGGTCATCTGGCATATCCTGTGACAGACAATTGACTATCTTGAGCAATGGAGCATGTTATTGAACTTCAAGATAATGTCAGGGAGATAACCACAAAAGATGATACACCTGTAAGGAATTAATATTAGACTTCGTAAGAAATTAGGGATGTGTACTTTCCCCTGTGAGAACACTGCAGATTCATGCCTCTAAAATTAGACATTGAATTAGTGTAAGAAATAAGTTTAAATCCAGTCATGATAACTACTTACTCAACCCATCTCCCAGCTGATATCCTCCAATTATAACATTCTTCAGGTTGGGATAATGCTCCCTAATTATAGAATCCTAATAGAGTTTAAAATATTATCTCTGCTCTGACAGCTGACACATGAAATTCTTTATTTTCTGTTCCCAGCCTACACAAATTCTTGAATCCCAGCTTCTCAGTTCACCATACAATTTTATATTCATTTTGAAAAACTAAACACATAAACAAAAAAAAGGATAACCTGAAAATGATAGCATTGTGGCAACCCAAGTTCTTCCTAACCACATGGCTCTCAAACAGAGAGATAAATAAATTGATTATGACAACCTGGAATGATACATGAACCTGGTCTTCAAGTACCAAGTGTGAATAGGCTAAGCATAAGAAAGCATTAGTCACATGTTAATTTGAACACGCAATGCATCATTTAAACTTCACCTTAGTAATGTTCTTGCATTTGTAATTTTTAATCAGATAAACTATTTTCTGTGGGGACACTGGAAGTAGATCTGTATTTTAGTTCTCTATGATGAAATGTCTGTGTTAAGGTTGCCCAAATTTGGTACACTTCACAGATCAGAATACAGGGCTGTGTGTGTCTATATGCTGATGGGCAGGGAGGGAGAACTCTAAGGAAACACAAGTAGAAGATGAATCCTGAACACTGATAGGCAAAAAGTTAAGGGCCTCACAGTGGCTCTGTGGACCAGGATAATGCAAAGCTTGTTTATTGGAGAGCAGACCAAGAGAGAAAGAGAGGCGGGCACCAGACAGTAAATGGGAATTCAGTCGGGTCAAAGAAGCATAAATGAGTTGAAACTAAGGATCATGTGGAGAAATCCTAAAATAATATTAGCAGTATGGGTACACACACACACACACACACACACACACACACACACACAAGAGCTCAAAATAAAGCTACCTGGTGCCTGCAGAAGCAAGCAATGAATCATGTCTTTTAGTCCCACTCATTCTGCATCCAAGTATCTCTGAGGACAACTTCTAATGGTTCCCATGGACACATATATGTATTCTCTTTTCTGGTGATCATAGCTCAGGAAGGATTGGGGATGGGATATGCTGAACTTTCAGCAGCAATAGATTTAGAAACACACATGCCAGGACTAAATGAAAAAAGGTCCGAGAACATAGGCCCAGCCCCCAAGGTAGGCCTACTAGGATCAGAGAAGTTATATTAAAAATGCTATTCACAATAATAGGTAATGTGTGCTGACCTCATGTTTATTTTCAATGCTTTATTCTCATTTATTACTGCCAATACTGCTACTGTAAGTTAAGATTCTTTTGGCTGCAAGAAATAGAACCCCTTCCTCAAACTGACTTAACCAGGAAGTAAATTATTCTCTCTGTGAAAAGAAACCCAGAAACAGGGCAGACTTCAGGATTGGGTGGATTCGGTACTTTAACCAGGTCATCCAAAAACTAGCTGTATCTGTGCCCACGTGCTTCCATCCTCAGTATTGGCGCATCCTGAGTACAGCAAGATGGCAACTCCAGATTGTCACATATAGTATCTAGAAGAAAAGTGACTCTTTCATGCTCTCTCTTAAGGGGCAGGGAGCTGGTCAACAGCAGATTTCCCCTCCCATCTCAGTGAAGGAAACTGGGGCATGTACCCCCTCGTGAAGCAAATGGCTCAAGGCTCACTTTCTCCGGCTCTATGGAGGAAGGATAGAGACCTGAACAACCCTGGAGTTCAGGGTAAGTACTCCAGGTGGTTGACTCACTGGTTGAGGGTAGACCTATGAACCAGGAGGTTACGGTTCAATTTGGTTAAGGGTGTTACGTGCTCGATCCTCAGTGTGGGGCATGCAGGAGGCAGCCGATCAATAATTCTCTCTCATCATTGAGGTTTCTATCTCTCCCTCTCTCTTCTTCTCTGAAATCAATAAGAATATTTTTTAAATAAAATAAGAAAAAACACAATTATGTACAATACATAGGAACCATTGTTAGCCTCGGAAAGTGAAAATGAGACCCAGGGAAAACTAAATGACCTTCCCAAGGTCACACAGCTCTCAAGAGGAAGATCCAGGTTGTATAGGGTGTCCCAAAATTCACGCAAGAAGTAATTTTGATAGAAAACAGAGGTTTATAATTAAAAATTGTAACTTTTTTATTGATTCATAAAGTATATAGTATAGAGTTATGTATGGAATAGCACATCGGGTAAATGGCCTCCACGGCTTTGCTGGCACATACGCAAAGCTGTGGTCTTCATTGGTCTTCATTGTCCCTGCTCCCGGGCCATAACTGGTACTTGGAAATGCTTGTCAAATTGAAGGGATTGAAATCAAAGGGCAACAGATATTAGAATCTGATTCAATAAACCAAGTAAAATTAGGATTTTATTTTTTTGTTGTTGTTGTTGTTGTTAACGCTCACGCAAAATTCAAATCTTACGTGAATTTTGGGACACCCTATACTTTCATGAAGTCTGACTTCAAAGCCCACTTTGTAGACACTGTGACATACTGCTGTGTTGATGAGAGAGAAGAGGAGAGATGCAACCAGAAGAAACTACCCATGGATATTTAGAGGTAGTCTTGGGAAGCTGATAGTCCATGCCCTAGAGTTTTTCAACATTCAGTCCTTTGTCCTCAAGGACTCTAGCTGGTAGCCAGTCTAAGGGAGCAAAATCCCACCTCCTCGACCTGGAGAGTATTATGCTGAGTGAAATAAGCCAGTCAGACAGACAAATGTCACATGATCTTACTAATAAGTAGAATCTAATGCACAAAATAAAACTGAAACAAAGTAGACCCAGAGACATGGAAACATGCAACAGACTGCCAATTCTCAGAGGGAAGGGGAAGGGGGGGGGGGTGGAGAAGAGCTTAATCAAAAAACTTATATGCATATATGCATAACCCATGGACACAGACAATAGTGCAGTGAAGGCCTGGGAAGGGTGCGGGAGTGTGGAGGAGGGAGAAAATAGGGGACATCAGTAATATTTTCAACAATTAAGAGAATTTTTTTAAATCCTGCCTCCTCAAATAAGTGAGCAAAAGTAAGGCAGACTATTAGGATTCCAGACATATCCACAGACTAAGACACTGCAGAAGTGCAGGGTAAGCTCAGAGGAAGAGAAGACCTGGCAACCAAGGCCTTGAGATTAACTCTAGGCCCTAGCAGAATGGAATGTGAGGTTGGGTGAGAACTAGCTTTAGGCAGGGGGTGGACCATGAACCTGGGAAGCCAGAAGCTAGCTAGAGAAATTGGAGACCGACTCAGGTTTTGCAGCCCTAGTCAGCATTAAAACTAGTAAAATGGGTGATTCAACAGTCATAAAATGAACTTACAATTCCTTAGGTCTTGCGTAAATCCACAATAAGCAATAGCCACCCACCTCTCACTACAACAAACCTCTAATCAGAAATGGACTATTAATTAAGCAAAAATCTACATCTAGAGTAATAGAAACAGAGTTTAGAAATAATAATAATGAGGTCACTTCGGGAATGTTTTTCCCAGTAGACAGGCTGACAATTACTCACACTCTATCACATATCTAAATTAAACACATGTTTAAATTAAAGGTTTCTTCAAGGACATATTTGAGACTCAATAACCATAAAAGAAAAGCACAGACAATATATTCTTCCTCAGGCCCCTATTGGTTTCTGAATACGCTCTTCTTCTCACTGCTTCTCCTAGCTTCCAGGGCCCTCCTCAGATTCTCTGTTTCTGGGTAAAAGATACCTGAAAGACAGACCTTAATGCAGCCTCTGGAAAGACAAGAATATTATTCCTACAGAAAAATCAGTTCTCCTCTTGAGTGAGGTCCGTTATATTCAAATCACAACAAAGCAACATACCAAATGGAAAGTTGAGTGCGAGTCTGGCTAATTTAGGTAATAAGGCCCCAATTTCTTGTTAATTATCTGGACAGTTTGCAAACACCAAGTGTGGGTGGGATATGACCCAAGTTCTGTGTTGCAGGGTAACAAGTTTCAAATTAACCTGTGCATTGCATTGTTCTTCTGCAGTTCCCTTCACTGCTATCCTGTCCCCACCATTCACACAGCCACAAGGACTTTCTGTTCTCTGTGCTGCCCTCAGGGTAGGGTTGTTATAGCAAAAATGCAGAGAAAAAAGAAAGGGTGGCTGCACAGCCTTGAATTTCCAACTACACTTCTGAGGCCCTTGGGGAAGACAGTTGCTTTTATAATGAAAAGCTTTCTTTGCAAGAACTTGGGTATTTTGAGTAGCAAAAGAAAAAAAATGTTTTAATCAATAGTAGATTTGAGGATTAGGATCTGGCTAACACCTGGTCCCATCCTAGAGCATTGGGAAAGAATAGACCAGGAAGGGACTGGGGGCTGGGGCAGGGGAAACAAGGAGGGTTGTGTGCAGAGGCTGGGAAGGACCATGTAACCGGTAGCAGGTGTGGTGTCAGAAGGTTCTTCAGAATCTGCCTGAGAGAAGAGGTCAGCTGGCAGCATCAGGGAGCTCTCAGGAGCTGAGTTCATGTCTAGAGACTCTGGTTGCCAGTGAAGGGTGTATCATGCCATTGACTCTACTATGTACCATCCCCCTTCTCAATAACAACACTCACCCAGAGCAGCCAGTGGTGAGCCCTGGCCGGTGTGCTCAGTGGTCAGAGCATCAGCCCACACACCAAAGGACTGTGGGTTTGATTCCCAGTCAAGGGCACATACTTGGGTTGCAGGTTAGATCCCTGGCCCCTGTCAGGGTGTGTATGAGAGGTAACCAATTTGTGTGTCTCTCTCACTTTGATGTTTCTCTTTCTCTCTCTTTCCCTCCTTCTCTCCCATCCACTCTCTCTAAAAACCAATGGAAAAAATATCCTAAGCTGAAGATTAACAAAAAACCAAACAAACAAAATAGCCAGTAGGTCCTCCAATACAAGTGGTATCATTTGATCACTCCATGAGTCAGTTGACCTTGTCCATGGTCTAGGGCAATCAGAAGCCCCAGAAATCAGGAGATATGAGCCTGGGTGCCCAGAAAGTTGCTAATGTTAAAGATGGGAAAGGCTGTACTAGGATGGACAAACATATTTTAGATCCCCTATTAAACTCTCTGATGATGAAAGATACTACCTTCTTCCTTCAACATAGTTGGCTAATAGCATTGGACAATTTAGGTCAAGTCCACAATTCCAGTTATAAACCTGAAATGCATCTACAATCCCTCAATAATATCATCATAATTTTCTTCAGCTACTACAAGTGCTCACAAGATTTGACCTCAAAACTGAGAGTTCTTCTGTTCCAACAAATGTAGCAACATGGAGACCCAACTTTCCAACTGAATTCCTTAAGGAACTCAGCATGCCATGGCCTCTTATAGACTTCCAAGGCCTTGCCTGCCAGTGAGACAAGACCATAACCTCACAGGCCTCAGTTTCCTCCTCTGTAAAATGAAAGGAGTGAGCCCCATGAGGTCTGCACTCACTGGTTCAATGATTTCCAGAGTCCTTGGCTGGACTCCAAGAGAACGCTTTCACTTTTATTTATTCCTGTCTCCAAGACTAAATGCTACAAAGTTCATTGGCAATCACCAAAACATGGAGAAATGCAGAGGAAAAGAAAACCACATCTATTCAAATTGCCTGATTCCCCTTATTAAAGGCACAGCCAACAGCTGGAGTTTCACTGACATTGGGTCAACCTATTACCTTGGAGCCCCTGCCATCTCCTACCTGACTGATGGGCCCCACGAGAAACAGAGGAAACAGGAATATAAACTCATGGGTAATGTTCTTTGCCAAGTTGTCACTGCAGGGTTGACAGATGAGTTTTCTTCTTCAATGTAGGCTATGCCTACATTCTTACTTCTGACTCCCCTTGGTCTGGGGCTCATCTATGATTCCTAGTGACTCTGGGAGATGGCGTGACAGCCCCAGCGTTTCTAAAGCCAGAGGTCATCAACAACAAGCCAGAGGTCATCCAGGGTACTAGAGGCCAGATAAAGCCTGGGGACATGTTTTACATGTTAAAGAGCACACCTGGGGCTTAATACTTTTTAATTAATTGCCGTATGTGGCATCTGTTTTATTGTTCTAGGCCTCTGGGAGCTTAGCCTTAAAAGAAAATGAAATTGTAACATGATTTTGCATATGCATTGCTCCAGAGCGATGCAACCGCTTTCATCAGATTCTTTTGGGATCTGCCATACCAGCTCAAAAATAAGTTAATAAAGAATTCTTATTTCATATATTCCTGATGTATTCCAGGGACTCATGCATCGGTGAGTGTTAAAACCCAGGAAATGAAACACAGCAGCCCCTCACCCTGCAAACCCAGTAATATTCCCAAGGGCTTTAGCAAATGCAACCAAGCAGTGGCCTGTCATCAATACATGGCAACTCAGATCTGGAACTCTATTTTTTTCCTCTCATTTGCTGTATTTTCAGCACTTTACTATCTTCAGATACTAAGTTTCATTTATTTTTTATTATGCTGTATTGTGTGTTGTTCTATTTTTTTCCTAATAAAATGGTAATATAGCCGAAACCGGTTTGGCTCAGTGGATAGAGCGTCGGCCTGCGGACTAAAAGGTCCCGGGTTCGATTCCGGTCAAGGGCATGTACCTGGGTTGCGGGCACATCCCCAGTAGGAGATGTGCAGGAGGCAGCTAATCGATGTTTCTCTCTCATCGATATTTCTAACTCTCTATCTCTCTCCCTTCCTCGCTGTAAAAAAATCAATATATATTTTAAAATGGTAATATAACTACATAATCCAAAAGAGAGTCAGAAACAGAGAAAAGGGGGGGGGGAAGTATAGGCATAGGCAAATATATGTTTACAGTTGTGAGTTCAAGAAAGGTAATTTCTTCTTGTATTATTATTTATTAGTTATTGTATCATTTTTCATACAAACAACTGTAAACCAACTTTTGCTCCACCCTGTAGTAGCATCATCCATGGTCCTTGGAGTTGGAAAAATTAGGCTAATTTTTGGGATCTTTCTCTTGGTACCTGTAACCTCCAGTAAGATATTTGACCTCTTTGAGCCTTTGTTCTCATCTATAAAATGTGGTCAGTGATGCTACCTCAGAGCATGTTTTTGAGAATTAAGAGAAATAATTAATTGGAAGAAGGATGTTACTCTCCTTCTAATCCTATCAACCACACAAACACTGGTAGTATTTTGTTACTTCTTCCAAATATTTTTCCAATAAACAAAAACTTGATAGTATTATAGGTATGAATTTTAACATGCTTTTAACAATTCTAATTTGAAATCAGTTTAAACTTACCAAAATGTTTGAAAGATAAGAGTGCCTGTATACCATGCACCTATCTAGCTTATTCTATTGTCGACATCTTACAATTAAAAAATAGTTCAATAGACCAGCTGGCATGACTCAGTGGTTGAGCACCAACTTATGAACCAGGAGGTCACAGTTCAATTCCTGGTCAGGGCACCTGCCCGGGTTGCAAGCTCAATCCCCGTGTGGGGCGTGCAGGAGCAGCCAATCAATGATTCTCTCTCATCATTCATGTTTCTATCTCTCTCTCCCTCTCCCTTCCTCTCTGAATCAATAAAAATATTTTTAAAAACATAGTGCAATATAAAAAATAAGAAGTTCATATTTGTATAACACTTTTATAAACACTTGCAGGTGCCTTTCTTTCCTAAGATTTTAGGTTAGTTGGTGGCCCTGCGATTTTTGCTATCTGATGTATTCTGTGTGCCCGTATTCTTGTTGTAAGGGTGGGAGTGATGCTCTTCCTGACTCTATCCCAGTGAAACCTGGGAGACCCAGCATGACTAGGACTTACCCCCGCTCTTCTTGGTAAGTTTCCTTCCTCCCTGGGTCAGGAACACATCCTCATTAGCCAAACGTTCCTGTTAGTAATCACTGCACAAATGCATAATTCCCCAAGGGCTATTAGGCTAAACTTTTTGTAATTACAAATTTGGTTAACCTTGGGACCATTCTGTAATTTTTCAATAACTGCTTATTGCTATGCTTGGTTGGAGTCCTGGGAATCTTAGCATAACATTGCTAGCTCTCTGAGAAGGCATCTGTGCAAATAGAGGTTGGGAGAAAATTGCTGATGCACCCCAGCCATGCCAGGGTAGAGCAAGGGCCTGAGAAGGGGAAGTTGATGGAAACCACTTGAGTTCAAGAAATACTATATGGCAGGCGAACACTAGGCAAGGGGGCCACATAGATCTAAATGGCAAGGGTCTTGCCTCCACCTTCCAGTCTAATGCATAAACAAATAATTATAATACATTGTGATAAATAATGTACCAGAGATATGTGCAAATGTTACAGGACAATAGGTGGGAAGCTATTCTTTTTCCTGGGGAGTTCTCAGAAAACAGAGAGGAGGGAAAGCAGACCCTGAGCTGAGGAGATGAGGATAAGTAATTTGTTTTGGAGGTGATCTCAGGACACACCAGTAGGGGCGTGGGAACAGAGACAGGGGAAAGAAAGCAATAAGGGGTATGTTATCAAGATCAATCATGCTAGATGATCTGGGGGCCCACAGGCCACACATAGCTTGGGATTATTCAGCCCAAAAGCAATCCTGCTGGTTATTGGTGGGGATGCTGAGTCCCAGGGGAGGGACATTAGGTTAATTCCCCTGTGCTGGCAGCCAGCATGGCACATGGGCAGAATGGACTTCATGGCCAGAGCTCGCTCGCAGGCAGACTCATACAGACTGGCTGCTGGAAGTCAAGTTGACACACACAGGAAAAGGTGCTGAGGGGTTAGAGGTGGGCTGCTGGCAGCAACGGCTGCAGATGTGGCATTTGAATTGCACCCTGAAGAGTGGGCAGACCCAAGGAGAGGAAGTCCACAGGAAGAAAAGATGGCAGAGAATGAGAGACAACCTTGGGACAACGTGCTCCAAAATAGTTTAACAGGGAGAGGACGAATGGAAATGAGGTAGGTAAAGACCAAGTGTGGAGGCCTGGATATTCACTCTGTGGGCAATAAGAACCATCAGGAAGGAGCAGGTGGGGGTGAGAGGAATGGAGAGCTGAGGAAGGGGAAGCATGGCCAAGGGTATGTTGTGACAAGTTTTCTCTCTCTCGCACGCCCATGTCCACATCCATATACATTTTCCCATTGTATCTGTGTTGTGTCTTACTCCACACTAGGGCTTGGATTACAAAGGAAAATACAGCAAGGTCTGGTCCTTGCAGAGCTGACGTCTTTGAGTTTTCTCCTCCTACCAACTTGAAAGAATCGGCTACCACATTCTTTTCTTCACCCCCAAAGAGCCCAAAGCATTCCTGGCTCAGAGCAGACCCTCAATATACATCTGTGAGAAAATGAATTAAAGTATGTGAAAGATTCAAGACATAAAGTACTCACAAGGCAGTTGTGGGAGATAATATTAATAATCCTATATAAGAAAAGCCTAATATGCTAAGTGTTCAGTCCACTGGTCTGCTGTTCAACCAATCAAAGCGTAATATGCTGATATGCTAAGGCCACTATGACATGCACTGACCACTAGGGGGCAGACACTCCAGACTGTAGGTTAGCTTGCTGCTGGGGTTCAGCCGATTGGGATTGAGCAAGATGGGCTGGACACACCCTGGAGCCCTCCCACAGTTCCTCCCTGGCTGGCCAACCTCCTGCATTTCCCCTGGGCCTGATCATGCACCATTGGGGTCCCTTGGCATGGCCTGCATCCTCTCTCAATCTGGGACCCCTTGGTGGATGTTGGAAAGCCAGTTTTAGCCCAATCCCACAGGGGGAGCACCACTCAGCCAGAAGCTAGGCTAACAGCTGGCAAGCATAGCAGTGGTGGCAGGAGCCTCTCTCACCTCTGTGGCAGCACTAAGGATGTCTGACTGCCAGCTTAGGCTCACAGCCGGCAGTCGGACATCCCCTGAGGGCTCCTGGACTGTGAGAGGGTATAGGCCGGGCTGAGGGAGCCCCCCTCCATTCCTCTCCCCAAGTGCACGAATTTTGTGCACCAGACCTCTAGTAATAATAATAACATTAAGTGTTTTCATTTAGGGAGGCAGGGAAACAAAGCAAGTAAGTACATGACAGAGCTGGGATATAATGCAGGTCTGTTTGTTTCTAAAGCCCAGGCACTTATCTATACACCCTGGTTTCTTCAACAACCTCTCTGCATTTTAATGAAAATTCCTCAACAAATGGTGACAGCTCAACCAGCAAGAAAACAAGCCCAGTGCCCTGGGCAGGCTCCCCTCTCAGGGCCCGGCAGCAGGGAGTCCCAGACATGGAGCAGCCTGGACAGCTCTCCTATCAGCCTGTTCACCCCCCACCTCTCCTGGGAAGTGGCCCTGGACAAGTAACTACATTTGTAAAAGGGACTGCAGGGTCAACACAGCAACAGCTGCTGTACTGCATCCCGTGTCCCCAGAGCTCAGTGTTCCTTCCTAATGGACAGTTTGTCTGCAAGAATTCAAGAAGCATTTGTGTCCTCTGGGCAGACAAAGGCCTTAAAAAAAAAAAAAAAGCAAGAAAGGAAATTATTTCTCAAGCAGTTCCTAATGAAATAGGACTCATCTCTCTGTGTATTTGGTGAATGAAAGAAAAGTTTCTCTCCAGCCTAAATAAACCTTGACAGCTTCCAGAAGCAATGGCAGCCTGTTGAATAAACAGAGGACATTTGAATGAACATTCTTAGCTCTTAGCATGCCATTGTTTTTCTCTTTTAACTAAAAATAAAAAACAATTGTCATTTGATGCTGTAATCCTGGGCTTCACAGCCCATATCTCTTCATTCTTTCCACTGGATTCTGGAGAGAAATGGTTGGAAGTACAGGGCAGGACTTAGGTTGATCTGAAACTGCACATCTGGAAATTTAACGTGCATAAGAATCACCTGGGGGACCTTGTCAAATGAGGTTCTGATTGCATAGGTCTGGAGTCTGGCCTGAGATTCTGCATTTCTAACGAGGCTCACAGATTATACCATTGCTGCTGGTCCTAGGGTCACACTTTGGAGCTATTAAACAGTTTCAAGCCAGTGGAGCTTGAAAGCAGCGGGAGACAATCCACCAATGAATGAGCATGCTGTTTTCCCATTACATTTTAGTATTTACAAAACTAGACAGTGGGCAAGATTTGGCCTGCAGACTACAATTTGCTGAAACCTGGTATCTAAAGGTGTCTAAAGGTGTTTAGGTGTTTTACTTTTTTCCTTTTCGCATATTTTTTTGTATTCCTTTTTTTCTGGGGAAAGTGAGATGCCAAACAGAAAGGGGCATTTTAATTAAAATAATAATAGTAGCACCCTACAGAGAACAATGATACTCTTAAAATCTTCCAGTTTGGAGCTATGGTCATCCAACTTGGAAGCTGAAAATGCCATATTGTCACCAGGCACAGCCAAAAACTAACATGCATTAATGGAACAAGCCCAATCCAAGCCGTTTCTAATTCAAGTATGGCCTTTTCAATGCATCCTCCCAAATTCAGCCTGAGGGCTCCCCCCAGTATGGGTTTTTCCCTGAGTTAGACCTTGGACAAGTTTTATAACCTGCAGAGTGAAGCCCAAGAATCATCTCTCCAGGCTCATCCTGCAATAAATATTCCCGATTTAGTGATTACAATGAGGGACCACTCACAGACAGTAGTTTCAGCCCACTGACGCCTGTTAAATCTACAGTGGTGATAACAGCAAGGACATTGAAACTTTGAGGCCAGACACTGCCTACTAAAAAAATCACTAAAGGCCTGGGTCGGGGGGCAGGTGGGGGTGTGTAGACGGTCATTGGGGGAGGAAGACAGACATCTTTAATACTTTCAACAATAAAGATAAATATAAAACAAATAAATAATTTTTTAAAAAGTCATTGCATGCTGTTAGTTGCCTCCTAAAGCCCACCACCGAATGATGGTCATGGGACAAGGCCATGTTCTATCCATGATCTCGGGTGAGCTCACGCGGATGGCAGCTTAAACCGAAATGGTATGCCAGCTGAAAGGGAACGTTAATGGAACCCACTTGCTATTTACGCTGGAAGGAGAGCCCATTCCAGGGAGAACGGATGAAATTTAACCTGTTGAGGGGTAAGGTTTGGGAACAAAGCCAAAGTTGCTTAAGACGGTGCTTGTAGGAAACCTCCCCGTTACATTTTACTCCCAAAGATATGCCCCCCAGTTCAGCACAGCCGAGAAAGCAGAGGTCTTCCCAGTGCCTGTCTGGGGCTATCATGCCTAAGACCTACAGGAATGCAGCGAAGCACGGCTCTTGGCTGCAGGCAGGGAGGTAACTAATGCATGAGCTTTCCATCATTTCCAGCGAGTTCGGGGCAAATTGTTCAGTATGTGGACAGCCGGAGTTCTGAGGCAGGAATGACAGCCCTAACATTTTCACCGGGCGTCGTTATCCCCCTCGCCCAACCCCAGCCTCCTCGCTAGGCCTCTCGGGGATCTCTAATGAGCTCTTCCAGACGCAAGATTCTTATTATCCACGGAGAATGGGCTTCCACCTGACGTCTGTGAAACAGCCTACCTTCTCCTGCTGTGTGCCTTCTTCCCGAGCAAACCTCTCCACAAGCTATGCTGTGAGCGGAAAAAGGAACTTTCCGAGGGTACAAAGGAGTGTTGGCATTGTCCAGCTAGGAAATCTGTGTTGGCAAAGAAATCAAGCCAGACACAGGGGAAGAAGATGAATAGGGGTGAGGTGGGGAGAGGCCTTGTCTCTACGTGATCTCCTGGGCAGCTTCTTTTGTGACCTGGCTTAAATGATGTGAGGTTGGTGGAAATCCAGATAGACATGGAAGATCATCAAAAGTCTGGGTGTCGCCCTAACCGGTTTGGCTCAGCATATAGAGCATCGGCCTGCGGACTGAAGGGTCCCAAGTTCGATTCCAGTCAAGGGCATGTACCTGGGTTGCAGGCACATCCTCAGTAGGGGGTGTGCAGGAGGCAGCTGATTGATGTTTCTCTCTCATCAATGTTTCTAACTCTCTATCCCTCTCTCTTCCTCTCCGTAAAAAATCAATAAAATATATTTTTAAAAAAATAAAAGTCTGGGTATCTAGTAAGGTTGGGGGATGTTGATTACTGGTTACACCAAAATGGCTGGGAATTAGACATCATCAGGCATGTGTGTGTGTGTGTGTGTGTGTGTGTGTGTGCACGTGCACATATGCATGTGTGTAAATGCAAAGCTATGCTTATACCAAGCATCTTGGAAAACTGTGAGTATGGTTAAAAAAAAACCACAGGCTTTAAAAGTCAGATAATTGGTCCGACAGGTGTGTCTCAGTGGTTGGGCACTGATCCATGAACCAGGAGGTCACAGTTCGATTCCCAGTCAGGGCACATACCCGGAGGCTCAATCCCAGTAGGGAGCGTGCAGAAGGCAGTTGATTGATGATTCTTTCTGATCATTGATGTTTCTATTTCTCTCTCCCTTTCCCTTTATCTCTCTGAAATCAATAAAAATACGTGTGTGTTTTAAATTAAGCCTCTGCCTGTTCGTTTCAGTGGCTAGAGCATCGCCCTGTAGACCAAAGGGTTGCAGGTTCAATTCCCCGTCAATGGCACATACCTCCATTGCAGATTCCCCAGCCCAGGAAAGGTGCATGTGGGAGGCAACCAATCAATGTGTCTCTCCCCTTCTTCCCTCCCTTCTACTCTCTAATGAAATCAATGGAAAAATATCCTTGGGTGAAGATTTTTTTAAAAAAAAATTTTAAGTCGGATAATTGAAATGCTAATCTAAGGTTGTCTTGGTTCCCTTAGCAAGAGGCAGGGGCAGTGGGGCGAAGGCTATTAGTATGACTAATGAGGAGAATGCACCAGGGAAGACTCAATTGGCAAAGGCTAAAGAGTCTGGCCCCTTACCTGTCATCTACCAATAACCCGCCAACATCATGCCTCTATTTTCTTACTATCTTTACTGAAACTGTCGTTTGAAACTTCGATGCAGGTTTTCATTTATTTAACTTTCAACAAATATTTACTGAGTTCCTATATTCTTTATCAGTGAAATGCTCATTTATGAAATTTCAGCAGGTATATCATCTGGGAGCTTATTAAAAATGCAGAAGCCCAAGACCCAGCCCAGCCCAACTGGATCAGAACCTGCATTCTAATGAGATTCACAGGTAATTAGTATGCATATTCAAGTTTTAGAAGCACTGGACTGTGTGATGAACATTTGTTGTATAAATAAATAAAAGGGTGAATGAATGCTCTTGGCTCACAAGATAGGATAACCCAGCTTTGCTTTATTGATGGAGGGAGAACTCCCTCAATGCCATAAGTCATGTGGGCAGGCTTGGCACCAAAGCCCATTGGGACCTTAGAAGCACAGTACAGAGTTAAAGTGGGTGAATAGGAAAAGTGAGACCTCTGTGAGCTGAGGGAGGGAGGGCTGCTGCCCATATTTTATTATCTTGAGGGGGATTGAAAAGCTTGACTTGATGTGTGAGTCATTATCTAAGGGCTTACTTTGGTGTTTGGCATGTAGCAGGCTGTATGTTAGGTTCCAGGTGGTAAGTTTGTGTTGGACTCAGCCAAATGAGTTGAGGTTGAAGGTCAAGCCAGGGCCTGGGTTACAGTCAGGCAGATAGCCCCTGAAACACCTGGGATATGCAGATTGGCTTGGGTCTGAGCTCTATGTGACACACCTGCTAGGCCAGCAAGAATAATGCCAGATCCCATCAGTGGTGGGTTGAGGAAGAGTTTTGTGTGTGTGTGACTCTGAGCTTCTAGTAAAAGTGTCTACTGGTTGCTCTCATCAGGTTGGGCCAAGGCTTGGAGGCCTGAACCTGCAGGTTAACAATCAATGGGGCAGACTGAGTAGAGTTTAGGGAAAGGCTGTGCCATGCTCTGGCCCAAATGAGGAGAGTGGTGGAGGGAAACAAGAATAGCATCCCTGCACAGTCCTTTTGAGAACAAAAGAGCTGGATGTTGTAGAACTGAAGGCTGAGGAATTAACAGGTATTATTACAGCAAAGTTGCAAACTGCCCCCAGGGAAGGATGCATCTATTCTTCCAGCTTGCTCAGTGTTACTATTCTGCCTAGATTTCCCAGTGGGCTCTCTGACAAATGAAACACAAGAGCTATGCAGACAGTCGTTCCCTGGGCTTCCTGATTTGCTTTGATTATATTGCTTTTTTGCTGAAATCTTTTGATTAAAAGGTAGTTTATCTCAGTATCTGTAAGCAAACTGAGGTGATGAAGTGGTGGGGCAGGAACAATTTGGCCAGAAATCCCTGTCTATGATCAGATGTAAATGCTTTCTGATGAGACTAAACCAAGTTCATAAGTATCTGCTTTTGTCTGCCAAAAAAATCCTGCTCCTCATTATCCTTAGATTCATCATTTCCCCACTATCATTCTTGGATAACTGCCCCTTTCCACTCTCAAGCCATGGTGTTCCATAGGCTCTTTTGTTCTGGGTTCCAGGGATGGGCATCACATTTTTCTGGCCACAGTGATTGACTCAGGGTTGAGCACATACCCAAGCCAATCATCTCAACTCATTTATCTTCTCTTCTAGTTTAAGAACTGGATCTGTTACCCAGGTTGGTTTTCTGAGACTTCATTCTGGAACTTCTCTCAAATTGATAAGGGAATCTTTCTGATGTACTGGGAACTGGAAGCATATAATCCTAGTGTTCTTTTAAACCAGTGTGGGAAGAAGACCTGCTTGGAAGTAAGGCCATAATGAAGAGTAAAACTCAGAAACGAGTATAAGAGAGAGGAAGCAGGGAAAAACAGAGAAAGATCGAGAGAGAGAGGGGGTCCTCTTGCTACTTCTGAGCCTTTGAATTTAGCAATGTCTGGTCCTGAATATTTCAATTATATCAACCAAGAAATTCCCTTTTACCCTTTGAACTACTTGGTAGTCTATCTCTCGCAACTGAGAATTGAACAGGATGCTGGGGTACCAGCAGACCCTTTTGACACTGTCCCATTGGAACAGTTATTTTCGAGGTCAGACATCCTTAAGAGGCAGTGCTGGCTGGACCACTTTAAAAATTGGGAAACAGACTTAAACATTCAGCAAGATTGCCCTTCAACATTTGGAAAACTACAAGTTAATGAGGCTAGTAGTTTTTATTTATTTAATGTTTCTTCTGTCTACTCGTTGAATCAATTGTTGCCGATATGTTAGCACCTCATGATAATACAACAAGAAAAGCACTGTTATCTCAGAAGGCAGAGGTCCAGAATGGTTAAGCCATTCACCTTAGGTCGCACAGCCAGTGGTATATCTCCTTCACCTTGGAAAAAGGAGAAGCCTCAGTCCATTGATATTTCCCCCATTGATTTTTAAAGCCAAAATGCCTGACTGGCTTTTGAGCCATTTAATTAGAAAATCCTATTTGAGAACTCACTACATATCAAGAGGTGCCATGAGCAGGGTTATCGCAGCACTTTGTGGAAAGTTGGGTCCTAGTGAAAACATTAAAATCCGGGCTGTCTTCTGGGGTAGCTTGGGCTTCAACATCAGGGAATTATTGAAATTCTAATGTAGTCAGCATTTGTGCTTTTGAAAAGGATGAATAAGAGAGCATCTTTTCCTATAATTATTTAAGCTATTCATACAAAGCAGCCATTAGGAGCTATAGACAAGATGTTACCATTTAATAAGGCACACAGAGAATTCTATAAATCTCATAAAGTTAGTAATCCTTTGTCTACAATATAAACTAAGGGTTTTGCTTGGTAGGGATAAGAAGAGCTACAGAATTGGAGCCATGCAGGATCTAAGTTTTCTCCCAGGGTCCTAACTTTTTTTTTACCCACTAGCTACTAGCGTCTTCACTTCTCTGAATCTCAGTTCTTCCCAATAGTGTTGGTTATAACCTCTTTCCCGGGGGCCATTGTGCTGACTAAGTAGACATATGGAAAGTGCCTTGCACAGTGCATGCCACACAGCAGCCACTTGACACTCTCTCCCTCCCCAGTGAGAATTTATTGAGAGCAGTAAACTTATTGCTCCCAATAAGCCTAGCACTTCTTTAAATCGATCTGATTAACCTTTGAATGAATGAAAGACCTTCTGATTCACATGATTTGTCGACCTCCTATTTGTGTGCTTGTTTTTAATCCATGTAGCTCAGTAAAACTTTTTAACATAAAAATGCTGGGTCAAGATGTAGTCAGAAATTTTGTTTCTAAGTTAGCAATTCACTTCTACTGTTTCCGTGGGGCGGGGGGGGGGGGGGGGGAAACAGGATAAAAAATGGGAAAACAATGTTTCTATTATATTCCATATCCCTAAAGGCAATGCACATTAAAAATATTGAATAATTAAAAGAAAGTGGAAGAGAAAATAAGCTTTAGCATTCAATGATATAAAGAGTGTTGACCCTTAAAGTCATTGAGTTATGTAGACTGACTGAGCAATGTTTCCTAGTAGACATAGAGTTAATATTAGCATATGAACCAACACACTCTGAATTTTAGAATAAGAAAAAGAGGAAACAGTGAAAGAGTTGAGTAGATATTTGGAAATGCAGCCAAAGCTTGGTGCTACCTCAATTGACCAATGAAAATGCTAACCAATAGGAAAAGGACTGGGGAGATTTTGTTCCCCTTCTCAAAAGTGGTGGTTGGGCGAGGAGAGGGGTCGTGGTGTGTGTGTGTGTGTGTTATTGTACAGGGATGTATGAGCAGAACAAGTGTCGGGAGTAGAAGGGGCTGGGAAACAGTTTCTGGTAGCGTTCTCCTGATTCCTTTAAGAACATGGCCAGGAGTGAGAGCTTTTCCTCCTTACAATTGCACCGAGTGTCAAGCAGAGTTTGAACAACCAGAACTTCACTACCCCTCCCTACTTTTCTGCACCTTTCTCGTTTGGAATACTCTCTCCAAGTTGGAGCAGTTGATGTCAAAACCCTAATGTTGCTACTGATATGATCCAACCAGGCTGGTGATGAAAGCAACAAAATGGGACATGTCAACCCCTGAAAGTTGTCGTAAAAAATGTCCAATAAAAATAGTTCCTCATGTGTAACTGACCAGAGATGCTGATCTGCATTGGACGTGACTCAATAGTCATTTGTTGTGTACTTCATGTTGAACATTACTTGTTTGTCATGAAAATTCACTTTTTGGAAAGGCAGAAGCCAGGACTATCTAAAACAGTGGTTCTCAACCTTGGCTGCACATTAGAATCACCTGGGAATCTTTTTAAAATCCTGATTTCTGGGTCTCATCCTCCGGAAATTCTGTCTCTTTGTTACTAATGTTGTGGCCCCACCCCATAACAAAGAAACAGAATTTCCGGTGGATGAGGCCCAGAAATCAGGATTTTAAAAAGATTCCCAGGTGATTCTAATGCACAGCCAAGGTTGAGAATCACTGATCTAAAAGATTCACAGTAAGCTTAATCAACGTCATCCAAAAGCATTTTTAAATAATTAGCAGACGCCAAGATGCTCATTACTTTGCTTGAGGTTTTCTGGAAAAAGTACTGTAAACACTCTCAAAGTAAAACCAGTGAAGGATATAGAAGAAAACATCCCATCTCTCTTAGAGATCAAAAGAGGGTCAGCCAAGCTTTCCTCTGTCCCAGGCAGCAGGGAGGTTTCCCCAAGGCTGAGCTAACTCCTTTTGTGTGTGGTCAATGGAGGTGGGGGAAGGACCCCCTGTCTAATGGTTCTTCTTACTTCCTGTGATGTCCTCTCCCTTTCTTGGAATTCTGACCTCACTGAATCTAACGTACAACAATACATCACAGAGAGAGGCAGCTGGCTCCCCGAAGACAGGCAGGAATGCTCCAAGACATTGTAGGAGGGTAGGCAGGTGCTTTTCTTAGGCAGCCGATGTTATTCCACTAACAGCCACAAATGGCCGCCAGCCTGGGGTAGGGAGTGTGGCCCCAACTACCAGATCATAATGCCTAGTTTTATTCCTGCTTAATAGGGAAACCATACCCAACACACCGCAGTGACACCAATCAATGCATCATTTCCTTAGGCACATGAACCATGAAGAGTTGTCAATCCACATGCCTAGTCACACAGATTTTAAGCTAATATTAATTCGGCCATTTATATTCTGCCAGTGCCTTCCGGGGGCTTCCCCAGAAGCATGTCCTGAGATGTGGGGCAGTTTCACCAGGAAGTGTTGCCAGGAAGACTGATAGGCGAGGGGGAAAGAGAGGAGGGAAGCCAGGCTAGGGTACCTGAACATGTACAGTTCGGCGGAAGGTGACTCTGATTTGTTCTTCAGGGGAGCTGTGAAGCAGTGAAGAACACACCTCACAGATGTCCCAGTCAGGCACGAGGCCGCTGGAGGTTTCTTCCTATGGATCTGTCAGTGTTTTAGGGCTGAGTCTGGAGGCAGAGTTTTTCCGATGTTACCGTTGCTGGCAGGCCAAACCAGCTCCTGCCACCTGAGGGCAGTTCCCATCAATGAGCCGCAGATGCAGGCTATTGGGGGAGAAAGTGCCCCAGGAGGCCACGCGCACAGACACGGTCCTGGGTCTGTTGGAGCTGGGTGGGTACAGACTAACGTGGTACCGAGCAGCTTACCTGCATTGCATCCAGCTTAGGCTCCGTGACTTTTAAAGTGGAATCTCCTATTATCTCCATTGCACGGATGTAGACGCTAAGAAGCCTTAGAAAGGTCAAGTCCTTGGTCTGAGATCATCCAAGAGAAATCATGAGCTGCCATCCTAACCCAGGTCCATGTGAGCCAAAGGCCCAGATCCTTCCTCATGGTCACTTCCCGTTTCGTGTGCAAATACATTTAGGGAACTTTAGACTTCAAGTGATTTGTTTCTTGATCCTTAAACAATTCACAGTATGTACCTATATACCCATTAGGACAATTACAACTATTTTCCTGGGTTATGTAAACAACTTTTCTGCACGTGGGAAGATGGTTAAAATGTCCGTGGCAAGTCTCCATGGCTCAAGAGATAAAACCAGTGTGTGCAACAGAATTAATTCATGCCATTTCAGTCTTTAAAGTACGATAGCAACTTACATCGGCATTATAGGAACAGATTCATAAGAAAAGCAAAGTGAATATGAGTTATACTCTCAATCTTGAGGAGAGGGACAGAATCTTTCTATTTGGAAGATATTTTCTTTTATTCATTACTTATGAAGTGTGTTTTTTTTTAAGATGGCCATTAGTAGTTATAAAAAGCTATGCTCTATAATTCATTTAATTCCTGCTCTTTGCCATATAAACATAATTACTGAGACAATCAATTTGTTCCCATTTAATAAAAGCCTAAATTAAGAATAGCAGAGTCTACTGCCCTGAGTCTGGAGGGCATGAGGGATGTCCACAAAGCTCCTCTGGCCTCAGGAAGAATGATTTCCTCTCCTGCTTCTCATGCCAGTGGCTGAGGTTTGTCTGTCTGCTGGGTTGGACCTGGCTTTCGAGGAGCCTGCTGGGGACAGCCAACTGAATCCTGGGACAGGGCTGAGGTTCTACAGTCTGAGGTCATTTTCATGAGACTACCTCACACAATTCTTTCTTCTCCAGCTTTTTGGCTATCGTGATATTTTGTATTTCATGGCTCTAATTTTTCAGGTCTACCTATGTGTGTGCACTTCGATATTGCACTCTGTGGCAGACATACCGTAAGGTGACCCTAAGCATCCATTCCCTTATGTAACCCCCTCCCCTTGAGTGTAGACTGCACCTGTGACTTGCTTATAACAACTAGAATATGGTGAAGGTAACTGGATGTCATTCCCTTGATTTGGTTATGTTATAAACCTCTGTTTTAGTCAACGAGAGAGAGAGAGAGAGAGAGAGAGAGAGAGAGAGAGAGAGAGAGAGAGAGAGAGAGAGAGAGAGAGACTCTCTAGCTATTGTTTGATAAAGCAAGCTGCCTTGATGTAAACTGTCTACACATGGCAGGGGACTCCTACTGGCCACATCTAATTGCTGTGGACTTCAGTCCTACAAACACAAGGAACTGAAGTCTGCCAGTGATCACAGGAGCTTGGAAGAGAATCCCAAGGCCTAGATGAGAGCCTGCCCCCTGCCCATAATTGATTCTAGCCCAGGGGTGGGCAAACTTTTTGACTCGAGGGCCACAATGGGTTCTTAAACTGGACCAGAGGGCCGGAACAAAAGCATGGATGGAGTGTTTGTGTGAACTAATATAAATTCAAAGTAAACATCATTACATAAAAGGGTATGGTCTTTTTTTTTTTTTTTAGTTTTATTCATTTCAAACGGGCCGGATCCGGCCCACGGGCTGTAGTTTGCCCACGGCTGTTCTAGCCTATAAGAGGACACAGTAAAGGCATGTCCAAACTTCTCGAGAGATTAAAAAATGTACTTTTTCTAATTGCCAAGTTTATAACAATTTGCTACGCAGCAATAAAAACCTGATACATCTGCCTACACTAACGGGGGGGGAGGTTGACCATGTGATCTGCTTTGGCTAATGAAAATGGAGAAAACTTGACATAAGCAGAAGCTTGACAAAGGAGTCTTGCATTTCTACATTCTTTCTTCAGCCCTTGCTACCACCAGCCACAAGAACTCATCTGCTAAGTTGCAGGAGGGATGTGAGAGACACAGAGGAGAGCTTCCTTTTCCCCCTCCGAGTCCATCCTAGACCAGCCAGACCCCAGGCAACCTGCCAGCTGACCACAGACACCCAAGATTATCCAGTGGAAATCATCTGAGCCCCACTCAGACCAACAGAGCATCACCCAGCTGACCTACAGCTTCATGAAAAATAATAAATGTTTGTCATTTCAAGCCATTAATTTTGAGGGGCTTCACTGTGCCACATTTGTGACAATAGATGATTGCTGCAGGCAGGGACCCACCAATTAAAATTGCAGGACACTTTTGAGCTTAAACATGTGCATCATTGCCTATTTGGAACATTTTTCTTAAAATCAAAAGACTTATAAAAGGAGAGATTCGGGGACTGATGAGAGAAAAAATATGACCATTTGCTATGAATGCCTGATAAAAGAAAAACAATTTTCCAGTAAGATTGAAAATACTTTTTTAATTTTCTTAGCATTTTACAGAGTATATCTAAGGCGATAGCAACAATAATGGCTGCTTGCATTTTTATATAAATCCTTTATAAAGGCGTTTCATTTTCCTTAGCTTCCAAGGCCTCAAGGTCATCAGCAGCTCAGGCTCCATGTGCTCACACAGGAAGGTGTTTGGGAGGTTTGGGGAGGACGGGACCATGTGCAGGGGGGTCCGCCATCCTCTGCCTTCCACATCACACATGGTCACAGAACTGCCAACATCTCAAAAAACCCAGGGGCCCCAGCAGGACACCCAGGAACAGTCTGTTCTGGGGGAGGAATGGGGTGGGGGTGTTCCAGGCCTAGGACTGGAATAGAAGAAGATACCTTCTTAGAGGCTGAGGTGAGGAGCGCAAATCGGCAGTACTTTTCCGTCCTGTGGGCCCAGGCCTTTGTCTCAGACCGCAATGTGGGATCAGGGGCTGCCCTTTTCAGAGAGCAGCTCTGTTCCTGTCGATCCTGACGAACTCACCGCTGAGAACAATAAAACCCAGGAAGCATTCTAATTCCGTTTGGTCCACTAAATGCCAGTAAACAAAATGCCCTCAGAGGATTTTTCTTTTAACTGGTTTTTGTTTCCCATTTCGGAAGAGCGAACTGATGGGATCTCTCCATGAGTCATCAGTCAAGTGTGTGGTTTGCTTGAAATACCTTCAAATGTTTCTTATCTAATCTAGCTAAGTGTCGGCATACTCCAATCTGCCTGCACTTACCTAAGGTTTACATATATTTCTTATAAAATGTGCATTATCAGAGAAAACGGGCCTGAGGCTATAGAGGAAAGACAGGGGAGAAACCATGGGCCCCAGATGCAGAACTGCATTCACTTGATGGCAGACAAAAGTGCTTCTTTGAGGTGTTTCCTGCTGCATAGGGACCCTGTCCTAGGGATTTGACCAACAAGTTACTGGGAGCCTCAGGAGGCCACTCTGGGGGTCACCTGACTGGCGAGAGCTGAGACCACAGTCCAATGACACTGTGCTCTGGGGAGTGACATGAGTCAGTCAAGTGCATGGAGTTACCTGGCCCCTTGCCAACTGCTCACCACCTGTGAGGAGCCTGCAGGGCAATGTCAGGCGCTGGGGAACTCCTTGTCTTCTACATGGACTCCAACTTCTCAAAATAGTGTTTATTTGGGGACCATCCCATGTCCGTGAGGGATCCATCTTTCATCTTTGACAAGCTGGGATTTCACTCCTGAGGGCTTACATGTACTCACCCCCCGCGATGTAATGTTGGACTCATACAAACACTTCAGGTACTCATTCCTGACAGGAGCTATCCCCAAACCAGCCACATTCCCTTCACAAGTCACTGACGTAGGAGGCAGACACAGAGAACGTGGAGGGCAAGGAAAGCAAATTCAATAGTCATTGATAAGCCTTATGTTCTCTTTCCGAATCCTGACTCGATGGTGCTTGAAATGCAGAACTGACTCATGGGTGAAGAATATCATTCTGAATGTGACTTTCACAGTCTGACTTAAAGGTGCTAAGGGTTTAAAGTATGTGTTCCTCTAGGTTTGTTACTTCTAGTCCAAACCTCTCTACCTGTGATATGGGACCAGTCTGTCATATGACTGCAAAAACTTCTGCTAATTTTTCATGTGTGAGCTCATCAGATCAATTCTGAGTATCGACCCAGACTTGCTGATGAGCTGTCAAAATGACTGATTTTTCTATAAAGACAAAACTTTGTTCGGAGGAAAACAAAGGTAAGCTAGTTCCAAAGGACAGCAGTTAAAAAGTCATACATTTGCTATAACACACATCTGCTACTCCTAAATGCAGTTTCTGGGCACAGGGCAGAGGGCCATACTACAACATGAAAAAAGACAACTTGTCATGTTTAGAGGAGTGATTTTTAGTTTTCAATCGAGAATATAGAGTTCATTTACTTTTAGGATAAAAGCAATAAATTGTATTTAAATTGTTGTATATTATTAATCACTGCATATATGTAGTTAAAACTAGCATACCTCACATATCAAGAATGCTGCTATCATTTTACGGTGTTTGATCTTCATTTTTAAAAAACAACTATTGTGCATTGACCCAGAGCAACATCCATCCCATCAAAATTATAAACTCTTTCCTGTTCCTCTTGCAAACCTCAAAGCACCGTGACAGGGATGTAATCAGCTATAATAATCACAATTACAATATGCAAGTTAACTGTAATAACACACATAAGGATTTCTTTATCACAAAGTTCTTTCCCTGAGACGTTTGAGTCTTCCCATCAACATGAAAAACAGCATTCAAGGTGAAGTATACAGTTAGCAGCACATTTCAATTGAAAAGATATACAAAATGATGCCCACTTCCACCAATGTGTGCAATCTGAAAGAAATTATAAAGATATGGAATACACTTATCACATTTAGTTGCTAAACATGAACAATTGCATATTTGGACAGAAATTTACCCAAAGTCAAAGTCAATCTCTAAAAGCACCGAGCATCCCTTGCTCAGGCACCCTCTGCGGCTGCATCGCCTGCCTCTCCAGTTGCTTCGTGTGCTCATGAATACACAACATTAGACAAGCGAAAGGCAAACAATAAAAGCAGCTTATAAATAAGCGTTTCCTGCTTTCAGGTGGAAGCGGGGCCTACTTCTAAAGGAAGCCAGCATATCGATTGTACTCAGTTCCTTGCCACTCCAAGCAAAGGAATAGCCATAAATATATTTCACAATTCAGCAAATCAAAGAAAGGATGTGGATTCTACACATATTAATACTGACAGAGTTAACTAAACAATATTATCACCTTCACATGTCTTCAATATGAGTGATGATTAAGGATATTGCTGCAATTGCACATAATCAAGCAGCCCTATATTTGTTTTCGTACATTAAAATTTACAGTACAGCACAATTTACAATAGCTAAGATTTGGAAACAACCTAAGTGCCTGTCAGCAGATGAGTGGATTAAGAAACTGTGGTACATCTACACAATGGAATACTACGCCGCTATAAAAAAGAAGGAACTTTTACCACTTGCAACAGCATGGATGGCACTGGAGAGCATTATGCTAAGCGAAATAAGCCAGTCGGAGAAAGATAAATATCATAAGATCTCACTCATTTGTGGGATATAAGGATCAACATAATTTGATGAACAAGACTAGATCCAGAGAAAAATGGCAGGGGAGGGGGAGGTTAGAGAACAACCAAACGACTTGTATGATGCATATTAGCATAACCAATGGACACAGACACTGGGGCAGTGGGGGCTTGCTCGCGGGGGTGGGAATGGCTGGGGGAGGAGGGTCAAGCCAGGAAAAAGGAGACATATGTAAAACTTTAGACAATAAAAAAAAATGAAAAAAAATTGTGGTATTTATTAAGTCATAAATGGTACCTCTAGGAAGACCTTAACTCCTAGTCAGTTCCACCATTTGGGTAAACTTTATAACAGTGTTTGCTAACGAGGTTCCGCTTCAGAATGCCGAAGCAGATTATGCACAAAGACCACTGCCTCACCAGGACCCATATTAAACTCAAGCAGCATTTCTCTGGGTTTCTGAAATTCCTCCGTGAGCACTGGGTCTAGTGCGCATATTCCTATGTCCTGAAGATCTCTAATGAAATACATCTGGAAGGAGACAAGGTTAACAACCAGGAAGCTCATAGGCCTGCTGCAGTCACTTCCCTGAGAAGGAACATTTTGCTCTGAAGAAGCAAACTAAGGTTTCAGATACACTTATTCAGATAGAGCTGGAGGATCATAACATCATTCATGGAAGTGCCTGTGTAACAAAGGTGATCTGAAAAGACTGACTCATATTCTGTCCCATACAAATATTCAGCGACTGAGCATGAGAGAGATTCACAGGGATTTCATTACGCAACACATAATTAAAACTCGTACAAAAGAAAGAGAACCTTTGAAAATGCAATCAAGGAAAGATGATGAGGTCTCAAGTTCAAGTAACAATTTCTTTGCACTAGAAGACAGTTCAGATTGTCAAAACAAAACGATCCTTCTTGTTCCCTTGTAAGGGGGAGTGGAGCTTGTTATTTGAAAGACAACGCTTTTGAAAGTTAACTTTGCTGTTGGGATGTGCTCCGTGCACAAAGTGGTTCCTTACCAGGACCTAACTTCCTCTTAAATGCTTGTTCTTACCTGGGAGAATGTTGATTCAGTAACTGGTAGTTAAAGGGAGGGATTCAAACAGCACACCTCCATTATTTTTGGCAAAAGAATCCACTTATCAGTGCTGGGCCTGAAGCTGCTGCTGAACAAGACATGCATTTGCTTATTTTTGTTCGTTTTTACTGGCTCCTAATAATCCACGCTGTTCGTCTGGCCTGAAAGTGTGAGATGGAAATCTTCTGCTCAGTGCATTAATGAGATTGACTGCATGCACTGAAGACCATCTTCCAGACATAATGTCTCTTCTCTAACCAACCTGTGACCTCTGAAGACTATTCTTTTCTATATATTGTCATTTGATAAAGAACTTCATTGTTCAAACTTTCACCACATAGCTTCGGTTATTGCTAAGTACTGCCCCTCTAGGCCTATGACTCCTATACAATGAGAAAATGTGCCATATATTTAAAAAAAATCAAACATAAAAAGTAATAGTTCCAGTTCAAATTAAATGGAATAGGAATACAATTTTGCTTGGTTTAAATCAACAAAACCACAGCATTTTGATTTCACGTGTAAATTTCACATTTGGATGGAATTGGTTTGAAAGCTGAAAATGAAATTTTTCATTACTATATTTGCATCTATGATTTTAAATTAGATGTGAATCTATAAATTGCACTGTATTTGTTATTACTTTGGCTTAAAGACAAAGATTCATTGACAGTCTTCAAAGGCATTAGCTAAAGGGAATTTGGGTATCATTTAAGTATTAAACATGCTAATTGTAAAACAAGATGAATTCACATTAAAATAGTTTCCCATTCTATACAAAAGGTTAGTGTTTTAACCACTGCAAATATATTGAAATAAATCCTATTCAATTGTGCTAAAAATATACCAATGTAAAAAAAGATAACAGAACTCAGTGAAAAGTAAACAAAAAGCCTAACTTCAGATTACTAATTATATAGCATTAAAATATTCTTTAAGGAATTAGAAGTGCAGTCTGATTTGACAATAAGGGCATTTCTTGACATTACAGAAGTTATAAGAAGCCAAATGAAGATATTATAGCCTAATAAGAATCTAGAAAGTTTCCATCATAAATTCTTTCTATATAGGAATGGGACACTGGTATTCTGATTTCTCTTTTTAAGGGATGTCTCAATGAATCAAGGAACTTCGATTTTATTATATAACTTATTTTCATTTCGAATTTTCAACAATAGAAATTTTATAACAATGTAATTTTAGTAAGGGGAGACTTAGAACAAGGAATATTGCATCTCTTTCATAGATTCTATGAACTCTTCAAAGTGCTCTAAAAACACTATAAGTTTGATTAGCAGCAAAGCATTAGCCTAATCCAAATCCCCTCTGCCCCCACTCATATGTACATATACACTGTACATCCATATGTTCTATTACTCTAACTTAAATATGACTATTTGATAGTTATTCCCAGAGGCTGTGCAAGGTTACAATACTGTCTACACTGTATCTGGGTTCAAGACCACTAGCACCCAAGTGGTTAAGAGAGAACCAATCCTTTCATTAAAACAAACAAAAAAAAATTCAATCACATTTTAAATATCTTTTAAGATTAAAAAAATGGGAGATACAGTGAATCACCCAAAATGTTATTATTTTGAGTCCTATAATTTTCTTTATCTAAAACTATTTTTTATACATGGAAGGCTAGATGTCTCTGAACTTAGCAATTCTAAGTATAAAATATTTCTTTGAAAAATATGACAAGGTGTTCATTTTTTCTAACTCGGAGGAAAGTTCTGTGAGGAGTGGGTTTTCTTCCCGCAGGTGAATTTGCAGCATCTTCTCCCAGGAGCACACTGGGAGCCCTGTCATCCCGTGTGTAATGCATCCCAGGAATTGAGCCTCCAAGCACTGCAGCCCTCACAGAGCCTACCACCAGACCTCCAGAAAGAGGTCCTGCCAGCACCATGGCATCGTGGTCTTTTCTCCTCCACACTCTTTTAACAGCACCCAGTCCTCAGGCATCTTGCAGTGGTGGCGGAAGTCCCGAACTTGAACTTCACTGGGAGAACCACGTTCATTCAAAGTGCAGCATTTTCATCTTTTGGTTGGGTGGTTCTTGGTCCCCCATGGATAGGAGTGATACCTAGAAGATTCAGAAGTGGAGAGAGTTCTATAGAGTCACGAATATTTTAGCTTACACATTCCATTTCCAGAGCAGTTGCTCAGGTGTACAAGTAAATAAATCACAACAAGTAAAAAAGCGGTTCTAAATAATAATAGAATGAGGAGATTTTTAGAAAGCAACCTTTTACTAACGTTCAGGGCCAACACAATGAATGCCTGTGTCAAATTAGGAACTCAATAGGAACTGGTAACCTTGTATAGTGCAAAAATAAACACCTATTCAAAGTAGCTTGTACATTTAAATGCCTATGCACATTAAATATTTTATATATTCATCGGTTAATGGGGGGAGGGAAGCAATGCAAATTGATTCAATGTAGATCTCTTTTTATCTTGCATATCCCTATTTCTCAACACATATTTTATCGTTACAAAATAAAATATTAATGTTACCTCTAAGTATATATTTGTCATCTATTTGCTCACAGAACTCAGTTTTACTCTCACAAACAACAATGAGAACATTAAGGCACGCTAGGCTGTATCTTTCTGGTAAGAAAGTTAAATGTTTATGTGTCAAATATGATTAATCATATAACCCTAGAAATGATCTGCTTTGGGCTGGCCAAGTTTGTTTTGACCTTGTTTCATTTTCTTTACCCTGCTTTCTTCCTCTCCACTCCGGCCTACCTCCCCTTCCCAGAAGCCCAGAAATGAAGAATCCCCTATTTGGTTATGGTTTCTTGCTGCTATTTCTGTTTCTGTTACCATTTTTTTAAACTAATGCAGCATTTTGTGCCAGAGAGATTCTTTCTACCAACTGCCCCAGCACTATCCTCATTATTTAAATAGTTCTAGAAATAGCTAGATGCCAGTGGCATGGCTCTATCCCTAAACAAAGTCTTTAAGCTGAAAATGTGTTATTTCGTGGCTTAATGCTTTAGTTGCTATCTTGATGCCTTGTAGATGTGTGTATAAATTTGGACAGTCTTAAGTTGTAAACAGGAATTAGGTATATAATTCTCTGTGCATTGTAATTTAATAACATTTTCTAATGATGATGATGATGATGATGATGATGATGAAGATAATGAGAATAATAGCAGATCTGAGTAGACACTGGCAAAGGAGTTAAAACAATGTTTCCCATTTCTAATCATATTGCTAGGGAAGTTTTTCTCAACTTGTGTTCCCAGTAAAAGCTGAGGAATTACTGGGCTAAACAAAGTCAACAGTTTTCTTTCCTACAGTCCATCTCAGAGTCTTTCATACGGTATGTGTGTCAACATTCTTCACAAATGGAAAATTGTACATTCAGAGTTTCCCAAATATATTTGGTCATGAAACTTTATTTTTCAGGGAACATCTATTAATATCTCTGGCAATATTAGCTCTTCTCTAAGAGGTATTTGGGAAAACACAATCTAATGATTCTAAATACCTATACATGTTCTGTGATAGTTAACATCCTCTATCCTTTGATTATAAAAAAAATCATTACTGTCACAGCTGATTTGATTTGTATTTGAAATTATGTGTATTTCCAGCTTCTAAAGTATTAGGTTCTTCTAAGTAGAGCTTGAATTATTTCTTGGGAACTAATTTGGAATACCAGTAAACAAAACCAAGGGTTCTTTTTACTAGTCAACTGTAAAGAGTCTTTCTCCCAAGAAATATGTGTTGAGAAATAGGGATATGCAAGATAAAAAGAGATCTACATTGAATCAACTTGCATTGCTCCTCCCACTCCCATTTAACTGATGAATATATAAAATAGATATTTAATGTGCATAGGCATTGCTAGTAGAAGCAGAAAAGGGAGTGTTATGGTTATATGGATTTATATGGGTGAATCATTTTCATTTAAAGCATTTTCAAGAATATTTCATATATATCCTATGTTGCTTGAACTTGATCATTTAAATCATGTCTTCCTATTCTATTCACAATTCTGAATACAAATGTGAATAATTTTTTGCCTTTGTTATTAAGCATCTTATCTATCATAATAAGAGAATTTGAAATGTCTTTTAATACGGGAATATGTCTTTGGAAGTAGAAGTAATGTTTGATTTTTATTTTTAAAATGTGATAGTAGAACTGAAAAACATAAGCAAATTTTTCAAAAATAAGGCTGAAATTGTTTTTTTTTTTAAAGGAAAATTAGCTCATGTAAAAAGTTCTCTAAGTTCCTTAAACACCTGTTTTTTTGGTTAATATTTAGTTGATTTTTCTGCAAAATATGAAGATAGTTATTGCCCATGATCCTGAGTCTCTGAGAAGATACAGATTAAAAACTGATTCGTTCCCCAGCATCTCCACAAAAAACAAACACAAAAAAACAAGTATTAAAACTGACAAGTATTACTTTTGCCCACACTTAAGACAAAGCACTTGAAATTAAGATGCTAAGAGTCAAGAACAGAGACATTCACACTATCCATGGAAGGCTGAGTGTTTCCAGTCCGGGAGTAGACAGTGAAAAATTACATCTCTCCAGGAATGCTGGAAAGCTAGTGAACACGGAGATGGAGATTTCTATTAACAATATATCCTTGGAAAATGAGAATTACTCATCATTTCAGTTACAAATCAAAACAGAACTACATTTATGAAGGTAGTATTTTGGAAATATATTGCCACACCAAAAGAACAAGCAGTTGACTAATCTCATGTGTGATTCATAAGAACAACTTGTGAAACAGAAGGAAAAACAATGTTGGAAACTGAACTAACCTCACAAAGAATCTAATTTCCATACAATGACCTTCACAGGATGTTCTTGGGCCCTCTTTCTCTCAACATGGCTACTAATAGTTATCTTTGGGGAAGACTTCTTGAATAATTTAAATCATGTCACAAGATAGTTTCACTAGTTAGAAAGGAAGGCAGCTCCTCCAGGCAATAAAAGGCCACTTTGGGAGAACAAACTCCATAAGACTATGCTTCCTACAGCTACTTTTAGCCATATATAATGTGTATGTGGTTGCTTACTATCCATGCATATTCTATGTGGCTTCTTGGAAAACTCAAGAGACAACTGGTGTGTAGTAGACACTGTCAATTCTCATATTCCTTCATCCTTACCACTTCGAAGCATGCCGGCCTGATTCCAACGGCCAGCATCTTTTTTTTTTTTTGCCTTGAGAGTTTCTCTGGCCTCTAGAATAGGCTTTGCCACTTTCCAGGAGGCCAGAAATGCCAGATAACTAACATCTCCTGGGGAAAGGCCTCAAACAATAATTGGTGGAAATTGGAGGAATAGTGAGACCCATGTTCTATACAGGCTCTCAGATTCTCTGGTGGGATCAAGCTCCAGTCATCTACAATGGTAACTTGCTTGGGGAAGAGATAATTAATATTTCGTTGATTTTTCTATTGAATGATCTCTTCCCCTACCAGTGCTTCCTGGAATTGCCCCTTAAATAAACTAATTGTACTCAAATCTTTGTGCCCAACACCATGCCCAAGAGTAAAACTGTAGAAATTCAGAACTGTACTAAATTGACAAAATAGAGTATATTTTTAGAGCATCAATAATGGTTATAGTAGAAGATACTATACAACTTCTGTACAGGGTACTCAAATGGCAACACATAACAACAAGTCCCTCTCTCACAAACATAAAGTAAACAGAAGTGATTGTTTTGCTGCATTTCCCCTCTTGCATCCTATACAAGCAATGGGTAAATTTCAGGGATGGAAATATGAGATTACAGCTCTAATGGAATGGAGCAAACAACTGCTTGATTTTTAAAAAAAAATCTAAAAATTTTACTGTGCTCATATTTTTATGGGAGTAAATTACTACTAAGTGATCACCCTTTCTTTTCAACAACACTGCATCTGTACAAAAGATGAGAGACATATATTCTACCAATGGTATATCTAGTCCGAGACAAGATATTTTATAAAAGTGTTTAAAATAAAAGTTGGGAAAGCCCTCTGGAATCAAATATAGAGAAACCAGATCTAATATCCAATGATCTCAAATGATATTTCAAATTGGAAAGCAAACTCTAGAGCTCACCTGTTAGAAGTAAAATTGTAATAACCACTTTCCTCTAGGACTTCTTCAATCACAGTCTACAGTTGGAAAAAAAATCGGGTTAGCATTGAGTTAAAAAGCAACAAAATAAAATCATCCAGAGGTACTGCTGAAACCTCACCTGCATCTGCTCATACGTTATTCCCTCCTCCAAGTCAGAGCTGGTGGGGAGGCCTGCAATAAATGATGGGAAGTCTGACATTTGGTTTTCTTAGTTAGACTTTATTGGCAATAACGGCTCAACTGCAGGGAGAACAGGTCAGTTTTTTAATGATGAAAATGAGTACTTGCAAACATCCCAAATAGTCTTGGCTTAGAACAGTCAAACTTTTTCTCTTCCTGTAATACGTAGGTGCTTTTGAGGTAGCCATCACAAAATAATACACAAAGATTTAGGGTATTCCTCCATTAAGAGAGAGAGAGAGAGAGAGAGAGAGAGAGAGAGAGAGAGAGAGAGAGAGAGAGAGAGAGAGAAGTGATTCCAAACTGCAACTACCTGATGGGTGAGTGTTCTGATCATTGAACTCTTACTAGTCCACAAGGTAGAGAATAGATAAGTGCTAGAAAGAAGATAAATTTTTAGAAGGAAGCAGAAAGACAGTAAAAGGTAACAAAAGACCTGACCCTTTCCTACGGCTGCCTAGAGGGAAATAAAATGTATACATTTAATGCCAAAAGGCAATACTTGTTTTGATGTTTGATCTGAGTATGAAATGCTAACACCGTAAGCCACCCTGATGCCACCCAAAGCAACATCAACCAGCTTCCACTCAAATCAATCAACACTGACTTGTGTGGATGCCCTGGGGCTCCCCTGCCAGTTTGGAGAGAGAAGAAAAAAAATGGGTTGAAGGTCAAGGGGAGGCATGAGCATGGGAGGTATGAGGAAGCTTGCTTTTAAAGCCCACAGGGTCTGCTGTCTTTGCTTTTGCCCAGCCTGCTGTGACAAGGGATATTCCTGGTCTGCTCTGGGATGGGGTGTCCAGCTGTCCTGGTCCAATCTGTCCACTTGCTCTCAGGCCACAGAGAGACTTCTGCCAGACTCTTTAGTTCACAGAGCTGCTGTTGTCAGAAGGCTCACCTGCAGACTGACTCGCCTGCCTGGGAGATGCTTTCAAAAGCAAATGACTTTAGACAACAGTTTATCTTCACCTTATGGATTTCTCGGGATCTATTTCATGTGAAATTCTGCCTACACAGGATAGCTTTATCCCAGGAATCAAAGACTTAGGGAAAATTTCATAATTAATACATGAAATAATTTGCCTACATTAGGCAACCACAAAGACACAACCAAAGTGAGTATTTTTCTAGGCTGAGATGACAAGTCTTCATTTAACTGTAAACTGGACTTCTATCCATTCCACTGAGTGATGTAACTATAGTTTACAGGGACTCAAAAACTATGGAGGAATTCTGAAACCTCAAGTAGCTTGAAAACTTCTGAGAGTTCGAATGTCACAAGATATGTAACATGTGCTGAGCCCCTACTAATGGCCAAGCACTTTTTCTGAGTTTACACGGATCCTCACTTTAACTCTGTGATACGGGTACCATTTTTATCCCCATTTTACAGGCAAGAAACTGGATGCAGAAAGGTCAAATAACTTGCCCAAGATCAGCTACTAAATGGATGAGCCCAGATGTGAATCTAGGCATCTATGTCTAGAATCTGTAAGAATCTGTACCTTTAGTCCCTATGCTATATATAGCCCCCTGATGTGAGATTTGTGCAAAAGAAAAAATTAAATATGTCAGATGTGGATCCTTCACATAAGGTTCAAATTTTCTCCATTTTAAATATTCAAACTCTTCATTTCTGCTTTTTATTTCCCTGGATGCTTTGGGGCATTTGATTTGTCATCACCAGATAAGCAAGAAGAAATAAAAGGAAATATAATTCACCCACACGGATTCTGCTGTTAGTTTACAGTATTAATGATCAAGGAAGCTGCCACGAGTAGGGAAAGTAAATCTCAGGGAATTTCTAGATTCCTACCGTATCCCTTGGAACTATTTCCCTAGACAATCAAAATAAGCTCTATTTTTCTTTTAAATTGAAGATTATAATCTTTAAAGGTAGCTCTCACTCCAACAGCTATATTTCTCTGTGAGCGTCAGATTTCCCATGCTGGAGCCCATTACCTGCCGGTTCACTTGGGGACAGACTGTTTCCACCTGCTGAGTGATGTAATAAATGATAATCCGCCGTGAAAAAGTTGGGCTCGATCGGTTCTGGAGATCCCTGAGATAACTGGAACAGAAAAAGCAAAACCACATCATCTTTTACACTCAGAAGCAAATGGCAGGAGGCCTCTATGTGCGCTTTTCCATTTCCCTGCGACTGCACAGAAAATTTAGTGCTCTGTGCATTTCAATCCCTTGTAAATAGATACACACACATCTTCTTCCTTCCAAAATAACGTATAAATCAGAAACAGCCAAGTTACACCGAGAGCAAGTTAGATAATTCCCTGGTCATATGAAAAGAAAAAAACACTACACTTTATAGCTTTATGAGAGCGAAATAAAAAATAGATAGAAAAATAACGTCATGGATTGGGACATCAAAATGTGGTGTTTTGTGTGTTTTTTAATCATGCGTAGGTGGAATGAACTTCAATTATTCAACAGAACAATATGTTTAGCCCAAACCACCTATCTGCTTTGAACAATGCCTTTTTCTCCTACCAAAGCAAACACATTTCTTAATACATTTTCCTGAATAACTATTAATTTTAATTTCCACACATTGATTCCCAACACTCTAAAGCAGTGGTTCTCAACCTTGGCTGCACATTAGTATCACCTGGGAATGTTTTTAAAATCCTGATTTCTGGGCCTCATCCTCCGGAAATTCTGCTTCTTTGTCATGGGGTGGGGCCACAACATTAGTAACAAAGAAACAGAATTTCCGGAGGATGAGGCCCAGAAATCAGGATTTTAAAAACATTCCCAGGTGATTCTAATGTGCAGCCAAGGTTGAGAACCACTGCTCTAAAGGAAAGAGTAATTCACCAAATGACAGAATTTATTAAAGTTGCAATTGTTTAATGCCCTTCTGTGCAGCTGAAATTTTTAATGAAATTTTTGACTATAAACATTTTTTTATCCTCCTTTCACCTTTAATTCCAACCAGCATGTGGACTGGCCAAGGTTTAGTGCCTGTGCTAACATAATATACTTTTAAAATGTCGACTTGTATTAACAAACATATGGCACAATTTGGACCACATAACAGTGGTTACCTTGGAGTCACATACTTTGTTAATGAATTAAAATACATCATAGTGCCCTAGCTGGTTTGGCTCAGTGGATAGAGCGCCGGGTGGTAGACTGAAGGACCCAGGGTTCAATTCCAGTCAAGGGCACATACCTGAGTTGCTGGAACCAGTCAGGGTGCCTATGGGAAGCAACCAATTGATTTGTCTCTCTCACATCAATGTTTCTCTCTATATATCTCTCCCTGTCCCTTCCACTCGCTTTAAAAAAATCAATGGGAAAATATCCTCGGGTGAGAATTAACAACAACAACAACAACAACAAAACCCATAAAATAAAATACATCATGTTCAATCACTGGGAAAACTGTTTGGCAGTGTACATTAAACTTAAACAACATATGCCTCCCCTATGACTCAGCAATCCCACTCTTAGGTAGCTACACAAAAGAAATGAGTATGTCTGTCCATCAACAGAAATGTATAAGAATGTTCATAGCACTTTTGCTCACAATAACCCTAAGCTATAAACAGCCCTAATGTTCCCTGGTAGCAGGAAAATAGAGATGCTGTGTTGTGTTGTGGTGTGCTTACCCAGTGGACTTCTTCAGAGCAATGAGAAAGAACAGACTCTGGACACCCACAGCAAATGGGTTGAGCAAAAGAACCAGAATCAAAAGAATACAAAGTATAGGACTTCACTGATACACATTTTCACAATCAGGCAAAACTAACTGATGGGGATAGAAATCAGGAAAATACATGCATTGTGGCAGGGGCCAGGAAAGGGCAGGCAGGAGCCTTCTGGGGGAGGAGAACTGTTCTGTGTCAGTGCAGGTGGTGGTCACATAGGGGAACATATGTGTTAAAGTTCAGGGAGCTGTAAATGTATCTCTGTGTGCATTATGCGTTTTATAACTTAATAAAAACATTTCATATTAGCAACTTATATCCTATGAATGCACTTTGGATGCTGTTAAAAACAAACCATTTGTGTTTTTCAATCTCCATGTTGCCAAACACTACACTTTAGAAAAAAATATAGTTCTATCCTTTTCCATTCCTGAAAACTTGGGTGTTAAGGGAGTTCGTTGCTGCTTGTTTAGTTTCTAGACCACTTTAGTGAAAACATTAGAAAATATCTGTATTTTTTAAAAGGTGTGATTTATCATAAATTCATATTCATTCATATTGATACTTCCTTTTCTAATTTAAGTGACTATCTGCTATCTTGTTTGTTTCTCCTTCCTCCCAAACTGCAAGTTCTAGTTCCCAGAGAAACCTCCACAATGACTCGGATGCTTTATTCCTCTGCAGCTCTGGCCAAGGTGGAGCCCACTGGACTGAAGAGCACCTCAGGTGAGTTATGATTAAGGACCTTCATTTGTTAGAAAAGGGATTTTCCTTTTCATTTATTTATTTTTAATTCCTCTCTATAGCCTGGTGGGTCATAGCCACAGTGATCCCATAACGACTCCTTCAGACTAGAGACCTGGTCCCTAAGTTTCAGGAGAAGTTCCAGAGGGGAAGGTGGACATCAAATGCGTTTAACGTGCCCTCACCACTCGCTGCTCTTCTGTGGTTGTACAGGGGATGAAAAATCCATCTCTGAACAAAAGTCATCATTAACAAGAGATTATGCCAGAAAGGAGGAAAAACAGAGGCTACTGGTTCTTCTCATTTAGATTTAGGTGGGGCAGCAAGGCTTCCTTTTATATCCATATGTGAATGTATTATATAGACCCAACATAGAATATATCATATGGAATATATATGGAATGTTTTCTATATTCAACAACTACACATCACGCACCTACCATATGCCAGGCACTATGCAAGACCCTGGGGGAATCAAAGAAGAATAAGACACATTTACTGCCTTTGGGAAAAACAGGAAAGTAAGGCAGATGACAAGGTACTTAAAACACAGCAATATGTGTGAGAAGGGCCTGAAGTAGGGGGCAAGGGAGATGAATTCTGGACAGGGAAATGATGGAAGGTTTTTACGGAGGAGTTGGCTTCTCAGTTCAGTGGCGAAGGACAGAAAATACGTTGACATCCCAGGATGAAGATTTCTTTAGCACCTAGGAGATGAGGACCGACTGACTGATCAGGAGGGTAGACACCACGGTGCGTGAACCACCACACGCTCCTATCAGAGGAGGGGACCGGAGCTCTCGTCATAGGAGAATTTAATCTGCCTCTTAACCAAGGTGAAATTAAAGATGAATTGATGCCCCTTTGGATCCCCTCACCCATGCTCCCTGAACACCCGCCACCACCCATCCATCCCTGCTTCTACCTCCCCAGACCAAGGACAGAAGACAGGTGCTCTAATGAGAGATGCCGCCATCATACAGAAGCAGGCAGATAAGGTTGGGGTGCAATTTAATGAAAGGAAGTCTCTCTTCTATTAGGAGAGAAAAAACAGCAGGGAAGGGATCAAAAGTGAAAACCTAAGTAATCAAAGAGAAAATGATTTGCTTTGAAGACACGCACGGATGGAAAATTACTTCGGGGGAAGAGCCGCGCCACCTTTGTGCACCAGACCGTTCGTGTCTGGCACTTTCATCTCCTCAAGCTGGGATTTCTGTTAAAACGAATTTTGTGTACAACCAGGGTTATTCTGAATATCATTTTAATAAGGACATAAAAATCTTTTCATCTTTTCATGGGAGATTGGAGCTTCTGTCTTTTTAAAATCTATTTATTGGTGTGAGTGAGATGATACAGAAATATGTTAAAATAAATATTGATCTGCGGCCTCCCCCACTTCTGTTCTGATCTCCCCCAGCTTTGTTGCTTGGCCTTATTTGCCAACACAGCCCATGCAAGAAACCTGGCTCTCTAATCTCTGGTGAGTCGGGGTTTAGGCTTTGTTTACCTGCTTCTGTGCCTTTTATTTTTTTCCATCTCTTGTGTGTGTATGTGCAGCCACCACCAATGTAAGGTAACAAAGCCAACACACTGTCTGAATTTCTTATCAAAGAGACTGAATAATGAGCACATTTATGCCTAAAATTGGAGACATTGAAGGAAAAAGAACCCTTAAAAAAATGTCATTAGAAGCATGACTGTGCCAACGTTTAAGTATGTGATGAAACTTTTAAAAATTATATGAAATTGGAGTGGGACCAAGGATCTGTACCCAGGTGGGCCCAAACTGCCCGGGCCTTGGGTCTTTCGGGGACAGGTATGGGAGCTTATGACCATCTTCACACCTGTATTAAAATGCTATTGAGCAGGACAAAGGGATTTCCTGTCACCATGTTGTTAAACAGAAACAAGCAATTTTCTTCCTGTCTGGCTGACTTGACCTCGTTGTGATTTAGTTTCTGAATGTATGAATAGAAATATTTACTAGCACCTGAAGTCTAGGATGTGGTAGAATGTCAAGATGGAAAGAACCTTACAATAGTTCAGCCTATCTATAAGGTTCTCAGAGGTGATAAAAAATCATGGTTGAGATGGTTACGTGACTTGCTCAGACTGGCAACACTCAATTTAGGGACTTGTTGAAGAACATTCTAATAAAAAATAGGGATAGAGTTCTCTAAAACAAGATTAAAGTCTATTTAGAGTAAAAATATTTACTAATATTTAGTCTTAGGAAAACATGCAATAATATGGAAAGAACTTTCTGCTAGTCTTCTGAGAATAGTGACTTCAGACATAAAGGTGAGAAAATGAGAAGCAAAGACATATTCTTGACTTAGTGTCTGAAGCAATCTGAATTTTTGTCCCCCCAAATTCGTATGTTGAAACCAATCCCCAAGGTGACTGTATTACGAGGTGGGACCTTTGAGAGGTAATCAGGTCAGAGGAAGGAAGCCTTCTATAAGTGCTCTTATTTTTAAAAATGCCTTTATAACAGGGGCCTAGGTGGGCTCCCCTGTCTCCTCTGTCACGTGTGGATGCAATAAGTAGACAGTCTACAACCTAGAAGAGGGTCCTCAGGCTGGCACCCTGATCTTCGACTTCCAGCTCCCAGAACTGTGGGCAATAAATCTCTGTTGTTCATAAGCTCCTTGGTTTATGGTATTTTTGTTATAGCAGCCTGAATGGACTAAGAAAATAATAATACCCTTTAATAGAGGAAAGAGTAGCAGGCAAAGGAGGTGGGAAATTTAACTCGAAGGATGTGTTTTTGTTAGCCAAAGAAGAATTCCTAAATGTAGCATACCATACCTTTTTAATTTCAGATTTCAAATTACAAGGGTTACTCTGTTGGCTGAAGAGGGATTTCTTGAATCTCTCTATAACCCTTCTTTTCAAATTGTGGTGCAACGCTGGAGGAAGCTGTATAAAGTGAGAAAACAATCATTATAAGCAAATTGTTCACAGTGCACAGCTGACTGACTCCGGGGAAGCATTTACTGAGGGTCAGTGTAACAATATTCTCTCAACAGGACTAAATAAGAATTTAAATTGTACTCTGAATAGCATCAATCTATGTTACAATTTTTAATTCTATGATCCAGAAAAAGTATATTACTCTGCTGCCTTTCAAAAGGCTGCTTAATTTATCTTACTGTTCTTTCATTGTATTGACATTATTTTTCACGTAACAACTAAATTACATTAATTGCACATATAAATTGACTTTTGTAAAGAACAGACTTGATGAGGAAGAATGTATTCTATCGGGTATTTAGGTGTCTGGCTCATGCTCATAAGCAAAAACCATGCTTACTCTCTAACCAAGGCCCTGTCCTGAAGGCTCTGATACTTTGGACCAGGAAGCACATATCTGCGTTAGCACATAATTAGATGCCTGCCTGGGAGTGCTCCTGAGGATACAGCTGGACACTGTAGAGACCAATCTTATCGAGACGGAGAGAATGGCCCTAGCTGGTTTGGCTCAGTGGATAGAGCGTTGAACTGCAGACTGGAGGGTCCCGGGTTCAATTCTGTTTGGGGGCACGTGCTCGGATTGCGGGCTCCATTCCCAGTGGGGGGTGTGCAGGAGGCAGCCGATTGGTGATTCTCTTTCATCATTGATGTTTCTCTCTCTCCCCCACTCTTCCTCTCTGAAATCAATAAAGATATCAAAAATATATATATATATATATATAATAGCCTCTAAAAATAAAAAAGAGAGAGCGAGAAGAGAGGGAGAGAGAAGGAGAGAATGAGTTAGTACACATTACACATGAGGGCCAAGCCAGGGTGAGTTAGGTTTAATAAGTAAGTAGTTGGAAGTCACTGCAGAATCTTAGAAAATGTGGGATTGGATGACAATGGGGATTTCAAAAAATTGGTTTTTTTACTACTTTGCAGGTTGGATGTATACAAAGAAATCAAAGGACCTAAAAAGCACAGAGAGGTAAAGTGAAGTTTGGGAGATGGATAACAGAGAAAAAATAGGGTCAACATGATAAGGAGTCTCCTGGTGAAAATGGCATTTGGTTTGTTGAAATATGGAGAGGTCTTGCAAGGAGAGGAAAAGGAACCAGTAAGAAAAATGAAAGACTAAATAGGAAGAAAAATGTGGTAGTAGGAACTCTAACGATTTAAAAGAAAACACAGAGCTCAGATCGAAAGAAAGAGTAATGTAGCAGAGATGATTATTACTCCACCCCCCTCACAGTTTTAGTTTGGTGCCATGTGACTACTTGTGACCAATGAAAATGACATGTGTCATTCTAAGATCAAGGCCATGCAAAACCAATGTTCTTCCTCCATCCCTGCCCCTCCTCTAGGGCAAGAAGCTTGGAGTCCTGATGCCAGAGCCACAGGTGAATGACAGCCAACGTTAGCTGAGTGAGAAGTAGACCTCTATTGTGACAAGTCAAGAGACTCCAGGGTGCATCTGTTAGTGCAGCATAACTGAACATATCCTGATTAATACAATGGACATCTATTATTCAAGTTCCACAAAACAGGGAGATATATAAAAGGTAATAGTAGAGCACTGAATAGGGTCTACAGGAGCTCACAACCACTGATTTTATAGCAAAGAAAAACTATTCATAAGCTCAAACACAATAGAATACGGGATCCATTATGAAGCACGGTAATGATATAAAATAAGAATAATGCAATTGAAAAAAGTTTTAAAATGCATCTATAACCTAGTTAATCCTTTGACTTTGCTTGAGTCAAAGCAGTTTAATTACAGAAGAAGTAAGATGGGAGATTCAGAAGCCCTTCAGTGTATCCTGAAAGGTTTTATAGGTTGACTGCACTGAACCTCTGCTGATCTACTTTTACGTCAATATTATGGCTTGTTTTACCTTGAGCCAGACGCGATTACTACTTCCTACCCCAGGCAAAGAGTTGTAATTAATGTTGTCCTTTAATAAAAAGGGGAAATCAAGAAATGTAGAGTGACAGATTTCTCAGCATTAATGAGCAAACAGTTGGAAGACAGATGAGAAGGAAAATGAGTATAAATGACATTTGTGTGCATGAGAGACTAGCAAAAGTGGGTGAATTTAACCTGAAGTGCATCAGACTATGAAGAGGAGAGCATGTGCATGCTTTCCTAGCAAGGGGGTGATGGGTTGGAGTGGAAAAGAGATGGGGAAAGTGCCTGAGCGAGATACTTTTGAATTTGATAATGTCCTACTGTTATCCACCAGAAGTTGCCACTTCCCTAAGTTAAACACCAGGTGGCAGTGTTGGCCTGGTACTGTCTCGTAGCTGCCCAGCATGGTCCCCACTGTCATAGAGAAAGGCAGAAAGTCTGGTCTGATACACCTAATTGTCTGCTATGGCAAACTTTTGAGGATGTGAATCATCAGTGGTCCATAGATTCCTTTAAAGGCGGCTTACCCCAGTACTGGCAGCTACCAGTATCAACTTACTAATTCAGATGCTCTTAAAATCCTTATTATGTATTTAACTTAATGAGCCTTATTTTACTTCTCCTGATGGCTTGAATTAATCCTCATGAAAACTTTCTTGAGTAAGCTAACATTCCATCAACCTAAGATTCATATTCATACACAGGGCGGTATTAAAAAGATATTGTATCTTATTAGAATAACTATCACTGGGCAGCACTGCATCTTTAAAGTTTTCATGAAAGAATTTAAAATTTTACCCAGTTGCAGATGACATAAGTATAAAATATATATAAAAACTATAGCACTAAGAATAAAACATGAATACCTATGATTTCTATGTGCCAGGCGCTCTGATTACTCTTTTATGCACAGTAAGGCACGTTTTTCCTACAACAAACTTATAAAGCAGGTACTATTTTATAGGTGAGGAAAACGGAGCTTAAAGACATTACATAACATGCAAGGATGCTTCCTGAGGTAGAGAGTCTTCTTGCACAACCAATAATCTGGAGCAAATAGCGTCACCACAAGCTGCACTGTAGAATAGTACTTTATCATTTGTAAACATCTCATAGTCTTTCTTTTCTTTATCACAATAGCCCCATAAGCTGCCTGAATTTTACTGATGAAGGAAATGAGTCTAGAAAAGATAATGACTCATACGTCTAAAAGCTTGATTTTCATCTGTTTGTTTTCACTGCAAAATAACAAAAGGAAAAATGAAATCTGATACATATGTTTTATAGTAGGTTTTCCCAAACTTGCTTAATATATGGATTCTTTTTAAAGAACATCATTCTCTAGTATCTCCAAGAATACATCGGCAGACCATTTGGAGTCCGTGGGGCTCCATCTGATAGCGACTTAATATCTTTTCCATAATAAAAACCCTATTCTGACATATAACTGCTTAAGAGATTTCTCTAAATGCTAAAGTAAAATGTTCCAAGATTATCATCAAAATAAATACACAAAATGTAAGACTTTCTCTTAGAATTTACAAACCCTGCAAGCCTGAGTTCATTTGAGAAACACAGCGTTACCCTAAATTCTATTTAACCTGTCGCCCTCGCCATTAGGACCCAGGAGATCCAGATGCGAGGGTGTGGATGGTTCTCTTTCCATCCGTCATCACTTATGAGAAAGGCAGTAAGTTTCACAGTCCATAGTGCAACTTGCATCTGAGGGCGGCACAGTGCTCTTCCCAACCAGATATTTTTGTTCTGTTGGCAACATTTGTGGTTGATAAGATGGAGATGCAAAATGCAAAGCAGCTCTGGCCAGACTGCCTGTCTGTTCTCTGGGAGACAGATGTTTAATTCTTGAAAGCAGCTCTATGCTAATTTTCAAAGCATTTATTTAACAAAACAACCAAACCCTAAATGCCGAGTTACATCCAAAGCTGATGTTGGCTAGGCAGGTCTTACCTAAGGGAAAACACACAGAGACTCAGCTAAACGCTAACATATGTACTTGGTCACCTGATATACCCAGAGATTGACTTTGGCTTCCAGCGATGGAAATGAACCACTGATTTCATTCTCAGCTTTTTGGTCTTAAGATTACATCTCCGCGTTGATTAAAACATGTCAAATCAGTGAAGGCAGGGTAAGGATTTTAACATCCTGCCTTTTAAAATAGTTGCTCTGGGATGATTTCTACAGATCTGTCTCCATGGAAACTGGAGAGAAAAGGCCACCTCCAGCCAAAAGTGAACCATTTCCCCTGTCAGGTCATCTGCTGGCTGTCAGGAGTGACCGGACCGGCCCTGCCATCCGGGTCGGCCTCCACAGCCGAAGTCTGAGAGTTTGACTAGTAAATAAATGTGTGGACAAGAAGATTTTTTGTTGTTGATTCATTTTGTCTTGTCAATTCCGTTTTACTTTGAGCGTTGGCAGAGAGAGAGAGAGAGAGAGAGAGAGTGATCTTGGTCTTTAACCTCCAGCAAATTCACTAGTATAATGGTTAGACTTGTCTTTGTCTCCTGTGTCTGAAAGGCATTGACTTTAGTTAGCGCTGTAATGTAAAGTTCCCCAAAGAGGAATCATTCCTTACTATGTGCAACGTCATAAACTTTAAAAGGTCCTGGAAATGCAATTTAAAAAACCACAATGGTTATATCTGAACTTACAGCAAGGAATGCCATCTTGCCAAAAAATGTGAAACCATTTGTTAGGCTGGCAGTGTAAGATCATCATAATAGTTTCATTCTTGCTTTAAAATAGGTTGAAATCTAATAAAGTTATAGAATACATCCATTAAAAAGTTTTTTATTATGTATTATATATAAATTAGCAAGACAGGCATATGAACACTATATTTAAATTTCAAAGGATATTTTCTCTCAATTTATGAGTTAATCATTGAGGCAACCAATAAGCTATTTAAAGCTATTTCCATAACACTGAAGTTAAGAATGCTTTCCCCATATATCTATGTCAGTATTTAAGTGGAAACGCAATTTTGAATATAATATCTGTACTCAATAGAGATGTGGCACATTATATTTGATTTATTAACCAAGTCCCCCACCCCCATCCTCCTATTGAGAACTTGTAGGTGGGGAGGTCCCAGAGAAAGGTCTCCCATGTCTGCCCCCCTCCCCCCAGGTTATGTGTGCCAGCTGTCAATTTATTGTCTCTCAGCTCCAAATACACCCTTCACAGCCCTGCTTGGGATACTGGACTACTTCTCCCCTGCCAGCTGGCAGGATGGTCGGCTGTATCAGAGAGGGCGCTGAAGGGACGCACTGAAAAGACAGTGGAGGAGGGCGAGCTTGTCCCTGCTCCCAGGGATGCTCCTGCCTTGCCCTGGGCCTTTAGCACGAAGCAGTCAGAGCAATGGGGTCCCCCCAGCCAGATTCAACCCTGCAGGTGGCATCCCAGAGAGTCCCTGGGGCGGCACCTACCCGTGGGCAGCCTCCTGGTCCTGTAGAGGGCACTCCCCATCACACCATGCTCACGTGCTGATTTCCAGCAAGTTCCATGGTAGGACACCTCCTCATCGGTGGCTCACCCCAACCCCCCGAGGCAGGCTGCCCTGCGAGTTTCCCTAGAGCAGCACCTCCGTGGACTTCTCCGACCTTTCCTGGGAGGTCCGGATCTCAGCCCAGGCTGGGGTGTCCCCTTCTATTCTGTCCCTTTCGTGGGCTCTGCCCCGGGACTTTAAGTAGTGACTCCCCTCTCTGCTCTTCCTTTATTTTCTAGATTTCTCTTCCTCTCCTTAGTAGACGAACAACCAAGCCAGACACATTTATGCAAGTACATGGTAGCCATTTTTAAACAGTGCTCGCTTCCCCGGGGCCAGAGAGTTGCTGAGGTTTGGAAAAAGGGAGTTTTCACACTCCTGCATTTTCTGTGCTTAGAGTTTTCATTTCTCTGAGAGGTCCTGGTTTTAAGCCAGCACCCTCAGGATTTGTGGGTGGACATTACTTTCCTCTTTCCTGTCTGTGGTAAAGCTGCTTCAAAAGCCCATCTCGGCCCTCACTTTCACCCCACACTGACGGCACATTTGCACTGAAGTTTGGTTTGGGTTGGGCACTAACAGTGAAAGAGCAGGGAGGAGGTCACAGGGAAAACCAGCCATATTTGCTTCCTTTATTCTATCTCCCTAGCTCTGCTGCTAAGCCATGATGTCCCCAGATATTTGTAGTTGGGGAGGATAAAAACAAGTACTCACTCAACTAAACGTTCCACAAAGCCTGTAAGCAATATTAGCAGCAGATTTATATTTAAGATGAAGAGGAAATGAAAGGCAAAACACTGACCTGCGTGATGTAGATGATTTTGTGCAGCTGAATTAAGATCTGCTGAATGGGATCACTGATCTGACGGACTTTCCTCTGGGATACAGCGATCCCTGCAGATGCTGTGGATGATACATTTTCAGTTAGTCAAGACCCTGGTTGTCTCTCTTAAAGTGATTATTAGTAGAAAATGGGGTAAAATTCTGAAATAAAAGTTAAGCAAAGACCTTCATCCTACCAATGAGACAATATGTAAGGACCTTGTAACACTTCAATATTTTATAATAGGGGGTGCACAAGTTCTTTTACTTCTCGGACTTCTACTTTCTAACATCTGGAAGACCAGTTATCTCTTGGAATTTTGCCTGCAATTACATGAGGCTGCCACCAGGAATCAGTGGCAGCCGTTGAAAAGCTGGGATTCAGATATGTGCAGTTAAGAGAATATCATGCTTTTAAGTGTTTAATTCGTTTATGCAAACACTGAATAGACAATCTTACAGAGAGCAAAAAAAATCCCCCCCAATAAAAAAATTCTAAGTAACAAAAGTTCAAATTAAGTAACTTTCAAACTCTTGATTATTACAAATTACAATATTCACCTGGATTTCTGTCCAGGTCTCAATAGGACACATTTATAATTTACCCCAAATTCTCATCATAGAGCCACACTACTTTCACAGTTTTAGGCTAGGTTGGTGTCAAATACTATTTTCTTTATGGGTATCTTTATTGAGTTAATTAAGAAATTCACACAGGAAACAATCTAGCTCTAGTTCATCTGCATTTAATACTTTGTTTAAAATTTAAAGGATCGATCTTCCCTAAAAACTGTGTCTAACTCCTTTTAAGCATCAATTACTTGACCATTAGAATGAGGTTTAAGAAATTGCTCTTGGGGTAAAAAGGTGAAGGTAAATCAGAAAGAATTAAGATAGCTCCAAAACAGAAAACAGCGCTGGGGCTACAGCCTGCGGAGGTGGCTGAGAGTACACGTGCCATATTCTCTCCAGTGCTGGCTTCTTGCCGAAATAGCTGTGAAAATGCAACTGTTTGTCTAGACCAGGGGTGGGCAAACTTTTTGACGCGAGGGCCACAGTGGGTTCTTAAACTGGACCGGAGGGCCGGAACAAAAGCATGGATGGAGTGTTTGTGTGAACTAATATAAATTCAAAGTAAACATCATTACATAAAAGGGTACGGTCTTTTTTTTTTTTTAGTTTTATTCATTTCAAACGGGCCGAATCCGGCCCGTGGGCCGTAGTTTGCCCACGGCTGGTCTAGACCCATAGCAAAAATTAGAGGCCATGTAATGTGGCCCAGTTGATGTTGCACCAGGCACATTAACTTGGCATTTTCATAAACTAAACAGCTTAGTTCTTGATCATTTTCATGTTGCCCACTTTATGTTTTTGATATGTGGACTTCATACTTCTAGGAAACGAGTTACAATCTCCCAGCCTGGCAGAGTGTTCTTAGATTTGTGATGACATTTTGAGTGGGATGTCACATGGGTTTGACTCTACCTTGCCACAAGAGTGTGCTCATCTGTGGCCCTAGATACAAAAACAGAGATGGTTAGCTAGAATGCCTGTCTTCTGAATTACTCAATTATGCAAAATAACGTAAACTTGTTTTCCTTAAAAACCTTTGACTGTTCTCCCTCAAGTCCAATAAATCCTTGTCTTCGGAAAATAGTTTTGATTGCTTACTCTCTAAGAAATAAATTAAAAATGTTTAATTACACATGCCCCTTGTAAAACAAGCAAACAAACATATTAACAACCTAAATATTACAGAAGAGCAGGAGGCCCTCTGGAACCACCACCCATCAGCCTCCTCCCCAGAGGTAGCCTCCACTATCAGCGTGGTGTGTTGCCAAGTCACTTCTCTCTCCATTTACATACATAAGCTTTAACGTCACAACAGTATTTTTCAAACTGTGGTTCATCCTGAAACGAGTTTAATGGGCCATGACCAGCATTTTGAAAAATGGGATGGAATGACATGGAACAGGATAGAAAACTTTCAGAGTGCACTGCATGTAGCAAGAGTTCACTCATTCAAGATATAAAATGTGTTTCTTATTGAGGGTCATTGCCAAAAGATTTTGAAAACTACTATTGTAGAAAATCTATAGCATTAGCTTATGAATTCTTTCTCTTTTTAAAAATATATGGTGATACATCGTAAGACTTGTTCGATTTTTTTCTCATTCAGTCTGGCATGGAGATTCTTTTTGCCAACACAGAGTTCTGGCTCATTCTTCATATCCACTGTTGAGTAGCACTGAGCATTCTGCATGCAGCACAGTTTACTTAGCCACCTCTGTCTTGTGGGGGGTTTTTTGGTTAATCCTCACCCAAGGATATTTTTCCATTTATTTTTAGGAGAAAACAAAGAGAAACATCGATGTGAGAGAGACACATCGATTGGTTGCCTCCTGCACAAGCCCCAACCAGGGCCCAGGCCGGGGAGGAGCCTGCAACAGAGGTATGTGCCCTTGACTGGACTCAAACCCGAGACCCTCCAGTCTGCAGACCAATGCTCTATCCACTGAGCCAAACCACTAGGGTGCCACCTCTGTCTTGATGGGTACTGAGTTTGCTTTCAATTTCTCTTGCTTATAAGTGATGCCACAGTGAGTGTACACGCACGTGCCTCATTGTCCATAAGTACAAAAGGTCTCTTAGGGAAGTTGAGGAGAAATTAAATACTAGTTGGGCCTTCATGTATACATAATTCTTATTTTAACAAATACATTTTAAAGTGGCTAACTCAACTTGCACTCTGATCAGAAGAGAATCCATTTATCTATAACTTGATCAACATTATATACTTCTCAATTCTACCAATCCGATTCTAGGAGGTTTTTTTGTGTGTGTGTGTTTATCTGAAGGCAACGAGGTTATTGTACTTCTTTGGTGAATTTCCTATTTGTGTCCCATGTGTTGTTGTTGTTGTTCTTGTTTTCTTATTTGTTTGTAAGTGCTCTTTACATATTCTGAATACTAATTCTTTTATTGCATTTTATATATTAAAAGCATTATCACGTAATCTGCTGCTTTTTCAATTTAAAGTTATTTCCCACTCCATCACCTAGATTAAAGGTAATGTTTAGTCTCAGGTACCACGAGAACAGTCGCTCGGGTACCTGCTGCTGCTGTATCATGGCAAAGCAGGAGCCCATGACCAGTTCAGCACTCCTGGTGTGCTCTGGAAAATTTACTGAGATGTGAGTTATGGCTGGAGAGAAAAATGAACTTTGAGACAGGAAATAATAGGAGGGAGTCTAGCTATAACATTTGCAAACCCTCTTGATTTCCTGAACAACTTCGGCTAATTCTGGGTATGAAACTATTATTCCTTCTTTTCTACATGATCAAATCTTCATAATTTCTTATATTCCCTCACTCCAAAATGTATACTTATTAAGCTCTTAATAATTTTAGGAAAACAAGAAGGGATAAAAATCCAAATAGATACCTTTCAAAACTTGTATTTCTTATTTAAATATTAATAACCACCAGGTTAATGGCAAATGTTAGCCATATCATTTTGAGATTTAAAGCATTCTTTTTTAATAAATCTTTCAGCTCAGTACACTGAGAACACTATGCATCCTAACTATTCACACAAAAAGCATTAGGCCTTTGTCACCTGTGCAGTGCACTATCTTCTGCTTAATTAGGTCCTGGCACGTTACAATACCAGGTCAGTCATGGCCCATCCTTGTTCTCTGAGCCTTGATTTACACTATACATCCAATCCATTTATTTTTTTTTAATATATTTTATTGATTTTTTTACAGAGAAGAAGGATGAGGGATAGAGAGTTAGAAACATCGATGAAAGAGAAACATCGATCAGCTGCCTCCTGCACACCCCCTACTGGGGATGTGCCCGCAACCAAGGTACATGCCCTTGACCGGAATCGAACCTGGGACCCTTCAGTCCGCAGGCCAACGCTCTATCAACTGAGCCAAACCAGTTAGGGCTCCAATCTATTAAAACTACAGCTCACAGTGCAAGCTGTTAATTGCTATAAACTGAGCAAAAGATGGATTACATTGTATTCCCCCAGTTGACCAAGATATAGTATCAACCTACTATTTTCCTGAATTCTCTCTGCTGAGAGTCAGCAATTTTTGAACTGGAGGATAGACAGTTTCAGGCAGGAGCTCCCTGAAGAAGTGAAAAATATTTTCCCTTTATGAATGGGGCTGAACCATACATGGGCTTCGCTCTTTTGGACCAACTTCTCCATTAAAAGACAATACAACCGTTTACATTTAAGTATGGTGGACAGATTCACTTTCATTTCTTTACTTTTTTTTTTTTTTTTTTTTTTTTTTTTAGTATATGTGCTGCCAAAGCGAGCACACCATTTCTTTACTTTTAAATAAGATGAAATGAAGTAACTGAATTGTAGTTCAAATCTACAAATATTCAACAATCAACCCCTGTGCTTAGAAGGTGAACAAAGGACCATGGGAGGTTCACCCAAACAACGGTGGAATGGAGGGCCAAAGTTTATAAAAGGTTTCGTTTGTGAAGCCCATGCAGAATGAGGAGGCTTTGGTATGAGGGAAGGTAGACTTGAGTGAGAGCTTCTGAGTAGAAGAAACATTTCCAGCAAAGGACAGGAGTCAGCTACGTGCCTCCGGAGAGCAGCTAGTGTCCAGTTTATCCGGTGTGCAGTACAACGAAGAGGTGTGGGTACGGCTGATAAGATAGTTAGCCAGGGACCATATATGATGGCGAGGAGCCATGCGGGAGACTGTATTTCAGGGAAGGTGATCTCATGAGAGGAGGCCGAGAGCTGAAGGCAGAGGCTTGGCTTGGACTGGCATGTGTTACTGTCTGGGGGGGAAAGGAGCCAAGAGGCTGCAGAAGCTTGGGCTCCAGTCACTGAGAGAGAACGACATCTGGTGGAAAGGGAGAGGGAAGTGAGAGAGAAGACTGGGATCTTGGGCATGGAATCTTCCCATCATAGACCAACTCCCTGTTGGTCCAAGCCCAAGAAGGGCCCAAGTAGGGCCAAGTCCCCCTAAAGCCACACCTGGTGGGTTGTCCCACAAAATGGCAGGAGCTACATCAAAGCCTCAGCTTCTTTCACCCTCTGAGTGATCAGGCTCCCTTCAACCCCTTTGCATTTGAACCTTCAGATAGGAGCTATTTAAAGGCCAAAGAAGCAAGGCTGCTTTGAAGCCCTTCGCTCTTAAATTCTGACTTCGTTGCATTGACGTAATGCATTTCATCCTTCTCTCTCCCTCTCTCTCTCAACTAGGTAGGGGGTCCCCAATTCTAAACTTGCTATCTCTTTAGTTATTCTGCAAAATATAAAATATAACCTCAAGATTTTTAAAGTCGAAGTTCGTAGAAATGACTACACAATACACATGACAAGAGGCTGTTGAAAATGTTGTTGTATTATTTCCCACACTCCCTTTCCACCTCATGAACTCCCCTTGCTGAGCAAGCAGAGTGCGACCAGCATTCCCCCAGGATGGAGTGGCAAAGAGGAACCAAGGAAAAGAGCAAGTACATTCCTGGGCTTAAAAAAAAATAATAATCTGTCTAAGCAGAAGGCAGAGAGATTCAACAGAATAATTGCTGAATACGCTCATCTTCCCACCGCTCCTGGATGACATAAAGATTCTCTGAGGAGGGAGAATACAGAGAAAAGAAAGCCTCAGAGAGACTCAAATTGCAGTTCACCTTAGACGAAGTCTGGGTGGGAGCAGAAAGGAGGAAAGAGTGGGTTGATGGAACTGTCTTTGAGTTTGGGGGTTCAGGAGTGGCAAGGCTGGGTGCTGGTTCCCAAGAGGCCATGGTCATGCAGAGCTTACCTGCACCATCGGCAACGGCACGGGCTGGGTGGGCTACAGAGATAGCTCCCTGGGGTGTCAGAGACAAAGAGGCTGTGCTGAGATCTCAAACCTCCAGGCCCAGAAATGTCAGACTAACCTCCCAGCCCCTGGAGAAGGGAAGCCAACAGGCGAGAGCTTGCCCTACAAAGGTCTTGCCTTCATTCCACAGCCACCGTGGAAACATGGACTGTAACGGGAAGTCAGGTGGGGCTGTGTCACGTCCCTGGATGCCAATGCCGAAGAGTAACCACGCTCGATAATCAGGTCAGACACCAGCACACGTGGTCTCAAAGCCCCAGTACCATGATACCAATTAGATCCTTGGCACAAAAATATCACCCCGAGAAGGAGAGAGAGAAGGGCAATCCTCGGTTTGTCTGACTTTGAACCTGATATAATCAAGAAATCACCAACACATTGACATTTAGATTTAGGGTACTTGACCATGTTTTCTGATATCTGGAAGGGGGCTTGATATAACAATTAAGGTCAGTGTTGGGAAAATACAGAGAATTAAATTTTATTCCTGAATTTTTGGACTAAAAATAACATATGTATTTGGTCTGGTCTATACAGCCTCACTCTTCTCACTTAGTTATTTCTTATGCAATGCTACAATGACTAACCAAGTCATGCTGACTCATTTATTCCTGCTAAAGGGAACTATTTTTTTCTCTGAAAGTCAACTCGATTGATGAAGCCCAGATTCTCAGGAATAAAATATTGTGGTGTGAAAACCACACTATCTTCAGCATTGAGAATCCAAAGGCTAATCAATCAAAAAAATTAAAAAAACAACAAACAAACAGAAAGAAAAGATGCCCCCAGCCCCATTCAATTACCTGAACAAGAAAAATTTATCCCAATCATGGAAAGACTAGGCAAAATGATCATTGCTTAATTCTCTGGCATCATGTTAGATCATTTCCTAACCCCACTTGATCCTAATCTAACACTTTTGGGTAACGTCCCAGTATATTTAACTAACGATCCACGCCGATAAAGGTGCAGGTAGTTTACAGCCTGTAGTGTTAGGAATTTACCTGCAGAAACTGACCTATTGGTATGACTTCATAGGCCAAATAAGAAGTTAATCACAAACACACATGGTTTAATTCCTCTATAGAAACTTCACTAGTCTTATGCTTAATTTAGCAATGCTATTTTGGCTTTTCTTTCTTGACTATATTAAGCCCTGCTCCTTAAATGCTCTTGGAACCAGCTCTTTTATTCTCCATCTGGTTCCATCATTAATAGATTAAATAAAACTGGAACACTTGCTAAAGAATAACTTTAAGAATTGTGCTTTTGCATTCCAATATGGTTTGAAAAATTATTTACATAAATTATTTACATAACTCACTATCTACAGCGTCCCAAATAATCTATGGAGTCCATAGTGGGGAATGTTAGTCAAGCATGGGTGAGGTCCTGGATGTACTGGAGGGCAGGCAGGTGGCCCAGCTAGAAGAAAGAGGCCTCTTGTCATTAGTCTTGACTGACTTGTCTCTGTCCTCTTTACACAAGTAACTATGCTAGTATGATGACAACTCAAAGGATAGTTGGATATACTCCAAAACTATTTTTTTTAATTTTATTAAAATAATGAATAATGCCAATTTGGAACTTGAGAGCCTGGCTTTTGTATTGACTCAGCTATTTTGAACAGAGTGCTATCCCCATCACCCAAGCCACACTGACCTCCCTTTCCTCCTACCAGAGGGGGTGTAGCTTGGCCTTTCCGCCAGGGCAGAAACCCTCAGGACGGGATGAGAGCTGCCATGGAACGGCTGATTTGCAGTTGGCACCTGGTCTTGGGTTGGGATCAAAGGTAACTTTTGTGAGTCTGAGTATCTCTTTGGAAAGACATTATCCTACAAAGAATATGGAAAAGAAAATCTATATCTCTGGCAGCGTCCTTCTGGGACCTGGTCTATACTCCTTCACTGCCTCACTTGGCAGGAAGAATTAGGAAGCAAATTATCGGCGGCAAAGGAAATGTCACCTACCCTTTCTACAATCTGAAGTCTAACATTAAAATATCATTGTTTTCATCCTTGAAGTAATCATAAGGTTACTATGCAGCTGTTCCCATTAGCAAGGATAGACAAGGATGGATAGAGGGTAGGTCTGCATCAGTCACTCAATAAGTTTTCAAGGGCCTGATCTCAGAGGAAATGATCCAGATATATGCAAACTTTACTAAAGACGCTTATAATCTGGTTGGAAGGTAGAGCTAATATAACTAAATCCCAACAAGCGATATAGAACGTACATAATTATATGCCAAATTGCATAGTATAAACTAGTATTATAAGTTTTGATTAAAATCTGGGGAGCACATTTTTCTATGCTAAAAGAATTTTTATGCAGTAAAATGAGAGAAGGCATGGACTCAGAATCATTTTTGCAATTGTGAAATTTAGTATTAAGTACCTATTGTGAATGACTAATTTGAACGTAAGCTACTAATTTGAATGGTTGGTCATTAGAAGAGAGTATTAGCTGTACTCTCTGGAATATTTGGGAGCAACACTGACTATTTTCTTTAGATCAGATCATTATGAGCAAAGGATAAGTATAAAAATAGATTCTCTGTCACCTAGTAAGAGAACAAAATTAAGGGCCCAGATATCATGAAGTGACAATTTCTAGTCAAAACACAGAGGATAAGAATCTCCATACATCAATTTGGTGCCTGCTAATGCTGATGAAAATGAGAACTGAGCAAGGGAGAGAAAATATCAGTGTCGATCCAGCCAAAACTGTGTACGTTGCCAGGTGGGCACTGGAAATATCGGAGGGGGGGAGGGAGGAAGGGCACACATTGCAAAGTATATGGTTATCTAACCACTATGCTGTACACTGGAAACTAATACAAAATAATATTAAATATAAACTGTAATTTAAAATAAAATTTAATGTTCCTTTCAAAAAATTTTAAAAAAATATCAGGAAAATAGTGTGCAGATGGTACTCAGGTATGGCCAGCTGTGCATGAAAATCTATAAGTGACTAAAGTCAGGGAAGCAGAGCTAAAATAATCAACATGTTTAAAATTTTTATTCATCCACTGATTCCATGTTAATTATTGTTAGTATTTTCACCTATGCACTATAGGAATTCCTAAATTTTTATTTCTATTAGCAGAGAGCTATAGTCTATTATCTAACCGAAAGAAAGTCTATAAAACATTTACACAATCTAATTAGTATAAAAAGAAAGAATAATCCCGGCCAGTGTTGCTCAGTGGTTGAGCATAGACTTATGAACCAGGAGGTCATGGTTTGATTCCTGGTCAGGGCACATGCTTGGGTTGGGACTCAATCCCCAGTGTGGAGCATGCAGGAGGCAACAATCATCATTGATGTTTCTAGCTCTCTCTCTTCCCTCCCTCTCTGAAATCAATAGAAATATATGTTGTCAAACTTTTCATTGTCATTGTGTTCACCTGAAATGGTTCCAGAGTTATTTGTTCTACAGGAGTTTTGATTCTGCTGTATCATCACAATATGAACCTAGAAGTCCACATTTTAGGAGTACAATGTAAGCAGGATCTTATTACAACTCAGCCACATGGGACTCTAAAATAATAATTCTCACCCTTTGTTCTGCCAGAGCCCATAAAAAATGATGTTCACATACTAGCTATAGTCCTGGGGGCATACCCAGGCTTTGACATAAATCCCCTCCCTGACAATTTTTTCTAGAACATTTAGGTAATACAGAGCTGTAGCTGTTGGTTATACATAATTTCCAGCATGTTCCTTTTTATCCAATAAAGCAAAATCAAAATTTTAAATGAATGAACTACTAATATGATCTGCTTGCTTGTTGTTGTTTTTTTAATAAATCATTCACACATTCCAGTGCTGTACCTATTCTGGGTAACAAAGACCTAAAGTGTAACCAGAGCAACAGTGTCACTGCCTTTTTATTCTCTGAGTTAGGCTAGAGATACAGAGGGGACAACTGGAGAGGGGCATGATTTGCAGATGAAGGTGGGGCTGATACCAGTTGTTTTAGGACGGAAAATATACAGAATTGTTTTTCCACTGGAAAATAGAAACCTACCACCTACTACCATAAGTTGCAACACAAACTATCATAGGCATGAATGTGTTCTATATTATTAATCTCCTTTATGGGTAAACTTTAGCATTCACTGACAACACTCACAAATGCTCTACCTTATTCTGTTTTAAATTAAAAGATATATGAATCAGTGAATATTTAAAAAGTTGAACAGTATAACAAACAGTATATTACATGTAAACTGGGCTAAAAAGGTCCAAAGATCTGATCAATTTCACTGACATCAAGTCAAATCTTAATCTGACCTTTAGGAAAAGGAATCATGTCCTTTAAGAAAAGGAATCCTTGTTATGGGTCACCACAGAACTGTGAGTCATTTACGTGTGTGTGTGTATGGTCTGCTCTTGCTGTTAAAAAAATTAATCAACAATGACTGTTTTAGCTTCACGATGATGCTATGAACTTACCCTATGCCAAAATAGTAGGAGCAGAGGAGCACAGTCAACATGAGAGCTTTGGGCATCTTAATAACAAAATCATCCTCTTTTACATCTATGTTGACAGTGCAAATAGCCCCAAAGTCTCAATAACTGTTCAAAGTAACTCTAATAAATACAGAGAGATGGACTAATATTACAGGAAATCAATTCACATCACCTTTGTTCACTACATGTTAACACTACAAAAACACGTAAATTAAGGAAGTTAAAGTGAAAATAGCATTAAGCAATAACTCCAAATTAACCAAAGTAGTCAAACAGAACTTTATACTCGAGTCATATACTCCTACTCATGTTAAAAGCACAATCACTAAACTTTTTCCTGAACTGTCCAGGTTTAGCTGACAATTTTACCATTACCGTTGTACTTCGGTCCTCTTTAATAGAAATCAGAAACTTCCCTCCTCAAACCATTATTATAAATACTTATATTTTAAGAATCCACAATTATTAAATTATTAAAGACACAATGTGATATATTGTTTTAATGAAATACAAATAATTACAAAGAACTATCTGTATCAGAGTAAAGGAGAGAGAAAAAAATGGGCTTTAGTCTCCTGTATCATATGGGTCAGCTTACAGAAACATGTATGCAAAATATAGCTACTATATATTTTTTTCTCATAGGTATGCACTTTAAGCACCAATAGTTCAACTGGTTACTATTCCCACCAAAGCAGAAATGCAAATTTAAAAAAAAAAACAGCCCATATTTACATCAAATAAGTGAACACAGAAAGCATTTTGATACTCTTAAATGCCAAATAATGATAGATAAAACAAGATTCCTCTGCTGTTTGAATTAAAATTACCTCCCAAGCATCATTCAGACACTTCAGGCCCAACTAGAATTCTGTGTTCACCCTTTGTGCGCTTGGCATGAACTTGATCTAATAAGTACTACCATGATCTTTGAGACTGCGGAGGATCACAGTGGGGAGGCTGTGGGACTGCCACCCCGTCACTAGCTCGGCCTCTACCTCCTTAATGTGGCCCCTGAGCATAAGGGGTGGCACTTTCAGAAGCAGGTCAAGAGGCAGCAAAGCTGAAGAAATAAAAGGGGGAAAGATAAGAAGCTGTAACATACATTACACTGAATTTCAGGGAGGCATGCATGATTGCATTGCTGCCAACACTAAATTACCTGGTCTTGGTCTTGATACCACTCCCCCAGTGAAGTCCCTGAAAACAGAATTAGGGGTCATTAGAAGGACTTGTTCAACTTGGACTTGACCAACATTTACTGAAAACCTGCACCTTGCTATGGCTTAGATTATAAAAATGAATAAAGTTTTTCCCCTAAGACATCTCAAGAGTTCAGTAAAGAAGAAAATAAACATATCTGAACCCAGAGCGGACCTGACAGCCCACTGAGCAACAGAAGAGCCTTGTCCTGTCAGAGTTGTTTATCAGCTCTAGTGACTAGGAGCCTAAATCTCTTAGCATCTTGAATGATTTTCTTATTACACTAAAATGAACATATTGATTTGTATTGAAAAGAAATATTTAATTTTTAGACATATTATTTTTCTACACTTTGTTCCTGATGTCTAAAGAAGAAACTATGAGATAAGATGATTTTTTTCATTTAAAAGGATTATATCTTTCCTAAAGTTTCCAGTATTACTAACATCACTTGTTTGCACTGCCTTAAAATTCTAGATTTTCTGATCATTCTACAAGTTGGTCTCAGCGCCTTCAACCCAGGGGAGGTGGCCTAAGACCCCACCAAGGACAGCTATAAATAACCTTCAACCTTGTTTTTTCCACTAAAATTTAGACCCCGTTTCTTAATAGTTGGATTTTTAAAAAATAAAATAAAAACAATCTGTGTCCTCGCAAGTTATAAGAGCCACACTTCAATTTAATGCAATCCAACAAAAATATATACATCATCAACCAAGTATGAGGCACCTGATAGTCATTTGCTGAGTAGTAATGCACTCATATAGGAATTCAAATAAACATGATTGGTGATTCTCTTACCCTACCCTATTCATTTTCATCATAGAGATCTTGATACATGCGTGCAACATATACCTAAGTTATGAGGAATAACAAAATTGGAACTCATTACCTACCACCTAACATCTAAGTACTAGAATAATGCTAAAATCTTTACTAATAATGCTAAAATCCAACTGTGAGTTCCTTCCCTATCCTTTTCCATTCCTCCTAACCCTCTACCAAACCAGCCCTCTCTTGATCCCATTATTTTTTCTGTCCCATTTCCAGCCCATGTTTCCAGAGCCTTAAAAAGTAAATGAATCTCGCCAGTCTTGCACAGTTAATGTACTCTCCCTAGCCCTGGGATAAGGGGATATATAAAGAAAGAAAAGGGATGGCCTCTGCCTGCCCTCAGAAACTTCAAAGAGGGCAAAGCTCAGCCCGGGCTGGTGTGCTCAGTGGTTAGAGTGTATCCCCCACATACAGAAGGGTCATGGGTTCAATTCCCAGTCAAAGGCACATGCCTGGGTTGCAGGTTTGATCCAGCCCCAGTCAGGGCACCTGAGGGAGGCAACCAATCGATGTGTCTCTCACATCAATGTTTCGCTCTCCCCACCCCACTCCTGCCCTCCCTCCCTTCTCCCCTTCCACTATTTCTAAAAAAAAAAAAAAAAAAAAAAAAAAAAAAAAAAAAGGAGACAAGATCCATAGGTCCTGAGATTACAAAAGGGCCTTTCTCGCCACATGTAGGATACCGGATGGTTACAAATGCCCATAATCATCTTTATATACAAAGACTAGAGTCAGGCACCCATCCCTGAATACAATTATGCATTCACTGATTTATCAAAGTTGTGAACCACAGGCATCTCTGCTGCCACAAACATCCGATGTCATAAACTAGCCTGCCAACTATACCCTGTTGCCTTAGCAACAGGACGCAAGCAAGCACGGAAAAATCTTGTTGCCTGAGCAACAGAATCTTAAAGAAAAGAGGGAATGGGGCCTTAGGCTGTGACTATTGCCGGGGCCCAACCCCAGCAGGTCCAGGGGTCCCCAAAGGTGTGGACGGAGTCGGCGAAGAAGGAAAGACACAGAGACAGCGTTCAGTTGATCAGCAGCCTAGCCAGGATCTCTAGCCAGGATCTCCAGCCAAGTTCTGGTCTGGATCTCCAGCGAAGTTCTGCTTAGGATCTCCAGCCAGGTTCTGTCCAGGTTCTCCAGCCAGGTTCAGTCACCAGGTTCTAGTCAGGTTCTCTTGCCATGTTCTATAGTCAGGTTCAGTCCAGGATCTTTTGCCATGTTCTCTCGCTAGGTTCTGTCTCTAGGTTCTGAGGCCAGTTTCTGTCCAGGATCTTTTGCCATGTTCTCTCCAGCGAAGTTCTTCTGTCTCTAGAGAACGTTCTGTGTAGGTTCTGTCTCTCTTGGTTCCGTATTCTAAGTTCTGTGTCTTGCTGTCTTATTACATCTGTATTTATACCAGTTGATTCAATCCTATCAATCTCTATTACAAAGGTTAGGGCGTTTCTTATCTCCATTCCAGGGAGTAAAGATTATGTAGCTTAAGCATGATTGTTCATAGTTAAAGTGATTAATTACCCGCCTGGCACTTAGTTAAGAGGTTTTATTCCCTCCCTAACTTCAGGGGAAAATCCCTACCTGGGGAAACAACCTTTCTCAGAGACCTTGGTTAAAACACATAGTGCCAAGAAGGTGAGCAAACATATTAAGAACAGTATGCCATATATGCCAGGTCCCTTGAAACAGCAAGGATGGACCCGCTCCCGGCAGACTATGGCAAAGTTCAAGCCAGTAGGTGAGATTTCAGCCCTAGTACAGTGAGAAATATAAAATTTCTGCCAAGATAAAAATCATGCAACTATTAATTACAGGTATTTGTGGACTGGAACCTCTGTGCAGTGCACTGTGCCCTAGACAATGCAATAAAAGACCGGGCATAGTCTATTATGTACCAACACACAGTAGTAAATATCAATTGATGTTCTTAAGGTCATGATACAGTGACCAAAGCTTAGCAGGATTGGGGTGTACGTGACAATGGAAGAGGCTGAAGCCCCTGTGTGCATCATCAAATTCCACCAAACAGAATAATTTCTTTGTAAATGGAAATAAAATTTTATGGCTTATTGGATTAGAACTATCAATATATATATACTGAGTGAGACTATAAAACCCAGCTAGAAACTGATGAAAGTCAAGCCCATTCCCAATTCTTATAATAAAGGAAGCAATAGTAATAAAGGAAGAAGATTTTACATCACTTGGATCACTGAAAATGATTAAAGCTGGAAATTGCAAATAAAGTCCTAATTATTGAATTTGGAATGGCTTTTTCCTGACAGACATTAACCCAGCTTTTGTCTATCTCTGTTGATGCACAAAACATCAAACAAATGTTAACAATAAGGACGTCTATTCATATGGTTATTTGAAAGTAGATAATATTTTGTGAGAGTTCCTCCATCATGAACAGTGAGTTCTATTTTCCCTCTTACTCCTTATCATTTCAGAGATACACACATCAAAGGCTGATTTCCACAAACACTATCATCCGCTTCACCCCCTCTCAATATACACATGAAGTTCATCTCTCTCAAAGTGGGGATGGAGAGGTGATACAACCCCTCCAGAAAACACTTTGGCAGTTTCTTAAAAAGTTAAGCAGAAACCTATCATATGCTCCAACCATGTCACCCTAGGTATTTAGCCAAGATAACAAAAAATATAGTCCATATCAATTCAGAAATGTTTATCTGCTTCTCCCTGGTTGATCACACTCCTCAAATCTAGACCATCCAATCATCTAATAAACAAAACCCACCAAGTGTACTACTTTCCTTAATATCCCTGTTCTCTGCTTTCTAAGCTGCAGTTTATCTTTGCCTCCATTTCTCAGACACAGAGAAATGGTTGTCACTTCACTTTTCCCAGGCCCCCTCTCTGGCTCCAAGCCACTCGGAAACTGTCCACCATCACTTCTCTTCCATCCTAAATCTCTCCTCTCCAGGGCCTGCTTCTCCTCAGTCCCAACCGGCCTGCAAAAGATTCTAGAAGGTCCTTTTCCATCGACATTCCCCACCAGTTAACTGTTTCAGCTCACCCCTCACTTTCTTCAATCGCTCTACACCCTCCCCCTGTCACTTCTAAAACCACCACAACCAGGCTTCTGTCACACCAGCCTCCCCCAGTCCTCTCAGGAAGGTCGGTAGCCAGGGACTTGCAGAAGGCCAAATTGAATAGTTTTGTTTTAGTCCTAAGCCCAGGAATCAACTGTTGTAGAAACTTCTAGTTATCCCAAAACAGCAATTTCTTATTCCTTTTAAAACAGAATCCCCCACACATATTCATCCTCCCTTGCAGCTAGAAGTGGTCATATGACAAAGTTCTGGCCAATGGTATGTGAGCAGAAGGGATGAGCACAAATGAGTCATGTGCTTAAAAGGAAAGGGCGTGTCTCCCTTTCCACTTCCCACTGGCCACAGGTGGGTGTGATGTGGTTCACATTGACCATGAGGATAAAACCTATTCCTTGGAGATGTGAAAAAAAACAAACACAAAACAAAATATAAGGAGTCAGGGTTCCAGATGATCTCATAAAAGCACAACTGCCCTACCTCCCTGTCCCACCCTTGAGCTCAAAGAAATGAACTGACTGGCTGAAGGTCACAAAGCCAGACTAAAACCAGGTCCAAGCTTAGCACGCTTCCCAATATGCTGCTTGGTAAACTACATCAGTTCTGGGAGGGTGGGCTCTCACAGCCTCCGTTTCCACATGCCCAGGGTAACTGTTAGCTATCAGGTTTCCAGCTAGCCAGCAATAACTCAGCTCCATGGAGTCTAAAAATATTTCTAAGAGCTCAATGTGTACATACCTCATTTGGGATTGTCTTTCTCCTCCTGAAGCACTAAAACTTCTCTTTAAAGTGCCTGGAACAAGAAAATAAAAATGACTACATAGTTTCCCATTGCAAATCATTTATTTGGTGATTGCTTAAAACGTGCCGCATTCTATTATCTGAGAAATTGTACACTGTATAAAGACGATCTTCATTTATGAAAGCACCAGCTAAAATATAATGTTGCAAATTAATATCTACCTGACAGGTTTGTCTAGGGTCTTTTTTAATAAAGAAAAGGTGCTAAGCAAAGAAACTCCATTATTAATAGCTAACAAAGAACAATAACACATCTATGTCATAATCATCCAAAAGCTTTGCCAAGACAGCCAGCTGCAAGTTACCACGTGCAAATTTAAGGGTCCAACTTTTTCTTTCCCACTGACCCTCCCGCCATCGTTACTGGAGATATACAACACTGAATTCATCTTAAAACACTCAGTAATTAACTGCTTCTAGAATCTGCTACACATATTTATATGCATGGATATTTTTAAGGTACAATATTCATATTTTCCCAATTACAAAGCAAGACATTTTCCCTAGGCCCTACCCGATTTAGCTCAATGGATACAGCGTTGGCCTGCGGACTGAAGGGTCCCAGGTTTGATTCCAGCCAAGGGTACATGCCTGGGTTGCAGGCTCGATCCCCAGTAGGAGGCATGCAGGAGGCAGCCGATCAATGATTCTCTCTCATCATTGGTATTTCTCTCTATCCCTTTCCCTTCCTCTCTAAAATCAATAAAAATATATTTAAAAATTTTTAAAAAGACATTTTTCCCTAGCAGGCTGAAATTTATAGGAAAAACAGAGCAGAGTGTCAGAAATTGGGATTATCCGGAAAATCTGAAACATCTAGTCACCAATTTTCCAATTAAGTTTGAAAAGGGACAAAGAACGAAGCTAAATCCCTGGGATTCTAATTTTATCCTTAGGCAGACTATTTTAAATCTTCTTTTTTGAGATAGTCATTGGTGAGAAGTCACACAGTCATTGGTAAGAATTATTTTCACTTATTTTAGAGAGTATTTCTACCTACCCGATTTAATATCCCATGAACTTACTCTTTTGAAAGAGTTTTTATTTTCTCTCCATTTTTTATTAGAACATCTTTTCTTTCAGTTTCAGATTTGTTGAGTGAATTGAATCCTCTCTCTCCTTATCATCTTCAAATTTTATCTTAATATATCTATTATTTTTCTTTCCCATATCCCAGTGTGACCGTTTTCTTTACTGTTTCAAATTAAGAGTTAAATTAACATCTATGGACTGAATTTATAGAACATATTTTTTCATAGTTCTAAACAATTAAATTATTTAGGTTACTTTAGTGTTTTAAGAATAATACATTCCTTTACATTAATGTAAATAAAATTTTCCAAAACTTAGTCTATACCAACACTAATTTATTCTCCAAGTTTCTTTTTTTTTTTTAATCCTCACCCGAGAATATTTTTCCCATTGATCTTTAGAGAGAGAGTGAGACAGAGAGAGAGAGAGAGAAACATCGATGTGAGAGAAACACTTCGGCTGGTTGCCTCCCACACCAGGCCTGACGGGGGCTGGAGATCTAACCTGCAACTGAGGTACGATTTGACCACTGAGGCAACAAAAGAACCACAGTGCTGGTTGGTTTGGGGGCTCAGAGTGATGACACACCTGTGCCAATTAGCATTGCACCTGAGAAACAAACCACTGGGTTCTGTACGGGATGACATTTACCTGACGCCCAACCTACTACCTGCTGGAGTCCACAACTGGTAAAGAACGCTTACTGAATGTAGATTCTTTCAAAGGGCTGGAACTGGAGCTGCTGGAGTTGTCCGAAATGTCCAAGTCATCGTCGAGCTCTGAGTATATATCTGTACATTAATAAAAAGAAGAAGCACATGAACCCTGAAATGGAAAGGAGGCCAGAGTGCTGCCAGCCCTTCACTAGAATGACCTTTCTCGATGTTTTCCAGGTTGAAGGTATCATCCGACAGGATTTCGTCACAGGCCCTGTCTTCTTCCCTTCCACAGGGGGCCTGGAGCCCTTCGGGGGGCAGATCCACGCTCTCGGAAAGCTCGCTCCTCAGGCTGGCTGCCCCACTGCTGCTGCTGCTCAGGCTCGCCTTCTCGAAGGTCTCCTGAGAGAGGAACGCAACCTTTAGCAGACACTTCTGTGTTCCTTCTGCAGGTTACAAAGCTTGTTAGGACATATATTAAAATACTTAAAGTAGCATTACAAATATGTGTGCTGAGGTAGCATCAGAGGCTCCAACTGTAGATTTGCCATAGAATTCGTTTTTATAATTATATATAATTATATATATATAATTTTTTTATAAAGGTATCATTGGATCAAAAAAAAATGGATGTGGCAAGATGCTGAGTCACAAAGGTCTGTGTAAGCCAGTGGGGAAAATGTAGTACTAAGGCCCTGGCTGGTGTGATTCAGTTGGCTGGGCATCGTCCCATGCACCAAAGGGTTGCTGGTTCAATTCCCAGTCAGGACACATGCCCAAGTTGTGGCTCCATCCCCGGTGGGGGGGCATGCAGGAGGCAGCCCATTGATCAATGTTTCTTTCTCTCTCTCCCTCTCCCTTCCTGTCTCTCTAAAAATCAATAAAAATATCAACAAAAAATAAAGATACAGTAATAAGGAACCAACATGTATCAATTAAACTGAGAGTTCTCTTAAGTTATTTTGAAAAGATCTGCTATCACATCTTCTCAGCACCACAGAGAATAAGGAAGTAAGGCTTAGTTTCTTCAAAGTTCAAGGGTAATTAGTACCAGATACAGCCAGGCCATGGAGAGAGAGAGATGAGGGCTCCTAAGAAATGAGCTACAGCAAAGGGACTTCAAACTACTTAGGACCCCAGGCCACTGTCCGGAGTCAATACTCTCTACAGAGCTTCGCTAGCCACGGGCTCCTCCAACTGCTGTGAGTGTTTTTATTATGATAGGCCCCAAGCTTACCATCTGGCCATGTGAGTCCACATTTCCCTAAACTGCAAGTATTAGAAACTGCAAGATTATATCTGACAGTTCAATAAGAATAAAGGGGAAAAGAAAGATTGCTCTCATTAAATTCCTAATCCATCATCTTGGTATTGCTAATCCAAAGGCAGATTTGCTAGACATAATAATACTAATAAAGATGAGGGGAAGAACAGTGTCATAATCTAAAAATATCACTTATTAAAGTTTTTCATTTTCTAAGAAAAAGACAGGGAAAGGAACCACATATGACTCAGCAGGAAAAAGTACTGTTTCTTTACTCAGTTGAGTCCCAGTTCCTAAAACCTTTATTGTGTGTGACAATTTGTGGTAAGTGTTTAAAACCTTAGGCTGTTGGGCTAAACAATGCTGACCCTAAGACATAGACCGGGAAGATGAAAAGACAAAGGAAGAAAGGCCATAAGAAAGGTAAGTACAAGTTGAAGAGCATGAGAGGAAAGCAAAAGAGTGCATTTATTAAAAGAGAAAAAATCTACTTGTGAAATGTGTCAGATTGCATAGTCACAAGTCAACTCCAGTGAAGAGCAATGCTTGCTACAGAGACAGGCTCATGATTCCCCCCCGCCCCCCGATATTTATTTTCCTTGCCTGCAAAACCCACTCAACCTTTTCCAGGCCCTCTTCCTTTTTCTGTCCTATCCCACAAATCCTTCTTCTTCCAGCTCTAGTATGCTATTCCAGGCTTAAGGAGGTCTGACTTGCCACCAACACCCAAGAACCAGTTGGGTTGCAAATCAAGTCCTTTGCAATTGTCAAAATTGCATCCATGGGTAATTGGGTGTTGGCTTAAATGCTGATAAAGGGAACTCCTATCAACATTTGTAGGTGCCATAAACTAAATGCCACTATAGACACACTTTCCCAAGTGTGATTTCCAGAGTTTTTGCTTGTAGATATTTAAGTACTCACATTATTATCCAACTCACTCCTTTAAGACTTCTGGGCTATTTCAGTCCCTTTTAAATCCCTGGATACCTTGCACATAGCAAATGCTCAAGAAGTAGTTGCTGTGTTGATATCAACGGGAGAGAAGGGCTAGAAAAACAGGTGAATTCCCTTATAGGATGAGCAGATTTTGTAACTGCTATGTTTTTAATCTTGCCCCTTTCTGCAGGGTCCTACACTGTGACATTTCTGAGAGGTGAAGGGACTGTTCGGTGATGCGAACTTCTCCCTTCCTTTTCCCTCTGTGCGCTTAGACAAGGCTGTAAGTGCACCTGTCTTAGAGATGACCAGCCCAGCAATGACAACAAGCACCTATAACTCAGCAGGCACTGGGCAAAGGCAGACATGGTCGCGTATTTTTAGCCATAATAGTTGAGGCCATTAAGATGTTTTCAAAAGTTGCCTCAGCAAGTACATAAACCTATTAAAGCAAGTTGGGGGAGGGAGAGCGGGGAGAACACCTTGGGGGATAGAATTTGACTGCTGTCATTTTTTGTACTTTCTAATTACTTAGGGTTTTTCTGGGAATAGGAGAGTGAATTTAGATTTTTTTGGCATCTGTATCTCCTAGGAATGGATGGACACATTCTGAGTATTGATATGGCAGCAAGGAGAAGACAATAGACATTTTACAATAAAATGATCGTTGATGTGGTAGTCATTACCATTAGAGAAGCCACTTCCTGTCACAATTGCTGATATAAACACAATTATGATTAGCTCATTATAATGTAATGTTTATGTGTGGAGCAGATCATAATACATTTTTTAGTTGAATAGCAATTCTAACAGTAACAGACTGGCAATGCCCAAATTAACTGTGGCAGTAGGAAAAGAATTAAGAGAGCCTAGTTTATTAAAACTAGTGCAATATTTTTAAATTGCCCAGAATGTTAGTTTTATAACAAGACAAAGAAAAACAAGAAATAAATATAAAGCATAACACCAGCTACATCCTGTAGAAGCTTTACTGTAGAGCCATAAAGAATGCACTATATATGTTGTGTTCTAAATATTCATATTCTATTTGTTATATCTTTACTGCATTCCTTCCATTTATTCAATTAATAATTGTGACCTTAAATACATGAATTTAGGGTTATCCAGTGCTTGACAGAAATTCACCAGGATGAGGTGATCTCTTTTAGGTGACAAACCAAGTTTTATGTTTTTCATGGCTGATAGCACAAAGAAAATTCAAAACAGGCCCAGCCGGCATGGTGTCGACCTAAGAACCAGAAGGTCCCAGTTTGATTCCCGGTCAGGGCATATGCCTAGGTTGTGGGCTCGATTCCCAGTGTGGGCGTGCAGGAGGCAGCCAATCAATCAATGATTCTCTCTCATCATTGATGTTTCTCTCTCTCTCTCCCTCTCCCTCTCCCTTCCCCTCAGACATCAATAAACATATTTTTTTTTAAAGAAAACTCAAAACAGGAGACAGATTATTAACTGCATATCACTGTACATAAACTTAATTACTGAATTTTAAAGTATTTAAAAAGTCAGCCAGTGTGGTCAGATGGCTGAAGGGGCCACATAGACCCGGCCATAGCTGAGTGGACTGTCCACTCAGCAAGGGCAATGAGAGGCTCCTTCCAGGAACGCGCGCTGGGACCCTGGCTTTGCCATCACAGAAAGGTGGGCTGATGCAGTAAGGCTGGAGTCTGGTCCCTCAATATGGAGGATGGAGCTCTTTTAGCTCCGAAGTTCTTTGGATAATGTTTAATTTCATTGATAAAATCTTAAAGCATTTCCCTTCTCCCATGCCCCACACATCAAATACGAGAATGATATGTTCAATTTAAACCAGAAAAGCTAGAGTTTGAGCCTTGAAAATAGCTAAATTTACAAATATTACACAATAAAGGAAAATGGTCTCTTCACATTTGAATATTAATTACTTTTTTGTTTTGAACTTGTTAAAAATATTCATACAAAGCTAAACATTTCACTTTAATATCATTAAATGCACATAATTATGATCACAACATCCTCTGAACTTCTTAAACCCATAAGAACATACTAATGAACTGTCACTAACTTAAATAAAATTAGAAAATGAATTAATTATAATAATTCAGTCTAAAATCCTAGAATCAAATTTACCATGTTTGGCAATGTTTCCCTGCCACCCCATAACTAACCTAGTATTCCTAATTCAAAGACAGATTTGCTAGACATAATAATAATAATAATAATAATAATAATAATAATAAAGATGAGGGGAAGAACAGTGTCATAATCTAAAAATATCACTTACTAAAAATACAGACAATATGGTCTACATCAACTACCGACCACCATTTTGTTCCAAGACTGCAGACAGATGGAAACAACTGAATGCCTATTAATATTTCCAAAGCATTTCAAAAGAGGCCAGATCAGGCAATGCTACTAAACATGTAGAAGAAACAATGTGCAGAGAATTATCAAGCAGTCAAGTTTTAAGACATCCTAATTTGGATTGCTCAAAAACAAGAAATGTAATTGAAAACCAGCAATGCTTAAGGCATTAAACAGAATGAAATCAGACATGGGTGCTACCAATAGAGATGAGACCTGCAATTGGAGCCCCACTTACTGTCCCATTTTTAACTCAGGATTACATAAGGAAGGGTCTAATTCTTATTAAACAGCATTCTTGGCACAGAATCTCAAGATGCCAAATTGAGCCTGGCCGATGTGGCTCAGTGGCTGAGTGCTGACCTATGAATCAGGAGGTCATGGTTTGATTAGGGTCAGGGCACATGACCGGGTTGCAGGCTTGATCCCCAGTAGAGAGTGTGCAGGAGGCAGCCGACCAATGATTTTCTCTCCTCATTGATGTTTCTATCTCTCTCTCCCTCTCCCTTCCTCTCTGACGTCAATAAAAAATATATATTTTAGCCCTAACCGGTTTGGCTCAGTGGAGCATCAGCCTGCGGACTCAAGAGTCCCAGGTTCCATTCCGGTCAAAGACATGTACCTTGGTTGCGGGCACATCACCAGAAGGGAGTGTGCAGGAGGCAGCTGATAGATGTTTCTCTCTCATCGATGTTTCTAACTCTCTATCCCTTTCCCTTCCTCTCTGTAAAAAAATCAATAAAATATATTTAAATCTACACTAATAAAAGAGAAAAATGGTAATTGGCGTATGGCGAACCGTTTTCATTGGCTAATCAGGGCTATATGCAAATTAACTGCCAACTAAGATTGGGCAAGGGGCCAATCCTGCGATTGGAGGGTGATGGGAGTCAATGCCTGATGGCTCCCAGTATGTGAGAGGGGGCAGGCTGGGCTGAGGGACACTCCCCCCACACCCACCCACCCAGTGCACGAATTTCGTGCACCGGGCCCCTAGTATATATATATATATATATATATATATATATATATATATATATTTAAAAAAGATGTAAGATTCTAAAGAAAAGGCTTTCTTAAAAACAGCACAGAAAAGTTTTTCTAAAATACCAAACTGATTAAAAAAAAACCTAATAGACAAAGAATTAGAAATCAAGGGAAAGAGCTACATCATTTTTTGCCTGTCCCGACGTAATCTCCTCCTAACCAATTTCCCTGCTTCCACTTTTGGCTCTCAGCAGTCTATTACTACACAGCAGCCTGCTATATCATTTTGAAAGATTATGTCATTCTCTTTCAATAAACTCACATCACTCAAGTCTGTACTGTGGACTTATAGCCTCCTCATCTCCTACAGTCTCCCCTTGCTGCACTCCACTCCAGCCACACAGACCTCCTTGCTCACTCCTTGAACTTGGCAGGAACACTATCACCTCATGATCATTGCTGATTCCTCAGCTATCAGTGTTGTGCCTCCAGATATTTGCATGACTCATCCCTTTAATATATCCTGGTCTCTTCTCAGATGTCACAGAAGTATAGAGGTTTTCCACGATATCTCTATTTAAAATAGCCTCTTTCCACATGAATAATCACTTCCTATTACCTTGCCTTCTTATAATTTTTGCCCATAACACTTAAATTTATTTTGTATGTATTATTTGCCTTCCCCAACTATGAAGGTGAATTTCTTTGACTGTTCTGTTCACTGTTATAATATCAAACAAGAATAATTCCCAGAAGAGAGCAGATGCTCAATAAATTTTGTTGAATAAGTGAAATATAATAATGATTTTTTTCAAAGTGTTGTACAAGAACAGGTAGAAATCAAAATTTCAGCACGATTTTTTTAAAGAAATTGACAAACTGATTCTAAAATTAATAAGGAAATACAACAGACCTAGAACAGTCAAATCAAACTTGACATAGAAGAACAAAATCAGAGGAAATACACAACTGATTTCAAAACATATTAAAAACCTACAATATAACAGAAAAGAGTTCAGAGATAGGTCCACATATATGCTGTCAAATGATTTTTAACAAAAATGCCTAATAAAATGAATAGGGAAAGACTAGGCATTTTAAGAAATTATGTCTGAAGAACTGAATACCCATGTGGAAAAAAAAGGTCAATCTCTTCATTATTCTAGTCACAAAATTATATCAAAATGCTATCATCATAATTAGATAGTTCATTAATATTAATAAGGAAGAGAGCAAAGGGGAGGTCAAACATTATAAGCATGGTCATGGGGCAGCTTCCTCAGGAGGCTACAGCTTCATGCTCCCTGCCAATCACTGGGGAAGAGATGGAACAAAGGGGAGATGGACACATGTGCAGTGAAGTCGGAGTGATGTAGGGGAGGTGCTGGCCTGTCAGTCTAGCCTGGGAGGAAGATCATTGGCAAGAAGGGTGGACCCCAATGTAAGCCTGGAAATCTTGGAAGGGCAAAACCCCCAGACAAAGAGTTCCCTCTTCCTTGTCTCTTGTTTGCTCTGTTCCCCTTACTCCCCTGTCTCTCTAGCTCCATGGCCCACATGCCCCCATGCACTAGTCTGCCATGTGGCCTGAAGCAATGGACTGCAGCTGGGAACACAAGCTAAGCCAGCCAGATGCTGGACTGGACTTGAATATGGAATAGAAACTTGGGGCAGTGGCCTTAATTCTAGTCCTGCTGAACTTCTTCCATGGCAAGATGGAAGAAGATAGTACCTTGGAGGGGAACCCAATTAATTTTACATCATCAATAAAGCTTTCCATGAAACCCCATCCTCCTTTTCCCTGCAGGACCCAATTACTGCGAAACACAACAACATGGGTGAATCTCACAGACATTATGTCATCTGAAAGATGCTAGCCACTCAAGAGTGCATGTGTCTGATTTTTATATGAAGTCAAACAATAGGCAGAAGTCATCTATAGTGATGGAAATTACCCCAGGCTATCTGCGGGCCAGGAATTGGGTGAGAAAGGGCAGAGGGAACTTTCTGAAGTGATGTAAACGTTCTGCATCTGGTTTTGGGTGGGAGTTATGCATGGTCAAAAGTGATTAAACTAAGCACTTGAAATTTATACAGTTTACTATATGTAAACTATGCATTAAAAAAATAGAAAGGGGTGGATTGCATATATATCTGTGTGGGAACCTATAAGGCATCGCTTTGTTTTCTTAAAACATAATAAATATAGAACATTTCCAAAACAAGTCATGATTTTTCCTAATATTTCTTTCACTGCATCATTCCTTGCTGCATTTTCACAGCCTTGGGGGAAATTCAGTCAACAATTAACCACACAATAAAAGCAAAGATGTTCACTAAAATATTGTCCTTTTAAAATACATCATTTTCCACATGGCTTATTCAATCTCTAAGCAGAGGAATGCAGACACGTACCTTTAGTTGTGTGCTCAGCATTTGTAAATGACATTTGGCATAATGAAAACAAAACTTTCAGGTAAACAAATAGCATATTTTAAAAAATTTGCATTAAGAAAATATGAATCGGGTCCCCTACTGGGGAACAAACTGGCAACCCAGGAGTGTGCCCTGACCCAGAATCAAACTGTGACCTCCTGGTTCATAGGTCAAAGCTCAACCACTGAGCCATGCCAGCCGGGCTAATTACTATACTTTTAAGTAAAAATTGCACTTCATTGTTTTTTCTGAATTCTTGCCATTCCTGACTCTGTGCTCTCCTTGAGATAGATTATTTTGAATTATGAACAGAAATCATAACATTTTCCAAAGGCAAGTCTTGGTTCTCTCATAAAAGCTAAATAAACCACAGTACACAGGCATGAACTTATTAGTGAAGACTTCTCTGTGCTTTTGAGGCTTATGTTAATTCTTGTCTTTACTAGCACATAATGAACACTTTCATAGTTCAGAATAATTTAACATGTGGAAGTAAATAGCATTCCCACCATGAGATAAGGGCCTTTAATGCTTCTTATCATTGTTTGCTTACCTGCTAATTTGCAAAATTTCAGTACTTCGAAGAAGATCTTTTTATTGGTGCTGGGGATTCATACAGTTATACTGAACCCACTAATTTGCCTTTCTTTTGACTAGGATTTGTCATTAGATTGTGTAATTGCATTGTTGAGATTAGCTGCTCTGGGAGAACAGGCCACTATATTTGAAATGAAACAATTACAATACCACAATACTGCTTAAGAAAAAAAGAAACAATTTTACACTAAAATTCTTTTGCCAGTAATGGTGTAGATGTGAGTTTTAAAAAATAAGGATGGTACCCAGTGAGGATAAGGCCAATTAACTGCATGCTGTCTTTAATGAAATGTAATGATTTCATCTCAGTTCTTTCATAAAGCTGCATTTTTTCCTCCTAGTTATCATCTGATTAATCTTGAAATGAAAAATCACCAGTATGCCTACATATAATGCAAAAGAAGATATGCATTGCTCTTTAAAGTAGTAGTGTAAGCTCTGCTTTGAAGTAAAGCACTTCTCTGTGGTCCCTGACACTGAAGGTGCCAGCAGGGCTTGGAGGCTAACTAGGAACAGGTGCTCAATAAATGTCTATTAACCGCATGAGTAACAGACGTGGATTTAGAAGTAATGGGCCTTTGGTATTAGATTAACAATTTGCATCAATAAACTCTTCTTCAACATGGGCATTGCTCATAACTGATGCTATCTTACAGTTTATGCCACTTTTTAATTTGCATAGTATTCAAACACATTGATCTATTTAATCCTAGTGCCCTCTGCAATTGGTAAAATTTCCCGACTGGTTTACAGAGGAGTAAAGAACTTCTAGAACCTCAAGACTCCCTCCTTGAGTGTAGGTCTCTCCCTCTATTTTGCCCAGTCATGGCCTGACAGCTGGGTTTCCAGTTAAAATGATACAGCCTCTTGGATTTGGGAGGGGGTAGCGGGTAAGCATAGAGATGATGCATGACTGGTCCACAGCAGCAAATTGTTAAGGCTCGAGGATGGGTACACAAAGCACTTTCTTTGCCTCCATAAATGTATCAAATTTTCCACAATAGAGTTTTTTTTTAAAAGCTGAGTAATAAAATTAAATAAAGTAAATGGTCTTTCTCAAGGTGTCTTGCTAAAGATAAGAGAATTTCTGCTGTAAGATTTTAAACTAACTTCACCTATCAGCTACATGAATCTCATATAAACCAACTCGTTTATATCCCATTGGAAACTGGCCAAGTAGCTTCGCAGTGCAGAACATAACAGAAGGCCCCAGATACTTAAGATCTATAGAAACGGCTAACTCCCTTGCATTTTAGTTTACTGGGAATACTAACTCTGAATGCAACATGGCATCTGTGTGTTTCTCATTGTTGCCTAGTTTTTACAAAGTCAGGTAGCAAAACAACAATCGAAGTGCACTCTAATTCCCTGAGTGTAAGATCTGACTGTTTGGCAAGAGCTGTAACGCCAAGATATATGCTCCTAAACAGAAACCTAGGCCTTGGAGAATCGCCATGAATTCCTCTGTGAAATTACAGCTGGGATCAGCATCTAAGGCAATGAAGATGAGTTTCCCTGCAAAAAAAACTACATTGAATCTTTAACCCCCGGATTCCAAGTACGTCAAGACAAACCCACCGAACAGCAGGGTGGGCTTTCCTTCTGAAAGGAGAGCATGGGGTGCCCGGCTAGCTCAGTCAGTAGAGCATGAGACTCTTAAAAGGAGAGCATGCTGACAGCTGTGTGTGTGTGTGTGTGTGTGTGTGTGTGTGTGTGTGTGTGTGTGTGTGTTTGGGGAGCGGGGGGGGGGGGGGGGGCGGAGGGAGAAGGGAGGAGGACAGAGCAAAAAAAGAATGCAGGAGGTCTACGGCCACACCACCCTGAACGCGCCCGATCTCGTCTGATCTCGGAAGCTAAGCAGGGTCGGGCCTGGTTAGTACTTGGATGGAAGAATGCAGGAGGTGCAGGAGGCAGCCCATTATCTTCACTAGCAGAGAAGTGCAAACAAGGATCCCGGAATGCTTGTGACCCTTGAACCCATGGCAAGGACCTGAGCTATGCACCGATCATTTAGTCCTGATAATGGGGGCTTAAGTTATTTCTTGATCAAACAGTCTCAGAGTAAATCCTCCTAATATTTACTGACCTTTTAAGATTGCCTGTTACTGCAATTTCCTGCCTGACTAAGGGCTTTATGTTTAACCAAAGTGAATAAAAGGCTGGCGAGGCCTGGGCACCGGTGGAAGTCCTTCCCCTTGAGTTGGACTTGCCCGCCTGGCCCCCAAGTATTTTCAAATTATCTCTTGTCTCTTCTCTTTCATTTGTGTGCAGCTCCTCCTCCAGATCCTGAACCCTGAAGCACGCGGGACGTGGGGGAACAAACATACACAAAGAAGAACAAACTCACAGACCAGGACAACGGTGTGGGGATTACCAGAGTGAGGGGTGGAGGAGGGTATGGGGGGATAAATGATGATGAAAGGAGACTATTGGGGTGGTGAACACACAATACAGTGTACAGATGATGTGTTGTAGAACTGTGCACCTGAAACCTGTATAATATTGTTAACCACCGTCACCCCAATAAATTCAATAAAAAGGAAAAAAATAAAGGAGTTATTCCTTAAGACAGAGTGAACAACCTTAGAGCACCTACTAGAGTGCATCGTAAAGAGACTGAAAGATTCACACTTACCTGAGACAGTGGGGCCAGCTCATGGTGACATGTGACGGCGTTGCGGTTGGCTTCCATAAAATACCTCTGTGTGCGCCTCCGTTCCCGTTCCAGTTTCTTCTCCAAGGCCAGCTGGGATGTAGACAAACTATCTAAATACTTCATCATGACATCCGATATCATGGAGCTGACTTCCACAATATCTGGGCGGGCTTCTGCGTCAGGAGTGAGGCACCTAAGAGAAGATTCGTTCGTTACTACAGTCTGATCGACATCAGCACCAGCCAAGGGGCTTGGAAGGTGAAGGTTAAATTCCACTCTGCATCCACCATGGTGTCTGCACCCATAGAACCTAGGGTGAGATGGACATCAAGCGTAGTTTTGAATCCAAGACTTTTCCAAAGGCATTTGACAAGTTTGGGGAGGGGAGGGAGACAGCACTGTTCTCTTTGCAGCTGCACCCGCAGGCAAGGGCTACAGGCTGAGCATGAAGCTGCTCCTTGGGCCTCAGGACAGGCGGATGGAATCATCTTCTCCTGTGTGAACTGGTTATTTTCTAAAATTGCCACCAACTCGCTGGTCAGTGAAACAAAGGCAGAAACTGATGAGAGAGTCCCCAATGATCACCCCTGATGCATCAAAGGAAGAAATGTTTCCGGGGAGAGGGTCACAAGTTGACCTTTTCCAGCTGTACAGTGGCAAATATTAACAAACCTAATTAGTGAGTGTCTTTCAAAACATGAGATCATAGATATAACATGCACCCGTTACTTAAGAGGTTTAAATTGTTTGTAATAAATTTTTTTAAAGTAGCTAATTTAACACATTGCTTACTAATATTTTCTATGATGTTGGAGGTATGAAATATCAATCAGCCTACTAGAGGAAATATTGTTCATGTCACAGCTAAACACTAGGTGCCCAGGGAACCAGTTGTCAAGATCATTGGCTAGCATCCTTAAATGCTTCTGAAACTCACTACAATATTTTCTCTATTTTTAAAAATATATTTGTATTGATTTCAGAGAGGAAGAGAGGAGAGAGAGATAGAAACATCAATGATGAGAGAGAATCATTGATCAGCTGCCCCTTGCATGCCCCCTACTAGGAATTGAGCCCTATATGTGCCCTGACCAGGTATGTGCCCTGACCAGGAATCAAACCATATCTTCCTGGTTCATAGGTCAATGCTCAACCACTGAGCCACATCTGCTAGGCAATATTTTCTCTATTTTTAAATTCAAATTCACCAACTTCACTAAAGTTATTTGTGCTTTTCAGTAAAATTTAAATTGTTTGGACTTTGAGAAAAAGATCTAATTTTCACATCTTGTATTCTATTTAGCAACCCATAGTTAATACAAGTTGTGCCTATACTGATGTCTCCAGGCAAGACTGAAGAATTATTACACACAATTATTCTTCAAAATAAGATTCTAATATGTTAATTATTCTTTCTTATTGAGTTTATTAACCATGAGCAAACTACACACATCTTAATCAGAGTTTAAGACATTCCATTTCATGCTACTTGTTTTTAAGTTCTGAGGCAGTTGGCTTCTACTATGGTTATGATCGACACTTACACATCTTCTGAATTCATATTTAACAAAGTTCAGTCTATGAACTTTATTATGTACAAAGGAAGGCGAGAGATCATGGAGATAGGGCCAGCTATATAATTTGTGTGGTTCCCAGGACAAAATGAAACTACGGGCCCCAGGAAGTGGGAACTCAATCTCCCCTTTCCACAGTCCAGCATCCTGGTAGTAGATGGGAGACCCCAAACATTGCAGCCTCTGTGCCAGCAGGATGCAATTGGTACCTGGATTGGAGGTGGGCAAGAGACCCCCACTGAATCACCCTCCAAACACAGCCATGGTGCTGGTCAGGGATGACCTCTTTTTGGCCTTGACCCAAGACACAGCAGGGCACATGAACCATCCTGACCCCTCCTTATTTACCTTCAGCAACACCCCACAGGGAGGAGGGTAAAGGTGGAACACAGGCCTCCCGCAGCAGGTAGGTGGCAGCAGCAATGATGGGGCAGAAACAGGGAGCTGGAGCTGGAGGCCAGGTAAAGGTCCAGGGGACTGGAGCAGATGGCTGAGAATCTATGCCAGGGAGGCAGGGAGCATGAGCTGAGGCCCCAAACCCTCAACACACATGCTTCTTGTCCCATAATATTTCACTCCCAACAGACCGATTCAAAGACGCAATTGTTGACCTCGAATGCAGCCCCTTACCCTGAGCATAGGACTGATGTGAGTGCAGAGGCCCCATGCATTGGTCATAAGCACAGAAGCCGACTTTGTGCGGCGATGACAAATTTCTGTTCAAGTTTCTTACTTTTGTTCATAAGCATAAAAGGAGCTAAGTGTTGAAGTTCACCTTCTAACTAGATGGGCTTTTTCCTCTACCCTCACTTAATTAGCAAAAGGGATTAAAGCTCATAAAAAAAATGTTTGGTTCACCTAGTGTTGGTTATGACTGCTATGTGAGGGGGGAAAAACAAAGGCTCCCAGCAACTGAGCCTTTCATCAATGCAGATATTCTAAATTCTTAGTCTGCAGATTTTTAAACTAATTCAACATAATATTGGCAGTTTAATTATCTGCTGTTTTTTAATTGAAAAGGCAACATAAACTAATTTTACAAATTATATACTTATATATTATGGTAAATGGGAACCAGCATGGCCTCTGTTCTGGCATTTATCTGTCCCCTTCTCTCCCAGAATTATTCCCCATCCTGCATTTGCCATCCAGGAGGTACAGTTTAGCATCATAATTAGGTCTGAAGGCTCTGAGCCACCTCACTGGGGTTTAAATCCTGGCTCGTCCTTCATTACCTCTGATGTTGGGCAACACTTCGCTTCTAAGCCTCAGACAGCCCATCCGTAAAATGGTATCGCCATAAGATCAAGCTGGCATGGTGATGAAATGAAGCCAGCCCTCTAAAGTGCTGACACGTTATAAAAGCCTAATAAATGGAAAAGAAAATCCACAACTTTATTTCTCTCCCATCCCCTCCCACATTCAACCAACACTAAGTCCTGTGGCTTCTGCCTTTTCACTAATTTCTGACTCTGTATCCTTCCCCTCTGATCCCAGGGCCATTGGCCTATTTCATCAGCACTTGCTTGGACTACTGAAATAATCTCCTAAGTGGGATGCTCATCCCTTGCCCACCTCTGCTCCATATGGCGAAATGCTACAGAATAATATTCCAAAACTGATTACTGCCGGAGTCCATTAATTGTCTTCACTAGCTGAGTTTAGACAGAGACCCCCAAAAGCTAGTAGCCCTTGAAAGTCCTGGAAAAAGTCAGGGCTTGAAAGTCCTAGTAAAGGTCAGGGCTTGAAAGTCCTAGCAAAGGTCAGGGCTGTGCACCACCTAGTTAATTAAGACACCACCCAGTTAATCTAGCTAAAGCATCATCCCCACCTTAGTTCACTTAATTCCTTAGATACTTGTGTAGATCCTTGTTGATTATTGTTGATCATATAACTCTACCCATTCCAGGAAATCATCTACTGATGAGCTAATCAGATACCCTGCCTATTAATCCATGTGTCATTGAAATCCCCTTACCTCAGGCTACCCCGACCGCAATAAAAGATCGAAGCGGCTTGAGCATCAGTGGAAGTCCTTCGGGACTTGCCCGCCTGGTCCCCCAATATTGCAAAATTATCTCGTGTCATTTTTCTCTCATTTGCTGTGCGGCTCCTCTTTCAGATACCGAACCCTACTCCACGCAGAACGTAGAGGGAGTCTTACACGACAGATTACATCACTCCTCTGCTCAGAACTGCTCAATAGCCCCTCAGTGGCCCAACTGGACAAAATTAAAATTCCCAGCATGCCATACAAGCCCCTCCTGAACTGTCCCTTACCTCTCTCCACCGCCTCGCCTCCTCTTCTCCCTCTGCCCCAGCAACACAACAAATGCTCCTCCCGGTACTTTCCCAAATAGCCCGTGGCTTTTCTATGCTCCCATTTCTTGGCTCATTTTATCCCTTCTGCTTGAATCTGTTTTTTGCTGATGGTATCTGCCCTTCCTAAACCACATCCATTAACTGCTTACCAAAATCCCACTCTTTTGCAAGCCTCTATCAGTAAGACTTTTCAGAACACCCTGGGGTAGACTCACTGTCCCCCTTTGATATGCTCCCACTGCGCTGTCTATATTTAAGTACTTAAAACAACTATAATTATTGTATTGTAATGGTCTCTTTCACCACTAGAAACTGGAAATTTCTTGAGAGGGGGTGACATGTGTCCACCTTCGCCATGATCTCCCCCCAGCATGTAAAATGAAATCTGGGTCCTAAGAGGAACTCAGCAAGTGAGTGGACAAACGAATAAACTAAATAACTAAATAACTTAACCTAACATTTAAGAAGTTACCGTCCATACCCAAACTATTTGGCCACAGACTGAGACTACCAGGTATATCTCCCACCAGAAGTTCTAGTCTAGCTTCATTGCTTTGAAATGTCTCCCTGTGTAGAGAGTGCACAGAAATTCTTAAGAGCAACCCAATGCTTCGATGATTCTCGAGTAGAGTAAGCATGGAATCATATTCTAGAAAAAAATCTGGGATGTTCCAATCAGCCTGCCCACCTTGTCCCCACTCTGCACTGAGACCCGAGGGAAAGAATTAGAGGGCTGCAATGTTAAGTTGTATTCGTTTCATGTTTAAAGAAGCAAAGAGTTGAATGTGGGGTGAAAAATGTAACGATCAGTTTGTCCTCAGAAGAGCTGAACACATTAACTCTGTTAGTCTCCCCACTGCCTGGGAAACAAAGGGCTGGCCAGCTTATGCAACCAGGCAGAGACAGCAAAAAATAAGGCAATTGGAATATTTTGTGCATAATAAGAAATGTTCTTCCTTTTTCAAAAGTAAACAGACAATACTCCCTTGACAGTCTACTGCAAGATCAAAGTAGTAATGCTGGTAATGAAATGTATTTATTTTCTGCCCCAACTCTTCAGGGTTGCTAAGATATTTTCCTAATTTAAAAGCCTGTTAAGAAAAAAAAAAAAGGTTCCAATGACCACTTTCTACTACCTCAACAAACAGGAAAACAAACTGTATGAGCTCTAGTTGACAAGATGCAGGAAGTAAAAGTGAGAAGATGGTACGGCAGATGTATGATCAGAAACAACACCTTGTTGAAAATTAAGAATGAGTCTAGTGAATTTTCCCATCAATGGTTGTCTTGTATTTCAAAAGCTCTACAACAGTACTAGTGACTGGCTCTGAGCCTGGTTTCCTGAGTCATAAATGATCATTAAGAACACTTCTGCCTTGATGTGTCCCTGGTACCAATTTCCCAAGGAAAACAGGAAATTGAATTTGTTCCCTAATTCTTTGGGAACTAAATTTTTAAAGTCTAAAAATCCAAAGCAAATTAAATATGTGACTGCAAGCAACCCATGACTGATTTTGTTTTTTTTTTGTGTGTGTGAGTCAAATTTTCTAAAGATAAAACTTTATTTGTGATGTGAACCCAGACAATGAGTCTTGAATAACTTTAAATGAAAACAACATCTGTTACAGAATGCATGCTGCAATCTTAATTTATAGTCAGTTATAAAACTAATTGTCGGTTCTTCTTATGGCATCTTATTATTTTGAATAAAAATTATCCTCAAAAACATTTAATCTGGAATCTCTTAATAGTGATCATTCATTCTCTTAAACATTCCGGTGACACTACCCACCCAGCAGCCTGTTCCATGGTGTGAGCCTCTAATTCTGACACTTATTTCCTAAAGGTGCACTGACCTTGGCCTCCTAGGACTGTCTTCTCCATGATCTTGGCTCCATTTTCTGAAGTTCCACAGAACAAATTCAATTGCTTTCATTTTTTCAATGGCACTACACTGTCCCAGTTAACTAAAGCATTTTTTAATCCTCTCATGACTGTACCCCAAACTTGTTGACTCAGTTTCCAGCCTACAGAGGAAACAACTCCACTTCTCTCCGTCAACACCAACCCCACTCCGGTCAAAGCCACCATCAGCTCTCACTGGGCAGCTGGGCCTTCCTCTCCCTTCCACACTCTTTTCCTCCAATCTGTCCCCCCTGATCTGTGCTAAGGAGGAAATTTTCACTGTGCCCAGACTATTAATAGCCCTTTAGTCCTCTCCTCAGTACTCGAGATAAAAATTCTAAACTCTCACTGTGGCCTACAGGATCTGGTCAATCTGGTCTCCCCCTAGTCCCTAATCATGTGTTCATTATTCTCTCCCATACTTAACATGCTCCATCATCAATGTCTTTCAGTTCCTCAAACTAACAAGCTCATTCCCCCAGGAAAGCTTTCACAGATGCCCGTCTATGAAATGCTTTCTCTACTCTGTTTACTATTTGAGAGTTATACAGGTCCAGATTACATATCCCTTCTTCATAGTAATCTTCCTCAAATCTCCAGACCAGGCCAAATTCTTCTGTAATCTCTTATTGCCCCTTTACTGTCCTGCATCACATTTATCACAATTTGTTTTATATACTTAATTCCACACATAATATTGTTATTAATAGCGATAGCTGGTTTTATTGAGTGCTTGCTATATGCTGGGCACTGTGCTGAGAGCATCAGAAGCATTATCTTATTCAGGCTTTGAAGTGAGCCCATGAGTAGTTGCCATTGCTACCCACACAGCACGGGGGGGGTGGGGGGGGGGAGTGGGGCTGGGAATGTTCAGATGAGTGGAAGAGGAGGAAGATGAATTCAGTTAATTCCAGAACCTACTGATGCTTTTAACCTTTTCATGACAATGTTGATTTATGACTCTGCCACAGCCTCTTAGCCCCAAGAGGCACGGGTACCAATAGCCGGGGAGCGTGTCAGAAGCAAATTATGGTTCTGTTTGCCCGGTGCCACAAAATCAGAATAATGTCTCTGTTCTTTTTCCCTGCACTACCCCTCCCCGGCTCCTTGTGGCAATCAAATACCTATGAAAAGGAGAAGTAAAACAAGTACGTCTGGTACTCCTGTCTTGACAACTCCGGAGGCTTGGATTTTTAAGGCACTTCACAAAAAACAGATAGCAGAGAACGGGGACAAACTGTGAAGATGAGCAGCTTAAATACATTTGTCTGGATTCATTAGCAATAAGGCACGATCCAAGACATGCAGAATTCAGATGATTTAAGAAGGAGTTTCAGCTCATTTCCTGTAATATTAACAATATATTCCCTGTGTAATCAGCACACCAGCCTGATGAAGTTGGTGTTACTAGGATCCCCATTTTACTAAATGAGGAAACAGAGATGCAGAACGAGTGGTCAAATGGTTTGTTCAGAGTCTGTAGTTAGTGAAGCTCAGCCCGAGCTGGGCCTGAGGCTCTTAGTGTACAGCAGGACAGCACTGCGCTGCACAAGGAGAGACTCCAGATATAACCCTGCAAACATGTGAGGAGGGCCTATTACTGCCAAACAATGGGCTGGGAGGGGAGACAAAGGGGAAGGGGCACAGCCACGGTAATATGTCTATGACATCCCACCAGAGATGCTGCTCAGTCCTGGGGCAGACACAGAAGCAAGCTGGACGGGAATCGGGCCATCCAGGGCATGGATAAAGTCTATCGGAGGTAACTCTAAGGTTTCCATCATAATAATGAGAATTTGACTCAGCTCAATGGGGCAGAGAAGTCATCTTGGGCCAACTTAAGTACTTAAAATGGTCCAGAAATAACAATCAGCCAGATAAATGAGAGTCATTTATTCGTACAACCAGTATTTAATTAGTTAAGGGTCTACTACACCGTGCCAGTCATTGCTTTGGGCATGGAACAGCTGTGAGCTAAACTGAAGAAGTCCCTGCTCTTGTGGAGTCTGGTGAGGACAGAAAGAGACAAGTCCGCATACACAGGCACAACACGTCAGGGGGATAGGCGCTGTGAGCTTTAGAGAGCAGGCAAGGGCACGAGAGGGTGCAGAAAGGCTGTGGGGCTGGCTTCCTGACACAGGACAGCTCAGCAGAAACCCAAGGGACGTGAAGGCCTGTGCCATGCATGCTTCAGCGAAGAGAGTTCCAGAAAGAGGGAACAGCAAGGTCAAAGGTCCAAAGGGAGAGAAAAGAGGAAAAGTGGCAGTGGAGAGGAGCGGGGTCAGCTGGGACAAGCCCTGTGGGGTCAGAACTTTGCAAAGGGATAATGCCTTGCATTAAACTCCTACTATATTGCTAGCTAGAAAAATTCTTCCCAACTTTCTTTGAAAATGTATTATACAATACAACATTACTAATTTAAAAACAGAAATGAAAAATGCTTATAATTTTATCTAACATTACCTTTTTCCATTTCATATATTCCTGTCCAGCCTTTTTCCACATTTATGCCATATTTTTAAGCCTTTTGTCATAGTTTATAAACAACTTTACATCCTGCTCTACTTAGGTTCATAATACACGTGTCTTATAAGTAGAAACAAAGCACTCAGAATCATCATTCTAGTCTAGTGGTTGTGTAATATTTCAAGTGAATGTACTACTTCCTCCTGGACATTTCATGGCTTTCAAATGGTCACTATTATTGATGATGCAAAATACTTTTCTAGGTTTAGATTATTTGGGAGCCCTCCCTCCGCATGAATATTTACAAAGGAAATCCTTGTACATGTGAGGTATTTCTTGAGGATCCCTGTATGTTCAAAGTTGGGAGCCTAATTACCTGCTGATGGTATCTGTCACTTTTTCAGAGTAGATGCCTTCTGGCACTGGCTCATACACCGCCTCCACTATCTGCAAAACAAACGCAGTGGAGTGACGGGAACGAAGGGACATTGATATTTTTGAGCAGTAGTGCTTGGCCACCCCCCGAGAGTTACCCCGCAAGCATTGTAACTTTGTGCACAAATTCTAATCAGGAGCAAAAGCAATCCAACAAATACAAAATTGACATCAATTAAATAGTTCTTTAGCTTGGAATTATGTTCTTCAAGCTGAGCTAAAGTTAACCTCAGATTCATATGAATGATGTGGAGGATAATATAATATGTTATGTTATGTTGGATCGTGGGTAATCCAAACTTCAATTAAGAATAACAGACCAAACTGCAAAGGGAAGGTGGGGGTAAGTGGGTAGGTGGATGCGATCAACCAAAGAATTTAAAGAATTTGTGTACATATATGCATAACCCATGGACACAGACAATAGGGTGGTGAAGGCCTGGAGGGTGGGGGGTGCAGAGAAAAAGGGCGGGGGGGGGGGCTAGAAGGGGTCAATGGTGGGGGGGGAATGGGACATATGTAATACTTTCAATAAAGATTTAAATAAAAAAAGAGAATAGACCAAAAAGTAATTTGATATATTCATTTTATAATTTTCGATTATAAATAAAGGCAATTATAGGGGAAAATGTGCCATAGCACATGGTGTAGATTTAGAAGAAAGGAGGAAAAATAAACTGGAGCATGTGGTTAATAAAACTATGCCTGCTGCCTGGCTGGTGTGGCTCAGTGGTTGAGCTCATCGATGTTTCTACCTCTCTATCCCTCTCCCTTCCCTTCTCTCTAAAAGTCAATAAAAACATATTTTGGGGGGAAAATCAATGCCTGCTGTTAATTGACAGTTTTAGTGACGTCACAAGGTTCTATTTAAGCAGAAAAGGAGTGTCAGCAGCAGGAGGCCCTGTTGCCTCCCACGCTTGCTTACTTTTGTAGCCAGGGAGAGCATGTTGGAGCTGTAGAAGGGGGGGTTCAGCGTCGCCATCTGGTACAGGATGCAGCCTGCAGCCCAGACATCAGCCTTCTCCCCGTACGGCTCACTCTTCAGTACCTCAGGGCTGAACGAAAATGAGGATGTTAATGACACTGAAAAGCGGAGAGGTCAGTTCAGAAAGAAGTCCAATTTTTAAGCTATAGTTGGAGATACAAGGGGAAAACAAGTGAAACTACTTATCAGTATTTCAAGTACAAGCATTAAAAAGTACCTTTGAATTCGCCCAGACTTGGATGAACCACAAGCACAAGCAAGCGATTTCATTTCAAGCACTAGACTCCAGCTGACCATAAACACTGCCTACCAGGTGTCCAGGGAAGTTATTATTTCCAGAAACCACCACCCCTCTGTGGTGGATGGAATCCCTGGCCCCCATTCTTTTCTGTTCTGGAAGTTTTGTACATCTCACCCTGGCCTCTTAGTAGGCAGTCTTTGTTACCCACTCCTGCCTCTGGTTGTGATTGCGCCGCCTGGCTCTGGCCAATGCCATGTGGAAGGGACCGTCACCAGATCAAGTCTCAGTCCAAACAGGTTCAAGGGCTTCCATTTGTCCCTCTAGGAGCTTCTAGAAGAGGATTACCCAGGTAGCTGCTGCCTCTCCGGCTTGAGCCCATAATAAGACACGTGGAGCAGACCTGGCCCAGACAACCCATAAACCTGCAGCCTGAAGCAGAACCATCCCAGAAGACCCAGGCCTGTGAGTCTGACAGTAAATGCTTGTTGTCGAATGCCATTAAGGTTTTGCGGTGGTTTCTAACGCAGCATTTTTATGGGAAAAACTAACTGATACAGCACTTTTCTTTGCTATTCAACTTAATGTATAAAATGGGTGGAAAACTACATTTAAATACGTTGCAGGAAATGACAACACCCATCATGTCAGCTTCTCTGAAATTGTATTTCCGATCTGGACAAGGATGCTGACAGCCTTTAAACGAAGTTAAGCTGTGAGGGGCATGTTTGACATGTTTTTCTCTTTTTTTTCTTTTTAATGTGGATGGGAATGTTGTCCCCTTAGATATTTTGGACTAATAGAAGTTTCCTCTATCATATTTGTAGAATGAAACTCAGCAAAGTGTCAAACCCACACACCCCAAATAGAGTAGCTTGATAATTCAGTCCTACAGCATAGACTTAGGACTGTGCTAAGCCCTCTAAATTAATGGAGTGGGGATCAATGGTTAACTTGGACAGTAAGTTAAGGTTTAAATATATTGATAAATCAATGTCAGAACAGAGTAGGTATAATTCAGTACGGACTGCTAAGAATAACCAAGGAGCCGCTATTCTTGTGCTATTATGGGGAATTCCTGGTGTAAGATTCCCATTATGTATTTGCAGAGGGAAGTGTGACTTCTAGTCCCTGAGCTAAGCATTGTCATATTTGGTGCTTTTGAATTCAATCACATGGCAAAAGGGGAATCGGGGTGGTTTGCAGGATCCTGCTGGTCCCAAGCAACTAAAAAGGTGTCCCTTGTGAACACCTGACCATCAGCTCACATTGAAAAAGACATGCCTTACAGGAAATAATGTCCTCAAGAGGAAGGTGCCCTTGGCTCCCCACAGACAAATTCCTCATGTTTTTATCTACTGAGAACGCGAGAGATGTGCTTTCTGTTTCCAAGAACTCATGAAGCAGATGTTCTGTGCCCCACCAGGGACCCAGGGCCCTTCTTCTGTCACTCTCCACAGCAGCGTCTGGACTTCTCTGCAGACAGTTCATTTATCCTCAAAAGATAATTCCTCGCCGAACTGGTTTGGCTCAGTGGATAGAGCGTTGGCCTGCGGACTGAAGGGTCCTGGGTTTGATTCCGGTCAAGGGCATGTACCTTGGTTGCAGGCGCATCCCCAGTGAGGGGGGCGTGCAGGAGGCAGCTGATGGATCTTTCTCATTGATGTTTCTAATTCTCTATCCCTCTCCCTTCCTCTCTGTAAAAAACCAATAAAATATATTTTTTTAAAAAAGGTAATTCCTCAATGTGGGGGGAAAACACTTGTAAGAATAGAGTATACTTGGTTTACTTTTCTCACCATTACATCTCCTCCTCCTTCTCACTGGAGACCACAAACTCCTCCCTTTCCCACAGGCGTGCCCCCTTTCCACAGGCTTCGGGGTCCTCCCATCTAGAGAGGGAGCCTGCTTCTCCACCCCTCCAATCTTGGCTGGACCATATGATTTGCTTTGGCTAAGGAAGCGTCAGTAAAAGTGATGCAGAGAGATACTTGGAAAACACCCTCTTTGGAACTCGCTCTCTCTTTCTGCTCTTGAAAACCTTATGAATGCAAGCCATTGGCAACCATATGAGCGCAGTCCCTGCTGGGATCAGCCCGCAGTGTATTGGGAGTGGGGAGAGGTTATTATATTAAACCACTAAGTTTTGAGATAGGTTGTCAAAGTTGACTGATACAATAGCTTTCATCAGATTCTCAACGCTGTCCAGGGGGTCCCTCAAAAAGACCAAGAATCACTTCGCTGGAAGAGAATAAGAAAAGAAAGACAAACAACACAGTTGCTAACGATCACTTTGCTTCTGGGATCCAACTTCAATCAATCTCTAAGCTAAGAGTTTCAGAATTAAAACTAAAAGTAATGACAAACTGGAAGTAGAATCTGATATTTAGAAGACACAACAAAATGTTCCGTTATACAGTCTGAACTTTGCCCCCCAAATTGTACATGCTGCAGTCCCAACTCCCAGTACCTCAGAATGTAACCGTGATTAGAGAACTGGTATATAGAGGAGGACTGAATTAAGAGATGCCATTAGGATGGGTCCTGATCCAATATAACTAGTGTCCTAAGAAGAAGAAGAGACACCTGGAATGTGTGTACACAGAACCACCATGTGAAGAGGCAGCAGGAGGGCGGCCACCTGCAAGCCAAGGAGAGAGGCCTCAGAGGAAAGCAAATCTACCAACATCTTGATCTTGGACTCTAGCCTTCAGAACTGTAAGAAAATAAATTTCTGTTCTTCAAGCCACCCTGTCTGTGTTATTTTGTTACAGGCCCTGGCAAACTAATGCAGGTTTTCTGAGAAAGCCAATAAATTAAAAAATTTCCTCAGAAAATACTAATAAAAGGACTCTGAGGAGTTTGGGACATAGTTAAGACTAAATGTTTGGAGACAAGTTTCTCTTATTGAAATAACTCACCCCACAATATTTGCTTCACTGAGTCAAGATAGAAAAGGGATTTTTGCATCTCCCAGCAATGTATTAATCTCAGTCTATTAAAAAGTACATTTAGTTCCCTGGTTCTGGCTATCAAACATTCATCTCCCTAGACTGCCTTCGGAACACAGGAGAGAGAACTAACTTATCATTGTTAACTGAAAGAGAAACTAAAATGTAAATTCCGAAAGAATAGAAACCATCTGTCTGAGAACACAAGACCCGCTATTTGCTCAGTCAAGAAGGCAAAAATCCATATGAATTCATGAGGATAAAAATCTGAAGTGACGTAATTAATACTATATGCCAATAACTACAGTTTATTTAGACTGAAAGGTAAATTGTGCCGTATCTCGGAATGATTCCACGTAGAGCATTTAGCATTATAGGATGGCCAAAACACACACATGCACGGTGGGTGTGTGTGTACATATGCATGTGTGTGTGCCTGTCAGTGCATGTTTATGGCTGCTGAGGCTGGGTAAAATGATTCTGAGAAATGGCTCAGACAACAATCACTATGGTGGGATGGAAGGCAATGAAAATCAAAGGGGATGTGGGAAGTTGGGAAGGCTCAGGGGGAATAAGTGCCTGGGTGCATTTTCTGGGAAGGATGAGCAATATGATATTCAGACACTTGGTGAGATGAGCAGAGCTCAGCAAAAAGGACTCTAGGCAGAAGGACACATGTAGTTGCAAGATCCATCCATGTTCTGATATTTTCCTATGAGGGCCTAGTATTGAAAGTACCTAAAGGTGTTGATGGACTATGTCTAGTCCCACTGGAGCCACAGAAGTTAGGGGGCATTCTGATCAGCCCAGTGGTGCTCTCCTCTATGGAGGCAGGAGGGACTGAGCTGGAGTAGGGACAGAAAGAATGAGTCTCCATTAATGCAGTGGCCAAGGAAATGGGAGAAAAGGAAATCCCCAGGACTGACTGCACATGGGGAGGAGGAAAAGGGAAGGGGAAGACCCTCTCATCTTTCAGGCTCCCGAGTTTCCGGCTTGGGTGATGGGGTGATGAACACACACTACAATATGCCGTGTGTGTTCATAGGGGGGACTAGTAGAAGCTAGATCAATTTGGAGTGCACTGATTCATGCCTCAGAGAGCCACAGTTAGGGATAGCCAATGGGTAACACCATTCTGGAAGCTGTTAGACTCGTAAAGCCCTATCCTGACAGGTTCTCTAGCCAGCACCACTGAAATATTCTCAACTCTAAGATGCCTAGTGCCATTAGGCAGATAATTACAGAGATTTGATATCTAAATAGATTTAAGTTTGTTCTAAACACAAAGTTCTTACAGAGAGAAAGGAGAATTAGATGACACTTTCAAGACCCATGGGCATGCCACTGAAGGAAACAGGCCACACCTGTATCAGATTTTAGAGTCTGCCGGACCTACACTGCATCTAGGGTTGGCAGCCTTAACCAGTAAAAACCCAGATCACCAGCTAAATTTCAATTACTAAAAATTTGCAACATCTGGGATATATTTATACTAAAAAATACAATATTTGGACATAAACCGAAAAAACTCAGTTATTCATTTAAAATTCCAATTTCATTGGGAATCTTGTATTTTATTCCAGTGGCGATATTCTTTGTGTCCTCTCCTCGGTTAGTGCTCAAGTCATCCTTCTTACAGAAAGGCACATGGAAACCTGCTTAAGCATTAAATGTGGTTTTCTGCACTTTAGAAAAAAATAAGGATAGCCGCGTATTTATATTTCTCTAAAAGCATCACATTTCTCTCATCTTGCATACAGACATGTATTGATGTGTTCTAACACCATGAAATCAATGATTAGAAAGTTATTTTAAATATAAGCACTTTAAATATAAACTTTTAAGTATAAAAGTTCTTTTAAATATATATATGTAAAATACATATATGTGACATGTTAAGTCCAGCCCCAATTTTTTCAATGACCATATATTATCTGTAAACAGTTTAGTTAAAATAATAAGTAAAGTGGACTATGACCCATCAGAATAGCCTCATGAGTTCCATAGGTCGAGGTGGGCCATGACTGGTTTCTAGATGCCAAAATTTCCCCTTGGGTCGCCTGCCTCCTATGGATTCGGGAGGTGTATTATTCAGACCCCTAAGTAACACTGTATGAACTAGAGGGGCAAGACACTCGAGGTGGAAGAATTATCAATACACTTTCCATGAATGAGTGGTAGATGCTGCTTAAAACGAAAACTGACCCAAATGAAAAAAAAAAACAAACAAACACTAAAACTGACCCATTATTTCATTGATTAATGCAACACTTCTTTAAGCTAGATAAGCGTCTTATGTGGAAGAGCATTTTACTAGAAAATGAAATGTCAAGTTACGTTCAATTTCATCTCCCCACTAGGGTGAGTGAATGTTGCACAGATGGCACAATTGATTCTAGATCATTTTATCTGACACTGCAATTTATTAAGATTGAAAAATACAAATGCAAAGTGGCATCATCGTTATTCCACAGAGAAATCTGTCACCTTTCATGGGGGTTGTGACAATAAGTGGGTTAGCTAAAAAACCAGGCAGCACGGCAGACATAGTAGTGAGGATGGGACTGTCATATTCCTGAATCCTGACGAGGTCTGAGTGGACAAACACATATCTGACCTTTGGCCTATTCAAGTCAAAGTCAAGTAGGGCAAGAACCTTTACCGCCCTTGGTGAAAAAAGGTCTGTAGTGATAACACTGGTGCCAGGCTGTCTTTTCCAGCGGGTCCAGTTTGAGAAAAGTACGTGTGATCTCAAAACACTAGTGGTGGCCTGCTCTCCCCCTGCCCCACCCATGTCAATTACATTAACATTTAAATTCTTCTGATCTTGGCTCCTATTTCATGGCAACCCTTATCTAGCACATTCGCTCTCTTCATGCCCAAGCAATGCCATCCTTTATCGTATAGATCAGGTTCTACCTATTGCGTGAAACCTTCTCTTACCAAGCCAGCAAACACGGATGGCCTGACACCAAATTCTAAAAGTACTATTGCTCCCTGGTCATATTTTCATTTATTCAACAAATATGTATTGGCCACTTACTATGTGCCAGGCACTGTTGCAGGTGTTGGGGACATAGCAGTGAACAGAACACACTAAAAAAAAAAAAAAAAAAAAAAAAAAAAAAAAAAAAAAAAAAAAAATCCTGGCCTCATGGAGCTTCCATTCTACTAAGGGAGACAACTGACATGTAAGTAAATAAATAAAAGTTAATAAGTGCTATGAAGAAAATCATTATTTAAAAGAAAAAGTGTATCTCGCGAGTTACATTTAACTGTTCTGTGGCGTCAAGCAGCTATTTCCCCTTTGGAGGTCATGTTCTCACCTCCATAAGAAAAAGGTTTGTAAGACATATTCTTGTTCTGGAATGCTGTGCCCATCAATTAGGTTTAAATCATCTTAATGACAGATACATACACCGTTTTAAAACAAAGATTAAATTCACTTTTCTGTATTTCTAAGCATATGGAAATATAACGTTGATGCCTACCTTATATTCAACATTATATTTAAAATTAGATAGCATTCTACTCAGAAACAAATTGGTGAGCATATCAACAATTTCTGATGAGGTACTCCTTTGATAGACTATTAGAACCTATTTTCTATTTAAGACTTTGAGACAAAATAAAGGGTTTTTATTCTAAAAGAGAGCTAGCACATTTTTCAAAGTCACTCTTTAGAATTCATTTTTTTTATTTATAGATTTCTTAAACTGAATCCCCACTGTATTTCCTCTTAAAATGCTAGGCAAATACATCCTAAATCTGCACTCTTCCGTGGCTGAAAAAGAAAAAAAAAAGAATGCATTCCTCTTTCATCTTTTAAATAGACGTTCCATAGTTCCATAACTCTGAATATATGAAAAACCTCTGGCCGTGGCCTCTGACGGCTTTCTCAGGAATGATTTCAGTCTGTCTCACTATCCTCGATAAGTAAACCATTTGCGAAACCCCAACAAAGCAAGCTGTCAATAAGAAGCACAGATCGGGTGTGCTATCAGGAGTACAGAGAAGTTTCTTTCACCCAACGAGTCTTCCCTGAGGCCAATATCTGCCATACTGAAACCCTGCAGAGATGCCTGGGAAGTTGATATGGGGGAAAGGGAAGGAGGGATTAAACATGGAAAATCCATGGCCGGAGCATGTTTGATAATGACTGTCTGGTTGACAACGAGCTAAAAAAAACAAGAGCATGATATAGCATCGAGTCCAAGGCTACACATGAAGCATCTTTACAGTAATTTCCCTAAAATCAGAGTGTGGCTTTAAAAACTTATAGATGGAATAAAGAAGAAAAAGATTTTCAAGAGCAAAAGAGGAGGAGTTTTAAGCCATATTTTATTACAACTGCTCTCTACTATCTGTAATGAACATTACAAGAAACATGTTTTCCTTGCCAATTTGCTTGGCTGACATTCTGGTTTGTCATAACTGGCTGTTATCTTTACTACCCTGATTAAAAATTAAGTTTTTCTTTTCTAACAAAGCAACTGTCCAGTGCATGACTCTTAGATTTCTGGGCAAAAGTTAAAGAATGAGGGTCCATTTTTGCTACCATTGTACCTGTACTAAATTGCTAATTTCCCTCCTCCTGTTGGCAAGGAGCTAAATGATCTACCTCTACTTCTCTTCTCTTACTCAAAGTCACTGAAATGGAGGGCCGGCAGCTTTTACTTCCTATTGAAGCTTCGTCCTTGAAAATGTCCATATTCCCAACACTGCTAAAATTCATCTTCATAATCTGATCGTTTATGAAAAGAGTCCCTTCTTCCCTCTTTCAGTACAATAACAGATCTTCAAAACAACGAAATAAAGCACCTTACGCAGATTCCAATTTATTGTGTTCCACTCAGGGATTAACTGCTCAGTGTAGCCCATGGATGCCAGCTCCATAGAGAGAATAAATCAACTTAGCAAAGAACCTGGTGGCTGAATGGAATGACCCTGTGAGATATGCTCTTTGTACTTTGTTTCCTTTCCCGTGAAACAGGAAATGCAACATATTTTCAAAATATAAGGCCCAGAATGCCGTATTTACTCAAATAATTTACACTCGGCCCTTTCCTCGGATGTCCGCAGTTTAAATGGGGGAAAACAGAGAAAGTGAAATAAGGATTGTACTTTGCTTTAAGAAAAGGGAAACAGAGAAAGTGAAATAAGGATTGTACTTTGCTTTGTTTACCACATTTAGAAATTGTCGCCTTAATTTACTGTACCAACACTGAACAGTTTGGTGCTTTTAAATTGATAACTAGATCTCTTTAAAAGTTTCCTCTCCTTTCTCAAATGCATAAAAAGTATAAACTAGCAGGCTTTGTGAATGGATTCATTGTCTGGGAAAGAAAAACAGGTCATTCCCAAGAAAGGTCCAAGAATTCCAGACAGTCATTACAGATTCAGTACCACAACAAGAAATAACAGAAGTGACTGAGGGCCGAAACAAAAACGAGAATTCACAATACTAAATTAAAACAAAGAAAATATTTGAGACAAGCAAACAAAGAAGCATTTAGTACACTAGCCACTACTCACTGATAAAAGGTACAACTGAAAATAAAGATTCATGACCTATACATATCTGCATTACATTATATAAAAATAAAGCAGAAGAAATTTTAAAAAGAATTAAAAAATAAAGCAGAAACTATCCTATATAATAAAAGCCTAATATGCAAATCAACTGAACGGCAGAATGACCAGTCGCTATGACGTGCACTGACCACCAGGGGGCAGATACTCAACGCAGGAGCTGCTCGCTGGTGGTCAGTGTGCTCCCACAGGGGGAGCACCACTCAGCCAGAAGCCAGGCTCATGGCTGGCGAGTGCAGCGGTGGTGGCAGGAACCTCTCCTGTCTCCGTGGCAGAGGCAGCACTAAGGAGCAGCAAGGCAAGTGGTAAAGAGCAGCGAGCAGGCAGGCGGTAAGGAGCGAGGGGTCCTGGACTGCAAGAGGGTGCAGGCTGGGCTGAGGGACACCCGCCCCCTGTGCATGAATTTCATGCACCAGGCCTCTAGTTATAAATATAAAGACCACTATTATGGACTAAATGTTTGTGTTCCCCCAAAATAGGCATGTTGTGGTCCTAACCTCCAAGGTGATGGAGTTAGGAGGAGGGCCTTTGGAAGATGATCAGGTCATGAAGGCAGAGCCCCCATGAGTAAGATTAGTGCCTTTTCAAAAGAAGTCCCAGAAAGCTCTCTTGTCCCTTCCAACATGTGAGGACACAGTGAGAAGACGGCCTCTGACATGGTGATCTACCTCCCTATTTCCCCACTGTTTACATCCTCCGACTTCCCCAACTCTTTCCTCTTCCCGTTTATCCGCATCACTGTTGTTTTCTCTGTTCTTCACATGTGACCTGTTATTATTTTATTAGTCAGTCAGACTCACTTCCAAGCAAGTTCTGTCATAACATCTGAAAGGGAGGAAGCTATCGATCCCTTTGCAAAATGCTTACATACTACACAGAACATGGCATGACCATTACACAGGACAGTGGGGTGCCCACCCCAGCGCCATGGGCCTTCCCCATGCATGCCATGTCCCTGCTCTGCCCTGGCTTTCTGCATTGTCCCTGCGGACCTTCTGATGCCCCTGATGAAGGCTCCTACCATAGCACATGGAAAAGGATTTCAGTCATCTACTCCCGACAAGTAAGCGCTGGGATGTCTACATAAGGGACAGGTAAGATGATAAACACGCACGTCTCTCTTCCCTTCCCTTCCCTTTCCCAGTTTAATTCCGCAAAGCTTTAAAAAAAAAAAAAAAAGCACTTCCATTAGGTGACTGTCAGGTCGAGAGATACTCAGTGGCTACAATGCCAAGAGGAAAATTCCAGGTCTCCCAATATCTCAACATAAATTGAAACCCAATCAAACCACAGCTCCTGCTCTCCCCTAATTATGCTGAGTCCATTCAGAATTGAACTGAAGGATGATTTTGTTTTCACAATTCAAAAAGACACTTCTGAGATGTACCAACGCTGAAGGCACAGAGAAATAGAACACCTACTGTGTGGGAGGAGTCAAGGCATTGCCCAGGCCACGCAGTGGAGCAGCCGTATTCTACGGGCGTCCCGTGCTGGGTGTGCTGGTCAACCCCGGAGCTACTTACTGTGTCAGTTATCAATTTAATGCTTCTTAGATCCTAATGCACCCTTTCAATAAATGATGGAATTCCTTTAAATATTTCTCCTTTAAAGTAAGCGCAACGCTAAGCTTTCTTTATATACAGTGCTAGAGGGACATTGCCACCTGCACCTGAAGGAAGAGGCTTCCTGCAATGTCAGGCATGGGCCAAGGGTAGGCAGTGTAGGCATGAGATGCCCAGTGAAACCTGTCCAGACACAGGGGCAGAGTTTTAAATGACACTTATTTATAGATAATATCCATCCTCCCTTGAGAAGATTCATTCTGAATTCTACCCCCAAGACTCAAATGCACAACAATAGACTAGATTTAAAAGAAAATGGAACTGTCTTGATTGCTTGACCTGACGAATAATATTTCAGAATATTTTCTTGAAATCTGTATGTCTACTGACTATCACATCCATTTACTAATTTCAACAGATTCAGACAAATGATGTGTAATAGGCAAAAGAAGATCTTTACCTCAAAATAATTAATGAATTGCAAATAAATCCTCAGATCATGCTAAGAAGCTACAAGTATCTCAATTCATCAAAATATAAACACTCATTTACTCAAGAAACAACCAACCTTGTAAATATATGTCTAAGTATGTATGTCATCATTTATTCGTTCACACAATAAATTTATTAAGCACCTATTATTTGCCAGATGGTGGGTTACCTATCTAAGTAATAAAAGAGTCCCCACAAGGAATAGAGAAACAGTACTTTGTTATCATTGTTTTAAACACATAGAGCGATATATAATTCTATACATGTGTATTACTTGGGTAATTGGGGAAAACTTACTAAATAAGCTTCTTTTCCTAAAGTTGTCTTTCCTTTGTGAGCCAAGAAGAGGAATGAAAGCCCAAACTAGTTAAGTCTGATGTTTGAGAGCCATAAAATAATTGTGCTTACCAGGAATACAGGATTGTTCCAACAACAGATGTGAGTTTACTGTTCTCTTGTTTTTGCTTTGCCAGGCCAAAGTCAGCTACGATTCACAAAACAAAACAATGTTAGCATTTTTTCCCCCAGAATTAGCATCTTTCCGTAGACTTTGAGATTATGTATAATAGTTATTACAATTCACAACCTTCTACAGAATACCTTATGTATCAATCTTCCACACCACCACCAGCCTTAATGCATGGCATACATACAATATTCCATTATGCCATGTATTTTGACACAAGGCTTATCATTTAAAAAATACTAAAGTAAGTCTTGCTAACTGAAACATAGAACAAAGTACTAATTGAACTTCTTGTTTCACATTTCAAATTACCTTTTATAATTTCAAATTAATAGAATTAATCTAATATTTTGGCATATGGCAGTCATGACCTCATCTGGCCAAAAAATAAATAAGAATTAAAAATAAGGTAAGCCTGCCTGGCCGTTGTGACTCAGTGATTGAATATCAATCTCTGAACCAGGAGGTCACGGTTGGAGTCCCAGTCAGGGCGCATGCCCAGGTTGCAGGCTCAATCCTCAGTAGGGGGCATGTAGGAGGCAGCTGATCAATAAGTCTCCCTCATCATTAATGTTTCTCTCTCTCTCTCCCTCCCCCTTCCTCTCTGAAATCAATAAAAATATACTTTTAAAAAAAATAAGGCAAACATAAATAACCACCATGAAGATCTAAAAATGTGAAATTAAATGGCATCTATTGGTACTAAATCACAGTAAATGTGATGTTCAGAATCATCTCAAAATATTTATACATCACCAAATAATTCTGATTTTCAATTTAGAACACCAAATATTTATATTTAATATTAGCACTTGATGAACTTTTCAAGTCACCTACAGATTCTTTTCTTTTAAAAAACCCCTCAACAGCTTCGGTCAAGGTGGATCTTACTTGGCAGGTGGCAGCATTTGGGGCCAACTCTGACTACGTTGGGCCCAATGTGCCACTGAGTCAGGGTCTGTGTCACCTCCAAGGCTGCAAATAAGTGCAGTGACAAGACCTGGACATGTTTCACGGCAACAAGTGATTAAAAGATGACTTCAAAGATAGTCTTCTGCCCTGGCCCGGTGGCTCAGTTGACTATAGCATCCTCCCATCCACCAAAAGGTTGTGGGTTCAATTCCAAGTCAGGGCACATATCTAGGTTGCAGGTTCGATCCCCAGTCGGGGAACATACTAGAGGCAACCAATGGAAATTTCTCTCTCATATCGATGTCTATCTCTCTCTGTCTCTCTCTCAAATTAATAAATATATTTTCAGGTGAGGATTTTTTAAAAAGATACAGTCTCCTATATGGAAATATAGTTATACATTAAAATTAGCTACCACTTGTAAAATTTTGCACACCTAAATATGCTGGTACTACTCTGCTGCCTCATGAAGGCAAAAATCCAGGCAGCATGTTACTATAAATAACTGCAAACTAATTTTCATCTTAAAACATCTAATTCACCTATAGTGAGTGAAAGAGAGAGAAAAAAAGGAATTTTTCATTTTTCTAAATTTTTTTTTTCTGGTCACATTTTTAATACCTCTCATGCATCTTAAATATCGTTTGGGAATTCTGTGCTTCTTTTCTGGGAGTAAATAAACCTTCTTAACAGAAAAGAGAAAAATAAAATATGACAAGGCTGCCCCTTAGTGGTGACATGCTTACACACACACACACACACACACACACACACACAATTTTTATAGGCTCTATGAATTGCAGCTTTATTTAAATCTCCCCAAATGTGGAAATCTTATACATTTGTTTTCAAATTAATTCTGTATGATTTTAATTTAACTGTAATTCCTCTTAAAAATAAGAGTCTTCAATGTCCATACTTATATCAATAGTGATAGACACTGAAAAACATATTTCATCACTATTTTATTTTAAATATTTTTAAATGGTAAAACAAAAATACAAAGAGCTAACAACTGAGAATAATTATTTTAAAAACTAAGAGATTATTTAGTATAAAGATCTAAAACTAAGAGGATTTCTAGAAGAAGAAACAGAGAAAGTAGGAGGGGTGAAAAATAGTGAAGAAATCATGCAGAAAACTAAAATTTTAAGTCTCCAGATCGAGAAGTACACCTGTTCCAGACACATTGAATGAAAAGAGACCCATCCAAAGTAGATAAAGGAAACATTCTAAAAGTTTCCAAATAAAAAAAAACTAACAGTCCCTGTATCAAGCAATGGGAATCAGAATAGCATTGAATTTCCTAACAGCAAAATCAGATGCTAGAAGATTGAAGTAACACCTTCAAATTTGGAAAGATAATGACTTTCCTTTGAGAATATTACACCGAAAGAGAAAGACACAGGATACAAGAAACAGGAACTCCAATCAGAAGAGGAGCAAATGAAAGTTCCAAGACAACGTCTGTGTAGTAGACTAAATTCCAATCCGGTCATCATTACAGCAAACAGCTACAGGACTTGGTTGCCCAGGAAAACAAAATTGAGAAGAATTGTCATGTCTGACCATGTATAAGTAGTACAAAGAGGGCTTTCATAATGTTTTCAGAAAGTTTAGAAAGAAGAAATAATAGGTACAATTTTTTAAAAACCCTAGGAAAACAAATAAAAAAAGAGGGCAATTATTAACTCCAAGAAAAACAAAAAGGTCTATGAGAAAGGAAAGGTAATCAACACTGAATGATTACTATACAATAATAATAATGTAAACCCAGAACCCCGCCCTCCACCCCAGTGGGCCCCAGAAACCCACCCACACCTCCAGTCAAGTCCTCCAGAGTCAAGTCCCAGCCCATCCCACACACACAGCCTCCTGCTGATTGGTTGTTATGGCGTGATGGCATGACAACCACAGACTTTTTCTATAATAGACTAGAGGCCCAGTGCACGAAATTCACGCACTCGGCGGGGGTGGGGGGGAGTCCCTCAGCCCGGCCTGCACCCCTCACAGTCCGGGAGCCCTCGGGGGATGTCTGACTGATAGTTGATTTGCATATTAGCCTTTTAATATATAGGATACCCCTTTGTATTTTATTTCTGTAGTCTTAATGTACTATAGAATAATTACACAGTGATATACGTATAGAATTTATAAACAAGCCTACATATAATGGAAGCATATTATTAAAAAACTTTTTACTGGTAGAATGTCATGATCAAAAACATATAGAGAGTTCTGATTTAGAGATGGTTCCCCACTTATCATTGGTGAACCATTAATAGCACATAAGAGTAACACAAATGCTCATGAGTGAAGAAAGGCAGGAAAAAGCTAATATATCCTTAAAGCATTAAAAAGTTAAGCTATGATTGAGAATTAACCAAGTGTTGGGGGAAAACAATTTTCTCATTTGTAAAATGTTAGCCAACATGAGGCCTATCTGCTACAGATGAAAATACTTTGGTAAAAACTAATGTTGAAATATATAAATGGCTGAATTTTTTCATAGCCCTTGATAAGTACATTTGTTACCCGTATGGTACAGACCATGTTAAAATCGTTTAACAAAACATGCTCACGTGGTGGTCATAAAAGCTTGTGTTGATGAAGTAACATTCTACAGAAAGAAAATACCTAGAGACCACTGGTTTGGGAATTAAATTATCATGAATCCTAAGGGTACTTTATTCTCTCGTGTGGGCAATATACAACTCAATAGTAGCTACTAGTCACATAGGGATGTTCAACTTAAAGTTTAACAGAATTTCAGATTCACATCCTCAGTCACATTAGCCACATTTCAGGTGACCAACAGTCACCTGTGGCTAGTGGCTGCTCTATAGGATAGTGCTGCTGATACAGAACATCCCCATCAGCACAGTTCAGTTCCATGGGACAGCTCTGCTCCAGAATATAATTCAGAAATTCTGAAATTCAAATGTTTAAGATGTTCATACTTACTCACTGTTACTTTGTCCTTATCCCCCAACATGATGTTGTTTGGCGTCAGATCTCTATGGATGATTCTCTTCTCCTTGTGCAAGTACCGAAGAGCTAAGCACAGCTTAAAACAGCAAAGACAAAATTTTATTTCCCCAAATATACATATAACCACTGATGACTACTCCACGCAGCTCTCAAATATGAGCTTGGATCTTCACCGTTTTATAGGAAAATTTAATGAAAATAAATGTGTACCTGAATAAATATTTTCCATAGTCTTTCTTCAGTAAAATGAAGTTGTTTTTCCTTCAAAGAACTGAAATGTTCTCCAAGAGGGGCTCCTTCTATAAGCTCCATAACTATATACAATCTATCATCTATAGAAAGAAAGAAGAAAAAAAACAAGAAAAAGACAATAGAAATTTAAGCTCAATAAAGATATTTCGGAAACACTTAGGAATTAGAATCTGAGTTTCCCAATAGGTGTGTAGCACTAAAGAGTTAGAGATGCCTTAAGATATGAATCCACTCAGCCCTGGAGGGAGGGAGAAGGTGGGGGGGGGGGGAGTGCAGATCTTTGGACAACTGGAGCCCAGCAACAGTCTCTCCCGGCTACAGCATTAGTTTACACTGGCAACTACTATCATTTGCTATGCATGCTGTGACATGGAATGGTTGGGAGGCCCCCAAAAGAAGGAGCTAATGATCCCAAGTCATGGACATTCCCTGAAGAACATGTAAACCCACTTCATCTCGACAGTCTAATATTTACCCTTAAGTCAAGCCAGCCATTCAGAAAACTGCATTTTAAACTACCTTTCTGACTTTTACAATGGAATCACACCATGGCCTTGTAATGAATGACAGAGTTGAAATGCCCCCCAGGATAGAAATTTCTGTTATGCCCCTCAAGAACACAGAAAGCTGCGCTTCTCCTGGTTCCACCCGATGGACACTGAAAACCTCATAGCTAATTGTGTTCCCCTCTCTGCCGTGGATGCCAAGAAACAAAGGAGAAAATTCTACTTCCTCCTTCAAAACCAGTATGAAGCTACTCCCAGTGGTATGCACTGTGTATCTTGTGTGATGTTGGGGATTTATATAGAATATGTATGTACACAATATTTACAAAAACAAAATCATACTACACGTGTTTTGCAACTTGTAGTGTTTTGTTATGTGTCAGTATACATAGATCCATGCCATTGGTTCTGTTGGTTACATTAGTATTCCACAATACAGTTGGATCATAATCATTCTCCCAATCATCATTTAATCATTCTCCCAAGGACAGACATTCATATTGTTTCCAATTTTTCATAATCTCAAGAAATATTTTTGTATGTACTAACCTTACCTCTAGCTTTATTCTTCATTTTCTCACATTTTATTTCCTTTTTATCGCAATTTTCTACTCTGTTTTATCACATTTTATGTATTTTTAAATCGCTTCCATTTCTTTTTGGAGGAAGTTAGGTTGCAAAAAACATTTTGTGTTATTTTATGCTTAAGTAAGACACGTTGTGCCACTTCAGTACAAGTTAAGAGCCAATCTAGATCTCTGTGTGATGGGATATGCATTAAATCACAGGAAATTATTCTAATATCAAGAACCAACAGCCAGGGGTGCAGGATTTACTGGAGACTTTCGGCACCAAGTTCCTCTGAGTCATCTAGGGGGAGGGAGATGGGTAAAACCATAATATGTCACAGTACATGACAGGTCTGCTTAACAACAGCAACTGTGAAGAGGCAGCGAGGAAGCCCCAATCGTTGTCTTATATTTCTTAAATCTTCCTTCAAATGGAGGTTTACTGTGAAAGCTCACGCGTGACGTACTAAGGCTTATCAATACTTATATTACTGCAGCCAGAGGCCCTATGCTGTTTTGAACAACTGACTGTTTTGGCTGCATCTCAACATCAACCCTGAGGAAAGAGCCTGCCTGCCTGCAGCATCGGTCAGGGCTCCATCACCACCTTGTGGCAACTAATTGAACTTCAAGTAAAAGAAATCAGACCGTCAAACCTCAGAGGGAAGGTAGGGGAGAGTGGGGATAAGGGGAAGAGATCAACCAAAGGACTTGTATACATGCATATAAGCCAAACCAATGGACATGGACAACAGGGGGATGAGGGCAAGAGTGTGTGTGTGGGGGGCGGGGGGGAATAGGAGGTCAATGAGGGGATAAGGACACATATGTAATACCTTAATCAATAAAGAAAAAAACCTCAAAGCCAGCCCTCTTCTAATTTATTTTGGAGGTGAAAAATGTTATCTCATTCAATAAAAACAACTTTCGATTTTTTTTTCTTAAGAAAGCCACTATCCTTAAGTTTCTTCTCTACAGATCCGAAGTCATTTTTATGTGTATGAAAATAGCTGTAATAGCTATTTTGGTTTATTCATTCAGTGTCTCTCAGATGAGGGTCTAGGTACTTTATATATAACTCTTTAGGTCCCTGATTACATCACTGTTCCACTCATCAAGAAAGTGATGCACAAGATTGTCAACTGTCATATAAACAGCAAAGAAAGTAAAGTAAATAGGTGATTGAACTTAATTTTTTTACATTCTAATATGCAAATATGTAACAAAGATACTTTCCCTTAATTGGAAATATCATGAAAATTCATACTTACTTTCCAGAAATGTTTTGTAATAGCGTACAACATTGGGATGATAAAGCTATAAGAAAATAAATAACAAGCATTACACTACTTCAAAATACAAACTTTTTACATACTTCATAATTGAAAACAACAAAGAAAGTGTTGTATTTATTTTTATTTCTAAAATTAAGCATTTTAAGTTATCTAGTGGGGTGGGAGATGTGGAGAAGGGTATAGGGGGGATAAATGGTGATGGATGGAGACTTGACTTAGGGTAGTGAACCCACAATACAGTGTAGAGATGATATGTTCTAGAATTGTGCACCTGAAACCTGTATAATTTTGTTATAATTTTGTCACCCCAATAAATTCAATAAAAAGGGAACAAAGTTATCATCTAATTCAGATTTTTTTCCATGGTTCTTTTTATATGCTACTTACCAAACTAATCTGAAAATAGCAATCTCCTATAGCCTTATCAAATAGAATTAAACACTGATTGTGCTTAACACTTAAATTAAACTAAAACAGAGAATTACGGAACTAGAAGAAACCTTAAGAATTCATTTAGACTGCCAGGCCCAGTACCACACACAGAATGCAGAGGGAGAAAACAAAACTGAAGCAATTCATGGTGAATACAGACCACCTTGCTCTTTACCTCTCTTCACCACCTAGGTATTTACATTCACTGTTTGTGTCTATTTACACTATCTGTGCCCTTTTATGCTCTCCAAAATGATTAGTAGGAAAACTGAAGTGAGAGTTATTATTGCTGCTGAAATTATAATAATTGACAAAAACTCCTTTCTTGACCCTGATACTTTCTTTCCTTAGGAAATGGACTAAAACAAATAGTCTATCTCATCAACTAGCAAGGCCCTAGCAGGTTTTAAATAATAGGAATCCAGGTAAGCAACCAGAACCATATTCTAGACCAGCCGTGGGCAAACTACGGCCCACGGGCCGGATCCGGCCCATTTGAAATGAATAAAACTAAAAAAAAAAAAAGACCGTACCCTTTTATGTAATGATGTTTACTTTGAATTTATATTAGTTCACACAAACACTCCATCCATGCTTTTGTTCCGGCCCTCCGGTCCAGTTTAAGAACCCATTGTGGCCCTCGAGTCAAAAAGTTTGCCCACCCCTGATCTAGACCCAGCTCACTGGCCAGGACTCTGCCAGACTTCATTTCTAATGAAGATACTGGATCAGCTTAGGACAGAAGCCACGTTCCAGCCTGTGTTATAATGAGACAGCACACTGCTGAAGGCTAGGCTATCCTAAGCGTGAGCAAACTACTACAATATAAAGGTCAGTTATAAGTAAGCTAGTTATGATAATATTTACTATAATTTGCAAATTGGAGTAAAGCTGTAAATATCGGTGCATAAAGATCATCTTATTCATGGTGACCGCTATGTCCCGGCACAGACGCTGTACAAACGTAACTAGTGGAGAACGAAGCGCGGGCAGTGGAGGGCTCTCCACGGGTGTCATAAGAGAACAGCGTCCGAAATGAATGTACAAGGAAGGAAAGCTGACACAGAAACCCACGCGTTCTTGGGTCCCAAAAAGAAATCCCAGTTCTCTTCTGACATGTTTATTCCTTCTCCCCAAACAAACCTTCATAATGAGAGTTAATTGACGTGTTACATTATGTCAGAATATCCTGCTCACGCTAATAAATAATAGCCCATCTGGAAAAGCCGTATTTTAGACTTAATAAGCCATATTTGAGGAATGTTAACAGCTTGGTTCCATTGACAAAAGTCAGGGCACTCTTAGTCATATTCTGATGCATATAACTAAGTAACCAAATATTCTACAATATAAGGAGAGAGAAATGGATATGTTCCCAATGAAAAGAGAAGGATTTTTTCATATAAGAATCACTCTGTGCTGTAAACTCTAATGTTCTGCCCCCCTTACCCTGATATAAACTGCAGAACGTGTTTCTATGGTTCAATGTCAAGCCTTAGGAAAAAAAAAAAGCTGGCTGAAATATCACCCCCTTAATATGAATTCTTTTAAACAGTAGATCTTAAACAGCCTGGAGAAGAATAGCCTAAAAACTTTACTTTCTTTTGATGGCATTTATTTAAGGGAAATACCTTCATAAACAAGAAAAAATATTTACCTGCTCTTTAATTATGGTTAATTCAGAAACAATATTCTTCACACTGCTGTCTCGATCTGTTTTATCCTTCCCAAAGGCTGGGTTATGTAAATTGACTTCTTTCATTGCTAAGAGATTTTGACCACTACGCTTCCTAACCTAACAAGACAAAAAAAAAAAAAAAAAAGAAATGAGGTGGAGGTAGAAAGGGGAGGAAAGAGATACATTAATAAGATCACATGATTAAAGCAAGTCATTTACATAAGTCCTGGAACTTTTCAAATTTTTTCTGTATTTACACTAAGCTCAGCTCAAACACTGGTATCTCCCAGGTCAATCTGCAATACTGCGCAGGATTTTACTACGTCAATACAGAAACACTGGTGTGAAATATGAGAATGTGCCATGCATGGGGACAAGCCATTGTGACTATTTTTTATGAGAGATTAATGATGGTTTTTCTCTTCAAAAATCAGTAATCGATTTCTAAGGCTGAAAGTTAAGATAAGACAACACTGATGCAACTATATGATGGACAAAAACAATCATTCTAATTTTTATATCTATTTTTCACTACTTTTCAATGAGGGGGCTCCAACTCAACTGAGTGTGGGTGTGCAAGTGGGACATAATGGTGTGCTTGGGGACAGAAGAAAGGTTGTTCTCCAAGGGCAAAGTCACCTTGTAAACACAGCCGAAAGCTCCACTTCCAAGATGATCCAAAATTGCGTAGTTGCCTATATATTTCGAAGGAGCTTTATTCTGATTAATACTTTCAATATTTTCAGCAATTTGCATCAGTTCATCCTCCTAACCAAAAATAAATAAATAAAAAGAAAGTGGGTTGCTCTGATAAGTTCCATCCTGACCACATAGCAGCCTGCCAAATTTTAAACTCGCGACTTACCACTAATACATTCAACTTTGAGACCAGTTCTTCATAAGCACTGATATCACGCACGTAATGTCCTATGTCAATGAAGACCTCAAACAAGTCGGTGGGGAAAAGTCTACGGGGAAAAACACACACGCACACTGTTGCGCATTCCTTCCATATTGGATCTAGCTCATTCACAGATTAATTAAAAACACTTCACTTCCTTAGGTTATGGACCAAGTGGGAGGAAATACCAGCTTATCTCACAAAAGTGAATTATAGCCACAGCTCGTAAAGGTAAGGAAAGCCAATGGAAAGTTTAGAGATCTGCTGTACAGCATTTTGCTAGGGTCAACAGCACTGTATTGTACCATTAAACATTAGTTAAGAGGGTATATCTCATGTTATGTGTTCTTTACTACAATAAAAATAAATAAACATGATACAGATTATAGACATACCTTATTTGTAAGATATTTGGGGGTATAGGTATTAAACATGTTACAAAGGGATGTTCACTGGATGTTTATTGAGTACTGGGCATTTTCATAAATGCTATTAGATTCAGTCCTCATATGAGCCCTAGGAGGTAAATATTAACCCAATTTTTTAATGTCTTATGAAGATAAAATAAAAATACAGGTAAATGAGGAAAAAAATTGAGAGATTTACCATAATTTCCAAGATATTGGATAAAGGGTTTATTACAATCTTTATATCCACTCAAAATGAATGATTTGGGGCCTTGAAATTAAAGATTTTAATAAATGAATAATTTCCTTTCCTTCGCCCCTCTAAATTCAAGCACCATATGGAAATAGAATAAGAACATAAAATGCTCCATGCTTCTAAGCAAACAATATTGCATTAACTCGAGCTTTTCTTTCTAGTCTGCCTTATCAATAACCTTCCTGTAAGATCTTGGGCCTGTGATGTTGACTAACCTGCCCAGCTAAACGGCATGCAGACCACACCTGTAGGGAACCAGGGGCTGCTTCCCCAGGCGGTGACTTTTGTCGTGCTCACCAGCACAGCCTCCGACCCAAACACATCAGCCTCCTCCCCTTCCCATAAACCCCTACCCTCTGGCAGCCATCCAGGCAAATCTTCTTCTTTCTGCAAGAGGAAATAACTACCTCAACTGGAACTTATGAATGGGCTAACCCAAGCACAGGTTTTAATGCCATCCATTTAAAATGTTCAGGTCTAAACAAAGAGAGAGAGAAACTAAAACGACAGCAGCCACATGTCATGAAGGAGAGTTGGACTGATATCATGATTCATGCTCTTCCGTCATGTCGTTCATTTTCGGTGTTAAGATATCCCTGGGGTAGCTCAGCTTTCTCTGTGGATACCCCGAAGCCTGGAGCCCCGGGTTCTGCATGCTGACTCGTCTTCCCTTGCTGTCTGCATCTAAGGCAGCTACCTGGAGACAGGTCAGTCTTGGGAGGGCTGGTCGCTTACATTTCTCGAAGCTCCTACCTTTTGAAGAGCGGCCTGTTTCTTTCCATGCTGAAGAGAAACCTCAAGGCTCTGAAAGCGTAACACTGGAAAAGACAAGGACGTGTGATTCTCCAAAGGCAGCTCCAGAAATGGAAGAAAACCTTGCAGGCTAAACTATCAGGAGGTAAACGTTAAAGTGGTTTTATGAGTGTGGCTGATCTACGTGGGAGCCAATGCTTGTTTTTAAAGAGCACTTATGTCGCAGAAATGCTAGGGATCTTGGCCTGGGTTCACTCGGGACTTGGCACGCATTCCTTTCTAGAAAGTACCAAGTGAGCACAGAGACAAGAAAGAAAATCCCTCCGCTGAGAAAGCCAAGCGTCCAAGGAGCTCCGGGAGCGCAGGGCTGGTTTGGTTTCCAGCCTGCCACGCATGCCTCCATGTTTACATGGGCCCCGTGAGAAAATAAACACGAGTCACGATGACACACAGAAATAGCCGCGGGCACACTGGACTCGGACTTGACAAATGGGTCTCTTGGGTCAAGAGTCTCCAGCGTTCCCCAAATAGACCGATCTACAGCCGCTCCTGTGAGACTGGCCTGGAGAAAAAGAAACGTCTGACATTTGGCAGCGCCGAGAAATGAAAAGACAGCCTCCAGCCTGCGTCTGCACCCGCACCACAGGCCGCCCCTGGGGTGACACGGGTCTGCTGAGCTTGGGTCTGAAATCGTTTCAGAAAATCAGTGATCTGAATGCAGTGGAAGGTTCACACACACACAGCTGCCCAGGGGAGCCCGACGGGTGAAAAAATGACGTACCGGAGCCGTGAGGGTCATGGCGACTGAGGGAGGGTGGAGAACACGTGTGTTCCTCGAAAGCCATTTCAATGTGACTTTTAAAAACCCTCTCCTGTTTCACAAAGCGCGTCGACAGGATGGGTTTGACTGTGTCTGTGCTTGTTACGTCCATGCTCTAAGCCCAGGGAATCCTGTTAGCAGTCACTCCCCCCAAAACACGAATTGTCCTGGGCCCAGGGCTGTGCATCTGCAGGCACTGAGAACATTCAGTCCCACGCCCTGTGTCCTCCTTCCTAGCTCTGCCAAAGCTGTGGCTGCCGGCCCTGAGACCACCGAAGGCTCTCTGCTGGGTTTGCCCACCATCCTGGGAAATAGCTCTTCAGTCAGATTGGAGGCAAAGAAGGTTTCGTACTTTTTTAAATGACTGGTGAAAAAGGATGAGCAGCTACCATAAAGACCTATTTAAAATCTGACTTTATCACTCCAGTGTCACAAGCGACCCCTGATGCCCACTCCTCGAAAAAGCACTCAGGAGTCCAGCCGGGGTGGCTCAGTGGTTCAGCGTTGACCTATGAACCAGGAGGTCAGGGTTTCCAGTCAGGGCGCATGCCTGGGTTGCAGACTCAATCCCCATTGTGGGGTGTGCTGGAGTCAGCCAATCAATGATTCTCTCTCATCATTGATGTTTCTATCTCTCCCTCTCCCTTTCTCTCTGAAATCAATATACATACTTTTTTTTTAAAGCACACAATACCTCGCATAATATGTCCCCATCTTATCTATGAGGCCTCACCTCCAGAAGTACCCTCTCCCCAAATACACCCAGCTTCACTGAGCAGCCTCAGCACTGAACTGGAAGCTGTCAGGCTCCCACACTTTGCATATACTGTTCCCTCCATGTGGATGCCCTTCCACCCTGTAGCAGATGCTATTGGTGCCCTGCTCATATCCCTGCATCCATCTGGCAAATCTTTCCTCATCCATCGAGATCCCTTTACAGCAGTGGTTCTCAGCCTTCTGGCCCTTTAAATACAGTTCCTCATGTTGTGACCCAACCATAAAATTATTTTCATTGCTACTTCATAACTGTAATGTTGCTACTGTTATGAATCGTAATGTCAATATCTGATATGCAGGATGGTCTTAGGCGACCCCTGTGAAAGGGTCGTTCAACCGCCAAAGAGGTCGCGACCCACAGGTTGAGAACCACTGCTTTACAGGTTTTCCTTTGTAAAGGTGAAATGTTAGTAACTGGGGTCCATGCTTGATTTTCAACTCATTATTTTCTGCTACTCAAGCAATACATATTCTTTCAAAATAGAACTAACTGATAAGCAAAGAAATATCTAAATAAAATCACCTAATTCCCTTCCGCAGGCAACGTAAAGTAAGCCTTTTACTTTAACTGCATTTGCTTCCACGCCAGCCTCCCTCACCAGGTATTTTCCTGCCCAGTTAGTGCAGGGACCAGCCCTAAGCTAAAAAATCATAGATTAGATTATCAGAGTTTCCCCACATTTCAGTAACTTGATATTGAAGAGCAACAGAGATGTTTGTTACCTGTAGTAGATTAGTTTTTACTGCATTCTTTTGTTTGTTCGGTAAAATCAATTTTGCTATGGTATACACACCATTCTCCTGGAAGAATAAAGGGCATGTGGTCAGGGACCAGGGACAATGCCACCGAGACACACAAGCATAAAGAAGCAACTGAACAGCTGAAACTGGTTTGGCTCAGTGGATAGAGCGTCGGCCTGCGGACTGAAAGGTCCCAGGTTCCATTCCGGTCAAGGGCATGTACCTGGGTTGCGGGCACATCCCCAGTGGGAGATGTGCAGGAGGCAGCTGATTGATGTTTCTCTCTCATCGATGTTTCTAACTCTCTATCTCTCTCCCTTCCTCTCTGTAAAAAATCAATAAACTATTTTTTTTTTTAAAAAAAAGAAGCAACTGAACAATCCCCCAAACTGATGTCATGTTATAGTTAGTATAATCTGGGAGCTTCAAGTAAATATGACAAGACAATACTAAAAGTGTGTATCTTTTACATACCAAAGACTACAATCACAACCTTAAAACTTCAATTGTCTTTAAAGATTATAAATAATAAAGTATATCAATCTAATACTTTATAAAATACTTTAGAGTAGGGGATAGAAAGGTACTTAAATATCTCTTTAATCTGTATACACTGCCTTTTAAATACCTAATTATGAAAGGTAATTTCTCCTTTTATAGTTTTTTAATAAAGTAATATATCTGTTAATTATTATGGAAAAATAAAAGAAACAAGAATAATAATTGTCAGGGATTGTGAATAAACACATTTTTACATTTAAAAAAATAAAAAAAGAGAACAAAATGAACATTATTCATGAAAACACAGTTAACATCTTTCTAAACTTCTGTTCTTTTTAAGCCAAGCACGTTAAAAGGAGGACAAGAATAAAAATGGAATTCTTTAAGTTAAATAAGACATATTAAAAGATTTTAAAACCATGTGATGGGATCCCCAAAGCTACGTTCTGGGACACACAGCTGGACCAGCCCAGGGAGCCCCCCTCCCGGGCAGCGGCACACGTACCTGAACCACCTGGTGGGCGTTGGTGTCGTTGAGCACCAGCTCGGTGAGGGCCGCACAGCAGGCTGGAACGAGAACCGCCAAGGTCAGGTCTCATCGCTGTGACTGCGGGACCGCATGGGCACGTCACCATCTAACCCCAGGGAATCTGTCAGCAGTCAGCCCCAGAACCCACATCTTCCTCAGGCCCGGCTCTGGGGGAAGGGGACTCTCCTCTGTATGTAATGTGTGCGCACGTACAGCCCACAGAAGCCTTTTTAGTGAGCACTTACTGTGCACCAAGAGGCAGGGACCAGATCTGTCTGGTTCACTGGAATCCCCAGTGCCAACATGTGCCTGCCATTGAGCAGGTGCTCAATAAATACGCCCACACTGGTTGAATGAATGAGGTCTTTAAGTATATTATCCAAACTGATCCTTATAATCAGAGTATGTGCAATGATTACCAGTTTTACTGATGAGAAAACCGAGGTTATGAGCCTAGGCCACAGAACTATTAAATGGAAGGGGCCAGGGGTCCGAAGCCAGTAACAAAGCTAACATCCGCTCTCTTTCCATCTGACCTTTCTGTTGACCTCTTGGTGTGTATAGGTATAAGACATGGAAGGGGGAGGAAAGTTTGTGCTGTCATGAACCTGCAAGTCCAACACTGGTACCAACAAGTTTCGGGAAGCCACATGGATTTAATTTCACTTTTTTTAAAACTTATAAATCATGCCTAATTAATACTATCATACTAACTTTATAAAGAGAATAATAAGCCCTAGCCAGTTTGGCTCAGTGGATAGAGCATCAGCCTGTGGACGGAGGGTACTAGGTTCGATTCTTGTCAAGGGCACATACTTCATTTTCAGGCTCCTCCCTGGCCTGGGCCCTGGTTGGGGCTCATGCAGGAGACAACCAATCAATGTGTTTCTCTCACATGGATATTTCTCTCTGTCTTTCCCTCTCTCTTCTACTCTCTTTAAAAATCAATGAAAGAAGATCCTTGGGTGAGGATTTAAAAAAATAATAAAAAATAAAAAATAAAGAGAATAATCAGACAATAAATATTAAACAGTACCAAATAGTAAAACATAGTAATATGCTATAAATACCTGCTTGAAGAGAGAAAGTATTTTCTTGTATTTCCCGAGGGCTCAAGTCTTCTGACAAATGGAGCTGCTGGATGCGGCCTGCCGCATTCGCACTGGACAGGCTTCCGATGGAAGAGCGGTCAGAAACAAAATTCCTATCTCTGGAAGAGAAAAGTTAGTGCATAGATCAGTTTAACAACTCTCCTTCCTCGTCAGTGCTTTCTGAGTCCTGTTGAAAAAATCTTTGCAAAAACAGAGCGAGAGCAAGAGCGAGAGCGAGAGAGAGAGAAGTGGGGGAGGGAGGGAGAAGGAAGGGAGGGGAGGAGAGAGGGAGGGAGGGAAGAAGGAAGGAAGGAAGGAAGGAAGGAAGGAAGGAAGGAAGGAAGGAAGGAAGGAAGGAAGGGAGGAAGGAAGGAAGGAAGAGGCCTCTCCCAGGTCATGAAATTTTCTTCTGTTATCTTTATTGTTTCACCTTCCAATCCACCTAGAATTGTTTTCTTATATATGGTGTGAGGTAGGAGTCATTTTTTTCTTACGTTCCACCTTTTCTTTCTCTTTCTTTTTTTTTTCTTTCTTTCTCTAAGAATATGATTACTGAACTGACTCAGCACAACTTATTGAAAAGACTGTCCTTTACCACTGTTCCCTTTGGCAACTTTTGATCTTGAACTCTATCCTGCTGCAGTCAATTCACCTGAATGCATCTGAGTCTTCATCATGTGCCTTCTTTTTCCATGAAATTCCAATCTTCATTTATTTTAGAAAAGTTCTTCTGTATTATTCCTTTTGTTTTATTCTCTAACTCAGGAATGTCAATCAACCCTACATGGACACCCCATCTTCTGCTGGACAAATCTTTCATTCTCTAATTGCTCTTATTCCTTTGTCTTTCTCCTCTGCATTATGTGTAATTTTTTTCAAGCTTGCTCATCCTTTTCCTAATTCCAGTTTCTAGTGAATTTAGCAGTTTTGTGTAGGTTATTCAATCTTTGTCTTCTTTCCTAGCTCGCAACCTCTCTCCTCCCCTTTCTATTACCCTCTCCTCTTATCTTTAATCTCATTTCCTAAACTTCCTGTACTGTTTAACATCTTTGATAAAATAAAACATTTGTTTTTCTGTTTATGTAATGCAACATCTTCCACAATAGAGTCTTTATGTCTTTTATCTGCTTTGTTCCCTTTTGTTTTATGTGGCACCATATGTTTTCATTTGTTTATTTTTTGACAGCATCTGCCTGGATTTCTGTGCCTAAATATAATGTGGATAGAGCCTCCCTTATCATCTGGATCCACTGGTGACTGCAGGTGAATGGGGATGAACAGGCTCCCTGGAAGCTGCCCTGACAACAACACCTGTTCATACTCAAGCCAGCAGAAAACCTGGCAACCTCCATGCCTCGAACCAGCTCGAGGCAGCTCAGGAGCAGGCACAGGCTCTGAAAGGATATTGTTTATCCAGGTGGGGTAATAAATTCTCCCAGAGCACTGAGACATATTTCACATAGAAAAAGTGTTGACATCTTTCATCTTCCCAGAAGAGTATTCTAACATTGCACCATATAAATGGACCGGGAAAATGCCTCGTTAGACGTGAAATAACTCTTTTCTCTCAAGGATAGTTATGGCTTGAGCCAACGAGGAAATATGGTTCCTTGAGTTAAACTCAGTACTATGTGGTAAAAGGATAGGTTTTTGTCTTTGAAGTATTGCTTAACTATTATAGAATTTAATTTCATCATCACGAAAATAACTTTCCCCGATGAGGTAACCCATAGCTGTTGTAATAATCATATTGACAAGTAATAATAACCACTATCGACATCACCATCATCATCCTATAAACTAAAGCAGAAACAAAAGTTTCTCAAATGTAATTATGTTGACCAAGGGATTAGCTTATGTACTAATGAAAGATTTATAATTTGTTCTTTAAAGTATTTGAGATCTTTATGTGATATTCAGGAAAACAAGTAAGTTGTCTACATTTTTTTTTGTATTGGTAATGACAGAAATCGCTAACAAAGCTACAGTTCTTATCTCTACAGTCTGTTCTTATGCTTTGGAATGTTCCCTCAGAAAAAAAAAAAAGAACTGATAACATGTAATTCTGCAATATCCCTAGAGGCATTACAAACACAAAGTCTGAATAATATTGATTTGATAATATCTAGTCATATTAAAATTGACAGGTCACTCTGCTTTTATTAGCATGGGCTAATATGCCACTGATCACAATGTGAGCCCTTTCAGCAGGCATATTTCTTTGCAACTTTGATTCACCACCTATAGCATTGAATTATGCTTTATAATAATTCTAGGTAATAGAACCTTCCCATTGATGGTACCAAAAGATGTTGTTATTCAACATTTCCATATATCTACTACATGTAATATAGTAGTTATTACAACATCAAGAGAATTTCAATTTGAAATGATTTTAACAAACTCATACTCATGGCTTTGAATGCCATTGGAATTCTGCTTTTAAAAGACAGATAATAAGGGTCAACCCACCTAGGGCACCACACTGAAGATTAGAGAGAAAAGAAGAGTAATTGGACCAGGGTCAGAACCATGGCGATCATTTGATTAACAATATTTTCTCCTATTTTAACTAAATATTCTACATCTTTTCCTTAAATGTAGGCTTTGCTTTCTCTTTGTAGGTGAATGACATATATGTACACACAGACATCTTAATAAAACAGTCATTTTTGTACTTGTTGGGATTACAATGGGCATATACTGATTCAAGAAAAAGATGGCAAGACAAATGTTTTCAAATATGGGTTATTGAGTTTCCATTCAACCTATATTTGCAGCCTGATGGCCTCCTACCTGCCTGGCACTGTGCTGGGGCTGGTGATGTAAAGATAAACACTTCGGGGCTCCCAAGGAGCTGAAAAAGCGGATGCCCCCACATGGATTTAGAGCATGTTTGACTGCAAAGCATGAATGACAGAGACCAGGAGGGAGCGAGCTGAGCACATTTCCAATCTGCAATCAGTGACTGGGGCAGCCGTGGGCAAACTACGGCCCGCGGGCCGGATCCGGCCCGTTTGAAATGAATAAAACTAAAAAAAAAAAAAAAAGACCGTACCCTTTTATGTAATGATGTTTACTTTGAATTTATATTAGTTCACACAAACACTCCATCCATGCTTTTGTTCCGGCCCTCCGGTCCAGTTTAAGAACCCATTGTGGCCCTCGAGTCAAAAAGTTTGCCCACCCCTGGACTAGGGCAAAGTGGGCCAACGCCCACCCTCACTCACCCTCGTAAAATATGAAGCAGCTGCTTGATGCCTCCCCAAATGCGGATTTCCACACTGGTCTCGGGGTCCTCGCAAACCTGCACCAGGATCCAGACCACGCTCCAGAGCAGCTTCAGGTGGTCAGAGTGGAGCAGGCTGAGGAGGACAGGGATCCCTTCGTAGAGCTTCACCTGCTCCTTCACCTGCGGCTCGGCACAGAGGAGGCGCAGCAGCTCCGCAGTCAGCCTGAAAGGCAGGCGGTGAGGATGAGAGTCAGGCAGTAGTGGGTCATTGACTACATCTAGACTAGAGCTATCATCACTGCATGAAGGATACGTCTAAGGCTGTCTAAATCACAGGCCAACATGCATTTTCTGTGAAGGGCTGGGCCACAGCCAAATGTTTTCAGCTTTGCTGGCATATAGGCTGTCACAACTACCCAGTCATGCCAAAATGTGCAAAAGCAGCCATAGACAACCCATAGACAAGCCTGGTGGTGTCTCAATAAATCTTTATTTACAAAATAGGCAGGGGGCCAACTTTAGCTTTCAGGTCACGGTTTGCTGACTGCTGTTCTAAGTCATATTCTCATTGTACCCCCATTGGTCTGGCTAAAAAACTTCTAACCAGCAAATCGGTGTCAGATACATACAATGGGACCTGTATTGTGCTCAAGACACAAGAAAGATAAGCTTTATCCTGGTCTTCAGCAACTTACTATGTGGTTGCAAAAACAAGACATTAATACCAAATGGCAAAAACACTGTAATACAGGAGAATTAGCCAAGTCTTTAAAGATAGTTCCACAGGTACTCACCCCACTGTGTCTAAACTCAAAGACATTATCCTCCTCCCAAAATCGGCTCTTCCTCTTTTGTCCCTGATCTTGATTCATGACACCACAGAAGAGTGGAAATCATCTCAACCTGCCACTGCCAATCAAGAGCCTTCAGTGCCCGTTTCCTGGGCAACTGCTGGGATCAAGTCTCTTGTAAGTCGTGCAGCTAGCTGACCCCAGAGCGCCTCCCATTCTTGTAATATTTGATTATGCTCCAGGTATAAGCCCCTCTGTCATCTACATCTCCAATATTCTCATTCCCTTCAAAATTCCTTTCCCCTGAGGCAATTTTCCATAGCTCCTCTCCCTCCTCACTTTCATGCTGTGACATTCGGAACATATGTTCTTTGGTAAAAAGTGTTCTTTACCTCTCAGACTTTCTACACAGCACATTCCTTCCTTGTTCTACGTGGATCTTGTGCGGCTGTATTCCCCACCCCATGGCCCCCACACACTGCCTTCAGAGTAATCTTCCCCCCAAATAAACCTGATCCTTCTTAAAATCTTTCTGTGAGCCCCCTTGCTATTCATGATAAAAAAAAAAAAACTACACTTTCTTTAGCACAAAGGGCCCATCATGACCTGACTAATGATGTTTTATTGCCTTGGCCATTAAAAATGGACATTAATGGGGTTATTGTGCAGCTCAGATGGGTGAACACACAGAAGGACTTAGAGCAGGGCCTAACCAAAATTAGCTGTGTTTTTAATGTGTCATTAATACTGTCTAGTCTAGGTTTCTGGCACTTTCCCTCCTGCATTCTTGGCTCCAGCTGTGCCCGACCATGCAAGATCCTCTAACACATACCATTTCAAGTGGGAGCATATTCTGTTTCCACTCGCTCTCTCCCTCTGCCTCGATCACTCCTCCTGCCCTTGGGAAACCGCGTGCCTCCTCGGAGGTTCTGCTCTATGCTCCAGCGCACCAGGGACCACACCACGGACCTCAGCACGGACGGTGCTGTGGCAAAATCTCTGGTGTGCGTGACTGTCCTCCTCTCCTACACTATTCACTCGTATCTTATTCATCCGTGGTTCGCTAACACTTGTGCAGAGGCTGTTAGTTGGGTGAATAAGTTCAGATAGCCAAGTCTTTAAGGATAGTTTGTAAAAGAAAGATAAAATGGCCCTGGCTGGTTTGGCTTAGTGGGTGGAGCATTGGCCTGTGGACTGAGGGGTCCCAGGTTCGATTCCGGTCGGGGGCGCGTGCCCGGGTTGCGGGCTCATTCCCCGGTGGGAGGGCTTGCAGGAGGCAGCCGATCAATGATTCTCATCATTGGTGTTTCTCTCTCTCTTTCCCTCTCCCTTCCTCTCTGAAATCAATAAAAATATATTTTAAAAAATGATAAATGGCTTTAAAGAAAATCTAGGGGGAGGGGGGTTACTATGAATTTAAGTGTCGAGTTCTATTACTTGACTTTCTGTTATCTATTTTGCCTCTTTAGAAAATTATTTACTTGACTACATATCAAATGATGTTGGCTGCAACTCTATTTAAAGACAATCTAATAACTATCTGTATATAGTAATTCTTTAGAGCAATATGTAGTTCAAGTGAATGATTTAATTTTACACTAGTTTCTGTTTTGAGTTATAAAAACAGGAGGTCAGGAAACAGGCCAGTACCTGTCTTAATTTATTTTACTGGCCTTCAGCAAAATAGATTTAAGCAATTAATCATTTCTCCAACACACAATCTGAAATGACTAAAAATAGAGCCATGTCAGATTTTCTTTCCTTAAAGAGACAAGATGTAAATAAATGCAATAAGAAATATATTAAAGATGTGATCATAAGATTTATACAATTTGATTCTATGCCCAGATCTAGAAGTAATATAAGACTAAAGAAAGATAAATCAATATACCACTTTGCTCTACTTACTTCATATAAACTTAAATAGAAAACAAATGCAAAGCTGACTCATGATATTCAGTTAATAATGTAAAAAACATGAGATAATAAAAAAATAATAACCATTTTCATCAAATATAAGACATTGCCTTTTTCCCTGTGAACAGTCCTACCTTTTGGAAAGTAAGTCATATTCATGTAAAATCATCAGCAGATTTTCTACAATGTTGAGTTCACTTATCTTCTCCCTACATTCTGGACTACAAATTGAAAACTATTAGTAACTACTAAAAACATGGTTTACCATATTCACTTATTTAATATCCCAGCTCTCATATTATCTCAAGAGGAAAACAAAATGCATTATAACTCCATGGGGCAGGGCAGCATCAAATTCCAACATTCAATTAACATTATAGGACATAAATCTGTTTAATAATAGTATGATGATAACTTAATTCCTTTTCTGCAAAGGGAATCATGCTGTTCACCAAAAAAGTAATGGTCAGTACTATTCACAAGAGCTAAAATATGTAAATGAACTATTTGTCGTTTGACAGATGAATGAATAAGGCAAATGTGATACAGATGATTGAATATTATTCAGCCATGAAAATAAGAAACATGGATGGACATGGAGGGCATTACACTAAGTGAAAGAAGCCAGGAAGAGAAAGGCAAATACTGTATGTGGAATCTAAAAATAGCATCAAAACAAAAAAAGCTAATTAAGTAGAAACAGAGAATAGAATGGTGGGTGGGTACCAGGGTCTGGGAAGAGGAGGAAATGGGAATATATAGGTTAAAGTAAAGACATAAACTTGCAGTTATAAGAAGAATGAATCCTGAGGACCTAATGGTGACTACAGGTACTAATATGGCATTGTATACTTGAAAGTTGCTGAGAGCAGATCTGTGTTCTTATCACACACACAGAGTTAACTGCGTGAGGTGATAGATGTATTAATTACGTTGATCTTGGTCATAATTCCACAATGTATATAAATCATCATGTTGCACACTTTAAATACATACAATTATATTACAACTGTTTCCTATAAAGTTGGAGAAAAAACTCAAAGAGAAAAAAAAAAAAGCAATGACTCACTTATTGGCATAAAATATACTTGTAGCTTTTTTATTTTAAGTAATCACATCTATAAGAGGACAGGTTATTTAGGGTTTTTTTTAAAGGTAAAATTGTTTGAAAATGTTGTAGATGTCAAAATAAGTATACAGGAAAGAATGGAAAAAAAGGTTAGGGAAATTTAATTGTCAAAGAAATACTGTAGTAATTTTGAAAGTAAAAGTAACTAAACATTGAATGACAGACTAGGTAAATATTTCTGGTTAGGGGAAAAAAAGAAAGAAAAATTTAAACTGTGATTTGCCTTTCCAACAGCTTAAAATTTAAAATGATGCTTTTCTATACAAAATCCTCTTAAATATATATGTTAATGGAATGCCATGCTTATTTTTCTGAGTAGGTAGCAAAGTAACTAGAGAAACTAATCTATTTGGTATCTCTGCCACTAAATTGCTACAGTAGTAGAACTGGACAGTACATCAAAATACACTTACCTTTCAGCCAAACTAGCTAGAGCCAGAAGGGCACCCAACAGAACACTGGTATCTCGGGCACCGAGTAAATTTACTAATGTCTGAAAAAATGAAGTAAAAGAAAGTTTAATTGCTTAAGTACTACACACTTCTTGTACAGTATGTTTCCATGTAAAGATCATAAAGGCTTAACCTCAGAGGGAGTTCTGTTAAACCAGTGGTTCTCAACATTGGCTGCACATTAGAATCACTTGGGAATCTTTGTAAAATCCTGATTTCTGGGCCTCATCATTAGTAACAAAGAAACAGAATTTCTGGAGGATGAGGCCCAGAAATCAAGATTTTACAAAGATTCCCAGGTGATTCTAATGTGCAGCCAAGGTTGAGAACCACTGCTCTAGAACCTTGTAGCCATTCCTTGCCCAGGACAGAAAGGAAAAGGGGCCAAGCCACATGGCCAGCCTGGTTCTCACACTTCCCTCTATTGTCTTTTCAAGACAAGAGCTGTGATCTAAAAGTCTTCCCTCTGGTGCCACATGGAATGTATTTCTATGAGTATACACATTGCATATGTTAATTTGTAAGCACACACCTAGGATCATGGCTTTGCAACATTTAAATTAAGTAATAAACTTAGCTGGTATTAAGTGATATTGGGGGGTGGATTTCAGAAACCCCTGATTTGCTCCTTGGGCTGATAGAGAATATGAGAGGGTTAGCAGAGATTTATAAATTGAGGCTCGGTTAGCAGATCTCAGTTATAATGACATAGAGCTTGACCGCAGGACTCTGAACCCCACGCAGCATGAGCCATTGCCACATGGAGCTAAGTCTTGGCTTTCCAGGACCACTCACCTTGTGGGCGCCGCTTGTGGTGACCCATTCTCTTTGGTCTTTGACAGCAGCAAGCTTTTGGAAAATATCTATAAAAGAAAGGAAATAACTCAAAGAGGGAATTCGGAACTTAAGGAGGGTGGTACTCCTAGCACCTCACGCCTGAAGCATTGACGGGCAAGCAGAGAAAGGGCAATGGGAAAGGAGACAGCACAGAAGGAACGATGGAGGGAGGAGGAACTGGGTGATGTGTGGTTGTGTTTTAATTCCAGAAGTACCTGTCAAGCTCAGCTAGTATTTATTGTATAACACTATTATCTAATGAAATAAGGGAGGTAGCAAAAAGGCAAAGCTTTCCTTCCACCTAAAGTTAAATGAGTTTCTTAACTTCGTTATAAGTCCACAGAGAAACCTGTCTTTCCAAGACCCTCCCCATAAAGATGTCAGCTTGACAGAGAGGAGCGGGAGGCCAGCAGATGTGACGGACCCAGCAGGAGTCCTCGGCTGAGGGAAGCGGTTGTTCTCAAAAAGCCTTCCTGATGCTCAGGGCTCACCACCTACACTTCTCTCCCTGTAACTGAATCAGGGTGCTGTCCAGTAAACAGACACGGGCGGGAAGCCAGCCTGCTCACAAGGAGAGTGGGCTGGGGACCCCCACAGCAGGAAGGCTCTGGTCGTCAAACCCGAACAGGACGGAAGGCGGGGCTGGGAAGAGCCTCCAGAGAGAGAAGGCTGGGTGACCAGAGAACAGCTCACCACACAGACCAATGATTTCACATTATTGGTAATCACATTAAGGCTTTTTCTTTTATATGCTTTTGATGTTCCAAATGTTTGGAGGTAGGCATCATTATTAGCCTAACTTTATAGATGAAAATTGAATAGCCTCTGACATTAATAGGAATTAGAGGAACCAAAAAATATGTTTATCAAAATCTGCTGGTATGGAAGTCTCTCTTGCAATATATAGCGAAAGCTTGGGCTCAATGAAAATATTCTGAAACATGAAATTGGGCTTTTCAAGGTAACAGTTGTGATCTAGAAGTCTTCCTTCGGGGCATATTTTGGCACTGACTATAACAATTGGCATGGAGTCTCAACACATAAATGTTCAAAGTGTCCCTTTTCCTGCTGCGCTGCAAACACCGTGTTGCTTATTCTGCACGTGCAGAGTTGGCTTTGCCCCGCCCACCGCCGGCCATGCTTACATGTCATGTTGACCAGCTTGCCCACACTGTGCTGCTCCTCGCCGTAGCTGAGGTACTCAGTGGCCACGATCTCCATGTACTGCAGGAGGGACCAAACCAACAAGTCAGAGGAGAAGACACCAAAAGCACACAAGCAGGTGACAAGATTGTGCACTTCTAAAAATGAGCTGTAGGTGGCGCAAGAGATTCACCAAATAATAGTGCTTCCGGGCCCATTTCATTCAAGTGCAAATAGGTGACTGCACTTCTGGATTCTTTGCCTTCTCTTGCATGCCCTGAAGTTAGGGAGGGCCCATGCAAAAACTGCATAAACTCTCAAAAGTCCCCCAATAATTTGTAGATGAATAGGTTTGTAGTGTAATTTAGTCTCCAAGTATAAGATACAAATAAGATGCATAATATGTAGTACATAGAATTTTATTTCTTCAATGTGACTTTTTAGTAGAATTTAATTTCTGATATTATAATGGAGGTAAAGTGGATAAGAATGTCATTTACAATTTTATGAAAGACTATTTCATTAAATGAGGTAAATCTCCAGCCAACTTTTTAAAATCTTAAAAACAAAAGCTAGATACGTTGCACCCATTTCCCAAAAATGAAAATAACATAGATTTAACATTAAACTGCCATTAAACTTCATCTTCCTTTCATCATTCAGAGTGAGTTTTGAGGGCCACAGACTTCTTATGAAAACCATTTTTCTGTACATGCTATGGGTTTGGGGAGAATGGACTGTTTCAATTCAATGCCACGTCATGCCATGTTTTGGCAAATTAGCAAACTCAAACATTTGATGAGCTCAACACATGTATTCTCCTGCTTACTTTCCCTCAGTAGTTACCAAAGCTGAAAAATAAATGAAGTTAAAATCATTCCTCACATTGTCATTTACTGGGTAAAATTTTAGTGAGCACAGTCATTCTTTTCAAAAGCGTGAGAAAGTTGCGAACAGCTTCATCGCCAATATTTTCTCCCATCACTGGGTACGGGCAGCACTGAGGACTGGGCCTGCCAGCCAAGGTCTATTTCTTTTCATTACTAACTAAAGACATGTGACCTTTAATAGCACTTTCTCGTTTCAACAGGCTAGGTAAAGTGAGCCCAATTAGCCAGAACAAAATGTCATGGGTCCCGCCCTGCCCCGTGAGTGTCCTGCCTCACACTCTCACTTATTAACCCTGCCTTCTCCTCCCCTGGGCAGGCAGCCTATGGTTTGAAAAAGCCATCCTCTGTCACATACCTATGTAATCCTCGCCCAAAGCCATGGCGCAAAATGGAAAGGCAAGACCAGCCATCGCAAAAGGAATCTTACCTGAGCTAGGCTTTCAATCCCATCCAAGCTGTAGAGTATTTCCTAACAAAACAGAAACAACAGAGCATACATAAAAGATGGGGGAAAGTTGTATTTTGCATGCAATTTCTTTATTAATTCATAAGATTTAGAATTATTTTATGAAGGTCCACATTCTAACATCAATGTGAAAAACTTGAATGCTTGTCGTACTACATTTAAGATATACTATTAATTAAAATAATGAAATTTGGATTGAGAATCAGAAAATATAAATATGCTCATAACTTCAGCCAGACTCCTCACTTTTTCACCTTCTCCAATGTCATCAGAAACAGGTAGAGCTCAAAGGAATGGTTAGATATTGCTCCCTTTCATCCTCTCATGCTGCAGATAGGCCAACTAAAACCCAGAAAGGTAAGCCATGTGCCTAAGTGACAAGCCACGATAAGAGTCCAGGATCACCAAATTCCCAGACCCTTCCTCTGGGCTTCAGCCTGGTCTGGGGACTGAGTGGAAACATGGAATCTCCTGCTGACTCACACTGAGTTTCAACAAGATCAGACTAGACTGCAGGCTTCTCCTTAAAATGATTAGGCTAATGGTCTTCTTAAACCTGCGCTCTGAGCCAGGGTGAGCGTCATCTTTGCCAAATGTCTCCCAACACAGGTCTTAAAATCCAATTCCCAGTCAGAAGGCACCTCAGCACAATCCCAAAGCTTCCTGAAAGTGCCAGTGAGGAAGAGGGGGAGTGGGAGGCTGGAGACTAGCTTGGAACTATGAATAGGAAGTGTTCTCGGGTGGTTCCCACTGACATTTGTTTTCAGGCCAACGTAGTTCAGGTGGCCCTCACCTGTTTAATTAAAGCTGTATTGACGTCTCACTTCTTACTTAACATGCATACAAGGAAGTTATTTGAAATATAAACATCAGCCATCAGTCCAGTTCTGGGAAGTGCAGGAGGCTGAGTACACGAGTGTGAGAGGGAACAGTAAAGTCCCGCCAGGAAGCTGTCTGAGGGAGCAGGTGGGGCAGGTGGGGGACAGGCATGGGCTCTCAAGGCCTCCGGGGTCAAGGTTTCCTTCTTCTGTGCGAAGTGAATTTGGAAACACTAAACATATCCATGTTTAAATTAAGAGTGAAGGGACATTTATAACTCAATTAAAAATAGTTCTGTGACTACCTATTCATTTGAATTTTCTTCATTGCTATTTATGCCAGAAAAGCTATAATTAAAGAACACAGGAATGTTGTATACATTATCCCTAGTGATGTTGGGATATTTTATACATATAAAAATAGAAATAACATTAAAACTATTAATATTCATTCTACAATTATTTTTTTTTTCATTTCTGTTATGTAAAAGCCCTGGGTTAGGCTCTAACAAGGACACAAATATGGTAGATGGCAGAGGCCTACTTCCTGAACTTCAGGCATAAGGTAGATACACAGAGAACTGGAATTTAAGGCAGAATTTGGCCAGTGTTATAAGAAAATTATTCATGAAGTGCTATGATACCCCAGAGAAGGGGCATGTGCTATTTTGCTGAGAAGACTAAGGGAAACTTCATAATAAGAGTGATGGGCTCTGATGGGCTGAGAAAGATGGGAAAATCTGCTGTGAACAAAATGGGGAAACAGGGGAAGATAAAGGAGATTCCAAGCAAAGAGAACAGTAAGCTCCAAGGTGCACAGAAGTTGTGCAGAAAGAACATCAAGATGTTCCATAACTCTGCAAAGCACCTCCATCACTCCGAAAAGGACTCTCTTGGGACTAATGTTAGAAAAGCAGGGTGGGATCACACCGCGGGGGGACTGAGACAGGAGCCTGGATTTGGGCTTCATCATGTGGACCAGGAAACCCAATGAATGTGTGAACAAGGGACTGATCAGAATCACTGTAAGGGCTTCCCCTCTAGTCTTAGAATGAACTGGAGAGGCAAAGTGTCATCTGGAAGCCCAGGTGGTTTGCCATGGCAGTGGGAAGGCAGATGGAGAGACGGAGATAGTCTTTGAAGTGGTATGAAGAGGAAGACACATTGGAAGAAAGAAGAAGGCATCACCATATTAGAGCCTGGGTGACGGGGGACAGGGCCATGATTAACAAACACCAAGAGAGAGAGAAGACTAGACGAGGTTAGAGAAGACTTGATTTGGATACGTTGAGTTGCTGATAGGATATACAGGTGGGAAAAAAAGTACAGCAGGCCATGAAAAATGAGATAAGGGCAAAAGGTTCAAATCTTGGAGTCGCTGACATGAAGGAGATTTAAATTTGAATGAGAAGACACCAAGGAAATGTGAAGACACCAAGGAAAAGAATAATGTTTAAATGATTGGTCATGGTCAAGTTCATTTTTTAAAAATTTTGTTGTTCTTGTGGGTTTTTTTTAAGTTCATCTTTAAATGTTTACCTTGACGAGAAATATATCAATCCAAAAATTAATGTTAACAATATGGGACTATGTCAGTGTTTCCCAAACTATGTCATGGGGATGATCATTCTACTCTGTGCAGTGGGTAGTATTATAAATTCAGGGGGAAAAAAGTTTTGTGATCAAATTCAAATTAGCTTGGGAAATGCTATGTGCTAGATTACACAGAGTTTAACAAAGTGCTTCATCATAGGACACCTCAGAGCTTTTACTATGCTGCTCCAATGGGAGACCTAGAGTGCAGCCTTTCCTAAACATACCCGTTGGAGCACAATTCTGTTCACAGAATTTAACCACTGGGAAGCACAGTTTGAGAAGTGCTGTTATGAAATATAAGAAGGGCAAAGAGGTCCATGGTCGTCCTTATATTTCCTTTGGTTACACCAATGGGATTGCTCCAGCCTGAGAGCATCAACTAGAGAGAAGCAAGACCACAAGGTATGCACATACCTGGGCTTGACAGCTCTGGTTACTGATCTGAAAAGCAAACATGGCTGCCTGCTTAGAGTACAGCGACACCTCCTGCCTGCCCTCCAGGCCTCAGTGTTTACTCCCTGGTCACAGCCCAGAGGGTCACAAGACTGGGGTCTGTACTTCTGAGCCTAATGGCCTGGAGAAAGTCCTTTAGTGAATCAGACCTCAGTTTGATGTGAAAAATGTGAGCAAATGTCCTTGTTCTGCCTATCCCGAGTTTTTCCTTTTATTTTAAAAAAGGGGGTGAGGGGATACAATAATATAATACAGATAAAAAATATGCCTAAAAAAATGGAACACACTGCAGGCCAATATGGGTGTTGTTAGTCCACCACTATTTCTCCCTCAGCCGAAAATCTCATTGCCATTAAACATGCTCATCCTAAACCTGCTCAGCAACTAAATCAATGCTAAACATACTACAGAGCCCCTGATCTTGAATCACTAACCTGATTCTGTGATAACCTGATTTTCTGTGTTAACTTATCAGTGTTTCCACGCTGCTGATTCCCCCATCACGATTTTAAGAACCCTCTATGCACTGGCCTTCACTTATCTCCCCAGGAGTAATAGTAACCACTCTTCTAAAAGGCTTGAGGGAGAATTGAAGAGGTCCATTTGAAAGTTATTGAATATAACGTGCTACAACAGTGCTTCTCAAACTCTTTGGTCTCTGTACCCCTTTACACCCTTACACATTCTTCAGAACCCCAAAGACTTTGCTTATACGGGCTATGTCTATCTACATTTACCACATTAGAAATCGCAAGTGAGGAATTCCTAAAACACAACAGCGCACAGCACATGTTTCATCAGCCGTCACAGCCATGACATCATCACGCAACCTGCAGCCTCCGGGACACCGCACTGCACACTTGTAAGGCGTGAGAGCAAAGGGGCAGATGATACCTGAGTGTTATCTTGAAGACAGTTTTGAGCCTATGGAACCCCTGAAAGGATTTCAGAGACCTGTAAGCAGTTCCTGGATCACACCTGGAGAACCGTTACGCTACTGTGTCACCGGGATGGCTGTCCCCACCGTATCACTGGAATTGTGGGGCTTAAATAAAGGGGAAAGTTTGAGAATGCAGATATGTGGTTGGGAGCAAAGAACAGCAATAGCAACAAAAAATGATAGCTGAAGGCAAGAGCTAGGAAGATGGGGAAGAAGATGATAAAGAAAAGGACTTCGGGCCCTTCTGGCACAGCTCAGTGGTTGACTGTCAACCTATGAACCAGGAGGTCACGGTTCAATTCCTGGTCAGGGCACATGTCTGGGTTGCAGGCTCAATCCCCAGTGTGGGGCTTGCAGGAGGCAGCCAATCAAAGATTCTCTCTCTTTGTTGCTGTTTCTCTCTCTCTCCCCCTCCCTTCCTCTCTGAAATCAATAAAAATATATTATTTTTTAAAAAGAAAGAAAGAAAAGGACTTTGGGAAAGTTAACATTTAGAAAAAGCAGAATTTAAAAAAGGAGCAAGTACAGTAAGTAAAAGAGAAGAAGAACAAAAGGGCTGAGGAAGAGCTGGGGGTTGGTGCAGGCAGAGAGTGCGGGACAGGCGTGCCCTGCTGCAGAGGGCTGGGGAGGGCGAGGCCGAGACAAGGCCGCTCCGCTGGACTGTCTTCTCACTGTTGCTGCTAATGTAATTGTAGTTTGGAGCTTTTAAGATTTTCCCTTTATCCTTGATAAGTAATGTGCTGCGGTTTCACTATAATGAATCCAGCTGGGAATTTATCTTTATGCTGCTTGGAGCTCCGACGATACCTGAAACCTCACATGTCTGCCTTTAATTAAGGAAAATGCTAAGCAATTGTGGCTTCTCTTTCATCCAGTGTTTTCTTGCTGGAATCTCCATTAGGCATAGATTGAAGCCTCTGTACTCTGGCAGGAAAGACTCAATCTGCAAGCCACCAGCTTGCAGCCTCTGGGTGAAGGAATGATGATGGAAGCCTGCCACACTATGGACTATTTAAAAGGCTTCCAGAGAGAACCTTGTACACAGAATTCCATGTCCAGATAGAAAGGAAGTGGGTTCACGTCCTGACTTTTCAAAAAATGTAGTGATGACGGTAAGATGGAAGATTGGAAGGGATAACGGATCAAAAAGGGGGTATTTATGATAAAGGCAAACAGAGGGGGTGCCACTGACACCATAAGAAAGAGAACGGATGGGAGGGTAAGCCTTGGCAAGGACTGGGATGTTTCTTTTGAAACAAGGAGAGAAGTAAAATTGCATGATAATCCAAATATTTCAAGCAACAAAGAGGAGGAAATAGGAGTGCTCCCACTGGGATGTCTTCAGATTTCCCTGTAAAACAGATGTAAGATGATGAGAGTGACAGGGGCAGGAGGCGGTTTGGGTGTGAGAAGTGGAGATGGTTTGAAACAGCCGCTGTGGATCCTGCGATACAACCAGCGGGGACAGGAATGCCGAGCCGCGGCGAAGGCTCGCTGAGACTCTGCGGCATAAACGGTCGTAAACCCCAGCCTTGCTTTGTGACTTTGGCCAACAATTCTTGGCAACTTTAGATATTGAATAACTGCCTGAGCACATGCTCTTCTTTGTGAAAAGGCTGCCAGGAGCGACTCGGAGAGCATCCCCTTCTATGGAAAGATGAAACCAGATAGAGATATAGTTTAATATGTGTTTTGGTCACGAAATCCCATAAACAAAGAGGTTACTGCATTCTTTCCTTTGGAGAGCAGTACAATCAACCCTGTTTCATTCCATCAAGAACTTGGCTGAGAAAGGAGATCAGCCGAGCATGACACAACTGTCATCAGTGTTCTGAACAAACAGGACATCTCTAAGGCAAATATTTTCCTCATTTCTATAAGCCAGAGCACTAGCTCCCCACCTGTCTCCAGAAACACTTTCCGTCACATTATATATGCACTGTTCTCACCCCAGTTGGGACATGCTGGAGGGAAAAAGAGGGTGCTATTAATAATGACGTAGGAACAGTGAGCACACACTGGGACTGACTGGGGCAAAGTGGAACATATGGTCCACCCTTATCATATGTGAGCCACACTGCATTGCTCATGGCAGCTCAGAAATGTGTGCAACACACAGTTCTGTGTGGTTGGTCATGAGGGGAATGAAAACTCCCAGAAAACTGTGAGCAACCAGGACAGAAAGCCATCAGAGATGCCCTAAGTCTCATAGTCAAATGATTATGGTTGGCTAAACTGTAACAACACAAAGCCAGGCTAAAATACAGGAGGAGGAAGGGAATGGTTCTTCTAAAGGAAAAATGTGGAGCCACCATGACTCAAGAGCCCCCCAAGAGCTCCCACTGGTCACAGCTGACTTTGACCTAGCAAGCTGCTTAGCCTTGAACATGCTAGAAGGTGTGGCCAAGTGCATACCTCTCTGAACTGCCTGTGGTTTTCAATGCCAGCTAATGATGAAAACATAGACCAACAAGTAATCCACTTAATCCCATAGGAAAAATAGTAGAAATGTACAGATTTTCTTTTTGGTCCTTATTAAATCATTTCTCTCCTATCTTTTAAATAGCAGATGAGATACTTGCCAAATGTGAAAGCTATTGAGTTGTGAGAGAAAGAGAAAGTTAACATGGTCTGCTTCAAAGAAAACCCACCAGTGTTTTATTTTATCTTCATCACCAGTACAAAATATCTTTATTTTTTCCAACCAACCTGGTAACATGGATCCCTCATGAGTAGTCTCAGACAGATTAACACTCTCAGAAAGTGAATAGATGGGGCTCGATTAACCCACTCTCTGAAAGAAGAAAAGAAGAGAGAACATGTTTGTTCACATCTAAAGGACGAGCATGCCAGTTCATGAACAACACACGACTATGAAGGAGAATGAGGAACATACAAAGGAATAGCATTAGTTTATTTCAAACGTAATCTGCAATGGGAATGGTTATTTTGAACTTACACGTCTGTCCCATTTTAATGCAAAACACATAAAAGCCATCATTATCACTCGGACGCAGAGGCCCCCACAGTTATGTGGTTTACAGTGCCGTCACTGACTCCCGGCAGTCCCCAACCAGAACAAATAGGTAGAAGGTCCAATAATTAGATTTACCTTAATACGAATGTATGCCCTAATGACTAAAAAATAATACACATACATTAAAAGGAAGATATTTGTATCTTATTCTTTTTTTACATATGTTTTTATTGATTTCAGAGAGAGGATGGGAGACAGACAGTCAGACAGATAGAAACATCAGTTATGAGAGAGAATTATTAATCAGCTGCCTCCTGCATGCCCTCTACTGGGGATCGAGCCCACAACCGGGGCATGTGCTGTGACCGGGAATTGAACTGTGACCTCCTGGTTCATGCATTGACGCTCAACCACTGAGCCACATCAGCCGGAGTGTATTTTATGCTTAAATAACCACATTTACTTATCAATGGGATGAGTACCCCCTTGGGCACCAAGCAGCTTCTGGAGCCTTGGAATCAGACTGGACAGCACCCCGACTGTGTCCTCTTCCACCTGCTATTTATCACAGTGACCACAGAAAACCCAGCTTCGGTAGGCGATGCCATCACCTCTAGGAAGCAGCACAAGCTGAATGTGGAAATCGTCAGCTACCCTGAGTAGCTTGCACTGTGTCTGATGGGTGTCGAGCATCGCTGTTTTCCTTGAAAATGTAAAAATACCCATGACACCCCTGGGAGTTCTCAGCAGGCAGTTTGAGGCCCTGAGCCTCTGGTGTTTCCTATGACAGCCTTCTGCGACTTTCTCATACTGGACCCTCCCAGGGAATTAGAAGGATGTTCTCTAAGGTGACATGAGGCCGGAACATGCAGATACCACCAACACAGCACAGGGGGACCCCTGACAGAGGAGGAAGGAGGCTGGGCACTGGCGGCGCCGGGAACTTACCACGTGCACTGCCTGAGTCACCCGTGCACGGAGGGCCCTGCCAGGTGAGACCTGTCTCACACTGCCCTCCAAGCTGTCCCACATGGCACGTGGTGCAAAAATGGTCAGGAACCTACAATAAAAAGCGTCTGCTACCCATGCTCAGCCGAGAAAAACTAAGAAAGATACAGGAAGATTCCAGATGAGACTCCACAGAATTTCCTCCTTCTCCTCCCACCTCCCCAGCTGGGCTGGCTGTGCATGGGGCAAGGTTACCTTATTAAAGATCTGTCAAGTGAAGCATTTATTGCGCCATGACCCCAAGCCAACCCTCGCCTGGCTTGTCCGTAGTGTAGAATTCAGCTTCGTCTTCTCTAAGATCCTGAAATTCAACTCTGCCCCCAAACCTGCACATCCCAACCTGAGTGCAGAAACCCCACCCTCCTCGAAGGCAGGATGGACATCTGTGGTCACTGCCCCTGGAGGCATCATCCTCCACCCTATGCCCCCACACTCCACCCCAAGCCACTCATCATTCCTTCCATCTACCCAGACTTGGGAAGGAGGCTGCTTTCCCATGGCTTTATATTCCCAGGGGTGACTGACGGCTCTTTATAGACCTAGACCCCCAGCAGAGGCCTGGCCCGGTGGGGAGAAGTTGGGCAAGAAGTCCTGAGAGCATTGCTGGCCGAAAACTATTCCTCCTGCCATCACAGAGGCTTCTGGCTGGAGCTGCCCACCACAGCGGCAGTCGACCCTACGACCCTTCTCCAGCCCAGGCACGTGACAGCGACACCTTGCCTACGGAGGCAACCCATCCCAGGCAGGGCGACCAGCCAGGCAGAACTATCCCAGGCCACACTGGGAAGCTACGACAGTTTATCTGAACTCCCCACAGTGGGAAAAATAATGCCCATTTGAAATACACTTTGAATCTAACACACAATCACGTATGGTAGTGGTCGACAAACTCATTAGTCAACAGAGGCAAATATCAACAGTACGATTGAAATTTCTTTTGAGAGCCAAATTTTTTAAACTTAAACTATATTGGTAGATACATTGTTATTAACTTAATTAGGGTCCTCCTAAGGCTTAGGAAGAGCCACACTCAAGGGGCCAAAGAGCCGCAGTTTGCCGACCACGAACTATGGGGACACGTGTAAGGATGTGGCTATTCGGAGGCTCCTGTCACAGAGAGCACCTTTGATCTTATCAATAGGGAGGTAGCACATGACTACTCTCCCTTCGATGCTGGAAGGCTGACTTGTGGCGCAAATGCTCCGTCACAGAGACCCTACCAGAGGGGACCATCAACTGCAACCGCTGCCGGCAACCCGATGAGGGTTAACGCTGATTGCTTTCATTACTTAAAGGAAAAGCCAGGGGCCTGTGAAGAGGTGATTCATGGAACAAATATGTGTACGCTCGGTGTTTTTCCTAACTATACGCAATCTTCCTGAGCAAAGTTCATGGCATTTCCAGTGTTTTTTCATATCAAAATAAGTAGGGAAAGTTTTTTGCTTCCTCCCCTACTTAAAAAAAAAAAAAAAAAAAAAAAAAGGGAAAGAAAAAAAAAATTCTACCATAGGTTTTATTATTTTTAACTGTTAAGAGAATGTAAGTAAATGAAGAGTTCCAGAAAAGTCTTGAAAGTCCAGAAAAGAACTTTCAACTCTCCGGAACAGAGTTGAAAGTCCTATTCCAAACAAATTGCCATTTTTTATGTGTGTTTTTTTGTGGGGTTTTTTTGTGGGGTTTTTTTTTTTTTTTTTTTGCTTTTTTGGGACAGAAGCCCAAAGCTATTAATATTTCTGCATGGTCCTGGCCTCCGCTGCGGTGAATGTAAATAGCATTCCTGGTGTCTGAGTCCTCTGGCTCTTCCTCTCTGAGCACTGACCTCTAAAGGAGCAGTTGTTCCTGCCTTGGCTCTCCGCCCTTGACCCCCCACGAGAGCATGGCACGTCGCATGGAGCTCTGGTGTCCAAGGGGAGTGACGTGCTCTGTAAGACGATCTCTCTCTCTCTCTTTCCAAGGGTTGGGGGACTAGGAAACACACGCTCAGGGCCAGCAGAGAGGGGCAGAGCATGATGGTGGCCGGCCGGAGCAGCGGGGCCCGGCTCCCAGGCCAGGGTCCTCCACAGGGGATGGCCGGGGAGAAAGGGACTCTTACTATGGGAGCAGGAATGCTCGGCACAGGCCAGGGGATCCTCTGAGGCAACTCTGGAAAACCTGTCTGTCTGCAAAGATAGTGTTTCCCCGGAGGATTAGGTCCCGATATAGCAGCCACACGGCCGCGGATTCCGAGCAGGCAAACATGTATCCCCGCTGTGACTGAACCTCTGCCACGGCTTTCACAGGACTATTAATACCTGGCGGCCTTGGCCTCGGACCCGCTGCCACGGCGCTTGCAGCCTCGGAGGTCACTTTCTGCCATCACCAGGGGCCCAGCGCGTGAACAGAGAAAGGGTAGCTGGGGTTTCACCTTCTTGCACAGTGGGGGAAACCAGTATGCCATGTGAGCGCTCCGTGGGACCACCAGCCACGGAGCTGTGGTATTGATTATTGAATGATACTAAAGCTGTAAGCGCCAACATAAATGAGACCATCGGATGGTCTGGGGCTAACTGACCAGGGGCTGTGCAAATGCCAGAGATTCCAACCTAGACCCTTTGCAATGTTTCCCTCTGTCTCTCGCTCAGAATAAGCAGCAACTTCGTGGGGAGAGTGTTATGTAGATTTCCCTTTTCATGTTGTCATACCATTTGCGTTAACACCAAGCACAGCAACAAAACTGCCATTTTTGACTCAAGATTTTAAAGTGGAGGAATTCAAGCCTGTTTCAAAATAAATGTTATGTCAAATTCATAAGACAGAGCCCTATTTTTTTTGATAGTTCAAAAAGTCAAAGTAACATCAAAATAGAAACTGATTATAAACGAATATTCAAGGACTCTTTACTAACTTGTTCCACTCTTCGTAATGGGCCCGTGTTCTTTATCTCTGTCTACCCCGAAACCTAGCCCAGCACAGGCACCCAATCAGAAGTCCATCCAGTGAATTACACTGGCCCCTAAACTCAGAGAGATAGTGAGCAGAAAGGACCGTCTTCTAGGTGTTTCTTCCAGTTAGTTGACAAAAGTTTCAGAGGTAGAATGCTTTCCAATATTTACTCATCACCTAGTAGGAGTTGGCACTGTTTTCCTAGTAGGAAAGCATGCACTGGTGTTCATCGCGCTTCTTCTAAAGCAGTGGTTCTCAACCTGTGGATCGCGACGCCTTTGGGGGTCGAACGACCCTTTCTCAGGGGTCGCCTAAGACCATTGGAAAACACATAAATAATTACATATTGTTTTTGTGATTAATCACTATGCTTTAATTATGTTCAATTTGTAACAATGAAAATACATCCTGCATATCAGATATTTATACTACGGTTCATAACAGTAGCAAAATTACAGTTATGACGTAGCAACAAAAATAATTTTATGGTTGGGGGTCACCACAACATGAGGAACTGTATTAAAGGGTCGCGGCATTAGGAAGGTTGAGAACCACTGTTCTAAAGGGAGAAGACCAATAATACACACAGAGAGATAAAAATGTACATCAGGCGCTAACCAGTGAAGAACAACCAAGGTCAAGGCTATAGGGGTTCTGGGGATGCTATTTTAGGACAGTCAGATGGAGAAGGGTTCTCGAATAAGATTAGCATCTGAGTGAACTGAGGAGAGAGTCTGGGTGGGAAGAGCAGAAGAGTTAAGCAGATAGTCCATGAGCAGGAGTGTGGTGGTTTGTGCCAAGAAGGGCAAGCAAGCCCTCGGGGCTGGAACGGAAGGAGCCAAGACTGAGTTACAGAAGGGAAGTCAGAGAGAGCAGGAGCCACATCTGCAGGGCTTTGAAGAATATGAATAGGGACTCTGGACGTTTTATTGTGGAAGGTCACTGAAGGCTTTAAACAGAGGACTGCCATGATGTGACAGAGAGTGTGAATGGATCCTTCTGGGTGTGGTGTTGAGAGTACTATAGGGAGCTGCCTACTGGGACTCAGTTAATAGGTAGGGAACTCTAAAGCTGAGGGGAGTGCAAGTGGAGAGAACCCAATCAGAAGTCCTATTGGGGACCCATCAATGCGTGAAACAAAAGATGAATTGTCAGCAAGAGAGAGAGATACTGATAAGGCACAGTCTCTCGGCGCAAAGCTGATGAGAGTAATTCAGGGATAGGTGGACTTTCATTAGTGGGACTGTTTGGGGACTGGTGGATTGATGTTGGCCGTGGGAATGTGTCTGTCGCTTATTGCCTGGCTCTCAGAAGCTCCTGCACTGATGGGAAACGGTCATTTATTGCTTTGGCCACGTTAAAACTGGCTCTGGTGGTTGCATGTGGCCAAAGAACAGGAAGTCCTTTCCTGGGAAGGTGGGAACATTTTAATGTCATGTCTGTTACACATTCAAGTGAATAAGCTTTGCAAGAAGCAGTAGTAAATAGTGAAAAAGAGAGAAAATGAGTCCTGAAGTGATTGTTTCTCTGTGGTGCAGAACTGAGCACAGATCTTAAATGTACTTTGATTAATAAGAGAATCAGGTAATCAGCGAGGCAGAGGAGAAAAGAATGTTATTCAAGATTTGCGTCAGGACCTTGGGCTTGTCCCTACCCTCTCAGCTACCTTATCTCTCAAAGGAGACTGGACTGGATTTTTATTTCAGGATCCATTCCACCTCTGCAATTGGATATCATTTTGTGTGTGTGTGTGTGTGTGTGTGTGTGTGTGTATGCACGCGCGCACACACACATTTCAAGTTTGGGAGAGACTCTAAATAACATTTCAGGAGAAATAAAAATGTAAGAGCTAGATATTTGTTCCAATGGGAGAAAGAGGAAACATTATTCTTGCTGAAGGTTACATGAAATCCTAGGTTCTTAAGGCTTATACATATAAAGTTGTGAAACTTGGAGAGAGAAAAAAAGATACAAAAGGGTAAGATCATAAAGGATATTCAGCCAATGATTCAACTCTAAAAATTCTACTCTGGATAAAGGCAGAATACAATTTTGTATGTATATAATAATCTCTCATATAAGCAAAGAAGAAAAAACATAGCATTTAAAAAATATTAGAAGGAAATATAGTAAGAGTTAAAGTAGTTGTTTCTAAGAATGATATAAAGAGTAAATTTTCATTTTCTATAATGTTCTGTATTTTTCCAAAAATTTTACGGTGATCAAAACAATTTAATGCAAAGAAGTTCCACTTTATGAGGACTCTCGGGCCCCATGTTCTGCGATAAAACCAGTGTCAATGGCTTGAGTTCGGGATAAAAAAAAACAAGCCCTGTTCTTCAGAAGCATAGTGTATAGTGGGGAGGAACTCAGGCCCAGGGCCATAGGAGGGAGGGGAGCGAGAGGGCCAGTCGAGGGGTCAAAAGAGCCAGAAAGGAGATGTGGGGCAGCATTCTTCAGGTGAGGATGAGCATGGGCCAAAGCTCAGAAGTGAGAGTAATAACTTTCCAAAAACAATGAGTGGTTCACTCTGACCTTGGTGAGCCCAAAGGATGCTACGGGAAGGATCAAGAGATGAGGCCAAGCCCTAGCTGGTTTGGCTCAGTGGATAGAGTGTTGGCCTGGGGACTGAAAGGCACATGCTGAGGTTGCCGCCTCGATCCCCAGTAGGCATGCAGAAGGCAGCCAATCAGTGATTCTCTCTCATCATTGATGTTTCTCTCTCTCTCCCTCTCCCTTCCTCTCTGAAATCAATAAAAAAATATATATTTTTAAAAAGACAGAGAGAGCCGAAACCGGTTTGGCTCAGTGGATAGAGTGTCGGCTTGCGGACTGAAAGGTCCCAGGTTCGATTCCGGTCAAGGGCATGTACCTGGGTTGCGGGCACATCCCCATGTTTCTCTCTCATCGATGTTTCTAACTCTCTATCTCTCTCCCTTTCGCTCTGTAAAAAATCAATAAAATATATTTAAAAAAAAAAAAAAAAAAAAGACAGAGAGAGAGATGAGGCCAAAAAGGAACAAGATCTCAAGAACTGTATCAACCAGCTAAGGAACTGGGGATTGACTCTGGCCATTAGGATGTTTTTAAGTGCCTAAAGACCCAATCCTGAGACTTTGGGGGACCTTAATGAACCTTTATCTTTATCCAACTTATGGGGCTGATTTAAAGACTTCTCTAGGGAGGTGAGAACGATCTGGCAGACTTGACCAAGGTGACAGGCTTCTCTTTTCCTAGGCCAGGAGGAAGCCTTCCGAGGCCCCTAGTGGCCTCTCTACTCCCTGATGAGATAGAATCCCAGAGAAAGCATCTCAACCATCAACTCTGTATATTTTAAGACCCCAATCAAGACACTGAAGAGATTGCTGCTGCATCCTAACTTCTAGTCCTCTCCTCTGACCTCCTGTGACAGGGTCTGGATAGCTAATGCTGAGGATCAGGAAAAGTTCAAAGGAAGAGTCACCTGCATCAGACATAAGCCCAGGAGTGGACCTGGGCACAAAGGTTTGATGAGTAAACAAATAATTACATAGGTCCTTTCGGTGAGGGTGTCTGTGAAGTTCCCAGAACACTTCTAATAGCATTTCTAACAAGATTGTGATGTTTGGGCCAGATGTGTTCCCCTAGTTCAAGCAGTTCTTGAGCTCTTGTATAGAATGTAAACATAATCTTCCCAAGCTAGACTCCCTTCAAACTCATTTCCAAAATATTTCAAATTTGTAAAGTATTTCAGGAAATATGACGTAAAATAATGATACCAACTTGTTCTTAGCAGAAAAGTGACTGCATTTTTGGACAGAAAAGATCATGCTAAATGAATCAGTTGGGTCTCTTTTAACTGGAATTAGAGAACCTGGGGTATACTCACCTCTGTAAAAGTTACAGCATAAAGAGGTTCATGTTTGGAAATATGTTAGAAAGGGGGCTATCCTGGCAATTCTAGAATAATTGTGTCAGAAAGAGGCCAGTTAAATGAACCCACCTTACAATAGCACCAAATTTCACAATAAATAGCAGAGGTAATATTCCATTTAAATATTATAGCTGTAACTCTAACAAGTAGGAAAAAGAAGCAAGACTAGATTCTGCTGACCTCTTTTGGCAAGCTCTTTCTGGCAAACTGTATAAGGTGATCCAATACCCTCGACTTCACTTTTGACTTTTGCAGCACTAAGAGGTTCGTTTTTGCAAATACGTTAGAAAGATTCATCAATTTTTCCCAATGGCATCTCCTACTCTTCACTATTTGAAATATGTTTATTTGAAGTCCCATCTTGTCATCTTCCTTGTTAACACTCTCTTCTTCATTAACACTCTCTTCTTCAATTCCAAGTTACTTTCAGTAACTTCGTCACATTCTACATCTTTAGCCAGATTCACAGGCTCATTTCACAAGTGGGTTATGGTACATTTGCATTGTCTGGCAATCAGCAAGGAATGAACCAACAGAGAGGAAGCTCAGAGGAACAGATACACAGACGAGATAGCTGAGTAGAGGCCAATTTTATAAGTGGTCAGTTAACGGGGAAATATGTCAATTTTGTGACAACTTGTACTTCTCTACAGAACCTCAGAACCTTATCTTGGATACCAAGCACCCTTCGTGCTTTCTTTGCAATTTCCTCCAGATAAGATAAGATGAGGTAGGTTTGTTTAGCAACAGCAGAGTCTACTATAGAGACAAATGATGTTATGGCAGAAATAAAAGTTGGGAGATGAAAATTTGCTCCCATACTCGGCCCACATAGGGATTCATTACCATGTGTAACCAGCAGTAACCTGAGATTCAGAGGCCACACTTTCACTTACCCTTTGAGATCTACCATGAGGTGTTTACAGTGTTACCTTATCTGACTCTGGATTAACAAGTCCTGTTTCATTTCAGAGGCTGCCTGACAATGTCATTTCTGAGAACAAGGGAGTATCACAGGTCAATCTTCGGAAAATAACCCAGAAGTGAGGTATCCAGAAGTGGGGGACAGGGGTCGACTCAAGTTGGGGGGTGGAATGGAATCGGGCACAAATAGGGAGAGGAGTTGGGAGAGCTCACACTCCACAGATGAGATTAAATTCCCAATCAGACATATTCTTGGGATAAAAGTGAATGGCATAACATCCTGAATATGCCAATCATGTCTACAACCAGACCCTCCAGCCTTTGGTGGTCTTCATGTACACAGTTTATATTTACCATATGTTCCCTTATAGGTGGTAGAAAATAACTGTTTTGCTGACCAAAGTAGACTCCAAGTCCCTAGAAAAAAGGGACCACACATCTTATTCATCTTTGTATTTTCACCCACTCTTCCTTCTCCACCATTTGCTCTCTCTCTCTCTTCCTTGCACATAGTAGATGCTCAACAATTTGTTTATTGAATTGAAGCCAAGCCTTCCAGTCAACATTAAGTCTGATGTTCACAAAGAAAGCCATACCAGAAAAGAATTACAGCCCTGCGATTTAATTCTTCTGTAAGTCTAAAGTTAGACAGAAAAGGACAAAAGGGTAGTCTGCCCAACTTAGCAAGGTTACATGGTCTGAGAAACAATAGACCTTTAGACCTTTTACCCAACCCTGCTTTTAGAATAGAACTGAACATGCCAATCTGTTAGCAGCCAAAGGATGATGTAAAAGGATGTTCTTGATGTTTAACATTCCCAAATTCCTTCTCATACTATGAAAGCAAAGAGATCTATAATCATCCTTTCCTGGTTTGAAGATTTCCAGGGACTGCTCATATTGCAAACCAGTAATACCATCCAATATAAGATGCCTCATTAATCACTAAGAAGTTGGAAAGGTCCTGACAAGAGATCTCTTGCCTTCAGAATTGTTAAGATCTTTTTCAACTGTTGGATGCCAACCCTTGCCCAATCATTTTCCATAACAATATCTGCATCTAGTGCCTTCAGTGTAGGGACACCGAGAGGTCTCTACAGCTTTAACACAGGAAATCTGCTCCCTTTTTCAAAGTACCAACCTGACAAATAGCCTCCTAAACATCCCTTGAAGAATCCGTGATAGTTGTCTTCAAAACAAATTAAAGAACTTCATTTTTCTAATACCATTCCAGGCATAATTATTCTGCTACTAATCATTATTCTACTCTGTTCAAGCTTAAGAAGAAATAACCCAGGACAACCTCAGGTCCTTTGCAATGTTCATTAATCTTTCAACGATCTTTGCATATATTGTCAAAAATTGAGCACTGACCTAATTACATGACCATCATCAAGATCCTAGGCTTCTGTGTCATCTGAACCAGTCTAATCACCCTCTGCTTAAATCAAGTACAAAGTATGACATGCTGTCCCAATCCTCGATTGCTTTATACTAAACAAACATACTTAGCAGTCACTGCCCAGTATGTAAATATCCAATACTAAATAACCATGTCCAACAGGCCCAAGCATTAGGCCACCACTTAGTAGCTGCATTCATCATGGAAGACCCATGCATTTAGTAGCTGATTCATCATGGAAGACCCATTAGGATGATGTTCTACTTAACGTCAGCTATTACACTGGACCAAGTCAGAGTTTTCTTTCAATCAAGGCATTAAATTATTACTATCTCTCCTATTTTCCAGAATAAGAGCAGTGTTGTTTTTCTCATCTCACTGGAACAGAATTCAGATATCTCAAATCTCAAGTGATGGGGAAGATGTAAAGTTTTCATAGATGTCTTTTCAGCCAATGCTGGGGGGTGGGGGGGCGGGGGAGAGGGTCTGGGCCTCCTGGGCAGAGTAGAAGACCAGGTTCTACGACGACCAAGTGTTGGGAGCCTCCTTCCAGCAGCCCAGAACAGAAACTTGAGGGGGAAAAACTCAATCCTGACTGCAATCCAGCAGCCGTGGCTCACCAAAACCCCCTGAGACTCTCGAGAGAGAACCTAGAGAACTGGCCAACTGTTCCTTCTCTACAGTCCCACACTGCACCTGTGTGAAGACCAAGGGGAGCAAAGGAAAGAGCACTTGAGTTGGTCCTGGGATGACAGATCGTCATCGGGCTGCGAGTGGATGTCACATATTCACCCTTTCGCCAAGGTCCAGGCTGGGCAGCCCACGTAGTCAGTCTGTATAGACGACAGAAGTGCCCTGTGAGGACGTTGCCCTGCGTTACCTGAAGTCTCCCTCATAAGGACCCAGACCATAACCTCCGCCTGAGTAGCCAAACTCAAACTAAGGAAAACAACGTAGCTTGCCTTTCTCATTTTACCGTATTTATCATAAAATTCAGCAAACTTCGGTACCTAACCAGAGTAATCTCAATGAGACCATGTGTAAGGCCTGTTTATTCATCTCCTTCTAAATGGCCTTTGCTCTGTTTTATCCTTTATGTGTGTTCTATTCAGTCTTGTAAACAGCTTTAAACGATATGCTAGAGAGATGTAAAATATGCCATTCTTGGCTAAATGTCTATCTTGCCTGGGACAATCTTACCTGCATATGAGCCTATTTTTCACCAAGGCTGTAAAAATCTCCTGAAATAGTTGATGCTGGGGATGTTTGCTGAAATTCCTCTCATTCTTGTAGTTTATACTGAGATGAAACAAACAGAAAAGTATTTCATAACAAAAAATTATTTAGGATGCTGCAAAGTTACCAAAGAATGATCACCTGTATTCATGCAAATGTTCGGGGATTCTTGGATTTTAATATATTGCCAAAGGCAAATATCAGTTATTAAAATAAGAAAAAGAAATGCAGTTATAATGCAGTTATAAAGTTAACATTAAGATCACAGTCAAACCTATATATATTTCATTTTACCACATTAACTAACATACCCTGCAAACACTTAACAGCTATAATTGGTCAGAGGAAGGAGAGGAGTATGTGGAAAGAATGATTGGGGCACATTATTTAGACAGCTGAGCAGTACTTAGAGAATTCTTCTGTAGAAAAGTGGGTAGAAAAGTGATGGCTACTATAGCTATTAACCCCAGGGTTGTCACACATATTTCCTTGTAGACAGTGAGAGTTTTGGGTTGCTGATTGTGTGTGTGTGTGTGTGTGTGTGTGTTTAACCAAGTCCAGCTCCGGCTTCTTTTCTCTGGTATTACAGCCGTCAGAGGTAAAAAATATCCCAGACATTATACTTTAGAACTGGGAGAGGATAAGCGATAAATGTACAAAAGGGTCACTGCTACAGAAGATATAGAACATTTTTGTGCAATGTTAAAGTAGACCAGCTTTAAGAGCTAGGCCTAATAAGCTGTGATCACATAAACATACCACCTCAAAGGCAATCTGTGGACCCTTATACGGCCATCTGTACTGTCTGCCTTCACAGATAACAGTGGACAGTGTGTCCCTACCCTCAGCAGGTGAGGGTTATAATGGTGTCTTAGTACATGGACACTGGTAAACTGAATATGTAACAATTTTTAAAGAATTTAGCATCCCTCACTAAAACTGTATTTTAGATATATGAACTTGTAACATCATGTGACTTTTTTGAACTATTTAATTCACTGTCATAAAATGACAAGGAAAGAAAATCTAGGCCAAATAAATAAATGATCATTCTAGAATATTCATGTTGGCATTTCATGTCACTCACTATTTACGTGGCACTTAGTGCCAAATGACCTTCGTGCACCGTAAAACTGACAGAACCAGCTCCTGGGAGGGGAGTGGCCATGGGAACGTGCAGCTGCTAGAAGCTCTGCATGGCGACAGGAGAGACAAACAAGGGCTGGCACTGTCCGTGTTAAAGGTGAGGTGCAAGCCCTTCCTCTGAAAAGCTCGGTGGTTTTGACAACCACCGTCTTTAGCCACCACATCGGTTCACGGCCATGAGTTATTTTATTTCTCCTCATGGCTGGCGAGGTATGGACACCCCACGCTGAAGACAAAGCTTGGAATCGGCCTCAGAGAGTCAATACGGTGGAGCCACTTCCTCACGGAGCAAATGCCAATTGCGTGTCACCAAAGTGTCCCCAAGCTCCCAGTCAGTTTCACCGGCAGCCAGTAAGCCTGTCATTTACACACTATTTCTGGGAATTGTTTAGGCACTGACGAAAATTATTAAGAATCCTCGTGGTAAATTTTGAAATGAGTTTTAAATTTCAGCTCCCTTGATAAACTTACAGAAAGCTTTGGGCTAATTAGAATAGGGTGCTAAAGGCAAGGGAGATCCTGGATTTCTTACCTAAAATTTTCAAGTTCAACAGCTTCGGTGGACTCGTGCCATTGACCTCGAGCTCTGTGTCCACCTGCCCTGGTGGCAGGCTCAGACTTCGTCATGCTATTTTGGGCACTATCGAAGGTAATGGCTGGAAGCTACAGAAATAGAAGCACAGAGTACGTGAGGATAACAATTCAGCCCAGGATAAAGAAAGTAACAAAACGGGGGAGTGGTGGGGGAAGGGAGCGAGTCTTTCTTCAAACCAATAGTTAACCTGATAGCCATGCCCAATGGAGGGGTTTTCCAAGATTGAACACCACTGACTTAAACATTTACTCTTGCTATCTCAGACTGCTTAGTTTTCCTTCATAGCTCATCACACCTCCTGTCATATCTTACAGTTATTTATGCATTTTCAGTCTGGAAGTGAACAGGAACTGGCTGTTTGGTCCAATGCCAGATCCCCCCACCTCAAACAGTGCTGGGACACAGGTCCGCACAAGGCCTGGGCATTAGGATATTTTGAAGTTTCTCAGGTGATTCAAATGTGCAACCAGGATGGGGAGTTTCAGGGTCTAGCCCAGGGGTGGGCAAACTTTTTGACTCGAGGGCCACAATGGGTTCTTAAACTGGACCGGAGGGCCGGAACAAAAGCATGGATGGAGTGTTTGTGTGAACTAATATAAATTCAAAGTAAACATCATTACATAAAAGGGTACGGTCTTTTTTTTTTTTTAGTTTTATTCATTTCAAACAGGCCGGATCTGGCCCGCGGGCCGTAGTTTGCCCACGGGTGGTCTAGCCAGAACACGCTTGTATAGAGTGAAGCCCCAAAATGAAAATCATCATTTGTTCATTCCATCCATCCATCCATCCATCCATCCATCCATCCATTCTTCAACATTTACCAATCACACAACACTACTTGCCAGGTGCAATGGATATAAAGGTAAAGAAGATTCTATCACTTTTAATTAGTCTTAACCTCATGAAATTATCTATAATAAAAAAGGATAATATGCTAATTAGACTGGACATCTTCCAGATGTCATTCTGTAACGTCCTTCCTGACGAAGTCAGGGCCAGAGGGAACCAGCCTGGGTCCTGGGTGCCTGCTGGTGGCTGGAGGAGGGAAGCCCATTCCCGGGTGCTGGAGGGAAGCTGGTGCCGGCAGCCGAGGAAGGAAGGCCTACTCTTGCATGAATTTTTGTGCATCAGGCCTCTAGTATTATGTAATTCACCATATGAAAAGTAAAATGTGCTTAAATCAACCACAACAACTTGAGCATGCTCCATTTACAACAGGAACTCGTAATTACTTACATAATAAATTCTCAAGTTATCAGCATTCAAATCATTTCATTTACTAATATGTACTTACAAGTGGGATAACCTTGAGAATTGCTTTTGTACCACAGTGAAGCTGAGCATAGTGCAAACAAATAGCCTATTCTTCCCAAAGTACAAACAAGAGATGTTCTATAATTAGCTAAATTACTATGTATTAGGTAAGTAGAGCATAATATAACAGGATAATGCATCCAATTTTCAGTAAGTTGTTTCATTCTAGATACAATAATTATCAAATAAAGCTATAATATGTTGTGCTTATCTTATTCTATCAAAATATTTTATAGAAATCTGCATAAAGACATCATTTCCTTATCCAAACAGAATGTCTGACTTCCTATAAGGCAGTCAGCTTATAAAATAATGCATTATAATGAGAATATTGTTAAATAGCTAGCAAAAATAAAAAATAAACTCAGAATCCTTCTTCTTCATATGCAAGCCACAGTTGAATTCTCTCAAAATAGTAATATAAATCTTTCATCCTGTAAAACAGGATGTTGTGTCTTGTGGTGGCTGTGGATTGGCCCCACTGAGGTAAATACCATTTCACAGATGAGAAAACTGAGGCACAGAGGGGCTAAGTGACTTGCCTAAGGGTCACACAGCTAGCAAAGGACAGAGCTGAGATTCAGATCTAGACAATCTCCCTCCCTCTCCACCGTGCTCAATCCTCCAACATCTATTTATCTCCAATGAGGAGAAACACACTCTTGAGTCATCCCATGTGCTTTTCAGAGGTCTCCTTCATACTGTTCCATCCCTGTCTTCCAGTCCAGCATCATCACCTTTCACAGTATTTAAAAGGACATGATTGTCTTTTTTGTCTTTTTTTTAATTGTCTAAAGTTTTACATGTCTCCTTTTTCTCTGGTGTCCATTGGTTATGCCAATATGCATGCATACAAGTCATTTGGTTGTTCTCTAACCTCCCCCTCCCCTGCCATTTGTCTCTGGATCTATTTTTGTTCATCAAATTTTGTTGATCATTATATCCCACATATGAGTGAGATCATGTGATATTTATCTTTCTCTGACTGGCTTATTTCGTTTAGCATAGTGCTCTTCAGTTCCATCCATACTGTTGCAAATGGCAAAAGTTCCTTCTTTTTTAAAGCAGCATAGTATTCCACTGTGTAGATGTACCCCAGTTTTTTAATCCACTCATCTGCTGATGGACACTTAGGCTGTTTCCAAATCTTAGCTATTGTAAATTGTGCTGCTATGAACACAGGGGTGCATATATCCTTTCTGATTGGTGTTTCTGGTTTCTTAGGATATAGTCTTAGAAGTGGGATTACTGAGTCAAATGGGAGTTCCATTTTTAACTTTTTGAGGAAACTCCGTACTGTTCTCCACAGTGGCTGCACCAGTCTGCATTCCCACCAGCAGTGCACAAGGGTTCCTTTTTCTCCACATCCTCGCCAGCACTTGTCATTTGTTCATTTGTTGATCATAACCAACATTGTCGTTTTGATTTGCATCTCTCGGATGATTAGTGACTTTGAGCATGTTTTCATATGTCTCTCGGCCTTCTGTATGTCCTCTTTTGAAAAGTGTCTTTAGGTCATTTGCCCATTTTTTTATTGGATTGTTTATCTTCCTTTTGTTAAGTTGTATGAGTTCCCTGTAATTTTTGGAGATTAAACCCTTATCTGAAATAGCATTGGCAAATATGATTGTTTCTTTAAACATGCCAGGTGACTCGTTCTGAAGGGCCTCCCCACACTCCATGCTCTGAGGACAGACAGCCCTGTGGAGAGGCCTTCCACCAGCAAACAGCACCGCCTTGGCAGCCTGTGCAGTGAGTCACGTTGGCAGTGGGTCCTCCAGCCCCAGGGATGTTGACAGGACCACAGCCTCGCTGACACCTGACTGCAACCCCATCAGAAACCTGAGCCAGGACCAGCTGCTTTGAATTCATGACCCACAGATGGGTGAGGGACAATAAATGACCTTTGTTGCTTTAAACCACTAAGATTGGGAATGATTTGCATTGCAGTATTTGATGATGACAAATCCACCACAGAATGAAATAAGGACCCACAAGGCCATACAATATAAATACATAAGTGAATAAACAAAAAAATAAAAAACCATGCCTCAAGTTCTGGCTCCCTCAAACTGGTCACCCATCCCGGAACCACCATAGTGTTTGACCATTCCATGCCTGGGCGTGTGCTGCAGCTATAACTCCGGATCGCCTTTCAGGGCTCAGCTCCAACAGCCTCCTGGTGCGCACCTGCCCAAGCCTTCCTGGTTGAGCTGTTCACTCCCTCCCTGGTGGCATTACTGTACTGATCTCTCGTGGAGCACTTATTACAGTTTAGTGAGATGTCCAGTTTACACATCGGCCTTTCCTCCTCGAATTTGACCACCCTGAGGGCAGCACCTCTCACAGAGCCTGGCACATAGGTGTTCAAATGTGAAGCTGTTGAATGAATGCTCACTTTGTCCAGTGTCTTGCGAATCTGATTTATCTGGTATATTACCTCCAGCCAAGTTCATCCATTCTCATGTTTGTTGCAGACACATTGTTTGCCAGATGATGTGTGAGACACTGGGTATAAGCAAGCAGGATGGCTATGGTCTCTGCCCTCAAGGAGTTTGCAGACCCATGAGGGTGGGGAAGGGGTTAAACTAGCATAAGAACATGCTGAAAAATTAGTGAACAAGAGTCTGTTGTGGTGGAAAGTAAAGAGAATAGGGTGGGCCATGGACCAGGATGCCAGGAGTAATCCAGAGTGTTCTGGGCAGATTTTTACGCCTGCTGGAGGGCAGAGAAAAACTGTGGGTGCTTTAGAAACTGAAAGCTACCTGGGCAGCTTGAATAATATGACTGGAAAGGAAAGAGAGCAGAGAATAAAGCAAAGGGCCTTCCTAAAATTTTGATCATGTAACTTCTACTTGGAAAGGTCAACATTCCCTGTCGCTTATGGATCCAGCACAGCATTTGTAGATGGGCCATCAGATACTGCACGACTTCTAGCTTCATTTATCACTGCTTCCAGGAGAAACTTCCAGTCACCATTTGGCTTCTGCAATGCTTCTTTTCTCTCCTTCAGATATCTCATTACTTTATTCGCTTCACCTAGAATGTCTTTCCCATCCATTCTGCTGATGAAAAAACAGCCCATTTTTCAAGAACCATCCTCCTTAAAATCTGTACCCACGTCTGTACCATTCACCCAGGATTCTGGTCCTGCCTTGTCATGTACTGGAGCTGTCTTTCCTACACTTGGTCTGTAGACCACTAGAACTGTACCTTATACTTTTTCTTTCCACAGCATCTATCAAAACCTTTTATTTCAGAGGCATTTAATGGACCTGTCATTAATTAATTTCTTTATCCTATTTTTCTTGCAAACCAATTTCTCAGCTCCCTATGGCTTTAAATGTGTGTGTGTATGTGGTGCGGGTGGGGTGGGGGGATGGCAGGGTGGAAAGAGGGCTGAAATTCCAGCTCTAGGCAGATTATTTCAAGATTTGTGAAAAATGACCTGGCCTAAGTAGCTCAGTGGTTGAGTGTCGACTTATGAACCAGGAGGTCACGGTTCAATTCCCAGTTAGGCCATATGCCCAGGTTGCAGGCTGATCCCTCGTGTGGGGCATGCAGAAGGCAAATGATCAATGATTCTCTCTTATCATTGATGTTTCTGTCTCTCTCTCCTTCTCCCTTCCTCTCTGAAATCAATAGAAAAATTTTTTTAAAAAAAGATTTGTGAAAACCTCTGGTGAAATCTCCATCCAATTTGGTAATTTCCGTTTGTTGCAACAACCCCGGAGCAATTATTTTCCTGGAATTATATGGCATCACTGGGTTACGATCAACTGCTTATGATAAAGGCAGGTCTACATCTGCCTCAGTGTGTGCCTGCTCCCACTTCTGTCGCACTGTGGGACCGTCCCACGGAGCAGCAGACGCTAATGTGCTGAAGAGCAAATAGGACCAACAGCGAAGGCAGACACTGGAACACAGGAAGCAAAGAGGGAAGTGGCAGGGCTCATTAGATTCAGATGAAGAACACTCAGTTCTTGCAATTCTCTGCCCAAACCCACAAAGTATATTTCCTCTTCAACCGGTTGATGGGCCATCTTGGCCCATTTACAAATAACAGGCCAGGACTTGCTGGAACTTAAATTCAGGTGAGTGGGCCTTAATCCCAAGTTTCTGATTTCAAACGGACTGCTACTGTAAGTCTCAGAACCAATGTGTGCCCCGCTTACGCATTTTGATGGGCATTTCTGCCTATGACTCTACTTTGCTATAACCCTTGTTTTTCTTTCTTCTTGGCCCTGGTTTAATTAATGATAACCTGTCATACTTGATGTATCTTTATAAGCCTCCTTACTCTCTTTCTGGAACAAGTAAGCTATAAATAAATTCTTGATTTATTCCTTCCAATTTCTTCCTTCTCCTATAAATGCCTCTACACTATTTTATGAAAAGGAGAATAGGGTGTTCAGAATAAGATTTATTATTTTAGAATTTAAAATGAATGAAAGTTTTATACACAGAATTAGGAATGAATTTCGTGAACCTCGGGACCTTCACATAGTTGAGCAGTTATTTTTCATAGAACCATCTGCTTTCTGAGTAATTAAAACATCACAAATACAAATTTTTATACATGTGAAATATTTCACAGAAAGATAAGCCATATGAACTTGTCAAACAACAGATTGCAAATTCTAAAACTGGTTTTAAGGGCAGAGGGAAACTATTCAATTCACTTTCATTAACAGCCAGGTGTTGAAAGGGGACACAATAGATCTAGTGCAGCATGAGCTTCAAAGGTGGAAAACTACTGCCAAAACCTCCACTGGTGATTCTTTTACCCTGGCTAGAGGGTTGTTATACATACCCATGTGGTAACCCAGTTCTTAAGACACAGTTCAATTTGGCAAAAACTGACCAAGAATTCACGGAATAGAGGATACAGTGAAGCAGAGACTTAAGTCAAAGTTATTGGCATTGGGAAATCTATCCTCTTGCCAGGAAATCAGACACGTAGGCAAGAGTTTCCAAAACAATGGAGAAAATAATGCTACGAGAGTGAAAGATGGTGCTTTGAGAAGAGAGAGGCTCACTTCTAGAATGGAAGATACAGGGAAAGCTTTTTGTGGAGGTGGCATCACTAGATTTGAGTCTTGGAAATAGGTAAAAAATTCGGGAGAAGGGAATAGAAAGAAAAGGCAGAAGTCTGACAATATGGTAACAACTTGTCGTGAGAGAGAATGGGAACTACAACCAAAACTGCATGCTGAGTCATCCTGCTCACCTTACTAAGGGAGAATGGGCTGGATTTGGTGCAGTGATTCATGAAGGTTGTGAGCAGTGAGCCAGAAGGATACTAAGCAGTGTCAAGACAGACAAAGAGTAAGAATGACTGCTGACATCAGTGGGCGAAAAGAAAGGAGTTACTGCGATGAGAGTGAGGGTGTGGCATTAGTAACAGAGAAGAAGGAAGTGACAGGAGAAAAAATGTTTTAAGGCCACGTTTGCTCCAAATCAGAGCTTACTCGACTACTTTTTTAACTGCACATGATTGAATTTCCCAAGTCATTTAAAAGGTATCTCAGTGGTTAGAGGCACACATTGCAGAGATGGCGTGTTTGAGTTCAGATCTGTCTTCTACCATTAGCTGTCTGTGTGATCTTAGGAAAGTCATCTAACCTCTCTGTGCTTCTGGCTCCTTACCTGTAAAAGGGGGAGCTTTGGTTGTTACACAGGGTAAGGCAGGAAAAGCATCAGGCACATAGTAAGTGTTCCCTAAAATAAACTATCATTATTTGGCCTTTAGTTGCCATCAAATCATTAGAAAGTCATTCTCTGCTATAAATAAATAGAGAGAAATGTGCAGTTCTCTGCGAAGTTTGGTTGATATAGCAAAGACCATCGATGTTAGTTACCACCACACGAGCTCTTACACAAGTGAAACGAGAATAGCAGAGCAGGCTTTGGAGCCATGCCACCAGGTCAAGTCCCATTCCAGCCATTTACTAGTTAACAGTGCTACATAAGGGTCTTCTTTTATTATTATTAGCATCGCTGGGTTGGTTCCCAAACCTCCAGGGATGGCCTTGAATCTCATGCCTCTCCAAAGTCTTACAGAAGCAAAACAAAAAAAGACATGTGTCCAGATAAATTCCTTTTTCTGTCTAATAAAAATCTAAAAATACTATTATAAAAATAGCCCAAACTCACTCCTTTCCCCTCTTTTCAGTAAGAGACAATTTGCAGCAATCCTCAAGAGTGTAGCTAGCCGGAACCGGTTTGGCTCAGGGGATAGAGCGTCGGCCTGCGGACTGAAAGGTCCCAGGTTCGATTCCGGTCAAGGGCATGTACCTGGATTGCGGGCACATCCCCAGTGGGAGATGTGCAGGAGGCAGCTGATCGATGTTTCTCTCTCTCATCGATGTTTCTAACTCTCTATCTCTCTCCCTTCCTCTCTGTAAAAAATCAATAAAATATATTTAAAAAAAAAAAAAGAGTGTAGCTGTAGCAGGTGGGCAGCGTGAGGGGGGTGAAGAGGAGAAGAAGGGAAATGTGGTGAAGAGTGTTTTGAAAAAATCACTTGCCCCAAAGCTCTGAAGATTTGAACATCGGGCATTCAATAGAAGACATGCTGTTTCCAGACCTGAGAGCTTTGGTAATGAGGACACATGGCAGCAAGCATAGACTAGAGCAGGTCCAAGGCCTGAGAATGAAAAGACTATGGATGCCCCTAGTCTTGGCCGGTATGAGAGGAACAACTGGGTGAAGAAAGACAAAATATGCGAAAGAAAAAAGAGAAGTAGGCATATCATTCATAAAGGTGTTGAATGGATCCCTTTGGAAACACGTGATTCCCTTTTTATTGATGTCCATACCTTCTTTGAAAACCTTACCTGTTGTTTGCTTGATTGGACGTTCAAAAGGCACCGAAGTCTTTTAAGATCTGAATAGTCCCTAGAAGAAAGAATAACACAATGTCAGCCAGCAGAAGACTCCAGGTGAACTAGGCATGTCACCCCCTGATGGCGCTGCCACCTGGAGGCCTGCTTTTATGGACAGAAACATATGCACACTAAACACTTCTTTAGAATTTGCAAATGGTCAAACATTACAGTAAACACCGCAACCCAGAGTAGCAGTGGTCAAGGGTCCACGCTATTTCTCAGAAACCTATTAAATCTGATTGCTGGCCACTGCCTGAGTTCATAATTAGCAAAGACTCAGTATGGGGTTACCTGGTGGTGGTGATTCCTTGCTGTTTTTTATCGGTTGATTTTTCTGTGGTCTTCACCTTTCTGTCTTGATCAGGCATTGTAAAACGTCAACGCCCCAGAATTAACATTGCATTCCTTTCAAAGTAAACCAGAGGGAAATTCTTTAGTTGGGTCGGATGCTCCAAAATATTCTCAGTTAATACAGCCAAAAATTCATTTATAACATTTACTTAAATATGCAAAAAAAAATATGTCCATACGAATACCATTTACTATTCTCATCCGAAGGCCTCTGGATACATTTAGAGAATGGTTTATAGTACTCCAGAGCCTATATTTTCTAAGTCATCCTTGATTTCAAACATTCTGACCCGTTACTACAAATAAGTATTGTTCTGCATGTCAGGAAAAGTGTCCTCACTTGGGGTTTCTAAAATATGTATATTTATAAGCAAATACCTACCTCCCCACTGATGCTATTATGCCTTCTTACTTGTCTTTCTTGACAAGTATCCTTGACCATAGCTGCTAGTTAGGGGTTCCTCCCTCATCACAGGTCATGTCCATAAGAGTCCCAGAGAAAGCCTCATCCACTTGCAAATAAGCATTACAGTGTCCAGCGCAACGTGCAACATGTCGCTGAATTTCCAGAATTCCTAAGTGTTTGAATCCCCACATGGATCAATTCCAGTCATAAGCTCTTCTGCGACAGTTGGACAGGCCCTGAACTCACTCAACCATCTTGTTAAAAACAATTCAACAGACCCAAAATGGAGTCACTTATGCTAAGCCCCACATTACTGAACCAACACTCAATTACAGTTTCAGCTCGCCCAGAAGTGGAAACTTAGGCCAGCATTAGTTAGGTAATCTACCTGACAAACTCCTAACCATGCCCTTTCGGTAAAGCAACCTTGCAGCAGCCGGCCTGCTTTCTGCCGAGTACAACTTCCTCATTCCTGCTCCGTTCTGCCTCTAAAAGTCTTTCTGTTTGTGCAGCAACTCAAAGCTCCTTTCTATCTGCTAGATGGGATGCTGCTGCCCAATTTATAAACTGCTGAATAAAGCCAATAAAAAGTTTTAAAATTTACTCAGTTGAATTTTATTCTTTTAACAAGTGGGAGAGTGCACCTCAAAATACGACCCAATAGGCATTTCAGTCTTCTGAATTGAGCTTTGTGGTCACCGTCAACTTTCCAAGATCAACTTTAGTACTATTTCCCACCCCCACTCAAAATACGAGTTCACAAATGGGCAGAACAATTTATTTGTTTGCTTTTTTACCCTTAACAAACTTCTCATTCAATTGTTTTAGTTTCCAGAATAGAAACAAAAAGGAAGTTGAAGATACCCAGACTTTCAACTCTATAGCAAATGCAAAATTAAGTATACTATTAGTTTAATTTGACTGGATGCAAATATTTCCACTGTGCCTCAATGCCATAGCTTGACTTCACGGTGTGTCTTTCAGGCATGAAAAAGCATGTATTACTGTCTTATAACTGCATGCCTCAATGTATTATGAAATCAGTGATCAGCATCCAAGTGCTTCAGAAGTATTTAGAGGCAAAAAGAATTGCCAATGGGTGTTCCATGGCAACAGAGTCTACTAAAATTTAATTTTGTGAAATGTACAGACAGTTTAAGGAATTAAAAATTATTTTCCCAATATAGTTGTCATATTTGTGACAAAGAGTTGAGCTGAAATTAACAGCTGGAGGCCAAGCCTCTCATCACAGATGCACACCAAGAAAAACACATCGCTGATATTTTAGGATTGTGCCTAGGACATAACACTATGGACTCATCCATTTAACAAATATGTGTTTACTATGTCTAATCTCAGACAGAAAACTGTTAAAGGTAAAAGAGGCTATCACAATTTTGTGATTCTACCACAAGCAAAGAAAAACCCACTTGGGAAGTTTAAAATATGTTTTGTATGATATTCAGCTACAGATTTGAATTAGCATTGGCTTTACTCAGAAAGAAAGGAAGGCAGGGAGGAAGGAAAGAGGGAATGAAGGGAGAGTAGAAGGGAGGGAGAAAAGAAACGAAGGAAAGGAAAGGAAAGGAAAGGAAAGGAAAGGAAAGGAAAGGAAAGGAAAGGAAAGGAAAGGAAAGGAAAGGAAAGGAAAGGAAAGGAAAGGAAAGGAAAGGAAAGGAAAGGAAAGGAAAGGAAGGAAAGGAAAGGAAAGGAAAGGAAAGGGGAGGAAAGGAAAGGAGGAAAGGAAAGGAAAGGAAAGGAAAGGAAAGGAAAGGAAAGGAAAGGAAAGGAAGGAAAGGAAAGGGGAGGAAAGGAAAGGAAAAGGGAGAAAAGAAGGAAAGAAAGGCAAGAGGGAGGGGGGTGGAAGAGAGGAAGAATGTATGATATGTAAATTATTCTTTAAGCCCAGCCGGTGTGGCTCAGTGGTTGAGTGTCGACCTATGAACCAGGAGATCATGATTCTATTCCCAGTCAGGGCACATGCCCTGGTTGCAGGCTCGATCCCCAGTGGGGGACATGCAGGAGGCAGCCAATCCATGATTCTCTCTCATCACTGATGTTTCTATCTCTCTCCCTCTCTCTCTTCCTCTCTGAAATCAATAAAAACATTTTTTAAATTATTCCTTAAAAGATCCAAGTGCTTTTTATAGACAGATATTAAAATACCCCCAGAAGTTCTAAAATAAATGGAAATCCAGTCAAGATAAATAAAATCTAATTTTACTTTGCCCTCAATGACAGAGGGAAAATTCCACATAGACACACTGGCCCTTTGGCTTCCCATTCCTGCTCAGACCACAGCTGCAGACTGTCTTACAAGTAGGGAATGAAAGCTACAGAGATTAGCACATGAAAATGGGTGGAAAAGCTCGAAGGCTTCTTCTGCCAGAGAGCACATCCACGGCAGGCAAATCCTGCTAAACACCTACCTTACTCCCCTGCTTAATCTCCGTAATGTCATTGACCCGGTATGTGAACAGGAAATAATCAGCTAATCGTTTTATCAGTTTTAAGATTCCCATTTACTCTCTGAGCCGGAAAAGTGAAAATAAATAACTCCCTGGAAATGTCTCACTTAACTGAACAGTAAACAAATCCATCAGAATCAGTAGAAACAGACAATTGACTTTATGATGATTAAAAAAAAAAAATCCTTTCCACTTGATGGCTGTTAATATATAAACTATTCCAAAAAATAATAACTGAGAATTTGGGAAAGCTTTAAAATATGTCCTCTAATTGTATTATTATTTTTTTTTAATGATGACACTATACCAGTGGTTATAATCTCAGAATGGGGCCAGGAAAAGGGGGCAGGCTTGGTGGCAGGGAGAGCCGTTTTAGAGCTTCAGTCAAGTTGCCCAGAGGAGACAGCTTAGTGAGAAAGTGTTACCAAGACAGGTCCAGCAAGGATGCTCGCTAAGGCAAAAGCTCTCCAGAGGGTAGCTTCAGCCTGATTCCCAGGAGAACTCTGCAGGGTACAGGCTCTGCCTCAGAGCTGTCTAAGGCCGAGGGAAGGGAGCTGGGCTTTCCTGCTCCTGTCGTCTTCAGTCACTGCTTAGGGGCCACCAAGAGAGGTCATCTCTCCCAGGCACTCCTGTCTGGGGACTAAGGAGCCTCTGAAAGGTTGGGGGGAGTCCCCCAAAAAAGGAACATTGAAGCCAATACCCAGGACAAACAAACAGGCATAAGGGATGGAAGAGGCTGTGGGTGGAATGCCCACGTCGTCCACTGGGATCACCGACTCCAGTGGAGGAGCTGTGGGTGATGAGGGAACAAGAATCTTTACTGAGGCTCCAGGCTGGGCCCGAGCCTCCTGCAGTAGCTCTCAACTAGTCCCTTGTCCCTGCTCCATTGTTTGACCTCTCCAGATGCTAGCATGTTTGACCTTGTGGTCTAGCAATCAGCTTGGTCTCTGGCCCTCTTCTCTTCTCTTCTCTTCTCTTCTCTTCTCTTCTCTTCTCTTCTCTTCTCTTCTCTTCTCTCTCTTCTCTTCCTGCTTCTCCCTAGGGATCTCTGGCAGTCCCATGGCTAATTCCAAATGTATACGGTCAGCCCGAACCCCATCCCGAGATCCTCAATGTACAGTCCTCACCTGGATGTCTAACAAGCAGCCCAAATTTAATGCACCCCAAATAAAACTCTGGAACCCCACCCCCGGACCACAGGGCCCTCACCTAGTCACTGGCACCACCCAGCTAGTCTAGACAATGTTCTCCATCCCTCTCCTTTACCTCCCACATTTCAGCCACCACCGGGACCAGTAAGTCAGCTTTCCCTCGTCTCCACTCCCACTGCTATTGCTCTGTACTCCGAGCCACTGCAGCTCTTGCCTGGACCACTGTCACCACCTCCTCACTAGTCTCTGTTTCCACTCTTGCTCCTCTCTATCTGCAGGAGCCCATGGGATTGATTTAAAATGTGAATCAGCCTGGCTGGTGTGGCTCAATGGTTGAGTGTTGACCCATGAACCAAGACGTCCCCAGTTCGATTCACAATTAGGGCACATGCCCAGGTTTCAGCACGATCCTCAGTGGGAGGAAGCCGGAGGTCTCTCTCATGGATGTTTCTATCTCTCTATCCCTCTCCCATCCTCTCTCTCTAAAATCAAAATAAAATTATTTTTTAATACTAAATGAATAAAATTTGAAGCAGATCCTGCCACTCGAGTTTACAACCTTCCTGTGGCCTTCCCTGCTGCACTTGGCTTCTAACCATGACTTTCACCTTGGAGCTCGTCTATCCTCTCCCTTCCCTCTCGCTTACTCCACGGCAGCCATGCTGGCTTTCTCCCAGCATCATTCCTGCCTGAAAGCCTGGGCACTTGCCACTCGCTGTTCCCCTCTCATGTTCTCCGGCAGGCTCTCTCCTGTCATTCAGGTCTCAGCTCAGATGTCCCCTCCGCACTGAGGGCTCCCCTGACCAATCTCTACAACATATCCACTCCCACAAACCCACTTTTACCACCCCCCGTGTCTGATTTCCTTCTGGAGCTCATCAACATCGGAAACCCTCTTGTCCATTTATTGGTTTCCTTGCACAAGATCCTAAGCCCCGTGTGACAGAGATTGCGTCTGTTTTATCCACAAATATGTCCCCAGCACACAGAACAGCACTTAGAACAGTGCACGACACAGTATAGAAACAAAAAATACTTGTCAGAATCTGTAGAAAGTGGCTTACGGTCTTTTTTACCAGTTTGTGAATTATTTGCTTTTTAACAATTATTTAATTTTAGAATTAGGGACCCCCAACCTGGTGCTCCTTCTCAGTGCCCCAGGGAAGCCTGTACTCCCTACATTGCAAACTTATGCATGAACTATTGCAATTGCCTGGTCACCCCATAAGACCAGGGACTGGCCCTCCCTTAGACACTCAGAGACACCTGAGAGGCACAGCAAAAGAAGATTTTACAGTTGTGAGTACACGAAACAGAGTTTATTCTTGTATTACTATTTCTTAATTGTTGTGTTATTTTCCCTATAAACTTACTTTTCCCCACCCTGTATTAATTAAATAAAAATTAACAAGTGGATAAAAAAATATTTTTTTAAAACCTGGGTCATTATTTTAGTTCAAAAATCTCTCCCTACCTGGTGTGGCTCTGTTGGTTGTAGGTTTGATTCCTGGTCCGCGCACATACAGGAGGCAACCGAACAATGTTTCTCTGTTACATTGATGTTTCTCTCTCTTGCTCTCTTTCTAAAAATTCAATAAAAGCCTATCCTTGGGTGAGTATTTTTAAAAATCTCTCCTCAGCGGGAAGGCAGGAGAGGGTAGGTGGGTGGGAAGAGATTAACCAAAGAACTTGCATGCATATATGCATAACCCATGGACACAGACAATAGTGTGGTGAAGGTCTGGGGGTAGAGGGTAGGGATGGGCCAGATTAGGTCAATGGGGGGGAGGGGGAAAATTGTTGTGGCAACGTTAAATTGCTGTAAACATCTCTAAACACTCTCCTCATGGACAGTAACACACCAGTTTGGAGACCACCTAAATAACAATGGCCTAGACAACTGCAGTCTTTCTTTTCAAATAACAATACTGTTTTCACAGCAACCCTAGATGGTTCTCTGAGAACCACTACCCCAAGTACACAGCCTGAGTATTGTCAATCCCAGGACAACCATAAGAGGGCATGAGTGAGCCTGGGAGGGGAGAGGTGTGGTCAAGTAGGGCTGAGCATGGACTCCCCACTTGCATGAACCCTAGCAAGTCCTGCTTCTCTGGGGGTCCTGTGTACAGTTTCATTTGAGAAAAGGGTTCTTCTGCTAAAATTACAATTAGAAACCCACTCATTTTCTATCATTTATTTTATAGATGAGATGAGGCCAAAGAGATTACAATACTTGCTACACAAACACTGTGCTCACATCGACTTTCATTTGATTCTAAATGGAAAAGATGAAATGGTGTGTGTGTGTGTTCTGAAAAAAAAATAAGTACATTTTTATATGTAAATTTATATGTAAATGTATATGTAAAATCCAAATGCATATTACTTTAACAATAGAAACTTTTGGTATTTCTCCTTGGTACCTCAGTCCTAGGAACCAAATCCTATCTCCCATGGGAGAGATATCTTTCCATATATCACAGGAAAGACACATGGGTTTGGTGTTTACAGCCCCAGTAAAACATAGAAATCACCACAATTCTGATGAATTTTTTAATCCATTAAAAAAAAAAAAAAGAAACAAATGTAATTCCTATCTTCTACTGTCACCTGAAATTTGGGGTAATTCTAAAAGAAGTCCCCAGAGACACACAGCTCATTTGCTTTCAATCGCTTGGTAATTGCAGGATAAACACATATGACAGAGAAAGATATCCAAGCCATGGTTAAATCACCTATTTGAGTGTAATTAATCTAAACTGTACAATTTAAACCCACTACACTACATACCATGATGTTTGTGATACGATTTTCAGATTTTCTACCTGGAAATTTTTTTATCCACAGTTTTCTTGGCTGCTCCAAATATCCTCAAATGCCTCATCTTTACAAAGTCATTTGATTCATTATGGAAATACTTCAAATCCCACAATGCCTCCTTTTCCTTCTAATCACTTAGGGTTCCACCTTATTTTATTTACTATATTTGCTAATGGTTAAAAAAGACAACACTTAGAAAGTAATTATAGTAAGAGAGTTTGGTATAACTAAAGGTAATTGCCACTTTGGCCACAACGGGTTCATTATTTTGAACAAGAACTAAAATAAACTGCTATGAACCTTACCACAAAAGGAAGTGAAACTTCCTTGTACCAACACCAGGGAGTCCTTATTTCTATTGATGAATTATGGTTAACTTCCCACTAGATGACAAGTTACAGTTCTGTCTGTGCTCAAGTAAACAGTAAAGAAACTTAGAGAACCTCCAGCCCTGTAACTAGCTGGCATTGCAAAATGAAAAATCATTTCTCTACTTCCTTTACTGTGGATATATTTTTCTTAAAATTCCTTTCATAGTGGTCCTTTGCAAAAAGTGATAAAAATAAGACATAACTCACATGAGGCAACCAGAAATAAGCCCAAAAAAATGTGTTAAATGCATTGGTTAAACATTATTTTCCAAATCTTGATAATTGTACCACAGTGTTGCAAGATACTAACTAACATTAGGGGAAGCTGAGTGAAGGGTATATGGAAACTCACTGTACTATTTTTATAGTTTTCATGTGAGTCTAAAATTATATTTTAAAAAACTTAAAAATGTGTTGGCCACTTGAGCAGTTTACTTAAGTAAAGTGCTCTGAGAATAGAGGAAGGGTTCTTTTTTTTTTTTTTTTTTTTTTCAAAGAAATAATTGCACTTAATCTCACAGATATAGGTACTTGGTCTTTTTCAAATTAGTTGTGTGCTAGAAAACTATGTATCCTGCACAGAAAGTGTTACGTTTCGGCTAAATTGGACAACTTAATGGCAAATAAAAGACACACACTCTTCCTTTTATTTTTATTTTTGTTAATCCTCACTTGAGGATATGTTTTTATTGATTTTTAGAGAGAGAGGAAGGGGAAGGGACAGAGAGAAAAACATCAATCCATTGCTTCCTGAACACGCCCTAACCAGGATTGAACCCACAACCTTTTGGTGTGCAGGACAATGCTCCAACCAACTGAGCCACTTGGATGGTGCCACATACACACTTTAAAAGTAAAGTGATAAGAAAAATTAAGGAACTTCTATGAGAAACATGACTTATTCATACCTATTATAGCTCAAAGAGGGAGTCTCTAAACCACCCGTGGGCAAACTACGGCCGCAGGCCGGATACGGCCCGTTTGAAATGAATAAAACTATTGAAAAGAAAGACCGTACCCTTTTATGTAATGATGTTTACTTTGAATTTATATTAGTTCACACAAACACTCCATCCATGCTTTTGTTCCGGCCCTCCGGTCCAGTTTAAGAACCCACTGTGGCCCTCGAGTCAAAAAGTTTGCCCACCCCTGCTCTAAACTGTAGGCTGGATTTTATCCCTTACATAACATTGTTATTGTTCTTCAATAAACTATGCGTGGAGCTAGCAGAACAGAGGCAGTTACTATAAGGAAGAACCTTAGAGCACATCTAGTATCAGGGGTCTAACACCTGCAACGCCTAGAAACAGAAGATAAATGCATGACAGAGAGTGGCAGGGCTTCAGTCAAACCTGAGAAGACACACCTTCCCTAAAGGGACTCAAAATCACATTAAAAATGAAGTTAAACAAATTGAAACACTTTCACGGGACATACAAAGCAGATATACAGGTCACCAGTTGCAGGTCTTGATTCAACGTCTTTCATTTAACACACGAAGAAACTGTGACCCAAAGAGGTAAAATGTACCTGGGAGTAGAAGGAGAATAAAGCCCAGTTCACCTGCAGGGCCTAAATCTTAATGGCAAACTCTGGGGTAGATGGGAAAGGGGGGATTTGTTGACTTTGGCCCATAGCCGAGGGCCAAGAGTGATATAATAAGAATTGATGCTTGCATAACTTCACCTCCTGGACCCTGGAGTGCTTACAAACATCCATTCACTCATCCCGGTTCACTCATGTGAAATAGGTAGGTGGTGTTCAGTAATATCACCATCAGAGTAGAAAACAAAGACCCAGTTGCTACAGAACCTCCATTGGCAGGAGCACCTTGCCAGCTAAGGGCAAGTATCATCATGGCCTTGCTCCTGAGTCAACAGACTTGACACCTCCCTTGAGCAAAGAGTTTATACTGTAAACAATTTTCTATTTTTCATTTAAATAAGCACTTGGAGGCTAAAAGAATCAAACATTCTAATAGTACAGTATTCTGATTGTCTCCCGCTCATTCCCACAAATATTTATTGACCAGAGGCTATATGTTAGATACTCCTTTAAAAGTTTACCTTCATTTTCCTCTGGCTAATAGCTACCCAAGTTGGTCTGAGAATGCTGCTCCAAAATCAAATAGAATATGCAGCAAAAAATGCCATTACAATTTTCTTATTTTCAAGCTTTATTCCCATGCAAACTCATATATTTTGTGATACAGGGAAATACTTGAAGATATGAATGCAATTTCTATGAATCCCCTCAACAGTCACTGCATAATGTTATTTGTGTTATGTCTGTGTTCAAGTCTGTGTGGCTGCTAACCCAAGTCCACGCATGACAGAGTTTAGCATGTGCCTGTGTTAGGACAAATGCACCCAAGGCCCATATATTAAGTAGTGATATTAAAAAGGAAAAATAGGTCCATTGCCCGGCCAGTGTGGCTCAGTGGTTGAGCATCAAGCTGTGAACCAGGAGGTTATGGTTCAATTCCCGGTCAGAGCATCTGCCTTGATTGTGGGCTCCTTCCCCAGTAAGGGGTGTGCAGGAGGGAGCTGATCAATGTTTCTCTCTCATCATTGATGTTTCTATCTCTCTCTCCCTCTCCCTTCCTCTCTGAAAACAATAAAAATATATTAACATAAATAAATAAATGAGAGAAAAGGTCCAGGTGATATGAAGGAAGAGTTTCTATTAGCCAGTCAATGAAAATAACTAAAGCAGCACACCAAATTTCCCTTTTCTCATTAGCCCCAAACACAGCAAAATTACATTCAATTCCCTGTTTTTATGTGAGAGAGAACTGTGAAAATGATATTCATTCGTTCCTTTAAGAAATAATTATGATCTCCTCGTATATGCCAGGTATTGAGGCGACTACACTGAATAAGACATGATCCCAAATGTCTGCCCCAAAAAGTTAACCATCATGGGAATAAGTCATGATAATAAGTGAGTCATGAATTAGTAATCAGTGAGTATGGACTCAGCCCTAGACCTTCTATGGGTGATGGGAACACCGGGTAAACACACTGATGTTCACAACAATTGGCAGGACTGCAAGAAACCAGAAGTACTTTCTGAGCCATAAAATAAAATAATATTTCCCCTAATAACATTCCATTCTAAGTGCACTTTATTATTTACTCTGCTCTGTGCAGAAGAGACTCCTGAGCACTACCAAAAAAATCCATCCGCAATTCAGTGTGTGTGTGTGGGGGGGGGGGGGGAGGGGGGGATCGTAAATATGTAGTTAATACGAAAAATGTTGTCTTTTTTTTTTTTTAAACAGTTCGGCCTAAAGCAAGGGATTAAATTAAAACACTAGAAATGTCAGAAAGCAGAGAAAATGAATGTCCATAGGAGATTACAAATTGAATGAATTCGAGGGAAAGATCACTGTGGGCTAAAGAGCTATGGAAAGGCTCATGAACCCTGGGGACCTGAAGAAGGTCCATAAGAATAGGTAGGGTGGGTGAAGAATACTCCAGGAGAGTGAACCAGAGGTTTGGAGGCTAGATCCTGAGAGTGATTTAGAGATATGGTGAGTAGATGAGTTGAATTGGAGCTGAGAAATCTGGAAAGAAGTGAATAATGGGTACATGAATAAGCGGTGACCTCCAAGACTACAGCCAACTTATGGGACAAAATAGTCTCAAATAAAGGCATGAACCTCAGGAAAATGACACTGCCTTCCTCCTCTCCCCCTTGCTCATTTGATCACTAAATCCTGACTCTTGTCTTACTCAACATGGCTCCAGTCTGTTCACGTCTCTCCATGCTCACTGCCAACACCGTAGTCTACATCACCACCTGAACTACAGTACTCACTTCTTAAATGGTCCCTCCACTTCCAACTTCTCCCTCCTCCCAAAGACAAAAAATCCACTCTCCACACAGCAACGAAAGCACCCCTTGTGTGATACAAATTTGACCAATTAAGCCTTCATGAGCTTCCATGTCTCGTAGGATAAAAACAAAAATTATCAAGGCCTATGAGGTGTTTCATGAGATGATGCCTCTGACCCCCTAGCCAGCTCCACTCATACAAGGCCCTGAATCCTTGTCCCAGACCTGCTTCTCCTCTATGCCTCAGGACTTTAACTCTTGGATATAAGGGTCAGATTGGTACAGAAAGGCCTGGAAGGCTCATCCATCATTCATGTCTCAACTCGAGTATCCATTCTTTTCTTTTTTTTAATGTATTTTATTGATTTTTTACAGATAGGAAGGGAGAGGGATAGAGAACTAGAAACATCAATGAGAGAGAAACATTGATCAGCTGCCTCCTGCGCATCCCCCAGTGGGGATGTGCCCACAACCAAGGTATATGCCCTTGACTGGAATCGAACCTGGGACCCTTCAGTCCGCAGGCCGATGCTCTATCCACTGAGCCAAACCAGTCAGGGCTCGAGTATCCACTCTTTAAGGAAATTTTCGACAGAAGCTCTCCCACTGTAGACACAGCTGACTCTCATAGCCAGTTAGCCTGGAGGTCAAATCACCCCTGGTATTACCTACAACAATCAAGGCTTAACTACAAGACTGCGCACAAAGACCACTAGGGGGTGCACCAAGAAAAGATAAAAAAATGTGGAGACAAAGAAAGAGGACGCAAATGTCAGAAATGGAAGATATAGAGCTCAAAACCACACTTTTAAGGTCTCTTAAGAACTGTCTAGAAGCTGCCGATAAACTTAGTAAGGCCTTCGAAAAGACTGGTGAGACCGCCGATAAATGTAGTGAGATCCTCAAGAAATCTAATGAGACCCTCGATGTTGTGATAAAGAACCAACTAGAAATTAAGCATACACTGACTGAAATAAAGAATATTATACAGACACCCAACAGCAGACCAGAGGAGCGCAAGAATCAAGTCAAAGATTCAAAACGCGAAGAAGCAAAAAACACCCAACTGGAAAAGCAAAATGAAAAAAGAATCCGAAAATACGAAGATAGTGTAAGGAGCCTCTCGGACAGCTTCAAGCGTACCAACATCAGAATTATAGGGGTGCCAGAAGATGAGAGAGAGCAAGATATTGAAAACCTATTTGAAGAAATAATGACAGAAAACTTCCCCCACCTGGTGAAAGAAATAGACTTACAGGTCCAGGAAGCGCAGAGAACCCCAAACAAAAGGAATCCAAAGAGGACCACACCAAGACACATCATAATTAAAATGCCAAGAGCAAAAGACAAAGAGAGAATCTTAAAAGCAGCAAGAGAAAGAAACCGAGTTACCTACAAGGGAATACCCATACGACTGTCAGCTGATTTCTCAACAGAAACTTTGCAGGCCAGAAGGGAATGGCAAGAAATATTCAAAGTGATGAATACCAAGAACCTACAACCAAGATTACTTTATCCAGCAAAGCTATCATTCAGAACGGAAGGTCAGATAAAGAGCTTCACAGATAAGGAAAAGCTAAAGGAGTTCATCACCACCAAACCAGGATTATATGAAATGCTGAAAGGTATCCTTTAAGAAGAGGAAGAAGAAGAAAAAGGTAAAGATACAAATTATGAACAACAAATATGCATCTATCAACAAGTGAATCTAAGAATCAAGTGAATAAATAATCTGATGAACAGAATGAACTGGTGATTATAATAGAATCAGGGACATAGAAAGGGAATGGACTGACTATTCTTGGGGGGGAAAGGGGTGTGGGAGATGCGGAAAGAGACTGGACAAAAATCGTGCACCTATGGAAGAGGACAGTGGGTGGGGAGTGAGGGCGGAGGGTGGGGAGGGAACTGGGAGGAGGGGAGTTATGGGGGGAAAAAAGAGGAACAAATGTAATAATCTGAACAATAAAGATTTAATTTAAAAAAAAAAAAAGGAAATTTTCGCTGACCTCCTTGATATAGTCACAGCCCCACCCGGCACTGCCTTGCAGCTCTTAATAAAGGGGAAGATTCAGGCAATAATTGAATAAATATGCATGTCTGTCTCCTTAGTCTACTGTAAACTAGTCACAAATAGAAATGATAGCTTGTTCATCCTCAGCTTCCAGGACAGCACTACTAGTTAGAACAAACAACAAATTCAATAAATGATTGCTGAATGAATGAATGAATGAATGAACAAATCCCGTGAAATATGATTTGGAAGCTCCAAGTACAACTGGAGTATCATTGTTTAGACATGGAGAAAAAAGATAATGAAAAAACTATCACAAAATAAGTTTGCCCCAGTTGATCAGTATCAAGTTATTACAGAATGTTGGTTAGACAAAAATCTCTCTATATCTTATTTACAATATCCACGTTAAATATGGACTAGCTCAAGTATATATGAAAGGGACAGTAACATTTCCTAAAGGAAAGTTGGATGTTCATATCTACATCAAGTACAACATACACCTGCACATTAAATGAATTCCGTGGTCTCCACTGACGAGAGGGTAAAGGTTTGGGAATGTGAATTCTTCCGGTGACACTGCTGGAATGCAGCCAAAAGTAGCGAAGGTGATTGCGGAGACCTGCTTTCCACTTGCCCGCTGAGTGACCTCAGAAAGTCCCTGACCTCTTTGATTATCAGTTTCCCCATTTACCAAAAATAGAATTAACAACATCCCCTTTATAAGGTGGTGGTTAGAACTAAATAAAGGGAAGCCCCTTTAAAACTGGTGATGGCTATAGAAATATGTTATTATGATAGCTGTTGTAAATATTATCATTGGCAATATTACTATTCAATTTGAAGAACTTATCAGGCTTATTTTAAATCATTTGACTAGATTCACTGACTGAGATCCATTGGTGATAAATACTAGACATAAAATGAAAAAAAAAAGTTTTATTTTCAATGTCACAGTCTTCATTTTAATTTTTTAAAGCTAATATTCTTTAGGGCTCACTTTTATGAGCACTGTGACGTATTCGTTTAATCCTCAAGACAATCCTAAGAGGTAGATAGTGTTGTATCTCCCACTTAACAGATGAAGAAACCGAGGCACTGAAAAGTTAAGTAATTCTTGGTGTTATACATTCTATGAGTTTAGACAAATGTATAATGTATTCATCGTTATAATATCACTAGAGGCCGGATGCACGAAATTTGTGCAAGAGTAGGCCTTTGCAGCCACGGGCGGCGGCCTGGATCCCTCCCTCACAGCCACAGTGGCTTCTTCGATCCCTCAGCTGCAACCCCAGCTTTGTCCAGAAGGACATCTGGTCTAATTAGCATATTAGGCTTTTATTATTATAGATAAGGTATTTTTGCTGCCCTAAAAACCTTTCATTCTCTGCCTATTCATTTTCCCCCTACTCTAGCCCCCCACCCTCTGGCAACCACTGATCTTTTTACTGTCTCCATTGTTTTGTCTTTTCGAGAAGGTCATATTGATGAAATAATATAGTATATAGCCTTTTCAGATTGGGTTCTTTCATTTAATTATATCCACTTGAGGTTTCTTCATGTCTTTTCATACTTCATTTCTTTTTTTCACTGAATAATATTTTATTGTCTGGATGTGTCACAGTTTATTCATCCATTCACCCACTGAAGGACATGTTAGTTGTTTGCAGGTATTGGTGACTGAATAAAGCTGCTACCAACATCCATGTAAATGTTTCCATTTTGTAAACATGTGAAGATAAACTAAGTATAAGGCATGGTGCACTTGATATGGGTTATGCACATTTAGTCTTTAAAATAACCCTATGAGGTAGGTGTTAATATTAGCCCATAGTAGAGATAAAGAAACTAATTAGAGGCTAATTTGCTGTGAGCCACAGAGAGAAATTGTTGGAGCCAGGATTCAAACCCATGTATGTCTGACTCTAAAGCTTCTCTCTTGCAAACTGTGATGTATTCTCTCTGTTTTCCATTTTAAACTTATGCCATATAACAACAACTATCAGCATCATGATTATGGCATGAAATACAGACTATGAATTGAAATAGTATCCAACTACTAAGGATCTCAAAATCTGAGCAAAACCTGTAAGTTCAACATTCAGCTCTTAGAAGCAGAAGCTTCATTGGCCAGAAGTTATTTCTGACTTTTCTGGAACTAATAAGGGGGCCAATGAAAAACAATCATTTCTCATTTTAGAGAGCCATTCATTTAACAAGTATTTCTAGAACCCCTGCTATGTACATGGTACTGTGATAGATACAACAAATGGTGTGAGTAAAACAAACAGGGCCTCTGCCCTCACAGAGGAAGTCCAGAGGAGGAAACAGAAAAGCAATCAGGCAACACACAGAGAATGACTGGGGAGTGAGAACAGGGCTGGAGATGGCGCAAAAAGTGGATTCCTCTGAAGGCAGTGTGAGCTACAGGTGAAGTTATGATGCATGGGAGAGAATGTGGCATGTTCTGGGAACAACAAGATGGCACTGCCAATACAAGACCTAACTGGATTTGAATTTTTGCAGGCAGGGAAATGCCCTTATATGTTTTTTTAGAAAGATCTGTCTAACAATAAGAATGAAAATGGATTTGAGCCCTAACGGGTTTGGCTCAGTGGACACAGTGTCAGCCTGCAGGACTCAAGGGTCCCAGGTTAAATTCCGGTCAAGGGCATGTAGGTTGGTTGTGGGCACATACCCAGTAGGGGGTGTGCAGGAGGCAGCTGATTGATGTATCTCTCATCGATGTTTCTAACTCTCTATCCCTCTCTCCTCCTCTCTGTAAAAAAATCAATAAAATCTACTTTTTTAAAATGGATTTGACAGGGCCAGACTGGAATCAGGGGAGTTGGATGGGTGCTGAATTTAACCAAGGAATTGGTGGAAAATGCAATACAGGGAGAATGGAGATGGTGCTGTGGGAATTGACTTGGCAGCTAGGAAGTAGGTACAGCCTTGGCAATTGCTGGCAATGCAGAAGAGGTGGTAGTGTCAAAGATGTTGCCCAGCCCTGACCGGTTTGGCTCAGTGGATAGAGCGTCTGGCTGCGGACTGAAGGGTCCCAGGTTCAATTCCCCTCACGGGCACGTACCTTGGTTGCAGGCACATCCCCCCAAGGAGGTGTGCAGGAGGCAGCAGATTGATGTTTCTTTCTACCCCTCTCCCTCTCCCTTCCTTTCTGTAAAAAATCAATAAAATATATTGCCCAAGACAGGAAACCCAAGGGTGAGGCAGTCTGGTGGGAGTGGGGGGAAATGGGATTTAGGGGTGCACAGGTGTGGAGTTAATTGGAAGTTGGATTCGGGGGTCTGACGCTCAGTGAGGCATACTAGGCTGGAGGTGGGAGCTTTCCAGTTATCAGCAGACCTCTGGGCCTGAGGCATGGAGGTGGAGAGGCTCACCCACGTGGAGCAGAAAAGCAAGGGGCCAGAGCGAGCAGCATCATATCAGGGGAACGTATAAAAAGCACGCGCGATAAGGGTTTTATGCCTGAGTCTCCAGAGACGTGGGGGCAGAATGGAAGAGACACGCTCAGGCTCCATGTAACCAGAATAATTACTTCCTGGAGCAAACACCGTGGGTGGCACTTTCCCACCATCCATCCGCCCATCACCAACCCATGGGCTATGAGGACGGCTCACAGGGACTCCCCCGCCCACAAGGGCGCGCACTGGCAGCCCCGGCCTCAGGTCGCCTCCCGAGACTTCTGGATGCTCCACAAGGACCAGTGGGCACCTCCCTGGAGACGCTACTCAAACCTCGCGCGGACCCAGGGGGACGCCCGCCCCTGCCCAACTCACCGCGCTGGAGGGAGGTCCCTCCTTCAGGCCAATCCCTGAATGGTCCTTCTCATCGTTTCTGCGGCTGTCACCGCTGCTCCGGATAGGAGGGCCGGCCTGCCCTCCCCAGCCCACTCCCGGCCCCTGGAACTTCGGGGTCGCCAATACCAGCGGCACCGTTGGTTTTTTCAATCAAATCCTCCTCTAGGCCACCAACCGGCGCCGGCTGAGCCAATGCCAACACTCCTTCTTCTGCCTCGCCGGGGCGCCACAGCCAATCAGGAACAGCAGTGCTGTCGCGTGCCCAGCGCCAGAGCCACAGGTGACGCTGCCTCAGTGTTGCCGTAGCAACCAAAGAACGCGCAGGATCCAGCCCCAAGTCTGCAAGCTGAGGTGGTGCTGCAGCCACTTTACTCCGCTCTAGAGCTGCTCACCTGTGCATAGGTTTCCTAAATACTGTGGATTTTTCTAGACTTGGTGTTCCCAACCTTTAGCATTTGAAATGAAATGGGTGTGAAAGAGCTTCATCTTAGGGTGTTTCAAGAATTGCTATGGCTAGTACTGGGGAGGATGTGGAGAAAAGGGAATCCTAGTGCACTGCTGGTGGGAATACAGACTGGTGCAGCCATTATGGAAAACAGTATGGAGTTTCCTCAAAAATTTAAAGATGGAACTGCCATTTGATCCAGTGATCCCACTTCTAGGAATATAGCCTAAGAATCCCAAAACACCAATCAGAAAGAATCTATGTACTCCTATGTTCATAGAAGCGCAATTTATACTAAGATCTGGAAACAGCCCAAGTGCCCATCAGTAGATAAGTGGATAAAAAAAGCTGTGGTACATTTACACCATAAAACACTATGCAGCAGTAAAAAAGGACCTCTTACCCTTTAAGAGAGCATGGAGTGACCTGGAGAGTATTATGCTAAGTGAAATAAGCCAGTCAGAGAAAGACAAGTATCACATGATCTCACTCATATGTGAAATCTAATGAACAAAATAGATCCAGAGACATAATATAAGTATGGAACAAGCTATAGAATCTGAGGGAAGGCGGGGCTGGGTGTGTGGGTGGGAAGAGATAAACCAAAGAACTTGTATGCATGTATGTATAACCCATGGACATAGACAATAGTGTGGTGAAGGCCTGGGGTGGGGGGGCGAGGGCAGGCTAGAAGGGGTCAGTGGGGGGGAGGGGAGACATATGTAACACTTTCAACATTTTGGAAAAAAAGATTGCTATGGACTAAAATTCAATCATCATCCAAAGAAAAGATTGTTTTTAAATGATCACTGCTACATGCTAAATACCTTTCTTACAGCATGAAAACCCTGCTACTCAAGTGCATTGCATGCTTCAAGCTATGAGAATATGGTGGTGTGAAAAAAGTGATCTGTGATTCAAGCTCTCTATAAGGTACACCTATTACTAATTTGTTTTGTAGCTTCGGGCAAGTCTCACCTTTTGCGAAGGTCTGAAGATTCTTTTTAATTGCATTAGATAAAGCTTTGAAAAGGTAGTTCACATTATGAAGCTTTAAAAAAAAAAAGGAATATATTGAAGTAGGTTCCACCCTGCTTCTATCACTGACTAGCTCTTCCATGTTGGGCAACTTGGGAAATTTCTTATGTCTTCATTTTACAACTCAACTGGCATGAAAAATAATGACTACCAGATGATGATGTGAAGTGTAAACAAAGTGAGAGTTTTGAGAACTGGGTGCTCATTGCCTGGCACACAATGAGCACCTGATATTAACATAGTCATTACATATGTAATGTGATGTGTGCTCATTACACATCACATTGCAAATTCTACCCTAAATAGATGTCTTAAAATAGGAAAAATAATAGATCAGCCTACCTTACAGGGCTTTAATTCCTCAACTATCAAAAAAGTAATTATGAATACACACTTTTTTTCATCTTCTTTTATCACGGTTTTCTCTCTTTCTCTCTCTTACTAAAGCATGTGAATATCAGGAGATAAGAAACAGAAATCACTTCCATTTCTTTATCCTCTATCCCTCCACATGAGCATGATATGCAGCTCTTCTAAAAATCAAAGTACAAAATAAAGACTATCCAACAACTAATTCAGTAGACTTTTATTGCTCTTTCAACTTCAATAACATCTCCAAAAAATAGTTTTCTTCTAACAATTATAAAACAAATTTAAAAGGCAGGGTCATTCACATTAGACTTGGTAGAGACTTGTACTTCATATAAATGAAAAATATCAGTTCTACGTTTTAAATGTTTAATTTACTTTGGATTTTATTACAAAAGAAAATATCATTGTAATTATAAAAGTCATAAAAATTAGAATTGTACTGTGAAATTATACCAAGCTATCAAATATTACATAAATGAACAATAAAATTCAATTTCTACTTATTTAAACATAGTAAACATTGGAAGATAACCCCCTCTACAGAAAAAATCAAAACAAAACAAAAACTTTCAATATTAAAGCAACAAAAGAAAAGCCAAAACACAAAAACCAACCAATGCACAAAAATCTGATTTAAAAAACAACTGGGGTTTAACAATTATTCTAAGTCAACTATAGAAGTCAATATGTGCTGATAAATTAAATTTTTAAAATGATCTTTAGATGATTCCATTTCCAAATATGCTTTCCTATTGATACTTATATTATTTTTTGAAAAGTTAAAAAAGAATCAACTTTACATTAAATTGCCAAATTTTTAATTCTGAACACTATTTTAAATTTTGAATGTCCTTCAAGTCTTTAAGTTTACTTTCTAAAAAATAAATAATTGTCGGACTAAACCAAAAGACATTTCACATATTTGTACTGCATATAACAATGTGATCTACATAAATAAATTTAAAACATTAAATTAAACATTTTTTTAATTAAAATGTTGTATCAATGGCTGACGTATCTGAAATCTGAGCACTTTAAAACAGGATTCACATGTAAAATTCTTGAGCACATTCACAGAACTGATGTACATGATATAATCCTGACAAGACAGCAAGCTCTGATGTCATACCTCAGTTTCAGAAACCATTTTCTCTTTGTACAGAATTTTGAACCTGTCTTTGTAAAAGGAAAAAGAAAGCTATTATATACATACAATAAATTTTAAGTATGCGAAGAAAAAAGAAGAAATGTTTTTGGATGAAAAAAACAAAAATTAATCTTGAGTGGTAAAGAAATCTGCTTTATAAATACACACATTAGGACATTAAAAAAATTTGTCCTACGTGTTTTACAGAAGACTTGGCAAATGTGAACGTTGATACGCCACAGCTTTGTTAAACAACTTGAGAGATTTAAGATTTGATAAATCACTTATACACACACACACGCACGCGCACGCACGCACACGCACACGCACACAAATACCATTAGAAAGATGGTGTGCTTCACTCGGCATACCTAATATTATTAGAGAATATAGAGAATCATCCTTTTATCATAATGAAATTAGTTCACTGTTTTCTCAAAAGCTGCTATTTTAGAATGAAGTAGCATTCAAAAAAAGGAAATTTCAGATGGTCAGCATCAGGATTCATTATAGTCTTTGTAAGCAGTGTCTATAAATAAATAAAATAGGGTGCAGAGAATATCCTGAGGTGGCTCTGGGGCCAGGGTATTCAGTAGCACTAAGCTCCATCCTGGAAACCAAGGCATCTAAGAAAGTGCAGAGCTGTGTCTGTGAACTTATTTCGTAAATGGAATATGTACAGGTTGAATTATTTTGCACCTTGAGGTAAATCAGTACATAGCAATTATTACTGCTCATTTCCACCTATTTAAGGCAACATTTAAGAATCAATATATGTAGTAAATTATATTTTTCACTCTCTGGCAATGAATGCTATCCATGATTGTTATTTTTCAAAAATAGTGGAATAATAAAACCATATAAAATAAGCAGTTAATTACTTAAACTTGAGTTACCTTTGCTCTTCAATGGAGTAGTCATATCAAATCATTTTATAAGTCAAGTAGTCAAAAGAAAGCAGAAACCATTATCAAATTTGAAACATACTAAAAATATTTTGAGTGCAAAGTATTTTGCAAGTCATGGTTTTTCTGGCACTGGACAATCACTATACATAATTAAATAAAATCACAGAAACACTATGATCCCAGGTAGTTTTCAGTTTAAATTTTAAAATTACATCCTATAAAATAACGCACATTTGTTAACCCTATGATGTCCAGACATAAGGAAATTATGTGAGGAAATCCTCCTATTCATGTACATCAGGGGAGTTTACAAAATACAGCAGCAAATACTGGGGGTCTTTGGAAATGATGATGCTGCTATGAACAAAAAGAAACCACTTCAATGGAAGCGCAAGAACAATAACAAGCACCGTGGGTAATAAATACTCTATTACCAACTGTAAATAGAGTAGAACTCTTTTTTAGGCAGTACCAAATGATGCCAGCTATATTTTCTATTTAAAGGTGGCTACATTTGCAACCTCCCATCTGAGGCATAAGTGAAATCTGTTATTTTAACTAAAATCTGATAATACAGTCTCAGATGGGTAAATTACATTAGTTATTAAGTATTTTAGAATAAATTTTAAGAGCATTCCGAATTGCTAAAATATCAGTTTTGGGCATTTCTCATGATCATCTATATAAGATCATTCTTCATACTTTTGTACTTTAATTACAAATGATTAAAGGGAGCATTGTAATTTCATTAATATTTTCATCCTACTGTTCATGTCACTATTTTAAATATTTCTGGGGCTTCTCAATATTCATTTAGCTGTCATTAAACTATCCTCTTGCCAAATTAGTTTCACAACCCCATTCATCCAGTCCTACAGGCTTAACAAGAACATTTATTTATTTCATGTGGAGCTAAGAGTAGAAAAAAGGTGACTAAAAAGATTTGCTAGAAGTTAAAAGACAGCTCAGAAGATCAAAAATTAAGTAACAAATACTAACACAAAACAGAAAGAATGCCATCAATCTGAGCTATACATAAAATTTCCAAATTCCTTTTAAAATACAAATATGGCAGTGCTTTATATAAAGATGTAAAATCTGTCAACTGCTTTCAGATAATAAACTGTAAATGCAATGAGCACCAACTATTTACATTAACAATTTACTCTATATTTGTTACCTTTTCAAATGTTTGTATATAATACATAAGCATCATATCAATTAAAATAAATAAAATATTTAAAAATGAAATCACATATAACAATCTATTAAATATTATCTATACAATAGAAAGAACAATGTAAACAGAAAATGAAAGGTAAATCCTACTAGAATAAAGTAATACTGATCATAAACCCATTTAAGAGAATTCTGACTCCTGATTATTTCATCGTATTACTTATAATAGAAAAATAATCAAAACCTTGAACCTGATACAAACTAAACAACACTTAAGTAAAAGACAGCAAAGGCAGAGAATAGAGTGAGCACTCTGGGCTCTAATAAAGTATTAGACATCAGAAAAAAATTTCTACAAAGGTAACAAAATTTAACTACTGTAACTAGCATTTCTTAGTTTCTAAAATTCATAAATGTATAACTGGGATGGGAGTTAAATTATAAATCATCTGCAATTTTACTTATCTGAATGAAACCTAGCTGTGGAGGTCTTAAAGATTTAAAATAAAATTTTTAAAAAAGGGTCAAAACTATAGTTCTTATCTAGGAAGTTTCCATTGTTCTACCTCTATAGCGAAAAAATTCCATCGCTTGTGAAACATGATGGGCATCTACATAAATGAAACACACAAAGAGAAGCCATGACATGTTCATATTCTGTCCCACAGCACTGGCATACGATCCCCTGTTCTTCCCATAAAGCACTAACACAAGTGAAATAATGTGTGTAACTCAAGTTAAAATTAGAAATATATGGACAAAGTACACATCACTTAAGATTGGCATGAATTGTCACTGATAAACAAATTTAAATAAATGTACATTGAATGCATTTCCCCACATCTTTCTATTGAACAGAACAATTTTTTTCATCACAATAAATATTTGAATTGTAAGAACCATATACCTCACTTCTAAAAGACTATTTCTTTATATACACAGTCTCCATGGCACCCCTAACAAACTTCAGACACCACTTTTAAAAACCAAGTGGTCACGCATAAATAGCATGACATACAATATTGTTATAGTGACATGAAATACACACATTATATATATGTATGTATCTGTATATCTATCTATATATATATAATTCCTCTTGGTTCAATTCTATAACGAAGTTTCAGCATCCATGTATTTCTTTGTGGGTTCATCTTCAATATTTATTTTCACACTCACAGGTTTTTCAGGGCTATTTAAAACAAAGAATGAGAATAAATGATTTTTAAATAAATAGATATTACATTCTAAATATGGCCAACAATAAGCATTTGTAATAAGCCTTTCAGATGGCTATTAGTAATATAAATGTCTTGCTATTATTATTTTGCTGCTTTCTTTTCCTATCTGTAAACTTAACTGGAAAGACAAATATTAAAATTCTTAGTTCTTTTAATAGATAATTTCCCCACTGAGATTCATGTTTTTCTTACAGAGGAGCTCTTTAAAATGCTCAGTATATGACTATGTTTGATTTATTACTTTTACTTTATATATGAACAGTGATAGCACTGGACTTTTATTGCACTGACAAATCCATTAAAAATTAATCTTTATTAACATTTGTAAGCATCAAATAGATTTCCTAAAAAAAAAGGTAACAAATGTATAAATCTTCTATTCCAAATTTGGTTCACAAATATAAGATCAAAACACATATTCTTATTTTCAAAAGTTAATATAAAATACAATAATTCCATGTATATGGATTTAAGTAAGTGATTTAATTGTACTACAGGAATACATCTGGGATCTGAATTACGTTCAAAAGTATAAAAACATACTTATGTTTTGCTGCCTTCTCCAGACAAAACTGAAGCAAGGTACCCCCCCCAAAAAATATATTTTTCTGTTAAAACAATATAACCCAGACATTCTTTCTTCCTTTTTGATTTTGAATTGAGGGACAATGTAAATGAAAGGCAGAAATATAAAAATACTATAATATTTATAGTAGTCATATCAAATGGAAGCGCATTTGAAATGTCTACTGTAAGGTAGACATTTATATACACACACACATATCATAACTACATTAAAAATCTGGGGCAGGAGTGCTGACGAGGGGTGAAAAATTAGGAGTAAGAGTATTCAGTGAAATTCTGGCTACATGAAATAACCCAAAATGACAAGAGTTCAACTTAAACTTTTAAATAAAAGATAGAAGTGAATAAAGAAAATCACCAGTTTAGAAATTAGAACTCAAGAAACGATAACATTAAAAAAAAATAAAGAGATTAAGTAGGAGTAAGTTTCTAAAAGGAGATAGGGAAAGAAAAAAAGAAAAAAAAAAAAACCTAATCAAGTATCATCAAAAAATGGTTACCAGAAAGACAATAACTAAACAGAAATAGCTATGTGACTGCTTGCCTGGAAAAATTTTAACCTGATGCCCAAACAGAGTATATTGACATCCAATCTAGAGTCTGGTACAAAGTGTACACAAAATAAATATTTGTTAAAAATGAATGAGGCCCTGGCAAGTGTGTTCAGTCGTTAGAGCATTGGCCTGCACACTGAATGGTGGAGGGTTTGATTTCAGGGAAGGGAATCTATCTGAGTTGCAGGTTCACTCCCTGACCCCTCTGGAGGTACATGCAGGAGGCAACCAGTCAACGTATCCCACATCTCTCTCTCTCTCTTCCCCTCCCCTGCCTCCACTTTCTCTGAAAAAGCAATGGGAAAAAATATCTTCTGAGGGTTAATGAAAATAATAAATAAATAAATAAATAAATAATTAAATAAATAAATGAGTATCCAACAAGATTATACTTCATTTCTCCAGATACCTAAGGGATGAAAGTACTAATGATTATCAAACTGGAATCCCTGAGGTTCAGGCCTTGAAATGAAGAAAAAAGGGTTACATAATAAGAAATATAAGAAAGGGGTTATAAAATGGTTATGTGATATATGGGACATTATAAAACTGAATGGCCTTTATATCCATGGGTTAAATTTCTTCCCAAGATCTTCAAAGCAATCCCAGGCTAAAACAAAACAAACAAACAAAAAAATATTTTATGTTTCTTCTTGGACCATCAGAGAGCATGACTGAAAGTGTTCAATCATAGAATTTATTTATCCCTAGTAATTATATTTTATAGGGTTTCTGATCGTTTATATATGTATTTCATACTATCAGAGATACATATTCATATTTATTATAAAATAGCTCAAATTTTTTGAAAGAGAAAACAACAAATTTTTAAAAATAAAATAATCAGTATTTTTACCTGATTCCAGTATCCAGAAAAATAATGGATTAATAGATGAAAGGAAAAAGGAAGGAAAAGAAGAAAAAAGTTGGTTTTAGGTAAGGAAAGTATAAATTATGTAAAGTAAGTTAAACATAATGGTTTTACTGAACAGCTATCCATAAGCAAATGGAAATTGGCTACAGATAGAAAATGCGTAAATAGTTACAGCTACCTCGTGTTAGATCTGGTTACTTTGGCATTCTCAGTATTCATGGAAAGTGCCTTCCACTGTGCAGTTTTGGCCATTTCATCTGATATGTTAACAACTGAGGGATCAACACTGAAGAACAAATACACTTTTTTATTAGTATTCAGTACTTGCAAAAGCATTAATAATGTCATTATTATTACCTATATATTTGCTTTCATCAACTTAAAATTAAGAAAACTCTTTGCCATGCACACAAACCAACGTCTAGCAAGATATCAGAATACTGGGAGTTCCATTATAAAGGTCTCATGAGGAAATGCATCTTTCTTTATAGTCAAAACTAGAAGTAAGGCTAATTACATTGGCAATGATGCCCAAAGATGATCATTTTGGCTCTAAGTATACTATTGAAATAACATACAAGAATATATTATTGTGTTAATAAATACAAAAATAATACTGCCTCAAGTCAGTTAGAAAACTTATAATTGGCACAAACTTCAATCTCATCAAAATAACTATCCAAAGTGGTTAGGAAAAAATTAAGATTATGCTTTTTTAAAGCTCTTAAAACCATTAAAAGAATGCTGGGAAAGGTGACACTTTAAAACTGAAAACAGAGCTCTGAAAATATTTCAACAGGCAATACAAAAACAGGCTTTTAAGTATTGATTTTTGCTGGCATTCACATTTTTAGTATCAAAGTGTTGTATCAAATTAATCAAAATGAAAATCAAAAGATCAAAATACTGTCTCATTATAAAAAACAAATGTCTATTTGAAATACTGTAAAAAGTTACTTCAAAGCCCTAAATCCAATAATGATGCTATCCATAAATCATTATGGGCTCAAGGTTGTCAGTCACAATATGAAAGTACTAGAAACATATGAAGTTAATAAAACATATTTGCAAGCTCTTTTTCTTCAGCAAAAGAAAAACATTTCATGCAAAAAAGCGACAAACACAAATGTCAAGTTAGATGTTAAATTAACAATGTGATGGCAGCTAGGTTATAAATGACCAAATAGCAGTCATTTAGGGGTTGCTAGCTTTGTTCATCCTTTAAATCCGAAGATCATTTTAAATCTAAGACTAGAAAAGCGGGACATGATCATTTTAGTCTCTAGAAATGGCTGCTTCATCAAGTCAACTTTTAAAAGTGCACACAATTTGAATGTCCAATTCACAATGGCACAGCCATACAACTTGGGACTCTGCCTGCTCTGAGAAAACGCTTCTTTGCTTGGTTGCCAACATCAAATAATTGAAGAGAAGAATTCTTGAAGCACGTTTTAGTTTCCAAATGTCCTCCTTTAAGTCAGGACCTTCCCATTAGTAGACATTAAGACCTTTTTGAAAAAAGGACACATTTTGTTTTCCTCCAAAACTAGATGGGAAAAAGTTTTCTGACATTAAATACATTACTTTCGCATTGTATAGGGCTAAATAGTTTCCAAATGGTGTCATAAATTATCTCGTTGATTTTCATGGCAAGTCATCCAAAGCTAATTAAAATTTTAAATTCTGGCAGATAAACAGGCCAGCCAATTCCTAGCATTCTTGATGTTCACATTTGAAGCAAAGCAGCATTAATCATGGTTCATGTCATCACTTAAACAATAAAAGTGAATATACAGATACCCATTCTTTTTTGTCCAATATCACACAGCTTAAATACAAACTCCAATTCCATTTGTCAAGGCCCATGTATAATTACACTGAGAAAGTGCTAATGCAGAAACAACAGAAATTAAGTAGTAAATAATCTCCCCAGGTTGATGAGTGTCACTAATAACCATGGCAGTTCCCTAAACTCTTTTTGGAAGTACAACCAACGAAGTTATTATATTAATTCATTTAACAAACATTTACAGAATCTAGCAAAGCAGAGTTCTAACTATCTAATCAGAAATGGAATAAATATTTAGAAATAGGAATCAGAAGTGTGTATAAATAATGTAGGTTTTTAATCTTTTTTAAAAAGTTTACATTTTAATCTTTACAAAAAAAGTTTACATTTCCCAACGTCTACCTTTAGTTCTTAAATTTAAAATATAAACCACCCAAGTCGCACATGACAAACGAAATATGCAACTTCATTATTTTTCCATAATATAAGCCTTCGCTGCCAGTGGTCAAATCACACCTTTGGAATCTAGGAGTTCCCGGGCCTCTAAACGGAGTTGTATATTGGAAGGTTATCAGAAAACGCATTGCAAAGGTTTACTGTCCAGCACACACTGACCCTAGCTGTACTACTGAGAGAATGGGAATATTCAGAGACTTGTGTGTTGACCTTCAACTTCTCTGAAACTGAAAAAGTGCTGAGACAAGGAAATCTTGTCTGCTTGGCCCAGAAATTCAAAGCTCTGGTTCAAGTCCAGCTTCTTCTTCGCTCTTGTCTATAACCTGGGAGGGGAAGGAGCAGGGGAATTGCACGAAGCCCTCCTTTAGCTGATATGCCAGACGCAGGCCTTGTTGCCTTTTTAAAAATAGGTGCCATTATTTTAAAGAAGCATTACAAAGCGTATTCGTTCAATTGACATGTATATAAGACACATTTTACAAGTACAGTTGTATCTCACCTATATTTCAGGGCCTTAACCGGAATCTGCAAGAGACTTCCCCCTTCAAACGGAAGGTGCACAGTGTCGTCGTCAGCTTGAAGCATTCGTTCAGCCTCCTTTAGAGCACACAGAGAGATTACTTCTCCCAGAAGATTTCAACTCAACTTCCATGTTACAAGTCAACATATAAAGACTAACGTTTTCTTTTATTTTTTGTCAAAAGATGTTTACTTAAAAGTCCTTTTTGTCATTGTATATGCCAGATTGCTAAATCGCTGTAAAAATTAAAGTGTGCCACCCAGCCAGTGTGGCTCAATGGTTGAGGTCTGACCTATGAACCAGGTTGCAGGCTGTCCTCTCTGAAATCAGTAAAAATATATATATTTTTTAAATTTAAGTGTACCCTGAAATTTACTTCTGTATTTAAAGTTAAATTAGATTGTAGACGATGATGTAGAATTATTCTGTGTTACCTATGTTTGCATACTGCTAAATTCTTCTGAATGGTTATTAAATACACACATAACATGTAATTTTTTAAAAAAGTATTTTTGTGTCAGGACTATGGATGGGGCAAGTTGGTAAAATGGGTAAAAACCATGCTTGGGACGTTACCTACTAACTAACCTCTCTCCAGGTTTCCTTTCTTGTAAATCAGGAGTAATAACGTACTTACACTTTATAATGATAAGGTTCTCAGGAGGTCTTAAAGGAGTTCATTCCCATAAAGCGACTGTAATAGTGGCTGCTACTTGGTAAATTTAAAATTCTTGTGTTTTTACCTCTTTCTCTTTTTTCTTTTTGTCATCTTCCTTCTTTTTCTTACTTTCTGGCATGAGATCATCAAGCCAACTTAGTTCTCTCTTTGTGAAACACAGATCCATGAGCTTACGTACAAAGACTAATGCAAGAACCTTAAAAAGTGGGGGAGAGAATATTAAGTAACATTTAAAAATATATAAAATGTATTAACTTATTATACATTACTTTATTATATTACTTTAATTTATTAAACATAAGAAAAAGTATAAATTTTATTTTAATATGATTTTATGCACCTTTTTACTTCAAAGGAACTGAGTCCCCTCTTTCTGCTCAAAGAAAAGATGTAAAAGCATTTTTAACCTTTTCTTATATAAATCCCTTACACTCTGTATAAATTATAAAGCAGTTTAAGCATGGCATCTTCACAGTTTAAAAAAGATCATTAACTTTTATGATGACTTTGTACTACATACATATAAGTAGAGATAAAATCTTTGAGCAATGCATGAGAGAACCCATTTTTTAGCATTAGGTTCCAATTATATTTGTAAAATATAACTTTCCAATTATATTTGTAAAAAAGATTATGTTTTTACTTAGTCTGCTTTTCTTTAACTGTTAATAAGGTTAAAGATGTTTTTAAATGTTCACTGGCAATTTGGAATCCCTTTTCTGTTTTTACTATTTCCTATCCTTTGCCTGTTTTGCAATTGGTTTTTATGACTTGTTCATAAATTCATAAGAGTTCTGTGTAGTTGGACAGAAACACGTTATATGCCTTATATGTTACAAATATTTTCTCCAAGTTCACAATCTGATTTTACAATGGACATATAAAACATTTAATTATCATGTGGTTGAATATATCTCTTTCTTTTATGACTGGGTTTCCCTATCTTTGAAAAGTTACTCTCGATGACTGAATTATAACAAATATTCTTCAAAAATTTTTACTACAATTTAGCATGTCCTGAATTCATCAAGTTGTTCTGCTTACTTTGCTTTTTACACCTGGCTATAATATTTATTCCATAAATATCCTAAACTTGCTTAAAAGTTCCTTAAAAATACAAAGTGGTGTCTACAGCTCAAAGACTAAAAATCAAACAAAAGTATAGAAAACAAGCAAATTCGGTCTTGAAAATGATTAGTTTAATAGCTAGAAAGGGCTCATTCCTATTTCAAAACACCAAAGGTACTTAAAATGGGTTTATTCTGTTTCTCAAAGTCAATTATAAATATTAATAATTACTATAAAACACAGAGATGTCATTAATTAGTAACAAAGTCAGAAAAAGAAAACTTACCATCATGGGAAAAACTACGGCAGCAGCCGAAGCTTTGATTACCCACAAAAGAACCAGACAGGTAAGCTGAATGACCGTGAAAATGTGGACCTTCCAGAGAGGCACGTAGCGGAGGTATATCAGGTCGGGTTGATGCTTAGCAGGCATGCCAAATAATTTTATACGGTCGAAAAACTACGTGTGGAATGGAAAACAAAACAAGAAAACGTTTTCAACAAAAATATCATGTCTGCTACCTCGGAAAAAAAATTGCATTCAACTTCAGGGTTTTGTGACTGAAACCATAACTTCCTTGTTCTGATAGTACAGGAGAAGTTCCAGGACAGAACCTCTGAACCCAGGGGGAGAGATGAGGGAGGGAGGAGACAGGGCAATGCAATTAATGTAATCCAAAAACTCAAGCCAAAATGCTTTAATTTGGGGGACTGAAATATTTGGATAAATTTGTCTGCTATAATCAAATGCAGGAGTCACTTAATCTTTCAACTTGTTCCTAATGTGTACAACAAAACAGTAACAATGTTATAAGGTTCTAACATTACCAATTCTATGAAAATAACCTCAGGTAACAATTAAACTGTGAGCAAATTCCTTGGTCTTTTTGAGCTTTCATTTCCTCATTTATAAACTTGGAATAAGATCAGCCCTACCTACCCACAAAATTATTGTAAAAAAAAAAAAAAAAAAAAAAAAGTGAGTTAATGAGATCATTTCCTGACCAGTGGAGAGCAGATACTGGACCGTGTTGAAAAAAATCAAGATGCTGCCTTCCAAAAGTCTTGCCAGCAACTTTAGACAATATGCTTTTCATGATAGGAGGTGGTCTTGTGGTACTAACCTTGCTTTATGTGCTAAATATTTTACACTAAGATTGGACTGATACAAATCTTAGTAAGCTTACCGGGTTGTTCTCCAGGAAGTACCATATATAAGAAAAAACAATAGCGAAATCACTGGATTCCAGCCTTGGTTGGCTCCACTGCTTAGTTAAGGACCCTCAGTTAAGTCCCTCAATTTGTTTCCTGATTTACAAAATTAGTACTTCTTCCTTCCCTGCTTCCCAGTGTTGTTTCAGGAGCACAGAAAATAATTTCTGTACTAGCTGCACCCATACCAATGGCAGGTATTGCCATTTTTAATGGAAAACGAGTATCTACCTTTTCTTTGTAAGCATGGAAATTACTGTTTGGCATATCAGAAACAGCACCTTTTTCCCATCCCATCCTTTTGATTTCCCCTCATACTATACTACTCTTTAATCACAGAGGCCTTTCAAAGATTTCAATTAAAGATAGTTAGGACCGTATCAGTTCATAACCTCATTCTCTGGGGGGGGGAGTGCAGTAAGCCAATAATCACAAGAAAATGTAGATTTGAAGTCACCAATTAACCTGTCCTCAAAATATTAGAGTTGAGAATAAATCACTACCATCATAAAAATAATCTTCGTTTGTTAAGTTTTTCTACAAAATCATTAAATATTTAAGACTTACCTGGATTCCTTTTAATGAGGAAACTCCCATGTAAAGGAAAACACCATAGAGAACAGGCATTGGAATAAACTGCAAGTGAAAGGACCATCATCAGAACCCACTGCTACTAAAACAATTTCTCAACAATAAGTACACAAAAGCATGGTTGCTGAATACCTACTGAGACAGAATTACATGACTGTTCAGTAATGAGATCTAACTTTTCTATAAATAAGAGAAATGCTAGTAAACAATAACCTCCTTGAAAATTGTTTATCTTCTCCATGTTCCTTCCTAAAAGAGGGGGGAGCATGTTCAGTGGTTAAGAGACTGAACATTACAATCCGACTACTTGATTTAAAAACCCAGTTAGCCTCTTATTGAGCCTTAACCACTCTGTGCTTTCCTGTATCAGAATGCCATGAAATTAAAGGGTTTCAAATACATAAAATAAACAAAAAAGGATGTGGTATATATAACTATCACTCCAACAGCATTAGTCATTGTTATTTACTCTAACTACCCCTACAATGATTATCACACAGTAGCATTTACTGAATATAATAATTGAACCCCACCCCCAAAAGAAAATTCTTATTTCTTTGGCAGTTAGGAGAATCCCAAATCACACCTACCTAGTCCATGCCTAGGCATGATACAGGACACTACCAACAGACCTCATTCATTTCCTCAAAACCACAATCATCACTCTCATCCAAGGGAGAGAGAGCTGTGAGAAAAAGACCTAAAGCTACAGTGGAGACTCTACTAACAACCTAGTATGTCCTTTCTAAGAAACCTGGAAAAAATCTAATCAATACACTCCAGAAATTTCAGGAAAATATTTTACCCATAAAGCAACATTAGAATGCTAAGAAAAGTGAATAAACAGAATGAAAAAAAAAGCCCCTAAAAATTAAAGACATTGATGTATACACTGTACACATATAGCTATGTGGGAAATAGATAATCACCATATTGAGAACGAAAAGCAATTTTTAAATAGTTATTTTTAATTCATTTTAAAATAACAAACCCCAGCCGAAACCGGTTTGGCTCAGTGGATAGAGCGTCGGCCTGCGGACTGAAGGGTCCCAGGTTCAATTCCGGTCAAGGACATGTACCTGGGTTGCGGGCACATCCCCAGTGGGGGATGCGCAGGAGGCGGCTGATCGATGTTTCTCTCTCATCAATGTTTCTGACTCTCTATCTCTCTCCCTTCCTCTCTGTAAAAAATCAATAAAATATATATATATATATAAAGAAAGAAATGAGATTTAAAAAAATAAATAAATAAAATAACAAACCCCTTACAAATTAATATAAAGGACCTTTTTATGGAAAATTATAATTTCAAAAAAATTAAGAAGAGTAGCATTGTTTTGTATTTCTGTTAAATCTCTTTAGTGGGTGCTTAACAGAAACCACTAAGTTCTCATATCTGTATGTACATTCAATCTGCTGCAATATGTCACTCTGGCTGAAGCAGATGAAGAAAATTCAGCCTCATACAGTTACATGATTGGAAAGAGAAGGATCTGGCAATCCCTGACAAGGTGTCAGGAACTCCCAGAGATCCTTGAACTAGACTTTGGAAATCATGATCTTTGATAAAGATATCCAGTCTAAAGGTAATAAAGTGAAAAATAAAATTATGAAAGTATATAAAAAACTGTAATGGTGGTAATCGCCAAAATAACTCAAAAGACAAAAAAGTAAAACGAGTTTACCTCTGGATAGTTAGTTTCTTTCAGAAAGTGAGGAAAAATAGCAAGACTAGCTTTTCATTTTAGAGCTTTCTTGATGTTCTACTTGACTTTTTCTGCCTAGATATAGTTAATACTTTAAAATTTTTTAACTTTAAAAATGTAAAGGGCACCTTCATCAGTAGGGAATGACATCCTCAAAGACCACATATTTCTCCTTCTGTCCCAAGCACTTCTAACAATACACTCACCACTGCGCAGTAATGTCCCATTTACCTATCTGTTTCACCAACTAGACTGCCAAGTTCTTAAAAGGAGACAATAATGCATCTGTTTATTATTGCTTCCCCAGGGCTCAGTGGAATAGTAAGTATTCAGCAAATATTGGGTGAATTAATAGGCTGTTAGATGTGTATGGCAAAAAGCAGATGTGACTAAAGATGTCAGACATAAAGTATAAATTCTTACATAATTCATTTATATTATTACCTGTTCATATTTTTCTACTAAGTGCTTGCTACTACTACTTTTGTTTCATTTAGTTTTTTAGGAAAATGTATTAATTTAATTAATAGCAATATTATTTTTATATTTTGGTCAGATAACTCGGTTTCACCCATTTTTAATATTTCTTTTTCTACTTATGCTTTTAACACCCTCTGACTGTATTCTTCTTTTAAATCTTAACTAAGTCATGGATTAATTCCTTCCAAAACTCTGTAGTCTTTCATTTTAATTCTATCCTTTTAACATTATTTTTTAAATGGGTACATCTAAAACTGAAATGCCTGCTATACTAAACACCATGCCAAAATATTATTTTCCAGGTAAAGTCTAGGAAGTAAAACTAATTTTAGATACTTTAATGTTTCAATTTCATACAACCGGGCATAAATTTTACGATAAAGAAGATTTCAAAACATTTGCCATAAAGGGCTGTTACCTTTAGTACTGACGTCATAAACACAGACAGGCCCATTAGAATGAAAATCACTAGCCCCGTGACCCGCTGTTCACGAATTCCCAAAAACTTGGGTTGTTCCCCCGGAGCAGAACACTCAGATTCAAGTTTTAAGCTGTTGACGTGACTTATCGACAACACTGTTGCAGCCACAAACCACGGAAGTCCCATGACAGAGCACACTCCCAACATAACTCCGACCACGAACAAGTCAAGGTGATAGCCAGCTCCTTTCTGGAAAGTGCAATGGACACGAACATTTATAAGTCTACGTTTTTCTTTCAGGTTAAAATCCTATACTTCTCATAAAGAGAATAAATTCGTTTTCACTTTACATCTTTTCAAGTTCTAGTCACTACAAAAACACCCCAAAGTCTTCAAAAAAATGACAATACTTTGAGACAAAATTTAACGTTACCTTCAATTTGTGCTCTTTTCTGTTAATGATTACAGCTGTAATTTGTTGATCCATAAAGATGAGAATGGTGCACAGCAGAGCCGGAACAGCAGCTATTAATAAGGTCCACCAAGGATTTTCTCCCAATGGGTTTATAATCCAGCCCCTATTTGGATCAGTAGGCTGTTAAAAATAAATAAATACATTTAAAAAGAAAAAGTTCCCTTCTCCTACTGCACAAAATTCCCACAGCATAGACTGTGTCTATTCCAAGAAAAGCCCCAGGGGTCAGAAAGAACTAGGTTAAATCTTGGTATGTACGGTGAATTATTTGCAAAGACAGCCACAAGGATTTCCCCATCCCTAGATTCGGGCCCCCTTGTCCGACTCCTTCCATGCAGAGGTGGAGTCTACTTCCTCCCCTTGAATCTGGGCCGATCTTATGGTTTACTTTAACCAACAGAATAAGGCCAGCGTGACATTGTGTGGTGTTTTGGGTCTTGGTCTGAAAGGACCTTTGCAGCTTCTTTTCCAACCCTCTCGGATCCCTGAGATTAAGCTGCGGAGTGCGCCTGGATAAGCTTTCTTCAGGATGCGACACGATGTAGTGAGTGAGAGAGGGACAGGAGGCAGCCACCCCAGCTGTTTCAGCCGTCTGAAGTCCCAGGCATGGGGAGGTCACTCTGCCCCTCATCAAGGCAACAGATTTCTGTGGCCATACAAAGTATCACTAATAAGAGACCAGACCACTACCCAGCTACCTAATCCCGGTAGCACAGATTTATGAACAAATGAAGGGCGATTGCTTAAAGGCATTATGTTTTGGGAGATTTGTGATGCAGGAACAGATGTGTGAAACGGTGTCATTTCAACATGCTCCTACCTGTCTCATAAAATGTAAAATCAATCTACCTACTAGATCAACTCCTAAACTAAACTGCTTTAGAGATCCTGCAGACTAGTGATCTTGGCACAGTCAGTACTAAGAACTGGGCCTCAGGACATTATTTTTCAAACCATCTACTGACAAAAATCTGGCACTTTACCAGATGCTAACAATTTCAACTCTATAACGTAAAATTTGTTTTATAGCAAAAAAATTTAAACGATCATAAGAGAGTTTAATATTCTTGAAGGATGTTGGACATATTAAAATCTACACATTTTCATTACCTAGACTTTATATTGAGCCTGTTTTTTCTTCTTGAAAACATTTGTCAACACAAAAAGGAAATTTAATATTTTCTAATTCAGGTATTCAAATGTTCCCACACTGCTATTTATTAAACTGCTTCATATTCAATACTGCACATGTGTAAAATATTTTATCTGTATGTTTACATTCTTAAGAGTTCCTTGAACTGTTTCCCCAAGTGCATTTTATGCCCCTGGAAATCAGTCTGCTACTTGAAAGCTAGATCAATAAAAGAATCACAAGGATATATTTAGGAATCTGAATCAGGAAGTGAGGCTATCACTACAGGAAAATACATCAATATTTTGAAGCAATATTAATTGAGAGCTTCATTTATTCATAAGAATTGGTAAAAATAGAATGACTTTCATGTAGCCATCTCTTCCTGACCTAAAATCTTTAGTGGCTCAAAATCTATGCTTTTAAGCAAAGGTCTCCAAACTTTTTAAATTATACACTCTTAGCAGCAAACATATAAAAAGTTTTTATAAATGAAAGTGAGCATATATACCCAATGGCTCTACATTCATTTACCTGTTATGTTACTAATGTTTGGTTATCCATAGAGTAAAATTCATGTAGTAAATAGTATAAGGCTTAATTTTTCTTATTTTTAGATAAAGATATAAATTGAAGTTGTAAATAATTTTAGTGGATCATTTTCTACCCATGCACTCTACTTTGGAAATCGCTGGTTTTAAAAATAATGTTATTTCTTTTTATCCCAGTGAAAGATAAAACAGACTAAAATTATCTTCATTATATTCCTTATTCCTAATCACCTTTAAACCTTCTTCTGAAAGAAGTCATCTAATCTGCTAAATGTAACTGTAAGCAGTAACACAAATACTTGACTCAGAATAAATTCCAGAAATTATTCAAAAGCTGCCACCTCTAACTTGGACAGGAAAATATTTTTAGGTGCTATATTGGGTACAGTATATTGTACACAAAAGAACCAGCGTTTGCTAATGAAAACAAAGGGTTCATGGATGTTCACAATGAGTGTCCTTTTTCTTATGGGAGAACATTTGATTCTCTCCTGTCAGATATACTATCCTTCTAGAAATTTAACAAGAATGTCCTTGCTACTCAAAAATTCAAGTTTGATTTAGTTCTTTAAAAGAAAATAAAGAATGTTTCTTTTGCCTGGAAAGAACATCATGAACTCCAGCTATGAGAACAGGGTCAAATTTTTTTAATGTCTCTCAACTCTTCACCATGGATATTTTCATTCATTCTCCAGAATGGACTAGCTTTCATACCTACTTGCTTATTTCCTAAACGGGTCCACTTGCAGCTTTGCATCTGGTCATTCTATTTATATATGTGGGAAATAAAATGTTTCCTTTCAAGGATTAGCTTTTCAGAGAGACTATGCACAGTTTAAAAATAACTACCTACACAGTTTAAAGTAGAATGGTATGCCTAAGTAACAAATAGCCAAGTATTTTAATCCTTACCTCGAATTTTTCAGGAACGTGAAGTTTAGGAGAAGGAACTCCTACAAGGTAGTCAATTAGGACCATTATTACTATTGTGAGAAATATAGCGAAGTCACTGATTGTCGATCGCACCTATGTTAAAAGAATTATGTTAATATAAATACAGACATCCTTTATAAATAATTCATATCTTTCAGATTAAAATATGCCACTAGAAAGTGTGAAGGAGGTTTAATTAGTGACAATGTGTCAGTGAAATACATTTATATCTAATATTTTTTCCCAAATGATAGGAAACACATTTCACAACTAACCTACCATCTCTCAAAGTACTGTTGTTTTCCTACTGCTAGCTCAGACGCATAATATACATTTTTACTATGAATAATTTCTTTCAAACTATTTGATAAAAAGTACTAACCCCCAAACAATATATTACCAGAACTCCAAAATTATACCCCAATTACCTTAGTAGGAAAATAGCGCTTGGTCTTGAATTGTTTGAGGAATGAGGACAAAAAAAATGTTGTGAAAAACAAGATAACACACCAAAAGAGCACATCTGGAATATAAGGCCCATGATGACCACAAGCTGATCCTACAAATACACCGTGCAAGGTTTTACATTCCTGGGAAAAAGAGAAAAAATAGAAAAAGGAGGGATTGAAGGGGATTCTGAGATGTCCAATAAAGTATTAACAAATTTCACAGACTCTAAGATGCTACTGATTGTAAGACACACCATCAATTTTATATATCATTCAAAAGGAAAAAAACACTTCCAACTCAACTTTAACTAACACACCATCAACTGTTAAGACACATTCTGAGTTCAGAGATGTTATGGTTTGACATTCAGGACATTAGCAGAACATTCGTGGTCTTCTAACTAAGTTGTTCATAGAGTAGATGAACCAAAAATCAGAAGGCAGGACAAGTGGATATGAGCTGTTGTAACTATCAACTCTATGTGTAACCACAGTCCTAGTGTATACTTCCTTTGAATTTATGAATCTAAGTGGAATTAGAAAAAAAAGTATATTAACATATTTTTTAATAATTATATTTTGGAAGTCAAATAATTATATTTTGGAAGTCTGTCTTTTCTTTCCTATACCAACTTCATTTGTTTCAGCCTATACTTTTTTAGGGCATGATACATAAAAATGTGGTTAACTCCTACTTGGTCAACCTAATACTATGTTTTGAAAACATACTATATATACATCAATCAAGAAGAAAATGTAGGTCTACTCAGAAAAAGCTAAAGAACTAGGTTAATAGTTGCAAAATCCTTTAGTTTATAATATACTCACAGAGACAGTGAGATTCCCCCATGAAATATCATGTGCCGTTATATTCTTTTCCGTCCACACCTTCAGAGTTTCGTTGCTAGGATTAGGAGGTTCAATACATACACATCTGAGAAATTAGAACAGGGTGAAATTTTTAGGATCCTGTATTTCATGTTTATATTTTATTAAATTGACACCACAAAGTGGTAGCTTTTGACTTCCTAATTTTTCCATGTTGCAAAGCATGAGTAAGAGGAAAATGAAAACACATCAGAAACAATAGAATGGAATGAGGTTTGGCTTACATAAATAAAGCGTAACTAGTACAAATAACAGTGAGATGTTACTTAATGAAACTAGTTAGACCTATTTCTTTGGGAGGGGTTACTAATTTCTTTAAAAATCTGAGAAAATTTTTAGCAAGTTTACTCTCCACTAAATCTCATGTACTTAATCCCCACACACACATCACGCATAGATTCCCAATAAAAGTTATACTCCCGTTAATTCCTTGTACTCTGGCAAGCCCTACCTACTCTTTCTTTATTGGTCTTAAGGCTCATTCTTAAAGAAGTAAGTAACACAGTTTTCCATCAGGACAAGCTTAGAACAGTCATTAGAAGATCATAGTTTTAGTTCATATCCAGAACTAACTCACCCACCTAAAAGAAATGGTTGAAAACACACACACACACACACACACACACACACACAAGCAAAGAAATCGCTAGTGTGAATTTAAAACTTGAAAACAAACAGGAATATTCCCAATTAAATTATGAGCTCTTTGAGGAGAGGCAAGAGGCTGGAGTTTGGATTCAATCCAGGCTCTCTTATTTACTAGCTGTTTGACCCAAGACAAATTTTAATCTCCAAGAGCCTCAGTTTCTACATACATATGAATAGTTAAGGAACACTATGACACAAATGATGCAACATTCGTAGCACGTGCCCACAGAATGTTAGCTGAACAAATGATGTTCACGGTAATTACTCAGTTAACCAGAAGGAAGCATCACTCTAAAAACCACGCTTCAAAGAGGTCAAAGGAGCAGCAAAAGAAACAAAAAAATAACATTAAAAAAAATTAAATAGTTTAAGAGCAAAGAAGATAGCACAAAATAGATTCGGCATCAAAGTGTCACCTAATATTTTCAAACAGGTGAATGTCTTAAAGCAAACATGTCAAACTCGCGGACCACAAAGAATATTTTTTGCGGCCCAGCCAGTATAACAGCATGTGAGAAACGTTTTAATAAAAATTTCGTAACTTAATTTTTATAATATCCTGTTATACATAATTATTAATAACGAACTACAATGTTCGCTAATGACTACTATAATCGTGTTGCATTCATTTCCCTCATGTGCCTTATACGGAGGTGCACCAGTCTCTCCACTAATACTAGCAGCAAATATTTTAGCAGCCGATTGCCACGTCATTAGTCGTGGACTGACTTGTTTGGTGTGCGCAACAGGAAATATTTCGCTTTCGGAGAACAAGAAAAATAGGTTTATTTGCGTTACACTTATTAATTTGTGCAGTTATTCAATGTCTGTTAAGTTAATGTTCAAGAAAAAATATTGTTATGAAAATGTTCTATTATTTTATGTTAACAATTACTCATTTATTTCAACCCTTTGTATTCAGCATATCTCTATTGAAATAAACCTACATTTCTATGAAAATGGAAGCTTTTGTTTTTTGCGGCCCACATAAACTTAAACCTTGTTTATTTGGCCCGAGTTAGCCTTTGAGCTTGACATGCTTGTCTTAAAGGAATTTTCATAGCCCTCCCTACTCTGACCATCAAAGTTCAGAACTTGCACGGCAGGCAAGGGAAGGAGTATGGAGGAGACATATAGAAGGAATCAGAAGAGTACAGGGATTTGGGCCTTATGAAGGTAAGAAGGAAGTTATTTTCTTATTTGTTGATAACTACATTTCTCCACGTAAGACCATCAAATGCAGAATCACATTTACAGAATAAAAATAAGTGAATCTGTTCAACTGGATTCATGTCCTCTGAGTGCTTTGGTAAAATCTCATCTGTAACAAGTCAACCTTCACATGGCTAGTTGGGTAATTTCAGCTCGATACAGTGAGCATCACATCGCAAAAAACGTCCATTCTTAGGCTCAGACATCTCTGCAAAAAAATGCACTTTAATATTAGAGGGAATCAGAGACACTTACGAGTAGCTGGTCAGTTCATCTAAATTGTTGTGCATATTAAATGCATATATTTCTCCTAAATGAAAGAGCTTCTCCAAAGCCTCGTAGATGAATATGATGCAAATGAGAGCTGCAAAAGCCTCCTCTGTAAATCGAGTAATATAACACACAAGGCTGCTTGCATCTGTGGCAACCAAAACAATGCACAAGAAAGAAGTCCACAGACCAATACTGGTTCTTAAAGACAAATAGGAAAGCTGGTAATCTCTGTTTAAAAAGAAAAACGTGAACAGGATCAACACTAATGGAACAGTATTTATACTTAAAACTGTCATCACAAGCAATAAGAACAGTAAAACAACGTAAGAGTCATAAATCATAGAACAACAAAATAATGACTAACGGAAGCTGTGTTTTTCTGCTTCAAAGGAAGACTAGCTTTTTCTTAGCATGCTTAATGGTTATATTTTACTTACATAAAAGATTTATAGTGAAAATCTGCTAGGCAATAAACATTTCAAAAAAACAAAGACCTCACTTCAGAAGTCAGTTATGAGGAGTCAACGACAGACAAGCTGTCTGTAGAACAACAGAACGTGACTCTCTCAGAAGACCCGGGTGCTTTCGTGTCAACATGGTGACCACACTGCTGCCCCACCATCACCGCCATCACCACCACCATCTCCTCTACCACCAGTATCTACAGAAAAAGTGACTTCAATTTTTAATTCAATTTAATTGAGAAATTACTACAGGTAACTGCATCCTCTATTAGTCTGTCTCATGTGCCAGATCAGGATCAGAATCAGTGTGTTCAGTGAAGAAAGAATCAGAGTTAAGAGGAGTGAGAGGATCCAATATTTAATAGCATCAGGTTGCTCCAGGCTAAAATATTCAGTTGCATTTATCTCACAAAAGGAACAAGACTGGCAATATCGAATTCCAAGTCTACCAGACACAGTACCGGCAATGGTTCCCACACTGTCAGCCCTGCCAGTGAAAATGGGTATCTCCCTCAACTGTGCCAATTCCCTCTGTGGAATAGGCCCAAGGGATAAAGTCAGCTTGAGCCCTCAAGATCCACCTTCCTAAACTTCTTTTGTAAGTCCAATATACCATCTAATAAACAATTCAGACTAACATGTTCTTACTGAGTTGAAATTCTCTAGCACAAAGAATTTTTGTTGCCCTTTAAGTGATTTGCTTATCAGTACTCAAATCCACTGATTTTCTACTCAAAGTGACTGGGGTAGAAATGATGACAGGGGCCAGAGCAGGGTCAACCACACAGTAACACAAAAATGTTAAATAGACATATTGATCAGATCTTCTTTTTCAGCTATATTAAATATATAATGTACTTTCACCTAAAGTTAAAAACAATATAATATACAATTATACACATACTCAAACACATGTGAGAAATAGGTAATTATTACGTACCTGCAGAATTTAAATAAAATTTTTTCAAACACTAAAACTGGACCTGTACTCCCCAATATTGTTAGAGGTTGCCCAGCAAACAACGAATAGGCAATCCCAGTTAATGATGCTCCAAAAAGAGACTCTATTGCACTCTGTTTAAGGAAAAAAGAAACGAATAAAAGCAACAATCATAAATATATCTCTAACATATAATACATATAAGACATCTAGAAAATAAAAAATATGAATCAAATAAAAATATAAAGCAAACACAACTTTGAATTTCAAATTTGTATTTTAAGTACAGAAAATGAAAAATACATTTTAAATACAAAGGGAAAATTGCTTTGGTTTTGCATATTAAAAGTGAACATTTGTTATCAACCTTAATTCAAAACTGTGAGAGTCAAGGAGGGAGGAATAAATGGAAGACATTTCTCAGTTCTATCTACAGATGTCTTATTCTTAAGCCTGTGGTGAATACAAAGATATATATATTATTTTGAATATTTTTGTATGTCTGAAATAGTTCATTTTAAAAACAGAAAACATTAAATACTCGATATCCTGTTAGGAAAAAGACTCCTTCAAACAGATAAGAAATTAACATGTGATACTATTGTTTTCCCATTGACTTCTAAAGATCAATTTTCACACATTTTAAAGAAATTAATCTAATATGATAGGCTTAAACAACAGATATCAAAAATGAAATGCTTAACATAAATAAAACAGATGGGAAAATCTCTTTATAAAACTGACAGCAATCATAAGTGAGAAAGTATCTTACTATTATTAAAGTTTGGTAACAGAAGATAAAATGAGAAAATGAAAAGACTCAGAGAAATTTTATATCAAAACTAGTAGCCAATTTTAGACCACTAACAACATTACATTCTACCTTTACATTATTAAGTAGTAAGGGAGTTAGGCTAGGCCACTAGACAAACGGAAGGGATCAGAAGGAAAAGGATAGTTTACCATTCACAAAGATCAAGATGGACTGGAGTGCACTATCAAGAAAGGAAAAGCCCATTATTGGTAAGTAAAGACAAGGAAAAGAAGCTTGTGAGAAACAACCCCCTAGGAACTGGAGACAGCATGACATCAGGCCAAGAGCAGGGCTTGAGAACCTGATTTGAAGCGTTAAGACTGGTTTCTACTAGGTGTTAAGCCATGGACACACCTAAAACTTTTTGAGCCCAACTTCTCTCGTTTTTGAATAGGGGGGTGATTTTAGCCAGGAGAACTGTGGGGAAAACCTAGCAAGACTAGCATCTAGCATTGCAGAATGTACTTAACAAATGGTAGTAATTCTCATTGCCAGCAATAAACAGCACCTTCCAAAACTAAAATCACAAAATAATAATATGCGGTACAAGTATTATTTAACTCTTAGAAAAACAAACCTGACTTTTGGCAAAATTTAAAAGTGTTCATATTAGGAATCTAGTTGTTAATTGTATAAAATGAATTTTTCTTGCCCGTAGATGCAGTTTGTCCTAGAAGATGCTGCTAAGCCATTATAAAATCCTTAGTTAAAATAGAGTATGCATATTTACGTATTAAATGGTATCTAGAAATAGAAAAAAAATTTGAGAAGCAAAGCAAAGAGATGGCAAATAAAGAAATGCTAACAGGGACAGATAGGCACAAAACTACAGTGTCCTTCCCAACATGGTATTGAAAAAGCAAAGCGGCAACATGAAGACCTTCCTTTCACCACGCCCAACCCCTTATTGCCACATTTACCAAGTCCTTTACCCAGATCTATTTTTAAAACTATTTCTATGCTCATGCCCAAACTGAACCAGGTCTTGCCCTAAAGAAGTCACAGCCCTGCTACCTGCCATCCCCACCCCACATTCACAAGTTTCCGTTTTACCCACCCATAGCCCCACCCTTCTGTTCCCCACACACCTCCCCACTGCCGTGACACTAAACACTCCCTTCTAGTCTGTCCTCTTCAAAAACCTGTTTTGGTTTTTGCAAAATTACTTCATCCTGAGCTCTTGACTGCGCCTGTATCTGATATGCTGGGCCATTTTCCTCCTGTTCTCATCCCTCCTCCATTCCTCACCTGCTCTCCCTGTAAATTATCTCCATCTATTCTCAGTTTCAAGCCCCACTTGTCTCAACTGCTCCCAATCTACTCATTCCTCCCTGATCACTACAAACTCTGGAATTCCTCCTCCTACCGTCTCCTTCTATAGTTGAAGTTCTCATAAAGCATCTGAAAACAAACACATTTCCAAACCACCTTCCTCCATAACCCACTCTGAACTCTCCATTTCCATTATTTCAACTCCCACGGCTCTTCCTTGATCTGACTCCTGCGTGGCCCAGCACCCAGGACATGGTAATGTCCTATCTAGTCTTTTTCCCCCTTAGGTTAGGATCATGGAGGGCAGAAGATGCATGCTCGTGTAACACTAGTCTATATTCCTCCGGTGCCTAACGCACTATCACAAGCACGTGGCATTAGATGGCAGGATGAGATGGGTAGGCAGAGAGAGACAGTCACAGTCCAAGAGCAAAGCAGTATTTCCATGATGGAAACAGATGAGACACAATTCCATGGGGACCAGCAGAGTTACATGTACAATTCATGTCAGCACATGAAGCAACTTACAAAAAATTATATGCCTTTAATACAGTGATTACAGAGTAAGGGAATATTATCTAAGTAATTGAAAATAAACTGAGCTGAAAGGAAATTTCAATTGTCAGTTTTATCTCCTGTTCAGCTCATGAAATACTTTAATTAAAAAATATCACTACTTAGCTTTGACTATTTCTTAACCTTTTATTTGTAAAAAAATAAAAAATAAAGTCAATTTTCTCCCCAAGAGTAAATATAATTAAATAAAATACACTTAAGAATTACAAATCATTTCATTTAAAAGCCATTAAAATATATATAAACAAAAACTTGTCTTCAAGATTTTACAAAGCACTATTCAGTTATACTCCCACAGCCCCTAATACAATATTACCAAGATCAAAACAAAAACGAAAGAAAAAAAAAAACATAAAAACTTTTCATTTTAGTCAAGAACAAAAAGCATAAAAACTTTCATTTCAGTCATGTCAAATTACAGATGCAGGTTTCAGTTATACTTTCCAATGACAAGCTTTGACTACTTTCACACAAATTTAGTTAACAGCAAAATTAAAGCAAGCACCACTTCAAAAATCCATCATTTGTCCACAATTATGTTCTCTTCTTCCAAACAGTCTAGTCCGGGCCTACCCGCCAGGGCTGATGAGTAAATATCACTCACATGGCTGTACCTAATCCTATGATGCCTTACAGGATGTGACGTGGCCCCAGTGGTAAAATCCTCCACCCACAACCCACCCGGACTCAGTTCAAGCAGACTCCCCCCGACCAGACCCTTCTCCCCCAGACAGACAACAAAGCCTTTTACTCAATTTATAAAACCATTCATCCAGCAAGCCAGGATAAACTTTTCTTCTTCTTTTTCTTCTTCTTTTAATTTTATTTTTATTTTTTACCTCAACTGTGCATCTTCTCCTGTTCATATGGCTTCCCCATGTTTTCCATAGCAATTACCTTTGGGGGAAGTCTGCTTTTGGACAGGTTAATCATGCTGTGGGTAGACTCTTCGGATAAAAGTAGGAATAGTGAGACAAATGCACACAGACACTTGCCTCTGAAGAGCTAAGAGCCTGGCCGCTACCAATCTTTGTACTCACTATTCTGCCTTCTGTAGCTTCTCCAAGCAGCCCTCCAAAAGTGATTACAGGAGACATACAGGCACAGTATAGGAAAAGAATCGAGGCCAGGCACTGCAGACTTAATGCATCCTTGAAGTCACTCAAGAAAAAAGGTGCTTTCCTTTTGATGTCAAGTATCAAACCACCAAAAAGCCTAAATAGGTGAGATGAAACTCGTCAAACTGTACACTAGAGGATTCTAGCTATTGCAATCTAAAACTATGGGCTACATAAAACTGCTGGTGTCTAGTGTTTTGTCAACAAAAATTAATATCCTATTTAAATCATGGTATAAATTACAGAAGATATACTCATTTAATCTAACCCACTGGTAGAAGAAAGGTTGATCTCACTAAGTTAAGAGACATAAACATCTATATTTCATGGACTACATACTGAAAAAACTGCAGGCAAATGATTTTATATGAGTAAATGTAATTTCAGACACAAATGGGCAAGAAAATGTACAATAAAAGTAAATAAAACCTAACCACCCATTCATGAAAATATGCATAAACAATTCTAATAATTATTATCTACACTATAAATCTTAAAGGCAAGTGTCAGAAATAGCAGGAAGGCAATTATAACATAAATTATAAGCCCCCAAAATACCCTTTAATATAAATAGAGTATGCTGTGCATAGATCCACTCAGTTGTAAATTAAATAATTTCAATTACTTTTTAAATTAGCACTTTAATAGTATAAATATTTCTGGTCCAGGAAAAAAGCCTAAAAAGTACTTCAGTGTATGCAATTTACTTTATTTGTAGTCAAACTAGTGCACATATTACTAGCAAGTTTTAATAAATATAAAAATCTATATTTGCACATCAAAGCTGTGTGTGTCATTTCAATGTGTGAGGTTTTTTTTAAGTCAAACTTTTGGATACAGTTAACTTGAAAGCATTCCACTAAAATATAAGCTCTGTAAGGAGCAGACTTTTTCTTATTCAGTGTCATCATCTTGTGTCTAAGAACACTGCCTGGGACATAATAAGTATTCAATAAATACTTGCGACAAATCGATAATTCAAAAACGTTTTGTGACTCAAAATATATATAATCATTCAAATCCCTACTGTAAAAACACTCCAAAAAAATTAATCTTATGCTTTCAAATGCTTTGGATATTTCAAGCTTTACCCTTCTAGCTTTTTTTTTTTTTTTTTTAATAGTGAAATAGATCCTAAACACACACTGACAAGTGGAAGAAGTTACCCTATAGATAATCTGACAGCAAGGGGAATTAACTTGCAATAATAAAGGTGCCAATGATAATCTAAAAATAAAATCACACCATCAAATCAATAATTGATTATTTAACAGCTTATATAAAGCTTTCAGATGAGTGACCATGAGATCAATGGAGGCCTTAGCACTTCTCAGTGACTAATCCTATCTCAATTTTTTTTCTTTATTGATTAAGGTGTTACATATGTGTCAATCCTATCTCAATTTGAAGTTTGAGGAAATAATTATAACAATAGCTAGTATCAGACCAACACCTCTTGCATGGGGACAATCTTATACCCTATTATATTCACAAGAGACTAATATATTAGTCAATGGATTAATTGTGAGTTTAAGCTTCTCTAAAGTTTATATTTAGTATACCATGTTATTTTTTTTCTATGTAGTATTATTTAGGCATGTCATTACTATCCCTAATACTGTATAAGATATCCTGCTTTTTAAATAAATATTCAAGATTCAATATTTACTTCTACAGAGACCACCAGTGGACAAAAGGTTATCAATATCCCATGCTTTTCTACATAAAAAGTAAAACAACATTTCTCTACTTCTACAAAATATTTTAAGGCAATGTTTACACCTGGCAATATATTCTTTATTCCCCAAAAATGAACAACTGCAACAATTTTTCTAACTAGGTTTCCAGAGATCAATACCATGGATTAATAATACTTGTCTAATTTTACATTATCGTATGATATAATGCCCTTTTAAGAGAATTAAGTCTATGCACACACACAAAAAAATTTGGTTATAATTCCTTTCTGTTTCCATAATTCTCTAATTTCATAAGGAGAATTACAATAGAACTCCACACTTTCTTTAAAAACCTTTTTGAAAATTAACCTACTATATAACTGTACAAAATTCTTAACATGGTGCGTATTTTCATTATAAATTAAAGCTTGGTATACAGAACCCAAGTATATACTAGTAAAATTATCTTTAAATATATATTAATTTCCTTCAGTATCTCATACCTATACAATAAGGCATTTTTTTAATATAAAAAAAATACCATGCAAGGTTAGGTTCAAATATTTGCAAAGAAAAAGACTTTTTGTGCCTTTTTCATCAATTCAAACCCTAGTCTCCAAAGACACCCACATTGTATCAGTATTTGTACCCACCGTCCAGTTCTCTGTAGCTCAGGCCCAGCATGGTCAGCAGCCTCTTTATGAGTTTCACCCGAGCTGGGGGCAGATCCATTGGGAAATACAGGAATCTTTCTCTTTTCCTGCATTTCACACACACAAAAACACACTTTCAGAATGTTTATTTAGGAAGGCTGAGATGGCTTCTTCAATTCAGAGGGAGCATGAGATCTCTTACTGGATGGATATATATACACATGTGTGTGCATGTGCACGTGCTGTGCTCCTAGAAAAAAGATGCTTCCTAACATCAGCTGCTACTTTAAATCAGCTCTACTTTAAAACAGAAGCCAATATTTGTCTATTAATATTTCTAAATTCAAGCTCAGCTTGCTCCATTTTATACTCTAATTATCAAATACTCTATCAAACACATTCATACACACCATTTTAAATTACTATTCAGCAACAGGAACATAAATAGCCAATAAAAGCATTGCTCATACCAGAATTTTTAAAATACTGCTCATGTTAACTACTAAAAATGTACTTAACATTAAGAAAAATGTACATGCAAGTTTTCTTTTACTAAGATACTTCCCTTAAGATATAAATAGCACAAGGGTTATTAAAAGCATAAAAAATCAATATCCCATTATATTTTATTACAAATTCAAGAGTACTATTCTCACTTGAAAAGAAAGGGGTGAGTTTTTTTGTTTGTTTGTTTTTGGGCGGGCTGCCCCGCGGCAGCAGTGAGCCAGGCAGGCCGCCTCTCCCAGCCTCTCCCAGCCTCTCCCAGTGGCTGAGGGTCCTCTGCACCCCCTCTCCTGGGAGGGGCTGGGGCGGGGCCGCCTGCGGATTGGCCGCCGAGCTCTAAGGAGTGAGTTTTTAATTGGTTACTTGGGCCTAAAAGAAAGAGAAAGAATTAGAGAAAAAGAAGGAGAAGGAGCAGGAGGAGGAAGAGGGAGGGAAGTAGAAGGAGCAGGGGGGAGAGAGAGGGAGAGAAAGGTGGGTGGGTGGGGTCATCCCAGGAGATCCCCTGGTTCAAAGACTCTAGATGACTTAAAACTACCTGGTTTATATGTTCAATATGTATAGAGTATAAAGACTTATCTATAATCATAAAATTACCATTTGAAAATATCAAAATAAAAATCTAAATTACATCTTAGCTCAAGGAAGAAAACAAAATCATGGACTTTCTGGAAAACAAACAATTTTATTAAGAAAAATGAATTAAGCATCTATGCTCAGGAAATGTTGAAACAAAAAAATGAAAAAGAAAATCTTTCCTGAAAGAAATAAAACAACTAAAAAGCAGAAATTGAGTTAGAAAAACAAAATACATTAAAAAAAACTAAAATTATATTTTTAAGCTGCTCTATTTAAAAATATGATAAACCATAAGCCAATCACAACAAGGAGGCAACTTCACAAACTGAGGGGAATTATTTATATATATACATATCTATAAAGAAAGAGACTATACTGTACAACCCTATACAAACACATTTAAAACCTTGATGAAATAAAGGAAAACACAATAAATAAACTAGGAAAACACAATTTTCCAACTGACAGAAAAGAGGGAAATCGTTACAATAATTTACTAAAACTGACCTTAGAAAAAAATAGAAAGCTTACACAAACCAATTTCCACAGAATAAGCAAGTTGTTGAAGCCTAACATATAACAAAATATTCAGGCTCAGAAAACTTTACAAAAGAATTCTTCCAACTTTCAGAACCAAATTATTCCAAGCCATTTTAAAGTTTTAAGAACACAGAAAAAGGAAAACTTAAAAAGTTTTTTATAAAACAAGTATAATGATAATACCAAAACACAAAGATTGAACAAAAATCTATGGACCAATCTACTTAAGAGATTCTGCTAATCACCTACTAAAATTATAACTCCCATGCGAGTTAGCAATCCTATTTCTGAAAATTTATCCTACAGCTCTATCTGCATAAGACTAATATGGCATATCACTACCATGATGTGGTTTGTAGCAAAAGACCAAAGATATCCTAAGCCGAGGGATAGGATAAACTATGATATATCCAATAAACAGGATAAAACAAAACGGTGAGAAAAGAACAAGGAATATTTCTAATGATCAGATAACCAAAATATGTTGTTATATAAAAAGAAGCAAGGTGCCAAACAGTACACATAGTATATTAACTTTTGGTAGAAAGAGAAGAAAATAAAACTGTAGGTTCATATTTCTTTGTACTGAATAAAAACTAGAAGGATAAACAAAAACCTAGTAACAAATGGTAGCCCACAGAAGGTGGTACAGAGATGAGAACATCAAGGGGACATATCGGGGTATAACTTCTCTGAGTGTTACATACAGTTTTGATTTTTAAAAATGTAGAAAGTAGCCCTGGTTGGTTTGGCTCAGTGAAGAAAGCGTTGGCCTGTGGACTGAAGGATCCCGGATTTAATTCTGGTCAAGGGCACGTGCCTGGGTTGCGGGTTTGATCCCCAGTAGCGGGCGTGCAAGAAGCAGCTGATGATTCTCTCTCATCATTGATGTTTCTATCTCTCTCTCCGTCTCCCTTTCTCTCTGAAGTCAATAAAAAAATTTCTTTTAAATGTATAAAGTATTTCTTTTTAATGTTGTAAATGTACCTCAAATACTGTATGGACTCTTACCTGAGAAGGAACACTTTTTGGTGGCTCTATGCGTATAGAAGGATCCCACTCTCCTGGAGGTAGGACAGTTACTTGATCTAAAAACTCATCAATCCCAGATAAGAGGTCATTTCTGTCTTTTGCTTTATAAGCTACATCATGAAAAATCTAAAGGAAGGAAAAAAAACACTGAGTAAAAGAATTTTAAAGTTGAAAGAAAGTTCTATACAAAGTAAATCCACTTCAGATAACATGAATAAGTATACAATAAAGATAATTACCTAACCTCTTATCCCACCCTGGGTAATAACTATAAAAAATAACCCATTATTAGTATTATCAGATGAATTATCAGTAATAATAAAACAAAATAAAATAGTGATGTGTTAAGGCAAAATAATTTTTAAAAAGATAAATTTTTACATGGGAAATACTCAGCAATTCATTACTGAATAAAATACTGCAGCCTGTCTTTCCACTTCTGGGGTATTAAATGTCATTTATCCTAAACCAATACTCATGGATGTACAATCAACTTTACTTAAACACTTAATTTATTTGATCGCTTATATTTACTTAGGTGCCTACTATTTGCCAGGCACAATTCTAAACACTTGGAGAGCGCAATGGAGACAGATAAGGCAAGGTCCCTGTGCTCAAGAGCCCTAGGGAGCAAGATAGTGAAAGAAGTTAATTGCATAAATACATAATTGCAGGTAAAAATGAATGCTGTGATTAAAAATAGAACAGGTGAATGAAAGTCTTACAGGAGGTAATCCTGTAGGAGAAATGTGAATGAAATAAGGGACAAACCCATGCAGAGGGAAGAGATGGTAGAAGAGAACTCAGGCAAAGGGAATAACCATTGTAAAGGACCAGAGGCAGAAAAGAACATGACACATCTGAGGAACAAAAGGGAAACTAATGTGGCCAGGGAAAATGGGGGAGGATATGAGTTTCAAGAAGTATGCAGAGGCCAGATCAGACAGACCCTATTCAGACAATGGCAAAGATTTTAGGTTTAAACATAAGTATATAACAAGATGGCACTGACATATATGGATCAAGATAATGATATATTGAAATCTGCATGTAATTGGTAGTGTGGAGGAGACTATGCTAAGATTCGGAAAGCCCACTTTAATCACCAAAGAGAAGAAGGTAGGGTGTAAACCAGAGAAGTGGCAGTGGAGGTGGCAGGTTAGATGCTAAAGATATTAAGGAGGTAAAATCAACAGAATGTGGTGACCAACTGTTTGAGACAGGACAGACAAAGGAGGTCAGGTTCAGGTAATTGGGGTTTCAGATACCTTAGGGACACACGGCAGAGATGGCTGGAGCCTCTCCAAAAGAGAGAGAAGTCCTGATCAATACAGGTCATGGTCAAAGGTGAAGTTCACAAATGGAACAAAGAAACTAGAGGAAAAAAAGGGGGGAAAGAGAAAAAGACAAAGCCCCAAGGAAACCCAAAAGAAAATATATCCTAAAATCCAGGATGAAGATAATTTCTAGAAGGTAATCAATAATTTCAAATGTAGGGGAGAAAATAAAAAAATATCCACTGATCCTGACAGAATTGTCCTGAAGACCGTAACAAAGGCAAAACAGTTGAAGAGAGTGAATATGAGATATACCTGAAACCTATATATTTTATTAATCAACATCACCCCAATAAATTCAATTAACAAAAAGAGTGAATATGAGATAAAATATTACATACAGCAAGGTCAATTTTTAAGCATCGCTATAAAAGAGAACTATAATAAATATTATATGCTTCATAATTGGTGTCCAAAAGGATTTGAAATTCCACTTCAAAAGGGACTTTATATAGTATACACTTCATAATCAGTGTCCACTTCAAAGGGTATGTAATTACCTCATCTGTCATGAGAGTGGCTATTGATCTTCCAATTTCATGGTACTGTGGTGCCTTGCCTGCTGGACCCAGTAACAAAAACAAAAACCTAAGAAAACATTAAAATACACACATTTAAACATAAACAACATACACACATAAATCTCAGCAATCATAAAAAAAAATCACTGAAATATCAACACAAAAACACTGATCATCTGCCCACCCCAATCACTGAAAAAAGTTGGCAACTCTACTCAGCCTAAAGCAGATCACAGAACTAAGAAAGGCATTCATAATTAACTTCCTACTAAGTTATCACTTCCCATCTTTCTTAGGGTAAGACAGTAATTTAGAAATTGAGTGTTTTACATTAAAAATTCCCATCTTCTATATCCTTTTGAATTTGAGTAAACAATTTTCTCTGGTCTGTTTGACAATAAATAAATAAATTAGTGAATACCAATTTCATTGAAGTACTTAAAAGGTTTGCCTAGTAAAATAATTAAAGAGTATACACAAAAAAATCCACAAATCCTCAAAATATAATCTGGATTAAGACTAATATTAGTATAGTAGTAAAAAAGGAACTAATTCCTTTGGAAGGAAAATGAATTTTTATCTATAGCTCCAAATTTGTCACCAAACCAACTATTACTTTTTTATTTTATTTATTTATGGTGACTAAATAAAAAGTAATTAACTTCCTATTTAATTATGTCCTTATTAATGACAGTAAAATGTTAATATTTACACTTATCCAAACTAGAAGTATTCATCTTCCTATTTTATGAGAATGTAAATATGAATCTATAGAATTATTTTTCTCATTTATCTTAATACTACACCATTAATGCACCTCAGTAAAGCATATTGAAAATAGGCATGTACATTTCAATCAAGTTGCAATTAATTCCTCAGATTTACTATTCTAAAAATAATTTTTAAATATTTTTAAATTATTCTCATTTGGAATTAAGTTTATACAGTCAATAGCTAAGGAACTGATTACTCTTTATAGCACAACTTGGTAATTATTCATATGGATATTACCCTTATTTTCATTTTTACTCATAATGTATTTTGAACAAAAGATTCTGGTCAGGTCAGAACAAAGCTCTTTGCCTAATTCAGGGGCATTATCAATTTAACCAACTATAATGTATTATTATCCTCATTTTACGAATGAAGCTTAGAAAATTTATGTCAGGTCTGACCCTCCCACAGAAGTGGAAATGCAAAAATTCAACTCCATTTTCTCTGACTCCAGTGCCTGCACAGATCATGTATCTAAAATGTACCACTTTTTAAACCAAAACTCCTGAGATGACAAAATTCTTATAAAGGTATCAATGAAATATGTTCTCATGCTGCAATTATTTTTTTTAATTTATCTTTATTGTTGAAGTATTATAGATATACTCTTTCCCCCTACTCCTTTGTTTTTTTAGTTTTAGGAAGAGAGATTGGCCTTGGCTGGTGTGGCTCAGTTGATTGGACTGTCATCCTATACACCAAAAGGTTGCGGATTCCATTCCTGGTCAGGGTACATACTCAGTTTTTGGGTTCGATCCCCATTTCTGGCAACCAATCAATGTTTCTCTCTCTCCCTCTCTCTCCAACGCTCCCTTCCTTCCTCTTTCTAAAGTCAATAAAAATAAGTTATTCAAAAATAAAAAGAGAGATCATACTTTTATCCCCTAGTAGTCAAAGCCTTTGGCACAATGGCAACATTAACAATTAAAATGATATTTTACTACATACATAATGGAACATGTTCCTTCAGTATGAAAAAACTTAGATTTTGGACATGCTGAGAGCACGTTCATTGGAATAAACTCTTTACCTGGTCGGAACAGGGACTTCAGTCAGCCCTGAGAGGAGAACAGCGGGAGCCAGTCTCACAAACGCGATTATCGGTCTTTCCAAAAAGTCTACTTCTCCCACCAGAACATTGGATGCCTCAGCTCCCGAAGGAATTTTCCTCATGAAATTCATATCAACCTATTGACAAATAAATAATCATTTAAAATAAAATTTACATGCTGTTTATAAGACTATTTAGAGGGAAACAGGAAAGAAAATATGCCTTCAAGACTAAACTGGTGATCTAAAGAAGATATAAATCCCAAAATTCTCACAAAGGATGGAGAGTAGACAAATACAAAAAAGGCAAGCAAAATACATCTAGGAAAAAATACTCCCAATTGCTTCAACTATCATAATCTTTACTATTTCAGAGATCTAAATTATCAAACATGGAAACGAGAAAAAAAATTTTCAATGAACACAGCACTATTCATTAAAAATTAAAGACAAAAGTATAGTTCACAAACTAGCAATAGTTCATGAAATTATACACAGTGCTAAAAAATATTCACTTCATGATAATCTATTACTTCATCTTAGAAATGACTTAGTCCCTTTGTCTTTTTTATAAGTCCTATTTTAAAGAACTCTGGGCATTCCCCAGTATTTTCACTAAATGGGGGGGAAACTTTGTTTTTATTTTTTATTTAAAACGAAAATAAATAGCCATTACTGGTATAAATATATGGTAGTGCCATATAATCAAATTTGGTTGTCTGTGTATAATTACCAAGGAAAGGTCACACACAGAATATCGAAGCATGGGAACTTTGTCATTTATACACAGTTTCACACAAGTCACTAAACAACCACTTACAGGGCTATCCATTAACAAGAAAGCAGCACTTACAGCGGGCCTCTTGAGTCCCACACCCAGTGTGCCACAACTACAGTGCCAGGAGGCAGACTCCTGCCCAACAGGAGACAGGAGGTGTACACAAGGATGGGCCAAGTAAAAAAAAAAAGCAAAACTGTGACAGAGGAACAAAAATAAATGGCATCTGCCATGTCTAGAGATCTATAACGTAAACTATACTCATGGGCTCATTTCATAAGAATAACTTGAATTTAGTCCCTGAACACTTTCACTCGTCTGAAATAACAGGAGCACCAGTGAAAATATAACCGAGTTAGCACAACAGCCTTTTTGTAGAGTCAATGTCCCATATGCAAGGCTTTCTATGATTGCAGAGCACGAAACGCAGCAAAGTTGCATAGCACAGATGGTCATTTAAACTCCCTTTCTGCAAAATGCGATCTATGCTTTGCGTTATGAAAGACTGAACAAATCTTACTTGGAATAATCACATTTAATTAAATGACATTGGATACAAAAATATTAAAGCATTGAAAGTCCTGTAGCAAATTAAATTTAACAGCATTATATTAAAATGGCCTCTAGAATCAATTATGCGGAAGTAGTCATAAAGTACTCTTTAAATTCTATTGTAGTTTGAACTTGTAGTTTTTGCCCCTTTTTAAAAAATACATTTTCTGTTTTTAAATCCATGCCTTTACCTACCCATGGGGTAAGCGCCGATATGCTTCCCAGTGACATTCCAAAAAGTACTGCCATGGTCTGCAGCCGTACTACCCTGAATGTGCCTACTACTGATGCCATTAGACAGTAATTCTGGAATCACGTTACAGCTAGAAAAAGGCTGAATTCACTACCATTGCTATAACATCATTCTCAGAATTAATCTTTCTAGTGGTGGTATCTCCAGAACAAATAACTAGAATTCAAAAGGTACTGAAGTTTCATGATATCTATGGGTGGCTATGGATGAAAATACCGTATCATTCACATATTCTTTAGTCAGAATTTCTAAAACTAGTAAGATATAGTGATATTCAAGTGCTCTGAGACTGTTACCTTGCTCACAATTTCGGACCCTAAATTAACCTATCACAAGCATCACAGGCAGGTTTGTAAGCATCAGTCTATTAAATTATTATAATCAATGTTAATAAAGGCTCACTGCTAGCGATTTTCTTAAGAATGATTAGGAAAATGTATGGTGAATGACAGAATTACCTTGCTGAAGTCAACAGTACTATTTTCTCTGCTTCCTCCACCTCCATTACCTTTAATCTCGGCACTTTTACTAGTGTCCAAGTTTCCAGGTGCAGACTGTGGAGAGGCCAAAATACCTGTATTCGAGAATAAACAAATTCCAAATTAGTAAGGAGAAAATTCACTGATTCTGCTCCTCTCCTGAAAGTGACGGTTTATTAAAAGCAAATGTGCAAGGTAAAAAAAAAAAAAAAAAGTGCCAAGTGTTAGTAACAAACCAGCAAGACCAAAATAACATTTTAAGCAATATTAAAGCTATACATCTTAACATTTTTAATAATACAATTACAAAAATGGTGACCTTTGCAAAAAGAAAAAGTGAGTAGGTGCAGAACCACAGAGGAGGGAAGACGTGAGTCTGATTACTACTACAAATGTTTAGAGATTACACTTCCAATATAGCCAACATACACGTGAACTGCAGAGGTTAATGATGCCTAACTAAACTTCACATGCTTGCATTAATAACAATATAAGTTTTCTGATAAATCCTAAGTGTAATGTGGGAAAATTTAAGAGCTACATCAACTAAATGTAGGTTAAATGTACCACAATGTTCCACAATCATAACAGTTTCCTCAATAATTTTCACTTCTGTTGGGTAACATTTGTGCTGCCGACTGTCATTATTCCTAAAACAATACAACTTTATAAAAGTGATGTTTTTTATAATCACTACTTATAAAGAAGAAAGGGATTCTGTGTGTTGTTTTTTTGTTGTTGTTAATCCTCACCCGTGGATATTTTTTTCCATTGATATTTTTAGAGTGAGTGGAAGGGAGAGGGAGAGACAGAGAGAGAGAGAAACATCAATGTGATCAGGGCCAGGGATGGAGCCTGCAACCAAGGCACGTGCATTTGACTGGAATCGAACCCAGACCCCTTCCCTCCATCGGCTGACACTCTATCCACTGAGCCAAACCAGCTAGGGCTAAAGAGGAAGGGTTTTTTAATTAAACAGACCTGTGTTGAAATAAGCACTCTGCCACTTTGTAAGCCATGTGACTAACTCACAGTCACGCAACCTCTAAGATGCAGATAAAATTATAAAATTAGTTTGTTTAGATTAGAAATGATAGATATATGTTCTATAAAATGAGCTTGTTTGAATAAAATGTCCCAGCATTAGTATGCTCATTTCAAGGGACAGTCAGCAGCAACATTTCACAACAATAAGATAACCTAACAACACCCTGTAGCATATAACCAATTGTTACCACTATGACTTTTGCAAAAAGCTCAAATCTCAAAAATTTTAAAGTACAATCCAGGTTTCTACCATTAGGTATACTTCATTTTCTCACAGCACCTAAGATTTCTAGTTCAAGCATATAAAACACTAAGTATCACAGGAGAAAAGGCACAAGACTTATGACAGATTTTACCACTCACAGGGCGATCTAGTGACCCACAGGAACTCACACCACATATATCTGATGCATCTAAGTTTTCATTTTTCTAGAAGATAACATTCTACTACTAATAACTTTAAGTCATTCGGGTTTACTGTTAAAACTCAGTGAGAGAAGACCTTTGTAATATCCACTTCTCTATTAAATACCTAAACTAAGATATCACTGTGGCCCCAAAATCTCAGTATGAAAAAGCACATCCAATCTATTCAGCCACATGCTCATTCTCTGGAAGTGTTAGAGAATTCTGAAATAAATAAAATGCTTCCTAAAACTTATTTTTTTCAGCATTTTAGCTTCGTACAAAAAAGTCATTAAGATTCCTCTTCTTTGACCTTTGTCCCTCAACTTCCAGATGACAGTCTTTTTATTAAAATACATGCCCAAGAGGGGAAAAAAAGCTAACTAGTATTTTCAGTAGTTTCCACCAACTCCCACACAATGAGAATGAATATCATTAAGGCCCTGGCAGCAAGTACAACAGAGCATCAATGCATCTATACTTGTAACTACTAAAAATATTCAATCTGTAGATGGGTAATCAAATAGGACATGTGCATAGTTTTCCAGAGCAGTCTCAGCAAACAGACTTTGGAGAGAAGAATGGAATAAGAAGAAGGTTATGGGGGAAAGTAAAGATAAGGTAGGAATGGGAAGAAGAAATGATATGGAACTATCTGCTGGTAAAGCCAGATGTGACCTGAAGTCACTTAGTTAACCTGGCCATCTTAACCTGTAAAAACTGCCATGCCAGGTACGTGTTAGTTTCCCACCATTATCTTCTCTAGATAACCTTTCACAATCTCAGCTAAGTTAAAGCTGTTTTCTCAATCATTAAAGGCAATCTCCCTGCTCCTGCAATAAATTCCTAGAGCTCAGAATTAAATGAGTAAGGTCCCCAAAGGTCAAACTACCATTAGCGTAGATAACTCAGAAGGACCATATTTCTTTGCTTTAAGAAAAATGAAAAAATGTGAGTATATGTACATATAATATTAATACTGAGATTCAACAATCATACTAGAGAAAGATAAATCAAAGTTATCAAGAGTTTTCTGTCATTAAAAGTTTGCAAGTAGAAGCAGTTGGAGCAACGGTTCACAATCTGGAAAGATTTTGTCCCCCAAGAGGCAATGTCTAGAGGCATTTTGTTTGTCACAGCTAGGGAATGCTGCTGACAGCTAGGGAAGGAAGGCCAGGAATGCTGCTAAACATCCTACTGTGCACAGCACAGGCCCCTGAAACAAAGAAGGGTCCAGCCCAAAATGTCAACAGTGCTGAGGCTGAGAAATCTTGAGTTAGAACAGTGTTTCTCAACTTTTTTCATTTCATGGTACACATAAACTAATTACTAAAATTCTGCAGCACACGAAAAAATATATTTGCTTATCTGACAAAAAAAAGTAGGTGTAACTTTGACTTAACGATAAAAAACTATAATAATAGTTATTACCTACCCTTTTGCTCCAAAGTGACTTTTTTAAAAATAAGGTCCTATACTTGTATAAGGACTCCTGGTACCAAGAATTAACCAATCAGATGCAACCTCACTATTATTATTATGTAACGTGACTAATAAGAATCAAATCTATTATATGACCGATATGTTTATGGTTCAAGACCGGGCATTCACACGAGAGAGCTACTGTCATGTTAGCTGTTGTCATTTTTTCATTTGACAATCCAAGGAAAAAAAGGTCAGTCCCCCTGACTAAACAGTCAGGTATTGCATGTTTAGAAAATTCTTGTGCCACACCACACTGGTTGAAAATCACCGAGTTAGAAGATAGTTACAAAACTAGAAATGAGTCTACCTCTTTTACATAATTACTCTCCAAACGAACCACTAATGGGAAACACCACTTTCTTTTCAACTCCGGGTATGCACAAAGCATGACCCATCACACAAATATCTATGACATTAGTCTTTCCAAAATTATGCCAAGGCCACCTACTTCCTCCTCTAACATCACATCAGACTTCAAGAAAACTAAACTATAGTTAGTTTCCAGGTGCTTTAAACACCAAAGGTAATTAAACACAGAATAATATATAGCCACTCCTATTATTTTCATTACATACTAATACCTTCTATAGCTGTCTTCTTAAACAGTAATTGTGAGCTTTTTCTTATCTTTAGAAATTCTCTATCTTCCATTCTAATTTCTTTTCCTTTAGAAAGGCTGATAAATCTCCTGGCATACCAACTGCAGAGAAGGAAAAGAACTTTGTTCTTCAATGCTCAGTTAATTGCTCCTTTTATCCCTTAACAGCATGGCCTAATAAGCTGTTGAGACCCATATGTCACTTCCTCCCTAGATAAAATCTGTAGTCCCTCATTATTAACAACATAGGAGCTGGCAAAACAAGACATATTCAGTGTTACTGGGATATCAGTATAAACAAATATAGATTTTGTTCCAGGTAGATCTGAGCTCAAGTCCTTGCTCTGGTCATTTACAGTATGATTTTAACATCTCTAAGTCTTAATGTTCTTCATTTGTGAAACAGAAAGGTAGTTATGACATTAATTAAATAACAGACAACTAAAATCTATTCCAAAATATAATACTAATTTAGAAATAATGATGATTCGAGGCAGTCCTTAGGGAACTTCAATCGTCTCAAACAAAATGAGAAAAAGAACATTAGATCCTATTATTGTCAAAAAGGTTAAAATATACTGCATTCTTTGGACAAAAGCACCAAAGAATAGATAAAAGGCACTTCACCTCATTATCATTTATGTACAATGTGTTCATTCACCTTAATGCATAAGAAAAGCCACCGTTTTCTAAAAATCATGGCAACTTAAAAGATTAGTATCAAAACGTCTACATTTTCCTGAACCATTCAAATGCAGGCGGACCTGTAATTTCAGTGAAAATTTTTGAAAGGGCTTATTAAATTATGTGTAGTTTTCTTATAAAATTTTTAATAATGCTATTCTTTTCTAAAATATATTGTAAAGGGGGTGGGGGGAACCATGCAGAAGTCAAAATAACTTAGAAGCATCATCTACAAATGCTGCTAAAGCTAGGTGCTAAAAGGCATTCCAAGTGCAAGTGACCCAGAGGCAGAAAGCACCACGCAGGGAGGATTGTAAATAGTTGCCTGGAGTTATGTCAACATTTTCCTCATTCTTCTGCTCCTGGCCTTTCGATGATTCTAAGTCTTCCTCTGGCGGATGAATTACTACTGTGGGAATATCATCACTGGCAGGAGAAACCAGTAGTTCTGGGACCTGCAGCTGACTCTGTTGGGAACTTCTGGAGGTCAGGCGACTGATGCTAGGGCTAGAAGGAGGGCTGTTTGGAGGGGTGGGCACTGGGGTTGTACACCTCGAGCCTGCAGGGGTTCCAGCTCTCGCAGAAGGGAGAAGATGACTGAGAAGAAGAGATAAAGGTGATTCTCCTCTCAGTGAAAGGTTTGAGGCAGACAGGCCTGTTCGCAAAGAGTGGCGGGAGGCTGAAAGGCCTTCCCCTGAGATAAAACAAATAAATGAAAAATGATGAAGTTCACTGCAGAAGACAAATAGAAACACACACCAAAAAAATCAATTCACACTGTAAATAGCAAGGTTTCAAGACCCAACACTCCAAACTCATGCTATCAGACAATCAGATTTTTAAATATTAGAAAGTCACTGAAAAATTGTTTAAGCTGTAATTAGTTCCCTGAAGGTGTATCCAAAAAAAGATAACAACAAAAAATGTTAATGTAGAAGGTAGTGGACAATATTATCAGTACAGTGGGGCCTTGACTTAGGAGTTTAATTCGTTCTGAGACCCAGCTCGTTAAGGAGCTCGTTAAGGAGCTCATTAACTCAAATTACTCTGTCAACTCAATGCAAAAAATCGGCGGAGAGACAGCTGGTATCTCAAAAAACTCGGGACACTCGGACACTCGTAAGTCAAGGCCCCACTGTAATTAGAATGCCCAACAGTGGCTTTTTTAAAAAAGAACAATATCAATGCAAAGTTGCTGCTTAAATAAATGATAAATATTAAATAAGAAGATAATATAAAAATCTAAGAAAAAGAACCCAACACAAAATTTATCAGCAGTAAATAGCTTATACTTAGTATATTTGCCCTACACTCTACTGAACCACAATAATTATCTCTCACCAGAAAAGTCCACATTGACCTTATTAATACTTCTTAACTTAAATCAAATCTTTGTAACATTAAGTCAACAGTGCATCACCTATTCATAGTGCTCACTTGTAAAATTTAAAAACATAACACGAGTTATTGTTTTAAGAGAAATATAATGTCAATTTTAAAAGATATTCTTGAGCTTTCTAAAGATATTAATAAATGTCCTAAAATAGGCTTCCATTTGTGATACAGCAGATAAATTTAAACAAATATGTTCAATCTTTAATCTACCTAGATAAAAATAAAGTATTTCTCACCAAAACAGCAAAAACAAAGTGAGTCTTGCATATTTTAAAAGGTAATGTCTATTCATACTTCAAACACCTATTCTACAAAATATACCTTCATAAAATTCCATTGTTTTTAGGAAAACAAGAAATGTAACAATAAATCCCATATGATCTAAGTAATCAAAGCTACATGCTCAAAAGATCCCAGAAATATTAAACATAAAGATTAATCTTCAACCCCTAAACAACCAACGTGTTTAGTTAAAAAATAAAGATACATGCAGGAAAACTGTTAAATTACAATGCAAGCAATGAAACAACACAATTCCCTTGTTAAAAAAGAAAACAGCCATTGTCTGATGATTAAAAGAAACCAATTGGAGAATAATCTGGAACCCCTGCATATGAGAAATAAAGATTTCATAGGGTCTCTCTGGGTAAATGAACCCATTTCAGGGAAGCAGAGAATATACAATACATGAAAAATGTAAATGAGAAGCAAAATGTGACATACATGGCGTGCTTTTAAATTGAACTTAGGACCGTAAAAGATTTCTTCTATTCTTAAGCTTCCTTAACTGTACAAAGGCCCAATTTAAAACAGATTAAAAAGACTTTTTTGGGGGGGGAGGGGGGGCTGGGGAGGTAGGTAAAGAGGGGCGAGGAGGTGGGAACACCTGTAATAGTGTCAACAATAAAAATAAAGTTTAAAAAGAAAGAAAAAAATACTTTAAGTGGTTAAATGGTCAGAAGAAAATGGACTCAAGTATTTTACCCTGAGCTTACAATGGTTACTGCCAACTTTAGATAAATGAAACCCTGTCACCTATGGCCGTTTGCCTGTAGAACATTTAAAAGCCTTATTATTTTAGGGACAGAAAGACACTGCATCCCATCCTCCACTCCTCTTCACCATAATCCTCCTAAGCCTTGGGTAATAGCAGCAGCTAGAGGAAACAGTGACCCTCATAAGCAACTCTAACCTTCTGCACCTGGGTTTTCAGAGTCACTGTCATCAGCTCTCTTTGACAGCCAAAATAGAACCCCAGTGATGTAATCCTCCGCTTTAAAAAGAGGAAAGGCAAGGCCTCCATGTGTCCCAGCCTTAGGATAGTGACAAAGGTAAATGGCTTAAAAAAAAAACACAAAAAAAAAACAGTCTCCCCACACCCCACGTATAACCCACTGCTAGACCATGAAGAAGAGTGGAGGGAGGAAATACACAGGTCTGTGGAAAGCATCAACTAGGTCGCTCCTAGCATAAGATAGGAGCAATCACAAGAACTTTTCACAAACTGTATAAAGAAAGAGCAGTGAAATCAGGAAACCAACCCCAAAACACTTGTTTATACCGAGAAATAAAGTATACTCAAGAGACAGAAAAAAAAAATCGCTAGCAAAAATCTAATATAGATAATAAAGTTCAAATCCAAGATTTAGAATTTTAAAAAGATTATACTAAATTTATAGATCATAATCTAAGCCTTTTTAATCAATTATATAAGAATTCTTGAACATAAATAAAAAAGCAGGAAGGAGAAGGAATTCAGATATAGTGATAGTATTTAAATATTACTGATACTTAAGTGTGCCATAATAATAAAGTGAATGCTTCATTTTCATTTCAATCATTTTTACAGATAATTCTGTCATGTTGAAAAACATTTTAGAAAGACATCTTAAAAATAAACAAATAACAATATTCTTTTTAAGTAACAAAAAAGAAAAGAAAATGGCCTGTGTAATTATCTGGAAAAAATATTTCTCTTTTCCCAAATGCTAATTGTAGAATGCTGTTAGAAGTGTTAGAAAAAATTGGATGCCATAACTTATCTCACCATTCCTTTCAAGCAAGTGAGGGTCAGAATGCTTCTTGCCTATATCTGCAAAAGATCGCACAAGGGGAATCCGACTGGTGAATCTTTTCTCATTCTGATGATGATGTCTCTTCAGAAGGGCTTCTCTGACATTCTCTCTAATGGACTCATCCAACTGGCCAGAGGCTATCATGTTGTCCAATACCATATCTATTCAAAGAAAAAATCAACAAATAAATAAACACTTGAAGGACTATAGCATGGAATAAACTGTAAGTGAAACCATACTAAGAAAATGAGATTCTTACACAGGTCTGGAAAGCATTATTCTTTTCTTGTACTGAATAATGCATGCATCGAGATAAATATGAACATTATCCAACAAAAATGAACAAATTACATAGAGACCCTGATTTTAATAAGTACTATTATTTATAAAGAGGCCACTGTTACACACTAATAGCCTCCCTATAGTTGAAAGTACTTTCCTGATAAGAATATAATAAATTCTATTAAACTGAATATTCAGGGATTTCAGGAAGATGGCGGCGGTATAGGCAGACGCGTCCCAGGTCCTGTCCCTGAGCAAATGGAGTGAGCAGCTGAAACTAGTAACATCCACCCCGAATTGGCGAAATTCCTCAGCTGGCGAGACGGTTTACAGCCGGGAAGAGCAGAACTCCCCTGGAAAGGTAAAAAAACCAGGGATTTGGGCAGGAAAGTTTGCCAGACCTCTGAGCCCAGAGAGTCGGAGGGAGACCGCGTGGCAGACAGCCGCGTCCCTTGGGACAGGCACAGCCCCTAACAGGGGAAAGGAGAACCGCGGGATTCCTGGCGCTGCCGGGGGAATTGAGAGCTGGGTCTGTGATCACAGAGGACTGAACCTAAAGGGGGCAGCCTGAAGAGCTGACCAGACCATGCAGTCCCGGTAAGAGAAGAAGCTTACAGAAACCAAGCCTTCCCCGTTTCCGCGGCCAGCGTTTGTTTGTTTGTTTTCACTGAACCCTGTTCATGGGACATTTCGGATACAGACACTCACCTGTGCTGAAGAGAGGGAGAGTGTGCGGAGGAGTGGAATCTGGGGAGAGACTGAGGAGAGAAGGGGGGCCGGGAGAGGTGGCAGCGAATTGAGTGCTGAGACACCCCTGAGCCCAGGTCTGAGGCAGCCATTCTCTCCGGAGAGTGAGACTCCTCCCCCCAGCCCCCAGGCAAGGAGCACAGCCACACCCAGATTCCACCCTGTAGGAGATCAAGGATTAAAATAACCTGATCAGTCCCTGGGAGTTAACAGGGTCTGGCCTATAGAGGGATTTTCAATCCCAGCAACAACACAGCACTGGTAACTCTTACGCAGCCAGCTCTGGGCAGTGAACTTCCACTGGACAGAGAGGCCTTATAGCCTCAGAGGCCAACCCCAGAACACTGCCACCCAGAGGCTGACCCACAAACTGACTCTTTGCTAAACACAAAATAAGGCAGTCTGGGAAACAAATGCGGCTTGCTTTAAAATAAGGACTGTGGTTTACAACACAGAGGAACAGTGTATCGCAGGGAAACTCAACACTCTCCTGAATACCTGGCAGGTCTAAGGCGAGCCACACTGAAGAATAGAAGAACCGAAGGACCTTCACTACTGCAATATTTTTTTTTTCTTTTTTCACCTTTTAACTAAGTAATTAATTTTTTTTTTTTTTTTTTTTTTTTTTTTTTTTCTTTTCCTCTTCTTCTTTTTTCTTCTTTTTTCCATCACCTGATTTTACCCTTTTAATTACTACCTTCTTATTTTTAACCAGTAGTATTACTGCTACCATTTTACCATTTTTTTTTAAAGTGCCATTTTATTTTCTCTTTATTTTATTTTGGGATTAGTGTTCTCCATTCTATTTTCATCGTTATATTATTGGTTGTTTCTAGTTTGCATTCATCTACAGGGAGCTGTTGCTGGAATTTGTTGGGATTAATGGCTGTTCTATAGGAGTATTCTCCTCATATAAAAAGACTCTTCCCCTCTTCCACTTCATTCTCTCTTTTCGCTCTCTTTTTTCTTTTCCTTTCTTTTCTCGCTTTTACTTTCCCCCCTCCTTTTTCCCAATTTCATTTTTGCACTCCTTTTTTTGGTCCCTAATTTTCTTTTCTTTTTTCTCTTTTCTCTTTTTCTCTTCCTTCTTCCTTATCCCCTAATTCTCTCAATTCAGGTGGTCACCTTTATTTGGGGTTATTAATATCGTGAATATATTTGTGTATAGTGCCTGGTACGTGGTGCCTTGTTGTGTTGTATTTTGTGCCTTTAAATCAACACAGCAGATCCAAGCAACAGCAACCTCCTGAGCACCACACCCTCTGCTGAGGAACAGCAGCTGTACATGAAACCTCGCCCCACCAGCCAGAAGAGCCACCACAGCTGTGAACAGCACCCACCAGAGGAGTTGCTGCCAACTGAAGAGCAGCTGCTACCGCAACCGCCCGAAGAGGAACCGCAGACCAAGGAGTCACTGCCACCAAGGGAGCAGCCACTGAACGACTCAACGTCTAGATATGTCAGTGAGATCAAACATGGTTAGACAAAGAAACCCCCAAAGGAAAGAGAAGGAGGACTCTCCAGAAAAGCAGCTAAGTAATACAGAGGCATGCAACATGACAGAAAAAGAATTCAGAATAAGGGTCCTAGAGTGCATAAACCGGATGGAGGAAAAAATCGACAACCTCAGCAAGAAGCAAGAAGAAACAGATGAAAAAATCGATAACATATGGAAGAAGCTAGAAGAAACAGATGAAAAAATCGATAACATATGGAAGAAGCTAGAAGAAACAGATGAAAAAATCAACAACTTAAGTAAGACCCAAGAAGATATGAAGAGTGATATAGCTGCAATGAAAAACTCCATTGAAAGTATCAACAGTAGACTAGGAGAAGCGGAGGACCGAATTAGTGATTTAGAAGACAAGGAAGCAAAACACACCCAAAATGTACTGCAATTGGAGAAAAAAATGAAAAGACAGGAGGAGAGCCTAAGGGAGCTTTGGGACAACATGAAACGAAACAACATACGAATAATAGGGGTACCAGAACAACAGAAGGATGAACAAGGATTAGAAAACCTATTAGAAGAAATAATATCAGAAAACTTCCCTGAGGTGGGGAAGAAAAAAGTCACACAAGCCCAGAGAGTCCCAAACAAAGTGAACCCAAAAAGACCCACACCAAGACACATCATAATTGCCATTGGCAAATGTTCAGGACAAAGAGAGAATCTTACAGGCTGCAAGAGAGAGACGGAAAGTTACATACAAGGGATCTCCCATTAGATTGTCAAATGATTTCTCAACAGAAACACATCAGGCCAGAAAAGAATGGACGGAAATTTACAAAGTGATGCAAAACAAAGGACTGAATCCAAGAATACTCTATCCAGCAAGGCTATCATTCAAACTTGAAGGGGAAATAAGAAGCTTCACAGACAAAAAAAGGCTAAGGGAGTTTATCACCACCAAGCCAGCAATGCAAGGAATGCTAAAGGGACTGGTATAAAAATAAGAAATAAAAAGCTCAGAAAGAAAACAGCCACACAAAAACAGAAATGCCTACAAACAAGTACCTTTCAATAATAACTTTAAACGTAAACGGACTAAATGCTCCAAACAAAAGACATCGAGTGGCTGAATGGATAAAAAAACATGACCCATACATCTGCTGTCTACAAGAAACCCACCTCATTAGAAGGGACTCACACAGACTGAAAGTGAAAGGATGGAAAAATATCTTTCAGGCAAATGGAAAGGAAAAGAAAGCTGGGGTAGCAATACTTATATCAGACAAAATAGACCTCAAAGTGGAGGCCATAACAAGAGATAAGGAAGGCCACTTCATAATACTAAAGGGATCAATACAACAAGAAGATATAATCCTGGTAAACATATATGCACCCAATGCAGGAGCACCCAAATTCATAAAAAAACTCCTGGAAGATATCAAAGGAGACATCGACAACAATACAATCATAGTAGGGGACTTTAATACACCACTGACAGCACTGGATAAGTCCTCTAGACAAATAATCAGCAAAGATACAGCAATCCTAAATGACTCACTAGATCAGATGGACTTAATAGACATCTTCAGAACACTTCACCCGAAAGCCAGGGAATATACATTCTACTCAAATGCTCATAGGACATATTCAAAAATAGACCATATATTGGGTCACAAGCAAAGTATCCCCAAATTCAAGAAAATTGAAATCATAAAAAGCGTCTTCGCAGACCACGATGGCATAATATTAGAAATAAACTACAATAAAAACAACCCAAAATACTCAAACACCTGGAAGCTGAATAGCATGCTATTAAATATTGATTGGGTTACCAATGAAATCAAAGAAGAAATTCGAAACATCCTGGAAACTAATGACAATGAAAACACAACAATCCAAAACCTATGGGACACAATGAAAGCAGTCCTGAGAGGGAAGTTTATAGCTCTACAGGCCTATCTCAACAAACAAGAAAAAATGGTAGTAAATCATCTAACTCTACAACTCAAAGAATTAGAAAGAGAGCAACAAGAAAACCCCAGAGTGAGCAGAAGGAAGGAGATAATAAAGATTAGAGCAGAAATAAATGACATAGAGACCAAAAAAACAATACAGAAAATCAATGAAACCAAGAGCTGGTTCTTTGAAAGGATAAACAAGATTGACAAACCTCTAGCCAGACTCACCAAGAAGCAAAGAGAGAGGACCCAAATAAACAAAATCAGAAACGATAGAGGCGAAATAACAACAGACCCCACAGAAATACAAATGATTGTTAAAAAATACTATGGACAGCTCTACTCCAACAAACTAGACAATCTGGAGGAAATGGACAAATTCCTAGAAAAATACAACATTCCAAAACTCAATCAGGAAGAATCTAAAAATCTCAACAGGCCAATAACTATGGAAGAAATTGAAGCAGTCATCAAAAAGCTTCCAGCAAACAAAAGCCCAGGACCAGACGGCTTCACAGGGGAGTTTTACCAAACATTCAAGGAAGAACTAAAACCTATCCTCCTCAGATTACTACAAAAAATTCAAGAGGAAGGAACACTTCCAAGCTCATTCTATGAAGCCAGCATCACCCTAATACCAAAACCAGGTAAAGACAACACAATGAAAGAGAATTACAGGCCAATATCCCTCATGAACATAGATGCCAAAATCCTCAACAAAATCTTAGCAAATCGGATCCAGCAGTACATCAGAAAGATCATACACCATGACCAAGTAGGATTTATCCCAGGGATGCAAGGATGGTACAATATCCGCAAATCAATAAACGTGATACATCACATAAACAAATTGAAAGAAAAAAACCACATGGTCATATCAATTGATGCAGAAAAAGCATTTGACAAAATTCAACACCCATTTTTGATAAAAGCTCTCAGCAAGGTGGGAGTAGAAGGATCATACCTCAACATAATAAAAGCCATATATGACAGGCCCACAGCCAACATCATACTCAATGGACAAAAACTAACACCATTTCCCCTAAGAACAGGAACAAGACAGGGATGCCCCCTCTCACCACTCCTGTTCAACATAGTACTGGAAGTGTTAGCCATTGCAATTCGGCAAGAAGAAGAAATAAAAGGCATCCAAATTGGAAAAGAGGAAGTAAAACTGTCCTTATTTGCAGACAACATGATATTATACATACAAAACCCTAGAGACTCCATCAAAAAGCTACTGGACTTAATACATGAATTTGGCAATGTAGCAGGATACAAAATTAACGCCAAGAAATCCGAGGCATTTCTATACACCAATAGTGAACTTTCAGAAAGAGAGATTATAAAAACAATCCCGTTTACCATCGCACCAAAAAAATTAAGCTACCTAGGAATAAACTTAACTAAAGAGGTAAAAGACCTCTACTCAGAAAACTACAGGACGTTGAAAAAAGATATAGAGGAAGACATAAACAGATGGAAGAACATACCGTGTTCATGGATTGGTAGAATCAACATCATTAAAATGTCCATACTACCCAAAGCAATCTATAAATTCAACGCACTTCCCATTAAAATACCAATGGCATACTTCAGAGATCTAGAACGAACTCTCCAAAAATTCATCTGGAATAAAAAAAGACCTCGAATAGCTGCAGCAATCCTGAAAAAGACCAAAGTAGGTGGGATCTCAATACCAGATATCAAGATGTATTACAAAGCCACTGTTCTCAAAACTGCCTGGTACTGGCACAAGAATAGGCATATAGATCAATGGAATAGAATAGAGAGCCCAGAAATCGGCCCAAACCAATATGCTCAATTAATATTTGACAAAGGAGGCAAGAACATACAATGGAGCCAAGATAGTCTCTTCAATAAATGGTGCTGGGAAAATTGGACAGATATATGCAAGAAAATGAAACTAGACCACCAACTTACACCATACACAAAAATAAACTCAAAATGGATAAAGGACTTAAATGTACGACAGGAAACTATAAAAATTCTAGAAGAATCCAAAGGCAACAAAATCTCAGACATATGCCGAAGCAATTTCTTCACTGATACAGCTCCTAGGGCACTTGAAACTAAAGAGAAAATGAACAAATGGGACTACATCAAAATAAAAAGCTTCTGCACAGCAAAAGAAACCATCAACAAAACAACGAGAAAACCCACTGTGTGGGAAAACATATTTGCCAATGTCATATCCGATAAGGGCCTAATCTCCAAAATTTATAGGGAACTCATACAACTGAACAAAAGGAAGATAAACAATCCAATCAAAAAATGGGCAAAGGACCTAAATAGACACCTTTCAAAAGAGGACATTCAGAAAGCCAAGAGACATATGAAAACATGCTCAAAGTCACTAATCATCCGAGAGATGCAAATCAAAACAACAATGAGGTACCATCTCACACCTGTCAGACTGGCTAACATCAACAAATCAACAAACGACAAGTGCTGGAGAGGATGTGGAGAAAAAGGAACACTTGTGCACTGCTGGTGGGAATGCAGACTGGTGCAGCCACTATGGAAGACAGTATGGAGTTTCCTCAAAAAACTACAAATGGAACTACCATTTGACCCTGTGATCCCACTTCTAGGAATATATCCCAAGAAACCAGAAACACCAATCAGAAAGGATATATGCACCCCTATGTTCATAGCAGCACAATTCACCATAGCTAAGATCTGGAAACAGCCTAAGTGCCCATCAGTAGATGAATGGATTAGAAAACTGTGGTACATCTACACGATGGAATACTATGCTGCTCTAAAAAGGAAGGAACTCTTGCCATTTGCAACGTCATGGATGGAACTGGAGAGCATTATGCTAAGTGAAATAAGCCAGTCAATGAAGGAAAAATACCACATGATCTCACTCATTCATGGATAATAGAGACCATTATAAACTTTTGAACAATAATAGATACAGAGGCAGAGCTGCCTCAAACAGATTGTCAAACTGCAGCAGGAAGGCCGGGGAGGGTTGCGGGGCAGGAGGTAGGGGGGTAAGAGATCAACTAAAGGACTTGTATGCATGCATAGAAGCATAACCAGTGGACATAAGACATTGGGGGATAGGGGAGGCTAGGGGACTGTCTAGGGCGGGGGGATAAAATGGACACATATGTAATACCCTTTGTAATACTTTAAGCAATAAAAAAAAATAAAAAATAAAAAATAAACTGAATATTCAATAATATTGGCTTCCTAAGAAATGAAGGTATTTTATTGCGTTGCCTCATACTTTTCCCCAAAACTGTAGATGAATATCTTAACTCATTCATTCATTTAGTCATTAACTATTTACTGAGTACCTATTATGTGTTGGAAATACAGCAGTCAGCTAAACAGATTAAGTTTTTGCTCTCACTCTTGCAGAGGTATAGCAACAAGGAGCAAATAGATAAAGTATCATGAAGTAATAAGTTCTAGGAAGATGAATATATTAGGCTATAAGGGTGCAGGGGATGGGGAGATGGATGGTGATGCCATTTTATAAATTACTGTGGTAATTGGACTATTTTTAATTTGAATGGCTACAGCAAGGCCTAAAAATTCTACTTTATTTCTCTTATTTATGAGCCTCTAATTTCAGTACAACTTAAATATAAAAGTATCAATCTGCTATAACCTGCTATTTCATCTAGAGTGCCTGCTCGCATATCCAGCATGACCGTTCCATTTAGGATGCAACTTCTTAGTTCAAAAAGACTGTGCAAAGAGAGAGTTGCCACATAGGGTTTACTCCACCGGTCACCACCATCTTCAACATCCTCTTCAAATTTCAGCCATCTGAAATGGATAATATATAAAAATATTTTATAAATAATGATGATTTCATTGGCCTATTTTAATATGTTAAACGTAAACTTGTTCTTTTAAAGAGAAACAAGGATCACATCACCACCACCAAAACAAAATTTGGTTACAAACACATTTCTACAAATTAGGCTAATGGTCTACAATATCTATTAGTCACAAGTTATCTTTGCAGTTCCAACTACTGAGACCCAGTGCTGATTACCTGGCAGTTTCTTTCCATTCGTACTCTTCGCCATCTCTGTAGTACAGCTCGTCCATCTCCGTGAAGAGGTCATGTGGGATGTGCTCCTCATCATCATCCTCCGTCCCGAGGATGAACTGGACTCGCTGGGACGGAGTGTCTTAACAAAATAAGAATTTAAATACATTCAACAGTGTTCTCCATTCAAAGATTAAATTCAGTTTTGAAAGGGAAATCCTTTGGTTATAAATAAATGTACTCCAAAAAAAAAAAAAGAGTACACAGAAAATTCACATCATAGATGAAAAAGAAAAAATATGTTAAAAATAAACAAGACTAATCGTGTAACTAACTGATGTAAAAACAAATTAACTGACGTAAAAACAAACAAATGAAAATAAGCAACATCCAAAACCCTGGAAAATGCTATGCTCAAAGACAGGACTTTCCCCTCACAAAAATATGTGGAAATGTTAAATAAAATAGAACATTAAAAAGTATATAATTAATATGTAGCTAAGTTCAAGAGTGAAAAAAAGAAAATCTCCAAGTTCCAAAAAATATGAGAAAACCCAAACTACAGGTATATAGAAATCAACTTTTCCTACTATCATGGAGGAGCCAAACTCTGTCAGCTGAGGTTAGGGAGGCAGGACAGTCACGATAAGAAACAAATACCCCACGCATGGCATCTGAATTTAAACTATGTGGTATAGTATCTCCAAATAGAGAAATGTGCATAAATTCTAGTCTAGGACAGTTGAAACAAACTATCAAACAACAACAAGCAATAATCAAAAACAAATTCAAATTCTGCTGAACATAAGAGATGAGCTCAAATTCAAAATATACACTGAAGTAAACAAACATTCACACACTTGTAGATGCAACAAACAGGTATCAGAACAGGTTAAAGAGTAAATTAGAGGGAATTATAAAAGGAAAAGGCAGATCTGAGGAAATCAGACAGAATGCATCAATGAAAAATAAGATGAAAAACACAAAAGGTTAAGAGATGCAGAGAACAGAATAAGAAAGTTGAAAGGGAAAAACTCCAGAAAGAGGCCAATATAAACAATAGGGGAAAGGCAACCACAGAGCTCATCTAACTTGCTTATCCTCTCTCAGCGCTCAGAGACCTGCGCTGCCTGTTGTCCAATGTCTGAAAATTACCATTTCATATAGTTTACCCACTTTCCTGTTTAAAATGGGAGGGCAAATCCAATTAGTCCTGTTATTCCATCGCGTCTAGAAGCCAAAGTCCTCTATAATCCCTTTTTAGAGAGTGGGGAAAAGAATGAAGGGACTTCATTCATAGCAATTTCTAGGATACATATTGGCAGTTGAAACCAAAATAAACCAACCTCAGTCGCATAAAACTTTTCTAGGGATAGTTATCCCATTAAAAAGTCACAAATATGTCCTACGCCAAATTTATTTTCAAGCCACTGTATTTAGACTTCAAATATCATAACTTAGCTTGAACCATCAAATCACCCACCCAAGTGAACAGATAAACATACTTACTCACAGTTAAGTAAATAGCATTTCTATAAAAATATTGTGTGCCTTTTTATTCAGTATGAATCAGTCACATACTGATCCACTCACAGAACAGCCTAAGATGTCCTAAACTGAATAGATACATGACATGGAACAGCAAAATACTTCTAAATTACTTTACATCATCGAACGTCACTAGTGATCTGTTTCCTTTGCTAGCTATATGATCTTTGTTAGCTACATGACCACTTAAGTATTTCATTAGTTTCTTTCAATGCAGGCTGTCAAGCCCACCTTTTTGCCTCTCTAAGCTAAAGTTTCTCCACCTATACAATGAAAACAGTAATACCCATCTCTTAAAAAATACAGAGAAGAGTAAATAAAAAAGTGTATGCCAAGGGCTTGGTGCAATGCTTAGCACAGAACTGGCAATTAATATTTTACTAGGCCATCAGCATTTTCTTCCTTATGTTCATATGGTAGCTGTATTATACACAGTAATTCTGTGTCAATAGGGATGCAACTCACAGAGCTTTGCTGGAAGGCACACACACTAGTGTAAAGAGGGCCGTGTGGGCCCCTTTTGTCTTAAAAAACCACTGCCAACTAAAGGCAACTGACCATTCCCACCTCTCAGGACCACTTAAATCATCACCAACGATATTTATTATTAGGTAACACTCTCTTTCCTCTATTATATGCCTTTTTCTTCTGATTTTCTCTGCCTATTGGTACTTCTATGTTTCTCTACTTTTCAAACAAAAATCCCATCCTTCCATAAACCATATTATCAAATCAGAGCACTCTTTTTTGCTTAAATAATCAAGTAATCCAGCTTAGTGGATAAGATCTTCTGGCCAAAATGTTTAGAAGTGAAATAAAATATTCAATTTCTTTCAGGAGCCTGAAAATTCCAGATATTTGGTCATTGCTCATGTAAATAATAAAATATGTAATAGAAAAAGATAAATAAAACCCTACTAAATTGAAGTGTCAGTGCCAAAACTCAACTTTCACAATTCCAAGGCTGGAATACAATGAAAACAAAGCCCCCTACTTTTCTCATTTACCCCAAGTAGACCTTAACCTATAAAATAAATATTTTTCTTGTAGAAAATAATACTTACTTCAATTAATACCCTTCAATGCATATAATGTGTCTAAATTATTGCAGACATACAATTTTTAAAAGAAAACATTCAATTAAAAAAAAAAAATCTTTCCAGGAAAGAACTGTTTTCTTTTACCATAAGAAGGAGATTCCCGTCCATCTTCTTTATCTGATTCTTTATCTTTTCTTCTCCGGTGGTGATGCTTGTGTCCACGATGCTTATGACGTCGACGACTCTCTTTACTAAATGGGACGTGAACACCAATATATACAGCTCGGTGACCTAGCAAATTGTTCAAAAACGTATTACTGGTTTTCCAAGAAAAAAAAGTGACATGTATAAAAGTATACCAAATGTACTATGATAAAAGAGAATTACATATAAGTTCACATAATTTAAAAAGCCAGTCTCCTATTTCTTCTCTTATTTTACAGAGCACTACACATTTATGAACAACCCTAGTTAGTAGAAGTCCTTAAGATATGCTTTAACGATAATTAAATACTCTATAAAAAATATTTACAAATAGATATTCATAAATATTTACTAATTTCCTAAAAGTTTTGAAAATCTCAAGTCAGCAAGGTCCAAATTAGTGAGGGTTACATTAAAAGTAAATGGTCCAAATACCCAATTAAAGGGTAGAAATTATCTGACTGGGAAACAAAGCAATACAACAGTATGGTTATCATCTAGTTTAAGAACAGAAAAAGCTGCTGCTGATGTTGCAATATCCTGAGTTTGTATTCTGACCAACAGACTGGTTATGAAAGGCAATCTCTGCTCTTGTCTACTAAATAAAACTGAATCATGGAGCTAGACAGTAGCAGCACTGTAAACTACTAAGAAGCATTAATTTGATTTCTTAAATAGTTTTCATGAGGTTCCTACCTAAGCTGTGTTGAGGAATAGGGATCGTGGACTACAAATGTGCAACCAGGTAAAAACCATCGGCACAGTGCTGCTTTTTCCTTTCATAACCAAAACATATAAATAAATAAATAAATAAACGAACAAACAAACAAGCATCTCCCAGTACCCACTACTCTCCCTAGTGTTTGGTAAGTACAAAAGAACTGTAGAAATCAAATATCAATTATTTGAAAACATCTCACCAGAAAATCCCAAACTTAAAAACCAATTATAAAGTGCTTTTTTTGGAATGATGGGAAACTTCCGGAATTAGAGAGTTGTGACGGTTGCACAACATAGTGAATATAATTTAAAAAAAAATGAATTATGCACTTTAAAATGGTGAATCTTGAGTGAAATATAGCTCAAGAAAAGTGGGGGGGAAAAACAACTGTAACAAAATTCAGTAACCTTACAATTTTATCTTAGTGAAACTATCTTCTTCTGAATACCAAAAAAAAGTGGAAATTAAGGAGTCACTTTCTCATTGCTACACACTGGGAATTACAAAGTTGTTACCCCAATTAGTACTAACGGGTTTTGCGCACAAGCCCTGATGCACCAAGACAAAAATAAATTGTATGAGTTAGCAATTTAGAAATAAATAAGTGATTTATTTATGAGTTTGCAATTTAGATAAAATAAATAAAAACATGCTAGAATCCAAAGATTGAAAGCTCAAGCCTTATATTTTTTTATTATTATTACCCGAGTGTTCTATGCTATTGTTTTCTCTCAGTTTTCCTTCACTTTTGCTTTTCATCAAAGCCCTATTTAGTCAAACTCTGAGATAAACTTAATCTCTCCCTCAAACTTGATACTGAAATTTAAATATATACAAAGTTAAGGGGCCTTGGGGTAACTGAGGGAGGCCAAGAAACACAGTAAAATGCCTCTTTTCATATTCTAGGTCACAAATATTTGAGGTGTGACATTAAATGGTAAATGATGGGTTAAATGTATCACCATACATTTAAATTAGTAACATTACTGCTAAAAATTTTAACGTTGGTAGTCCCTGCAATTCACAGAGTCTAACCATAACCTTCTAGGTAACAGGTTCTTTCTGAAAGCCCTAGTAAGTCTAGACTTTAAAAGTTGAATTTAAGAGACAGGGTATTGTTTTTTCCATTTCAGAAGGTAAATGTAGAGAACACTTGTGTCTCTTTCCATGTCCTTAATGACCCCAAGTAATACCAGTTTTCACAGAAGAGTTTAACTTAACAATGTGTCCTCAAAAAGACCCAAAGATAAGTCTACCAACACATTTGCCATGAACACCACCTGAACTAAGTGTTCAAGGTTAACATCACCAACAAGAAGTCATGTTAATATCCTATGTCCACAGATAGGATACACTGAGAAGAGCTCATTACTTCTGTGGTATGTTCCCCAAACATCCGTAATCTTGGTCTATTCCTTTGATAACATTAGACAAACCCAAACTTCCAGACATTCTACAAAGTGTCTAACTACTACTCTCCAAAAAAGTCAAGGTCATGAAAAACAAGGAAGACGGAGGATTGTTACAGACTAGATGAGACTAAGGAGACACGACAATTAAATGCATTATTGGATCCTAAACTGTTCAACTAGAGCCTGGGACAGAAAGAGGACATCAGTGGAAAAACTGGTGAAATCTGAATAAAATCTATAATTTAGTTAATAGCTTTATACCAGTGTTAATTCCTTCATTCTCATAAACTTGTGCTGGTTACGTAAAATGTTAACAGAAAAAGCTGGGCGAAGGGTACACAGGAACACTCTGTACTGTCTTTGCAACTCTTCTGTAAATCTAAATTTATTTCAAAAGAAAATTCTAAAAAAAGAAAGGAAACCACTTCTTTCTGTTTGGGGAAGAAAGATTGGCAAATAATTCATTTGCTCCACAATTCTATGCTGAGATTACAGCATTTTAAAAGGCTGATGTAACAAACCTATAAAATGAACATTTAGATGACAACTAGTGATGATTGTGGCTTTTATTAGGCTGGTACTCTAGTTTGCTCTTAATACAAATTACCCAACCTGCTAGAAATGAAAAAAATAAAAGTGTTAACTGATTTTGTAACGGTGGCATTTCAGTTTTCCAAGTTAAATAATGGCAACCATTAATGAAGTTTGTGTTATATAACCTATGTTATGCCAATACTTCCAACAAAGAGTAAATAAATAATCATGGAATGTTCTATTTGCGGATATGAGTGTTTGCTGTATTAATCTTTAAATTATATTAAGAAAATATAATTGAACACCCCTCTCTGTGTATGCTCTACCTCACAACAACAACAAAAAATACTTCAACAAATAGTAGGTAAAACTCAAAGGACAGTAACATTCATTAGTAATTAACCCTGCTAAGCGTAAGTGTTTGTAAACAACCTTACTTTCTAGTTCTTCTTTTTCAAACTTGGTGTTCACAGTTGAGCTGGTTTTGCCAAGATCCACAACAGCTTCTTCATCAGGACCCTAAAAAGAAATTATTTTCATTGGCTCAAGAATCGATATATAGTGAGGACCTACTACTTGGTGCATTGTTGGAGACAGCCAAAAAGCGTGTAAGGTTGCCTTCCTATCGAAGGACTGAATTCTTATTACAGCTAACTTCATTTTTTGTAAAGTGTGCTTACAAGCTTTTCTTTGTAATCCACAGAAGACCATTCAAAAATCTCATGATAAGAACTGAGACAATGAAGATTTTTAATTGGTATTCTATGGAAGTTACTAAGTAACTGGTACATATATTCGCTTCCACAGAAAGACCCTCCAGATCAGAAATTAAAGAAAATCTAGGGTGAGGGACCCTTAGATATCAATACAGAATGCTTTATTTTTGTTCTTTGTACTTTGGCCCTCTGATTAAAGGGAAACACTTAACTGAGCTATAATAGACTGGATTATAGTTAAACATAAAATTGTCAAAAATGTGTCTATAGACCTAGCATGTAGTACCACTGACAAATTAACCAAGAGCCAATCAAAGTTATAAGCACTTTTTATTGATACAAAGGAAAAACCATGCCAAAATTAAATACCCTAACAGTGGTCGGCGAACTGCGGCTCGCGAGCCACATGTGGCTCTTTGGCCCCTTGAGTGTGGCTCTTCCACAGAATACTGACTTCTGCGCATGGGCCACGAAGTTTCAATCGCACTGTACGTGCACAGCTGCACGTGGTATTTTGTGGAAGAGCCACACTCAAGGGGTCAAAGAGCCACATGTGGCTTGCAAGCCGCAGTTTGCCGACCTCTGCCCTAGGACATTCTAGCTTTACACTTGTGAAAGTCTACTTTCATAATTTTGTTCCCTTCTCCAGCTCAACAAAGACTAAATATATTTATTATAAAATATTGCATAGATTTTTAAAATAATAAAATTTCAAGTTTAACTTCCCTTCCCAACTTCTAACTTCACTTTCAAAGGAGCATTATAATCACCAGTAACTATTATGTAATTATTATGCATAAGATTCTGTGCCACAGATAGAGTCAGATGCACAAATCCCCTTCCCGTAAAGTCTTCAACTTCAGCTATAGTTCGCTCTGGACCCTTGCCCAGCATGGGTCCGCTGGAGCCAGGCAAGGAAAAATTCAACTTGCTGACCTTTAACCTTGCAGGTTATGAAGCCCAAACCTCCTCCACACGGTGTCCCAACATGCACCCAGACTGGGAGGGCAAGGCTGACAAGGAGGACACCTGACCACTGCCGTTCCTTGGGAAAGTCTATTCCATTTTAGGTGACAAAGACTAGAGGGCAGTGTCCCAGAAGCAGAGAACAGTGGACAAGGGTGCTGATGTCCTCAGCCACCCCCAGGACTGGGAGACATATTGGAGGAGGACAACCATGCTTTTAAAAGATACACAAAGGTTCTGAGGAAGGGCTGGCTGATATTATACAGGCCAATCTGAACTTCACGGGTGGCATGGATCAGCACACGAAGTTGGTGCTGGGTGTGCAGTGCACAGAGGACCCCAGAATGTGGAACCTCATTCAGCAAGCCATTCCCACCAGAGAGGCCCCACCCCATAATGCCTCTGTCAAAGAATCCCAGTGAAGATGAATGCAGGGAAAGGATGGCCTGGGAAGAGGCTGAAGAACTAGAAATGAGCTGGAAGGGGCTGGGGCTTTGGGAAGGAGTAGAGGACCTGAAACCAGTCATTCAGAGTGGGCAAAAGGATGGGCAACAGGAAATGGGCAGGGCAATGTTCTGGCTCAGATGGAAGCAAAGTCCGAAAAATCTTCCAAAGCAGGAAAAGGGGAAAAACAGCTTTCAAGAAGGAAAAGAAATAGTCTAATTTTTTCTCTTAGAAGGTCATTATGCCTCTATTGGTACTTTAGAAGGCAACAGAGATGACTGGAGATGAGAGAATCCTATATAATAAAAGGCCAATGACCATAACAGTGTAACAACCGAAACGACTGATGACCAGTCGCTATGAGGTGCATTGACCACCTCTCGACCCCTCCCTCCAGCCCGCAGGCTCCTATTGCTTGATGGCCAGCGGGGGAACCATTCCCCATGCGGAACCGGGGTGGGTGGTGGCGGGGCGGGACTGGGGACTGGCAAATGGGCAGAAGATGGCCCTGATCGCAGGCTAGGCCTAGAGACCCTACCTGGGCACAATTTCATGCATTGGACCTAACATTAATTACATTGTTAATTGCCCATTGAACACCATTCTTCTAGAATGAAGTTACTTTTTCGTCCATCCAATTATAGTATTTCTTTAATTTAGCAAGACAAACTTTCAACCATTCCCGTTTTCTTTGTGGTTCCTCTTACTGTCCAGCATCTCCTTAGCACTCAGAAGAGACCAAAGTGATACACAGCATAGTCAGCTTCTTACCACTCTCTGGAGAACCAGTTTGTTTTAGAAAGGATCAAACAAGAGGCTGAGTAAATGATCTTTTAAAGTCTCTTCCAACTTTGGGTCTAAAGTATTATACTTTTGCGTATAGCTTTTTTCAGTGTATACAAACTAGATCCATATACAATCGTTCCTTGCTATCCAAACTCTCGGTATCCATTCTCCTATCTTTAAACTCAGGAACTGAATCATTCTGATTACTTTTAAATAAATTCCCTGCTATCCAAACTCTCACTATTTGCTACCCAAAACTCAGAACCAGACTCAGTATATTAGGGAACGCAAATCTCTTGATATCCACACTTCCTTTTTGAAGGTTACATATCCAACTATAGAATCAAATACATTTGGATATCAAGTGGTACTTGTATATGACTCAAAAGGATTGGTGCTCAACTTAATATAGGAAACACAGAGTAAGAAAATGACTGGCTATGGCTCCATGGAAGTAGGAAGCAGGCTGTATAGACCATGTGACATTTTCATATAAAGACAGACAAAGGTATGTGGGTTAATCAAATTGCCTTATGGCAATCCTATGCCCTTAGAAAGGAGGAAAGGCTAAGATAGGAAATAAACAAAATACCCACAGAAAAGTACAAGAATGGACAATTAATAATTACCATTGACTAAGTGTGTAATACTCTAAAAATTTTCCTTAGCATTCCTCTAATGACGTGATACCATTTAGCCCCTAAACATGCACAGGTACAAAAGGTCAAAGGTTGTATTGTCTGAAGAGACAGCATGCTGTGTATTTTAGAAGGGATTAACTGCTCCCATTCTAAACTTTCACGCAGCAAGAACAATTGCCAAGATAGGATGCAAAACAATGTACTTCTCTCTCGCCTCTAAACAACAACAAAACCTTTTATTTCTATGCAGATATACTTACAGGCTTAGATGTACAGACAACACTGATCAGTTAACACTTAAAAATAGCTTAAATTGAGCCATCTCACAATATTTACTTATTTAGAACGAACACTCTAAACATCTATCATTAAAAAAAATACTTCCAATACATATAAGAAGTGGAATGTGAAAGTAAAAAGGAGACACATCCTCTCATGGTCTTCCCAGCCTGCTCCCACTAGACACTGTCTGTAAAGCCTGAAGTAAGTCATTCAACTGAAAGCCACGTGAGAATACCACTACACTTATTGTTCGGTTCTCAATGAGAAGGTTTCCATGTGTAACTTGTAGAACAAACAAAATTGGACCGGGAGAAAATATCTCCATTCTAAGTGAAAGAAGTCAAACAGAAAAAGACAAGTACCATATGATTTCACTCATATGTGGAATTTAATGAACTGAACTACCAAGCAAAATAGAGACAGACTCCTAGAGAGCAGGCAGATAGCTCTGGTGAGGGTTGGGAGTGGGGGAATTGAGCAAAAAAATTTTTTAAAAGAGAGAGAATTCATGGACATGGATAAAAGTGTGGTAATTGCAGGCAGGGGATGGACGTAGAAGAGGGCATAAAAGGGATAAATAATGATGGAAAAAATTATATATTTGTGTGTGTATGTGTGTGTGTGTTGTGTATACACACACGTACACACACGCACATATATATATATAAAATTTTTAAAAATTTACAACACTGTAAAAAAGGGGGGAGGGGAGAAGCATCTGCATTTCTCCCGTCTCTTAAGCATTTTATCCCGCTCTTCCATGACTGTCCAATATGAATCAGAAAGGCAGTCTGCGATAAATGCCAATACTAAGTAGGCCACACAAATTGGGTATCTTGACATTTTACAAACAATTCAACAAAGCATGCAGGGTGCATAAAACTTTATATTGAAGATCTCTTGGTTGAAACCACGGATATTTTAAGGGGGCAAGACATTTCTGAAACAAATATACTGCATGTTAAATACTATCATTTTAAAGTAGAATGCTCTGAGCCATATTTCTAAATATAGAGTATGTTATACACTACATAGAGTATATTTTTGGTTTTTAAAAGTATTATAAACAAAACTGTAGGTAATATAAAACATTTGGAAGGCTAAATATCAAACTGCTGTCACTCTGATGATTAGGAAAGCAGTAGGAAATATCAGAGATAGGCAATCATGTAGTGTTTAATTTTTTTGTTACATGTTTTTACTTTTAATATTTTTAAAAGAATACATTCAAACCTAACCTAATAGGCCAGTTATTTTTAAATCTGCATCTAGAAAAAAAAAAAACTCTACCTCATTTTTTAACTCCAGGAATATAGTGGAAAACTAAAAATAGCAAAGGCAAAGAGCAACCCTTGACATCAAAATATTTTGACACAGTCAGTGGTTATAAAATAAAACAAAGCCAAGGCACTGGGAAAACTCAAATACACGAAAGAATGAAAAGGCACCTAAAGTTTATCAACGCAAGATTGATCACACTTATCCTAACCAAATTATGTTATCCTTGGTTTTAAATTTCTACTTAAAAAATCAGGTAATTTGCCGAAACCGGTTTGGCTCAGTGGATGGAGCGTCAGCCTGCGGACTCAAGGGTCCCAGGTTCGATTCCGGTCAAGGGCATGTACCTGGGTTGCGGGCACATCCCCAGTGGGAGATGTGCAGGAGGCAGCTGATCAATGTTTCTAACTCTCTATCTCTCTCCCTTCCTCTCTGTAAAAAATCAATAAAATATATTAAAAAAAAAAAAAAAAATCAGGTAATCATTCGGATACAAATGCTCTATAACAGTGATGGCGAACCTATGACACGAGTGTCAGAGGTGACACGCGAACTCATTTTTTTGGTTGATGTTTTCTTTGTTAAATGGCATTTAAATATATAAAATAAATATCAAAAATAGAAATCTCTGTTTTACTATGGTTGCAAATATCAAAAAATTTCTATATGTGACACGGCACCAGAGTTAAGTTAGGGTTTTTCAAAATGTTGACACGCCGAGCTCAAAAGGTTCGCCATCACTGCTCTATAACAAAGAAGACAACAGATCAGAGAATTATCCAGAGGTGATCATAAATAAAGTTTAAATTCTCTGTATGCGAAACAGCACATGTTCAAGGTTATTTATTGCAGCTTGTACCAGGGAAAGACCGGGAACAATCCAAGGGCCCCTTCCCTTCATAGAGGAAATGACCACCCAATGGAATACCAAGCTACTGAACAAAACAAGGACACTCCCCATGAACTGGCATAAAAACATACCTGTGAACTATTACAAAGTGAATACACACAATGTGGAGAACCACAAAGACAAAAGCATGCTACTTTTTATGGAAGAAAGTCCCCAGAATAGGGATATTTCAATTTGCATAATGAAACAATGGAAGGACATTACAAAATAGTAAAACTAGACTTGTGGCAGTAGAGGTAGACTCCTGATTGGTTATTTTTTTTATAGTGCTTTGATTTCTTTTAACCAAGTAAATACAGAGGTAGACTTAAGTATGAAATCTTTTGAAAGCCACCTCACCCATCTCTCTTGGTCTCAACTACAAATAAGAGTGTACCACCGCCTGAAAGGACTGCGGGATGAGATACTATGTGAAAGTGTCAGGTACTAAGTACAGAAGCCACAGAGGATGCCCACATTTTTATTTAATCTGAATAAAAGTTATTCCATGTTTCTATAAGAATGTTTTCTCATCTACCATATAACTTTAAATCTAGATCAGAAAAGTCTGGTAAGTATAAAAAAACCATTAATTACCTAATTAAGACTGATATGAAGACTTAAAATGTATCCCAAATCAGCATTATGATTGTATAAGAGAATTATCCATAGGAAATACACACATAACCATCTAGGATGGAATGCCAAGATGCTGCAATTAACTTTCATAAGGACCTAAAACTGTATTACTTAAAGAGATTTTATGATTTATTAAATTTAGACACACCTAGAGAGCTTGTTAAAACTCAGCTTCCGTTGTCTGGCACAAGAGATGCTGGTTCAGGGGTTAAGGTGGAGCCCAACCATCTGCATTTCTAATAACCTCTATGTGATTTTGGTGCACACCAAAGTTTGAACATATCCTTGGATTATGTTACAGACGTGTGTCCCACCTATTTAAATTTCTCTTTGAGGCTGCTTCAGGTCTTCTTGGGACCACTTCCACCTCATTTACACTGCTTCAACCCTTCAGAAAATAAAATGTACATTCTAATTCACAAGAAAATACTGTAAAGTTACTACACACTTTCACTAATACAAACAATCCCAAATCTATAATTAGTGTTCTAAAAGTTTATTTGTAGGTCAGACTATTTTACCCAAGATGCCTAAGGGCAGTGTATCAAAGTATATACACTTAACAATGTAGTACCCTCAAAATACAAGTTTTCTCCAAATAACCCTAATTCCCAACCCAGTCTCCACCGAACACCAAGAGTTGAACTTAAATATTAGAAAGCTTTAAATTGATGGGTAAAGAGCTTAAGAGTAAGGCAAATACTCTTTTCTAATCCAGTTAATGGGAGAAATCATCAGTGACTACTGTTTCCTGAAATGAAAAGCCAAAGAATTATATTCATAGTTCCTAAAGAACTCACTTGCCATTTTTGTATCCACACATTAACTCTAAAATAAGCTGAAGAGATGTAAAAGGTATATGGGAAATTATTGCAAATTTTAAATTTAGGCAATCATGTCATTCCCACAGAAAAACATTAAAAGCCTTGTCAAAAACAGTTTGTCACCAGACAGAATGGGATCTAGATCAATTCAGACATTGGGACAAAAAGCTTTCGAAAAAATTCTTAAATACCATGGTTAAAACTAAAGACAACTTAAAAGTTAAGAATGTTTCAAAGGTAAAAGATAAAGAAATTGAAGAACAGAAGAGCAGATAATTCAAAGAGGTACAAGGCATAAAAACTGGCAATAGCCAAGATTGTTAGTGACACACTTTATTGTCTCATGCTTCATCACAAGACACAAGAGTCGTGGACAATGGAAAGCTTCAGCAGGGTTCTACCTGAAACTATAAATCGCAAATATCTATTACACTATTTCTCTGAGGAGATGCATGTATCCAAGCTCTAACTCAGTGCACACACACACACACACACACACATACACACACACACACATACACACCAAAAAAACATACAGGAATACTTATTTTAGGGTTATCAAGTATGTATGTTTGTTAACAAAAATGAAGATAAAATCTATTTTCAAAATAGGCTTTCTTACAAAGCTGTCTCAAGTTTATTAGTAATTAAAATGTATAAAAAAGCCCAGGCATTCCCCACAAAAAGGAAAAAACACACACACAAAGATCTAGTAAATGTTTTTCAGAAAAAGAAGGTCCAGTAGGTGTCCTATCAAGATACCCCATCTTCAGCCAGCACAGGGTTACTGGTAGCTTGGTATTTTTAGGGTTCTGCTGCATTTTTCTACTGAAATCCAACAGGAAGCAACCAGGAAATCCCTCAACAATCTGGTCTGTTTGCCTATTCTTCCCCTGGATAATAACCCTGTTCCCCATGAGTTCGATGGATTATGAAAAGAAGTCTCATTTCCTTAAAGACTAGCTATTAAGGAAGTCATCCATTCATTCAACAAATATTTACTGAGTGCATACTATGTACCAAGCTTTATTCCAGGTATTGAGAATACATTCATGAATGAAAAGCTCTGATATAGCCAAAACCGGTTTGGCTCAGTGGATAGAGCATCGGCTTGCGGACTGAAAGGTCCCAGGTTCGACTCTGGTCAAGGGCATGTACCTGGGTTGCGGGCACATCCCCAGTGGGAGATGTGCAGGAGGCAGCTGATCGATGTTTCTCTCTCATCGATGTTTCTAACTCTCTATCTCTCTCCCTTCCTCTCTGTAAAAAATCAATAAAATATATTTAAAAAAAAAAAGAAAAGAAAAGCTCTGATATAATCAAATGTCCAGTTTATAATTTAATTTGCAGGTAAGATGTGGCTCCCCATGATAAGAAATCCAGATATAAATGAATTCTCCTTTCCATTCCTAATAAATAAATGAGACCTCACAAACTCATAGGTGTAGAAAGGTTCTACTTTTCCGGTTCAGCTTTCTCATTTTATATAGTATACAGAGATCTCTCTATATAGACAGACATGCACAGATACATAACAGAAGTGGGCCCATGCGTGCACGCGTGTGCACACACACATGTACACACACACGTACAGCTTAAGTGACTTGCTTAAGACCACACTGTTTAGTTGGTGAAAGAACTAAAATTAAAATCCAGGTCTCTAGAGTCCCAGTTACATGAGTTCTTTAACACTAGACAATAAAACCAGGGTCACTGTAATACAGCTGAGAACACACAGTAACTTTATTACAGTATTCATTAAAATTTGTAATTACCTATTTATGTAAGCACTTCCTTAACTGCATCCCAGTCTGAACAGTAAGTTCCAAGAAAAGAAGTATGTTTGTTTTGCTCACCACTGAATCTTCAGCATCAAGGAGGCCCTGGCCCTTAGTAAGGTCTCTAATAAATACGGTTCAGTGTTTTAAAAGACAAGACACTCAGCTAAAAATTTATACTGGATCCACTTAAGGACTCCTTATAAATAACATTAAAGCCCAAACATAGAAAGGCACTATTTTTAAATTTAATAAAATCAGTTTATTTTTTACAAAAGCCCAGCATCAACGAATAATAAAATCAAAATTCAAATCACAAGTGAGAATTCCTAGCAAAATCAAACAAACTTTGTTCTATTCCTGAATCAAATTTTATATCAACATAGTGCATTTTACTAATTCTTCACACAGTCATTTATCTTGCCTGAAAAGCAAAGTCTATAATTTGTATTTTCTTGGTAAAATGTACAAAAAATGATACTTTAGCATTCTAAAAGAATATTAGGGAGGAAAGTATTAAAAGTGTATTTAACGATATACTCAGAAACCTAGTCTAATATCCTTTAAGACATGTGAGGTTTTAAAAAATCTATTAAAACAGCAGCAGAAGATCCCTATCAATTAATTTCTTCATTATATAAGACATATAGCTATAGCTCAAAAGTAACACCTCCCATAAATTAACATCTAGAGCAATTTTAGTTACAGAATATGTCAATTTCGCTTCAAAACACACTTAGCCATTAGGACAGAGTGATTTATTTCCTAGTATCTTAGCCAAACAGTATTTTTAAAGCCTCACTCAAATAATATTAATTAATCAAAAACCTAATTTTACAGCATAATAAAGATGCTACAAACTTTGCTAACTTTATACGAGGATTTACTCTTTTCAGCAGATGACTTCCACAGCCAAGGACACAGAGGATGATACTATTCTAAGCCAGTGCTAATAAGCCTGACATTTCTTCAAGCTTCACTATTAAACTCTGAAAGAGTCAAACTTGTTTGTAAATAAAACACAAGATCATAACTAGGTACATACAGGTAACTTCTCCCGGCGAAATTTTTCCATAGTAATATATAAATGCCTTGTTTTTGATAATGTAATTCAGTAAGTCCCTTGAAGATTCCACAGACCGTGAGTACGTATCTGATTTAGGTCACTGTGCTTTGCACAGATGAACTCTTCTAAGTTGCTTTTATGGTACAGCCAATCGCTGTCTTCTAAGTTACCTAATCTTCCAAGCTAATAACTACAACTTAAATGGAGTCACAGCGTAAGAGACTTGGAAAGTAGCACACACATAAACCTTTCTGAACCATCAGTTCAAAAGACAGCACACCCTAAGGATGTGTGGATGAATGGGCAGTGTGTGTGTATACATGTATAACTTAGGGTATATATTTTCAACAACATAATCCACTAAAGCTAGTCCTTTCACTTAATTTCAATTTCAGGAAAGATCCAAAGATGTTTTCATCTGAAGAGTTTTGCCTTTTTTATCATTACTGAATTTTACCAACTTATTGTAACTATATTAATAACAGAACTAATAAATCGTATTATGGTTTATAATAATCATTTTAACCAAAAGTATTCAGATGGATAAAATCTAAAAGGGAAAAAGGAAATGAGCAGCACCCCTCCAACTTTTTAACTCAATATCTCTTTACACTTTTTAAGATAATTATTGAAGACCCCCAAAGAGCCTTTGTTTATATGAGTTTAACATCAATATTTACCGTTGAAAGTAAAACTGAGAAAACTTCAAAATATTTAAATTCATTTTTAAAATAATATAGCCATTACATAATAACATAAATAACATTTTAATGAAAATAATCATTTTTCAAAAATAAAAACACTTAGAAGAATGACTTTAACATTTTCCCAAATTTCTAATATCTGACTTAATAGAAGACAATTGGATTCTTATATCTACTTCTGTAACCAATCTCATATGATTTGTTATTTGGTTGAATTATATATAAAAAAAAAATCTAGGTTCACACAAATACTCTGTTGGAAAAGGGAGGGATGTTTTAATACTCTTTTCAGATAACTTGTGACTAATACTCTTTGAAACTTCACCAAATTCAACAAGTAGTCATTTCTTAAAGGTCAGTTTGCAAGGTGGAATCTGAAACCATTTCAAATGAATGTTTTGTACATTGTTATACTGAAACCCACTGGTCTAAAACTATTTCAACTAATTCAAGAAAAAACAATTTCCAACTATAGTTAATTAAAACAAAATTCTAACTGAACATGAATGAATAAAACGTCTACCAAATTCATATAATCCAAATTAAACTAAAAATATATCTTTGAATATACAAATTTGCTTCCTGAAACCATCACAGTCTAAATTTTAACAAAGCAAGTCAATGTACTTTCAACAGAAATTATCTATATCCCAAAAATAAAGTCTTACTACCAGCTAATCCTGTAGAATTCACTGAGAAATGCAACAGAAAAATAACAACGTAAGAAATTTAAAACTGAAATAATGTACTAAACAGAAAAAAATACTTTGTGTTAATCTTCCACTGCTTTATGAGACAGTAGATACCAGGTCAAAGACACGCCACAGCCTTCAAATCCGAATTAGAAACCCCAATGATATCAACAGTTACAATAAAACATATAATTATTTATCATATTTTTAAACCTTCAGAGTTTCTATGATTTATACTTGGCAAATAAACATAAATCTGAAGAAACTAATAGAAAAGACATTTTTTTCACTGATTTTAAAAATTCTCAATGCATCAAGCCCAGAATAAAGAACATCTGCAAACAATCAAGTTCAATGCCAATTTCTACAATGACCTCCTGAAGTTTACCTCCTGTAGAAAATCTTGGCCTCCCCACTAGTATTTAAGAGCTTAACCTCCTGGTCATGCATATGTCTCACTCCCACTGGATTATAAAAACCCTGAGAAGAAGGACTTAGATAGGGAAAAAAAAGAAGGGAAAGAAGGAGGGGGGGAAAAGAGGGAAAGAAGGTTAAGAGTCCCCAGGAGAAAAAAACGAATTAGGTGCATACAAACTTTTCATTTCCCAAATGGGAAAAAAGAAATGTTATTCTTCATCAAAATACCAAACATCCATTTCTCCAAAATTTTATCTGCTGTGACATTATCCTAGGTACCACTAAGCCAATATTCAAATAAAATTCTAAAAATCAAGTTTTACAGTTTATAATCAAATTTTTATGCTTTACAAAAGATAAAACATTATTTGAAAATATGTTTATATAAACATAAAGTACAGAAGGATATATAGATCAGTCTATGTTTCAACAAAGATCATGTTTCTCCAAAGACATTAAAGATCAACTGTGGCCCTAACTGGTTTGGCTCAATGGATAGAGCGTCGGCCTGCGGACTCAAGGGTCCCAGGTTCGATTCAAGGGTCCCAGGTTCGATTCCGGTCAAGGGCATGTACCTTGGTTACAGGCACATACCCAATAGGGAGTGTGCAGGAGGCAGCTGATCAATGGTTCTCTCTCATCGATGTTCCTAACTCTCTATCCCTCTCCTTTCCTCTCTGTAAGAAATCAATAAAATATATTTAAAAAAAAAAAAAGATCAACTGTGAATTTCAATCAGCTAAAAGGGGAGGAGGGGAGTCTAGAAATGTAAGTTAGGTGGAGAATTGTACAAGTATTAAAATGATTAAGAAAGCATATGGATGGACCTTGAGCATATCATGCTAAGTGAAATAAGACGGAAAAAGTAAAGAACCATATAATTTCACTCATATGTGGGATATAAAACTGAAAGCAACAAATGAATAAACAAGAAAAACAAACAAAAACTCATACACACAGACAACAGTATGGTGATTACCAGAGAAGGGGAGTGAGTGGGGGAGGGAGTAGTAAAGGGTAAAAGGGGTCAAATATATGGTAATGGAAGATGATCTGACTTTGTGAGTTGGGCACACACCACAACATGCAGATCATGTAGATAGAAATGTGCACTTGAAACCTATATAATCTTATTAACCAATGTCACCCCAATAAATGTAAAAAAAATGTTAAGTTAAAGTAAATATGGGGGGAAAGAAAACATATGTAGTACCCAGTTAAGTTCCCTTTACAGATGTGAAGTCATTTTTTTAGTATAGAAGCAAAACAAGAGGGTATAACTACTAACGATGTAGATGGTGCTGCTGACATAAAGGACCTAGAAATGCTTCTCTTAATTTAACAGAAATAGGGAGGGGGGTAGCAGTCAGTGCACTATTTTCTTAGCTAAGAGAAAACATGTTTTAAATTATGTCATTTAAAACTGTTCCTTTTCTCAATTTTCTGAAACTCTTTAAAAAATAATGTGAGAAGAACAATGTCCTTTAATAATGATGGGCAAAGAAGTTAGTTCTATTTCTTACTACACAGACATGCATTGCTATGTGTAGAAACACAATACTTGACTATAGTGTTCAGATATTTTATTGCGGTGAAAACTGAATTTGGGCAACCAATTCAGTTTTTACTACCTACTACTAATCTTCAACAATGTTTAAGATCGCCACCTAGTGGCTATCATTAGGCATGTGGAATTGATCTCATGCAGTGCTCATGGCAAGAGGATACGTATCCCCTAAGTATCTATTCTAGGCAAGAAAAATTCAGGGTTTGAAAACACTTCCCTGGCACCTGCTTTGACAAACCTGGGCATTTAATTAGATTCAGAAACATTTAAATATTAATAAGATAAATAACTATTATATAAATATTCCATTTATATATTAGATAGATAGGAGATTGTAGAGCTATAGTTTTCATACAGGCATTTTGTATGTACCCCTGAATAATCAATGCTTACAATGAAGTAAATGAAAAGTCATTTTTTAAAGTTGTTTCACATTGTCCCTGTATGCATTTCACCACAATGCAGTTATCTGGTTAACCTACTGAACTTCATAGACCAGCCTTGCTTAGAAGGATCCAGACTATGGACTCTGTCAGACTGGCAGAAAAAGAGAAAATTGAAGCAAATGCAGATAGAAAATATGAGTGACTTCAAGTGTCACCTGACAAAGAAGCCATACCTCAGAAATGAGGAAGATGATTAGAGATCACTGTTCTCTGAGCTAGCTTTCCTTCCTCTTTCTGGTGTGGCATTTCCTGGATTCCAGCAAAAAAAACCTGTATGGTTACAATATATCTCTAACTATAGTGAGTTTAAATATATCTCTGACTCCAGATAAACAAAAGAACCGTGCGTGGAACATGCACAAAACTTATTCCATTTGTTTTTACTTCTTGGAGTAAAAACTGTCAATTATTAAATAGAAATAGTTTGAGGATTTAAGATTAAGATATTGTCAAATTTAACCACTCTGCAGGTAAACTGGCAGGGCTTTACCATTTACAACAAATGCTGTTGCCATTTACTCTTTGATACTAGTTCCTTTTTTTTTAAAAGATTCAATATAACATTTATCTTTCAAATAACCCAGATGCTAATGAAAATTAATTCATCAGGCAATTATCCTCATGCTCAGTAGCATATAGCCTAACTTTAAATACTTTTATTTTTTAATAATATTTTTATTGATTTCAGAGAGGAAGGAAAAGTGAGAAAGAGAAACATCCATGATCAAAGAGAAGCATGGATCGGTTGCCTCCTGCATGCCCCCTACTGGGGATCGAGCCCGCAAGCGGGCCTGTGCCCTTGACCAGAATCGAACTAGGGATCCTTCAGTCCACAGGCTGACGCTCCATCCACTGAGCCAAACCAGCTCGGGCTTTAAATACTTTTAGAAACCAATTCAATTGAATTCAAACAAACACGCCAATCAGATATTCTATTTCACATTCTCCCAATATTTTCCATATTTGCTCTCTAACAAGAGACATTAATTTTATGTGAATAAAAATAAAGCTTCCTGCCGAAACCGGTTTGGCTCAGTGGATAGAGCGTCGGCCTGGGGACTGGAGGGTCCCGGGTTCGATTCTGGTCAAGGGCATGTACCTGGGTTGCGGGCACATCCCCAGTGGGGGATGTGCAAGAGGCGGCTGATCGATGTTTCTCGCTCATCGATGTTTCTCACTCTCTCTCTCTCTCCCTTCCTCTCTGTAAAAAATCAATAAAATTTATTAAAAAATAAAAAAATAAAGCTTCCTAACAATAGTAACTCGCTTTATGCTTACAGAGGTCATCAAAGAACACGAAAGATCAAAGACTTGGGTTTGGGTTTATGTCTTCTCTTTCCCAATATTCACTAACATCATAGTAATTTTTTAAATTATATTTTATTCATTTTTTACAGAGAGGAAGGGAGAGGGTTAGAGTTAGAAACATCGATGAGAGAGAAACATCTATCAGCTGCCTCCTGCACACCCCCCACTGGTTATGTGCCCGCAAAAAAGTAAATGCCCTTGACCAGTATCGAACCCAGGACCCTGGTGTCCGCAGGCCAATGCTCTATCCACTGAGCCAAACCAGTTAGGGCCATAGTAATTTTTTCAAGGATAAACTGGCAAAGACAAAGAGAATAGAAGAAGCTATAACAAATAGAGATATCATGAAATCTTAGGACTATATAAAGTGGATGTAGGAACAGTTATCTCATTTGGAAAATAAACAGCAACCTTAAAATAGATGGTTATGGAAGAAATAGAGGAGCTCACAGAAACCAAATCATGAATAAATAAGCAAACAGTGCACAGAATTGTATTAAGTAATTAAGATAATTTACATATACTTGAGAAACAGCTTCTAATTAAGGACCTTATCCAAGAAATTATCTCCATAAATTATATTAGCATAAAATTAAGACTAGATACTACTGAAAACTGTACCTGTACATGTATAATGCAATTTGTCAACCAGTTTATTTTGGCTGAAGATAAAACATTAATGAGTATAGGTGCTAGAGTCAGATAGCCTGAATTCAAACCCCAGCTCTGCTACTCACTAGCTGGGCAAGTTACTTAATCTCACTAGATCTGTGTCCTCACCTGTAGAATTCGGATAATAACAGTAGTTACAACTGATAGGGTGTAAAATTAAACAAGATAATGAATGTAATGAGCTTAGAAAAGTTCATGGCACAAAATAAACAATTAAATATTAGGTATTAGTACCACCCTACTACATCATCATCTTTACTGGTCACATACTATGTGAATTTTACATTTTGCATTCAAGTAAAATTAAATTCATTCTGCACATATTCACCACCATCTCCCAACTAATTTCAAGCTCCTTGAAGATATAATTTTTTATGCACAATTTTTATTAACTCTGTATGTATATAAGATTTCTTAGTGGTAAAAACAAAATACAATATTCCATGCTAGACAGATTCAGAGCAAGTCACATATAGCTTTTACTATATACTAGAGGCCCGGTGCATGACATTCATGCACAGAAGATGGGGTGGGGAGGGGGGCCCCTCAGCCTGGCCTGCACCCTCTCGCAATCTGGGACCGCTGGCTCCTAAACCACTGGCCTGCCTGCCTGCCTGCCTGATCACCCCTAACCCTTCTGCCTGCCTGCCTGATCACCCTAACCCCTCTGCATGCCTGCCTGCCTGATCGCCCCTAACCGCCTCTGCCTGCCTGATGCCCCTAACTGCTCCCCTACCTGCCTGATTGCCCCTAACCATCTCTGCCTCAGCCCCACCACCACAGCTTAGTCCAGAAGGACGTCCGGATGTCTGGTCTAATTAGCAAATTACGCTTTTATTACTATCCTATCTAATAACAGACAAACATGGTAATTGACCATACCTTTGCTACGGCTCCCATGGGCTAATCAGCAAGATATGCAAATTAACTGCCAACAAAGATGGCTGTTAATTTGCATATGTAGGCGCGAAGCAGCAGAGCGAAGGCTTGAAGGCGGCTCCGGCAGTCAGGGGAAGGGAAGGCCTATTGCATGAATCTTTTCGTGCAACAGGCCTCTAGTAGATATATAAAAGGCTAAGCGGCCATTCTACCTTTCGACCAGTAGCTATGATGCACACTGACCACCAGGGGGCAGACACTCAACGCACAGGCATGGAAACATGGAACAGACTGATGAATTTCAGAGGGAAGGGGGCAAGGGGAAGGGTGGGAAGAGATTAACCAAAGATCTTACATGCATATTAGAGGCCCAGTGCAGGGATTGGGTCTGCGGGGATCAGGCCGAAACTGCAGTCCGAGATCCCCAGAGGGGTCCCAGATTGCGAGAGGGTGCAGGCCAAGCCGAGGGACTGGTGTACAAATCCATGCACTGGGCCTCTAGTTTGCTTATAAAATACTAACATTTTGAAAGGTTAAAAAAAAAGAAGAAAAGAATTGGTCCTAGCATGGGTATTGGTCCTAGCATTATCCAGTTGTGGTAATAGTTTCACACTCATTTAAAGTCACCTCCCCATGAATTCTAGGAGACAGAGTAAACAATCAAGATTGCAGCCATGAAATAGCATCAAACCTGAGTCTAAGGATATTTAGCACCAACCTTTATGTTAAAGGCTTCTTCAATGCAAATGACTTTCCATTCATTTTATGCAAATCTGTATCTTAGAATGTACTATAAAATATAGTAGACATTATTCTAAATCTAAGTTGCCCTTTGCATTATCAACGAATTCTTCAATCGAATAAAATATTTTAAGTGTCTTTTCTCACTAAGTGAATCATTTGGATATATAATTCAGAGATTTTTATGCCTATCCTTCTGCTACAAGACACATTCATTTGTTCCTTTACTCACTTAATCATCAAACAAGTGCCTACTGTGTGTTAGGCACTGGGCTAGGAGTGCCCAGATCCAGAGATGAGAATAATTCTAGCATATTCAAATAACTAAAATCATTTGGATATGGCTGAAATGTAGAATAGGAGGAAAGAACAATAACGACAGAAAAAGATGGAGAAAAATGAGCCAGACCTTCCAGGGCCTACGTAAGTTTTCAACTCAAACTGAGAGCGATGGGGAGTATCATCAGTGGTACAAAATCCCTCTATCAAGGCAACACTAAAGAATTATACTCAGGAGCTCATCAGTTCCTACAAAGACTCTCTCCTTTGACCAAACTTGAATGAGGCTCAGAGCCAACCTTTGGCTTCCCTCTCTGTCCTTGGAGAATCCAGTTTGAGCAAGAATCCTGTTAAATCATTTTAAGGAAAATCCCTAATCGTCGGTATCTGACCCAGCCTGGAGTTTATGTCCTGTCTGCCTTCAGCAACTCCACTGAGTTGGTCTAACAAGAATCCCCCTTACCTCTGCTGTTTCCTGAGTAACTTTCCATCCCCTGACCTCCACCTGTTTCCTGAATGTAAGTGCCCACTTATCCTTTAAGAGTCAGAGTTGAGTCCAATCTCTCCCCTCGTGGTAGTGTTCCCTACACCCATCAGAATGTCCTCCCTTAAATAAAGGCTGCTTTTGCCATTCTTGAACAAGTGTTACTGAATAATTTTTTCCTCAATAGTTAGAATACTGTTTTTTTTCCTAACACTGGAAAGGTACTGCATTATTTCAAGCAAAAGATGACAGAGGCATGATCCATGGCAGTCAAAGGAAGTACGGAGAGAAGTCAATTTATTAGAGAGATAAGGATGCTGAATCCACGGGATGTGGGTTTTGGGTATAATGCTCATACTTTCAAATTTGAGTCAGACAATGGTGCCATTCACTGATAAGAAATTAAGAAATTCAGAAAGAGGTTTGATAAGACCAACTTAAGACATGTCAAGTGTCGGCTGAGTTATCCAAGTGAAAGGGGCAGTGGGTAGAGTCCCCTTCTGGTATCTTCTGCTAACTTTGGGCCATGGATTCTAAACTGCGTAGATAAGTGGACGAAGAGGGACAAAAAACAAAAACACAAAATACACACACACACACACACACACAAAAAGGTGAGTTAAGTGATTGAAGAGCTTCAAAGTTCAAAAAATAAAAAGCAGAGTGAGAGAGCTGGGGATGGAAGGGAGATTATGGTCAGACTTAAATATCCAAATTTAGGAACTGGCATCTAGAGACGCTCCAGCACATGAGGCCATCCATGTGCATTACAGAATGGGAGTGGGTGTCCCAGTCGAGGAGAAAAATCAACAAACTAAAACAGATCACCCCATTTTTCACTCTCAAACAACCCATAATGACAAGGCCTTCACCTGGGAGACCTACAAGAAGACTGAGTCAGGTGCCAACTTTTTCAATACAAGACGGGGAGTGAACATTAGTAGATAACAGGGAAGACAGACATAGGGTAATTCAGCTATACAGCATACGCTTCCAAAGAGCAGGGTTTTATATGTTCAACACATACACTAAGATAATAAAAAACGTTCTTTTTTTTTAATCAGTCTTCTCAGCAGTGAGAGGGGAAAAACTGGCTAAATAACAAGGAAAACCATGACCTTTTAACGTTTAGAACACACGAGCCATATCCAGTGCACAGTCAAATAAATGTTTACATTCATATTAACAAAAAGATACTCTACCAAGCACAAAATAAGAGGTATTCTAGGTTGCTTTGTGAGCACTGTCCCCGGCAAGGTTATTAATAGATGGTCAAGGGCATTCAGCGCCCCGCTCTGGGGCCTGAGAGCTGGGTCTGAACTCAGACTCCTCCACCCACTAGCTATGTGACCCTGAGCAGAGGCCTAATCTTTTTATTCCTCACGTGTAGAATAGGAACAATGTTATTATACTGTTACACGTTACTGACAGGGTTATGTTCTGACCTGTTATGTTCTCTACTTTACTCACAACATGAGTAAATAGTTAAACTATTAGCAAATATCAAAAATGTGCACATCACCCTCATTTATAGTAAATTTGAAGATTATTTTTTTAAATCAATGTATTTTACAAAGTGACTAACACTTGCAGATACCCCTATGGTACAAATATTATTTTTTAACTTTTTACAAATATCATGTCCTCTGAACTTACTGAACCCTGGAAAGAGTAAATCTTTATGGGATGTCTGTCTCAATTTCTCACACAGCACTGAGCAGCAGTGAGTGTTTAAATGCAAAGAATGAGAAAGGCGGTGGCTACTGTTCACAGTGGGCAAGTCTAGGTGAGGTTCCAAAGCACGAGATCGCAGGGGTTCCAAGTAAGAACACAGAAAGAAAAAGTAAGAAAAACCATCTACTTAATGATTTTATTTTTAAAAGCCCTGACAAGTCTCTGCATGAATACCTTTCAAAAAAAAAAAAAAGATTTTGAAAAAATTGGTAACAGTGTAGGTATTTAAATAAAATATACATGGGTGATGAATGGTAACTGGATATGGTAAAAAGTACAAATAGTGGGGTGGGGAAACAAGCAACTAGAGAGCCTCAAAATTTAAAGCATAAAAATTATGGGCGAATACTGGTTACTGAATCCCATGAATGACACTGTAAAATATAAAGAGGCATAAATTCCTATAATGCTTCCATTGAGGACCTAACAGTCAACAAAAGTTCAAACACTGATTATGCTTGAAAACCTCTAGAGCAGTGGTTCTCAACCTCCCTAATGCCGCGACCCTTTAACACAGTTCCTCATGTTGTGGTGACCCCCAATTTCATTGTTACAAATTAAACATAATTAAAGCATAGTGATTAATCACAAAAACCATATGTAATTATGTATGTGTTTTCCGATGGTCTTAGGCGACCCCTGTGAAAGGGTTGTTCGGCCCCTAAAGGGGTCGCGACCCACAGGTTGAGAACCGCTGCTCTAAAGGGACTCAGTTCTAGAACTGCAGTAATTTAGAGAACTTCTGGTAAGATGATAGCCATGCCCACATTTAAACTCATCAAGAACCTAAATCTCAATTATGTGGAAATAATTTTCACTGCAACCATCTTTACAGTTAAAAAACCAAACACCGAGGGCACTAATTGAAGTGTTGCTATGCACTTGATAGTCTCAGAAAAACAATTAGATGCTGTCCAATTCCTGCAAAATGATTTACCTCTTTTAGGGATAATCATTCCACTGATCTGTGTAAGAAGCGGCTTTTATAAAAAGAGAAATTCCGATACCTAAAAATACTTTTATTCCAAATATAATGCAGGCTCTTTGTGACCAGCTATTTACCCTTAATTTCCACCTCCAAGAGACATTCAATACTAACTTTTGATCTATTTCAACATTCAATATTAATTAATATTTAATATTACATTTCCTTCCATTGAAGACACAACAAGAAAAAAAAAAACAGAATCATACAGGAACTTATTCTGCTTTTTTCACTTTCAGATACTTAAACTGCAAATACAGAGTTTTAAATTATAGCTTATCAAACAGAATCTCTCATTCCTTCCTACATCATAAACTGTTATACCCAATGGAATGTACTTCAGAATTCTCTTAAAAAAAAAACAACTAACTCTCTAGGGTTATCCTACACCATAAACAATACTTGTCTTTCAAGTTTGTTCTATTTTTTACTTACACATAAAATATATAAGAATTATAGTTCAGTGTCATTAAGCATTCCATGCTTATCATCTTGCCTCTTCCAAAAACTCAAAGCAGTCAATGTACAGTAATAGAGTAATGATTCAATTGCTACATTCCTAAAGATAAGATTTTATCAATAGAGTTTTCCATAAGTCCTTTCCAAATGATCTCATTCAATATATTGCACTATTTCTGGTACTTCTGGGTCAAACTGACTAAACAAAGTCTTTCTAATTTCAGATACTCCAATTTTTGTTTTTGTCCATGAGTCTAAAAGCTGAAACAGTTGACGCGAGTTTGATATTGAACAGAGAAAATCCACTGGCAGTTCTTCCTTCTCATGACACCTCACTTATATACATGAAACCAGTAAGCTACTGTTAACGAAACATGAAGTTAAATTTTCCAATATAAAAACTTCTTGATGTAGCATTTAGACATGTTTAATCTCAATACTTACTTGAATGTTAAAATTTTTAATGAGGAAATGTTTATAGATATATAGATATATACATGTTATACTATATATGTATATTATCCCAAAAGAATGTAATCAAATGCTCATCTACAGAAATCAATTTCCTCTTCCTTTTTGAATAGCAACCCCTGAGAAGAAATACATTTAATAGCAAGCTCTGGAAATACAGCACATACATATCTGATTACATGTCTATGTATGTATACATAAGACAAACAAGTTTCACACACTATGTGTCCTTACCACCTGCAACATGTTCTGTTACTGTCTACTCTGTTGCCTTTTAGTCTTTAAATACTTGTGATAATCCAATAAATCGTTTTTTCAAATCAATGGAAAGTCACAACCTGCAGTTCTGAAAATAGTAGAGAAGGTTCAGAGAATGAACATTTGAGAAAACCCTCCCTATGTTTTATTTAACAACTACTTTAAAAGCTGAACAAGCAGAGGTTGGTCAGAGTTTTAGTTCCATAGCTACTCAGAATAATGGAGGACAAGGCGGGCGGGTGTGGGTAGGGGTGAGGGGGAGCAAAGTTAAAACTTTTAATTCACAATCAACACAGTGAGTAAAAAGTTCTGATTAAAGGCCCCAGACCTGCACTCTGTAAACCACAGGTCAAGTTCACTTATATTAGATGACAAACAGAAGCAGAAGCTGTACTCTAAAGTGATCTAAGGCTTTGAATAGTAAACAACCCCTACCAACAGACCCAAACAAAATTAGTCTACCAATGCTCATTCATTATAATACTAGAGGCCCAGTCCAGGACATTCATGCACAGTCTGGGACTCCTTGGGGGATGTCTGCCTGCCAGCTTAGGCCCGCTCCCGGCAGTAGGACATCCCCCAGGGGTCCTTAGTGCTTCTGTGGAGGCAGGAGAGTCTCTCGCCATTGCCGCTGCGCCAACCAGCCATGAGCCCAGCTTCTGGATGAGTGGGGTTCTCCCTGTGGTAGTGCACTGACCACCAGGGGGCAGCTCCTATTGTCAAGCGTCTGCCCCCTGGTGGTCAGTGCACGTCATAGCAACCGGTTTTTTTGCCGCTCAGTCAATTTGCATATTAGCCTTTTATTATATAGGATATGTGCATTCACTTGAGGCAGCTTGAAAAATAAAACAGAAATGATATCAGTTTGGCTTTCTACAAAAATGTTCTCAATGAACATGATTTATTTTTCCAATCAGGTATCTCCACCTACTGTAGATGCAGAGATGCAGTGATCCCCGATGACCTGAAGTTCACTGCCACCAAACTATAAACGGCCCCTTGAAGTTCACAATCATATCTGTGGAAACATAGGCCCTGTAAGTATAAAACAATACCCCATGGCTAACTCACTCAATATTCATCACTTAAACTTTTAAACCCATTTATTGCTAAACCAATGCAATTAAGAGATAATAGCAAAATAAGTTAACATAAAATTTGAATAAATGCAATTATGTAAAACATGCTATTGGCATTTTCCTGTGATCTGAAATAAAATTAAATGAAAATTCTTTCCCTCACCCCTTTATGATGTTATCCCCCACCTCTGCCCATCACAGTTCCAATATGAATTCTAAATTCTGGGGGGCCCATATTTTACTATAAGATCATTATATTAAAATACTCTGTTTTGATTTCTAATCAATAAAATTACCTTTATTTATATCTTATCTCTATCAAACTTGTTTTTTGTTGTTGTTTCTTTGGTTAATCCTCACCAGAGGATTATTTTTTCCATTGATTTTTAGAGAGAATGGGAGGGAGGTAAGGAGGGGGAAGACAGAGAGAGAGACATCAATGTTAGGTCAGAACATGCATGGACTGCCCTGACCAGGAATCAAACTGGCAACCTTTTGGTGCACTCAACCAACTGAGCCGCACCAGCCAAGGCAGTACTCTACTTTTAAAAGGAGAGACCTATTTCACATTTTAAATCTTTTGTCAAACGGTTAAAATCAAATGAAAGTATTAGGCTTCAAACTTCTAAACATTTTTGTCAAAATGTAATGATATTCTTTTAAATTGAATGCTAAGCTGTAATGCTAAGTTCAATAACCACTATCTAACCTGTGACATAATATAAAAAATAAATATTGTTTTCTGTCCCTGGTTCCACGCAGAGCTCCTAAATCCCTTGGAATTTCCTAGGTGATAGCAGGATCTTTTGTTCTAAGAAGGTGACTTGTGGTAGGCTCCTGGATGGGGCTGGTCAGCAGACAGGCCAAACCATGATTAATTAGAAGCTTGGAACTTTCAGCCTCACCCTTCATTCTCCAGACAGGGGGGAGGGGCTAGAAATGGAGTTAATGATTGTCATGCCTACAGATGAAGCTTTTCATGGCAAATCCCAAAAGGGTTCAAAGAGCTTCCAGTTGGTGGAGGCAATGGGAGAGTGGCCCACCTGGAGAAGGCATGATGGAAGCTCTATGCCCTTTCCCGCACCTTCCCCTACACATCTCTTCCATCTGGATGTTCATCTGTATCCTTTAACATACCCTTTCAGAATAAACTGGTAAACTGTCTTCCTGAGTTCTGTGAGAAGCTCTAGCAAATCAACCGAATCAGCCCTAACCGGTTTGGCTCAGTGGATAGAGCGTCGGCCTGCGGACTCAAGGGTCCCAGGTTCGATTCCGGTCAAGGGCATGTACCTTGGTTGCGGGCACATACCCAGTGGGGAGTGTGCAGGAGGCAGCTGATCGATGTTTCTAACTCTCTATCCCTCTCCCTTCCTCTCTGTAAAAAATCAATAAAATATATATTTAAAAAAAATCAACCGAATCAAAGGAGGTGGTAGAACCTCCGCTTTATAGTTCATCAGCCAGAAGCACAGGGGACAACCTGGACTTGCAATTGGCATCTGAAGAGGGGAGGGAGGTAGCCTAGTGAGACTGAGCGGTTGACCTTTGGGGTCTAATACTATCTCCAAGTAGGTACTGTCAGAATTGAGATGAATTGTAGGACACCCAGCTGGTGTCCCAGAATTGCTTGGTGTGGGGAAAACCCCCACACCTCTGGTGTCAGAAGGGTTGGGTGTGGTAGTAGTGTGGGAGCAAAGGAGAAACACAGGAGGAAGACAGTTTTACCTAATGCATGACCCTTTGCCACAGAGCTATCCAGAAGACCTCAAGACTTAAGGATATTTTTTAATCTATTTCTCAATCAATATGTACAGTAACTCTTTGAACTTTGTTACATGAGGTATTTCACAAGAACCACAGGGTAATTAATAACAAGTTTCCAAGAAAACATTTATCATTTTCTACAGTATATATTTTTCCCTGATCCTGAAGAAGCTCTGTAGATATTATAATTTCAATTTTATTGATAAGAAAAAAAGAGCTCTGACTGGTTTGGCTCAGTGGATAGAGCGTCGGCCTACGGACTCGAGGGTCCCAGGTTCGATTCTGGTCAAGGGCATGTACCTTGGTTGCAGGCACATCCCCAGTGGGGAGTGTGCAGGAGGCAGCTGATCGATATTTCTCTCTCATCAATGTTTCTAACTCTCTATCCTTCTCCCTTCCTCTCTGTGAAAAATCAGTGAAATATATTTAAAAAAAAAAAAAAAAGAAAGAAACTCAAAGATGTTAGCTGCCCAAGGTCACCTGGTGGCAGATTAGGGACAGGGAGCTCAGGTGTATCTGAAACCCAAACATGTACCTGCTACACCAGAGGCTAAGTTGTTAAGTTACCCCCAAATTTTATCTTGTTTTTAACATGAGGGTTGGGGCTTGTGGATGTTTAGTGAATTTCCTATTACCTAATAATAACAGTCCAATACAATAAAATGAGAGACCAAATGAAGGCCAATTTTAGTCTGAATGAATCCCTTATTCCTAACAGAAAGTAGACCAACTTGCCCAGATATAAACAAGCTCCTAAGAGAACATTATCCTGATGATACTGCTAATGGCATGTGCAAGAATGGATGAGGAAGCTCTTCCCGAACATATCAGGAGGTCATTTGGGAACAATTATAAGCAAAACAAAAACAAGTACAGAATACTACTAAAAGGACTGAGTCGGTGCGCCGGCCAGTTATATCACCTGTGCAAACACTGGCGCATGGACTGGGAAGTTAGGGACGCAAAGACCAGGAAGGAAGAGAGACCACAAACCTCAAAAGCCATAAAAAGTAAAAGACAAGCAGAAAAAAAAATTCTATGTGACAGTTCTAAAGAATAAAATAGCACAATTTCAAACCGATAACATAACAGCTGGCATAGTATCTGGCATTTAAATCCCTTGTCTTGCTATTGGTCCTTTATAGACATATACATTAAAAGTCATTGATTTTCTTAAAGCAAATATTACACAAGTATTAATATATAATTAGACCACCCTCTGCTTTCCAACAATCAATTTAAATGTATTTAAAACTTGTGAAAATATCTTAAGTCATAAAATTTTCATTTTAATGTGTTTATTATTCACTTCGCCTAAAACTCTATCTCAGGCTAAGAAAAAAAAAAATGTTAAGTACTCTTACTTCAGAATCAATCCAAGCTGTATTTATCCAATGCACCCCCTGCCCCCCTTCAATAGAACCAAGGCAAGAAACATTCTCTTCTATTGGCAGTTATATTAAGCAAAGTAGGAGTCTTCATGGTAACCACAAAAGCACTATCTAATTTATTAACTGACTGATTAAGCAGTTAACTAGAGGCATATTCAACTTCAACCTTACCATTTCATGTTATGCTAGCATTCATCCACTGAACAAATATTCACTGAATACTTTCTATGTGTTAAACCCTGGAAGAGACCTAATTGAGGATTTAGCAATGATCCAGAAAAATTCTATCCCAGCCCCCACAGAATCTGGAGGCAGAGGCAAATTTCACTGAAATATTTGCTATAACATTAGCAACAAATTCACAAAAGTTATAAGGAAACCTCTTAGAGAAGTAAACTACAGTCAACTCGATTAACTGAGACAAACCGAGCTTTCACGTATCATACCAGTAAAATTATCCGATATCCTTAACTTTAAGTGGTACTGACAAACAGGGATCTTTGACTGTTTACTCCAGCCTACAGATGAGGGGCTGAGCAGTGATTTGGCATCCACCATGGGTTCAAAGCTCAGCTTAGCCCAGTGGTTCTCAACCTTGGCTGCACATTAGAATCACCTGAGAATCTTGTTAAAATCCTGATTTCTGGGCCTCATCCTCCGGAAATTCTGTTTCTTTGTTACTAATGATGAGGCCCAGAAATCAGGATTTTAACAAGATTCCCAGGTGATTCTAATGTGCAGCCAGGGTTGAGAACCACTGGCTTAGCCTCTTACTAACTGTATGGCCTGAGAAATTCTCAAAAGCCTCTCTGCCCATGAGTTCACATCTATAACAGATGATAAGTGATTAACAGATGCTTAATGAAATGCATAACTCAAAGCAGGCTTTCTCTAAAAAGTCGGTTCTTCACTGTGGATCCAGAGACATGGAAGCATGGAACAGAGTGCAGAATCTCAGAGGGAAGGCGGGGTAATCATATATGCATAACCCATGGACGCAGACAGTGGGGTGGTGAAGGCCTGGGGTGGGGGGGTTGGGGGTGGTGAGGGTGGCCTGGAGGGGGTCGATGGGGGGAAAAGGAGGACATATGTAATACTTTCAAAAATAAAGATTAAAAAAAAAGTCAGTTCTTCACTAACTTGCCCACAGCAAAGGACAAAACCATAAATTCTAGATCAGTGATTCGCATCAACGTGAGAAACATGATGTACCTCCTCCCACCTAGATCAGAGGAGTGCGGGAAGCTTTAGGGGAGGCTATTTCATGGGAGGTACTGCAGTCTCGGAACATCACTGCGGTTTACACCCAAATGAAAATAGAAAAATACTTGCAGGAGAGGAAAAAATGGCTATCTACCTTTTTCAAATATTGGCTTCTAAAGACTGGAAATCATTTCTTTGGTCTTATTTTTACCTAACTTTTTAAAGTGTAGGGACAGACATTGCACATGGAATATGTGTAACAACATGAGGAACCTATGGTTACAGAGATGTCTTCCCGCAGTGCTTGGTAGTAACCATGTTGCACAACTCAGGAGTGACCATGTTCCACTGTACTCAAGGTAAACGGTGCCTCCTGGAGCAAAAACAGAGAAATATGCGAATACTGAATGCCCCCTGCAACTGTGCCACCGTAATCTCAACAATTAATTGTAATTAATCTGGGTCATTTCAAAAATATTTATTATCCTCAGTCAGTGGTAAGTATAAAAATCACTCAGTAAAAAAATTTCTAAGTTTAAAATCATACATGTAAGCAAGCAGTTATTTCCTTATGCCTACGGCACTTCATTTATTACAGCAACCTCAGTCTCCTCCCCCATGCTGCCATCTATTTACTCCTCAACTAGTCTAAATCCCTGATTAGAAAGGAGTTGCAAGTGAGAGGAGGTTCAGGACATCAGTAACGTGCAAATTCAAAATTTCCGAAGGACTTGTGCATTCAGTATCATTAGGCATGTAGTATGTGGTTGTACTGAGCCTTGCATTAACAACTTTAGTATTTATGTGGTACCTTAATAACAAAGAGTGGAGCAGTTCCTAGTATATTAATCTACATCAACAGTCATATCTCTCTCAGAAAAGCATTGGGTATGCTAAACCCTGATATAAAGCAATATAACAGATCATCCTACTTTACTGAATAGATAATACACTTGCATGGTTCAAAAATTGAAACTGTATAGAAAGGTATGCACTGAAATTTTATTCCTGCTCCTGTTTCAATTCCTGTCCCCCTCACACCCTTTATGGCAACCATTTTTATTAGGTCTTTGTTTATCTTTCCAGTACATTTACACAAATACTGCCCTGGCCAGCGTTACCCAGTGGTTAGAGCAACAGCTCAAGCACCAATGGGTCTCGGGGTTTGATTCCCAGTCAAGGGCACGTACCGGGGTTGCGGGTTCCATGCCTGGCCTGTCATTGGGGTGCGTGCGGGACAACCAGTCAATGTGGTCAATGTGTCTCTCTCAAATCAATGTTTCTCTTTCCCTCTACCTCCCTCCTTTCCACTTTCTCAGGAAAGCAATGGAAAAAAATATCCTCAGGCGAGGATTAACAAAAAAACACACAAACAAATACTAGTAAATACAATTATACTTTCTTATCCCCCACTTAGAATAAAGCACTGTACAGGATTCTCTGTCCCACACCTTGCCTTTTTAAATCAATTTATCCTAGAGATCTTGCCACTTCAGTAAAAAGGGATCATCCATCCTCATTCTTTTTTTATACCAGTAGTATCATAGTATCCCATGGTGTGAATATACCATAATTTATTCAACTAGTGCCCTATCAGGTTGCTTCCAAAGCATCTTCTTACGTGATACATTTCCCAAATCTCTCCTGTTGCTTTTTAACAAAGCGAATTATCAATATCGCAGGACTTGCCTTCTTAAACTTAAAATACAACATATTAGTGACCTACTGCTCATATTTTATAAGAACCATTAGAAAGTCCCACCTCACATGGCTGCATTCTCTCCCCATCCAAGTTTAAGGTATTTATTACAAGATTTCTCGTATACCATTACACAATGTAATATACCATTATATGTTGTAAATCTCCAAAAAGTATAGCATGTAGTATTTCCCAAACTTATTTGGCTTTAGAAAGATTCTATGGCAAAACATTCTGTAGATGTTGTATTCTGCAAAACACACTTTAGCAAATACTGGGGTGGATGTAATAATCATTGTTTTCTGTTTAAGCAAAATATAAGAGTGTGAACTTTTTAAGGAAGGCACAAACGCAAGCTGAGCTCATTTTTGGAGAAGGCATTCCTTAGCTGGTTTAATTATAAGACCCTTTGAGATATGAATGTAAAGTTATTTGACCCTTCCTGGAAAGAATGCATATAAGCATAAAATTTTTCAGTTTCTGGGGCTTCATGAACCGTTGGGATCCATCCATTGTCACCATGGTCACATCTATTTTTAAAGCAATTTAAACTAGACAGTGCTATATTGTCTATGGCACCATTAATACTCCAAATACTAAGAGGAAACCCAGAACACTTTGCATGCAAAGCTAATGAACAAACAGCAGAGAATTCAACATGAAGAGTACTTGGTGCAAAGCAAAGAAAGCATATTCACATGGATCATGTTTAACAATTAATGATAGCAAGCAAAGTAAATCCTATCAAGTAACTGTGGGAAAGCATATTTAAAACACTAAAGCATCTTTTCTATTTCACTGTGAAATGCGGTTTACCGTTGAGTCAAATACTGTCAAAAAAAGAAAACAACCCCTGCTTAAATGAACTTACTAAAATCCAAACTACAGCTTAAGAAAAACTGAAATATTTTACAATGTCCTTTTTAAAAGGAAATTTTAAAATCATCTTAAAATAGCCACTCTAGGACCTTTCTGTGCTGGCATATTAGTTCCAGATAAAAATGCAAATCTACGACATACCATATCATCTTCTTAAGCAGCGCTGAAGAAGTGTTTAGCCACTCTCATCTCAGCATTTAGTTAAAAATGCCTAGCCCATGGAAGCAGAGAGCCACTCATTTAGAACCCAGCACTACTCCAATATGCTAGCCCTCTGCCCTCAGGCAGACTGTTAGCAGCAGCACTGCGGGACACTACCATAACAATATGCCAACCACAGACCCCTTCATGGCCTGTTATCATTATCATTCCAATAATCCTAAATTTCCCCAAGCTGTAAAATTCCACACGTGTCACTCAACAAAATACCCAAAGTTGTCTGCTAAACAAAAATAGAGGCAAACTTCATTGTAAACTAGAATGTTGGCATAGCTACCTGCTTTACACAGGGATCAAAACTTCTCATTCAAAAGGGGAGCTAAGGAAAGGGGGGACTAACTGCGTTCTTATATGTAAACGCAAATCTTTACTACTGATACATTCTTACTGCAAAACTAAAAATACTATATGCTCAAAAAGTGATACCTAGAGAAAGAACCCGTCATCAATAAAAGGAAGCTATAATATAGTAAGTCAAAAGCCAGACTGACTAATCTATAACATTAACCCTATGAATCACCTGTATGCTTTTTTTTTTATATTAATGGCCCATTTTTGTCAGTTGCAGTTCCTATCAAAGATCATATTTATGGTAAAATACAGTAAGACAGAAGGGGAAAGAAAGAGGAAGAAAAACAACCCACCACAGGATGTTGACAAGTGTTAACTACCAAGGTTTTAGAATATATTGGTTAGCACACCACATACCACTGAAATAATATACCAGGTTCCTCCAACACCAGGTTACTTTGGCTTTCGATTTTAACCTACTCAAGTACCAGGAGTCTAGTGTTACAAAACACTCTAATTTTCATAGCCTAAGCTCTCTTAGAAGAAAATCTGTGTACTTCCCAGCCTCAATTATCACAAAAAACAATTCTTCAACACAACACAATTAATTGTTATACAGTTTCATTTGCACAGCTAAGAGATTTGCTGTCTCCCCCTTATTACAACTCAATGGATTGTGGTCCCCAGATATACCATAAGGCGGCAAAAAAACTTAAAATCCTGATATTATGCCTGGGATACACATTATCTCTAAAACTATCAACAGCTAACCACAGATGCTGAACGAGATACTTACAGACTTATCAAAAACCTCCTACTTGACAATCACCGCTGAACTCATATTGGGTTGTTAATATCTTTCATTTATTCCAGTGACTACTTTTTAAAAATGTATTTCTAGCAGACTCATGAAAATGTTTTAACTGGTGCTCGCAAATGAAATTAGGAAGAATGCAAGCGCTATCCCTGTGTTCACTACACATGCCCAAATAAATTCAGTACGGTTAGGTCTCTGTCTAGTACTTTGTTTGCCTCTAACCCCAGTGCCTGGCATGTAGTAGATACTCATAAAATGAATGAAATCTTACAATAAAATTCATGGGACAGCCCCAAAATTGCAGTGGTAACAGAGCTGTATTAAATCAGGTACTGTTTAAAAGAACATTTGCTAAGACTTGAGAACCTTCTCAACAATGCTACTTGTTCTAACAGGATTTAATCTATACCAGAAAATAAGACTGAGAGTTAAATCAATTCTAAGGGAGGCCTACAATGATAAGTTTTTGTAACAAAGCAAACAAAGGTTGTATTTTTATAAGATATGACTTTCCTCTCTATCCCAAAACTATGATCAATGAGAAATTACAGAATTTTAGAAGGAAAAACAATCTTTGAGCCTAAATTATGAAACAGACGAGCTCAAATTTCAGACTATAAACTGCCACCAATTTATTCAAAAACGTTTGCATAATTACATACCTAAGGTAGCATTTTATGAATTTTATGCTCCTTTTTTTGGCTATGCTAAGCAGTTGGCATGAGTTGGAGAAGTTACGACTGATGAATATAATTACCTTCCATTTTTATGACTTTCATTTACTAGAAGAGGAAAAAAATCAGTAAGTAAATAGTTCCTCTCGTCCGTTTTCAAGTTACAGTGTTCTCTATTACTTAAACCAGTTTTCCTGTTCTCCCATCCTATTTTGTGACTGTATAATAGTTTCTTATATTTTATTTGTATTTCTGATTTGTATGTTTACTTCCTTAAGTCGTATTTCCCCAAAGATTTAGAAGGCAGACCCTTCCAAAGGGCTCCCCTGCCATGCCATTAATAGTCTTTGATCTCCAAAGAACTTGTATGCATTCATATGAGCATAATCAATGGAGGGGGGGGGGGGGGGCACCAGGGAGAGGTCAATGGGGAAAAGGGAGACTTACATAATACTTTAAACAATAAAGAATTTAAATTAAAAAGATATATAGTGTTTGATCATTCCTGAGTCACTTGTAAGTGTAATTTAATGTAAGTTCTGTTGAGTAGAGCTGGTTCTGTCTTGTTGGAAACTACACAACAGGTTCCAAATGTTATTGCAATGAATGAATGAATGATTTGGAAGGCAATGACATGATCATGTGCTTCTCTGCTAGCTAAGCAGGCAATATTTGAGAAGACATCACAGGCCCTATCCAGCTTTATGAAAACTCGGGTGCTCTTTACAGGTCCGAACTGAAAATTTGCAAATAATACATTTAAGAGCAAACAACACTACGTGATACACCCCATTAGAGAAGGTGCTAAGACAGTTTATTCCAAGGGCACACAATTACAGAAGATTCCATGACCATCACTATGAATGACCTCAGGAACCACTGCTCCATAATGACTTCACTGTCTAGAGATTCAGTTTTTCTCCATGTCTTGAAAATTTATAAATGAAACAGACTAAAATGATGAATGACTACTCTCCAGTGCCTTACCATCATCCTTAAAAAGACTCGGGGACGCGGGGGTGGGGCGGGGAGTGCTAAGGAAAATCATGAACACCAACACGTGAAAAGCAATTTTCCTGCTAAATGGTGAAAGGCTGGAAAATTTTTTCACGGCAAACCTCCCTTTTTGCTGGTCACAGAGTCAGAACGGGGAATCGGAAAATGTGTTACACCTCCATGCGCCTTGAGCCGGGAGCGACGAAGGGAGAAGAGAGTCCCCACTGCTGGGGACACATGTATCCCGCGCGAGAGCAGGAAGTCCGTCTCCGGAGCGCGGCGTGGCTGGCGGGCCAGCACCCCAGAGGGGCACGCCGATCTCTGGCAAGCCCACCCCCACTGCCCGCGGCCGCTGCGCCTGAAGCCAGAGCCAGCCGCCCCCTCCGGGAACCGCGATGTCGCCGGGCTGATGAAAGGAGGCGCCGCGCGGAGGCTGCGGACACCTTCCTCTTCCCACTTGGCCCGCGGCGGGCGCAGACGCCTCCGGTTTTCGCCAAAAGAGGAGGAGGCGGGCCCGGCACCGTCAGCAGCGACCAGAAGCCTTGGCCGCGAAGGAGGGAGGGCGGCCGTCCACGCGGCCGGAGAACTCACCGAACAAAGCGCAGAGCGGACCGGCTGGAGGGACGCGGGAGGAGGGAGGAGGGGGGGAAGGAGAAGATTCACCCCAGCGCTTCACCACCGCCTGGGGATAGAGACAGGTGGAGCCAGCGCCTCCTTAGAGGGAGGAGGAAGATGGGCTTTCGAGGGGCTCATCTCAACTCCAGCGCCCAGGCGACCGGAACCGAGACCCCGGCCGGGGAGGGCGCACGGGACTGAGGGGACGAGCACTAGAGAGAGAGAAAAAGGAAGAGAGGATCGGGGTCCCGGGAGGGAGGCCGGGCCCTGCGGGGGCGCCGGGGTCTCGCCCCAGCTGCGCCGAGGATACGGGTGGCGAGGATGCGCGCGGCGCGCTGCCGGCCGCCCCGACTCGGGCCTCCTCGGCTCGCCGCCGCCCGCCCCTCGCACCCGCGCCCTGGGCCGCCACACAAAGGGGATGGAGAGCCGCGCCGGCCGCGGGGCGGTAGAGGGGCGCCGGGGCCCGGACGGGGTGGCCAGACCGCGACGTCCGCCGCGCCCCCCCGCCTTTGTCTGCCTCGCTCCGCGCCCCCCGCCCCGGCCAAGGAACCCCGCCGCCCGCGGCGCCCTCACCCTGCTGGTTACCCGGGTGAGTAGCGGTCTCATCTGCTCGCCAGCCCCATCTGCCTCCATGGCCGGCCGGCCAGCCCACGGCGGCCGCTACGGTGTGGCCCCGCGCAGTCCGCCCGCCGCCGCCGCCGCCGCCGCCGAGAGCCGAAGGCGCGAGGGGAAACGAACGTGTGTCCGTGCGCGGGGCGCGCGCGCGTGGGGAGAGCCGGGCGAGCGCGCGAGGTGCGAGGCGCGCGGGCGCACGCAGCGAGCGCGGGGCTGCCTCTCGCGGGGCAGCGAGGCCGCGGCGTGGAACGTGGAGTGAGAACTGAGCGAGCAGCCGGACAAGGCGGGGGTGGAGGAGAGAGCCGCGTAGGGACCCGGGGGCGGGGCCGCCGCCCGTGACGCGCGCGACGCCCGGGCCCCGCCCCCAGCGCCACGCCCCCTGCCAGTTTGGCACCGCCAGCCTCCCCCGCGCACCCGCGGGCCCGCCGCGAGGCCACCCGGAGGTGGGTCGGGAGGAGGCGGGACGGGCATCCGCCCCAGCCAATCGGCGGCTCGCGAGTTGCGCACGAGTCCCTACACACACACACCCGTGCCACCTCCTCTGGAGGCCCCGCCCCTCTTTGTAAAATCCGAAATGACTGTAACGAAATGACTAACTGGTTTTCCCGGTCGGAGGTTCCCCTGAAGTTTAGAAGTGGGGTGGGGGCGGTCACCGCCGCCCCTAGCTCCTAACCAACTTCTTTAAAGGCAGGAGGGAAGGGGGATGCCACCCTTTTCAAGGGCGCTCACGGGAACCCCAAAGCAACTAACGGGTCTCCAGGCTTCCTGCAAGTTCTTCCCCCTCAGTTCAGTAGGCGTGAACCCCAACTCCGCGTCTGTGAAAGAGGGAGTACTCCTGACCAGGTATGGTCGTGTGCTTGCCGCTTGACCGGGCCCCACGGCGGCCCCCATTCAGTTCGCCTCTCGGATACCTTCTAACAGGGGATGATGATGAAGGGACCTGCCACACAGGGTCATTGAAGAACTAGGTGAATTTCAAGCCATAAATGTGCCTGACACATAGCATGCTTGTTATAAGCATTATTGTTAGCAGAGCTATCTTGCGTGTTTAAAAAAGATGAAAGGTTTCGTTGAGAAGAGCTAAATCAGTGCTATGGAAGGAAACCATTACAGCGGATCTGGAGCTCACATCCTATTTGTCTGCAATAGGATATTAGTAAAGCCTTTGTCGGAAATAGTTGAGGATACTGGATGACTCTACCTGGTTTGAGTCCTGGTCCCCTTTTGTTCTCATTTCCCGGAGTTCCCTCAAGGCTGGCACACTTTCTTCTCTCACTTGTATGGGAGCAAATGTGCTTCTATTATCATTGCTACCCTTTTAAGAGGCCTGCAATTAGAGACGTTGACATTTTGCAAACATGCTTCATCTCTAATCGTCACAACACTACAACACACTGTGTTTTATTATCTCCACCTCACAGCTGAGGAAGCCGAGGCTCACAGCAATGACTGGTGTTAGGTCCCAGCCGGTGGAACTGCTCTTTCTATTGCACCATTCTAATGCTTCACTAAGCAAAGATGAAGAACAATAAAGAAAAGAGAAGAAAAGAAGAAACAAGAATGAAAGGAAAGAATATGGAGTAAGTGGGGTCAAAAATATTTTAAGCCTCCAAAATTTGTCTGAGGCGCCAATCACTTGTGTTCATATCAACAGTCTCTAAGGTGAATATGATTAATATTGAAGAATTCGGTCTGGGTTGTCTTAAAATGTAGGTCCCCTGCCATAAAACTGTAATTAGCATATACAGAACACCCTCTATCCCATTTCTCAGCTTTATAGATCTTTACAGTATTTGTCCACCTATAACATTCTATATATTTTATGCTTTTTATGCTTACTGTTTGTTCTCTCTCTCTCTCTCTCTCTCTCTCTCTCTCTCTCTCTCTCTCTCTCACACACACACACACACACACACACACACATTCATGTAAGTTTCATGCAAGCAGCAAATTTCTTGTGTTTGCTGTTATATTTCTAGCAACCCCAGAAGAGTGCCTGGCCCTAGTGTATCTCAGTGCATGTTTGGGAGGAAAGAGAGGAGGCTAACATCTTTCAAGACCAGAGAGCATTCTGGGTGGCAGCTGAGAATATGGCCCAAGTAGCAACAGGAACAAAGTAGGAGCTAAGACCTTTGAAAGAGCTATGTAGTCAATTTCCAGAAGGACTTATAAATATACTAGAGGCCCGGTGCATGAAATTTGTGCACTGGGGGGTGGGGTTCCCTCAGCCCAGCCTGCCCCTCTGACAGTCCGGGAGCCCTCAGTGGATGTCCTACTGATGGCCACAGTCTGGCAGCAGAGGCTCGGAGCAGGCATCCCGTGTGTGTGTGTGTGTGTGTGTGTGTGTGTGTGTGTGTGTGTCTGCTAGGGCCTGCCCCCATCCGCGCCACGTAGGCTCGAAGCAGTTGCCGTGTGTGTGTGTGGGTGTGTGTGTGTGTGTGTGTGTGTGTCTGCTGGGGGCCTGCCCCCAGCCACACCATGGAGGCTTGAAGCAGGAGCCACTCTGTGTTGATCTCTCAAGCTCCTGGCCTCCACTGCATGTTGTACTCTCCCTTGAGCTATGGCCAGGATGGGGGTGCTGCTTGCAAGCCGGACTTTCCTGCTCCCAGATCGCCATGGCAACAGGGGAGCAGGCCCAGCTGGGGGCTGCCCACAGGCTGGGCTTTCCCGCTCCCAGGTCTCCATGGCAACCGGGGAGCTGGCCGGGCTTGCTCTCCTGCTCCCGGATCCCCATGGTGACCCAGGAGCAGGCCCAGCTGGGGGCTGCCCACAGGCCAGGCTTGCTTTCCTGCTCCCGGATCACCATGGCAATCAGGGAGCAGGGAAAGTTTGGGGCTGCCCACAGGCCAAGCTTGCTTTCCTGCTCCCGGATCCTCATGGCGACTGGGGAGAAGGCGCAGCTGGGGGCTGCCTACAGGCCACACTTTTTTACTTACCCATGGCCAGATCACCACAGCGACCCAGGGCCCAGCGGCACTTTCCTGCTCTCCAATAGTCATAGGGTCCCGGCTGGGGGCGGGGCTTAGCAGTGCGGGGCTTAGGCGGCACGGGGGTCCCAGCTGGAGGCTCAGGTGGCACACAGGGGTCCCGGCTGGGGGCAGGGATTATACCCTGCTGCCCAGGGCTGCACCTGGGGCCCGGATGGCAGCTTGCGCTGTCCCGCCCTGCCTGTAGTATAGGATAGAGGCCTGGTGCACGGGTGGGGGCCGGCTGGTTTGCCCTGAAAGTGTCCCAGATCAGGGTGGGGGTCCCGCTTGGGTGCCTGGCCAGCCTGGATGACGGGCTGATGGCTGTTTGCAGCTGGCCACAGCCCCTTCAGGGTGGGGGTCCCCACTGGGGTGCCTGGCCAGTCTGGGTGAGGGCCTGAGAGCCGTTTTCAGGCTGGAGGGCAACTTAAGCTCCCAGCCTCTCCTTTTTTTCTTTTTTATTTTTATTCTGGGATTTATTTACCTTCTATAGCTGTCACTGGAGCTGAGAGCCGGCTCCAGCTCTGAGGGCTGAAAGCAGGCTCTGGGTCTGTTTGGCTTCTATAATTGAAACTCTGTTGCCATCACAGCAGCTCTAAGCTTTGAGGCCGAAGCTGGCTGAAAGCAGGTCTCTGGAGCTTGTTTAGCTTCTATAATTGCAACATAGTTGCTTAGAGTGCAGCTCAGAGGCTAGCAGCGGCAGGCTGGGAACCTTGGCTTCCTCCATCACTGGAGCAAGCAAGCCTCCTGTTCGCTTCAGCTGCCTGGCTGCCGGCCGCCATCTTGGTTGGCAGTTAATTTGCATATCCTGCTGATTAGCCAATGGGAAGGGTGTTGGGGTTATGGTCAATTTGCATGTTTCTCTTTTATTAGATAGGATGCTTGCAAGACCATGCTAGAAAATAGGTTTCTCTTATCCATCTTGCGAAAATAAAAATAAAAATAAGCCCTTGGTTTATTTAGTCCACAGTTATTTTTTTGACCTCTGTGTTGTCATGCACGTCTTCTACTCCTCGCTTCATCCCAACAGCTAGAAAAATAATGTAGTAAAGGTCTGAATTATAGAATTTATTATTCTCAATTGCCCACTTAATTCAAGCTCAGCCAGAGTTCATCCCGAGGTAATGGTTGTGAATGAAGAAGATAATGTGTTAAAATTGCTTTCATGCAAATGGAGAAGACTATAAAATGTTCCAAGGTGCTGAAAGGCAAATTGTTCTCTTAAGTATTTTAAATATCTATCCAAAATATAGCACAAGGAGACGTTTGCTAAACAAAGGAGAAAAATGAACCTAAGGTAATCACTAACAATGAACTTGTACCACCTAAAATTAATGACATTTAGCTATATCCCAAATTCAGGATACTTCCTGAGTTTCTGGAACAGCAGGTAATACTAGCAGGGACTTGGATACAACCTCTTGGCAAGATCTTTATCTTGAGAAACGCATAATCTTCCCCCAGCCAATCTTCCCCCAGCCATTCTCTTGAGCCAGGGCATATTTTGTAAAGACAAATAGCAGCTTGTCATTTTGAAAAGCCATCTTTTAACCTTTAGCAGAGGATCCTCTGACAATTATGTATCTCTTCATGGCCTCTTCTTGGTCATGGCTGAAATGTAAATGTTCCCAATTATATGACCCTATAAGGAGAACTAAAATCCTTGGAATGGTGTTTACAAGAACACCAGGGCAGCCTCCATGGGAAAGACAAAAGGAAAAGAATTGAAAAAAGTATTGCTCTTTAGGTCTGTAGTCTAGGCCTACAGAAAACTTTGGGGGTTTAGGGGAGGGGAGACCAAATCTTAGGACGTTTTGTGTATATCAATATATAGATGCACAAATGTACATTACACACACATATACACACACACACACACACACACGCCAACAATGAACTGTGTACAGCTCTAACACAAGTCAGGGAATCACAATGAAAGAGAATGGGATACCTTTTGCTAGAGGTGGAAGGGGAAAGGGGCTGCCACCTGTGGGAAAAAGATGTACATGATGGTGTTTGAAAGACTACAGAGAAACATAGTAGATTTAATCGGAGTCATGAATGGGAATGATATAATTTCATCAATGGGGGAGAGATGGGGAAGAAGGGCATTCCTGGAAGAGGTAATAGCAAGATCAGTGGCATTGATCTGAAGAAGCAGGGTGGTCCGACGATGAAACATTTCCCCATCCGGCCTGGAGACAGGCTGCCTGGGGTTGGCTGCTTTTGTGCTAGTTTTGTCTTTAGGCCAGTTACCTTTTTGAAACTGTAAAATGAGGGTAATGGTGCTCTCCTCATGGGTCAGCAAATGAACATTAAATAAAGCCTTTAGCATACTACCTGACATCTAAGAAATACTCACTATCTGTTTATTATTATTACCTGGTTAGGAAACCATGAGGTGGGAAAAGGGTAGGCTCAAGTTCATACAATGGGAAGAGCCTGATTTACCGGGTTCCTACGCAGCTTACATTCCCATTACAATGAAAACTCGGGTGCAGGGACCAGATCTGCCTCATCACTGGGAACATCCTGGAGTTCCTGGCATGTGGTGGCCACTTTAAAAACACCAAATGAATGAGCGAACACTAAGGAAGTGGGACTTCTTTGTACATGCTATTGCAGACCCGACATTGGAGGGTATTGCGGGGGAAGTGGTGTGACTACATTATAGACACAACCATGGTAAAGATCGAATGGAAAGGAGAAATGCCAAGAGCAAGGAGGTATGTTCGAACTGCCCTGCTCAGTGCGGTGACTATGGAGTGCTTGAAATGTGGCTAATTTTAATTGAGATGTACTCCAAGTTTAAAAGTTTTGGCACACACACAAAAGAATGTAATCTTGTTAATCTTCTATGGATTACATGTTGAAATTAATAAAATTTTAGGTACCATGGCTAAAATAAACATTATTAAAATTAATTTAACTTATTGCTTTTTTGTTCTTTTTAATGTGGCAGTGAAAATACTCTGTATACCATAATGATGGATACGTGTCATACATTTGTCTACATCCATACTATGTATAACACCAAGAGTGAATGTAAAACTATGGACTTTGGGTAATTATAAAATGTCATTATAGGTTCAGCAATTGTAACAATGTACCACTCTGGTAGGAGATATTACTAATGGGAGAGGCTATGCATGCGTGTGGGCACTTTTCCCCCAATTTTGCTGTGAACCTAAAACTGCTTTAAAAAATGAAGTCTTGCCCAGCTGGTGTGGCTCAGTGGTTGAGCGACAACCTATGAACCAGGAGGCCACATTTCCTTATTTTATTTTTTATTGATTTCAGAGAGGGAGAGAGAGATACAAACATCAATGATAAGAGAGAATCATTGATTGGCTGCCTCCCAAATGCCCCTCATTAGGGGGTCGAGCCCACAATCGGGCATGTGCCCTGACCAGGAATTGAACTGTGACCTCCTGGTTCATAGGTCGATGGTCAACCACTGAGCCACACCGGCCGGGCTATCTCTTGATCATGATGGTAGCTATACAACTGTATGTATGCATTTGTCAAAACTCATAGTACTGCACACTAAAAAGGGTGAATTTTATGTACTATGTATGCATATAAACCTTATATAAAACAAAAAGAAATATACCATATTAACTAACACACACACACACACACACACACACGTACATATATTTTACAATCTGGGATTAGTGGATAGTTTTTTCATCAACTTTATTTGACATATTTATGATTATGCAATATGTGTATTGTGCTTTAACTAGTATATATCAGCATCCTTAATAAAATACTATTTTCAGAGCTTCAATGGACCCTGTTCAATTATTTTGGTTTCTTACTAATACATACAAAACTATTTGCATGTCTCTTTCTGAGTTCTCTTATGCACATATATGTTCAGAAGGAACTATAATTACTGACACTAAAGTCTGTCAGCGCTGTCATAGTCAAATAATACAGCAAGTGAGGAAGGGTGCTGGAACTGAAGGGTGCTGATTTTCTCCACATTCGTTCCAAGTCACCAGTCCCCACCTCCTCAGTTTGCTCAGGCATTGGCTGGAATACTGCAACCTGCCGTTGAGTAACAGGTGTCAGGTGAGTACCGAAGAGTGTACATTGGCACTTCGAGATGTGCCAGCAAACTTATTTTAGAGGTTGTTACGCGTTTTCATTTTGGCCCTGCTCTCCAAAAGTCAGAGTCCACTTTGGTCACACCTAGGTACACCTGGGTAGCGGCTTACATGTTAGTTGCTTTCAGAAGACTGTTCTTAGTACCGAAGCTAGGGAAACATGAAAGATCCTTCTTGGTCGTTATTTTAATCTCAGGACCACCCTTTATATATAGTTAAATTTCAAGCCCACCTGGCGTGGCTCAGTGGTTGAGGGTCGACCTATGAAACAGGAGGTTGCGGTTCATTTCCTGGTCAGGGCACATGCCCAGGTTGTGGGCTCGTTCCCCAGAGTGGGGCATGCAAGAGGCAGCCGATCAATGATTCTCTCTCATCATTGATGTTTCTATCTCTCCCTTTCCCAACACTTGCTCCTTTTATGAAAGTGATTCCTTCCATCAGGTGTCTGACTAAAACTACAAGAATTTTGGATAAGAACTCACCTAAACCCAAGGGGAAATCTAAACTCCCAAGGTCCCATTTTGAGAAACACAAAAATAGAATAGACTTTTAGGGAGGCAGAGATGGAGGAAAACATTTCTTGCCATGGAATCAAACTCCTCAAAACAAAGAGTTATCGTGCATTGATATTAAAATAAGTAATAGGATTGGTTTAGATCAGGGGTGGGCAAACTTTTTGACTCGAGGGCCACAATGGGCTCTTAAACTGGACCGGAGGGCCAGAACAAAAGCATGGATGGAGTGTTTGTGTGAACTAATATAAATTCAAAGTAAACATCATTACATAAAAGGGTACGGTCTCTTTTTTTTTTAGTTTTATTCATTTCAAACGGGCCAGATCCGGCCCGCAGGCCGTAGTTTGCCCACGGCTGGTTTAGATCATCTTGGGATGTTCATAATTGTCCCACTTTAAGATCATCTAAAACTGACAGCAAAACAGCGACTTAGGTTCTGCATGACATTGGACATGTCACTTAAACACTTAGGGACTTTGTTTCCTCATCTGTAAAATGGGCATGATTGAGGCCATAACCCCTCATCCTGAATTGCAAACTCCAGAAATCTCTGAAAAACAAATGGTTTTTCATAACTCTTTGGGCTGCAAAAACCTAATCTAAACTGACATGAGGCTGTTTATAGTCTTGATCTCCTTATTGTGACTCTCCATATGTCAGAATCAAAATATTAATGTGACAACAGGATGTTGTCTCAGACCCTGCTGCAGGTGTAACATACATTATATCACTTGCCTAAATTCTGAAAAGATCTAAACTATCTTTCCTTAGGGGTTTCAAATAAAGAATCGCAGACCTGTAATACTCAGCTTATTTCAAAGATGTCATGTGTTGTCCGATAAGGTCATGGATAGGAAACTACTTGACAAAGTGGGTGCTGCCCCTCTTTGAAGCATAGGCAGCCAACAGAGAGTGGAGAGAAATCAGATCAAGTGAAAACTTAACCCCTCGGGGTGCTTCCAAATGCTCTCTGTCTGCATCCTGGAGACTTCTGTAATCTTCTGTGTTTGAAGCCGGAAGCCAAGTAAGTATATGGTACATACAGCCTGTACTTGCCTATGAGACAGTCTCTCTCTCTTCCTCCCCCCCCCCCCCAATTCATTTCCTAGGAATAGTAAATTGTCACTGTGCGCATTGACCCACATGACAAGTCCACTTACATATAATAAGGGTATATCCTCATAACTTGAGGCCAACTAGGATTGAGAAGTGGTAACTTTCCTTTTATTTGTCTTTCCGTAGCTGAGATTCACTGAGACATTATGCTCAATTAAAAGTTGAAAGTGAGGGAGAAATGAAACAGCTATTCTACAAAGTATGAAGCTCTGAGCACCAGCATTTCATCTTTCTTTAAAGACAATTAGCCAGAAATAGCACTATGAATTTGGAAATGTTTCCATTTGAGGATTGAAATTGTATCCCCTGTAATTGGGAATACTAGTAGTATTATTTGGCAATGAGTCACTAGCTGTATCTCCTCCTTTAAATGCCAATTAACAATAGTGCTTCTTATACGGACCATAGTTCCAGGCATAAGCTGCCCTTTATATATAAAGATGGCAAGACCACTCACCAGCAGAAATACGCATTTTTTCAAACTTTGGTACAATAGCTAGGATAGATTGATAGGGCTCTTCCAATGTCATACCTATGATATTCAGTCTTGAAAATATATTGTCAGAGTTAGGAATACAAGTCTGGGACCACAGAACACAAGGAGGCTAATTGGTGCATCTATAAATCACACCCATTTCCTAGTGGTTATTGGTCCCAGTGGATCCATTTAGCCAAGAATAATTTCTAGCTTCTTCCTCTAAAGACACTCTCTGGGCCTAAATCGGTACAATCTTCCTGGAAAACAATTTGGCAACATGTATTAGTCTCAAAAAAGAACATGTTCTTCCACCCAGTGACTTCATGGCTAGGACTATCTTATAAGATGATTCATAGATAAGCACATAGATTTATATACAAAGGGGTTTATGCCAATTTATATGTAAAAGTGAGAAAAACCATTGAAGCATTGAAAATTTATTAAATAAATGTTTGCATGTCCATAAAATGTTATATATAATGTAATAATCAAAAAGATATTCTAAACTTTAATGGAAAAATGCTCATGGTATCAAGTTTTATTAAAAGATCTGGACACAAACTTGATATAGAGTACAATCGCGGTTATAATTATCTATAGATCAATTGAAAGAAATATACTAAAAATTAACAATAAAATAAACAAAAGGAAATAGGCTAAAATGCTAATTTTAGTTCTTATTTCTGGGCAGTAGGATTACAGTTGATTTTTAAATTTCATTCTTTATAGGTTGCTACAAATGTCTACAATGAATAAATTACTTTTGCATTGAGAAAAAAAGCTGTAAACATCATTTTTAAGGCAAAATAGTCTAAAATACTAATGGACATTTTTACGATGCTTTACATTAGTAATAATCAAAGTTAAACTCACTTTTTTAGAAAAGCCAAACAGATGAGTTGTGACTAAAACTAAACAGGTAATTACAGTATAAGGATGTTCATAAGCTGTTAAGAGATACTGCTTCTCTCACTGAGGCCAAGTCAAAAACTGAATGGATGAACTCTAAAGCCTGCCATGAAGTCTGCTGAGTATGCTGTAGAGGGTCCAAAGGAGAGGAATGTTAAGTTGTTGCTAAATACTCTCAGTGGCATCTTTTCTGGATTAGAAAAAAACATTTTTTTAAACAAAAAGAAAGAAAACCACAGGAGTTTCTGAAGGTCTCATGTCTAGGAAACTAAACCCAGTTGGTAAAGTAGCCCGTTGCCTAGCAACCTAATGAAGATTTCACAAAGGTGGCATCGAAGTCCATAGGTCATCAGCATCAGCAAACACAAATTGGAATTGGAAGCTTTCTGCCAATTATTATAACAAATCTTCAAAGAGCTGCCAAATAGCACTTCTTTAACTTAAAAGCCTCTAAGACTATGGCCTAGTTGGAAGGTACAGCTTTGGTCTTTGTTTTAAATTCCCAAATTCGCTTGTTCATACGAATTATCTGGGATACTCGTGAAATACATGGATTTCTCCACAGATTATGATTCAGTAGGTCTGGATGGGGCCAGGGAACCCATGATTTTAACAAAAGCCCTGGAGCAGTGGTTCTCAACCTTCTGGCCCTTTCAATACAGTTCCTCAGGTTGTGACCCAACCATAATAAAACTATTGTTGTTGCTACTTCATAACTGTAATGTTGCCACTGTTATGAATCGTAATGTAAATATCTGATATGCAGGACGGTCTTAGGCAACCCCTGTGAAAGGGTCGTTCGACCGCCAAAGGGGTCGCGACCCACAGGTTGAGAACCGCTGCCCTAGAGGATCCCTATGACCAGCAAGTTTGAGAAACATTGTTATAAACTTTCATTTCCTTTCTAGCACTTCCTGCCAGTTCTAATTCCACGCTGTCCTCACCTGCCTGATGATTTGATTACCGTCTGCCTCTAACACCAAATAGTAAGTTCCATGAGAGCAGAATTGGTATTTATTCGTGTCTCTACCTCCAGGGACCTGTATAGTATCTAGCAGCTGCAGCTGGAAGCTGAGTAAATATTTCTTGAATCAATCAATGAATCGAAATTTGTTTTATCGCATGTAAGTGAAGCCCAACTTACCTCTGGATCATCCTCAGGACTGTAGGCAAAGCCCCACCTTTGGAGAGCACGGTGTGACTGTACTTTGGCAGGGCCCTTTGCTTACCTTGCGCATGCGGCCCTGGAACAGTGTTGCAAAAGAGGACAAGCTGACTGCCAGGCGCATTAAGACATCAAATTCACAGAGAAAATAAACATCCTCTCCGTATCTCCTAATCTAGCTAGATAATATCTATTACTCAGGCAAGCATATGGCATGCTGACCTGATACAGAACAAAAGAAAAAATAAAACTTCGTGGCTCCTTTGAGGTCACTCTGGTGGAAGCTGATTGCCAAGTAAGTGAAGGGCCAGTAGAACCGAATAGGGTTCCATTTTCCTGAATATTTAGGCTCACAAAGAACTACAAGAGCAAAGAATGTTATAGAAATCTGGGGCCTGCAACCACCACCACAAAAAACAAACAAAAAAACCATTTTTGCCCTAGTTGGTTTTGCTCCGTGGATAGAACACTGGACCGTGGACTGAGGGATCCTGGATTCTATTCCGATCAAGGGCACGTACCTTGGTTTCAGGCTCCTCCCCAACTCTGGCCCTGGTCAGGGGGCCTGCAGGAGGCAACCAATCACTCTCACATCGATGTTTTTGTCTTTCCCTCTCTCTTCCACTATCTTTAAAAATCAATAGAAAAAATGTCCTCGGGTGAGGATTAAAGAAAGAAAAGTGATAGTTTGCTGAGCAGTGTGACAATTGCTGTCGGGGATACAAGAGCTGGTCAGAGCAGCTTGTTGGACATGCAGCATCCCGGGCATTTGTACACAATTAAAGTTTAGAAACACGGTTCTTAAGCTCTCCTTCCTGACTCTAAGCAGGTTTTCATTTGGGCTGAGAAAGCCATAGGAAACCACTGAGGGCAGACTCTTTAGAAACGGCTAAACGATGTGGCATGAAATATGAGGGCTCTAAGGTTTTGATGAGAGAAGAGCTCTCAGCACCATTAACGTCCTCATAATCAGAGCACTACATCATTTCACATTAGGTTAACATCCTTTGCTTTCCTGTCTTCTGTGTTGAACACCAATGAGTTCTGTAAGGACTAGGAGCAGGGCCTACTCCTGTTCTGCCTCCCTCTCAGCAATTTGTACCTTGTACATAAAATACATAAAGATTTGTTAAGTAAATGAACTCGTTCAACATCTTCCTCTTTGGTAATATGACCCTGGCTGGTATTTTTCCAGTCTTTTTTTTTTTTTTTTTTTTTTTTTTTTAGGGGAATTTTCTTAGCAAACACAGGACGTTCAGGATCAGGACATTCCTTGTTCCGGTCTCTACTGCAATGGACAGGGGCGGGCAAAAGTAGGTTTACAATGGTGAGTACACGAAACACAGAGTTTATGTAGCGATTGCAATCATCATCACCTGCCTGTCTTTTTCCATACCAACAACTGTCAACCTACTTTAGGCCGCCCTTGTATTGGGCGTGTGAATTGCTCTTCAGCTCCGTGGGAGGAGCGAGGAAAGCTGTGCCCGATCACACAACAGTAATCTGAGTCAAGGACAAGAAACAAGCCCTTCAGGAAGTGAGCCGATTAAATGTTATTTCCTCAGATATGAGGTTAATAAACAAAATTTGGTTAAAGAATTGAAACATGCCCTAGCCTGTTTGGCTCAGTGGATAGAGCGTCGGCCTGCGGATGGAAGGGTCCCAGGTTCGATTCCAGTCAAGGGCTCATGCCTGGGTTGCGGGCTTGGTCCAACGTGCAGGAGGCAGCCAATCAATGATTCCCTCTCATCCTTGATGTTTCTATCTCTCTCTTCCTCACCCTTCCTCTCTGAAATCAATAAAAATATGTTAAATTTTAAAAAAGAATTCAAACACTTTGGATTTTTACATTCCCTAAAGGGGTAGGCATCATGGATGTCCTGGGATAAAAATTTTAAAAAAAGGACCATGGGAAAAATGTGCCATCCCCATCAGGGTGGCTCACCTTTCGTGCCTTGCACATGATGTGAAAGCCAGCGGAGAGCCTTTCTGTTCTCTTTCCCCTTTTGTTGGGTGGTAAATACCAGCTGGAGCTTTGTGAGCAGTGAGTAATACACCTGGCACAGGGCCAACGTAACTGCCACCTGAAAACTTTCCACTCTGCTATTATTCTCAGCTCAGGAGTCGTGTGGTCCAAATGCATGAATGAAGGAACCTGCCCCCGTGGGCTCTCCTTCCCAGGACTTTTCCTATAGCAGCGAGTGCCTGGTTCAGCTACTCTCAACTCTCAACTGTGCTCCTGGGTGCCTATCTTACAATGGTTTCTTCTTGTTTCTCGGCACACATGTGGGTGGTCTCTCCGCTGGAGACACGAGGCTCATTTTTTTTTTAAATTGATTTCAGAGAGGAAGGGCGAGGGAGAAAGAGAAACATCAATAATGAGAGAGGATCATTGATCAGCTGCCTCCTGCATGATCAAGCCCGCAACCCCGGCATGTGTCCTGACCGGGAATCGAACCATGACCTCCTGGTTCATAGGGAGATGCTCAACCACTGAGCCACCGCGGCCAGGCATGAGGCTCATTCTTGAAGTTGAAAGCCCACTTGAGTGCCATCACAAGAGAAATATATTTACTGGTAGGACTGTCAACACAGTGGAGGCCACACTGACAGGTCCCTGCACGTAGACCTCAGGCTTTATTTTCAGGCTTCCAAGGGCCAGTAGCTGCCTCTCTGTCCCCGTGGCCACTTCCCTAAGCCCAGGGAGGCTGCTCTACCTATGCACAGAGCAGGCCTGAAGTTTAGGAGCTGCTATTACCCATGACCAATGAGCACTGGGGATTCATAACCCAGCCTCCTTGCCCCTTCGTCCAGGCCATCCTAAAGTGTCGGTGGTATGTTTCACAGAGGGGTTAAGTTCCTAGCACACCTGGATTAGCTGCATTCTTAATCCCTCCATCCTGCCACTCTCCTTACATTTCCTGCAACTCCAGAATAAACTGCTAGCCCTTGAATCTTTGTCACAGGGTCAGCTTCTGGGAAAACACAAAACAAGATGGTCAGCAGGCTCCTCCCAAAATTCTCACAGTGGATTCCAAAGCCAAATATCTGTCGTTTTAAAAATCACCCATAAAATGATTAAAAGTTGACCATTCAACCCTGGCTGGTGTGGCTCAGTTGGGTGGGTGTCACCCCCATGCATCAACAGGTTGCTGGTTCGATTAGGAGGCAGCTGATGGATGTTCCGCTCACATCGATGTTTCTCTCTCTCCTCCTCCTCCTCCTCTCCCTTCCTCTCTCTCTAAATATCAATAAAAATATATTTTTTGAAGTTGACAATTCATAGCTAGGCCAAGACTCAAATTTGCTAGATTTGAGACTCAAATTTGCTAGATTTAAGTTCCTCACTCACAGCTTCACTATTCTTCAAACTTGCTTCTTCCTGCCCTGAAAGTATTCTTCTGACTGAATGACCTCTGCCAGTAAAGGGTGTAACAGAATGCACTACCAATCATTTTAATGTGCTTTGAAGGTGAGGGCACAAGCCTCTGAATCATGATTCACAGGTGTTTTGCACCTGTGATGTACCAAGGGACCTTGGCCCTTTTGATGCCTATATTCAACTAGAATGCACTGTGTTGTGAAATCATTGTCAGTGGCTTGTCCACATAAATATTATTTTATTTATGTATGTAATCCTTTCTCACTGCTATTTGATTCCCCACTTGCCCCAAATACTGGTTTATTATTTTTCTTCTCTTTTGACTCACATTTCTCCCTCTATTTATATCCTGGCATTGTTCTTTTTATGACAAAATGATACAATCCCACATAATAGGCATACAGTGGATGCTATGTGCCCAACACATCCCTCTTGGGTCAGGGGACTCACTTGTGGCTGCTGATGGCTCACAACTCAGTTCCTCTTGAGGAATTGTCCTCAGCTGAAGGAAGCTACCTTGCCCAAGGTTATCCCTCCTTGGGGACAGCCAGCATCCAACAAGGCTCAGACCCTTTGTCTCAACTTAGAACAACTCTGAAGAAGCATCCCAGCTCCAAAGCTTGTGTAAGATCAGCGGAGGCCTCTTAGTAATTGCATCCTGCCTCACCTTCTCCCTTTGCCCAGTCCTGCTTTCCTTACTCCTCACAAGTATTGTTCCTGAGAGCACCCTCTGGTTAAACATCTGTGCAAAAATCTCAGGATCTCAGAGACTCTTCCCCAGTAACCCGACCTGTGACGGTTTCAGATAAAATTAGAAAATCAAGAGGAATAAAAATGTGCTCATTTAAATTTACTGTCATATGGGCACCCCACCTGGTATATGTAAAATGGTGTCATAAAAACTTGAATGGTGCCAGTATATATTTGTATATCCTACTACTAAAAATGTGTGGAAAATAAAGTGCATATTTTTGGTTGAACCATAGAAAACAAGTTTAACAGCAACTGACATATGGAAGGAGCTCAACAAATATTTCCTGAAATATGATTTACACTTGTCTCATAATTCAATGCTTCAAAGACTGTGTATTAAGCCCTAGCTGGTTTGGCTCAGTGGATAGAACATCGGCATGCAGACTGAAGGGTTTGATTCCAGTCAAGGGCACGTGCCTGGGTTGCGGGCTCAATCCCCAGTGGGGGGCATGCAGGAGGCAGCTGATCAATGATTCTCACTTATCATTGATGTTTCTAGCTCTCTCTCCCTCTCCCTTCCTCTCTGAAATCTATACAATTATATATATATTTTTTAAAATACTATTTTTCATTGTAAATAATTGCGTGTTCTTTAAGAAAAATGTTCACATTTTAATCCATATCCAGGTAAATAAAACAATTTAAAATAAAATAAAAATCTTTAAGTCCTAGCTGATTTGGCTCAGGGGATGGAGCGTCAGCCTGTGGACTGAAGGATCCCGGGTTCAATTCTGGTCAAGGACACATGCCTGGGTTGCAGGCTCAATCCCCAGTAGGGGATGTGCAGGAGGTAGCCGATCAATGATTCTCTCTCATCATTGATGTTTTCTCCCTCTCTCTTCTACTCCGAAATCAATTTTTAAAATATTTTTTAAAAATATTTCTTTAACTGCAGACATTAGCAATTTCATCAAGTAGGCATTATGGGTCAGTTTCTTTACCTGAACCCTCACTAAGCTACTACCATGATCATATCATAAAGTCAAAATCCCCAAGAATTGTCCAGAAAAAAAGACTTTATAAATAAGATGGCTTATGCTATCTAGCTGCTATTCATGCTGTACCTACATCTACTTTTCAACAATTGAAAAGATAGATGGTATGTAAACAATCTTTATTTTGTTGAATGAGAAGTTCAAAGTTCAGCATACCTGAAAATAACCCACCATTGTCCCTAATAGGTAGCCATTTCTTTCCCACAATCAACATGAACGCTCATTAGGCCCTCCCACCAATCACCATACAGATCTTCAATAAGCTCCCATCACTCCATTCTCTCCCATATGGGAATTTATGAAAATCTTTCCTGGTAACTTTTTCCAAACTCAGTCATATTTGGTGTAGTGGGTGGGGGACAAGTTTTAAAAAAGAAGTATCACTCCCAATTAATGAACTAATTAAAACATAAAAATAGAAAGCGAGCCAATGCTAAACTAAAGATGAGAAACAAAAGGAAGAAAAGGGAAAAGGATTATGTTTCTGAAACGGTATTTCCCACGCCTTTGGCATAGGCACATCTGTTGGTATTGTTTCCTTTAAATGCAGCCCTTCAATTGCTAGCTACTCAAATTCCTTATTAGTTAGGATCATGTAGTAAATAGACCTCAAAATGTAAAATGCTCAAGCCTAATAAAAGTTTATTTCTGGTGCACACAAGTTACTTCTGGGTGGTGGATGTCTCTTCATACTCAGGCCCCTTTGTGTTATGTTATGTTTTATCATGTAGCTCCCACTTCCCTGAGGCCTCCCTTTCATCAGCATCCAACCAGTCAAGGAAGAAATAGAGCAAGGATAAGACATCCCTATTTCATAAAAGGCTTGGCTCAGACATGGCATAAATCACTTCTGCACATGTTCCGTGGGTTAGAATCCACTCTACTAACTGCAAGGGAGACTGGGAAATGTAGTCTAGCTGCGTGCCCAAGGAGAAGTGGAAACTCATTTTTGCTGAAAAGCTAGGAGACCCAGACACAGAGCCTTTGTGCAGCTTAAGGAAACAAGCAAATGCCAAGCTTCTTGAACCGTATTAGAAGGATCTTAAAGGCGACAGACAGTTGGCTGACTGCTAGAGCCAGTCAAATGGGAAACCACCTTCTTCAACTCTCCTCAGTGTGCCTAAAACTCAATACCTGAAAATAATGCTAATCTTTCAGTAATCGTTCTACCAATACACCAAAGGAGGCCCCACAGTAAAGCGCTTTTTCTCTCCAAGACAGGATGGATGGCTCTGAGGGGCTGAATGAAGAATTAATTTGGTCTTTCCCCCTTTTCCCTTCTAATGAAACAGTCACATTGTTTGAAAAGGTTTCTGAGATCATTATCCGGATGCCTCATCACTCTGCCACCACTACTCTGGGCACTAGAATTTCAATCATAAAACCCTGTGAAACTTAACCCGTTCGTTTTCTTTAACATCTTTAACCAACAGAATAAACTCTTTATATAAAACGACAGTTAAGAAAAGGATCACGTCTCTTGACCAGATCCTACAAGAAAACAGTGAACCTTTCATTTCCACATTCAAGCTGCAGATCAGAATTTAATCTGCAGATGACAACTTTGTGGTTAATGGTATTTTTTTCACTTACTCGCTCTTCCAGATGCATGACAGAGAATAATTGCTCATTCTGAAGATGGCTTCACTGGGAAAGAGCTCGCAACCCATACTGTATTTTACGTTTTTAGTGCAAAAAGGACATACCTGAGGGGAAATGTGATCAGGTTGATAGGAGTCAAATGAAACTGTCTGTGTAGGAGGGTTTTGCTCTGTAGCCTCAATGGTTAACTCAGGCGTGTCTATACATTGAAGAGCCGAACAATAATTAAGTGAACATCACCATACCAGATATTATCAGTGTTTACCAGTAGTGTCTGCTCATATTTACAAATCACTTTATAATGTGCAGGGGAGTATCTTACCCCAATTATTTATTTGTAACTAGTCATACAGCATGGGTGGATAATCTTTTTTTTTTTTTAATTGCTGGTTCATCCTCTAAAGCAAAACCAACCTTGTAATTAATTTAGAGTTGATTTTCCTGAAAGACACATTAGGCATCAAAATGACTTCCCTTTTCACCTAATCAAAGAAAGCAAAAATGTGCAACATGCTTACAAAATACTTTAAAATATCTATAATAATAAAAGCGTAATATGTTAATTAGACCGGACGTCCTTCCAGACGAAGCTGGGGCTGGGAGGGAAGTCTGAGTCCTGGGTGCCTGCTGGCAGCCGGGGGAAGGAAGACTTACTCTTGCACGAATTTTGTGCATCAGGCCTCTAGTACTTTATAATGCCCTAGCCAGTTTGGCTCAGTGGATAGAGCATCGGCCTACAGACCAAAGGGTCCCAGATTTGATTCTGGTCGAGGGCATATACCTCAGTTGTAGGCTCCTTCCCAGCCTGGGCCCTGGTGGTGGCTCATGCAGGAGGCAACCAATCGATGTGTTTTTCTCACATCGATGTTTCTCTCTGTCTTTCCCTCTTTTCCACTCTCTCTAAAATCAATGGGAAAATATTCTCAGGTGAGGATTTAAAAAAAAAATATATATATATATATATATATATATAAACACTTTATTTCCACACCGTGGGCAGTTAAGAGAGAAGGGAACAAATAGGAAGAGGTGGGAGCAAAGGGTAGGAAGTAGAGACATAAAAAGGGAAAGGAAAACATGAATGACAAAGGAAGGACATGAGGAAAAAAGTAGGGGACATTTGGACAAACTGAAGAACAAAGGCTACCTAGCAGGGAAGGGATTGGGGAAAAGGTTTTCTCCAATATTGTTGCCGTTATAACCAGTGCAACACTAAGGCCAAATGAGATCAAGTCCAAAGTAGCTCTAGCTATGGGCAGAGGCTTCCTAGGTTGCTGTAAACTCTATGAAGAGTCATGTCTCTCCAGGCAGAAAGATATTCTCACTTAAGTGATTCCTCATAATTTACTTCTTTAGAATTTCATAGATTATTTTTTTTAATTGACATAATTTACACACCATCAAATTCATTTTTTAAAAGTGTAGAGATCAGAGCTTTTGTGAAATTCAAGGTTATGCATCATGACCATTACTTAATTCAAGAATATTTTTATCACCCCTAAAAGAAACTGAATATTCATCAGCAGTAACTCCCTATTCCCTCCTCCTATCAGCCTCTGGAAACCAAAAATTTCCTTTATGTCTGCATTGGTTTGCATATTCTGGAAATTTCATATGGATGGACACACAATACGTGGTCCCACAATATGTGGCCCTTTGTGTATGTCTTCTTTCACTTAGCATGCTCTGAGATTCATCCATGTTATAGCATATATAGCACTTCATTCCTTTTTATAGTTCAATAATATTCCATTGTATGGACATGTCAAATTTTCTTTATCCATTTATCAGTTGGTGGCAATTACACTGTTTTTTAACTGTTATGAATAATGTTGCTTTGAACATTCCTGTACATATTATTGTGTGACTATGTTTTCAATTTTCTTGAGTGTATGTATGTCTCATCATACCACACTTGTCATTGTTTAACTTTTTTAAAATATATTTTTATTGATTTCAAAGAGGAAGGAAGAGGGAGAGAGAGATAGAAGCATCAATGATGAGAGAGAATCATTGATTGGCTGCCTCCTGCATGCCACCCACTGGGGATCAAGCCCGAAACCCAGGCATGTGCCCTTGACCGGAATGGAACCTGGGACCCCTCAGTCTGCAGGCCGACGCTCTATCCACTGAGCCAAACCAACTAGGGCTCATTGTTTAACTTTTTGATTATAGCCATCCTGATGGATGTGAAATGTTTCTTATTGAGGATTGGAGTTTGTTTTTGTGTTTTTTTGTAGTTTTATAGGGAGATTTCATGAAATGAAGTTAGCTGCTATGCATTAAAAAGAGAAAGAGCTATTTTTATAAACATAGTAAGCTTTGGGAGGTGGGGGAGTTTCATATAATTTCTTACTATTTCTAAAAGGTATTGTTTTTTAATCCCTTGGAAGTGATCTTAAAGATCAAGAGGATACAACCTTGTACTAAAATCAAGAATCGTTCACATATATGGTTATTTAAGCTCCATTTGAATATTTCCAGTGACAAAATAAACTCATTTCTCCAAGAAGCTGTTCATCATTTCAATTAGTATTTAGCCGTGACTACAGTCAAGTTCTCCCATTGAACCAAAATCTCCTGCCAGCCATTTTTTCTAGGTCTACTTTAGGAGCAACATCAAACAACTCTGTAGACATCCTAAGGTTACAGCTCTTCATTACAGGAGGACAATTCTACCTTAAATTCTTCCCCTCTATGTCCTAATCCTCAGTCCCGCAGGATACCATTAATGATTAATGGGAATTTTCTGCCTCATTTTGGCCTTTTTTTGATATTTATTATTTTTTTTTATTGCTTAAAATATTACAAAGAGTAGTACATTTGTCTCCTTTTTCTCCCCCTTGACCTTCCCCCAGCCTCCCCTACCCCCCAGTGTCTTGTGTCCATTGGTTATGCTTATATGCATGCAAACAAGTCCTTTGGTTGATCTCTTACCCCCTCCCGCCCCCCCACCCCTCATTTTGACCTTTTGAGGAGCCATAAAGATTCCCATGTGGCTGCAGAGGAATGAGCAGGGGGAAGACTGATGAAAAATGAAGCAAGTGAGGTAGTCAGTGGCCATATGTGCAAGATCTTACAGGCCTTCTTCTCAGAAGACAGTGAGCAAGAAAATGACATTGTTAGTTGTACATTTTAAAAAGATTATTCTGGCTGCCCTATGGAGAATAAAATGTAGGAGGGCATGAGTGGAAGTTGGAAGACTTATGTACTGTACACACCTTAAGTTGAGCTCTGATGAGTCATGCCCTGGTATAGTACTCTCCCTTGAACGCAGGCAGATCCTGTGACTTGCTTCTAATGAACAGAATGTGGAAAGGTGATGGGAGTCACTCTGATGATTATGTTACATTACATAAGACTTCATCTTAGCAGACTGAAATGTGAGAAATTCTCCTGATTGTGGTGATTTTTTTATTGTTTTCTGAGTGGGGTTTTTTTTTAGAAGTTAAAATGTGTATTTGTTTTTAATTACAGTCTACTTTCAATATTAATTTGTATTGTTTTAGGTGTCCATGCAAGACATAATGGTGACTTGGACCTGGAGAGTAGCCATGGAGATGGGGAGAAGTAGTTTGACTTGGGATGTGTTTAAAACATAGAGTCTATACATTTTGCCAATAGCATTTGACAGTAACTTATATATTGCATGTGTGAGAAAGAGAGGAGTCCAAGATGACCCCAAGAATGGCTCCATAAATACCAATACTTATAAAACTCAATTGATTTCTATTTTGCCCATCTTATGTATCAAATCTGGTCAATCCTTGTTGACATGCTATATATAGCACCTCTTCCAAGAATGCACTTGACTCTTTTCTAAGCCAGAAAATACTACCCACCTTCAAGGTTCAGTAAAAATCTGTCCCTTATGTGAGGCCTCCCTCATGCAGTGTAGTTGCTTAGCTTTTTTGCTCCCTGTCTTAGTCAGTTTGGGTTGCTGTCACAGAATTACACAGATTGGTGGCTTGTAAACAACAGAAATTTATTTCTCATGGTTCTAAAGATTGGGCAATCCAAGGTCAACGCACCAGCAGATTTGATGTTTGATTCAGATAACTGCCTTCTTGTTGTGTCCTCGTATGAGGAGAGGAGCAAAGGACCTCTGTGGGGTCTCTTTTATGAGGGCAGTAATTCCATTTATGAGGACTCCACATTCATGATCTAACCATCAGAATTTCACACTCATGATCTAACCAGCTACCAAACATCCCAGCTCCAAACACCAACACACTGGGGATTAGACTTCAACATTTGAATTTGTGAAGGACACAAACATTCATTCTGCAGCACTCTCCCAGAACATTGCTCAAAAATGCTCTACAGAATTTGTCTCATGAACTGTAACATGTTTCTACCTCTGACTCCTACCCCAGGTAGATATCTCATATTTTTTATCTTTATATTCCAAAAGCCTCGGACAGAGTCTGAGAAAACTCAGGAAATATTCAAAAGTTTGATAAATAAATAATTGCAGTTATTCTGAAACATTTGAAGTCATCAGATTAACTATTTTATCTGATTCTGTCCTTTCATATCAACGGAGTTCATCGTACTATATGACCAGCTAAAGCAGAAAAGGCACATACTAATAAATGTAATCACAACAATGTTAACTTCATAATCTTACTTAGACTACATATACTGTGCATATGTGTGCATATGCTTGTGTGTGTGAGAGCGAAAGATAGATGATAGATAGATAGATATTGTATGTGTGAGAGAGGAGTCCAAGATGACCCCAAGAATGGCTCCATAAATACAAATACTTATAAAAATCAATTGATTTCTATTTTACCCATCTTATGTATCAAATCTGGTCAATCCCTGTTGACATGCTATATATAGCACCTCTTCCAAGAATGTACTTGACTCTCTTTTCTAAGCCAGAAAATACTACCCACCTTCAAGGTTCAGTAGAAATCTGTCCCTTCTGTGAGGCCTCCACCATGCAGTGTAGTTGCTGTCACAGAATTACACAGGCTGGTGGCTTGTAAACAACAAAAATGTATTGATAGATTGATAGAGAGGATTCCATAAGCTGACATTTTTTCATGCAATTTAAATTGCAGATTCAGCATTTACCTTCTTGATTTATTGTTTTCCAGCCTTGTAGAAGGATAAAAGTAAAGTTTTTAAAAAGACTTTTAAGACTGATTCTTCAACTACTCACATATGTGAAAAAGGGATGAGTGCTGGTTCCCTTTAGAAGAGGAAAGGAATGTTCCAATATAAAAAATGTGGCATTCGTGGGCTATGGTTTGTTCAAACGCACTGGCATGACTTTCCTGGCTTCAATCCAATTGTATGATGCATTCAGAAGCCCTGTGCCTACTCATAAAATGTCTCAGATCAAAGACTTTGAAAATTGTTTAGGAGCTTTAAGTGTCTTAAACACAGCAATGTTGTCCATTTATTTTGGGACCAAAGGTTCAATATTGAACCTGATAGGCCAGTGATTATAGTTCCTCTAATTCTAGAAAACACACACACACACACACATGAGGGCAAGTAATGTGAAAGGCTTAGAGGAACCTGAGTCAGTTTACCCTTTGCCCTAAAGTGTTCATTTTCCTACTCTTTTCCTTCTCTGACACCCAAATTCTCCAATAAATCACAAATATGTAATTGCTGTCACTTGTGAAACTTTTTGGCAGTAAGACTTATGACCTGAAGCATGATGGAATTTCTGTCTCTTCCATTAAAAACGATGCTCCAAGCAGCCCTTCCCTTTGGTTAGAGTTATTCACAGATTGGAACCAAATCTGCAATGCCAAGCCCAGAAGAAAACCAGACCTAAAAACAACGGAATGGGCTTTCCACGGACAAAATCAAGAAGCAGAACACATGTAGGCTGCTCAAAAGCTAACTTAACCTAAACGCAGTTCTTACTTAGACAAGGATGGGATACCAATTGATAGTCACTGCTATGCCTTTACCAGTGTGGGTTAAAGCCAGCCAAGAAAGTAAGTCTCCAAATTTGACCTATGGTACTTTATAGATATTCAAACAACTCTCATTGCTGAAAATGGCTAAGAATTAGAATCTATTTTTGGAAGACACATGTAGTATATTCATTAGGCCTCTCATAGCGCTATCAGTGACTCTGCTAAGGGAATATCCCATTCAGAGCCAGAAAGAATGCTCTTTAAAAGACACAAGCTTGCCCTGGCCAGTGTCCTCAGTGGTTAGAGTGCTGGCCCGTATTCTGCAGGATTGCAGGTTTGATTCCCAGTTAGGGCACATACCCAGGTTGCAGGTTTGAGTGGTTATGGAAGGCAACCAATCAATGTTTCTCTCTCTCTCCCTCTCCTTTCCTCTAGCTCTAGAATCAATGAAAAACATATCCTCAGGTGAGGATTAAAACAAACAAACACATAAATTTTTAAGATGCAATACACGCCCAGCCACTGAACCATGCAGGACAGGCAAGAGTATTTCAACATATTAACAATACGCATGGCAATACCAGTGGGTTCCAGCTAAATATTCGCCTTGCCCCAAAGGGCTTCTGAGTGCTTGGCCATGGATGCATTAGTGGATTCAGGAGTGCAATGGAGAATGCAAAAGGTATGGAAGCAAAGGCATGCTGAGCCTTCCACCCCACACCCCTCACCTGCCCCTTTCCTTGCTGAACCTTGGATGCCTTCCCCTGGGGAGGCCCAGCCACAGAGGGGTGCCATGCCAGAGGCAGGGCCCAGCGTCAGTGATCAGCCTGAATTAGCCCGGCTTGGGAAATAGAGAAGTGAAGAGAAAAAAGAGGTTCTTCAATTCAGCCGGAGTCAGGGAGGGTCACCCGCAGAGTGAAGAGGAGGCCCTTCCTTCACGTTGCCTCAAATTACATCTGTCCGCACATGCATGCAAAATGCCGCTTAAAAAATAAATGAGGTTAATTTCTCTTTACGGGTTCCCTTTCATCTCGGGCTTTCAAAGCACTTGGCCACAAAAGATCCCCATCGTCACTCATTTTGGGTTTTGTTTTGTGTGTGTGTGTGTGTGTGTGTGTGTTTAATCTAAATATAAGCTGAGGACCCGACGGGTTCAAGTTCGGTAAAGCCCTTTGAAATTTTGAGAGAAAAAAGTACTGGAGGGGAAAAAAGAGGATCATTATAAGATCCAAGGGCCCCACCGAGGACCACACAGCCAGAGCACACCTGTTCTGGGGGAAAGGCCACGCCTCCACTCGGATGACAAGCTGGCTAATTAAAATCACAAAACCAGCCGGGGAGATGGAGAGTGGTAACTAAAACGCCCTAACCCCCAAAACACCAACACTCAGGACTGACTCACACAGGCTGCATCAGATTGTCTCCAACAGGCACTGGGGAAAAAAGAAATTCCAGTCCAGGCCGCCCTCCATCTCCTGACCCAGTAAACTCCACATCTGGGGAGCTGACACATCCCTGACTCGCTGCCGCCTCCGCAGAGGCCCAGCGCGGGGAGAGCCAGCGTGGCCTCCCGGGGATGGGAATGCCGTTTGCCTGTGTGTTTTTCAAGCGGAGGGAAGACTCAGAGTCCCCCGGTTCCAGCACGTGACTCACTAGTGAGTGTTTGTTTTTTTGGATTCTGGGTTTGAGTCACCACTCTTCCTGCTGTTGGTCTTCTCAGCCGAGGGGTAACGACGGACAAGAGCGGATGAGAGATGTCTGTGATGCTTCAGGAACCTGAAAGCTGGTCGGTTCGGTTGGCAGTTGTATCCGCCCGTTGATTTTGAAGATGGGTCTTTTCTCTGTAAACAAGAATACAGCATTTATAAATAACAGCGGGAAAGAGGAAGGAGGGGAAAGGAAGAGAAGTCAGTCTGCAAAGGATGTGATTGAGGTAAACGGAAGTAGAGTGTAGTCAAAGTAAAAATAGACAACTGCCTGTTTGTCGGCTAGAGGAGGGATGGGGCTGCTGAAGCTGACCGCACCCTATGCGTGCTGCCTTCTGGCACTTTCCTCCCTGGCCTGGGCGTGTGGGTGGGGCGGGGAAGTGAGGCAGGCAATATCATTGAACAATTCTGGAATCTGAAAGACCATCGTGGCCCTGAAAGGACATCTTCTTGATGTCCTTCCCATCAGTGCTATGCCTGAAAAGGACCTCCCAGCAGGGGAGACTCTATAAGGTCCCACTGCCATGCTGAGACCAGGTGCTAAAAAACACCAGCTTTAGAGAGCAGAGTGGTGCAGCCGAAGCGTGCTGGGCCCATAAAAAACACTAGCTTGAGAAAGGGATCTTGTTACCGGAATGGGGACCTGGTCCTGAATAGGTCTGCCTAGGACCAGCCAGTAGTATATGGGTTCTTGACTTCATGCAGGAAAAATTTCACAATGCGAGTCCAGGTGAATTTCAGAGGATGTTCTCTGGGGCCAGGGAAACGAGGAAAGGCTGGGGACATGAGCCCAGGCTGGTCTGCGCTGGCTCACGAAAAAGTCAGAGAAAAGGGGGCCTTGGGGACAGGTTCCGGGGGTTTGTCTGGGACAAACTGCTGCTGCCCATTGCTGCCCTGGTTGTAAGACTCTTGGGGGGGAGAAGGGGTCCCTTATAGTTCAGGAGTTGCAGGCCTGTGGGGGAAGAAGAGGGCGGAGAGCTGGGTGTGTTCCTGCGTAGGAGAGCCAGCACTGGGTCCTTTGTCTTTAGGCTTTGATTTCTCTCTTGCAGGTGGGAATCTTAGGGGGGATCTCAGGGGAGGTTTCAACAGAACAGTCACCAGTTTTCTAGGTGTGCTCCTCCAGGGTCCTGGTCTCCGCTGATTGGTCAGTGTCAGGGCAGAGGGTCGTTAGTCATTGCAGCTGGTCCTGGTGTCTTCTACCTAGTTTTGTTGCTTTTCTGAGCCTGGAGCTGAAATACAACTGAGGCCTAGATGTCCTCTCTAGGGAGGCGGCCTGCTGTATCTGCTGTAAATTGCTCTGCCAGTTTGTTCAGCTGTCTCAGTTTCCCTGTTCTACTTGTCTTGGCTTACTGGCCTGTCTCATTCTGACAGTTTGGGGCACCCCAACAGCTAGTTTTTCTTTCAGTGGCATTGGCCAAGACATCAAGCCACTTAAGATGGTTGACTGAAAAAAAAAAAAAAAAAAAAAATGGTGACGTCTAGCCTACATGGCTCAGTGGTTGAGCATCGATCTAAATCTATGAACTAAAAGGTCACGGTTCAATTCCCAATCAGGGCACATGCCCGGGTTGTGGGCTCAATCCCCAGTCTGGGGCGTGCAGAAGGCAGCCAATCAATGATTCTCTCTCATCATTGATGTTTCTATCTCTCCCTTCCTCTCCCTTCTCTCTTCCTCTCCCTTCTCCCTTCCTCTCTGAAATCAATAAAAATACTTTTTTAAAAACAACAACAACAACAACAAGGTGATCACAAAACAAATAGGTTTTGATCTTATGGACAGCTCAACTGGATCTGACTATTTAGCAACAGGCATTCCATTTTCCCTTTTAGAAAGCAGAGAGATTGCAAATGAATAGAGCTTCAACTTTTCAGTTGGTTTGAATGTGGAAGTCAAAGCTGGGCCTTTTGTAAGCAGTAGGAGGCTGGATACTATGTCTGCTTTCTGGCATATATAATTAAAGATATCTGCCCACACATTGTCCCTGCATTAGGGACTTTACAAAGCTCGGAACAACAGAGCCCCTGCCCTACCACTCCAAGTCTTAGTCAACCTACATAAATCCTTGGTAGAAATGTGATGATAATGAAAACTAACCCTGTTGTCCCTCTAGGTTGAGTCACAACGGAAGGAAGAAGTATTATTTAATTCAAAACATTCTCATTTGGGGCAGAAAAAATTATAATGTACATCACCACCAAATAGAAAACAAAGATTATAAACAGGGCTCTTTTCCTAGGACTTGGTGTCTTAAAACAAAAGGCTTCATTGTTTGCAGAATATTTTTTACATTAATGTCTCAGTTTCTTCTTTTAAAGGGAATTATCTGAAGATATTATAGAACTTCCTGAACTACTCATTCATTTAAAAGATGCCTGAGGCCTATTCCAAAGCAAAACAAAACAATTAACATACACCCCTGATTGTGACTTTATGCTTAACAAACCTGTTGTTTATGACACAGCTTTAAAAATGCCCTTGAAAATGTGAAGCCCTGAGATTTGACTCTGGCAGACAGAGTTATGAAACTTTTTCAGAATAATTCTGTTCTGAACCTGCTCAGTCTTGGGTACCACTTCCTGGAAAGGGCACTGATGAGATGTTCTCAGAACTTATGACTACCCATCAGTTTGCTTCCGTGCAATAACAGAGCTGACTGCTCAGTTGAGAATACCCAAGAAGTAGACTCCCAGGGGTAATGTCTTTTCTGTCATCCTCCTTCTTTAGCCTTAGAGTATCAATATAAAGTTAGACACCTGACCCAAGCCAGGCCAAATAGAGTACTGCCTTGGAATTTTTCACATTGAAGTACGGCCAAGAATCCCATATTCTCTTGTATGATAGCATGCGGTCTGAAATTTGAAGGTATGGTGTTCCTTACAATATTGAAGAAGCCAATCTTCAGTGGTAATAATAATAATAATAAATTCATTAATTAAATAAAACAAAAAACCTGACACCTAGAGAGGTAAGTCAGAGAAGTAGAGAAGTGTTGGCTGCATTTGAGTTTTTGGTTCCATTTGTCCCTAAGATCATTCAGCTGTCTTAAAGTAAAAGATATCACAGAATCTATTAAAAGAATTATTATCATCATCACCATCCCTTTTTGGCCTAAGCTACTTAGGTTTCTAACATACCAAAAAAAACAATCCTACTAAATCCATTGATTGAGTTGGTTGTGAAAAAAAATATGAATCAAAGTTGCCAATATATATTTATCAAAGAAAATTTGATCCAAGGGACTATAGAGAGATATTCATTTATAATGTTAAGGATCTTTCAACAAATGTCTGGACAGCACACATGGATGGTGTGCCATCTTTATAGGACCATAAAACTAGGAGATGGCATGTCTACCCTTCTAGTAGCTTAAAGTCTTGTCTGAGATATAGTTAGCTTTGTTTCCTTGGGATATAGTGTTTCTTGTTTACCCACTACAAGAACAGGAGCTTACACAGGCAGGGATATTGGTTTTGTTAATTAACAAATGGTGCTTTGCATATACTAGGCCCTCAAGAAAAATGTACTAAATGAATAAACTAACCTTTGTCTGTGTCTTAATCCTATTGGGTGTGTTAGCTCTTCAAGAGTGCTAAGTTTAGAGACAGAAGATAACAATAAAATTGAAAAAAGGGAAGATAGATACTAAGGTACTTGGGGCCAAAAGCAGGCTAGAAGGTCGAAGAGAACTAGTTTTCAATTTAACAAGTTGGAAAGCTTTTGCTAACACTTCTGATTCAGCAATAAATCAACAGATGAAGCAGATGTATCTCTCTTCATTTCACCCCAACTTAATCTTTATTTTACTTACTGCTGATTATACAAATATGCATTCTTTCCTTCTTTTACTAATAGCATCCTTTTCGTTTTAGCTCAGCAAATGGCAGCCCAACCAAGGACCACATTTTCCAGCCTCCCTTGCAGCTAGGTAAGATCACGTGACTAATTTTTGGCCAATAGGATGTCCAATAAGGTTACTATATGCCCCTGGTCTAGAACATGGAACTTTTCTGGAGTAGGTACATGACCTAAGCAGAGCCAACCAGAGTCCTTTGGGGAGATGAATAGGAGTGCAAAAGGAGAAGGATAATTTTCTCTTTTCTATGATTGCTAGTTAGTAAATTTAGCTCAGCCATGGCATCATTGCCTAAGAATTAAGCCAGTTTGGAAGTATGAAGAGCCATGAGGGGAGGAAAGGAGGTCTTGAGCAGAGTTGGAATCCTTCCAGTAACAGGAAATAATTAGTTGCTTTGGTATCTCAGCTAAATTGTATTTTTGTCACTTGCAACTAACAGAGTCCTGACTAATACAAGAGTAACCAAAGATAAGATTAAAAAGTAGATATAGTTGTGTTGTGGTGGCCTAAATGCCAGATAAAGAAGTTTGGACTTGTTTTTTAAGATTACAAGATGAGCCATTTGAATTAAGAGGTTGTTGAGGTGGTATACCATGGTGCAGTGGAAAGAGCACACCCAGATGTAACTTCCAGGCTTATCACTTCCTAGTAATGGACCCTATGCAAATCCTCGGCCATTGTTTCCTCATCAGCAGAGAGGGGCAATGCCACATACCTTACTGGGTGGCTGCGTGGAATATATTAAATAATATATTGAGCACTTAATAGGATGTCTGGCACATTATAGGCACAATAACTCTTCTTATGGTGATCATGGTAGTGACAATGGTGATAGAAGAAGATGAAGGAGAAATGAGTGAAAGGGCTACTCCTGGACTAGGTTGGCGGAAGTGGAAATGAATAAGAAGAATGGTACAAGAACCATTGGCAAGCATCAGCAGGACAATATGCAGTCTGGAACTGGGAAGTGAGAAAGAGGGAAAGCCCATTATGATCCAAATTTAAACTATCTGTTGAATTGACTTATTCCTGAACTTTTTCTTCTTTTGCATCCACACACCCCAAAATAGGAAGACAACCATGAAAACCAACTCTCTGTATGTGTATGTGTTTGTGTACAGGAGGAAAAAGAAGCTAACGATTTCATTGAGCGTTCTTCTGATCCAGTGCCAACAGCTACATAATTTGCCTTAGGCAAAATTAAAATTGAGGCCCTTTGTTTAAAAAAAAAAAAATCAGGAAAACAAGCTTTTTTCCTTTCTTTCAGGGTCTCTCTCTTGATCTGTTGTGTAGGGTTTTTTGTTGTTGCTGTTTGTTTGTTTTTGCTATTTAGTGTCACCTTACCTCAGGCATAGGGATACTCACAGTGCCAGTAGAAACCTCCCAGGTATCTGGGGTCCTGCCCTGCAACTTGGCGAGTAGTGCTCCACTCTGATCCTTCCCATACGTGTGCCCAGGCCCCATACTAGAGCGAGGGCAGCAGTGGTCACTGGGCAGGGATGTGGGAACAGGCACATAAGAACTGGTCCTGGGAGGCCAAGAGGTGATGGGAGGTGGACTGTGGGTGAGTTGAGGTTCCAAGCTCCAATGTCCCATTGGACTTCAATTAGAAAATACAAAGTCAAAGATAAGATTATTGTAAAAATTCCAGATGGTGACCACAGAGTATTAAATGCCAAACATGTGGTCCCCTTACGTAATTTTATGTGTCAACCTGAATGGGCCATGGGATGCCCAGGTATTTGGTCAAACATTATTCTGTGAATTTCTATGAGGGTATTTTTGGATGAAATTAACACTTGAATCATGGATGGATGTCATCCAATCCGTTGAATAAAACAAAAAGGCTGACCCTCCCCCAAGTAAGAGAGAGTTTTTGCTGCTTTCAGACTCCAACTGAAACATCAGCTCTTTCTGGATCTCAAGCCTGCCAGCTTTCAGACTGGAACTTACACCGTTGGCTTTCCTGGTTCTCAGGCGTTCAGACTCAGACTGGAACTAAACCATCAGCTCCCCTGGGTCTGCATCTTTCCAGCTCACCCTGCACATCTTGGGATTTGCCAGCCTCCCTAACTCCATAGTCACACCAGCCAATTTTTTATAATACAGCGCTCTCTCTCTCTCTCTCTCCATACACATGCATCCTATTGATTGTGTTTCTCTGGAGAATCCTAACTAATCCACTTTCTGAGTGCTAGGGCTTTGTGTGACTACACTGGTCACATATCCATGAAGCTGGCCCTGTTTTTATTTTCCTCACATGCCACTACATATGAGGGAGGGAGAGAGGAAGGGAGGGAGAGAGAGGGAGAGAGAGAGACTAGTGAAGAAGAAATTGCTTTGGTTTTAATGAGCTACTTAGTAATGTCTTGCTGTCATCATAAAGTACAAATACATTTTTTATATATAAAAATAAAAGTACAGACCCCATAAGACAGCTTACAAATTCTAGTGACCAACAATCACATATTGAAACCTATTGTTCTAGAAAAATATTAATTTCATAGACAGAAGGGGGAAACATCAGAAATAATAACTGAACCAGTACCTGTATGTTAGTCCAACCCTCCTCCATGGGCACATTTTGAACTGTGAGACTGCAAGGCCTTATCCAAAACCCTGGGGCCAGATGTTATCTTGGATTTTTTATAAAAGTGCTACAGTGTAAGTATTTACACCGCCAGCAGACTCTGGGACAGCCCTGAAATACATGAACATTTCTGCAGTAAAACACGTGAATATTTATGCTCGTTGGTCAAAGACTGTAAATAACCTTCTGTCATTCCAGGTAAGATTTTGTTTTCAATGAGTCCAGGTGAGGTCAGATTTTGCTGCCAAATGATTTACAAAAACTCCGTTTGTAGAGCTTTCTGGATTTTGGAAATGCAGGCCAGGTTAGTGGGTCTGTAGTTCCTGTTTCCTTGGTTGGCCTCCCCTGCCATTCCTATGCCCATTCTGACAGCAGTGAACTTGCGAACAAAATGAGAGAGGAGAGCTTGCCTGGAGAGCAGCTAGTGATACACAGAAAAGGTCGAGAGGAAGGCTTAGGGTTTAATGTTGTAATTGCCTTCCACACCTTTTGGCCCAGACACTGAGAGCAACGTGAGCCAACAAATGAATCAGAACCAAGGTGCAGGAAACAAAAATCCCCATGGCCTCTCCTGGAGTAGTTCCCTCATGCCCCGTAGCACACACACAGAAACTTCCTCCTAAGGCCTCCCACATGGGAAAAGTCATCCAGCTCTTTACGGAATAGTCATATATGCCAACGGAGTTGTCCTTAAACTTAGAGAAAGAGCTTTCAAGAGACGGTCTCCAACATCCAGCCACAGGTTAATCATATGGAAGCATGATCTTAAATACATATATTAGTATACTAAATGTAATTATAACTGGCTACCTCATATTTCCTCAGCATATCTCTAGTCACGCTCGCAATTTAGTCGGTATCTTAAAATATACCTAGGGGTCTTATGAGCATTCTATGGCACGATCTTGGGAATTCTCAGACATGTGGCCATTGTATGAACATTGTTCAAGGTCTTCTTTAGAGGATGTCATTTTCAAGCAGTTGAACATTGCTCCTGTGAAAGGTAAAGGAGGACTTTGCCTACAGGGACCCTTCTGCATGGTGGTGTCCTCTCATGCATCTTGGACTCTCACCTACCCTTGAAGGTCCAAGGCCAATGCCACCACATCTACCAAAACCAGGAACACAGTCTTACTAGATTCCTCCAGGCGAAAGGGAATTCACTGACATCTGAGTTCTCACTGATTCTGTGCCTTTTATGTAGCATCAATTGCCTTTTACCGTGACACATTATATCCTCTCCTTAAATATAACTGTTCTTTCTTGAAGGCACTCATTTTTACATCTGCAACTACTTTCAGACTAAGACCTTAAATGGAAGTAAATACCTAATAATGTTCTTTTTTTGTTTTTAATCCTCACCTAAGGACATGCCTTTACTGATTTTAAAGGGAGAGGGAGAGAGACAAAAACATCAATGTGACAATGAAACATCAATTGGTTGCCCCCTGCACTTGCTCAGGCCAGAGATCAAAGCCCAAGCTGGGTACGTACCTTGATCAGGAATCAAACCCGGTCAAGGGCACATACCTTGTGGTGTACAGGACAAATGATGCTCCAACCAACTGAGCCACACTGGTCCTGGAAATAATGTTCTTAATAAATCAATAATTTTGGATTTAATTTTCCTTGTGTGGTAATTTAAGTTAAAAATTCCTAGTAGTCTAGTAATTTGTGCATTTTTTAGCAGCTGTTCAACAAATATGTTAAATTGTGTAACCAATTGTGTATTAAAGATTTTTCCTCTCTTTGTTACCAATATCTTATTATGGTATTGCTTGTTGTTATGAATACTTGTACACTCCACTTTATCAGTATTTGTTTCCTTATGAGTACCTTGAGAAAATAAATCCTATCTTACAGAGGATCTCTGATGAGTTATTGGCGAAACTAAATTAGAAAGATAGAGTGAACTTATTAAAAAAGGAAAGAGATTATTCAGTAATTACTCAACATCAGTCACCACTGATTATGCAATAGTGAAAGTAAGTCTTAAAAGCGAGAGACTCGAAAAGGAGTCAGCAAATTAGACTATAAGTGGAATGTGCAAAAGAAGTAGGATAGTCATTTTCAGGATCACAGCTGTCCCTCGAAACTTAACCAACCACAGTATTCAAAACACTGGAGTATGTATAGGAATAAATGTTATGTTGGTTCACATTAAGTCAGGGCACTGAAGTGCTGAAATTCAACCAGGAAAACTACACAATCCCCATTGCTTAAAGAAAGAGAAAGAGAAGCAATTTATTCATCATTAGTAACAATCATTCATGTATTGCTGCTAAGGCAGTTAAATAATCAAAGACTTGGGATTTTTTAAATTAGTACATTTATCTCTTAGAAATGCAGAAATAGTCATTTAATTAACAAGTAAGGGTTCCAGATAAAATGTAGGAAGCCCAGTTAAATTTGAATTTTATATAAACAACAAGTAATTTTTTAGTATAAGTGTGTCCCAAATATTTCATCAATAGTTGGGATTGGTAGCTTAGTTCTGATTCTTTGTCACTTTCTAATATCATGATTCATCCATTCATTTGCTGATTCAACATTGATTTATTTAGGGCCTTATTCTGTGCTGAGTACTGTGCATAGTATTGACCACACAGTGGTGAGCAAAACAGGCTAATCTAGAAAAGTAAAAAGGCAATCACTTTATAATTTGACTAATGCCATGATTCACAGTTTATTCATTAGAGAGGCAATTAACCCAGCCTTAGGTCTGAAAAAGGCTCCCAGAAGCAATATATTGATTAGGACAAAGGCAAAAGGTTGGAGGAATAAAGAAAGGTTCTTATCAGAGAGTATTTACCATAAGGGCAAAGCTTGGAGAACCAGAGATATCATAGAGTGCTTGAGGAACTAAAACTCCAAAAGTTAGCATGGTTGAACCTTAGATCAGAAGGCCATCAATGGTAAGGCACATGATTGGAGAGGTATGCTGTGGCTAAATCACTAGGGGCCTCGTTTAAGCCTCATTGAATGGTCCCTCAGCAAAGTGACCTAGTCATATCTGAAAGTTAAAAAGCTCACTCTGATAGTAGAAGAGAGAATGGGCTGCAAGTGAGGACAGTGTTATTGTGGATTTGGGAATGGGTATGAAGAGAAGTAGATAGATGTAAGAGCTATTCAAGATGTCACTCCAAAACTGCTTAGTTCTTTGAATGGGTGCACAATCTTAGAGCCTCTTCTCTACCTTTGCTTTGATGTTGCATATTACATAGCAAAGCCCTGCTGCCTTAGCTTTGCAGGGCAGTTTTGCCTCGGCCATTACCAGTACTGTCATGCCAGATCAACTAGAAAGAAATGGGAGTCCCATAAGGGGATGGTAAACCAGATGTGTGTAACTATTTGTGTTAATATGTTTAGTAAAGTGTACATAATTTACCCATAGTGTATTACAAATATGTATTTAATCCTCACCTGAGGATATGTTTTCACTGATTTTTTAGAGAGAAGAAGGAAGAGAGAGAGAAAAAAAGAAACATAGATGTAAAAAAGAAACATTGTTCAGTTGCCTCCTGTATGTGCCCCAATCAGTGATCGAACTCGCAACCTAGGTATGTGCCCTGACTGGGAATCAAACTCACAACCTTTTGACGTATGGGACAATGCTCCAATCAACTGAGCCATCCAGCCAGGGCCATTGTGCAGTTTTGATCGAACTGGAGTTACTGGAGAACCAACCTCGAGATGGAGATTTTGCCAGGACCCTGGACAGAAATGACCTAAGAAGGTCACAAATTATACAAGCTATCCATACAGACAGCTCTTATTAATAGAGGAATCCGTTTCAGCTTTTTCATGAGGCTGAACTATGCCCAGCCATGATAAAAGAAATAATTCAAAAGGGAAACCAGAAAGAGAAGCCAAAGATATGCAAAGGAGGCAAGACTAGTGATAAATGTGGGTTAGTGAGAAACAAGAAGGTGCAAACAACTAGTCATCAACTAAAGCACAGCCACAGTTAGCCTTTACTGCAAGTTGACTATGGGCCGTGAACTAATTTAGTATGTATAGTATATTTACCTGATCTCGTTTAATTCTCACAAATGTACTAAGAAATTAATCATTGTTCCTATTTTCCAGATGAGGAAAATGTGGCTCAGCATATCTAACCCTGCCCAGACCATGCAGCATGTTAGTGCTGGAAGCAATATTTGCACCCCAGGTTTCTCTGCCTTGAAAAGACGATTGTGCTGCTCATAGCCTTTGGTATGGTCTGAAAGAAAAAATGCTGGGTTTAATCTCCAAAATGTACAGAGAACTCATACAACTTAACAAAAGGAAGACAAACAATCCAATAAAAAAATGGGCAAAGGACCTAAGTAGACACTTTTCAAAAGAGAACATACAGAAGGCTGAGAGACATGTGAAAACATGCTCAAAATCACTAATCATCCGAGAGATGCAAATCAAAATGACAATGAGGTACCATCTCACACCTGTCAGAATGGCTATCATCAACAAATCAACAAATGACAAGTGCTGGCGAGGATGAGGAGAAAAAGGAACCCTTGTGCACTGCTGGTGGCAATGCAGACTGGTGCAGCCATTGTGGAATACAGTATGGAGTTTCCTCAAAAAGTTAAAAGTGGAACTCCCATTTGACCCAGTAATCCTACTTCTAGGACTATAACCCAAGAAACCAGAAACACCAATCAGAAAGGATATATGCACCCCTGTGTTCATAGCAGCACAATTTACAATAGTTAAGAGTTGGAAACAACCTAAGTGCCCATCAGCAGATGAGTGGATTAAAAAACTGTGGTACGCCGAAACCGGTTTGGCTCAGTGGATAGAGCGTCGGCCTGCGGACTGAAGGGTCCCAGGTTCGATTCCGGTCAAGGGCATGTACCTGGGTTGCGGGCACATCCCCAGTGGGAGATGTGCAGGAGGCAGCTGATCGATGTTTCTCTCTCATTGATGTTTCTAACTCTCTATCTCTCTCCCTTCCTCTCTGTAAAAAAATCAATAAAATATATTTAAAAACAAAACAAAACAAAACAAAAAAAACTGTAGTACATCTACACAATGGAATACTATGCCGCTATAAAAAGAAGGAGCTTTTACCATTTGCAATAGCATGGATGTAACTGGAGAGCATTATGCTAAGCGAAATAAGCCAGTCAGAGAAAGATAAATATCACATGATATCACTCATATGTGGGATATAATGCTCAATATAAACTGATGAACAAAAATAGATCCAGAGACAAATGGCAGGGAAAGTGGGGGGTGGGGGGGGGGAGGTTAGAGATCAACCAAAGGACTTGTATGCATGCATATTAGCATAACCAATGGACACAGACACTGGGGTGGTGGGGGCTTGCCCGGGATGGGGATGGTTTGGGGTGGGGGTCATTTGGGGAAAACGAAGATATATGTAAAACTGTAGACAATAAAAAAAAATTAAAATTAAAAAATTACCAAAAAATACTGCCCAGTCGGCGTGGCTCAGTGGTTGAGTGTGGACGTATGAACCAGGAGGTCATAGTTTGATTCCTGGTCAGAGCACATGCCCAGGTTGCAAACTCAGTCCCCAGTGTGGGGCGTGCAGGAGATAGCTGATCAATGATTCATTCTCTCTCTCTCTCTCTCTCTCTCTCTCTCTCTCTCTCTCTCTTCTTTTTTCTCGGAAATCAATAAAAACATATTTAAAAAGAAAGAAAAAATACTTTTCTGATGGAGGGTCAACCTGACATTCCTGAAGCATTTGCCTTCCACTCTAAACAGGACAACTAGGACAATTCATAGGCACCATTAAGTTTACGGAATGCTGGGACCTTCCTTGCTGGGAGGTAAAAGGTATCCATGCATAGACCTGACAAGGTTAATAAAGACAAGTTTTATAATTTGTGGAGGTTATTCAGTATACCCATCCATTACTTCTTAGATAAGGACAGATTATTTAGCCAGAAAAAATAATTTTAATGATTGATTTATAATTACTTAGAAAACAGCAACATTCATTTGGAGCTAGTGCTAAGAACCATGTTCACCAAGATCACCAAGAATAATCTCATTTCCATCTTATGTGTATGATATTCTGTTGAACTAAAAGATCAGGGGAATTCCATAGAAATACTCAATCTTAATTGCATCTAAGTTCTTAGAAAAATGTTTTATGATATCATTGTGAATCAGTGTCAGACAGGTAAGTTGAATGCTAGTTCCATTGAATAGAGGTGTAGTGCCTTAAACAATTATATCCTAAAAAGATCAATGTTACCTTGGGTATAGTATCTAGTAATATACCATTAGGCCTCATACTTAGATTTGTCTTTTTCAATATATTTTTGATGACTTGGAGAATGTGATCTATCTTCTGAGCTTCAGCTTTATAATAAAATCACTGCTGAAAAGTTTTATGTGGATGTCCAAAGCTACTCAACCTAAAATGTCCCAAACTGACCTCATTACCCTCTCTTTCAGAATGGTCTCTCCCTACTTCTCCCCAACTCAATTAATGGGTTGCCACATTAGTCAAGAATCTCAGATGCAAGTACCTGAACTAGAATTAGCTTAGGCAACAAAAAGAAAATATTTCAGGAAATCCAAGGAAAACTGTACAGTCAAATTGTAGGAAGAACAGGGAAGCAAATGGGCCCCATGGTCAGCTAGAGCCAGGGTCTCAAGCATTATCAGGACTCTCCTCTGTTTCTCCTTGCCTGTTGGCTTCATTTTGTTTTGCTTCAGACTGACTCCTTCTATTGCTGTCAGCTCCATTATTTTATATCTTGAAACTTTGTCTTAGTTAGTTCAGGCTGCTATAACAAATATACCATAGACTGGGTGGCTTACATGACAAACTGTGAGAAATATCTCACAGTTCTGGAAACGGGGAAGTCGCAAATCAAGGCACTGAGAGATAGGTGTCTACTATGTTCATGACAAACCTGTCCGCTCAAATCAGTGAGAGAGTCCTTCCTGGACTGCTCTCCCTCTTGAGCTCCCTCAGCCAATCAGCTGGCAAACCTCCAAATATATTAAATTGGTTCCCTCCAATTTTTCCAAACGACATTCCACATTCTTACTTCAGATCCTCCTCATTTCCTGCCTGTAATATTAATGGCAGTTTTACCTGGTGGCATTGTCTTCTGTTTTCACCATTCTTGGTGCAACCATCAGAACAAACTTCCTAAAACACAGACATGGTCATACTTCCAAAAATCCCCATCACCCAAAGAATAAAGTTCCAAACCTAGCCTATAATGTAAGGTTCTTCCTAAGTTTGATGCCATTTTTCCAGTCTCATCTCCACTAATTCCTAACATACTCATATTCCGGAACTTCAACTTGCTTCTTCCGAAATTCAGCCAGATAGCTCACCCAGGAAATATAAGAAAGGTCTGCTTAGCTGTAAAGCTTTAGAAGTTAGCAAGAGAATTCTAAAGGCCTCCTTGTTTAGCTGCTGATGGGGACCTGATCACGCACAGAAACTAAGAAGGAAGGACATGGAGAGACATTCTAGTCCACCCTTCCTTTACTTTCACAGAGGAGATACCATAGTTCCTCAAGCAGAAGAAAAGTGATTTTATCTCTATGCTAATGAGCACCAGCCCAGGTCTTCTGATTTCCATTCCAGTTCCCCAAAGTGAGTAAGAAGTAAAAATAGTTCTTAGAAACAGGAGAGCCAACTAGGGAGGAAGAGACAATAGCCACAGGGAGAAAAGATCCAGAAAAGCAGGAGGAAATGCCTTCATTTTCTCAAATCATCCCTCATTCTAAAATGTGAAAGTAAATAAGAAAAGTTTATGAAAGCTAGGGAGAGGAGGGGGAGGCACACAGGAAGTGGAGGCGTAAGAGAGGAAGAAAAGGAGCAATGGCTAGTTTAAGAAATCATCTCCTCAAACGGTGGATCTAGGCCCTAGATTCTAGGGCCAGGAATGAAGGACCCAGATGGTTTTAATGGCCAAACTCTGCCTCTTGCCTTTCATCTGACTACAGCAGGAACGGTCACCAGTGACAGGCCATATCCTGTCAGTGGTCCGCCCCATAGGCTCCCACTGGTGCCTGGGAAGTGTTTCAGTGAGTCTGGGATACTCTCCCATTCCTTAAGCCTCACACCAGGAAGCCTGGGAGTTTATCCACTCCGAGAATGGCTCCAGGATTCAGGACTGTGGTGAAACTTACAAGATGAATAAACCTCAATCTTAGAAGTCTCTTTTGGTCCTATTATTTACTTTAAAACGCAATGCATGTTGGGATATGATTTCTGGGTTGTCTCAATCTCCTCGATCAAGCAAGAACGGTTAACATTTATGAGAAATACAAAATACCAACGAATGTGTGGCCAAAAAGAATATTTTGAATACATTGGATTCTGAGGACGACCATTGGTAAATTCACCTAGAAATCATTCTCCTCTCTTTCCTTCTTGTTCCCTTCCCCCAACAAAAGTTGAAATATTAAAAGATCCCAACGTTAGAATTACCTACAAATACCAACCAACATACTCATCACAATTTTACCACACACTAGCAAAGCAGAAGTAACTCCAGCAGCTCTGAAGTGAATCAATGGCCTTCCATGGACCCACCCAAACTCCTTTTCCAACACTTGAGTTAATACCAGTATCATGAGATCCCAGACCGTGTTCTTCTTTTTGTTATTTTGGAAAGAATGACTAATCCCTGTATACTATTCTTGGACTCTGTTATTTTGGCCAACTTAGGAAGAATAGACTAATACTAATAATATCCAATGTTTACAGCACGTTCACAGTTTACAAAGCCTTTTTTCATTTAATCCTCACAGCAGTTCCCAGATGAAGGAACTTGCCTGGGCTCACCCATAACTAAGTGGCAGAACTAGGAAGTAAACACAGGTCTTCTGAATCCAGCCTTCAGTTTTAACTGTGCACTAGACAGGGTAAGTAGTGGTAGCTGCTGTCACTAACAACCTTCACATTTCAATGGGGTGGCACAGTAACGTTTTTTCTTGTTCTTGTCACAGCAATGTGAGGGGCTGGGCTGGGGATTCTGCTCCATGTAGTCATTCAGGGACTCATAGTCCTGCTACCTGTGTGTCACTATCTTCCCCATGTCGTCCCCAAATCACTAGAAGGTGGCAGATCACACACACAGATGTTTATGATCCAGGCCTGGAAGTGGCACACATCATTTTGGCTCAGGTTCTTTTGGCCAGAATATCATCTCAGCAAGGGAGGCCCAGATGTAATTCAGCTGTTTGCCTAGATTCATAAGGCTTGGGAAGGTGGATTTGAGAGCTTTGCCTTTAGTGCTTTGGCTTATCAAGTCTCCATGAGCTCTCTACTGCTGGGGGGCCATGTGGAAAAATCTCTGGAAGTTATTTTTCCTTCCCATCCAGCATCTTTTTCCTCCTTTAAACTCCCAGAATGTCTGTATATTTCTATTCACTATTAATCCTTTCTCAGGAGCTGTTTTGAGAGCTATTCTGTTCTCATTCTCTTTTAAATTTTCATCTGTGTATTTGTCTTTCTCTCCATGAATCATAAGCTCTTTAAAAACAAAGATATTTCTACTATTGCAATACTATGAGATAAATTCCTTCTACCCTCCCTCATCAATCCTCCATTTTCATCCAAATAAACTCAATTATGTCCCTATTATGTTCAAAATGCTGTGCACGGTGCCACGAGGAGAAGCAAAGAGGAATCAGGCATGAGACTATTATCTAGAATACATTTTATAGATTTGTTTTTGTTAATCCTCACCCTAGGATATTTTTCCATTTATTTTTAGAGAGAGTGGAGGGGAGAGACAGAGAGAGAAACATCAATGTGAGAGAGACACATTGATTGGTTGCTTTCCACATGTGATTGAGCCTGCAGCCAAGGTACATGCCCTTGACCAGAATCAAACCCAGGACCCTTTAGTTCATGGGCCAATGCTCTATCTACTGAGCCAAACCAGCTAGGGCAGACATGTGTCTTAAGAAGCTTATAAAACAAGGCTAAATATGAAAGTGCAATAAGGAATGTGGAAATGCTAAGGAAACAGTGGGAAGAGATTGATTCTGAATTGAGGGGAAGGGGACTGGAAAAGATTCACTGAAGAAGAAATAATAATGATAGTAGCTAACACACTGAATTTCAGGAACTGGCATTAACGTGCCTTACATGTAGCATCCATGTCATTCTCATAACAACCTTATGAGATGGCACTATGATGGCTCCCATGAGCCAGAGAGAGGAAGAATATGCTATAAAGCCTTTACTGGGACAATTGGTGAAATGTCAGTATGGGCTGTAGATTGGACAGGTAACAGTATTGTATGAATACTAACTTTCTTGATTTGGATAATTATTTGTGGTTATGTCCTTGCTAATAGAAAATTCACTCTGAACTATTTAGGAATAGAGGTGCATGGTGTTATAAACTTATTGTCAAATATTATAGAAAAATAGTAAGGGAGAGAGAGAGAGAGAGAGAGAGAGAGAGAGAGAGAGAGAGAGAGATACGGGGAGAGAGAATGATCAAAGAAAGGTAGCAAAACGTTAATAACTGGTAAATGTGTGGATGCCTGGAGGTTTTGTGCTATTCCTTGAAAGGGCGAGGGCTATGCCCTCCATCTTACCCTGGATCCTCCATGTTGGGGCAGAGGCCATGTGCTCAGAAGAGTGCCTTCTTCCTGAGCCCAGGCCCCTGCTGGCCACGCCCGGGATTTCTTTGAACTAACCAATGATGAGCAAGGGATGTGCGCGCCATAGAGATGACCACATCCTGTGTAACAAGACCCGACTTGCGCCTGGCCAATCGGCAGGGCCCACAGTCAGCTCCCCTCCCCTCACTATTAAAGCCCTGATTTTCTCATGGGTGGCACTCGGTTTCCGGTCGCTGCGTCGACTGGAGGCCCGGGTCGGGTTAGCTAACTCAATAAAGGACCTTCTGCTTTTGCATCGGACTGGCTCCCTGGCGTGGTTTCTTGGGGATCTTGAATTCTGGGCATAACATTTTGGGGGCTCGTCCGGGATCCCCAACACCATCGAGGGGACCCCCAGTCCGGAGGGCCTGACTGACCGCGGTAGGTCTTGTTTGTGTCGTGTCTGTTTTGTTTTGTATCTATCCGGTGTGAGCTCACTTCTGAAATCTGTAAATGCCTGTAAATGCCTGTAATAATGATCTAAGTGGATGCACAGGATCAACAGGCGGGAGGAGCTGGGGGACGCCTTGATCCTCCATCTGAAGGGGTATAGCTTTGCTTCCGCGGAGTCGGAAGGTCTGTAGAAACCCCCTTAATCTGAGACAGGCAGGAGGAGTCCGGGGGGCGCCTCGATCCTCCATCTGAAGAGGGGAAATTTTGCTTCTGCGGAGTCGGAAGGTCTGTAGGAACCCCTTAATCTGAGAAAAGGCGGGTCGCTCCTGCTGGTTGGCGCGCAGCCATCGTCTAGCTTTCGGTTTTTGCTTCCATGGAGTTGGAAGGCTGTACTTTTTTGGGCCCTTTAGTTGTTTGTGTTTCCATTTTATTTTGTGGACTTGCTGGATTAATAATTTCAAGGAGATTGGGGGAGGCTTTAGAGCTCCCTCAGGAATGGGGAAGTTGTTAGGAATTGAATGGATTGTTTAAACTCTGAATAAATGTCTGGTGAAAGTGTATGAATGTGGAGGGAGGGGGACTGCTCTCACCCCTCCTTTGTGTGGCGGTCAGGCGGCCGCCTGAGTGAGGGTCTGTGGAAACAGGTCACCCCCTCCCCAAGTATTCTAAAATTAAAATCCTTCTTGTAATTGAAAAGCGTTTACAAATTTATAAATGCATCCGGGATTTCTGTGCACATGTAAAGGGAAAAGGCCAGTTTAAAAACGAGTGCGCATAGTTTTGAGCTGAACTTGACCTTTTGCTGTGTACAGAATAAAAACCCGAGACTGTTTTGGTCTTAAAAAAAGGCGGAGATGAACCTGACAAAGAAATACAGGCAGGTTTCCCAAGGCGATTTAAAGTAGCTTTTGAAATTTCCCGCCCTGAGGTAAGTACCACCAGGAAGTTGATAGTCAAGTTTACATGTGAATAGCTATGGTTTTGTTTCTTGACTTCCCCAACAGGAAAATTGTGACCATTTTAGCAGCAATGCCAGGCTTATTGGCTGGAAACTTAAAGCTTTTAAGTTCAAATCATCTAAAAGTATTGAAATTTATAATATTGAAATGTTGATCTGAGTATGCCTATTATGAAGTCTAGAAGATAGAAGTTAATCTATTAATTGAAAATGCCTTATATTTTATTTGAAATGTCTAAGATTTAAAGCTCTGAGAGTTTAAAGTGCAAATTGAATCAGGAAAAATTAATTAAATATCTAATGTATAACTTGTTTTTGAAAAAATAGAATGTGTTCTCTCTTAAATGATTAGGAATTCAAAATATGTTACTTCTTGGTCTGATTTTAAAAAGAGGATTAATTTTTAAGATCTCAACTGAAAATTTTTAATACAAAAACCAGTTTAAATTTGATTAATATTCTTTAAGATAATTATAAAGGATATAAACAGCTAATGAGATTTCTGTTTGTCTACAATATAATGTTGGCCATCTGCCTTTTAGGGGTTTTGGTTTGCTCTGTCAGAGAACAGTGGACAGCCACAATGTTGAGCTGCCTGACTTGGCAGCCGCCATGTTGGCTGCATGGCCTGCCGCGCCCCTGGGGGCCGCCATCTTGGAACAGCCCCTCCCTCTGACTTAGCCAATCACAAAAGGAGTGTCTGCTCACTGAGGCAGGATGGGATTTCAGGGGTGGAGTTTTAAGACGGAGTTTTACTATGGAAATGCGGATGGGGCAAAAAGTGTGCTAGCCTCGCAGATTTATTTAATACTATTTTTAAGAAGATATTTTTAATGCTTAATAAATTAGCAATCATGGTCTTAATATAATTTCAGTGGTATGATAGACCAATGTTTTAAGCAGTTGGCTTTATAAGGGCCGACAATAGAGCTCATATTTCTTAAAAGGCTTGTAGATACATTTTTCAAAGATATCTTAAATTCTCAGTAGAACCACAGTTATACATATATCATAAACAAATTAAGAGTAATTGATTCCATGGTCAAGTCTAGATCCTATTATGTTGAAAACTCTTTTTAAGTGTTGAAAATGTTTTCCTAAGTTTTACCTAGGTTACCCAAGAAAGATTTTTCTTTTTTCTGTGTCTCTTAAAATGTATTGCTAATCACCTAAGAATTAAGGCTAAGAGTTCTAGCTACCTGGAAAGCATGGCCTTGGTGTGATAGGAGAAAAAAAAGAAATGTTAAGTGAATAATATACCAGTGAGCTGGGACTGGTCACTAATGATGGATTGTGAGAAGGGCTGAACATGGCCTAATTTCTCCTTCCTTGGTACCCCTGAAACGTCAGAGGATCCAATGTGTTTAATCCTCTTGAAGGACATTGAATGGTTCTTTCCTTCCTCTTTAACTTTTAGGGGATTGTATAAATGGATTACTGATGTAGATTATCAAGAATCTCTAAGGGACTTGTCCTGTATTTGGAGGAATGGCTTCTAGATGGTATTCACCATCTCTGGGACTTCCGGAGGGAAGTCGAAACTCGGACTGGCTAAGGTTTTAGAAAGATAGAAAAGAAGCATTCCTAGACAGTTTTCTACCACCTCTGTTCAGGGACTTGTTCTGTATCTTGACACAACTGAAACTGATTTGTTGGTATTTTGTGGTATAAATGTGGCATGCACCTCAAAGTTCTTAATGGGGAATGTATCTAGTTATCATGTCTATTTAGTCTTGATTTCCTTGTTCAATATGAGTACCGTTTCTATCTGGATGAGACATAGGTCAAGAATCCCATCCTGGGACGTGGGAAAGGGAGGCCCCCACATCTGTTCCTGTCAGGCCCCCATCAGGGGACTTGGGCGGTGTTCCTGTTACCTGCTCAAGATCCCAAGACTGTATTTGTTTATGTAAGTGTGGAAATATATTCTGTGCTAGGTTGGGATTTTGGAATTCTGGGGTAGATTTAAAAGATATTTGTGACTTTTCTAGTCTGATTGGGACATTTAAGGGTGGGGCTCACAGTTCCTCAGGGCAGAGATTCCATGGGCCCTTCCCCCTGCCTGTGCTGAATTAAATAATACAGGCCAGTGTCATTTAGCTTGCTGGTTAAAGGAAAACAATGGACCTTAGAATCTGTAAAGGTGGGCGGGAATGAAGCTGGTCAAATGTACTGAAAGAGTTTGGTACCTGTTGCTGCTAGCTAAGGAGGGGCTGATACCCACTTCTAGCGTGCTCCCTTGAAAGAGGCCTGGTTGCTGCTCTGCCACAAAGGGAACTGGTAGAAAGACAAAAAAGCAGAGTGCTGTAACTGATAAACAGGGTTACCTAGAAGCCATCAGGACTTGGAAGTTCTCCAAGAGAGGAGGAATCTGTCTCAGAGACTGGTGAGGACTGGGTGGCTTTTCTTTAACAATCTCTTTCCTTGAGAGGGCTCCAGAGGGTGCACGAGGACATTTGGCCGCTCCTCCGCGCCATCTATGGGACCAGCCCAACCCCAACTCCTCATCAGCACAGACCAGGAGATTGGGTCTACATCAGAAGGCACTGCTGGGAGACCCTAGAGCCACGTTGGAAGGGTCCCTACACTGTGGTGCTGAAGACCCCCACCGCTCTCAAGGTAGACGGCGTCACGACCTGGGTCCATCCGGAAAGACTTCATCACCAAATGGAGCATTGATCAATCGAGATCAACGCAACCCGCTCAAGCTCAAGCTACGGAGTGCTTGACCTGCCTGATGCCGGTAACATGACTCGCGATCGCTCCTGTCACCAGGAGCCCCCACAATACTGTGTAATACACTTAGATAATGCCTGCATCTTCATGGACATGGCTCCAAAGAGACAAGGACCATTTATAGGATCACATGTTTTGTGGTAGATTTGGCTACCTGAAGCGGCCATGATGCCAATATTATGTTTCATTGTATTGATATGTTATATTAACCTTTGATTCTTTTGCAGGTTTGAATGTATGTTGGCTGTCCTGGAAGGGAGCTGTGTGGGGTGACCCCCAAAAGTAAAGGGTGTCTAGCTGCCAAGAGGACAAGTGCCCAACTGGGCAGGGAAGGGTGCCCATCAGGTTTTGGTCTCTGTTGAGAGACAGCTAACAGTTGACAGCCTGTAATACTGTCTTGCAGGCCTGAGTCACCATGCCCATGTCAGGGGTAGTAAAGCTGGAAAAAGCCTGTTTAGACTAGAAAGTCTGAGGCATGGACCAACAATTACTGTTTTGTTTTAAATCCATGAAAAGAAATTAGCAAGGAAAGTCAGAAAATCTTAGAGTAAATCAGTATGTTTTTCTCCTTATGTAATTCCTCTGAAATCTGGCAATGCTAAGTAAGTACGTTTCTTTGCATAGATTCAGTAAGACTGGTGCCTAGTAGTGGTTTTATTAACGGAAAACTTTGACTGGAGTATCATGTTTTGAAGAGCCCTATCTGAGCTCTAAAGACTTGAAGCCACTAAGAATGCCACGAAGAAAGCCTGGTATCCTGCCTGGGAGCCCTGAAGATGGCTGGCGCTGGAGCGTCAGGCCCATGCCCTACCATCACTGGCGGTTGGTAAGAGTAGAAGGGGAGCAGTAAAGATGCCTCTGCATCCCTGCAGAACCCCCACACACTCTGGGCCGCAACGAGTAGGAGGGCTACTGAGATGGGCCTTAAAGCCTGGAGCATGGGCTCAGGTGGAGTTGCTACAGGTGAGGGATTCACCTAACTCAGCAGATACTGCAGGCAGGCCTGATGGCAGCTGGATGGCTTGGCTTCCTGGCCCTACGGGGCACATTAAGGTTCAACCATGAAATTCCAGCAAAGGTAGTCAGTTACCATTCTTGTTGTGTTTATGCAAACATCAGGACAGTAAATAAATTAATCTTGATTTGGCTTTTTAATAGCCATGGAGGAATTTTAAGAAGAAAAATCCTATTTCAATAGAAGTTGTTAAAGCTAAAATGGTTTCTTTCCCTTCCACCGGACCATTTGTTAAGTGTATAAAATAGTTCAGTTGATAGTTCTGTGTGCTCACTACGGGCCCCTAGCGATGGTGAAATAAAAGTGCAGTCCGTCTCATGATTGAGCCAGAAGTTCCAAGACAAGGGGGGAATGAAAGGGCGAGGGCTATGCCCTCCATCTTACCCTGGATCCTCCATGTTGGGGCAGAGGCCATGTGCTCAGAAGAGTGCCTTCTTCCCGAGCCCAGGCCCCTGCTGGCCACGCCCGGGATTTCTTTGAACTAACCAATGACGAGCAAGGGATGTGCACGCCATAGAGATGACCACATCCTGTGTAACAAGACCCGACTTGCGCCTGGCCAATCGGCAGGGCCCACAGCCAGCTCCCCTCCCCTCACTATTAAAGCCCTGATTTTCTCATGGGTGGCACTCGGTTTCCGGTCGCTGCGTCGACTGGAGGCCCGGGTCGGGTTAGCTAACTCAATAAAGGACCTTCTGCTTTTGCATCGGACTGGCTCCCTGGCGTGGTTTCTTGGGGATCTTGAATTCTGGGCATAACACTCCTGACATTTTCTGTAGGTTTGAATTACTTCAAAATGAAAGGTAAAGGAAGGACCGTTGGCGCAGAGTGAAAACATGAATGGCCCAGCTCACACAGCGTATAGATGGTGGGAAATAGTCTTCTCCAGAATCCACTGCTTTTCCACCTAGTCCTTTCGAAGGGCTCCCTTTCCCTGTGCCGCCACCTCTCCACAGGCACTGCCCACCTCCTCACATGGCAGCTGCCAGGACCAATGAGTGCCTCCCTTGGCAAGGGAAGGCCCTCCCCCTTGGTGGGACCCTGAAGCTGACACTCTTCTCCGGCTCCTGGGTTTGCCTGCAACACCCAGCCAGCCCTGCATGAGGCGGGATGGGAGATGGAAAAGGGGACACGCCAGGGGTGCAGGGTAGTTTCTGGGCGGGGAGAATTGCCATCAGAGGAAGCAGAGCCTGGCTGTCCCCTCCTCCCTGTCTCCCACCTCAACATGAGACCTTTGGGCAGACACACCTGCCTGGCAGCTTGTGTTCAACACAGAAAACATCACCTGCTATCGCTCCGCACCTTCCCTTGCCTCCCCTCACGGCTCCCCATCCTTGCTGCCTAGGGTTGCACGTGCACGGGAATCCTGGCCTGGGGCTCTGTCCTGGGGCCGGAGGGCTAGGAAACCACCCTGTACAGACCCTAGGAGCTGGGTCGGACGCCAGGAAACTCAGATCAAGGCAAGATGAGAAGGAGTAGCTTTCAGGAAGCGGGAGGATAAGGCTAAATAGTTTGGTGGGCCAGGTGGGTGGTAATGGGGAGCAGGGAATAAAATGAAGATGCAATGCCTGCTCTAGAGTTTAGACATTCCTATACTAACATAGACCAATAGGACTTTTTGAAGTAGGATGTATAAAGTAATAACAACAATAATAGATAATGTTTACTAAGCACTTACTCTTTGCTAACCTTCTACACGAAACATTTTTCATAAATTATTTTATTTAATCCTATGAAATGGGTACTGTCATTCCCTAAGACTTAGAAAAGTTAATAAGCTTGTTCAAGGTCACATAGATTTTGAACCCCCAAACCCCATGCTCTTTGCCACCAGAGCTGGGTTTAGGAGCATCATGTGTGGGGAAGTGAAGGGCAGATTGGTGGCTAACACACTAGAGAAAGGGCTAATCGGAGTTTAGGATTTTTCCAAGTTCTGCCAAGAAGAAGATGGGAACAAATGAAACACGCCTTTCCTTTTCCACATACACTTATTTCAACGTATTTGTTCAAATAGTTACTGCATGACAGGAGCCGATCTTAAGGCTGGTGACCGGGCTGCGAATGACACAGACCTTCCTGTACTCAGGGAATGTTCACATTAGAGGGAGAGACAGAAGTGAATCACACATATATGGTTGCCAACTGCCTCGCCTCTGAAGGGAAAGCACAGCGTGTGAAGAGAGCATATTCCAGGGAAATGGTCTAGTTTGGCAGCCAGGGATCCCACTTCAGAAAACAACCCCTGCAGCGAGAATCTGAGTAGCTGATGAAAAGGGGCCAACCAGTGGAATCATGTGTCTAAGGTCTTTTGAAACTTAGAAGTCTGCGACCAAGCTCCTGATTGCTTCCCTACCCCTGAGCCTCCTCCAGCAATCCTATCTCAGATAACGGATGCACCATTTTCCATGTTGTCTCAGGCCAAAACATTGTAATCATCTTCAACTTCTCTTTTTTTTTTTCCATTACTCAGATGGAATTCATCAGCAAAGGCTGCTGGTTTCATCACATAGAGTGTCCTGTCACTTCTCACCATCACCACTGCTACCGCCCTGGGCCCAGCCACCACCATTTCTCGGTGGGAACTATTGCGATCGCCTCCTTGACTGGCCTCCTTAATGCTACTCTTGTTCCCGACAGGTTGTTCTCAACAGCGCTGTTAAAGTGTCAATCACATCATGTCACTTCTGTGGTCTGAACCCCCGACCAGCTTTTCATCCCATTCAGAGGAAAACTAAAGCCTCGAAGCCTCGCTATGACCCACAAGGTTCTTGGAGACCCAAGGCCCTTCCCTAACTTCTCTGTTCATCTCATGGGCCTCTCCTGCAAATGTTCTCGCCTCTTTTCTTCTACTCCAGCCGCACTGGCCTGCTTGCTCTTCCTTAAATACCCAGACCTACTCCCACCTCAGGGCCTTTGCACTTGCTATTCCTTCTGCCTGGAAATCCTTACCCCCACTCCCACCCCAACTAACACTTCCCATTCTCCCTTTCTGTTCCCTAGTAATCCTTACCAGCTAATCAGTTCTTTTGCTTATGATCTGTACCCCACCACAATAGAATGTAAGTGCTATTGCGCCTACTCATGTCCAAAATGCTTTAGCATTGAAACAGGGCCTGTGGGGGGGGGGGGGGGGCGCTCGGGGAGGGCATGTGCAGGGGGGTGGGAACAGCCAGGAAGAGATCAATAGGGGGAAAAGGAGACATGTGTAATACTTTAAACAATAAATAAATTAAATTAAAAAAAAGAGAGAGAGAAATTTTCTCCCCCTCGAAAAAAGAAAGAAAACAGTGTCTCTGTGTGTGTGCATGGGGGGAGGGGGGAGGCCAATGGGGAAAAGAGGAAAAGGGGGGGAGAAAATTCCTCTCAAGGAATTCATAAACAAATTTCAAATATGAAAGTACATAATTCTGGTCATTTTTTAGTTATGACAAACATCCTTCCATGCCATTAAGGACAACGGCAAAAGAAAATAGTGTCTGTCACGTGGTAGAAACTCAAGAAGTAGCTGCGAAATAAATTAATTTGAAATTGTTGAGAGCTTGTTCCGCAAGGCACATTGCCGCTGCATAAGCTCAAAAATGATACAGAGAGGAGGCCCTGGAAGCCCGGACCCTGGCGGATTTCCTTAGACGACAGCAAAGCCCCGGCATGCATCATCTCTGGGTGGACACGGCGACCCGTGGCTCAGATTACGCTTCAGGAATGACAGTTCTAGTCTCTCAGCTCAACCCTTTTGAGACTTACCTCATCCAATACCTTCCAAACCCAATGTCTGATGGATGTGACCAGTATCAAGGCCCTGCCTCTCGCCCCAGTCCAGAACTCTCGGGGGATGGGGGGAGGGGGGGGGGAGGGGAGGGCGGGACGGGGTTCTGAGGCCTCATTGGCCCTGCATGACAGCTCAACCTCTCCCTCTGCCCGTATGTGCTTCCTTTCTCTCCTTTCCCCCAGTGTGAATGGCAGGAGCACTTCCCAGTCAGCCTACACGCTAACTCCATCTCACAGTCTGCTTCCCAGGGCACCCAATCTGTAACAATGCACCCCCCAAATCAATGCACCTCCATTTCTAATATGGAGACCTAAGTAGTGGCCTTTCAGCACAACAGGCAAAGCCAGGCTGTCTCCTAGAAAGGACAAGGGGCTTCCTAAGGGCCAAGAGGCCTTTACCTCTGAACTCACACAATCAATGGCATGCCATTAGGAGGAAATATGAAACACATCCAGGCAGCTCTAAAGAACGGAGATGCTATCGCTGGGACTTGGGAAATTCAGTGCCATGCCCAGGTAACATATAGGCTTTTTTTTTTTTTTTTTTTTTAAATATATTTTATTGATTTTTTACAGAGAGGAAGGGAGAGAGATAGAGAGTTAGAAACATCGATGAGAGAGAAACATCGATCAGCTGCCTCCTGCACATCTCCTACTGGGGATATGCCCGCAACCCAGGTACATGCCCTTGACCGGAATCGAACCTGGGACCCTTCAGTCCGCAGGCCGACACTCTATCCACCGAGCCAAACCGGTTTTGGCAACATATAGGCTTTTAACGGAGACCTACTGAAGACAGCTCCTGCCCCTTTATGAGGGTTCTGGGAAGTTTGTGGTTTTCTCTGTACCTTGGCATCCTCAAATAATGAGGGTTAATGGAGTCCAACTTATAGGAACATGGAGGTAAAGTGTGGCACGCACGGTGTTAGGCGTACTTTCTAAGTTGCTTCAACATACCAGGAGGAGAATTTAGGTTTATTTGTCCAATACAAATGAACAAAACATTTAAAGACTCTAAAATGAACTACACACCTTCTTGATGTCTTTGAAACTGGGAGATGCGGGAGTCCACACACAGAAGGCGTGCCTAGTGATCCCGGTCCCAGGCCTCACTGCCTGCTGCTGCTCCCAACAAAACAGATCTGAGCACATCTCGAACCATCTTCCATGCTGCTTCTAGATACTCTTTGCTGATAACATAAAGACCAGACTCCTTACTACCGTGTTGAATGCTTTTCACAATCAAACCACAAGCAGACACTAAGATTCCATTCTAATTCCTGGAACGTTTTCCCTTCTCCCTGCCCCCAACTTTCGGAATCATTTCCTGTTCCCTATAGGAGCTGGGCCTCTCCCAGCCCTTTGCTTTTACACTTGCTCATCTCCCTTCCCTCTCCCACTAATTCCATTCCTGCTTCAATCTCACCTATCTCTCAACCTCTCTGACTCTCCCCAACTCCAGGCATAATTCATCATTTCTACTTTCATTCCCATGCAGTACCTTGTTTTGTTATTTTTCTAGCTTTCTTCTTTATTTTTAAAATATATGACAATATTGCCCAGCAGGCATGGCTCAGTGGGTGAGCATCAACCTATGAACCAGGAGCTCACGGTTCAATTCTGGGTCAAGGCACATGCCTGGGTTACAGGCTCGATCCCCAGTGTGGGGCGTGCAGGTGGCAGCTGATCACTGATCCTCTCTCATCACTGATGTTTCTATCTCTCTCTCCCTCTCCCTTCCTCTCTGAAATCAATAAAAAATATATTTAAAAAGATGACAACATTAATACATACTTATACATATATTAATATTGTAAAGGGCAAGAGTATACAGAGTGGCAAGTATAAATCCCTTCACCCATGTTTTAATTCAGAAGTTGGTTGGTTGGCGTGGAAGAGGTACACAGGTGTTCATTATATTACTCTATATACCTTCTTAATTCTGGACTATGTTATTAAAAAATGAGTCTTTCCTTTTTCTTGCCACTTACCCTCTTTGTCAGAAAACCTAGTTAATGGTTGTGTATTCATTTTTCTAGACCTTTTGCCATGTTTCTAAACATATAAAATATACACTGTTGACATAAGAAATGTCCAAACATGTAGAAAATTTTTATAAGAATTTGAGCCAAGGAAAAGGAGAGGGCCAAGGAGGGGGAATGGGAGATATCTGTAATACTATCAACAATAAAAAATATACTTTTAAAAAAAAGAATTTGAGCCAAGCTGACATATGCCGGAGAGCAAGATCTCAAATGCTCCAGAAAATATGAGTTTTACAGGAGTCTTTTTGTGTTATTTTTTTTATTTATTTATTTATTTATTTATTTATTTATTTATTTATTTTATGCATTTGAAATTAAGGCGGGGACATAAGGCAGCTTTCTTGAAGGTGGGAGAAAGCAAGGTGGGGATTGGATTATAGGCTGGTTAAGATTCTGTGTTCTCTTGAGAGTGGTCATATATTAGAAGGAGGGGCCTGAAAGAAGGTATTTCAAAGGTGTTTTCCAAAGGTGAGGGAGACAATGGACACGATTTGCTTAAGGCAAAGATAAGTCTTTTAGCAAAGAAGGTGTATGCCTGGGGTGGGACTACTCATCATGATCTGCCCAGTTAGGAATTTATGATCAGATCACCCCCTGAGGTTCCTTTCTATAGAAAGGAACCCCCCCTTTTTTTGTCCACAACTCATATGCACATGCAATTATTTTTTATTCAAATGGAATCATACCATACCTATTTTTTAAATGAAGAAACTTTAATTCTTAGAGCAGTTTCAGGTTTAGAGAAAATTGAGCTTATAGTAGAGAGTTCTCATTTACTCCCCTCCCCTCTCACAGATTCCACCATTATTCTTTTTAATTGAATTTATTGGGGTGACATTGGTTAATAAAATTATATAGGTTTCAGTGTACAGTTCTACAATACATCATCTGCATATTGTATTGTGTGCTCACCAACCCAAGTCAAGTCTCCTTCCATCACCCTTTCCCTCTAATAATCACCATACTTGTGTCTGTGCCTATTAGTTGTTGTTTTTGCTTAATCCCATCACTTTTTGTCACCCAGTCCCTCAACACCCCTCCCCTTTAACAGCTGTCAGTCTGTTCTCTGTATCTATGAGTCTGTTTATATTTTTCTGTCTATTTATTTTGTTCATTGGAGTCCACATATAAGTGAAATCATATGGTACTTGTATTTCTCTGACTGGCTTATTTCACTTAGCATAATACTCTCCAGGTCTATCCATGCTGTGATAAATGGTAATATTTCCTTCTTTTTTTATAGCCAAGAAGTATTCCATTATGTAAATGTACCACAGCTTTTCTATCCACTCATCTGCTGATGGGCATTTGAGCTGCTTTCAGATCTTGGCTATTATAAATAAGGCTGCAAGTTTCCCTCATTATTGGCATCTTGCTCTTTGTGTGGTATGTTTGTTATAATTGACTAGAGGCCTGGTGCATGACATTTGTGCACTCGGGGGGCCGGGGGTGGGGGTGTGTGAGGGGGGTGTCCCTCAGCCCAGCCTGCACCCTCTCGCAGTCTGGGACCCCTCGGGGGATGTCTGCTTCCCGACTTAGACCCAAAGGGTCCTTAGCGCTGCCTCAGAGGCAGGAGAGGCTCCCGCCACCGCTGCTGTGCCAGCCATGAGCCTGGCTTATGGCTGAGCAGCGCTCCCCCTGTGGGAGCACACTGATCACCAGGGAGCAGCTCCTGCATTAAGTGTCTGTCCCCTGTTGATCAGTGCACGTCATAATGACTGGTCGTTCTGCTGTTCGGTCGAGTTGCATATTAGGGTTTTATTATATAGGATGAGTCCATTTTGATACATTATTATTAATTAAAGTCCAGTTTACATTAGGGTTCACTCTTTCTATGGGTTTGCCAGATACATAATGTCACATAGCCACTATTACAGGATCATACAGAATAGTTTCACCTCCCTAAACCGCCCCTATACTCAACCTATTCATCCTTCCCCCACCTCAGTCCCTGTCCACCAGAGATTTGAAAGGTCACCCAGGGCTGTCATTGCACTTCTACCTTTTCCAGAATGTAGTTGAATCACACAGTATGTACTCTTTTCAGACAGGGTTCTTCCACTTAGCAACATGCATTAAGTTTCCTTCATGTCTTCTCATGGCTATAACTTATTTTTTTATTTGACATCAACATTTTCCCATGTCCTTATATTGGCAGAGAAAACGGCACCAGGTGTTAGGTGGAGTCAGGCCAAACCTTGATTCAGCAACCTCGGTACTTGAGTTCTGGCTAAGAAAGAACTCAGAGCCAAGACTATAAGAGAAAGTTTATTTAGAAAGTCACAGAGTTAGAAGAAATAAGTCATAGAAGAAATGGCCTCAGGAAACAAGTTACAAAGGCAAAAGAAAGGTCCTTGGAGCTTGGGAAAAAGAGAGGCCAGGAAAATGGGCCTGAGGGGATGAGTTGGGGAAAGGTACCTGGGTGCTCCATGGAGAGCTGTGATGGGTCCTCCGGTCTGAAGGTATTTATCTGGAGGTCTCAGGGGAGGATCCCAATAGAATATTCATCAGCTTTTCAGGTGTATCCTTTCAGGGTCCTGGTCTCCACTGATTGGTTGGCTCCAGGGCAAGGGGTCATGGGTCAATGCAGCTGGTCCTGATGTCAGTCATGGCGTCACTTGTTTGGTTTTGCTGCTTTTCTGGGCCTGGAGCTGAAACACAACGGGAGGCCTAGACTATTCTATGCGGGTTGGAACCTCATTGTCCTGGGGGCTTAATGCTTAAGGGCTAGTCTCAGGCTCCTGTTCATTCCCCCTCTAAGGGGGTCTAACCTGTATGACCAGCATCATGCCAGGGGAGGAAAGGTCAGGGGAGGGTCCACACCGCATGACCAGCAACATGAAAGGTCAAGGGGTCTCAACTGTACGACCAGTGATGAGGGAAGGAAAGGTTACCTTAGGGGCTGGAGGTCCTTGTTTTCCCAGTTTTGCCTGTTGCTCGGCACCCTGGTGACCTTCTGTGCTCGGCCCATCGTTCTTGATCTGCTCATGCCTGTCTAACTGCCTACCTACCACACTGACATCCACACCTATCGTCTTCTCTCTGATAGCTATGTCAGTATTTCATAGTATGAGCGCCCAAACTTCTTTATCCTTTTTTTCCCCTGATGGGCACATGGGTTTTTTTTTCAAGTTTTCTGATGATCTATTTACATATCTTTGTCTTCCCTAAACTGTTTATGGTGCTCCTTAACCATAAACATGGTGTTCAACAAATAGCGTCTGTCCACAGAGAACTATATACACAAGAAAAGGGTGGTAGTAACTCAAAATAAGATGAAGCAAGATTGCCACAAGTGACGACAGAGAAATTGAGAGGAGGGAGGCCGTGGCCGGCTGGGAAAAAGCTGGTGGACAAATACTTAACAGGAGGTGGGGTTAAAACTGGGCTTTGAAAGGGTGGATGGGGATTAGGAGGAAGGGGAGATTTCAGTCCTTTTCACTTCTAAAATTTAAAAAATAAAACCCACCTGATGATTGCCAGATGGGAGGGGGATTGGGGAGAGGAGTGAAAAAGGTGAAGGGATTAAGATGTACAAATTGCCCTAACTGGTTTGGTTCAGTGGATAGAGCGTCGGCCTGCGGACTGAAGGGTCCCAGGTTCGATTCTGGTCAAGGGCATGTACCTTGGTTGCGGGCATGTCCCCAGTAGGGAGAGTGCAGGAGGCAGCTAAATTGATGTTTCTCTCTCATCAATGTTTCTGACTATCCCTCTCCCTTTCTCTCTGTAAAAAATCAATAAAATCTATATAAAAAAAATATACAAATTGCCACTTATAAAAACAGTCCCAGGGAGGTCAAGTACAGCATAGGGAATATAGTCAATCATATTGTAATAACTATGAGTGGTGTCAGATGGGTACTGGACTTATTGGGGTGATCACTTCCTAAGTTAGAAAAATGTCTAATCCCTGGGTTGTACACCTGAAACTTATATATGTCAACTGTAATTGAAACATTTTTAAATTTTTCAATAAAATAATAAAATAAAGAAGCTGCATCAACCTGCTGGTGCTGATGTCATTCCTCAGCGGCCAGGGCCTGGACACATGCCCACCCTAACGGCTTCCCAGGAACATGGATGGATGTGCCTGGTGAGACTCCCAGGCAGGCCCGGGCCAAAAAAGGCAAGGAGGCCTGGCCTCGGGGAGCTCTGGTTTCAAAAATATTCTTTGCTTGTGGAAACCAAGTAAATGCCAACAGACTCATGGCCTGTCTGCTCCTGCTCCTGGGGCTGCGGCTCCTAACATTTCCCACCTCCTCCGTCCAGAGTGCATCACGGTGCATTCATTCCATCTTCCCCTTCCTCACCCACCGCTCTCCTGCCCCAGGTCCCCGACTCAGCCACCTTCATTCCTCCTGTGGCACCTGCCACCGTGAGCAGCCCTTGCTGTTGTTGTTAAATGACTACCGAACCAACAGTGGTAGAAGCTACCTTTCTTAATTTGGGCTCCTCCTCCCCCCAGAAGCATCCCCTGCAGCAAGGATTCTAGTGAAAGTGGGTTATTTGGGAAGTGATGGGACATCCACACCTGCAGGGGGGAGGGGAAGGAGGTGGGGAAGGGAAGGCAGCCATGAAGGGTGTGTTATCAAACAAGTTATCTCCCAGGGCAACTCTGGGAAAAGGTGCAAACTATGCCCTGGGCTGCTCCTGGGGGCATAATAATTTCCCAGCACGTCAAGCCGGCCACACACAGGACCACAGGGTGACCTTTTACGGTTCCAGAAAAATCCCTTGGGCTCCAAGGGGCAGATGCTGGAGGTCAGCCAGAGCATACCGACCTGGCAGAGTCTGAGGCTGAGGCTGGGCTACCACCTTCCAGGAAAAATACCCACAGATCTCAACTCCCTGTAGAGATCGGTGGCAAGCGGTTGTCCCTACTCCCGCCCCGATACTTGAAGTGACAGGAATCAATGGCCCTCCGCCAGCCCAGTTCAGCTCTGCCTCCAAGCTTGTAAGTTCTCATAACACAACGAAAGCCCTGTGAATCCTTGTTGCACCTTCTCCAACAGACAGACCAGGGCTTTGGGTTCCCGTTTCCTACCCGACCACCCCGAATTGCTTATGAGTCTCTTCCTTCCAACCACACAGAGTACTTTTCCTGCTAGACCGGAGGACGCAATTTTCCCCACCTTGTTACATGTCCAGCATTTTCTTACCGAGCCCCCCTTAGAGATGGTTTCCCTTCACAGCAGTTGCTCAGCTTTCCTGCCAGTGTTCACGGGCTCTGTGATCTTCAGGGCACCGTGCGGGGAAGAGCATTCTCCACAGAGCATAGAAGAGAAAGCGGAGGCTCAGAGAAGAGAAGGCATTGGCCTAAGGTTGGGGTTGGACCCTAAGCCCACCTGCATCTGAGCTAGCTCTGTTGCTTTTTCTCTGCTCGGGATCCATTTCTTCTTCTCGTAATAATGCCCAAATTCCTTTTTGGGGCATCTATTCCACCCCCCTTAGTCTTTGTTGTTCAGGTGAAGATGTCTCTAGCCCCAGTTTCAGAGGAGCTCACGGGATCCAGGTACAAGGCAATCACTGTATATTGTCCCCTGTGTTCAAAGATTGGCACATGACCAAAGTCAGACCCAAGTTTCCATTAGAAGGAAGATAGCAAGAAGCTCCTCTTTCCATTTGAGACTGGCAGTTGTCAGGGTGGTGTGGACCTGCATCCACCAGGAACAACTGTGGAAATCCTAATAATGGAGGCATCAAAGAGGGAACTAAGGTAAGGAGGCGAGAGGAGGAGATAGATGACATCACTTGAGTTCCTAGATCCAGCCAATCCTGAAGCCTATTATCTCTGGACTTTTCAGTCACAAGATCAATAAGTCAATCTTAATCTCTCTACCCCTTCTTCCCTCCCTCTCTTCTTCCCACCTTCTTCCCTTCCTCCCTACTTTCTAAGCAAGTGTGAGTTGGGATTTATTATTTGCAATAGAAGAAGCAAAAGAATCCTAACAAATTTGGACTCCTCTATCCAAACTTCCCTATGATACTACACAGACTACATTTTGTTATAGACACACACACACACACACACACACACACATACACACACACACTCATTTATTTTTGTAGAGCACTTTGTAAAGCACCTTCAGACCCATTTGCTCTGACAGCCCTTTGAGAAAAGACAGATAGATATTAAATTGCTATTGTCATTTTTATAAACAAGGAAACCGAAACTCAGAGAGGTTAAGTAACTTATCTAAATCACATAGCTAGCCAGGAGTGGTATAGCAAATAGAAGAACCCAGATCTCACAATGTCCTTTCCACCATATCTTACTGGAGTTCTGGTTTCTTGGCCCATCTTGGTGATCATGATGTGACCTTTGAAATAAGTTCACCTCTCTGGGCTTCAATTCCCATCTGTTATATGAGGGGGTTGGCAACAATTTCTCTGAGTGCCCTCCCAAACTTGCATTCTGGTGCTCTGTGACTTTGCTTCACATCTGTGCCCAGGACTGGCTGGGAGAACTTCTGTTCCATTGGTTAGAGACTTACTCAGCACACACACACCTGTCTGATGACATTCACGTTTCTGATGGTTCTGTTCTCAGCAGGAGCAAACATCGGTACTAAACCAATAGCAATAAAATAATTGTATGGATGCCCGGCACCCCATCTGCTCTATTCCTATTTAGAAAAATATGCCATGTACCAGACTATTTTTTTGTCTTCCAGCCTCAAACACAATGAAATAAAGCAGGCTTCAGGTTGCTGCATGCCCCCTGACAAGACCACTTGTTCTGCACTGGCCCTCAGTCACTCCTATGGCTTTGTACTGGGGTGAAGGGGTGAGGCAGGGCAGGGAGTGGGAGAGCTGGAAGCTAAAAAGTAACTGTGAACACGAGATTCAGACACAGCTCCTACGCTATCCATGTACTCTCTGGGTGGGACCCATGGCTTCTCAAGGTCTCAGACAGGGAAGCATCATGACCACACACTGATGGATTGATGAGAGTTTAAAATCCACTCAGAGTACCTGCTTGTGGGCACCCCAAGACCTTTGGTAGCTCTGCAGACTCTCTCAACCATTCTTGGACTTCTTCCTGGACACCATTTTTAAATAGCTCTATAGTGAGTGGGGGCACAAATCCTGTTTGCTTTGCTATATTTTGCTGAACCCCAACACAGTCCTTTCCAGTGACCTGCAGCCAAGTGGCTTACGAGAGAGTCAGGGTCATGATCAACCAATGAACATTGCTTCAGGGCACTGGCCCTCTCCCCACGCAGATCTCTGCTCATGAAGCTTCCTTCCAGTCACTTCACTTGAAGGGAGACATTTTGTCCTGACAAGTCAGCTCACGTCCTGTACTCTGTCTGTTCTTTGGAAAATTATATGACACAGTCACGTGATCACCTTTAGTGTCCCAGCTGTTATTTCTGAATTCAGAATTAGCTTGAGCCGGTAGGACTGAAAACTTTTTCTGGTCCTGTCCAATGGAAATTAGACAGTCATAGCAAGTAATGGTCTTTCCCCCAGGTCTTATCCCAGGTGGGCTTATTCCAGGTCACCCTCCTAAGACAGAGCACAAGTCCCAGAACAGGCAAGACCTCTACTTATGGGCTTTGAGGTCAGATGTACCTGAGTTCTAATTCCAGCTCACTGTTGACTTCATTTACATACTATATGAACTTGGGCAAGTAATGAGCCTGTTGGAGCCTCCGTTTCCTCATTCTCAGTTAAGTGGGAATAATAACAACAGTGCCTACTTCACGGGATGGCTGTGAGGATTAAATGAGTGGCAGGGTTGATTTTTAAAATAATAACTTTTTGGATTAGTACAAACCCTTATACCTGGTCCCAGGATGGTATGTACTTGGCAAAGAATCCTCAGAGAACCCTGGGGGCTTCGGCTACAGCATACTACCTGGCACACAGCAAAGTACTCAATAAATGTAAGCATAAAAAAGAAGTACAATGGAGGATTGAGAATTGACAGATGGATCCCCAATTCTTCCAGGTCATAAAAATGGGCTGGAGCAAAGGGCAGTTGCTTAAACTCAATTTATAGATTTTCTAGGGTTTAAGCCTGCTGTGTGCAAGATTCAGATTTCCATTGAATCTGAAGATGGTCCATTGTATTGGACTGGAAGGACCTAGCTTCTGTATAGATCTAAAGACATGTTGGTGAGGCCCCCAAATTCTAGATGCAATTTTTTTCTGAACTCTGAAACATAACATCTTCAATCATCTTTCAAAATCCAGTTTTCCCCTGAGGTTTAATCCAAGCTCCTGAATGTGGCACTCAAACTATTTCAAGATTAGTTTGGTTTCTGTACTAACAAACTCAAACTAGGGCCTGGTCAGCAAACTAGGGCCTGTAGGCCAAATCCAGACCACTGATAGTTTTTATAAATACAGTTGTTTCAGAACACAGCCTTGTCCATTCATTTATGTATTGTCTGTGGTTACTTAATAAAATGGCAGGATTGAGTAATTGTGACAGACACCAAAGGGCCTAAAACATTTACTATTTGACCATTATAAAATGTTTGCTGACCCCACAAAACATCAACTTATAAGTGTCTTCTCTTGTGTGTTTCACCATTTAAATTTCATCTTTGTTACAAGTAGTATAATTTTGAAGGCAAAGACCAGCTGTCTATTTCTATTGTATTTCCCATAGATATTTCTTTCTTTTTTTTTTTTTTTTAAATAGATGTTAGAGAGAGAAAGAGGGAGAAGGAGAGAGAGAGAAAAACACTGATCCATTGCTTCCTGCACACCTCCACTGGGGATTAAGCCTGCAACCTGGGCATGTGCCATAACCAGAAATGAACCAGTGCCCTCCAGGTGCATGGGATGATGCTCAACCACTGACCCACACTGGCCAGGGCCCATAGATATTTCTTTCTTTCTTTCTTTCTTTCTTTCTTTCTTTCTTTCTTTCTTTCTTTCTTTTTAATCCTCACCCGAGGATATTTTTCCATTGATTCTTGGAGAGAGTGGAAGACAGAGGGAGACACAGAGAGAAGCATCAGTGTGAGAGAGACACATCGATTGGTTGCCTCCTGCATGCGTCCTTGATCAGGGCCCAGGCAAGGGAGGAGCCTGCAACTGTGGTACATGCCCTTGATCGGATTTGAACCCGGGGCCCTTCAGTCAGCAGGCCAACACTCTACTGAGCCAAACCAGCTAGGGCAGGGGCCCATAGATATTTCTTAAGATGACAGTCAAGGCATCCCCAGTCAGGCACCTCACCTTCTTACTTTCTTAGTCTTGGTAAGTCAATCCGTCCTCTAGTGTTTCCCTAGATACATCTCCATCCAGCCTCTGGGTGCTGGCCAAGGGGAGGGGACTTCACTTTTTGCTAAAGTGTTCCATCAAATTGTGCTGAAATTTCAAGCACCTTATCTCAAGCCCCTTATCTCTTGTGATGTCTTTCCGGATTCCTTCAGCAGAAGGCATCTCTCCCTCCTTTGAACTGTGTTTATGTTTCTTGAATGACAAAGACACTACTTCATTCTTCACTGTGTCTCTAGTTAAAGCCTGGAGGGCAGGGCAGGCACTGTGCTTGCCTCTTCCCTTCCCGGCTTCCTGAACTTCATGAACTGCCTTGTTCTTAGAGGCAGTTGTGGAGTTGATAGATCCTGGCTGGCCCAATACTAATTTAGACTTATCTGCTTATATAAAAGCAGCGTCTGCAAGAATCTGTTTACAAGGTGCTGCTTTGCATGAGGGGAAGGGACATTCCAAGAAGTTTAGTGCAGGAAGATGGGGAGAGTGGCATGATTTTTGCTATCAAAGCAGAGCGCAGGGATTCATGTGGGCCCCAGGGACAGAAGGAACTGTGGCAAAAGCAGGAAAAGCAGATTCTAGAGGGATTGGAGCTCACAGAGCATTAACAGCACTCACTGCCTTGGGGCCAGGCCATGGTGTGCCAAAGAGCTGGGAGTCCTTCTCCCCATTTCTGTGTGAATGCCTCCGGGTTTCTACCTCTCAGAGTTTCTGGCTTTGAGAGACCTGGTAGATATCATCCTAGCCTGGGGCTCAGGATGAGGCCAACAAATCGGGATAAAATTGCCATTGGAAAGATATTTTGTTATTCACAGTTCCCAAGAGGAGGGGGATGGCACTTGGGTCTGGGTCGTTAGAAGGCAGAGGGAGGAGGGGGAAAGGAGGGAAAGAGCCTTAACTGTGGTTTCTGTGGGAAGGAATGGGTGAGGCAGGGTAAATTTGACTAAGTTGAGCAGGCTCTGGGATAGAGGGGCTGCCCCTAGTTGTCTGTCACCTGGTGATTAGGCAGGAGATTAGTGACCCTGAGTGTGAGAGCCCTGATAGAGCCCAATATGTAAAGGAGGTGGTGGAGTATGGGCTCGGGATTGGCTGGCTTGCATATGCATGCTTATAGGTTTGCATAAGGCATGGTTGTAGATTGAGTCCTTTACTATCTCTAGGAATTGCCTAGCCCCAGGAGGGGCAGTACTTCGGGGTCAGCAAGTCCCCAAGATGTCAAAGCATCAGAAACACACGGTTAACGCAAGTCTCAACAATCCTGGCCATGGTCAGAGACTGTATTAGTTTGTGAGGGCTGCTATAATAAAACACCTCAGACTGGATAACTTAAATAACAGAAATTTGTTTTCTCAGCCCAGCCGGTGTGGCTCAGTTGGTGAGCATTGATCTATGAACCAGGAGGTCACGGTTCGATTCCCCATCAGGGCACATGCCCAGGTGTGGGCTCAATTGCCAGTGTGGGGCATGCAGGAGACAGCCAATCAATGTTTCTCTCTCATCATTGATGTTTCTATCTCTCTTTCCCCCTCCCATCCTTCTGAAATCAATAAAAATATTTTTTTTACAGAAGAAATTTATTTATTCACAGTTCTGGAGGCTAGAAGTCCAAGATCAAGGTGTCAGCAGGGTTGACTTCATTCGGAGGCCTCCCTCCTTGACTTGCAGACAGCCACCTTCTCCCTGCTATTAAATAGTCTTTTCTCTGTGCACGCACATCTCTACTGTCCCTTTACGAGTCCAAATTTCCTCCATTTATAAGGATACCAGTCCGATTGGATTAAGGCCCACCCTAACAACCTCATTTTAAATTAATCACCTCTTTGTAGGTCCCATCTCCAAATGGTCACATTCTAAGGTCAGGGTTTAGGGCTTCAACCTAGGAATTTTGGAGGCCCAATAATTCAGCACATAACAGGGACACTGCTCAAGGAACTTGCGGGATGGCTGGAGTTGAAGCACATCAGAGGACTGTCATTGAGGAGACACCTGAGGATCATGTGAGAATAAAGGGACGGACTTGGTAGAGGTCAGGGAGACACAGTTGAGGACTGTGAGCCAGTGAAATTTGGATAGTACGTAAATATGACTTCATTAACATCTGTGAGCATTGGGGGCCTTAAAAACTTGGAAAACGAATATGTTTTCACCTGTGAAAGATTATCAATGAATCCATAGTGAATCAGAATTCCACCAACACTGAAAGCCAGTGCCCACAAGCCCGGGGTGGGGGTGGGTGTGTGTGTGGGGGGGGGGGGTTGGGGAGGGGTGTCAAGTCCTGTTTAAAAAAGCACAGCAAGCCCTGACTGTTTTGGCTCAGTAGATAGAGCATCGGCCTGCAGACTGAAGGTTCTGGGGTTTGATTCCAGTCAAGGGCATGTACCTTGGTTGCGGGCATATCCCCAGTGAGGGGTGTGCAGGAGGCAGCTGATCAATGTTTCTCTCTCATCGATGTTTCTAACTCTCTATCCACCTCCCTTCCTCTCTGTAAAAAATCAATAAAATATATTAAAAACAAACAAACAAACAAACACAGCAAACATATTTACTTGTACTAACAGTTAACAGCCTGACAATAACAAGTATGGGTCCTCTCTTTGACCACAAAAGTTTACTCAAATCTTGCAGGGAAAAATAGGGTCAACAGACTGAGTGAAAGAAAGTGCACAATTGTCTAGGCTTTAAAAGTTCCCTGGATAACAACCCAGTCATTCATTTCCTTCTTCCAGATCCTTCTCAGGAGAATCTGGTACAAGCTATTTTACCCCCTTCTCCAAAGTGAGTGTATGTGCACGCGCACGTGCACACACACACACACACACACACACACCTTTCCTCCTCGTGCCCTCAACTCAACACCCACCCTTCTAGCAGCCAGATTTCCTCCCTCACTAGCTACCACAAAGGACGCTGCAGAAACCTAACCTCTGCTTGCAGAGGTGGTTGGAAGCAGCTGGCAAGAGCAACCAGCTGTACTCTCCTCAACGCCTCCTCCTTCTCACAGGAAGTATGAATGCTTTATTACTTATAGACTTGTCCCACCTAAAACAAAACAGAAAGAAAGAGAGAGAGAGAGAGAGAGAGAGAGAGAGAGAGAGAGAGGAAGGAAGGAAGGAAGGAAGGAAGGAAGGAAGGAAGGAAGGAAGGAAGGAAGGAAGGAAGGAAGGAAGGAAAAAAGGAAGGAAAAAAGGAAAGAAGAAAGAAGGAGCATGGGTCATGTCAGGAACTATGGTCTCAGCTCCTCAGGAGGCAAGGTTCAGCTATGTCAATAACTATGGTGTTTCCAGCGGTATCAGAATCGACCAGACTTGAAAGGCCTTGTATCATTCAAAGTTGTTGGTTGCAGGCAAGAGACACCAACTCTGGACAACTTAAGCAAAAAGAGGATTTCCTTGAAGCTTATCAGGAGGTGGCTCGCAGAATGAACCATTTGGGCTTTGGTTCTTAGACACTGTTAGGTCCACTTGTTACTAATACATTTAGCTTGTGGTTTTTTTTGTTTATTCTCAGTGAGACAGTGGAATCAACACAGGCTTTGGAATGAGACAGACCAGAGTTCCAATCCATGCCCCAACTACTTATGTCCTGAGAGTCCTTTCTTAGTTTCTGTTTTATAAAATGAGATTAATAGGATTTATCACAAAGGGTAGATAAAAGGGTTAAATGAAATAATGAATGCAAAACACCTGGCAGGATGATGGGACCACAATAGGTACTCCACGTGGCAGACTCTGAGCAGAGGACTGTGGATATGGTGGGAGACTGGAGTTCGAATTCCAGGACTGCTGCTTCCTATATAACCTCGGGGGAAATCAGTTCCACTCTCTGAACCCTGCTTTGCCGATCTAGAGAGCAATGGAGTTAGATGACGCCCAAGGTTTCCACGCTGTTCCCTACGAAAACTCTGGGCTCTGCAAAATTCCTTAGGCTGAGTCAAACCCAGCGGACTCTAGTCCCTGCCTCTGTCCCAGTCAGAGAATCTTCTATTTGGTTTGTTTGACGTGTTGGGCTTCTAGAAAAGAATTTGTGTGAAGAAAAAGTAGCACGGCTCTTGTAAAAAATTAAATAGCAGGGCTTTCTAAGGTCTGCAGAATGCTTCCCCATTCTCATACTCTAGGATTCTGTGAGGTTCTGAGCAATGATGGTTAGTCAATCAGTGCATCTTGGGCTTTGACCTTCCTCCTCCACCTGACCAGTTTGCAAGAAGCCAAGGGCCACTGGCAATTTCCAAGAGTGGCCAGGCATGAAGTACTCAGAGGTGGAATCATGACCATGAATAAGAGCTAAACATGCAACCAATAGGTACAGTCCCTGGCACGGGGACACAAAGGAAGGGCGGGTGCACATTGTTCCTGCTGGAAAATGCTTAAGTCAGGTACATGACTGGGCCTGTTCTTTCTGACCAGCAAGCTGAGGATAAGAAAGCAGTCAGGCCTACAGGCTCACAGAGCTGCCACCAAGGCTGGCTCCCGGTAAGGGCCTCAGCATTCCACTATGGCTTTCTTTTCCAATGTATCATGAGCAGTGTGGCCTTCTTATGAAAAAAAAAGAGGGGTTGGCCAAAGGCTACCTATTTTGCTGGTATGATGACTTTTCACTTACCCCGTCCATGAATATTTATTATGTTCAATATGCTGGGCTCTGTTTTAGGTGGTGGGGAGAGAGACACATTCCTATATTCTGCACTCCAGTCTGGGGAGAAAACATAAATTAATAAGCAAACAATTCTATACATCAGGTGGTAGTAACTGTTTGATAAAGGGGACAAAAATAAAAGGGGGTGGTATTTTTGAGAGATTCTTTTAAAAAATATATATTTTTTATTGATTTCAGAGAGGAAGGGAGATGTAGAGAGATAGAGACATCAATGATGAGAGAGAATCATTGACCGGCTACCTCTGCATGCCCTCTACTGGGGATTGAGCTCACAACCCAGGTATGTGCCCTGACCTGGAAATGAACCGTGACCTCCTGGTTCATAGGTTGATGCTCAACTACTGAGCCGTGCTGGCTGGGCTGGAGAGATTCTTTCAGGAAAGTTTAACGAAGGGTTGACATTTGAGCAGAGACATGAAGGAAGTGAGGAAGAGGGGCTTTGGTTCTCTGGGGAAGAGTGGTCCAGACAGAGAAGGACTAACCAAGAAGGCCCTGAAGGCTGAGCAGCACGGGGAGTGGAGTAGCTGGAGTTGTGTGAGCAAGGAGAAACATGACAGGAGCAGAGACTTGGGATGTCGCAAGGGGCTACATCACTTATTTTAGACCCCTACAGTCCATTGTAAGCAACTTGGAAGTTATTCTGAAGCCATTGAAGGAGTGTGAGCAGAAGAATGATTTAACTTTTCAAAGGGTCACCCTGGTTGCTATGTTCCCAGTACAGAGACAAGGGTGGAAGAGAGTGATCAATTACAATGTAATAAATTAGGCAAGAGATGGTGGTGGGTTAAACTATGGCAGTAGCAGTGGAGGTGATAAGTGGTTGGATTCTGGATGTATGTTTAAGGTAGAGCCAACCAGCTCAACTAAAGGACCAGGACATCACCTTTGTTTTTACTATAGAATCTTCCCCTCTCCTATCTATTCCTTTCCCCCATTCAGCAGAGGGATTCCTCTTGGGCCAAGAGACAGGAAAGAAAGCAAAGCAAAGAGTTAGAAAACATGACTGCATAGGAATGGGGAAACAAAAAGAAGATATAAAGGCAGCAGAAGAATAAAAAATAGAGGAGGCAAGAAATGACATCAACAAGAGGGGGAAAAAGCAAGAAAAGAAAGACAAATGTTATCCACCTTTCTAGCCTTTTCATCTCTTTCCTTCCCTGTTGATATAACACAAAAGTAAAAGTGGGGTTGATTTCCTCTGTAGGCAAAAGCTCTCTTGGAAAGACTGTTAACAGTTTTCTTCTCAATGAGCATGTACACAACGCCAGGCTGAAGGAGGAAAAATAGATTGTCTGTCAAGAAAAATGAAAAGCCTTGCTTGTGGGTGAGCTGCGCGCACTGAGATCTACATTCAATCAATCGTCACTTCTGAAAAAGCCCAGTCTCCCTGCACAGCACTAGGTGCTGGCCTAGGATATTGTTTTCCCTGCCATCTTCCAGAAGGGAGAGATCTCATTTCCAAAGAGAGAGGCATTCGCCATCTCGCCTACGTCAACATCCGCAGAGCTAGTTTTATGAAGTGGTGCTTCATGAAGTCACGGTAGCCTTGGGGGCAACCAGAAACCATTGTTTTCACAAGGGGAAAAAAAAGCAACCGGAAGTTACAACTTCCACTGTAGACTATAATCATCTCCTTGCCAGTGTTGGTGAGAACATTCTCTGGCCATTGCAGCTTTTTGATACTTTCAGTGAGGGAAATGTTGGTCATTAATCTTGAAATCTTGATGAAAGATTACAGAGTCATTTCCGCCTTGGAGAATTGTAATGTGTTCAAGTGTTTAACATAATCTTAAAATGCAATAAGAACCTTCCTCTGATTTTATCTCCAGGCTTAAGCTGTCAACACAGATGCATTAAGTTGGTAAACGGCAAAAGGAAAAAATAAAGAAGTGGTTGTGCAGAGACCAAAGATACTTTCATTTCCCTTAAAGCTTGGCTTAATCAGCAGTTTCAAAGAGTCAAACAGCAGGCTGTTTATATGAAATTTTGCCAGAAATAGTTAAGCTGAAAAAGAAATATTTTCCCTTTAGGACTTGCAAAGTTCCAACGGAGACATTTTGTATAATAGATCCACTTCTGTACTATAACCATGGGATCTATTTATAAAACTTGCTTCAATAAATGAAAACAAAACAAAAAATCTAACATTGTTAAACTTCAATTGCTCTCAAAATGTTTTCTCTACCCTCTCTCTCTTTGTTAGGTATTTTCTCCATACTCTCCCCCTCTCCTGTACCACCAAACCCCAAACTACCAGCGGCATTTTAACATCTATAATAATAAAAGCATAATATGCTAATTAGACGGGACAGCCAGACAACCTTCTGGATGAAGCTGGGGCTTCGAGAGAAGCACGGGTCCTGGGTGCCTGTTGGCAGCCGGAGGGAGGGAAGCCCTGGTCCTGGGTGCCAGAGGGAATCCGGTGCCTGCAGCCAGGGGCAGGAAGGTCTACTCTTGCATGAATTTCGTGCACTGGGTCTCTAGTTAAATCATAAAAGATAATCAGCCTGGAACTTTGCTTTTTTTGTTTTGTTTTGTTTTTGTCCACCCCTTCTCAGAAAGACAAGATGTTAATGGCTCATAGTCTACTAGGGAAACCGTTTACCTAGGCTGAGGAGTAGGCTTTTGAAGGAAGACCAATAGCCTCCATCAAGTCCTGAAAATAACCAATAAACAGACAGCAGGGCCTCCTCCATGATTCCAACCAAGATCTCCTCTCTCTCTCTCTCTCTCTCTCTCTCTCTCTCTCTCTCTCTCTCTCTCACACACACACACACACACACACACACACACACACACACACACTGTCTACTGGGAGAAAGCCTTTGCATTTTATCAGTAACTTTGACTTTGGAAACTAAGCAACTATCATTTTGGCAGGGATACCCTTAGGAGGTGAAGGTCAATATGCAGCTGGCTGCCTCTTACAAGTGAAATGTTCCAATAACTTCTCAATTTTATCTCCTCCTGGAACAGAATCCACTGAGTGAATTGGATGTAAGCAGGAAGCCCAGTAGCCATGGACTTTGAATCATCACTTCTCAGGTAGCCCACTCTCATGTCTCAGAAACCAATTGGTGACAGCTGGGCAAGGTAAGGAAGCCATGGCAAACCCATGAATCATTAAGCAATGATGTCAGAAGAAAGGGCTTCTGGGTGAAATGTTAGCATTGGAAGAATAGAGCCATTTGCACTCTCTTTAATTACACTACAAATTAAATTACATGTGATTACATTAATTCATATCTTGAGTAATACTAGACATCCATAGGTTTTGCAACTTTTTAAAATCATACTCTTCTTCCTCCCCCTCCTCCTCCCTCCCCTCCTCCTCTTCCTCCTCCTTCTCCTCCTCCTCCTCAACTACCTGAACTGTTTTTCTTCCTAGAGGCATCACGCAAGGACAGGAATATGTAAAGAACCCCCTGAGAAGTGGAAATCTCAAATGACAAAAAGATGGCACTATTGAAAATAAAAATTCCACTTCAAGGAACACTTATGTGAGATCATTTTAATAGGATTATCATTTAGATGTGGTTCCTTCACAATTCACAAATAATACAAACTTGCTCCAAAGTGAGGACAAATTTCTTCATTTTTGTTTAAAAAACTAGCTTATTTTTAGAAGTAGCCACTAAATATTAGGTGACTTCCTTATTAATAAGTATAACAATGTTGAAAAAAAAATGTGGTTTCCATTTTGCTTTAGGAGTATTATTTATTATCCACTCAGATTTCAAATACTTATTGATCATGTGCTTGTTTAAAATGTTTACAAAAGCTGATATAGCCAATTAATAATCTAAATTTTTTTAGCAAAAAATATAAAAATAGTCCTGGCTGCTGTGGCTCAGTTGGTTGAGCATCATCCCATGTACCAAGAAGTTGCTGGTTTAATTCCAAGTCAGGGCACATGTCCACATTGCAGGCTCCATCCTCAGTAAGGGAGCATGCATGATGCAGCCAATTGATGTTTCTCTCTCTTTTCCTTCCTCTCTCTTCCTTCCTCTCTCTTCCTAAAATCAATTTTTTAAAATGTCTTTAAGAATATATAAAAATGTATTTACAAATACATTTTATTAGTGTATAAAACATATTCTACATATTTTATTCTGTATTTAAATATATATGAAATATATATGTACTAGAGACCCAGTGCATGAAATTCGTGCACAGGTAGGGTCCCTAGACCTGGCTGGCGATCAGGACCAATCAGGGCCTTCTGGCTGCTGGCTGGGGCCTTCCTTCCCCAGCTGCCGACTGCAAGCTGGGGCCTTCCTTCATTCTGTGCCATCCCCTGGTGGTCAGTGCATGTCATCGTGAGCAATAGAACTCCCGGTCCCCCGGTTGAACTCCCACAAGGACACTTTGCATATTAGCCATTTATATATATAGATATATGTGCAACCCAAAGAAAGCCAAGAATAGATACTCCTTTTAAAAAAATATTTTTTTTATTGATTTCAGATAGAAGAAAGAGAGAGATAGAAACATCAATGATGAGAGAGAATCATTGATTGGCTGCCTCTTATATGCTCCCCACTCGGTATGGAGCCCACCACCTGGGCATGTGCCCCAGCCAGGAATTGAACCATGACCTCCTGGTTCACAGGTCAACACTCAACCACTGAGCCATGCTGGCCGGGCAAATAGCTACTCCTTTTAAGCCACAAAGATATTGCAAATATAAAGGTTTCTATCAATTCAAGTACTTCCATGGTATCTTTGGCAGATGCTGCTCATTACCTAACCCAACACTCATGTCACCTCTTTTCCTTGTTCCTTTCCTGTCACTAGACACTTGCTTTTTCAGCTTCCATTGCTGTGGGAGAAGCAACTTGTCAAGTTCTGGCCAAGAAGGCATCATGGAAAATCTGCTGAGGAGATCATAGAAAAGCTTTTGCTTTTCCCAATATAGGGGCAGACGGTATTACCACCATCCCTTCTTTCTCCCTTGAATATGGATGTGATGCCTTGACGTATAGTAGCTTTCTTGTCCTCATAGAATGATTAACATGGGTATGAAAGGCAACATGCAGAACATAAAGATCCTGAGCCCTAGGTATTATCCAGCCATTCCACCAACTGTTCCTTTCTAGATTTCCCTGAAAGACAAATGAACCTTATTTATTTACCCTGCTTTAGCCATCATTGTTGTTTTTTTGTTATTGTGTTACCTGTACCCCCAAACATTTCCTACCCGATATAAAGTCTATAACCCTAGACAGACACTGAAATAAAATATAAACTTAAGCTCTCCAAGGTGAATACAAGTAATGGCAAGATAGGAAGTGAGAGATTAAGAGGAAAGGAAAAGTACTCAAACGTTGTCTAACTTGCTTGGTATGACAAGAACCCAAAAGAGCCTGAGGGAACCTCACAACATTTTGATTTGATCTTTTAAGAGTAAAATAAGATTGAGGGAAAGAGTCTTCAAAATATTGCACTTTGTCAAGGGGAACAATCTGATAAATTAGCCGAGCCATTTAAAAAACAAACCAATTAAAAAACAAACCAACACCCCACTATTCACAAAATGACTTAGAGGAAAATGGGGGGTGGTGGGGGGAGAGAAAGCATAAAAGAAGGGAGGAAGAGAAGAAAGAAGGGAGGGCCATCTTTGCCCCATCACAGGCTCTCAAAGAAAAAAACTGCTACTAGATAGAAGTCATGCTTCACCTGTATCCTCTTGCATTCCTTCACCATTTTCATCCACACCACATTTTCTTTTTCAAATATATTTTTAACGATTTCAGAGAGGAAGGGAGACAGAGAGAGAGAAACATCAATGATGAGAGAGAATCATTGATTGGCTGCCTCTGCACACACACCCTTGCCCTCGTCCCCCCTGCCCTCCCACCCCCCCGACCCCCGCCTCCGGGGATTGAGCCCATAACTTGGGCATATGCCCTGATCTGTAATCAAACCGTGACCTCCTGGTTTATAGGTCAACACTCAACCACTGAGCCAGGCTGGCCAGGCACACACCGCATTTCCTTGTGCATCGATCCCCAGGATGCTTCCACTCACCATAGTTGGAACGTGTGTCTCTTGGTCAGAGGACTATCTCAGTACCAGAGCTCGCTTCGCTCAGAGAGTCATGAAAGCCCAGGAGTGTGTGCACTCCCGAGACAGTCTTTACCCACTGATTGATGGGCACAAGCATATCAATACTTCCACTCCCTTATCTCTGAGACAACTACTATCTTCGGAGCTCCCTGCAGAAGGAGCAGGCCTTGGTGAGACTGTGTGTGGTGCTGCCCTCCTGCCTGGCTCCCTCCTTTTCCCCACCACACTCCCCCACTCCTTATGGTTCCTTCCCAGGAAATCTTCCCCTGAAAGCACTTGAATTTAAATCTTGGTCTCTGGGTCTGCTTCTGATGAACCCCACCTAAAACTCCATTTCTCTTGACTGTGAATAAAATTGTTCACCCAAGGCCAGCAGAACATAAAAGCAGAAAAAAAATTAAGCAGACAGTGAATCAAAAAGAAAATGAGAAGAGGTTCATCAAAAGCCAAAAATATAAACCACAATTCTTTGGGCTGTCCATCCTGGCCTGTTTGTTGCTAGAGTAAAGCAGCAGTACTTTCCCCAAGGGTGCAAAAATAATTCGCTATCCTGCTACCCATCAAGCTCTTGGTAACACTTGAATACCAAATCAAATGATCACATCACTAATAATAAGCAAATGCTTACAGTTAGCTAGGGGGGTCAGCTAAGAAGAGAGCAGAATGACTACTACAGCGCAACTGGGAAGTGTTCCCAAGCCCAGCCCGGGCCCTCTTCCTTTTAAGGAACACAGTGAGGAAATGCAGAGCTCTCTTCATTTATTCAGGAATTTTCCCATCCCAGCTGGGCGACCAGCTGCAATGTTGAGTTAAACAGCAGTCTCTTATCTTTCTTGTTAAGGAACTAGTCTCCAGGGACCTGGAGCCTCATCCTCATCACAAGAAACCCAGACCATGGCTCAGATGACCGGGTGATTCATGTGCCTTAATGACTGCCTCCACTTGCTGTACATTCGCTAATTTTAGCTGGAAGATACCAGGTCAGTCGTTGTGGAGCCAACTTCATTATATCAAACCACCAAAGGATCAGTCTCTGAGGCTCTGGAAAGGCTGGGTTTAACGTAAAGACTAAACCTGTTTTGTTGTTTTTTTCTTTTCCATTTTCAATTAAATAAAGAATCTGAGAATCAACAGGCCAAGAGAAAGAAAACCAGTATGTTTAACATGAATATTGATGTGCCTAATAGGTAAAGATTCCTAATTCACTACTCTAGGGAAAAATATTTTGCTTCCTTGACCAAAATGAACAACTTCTAAACAATTTCATTCCAAAGTGAACAATAACACGTTTGCGACTCAAAATGCTAATTGACCAAGTGGGTATCCTGAATTCAACAGTCATTCCCAAACTCGATGCTATTCCCATTACTGGAATAGAAACCACATTTAGGATTAAAAAAAAAAAAAAAAAGACAAGTGGAATGATTCAACAGAACAGAAATGAACTTTGGACCTTTCTGCAAGGTTTTATCAAGTGTACTTTTAGCCTAAATGGTGACAGTTGGTGATTAGTCCACAAGATAAATTAATTTTAAAGTAGAACATATTAAGGAGATTAGATGAGTTGAGCAAGGTCAAAAGTTTACTTTTTATGGCTACAATACTTCACTTTTTATATTTTAATTTTTTATTGAAGCATAAACTACATCCAGTAAGGTGCATAAATCTTTCATTTGCTGCTTGCTGAGTTTGGACAAATGTACTAGTATCTGTCCATGGAAATCATCAACATCCTGATGGAGGACATTTCCTAGTGGAGCTGAAGCGTACGCCAGCCTTGAAACCTGAAGGACTTCTGCTCCCTTTGCTTAAGTGAGTCTTGCTCTTTCCTGCAGTGTTTAAGGCACTTGGACCTCAAACCTAATACTGTCTGTGACCTAAAGTAGAAACCAATATGGAAACCGAGGACACATTCCATCCCTAGAGCTGGTCCTGGGCTAATCTGAAAAGCCAGTTAAGTTGACCTCTAGGGTCCTCCAAGCATCCCTCACTTCCTGCTGGTTTTCTATTGGAACCCCATACCTTTCCCCACCCTATCATCCGTTCTAGCTCTGCTCCCAATTTTTAACCTTGTCTCTCTCTCTTCTCCCTCATGTTAAAAACAGAGTACAAGGCGTACACTCTCAACATACTCTCAGCTGAGAAAAAAAAGAGAGTCCTGATTCACACGAAGGTACTGGTGACTGATGTATTCTCATGTAACCAGAGTCAAGCTGTAACACAGTCCAGGGATCCTGATAATGGCGGGGTTGCTGACATTGTCCATAGCACATCCATGGGCGATGCTGCTCTTGAACCTCTCATATCAAATTGTGCAAGCAGCTACCATTTACATCTCCACATTTCACGGGCCTACAGCTCCATCTTCCCTAGTTTTTATTTTAGGCCTGCTCTAGGGCAGCATCTGGAATCCGGCCATGGCATCTTCATTCTATTGCGATCTGGGGACTATAAATAACAAAGGAAGTGAGCAACTGAAAGGCCTCCTGTCAGTAAATATTCAGGAGCCGAGCATATCTGAGTGTCACCTCATAAAGTCTTGCTCGTCAGAAGTCTGTAGGAGCAGAGCTGGGTGTGCCAGTGGGTGAGATAACCACAGACAACCGTGCCTCTCACCCCCTTCATTTGAATCACCCCCCTCTCCTGGAAGGCCCTAATACATCAGATAGGATGGCTATACATTGTAACTTCCAGGCCCTCCAAAATGTCCCTTATTCTTACATTTTGACCTCTAGGAGCAACCTTCACTTTCCTTCTTCTTTCTTTGCTTAGGAGATCTAATTCCTTGGGCAACCAAATAGTTAAAATTTTACTTTCTAGGGATGGACTATTATTCTATAAAAATATACAAAATTTGACATATAATTCAAATCCCTGCTACGTATTGTAGGGGTATGGATCACCAGTGAAGAGTCTATATCTTGGGAAATTTAGACCTGATCATATTCATTTCTTTAGACTGGGCCTCCTGCTTTAACTACATTCCTTCCTCTCAATTTCATCCACCCATTTTGGTTAGTTTCCAGATCCCACCAAGCAAAGCCCCAAGGGGTTCTTTTGCACATCAACAGTGTACCCCAAAGACATCAGATTCCATCATGTCTACTTTGGCATCTAACATGACTATCTTAGAGAAGAAATCCTCTCTTTTGGTGTTGTGTGCTTTGCAAAGGCCTGTGACTCAGACCACATGAGTGTCTGTGATTGGTCTGTCTCAGAGCCTCTGTGATTGGTCAGGAAACCTTCCTTTACAGTTCACTGAAGTCACTCTTGCTTCATCTGCAGCCTGATTTCTATTCTAACTGAGCTCCCCTGTTCTTTAGAGTTGCATAGAGCGAGCTGTCAGTGAGGTGTATCACCCCCTTTCCGTGGAAGCAGCAGAGCCAGCTGTAGAATGCTGCAGAATCCGTTTGATAATGGAAAACCCAGATCCGGGCAGATGGATGTTTCATTTGGAGGAAATGCCGTCACGTGACCAAAGTTCCTGCACCAAGGGGAGAACACACAGATATTCACATACCTGAGAAGTCACGGAGCTTCCAATGGATAAAGCAGCACTTCATTACTCCTTGTTCCTCACAATCCTACAGCCATAGCAAAACGCAGGCAAGCAAAAGGAAATAAAGTTCATTAGCAGGGAAACAAGCTTATCTGTCCCCTGAGTAAAAAGTTTCCTTTCTCTACACATTTCACAGGCAGGGACAGGAGGAGAATAGTGTCTCGTTCTCATTAATAACCACCTTTATCTTCAGGTGAGGCAAACATTGCCCCACATCATTACAGTCTTATTATGATTTCAACAGAGTACTTCATACCTCCTAACGGGTTCTGGTATTTAAACATATTCCTTCCTTCCTTCCTTCCTCCTTCCTTCCCTCCCTCCCTCAGCCAAGATGCATTAAGTGACACAGCAAGACCTAAGGTGATTCTACCAAGACTAAATTCAATTACACAAGTATTTGCTGGGCTCCTATTCTGTACAGAGACAGTTTGTACATAAGGATAAACTAATTGGACATCTGCCTTTAAGAAGCTTCAAGTTTAAAAAGGACAAAAACAAACAGATCACAAATGAGTACAATATAATGGAGAACACTAAAAAATGTGATCCTCAAGGTATGGATACTCAGAGAGGGGAGGTCCTCATGTAAGGCATTGGATCTTGAAGGATCCAGGGGCCTTAGACCAACAGAGATTTGGATACCAGAGTTTTGAATAGACTCGCCGGGTCAATTCAAACCACCATCTGAATAGTCAGTCATTAAATTTGACCGTTGATGGGTGGTGGCAACTATTGGGTATCAGCTTCCAACCTGAAAGGCCAGTTTCCCTCAGAAACCTTGCTTGGGTTCTTGGCCACATGGTAGATTTGGTTCCAATCTGGTTGGCCTGTTTTGTAAAGTCAAGCTCTAGAGATTTGATGGGAAAGGACAGTGTAAAGAGACAACCCATCATATTGGTGTGATGGGTGAAAGTTGTTTGCTACACTTGGCCTGAACTTTGGAAAAATACAAGAGCAGGCTTTTGTGGCTGCGGATACAAAGATTTTTATCAGACCATTAAAAGTTCTTTGACTAGAACTATCACATTTTAAAAGATTTTTAAAAAAGTCTCAATACTAGATTTTAGAAAACCCAGATTCTTTTTCCATCATTGGTTCTCTCAGACACACCCAAATGTCACTCTAAATTCCCCTTACTGCATTTCCCCCGTTATTTTACACATCATGAGATTGAAACACAGTTACTAAAGGGAAGTGCTAAAGTGTGCGGATGTTCACAGGCAGCCTCTTTTCTAACTATTTTCAGCGATTTCTTCTCATACCTAATGTTTGCAAGAAAGAAAGGCTCAGGCTATTGGCACGAAGGCAATGGGGACTCCCCAGGTTCAGAAATGCAGTCATTGGCCCCAAACTTGAGAGCTGGAAACAGTGTGGACGTCTAGAAGACAATGGGAGGTGACAGGTTGCCAGAAAGAGTCGCAGAATACAAGGAACTGAAACTGGTCAATCTTAGAATACCAGTAAAATAGAAACCAAGAAGAGAGATTGTCAGAGACACTGGGAGGATGGGGGGAGAGGGCGTGAGACAAGAAGGCACCCCATGGGTTGTTTCCTTGTTACTGTCCTTTTGAACAATGCTTCTCAACCAGGGGACATGTGGCAACTTCTGGGGATGTTTTTGGCTACCTCAGTTTGTAGGGATGGGCATCGCTACTGGCATCTAGTGAGTCGAGACCAGCAGTGCTACTAAGCGTCCTACAGGTCACAGGACAGCCCATCACAACAAAGGATTATCCAGCCCTGGCTAGTGGTGCTCAGTGGTTAGAGTGTCGGCCCACACACCAAAGGGTCATGGGTTTGATTCCAGGTCAAGGTCACATACCTGGGTTGCATTTTTTATGCCTGGCTGTGGTCAGGGCACGTGCGGGAGGCAAGCGATCGATGTGTCTAACTTACATTGATTTTTTTTCTCTCTCTCTCTCTCTCTTTCTCTCTCTCCTTCCCTCCCTACCTTCCACTCTCTCTGAAAAATAATAAATTTAAAAAATATTCTTGGGTGATGATTAACAAAACAAAACAAACAAAAAATGATCTGACCTAATCAACTTGCTAAGGTTGAGAAACTGCTCTAGGGAATGATTACCAACATCACTGCTTTATCATATTTACTGTTGTTTTCCTGATTAGAAAAAGCACTCAGTCACATGTAAAAAGCAGCACATATTTAATCAGGAACACTTTATCAATATATTAAGTAAAGTTTTATCATCATCCCATTAATTATGACATAGAAGTCCAGAGTCTATTTTTTTCACCCCCAGGGCCAGAGGTTGTGAACTCAAATGTCAAGTGAACCTCGCCTGCTGCCGAACGCTGAGCGCATGATGAAGTCCATACTTTCTCTAATCGCTTAAACCAACAGGAAATACTTTGATGTGATTTTTTTTATAGAAAAAAAACAATTGTGGCCAAACTCTTTCCAGGAAAAAGTCATTTACCATATTGAAGGGGGAGCAACATTTCTTGAAATGTGGACATAAAGTGAAATTTTTTTTAAAAAAAATATATTTTATTGATTTTTTAGAGAGAGGAAGGGAGAGAGATAGAGGGCTAGAAACATCAATCCGCTGCCTCCTGCACATCTCCCACTGGGGATGTGCCCGCAACCCAGGTACATGCCCTTGACCGGAATCGAACCTGGGACCTTTCAGTCCGCAGGCCGATGCTCTATCCACTGAGCCAAACCGGTTTTGGCAAGTGAAATTTGTTTCAAATGAAAAGCTGGGGTATTGGGAGCCTGCACCTGGTGACTAAATCCAGCACCCACTGCAGGGCCGTGAATGGCCCGTAATCAGCAGCAGGATCTGGAGTGCCATTGAGAGAAAATTGCAGGAATTAGGAGCTGACAGGCATGAAAAGCGCCCTGATTACATGATGGTGATGGAGGCTGAGAAAAGTCAGGATGACAAAGGACCTCCTACATGAAGGAACAATTTGGTTGGCTTTAGCGTGTTTCCAGATGTCTGCCACACAGACCAACATGCAGGCATTATGTCTGAAAAGAGGAGCTGGGCCCAGCCTGTGTGCCTCAGGGTTGAGTGTCTACCTGTGAACCAGGAGGTCATGGTTTGATTCCCAGTCAGGGCACATGCCTGGGTTGCAAGCTCTATCTCCAGTGTGGGGCATGCAGGAGGCAGCCTATCTATAATTCTCTCTCACTGTTGATGTTTCTATCTCTCTCTCCCTCTCCCTCTCCCCTCCTCTGAAATCATATATATAGTTTACTAAGCAAATGAGCAGTGAAAACTCTTAAAAACAAAAAACAAAAACGATGAGTTAGTGTGGTTAGGAGAGCTGACAGATACTGCACCAAGTTGAAGGGCACAGACTTGGGAGATGGTCTGCCTGCATTTGAATCTTCATTTTCCACTTACTATGTGACCAGAGAAAATTGCTTAACCTCCTGTGCTTCATCTGTGAAATGGGTTTTGTTCTGGGTGTTATACGACTTTGCGGGAGACATTGTTAGTTTTCTGGCCACACCTCCCAGCATCCCTTTAGCATTTTCTGTGCATCCTTTTTCTAGCTTCACTGTACTGTTGCTTTCACCTGCCCATTAACACCTGCAACTCTCTTTGGAAGTCTCCCACCTTCTGGAGCTGCTGGCCTGCAGGGGTGAAAGCTGGGGATTTATGTTACCTGGTCCTTAGCCACCATAGCCCAAGGGCCTGACTATGAATGACAGTTTTACAGTCGCTCTTATACATTAGGAGCTAAGAAGGGAAGAAATATAAGAAAGATTACATGAAGATGTGAAAAAGATCCCAAAAAAGGGTCATGGGTTCGATTCCAATCACGGGCACATACCTTGGTTGCAGACTTGATCCCCAGCCCTGATTGGGGCGTGTGTGGGAGGCAATCCATCGACGTGTCTCTCTCACATTGATGTTTCTCTCTCTGTCTCTCCCCATCCCTTCCACGCTCTCTAAAAAATCAATGAAAAAAATATCCTGCAGAGACCCCCAAAATGTTCAGTTTCTCAGTGAACTAGCCACGTTTCAAGGGCTCCATAACCACCTATCTAGTGGCTCCCATGCCAGACAGTATAGAGATAGAGCACCCAACCCTAGCAGATAGTTCAGTGAGGACAGACTGATGGACTTCCAGGTCTTTTCCATCCCTAAGGCTCAAAGTCTACACACCTAGGAGAGGAAATTAATAGCCTGAAAAGATGAACCAATGAATGAATCACTGCATGATTTGACAAAACTCTGGAGAGAGATGTAAAATGGCCAGGTCGTGCTAGGAGGACACACTGAAAACAAAACAAAGAACCATGAGCTCCTGGAGATGTGAAGAACTTTATTCTGCCTGCGGTGACCTTGAAAGCAAGAACATTTAGCGCTAACAAGGCACTGTCAATATCCTGGCTGGGCGCCAGTGAGATGCAGTGTTCGTTGTCTGCACCGGGGTGTGTTTGGCTGCCTTCCCCGGCCCGCCTATCTACAGGGCTGTGGCCAGTTTATCAGTGTCTCCCTGGCCGGCTGCTGTTAGCGTCAGGAGCATCTCCTCTGAGGCGGCACCCAGGAATGCTGTCCAAGACCAGGCACAGCCCAGGCCAGAAAGTCCCCTCAAGGTCTCTGAAGTTACTTGGCCTCCGTTGTCTGGAGCAGGGCTTCTTAGAGCCTGGTGACATGCTCTTCGTCATGATTGTTTGAAGGAGTGTTGGCAGTATGTTACTAATAATATAGTGCCAAGGCTTCATACCATTTATTAAATTTAGTAATAATAGCAATGGCTATTTCTAAAACATTGATTTCAAAGAGGAAGGGCGAGGGAGAGAGAGAGAGAAACATCAATGATGAGAGAGAATCATTGATTAGCTGCCTCTTGCATGCCCCCTACTGGGGATTGAGCCAGGCATGTGCCCTTGACCAGAATCGAACTAGGGACCCTTCAGTCTGCAGGCCGACACTCTATCCACTGAGCCAAATTGGCTAGGGCAGCAATGGCTATTTATTGAGTGTTTATGATGTCCGAGGGACTGTGCTCAATAGCATATATTTCATAGTTCATTCGTTCCTCAAAACAACCCCAAGAGTGGATGTGACTATGTTTCACCACTGCCCTGGCTCCCAAGAGAGATGCACAGGCTCATGGGAAGTGCTCTACAACTCTCCCAATCCTCCTGGTGTCTCCAACCCCAACCTCATCACAAAGGGGAGAGCCTCTGGGTGTTGTGGGTCATGTGGCATATGTCACATGGGTACTGTGAAGGTTGAGGCCATATAGACATCTCTTCTGCTGGATGATTATTGGGCAACAGCACTCTTGGCTGCTGAGGCTGGGCTGTCTTCCCTGGACACCAAGAGGCAGGATGACTAGTGCGGCAACTCAGCACAGACAATACTCCTCACTGGAATGGGAGCCGGAGGCTCCGTGGCACTGAGGGTCCACACAGCTTCCAGGTGCCAACAGCAGATGATGCTCATGCTGGCTGGTGGAGGCTGGACACACACGGGCCATGTGGATCTGGTTCTTCCATTCCAGGACCCCTTGGCCTATTTCCCTAAACCAGAGCAATGGTAAAACATACCCCCAACAAAGCCTAATTTCAAAGGGCTGAATGAGAGATGAGATCTACCTTGTTTTGCACTGTGCTTGGTTATGTAGTAAACAAATAATCAATATATAGCAACTGTTAGTAGAATCATAGTTGTTGTTGTTGATAATAGTAGTAGTAGTAGTAATAACAACAAGAATGATAATACAAATATTTGAATTTTATTTGCGGTAACTCATTCTTTGCAACTCAGGAATCTGATCTAGTTTGTGAATGTGTTGTGAAGTTGAGATAAAGATTTACTCTGACCAGTCATGCCTTCTTCCATTTCAATTACATTTTACACAGGTGGAAACGGAGGCTCAGACAGATTAAGAAAGTTTTCCAGCCTGGCTGGCATGGCCCAGTGGTTGAGCCTCAACCTGTGAACCAGGAGATCACAATTTAATTCCTGGTTGGGGCACATGCCCGGGGTTGGAGGCTTGATCCCCAGTAGAGGGCATGCAGGAGGCAGCCAGTCAATCAATGATTCTCTTTCATCATCGATGTTTCTATTTCTCTCCCTGTCTCCCTTCCTCTCTGCTTTCCCAAAGCCAACCTCCTGCGGCTGGTCAACCTCCTATGGTCCCTCCTCTCCCTCCCCCCTTGCCCCCCTCCCCCCACCGCCGGCCTGCCTGATCAGCCCCCGATTGCCGGCCAGGCCGAGGGACCCAACCCGTGCATGAATACATGCACTGGGCCTCTAATACGTATATTTTAAAAGGAAGTTTCCCAAGTGGATGCCTCTAGTAACATTACCATTCCTCTTTGCACTTCCATACACATTCTTGAATGGGAAAGAAAGAGATGAGGTAACATGCAACACAAGATTAGCTTGAGGCAGTGTGTTGGGCATGTGGATTCCATCAGTCCTGTGCATCACCGCTGAAAAATAAGATTTCTGGAAATGTGTCACTATCAAGAACGGATCACAGATAGTGATGACAAGGAGTCACTGCTGGCTGAGGAACAAAAACATTCACCCACCAGTCATATACAGTCAGAAATGACAGTGACATAAGATAAGTGTGGCCCATCTCTGGAATCCAGTTGTTTGTCTGCTTCTAAACAAACCCAGCTTCAAAGCCATACCAGACAGAATTCTCTTAATGGCTTGAGCAGCGATTTTCAACTGGTGCGTCGCAAGAGGCGAACCGGTGTGCTGCAGGAATTTTTAAAACATGCAACACTTGACTATTTAATCAGGGGCACTAACCTCTTTTCCCTTAGATTGTCTAATAAAAAATGACAACAGCCAATACAACAATAGCTGTCTGGTGTGAATGAATCAAAAGTATACCTATGTTTTTGTCAAATCAGCAAAAAATATATATTTGTGTGTGTTACAGAACTTTAGTAATCTATATATATAAAAGGCTTATATGCAAAGTGTCCCCTTGGGAGTTCGACCAGGAGACTGGGATTTCGATTGCTCGCTATGACATGCGCTGACTACCAGCAGGTGGTGCAGAACAAAGGAAGGTCCCTGCAGCTGGGGAAGGGAGGCCCTGGCCGGGAGTCGGAAGGCCCCAATAGGCCCTGATCGCCAGCCAGGCCTAGGGACCCTACCCATGCAGGAATTTCATGCTCCCAGCCTCTAGTTAGCTTATGTGTGCCATGAGACAAAAAAAAAAAAAAAAAAAAAAAAAAAAGTTAAAAATCACTGGGCTCGAGGAATGTGGAATTAGTGTCTGTGACAATTACCTAAAAAATGTCCCCTCAGGCTGGAAGGCCAGTCTGGACTTTGGGCTTCCATGTCTTCCTAAGACCTTGGATCAATTCCAGAATGATTTCTGGAGGGTAGGCCTCACCCCAGGCAGGGATTAGTCCTCATTCTTTCATTTTCACGAAGCTGTTTGCTTTGCTTTTCTTCATGGACTGGCCAAGGGCTACTGAGGACAGGGTGATAAAGTTCAGCCTTCTTGTGCCTAAAGTAAGTATGTATATCTCTCACAGGGGCAGAAAGAGCCGTAGGGCGTGGCTTCCTCAAGAGTTAGTAGAATGTCACCTGGTGGGGGTGGCTCAGTCAACCTATGAACAAGAAGGTCATGGTTCAATTCCCAGTCAGGGCACATGTCCAGGGTTGCAGGCTCGATCCCCAGTGGGGGGCATACAGAAGGCAGCCAATCAATGATTCTCTCTCATCATTGATGTTTCTATCTCTCTCTCTCTCCCTCTCCCTTCCTCTCTGAAATCAATAAAAATATAATAAAAATATATTTTGAAAAAAAAGAGCTAATAGAATGTAGAACTTAACAGCCCAGGCTCCTCGGTCAGCAGACCAGGGCATGAACCCAATCCCACTGCAACTCACTGTGTGATATGGGGGCAAGTCATTCAAACTCTTGAAGCCTCAGTTTTCCAATATGTATGTCAAGTTGGAATGATAAGACCATACATCTTACAGGGTGGCTGGGAGGTTGCCATGAGCAAAGGTCCTTAAGGGGCTTGGCACAGTGTCTGGCATGTAGTAAAGCAGGGTTGACATTGGCTGTCCTCATATCCCAAACAGCCAGTTGCCAAAATATTTACCAACTGGAGTGGGGAGTGCAGGGACTCATCAGAATGGATGCTGTTATAGTCACCATTTATTCTGATTGGTTGGTACAATGCTGTTTTGGTTGCTAAATAGTTTGTATATGATTCCTGGCATTGATCATCCAACAAATACTAACTCCGATGATTATGATTGCTTTTCTCACAACAAAGGGAATCAGGAATTCATAGGCCAGTGTGTCCTGCACTAGTTGTTGCTATGCATTGTATGTTGTATTCCCAAGTCCCCATTCCCACCTCCTCCTTGTTGCCAGGAGGGAACAGCATCACCATAGCAAACAGCATCCACGTGTCATCCATCAAATGAGGAAAAATGTTCAGTGTTCACTACAGGGTAGCAGATGAGAAGAATCCCTCACTCCCATAGCTGAATGCTTCCAAGAGCACAGGACATCATTACTTTAAAAATGATCGTGTATCTTCATCAAAGAGAAGCACTGTTTCCTATCCCTTTCATGCTCAGTGGAAAATGATGAGATCAAGAAGATAAAAGACAGAGCTCGCATGTGAGGAGGCACAGATGAAAGAGATGGATACTCCCATTTATTGGAACAAACGCAGAAATAATAAACAATGCCACCTTGGATCAAACAATGAATTTATTCATTAAAATTTTACAATGCCCTAGCCTGGGAAATAAGATGATTTCCTTCACCATTTGCACCAAAAAATGTGGCTTCTAAAATACACACGTCTTTTGATTCTCTTCCAAATGGTTCCTTGGGTTATCTGATTCATTGGAGTTTAACAAAAACAATTGCTTTGGTACTATGTCATTCTTGAACATGAGTAGTCTTTGCAGAATTCCGAAAATTACATTAAAATACATTAGAAGCATATGAAACCTTATTTTTCCTAAGAACATTATTTTATACTTTCTCTGTGAGGTTGTGAGTGCCCATTTCATAGATGAGAGCAGGGAATGAGCATTGAAAACAACTTGTATAGGATTTTCAATTTCCTGAGGTCAGATTTTTTTATTTGAAATGGATATTTCATTATTACATTTGCATTTGTTACTATTTCTCCTAGAATTGAGCTAAGAGTCACCATTGACAGTCTATCAATATAAAACCTTTGTCTTAAATAAAGAGGGTAAACCAGGTCCCAAGGCGGATGTAAACCATGGTAGAGATAGGCAGACCCGAGTGTGGCTCCATGTTCATGCCCTGCATAATCTTGGCTCCTTGAGTGTGGGAGAAACATACTACTTGCTTCTAACCAATAGAGCATGACAGTGCTGATGTGACGACGTCACTCCTGTGATTGTGTTATGATATGGATAGAGCAAATCTTGCTAACATGCATCAGAGACTCTCTCTATTGCTGGTTTTAGTATGCTGCCAGGATGTGACTGGCCCATGGAGAGGGTCATGTGTCAAGGTGCTGTGGGCAGGCTCTAGGAGCTGAAAGCAGCCCCTGCCTGACAGCAAGGAAGTGGGGACCTCAGTCCCCCAAATACTAGTAAATTGTGCCAAAAGCATGAGGGAGCTCGGGAGTGGATCTTTTCCCAACCAAATCGTATAGGAGCTTGCAGCCCTCGCTGACACCTAGGTTGCAGTGTGGCAAAAACCCTGAAAAAGAGAACCCAGCTAAACTACACGCAAATTTCTGAGATTATAACCAGTGTGGTTTTAAGCCACTAAATTATATGGCAGTTTGCTACATAACAATAGAAAACTAATACATAAACTTGCATCTGTCAGTCCAAACCAGCTGATTCTAGTGCCCAGCACTGCGGCAAATAGTATGTGGTTATGAAAGAAATATATAGCTTGGTTCCTGCTCAGAAACTAATTGGAGAGCAAGAATCCTGGGTATATGGAGGAGGGGCAGAATTTATGATTTCCCTGAATCTCTCAGATGAACAAACAGAGCAGTTGGGTACCCAAACCAAATACCCACAGGTAACATCTACCATAAAACTACATGGCAAGGTATCCTCCCAAACTCCAAACACAGGTGGGAGAGGACGAACGCCCCAAGCTTCAAGACCCATGTGGAATAAGGAATTGTATGAGATGAAACGGAGGTAAGACAACTGGACGCTAACAGTCTCTAACTTATCAGGGAACGCAGTAGGTCAATCTGAGAATAGCCATTAAAACTGGAAGGTGTCCCACATGATCCAGTGCAGGTGTGCCCGCTAGGAGATGGCAGAGTGCTGGACCCACCTGGCCCTGGGAACTCCCCAAACGAACAGACAGGAGTTCCCTTCAAGGCAAAGCTCTGCAGTGAAGAGAAACTATGGGCATAGAATCCAAACCGAGCAGGACTGGAACAGGGGGGACAAAGGGGGTTTTAAAAAAGGGGGGTCCAGATATTAGTAGGAGAGGAAGCAGTCCAGGTACATGAGCTTTCTAAATAATTTTCAAATCAAAGAAAAGATGACAAGGAAATATTAGAAAATATTTTCAACTGGATGATAATTAAAAATGACAAGATTTGTATGTAGGGTGCAGCTAGAGTAGTATTTAGAGGAAGACATTTAAAGCTTTAGATGCCTATATTACCAAAGAAGAAAATTTAAACTCAAGTATTTAAATGATCATCTGAGGAAGTTAGGAAAAAACTTAATTAAACAATAGAAAAAAAAAAGTTGTTCATTATCAATCAGCTGTATTAGATTGTTATTTTTTTTTCCTCACCAGTGTTTAGTTGTTTTCAGTGTAAAAAAATTTTGCACAAAAATGCAGAAATCAATATGATAGAAAACAAACAAAAACATAAAATTTGAAACCTTAAATGTTGTTCATTGTAAAGATAATTATAATTGATAAGCCCCTAGTGAGAAGAAGAGAAAGAAAACAAATATTATCAATATCAGGAAAGAGAAAGATAATCTTTATAGATCCTACAAACATCAAAAGGATACAGAGAAAATATTAGCAAAAACTTTATGCCAATAAATTTAATAGCTACTAAAATAGATAAGTTTCTTGAAAAAACTCAACTATCAAACTAAGCAAGTAGAAAATAGAAAATTTGAACAGCCCTACATGTACTAAGTCAATTGAGTACCACATTTAAAAATCTTCCACAAAGAATGCCCTAAGACCAAGTTATTTCATGTGCGAATGCTATCAAACATTTAAGGAAAAAAAATAATACTAACATATACAAACTCTTGTACAAAATAGAAGTTAATGCATTCATCTCATTTTCAGACCAAACTTATATCAAAATCTGACAAAGATATGGTAAGAAAATTACTGACCCTTAATGAATACAGATGGAAAAATTCTCAAAAAACATTAGCAAGTCAAATCCAGCAATATGTAAAAGAAAGAAAAATCTATCATGACTAAGTGGGATTTATTCCAAGAATGCAAGGTTGAGTTGACATTTAAACATCAACCAATGTAATTCATAAAATTAAGAAAATACAGGACAAAAGCCATATAAACATTTTAGTAGATGCATAAAAAGTATTTGGAGAAAAAATACCAGCTCATAATAAAACTATCTCAGCAAATTAGAAATTGAACACAACTTTCTAAATCAAATAAGCAGCATATTTAAAAAGCCCACAATTAACAATGTACTTAATGATGAAAGAGTAAATATCTTTCCTCTAAGATTGGAAACAAGGCAAGCTTGTACATTCCTACCCTTTTTAGTCAACTCAGAACAGGAGGTTCTGGCACCCCAAAAGGCAAGAAATAAAAAATTAAAGACATAGGCTTAGAAAAAAAGGAAAAAAAATTATTTATTCACAGGCAATATGACTGTCTACACACAGAAAATCCTAAGCAAACTACAAAACAAACAAACAAACTAGAATTAATAAATGATTTTATCAAGCCTTTTGGATACTAGGTCAATTGAATACCTATATGCTAGCAACATCTGTAACTCAACAAAGGTTTCTGTGCTCAACACACCAACGTGCCAGAGAGATCCACACATCTGTCCATCTGAAGGTGGTTGATTCGGACGCATAGAGGAGGCAGTGCTTGTACTCTGGGTACCCTGGCTGAGCCCACAGTTCCAGCAAACCCCATAGCAGCAGTAGAGGCAGCCAGTGACTACAGCTCCACTCCCTCAACACAGCACCAGTGGGGGGAAATTCTTTTTAAAGCAGAAACAACACAGGCTCCCCCATCAGCAGCTGGGATAGTACCCCTCTTCCCAGAGAACCTGGTAAGTAGTATTAGCTGGAAGCAGCACACGCAAGCCCAGTCCCCGCTGCGGCAATGGCATCCATGACCCTGGCCCTCAACTCACTTGTGAGCAGTAACACTTGTGAGCTGGAACACCTTCAATACAGTGAAGGACCCTGAGATGATTTTCACCCCATGCTCCTCCCCTCTCCCTCTCCCCTACAGGTGGTGCCCTGAGACTCTGGATGCAGTGGATGCTCCTGACATCTGAGAGACTCCAGCATCCATGACTACAACAACACTGGCAGCAGCAAGGCACCCAGGTGGCATCCTGGCAGAGGCAGCAGAGGATGGGAAAATGCTGCCTCTCAAATATAAGCACACACAGCACAGGTAAGAGAAAGCAAATCTTGTACGCTGTCACCACCTACTGGAAACAAAGGAAAGACCTCTCATTACCAACTTGAACTGTTAGAATCAAAGTAAACAACGCTTTACCTAAATAAGAAAATGTTGACAACTCCAAATGTGCTGGTAGAGGAAAAACTCATCAGGCACCAGGAAAAATTATGGTAATACAGTATCCCAAAAAGAAAATGGCAATTCTCCAGAAACCAAATCTGAAGTCATGGGAAATTGTGATCTGGGAGGAAATTCAAAATAATTGTCATAAAGAAACTCAACAAACTCCAATACAGCTCAGAAAGGCAGCTCAGTGAGTTCTAAAAAAGAACCAAACAAAAATTTTGGAGCTGAAGAAAATAAATGAGATTTTACTAAAAGATTGGACTAAAAAACATTGGAAATAGAGCAGATCATATAGAAGAGAGAATTAGTGAGCTCAGAGATGGTAATCTAGAAATAATTCAGGTGTCAGAAAAGAGAGAACAAAGGTTTTTTTAAATGAAGAAACTACAAGAACAATCCAACAACACTAGGAAAAGGCCCATAAGGATAATGAGTATCCCAAAAGGAGAAGAGAGGCAGAAGGGAGCAGAGAGCTTATTGAGAGAAATAATAGTTGAGAACTTTCCAAACCTGAAGAAGAAATTGGCAATAATAAAAGTCTGTGAAACTAGTAGAACACCTGAGTATCTCAACACAAAAAGACCTTCTTCAAGACAAATTACATTAAGACTACCAAAATTCACTGATTAAAAAAACAACAACAAAACACACACACACAAAAACTTCGAAGGCAGCCAGGAAAAAAGATAGTAACTTACAAAGGAATACCCAAATAGGCTATCAGCAGATTTCTCAGCAAAAACTCTATTGTTCAAGAGAGAGAGAATTGACATATTCAAAACACTAAAAGATAAAAATTTCCAGCCAGGAATATTCTATCCAGCAAAGTTATCCTTCATTTAAGAAGGAGATATAAAGGCTTTCTCAGACAAACAAAAGTGGAAGAAGTTCACCACCAGTAGACCTGCCTTAAAAGAAGTGTTGAAAGGAGCTCTTCTACCTACAATGAAAAGGCAAAAGTAAAGATAGAATCAGAAAACTGCCACTCTACTTCAGAATAGGGTGTTAAATAATTATAGCATAAAGATTAAAGGGAAAAAACACTAAAAATAACTATAGTTACTATAGTTTGGTAATGAACTCACAACATAAAAAGGGATAATTAGTGACAAGAGTATAAAAGGGGAGAATGAAAAGGATAAAATGTGTAGAAGCAAATGACAATGGATACTATCAGCAGAAAAGGGATTTTTTTTCCTATGAGATGCTTTATACAAACTTCAAACCTTTATACAAAACAAAAATCCAAGAAGAGACACAAAATATAGAGAAAACTGAGAACACTATAAATTGATATAGCTAGTATGAAAAACAATATGGAGATTCCTCAATAAAGTAAGAATAAAACTACCATCAGCTATTCTACTTCTGGATATTAATCCGAAGAATACGAAAATACTAACTAATTTGAAAAGTTGTATGCACCCACATGTTCACAGCAACATTATTTACAATTGCCAACATATGGAAGCAACCTAAATGCCTATCAATGACTAAAAGGGTAAAGAAGATGTAACACACACACACACACACACACACACACACACACACACACACACTGGACTATTACTCAGCCATAAAAAAGATGAAATTTTGTCATTTGTGATAGCATGACTGGACCTTGAAGGTATTGTGCTAAGTAAAATAAGTGAGAAGGAGAAAGACAAATACAAATGCTGTATGATTTCACTCATATGTAGAATATAAAAACAAACTCTGAAGCAGACCACAGATTGGTGGTTACCAGAGGAGAAGGGGGTGGGGGAAGGGCAAAATGGGTAAAAGAAGTCAATTGTAAGGTAACTAGACCTTTGGTGGTGAGCACGCTGTAGTGTATGGAGATGTCAAATTATAATGCTGTCCACCTGACACATATAATGTTATACACCAATGTACCCACAATAATAAATCAGTGAAGTTTACGATTGATCAAAGAGACAAAAAAGCAGATGCCATATCGAAATTCCCACTGGTCAAAGATGGAGCAAATTAAGCATCAATAACAAATTAAAATCCTCAGATACGTTTAAATCCACAAGTTCATTATGATACTTACAAAACATCAAATCAACATATTAAAACCCTTTAATAATGCTAGAGAACTACTTCCTTATTTTTTAAACTGGCAAATTAAGAGTCAAATATTTATCCTCCCTTTACTATGAAAAATAACCCAATAGTCATTATGGAAAGTTTATAGAAAAATTGCAGCTAATAAAGACAGCGATAGATTTAGAATATTACCATTTGAATTACTGGATCTAAGCAATGATCATTCAGAATTGATAACATCACAAAAAAAAAAAGGAGACAGTCAGACATCACATCCTTTCCAGGAGAAATATACAGCATACCTATAGTGTCATTTTAACAGCAGCAACAACAACAAAAATTAAGGCTAAATATGAACCCTCTGGTCTGACTACACATTTATGGGAAATACAAGGATAGCCATAGAGGAATGTGTTAAATGCACCATAGGATACAGTCAGCAGCATCCAGACTATGGGAAACTTCAAGTCAAACAATTCAAGTTACTTCAAAAACTTGTAAGGAGAAAAGAAAAAGAGAGAGAGGTTAGAGGAAGTCTATAGGCTAAAAGAGTTGAAACAGATCCAGCAATTGAAATTTTATGGACATTATTTTGATCCAGAATACAAGAAACAAAATGCACAAACACTATCTAAAACAATATTTTCTTATATTAAGGAATTATTACATTTTTTGAAAATGATGTTGTGGTGTTTGTTTTTCTTTAGATATTAACAGATGAAGTGATATGATGTCTAGAATTTGTTTCAAAATAATTAGGGCGGAGGAGACTGGCTGGTGAAATAAATTGGCCATATTTTGATTATTGTTGATGTTGGATGATAGTTATATGTGGTTCATTAAGCTATGTATTTTTTGTATGTATTCAAGAGTTTCCATCACAAAAAAAGGGGAAAATAGCTTCCATTTAAGATGGCAAAGTAGGTAAACATGGTACTCGCATCCTCCCACGACCACATCAAAATGATAATTGAACCACAGAACAACCATCATTCAGGACCGCCTGAAATCTAGGTGAACAGAAGTCCAACAACCAAGGCTAGAAAGAAGCCATGTCAAGACTAGAAGAGGTGGCCCAGCCGGTGTGACTCAGTGGTTGAGCATCAACCTATGAACCAGGAGGCCATGGTTGGATTCCCGGTCAGCGCACCTGCCCAGGTTTCGGCTGGGTCCCTGGTGGGGGGCGAGCAGGAAGCAGCTGATCAGTGATTCTCATCATTGATGTTTCTATCTCTCTCTCCCTCTCCCATCCTCTCTGAAATAAAATACTAGTATATATATGTTTAAAAAAAAAAAGACTAGAAGAGGTGGAGACTTGAATGAGCTGGTCCCACATCCATGTGTGGCAGTTAAAAGTCAACAGGGATCTCTCAGCTGTGGAGGCCTCCCCTGAGGAACAGGGAGTCCCGTCCCAGACTGGCCCCCCAGCCCAGGGTTCCAATGCTGGGAAGAGAAGTCCCCATAACTGATGACTGTAAAAACCAGCAGGGCCTAGCCGGGTTGGCTCAGGGGATAGAGCATCGACCTGCGGACTGAAAGGTCCCGGGTTTGCTTCCGTTGCAGGCTTGATTCCCCGCCCCGCTGGGACTCGTGTGGGAGGCAACCAATTGTGTCGCTCTCACATCCATGTTTCTCTCTCTGAGTCTCCCCCCACCCCACCCCCTTCCACTCTCTAAAAATCAATGGGGAAAAAATATCCTTGGGTGAGGATTAGCAAAAAAACAAACAAACAGCAACAACAAAAAAACAGCAGGGATAGTGGTTGAGTGAGACCTAGGGCTGCTGGATCCCAGGCATTTCTCTTAAAGGGCCCCTCCACGGACTTACTTGGATTCACTCGCTCTGAGCTCAGGCGCTGGGGCAGCAGCTCCAAGTCGCCAGGGACGTATATGAAGAACTGAATTGTCTGGCTTCAGGGTGAAGGCTGGAAGGACAGCTTCCTCCCAGGCAGAAGTGCTGGCAGAAGCCACTGCTCCTTTGCTGAGCTCTCTCCCTGCAGGTGCAGGTGGGCCCTATATCTGAGTCTCCATCAACCCTGCTATCACCCTATCACTGCTTGCCCCACCCTGATGATTCCCTGAGACCCCGCCCCTCCAACTTTGGGGCCCTACCAAGCCATTCCCAGTGGCTTTTCCATAAAAACAGCCTGTCTGGGCTCATGCTTTGGACTTTCCTGAAAAGTCTCAAAGGGCCACAAACCCCAAACAAGCAGCATCTGGCCTCAGCGTGCCCCATACCTCTGGCTAAGCAGCCACAGGCCTGGCACCAGTGGCAGCCAGCTTCAGTTCTCAGCTTAGCCTCCTCCTGGGCACCTCCAATCCCAGCCAAAGTGGCAATCTTCTGCAGATTGCTTTGTAGCTCATGCTGGGTGGCCTGGACAAGGCACAGACAGGAGCTGACCTTGGCCTGCACTTCCCCGGAGGCCCAAGAGGCAGTGCACCCAGTGGACAGCTTCCCACCAAGCGGGGCACCACCCAACCACCTTCATGAGCAACACACTCAAGGGGCGGACTTATGGGCACCAGAGCCCCACTGAAGCGAGTCCTGCTCTGTGGGGTTGGCCCCTGCACAGCAGCTCCTCTGTTGTAGTTACAGCTGGTTCTCAGGGTCAATTAGCCTGCAGGTCAATCCCTCCCATTGACTTGCCAACAGCAATCAAGGCTCAACTGCACACAATCCACTTGGGGTTCGGGGCAAGTGCTCACCTGGAGCGCCCTGCTCAGGTGACTGGGGAGGTTGCACCCCTGGCTCCCACAGGACATCTATGAAAAGCTACCCTACCAAGACCAGGAGACATTGCAGCTCCAACTGATTCATAGAAACAAGCACAGGGAGGCAGCCAAAATGAGGAGTCAAAGAAACATGTCCCAAATGAAAGAACAAAATAAAATTCCAGAAAAAGAACTAAACAAAAATGGAGATAAGCAACCTACTAGACGCAGAGTTCAGAACACTGGTTTTTAAGGGTGTTCAACAGACTTAGGGGATTAATAGGTCAACTCAGGGAGAACTTCAACGAAGAGAGAGAAACATAAAAAAGGACCATTCGGAAATGAAGAATAAAATAATGCTGTGTACGAGAGACTCACTTCAGATGGAAAGACACACAGAAGCTGAAAGTAAAGGAATGGGAAAGATATTTCATGAAATTGGAAATGAACAAATAGCTGGGATAGCAATACTTATACCTGACAAAATGAACTTTAAAGCAACGCTTTATAACAGAGACAAGGGACCTAGCAATTCCAATTCTGAGTCTTAATCTGAAGAAATCCAAAACACTAATTTGAAAAGACATATGCATTCTTATGCTCATTGCAACATTATTTATAATAGGCAAGATATGGAAGTAATGTAAGTGTCTATCAATAGACGGATGGATACAGAAAATATGGTACAAATATACAATGGAATATTACTCAGCCATAAATAATGAAATCTTGTCATTTATGACAACATGGATGGACCTGGAGAGTATTGTGCTGAGCAAATAAGTCAGACAGAGAAAACAAATACCACATGATTTCACTCGTATGTGGAATCTAAAGAACAAAATAAATGAACAAACAAAACAGAAACAGACTCATAGATACAGAGAACATTTTGATGGTTGCCAGAAGGGAGGGGGGGCTAGGGGTTGAAGGGATTAAGAAGCACAAATTGGCAGTTACAAAATAGTCATGGGGATGTAAAGTATAGCATAGGAAATATAGTCAATAATATTGTAATAACTATGTATGGTGTCAATGGGTACTAGGTTTATCAGGGTAATCACTCAGTTATATGATGTCTAATCACTGGGTTGTACACCTAAAACTAATAAAATACTGTACGTCAACTTTAACTGAAAAATAAAAAAGTATTTTTAAAAATTAAAAAATGTCACTCTGGCTAGTGTGCTCAATGGTTAGAGCCCATGCACCAACGGGTTGAGGGTTTGATTCCCAGTCAAGGGCATGTACCTTGGTTGCATGTTTGCTCCCCACCCCAGTTGGGGAGTGTGCTGGAGATGATCACATTGATGTTTCTCTCCCTCCCCCTCCTTATCTCCCTTTCACTCTCTCTGAAAAGCAATGGAAAAAATATCCTCAGGTGATGATTAACAACAACAATAAAAAATTAAAAAAATGTAATTGTTTAAAAAGAAGTCGAAAATAAAAGCAAGTATTTGGCGGTGATAGGAAAAAGACCGATGCATCGGAAACACTTGCCAAATTATGCCAAACCATTAGGTGTTGGGACATCTATATGGACTCAAATGCAAGCAACATGTTATCCTTTGAATTATGTTTCAGAAAAGGAGTGAGTGACCTTATATTCTAGTCCGTATAGGCCTCTCTCATAATGGGGCTCTGTCTCAATGATTTCATTTTGAACAACAACATGATAATGGGCAACAACACAGTAGCCTGAGTAGAGGGGCCTGATGAACACTAGCTTCAGATTTATAGATACCAAGTGAGGAGACTGTTTTTAAAAAGAATGCAGAGACTTAACAAAGATCTAGTGAGTATTCTGAAGGCTGTGACCTCTCAGTTGCAAACGTTGGCCATTACTATAAAGTAGCTAGTTTAAAACAAGATCATTAAAGAAAAATAATTCAGTGATTACAATGAGGAAATCACTAATGTAAGCAAACGGTCCTGCTGTTACAGGAATAGCTGTTGTAGCTTGGAAAAATATTCTCTAGCAATAGCCCCATAAAAGATTTCAAGAAGGACTTATTTGGAAGTAAAATATTGAGCTGGAAGTGAAGATGAAATCATCTAGACACTGTGTTTGATGAGCCAACATGTTGCCCGAGTGATGACTAAGAACTGTAGCTGCAGGGAGGAGTTCAAATAAAACTGTCTCATGAAATGTGAGATAAGACCAAAAGGCAGTATTTCTAAATCAAGATAGGATTTTATGTAAAAAGCCATTTTAGAAATGTTTGTGTATTTAAATGAACAAATTAAACATGTTAAGTAGACATGTGACTGTTTCATCTAGATCACCAAAAGTTTATACATTTAAATTGGCCCCTAAAAGTATCACGGGCCTGGCAGATAAAGTCAGCCCTAATTAACATTTGAAAATTTGTCTTTTATGTATATTACAGGCATTTTATGCTTAAGGAATTGTTATGGTCATTATGTATATGTGGACAAAACCATTTTCTGTATATGGAGAGGTAGGTCTCATCTGAATCACATGCTTCCATGTGGGCAAAGATGGCTCAGGAAGGAGGAGATCATATGTTGTGTCTGCCATTGGCCATGACCATGCAATACTCCCCAAATGGAGAGCAGAACTTAGTGGGAGAGTATAGGGTGTCTGAAAAACATAAATACGGGTTACTTTTGGGGAACAGCTTTTAGGACACTAGAAATGAGATGGTGGTCTTCATAATGAAATTGGCCTGGGAAAGGAAAGTCAGATCATCTTCTGAAAAATTGTTCCTGGTTTTGGGGCTGGACGGTATTGCCTTAAGGTCAGATGCTTGAATCTGATGACCATAATGCCCTTTAGGACTTCGATCACTACTTCCTTTTGTGCTAAGTATAACCAAGAGAAAGGGCTTTGGCCATTCCCAGGTGAGGGTTTAAAGCAGCATCAGCGAATCTTTTGGGACTGGTGAGAACAGCAGCTGATATCACAGCTGTGAATGGTCTTTCAGAGAAGACCTACCGCCAGGTTTACTTGTTCAGCAGGCCTTTTCCAGAAGAGTCAACTCGTCAATGCCATCTGAGACAAGTCTGCCTTAAAGAGAATATTTGTGTATTCTCACAATTGTGAAGTTTCCTTTCTCCCTCCAATTGGTGATCAATAACACTGCTCTAAATGCATTTTGTTTTTTGCAGTTCACAGGGTGTTACTATGTTGGGTTACTATGTGAATTTTAAAAAGTCATATGTATTTAAAAAAGACTAGTCAATGCCTCCCTCCTCAATTGTTGGAGGGCCCTAAATCTCTTTCCCTAAGGGAAGTTAATTGATTCCTTACTGAAACCACCAGGGATCAATCAACTTATAAATCATTGATCTGCCAGTGGGACGCAGGAAGGGATGGAAGAGGGAGACTTACCAGCAGGGCCAGTCATGAGGTTAGAATTGAGGGGAGAACCGGAAGATGTGTGGAAAGAATAGGCTAGGGCAGTGGTCGGCAAACTGCGGCTCGGCAAACCATGGCTCGCAAGCCACATGCGGCTCTTTGGCCCCTTCAGTGTTGCTCCTCCAGAAAATACCGGCTCTTCCACAAAATACCAACTTCTGCACATGGGCCACGAAGTTTCGATCGCACTGCACGTGCACGCCCGCACGTGGTATTTTGTGGAAGAGTCACACTCAAGGGGCCAAAGAGCCGCATGTGGCTCGTGAGCCACGGTTTGCCGACCACGGGGCTAAGGCCTTGCTACTCTAACTGTGGTCCTTGGACCAACAGAATCTGCACCAGAACCCTATATAATAAAAGCCTAATATGCTACCATAAGTGTTTGACCATTTGACCAGTCACTATGATGCACACTGACCATCAGGGGGCAGACGCTCAACGCAGGAGCTGCTGAGCTGTGGTGACTTGGTAGCTGCGGGTCTTCGGGGATGCACCTGGAACCAGAGAGGAGGGACCCAATTCCGGGGTGTGTCACCTGAGAACCACCCTCTCGCAATACGGGACCCCTCAGGGGATGTTGGTTTCGGCCCGATCCCTGCAGGCCAGGCTGAGGAACTCCACCAATGCATGAATCCGTGCACCGGGCTTCTAGTATTTATATATTTTATCAAAATTCCCAGGAGACTTGACAGTATAACCGAAATGTTGGAAGCCCTGAGCTAGAATGTTAGCTGAGAGACTGAGGAGGGAAGGGTAGATTTGAAAAGCAAATGAAGTTGGCAATTAGCAAGCCTTGCTATCTTGATATTTTTAGAGATATAAATGACTCAGATTTAAAAAAAACTAGCAATCTTCCAACACTCATTTACCTACAGATAATTGATAGTCTAATTAAAAATCATACCCCTTAATTAAAGCAATAGACTCACTGTCAGATCACATGTTTTGTTTTGTTGGCCACGTTTGATGTGCCCTGTAGCATTATTTTTATGCATTTGAAAATAATCAAATTGTCTTTTTTTGCCTGATAAGTCAAACTCAGGTTGTTCTTACTCAGATATCTATTTCCCTTGTCATTATTTAATTAGACTTCACTTTCTATGCATTTTTAAGTAACTTTGGACATAGCTAATTACTAAAATCTTTGCAAAAAATGGGTCAGCTTTCTCAGTGTGTAACCTATTCAGTTAAAATTCGATAGCATGAGGGTTACATGTGTGCTTGAAATATGAGCTCCATAGGATGTGACTTAGTGTAGGGGACCAGGGAGAATGGCCTGGTACCCTGGGGCTATGAAAAGAATAGAACAGCTTCCATGGGCCTCTTATTTATATTCCAGGAATACCAAATTGAGTGGCTCTGGATTCCTCCGTTGGATGAAAGAATCAATAAAGGAAGAGAAAGGCATTGCATCTGTAAGTGGAAACAGCACCCTTTCGGTCTTCGTATGCCAAGCGTGCATCGGAAGGCTGACAGTTTCAGTGACTCATCCAGATGTTTTGACTACATGATACCAGCTCATGGACATTTGCAAACGTCTGCATAATTGAGTACCTCTGTCCATTTCCAGCCCCTCCATTTCTTTCATCATATAAGAAATGCAGTTCCTCTCGCCCTCTCTCCCAAATGCCGGGGGAAGAAAGCACCGGTGAACACGTAACTCGCCCCTCTCACCCTCTCCTCGTCACCTACCTACTTCCAAATTAGAATTTTAATGTGAATCAAGGAGAACAATGTTCTCTGAATCTTTTTCTCCCTGGATGAAAGGAGAGAGAATATAGTCCTTTACTGTGTGCTGAAGGTGGAGGATGGTGAACGCTGCACACTTTGTTACTCATAACATCTGTGGTTGTTCCCTAAAGAAAAAGAAGTAACTCAAAGGAATTTCAGTGCTCAGAATGCTGAGAGGTTCTGGCTATTCTTCTGTGTAACAGCAGCAAGTGAATACAGCGTCCTACTGCTTACCTTATAACACTGGAGCATCTCTGTGTGTCCCAGATATTATCACTTTCCCCTACAAGTTCTAAACTGCTAGCCCACAGGCAAGATCTGGCCTGCAGACAGGTTTAGTTTGGACTACACAGTGTTTTACAAAATTTGAGCCAATTTTTAAAAACGAGGACATTTCACACTCGTTATATGACAAATATCAGCTGAAACTGGCTAGCGGCTTACCCCAGGTTGCTACAGTCCCCACCATTCCCAACCGCTTCCCTGACTCGGAGGCTGAGTGCCTGTGAGATAACAGAAACTATACACACTGTATTGCTCTATGACCCCAGTCCCTGGCACAGAACTCCTAAAACCCTTGTCATCTCCTAGGTGATAAGAGCACCAGGAACATCTTTTGTCCTGAGATTTGGTCTCTGGCCCCAGTTCCTGACATGGAGTCTCTAAATCCCTTTTCATTTCCTAGGTGATAGCAGCGTCTTTGTTTTCATGAAGTGACTCTTGGTGGGCTCCTTTCTGGTCCCAGAAAGACCAAGCCACGATTAGAAGTTTGAAATTTTCAGCCTCACCCTTTGTTCTGCAGAGAGGGGAGAGGGGCTGGGAATGGAGTTCATGCCTATGTGATGACACCTCCAGAGAAATCCCAATAGTATGAAGTTTGGAGAGCTTCTGGGTTGGGGATATTTACATGCTGGGAAGGGGGGCCACACCCCATCTGCATGGCAACAGAAGCTCCTGTGCTTGTGCTGGGGACCCTTCCAGACTTTGCCTTAAGTATCTCCTCATCTGTCTATTCCTCTGTATCGTTTACACATAATAAACTGGTAAATGGAAATAAGTGTTTCCCTGAGCAAATGACTGAGTGCATGAGAGGTCCTGAGGACCTTCCATTTACAGCCTGTGTGGCATCCAATAGCCACACCCACAGTCAAGGCAACGGTGGTAGGAGACCAAGGTGCACTTTTCAGCGCTCTCTCGCCATTTGGTTTGAGTCAGGCTCTGACGTTCTTCGTCCATCCAAGGAGTGCTGAATTGGTCCTTGAGAGAGATGCTGTGCTTCGTGATAATGAGCCGTAGGAGTCACAAAGTCTAGGAAAAATGAACAGACTAAACGCACATGTTTATCACCCCACCAAAGAGATTCTATTTTCCTTACAAAACCCCTGGCTGTTTCATGTGACTTCGAGTTAAAGGACAAGAGAGACCTGGAACAGGAGGACCCTACAGGGCAGTTGCAGGTAAGACTGGGGTTCGGCGTGGATGAATCAATCAGGTGAGTAGCCCTGCCTCCCTAATCTCTGCCTTAATGGGGTTGATGGTTGTCTGGAGACACAGCATGGCTCACTTGCTCATGTGTATGGGGTGGGGGTGGGAGAGGTTGAAGGTGAGTGGCAGTGTGAAGAAATATGTTTACCTTCCCTAAGGGAGGTGGCCACTTGGCTGCCAGAGGGTGGGGGGAAATTACCCGCAGCAGGTACATTGCTTACACCTACTCAAGGCAAACCCTGAGCAAGGCTGGTTGGGGAGGGGAAACGTGACAGCCTCTTGGGTCATCATGGCCCTGGAGATGGGCCTGGGGGCACAGAAGTCAGCACAGGAGTGGGAGCTGACTCCTCGCAACCAGCAGCTTTGGTCTGAGAGCACTGGCTTGGGAAGCAGGCTTGCATTGGGAGGTTTCAGCATGTCCTGAGTATAACAATCAAGCTAGCGCATACCAGCCCAGCTTGAAATGACAGGTAATAAGCATTAATCTCCCTAATAAATTCATTAGTCAGTTGTACGGTCTTGAAAGAGGTTTGTACACTCAGCTCATAAATTAAGCCCCAGTTAGACATTAACCTTCTCTGACTGCTCAGCAAATCTCCCAGGAGCTCTAATGGGGTCCAAAGTTTCTTCAGCCTTCCACACTAAGATCCTGCTTTCCTTTGCCTACTTACATGGAAAGTTTCACAGAACATTCTTATGGTATAGTTTGTGTGTTTTCTTTTAATTTTATTTAAAGGTAATGCCTAATCTAACGTCTGTGAACTTACAGGGAAGGGAAAGAATAACAGTGCACACAATCATTCGGGATCCTGTGTGCCTGGGAACAGATTTTCCCAGGACATCTTTGGATGGAGATCAGAAAAGGTATCATCACGGCCCTATCCGGTTGGCTCAGTGGATAGAGTGCCAGCCTGCGGACCAAAGCGTTCCGGGTTCGATTCCGATCAAGGGCACATACCGTGGTTGCAGGCTCCTCCCTGGCCCCAGGCCTCGTCAGGGCTCATGCAAGAGGCAACCAAGCCATGTGTTTCTCTCACATCGATGTTTCTCTCTGTCTCTCCCTCTCTCTTCCACTCTCCCTAAAAATCAATGAAAAAATATCCTTGGGTGAAGATTAACAAAAAGAAAAAGAAAAGAGAAGAAAAGGTATCATCAGTCACATGGCACTTCTTCCAGGGTTGGCTTCCTTCACGCCTAGGGCAGAGGCCTTTTGGTCCGTAAGGCCAGTCCTAGGTCCAGTTGTCTTTCTCTCTGGTTATTCCAACCCACATATGGGGCATTATCTCCTTCATAGAGTATCTTTAAGCTGAAGTGTGCACCATCTAGCCAATGCTTTGCATTCCCCGTATATAGAGCACTCCGGGCTAGCGAAACGTAGAGAAACAGCAGGAACTCCTGGCAAAGTGCTTTCGAGACCCTGCCGATTACTCCTCTCCCTCCATCTCGTCTTATTTTTCCTTCCCCTCTGCCTTGTTTTGCCCCCTCAACTGAGAAAATCTTGCTTTGCGCCCCTCCTCTCCTCTCTACTCAGTATCTGAACTGCACACAGGTTCAGAATGCCCACCTCTTCAGATTCCCCCTCACCTCAACCCCTAACCACTATCCCTTCAAACACTGCCATCGACCTGTGCTATTTACTAAAACCTTTCCGGGTGGTCCCTTGTACTTTATCAATCCCTCTTCTTCTTCTCTCATTACTGGGCACTTGGAGGTATAGGCCTCACAAACTCTCCCTGTTCTGAGTCTAACTGTCCCCTTGACATAGTTGCTTATCCACATATTTTATTTTGATAAACCAGCAGTGGAGACCCTCGCAGCTGAGTTACCGAGTGCTTATCAAGGACAAGAGAGGAACAGATGACATCCCGACACTGTCTACCTCACTCTGATATCAAAACAATTTACTCTTAAAAACAACTTCATTTTTGCCCAGCTGGCATGCTCAGTGGTTGAGCATTGACCTATGAACCAGGAGGTCACGGTTCAATTCCCAGTCAGGTCACATGCCCAGGTTGGGGGCTCAATCCCCAGTGTGCGGGAGGCAGCCGATCAATGATTCATTGATTAATGAATGAATTAATGTTTCTCTCCTATCATTAATGTTTTTTTCTCTCTCTCTCCCTCTCCCTTCCTCTCTGAAATCAATAACATATATGTATATTTTTAAAAACTTCATTTTTGTCATAAATAGCTGGATTTGAAATCATATCAAACCAATACACAACAGTCCTCCTTTCAGCTCTGACATTTCTGGTTCTCATTCTTTCTCACGACCTTCTGAGGGTCATGCTGTTTCACCAGGACTCAGTGAGTGCTGTGGGAGGCCAGAGTTAAATGTATTACCCACAGGTGCCTCTTCAGCTTTGTCTTCTATCCTTCCCATGATTTGGGTTCTGTGTTCTGTTTAATTTTATCAGTGTGGGGGTGAGAGTCAGTGACAGAGTTTTAAACAGATTTAAAGGGCAAAACTTAGCAAGAAAAATAAAGACACAGAAACTTTTCCCCTCTCCTTACCCATCTGGAGAACTTGGACTTGGCTGTGATCAGTTAGATCCAGCTGTCCCTGGTAGGTTGTGCAATGTGTCCCTCTAGGACAGAAGGCAGGACGTCACTGTGGGATCTTAGTGAATTGCTGCTCTGGTTCTTAGGGTACAGTTGGGGGAGCTGGGGATGAAAAGAAGGGGAAAACTGTCCAGTTTCATATCCCATAGGGCCCTGTTGTCACAATTTGCACCACCTTAAGCTATGATGGAGAGTGCCCTGACTTACTCTCTACTATATTGCCCAAGGCCCTTCTCTACCTTCAGATGAGTTTGTAAGAGCCAAGGAATTCAAGCCCAGCAAGACAACTCTCATCCAGTAAGGGAATGAAGTTCAAATAAATGCCCCAGCTTTCCTGGTTTCAGTAGAGCAATGCTAAGGCATGTTTTGCATGGTTCCTTAGAGGTTCCCTCAGCACTCAGCCCAGTTGCCCAAGGCAATAACTGTTCATTAATGCACGTTTCCCTGCTCCCTTGTTTGTGCTTCTGGGACTATCGCCCCAATAAACTGCTTACATGTACACATTTATTTTAGGGTCTCCTTTTGGGGAACTCAGATGAAGGCACCTCACTCTAGACAAGAGGCATTAGAGCGGTGGTGGTGGGTAAGAGGTTTCAGAGCCAAATACCTGGGTGCACACCCAGGCTCCACACTAACTAGTCAACTAGTTATTAACCATTCAGAGCCTTGGTTTCATCATCTGTAAAATGAGAGTAATAGTAGCTACCTCATCTGGTTGTTCTGAGGATTACATGAGTTCATACAAGTAGGGCACTTATAATAGTGCCTGGCACATAATAAATACTTGCTATTATTATCTAATAAATCAAAGTCTCTTGGGTAGGGCCCAGAAATGTGCTTTTAAAATGAGCTCACCAAGTGATTCTCATGCATGATAAAATGTGAGAACCGAAGACACAGAGACACACACCTTGGCATTCCTGTACACCGTGAATCATTGAGGGAGCCGATTCCACTCCAGCAGCCAAGCAGCCAAACATATCTCTTGCATGGGAAGCCTGCAGGTAAAATAAAGAGCTGCATCTGCTGCTCAGAGCCCTGGAGAAAGCAATGACAGGTGATTCCTCCCTGGGGGCTCACCAGAGGGCTGAGGTCATCTCTTTTTCACCCCTTGGTATTAGCCGTATTCCCAGGTTCGGTAAAATAAGTCCTAAACCACATTAGTTATTTAAAAAATACATATATATTTGTATTGATTTCAGAGAGAAAGGGAGAAGGAGAGACAGCAACATCAATGATGAGAGAGAATCATTGATCAGCCTCTGGGGATCGAGCCTGCAACCAGGGCATGTGCCCTGACCCAGAATCAAACCGTGACCTCCTGGTTCATAGGTCAATGCTCAACCACTGAGCCATGCCGGCTGGGCCCACATAAGCCAGTGATCCCCAAGTGAGGTCAGACTGGGACCACCAGCAACACCTGGGAGCTTATCAGAAATGCAATTGTCAGGTCCCAGGCAGACATACTGAATTGTAAATGCCTGGTGTGCCTGGCGATCTGTACTTGTACAAGCCTTCCAGGCGAAAACTACAAAACCACTGTTCTATATTAAGGGGTTCTCTAAAACCTTTCTCCTTTTGTTGCCAATGTCAGGGTTTTTCCTAAAGTGTTTCTTTCGATCAGATGCTAGCAAATGTGGTTTTTTTTAAAAAGTGAAATATCTGCTTAGTATTGATTGCGACTAATGGGATCCAAAGGCAAAGCATCCAAGGGTAATGCAGTTAGACTTACAGGAACTCTCCTGCGTTTTGCAATACCAGGAGTGCTAGAAAAATATAATGGTTTATGCATGACAGGCCCTAAATATTTATTGCATTTAAAGCACAGGTGGCTTTCTAGTATTTGGACACTTCTGACCCAGGGAGACTATATAGAACAACAAAATAATGAAGCAAATTAGCAAAACTTTGTCAACATTCAAGAGAAAAATTAGCTTAAGTTATGAAGCAGAAAAAGAGTGAAATAAATGTTTGCTTTATTTAAATTAGTTCTCCTTCTGGTGCCCGCTGGACAGAACAATCACAGGCAGATTCATTTCACCTCTTTTTCTCCATCTCTGACTCTTTGGCCCATTTTCTGACTCATAACTAAAAGACTTTGGGATGAAAACTAATTTTTTTCAGGTTCTTTCTGGGATATGTAATAAGATCTCTACTACTACGATTCAACATTTATCACAAACAACAATGTTTTTTTTGTGTATTATCTTATTTAATCCTCACAATCTCCCTAAGCTACATTATTATTCACATTTTACAGATGAAGAAACGGAAGCACTGGAAAGCTAAATGAGTTGTCTGAGGTCACACATAATAAGAGCGATTCAAACCCAGGCGGTCTGATTCTTCACTTACTGCTGCTAAATGATGAACCACAAGATAGAGATTATTAACAGACCATTTCTTTGAATAGTGGAAATAATTCGAACACCAGGTCTATAAAATAATAAGATAGATTTGAATTTTTTAAATTTCAGAGTGATTTTAGATTTAATACAGAAATAATACAGAAAGTCCCAGTATCTCCTTCCCTCAGGCTCTTCCAATGTTAGCGTCTTACTTAACTCTGATGCGTTTATTTTAAAAAGATATTAACATGGATACAACACTGTTATCTTAGCTATAGACTTTATTCTGATTTTACCAGTTTTTACATTAATGGATTTTTCTGTTCCAGGATCCAATTCAGGATACCCTGTCACATCTAGTTTTCCTGTCTCCCTCATCTCCTTCAAGTCAAGAGAATTTCTCAAGCTTTCCTTGGGTTTTATAACATGAATAGCTTGGAAGAGCACTGGTCAGGGCGGTGCCCCTCAATTTGGGTTTGTCCCACAAATTTTCTCATGATGAGACTGGGAAATTGAGTTTTGGAGGAAGAAAACCAGAGAGGTGAAGTGCTCATCTCATTATATTGGGAGGGTATGATATGCATATGACCTATCACTAGTGATCTTAACCTTGGTAGTACATTGGTGGTGTGTAGTAGGTTTCTCACAGCAATGTTGCTATGGCCCCTTTCCATATACTCTATTCATTGGAAGGAAATCACTCAGAGGAAGAGGAATTAAGTTCCACTTTCTGGAGTGGAGAGTCTCTACATTTATGAATTAGAATTCTTCTGCATAGATCTGTCCTTTCTCCCTGAATGTATGTATTCAATTTATATTAATATGCACTCAGGGGTATTTTCTATATTCCTTTGGTTATAATCCATTATTGTCTTTATTTTCTTGCTCAAATTGTTCCATCTTTGGCCATTGGGAGATATTGCAGGTTGGCCCCTAAGTCCTTTGTGTTCACTGCAGGAAAATGTCTATAAATACAGGAAAACAACAAAAACAAAATAAAGTAAGTCACCAGGAAGACTATTGCCTGGAAGTAACCATGGTCAAAGTTTTAGGATATTTTCTTCTGGACTCTTCTAGATGGTAAACAAAAATGGCATGATACATTTCATATCATTTTGCTTTTACCTTTATTATATCATGAACATAAAGGAGTATTTTGATATTTAAAACCACAAATTAAAAAACAAAAGTTTCTTCTCCTTTCCCCAAGAATTTGAGATTAGTAATGAGAGATGCCAGCAAATGCTAATACATCCCTACCAATAAACAACTTTCTCCTGGCAAAGGGAACTGATTAATACAATGTGTGCAAGCATTAGTTGATGGTGTGAATTAAGAATTGAATCCCTGTTTTAAAGATGTTATACACGCAGTGCAATCAAGGAAAGCATTTAACCAGATCTGTTCATGAATTCCATTGTGTGCTGTTGAATAGCTAATTTATAATTACATTAGTCTGTAAAATAACCTATTAATAAAATTGGAAGTGAAACGGGGCATAGATTCATTATCTCAGTCACTTGTGGATGCTCACCGAAGAACATTTTCCCTGCAAATGAGGTGGGGACCTCATTATCATGCTCAGCAGACTGGGGAGCGCATATCTGTCCTTTATTCTGCCGGTGCTGAGTAATGTCCCAGCAACCCAAGTAATTCATTAAAGTTAGTGAAAGACTTGAGTGCATGCTTAATCTTCTCTGGTGTTAATTAGTGTTGGCTTTGGTTTAAAAAATGTTTCATAATTTACTGAATTGAAAAATCAATTGCTTATCGGTTTTGTAGAGCTAGCTGCACCTTCTGCCAGTAGCACTCGACCTTTCTGGAGAAAAAGTTCAGCCCCTGAGTCATCATTGCTTTTCAGAACCTTTGCTTTCCTACTGTTATTTGGACTCAATAAAGGTTAGGGGGAAAGTACCCAGAGAGCCCACCCAAGGACTCCTGTCAAGATAAAATTTGGAGAGATATAGAAAGCCCACAAACTAAATGGAAGGGGAGTAAAGGGCCTGAAGTGAAATATTCATTCATTCATTCATTCATTCAACCAAACAACCATCATTGATTCAGCACTGACAATATGCTAGGCACCTCTTCAGCTTGGCCTTCTAGGCAACTCAGTGGTCCTCAAGACAGTGGCTGATACTCTAATTGTCAGATACCACCTCATGTCTGAAGCTGTATTTGCCGTAATGTCAAGGACTCACCTACGGATTTCCAAATGCAGTCACCATCCTAGGGAAGAAAGCCATCTTGCTTACTGTTCAAAAGCAGTTTCCTGAGGGCAAGGAAGGCAGGACTCCGCTTCCCCCACAGGTGGCCCATCCCTCATTGATTCAAGCTGATGCAACAATTAGTCCCGCTGCAGCTTAATCTCATTTCCAGCTCTCCTCCCAACCCGTCATTAAGCCTCAGTGCTGCCTAAATCAGCAAGAAGGGACAAAGGTTTTCCCAACTGGCATTCTCAGATGGGACAACACCGTGAACCCAGAGGCTTCAATGTCGTGCAAGGGTTATGGGGAGGGAAAACAAAATCTCCAACGGAGCTCCTTTGAACTTGGAGGCTGCAATAGTAACAAAGGTGGTATTTAATGGAATGTTGGCTCCAAGAAGAAACCCTTGAAAATATCCTCTTGTACTGGTTCCTGGTCCTTTGTCTCTCTTTACATTTTCCTTCCAAACTTTCCTTGATAAGGAAATAGTATTTGAAGTTCTTAAATTTTTCTTTTAAAAAAATAATTTTATTATCTTTAAAATATATTTTTATTGATTTCAGAGAGGAAGGGAGAGGGAGAGAGAGATAGGAACATCAATGATAAGAGAGAATCATTGATCAGCTGCCTCCTGCACATCCCCAACTAGGGATTGAGTTGTGCTGCAATCCAGGAATGTGCCCTTGATCAGAATCGAACCTGGGACCCTTTAGTCCACAGGGCGATGCTCTATCCACTGAGCCAAACTGGCTAGAATTTTTCTCTTAGAATAGCCTCTAAGGCAGTGGTTCTCAACCTTCCTAATGCCGCGACCCTTTAATACAGTTCCTCATGTTGTGTTGACCCCCAACCATAAAATTATTTTCGTTGCTACTTCATAACTGTAATTTTGCTACTGTTATGAATCATAATGTAAATATCTGATATGCAGGATGTATTTTCATTGTTACAAATTGAACACAATTAAAGCATAGTGATTAATCACAAAACAATATCTTATTATAGAAGTGTTTTCCGATGGTCTTAGGCGACCCCTGTGAAAGGGTCGTTCAACCCCCAAATGGGTCGCGACCCACAGGTTGAGAACCGCTGCTCTAAGGTATGATTCACTTCCTGTAAGTCTATCGGAGATCACTGACTACATTTAGGACTTTTTTCTCATAACTCATGGAGAAACTCCATTTGACCCTGCAATGTCACGTGTGACTCAATTTAGAAGACCAATGAATAATGTTAAAATTTCAAGCCAAATTTTTCAATACTCAAACCACCTCATGCTTTTAAAACTTCTCTTGTTACTTTCTGTTAAATAGTTTCAGAGAATATGGCCTTGGCCTTATGTCATCATTTGGCCAAGGAACAAAGAATCTACCTTTCTGGCCCAATTTCCTTTTCTTTGACTTTGCTGACTTCAGGCAGGAATGGGGAAGGGGCTTCTTTGGGGGCGGGGAAGGGGCAGGGGAGAGAGAGTAGGATACCAAGGCTGGTTTTTAGCAACCAGGATCTAAAGAGTAAAAGGCTCTGATTCACAAAAGGGCAGGAGCTATTTCCAGAATGTGAGCAAGAGGGAGAGAAGGAGTGGAGAATACAAGATCTTACAGGCCCTCTTTGCTGGGATCTGTCAAGGAAACATGGGACTACTGAGTATGAGACAGGACAAGGACTAATCCTTATGCCTAACCCTATGCTGCCCGCTCCCACCTCCACCCCAGGAATTTACTTTTCCTCTCACAGTAGGCCAATACAAACTGTATCATCTCTGAATGAGTCAGAAGGAACTCGATTCCTGAGGCCTTTCACAGCCACATTCCAGTGAAAAGCTTAATCCTCCAGAACCTGAATGTTTGCTGGAGCTCCCAATCCATCTAAAATAGGGAGGGCCTCTCGGGGGACAAGGTTAGCTGTCCAAACTTTTCCATAAAGCAACTTCAAGGCAAAAATCCTGAATTCTCTGCTTCATCACTCAGCACTTTGCTGCCTGGCCAACATGTCACATATCTGATTTTTCCCTGGTTTTAAATAATGATCACTATTTCTACCTTCCCCCATGAGGTGAAGTGCTAAATTCTAGTTTTTCACATGAATGTTGATTGAGCAGCTGTTCTGTGCATGGCCCTGTGCTAAATACAATGCATCACCATTGTGTCCAGCAAGACTCCACAGATGACCGTAGGCCCACCAGCCAAGCTGCAATGGCACTGGATGCTGGGACCCTCACTTGGCTTCTTAGGGTCAACCCCAAATGCAGAACTATAGAAAGTCAGGCCTTGGGCCATCTTTGAGCATATCCAGCCTGTCCTCCCATTAAATCGATGAGTAAAGAAGCCCTGTGTGATTAAGGGGCTGGGTGAACTAATTTCACAAAGCTGTTGCCAGTATCAGGACATGACCTCAGATTTCCTAACCTCTGGACCAGAGCGCCATATTACTCTTTGGTTTTCTTTATAAGACATTCAGATTGGCATAAATGAACAATGTACCTCTATTTGGTTATGCTGTTCTTGCCCCCACAAATGGTCCCTTACTTTTCTTCATCTAGCTATCTCCTATTCACCCTTCAAAATTCATCTTGTGTCGTCTCCTTAAATCTTCTCTGGCCTCTCATATGAAATAGGGGACCCTCTAAATGGTCCCCTGTGCTCCCTACAGTCACAGCACTCACAAAATTGTACTAGTTCCACCCACTAACTTGTAAACTCCTCGAAGGCAAAGATTATAATCCCTTTGACTATACAAGAACAATGCCTGCACCCAGTGTCTGATGCATGGTGATAGCTTGTTCCTGTCTGGGAATGACAATATGAACAGCATTATCATTGGTGCATTACATACCCCAAGGTATGTAGTGATGATAGCTATACTTCATGGGCACTCTCAAACCCTACAGTCTATGTAGATGGCCATGACAATACGTTATTTTAAAAATAAATAAAATCACGAGAGTGTGTTAAGTGAGGCCTTGGTGTTGTAAAAACCCATATTCCAGGTGAGTCCAGGGAAGGGGAAACCCACAGAGCTGAGATCATATAACAACTTAGTGGCCAGACCTGGACTGCCCGGGCCTTATCAGGAAGACCAGGCTCTTGTCACTGGATCTGCTGCATCACTGTCAGTTAGATAAGAAAGGCGTCATCAGTAGAGCCTTTCGTTCCCTGTCCCTAAGAAAGGGCCAGGAAGAGTGTGGGTTTCCCTAGTCCTGGCCCCAGTGTCCTATGATCTCAGCTGGCTGAGGTGAAAGTACAACCAAGTAGCTCAGGCTCCTTAGACACTTGTCACTGGAACCATCAGCTTTGGAGGCAGAAATGGGCCCAAAGATTTCTTGGACATGAGACCTGTGAGTCATGCTGTACCCATTAGAGCGCTGTCAGGTGGTGGGTGGAGAGGAGGGACGGCTTCCCTTCCTGGTTCAGATCGGGGAGGTGGTTGGCCTCTGGCAGCTCTCTACCTCTTCATGGGTCAGTGGGAGTGAACTCAGGCAACTGGAAAGGAAATGCTATCTAGATAAGGACTAAAATGTCATGCGAATACAGGTTATTGTTGTTAAATAATAAGAATTTATTACAACCTATGAATTGCATAGTAGTTAGTACTAATGGTATTTATTATTCATTTCTGGTATCTATTTCTATATCAGACACAGGGGGGAGATGGGGAATAAGGCTTGGAAAGAACAGTGGTGAGCCTGATGGAATGGCTCAGTGGTTGAGCTTCAACCTATGAACCAGTAGGTCATGGTTCAATTCCTGGTCAGGGCACATTCCCCGAGTTGTAGGTTTGATCCCCAGTAGGGAGTGTGCAGGGGGCAGCTCTTCAATGATTCTCTCTCATCATTGGTGTTCTATCTCTCTCTCCTTCTCCCTCTCCCCATCTCTCTGAGAAAGAAAGAAAGAAAGAAAGAAAGAAAGAAAGAAAGAAAGAAAGAAAGAATGAAGGAAGGAAGAAAGGAAGGAAGGAAGGAAGGAAGGAAGGAAGGAAGGAAGGAAGGAGGGAAGGAAGAAAGAAAGAAAGAAAGAAAGAAAGAAAGAAAGAAAGAAAGAAAGAAAGAAAGAAAGAAAGAAAGAAAGAAAGAAAGAGAATAGTGGTGAGAAGCGCTGAGGGTGGTTAGGTGCCCTTGCGTGTTCTTGTCAATTTTTCCTTCTGGAGGCCTTGAGCCTGGGTGCCACAGCCCCCTGCTGGGCACAAGTTATAGTGAACTTCCCTGGAAAACCCCTCCTTCATCCCAGAGACAGACTATAGAGAATCAGAGCTGGGAGGAGCCTTAGAGACCACAGTGTGGGAAAGGGAAGTGACTTCTTAGAGCTCACACCACTTCTTACAGCCAGAGTCTGCAATGGACACATCCTGCAATGTGCTCCTACAGCCCCTGAAACCACAAATATCATGGGAACTGCATCCCCTGTACATGGCTGGGTGCTTTGGAGCATTGAGATGACTATAATAAGCTGCTTCAAGATTCAGAATTTGTCTTAAAAGTGTATCAAGTCCTTACCCTCTACTTTCTCCCTTTTCCTCCCAAATAAAATGTCTTGTTTTATTAATAAGCAAATGATGATAACAATCTAACTCATGCAGTAAGAACTTGTGTAGGAACATTAGCCATCTGAAGTGTGTGTGGGAGCTGGGAAGTGAGTAGAAAAAGATTTGAGGCATTGAGTTCAAACACAGCAAACTTTGTTAACGCTTACCCTGACTTTAGGTGATTCTAAAAAGCTCCATTATATGATTTTCTAGCCCCAAGCAGACCAGAAGAATGGACTTAATAAATAAAATGTGAGTACTATTTGAGTTAAGCATGGTGCCACAGGAAGAAAGGGAGTAATGACAAAATCTTCTCCAAGCTCTGGATGGGTAGCTCAGATGGTGGAGCATCGTCCTGATACACCAAGTTTGCGGGTTTGATTCCTGATCAGGACACATAGAAGAATCAGCCGATAAATGCATACATAAGTGGAACAACAAATCGATGTTACTCTCTCCCTTCTTCGCTCTCGAAAATCAATAAATTTTAAAAAAGATTTTAATAAAGAACTCCTCTCAAAAGTCAACTCAAGATCTAGAGGTTATCAAGTGTCCCACACACCTTCCCAACGCTGGAGCAGGGGTGAACTCAGGTTTTGTGTGATCTGAAGGTTGTATAACTTAAGGGATTGTCATGAAGAAGAAGAATACAAAGATACAAAACACCATTAGGCATAAAGGGGAATATTCGTTTGCAATGGGAACACAGGTACACACACACACACACACACACACACACACACACACATACACACACACACACACACACACACACGCCTACTGGTCCCTTTCTTCTGAGACCTGTCTGCAATTTGGCAACTTACCAGAACACTCTGCCCTCCCAGCTCGCCCCGGCTCTTGTGGTCTGTGATAATGAGGGGTCCTGGCGCTAATGCCTCATCAGCCTTCCGGGGAAACTGCCTCCACCAGAGGGAACATGTTGTCCTGCTCCTCAGATGGGTGCCCCCTCCCCCCAAAGAGGTGGACTCCTATGCCGCTGAGCTTGGTGAGAAAGGCTGGGGAGTATACATTTCACTATTTCCTTTAAAAATGTGTCGGCATTTTTCCCTTCAAAAGTTTTTCATTTGAAAAGTTACCTTACAATAAACGTGTCCACAGGAAGAGTGTGCAGCTCTGAGAATGTTCACACATGTACAGATTCATGCAACCACGACCAGGATCAGGATACACGATAAATCTATTGCCCAAGAAAACTCCCTCATGCAAAGGTGTGTACATTTTAAAACAATACGGACAGAAGCAATTCTGGTAGCTGGGACACGCACTGCCATTGAATACTTCATTTTCCCCCGGAAGGATGGTCCCAGGAGATGCTGCTGTAGAGGGAATCCACGTCACATTAGACAAATCATAGGTGTGCTTCAGGAGCAATTGTCTACTTCCTAGATCTCTTTTCAACCTGGTCAAAGCTTAACTTTTTTTGTCCTCACCTTTCCCCATTGTTTATCTTATTATTTTTTTAATTCTCTAACTTCTGCCTGAAGGTAGCATCTTAAAACACACTGTGTTCCCCCACAAAATTAAACCACGAACGCCAAGTGCTGGCTGCAGAGAGAGAATGTCCAGATGGGAACAAGTGCGGCCGAACCAAGCAACCGGGACCAGGCCTCCTTTGCCAGTGGGGCTCCTGTGTTGTCTCACTTTGAACCCTGCCTTGCCATCTCCATGGTGACCTCGGTGACCTCAAGGCACTCTGATCCCTCTGTGTCAGTCCGGCCCAACTGTAAGAACCCCATTCTCATGGACTCCCTAATTAAACTAAAAAGGGTGTAATCAATACTACAGAAAACAAAAGGGTGGAATCAATACTACAGAAAAAAAAGGTATACGTAAAAAAAGCATGAACCCTGCAATGATATGGGTTTCTGCTCTTCTGGCTGGAGGGCTTTATCCTAGTTCCTGGGCTTAGGTTGCTGTACCCCAGCCCCAAAGAACCCTGCCTGTACCAGGCCAGCAATAATGTGGCAGAAGGCTCAGAATTTGGGCTCTGAAGGGAAATCACTCACATTCAAATCCACACTCTACAGCTTACTGGCTGGGTGACCCAGGACAAGTTACTTAACTTCTCTCTGCCTCAGTTCTTCTGCCTGTACTTGGATGTACTTCCTGGTGCCGTTGTGGGGAGAGGTGAGATAATATTTGATAACCATTTAGGATAAAGGGTTCGACACATGGTAGCTATGATTTTTACCTGGGAACATTGATCTCAGCTCAGATTTGAAAGGATGTGTGTGCTTCTCAGGTGATTGACAATACAGATGATCATACTTTTAAAAAAAAGCTTTTATTGATTTCAGAGAGAGGAAAGGAGAGGGAGAAAGAGATAAAAACATCAATGATGAGAATGGTTGATTGGCTGTCTCCTGCATCCCCTACTGCAGATCAAGCCCACAACTCAGGCATGTGCCCAGACAGGAAATGGAACCATGACCTCCTGGTTCATGGGTCCACGCTTAACCACTGAGCCACACCGGCCAGGCATGAACATGCTTTTTTTTAAGTGTGACCCCTCCACCCGCTCCGTCCCATTTACCTACGGAAGGCTAGCTTCTCCCTAGAAAAGCTCTATGCTAATGATAATACTGTAGCCACAGAGCAATATAACATCCAAACTAGATTTATAGAGTAGAGCTGGGCTCTTTGCAAAGGACTATTTTCTCATAGACTCCTAAGCCTCTTTCCTTTTTTGATAGGGATCTACCCAACTGGTCAAAATCGGTGTCCTCAATGCGCTGCAAGAAAACAGATTCCTGCCGTAACCGGTTTGGCTCAGTGGATAGAGCGTTGGCCTGCGGCCTGAAAGGTCCCAGGTTCGATTCCGGTCAAGGGCATGTACCTGGGTTGCGGGCACATCCCCAGTGGGGGCTGTGCAGGAGGCAGCTGATCAATGTTTCTCTCTCATCGATGTTTCTGGCTCTCTATCCCTCTCCCTTCCTCTCTGTAAAAAATCAATAAAATATATTTTAAAAAAAAAAAAGAAAACAGATTCCTTTTGAACTTTACCACACAGAATGTCTCCCAACTCATAGAATGTTCCTAGCTTATGACTTAAATAAATGAACTAATAGAGAATCACAATAGCCCCTAATAGCCAGAGCTATCCAGCAACCACGCTCCTGGAGAAGAGAGACTGAGGAAGCCCCCAAGTGCCTCCCTCTGGAGTCTGTAAAATGAGTTACAAAGTCCTGAGCTGTAGGTGAAAACACTGCCCCCTAAGGCAAAGGGAAGACTGGAAATAACAAGGCTTCTGTCAGTCCTTTCCTTAAAACAAGGTCTGACATCTGTAAAGGAGACCACTACCACCAAAAGAACAAAACCAAACCAAACCTCCGGGCATCTTTTCGTGCCGTAAACCCTTCATCTCCTCAGGAAACAATTTTTGATAATTTACTTACTCCCACAGGATAGGATGACGGGTGTGTGATGTCCCTGTCCCCTCCCCCCATTTTCCCAGAATTGTGACTAAGGGTCATTGCTGAAAACAAAAGGCAACAGGAAGTCCAAAGTCTCTCAGAAAACCTGCAGAGGCTGAGGCCCAATTGCTTCCCCGAGGACTTGCCAAGAGGGGTCAAATCATAATTGCGATCCTTCAATAGACCAGGTACACATATCATTCTTGCCCCACCCCAGTTACCAAAAAGTAGAAGGTACTTTCTAATAAAATCACAGCTTTATAAAAGGACAAAAAAACAAACAAACAAAAAAAAACCCTCCCTGAATATATAAAAATATATTAAAATATTTTGTAACAAGACCTGCTGCCTGAGAAAAATAGTGTTTGGAACATTCTAGGCAGTCAAATGGCATTCACTGGCCATCAGGAGGGGAAAAAAGAAAAATCAGCTCTTTCTGGGCCCTGAGTTCTCAGAATTTATCACCAGATTCTTGCTTATTGTAAAGAAGGTTCCCCACAGACAAGTTGTTTTTTTTTACGTTTTTGGTTTTTTTTACAGGAAATGCAAAGACATTTCCCATGTGATCTTTGTGAAAGGCACTGTAAACAACACCAGTCATGAGGAAACAAAGCTGGAGGAACAAGCCTTTCCCAGCCTGATCCTTTAACCCAGGACTGAACACAGCACACCTGGGCCTGGTTTCTGGCTCCACAATAAGGATATTTTTCACACAAAGAAGCTCTTACGCCCCACGCTGAGCTTCCTCTCGCTACTCCCCATTTCTATGGGATAAGAACGGGCCAGCAGGAGTAGACCCTGGCTATTTTAAAAAACATTTATTTATTTTTATAATATATTTTTATTCATTTCAGAGAGAAAGGGAAGAGGAAGAGAGAGAGATAGAAGCATCAATGAGTTATAAAAACAATCCCATTTACCATCGCACCAAAAAAATTAAGCTACCTAGGAATAAACTTAACTAAAGAGGTAAAAGACCTCTACTCAGAAAACTACAGGACGTTGAAAAAAGATATAGAGGAAGACATAAACAGATGGAAGAACATACCGTGCTCATGGATTGGTAGAATCAACATCATTAAAATGTCCATACTGCCCAAAGCAATCTATAAATTCAACGCACTTCCCATTAAAATACCAATGGCATACTTCACAGATCTAGAACAAACTCTCCAAAAATTCATCTGGAATAAAAAAAGACCCCGAATAGCTGCAGCAATCCTGAGAAAGAACAAAGTAGGTGGGATCTCAATACCAGATATCAAGATGTATTACAAAGCCACTGTTCTCAAAACTGCCTGGTACTGGCACAAGAATAGGCATATAGATCAATGGAATAGAATAGAGAGCCCAGAAATCGGCCCGAACCAATATGCTCAATTAATATTTGACAAAGGAGGGAAGAACATACAATGGAGCCAAGATAGTCTCTTCAATAAATGGTGTTGGGAAAATTGGACGGATATATGCAAGAAAATGAAACTAGACCATCAACTTACACCATACACAAAAATAAACTCAAAATGGATAAAGGACTTAAATGTACGACAGGAAACCATAAAAATTCTAGAAGAATCCAAAGGCAACAAAATCTCAGACATATGCCGAAGCAATTTCTTCACTGATACAGCTCCTAGGGCACTTGAAACTAATTAGAAAATGAACAAATGGGACTACATCAAAATAAAAAGCTTCTGCGCAGCAAAAGAAACCATCAACAAAACAACGAGAAAACCCACTGTGTGGGAAAATATATTTGCCAATGTCATATCTGATAAGGGCCTAATCTCCAAAATTTATAGGGAACTCATACAACTTAACAAAAGGAAGATAAACAATCCAATCAAAAAATGGGCAAAGGACCTAAATAGACACCTTTCAAAAGAGGACATTCAGAAAGCCAAGAGACATATGAAAACATGCTCAAAGTCACTAATCATCCAAGAGATGCAAATCAAAACAACAATGAGGTACCATCTCACACCTGTCAGACTGGCTATCATCAACAAATCAACAAACGACAAGTGCTGGAGAGGATGTGGAGAAAAAGGAACACTTGTGCACTGCTGGTGGGAATGCAGACTGGTGCAGCCACTATGGAAGACAGTATGGAGTTTCCTCAAAAAACTGAAAATGGAACTCCCATTTGACCCTGTGATCCCACTTCTAGGAATATATCCCAAGAAACCAGAAACACCAATCAGAAAGGATATATGCACCTCTATGTTCATAGCAGCACAATTCACCATAGCTAAGATCTGGAAACAGCCTAAGTGCCCATCAGTAGATGAATGGATTAGAAAACTGTGGTACATCTACACGATGGAATACTATGCTGCTCTAAAAAGGAAGGAACTCTTACCATTTGCAACGTCATGGATGGAACTGGAGAGCATTATGCTAAGTGAAATAAGCCAGTCAATGAAGGAAAAATACCACATGATCTCACTCATTCATGGATAATAGAGACCATTATAAACTTTTGAACAATAATAGATACAGAGGCAGAGCTGCCTCAAACAGATTGTCAAACTGCAGTGGGAAGGCCGGGGAGGGTTCGGGGGCAGGAGGTAAGGGGGTAAGAGATCAACCAAAGGACTTGTATGCACGCATATAAGCATAACCAATGGACATAAGACACTGGGGGATAGGGGAGGCTAGGGGACTGTCTAGGGCGGGGGGGGAAAATGGACACATATGTAATACCCTTTGTAATACTGTAAGCAATAAAAAAAGAAAAAAAAAGAAAAAGAAACATCAATGAGGAGAGAGAATCATTGATCAGCTGTCTCCTGCACGCCCCCTACTGGGGATCGAGCCACAACCTAGGCATATGCCCTTGACTGGAATTGAACCCGGGACCCTTCAGTCAGCAGGCCGATGCTCTATCCACTGAGCCAAACCAGCTAGGGCTAAGAACCTTTTAGAGAGATGACTTGAGTTTCCTCTGCTCATCTCTCCCCTCTTCCACTACCACAAGATTCCTATAGGAAAGCAAGCTTTAATAATTCACAATGTGCAATAAGTACAGACAGACACTGTAACTCATACCCATTCAATAAGGAGAGAAAAAAAATAAATGGTATTAATTTATTTTCCTAGTTTAGACTTCAAACACACACACACAGAGAGAGAGAGAGAGAGAGAGAGAGAGAGAAAGAAATGTGCCCTATATATACAAGGTCTGGGAATTGTTGGCTGTAAGAGCATTTTTACATTTCTAAAAAATAATACCCAAACAATAAAAAATACAAATTCAGCCTAACTGGTTTGGCTCAGTGGATAGAGCATCGGCCTGTGGACTGAAGGGTTCCAGGTTCGATTCTGGTCAAGGACACATATCCTGGTTGCGGGCTCGATCCCCAGTGGGGAATGTGCAGGAGGCATTCGATCAATGATTCTCTCTCATCGTTGATGTTTCTATCTCTCTCTCCCTCTCCCTTCCTCTCTGAAACCAATAAAAATATATATTTTTTAAAAATACAAATTCACACTAGAAGCATGAAATGAGGAGGCAAAGGGGCACAGCCCACATTGTAGTGCGGAAATGCTACCAAGAGTCTGCCCACTGCCTCCCACAGGCCCTGGCCAGGCGGGAGCTAAGGCCTACAGAGAATTAGTAGCACTTGCTGCCATGCTGTCTGTGGATGGTTACCATGGGAACCTGCCTCTCTGCTCAAATGTTGAGCATCTTTTAGCAGTCATAACCTTGTCTTCTCCTGGCTCAGAGTAGAAGTATTAGGAAGGAGGGATGCAGAGGGGAGGGAGGGAGTCAGTACTGAAGAGGGACACTAAGCAAATGGACTGTTGAAGAATCAGGAAAGCCCTAGCCAATTTGGCTCAGTGGATAGAGCGTCGGCCTGTGGACCAAAGGGTCCTGGGTTTGATTCTGGTCAAGGGCACAGTCAAAGGCACATACCTTGGTAGCAGGCTTCTCCTTGGCCTGGGTCCTGGTTGGGGCACGTGCAGGAGGCAACCAATTGATGTATTTCTCTCACATCGATGTTTCTCCCTGTCCTTCCTTCTCTCTTCCACTCTCCCTAAAAATCAATGGAAAAATATCCTCAGATGAGGATTAACAACAACACCAAAAAAGAATCAGGAAAGATGTCACCCACTCTATTGGAGGTCTCAAGAAACAGGTGGAAAATGGATGGGCTTTAGATATCAGCCCTACGCTATATCCTGCAATAAATTCATTCATTCATTGATTCCTTCATTCCCACTATCTTTCCCACACTTGTCCCTCACCTTGGCATCCCTCTCACCCTCCTACCCCAATGAGGTCTTGTCTACTCACGCTTTTTCTGTTTTCCATCATGACTGCATTCTATGAAGGTAGGTCTCCATCCATTCTCTAACCCGAACAGATAAAAACTGATTCCAAACTTATAACACTACTGTGTCTGCTCCTGGGGAAATCAAAGGAAACAAACCCGAAAAATCTTCTGTTGGGCAAACACCATTGCCTTTTGTTTCCAGGCCTGCTCCTAGGGCTGCCTCAGAGACTGATGCTATGGCCCTGTGGCTAGAGTGTGACACCATTATTACCTTAAAATAATGTATTGCATATATGATCCTGTCAATGCACTTTTCAAACTTTAAGACAACCTTGCCAATATAACTCTCGTATCCAGCTTGTTTATCAATGGCTGAGAGCAGGTGACAGACATGTTGAGTGGAGTCAGGTGGGCGTGGAGGTGCCTAGAAGGGAGACCTGTCTTGTTAGCACTGTTCCTTTTGTCATCACATGCCTCCTTTGGCCAATTAAAATGTCTTCTCCTTAGTCTTACAAGGAATCAAAAATTATAGCCAACATCTAAACAAACGCAAGAGGATTTATTTAACAAGCTGATAACAAATTTAAAACTGTCAGAACAGAGACAGTTTAAAATCATGTGAGGACCACAATTCACGTCTACCTTTGCCCACCTTCAAGACACTCCTGTCACTTTCCAGACATTGCCTCACTGAGGCTCTCGCCCTCAGGAGGGAGGAGTGTCTGGCAGGTTCTGAGTATTTCCCATCTCTGGATGGAATGGGAAATTAAGGCTGATGTTGGAAATTCTAGCTTCTAATAAGCACAGCAGGATGATCAAAAGCATCAAACATCACCAAACGAAGGTGAAGGCAAGAACAAAAAGACACAGGTACCTTTTGAGAGCAGACAGTGAGAGACAGCCTTTTACAGAGCAGAGTATCAAAGGAGGCTCATTAGGCCTGGCAAGGCCCATAAAAGAGAGCGCAGACAGAGCAGTGACTCATGGAAGGCAGCTCAAGTGTGGTCCAGAGGAGCATGTCTTCCCTGAGGCTGCAACCGCCAACGGGATGGTGGGTGAGCTATCTGTCAGTGCTTCAAAGGCCTCTGGAGCAAAGCCATGGGGTTCCAGCCAGGTGAGCACAGAGAGTGCTATTCTGATCCGCAGCCAGAACATGGTGTAGGCCTCCAAGATAACCTATGACTGGGCAAGTCGACCGGTATAAACAGGTGGGTGAATATCATCATCTCCCCTAGATGAGTAATGGCTCTACCAGTAATATTTATTTATAGGTTAATTCTACCAATTAGCAAAACATAAAAGAAATAGAAGAGATGATCTAGAAGACAGACTACCCGAGTCTAAGCCCAGGCTATGTCACCTACCACCATTATCATCTTGGAAAAGTAACCACTCTAGGCCTTCGTTTCTTCATGTGTAAAATCAGGATTTTACAGGATTCTTGGGAGGATTAAATAAGAAAACAGGTGCAAAGAATTTAGTACAATACCTCTCAGTCAATGGGAACTATTATCGTTATAGTAATAAGTCTTATCTATACAAGAGCAAAACTAACACAGAAAAGTAAAATCAATATACAAGCGATGTGTGTGTGTGGAGGGGGAAGGGTAGTGATAGTTATCATATTAGCCCTAATTAGGCAAATATGATTACCTTGGGCATTATATTAAGCTCTGAGCTTCCTGGAATCTAAGGAGAAAAAGAGTCATTAAGACCAAATTACTCTTATATTAGTAAATGCAAAAATTGATACATAATTCATCCCCAGTCAACTTGTGAGCACGCAGGAATAACACTAATCCTTCCCCTGCCCCATCCTGCTTCTCTCACTTCCCTTCTCCTGAGAAAATTGCCTTCAGGAACCTCATTCAGGAGTGTGGTCACCTGACGCTCTGGGGCGAGGAGACCTGACCTAAAATACCTCTGCAGTACAGACCCTGGGATTCACTCTAGAGCCATCTCACCAACGCTGGTTAAGCCTTAATAGTTGTTTACCACAATTTCCTTGAGATCCCTCATGAATGCAGATTAGATGAGTTTTAGTAGAAATACTTAGCACCACTATTTTTTCAAAATATATATATTTTTTTATTGATTTCAAAGAGGAAAGGAGAGGGAGAAAGAGAGAGAAACATCGATGATGAGAGAGAATCATAGATGGGCTGCCTCCTGCATGCCCATGTCTGGGGATTGAGCCTTCATCCTGGGAATGTGCCTAGACCAGGAATCAAACTGTGACCTCCTGGTTCATAGGTTGACGCTCAACCACTGAGCCACACCGGCCAGGCAGCACCACTATTTATAGTAGTGCAAATAAATCATAATTGGAGATCTAGAGAAGAGATCTGAATTTTACATTTTTATTTTCTCAGGTTAAAATTTATTGGCTATGTGCAAGTTTTCATTAAACTCCATGATAGCAGAAACACCCAGATATTTTTCTTCCGTCTTATTGAGCTCATTTGCACAAAGAATAGCTTGACGATCTGAATTGTAAGTATTCCAATTATATGATAGATTTGGGTCAGAAGCAAAACTTTTTTTTTTAAATATATTTTATTGATTTTTTTACAGAGAGGAAGGAGAGAGATAGAGAGTTAGAAACATCGATGAGAGAGCAACATCGATCAGCTGCCTCCTGCACACCTCCTACTGGGGATGTGCCCGCAACCCAGGCACATGCCCTTGATCGGAATCGAACCCGGGACCCTTCAGTCCACAGGCCGACACTCTATCCACCGAGCCAAACCGGTTTCGGCAGAAGCAAAACTTTTTTTAAAATATATTTTTTATTGATTTCAGAGAGGAAAGGAGAGGGAGAGAGAAATAGGAAGATCAATGATGAGAGAGATTCATCTATCGGCTGCCTCCTGCATGCCCCACACTGGGGATTGAGCTCGCAACCCAGGCATGTGCCCTGACCAGGAATTGAACCGTGACCTCCTGGTTCATAGGTTGATGCTCAACCACTGAGCCATGCCAGCTGGGCAGAAGCAACACTTTTTAAAGGCTAATTGTGAAGGGAGGAATTTCTAGTTCCTTTCTCTGCCCGCTTTAATGATCATCATGACTACTGTGGATCCTGTGATGTCTCCTTAACCCTGCCAGTCTCTTGTGTGGGGAATAACAAAGGTCTAACCAGCTGAAGTGAGAGAGAAAATTGGGAGGCACTTTCCAATGAAGGTAATCGGGTAGCATTACCATTACACTCAGAACAAAGGAAGTTACTGGCCTTTTAAAAGAAGTCAATTTTCTAGCACTTGACTACATATTAAGGAGATTTTGCCCCTGGTCCCAAAGAGAAATTTTATGGTCCCAAAATGAGTATGTGATTCCAAATTCACCATTTCTCTATTCTTCAAATCTTTATTGAAAGTTCTCACACAATTGCTAGCAGGAATGGCAATTGGTAGAATCTTAGGGAGAATAATTTGTAAAAGTCTATCAAAATTACACAATTTGATATGCATGTTGATCCCAGCAATTCCAATTCTAAGAGTGTATCTTATAGGTCACTGAACGTATGCACATGGGTAATCTATGCATGATTGGTTATAATAGGGAAAGATCAGTAAGGAACTGGTTAAATATATCTATACACAGAAATTTAATGCAGCTATCAAAAAAGAAGTGTTTCTTATAACCGTTTAAACTAGCTCCAGAATGAAAGCAATCAAATGAATTTTTGCTGCATCATAAGTACATGTGAGAGCAGACACAGATGCACCCAGGCACAGGCCCTGAAATAAATTACATGGGACTTGTAGGGAACAGGATCTGGGCGGGTAAGAACTTTAATAGCAATGCAGAATGTGACTCAGGCCTCAGCTCTCCCCCTCAGGCATTTCCAACCCTCTGACCTGGGTTTCATCATCACTCTTGTGCTGGGTAGCTTGGAAGAGGCCTCCAAGAAGCTAGGCGTTTTTTCTTTCCCTTTCCTCCAGCTTCTCTGGGTGAGCAGGGTGGAGGTTACATAAAGCAACGTCTGCCAAAGAAAAAGATGGGTTTTCACAACAGTTTTCAAGAAAACAGTCAACAGGTGGGAACACTCAGCATCCAGAAATGACTGAGGGCAGTGTTTCAGTAGCTACTGTCATCACAATGAGTATCAAAGGGACCCCTCTTTGCAGAATGTCGCAAACAGTAATACAACAGCCAACTTTTACTGAGTGTATACAGTATGCAAGGACCCCACCCTTTCCTTATCTGGTTTCAGTTGTACCAAAATTTTGATTTTACAGATGGGGACACTGAGGCTTACAGAGGGCAGGTAGCTATTCTAAGACTGAAAGTTTTAGGACTCAGGATCTTCTTACTCTGTCTTTTTATTTTATTATTTTTAATTGATTTCATAGAGGAAGGGCGAGGGAGAGAGAGATAGAAACATCAATGATGAGAGAGAATCATTGATTGGCTGCCTCCTGCATGCCTCACACTGGGGATGGAGCCTGCAACCTGGGCATGTGCCCTGACCGTGACCTCCTGGTTCATAGGTCAACGCTCAACCACTGAGCCATGCACCCCAGCCAGGTTTACTCTATCCATTTAAACTCTCCATAATATTTACTCCTTGTGAAATAATAGTATCCAGAGAAGTAGCTTTTCTTTTTTCTTGGCAGGAGATATTGGGGAAGACACGATAAAATTACAAAAGTGCCTCCTAGTTCCTAAGGACCTTAAGGGCCCACCAAGTCAATAAAGGCTTTGAGTGACTTTTGCAGAGCAGCCTCAATTCCCGGCCCCCAGGACACAGCCACCTTGGCTCCCTGGTTCTCGGCATGGAACTCGCTCTGAGTAGCCTGTTCCCACTGGTAACTTTCCTGTTCAAACAGGTGGGGATGTGGGGCAGGCCGTCAGACATACTCAGAACTGAGCTCAGAGAAGCAGGTACTTGGAAGAGATAGAACCCAAAGAATGTCACATACATTCAAATGACAGAGGTGAGCCTGAGGTCCGTGGCCCCCAAATGGGCTGCAAACAGGGCCTTTGCATGAACCCGGAGCCAAACAACTGGGGCCCACTCTTCCCACCTAGCTTTACAGACAGGCAGTTCCCAAGGTTTTGGCCTTGCCCTTAGATTTGTTTTTCTTAGAGGACCTCCACTCCCCGTTCTGGAGAAGAGCAGGATGCCCTTTCCTGCACCCCCGCTGCACCCGGGAACCTTGTGAGGGAGTTCAGCTACAAGTCGCTTAGAAAGGCTGTGGCAGCTAGAAGCTCAAGGCTGCTGGCATGTTCAGAGAGGCAGCTCATGCAGCCAGGTTCATCTCCCCGCCCCCCCCCCCCCCCCCACTCCCCCACCGAATCCAAGCAGCTTATAATAGGAATCGGGGCTAAGGAGAATGACAATGGCACCGAATTGGGCACTTGCCTCACCCTGTTGGGGCTCCTTGGGGCACACCCTGGAAACCAGACCGAGGGTGATTGGCCTACAGCTCTCCCCTGGAACTTTGCTCCCAGCAGGTGGCATTTGCAAGCCCTGGTGACAGTGGTAGCAGCACACTGCCCCACTGTCCTCAGCAGCCGCTTGAGAACGCCAAGCCACCAGAACTCATCCTGCTCCCAAGCCTTGTTGTTGTCATCTTCCTACTCACTCCCGCGCCTCCAACTTCACCTCTGTAGCTGAGATCTCAGAAAGAGTGAAGGAACCGGGAACGGCTGTTCCTGAATTTTTCTGCAGAAATCAGAATGCGATCACAAGGCATGAGGTGCTGTATGGCCTCCCATCTCATCACTTGCCTTCGAAGGAGCTAAGGCCGTCCACACTTCAATCTGCAAGGAAATCGGCTTTCGGTTCTTCCCACTTGGCGGGGCATCCTCATTTTTCCTCTCAGAGAAGAAAGTGACGGCACAAATCTGCCCTCTGGTGGGCAAGGAGAAGCATTAAGCGCCAGAAAAAGAGCGAGGAAAGGGAATGATTTGAGACTTGACTGCATTTCCCCAAACTGACCCGCTGATTGAGATTTTGCCAATACGGCTCAGACGGAATATGCAGACCAGGTCTGCCAAACTTGGACTCGTCATTCCATGAACGTAATGGCTTCTTCGTGAAAAAGTGACATCAGGAGGGAGAAATCATTGGATTTGGAGTCAGGTGCGCCTGGCCCGGAAGAGGCAAGTGACTTTAGGTGGTTCCACCCTCAGCTGTCTCGTATGCCAAATCGGGATAATAGGACCTTATCATGGGAGTGTGGTGAGAACCAAGGACATTTTGGAGCGCACTGTTTGGGCTAAGATTGCACTTCATGGACTGACTCAGCCACATGGCGCAGTGTTTACGCACCCAGCCTGGGCAGCAGCCTGAGTGAGTGCCTGGGTTGAAATTCGCTTCGTCATTTATGAGATATCTGACCCGAGGCTGTTTTCTGACTCTCCCTGTGCCTCGGTTTCCCCCCTTGTTACCTGACATAACCTACCTGCCACATAGGGTCGTTTTGAGCAGTAAGTGAATCCATGTTGGCAAAGTGGTTGGAACACAATGGAAATATTTGTTACAAATTAGTTTCATTCTACAAACAAAAGAGTGTGTATTGAGCACCCACTACATGCACAGCACAGTGTTAGAAGCACAAACCTTTTTAATCTCGCCAAGGAATCATAGTAAAATAGCTAAGATTTATAAGCACCCACAGTGTCAGTCTTAGAAGCACTTTCTATGTATTTCCCTGCTTAATATTACTATTAAACAGCAGCTAGATAGAAAAAGCACCCACTGTATACGATTCATTCATAGGAAATGTTGGAAAGACTAATATGTAACTGACAGTGAATGAGCACAAACGTGGATGCCTTGGGGCGGGTGTGGGGATTGGGATTTGACTGGTGAAAGACACAAAGAAACCTTTAAAGGTCATAGAAATATTCTGCATCTTGAGTGTCGATGTATATCTGTTAAGTCTCATTGAACACGATACTTGAAATGTGTTCATTTCATTTGTGAACGTTTTACTTCAATAAAGTTGCTTTTAAAAAGAAACTTGAGCCGGGCTGGTATCGCTTAGTGATTGAGTATATCATAGACCCAGGCACCATAGACCCATGCTCCAAGAGGTCACCAGTTTGATTCCTGGTCAGGGCACATGTGTTGTCGTCCCACTCCCCCCCCCCCCCCCCCCCCCCGCCTCGTGTTGCCAGGTCAATCCCTGACAAGGGGTATGTAGGAGGCCGCAGATGGATGTTAATGCATCGATGTTTCTCTCTCTCTCACTCTTCCTCTCTCTCTAAAATCAATAAAAACATATTTTTTAAAAAACTTGAGAAATGTCAATAAATTGAAATGTATAGTATTTAGTTGAGTCTAGATTAGAACAAATATTTTTTTAAATTTAAGATAATTAGATACTTAAAAGAAAATTATAGTCTTACATGTTTTCATCAATAAAAATTAAATGAACCAAGTAAGCATAAGAAACTATAAAAAGAATAACATAAATCCCCAATTAGAAGAATTAAAATTAGAACTAAAAATTAAACAGAGAAAACCCAAAGAATAAGAAAGAACCATTAAATATGTAAATCTCTGAAAACCCTGGGAAAATACACAATTAGAAATTATAAACAATTACAAAATTATAAAAAAGCTACAAACACAGGTATATCTACACTAATAAAAGAGAAACATGGTAATTGGCATACGACCGCTACCCTTCCCATTGGCTAATCCCCCTGTCACTCACAGAGTAGGGCCGAGATATGCAAATTAACTGGCAGCCAAGATGGCGGCCAGCAGCCAGGCAGCTGATGCGAACATGAGGCCTGCTTGCTTCAGTGAGGGAGAACTCCAACTTGCCGGCCTCTCAGCTGCAACTCTAAGCAACTTTGTTGTGAATAAAGAAGCTAAAAGAAAACCAGAAACCTGCTTTACTCAGCAGAGCTTCAGCCAGCCAGACCGCAACATTGTATCAAATACAGACGGTAAACAAAGGCCAGAAACCTGTTTTCAGCAGCCGAGGCCTCAGAGCTAAAGCTGGCCCAGAATAAAAAAATAAAAAAGAAAAAAAGGAGTGGTTGGGAGCTTCAGTCACTCCCAGCCTGAAAACGGCCCTCAGCCCCTCAGCCAGACTGGCCAGGCACCCCAGTGGGGACTCCCACCCTGAAGGGTGTGTGACCAGCTGCAAACAGCCATCATCCCCTCACCCAGGCTGGCCAGGCACCCCAGTGGGGACCCCCACCCTGATCCAGGACACCCTTCAGAGCAAACCAGCCGGCCCCTACCCGTGCACCAGGCCTCTACCCTATATAGTAAAAGGGTAATATGCCTCCCAGCACCGGGATCAGCGGAGCCGCGAGGCTTCCCGGCACCGGGATCAGCATGACAGGGGGCAGCGACCAAACCCCCTGATCGCCCTGCAGCTCTGTGTGTGACAGGGGGCGGGGCCCCCCCCCCCCCCCCCCCCCCCCCGTGTGTGACGGGGTAGAGCCATAACCTCCCCATTGGCCCTGCCCTGAGTATGAGAGTGGCGGCGTCCCAACCACCGGATCGGCCTTGCTCTGTGGGTGAAAGAGGGCGGCGCCCCAACCCCCCCCCCCCCCCACGGGCCCTGCTCTGTGTGTGATGGGGTAGAGCCATAACCTCCCCATTGGCCCTGCCATGAGTGTGACAGTGGCGGCGCCCCAACCCCCTGATCGGCCCTGCTCTGTGGGTGATAGAGGGCGGCGCCCCAACCCCCTGATCCATCCTGCCCTAAGTGTGACAGGGGGCGGTGCCCCAACTCCCCTATCGGCCCTACTCTGTGAGTGACAGGGGGGAGCTCCTCAACCCCCTGATCGGCCCTGCTCTGTGCATGACAGGGGGGAGCTCCCCAACCCCCTGATTGACCCTGCTCTGGTGCATGACAGGGTATGGAGCCCCAACCCCCCTGATGGGCCCTGCTCTGTGCGTGACAGGGGGTGGCGCCGCAACCTCCCCATCAACCCTGCCTTGAGTGTGACAGGGGCGGTGCCCCAACCCCCCAATCGGCCCTACCCTGAGCGTGACTGAGGGTGGCATCGCAACCTCCCAATCTGCCCTGCTCTGTGCATGACAGGGGAAGGCGCCCCAACTCCCCAATCGGCCCTGCTCTGAGCCCGACCAGGGGCTGCACCTAGGGATTGGGCCTGCCCTCTGCCACCTGGGAGCAGGCCTAAGCCAGCAGGTCGTTATCTCCCGAGGGGTCCCAGACTGCAAGAGGGCACAGGCCGGTCTGAGGGACCCCCCCTCCCCCCCAAGTGCACAAATTTTTGTGCACCGGGCCTCTAGTCTACATATATAAAAGGCTAATATGCAAAATGTCCCTCGGGAGTTCGACCAAGAGACTGTGAGTTCAATAAGAGACTGTGAGTTCAATCGTTGGCTATGATGTGCGCTGACCACAGGGGGCGGTGCGGAATGAAGGAAGGCCCCAGCCAGCAGCCGGAAGGCCCCAATCAGCCCTGATTGCCGGCCAGGCCTCAGGACCCTACCGGTGCACAAATTTCATGCGCTGGGCCTCTAGTCTGAATATAAAATGGCTGTAAGAGAATACTAAAAGAAATGCTTGATTTTTAGTAAACTACTTCTAGGATTAACCTAAAGAGAGGTAGAAATTTTGAAGCAATTGTTAAAAGAATAATATGCTAACATGATGGCTGGTAAACAGTGGTAAACAGCCACTGCCTCCCAGATGCCCCAATTGCCACAGCTTCTTCCCTAGGGACCCCTTGGAACTCCCTACCCCAACCACACACACACAATCCATTGATCAAAGGGGAATGTCCAGCAGTGGTGGCCACAGCTAGTGTCCTTCTGACTGGTCAGTGCCTACCTTCTCATATCACACTACCTGTAGGAGCATGCCCTCTTTATAACAATCTGAGCCTAGAACCTAATTTCATTTTACATATAAATACAAAAATAACATGGTTTTAGTTCATCCTCACCCAAGGATATTTTTCCACTGATTTTTAGAAAGAGTGAAGAGGTGGGGGACACACACAGAGAGAAACATCAATGTGAGAGAGATACATCGATTGGTTGCCTCCTGCACGTGCCCCGACCAGGGTGCCTGCAACCAAGGTACATGCCCTTGATGTGAATCAAACCCAGTACTCTTCAGTCTGCAGGTTGACACTCTATCCACTGAGCCAACCGGCTAGGGCAAAATAACATGGTTTCAATACCAAACCTTTAGAAACGCAAGTACCATTTAAATAAACAGAAGATTATATTCTGTTTGGATCAGAATGTTACTAGGAGTTGTTTTCCATTTCAGCCTCATGGTAATTTGAATGACCAGCCCACACACTTGCAGCAGCCTACATTTTAATAGTCATATTCATGGTATTTCTATGCCTAGTCAGATATTTGCCTACTCGTGTTTTCTAGTAGAGTTGTGCCCAAGCACTTTTTTATCAAAAATTTTCATAGCATCTTATTCTGAATTACTTTTTCAAATGTTTCCTTTATATTCCAGGTGATCATATTCATTTTATAAAATTGTGAATATAGGCAGTTATATTATCTATGCATTTCCTCTCAGGAAAATAAAAGGGTGCTATGGACTGAACTGTATTTCTTGCCCCCCCACCCCACTCATATGTTGAAAAAAAAAAAACCCCAATATGATGGTATTTGGAGATGGGTCTTTGGGAGGTCATTAGGGTTAGATGAGGTCATGAGGGTGGTGCCCTCTTATAAGAGACACCCAGAGATACCAGTCTCTCTCTCTCTCTCTCTCTCTCTCTCTCTCTCTCTCTCTCTCCCTCCCTCCCTCTCCCTCCCTCTCCACACAGGCACCAAGAAAAGGCCATGTGAGTGCACAGCAAGATAGTGGCCACCTACAGCCATGAGAAGAGGCCTCAGAATGAAACCCACCTTGCCAGCTCCTTAGTCTTCAAAGTCCCAGCTTCCAGAACTGTGAGAAAATAAATTTCTATTGTTTAGGCCACTCAATCTATGGTATTTCATTATGGTAGCACAAGCAGACTAACATAGGGGGTATTATGAAATATTTTTACAAAAGGGGAGCGGGCATTAGGACTGATTTCACAACAAAGTTATTCCCATAAGATGCCCACTCAAAAAGAAACCGTTCACTTTTGGAAACCTGGCATCCTTTTGTGCAGCATGGGCTTTCTCAGGTGTATTGTCTCTCCTCTACTGTGTTGCATCTGGATTAGTTGGCCTCCCTGTTGGGAAGTTGAAGAGCGAATCCTCTCATTGTCCCGATACTGCTAAGTGTCGCAGAAGACAGAAGTTCAACCAGTTGGAATTTCCCTTCCACAGCTTTGAATTTTGAAAAAAAACTGATGCATAAATAGAAGGAAATGTCACATGTTATCCTAGTGCCAAGCCTGGCTCTTCAGCCTTCCAACAAATTCTCCCTGTAGTTTAAGAAGACACTGTTTTAGAGATCCTAAGTTACCCAAACTGCGGCTCTCGAGCCACATGCGGCTCTTTGGCCCCTTGAGTGTGGCTCTTCCTAAGGCTTAGGAGTACCCTAATTAAGTTCATAACAATGTACCTACCTATATAGCTTAAGTTTAAAAAATTTGGCTCTCAAAAGAAATTTCAATGGTTGTACTGTTGATATTTGGCTCTGTTGACTCAAATGAGTTTGCCGACCACTGTCCTAACCAAAGCAGTAAGAACAGAAAACAAAATAAGAGTTACATAAAGTAGAAATAAAGACACAAGATATCCTTTAGCTGTTGATGAATCCTAAGGAACTTTATTAAAATTCCAGTGTGAACCAGAGAATTTGGTACGAGAGCTGAGTACAGGTTATAAAATGAAGAAAATCAATGGTATTAATCCCTCCCAGCCACTAGCTCTCAGCTGGGGGCAAATTTGCCCCACAAAGGACATCTGTCAATATCTAGAGACATTTTTGGTTTTCACAGCTCTGGGTGGAGATAAGTGTTGCTACTGACATCTAGTTAGTAGAAGCCAGGATACTCTTAAATATCAGTAATAAATATAAAAATGAAAATTACAAAAGCTACTAATACATTTTTTCATTTTTTAAAATATATATTTTTATTGATTTCAGAGAGGAAGGAAGAGGGAGAGATAGAAACATCAATGATGAGAGAGACTGGGAATTGAGTCCGCAACCCGGGCATGTGTCCCTAACGGGAATAGAACCTGGGGCCCTTCAGTCCGCAGGCCGTCACTCTATCCACTGAGTCAAACCAGCTAGGGCCCGTTGTTATTTTTATTACTATAAATATAGTTAAGCTTTCTTCTGGGATGTAGTTAAGTTTCAGTTTTTGTTTTTAAGCTTTCTGAGGTGAGCCTGGAGCAGCATTTAGTCCAGGGCTACTTTAGTCCACTACTAAACACAGACCAGAACCTTCTGAGTTCTCTTCCCAACATCCCAAGTTTTCTCCTCTAGCTTGTGGGAACAGGAACTTGCCCCAGCTGGTGCCAACACTCGGTACTAATCCCTCCCAGCCACTAGTTCTCAGCTGGGGGAATATTTGCCCCACCAAGGACATCTGTCAATGTCTAAAGACATTTTTGGTTTTCACAGCTCAGGGTGGAGATGGGGTGTTGCTACTGACATCTGGTTGGTAGAAGCCGGGATGCTGTTGAACAAACCGTAGCCCCCAAAATAAAGAATTATCTGCCCCAAAAGGTCAATAGGGCTGAGGTTGAGAAATCATACCTGATCCTTTTGGGTGGTTGTTCCTGGGCTTTGGGAAGTTTCTTCATAGGCAGTTGCTAGTCAGACTCTACAGCATTCTACTGTCTGGAGCTCTGCCCTGAATTCCCGCCGTTGTTACCTCCCTTGGCCTCCCAACGCTATGTCCTCAACTTAAGTAGGCTGCTGGGCTTTGCCTGAGCCTCCAATCTCACCCTGAACGCAGCCTGGACACTCTCCAGGCAGTAGGTTAGAGCAACCTTAGGGTTCTTTCTCCTCATTTGTTTCTCTTCTCTAATTGATTGCTATTCTATCTGCCCAACATCCAATGACTTGGAAGCCATTTTTTTTCCTTCTATGTTGTCGTTTTTATTTTTCGTTTTTATATTTTCCAGACAGAAAGATAAATCACATCCCTGTTACTATATCTTGTCTTGGGGAAGTCCCACTTTTTATATCTTTTTTTTTTTATATATTTTATTGATTTTTTACAGAGAGGAAGGGAGAGAGATAGAGAGTGAGAAACATCGATGAGAGAGAAACATCGATCAGTCGCCTCCTACACATCTCCTACTGGGGATGTGCCCGCAACCCAGGTACATGCCCTTGACTGGAATCGAACCTGGGACCTTTCAGTCCACAGGCCGACGCTCCATCCACTGAGCCAAACCGGTTTTGGCTTTTTATATCTTTTTAAAGTTAATTAGAATTAAATCCTTGATCTAGATTAGGGGTCAAGCTAGTTGTCTATAGCTAGCTCTTCCTCAAAAAGTGTTTCAGTTGTTTCATTGTTTCAAATAAGTTGCCAATATTGAAATGGAAATACAAATTTCCATTTATTCTTTAAACAGCTTTTCTGGGGATATCAAAACAACTGGAGGGTCCTTAGAAGGCCAACCTTAAATTTCAGGGCTCAGGAATCCTTGCTTTGCCCTTTCTCAGCAAGTTTCCTTTTGCTGAAAGGGAAAGAGGAATAAGGAGTTATTTTGAGAAACCCACCTCCAGATTAAGAATTAATTGTCCAGGGCTACTTTAGTCCACTACTGAACACAGACCAGAATGTTTACATTCTGTCTTTCAGGAGAGCATTTCATCAATACGATTAGGATTACCTCCCTCAATCTAGTCTATTTATAGTTTTTAAAATATATATTTTTTTATTGATTTCAGAGAGGAAGGGAGAGGGAGAGAGAGATAGAAATATCAATGATGAGAGAGAATCATTGATCAGCTCCCTCCACAATGGGGATCGCCCCACACTGAAGCCTGCAACCAGAGCATGTGCCCTAGTGGGGAATTGAACCGTGACCTACTGGTTCATAGGTCGACACTCAACCACTGAGCCATGCTGGCCAGGCAGTCTAGTCTATTTACACAATCTGTTTTGACAGTTCTGAGCAGAAGGGTCTCTAAGAAAATACTAGACAACCACCCTATCATTTATTACAAATCCTATTTTGCACTCTGTGATCTCAGCTTAATGACATTCAGCTCTGGAACCCAAATACACATCCCCACATACAAGCTTTATACACACTTTTGCACAATAACTCAACCCATGTTCCCTGTGCTTTTCTGTAACAGCTATGTGGTCTCTATCAGCCGCCTTCTAAATATAGTCGAATTAGTGGATTAATTAGATCAACAATCAACTTTTGAGCACAGGAAAGAACAGGAATACTGGGGGAAGCAAAGTGTCAAAGACTGTTCTTGGGTTTTAGACTTGTAAGATAAAGGTAAAATCTGCCTGCCAAGATGAAGAGGACCAGCAAATACGTAGGGCGGAAGCCATCTAGTCTGTGGATTTACAACCCAGAGCTGAGTATAGGCCAAAGTGCAAGAAGAAAGAGACGCCACTCCTGGCAGGCTTAGGGGGAGAAAAATAAAGAACTAATCATTGAACCAGTTAGCTCTCAAGTATTGTTTATTCCCTGAAAAGCAACAGAAACAATAATGAAAACCATCCTTTAGGATTTTATGTTTTCATGACTACATATTTTATAGGCCTCTGACATTTTTTATAAGTTTAAAATATAAACGTATACTTTATCCTTTGTGGTATGCTGCAGAACCAATGGACTTCTCGGGGTCCTGGCACCCAGGTGAGCCCTGTGACCCTCAAATCTGTCTCTGTGTGTAGTGGGGTGGACAGAACTAGATCAGTCTCTACGGTGCCTGCCTGCCAGCTCTCCAATTCAGTGACTAAAGGACTTATTAGTAGAAAGCAGTCTAGTCAACAGAAGGCCACATTCTCAGGGCATGAAAATTTGGATATTACAAGAAAAATGGTAACAAAGGATATTGCAGCAAATATTCTGACTGCCCAGAGGCCTTTGGAATAGGCTACAATTTGGGATGAGGAAGGAGATGGGATTATAGCAATGGCATGTACCTGTTAAAATCTACCCCTGTTATTCTTAGAATTACCATGATATTCTCAGTCACCAACTCCATCCAGTTTCAGAAGTTTGGGCCGGTGATTGTGGATAATAACCTGGCAGTCCCATGAACCACCCCCTCCCCATCTTCTGTCCGTCAGATCCCCTCTTCAAACCTGCCTAGACTCAAAACTAAGTTGTAGGAAACCACTTTCTTTACTTGTCAAGGATGAAATCTCTGCTTTCCCATAACAGCCATCAAATCATTTGATAGTCCTTTTATGGCTTATGATTTTCATATGATCCTCCTTACCAACTTTCAAAATATATTTTTAAGAGGATTAAGAGATTGATAATTTGCCCTGGAAGTAGAAAAGCAAATAGAAACAGACTTTATCACACTGTTATGCACTGGTTTAATATGATTTCTTAGCAATTTGTGTGTAGCAAACTGTTTCAATAAATGTGTGTCATCCACTAAAGCTTATCAATTAATGTACTTGGTGCATTCTCACTGGATTTTCTATGGCCCATGTTTCTCAGAGGGCCACAGCTGTTTCCTGAGATAATATGTGAAGAGCAGAGACCCTGACTTTTTGGGTTACTCAGTTTAACATCCCATTCAAAGTGTCACTGAGACCCACTATCTGAAAGAGGTATCTGTGCCCCCATGTTCATCACAGCTTTATTCACAATAGCCCAACTATCAAAACAGCCTGACTGTACATCAACAAATGAATGAACAAGTGAAAACTGAAATATCTCTCTGTATATCTTATACAATGTTATGTCAATTACATCTCAATAAAGCTGAAAAAAAAAACATGTTAAGAAAACAAAGTGTCATTGAGTACAACTTTCTCATGAGTGTGTTGATAATAGTAGCTGCACTGAAATTTACCTTCTTTGTCAAGCCCCTAATGAAATAATGGATCTAGTTGACAATCATCAATGCACAATGGCATGTTCCAAGAAGAGACAAACCAGACATCATGGGCCTCTTGATGGAAGACTGCCATCTGTGTATGAATATCATTGCCCAAAACATAGAATCTGAATCAGGTCAAGTCTTCATATCTAATTACCACTTTGTGGGGAATACAAGGGTCAGAGGGTGATGTTTATTATCACTATAGAAATGCAATCAGCAAAATCCAGAACTTGGAAAACTAGACAGAATAAATGCTCAGACATCTTCAATAAATTGCCGGGAAAAATAGAAAAGGGAAGCAACAAGAAGATGTCTAGATTCAGAGAATCAACCAGAAGTGTGGGAGTTGATCCAAACAAACCAACTGTAAAACAAACAAGAAAAACAAGAAAAACTTTATATATTTTTAAATATGTGGATATTTAAAATGTATATGCAAGTGTATATTTTTGAAATGTTTTTTTAGGGCAATACATGGAAATAACTGGATTAGATGGATTAGGGGTTTCTGTGATTTGTGGTGGAAAGAAGGGGGTGGGATTAGTCAATGAAACAAGAGTGGCCATGAGTTATTGGTTGTTGTAGCAGAAGACAGCCACATGGGGGACCGTTGCTCCCTACTTTGCTGTATGTTTGAAATTTTGTCATTTTTTAAAAATATATTTTATTGATTTTTTACAGAGAGGAAGGGAGAGGGATAGAGAGTTAGAAACATTGATGAGAGAGAAACATCGACCAGCTGCCTCCTGCACACCTCCCACTGGAGATGTGCCCGCAACCAAGGTACATGCCCTTGACCGGAATCGAACCCGGGACCCTTCAGTCCGCAGGCCGACGCTCTATCCACTGAGCCAAACCGGTTTGGCTGTCATTTTTTCTAATGAATAAAAAATCTTCCATCTGCGAAGGCTTCACAAATCATGTTATAAAAGTAGTAATTAATAATGCCTATTAATACTTGGAGCTACTCAACAACTTACAACACAGTTACGTTTATGATCTCGTTTCTTCCTCTCAGGTACTACTTCCAATCAATACATCGCGCGTGAGGAACTGGCCCAAGAAGCCTGGAGCAATTGCAGCTAGTACACCCCGGCCTCGGAGACTAGAACCTCAAGTCTTCGAATTCCCAACCCGGGCTCCTCCCCAAACAAGAAGCTTTAGAAAGGAACAAGGGAGTGGGATGAAGGGAAGACTTATTTCAGGACCAGACGGACGTGGAACGGCTGGGGAGAGCCTTACTCGTTCTGGCCACCAGATGGCGAAGGCTGCTCGTCGGCCAGAGGAGACGCCCGACTGCAGCCCCGCGCGGAGACTGCGCGAGTCCCAAGGCCAAGGGCAAGTCGCGGGGTCCTCCTTCCCGCCCACAGCGCAGGGGAAGCTGAGTCGAGCCTAAAATGACAGAAGTTACTGTTCGAGCCTTGCTGCCGCCACAAGAGCTTGTAGAAGGAAGTTTTGGGATTTTTAGGAAGTCGGGAATGGGGGGTCGGGGTGGGGTTAAAGTTGGGGGTGCACGCCCTCCTGCCCAAAATAAGCAGCGACGCCCTGCTTCGCCGGCGGCCTGGGACCAGCAGAAGCTCGGATCTTGGGGGACCGTCGCTGAGGGCCTGCTGCGTACCTGGCGCAGCTAAATCCCTGTCCTGGCAAACTCGATGCGCGCCCTTCGCGACACGAAAGGATAACTAGGGCCGCTGGAGAAAAGGGAGAGAGATGAATGCATGGCCAGGAGAAGTTTACTTTCCCTTTAAGCCGTAATAAGGAGAAATTCGGTGGTCACCAAGATCAGAGTCTATATATATATATTTAATAAAGTTTAACTTGTGGCTGATACGAACCGCTCAGGTCCTGCGCGGGGTGAAGAGGAACTCCGTGCCCGGTGCGCGCGGGCGGGAACTCCAGAGAACCCCAAATGCATGCGCCGGGCCCAGGTTTCTGCAAGTCGCAGGAGGGAGCCCGACCCCCGACGGAGACAGGCGCAGGGGGATGGATTCCTCGGGTTCGAGTCCCCCAAGCTGGACCTGCGGGGCTTGCGTACTAGAAAGTCTAAAGTGGAGGGGTGAGGGACGGAAGGATGGGGACGCCACAGAATGGGACTCGGCCGGGCTCACCAGCATAGTTTTGCCAGCTGCTTTTTCAAAGAGCCCCCGAGGATGCCGAGATCTCCGCGAGGTGAAAACCAAACTTTTGGAGTCTGCGTGCCGCGTGGTGGGGGACATCGGGGGTGCCGGCGGGAAAGGGGAGTGGAAAATGAATGATTTTAATTTTTGTCTCCACTGGGGCTCAATTTCGAGTAAAATCAAGAGAGGCGCGGGAATGTGTTTATGCAGAGCGTTTCCATGACACCTGCATAATTTGTCAGTAACCTGACCCCCCGCCCCCACCCCTTTGCTTCGGAAGGAAGGGAGGGAGGGACTGCAGGTTTAAGGCTGATCCGCGGAGTCTGCGAAGGAAGGGCGCTAGGACCAAACGCTGACCTGGAACCTGCACACGCTCCACTGCGGAGCCGGAGCGGAGAGAGGCGTCGCCGCAGCCTCCCCGCGGCTCCCAACTCGGCCCGGGTTCAGGCTGGGACCCGGGCGCGCTGGTGTGCGCTCTCCCTCCTCCCGGATTTCGCGTCCGACGGTTCCTCCGACGGTTCCGGCCTGTCCCAGTGGGCGGCTCCCTGCCCCATCCCAGGATGGCTGCCCTACATCCCAGCAATTCTCAGCTTCAGTGCCTGGGGGCGGGGGGATCCTGGGACCCTGGCGGGAGTGGGGGTGGCTAACTCGTGCCGAGGCGGGGTAGGGGGTTGGAGGAAGGTCCGGCTTACAGTTCTCCTCAAAGCGAAAAAGATTTCCAAGGGCTCATGTGGATTTTCTTTTTAACCCTAACAACCCAAAGTGGCGATGTAAAGGGCACGTGTTGGAAAAGGGCAAATAGCATTTCCAACTTAGGGTCGGGTCCTTTGGGCACTTCATTCCCCTCTTTCCTCGCGGCGCATTTACTTGTTTTCGTGTATTTTTGTCTGGGGCAGCCACGGAGGCCAAGCGAGCCCTGGCGAGCCAGCCGACCCCCCAGCCGAGGTCTCCGAGCTGCGCGCCGGGAACGCCGCCCGCGCGGTGCAGACGCGGGGGCCCTGCCGGGGAATGTAAACAAACCGGGCGCCGCGCCCTTGATCTTTATTTAAATCGAGGCTTGTTTATCGGTGTCATCCTAGGAGGATTAATTAGATACATCTCTTCACAATTTGGTGTCTGACACTCCATCTTAGGAATGCCTTCTCACAAGGTGTTAATTGGGGCCACTCAGCCACGAACGTTTCTATTAAACACGGTGAGGGACTTTTCACAAGTACCAGGTGCTTTTCACTGTGCGGTGCAAAAATATACAGGATCCGCCATAGACGGGGGCCAGCGCCGGCCTCATCCCGGCGGTGACGGGCAGCGTCGGGCTTTCCGGAGGGCAGAGCAGGAGGCGCCGCGTGGAAATTCCTCAGCACCTCCCAGCACCCGCTGGTGCCTTGGGGAACGGAGAGGGGAGGGGGCGATGACCAGGTTAGGGTCTGAATGTCATCAAAAATACAAACATGACTCAGTTGTCTAAGTTCACTGTTAGTTAGTCCCCCCCCCCCCCCATCTTTGAGATCATTTTTCATTTTAGTGATACTAGTAGAAGGATGCCTGTGTTCGAAGTGGTAGCAGGAGTGTCATGTGAAATGTACTTTGTAATGAACACACAATAAATAGCCTTGCTTGTAAACAAAAAAAGAAGAAGAAGAAATATACATAAACCAAACGTCAAGGCTTTCGCTTCCAGCTCAGGTAAGATCCAGGGCGGCTTTGACCACTCGTTTTGCACCTGCACGGTCGGTCGGTCGGAGACGCGGCGCTGGAGTCTGGGCTCCCAAGGTCACCGGAGGCGGCGCGGGAGGAACTTGGGCCCTGGAAGGGTGGTAGGGACGGGAACCTGGGGAGCGGCGAGGTCCGAGCTCCCCGCGGCCTTAATTGGACGCGGAAGGGGAGGAGGGCCTGGCTGATGGCTCGCCTCCCAGCAGCTAATCCTCTTAGCAGCTGCATTTCCGCGCCGCAGTCGGCAGAAGGACCCTCCCGGCCAGACCTTTACCCCGGGAGGGTCGGGAGGGGGCGGGAAAGGTTTGCCAGCGGGGCCTGCAGCCGTCTGCTGATAAACCTGGCGGGACGTCTGGCCGGGGGACAAAGGGCCCTCCGCCCCATCCTCGGTTTAACTCTTTGGCGGATCCAGGGCTCAGCCAGGGGAATGGGGCAGCCTCCTCCCTCCTGGGGGAAGGAGAGCGCCAAATACACGGAGCTAAACGCAGGGGGGCGGAGGGACCGAATCCTCGCGTGGAGGCGTCGCGCCCCGCGGCCCCAGTGTCACCCCGCGAGTCTGGCCGCCCGCAGAGGGCCCGGGCCAGGCCGGCAGCCGCCGAGGAGCGCAGCCCCGGGCTCCGCGCACAAGCCGCAGGTGCGAGCAGGACCTGAGCTGTGGGCGGCCAGCTCCGCGCCGCTCCTCGTCTACCCGGAACTCGTGGGCGCTCAAAGGGCCTCGGGGGTTCCCAGGGAGCCCACGTGGGTCAGGGACGGGTGGCCCCAAGTACGCCTGGGAACGTGCCCAGAGCCCAGACGCCCAGGGCGCGAGGTTTTCCAGGGTTGAATTAGCCCTGGTGTAGGCAGTCTTGAATCTGGGCAACCCCCACCTCCCAGCCCCCATACCCATTGTCCAGACTTCCCAGAGGGGTGAAGAAATAACCCCATTCATATTCGAGGATAGAAATATATATAAAAATAAAAAGTATCCCACCCCCACCCCCCATGACTACAGGGTCCACTTAGAGATTCCAGAGCCTTCCATGGCAGGGAGAGGGGTTGGTGAAACAGTGTTCACTCAGGAGAAGGGTGGAAGGCAAAAGCAAAATAAGACCTTTCGATGAAAACCCATAGTACAGAAGACAGAGCTATGCCTGCTCCCTTAATGAACCACATTTATTAAAAATGACTAGGACTGTACATGAAAATCCAAGGTCTCTAAAAAGCCTACAGGAGCTGTGGCATCGGGTTTTACTTTCTTCACATTACCAAGTTGGGTAGTGGGGGTGGCGAAGGAAGAGGACGAAATAGGAGTTTCCCTTAGACACGGTTTTCAAGTTAAGTAGAGAGTAGCTGAATACATTCTTAACTATCTAAAAAGTAAACAGAACATTCCCCAGTTCGGCTGGGATGAGGAGAGAAACGATCCCCCCGCCCCCGCCTCTGCAGCTGTTGCCAGGTGATCTGCACATTCTGTACAAAAGCCAAAGCACCGATTTTACATCATCTCAGACACACAGGTGGACTATTTGTACAATATATTCCACATTATTCTACAGTGTATCTAAGCACACAAACTGTACACTTTAAATTTTTCTTTTTTGTTCATTCTTTTTTTCTTTAGTTTGGGGGGGGGGGGTGACTCCCTCCCTTGTCCTCTCCTGAGTCTTATGAGCCACCCGGGCACACAGCAGGGGCCTAGCCAGCGAGGCAATCCTAAACCAGGGCAGACATGGCTTGTGCTGAAAGCCTGGGAGGAATCCAAGTCAGTAAGACCAATACCTTCTTTTACAAAAGTTTTTCTTGCCTCCCAGACCTAACATCTTTTGTCCCTAGCAGAAGGTAACAGCAAAAAGTCCCCTGTTGAAGCTTAAGGACCAGCCCTTCTCTTCTAGAAGCAAAACACCTTACCGATTCTGGGCTTCTATATGCTCACAGATTTAAAAAACAGAAATAAGAACCAAAGCTTTCAACTCATTGGATAGCGCCCAGCACTCCATCTTCGCAGCCCCATTCTCTGAATGTTTAGTGTTTCCAATAAATAAATCCAGAACCGTGAATGACCTTCAAATTTTAAAACCTTTCCAAGTCCTCCATTAACTGTATTTCAGAAAGAAAAAAATAAAATGCTAGGCTTGTTTCCGTTACCTGCAGCAATCAAAAAGCTTTGGCACCTTCTTTTAGAGAATTGCACAGAACAGGATGCATCAAGGTGGAAGGCAAACATCTTTTTGGCAACCTAGGCAAAGGAGACAACAAAAAACACCACCAAGTTCATCTGCAAAAACTTAGCTCATTTTGATGAGGTCAAAACCACTCTTTAGGGAGTTGTGTAAAAAGCATAATATCCCCCCATGCCTTTTGAGGTGTCTTTACTGTATTCTTCGGCGTTCATGTCCTCACACTTTATGGAGGGAGAATTTTCATTGCTAGAGGAGCTGGGAGACAGCCGCCTTCGCTTACAAGCGCTGGTGTACACCCCTGAATCGTTGGAATCCAGAGACTTGATGGAAGGGGGAGTCTCTATCCAAGAAGAGCTCATTTCTTCTTTGACTTTCTCCTTGGAGAGCTGATCTTCAGAGAACACAGGGGGGCTGGTTCTGGAGGTCCATGGGAGTCCAGCGGCCATCTTCCTCTGATAGGAACCTCGACCTCCCCACCCTGCCATTGCAGGGAAGGCTGGGTCAGGGTAATACCCCAGGGCATGGGATGTCTGGAGGGGCAAGGATTTAATGCCATAGGGGAGCAAGGTGCTGGACGTATATTCAGACTCATAGGAACCGATGTCTAGTTTGTTGGTCCCAGGCTGCTGGACAGGCGTGACAAGCCACCGCTGGGGAGGGTTGGCCACCTCTTCGTTCTGTTGGGGTGAAAGGAGGCCGTTGGTCTGTGGCACGGTTCTCTCGCCGTTATAATATCGGGCTTGAGGTAAAGTGTTGACAAAGGGCTCCGGGAAGAAGGACTGGACGCCGTACCGACCTCCAGGGACAATCTGATGGGATCTAGGAGAATCCGTGGGAGATGGAGTTAACCTGTCATTTTCTGAAGCGGTGTACATGCTACAATATAAAGAAAAACACTTAAAAAAACAACAACCCTAATGTTGTCCCCAAACAAACCAAATTCCCAGAAATGAAAACACACTGGTCTGCTGGTATGGAGGGACAGAGGTAGGAGACGCCCTGGCCCATCTGAACTTGGACTCTTGGCTCCAGGGGGGAAATTTCCCCACCATGTAAGAAAAAGTTCCCTCCCACGTATTAAGTATTTAAACTATAGGAAGTCCACCTTTGCAGATCCTAGGATTTGGGGAACTCAGAGCAACAACTCTCCCTTGTCAGTGTGATTGGGAGGAATGCCACATTTAAAAGGCATTTGCAGAGCCTTGTTGTTGATGTGAAAATTACATCCTCTTAGGGTCAGGTTTTTCTTATGTAAAAGAAAAAAAGGGGGGGAGTAGTAATACTTGCTCCTGAGAGGGTCAAAAAGTTGGGATTACATGGAAAGATATGTAAATGCAGATTATGAAAATGTCAAATCTCCACTCAAATGTTAAAAAGAAAAATGCTCCCCATTTTAAAGTCCTTTACATTTCTTTAGAAATTAACAAAAGCCTTCTGTGAAAATTCTAAAGCAAGGTTAGTTCAGGCAGAAAAGAAAAAAAAAAGATAAAAATAAAAACAGAAAATCTCAAATATGAAAGCTTTTCCCAGAATATGTTCTTAGGAAAGTGTCTGATGATGAGTGTCCTGTTCCAAGGTGACACGCAAGCATGGACAAAAGCAGCACTTACGAATCGTAGTTGTCCCTGAAGCCTTTTGCAAAGGGGTTGTGATCAATCTTTAGTTGCGTTATCTGGATAGAGGAGAAAAATAGCTGTTGAGTGCTTTAGCACACTGGGCCTAACTTGCCAGAGTCTTGGGACATTTGAGGCACTCACGTCGGTGTTTTGGTAGGCCGTCACGGCAATGAACTGCGTTTCTGAGAAGGTAAAGGTCTGAGTCTTTGAGGGCTCATTCAAGTCCTCCACGCCATCCTCTGTAACTTCAACAATGTGCAGTCGTGGTTGGTACTTGTGTAAAGACTGTAGGACTATCATCTGGAAGTGGTACAGGAATAGAGTGGCCAAATCGAAACAGTCTCTTAAAGGTTCAACAAAAGTAGACGTTAACAAACTACATATTTTGGAATGGGACTCCCCGCTCCCCAACAACAGCTACCTTTTTTCTTTTGCCATTTTTAAGATCCTATCATTGCCACTTTTGTAACAAAACCTAGCTGGGTGTGCATGTTTCGAAAGCACTCTCTCCTCTTGATTTCCTAAGTCCCCCAAAGATTTCAGTATTTCTGTTCCTAATAGTCAACTCACTGTTATGGAAATCCCGTGTGAAAGTGAGAATGACAAGGTCAAAAGAAAAAGAAAAAAAAAAAAAAAAGCTTAGAAATAGGCGAGTAAACAGGTAAAACCAGTGAAGAGTCAGGGAACTTGTTAGAAAAGAGATCACCAGCCAGAAGACATCCCCCTCCTCTGTCACCCTACCTGAGTGTTGTTGTTATTGGCGCCTTTGTTATTGGTGAGTTTTAATTTCCCAAAGGAAATCTCCTGTCTCATCCAGTGGGAACCAGTATTAGGAGACTCTGGGTGGACGTACATTTTGTTGCCTAAGAGAAAATGAAACAAAACACAGAACCTAAGCCTAGAGGGCTGTTCAAATGGAGCGGAGGGAGGGATGTCCTGTTATCTATGGGCCAGGTTTAAGAGCAGGACTTACAGCACAAATCTCCCCAGCACGAGCTGCTTAGAAAGGCCAATGGAGACCATTAGACTCCACTGGTACATCCCATCACACCCCTTGCAGAGCCCCTGTGACTCCAGGCCTTCCTTGACAAGGTGCTCATCTTAACAGGACCTCAGCATATAAAAATGGAGGCAACAGGGAGGCCTCGCTAGCTCAGGGAAAGCTCCAAGGGCAAGATCTGATGGAAATGGTTGCATTTTTTATGGGTGGGATTCCACCTGGGGAAGGCTTTCTCAGGTGGAAATTAGGACGCCAGGAGCCCTTGACACCCGGAGAGTTTATGACAATTCCTTCCTCAAACGTGGAAATCGGGGGGCTGCAGTAGGGTTATGGTTAAAGCTCTGTATATTGGAAAGCAAGAAATCTGACTTAGCAATTCTCTCCTTCAGCCAAACACTCAAGACAAGGAACTCATGCTCACACCTCTAGGTTCCAGTGGGGGGAAAACGCTTGTGTCAGGGGTTCCCCACCTGCTCCACCCCACCCCGCCCCTGCCAGGGCCTCCTCTCTCCTCACCCTGCATGTTATTGTCGGCTTTGCCGCAGGTCACCCACTTGCCCCCCTGGAAGCGCCAGTGGTTGGGGTCGGCCAGCACCACCTCCACGAACACGTTGTAGTGAGCGGCAGGATTGAGTCCGTTTATGTTGAAGCTCAAGAAAGGAAACATGCGCCTGTGCGAGGGAACAGAGCCAGGAGAAGCGGGTTAATCACCCGAGGGCAGGCCCGTGCTCGGCCAGGTTCGCGGGCACCTGGGGGAGGGTCGGAGCACGGCGTTTGGAAATCTACAGAACGAACAGAACGCCGGGAAAGTGGCCCTTACTATGCAAAATAGTTTTGAGTTGGCCACTCTTTGAACACCCGTTGTCCAAAATAATTTGCCCCCAAGTCACGCACTTCCGTGTCCTCTCCCCACTCAAGTTCTCGACTTTTTAAGGTGCTCATTCATTTTTCTTCCATGATGTGAAAAATGTCTTTTTCCAATTCCACTGGTAAGGCTGAAAGTACCCTTTGAGAGTCCTCTCCCTCCGCCCCTTACTTTCCGCGGAAGTAATCACTGTTAGCAATTGGATGTGCATCAGAACTTTCTCACCCTGAACCCCAGCCAGGTCTGGCTCCCAGACCTGCCTAACCAACCACCCGGGCCAAGCCTCCGATGCCAGCGCCCCGGCCCTCACGTCCATCCTCCGGAGGCGCCCCATGGAGACCCTGGCGCCTAAAACTGCAGGAGCCCATCTACTGCGCTCAGGGGGACAACCCAAGCGCCTCCCCCACCCCCCAACCCCCATCCTGTTCCTCTCGGTCTAGCAGGGAGCAGCGTATCGCCGAGCGGGCACATCTAGTAAATCCAGCTTTGTGGACAAGCTTCAATTTCCACTTCCGCCTCCTCCTCCTCCTCCTCCATCCAGGTAAGGGTAACCGGAGGGAGGAGGCAGCCGTAACAGTACACCCGGCACGGACCGCCCGTGAGTATAGGGGAGGGACGAGGAATTGGAGACGCAGCGTCTCCACTTACTGCGCACGGAAAAACACTTTCCAAGCAAAGTGCATCCCCGGCCTTCCTCCGGACCACACGGTCACTGCCCACCCGGCGCCCGCGCCCCCTCCGCGCTGTGCTCACCTGCCCTGTTTCGTAATGATCATCTCGGTTTGGTGGCGGTGGAACTTGAGCCACAGAGGCCGGTTGCATAGGTAGACGTGAGCACGTAAACTGGAACCAGAAACCTCCAAGCTCCCCCATCCTCCGCACGAACCCGCGGCTGCTGCCCCGGGGTATGGCCCGTAGAGGGGAGCCCCCTGACTGTACTGATAGGCGCCCGGGCCACCTCCCCCGCCGCCGCTGGCACCCGCGCCGCCGCTGGCGCCGGCTCCCGGGCCGAACTGCGCCCTCCCGGGTGGGCACACGGTGGCGGGGAAGCCGCCGGAGGGCAGCATGGAGCCATAGGGGTAGCGCGCCCCGTTGGGAGCCGGGTACACAGGTCCGTGGGGCGCCCCGGCTGCCGCCTGGTACGGGAAGAGCGAGCAGGGCGCGGCCAGCTCGGAGCCCTGCGGCCCGGGGGACTGGAGGTAGTAGCGCTCCGAGCTCAGGCTGTCCATGGAGTAGCGCGCGGTGGCGGCGGCCGCGGCGGTGGCGGCTGCAGTGGCGGCGGAGGGGAGCTCCTCTTCCCCGCAGGGGGAGCCCTTGCGGCCGTCCGGGGGCCCTGGCTTGGCCACTGCCGCGGTGCTGGCGAAGGCGTCCCCGGCGTCGGCGTCACTGAGCATGACCGCGGGGGCCCCCGCGCTGGCGGCTGCGGGTTCCCCGCTCCCCGCCTCGCACGAGAGGCTGCCCGAGAACTTCTTCGGCGCTTTGTCTAAGTCCAGCCTCTGGGGCGAGGGGGTCGCGCCGGGGAGGTGGCCGGCGGGCCCGCCCCCGCCGCCCCGCGCGCTCTCCAGCGGGTAGAAGTGCGCGCCGGGCAGGTTCACCGAGCTCACCAAAAGCTGCTCCCCTAACTGCATGCTTTACGGAGCGCAGACAGACGGCAAGGCTGCCTCTCCTCCTGCGGCCTTATTATAAAGGCTGGATGGGGGAGCCAGCGCCCTCTTCCGAGGGGAAGGTAACTTCCCCTTCCTCCGGTGTCGGGGCTGCCCACCTGGCGACACGGGGGCGGCTAAGGCACCCTCGTGCCGACGCAACCCAGCGTCCTTTCCGCAAGGAAAGCGCGCTGAGCTCGCCAGGCAGGAGGTGAGAACTGATGGAGACGCACTCTCGTTTTCTTAGTCGTCCTTTCTAGCCTCTCCGGACCCCCAGGCTCCTCCCCCACTCGCACCCAGTAACAGGAGGACTAGGCTCTCTGTTCCCATCCACCCACCGGCACTAGCCTATCTGCCCTTGGCGACTGCTGAGCTACCGGTCAAGTTGACCACTTTGGAAACTTGCAGGCTGTCATTGGCTGCTTTATATATGTGCTGTCAGGGAGGGGTTTCGCGGCCCCACAGCCCCGGGACCTTCCCATTGGCTGATGGAGGTGACACTAATTCAATTAGGCATCTACTAATTGGATCAAGTCGCCTGCGACTTTCTTTTCCTTGAGTCTGATTTTTTTTTTCTTTTCTTTCTTTCTTTTTTCTTGAGACTCTACCCTGCTGCGAGAATCAATTCTGATGTCTGTATTTCGCTGGAGTTTAGGGGAACAGGGTTTGGGGTCTCCGTAGCGTGGTCCACTCTTTGGCACAGACGTCACCTCAGCGCTCGGAGAGAAAAATGCAGGTTTTAGAGGCCGGGAGAGAGCAGGCTCTGCAAGTTGGCCTGCTGGGAGGCCCCTGTCCCTGAGGGCGAGAATCTGGAGAGTTGGGGAGAGGCCCTAGCGAATTCTCTTTATTTTGTAACTTCAGGTACACTTTCCTCCCGATGGGGGAAGACTCCCTGGCCGTCGGCACACTCGGATAACTTTTGTTTGGCCCCATCCTTTCGCGCAGTGGGAAGGATTTGTGGGAGGAACCTCGCGCTGGGTTTTGGGGGTCAGGGACGGCGGGCGCACACTGCCACCCTTGAGAACCAACGCGCTCAGCTTCTGAACCAGGAGCCGCGGTGGGGAGGGAGCCTGGGAACACCCGCATCCCCACGCCAACACGCCTGCCTTCAGGCGGCCGTCACTTACCCACCACAATTCAAAGTCCAAGCCGCTCGGTTCCCCTGGATCCCAGACCCTGCCCCCACCCCGTCTTCCGCTGGGCCTGACGCGGCGAAACAAAGGTTCACCGGCAGCCCCGCGGTGACGATCCCCCGCGCCTCTCCTCCGCGGCGCAACAGGGAAGGTAGAATAATTAGTGACATAATCAGTTTGATACTGAATGAAGCCCTTTGGCCCCAGCTGCCTGCTTCTCCCCTGAGTTTCCGCAGACCGTAGAGTCAAGAGCGGTGTCATCCTACATATTGTGTTGTTATTATTACAGGGGATGGGGCACGTTTCCTTGCGGATATGGAGAAGCCTGAATGTTCGCCGTTAATAAGCAATCACAGCCGCTGCTTGTAATCGCTCCGGGAGCGCATTTTCCGGCTGAGATGTCGGGACTCTGCTTCCCCAACCGAACACGATCACACGGGAAACTCGGCGCCCACAACAGATGAGGCGGCCGCGGGATGGATGAGGTCCCGCGCGCCGGGGCAGAACGGCTGGAACCTAGGTTCACACCACAGCCGCGCCAACGTCGGCGGCCTGGGTTAGGGAGCCAGACGGTTGGTCCTTAAGGCAACTCGGCTGCTTCTGGGCTTCGACCAGTTTTTCGCGGGGGTGAGAAGCGAGAGCGCGCGCAGGTTTTCCGGGTCACGGCGCAGCCCGGGGGAGGGAGCAAGTTACACGAGTGGGTCGACCTCCGAGTCCCCGGGCCGAGCAGCCCGGGCGCAGGCCTCAGCAAAGCTGTCCCCGAGCGCGCAGCCCTGCGCTCCGGGCATTTCGTCCCACAAGCCTCGTTCAGGTTGGACGTGGCTTCCTGCGCCGATCACCCACCGTCCACTCCCACCTCCCCGGCTTTGGCTGTATTTGGACTCAAGGAAAACTGGATGAATTGTACTTTGAAATCCTTTGTGCTTCTGTAGACTTTGTGATTTTTCAAAGGGGAGATTCCGCGAGTGGGACGCCAGAGCCAGGAAAGGAAGGGGGCGCGCGGCTGGGGTGGCTTGGCGACGTAGACCGGGGCTAGGGGATCCTGGAAACCACTCGTAGGCTCCCCCACGTTACCCTGGAGCTTCGGGGTGTTCGCTAAGAAAGTAGGGGTGCGATCCAACGTCCATTATTTGGAGGTAGGGTGGCCTGGGGTGGATAGCCGTGGAGCGCTTTGTCGCAGCGAGAAAGCGGGCCTCGGTGTTCCTTCAAATGGCTTTCGAGGCGGCCAGGGAAGCGCCGCGCGTGGCAAAGCGCCATCGCAGGCAACAGGCACCGCTCCGACCCGCTCTGGCGCACATAACGCGGGCCAGCTGTCCCCCGCGCCACATCAGAAAGCGCTGGTTTTATTTCAGCCCTGGAGCAAGCTCTTGAAAGCGCGTGGGTCCCGGCGCTACCTCCTGATTCAATATATACCCGTATGCTATGTGTAATGGGGACCAGTGCTGATTCTGGGGGCAAGTAGTGCAGCTCCTCTCTCCCCCGCCTCGCCAACACATCTATTCATTCACTCAAACTTCAACCCATTTCACAGATGGAGAAACAATGAGAAAGAATCAACATGCAGGCTCTACAAAACTGTCCAGGAACTCAGGCTTTTCAGAATATGAAAAATATATACATGATTTAGATCACACTTTATAGGCAGATATTACAAATACCTTTTTAAAAAAACATAATGAAAAGGGCTGTTTCAGCTAAAGATTTTTTTCTGACTGCATCAAGATAAAGAAATCTCATTCAACGGTTCTTCTGTGTTAATTAACTAATTACATTGGAATCATTACAGATAGGATATACGGAGTTGTAGGTGAGCAAGTCTGTGCTCTCGTCCTTGGAATGGGCTCTCCTTTGGCTGGCTCAGTTTTACTTATAACCAAGGAAAGAGACATGAACGTTATGTTCATGTGCCCCAGCTGCACTTAAAACAACAACAACAACAAAAAACCCAACACTCTTTTCCAGAAGAGAAGCAGAAAAGAAACGGAAGGCAGTGGCTTCGGGGAACATGTCAGGCAGCACGCACCTTAGACTGGGTGGGCAAAGCCCAGGGCCCTCCAGCCCGTTTGCTGTTTGATTTCAATTACACCCCAAGCTTCATGAAATCCAAATGAGACATTTATGGAAAGGTGCCTGGTTTTATGTGGCTCCACTGACAGTGTAGTGGAATACATTGAACAAAAACATCAACACTGCGGAGGAAACGTGGAGACCCCTTGGAGCCCCAGACCCAAATGCTGGCTGGATTAACTCACATCGTGCACCTCTCAGCCTGGGATGGAGCAAGCAGGACCCTCTGGGGGCTACAATGAGGCCAAGGCCAAGCCTGTGTGCGAGCCCATTAAGAATCTCTGCTCTGTTGTCTCAAGCAAGAATCCCAACTTTATGCCACTGTCTCACCCTGATAGCACAAAGTGGAATGCACCAACCTGGCCAGGTGAACTCTTTACTCCCCCTCCCCAACCCACCTCCCTTAAAGGTAATTACTGTGAGGGCATTCCTCTTTTAAAAGCAAAACTGAGAAGCATTTGGCTGTTACAGGACTATTACACATCAAATACATATATACATGTATGGTTAAACTACAGTGGTGAGTTATAGATGAGTGCAATGATATATAGTTTATATCCCTCCCAGCCCCCCCCGCCACACAACCAAGGGGGCCTATATAAATGTCCCAATAAATTCTATTATTTTCACCCCCACTAAAAATGTGTTATCCAAACACTGTCCGTGTTATTCAAACACTTTGTAAACTCTGAGCAGACTTGCTGCCGGTTCTCCTTTTAACCCTAGGAAAACATTCCAACATTAACCGGTCACCAGCGCTTCGCCTGGACTCTGGGAAAACGTCAATGGGTTTTTTGTGGTGAGTTGGTCCTTTTACTATTTATCTATGGCCTTTTCTTTGTTGACGTTACATTTTATTTCACCATCTCGGGTTCACTCTTTGGCCCTTTGTTCTCTGATGGCCAGATCTGCCACCTCCACTGTGCTTTCTGAAGGGGGAGGGAGCTTTCATCACCGTAAGGTTGTTCAAGTTTCACTTTTTTTTTCTTGAAAGAAAGAAAAAAAATGTCCCATAAGATAAAACATTTTTGGCAAGGACAAGTAATGTTGATTCTGCTGACAACAGCAAGATACTCCCATCAGCACAGTTTCACTTTTATAAGCATTTATATGTCACCGTGACACTAAAATGGACTGATCACCTGCTTAAATAAAAAAAAGTCGCCAGGCCCACGAATGTGTGAGGCAAAGGGTTATATTAAATCCACTGTATTTTTTTCCAAACAAAAAAGACCAATTTATATGATCTTAGCTATCAATTCTGGGTTTTAGAATGCTGAGTGCAATTGTTGCTCACTGTTAAAATATGAGGAGGTGGGGGAATCCTGGAATGAAAGATAATAAACACACCAAAAGTTGCTTATTTCAAAAAATAAATGAACTTTTCTTAACAAGAATCAAGAATTTTTTTATGAAAGTAGTTTTGAAACTGCAAATGAATTCCTGGATTTAATGATTATCATCATCATCATCATCATCATCATCATCATTTTAATGGAAGTACATAGAGCCCATAAATAACAAGAAAAGCCACAAGAAGCAAACAAAGTGGATTACTCTCAAAAGTAAATTATGGGAATGTTTGGCTAAATGTTGCTCATTAAAATATGAAAGAGCTATGCTGGGCTCACCTGTCTTGCTTACTTTGCACCTTGAAAGGCCTGCCGCTTAGCTGCTCGGCTGTTCATTGAAAGAAAGGGGTTAATACATTTTAGAACAGCTGAAATAGCCCAAGGACAGTGTTGGGTGTCAGGCTTTCTAACCATGAAGACTGGAGTGAGCAGAAAAAGGAAACAGATTTTCATAAGTTAATGGAATGGGCATTTTCATTGTGCTGTTTTTTTTAAATACTTTTTAAGATTTTAAAAATCTCCTTTAGACCGTTCCTAACCCCACGTTCTTACATCATAGCATGGCTTTTTGTGTGCATGTCAGTGGTGACATTTTCCCAGGGGAAAATAGAAAAGCGAGTGCTGGGGTTGCAGTGCAGCTGCGAATGGGAGTGGCCACCATGTAGCCAAGAAGAAATATCATCCAGAACGTATAACACTTGCACATCGCTATCAGAGCTGGCAGAGCCTTTGGACATTAATGTTTCAACAGAAGGCACCCTTAGGATACAGGTGGGGCAGGAAGACCACACAACAGGTGGACAGAATCCAACCCTGTTGACCAAGGCTTCAGTATGACAGGGAGCTGGAATCTCAGATCCAGGCCCTGTGTGAGAAGGGAGCAAAGGGGAAGTCTGGGTTGAGGAATTACTCAGCGGAAGGAATGAAGCCCATGAGATAACCAAGGATGAGAGAGTGAGAGGGAAAGGAGGAAGGAAGGAAGGAAGGAAGGAAGGAAAGTCAACATGATAGAGGCCAAAGAGATCATTCCTTAAACTCTCTTCAGATACCCCACCCCCCCCCCCCCAAGAGAAAAGCAAAGGTTGTAGGCAGGATTGTATGTATTTGAGGCTCTCCTTCATTAGTTTTGTGGGTCTGGGTAAGCTCCTTAACGTCTCTGTCCCTGATGCCCAAGGTCATAACAGCATACAGAACATCAATTGGAACAGCACCTGGCACAGAGGAAGGTCTCCAGTCTTTTCTAGTCCCACCATCACACTTGCATAGGGCTCACTTTTTTGCCCTTCTTGTTCGATACTGGGATTAAATGAGGAACCCAGATATATCCAATCTGACGTGGGGAGGCCAGAAGCAATCAAGTCAAAGGCAACATGAACTAGAAGGAGAAAGCTAGAGCGAGTCCGTCAGACCCTGAGAGGGAGACCCTAGTGTTCCATCAGCTTCTTTCTCCTTCTCCAGCAGGGAAGGAAATCCAGTGCCGTCCCCTTGAGCGCGGCTGGGAAGGTGCATTTCAAAGGGAGGCGGCCGGGTGACCCCACCCCGGAGCCCCTTCCGCCCCCTGCAGGCTGCCATTAGCATTCTGTTTTTCCCAGGCCTCTCCGCCCTCCTGCCCCCCGCTGGGATTCTGCCTTTCCGGCGGGTTACCAGTCAAAGGCAGAAAATAGGGTATTTAGCTCAGGTTTTGTTCTTCCCCCTATGAGGTTAAACGCTTGACGTTGACCAAGTGAAGTGAATAGTCAGAAGCGCCCCGCAGGGCTCTCGCTCCGGGAGAAGGCACCCTGGCCCGGGAGTCCCATCTGGATCGTCAGTGGCAGCTTCTGAAAACTGACAGGACCAGGGCAGAGCAAGATCAGCCGTGGAGGATCGTTGTTCAGGGAAGTCTCCAGGAGGCCCGCCAGCCCGGGTCTCCCAGGACTGCTTACCGACTCCGCAGGGGCCGGGAGGAACCCCCTCCTCCCACAGATTGTGAGGGGCGCACAGGCCAGCAGGCTCTTCGGGGAGGAAAGAGCAGCTGGGATCATCTCTCCATTCATTTGAGGCCGACCTCCCTCCCCCCAAAAAAGAGTTCATCCTGGAATCCACAGCCAAAGGAGGGAAATAATAAAAGCAGCAGCTGACTATATAGGCCGGGTTCTTTCCTTTCGCTGTGCGATCTTCCCAAACCAGCACCCTAAAACGCTAGCATCCATTTCACAGGAGAGTGAAGAGATGCCTGGAGAAGTGAAGGCCCTGTCCACGGGCACCAGCTGAAAATGGTAGCCCGGGAGTTTGAAGGGCGGCCTGCTCTTGGGGCCCTGGGTGGAAGGGTTAAGTACGTGTGAATGGGCTGGAGTGAGTGGTTGTCTGTACCTGGGAAGGCTCCCAGGTAGGCGCTAGAATGGAGACCGTGCGCGGCGTTGGGTGCCATTGCAGCCGCTGTAGCTTTACAATGAGTCTCTGTGGAGGACGCTGGACTTCTAAAATCTCAATCTTGGGTTCGCGTTTGTCATTCTTGCTTGGGATAATCATAATGGGGGTGGGGGGTGGGGTGGGAGGGAGACCTCTCCACAGGCTAGAGCGATCCGAGCCCTAGGCATACACTCTCTCATTTAAACTTTCATTACCACCTCAGGAGGAAGGTATTTTTAAGTCATCCCCGTTTTGCAGATAGGAAAACCCAGGCTGGGGAGGTAAAGTTGCAGGAGGGCATACAATTTGAAGGCAGCAGGTCCCAGCGGACCCGGAAGCTGGGGAGGCGGCGACCTCTCCCTGGAACTTTAAAACCTTTAATAGGAAGGAAACTGGGGCCTCCAGGCACCCACTGCACGCCATTTTATCAATGGGCGCTGGACGGAGGGAGCCGCGGCGAAGCAACGGCCAGCTCTCCCCCGGCTGCCCGCGGGGTTTCCCTTTCTCTTCCCGGCTTCCCGGCCCGTCCACGTGGCCCAGGGCGGGTTTGGAGGACCCGGGGGCTCTTTCCCCGGCCCAGGCAGGCGCTGGAAGCCTTTGGATGGGGATGGACAGACGGGAACGCGAGACAGTGCCCTGGATGGCTCCTCCAATGCGCTCCGGCCTCCGCGGCCGCGTCCTCGGTGCTGCGCGCTCGCCATCAGAGGAGCCAGGTCCTCCTCTAGGGAGTCTTGCAGGGCTCCGAGCGCGCAGCGAAGGTCCCCATCGTGACGCACGATCATACCGGTCACACCCTGGCAGGAAGCCTGAGCAAAAGAGTGCCAATCCAGGCCGGGGCTGGAACCCAGGCGTCCGCCCCCGGGCCAGGGTCTCTCCTGGCGTGGGTGCCCGGCGTTGCCCGCCGCGGGGTTAGAACTCCCAATGCGCTCGGGTTGCTCGGGTTGCGCTCGTCTAGTCCCGCGTCCCAGTTTCCCTCCGCCCCATTCCCCACAACCGCCCTGTTGTCCTCAGTGAAAACATATGGGGTGGAGGGTGCCCTCATAGTTCCGCTGGTCCTACCCCTTTGCCTTTTCACGCCGCGAGTCTTGCTCTCTGTACTTGAGGTCAAAGGCAGAGGCTAATTTATACTTGGACTCCACCAGCCACAGATATATGTGTGCTATACAATATATCGTGTGGTGCTATATGGAATAATAATAAATGCATCTTTCACAATAGAACATATGATATATAACACCATCCAATAGAAAATATCAGAAAATCATAGGCACTTAAAAACATGTTTACATATTGCATAGGCTTTACAAACTCAAAAAGCCACCAGGATGCAAAGTCTTGCGCCTCAGCCCGCAAGCAACCACGATTAATTTCTCGTGAGCACTTCCGGGGCTTATTAAATGTTTGCACCAGCAAGTAAGTATATGCACCTGAATCTCCTCATCGGCCCCTCCACCCATTGCACGGGGTTATACACACTGTTCAACATTTAAAATACATCTTGAAGTCGGTTCCAGGAAACTTCGGAGTTTTTGCTGGCTCAGCACATCCGGGGTGGGGCACAATTGGCGGGAAAAGCTGCAATAGCTTATATGGGTGCTTGGGGGCTTTCCCTGCAGCTGCGCCGCGGTCCTCTCCAGAGGCTGGTCGCCAGCTGCTCTGCGCCCCGCAAGCGCCCCGCGGGAGGAGAGGTTAGCGCGGCAAAAGGCGCAGCGCCCCCTTGCTTCACGTGCGCGGAACCCCCGGGGGCCTCCCTGTGGGAGTTTTCCTTTCTTTGCGACCCTCATTGTTTGTCCTCCGAGACCCCAGAAGCAGGTAAACAAGCTCTCAGACCCTGCCCTGTGCTCCTGGGGCTCGCGGGCGGGGGAGCGATCTGCTAGACAGGCCCCTTGCTGATCAAAGGAGGACCGGGAGGGGACAGTCGTCTCCATTAACATCCCACTAGGCTCCGCAGCTAGGGGCGGGGATGGGGTTGGGTAAGAGAGCCAGGAATCGCGCGTTGCGAAAGGCCCAAGGAGGGCCCCGACCTGAAGTACTTTCTGAATTCCCTCCAGACTCAAGGGCAGTTCCTGAAGAAGCCCAAGCTGCCCGCCTACTCTTCCCCTTTAGAAGTCATGCAGTGAGGCTCAGCTCTTAGCAGGGCGCCGGGTAGCTGGGATACAGGATCCCCGATGCTGACAAGGACAAGACTCCATGCTCTGGAGAGCTAGTGGGAGATACAGACAACAATTCAAGTCATCAATCAAGAGAATAATATCAGGACCTCACCAAACAGGAGAATGCAATGGTTCCCAATCTTGGCTGCAGGTTAGCATCTCTGGGGAATTCTTAGAAATGCCCATGCCCAAGGAGCATCCTGGGCCAACCGAATCAGAATTTCCGAGCATGAGACCCAGGCATCCGTGTGACTTAAAGATCTCTAGATAATTCCAGTAAGCAGCGAAGTTGGAGAACCATTGGGCTCATGGATTTGGGGGTTGATGGAGGTCTTTCTGAAGAATTGATATTTGAGCTCAGATGGGAATGGGGAGGTGGCAGGCAGAAGACCTGAAGGAATACCCTTTGCCTGGGTTCTGTGTTTGCTGGTGCCCTGGGATTGGCAGTGGAGAGGGAGAAAGGGCATTTTAGGAGCAGAAGGAAGCAGGTGATAGCTGAGCATCTGGTCACAGTGCAGTGCATCCCTGGGAAGTCTTTCAATTGCCCAATTCCTAGGGACGCTTGAAAGATGATTGGAAAATACCTACTTTAAAGTGATGGGCTTTTAAACATAATTTTAAAAATAAAATAATGCATGGGAATAGTTTAAAAATAGAATATTGCTGGAAAGCTTCGGACAGCAACTTCATGAGGTATTTCATATGGACATTGCCTCAAATCAAAGAAGCCATCCTTTAACATATCCACTAAGGGGGAAAAAGCTTCCTTCTAAAATTTTAATTTTGTGCTTATTGAAGGAACTGCTTATTTGGACAAATTATTTCATATTTCACTCGCGCACACACATGAAGAAAACAAAGGCTGTAAGCGCAGGTGGTAACAACCATGTCACACTTGCCATTTGAGGAACAGTGATTGTAAGACACCATTGGTTGCAGAATGCATCTGAATTTCCATAAATTAAAAGGCGAGTCATAGAATTATTGTAAGCACATGTCATCCAAAGAGCTCTCTACTCTCAGTGCTGTACAAGTTTCAGTTCATTTACTCCTCACAACAACCAGATGAGGTAGGAGCTATAATTTTTTTAAAAATCTATTTTTATTGATTTCAGAAAGGAAAGGAACGACAGAAACTTCAATTATGAGAGAGAATCATTGATTGACTGCCTCCTGCATGCCCCCTACTGTGGGTAGAGCCCACAATCCAGGCATGTGCCCTTGACCAGAATCAAACCCAGGACCCTTCAGTCCCCAGGTCAACGCTCTATCCATTGAGCCAAATGGGCTAAGGCAGAATTATAATTTTTAAAAATACTTTATTTTATTGATTTTAGAGAGAGAGGAAAGGAGAGGGAGAGATAGAAACATGGACCAGCTGCTTCCTGCAGGCACTCTACTGAGGATCGAGCCCCCAACCCAGGCATGTGCCCTGACTGGAAATCGAACCAGTGACCTCTTGGTTCATGGGCCAACGCTCAACCATTGAGCCACAGCCGCCAGGCAGAACTATCATTTATTACCAACATTTTACAGATGACTAAACTGAGGCACAGAAAGGTAAGTTACTTTAAGTTAGGCCACTACCAAGTTGCAGAGATAGGATATAAATCCACTGTGGGCTTAATCCCCACACTAAACTGAGAAAAGTGTGGTTCTAGCTGGTTTGGCTCAGTGGATAGAGCATTGGCTTATGGACTGAAGGGTCGTGAGTTTTATTCCAGTCAAGGGCACAAGCCCAGGTTTGGGCTCAAACCCTAGTGGGGGGTGTGTGGGAGGCAGCCAATCAATGATTCTCTCTCATCATTGATGTTTCTATCTCTCTCCTTTTTTTTCCTCTTCCATCCTCTCTGGAATCAATAAAAGTATATTTAAAAAGAAAAGTGTGTAGTTGAGTCAAAAGACTCAAAAAGGTTAAGAGGGAGGATAAGGGGGTATAAGAGGTGGGAGAAAGGACCTGAGAGCTCAATTAAGTGGTATGTTGAGATCTCTATTTCAGTTAGACCTCGGTTTTGTGATTTTTGAATTTTATATAAATGAAATCTTACAGTGTATTCTTTGTGTCTGGATCTTTCATTCATTGAGATATTCACTCATACTGTTGTGCCTAATTGCATTTGTGTTTTCTCCTTGTTGTGTAATATCCCATTGTGAGAACATATATTCTACTACTGATGGAGACAACATTTCGGTTGTTTCCAGTTTGGGTTATTATGTATAAAGCTGGTATAAATATTCTTGACTATGTTCCTTGGTGAACATCTGTATTGCATTTCTGTCAAGCCTGTACACACAGGAGTGAGGTTTCTGGGTCATAGAGGTCAGACTATAGATTTTAAAACAATGTTAGTTATATTTTGAAATTTTGGGCTACTTCAGTAGTAATATTTTGAAAGGAATTTTTTTTTCTTTTCTGAGTAGCTGGTCTCAATAGTGGGTTTGAAATATTCAGCAACTATGTTGTAAACAGATGTGCTCTCATCCAGGCTTTGTTCCATTTACAGAGCACAGGCAGAGTAGTTTTAGCATAATTCTTAAGGGCCCTAGGATCTTCAGAATGGTAAATAACCACTGGACTCAAAGTTGCCAGCTACGTTAGCCCCTAACAAGCTTTGAACCAGGCATTGAGTTCTTTCTAGCTATGAAAGTCCTAGATGCCATCTTCTTGTAATATAAGGCTGTTTTGTCTGCATTGAAAATCTGTTTAGTGTAACCACCTTCACTTGTTATCTTAGCTTGATTCTCGGGGTAACTGCTGCAGCTTCTACATCAGCACTCGCTGCTTCACCTTTTATTTTTGTTGTTGAAATGACTTCTCTCCTTAAACTTCATGAGCCAACCTCTGCTAGCTTCAAACTTTGCTTCTGCAGCTTCCTCACCTCTCTCAATCTCCGTAGCACTGAAGAGAGTTACTACCTTTTTCTGGATTAGGCTCTGTCTTAAGGGAATGTTGGGGATGGTTTGAACCTCTATCCAGACCATTAAAATTTTCTCCATTATCAGCAATAAGGTTGTTCACTTTCTTATTATTGGTGTGGTCACTAGAGTCGCACTTTAAATTTCCTTTAAAAAACTTTGTCCCCCCCCCCCCAATATGTTTTTACTGATTTCAGAAAGGAAGGGGGAGAGAGACAGACAGAAACATCAATGTGAGAGAGAAACATGGATCCATTGCCTCCCATATGAGCCCTACCAGGAATCGAACCCTAAACCTTTTGGTGTACAGGATGATGCTCCAACCAACTGAGCAACCTGACTAGGGCTCTGGTTGATTTTTAACACAGTGTATAGTATTAGGTTATAGTACTTTCTCTTTTGTTTTAGCATGGCTGGCCTTTGCTTTGAGTCTTATGTCTTTTATTTTTTGTTTGTAGAAAGAGGTGTTCTGTAAACCTGGGCCATCTTTCTCAAAAGCCTATTTAATATTATTATATCACTAAATTGATTGTTTAAAAATGTGATTATTCATTTTACAGTTTTTTAATAACTTGCTATTATAATAATGTCAAAATTATATAGGTCTACAGTTGGATTTTCTAATATTTGGAATTTTTAGTTCAGTTTGTCTCATCCAGTCAGCTATCTTTTTTTTTTTTCTGGTACTTCTCAGACTTGTCCTGAAATTGAAGCCTAAATTCATGGTGACCAAACTAATTGTTTATAAGAGCCAGTCAGATACAGTAAATCAAGGAAGCAGAGTTATTACTATTTCCTTTTCTCTTCATGTATTACTCTACTTTATATTAAGACCAATTATATTGCTTGAATTAAAAAAAAAACCTCTTGTTGAAATCCCAATCCTTTCTTTAGATAACAATTTTCCACCATTATTTTGTACTTCGGTTAAAGCTCTTACTGTGGATTGTTCACAGTGGTATTATCCATTTCTATGAAACAGATTCATTTTGCAGGAATAGTCTTTATTTTCTGAGGCACTGTATATTTTCCACTTATGATAGAGGCATAAGGTAAGTACTATTTCATTTTTTCTTAACGTTACCATAAGAAAACATATCAGGCAAGATGCGGATAACAGATGTCTACCTGGTTCTTGCAATGTGTGAGGCACTGTTGCTCTAAGTACTTTCATGTATAGAATCATTTAATCCTCATCACAAGATGGGTAACTGTTATTATTCCACTTTATAAATCAGGAACTGAGGTACAGAAAGATCAAGTAATTCCCCAAGATGAGCCCTGGTCATAAATTATGGAATCTAAATTCAAATGCAGACAGTCTGGTCCAAAGTCCATGCTCTTGTAGCCACCATGCTACACTTTCGTAGCTTCCTGTCTTCAGAATCCCCCCAAAATTAGGGAGAATGTTTTAACTTAAAATCACGTTCACATTTATGATTGTTACATGGGACTACAAATAATTACTGAGCTTAGACAAGTTTTCCAACTTAAAATAAGTACAAGCCATTCATTCATTCACTCATTCATTCATACATTCCTGTGTTATTAGTAAAATAATTGAATTGCTTGAGTGCCTGAATTTTCATCCAGGGGCAGAAGGAAGAGTTTCCACGTGGAATACATTTTAACAAGAGAGTAGGAGATCCAAGTCAAGATGTTGTCTGATTACATGCCATAAAGTCTCTTTGGTTCTATGGCTTATAGCTAAAAGCATCCTAACTGATAGATTCACTTTCCTTTAGGTTTATATTGTAAAGAAAGAAACCATATTGTGATCCACTGAAGGCCGACACTCTATCCACTGAGCCAAACCAGCTAGGGCAAGGTGATCAGATACTGAAGCTAAATATTGAACAGTGAGTACAGAGAAAAATTTATTAATTATTTGATGATAACTGAATCATGTGTTAAGAAAACAAGAGTTATAAAGTCATCGAAGCATTTTAATCTTAATAATCCCCAAAGGAAGTAGTAGGATACATAGGAGAGTATAGTTTGTCAATGCCATTAAGAAAGAAGGATAATAAACTATGAGAATACACCACCTCCTAACAGGATTTTGCACATAAAATATATTGTCCCCTTTTCACTGCGTATGTTTTTCTGGGGTCACCACTCATTTGAAAAATTTATGTTTGACAGATGGTACCTAATACAGCTTTTTCCCCTTCACCTATTGTGATGAGGAAACCTTTGCCAAGATTTCACAATATGACAATTGCTCCCGTTTCCTAAAGGGCAAAGATGAATCACTTTCTCTTTGGATTAAGAACATGTTAGGATGGCTCAGCAATGCATTGACACAGTTTACTTGCTGCAGTACTGACATTCAATGCTGTATATATTTTGGGGAGAAGATTCCTCTTTGTCTCCAGAGAATAGCTAGTTACTGCTATTAGAGTGGAGTTATGAAAATTCAAAGCTTTTTTAAAAATAAGAAATTTTGCAAAGCATGCCTATTATTACTCTTCCATTCCCAATCCAATCATTGTTAAGGAGTTCTTAGTTCATCCCCTGGTAGTTGATGAGAGCAATAACTTGTTTTGAAACAAGAGCTCAAGACACAAGCTCAGTTGATTCTTATCTTTCCTAAATCCTTATCTTTTAAAAAATATTTTTTTAATTGATTTCAGAAAGAAATGGAAAGGGAGAGAAAGAAATATCAATGATGAGAGAGAATTGGCTGCCTTCTGCAAACCCCCCACTGGGGATTGAGCCCGTAACCCAGGCATGTGCCCTGACTGGGAATCGAACCGTGACCTCCTGGTTCATAGGTCAATGCTCAACCACTGAGCCATGCCAGCCGGGCATATCTTTTAAGACCAATGCAAAGTACCACCTCCTCCAGAAAGCTTTCTTGCAATTTTTACTTTTAGCAAAAAATACTTTTTTGTTGTTTGACTTTTATTTTCTTTCTAATTTGGTTGGTTCTCTATTTGTTTACTTTATATAACATTACCTTCTCAACATGTTTATGTGCTACATAATTTAGACATCGATATCTATGACATATCTATGAGGTAGATATCGGTGTCTAAATCATGATACATGTCCTCATAAACTAGTACCATTCCATAAAAGGTACATAGTAAGACCTCCGTGAGCCTGATTATGTGAGGAATCCACTTTCTAGGTAATTAGCCTTAATAAGGAAATAAGTTATTAATGAAATCATTAGATGATGAACTAGTTTATAAGATAGTCACGGGCTACTATTTTTTCCTTTAACTTCTAATGGCTCTGAAGTCTCAATCTTGCCCCCTTCAGTTCATCCTCTGTACTGATGCCAGAGAGCTCTTCTTAAACCACAGTCTTGACTATGTCACTCTCCGATTCATGTTCTCCAGTGGCTTCCTATGATCTTCAGGGTACGAGAGCCAAAGTGTTTGGTTGGCCCCCAAGGCTCTCTGTGATCTGATTGTCAGCGCTCTCCTTATTTTCTCTTGCTCTTCCCAGCATATCCTTCATCCCCACCTCAAAGTCCTCTCTCAGCGACTGCACAGGCATTGACTTGGCCTCTCTGGCCCTTCTCTCTCTGTTGTACATTGAATGTGTTCCCTCCTCCCACCCCAATTCATATGTTTAAGTCCTAACCACACTGTCTCAGAAGGTGACCTTATTTGGAAATGGGTTTATTGCAGATATAATTAGTTAAGATGAGATCATACTAGAGTATGATGGACCCCTCATCCTATATGACTAGTGTTCTTATACAAAGGGGAATATGGACACAGACATGCACACAGGGAGAGCATCTTGTGAAGATTGGAATGATGCTGCCACAAGCCAGGAGGGAGCCTTGAAATAAATCTTTAGTACCTTCAGAGGGATCATGGCTTTGCTGACACCTTGATTTTGGAATTCTGTCTTCTAGAACTGTGAGACAATAAATTCCTATTATACGCAGCCACCAGTCTCTGGTACTTTGTTATGGCAGCCCTACAGAACTAACACATCTTCTTCTCATTTGGTGGAGTCCTTTGTACTCACTGTTCAATATTTGGCTTCAGTATTTGATCACCTTCCCCTAGCCGGGTTGGCTCAGTGGATAGAGTGTCAGCCTGCAGAATGAAGGTCCCTGGTTCAATTCCAGTCAAGAGAATATGCCTATGTTTCGGGGTTGATCCTCAGTGAGGGGCATGCAGGAGGCAGCCGATCAATGAGTCTCTCCCATCATTGATGTTTCTATCTCTCTCCCTCTCCCTTCTTGGAAATCAATAAAAAAAAATTTGCCGAAACCGGTTTGGCTCAGTGGATAGAGTGTCGGCCTGTGGACTGAAAGGTCCCGGGTTCAATTCCGGTTAAGGGCATGTACCTGGGTTGCAGGCACTTCCCCAGTGGGGGATGTGCAGGAGGCAGCTGATCGATGTTTCTCTCTCATCGATGTTTCTAACTCTCTATCTCTCTCCCTTCCTCTCTGTAAAAAATCAATAAAATATATTAAAAAAAAAAATTTGGTCACCTCTTTTAAAGGCTTCTTCTGACATCCCCTACCCTCTCCCATGGCTGAATTAGTTAGGCGTCTCCTCTGGTTCTCATGTCTTTTGCATTTTGACCATTGATTTCTTTGCTTGTATCTCACTGTGATCTGTTTCTTGTTCGTCTCTTTATTACAGCTCCTTGCATAAATATCTTAATATGTGTTATTGGCTAAATGGATTTTTCCTTTACTTAAGCAGCATCTCCATGGAGAAATTTTTGTCTCATAGGAATATGGTGACATTCATTTTATGAGGGAAATCCAGAGATATAAACAGCTGTAGGGAAAGTACATTAATCAAGGTCACTAGCATCTCTACAACACAGGCAAGAGGAACCTTCCACATTTTGGATTTTGGAGACTAAAACCTCCTTTTGCAGTTGAAGATTTTGATATCTATTTTGTTAGAAATGGCTCCTCATCTGCACAGAGGAATCCAGAAAAGAAAGGAGTTCATTCCTTTGATACTTATATATCTATTAATAAAGTCACAAAATTTTTTTTGAGAAATTCAAATGAAGATTCAGAATTTAGATTTCTTTTCTAGTGTAAACTTTTTTCATCTCTTCCCAAGAAACCCATAAGAGTGTCTAAATTTCACTTAGAGTGAATGTTAGTATGCTTTTGTTCCAGCTCTCATTAGTCATAATTTAGTCAACACACTTTCTCCATAGCAGCTGAAAACTTAAAGTACTTGCTAGAATTAAGAATCTTAAAACCTAATCCAAGGCTCCTGATAATAATCTGAATCACAATTCTAGGGTTGTCTCTTAACATTAAAGATTCTATGGCTAGCATTGCATACCTAAGAATTTTCTGCTCCTGGTTGTTTGAATTTCCTCAGGACTTAGTTGAAAAACAAAATGGAAAAGAGTGGAAGATCACATTTGTGTCATAGCAAATCCTTTCTAAATCATCAAGAGACTGTTAGATGGCCACAAAGAGATTTTGTCAAGGGTTTTATACAACTAAAATCAATGCATCCACTTTATCTGTTTTGAACATACTGGGGATGCAACTGGAGATGTCACTAAGAGTTAGAGCTGCTCGGAAACCTTTAAGGTGTCAATTGACCATATTTTTAGGTGCAGAAATGTTACATGGACACACCACAGATTCACCAGTGATTTACTTTTTAAATCTGCAACAAATGGACCCAGGAATCTACAAGGGAATAAAAATATCATGAGAGCAAAGCTGAGTTGAAGCAGGGTAACTCAAAATCAATATTTTGCTTTTAAACTCTTAAGGGGAGACCCAGGAGGGCTGCACTCATTTTGTCCTCCTTACTTATTATCCTCAGAGGATGGGTAAAAAGTGACAAGCCTGCTCCTTACTTCAGTCAGGACATTCTTCACTAACAAGCCACTTGTTAGCGTTCTTAGCTTCAATTTCCTGTTCAGTGGCTTTTTAATAGCTATGCTATCAGATGCTGGTTAAAAAAAATCAAACTTACTCTCTATATTATATAAGTGAGACTGCATTTTGGGAACCAGGCCAAGAACAGTCAACAGCAAACTTGATGGAGAAAAGGGGGATCTTCTTGTTGGCTATGCCTATGCAACAAAGGGCAGTGAAACACTCCCACTGCAGGCAGCTTGGCTGTGTCTTCTGCTGTGAATTAGAATTCCTTGCTATTTTGAAAACATTTTAACTTTATTTTTATTGTTGACGCTATTACAGATATTCTCATTCTCCCTTTGCCCACCTACACCCGTAGAATTTTTTTTTGTTATTAAGTCAAACTCTATTCTGTCCATGTACATTGACAGGCAAAAACTTTATTTTCATTACTTGGCTGGTGTCTTCAATAGGGGCAAATGGTCAGTTGAACCATGTCTGATGATTTCTGGTATTGGAATTGTTAGAAATCAAAGGCACAGATCTTGGTTCAGTGTAAAATGCCCACCCAACTCTTGACTCCGTGGGGTATTGCACTTGTTCCATAAACATTATGGGCTTGAGCAATTTTCTTCATAGAAAAGACAGGAAGAGATGACCATTGGTCCACATCTTCCTTTTGTCATGAAAGATTTGGAGAAATGTGGGGCAAAATGAGTAAAGGAGTCACTAAGCTCAATTCTCTGAGAAATAAAAATGTTTCTCAGTGTAGTATTTGGGGTACAAACAGGAAAACAGAAATTGCAATAGTATGTTAACAGAGAGAATCTAATATGGGGGGATTAGTTTAACTGACTTCTAGGACTGAAAAACTAGAAAATAGTTATTGAGATAACTCAGAGATAGTAACTCCAGGAATAAACTATGACCTCTACGGTGCGGGGAACAAATAGAGGGAGTTCGAGTTATTTGAACAGAGAAACTTGGAAGAGAGGCCCTGGAAAGTTGAAACACAGATCTTTGTGGGATGGGGCTGGGAGGTTGGGCGGGTGGGGAGGAGGTGTTTGGATGGTGCTGGTGGTTCAAGAACTCAAAGGAGGGACTTCTTGGAGCTGGGACCACTGAGGAGGGGTGCTACTTAGCTGAGGTGCCAACACGAGACTGGTGCTACACACACACACACACACACACACACACACACACACACACAACCTGGAGACTGGAACCATCTGCCACAGCCAGAGAGATATGCTAACAGAAACAGTGAGCAAACAAAAAGAAGAAACCTCCTCACCGCCACCACTACCACCTTCCTGTCTTCCAATCTCCTTCCACATTGGCACAGCCCAACAAGAAGCCAGCTGGAAAGGGAGGCATGAAATATGTAGAATCTTTAGGCTCAGCATCACAAAACATAAAATAGAGGAGTAGGTCTGGAGCAAAGAGCCAGTTGCCTACTAACTGGCCACTTGATTCACAGTATCCAATCTGTCAGGGTTGGCTAAGTATGCTGCAATAAAAAGCTCCCAGATCTAGATGGCCCAAAACAACAAAGGCTTACTTTTCAGCCTTCCTGCATGTTCACTGCATGTGGGCTGGGCCTCTGTTCGGCAAACTGATGGCAGCAGCCACTGCCTGAAGCCTTGGTGGTCACCATGGCCATGGCCGCGGGAGGGAGACCTCTGGTGAATTGTGCACAGCTCTTAAAACTTCTGTACATTTCTTTGGCCAAAAGAAGTCACATAGGCATATCTGATTCCAAGACTGTGGAGAGGGAGTGCTATCCTACTACCTGGAAGAAGAACTAGAAATGGTTGCTATCAGGGAGAATGGATATTTATTAGGCAAGTTTCAATAAACATTTTGGCATATTTGACTTTCATGTTTGGAAAAACAGATCAGTCAGTACTGTGTGCCTTCCTTTTCCACCTAAGGATCCTTTAAGGCAAATTTTCAGCTGTGACAGCAATTAAAACTTACAGTGCAATTTCATTGCTAGTAATTGGTTGGTTTATAGATTTTCTATTTCTCCCTGGTTCAATCTTGAAAGGTTCTATGCTTCTAGAAATCTATCCATTTCTTCTAGATTGGCAGATTTGTTAGCATATACTTGCTTATAGTATTCTTTACTGATTCTTTGCATTTCTCTGGTGTTGGCTGAAACTTAATTTTTCATTGATGATTTCATTATTTGGGCTCTTTTTCTCTTGATGAGTTTGGCCAGAAGTTTGTTAATTTTGTTTATCTTTTCAAAGAAACAGTTCTAAGTTTCATTGATCTTTTCTATTGTTTTTTAAATTTCTATTTGTTTATTTCCACTCTGATCTTAATTATTTCCTTCCTTCTGTTTACTTTGGGTTTTGTTTGTTCTTCTTTTCCTACTTTAGGTGTGAAGTTAGATTGTTTATTTGGGATTTCCTTGTTTCTGGAGGTAGGTCTGTGTAGCTATGAACTTCTTTTGCAGTTTTAATTATATTGTAAAAGCAAATATTGTGTTGAAATGAAGAAGCCTTAATACTAAAAAATTATGAAATTACAAAAGGTTAAACCAATATTTCTTTTTTAAACGGATATTAAATTTAGACCTGGCTAGATAGCTCAGTTGATTAAAGCAGCATCAAGATATGCCAAGGTTGCAGGTTCGATTCCCCGGTCAGGGTACATACAAGAATCAACCAATGAATGTATAAATAAGTGGAACAATAAATCAATGTGGTTTTTTTTTGTCTCTTTCAAATAAAAAAATTAAAAGGATATTATAGTGTTCTCTCCAAGTATAAAATGTCTTTTTCTTTTCTTTATTGCTTTATTTTTTCAATTTTTAAATAAACTTAAGTCTATTAGCACATTATTGAGACTATGAATTCAAATGTATTTATTAGCCTGAGTGTGAGATGAAGATAATTTGGAGACAGCAGACCTAGAGAGCAATATAAACAAGTAAACAAATAAAAGTCCTACCAAGGCAGGAAACGCTGTTTATTCACTTCTCTGTTGGCAGCCTCTTCTACCATGTCCGGCACTGCACATAGCAGATGCTTAATACTATTTGCATCGTTTAGAAACAATGTTGTAAGTGCTCTGAGCATGAAAGCTACAAGTTATTAAGGAAGTCCATAGGAGAGGCACCCAAAGCTAATTTGTGTGGTTAGGGAAAAATCCCAGAGGGAGTAAGAAGAGAAAGAGGTAACCAGGTGGCCACAGTGCAGCAGAAGGTAAAGCCACCTGGACGCTCCTGATAAACTGCATTGGAAGGACACTAGGCTGTTGGGATAGGGCAGGGATAGGGCGAGAAAGGATGAGTGAGCCATGGTCAATGCTACATTTAGGATTTCAACCGCTTTCTGAGTACACTAGCAATTTATATTCTACTGGGGGATAATTTATTCCACTGAGAAACTGTTTAATACTTACTACATCATAGTGATAATGTACATACATAAAAATATTTTTAAGATAAGGAAATGCTGAGTGAAATATAATAGAAACAGAAATATCAAGTGGAAATTTAGAAAAGGACAAAAATTTCTTACCAACTATGGAATCAAATTGTATGTGCAAGGCATATATATAATATATATCTATTGATTCTGTAGGAATTAAAAGCAACTAATGTATTTGTTTAAATTTTAAATTATATAAGTGAATTCATTTTTATAAAAACATAAACAGTACAAATCAAAGTACTTTACTCCACAACTGAGTCCCATGTTGAAATTTGATCTCTCTCTCTCTGTAGGTTTTTTTCTATGTATTTATATACATATATTTGTATCTGTAGAATACATAGTTTTTTATATATATAAATTAAAAACATAAGTTGTGTCACAGTCTGTATTTTCCCCAACTGGTTTTTGTTTCAATTTAACATTAATTTTTGAGGAGATTTTCATCTGAGTGACCTATATCTAATTTAATCTTTTAAATTGTGTAACAATTTTCCAAATATGGGCATACATCATTTATTCCATTCTTACTGATAGAACTCTAAGTTGTTTCTAGTTTTCAGCTATTATAAATAACATCACAATGAACAAAATAGAATCAGAGACATAGAAACATGGAATAGACTGACGAATCTCAGAGGAAAGAGGGTTGGGGGGGGGGCGGAAAAGATTAACCAAAGAACTTATATGCATATATGCATTGCCCATGGACACAGACAATAGGGTGGTAAAGGCCTGGGGAGGGGGGGGGGGCGGGAACCGGGTGGAGGGGAGCAATGGGGGGAGCAAAGGGGAAATATCTGTAATATTCTCAACAATAAAAATAAATGACTGACTGACTGACTGAATGAATGAATAAACAAACTGCTAAAAATAATGTTGGCTGCTTAGCCAAATTTCGTGGAAATTCACTGATCTGTTAGGTATATTTGCATGAAATTGGTTAATTTCTACCGCCTCAGCTTTGACATCCATGGAGCAATGGTAATGACATTCCCTCTATTTTTCTCACAGGGAAGTAGTAGTTAAAGATCAATGGGACTTTGAGTGGGCAGGAAGAGGTGATGGGCACCTGGGGAGTGGGGCTCAGTGCTGCCCCTGGAAGATCAAAGAGTTGGGCTAACTCCTCAAGCCTCTTCTTCCTTCTGTTATTGCCCAAACCTGGATAGAGGCCACGGGTTGGGTAAAGGGACAGGGGTGGAGGTAGGGGAGGACAAGAGGGTAGAGAAAACGTGTTTTCAAAGAGAAAGGACTTTGGGTAAGCGGATGTGGTGCCCTCTTGGCTATAGTCCGGAAGAATTTGAATTTGTTTATCTCTCTTAGAATAGCAACAATACCTTATGGATGCTTTTTTCCCCCTCCAGGTTTCCAAGCCTGCAGAACTTATTTCCGGCCCTTCTTCTGTCTCCTCTTTTCTCTCTGCACCATGGCACGCTCCCCACTGGGTGATGCTCATCATTTTTTGTTGTGGAACCTTCAACTTTCATGCAAATCCCACTCTGCAGACGTTCCCTGCAGCTTTCAAATGCTCTATGTTCTTGGCAGTCACACCCTCCACCCCACACTCTGTGGTTAGTTTGCCAGTTTCTCTTCTTCACGTGGTGGGGGAACTGCCCCAGCTTCCCTTCCCCATGCAGCTCTGCCAGGGGAGGCCGCTCCACATGACAAAGAACCCGATCAGGTAGAGGCTGTGTAGAGCTAGCAGAAGGTAGCGAATTCACAGGAGGCAAAGAAGCTATTATCTGAAGACCTGAGTAGCCAGGAGAAGGGTCTCTGAGAAAGCACATTTTGAGTAGAGCATGCGGGAGAGGCTAAAACTTGGATTAGCAGAAAAGGGTAATACTGGCCAAAGCAGCTTGGTGCTCCAGGGGTGGAGTGTCGGATGGTTTGGGGAGAGGAGAAAAAGACTAGAGACAGGAGGTGATGGATATGGTTGAAGATCAAAATTGGGTTCATATTATGGGCCCATTAATTAATTACTAGTAGAATGATCTTGTGCCAACAGTATTCTTAGATGATGGCTCCTTGTCTAGGGTTCTCCAAGGCCCAATCTCAGATGCAGGAAATGAACCCAGACAGAGCGAGGGAGAAAGTTGTCCAGGATGAGGGTTGCTGGCAGTGTAGAGACTTACACAAGTCTCTTGGCAAATCAAGTTTCTCACAAATTTCACACCTGGAATTTTATGATCATTATGCATATTACTACATTGGCATCCCCTCCCCACCCCATTTTCAAATTTTATTTACAAAGCAGTGTGTGTGTTGAGGAAGGAAGGAGGGAGCGAGAAAGGGACAGCAGGAGAGCCTTCCACAGTATTCCCTGTGGGAGGGAATTGGTCTGTGAAGCTCTGGAAGTTACTGCACAGCCCCCTGCACAGTATACAGTGCCATTTAATAAAACCATTTTGTTAAAGGCTAGAAAAAAGAAATTAAATTTTCCCGAGCACTCGTTGCCACTGTAAATATGGGAAAGTCTGTTATCAAATAGCAGTTAAGGAGATGCCAAGGGGGAACATTGTGACAGAATCTCAACCAAATATTGATATGAACATATTTTTGTTTATGTGAAAATATGTTCCTTCTGGATGGGAAAGGAAACTGTAAGGAGAGAAACACAAACAACACATTGAAGAGATGTCGAGTGGGAAAGCTGTTCATCTGCCAGAGCAAGACACCCCTCTTCGTTCTGTGAATTTCCTGGAGAGGTTGTCATGAAATTTACTTACACAAGTGGAAAGCCAAAATTCTTCCATTCAAGAAGAAATGACAGATTTTAAGGCTGTTATTTGGTAAAATTGAAAGCACACAATTTGGTTATACTCTGAGGATGTCTTTTGATTGAATTATCAGGGCTTTTTTTTTTTTAACCCCAGAGAAAAGGCTAAGAAAGTGATTTCATTTTTAGGAAAATGTGTATTCATGTATTAACCTATAGAAATTTATATTTGATATCATTATTCTTGTTTCCCAAAATTTGACATATATATATTTTTACTAGAGGCCCAGTGCATGAAATTTGTGCACAGGTAGGGTCCCTAGTGGCTGCTGGCCGGGGCCTCCCTTCCACAGCTGCTGGCTGCCAACCAGGGCCTCCCTTCAGTCGGCACTGCCCCCTGGTGGTCAGCGCACATCATAGCGAGCAATCAAACTCCTGAGGGGACACTTTGCATATTAGACTTTTATATATATAGATTGATTTCAGAGAGGAAGGGAGAGATACATCAATGACGAGAGAGAATCATTGATCAGATGCCTCCTGCACACCCCCCAACTGGTGATTGAACCCACAATCTGGGCATGTGCCCTGACCAGGAATCGAACTGTGACCTCTGGGTTCATAGGCCAATGCTCAACCACTGAGACAAACAGGCCAAGCTTGGTTAGAACATATTGTGTGTGTTCAAAAGAAAGAAAGGAAGTTAAGAAAAGGAAAGAAGGAAGGAAAGAAGCAATCATTTGGTTGTTGGAGTTTACCATCTTTTATATTTCTTATCTTTCTATATTTCTGCATTTGCTTACCGCCTCCCCAATAAAATAAATAAAATCATTTATCAATGCTTTATCATATATTCCAGGCACTATTCTAAGTACTGTATGCATTCCAGCTCTTTAATAGCAACAATAACCCTATGAGTTTGTTACTATTATCACTTTATTTTTTAGTTGAAGAAATTGAGACACAGAGTTTAAGAAATTTTTCTAGAGTCGGCTAGTAAGCATTAAATGGGGTTTCAAACCTGGGCCATCTGACTCCAAAAATCCATGGTTTTCATTGCTATTCAACATTTGAGAATTTTAATAAGGTGTATTGACTTTTTCCTTATTTCTATTTATTATTAATTAATTTAATGCACATGTATAGTTAGCTATGTATTTATTAGCCTTTGGTTCATCATTAATTGCTCAGGTAGCCATCTTTGCAAACTCTTTAGTAGTAAGACCTGCATTCCTTGTATGCATGAGTATGAAAAATAAGAAGACATAGTCTCTTTGTAATTTTCAGCTTTTATAGAGAGATGTGTTGGAAGGAATACAAATAAGAACAAACAAATAAACAAGAAAGAGAACAACAACAAAAAAATTCTATAGGGTCAGATAGACCTGAGTCTGAATCCTAGCTCTGGCTCTTGGGCAAGTTATGAATCTCTGCTTAGTTTTGCCATCTGTGAGAAGGGTACACTGATGCATTTCTGTACATTAAGTACCTGCTGCATCATTAGAGAAGTAGTTTAGCACCATCATGAAAACCTTGGTTTGGAGTCAGACAGCCCATGTCCATGTCCTACTGAGTGTGTAAATTTGGATAAATTAATGTGAGAACTAAATGAGATAATGTTGGCAGTATGTCTGGTACATAATGAGAGCTCCAAGGGTTGTAGTTGTGATGATGCTAATGTTAGTTCTGCTTTACTTCCTCTACCTCAATCCATTCCTTACCCCCTCATCCTTTAGGGAAAAACTGGCATGCTTGTGTCAATAGAGGTTTTCCCTCTTCTTTTACTTTTATTATGGAAAACTTTAATAGTCAATTCAACATTTTTAGTGTACATTTCTGTGAGTTATGCTAGATGCAAGTAGTTGTGTAACCACAATGATGAGACATATAACATTTCCAGCACCCCCAAAAGTCTCATCTCTTCTGCTATGTCAACTCCTATCCCAACCCCCAGGCCTTGCCAACCACTGGTTTATTTTCTGTTCCTATCATTTTGCCTTTTCCAGAATGTTACATAAATGAAATCATATAGCAGGTAGTATTTTGAGTCTGGTTTCTTTCACTTAACACATTGCATTTGAGTTTCATCATAAATAGAGTTTTAATTACTTTTACAAATATATACCTTTCCCCATCCCCCACCCCTCTGCTGCATCATGCTGATGGTGATAGATGCACTAATTAAGGGTGTGAAATCTCAAGAGTCTCTTACACTCACAGACTATTCTATTCTTTTTGGTTCACTGAAGTGCCAGCAAAAAACCCAACCCAAGCTAAATTGCAACAAAACCACAAAACACTGTGCTAACAGTTTTAACAAATTTAGAATAGTGTCCCCGACAAACAAAACCTTAATATTCTCCTTCTACTTTTTGCACACTTAAAATAAAATAAAATAAAAATTATATCACTATTCTGATAACCCCTCCAATTTACCCCTTATTTTACAGGAATCCTTTCTTTAGTAACTTGGTCACACAATCTTCGGCATCTAATTTGACTTCAATGTCCTTGGATACCATTTTGAGCTACTTCTATCCTCTTGTATTTAGCCATAATGGGATTTATACATTCACGCTGACTCCATACATACTAGTTGGCAATGGATTGAAATGAAACCTGCTGAGGTGAATCCGTTGACAGTAGGAACTCAGGAAGACCAACGGGCTTAGAAAAAATGGATCATGGTCTTTTTCATGCTTTTTTTCCATATTTAACTGTTAGAGACTCCAAATCTTGGCTTCCCTACACTTATTGCCAAGTCTTAAACAAGCAGGTAGAGAAGAAAGGGACATATGGAATTGGTGTTTTCTTTCTCTGTACTTGAAGTGAGGAATAGGAAGGGAAGGTTAGAGATGATTAAAATGGAATGGATATAGAAAAGTTTGGGGGAATTAAAGCTATTAAACCTTTTACTGATTTATTGTAACGATTCCTCCAAACCACGATTCCAAACTTCAAATATGTTTTCATTTCTAAGTCTTAAGTTCTCACTTTCATGCTTTTCTGCTACAGAAATTGTTAGTTGTTTCCCAATATCTATTCTGATGTCAAAGCAGTCGCCCAGTGGTAGGATTGTTCATGCAACAAGTAATTTCGGGTGCCTATTAGGCATAGTGCTGGATGTAGACAATCCAATGATAAGTAAAATAGCCAAACCTTGTCCTCATGGAATTTATGTTAGTGGGATTTTGTGAATATCTTATAAACTCATGATAACTTTCCCAAACCCTAAGGGTGCCGTGATAGCAATGTACCACATAAGCACTTTCCAAAATATAACACTCAGTTTTTGAAAATTAAATTTATTAGGATGACATTGGTTAATAACATTGTTTCAAATGAACAGTCCTATAATACATCATCTGTATATTGTCCAGTTTCCTTCCACCTCCATATGTTTGACCCCCTTAACTTTCTTCATCTTCCCTCCATCTCCCTTCCCCCTGATAACCCCCATACTGTCATCTGTGTCTATGAGTTTGTTTTGCTTGTTCGTTTGTTGCTTTCTGTTCTAAATCCCACATTAGAGTAAAATCATATGGTTTTTGTTCTTTCCTATATGACTTATTTTGCATGATATTCTCAAGATTGATACATGTTGCAAATGGTAACATTTTATCTTTTCTTATGGCTGAGTAGTATTTCATTGTATATATGTACCACATTTTCTTTATCCAGTCATCCATCAAAGCACACAATTTTTTTTTTTTTATGTCTTGGAGTAATGCTGCAATGAGCATAGAGGTACATATATTTTTACAGATAAATGTTTTCAGATTTTTCAAGTAGATACCCACAGACGGATTGCTGGGTCATAGCATAGCACTAGCCTTAACTTTTGGAGGAACTTCCATACTGTTTTCCATAATGGCTGTACCCATTTACCCAACAACAGTGTATGAGGGTTTCTTTTTCTCCATAGCCTCTCCAACACTTATTTCTTTTGTTATTGGAATAGCCATTCTAATGGGTGTGAGGTGATATCTCATTGTGGTTTTGATTTGCATTTCCCCAATGATTATTGATGCTGAGCACCTTTTCATGTACCTGTTGGCCATCTGTATGTCTTTTTTTTTTTTTTTTTTAATGACTATTCAGGTCCTTTGCCCATTTTTTAGCTATGTTATTTGGATTTTTTTTTTTTTTTTTTTTTTTGCCATTGAGTTATATGAGTTTGTTGTATATTTTGAATATAAATCCCTTATGTGGTTTGCAAATATTTTCCCCCATTCCATGGGCTTTCTTTTCATTTTGTTGATAATTTCCTTTGCTGTGCTGAAGCTTTTTAGTTTGATGTAGTCCCACTTGTTTCTTTTTGCTTTTGGTATCAAATCCAAAAATTTATTGCCAAGACCAATGTCAAGGAGCCTTGTTCCTATGTTTTCTTCTAGGAGTTTTATGGTTTCAGGTCTTACTGTTAAGTATTTAATTCATTTTGAGATGATTTTTGTATGTGGTATAAGATAGGTGTCCAATTTCATTCTTTTGCATGCAGGTATCCAGTTTTCCCAACACCAGTTATTTTTTTTATTTTTATTTTTTATTGCTTAAAGTATTACAAAGGGTATTACATATGTCTCCTTTTTTCCCCCGCCCTTGACAATCCCCTGGACTTTTTAACAATATTAATTCTTCCAATTCATAAACATGGAGTATTTTTCTATTTAATTGTACCTTCCTCAATTTTTTCATTAATGTCTAAATCTTTAAATTGTCAGTTAAAGAAATTCCTGCATATACAGAAGATGTAAAACCTATTTTATGTCATTATATCTCATTCTTTTCTTATACGGACTCATTCCCAAAGGGATCTGTGGTGACTTATGAAATACAGCATGTACAATAAGATAAGCACACACAACAACAATAAAGCAAAAGAAAAAAGTGGTTTCTTTTTAATGAAAAAAAGATTAAATAAACTGAAAAATTGGAGTAAAGTTAGAATAAAGATTTGCGAAGTTAGAATCCCAAACGCATACCATAAACACTATATTTTATACAGACGCATGGTCACAAATTTAGATTAGTGATAGGGCACAAGATTTGTCCCATGGCTTGCAACAAATACCATAAAAACTGAAGAGGTGTTTGGAAGAAGCAAAATTGTTCTTGGTACTGAGACTTAGGAGAAATATTCATCTATAAGTCCCTTGAGAAAATAAAGTTGATGTTAAGACAGATAGATAGATAGATAGGTAGATATTCATTTCTATTGTCAGACTACAGGGTAGTAACGTGAACATGGGAAGTTTGTAAAGAGGACATTTATGAATACCTTTGTTTTCCATTGTTCTCTGATAACACCATGTGTACCCATATGGCAGACTTATCTAGACACTTAACCTGTAAGAATGAGGGATATGGCTCCTTGAGAGCACTAGAAGACAAACAGAGAGCTTCCCAATGTCCGGCCCAGTCCCAGGAGCTCTGGCTATAGGAGACAGCTCTACACTTGCTCTTCCTTCCAGGCCCCGGGGAGAGAGACAATTGGTTACAGCACTGCAGGTGACCTAAGTTGTCCTGGCCAGTCAACTGCTGCAGACCTCTTCTACTCAGGGACCTGCCCTCCTTCTGTCTGTTGCTCCTGAGATTCTGCTTAGGCCTTCATTTTCATGAGACCGTTCACTCTAATGGTCATCAAAACCTCTTCATTGACTTCTACCTCATGTCATTCATCCTGATTTGTAGTTGTTGACATGTTACTCAGCATCAACATCTCCCATGAGTCATGGGAAAAAGGCTTTCCTCAGTTTCATGCTAAGTTCTGAAATAAGTCAGAAACAAGTGATTTTTTTCTCCTCCCTTCCTGAAGACCTACGGTGCACTTCTTCACTAGCTTGATATTTTAGGTTATGAAGTCCCTTTTTTTCTTAGGAACGTGCTCCAAGTTCCCACAAGACTCATCTAAACCCAATTTAGATGCAGAAGGGACTGTTCTGCACGCAAACTATCCATTTCCCTAAAGCTCAGACAAGACCATCATATCAAGCTTGATAGCCCTGACCATCTCTTCTTTGGGACAATGAGTATAGCCATGGTTTTCTTCCCATCTGTTGGGAGGTCTTATTCCTACAGGTCTACCATCACTTCTAACTAATTCAGTTATTTCATATCTAAGCAGGCTCATCAAGCCCACACATCCATTAAAGCATAGCTAGCCCACCACACCTGCCCACCTAAGTGGGCCAGAACATGTCAATATTCACCCAAGTAGGCAGTCAATAATCATTTTTGAGTGTCTTCTATGTCCCAGACAAAACAGTGATAAAATGACTTAGTCCCTTTTTTTAGAGATTACATTCGAGTAACAGTTTTAGTGGGTGAACAGATCAGACTCTCTCTGGGAATCACTAGATACAGAATTTCAGGATGGAAACTTCTTTGGTCTCTGATTTAGGCAGGTTCACCTGAGCAAATATGTCATAGCTTCAGTATAGTAGCATTTTTCACTGCTTCTTAATTCTAAGTTGGTGGTAAATTTTTCCATCTAACTCATACCCCTTTCTCATTCCTGATGCCTGGTTCCTTTCAGTCTGGCTGTGTAAATGAGGATGACAACTCAATGTCCTTTACAGAGAGCAGCAGTTAGGGACATGTGTGCATTAGAGCCAGAATCAGAGTCCTGGCACTGGGAATGACCTTGGCAGTTTATTCATCCTTATTAGGACTCAGTTTCCTCCTGTGTAGCATGGGTGAAAATAATGGCACCTTTCTCCTTTGTGAGATGAAGGCACTCAATAAATAGTCTTTATTATTATTCCTTACTAGCAATCATTGTATTATAAAAATGAAATGAATCTTAGAAATCATCTATTTATACATAGTTGATAGCATCTTTGACAAAACTCCCCCCCCCCACCCCCCAAACTGAACAAAAGGCATGCAATTGCACCTAGACCTGACTGCACACATTACCTTAAGTATTTCAGGTTGAAAAATACTGGAGACCTAAGTAGTTTAAAAAATAAGCTTGAATTGTGCACCTATTAAAATCATGTTTCCTGACAAGCCTCTAATGAAAGTAAAAATAGCTATAAAAGAGTCATTTACACCAAGCTGATTCATATCCTACTTAAAAGTGACCATGATTTTTATGCCAGTCATTAACCTGGTTTCTATTGCAGACAAGAAATGGCTTGAATAAAGAATATTCTCATCCATCTCTCTTCTCAAGACATATACTTTATTATTTAAAAAATACTTTTATTGATTTCAGAGGGAGGAAGGGAAAGAAAGAGAGAAACATCAATGATGAGAGAAAATCATTGACTGGCTGCCTCTCACACACCCCCTACTGGGGACTGAGCCAGCAACCTGGGCATGTGCCCTAACTGGAATCAAACCTTGACCTCCTGGGTCATAAGTTGATGCTCAAACACTGAGCCCCACTGGCTGGGTCAAGACATACTTTAAAGACGATGACTATATATTTTAAGTACCATGTGTGCCTATATAGAAGTATTCATGGAACATGTGTGCATTAGTTATGCAGTAAAATTTTTGAATATTTCTGTTCTGACCTAGAATTCACTAAATCCACCTTCTTCATTTTATAGACAAAAGAAGACCAAAGTTACAGTGTCACATAGTTTGATGATGGCAGGATCAGAGCAAGAACTCAGGTTTCCCGATTCTTACTCCAATGCTCTTCTTTTGAATCGGCCACTGGTGGCCTCTGTGGATATCTGCCAAGCTGTGACAGAGGCCAGAACCAAGTGGCAAAAAGCCTCACTGTGTAAGTAGTGTATAAAAGCTACCAATTCCCAACCCCTCTCTGAAGTCGCATCGCTTTGCAATGTGACTGCAATTTCTCTTTTCAAGAGATAGAGTACCATCCTGACTCCTTGAAAGGGGGTTTAGCCATGTGACTTGTTTTGACCAATAGAATGTGGCAGAATGAGACAGTTGTGAGCTTAGGCCTTTAGAAGTTTTGAGCAGTCTAGCCTTTGGAAGATGAGAGACTATGTGGAGCAGAGACTAGCTGTCCCAGCCTCCAACAGATTCAGCAGCTGACCATAGATGCCATAGCCCAGCCTAGACCAGAACTTCCCAGCCAAGCCCAGCCACCGTACTGACTTCCAGAACTGTGGGCTAAATGTGTCTCAAGCCCTCAAGTCTTCAGGTATTTTATTGCATAACAAAAAAAAAATGCATATCACATTAACCATTTTAAGCCATGTCTCATTCATCAGTAGCGTTGCAAATTGGTGTCTTTTCCCTCCCATTTTAAGTGAGAAAACCACTTAAAATGAAAGTTACAAATTCCAAGGAGGCAAAGGAGAATTGGCACTTACAGCATCTTTTCAAATAAGGCCTGGACACTTGCCCCCTTCCCTGGTAAGACCTCCTGGTGCCATTTGACATAGCGCTCTGATGTTCATTCATTTCTCTTCTCCTTCTCACTGAAGACAAATCCAAACACTGTACATTACCTACCACTCTCCCTTTGTCCTTTATCACCTCTCAGGGGTGAGATGCATCTTTCCCCCTTCAGAGTCCTTTTTTTTTAGGGTTGCTATTCATTGTGAAGCAGTATCACTTGTGACTGACTCTAGTACTAGTTAGTAGTTCAAAATATTCAAAAATTTTACTGCATAACTAATACACACATGTTCCATGAATACTTCTCTAGAGGCACACATGGTACTTAAAATATGTAGACATCATCTTTAAAGTATGTCTTGACCCGGCCAGTGGGGCTCAGTGGTTGAGCATTTACCTGCTCCTTTGGTGAATGCCTTACAGAGACGTCCTGTGCTCCTGTAGGCAGGCAACTGAGCTAAGGTGTATTTCTTTCTAGAGAAGTATGTATTCATTGTGACCTTTTCCTGCTATTCTGCCCACTCCTGGAGCACTGTGTGTGCTCTGATGGTGACCATGGCCCTAAGCCAGAGGGAGGGAAGTCTCACCATATTGTTGTCAGAGTAGATAAGCAGTGGGGCACATAAAAGGGAAGTGCTCCAGGATTTGTGGGCTGCTTAGGCTCAAAGATGCTCTCTTCTGATCCAGCTAACGGGGACTAATGGAAGCAATAAAACCCATGCTCATTAGTGAATCCCAGGCTTCCAGCGCCCTGGTAGGAGGGTGGCTGAGCAACAAGCAGACTGTAGTGGCTTTTACTTCTTTCTTTAAGACACACACACACACACACAGACACACAGACATATACACAGAACGCTGTCTTGCTTTAAAGGTGTGACAGCTTTCAGGAGTAAGGTTGCTGCTGTACAAGATTAATAGAAAATGGTGACCAGTGGCTCTCATTCCCATGCTTTTTTGTTTTTACATCTTCAAGCCTGTTCCATGCTTTTATTTGCAGCTAATGGGAATATCCACCAACCCATATAGAGCACCTGATGTGTGCAAGGCAATGTGTAAAGTATTACCATGAGGGCACAAAGGGGGACCATAAACAGCCTGCAAGGTGCTAAGAGCCCATGAAACAGTAGAGCAAAATGTCTAAGCAAAGAAGTGAAGTATAGAAACTGCTATTCAAAGGGAGATGTCATGGTGGTGGATCAGAATGTTTCTTTTCTTTATTTTGTTGATGTATGGACTCTCCATTTTCTTCCTGATTATAATGTTTGTTTGTTTTTCTTTCCTGACTTATTGCTTTATTCTCTGCCAATCAACTCTAACACCTATAGATTGACTCAGCAGGGATGGAAACCTCAGGAGACGGGGTCCATTGGATACGGTGGTCCAGGATCAGGGAGATTAGAACAACAAGATTAAACACTGCTTGAGAGACAAGTGCAATAAAAAAACCTGAGAAACTGAGTTGGTCATCCAGCATGTACTCTGGATGGAGAAACTATGTCTCTAGCATTTGCCTTTGCTGCTTTTCCCTTGCTACCTTTCACTCTGAAGGTAATTCCTTCTCTTTCATCCTAATGGAGTCATATTGAGCTCTTCTTCATGAGGCATAATGCTCTTGGGACGTGCTCTCTTCTTTCATTTGAACAAGTTATCAGAACTCTCCTGGAAAAAACTCCAGGACCAACTCAGCCCCAGGTAAATCCAGGTGAATTAGAAAAACAAAACAAAACAAAATCAGACCAATTCTAACGTCACACCTTTCTCTCCCAACTGCCCCATTGCACACACCAAGGAAAGGCTAAATTCATGTTTCTGGTTACCCAATAAAGTTGATTAGAAGGACACTGGGTGGTGAGTTCTATGAGAGAAAATGCAAGAGAAATTAAAGGAGTCTTGGATGCTCTGGTGAGGTTCCCCCAAACTGGGAATCAGTTAAGGTGTGGGATTTGGGGTACCCTGCTCCTACACAATGCCCAGGGAGGTGGGAGAATCTCAGAAGGCAACAGCCAGCTTGATGACGTTTGCAGTAGCTTCCAGAATTGGCTGAGGTCCTCATGCCACAGCGTTGCCTAGCTGCATTGAGGTGACATGTCTTTCCTGATCATTTCTAGGGGAACAATTTATACTGTAATCTGTGGTGAGTGGTACCCTCCAGAGCTGGTTATCACAGTAGCCCTATTCGGGACCACCTGGACAATGAGCACCTCAGAGGAAACCAGTGCAGTAAGCTCCCACTACAGGCTGTCTCAGACCTTGACACCCCCTTAGGATTCCTGGGAGAGTGTGATGGTGAGGACTAGTAAAGACTAAGATCCATTTCTCTATAACCCAGCTGGATGAGCACTAAAGCAGGCCAAAGTTGATTATCAAAGTAAGAAAGATATCATATTTGTTCCTTTTAAGTTTTTCAACAGAAAAATTTTACAACTGTCCCATAAGTGTTCCTCAATAGGAATTCTAAATGATACTTTTGTTTCCATATTTGCTGCTCATTCAAAGTAGGAGCCCATTGGCTAATGATGAATTCAGATCATGACCATCCTTTTTCATAGCCACAAAAAAAAGACACACACAAAGAAACACCCCAAAAACACCATGGACCATTTGGGAGAAAAATGATGTCTCAGACGAGCAATAACATGGATGAAAATTATATGGCTTCTGTAATCAAATTTATGGTTTTCCAGAGTTTAATATACAAGGTGGGAGACAAAAGTAGATTTACAGTTATTTGTATGAAAAATAATACAATAATTAATTCATAAAAATACAAGAATAAACTGGCCCAGCCAGCATGGCTCAGTGGTTGAGCATCGACCTATGAACCAGGAGGCCACAGTTTGATTCCTGGTCAGGGCACATGCCCGGGTTGCCGGCTCCATCCCCAGTGTGGGGTGTGCAGTAGGCAGCCAGTCAATGACTCTCCCTCATCACTGATGTTTCTATCTCTCTCTTCTCCATTCCTTCCTGAAATCAATAAAAATATATTTTTAAAAAAGAATAAACTGTTTTACATACTCAGAACTGAAAGCCTACTTTTGTCCCACCCTGTATTATTGATATTACTACTATTCACAGTTTTCAGATATTCTTTTCTATGGCCCACATATATTTATATATACATCTATATCTATCTGTCTGTCTGTCTGTCTATCTATCTAATCTTGTTGGAGCCAAGAGTATAAAGAATGTACTTGCCAAAGGTGCCATAACTTAGGGTGAGTGTTAAGTAACAATAATAATGGCAGTAGAAGCAATGGCTACAGCCAGTCAGTAGATGCAGCATACAATTTGAAGTTTTAACTTTCTTTTATAGCTAAACTATATACTGTTATCAACTTTCTCCACTTATTTCTGATTATTTCACCTTCCAAAACACAGCGGGACAGCACAGATGATATCCATTCATCTTTCTGATTTTGTTAAGCGCTCAAGCTAGTCATTATAGGATGCAGGACTGGATCTCAGCCACCCCCACACTAGCTGTGTCATTGTACTCCTTCAGGTCAGCCTGAAATACACACTTCTTCCAACTCTCTATGGTGGGGAGGAGACTTCCGCAAGCAGATGTCCCCTGCCCTAGACTACTCAACAAGCCAACAGTGAAAACCTATTCTTGTGCCCTGATGAAGTGCAAAAGAGATGGGGTTTAGTGAGGTGGGCAGGAGTTGGCTCTGACAGACTCTTCTTCAGCCAGCTTTCTCAATTTGGGCGCCATTACCATTTGGGTGTGATAATTTGACTGGGACCTTCCTGTCTATTGTAGAATGTTTAATAGCATCCCTGGTCTCTAGTCACTGCTAGCAGATATCCTGAAGCAGTCCCCTGCCGCACTTACTTCAATAGAAAATGTCTCCAGACATTTCCTGGGGTGCAAAGTCAACCCCAGTTGAGAACCACTCTTTTATAGCAATGTTCCCAGTCCCAAAGTCAGTTGCAATAAAATTTATAAACAATTCAGCTTCTAAAGACCAAATTTGTATTTATTCCTCTAAAAAATTGCTGGTTGTTACTGACCAAGATATTTCTTGAATGGGGGAGACAGTGGTGATGTAACAGCTTTGGGAATGAGCTGTGTTCTTTGTCCTGCTCCAGCCTGCAGTGTGCTACCTGATATGGACCAACGTGGCTGTGATGTTTAGGAGTAAATGCAGGGCTTTGCTTGCTCTAATTCTGAGGGTTTGTCAAGACCTGGCCGCACCAGCCACCCACATTGGTTTCCCACAGATCCATCACCTGAGTAGCAGCAGAAAAAAGAAAGCTTGAGTAAAAACTGCTGTTCCACAGCCAAAACAATTCTTGGTTTGACACAGTCAGCTGGAATGGAGAACGTTTTTGCTTCTTCACCTTCCATCATCCCAACCAACAGAAGAAAACCATATCTCATAGGAGAAATGTGTTATGCTGATCATTTCAACTGAGGGTATCGCACAAAGAATATTTAGTAATTAGTCCTATAGAAGCTAAATTTGATTGGAGATGTTAGTTAGAAAAGCTGGAATTGCCTCTCCATTAAAAAAAAGAAATATTTTTAAAAATGTTCGTCTGTGTTTAAGCTGCCATCTCCATTGTGACACCTACTCAAAGAATAAACAAGTTCAATGTCTCTGGAATATCCTGGTATGCTAGTAATGAGTGTCTTTGGCACCAATAAATTAGACTAAAAAGAAAGCTGAGAGAAAAGGGACGACTTATACCAAATGACAGTGTGATGATGTTCTTTCCTGAAGACTAAATAAAATGATTCTCAAAGTAGCAGCCAGGACCTTGTTTTGTCTCTGACCTTGAATCCCCATAGAGAAGTCATGGTCTCCATGCTCAGCCTCTAAGGTTTGCAGATGCAGGTCTGGATCAATGGTTCCCAGGCTTGGCTGGGAATTTATTTATCTAGGGAGTTTAAAATAAATCATTAGGACCACACTCAGAAGTTCTAATAGAGTTTTGGGTGTGGTATCTGTGAATATGTGTTTTTAGAATTTCCTCAGCTTATTCTGACATGCATCTACTTTGGGATCATAGAATAGACAGTGATGGTAATGGTAATGATGAAATCTACCCCGCATGGAGTTCTTCCTATGTTCCGGACCTGTGCTAAATATTTTCCATTCGTTAGCTCATTTCATTCTCATAATAATCCCTATTAATTACTATTATTGTTTCCATTTGAATATGAGGAAACTGAAGCTCACAGAGTTTAATTAAGTTGCCTAAGTTAATCCTGCAAATGATGCTGGGCATTCCAAAACAGGTGTGTCTGGAACTGGAGTTTTTAACACTATTATTCAATCTTTCCTCCCTACCATGTTTTGAACTGTAAAGGGGTAAGGGGCAGGGAACATACAGATGCAGCAAAGGAGGCCTCACTGAGAACCTCTGGAGTTTCAGTAGCTCTCTGAATCCAGGCCCGTTTCTCAGAGTGAAGGACCAGGTAGGCTGACAGGAGGATTAGGTGTAAAGTTGGTCTTTGTCAGATCTCAGACAAGGAGTCTTGCTGCTCCAGAAACACGGAATGGAGGTTACAGAACTGCCTGGGGGAAAGGGTTCTTAAAAATGGTATTTTTACTGAGCAGCAGAGAGAACATTTTCGTCTCTAAATATGCAGAGACACTACAGCAAGTATCACAAATTCATTCTGGTGATGCAACCAACAACACTTAATTATCAGCTCCACAAGCAAATTAGGTGAGAAAATTACTTGTCTTTTTATATTTATTTTATTTCTAAAAGAATTCAAAGAAGATAATGATTTAACTACCACAGCACATTACACACAGATTGCTTCTCTCCTTGACCTCTCTCCCCTCTCCCCCCTTTCCTTTAGCCACAGATACACCTGTTCTTTTGCTTTGCGGTTTGCGTGGACACCCAGTAAAGGAATCTGGGTGCAGTTTCTTGAGGAATCCACTGGATCTGTTGGAAAGCTGAGGTGCAGACAGTCTGTGAGAGGGTTAAGTAGCAGGACCAGAAGTACATTCCTGAGTGTGTTTACCTGAGTGAATCTTATTTACAAGGCATGAGGCTACTTTCCTAAGCTGGCTTTGAGCTGCCCCACTCAAGCCACGTATCAAGGGTGACTTTTGAATGCTCTTTGTACAAGTTATGTCACTGATACCAACATATAGTTTCCAAGTTCTAGCTCCATACTTCTTTCCAGTGAGGCATTGTTTTGGGGTTGAAGAGCTCTCATGGCTTTAGGGAGCCTACAGAATAACTCCCACCTTGCAACAGGCAGGACGAAGGCCCACTACTCCCCATGAAATCCATATTCTCCTTCACTGTCTCACACACCACGTGGCTCTCTTCCAAAGGGATCATTCTGAGAGCTTCTGGAAGGGAAGCTATGGCCTCTTTCCGAATAATCTCTGAAAGCATTGAGGTTTCAATATTTCACTCAATATTTTGGGGACAGTTATTGAGCAGTTTGTTTTCTTCTAGTTTCTGCACTTTATAAGCCTCTGTGTTCTCCATCAGTGTGTCTGATCAGTGTGGAAATAAAGTGATAGAAGGAACCTGGTTGAGGCTCTCGGCCCTTCAAATACAGCAACCAGTAACCCCTGTACATCACTGCTGGCCCTACCAGCAGTTACGCCCTCAACAATTTTGGTTCTCCAGCTACAAAAATTAAAACAACTAAGGGATTCTAGAGTTTGTCTAGTCTAGTATTTCCATAATCAAATGCCAGGAACGAGGTTGGCCACACAAACCAGTGCAGTAGGCAGGAGGGGACGGTGTGAACTGCAGAGCATGTGCCTCATCTGCAGAGAGAGTCAAGCTCAGCTCCATGGGAAACATGACTTGCTTGTCAGATCTTTCCACTAAACTTCAGCAATCTGGACTTTTTAAAGTGATAAATTTCACAAATTTTTAATGTTAGCAAACAAGTCAAGTTTCAGAAAAATACATTTTGTGGGCCAAACAAAACATGTCTACAGGCAGGATATAGTATGAGGACCACCAGTGCAACGTATGCTCTCATTCAATGTTTAAGAATGATTCTTAAGAGGTTACAAGGTTACTTAGCTGGTCACAGAATGAGAGCCAAGATCTGGTGTCCAAACTGTGGGGCAAGCATTCCTTCCTTTATGTTTTACCCTTAATTTGCTTAATTTTTACCAATTCAAAATTTATTTCAGTGGTAAAGGGACACTTCCCATGTGCAAAGGACTATGCTATATGTTTGAAATTACCAGAAAGGTAAACAAAAACACCTCCTTTCCCTTCTAAAAGATCGGTATTTCTCTCAAGAAATGGCAGAGAATTATGACTCACAATAATGTATATTCTCTGTGCCAGGCATTTTATACCCAGTATTTCAAGGAATCTTAAAAAGAAAAATCCTAGGAGGTCAGCATTGTTCACCATCTTCTTCCAGTTGAGATTATTTAACTCATGTTAATATGTTTCCATGTTTTTCTACTAGACCATACAATAATTGAGGCACCAAAACATAGCATTCAATAATGCATGCGAGAAGAACGATAATCACTGTAAATAATAAAATATAAAGAATATGCAAAGTTATTGACAGGACATGGAGGCACCAGAGTGAGAGTAAGTTTGATTAAGGAAAGCTTTCTGGAGGAAGGTGAGCTATAACTTGGGGCTGAATGTTGGACACCTGATAAGGACTGGTTGGTTATTCTTAGCCTCTGAGCAGGTCAGGCAAAGGAAATCTATTTGGCTACTCTCTAAATACAGTTCCTGATGACTCAGAAACTGGGGGTGATGTAGCAGAGGCAATTTAAAATCATAAAGCTGGAGGTGCCCCTGGGAACCAGCCTGCTGCCTCAATAGGGGGGATGAGAGTCTATAGGGATCCAATGATTTATCCACGATGACCCGGGCCTGGATGCATTGGCTCTGAGCACACCTGCCTTCCTGTACAGCACACAGATCCTTACCACCTGACCCCAGCTTCCACATACTGATCCAAGGCCCAATTTCCATCTCGAATTGACTTTGTTCCTTTAGAAGCACCAAACATTTGACATTTATCATAAAAGGTCTGAACTATTCATCTGACAATTAAACATCCTCTGGGGGTATGCCAAAGGCTTGGTATTTATGTTTCTGCTTTTATTCCTTCTCTTTGGTAACCCTTCCTTTGCCCCAGTGTTTCAGAATACACCAGTTAAAAAGTCTGTGTTCTGATACACTGGCTCAGGCCATATGAAAAACTGGTTTGTGGAAGAAAGGCTATTTATTTCATTTTCATCAAATCTATATATGCTACAGTACCATTTCCTTTGGTTTTTCCAGGGTTAGAACTCTTGGGAGATTGCTATTAGGATTTTCCCATTTTCTCTCTCTTTCTCCTACACTCCCCACCCCCAGAAGCACAGTGTCTAGTTTATAGCCCTTTCTACAATTTCTACTTATTATGACTTGATGGATGGGTAACATATCCCAGGACAAGCACTGAAGACCAATTCTCCAGTAAATTACTGGTGAGAGAAATTAGTGCTTCCATCCTGAATGTGTTATGAAAGGTTTTTTTAGTTAGATAAAGAGTATATTTCTTCATACCAGCTAAGCAGAAAACCAGGCTTAAATTAAGAGGTGCATGATAATTGAAGATTTGTGGAAAAGCACACATGGATGTTCTCATTTTGATTAAATTTGCTTTAAATGCTACACTGGAGATCAGAATTGGTTTAAATGATAGTTTTATTAGAAAGTTATATTTTCAACAGAAAGGACATAAAATGCATTTTAAATCCAGCTTCCCATGCCTAAGGGAAGCCAAAGTGTTTTAAGAAACAAAGATTGCCTATGTTTTCCCTGTCTCCTGGTGGCAGCTACTTACTTAAAGGCACGATTCTAGGAAGAAATAGGCTCTAGGGGACGAGCCTTGAGAATGGGCCTAAGTAATGGCAAGTATTAGATCTATCTTCCTTCATGGTGTCATTTTTGAGTCCTTAAAACACAGAGATGACATCCAAACTTCAACAGGATGTAACTCACAAAGGCTGAGGTGTTCCTCACTTTGTTCACTGCAGCATCCCAGCTGCTGAGACCAGTGCAGGGCACAGAGCAGGCACTCACACATGTGTGGTGCTTAAGGGACTAAACGACCAGGAGCCAAGATCAAGAAAGAATTAAAAATTTTTTGCTATTGAAAACCTCACTGTTAAATTTCTTCATTACAGCCCTGGCCAAGGGCTCAGTTGGTTGGAGCATCATCCCGTACACCAAAAGCTTATGCTTTCCATCCCTGGTTGGGGTGTGTATGGTAGGGAACCAATCAATGTTTTTCTCTCTCTTAAAAAAGAAATAAATGAAAACATATCCTCAGGTGATGATTAAAAAAGAAAATGTCTTCATTACAAAACTTTTTTTTTTGCTTTTGCTAAAAAGTTTTCCTTAGTGCTGCATAAATCTTGATCAGTGTTGCCCATTTTATACTGTGGTTTCCTGAGGGTAAGGACATGATTCATTCTGCTTCCACTGTAAAGTACTCACCACAGGATACCAGTAAAGTGCTATGGGTGCCTAGTAAATCATACTTAATGATAAAATAATACATGCAATTAAAATTAAATTCAGAGCAAGATAATGAAATTAAGTCCCCATTTAATAAAATAAGAAAAACCTAGGCCTTTCTGCAGTAGTATATTATGACTTCCTGGCTTATTATCATCTAGTTGGGAGATGTTTCTTAAGTTAATTTATTGCTAAGAATAATCATAGAAAACATTTCTTGATTTTTGCTGTGCCACATGTATAGTGCTAAGAATCAATTATATTCATGAGTTTATTTAAAGCTCATGACAGCCATTTCAGGGATGAGAAAATGTAGACTCTCAGAGGATAAGTAACCACCAATGCTACTTTCTTAGGAAGGGCTGGGAGTGGGGATCCAGGCTCAGCCAACCTGGTCCCAAAACCCAGTTCTAAGTCAAGATGCTACACTGCTTTACATGTTGCTCAAAGGGGTTAAAATCTAAATAAGATACAATTTTTATAAATGAGAGCAGAGTCAGGGTTTTTACCAGATTCTTGTCTCTCTCAGTCACAGACACTTTAATTTGCCCTCTTGGATAGAAAAGATGGAGTTACCCTTAGACTATAGGATCTGTGCATGTCCATCTTCTGTGTATTCATAATTAGCAAGTGTTACTCATATGCTATTAAATGTTGTAGCACCCTAGTCAGTTTTGCTCAGTGGATAGAGTGTCGGCCGGCGGAATGAAGGGTCCCGGGTTCTATTCCCATCGAGGGCACATGCCTGGGTTGCGGGCTTGATCCCTAATAGGGGGCGTGCAGGAAGCAGCCAATCAATGATTGTCATCATTGATGTCTCTATCTCTCTTTCCCTCTCTGAAATAAATAAAAATATATTTTTTAAAAAAATGTTGTAGCAATTTAAGTTTTTGTAGTGCTGTTCTTAATCCCCAAGAATGGGAGTTGCAATCATCCTAGATCTCTTATCTCTGCTATAATCTGTTTCATTAAAAGAAACATGGATACCAATTCCCATAGTCTTAAATCCTAAGTTCTCCATAAGAGACAACAAAGTGAGAAATTTGCCTTGCAATTCATAGAAAAAAATTTTTTTAAATATTCTCTTGAGATGTTTCTCTTCTTGAAGTTTCCCCAGCCTCAAGGGAATTCCTCCTATCTTTGTTTCTCTCTTGCTCAAAACCCAGCCTGGCTCTTCCAGATCTTACTCCTAGGTAATGATACCATAGTCTTTGGTATGAAAATCACTGTTCTGGCTTTGCCCAGCACCCTCAGTTCTATAGCTCTCCCCCACCCTTCCTGGTTCTGGTACACCAAGTTCCAAGTTGTACCAGACTTAACTGAACTGTACAAAGGCTGTTCAGGGAAAGAAGCTGTGAATAGTTATACTTAAAAATGTTTGTATGCCCTAACCGGTTTGGCTCAGTGGATAGAGCGTCAGCCTGCCGACTGAAAGGTCCCAGGTTCGATTCCGGCCAAGGGCATGTACCTTGGTTGCAGGGACATCCCCAGCAGGGGGTGTGCAGGAGGCAGCTGATCGATGTTTCTAACTCTCTCTTCCTCTCCCTTCCTCTCTGTAAAAAAATCAGTAAAGTATATTTTTTAAAAAAATGTTTGTATTATGAGGATATTTTTCCCATCTAATTCTGGATAGCTCCAAAGGATTTTGGCAATTGTATCACATGTATCCTGAGGTTAAAGGCTAAAAACCATACATATCTTATCTAATAAAAGAGAAACATGGTAATTAGCCGTACCTCCACTACCCTTCCCATTGGCTAATCAGGGCGATATGCAAATTAACTGCCAACCAAGATGGCGGCCGGCAGCCAGGCAGCTTGAAGCGAACATGAGGCTTGCTTGCTTCAGTGACGGAGGACTCCAACGTTCCCCGTCTGCCGCTGCCGGCCTCTGAGCTTGCACTCTGAAACATTGTTACAACTATAGAAGCTAAACAAAACCCCAGAAACCTACTTTCAGTAGCCGAGGCCTAAGAGCTGGAGCCAAGCCTCAGAGCTAAAGCTGGCCCAGAATAAAAAAGAAAAAGAAAAAAAGGAGTGGTTGGGAGCTTCAGTCACCGGCCAGCCTGAAAACAGCCCTCAGCCCCTCACCCAGACTGGCCAGGCACCCCAGTGGGGACCCCCACCCTGAAGGGTGTGTGACCAGCTGCAAACAGCCATCATCCCCTCATCCAGGCTGGCCAGGCACCCAAGTGGGATCCCCACACTGATCCAGGACACCCTTCAGGGCAAACTAGCCAGCCCCCACCCATGCACCAGGCCTCTATCCTATATAGTAAAAGGGTAATATGCATCCCAGCACTGGGATCAGCAGAGCCGCGAGGCCTCCCAAACCCGGGATCAGCGTGACAGGGGGCAGTGCCCAAACCCCCTGATCGCCCTTTGGCTCTGTGTGTGACAGGGGGTGGGGCCACAACCTACCTATCTGCCCTGCTCTGTTCGTGACAGGGGAAGGGGCCCCAACCCCCTAATCAGCCGTGCTCTGTGCCTGATGGGGGGAGCTCCCCAACCCCCTGATCACCCTGTGGCTCTGTGTGTGACAGGGTGCGGCGCCCCAACCCCCTGATCGGCCCTGCTCTGTGGGTGATAGAGGGCGGTGCCCCAACCCCCTGATCCGCCCTGCTCTGTGTGTGAGAGGGGGTGGTGCCCCAACTCCCCTATCGGCCCGACTCTGTGAGTGACGGGGGAGCTCCTCAACCCCCTGATCTGCCCTGCTCTGTGCATGATAGGGGGGAGCTCCCCAACCCCCTGATCGACCCTGCTCTGTGCGTGACAGGGTCCGGAGCCCCAACCCCGCTGATGGGCCCTGCTCTGTGCATGACAGGGGGCAGCGCCCTAACCCCTTGATTGGCCCTGCTCTGTGCATGACAGGGGGTGGTGCCGCAACCTCCCCATCGACCCTGCCTTGAGTGTGACAGGGGCCGGTGCCCCAACCCCCTAATCGGCCCTACCCTGAGCGTGACTGAGGGTGGCATCGCAACCTCCCGATCCACCCTGCTCTGTGCATGACAGGGGGCGCCAATCAGCCCTGCTCTGAGCCCGACCAGGGGCGCACCTAGGGATTAGGCCTGCCCTCTGCCACCCGGGAGCAGGCCTAAGCCAGCAGGTCATTATCTCCTGAGGGTTCCCAGACTGCGAGAGGGCACAGGCCGGGCTGAGGGACCCCCCCACTCCCCCGAGTGCACAAATTTTTGTGCACCGGGCCTCTAGTATATATATAAATGATCACATTTTAAAATCATTGCTAGAAAAACAAAAAGCCTAATATTTGGAGCTATCCTGCCAAAATATACTTGGCTTATTTAAAACACTTTCCAATGTGTTTTGGTGTTAAAATAAGAAGGTCAAATGTAAACATACTTCTGAGTCTCAACACACATGGTTTCCTTTATAAGACCCAAGCACAGTAATCTTTCCTGCACGCTTTCCCCAGGCCCCTCCACAAATCCTACATTAAAGACCACATCTTACTCATCCCCACGTACCAATTAGCAATATGTACATTAAGTTTATAAACTTTTGTATAATGTTCAGATTGACTCCACATTATGACTTCCTGGAATCCAATTGCACAAATAATATCACCACTGGTTCCAGCGGGCACCGGTGCAGCTTCGCGGGCATGGCTGTGGATGTCTGCAACCCTGCACTGCCCGCGGGGCTGCAAGACCGAGTCAAGCATGTTCTCTATGTGCCATGTGTCAAGGATGATATGTCAACCCATTACCCATGAAAACCATTCAGGGTCTGTTAGCAAATAGGGCCTGATACGAGTGGGTGTACAAGTGCTTTGTTGAGAGCAGCTGTTTTGATGCTGCATTTTGAGGAGGGCAGCTTCAAACAACCCAGAGATAACTAAATTGTATATTCACTCCTAGTTAACAGATACAATTAAAGCTAAGTCCCCGTTTGGGTTGCCCAGTGGCACAAACATGTGGTTTTTCCTTTTTCTCCCTAGTGGAGGGTCAGCATCAGGCATATAATTACACTTCCATAGACAGTCTGAACACTTTATCACAACATGCATTATGGGCTCTGAACTTTCCAAAAAATGGGTCATCTCCTCAAAATTACCTGTCAAAGTGGGAGTGCTTTCTGAAATATCTCTAAGTTTGACCAATATCCACTGTGGACTACTTAACAATGAACTATAGTTTTTTTTTTCTTCACATTTTCAATATCCTCCCTTTGTTGGAAGTTTTATAACACATTAGAGGCCTGGTGCATGAAATTCATGCACGGGTAAGGTCCCTAGGCCTGGCCGGTGATCAGGGCCGATTGGGGCCTTCTAGCTGCTGGCCTGGGCCTCCCTTCTCCGGCTGCTGGTTGGGGCCTTCCTTCTCGTTCCGTGCCACCCCCTGGTGGTCAGCACACATCATAGCGATTGATTGAACTCACGGTCTCCTGGTCGAACTCCCGAGGGGATACTTTGCATATTAGCCTTTTAAATATATAGATATTTGATCCCTCTTTCAAATGACAGCCCTTCAAATACTTTGAAACTGTTACAAAAGCTGTCCCTTTAGGACTACATTTTCCCCCTCGCTTGTGTTTTCAGTCTCTCAGTTAACACTGGATTGAGCTATTTTGTGATTTCTTTTTCTATTCTTATTAGTGTATCAAGACTACAAATTCTTGGATTCCCCAAATCCAGAGCCTCATTTCACAAAACCCTACCCAGTTCCAAAATCTCCTTGGCAATCAGTACTCATGTAACTCTGTAAATTCTTAGCAAAGTCCACATGGTGACTAGGCACACAGACACCTAAAATTTTAGTAACATTTTATGTGTTAAATGTGTTTTGTTTCTTGTCAGGTTATACATTATTCGAGGAAAAGGAATTTGTGTACCACACTGGCATTGCCTTATTGAAAGCCTATTGACTAAATAGGTAATCAGCAAATACTCAGTGTTTAATTAGTCTAGGGGTCTGATGCCTCAAACACTAGTGTAATGTCTAGACCTCAGTAAACCTCAATTTTCTCATTGGTGAGTATCAATTCTCATTTCAACAACCTCATACAGCTATTTTGAAGAGAGATGTAGTGAATTCCTTTAAAAATGATTTTAAGAGGTTAATTTTGTTTAGCAACTTTCTCCATTCCTATGGGATTATGATTCAAGCCCACAACACTCTCAGCTGTATTTGTCTCTCTCTGTCTCCTTTTCAGCAAAGAGATAAGCCCAGGCAATTGTTCTCAATGACATCAGGACGGTAGCTCTCAAGTTGCAAGGCCCAGAGTATTGTAGTCATCTGGATTTGGGGAATACACTTGGCACACATCTAAAGATCATACCATACGGATCCAAGTGATGTATTCAGATCGGGCCTATGACTACTTTACTCTTGGGGATAAGGGGTTATACTATGCATGGCAAGATCAGAAAGCCAGGGTGGAAGGCTAAATGAAATGACAATGTGATCTTGGTGATGATCAGGAAGAAGGAAACAGATTCAATATGGGAGCTGGGCAATCTCCATTTTAGAACTGTGGGACTGCTGGGGGCTTTTAAATGCTGACTAAGGTCTAGCAGGCTTCAATTGTGCAGTCTAAGGGGGTCCTTCTCTTACCTGTTGTTCTGATTGCATATCAAAAAGAAAATTCTTCCCCAAATTGTGAAAAACAAAATGAATGAATACCAATTGATCTTCAAGGCCCAAAGCTCTACTTGCTACTCAGAGCTGTCAAAATCAAAGAGCTTTAGGAAACGGTTTTTGTGTTTGTTTGTTTTTTGTTTTGAGAGAGGCTATTTCATTAGAAGTGTTTTGAAACTGGAAGGAAATACATCAAAATTAAAATAGTGATTGTTGTTTGGGACCTGGGCCTGTGGACAAGATTTTTTTCTTTTTCTTTGTGCTTTTCTATACTTTCTGAATATTATTCTATTATATTTATAACGTAAGAATAAGAGGAAAGAAAATATAAAGCCACTTCTCAGGATGAAAAGCCCCTTAAAGAACTACTTATTCCTCCCTTTAATTTTTCTCCCTTCAGTATATGACACTCATTTGCATTTAAGCTGAAGACACTGAACACAATAGTTTCTTTTTCCTTTTCCCCTATTTCCAACAAGTCTTTCCTTTACTAACAATTAAATTTTCAGCTTAACTGGGTATGTAGGGCTCAGAAATTGCTCAAAAACTGCAAAGTGTAGAATTCCATTTTTCCCCTCCATTTTAATTTCCTTTAGCAATTTAGCACTTCTTTTCGAATCACACATATAGGAAAAAAACAGAGAAATTTCTTAACACCCCTTTGGCAAATCATATGGAAAGAACTGCCACTGTTTCTATTTACATGCTTTGGGCAAGTTATATTTCAAGTAAAGAGCTCCATCTCAGAACCAAAGAATAATTTTTTTTAAAGTTCTTTGTAAGCAACTAATCCCTTCAGACAAGATGAACTATGAAAACCAAAACACAACCTAGAATTTTATACAGTGAATAAGAATGTACACCTTAAGTATTTGTAACATTTAATATTACCCTTCTAACTATTGATTCTTTGAGAAAATACCGTGTAAATATAAAACACATTTTGTATTTTTCTTAGTAATATGTTAATATTTACATGAGCCAAAAGATCAATTTTTAGTAAAAATAAAATCATTATTTTTAGTAAAATTAAAATCATATCACTCAGATGAAGCCTCCAAATCTCAATGTTTATACTTTCAGCTGTTAAAGAACAGAATTCAACCATGTACATGTGAAGATCTTGTTGACTTTATTAAGCAGTTTGTGAACTGGGCAGCTTCTCAGCCAGCAAGGAAAAGGGTACTCCAGGGTTTATACAAAATGGAAGGAAGGTAGGGTAGAGAAGTAATTAGCAAAGGAAAGAGAAGATTATTTTTAGATGGGGCATCTTCTTTGAGCGGGTGGCAATAGTTATATCATGCAGATTGCCAATTATTCTTATAAGGGAAGATTCAGGGAATAAAGAGGGCCCAAGTTACAGATGCCTTATTGGTGTTGACCAGAAATTCCAGACTAGTTGACTAAGATTATGTTTCTGGGGAAGGTCAAAGCTGCAATTAGGTTAGATATTAAATCTAGGTGTGGTATCATGGGCTTTACCAAAAGTGATGCCATTTGGGGCCTGTGTTTTTCTCTTTAATGCAGCAAAATTCCACATTTGGCAGCTACCTACTGTAAAAAAAGGGTGTGATCCTATTTTGGGAAATTCACTTAGTTTTAGATGAATATAATTTTACAATTTTTAAGCTATTGTACAGTTTGCTTTTGTGTGGAAGGTAAATTAATAATTTATCCAAGGAGGGAAAATATGAGGTAAGGAAGAGCAATTATTGTAAAAATTAAGAAAACTTTCCTTGCTAAACTCTCTCTGAAGGTACCAAAAAATGTGAGCAACAAATGCAAATAACGTATATTATATGGTCTGGGATGTATTACGTAGTTATTTATAATTGGAAACTGCAGAAATAGAATTTAAATTCATACTAATTTATAATAATACATCTTCTCTGTTCATTGTAAGCAATTTCAAACTTTTGCCTTTTTTAATGTATTATATCCTCCAATAACAGTGTCTTCTGCATATACAGTGATGTGTAGTTTTCACATTTCCCCTTATCTTTATTAATGAAAACATCTTCAATTTGTTAAATGAAAGACTTAAAAAGCAGGGAAAATTTCTTTCCACCCAACTTTACTTCATTTATTTGTTTTCTTTTTTATAGTTTTAAATTATGCAATTAAATGTATCTTTGGTTGTTAAAAGGTGAGTCTAGTCTATTAGAATTTCTTCAAGAAAGTTACTTTGCTGCCAATGAGATGATGTTCTTTTATTGCTGAATTCATGGACCACTTTTTAGAATTTGCATTCAAATTCTAACTCAATGGGAAGACCTCTGGCAAGGGTGGCAGACTTGACTCTACCATTGCTTTGGTAAGGGACATGGAGAGCCAAACATTTAAAAGTGAAAGCATTTAAAAATTAAAGACAGTAGAAGTTAGAGTTCAGCTTAGAAATAATTGGAAACACAAGTCATACCACTTTAAGAACACCTCTCCCCCCCAAAAAAATCAAATGAAAATATGTTTGGTTTTCTTTGTTTTTCAGATAGCTTATTTTGTATTAAGGGGATTTCTTGAAGTATAGAATTTTCCTGATGTATTTAAAATATAACTTGCTTGGTCAATATTCATAAAGAATAACTTTTGTGAAAATTAATGTGTTCTTTCATCAATCAGCACTGGTTGTTTTAAAGTAAATCCTCTACACAAGAATTAAGTTGGAAATGAGATCAACAACACCACTTACTTAGGGCATTTACACTTTCTAGGACTCCATTTTCTCATTTCTATTAAACCCTGAGAATAATGGGTAGTATTTGTAATACCCACCTTACTTTCTTCTCAACACTGTTATGGAAATAAAGTTAGATGATATATTTTTAGCAAAGGTAGCTACTGGTTTACCCAGTACATGTGTTCTCCCTTCTAAAGGCCCAGCTGCATTACCCATCATGCTCCTCCTATATTCATGTAACCACTATGAATGAAAGGGATGGATGTCATTTGGGACTGAAGTTTTAAAGAAGTAGGCGTGCCTTCTTCTTCTTGTGGGAAACAGAGGCCCCAAAGCCCTAGAAATGGATGATAGAAACCCAAGATGGAAGGAGCCTTGTTCCCTGAATAGGTGTGAGGAGTAGCGGGGTTAAGATCACCAACTGTCCTGGTTTACCCAAGACTTAGGGCAGTGATGGCGAACCTTTTGAGCTCGGCGTGTCAGCGTTTTGAAAAACCCTAACTTAACTCTGGTACCGTGTCACATATAGAAATTTTTGATATTTGAAACCATAGTAAAACAAAGACTTATATTTTTGATATTTATTTTATATATTTAAATGCCATTTAACAAAGAAAAATCAACCAAAAAAATGAGTTCGTGTGTCACTTGTGACACGCATGTCACAGGATTGCCATCACTGACTTAGGGGGTTCTTGGAATGAGAGACTTTTAGTTTTTGTTTTGCCAAAATATGTTTTTATTGATATTAGAGAGAGGAATATAGAGGGAGAGAGAGAGAGAGAAAGAAAAAAACATCCATGTGAGAAACATTGATAGGCTGCCTCCTACATGCCTCCCACTGGGGATTGAGCCTGCAACCTGAGGAGAAACCAAACCAGTGTGTCTTTCTTCCCTTAGAGACTTTCGGTACCTTCCTATAGGTCCTTAGGAGAAAGCCCCAATGTATTTATCAAGTCTGTCCAGGTCTTCACCACCCCCAAAGCACCCACACACATACACACTGCCCTGGCCTTATCCCTGTGTACTCGCCCTTTGGTGGTGACTATATTTCAGCTCCAACTTAGAACACCTTTTTCTCTAGGTGTGCCTGATTTTCAGTCTCAGAGCACCCGTGCTTCTTACAACCCTCTGCAACCTGCAATTCCCTGTCTCAGGATAACTACTGGATCCAAGCCTACAGAAGCCTACCGATCCTATATAGGATCACAATCCAGGTGTGACTGGCTCCTGGCAACAAGCCTTGCCCAACAGCCAGTTTGGATGAGATGAGGCCGCCTTCACCTGCCACAAAAGAGACCTGCACACGCATGGTAACACTCTGTTCAGTCTGTTTAAAAAATGACTCAGAAAAGAGATATTTGGTTGTGAAAGGCCAAATACAAAATGTTTGCTAATTACACAAATGTGAAATTCTCAATTACCTAAATTCACTGGACACTGGTAAATGTAGAGAAAGCCAAGATCTATCATGTATTGAAACACACACACACACACATACACACACACACTCACCAGAGACCAGTTCAAAATCTAGACATACATTTGGATGCTTGCTAATTTATTTTGACAAATTGGTGGAGTTGATTTAAATTATTTATGATAATGCTTCACAGTAGATTTTACAAAAGTAATGAAGGCATAGTTTAAAAAGTTCTGGGCTTTTAAGCTTTTCTTGGGAAGAAATGAAAGAATGCTATTGTTTTTTCCCTTAAAATATTATTAAAACACCAGACTCAGAGTTAAAATAAAATAAATCTGCTAATGTTTTAGAAAATGTATGTACTTCCACAATCAAATCTAGTAGAGTATGAGAGATACAAATCTCACTCAGCTTATCTTCCATATGAAGCCATTTGCAGGTGATAGGGAGAGAATTCACCTATCTGTGTACATGGCTTTCTGCGTTAGTATCAATGATTATGATAACTAACATTTATTGAATTCTTACTATGTTCTGAGCATTTTATTTTCATGATGTCTTTGAATGCTTATCACATCCCAGGAGGTAGATGTTATTATTGTTTCTAATTTAATATTAGAAAACTGAGACCCAGAGAAGTTAAATCACTTATCCAAGGTCACACAGCAGCAAAAGCAGGATTCAAACTTACGTTGACTTATTCTGTAGTCTAGCATCCTTAACCACTAAGCTACTGAGCTGTACAATAATCACTGAGGGAACCAATGGGAAAGCCAACCTTGCAGACAGGCTTTTTATTTGTACAAAGGATTACAAATGATAAGAACTCTTATGGCACATTTAATCAGCTTAGTAGTTCAATTGAAAGAGTTTGCTTTTAAACTAAGCTATTAATTTTTATTAGGAGAACCAGAGCCAAATACAAGCTAAGTCTCTGTTTCATTCAGTTCTCCTGAATTTAGCTCAACTCAGTTCATAATATTGGATGTACACTGTACATTGCATTGAGAATAGAGCTTGTTATTTAAATATCAGAAAGGCATTATATCTGCTTTCTAGAAACACAGAATTCCTTGGGGGGCAGGGATGGGGACAGCTATAATCCCAAACTCTAATACCAGGTTCAGTACCTGTAGCCATGGTGGGATGGAAGCGGGCAGAGGACTATTGTAGAAGAGAGAAGGTGAGCTTGAAGGTACACTTGGATCTTTTTTGCCATTATATTCCCAGAACTAGGAGATCAGAGGCTTACTAGATATTTTTCCAATAAATAATTATGCTCCCTTAAGGCCATAATGCAGGATCTGGAAAGAATTCATGGAGGAGAAAGCATTTGTGGTAGATTCCCTTTACATTTTAGGGGAGGGGAGCCTTCCACTCTGAGGTTGCAGAATATGCAAAGGGCCGATGCTTAGTAAAAATGTTTTGAGAAGATGATGGTAGGAGCCTGCTGAATGTTGCTGAATAAAGAAGTGCATATGTGGTAATGATTCAGATTTAACCAACATTTACTCTCCATCTCTATCCTGCCAGATGTTTTCAAGGACACGGACTCTTCAGGATTGCAGTGTTCATGGCAGACACGAATGTGCAACCCAGGGCTTCCTGGGAAGACTGGCTTCCCAGCTGTGGAGGGTGTGGTCAGAGCACTGGCTCTGTTCTGCTGTCAGCTCTTTCTGAGTTAGCCTCAGTGCAGAGAGCCACCGAGCCAATCATCATGCTCTTTTCAGGGAAAGCCTATACCCAGTGACTGAACAAAGTAAGGGTCTAAAGGCCAGGTCTTTTTGGCCCCCACCTCCCTCCCTCCCATCAGAATAACTCTGTTGGGTTTTATTTGCTCCAAAGCTCCACCCAGAGTTGGCCAAGTTGTTGTTGGACTTGCATTGCAATTGGAATGCTACTTCTGTCTTATCCCACTCCCCTCCTTTTCCATTACAGATCACAGATTCCTAATAAACATCTTGCTTGGTTTCAGAGTCTCCTTCTACAGACCTAGTCTAGGACTAATTACCTCTCACATTGACAGAATGGAAACTGGGGCACTGAGAGGCAATACATCTCCCCAAAGCCACACAGCAGTCATGTTTCAAAGTCAGATTCAGCTGACTCCTAATTGAGGGCTCTCTCCAGAACCCCACACTGGTTACAGAAACCAATCTTGCAGTATTTAGCCAAAGCTGCCTTCTCACTTCTGCCATAGCATGCAGACATCATCAGGAATCTCTCCACTGTCCGCCTGGACATATTTATTTATTTTTTAATCAGGAAAGCTCTGGATCATCTGAGGCCCCCAGAGAAAGCCAAAGTTCAGGGCCAACTGTGCCCACTCTTAGCTTAGCTACTTCTAGCAATCTGCCATGTCTCAGCTGAATCAAAATGAACTTTCTTTGCTACAAGCTTTCATAATATTCCTCATAGCATTTGCAATGATTACCAATCACTGTTTTCTCCTATCTGTCTGTTCCATTAGGCTATAACTCCAGGGTCACCACCAACCTCTTTTTTTAAAATATATTTTTATTGATTTTTTTACAGAGAGGAAGGGAGAGAGATAGAGAGCTAGAAACATCGATGAGAGAGAAACATCGATCAGCTGCCTCCTGCACATCTCCTACTGGGGATGTGCCCGCAACCCAGGTACATGCCCTTGACTGGAATCGAACCTGCAACCTTTCAGTCCACAGGCCAACGCTCTATCCACTGAGCCAAACCGGTTTCGGCCAACCTCCCAACATTTAAGCACACTATCTACTATACAGTAGAAGCTCAATTTACATTTGCTAAGGTATGAGTTAAATGTGAACAATAAATGCTTGATCTCGGTTAATATTAGTGTCTGCTCTCTCCTAGTTACCAACAATATACTGTATGAGATATTCATTAAAAAAGATGTATTATGGGGGATGTTAATTATTGTTGTTGTTGTTTTAGGCACACAGCATGCCTTAGATCATTTCAAAATGACCAAATAGGGCAGCCAGAGACTGACAGGCACTCAGAACTCCTTCATATATTTACTCCTCAGGTCATGTTTGATTTCCTTCAGGAGAAGTCCAGGTCTTCTGACAAATTCTAACATTTAAAAAAATTTTTTTTTTTAGGAATGAAGATTCCATGAGTTTTCTCAGAGCCTGTCCCAATGTCTGGAAACCTCTCAGAGGTGACATCTATTATTTTATCCATCTAACTATTTGATTTGTAAACTTCTTTAAAACCAAAGCCATGGGCAACATCCTTTGACCTCGTTAAAGCCATCCTTTGACCTCGTTAAAGCCCGTAAATCTTCCTTTTGTGAAGATTTTCTTATCTTAAAACGTGGCAAAGGTGTGAAATATTGAAATGTTCCCTTTAGCATTTGCCCTACAAACACACAATAGAAAACCAGATTCAGGCGTTTCTGACCTGGGTTGTTTCTCAGAGAGGTTGTTTCACTCTATGTAGATAATTTTCATAGATTTCATTTATGTAGACTTTTTAGCTTTACCATTTCAGACTAGCCTGATCTTTTTTTATAATCATGATTGTACTCGTCAATATCAAGTTAATATGTCCACAATGCAGAGAATTTTGAAAAGAGAGAAAACAGGGAAAAAGGTCACATTCCCAGTCATGTTACATGTTTGCATTTGAAGATGCTGAATGACCTGTTCCAAGGTCTCTCAGCTTGTATATGTCAGAGAAAATATCTGCATGTAAGCTAGTGTAGCTCAAAGCCGGTGCCTTGGCCATCATGTTGTAGTGTTGGCTTGAAACACTGATGCTTTAGAAACTGTTTTGGTTGGTCCTATACTCATGTTTATCCCCCTTATATTCCTTTGCAGCCTTCAGACTCAATGGAAAAACATTGGATTCCATATGCAGATTAGTTCCTTCTTTTCTTCAAATCTCACACTTGAGTTTGGAGACATTTTGGTCTGCACCAAAGTTTCCTTCTGACCCAAGAACTTGCTAACTTTATACCCAGAGCTAATTGACCCAGTAAAGGCTTTTAATTGAATGGTAGCATAACCAGAGTTACTCAGGTCACCATATTGATTGGCCATTTCCAGTGAGTGCAATGAAGTCTCTTGGTTGAATAGGCATCAGATTAGGTCAGATTTGATGAGAACAGAATTAATTTAGAGTTTATTAGTTCTTCAGGACCATTTCTTACTGGGGCTGTAGGCTGCAGCTCTAAATATGTTAACCTTGGTAAAACAAACAAAGAAACACAACCCACCAGAAGCATATTTATATTCCTTTTAGAAATTTTGTAATTCTGTTATTGTTTAAAGATGTAAGAGGTAATTGGGGGTGTGAATCCAATTATCCCTGTATCAGTTGACAAATGAACCCACACAGTTGAAAGTGCTAAATTCTCTCATTGGTTTGGCAAATACTTATTAAACTACTCTTATATGCCAGGCTCTATTCTGGGTCCTAGGGGACATAGCAGTGACACAGACAGGAACAAATTACACAAATAAATTCAGGATGGGGCAAAAATAGGTTTATAACTATGGTATCCAAAACACAGTTTATACTTATATTATTATTTGTTACCATTTAATGCAATGGGTAAGATGAATAGAGCAAGAGAAGTATTAGTATCGGTGCTGGACATGGTCAGTTGAGCTTGAGATGCCTCTAAAACATCCAAGGGAAGCTTTCTAGTGTGTGGAGAGATGCATGCATGTCTACATAATGGACAGTAGGAAAATGCAGGTGGAACTTAGGGAGATATAACCTGAAAGAAACAGTGCAGCAAGAATTATTTATTGCCGAAACCAGTTTGGCTCAGTGGATGGAGCGTTGGCCTGCGGACTGAGGTCCCAGGTTCGATTCCAGTCAGGGGCGTGTACCTGGGTTGCAGGCACATCCCCAGTAGGAGATGTGCAGGAGGCAGCTGATCGATGTTTCTCTCTCATCGATGTTTCTAGCTCTCTATCTCTCTCCCTTCCTCTCTGTAAAAAATCAATAAAATATATATAAAAAGAATTAAAAAAAGAATTATGTATTAATTTACCCCACCCTCAAATCTAAAGATTGTAAATAGCACATAATAGCAGGGGCAATAGTTCTTGTTTTTCTTCTTTTTTTCTGTCCTCCTTCCTCCTCCATTAACTCCTGATACTTCTTTCCTCCTCATTTAAGAAGTTCTTATTACATTCATTTATTTAGGCTATTACTGTTATTTTGAGCACAACTTCAACCTAGAAATCAGAGCTTCAGTGAAAAGAATAATTAAAAATTTTTAAATTGTGCTGATTCTCTGAAGAGTTGCTCTGTTAGGTAAGAGTTATGTTGGTATCTTTTCTCTTTTCTTATCTTTTTTTCTGATTTGAGGAATAAGGGAGGGAAAGAACTCAGACAAGATATTATGTAGATTGTTTTCCTTGTATTCTTTTGGGCAAGACAAGGCCTTGCTTACAAAGAAATACAGAAGTCAGTAACAGCAATGTTTAGAGGGAGGTTTGCATGAGCTGACCTTACATATGGAACTTCTTTTGGGGGAAATGAATAAAAAAAAGTAGAGAGTCAGGAAGCTGGAATAGGGAGAATAACCAAATTAAAACAAAATTCACATCCCAAATGGCTCATCTCGCAAAGTACTGTCAGCTGGTAGCTCAACCAGGATTGAGGGCAGAAGCCTTGGGGTGATATGTCTGGGCTTCCCCCAATATGGTAGTTGAATTCCAAGAACAAGCATTTTTATTTTTTAAAAAACCAGGTGGAAAACTCATTGGCTCTGACCTTTCCTCAGAAGTCACATAGTGTCACTTTTACCATAGTCACAAGTTCACCCAAATTCAAGGCAAAAGAACAAAGACTTTGTTCTCAATGAAAGGAGCTGTAAAGCATCACTGAAAGAAGATCATGATAGATGGAAAACATTTGATGGATTTTGGAAAATATAGTTTGGGTGATCTTCCTATTTATACAGTTTGGGTGATCTTTCTATTGTGTCTGTAGATTTTTTTATTTTATCCATAGAGACTGGGCACATTTTAAGTAAACTATTTTGTTGGAATTAAAGAATAAATGAATTAAAGAATGATAAAGAATAAAATTATCCTTTTGGAATTCAAGGACAGTTTGGGACTCAACTTGCAGACCTATACTGGTTGAAAAAACTGTAGTTTTACTGAACAAAATAAACCTAAAACGACAGCTCTACTCAATCTACGCAAAAGTGAGGGTGTCCAGATTCGAAATGAACAAACAAAACAACTGTCAATTGTTATTCTTCGTTATTAAAGAACTCTGAGCTCAATGGAGTTATACATATTAAAGGACCACAGAGGTACTTACAGGAAATATAATCACAATTTCAAAAGAGGTTCTTCTACTTTTAAAATCTATCAACAAGTATAATTATGGCTGCCTTTGGAGTGCAAGCCTCAGGATGTTGCTGACGTAGTTTTTGGTTCTGTGGTTAGCACTTTTGACTAACTTGCTATGTGTATATACATTACCTATTTATCTTATCTATTGCTATCACCCATTTAAAAATGTTAGCACAATAATTATGATTATTTTATTTGATTTTTAAAAAATGTCATATTTCCAGCACCTAGAAAACACCTAGTAGGCATTCAATATATATTTACTGAATGAATAACTGAATAAACAAATATGAGGTTTAGTATCAAGAGAAGCTATTGGAACTGAGAATGAGCCACAGAAGATACACTGTGGTTCTTCAGCTCCGTTGATGGGAATCTTAAACTTTTAATTCCACTAGATTCTTCAGAAGAACGTTTTTCTTTCACAAAATGAATTGAAGCTGAGTCCCATTAGTTGTATGAGCCTTGATTTAAAATTGATGCATCTTAGTTGAAAAAAAAAAAAAAGACTGGCAAAAATTAAACCAACATTGACAGTATATCTCAGGATGAAAAGATGAAGAGTAATTTTTAAAACTCTTTTTACTTTTGTGTATTTTACAGAATTTTTAACAATAAAGATGAATTACTTGTAGAAAGAAAAAGAAATCTAAAAAAGTAGAAAATTATTGTTATTAAATTTGTTAAAACCAGTATCTTACTATTTATATCAGAACGTATGAGTTAGATGAATTAGACATACAAGATCTATGCACACTTTGACACAAATAAAATCAATTAAACTATATTTTCCCCTGATATTGGTAAAATTAATAAAATTTTATATATTGAATGAATTACATACTCATTTTCTCTACCAGTATTGTTATTAATGGATTCATGGCATCCCATCCACATACAGATTTCTGACCATAAGTCCAATTACTGAAATAGCTTTGATGATAAGATCTCTAAGATATACACGATTCTCTCATTTCCTGCCACCCCAAATTGGGTTCTCATACTAACATCATAGAATTGTAAAAGCCAAATGAGATAATACATGGAAAGCTACTCTTCAAATTATAAAGCTGCATATGTTTGAGAATATGTATTATGTATTAACTAGAGGCCTGGTGCACGGATTTGTGCACTGGTGCGGTCCTTCAGCCTGGCCTGTGGGGATGGGGCCGAAACCAGCTCTCCGACATCCCCTGAGGGGTCCTGGATTGCTAGAGGGCGGTTCTCGGGTGACATACCCTGGAATTGGGCTCCCTTCTCTCTGGTTCTGAGTGTGTCACCCCAGAACCGCAGCTGCCACGTCACCGCAGCTCGGCAGCTACTTGTGTTGAGCGTCTGCCCCCTGGTGGTCAGAGCATGTCATAGCTACTGGCCAGACAGTTGAACTGTTGGATGGTTGCTTAAGCATATATATATATATATATATATATATATATATATATATATATATATATATATATTTTATACAAATTGGTTGGAAGAACACCTTCCAGGATGTGGTCTAGCTCTCTCAGCCTGTCCATAGGTGGCTATTTTCAACTTGAAGGGAGCAGGGTGAGACCTTAACTTATCTAAGTTAAATGAAGGTAATACCTTTGGCATCTCCTTCCTGTGCTGTGAAGCATCTGTCTATAGGACTGTGTTTATAAACAGCCAAAGTCCCAGACCTGAAATGTATACAGGAGTCTAAAGCCAATGGAAAGATCCTCTGTGGACCTGCAACCAGCGTGGCTGTAGGGGTGCATTTCTTACAAGGCCACTCACTTGGGACAGACCCCAATTAAGAAAACCAGAATAAGGTTTGCTTCTCCTGGAATGACACTGGCTGGAGTTCAGGACAGAGGCCTGCCACCCCAAAGTATCGAGATAATGGAGCTCTATGGGCGTTCAGTAAACCATCAATACTGTGTGGTTCCATATCAAGAAGAGAGTGAAAGTGGGGTGGAGGGATGGGGAGGGGGAGATTTTCCAGCATCAGATTATATGTTTACATTTTATTATTAAAATTTTTATTTTATTAAAATAAAATATTACTTGTGATTATTGTATTGTTACTACTTATCTCTATTAGAGATGATTTTTATTTATTCTTTATTTTTGCTTATCAATACTTATCAACTTCCCATGTGATGCTTACATAATAGAAAAGTGAAACACTAATGCAAGTGACTTATAAAACATTTAGAAAATATAGGCACATAAAATTAAGCACATTGAAATGCTGCCCTGAGATAAGCACTATTAACATTCCAGGAAATAGAATTCCTTAACTAAGAATGGGATGGTACGCTACACATCTGATTTACCATCTTCTTTTGTTTGCAAAAAAAGTCTCATACCAATAAATATTTTTCAAACATAACATTTAATAAACTACATATTCCGAAGCTTTCCATGTATATGAATTAGTCAGAAAACTTGAATGCATTTATACTCTAGCCACAGTGTAATAGTGCCCAGTGCCCTTCCATTCTGGTGGCAGCTTTCCCCACATTGGTGACCATAAAGTTGGAAAGCTGTGGTCCATAGTGATATCTTATTACTGTTTCAATGGACAGCTAATTGCTAAGAAGGTGGATCATTTTCTCCCTAAAAGATTCATTAGACAATTGCCTTTGCAGGATCCTGTTAAAATTCTATAGCCGTGAGGCAATGAAAATGGCACCTGCCTGGGTGGAAGGAGTTTTCATATGTAAATACTTCATATTCAAGTCACAATGTGTCTAGGCTCAATCCCTTTAACACACGTATACTCACTAAATCCTCTTCTTAAATAATATGTTATTTATTAACATATATTTGTTGATGATCTACTATGTGACAAGCCTTGTTCTGAGTGGTGGTAACAGAACAGTAAGCAAGGTCCCTGGAGTATGCATTCTGATGATGCTGTGGCAGTACACAGACAGAGTATGGGTTACAGAGTGATGGAGTGGAAGGGGAGGTGATTTATATTACAGGGGGGTCAAGGAAGACTTCTTTGATTAGTTATTTAAGCAGAGACCTAGATGAAGCAAGGAGTGAGTGAACTATGCAAGGAAGAGTGTTCGGATAGAGGGACCAGAAAGTGAAAAGTTCCTGAGACAGGAGTATGCCTGTCTTTTTTTTTTTTTTTTTTAAATTGTTTTTATTGATTTCAGGGAGAGGGAGAGAGAGAGAGAGAAACATCAATGATGAGAAAGAATCTTTGATGGGCTGCCTCCTGCACACCCCCTACTGGGGGATCGAGCCTGCAACCCTGGCATGTGCCCTAACCGAAATCAAACTTGTGACTCTTCAGTCCACAAGCTGATGCTCTATCCACTGAGCCAAAGAAGGTAGGGCAGTATGCCTGCCTTGATGGAAGGGTGGCTAGAACAGGAAGGACAGGGACAATACAAAGTGAGATCAGAGAAGTAATAGGGGCCAGTTCCTGTAGAGTTTGCAGTCCCTAGGCAGAAGCACTTCAGATTTATTTAGAAGGAACTCAGAGAGGAGGCAGAGTGATCAATGGAGCTATTGCAATAGTCCAACAAAGCAAGCCATCCACAGTCTGTGTGGATAGAAGCCACTTCTCCCAGATGGGCTTGTCCTGCTCTTCCAAGCTGAGCTCATTGCTAACCTCCAGTACTACCCACTTTCTCTACCTCTGTGGCCAGATCTGGGGTAGTGGTGGAGTGGGTGTCTTATGAGGTCTGTTGGGTGCTAAAGAGTCTGTGTGACAGGTAATCAGAATACCTAAGAATGGCAAGGCAGGAACAGTGGGTGTCACCCTCAGAAGTCAGTTTGAGAAGCCTTGGTCTAGCACTTATGGGGTCGAGAAGATCATACTAGTAGCTCTACAGAAAAAGTAGAGACACCAGAGACTTCAATAAAATGCCTAAAAAAGAAGTGGCAGACACAAATGCGTTGTGTGTACCACATCACCCCATATTTAATCTCTGCATGAAGTACCTGGAAATCTATAAATGACAGCAAGAAGCAGCTTGACAGGCTGCTATGTGTTTCACTTGCCAGTTACAACCTAGTTGGAAGTTTTTTCCTTCATATCTGAAATGCCACTTTTGAATACAAAAACTAAGCGAAGTAAATTCAAAGTCCCAAGTTCAGCCCTCTGTTCACAAACCAGACCAATGAGCGACCAAACAGAAAGGGCTAGGAGGCAACAGGACTATGGGGGCAGCCCTAATTGCCTTCAGGATCTGGCCAAGTGACCCTGCTTAGAAAGCATCATAGAAGAACCAAGGACATGGGGGTACACGAGGGGCTAGATTTGTCATGGGGTGATATGTGGTCATTGTCCCAGGCTCTCAGTCAGGAGAACATTTAGTACAGAAGGTCCCATCACTGTCCAGGCATCTTCATGCATGAGACCCACCTTTTCCAGGAAATGTTTCCTGACCATCTCAGCACACATTCATCTCCCTTCTCTGGCCACTGTGGACTTCTCGATAACACAATTTGTTTAGCACCTAATTGTTTTAGAATGCAAACTACCTAAGGCCAGTGACTGCTTTACTCACTCTCATACCCACTGTATAATTATATGGAACACAGTAGGTAACCAGTTAACAGTAGATGAATTTTAAATTCTCTTCGGGGGGGGGTGCATATATATTCTTGTAAGTTTATCAGATCAGATCTTATTTCTCATCATCGTCCTTTCCTTAATTCTCTTCCATATTACTGTAGCAGACGCCATCAGTGGCTTGCCCATGTGACCCTGGTCCATTCTGAAGTCAGTGACAGTTCCTGTCTGCAGCAGTGCTTTCTGTCTTAGGAGAATGCTTGGTCTCCGAACGAACGAACGCTGGAAGCTCTCCAGAGTTAAATCGCCCAGGGTGATCCTCTACCAGTGAAGAATGGGAATTGGTAGATAACTATTCTGGATTCTTTTCTTCTTGATGGAATAATTCTGAGGTTCATTCTACAGTCCCTGAGAAGCCTACAGGGCACTGAGCCCACCTGCCCGCAGTGGTTACCCACCCATTCATGCTTCATGGCTTTCCTACCTTCCCTATCTCAGGTCATTACTCTCTCAGTCTATTTCCTGGGACCACCTCCTAAATCCCAAGTAAACTTCTTACACCCAAATTCTTATACCAGGGGCTGGTTTAGGAGGAATCCAACTAAAACAATTAATTACCTGCAGTGCTTAGAAAGACTGTACATGTGAGTCTCCTATGATGGTTGAGTGAAATAATGCAAGTAAGGCATTTAGCACAGTGTTTGGCCTATTGTAAATGTGCAAGTCCATTAGCCGCTGTTGTTATTGTCGATGTTGAGTGTGCCCATAAACTCTTGTGCATTATTAACCTTTGAGGTGGAATTTTGAGAACTAGAGACAGAGGCCAAAGGGCATCCACAAGCACAATAAGAATGGAAATAGATAAGGGGGAGCAGGGGCCAAGATCAATGACAAAGCCAGTGAACACAATGTACATCTGAGGTGTTAACCCGCATAGAACCAATGGCATGGGAAGAAAGACTTCAGCCGGGGTCCAGTGAGTATAGCTTCCCATACTTTCAAGAGAACTGATGTAGGCTTCACAATATCAAAGTCAAGATATTTACAATCCAATGGCAAGGGCCCCATTAAGACAAACCTGATAGGAAGGGTCTGGAATTTGGCTTCCTTTGTAGGGACAGACAGATCCAATAGGTAGAGTTACAGAGAATCCCAGTGTTTCAGTCTCTAGTCTAGAGTATGGGCAGAGAAGTGAAAAACCAAAGAAGCAGGAGGAGCTAGAGCCCCGAGGATCAGAGACTCAGCAGAAGTCAATCTGAGAGAGCTCTGCACCAGCAGAAGCGATTAAGTCTTGCCTTATTTGATTCTGTCAAAGGCTACATGAGTGGCACTTGTGCTAACTACATCTGAAAGAGGTCAGATCCCATGGGGGAGCTTGGCAGTAATTGTAAGCAGAGGCAGACCATTGGGACCGAACCAGCATATCAACAAAGGTAAATGGAGCTAGTGATTTTTCAGGCCTAGGGATTATGCCTGACAGTGTGTGATCCTGTAGAAGGGTCAAGACTGGAAGCCCCTTCAAGGCACAGTGTCCTGTTTATTGCTTTTGGAGTCCCAGTGCCTCTTGTTGTGAGTCCTCACTCAGTAAATGTCTCCAGTCCTTGGCCACTCTCTCCTCTGCCCTGCTGGCTGGGACAAAAACAGACCAGAGGTCCTCACTGATGTGGTTTCTTCTAAACCACCACTATGATTTACGGCTTTCAGGCTGTCAGGCTGCAGGCTGTCTTCTGACCTGCTTTTCATGAAAGGTGTGATGACAAATTTGTAGAGAGAATATAAGGTAGGAGAGGAAAGGGAAATGCTGATGTTCTGGTCAGTTTGGAAAGGAGGCCAGTGGCCAAATTGATCAAACCACAAAGCGCCGAGGGATGGAGTACCAGCAACTAGGGGCAGCTGGAAAACAAAACTATCTGAAGTTTGGAGTCCTCTGACTCCTGGGAGGAGATAGCCTTCTACTTACCTTGGTCCCTGGGATTCCAGTGTGTCTTAGGGGTAATTGGTGCTCATAGAACGTGTCTCTTGTTTTCTCAGCGAGAAATGGTTGGTGAAAACGCAGAAATCTAAGGTCTTTAAAAAGTTACAACAGGTCACTGGTTATACTTGGATTCTTGGCATGATTAATTTCCTTAAGAAATTTAAGCAAAAGCCTATATCTCCTGATTGGCCTCCCATCTGAACCAGTGGCAGAGGAAAACAGAGTGGTTTCCGGAACTGTCTTGACTTAACAAAAATGTCATGGGCAAAACTAGAAACCAAAATCAGTGATATCAGAATCACATTCGTCCACTCACAAGGTGTTTGGGCTGGGATAGTCACAACTTCTCTGGGCTTCAGCCCCTTCTCCTGTGAAATGAGGCACTTAGATTATTGGATTTTTGAGGCCTCATCTCATTCTGTTATCTGTGATGCTGACTATATAGATGAGACACTAATTAGGTGTAAGGCACCATGGGAGATTAGGCTTGCTCTCACTGCCTTGCAATAGGGAGGCTTCGAAAAGTTTTAATTTATATTGTTTTTTTTCTGAATAATTCCAATTTTAGTACCTTTGGTAAGTAAGCTATTAAATTATTTGTCAACCATAATTGCTTATGATCCTTCAACTGCACAGTCATTTTAATTCCCTTTAAAATTTCTGTTTGTAGGATCATGTTAAAGAAAGACTTTTCCCACCCAAAGATAATACAAATATTCTCCTGTAAGATTTTCTATTAGTTTTTCTGAATTATTTTAAATATAAAAATCTTTAATGCATCTGATATTTAGTTTTGCAAATGGTGTGCGTCAAGGAATGTAACACCCTCTATCCCCCACCCCCTGCCATTGACCTACTGCCGGGGTCCAACCCCAGCGGGTCCAGGGGTTCCCAAAGGCGTAGACGGAGTCGGCGAAGAAGGAAGGACACGGAGACAGTGTTCAGTTGATCAGCAGCCTAGCCAGGATCTCCAGCCAAGTTCTGGTCTGGATCTCCAGAGAGGTTCTGGTTCAGGATCTCCAGCCAGGTTCTGTGTCCAGTTGTCTTGCTAGGTTCTCCAGGTTCTCCAGGCAGGTTCTGTAGCCATGTTCCCTCGCTAGGTTTTCCAGCCAGGTTCTGTCCAGGTTCTCCAGCCAGGTTCAGTCACCAGGTTCTAGTCAGGTTCTCTTGCCAATTTCTGTAGTCAGGTTCAGTCCAGGATCTTTTGCCATGTTCTCTCGCTAGTTTCTGTCTCTAGGTTCTGAGGCCAGTTTCTGTCCAGGATCTTTTGCCATGTTCTCTCCAGCGAAGTTCTTCTGTCTCTAGAGAACGTTCTGTGTAGGTTCTGTGCCTCCTGGTTCTGTCTTCTGAGTTGTGTTCTAAGCTCTGTATTCTAAGTTCTGTCTCTTGCTGTCTTTTTACATCTGTATTTATACCAGTTGATTCAATCCTATCAATCTCTATTACAAAGGTTAGGGTGTTTCTTATCTCCATTCCAGGGAGTAAAGATTATGTAGCTTAAGCATGATTGTTCGTAGTTAAAGTGATTAATTACCCACCTGGCACTAGTTAAGAGGTTTTATTCCCTCCCTAACTTCAGGGGAAAATCCCTACCTGTGGAAACAACCTTTCTCAGAGACCTTGGTTAAAACCCATAGTGCCAAGAAGGTGAGCAAACATATTAAGAACAGTATGCCATATATGCCAGGTCCCTTGAAACAGCAAGCATGGACCGGCTCCCGGCAACCTACTATTTCTTGGCTATTGTATTTTCCATTAATTTGAAATGACATTTTTTATTTTATACTAAATTTGCATTAAAACATGAGGTCCTTAAGTAATTCTGCCCTCTATTCCATTGATCTATGTTTCTCTCTCCCTCTCTGCCTCCTGCTGTTGGAGGTGGGGGGAATGGTTTTTTGGTATTGAGTTTCCTGAAATTTCTTGTCTTTAATTGATACATAGATTTGTCTTCCAATATTTAGAAAAAAACTTTTTTTTATAATTTTTTTCAATCCCATTCTTTATATTCTTCTTTTATATGAAAAATTATATGTACATTAAATCATTGTGATCTATCTTCCATATCTATTATCTTTCATCTTCCTAATAGTTTTTAACCTCTTAGCCATTTTTTTTTTTTCTGCATTATCTTTGATCATTTGAATACTTTCCTCCATGATTGGGAATTTGTCTTTGACTAAATAACATTTTTTCCTTCATGTTTTAAATGATGTTTTGGTCCTGAATGAGTTTTCTTTGGTTTTAGGAGACATCTGTAAATCATTAGGAAGTGTGTTTTCAAAGAAAGACATGAAGGGGTAGGGTAGGTAAGGAGAGATGGAAGACAGTATAGAGATGATAAATGGTGATGGAAGGAGACTTGACTTGGGGTGGTTAATATACAATATAAATATGATGTGTTGTGGAATTGTGCACCTGAAACCTGTATAATTTTGTTAGGCAGTGTCACCCCAATAAATTCAATAAAAAGGAAAAAATGTCAAAACAAAACAAAATAAGCGCACTCAATAAAAAAATCTTGAATAAAAAATAAAAACAATGACAAGTATTGGTAGTTACAAAATAATCACAGGGCTGTAAACTATAGCAGAGGGTATATACTCAATAAATTTGTAATAACTATGTATGGTGTTAGGTGGGTACTGAAAATATCAAGGGGAACACCTTGTAAAGTATATGATTATCTAACCACTATGTTATACACCTGAAATTAACATGAAATACTGAATGTAAACTATAATTGAAAAATAAAAAAATTAAAATGATAAAATTATATGAAGTTACTAGTATACCTTGTTTAAGTACCAATAAAATATATATACATATATATGTATTATCATAATGGTACTTATATATATATGTATTATCTTAATGGTACTTATGTATATATGTATTCTCATATATATACACATATTCATATATGTATATATACACATATATATCATCATATATCTACATATATATATACTTTGTTTTTTCTTTTACTTTGTTCAATTTATTCAACTAGACTTTTGGTATGTTATCTGCTTTATTCTGCCATTATATCCTAGAAGTTGTTGACTTTTGTTCTTGATTAAAGAGCATTTTTTAAAAATATTTTATTGATTTTTTTATAGAGAGGAAGGGAGAGGGATAGAGAGTTAGAAACATCGATAAGAGAGAAACATCGATCAGCTGCCTCCTGCACACCCCCCACTGGGGATGTGCCCGCAACCAAGGTACTTGCCCTTGACCGGAATCGAACCTGAGACTCCTCAGTCCACAGGCCGACGCTCTAGCCACTGAGCCAAACCGGTCAGGGCTAAAGAGCATTTTTGGCAAAGGTTCTCCTCTGGGATGTCTCTGTGTGTGCGTGTGTGCGTGTGTGTGTGTGTGTGTGTGTGTGTGTGTGTGTGTGTGTCTAAAAATGTCACTGTTAGCAACATAGCACAGGGCTGTCAGTCTCAATTATGGATCCATTTCAAAAACCAACAAAGCAAAAATGGGTTTCTATTCTACAATTCCTAGAGAATAAACTAAGGGCAGGTTTGTATTTGTAAATCATGCCTTAGAAGTTATAGGAGTGGGTTGAATAAATCCAGTGGGTTTTGTATTCAATCCTACATTGTGTGGGTTCATTATTACCTCTGGTGAACAAATGCACTCACTGATAAATCTGAAAAAAATTGGATCAAATAAAACCAATGAAAAATACCATGTAAGATTTGTTTACTATGAAAATCTTAACCTAATTCTATTTCTGTTTTGCAACATCAATCATCAAAGATAATAATGAGATTTTATTTATGATGACAATGACTTTCAATATTTTGTACAAGAAAAGATCTGTTAAGACTGCTAACGGATGACAATTTCAAAGTTTTAGCTAGCTATATACATTGAGGACCCCAACATAATTGCTATTATTGCTCTAGTGATGAGAAACGAGATCCCAAACAACATTCCTGCCTCTTCCTCCTGGTCACCATCTTCATCCTTTTCTTTTTCATTATACTCTTTTTCATCAGGGTCTACCATCTTTCATTATATATGCCTGATTTTGTGTTTTGTTTTTTTTTTGCTTACAATGTTTTCCAATAAGACTGAATTGGAGGTTATTTTTGAGGGGATTTTTAATATTTGCAAGTGATATTTCCATAGATTAATAGCAATCTGACTTCTAAAATGTTTTAAAGAAATCTTTGCTAGATCTCCACACTTTACCTCCTCTTAACCTTTTCCCCTTTGCAAAGCCTTTTGTAAAACTCTGAATAGTGAGAAACTCCCACCAGCAACCCACATATTTTCCCTCCAAATGGGCTTCTCATCTATTGAGGCAGTTTTTCACATGGTTTTGGCTTTCACACTTTTGGTCATCTGTCATGTTTTCTTTATTAGAACAGGTGGAGATTTAGTTCTATCTTTCCAAAGCATGTACAGTGGAGAAGGTAAAATACAAGACTTCACTTCAAAGAAACTAAGGAGCTGTAATGAAATCTTAGCAATATACAGGAACTTGAAGGTTGAAGCTGGTTTTGCTTAGGCTGCCTTGACCTCTTTGATTAGTCAGGGTTTTTTATTTAGGGTAGGGATCGCTGCAGGAACCAATGCTGTGTGCATAGGAAGGATCCACCTTATGTTGATTTCCTGGGGCAGATCATCCAGAGTCTAGCTGTGGTACCTTTAATTCAGCTGTGTTGTAGCGTGAACCTAATAAAGATCCATGTCACTAAAACACTCTAGGACTGAGGTTTTTCCAAGTTGTCTCTCTGTGTAAGGTCTAAAATGGAACAGTGAATCCTACTCCTGCAACTTTGGGTACTTGAGGGACAGCATATGAATGGCAACAGAAAACTCATACTCAACAGACATGGGGCAACACTGCCCAGAATTGAGGTCAGTGGGACTGTGGCACTCAACAGAAGAGCAATGGCACCTAGAGGGCGTGAGGGTGCTTGGCAGAAGGAGAGTAGTTGGGGAAAAGGCATTCTGCAGTTGCCATATAGTAACTGAGCCCATGTGGCACACTCTGGGGTTTGCAGTGGCACAGGGAAGGGATTTTATAGGACCTGCGATATGTATTAGCAGGAGCTAGTATGGAGGGGAATAGGAAAATAGAAGCAGCAAACATTTGTTACCCTATCTTCTGAGAATAACCTTTGATAAGATGTATTTAACATATCCATCTCTACTGTTAGTGAAAATGTAATGGCATAAGGGGAGAATTGATGGAATAGTGTGTAGAGATTTTGGCACTTCTGGTTCTCTTTTTACTAAAAATGTTGTCACTCAACTCAGAGATAACTTACATTCTCAACATAAAGATAAGAATGAAAGACTTTTACACTCAGGTGGACCTCGGTCCTTTTCAAAGACTTCCCCACACATGCCTCTCACTCAGAATATTCTGACAAGGTTGACAGAGCATGCATTCATTACACTTGACAGGACCAAACTGAACCTAAGAGGAAATGGAAGTATTTCCAAGAGTGGCACAGCTAAAAATGGAAGGCACTAGTACTTTAACCCAACTCTTCTAATTCTAAGATCACTGCTCTTTCTACTATAGTCGCCTCTTGGGTCTAAGGTCATACCAGGCCTGAACGTACCTGATCTCTTTATAGTACAACAGTTTTTCACAACAAAAGAGTTCAAGTTAAGTTTTATAAATTTAGATGAACTATAACACTAGGCTAAGCAATTTCAAAATTGTCACAATTTGAATAGTAATACTTTGTATTAATGCACTACATAATTTTCAAAGCTCTTTCAAATTTTAAATATCCCCAAGAAATTTACAGGGAAGTTATTACTACTTGACAGAGAAGGAGACTGAGGGATAAGGAAGTTAAAGGACTTGCCTAAATTCCTCTGACTCCCTGTGCATGCATCTCTAGAGTAGATTGTTTCTTAAAACTCTTTACACACTCAGTACATAGGTCATCCTTATAGTTATGGCCACACTTACACATTTACTGTCATTAAAAAATTTAACTCATCAATTTTTTTCTTTCACATGCTTCACATATTGCCTTGGGTTCTCTTTCTAAGACATTCATGGTGAACCCTGAACCAATATTGCTTCTATCTGTAATTGAATAGTTCATTGACTTTTGTGGTACAAAAGTGAAATCATCTCACCCTAGCTGGTTTGGCTCAGTGGATAGAGTGTTGACCTTCAGACTGAAGGGTTCAGGGTTCAATTCCAGTCAAGGGTACAATGCCTGGGTTGCAGGCTTGATCTCCAGTAAGGGGGGTGCAGGAGGCAGCCGATCAATGATTCTCTCTCATCACTGATGTTTCTATCTCTCTCTCCCTCTCCCTTCTTCTCTGAAATCAATAAAAATATATTTTAAAAAAAGAATCAAAAATGAACTCTAAGAACCATAGGTGAATCTCCTTTTGTTTACCTCCCAATCCCAGCCTTCTTTTAAAAAGAGCAAGAAGGTTGTCAGATTTGACACCTTTTAAATTGGCAGTGTATTAGAAAAACAAAAACAAAAACAAAAACTTGCTTTGAAAATAATTGAGGTGTGTGGATGTCAGAAGTGTTACCTGCTGTGCTACCTGGCAGGTGCTAACCGGCTGGCTGAGACTGACCCCGGGTATCTGCTGACTTCCTCAATATAGCTACTGACTTGTACCTTCCTCAAAGAAGACAAAAATGAGAAGTTTACAGATACTTGGGAAGAAAAATAAAAAATGGCCTGTTCTTCCTTGCTCTAGCAGTCAGGAAGATCTGCCACTTAATTTTTTTCAAGTCAACTGGTAGAATCCACCTCCAGCATTGTGTCTAGCATTAACGTTCTCCCATAACCCTGTCTCTTCTCCTTTAGTATCAAAAACCAGAATGCTCTCCTTGCATCTCAAGCACGCAAAGAGGCTTTTCTAAAAGATAATAATGATCACACTCTTGATTGAAAAGAAATATTTTGTAGAGTAATTAAAGGAGATATTTTAGACACTTTTTTTTCACTTTTCTATTTTTACTGCTCCATGCAAAAAGTCAATGTGATTTTAAGAGTGGCTAAAAAAATTGGGGAAGAAATGGAAGAAGTTGAAACCACTGTGGTGCTGATAATTTAGCTGGAAGATCAGAGAGCCTTTCAATGTTTGAAGGCTTCATCCCTGAGAATTGTGAAGTGGGAATATGAAGAGGATAGTAGTAACCTTTTGATAATAATCAAGTTGTAAATGCTCTTTATATTCTCATTAAATTAGAGTCTTCTTTCCAGTTTCCAGAATGAGAAAGAGCCCCAGGGCAGGTAGCACCTGCGCTATCAAGGAAAGGCTGGTCAGTGTTGAGAATACTTGGAGGAACATTTTAAAGTGAGTGCAATTTATTTCTACTGGCAATCTCTCTATTTTTTATTTGTCTTTGGGAAGTGGTTCAGCTAGGGGGGAGTAAGAAGTACGACCACCTAACCAGAATGATTAATAAAAGGCTTTCCCACAAAATAATTGTAGATGTGACTCTTATGTCTGTCATGACCATTTTGGTTGACCGGAACATCAGTTAATGACTGCCCACTCCATTGCCTTACATTTTTTAAGCCTAAAAATCCACAGCATTGGACAGAATTCCACTTGCCACTCAGACAATTTGAAGAGTCACAGAGAAGTAGCTTGGGATGTAATTAAATATGATATAAAATATGAACATTTCAGTTATGTAGCAGGATAAGAAATGAGGAACGGATGAATGGTAACACTGTATATTCTGGAGGTGACCAGCAGACTCTCCTGATTCTACCACTTTCTAGCTATGTGATCTTGAGCAGCTGACTTAACCTCAGTTACCTCTTTTTAAAAAATGGAGGTAAAAACTGTACCTGTTTCAGTGGACTATTGTGAAAGATTAAATAAAACAACATCTATAAAATTCTTAGCACTGTGTCTGGTAAACAATATGTGCTTAGTAAAATATATATGCTATTATTATGACTTATTTTTTAAAAAAATATTTTTATTGATTTCAGAGAGGAAGGAAGAGATAGAAACATCACTGATGAGAGAGAATCAATGATTGCCCCCCACCCCTCCTGCATGTCCCCTACTGGGGATTGAACCCACAACCCAGGCATGTGCCCTGACTGGGAATTGAGCTGTGACCTCCAGATTCATAAGTTGACGCTCAACCACTGAGCCACGCCGGCCGAGCATGACTTATTTTACCATTGTCCTAGACTATAAGGACTAAACTCTCTAATTCCAAATTTATCTTTGATTACTCCTTTTCTTTCGCCACTATCTCCACTCAGCAGCCAATTGTTAAATCATTTAAATGCCATGTTCCCAATCCTTCTCATGTCCTTTTCCAAAACCTCCTCTGAAATGCAGCTCATCATGCCCTTCCTCCCAGGCTACAGAAGTGTTTTCTTATTGCTTCTGGTATCCTTTCCATGATTCATCCCATATATTTGCTGCCAGCTACAGCTCTGAACACATTGCTCCTTACAAAGATTTCCTATCTCAACCAAATATTTTAACAGCTTATTACTTATATATTTAAAATTTGCCTTCATGGACCTAGTGATAGATTCAATTATTGGTCCCAATTCTTCATTTCCTTATAATAGTATTATATATTCATACATTTGTCTTGTAACTTTGCTATGTCCTCCCACTGAAGCTGAAGGATACTTTCCTACCTCATGTGACTTGCTTCGGCAATGGAATATGAGTAGATGTTGCAGAAGCAAAGGTCTTACATATAGTTTTCATGGTTTGGCTTGGCTCTAATGCTCTGGATCTGCCATTAGAAGAACATATCCTGGATTCCTGCTATACTTTTAGCCTTGGTCCCAGAGTGAACATACATGAAGACCTGAGCTCCACCTATAGATCTGGATCCAGTGCCACAGCAGAGTCAGAACTACCCAGCCAAGCCCAGTCTAGATCAGCCAAACCTCTGCTGACCTATAGACGCACGAGAATGAGCATAAATAATTGTTGATGTATACCATTGATTTTTGGGTAATTTACTACACATTTCATTATCGTGGTGATATATGACTAGTACAGACCAACCATTATTCTAGCTTTCCATTTCACTACAGTATGGTGAACATGCTATAGTCCAGGGAACTATGATAACCTAATGGTCTCTGAAAACTCCTTTGGCTTTTCTGCCTTTGGTAGATACTGGTCCTTCTTTCCATCTTCATACAAATATACATATAGCTAGTAGTTATTGGCACAGAGCTGAATAATTATGGGTAATCTCATTGTAATCCTCTTGAGTCTCAAGGCAGGCATCATGTCATTTGTTACCTCTATATTTTTTTAATCATCACCTGAGGATTGTGTTTATTGATTTTAGAGAGAGAGGAAGGGAGAGAGACACACAGAGAGAAACAATAATGTGAGAGGGAAACATCGAACAGTGGCCTTCCATCTGTGCCCCAACTGGAGATTGAACTTGCAACCTAGGTATGTGCCCTGACCAGGAATCTAATCTGCAACCTTTTGATGTATGGGACAATGCTCCAACCAACTGAGCCACCTGGCCAGGGCATGCCACATCAAATTTTTTAGTTTACCTTTTCTTATGTGTATAATTTGATTCCATGACTATAGAGACAGACCTTGGTTTTTGGTAAAGGGTTAATTTGATTGATATTATACACAATGTACATCCATGAAGCAGAGATCATGATCTCTATTTTATAAAAGGGGAAGGTGAGATTCAGAAAAGTTATGTAACTCATTCCAAATATAAACAGAAGTGGGGCTGAAATCCATTTTTGTTCTGTTTCTTAATACCATGCTTTTTGTCTATGTCATCTTATCTTTTGCATCTTACAAAATTAGTAGGTAATTGATTTACTGAACAGGTAAGTGATATGAACAATAGTGAGTTTTAAGTGTGAAAAACCTAGAACATAAAGTGCCACATTTTAGTGACTTTATCAAAGATATACTATTTACAAATTTAGATTCCAAACCTTAAATAGCTCATGCCTCTATCTCGTGAGCCCTGCTCTGAATATTGCCAATGTTTGTTTCTCTAAGTTCTATAGAAGTCAGAAGGAAACCACAGAACAACCACCCCCAGGATAGCAGAGAGAGTCTGACCCAAGCCCACAAAAGCCAAAAGTAGCAGGGTTGGAGTAGGAAGTTTGGCTTGACACTCTGTCTTCAACTCACACCCTGGCACCTTCAGGCTTTGTCTTTTTTTAACAGCAGAGTGCCAGCCTCGAATTTTTAAACCTTAACTCTGAATTTCTTGACTCTATGTGTTTAAGATAGACTTTGCATGTTACTATTTTGAAGCAGCTGTTTGTCAGTGCTAGAAAGGAGGGAGGGAATCAAAGAAGTTTAATGGGAGGTGCTTGTCTTAGAGTTGAGGCTCTTGACTACCAAACTCAAGCAAAGTTTCTCTTGATTCTGACAAGATGAGCAACTTCACTCTAAATCAGGATATCTCAACCTTGACACTAAATGACATATAGGGCCAGATAATTCTTTGCTGGGGGCTGGGGGGTGGGGGCTGTCCTGTGCGTGATAGGATACTAAGCAGCATGCTGGTCTCTACCCATCGGATGCCAGAATATTCCTTCCCCATTGTGACAATAAAAATGTCTACAAATATTGTCAAATGTCCCCTGTAGGCAAAATCAACCAGACTGAGAACCACTGCTTTAAATGAATAAATGAGACTGAGATAATTATAGCCTTTTAAAATCAGACAGTAAGGAAACATCAAGGGATGACAGGTGAACTTACTTAGAAAAATTATCCTAATAGCAATTAGATGAAATAATAGGGGAAATTTTGCTTTTTGAAAATGTCTTAATCATCAGTATTATACACATCTTAGGGGGGTGAAAGGTTAGGTGGAGGAGCCAATCTATGCACAGACTAATAAGGCAACCTGTGTAGAGATACTCAGTTAACAGTGAAGCAGAAACTAAAACTTCTCTCTTTCATAGCAGGTGGGAATATTATTGTAGGCACTTGGCAGAATGACGGCAAAAGATTCCTTCTCAATCCTGGGATGCCATATCCTCGGAGCCATAAAATGTGATAATTCTACTGTTTTCAAGCTACTACATATTGACTTTCCTCTTTGTTCCAGGATTCTTGATTTGTGTTTTATACTACACGAGGTAGGCATCATTGTTTTCATTTTATGGATGATGAGTCTGAGGCACAGAGAGGTGTCACTTGCCCAAGTTCACAGGGACAGTGCCAGAAATTCACCCCAGGTCTGCCTGCTCCTAAGCTTGGGTTCTTGAATCACTCTGGTGTCTATCTCCCACAGCCAGGAGAAGACCTTGGATTCCGTTGAGCTTCACAAAGTAATCAGCACATTTTGTTATCTCATTGCCTACTGAACCCAGGGCTGGTTTGTCTTCTGATGCCTCTGCCTATAGCTGATCCCGCAGGACCTTCAAGGAGATTGTCTGTTACCACATGGGATGGCCTTGCAGAATCCTCTGGTTCAAACACTGTGTGATTCTATTCTAATCAAAGCCACCCAGAAAAAGGATGAAAGCTATGTCATTAGTTATAGTGAGCTGTCAGGAGCTATTGGGAAGGAAACACTTAAGCTATATGGAAAGGTGGCTTTGGTGTTTCTAGAAGGAATTCCATATTAGTGCAATAGGATAGGAAAGAATGGGAGGGATATCATATGTAACTTTCTGATGATGGGCCCAGCAGATAAGGAGACCCTTTAAGGGGAAGACAGAAAAAAGCTCAAGACTAGAATAAAGCAGAATGTCACAATGAGGGGCTGGCCTTTGAACCTCTGAAATTCTGCTAAAACAGCTCTGTCCCTCGGACTCAAGCTTAACTTAGGCATATTTTATTATTAAGTAAAATGCTGGTAGATCTATGCTACTGCACACATTCTTGATGGTGAGTTTCATTATAATTTACTATAGTTTTTCTTAAGAGCATGTTTTAAAAGGATAAGGAAGAAGCTGATCAAGGTGGGTGGATTTGGCTTGGGTGATGATATGCATTCTACCCAGGGTGCACACAGCAGGAGAGGGAGGTGAGATGTTTGGACACATTCTAATTATATACCTTTACTCATTTATACGATGGTTTTATTGTGTATCCATTGTGTGTTAGGTGTTTGGGTTGCAATGAGGGGCAAAAACAGTAGGGGAAATAACACATTTTAAATAAACCTATAATTAAATTTATAATTAATTGCTGTGATAAGTACCCCATAGGGAAGTACAGGGTTCACTTGACAGGGCTACCTGGCTTGTCTGAGAAGTTAGGGAAGGATACTCTGAGGATGGGATGTTTGAGCCAAGAGCTGAAGGGTGAGTGAAGTAGCTAGGCAAGGGAGACTAAGTGTTAGAAGCACAGGAAAGAGCCTGTGTGAAGACTTTGGAACAAGGCGAATCTTCAGTATTTGGAAGAATTGAAAGCTGGCTAGTGAGTCTGGAACTCATAGGGCAAGAACAAAAGTGGTGGAAGATGAGACTGAATAAATGCAAAAGGTGAGATCAGAATAAAGGTTTTGTTCTTTACCCTAAAAGGACTGGGACTGACATGTTCAGATTCACCTTCTAAAAAGATCTCTGATTACTTTGCAGAGAAGAGTTTGGATGTGAGTGGCAAGGAGTGAGTGGACAGACACATGGAATGGCTAAACATTAAAAACAGTGGGAAGTGGAGAAAGAAAGGTGACTGTTAGAGAATGAGGACGGTATCCATAGGGCACCTCTGTAGGCCCAGCTGAATCCTTTTCCTGAAACTTGTCCTTAGCTGAGAGGAGTCATTTTGCCAGGAGATGTCTGGAAGTTTATACACTCTGTGCAGGGGAAGCCTGCAACCAGGGACTGACTGATAGAGCAGTATGTAACCTGGCCCCTTGCATCAAGGTGGTACAATTTTATAGTGCATTCATATTCCAGAGTTCCTCTTGGGATCAAGCAAAGGAAGTTGAACCTCTGCTGAAATCACATCTTTGTTTAGGTGATTCCCTGCCTTAGTCTTCTTCTCTTGCTTCTTACAGGTTTCTCCTGAGAGCACTCCCTCAATAAATTATTGCACAAAACTCCTTGTGCAGGCCCTGCTTCCGAGGAACCCAGCCCAAGACAATACCTAAAGGCGGTAAAGGAGCAAGCTTTGCTCCTTTGTACCTCCTGGGTAAAGAATACTCCACGTGGAGTGTTTCCAGGAAAAGCAAGAGCAGGAGAACCTTCCTAGGCTATTGTAATAATTTTGGCTTTTACTTGCAGGGTTTTGAGCATGGAGGGATGTGACCTGCCTTCTGTGCTAGCAGGCTCGGGCACTAGTGACACATATCTCCAGTCTTTTTCTGTGAGTTGTCTTTGCCATTAAGGAAGCCTTTCAAAAAGCCCAAGTTGACTTCATGAAGACTTCATGGGACTTCACAGCGCACACCCCTTGTTTCAATAGAATGGAGACCCATCTAACCCAGCTGCCACCAAACTGGTGGGTCGCCCTTCTCACTCTAGGTTTTCTAAATGGAGTCAGACCCCAGTCCGTAGGCTGCTTTAATCTTTTTCAAGTGTAAGTCAAGCACTAATCCCATCTATCTCCTAATTTAAGGCTCTTCAGGGGGTTCTTTTGAAGACTCCATCAGGATCTTTTGGAGCAACCCTCCTCCGACTCTTCCCCAAAGCAGGATGGTGGAGCAGGACACTCCGAATAACAACAGCTTTCTCCACACAAAGCTCTTAACACGTGTTCTGTTCACAACATTCTATGGAAGCCTCCTCACTGGGCTTGAAGAGCAGTTACAGCCTGGCCTGTCTTCTACACACCCCTGACGGGGAGAGCCCCACAGCGATCACAGCAGAGCTTTCTTCAGTGGCAGCCACCTCCCAAACCCTCTCTCCTCTTCCCTCTGTGGCCTCTTGTCACATCCTTGAAACACCTAAGGGATCTAGATGTCATGGAGTGAATTTTTAAATTGATGTCATTTGTAAATCTGCATAATCTGAAATCAATCCCATTGGAGCTGAGAAGTCCTAAAGTGAAAAATTGTGCAGGCCTGCTGTAACCAAGGCTGAGGCTTCTGGGAAAGATAGGCCGACCTTACCGAGAGACTTCTGTCTTGAGTGCTCCACAGGTTAACTCTCAAGTTTTTCTGGGGAATCCATAAATGATTAAAATTGTTTCCTTCGATATATCTAATGGACTTATTCCAATACAAAAGGCCCATTCTAACCTCTTAGCTAGCAGTTAGCTAATCCATTTACTTAAACTTGTAAACAAGATTCACTGTTTCTATACATCTACACGTTTTCCTCCCCCTACTTCTAAAACCCTGTCTTTTGCCTGTTCTTTATCTCCATTTTTCATCCAGTTCTCTCAGATGTGATATAATAATTTGCATACATAATAACAAATAACAACAACCATGAAGTCTCAGTTATTCCTTGACAGTGCCTCAAACATGAGGTGGGAAGAGTTCCAATTACAATATCCTGCGTTTATGGCAGAAGCTACTAGCTGTCCCCCAATATTCACTTCCTTTTCTTATACATGTTAGAAGTTCTGATTTTCAGGTGGCATGTGGCATCTCTTTCCTCTGTAAGACTCTTTAAGCACCCCAGGGAAGGATCTGAATTCACTTGGCCTTGGATCGTGTGTCCACCTTTAGATCCATCAATATAGCTGGAGGGTAAGATGTTTAGGACATGCAGTTCCTATAAGAATCATACCGTTAGCCTGGAGAAAGGAGCATTTCTGCAAAAGAAGTGGGTCTGTCCCCATGAGAGATTGGCATTGGGCAGATCCAAGAGTAGAAGTTCGCATCAGGGGCTTTTAAGATTTCTGAGGCTGTTACATCCTGTTTGGCCCTATAGTCCTCTGTGGTCACTTACAAGGGGTCTAGGCTAATTGCCAATTTGTATCTAAAGTAAGAAGGCTGAGTGTTTCCTTTGATCTTGAACTTACTTTTATTTCTCACATGTGCTGTCCTGATAAATCTACTTATTATCACTTTCTTTGTTTTGCCCTATATCCTGCATGGTCTCTGTTATGTTCCTGATGAAAATCTTATTCACACATTTGTGTGCTTGACTTGATTAGAGAAATTTTTATTTTTACTGATTCCTTGTCTTTGCATTACCTCAACCTCATTGATTCAATTGTAAGTTTACCCACACCATACAAAACACTATCTTAAGTGATAGGGAAAAAAGCCAAAGCTGTAGCATAGTGTGGATGGAAATCAAGGCAAGAAACAACTTTCAGAATAAGTACAGACCCATCCAAAAAGTGTGAGGTATGTGGTTTTTGCAGTGATGATGATGAAAGGGAAATATATCTTTAACTTCCAGAGTAGAAAATATATAGAAAATGACTGAAAGTGGAAAACTCAAGAAATAGGACTATAAGTGTGTTATTAAATGATTCAAAGGCAAATGCCAAGAGATAGCAAAAAGAGATGAATGTGGGGCTTCTGGGAAGTGAGAAGTAGTGGGAAAAAGCCATAGGGAGTTGATAACTATCATATTTTGCGAACTGTTGCTAAATCACATGCATGACAATTTGATAAAAAATAAAATATAAAATGAAAGGAGCTCTAAATCTGGGATAATGGTCTTGGATTTGGACCTGGCTTAGGTGCACAGCTCAGGTTTTCTGTTTACATCTTTTATGAGTTGTGTCCCCTTTATCTGTCCTCTTGGTTTAATCCCTAATTTTGATGACACTTCCTCTAATTAATTCCTGAAAAAGAAGTACACAGGAGATTAAAAAATTTTTAAATTGTGTATCTAAAATGTCTCTATTCGGCATATAAGCATAACCAATGGACATAGGCAGTAGGGGGGTGAGGGCATGTGCTGGGGGGTGGGAGCAACCAGGGAGAGGTCAATGGGGGAAAGGAGACATATGTAATACTTAAAAAAAAATAATTTAAATTTAAAAAAAGTCTCTATTCTATACTGAAATTTAATTTTTGTCGTGGTCATAGCATTCTAAATTGGAAACCATTTTCCCTCAGAATTTCTCCATTGTGGTTTTTTAAATATGTTTTTATTGGTTTTAGAGAAGAAGGAAGAGCGAGAGATAGAAACATCGATGAGAGAGGAACATCAATATCAATCAGCTGCCTCCTGCCATGCCCCCTACTGGGAAGTGAGCCCGCAACCCAGGCATGTGCCCTGACTGGAATCAGATTGATGACTTCTTGGTACATGTGTAGACACTCAACCACTGAGCTACACCGACTGGGCTCTCCATTGTCTTTTACTAGGTGTACTGGTTAATAATGCAGATTTGTTTCAATAGATGGAGTTACACATATGTTGATATATATGTGATTTGATATGTATGCTATTTTGTTGTATTGACAACAAGCTTCAAAACTTCATATGTCAAATTTGCTGAAGGTGTTGATATCGTAGATATTTTTACTCTTAAAAATGTCGAATTTCGTGCCAAAAAAAAGCATTTGCGGGAAGTTTTAATTCTTTACTTTATTTTGAAGAAAAGTGCTGCTGAAAGTTATCGTATACTTCGGGAAGCTTATGGTGAACATGCTCCATCTCAAGATACTTGTGAACGCTGGTTTAAACGCTTTAAAGGTGATGATTTTGATGTGAAAGACAAAAAACATCCAGGTCAACCGAAAAGTCTGAAGATCAACAATTACAAGCATTATTGGATGAAGATGCGTGTCAAACTCAAAAACAACTTGCAGAAAGATTAAACTTCCAGAGTAGAAAATATATAGAAAAGAGTATGTTCTCCTTCTCATTACACTTTCAGAGACTTTAGCATCTTATAACTGTAGATGGTCAAATGACCCAGTCTCTTCTCTCTGCCTCAGTCCTCTGTAACTGGGGGATAGTACTGCCTCCCCCACCACAGCACGTTGTGAGCAGGAAGTTACATGCAGTCAGTAAGAAAGCTGGTGGTCAGAACCTGCCACTTCACGCACAGCTCTGCCCCTGACAGCTCTGAAAACCAGAACCACAGTGGAGGCACCTTCTCCTGACGCCTCCTTACCAGGGGCCCTGGTGAGGGCTTATACTTGTTCCCAGCAGGGCAAAAGTGAAAGTAACTTTAAACCCCTTGAGATCAAAACATAAGGTGCAAAACACCCAATAACTAAATTCTCACCTCAACAAGCATTGCAAGTAAAAGCAAAGAGGAAAGAGAAGATATTAACCTCTCTAGACCAACGTGCAAGCAACAGGGTAAGCAAGCAACAGCACAGGGAAGGTGTGAGACACAATGGAGTCTGCTGCTCTCAGACAAACCCAGGGAATGTCTTCTCAACACCTCTCTTTCTGCCTCCCCACACCCCACTCCCTTCTATTTTTATAACTTAGAAGAGAAGAACAGGAAGGGGTCTATTTTTTTTTAATGTTTTTCAGTACTCAGGGTTGGCCTGTGTTCTAGAAGTTGAGAAGGTTGTGGGGTTGCCACAGAAAATGATTCTGACTTGGGCAAGTACTTCAGGTCCTCCAACTTGTCCAAGAGGGGCTCACTAAGGTGGTCATTTGCCATCTCCTCTCAAGCTGGTAGAGGTAGCTCCAGTTCACATTGTATATGGTATTCAAATCCAAAATTTTAAAGAAGGACTCCAAGATTCTAGAAAGTATCAGTGGAAAGGAAGAGAGCAGCAGAACTCAGGTTGGAGAAGGTGGCCCCTGAGCCAGCCTGCCAGGTCAGTCTGTGTCTCCTGTGAGCATGGGGACACATTGATTAGATAGTGACAAACTGATGACTGAGGCTGCTGAGACCACAGCCATTGCTAGAATGGAACCCTCTAGGCCAGCAGTTCTCAACCTGTGGGTCGCGACCCCTTTGGCAGTTGAACGACCCTTTCACAGGAGTCGCCTAAGACCATCCTGTATATCAGATATTTACATTGCGATTCATAACAGTAGCAACATTACAGTTATGAAGTAGCAACGAAAATAATGTTGGGTCACAACATGAGGAACTGTATTTAAAGGGCCAGAAGGATGAGAACCACTACTCTAGGCAAATAGAAAATAAAAACATATTTACATCGTTTCTAAATCAAATACATGTCCCTTCAAGGTAGCTCCTGAGTTTTTGTGTGTTTTTCCCCCCTTCTTTTTTTAGCAGCCACTTTCAGCCAATTCTCTATTATTTTCTGTTTTCCCATACAGCTTCCAGCCCCATTCTTTACCTTTCCTTTTCATCGGATTAGTTAGTTCTCCAGATAAGTTTGCCATATTCAGAAAATAAAACAGTTAAATTTGAACTTCAGATAAACAATGAATAAATTTTAGTATACATACTCGCATGTAACATTTGCACATGTTTAGAGCAAACAGTTATTTTTTGTTTATCTGAAATTCAGTGTGACGGACTTACACTAAAGCAACATTCACTGTTTATCTGAAATTCAAATTCAACTGGGAGTTTGTAGTTTATCTGGCAATGCTAACTCTAGGCCTGTTTTCCTCCCCTCTTCTGAACACGTCCCAGAGAAAGGCTTTCTTTACGTCCAGGGAGAAAGAAAGGATTACAGGCAAGTCAGTTCCCATACATTGATCCACGACAATGAATTCGTATCGAACCAAGGAGCTAGAATGGTTTCAGTTTGCTGGTTAATGTTAGGATGAATAGAATTGGGTTAAGTTTGTTTCTTCTCCCAGGGAATAACCGTATAAGAAACATTCCCAGTTCTCTGCACAGATGTCATGAACCATAAAACTGAAGTCGGCAGCATCAAACTCCCAGCACATGCATTATCAAACAGACAGAGGATTCTTTCTATTTATTTATTTTTTAAGATCGTTCTTTTAAACTGGGAGAACTTCAATCAGAAAGCATTTCTTGACTAAATGTTAAGTTTGTAAGTCACGAGCCAGATGCTTCTCCAGTTATAAACCTTCAAGGATATGTTTTCCACCTTCCCCACATTCTAACTCATCTGGGGTGCACACATTAAAAGGCATCTAAGCACACATTAAAAGGCATCTAAGCTCTAGAGCAGCATATTTATTACACGAGCAGTATACATTTAGAATGTTATATATTATGGAGGAAATTCTATTTCCTATGATATTTGGTGTGGTTTTTTTTAGAAAAAGTTTTTAAAAGTTCACAGATTTAAATAACCAGTAACTGTGTACCCCCACCACTTCATGAATTAGCAGACCTTAACTTTTTGCACTTTTGCCTTATATATTGAAAATTTTACATTTTTTATTATTATTACTATAATAATTATTATTATTTTGTATCTCAGCATCTCTAAAATTGGGTGCATGTAAAAATTCATGGCATATTATGGCAATTTGCTTCCTGAGTGATATATATAAAATAATAGTTGGTTTTATAGTTGATTGCCTCTTAGATTTGATATAGTAGCATGATTTTTACTATTAAAATAATATAACATTACAGATAAATTAAAAGACTTTTCTTCTCCCCAGCCCCTCAGTCTCATCCTTGACAGTCTTATTTTTCTTTCCTCGACAGTGGCAAAAACTATCATAATTTTAGTGTGTCTTTCAGGCCATGGTTGTGTGTGTGTGTGTGTGTGTGTGTGTGCGCACGCACACGCACGAGCATATTTATTTATTTTCTTAATGTAGGGTACTGTTCTTTGTGTTATTGTTCTACAAATATCATTTTACATCTATCTTTCCTTTTTTACTTAAATTATATTTTTAAATCTATCCATGATTTACATAGAGGTATTTATTTTATCTCCTATATAATATTCTATTGTATGAATATTAAGTTATCCCTTCTCCTATTGATGGATGACATTTAGATTGATTCCAATTAATTTTTCCAGTTTTATATTATTATAAGCACAAATTCTCTAATATATAGAATTCATTTAATAATCTACATTTAGAAGTAGAATTTCCAGGTTATAGAGTGTGTACATTTTCAATTTTAATTGTTTCTTTAATTTCATTAAGCTTGCATTTGGTGGTGTTTTAGTGTTATGGGTGAAATCTGGATTTGTTATTGTGTGAAGTTTGGTTTTCTTCTACTCAAAGGAATGCCCTTTCTGTTTTGCTTCTCACCCACTTCTTTACGAGAAGTCATAATAGCACGGTGATAAAGTTACTCTTCATAAATGTCACCTTTGAAACTCTTGTGATAGTTTGTGGGCTATGGATCAACCGAACCACCTACACTTCCAAAACCTTTCTGTACCTGAAAGGCCACAGAGGGTCCTCTCAGGCTCATATGTGTCAATCATCGGGAGTTGGGGAGATAAAATAACATCAGTGTGAATTTTAAAGACATCAGTATGCATCCAGGGTCTAAGAGTAGGCATCCCCACTTGAACCAATAATGCCACATTTAGGAATTCATTGTAAAAAAGTAATTAAAGATGTGCACAAAAATAAAGTGACATGGTATTAGCTGCAGCTAACTGTATAACAGTAGAAAATTAGAAACATCATTCAGGTACTACAATAGAAGTAACCTGATTTGTATCAGTAAATCAGAGTGGGTTTCTAAAAAAAAAAAAAACCACCACAATTTTTCCCAGGAACTGCACATAACATGTTGTTAAATAAAGAAAATGGGGGTAAAATATAGTTTAAAGAGTATAACTTATTTTAAATATATATTCATGGAAAAATATCTGGAAGGATATGAATTGTATTTTCTTCTTTTTATCATCTATCTTTCTAATTTTAATTAAATGCCATATATTATTTTTGCAACAATAGGATTTTGTTTGCTTGGGGCACGGTTTTGTGTTGAGAATGAACATTTATAAGATAAATAGGCAGTAAGAGAACTGAGGAGCAAGATGAGAAGGGAGGAAAAGATTAATAAAACATATTACCTGTGAACAATTTTGAATTTTTCTTATGCATTTTCTTTACCCTTGTTCTCCAAACTTATTAAAGGACTCTAAGCACAAATATCCAGAGGTGAATAGAATCTTGCAGTGACTAATTTAGTTTTCCTTTCGTTTTTAAAAGACTTCTACACTTATTCCTTCCCTGTGGGGGAGAATTTAAGCTCCCAGGAGAGACCTGCAAAAGTAGATTTGATAGCCTTCCTTGATATTAAATTGAAGGAAGGCATCAAATGCCTCTTTACTTTGTTTGTTTAATTTAGTTTGGGGAGACCAACATCTCCTCTAGAATAACATTCTCTTTGTAGCTTCAATATCCCATCTTTGAATCTTCACTGTGGGGGGAAAAAAATCACTTGGTTAGGGCAAGAAGCTTAATTTACTATGAGCTGCAAAATGTCCAAATTACATTGTACATAAAGTGAATATGGTTACATGAGATGGGCTCCTTAATGGCTGAAGATACTTCAAACAGTCTAAAGTTACTATTATAGCAAACTAACCAAAACTATCTTACCTAATAATAGACAAACATGTAAATTAACCATCCCTCCACTTTGCTCACCAATCAGGAGAGTATGCAAATTAACCCAACAAAGATGGCGGTTAATTTGTTTACGCAGGGGCAAAGCGGCCCAGCGAAGACTGAAGGCTCCGTCGAGAGCCGCAAGGACTGAAGGCTCTGTCCGGAGCGAAGGCCCAGGTCCCGGGTGCCGGAGGAAAACCGGTGCCGGCAGCCAGGGGAAGGAAAGGCCTATTGCACTAATCTCTTCATGCAACTGGCCTCTAGTTAAAAATAATAAAATCTAATGCTGTCTGGTTTAGGGGATATGGGAAAACTGGTATATGCACCCAATGATGATGGCACTTAAAACTGGTTCAGTATTTATGGAAATAATTCTAAGAATATGTAAGAATGACGAAAAAGAGTTTTCACTCTCCAAAGAAAGAGAAAAAAATGACTTGCACAAAAATTTACTAAAACCATGTTTACTATTCTTCCATGATATAACTTCAGAGTGACTGCACACAAAACAGAGTTCAGGATCCCTTCCAACTGGAAGTCACTGATTCTAGGATCCACAAAACTATACAATTTTAGAGATAGAAGGAAACATAGGAAAATATCCAGATGACCTTGAAGAGTTTGCAAAGGGTTTCCTATGGTCCCCAGGTGATAACTGAAGAGACCAGGCTTGCAGCTGATGGTTATGTAATTATGAGTTATGCATCTTTCACACAAAACCTGTGCCCTCAGTTATGAGGCAAAAGCGAGCTGTTGGTCAAGGCAGAGCCATGTTGAAAGAATCTTAGGGAACTTCCCCCCATTTAAATAGAGGAAGAAGAGGAGGTGTCCAGAGATGAACTACTCTGGCTCATGGTCAGTGGGCCTGCCCTAATTGCTTCCTGGATGAGAGAGACAAGTGTGGGTAGTGGGTTAGCAGTATGCATCGTGCCTGACTCTGGGATGGGATCCGGATGAAGGCGTGAGACACAGAAGCAAGTGTTGGTTAACAGAGTACACCGCTCTTGGGGTGCGGCTCCCTCTGGATTCCAGACAGACAATAGCTCTGGAAGTAGTGTGAATGGCACCCCACGCCCACAATTAACCTCAAAGAGATGTTAATTTCACAGTCAAACTGAGGACCATTTAAATTCAGGCAGTGTCAGAAAACAAGCATTTATTTGGAACTAAAAGAACAATTTGTCTCTTTTCTTTTGCATTGTCTGCCCCATTAATTTTCCCAGAACAAAACATCTTCAAACAGACCTGACCTGCTCCTCGAATGTCTGCATCCCAGTCTAGGCAAACAGGGCCCACAGAAGAACAGGCATTCTACATCCTTTGGGAAAGATAGCAGGATGAAAGGGGGACCATATCTAGAAATAAAGCTAAGTCAGTACTCACTTGTTCTGGAGAGTGTCCACTTTTATTAATGACATGATGATGTCCTTCCAGAGTCTACTACATTTATGACAATTTCCCTCTCAAACCACTCATTTTTTTGTGATTACATGGTAATGATTTTATAGATTAACTTTACCTTTCTTTTCTTCTTCTCATGCTTCCTCAATCTTGGGCATGATTGCCATTTTGGACTGATAATTCTTGGTGAGGGTGGAAAAAGTTGTTCTGTGTATTACAGAACATTTAGTAGCATCTCTAGCTTCTACCCAATAGATGCTAATAACACACTCCTCACCCATGCTCCCCATTTGTGACAACCAAAACTGTCTCTAGACATTGCTAAATGTCCCTGATTGAGATCTAGACCTGGCAAGCAAGTCAATAAAAAGTGGTACTATTAGAATCCCAAAGGGCACCCAAAGGCTTTCCCAGAGTTGTGCCCAAGTCCCATGGTTTCGGCTTCCTGGCCTTCTTGGTACTAGTCTAGTGGACCATCTACCACATTGAAATGAAAACAAAAAACCAGGAATGTTGGATTATTTGGGATATGAGCTAACATAATTCTTCATCCTATTTTGCCATGATTACTTCCTTCATCTGTTTTGATGTTTTCTACACCTAAACATATTACTGCTTTGCTAAGTTTTCTGTATAATAGTGATACCTACCATGTATTTAACCTTACTATGTGTCAGGTTTTGCTTTAGACACCTTACATTGTCACGACAACCCTGAGAGTTAGGTACATGTCCTCATATCACTAGAATGTAAGCTCCATGAGGGCAGGTACTCTATGTCTAGCTTACCAATGTACCGTCAAGGCTTTGTACAATGATGAGCATGTACAAACTGTGCACAGGCCAGTGCCCGCCCAGTAACTATTCTTTAATGTGAATCAATGATTGAATATATTTTATTGCAGATCTTTGACTTCTCTCTTTGATAACCCAAACACAAACTTTTAGCAAATCCTGTTTTCTCTACTTTCTAAATATATCACATTCTCACTGCTTTCTCACTACTATTCCGATCCAGGCCAGTGTGATCTCTCACCAGGATAATTGCAACAGTCCCTCTAGTCCCCATGCTTCTGCCCTCTTCCTGCTGTGGTCTGTTATCAACCCAGCAACCAGGGGATCCTTTAAGACAAACAATTCAGGTGACTCCACTCAAAGCCTTCCCAATGGCTTCCCATTTCATTCAGAGTAAAAGCCAAAGTCCTTTCAGGGGCCTAAAAAATTCTAGATGACATGACCTCTCTGTTATTTCTCTGATTTTATTTCCTTCTATTCTCGCCCACTCTCCCTTTGTTTCCTCTTGTTAGAGGAACTGGCCTTGCTGTTCTTTGAACATGTCAAGCACAGTTCCACTTCAGAGCCTTTATGACAGTTTTTACCTCTGCCAGGAACACCCTTCCCACAATCTCCACATACCCTCTTGCTCCTCTTTAAAGTTGTAACCCTCTTGACCCGCCTTTACTGCATGTTTTGCCTTCCTGACCTTCTTGGTACTAGTCTACCCTCATTGCATTTATCACCTTCTGATAAATGAGAATTTAAGTTTCATGAAGAAAGGGATTTTAGTCTGTCTTGCTTACGATTAAATTCCCAGCACCTACTACCAGCATTTAGCAAATACTCCAATATTTATTAATTGTTAAATGAATCAATAAATGAGTCAGGACATGAAAGTGTTAAGTGGCAGAGCTAGAACACAAATCCAGACTGCCAGCCTCAAAGTCCTATTATTCTTCCAATGGTTCTCAAACTTGGCTGTACAACAGAATCACCTGGGGGTGGGCATGCTTGTTAAAACGCAGATGCCTGGGCCTCATGATGGACCTGAGGAGTCAAAGTGTGGGGAGGGGAATTTGAGAAACTATATTTCAAAAAGCTCCCCAGAGAGTCCTATGCAAGTAGTCTGCTGGCTCAGCAGACCTATAAATGGGAACTTAAGGTGTGATCTGGGAGCCACCAGCATCAGAACCACCTGGATCTAAGCCTGGGATCTGAAACCAGCCTTTTGGGCTGTGAATCCTGACTCTACTGCTTACTGTCCTTGTGACTGCTTGCTTTCCCCCTTTTCGTTCATTTTCTAATCAGAAATTTTGAGAAAATGACCTCAATATCGAACTGTGTTGAACATCCTCACAGTAAAATCCCATGTCTGCAATGACCTTGGCCAATTACTTCCTTTTTAAAAAATCAGTTTTCTCATCTGTCCATTGGGGATAATACTAGTCTCTATCCCATAGGATCACTGTGATGTGCTGATGGATTTAGGTTGTGAAATTACCAGAACAAGTACCTGGCATATAGCAAATATGCAATAATGTTAACCGTTATTATATTGTTAATACCACTCCTTTCTAGGCTGCAGCCCAGACCTATGAAATCAATCCCTGCAGGCTGGACTCTGGAGCATTCAAAACAAGCATTCTGCATGATTCTGCTACACACACAGGTTTGAGCAGCCCTGCCTCAATCTGCCGCATAGAGAACAGGAGTCAGTCTTCCCAGCCTCACAAACAATGCTCAATAGATGCTGGCTGGGTGGAACAGTAGTCTTCTGGCCGCTTGAGAAACACAAGAGACTCCTGGTAGGGCTAGAAATGAAGCATATGCATTTGGAATGATAAAGTAAACTCAGAGATGACCCAGCCCAAATGCACATTTTTATAATTAATGAAGCCCCCAAAGTGATTGTATAACCCATGTGTTAATACTTCCAAAACAAAGGCAAAGCAATTCATCATAGCCTGTTACTCAGTCAGTGTGGTCCAAGGACCAACAAGACTAGCATCACTGGGAAGCAAGCATGTTAGAAATACAGCATCCCAGGACCTATCCCAGACCTACTGATCAGAAGCACTATTCTAGACCATGCTTCTCAGACTTGGATGCACATCAGAATTACTTGGGAAGGTTTAAAAAATATTATAACTGGACTTTATCCCTCGAGATGCTGATTCATTTGATCTGGTGTGAGAACTGAGCACTGGAATTTTAAAATCTCCCTAGGTGATTTTAGTGTGCAGCTAAATATAACCTGATGTCAATTGGTCTAGATACCAATTGCTCTCCAGTTCTGAACTGAAAGAAATGAAATCGTCAAGCTAGGCTTGAGGTTGAGACTCCTGCTTCTTTTCCTTGGGGAATGTCCAAATCAGGAACAGACTGCAACTGCCATTTAGAAAACACACACACACAGTATTAGATTTATAGAAAATCCTATATTTATGTATAAATATGAATACACATATGCTATCTGGCATCCCAAGTTTTACTCAGTAAGGAAAGGGATAAGACAAGACTATATTTCAACAACAGAGAAAGGAAAAAACCTCATTGCTTACCATCCTGCTACCCACACACAACAGCACCCTTCATTTGACAATGCAAGTTTAAGTACTAAATGCAGATTTTCCTCCTGTTGACTTTGCTCACACTGGTATTCATTTTCAGATCTACCGAGTAGGTGACTGCATTTAGCCCTGTGCTTTTTTTGTTTTCCCCAATTAGACTGCTGCTTAAGAAGTTTTCCCTTTATAAGCATATTTTATGAAGAGAATGCATAATTGTCTCTTGAATCCATCCCATTAACTGTCTGGCACTTCAGTTGTTCTTCTGTGACCTGGAGATAACTTCTGGCCTATCTCCCTTGTGGGGAGGATTACATGAGATAATGAAGGCAAAGATGCTTTGAAAAGCGATAAAGGAGCTTAAGACCAGTGGGGCAGAGGAAGCATCACCACTATAACTCCATTTGTTGAGGGCCAATGTGTCAGGCATTGGGAAGTTTACATATTTGCCTCTGATGCTCACAACAACCTTGCAAAGCATTAGTGCCCTTGTTTTATAGACAGGAAATTGAGTCTGAGAGAGATGCAGTAACAAGATCAGGGTCCCATCACCAGTAATCAACAAAGCCAGTTTCAAACCTAGTTTTTCCCGGCCTGACAACCGTATGCTCAATAGATGCTGGCTGGGTGGAAGTCATTTTCCTGAGCAGTCATTCCGGGATGACTCCCAGAGATTCTGGTGTAATTGGTCTGAGGGAGGACTGGACTTGGGAATTTTTGAAAGATCCTGATGATTCTACTAGGCAGCACAGTAAGAGAACTACTAACTGCCCCCAAAGAGACTAGTGACTGAATTACTAGAGAAAATGTATGTAATCAAATTACATGTGGTCAAAAGTGTATTGCTCTAGCCAAACCAATCAATAGAAATTTCCATCACCTTTAACTATGACTTTAGATAGCCCTAGATATGCATGCAGCATGACTTATTATAGTGTATAACAAATATTTCTTGGAAATGTAAAGGGATTAAATGGAGGATAAGTCAATGAATAAACAAAAGAATGACACAGCTGAGCAACTATGTCAAGAAAGGTGTATTCTTTTTTAAAATTTATTTTTAATTTTTTTGCATAAAGGAAAAAATTAGGAGATCTATGAAATAAAGAGATTTGTTTGACTGTCCACTGTGAAAAACTTAGATAAGCTCTCTGAAACTCAGTTTTATTATTTATTAAAAGGGAAAGTGATCCTGAAGCTTTTGTGCTAATTGGGAAGATTACTATCTATAAAAACTTTTTTGTAAATATCAAAGTGTTATAGAAATACAGGGGATATTATTATTTTTGTTATATAAATAAGAAAAACACAGTAAGTGTAACTTTGACCAGTGGTTTTCAAATGTTAGCCTATATCAGAACTCCTTGGAGAGCTGGTAAGCATACAGATTCCTGGGCCCTTCTCAGATCTTGAGTTAGTACATCTGGAGATAACACTTTACATAGCACTCACTTATTAGCATCATTCATTCAAATTTGTGGATGATTTGACACCCATGCACCACTTCATCTTGGAACATCAAAATTTTAAGACAAATTATGACATAGAAAATTGTTCATCCCCTTAAAGTGTTAACAGGTTTTAACCAGTAAATACTGTTTCATCATGGAGGGTGGTGGGAAAAAAGGTGAAATAGCAGAGTAGGTTTGAAAATTTAAAAGAACAAAGATGAAGAGAGGATGGAGATGGGAAAGAGGATGTCAACAGGGAGGGGAGAGTTAGTACTACAAGTTTTTGACTATGAAAGCCCTCAACTAACAGACTAATCCTGGCTCTCATTTGAGTACTGTTTTTGTATTTGTCTAAAATGAAGGTAAATAAGAGAGTTTGGTGGCAAAATTTATTTGGTGGAACCCAAGTTTCAGCCTGCCAGGATGTTAGGTGATATGTTACCCAATGTTACATGTCAATTATATCTCAATAAAGCTGGGGGCGGGGGAGGGAAGAGAAAAATTCAGTACTTTCCTCCCTTTATTTCCAATCTCAGTAACCAGTTATGCTTTTCATTGAAAGTCTAAAAAATCCAAATGACTCCATAGTCACATGTAGAACCAGGATCTGCGGAACCTGCCAGGATCTAAATGCAAGATGATTAATTTCCTTGTGCTATTTCTCACCTATGCATCTCCCGTAGCCTTCTTTTCACTACAGGAAATAATAGGGATTGGTGATAGAGGTTGAAAGATCAAGCCATGTGAAAGTCTGCAGGATATAAACCCTAGCCATTGGTTGTCATTTTAATATTTCCTCCACATTTGCAGGTGAGTAGAAAGAGAGGAAATCCAGGAAGAAATAGGTCAACTGCTCCTACAAGTTTCATAAATTCTCACAGGATCCCCCAAACCCAATTTTTGACTCTGACTCTTGAATGCATCACAGTAAAGTGGATCAACCTTCATGGATTCTCTGCTTTTCAAATAGCTTCTCTCTTGCAAGCATCAAAGGAAACCAGTAATCTCTCAACTGCTCTAGTCATTTGAATCAGACAAGAAACTGTTAGCAACTCGCTGAAATAAGCCCAACCCAACTCCAGATTTCAGCAGCCATGAAAGAAATTCATTTCTTCGCAGAGGTTTAACATATTGGGTGACAGGAACTAAGGAAATGAGTTTGCATAAGGTACCATGGTTAGTCTTGATTATGATTCAGCAAAAATTCCTTGGCGTGGACTCTCCACCTACAAATAAAATTTTTTACTTGGCAGAGCTGCCTCCTGGACTGAAACAAAGGCAGCTCTTGCTCTGACATGAAACAGCTCTCCCTGAGCTGCCTATCTCAATCCTATCATTCATTCCTTCAAGAGCAGGGCTGGCTTCATTGCCTCGTAGATGACCTCCCTCTCCACTTTGAATCACATATATCACAGCACATCTCTTTGCTCCTTCTTTTCCTACGTGACCTTGGCTGCAGCCCACTCATGAGCTCCATGGTCTTGGACTTAAGCCTCTGTTTCTCCTTGACCTCCATCACCTTGAGATTGAAAGAGGCTGGGGCAGGTAGAACAGGGAGGCTGGGGCAGGTAGAACTGGAAGGCCAGGACAAATGCCAGAGGAGCCAAAGCTGTCAGTCCAGCATGGCCTGTGTAGGCTTGGCGCTGAGATGCTCCAGGTTCCAGGCTGGGCCAGGGTGGCCTTGTTAAGCACGCAGACCTCTTGGGGACGGAGGCTCCTGAAGAGAGGGATATATACAGTATCTATCTGGGAAGCATGTATATATTTAATACATATACAGGGTGTCCCCCCAAAATGTATACATACTTTAACAGCTGAGAGCTCAATTTTGAAAATGAAATGTATTTTAATAAATACTGACTTTATAATTATTCAAAGTTTGTGTATACATTTTTGGGGACACCCTATTTATGGTATCATCTGGGCTTGCCAGTAAAAACAAATGAGAGGAACTATTTTTCTCTGGTCGTAGTTGATTACTGCATTATTTTCTTAAATGACTGGCTTTTTAGTTACAGTGTAAATGGTTGTTTTTTCTCTTAATGATGCTATGTATTAGTAACAATATTATAAATTTAAAAAGAAAAGCAAACAAATACACACACACACACACACACACACACACACACAGAGAGAGAGAGAGAGAGAGAGAGAGAGAGAGAGAGAGAGAGAGAGAGAGAGAGAGACTGATTTCAAAGAATTGTCTCATGGTATCTGGCAAGTTTGAAATCTGTAGGGCAGGTTGCCAGGCTTGAAACCCTTAGGCAGGACCAGATGCTGTAGTCTTGAGGCAGAGTTTCTTCTCAAGGAAACCTCCATTTTTACTCTTGAGGCCTTCAACTGACGGGATGAAGCCCACCTACATTATCGAGGGTTAATCTCCTTCACTTGAAGTCAACTGATTGTAGATGTTAACCACATCTATAAAAATACCTTCGCATCAACACCTAGGTTAACATTTGATTAAATAACTGCCTATTATAGTCTAACCAAATTGACATATACAATTAAGCCTCACACCTCCTCACCTGATTTATAAATACCCCCAAGGGTGGCATCTCAGCTGTGTTCTGCTGCCATCCATTTACCTCAATTATTTCTGGCCCAGGTCCATTCTTTCTTCTGTAAATGTCTGTTGAGTTTTAAAGTCCGAATCTGCTTTTATTCTTGGTGCAGGCTGGTCTTCTCTTCCTGGGATATCCAGAAACATGCCTTGCCTGATCCTTAGCTCCACGACTAGCTAGGCTGGTGTCTGGTAATTTGCAGGGTATGAGTTTTATAGATATCTTCTCTGCCACGGCCACCTTGTACTATCATGCAGGTTGTGTGGTGCACAGCTCTGGTCATCGGGGTTCACATCTGAGACTATGTAAATGATAACCTCTGGAGAAGCACAGCGAATAAGCCATACAACTCTAAACAGATCCAACTTTGATCCATCCATCCATCGATCTACCCACCCACCCATACCCTCATCATCATTTCTCCTCCACCTTAGTCATCAGTGGGGGAATCCACATTTACAACATCATTCATTGAGAAAACCAGCGTGGTGAGATCATCTGACATTGCAAATACCTGAGCACAAGTGAAAGGCCCTCAGTCATTAACCCCTCAGTGTGAGTACAGTTAGCAGATTTCCCCTGAGGACTAATCTCGATAAGGCCTGTAAGACAGATAACAGGCCTGACCAAGGGTTTCAGAATACACATCAAAGCGCACAAATTTATAAAACATACTTCACAAATTTCTTTGCAGTTAACCTTGTCTTACTCTGCTTAGTGCTTGGGATAAATTTGGACTACTTCTCTGATAGGATTACTTGAAATCCAAATCTCCCCTAAACCACTGCTCAAAATCTTCTCTTTCTCCAACTATCCTTGGCCTTATGCATGCATTCAACAAATACTAGTTAGGCACCGTCCATGAGTCAGGCACTGGGCTAGGCCGTGGTCCTTTTCCCGTTGGCACTAACAATCTACTCTCCCGTTCAAAACTACAGACCCTGCCCTTTTATTTTATTTTATTATCTAATAAATTTTATTGATTTTTTACAGAGAGGAAGGGAGAGGGATAGAGAGTTGGAAACATCGATGAGAGAGAAACATCGATCAGCTGCCTCCTGCACACCTCCCACCGGGGATGTGCCCACAACCAAGATACATGCCCTTTACTGAAATCGAACTTGGGACCCTTCAGTCCGCCGGCCGACGCTCTATCCACTGAGCCAGACCAGCTAGGGCAGTGCCTGCTCCTTTATTTTTAGTAAAGACGTTTATCCCAAATGCCCAAAGACATTTATAGTCTCTGGACTGAGAAAGAGAATTATTTCTGGTTCATTCAATAACATTTGGGTCATGGGATGATAGGACATTGTCAAATGGAGCACAGGGAGGCATTTCCTTAATATATAACAGATACTGTACCTCATGCATGCAACTAGAGTAGTTGCCTTAAGGAGAAATTAAAGGTCTGGTAGTAATAACATATGAACTACAGGGAAAAAAGATGAACCTAAAAGAATTCTGTAAGCTTTATGTTTCCTTTCAGCAACAAGTTTATGAGGTGGAAATTGTTTTTGGCAATAAATTTACATATGTTTTCTTTTGCCTGAGATTTTGGAGAACCACAAATCATAGCCCATTTGGGGCTTAGGAAACCAGTCTGATAGGCTGCTACTGCCAAGAGCAAGGCTGAAATTGGTTCAGTAAGTTAGACCTTCTCTCTATCTAGAAATCTATTTCCCATCCTGTTCTAAGATAGTTCTAAGGGCTCGTACAAAAATATATGTTATAACAAGATTTTAAAAGCAGGTGAAAAAAGCAAGAGAAGGAAAAATAAAAAGATAGCTTGGTGGGTCTACAGCTTGCCAATAGCTTTCTATTTTTTTGAATGTATCTGCAAGACTGTTGTTTCTTGAAACTTACCACTTAATTAATTTCATTTCTCCACATTTTACATCTTTAAAATTGGAGCTCTTTTTACCAAAGATGTTATCTTAGATAAATGAAATATGGTAATCAAGCATCCTTTAACTAAAGCTATAGTTCTTTTGCTAATTGTTCCATATGTGTTTTAATCTTGTTTTTAATTGCTTCTCATGTCCACATTTTTAAAAACATATTTTTTATTGATTTCAGAGATGCAGGGAGAGGGAGAGAGAGCTGGAAACATCAATGATGAAAGAGAATCACTGATCGGCTGCTTCCTGCACACCCCACCCACACTGGGGATCGAGTTTGCAATCTGGGCATGTGCCCTGGCAGGGAATCAAACCGTGACCTCCTGGTTCATAGATTGATGTTCAACCACTGAGCCATGCCATCCAGGCCACATTTTTTTTTAAAAAAAACACACGAATTGTAAATTTTTTGAGGTAAGAGAGGCCCTAGTGCTGCCAGACACTTTATATATACACTATTTTATTTTAAGTTCTTTCAGTAACTCTGTGTGATAGATTATTTTCATTTTACAAACAAGGAAATAGAGCTCAGGGAGATGAGGTTACTTGCCAAAGATTCTAAAACCAACTTAGTAATGGAATCAGGACCTAAGCTCAGATCTGTATGACTCCAGTGTCCTCTCTCTTTCAACTGGGCCATCCTGCACCTGCTATCTCAAAGCCGTAGATAAGGACTTAGCTTGCTTCCTGAAATCAAATCTGTTCATGCAGAGAATCTGACCTCAGGACAAGACTCAAAGGCTCACTTGCTGGCCCAGAGATTTCCCATAAAACTTCTTATCGCTCTATGCACTCTGTAGGTGCTCAATAAGATGTCAATTGAGTGAATGACCTATCTCATGTCCTTTCTTTAGAGCAATCTAGTTGGTGTGGGAATGACTTGGTTTCTACTTTCTCTCTTTCATTATGGCTCAAACTCGTTGGGATGCCTTGGATCTGTTGAAGCTGCCAGGAACAGAAAAAGAAAGCAGAGCGCTTCTTGAAGGGCAAATCATGCCTTTACCTCCCCCACTTTTTGCTGAAAGGGTCTTCTTGCTAAGCCCAGGGTGGTAGGAGTAATTCTCTGCAGAGAGGTGGGGGTGGGGGTCCGTGTGGTTTTGACAATGGTGGGCTAGAATTTACCCTGGAAATCTTGACTAAAATGTTTTTGTGGGTCCGGGGCACAGTTAGGTTACACCTAGGAAACTCTCGGAGGGTAAAGCCACAGCTTGGTTAAATCGGGTGACTCACAAGTGTGAAGGCTCATATTTTAGCACCTGGCAATCAGAGGCAGAATTAAACCACTTAAAAATGAACACTGATAAAAAACTCAAAAACCTTGCAAGGCTCTAGGCCATGGCATATATTAGAACCTTAAGTGCATCAAAGAACTGAATCACCTTCGAGCTCATCTTTGATTCACATTAAAGGAATGTGAAGCGACAACTCTAGGCGGGCCAGTGAACCTTTGAGTCCCGTCCTGTGGTCGTGTTTTCTGCTTGAACAGATTTGATTTCAGGAGCTCTTGTGAAAAGCAGGTTCATTATGGTATTTATTGGATAGGCTTAGGACAGGGCAATTAGGAGATCCTGAAAGGCATAATGTAGTTTTTTAAAAATCTAAGCCTCAAAGCCTTGGCCGGTGTGGCTCAGTTGGTTGGGTGGCGTCCCGTGCACTGAAAGGTTGCCCCCAATCAGGACACATGCCAGTTTTGCTGCTTGATCCCTGGTTGGGGGTGTGTAGGAGGCAGCCAATCAATATTCTGCCCTCACGTTGATGTTTCTCTCTCTCTCTCTCTCAATTAAATTTTTTTTTTTTTTTTTTTTTAAATCTAAGCCTCAGAAACTTGCAGGAGCATGAAAAGACAACTGAAATTGTACAAGTACATCTAACATTCAGTCCTCTTCAATTGAAAATTGCTCTTTGGTTTCTTCAGGAAAAATTACAATGTGTGGAGAGGGATTAAGCGGACAGAAAGGAGAAAGGTTCTACTATGTACTGGTGTTGTGCTTTCCAGAGCTGTATTACTGAGCAGAGAAGAGATGAAGCGGGTGTCCACAGCCCACCTCATTCATTATTTCTCTGGGAGTGTTTTCAGATTTTGTAGGACTTCTACTTAATTTCTAACTTTTCTAATATTCTTTGGGGGATTCTGCCAGCACTAGCAATTTACACACGTGATTGAAGTAATAAAAAATGTCAGTATTTGTTGCTGACTTGCAGGAGAAAGTGTTGGTGGTGGATATATACTTGTAGTTAACCTAATTACTCTGTCTCCTTTAGCCTGCCCTTTGGCCATGTCAAGCAGCTTTTGCTTTATAGATTGCTTTTTTTAAAAACTATTTAGATTTTCCACCTCTTACAATTTTCCAGAATATTGGCTTTCCTCCCAGTTTGAGACACTGACTTTTACAGTAAATACTGATGGTTATGCAATAACTAAAGGTTATGTCTTAGTAATACAGATGCCAGCATCCACTTTGTTTAGTGTTCCAGGCTCTGGTACAAGGTGGCAGAGAATCCTGGTGCCTGGACTCAGAAACAACAGAAATAAGAACTGGACTCACATTAAACCTAATCATTCAGCCCTTCTCTTCCTCCCCACACTGGACTTCAAGCTCTGTTAGGAGAATCATGCCTGTTTTTGCCCACCTTTGAATCCCCTGTTCCTTTCACAGTGCCTGGGACATAGCAAGACTACATAAATACCTGCTTGATAAATAGTGAATGAGGCAGGAAAGAACCAGAGTGTCCTCAGACTGTAGCATAGAACCTGGCACTAGCATGTGCTCAATAAACAATTATAGAATTGAGTATCTTCCTGTAGCTTAAAATATCAAGTGATTAGGCTTTGTAAGAATGCAACAATTAGCTATTATATGACTAGGTTGATTTTCAGAGTTTAGTTAATATTTCAGGTTGGTGGTTCCCAGATAGAGTAACAAAGAGCCAGGTCTGATTGTATGAATGGCCCACAACAAGGTAATACCTCTATCGGTGCTGCCACCTTGCCCAGCTTTGAAGGGGCCAACTCCCAACCTGTTTACTTTGACTTTTGTAATTCTTTATTATGCATATTCAGAAATCAAATCTATCCTATTCTGTTACAGGAATGGGGTGAGGTGAGAAGCCCATATTATGGAGCCATGTTGTAGAAATTAGAATATCTGGTTGTGCCAGAATACACCCTCCTGAATACAGTGTGATAGAGAGTGAGGAGCAATGGATTGGGAGTAGGAAGGCTCTGGTTTTGGCATCTGCTTTGCCAAAAACTGTAATGATTTGCTTAACTTCCTTGAGTCTTTTTCTCCTTATCTATATAGCAGGCACATCTTTTGAATAAATGGTATCAAGTAAATCATGTTCAGGGTAGAAAGAAATTATAGTTAGATGATACATGTTTGAACACATACAATCACACAACAAATACCAATTTGCTCATAAGTCAATTCTTAATGATGAATTTCTAAAGTTTTGATAGAGAAACTGGAAATTCAAATACAGATACTTCTCATTCCATCTGATCAAGAAACCTATAGATGGGCCCTGGCTGGTTTGGCTCAGTGGATAGAGGTCGGCCTGCGGACTGAAGGGTCCCAGGTTCGATTCCGGTCAAGGGCACATGCCCGGGTTGCAGGCTGGATCCCCAGTGTGGGGCGTGCAGGAGGCAGCCGATCGATGATTCTCTTATCACTGATGTTTCTATCTCTCTCTCCCTCTCCCTTCCTCTCTGAAATTAATTTAAAAAAATAAAAAATTAAAAAAAAGAAACCTATAGATGGGAAGGAAGTCTAACAGACATTTTTGATGTCCCCGCAAAATTTATTTTAAGTTCATGATTTGTTCTAATTTTTCTCCTTTTTCTTCCTATTCCAGGCAAAATAATATTTGCCAACTCAATCCTAGAGTTGTATAGAACTCCTTTGCTTCCTTATCTATCCAACGAGTGGTACTTTGATCTAATCAAAATACTTTCTCAACGTGCTATTAAAAAAATTTTAATCAACAGCCTGCAGGAAACCACCATCTTCGTGTTAGAAACAGGAAATGCTGCTTATCTCTGAACCGTCAAGATTTCTGAAGCACTCACCTACTTGGCTGGGTTCAGACTTTGACACCCAAGCTGTTAAATCATTTATGGTATTTCCCAAGACTTAGCGTAGTTCTTTACAACACCTCTAGGCTGGGAGGATTTTGCCAAAGAAAATATTTTCACTACACAAATTCACATGTGAGGGAAAAAAGGGTAAATATTAAAACAATTCAACATCAAATAATAATTTGGTAGTGTTTTCAAACACTGCTTAATAGAAGAGGAGGATCTAATACTGTATATACAGTAGGAGCTCAATTTTTGAAAACACACATAAATATACAAATACACACACATTGAGAAAGATGGGAGGAAATATACCAATAAGATAGCCATTGCTCTCTCTAGGTGATGGGTACAGAACATAGTTTTACCTACTTCTTTCTGCTGATCTGTGTTGTCCAAATTATATCTAATAAATAAAGATCACTTTTAGAATCATAAAATGTTATAAAAAGATATATTATTGAAAACTATATTAAATGAAACCCTGGTCCTTTCATAGTCTAAACAACATAATTTAATAAAGAAAGAAACCAAGTCTCTGAGAAGTAAAATGGTTTGTTCATGGCCTGAGGGTAGAGGTGGGCAGGAGGTGGGGAAAATCTGGATTTGACATTCAAATATGAAGGAGCTCTCTGAGTTCCTCCAATATAGTTACTATTGCAGAAACCTTTAACATCTATATAATATGGGGTAGTTTTCCAGATTAAAAACCACTCTAAGATATTCTCCAAGAGTTCACTGGAAGGGATGTGCATTTTTTTTTAAGTCCTTACCTGAGGATATTTTTTCCATTGATTTTTTTAGAGAGAGTGGAGGGAAGGAACAAGAGGGGCAAGAAAGAGAGAAACATCGATGTGAGAGAGATGCATCAACTGGTTGCCTCCCACCAAGCCTGAAACTGAGGCACATACCCTTGACCAGGAATCGAACCCTCAGCCCTTTGGTCTGAGGGCCAACGCTCTAACCATTGAGAAAAACAGGCCAGGATCACCCTAGCTGGTTTGGTTCAGTGGATAGAGCATCGACCTGTGGACTAAAGGGTCCTAGGTTTGATTCCAGCCAAAGGCACATGCCCAGGTTGCGGGCTTGATCCCCAGTGTGGGGCGTGCGGGAGGCAGCCGATCAATGATTCTCTCTCATCATGGACGTTTCTATCTCTCTCTCCCTCTCCCTTCCTCTCTGAAATCAATAAAAATATATTTAAAATGAATAAATAAATTAATTAAAAAAAACAGGCCAGGGTGGGATGTGTAATTTTTTAATAAGCATGACTAAATGTCCTGTCCCATTTGACTTAAATAGTGTGCCCAATTATAAGAAAACAAGCTTCACCATTTTTTGGCAACAGGGGAACTCAATCTATAAGGCAGACTCAACAACTAGCAACTCCACTGTGTTGCTTTCTTCACTGACAACCTAAAACATGCATTAGCGACCCATAGACAAAGGGGAGGAGGGCAATGATTAGACCACTCCAAGTAAAGGAAAAGAGAAAACCAGATTTTGGTGCTGCGAACAAGAACCAACAATGAAAATACCATTGTGAGAGATGTTTTTAAAAATTCAGTTTTATAGATGAGTAAACTGACATCAAGAAATTCAAATATTTAAGATTAGAGCTAGTAAATAGCATAGGCAAAATCTGCACCCGGTTTCTGTCTACCAGGCTAGTGCGTATTCTATTCTTTCCTACAGCCTTGAAACCTTATTTATTAGGAAGTGTAAAACCCATTGCATAAATAGATGTAACAGAAAGTTAAATCGGAAGTTATGGCCCAATTGCAAGGATACAAATGATATCGCAGACTATCAGAACTCTCAAAGTAGTCCGTAACCTGTTGGAGGTCTGGGATGGATGCTGCTGGTGTCCCACACAGATCTCCTTTACTGGGCTAGTGTATGCCTCCTCCAACTGCTGTGAGTGTTGATTCTAAAAGCTCACGACAATGCTTGTCTCTCTCTCCCCCCCTCTGCTTTCCTCTCTCTCTAAAATAAAAACAACAGCAACAATCAAGCAACAAAAAATAGCCTGTTGGCCCATTGGCCAGAGTTTGCCAACCGCTGCTCTACTGTGCTGAGGCCCCCATTCCCTGTTTTGTTTTCAGTAAGAGGCCCTATATTTCCTCCAGAACCATCCCTCCCACCAGCTCTACTTCCAGTCCATGTGGTTTGGGTGGTTTAGGCCCCCCTCTTGATTCAGGAGTGAATGTGTGAGGCAGGTCTGGTCAAACATCATATTCATCCTGTATCCTGCATCCACTATGATTGACTTAGGGGTGGGTACCCGAGCAACGGCAGTCCCAAAGTCAAATTAAATTAAGAAATGTTTGCTTGGACAGCTCTGGATTTCAGTCTAAAAGTATATATGCCTGGGATCTTTGGACCAGCATGTAAAAGAATCTTCCTGTTTTGGGTGGGATTCCCTTAATAAAATGATTTTGTTCCCAGAAAAACCTGAGCATGAATATGGAAGTCAGACTGGGAAGAAAAGGAGGCCAGAAGAGGGTGCAATATTGAATGAAGTTCTGTAGCCTTGGCTAAATTCCATAGGAGGTGGGGCAACTGCAAAGTCATTCCAATCAGGGGAGAGGGAGTTGGGGGTGTTTATATCTGCACCTGTGAGTCATGGTTAAGGTCTACCCTGGGGAACTTACATTCCCAGGCATGTTTAGCTCTCAGGGCAGCAGCAGGCAACGTGGGCATCAGAGCCACAAAGCAAAGAAGCACAGGTCTGTTGGAAGTAAAGGGACACCTGGTAAAGGTACAGTGGGGCCTTGACTTACGAGTTTAATTTGTTCCGAGACCGAGCTCATTAAGGAGCTCGTTAACTCAAATTACTCTATCAACTCAATGCAAAAAATCGGCCGAGAGACAGCTGGTATCTCAAAAAACTTGTTAGTCAGGACACTCGTAAGTCAAGGCCCCACTGTATATGAGGGCCATGTATAGAAAATCAACAGTTCCTGCTAAACTGCTAGAAAGAGAAGTGGATAAAGGAACAAAGGAAAGAGATGAAGGAAAGATAAGGCCTGAGGACAATTTGTGGACCCCTGTGTCCAGTATTCATGAAACCTAAAGTTAACCCCCCAGACTTTGCTGTTATGGCAAGATTATAAGAAAGAAAATGTCAAAAGTCCAGGGCATCACAGAGGGTAGAATCCTTTGAGTTAAGTTTCGATTAGTTGCAAGTCAAAGTGTCTTAATAGAGACAGATGAATGAATCAGCCTTTGCCATAACACGGAGTGGGAAGAAAACAAACCTTAAGAGGTGGTGGGTGTATGGACCTTGGGACCTCAAACCTTGGAAATATATTCTCTCAGCTGAGCTTCTTTCTGTGACTCCATTTCTATTCTGAATAACAGCTGACTGTAAAATTGCACGGGTAGGAGTTTTTCACGCCTTTATACAAATTCAACTCCTGAGAATGAGGGAGGGCCTGAAAAGTCTGACCCCAGCTGGGGATGAACCCCAGGTGCACTCAAGACCTTCATAAATAATGGAGCACCGTAGCAGGAAAGGCAGGAATGTGGGCAATGTGATATCTCGGTCCCGTGGCCCAGTGGACTGACCGGGCAGTCTGGATAGAAGCAGATTAAGTGTGAGAAATCACTCATCCCTAATATGTAGTCGTTTCCTAGACTTGGCCACGGTGAGAAACATTCAGCCTCAGTAAGTCACAGACAACAAAATGTGCATTTTTCCACTTCAGAGGATTAGCCAGTTGATTAACTATAAAAAGAGGGAGGTTGTGGGTAAAAGACTGAGCTCTCACTTCAGGGAATTCTGGTTGAGTCCTCCAAGAAACGGAATTCACATCTCAGCTCTGGGACTCTCATGGGTAATAGCTCACATCAGAAAACCAATGTAAAGGATTTGGCAAGCAGGGGCCAGGGCAGGGGTAGGGTGGAAAGTTTCTCCTCCCATTCTCATGGTTAGGGAAATTCTTTAAGACACAGCAGACTAAGTGGGGAAGGCTGGAAATCCAGCATTAGGTCTGATTTGAAATCACCTCATATTTTTAAAGACACAAAGAATGGGCAGTACCTACAAAGAAGGATGATGGTTGTGGAAATAGTCTTCCTGTATGTCTCTTTCTTTTTTCTTACTTTTAAGGGAATATGTTGGCATCAGGTTAGGACACCAGGAAAACATTCAGAGAATCACAAATGTCAATGTATTCAGGGCTGGATTTACCAATAGGCAGATCAGATGAAGTGTAATCTGGTTATATTGCTTGTATAAATCTTCCCAGATTTTTTTAATGCTATTATTTCAAATCTAATGAAGGACCACTCAGTAGCTGTGGGACCTTGGGTAAGTCAAACTTATATCTTTAAGCCCCAATAATCCCCTGTATTATAAAATAATACAAGAAAATATCTTATAGGGGTCATTTTGAGAATTAACTGAGATAATCCATGTAAGGTATCTCCACTTACTAAGTACTAAACCAATATTAGCTAGGATAATGCAAATTATTATTATTATCATAATTATTATCATAAGGACTAGGGCAGGTCTGGACAAAACTGAAAAATGTGGGGCCCATTTTTAATTTTCAGTCGGCCTTCCAAGTTCAGCTTTCTGAGCTTCCATCTCCTGCACTGGCAACAAGGGAAGACCCTGAACTTGAGGACATCAGGGAATGACTCTCATAGCTGACAAAAGTTCTGGGCTAAGAATTCAGAGAATTTAACTCTGCTGGGAGGTATGATGGTTATGTGGGTGGGGGAAGCATTCCAGAAGAAAAAAGCATGAATAGGGTATGGAGGTGAAAAAGAACAGGGGACTACCCCTTATAACTGGAATTCCCCCTTCCCCACCCTTACCCATTGTTGTACCCTCTGTGATGCCCTGGACTTTTGACATTTTCTTTCTTATAATCTTGCCTTTATTGAAGGTAAGCCAAGATGCAAGCAGCTGTGTCTGGAGAAACATTTGGTTCCCTCCCCTGTTTTTGGAGAGTTTGGCCAATACTGGAGAAGAGGGATGGAGGGAGATTACTTTGAGTTTTTTCTTTTCTCCCTTTATTCTGTGAAATGCCTCAAAAAGACTGTTGACTAGTTGTCCCTAGTACTCTCCACATGTCTGTGTAAAGTGGCACCAGCAGGGTTCCTGTTAGCTATTGCTATGTAACAAGCTACCATACACTGTCATGTCTTAAATCAATTTATGTTTATCTCCAGGTTCTGTGTGTTGAATGGGCTATGTTGGGTGGTTTTTCTTTGGGGTCTTTTATGTAGTTGCAGTCTGACAGGGCTGGCGCTTGAGTTATGTGAAGGCTCCACTAGGCTGCATATCCAATATATATATGGTGCTCCAATGCTTCTCCTTGTGGCTATTGCTCAAAGCAACCATACGCCAGCCCAAAGTCAAGGGGATGGAAGAATGAACTTCATCTTCATAGGAGGAAGTGTCATGCGTGTACTAAGAGGGAAGGAACTGGTGACAACCATGGAAACATGCTATCCCAGGGAGCATAGGGGACATCTTCCCGGTGCTCAGACAAGTTCTGACAATGTCAGGTGAGTGAAGGAGGTTCCCTAAGTTGGAACTTCTAGGGCTATTTCTTCTGGAGGATTTTAGGGATTACTAGGTGTAGTGGTTAATAATGCAGATTTTTTTCAATAGATGGAGTTACACATATGTTGATATATATGTGATTTGATATGTATGCTATTTTGTTGTATTGACAAGCTTCAAACTTCATATGTCAAATTTGCTGAATGTGTTAACATCATAGATATTTTTACGCTTAAAAATGTGAATTTCATGCCCAAAAAAGAGCATTTGTGGGAAGTTTTAATTCATTACTTTCTTTTGAAGAAAAGTACTGCTGAATACTGCAGGAAGCTTATGGTGAACATGCTCCATCTCAAGAAACTTGTGAATGTTGGTTTAAATGCTTTAAAAGTGATGATTTCGATGTGAAAGACAAAGAACGTCCAGGTCAACCGAAAAAGTTTGAAGACCAACAATTACAAGCATTATTGGATGAAGATGCGTGTCAAACTCAAAAACAACTTGCAGCAAACAATTTCCGATCATTTACAAGCAATGGGAAAGATTTTAAAGGAAGGAAAATGGGTGCCACATCAATTGAACGAAAGACAAATGGAAAACTGAAAAGTCACCCATAAAATGTTGCTTCAACGGCATGAAAGAAAGTCTTTTTTGCATCAAATTGTGACTGGTGATGAAAAGTGGATTTATTGTGAGAGTCCCAAATGCACAAAATCATGGGTTGATCCAGGTCAACCATCAACATCGACTGCAAGGCCAAATCACTTCGGAAAGAAGACAATGCTCTTGGTGGGATCAGGAAGGTGTGGTGTATTATGAGCTTCTAAAACCAGGTGAACCTATTGATCGCTACCGACAACAAATAATCAATTTGAACCATGCTTTGATTGTGAAACAACCAGAATGGGCCAGAAGACACGGCAAAGTAATTTTGCTTCATGATGATGCACCATCACACACTTCAAAACCAGTTAAAGACACGTTAAAAGATCTTGCCTGGGAAGTATTAACCTACTCACTGTATTCACCAGACCTTGTTCCCTCAGATTACCACTTGTTCCAATCGATGGCACATGCACTTTCTGAGCTGCACTTTAAAACGTACGAAGAAGTGCAAAATTGGGTCTCAGAATGGGTTGCCTCAAAACAAGAAAAGTTCTATTGGGACGGTATCCACAAATTACCTGAAAGATGGGGGAAATGTGTAGCTAGCAATAGACATTACTTTGAATAAAGCACTTTTGATGTTTCTCTTGAAATTATTATGTTTCTTTGATTACATTACATTTCTTTTATTAACCAGTACAACTAGTATTTAATCCTTTCATCTGCCCCAGAGTTGTTTAAAATAGCACTTCCTTCCTTTATGGCATCACATAAGGCTCCCAGACTCATCTTGTATTTTCCTTGATTCAACACAAGAACCCACCACTCTATGAAAAGTCCTGGTTTCTTTGGTTTGAAACCAAAACATAGGTGCTAGGTTGCTACTGGAATTTCCCTGCTTCTGGATCTTGTAAGCAGACTTGGCTAGGACAGATAGATAAATAGACAGATATATTTAAGTACCTATATCCTATAACTCATTCATATACACAAATTTATATTTATTTCTCTTTCTATATCTATACATATTTACAAAATCATGAGTTTTTCCTGAGACCTCCCACTGCAAAATAGCAAAATTGGGTTCTTGCTAGCATTTCCTTTTGCTTATTTGTAATTTCTTTTTCTCTGAGAATGAGAAATCTAGCTCTCATTATCATGTGTGTATGTGTGTCCATATATATTTGTTCAATCCTAGTATACATGTAAATTTAAAATTACCATCTAGAAAAGTGTTTTTATTCAGCTTTTTGTCTTTAGCTTTATAGAGTCCAATCAAAATATTGTTTTCCAAAGTTATTTATAACATACTTCTAAACTTTTTCTCAAAATGGCTGTTATAGTTTGCATTTCCATCAACAATGTATGAGAGTTTTAGTTGCTCTGCATCCATGTCAACACTTGGTATTGCAGATTTTAATGTTTTAGCCATTTTATTTATTTATTTTTAAAACTCACTTTAATAAAAATAATTTTAAATTGATTTTTAAAAATATATATTTTTATTGATTTCAGAGAGGGAGTGAGAGGGAGAGATAGAAACATCAATGATGAGAGAGAATCATTGATCAGCTGCCTCCTGCACACCCACTACTGGGGATCAAGCCCACAACCTGGGAATGTGCCCTTGACCAGAATCAAACCCAGGACTCTTCAGTCTGCAGGCTGATCCACTAAGCCAAAATGGCTAAGGCTAAATTGATTTTTAAAGAGAGTGGAAGAGACTATCTTTACTCCATTGTATGCTCCTGCCTCCTTTGTCAAATACTAATAGAGCATAATGGTTGGGTTGGTTTCTGAGTTCTCTGTTCTATTCCACTGATCTATATGCCTGTTCTTGTGTCAGTACCAGGCTGTTGTGATTACAATGGCTTTGGAGTATAACTTGATAGCCGGTATTGTGGTCCCTCCAACTTTGTTCTTATTTCTCAAGATTGCTGCAGTTATTTGGGGTCTTTTTGGTTCCATATAAATTTTTGGAGTATTTGTTCCAGATCTGTGAAATATGGCATTGGTATTTTATTTTTTTAAGTATATTTTTATTGATTTCAGAGAGGAAGGGAGAAAGAGAGAGAGAGAGAGATAGAAATACCAATAATGAGAGAGAATCATTGATTGGCTGCCTCCTGCATGCCTCCCTCCAGTGGGGATAAAGCTCACAACCCCGGCAAGTGCACTGGCCTGGCCGGGAGTGGAACCTCGACCTCCTGGTTCATAGGTCGATGCTCAACCACTAAACCACACCAGCTGGTGCGATTGGTATTTTAATAGGGACTACATTGAATCTACAGATTGCTTTGGGTAGTATGGACATTTTAATGATGTTAATTCTAATCCATGAACATGGTATATGCTTCCAGTTGTTTGTATCTTCCTCTATTTTTTTTTCAGCATCCTGTAGTTTTCCGAGTACAGGTCTTTTACCTCCTTTCTAAGTATCTTAATTTTTTGTTGTTGCAATGGTAAATGGAATGGTTCTTTTAGTTTCTCTTTCTGAGAGTTCATTATTAGTAGCTAAGAGGGACAGGATAGGGTTTTCGGAGAGGACAATGTATGACTTGAAAAAAATTAATTGAAACACATTTTTATATTTAGAAAGTAAACACCTCTTTTCTCATAATCACTTAAAAATGAAATGCAATAAATTTTTCTTGCCTGACACAATATGCAGGAAATAGCAATTGTTTTCTGTGCACGCAAATCTGACTGGTTACAGCTGGAGTCAGAGGTGGAGGGAATGGTGCTGTGAGATTTTCAGGTTTATTCAAAGGGCTATGGGTTAAAAAGTTTGCAAAGCACTGCAGTAGTGAGATGGATTAGTTTCTGAAGAAAAGAAAACCATTAAGTCCAACTGTCACTCTTCCAACTGAATGTTGAAACCACTTGGGAAAAAATTTTTAAGTGAGGCTCACAGTCATAAACAACGCTGGTGTTTTTGAGGTTTGCCTGTGAATCGCCATTTAGCTGTATACCACATGCTTCCTAGAGATGTGATTAACTGCATATTTTAAAGCTTTCAAAGTGTTAAGTTGCCTGTTACATCAGGCTAACTTATTTAAAAGGTTTCTGTTCATTCGGATCAGTAGATTTACGTGCTGCACTATGGCTTAGTGGACAGAGGATTCAGAAGACTGGGATTTCCTTTCGACTTTCCCAATGATGTGCTGTATGAACTGGAACAATTCACTGAATATTTTATTTTTAAGTATCTGTATATCACATATTGCATGTGAGGGAGATTTGGCTCAAAAATGTTTCACCCATGGACTGCCAAGGTTCATTTGGCTGATTGACTGACTTGACCAACCAGGTAAGCGCTGTCCTCCTCCTTCCTTCTTTATATTGAAGATAAATAAGGGCACGCACTCTAAAGCGATGGTTACTTTTTGCAGTGATAGTAGTAATGGCTTCCTTCTTTATATTGAAGATAAATAAGGGCATGCACTCTAAAGCGATGGTTACTTTTTACAGTGATAGTAGTAATGGCTTCCTTCTTTATATTGAAGATAAATAAGGGCATGCACTCTAAAGCGATGGTTACTTTTTACAGCGATAGTAGTAATGGTAGTAGTAGTCTTATTATAGATCACTCCTTAATGTAACAGGGGAAACTGATTAAGGAACCAGAACATTAAGTCTAACCTTAAAAGCAGTAGATCTAGAGATAAGAAAGCTGATTTTGAGTCCTAGCTCTCCCAGCTATGTGAACTTGCTGAGGATAGCTTAAGTTCTCTATGCTTTGGTTCCCTTGTTTATAAAATCGAGATTAGCTAGCAACCCGACAGAATTGTGTTGAGAACTAAAGGAAGTAATATTTTCAAGCACTAAGACTGTGCCCAGCATTTGGTCCTGAAGATGATGGGAACCACTGCAAATTTTTAAATAAAAGAAAAATACAATAAGCTTTTTTAAAAAGTACATGTGAAGGATGAGTAGGAGGCATATAAAACTGTAAAACAGGAGATTTAAAACCAGGACACAGATGAAAAATTTATAATAAACAAAGCAGAAAAAGAATGGAAGAGAATGAGACCCAGTTGAGTGATAGGAGTAAGTTTCTTGAGAGTAAGGCCCATGTCTTACTCACCTTTGTGTACCTAGCACGTAGCACAATGTCTTGCCTGCAGTAGGTGCAAAGAAAATATTTCTTATTTGATCATACAAGTGACTCAATTTGACTGAAGAAAAAGGTAAGGTGATAAATTTTATAATTCTGATACTTTTTTCCCCATGTTTTCTATTATCTCTACCCCTCTCCCTCCTTTTGTCTATCTCCAATTTGGGGAATGAGACATTTTGTCTTCATTTCTTTGGGAAAGAGGTTCCATAGGAGAAAGCAGATTTTAAAATATGGTGAAGTTCCTAAGTTTTTATTTTTCAAAAAGCCTAGGCATATTTGGAAGAAATACAAAATGAATCAGAGCAAATATCCCCTTCACAGAGATAAACAAAGATCCCTTATCCTGAATAAGGCTGGAGAGATTCGGACAGGACATGGTGAGACCTGGTGGCTTCCTGGGGCAACAGGGGTGGGCTGAGGGTTGAGAAAACTGGATAGGTTTGTAGGTAGGAGAACAGAGGGCACCTAAGCTTCTATGTCTGGGTAGTGCCTAGGGGTGGGAGTGAGGAGAGGCAAGCTCCAGGGCTCACCACAAGCCTGGCCAAAAAGTCTGCATGGTGTCAGCCTCTCGGAGTCCCTTGTGTCACAGCCTGACATGGCAGCGGCAGATGGTTCTAGGGCCTAAAAACACAACAGAGTTTCCACAACACAGAGCAGTTCCCTGAGTGGCATCACGCCCCCACCTCGACAGGTGTGACTCAAAGAAGAATCAGGGTCTTCAGAGGCTTTAATGATGGCTGTGCTCACTCCTAACTGTCTAACGTAGCTGAGATTATAATTGTGGATCCAGTCTTTCATCTCATTATGATATTGGGAATGTCCCATTAGATGGTCCATGGAGACCTATCCTTTAGAAATGTCAAGAGTTTAACAATACTTCCAGAATGCATTCAGAAATTGGATGTGCATAATGGAACGAGCCAAGATTCCTATATATTTTACACATACAATGACTTTTTAAGTATGCAACTACATAAAAACCAAGAGAAGATTGTGCTTTGTTTTTGGCTGAACTTTGTTTTTTGGCTGAAAAGTGGTTTATCATTTTGGAAAATCACAATGCTCAGTCTCTCTTCTTAGGCTTTTGAGTTGCCAATACAGCATGCCTCATTAATCTGCATTTGTAACTATCTTTAAACAATTTTTTAAAATAAGTTTTTATTGATTTCAGAGAGTGGGAGGGAGAGGGAGAGAGGGGTAGAAACATCAGTGATGAGAGAGAATCATTGATTGGCTGCCTCCTGCACAGCCCCTGGGGATTAAGCCCAAAATCCAGGCATGTGCCCTGACTGGGAACTGAACCATGACCTCCTGGTTCATGGGTCGATGCTCAACCATTGACCCACACCAGCTGGACTGTAGCTATCTTATACAGGGTGATTACTACATAGGGTTGCAAATATCTAACAGCTTCATTATACTTTTTAATGTGACTGTGTCAGGCATCCATATGTTGAAATTATAAATATTTTTCCTTCTATTTTTATTAAAGTTAGACTTATTGACTTTTTTAAAAAAAATATATTTTATTGATTTTTCACAGAGAGGAAGGGAGAGAGATAGAAAGTTAGAAACATCGATGAGAGAGAAACATCGATCAGCTGCCTCCTGCACATCTCCCACTGGGGATGTGTCCGCAACCCAGGTACATGCCCCTGACTGGAATCGAACCTGGGACCCTTCAGTCCGCAGGCCGATGCTCTATCCACTGAGCCAAACCAGTTTCGGCGACATATTGACTTTTAAAAATCTGTATGTAGGTAGGTTAATTTAGTATAAGTTGCATTTGTGGTAGAACAGGAGTCATTACAAAATACTTATTATAAAATCAAGGTTTGGAGATTTATAGAGTTTTCATTTTGTTCTAAGTTTCTATACCCTCCAAAACTTGAAAATGAAACCAAGCCAAGCCTCTCAATTTTAAAACCAGGGCTTCCTTGAATCTTGACTCAGGTTTACTAAAAGAATATATGACACTTCACAAAGTTAGTAGGAGGTAACAGTTTCTGTGGAGAGCAATGTGAGGCAAATAACAAATTTAGGAGAAACCATTATAAAAACAAGTTTTTACTGTCTCAGAATATTTTCAGAAACTTTCTATTTACACGACGTTCAAAAGAGATTAAATTAGCAATAAGTACTGTGGCAAGACTGTCGCATTGACGCACACTTCTAGTCGAGTATTTACATATTTCTTCCTTCTCTAATTCTCTTACGTAGATGATTTCATATCAGAGGAAAATTTAGCTTCAAGATAGCTGAGATAAGAAAAAGAAATGACCTTCCTTTTATAGACTCAACATTGCTTTTGGGCCTCAAGGGCATCTGCTCAGTGCAATTTCTTTTTGCCTTTACTGTTTCCCTCTTTGAAATCTCTTTTTTCTATCTCTACACTTTCAAGTCCTATGTTATACATCTAAAATAAGAAACTGACAAAAGTATCTCATGAAAAAAGGGAACCAAAGCATAATGAGTGAAGAGTCATCTTGACAAATAATGAAATCTATTATAAACCTATACTGAATGAAATAGCGTGCTAATGGTACAAAACTAGGTACACATAAAAGAGAGATTTACAGAAGCAAACCTTGGTATATGAAAAATTATTATCATTAAAAATCACATCAGAAATAGAGAAAGATTACTAAATAAAGGGTGATTAAATAATAGATAAAATGTTGAGAGAAAATTAGTTTCTTACTATATATTATGTACTAAAATACATTTAACAGAATTTTAAAAATGTAAAATATAAAGTAGCAGAAAATATAGATGATTAGTGCCACAACTAATAACTCTAAATAAAAAATAGAAAGCAAAACCAATGAAGGAAATCACAAAGGAATAGATTGATCAAGTTAACTGCTTTAGATTTTGATCTCATTTGTAGTACCAGGAATGCCTGCCTATATTAGTGCCGACACTGTAGTAGTGCCATGGTCTCCAGTCTGAATGTGCATCCCCAACATACAGGCACAGTGGCTGCTTAGAGATGTCCAGGTTGTGTCCTACACAAGGCATGATAACTAAGAGCGTGCCGTTCACACTGTAGATATGTTTATTATTTTAGAATACTTAAAGTATTTTTATTATACTATTTTAGGTTCCAAAGACAGATATTTGTATATTTATTGTGACAATTCCCTGACCAGTTCAGTAGAATGTCTTTTCATTACAAAGTAGACAGATATCACAAAACAAAAGACTTTGTTGTTGTAACAATAAACAATGTTTCTAGTGCTGGAAGCTACTTTTCACATTTATGTGCTCATTAGAAAAAAATCTTAAAATGACAAAGAAAAATTTCCTATTAGTAAAATTTAGTTAAATTTTGTGTTTTATTTTACAGTTCACAGTATTGTCATTTGTTTATGACTAAACTGATACTGCAGAGTTTCCAATATAAGTCTAATAATACTTTCATCTTGTAAAAATCACTATATAATAAGCATTATTTACTCACTACCACATAATGATCTAATTGTATCTTAGCCATTTTTTTGGTTGATGTGCAAAGTTTATCATACAATTTTCATTGCTGTTAAAGTTTAATGGCTCATTAAATAAATACTATTTGAAAATATTACACATTCTAAGGTAAATGTACTAAATGATCATATTATTTTTGCCCAGACATCGAAAGATAAGAAAACAATGTATCAGGATCAAGAAAACAGAAAATGAGAATCCACTAAACAATAAAGTGATAGAAATTATCTAGATCATTGAATGCGGGGCGGGGCGGGGGGGGGGGCGGCGGGGCGGTGAGGGGGCAGGAAGAAAGGAAAGGAAATGACTAGTCGCAAAAGAATCTGGCATAGATACCTCACAGGGGGGTCAGGTGGTGAATTCACCCTGTTTCCCTGTCAATAAGAATTGATGAGTTTTGTTTTAAAAAATGAGAGTGAAAAAAACCATGTCAAATCCATTGAATGAAATATACTTTATATACTTTCTATTGATCCAATTACATGTCCATATATTTGAATATTAAACAGTAGAACCCTCTTGTGGAGATTATCCATATCAAATAAGACAAGTTTATCTTCTAGTTTTTGGAAACTACACAAGAATTCTGACAGATTGGCGGGGGGCGGGGAGACTCTAACTCCTGTTACTTTATATTTTTTAAGCTGAAAGCATTTTTTCTAAAAAAAATATTTTGTAAACTCTTTTAAGGATGGAGAAAAAAACAACTGTGAAAAGAGAATAGGGACACAGATTGGCAGACTGTATCCCTCAATTGTCTTAAAACAGGAATAGAGTGAAATGTACCACCATTTTTTTGTGTTGAATATTAAACAGTTTAGGGGTGAGGGCTGGAGGGGGTTAATGGGGGTGGGGGGAAGGGGGACATGTGTAATGCTTTCAACAATAAGGAATTATTATAAAAAGAAAATGAAACAATTTAAAAATATACAATTATTGATGCCACAGAAAATAAACTATTTAAAGATGAGAAAATGTTAACATGCTACTAGTAAATGTATATTAGAAATAATTACCTGTTTACTAAAACAATTTAGCATTCAGAGAATAATCTACTAAATTTAATGACAATGGGAATTTTCTTCATTTGGTAGAAACCATAGCAATGTTTGATAATTTTATGACTGGCAGTTATGCATAATATAAACATTAACAATAAATAGCAATACTGTACATTAATTAGGAGATTAAATACAAAGCAAATATTAAGATTATAGCAGATGGCACGAATGAGATCATTTAATAAGTGATGTTAATTATTGTTCTATTATTTTATATAGTCAGTGGTGTACTGATAAACTGACTCTCTTAAAAAAGAAAAAAAAGCCCTGATTGTGGCATTTGCCAATTTCAGTGTAAGCACTCCTAATAAACCTGATTTCAACCTCCCAATAATTTAAAAACTGGTCACCAGTTCCTGCATATTTCATGGTAGGCTTTCATGACTAGTGCAAGCTGGCTCCTACACACCACATAGATCTAAACCATGTAGAACAAATGACAGTCATTGCTAAGTTAGTGAATTTCAAAATGCAAGTCTTATAGTTCTACATGTGACTATTTGGGGCATTTTTGTCCAGTAGGTTACAGAACTAAAAAATTAATAAATTACTTCAAAGATAAAATGTGGCTACAATAACAGCATACATCTGCATAGAAAAACTTAACCAATTTCAACAAATAGTTTTTGAAAGTGACAGAATACCTACAGTCTACTTTCTGTAAACTTGTTAAACTGCGAGGAAATGAGACAGCAAAATGTCTCTTCAACAACACTAGTTTTTTATACTGCACCAACCACACAACTAGTTTTTAGCCTCAATAAAATTTGAAGATATTGGAAATACATTTACCAAATATAAGTAATTAACCATTTTTGGATTTGTAATAGAAAATACAGTTGGTAAAATCATGCTACTAAAATGTAGGGGCAGGTTAAACACTCTTTTTAGAATTTTTTGATGGTATTAGTAAAGGTATAAATTCTATAATAGAAAGTATACTTGAAAAAATGTCACATTTATATGTATTGTGTATGGCTAATTTATTATATTTTAAAAGTATTCACGTTATAAGCAAAATGTTGCAGGTACCAAAATTCAAAATACATAATATCCTTGAAACTTCAAAGTGATTAAGAAACTCCTTTAAAAAAAAAGTGATTGATAGAAAAATATATTATTGTTGCTGAAGAAATGGCAATCTCTTGATATAGATGTGAATCCCTTTGCTGTAGACATAAACTGAAAGTAAGAAGAAAACCAATTTTGTCTGGAAATCCTACAACCAACCCATTTCTGATCCAAAAGCAGAATTTCCAAGTTAAGAATTTTGTTTTTCATATCAGACAATATCATCATTAAGGAAAGTTTTATGACACTAAGAGAATACTATGTATGCTTTGGTGTTCCAGATAACATGTCATTTTAAGAAATATAAGGAATATGAAATGCTACAATTACATAAAAAGTTGCAATTGGTATCTATTGATGGCTATAATAGAGTATGTAATAGTGATGGGTCATAAATATAAGAGAAAGTAAAATTTTTAAGCTGTTTTCTAGAATCTAGATCAGTTTCCTCCAAAATATTATAATTTCAACATTAAAATGTTTGTAGTAATAATTTACTGGACACATTTCCAAATATTCTTCTAGCTCTAAGGTTATAAGTAGCTTTGTCAATTTCAGTTGTCAGTGGAGAATATAGAGTTTCAAAATTAAATGTACTTAAAACTACTTAAGGTCTGAAATATTTCAAGAAAACCAGACAGTAATGATTTCTATGGGAAATGAGATACCAGAGTAAGTAAACATGGAAATCATCATTAAAATATATATTCTGACTGTGCTATTGGTAATTATTTTTATTATAGTTTTAATTTTTTATTATTTTATTCTTAATAATCTTATTTTTGTAATTTATACAGAATACTTTCATTCCTTTTTATTTTGAAAAATAAAGAATATACTAACAAAAAACCACCTTTATTTAAAGAAAGAGCACTATTTCTAATTTGCTCATTCTGTGGGCTAGCAATACTCTTAATAATACATATTTATTTGTTCATGGTTACATAGGTGACTACATGTAAAAATTACATACAGCCCTAGCCGGTTTGGCCCGGTGGGTAGAGCGTCAGCCTGCGGACTCAAGGGTCCCAGGTTCGATTCCGGTCAAGGGCATGTACCTTGGTTGCCGGCACATCCCCAGTAAGGGGTGTGCAGGAGGCAGCTGATGGATGTTTCTCTCTCATCGATGTTTCTAACTCTCTCTCTCTCTCCCTTCCTCTCTGTAAAAAATCAATAAAATATATTTTGAAAAAAACAATTACATACAAATATACAGATAAAGATAAAAATGGAAGTTGTATTTTATTGTATTTAATTTTGTATTATTATTAATAGTAGTAATGTATTTTACTTGTACCCTAAAATAGTTATAAATACTATAAATATAAATAATAACATAAATAAAAATATAAATAATCTAAATAAAACTATAAATAATTATATAGATAATATAACCATTGCTGCTTATCCCTAGGTGACTTATTGAAACTCCTGCCTGTGGACTTTTCTGAGCTCTTTTTTTTATCAAGTGTTTATGAAAGCCAAATTTCAACTGCCATTTGGAGATCCCAGAGCTTGAATGTGCCAACCCCTATATTTTTATAATTCACTCAGAATCTCATTCAATGTAAAATGCAAGGGACTAATGGCTAATGTCAGTTTTTTTCACCTGGCTAAATACTAGCTTTCACTTGTTTGAAAAGTTCAAGATGAAGAGGGAACAAAGCCTTTCTCTTGATAGCAGGAACTCATGGATATGTGACCCCCGCCTCCCTCCCCCCCCAACCCCCTCAAGTCTAGCCAGCAGTCAAAAGCATCAGCATAGCTCTAGCCTTAGGTCCAAATTAAAACCATCAACTCAGCCCGACTGTGATGTGGCCATAACATTTCACCACATTAAATGTGTGATAACTGTGTATGGGCAGGTAATGTGATCTGACAGTATTTGTTGTCACCATGGAGCTGTCATGTCCAAATTGTTTTCTCAATCCCAGAGAGTCAATGTCCATCCTGAGTCGTTATTCTAGCCTAAATTTACTGTGATGGTAGTAATGGATGCAGCGATAGAAGACTCTAAAGCAAGGGAAAACATTAATATTTATTGAGTACTCACTTGTATCTGTGGCAAACAGGTCCTAAGGTGACCCCCAGTGATTTCCTGCTTCCTGAGTTCACTCCTTTGCCTACTCTCCTTCCCTGGAGTGTGCACAGGACCTGGGACTTGCTTTTAACCAATATAATATGTCAGAAGTGATGGGATGTTCCTCCCTTGATTAGGTGACAGTATGATGGAGCAAAGGTGACTCCTGTGGACCATGTTTCTGTTCTATGTTCTCTATCATGTTTCATCATTTCAATAACCTTAAGAACCATGATAAGTAGGCAGGACTTAAAGTGTAAAAGTTCTTGCCCTTGCCTTAAGAAAATAGTCACGCAAGTTTTCCAGGTCATTGCCGATGCATCTAGTCCCTAAACAATCATATATAAGTTCTGAGAGCCAACCATCTTTGAAATGGCCTGCTACAAATGCGGTCCAAGAGGGTATTAGTAGATGCTGCCAGTATTCTATCCATATCCCCTCCCCACTTACCATGCTTATTTATCTGACAACATCCTGCTGTGAGCACCTGCGACTTTCTGTTAGCAAACTCTCTGCAGTGATGGCGAACCTTTTGAGCTCGGCGTGTCAGCGTTTTGAAAAACCCTAACTTAACTCTGGTGCCGGGTCACATATAGAAATTTTTTGATATTTGCAACCATAGTAAAACGAAGATTTATATTTTTGATATTTATTTTATATATTTAAATGCCATTTAACAAAGAAAAATCAACCAAAAAAAATGAGTTCGCGTGTCACCTCTGACACGCGTGTCATAGGTTCGCCATCACTGCTCTATGGTATACTCAGCTCATGGATCTGGAAGACCAAACGTTCTGGGGAATTGATGTCTCTGGGAGCACCCTTAGCCAATGGTGGGTGGAGTTGGAAGATAAAGGCCCTAGCTTCCTTAGCCCTCAAAGTGCCACCATTCTAAGGAGTGTTTTAGATTATTTCCCAGAAGTCCTCCATGGGATTGTGACCTAAGTGCCCACAATAATAACCTACTCCTTAACACACCCTGCAATGGTTTCTTTCCCTTCCTGTCTCACTTCCCAACTCTGACCATTGTTCCTGGAATCTCCTTTCCAAAAAACAGTTTGAACTAATTCCTTTTCTCAGAGTCTGCTTCTGGGTGAACTTAACCAAAGAGGTAGGGACACTTCAAATTAAATGAAAACTTGGCAGAAAACAACCAAGAAGGACAAAAACAAGCAGAGTTTGTCTTGAAGAGTGCTCCTAAGAATGTTCTAAGTGAAATGCATGAAAAAGGAGAAACAAACTGATAAGAAACTATGGATGATAGTGGTCAAACTCAACATTTACTAGTCAATCTTTGATGAATAACTTGACCCCCAAATATTTGAATACTGGAAAGGCAGTGTGGGGGATAGTGCTGGTGTTCTCCCACTGGTTACTGTTAGTTTCAAAAGTTCCATCAACTCTGGCAGCAAGCGCTGACTACAGGATCATGCTCTGGAACTGCCACTGCAGAAGTCTTTGTCTGGGCAGGCAGAGTCCTTTGATATATATATCCCTGGCCTCAACAATTCTCATTATGTAATAAAACACCATGCGCTGATTCTTTAAGAAATCTAAACATTTCCTGGCATTAAGTTCTGAAAGAACTTCGTTATTTATTTATACGCGGTAACATCATGGTCAATGTCAAACTTCCGTAAAATCTGAAGATAACATATTCAACTATATATAGCAGAGTGAAGTATTTCTTTTGGGGCAAAGTTAATGAGGTCATGGAACTTGACTTTTGTAAACTCAACCAAGTTCCTAAGCCCATCCCTAGAGGGACCTCAGTAGCTTTTGTAAGAATTTCTTTCCTTTTTTAAAAAATTAAATATGTTTTTGATTTAAAAAAAATTTTTTAAATTCTCATCTGAGGATATTTTTCCAATGATTCTTAGAGAGTGGAAGAGACAGAGAGAAACATCAATGTGAGAGAGACACATCAATTGGCCGCCTCCCACATACACCCTGACCAGGGCTGGGGATGGAGCCTGCAACCGAGGTATGTGCCCTTGACTGAGCCAAATTGGCCAGGCCTTGTAAGAATTTCTTCATCACACATTGCTTGCATACTGAATAATAAACCTCACACAAATACATATGGCTCTTTTTACTCGTATAGGTAGTTGGTTTTTTTTTAATAGTACTTTCGAATTCATGGTGGTGTTTAATGTTTTTGATGATCACTACGTATTTTTTTCAATTACAGTTACTAAATAGCACTGTTGTCATTTAAGGAAGGCTTAATCATTATTTTGGCTAATACAGAATCCTCTTACAATAAAACATTAAGAGCCAGGAGTTTGATAGCCAAGAGGGCAGCATGTCCCTTTGGATATGTCCTTAAGAATCCATTTTCTTAACTGTTTTTGAGACAGAGTGCTGGGAGCTGGTCCATACTTGCTGTTTCAAGGGACCTGGCATATATGGCATACTGTTCTTAATATGTTTGCTCACCTTCTTAGCACTATGTGTTTTAACCAAGGTCACCTCTCTGAGAAAGGTTGTTTTCCCAGGTAGGGATTTTCCCCTGAAGTTAGGGAGGGAATAAAACCCCTTAACTAAGTGCTAGGCAGGTAATGAATCACTTTAACTACGAACAATCATGCTTAAGCTACATAATCTTTACTCCCTGGAATGGAGATAAAAAACGCCCTAACCTTTGGAATAGAGATTGATAGGATTGGAATCAACTGGTATAAATACAGATGTAACAAGACAACAGGATGGAGAACCTAGATCACAGAACCTAGAGACAGAAGAACTTCGCTGGAGAGAACATGGCAAAAGATCCTGGACAGAAACTGGCCACAGAACCTAGAGACAGAACCTAGAGACAGAACCTGGCTACAGAACCTGGATAGAACATGGCAAGAGAACCTGACTAGAACCTGGCTACAGAACCTGGCTGGAGAGCCTAGACAGAACCTAGCGAGGGAACATGGCTACAGAACCTGGCTGGAGAACCTAGCAAGAGAACATGGACACAGAACCTGGCTGGAGATCCTAACCAGAACTTCGCTGGAGATCCTGACCAGAACTTGGCTAGAGATCCTGGCTAGGCTGCTGATCAACTGAACGCTGTCTCCATGTCATTCCTTCTTCGCCGACTCCGTCCACACCTTTGGGGACCCCTGGACCTGCTGGGGTTGGACCCCAGCAAGTAAGTTCAATACTATCTTTTCTGGTGGTCCTTGAATTTAGAAGTTCTAAACTTTTGAGGTTCTAAACTTTAGAGGTTCTAAAGTACTATATATCCCTGAGCTAGGGGGCAAGAGTGACATTATTTTATGACAATTTTTATGTCTAACTGATGTTCTTCTCTTTTATGACCTGTGCAGCTAGTGTTAGGCCATAGGGAAGGAGGAACAATGGCTCTACCTGAAGGTCAACCCAAAGATACTGGTCAAAACAGAGTTATTTCCCCATAAGAAATGGAAGAAAACAGATCAACTCCTTGAGACAGCCTTTGGTCCACTCTAGTGTCCCCAGGAGATTTCTCTGGGGCTCTAGAGCTTGTGTACTCAACGAAAATCTAGTTCTCTAAGCCCACAGGTGTAAACATGCCTCAGAAGTTCACTGGACTCTTCAGAACAGAGGTCTTTCTCATACTACAGTGCTTCACACCTTCACATGTGATCTCTTTTGATCCTTTTTACAACCCTGTGAGGTAAGAAGGGTAGAATTATCCAATTTTACAGATAAGACTAAAGCACTCCATTTCACATAGTCTGTCTTTCTCAGGGCCACTTGGCTAACATGTGGCAGAAGTGTGACTTAGACCTGAGCCCTTCTGAAACCAACCTAGAAGACATTTTCAAACCAAACATAAAATAATGCAATTGCCTTTTGAGAATCACAGAATCCTTCTCTAAATTCATACATTATGTTCTTATATACCCTTAAAACAGCACACATACCACATAAAATGTGATATTAAGCAAAACATATTTGGAAATCCAGGAGTTCAAATGGAAAAAAAATGTTAATGTCATATAAAACATTTAATGTTTAAATTCCCATTATTTAGTATACTTTTTGAATATGTTCATCTGCACAAGATACTGTATATAGATTAATCCATTTCCTCATCACCACTGTCCTCTGAGGCATTTTATCTTATTTTTAAGAATGGTAAACAGGCTCAGAGAGCTTAACTGACTTATCCAGGGTCACACAGCTACAACACTGTAAAAGGAGGACTTGACATTTGTCTGACTGCCATTTTCTCTTATTCTATACTTTCCCCCTGATACTTAAATATTTCCCTCAAGAGAACCTATATTTTTCTTGCATCATTATTTATCCTTTGCCCCTATTACCTAGAACTTAAATGTTTAGGATCTTATACTCTCCACTATCAGTCATTTTCCCCTGCATTCTTAAAATGATGTGGATTGTCTCAACGGATGGCAGACAAGGGAGTCAAGGCCAGACTTACTGGTCAGACCTTTCTCTCTCACCCACTAAATATCTTATTAACATTGACCAGCCGGATGTCAGCATGTCACACATTATTCTGAGAGCAGAGCAAGAGCCCCTCAGGTCGGCAGATAATCAAGAAACAGTGTTATGAGAGTTGACATCTTATGAATAATTATTTTAAAAATCTGTTCATTTCTGTTCCTTCAACCCCAGATGGGCGAGTTGGTTTCTACCAAGTTGCTCAGTCAAACTGTGATAGAACATCATTTTAAACAAGGTGCCAGTTGCCCTTATTTATTTATTAAGTAAATTTATTCAAAGGTCATATTGTCAAATTCATACATGCTCTGCTCTCAAAGTGTATGGTCAAAGAAGTGTAAGGCAAATAACTCTGTATGTAATACAGGCAACCCTTGGATGCCTCTGGAAAGTCTTATTGAAAGGCACATCAGAGAAGGATCATGTCCTCAAGGATGTAACAGCTGGAGTGAGCCCTTGATTGACTATCCAACCAATGGGAGTACCTGGGGAACTCCAAGGACCCTGGTGCCAGCTACAGCCCCAGGACTTGTGTGGGGAGACAGACAGGTGCTGCTCCAGACAAGCACTTTCCATAGACTGGCATCCAGTCCCCCTGGCTCATCCCAAGGAGGAGGCAGAGCAAGGGCAATATGGTGTGATGAAAACAACTCTCTGAGTGTGGGAGTTTCCTTCTAACTACTGAATAAAATAAGCATATTCTGACAGGTGTAGTGGAGTCTGACTTCTTTTTTCTTTAAGAATTAAAGATTTTGGAAAGCCTCAAGGTAAAATCTTATACGAAGAGAAGAATCATTTCTGGATTAAGTACCAAATGAAATATCATTAAATAATTATGATACCCGACCTGCCTTGTTTTTCCTGATCCTGTGGCATTCTTCATCACTGGTTGTTCTTTGAGAACAGACCACCTCGTTTATGTATTTAAAAGGTGCCCATCAAAGTTAACTGGTGCCTATTCCATGACATGATTTGCTCATAGCCAATTACAATGGCCAAAAATGCCATTCAAAGTAGGATTTGAATTAGCATGTATATTGTTACTTTTAAAAAAAATATGCTTTTATTTATTTCAGAGAGAGGAAGGGAGAGGGAAAGAGGGATACAAACATCAATGATGAGAGAGAATCATTGATTAGCTGCTTCCTGCACGCCCCCTATTAGGGATCGAGCCTGCAACCTAGATATGTGTCCTGACCCCTGACCGGGAAATATGGGTTGATGTTCACCATTGAGCAACACTGACTAGGCTATATTATTACTTTTTGATAACTGTTTTTTAACTTGTAAAAACAATAGCAATGAATAAAATTTTGACCAAAAATTTTACTGTTTCCCAACTATTATTTTCAATTTTCTGTTTCCACATCTATCTTATTTTCATATGACAGTATCAATAAGAAGATAAAAAGAAAAAAAAAGAAAGAAAGAAAAAAGAAGATAAAAAGAAACTAGAATTTAATACTTAATAAACATTTCTGGATTGAGATGACTTTATAAGTTTTATATACAATTTAAATCTCTTTGAAGGTACTCCTGTATGTGTGCGTGCACACATGTGTTGTATTAGACATGGTCAAGTGGCACTTAGAATCTTGTCCCACCTTCTTTTCACATGCTTTCCTATACTTCAGAGTTTGAAGGTAAAAACAGGCATTTCTCAGACTCCTTTGCAGCTAGAGTGATATATTTGAATCAGACTCAAACATTAATCCATTCCTTTGGGGATTTGGAGGCAGAAGTAAGGCAGATCCTTCATTTGGCTCTTTATGTTTGTTTTTAGGTCCAGCTGTGGAGATGTGAGGTGTTCTAGAGCCGACTTCAGTTTCTAACATCTTTGCGGTTGTCAGGAGATATGTGTTGCTATGCTGTGTCTCAGCTGCAGTGAAGTGTTCTTGATGGTGACAGATGTGGTAACAATCCTTAAGGATCAATTCTGTAATATTTCAGGAGTCATTCACAGAGACCTTGCCAGGAGGCTGTTCCTACAGAACTTTCAGGAATTTTATAAGCATCTAATTTTCTTTGTTAAATCCCTGTCTGATAAAAATATCCAGAGTGGGTTTTGTTTTCTACACTGAATCTTATTTCAGGAAATAAAACAAAAGGGTTAATATGTTTATTATAAGAAGTATTGGTAAGAAAACAAAAAGACCTCAAAAGAGAAAAAGCGGGGGGGGGGGGGGAATTAATAAAATTGTCTATTGCCCTGGCTGATATGGCTCAGTGGTTAGAGCATTGGCCCATGGACAGAAGGGAAATGAGTTCAATTCCCAGTCAAGGTACGTACCTAAGTTGCAGGTTCCATCCCCGGCCCTGGTTGGGTGAGTGCAGGAATGCAACCAATTGATGGGTCTCTCTCACATCAATGTCTACTCTCTCTCCTTCACTCTGTCCCTCTCTCCTCCTCTTCCACTCTCTATGAAAATCAATGGAAAAAATATCCTTGGGTGAGGATTAACAACAACACTTCCCCCGCAAAAACAAAACAAACAAACAAAACAAAACACCACACAACAACAATAAAATGAACTACTAGTTCACACAGAGGAAATGGAAAGCACCTGAATGGATCTCTTTTTTTAGGAACTTCCCTATCACGAACTCATCCTAACCCATTGCGGCAAAAGCAGCCACACACACAATGGGATCCCATTCCATTGGTCACAAGTGATTACCACAAGTTCCTTCTTTAGAAATTTGACATTGGAAATAAAATCTCTGCTATTATTCCAGGTAGCTGGAATAAAGACATGAAAACTTTTGCCTGTGGACTAAGACCTGGAGAAAGCTGATTTGTAGTAGGAAAGAAAATTAAGCAAAGGAACAGAAAGGACCTGAAAGAAGCAGAGATTAAAAACACACACAAAAAGGTAGGAAGAGAGAGAAATATCTCCTGGTTTCTGTTTGTTCCTAAGGTCCAGGTGTAAACTTCTTTTTTTTTTGCTAAAGCTTACTGTGTTTTGGCTATTTTAAAATAATAAATAATTCTAACCAATATCTTTACAATAACAGAAAATGTACTCCAAGATCGTCCATTCAACTAATATTTATTGGGCATCTTGTGTACAGGGCTTTGAATGAAGAATAGGGCTTTGAATGAGACTAAGCCTCCATCTTCATGGAGTTTACAAGTTGAGTAAGGAAAGAGCCACTGAGAAAGTAATTTTAAGGAAGAACAGGTTTCCTTAGGAGTATACACCAAGATTGACGTACCTTCACTAAGTCTTTTAGAATAGAGGATTACCCAAAATAATCATTTATTCATTTGCGGTTATGGAAGTCTCTTCCATGTGTCTGTGATGCTACTGTTTTCTATTTAGGCAGAACTCCCTTTTACTACTATGATCACATATCTAAAGTAGAGCATTTCTACTTTGATCTGTTATGAGCTGAGGACTCTAATATTGAGACAATGTTTGTCCAGGAGAAATACATTGGAATCAGAAAGACTCAGTTCACATGGCCTCCTGACTCTGATATATCCAAGTTGCAGGGTTTTCTAGTGCTTATTTTACTTATCTGCAAAATGATGAGTTCCAGCTATATCCTGTGAGTCTCTGTTGACCAAGAGCCCACCAAAAGGAGAATAAAAATGCAAAAGCACAAACAAAAGATGCAAGAAGAGCATTTTGTGCAGTTACTGCATTGCCTGCAGACTAAAAGTTAGTGTGAAACCCTGAACTAGAGGCAGCGGAAGATGAGCTAAGCTCAGCTCACACTAACAAACATGTTATAGCCAGAGGACGCTTCACCCTGGTTAAATACCAGATGAACTAAAGGCCTTTGCCAGGAGCTGTGAAGAATGTCACTGGGATGCCATCTGATTGCTCAATGAATGCTATGAGTAAAGGGTGTTGGCTCCTAAGGGAAGGTCAGCCGCATTTCCAATGGTTCAACTGTGGGGTTTGGCTGGAGGCACCCACAGACACACAGGTGCTGGAAAATGTCTCTTCATTGCAGTGTGCACGGGGATAGGCCAACTCCATGCTGTCAGATGAAGTGTAGCATAGACACCCGGGGCCATAAGGGGAAAAGACAGAGAACCTGGGGCAGGCAATGGGCTCTGGGGAGCAGAGGGGTGAGCCTATGTTGAAAATTTTTCTTCTTTTTATTTTTAAGGGAGGACTGATTCTCTTATCTCTCTGCCTACTAGTTTTTATTATAAACTTTACGGGGGGGGGGGGAGAGAGAGAGAGAGAGAGAGAGAGAGAGAGAGAGAGAGAGAGAGAGAGATTGAGATTATATTCCTTATAATTCTGGGGGAGAGGTGTTTTTGAGTTTCCCCTGGACTATCAGGTGGGTGCAAGCAGGTGGCCTCAAGTTTCCTTGTCTCTCTTCAACCAGAAATGCTCTGTTTTTACTGTTTCATATATCAAGTTTCAATGTAAAATATTCATTAAGAAATTATTCCATTGTTCAAAATAAATCAATGAGTAAAAATTAAGTTCACTAAATCAGAACGTCTCACTTCAAATGGGCATATGAATCATTGGGAGATTTTGTTAAACTAGCAACTCTGATTCAGTAGGTCTGGGGTCTGGCCTGAGATTCTGCCCCTCTAACAAGATGATGCTCAGGGCTGCTGGCCCATGGACCACACTTTGAGAAGCAAGGTACTATACGAACTTTCTGGATGAACATCTCATGGCACCCAGATTTCTCTTAGGATTCTTCTATACTGCCCACTTTTGTATTTGCTATTGAGTATGTATTACCTTTTATTATTTTTAAATAGACTTATTGAGATTTAATTTACGTATCATTAATTTTCACCCTTTGAAGTGTACAAATAAGTGGGTTTTAGAGTATCCAGAAAGTTTTGCAACGTTCGCCACTATCTAATTTTAGAACATTTTCATCATCCCCAAAGAAAGTTGTGATGGTTAATTTTGTATGTCAACTACATGGTGGGTACCCAGTATTTGGTCAAACGTTATTTAGGGTGTGTCTGTGAGAATGTTTTGGATGAGATTAATGTTTAAATCACTAGACTGAGTAAGCAGATTGCCCCTCCTAATGTGAGTGATATTTGTCCAATCACTTGAATGACTCAAATGGAAACATCAGCTCTTCTTGTATCTCAAGGCTGCCAACCTCAGACTGGAACTATACCATCGGCTCTCCAGGGCCTCCAGCTTGTTGACTCACCCTGAGGGTCTTGGGACTTGTCAGCTTCCATAGTCTCATGGGCTAATTCATTATAATGTGATAATGGTGTCAAAAAATAGACAAAAGAATTAATGAAAAAAAAAAGAAAAAAAAAGAAACCAGAACCTGACTCACTTATAATAGGAATTGAATATATGATTAACATGCAGAAAAGATGGATAATTTAATAAAGTTAATGCTGAAATAAATTACTATAGTCAGAAAAATTTTGTTAAATCCCTTCCTCTCATGACATACACAAAAAATTCCAGGTGAATTGGAAAATAAATTGTGTTATTAAAATACAAGGCCAAATGTAAATATAATTAGTATGCAATATCGGCAAGAAAGTCATGGAATTCAGAAACAATAAAGGCAAAATCTGATATTTTACTACAAAAAGATTTAAAAAGTTACTTCCATATGGCAAACACACCATAAAAAGATAATTAATAGTCTGTCAAAAATATTTGCAATCCATATATGACAAGGGGTAAACATCAATACTACATAATGAGCTTGGGAAAATTAATAAGTGAAGGTCCAAGAACACAATAGAAATGAAACTGCCAAAGGATATTGTAAGAAAGATGTGTGAGCACCGTCTTTGGACCAAACTCAGCACTGAAACCAGCCCAGGGAAAACCATAATGATAATCAGCTCATGATTATCAGCTGAGGAAACATATCTAAACCACAGAACATGACTCATTTGTGGGAGGCATTTTATTAACACAGTGCCTGGAAAGGTACTAAATATACATGATGCTGACAATGTAAAAATTGCACTTCACTGACGACATGCTTAGGTGCACTACTTGAGTTAATTCTATGGAAAGGGAAACCAGCTCTAGAGAAAAGGACTAAGATTCTTATTCCTTGTAGCTCTCTAGTTCCAGAAAAGTGTTCTTTTATCTATTTCCCATCAAGAACTGGTCACCAAAATTGTGATATATTAAGGGTGTGGTTGAAATGTCACGGAAGAATGCCACTGGCCAGAAAAATTGGGTTCAATTTTTAAAGCCACAGTAAATTATATCTGACTTTGGAAATGTTGTTTCCTCAAACTTCTAGTATATCTATTGAGTTCCTTGTCTGCAAAATGGCAACAGAGTCTGCCCAGCCACCTGCATCCTGGGACTGTTGTGAAGATTGAATCATGAGACAGCAGTTAAGAAATAACTGAAATTTGAAATAAAAATTTGTTTTTTAAAGACTGAAACTGTGGTCTTTCAGAAAAGTTGGGAGAGGACAGGGAATACATTCTGTCCCTCCCTATCCCCCAACCTGATTTATGCACAGAAAAAAATGGAATATGAAAATTTGAGGTAACTTATCTAAATTCATAAAATGAGTTGCTTTTCATTTGCTTATTTTCTCTTTAATACTCTAACTGATCTTCATGAAGACCATGATAAAAAGCCAGTCATCACATTCTTACTCTGCATGTACAGAGATATATATTTATATGTAAACTAGAGGCCTGGTGTACAGGTTTGTGTACCTGTGGGGTCCCTCAGCCTGGCCTGTGGACATCCCCCGAGGGGTCCCAGATTGCGATAGTGCGTAGGCCAGGACGAGGGACCCCACTGCTGCATGATATGGGCCAGGGAGGGACCGCGGGAGGGCTCCAGGGCATATCCAGGGCATGTCGGGTCCCGATCAGCCAGATCCCAGCAGCAAGCTAACCTACTGGTGGGAGCATCTGCTCCCTGGTGGTCAGTGCATGTCATAACAACTGGTTGAACGGTCAAAGAAACAGTCAGGCACTTAGCATATTAGGCTTTTATTATATAGGATTATATATATATATATAAATTTTATATATATATATGTGTAGTTTAAAAAAAGAAGGAAATCCTGCCATATACAACAGTAGGGATAAACTGGAAGACATCATGCTAAGGAAAATAATCCAGTCACAGAAGGATAATTACTGTATGATCCACTTAATGGGATACTGCATCTACACTCCCAAACTCATAGAGCAGAGAGTAGATTGGTGGTTGCCAAGAGCTGGAGAGAAAGAGAAATGGGGAGTTGCTGTTCATTGGGTATTTAATTCAGTTATTCAGGATGAACGAGTTCCAGAGATCTGCTCAAAAGCCTTTTGCCTATAGTTAACCATACTGCATTGTGCACTTAAAAATTTTGTCAAGAGGATAGATCCTAACTAAAATTTAAAAATTTTAATGTGAAAGAAAAAGAGAAGATGGCCATCTATAAACCAAGAAGAAATGATGCAGAAGAAATCAACTCTACTGTCACCTTGAACTCAGACTTCCAGAAGCTTTGAGAAAGTAAAGTTCTGTTGTTTAAAGATGCCCAATCTGTGGTACTTGTTACAGCAACCCCAGCAAAATAATATGGAAGCATCCTTGTCAGTCTGCCTTTGTTTACCAAGCTGAAACTGCATGAAAAAGGCAATGATATCAACCTGTTCTACAGAATTAGGAAAATTGTTCTTTATTGAGAACTAGATTCACACCTTGCAATGGACTTTCTGAGCCTAGGATGTGTAATTTCTGATTAGCAGGAGGTGAAGAATAGAGAATATATTACTCAGCTTATGGTAATGTTTTCTATACTTACATGTCCTAATTAAGTATACTCATGAACTTGGCATATATTTTTTTTTATTGGTAAAATAATCCACTGTATATGCCCCATTAATAGATAAGTGACATGTAGAGATGTGACAGTAGTACAAGTCAAAAATAGGCTGTTCAGGCCCTGTGGTGGGGGAGGAATGAAAGCATGAGGCTTTGATAGGTCAAACTGAGGTGATGACAATAACCATTGTGCAGCCAAGCAGCCACAGAATCCGTTCACATGAACCAAGTTGAACTCCTTGAAAGTTTGTAAGCTTGGAGTGAGTTCTAGATCATGGACTAGGGAAGACTGTCTGTAACAGCATTTATGAATTACCGGAGGATCTTGTTAAAATGCAGATCTGATCAAGCAAATCTGGGGTAGGGCATGAGATTCTGCATTTCTAACAAACTCCTGGGTAGTTCCAATGCTGCTGATTTGGGAACAATATTTTGAGTAGACTTGCATTATTTAAAGGACAAACGGGGAAAGAAGGTAGACGATAGAAGTTTTAAAAGGAAATTGAGAGCCCTTCACCCTCATTTTGAAGTTAAAGAAATACCAATTAAAATAACCAGGCAGATGTTCTGCCTATCCATGTGGCAAAGCTCTAAAGATTTGATGATACATGACAGGAGAGAGTATGGAGTTCTCTTATGTGTCAATGGTTGGACCACTAATATTTACAGCTTTGAGGTGGGACTTTGGCCTTAGCTATTAAAATTCAAAGTCCAATAATTCTGAGTCCTGTATTTTCACTTCTGCAAATATACCCTACAGATTTACTCATATTTGTGCAAAAATATAGTCTATACTTTCTGTAAAATAGACCTATGCGTGGGGACATATAAATATAAATACTAGAACATGCATGAAACATTTCTGGAAATCTACCAAAGAAATACCGAGTAGCCTCTGACAGAGGAGAGTGTTTAAGGAAACAGGAGTTTGGTATGGAAGGTTTATTTACTTCTCACTTTTGTACTTACTGGGTGATTTTTATTGTTCATATTCATGAATTAATTTTTTAGTTTATAAAAGGGAGTGGGGTGGGGTGGGTGGAGGAGATATTTTAGAAAAGCTCACAAAAGTCAGAGAGCACTAGGACCGAAAGGGTGACACATTAGGTATCTAGAAAAAGAAATCCACACAGTCCAGTTTAGAGAGAAAATGTAAACATATATGTAAACTGAACTACATCTGGAACATCTTCAGGTACCAGAACTAGCATAGCCAGCAGACTCACTGCCCTTCTGAATCTCTTTGTCTCTGTCTCTTCTTCTCTCTATATATATGGCAGCATCCTCACCTGGGGCTCTGCATTTTGCTCTCTAGCTCTGCTACTTATAGTTATATTCTGCTCACAACTGGGACTCTGCTACCCCTCTCATAGCCCTAAGTCTGCCTCATATAATTTTCCATTTCTGATTCTGATTTTTGGTTCCTTCAGTATTGCCTTACTCCAGTTTTTGGGAGGTGGACTCACTGAGTCAGCTTGACCATATAATGACTCACTGGCTGTGGAACATGGCTGCCCTTGGGGCAAGTGTTTCTCCCTTGTCCATGGCCTGGGAGGCAATATGCTTCCTAGGTCCTCTTAAGGGGCTGCTATTTCAGATGAAAGAGAATTTGAATGGAGTAGACACCAGGACTGACATTTCCAATACAGATCCTTTCTCCCAATCCACCTCCTTTTTGGAGATTCGGTCTTACTGGTAAAAGATAAACAAGATTTGCATACCAGCAATTCTCCAGTCTTCTCTGGCATGTCACTCCTTATATTTTTGTTCATAAACATTGACCATTTTTTAAAATATTTTATTGGTTTTTTACAGAGAGGAAGGGAGAGGGATAGAGAGTTAGAAACATCGATGAGAGAGAAACATCAATCAGCTGCCTCCTGCACGCCCCCCCCCCCCCCCCCCCGCCAACTGGGGATATGCCCGCAACCAAGGTACATGCCCTTGACCGGAATCAAACCCAGGACCCTTCAGTCCGCAGGCCGACGCTCTATTCGCTGAGCCAAACCGGCTAGGGCAACATTAACCATTTTCCCCCAAACTGCCTTACCCACAGCCCTCCTGGACAGCCCCTCATGTGTATGGAGTTCTGTGACAGGCGACATACAGCCTTTAAATAAGGACTCCAAGGCTCTGGCCTTCAAAAGCCAGGAGGCCTTTGGCCATCTCGCATGGGTTGGCCCATGATCAGTTTTCTTCTGACTCCTCTGCAGAGCCCACTCCACTAATAGACCACAGACAGAATGAGAAGGGTATCATTTTTCCATTTACTAAAAGATTTACAAATGCAGACAGGATCACACCCCAGAGGCTGAGAAATAGCACTCCCGTGAATTCCTCAGAGAAAAACAAATTGTTTTTTGTTTTTCAGCTGTGGTTCTTTATAACTCACTAGCTTAGCAAAATACAGAGGCTAAGGAAATAGAGTTTTACAGTTAGATGTTTTTCATTTGAACAACAAAAAAATTTTTAAGGTTCTTCCTCCACCTCCTCCTCTGATGCCCTATTTAGCATATATATTCGTTAGTCCAAAGTAACTGTACACTTTTGGGATAATTCTTTCTGGGTGACAATCCCTTGCCTGATTCTCTGTAGAGAAATAGGACTGGGGTAGGGGAGGCGGGCAAAGAATTGGCAGAGTTCAATGCTCAGAGTAGCATCCCTAGCTCCCCCTTTCTCTGAAAAACAATTTTTTTAAAGGTAAAAATAATAAAAAGCTTGGAGAAAAGTGATGCCTGGCCTCTCTATATTAATGCAGTTGGCACCTCTGCTATCATGCCCCACAGCACCTGTTCAATGTTCTCAAAAAATTAGGGATTCTCAATAGATGAAGACTTTGGCTACTTCCATGACTCCATGGGGGAGGCTCTGGAACGAGCTGTCTATGTTCCTGTTAATCACATTTCTTCTGGCCCTAATGCTACCAACTTTTCCCTGGTAACCTTCCTCCCTTCCTTGGTGGTTTTAAAATTATTTTTAAAGTAAAATGTTAGTGCTTAGTTAGGTGGTTGCACAAGATGCAGCACAGGATCTAATTAGCTTTTAACCAAAGCTAGGAGAGGGCTTGACTGAACTTTGAAATATAAAAAAATATCAGTTATATTCCTGACCCTCCAGGCAGAAAAAAAAGGGGGTTTCAGCTTGGGCTCACAGATAGCCAGTCTGAAAGGTAGAAACCCAAAGAGCAGAGAAGATGGACAGCGTGCAAGGACAAGCATGTGGGAAAACCAAGGCTATTGGCAAAGAAAAAGGCCAACTTGCCAGTCTTCTTCCTAACTTTAGCACATCTCTGAGTAATTACCTAGCCAGGCATGCTGGCTGCAAAGAGAAATACTGTGATGAGAATACAGTCACCCCACATTTCTTTCTGACATTCTAACCATGAAGAAATCTAATATGGATGTTCCTTCCTTGTCAACACAAGAAAACCATATTGTCAGATGTCACTGTCCAAAATAAAGCTCAAACTTCTAAAGCTAATACAAAGGGCATAATGAGTAAGGATTTCAATGAGGTCTGAGCAAGATAAAGCTTTATCTATATCCCTATGGATTGGTGGGTTGATAGCTTTGTTTCAAACTTCTAAGAAGGAACAGATTTTAAAAAATAATAATTATAACAATTTTTAGAAATAACCAGTCCCTTTTTTCTTCCCCAGTCTTCCATCTTTATTTTTTATTGGCATTGTTGTTGTTGTTCTGTTTTTAACTTTTCTTTATCTTGGTGTTTTTTTTTTCTCTTTCTCTAAATTTTCCTGAAGAGAAATAGATCGATGGAAAAACACAAAGACATCCAAACAGAAGCCAGAAAACTATCTTGGATTTGGCAGGAGGATATTGACCAAAACCAAGGAGGGTGCTGGGGACACAGTGGACTGTCTGAGAGGAGAATCAATAATGATGACAAAGTCTGATTTGGCTGGGATCTTGTTGAAATACTCCCCTCCCCGCAGCTATAGGAAGACGATGAATTGGAAATGGTAGCTCACCACAGGCTATTCTGTCCAGTTTCTCCTCATTGAACCTTTGAAAGGATTTACTTGGATGGGATTCTTCTGGGTCCCTGTCCCATTGGAGGGGACCTAATAACTTCTCCAAGGCCCAAGTTTCATCGAATTTGGCTAAATAACAGTTGCCAGAGAATCTCATTTGTGTTTTAAGTTTCAGATTCAGGAGAAAGAGTTTCAAGCTGCCATTTGGGTGGGTGAGAAGAAAATGTCTTGTGTTAGAGATATCATTAATTTAATCCCCCTAGGTAGGCAGTGGTAGTAGAGAAATAAGCATTAGTGGTTGGTGTTAGGAGGACTGGGTTTTAGAGCTATATTGTTATTAAAGTACTTTCCTTTAATATAAAATCATATAACAACTGGACTGTATCCAAAAATATCTTTCAATTCCTCTGTAGCTTTTAAGACTATGTCACACCAATCCATGAGCCTAGGGACACTCAAAGAATGAAGTTACAGCCATTTTTTCCTATTATATGAGAAAAATGGCTGGAAACAGTTATTTATCTCCAGCTCACATGTATGCATGCCAGCAGATGGCATTGAGCAATTTTACATGAGATTTCATGATGGTGACATTTCTCCTTTCATATATTTAGTCTCTGTTAGTTATGGAATATTTTTTTAAAATCTCTCCTTTCTTCCTTTTTCCATCTCCTACACACAACTACCACCTCAATTGTTTTTTTTCTCACCAAATATGCCCTCCTGTGATCCCCACACACAAGTGTGAAAATGACTTGATCTGAACAGTCACTTACGCAGCAGATAAATTCCATCATGGTTGGGTGGGAGATTTTTATACCTAATTTCTTGAGTATTCCATTAATAATGACACAAACTAATTTCCTTTTCAGTATTTTCTCTTCCTTAAGTATCCAGAAGTAGTTGTCACTAACAAGAAGCAAAAGGAAAATACAGTCCCAATGTATATTTTTGAGATTTAGATTTCTCCTTAACTTTGTTTCATCATTAATGGCAGGTATCTTGTAGAGTGGGGGGAAAACTCTGAGAGTGGCTCTCTGCAAAGGTTAAAATTTGTTTGCTGAATATTCGTTGAACACTTACTCTGTGCATAGAACTGTAATAGGCACTATGGAGGAATATGAAAAAATATATATTCCAGAGCCCTGCTTTCCTTTCTTTCTTCCTCCCTCCCTCCCTTCCTTCCCTCTCTTCCTTCCTTCCTTTTTTCTTTCTTTCTGTTAACCCTCACCTGATGATATTGGTTGCCTCCTGAACGGGGCTGGGGATTGAGCCTGCAACCGAAGTACGTGCCCTTGACAAGAATAGACCCTGAAATTTTCTGTCTGTAGCTCTATCCACTGAGCAAAGCCAGCTAGGGCTAGTTTTCTATTCAATTTTCCTTTAATAATTTTTGTTACACCCAACCATTAGCAAATTATGTCAGCACCTTCTTCCTCAAAATAGATACAAAATCTGATTCCTGAGCAACCATCATTTTTTTTACCTGGCTTATTTCAACAGCTTCCTAACTGGGTCTAGATCCCCCACCCTTTTTTAAATGTATTTTTATTGATTTCGGAGAGGAAGGGAGAGGGAGAGAGAGACAGAAACATCAGTGATGAGAGAGAATAATTGATTGGCTAACTTCTGCAGGCCCCCCACTGGGGATCGAGCCCACAACCCAGGCATGTGCCATTGAGCAGAATCAAACCCAGGACCCTTGAGTTAGCAGGCCGATACCCTATCCACCGAACCAAACCAGCCAGGGCTAGGCCTCCCTTTTTGAAAGGAGTATCCTAGGTACTCCTGGGTGGTTCTGACTTAGTGGTTTCAGGTGAGGGTGTTTGTTTGACTCCTGAATTTCAGGTCGTGAACACAAGAGCATAAAGAAGATTTGGAGAAGCTTTAGAATGGAGAAGTTTAGGAAGCAGCTTGATATCCAGTGAAGACTTAAAGATAAAATGAACATAAGATCACCAACAACTCCATCTTTTGTAACTTATATACAACAATGGAATCGTACCAAATATATCGTCCTACAACTTTTTTTGTTAACATCTTGGCCATGTTTCCAGGTCTGTAAATGCAGATCTACTTCATTGTTTTGTATTTGTGTTGTTTCATCATATGAGAGTATCACAGTTTATTTAGACATTCTGTTACTGATGGGCATTTTGGTTTCTGCTGAAGTGAGCATGCTTGTGGAATATTGGTCTGTAGTTTTCTTTTCTTATAATATCTTTGATTTGGTATCAGAGTAATCCTGGCTTCATAGAACAGATAGATAAGTATTTTCTCCTCTTGAATTTCCAAAAGAAATTTTGTAGAATTGATGTTATTTCATCTTTAAATGTTTGGTAGGAAAATAAAAATAAATGTTTCATTGAATTCACTAATAAAATCATTTGGCTTGAGTTTCCCTTGTGGGATGTTTGTTCTAAGAATATGTAAGTCAGTCCTTACAATATCACTATGAAATTTGTGCTTTTATTCTCATTTTTAGACAAAGTAACTGAATCTTAGGCAAGTTAAGTAGCTTTCCCAAAAACACATAATAAAGCGAGGCTTTAAATTTATGTCTTTCCTACGCTGAAATCAGAATACTCCAACCACACACTGGTTGTAAATTTTTTATTCTAGTAATGGGCATTGGAGTAGGACATGTGGTCTTTAATTCATCTATTTACTTACTCAGCCACTTATTTCTTGCTATCATTCAGCAAGAATGTTAAATGCTTGCTATGAGGCCTTACTGTGTGTCAAGCTCTGTGTATTAGGCATGCTATTAGAAACCCAAGAAATGAGGTGGGTATACAGGATGTTATTGAGGATGACAGTAAATGTCTTCTGTGTGTATTCCGAAAGAGAGATTCTAAGGGATGTTTATCTCTGCCAGTCTTACAGTATTTTGAGCAACTTTTGCCCCATCTAACTCTCTCTGGCACTACCTTTTAACTCAAATCCCATGACTCTATAACTCCCTCATGCTGAAAAAACTTTTTACTGGATTCCAGTTTATATCAGTACCACCAATAAAATCATACCACTCTTTGACAAGTGAACACGCAAAGTAACCAATCTCAGACCCTATATACCTGCTGCCATGCTAGGCAAACCAAAATGCTCTGATGTGAAATTTTCAAGAAGCACTTGAAGCTAAGTCTACATACTTTCCTTAGCAATCAGAAAGACAACCTCCTACCCTGGTCACCCCCAGGACTTTTTGGTTTCTCACCCACCGTCCTGAAGTTATTATAGCCTCACAAATATCCTGGCACTTATTTTCTGCTATGTAGGGGGCAGATAGGATGAAATCATCTATGGATATGCCAGGAGAGTCTCAATTATATATTTTTTCTTTTACTTGAAACGACATGTTCCTTTACTTTGAATATTTTTTCAGTTGGGTTAAAGGAGGCCAGAGTTGAAAACGTTCTTACACTTAAAAAATAGTTGTTGCTGGGAGGGTTTTTCCCAATTTGAAAAATAATGCAGCATGTCTCCAAAGAAACAAATGTGTCACAAGATCTGGAAGCCAAGAGACTAAAAACAAACAAACAACAAAAAAAACCCCCAAACTCAACCCTAACATCTGCTTAAGTATATGTTAACATTTGGTGGAAAAAATGAAACCTACACCTGTCATGGCTGTCTAGACCCACACATGTGACATATGCTTTGACAGGTCCAGCGGGAAAGCAGGAGGTAGCATTGAGTTTGTACCCAATGGGTCTCCAGATTACCAGAAACTTGGCTTTAAATTTCAAAATATTCTCTCAAATCTCCTAATGAAATTACTATTGACAACTGAATGGTGATGTACACAATTTTAAAATATCTTTAATCCATGTAATCATGTTAGAAATGAGGAACCTGAGGTACAAAAAGGCTCATGAACTCACCTAATATCCAACTTCTAGGTAGTAGCAGAACTCAGACTAGAATCTAAGTTCCATGACTGAGAAAATACATTCTTTCCTCCACATCACACAGCTTTTATCCAGGCAATAAACGTAAAAGGAGGATAAAAAAATGAAGCTTGAGAAACGAGCTGAAGACTCGTTTAGTTCTGTATTTTCTGAAGACTTGAACCTGCCTACTTCAACACACATATACAGCTTATACCAAGTAATGAAAAATGTGGTATGAGGCAAATTTGAAAATATATGCAAAATCAGGACAAGATAACGGAAACTTTGGAGATTCAATGAGATGATACGTATAAAGCACTTCACATAGGCTATGGCACTTTTGTAGAACTTCATAAAAGCAAACAGTACCTGGAACATCTAGGCACACAATAAAACTTTGTTTTATCAATGAAAATTTATCTCTCTTCTTATTAAAAACTCATTCTGGAATATATCACAGCTATGCTGAAAATAAAGGAAGCTGTCTCCCACTGTGAGTTCATGTCTATGGGGAATAATGTGTTCACTGTGTAAACTTATTTTCAGCTCACTAACTCAGACTGTCAATCTTTAGCTAGCAGGCCAATTACATTATTTGTAGCAAACAGAGCTATGAAGCAAGAAATCAGTAAGCATTTGCTAATGATATTGAATAATAAAGTAAAACCAGCAATATCAAGAATTATGCTCACCATATAAAGACTGATTAGGGTATTTTACCTGACTTGATCAAAATGCTGTCAAGTAGAAAGTATCATATGCAGATGTAAGAAATAGTACAGAGAGTTCCCAGGTAGCCTTTATCTAGTTCCCCCCAATGGTACCTACTTGCAAAGCTATTGTACAATATCCCAACCATTGACACTGTCAAAATACAGAAGAGCTCCATTACCATACAGATTCCTTTTATTGTCCTTTTACAGACAAACTTACCTCCCTTCTGCCACGATTCCCTCCTTAACCTCTGACAACCACTAATCTGTTCTCCATTTCTATAATTTTATTATTTCAAAATGTTATATAAATGGAAACAACATGTAAACTTTGGGGATTTGTTTGCTTTCTCTCTCCCCTTTCTTAGCACTGTTCTCTGGATGTTCATCCAGGTTGTTGGTTAAATTGATAGTTCATTCCTGTTTATTGCTGAACAGTATTCCATAGTAGTTATGCATCAGAGTTTGTTTAACCATTCACCTATTGAAGGACATCTGAGTTGTTTCCAGTTTGGACCTATTATCAATAAAGTGGCTATACATTTCATGTATACATTTTTATGTGAACACAGCTTTCATTTCTCTGGATAAATGCCCAGGTTTCTGAGCATTTACTGAGTTGTATGGTCGTCAGGTTTAGTTTTTTTTAAAGAAACCGCTGAACTGTTTTCCAGAGTGACCGAACAATTTTACATCCCCATCAGCAATGTATGAGTCATCCAGTTTCTCCACATTCTGCCAGCATTTGGCATTGTCACTATTTTTTACTTTAACTATTCTGTGTGTAGTGATAACTCATGATGTGGTTTAATTTGCATATCCCTAATGGCTAATAATGTTGAGCATCTTTTCATGTGCTTATGTGCCATCTGTATATCTTTGGTGAAATTTCCCTTCATGTGTTTTTCCCATATTCCAATTGGATTGCTTGTTTTTTTACTCTTCAGTTGTTTTTTTTTATACTTTTTTACTGGTCAGTTTTCAGAGTAAGTTATACATTCAAGATGCTAATATTTGTCAGATATGTGTTTGCAAATATAATCTCCCAAGCTGTAGTTTGTCTTTTCATTCTCTTAACATTGTCTTTTATCGAGCAAAAGCTTTTAATTTGATAAGGTCAAATTTATAAAATTTCCCCTTTTTGGACCATGTTTTTGGTTTCAAGTTAAAGAACTCTGCCTGCTCCTAAATCCCAAAGATTTTCTCACATTTTATTCCTAAAAGCTGTGTAGTTTTACTTTTGCACCCGTTAGGCATTTTGAGTTATTTTTAAAAATATATATTTTTTTATTGATTTCAGAGAGGGAGAGGGAGAGAAAGATAGATATCAATGATGAGAAAGAATCATTGATCAGCTACCTCCTGCACAACCCACACTGAGGGTCGAGCCCACAACCTGGGCATGGGCCCTGACCAGGAATTGAACCATGACCTCCCGGTTCATAGGTTGATGATCAACCACTGAGCCATGCTGACTGGGCATGAGTTATTTTTTTCAAGCATAAAACCTAGATAAAAGTTCTTTCTCTTTGTAACCTATGGACATCCATCTGTTCCAGAACCAACGCTGGAAAGGCTAACTTCCCTCCATTAAATTGGTCTTGCACTTTTGTAAAAATTCCATTTGTCATATTTGTGTGGCTTCTATACTATTTTGGGGTTCTCTATTCCATTCCATTGATCTATCTATGTGTCTATCCCTCTGCCAATATTACATAGTCAATTACAGTAGCTACATACAAATCTTACTATCAGTATCCTCTCACTTTATTTTTCTATGTCAATATTTTTTATTCTATGCATGTCCTTTTCCATATAAATTTTAGAATAAGCTTATGTATACCTACAAAAAATTCTTGCTGAAATTTTAATAGAAATTATTTTAATTCTGTATATTAGTTTGGGGAGAATTGATATTTTTAGAATATTGAGTCTTCTAATCCATAACCAGGGTATGTTCTCCATTATTTAGGCTTTAAATTTTTTCTTTTATCAGAATTTTTACCATTTTCAGCATATACATCCTGTACATCTTTTGTTCCATTTATTGCTAAGTATTTAATTTCCTTAGAAATATTCTAATGGTTATAAATGGAATTGTGTTTCTAATTTTGCTTCCCACATGTTTGTTGTTAATATATAAAAATGCAATTTATTTTTGTCTGTGGATCTTGTAAACTGATCTTTTAAGAAGCAACATTATTTAAATCACATCACATAATATAGTGACTATTAGAATGAAGTTAATCCTCACATAAGGATATTTTTCAATTGCTCTTTAGAGAGTGACCAGGAATTGAACCCACAACCCTTTAGTGTGAGGGCCATGCTCTAACTACTTAGCAACACTGACCATGGCATTACCTATATTTTGGTTGTGTTCATACCATTTAATTTACCCATAGCAGAGGCTCAACAAGTGAAAAATATGAGAAGATATAACTTAAGCTATAACTAAAACACTGATGAGAAGTTCTGCAAAGGGATAGAAGAAACTATTGGGTAAAATAAGTCTGAAGAGTACAGTGTGGAAAGTTCCCAGGTCTAAGATTCAGAATACCTGGGCTCTAATTGCCCTCCAGATTTTTTTCTGTGGCTCAGAAAAACTTTGTCATTCATAAATGGTTCATATCTCACAAGTCCTTCCCACCCCGATAGCAACATATTTTAGAATTCAATGAGATCATACTAGTAGACATGCTTCTGAAACACAGAAACACTACATACACCAACATAAAGTTAGAAAATGTTCCCTCCTCCAGTGATTTACAGAATTAAGGGTCATTTTCCACTTGGAAAATGCTTTTAAATTTTAGCATAAAGGTGAGATGTGTCTGATCAAGGTAGTCTGTCTACAAACAGCCATGTTTCTGGGGAACAGAAGTTAATTGCATCACACCATGTATGAGTGAGTGCCCCTTCCATCCAGGCCAACTGGGCATTATTACAAGTGAGTAATTGCACTGCCTTTCATCACTCGCCTAAATCATTAGAACACAAGATTATTAAACCAAGACCCTACCAATTTAGCTGCTCAAGGTTGGAGTCTATTAGACCATCTGCTACCTTATCAACACCAGACACAGCAAGTCCAGGCAACTTTATACCCAACATGTAGCATCTTACTGCTTCCAACTGATCCATATACTACTCTTTTAAGTGATGGTTATTTAATTGCTGGAGCTAACAAGAAATACAACTGTCCTCAGCTGTAAGATTTGCCAAAAGTGGGCTGCGTGGTTCACACAGAGCCACTGCACAACAGAAGGCTATTTCAAAACATGTTGTTCAGGCTAGAGTCTGGAAAGACTATTTCAGGAAGGCACAAATGTTAAAGACGCAGAACTGTGACCTCATCCTCCTCTCTGCTAGTGTTCTCTCACTATGTGGAAGCTCAGTCACTTTGAAAAGGCAAACAGCAAAAGAGAAATGTGGAATACAGAAAATATGTGCATTTACTTTTACTTTTTCTCTGAGTTCTTCTTCTTTACCTTAAATCTTATTTCTCTATGAAGGCAGAAATCATTTTTATGTTGTTCACTATCATATTCAGCACCCAAAGGTGTCAAATAAGTATTTAATAAATAAATGAATGTTGCCTAAATGAATATATAGGTATATGCACACATATATAGAGAAAGAGGTAATGGGGAAAGTGCACAGAGTTTGATGGGAGGAGGAAGGCAGATAAGTTTGCAGGAAGCAAACCAGGGAGTTTAGTGACTTCTATCTCCTTTGGGAACTTCTGAGAATCAGAAAGTCTAGAACAAGCATGTCAAACTCAAAGGCTAATACGGGCCAAATAAACAAGGTTTAAGTTTATGTGGGCCGCAAGAAAACAAAAGTTTCAATTTTCATAGAAAGGTAGGTTTATTTTGATAGAGACATGCTGAATACAAAGGGCTAGAATAAACGATTAATCGTTAACATAAAATAATAGAACATTTTAATAAAAATTAGTATTTTTTCTTGAACATTAACTTACCAGACACTGAATAACTGCAAAAATTAATAACCGTAACACAAATAAACCTATTTTTCTTGTTCTCCGAAAGAGAAATATTTCCTGTTGCGCACACCACGTCAGTCAGTCCAAGACTAGATGTGGCAATCAGCTGCTAAAATATTTGCTGCTAGTATTAGTGGAGAGAATGGTGCACCTGCGCGTAAGGCACATAAGGGAAATGAATGCAACACCATTATAGTAATCAGTCATTAGCGAACGTTGTAGTTCATTATTAATAATTATGTATAACAGGATATTGTAAACATTAAGTTACGAAGTTTTTATTAAAACACTTCTTACATACCGTTATATTGGCTGGGCCACAAAAATATTCATTGTGGGCTGCAAGTTTGACATGCTTGGTCTAGAAGCAATGACCTGGATGTTTTGGAGGACTGACCTGCTGCCAGGACATTGAAGAAAAACAATAATGCTTTGGGTAAAAATAGAATGGAGGATTTGCCATCCTCTCGCAAATAAATCCTGCTCTACTGTTCTTCAATGCTGCAGCTCCTCCATGAACCCCAAATCTTGGATAATGAGATATACCCGACTTACCATCACTTAACCACTGATTGTTTGATAGTATGTGACAACATCCTAAGTTCTTCAAAAGCCATGGCTGCATTTGTATTTTTCGAGTACACCTGGCTAAGGATATAGAATATATATAGACCACTCCCAAAGCATGGGAGAACCCTTGTTTTATCATCTCAATACTTGAGGGAGAAGGAACCTGTGTATGTAATCACTTTCTACTCGTTTCTTTAAAGTTCAAGATGGTAAATCGCTTGACTTTTCAAATTTTCCCTTCTGAGCCCTGTCTAAGAATTAATGGAAAACAGGGTCCCCTCCTTAAAAAGGATTTTCTACCCTAACATTAGTCAGATTGCTCAGAATGCAAAAGGTGTTTGAAACATTTGAAAATGTGAAGGTATAACAGAGAATAGCTTCTTTGGGGTTAAACTGGGTTCAAATCCAGTCTCTCTCCTCTTTATCCTGCGACCAAAGGCAAATTATTTAACTTTCATAATTCTTGGTTTCCTTGTTAATAAAATGGTAGTAATCAGGTGGCTGTGAGAATTAAATGTGCCAAACTGTCTAAGACAATGCTTGGAACTTTGATGATTACTAATAAATGGAGGAATTATCAACTTTGGTTAACCTCTCTGATCCTTGATTTCCTCCCCTGAAAAAAGGATGACATAGTAATATGCATCTCCACAGGGATGTTGTGGGGAATTAATGTGTATGTACACTTGAGTGGAGAGGGAGGTGATGGTGTGCAGAGGTTATTGTATTGATACATTTTACTCTATGATAATGAATTTAAAGCACTATTCTCCACATTAATGCAAACACAGAGTTAGAGTAGAAAGTAAAATATGCACAAATTCTAATAAAAAACCAGGAGACTTCATAACAAATATCTAGTTTGCTTCAGAATGCTCAGTGTTATTCCTTAGACCCTAGGGATTATGTTCACTCCACTCTGCTATTGCAGGTAGTCTGGAGGCACAGCTTGAAAAGCACTGTAAGAAAATGACTGATGAACCATAAAACACCAAATACTATTAGTTGCAATTATATATATGGTGTTAGCTAAGCTTCCTCTGTATGACTAAAAGCCAGATGTCAGGCACATGTAGACAAAAACAAGTATAAACTAGTTCTGCTAGATTCTTAGCATAAGCCTATCTCTCCACCATTGTTTCTCTCCTCCAAACCTCTCTTTCCCAAAAGGCTGTTCTACTTCCCTTGGGGTCTGGTTGACATTGTGGTTTAAATCCCCCAAAGGGACATTAAGTAAAATTTCAGCAAGTCCCCAGAGTGAGTTCCATTCACTGTGTTCTCTCCACAGTTAACCTGATGCTTGACTTTCTTAACAACTCTTCCTATGGATATATAAAGTTGTACATTATTAAAAAATTTGTATTAAGAAAGCTATTTATTACAAAAATTATAATCAGATCTCCACTGTCACCAATATAACAATCAATAAAAATTCCCCCTTAAAACCAATGAGTGAAGCTGTAGAAAGTCAATGACTCCAAATGGTCTCCAGGTATAATTGGGCTACTGGGTCTGTAGATTATATAAGTAGCACATAGGTAGCATAGTCAAGATTTAGTGGATTTATTTGCTCATTCAATAAATATTTGCTGAGAGCCTATGGTAGGCCAAGCACTGAGTGAGGCTTTGAATGCATAGGTGAATGGGTGTAGGATAGGTGAATTTATAATGGTTATATCAATGGATGAATGAGTCTCCAAAATGTAAGGCCATTAACACTTGATTTAAACCAAGCACAGTAATACCCTAGAAAAAATCAAGAGTGGAGAGCATATTATTTTTTTAAGGAACAAGGTCAAGTCTATAACCATTTGGACACACACTTTTTTAGATATAACTTGGGTTCTGAGTGAAGTTTCTTGGGTGTTTGTGATAGTTAATCATAGGAAGAGTTATAAGACATTTAAAATATACTAGGTGAATTCTTGTCTTTAATTTTACCAAAATGGATGAATTCCTTTAATAATATTGTGGGGTAAATGCTTTTATCTTCCCATGTTAGAGACTCTCCTAGGTCTAGTATGTTGGAGCACAAAGAACCCCTTTTTAAATATATATACATATATTTATTTATTGATTTCAGAGAGGAAGGAAGAGGGAGAGAGAGATAGAAACATCAATGATGAGAAACATTGATTGGCTGCCTCCTGCACGCCCCCTACTGGGGATTGAGCCCACAACCCGGGCATGTGCCCTTGGCTGGAATCAAACCTAGGACCCTTCAGTCTTCAGGGTTAGTCACTCTAATCACTGAGTCAAACCGGCTAGGGCCACAAAGAGCCTTTAAAAAGCCTAAAGAAAAACTGAAATTCTCTGTTATGTCTTAGTTTATATTTTCAGTTTTTATAAGCTGTACCCAAACTTTGCTGTTAGAAAAATCATTATTTATCTCAACAATTTGTCCTTCCATGTTATTCAATAAAGTATATTCATTAAAAATGCCAGCTTCCTAAAGACAAGGACTTTATGGCTGTTTATAGCAACATCCTCACAACATGACATAGTCTCTGGAACTTCTGTTGACTTGAACCAATTAATAAATTCAAGGCCCAGATTAAATTTGATTACTGCTAGCATGACATTCCACCTTGCTACCTATTAGACCATACCTCTCCAATGCAATGGAACTCCCTTCATCTTTGCAGCTCCACTCTAGCCTTGATAACAATGCAGGTTCAAAAGCAGTAAGAACAGAGAAAACAGATTAAAGTCAACTACATTTAAACAAATATCAGAAAATACCATCTGTGTCACACCGGTCATTTCTTTTTCCTAAGCATACAGTACCAATGCCTCTAATATATTTTAAAATCAAGTTATTTGTTACTACTTTCTCTTCAAGAGGTATGAATTTTCTTTCTCTTTTTCTAATCTAGGAAGTTTTGGGGCAAAAATATCTGTCTTTTGGTGTAACTTCAAATGCTAGTTGATATTCTTTCTTTGCAATATCCAAGCCTTGATTGAACCAAATTCCCCAGTGTTCCAGTTATACCAAGAACATTCTAGAATTATAAAGAAACTAGAGGCCCAGTGCACAAAAATTTGTGCACTTGGGGGGGGGGGTGTCCCTCAGCCCGGCCTGTGCCCTCTTGCAGTCTGGGACCCCTCAGGGGATGCCCACCTGCTGGCTTACACCTGCTCCCTGGGGGATTGGGCCTAAGCTGGCAGTCAGACATCCCTCTGGCAGCCTAGGAGCCCTCAGGGAATGTCCACTTGCCAGCGGGGAGCAGACCTAAGCTGCAGTCGGACATCCTTAGCACTGCTGAGGAGGCGGGAGAGGCTCCCACCACCACCACTGTACTGGCAGCCATCAGCCTGGCTTGTGGCTGAGCAGAACTCCCCCTGTGGGAGCACACTGACCACTAGGGGGCAGCTCCTGCATTGAGCATCTGCCTCCTGGTGGTCAGTGTGTGTCATAGTGACCAGTCATTCCCAGTCGTTCTGCTGTTAGGGTCAACTTGCATATTACCCTTTTATTATATAGGAGTGCCTGGCCAGCCTGGGTGAGGGGCTGATGGCTGTTTGCAGGCTGGCCACAGTCCCTTCAGGGTGGGGGTCCCCACTGGGGTGCCTGGCCATCCTGGGTGAGGGGCTGAAGGCTGTTTTCAGGCAGGCTGGCCACAACCCCCAGCCACCGAAGCTCCCAGTGGAGGCTGGCTGGAAGCAGGTATCTGGGATTTATTTGCCTTCTATAAATAAATTTGTCTTCTATAATTGAAACTTTGTTGCCATGAGTTGAGGCCACAGCTGGCTCAGGGCAGGCAGGAAGCTTGGCTTTCTCTATTGCCCGGGGAACCAAGCCTCCTGCTTGCTCCAGCTCCATGGCTGCTGGCCACCATCTTGGTTGGGTTAATTTGCATATAGTTGCTCTGACTGGCTGGTGGGCATGGCTTAGGGCATAGCGAAGGTATGGTCAATTAGCATCTTTGTCTTTTATTAGTGTAGATAATCCTAGTGTATTTCAAAATCTTATTAGTGTCTGGCCTTGGGATTATATAACTTTTATCCATCAAGACAATAGCTAAAATAGTGGGCCTGGTTCCATTTAAACAGAAAAAAGTCAACTAAATCCTATCTTCCTAGAATTCTTGACCACTTTGCTAGATGTTTACTACACTTTACTCATTTGCTTCTTTAAGATAACTTAGACATTATTTTAAAATAATCATAATCATAATAATGCATCTTCTGACCAGCATATTAAGCTTCCCCAATGTTTGATTCTTTTTAATTTAGTCAAGTATTTTTCAAAACCCTGGATTAGAGGATTCATACTCAAGTACAAGACTGGGAGAAAATACCCATCTCTGCCATTGAAACATGACTTGCTAGGACATGTGTTGATCTAACCTGTCTAGAAGCAATACTTTGTTTTGATCAACAAGTTTTCCAAGGCAAGGAAAAAGATGGCTACGCCATCATTCAGGACCAAAATGTTATTCTGATTCAAGTAGCACTTAGAAGATTCTGCCTGTTATGTCCCCTTAAAACTGTGTTTCTCCAAAATTCATATGTTGAAGCCCTAAGCTCAGAATGTGACTGTATTTGGAGATGGTAATAAAGTAATTAAGATCAAATGAGGTCATATGGGTGGGACCTGATCCAATATGACCGGTGTCTCCGTCAGAAGAGGTGGTTAGGACACAGAGAGGAAGACCACATGAAGACACAGAGAATACTGGACATCTGCAAGCCAAGGAGAGGGATCATTAGGAAAAAACAACCCTACTAACACCTTGATCTTGAAATTCTTTTCTCCATTAATGTGAGAAAGTAAATTTTTGTTACTAAGTCACCTCATCTGTGGTATTTTGTTATAGCAATCCTAACAACCTAATATACTATCTTATAAAATCTGCAGAAGAGATTCCTGATTAAGGTAGAAAGGAAGATAAAGAAAAGCTGAAGTTTTTTCAGTCTCTGAGATGGCAGATGTCCATGAAATATGGCTGAAGACGGTTGCCTTAAAAAAGTAAGTAGACCTTAAGTTGGATGAGGGACCTTTCCTTTTAGCCCTACTTCTATTCAGGTAAAAGCTAGATTGATTTGTGCTTTGTTCACCAAACAGATTGCTTTAGCAAATGGCCAATGCCAAAGGGCTAGGAGAGAAGAAGGCTTTATCAGTATGCAGATGAGGTGCTTGGGGCAGGCTGCAAAACCAAGCAACCTTGTGCCTTTAACCTGATGTAGGAATTCAGCCACATTTCTGGCCAGCAAATCAATTCATCCCAGAGAGAAACCTTGGGGATACACATTCACACACCATCAGGAATTCAAAGCCTTACCTCCTGCAAGACTGGCTTCCAACAATTTGGAATAATAATGCACCCCAACACAAAGACCCAAAGCAACAAAGCCCATCTCAGACTACTTAACCACATTTAAAAAGCTCTAAGCAGATGGTCAGCTTCGTCCCAAACTGAACAGGCTGTACAGGACCTATCAAAATGCCCTGTTAGCACCAAGCTTTCATCTTCATTCCAAAATCTAATGCTCACTAAGCGTTTCCAGTTTCAGGCAAGCCCCATTTTCACTTTCTTTGGGAGAAATGTGAATCAGTCCTCCCCCAAATTTAGGGAATAACTAAAAAATCTGCTAGCAATTTCATCTTGTATACCTGAAATCCTTGTGTTTTTTCTCCTCTCAGCAGTGTACCTGGTTTATCTGATGTCCCCAGGGGATCATTTTAAACACATCCTCCTCTCACAACAAAATTATTTTCAGCAAGAATCATGAAATTAAGTGGGTAATCCCAAGAAAATAAATGCAAACAATGAAAATTTTTATTTTTCTTGAACTTTGTATATATAATCATGTTAGTAAAAATAATAGAAAATAAAACATCCAAGTTTTAAAAAAGAAGGAATGAATTAATATCTTCCGTTAAAATGCAAAAAAGTCCAATTTAGGTAACTATGAAATCACACCCCTACTTTAACATTGTAATGTCTTGATCATTCACTTCTTAATTAACAAACACAAAGGAACATCAATGTTAAGGATACTCAAAGTATTTAAAATGTTTCATTTATGAGCTAGAGTTTGCATTTACCAAACAAAAGATTGCACCTGTGTTCCACATTCTATTCAAAAACTCAAACTCCAAGTGATCACAAAGACAAAAATGAAGTAACTTAGTTTACTTCTTCATCTTGACTGTTGTTTATATCAGATCCACCACATGGGATGAAAACTCAAATTGTGCCCGAAACTTCATGATTCAGGGCCATTGGGAACTCATCTTGAAACAAACTCATGTAGCTGAGTCCACAGGTATCCGAGGCCAACCATAAAACCTGGCACTTTCTAAATTAACTTTTATGTAGGCTACCTGTTCAGTGAAGGGTAAGTCATTTTTCTAATTTGGAGATTATATACATACTAACTGTCTAGAGCAGTGGTTCTCAACCTTCCTAATGCCACAACCCTTTAATACAGTTCTCATGTTGTGGTGACCCCCAATTTCATTGTTACAAATTGAACATAATTAAAGCATAGTGATTAATCACAAAAACAATATGTAATTATATATGTGTTTTCCCATGGTCTTAGGCGACCCCTGTGAAAGGGTCATTAGACCCCAAAGGGTCGCGACCCCTTTGGCGGTCGAACGACCCTTTCACAGGGGTCGCCTAAGACCATCCTGCATATCAGATATTTACATTACGATTCATAGCAACATTACAGTTATGAAGTAGCAACAAAAATAATTTTATGGTTGGGTCACAACATGAGGAACTGTATTTAAAGGGCCAGAAGGTTGAGACCCACTGGCCTAGACCCACACAAAAAATTGGCGGGGATGAGAGATACTATGTCATGAAAAGTTTACAATTGAAGGTAGATGGTGTTAATAAAAAGCATTTTCAGTTAAGATGTATGATTCTCAAATTTTCTACAGACAGTGCATTCCCTTGTTGCCTGTATCTGGAATGAACCACTGTCAACACCCCAGCCTTGGTACTCCACTGACATTTTCCCTACTGAAACTGACAAAAGGAGCTTCTGCTTTGTTCCCACACATCTTTTAGAGTTGTGCCCCTACCGGGACCCAGAACACTTTGACTTTACTAGGGATACAAAGATTTTGAGACCAGGGATTACATATCTTTTCTTTACATTCCTCATGACATAAATACCAACTGAATAAATGAATGAATAAATGTATAAAAGATTTACTAATTTTTCTTATATGTATAACATATCCTAGATAGTGATTCCATCCATAATTTGCTCTAAAAGTTATATAGTATTTTCAATATTATAAATCTTAGGTAGATGAATCTCACAAAGACAAGGGAGTGTCTGTGAAGTTCTAGTACTGTTCTATTTGTTGATCTGAATGCTGGTTGCATGGGTGTGTTCAGTTTGTGAAAGTTCCCCACGCTGAAATGTATGATATATGCACTTTCTAATAGGTACATTATACTTTAATAAAGAAATTTTTCTTAAAAAAGAATCACAGAAAAATGCATTATGTATTAAAAAATATATATTTTGACCACATGTAAGCAATAGATGATCAAAACCTTATGATCAAAAACCATAGGGTTGGGTATATATCTTTAATCTCTCTAGCTTTCCACAATCCTTAAGCCTCAGGATTTTTGTCAGTTTATTTACGTACTAGTTAGTAATATAGGCAGAATGAAAACCTACTCTAATAAACTGCTCAATAACAGTTTTGGTTCCAAACTCATCATCGTTTGTATTTACACACTAGCTCGCTCTGGAATGGTCTCTGGTTGTGAAAGTTTAATTTTTTTACCTTGGTCCCTTCACTCTCCTCCCTATACTGGGCTTTTTGCTTCTAGAATAGTGATATCAATACCTTCTTTCAAGCATCCTGATAAATGCAGGAAAGTTTTCTCACCTGGTCCCCAAAACAACTTCGTTGATTCCCCATATAGTTTCTAGATTCCCATAAACTTTAGCAGGGATGTTCTTAAGTGTGTGAATCAAGTGAAAGTCTTCATCTACTTCATTCTCATCTCCTTTCCCCTGAAGGCTCCCAAACCCCTTGCCTTCCCATAAGTCATACATTTTTCCCCACAAGGAAGGGGATTTCGTGAAGGAAGACAATTTGTGAGAGGGAAATGCCCATGAACTAGAGGTGAAATGGAAAGGAACTTGGGACATGAGAAAAGAAAAAGAGAGAAATTAGCAATAGAAAGAAGGTGACCACAGTGAGTCACAAGTTTGCTACAATCTAACACAATAGTAAGAGAACAATATTATTTACTGGAGTTTCTCAGAATTTAAAGACAGCAACAATAATAAGAGCAACATCAACAATAGCTGTTATTTGAGGACTTACTATATGCCAGGCACTGGGCTAAGCACTACTTTAGTCTTGTTTGCTCCTCAAAATAAGCCATGAGGTGGGTATTTCTACCTCTATTTTACAGATGAGGTAAGTGAGACTTGACCAAGTTAACAGGGGATCAAACCATAATTTGAATCTAGTTTTCATCTGATGGGTCCTTATCACCATAAATTACAAATATGACAAAAGAAAATAAAGAACACAAAGTGAGCCCCAAATCCTAGAATCCATTTGAGAAGCATTTTCAATTTCAATCAGGAGTGGTCCATGGTCACATAACAGTTGATCTTATTTCTCTATCTTAGCATTTGCCACGCTTTATTGAAATTGTTTGGTTACCTGCTGTCTACACTTTCAAACTCCTGACATAACCACTGAATATTATTCATCTTTGTATCTGCACATCTTGCAGGTGTCTGACTCATCAGTAAGACTGAGGGCTATTACAGGAAATAAGTCACAAGATTTTCAACTCTTGGCTTACCAAAATCAAATATAACACACTTCTCTCATTTCAATCAATCCACATTGAGCAACAAATCTCCACATTCTTATATCCCTTAATCAGGCTGAACTAGGATCCACAAAACCAATAATCAAACTCCATAATAATGATTTTTAAACTCTTTGCCAAAGATCTAGGCAGCTTGTATTGTAGGGGATTCTTTTTTGTTTACATGTTGTTTCTGGAGGATATATTAAATTTTTTCACTCTACTCTGAATTGCCCCATTTCTGCTTCTTCGTTTTTTTAAATATATATTTTATTGATTTTTTACAGAGAGGAAGGGAGAGGGATAGAGAGTTAGAAACATCGATGAGAGAGAAACATCAATCAGCTGCCTCCTGCACACTCCCCGCAACCAAGGTACATGCCCTTGACTGGAATCGAACCTGGGACCCTTGAGTCTGCAGGCTGACGCTCTATCCACCGAGCCAAACCGGCCAGGGCTGCCCCATTTCTTCTTAAAAACTAGTTTTTCTACCATTATAAAGTTTTGGAGCATCAGGCAAAAATAAAACAACTTGCAGTTTGGATAAAAAGAAAAAAAAAGATAAGGGTCATCTGAGGATGTTTCTGTTTGTATTTTGTTTTGATTTTTTAAATGAGATGAGCAACTTTACATGAGATCCATTTTCACAAAATAAATGAGTAGCAGTGGATTTATATTATAGCATGGGAGGCTCTGTTTATATACATGAAAAAAAACTTTTATTGACAGGAAGTGATCAATAATACTTTAGAGAGGTTGCTGTTGAAGGAGGGTTAGCATGAGGTGGCTGCTTTATAAATGTATATCCTAAGTCAAAATCCACAAGAACTCATATGGCAGATTTAATGGAGAAAAGAACTGATTATAAGTTATCTTGGCTCTGCATTGAACAAGGCTTTTTTTCTCCCATTTTAAACAGAAGATGGCTCTTAACTCTATAGGACATGCCCACAAACACTCGCACTCACCACTCAGCTGGAGGCCCAAAGTGTATCTAAGACTGGGATTTGGAACTGTCCCCAGCAATAGCCTCCCCATGGAATCACCACAGGTACCAGTTTGCTGATAGAGATATCTAAAGGACAAGACTTTCAGAATTTGTCCCAGCTCTGCGACTCCTCAGATATACAAATGAAAGTTACAGCTGTCAGTGATATTAATACAAAGAGTTCAGGATCAAGAATGTAGGAGTCTAAGAGTGTTTCATAGTAGCCTTAAGTCTTGAAATATAAGTGAATAAGTTTACATAATAAATGGTTTACATTATAGTAAATTATACAATTGTAGCAATATATGATATCTTCAATATGTTGGGTCTTTTTAGCATTCCATAGCTCTATGCTCTGTGCAATACTGCAATGAATATGGTGCATAACAGCATTTCCATCAATCCCAACATGTGCATCTGGATGCACTACTTCAGTAATTTGTGTCTCTAATTCTCCCTGATTAAACCTATGCCTTTAGCATACCTCAGAACAAGTAATTAAAGGGTTTCAGTGAGCATGCAGCCCACTCACAGGACCACATAATCTAGTTTTGGAAATCATGCTCCACCCAGTCCCTCAGCAATCGAGTGATTTGGGATAGTGCATCATCCTTGTGCAACCAGGCTAGTGAATTCATTGAGCCTGTCAACCTAGAATTTAGATATTTTTCTTTATTTTGTGAGGGTGGAAGTGACTATTTTCTTAAATCAAAATATTATCTAATGAACTATCTGGTTATAGTTCCATAACCAGAACATAACCTAGGTTTCTTCTTTAGATTCACTTATCCCACAAATACTCATTGAATATATACAATATACTCCATGCCTGAGCTACATCTACAAACAAAACAAAATCATGGCAATTGTTAAGCTTACATTCTAGCAAGGAGATAAAGACAATAAACAATGAGAATGACAAGTGTATAATATAGTATATTAGAAAGTCAGGAGCAATGAGGGAATAACGTAAAGCAAGGTAAGAGGGATGCATTAATATTTAGACATGGCACATATTTTTCACTTTTATCCTTGGGAGAACCATGAGGAAAAATGTCAAAATTCGTAGACAAAGTTACATGTTAATCTATAATAATATTTGAGTATGATTGAGTTTCAAGAGATGCTATAGTTTAAAAAAGAAACTTCCATTGGAAAATTGGAGAGAAAATACCAACCAAATATCTTTTCTCCCCCTTTCCCCCATTCCTCCCAAATAATTACCTGTTTTTATCCCAGGGAGAATTAAACTGTGGAAAATTAAATGAGATTTATGTTTATCACTACAGTTGGACTGGTCATCCTGAGTAAACAAACAGCAATCTACTTAGTCAACTTTCACTTTTGACTTGAAATGTTGGAACAATGAAGACACCTTGGATTTCCTGATAGTTAACTTTATAAGCCGCATAAGCCAACAATTGTAACATGATTCAAGTGAAGGTTTAGAAGAATCCAGTTCAATGATATGCCATGCTTATACATTGATTCCCAGAAGGAAAATGGCTGGCTCTTGGCTGGCTGTTTGGGGAACATGCTTATGAAACATGAGGACCCAATTCTAGTTTCTAATTATGTGAGGAATTGCTGTTTGAACATAACACATTTCCTGGGACATCTTTGTGTATACCATCATCTCTCCTCCTCAACCACAAACTGTCACACCCTGACACCCTCCACCCCTCAAATCCATAATCCATGATTCCTACTGACCCAGGAACAATGGGGGTACTCCCTTGGAAGAAGGCAAGCGGGTGGTGGAGTGACCATTGAGTATATTCTGATTTTTTTTAAAAAACACTGTCATATGGTGAGATAGTAGTAGGTTTCAATGCTGTCACCTATTCAGTCAGGCCAGATGAACTAGAATCACCATTTCAGTTATATCATAGCTCCAGGCAAGAACATGTCACCCTCTTTATTTCCAGCTTCCAACAAGCTGCTTAGGCAGATGCTAAATGTGGTCCTCCCTGCCACGTTCAGTAGAGTGGCCTTTGTGTGGGTTAATTGAGCCCCCACTCCATTTAATAGGCTGTTGAAGTCTTATTGAAACAGAGCTAGTGCCGCAGGTTAAATACATTGCAGTGCTCTTGCTAATCCTCTCATTAACAGGGCTGGAAAGCTTGTTGGGAGCTGTGAGTTTGCATATATTAACAGGGAGCTCTTCACTCAAGTGCTATCAATAAAATGACAAAGCCAGTTTGCAAATAGTGAAATCAACAGTGCCACAAAGCTAGATACCTTTAAAAAAGTAAACAGCTTAATAACTGATAAATCTTATATTCACACTTGAGAGAAGAAAAGGATAAGCCGGGAAAGGATGTCTTTTATTGGGTCAGACTTTAGACAGAAAAGAGACTGTTGTCAAACCACTGCAGAGACTAGTGGATAAAGCTGAACTGAGAAATGATGTTAATGAGCCATAGAGGCTAGGGCAGGCCCACATCTAGAAGTACCCAAGGTGGCACAGTATGTTGTTTTTTATATAAAAGGATAGAAAAGTAAAAGAAAATTCTGGCAACAGCTGAAATTGGTGAGAGAGGACAGTGTAGAGTTGCCAGCTCTCCTTGGAAAATAGCCCCAACATAACCATTGCAGAAAGCAGGTGGCATCAGGAGTGGACCCCTGGAGCTCTGTGCCAGCAGGGGAAGTGGGAGCGAGGGGGGATTGTGAAAAACAGAGAGGGCCACAGGAGTATTCAGCTGAAGACTGTCCATCACCAGTTTGTATGTCATACAGGAAAATGGAAAGAGCTTAGGGAGTAGGGTATCAATAGATGGAGTTAATGTCAAAATGGGCTAAACAGTGTGGCACAAAGACAAGAATCCATCAATGATCTGACATGTTAGCTGTCCTTGATGCTTAGTGAAAAGGCAAAAGCAAGGCTCTGTGATGAATTCTGAGTATACTGAGTAAATGGTATCTACATTTTAGGCAACAAAGATTTCCCCTTGCCAACTGGTCAAACGGCAAGAATTTACATTGTCTACTAAAATAAAACAGAAATAAAAGCAGATGAGAAACAAATAATTAGTGATACCTTTCCTAGGACTGCTGAGTTATAGGGTTGTTCTATTGTTTCCCACCCCTCCCCATCCATCTGGTTTGCCTGTATAGAAAGGAGAAACAACCAGGTTTCCAAGCAAATCACTCACCTGAGAGTTCCTAATCTTTAGAAAGTGTGAAACTTCAGTTATTTTTGTTTTAAGAAATGTACTTTGGCCAAACTATCGAAAATGCTGCTATAATGAGCTATGTTTACAGTTCTATGAGGTATTAGATAATAAATTTTACTCAGTACTTATGGTAACTTCCCAGTTTACAAATTTCAATAGAGAATAGGGTCATTCTCATCTTTAGTTTACTTTAAGGTATCTTGTAAAAAAAAAAAAAAGCCTTAATCTAAAAGGGAATCAATAAAGATTTGTTGAATTAACTGAAGTGATTTGCAAAAATACTCTTAAATGTTCCCTTGTGAATTCTAAGCTGCTATTTAAATACATCTTTTTACAACTGAGGACAACTACCTGGGCTTCATCCTTTGGTGCCTTGAAATTCTCAAGTTAGATTTTTATTTTTAAGAGAGTCCATACATGTGGGCAGGCAAATAACCTTACATTGAAAAAGAGGAAATCCAAGTTTCTTGAGATGATTGAAAATAGAGCCAAGATCACACACAGCTCCTTGCTGACAGAGCCAGGGTGAGAAGCGTTGGGTTATCCTGAACCAGTGAAAGTGCCGTTCATGGACCAGAGAAGCTGGGATTTTATTAAGAATGAAGATTCTCACCCTAACCGGTTGGGCTCAATGGATAGAGCGTCGGCCTGCAGACTGAAGGGTCCCAGGTTCGATTCCGGTCAGGGGTATGTACCTTGGTTGCGGGCACATCCCCAGTAGGAGGTGTGCAGGAGGCAGCTGATCAATGTTTCTCTCTCATCGATGTTTCTAACTCTGTCTCTCTCCCTTCCCCTCTGTAAAAAATCAATAAAATGTATTTTTTTTAAAAAAGAATGAAGATTCCCAAGCCTCATCACAGACTGATGGAGTCAGAATCTGCACTGAACAAGATCCTAGGGTGAACTGTGTGCACAGTAAAGTCTGTGAAGCACTGCTCAGACCATCCTGCTAGAAAAGAGTAATGCATGTGAAGCTTTCAGGAATCAAATCTTATAGGTAAATGTATTTTCAACTCATACTTGTTTAGAGGTAGTCTATGACAAAACAAACAAACAAAACAGAATGACATCGTTAGCATCATTCTTATTTATTCAGGACTAATAATTATTATTTGAGGTCCAAAACAAGCCCTCCAACTTGTTTTCCACCAGCTCACATGAAAAATCATTAGCAACATGCGGATTCAGTTAAGTCAAGCAAATGAATGCAATTACCCTTTCTCCCTATTCTATCAAAACAGTTGCTATTCTAGCTCTAGCCAGTTTGGCTCAGTGGATAGAGCGTCAGCCTGCGGACTGAAGGGTCCCAGGTTCGATTCCAGTCAAGGGCACGTTTCTTGGTTGCAGGCTCAATCCCAACTCTGGTTGGGGTTTGTGTGGGAGGCAGCCAATCCATTTGTCTCTCTCAGATCGAAGCTCCTCTCTTTCTGTCTCTCCCCCTCCCATCCACACTCTCTAAAAATCAATGAAAAAAAATTCTCGGGTAAGGATTAAAAAACAAAATAAAAAACCACAGTTATTATTCTAGTTTAGCACAGCATTTTCATGACTGCACTAAAAACCTTCAGCCACTCCCAAACCTCAATTACTAGAGTCAACTACCCTACGTTTCAAATCCAATTCTCTATTAAGTATAAAAAAGTAGAAACTCTCTTTAGAAAAAAATCAGGATTTATTATGTTGGACCCCAGCAGGTCTGCAATCATATTATCAGATTTCTAAGATATTGTTTATACCAGTTGTAGTAAAAAATGAAATACAAAGGAGTCTCAGCCAAACAATGAAGCTGACCAACTGAATGGAAGTAGATTATGAATTTCAATTTGTTCTCTCCACTCCTCCCTGCTCCTCACCTCTCCTCTACTTTCCTTTAGAAAACAGGATTTGTCGGGGAGTTTCCTTGGAGAAGCACCTTGTCATTTCACCACTCTTTAAGACAACTGTGGAATCCAAAAGGGAGATTCTGCCTTAAGAATTCCCCACTATCATGTTGCCCCAAGTTGAAGCTGATCACATTTATCAAACACCATAGAAGTGCTAATGTTATGCACTGTTATCCACAGTTAATGCAATCAAGGGAACACCTCCTGTATTCTGTGTGTATGTGCGTGTGTTTGTGGGTGTGTGTGCCAGAGCTGATCTTTGGGTGAAGAGAGTAGGAGAGATTACAGAATAGGCTAATGTGAGCTTTTTTTCCCATTTAAAGAAAGATTTCTGTATCAATTCGGTGGGATATTAACAGTTCATGATGAACTCTCTCAGTGGTCAATGAAAATGTACGTGAAAATGCAAGCGAGAGAAATAGACTAAAGCGGTTCTTAAAGTGGAAAAAAGACACGGCTATATGCTCCAGTGAGGGAGAATTTTCTACTAACTATAGCTTTGATGGAGTTGGTCAGAGAAACATAATCCTGAAATACCCACATTTTTCCTTCTGAAGCAAAAGCAAAAGATCATGTATGGGCTGCAGCAGTAAAAACAGAAGGGATGGAGGGAATTACATAAGTCTACAACCTTAATTTAGCTCCAGGGTGTAAATGCAGCCCTGAACTAAACCGTAGGCACAGCTCTCTTCCTTCACCAATAGCATGGCAATGATTTACTTCCTTTATTAAAAAAAATTTTTTAAAGAGTCTGGGCCCAGGTGGTTTTACAGGAAAATGTTTCCCCTAAAGTTTAAAACATGGAAAATTTCTCTTTATAATAATCTAGCCAATGCATAGTTAAAAAAGCAAAAAACACACACAACCTCACTTTATTGTCTCTCATGAAGACAACACTGATGCCAAACTGGATAATCACCATCCCCAACTCCCACTCCCACTCCCACCAAGAATACAGTAGATACATCTCATGTAAAAAAAAAATACTACATATAATAGTATCAAAAGAAATAAAAATGATTGAAGTGGTTCTAGTTTTTAATCTCCACAGCAAACTATTTCATCCAAAGTATCCTAGGTTTTGCACAGGTTTTGTTTCCTAGGAAGCAGACAGGGTGTTTATTAAAAAGTGTCCCAGGGATCAACACTTATGTACAGGAGAGAGAAGGAATATGAGTGGGCAGAGGGAGACACTGACTTGTGATACAGGCTCCAATACATCCAGAGCCCATAGGCCCACACTGAGAACTCTGAAGCTAGAATAGCCCTCCATTCTCATGAATTGATCCAGACTTTTTACTTCCACATCAATCAGACTTTGGGCTACCTGGGAAGAGGCATGACCTTGGTTGAGGCATCTCTCACCTCCAATGCTGGGAAAGAAGGCTCCTTCTTTACTCCAGATTTGTTGGGCTTGGGCTCCTGATAGCCACGCAGGAGTAGAGGACAGCAGGCCAGAAATGTCTTTGATTTCTGTATTTCTTTTTTAAAAAACATTTCTTATATTTAAATATATTTTTATTGATTTCAGAGAGGAAGGGAGATGGAGAGAGAGATAAAAACATCAATGATGAGAGAGGATCCTTGATTGGCTGCTTCCTGCATGCCCCACACTGGGGATTGAGCCCAAAACCTGGGCATGTGCCCCGACTGGGAATTGAACTGTGACCGCCTGGTTCAGAGGCTAATGCTCAACCACTGAGCCATGCCAGCTGGGCATATGTCTATAGGAATGAGAAACTGCCTGATACATCTAAATATCTTGAGAGGAGGTTTAGATGATTAATGGACTGAATCAAAATTTGATTAGTTTTTTTTTAAATTCAAATAACCACAGTAACAAATAACACAATTACTAACCAAATAAAAAATTTAAAAAGTAGTATAGGGAAATAAAAGTTAGTATTGTCTGTGGAAAGAATTTATAGTCATGTGAACATGGACTATGATATGACCAACAGTATAATGTAACAGTATAAGGAAATAAGACAAGTTTATGAGTGGGTAAGGGTGAAGGGGGGTGAAAGAGAGCTAAAACTTTTTCTTCCATAAGGAAAGTGAACAGAGAATGCCTAAAACTGAAACATCAAGATGTAGCAATATCGGCATATTACTTAGAGATATGGAGTTAAAACATCAAATAAAAACAAACTCAGCTCAGTCTGACCTCAAACTCTGTTCTTTCCACTACCACACACAGTCCCTAATCAAAGGGTGTAAGGGCCATTGTGCTCCTCTGGGTGGTGGCCATAAGTAACACAACACTCGAAAGAGTCTGAGATGAGCCATTAGGAGATTGACTGGTGTAATGGGGTGCACTGATAAGGAAGAAGTGAAAACTATGTTTTGAGAGCTGGTGATATACTTGATTTTCTCGTGTAACCCTATTCGTCTACAAAGAAATAATTACACTTGCCTTTCTGAACATCTTAGCCAGAAGAATAGAGTAGAAAGATAATAACCAATCTCCAGTTTATTTATTTCAAAGTGGCATTTGTTCCAGATGCCCGCCACTAAAGCCAATGCATAAATTTTATACTGTAAACAGGTAAATTCTGTTTAATTTTATTAGAACATTGTAGATTCCAGAAGTGTTAAAGGTCAGGGTTCACATAGATTCTTTCTAAATACTACTTTATAAAATAAATTTTTGTATATTTCATTTTTAGTTTATTCTACTGGCTAAATCATAGGAGGAGGATTGGTTCACTTGAAACATAACAAGAAAAATATATAAATGCAAGAGTGAACAAGGCATAAAAGAGAGAAAACATTTGATTAGCTCAAAATGCTCCAGCTTTTGGATCCAACTTAAGGATATAATCCATAGAGTTACAGGCTTAAAGGGAAATAGAATCTTCAGCTATATTTTATCTAGCCATCAAATATTAGCAAGTTTTTTGATCACTGGGTTTCATATGCCAATCTACTTTTCATATTCTTTAAAACAACACCTCTAAGTTGAGTTAATAATAAGAAACAAAGGATACCAGTCAAACTGAAAATCATAAAACACTTAAGGGGTGTGGATTTTCCCAACTTTAATGAGGGCTGTTAAAAAATCTAGTTTCAATCATTTCACTGCATTTTAGTCTTGCTTTGAAGCCCACATTACTCCAACTAGTTCCTGTCATAATATAGATGGTAAAAATTACAAAGTTGGGCTTTCATCTTCTGGATATCCATTGGCAGAAAATGAAATATACTTCAACAATGGACTGATGGATTTACACACACTTATCAACTGTTTCAAGATAAATTTCGAAATAAAATCAGAAAATATATCCATGTTGGTCTTCATGCACCAGGGCCTTTAAAAAGTATTTTTAATTAATTTTAGGCATATACAAATCTAGAAAACATATCATTTTTTTGAAAAATAATGTTTTGTTACTACAAAGACTTTAAGAACTTCATTAAACTCCTTAGTTTTGAGATAAGGAAACTGAGGGACAGAAAGGTTGAGCAACCTACCCAAAGTCACCTACTAAGAAATTGAATTTCAAGTCAACAAATACACAGTCTAGTGTGTGTGTGGGGGGGTTTTTTTTGGTTTAATTGTTTATTCATTCATTCAAAAATATTTTTGAACACCTGTCATAGGCCTGGCATTGGAATTTAGCAATGAAAAAAAATCTCCGCATCAAGAAGCTAATAGTTTGGTGGGGAGGACAGAAAATCAACCAAGGACTATAACATTTACTAAAGAAAATAAAGAAGGATAAAAAGCTAAAAAAGAAGGTCGATTGGGTTGGAGAATTGTGGTAGGAAATGAAGTTTGGAGATGGAATCACGGGCCAGGTCTTCATAGGCCATTGTAGGCCTTTATATTTTAAGTATAATGGGAAGTGAAGAGGATTTTGAGCATTGAGTATGACATAATCGGTTCCATTAATTGCATCATGTTTATTCATAATACTAAATGTTTGGTTTACTTCATGTAATGGCTACATTTTCCTTTATTTTATTTCAAAAACTTATGTCTACCTTTCATTTTTAAAGACATGGCAAACCATGTCTCTAGCAGAGATCCCCCTAGCTTCAATGATGTCAAGTCTGGGCAAACAAACCAGACTTGCTGGGTTTGAGGGTCAGATGATTTACATGTCTGCAGATCTAGTTACTTCCCCAAGATTTCTGTCTTCATTAATCTAAGTCCTGTTTCCTTTTACCCATCATTCCTAGTGATAACTAAACAGGAATGGTGTCTTTCCCAGAATAGATTGAAATCCACCGCCCTTTAAAGAAGCAATAACAGCAATGGCATGGAAACAAAACTTAAAAATCAACAATAAAAACTACAGTTTATCTTTTCAGAGAGTATATACCATGGACTTTGTGGAATGGTCCTGATTGTAAGTATTTTGTCTTTATGTCCTTAAAAGATATTTATACTCATTGCTCCATTATTTCTAGTTCTCAATAGACAATAACTACTTATTCGACATTGTAAAACCAAGTGAACTGAGATTTGCTCAAAGGAGTCTTCAGTTGATTTTACAGTCATATTGGAAATACCTATCAATATGCTTCCATCTTTTCATATCTTGAAGAAAGAGAAAATGTCACAAAAATGCAATTATTGAGATATGGTTCAGGACCTTTTTTTTCTTAATTTGAAGTTTAAACATTTTATCTCCCTTGGAAATAGATATATTTGGTTTTGGGGCAATTAACAAGTTATTTCAGCTAAAAAGCATTTTTCATGAATATTGCTCTAATAGAAAATTTCAAAGAGAACAACTGATGAGAGAGAGGGAAAGAGGGAGGAAGGGAGGGAGGGAGGGAAGGGGAGAGAGAGAGAGAGAGGGAGAGAGAGAGAAGAAAAAACTCTTCTTCCCAAACCTCCTAGAAAATATTTTAGATTTATTTTAAGTCTCAATACATCATAAGCACTCAATAAGCACTCCAAAACTACAACTTTGTTCAGCTTTTCACTTAAATCCAGCTAGAACTCCTGTCTTTAAATATATTTTGAATGTTAAGATTTGCTTATCTTTTTACAGTTCTAACCTACACCAATAAAATTTGTGTGTGGTTACATAGATATTTACTCAGCAGAATATGTAATAATTAAGCCAGACATTTAAAAAAGAACAAAAATATTTATTGAGAATAATCTTGGCAAGATCAAAGATGTCTCTTTAACTTAAACCCAGTGATAGTTTCAGAGTCAATCGCAATAGCAATAAGACTTGCCAAATGCTCTTTTTCACAAGATACATTCTTGTTTACACTTAAATGTATCTAGTGAGCAGCTGAATCAAAAAGGGACCAAGCTAGGGGACACTGGAGTTAGCCTTTACTAGTTAGACCTGTAAGTTTGAGTAAATCAATCTCTCTAAGCCCCCATTTTTCCATCTGTAAGTGGAAAGGAAATATCACACATGAAGTGTTTAGCCCAGTATCTGACACATAGTAAATTCTCATCAATATGTTATTTGTTATAAATAAGTTGGCCCCCAAGGCCTCCCCACAGCCCTGCTATCTAGAGGCAGCTGTCCTGATACACAAGCGATACATCAACAGTCAAAAGACCACAGCAATTGTGAACTGGAAAGTACCTCAGAGGTCTCTGACTTCAACCTCCCACATTTCCAGGTGAGGAAACTGAGACCCAGGTCAGAGAAATACGGCTCAGGGACACAAAGCTAGTTACTGACAGAGTTTAGAGTGTAAGTTTCCTGACTTCGAGACACATTATTATTTCCTATAGCTCAAGAATCCCCTCTCAGGAGGTGTCATATGTAGCAGAGTGACGCTTCACAGCATGTAACTAAAGTCATTATCTGGGGAACGCACTGGTCATAGGGCTGAGGCTCTAACTGGTTTCTGAGTACAGCTCACAGACTGGGCTGCTGGTCTGAAGGCTGGAACGGAGCCTTCTGCCCAGCTCACCATCTCCCAGACATCCTCCTTGCTCTGCCTTCACTTTATTCACGTCTCAGCTCAAATGTCATCTCACTCCAGAGGCCTTCCCTGCTCTCCCGTATATAGAATGGCCCCTCCCTCTCCCACTCTTCTCTCCTCTCAGCCTGCTTTATTGTTTTTCACAGCACTGATCCTTAGCTGACATTTTGATGGATATTAATTTACTGCTTATAGTATTTCCCACCAGAAGGTTGGCTCTACAAGATTAAGGAGTTCAATGTGTTTGCTCTTGTATCTTCAGGGTCTAGACAAGTACCCTTTGGTAGGCTCACCAGTCTATATGAAATGAATGGAGGAAGGGATGAGGGGTTAGAAAAGGGATCTTTAAGTTTAGCATACTCTACTAAAGAATTCTGAGCTGAGATGGAAGCATCAAAATAAATCCTTCAACAAGGGGAAAACAGGCATCCTCTTTCTTAATAAAACCTTAAGCCACCCACTTGCTTAATTAAATATACATACATGCGTATTTTATCTGCCTCTTCTCATTCGTTTGCTGACTTCATGAGAGCAAGAACTTTGGTTCTCTGCAATGTTCGTAGCACTAGACCAGTGACTGGTACATGGTTGGTGCTCAATAAATTGAATGAATAAATCAATAAGTACAAGTTTATAAAGAGAAAGGAAAAAGAAAAATTATGTATATAAAGGGTGTCCCAAAATTCACGCAAGAAGTAATTTTGATAGAAAACAGAGGTTTATAATTAAAAATTGTAAATTTTTTATTGATTCATAAAGTATACAGTATAGGGTTATGTATGGAATAGCACATTGGGTAAATGGCCTCCGTGGCTCTGCTGGCACATACGCAAAGCCGTGGTCTTCATTGGTCTTCATTGTCCCTGCTCCTGGGCCATAATTGGTACTTGGTAATGCTTATCAAATTGAAGGGATTGAAATCAAAGGGCAACAGATATTAGAATCTGATTCAATAAACCAAGTAAAATTAGGCTTTTATTTTTTGTTGTTGTTGTTAATGCTCACGCAAAATTCAAATTTTGCGTGAATTTTGGGACACCCTTTATAAAGTAACAAGTATAGGCCATAAATATGAGCTGGACCCCAAAGAGGCAATTAAAAAAACTTGGGCTCTGTTAAATCTAAAAATAAAATTAAAAATATTAATTTTCAGAAACTGAATTTATATAATTTTTTTATTTTTTTTCCTTCCTTCCTTCCTTTCTTCCTTCCTTCCTTCCTTCCTTCCTTCCTTCCTTCCTTCATATATATATATATATATATATATATATATATATATATATTGCTATCTGTGTACCCTGTTACTATCAATGGAACCTGTTTGGATAACAATTTTCTAACATTCCCTCATCTACTCAATATATATTATTGGAGAACCAACTATGTGTTGAACACTGTGTTAGATACCACAAATATGGTGAGGAAAAGAAACACAATCCTTGCTTTTATTGGACTCACAATCTTGTGGAGGGAAGAGATGTTAAACAAATAAACCTACAAGTGACTTAATTTTATTGTGGATTGTATAAACATCCTAAGGTAAAAAGATGCAACAAAGAAAAACACCACTTATGTGAAACACATTCTGGCAGTTACAATCCAGAGCTGTCCCTCCCTCATACTTGAAACCACAAGCTGATGTATGTCCTGTAGGTCTAAGAGGTAGTTATAGTATCACTCATCTGAATGGCGTTCTTTACTGGAGCACCAGGCTCAAAAGAGCCATGGTAGGGTTCTCTGTTAAACTGATACAAAATCTTTACCTGAAACTTCTGATATTTTATAAACACAGCACTTACTTGCACTCTCGGTATCAGTCAAAGTCCCTCAACTTATACAAACAATAATTATAGCAGACACCTCTCTATCCCATACTCTGTGCCAGTGTTCTCAGCTTTTTACATACATTAACTCATTTGTAGTTATAAAGTAGCTACTATTATTATCCTCATTTCATAGGCGAGGATCAGGCACCATGTGATTAAATGACTTGTTCAAGCACATCCAGCTATTTAGCAGCAGAACTGGGTCCATGTATGAATTGTTTTCAGTTGTTCATCTTTTGTAGATTAATGACCCTGGTGACTCTGGAATGTATATGGAAAGGGCAGAAGCTCACTTTTGTATTTTATTATAAACTCAAGTTTCAAACAAGTTGACACTGTCCAATGGATAGCTAAAGGTCTTACCATTTTGCATTTACCACAAGGACGAAGGCTCTTGCTACAAATATTAGTTTTCTACCTGTCATTTCTGGGCTTGACACTGAAATATGAACTCTGAAATAAAATTCTCTTCCTCTTATCTTCCTGTGTGAAGCATTTAGAGAGCACACAAGGCTAACACATTTCCCACCCGCTGCACTGTCATTTTGAAGACATTCATTGACCCTATAAAGCCCTCAGAGGTCCTGCAAGCAAGGAAAGTGCGAAGTGAAGCAATGTTCCAATCGGTGTGACAATTTTCAAAGAGAAATTCCTTCTTACATGTTGTTTTTTCCCAAAAGGCCATACTATAAGGAGAGAGAAAAGCAATAGTACAGAAGGCAGTATATCTGGCAATCTAGGTTTTTAGTTACTACTTAAAAAGCCCCCACCACCTATGAGAAAAAAATTGGATGTGTGTGTCTATATGACTGGTTCTCAATATGAGGTGATTTTGTCCTCAAGGAGACACTTGGCAATGTCTGGAGACATTTTTTATTATCATAACTTGTGAGTGAGATAGGCATCTAGTAGGTAGAGGCCAGGGCCAAGACATCTCATAAAGCACACAATAGTTTTCCCTTATCCCACAACAAAGAATTATCTGGCCCAAAATGTCAGTAAGGATGAGACTGAGAAACAGTAGTCTATAATAAAATACTTGTTTCCAGTCTTCTTCCAGATGCCATTCATACACTCATTGGTGACATTACACCAAAACCAAGCAAGTCATAGATGTTGCACAGATCTTCCAGGATTGCATCAGTGTCCTCCTCAGTTGGCAATAGCCTAGAAAAAGGTCCTCCTTGGGTAGTGGGCCTTAATACCTGCTATAACTGCTTGATACTTTGGTTGAATCAAAGAGGTGGTGTTTGAAGAGAGAAACACCACTTGATATTAAGATGAAGATCATCAATAAACGGAGGATGTCTGGGAACATTGCCAGCAGTAAGCACAGTCTTGAAAGGTGTGTTACTTACTAGTAGATATTCTCCAGACAGTTCTGTACTTCTCAGTTTTACTGGCATAACAATTTAGGCAGGCATCTTGGAAAGGGAGCAGGGTCACCAATGATTTCTATTGCTCCCGCAGTACAGAGGTAGTGTGTATTTCCTGATGTACTTGAAGGCCCCAGGGTTCCCACTGTGCCAGATCTCAAAGGGTTTCAATTTGTAGCCTGCAACATTGCCTCCCAAGTAAGACTGTTGTCCTGTCCTTAAAAGTCTCTGAACCTGGCATTGACCTGGCCTCCTTATGGATGAAGCTCCTTTTAGGCATCCATTTCCAGAATAGGGGCGTTTAGTCCATATTGAATATGTGTTCTGGCTAGTGATTTTTCTCCATGTAATTAGCTTACCTAGAGTTTCCCAAAATTCTTCAGTTGCCTTCACATTAGCACTCTCAGTCTCACTACTAACTTTCACATCATATAATGAATAGTGATTCTTGAATTGTTTAAACCACCCAGAGCTAGCAGTAAATTCAGTTGGATCCAGCCTTTTCTTTCAAAATTGTAAACAGCTTCTTTGCTTCGGCCAGGATTCTCATGGTGCTGAGAGGAATACACTTCTGTGTCTGGTATTCAACCCAGGTCTTACAAGTTTCTCCACATCTGATATAGGCCCTTTTCGAAGTATTGTTAGTCTCATTGCCTTCAATGAAGAAGATCCTTTAACAGCTTTTGTCACTTTGTCTTTGTTCTTCAAGATTGTAGATATGGTGAAATGGGACATTCCTTACTGGTGATTAGTAATCATCACAGATTTTCCAACTTTGTAGTTTTCAATAATTATTAATTTTGTTCCCAGGTCAATTACTTGATGTGGCCTCTTACTGGTAACATTAGCAGTGGATATTTTATTTAGGGGCCATGATGTACAAAAAAACATGAAATTAAATCAAACACAAGAGAAAATGATGTAATCAAGAGACTCTATAAACATGAGATGCATGAGGCTGCTGCCAGAGTAATACAGCACACTGTTTCACTGCAAACATTTTTTATAAGTAGAAACAGTGCACTCTAAAATAACAATAAAAAGTATAGTATAGTAAATACATAAACCAGTAACAGTTATTTAGTATATTTATCAAGTATTATGTATTGTACATATTTGTATGCGCTCTGCTTTTACATGCCTGTAGTGCACATATGTTTTCACCAGCATCACCACAAACACATGAATAATGCATAGTGCTAGGACGTTACCATATCTACAACATCAGTAGGTGGAAGGAATTTTTCACCTCCATTATAATTCCATGGAAATCATATATGTGCTGTACCATTGAACAAAATGTTCTTATGTAGCACATGACTGTATATGAAGATCAATCAGTGTGATCCGCTATGTTAACAGGCTATAAAAGACAAACGACACAACCTAATCAATCAATGCAGAGAAAGCATTTGACAAAACCCAACAGCCATTCATGATAAACTAACTCATTTACATTGGGGTTGCAGAGGCTTGGCACAGGTAGGGGCAACCTCTTTCCCCTACTACATTGGTGACAGATATCACTAATAAAACTCGGTACTTACCACGTAGCTCTGTGCCTAGATGTGGCCTTGGACTCTATCTCAACATAGCACTCACTCTAGGCAGCATTTGTCAATTGATAAGAATTAATTCTAAAGAAAAACCTATCATCATAAGCCATTTCCCTGCCAAATGAGTGACGTTAGTATCTCACCACCCGACTTCTGTACAGAGTGGGGTTTCAGGTTCTGGAATTTGGTAGAAAGAGCCGACTGCAGGTGTAAGGCTTCAACTGGGTCACTCTCCTTCAGAGGACTGGCTCTCACATGGAGTATTTTTCCTAGTCCTCAATAGACACGTCAGCACTCTCCCTACCTGCTGTCCCTGGCAGAGAGGAAGGGAGAGACAGGGACGAAGGGCTGCCACGGATTCCAGGTGTCCCTTAATGCAGTCCAACGTGGCCACTGCAGGACCTCTCTGCTTGCCCGCAGATGTCCTTTTGAGCGTTCAATTAAAAGGGACATTTGCTGACGTCCGTAGGTGGTGTGCATGGTGCTGGCAGTTTCAACATGTTGGCTTCCAGCATGGATGTTTATAAGATTTGGGAGATTTTTTGGTGTTTGTTTAAATGCAAACATTAATGTTTTATAGGACCTGGGCTATTTGCATTTCTTTAAAGCCTCGGAAATAACGGGACTACTTTCTGTAATGAGCCAGGCAATGTTTTGCAAAAGTTTTCCCACAATGGCCACGGGTGTTTTTGCATTAAAATTTGAGATTTAGAACCAAGAACAAAGAATATGCAAAAATCTCTCAGCAAAATGTTTTGTGAAGTGACACCAAGAAGAAGAATTCCTTTTCTTACTCTTTGTACTGTGTTTTGAGAAAACTTAGGAAAAAAGGGAGGCCTATGTTGAATCCTGGATTTCAGTTTCCTCATCTATAAAATAAGGCTAATGACACCAGAGGATTGTTGAAACAATAAAGGTAATGAGTGAATTCTTTAAAATTCTGGAGTGGCAGAAAGCCTTTAAACAAGTACTCAAAATCCAGGGGCCATAAAAGATATTTACATTTTTAAAATAAGCAAATCAAATCATGAAAGAAAAACTAGAAACTATCTGTACAGGTCTTATATCACAAATAGCTCATTCCTTTAATATATAAAGAGCTCCTAGAAATTGAGAAGAAAACGGCCAAAGGTTTCATAATTAGACTGTTTATAGATAAAAAAAAAGAAAAGAAATAAAAACAGCTCTTATACATATGAAAAGAGGCTTAACTTCACTCAGAATAAGAAACAAAACCAAGGAAAATTACACTGAAATAACATTTCTCACCTATCAGATTGGCAAAAACCCAAAAGTTGAACAACACACTCTGTTGGCAAGGTGATAGAGAAACGGGCACTCTCATACATTGCTGGTGGGAGTGCAAAATGGTACAACCCCTGTGGAGGACAATTTGGCAATCATTACCAAAATGTTAAAAGCATTTACCCTTTGACCCAGCAATCCCACTTCTGGGAATTGATCCTACAGATATACTTGATGTATATAAAACAATTAACACGTATTAATATGCAGCATTAATTAATAGGAAAAGAAAAGAAACTATCCCACTGTCCATCAACGGGGAACTGATGAAATAAACCATGGTAGAGGCACACTGTGGAATATTATGCAGCTATAAAACAAAGAATGAGGGTGCTATATACTGATATAGTAAGATCCCTGGCATTTCCGTATTTTTGTTGTTGCTGTTATCCTCACCTGAGGATATTTTTCCCATTGTTTTTCAGAGAGAATGAATGGAAGAGAGGGAAGAGGGAAGAGAAAAACATCAATGTGAGAGAGACACATTGACTGGTTGCCTCCCACACATTCCCCGGCCAGGGGCAAGGAGTGAACCCCCAACCTAGGTACTGTGCTCTTGACCTGGAATTGAACCCACTACCCTTTGGTGTGTGGGCTGACTCTTTAACCACTTAACCACACTGGCCAGGGCTCTCTGGCACTTCTTACTGAAAAAAAGCCCGGAGGAGATACTGTTTAGTGAATTACCTTTTTTGTAAGGAAGATGAGGAGTTGGGGGAGAAAATATATGTGTCTTAATTTTCAAAAAGAAATAGTCGTAGTACCCCAAAAGAAACTAATAGAAATAGGATTCAAGGTCACAGAGCTGGATAGCAAATGAATGGGAACAATGGCAGGAGCAATACTTTTTGACATATCTTTAAAAATAATATTTTGATTTTTAACCATGTGAATTTGTTACCTTTTAAAAAATAAATATTTAGAAAAAAAGAATCAAGCAAACATAAAATACTTATCAAGTGTTCTAGATCCTTCTAGTTACAAAATGTTAATGGTTGATGCAATTTTAAAAGGTAACCTCATAGTTTTTGAATTGGGCTCTACAGAGTTCTAGGGCTGTTTCTCATGCTGTGGCCTTCAAATCACTAGCATCAGAATTTTCTGTGGTATGTATTAAAATGAAGATGCCTGGGCTCCACAATTATGTGCGTGCATAATCAGAACCTCTGGGGCCAAGGCCAAAGAATAGAGATTTTGAAAATCTCTCTGGGTGATTCTTATGAACCTTGAAGTTTGAGCACCACTCTGCTCTACCTCAGGTACAGACCATGCGGGAGGCAGCAAGCACGTAGGAGCACATTCTGGCCAGGACTTCAATGCCAAGTTCAGAATAGGTGTCTCTAGCCTTGAGCTCTCAACTTGCATATACAACTGCCTATTGGCATCATCACTTACTGCGTAACAGGAATCTCCAATCCTCACATACATGATGTGATTAGGATCTGTTGCTCTGTGTTATCCACAACATCTTTCACTATAATTAGCAAAAAAAAAATCAAAAAAAAAATCTGGAATGTAATAGAAGAATCAATTCCGGCTTTAGTGGGTCATGGAAACAAGGTAAACTCTGCTTTATCCCGGCCTCTCAGACTTTGAAGCAGAGGAGCATTGCAGTCTGCCTTAAATCAGAGCAGCATCCCCTTTCTTCTTTGTAAGCTCACCCTGTTGTATGCGCCTATAAAATAAAACCACCAGATTCCCAGAAGATAAAAAATCCATTCTCTCTCTCCCGCTCACATAAGTGCATCCTCACATAGTCACAGGCTTCTGCAGATTTTAATAAGGTCCCCTGTGTGGGTCTCTTCAAATATGGACAAAATACTCAGAGTGAGAAAATGTCACATCTAATCAAGGTGCTATAAATGCAGCACTGTGGCAGGCAGACAGCTCACAAGTGGCTTGAACCAAATCACAACCTTTGCCTGTTGGTAACCAACATGGAAGCATCTCATTTTGGGTCTTCATTTTTGCATTTAAATACTTAGGATTTTTTAAAAGCTATATCTGAATTGGGCAAACAGCTTAACCTGCTAATGGTGAGAAATGCTCAGAACTTTTATTTCCTGGGGGGAAAATTTGCTTTAGAGACCAATGTTTCTTTTAAACATAAAGACCTAGCTACACAGACATAACCACACCTAAATCCCACTGTATCCCAAATTATTTCTGACTATGCACTTTGATCTTCAGCTTGGGTTTCTTCAGTCCTATGGCTGAATTCAACATCCCAGCCGTGAGAGTGTCTAAGCCCTTCCTGGTATTTCTGGAGAGCTTGGTGTAGAATAGTAGTTCTTACCCAGGGAGATTTTGCCTATAGAGGATATTTGGAAATGTCTAGAAAAATGTTTGGTGTTACAACTGGGGAGGGAAAGGTGCTACTGGCATTGAGCAAGTGGAGGCTATGGATGCTGCTACACACCTATGGTGCACAGGGCAGCTCCCCACAACCAAGAATGGTCAGGCCCCAGATGTCAGTAGTGCCAAGGCTGAGAAATCCTGTGGTAGGGACTTGAGTTTCCGAAGAGCACTCCACACTGCAGGCTTCTCCTCAGTCATCGTAGGTTCTAATCTGCAGTCCTGGGACCTATAACAGGCATAGACCTGCACCTTTTCTGGTTTGACTGTCTGCAGCTCTGGGATTTTGTCTTTTCTCTGTGATTCTACTGTCACCATGCCAGTATCAGTAGAATGTTTAAGGGACTAGACCAGGGGTGGGCAAACTTTTTGACTCGAGGGCCACAATGGGTTCTTAAACTGGACCAGAGGGCCGGAACAAAAGCATGGATGGAGTGTTTGTGTGAACTAATATAAATTCAAAGTAAACATCATTACGTAAAAGGGTACGGTCTTTTTTTTTAGTTTTATTCATTTCAAACGGGCCGGATTCGGCCCGCGGGCCGTAGTTTGCCCACGGCTGGACTAGACTGTCCCTTTATTCCCCTCTCACCCAAAGCTGAGTTCTCATCTTCAGGCTCTGAAGCAGAATCCATTTCTGAGATCACTCAGGTGGTTGGTAGAGTTAATTCCTTATAGACGTAGGATTGAGGTCCTATTATCTTGTCTGCTGCTCTAGGATCTTCTAGGTCATTCTTGAGCCGTTGCTATGTGACTCCATCAACATAACAACAGAGAGACTCCCTTGCATCAAATTTCTTTCAAATAAAATCTCTCTTGTTTTAGAGCTCACGTGATTAGGTTAGAATAATCCCACTATCTGAAGGTCAAATTTGCCATAAAACATATCCTACTCACAGGAGCAAAGCTCACCATCTTCATAGTCCTGAGGCATGTGCACTGTAGAGAGGGGTATCTAGGGGACATCTTAGAATCCTGCCTACCATACCAGGTGCTATGGACTGTACATGTCCCCCATAATTCATTTATTAAAGGCCTAAGCCCCAAATGTGACTATATTTGGAAGTGGGGCCTTTGAAGAGGTAAAGTTCAATGAGGTTATAATGGTGGAGCCCCAATCCAATTAGACTGGTGTCCTCATGAGAAGAGAGATACCAGGACTGTGTGCTCAAAGAGGAAAGGCTGTGGGAGGACACACAGAGAAGTGGCCATTTGTAAGCCAAGGAGGGAGATCGTTGGAAAAACTAAGCCTACTAACACCTTGGACTTGAATTTTCATTCTCCTGTTCAAGCATCCAGTCTGTGGTATTTTATTATGGCAGCCCTAGCACACTAATACACCAGATGATAATACCAATGAGAATCTAAGTTTTAAAAATTTGAGATTGGGATCGCAAGATCCTTTGATGAGGTTTGAAATGCACTCATATACAAGCCAAATGAAACATTCATGTGACAGCCAGGGGGATCAGAATGTGAGGTGAGCCTGGCCGGCGTGGCTCAATGCTTGAGTGTCAACCTATGAACTAGGAGGTCACAGTTTGATTCCTGGTCAGGGCACAGACCCAGGTTGTGGGTTTGATCCCCAGTGTGAGGCATTCAGGAGTCAGCCCATCAACGATTCTCATCATTGATGTTTCTATCTCTCTATCTCCTTTCCTCTCTGAAAGCAATAAAAATATATTTTTTAAAAAGAATGTGAGGTGAGAATATAAAAATATATATAGGAAGGCCAATACACTACAAAATCACATATGAATACAACAGTATAAATCAATGTTGTAAGACAGCAATTTTCAACCTTTTTTATCTCATGGCACATAAACTAATTGCTGAAATTCTGTGGCACACCAAAAATATATTTTTTGCTGATCTGACAAAGAAAATAGGTATAATTTTGATTCGTTCACACCAATGACTATTATTGTTTTGGTTGTTGTCATTTTTTTTTAACTTGACAATCTAAGGGAAAAGAGGTCAGTGTTCTTGACTAAATAGTCAGGTATTGCATGTTTTAAAAATTCTTGCTGCACACCAGTGTGCTGCGGCATGCGGTTGAAAATCGCTGTTCTAAGATATGCGATGAAAACACAAAAAAGAAAGATGACCTGCAATGGTACTTAGATACCTTCATAAATGGTGTGCATCCCATATGGTGAGCTAGGAAGATCTAATAAGGTTTAGAAGGATGAGCTATACTTTGTATAGATATGATTCCTGGTAAATATTTGTGGTTGCTTGTTCATTGTCTAAAAAACACTGATCCAAAAGGCATCTTCTACATAAAAAGAGAAAAAGTATCTGAGGAATACTACTAAGAAGTGAAGGAAGAGAGAGAACAGCATTTTTTTAAAATTTACATTTCTGGCCAATTTGAAATTTAACAATGATTACGAATAGTTTAACAATACAGTTTTTACAAAAGACAGCAAATGTGTATTTTAACAGACATTCATTGACATGTCAGTTTCATTTATTTCTGCTCCTCTCCTATGACCAAGTGCTATCTGGATTGTGATGATGACGTCCCACAGATGTAGCTAACAACTGTCAGTCCTCAGGTGGGTATGGTTGGAAGTAGAGTCCAATAGATTGTTTTTCATACTTGCTGTTTATTATCACATTGGAATTTGCTCACGTGATTTAGAAAGTCGGGTTGAGATTTTTGTAGGCTTATTATTTCCCCACTTCAAACATTAGCACCTTTAGAGTAGCTAAGCAAATCCATGATCATTTTTTTTCAGAAGCAAAGATATAATCAATTAATAACTGCAGGTCCCAAATTTTCTTCCTTGCATTTAGTGATGTAATTGGGTACAGGCAAGGATCCCAAAGTATACTAGCAGATCACTTCATAAAACAAATTTCTAGCTAGGAGCCTGAGACATAGTTCAGAACTTTTATGAAGGCGGATAAAACCAATGTATGTAAATTGGCCAGAGGTTTTTCTTTTTTCTTTTTTCAAAACGCCTTGAAAAAGAAAGAGATTTATTTTGAAATTAGCTGGAAGGAAGGTGGGCAGGGAATGGCAAAGGTTATGCTGCAGGAGGTATGACTAATTCTCAAACTATCTTCTCTCACAAGATACCAACCTTACCCTGGGCCACGGGGGTTGCCACTTCTTTTATGTGTCTTTGAGTCACATGTTTTGGGTGAACCCATACTTCAAAGACAAGATCAACGAGGGAGAGTGTTTCTGGGTGTAAGATTTCCTGCACATGGGACTTACATGCTTTCATGATGCAGGGCTCATGGGAAAAAGGCTGACTCCTCAGGGAGGTCTTGGAGTGGGCCCCTTGAAAGGGACACTTAGATTTTCTAGTAAATTTAAAAAACATAAGCAGTTGATTTTCCATGTAGCTTCTAGAGCAGTGATGGCGAACCTTTTGAGCTCGGCGTGTCAGCATTTTGAAAAACCCTAACTTAACTCTATTGCCGTGTCACATTTAGAAATTTCTTGATATTTGCAACCATAGTAACAAAGACTTATATTTTTGATATTTATTTTATATATTTAAATGCCATTTAACAAAGAAAAATCAATCAAAAAAATGAGTTCGCGTGTCACCTCTGACACGTGTGTCATAGGTTCGCCATCACTGGTCTAGAGTCTCATGAATTTCCCCTCTCCAGCAACAACCAAAGTCCTGGCCAACCTCCCTAGCTTGCAGAGCTTCATGTATATAGTATAAACTGATGGCCTTCAAATGCATAGCTTTTTCCTAAATTCTGTTTGACCCAAAGGACTGCATGTAGAGATCATTAGATCTCTAGCTCTCTGACTTCCTTCTCCCAGAGGAAGGCACAGTTGATCTCTTAGCCACGATCCCAGTCCCCCCATTTGTTTCTAGCCAACAGCTAGAGATGTACATTTTAGCTGATAACATTAGCTAGAAGAATGAATGGATGAATGCTGGCTGGCAGAAGCCCATGATATAGGCACAAAACACCATTCTCACACCTCCATTCAATAGTTTCACCACACATTATACTGGTGTGTTTACTGCCAAAATTATCCACTTCCAGGCATTAGTCCTCGCAAAAATGAAACAGATCTTCTATTCATACAAGATTAGGATTCACCCCTTAAACAGTGTATAGGGCACTGATAAATTCAGATTAGCTTCCAGCTGCCAGTTTTTTATAGCTTCTTTGGCATTTACACAAATCTTTGTATACTACGGGAGGCAGAGATTTTCCCCATTTTTTTGTTCTTTTGATAGCTTATAAAAATATGACCATTTTGGAACCTGCATGTTTATGCTGCAGGAAGTTTGTATGGTAAGTTCTTTGCATGTTAAATAGAACCAAATATTACATTAAATGGAAAGAGAGGGAAGATGTTCTGGTTCCTACTATCCCCTAAATTGCACAAAACATATGGTTCTCTGCACTGAGTATTTCTCTCCCTTTCTCAGCAGCAGAGAAAAGTTGTGGCACATCGCCCACAAAAGCAAGATGTATGACAGCTAAGAACCTCTCATTTGCTGTCCTTGTGGACAATTTTTAAGCCAGAAGAGGGAGTTTAAAAGGAGTAGGATTTAGTTAACCAAGTCTGAGAACTGGAGAGCAGATCCTTCCCAACTGGGCTAGTGTCCCTCTTGGCCTTGTGCATGTGACCACAGCTTGCACAAGGCAATCATGTTGACCTTGCAACCAACACCTACTTAAGGTTGAAACTCAAAACTAAACTTACATTCTAAAGACCAGCTCAGATTGAGAAAAAAAGAAACAACTGAGAAAAAGAAAGAAAGAAGGAAACAAGGGAGCTCATGTGGACAGAAACTGTCAAGTTTCCCATTACTTGTATTTGTCAGCATCACATCAGAAGTCCCCACCCACCGACCCTTCCTCCCTCCTTCCCGAAGTGATGCTGAGGGAAACACATGCCGAAGAGATAGGAACATGTGCACAAGAGAGAGCATTGTGGGGCTTGACTACAGCAGATCATTTACCCAGGACATGCTTAATACAACTAGTTTCCTTAATTTACTCTCCTTAGAGTTAACTTTTAGCACCTGGCAAATGACATTTACTTTGCCTCCTTTGAAAGGGCACTTAGAAGCCATTGCCACTCAGTCCCCAAGCTGCTTTCAGGACTTGAGCTTGTGTGAGAACAAAGGGCAAGCCACATAGTACTTTGCCTACCCTACTCCCACATATGGAAACCCAGCTCAATCTGGACTGGTCTTTAGAATGTCTCATTGCCAAAGGTATACATTCCCTAGGAGTCCAAAAGAATGAAAGCATAGTAAAAGTTCACCTATGAACATATACCTAGCATAGAGCACTTACAACAGCCAGGCCCTGTGCTAAACACTGGATAAGGATGAGGCCATTTAATCCTCATAACAACAACCGTGTAACATAGAGGAAACTGAGGCACAAGCAGGTTAAGTGAGCTGCCTTCCATGCATGGTCTAATGGGGCCCTTTCAAACACAGCATCAACAGCAGGATGCTGGCAGGATGTACTAGTATAACAGTTTCTGGCTCCATCCCAGTGACAATTTGAGAAGACCAGTTCACTAACCATCACTCACCAATTACTGGGGTTTCTGAGGAATTTTCCTGGGAAAGGTGTGAATTGCAGTAAAAAGTAAGCCCTAGCCTTCTCAGATCCCAAAGTTTGCTTTCTCCATCTTTATTCTGAGAGGGAGCAGGAGTGGCAGGTGGGAGTGATAAGAAAGAAGGGAGAACTGAACAGTGAAAAAAAAATCCAAAACCCAGAAAGGATCTCTTCATCTCACACTATTTTATAAAGGGTAACTTAACTATCTTGCTTTGATTTTTCTCCCCACAGCGATCTCTGTTGTCATTGCAATTTCACAGACAACAAAGGAAGGACGGCATCTATCTCATTATTGAGACATGCAGCCTTCTTCAGAAAGTAGCTCATTTTGACACTTTAGGGGATGTCAGACATAACCACCCAACAGCCATCTTGTGGATTTGTAAGACCATTACTTTACAGGACCAATTGCCATCTATTTCCTTTGTTCTTCCTCCAGAGAACTTCCACTAACCTCAAGGAAAGTCCTGTGTGGGTGGAAATGGAAAGATGAGGACAGAGTTTATTGTATTATATTTTTTATTAAATAGGCCTGGTAAAATCACTGCTAGAAGGCCTTAGACATCATTCAGGGTAACCTTTTCATTTTGGGGACAAAGAATGAGGCCCAGATACTAGCTCTGAATATGCCCCAAAGCCATGCATTATATCAAGGTTTGATCCTACTCTGAATCTCACTTTATTCCTCACTTTACTGCATAGTTTATATTCCCCAACTAGATGAAGTTGGCAATACACTATTCAACATGAGAAAGGTGGTTCTGAAGCCTTCACTGAATCAATATAGTAATTTTAGACTAATATTCTTCACTCTAGTGTCTCTACAAAAAGACCTAAAACAAAAGTCATTTTAAAAATGTGTGACCACTAGCCCATTTAGCTCAGTTGGTTGAGCATCATCCCACGCACCAGGAAGGTGCTGGTTCCATTCCTGGTCAGGTTACATGCCCAGCTGCAGGCTCGATCCCCAGTGGGGGTTGTGCAGGAGGCAGCGGATCAATGATTCTCTCTCATCATTGATGCTTCTATCTCTCTCTCCCTCTCCCTTCCTCTCTGAAATCAATAAAATATATTGTTTTAAAAAAGAAGCAGCACAGGAAAAATAACGGGAAATGTGTATCAGATGGGACAAACTCTGGCTACCACCAACTGAATGTTTTTATTCTGCCTCATAGTTTACAAAAAACACTTTAAAAGAAGTACATTGAGCATCCTTGGATAGATCTAAATATATGGTCAGCTTGTTTTCTTTATAGAAATGCAACAAGATGTTCCCCTGTTCCCCCACAGCTGTGCCTGTCTAAAGCATTTACAATCAGCAGGCTTCTTAGAGAGTCCACTTAGGAGAAAACCAAAGACAGTGCTTTTAGCAGCTGGGTCCCAGACCCACGTTACAGGTCTCAGTGTAGCTTGTCAACCCTAAAGTGTGAGGCAGGGACTCCAGACCTTGGTTATGCCTTCCATTGTCGGCCTTTTACTGCCACAGCTACTGTTATTGTTAAGGGTGACATCTAAACAGGCTTCTGACAGTGGGGAGAGAGAGAAGACTTCCACCACCCAGGAATGGTGGGGTTTCTCAGAGGGAATGAAACTTTCTCCAAGACCTTTGGTATCATCATCAAAAGACATCTCTTCCACAGAAAATTACCACAAATCCAAGACATTCTATTTGAGAGTCTTCACTTTATAAATCAAACAGTGTTTTAAATGCAGTATTGAAAAGATGTCAATATACTTTAGGAGTAGTTAAGAAAGTAGGTTGAAATTCTGGATCTACCTCTTATTAGATATACAATCTTGTACCTACTTCAATTCTTTGTGCCTCAATTCTTTTTTTCCCCCTCTTAGCAATACAGTGTTAATATCTATAGTCAGCAAGCTGTACATTACATCTCCATGACTTATTTTATAACTGAAGCTTTGTACCTTTTGATCTCTTAACCCATTTCTCCCTCCACCCACTCCCCACCTCTGGCATAAACCAATCTATTCTCTGAATCTATGAGCTTGGTGGGCTTTTGTGTGTGGGTGGGTAGATTCCACATATAAGTGAAATAATATGCATTTATCTTTCTCTAACTTATTTCCCTTTACATAATGCCCTCAAGTTCCATCCATGTTATTGCAAATAACAGGACTTCATTCTTTCTTGTGACTAAATGGTATTACATTATGTACCATATATTTTTTATCCATTCATCCATTGATGGACACCTAGGTGGTTTTCATAACTTGGCTATTATAAATAACTAGAGGCCTGGTGCACAAAAATTTGTGCACTCGGGGGAAGGGGGGGGGGGTCCCTCAGCCCGGCCTGTGCCCTCTTGCAGTCTGGGACCCCTCGGTAGATAACAACCTGTTGGCTTAGGCCTGCTCCCGGGTGGCAGAGGGCAGGCCCAATCCCTAGGTGCAGCCCCTGGTCGGGCTCAGAGCAGGGCTGATTGGGGAGTTGGGGCGCCTTCCCCTGTCATGCACAGAGCAGGGCGGATTGGGAGGTTGCGATGCCACCCTCAGTCACGCTCAGGGTAGGGCCGATTGGGGGGTTGGGGCACCGGCCCCTGTCACACTCAAGGCAGGGTCGATGGGGAGGTTGCGGCGCCACCCCCTGTCACGCACAGAGCAGGGCCCATCAGGGTAGTTGGGGCTCCATACCCTGTCATGCACAGAGCAGGGTCAATCAGGGGGTTGAGGAGCTCCCCCCTGTCACTCACAGAGTAGGGCCGATAGGGGAGTTGGGGCACCGCCCCCTGTCACACTCAGGGCAGGGTGGATCAGGGGGTTGGGGCGCCGCCCTCTATCACCCACAGAGCAGGGCCGATTAGGGGGTTGGGGCGCCGCCACTGTCACACTCAGGGCAGGGCAGATGGGGAGGTTATGACTCTACCCCATCACACACAGAGCAGGGCCCATGGGGGGGGGGGTGTTGGGGCGCCACCCTCTTTCACCCACAGAGCAGGGCCGATCAGGTGGTTGGAGCGCCGCCACTGTCACACTCAGGGCAGGGCAGATGGGGAGGTTATGACTCTACCCCATCACACGCAGAGCAGGGCCCATGGGGGGGGGGTGTGGGGGTGCCGCCCTCTTTCACCCACAGAGCAGGGCCAATCAGGGGGTTGGGGCGCCGCCACTGTCACACTCAGGGAAGGGCCAATGGGGAGGTTATGGCTCTACCCCATCACACACAGAGCAGGGCCCGTGGGGGGGGGGGGGGGTTGGGGCGCCGCCCTCTAACACCCACAGAGCAGGGCTGATCAGGTGGTTGGGGCGCCGCCACTCTCATACTCAGGACAGGGCCAATGGAGAGGTTATGGCTCTACCCCATCACACACAGAGCAGGGCCCATGGGGGGCGGGGGGGTTGGGGTGCTGCCCCCTGTCACACACAGAGCTTCAGGGCGATCAGGGGGTTTGGGCGCTGCCCCCTGTCACGCTGATCCCGGTGCCGGGAGGCCTTTCAGCTCTGCTGATCCCAGTGCTGGGAGGCATATTACCCTTTTACTATATAGAATAGAGGCCTGGTGCATGGGTAGGGCTGGCTGGTTTGCCCTGAAGGGTGTCCTGGATCAGCGTGGGTGTCCCCACTGGGGTGCCTGACCAGTCTGGGTGAGGGGCTGAGGGCTGTTTGCAGCTGGTCACACACCCTTCAGGGTGGGGGTCCCCACTGGGGTGCCTGGCCAGTCTGGCTGAGGGGCTGAGGGCTGTTTTTAGGCTGGGACTGAAGCTCCCAACCGCTCCTTTTTTTCTTTTCTTTTTTTTTTTTTTTTTATTCTGGGCCAGCTTTAGCTCTGAGGCCTCGGCTGCTGAAAACAGGTTTCTGGCCTTTGTTTACCGTCTGTATTTGATACAATGTTGCAGTCCGGCTGGCTGAAGCTCCGCTGAGTAAAGCAGGTTTCTGGGGTTTTTTTAGCTTCTTTATTCGCAACAAAGTTGCTTAGAGTTGCAGCTGAGAGTTGGAGTTCTCCCTCACTGAAGCAAGCAAGCCTCCCTGTTCGCATCAGCTGCCTGGCTGCCGGCCACCATCTTGGCTGCCAGTTCATTTGCATATCTCGGCCCTACTCTGTGAGTGACAGGGGGATTAGCCAATGGGAAGGGTATCGGAGTGACACTAATTACCATGTTTCTCTTTTATTAGTGTAGATGGTCCAATAAACATGGGGGTGCAGATATCTTTTCAAATTAGTGTTTTCTACTTCTTTGGCTAAATATTCCAAAGCGGAATCAGTGGATCATATGGTGGTTTTATTTTTAATTTTTTAAAATATATTTTTATTGATTTCAGAGAGGAACAGAGAGGGAGAGAGAGGAAAACATCAATGATGAGAGAGAATCATTGATTGGCTGCCTCCTGTATGCCCCCTATTGGGGATCGAGCCCACAACCTGGACGTGTGCCCTTGACTGGAATCGAACCTGGGACCCTTCAGTCTGTAGGCCAATGCTCTATCCACTGAGCCAAACCAGCTAGGGCTATTTTTAATTTTTAAGGAACCTCCATACTGTTTTCTATAGTGGCTACACCAATTTACGTTTCTACCAACAGTGCACAAGGATTCCTATTTCTCTATATCCTTGCTAACACTTATTCCTTATCTTTTTTAAAAATACATATATTTTATTGATTTTTTTACAGTGAGGAAGGGAGAGGGATAGAGAGCAATAAACATCACTGGGGATGTGACCGCAACCAAGGTACATGCCTTGACTGGAATCAAACCTGGGACCTTTTCGTCTGTAGGCCGATGCTCTATCCACTGAGCCAAACCAGTTAGGGCCTTATTTCTTATCTTTTTGATAACCATTCTAACACTCTAAGATGATGTGATATCTCAAGGTGGTTTTAATTTACATTTCCCTGATGATTGCTGATGTTGAGCATTATTCATGTACCTGTTGGCCATCTTTGGAAAAATATTTATTCAGATGGCCTGTCCATTTTCGTAAATGGATTGTGGGGGTTTTTTGCTATTACGCTGTATGAGTTCTTTATATATTTTGGATATTAACCCCTTGGATATATAGTTATTGGATATATAATTTGCAAATATTTTTATCATTTAGTAAGGTGCTTTTTTATTCACTGTGCAGAAGATTTTTAATTTGCTGAAGCCCAACTTGCTTAGTTTTGCTTTTGTTGCCTTTGCTTTTGAAGTTGGATACAAATAATCAGATTGATGTCAAGGAAGTTACTGCCTATGATTTCTTCAAAGATTTTATGGCTTGGAGTCTTACATTCAAGTCTTTAACCTCTTTTGAGTTAATTTTTGTGTATACTGTAAGATAGTCTAGTTTCATTCTTTTGCATGTGGCTGTTCAGTTTTCCCAACACCACTTATGGAACTCATTGATTGATTTTCTATTTTTTGTAATAGGGTAAAATAAGACCTTTGGATAAAATAAGAGCTTTGGCTCAGCACCTACCCATAGGCTTATTATGAGAATCAAATGTGATAATGCATTAAAGCATTTGTCACATACCTAGTTCTGGTTCGTAGCAAGTGCTTGATCAATTGGTTTATGTTACTGTCTCATTCATACTCTATTATCCCTTTACTTTCATTCAAGCAAAGCCATCCTTTCAGGAGCACACAATGTGAGCCAATGAAGGCAAGATAGCATTTGGTCAGCCAGGAGGAAGAGACCATATGGCCTAGGTTACATTTACAGACATGCACCAGAAAAAGCTGGGCTACTATGAATAACATAGTTTGAAAACTCACTATAGTAATCTGGAATTAAAAGCAGGTTTAGTACCTACCACTTGTTGTTGGGTCAGCTGAGGGGACATAGCTTGGAATCAGATGCGAATTGAATCAATCCATATTCTTAAAGCTTCTTTAAACTAATCTGGAAGTAAGAAAACAACCCCTTCCTTTCTGGCAGACCAATCCAAGTTTAGGTCCATAACCCAAAATTGTATGATCTATAAGTTCTGCTAGAAACATGACATTGAATGGAGTCTTCCCATTGTTTTCCTGACCTACTCCTTGCCCCCACCCCTTTTTTTAATGGTTCAGTGTTCCACTGTTCACTAGGATGCAGAGAACTAGAGAGAAAAGCTCTGCTAGCCTAACAACAGAAAAGCCTGAATAAATTACAAAATGGTAACTTTTTTGAGCTCTTCAGATTGCTGCGGTTGCAGATACAACTGTAGCCTGAGATCCAAGGAAAGAAAGGCTCTTTCAAGGAAGGATAAAATAAGAGCTTTGGCTCACTTGTAGCAGACCAAATACAGGTGATCATAGCAATGATAAAATCCAGACTCGGCTCATATCATAACTCAATTCTAGACTGATTGACTCAACCACCCCATTAATGGCAACCCCTCCTCCCCCTACCACACCACCTCTACCAAAAAAAGTCTTGAAGTCTGGTCTTGGATGGAAAAGAAACAGCTGGACAAAACTAATTGCATTACAATTTTGCCTGTGTTGCCCTTCTGAGCATACATTATAGAATCATAAAATGGTGCATTAAAGGAAATGGCTGATTTCATAGGGTATCCCCCAGCAATTTCTGGTGATGGAAAATACTTCTCACAGTTGGGTCCTTTACACCAATCTGGGCAGGAAATACTTGTGGCAAGAGTTCATATCAGGTCAGATTTGGTGACATATTCTCTGGAGAATTTCAGAACTGGGGCTTCTTTATTATGTAATAAACAAACAACAGCCTCTCAAATTTCTATAGTAAGCTTCTTGCAAAGCACTAAGTATCTTGTATTTGTTTTTCTTATTAGTCTCCAAAACATCTGCTTCAGATTAGGAAAACAATGGGTACATCACCATTTGCCACATGTAAAAGCTAAACCACTGATGGGGTAGGTTCTAAATTGTTTCACAAACCCAGTTAAATAAAAATGATCAATTTAGAAGAAAAGATGATGGAGGTTTGGCTTTTGTTGAAAACCCTCTAGTAAGAATCAGCATCATGTATGTGGGAAGAATACACCCCTTTTTTCAATAGAAGGAATTTGTTCAGGAGCAACCTCATTAATTTTATCTTCTGAAAAGAACTTGGCCATCAAATTTATATCAAATACCAGAAGGCTGTCTTTTGGTTTTGAAAGGTGTCTGAGTCACTTAAGAATCACAGAGTTCTGTGCTTGGGGAAGACCTTTGGTGTTGAAAGGTGTCTGAGTCACTTAGAATATGTAGAAGGATGGCTCCCTGCCAGCTCCTGGGTTATCTAACATCTGAGCAGCCCAAAGTTCATGTTGGCTGTTTGCATTAATCACCGTAATTTGACTAACAAGCCCGAAGTGACAGCTTAGCATCAGCATGGCACCAGGGCCACAAACCGAACAAAGGCAGAAAGGAAAAGGGAGGGCGGTGAGGCAGAAATCCCATTTCCCTCCATGGTGGTTGAGAGTTTCCGAAGTGTCAGTAGAGGCATCAACAATTCAAGCACAAAAAGATCGTGAAGGGAAGCCCAGGTGGGAAGAGGACAGTTACAACTTCATGCTCTGCCAGCTCTGTTTTTACCTTTTTCTACAAATTTCAGCCAGTGTCTCTCTGACTTCTGACTGTGTATGGTACAGCCATGCCTGGACATCCGGGTACCTTGGCTTCCCTTGCCATGCTCAAGATTTCAAGTTGGACACTTTTGATTTCCAATAGATTTTAGTTTTAGTTTTAAAATATGTCATCCTTCTACCTCTAAGACCCAGGTGAAATAGGTTTTTTTTAAAAAAAATTTTAACAAAATAGAAATGAATACATTATTTACAAGAAAACTGGGGCAGAGTTGCACCCCTCAACACCACGACCACAGGCAGATTACTTATTTTGTAAGTACCTAAACTCAAGCAATTGATTGCCTTTTCTTTGCTTCTTTTTAGTAGGAAACTTGACCTACTGGTCAAAAGACCACGCTCCTCTCTACAATCAAGTACTTTTCCAAAAGTTCTCTCCCATTTCCTGAACTGAATTCAGAGTTCTAGTTTGTGGGAATCCCTTTTTCAGCAAATTTTAACAAGAAACAGGGCTCCTTGGGACCTCTTGCATGCTTGTATGCCTTGTGAATCTCCACAAGTCAATATGGCACACATGCTTTCCCAGACTTCTTTGAACAAGGAGCCCTTTGATTTCTCTCAGTCACAACACCTGTTGTTCCATATAACACAGTTCAGAAATTTCTGTCACCTTCGTAAGTTAATTTTGTCTTCCAATGACAGGAGAGACTACTTCTTGTTTTAAAACCCAACACTGTATTATATTCTTTGCTCAGAATCCTTCCTCCAGCTCAGAGCTCATTTGCTGAACAGGCTTACCTGAGTCAGCTGAGTCCAATCCCTCTTGCCATTATCTGCATGTCCCCAGATGCTAACATACAGATTAACATGCTAAACAAAATAAGCCAGTCAGAGAAAGACCAATAACACATGATCTCACTTACATGTGGAATCTAATGAACAAAACAGATCCAGAGGCATGGATACATGGAACAGATTGACAGATCTCAGAATGGGAGAGGGAGGAAGGACAGGAAGAGATTAACCAAAGAACATATATGTGTATATGCATAGTCCAAGGACACAGACAATAGGTGGAGCAGGGTTGGGTGGAAGAGGGATAAGGGGTGGGGAGAATGGGAGACAGCTGTAATACTGTGAAGAAAACAGAAAAAAGAAGATACCTCTCTAGAGCAGAGGGGACTTTCAGAATTGGATTCATTATGGTTATTCTTTATGGTTATTTCACACATATGGTAACATCAAAAAGAGGGTGCTCCCACATTCCCCCAAGTTAACTCATAGCCCAGGAACCTATTATGTTATCTCCTCACCAGATACTCAGCTTGCTTCCTTCTGCTTCGACTTAACAAACAATAGTTTTTAAATCTGTGCCTTAGAGTTTAGCCATAACACATACTTCATGGAAGATCCTGGATATTTAATAAGATAGAAATAGATATGCCCATACTTTTCCTTCAAGACATAGCCACCAGGCTTGTTCATAAATTGAAGTCTGATTTCAAAAAAAACCAGATGCCCTTCACAACTGTAAATCTGCCTGATCAGAGTTTAAATTTTGATTTCTGAAAACAAGGAAACTCAGTGACAGACTCCTCTTTCAATTGTTCATTGAAACTTATTTCAGTTTTTTAAAAAAATTGGAAATGGACCAGGTTTGGAAAAATATTTATTTTGATCAAGTTAGAAGATTCTTTACCTATTTTGCAATAATGTATTTTTTAAAGTGTGCATTTGGAAGAAAACAAAGATAGCTGTGGGTGAGAAGAGGTGTCTCCTATTCTCACAGAGATTTCAAAGCTTGAGTCATCCTTGTCATTTTCAGACTCAACGGCCCAAAGCTGAGTCACAGGGGTGGAATAAAGTGGGGGTTAAACTGAGTTTTGAAATCAATCCAACAATTTTAATAGGTGGTCACCTGTGACATCACTCACAGCGGCTACTTCATTCATTCTCACCTCATATACCTTTTCTGTTCCTTTCCGTGGCTCCCCAGAAAAAGAATACATTAGGCTCTGTTCATCTCCCAGAAATGTCCTCTCCTCTGAGAGATAATGTGCTTACTAGCAAAACAGCTCCAAATATTTGGACTTGTATAGTTTAACCCATATATCCTGAAGTTCTTATTAAAAGATCAACCATATTTAAAAAAAAATATTTTAATTAATTTCAGAGAAGAAGGGAGAGGGAGAGAGAAACATCAATGATGAGAGAGAAGCATTGATTAGCTGCCTCCTCATGTCCCCCTACAGGGATCAAGTCCACAGCTCAGGCATGTGCCCTGACAGGGAATCGAACCATGACCTCATGGTTCATAGGTGGATGCTCAACCACTGAGTCACACTGGCCAGGCAAAAGAGCAACCATATTTTATGCCTATCTTTTAGAGTTCGCTGTAAGGAATAAATGAGTTGGTACATCTCAGAGGATTATGGGCAGAGAACTAACCAAGCCTACTACAGTCTCTATGTACCTTCTTCCTCATTCTGCCATTCCTCTTGTCCTTCCTAGCACATAAATTGTCCACTATCCACAGAACTCTTTTTTTTTTTTAATGTATTTTATTGATTCTTTTACAGAGAGGAAGGGAGAGGGATAGAGAGTTAGAAACATCGTGCCCACAACCAAGGTACATGCCCTTGACCGGAATTGAACCTGGGACCCTTGAGTCCGCAGACTGATGCCCCATCCACTGAGCCAAACCGGTTAGGGCTCCACAGAACTCTTGAGATCACTTTCCCTCATTTGCCAAGCAAGACCAATAATAACCAGTCCTCTCAAGTCTACCTCTGCAGAGGTTCTTAAATTTGTTCTCCATTTGCCATCACCTTGCCACTGTTCAAGTTCAGAGTTATACCATGCCACACTACTGCCTTCCCCGCAACTGCTCTCAGCCCCAAACCCTGTCTGCCACCTGTACACACCTGTTACACACAGGTGCAACAAGAAAGTCCCCTGCTCTTCCATGCCTTTCCCAGTCCTTCCAGGCAGAAATGCTCATCTGCCTTCTGTTACTATAATAAAACTCTGTACATTCTAGGAGTGAGACATTTGTCTTATGCTAGTGTTGGTCATTTAAAGGACCCATTTATCCAGAGAGATTCGGAGACACTCAGAGATAAAAACTGTGGTTGTGTTTCCTGCACTTAGCATAAATTAGGGGCTCAATAGATATTTATTAAATAATGAAATTACCAACTCTAAAGTACTTTTAGTTAATTTAGCCTATGGACAAGTGTTATGAATCTACTAGAGACTCGGTGCACAAAAGTCATGCACAGGTGGGGTCCTTAGGCCAGGTGGGTGATCAGGGCCTATCGGGGCCATCTCACCCAGTCTCGATAGGGGCCAGGCCGGCTGGGGCCTGCCAGCTGCTGGCTGCCGGATGGCACCTGCCAAATGCCGGACAGCACCTGCCAACTGCCGGACGGGGCCTGCCAGATGTGGGGAGGGACCATGGGAGGTTTGCCGGCCAGGGGTAAGGACCAGGGGAGGTTGGCTGTGGGAGTGCACTGACCACCAGGGGCAGCTCCTGCATTGAGTGTCTGCCCCCTGGTGGTCAATGCACATCATAGTGACTGGTTGACCAGTCATTCCGGTCATTCCGGTCATTCGGTCATAATGGTCACTTAGGTTTTTATATATATAGACTAGTGGACCAGTGCATGGATTCATGCACATTGAAAGGAAATCAGGAGCCCGACTCCACATGCCTGTGGAGTTTCCACATCCCGTGAGCCGCCAGGAAGTCGCTTGCAGAGTCTGTCCTCCTCCCTGCAGCTTTCTGAAAAAATATTTCCAAGTGTCCCTTCTGCAGCCAGGGACACCCCCAGTGGATGCTTGGGGCAAAGCTGGACACTTTCCACCCCTCAGAGGTGGATAAGAGACACTCCGAGGTGAACAATACAAAGTCGGGGATCTTGGAGGGCGGGGGTGCTCTCTTGCCCATGCCCCCACCCTTCAGATCCATTTCTCTGATTTTTACCTGGATTGTCAGTCACCACCTTGTGGCCACTTTTATACTGCTGCCTTCCTTTGTAGCTCTGGGGCTATCGGTAAGGGATGAGATTTGATCATGATGCCTGAGGCAGAGTTCTAGCAGCCCTGTAGCGATATCAGGCTCATCCCAGTTACTCAGAGTGCCCGCCCTTCATCCATTCCCTGAAGATTGTACCTGTAGGCTTATGTGGTATGTGCCTCGTGGCAACTTCTGCTGAGTTGTGGGCATCCTTGGGGCTGGTACCAGCATTGCCAGGGGTCTGTCCGTGGGAGCTGCCATCCATGGGCCTGCCCCGCAGGAGTCACCGGGGATCCGAGGGGAATGCCAGCCAGGCCCAGGAAGAGCACGATGGGCTCGGCTGCGGACACGCGTGGGAGACCCACTCATTGGGTTGGGATTTTCTCACTTTTTCCGGGACTCTCTCTGGAGGTGCGGACCCGTCTGGCTTGGAAGTGGCAGCTGGGGGTGGTAGGAAGGAAGGAGGGAGAAGTTGTGTTCCCGGGGAAGATGCGTTTTTAGTATTTCAGTTCTGCATCCTAAGAAACATGGCAATAGCTAAGGGGTGGAATGTGCCCTGATGCCTGAGGGGGAGTTCCAGGGGACCGAAGTAATATCAAGGTTGTCCTGGTCACGCACGAACATTCCATGCTGCATCTGTTCGCAGTAGATTGTACCTGCAGGGTATAGGGCAGCCGTGGGTAAACTACGGCCCACGGGCCGGATCCGGCCCGTTTGAAATGAATAAAACTAAAATAAAAAAAGACCGTACCCTTTTATGTAATGATGTTTACTCTGAATTTATATTAGTTCACACAAACACTCCATCCATGCTTTTGTTCCGGCCCTCCCGTCCAGTTTAAGAACCCATTGTGGCCCTCGAGTCAAAAAGTTTGCCCACCCCTGGTATAGGGGGTGATTTTTCCATGCAACTCCCGGCCCAAGTCTGGGGCTGCCTGAACCGAACAGGTCAGCCCAGCACCTGCTTGTGCCCCTCTGTCCACTGGAGCCAACCACATGCTGCAGGAATTTAGGAGCAGGTATTTGGTGCCAGGATGCCGACCCTTCCAGGAGATGGGGCCAGGGCCGGGTGGTAGAAGGAAGTTGTGAAGAGCTCGCCTGCAAACATGTGTGGGTGTTGGTCATTGGGCTGGATTTCACCAGCTCTTGTTCTCAAGATGGGGGCCGGCCCCAGCAGTATGTGCATGAAGCGCCTCTGGATTTTTCCCGAGCCTGCATCCAGAGACCCAGAGAGCAATAGGTAAGGGGTGCGGTGCAGCCGCAGTGTCTGAAGGGAGAGTTCCAGGGGCCAGTGGTGGCTGATCCATGGTCATTCTGGCTACACCCCCACCACCCGGGCATTGGGACTGCAGTCTGTTCATTAGATATTGTGCCTGCCAGAGGCAGGAGAGGCTCATGTTCTGCAGTTGTGCTTGCCAGCCATGAGCCTGGCTTCTGGCTGAGTGGCACTCCTGCTATTGGAGTGCACTCCTGCTATTGGAGTGCACTGACCACCAGGGGGAGCTCCTGTATTGGGCGTCTGCCCCCTAGTGGTCAGTGCGCATCATAGCGACTGGTCATTCTGGTCGTTCCACCATAACTGTCACTGGACTTTTATATAGATAGACTATAGGCCCAGTGCACAAAATTTGTGCACAGAGGGTGGGAGTCCCTCAGCCCGGCCTGCACCCTCTCACAATCCAGAACCCCTAGGGGATGTCCGATTGCCAGTTTAGGCCCTGCCTGCCTGATTGCCTTTAGCCAATTTGCCTGCCTGCCTGATCATCCCTAACCCCTCTGCCTGCCTGATCGCCCCTAACCACTCACCTGCCTGCCTGATCACCCCTAACCACATGCCTGCCTGCCTGATGGCCCCTAACCGCCTCTTCCTGCCTGCCTGTCTGATGCCCCTAATCACTTGCCTGCCTGCCTGATCGTCCCTAACTGCTCACCTGCCTGTCTGATCATCCTTAACCGCCTCTGCCTTGGCCCCTGCCACCGCAGCTTTGTCCAGAAGGACATCCAGAATGACATCTGGAAGGTCTTTCGGCTGTCCAGTCTAATTAGCATATTACACTTTTATAATCATAGATACTTACATTTAATAAACTCAAGGATGCAAACATTATACTTAGAGAAAGAAGGAAAAGGGTGAGACATTGTACATAAACTTTTCATGTTTTCTATACATGAAACCCCATTCATTTGCCACTTGGCAGATTCTCTCAACTGCTTCCAAAGACTATTTGGAATCTTTAATGCAAACAATTCTCTCAAGAATTAGACATATTTAATAAAGCACATAACAGCTAAGGCCAATAAATAGCTATTATTTTAGCTATTAATCACCAATTTTTATATTCACTGAATACTTGAAACTGTTTCCCAAATACAAGCCCTGAAAATAGATGCTGTTTGCTTTTACTAGTATCATCCCTGAACAAGTGCAACATTTGTAACTTGAGTAATTAGCATCCGGTCTGTTCTTTCTAAATTGTGAGTCTCTCCCTCTCTCTTGCTAGTGCTCTCTCTTTCTCCCTGTATCTCTGGTTTAATTAATGCTAATGCATACTGCCCTACAAGAATTTGCAAGCTGTACTGAGAAATAATGCAGTGTTAGTTTTGTAATTTAGTGCACAGAGCACATTTGTGCAAAAGCTTTGTAAACTGGGCCTGTGGTCAAAAGGAGCAATTAGCACTTTGTTAGTATGCAATGATGTACTAATCTGTGCAGTCCCCAAAAGCAGTTGTCTGTTCCATTTTGCCCTCATGTGCAAATTTTTTCCAGTGTATACAGCACTGCTCCAAAAATAACACATTGCACGCCTGGTGCTGCAAATTGGGTTCATGATGATAAAGACATATCAATTAGAAAATATTTGTAGGGGGGAAATGCACATGAGGTTGGCCCTACAGTTTCCAGCCAAACAAGGAAGTCGGTGCACAGCCTTCTAGGGGAGCTATAGTTCTCTGGTCCTCCCTCTGATTTCACAGTGAAGTTGTCTTCACTTTCAGAGAAGACTACGGGAAGGGCATTTGGTGGGAAACTAAGACCTCAAACTAGAATAGTTAACCCAAAATCACACTATGGCAGACTTCGTTAACATTGCAGACTGATTTGCATTTAAACAGACACCATCCCTTCCTTTATTTAAATAGCACAGAGGAACCATATAACAATATGTGTGTTCTTTGGACTTCTCAAGTTCTTAGTGAAGCACATGACCATGTCAGGTTAATGATAAAAATAACAATAATGTCTTACATTTCTACAGTGATCTGCAGTTCCCCAAGATATTTCATGTACGTACATCGGCTCATTTGTGTCTCACCACACATCTGTGGGTAGGCATCACCATCACCACTTTGCTGATGTGGGAATGTGGGCTCAGAGAGGTTGGTTAACTAGCACTAAGTCACACAGGAGACAGTACTTTGTAGTGGTTCGAAGCATAGGCTCTGAGGCCAGGCTGCCTGCAAGAACATTTCCAATCTGCTTCTGTCTGACCATGTGAACTTGGCTTCACCCTTCTGCACTCCAGGTTCCTCATCTATAAAATGGGGATGATAACTATAGTACCTACCTCAGGGGGTTATTATGAGGATTGAATGTAAAGCACTTAAAATAATGCCTTATACCAATATATGCTATAAAAGCATAAGCTGTTGTTATTATTATTATTATTATTATTATTATTATTATTATTGTTTAGCATATAAGTAAGTGACAAAGCTAGGACTTATTCTCAGATATGATGAGCTTTCAAAGGAGTCTGAGGTATCTAGTAAATATAACTATCTTTCATTCTCAGGGATTTGTTTTTCAGGCTATAAAAGTATCAGACATATTTGTGAAGATATCAGAGAGCGGAAGGGAAAATTAATGCTATTAACTTGAGGAAAAGCTACTGCAGGGGGGATATGGAATATTGTTCTTTATTATCATCAAAGGAGAATACAACAAGCTGGAGCTCAGCTGAAGCATGATTTTGATTTGATAGAGAGAAAAAGCCTGATAGTGAAAAAGGAGATTCTCAAGGAGTGTGGCGGACTACAAATAATGACCACCCTCCAGCACCTTTCCTTGTATCTATGGCCCTTGCGAGGTAACTGTGGCTCTCCCACCACCAAGAGGCGGAGGCTATTTCCCAGCTGGGGTTCTAGGGTGACCTTGTGGCTCGCTCGAGCAAATGGAATGTAGTGGAAATGATGGTGTGCCTGTTCTGCATCTAGACCTCAAGACAACTTTACAACTTTACAACTTTACAACTTCTGTCCTTGTATTGGAAAGCTGACCAGTTAGCTAGAGGATGAGAGAGCCCATCACCCCCTTTGCCCCAGGGGGTAGCTAGCAAACTCAGGGGGCAGCCTCCAGCAGCTGGCACCTGACTACAGTGTATAAGTGAGCCCAGCTGAGCCTAGGCCAGATAGCTAACCCACAGAAAGATGAAGTCATTCAGTGTTGTTGTTTCAGGACGCTAGGGTTTGGGTGGTTTGCTACACTGGGAGGCCATGGCACATTTGATCTAAACAATCCTAAAAGACAGAATAGATATTGACAGTATCTAGAAAAAACTATATGAGATAAAAGGATGAAATTGGAGACTAGCGTGTTTTTTTTCTGAAACACATGCTTCTCTGAGTTGAGGAAGTAGAGGTTTAAGCTCCAGCTAAAGGATTACTTTCTGCTCATAAGCAAACAGCATAATATTTTTATCATGTGTTTCATAAACATTATTGAGCACCTTCTATGTGTTAAATACAAAGAAAATGATTTCTTTCCTAGAAAAAGAAATTGTGACAAATATAATTTAACTATATTTTGTTCACTAGATGATATTCAAAATCAAGGCCTTTTTTAAAAAAATAAATAAATTACAGTTCCATAGTAATCATGTAAGGTTAATGACAATATTACATGAAAAACAAGTTAAAAAATGTGTCAGCGCATACACAAATCTAAGTGTATCTACTTGTAAAAAGCTGAAACTCTAACATCAGGCATTTAAGCAGATGCTAGGCCATGTCATTATTTGGTTTTCCCCACTAAAATTTGATAGAGCACGATTGAACCCTTCAACTAAACTTTTGCCAAAAATGTATATACCAGCCAACCTTTCCTGTCACACAGGTTTGACATATCAAGGCTGGGCTATCTCATTCTCTGTCTTCCCTGTGGCATTTGGTAACCACAGTTTTATTCTAATCCTCATTCTAAAGAAATTCCTCCTCCACACTTCTCCTCTATATTTGTCAGCTGTGGTTGGGGCCACTGTCCCGCTCCCTTCTGGTTTCAGCATGGTGCTATCTTCAATCATGGCATCATCCTGGTTTGGGGATCAACCTCCTTACACTCAGGGTGTAGCAGGATGGCAGGAAACCCTCTTCAATGTCTCCCTGTTGGCTCCACATGGGAGGCATGGTGTCTCTTAGAGTTGCAGAACGCTTATTCAATTTTTCTAACTGCCTGGAGCATAGTACATAATCTACGGTGTTATCTCGTTCATTCTCGTGTTCATTCACTCAACAAATAACTATCAATCCAGGCAATGTGCTGGACATTGTAAGACATACATGTGAGCCAAATATTACCTTGAACCCTGATTTATGGCGTTCAGAGTCTAGTAGAAGAGCCAGACCGTTTTATAATAATCACAAAAGCAAATGTAAAATTGCTCCTGGGACAAGTGCCACTTGATCTGAATACTTTATAACAGCTTTCATGAGGTGGTTTGTTAAACATGCAGATTTCAAGGCCCCACCCTATAACTTCTGGTTCAAATCTATGAACGTGAGACCCGGGATCTGTCCTGTGTTCTGAGCCACCCATGACTAAAAAAATTATATTGTCTAAAGCAGACAGGTTAAGTTGGAAAATGATGAGGCTGAAACTATTCAAAACCCCATCAACTCCTCAGCCTGAGCCCTGAGCAAATAGAAGAAAAGACACAGGTATAGTTAAAGAGCTTTACTAGTAGATGTGAGGTCTCTTATAGGCCAAGTCAGCACATTTCCCAGTACCTTGGAGTTTGTCACAGGGCCTCTTTGTGCCTTTTTCCCACATCTGTACCACACTGCCAGAGCTTCCAGCAGTTAATGCTACATTCTAAACTGATGCTCTATGGCAGGGGTGGGCAAACTTTTTGACTCGAGGGCCACAATGGGTTCTTAAACTGGACCGGAGGGCCGGAACAAAAGCATGGATGGAGTGTTTGTGTGAACTAATATAAATTCAAAGTAAGCATCATTACATAAAAGGGTACGGTCTTTTTTTTCAATAGTTTTATTCATTTCAAACGGGCCGGATCCGGCCCGCGGGCCATAGTTTGCCCACGGCTGCTCTATGGTGATTCCTATTTTTCTTATACACTGTGATATCAAGCATTTCACCTTAATTGCATTCTGGTTGCCAATTGAGACTTTCTCACAGTACTTTAAATCAGGGGTCAGCATGTTGTTATTCATGTGTCAAATCATAAGACTATTTCATGACATAATACAATTATATGAAATTTAAATTTAGTGTTCACAAATGCAGTTTTATTGGAGCATATAACTATGATTAGTCATTTATATAATTATCTATGGCTGGTTTTGTTCCATACATACCCTACAAAGGCACAGTTGAATAATTGTGATAGAGACCATATGGACTACAAAGCCTAAATATTTACTATAATTTTTTAAGACAAAGTTTCTGACTCATGCTTTAAATTAACCTCGCAGCCTCTTTAGTCAACTTACTAATAAATTATCAAGCTCCTGTGAAGCAAATCATTAATTTGTAATGCAAATAATTGCCCCATAATTTAAATCCTTCATAAACTTGACTTTTCATATTGCATTTTCTCAAAGCTAAACAGGCCCTCATCTCTATGTAGTTACGACTAACCTACTGTTATTCAGGTAAATCAGAACATGTATGACTTAATAAAGGATCTAACATACTTATCAGTCCACTGCATATTGCCTACTTTTCTAGAAATACTAAGACAAAAACCAGCACAGAGTCTCTACTTCCAATTCTAATAGATTTATCTGAAACAGAATTAATTACTTTTGGCTTGAAAACCACTTTGGGTTAATATTATACATTTGAATGATAACATTGTATTAATATGCAAAATGCTTTTGGAAACAGAGAATTCACACCAATGACAAGGAGGCGCAGGACAGATTAGCACATTGCTTGGGAGAGAGGATTCATTGATTTAAAAAAACGATGTAAGTTTACAGAATCACCTTGTAAACTGTGCCCAGAGAGACACACTGTTGACAACAATCTCTCAGTAAAGATACCATAACATATTTGGTAAACATAATGGGAGCTGCACTTGCAGGAGACCTCATTACAGCTCTTGGCTATGAAATCTTGGTGGGGAAGCAGGGTGAGACTGCTGGGTCTTCGGTGAGAAGTATTGAGTTTGTGGACTATTAAGGAGGTGAGAACTAGTAAATAAGTAGGGTTAGGCTGCACAGCACTTTTCAAAATTCATTCTGTCTTTGATATTTAGACTGCTAGAGACATTCATTCACAGATTCAGCTAGAGTCTAGGAAATATATTTTAAATATAATTATTATTTCAGTTGGTTTTGATTTTTTTTTTTGTACGAGATACCACTCCTTAGAGCAGTAAAATCTTTTAAAGGAGAGAAATTAGATTTGAGGAGAAACAAAGCAGACAGCTAATAAATAACCTTTGAATGTCACCTTCTCTACCTTTCCCATCTCTTAATAGGCCCTTGAGAGAGCAGAAAAAATTTTAAGAACCGAGTGGAAAAGGAAATTAAAATTACTTCCTCTACCATAGGCCATTCCTGAGCAATCTAATATAGAAATCAACATTTTTTTAAATTTCTACTCCTCAACCCATACCTTGTTTTGTAGTAAATTACTTGCTTAGTCCTTGATCATCAATTCAACAAGTATTTACTTAGCACCTGAGAAGCACCAGTTAAAATTCCTGGCAGTTCTACAGAAAGTTATAAAAAGTAGAGCCTGCCTGATGAGGGTAGGAGAGATGCTGTAACAAACAATACAAATATCTCACTGAATAAACATAATATGACTTTATTTCTTGCTCATGTAACTTTTCAGTGTGGAAATTGGGTCCCAGGCTCCTTCCAGCCTGAAGCAGCTGCCTTGGGTGGAGTAGGAGCAACCAGATTGAAATTGGAGATGAAGTTGAAGGGCTACATTTGGTCACTATGTTCCAAGAATCTCCCTCTTACAGATTTCTGGATTATTAAGCCTGATGAACTCAATGTTACTTTTCAAGGAAGATGTTAAAAAGATATATTCATAGCTTCACCCTGGTTCAAGCATTTAGTGACTTGGTTTCTGCATTTCCATACTCTCATGTTCTATCCAATCACCCACCTCAACTAATTGGAGTCTCAACTATCTCAAAATGAACTTTATAGCCCTAACCAGTTTGGCTCAGTGGATAGAGCATCGGCCTGCGGACTGAAGGGTCCCGGGTTTGATTCTGGTCAAGGGCATGTACCTTGGTTGCGGGCACATCCCCAGTGGGGGGTGTGCAGGAGGCAGCTGATCGATGTTTCTCTCTCATCGATATTTCTAACTCTCTATCCCTCTTCCTCCCTCTCTGTAAAAAATCAATAAAATATATTTTAAAAAATGAACTTTATACTGTAACTAGAGGCCTGTTACACGAAAAGATTCATGCAATAGGCCTGGGTCCCGGGTGCCGAAGGAAAACCGGTGCCGCTCCGGCCAGAGCCGCCTTCACAGCCCTCTCTGCTCCAGCCGGAGCCACCTTCAGTCTTCACTCCGCTGCTTCACACCTACGTATGCAAATTAACCGCCATCTTTGTTGGCTGTTAATTTGCATATCTCGCTGATTAGCCAACGGGAGGCAGAGTGAAGGTACGGTCAATTTCAATCTTTGTCTATTATTAGATAGGATGGGGGTTCTATTTCATAGAGAACAAAGCCAAGAAGCTTAAAACTTACATTCAATAAAAATTATAGAATTGACTATAAATTATTCATGTAAAAAGGCATATCATGCAGAATTCATGGCATCATTAGATTATTATTGGAGGCTAAAGACCAAAGTATATTACATGATACATTAGCTGGTGTCCAAAGATGGTCCCCAATGAACAGCAACCCCAGTCTTTCCTCCCTTGTGCTGTCATCTCAAAGACTGAATCGGGGCTGGACCTGTGACTCCCTTCAACTGTAGAATGCAGAGGAAATGACACTAGGACAGTTCCAAGACCTGAGTCTATAAGAAGGCCTAGCAGCCTTGAGCCACAACACAAGTAAGATGTTCAGCTACGTTGCTGCAGAGACTATGTGGAGGAGAGACCAACTGAAGGAGACAGAGAACCAGCTGAGGCCCAGGCTTAGGTGTCCTTGCCATGGTACCTGTCAGGCTTGCGAGTGAAGAGTTATAAATGCTTGAGCCCCACCCTCAACCTTACAACAGCTACAGAGACCCTAAGTGAGACCAGAGGAAGAACCATCTAACAAAACCTATTTAAATGTAATGGGAGAGAAGATGATGGCTTTTTCTCATGATGGTCTGTAGATGTCACTATGGGGAATGCCAATATGCCAATGGTTTAGCTGATGCCAGGAGGAGTAGGAAGCTCTTATAGGGGGTGGATGTGTCTTGTGGTTAAAGCTTGGTGAGAAAAATTAGATTATTAAATTTCCAAGGTCCTGTAAGGCGGGTTATCAACCACTCTCTCATGGCTACCCTCTCCCCAGTCCAGGCTCCCATTGCTTTACAACTTCATTCCCTACCACCATTTGCCTACCTGGTTCTTGAGGTTGGCTGGATGTATCATATAGTCACAGCCACTAGAGGAGAATAGGAAGGAGAAGGCCAACACCCTTTACCGAAAGAAAAAGCAGCTCCATGAGACTACAGAAACAGGCTGAAAAGAATGTGGAGAAAAAAACTGACAGATACACAGAGGTCCTCAAGCCTCATGGAATCCTGGTCTAAGCACAATAAAATTGACTGTTAATTCCTTACAAAATAAAACTAGTGGGAGAAATAGCATGCAAGTGCTCTCTGAATTCAGTCTTTGTTAAGGCTTAAGCTGGCTTGGATCATTTGAACATCCACTCTCCAGAATGACAACCCACAGAATATACAGAATAATTAAATGGCTTTGCTTTTAAGCCACTAAATATTGGAGTGGTTTGTTCTGCAGCAATATGTAACTAAATATATATATAAAGGCAGACATTTAGAGTGAAGATGGGGACTCTCAAACCCACCCAACAATTTCTTTTCAGAGCTGGGATTTTTCCATTTTGTTCAATGGTTTGAACAAAATGGAAAGCAGAACCTAGCCACTCTGTTACATTAAGACACAAATCTTAAATTATTTCACTTGGAAGATTTTGAGAACACTCCTGACTCCCAGAGACTTAAGAATTCTCTTTTATATTTATTTATTTGAAATTACATATGACTTTCCTTGAGATCCACTAGAACCTATAGCTGAGAATGTAGACAAAAGCAATCTTTAAGGTGGACTCCCCAACATATGTGCACCCACCTCTGCTGAAAGTGTGGAAATGTGGTTCCTTTCTCAAAAGCATGAGGCTTTCTGAAACAGGCCTTCAATCGAGTGAAGTGTCTAAAAGAGTAAAATAACCCACTCGCACAGACTCGTGAAATCATAATAATAATAAAACCCCTCAGACTTTTTTTTCCAGCTCTGAAGCAGCACCTGCCATTAGCTGTGGTGGTTCCTATTTTCATATTGTCTGACAGTAGCAGTTGGATCAGGCTTGAGCCAGTGTGACTGAGAGGCAGGCTCCCTGCTTCCACAAAGCTGAATTTAATAAGATGAGAACAGCATGCCAAGATGGGGAGCTCCCTCCCTAACACTTATCCTGACACCAGCCCCTCAGCGGGGCCGTATTGCTGCGGTAATCTGCGTGAGCCGGACAGAGCGTCCTGCTTACAAGTTCAATATAATGGAACAGCAGGGGGCGAAGGGCTGGCAGAAAAGCTTAGCAAAGTTAAAGCCTATTACTCTATGCTTGAGGAAAAATGAGTCACAAAATATTACACCCAGAGCAAGACTTGAACCTGCCAAATGCAGCAGCAACACACGCTAAGCCTTGTCCATAATAGTGCATTCATTATTCTGTGGTCCAGGATAATGTGGATTTAAATGTCTTTAACCCTAATGGAAATGTATATGCAAATTTCCCCATAAACCCATCCCTCCCTCGCTTTTCTTTTGCCCTGTTTGAGTCTGATAGGCAAGGTGACTGTACTCTACGTATGTCAAAGAAAATGATGCCTTTTTAATCTGCCTTCAGTGGCAAGAAGAAGACAAGAAACAGAACTGGACAGAAAGAAATCTCTCAGCTGCATATATGGCCTTTGTTGTTGTTGTTTTCTGCCTCTTGTGGTGTAGAATTTAAAACCAAAGGGAGAAATAGCAAGTAAGTGGTCTCAGTGTTCAGCTGGTTTAAGGCTTAGGCTGACTTTGCTCATTTAAATATCAATTCTTCATTATAAGTGAGTTCTAACACAATATTTCAATACTAGTTAATCAAATCGAACTCTTAGGTTTGGAACAGACTTGTCTCATACTTTCAATGGACCAATGCCCCAGAACCAATCTAGGATTCCTTCTAATTAAAGAACCATTATTTAGAATCCTGATCATTAAACTGTTTGAGGACTGGTTTTGGGTGTTTTTTTTTAAGAGTAACAATAGAACTAAGAAGGGATTCCTTCTGCTCACCCTAGACTAGCTACAAGTTCTTATTACAATAAAGGCCACTCAGACCAATATGGTGTCAGTGACAGCAGCCACCTATTACTGAGCTCTTACCACCGGCCAGGCGCTTGGTTTGATGCGTTATAGTCATTACCTCTAATCTGTATGTAGTGGGTTATATATGTTCTCACTCTGTTTCTCAGATGTACAAAGACATTTCAGCTTCTTTACTTTTAGATGATCTCATCTTCTATACGATCCTCCCATGGGGAAACAACCTCAAACCTCAGACTTGCCAAATCGTCTTTTATTCCCTTCCGGTTTCAAGTCTGTTTGGATATGTGGTGTCGCTTAGTCTTTTAGATCTCCTTCCCTTTCTTTGTGCCCTTTGAAGATAGTGTCTGGATCTGATATGCCAATTGCCAGTGGAGACTGAGGGCTCCAAGAGTTCATGAACAGAGTCAATAGTCAAGGACCACAGCAAGAAGCTCCTAATAGCCAGTTAGGATCTGGTTGCTCTCCAGTCCACACAGCTGACTGGACCAACCACCCCTGCAGGGATCCAGATGTTACCACCGAAAGAGAAGAGGGGAAGTGAGAGAGGAAAGGGAAGGCAATTGTGCATTATAGGCCAGTTACCACTGTGAGCAACTAGACCTTAATCCCATGGGGAAAATCTGGGTAATAGAATAGAGCACATGTTCAGAGTTATTCACCCAAGGGTTGAGGAAACTGCAGCATTTGTACACCGATTCCTGTCACTCACTGGTTGAGGACCACTCCCCCTGGGGTGATGAAAGTATTCTTATATATGTGTAGAATGAAGATATACAGATGGCAAATAAGCATATGAAAAGATGCTCAACACCATGTGTCACCAGGCAAATGCAAATTAAAACAACGAGATACCACTACACACCTATTTGAATGGCAAAAATCCAAAAAACCAACAACACGAAATGCTGGTGAGGATATGTAGCAACACATTCCCATAGGTAGTCAGAATGCAAGATAATACGGACATGTTGGGCAATAGTTTGGCAGTTTCTTGCAAAAACCAAACATATTCTTACCATATGTGATCCTGCAATAGCACTCCTTGGTATTTACCTAAACAATTTGAAAACTTACATCCACAAAAACCCACACACAGATGTTTATATCAGTTTTATTAATGATTGCCAAAGCTTGGAAGTAACCAAGAAGTCCTTCAGTAGACGAATGGATAATTAAACTGTGGCACATCCAGGCAAGGGACTATTATTCAGAAATAAAAATGAATGTGTGGTGAAGCCATAAAAAGACATGGAGGAAACTTAAATACACATTGCTAAGTGAACGAAGCCAATCCAAGAAGGTTACATAGTATATGCACCCAACTAGACAACATTTGACAAAAAGCAAAACACTGGAATCACTCAAGAAGCTTTCAAAATTATTGATGCCTGAGTCCCCTACCATGGATTTCTGATTTACTAGGGTAAGGCCTGAGCATTGGGGTTTTTAAAAGCTTTTCATATAACTCAAATGAGAAGCCAAGGCTGAAAATTATGGCCCTAGATGTATGCCTGTAGAACCTTGAATCTCAAAGTGTGGTCTTAGGTCAGCAGTATCACTAGGGAGCTTGTTAGAAATGGCCAAACTTGAGCCCCACCCTGACCTAATAATGAGAATCTGAATTTTTTAAAAATATATATTTTTGTTGATTTCAGAGAGGAAGGGAGAGGAGGAGAGAGAGATAGAAACATCAATGATGAGAGAGAATCATTGATCGGCTGTCTCCTGCATGCCCCCTACTGGGGATCAAGCCCACAACCCAGGCATGTGTCCATGACCAGAATCAAACCAGGGACTCTCCTGTCCGCAGGCCGACACCCTATCCACTGAGCCAAACAAGCTAGCGTGAGAATTCCCAGAGGATTCCTGGGCACAGTAAAGTTTGAAAAGCCCTGAAACGGAGTCCTTCTACCCACCTGACTTCAGAGGACTTGTCACCAGATCTCACCTTTGCCCCACTTGAGCTCCTCCTTCCTAGGATGCCAGGATTTAAGACAAAATGAGGAATTCACTACATCTGCTCTTGCTCCAAAGGGAGTGGTTTTTACCTTCTTCTTTGCAGGCATGAACCTGAAGAGTCTTCTCTTTTTACCCTACCCTGTACTCCTCCAGATCTTCCCAGACTCAGCTGCCATCTTCAGGCACAGCCTTCACTACACCTATTTATTAACACCAAGGCTCCATACTTGAATTCAAGTAAAGACAGGAGGCAGAATCAATGTCTTAGTGGGATTAAAAAAAAACTTTTTCTTTAAAGAAATAAGTTAGCTCCTGGTTTCTCCCTAAATTGCCATAACACAGAGATGTGTTGAGATGGTATTAAAATAGAATCTTATCCACCACAGGGTGGAAAGTGAAAAGTAACATGGAAGGGATGTCTAATGATTTGGAAAAAGAAAAAGATCCACCTGCATTAGTAAAAAAATTATGAGGTGTCTATGACCAGAGAAACCTGAAATGTGCTAATTGAATGCCCTGAGATGCCATTAGCGAGACAGTCCTCCATAACTAACAGCACAACCACATCTGAGCAGAAACCTGAGCTAACAGCAAACAGGGCTGTCTTGATGGCCTAAGAAGGATTCTGAGTGCATGAGTCAGCAGGTAAGGGGCTTTGTGTTCCTCAGGAATCCTCCACAGACAAGAGGGAAATTTTCCTCTGGTTGAGTATGCCATGCCATGGTCAAAACCCAGAGAAAAGACAAGTTTGGTTTTTAGGGAGAACAATAACATCTTTTCATAGGAATATGTGTGTGCACACATGCACTCATACACACACACACACACACACACATTCCAACTCACAACTCTTGCTACTCAAGATGTGCTCCATGAACCAGCAGCATTAGCAACATCTGGCCCCAGCACCACACCTACTGTTTAAGACTGCACATTAACGAGGACCCCACGTTATTTGTAGGCACATCCAAGTTTGAGAAGAATGGCTTTAGACCAGTGGCCAGCAACTTTGGCTGCATACTGGAATCACTCAGAGATTTCAATGTGCAACCAATTTGGAGAACTGTTGATCTAAAATAAAAGTTAAAAATATGCCCTCTTTTTTCCCTTTTAGATTGAGCCTTTTGACCAGTTTAAAAATAGGACAATGATGCATAAGACAAACACTTTAAGACTGCTGTTGGAACACCTGGCTTATAACCCTTTTAAAGACTAGTCTTTTTATGTTTTGGTAATTAATTATCTCCCTATGTATATGCTTCCTGAGACCAAGGACCATGACTTTGTGTCTGCTCTCCCAACAAAATTATTAGTAGAGTCCCTTTTCAATCCCCAAAGTGTTCAGATTGGACAATACTGTCACCCTAAGGAGAGCTGACATTTATTGACCTTTTACCTTAGCTAAGCACTCTGCCAAGCAAATTATTTCATTAAATACTCACAACATGCCTCAGAGATTATGTACCATTATTATTTTCAACTTATATGTGAAGAAACTGAGTATAATAGCTGAAGTTACATGGGTAGTAAACAACAAAATCTAGATCGTAATCTATGAAAATGATCCTAAAAGTCAGAATGCTTAACCACAATGTTTCATCTATTAATTAAAACTTGCAGTTAGAGCAAGATACCAGGGAATCGTCTGTTCTGCTTGGGGAAAAAATGTGTTGGGTAGAAGGTTAGGAGCCAAGGATAGAAAGATAATTTTATAGGCAATGTTAGTTTCTCATCTTTCTCTTCTTTAGTTGGCTTAATCTAATGTATGAGATGAGGTAAAAACATGTATTTCCAGAAGGTGTGTACATATATGTACATGTCCAGAGATATGGGTGGAGAAGAGGTCATGAAGGAGCTGACATGGCATTTGCCATAGAGTACAGAAGGTTCAAGATCCTAACTTTGGCTCTCAAACTTCAGTGAATCAACAAAATGAAGGGAAGTCTTCAGCCATGGCTTCAGACTGAGGCAAGATGGGAACCTCATCAAGCCTGTGTTATTGTTAGAGGGTTGATTCAAAAATAAAAGACCTAAGTTTCAGCTGGTCCCAAACTATGGAGAATCTTATCTACACAAAGCCTCCATTTGCCAATGCAAATCTGGTAATTGGACTCTTAATTACCCTATTTGCACACATAAATGGGGGGTGTGCCTGCAGAGAAATCAGAGCCTACTCTTAAAACTTTGGCCCCAAGCAACGAAATCACATGCTTTTGTCAACAGGAAAATTGGTTAGAATTGTGTTTATTTCTGCTCGTGTTAGGCCACATGTATTTCCACTGCAGCCTGATGTCTACTGAGTTAAAGCTTAGTTAGAAAAAAAAACCCACAAAAAACAATGTCATGCAGAAAACCTAGATCGTAATTGCCAACTATGTGCCAAGAATCCTTTCATTGTATGGAGAATGCAATGTCTGAAAAAGAAAACCTTTTTGCAACTTCATATGCTTGGGCAGACTCAGCAGCCTTATAGTCATAATAAAGACAGAAGGAACTTTTAAAAGAAAACTTTAAACAAAATTTCCAGCATGGATTACCCTCTTGAATAAATGATTTGGGCATTGAATTTTCTCATTTCCCTAGGGCAGGTAAACAGGTGAATTTTCTCTGAATATTTTCTAGCTCAATGGTCTGCAAACTGCAGCCCCTTGAGTGTGGCTCTTCCACAAAATACCACGTGCGGATGCACACGTACAGTGTGATTGAAACTTCGTGGCCACACTCAAGGGGCCAAAGAGCTGCAGGTGGCTCGTGAGCTGCAGTTTGCCAACCACTGTTCTAGCTAGACAGTGAACAATGTCCTTAGGGGGAAAATGTTGTTTGATTTGGAAGCATGTACTGTGAGTATGTCCATCTGGGTTTCCTCTCCATGAATCAAAACGGTCAAGATTTGGCCGTTTCTTGAACTTTGATTTGTATATAAGACCTGGGTTCTAGTCCTGGCTCCAACTCAAACTAGCCACATACTCTTAAGGATTGATTAAATTATTTAGTGGAATAACGGTCAAGGGAAAAGGGACAGCTTGTCAGGGAGAGTCAAGCAGTGTGTTGGGAAGTAGAGGCAGGCCATGGGAGGCCACTAAGGTCTCAAAGGTAAGGGAGGGTGAGCAATAGAGAATGATCAATGGGCTCTGTGATTTGGAGCTCAATAATAACATTATCTTTGTTTTGGTCACCAGATGCTCAAAAAATACTTATTCAGTGAATGACTTAATTATCAGCACCATTTATTGAGCCACTTTGTAGGGAGCACTATGTGAGGAGTTGGAAGTAATCAGGAAAAAAAATGAGACCCTGCCTACAAGGTTATTGAAGAGTAAAAACCCACCAAAGTGCAACAATATCAAATAAGACAGAGTTGAAAGAGTCAATGTGAGAATTAGGGGACAAGATGACCTTTGAATTTCTACATGGCATTAAAACATCTACTATGTATTCCATAGAAGGTTCCCCTACTGCCTGGGGTTTAGGGGCTTAGACTGTGGAAAGACGAGAGCTGGCTTGTCTCTACCATGGCTGTCGTCTCCTCAGGTTCAGCAGATGCCAACCAATGCAGAAGAACTATGCCCACGGGCTGCCCCACCTTAACACAATGCAAACCAGAGAACTATGAAATCAGTCCTTTTCTGATGAGTTAGTTACACTGATTAAATTAGATCATTGAAGTAAAGGTTTATAATATAGAATCCTTGACTCAATGTAGTAGTAGTTCACCCTTAGCTCTCCTTATCCAAACCTCTCTGTACATCAAAGGTTAATGGATATGTAATGAGATTTCAGAATGCTGAACCCCGAACTTTACAGAAATAACTATTTCTCCCCAAATCTGGTTTTTGCCCATCTGCTTTATTTGGCTAATGACAAATATCAATTAGAATTAAATTCCCCATTTCTGCTTTCTAGATTCATTGAGTATCAGGGAAGTTCAAGATGGATTTTGTTCAACATTTGCACAAATCAGGTTGTCAGTCAAATTTGTCCAGGAAAACAAAACTTTACTATAGAAGTCACTGCCATGTTCTACCTCAAGCACTTACCAAAGTCAGATCTCATCATAAGCAGAAAAAAAATGCAACACTAATTACTCACTAAAAAATTATTGAGTATCTGCTATGTTCCAGGACAAGAAAAATGCTAGAGATAAGGGAAGAGAAAAGACAAACATTCTTCCATCCTCATGAAGTTTATAATCCAACAGAGACCGAGGGCCAGGCTATTTTGTACAAAACTGTACACAACTGAACTCCTTATGACTAAAATTTTACTCAAGAATAGAGATCAAACTAACGTTTGTGTGGTAGTATCTTCATTGTTCTGAACAAGGTTGTAAAATATATGGGAAATGGCCCATAGCATTTGAAAGTGTCACTTTTGAATAATTTACTTCTTGATTTTTTTCTAAAATTCAAAGATGAATAATACCCATATTCCATCCAGGACATTTAAGTTAATGGGCAGATAGGCATATAATACACAAAACATGAGCAGTGCCTGGCACAAAGTAAGAAGCTCAATAATGAAAACAAAGCTTTTTATTACTGCTTACTAAGCATAGAGAGGTGTTCGGCACTACAATGGGCCTCTGGGACAAAGATTAAACCACCTGCTTCAAGTTATGCTGATGAAAAGGACTTATGACAGAAGACTCAGAGCCAGACCATTTGGATGGTTCTACTCTGCTCAACTGTGAGCCTACCAGTTATAGGATCATGACTTTAACTTCTCTGAGCCTTCATTTCCTTGTCTATTAGAATAAAATTAGAGAATAAGAATACGCACCCCCCCTCCAGCTGTTGTGATGTTTACATACAATAATAAATCTTAATGTAGTGAGAAAATATGTTGTGTAAATGTGCAAGTTGTTATTATGACGCAGCAGGACTAATGCTGAGTCCCTTTTACATCTATTAGGCCATCTCCCAAGACCTGGGCTCTCAGTGTTCACAAGGGAGGAGCTGAGTTCCCACATCAAATGTGCCCTCCCTGCCTCCTTTAGCTTGCTCTGTTGTCCCCAACCAATGTAAATCCAACATCCATCATTCCGATGAAATGTAATCTAAGGTTGTGGATTACTCCCATTTGGAAGCTTGAGCTTAAATGTGGGTAATTTTGTACTCATTCTACACTCCCCAATTCCCACTCCCTCTATCTCACCCAACAATTTGGTTTAATTCTTCTGGGGTTAAAATTGATCTGATCCCTAAAAGCTCTCTCTTGTTGCATTCTTTTTTTCTCTTTCTCTCTCAGGGTTCATAGCAGAACTGGTGCTCAATATTACAGTGAACAAAAGGAAAACGAATCATCCTTTTGGGTGATGATGTTTGGTAAAGTTATTTCCCACATTGTTTGGTGCAACCTTCTCATGCTTTCTGATATTTCACAACTAGTATCCAACATTAGCCAGGGGGCAATTCATTTGTTCTAATCAAATCTGTTGAGAGTTCAGACTACTACATTGATAAGTGTTGGGGACACTTATCAAGAGTGAGCAAAAATATACTTGTCTGTTGTCATGGAGTTTAAGGTCTATTTGTTATGCATTGTAAATAAGGACATTATCAATTGTAAATGAAGACACACACAAAAATATCAGCAGTCAGCTTGGAATTCAGTGATAATACACAGATACAGCTGTGCGTATGGCCAGAATCCATTCCAGTCAGTCGTTAGGCCATAACTTTCAGAAATTAATTTTTATTATCATTTGTAACCGAGTATAAACTTTTAAATTAAAAATGTCTACTGCAAAATAGTTTTTTTTTTAAACACCACCACTGATGTAGTCACCTGTAAATAGAGTGTTTTTAGTGTTTTGATTTACACTATTAGATATAAGATGACTTCTCAGCAGAATGGCCAGTGCCAGTCTCTTGCTGAACACAGGTTGCAATGCAAATGCAGATTCATGTCCATTGCAAATGTACCCACATAGATAATCTCCATGACAAGGACAAAGCCCCATGGCCTTTGACTGGTTCAAGGGAGCCTGATTCTATTTCTCTAGGTACTTACTTTGTCAGTTAACCCCAAAGTTGAAGAAAAGTTTCATATGTAAGAGAGCATGTGAAGGCCCTGAGAAGTCCTGCAATTAAAAAATCTATTTGATGTGTAACCCAGCCCTCCCCACTTTCATGTCACCATTTTTCTAAAACTCACATATAAATATCCTGAAAAATAATATTCTAGGGAAGATATTTTTTGGAATACTCTGGTTTAACTTATTCAGAACCCACTCTGGTAGGTGTTTTCTTTAATTGGCCTCATAGGAACTTTATAAATGTATAGAGTTGTTCTAAGTCCATTTTGATCAATGATGTCATCGGCTGAACGGACAATCAAAATTCTATTTTGTCTTTCAATAGAGAAAGCAATGAAGATGAGGGCAATAAGAGTGGCTCTTCACCAACAGAAACAGCCAGAGAATGGCACTACCTGAGTACAAACAGGGGCCTGCAGAGAATTCATCCCACAAGCTGACACACAATTCATTTTTTATACCTTCTATTTCATATTTATTTTCCTTGTGCTTCTCTTTGCTTTGGCAATCTTAGATACATTTCTACTTTTCCAAGATTGCCTGCAGTGAAGTCCTGTCCCCAGAGATTGTTTTTTATTAGTCTCTTAAGCAAGTTATACAATTCAAATCACCTCTCCCTGTCCACCCATCTGCTTGTTTTTGCTTTTCTTCCTCTCTGCTGGATTCGGTGTAGAAATCCTCTATGCCTCCTCTCTCCCCTCCCTGTCCACTGCCCTAAACTCTCCCCCACCGTTCTGTCTATCCTCTCTGTCAGGGTCCAGGGGCCCCTTCTGTTCAGATGGCTCTGGGCCCACCTGTACCAGCCCCATCTGTCAGCAAAGCAGCCCCAGCATCCCATAAACCTGGTGGAGGAAATTCTCCTCTGAAGAATTGACGTCACTAGGTGTTCTCCTGAGAGTTGTGCCCTGAAAATGTAGCTACATTGAGGAAGAATAAAGAGCAGTTTAGCGTGGAATAGAGGCGTTCAGACCACTAGCATTAATAAAATACTTCTCACACACAGAATCACATTTCAGTTTTCTGTTTTAGACATTAACATCCACCAAAATATTAAAGGGAAATAGAAATGGAAAAATAATATCTTCAGGCTAGCTAGAAATTTTAAAATATTCATATTTTAATGCATTAGAAGATCAAGTGAATAAAACCTATTTTCTAAAGCTAGCATGACCAACATATTTGCAAGATTATCTGCACTCGTTCTTCCAATTTGAGTAATGTAGCAATCTTTTTTTTTTTTTTTTTTGAAGAAATCATTCAGTTTTAGTTTTTGGGCACTATTTTTTTTTTTTTTAAATCAAGGACTCGACCCTCAAAGAAAGCATTTCCTTGAAAGAAACATTTATTTCTAATATTTAAAATCTCCAGTTTTCTATAAAACATATATACAGAGAAAAAGGAAGGTGTACAGTCGAATAATACAGTAAGGGTTGGCTATTTTTCCCCATGTGAAATTTGATTCATATTTAACCTAGATTTGTGTGCTGAGTTAGAGGCTAAAGTGCCAATAGGGGAACAGAATGGTCACAGTCAGCCACTGGAGAGAGTACTTGGTGCCAGGACTGAACAAGGTCTAAAAATTGTGGATGGCACCTGAAACTCATACAGCAGAGCCCCCGGACCTCCAAGCTGGCCTCGCGGTTCTGATGTTCCCTTGCCCGTTTCCTGTGTTTGCGAGCAGCACTGCAGCGACCCTGTTTATCTGGCCCCTGCACAACATTGTCAAGACACATTTCCATTTTCCAAGTGACTGCTGCCACTGGGCTGCAGTCTGTGCTCATTTCTCGAGTAGCTAAACCCTTTGACACTGTGGTTTTTAATTAAAATTACATTAAAGTTAATCAACCAGAAAGAGGCTGCTGTAGAAGGCAGGTTTGATTGCAACCTGCAAAGGGCACGGAGGCTGCCAACTTGCTAAAGATGTGCCTGCAGATGCCAATCTGCCTGCGTGAGCCCCACGGTTACAGAGCTGCTGAGGAGAGGTCGGTTTGGCTTGCATTTTCCCGGGGACTGTCGGGAAAAAAATCGTGATGGCAGTAGCATGGCCCCTCCAACCTGCACTGTCTCCGCATTTCTGCTACTGCCCCAAACCACTGAGGGCGAAACTGTCACATCCCAACTGTTTCATCTTCAGATCCAGTTAGGCTCAAGCAGGAGTCACTAGGTTTGCTGTTGGGGAGGCTACAGACACTCTCAGATGATCCTCGCCTGTTCTGTAGGCTGGTTTCTGGCATCTGGTGCTGTGTTTGGTTTTCTTTTGTTTTGAAGGGACAGAGGAAATATTTGAATGCTTCAGGGTTCTTTGTTCCTCTCCAGGGTCTTTCCCAAGGGCTTCACTGGAAAATGACTACACACAGCTTAGCATTCGGAACCAAGGGACTATCAAATTAGAATTCACATCTAAGATTATTAGCTATGTCACACTTACTAAATGTTGTAGTGGTACTGAGTCTAAAATTTACATTTATTTCTGTTCTGCTCTTATATGATTACTTTACTTAATATATTCAGGCCTTGACAAAGTACCTGGCACTGGGTAAGAAATTGATTAGTTTTGGATAAGTGAATTTTGATGAATAAATGAATGAATAAATGCATGAAGAAAGGAGTGCACTGTCCACAGGAACTAATACTATCTATGCTTTTCCCCCTAAAGCTACAAAACCAACATTAGTACAAAAATCCAGGTATCATTTCTCCTCAGTGCCGACTCAGATCTATTGATAACTGCTGCCTAAATCACTTTGTTGAGAAGGATTCTGAAGCTGTATCCAAGTAACTGAGCAAACAGTGATCTCTGGTAAGGGCTTTGAATCTATCCTGTTCTAAGAGTTGGGAAGAAATGTTAATATTATATCAGCCCTGGCAGTGTGGCTCAATTGGTTGGAGTGTCATCCCATACAACCAAAATGTGGCAGGTTCGATTCCCGGTCAGGGCACATACCTAGGTTGCAGGTTTGATCCCCAGTTGGGGTGCGTACAGGAGGCATCCAATATTTCTCTTTCACATTAATGTTTCTCTCTCTCTCTCTTTCCCTTCTTCTCTCTCTAATATCAATATAAACATATCCTTGGGTAAGGATTATAAAAAAAAAAAAAAAAGAGTATGTCAGAATTCTATGGTTGCTTGAAAGTACGTAAACAAAGCTTCCTTCCTTCATTTACAAGGAAAGATGTTTTATTTTCTATATCCTTGAGTGGCTTCCTGAGTCCATCGGCTAATTCTAACAAGCCATTGGTCCTGCAATTGCTATATTCGTCTGTGCATAACCATGTCATATGCCAGGTATACCTGAGTACTGTGATTCTTGAGGCAGGAAGACCCCTGCACATTCTAGCTGTGAATATTAATGATTGGCAAAGTGTCCCCTGATAAATACCTACTAATAAAAAATGGAATTTTGTTCTTTGAAAAAGTTAATTCTGTTTTCTACAATGAGATCTAAGAGGAAGTCTTCTAGGGAGAGAATGCATCCTTCAAATATTTTTTTTTTCTCTAATAGAAGGAGAAATACGCCTGCAAGGACTTAATTTTGACTCTCTGACCATGAATGGAGTAGCCAGGATGACTGGAGCTATAGCAGCCATCATGTGACCATAAGGCACAAACACCAAGACAAAAAAAAAAAAAGCAAACTCTAAGAATGGTAAAACAGAAGGATTGGAAAAAACGGATCTTTGAAGACATTTTGAAATGCTCTAGATTCATTTTTATATAAACCTAGAGGCCCAGTGCACAACATTCGTGCACGGTAGAGTCCCTAACGGCTGCCAGCTGAGGCCTTCCTTCATTCCACGGTGCCCCCTGGTGGTCAGTGCACATCATAGCGAGCGATCGAACTCCTGGTGGGTTGAACTCCCGAGGGGACACTTTGCATATTAGGCATATATATATATATATATATATATATATATATATATATAGAGAGAGAGAGAGAGAGAGAGAGAGAGAGAGAGAGAGAGATAACTAAGCATTATAGTGTTTAAACCATTATTAGTTGGGGAATTTTTTACTTGCGGCTAAAAGCTTTCTAATTGATGCAGTGTCTGGTTTTCCAACAAAGAAAGTCTCCAAATCCATAACCTACTTCATTTCTCTCACTTTAGTATTTTAATCATACATTTTTGGGGTCACAGTACATCAAAAATCTCTCTATTCCTTATAGAAGTCCCTCGTGGAGGAAGCTATCAAAGGTTAGCTTCTCTTACCTGGGCAGACTTTGGAGCACTGTCTCTCTATGGGCCTCTAGAAGACCTCCACAAAACTATCCAGTCAATCCTTATGTGTTTTCTCTTCTAGTTTCAAGTTAAGCAGAAGTTCTCTTGTCCAATAGCAAATAATTTTCTCAAGAGAAAATTAATTGATTTCTCTTATGTGAATGGACCAATTAAACTATTTCCTGAATTTTGAAAAAAAGGCAAAGAACAGGCTGAGAACTAGGGCTAATCAGGTAGGCAGGCTGAAGATTCTTGTAGGAGAGAAGGCAGATGAGATTGAGGCTGTCATCAGCCACCTCTGCTATCCCCATGCCTGTACCAGGAAAGATCTCGAATCCTGCTACTAATCACATATGCCAGCCATAAGAATCATCTGGAAAGCTGGCAAATTTTGAAACCTAAACTAACATACTGAACTTTTAAATATCCACCTAGCCCACCTGGTGTTGCCCAGTGGTTGAGCATCGACCCAGGAACCAAGAGGTCACTGGTTCAATTCCCAGTCAGGTCACATGCTCCGGTTTCCGGGCTTGATCCTCAGCAGGGGGCTTGCAGGAAGCAGCCGATTGATTTATCTGTCTCTCTATCTCTCTCTCTTCCTCTCTTTCTAAATATCAATATAAGCATATTTTTAAAAATATCCACTTCTAGGCTTTTCACAAGAGACACCCCTCAGGAATGAAGATACAGAAAAACTGAAATTAAAAGAATGTACTACAAAAAACAGACCATACAAATCCTAAGCCAAAAGAGCCAAACTAGCTACATGAGCAGGATGCTGTTAGGAATTCAATTGGAGTGCTCAGGTATGATCTATACTAGTATTCTATCTCTAGGGAGACCACTGCATGCCTTCCAATGGTTGGAGCAATAGGCAGTGTTTGCTTTGGGAATGGCCTTTTCCATGCTTTGACCCTGGAGGAGGTTTGAAGCTCCAGTTAGCCAGTTGAGAAGGGAAGAAGGGACACAGAAACAGAACTGTTCTTTCCTCCCTGAAGGGAGGTGGCCTATCTATCTGCAACTGCCCCAGCTGTTGGTGGAGAGGTTGAGGGAACAGGGAAAACTCTTTTTTGTCTGTTGTGTTTTTACAGTATCAATACAGAGCTTTATTCTATATCATGAAGCTTTTTTTTCCAATTACAGTTTATATTTCATATTATTTTGCATTAGTTTCAGGTGTTGCTAGGCAATCATATACTTCACAAAGTGTTCCCCCCCAATATTTCAAGTACCCACCTGGCACCAAACATAGTCACTATGCTGTACTTTCCATCCCTGTGACTATTTTGTGACTACCAATTTATAGTTCTTATTTCTTTCACCTTTACACCCAGCCCCTCAAAAGCCCCTCCCCTCGGTCAACCATCAGTCTGTTCTCCATATCTAAAATCTGAAAAAAACTCTTGATTTTGATGGAAATTGAAATACAGATTAAAACACAGCACAAGGAAAAAATACCTGACACTATAAACAGAGTCCAAAAACATTCAATGGTGTAAAATACAGAGTTGCATTACTGGGATGTTAATATTATGACGAGGGTGAGCCTGACTGGCTAACCTGTTGAGAGTTCTGTGGGTTTGGGAGCCACTTCCCAATTGTGGCACATCTGAATGTGTGTGATTGCACAGCACTTGTGGGGTGTCACAGTTTGGATTCTCTAGAATAGTAGATGCGATGACAGCCAAAATCAATAGCCCCATGTCACACTTCTGAAACCCTATGACATCTGCAAGAGCAAAGATCCCACACGCAGCATGATGGCGGCAATCAGGGCTAGTACTTGTGCTCATAAGCGTATATAGAATCCTAAACTGAATGATAAAAAGCACACGTGACACAGAGATCATTCATGAAAATTCATCATAATCTAGTCCATAAAGCAAGTCTCAACATTTTCTGATGCCAGGTTCCAGAGAGATCATTTTCTCTAACCACAAGGCAACAGAGGTTAAAAGTAAGAAATCTTTTTTTAATCTAAAAAGCCAACATATTTACACAATTAAAAATGCATTTCTACTTAACTCATGAGTCAAAGAAGAAACCATGATGGAAATCAGACAAGCCATTATGGACCATTAAAACCAATGCCTTCAGATTAAAAATGAGGAGACCAAGACCCACAGTCAAGTAGTTTGCTATCAATGCATGTTGATAGCACATAAGGGAGCAGCAGAGTGTGGTTGAGAGTACAAAGAGTGAGGGCACAGGCTATGGGGTCAGGTTTCTTCTCCTCCGTCATCTACTAACAGCTGCCAGTGATCCTGACAGAGCCAAGTTTTAAACCCAGGTTCAAATGAGAGAGGAGGGAGGTGGGGGGCAGAGAATGCAGAGCAGAAGCCACGAGGAGCTACTGGAGTGAAGTGGACCAAGGCAAGGCAAGGCAAGGCAGATGGCCGTAAACTGGAAGGGAGCATGCACCAGGTCACTCATGGGAACCATGAGGATCCAACAACAGGACAAAACAGCGCAGCCGCAAGTCTGGTAGCACCAACACCAGCCCTGGGAATGGTGGGGGCAATCTACATTCTGGCCCTCCAGGAAAATTTAACATGAAGCCTTCCTATGGGATTTATTTTTAATATTTGTGAAAATGCAAACTTCTTTAGCAAAGAAACCTCTCTCACATAACACCACATACAGTATGTTCCCTGTGTTAATTGGCTTATTTGTAAATTCAGTTCACAACTATTTCTGGAGCCCCTACTATGGGCTAGAAATGATGTTAGGGGCATAGAACTCAATGCTATTGCTCAATTAGCATCATCCTCCAAAAAAATCTTTGCAGCCAATCAGACAAAAATAACAAGTAACATTAGGGCTATATTAGTTACCTATTGCCACAATAATACTGTGTAACAAGCAACCACCAAACCTCAGTGGCATCCAAGGATAGGCATTTGTTTTGCTCACCAATCTATGAGTTGGCTGGGTGGTTCTGGTGCTGGGCCCCAGGTTCAGCTGGTCTCAAATGGGCTTGCTCATGCATCTGCACTTAGCTGGCAGGTGGGCAGGTCTGGGAGGTTCTTGAGTGGGAGGACTCAGCTTGCTCCAGGTGGCCAGTAGGCTGCTGTTGGCAGGGTGAGGGGTCTGAGGGAAAACAGAAGTCCACAACGCTCAGTGTCAGAACCTGCATATTGTCCCTTTTTCTGTGCTCTATTGGCCAAAGCAAGTCACAAGTTCGGCCCAGCCTCCTTGGGTGGGGGAAATAAAACCTACCTCTTGTTGAAAGCAGCCCAAAGGCACACAGCAAAGAACAAAAAAAGAGGGAGGGATGGAGAATTTGGAAACATTTTTGTAATCCATGTAAGGAGGCTGAATGGATTCTTTGGCAGAAGCTATGGCTGGGATGGATTAGAATGAAAAGGGATGTGTGTCTTGTTAGAAGAGACTATATATCCTTTAAAAGCAGCGTGTGTTTTTCTCTTTAAAGGAATTCATATCTTCCAATAAGGATGGGGTACAAAAGACCAATTGATATATGAAATAATTGATGAGGGAACATAAAAACAATTGCTGAGGTTACATGAACTAGAACAAATCTAATGTTATTCTTTTATTTTATTTTTTAAGAACAAATCTAATTTTAGATCAGAACATTTGAATCAAATTATTCAGCATAGGAAGACAGCATGTCTAATACTCAACTTGTTTTGGTTTGGTATACAACAAAATATTGACAAATTAATCAAAGTCCATGGCCACAACATTTAATAGTAGGAGCCTTTTAAGTACCATTCCTTCCAGTACATAAAAAAAAGAAAAAATGAAGGTTCTACTTTTTGATGGGGAATCTGAATGATATAAAAAGGCTGGAATATTACAATGCATCTCATCCAGTCTTTATGAATGTAAGCCCTTTTATGTATTGTATGTTTAGCACAAAAACAGAGAGCATTTATTACAGCATGAGAGAGTAGACTCAGTAGAGGTAAAAATCCTTACAAGGGTAGAAAAGCATAAGAGATGTAATGTTACTTTTAGCACACTGAAAGCTATATTATAAACAAATCTTGAAGATGCCATCAACCATCATCTGTCCAAGAACCAGGATTCCAGAGGATCCTCCTGTACCTTTTTTAAAAAGCACATTTTAACTGATCCAATAATACATTTAAACCTTCTGATAACCGAGGTTTGTGGTTTGAGGAACAAATTAGAACATGTTTATATTTACAGCAATAAAACAACACATCATGAAGTTTGCTTAAATTCTTGCACATCTGTTGAAACTTTGCTCCACTCCACACCTGCAAGAAATAAAAGCTATGGAATAAGATATATATATATATATATATATATATATATATATGTATATATATATATATATATGAAGTGCTGATGCAACTCTTTTTCAGAGACAACAGTAAACAGTAAACTGTATTATTGACAGAACCAGAAACTTAATTGAAAATCCTGTTAATACTGGTGTTAATAAACCTGGCATATTTTCAATTTAGATTGACACCATTCAAACTGACACTTCTCCTCAGTAATAAAACATATAACAAAATCTGGATGAGAACACTGACTATCTAATTTAAGCTTTTATTACTTGAAAATAATGGAGTCTATTACAGATGTTCCATGATCGAATTTTTTTTTTTCTTCATAAAAATGTTCTACTTAGGAAGCCAAGATGAAATAATGGCAAATAATACTATTTACCTCCTGGCTAGAAAATAATTGCTAACACACTTATCCACGGTATTAAAATTTTAAATAACGAAGTGAATTTACTTCTTTAAGGAATGGTATGTGTACTGTTAGAATTTCAAAATTGAATGATTGATTTATTATTACTTTTACTCCGGTCCTTTAGCCAATATTTACTGAGTTCCTATTATGTGTCAGGTATTCTTGTAGGGGTTGGAAAATATGGAACAAGACATACCAAGATGCCACTTTCATGTAGTTTACATTTAAGTGGGGTTTGTTTTTTTATCAGCATTTAATGAGCCTTATTAAAGAACTACTGGAACACTATAGTGACACAAAAGCTTCTTGAAAAACTATGATGACCTAAAATAAAATTTGTGATAAAGCTTCAAGTATTTCTAGAGAGTTCTATCAGAGAAAATAGTATCAGTTAGCACCTACTCACCCTTCCAAAATGACACAAGAATGTCTTTAAACCTCCTCGTCATCCCCACTCCACATACACACACATACACACACACCATACCACCACCAATTCTTTTATTTTCAGGACAAAGTAACTACCTAGGGCTTCTGGGTTGAGATAAGGAGAGGATGGCTTATATTTTCAGAGCTGGCACTACTTTCCGGCCTCTGTGTTCTAGAAGTTTCTTCGGTTCCACTCATTTCACTACATAGAACTCAATCCTTTCTTATTTTCCACAACCATCATGCACATCATTTCCTAAAATTCTTCCTGTGTTTCACTGCTCTCAAGGGACACGGGTCTACTTTCTATGGAGCACACTAAGCCAACTCCTTCCTCAAGGACCATTACACCTGCTGATGCATCTGCTTAGAACACTGTTCTTCCAGGTACCTGCAGAGATGGCACCCTCACTAATCATTACAATTCTGTGGCACACCAATCTGGCAAAAAATAAAAAGGTCTAAATTTTGATTCATTCACACCGTACGGCTATCGTGTTGCCTGTTACCACTTTCCTTTCCTTTTTTTACTATTTAAGAGAAAAGAGGTCAGTGTCCCTGACCAAATAGTTAGGTTTTGCACGTGTTTTAAACATTCTTGTGGCACATGCGTTGTAAATCGCTGCTTTATGTCATTGCAGGTCAGCCAGGGGCACTGTTTCATGTCACCTTCCTCTGGAACTCACCACACCAAAACTTGCTGGGCTTATAGCAGAAGGAATTGAGCTCTCAGGTCTTACACTAGCAGTTAAATGCTCTCGCCTGGAAGTGACACAAGGTACAGTACTCCCCCAGTAATATGTTCTAAGACCCCCGGTGGATGCCTGAAACTGGAGAGTATCAAACCCTACACATACTATGTTATTTCCTATACATACCCCTATGGTCAAGTTCAACTTACAAATTAGGCACAGAGATTAACAATGACTAATAATAAAGTAGAAGAATTAGCCCCAGCTGGTTTGGTTTAGTGGCTATCAGCCTGTGGACTGAAGGGTCCCGGGTTCAATTCTGGTCAAGGTCAGGTACCTCGGTTGCAGGCTCCTCCCCAGCCCGGGCCCTGGTCCTGGTTGGAACTCATGCAGGAGACAACCAATTGATGTGTTTCTCTGACATCGATGTTTCTCTCTATCTTTCCCTCTCTCTTCCACTCTCTAAAAATCAGTGGGAAAATATCCTCAGGTGAGGATTAAAACAAACAACAACAAAAAACTAGAAGAATTATAGCAATACACTGCAATAAAAGTTATGTGAATGTGGTCTCTCGCTCTCAAAACACCTTATTGTACTCACCTTGTCATTTAAAGGTTCTCGTCGGTGCATCTGAATTGCCAACGTCCCTACCCTTGCGCTTTGTGGTCCTTATTAACCACAACGGTAAAATCAGGGTGACCTGAACACAAGCACCGCGATATTATAGCAGCTGAGCCGATAACAGAGCCAGATCCCAAGAAACTAACCACCAGCCTGGAGACACTGGGCAAGGAATCGCCTCTCGCGAGTGATGGCGCGAGATTTTATCCCGCTACTTAGAGGAGCACGAGATTTCATCACGCTACTTAGAACAAACAACGCGAGATTTCATCATGCCACTCAGAGCGGCGCAAGATTTTAGCACGCGACTTAGTGGAGCGGGAGATTTTATCACGCGACTTAGAACAAACAACGCGAGATTTTGTCACTACTCAGAACGCTGCGCCATTTACAAACATGAATTGTTTGTTTCTGGAATTTTGCATTTAATGTTTTCGAACCTCAGTTGACCTCGGGTAACCGAAGCCATAGAAAGTGAAACTGTGGGTAAAGAGGAACAACTTTCTGTACATTTAACATCCCCTGCGCCACCAAAGGAAGTCAGGGAAGGCAAACTCACCATTGTCCTGAAGATGACAGGTTGAAAATATTTGGTGAATAGCACCAAAGACTTGTGTGGTGACTGAACATTGGTCCCAGAGATAATCAGAGCCTACTCCCTGAACCTGTGAATGTCACCTTATTGAAGAGAGCCTTTGCGGAGGTGATTAAGTATCTGGAGCTGGGGAGATTGTCCTGTATTATCCAGGTAGGCCCCCAATGACACCGAGTGAATCTGTATGACAGATTGATGATAAATATTTATTTGGTGTTTGTCCTTGTTCCTGGCAGAGAGCTCCTAAAACTCTTGGAATTTTCTGTGAGAAGAGCAATAAATGTGTCTTTGGTAACAGTGATGAGGCGACTTTTGGAAATCCATTTACCTAGGGATCGGGGCTGGTTGCAGGAGCCAACCTTGTGCTTGAGCTTTATTCCATACCGTGCAGCTTTTTTTGTTTTAATTACAGTTTACGTTCCATATTATTTTGCATTCGTTTCAGGTGTAGTTAGGCAATCATATACTTCACAAAGGGAGGGGGTGTTTCCACTTCCCAGGACAGGAGAGGGGCTGTAGATTAAGTTCGATCACCCATAACCAATGAGTTATATCAATCATGACTATTTAATAAAGCTTCCATAAAAACCCAAAGAGACAGAGTTTGGAGAGCTTCTGGGTTGGTGAAGAACATATGGAGGTGCTGGGAGAGGAAGTGGAAGCTCAGCAACCCTTCCCATATATCTTGCCCTATGTGTCTTTTCCATCTGGCTGTTCCTGAGTCATATCCTTTTATTAGTATAGATGGGTGATCTAATAAGTAATACCTGTTTCTGAGTTCTGTGAGCCACTCTAGCAAATTAATCAAACCCAAGCTGGGTCTAATCAGAAGCACAGAGGACAACCTGAATGTGTAATTAGCATCTGAAGTGTGTGTGTGGGGGGGGGGAGGTGGGCACAGTAGTCTTGTAGGACTAAGCCCTTATCCTATGGGATCTGATGCTATCTCCAGGTAGATAGTGTCAGAATTGACTTGAGTTGCAGGACACCCTAGTTTCAGAGAATTGCTTGTTGCTATGGAGAAAGAAAAAAAACACATTGAAATTGGTGTCAAAACCATAGAGGCTGATAGAGTTTTGACATAGAACAGAAGGAAGCAATGTGACCATGGAGGCAGAGACTGGAGTGATGCAGCCACAAGTCAAGGGGTGCAGGTAGCCAGAGAAGCTGGAAGAGGCAAGAAACAATTTCCCCTAGAGCAGTGGTTCTCAACCTTCTGGCCCTTTAAATACAGTTCCTCATGTTGTGACCCAACCATAAAATTATTTTCGTTGTTACTTCATAACTGTAATGTTGCTACTGTTATGAACCATAATGTAAATATCTGATATGCAGGATGGTCTTAGGCAACCCCTGTGAAAGGGTCGTTCGACTGCCAAAGGGGTCGCGACCCACAGGTTGAGAACCGCTGCCCTAGAGACTCAAGAGGGAGTAATGCCCTGCTAACACCTTGATCCCTGCCCAGGGACACTGATTTTAGACTTCCGGCCTCCAGAACTGAGAGGGAATGCATTACGTTCAGAATGTTAGAAAATTCTGAATAAAAGCCACAGTGCTGTCTTTGTTAAAAATAAAATACAGTGGTCCAGGGGGGCGCAGAACTGTGAGGAAATGCATTTCTGTTGTGCAACCTCTATCATGATGAGAGGGGTTTGCTCTAGGGAAGGCAAAGTGGGAAGTGGCTGCTGGAGAGGCACTGAGCATTTGCCACAAATTGCTACTACTACTGAACATATGTAGTTATTCAGTATATGCTTTTTAATAAAGCATTAAGGTTGAGAATGATTGTCAGCCCCCACTAAAATGTAATATTTAAGGTTTTTGTTCCTTATGTTTCTGTCACTTCTTCTGACAGCCTTGATCCTACAATGGCTCCGACATTGTAACAAACAAGCTTTGGAAATTGACCAAGAAACACTGGATTGCTTTCAGGGTGAAGTGATGGCATTTAATTTTCTCACCTGGAAAGAATGACAACTCCAGGAGAGACCATTTCTCCTTGTATTACTGATTGGTCCACCGACAACCTTTAGGCCAAAGCTGTGAATATATATTTTCTGTCAGCCTCCTGTGTGTGGACTTAGGAACAGGCCTGAGCCCGAAACTCCTCTTGTCCAGGGAAACTGCAAGGCCAGCCCCAGACTCCTCATGTGGTCTCTCCGGGGGCAGTAAAGCAGCAGTTCCATTACTGTCGTCCAAATGGCAAATGAGAAGTGATGGTTTGAGTGTACGGCCCTGTCTGGAAAAGAAGAGGAAGAGGCAGCGCTTCTGACAGAGCTGTTCACACCTTCCCTGCACAGCTGGGAGACCTTTGCTGGATTCCCCACATTGGCTGCTTTCTGGCACTTAGGTAAGTTAAAAACCCTGAGAGCCTCCAAGGTAAACTGGATTTCTATCATACACATTTAGCAGCTAAATCACCAAAAGTCACTTTCAGATATTCATGCAAAGCTGCATCTTTACCCAAGGTCAAAAGTTCAATAGAAGTTAGGGAAAAGGGAATTGTGGACAGGAGGCAAGGAAAGAAAGAGAAAGTATTGATAGATTATCTCTGTTTCAACGCTGCATTCTTTTTGAGTGAGTTCGTGCTCAGGAATGCAGGTAAACGATAGTTCTGGAATAAATTGTGTGGAATATATTGTTGAAGGATAGACATACATAATATTTCTTTGTATGTTGATTTCCACTCTTGCCACCTTATTGAGTGAATGGCAAGCAGGTTAGGAAGGCCAGAGAAGCTATGAAATTTGTATCAAGAATTTGAAATGTGCTGAAACCGGTTTGGCTCAGTGGATAGAGCATCAGCCTGCGGACTGAGAGGTCCCGGGTTCGATTACGGTCAAGGGCATGTACCTGGGTTGTGGGCACATCCCCGGTGGGGGATGTGCAAGAGGCAGCTGATCGATGTTTCTCTCTCATCGATGTTTCTAACTCTCTCTGTCTCTCTCCCTTCCCCTCTGTGAAAAATCAATAAAATATATTTTTTAAAAAAAGAATTTGAAGTGTATTAAGCAAATAACCCGCATGTTTGAATACTTTCTTCACTACACCTATATTCAGTAGGTTGGTCTGCCTCCCTCAGTAGCTGTCAACTGATTTTATGCAAAAGTTATATCTAAAATCTGTTTAAACCAAAATCTGTTCGGTAGCAAAATATCTGGTGTCATTATGGCTTTGGTCAAAGCTATCTTAATCAAATGTCTGCGAGATTTTTAATGAATAGTTTTTTAATCCTGTGTGATTTGGATAGAGATATATAGAAAAACTAAAACAGAACCTTAGAATATAAAAGACTAGAATCTAGCCCCACATTTTCTGGCTCTTAGTCTCTATAATCCTTATAATTTCCAATGAGATACAAGTCCTAGGGGCATCTTTCCTTGTAACCAGTTTTTGTTTCCAGTTCCTGAAACAGCTCCAGATCAATAAATGTGAAATAGGTGTCTTATTCATGACAAGCTCTTTCCAACCACATCTGAGTTTATGGTAATGGATTGATTTTTTTGGAAATTACCCAGATAACCACATGATAGGGGTTGGTTGCTAGGAAAAATGTTATTGTGATTACAGGGTAATAACTTTCAGCTCTACCTTTCCCTTACCTCCTGGGAAGTGGGAGGGCCTGAAAGTTGAGTCAATCACCAATGGCCAGTGATTTAATCAGTCATGCCTACATAATGAAGCCTTCATAAAAAACTCCAAAGGATAGTGTTCAGAGAGTTTTAAGAGAGCAAACACATGGGAGGTGCTGGGTGGTTGGTGTACCTGTAAAAGGCATGGAAGTTCCATGCTGCTTCCCCCACAGCTTGCCCTATGCATCTCTTCCATCTGGCTGTTCCCAAGCTGTATTCTTTTATAATAAACCAACGGTCTCATAAGTAAACTGTCTTCATGAGTTCTGTAAGGTACTCTGGTAAATGATTGAACCTGAGGAGGAGGTTGTGGGAACCTCCAGTTTGTGGTCAATCAGTCAGAAGCACAGATGACAGTCTGGACTTGTGACATTCAGTTAGTCTTGTGGGACTGAGCCCTTAATCTGTGGGATATGACACTATCTCTATTAGATAAATTTTGTTGAATTGTAGGACATACACTGGCATCTGAGAATTAGTTGGTGTGGAGTGAAAACCTATACATTTGTTGACAAGAAGTGAGGTATTTTGTGAGTATCGTGTTCTTAGTGTACGAGAAGGAAAAAACAGAGAATTGTTTCCTTAAAACACCATATATCTCATAACTATTACATTCTGACATGTCACTTAAGATATGCTATTACTCAAAATAATTCTTTCTGTTATCTACATTAAGTCTTAAGCAACAGAACTTAGTATCTTCAACCCAGGGCTTGTTTCAGCATTTGGACAGATCCAGGGAGTTGGCCTGCCTGATGTCCTGTGTAGATTTTCAAAGGAGCTGGTTCTATCTGGGGATATCTTTAGGTACTAGTAGAACCAGGAGGGCATCGGTTTTCTTATCACATACCTAAGGATAATTAATTGAAAATTCTTCTTTTAAACAAGAGTCCAGAGATCCTTCACCCATTAATACTCTACAGAGATCTCATACTGAAAAGTTCTCTGAAAAAGAACATTTCAAACTTATTTTTACCAAGACCTTCAGTAAGAAATGTATTGGGCCACATGTACATGCAAAGTCACACACTCACACAAGTTCTATGGTACAGCACTTGCCCTTACTAAATACAAAGATTCTATCTCCTATTTAAATCTATTGTTTCATTTTTTAAAGTGCTATTCATGACTTACTATGTGGATTTTACAACCCTTAAAAAGTTATAATTTGCAATTTTGAAAACGTAGATTTAAGAGATATGCTGTTGAATTATCTCCTAGATTTTTTAAGTTCTTTCTCCATGACAGTTAAGTCATAAGAAAATAATGTTTATAGAATATTCTTTTAGCTTCTTAAAGACATGCTTTATTGACTTATGAATTAAGATTTTACCCTGGCCTTTCATCAGAGGCTGAGATAAGATATGGCCACATGTATGCAGAGTACCCTCTGTAGGGCAATGATTTTTACAAAGTCCTCTTGGAGTTTAAGAAAAATTTGCTCCTAACTAGTGTACAATATTTTACTAGATAATTATTATGGAATCACAGCTTTTATTTCCTGCTTCTCCATGACTGTTGTATGATTTTTTTTTTAGTATGCACATATAGAAGCACAAAAGCATGATGCTTATGTATCTAGGAATTCTATTATTTACAAAAAATAAACATCTAGATCAGTGGTGTTCAACCTTTTGGCCCTTTAAATACAGTTCCTCATGTTGTGACCCAACCATAAAATTATTTTCGTTGCTACTTCATAACTGTAATGTTGCTACTGTTATGAATCATAATGTAAATATCTGATATGCAGGATGGTCTTAGGAGACCCCTGTGAAAGGGTCATTCGACTGTCAAAGGGGTCGCAACCCACAGGTTGAGAACCGCTGATCTAGATGTAGATCTTAAATTGGCTTTCCACCAGGCCTAGTTTCATAAGGACAGCATTTTAAAATTTCTGCCTTGAGTACCTTTACATAGGTATGTGCTGACTGGTGCACCTCTCCCCACTCTCATACACATAGCCCATTATATCCCTTTCAGTTACCTGCAAGACCCCTACTGGCTTTAGAATTTACAATTCATGTTAGAAAGTTAAAAGTCTAGGAAAGGTGATCAAATGGGGATCTTATAATTTATTTTGTCTCAAATACTAGTTTTGCTTCTGCTTTTCCAGGTTTGATTCTAAAAGTAAGACAAGAAATATCTTCCTACCAGTGCAAATAAATAAATAATTAAAAAATAGTCCTACAGGAAAGTGTTGAAAACAACATGTCTGGTTAGGTGGTATTTACTAGTAAACGAAGCTTAAAGGAGGAGGAGGAGGAGGAACCTATGCAAAGAGCCAGAAAAGAATCTCCTAAGAGCCCTGGCTGGTTTGTCTCAGTGGATAGAGTGTCAGCCTACAGACTGAAGGGTCCCAGGTTCAATTCTGGTCAAGGGCACATGCCCAGGCTGTGGGCTTGATCCCCAGTAGAAGGCATGCAGAAGGCAGCCGATCTATGATTCTCTCTCATCATTGATGTTTCTATCTCTCTCTCCTTCTCCCTTCCTCTCTGAAATAAATAATTTTTTTTTTTTAAAGAATCTCCTAAGAGAAATAACAGCAAGTACAAAGGGCCTGGGGCAGGGAAGAGCTTGGTGTATTAGGTTGGTGTGACTGAGGCTTAGTGAAAATGATTAAGAACTGTTGTGATGTTGAAAACATGGCCATGATTTGGAACATGAAGCACCTTATAGACCATGCCAAAGAATCTGGATTTCATTTAACTTTCAGTAAGATCCCTTGAAGAGTTTTGAGAAGGAGAATGATTTATTTGATTCCAGTTTTGGCTGCTGTGCAAAGAATGAATTGAAGGGAAATGGAGGCTAGGAGAACTACTAGGAGGCTGCTGCAGCATACAGGATGAGAGGTGACAGTGGAGATAGAAAAAGTGGGTGAATTTGACATGTTTTGGAGAGTAAATTAGCAGGAATTGCTGGTTGCTGAATGTGAAGGAGTGGTGGATAAAAGGAGTACTCAAGGATGACTCCCAGGTTTCGGGTTATTAACTGAGTGCATGATGGTACCGTTTACCATGGGGAGCCTGGGAGGAATGAGGTTGTGTGGTGATTAGCTGGAGAAGAGAGTGCCATGACTCAGTCTGGGCATGCTCAGTTTGAAATCTATTACCCACTCACAAAAATGGGATTCTAAATCAATTTCCTTTTCCTTCCTCACTCTGCTTAATATTTTGCTTAATATTCTCAGTGGAGAATTTTAGACTGGAGACATAGGTTAGCATTGGCTAAAGATGGGATTTCAAGCCTTAGTTAGGGAATGTAGACAGAAAAGGGAAGGAGGACCCCAATCCAAAATTAGTGATACTCCAACAATATGAGTTGCAGTAAAGCAGGAAAGGCCAGCAAAAATAAAATAAAATAAAATTTCCCAGAAGGAGCCAGTAACTGGAATGAAAGAGAAAGAACACAAGGAGAATGTGTAGAAGAAGCCATCTAAGTAAAAGAAGCTGTTAGATTTGTTAAATGTTGCAGAGAAGATGAGGTGAGGCAAAAAAAAACAGCCCTACGGTTTTGCACACTGTAGGTCCCTGGTAACCTGAACAGAATGGTTTTGGTGGATGGTGCAATGGAAGCCAAATGGAAAGAGTTTGAAGAGAAAATGTGAAGAGAAAATGTGGTGATGGCCTGTGCAGGGATTCACTGAACTTCTCAATGAGCAGCTTTACATATCTGCTTTGAGCTCCTTGGGCTCAAAAAATATGAATTTGTGGAATATGGTTACACTGTTTGCCTTACCGTTAGGATCCCTTTAAATTTGAAGATGTCAATCTTTCCCTTGGTTCAGTCACTACCAATGTTTTTCATCCAGCTATTCTTTTCAAAAAGCAGTTTTACAACTTGGCTATGATCATTCTGCCTGTCAGTGCACTTCAGGGCCTGAGGTTATCTCAAGATGGTGTGTTGGAATCTGTACAAGTTTCATTTATTTAAAACTTGGAACTGGTAAAAGAGTCTCCTGAGATATAACACCTCCCTCCCCTGGCAGGCTTGGGGAGGAGAAACAAATCATACACGGCAAATATCATTTACACCGTTCTAACACATTCATAGCACTCTTACCAAATCCTAATGAAGGGAGAGAGAATGCTCATGCAATACAGACATTCATAAAATGAGAACTATGCAGTCCTTTTAAGGATATATAATCCAATCAAGAAGTTGTGGGAGAGCTTCTGACCCAATAATCATTTTTAACTTGATGAGATATTGGTATTTAGAATTTCAAGACCTAAAAATAAAAAGAATTCTGTACTTCTAAACAGGAAAAAGATGCTATTATTTTGCATCTTTCGGTATCTAAGCAACTCTTCTCTTCTCTGATAATAATGAATGCATTGCCTCTCATTGCCATTGTGGAGTTGTAATGGTTAGACTTAGATATCCTCATTTTAGAAATTCTGTATCTAGCCAGAATATTGCAGTTTAGCCCAACTACAAATTAAATCCATTTTCTGCTAAGAGAAGAATTTTGTATATAAAAACAAAGCATATCCTCGGATTAAAAAAAGAGAGATGAGTAATTTGCTATAAGTCAGTCCATGATGAAAATAAAATATTAATAAATTTTCTAATAGTTCTTACAAGGGCCCAGAATAATAATAGTAAAAAGAAACCCAATCAAACAAACAAACAATGACAACAAAACAGCCACTGTTAGCATCAATCATGTAGAACCTCTTGGAGTAGAACTTTGAACCAACGCTTTAAGATGGACAAAAATTAAAACATCCAAGGCAGACAGACACAAAGCACAAATATGGAATTTTAAAAAAAAAAACACACCAAAAACCCAGACTTGGAAAAAGCAAGTAGAGTCATCAGGCTTGAACTGACACAAAATATTAAACAGAGTGAGGAAAGAAAAGGAAATTGATGTAGATTATTCAATAAAAGAGTACATAGTTGAAATTTTACATACTAGGCGAACGGAAGCCACCAGAGATTCTTTTGCAGGTGACGGACAGATATCCATTTTACTACTTTGATATGGAGAAGAAGTACACTTAAGATCACACTCTCAGACTTTCTTTTTTAACTCTGCCCTTATTAATAACATCTGCACTATTAAACTCTTAAAGTAGTACCAGTTCTCGGATGGATGACTTGGTAGAAAACTCAGGAGTTTCAAGATTTCCATAATATATTTGGATATTTGTTATCCTATTTTGCAAATCTCAGTTTTCCTAAAAGTAATTCTCAAAAAGAGTATTGTTTGAATTTTTATATAACCATTAACATACTAAAATGTCATGGTCAAGATGTTAGGCTTGTATTAATGCCATTTTTTGACAAACTGAACATGAGAAATTATTCTTTGTCAATTAAGATATTTTCTCTACTTGCTGAAATGATTTCAGAAGCCCTTATTATGAATTCTGAGGGAAAGATTAGAAGTGTGGTTACAGTTGCTTTTTAAAAGACTCAGTTGTATTGTATGAATAATAGCTATGTATGTTATGTCTTCAAATCCTCTTATGAAAAAGGGCCCATGTACTCATTCATTACATACTTAATTCATTTCATACCATAACCGTTAGACACACCTTATAATTTGATATTTCTCAGATTTGGGTACACAAGTTTTAGTTATTTGTTTATTCTCTAATTTGGGATGTTAATAAAATTTGAGATTATTTTTTTGAAACTAGTTTTGTTTTTAATTTACTTTTATCATATATTGCATACAAATAATTTCAGATATCAAATAATGCTTAAAGGCTTCTGATAAAAATCCAGCAGTCTCTTGATGCCTCTCTCCCCATTCCTTACTCCTGTGCCGAGAATAAATTATTTTCATCATTTTGGTTTTCTCCTCTGGCATTTACATCAATATTTTAAAATAACATATATAACCGTTTTCTCCCCATTCTGTCTAGAAGCCAGACAGAGTTGCTGTTGAACAGATCAATGTCATTCTAATTCTTTTCTTTTTTTTAAAATATATTTTTATTGATTTCAGAGAGGAAGTGAGAGAGATAGAAACATTAATGATAAGTGAGAATCATTGATTAACTGTCTCTTGCACACTCTGCATTGGGGATCGAGCCCACAACTCGAGCATATACCCTTGACCAGAATCGGACTGGGACTCTTGAGTCCACAGGCCAATGCTATATCCACTGAGCCAAACCAGCGAGGGCTAATTCTTGTTCTTTTTAATGTGACCCATCTTTCTTCAGATCTTTTTTGTCCCTAATGTTCTGATCAATTTTTTTTCTCCAATTGTTATTTCTTTTTCTTTTTGTTCATTTTTGGGGAGATTTCCTCACCCCACCAAAGTATAAATGAACTCTCCTACTTATGAGTGTATTAATTAAATTTCAGATGAAATGTACTAAAAGTAAGTTTTTAGTCTGAGAATAACTAAGTCCTCTCACAGCAATTATCAAGAATGCTTTGTCCTCATTCATTATTGTAAGAACACTTCATTTGCATACAGATGGTCATTCTTTATTGTATTTGTAATAGCCAAGAGTCATGTATCTAAGCATCTAGCCCAGCTGTGGGCAAACTACGGCCTGCGGGCAGGATCCGGCCTGTTTGAAATGAATAAAACTAAAAAAAAAAAAAAAAGACTGTATCCTTTTATGTAATGATGTTTACTTTGAATTTATATTAGTTCATACAAACACTCCATCCATGCTTTTGTTCTGGCCCTCCGGTCCAGTTTAAGAACCCATTGTGGCCCTCGAGTAAAAAAGTTTGCCCACCCCTGATAGCCATTAAAATGCTAAATTATTGGGACATAGGATTAAGAGAAAACAGCTCTACCCAGTTTGGCTCAGTGGGTAGAGTGCTGGCCTTCGGACTGAAGGGTCCTGGGTTCAATTCCTGTCAAGGGCACATTCCCATGTTCTGGGGTTGGGGTGTGCAGGAAGCAGCCGAGCAATGATTCTCTCTCATCATTGATGTTTCTATCTCTCTCTCACCCTTCCTCTCTGAAATTTCTTTCTCCCTCTCCCTTCCTTTCTGAAATCAATAAAAAAAAAATATTTTTTTTTAAAAAAGAAGCCCTAGATGGTTGTGCTCAGTGGATAGAGCATCGAACTGTGGACTGAAGGGTCCCTGTTTCAATTCTGGTCAAGGGATCATGCCCAGGTTACGGGCTAGATCCCCATTGGGGGGCCTGCAGGAGGCAGCCAGTCAATGATTCTCTCTCACAATTAATGTTTCTATCTCTCTCTCCCTCTCCTTCCTCTCTGAAATCAAGAAAAAAATATTTTTAGAAAAGGGAAAACAATCGGAGTGATCACTTCATAATGTCTAATCACTGTGTTGTACACTTGAAATTAATGTAATATTGTGTAGCCACTGTAATTAAAAAAAAAATTTTAAGGGAAAATCAACACAGCTCCTTTTTAAGCTCAACAGAACAGACTATTTTTGTGAATTCTAACTCTCCAGTTACTGAATAGTTTCAGAGTAGAGTCCGTATACAGTCTACTGTAATTCAGTTTTGTTCTTTTTTTTTTTAAATTTCTTTATTGGTTAAGGGATTACAAATGTGTCCTCAGTTTTGTTCTTGTCTCTGGAACTAAACTCCAAGGAAACACAGGTAGAAGTTGAAAATCATATTCTGTTATTCCTATCAGATTTCTCCAAGGAATGATCAAGGGTGGGAGAGTGATCAGCAGTGAGAGAGCCATTTCAGAGGCTGCTTTCCCTACTTGAACCAGTGGCCCGAGAAACCCAGACTTGCAGTTTGTTGAGGAGTGAATTGGAATAGTGTTGAGCTAGGATTTCCATCAAACTGGTAGTTCCACACCTGGAGGGGCATGAAAAGTTAGCCTTCTGCCGAAACCGGTTTGGCTCAGTGGATAGAGCGTCGGCCTGCGGAATGAAGGGTCCCAGGTTCGACTCTGGTCAAGGGCATGTACCTGGGTTGCCGGCATATCCCCAGTGGGAGATGTGCAGGAGGCAACTGATCGATGTTTCTCTCTCATCGATGTTTCTAACACTCTATCTCTCTCCCTTTCTCTCTGTAAAAAAATCAATAAAATATATTTTTTTAAAAAAAGTTAGTCTTCTGTTGGTAATAGGAAAAACTGATTCTCTGATAGATCATATCCATGGAATACTAGGTGCAAACACCCTTCTTCAGTAAAAATTTCTAATCACAGTTCCATTGTTCACAATTGTCATTTTTGGCACAAAAGTAAATAAAAATTCCCCAAATCCTTTGGCATCATTAGAGCCTGGGTGTTTTGATTAGTCGATATGTGTGTGTTAAAGCTGAAAGGTTGAAAACTTCTTAGTTCCTGCAACTGAGAAATATTATCTAATATCTGAATAATTAAACTATCATTCTATTGTGAAGAGTAATAACTGGTTGGTATAAAGATTTATGTCTAAATCTCAGCAAAATATGGCCTAAGCCTGGTCCCTGTGCAATATGTACATGAAACAAATTTGTGAAACCCAAGTGTTCTCCGTGTACTTAAGAATACGAATGACTTTAATAAGAGTGAAATGTTGTGCTTAAAGCAAACGGATTAACCTTGACAACAAAAGTGTAAATAAGAGTCTAATGAATATTAATTTTTCTTTGTTTCTGCATTAGCTGTAGCTGTTGACTGATTAGCTCTGACACCTACATGGTCAAATTAACAAACACATTTGTAAGACAGTTTTCATTGTTTATAATCTCAGAAATATTTCTGAACTTTGGTAGGTTGTTAATAGCGAGTTGTCATCATTTCTTAGAAATCTACCAGATTACCTTTAAAACCATCATGTGTATAAACTCCCATACTGAAGAAGATGGGTATTTTGGAATGGATGCAAGTAGTTCCAGTAATTTATAATGAGATTTTAGAGGCCAAATCAAAACGTAATAATGATTCCATTATTAGATTTACACCTGAGCTGGATTACTGAGTAGCAGCATTTATTCAAGGGCAGGCTTGATGTATACAGAGCTACCATATTGAACTAAGTGCCACTTCCCATTGTGCCCTTGCCATCTGTATAATGACATCAAAGGAGACAAGGCAGGAGCAGATGGCACCAATGGCATACAAGAGCAAAAGTCACACCCACAGCATGCTGCTGAGTAATGAAAGTGAGGTGATACACAGGCAGAGAGCAGAAGGAAATTAAGAAAGGGTCATGGTGGTGCTTTGGACTACTTAGCTCCCACCATCATTACAAGAGCTGCACATCCCACCCATTCCTACCTCCTCCTTATGGGAAATGTTCTCCCACCATTCCCAGCAAGTGGTTCTAGCAGGGGCTGTCATGTTTTTGCAGAATCCTAATCTCCCTGGCCATAGTTGATTGTTTCAGGAGGTCAGCATCTGACCCAGACTGAACCGATTTTGCCCAGAATTTGAACTAAGTCAGAAGAGAGTCCTTCTCCAGTAGTGGTGAGAAATACCAGATGAAAACCCATGAGCTGTCAGTAGTGATGTTTCCAGCCAAGAGGAGAAAACTTGTCTATAGTTAGAGAGGAAAACAAATAACACCAACACGAAGTGAGAAGCAGACGGACGATATCTGAGGTTGAATTTCAGAGGATTAAAAAAATCTGTGAAATGGAACTCAGACATAACTGTTTCTATCTCTCCCCACTTAGGCAGGTAAAGGTGTAAACTGTACTATTCAAACTTGGCAGGCACAGTCAAGACTGGCCAGAGCGTCACCTAGTCCTAGATCATTTGCTTCCCTCTAGCTAAACCTGTGAAAGAAGCTGGGCTGTTTTATAGTTAGCTACTTTTTTTCCATAGTAAGGGAAATCTTTTAGTGTGTGCCCAGTAATTCCTGTCCCAATTTCACTCCATTCAGAAAGCTTATTCAAGATACCTGAAGTGTTTCCTGCTCTTAATCCTCTTAAATCTATCGGAAGCCAAAACACTACCACAAATTTATTCATGCCACTGGGACAGTTGGGTTTTTTGTTGCATACATAATGTAGGTGGGTGATCTCTATAGAGGGAATTGTAATTGGGGAGAGAGGTAGTGGGCAAGAGAAACATTCAAGGAATGTATATTGATTAAATTAGTTTATAGTGATGATGCTATTATAATAATGATAATGAGTATCAAATTTTCTTCAAATACTTTACATATATTAATTCATTTAAATCTGGCAACAATCCTAGAAGGTGAGCAGTAAAATTATCCCTATTTTATAAATGAGGAAACCGAGGCATGGGCCAATTAATTTATTCAGTGTCAGGTGACTAATAACTGGCAGATCCTAGATCAGTGGTTCTCAACCTTGGCTGCACATTAGAATCACCTGGGAATCTTTTTAAAATCCTGATTTCTGGGCCCCATCCTCCCGAAATTCTGTTTCTTTGTTATGGGGTGGGGCCACAACATTAGTAACCAAGAAACAGAATTTCCGGAGGATGAGGCCCAGAAATCAGGATTTTAGAAAGATTCCCAGGTGATTCTAATGTGCAGCCAAGGTTGAGAACCACTGTCCTAGATGCTGATTAAGTAATCTTGGATCTGTCATCTTAACCAACGTACCTTAGTGTTACTAATAGGAAGAAAATGGCACTCATGTATTGATTGTGTTATTAAAACTAAGGTAATAAAGACTTAAAACTTTAAAAAATAAATTTGGAAAGATATATACCAAATATTAACAGCAAAAATCAATTCTTAAGTATTGGAGATAATTTTATTTTGTTTATTTGTTACTTATTATTATTTTTAATTTTTCCAAATGACATGCTTTCCTTTTGCAATAAAAAAAATGACACTAGTTTTTGAGGTTACATAGTTGAGACGATCTCATGGGACTCTCCACAATATCACAAGGTAACATGGAAAGCATGTAGCAGCTTCAGTCATCAGGGAAATGTAAATTAAACCCACCTTGAGATATCACCTCATCTTAGAGTATTAAATAAGGCCCTAACCAGTTTGGCTCAGTGGATAGAGCATTGGCCTGCAGACGAAAAGGTCCCAGGTTTGATTCCAGTCAAGGGCATGTAGCAGGCACATCCCCAGTAGGAGGTTTGAAGGAGGCAGCTGATCTGATTGATATTTCTCTCTTATTGATGTTTCTAACTCTTCCTCTCTGTAAAAAAATCAATAAAATTTATTTTTAAAAAAGAAAGTAAAGGTACCACCTTCTCTTGACTCTTAGTCTCGTGGTTTTTGTGGGGTTTTTTTGGGGGGGGGGAGTTGGTTTGTTTGTGTGTTGTTGTTTTTTTATTCTTTGTTCTTTTTGAAGTTAGGGTGGATATTTATAATTAAATCCTGGGATGAGGCTTCTTACAATGAAATCAAAGCAAAATATGAGAGTGGAGTGGTAGGTAGGAAGCCACAGGTGTATCAAACCTAAAAATCTCCAAGCTTCCAAGTCATAATATATTATTATATAATGATGTGTTCTCACTTTTGTTTGACTTCAAATGAAGCTGTATTTCTTCAATTCATTGCCACTGGATAATAGTGTGCTGTGAATGTCAAATGTAATTAAAACATAGCCGAGCACAAGGAAAGACATTGTCAGCAGCCAGTGAATACAGTGCTGTTCTTCATCCAGTAAAAAACAGTGCCACAGGCAGCTGAACAGATGCTGCGTTTGACTCAAAGGAGTTAATAGAGGAGGGAAGCAATTCCACAATACAATATAACCCCCTCCCTTTCATCTCCTGGCCCTTTATTACTTGGACTATTCATAGAGTGTCCCTTACCTGTTTTCCTTGGCTGCAGTCTTTCCCTCTCTAATTCATATTTTCCTAAAACTTGCCCAGCTCAGACCCTGCTCCTGGCTACTCAGGTCCCCTGCAGTCTGTTCAAGTCAATCCCAGTCCTTATCCTGGCATTCAAAGCTTTCCACCATCTGGCTCTAACCTTTGTTTCTGGCCCTAGCTCCAGCTACTCTTTCCTGCATTCCATGTTCCAGGCAAATTGGCTACTTACTGTTTCCTGAATGCACCTAAACTCCTCATTTAGAATTGCCACCTAGTTTCTCCTATGCTTCCAGCCCTTACTTTTCCCACCCCACCCCTAGTTAATCTGAAAGATCATTAAAAATTTTAAAAAAATTTTTTTAAATCTCCCAACCCCTTAACTTCCTATCTCAGTGTCTGCCATTAACCTTTCAGTCATGTAGATACACATTCAGCATTCTTCTTCAAATTCCAAAGCCATCTGCCAGTTTCCTCCCACTTACACCATCACTTTCCTTATACCCTTTACACCTGCCAGATCCTTCTTTCTAGGCAAATTCCATTTCACCCTATATTTGTTGGGTCCATATATTCTTGACCCTTTGTAATAATTACTTGTTAAATGTAAACCATAAATTCTGGATGGCAGGGACCACGCTTGTCTTTTTCACATTGTTATCCCAGGGCCAAGAGCAAAGGGACAAACACTTTTCAGCGAATGAATAAATGCAGCAAATCTCTCAGACCTTCATGTATAAGCAGTGTTAATTATCTAATATCAGTTAGGCAATAGTAATTTTGTTTTCTTCTTCTGTAGTGCACCCTTCTCCAGGTTAGGAATTATCCTTTTCTTTCCTCATTAAAATTTTTTTTCTTCTTAAAACCAAATTCCCCTTACACAAATTATTTTCAGAGTATGCAAAAACTCTCACAATCCTAAAATATCCCAATATCTGCTTTCCCTTACATACCCATATCAAAACTCCAAAATAGGAACATTGTACAATAAATAAATGGGGATAATGAAAATAATATATGTACAAATAGGTATTGGCAAACTGCAGCCCATGGACCAAATCTAGCCTGCAGACTATTTTTGTAAAGTTTTATTGAAACGCAGCCATTCTCATTCATTTACATATTGTTTTTGGCTGCTTTCACACAAGGACAAAGTGACAGAGACCATGTGGTCCACAAAGCCTAAAATATTTACTATCTATTCCTTTACAGAAATAGTTTGCTGGTGCCTGGTAAAAAAATCCAGTGCCTGGATTTTACAGGAAGATGCAGGAAAGATTTGTGATTCCCCCGCTGCCATCCCCTGCCCAGGGTCAGAAAGACATCTCTAGTGAACACTTGGCAATGTCAGGTGAACCTCCAGATGAGGAGGAAAGAAATCAAGGTGTAGTGTCACAAGGTAAACATGCATGCCTGAAGGAAAACAGTCTATTACTAGTAACAACAGCGATGTTCAGTTTGAGTGAACTCGTGAGGCAAGTATCCAGAGGATATTATTGCAATCCCAGATCATAGCCAGGCTTGCTACACCTGAAAGAATTATCTTAGAGTTTGTTTCTCATGTTAAACTAGTCATTTTTTGGTGACAGGGTGGTTGATGCTTAGGGCCATAATTGAAGTGTGAGATCCAGAGATATTAGGAAGTGATGAACAGAGAATGAAAAGTGTGGAGAGTTCACAGCTGGGTGCCTTTGGGCAATTTAGGTCACAAACACTTTGGGCCTCCATTACCCCTACCTGTGAGATGGGGAATAATAATATGTAAAAACTTAAATAAGAAAATATATCTGAAAGTGTTTGGCATAATCAATAAACATCTCTTTGACTAGGCTGAACAGAATACTATAATCTATCATAAAGGGGTTTACCGTAATCATGGCTATTGGCAAAGTAAGCTCTCCATAAATAGCAGTGATTATTCTAACAGTAAAATATTGCATTTTTTCTTATATGTAGCAGGTGAGATAACCCAGAGTTATCTCACAGACACAACTTGACTTTAAAAAAAAAAAAATGTACTAATTTCCATGATAGCCTTTCTGTGAAACTGTACTAGTATTTTTTTATTCAACCATCATTTTTATGGCTCTCAACAACCTGGAATTACTATCAGAGTCTCTCCTAATCTCCACAGTCACATAAGAAAATACTGGCCCTCTAGAATTAGACAAGCAGGTAGCATTACCAGCTCCATGGTCGTTTCCTACTCTTATTTAAGATAATTTCTGATCTGGTCTATTTGACAGTGACTACCCTAAAAGGCCAAAGAATTTTGCCCTTCTATGGGGAGCATGTGTTCATTTGTTTATTAAGGGTTTACTATGTACCAGACATTCTTCTAGGATTTGAATGCACAGTAGTGAACCTTAGTACTTCTTAATGTAATACTAACTGATATAATTAATACAATTCCAAGTCTAATTGGTTCAATTAATTGATTAATTTTTAAAATCCCCACCTGAGGATATGTTCTTTTTCATTGATCTTAGAGAGAGGGGAAGGGGGGAGCGGGGGGAAGGGAAGAGAGAGAGAGAGAGAGAGAGAGAGAGAGAGAGAGAGAGAGACAAACAAACAAACAAACATCAATGTGAGAGAGAAACACGGATCAGTTATCTCCCATACACACCACAACTGGGAATCAAACGTGCAACCTGAATATGTTCCTGACAGGGAATCAAACCTGTGACACTTCAGTGCACAAGACAATGTCCAACCACTGAGTAACACTGGCCAGACATCTAAATCTCATTGGTTTAAACCAATAAATGTGTCTTAGGTTTCTGTAAAATCCAATATATGGGGACAGGGAGGGGCACTCTGCTCCATGTAGTGATTCAGGGACTAGGATGATGGAGGCTGTTATACATGGCTTTCCAAAAGGTCCTGAGTTAGCAGATGAGGGATAAGAGAGCATGGAGGATGGTCCAGGGATGTTATGGGCCAGGGCTGGAAGAGCTATTCCTCACTTACACCCACATTCCATTGGCCAGAATTCAGTCCTGTGGCCCACCTAGGTGCAGGAATGCTGAGCAATAGTGTCTGTGGCTAGAAACCTGTTTCTGTAACAATTCTATGCTTTTAAAGGGGAACATAAACTCATGCCAAACATTTGCTCATTCGATAATACTTCCCTATAAAGGTGAGACCCCATTAACAATTGCATGCTTAAATATTTGAGCAAGTTCTGAAAAAGTAAGCAGGTCAAATTGTACATAGATAGTCAAATTTTCTGTCACAAAAAGGGTCACTGGTAAATTTTAGTGAGCTGTATAGAACCCTCTAAATATAACCCATAGGTGCTTTCAAAGCAAAAGTAGAAAAGTACAGAGATGCACAAAATTAAGATGCACAAAAACTATATTGTTTTTTTTAAGTGTAACTTTATTTTACCACTTTTATTAGATCATTTAATTGTTTTCTCAACACTTTCCCTTCCTGAATTTGTTACTATAATCTCAGAGGAGGATGGATAAATAAATAAATATGCTGTTGGAAACTTGCTTGATGAACATCTGTCATGGTGTTTAATTATATGTTGACAGCAACCATAAAAAATGCATTAATGGCTTTTGCAGTCTTGAACTATTTATCATGAAATTGTGTGGATCGTATTGTATTATGAAATTTTTTGCCAGGGATAAAAAAAAAACCCAAGAAGTTTCCAACTATCACAGGAACTCTGGGTCCTAATTAAGCAATCAGATTCGACAAAGTGTGTATTAATGTAAGATCACATACCTTGGGGGCATTGAAAAGCTGAAGACTGTTCTCTGAAAGTCAATTAGAATTTGTCGTGTCACAGTGGCTCCAGAGTTAAATTGAGAAAGTTTTCATCTTTCCACTGTGGGTCACTCAGTCTAAAAGGCATTTAGGTCCAGGCTTAACTTAATTGTGTAGTAGTTCTGTCCGTTTTTACCTAAAATTACAAGTGTGTAACTATTTCTTTGATGTACCTTCATATGTCATGTTACTTGTCAGCAACAATGATGAAAGACAAAAAGATACTATATTTAGAAAAGAACACTCCATTTATTGGAGGACAGTGTGCTCAACGTAGCAATCATGTTCCTTGAGGGTCCTTCGAAAACTTGTGAGGGCATATTTGGTTGTCCCAATTATTGGATGGCATTGCTATCACTTAGTGGGCAGTGTCCATGGATTCTAGAACAGATTCACGGAATGAAGAATTGTTCAGCAGTGAACAAAGCTTCAGCATCATGCTGACATTCATGAAGAGGAAATGTCTTTGTTATCTAAATATTTTATGTACTACCACAAAGTATATTCTGCATAATTTTTAGATTCACTGACATTTCCAGAAATGTTACTACCATGTAAATTCATGGTAGTGTGTCCTCTGTTTTGTTCAGAATTTTACAAAGACATGTTCACCATTTCAAAAAATAGTGTTCCTAAATGCAGTGCTGGTTATGGTATTTGAACCACCAATACCGGTCGGCATGGTAACTTGCCCATTTGTGTGCATTCTAATTTTAGGTGAACATGTGGCCACATTTTATGTTTTCTTGCATAGTCATGATGGAACTTTCATAATTGTTTTATTATAAACTACATTCTTTTTTAAAAATATATTTATTGATTTATTTTTACAGAGAGGAAGGGAGAGGGCTAGAGAGTTAGAAACATCGATGAGAGAGAAACATTGATCAGCAGCCTCCTGCACACCCCCTACTGGGGATGTGCCTGCAACCAAGGTACATGCCCTTAACCAGAATCGAACCTGGGACCTTTCAGTCCGTAGGCCGACGCTCTGTCCACTGAGCCAAACCGGTTAGGGCTAAACTACATTCTTTTTCTCTCTTATTTCTAGGTAAGAGTTTGTATACACATACATATATATATTAATGAATGTGTCTTTAAATATATAAAATCTATGAATATCAGGAGACTCATAAAATCTTTGTGTCATTGAGTCTGAGAGGCTTGAGAACCATTGTTTGGCACAGCAGAGGGTTCCAGGGTTACAATGAGATCCTAATTATAATGATAGCTACCATTTATCGATTGCTTACCATGCACCATGCAGTGTGCTAATCACTTTAAAAATATATTTTCAGTTGGTTCTCACAGTACAACTTTCAGGTGGGTGCGATTTTTATCTCTTTTATAAGTAAGCATATAGAGGTTTACTGAATTGGCCAATGCAGTTAGTAAATAACAGCACATCATTTGAACCCAAGTCTACCTGAGCTCAAAGCCAGGGTGCCTACTACCCAGAAAAGATTGCTGCATTGGCTGAGGAAACTACCAAAAGTAGGTGATAGCTCTATGTCTTAACCATCCTTGCTTCCAATACAGCAAACCAGTTTCTTACTTTCAGGATAGAAGCGAGGCTGCCTGAAATAGTGCTTCTCGAACATTAATGTATATACTCACCTGGGGATCTTATTAAAATGCAGACTCTGATTTGTAGGTTGCTCTTTGTTTAGAGACCACTTTTTAGGAAGCAAAGACCTAAAAATAAGTTTCAGATATTAATGAATCCTGAGTATAGAAAATTGTTAATTTTCATACAATTGAAGCATTAGGAAAAGCAAAAAAATAAGCAACATTTTCAATTTTTCCATAAATTAAAATCTGCATTATTATGATGTAAAAGAAAAATATGAGAAAATACTAGAAAAAATAAGAGAGGTTAGTAAATATAACATAGAACTGGTATGCACAACTAGGAACCTCACCAAAATTCCAAAAAATATAATAAGCTCTGGAAATATATGGATATTTTACATGGAAAAATGTAAATAATAAAATATTAAACTTAGCCAATATACTATTGCCTACATAATGAAATTGTAAAATATATAACTGATTAACTGTAAATATATTAAATACTAGAGGCCTGGTGCATGAAATTCATGCACAGGTAGGGTCCCTAGGCCTGGCCAGCAATCAGGGCCAATCTATAGGGCGACCAGCAGGGTGATTGGGCCCCCACTCACACCCACCTTGGCTGGCCTGGCACCACCTGCTTCCAGCCCCGCCCCCTGCTGCTGCCGCTGGTCGGAGCATGCAGGCTGGGGGTAGCTCCTGCATTGAGCGTCTGTCCCCTGTTGGTCAGTGCGCATCATAGCGACTGGTCGTTCTGCCATTTGGTCAATTTGCATAATAGGGTTTTATATAGATAGATTATTTATTGAAAAAACTTTTTTTAAAACATATTTTTATTGATTTCAGAGAGAAAAGAAGAGGGAGAGAGAGATAGAAACATCAGTGATAAAAGAGAACCATTGATAGGCTGCATCCTGCACACTCCCTTCAGGGGATGGAGCCTGCACCCTGGGCATGTGCCCCTGACCAGAATCCAACTTGGGAACCTTCAGTCCATAGGCTGATGTTCTACCCACTGAGCCAAACCAGCTAGAGCGAAAACACTTTTAAAAACAAGTAATTAGCCATAATTTTGTTCCCAATGTCCTATATAATAAAAGCCTAATATGCTAAGTATCTGGTCATCTGGTTGGCCATCCAATCAAAGCATAATATGCTAATGATATGCTAAGGCCGCTCAACCACCCACTATGACGTGCACTGACCACCAGGGGGCAGATGCTCTGACCGATAGGTTAGCTTGCTGCTGGAGTCCAGCCAATCAGGACTGAGCGAGATGGGCTGGACATGCTCTGGAGCCCTCCCGTGGTCCCTCCCCGACCCCGATCATGCACCAGTGGGGTCCCTTGTCCTGGCCTGCACCCTCTCACAATCCAGGCTGAGGGACCCCCTCCCCCGAGTGCACAAATTTTGTGTACCAGGCCTCTAGTTTTAATATAAAGCTAATTTGTGGGGGGGAAATATAGATATATTAGAGGCCCAGTGCACGGATTCATGCATAGGCAGGGCCCCTTGGCCTGGCCTGTGGGGATCGTGTTGAAACCGGCTCTCTCACATCCCTCAAGGGGTCATGGACTGTGTGAGGGCGGTTCTCGGGTGACACAGCCTGGGATCGGACTCCCTTCTCTCCGGTTCCAGGTGCATCACCCGAAAATCGCAACTGCCAACTCACCACAGCTCTGGGCTCCTGCATTGAGCGTCTGCCCCCTGGTGGTCAGTGCACATCATAGCTACTGGTTGGACGGTCAAATGGTCAGACGGTTGCTTAGGCTTTTATATATATAGACTTATGGCTAAATTATTAAAAAATGTGATCATTATGTCAGATAATATGATAATTTTTAAAATTATGAAATGTTTGTATTCTATGATCAAAAATCCCTCTTATGCTAGGCTATTTATAGTACCAAAGGATTTACCCTGAAAATACAATTCTCAAACACACACACACAAGTTTTAAAGCTTTTCTTATCTAGGGCTTAATTAAGTTTAACAAATGTTTATGGAATGCCTTCTGTGATCTGTGTATGAGGCATCATTGTAGGCACCTGGACACATCAGGGAATGAAAAAGATGAAGATCTCTGCCCTTCTCTGCAAGGGAATCAGTCAATGAAAAAGAAATGCAATAAGAACATTTGATAGTATGTTAGAATGTGATTGGTGCTGTAGAAAAAATAAGCAGAGAAGGGCAAGGTGGGTCAGCATTAGGGTGAGGGGGAAGGCAGGGATCATCTTGGTTTTCACTCTGGGTGTCATGTGGAGCCATTGTAGGGTCCTGATCAGAGGAGCAGCAAGAATAGTTGCAATATTGAGAAAATAAAAACAACCTATTACACTGAACAACAGAAGTTATACTTTGAAGTTAATAAACTCATGGAAGAGTGTAAAGTCTTTATAATCTATATATATATAACCCTAATATGCAAATAGGGTTCCAAACAGTGGAACAACAGAATAACTGAACAACCAGTCATTGATGTGTGCTGACCACCAGGGGGCACACACGGAACATAGAGGGTGTTGGCAGCAGGTGGCAGAGCATGGAACATGGCGGGTGTTGGCCATGGTGGGATGGTGGAGCAGGTGAGCGGGGGCACCAGACCAAGGCGGGGCACTGGTCGCTGTCATCAGGGTAAGCCTCTGATGGTTACTGAAAAGTCTTGGCTCACGTGCGTCACGGTCCCGCCTGGCGCTTGCACCTGCTGCCAGCGCCAGCCTCGCTCACACCCGCTGCTGGCTCAGGAGCCACCACTCACACCTGCTACCAGTGCCCAGTGCCAGCCCCAATCATTCAGCACTGTCAGCAGTTGCAAGTAGTGCCTGCCGGCCCCGATCACCCCTCAGGGCTTCTCTACCTCCCTCTGCTCCTGAGGGACAATCAGGGCCGGCAGCCACCTCTCATACCCGCTGCCGGCGATGGTCCTGCTCACACCCACAGCCCACGCCAGCCCCACTCCCACCCACTGCTGGAGCCGGCCCCAATCACTCTGCACCATGAGCAGGTGCGAGTAGGGCCAGCGCCGTCAGCGCATGGGAATGGTGGTGGTGGGAGCGGGGCTGCTGGGCCGCAGCCATAGGAGCCAGGCGGGGCGCGGAGGAAGGGCCAAGACCCATCCCTGTGCCCACCACAGCCTTGCAGCCCACAGTTCCTTTCAAGGTGCACGAATTTGTGCAGTGGGCCCCTAGTAATCTATAAAAGATAAAAACATCATTTCTCTATTAAAATCATGGGGCATGAAAAATATAAAATAGGATTGATTATGATCTTTGATTATCACCATATTTGAGAGATGATTAGTGAGAAAAAGGAGAAAGTAAACTTTCACATACATAATAGCATATGTGACCAAGTGGCAACATAAAAAAAGAGAGAAAATCTTTAGATCAACTAATTAAGTCCTCAAATTAGTAAAGACAGCACTATACATATGGCAGCATTATATTAAGGTTACCATGCCAGATTTCTATAATTTCCTTCATGTAAACAAAAGGTAGACACGTTCAGAACAGATACACAACAAAATTAAATTTTTCTTAAGGTCATAAGAGTTTCTTTTTCTTTGGACTCCTTTTTATTCACCCTTATATTTTATAGACATAGGTACTTTAAGGTTTCTTCTAACTCTAAAAAAAATCTATGATTCTTTGTTATTTTTATAATTAATTTAGGCTCAAATCTCTGACCTCTATTTCTTCAGCGCCCATGCTCAAACATATCAGGAAAGACAGAAAGAAGAGCTGTGCAGAATTAACAGACTTCAAATATATCTGCTGCTTCTCCTATTTTAAGAGTAAAAATGCAACAGACATCTACAAGGTCAAGACCTCCTCTGTTTGGCTCTTCTCTATGAACAACTTCTTCATATACTCATGAAAAACCTTTGACCCGCAAGAAGCCAGCAGCACTGATAATTATGTCTCAAAAACAACTCTTTATATGGTATCCACTCTATAATGGATTCAGACACATGAATAAAACATCTTAATTTTCAAGTATTTCTTTTTAAATTAATTTTGAAAGAAAAGTATCTTGTAAAGAAAGAAGATTTTTTTTTTCAGGTGTGCAGCTCTTGCATAGAAGGACATAGTTTTCGTGGCCTGTCTTGTTAAAAATGTTCCAGTCCCCATCTGATGCACACTTATTTATGGATTTTAGATTAAAAGCTCTTTTTTTGCCAGTTTTCTTCACAAGCACTTATCTTGACATCCTCATTAGGTGATTTTTCTCTTTTCTTTTTTGTGGAGGCCTCGCCATGCCCTTGGTACTCTCTTTTGTTCCATGCTGCAAAAAGAGTGGTTTTAAAGGCTCTCTCTCCACCAGTCCCACCTTTTCTCCCTACTTTGTAATTAGCCTTATTTGAGGACCAGAAAAGCAAAAGACTGGAAAGAAATACAAAAACTGTTGAACAAAAGATAGGATGTTCTTTACCCCAACCATATGCTGTATAGCTCATGCACAACCTGGGTCAGATGACTCTCATATATGCCTTCAAATGAAAAGAAAAAGAGAAAGCTCTGACTTACACGGCAGCTGCATTGGTATAAACACACAGGCAGTAAATGTCACAATGAAAGGAGAATAATACATTTTCCCTTCATTGCAAAAGTAATTCTCTTGAAAACCAAAGAACATCATGAAACTATACACATGCTAACAATGCTGGCAGATAGCCACTTGAAATAGCTTAATATTAAGATCCTTGCATAATTGGCTTTAATTGGAATGAAACACTTTTCTTTTTTCAAGCTCTGAGCCACCGCCAAGTGAAATATCTCAGCTATTTTCTTTAAAATGGGTTCATTAAAAATGTTCTGATGCCGTGATGATGAATGTAATATTTTTTCTGATTTCTTTTTTCTTAGTTCATTAATTAAAGCCTCTGTCTAAGTAAAGGGCCAACGAATTTATGCTATCCTTGTCCCTAGAAGCAGAACTCTAGTATTCAAAATACTAACATTCATAAATATCACCTGGCTATTGTGCCTGGAATAGGGCACAATACTGTTAAAAAAAAAAAAAAGTGTTTTGTATCAATGAAATTCCATGAGATTGACCATCAAGGGCAGCTTTAATGTTGGCAAACGTTACAAAATAGGAAGGCTGAGGGTTCCAAAGACATAATTTTCAAGAAACCAACCTGTCTTCCTCCCCACTCCACCCCATAAAGTAAACATTTTAAGTTTATCAGAATCTGGGCTTTATTTAATACTAGAGGCCTGGTGCACAAAAATTTGTGCACTCGTTGGGGGGTGGTTTCTGAGCCTCGCCTATGCCCTCTTGCAGTCTGGGACTCCTCGGAGGATGTCCACCTGCTGGCTTAGGCCCGCTCCCTGGGGGATCAGGCCCAAGCTGACAGTCAGACATCCCTCTGGCAGCCCGGCAGCCCTCGGGAGATGTCCACTTACCAGCAGGGAGCAGACCTAAGCCGCAGTCAGACATCCTTAGTGCTGCTGAGGAGGCGAGAGAGGCTCCCGCCACCACCGCTGTGCTGGCAGCCATCAGCCTGGCTTGTGGCTGAGCAGAGCTCCCCCTGTGGGAGTGCATTGACCACCAGGGGGCAGCTCCTGCATTGAGTGTCTGCCCCCTGGTGGTCAGTGTGTGTCATAGTGACCAGTCATTCCCAGTTGTTCTACTGTTAGGGTCAATTTGCATATTACCCTTTTATTATATGGGATAGAGGCCTGGTGCATGGGTGGGGGCCTGAAGGGTGTCCCGAATCAGGGTGGGGGTCCCGCTGGGGTGCCTGGCCAGCCTGGGTGAGGGGCTGATGTCTGTTTGCAGGCTGATCAAGCCCTCCCCCCCCCCAGTGGGGACCCTCACCCTATGGAGGTTTGGCCAGCCTGGGTGAGGAGCTGATGGCTGTTTTCAGGCTGGCCACACCCCCTTTAGGGTGGGGGGTCCCCACTGGAGTGCCTGGCCAGTCTGGGTGAGGGGCTGAGGGCCGTTTTCAGGCTGGCCAAGCCCCTCCAGCAACAGAAGCTCCCAGCCTCTCCTTTTTTTTCTTTTTTTATTTTTTATTTATTTATTTATTTATTTATTTATTATTTTTTTAAAAATATATTTTATTGATTTTTTTTTACAGAGAGGAAGGGAGAGAGATAGAGAGTTAGAAACATCGATGAGAGAGAAACATCGATCAGCTGCCTCCTGCACATCTCCTACTGGGAATATGCCTGCAACCCAGGTACATGCCCTTGACCGGAATCGAACCCGGGACCCTTCAGTCCGCAGGCCGACGCTCCATCCACCGAGCCAAACCAGTTTTGGCTCTTTTTTTATTTTTTATTCTGGGATTTATTTACCTTCTATAATTGAAACTTTGTTGCTTTGAGTGGAGCTCAGAGCCGCCGCGGCAGCTTGGCTTCCTCCATCACTGGGGTAAGCAAGCCTCCTGCTTGCTCCAGCTCCGTGGCTGCTGGCCACCATCTTGGTTGGGTTAATTTGCATATAGTCGCTCTGATTGGCTGGTGGGCATGGCTTAAGGCATAGCGAAGGTATGGTCAATTTGCATGTTTATCTTCTATTAGTGTAGATTTATTTTGTCTTCCATTTTGATTGGCCAAGTATCAATGACCCAACAGGAAACGCAGAGCATACTCTAACTGGGTAATTTAAGGAGAGTTCAGTAAATGGACTGTTTATAAAAAAGGTATGAAAGGGGTTTAGAAAGGCAGCAAGGTGTATGTAGCGTTGGTAGCCACTACCATCCCTAGGCATGAAGTGGCAAAAAGAATGAACCATTATCAAAATCTAGAGAGGTAGTTGTGTGACATAAACTGTGGTGTGTTTTTGGTTTGTTTTGTTTATTTTTTTAATTTATTTCAGAGAGGAAGGGAGAAGGAGAGACAGTTAGAAACATCAGTGATGAGAGAGAATCATTGATCAGCTGTCTTTTGAATGCCCCAAACTGGGGATCGAGCCCACAACCCAGGCATGTGCCCTGACTGGGCATCGAACCATCACCTTCTGGTTCATAGGTCGATGTTCAACCACTGAGCCATACTGGCTGGGCTGAACTGTGGCTTTATGAAGAGATTTGAAGCCAACCCACAATGACCAGGTAAAGTAGAAGTTAGAGAAACAAACACTCTTCCCTCTTTCTGCAGATGCCCCCATTAGCTACATCCAGCTGAAAACCAAAGGAGAGGAGAGCTGTTGATGGCATCCTCCAGCTCAGCCTCCCCAGGCACAGAGCAGGTGGACAGGAAATCAGACAAGGCAAATGGAAGCTATCCATTTTTTTAAAATCCTACATAAGTACCTCTTTCTCTCCCCACTTTTTACTGCACAGACAGACATCTATTCTCCTTAAACTTTCTTTTACTTTTATATAAAATCAATTTAATGGAACTCTTTTAGGAAACAATTCTAAACAACAAGGTTGGTCCTCTTAATTATCTTAACAGGTCTCAAAAACCCAAAATACCCAAATAAATGTTAATGCCCCTCCCTTCACTTCCTACTGGGTGGAAAGTGATTAATAGATATGGTTATTTCATTCACCAAATATTTATTGAGTACTTACCATATGCAAGGCACCAACTAAGAACCATAAAGGGCCCCAAAGCCAATCAAATAAGGATCCCATAACTAACATATATCTCTGGATTTCCTGCATTCCTCTCTTTCTTCTATTACTCATATTCAGTCAAAAGATGGGACATGTGACCCAGCCCTGCCAATCAACATGTTTTTTTCATCTGGCTTGTGTGATAGATTCAGGACAGATAAATGATCTAAGATAGACTCATAAGAGCCTTATTTGGGGGCTTCTATGCTCTATTTATCAAGAAAGAGGTACTCTTTCAGAAGACATTGTTTAGTGAAAAGGATGTGAAAAAAAAGCCTATGAGAAGGATAAAGCCAAGTGAGATAAGCAGAGCTGAGCTTCTGGACCCAGCCATGCCTGAAGCCCATTAGACTTGTCAGTGTTCTGAGACAATGAATTACTTTGTTTTTCTTAAGCTATGACTTTATCTATTACAATGATTCTAATCTTTAATGAATAGGATTTACTCATTTCAATTTTGAGTGGGCTGAAGAGTTCGCTATGCTATTTAAAAAAAAACACACACAGCACCTCACGATAATTTTAAGAACTATGCTACTGTATGAATAGGAAAAAAATCAATGGAAAAATAGTGTCCAGAAACAAACCCAGGTTACCATGAAGGAATTAATAGCAGTTTAAGTCAGCAGGCAAAGGGAAAACTATTCAATAACTACTTTGGAGGCAATTGGCTACTACTTGGAAAAAAATTATATCCTTCACACCATGAAATTCCTGGTAAGTAAATAAATACTGAAATCTATTTTTTAACTGCAAATGTTATAGAAGAAAATATAGTAGGAGTTTTATGATCTTACTATGAGGTAGATCATTAAAATGTTTACTAAGAAATGTAGAAACTATGAAGGAAAATTTGTAAGACCTACAACTTCATTGCCTTTGTAAACCGAAAGATTTCAAACACAAAGGTGTGTAATTTGAATTAATATATTAGAAAAAATATTTTGAACACTTAGCTAAGAAAAAGGACTCATATCTTTAATATATAAATAGTTCTTATAAATCAATAATAAGGAAAGCAAACAATCCAATTAAAAATGGCTCCAGAAGGGACAAATGTAGGTGTTAAACTCAAAGAAGTTAATCACAGTAATAAAGAAGTGCTCAGTAAAATCACAATGACATGTAGTGGCAAACATTTAGAAGCTTAATAAGAGTATTAGCAAGGATGTAGAGAAACAGGCTATGTAATTCACTGTTGATGAAAGTGTAAATTTATATAGCCTTTATATAAATAAGTTAAGTCCACATATTCTTTGATCCAGCAAGAGATTATCATCTGGAAATACTGGCATGAGTGTGCAAACATGTCTATAAAAGAAAGATTATTTAACTTTGTTTAAAATAACAAAAAAAATCAGTTCTAATCTATAGTTATTAAAAGCACACTAGAAATCAATTATAGTGTATCTACGTGTTTCAGTCATCTGTTACTATATAAGAAACCACCCCAAACCTTATTGCATAACACAACAATTTATTATTTCTCACAACTGTGTACAGTGGGAATATAGGCAGTTCTTCTGATCTATGTGGTTTTGACTGTGGCCAATCCCATGCTTCAACAGCTGGGCGCTGGTCCAGGCTGGGTGTTTCAAAAGGTTTCACTCCTGTTTGGTGCCTCAGTGCTCCTCACATGGCCTCTCTGTTTTTCCCATGGCCAACCGGGACCTCCCCACAGCACGGTGGTCGCACAGGAGTCAGACTTCTTACATGGTAGATGGTTTTCAAGAGACAACATTCCAAGAGGACAAGCCCCATTTTGGAAACACCTATCGAGCTTCTGCTGTCCCATCGGTGAAAGCAAATCACGTGGCCACGCTCAGTGTCAGTGTGGGAAGGAATTGCACAAAGGCATGCGTACAAGAAGATGTGGTCCTTTAGGGACTGTTGGGGAGTACAGGAGACTTGTTGGAAAACTTGTAAGGAGGATAGTCTGAGAAAAGGGAAGTGTGTGGAAGGCCACCTGCCCTGTTTATCAGAATATCCTCCTTACAAATTTCCATCCAAGTCTCATGTGCTCCCCAACAAGGGACCACCAATGCAACAGTCTCCTGAACAGGCAACAGAAAATGACACACCCACTGGGGAAAAAAAGAAATCAATCAATCACTTTTATATTTCTTGATAGAATCTGTCCAGGATTTTGAAGAGAAAAAGCAAGTTAAAAACAGTATTCTCAGTCTGATCTTATTTGTTTTAGTAAAAATTAAAAAATATATATGTATACATTTTACATATAATACATATATGTGTGTGTTTGTGTGTGTATACACATGCACCCACATATAAGGAGAGAGACAAAGAGGGCTATTTAAAATTATATACTCCAATATACTCTAAACTGTTATCAGTGGTAATTACTGTGAATAGGATTGGAACGGAACATGTTTTTTTTAAGTTGTTTTTGTTTAGTTTGAACCGTAATTTTTATTTTCTCTTTCATAGTCTTTAAATTTGTTATAACTAGCATGTGTTCCCTCTGTGATTTTTTTTTAAAAAAGAAAAAGTATTCCGAAATCTTCTTAAGCTCATTGTACATACCTATAAACAGTTTCAATTAAGCAAATGTTGAGAGTGGTTTGCCAAAACACTATGTTGAGGAAGGGTGACAAGTAAGGTAAATAATATGAGGGCATGAAGTGTGGCAGGACAATCTTTAAAGCATGAAAACAGCTTTAGAGCATGAAAAGGTACTTTCATAATTTCTTTCTCCTCTGAATGTGACTTGTCCTAGGCAAAATGCAAGTGTGATTTCAGTAATAATTATATCTGTTTTGCCACACACACAAAAGGTTTACCAGATAAATTTTTCTTTTCTTTTTTGTTGATTGGATAATAAGCAGTATGGAATGATGATGATGATGATGATGATGATGATGATATTATGCATAGTACATGTCAAATGCTGTGTATAAAGCACATCACATGTACAACAATCCTATAAGTTGTCTACTTCTATCATCTGCATTTGCAATAGAGGAAACTGACATGCTAGGTCACATATTGTGGGAACTGAGATTTGTCCTCATGCAGTCCCAGTCCAGAGGTCCTTATTATACTGCTTCTCCACAGGAGTAATGATAGATACAAACACCCTTAAAGAATCAGAGGCCCTAGCCTAATGAAAATAAGAAAGAGTGATAACTAAAAGTTTTCACTATTTAAAACCCATTTTCCATTATCATGTGGGGTACAACTAGCTGAGGTTAAGCATACATTTATGCCCATGATCTTGATTTTGGCATTGCACTATTTCAGAGGTAGTCCGGGTATCTAGCTTGCGCCTAGAATCACATATCAGTCTTTCTGTGCCAGGCAGAATCAGATCCACCAATATTCTAATGCTGAAATTAGAGAGCTCAACAACAGCTGATTGCACACCATGAGATCCACTAAAATCTGACAGCAGGTGTACTCACCAATTTTGACCATAATGACGGCAATAAGGAGACTTTCTGTTAAAGGGGACAAGAGAGCAGATATCTGGCATCGGGCACTGGAAAAAAAGCAAGACAATTTTAAACAAGTACCACATGTGGTGACTCATTAGATGTTGAGAGCTAATAAGAGGTTGAAGATTTTTAGCTTAGCACTGATGCTGTGGACAGCAGGATATCCTAACATCTAGAAATTGAGAATGAATCAGGAGGTGGTGATAAATCCTGTGTTGATGCCTGGGGTGTGGAACTGTTATATTTTTAGGATAAAGGCAAAAATGTAAAAATCCAAGAGCATGCCGGAGTGAAGCAAATGTGCTGAGAGATCTGTGTGTTTGTATATTCCCTCATTCACTAAGCGAGTACGATGTGATAGGTAGTGTCCCAGATTTCAGAATACAGAAGTTAACAAGAAAGAGGTGGCTTTTTCCTGATGGAGTTTATAATCTCACAGAAAAGAAACAATGAACCAGATAAAGATTATAAAGTGTGATGAGTATAGGGATCCTAGAAATATAGGTAGGATACTAAGAAGGCCATGGTCTATAGATGTGAAGAAATTTCAGTGGAGGTGCAGGCCCAGGACAAGAAGGAGTAATGTGAATAGGGAGGGAAGTCTCATAAACGGGGGCATGAGTATGTAAGAAGGTCAGAGATGGCAGGTGCTGGGGGTGACCAGCGAGGATGGAGAGGTGGGCAAGGGTCAATGTTTATACTCTATACAAAAACATCTCTATTCTTACAGACAGAAAACTTATTTTAATAGCCACCTTTTAAAAAAAAGCAGGCAGCTAAGAAACATTCATATTTTGAGAAACAGTTGTATGTTATGCCCTGAACAAGATAAAGTCCCTGCCATCAAGGAGCTTATCTGTTAGTGGAGGGATTCAGATAAGAAACCCATAGAAGAATAAATATAAATAAATACCTACTGGTTGCTAAGGAAAAAGATGAAGTAAGGGGCTAGGGGAGAGTGGGAGCAAAGGGGCAGGGGACACTTCACCTCTGGGGGGTCAAGAATTACCTCTGCTGGGGAGGAAATATTTGAATTGAGGTCTGAACGTTGAGAAAAGAGGAAGCATGTGAAAGTTTGAGGACAGCATGCCAAGCAGAAGGATCAGCAAATACCTTGCACTAGAAGCAAGCAGGTGTGTGTCAAGGCCCAGGAATTAGTCCAATTTGGGCAAAAAAGAAGGAATAAAGGGAGGTTTAACGGAAATGATATCAGAGAGGTGAGTAGTGGACAGATTAGGTACAGTCTTAAAGAAAAAGTGATCAAATGTTGAGCTTGACCCAAGATAACCCGTTATTGCTCTTTAATCCAGTTTAATCCTATATAATAAAAGGCTAATATGCAAATCAAACCGCGAATAACCAGGCGCTATAATGTGCACTGACCACCAAGGGGCAGATGCTCAATGCAGGAGCTGCCCCCTGGTGGTCAGTGCACTCACACAGGGGGAGCGCCACTCAGCTCACAGCTGGCGAGTGCAGCAGCAGTGGCAGGAGCTTCTCCAGCTTCCACGGCAGCACTAAGGATGACCAACTAACGGGGAGCGGGCCTAAGCTGTCAGTTGGACACCCCCCAAGGGCTCCCGGACTGCGAGAGGGTGCAGGCTGGGCTGAGGGATTCCCGCCCGCCCCCCCTCCCCCGCACAAATTTCGTGCACTGAGCCTCTAGTTATTAATAATGCCCTGCTTGCTTAACTCTCTAAAGCTTATAGAGCAATGATGGCGAACCTATGACACGTGTGTCAGAGGTGACATGCGAACTCATTTTTTTGGTTGATTTTTCTTTGTTAAATGACATTTAAATATATAAAATAAATATCAAAAATATAAGTCTTTGTTTTACTATGGTTGCAAATATCAAAAAATTTCTATATGTGACACGGCACCAGAGTTAAGTTAGGGTTTTTCAAAATGCTGACACGCCGAGCTCAAAAGGTTCGCCATCACTGTCATAGAGTATAATACAGAGCTAAGATTTTGCAGTTCAGCTAAAAGCCTTTGGGAACTTTTAAGCAAGAGAAAGACACAATCTGATTCATGCTTTAGGAAGTTGCTCTGGCTGCAATTTAAAGAAGTTCTGTGAGGGGAAAAATAAGAGGCCTTACATTTCCATTTATTTGGCTAATGGCCCCGATACCCTAAGAACTTCCTGGTTTTTTCACGGTGCTCCAGAATCTTGGATTGTGCAAAGAATCTTGAAGTTGACTTTGTCTCTACTCCTATATCATGGAAGAATGCCCTCTACAATAGGTGATGCTTACAACTGGCCTTAATGAAATGGAAACAAATGTCAGGTTTTAAAGAGAAGACTGTCATCAAATAAAGAGGTGAGACACAGAATAAAAACACAGTTTTTGGAGCAAGACAGAGCCAGATAGAGTCCTGACCCTTTACAAGGTTTGTGACCTTGGACAAATCACTTACCCTCTCTGAGCCTTTGATTTGCCATCTGAAAAATAGAAATAATAATAACCACATGGCTGCCATTAAGTATTAAAAATAAGGTATGTAAAGCACTGCCTGGTGAATAGTAATTTAATATTATAAAAAGAAATTAAACAATAAAGATTCTTCAATGCTATTTCAAAATGCCAGCTCTACCTGACAAAGTGATTTTCAAATGATTGAAGACATCACTTTTCCTAGTTCACTTTGAACCTTTGTTTAAAGCAATCCATTCTCTCCTCAAACTAATGGACACACTGATATGCACATGAAATTTTGCAAACACTTATTAGCTGCATGTTCTGAAACAATTTTTGCAAAACTGTTGGTGGGCCTTTTAAAACAGAAACTGAGCTGGCAGTCACAGAACTGTAATTCTATGTAAGCCCTATCCTCCAAATTCCCACTTTCTTGGGAAGGTGACTTTACTCTTTCCCCCATGTTGCTTATATTCCTCTCTACCTTAGTCTATCTGACCTCTCTAAGCAAGTGGATAGGTTTCAAGGGACTATCAGACACACAAAAGGAAAGCAGTATAATAATAAAGAAAGAAGAAAACTATCAAAGGTCTCCAGTAATCACTACAGCAATGTTTTCCTTTATTGATTTTTGTCCTAAAAAATCAGGACAAGTCTGACTATTCCTAAAATATACACTCTCATTGTCTCCTTCACTCCCGTAACTAGGATAAGGTGACCCAAATCTTTGTGATTTATCACTGGTACTAAGGACCACAAACACGTATCAACACCTAAAAGAACAGCTTTTCTCAGAAATCTTAAGTAGTATGTAATTAGAGTAGCTCTAGAAGGAGTCATAGTAAATCTATCACAGACACTTGCATTCGAATTCGAGAGCTGTGTTGCATAAACAACAGGACTTTGTCTCACAGTGCCAGTGGCCAGAAGTCTTAGATCAAGGTATTGGCAAAGTTGTTCCTTCTGAAAGCTGTGAAAGGGTATATATAGGTCCCATGCCTATACAATAAAAAGAAATGAGCTGTTACACCATGAAAATACATAGAGGAACCATAAATGCATAAAACCATAAGTGAAAGAAGCCAATCTGAAAAAATATATATATCTATGTATATAAAAGCCTAAGCAACTGTATGACCAAACGACCGGTCGACTGGTCACTATGATATGCACTGAGCACCAGGGGGCAGATGCTCAATGCAGGAGCTTCCCCCTGGTGGTCAGTGCGCTCCTGGAGACCGTAATGGAGTGGCAGTGAGCCTACTGAGCTTCAGCATTGGCAGGCACAGTGGGGCCTGGATGAGCAGGAGTGGCAGACAGTGTTGTACTGCCCGTTTTGGCCTGGTCCCCACAGGCTATGCTGAGGGACCCCACTGGTGCATGAACCCCACTGGGCCTCTAGCATATATATATGATCCAAACTATATGACTTGGTAGAAAAGGCAAAACTATGGAGAGAGTAAAAGATTAGTGTTTGCTGCCCTAACTGGTTTGGCTCAGTAGATAGAGCATCGGCCTGCGGACTGAAGGGTCCCAGGTTCGATTCTGGTCAAGGGCATATACCTTGGTTGCAGGCACATCCCCAGTAGGGGGTGTGCAGGAGGCAGCTGATCGATGTTTTTCTCTCATCGATGTTTCTAACTCTCTATCCCTCTCCCTTCCTCTCTGTAAAAAATCAATAAAAATATTTTTTTTAAAAAGATTAGTGTTTGCCAAGGCTTGGCAAGGTTGCGGGGAGGGGGATGAACAGAATATTTTTAGGGCAATAAAAGTACTCTGTATGATACCATAATAATGGATATAAATCCTCATTATACATTTGTCCAAACTCACAGAATGTACAACACTAACAGTGTACAATAATGTAAACTCTTAACTTTGTATGATTATGATGTGTCAATGTATGTCATCAGTTATAACACATGTATTAATCACTCTGGAATGGGGTGGTTGATAATGGGGGTGAGGGGCCTATGCATGTGTGGAGCAGGAGTATATGGGAAATCTCCATATCTAATTTTTGCTGTGAACCTTAAACTGCTCTAAAAAGTCTTAATTTTTAAAAATGTGACTCTTTTAAAAAGATCTTGGAGCTATTTGTCATTCTTTCTAAAAAAGGTATTTCTTTGAAAATATTACGCCTTGTTAAAAACATATACAGCATTATGACAAGGAATTAAAAATGGAGAATTTCATGCAGATCTCCCCGCAGGCCCACCCCTGCCACCACTTGTTCTCAAAGTTGACATTTGAGTCTCAAGGGTAATCAAGAACATGGAATTCGTTCTGAAAATATCCACTGCTCAGTTGGAACAACTGTTTGTGTTTATAAGGCACACGGTATGATGCAGATTACATTTATTTTAGATTAGTCTGGGGGCTGCCATTGTTCTAAAAGTCTGAAGATGAAATTACAAATTTAAACAGTTCGCATTAGTAGCAAAGCCTGCTGTTTGTTGTGGCAGATGCTGCCAGTGCTCTGCCCAAATCCTATAGGACTTGTCCTACCAAAAGCACCTGTGACTGCCAGAGGGATTTCTTTAGCCTGCAGGAAGTATAAGCTGGAAGTGCCAGGGTGTTAGGTAACACCACTGAAGGAACCTTCAGGCAATGGCAGATAGGAGTTGGTAGCTGAGTGCTTCAGCTGCCTCACAACTTGATTGGGAAAATCCAGAGAAATGTCTACACTGACTCCCAACATTCTCCAGCTGGATTCATCTTCAGTTGCCTGTTCTTGTTACTTGACAAGAAGGAACCAGTAAAGTTTGAACAACAAAAATATGCAAGGAATAGTTAGTCAGGTGGGAGGAAAATCAAGAGAATGTGATGTCCAAGTGAAAAAAAAAAGTTTGTAAAAAAAAAAAAAGAGGGTGTATACAACTGTGTCACTGTAAGTCAATTAAAATGGCTGAGATTGGATCATTTGGTTTATTATTATGGAAGTTATTGATGACTTTGACATTACCTATTTATAGACTAGGGCAAAAATATGCTTCTAATTGATTTCAAAAATAAAAGAAGGAAAATAATTATAGACACGGAGCACAAAAAAATATTTTCCATGAGCTTCCTATAAAGTGAAAGAGAAAAAAATAGGAGTCAACTAGATGGAGAAGTGAAATAACAATGGAAAAAAAATGGCAGAGTATGTATTTATAATGATGCAAAACAAATCCAGCTCGGGAAAATTTTGATGATGCCGAAGAGAGAAGAGAAAATTATTGAAGCGATATCCTTGCTTGGGTGAGCAAGAGAGAATTGATCATGACATTGGAGTCATGTTATGTACATTTCAATATATTTTGTAGATGCCAAGAATGTTAAATTTGAAATAGATATAGCAGATGCCCATGTCATCTTGTCACTTTCTGTTTTGTACATGCTTACAGCTTTTACCTCAAGCACAGCATGAGAGCTTTCTCTGACTGGAAGAGTGGAAGAGCAGGCTTGGTCCAAAGATCTGTTGGCCTCTCCTCCTCCAAGCAGTCTTCAGCCAATCATAGATGTAAGTACCATGGCTTTTTCACCCTCGGTGAAAATTTCTGTGCCAACTCCTAGAAGTCTTTGGTAGAATTAGACCTCAGTTGCCCACAGCAGTAATCTGCTCATTAGCTCACCCTATCCTGGCTGATTTCTCTTCCCTGTCTTATTTTCTCCTTCCCTACAGTGCTAGGACTTGCTGAGATCACCACCCAACTGAGCTACTTACACTCAAATCCTCATCCCAATGTCTATTCTGAGGAAACCCAACACAAAGCAGTTTAAATTGGAATAATTTTGACTAAAGCCTACCTACTAGTTAGTAGTATAGTTCTTCTTTCAAGTTGCGTAGAAAAGTTGTCATTCCAGACTACAAATAAGGTCTATATGCCTTAGCAGATTTGCAGACTATAACACAGCAGAGTATTTATCTTGACTAACATAGCCCCATATCTATGCTTGAGTGTCATTCTCTGTCACATCAATGTGATAGCATTAAGTGTTTAGCTTGAATAAGTGGTTCCTTGTCTTTTGATAATACTCCATGGGTCCAGCATTCTGGTCAGCTCCATCAAGGTCAGCCTAAGACATCTCAGAATTCCCAGAGATTTTCAAATATGCTTCATTTGTTCTATTATGCACTCAATATGTCTTGTCCATTTGAACTGGATTCACCAGGGAATACAATTAGATAGCCACTTTATTTATTTTTTTTTTTCCTTTTTAGACTCTCTAGCTTGCCATTTCTTTTTTTCAGTCTGAATGTTGTGTTGCTTCCTCATCCCCCACCCACCTTGCCTCTCTTCCATTTAAAATCCCACAGAGGTGAGTAACTAGAATACAGATCTTTCTCTTTTCTTAATACCATAATATATCATTTTGTAAAATTAGGGAATATTTATGCAATGCTTCATAGTGCTTCACTGTTATAAGTACTTTACTTGAGTTATTTATTCTTCATGTCAACTCTGTGTTGCAGGTACTATTATTATCTCTATTCTACAAGACTGAATTATTATGAATTTTAATTGGTACATTTTGAATTTCACAGAACCTCAGGGCTAGAAACAACCTTGAAAGTTCATGTAGGTGATCTTTTCTTGATAGAGATGTTTTCAAGTGCTCCCAGCATAATTAAAGACACAAACTTTTGAAAGAGTTTACAGATGTTCTAAACATAATTATATTCTATCACCACCTGAAAATTAGTATGTTGAAGCCCTAACAGTTAATGTGATGGTATTTTGGTGATGGGAGCCTTTGGGAAGTAAGGTTATGAGGGTGGGGACCTCATGATGGGATTGGTGCACCTAAATGGAGAGACCTGGTCTCCCCAAAAAACAAATTAATCATTTTTGATTTATAACTCTTCAGGCAAAGGATGAAAGTGCTAAATAATTTGAACCAAATCTTGGACAAGATCAAATTATAAAGCAAATACAAGAATTGTACCATCACTTTTTTCTATTAACAGGCACAAAGGGATAAGTATATAAACTGACATTGTTACTGTCCCACCCCTTTGTGCCCCCAAAAAAAGAAAAGAAAAAGATTTTACAAAAAGTGTCTGTTTTGATGGTATCAAATGGTAGGAAGAGCCTCTTCCTTTAGTAGTTTCCTGTTTGTCAGTTTTCTATCTAGGTGTCAGGTTTAAATTTGGAACATGCAATATGCAGTGAATTTATCTCAGACAAAGGAAGAAAAAAAGGGGAAGAAACAAAAGTTCAGATTACCCATCTAAAAACAAAGTAATTTAATATATAATGTTATTTTTCTAGTTATAAAAGCTATTGTGCTATAAATGGAGTTAATTTGCATGATGCCAATGACTGCCATAAATAAATATAGCTCTAATTGTTTGTGAATTGTTAGACCGTGATTTGAAGTTTGACTTAGGAAATGCTGACCTTGAAAGATTATAAAAGTGATGATGAAAAGTGATAGATTACAAAAAGGATAAGTCAAAAGTGAAATATCATGAGCAAAATTAATGCAAAATCTCCAAATAGAATGATAAGAAATGGAAAGATATTCTATCTAAAAAAAAATACAATAGCATTGATTGCTATAAGGATTCACCAATACTAAAATAAAGTTCTCTAATAGCTAATATATGGAAGAGAGGGAAGCCCTATTAGACCCTCCTAATGACTGATGAAGACAATAAACACTAAGAGAATTCTCTCAGTGCATGTGTATGCCTACCTACCAGTAGGGAGGATAGCCAGACCCTGATTGTTTAGACTGCAACTTAGTACATGCCTATTTGTTTATAATTGTGATATAATGGATACAGCAAAAATTCACAAACCTTAATGGTATAGCACAATTAATTTTTACAAATTCAGTCATCCACGTAACCATCACCCAGATCAAGATTTAAAATATTCCATCACCTTAGAAGTTTTTGTTATAACCCATTTCAGTCCATTCCTCTTCTCCTAAATAGAGCCAGACACTCCTTCAACCCCTTTCATACTAGCTTAATTTACATGTTCGTCAACTAAATGTAAATGAAATCATACAGTATGTACTCTTTTGTGTCTGGCTTCTTTCATTGCTGAATGACATTGGTTCCATCTTTAAATCATAATGAATGAAACTACTATGAGTATTCTTTAAAAGTCTTTGGATGGATATGTTTTCATCTGAGCATAGGTCATCAAATATGGTTCATATTGATTTTAAGGCCTATGAATTAAAGGGAAGGAGCAAAAGGTACATAGCAATCATAGGTCCATTGAAATCCACTTAGGCACATGTCACCAATCCCTTCATTAGGCCCAATTCTTCACCCTGTGAATAGATTATTCTTGACTCTTGGCTTTGACTTAGCTGTTGGCTCTTCCCTCTGAATCATTTATTTTTTCCAATAAAAAAAAATACCTGTTTACAGCAAGATAGGTTTCTTCCTGCTTCCTGGCCATAGAAATAATTATATACTATCCTGTCTCTTTCATTCCAAACTGTTTTTATTCCTTTAACAAATTTGTGGGTTTCTTAAGTCAATTTATAATAAACTCTAACAAATAAAGCCACACCCACATTTCTTTCTGAGATAAGTTCTTTTATATCTGGGTCATGTGTAAGGCTGCTATGGGACAATACCCTTAAAATTCTTAAGCACCTTAATGTTTAACAGAGAGGGTCTATAAAAGTCTCCTTCAGCCTTTCTAAGATCCTAACAGTGGGTCTTACAACTACATACTTGAGATATTTACCCTGAAGTCTATTCTGTCTACTGTTGGCTCTGGATTTGATCTTGCCATTTATGACTTTGAAAATCTTTTACTGGGAGAAACTGGGGATAGATAGAAAACAGTTTTATTTTCAAGCCTAGCAAGTCCTGAATGTAATTCCTCTAAATTTGATTTAAAACGTAACAGTTTCTTCTTTATTTCATTTTTCTTATAATTTATCATAACCAGGAGAATTAGGCAGTTGGCACTTTCTTGTTCTTTTTGCCTGAAATCTCCACAGCCAAGCCCATGAGTGCTTTAAGTACCCTTTCTCTTATCCCAGTCGCCATAGGTAACTATATGCCACTACATAACAAGGATCCCTTTTTCTCCACCTTCAAATAACACTTTCTTCATTATCATAAGAGCCCTCAGCCAAGGCCCCTTCAAGCCCTTGGAACTTAGATTTACAATATTCTTGAAGCCCTACCAGTATCCACCCACTGCCCAGTCGCAAAGCCAATGTCACATATTTAAAATATTTATTATGTGCCCTAACCGGTTTGGCTCAGTGGATAGAGCATCAGCCTGCAGACTGAAGGGTCCCAGGTTCAATTCCAGTCAAGGGCATGTACCTTGGTTGCGGGAACATCCCCAGTAGGCAGCTGATCCATGTTTCTCTCTCACTGATGTTTCTGGCTCTCTATCCTTCTCCCTTCCTCTCTGTAAAAAAATCAATAAAATATATTTAAAAATAAATAAAATGTTTGTTATGAAGCACCATTTGCTGGACAAGAAATTACATCAAAATGTAATGGCTTCAAACAATAGCCATTGAATTATATCTGATTATTTCGTAGGCCAGGAATTTGGGCGGGATTTATCAGAGTGTTCTCTGTTCCATGTGACATTGACTGAGATCACTCCATGGTGTTCAGCTGTGACAAACTGCTCAGTTTAGACAGTCCAAGATAGCCTTCACATATGTCCGAAGCACTTTGGTGGGGATGGCTGAAAGTCTGGGATTAACTGGAGTGCCTACCCATGGCCTCTCCAGCATGATGGTCTCAGAGTATCAGACTTCTAACATCAGCACATCAGCGTTCCCAGAGAGTGTGTTCCAAGGGGTCAACGCAGAAGCTACTAAGCTTTTTCTGACCTAGTCTTGGAAGACACACAGTGTGTCACTTCTGCCACACTCTAATAGCTATGAGAAAGTCACAAGACCTGGAAAAGAGCCAAGAGGTATGGTTCACTGAGGGATCATTGTTGAACACTTGACAGCATATATGGAACAAAAGTAGTATGTCATTTGAAGACTAATGAGAAACATTGCAATGTAACTATTCCATGTCCAACCTTTTCTGTGTTATGTAATCTTGGGTAAATTACTTAATTCTATGCTTTATTTTTCTTACTTGTTACACTTCATAAATTTGTTGTGATTATTTAATTGAGATGATAAAGTGCTTAATTGAATGGCTATCACATAGTAAATATTAGGCATAACAATATAAATATTTAATATTATTAGTGTCTTTTCTGATAAACCCTACTTCAAAGGAATTATTTGTAACATAGAATAAACAAAAAGCAGACTCACACGAGAAAGTTTTATGATCTATTAACTGAAATCATTTTATTTTTGAGCCTTAGATATTTATAAATGGTATTTTATAAATACAAATATAAAGATGCTAAGCCAGAATTTAATGGTATTTTTAAAAATTTATCTTTATTGTTGAAAGTATTACAGATGTCCCCTTTTTTCCCATTGACCCCCATCCACCCAGCACCCACCAGGCCTTCACCCCACTATCTAATAGTATTTATAAATGGTGAGCAGAAAACTGAAAGGGCATTGACACATGTCTATACTGACTTACACTCCTAACACTTTGTATACCTTAAATTGTCCCTGAAGATGAAGAGGAGATTAATATCATATAGGAACTTCTCTGGCTTAGAATTCTCCAAAGAATGGAGAGGTCATCTGCTTCATGCCCTGTTTCAGAACCAACTCTAAATTTAAGGGAAACTTCAGCATTACTGTTTGTTTGTTTTTTGCCTCAAATTAGAGTACCTGTGTACAATAGGGCTAGTCAATATGTGGTTCTAATGAACACTTTTTAAAACGTGTGTGGTGCTGATAGGGAAGCATGCTCTACTGTTGGGACCAGTCAAAGCATTCAAAATCTTAAACCTTAAGATCTGAGGTTTCCAGGGAAAGACTTCTTAGTTTCCCAGACCCCAAACACTCCCTCTCTTTCAACCCATTTGTGTTTTCTCTCTCTTAGGTCTGCAGGAGGGCAAGTAGGAGGGTTGGAATAAGTCCATGGAGGCCTGACACCCTTTTCCAAGAGGCATGCTCAGCAAAGATGAAAGTTACTTTTCTGAACTCTCTAAGTCAAATATTTGACCTTAATGATATTTCACTCTCTTTAACCAATTTTCTCCCAGATGTTGCTGTTGTAACATTGCAAACTAGTCAGTGATGCTGCTTGGGCTAAGCTTTCTCAGGAAGTGTCTGTTAACTTGGATCTTCCAAGAAGGTCAAAATGAGCCTGGCTGACATGGCTCAGTGATTGAGCATTGACCTATGAACCAGTAGGTCACAGTTTGATTCCCAGTCAATATATGCCTGAGAACTAAAGTATCCTAAATCTAGGTGGGACCGTAGTGATAAGTGATGGCCATTCTGATTCACTGAATGGAGAGTGTACTACCATGAAGCTGGGAATTTAGGTTAAGGAAGTGAAACTAAATATAAGTCAGCCAGCCCATTTACAGTGATGCAATATAGTGTGCTACTAGTAAACTGGCTAGGAATATAGGAATGTTATGCTTTTATCTCATTTTTTTGCGATCAAATACTCTAATGGCTTGCCATTTGCTTGCCTGGTGTCATATCCAAACCAAGAAAGGAGAAGCAATTTGGGGCTATGTTTTTATAATGGGAAGCACTTAAAGAACAAGGTTGTTGCTCAGAGGTCTGCTAGCTTGTGTGTCTACACACAACCATGCCTGGGAGAATGCTTTCACCCACATGTCTAAAGAAAGAAAGCATATGAGGTAGAAGAGATATTTTCTGAATGAGAGAAGTGAATTTTTGTTCATTTCAGTACTTGATTTACATCCTAAAGAAGACTATTAGGACATTAATGATCAATTGTACCTGGTTGGTAGTGTAGGACCAAAGCTAACACTGATTTAGGACTGAGGAATTATTACATATCACAATCGGTTAAAATTTTAGCATATTTTTATTACAACGAAGAATGGGGGTCACAGATAAACTTCTATCCTTTAGTCCCTCTTTTCGATCATGATACCCTATACATCAAAGTAACTTATTGAGATAGAAAAATCAAGTGCCCAAAAAGGTGTTAAGCCAGGTTATAAATTAACAGATTTCATCATTAGGGTCAGAGAGCAGCAGCAAAACCAAAAGCCAGCAGGAGTGCTTATTGCTATTATAGTTATATTAATAGTTGCAATTATTATTTTGAGTTACTAAAGTCCTCAGGCAACTCAGTGTATTGAGCTAACTATTCAGAGGACAAATCTAAAATGTCTGGCTTTGTCCTTCTGAAGTTACAGCTACTGTTAAAATTTTATAGTGTCTGCTCCCTTTTCCAATTCCATGAAAGACTAATTCATTTGTAAAATGCCTCCACTTTATTCATTTGTTTATAACTAAGATATGCACCAATTTACTCAGGAAATAAATCTTGTTATTCATGTTATTCAAATATTGTTTTATGAAATATAATTAGAAGTGTAAATGCAGTTAACATTTTAAAAATATGTCAATTGAAAGCACTCCTTGAACTCATTTGACCAAGTATTTTTTTTCCCCATTTTTTGAAATCACACCTGTGTTAAGATATGTACTCTCTTCCTCTATCTGGTAAGCACAAGGTGTGGAAACTTGTGCAATAGATAATTAATCTCTATTGCTATCTATAGTTTCATAGTTAACACTGTCTTAGCAGAAGTGTGAAAACACATTCACACCTTTGAAAATGGATGATTAACTAATCAAATGACAATATAAATGTTAGACAGAATTACAGAAATGACTGCAAGGCAGAGCTATTTATGATTATAGCATTCTATTTAATTTTTAAGGGTGGATTGTTCGATGTAATCTGTGCTCCTCAAATATCTAAGCAGATTCTCAACTTTTTAATTGCATTGACTTTTCAGACAGGAATGAAGAAAATTTCAGACTATCCCCTAATTAAGCATTTTCAAATGCAAGAGGTTAAGAAGAAAAAGTATAGATCAGGACCATTGGCAGGGAGGAGCCAAGAAAGGAGAATTGCATTTGAGTGAAACAGTCATTTCTTTCCTCTGGACTTTGTCATTTCCATTTAAAATGCAGACTAATCCAACTGCATAGTTGAATATCCAGTCTATCATAGCAAGTTCTCTTTTGGTAGTCTGAGGTTTAAAAGTCCAAATTGGGAGATAGGCCCCATCTTCATTATTTAGTTAATTTTCTAAGTTTAGTGGTATGTTTTCTTTAAGCAATGATAATTGGGAAAAGGCAATGATACCATTGGAAAACTGCAAATCTAATAACTGAAGCTTTAAAAGCAGTATTCTACATTTTATTAAAAGCCTTTAGATAAAAACATTTATCTGTATTTATATTTTAATGCCAAAGGGTATATTTGTGGCACTTATTACTTATTGCCTTATAGTGTAGTGTTTTAAAGACATATTAACCTCCCCATAATACCTTAAAATCTGGCTACATATCTTGACTCATTACCAAACCCCAAACTAGCCCAATGCTTTATACTAGACATCCTTGTCTATTGAATCAGTGCTAAATACTAAATGATGAGACAAGTTGTTATAAAGTTGCATTTTCATGGAAAATCCTTATTCCTTAAATTATAAAAACCTTGATTTTTCAATTTATAAATTAGTCACATATTTCTATAGAAAATAAAAATTATATTAATTAGCAATAGTTTATCAGCACCAAGTGAGCATGCTGTCAGCTATTCAGCATTGTAGCTGCTATTGCCCCACCTTGAATGTTTATGTGAGTGTAGGTGTATATACACACCTATTCACCCCTCCACACACACACACTGGCTTCTGTCTTCATAGCTTTAAAAATAAGCCATGGCTTTAAAACCACTCTGGTCAAGGTCTTTCCCATCTTTCTTTACCTTGACTTCTTAATAACATTTGCTACCACTGCATACTCCTTTCTTTTTGAAAAGTTACCGTTTTTAGTTTTGTATGCCACCACACATAATTTTCCTCCTACATCTTTTCTTGGGAGACCTCATTAACTCCTTGGATTCAGTTGCTATGTATATATTCTTGTGACTGCCAGGTTTAAACCTCTAGACCAAACCTCTCTTCTCACCTTTAGTTTCATATACATATATAAATGTATGCATATGCACACACACACTCACACACTTGGGGCACCACTCTCTGTCCCCCAAGCCTGCTCCTTCACTCTGTTTCCCCCTCTCAGTGACTGAGGAGCTTTTCATTTAGCTATCAAAGTGGTGCACACTTCTTTCTGACAAACCCCCCACCACCACCCCCGCCATCTAACCTCTCACCACATCCTATTAATTCTATCTCCCAAATATTTCTCGGGTTCATCTACTTCTATCTATCATCACTGCCCTACCCCATTCTGGGCAACAACCATTATCCTACCTCATATATCACAATACCCTACCAGCTAGTCTTCTTGCATCCTGTCTTGCCTCCTCCTGTTCCTTCTCATACTGTACCCAACAGTAGTCATTACATTTTTTTTTCGCTTACAAAATCCCTTCAGAAATTTAAAAATATATATTTACCCTCTTATACATTGTTAAGTTGACATAAAATTATTTCACTATAAGTATAAATTATTACAAAGGCTGGGAGAAATATACTATCATTTATACTTAAATCCAACCTACAAAGTAAAAATAATCTACAAATTTGAGAAGACTTATTTCACCCTGAAAGTAAATAAAGTATGCAATTTTTCATGACTAATGATTCTTATAATTGGGATACTATATACTTCTAGTATAATTAATGAAGAGTTGGGTTATCCATATGTTCTGAAAATCCAGCTTAAGTTGCCCTCTTAATGGTAAATTGAAGAAGCTGTCATTAACAATATTTCACAGGTGGGTTGAGATTGAATTTTTTTTCTTTTTCCCAGAGTTTTTTCCTCCTTTATGAGTCGAAGAATTATTAGTAGAATGCATTAAATTATAGTTAAACTAGTGACTAGGAAATTAATTGGAAGGTGGCTGGCAGGGCGGAACTGGGCAATATGAGCTGGACACGCCCTGGAGCCAACTTCCCGCAGTCCCTTCCCAGCTGGTGCACCTGGGGCAGTGTCTACGGAGTGAGCAGAGTCCCTCTGGCAGGTGGGGTCTCTCAGCCTGGCCTGCAGGGATTGGGCCAAAACTGGCAGTCCGACATCCCCTGAGGGGTCCCCGAGTGCAAGAGGACACTCTGCAAAATTGCTGTCCCTCGGCAGCTCCTGCGTTGAGCATCTGCCCCCTGGTGGTCAGTTCATGTCATTGCTACCAGCTGGTTGGCCAGTTGCTTAGGCTTTTATATATATAGTTAATCAGGTTAGTGGAAAGTGTTGATGAGTGGGCACTAGGGAAAGTAAGGAGGGAGAGTCATTCAGGATCCTCTCTCCATGTTATAGTAAGTGCAGTTGAATAGCCAGTTTCAGTGAGCCAAATTGGATCAAGTGAATTGGCTATGCTATTCTAGTAGGAAGTAGAGGCCAGGGAGACCAGTGAATTGAGAGAGAACCTAGTCTGAACTTTAAGAAGAGAATGTGTAAGCAAAAGCAAATGATGGAGGGTGCCAGACAAGAGCAGTCATCAAACCTGGAATAGAGGTCAGCTACATTCACATACATGTTGAATATAAGAACTAATGAATAACTATGGGCAGTTGCTGAAAGAAATTGAAATGCTTCCTGGAAGGGTCTCAGATCCTAATAGAGTAAAAGGAATCTTATGAAATGTTAGAGTTATGTCCCACAAAGTTTTATGAATAACTAAATGGAATTAACTTTAAATTAAGCACAAATTCAACATATACAAAGCAGCTATACTTTCCAGACATGGTGTGAATCATTCTAAATACAAAAAAAGTAAAGCCAAACCACATAGTCTACTTAAGGAGAAAGGATTGGAAACAATCAAAAGGAAGCATTAATATAAAAAGGAGAGATGAACGGTGTGTGGAATCATCATTACAGTACTGAGAGAGTAAAGAAAGGCTGGAGAGAGGAGAGATGTGACCTGGGTAGGACATCAACTTTGCCAGGATATAGGGACATGAATTATGACAGTGCCTAAAGTGTTCCGGGTATGGTGAAAATATATATAAGTAGATCATAAGATACACTGGAGTTAGGAGGAGGGGTGCAGAAAGATGACAGGAAGAGGAATAAGCAAACTGGAGGTAGATAGAGACAAGAACTATGATTAGCCTTACCTGTAGGGTGGTGATTCTCAAGGTGTGGTCCCAGGATCAGTTGTATTAGCATCACCTGGGAATGAATTAGAAATGCAAACTTTCAGGCCTCACTTAGAATCAGAAACTGGGGGGTGGAGGGTGGGCGCAGGGCTCAGCAAGCTGTGATTTTATTCTGATGCACAATGAAGTTTTAGAACCACTGCTTCAGGAAAAAGTGAGATTATAGGAAATCATTCATCAAGGTCCTATTTTCCTCTTAGAATAAAAACTAGCCAAGTATGGAGGATGGACTAGACCAGTGATGTCGAACCTATGACATGTGTGTCAGAGGTGACACATGAACTCATTTTTTGGTTGATTTTTCTTTGTTAAATGGCATTTAAATAAATAAAATAAATATCAAAATATAAATCTTTGTTTTACTATGGTTGCAAATATCAAAAAATTTCTATATGTGACACAGCACCAGAGTTAAGTTAGGGTTTTTCAAAATGCTGACATGCCGAGCTCAAAAGGTTTGCCATCACTGGACTAGACTAATGGCTAAAGACCATGGCTGTTTCAAAGTACAAGAAAGAGAGGCTGAAAGCCCAATATCTTTAATAAGAACATATGGGTCAGAATTTGATTTTTTTAAAGTGTTGAAGAAAATGTTTCATGGTCTGGCAGCAATTTGGAGTCGCTAATTAGGAGAGAACCAAACCCCAATATTGAAGTACTACTGTCTATTTTTAAAGTTTCTCATACCTTTCATTTCAACATTTTTCTATTCTTCTCTTATCTACATATATAAAAGCCTAAGCAACCAGCAAACCATCCCACCAGCCAACCGTCCGGTAGCTATGATGAGCACTGACCACCAAGGGGCAGACACTCAATACAGGAGCGGAACCACAGGCATGGAAACATGGAACAGACTGATAAATCTCAGAGGGAAGTGGGGGGGAGAGGAGGGCAGGAAGAGATTAACCAAGGATCTTATATGCATACTAGAGGCCCGGTGCACGGATTCATGTACCGGTGGGGTCCCTTGGCCTGGCCTGTGGGGATCAGGCTGACACCAGCTCTCCTACATTCCCCAAGGGGTCCCGGATTGTGAGAGGGTGCAGGCCAGGCCGAGGGACCCCACTGGTGCATGAATCCGTGCACTGGGCCTCTAGTTTCTTATAATGGGGCACAAATGGAAGCATTTAATAGCAGTAATACAAAAGGCCTTGGAGAGCTCTGCAATACTGTCTCGGGTAGAGTCCCCTAAATCTTTGTGTCTTTCTAATAAACCCTGGAAATATTTCTCTTGCAGACTGCATTGTGTCCCCCAAATTCATATTTTGAAGCCCTAGCCCCCAATGTGACTGCATCTGGAGTTAGGGCCTATAAGGGGGTAATAAAGGTTAAATGAGATCACAAAGGTGAGACCTTAATCTGATAGAACTGGTGTCCTTATAAGAAGAGGAAGAGACACCAGATCTCTCTCTCTCAGTCTCTGTTTCTGGCTCTCTCTCTCTCTCTTTCTCTCTCTTTCTCTCTCTCTCTCTCTCAAGCCCTGTGTGGACAAAGTGAGAAGGCATCTCTACAAGGGAGGAAGAGAGGTTTCACCAGAAATCAATCCTGATGGCATCTTTATTTTTTTTTTTAAATCCTCACTCTATTTTTCCATTGATTTTTAGAGAGAGTATAAGAGAGAGACAAAAACAAAGAGAAATATTCATGTAGCACATCATTTGGTTGCCTTCCTGCATGCGGCCCAACCAGGCTCGGGTCAGGGAAAAGCCTGCGACCGAGGTAAGTACCCTTGACTGTAATCAAACCCAGGACCCTTTAGTCCACAGGCAAATGCTCTATCCACTGAGCCAAACCAGCTAGAGTGACCCTGATGGCATCTTGACCTTAGACTTCCAGCTTCCTGGACTATGAGAATGTAAATTTCTTTTGTCTAAGCCATCCAATCTATGGTATTTTGTTTTGATGGCCTGAACTGACTAAGATACTATCACAGTGGAAAGAGTATTGACCATCACAGGAGTACTCCCTAATAAACTTCCTGTGTGCTAATCTCCACCTCAAAGTCTGCTTCCCAGAAATGCAACAGGTTTGTATTGAGTAAATATAAACATGTTCAGCAACCAAGGGTAGGAAATCAGTATTCCCTAGCTGAACCTGAAGAATGGAATATGGGTTCCCACAACCCATCCCTCATCTGTCTGCTCATAGATTAGGAGCCCGCAGGCACAGAACCAGGAAGGACAGACAGTTGACATTGCTTATTGTTCTGACACTGACTAATCACAGTGTCTTGAGCTGTCAGTAAATCCAATAGATGAATGTATTGAGATATGGTCTGAAATTGGAGAAGAAAATATCATTTGTACCTTCACTTTACCTATCCAGAGCTTAAGAGTTAGTTGGAAATGACAAGACTATGATACAGTCACAGAAATGGGCAGGGAGAAGGACAGGAGAAATAGCCTGGAAATAGATCCAAGATTTAAAAAAAAAAAACAAAACTGAAAAGGAAAAGGTAGGTTATTTAGTAAATCCTTCTGGGAATAAAGTATTAGAAAAATTGGTTAGTTATTTGGAAAAAATAAAGTTAGATATTCAATTCCCACAATACTAAAACGAAAGGAAGAGCAAGAAAATAGATGTAAAATAGCAATCAATTTTTTTAAAAAGATAGAAAAGAGAAGAAATATAGAGGATAGGATGTATCATCACTTACTAAGAATTAAATAATGGAATAAATAATAAAGAATCCATATGTATATAAGACTATCAAATTGTCCTATATAATAAAGCTGGGATATGCAAATTGACCGTCACTCCACCATGAAGATGGCGGCGCCCACAGCAGAGGTGGGGGGGTGGTTTCGTAACACAAGATGGCTGCGCGTACAACTACAGCAGAGGCCAAGTTCTCGTAATGAGCCTTAAGGAGCAATCAGCAGGGACCGGAGGCTGCGCCCCACCCCCGCCCCCATGGGGCTTGACAGGGGACCTCAGGCCACGCCCCCCACCCTGGCGCTAGGCCAGGGGACCTGAGGCTGTGCCCCCGCCCCCCAGCGGGGCTTGACAAGGGTGGGACCGGCCAGGTCTGGATGTAGCCCAGCCATGGACAAACTACGGCCCGCGGGCCGGATCCGGCCTGTTTGAAATGAATAAAACTAAAAAAAAAAAAAAGACCATACCCTTTTATGTAATGATGTTTACTTTGAATTTATATTAGTTCACACACACTCCATCCATGCTTTTGTTCCGGCCCTCCGGTCCAGTTTAAGAACACATTGTGGCCCTCAAGTCAAAAAGTTTGCCCACCCCTGATCTAGCCCAATGGGAGGGGGCCGGCCGGGTCTGGGTCTCATGCTATTTTGAGGTGCACGTGGGTGGGCAGGGACTTGACTCTGGTTCTCGTGGTGCACCGCAGACTCTGACAGGAGGAAGATTTTTATATACATTTTACTAATTTTCTTTCATCTCTAACACTTTTATTATAGAGAAAGGGCAAATAATATTAAAATATTTCCTATAATTAATCCCCTTTTAAAGTGCATGAATTTCATGGACTGAGCCACTAGTTATTAATAAAAGTAAAAGAAAATAATTACAATAAATGTCACAAACAGAATAGAAAAATGTTTTATATTGAACGACAATATATAAACTAGTAAGAAAATAGTCTAATTCAAAATGGGAAAGAATAAGTTCATAGAGGGACAATAAACAGTGTGTCAAGCATGCAAAATATTTATCACTACTAATAAAAATTAAGTTGTATCCATGTGCCTGTTTATATTAATTTAGCAATTGTATTTAAAACAACTTTACCTAAATTGGCAATTAATCCATAGTAATTAGCACAATAATTCCACTTCAACAAATCATCCTTCAGAAAGAAACATCTAGAGATAAAAGTTTTATTTTTAAAATTTTTATCTCAGTGTTAATTTTAAAAGAAAAATTTTAGAAACAGCCTCAGAATTGAATGATAAACAAGTAAAATGTGGTATCTAGACACAGTTCACAATAGGACAAGAACAGGCAAATAGTAGACTGGCATATGATACTAGAGACAGTAGGCTGATTTTGCGTGTGTGTGTGTGTGTGTGTGTGTGTGTGTGTGTGTGTGCGCGCCTGGTTTTTTATGTATTCCCAAAGGCATGATGCATAGAGAGAACTTGATAGTTAGGGAGAAGGGGACAGACATTTACATAGCACTGGAGAAGCTAAGAACATAAACTTTGGATCAGATTTCCATGTGTTCCCATTCAGTTCTGTTGCTTGTATGATTTTATTCTATGGGCAGTGAGGGAACCATTGTAGGTCTTTGTATTAATTAGGACAATGTCTTTGAGTAGCAAGGAGCAGGAACCAACTTGAATCAGTTTAAACAAAAAAAGTAAGAATCAGTGAGCAAGTACTTTTAGCCAAGATTATGTGCAAGTGGATTGTCTTGGAATATAATCCCAGGGAGCAGGAGTGAGGGATCGGGAAGAGTGAAACAGGAGGGGAGGGAAAGGTAAATACATAGTTGTTTTATTAAGTTTTTCTCTTCGCAGATGACTGGTGCTGAATACCCTGGGACCTTTGGAGGTATTTTACAAAATGTGCTTCAGAACTGCCTTCCCAGGAAATAAAAAGCGGGACTCATTTATCCATTAGATTCCATTTAGTGTTGATCCAGGTGGCCCCACAGGCATTATTTAATTTCCCTGCACTTCTGGGTTGTGTATGTGTGACAGCTGAGAGCGTCCCTGAGGGTGTTCCATGTAGCAGTGTCAGAGAAGCAAGTAAGAGATACAAGGTTCCGCCAGATGCACCTACATGATGATGACTGAAGTCTTCAAAGAACTCGTGGCCACATACAGGAATTGGGGCTGAGAGGATTTGGAGTAGTTTACAAGACATGACCTACATACAAGTCTTTCGTGACCCAAAGAGCAAAAAAACAGAAAGGGAGGAATGGAGCTGAGCCTGAGAGCAACTATGACCAGAGGTTCAAACTCCATCTGGATTTTCTTTTCTTTTTTTATTGTTTAAAGTATTACAAATAGTACTACATATGTTTCCTTTTTCCCCCATTGACCCCCCCCCCCAGCCTCTCCTACCCCCCAGCACATGCTCTCACCCCCGAGTCTTGAATTTCTGTTTCTCTTTGGTAGCGCATATCACCCTTTCTTTCCCCTTAGAGATAGCTTTCTCTACATGGCACAAAACTTGTCTCTTAATAGTTTTTACATTTTGTATTTTATAATTTCTGCCTCAGAAGACAAACTTGCTGGTATACTTAGACCCACATCTAATATTTCCCAGGGCAAAGCTTTATTGGCCAATTTTAGGTCAGACATCCATTCTTGGGCAAATGAGTGTGGTTAAAGAGAGGAGTCATGTACAGACATGAGGACACTGGTAGAAACCATATAATAAAGTAGGAGAGGAGCAGTTTCCTAAAGAAGAGCCAGATACCAAGCAGGTAATGCCAGAAATGTGTGTCTCGTGTTCTACATAAGACAGTGCCCAGACCAGTAAACATCTCTTAAAGCATGTAGAGTCTGGATGTATCTTTAGCCAAAAACAGAAAAGACAAAATAGAGCCTGAATTAAGGCAGAGCTAGAAACAAGGAGGAAGATAGAAGTGATTCGAAGGAAAAATAATCAATGGGCCATGTGACACATATTAGTTTCCCATGGTGCCCTTGCATTCTACATTAACAGGAACTTAGGAAACAAACATTTATATGGCCAGATGCGAAGTCCTGTGACAGATGCTGAAGGTGCAAATGCGCATAAGACAAAGCATCTCCCCTCATGAGCAGAGTCCTGTGACTTGGCAACATACTACCTCATTTCTGTAGGAAACCTTTCATCCACATCTTGGGGTCACTGAATCCATGACATAGAATCTGATTAATGGAATATATTAGTGTAAGCACTCTTTACAGAAGGTCAAGGCCTGAGCTTGTAGTAACGCTTCATTTGAACTTATTGCTTCATATCTGTGGTAAAGGCACCACAATCAATGACATGGGGTTATTTTGTCATTGGGCATAGCACTAGAGAGAAAGCACTGAAACTTGATCAGCGATTCTCAACATTTGACGCCCCCCCCCCCCCCCTTGGGTCTTGTCTATATGGCTGCAAATAATAGTAGCCAATCTAGCTATTTTAACCATATTTGTGGTTCTTGGCCCTTGTCCTACACTTATTCTGTACATATAATGCTGTCAATTAGGTCTCCATTTGTCTTTCTCTTGTTGAATACTTAATCATCCTGTAAAACTTACTTCAAATACAAGCATTTATATAAAGTCTTCTGAAATTTGAGTGAATTTTTCCTTCCTCTAGGGTCCCACATCATTTTCTATCATGTTGGACTGTAATTATTTGTTCACATGTTGTCTCTCTTTCTTTAGGTTCTGAGTTCCTTAAGGATAGAGTTTTAATTTTATCTTTGTTTCCCCAGGACTCAGCACAATGCATGGTACCTAGTAGGCTTTCCATGTGGATCATGAATTCAGAAAGTTTTCTCTCTGTCAGATGAACAGTGCAGAAACACTTGGGAACTAAATGTTTTCACTGCCTTTATTTCCTCTAAATAAGCAAAAGCTCCTGGAGATTTTTTCAGTGCAGCTGGTCATCTAACTGGGATATCGCTGATATTTCAGACTCAGCGCACAATAGAAAATGCTGCTGTTTCTGTTTGTCAAGTTTTTCAGCTCCTGTGAGAAATTCTACAAAGGGTCACAGCATCTGCACAAGACCAAGGTAACAGAACTCTGTGAAAACCATGTCATAGTATTATTATCTTTATTATTATTTCATGTTTTTAGAAATAAGTCTCTGACCCCAGAGAAAATTGTGGTCTGTCTCAAAGGAGGCCACCCAGAAACAATACACAGTAAAAACAAAACATGAAATATAGAAAGCCTTCTGCAGAGGTGAGAGGTGATTTTTTCACACTTTTTTTTCTCATCTGATAAGTGATAGGGCACACTGTTAAATCTCCTTTGTTCATTTGAAGGGTGTTTCACATAATCCTGATTTAAACATACATTTCAGTCTTGAAGGCAGAATAGCTCTGAACTATCTATCACATCAAAAAAACCAAAAACTGAACATAGGGCAATAATAGTTCAAAAGGACAGTTTTCTAAAAGCAAAAGATATTTATCACAATAACAATAGGTAGAATTTATGAACAGCCTACCATTTACCAGAAACCACTCTCAGTGTTTGTCTATCTCAGTCAATCATGCAGGGTGGTGTTATTGAGGAAACGAGGCTGAGGAGGAGAAATGATTTACCAAGTGTAAGAAGTGGAGAGCAGATATGTAGATACATGAATGAGTCTCATAGCTACGTAGATACATGAATGGGTGAGTCTCATAGCTATTAAGTTGGACCAAAGAGGCCAAATATGTATGATTTCATTTATATAAAGTTCCAATGCAAACAAAACTAACCAATTCTCATAGATGTCAAGAGAGTAGTTACTTTTGTTGGCTGCGATTTGACTAAGGGTGTATCAAGGAACATTCTGTATGACTAGAAATGTTCTATATCTTGACATGGATGGTAGCTAAAAAATGTATACATATGTAAAAACTCATTCAGCTGCACAAAAATTTGTGCCCTTTTCTGTATATAAGTTATATCTCAATAAAACAGTTAAAAAGTAGGTAAGGGGAAGGAAATTTTGAATTTAGCTGTTTAGTTCCCAAGATCCTTTCATTCCACTACACTGCCTTTCTGCAATTTCTCCAGTTTTTTTTTAAACACACAATTTTACCCATTTTTGCACAGAAAAGTTCATAATAAACTATTGCAAGTAAATTCATATAGTGGAACTTGCAGAGTATAGCAGGCTGGTCATGAAATGATGAAGTAGTAAGTTGGGACTAAATTATAAAGAGTTTTATGAATCTCTTAAAAGCAAAGGGTATGGATTTTATTTATATGGGGAATATTTGAAGGTTTTATATTAAAAATTTTATAACTATATTAGCTGTTGTGGGTAAAATGGATTAGAAGCCCTAACCGGCTTGGCTCAGTGGATAGAGCGTCAGCCTGCGGACCGATGGGTCCCAGGTTCGATTCTGGTCAAGGGTACATGCCTGGGTTGTGGGCTTGATCCCCAGTAGGGGGTGTGCAGGAGGCAGCTGATCAATGATTCTCTCTCATCATTGATGTTTCTATCTTTCTCTCCTCCCTTCCTCTCTAAAATCAGTAAAGAAATATTTTAAAAAATGGATTAGAAAAGAATAAAGGGAGGAACAAAGAGAAAGTTAGGAAGCTGTTGCTGATAGGTCTTGGATTGATTATTACAGTGTGGTTGGTAGATGAATAAGATATATTAAGGGAGAACTGAGTAAGTCTTTGTGGTCAATTGGATGTGGGTGATGAGGGACAGATAGGAGCTGACTGTAGTGGCTGGGTGAACTCATACATATTGAACAGGTCCTATTCAAACACCAGGAAAACAGGGACAAAGTATATTGCTCTGGGGAGAAACTAATGTTAGGCAGGGTATCAGGATTCTAGCCAAGTGATTTGGGATTCAGGGAAGGTTTCTAGTCCTTGTAAAAAAAAATAGAATGTTGTTATAGGCTGAATTGTGTCCCATAAAATTCATATGTTGAAGTTCTGAGCCTACTGCCTGAGATTGTGACTATTGGAGATAGTGTCTTTAAAGAGGTAATTAAGTTCAAATGAGGTCATGAAGGTAGGCCCCTAATCCAATATGAGTTGTCTCCTTTTTTTAAGAAAAAAGGAAATTTGGACATAGACACAGACAGAAAGAAGACCATATGAAGAGACAGGGAGAAGATGGCTATCTACATGTCAAGGAGAGAGAACCTCAGAAGAAACCAAACCTACAGACACCTTGATCTTGGACTTCTAGCCTCCATTGTGAGAAGGTAAATTTCTGTTGTTTAAGCAAACAAGTCTGTGGTACTTCATTATGGCAGACCTAGCAAACTAATATGTGTCCACTTAAGCCCATTCAAATCAGAGAGGGTGTATGGATGTATGGGCTAAATTATGTAGCTCAGAAAGCAGGGCCAATAGGGCCCTTTGGATAGTGATCTTCTAGCCAGGAATTAATTCCAAACTCTATCTACTGTAGAGATGGGAGCTTCTAATATTTTCCCAAATTTAATTCTCATTGGCTCAAAGATAAGGCAGAAAAGAGCTATAAGTGGAAAGTCTTTAATTCTGATGCTGGGCAGAGTTAGAAGCAAGCAGGGGTTGACTGATCATCTCAATATTTTAAAATAACCAACTGGATGTCAACATAGAGCAAAACTAAATGGTAGGTATGGTCAAGATAGACTTGATAAACAATTTAGATATTTGTACTTGCACATTACTTAGATATTAGACTAAGAAATCCATATAAATATATGTGTACTAATGTTTAGTCAACATACTACATACCTCTCTTTGCCTTCATTTCATATCCTCTTCAATGGATCAGCCATTATCCTTGCTTGCTTGTATTATTGCAGCTTCATCCTAACTGGTCTGTTTCAGTATTGCTCCCCAGTAATGAGGATCAAGGTAGATCATGAGGCATGAGTAGATGCACTGCCATGATATTCTCATTTGTCTGTATACATTTGTCTAGAAATGGAATCGCCTATAAATTATTCTTAACTTCTTGTTCTAGTCTCCTAAGTTCAATGATACAGTTTAGATTCTTCCTTTGCAATTACTTTTACATCCATCCTTTCTTTTTACATTTCTACATATCCCAGTTTAGGCTGTTTCCCAATCCTGCCTGAACTACTGCACTAGCTTCTTTACTGTCCTGCTTATCTCCTGGGTCTTTCCTCACCACCTATATCTATCCTGCAGAAAATCTTTAGAAAACATCACTTTGACCACAATGCCATTTTTCTATCTGTTAACCTCCAACCGCTCCTGATTGTGTATAGCGACAAATGTCAACACTCCTCAGTCTAATGTTTAAGGCTTTGGGAATCTGGCCCCCTCTAACATATTTCTATTGCATTTTCATCTATCCTAGTTTTCCAAATCTTCAAATGCATTAAAGTGTTTTCAGGCATTGCCCTCCACATGCCTCCATGCAGCCCTGTGCTTTCCACCCCCATACTACTGTTCATATGGTCCCACCTCTTACCTACCCCCTTTTCTGTGCCCTTCCTATCCTCTAAGAACAACTCAAATCCCAGATGCTTTTGATCTTGTTTTACTCTTAGTGTGACATCCTCTTCTCTGCCTACCCATCTTTCAAGGCCTACCATAATTTCTACCACATCTTGAAATCTCTCTTAACCATCCTTGCAATTAATTCTTTGTGAAAGGCTACTGTGGGGCATTTAGGTGATAGATATTGTCTGAGCCCTAGGGATCATGGTTGATAAAACATACATAGCTCCTCATTTCCAGGACAAGGTGTTCTCCTTCTTCTTCATGTGCCTATTGCAGTTAATGCCCAAAGAATTGTCTGTTAACAATGTGATATATTAGGAAATTAATTCTGTTTTGAATTGCCAATTAATTTCTATGATTTAACTTTTTAAGAAATGATTTATGTTTCCCAGTTAGATAGTAAAGACTTTGCCCCCAAATGATCTAAGTTTGAGAGAGGGGTACACCATTACATACCAGGCAATGAGGTACTACTTTTGCTAATGTTTCTTCATAGTGTGACATGGTTAGCACTCCATTTTCTGGGAAACTCATGGTTTTACAAATAATATTACTTAGGATAAGAATAAAGTGGATAGTCTCCATTTAAATCTTTTTAAAAGTGAGTTAATTTTAATAAAAAACTAGAGGCCTAGTGCACAGGTTCCTCAGCCTGGCCTGCAGCTTTCCAACATTCCCCGAAGGGTCCTGGATTGCAAGAGGGTGCAGGCCAGGCTGAGGGACCCCACCGGTGCACGATTGGGGCTGAGGAGGGACTATGGGAGGTTGGCCAGTGGGGGAGGGACTATGGGAGGTTGGCCAGTGGGGGAGGGACCACAGGAGGGTTCCAGGGCTCCAGGGCAGGTCTGTCCCATCTTGTCCAGTCCCGATCAGCCAGACCCCAGCAGCAAGCTAACCTTCTGGTTGGAGCGTCTGCCCCCTGGTGATCAGTTCACGTCATAGTGACTGGTCGAAGGGTTGAACTAATGGTCGGACACTTAGGCCTTGAAAGATGGGTAGGCAGATGGGTAGGCTTTTATCATATAGGATATTAATAATGGTTATAACAAAATTATGGCAAATCCTATAGAAGTAGTCCTTCAATTACTAAAACAGTGTTATATGATATCACATTTATTTCTCACAACCTTGCAAATTAGAAACTAAAGTCCAGAGAAACATTGGAACTTACTTAAGTCAGAAAGCTAATGGGTCGTGATGCAGGTTCAGGTGTTGGTACCTAGGTCTCTGACAAAAGCTCTCCAAGTTTCTCCTTTACCACGATGGTCTTTTGCATATAGGAAGATTTCATGTAATTACTTAACTGTGTTTCTGACTTGTGCTTTTACACCCCACATCATCTCCTCAAAAGTTTTACTTTCTAAATTAAGTCCTTCACCTCCAGAAATATAAAAGGGGAATCAGAATGAAAGTGGTGTGTTTCTAAGCACATTTATAACACATACAAGGAAAAGGAGCCGATTTCCTGCCTGGCCGAGTAAAACATTAATTCTTCACCTTGGCACCTGAACCTACAGCTGTGATAAGGACCGTTATGCCCAAATAGGCCCTTAAACGGAAGACCTGCTGAGCAGAGACCCACTTTCCCAGCCCTGCTCCAAGGCCATCAGCTTTTCTGCCAACTGACCAGGCGGAAGCAGCAGCAGGGGAGGAGGGCCTGCAGGTAGGAGAGGAGGGGATCATTTTGAAAGCCCCAAATCCCTCACAGGGAAGAAGCAGCTGCTCCTTCTTTCTCTAACATCTGTCCCCTGTCCCTGGCTGCACAGCACCCTTTTGGAGGCTCCAGCCAGCTAAATGTGGGGATGACAAGTAAGCACTTCTGAAGGCCGGTTGGTGCGTGGAAATTAGCATAATTGTCACCAGGAAATTTCTTCTGTTGGGAAGAGGGCAGTTGGGGTTCTTAAGGAGGATGGTTACCACCTTACTTCATTTTCCTCACAAAACATACAGCTTTAATGATCAAGAGTCGGGATTTGTACGGCCTGAGGATATTATTTCATTAAAGAGAGGTACCCCTAGCGCCCAATTTAAAATTTTAACCTCCAGGGGAGCCACAGGCTACTGATTTGGGAAAGAAAGAATGATACTGCACACGTTGTACTACCTTTATGGTATACTAAACTGTGCCTATCTCGCACGTGTGGCTTTTATCACAATTAACAGCGTGTTGCTTGCATCTCACTCGCCTGTCAACACGGTGCTCCTCGAGAATGGGTACCTTATTATTATTCAATTATTTTCCCCTCGTGTTCAAAACGCTGGTTGTATAACCTGACAAGCATGAAATAGACATTTATAAATGAATGAACGTTAACCAAGAAAATATAAAGGGAGAGGATAATTTATTTGGTTCTCCCAAAGCGGCTGGGGAGACTGGGGCCTGACCGTGTCCCTAAGGAAGGCGCAGTCCCAAAGGTCCACAGCTTCTGCTCCCGTCACCGCAGACCCAAGTCCGCCCGCGTGCTCCAGCTCCGCCCAAAGCCCGGAGGCGCGGGTCTGCGACGGCTCCGCCCCCGAGGCGCGCGCGGCCACGCCCCCTTCCCGGTCGCTCCCACCGCGACCTGCGTTCCACTCTGTCCAAGTTAGGGGCGGGGCCAGGCGGGCGCAGGCGCAATGGGAGGCGGAAGTAGGGACTCGAGAAGAGGGAAAGGAACCTGCAGCGCTCCGCGAAGGGCAACGCGCACAACCTCCGTTCCTCCTCCTTCGGGAAGCTGGGGCGGCGGCACGTGCGGCCTGGCCCAGGCTCCTCCCCTCCCCGCCCCCTGCCCGGGCGTGGCCTCGCGGCTGCGTTCCTCCGTCGCCGAGATGGCGCTCGACCCGGCAGGTACGCGGGCGGGAAGCGGGGGTTGTTGCTGAAGCGTCGGCCTGGGTCTGTAACCGCAGGCCGGCGGGCTGGGGCCGCCCAGGAAAGCTGCTGCTCTGAGGTTGCCCCGCTTCCGCCGACGTCCCCGCCCGCCCAGCCGGCTGCTTGGAGTCTCTGGTCGGTCAGCCCTCGTTCCTTCCCTTCGGCTCCAGGTCGTCTTCCCGCTCCTCGTGGTTAGGGTTAGGTGAAGGCAATGGGTTCTGGTCTAGGCTCTAGTACACTTGTGGCTTACGACGTTTCCTCCTCAACGCGACTGGGTTGTTCTTCCTCATTCTCTTTTTTCGCCCCTTTGAGACACAGTCTCCTTTCAATATCTGTAGCCTGACTTCATCAATACAAAGGATCTATCCCTGTGGGAAGAGGCGGTTTCTTTGGAAAGAATTACCAAAGTCATCATCAATGTTATCATAACGTAAATGCTTCCACCCTACTCCCACTTGCAACAGTAATTTCCGTTTCCCTGAATTCCCGCCCTTACAGAAGCTGACCTGTGGTATCTTTTAGGCTCTTTATGTAAGAATATAGTAAAGGCAACGTGATTTTTGGAGGAAATAGTGGTTGGTATAATTCATTACCTTCATTTTAATGGCATGAAAACACAAGGCATTGGGAGGAGCAATGGATTCAAACCTTTGGAGATTCAGAAATGAAAAAAAGTCACTTTGATCGACCTCAAGGAGAAAGAAAAATATGTGTTGCGGACAATAGATTTATTGACCACTTTATTACCAAACTGTGTGTTCTCAATTATCCAACAATAGCGTGGTATGGTAGATACTATGATCTCTGTTTTACAGATTTGGAAACAGGCTGAGAGGATAAAAGAATTTGAAGCATAGAAGAACACATACTGATCATACCAATATTGGGCCAGGGGATTGGGTCAGACTTTATGAAGCAGCTAACAATTGATCTGGGCTTTGAAGATAGAATTTCTAGTGGTTGGGGTTGGTGAAGATGTGGCAGAATAAGCAGATGTGAGTCAGGAAAGTGCTCCGTGTGATGTTTGGTTGCAGGGTGAACACTTCGATTTGGCTGGTGGGGGTAGGAGGAGTGTCAGTGAGGAATGAGTATGGAAGGTTCAGATTGGAAAGCAGATGGAGGCCTATGCAGTTCTAGTATTTCTGAGCTGGAAGTGACATTCATAGTAATCTCGCACAGATGAGAGAGACTCGGAGGTTAAAAGCGTTCGTATTCCTTTATTTTTGAATTTAGACAGGCAGGGAAATTTAGAAAAAAAAATCTTCATACCTGCTGTCTCTATGTTCTTAACTGTCCAGAACAATGGTTCTCAACCTTCTGGCCCTTTAAATACAGTTCCTCATGTTGTGACCCAACCATAAGATTATTTTCGTTGCTACTTCATAACTGTAATGTTGCTACTGTTATGAATCGTAATGTAAATATCTGATATGCAGGATGGTCTTAGGCGACCCCTGTGAAAGGGTCGTTCGACCGCCAAAGGGGTCGCGACCCACAGGTTGAGAACCGCTGGTCCAGTGACTCTTAGCCAACTCCAATCTTGTGCCTTGTTCAAGGCCACGCAGCTAATTGCTGGTAGAGCCAAGTCTAGATAGAACTCAATTTTCTTTCCAGCCCAGTGTTGTAGATGGAGACCCTCCCCCATTTGAGTATTTATTGATTAAACAACTACTTGTTGAGTGCTCAATATATGTCATGTGTTGTCTAGGCCCTAGAAAACTGGTATATAGAAAAAACAAGGTCCCTGCTTCAAATAGAGCTTGTATTCTGGTGGTAGAAGAAATAAGACAACCACCACTTCCCCACCTTAGACACACACTTGTACGGACTGTGATAAACATTATGAAGAAGATAAGCAGTGTCCTGTGGTGGATGGTGAAGAGAGGACTATTTTAGATAGTGGTCAATAAAGAACTCTATGAGGAAGTGTCAGTTGCCTTTACTACCCTGGCTGCGGGGACACGCATTGAAGAGGGGTGCTGAGTAGAGAGAGGCAGGGAGACCAACTAAGAGATGTTAGAAATTGACAGGACCTGCTGTTGCTCTGAATAAGGGTCGTGAGGGAAAGGAAGGTATTAAGGGTAATTTCTCAGGCTTTTTACTTTAACAACTGGGTGGATGGTAATGGTCAATTAATGACATGATCCTGGAAACTTAGACCAAAGCGAGGATGGAAGCAAGATTGGCATGGAAAGTTAAGAAAGTGGAGTCAGCAAGAAGAAAGATCCTAGAAAAAAATTCTTTATCTGTTTAAGTTCCAGAATACAAATGTATTGAAGTCAGCTTTTTTAAAAAAACTTTATTTTTATTTGGTTCAGAAGTTGAAGCATAGGCTCACATTTTGGTATTTCCCTTGCTTTTTCACAGTCCACAATGGTATGTGCCCATACTGAGTAGATAGTTATGCTAAATGAGGTTTATATAACGAATTTGTTTTCCTGTTGGCTTATATTACATTTTTTGAGATCATAAGTTTGATATTCACTTATCAGGAGCTTTTAAGTAACTGTAGGGTCCACTTTTCTCGAGAAACTCTGAACCCAATAATGAAATAAATGCAGGTGGCATATTTCTTTTTATACATAGTTTTATTTAACCTGTTTTCCTTTATGTTAGCATAGAGGTAAAAATAGCACTCTTTGTAAGTTTATCATCTATAATTGTGTTCATTATTTTCTCTTATATCTGATTGCAGAGAGGAAAAGCTGGAGAGAGTCCAAAGCACTCAGGAAAAGTGGCTGTAGAAAGACTATACATTTGAGAAAAATACTAGTGCCTGGGTTTTCCCAGATACTCAGATTTTAATTTGCCCAAGCCTCTGGCATTTAAAAATATTCCATAGACAATATAATATGCAGAGTAGAGGAGAACCATTGTTTTGAACTCTCCCCATTTTATTGACTAGTCTTTTGGCTTTTTTTTTTTTTTAATCAGTCTAATCTTCTGATTCCCAGGAGAAATTCTCTGCATTTTTAGCCATAAATTGGACCTGTAATTGCATAGTAATAATTGAGAAATATACAGTATAACTTATTCTGTACTAGGACTTAAACATAGTAAATCTTATTCCAAGTTATAGCTTCTTTACCAAATTATAACCCTTTTTACAAATACTGCATATTTTTAAAAATCTAGTCAAATGTAGGTGATTGAAAATTTAAAAGGTGGTTTATTGTGAATGTATAACTCATGATAATCTCTAGAAACAATATTAAAAGTGGTGCCTGTTAAAGTAGAATTTTCAAAAAGATAAAGTTATTACTCATGCAAATACAAAATGAATACGTGTTGAAGATTTTCTTCAACTTGTTAATTAGTGAGGGAACCAATAAAATGTAAAAAACAGTTCAAAAAGTATTTGAGAAGTTAGATACATAGACAGTTTCATAGATTGCTGGCTTAGATGAAAACTGGTTTATTTAAAACAGGATCATAAACTATAATCCTTTGGGGCTTTCTCTTCCACTGGTCAAAAATTATTTCTATCTCTGTTTGACATCTAGAAGTTAAACTGCCCCTTAACAAGTTGTAAAAAAGCTCAGTAATGGAAAGTCAAGCCCAGTGCTAGTCCTGAAAGACCATCCTGTTAGGCCTTTGCTATTTTCAGATTCCTGATAAATATTCTAACATGATTATATACCCAGATGACAACTCACAGGAATCCGCCTGGTAATTTTGATTTCTGACTTTCTTTAATGACTAGAAGAGACTTATTCTTCCCTTTTCCTATCACCTCTCCTTTAGGGTAAGAAGTTCTCCTTCACCCTTCCGTTAATGTGGATTTATTTTCTACTTTTGCACAGTAGGGCAGTGGCAGCATGAGAAGTTTCCTTAAATCAATGTGTGTGTGTGTGTGTGTGTGTGTGTGTGTGTGTGTCCGTGTCCCTGTGTCCTCATCTGTGTGTCCGTCCCTGTTCTTCCATTGGTGTTTTAGCCCAGAAATCTAATCAGGGGAGGAGGATGGGACAGTGATAGCGCTCAGGGGGTAGACATGGGATCAGAGATTTTTATGACATTGTATTAGTAGATGTTTAACATATATGTATCTTGAGCAGATGTCATTCTGGAGGATTTTGGAGTCTGGATTGCAGGAGTTCTTTCAGTGGTTCCAATGGGGATGTGGGTAGATTAGCATTAGGGGTACAGCACTTATATTTACTGGAAATTTAAATTTTTTGAGTTAGACATTTAAACAGATTTGAAGATATTTTTTTTGAGCATTATGTGATTAATATGTTACATCATTGATTAGAAAAATTTTGATTTTATTATTGCTGCTATCCACAGGATTTTCTTAGACATACATTGTATTCATAAAACTAAAAATCTGGTTAACTTCTACATTTTGTAAATTTCTAAACTCAAAGTATGTTTGTACTAGAAAATACATTGTTTTTCTCACTAGATTAATTTAACAACCTCTAAGCAGCGTTCTCAACGTGTGGGTCACAACCCCTGAAAATACATCCTGCATATGAGATATTTACATTACGATTCATAACAGTAGCAAAATTACAGTTATGAAGTAGCAACGAAAATAATTTTATGGTTGGGGGTCACCACAACATGAGGCACTGTATTAAAGGGTTGTGGCATTAGGAAGGTTGAGAACCGCTGCATGGGTTGTTCACTGAAAGTTGAAAACCATTAGCTTACGCAAAAAGCACAAGAAAGAGTTGATATCAAAGAGAAGTGTGCTGTGGCATTGGAGGGGTTGTCAATTATGATATCTCCTGTAAACCATTTGAAGGAGTTTGAATTTTATTCTAAGAACAGTGGGAAGACATTGCAAGTTTTTAGGTAAGGGGTGACATGTAGAACTTTCTTCTTTTTGTGTTGATTGACTTTTGATTAGATAGAGGTTATGCATTCTCAGCAAATACTGCCTAAGTGGTGTGTTTTTCTCAGGTATCATATCTGGAGACACATGGTGTGTCTCTGTCTCTCAAAGGTGGTATGAATTTTGATCATGTAATCAAGGTCTCGTCCCCCTTTTTTTGCTATGTTTTTCCTCTCTTGCAATTAATAAGTAATCTGTGGGGATATTGTTTAAGACCATGCAAATGTTTGTTCCTCATCAATGATTCAGCATCCATCGATGATTTTTGCCTTATTTAGTCTTTTCCATGATGATTGCAATATAACATTTTCTATCTCCAGTGTTTTCTCCATGTTTATTAGATAGTTGGTGACATTTTGCTGTTAGCAAGAGCTCTCTTTAGTTTTTGTTTATTTATAGATTTATTTTTGGTATGGATTTATGAATTCCTATGTTCTCAATAGTTTATAATTTGTTACTGTATGTAATTATTTTGGTGCTCACATTTTCCCAGTGAGAGTTCCTTCAAACTAGCTTCTGGGTCCTTGTGATATGCTCCCATTATTATTACTATTATTATTTGAGCATTTTTGAGCATCTTTTTTTTCCCCATACAAAATGTCGCTGACTCAGCTTGCACCTACCCTGGCTTGGCCTATCCAGGGCTAGTCATTTCCCTGACAAGCCCTGGTTCATTTTATTTGGGCACTAGAGGCCCAGTGCACAAATTCGTGCACATTGAAAGGAAATTAATTACAAGAAATATTTTCGAGGCTGGGGAGGGACCACAGGAGGGCTCCAGTGCATGTCTAGCCCTTCTCACCCAGTCCCCTTGGGACCATGGGAGGTTGGCCAGCCAGGGAGGGACCGTGGGAGAGCTCCAAGGTGTGTCCGGCCTGTCTCACCCAGTCCTGATTGGCCTACCAGTCAGAGCGTCTGCCCCCTGGTGGTCAGTGTGTGTAATAGTGATCGGTCGGACACTTAGCATATTAGGCTTTTATTTATGTAGATATTAGAGAACAAGATCAGGGTGCCAGGTCTGGGAACCACTTGGATACCACATGCAGGTGATTTATTAGTGGAGTGCTCTGAGGAAAAATCATGTAAGTGAGTGAGGGGAACAGGAGAGGGAAGGAGGGAGGAAGCTGAGCAAGATGTGATTTTAGGGGAAGCCAGCCTGTCTCAGCCTAAACTGCTTTGGTGCACAACAAAGGCCCAGGTTTGTCCTGCTTTGGAGGCAAGGGAGCAGGGTTTTGTGCCATCTGTCAGTCCTTGTCTACGGCAGGAAGTGGGAGAGGGGGCAGCATCAGGATAAACTACACAGTGGTACCATGTGCAAGGGCAGTCCTGAGAAGGGTACAGAATGCTTCTACACTCTCTCCTACAGGAGGAATACCAGCTCTACCCTAAAACTAATTTATCTGAATCTATTAGGAACTGTACCTTACTTTGGGTAGTGAGAGTTTGGATAGTGATAGGTCAGGTAGGAAGTGGTACTTGCACAAATACATACATTAACACAAGTGGGTGTATAGCATCCCGGTGTAAAGTATGGTGGGGTTGTGGTAAAATAGTTTGAAGATGGCCCTGACTGGTGTGGCCCAGTTGGTTGGAGCTTTGTCCTGTGCACCAAAAGGTGGCTGGTTCTATTTCTGGTTAGAACACATACCCAGGTTGCAGGTTCTATCCCAGGTCAGGGCACAGATAGGAGGCAACCAGTGGATATTTCTCGCTCATATTTATGTTCCTCTCTGTCCAAAAAAGTTTGAATATCACTAACACTGGCTTAAGGTAAACTTAACATGCCAAATTGTGCTTTGTTATTTTGCCTTAGGCAATTTGACATGCTGTTTTTGCTTTGTGAAATTTTCCTTCTCTTCTCCATCCCCAAATCTGCCTAATTCTTGTTCATTTTTCATACCTCATTTTAAAATCAGTTTCATGGGAAGCTTTTTCTGATTGTCACCACCCCCAATATTTCAAAAAAACAATAACTTGGAATTTAGAAAAGACACCAAGATATCAAATAACCTGGGCATAGAGTTTCTTTCATTCTAGATGTAGAGATTTTATTTGTTTGTTTTTCTTGAGAAATAAAATGAAAACTATAGATGGGATGTTTCTATATAAAATGATTTGAGATGAAGAAAATCATGATGGGAAAATGGGAGTTTTCTACCTGTAAATATTTTTCATATGATTTCACTTTAACTAAATCTATTAAGACTAGGTGATTAGAAAGCATGGGCCAGTTAATTACACCTACACAGTAAGAGATCCCTCTACCCTCTAACCCTAAGGAATCACTGCACTCTTATGGAAACAGCACCCGATTAAATTTGGGAGGTAGCAGGACTGACTTCTTGTTTCAGACTTTGCCATTAACCTCAGGCCCTTATTCTAAATGATGTAATCTCAGGTTTGAAGATGAGGTGTAGGAAGAGTGAGATAGATAACTGCTCAGGCTACTTCACCCCTTAAACTTTTATGATTGTAAATACTTAGCATTGGTCTCAGGATTCTTGACTCAGCACAGAAATTTCACCACAGGAAACAGTAACTTCAAGTTGATGTTTCATTTACTGAATTACTATTGCTATTTTTGTACAGGGGTGTTAGTAGCATGCATATTTGTAGAAATCTCTAGGTTTATAGACGTCAGATATCCAAGAAATATTATTACCTTATACCTGATACAAGTGGACCAAACAAAACTGTGCCCAAATAAGAATGTTGATTCCCAAATTAACCTTCATCGCCAATTATATTTTTACATTTTTAAGTAAAGAGGTTGAAGGAAAAGAAAATTTAAGAATGTGGTATTTACTACGCCTCATTGTTTTCCTCTAAAAAACTGTTACTGGGAGGTTTTTAGAGCTCAAAAGATAAGTTAACAAAACATTAACTAAGCATGATTAATTGAAACATATCATTTTAAATGATTATGCTGCAGAATAAGAAACCTTGCTTATCTTACTCATCATTTTATATACAAACCTTAGGATGTTGATTGGTACATAGTAAGTAATAAATACTTGATAACAATGAATATCTGTAATTATCAAATATTGAAACTCTTTTAAATATGTCATAGTTACCATAGGCTAGAAGTTAGAGGAAGTCATAGAGATGAATTAGACATGGCCTCTTAACTCATTAAACTTAAGTTTCATGCAGTGGTTATAAATCTAGCCTCATATTAGAATTATTTGGGGAGCATTTAAAAAATACCAGTGCCTGCGTTTTACCCCAGCATTTCTGATTTAATTTGTTTGTGGTAGGGTATAGGCATCAGAATTTTATAAAGCCCCTCTGGTGGTTAGATGCAGCCAGTATTGAGAACTCTGGTACCAGAATCTGTCTTAGTCTGCTTTGGCTGCCATAACAATATACCATAGACTGGGTACCTTAAACAACAGAAATTTCTTTTCATAGTTTGGGAGGCTGGAAAGTCCAAGATTAAGGTGCTGACCAATTTTGTTGCTGGGTCTTCCCCTTCTTGTAAGGCCTCATATCAAATTAGGGCCCTACCTATATGACCTCATTTAACATTAACCTCCTAAAAACCCTATGTCCCAATACAGTCATAGTGAAGTTTAGGACTTCAACACAGTTCAGTCCATAGCATTCAGGAGAAGATTTTGCAGATAGTGTGATGTATGATACATTGTCAATCCAGATGTGACTAGAACCAATAGTTTTGGTGACCACACAATCTCAGGTTTAGAAGAGGGAGAAGTCACTTTCAGGTGCTGGGATGAGGGAGAACTTTGGGAGGGAAAAGTAAGTATTGGCTTTGATTTTAAATAAGTAAACTTTGATAAGAAAATAAGAGGTAGAAGATAGAAAATAAAGACAGATGATAGAGCTGGAGTTTAACTTCAGCAGTTATTTGCTAGCTCATGTTCAAGATTGCTTTGAGCTTTATGAACCGCAGCCTCTTCATAATACCTGCTCGTGCATGTGATGATGTTTGTAAAACAGTTCCTTCTACATCCCCCTCCTTCCTTTATTCTGCAAATATTTATTGTGCTTCTGCTGTGTACTATGTAAATGTAAGCTGATTTTTTTAGGTGAGGAGGATAACATAACCACTGGGATGGCAGAATGAAGATTTAAATTGTAGAAATGTTAAATTGGAATAGCAATGTTGGCGGGACATGGAAATTACCAATATATGCTCGAAAATGTGGGTAGGCTAGATTTGGAGCTAGAGACAAGCACTGAGAACTCAGCATAATAAACACAAACTTTAAAGGTAGAACCTTGTGGGATTGCCACAAAAGGAAGAGGAGCAGATCTTTATCTTGGAAGTGTTTATTTACACTTTTTCTGGTATTACTGCCATTGTTCAGAATATTTTTGAAACTCCTTTAAAATTTGTTTTAGCAACTATAGTACATTCACCTTAATGTCCTCCTCTTGTCCAATTTTTGTTCAGAAGGTGAACTTGAATTTGAGCCAAGGTTAGCCAAAATCAGTCTGGGGAAGGTGGTAGAGGCTCATCCTGGGAAATGCTACTCCCCTATAAAGTTATATTATGGAACTGGTTTTCATTTTAACTCAGACTGGCTCTGAAGGCCATGCCAAGAAAGATATTGTGAGTGACTTGAACAAAGGTTGAGTCTTTGAAGTAAGTGAATAACTTAATAGAAAAATAATTTCACCATTCTGTTATCAAAGTAGTACAGAATTTAGTGAAATATTGTAAGATGAAGAAGAAGAACCAGTAGAGATAGGATAGCCAGAGGCATTGAGGAACATTCATAGTTTTGAGACTAGTCTACCATGTACTAGAACTAGATGTACATTAGAGAAAAAATAACCAGGCTATTATTGCTGAGAAGGCATAGGCATGCTATCCTTTGCTGCTTTCTCAGATATTTACTTGTCTCCCATACCACTGCTGATTTTCTGTTAGATATCAATGGGAAACTCTGCTTGTAGGAAAAGATAGTTTTGAAGTTTTATCAAATAAATAAATGTGAAACCCTTTTTTTGAAGAAATTACAGCCTCAATGGAGATTGCAGCATGTTTCTAAAATTGGCATGACTTTTGCATAAGTTGATTTCCTGCTTTGGTATAATTTTAGATTTGTTGTCTCTTTCTGGCCTCATCTTGGTTAAAGTAATGTGGGTGGAAGAGGAAGTTTTCATACCTAGCAATCTGCAAAATCTGAGGTCCAAGAAATAGATGCTTTTGGGAAATGGGCAGATCTAGTGTCAACTATGTGTTTATTAACAGTGAAAGCTGGTAGGACAAAGAAGTTCAAATGAAGTTTATGATTGTGGGACACATGTGGTATCTGAGCCAAAGGCTGAGCAGAAATAAGCACATCTACTTCATTGATCTGCTTTTCATATTTTGTAAGAGTTTGAACTTATAAAAAAATTAGATTCTTACTCATTAATTCTTTGAAGATGTTTTTCAGCCGACAAATCATTCCTCTTGCTTTTTTTTTAAAAAAAGGATGATTTTCTTCCTGGTATGAATCAGAGAATCAGATTTCCATTTAACTTGATTTTCTGATTAAAAAAAATTGTGAAGTATGCAGTTGTGAATTTTGCTTGTTCAAAATTATGCTTCTGAAACAAACAGTTCTATCATCTAAGGCAGTGGTTCTCAACCTTGGCTGCACATTAGAATCACCTGGGGATCTTTTTAAAATCCTGATTTCTGGGCCTCATCCTCCGGAAATTCTGTTTCTTTGTTACTAATGTTGTGGCCCCACCCCATAACAAAGAAACAGAATTTCTGGAGGATGAGGCCCAGAAATCAGGATTTTAAAAAGATCCCCAGGTGATTCTAATGTGCAGCCAAGGTTGAGAACCACTGATCTAAGGGTTTCCATGCTTCAGCATAACAGGAAGCTCTCATAACCTTGTTTGCTAAAATCCCTTAAACTGGCCACCATCTCAGGTGTGTAATAGTGCTGTTGAAGAAGACCTGGGACCTGTCTTCCATGATCTTGACATTGCCATTTTATCAGAGGCTTGGGTTATTTCACCTCTTTGAGCATCCACTTCATCTGCAAAATGGAATCAAAATACTTATCTGAAAGGGCTGTTATGAAGACTATGGGCCATTCATTGCCCTCATCTTGAGATTTCATAGACAGGGAGGCTGGAATATTGGGGATAGGGGTGTAATCTCTCTTACTACTGATTTTGTGTGTGTTTGTGTGTGTGTGTGAATTCAAGTAGCATTTAAAGGAAAGAAAGTAAATGGAACACTTAACACTGTCTTAATTTTCCCTAAGGATCTCTGCCCACCCCACCCCCTTCCTCATTTTATTACTGTCATAATAGCAAGAAGGTATGAAGGTGCTGACAAGAACATGAAAATCTGCTCAGAAGCATACATATCTTTGTCCTTTTAAGGAGAATTGGAATCTAGCTTCCTAGTGAGAAGGTAGTGATTGAGAGTTCTGGCCTTGTACTATACATGATACCATCTGCCTGGGGCTCTTCAATTTGAGACTGTTGGTATGAAATAAAAAAGAGGACTGAAAGATCAAAACGTGCTACTGAGAAGACTTGTAAATTTACTACACTTTTTTTTCTTTCGAGTAAACAGTAGCATAGAAATGTCTTCAGGAGCAAGTAAATGGAACTAGGAAGTTAAAATTTTAAAAAGTGGCAATATCTAAATAATCAAATTAGCTAAATGAAAACATTTTTTTTTTATTGAAAAGGCACACCTTGCCTTTCAGGTATTAATTCTTCCCTGTAAAAGATTCTGTAATAGTCTGATTTGCCTCACTGATATCTTTGTGGATTCATAAGCAAGTACTGTTGTCAGTAGCCTTGTAATCTAGTGCTGCCATATTTTCAGGGACACGTGAGCCCCAAAGCAAAATCTGAGCTAACAAGTTCAGCCAGTGGAAAAGGTGAAAATTGACTTTCAGGTGATGATAGAATGTTGAGAAGTTAGAGCTTTGGAAATTTTTCCTGGTGGCATTATTCTGATTCTTTATCTCAGTATAAATTCATGTGACTATATAGTAGCAAACTCAGTATTTGATTTTTCTTTTTTGCAGGCTCTTGTACAAATGGATAACATATATGTATCACATTGACATTGAGGGAATCACTGTAATTTTATGAGTAAAAGTGCTATATCTATAATATTTGTAGGATGGAAGATAGTTCTGAAATATGTATAAAATCATAATTAATGGTTGATATGCTACCAAATTCTTTAGCAGCATTTACTTATATATTTTAAAGTGTGTTATTTCCGATTTAATGCCCAAATTAAGATATCCTTCGAAGTGTACCTTTCTCAACTAGCATAGATAACCAATGTTCTAATTTTTATCACCATAGATTAATTCTGCAGGTTCTTGTATCCTGTAGTAATGTAGTCTTGTGTCTGGCTTCTTTTTCCTCAACAAAATTTTAAAGATTCACTCTTGTTGAGTGTATCAGTACTTAATTTTTTGGTATTGCTAAGTAGTATTCAATTGGGCATTTAGGTTGTTTCTAATTTTTAAACAGACTTGTACAGATTGTTTTCTGGCCATATATTTTCATTTATCTTCGGTAAATGAATACTTAGCAGTGGAAAATAGGTTGGGTGTATATTTAACTTCATAACTTAACGAACAGTTTTCCAAAGAAGTTTATCAATTCACACTCCCACCAGCAATAGTTTACGAAAGTTCCAGTTTCTCCACATTTTCCCTAACATTTGGTTCTCAGTGTTTTTAATTTTAGTCATTCTGGTGGGTGTAAATGATATCATGGGTTTCATTTGCATTTTCTTAATGACTAATGATTTTAAACATCTTTTCATGTACATATGTACAAGTTGTATATCTTCTTTTTGAAGTGTCCATTAAAGCCTTTGCCCCTATTTTTTATTGGGTTGTTTGTATATTTATTATTAATATGCAGGTGTTCTTTATACAGTGTGTCCCAAGAAATGTATACACACTTTGAATAATTATAAAGGCAGTGTTTATTAAAATACATTTCATTTTCAAAATGCAATAGAAAAACATGCAGTAGAATCTACAGATGTAGTGTGTATACATTTTCGAGCGGACACCCTGTATATTTGATTCAATTTGTCACATATATATGGATAATGAACACTTTCTTCTGATCATGGCTTGCTGTTTAATAGTTTTAATTTATGAACCATGGCAAATTAAATTTTGTGGGTTCTATGAAGTTGGGGGTCAGAGGGTTCAGATCGATTTTTTTTCATGTTTATCCAGGTCTTTGTTGACAATACTTTTATTTTTTCATTGACTAGTCTTAGTGCATTGGTCAAATTAAATTGGCTATATATACATGTAGAAGTAGTTTTGGATTCTATTTTGTTAATCTATTTGCTTATCCTAATTACGTCACTATTCCACTACTGTGATCGCTGTAGCTTTTAATACAACTTTCTCATCAGGTAGTGGAAGTCATCCAAATGTGTTCTTTTATTTTAATGTTGTTTTCGTTATCCTAGGTCCTATGCTTTTCCTTATATATTTTAAAACTCTTTTTTATAACTTAATTTTGACATGATTTAAACAAATCATGCTGCAAATTATTGCAATTTCAATGTCTGTATTCTCCAGCTTTTCTTAATGATACTATCTTAAATAATCATAATACATGTCTTCAGTGAGCATGATATTGCTTTTAATGGAGCAAAGATTGATGTTAGGGGAGAAAAATCATTATACATTAAAAATCACTTTTTAATGTATAAAAGCACTATTATACATACAGTACATGAACAGATATACAGTGTATCTGTGATAGTAACATTTCAAGGGGGATTAGGAAATAATGTCTGAAAAAGCTCCTTTAGGGGCAAAATGGTGAAACGGTTGGGACATACTGCTATAATTCAGTGTAACTAAGGAAACCAGGAACTGACATTAATATACTGTTAACTCAGGTACATATCTGAGTTAAATTTTACCATTTTTTAAAAAATAAATGTTTTTATTGATTTTAGAGAGAAGGGAAGGGAGAGGGACAGAATAATAGAAACATCAATGAGAGAGAAACATTGATAGGCTGCTTCCTGCAGGCCCCCTACTGGGAATAGAGCCTGTAACCTGGGAATGTGCCCTGACTGGAATCGAACTGGTGACCTCTTGATTCATGTGTCGATCCTCAACCATCAAATTTTACCATTCTTTATGTGTACGTGTGTGTGTGTGTGTGTGTGTGTGTGTGTGTAGTTATATGACATTTTATTACATGTGAAGATTCAAGTAACCATGATCATCAAATTTTACCATTCTTTATGTGTACGTGTGTGTGTGTGTGTGTGTGTGTGTGTGTGTGTGTGTAGTTATATGACATTTTATTACATGTGAAGATTCAAGTAACCATGATCACAGTCAGCATACAGAACTGTTATATCATTACAAAGGAAATCCTTCATGTTACCAATAAGTCGTAAGTTATACTACTTCCTCAACTCTTAACTACTGGTAACCAGGGATTTGTTCCTATCACTAATTTTGTCACTTTAAGAATCTTTGCTCTAGCCAGTTTGGCTCAGTGGATAGAGCAGTGATGGCGAACCTTTTGAGCTCGGCGTGTCAGGATTTTGAAAAACCCTAACTTAACTCTGGTGCCGTGTCACATATAGAAATTTTTTGATGTATGCAACCATAGTAAAACAAAGATTTATATTTTTGATATTTTATTTATTTAAATGCCATTTAACAAAGAAAAATCAACCAAAAAGATGAGTTCGCATGTCAGAGGTGTCATAGGTTCGCCATCACTGGGATAGAGCATTGGCCTGTGGACTGAAGGGTCCCAGGTTTGATTCTGGTCAAGGGCACATGCCCAGGTTATGGGCTTGATGCCGAGTGGGGGCCATGCAGGAGGCAGCCGATCAATGATTCTGTCTCTTCATTGATATTTCTATACCTCTCTCTCTGTAAAATCAATAAAAATATTTTTTTAAAAAAGAATTACTACCAAAAAAAAAAAAAAAAAAGAATCTTATGTAAGTGGAATCATAGAATAAATAACTTTTTAGATTATCTTCTTTTCATTCAGCATTATACCCTTGAGGTCTATCCAAGTTGCTGCTGTTATATATCAATAGTTTCATTCTTTTTTATTGAGTGTAATATTCCATTTTCTGGATGAAATATTGTTGATCCATTCAGCAGTTGAGGGACTTTTGGATTATTTTCATGTTTTGCCTATTACAAATAAACTGCAATGAACATTTATATACAGGTTTTAGTGTGAACTTAAGTTTTTATTTCTTTAGGATAAATCCTGAGGAGTATGTTTGCTAGGTCATTTGGTAAGGTGTATGGTAAATTTCACATTTATTGAGATTTGTTTCATAGTCCACCCCACTTAGTGGAGTATTTATAAATGTTAGGTCATTAGTTGATGATGATGTTCAAATACTTTACAGTTTCAATATGTAAATTAAATGTCTGTTTTTCTAATCTGCTTTATATATTTTACATTCGCACATCATGGATTCATTTTTATTTTATCAGAGTATATTCTCTGTTACTTCTTGTGGCAGATTTTATTTTACAAAATAAAGTCACGACATTATCTTCTATCCCTCATGCACTTTGTGATGTAGTCTTGCCACAAAGAATGGAGCCTTAATTTCCCCCACTTGAGTATATAGGCTGCCCTTAGTGATTTGAAATCAATATCATGTAGCTACAAAGATGCTGCATGGCTTCCATGACATGGTCAGAAAGGCCATACTGCTTTCACTGGGTTATCTTGGAAGACTTACTCTTTAGCCATTTCTTTGCAGATTGCCCCTCTCATAACCTACCTGCCCTGTGTGAGAAGCCAAACCAGATGGAGTGGCCATGCATAGGTGCTCTGGTTTACAGTCCTCAATGAGCCCGTCCTTCAGCCATTCCAGCCCAATTGTCACATACATAGTAAAGAAAGAAAGCATCTTGGAAGTAAAGCCTCTAGCCCAGGGGTGGGCAACCTCTGGCACGCGTGCCAAACATGGCATGCCAGTAACTTTTGCTGGCACACGAAACCCTCTCATAATCTTCCATTTACAATTTTTTTCTTAATATCGACTTTTTATTTTTCAGATAAATTCAGTGTGGGTGCATCTTAGGTAAATAAATAATTTTACATAACAAGTTATCTTACAGACCATAGACATGGATTGACGAGAGAGGGGAAGAGCAATTTCTATGCCTCTGCCTTAACTCTCCCTGCCTTCCTAGATTCGACCAGTGTTTTGGTTTCAGCCTCAGACGCAAGGGGTTTTTGTTGACAAGACAACCGCCTCACCTACTTATTCAAAAATTCACTCTATAAAAATGAAACCTTCTCTCTTGCTTTGCCCACCGGTACTAACAAAAGGGGAATAAATTTCTATGTTTCTCTGTTCCTCAAAAGTCCCACTGATAATATCAAACGGAGTCATGAAGTTTTCTGTCGGACTATCAGTGTACATGTATACATTAAAAAATAAATGTATTTTTCATCATCATATACTGTGTTTCTGACACTCGAATGAATTTTATTATTTCTTCAAGGTTCTTCACATACATACACCTTAAGAGATATCAAGTAGGCGTAACATGTTCTCAAAAAATTAGGGTTGGCAGGCAGAAGAATTTTGAGTCAGAAATTTTGCTGGTTTTGGCACGCACTCACAAAGAAGTTGCCCACCCCTGCACTAGCCCCAGCTTCTGCAGCTATTGAAATCAACACCTGTCATTTGAGTCTACTGAGATGAGGCCTCAGACACTGTGAAGCAGAGAAGAGTCTATTCTGCTTTACCTTTCTGAATTCCTGACCTTGTGGATCCCTATACAGCGTTTTACATCACTGAGTTCGATTCGTGGCTTGTCACACAGCAGTAGGGATACATTCTTTTTCAGTAGAGTTTGAAGGAGGTAAACTTCAGACTCTACACATCTGAACATATCTTTAACTTCACTCTTAATTGGCTCTACAATTCTTGGATGTAAAGTAATCTCTCTTAGAACTTTGAAGTTACTTCTCCATTATTGCATCCAGGTCTTGCCAGGGAAACATGATGTAATCTGATTCTCATTCCTTTGTGTGGGAAATGTATTTTCCCTTTTGAAGCTTTTAGGATTTTTGAGTTTCAGAGATTTCATCTAAGTGCGTGTAAGTAATCTATAGTCCATTTCTGTCCGAGGACTCATGTCTTTTAATTTGTTTCAGTATATTTATCATACGTATTTTAAAATAGGATTTTCCTTATGCTTTGAACTCTCTTACGAGTTGGTTACTTCTTGATTAATTACAGTGTGTTGTCCTGCATCAAATTAAGGTGATTCTTGGCTGTTTTGTTTTTGTTTGCTTTTTGATATGCCCTGTTACCCTCTCTAAGCTACCTGCATTTAGAGATTGTTGGTGACCACATATTACCAGGAAGAGTTTAGGGTTATCTCGTCTTCCTAGGTGGTATTAGATACTGGGAAACTTGCTGATGAACTTTTGGGGATAATTACCTGTTATTTACTTCTTTTATTCATGGTCTGAAAGCAGTAGCAGATGTGACTCACTTGGCTCCTACTCATGTATTTCAACCAATAAAACTTTAGTTTCCTCAGTGGAAGTCTTTTGCTCCCCATTTTTGCTGCTTCTGAGCATGGAGCAACACCCACTTGTCATAGCAGTTTTTTCCTGGGGAAAAACTGTGGCAAAACACTTCTTCCTGGAATCTGAACTCATCTGCCTTTTGTCTATTTTAGAGATTCTTGATCATTCTAGTTCTCTGAGGACACTTTCCATTTGTTTTTATTTATTTATTTTCTTCTTTTCTTAATCCTTACCCGAGTACATGATTTTATTGATTTTTAGAAAGAGAGGAAGGGGGACAGAGAGATAAACATGGAAGTGAAAGAAATATCTATCAGTTGCCTTCTCAATAGGCCCCGGCCCAGGATCAAACCTGTAATCCAGGCATGTGCCCTGACCGGGAATCAAACCGGCAACCGTTCAGTGTATGAACAATGCTCCAGCCAACCGAAACACCTGGCCAGGGGACTTTCCATTTGTTTTTTAGGACTCTACGAATTTAGGGAACAGGTGGGACTCTGTAGCAGGTGCGCAGTCTACCACTTTAGTCTAATTGTGGAAGTTGTGTTTAAAATGCACAGAAATCTCACAGGCTTTTCTTTTTTATGCACATAATAGTTCCACTTTTTCTTCTGCCAGTTCTGGCTTTCTTAAACCACTCTTATTACTAAATACATTATTCGTGTATCTCTTAATCTTGGATCTCACTACTGATAAACATCATCATCATCTATCCTTGGATCTTAGTATTGATAAAACTCCTCTTGTGGATTATATTAATAAGAAAAATTGTAATATTTTAGTCTATGACTTAATTTTGTCAAGATTACATGAAATATAAGTGCTACAATATAGTTTGTGGAAATTTTAGAAAGATGTTGCCTATGTCTTACATTCTTTTCTGCTGTATATAAAAATTATTTGGAATGATTTTTAGTGACTGAAATAAACACATTTTTATGATGTTATAAAACAGGTTTTAACATATTTGCATAGGCTTTTATTTAAGTAAACCACAGTGCTTATTTCCCCCCAAAACAGGTGATTTACTTGAGACTTTCCTATATTAAAGAAATATCTCCTTTTTTTTTTTTTTTCAGATCAGCATCTCAGGCATGTTGAAAAAGATGTTTTGATCCCTAAAATAATGAGAGAAAAAGCCCGAGAGAGATGTTCTGAACAAGTTCAAGGTAATATTCAAATATTCATATAAAGATCAAATACATTTTTTATAATATGATCTGAATGTAATCCTTAGCCTTAGAGTCAAGTAGTCAATGAATTAATATGTATGAATTGTTTCTCACCTTTCACTGAGATACCAGGGTTTCAGCTTTTGGAACTTCCAGATAATATTGAATTCATTTACAATTTAAAAATATTCTCTCAAATTATTAGTAAAAAATGCTTTTTCCCTCCCAGAAGTATAGTTACGTATAGAGACTTAGTATGAGTATTTTGGAGAAACAAGTCATTCTGGTGGTTTTGATAGAGCAAGAAGAAACATAAAACAAAACATGTACCTGTTTTTCATCTGTCAACATATTCATACAGGAATATATTCCAAGATGATTTTCTTTGGTGTCATTGTTTATTGCTGAATTGTTAATGGAATTCCATAGTACTTATTATGAGTCTTTGTGTTTTTTTTAATGTTTTATCTTGATGAGTAGAAGCTATTTATGTAAGTTGGGGCAGGGGGCAGGCCTTTTCTGCCTAGGGCCATTTGGATATTTATAACTTTACTAGAGGCCTGATGCACGAAATTAGTGCACGAGTAGGCCTTCCTTCCCCCAGCTGCCGGCACCGGCTTCCCTCTGGCACCAGGGACCCGGGCTTCCCTCGCAGCCCTGGCTTCATCCAGAAGGTTGTCTGGAAGGATGTTTGGCTGTCTGGTCTAATTAGCATATTATGCCTTTATTACTATAGATTCTCAGGCCATACAAAATTATCAACTTAAACATTAGCCTGCTATATTTGGTCAAACATTTATTTTTTTATTTTTTTTAATATATTTTTTATTGATTAAGATATTACATATGTGTCCTTATCCCCACCTTACCCTCTACCCCCCCACCCCCCACTCATGCCCTCACCCCCCCATTGTCCGTGTCCATTGGTTAGGCCTATATGCTTGCATATAAGTCCTTTGGTTGATCTTCCCCCCTTCCCCCCACCCTCCCCTACCTTCCCTCCAAGGCCCGACAGTCCAATCAATGCCTCTCCATCTCTGGATCAGTCCTTGTTCATCAGTTTATGTTGTTCATTATATTCCACAAATGAGTGAGATCATGTGGTATTTATCCGCTCTCCAGTCCCATCCATGCTGTGGCAAATGGTAAGAGTTCCTTTTTCTTCTTCCTCTTCTTAAAGAATACCTTTCAGCATTTCATATAATGCTGGTTTGGTGGTGATGAACTCCTTTAGCTTTTTCTTATCTGTGAAGCTCTTTATCTGACCTTCTATTCTGAATGATAGCTTTGCTGGATAAAGTAATCTTGGTTGTAGGTTCTTGGCATTCATCACTTTGAATATTTCTTGCCACTCTCTTCTGGCTTGCATGGTTTCTGTTGAGAAATCAGCTGACAGTCGTATGAGTACTCCCTTGTAGGTAACTGACTGTCTTTCTTTTGCTGCTTTTAAGATTCTCTCTTTGTCTTTTGCTCTTGGCATTTTAATTATGATGTGTCTTGGTGTGGTCCTCTTTGGGTTCCTTTTGTTTGGGGTTCTCTGTGCTTCCTGGACTTGTAAGTCTATTTCTTTGTTGGTCAAACATTTAATTACCTCACCCCCAATGCCTTGGCAGGGCCAAACTAAATGATTTCACTGGCCTTATATGGCCCTTGGGCCAGACATTCCCCGCCCCTGAAAATGGATGTACTACGCACCCACATACGTATGTTTTCTTTGGAGAACGTTTTAAAATATTTTTAATAGAATATTGCTATATTCTATAAACCTGGAGATGTATTGTTGATTAATATGTAACGTAAAAAATGTAAGCAAACCAGTGGAAGGTGAAAAATGAGGCTATAAATGATTAAAAAGTCAGTTGGCAGTATTATTGTAGAAATGTCTTTTAAAAATAATCTACCTCTCAGAATGGCCAGCTAAAAGAAATAGTAGTAAAATTTTGCTAAGGTAGGCTATTTTCCTGGCTCCCCTTCTTCACTTTCCTCTGTAGTCTTCTTCATTGATGGACCACAGTAATTCTTAGCAGAGTGATGTGCTGCCACTTCACTACATGTTTCTCTACAGGGAAGCCAGGCTGTATCAACTGTAGTTTTGGGACTTTGGATGCTGGGAATATTTCTGTTCCTCTGATGTCTCTCCTTAGAGAATGACCTTTGCGATTAATGGATGGAGGCAGTAAAAAAGAATAGTTCCTCAGAACTGACATTGTATGATGGTCATTTCTGTTTCTTATATGACTTATTAGGACATATTCCAGTTTAACTTCATTTATAAATTAGATTTAAATTAAATCCATCTATATATATAAAAGGCTAATATGCAAAGTGTCCCTGTGGGAGATAGACCGGGAGACCGGGAGTTCTATTGCTCTCTATGATGTGCACTGATCACCAGGGGATGGCGCAGAACAAAGGAAGGCCCCAGCCAGCATCTGGGGAAGGGAGGCCCCAGCTGGCAGCCAGAAGGCCCCAATTGGCCCTGATCACCAGCCAGGCCTAGGGACCCTACCCATGCACGAATTTTGTGCACTGGTCATCTAGTTTATAAATAAATTTGTTTATAAATTACCAATAATTTATTAGTGTCATTCTATGGTATTACTCGTGCTTTCATTATGAATTAGTTGTTTAATCAGAGCACTTTCCTTTTACACCCACACCCGCCATGTGTTAGGGAAAATTAACTCATTGGCACCTGCAGGCAGGGTTCAGTGCACATCTGGCACTGGCAGTTATGCTGATAGTCTCAAGAGCTAATCCTCCACTTGCCTCATAGAACTTTAACATATATATATATATATGTGTGTGTGTATGTATATATATATATATATATTAGTATATTTATATATATATATATACATATATATATACACACATATATACATATATATATATATATATATATATATCCTGATTCAGGTGGGGAGGTTAAAACTTAAAAATGGATAATAAAGTTATAGTGTTAGGGTTAACTTTTCACTACCAGGAAAATTTAATAAGTAACTGGTCTAAAGTTATAAATATGAGCTGTATTTATGCAGTCTTGTAACACATTAATTTGATATCTGGAGTGATAGATTGACTTTTTACTCCCATGATTCAGATGAAAATGCAGAATGATTGTGTGGCTTTGGGTTTTAGAACTGTATTTCTTACTCGTAGATGATGAAACTTTGTTTTTGAAATGTAGGAGAGTATAAGTTTAAATTATTTATTTGTTTGTGTTCCACAACTACCACTTTGTAATGGTACAGAAAAAGTTTAATTTTTGCTTTTTCATAAAAAATTACGTTGTTTAGGCTGTTGACATGGTTCACTTTCTTTTATTAACATACTTAAAATCTTCTGAAGATTGAAAGCATCTTAAAACTTGGGTTATTTCAATGCATTTGTAATTATTAGAATATGTTATAACAATTGATTTTTTAACAATTGAAATTTTATAGATAATCATATATTGATTTTTTTTAGGCCATATGGTCCAAAACAGTGTTTTACAATCTAAAATTGATTACTTTATAAAGGAATAATCCTTAGTATTCTTCCTGTTTAACCTTGTGAATTAGGAAAGAACATACATTGGTATTACTTAAGCGTCTGAGCAACAGCTACATTTAAACTGAACAACAAGATGCAAATTAGAATCAGGATACTTCCATTGTAATTACTATTTATCACCTTTGCTTTATTAAATAACTACAGGATTTTATATAAAAGCATTACACATTGTATAGTTCTTAGATAAAGATATAGGAATTTTAATAAGTGATCTGACTTTCTGCTAAATGCCTGAAACATGATTATGTAGGAAAGCTTTTCTGTTTGATTTTTTTTTTTTTTCTCATGTCATTGCAACCCAGTTGATCATAAGAATTGGGTCAGGCTGCCAGCAACTTAGGTTTGTGAAGGGAATGGAACAGCTTTTTGAGGGACAAAGAGAAATGAAATCACTTTCAATGAAAGCAAGATGCCTCATTATAGTCACCAACAGCAGTTATTGACAGCTACACTTCCTATTAACAAGGAGCATTTAACTAAGAGTTTGGCTGTTGGATCTTTGGACTTGATCTAATTTGCTAGCATTAATTAGTTTCCTTTGAGCACAGACACTTGGTGCTCACAGCTATAGATTTGGAGGGCTAATTAGGATAGAAAATTGAACAGAATGGGGTAAGGCATTAACCTTCAACCATTACCAGCTGGGACACTGATAAAGACCACAGAGTCCAAATGCTCCCTATTGATGTGAAGAGTACCCTAATGAATATCAATTTCAGTCAGCTTGCTATATTCTTACTAGTTTTCTCTTCATTATAAAATTTAACCAGCTTCCATGATACCTTCATTATCTATATATACACTATTGTTTTTCATTATACACTGATTTAGTCTGAGTTGCACATTTCACCTTATGTTTTAAACATAAAATTGATCTTTAGTAGCTGATAATATTTAGACTATCTCATCAGTACAATAAAATTTAACTTTTATCTACAATGACATGATTCTAATTCTACATTGAATTTTTATAGTCTCCCCCTCTCAAAAGCCAAAAAGAAGTCCCCTTCCACCAAGCATGATGGTGGAATCATTTTTTTTCTTGGATCTGAGAGTTAACAACTTGTGGTTGATGACCTTTGGAGGTTACTTTCCACTCTGTGACTTTTTCCATGTGTGTGTGGTTTTTTAAAAATATTTTTATTGATTTCAGAGAGGGAGAGAGAGATCGAAACATCAATGATGAGGGAGAATCATCGATCAGCTGTCTCCTGCACGCCCCACACCAGGATTGAGCCCAAAACCTGGGCATATGCCCCCGACCGGAATTGAACCAGGAATCCCTCCAGTCCTCAGGCCGACACTCTATCCACTAAGCCAAACCAGTCATGGATCCCATGTGTTTTGACACTTTGCTAACTTAATGATTTATATTTTCTATGTTAGTAATATTTTAAAAATATTTTTTGTCATGTATATTGGTAAATTATGCATTCTAATAATTATAAATTTCACTTCTGGAAATAGAGCCTCCATTAAGAGAGTCATTGAACTGCTGTATTTTGTAAAAATTCCTCATTATATTTGCTTTTTTGGATTGCATAGTTGGCATCTGATATTGTCTCTATGCTGAAGAATGAAGTTTGTTTTAAAAATAAGAACGGTAGAATTAAAAATAATAAGAACCTTTTTTCTTTTTTCTTTTGTGATGACAGATCAAGACCAAAAAAGAACATTGTCATCAGGGATGGCCTGGAACTTTCTTTAACCTAGCTATAGTCTCCTACTTACCTCCTTTGGGCCTCTTACATTGTTTTAATGTTTCTTTTATATCATTTTCTTCTGTTGCCATGTTATTGATCATCTGACCAATAGGTGGGGCTTGATTCTAAAGAAATTATATATAATATAAGGAAGCAAGGTTTATTTGGTTTTTTTTGAAACATCAAAGAGCTATAGTTAAATAACACAGAAGCTTGATAAAATGCCTACTCTTTTCTATCTGTGAGATACAACTGAAGTATGTTACATTTTGCTAAATTCCAAACATCCATGAATACACAAAAAAGAAACTCAAATTAAGAATGCTTACGACAGTCTTTCAGAGGTTTGCAGGCAGAGAACTATCAAAAAATTATTAAAACAATTGGAGGCTATAAATGAGCAAAGTAATCTTCTCTCTGTGTTGCTTGAACCTGCTGAAGATTTCATTTGTTGTTTGAATACTGTCATTATCACATATATTTTTGCCATGTAACCAGTTCACCAATGTTAACCAACACTGAAGTGGAGATGTAACATATCTTTAGACTGGTTTGGATGTATTATGATAATATATAGAATACCAAATATGATGATATCTGTTACAGCACATATTATGTATGTATTCTAAGAAATACAGAGTATGTTATGTACTCTAAGAAATGTGTGTGTGTGTGTGTGTGTGTGTGTGTGTGTGTGTGTGTGTGTGTATGGCAGACTTCCTCTTCGTAGGACCTACACTGGACTGTGTCAGGGTCCCCAAGACCAGCTCTGGGTTTGGTGATTTGCTACGAGGACTCATGGCTAAGATTTATTTAAGCAAAAGGATACAAGCAAAACCAGCAAAGGGAAAAGGCACATGGGATGAAGTCCAGAGGAAACGAGGCTCAGTCTTCCAAGAGTCCTCTCCCAGTAGAGTCACTCAGTATGCCCTTCTTTCTTCAGCAGTGAGTGCGATAACACGTATGAAATGTTGTCCACCAGGGAAACTCAGAGACTCAGTCCTCAGAGTTTTTACTGGAGTTGGTCACATAGGCAGCCTCTGCCTAGCATGCCCCAGAGTTTCAGAATCCCAGAAGGAAAGCAGGTGTGTAGCATAACCATATGGTTTGCACAAACAGTTTGGGCACAGTGAGCCACTTCTCTGAAATAGGGAGTGGGGGGAACACTCCCCAGTTTTGGGTCTGTGGCTCTACATAAACAAGCTACAGACCATTAACTCATTAAAAGTGCAGTCACACCCACATAGCATAATAATTTGTTTAATTTTATAATTTGTAATTAGCAATATCTACTTTGATGTTTACTTTTTACTGAAATTTACTTTTCTTAATTTTCATTACCTTATATCTTCATATGAAAAAAGTCATTCAATAAAATATATAGTAATTGATACTTGATTTTATGAAGAATCATTAACAAATGTGAACATGTTCATATGCTGTTTTTATTTATTTTTATTTATTTTTTTTTAAAATATATTTTATTGATTTTTTACAGAGAGGAAGGGAGAGAGATAGAGAGTTAGAAACATCGATGAGAGAGAAACATCGATTAGCTGCCTCCTGCACATCTCCCACTGGGGATATGCCCGCAACCCAGGTACATGCCCTTGACCGGAATCGAACCTGGGACCTCTCAGTCCGCAGGCCGACGCTCTATCCACTGAGCCAAACCGGTTTCGGCATGTTTTTAAAAGCATGCTATAAAATTATGCACATGGTATAATCCCAATGATAACAAAGTGATGGGTATATGTAGGAAAAATAAACACCTTCAAAATTTAATAATAAATATCCAGAAATATGGGAAGAAAAAAGGTAAGTCATAGGTTATTTCTTTTCCTATGTGTAGTTTTTTCATATTTGCCAAAATGAAAACATCAGTTTCTTTAAATAAACTTTTTTATTTCTGCATGCACAAATTATAAGTGATGAGTTGATGAATTATGACAGAGTAAACATATATTTGTACCACTATTGAAGTCAAGAAATAGAAGTTACCAGAAGCCAGTCTTCTTTGTGCTCTTTCCCAATCACTGTCCTTTTCTTTCTCCCCAAAAGTAACCACCATTTTGATTGCAAACTGCATAGATTAGTTTGCCTGTTTTTTTAATTTTAATGGAATCATATAGTATGTGCTCTTTTGGGTCTGATTTCTTTACTCAACATTATGTTTGTTAGGTTTATCCATGTTTTTGCATGTAATAATAGTTATTTCATTTTCATTGTCATATAGTACCACTATATGAATGTGCTATTCTTTATTTACCCATTCTACTGGGATGAATTTTAGTTCATTTCTGGTTTTTATACAAACATTTTTGTTTATATCCTTGGGTACCCATATGCCATATGGGATTTCTGGGTCATATGATATATATAATCTCAACTTCAGTGGATAATGTTAAACAGTCTTCAAATTATTGGAAGTATACTAGAGTTTTTAAAACAACCATAAAGAAATATGGGAGGAAGAAGGATAATGAGTGATTTTTACAGATTTTTAAAAATACTTCCTAATGAACATATATTTCTTTAAAAAATAAAACTATAAAGAATCAAATGTTATATTTTATTATATAAAAACTAAATATAGAAAAAGGAAATTTTTCTGTATGTCACATGCTATAAAATAATTGAAAGAAGGATTACAGACTAGGAAAATATATTTCTAATGTTAGTGAGATATCCTTAGTATAGAAAGACTTACTATCAATAAGAAATTGATGAATATCCAGTTTAGAAAATGAGCAAAGGACACAAAATTTCTTTTTAATACCTATTATTAAAAATGAAAAATATTTGCAGGCCACTCTCTATATACTACTATATGTAACCTATAAACTTGATGGCATTTAAAATTCATAATGGAAAGTTTCAACTTCTGGCATGGCCTAATAGCTCTCATTACACTTGTCCTGTTGAGTGGCTAAGACTCTGATCAAAACAAAGACAAAAACTCTTTGGTCTTGCTAGTTTGAAGAACCAGCACAAGGTTTGTATAACTGCAGGCCCTGGGAAGTTTGTATTTATGTGTGGTATGGTGGGGTGAGGGGAAGGGAAGAGCATAAATCCCAACAAGGAGACAGCCAGAAAAGCGGAGCCTCAAATTCTGTGCATAAAATCCTATATCTCTGGCTCAGTTCTAAATCCCATATGGGGCAAATCCCAAGCAGCTCATTTAAGGCTAGAAACTGAACGAAATTTGAGCTGCTACCCACTGTACATTGTAGGGCAAGCATGTCAAACTGAAAGGCTATCATGGGCCAAATAAACAAGGTTTAAGTTTATTTGGGCCGCAAAAAAACAAAAACTTCAATTTTCATAGAAACGTACTTTTATTTTGATAGAGACATGCTGAATACAAAGGGCTGAAATAAATGAGTAATCGTTAACATAAAATAATAGAACATTTTAATAAAAATGAATTTTTTTTTCTTGAACATTAACTTACCAGACACTGAATAACTGCACAAACTAATAAGCGTAATGCAAATAAACCAATTTTTCTTGTTTTCCAAAAGCGAAATATTTCCTGTTGTGTACACTGAACAAGTCAGTCCAAGACTAATGACATGGCATTCGGCTGCTAAAATATTCACTGCTAGTATTAGTGGAAAGAAATGATGCACCTGCATGTAAGGGCGTAAGGGAAATGAATGCAACACAATTATAGTAATCAGTCATTAGTGAACGTTGTAGTTCATTAATAATAATTATGTGTAATAGGATATTGTAAAAATTAAGTTACAAAAATTTTTATTAAAATGTTTCTTACATACTGTTATATTGGCTGGTGCCGGGGTCCAACCCCAGCATGTCCAGGGGTCCCCAAAGGTGTAGACGGAGTCGGCGAAGAAGGAAGGACACAGAGACAGTGTTCAGTTGATCAGCAGCCTAGCCAGGATCTCCAGCCAGGATCTCCAGCCAAGTTCTGGTCTGGATCTCCAGAGAGGTTCTGCTCTGGATCTCCAGCGAGGTTCTGGTTAGGATCTCCAGCTAGGTTCTGTGTCCATGTTCTCTTGCTAGGTTCTCCAGGTTCTCCAGCCAGGTTCTGTAGTCAAGTTCCCTCGCTAGGTTCTCCAGCCAGGTTCTGTCCAGGTTCTCCAGCCAGGTTCAGTCACCAGGTTCTAGTCAGGTTCTCTTGCCAATTTCTGTAGTCAGGTTCAGTCCAGGATCTTTTGCCATGTTCTCTCGCTAGGTTCTGTCTCTAGGTTCTGAGGCCAGTTTCTGTCCAGGAACTTTTGCCATGTTCTCTCCAGCGAAGTTCTTCTGTCTCTAGAGAACGTTCTGTGTAGGTTCTGTGCCTAGGTTCTGTCTCTCTTGGTTCCGCATTCTAAGTTCTGTGTTCTAAGCTCTGTATTCTAAGTTCTGACTCTTGCTGTCTTGTTACATCTGTATTTATACCAGTTGATTCAATCCTATCAATCTCTATTACAAAGGTTAGGGCGTTTCTTATCTCCATTCCAGGGAGTAAAGATTATGTAGCTTAAGCATGATTGTTCGTAGCTAAAGTGATTAATTACCCGCCTGGCACTTAGTTGAGGGGTTTTATTCCCTCCCTAACTTCAGGGGAAAATCCCTACCTGGGGAAACAACCTTTCTCAGAGACCTTGGTTAAAACACATAGTGCCAAGAAGGTGAGCAAACATATTAAGAACAGTTTGCCATATATGCCAGGTCCTTTGAAACAGCAAGCATGGACCGGCTCCCGGCAAATTCCCCCTTTTTTATTTTTTAAAAGCAGGCATTAAAAAGAAAAACCCCAAATGCTCTCTTGTATCCATTTTAAGAATAGGATTGGTGCTTTCCACTATTACCTGAGTCCTCATCTATCACCCCAGGGAGAGCTTGCCAATCCTGCACTTTCCCGGGGTGGAAAGGCTGCAGTGGGGTTAAGGATAAGGCTCCTTGGGCCTACCTTCTCCCATGCCTCCACATTTACCTTTCTGGCACCTTCCTTCCTCAGAAAAGCATGGACATACTTCTTATATAAAACGTTCTGTCTGACTGGGAGTAACCTTAATTCCTTTGCTAGCAAGCATATGTGTTAAAAGATCAATACAGAGTCTTATTTCTTTAGACTCAGTATGGCACATTTTCTTAATCTAAAGATCAATACAGAGTCTTCTTTCTTTGGACTCAGTATGGCACATCTTCTCAATCTAAGAATCAATACAGAGTCTTCTTTCTTTGGACTCAGTATGGCACATCTTCTCAATCTAAGTTCTGTACTATCCACCTTCTTACCCTACTTATCCTCTATAGGGGGGTCTGCAGTACCCTGGTGGAGTCCTATCCATCCCGAGTGTGGGGTTCTCAATGGGGGGGGCTTACCTAAGGGAATCCTGTTCCAGGGGTTCCCAAAGGTGTGGACGGAGTCGGCAAATACTATCCACCCTATTCCTACGGTGGAGTCCGATCCGTCCCGAGTGTGGGGCGCTTACCTAGGGGTCCCTGTTCGGGCGCCATATGCCGGGGTCCAACCCCAGCATGTCCAGGGGTCCCCAAAGGTGTAGACGGAGTCGGCGAAGAAGGAAGGACACAGAGACAGTGTTCAGTTGATCAGCAGCCTAGCCAGGATCTCCAGCCAGGATCTCCAGCCAAGTTCTGGTCTGGATCTCCAGAGAGGTTCTGCTCTGGATCTCCAGCGAGGTTCTGGTTAGGATCTCCAGCTAGGTTCTGTGTCCATGTTCTCTTGCTAGGTTCTCCAGGTTCTCCAGCCAGGTTCTGTAGTCAAGTTCCCTCGCTAGGTTCTCCAGCCAGGTTCTGTCCAGGTTCTCCAGCCAGGTTCAGTCACCAGGTTCTAGTCAGGTTCTCTTGCCAATTTCTGTAGTCAGGTTCAGTCCAGGATCTTTTGCCATGTTCTCTCGCTAGGTTCTGTCTCTAGGTTCTGAGGCCAGTTTCTGTCCAGGAACTTTTGCCATGTTCTCTCCAGCGAAGTTCTTCTGTCTCTAGAGAACGTTCTGTGTAGGTTCTGTGCCTAGGTTCTGTCTCTCTTGGTTCCGCATTCTAAGTTCTGTGTTCTAAGCTCTGTATTCTAAGTTCTGACTCTTGCTATCTTGTTACATCTGTATTTATACCAGTTGATTCAATCCTATCAATCTCTATTACAAAGGTTAGGGCGTTTCTTATCTCCATTCCAGGGAGTAAAGATTATGTAGCTTAAGCATGATTGTTCGTAGCTAAAGTGATTAATTACCCGCCTGGCACTTAGTTGAGGGGTTTTATTCCCTCCCTAACTTCAGGGGAAAATCCCTACCTGGGGAAACAACCTTTCTCAGAGACCTTGGTTAAAACACATAGTGCCAAGAAGGTGAGCAAACATATTAAGAACAGTTTGCCATATATGCCAGGTCCTTTGAAACAGCAAGCATGGACCGGCTCCCGGCAGGCTGGGCCACAAAAATATTTGTTGTGGGCCGCATGCGGCCTGTGGGCCGCAAGTTTGACTTGCTTGTTGTAGGGAGATGGGTCTGCAGTTTTGGTTCAAAGAAAATTGACTGCTTAAATAAATATGAAAGAAAAAAATGTTTTTAGAGAAATGGAACAGAATTCAAACTTTTTACGTATTATTCACAATATTCATGATGCAATGCTAACTTATTCAGTGTGTACAGACACAGGAAAATATGACCTATTTTCAATAGAAATCAAGGGATGCCAATCTCAAGATAACAAAGATGTTGGTATTAGCAGACAAGGATTTTAAATAAGCTGCTATAATTGCTTAAGGTTATAAGGGAAAGTATGATTGTAATGAATAAAAAGATAAGAAATCTTAACAGATATTTCAAAACAATAAAAAAGACCCAAATTGAAATTCTAGAACTGAAAAAAAAATCTGACATAAAAACTTCAGAATGAAAATGACAGGAATCATGAACCTAAAGAAAGATCAATAGAAATAATCTAAAAAACGGGGGCAAAAAAGGTTTAAAATATGAACAGAATCTCAGGGACCTATACAACAATAACATACAGGTAACTTTTATGTAATTGGAATTGCCTACCGACCAGAATGGCTATAATTAAAACTCTGACAGGATTCCCTAAACACACACCTGCCCAATGAGCCAACATATAGTAGTTTTTTCATAATATTCAGAAAGTGAAAATAGTCCAGGTATCTCTCAAGAGGAAAAAGAATTCAAACTTTATACAAGCAGAATTGAAAGATTAATTCTGAAATAGAACACAAAACAAATGGACTATTTTCATTTCTAAATGTTGGCATTCTTTTAAACTAGAAACTGTTCATGAACTTGACAGGCAATGATGTGTGTTTGCCAGAGATGAAGGGACACTCTTTTCAGACTGCAGTGGCATAACCTCTGGCATTTATGAAGTGTCATGCTGCTGTGTGAGGATGAACATTAACTGCAGTGTAGTATTTCTACATAGTTAACTGTGACAGTCTTTCTTTCATTCTTACAGGTGTCCTTAGGCATATATTATTCACTAGAGGCTCAGTGCAGGAATTCGTGCGTGGGTGGGGTCTCGCCAGCCCACTCCAATTGGGCCAGGCCAGCCATAGGGAGGGGTCACAGGCTGTTGGCTGGCCGGCCCAACCCCTGATTGGGGTGGGGGGGGCTGGTGGGGGGGGCTGGCTGTGGGGAGGGGCTGCAGGCAGTTGACCAGCCAGCCCTGCCCTTGATCGGGGTGAGGGGGCTGATCAGGGGCGGGGCTGGCCAGGGGGAGGGGTCGTGGCCAGTTGGGGGGAGGGGCCACAGGTGGTTGGCCGGCCAGACCCGTCCCCTGGTCGAACTCCTGGTTGAACTCCTGGTTGAACTCCTGGTCAAGGGGACAATTTGCATATTAGCCTTTTATTATATAGGATTATCTTTTCTAGAGAAATTGATTAGCTGGATTTATCAGATTTTTAAATCTAGCAGTTTACTTTATTTTCTGTTTCCAAAGCTAAAGAAAAACCTCTTTGGTCTAAGAATGGCTAAATAGCTAAATAGTAGTTTATGGTTTATTCTCTGAATTTAAATGGCAGTTGACTTCTGCTTACATAATCTGAAAGTTCAGTGTCAGTGTGCTTCTCCCTCCCCTCACCCCCCAATCAACACCAGTAGTTTTATTCTGCATCTATATAATAAAAAAGCCTAAGCAACCCTTACGGTAGAACAACCAGAACGACCGGTCGCTATGATGTGCACTGACCGCCAGGGGGCAGACACTCAACACAGGAGCTGCCCCCTGGTGGTCAGTGCACTCCCACAGGAGGAGCGCCGCTCAGCCAGAAGCTGGGCTCACAGCTGGTGAGCTCAGCGGCAGTGGCGGGACACAGCAGCACTAAGGATCAGCGAGCAGGTGGGCAGTAAGGAGCGAGGGGTCCTGGACTGCGAGAAGGAGAGAGAAGATTTCCAGAGCAAGAAACACGGCTGGCAGACATCCCCCTAAGCCGTCAGTTGGACATCCCCCAAGGGCTCCCGGACTGCTAGAGGGCACAGGCTGGGCTGAGGGACACCCCCCCCCCCCCCGAACCCCCCACCCGCCGCACGAATTTCATGCACCGGGCCTCTAGTTTTAATGTAATACCTGTGCTCATACCTTTAAAAGGCACTAATGAATAATCTGTTTACAATGATTCTTTTTATCCTTTTGATTCCTCACCATAACCCTAAAACTGGTTATAATGATGTCCAAATTCAAAACCACAGCACAAATTTAACTCTGAATCCATATTATTAAATGTCTTTGCTTACTTTAAATATCTCTGCTAGCAAAGCTTGAGAAAACCTTATTGAATTTGACTTACTAGGACATATTAACGTTATACAAGGTTCCCAGGTCGTCACACACAAGTTTAGCTTCCTCTTAACTTTCTGAATTTCACCATGTTTTATTACCAAGTATTTCTGTAGTTCATCCCCACACTTACACCTCCCTAGACAGCGAGGTTGCCAAAGAACTTGCCAAAGTCTGTCTGCTTTCCCAAAATTCTTCATTGATTAGCCTCCAGTCAAACCATGGGTTAATATCAAACACATGACTCGAATCCAGTTCTCTTTGAAAAATATATTGTCTCACTTTCAGTTGTCTTTCTAAGCTTATTGGATCCTTGAGCTCAGGTGATATTTCCATTCTGACAGTAGCCCTTTATTGTGCTGGAGGATGCCTTTATGATTAGTAGTGGCAATTCTGTTCCAACTCAGTGCAGATTAATGCAGCTGCAGCCTTTGATTACTTTTCTCATCACTCAAATATACAAACTGAACTCTAGACCATCCTAGAAGAGTGAAGACCATATTTGGAAATTTCATACTCACTTTCAAGGGAGCTAGACAGTCATTGAACCCTAAATTATGTCAGTACAGGGTACAAATTCAAGTTTAAGATATGTTGCATCCTATTCTGTGCCTGGCGTATCTCCCATAGATTTATTTTATATCTAGCTTATAAACTTTAAACTTTTGAAAAGTTGAATTTATGATCCTATAGAAGGTTTGACTACCATACTTTTTGATGTGCTAGTGTGAAAAATTGGAACAGTTTGTTTTTCTCTTATTTGGGCCTCAGGAGACCATATGTTCAACATACATATTGTTGATTTATTAAGGAACTCTTTAGTTTTGTTAGTCCCCATGATTTTTAGACTGGACATAATTACTCAATGCTCAGTGACAAAGGATTCGTGCAATTTCTTCTGTATTACCTGTTCCTTCCACATTTCCCCTGGTAAGATTTATTCAGATGATGAAATTCAGATCATATTTTTATTATAGAACCTCTTCTCTGTCATTATAATTGGAGTGCGTTTGATGTTCATCTCTCACACATAGGCTAGATCAGCGGTCCTCATTCCTTGCTATACATCAGAATTATGTATAGGCTCCCTTCCTCAAAGAAAGGTATTTTTCGTTCGTTTGTTTGTTTTTTCCATAAGGTCCCAACTTGAGTTGAATATGCAACCAAGGTTTGAGAAACAAGGGATTAGCCAAAGGCACAAAATTATCCCTTAAAGCAGCTCACAGTAAAAGGCCATATGGATTTTACTCCTGTCCCCAGCACATCTTTTATATATATATTTTTAATTGAGGTAGTTGACAATACTTTTTTATATTAGTTTCAGGTGTACATTATAGTGATTTGACATTTATACAGTTTATGAAGTGATCATGATAAATCTAGAAACCGTCTGTCACTATACAAAGTTATTATATTATTGACTGTATTCTCGACTGTATTCTCTGTCCTGAACATTACATTCCCAGGACTTATTTATTTTATAAGCTGAAGTTTGTATATTTTAAAGTTATATACTTCATTACTTAGAGCACTCTTTTCCATATAAACTCGCTAAGTTTTTGGTTGTTTTGTTGGTGCTATTTTTAGTTTTTAAGTGTTTTCTACTTTCTGAAACTTTATTTGTCTTACTTTCAACTTGGAAGTTGAGCCCCGAATTATCTATGTCAGCCTTCAAGTTTTTTCCCAGTGGGCCAGAGATTCTTAGCAAACTCTTAGGAAATAATGAACTTAAGTATGCTCTTATAGTATTAAACCTTGATCCTTTTGTTCCCCTATAAATGATATGTCTACTTCATTTCCCCTTTTCCTGTTCTGAAAATTAGTAACCTCGTGCATGGCACACGGACTTTATCCTTTTCAGTAGCCTTTCTCTTCTGTGTTCTATCATCACATGGTTTGGGTTGTCAAATTTCATATATAGGTTCTAATCATCAGCAGAGATTGGTTTGTGATCATTTTCAATCCCTGAGTCCACAGGATGTAATGTGAATACTTAGTTTACAAGTTTAGTGAAGAAAGTTATGACAGAGAAAAAGTCTTTGACCAGCACATTAGTGTATTCTTTGTCCTCCCCAAGGTGGTGGTTCTGGTGCTGAGCACAGTAGATAAAGAGCCTCAGTGACATGCCCTATTGGGAAGGAAGGCCTCGTGTGGTGACACATTTATTTCAAAACTGTTTTATGGGTTCAGTTAAGATTTTGTCCCAGTTAGCGAGTACATATTACAGTGTACCATATGTATACAAACATGAGAGTGGATCTTTTAGAAATCTTATTTGGATGAAAAGAAAACCTCATGATTTATCAAATTATCAATTCATCATAATAATCCTGCATATCACCCAGCTAAATTCCCAGCTCATTCTATTGTGTTACTCTGGTGGTATATACATATTAGACTTGTATATGCTCAGTTTTTGAGTGTCACTAAGGAAATGCTGATTTAAATATGATGTTGTTGAGTGTATAGGTTAGTGGTCTTGCTTACATTGATATAACAACTCTTTTTTTTTTTTTGCTATATAAGTATTTTGAGTGGGCCTAATTGAATATCAACATTTGTACATCATGATTTAGAGTTAACTTAGATGCCTCTTCATATTTTTGACCTTGAAGGAACATTGATTTTCCTATAGTGGTTTATATTGGGTAGTTTATGTAGGGTTAATTGTTACTGAGATAGGATTCTTCACCTTTTTTCCCATTTTAACATGCCATTTAATAAATGTAAAGTTATGCAAAGCACTTATATTAAATAGACTGGTTAAGTATGTCTTTCCTATCTTCTACATGGTCCCCACTGAGAGTGTTAATTTTCAATTACTCATTTATTATGTGTGTTATTCAGGAATATGCCTATAAAGAATATGCCATATTCTTGATCTTTGAATTGTCACTGTTAAAGAACACATTCCTTAATATTTTTTATTAGTGGGTGGGATATATCAGTTTTCTTCTTTTCATTTATTCCCTTTTTGTTTTGAAGGAAAAGTTTCAAGATAAAAGGAAATAGGTCATGGTGTCTATAAACTGAGGAACTGAAGTATACTATGAAGTAAAAATTGAAGCTCAGTTGCCCTCTAGGGGTTCCATTTTAACACAGCACATGTCAAAGAAATTTAATGAGATCTTTTCTGGAAGGGGTGGATCTGAATAGAGGAGCTCTGTTTTTCATTTTCTGGTACAGTGTGACTCGTCAACAGCAAGCTGATTTTGACTATTACAAGTGAGCACATCTCACTTTTGTAACCTAAATACAGGTTAATTAAACATCCTTTTGAGGGTTTGTTTTTAAAGCCAGAGTACCTGGCAGAATAATCAAACTATCAACATATTCTCAAGAATTACTTGGCAACCAATCTACAAATTCTTTTCTAGTACTCTTTTGTCTCCTCAGTGTTATCTCTGTATAGTACTTTTATGTCAGATCCCTCCCCTCTTCTGCTAAAATTCAGTACAGACCTTTCTTTGTGGAAGGGAACCTGAATTATACATCAGGTAATTCTGATGTATAGCAAGGATTGAGGACCGCTGATCAAGCCTATGTGTGAGAGATGAACACAAGTGAACTCCAATTACAATAACAGAGAAAAGGTTCTACAGTAAAAATATTATTCTGATGAACAAAAACAGATCCAGAGACAGAGAAGCATCGATCAGACCGTCAAACCTCAGAGGGAAGGTAGGGGAGGGTGGGGGTAAGGGGAGAGATCAACCAAAGGACTTGTATGAATGCATATAAGCCTAACCAATGGACACAGACAATAGGGGATGAGGGCATGAGGGAGGTGAGGGGGTCAATGGGGGAACAAGGACACATATGTAATACCTTAATCAATAAAAAAAAGAGAAAAAGAAAAAAAATCACACTAAAAAAAATCTTTATGCTTTCAGGATGTGATCTTGAAATTTTTTTCTTTTAGGTTTAGCATCTTTGATTGGCTTTTTTGTCTGGATTGGTGAGAATGCTTCTCCTAGTTTGAAACACATTGACTGTTGGCTCTCTAGCCTAAATGGTGCCCAGCTTTGCATCACTTGAGGTCTAGGTGATTCCTGTTGGAATCTGTGTGTGGTGCAAAGTCCTATACTTTGTAAGAGCATTAGACTCTTTCTGTTTGGAAAGAGGAAATTTTTTCTTTTTCGTTATCGAAAACTTTAACTTGGACTTGAGTAAATGGTAAACATGGAATTTATTTTGTGTGCAGGTATTTAAATGTCTTGAATATTTGAGCACATTTTAATATCAAATATGAAAATTCACATTTATTGATATATTTTTAAAAATATTTGTGTGATTTGTGTATATACTTTAATAATGCTCTTTTATTACCTCTGAAGGATGCTATAAAGCTTTATTTCTTTCAATGTATGTTTTTCTCTTCCTAGTTATATTGAGCTTTCCCATTTATTTTCTCATGGTTATGGAAAAATTTCTATTAAAATTCTCAGAACCTCTTTTTTGTTATTAATTTATAATTATCTCATTTTTATAGTTTAGATTTTATCTGTTAATTATTTTAATATCCAAAAATTTCTATTGAATTTTGATATATATTAAAATACTAGTGGCCCGGTGCACAAAATTTGTGCATGGGGGGGAGGGTGTGTTCCTCAGCCTGGCCTGCACCCTCTCCAATTTGGGACCCCTCGAAGGATGTCCTACTGCCAGTTTACAGGGATCGGGCCTAAACCAGCAGTCGGACACCCCTCTCGCAATCCGGGACTGCTGGCTCCTAACCGCTCACCTGCCTGCCTGCCTGCCTGCCTGATTGCCTCTAACCACTCTGCCTGCCGGCCTGCTCGCCCCCAACTGCTCCCCCTCCCCCACTGCCGGCCTGCTTGCCCCCAAATGCCCTCCCGCCAGCCTGATCACCACAAACTGCCCCCCACCCCCCACTGGCCTGCTCATCCCTAACTGTACCCCTGCTGGCCTGCTCACTCCAAACTGCCCCCCTGCAGTCCTGATCACCTCCAACTGACCCCCACTGATGGCCTGCTTGCCCCCAACTGCCCCCCTGCTGGTCTGCTTACCCCCAACGGCCCCACCCCCCACCAGTCTGATCACCCACAACTGCCCTCCCCTCTTGGCCTCTAACCGCCTCTACCTTGGCCCCGCCACCATGGCTTTGTCCAAAAGAACATCTGGAAGGTCTCCTGGAAGGTCTCCCAGTCTAATTAGCATATTACTCTTTTATTAGTATAGATATATTTGTCTGTAAATATGATTATGATTGCAGATAGGAGTAGGACCAGGTAAAATTTTATAGAATGGGCCTTTTATTACAGCTGGTTTGCCATGTATGCATTTTTTCTAAAGAAGTAAAAATTACTTTAAAAAATGTTTCAGGAAGATTGAGAAATTTACAGTATCTGCTTTTCTTCCAAGAAAGTTGTCACTTTTATACCAGAGTGAGAATTATTTGTATGCTTTGTATGTCAGCATTGGCCCACTATGACTAGGGGGCACTTAGCTTGACTTGAGAGTAATTATCTTGTTCACTGGCTGGGAGGGAGGGTGTGTGGCAGAGGAGATAAATACTCGGTTCTGGGTTATTCATAGATTGCTGACTTTCTGGATTGATTGTGCAAAGCCCCTCCTTTTATTGATATCCACCTTCTCTTGACAGATATCTACCCTGGGAGAGAAATGAGATGAAATTCTCTTTCTTTTCATTGTAAAAAGCATTTGAATTACTAAGGTGTGATAAGGCCACCCAGCCATCCACAGTCAAGGTACACATTTTCATGGAGGATGTTCCCACTCTTGAATAAATTAAAACAATTTTTTTCTTTTAATTTAAACTTTCTTCTATAACTGTTTTCTTGTTACTTAAAAGCTAGGTTTTTTTGAAACTACTTCCAAAGCTTTTCAAGCTGTATATGTCCTTGGGATGAATTTATAAATAAGAATTGAGCCCGGCCGGTGTGACTCAGTGGTTTAGCATTGACTTATGAACCAGGAAGTCACAGTTTGATTCCAGGCCAGGCCACATGCCCGGGTTGTGGGCTTGATCCCCAGTACAGATCATTGATGTTTCTATCTCCCTCTCCCTTCCTCTCTGAATCAGTAAGAATATATTTGAGAGAGAGAGAGAGAGAGAGAGAGAGAGAGAGAGAGAAGAGTATATATGTTTGTAAATAAGAAAACATGTATTTGATGCTCTTAGTCTTATTTTCTTTCATTAAAACTTGTGCAGTATAGGTAACTCCATAGATTCTCTTAATTTGAAGAAAGTTAGAGGGAAAGGTACTAATTCAGAGTTCTTTGGGAAAATGTGTCACATGTTTTTTTATGTTTATTTTTTTAAAATCAAAAACTGAAATATTTTCTATTCAGAAAATCTATTTGGATCTAAATATCTTCTATAATTTTAACCCTAAAATATCAATTTAAATATTTTAAAAATAGTTGGGATGTTTGTTTTTTTAAATAAGTTAGGTTACTGGAGTTCTACATGTTACTGGATCACCTGGGATAATTTTCTGATTGGAAAATTAAGAATTATAGTCAGAGGGGAGGACATGAGAATTTTTAAAGAACATATTCAATTTACTTTAGAAGCTGAACCTCTCTTATCATGTGACTTGTTTTGTATGTTTGTTAAACTATATTATCACATAAGCATTGCTGCTATTGGGACAAACAGTGACAGTTGATTCGGATCATTTGAATGTCCACTGTCTGTTTTAATTTGTATGTTCGTTTTGACTCTGTCATATGCTCAAACTTCAGTGGAAGTCATGAGAACCTATTATTTTTGCCTGCTCCCTCCTTTACGTTGGAAATATTTTTTTTTACTCAGAGGGACCTTAACTTTGATGTAAGGGATTGTTTTCCTTGCCAACTGTTTTCTTCCTTGTCAAGTAAGGGAGTTGTTGTGAACTCTTCAGTGATGCCTTCCCCAGGATATTTGCAGATGTGGTTGGGAAAAGTCATTTCATCCCCGACCTTTGCATGTCAGGTGCTGGGGTGCCGGGGTGCCGCCTCGCCTGCACCCCGGCTCTCCGATCCCGATGCGGCTCTCTCTCCCTCCGATCGCCATGGCGACCACCGGGATGCAGGCCGGGCGGCACCCCAGTAAGAGCCCCGGGGGTGCCGCCTGGCCTGCGCCCCGACTCTCTCTCCCTCCCATCGCCATGGCAACCACCAGGACGCAGGCTGGGTGGCACTCCCGGGCCTCCAGGGGTGCCACCCGGCCTGCGCCCCAGCTCTCTCTCCCTCCCATCGCCATGCGATCACGGGGCTGCAGGCGAGGCGGCACCCCCGCGGCTCTTGCCTGCTGCCTGGGTTTCAGATCACTGTTCTTCCATCCTTCCCCTTTCGCCTCCCATCGTGCCTACGTATGCAAATTAACCGCCATCTTTGTTGGCAGTTAATTTGCATATCGCTCTAATTAGCCAATGGGAAGTGTAGTGGGGGTATGGTTAATTACCCTTTTTGTCTTTTATTAGATAAGATTAAGTTGGCTATTAATCCTAAATTAAATTTGTGCTGTCCTGTACAGTAGTCACTAGGCTTATTAACCATTTAATATTCTTAGCGGCACTAGCCACATTTCAAATGCTTGATAGCCACATGTGGTCTGTGGCTACAATATTGGATAATGCAGATATTGACCTTTTCCATCACTGCAAAATGTACTGTTGGACAACACTAGTACGGAGACACAAGTCATCTTTTTAAGTGTATATTTAAAAAGATTTTAATACTGGTAGTTCCCTCTGTAAAATGAACTGAAACATGAAAACATGTTTTTCTCTTCTATTTTATCAAAAGAATATTTTTGGAAACAACTGTAATTGAAACTGATTACATATTAAGTAGTTTTACCTGTTTATCTTAAAGATCAGCATATATTTTGGATTATGAGCTAGGCATTATCAATTGTTTTAATAAAAATTATACATTTTTGAAATATATAAAAACATCTACTTTATCTCCATCTTGTGGTAGAAATATATGGAAATCTTATGCTTTCTCATTACTGTAAATGTAACATTAGATGTTAAGTGTTTATTAACAAAGTTTTAGGTCTCACTCAAGGAGTCAATTAAAAATAATTTTAGACTTTGTAATCACTATTAAGGGGGAAATCCAAACCTGTATCTGGCATTCTGAATATGTCAGAATATCCAAATAAAGAATATAAACATTTTAATCATGGTTGAGAGGAAAAACAAATAAGAAAGCTGCTTACTTGCAAATGTAGTTATGAGTTGTTAAAGAGGACTTTGATGAATATGTTTCTATCATACATCATTGAAGTTACATAAATTGTTTCTTACTGACATAATAGTTTTTTAAAGTAATTTTCTTTTTTTATGTTTATACTGACTTTAGAGAGAGAAGGGAGAGGGAGAGGTAGAAATATTGATGAGAGAGAAACATCAATCATCGATCGGCTGCGTCCTACACGCCCTGTACTAGAGAACAAGCCCACAACTGGGTATGAGCCCTGACTGGGAATGGAACCGGCAACTTCTTTTTTTTTTTTTTTTTTTTTGTTATAGCAAAGGTGGAAGTTTATTGAGAAATAATCAGCACAGATTTCCATGTGGGGAGGGAGAAGAGTCCCCTGACAACTTCTTGTTATTGGGTTGACACTCAACCACCTAGCCACACCGGCTGGGCAATAATTTTCATTTTTATAGTTTCTAGTTTTTAAATGTGCTCACAATTCTTTGTGGATGATTCTATTTATAAAATTATTTTTTGTAATAAAAAAATTAGCATTAAAATAGTAAACTATAGCATTCTGTATACATAAAATTATCTTTTAAAAATGTGATGTATCAAATTTTTAAGAACATATTTCAAATCAGATATATCTCTCATTTTCTTTGTAATTAAACATTTTTTAATTTTTTATAATGAAATATACATGACCTAATATTTTTCAATTGTTATGTTATTTTAGTTTTTTGAGTTAACACTAATACAATTTACAAAGCAATATTAATTTAGAGTTCAGTTTAATATAGAAAGTTCTATGATTTCTTTGGGAATCTAAAAGAATATTTTCATTAAATTCTAAGATTTTAGGAAGAATTTTATGCAGCAAATAGATTTTCCAGCTAGATTAGATTTAGATAGCCTTAAAAAAAATTGTTTATTTTGTAATTTGATTATCAGTTTATTTATCTTAGTAATAAGTTTTGGTGAAAAAAGAGCCTTTAAATTTGTAGCATCTAAATTACCTATTTATTTGGAAGATATCCCAAGTAGGAGTTTAAACATGAAAGCTGAATATAGTATAAGATGTTTGTGGGACAGAACAGTGAGCAGATTAGTCTAATTGTGTAAGACTAGTTGCTGTTTAGGGTCATATTTTGGTGATCCTTGTAGGCCAAGCAAAGAAGTCTGTACTTGATGCAATAGAAAACAGGGATTTCCTTATAGGAAATATTTTTATTTAGGGGAAAATAAGTGATCTTAGACACTTAATATTAAATGGAGCTGTTGTGGTTAAGTAGTTTCGGTTCAGTAACTTTCCAATATGTGAGACCTCTACTGCATCTCAGGCTTTCTTCATTTACTTCCCCCTGAATTTTATTGTTAGATTTTTAGACAACATCATTCTTTTAATAGAAATCATAAACACTTAATTTATATACTGTAAGGAACATATTCTTCAGATTCTAATTTTGGCCAGTATTGATTGATTCCCTCCTTTGATAATGTTATTCTTTCTCTACATCCTGTCTTTAAGGTCCCAGTTTTTGTAAGTTGTATTTTTACATTAAGATTTTTAATACGTATTCTTTATGTAACCATAAATTATTTTTTTACTACATCTTCTCCTCTATTTATTTGTTTTGATCCATTCCTTGATTGGCTAGATGTATTGTCAAATAAGTAGTTTATTTAGGAAGAGTCTTTGGGTTCTAGAATCCTAGATAATCTATCATGTTTGGAAATGACTGCTTGTTGCCTTGTACATGTATGTCATATAGGGTGGGTATAAAATTGTCAGGTCATATTTTCCTTTCTTCAGAACTTTGTACATACTGCATTAGTATTTTTAATGACACTGAATTTTGATCTGGGAATTCTTAGACCAGCCAGATTTTCATCCCTTTCCCACCTTGCAACCACTCTGCTACATGTGACTTGATTTTTCTGCTTGGATATTAGAAAAAGACTTTGTCCTCCAGTTTGGGAACTTAACTAGCATATAATTCTTCATCAGCTTTTTCTGGAACATACTGTATTCTTTTGCTTTGCAGATTCAGTTCTTTATGTCAAAACTTTTCTTAAATTGTCATTTAAAATATTTTTTTCTTTTCCTTTTTTGAATTCTCTACTTTAGAGGTATCAGCTGTCTTTGGAACTTTGAAATGGGATTAACACTTGATGTTATTTGTTACGTAACAAATTACCCCAAAGTTCAGTGGCTATAAACAACACACATTTATTATTTTACCATTTCAGTGGGGCAGGAATCCAATATGACGAAGCTGTGTCCACTTCTTTAGTCTCTCACAAGACTTCAGTTAAGGTGTTGGCTCAGGGTCTGCAGTCTCATCCGAACTCTTGGCTGGGGAAGGATCTGCTTCCAAGATCACTCAGTGCTTGTTGGCAGCATCCGGTTCCCCCGTGGGATGCGGTACTGCCAGTCTCAGTTCCTTGCTGACTGTTAACCAGAGGCCACCCTCCATTTCTTACCAGATGAGTCTTTCCCACATGTGGCAGTTTTCTTCATCAAAGCATGAAAAATGGGAAGGCAATAGAGAGCCTCTGCTAACCAGATGTAAGTTACGGGCTTTTGTAACCTAATCATGGCAGCGAGATGCCATCCACATTTTCATATTCTTACACTTGATCTTAGCCAAAAGGCCGAGAAGCGATTACATTTTCATATTCTTGAACTAGAAGGAAATCTCTAGGTTTAGCCTACACTCAAAGGGAATGGTTTACCAAAGCGTGTGAATACCAGGAGCCTGGGATTATTTGAGGCCATCCTAGAAGCTGCCTACCACAACAGTTGCCTTGGTTTGCATTAACCTTTTTTTTTTTTTTTTTTAATTTCCTCTATATTTACTATGATTATCGTAAGTCATTCTTATAAAGTCTGTCATATAGCTATGTCTATTCTATTTCTTATATATTTTTAATGTATTTACTTAGCACTGTAATGGATTTGTTTTGGTCTTAAACTCCCATTTTTATCTTCTCACTCAATTTTATCAACTATTTATTGAAGTCGAGCTTTCTTATATTTTATGTTTTTATTAAGTTCTTATATAATGTGACATTTGAGGTGAATTTTCTTATCCTTAGAGTGTGTTTTCAGAGTTGTTTTCTATATCTCTGAAAAATTGTGGGTGAATTCTCTCTAACACTCCTGCCACTCTTTTCTGATATGATTGTCCTCCTTGGTGGGCTGTAGTTTGAGGGCTGAAGTGTGTTCTTCTATGTACTTTTCTGAAGCCTGGAAACTGGGGGAAAAGGAGCACATTGGCCAATGCACTGTTTTTGTTAAATGGCCTCTAGAATGTTTCCTCTTTTCCTGTGAGGTTACTTTTGGCTTATCCTCTGTATTGAGTATGGAACCCTAAAAAATGCATACCCTAGTGGCTTTTCTGCCTCTGCTGAGGTATCTATCTTTTGAAGTTGGGTAGAGGCTTTTATTCGAAGAGGTTTTGTTTCTATTTTTTACTTTTCTCTAGGATTCTTATTTATGCCCCCAGTCTGCTTCTCTCAAGAATGAAAAGTACCATTGGGAATTCTCAGGGTTTTTAAACTCGTTTTCTTTCCCCATTGTGTTCTAAGGGAAAGAATTGGGACTAGGAGCCTTGCCATGCTGAACTTTGCTAGAATCCTTTTTTCTTTCCTATTACTTTTTGAAGTTTATGATATGAGACTATATGTTGTAGTTGGCCAATTTTTTTTCTTGTTAGACTCATTTTGTTTAGCTTATTGAGGAAAGGTTTATGAGCCTGTAATATTCTTCAGTTTTTACCCAAATTATCTGTTGCCTGAATTGTTTTATTAGCATATAGACTAGCTTCCCTAATTTAGAAATTTATTTTCCTTCTTCTTCCTTAACTTTACCTTAAGTTGTTGCTAGGTAAAGCTTTCTGCAGTGTGCAGTTTAGTTCGTGCCATTCCCCACTGCCTAAGCTCAAATCTAAATTCTTAAATTTAATGTGTTCCAGGATTTTACTTAAGCCCACAATGGGTAGATTTACAAGATAATGGTTAATACATAATATGGTATATATTCATAGGGTTTTTATATCTCTCAATCTCCTGATCACCTTTCTGTAGGAACTTGCTCATTTGTCAAGATCCATCTATATACAAGTGTCCTCCAGAGGAGAACACAGATATGCTGTGATCTTCTTGCCATTGTGATTGGGACATTGATATTAAGATTGGTTTAGGTATTCTGTCATGTTTTACATAGTTGGATCACATATGATGTCATCTGTCATTCTGTTCTAAAATTTAAAAGTTTTTTTAAAAACCTAATTGCAAAAATTTGCATTTGTCCCTGAGAAATTTATCCTTTAAATTTTTTTTGCCTTGGTTGTCCATATTGTTGAGATTGTTCTGAATCTCAATCTTCTTTTATAGCTATATATGCTAATTATGCCCTTAGTGGTTTCCTATAAGTCTCTAATAGAAATAGGAATTTTGTGGGATGCAGTAGTTTCATTATTTTTGCATACTGTTAATCTCATCCAGTTCTGTTTTTCCTCTCAATGTCTCTGGTGATCTGAGGTATGAAAATGATGATTCACTATAGGTGCTAAGGCTGGGTGGAGTAGTTGATATTAGTACGTGATCCACGAAAGAGTTGCAGACTTCAGTTTAGAGTAGGCAATAGATAAACCACAAAATTGTAAAATGTAAATAGAACCCATTTTCCCTTTGTCTTATGTGGCTGTTTGGAAGTGTTTTATTTCAGATTTAATTTGCAAGTACTTACAACATTTGTTTTTCAAGTTTCTTTATCTATTAGCTGCTGTGATGAGAAACCGATTCTTCAAAAACTGTGGATCAGTTATTTAGTGAAAATGAACTTAATTTGTAACATGTGCAATTTCTCTCAAGTGTGTTTGTTTTTTTAAGGTTGGGCTCATTTCTTACTGATGGAGGAAGAGCTCCTTCCTGATATATGGGTGAAAAATCAGACAGAGGCCTAAAACCAGGACTACAGGCTTTATTAGAGGAGAAGCACCTGCCGGGCTGTCTCGCAAGGGGAGGACAGCAGCACGCGCAGGGGTGGGCACGCCTTTTGAGGGGCGGAATGGGAAGGGGTGGGGGGCTTAGTGTACTTGGCGCACACTGATTGGTGGCTTACTGCATTGTACATATAGGACAAGGGCTTAGGGTATTTGGCAGGTGTGGATTGGTGGTCCAATGTATAGTCCATAAAAGGTACCTGGTTAGTCACTCAGATATTTCTGGGCTGCAAGTTACGTCATACCCCGCCCACCAGTTGGGGGAAGGGAGGATCTATCAATGGGAGCAAGTAATTAAGGAGACAGAAATGGAACTGCAGTGGAGTTAAAAAGCAGTCACAAGATACGTTCTGAGATTTGAATAATATTCAGGATCAAGTGGGTTGGGAACAGATTGTTAGAAATCTTAATTCCTCTCTCCCCCCAGCTGTTATGACTTAAAGGGGCAGGAATTATGCGTATATTCAATTAACTAGAAAGTGACAGATACCTCCCATGAAAAATCAGTGATGAGACTTCTTACTGGCTACTTGATTATTATTGTAACTTTGTAATATTTTATACTAATACCATGAGACCTGGGAAATAAATTCTATTCCACAAAAAAATATGATGATGCTCTAGTTTTAAAGTTTGTACATTTGGAGAAAGCTCTTTTTAGCTTAAAGTCAGCAAAGCAGCTGCTGTTTGAATTTACTTTGTAAAACACTGAATTATTCATTTCTATAAACAAAACTTCCTTAGTAATTATTTAGCATTAATTTATTTCTCTTTATTTCAATCAACCCTGTTGACATTCTATTTTAAAATTAAAAATATTCTTTGTGGAATCTAACAAATAAGACTGTGACAGTCACTTTTTCTACTTTATTCAGTCATGATAGAAAATTAAAAAACCTTTTAAAAAATTTTATGTTTTAAATATATTTCAATTAATTTTTGTTATTTTAATGAAAGTTAGCAATAAAATATAGAATAAAAGTGAAATTCTTATTTGGCAGTGTCTTATAAGTAGCTTCTTAAGACCAAGCCCCATGATACTGACCTGTTAGACTTTGCCATGATACTTTGTGAACGTATATAATTAACAGCTACTAGACTGCATTCTGACCATGTAGAATTATTAGAAATATTTAAAATAATTATTCATTTCATCATTTGTACTTACGGGTTGATTAATAGACTGTTTAGTAGGAGGTAAAGGCAAAGATTGTTGCTTGACACTTCTTGGATATCTTCCATGCATCTTTGCAAATGTAGGAAGAGTCTTATGTAGGCAGTTGTGCTGCCTTTCTAAGGAGCCTGTAGTGAGCTCTTCCACCTGCAGTCTCTTATTTTAGTCATTGCATGTGGCCTCCTTAAGCAATCAGTCTTTTTTTGCCATGTCCATGTGATACTTGTTATCATTTTCCCGTAATTGCTGTTTGTTTTTTTAAATCCTCACCCAAGGATATATTTTCATTGTTTTCAGAGAACGAGAAAGAGAGAGAGAGAGAAACATCAGTGTGGGAGAGACACTGATGGCTTGCCTCTCCTACTCGCCCAGATTGGGATGAAACCCACAACATTTTAGTGTACAGAATGATGCTCCAACCAACACAAGGGCTCCCATAATTGCTGTTTTATTTTGTATTATTTAATTTAAGTGTGTCATTGCTTTGCTGCTCCATTGGAGACCTCTGAGAGCAGCAAACTGTTAGCTTACTAAATGTCTGATAATTTAATAGAGGAGGAAAAGAAACCCCTTTATTTTATCAAGTAGCATCCATTCAAACAAAACATTCTTCTTACCTGATGTGCTTCTTGAGGTAAAAGGGGTTTAGCAACTGATAAATAGTACATTCAGTGTGGGCTCAAAGGAAATCGAAACTTTTAGTTAAGGATCCTTTGATTCCCTGTTTCAGGTTCCTGAAGGATGTCAACATCCATCATGACTCACAGGGCCCTGGAAAGTTATGAGGCCTGTGAAATTAGGGAGTTAGAGATGGGAACATCTCCATTTAATTCCTCTGCTTCTAGGCTAAGATGCTGTTTAGAATTATTATGAGACTTCTGCTTGAGTAGTTGACAAGTGAGTGATAGACGTTTCTGATGGGATAACCACATGTGCATAATTACCTGAGTTGAAGTGTTCAAGGAAGCCTTTCAAGCTGATGACACCAGAGTCAGCCTTCAGCTCAGAGCCATTGTGCAGAAATATTTTGGTTTTCCCCTGTGCAGTGTCTCAGTAAACAAAGTTAGCTAGACTATATAAAGTTGTAAGATTTTACATAAAACAAATTCCAGCTTTAACAATATATAAATCCATTTCTGCAAGGCAAACAATGATCTGGAATAAAGTAACAGCTGCACCTTCAAACATGGGGCATGCACACTGGTTGTTAGTCTTTGCTTGCACTGTCATTTATATATATTATATGAATGTATAAATTTATAATGTACATATTAGAGAAATACATATTATAATATATCCAAGGTGGGACAAAAGTAGGTTTAAAGTTGTTTGAATGGAAATTAATACAATAATTAATAAATAATACAAGAATAAACCTATTTGCATACTCACAACTATAGCCTACTCCTGCCCTACCCTTTATAATGTATAAGAGAAATATTTTTCCAAAGATATGCTTCAGTCATAAGAAAAAAAATCAAACCAAGATTTCCGCGTGGTTCAAGAAAAATAGGTGGAGTCTTTCATGCATGTAAAGAATATCCTTTTATGTCTAACAAGTAAATGGCCCACCTTCCAAGTTGCATAGGTGGCCCCAGCCTCAGAGGTTACAAATCCTTGGACAGTATCATACTTTAACAAATTTTGTTTTTCATACCTTAATTATGGTTTATAACTAACTTCTAGGCCAGTGATGGCGAACCTATGGCACGCGTGCCCAAGGTGACACGCGAACTCATTTTTTTGGTTGATTTTTCTTTGTTAAATGGCGTTTAAATATATAAGATAAATATCAAAAGTATAAGTCTTTGTTTTACTATGGTTGCAAATATCAAAAAATTTCTATATGTGACATGGCACCAGAGTTAAGTTAGGGTTTTTCAAAATGCTGACACACCGAGCTCAAAAGGTTCACCATCACTGTCCTAGGCAGTTTCTCATCAGATATAAATTTTGGAGATCTGTATTTCCAAGTTAAGTTGTGTAATTCTTGGTTCCTCATATTCTTTTCTGTAAAGTGGTATATCTAAGACACCAGAAAAGGCACATCTGAGTAATACCTATGAATTATTTAGTGCATAGTAGTAACCTACTTTGTGAGGTTTAAAAATCATATATAATAAATGCATATTTCATATATTTTATATATGTTATATCTTTATATAGAAAGTATTTTGCATATAATATATATAGTGCTCACTGTTGGACACACTCTAAGTACTCTAAGTTGTATTATTTTTTATTTTAATAGTACAGTTAGCTGTGATTTTGCTTTCTTAAATATATTTGAAAATTGTATATAATACTTGAAAATGTTGTTATTTTCACTGAATTATTGAGTTTATTAACAAGTAAAGTAATACTTGCTACTCAACTAATACTAAAAATAATTTAGCTTTACTCTTCTCCATCTTTAATTAGAAGGGAATTAAGGAATGAAAGGAGGAAAATCTATTTCATGTTCTCTTTAGCAGTAAGAGTTACAAATATGAAAGCATTTTGTTATTTTAGGATTCACTACGTTTTACCCTGATCAGCAAGGGTGGGTCAGTATGTCCTGCTTTTTCTAAAAAAGTCTATAGAAATAATTTGGTTGTTTTAGGTATGTGCCTGCTTTTTGGAGGTGGCAGTGGTGGAAAGAGTATGAGTTAAAAAGGACTGTTCTTTGCCCACCTTATAAATATTTGTGCCTGAAGCAATACTCTTCTCTGAGAGTAATCAGTCTTTGATAAAACAACATTCCTAACTAGTTGAGCCGATAAATAGTGAGGTTTGTTTTAAAGAAGTCAAATTTATTTTATGTCAATATTCTATTTGCCCTGTATAAGATATATTTAATTACTTTATTCCATCTCTGTGTTCAAATTAATCAGATTCTGCTACATATTGGTGCTCAGATTAGAATAATTCTTTAATCAACTGTGTTATCCATGCCATGGTAGACTAGAATGGAAAAGCTACTCTTGGCATATTGAAGATGTGTGCATTTTATTTTCTATTGTAATTTAAAAGTAAAATCAGAAATATTGATTTCTACTTGACTGGAGAGATGATTTAGTTTGAATATCAGTCTGATCTTAATCAAGTGAGAATTAATTGAGTTGGAGGTATTAGATATTCAGTGATGTTCACTGAACCATGATCAATCTAGAGAGAGGCTTTCTTTTGTACTATGTTGGAATTATCAAATAGCTCATGCACTGCAATATAAAATAATCTTTTCATGTTCATCCTTCTACCTTCTTTGTCTCATTATTTGCACCACTAAATTCATTCTATACGTAGACTAATCTCTAAAGTAGCAAGCTAATAAATCACAATTTAATACAAAATTAAAAGCATAATAATTTTGTCATAAAATGCATGCAGTTGTCAGAATTTTACAGTGATATATTTTCTGGTGCTTAATTTTAAAACCAAGTGATTAAAACTTCTGTTTTCCAAGTGTACTTGGGATTTGAAAAAAAAAACTTAGTTTTATTTTTTTAATGTTCAACATTGTAAGAATAAAGTGAGCAATACAGAACTATTTTAGTGTTTATTTCCAGAAATAAAAATAGAGTCTGTAGCATTATATTGGTCTGAAATGTGGCTTGGGCTTTTCATTTATTTTAAGAGTGTGATAGCAATATCATAAGTGTTGTGAAAATATAAATGGTGAGATGACACCTCCATAGGACTTGCTTCTAAGTAGTAAAATTGTAAAGTCTTTAAATAAACTGCAGCCAGAACTGAAAGGATCGATTTGCCTTGTTAACTAGGGATACTACACTTATTAAATGTCTAATTAAATTTAGCATAACATGTCTTTTATTCTCTTTTTTGCTCTTTAAAGCTGAGAATTTGGACTTATTAGCAAGGTAGTTCATGTTATCATTGTCAGATTTCTTTCGTTTTGGCAGTTGGTGTGACTATGTTAAATGAAAAGAAAGCCAATAGTGTGACTTTGATGGTATCATTTCATCTTGGAAGAGTGCTTTTCACTTGGTCTGGGTATAATGGAGAGAGTAGGATCTCTGTAGTTGTATATTTTGTGAAAAGAAATGTCCAGATTTGTATTTGATAACAATCAGCATTTAATGAAATTAAGCGATATATGCAGAAATATCCCTAGAGTGTGATGAGTAGGGTGGGTGTTCTTAGCGAGATGTAGAGGGATTTCCTACACACACACCTCCCCACTTCCCCGCCTACACACACACACACACACACACACACACACACACACACACACATCTCCCTGCCTCCCTTTAGGGGAAAGAGCTTGTTTAGGGAAAAAAAGGAAGGAGATGTCTTCTTTACTCATAAAGTCAAAGCTCCTCTCATCTGGACTCCACTCCCCTGTACCCCCTCCACCAAAGCTACTTCTTCAAAAAAAAACACAAAACATTTTGTAACTTTAACACACATTCTAAAACACACTACAAATGTGCTTCTTCAATTCTTGTTCCCTTCAATTCTTCTTTTCCTCTGCTGAGACAACCAGTTTCTTACATCTTCCACAGCCATTTTCTGCTTACACAAACATCAATCTCTCTTTAAAGATACATGCATACACACATACACACACTTATATGTGTATATTCTAAACTGAAATGGCAACATATTATTAATAGACTCTTTTGCATTTTGCTTTATCTGTTTAAGTCTTTGAAGATTGTCCTTATCTGTATACTTTTTTTAGTGGCTGTGTAGTATTCTGTGGTACAATGTTTGTACTTTGGTTGTGGGGTGATTGTGTTAGATTAAAAGAAAGCTGGTAAGTGGGTTTTAATGGTGTCAAAGGCTATTTTTTACTTATGTAAAAATATTGTTTTGCTTCAGCTAAGAAAAGACAGGATAGGGAATGGCTGGTGACATGTCATTCTCTTAATGATTCCCTACAAGTGATTTGTAATATAGTTTCAGAAAGATGTAGCCATTGTTATTATTTTTAAATATAATTTTATTGATTTTAGAGAGGAAGAGAGAGGGAGAGAGAGATCAAAACATCAGTGATGAGAATCATTGACCGGCTGCCTCCTGTATGCCTCCAACTGGGAACCGAGCCCGCAACCCAGGCATGTGCCCTTGGCCAGAATCAAACACATGACCATTTAGTCCATAGGTCGATGCTCTAGCCACTGAGCCAAACCAGCTAGGGTGCCATTATTATGTTTATATTTGTCTTGCTGCCTACTGTGTTTGGATTTCAAGAATTTATCAAACCGTTATTAATGCTGTTTTTTAAGGGAGTTACCAAGCTACTTCAAATTCTGTATGGAGCAAAAGCAAGGTACTAAATATATAAATTTGCAAACCAGCAGATTATGAGGAGGGTAACCCAGATTTTATCAATAGTCTGGAAACCACATCTAGTAAGGGAAGGGAACAGTGTTCACACTGGCTCTGACCCAGGAGAAGGGAAAAACTAGGAATGTTATTTCCTACTAGTGGCCTAGTACATGAATTCATGCACATTGAAAGGAAATTAATTAGAAGAAATATTTTAATGTTGCTATATGCCCTTCTCTATAATAGAAGTGTCAACCAAATTAATGATCAACAATGACAGATCAAAACACACACATGCAATTGATGCCAGTGAGAGCTTTATATATGTACAGTGGGGCCTTGACTTACGAGTATCCTGACTAACGAGTTTTTTGAGATAGCAGCTGTCTCTCAGCCGATTTTTTGCATTGAGTTGATAGAGTAATTTGAGTTAACGAGCTCCTTAACGAGCTCGGTCTCGGAAGGAATTAAACTCGTAAATCAAGGCCCCACTATAGATAAACTTGCTTAACTAGACCTGCTTTCTGATTTAGCTAAACTTTTTCCAGCCCAGTGAAGCACCCCAACTTTTCTTTCAGGTAATTGTCAGCAACACAGCAGTAAATATCAACACGAAGCAGATTATTATAGATCACACAGGGAGAACAAAGGGTAAAATACTTAACTGCAGCAGTGTTTGACTATATTCTGGGTAGTGAGAAAACCTGAAGTCATTTTCAAGGTCCACCATTTCTTCTTTTCAGTCGGGTCAAGTTTCTAAGCTTTCTAAATCTCCGTTTTCTGGCTAATGAAAAGAAAATAGGATTCCACCAAGTCTCCTATCTACCTACTCCAGGACTTCTGTGAGGATCAAATGAGATGAGGCATGGGAAAACGCTTCAGACATTTGGTTAAAGTGTGAAATGTTTCCACCTGGCTGTGTTCCTGGGCTGAAGAAACTGCAAGGAGGCTAGTCACTAGAGAGAGGAAGCTGAGTGTTGCTGCGTGACGTCATTACCCGGGTGGACACTTAGTATTTAGCCAGATAGATAGATAGATAGATAGATAGGTAGATAGATAGATGATAGAAAGAATAAACAAACAGATGTTCAATAGAGTCAGAACTGTTTACAAAATCTTTCACAAGAATTTCATGACATTGTTCATGCTGTCAGTTATACAGAGTAATATGCTTGGTGGCCTTGTGGCTTTGGTTTGCGTCAGTTGAGCAGTCATTAGGAGGAAGACAAACTACTGTCTTCATGGTTTCTCTGCCTTGGCTCAGGCCTTCATTACTGCACTTGGAGCTGGTGCGCTCAGAACTGAGGGTGACCTCCTGTTGTCTTCAGGCACTTTTTACTTCACAGCTTCCAGAAGGGAGGATGATTACTGAGAGCAGCACAGCACTTAGGCATGGTCTACGGGGACCTGGCATTAGACTGCTCACAACAGAAGTCTTTACTTAAAAGATAGCTTTTCCTATGAAAAATTAGTTTTAGACTTAAATTTATATTACAGATTTAACACTCCAGACACCTTTGTATGAAGGAAAATCTTACCAAAAGTCGCCACCTACCTAATCCCTCCCCAAATTGCATCATTTTCAGTTCTACATTTTAAAATCTCTTCTGATTTAATAACTGATCAAAAGATCTTTTATACAGTGTTTAAAGTATATCTGTTTTTGTTCTTATCCAGTTTTGTAAAAGCAAATGGTTTTATGGTTAAGATTTCCAGTTGTAAAGTTATTGATACATTATGAACTTAAGGTGATTTTAAAATCTGTCCTACTACATGTAATTAATAAGCAAGACCTCCATAAATCTTTTTCATTTAGATAAAATTGAAGTTCTAGATTTTAAGGTGAGACCATTAAGATGATGGTGTAGTTACAGAAATATTACACATAACTTATATGTTAAAATTCTAAATTATACTTGCTTTTTATAATATAGCTGGAAAAATAGGTACTTTATAAATATTTTACTCATTAATGAAATAAAAGTACTAATGAAATAGAAAGTTACAAGTAATGCTGTGTCTAAAGGGGTTCTATAAAAATTTATAAGCTTAAGATTTCTAAAAAATTGTAGGTTAGTGGGATATAAATGGAGTGGTTTCTAGTCAAAGACGAGACATTAGGGATTATTTCTTTTAATTTAGTATGTTTTCAAAGTGCCATCTCATTGAATGCTTTAGCTGTAACTGGATGACTAAATTATTTTGCAAATAATGTTTGGGGTTTATTGAAATACTAAAATACAAATAAAAGTTCCATAAAGTAAATGAGTTAAAAACAATTCTAGCCGAAACCGGTTTGGCTCAGTGGATGGAGCGTCGGCCTGCGGACTGAAGGGTCCCCGGTTCGATTCCGGTCAAGGGCGTGTACCAGGGTTGCGGGCACATCCCCAGTGGGAGATGTGCAGGAGGCAGCTGATCGATGTTTCTCTCTCATCGATGTTTCTGACTCTCTATCTCTCTCCCTTCCTCTCTGTGAAAAATCAATAAATTATATTAAAAAAAAATTCTAAATGATTTTTTTCTCTATTGCTTTTATACAGAGGTTACCCTCCAAAGGTTTTTTCCTATAGAAACTGGAAATTATATAGGCTACTTGTACATAATTACAATGTGATTATATTGCCCATTACCTTAGCCCAGTGATGGCAAACCTATGACACGTGTGTCAGAGGTGACACACGAACTTATTTTTTTGGTTGATTTTTCTTTGTTAAATGGCATTTAAATATATAAAATAAATATCAAAAATATAAGTCTTTGTTTTACTATGGTTGCAGATATCAAAAAATTTCTATATGTGACACAGCACTAGAGTTAATTTAGGGTTTTTCAAAATGCTGACATGCCGAGCTCAAAAGGTTCGCCATCACTGCCTTAGACTAAAGTTAGGAGAAGACTTTCTGTTTTTCATAGATATACTTGACCTAAATTTTATTATACCTAAAACATATTTTTACTAATAGTTTCTTACATGGTATTGTGTTTTGTTTTGTTTTGTTTTCAGAGAAATGAGGGTTTACAAAAGAAAGATAGTCTCTCACGCTCTTGATTTTTTTTAAGGAAGAAAGTCTTGAATTCTATATTTAACTACTTTTCTTTAAAATTTAGAATAACTTTTAATAAACTCTCTACCCTCACTATTTATTGATATTCATTTGCATTACCTTAAGGTTTACTTAAGTGAATGAAATTTTATTTTTACAGGTATAGTGTTTAATGGTAATTAAATTATATAGAGGTGTTAGAGCTCTTTAACATTTAACATAATATTGAAAAAAGCAATTTCAATTAGATTTGTTTCAGAATACCATTTTAGAAATCATTTGGCAGTATTAGCAACATCATTATTATATGAATGTATGCTGATGTGGTATGAAAGAAAGACCCTCATTAAAATCTTGTTGCTAAACAAGTGACAAAACCCTACAAACAGCTTGAGGCTTTAGGCCAGTCACAGTTATTCCTGAAGAGATTTGGACAAGTGTGAAAATACATTGAATGTGCCTTTATTGTGATCAGAACACATAAATGCTATCTCTCGTTAATTCCCTACTAAGGGCATTTCTATTTATATTAGGGAAAGAAGTCTTAAAATAATGAATGCCTAAGCATTCTGTTGTGAATTTCTCAGTGTAAAAATATTGTGTTTGTTAAATTCAGAATGTGGACTTTTGATAATAGCCATTGTGTTTGTGTTTTCCAGAAAAGGACTAGGATTGGTCAACTATAAAATTTCATTAGGCAAAGTCTTTCTTACAGACATTAACTAAGTGAACTGGTCTGGAGTAGGTCTCTGAGGTTCCAGGAAGGAGAGGTGGTGCAGGGAGATCAGCCCATGGTTCATTACCACTGTCATCATGGAAGTTCCCTTCAAGAAGCCTTTAGGCAGATTTAGTCCTTCTGGGTTAACTTGATGTACATATTCCCTTTGAGTATTGCTCATGTCTTAATTTTTATTTGGGATAATTCTTGCTCCTAGAAAGGTAGATTTTATTATGCCATAAGTAGAAAAATTAACTTGTGTAGGCATGCTAATGACATTCCAGAGTGAAAGTTTTTGATTGCCATGGTCTCTACTGATAATGAGCTGATTATAAGTCTGCTTTGCATTTTTGAGTTGTAGGAAGTCCTTAGTCACAGCGCACAAAAAATGATCCCATGGTCTGATTTGGCCTGGAATCTAGCTCATTTGCACAGAGAGGATGGAGAACATTTCGTAATTGGAATCAAAAAGGTATCTGAGTAGGTTCAGGAATCAGAGAGCAATTGTTGGGACTACTGAGTCTAGTGAACAAGGAACTAAAGGAAGCTAATTCTATATTTGAAGTGGAGTATTACATGTCACCCATAATTTAATGTGATTAGAACCACTAAATTTTTGCATTAAAGTCATTACCTGCATCTATTGCCTTTGTTCCTATTCTACCATGTATCCTTCAAAGTATTCTGTGATACTACAGGTACATACTGATATCTCCGTTGTAAGGCTCTCGTCCCAGCAAAGTCCCTCTCATGAGTTTTTATGCACTTAACAAACCTCCATCATTTCCAGTTTGTGATTTAAAAAATATTTTTGTGACATATTATGTGTTTTCATGGAGTCTCCTGAAATTACCTGCTTGCTTTAAAATAATTATAAATTATATTCCTTAGTAACTAAATGAGTAACACACAGCTCAAGAAAAGGAAATCTTGATAACTTTTTATTACGAGTTAAAAAAGATAGTCAGAAAAAGTTAATTTTTTATCTAGTTAATTCTTTGTGAGGATGATATAATTTAAGGTTTCTCTCCCTCTTTTCCCCTTCCTCTCTCTCTAAAAATCAATAAACTATATCCTCGGGTGAGGATTAAAAAAACAAGAAAGGGGTGCTTTTATGCATCAAGAGAAGACATGCAGAGACTGGACACCAGATGCCCATGTCTAGAAACAGCTCCTTTTTTATTTACTTTTAAGTATATTTTTATTGATTTCAGGAAGGAAGGGAAAGGGAGAGAGAGATATAGAAACTTCAGTAATGAGCGAGAATCGTTGATCAGCTGCCTCCTGCATCCCCCACACTGAAGATCTAGCCCTGACCCTGGGAATTGAACCATCAACATTCATAGGTTGAAGCTCAACCACTGAGCCACGATGGCTGGGCGGAAACAGCTTTCCTTTTGTTCTTCTTACTCATTTCTTCTAGAATATCCTTTTCCCGCTTAGAAATCATATTTCTCTGCATCCCATCTGTCTCCTCACTCTATCTTAGAGGTCATCCTCTCTTCCTCTTTTCAAATCTCTTTGTTTCCACAAAGTAAATGACACTCATCTCATTCTGCCTTTCATTCTTGTACCTGTCTTTGGTAGAGCATGTGCTGTGTGCCAAGCACAGTCTAGGTCAGTGGTCAGCAAACCGCAGCTCGCGAGCCACATGCGGCTCTTTGGCAATTAGAGTGTGGCTCTTCCACAAAATGCCACATGTGGACGTGCATGTACAGTGCGATTGAAACTTTGTGGCCCATGCGCAGAAGTTGGTATTTTGTGGAAGAGCCACACTCAAGGGGCCAAAGAGCCGCATGTGGCTCACGAGCCGCAGTTTGCCAACCACCAGTCTAGGTAATAGATGTTAAATTATATCTGTCAGAAATTGTGTGGATATAATTACAAATTTTTTTTTTCTTTCCAAATGTTTTATTTCAGATTTTACCAAATGTTGCAAGGAGTCTGGAATGCTTATGGTAGTAAAATGCCGGAAAGAAAATTCTGCATTAAAAGAATGTCTAACCTCTTAGTAAGTAGTTATCTCAGTGTTTGTGTGTCTTTGTGTATGTGTATGGAGTATATGTAGTAGGTAAGAGTTTATTATTTAACTCATTCAATGTAATATATTCTGTACCCCTTCAATCCATCATATTTTTAAGCTGAGTCTAAAATATCAATTTGTTAAACATTATTCTTAAAAAAAGCAACATATTTATAAAGTGTTTCTTTAAGTTATGTGGGTCAGCATTGTATCTGATTAAATATATGAGGTCAGTAAACAAAAGCATGTTTTTCTTTTTGTTTTGTTTTTAATTATTGTTTAAAGTATTACATATCTCCTTTTTCCCCCGATTAACCCCCACCACCACTTGCACCCCCGAGGCAAGCCCCCACCGCCCCCAATGTCTGTGTCCATTGGTCATGCTACTATGCATGTATACAAGTCCTTTGGTTGATCTCTAACCGCCCCCCTCCCCTGCCTTCTCCCCGAGGTTGGAAGGTCTGCTCAGTGCCACCTTGTCTCTGGATCCATTTTTGTTCATCAGTTTATGTTGATCATTATATCCCACATATGAGTGAGATCATGTGATATATATCTTTCTCCCAATGGCTTATTTCGATAAGCATAATGCTCTCCAGTTCCATCCATGCTGTGGCAAATGGTAAAAGTTCCTTCTTTTTTATAGCAGCGCAGTATTCCATTGTGAAAAGCATATTTTTCATGTGATTTAATCAATTTCATGAAGAGGTTGATCTACAGAATATATTATAGATGGGTTTATAGTTAAGAAATAGTATTTTTCATCTTTGAGTAAGACAGTGCTCTGCTTTAGTTACTATTGACATTCTATAAAATGGATGTAACCACTATGCTCTCTCATCTTTTCATAGTGACATCTTGAAGCATTGTTTGTGCTCTGGTTTCTGCCTATCTCATCTTCATGAATTCAATAAACTGCAGTCTGACTTCTGTCCTCACTCCATTGAAGCTGCTCTTCCTAAAGGTTCTAGTACAGTGGTTTTCAACCTTGGCTGCACATTAGAATCACCTGGAAATCTTTTTAAAATCCTGATTTCTGGGCCTCATCCTCCGGAAATTCTGTTTCTTTGTTATGGGTTGAGGCCACAACATTAGTAACAAAGAAACAGAATTTCCAGAGGATGAGACACAGACATCAGGATTTTAAAAAGATTCCCAGGTGATTCTAATGTGCAGCCAAGGTTGAGAACCACTGTTCTAGTGGGTTCATGGTAGCCAAATTGAATCTCTTTTCAGTCCTTTCTTTTACTTCACCTCGCTGGTAATCTCATAAAATTCCCTTCTATCTGGCTTCCCGTTTCCTAACGTCTCTAGCTAATTCTTTGCCTTTCCCCCCCTTAACCTGTTCCTTAAATTTGCTTCCCTATTTCTCTCCTCATTCTTAAATCTGAGAAAGCTCAGTTTTCACTCATAGATTCAGTTACTTCCTGTTGACCGACATTTCTTTTTTTTTTTTTTATATATATATTTTTTTTCTTTCCCACTATGATTATGCATTTTTTTAAATTAAATCTTTAGTGTTCAGATTATTACATTTGTTCCTCTTTTTTTTCCCCCCATAACTCCCCTCCTCCCAGTTCCCGCCCCACCCTCCGCCCTCACTCCCCACCCACTGTCTTCATCCATAGGTGCATGATTTTTGTCCAGTCTCTTCCCGCATCTCCCACACCCCTTTCCCCCCCAGGAATAGTCAGTCCATTCCCTTTCTATGTCCCTGATTCTATTGTAATCAACAGTTCATTCTGTTCATCAGATTATTTATTCACTTGATTCTTAGATTCACTTGTTGATAGATGCATATTTGTTGTTCATAATTTGTATCTTTACCTTTTTCTTCCTCTTCCTCTTCTTTTTTTTTTCCAAAAGTCAGTTTTATTTTATTTATTTATTTTTGTTTTTTTTCTTTTTCTTTTTTTTTTTTAAATTAAATCTTTATTGTTCAGATTATTACATTTGTTCCTCTTTTTTTCCCCCCCCCATAACTCCCCTCCTCCCAGTTCCCGCCCCACCCTCCGCCCTCACTCCCCACCCACTGTCCTCATCCATAGGTGCACGATTTTTGTCCAGTCTCTTCCCGCATCTCCCACACCCCTTTCCCCCCCAGGAATAGTCAGTCCATTCCCTTTCTATGTCCCTGATTCTATTGTAATCAACAGTTCATTCTGTTCATCAGATTATTTATTCACTTGATTCTTAGATTCACTTGTTGATAGATGCATATTTGTTGTTCATAATTTGTATCTTTACCTTTTTCTTCCTCTTCCTCTTCTTTTTTTTTTTCCAAAAGTCAGTTTTATTTTATTTATTTATTTTTGTTTTTTTTCTTTTTCTTTTTTTTTTTTAAATTAAATCTTTATTGTTCAGATTATTACATTTGTTCCTCTTTTTTTTCCCCCCCCATAACTCCCCTCCTCCCAGTTCCCGCCCCACCCTCCGCCCTCACTCCCCACCCACTGTCCTCATCCATAGGTGCACGATTTTTGTCCAGTCTCTTCCCGAATCTCCCACACCCCTTTCCCCCCCAGGAATAGTCAGTCCATTCCCTTTCTATGTCCCTGATTCTATTATAATCAACAGTTCATTCTGTTCATCAGATTATTTATTCACTTGATTCTTAGATTCACTTGTTGATAGATGCATATTTGTTGTTCATAATTTGTATCTTTACCTTTTTCTTCCTCTTCCTCTTCTTAAAGGATACCTTTCAGCATTTCATATAATCCTGGTTTGGTGGTGATGAACTCCTTTAGCTTTTCCTTATCTGTGAAGCTCTTTATCTGACCTTCAATTCTGAATGATAGCTTTGCTGGATAAAGTAATCTTGGTTGTAGGTTGTTGGTATTCATCACTTTGAATATTTCTTGCCACTCCCTTCTGGCCTGCAAAGTTTCTGTTGAGAAATCAGCTGACAGTCGTATGGGTATTCCCTTGTAGGTAACTGAGTTTCTTTCTCTTGCTGTTTTTAAGATTCTCTCTTTATCTTTTGCTCTTGGCATTTTAATGATGATGTGTCTTGGTGTGGTCCTCTTTGGATTCCTTTTGTTTGGGGTTCTCCGTGCTTCTTGGACCTGTAAGTCCATTTCTTTCACCAGGTGGGGGAAGTTTTCTGTCATTATTTCTTCAAATAGGTTTTCAATATCTTGCTCTCTCTCATCTTCTGGCACCCCTATAATTCTGATGTTGGTACGCTTGAAGCTGTCCCAGAGGCTCCTTACACTATCCTCGCATTTTTGGATTCTTTTTTCATTTTGCTTTTCCGGTTGGGTGTTTTTTGCTTCCTCGCATTTCAAATCATTGACTTGATTCTTGCGCTCCTCTGGTCTGCTGTCGGGAGTCTGTATAATATTCGTTATTTCAGTCCGTGTATGCTTAATTTCTGGTTGGTTCCCCAATATAAGATCGAGGGTCTCATTAGTTTTCTTGTAGATCTCATTAAGTTTATCGGCGGCTTCTAAACAGTTCTTGAGAGACCTTAAAAGTGTGGTTCTGAACTCTATATCTTCCATTGACAATTTTGTCCTGTTTCTTTGTCTCCGCATTTTGTTATGCTTCCTTGGTGCACCCCCTAGTGGTCTTTGTTCGCAGTCTTATAGTTAAATCTTGATTGTTGTAGCTAATTCCAGGGAGGGTTTGACCTCCAGGCCAAGTGGCTATGAGAATCAGCTGTGTCAGCAGTGAGAGAACTTCTGTCCTCTAGGGAGGTGCTAATCTAGCCTTTGCCTGAGGCTATCCGGCAAATGCCTCTGTGCAGGGCTTGGGCGGGGCGGGTCGAACAGGATCAACAGGGTGGGTCGGAGAGAGCAGTTATGGTGGCACTCAGTCCTGTCCCCAGGGGCTCTGCCTCTCTGAGTCCCAGCACCCGCTGCAAAGCTCAGAGAGAAAGCTGCACTCGCTCTGACCGAAGCCAGACAATCCCGCTTCTCCCGTTTGAGTCTGGGTCCCTAGAGACTCGCCCGGATCTGGAGCTCAGAGTCTGCGACTCCCTCCCGATTGAAAACGCCAACCGTGCCCTCTGCCGCCAGCCCGCTCCGCGCACTCCGCACCTCAGAATTTGACTTCAGCACTGTGCCTCCTCTGAGTGTCCGTATGCGTTTCTCTTTCCTCCTAGTTGTAGGACTTCCACTCAGCCAGCGTTCCTGTAGTTCTGGGTGATGTCCCTTCCGTTTTTTGGTTTCACTTTTGAAGTAGTTGTTCAAAGCAGCAAACTCCGGCGTTAACCTATGCCGCCATCTTGGTTCTCCTCCCGACATTTCTATGCTTCTTTCTTCAGGCACAAAACTGAACTCAGCTACTTTTACTCTGCATTATGTGTCTTTGTGAATTATACAGTTGTCTAGTATCTTTCTTGTCTCCTAACTCTAATTGGTTATTTCCTATTGATTCATTCATTTCCCAAATCTCCCCAGATCCATTGCATCCTTTTCATCACAGCTGCTCCTCCTTTGGCCTAGGCCCTCATCATTTCTTGTCTGGGTCATTATAATAGTTTATTTATTGGATATCCTGCTTCTGACTTTGCTGCATGCAGTCAGATTCATCTAAGACACAAAGCTGACCTTACAGTTGCTCTCCTAATAGTGCCCCATCATCTTCAGGATAGATTTTAACTTCTTACTATGGCATAAATGGACCATCAGGATTTTGTTCTTGCCTTTTCTAGCTACATCTCAGGCCCTTACTCCTATGTGCATAATCTGCCATAGTGGTTCCAAGTTACCTACAGTTCTTTATGCATCATAGTTTTTCCTCATCTCTTTGCCTTTGCATACGTACCTTCTATAGGATTTCTGATGGTCCTTCAAACTGCAGCTCAAGCATTTCCCCTTGACATCTCCCCCTTCCTCACTTCTTCCCCATCTTTCCATGGTGCACTGGGCCATACCTCTACCACAGCACTTTGTATACTTAATTATAATTCACTCTTTACCTGTCTGCTCTGTAATACCATGGGCTCCTTAAGGATAGGCAGTGAGTGTGCTTCTCATTATATCCTGGGATAGTGCCGTTACCATTAGGTCTTTTTATTTTTCTGGTCTTTAATTAGTTTGGTGGAGTAATGTTTACAGTGAATTTATGACCATTACTAAAAATCTTCTTTTGAAAAAAATTTTTTTAATTTCAATTGCAATTGACATTCAATATTAGTTTAGTTTCAGCTGTTAAAATCTACTACTAATATTTGTGCCTGATGAACTGGATATCTGAATGTTATTAAAGTAAGCCTATATTAAATACTTGCAGAGTGATTCACTTTAAAAGATATTCATTTCTTTCTTATAGCTATACTGATCCTGCTTTTTATGAAGAATGTAAAATGGAATACCTGAAGGAAAGGGAAGAATTCAGAAAAACTGGAATTCCTACCAAGAAAAGGCTACAGAAGCTTCCAACAAGCATGTAGGCAAATACTCACATGATACTAACTTTATTCATGGAAATCACAATTACCTAATTTAATGGTCTCAAGGAAGTGTGTCTGCTTATCCTAAATTATGGAAATACTAATTTTATCTGAAATAAAGTTTTTTTAAAAAAATTTTAAAGTTAAGTTTATTAAATGAGATAGAAATAAATAGTGAAATGGGACATAGTTTGCCTGGTCATTATGGATTTTTCAAAAATTTTCCACAACTCTAGTTATACTAATTTTTAGGATTCTATATAGATCTTATCTTACTCTCTATCAATGTAGAGTGAAGGCTAATCATGGGACCTGAAGTAACTAAAGGAAAACAGGAATGGACAACCATCAAAGGTGTTAGTAACTAGGAAGTACAGCAGAGTGACTATGAAACAGAATCCTTCCTTGTTCTCCACTTATTAGCTATACAACTGGTAATAAGTCTCATACAGTTATTGTGAGGACTGAGTAGTGTAAGTACATAGACTAGAGCCTTGGACATGGTAAATGCTCTTTAATGGCTAGTTATTGTTATTATTACTAAAGGCTTATTTGGAAATATAGATGGTAGATAAGTATGTAAAAATTAATTTTAAACATCTTTGATGAAAATTTTTCTAAATGTATCACTATATTCCTTGGCCTGTTAATTTGGCTACTGAAAATACTTTAATCTTTTTAAAGAAAGGTCTTCTTTATAAACCTAAATGACCATTTTATAACATAATAATGGTTTCTGGAATGAACGTAAAATTTTTCTGTCTCAATGTAATAATATGGTCCCAGGTTGAGCTTTTATATTAAAAGTTGCTCCCCCACCCCCATGAACTATTAACTTTACTACAGCTATTGCAACCAGTTTCCAGGTAAGTACATTTTATATATGTTTACAGTTCTCATTAAAATCCCAAATAGAAATGACTACAAGGACAAGATTTAAATTTGTCCCCAACACCACTGAAATAGATCTGACATTTTTAAAGAACTTAAAGAGGACCCTAAAGAACCAATAGTTAATGTTCCACACTTTTCTCGAGTGAATCACTCAAAGAACTATTTTACTCTTATTTAAAACCCAAAGAAAACACATTTTCCCAGGCCACAGATCAAAAGGAGGGAGATTACTAGAGCAGAAAAAAGCAAAACAAATATAGAAGCCTAGAGGTCACATAGCATAGGGTTGGCATTTTTTATTGGTGCGTTTCCTAAAGCACAGGACTAATTTTTGTTTTTAATTAAAGGCAAAACATTTACTTTAAAAAGTTAGTGAAATATATAATATGTGGCTATTTTATAATTTGATTTGAATCAGAGTGGCCAACTTCAATTTTATATGGAAAATTCACTTATAGATGCTACTTTCCCCCTAGGTACTAGATATTTAAGTTCATCCTTCTTTATTATGTCAAAAACTAAACTATTGTTCATAGCTTTTAGACTATCCATGCTTATGCACTCTCAAGTCTACATCTACAATTATATACCTGCCTCAGTTCTTGTCTTGCTTGCTCATTCGTGCCTCTGCTGGTATTATTTTGTTGTGACAATCCACAGATTTTTTGCCAAGATCTACCTTCCCCAGGTAGGCTATCTGGATATGATCATTACTTTGTTTTCACATGATTCAGTCCCTTAGTTCTAAAGTTTGAATTTCCCCCTATTTTGGTTTTCTAATGTTTCACATAGGTGTCCCTGCTCTGCTTATGAATTAGGTTCCATTTTGACAGAACCTCAGTTTCCTTTTAGAGATGTAAATTTTGTTTTAGCTAATAGGGGATCAAGAGGAAGGGATGAGTGGCTATTTGTTGTTAGCTGTGTTCTCTTCATTGGTATGGATATGCAGAATTGGGATATTGTTATAAAAATCTGAAGATAAAGAAATTTTCAAGGGAAGCTCTTTGGAGCAAGTTTATAAGCTACAGATGGGCCATTCTTTCATTTCTTTTTGCATCTTACCTAGAACAGAGATGATAAAGTATACATTTAAAAATTAAGTATACATTAAAAATACTTAAGGCTGGGTACAAATAATTTTTGGTTAATCTTTCTAAGTAATCTTACACAACATTTATTTAGCACTTTAAACTGCCAAGAACATTAACCACTGACTTTCTGTTTTGATAGCTACCTTTTTGTTTAGATGGAAAAGCATTTTCTCCACTCAAAAGAAGTTAGTTTAACAAGATAAATGTCTGTTATATGAATTAAAATGAACAACAAACATTTAGTTCCAGACCTTGGAATATATAATCAACAAATTTCACCTCCACTTCACATGAAAATAATTTTAATTTCTTTGCAGTGTTCATAACATTATCCAAGCCTTTATCTCATACGACTTATTTTCTTTACATAGTAAAATTTCCAATCTTGGTTTTAAAGGCAAACCAGTCAGCTACATTAGAGATTAGATGTAATATACAGCTGCTACAGCCTATGCAACAACATGAGAAATAGTTTCTGCTGCTTTCATATTACACAGGTAGTTGCTTCCTTCAGCTAACGCCTGGAGTCTTGTATTAGTTTTATGCATATTGTGTTTTGTTCTGTTATTGGCAGGAGATTCTACTCCCTTGAGTCAGCTGTGTTCATTGGTCAGAATAAATTCCAGAATCTGACACCAATTCCATTAATCACAGACAAGCCTGAATAAGTGAGTAAGATAATAGAAAGACAAAAGAAAATATATGGTGAACAGTGAACATTGTTTATGTATGTATGCTATTCAGATAATATAGATGAGATCTGAGATATTCTTTTGAGTTTAAAATGGATGTTTGAAACTGTCTATTAAAAAGGCTAAAGGTTTCCCACATGAAACACTTTATCTCAGGCAAAGGATGAATGAAATCAAGTAATACATTTTATGACTAGTATTCTTAATACTGCAACCCTGAAAAATTGATATAAGTTTCCATGTGAAGCCATCCTTGTTATTTTCTTGTTTATAAATGATAGGCCACTTAGAATAAAAAAGTTTGAGGACATTTTGCAATTATACGATATCAATATGGCACAGAATTTGGTTTCTAGAATTAAAATTCTTAAATCAGTTAATTAAAAATCACTCAATAAGTAACACATTACATTTCAAACCAAAATCTAACAATTTATAAGCTGCTCTGTATAATAAGTGAGTGTACTGTAGACGCTTTGAAGAAAATTACTTTATAAATTACACATTTATATTTTCATTATGGACCCTGAAGGGACAGATTAGACTGAAACCTTTGTGATGCTCTACTTCTAATTGGATTATAATAGTTATTCACACACTACATAGACTTTCAACTATTTCATCACTTTTCAATTAGGACTGGAGATGTACTGGGATAAAGTTGGCTTCTGTGGTCAGGTTATTTCAAGTCTTAAAATTCAAATTGCAATTCTAAGCTTTATCAAAAACATTGTGATTAAAATGATTTTAAATTTTGAAACACAATAGCATATAGAGATGGAAAAACCTAAATACTGTTATCCCACTATTTATATTTTTCATATATTTCTCAACAGGAAATGTAACTATTCACATTGTCATTTGCTTATGTAACTTAAAGCAATTTATATAAATTTTCTCTTATATTAATGGCCTCCTCTATTTTTAATGAACAGCTATTTAGACATTTCACATGCTTTGTAAAACCATATCTAAAAACTTTCAATTCCATTCTTTATGTGAGGCAGAAATGTACAAACATTATCAAAGACAGAACTGTCTTTTTGAAACACCTCAAGTTTATTAATTTATTAGTAGTACATATCTGATTCTTAGCCAGAATGTGAAGCTGGAGGGTTGCTCTCATACTGGAAAATCAACTACATAATACGTTACAGTATGTGCAAATGTGTACATTGAAGAACTCTGCAAAAGTTTAATCGAAACCTGCTTTCAGTTTATTAAATAATTTCTCAAGAATACTTGCGGGAGGTACAGCAACCTCATGACCAAGTCACATATCTCTTCAGAATTAATTCTTATAAAGGCAGTTTTGATTACGTTGATCCAAGTTATGCGGGGGTGGCAGGATGGGTAAAGGCAAAGTTTTATTTTTAGTTTCCCCAAATGCTGTTTCACTTGATTTAGGAGGGCTTGGGAGTACCCAAGAATTGTCTTCCAGAGAATTTCTGCCATACGAGTAGTGTTCCTGAAAGTTTGAATAGTCATGAGGAATAGGTCTCTCATTATCTGTCCATGATTGGAGAATTGCTTTCTCTGATAAAATCTTTACATCTCCTGGTAAAGGGGGAGATGTGGTATGACAAAGAGTTTTGCCATTTGGTGAGAGAGGGGGGTGTCTTCTGTATGTTGCAGTGAAATTCGTCAAGTGCAGTTTTGTGCTTTCTTTCCCAAGGTCTTCCATGAATCCTACAGGGGCACACGCTAAAAGAGAAAAGTACAGGCCAAATGTTAGTTGTCATGGCATTTTTTATCATAAAATTAACATTAATTGGTTGAATTTATAACTGGAAGTAAAGTGAACATTTCCAACTTAGGGAAGTCACTGCACTGTTCCAGGTATCACTCTTCTCACTTGCAAAATGGACACAGCATAGTAATCCTATCCTGCCTGTATCATTGCACTATTAAAGGTGAAGAATTTAAAATTTTTAAAAGTGGGAAACCAATAAAGTTAAAATACAAGTAAAGATTCTGTTCGGGGCTCTTAATGTGGCTAGAGAAGGCTTGCAGACTTTTTACTTCAGTAGAGAATAAGAAGGCTTTCCTCAAATTTCAGTATTTATTATTAAGTATCATATTCCTTTATTTATTCAAATCTTTTTTTTCCATAGGTGGTCCAAAAGCAAGTTTTTTTTCACAAAGAATTATATTATGAATTGGTGAGACCTAAATAATATGTGTTCAGGCTTTTGTGAATAAAAACAGTTTAAATAACAGCTATAAAATAATCCAGTATCTTATGAAATACATATAATGTAAGTTCTGCTACTGTCACAATATAAGCCAAGTTAAAAAAAAAAAAAAATTTCTTCAGTAAGCATGTAATGGCTTAGAAAACAGACTGCTCTAACGCTATTGTTTAGCCACAGTCAAAACAATGGTAGTATGAGATTTTGTTACTCTTCCAATTCCTGGGCAGAAAGATCATTTATCCTAAGCCAAAAAGGATGCCAATTGCAACTGAGCTCGACTCTATGTAGTTTGAGAACAAAGCAATTGAACCACATTATAAAATAAGCTCTGTCTTTTTACTTGGGAGGAGAGACAGGAGTGAGAGAATTGGAAGTAATACTGTTCAGCTTTTGGACAGGATGGTATTGTAGTCAGGAAAAAGGTAATCTAGTCTTGTCTCTGTCTACTCCTCAGAGCACTGAATTTTGTAGTGAGGAGTGGTGGCCTCAAGCCTGCCACTGTTATACGAAATGTCCTAGGAAACTTATAGTTCAAAGCACTAAAAATTTATCACCAGCCCAAGACACAAGAATGAACCATTTCTAAATAGGGAAAGCATTTTTCCTTTATTATTATTTGGAAATTATATTTATTATATAAATAAAGAGCCACGCTGAAAACTCACTGCAAAATTACTGTATGAGTCCCTTTTAAGAGAAGTCTTATTTCTACCATCAACTAATATTCCTTTATATATAACCCTGGCCACTAGAAAACTCAAGGACAAAATGAACCATAAATTAAGTGAGGACCTGCCAAAGCACTATATTATTTTGTTTTGATTCATAAGTCACTAACTGTAGAAAATGGAACAAATTCTGAACTTAGTTTTCCTTCACAATATGCAACATTTCCGCCCACTAGTGTATACTCCTGAGGAGAGCTATTTATAAAATACAATTTTATTTTATTTTTTGCACTCTAGGGACAATCTGAAATATAAACAATTTAAAACTGGATAATGATTATTTTTTGTAAAAAGTCATATCATTACTTTAAAAAGTAAATTTTAGGGCATTCAAATTTATATCACACAACTTCTCAGAAATACAACTGTTATGTAATAAAAGGTATAAATGCACTGATTTTTCTCTGAGGTATAAAAATAGCTTTGGCAAAGTAACCACTACTAGTTAACACAAAACTCTAAAAGTTTAGTCAGCCAAACAGGTAAAATATGAAAGGAAAAGCAATGAAAATTTTTGTTTGGCTGAAGGGGATAAACATCTAGCCTCTCTTCTAAATAACCTATCTTTCATGGACAGAAAAAACAACTTTGCAAAAAATGAAAACCAAATAATGAATCAAAGTTACTTTTTTCAAAGCAAACAATTGAAAGAGCTAGGTCTTTGGTATACTCTGTAATGAAAAATAGCTTTGGGTGTCTTGGTGTTTTTTTGTTTTTTTTCAAATATATGAAGTACTTGTGGTAAAAGGTCAACTAGAGCAAACTTAACACCTCAGCCTTATACACATAAGCAACACTTGGCTGAGAAAAAAAGCCACAAGGGGAAAGAATACAGTACTGAAGAAAAAACACATCAGCAACACCTTTATGTGTGAAGTTGACCAGTATGAGACTGAAGCCAAAGCAGAGACTGGGTAGGCTGTGAACATACTACATATTCTTTGGCTTATCAAACTCATTTGATGAGATTTTGATAAGATACGATAGCTTAGTTGCTCTTCAAGCTTTTGGCTGGAATCAGTGGTTTCCGGCAAACATTGACTTGCCTTTCTTGATCGCAGTTGGGGTTTTCAGTTTTCTTAGTAGTTCAACCTGTACTTGAGTCACCAGATGTAAATTAGACATTTCTCTCTTCAGCTCCCAGTATACATTTTGCACATCATCACTGAAATACAGGGTTTAAAAAAAAGTTAATGGTCATTCTTCTCTTTATGAACGGAAGAGAATAACTTTAAAATAGAAATGCTCACATTTGTATTTCTGCTTGAATTAGTTTTGAGATGATGTAAATTAAAACTTCCTCATTAAATAATTGAAAGATACTTAATTAGGGCATTATAACAAATGAAAAGACTTTATTCATAATAATAACACTGACCTAATTTCTAGCAATTAACTGAACTATACTAAAAAGAGTATTATGAAAAAAAGTATTCTAACCAATGAGTTTCCTATAGTTCTAGTCTCAGAATTGAGATTTTATCATAATTACAGTGCAAGTGTATTAATACATTTAATAGTAAGGAATAACTGATCAAGACTAAAGTGATATTCATGTATGGGTTTTAAATTTGTATTTATCTTATGATTATTCTGTTTTTGACACTGTGAATTGAAATACTCATATCAATTGCTGAATGTACACCCAAGCCCCATTAAAATAAAATATGGGTTTCATGTATTCCATTCTTTTATGTTTGACTGGGCTGTCTCATACTGTTGGTACTAAACCAATGTGACATGACAGCATAAGACATGAAAAGCCAGATGATTTCCTGGTACGGGGGGAAAAACTAGGGAGAGAGGATCATATGAAAAAGAAATAAAAACTTCACAAATGCCTCTCGTTTTTATGATTAAAAGTATTTTTTACCTCAGTTATCTGATAAATTATGTTAGTTATTTTAAACCTAATTTTTAATAACTTTCATCTTCAACTAAATATTCTTATTTGGATATTCATGATTTTATCCCCTTTTTAGGTCCTTAACTAACTAAATAAATCAAAATCTACAATATATATTTTTAACTTTGCTGAACTAGAATACATAAAATATTAGAGTAAGAACAACTGTTACCATAATGTCAAATGACCAGTATTGTTTCGTACAGGTTAGTGTAATTTTAGTAGCAATGAAATAAAATTGGACAGATATGTCACTTCATGCTTTAACTTTTGTCTAGCTTTAAATGAAAACCTTTTAAAACAAATTTCAAGGAATACTCTTGATACTTAAATCTAATGTCCTATTTTAATCACAGAAGCAACAGATATATTAAAAAACAATTATTTTGAATTATGTAAGGTTACATATGTATTTTTCTCAAAATATTCCATTCCATTCAGAATGCTTTCAATAGTAGCAGTGGAATACTTTCTACTGCCTCTAAGAGAAATCTACAGGTTTTAGTCTGTTGTAAACATCACTTGTTCACCAGTAGTCTATTAAAAATCACAGGGCTGCCTGGCTGGCATGGCTCAGTGGTTGAGCACTAACATATGAACCAGGAGGTCACGGTTCGATCCCCAGTCAGGTCATATGCTCATGTTGCTGTGCAGGAGGCAGCCGGTCAATGATTCTCTCTCATCATTGATGTTTCTCCCTCACCCTCTCCTTACCTCTCTGAAATCAATAAAATATATATTTTTAAAAATCGCAGGGATTTTTTGCAGGTTTTTGACAGGTGTGAATAATTATGTCACAAAAATTAATCCACTCTACTTCACCAGTAAACATCTGAGATGGTGCTACATTGAATGTTTCACATAGGAACCTATCTTCATTGTGAAGAGAGTTGTTGGTCCTTGATGCAAACCTGGGCATTTGGTGTGCTTTCCGGAGTTACTCATTACATAGCAGTAAGTATAAACACTGTATATGTGCTAATAATTCATGGAGACAGTCACAATATGAATCATGCTGCCTAAAAGTAGTGTTTCGTTATTGGCATGAGATGGTATATCAGTACCTGACTTGTAGAAAAGAAAAGCAAATACCAAGATAGTGTTTGGATACTGGAATATCAAACATATTTAAACATTCAAAATAGCTAAGCATATAAAATAAAAGAGAATTATCATAGAGGTATTAGAAGCAATGTCTGATACAGATTTTCCAATTCAGTTTAATGAAGACTGCTTATAAATTATGTTAAACTAACAGCTAGATCACGAACTTGAACATCTATCTAGTCCAGGGGTCCTCAAACATTTTAAACAGGGGGCCAGCTCACTGTCCCTCAGACCGTTGGAGGGCCAGACTATAGTTTAAAAAAAAACTATGAACAAATTCCTATGCACACTGCACATATCTTATTTTGAAGTAAAAAAACAAAACAGGAACAAATACAATATTTGTATTTGCATGTGGCCCGCGGGCCGTAGTTTGAGGACCCCGATCTAGTCTTTTTCTTTTGTCCTTAATGTCACCTGGATTGAAAACTACAGATATAAATATCTGAAATTATTACTAAGAACAAGCTCTCCCTCTTGTGGATAACGAAGTAATGGCAGTTACTTTACAACTAACACTAAAGTGCTATAGTGTTACAAATTTATTTTTAATTTTTAATTTTATCTATTTAAATAAAATGTTTAAATATTACTCAAGTGGAATTGGAAAAGGAAAGTTGTCACCCACAAATCTTTAGCAGAGTTCCAACTAATCTTCACTTAACAAGGCATCTTTGAGATTATACTGCAGTGCTGACCCCCTTTGCCCACCCGGCAGGGGATTAAAGTTAAGTTTTGCTTTAAATGCCATGCAAGCAAAATCCTAGTAATATATATGGTTTCTATAAAGAACTTGTAAAACTACTCAAACACTGAGATGCAACACTAAAGCATCCAACATGAGAACACTAAAAGCAATAGATGAAACAAACAAAAAAAGTTGTTTGAGCATTTATTATATGCTAGGCACTTCACCCACATTCTCAGGCCAACTTGGCAAACTAGGTTACCGAATTTTACTTGAGGATACAGGTCCAAGAAGAATTTACTTCACTCTAACATGCTGCTGCTCAAAACCATCTTTTAGTTATCCAGTCTAATAACTGACTGGCTTTGGGGGGGGGGGGGTAACATTTTTCATAGCACCCACAATATGCATATTGTCAACACAACCTTATTAACCCCCTTAAAATATTTCATACTTCTAAATCTTAAGTGTAATGAAACCTTTTTATCTACATATCAAGAAGGGGTACATGTCCTGCTTACAAAGTAAAATTATATAAAAGCCCAGTTTTCTTAATTGACACTATACATTTACCTCTGATGGTTAGCATTTTTTAGCAATAACGTATTTTTTGAATTAAAGTGTGCAGGTATTTTTTTTTAAGACATATGCTTATTGCACACTTAAGAGACTACTTTTGTTCTTATCCCAGAAGGATAATTCTTTTAAGAATTTATGTTATACCAAAGACTAAGGCTGTCCAGGTTTATCCTTAAGATAAGTGATATTAGTGTAAGAATTGCATAAATCTCTATGTATAAATTAGGATTTATTACAGAATACTTCTACACAATTAACTCTCTAATATCCTACCTAAAATATTATTGAATGTTCAAATATTTTGTTTAAGGCATTACATTATGCACCTTTCTACTAAAGTTCAAGCATATTTTAAGCATCAGTTAAATCAGCGGTTCTCAACCTGTGGGTTACGACCCCTTTGGCAGTCGAATGACCCTTTCACAGGGGTCGCCTAAGACCATCCTGCATATCAGATATTTACATTACGATTCATAACAGTAGCAACATTACAGTTACGAAGTGGCACCGAAAATAATTTTATGGTTGGGTCACAACATGAGGAACTGTATTTAAAGGGCCAGAAGGTTGAGAACCACTGAGTTAAATGTATTTTATATATTGTGATAAACATTACATGCAGTACCCAAGTAATATCCGTTTTTAAGGCTAAATAAAAAAAACTAAGTACCTATATACAAAGTAGTCTATAGAAGAAGAATGTATTATTTTTGAATGCTGAATAATGTTCATACCTTGAAATGCTTTGTCTTTGGAGATCTCTGCTCTGCAGATTGTCTTCCTGAGATGGATCCTGTCATTTGTTTTAAAAAAGTTTAAAAGTTGTTACATTCTATTTATTCTCAATACTAGACACATCTTTCAGATGAGTATTATATGTCTATAACTATACAGCATAAACTAGATTTGATATTCAATTTTATGAAAACACCTCCAAACCTATACAAGATATTTCAAAATCAATTGTAATTATTTAGTCATTAATGCTTTAATTTTAAAAAATGCTCTTATGTAAAAGAATTTGGAATCTTACAAAATGTACTTCTGAAATCTAAAGTCTATATTCTAAAAAGGGTAACAAATAACAAAGTAATGCTCATTCAAGGTACATGTGAATGAATTCCATGAAAAAATGAAGTTTTATTGGTATTTCACTTTTTGATATTTTTTTAAAGTACCAAAATTTAACAGGTTATTTTTTAAAAAGATCAGCATAAACTTCCTTATTCCACAAGTCTATAAAATCCTTTATATATTTTAAGTTTTAGTGGTGTAGATTATAGATATGACAGAAAAAAATAACATTAAAAAGTAGATATGTTCAAGACAACTGTAACACACTTGTTTTCAGTGCATCATTTAAGGATCTGTAACAAAAATCACTATCATGGGTACTAATTCACTTGGCAGAAGTGGCCCGTATAAACTGAGAGAACAGAATTTATTTTTTATTTACATAATCTAAATATGTTTTAACATGGAACATTAAAAGGCTGTATAAGGACTTTGTGAGTACTGTGAACTTGGGTGAGTAAAATATTAAAATTTTTTCTATTATAAGAGTTAAAGCATTTTTGGATCTCTGATTATTCAAAAAATACCAACTAAAAATTCTTTTAAGTTGTTATCTTGGGAAGCACAATAGAGGGAAAAGAGAACTGGCCCAAGAGTCACGTCCATAGCATATGACCTTGGACATTTTTCTTTCCTGTTCTCCATAGGAGATAAAGGAATCACATCAGGTCACTTTTAGTTTCTTTGTATCACTGATTAAAAATATACATTCAAATTAATGTATACTGAAACATATATGTAGAATTGAAACCTTCATTTTTTAAAGAATAGTTTATTGACTTTTTTTTTTTTTTTAAGAGAGAGAGGAAGGAAGAGAAATATTGATATGAGAGTGTAACATCGGTTGCTATTGGGGATGGAGCCAGCAATCCAGGCTGTGCCCTTGACCGGGAATCAAACCAGCAACCTCCTGGCGCATGCCCAATCACCTGAGTGACAACCGGCCAGTGCTGGAAACCTTCATTTTTAAAGCTAATATTTTTTTTAAAATAGGACAGTTTGGGTTGGAAAATATTTTTCCAGCTATTGCCTAACAATTCAGAAAAATCTAATGTAAACTAGCATTAAGCACAAATGAATTGTCTCTAATATTAAAAAATCCAATTCCTAGCCAGTCACTAGTTTGCCTGTTTTCTAAAAGGAAGTATGGGTCCGTTTCCTGACTGGTGCCATATGATGTGGGAGTTTCCCATAAAGGGGCCGACCCATGGCTTGGGAAACATTGCTCAAGTTAAACAGCTTCTTGTACTAGAGGACTTCTCAGACCTTATAGTACACTATAGTACATTGTGAATGGGCTATTATTAGGGACCTTAGACATCTACACCATCTCCCTTTTACTGATCCAGTGTTTCCTATACTTCTTTGGCAATGGTGGCTGTTTTTCTCAAAGTATCAACTATACTGGATAACAAGGGCTGGAATATTGGGGGCTACAGAAAGTCTAAAACAGCGGTCACCAACCGGTAGTCCGTGAGGTCTGAAAGGTTGGCGACCGCTGGTCTAATAGGCCCATAGTGGAACTGACCCTAGAACCTTGACCTCATTAATACTAAACACTAATCAAATGAATTCACTAAATATTTAAGCAAACAAACAAAAAAACACTATTATGTTCACGTAGGATGATGTATCACTTTTCAGAAGGTACTATCTTAAAAATATTTATAAATATGGCTATAGTAGATATAAGATTATTAATGTGAACATATATTTCTCTCTTTGGCTTGCTTTTTGATTCTCATGCTGACTAACCAACACCTTTGAAACAAGACTTAAAATTACACATCCCACAATGTCAATATAAGATTTCAATCTGGAACCCTTGATGAATTAAGCATTTCCACTCTTCCCTTTCCTGGTTTATTTTCTTATATTAGTTGTAAGCATTTTTAACTTTATATCTCACCTTTCCCTGCCAAATAAATTCCAATGAAGGTGGGGACCTTTTTTAAAAAAAATTATTCACCCCATCTCACCTTAGACTCAAAGTTTCTTAGTCTCTCAGATTGTTTTATCAGTAGTAAGAAGTGATAAAGTTTCTTCTATCTTCAAGTCTGTTTCTGTGATTTATGATAGATGAATAATTAAACTAAAAGCAAATTTATCCCCTAGCACCATCTAGTGGAAAAGAGTAATAAGAACTGTACTATAACACATACATACCACAATTATGAGCCAAGTTTTTTATGATTCCATGATACTGTTTCCTACTCTATAAGGAAATACCCATTATGTATACAAGCTATCAACTTATTTGAAGTCGAATGCATAATTTATACATTCTGAGCTTTTGACAGTTATAATTCAGAGCTTCAAGGTGCAGATTTTTAGTTGCAAGTACATCTTTTTAAGAGGAGCCTCTCAAGGCTACTGGCGCCTGGGCTTGTGGGAAAGGATGCTAAAAGCCTTTGAAGGAATTGTGGAACACAGTCACAGGTTCAAAGCTGGGAAAATCAACTTGAGATGTCAAATAGGAAAAAAAACATTTTGGCTCTAACAGGAATTGACTGTAATTTTTGTACTGTTTCCCCTTTATCAGGGTTGGGGGCTCCAAGACAAGTTCTTCGTTCAGTTCACAGCAATTCATTCCATCAAGGCCAAGGCAGGATGGTATTACTCTTGATTCCTGGCTCATTCTTAACCAGTGGTCACCTTAGACAAAGACTGCATTGTAGTAATGAGAGGACTGTCAGCTCTATATAAGGACAGTTGGGATTCAGAAGCAGATCCTGGCTGTCTGTCGGGAAGTGTTGGAAGTAGTCTTCTTTTAGTTAGTGATATGCAGAGGCACCTCGAGTAGGTGACACAGCTCAATAGTGCTGAAATGCTCAGATGGGCAAAATGATTGAGCTGAGAACTAATTATCCAGCCGGGTACCTTAGTTTGAAATACATGACTATATATATGATGCATATAAAGGCTATCTGAATCCATAACTTTTAAAATTTGCATTTGCTGCACTGCTCTCACACCACCCTGCTTCTCCATCATCTCTTCTTTTTATCCTTGGCATTATTTGCTATGACATCGGAAAACATGTATCCAAACTTGTTAGAACCCAATGTAAAATATTAGTAAATAGACTCTTGGTGAAGACAGACAGGCACCTGTGTTTTAATAGATGACTTTAAGCTAACCACACTTAAGCAGCTAAGTAGGGTGTTTTGGGTTTGCTCTCCTCTCCCCTGCCCCAAATTCTTGAATTCTCAGTTATTTGCTGAAAATTAAACTTGCCCCAAAGTATCAGACTTCTGAAAACAAGTGGCCTCTGTAAAGTCTTTTTTAAAATTCTAAAATCAAGTTGTCTCTTGTGGTATCTGTATTTATTAAATTATTAAGGAAAATAAAAGGGAAACAAATCCGAGTTGTCTTTAAACCAGAGGAAAAAATGACTTAAGGAAATTGAAGGAAAGGGAGTTTGAAAGAATGGCTTTAATACATTAATAAGTAATAAGCTTTATAAAAGTTAGTTTTTATACAACAAAATTATATAATCCTGGGATTATGCTAAAAGTATACAGTATATCAGATTTTAGCACAAACGGGAGGATAAAGGTGAATTTTTCAGAGAATGTAACTCTAAGTAGTTAGAATTTGTTAACTCTGTGATTTTATCCCTAGTTAAGTCATTCATACAATGCACACAGAATCTGAATTTCTCAATTTAACTCTGCAGTACCGTTTGTTTGGCTTTTTGTAGCTCTATTCTGAGATTATTACATTCTTTCTTCATCAGTTCTAGTTCTTGTTCCAAGCCATGGATCTTCAGGTCACAACTCAACTTTTCCACCTCCCAGTTTGATGAAGGTGGATTTAAATTCCTTATCACTGAAAAAAAGAGGGACATCACAATTTTTTTTCTGTCTTCTACTTACAATTCAAAAAAGTTATGCTAGTAACTAATATAATATATGGAAAATTAGTAATAGTTTTTTAAAAACAGTAATTGCTTTAAAAATCTATGCTAATTAGAATAAAAAATCTAGCAAGCATTGTTTTAGAATGTATTGTTCACCCCTATCCTTGATTTTCTGTGTAGGTTAAAGTATAAATTGGTCAGCATGGAACTTCAAGATATATACTAGTCAAGCATATGCTAAAATTAGATTAATAATCTTTATATAAGTCAAGGTTAAGACAGTGACAAAAATTAAAGTGAGTAAACTGAGGCTCACTCCACTAATCACTCCACATAGTCCTTTCAGAGTATAAAGTTTGACACTTAAACCGAGAACATTGTCAAAACAATTTTATTCATAAACCTTCCACTGTAGACCCCTTGATACAACTGAATACTGACTTATCCTGATTTCGTTCTTTAATCTACCTAGAAAAGTCCCACTAAACTACCATAAGAGATCTCATCTCAATCTCCTATCAAAAGGTCTCTCAGAGGCCTACTTTTCAGCTTGTTTCATTAGAATGTTCATGCAAACATGCTAATACTCATATCTCACAGACCTAACTTTTCACCCTAGCAACTCACTGCTCATCTGCACATTTTAATAACCTTCAGAAAAATTTTTTAAAAAAGTAATTGTAACCAGTCCATGACAGTATGTCTTAACAGTGGACAAAAGATTAGTGGGAAGAAAAGCCAGGACATACCAGTGGGCAAAAGGTTTTGACAAGGATGGGGTTCTACTCCTTTCTTCATCTACTTTATCACAAACTAGCCCTGAATAAAAACTTCCTCCACCTCTCCCCCAGGAATAGTGCAATTTTTTTTTTTTTTTTTTTTTTTTTAAATATATATTTTATTGATTTTTTACAGAGAGGAAGGGAGAGAGATAGAGAGTTAGAAACATCGATGAGAGAGAAACATCGATCAGCTGCCTCCTGCACATCTCCCACTGGGGATATGCCTGCAACCCAGGTACATGCCCTTGACCGGAATCAAACCTGGGACCTCTCAGTCCGCAGGCCGATGCTCTATCCACTGAGCCAAACCTGTTTCGGCACGGAATAGTGCAATTTATAGCTAAGGAAAAGTTAAAAGGAGTTGAAAGCAGAATAAATTAACATAATCCTAAAAATTAAATAAGTTAAAGCCGTAGCATACAGATAAAGTTAAGTGATCATGGATATAACACACGAACAGAAAATATGTATTAATCCCGTTAGAATATTTATAACAAGTGGCATACCCTGCTGAGTTTCCACCTCTGTTCTTAGCTGGAGGAGTTCTACTTCTTTAGACTGCAGCTGTTCATTCAATACTTTCAAAGATTCAGAGTTGTCTTTATTCTAGTTAAGTAGGGAAAATGCCAAATTACATTCAACAAAATCTGCAGGTGATATTATATATTAATTTTCAGGTAGATGTTGAAAAACTGATTCTAGCCTTTTAAAAGCAAAGTGGGAAAATGAACTCAGTTTTTCACTAATCTTTTTGTCTTTTTCTAACTTGGGACATAGTATTCACTGGCCTTAAAAAAAAAAAATACTGACAAATTCTACCATGTCCTGATTTTTCAAAATAAGTGAGTGGTGTTAGATGTATTTAAGTCCTAACATCATTATATAGACTACTACCAGTGCACGAATTTGTGCACGAATTTGTGCACGGGTGGGGTCTGGCCAGCCCGGCTCCAATCGGGGCGGAGAGGGGCCGGGCTTGTCAGTAGGAGACCGCGGGAGGTTGCCTGGCTGGGGAGAGGGGCCGTGGGCGATTGGGGGTGGGAAGGGGCTGTAGGCGGTGAGCCGGGCGGCCCACTCCTGAAAGGGGTAGGGGGGCTGATCAGGGGTCAGCAGCCGTGGGAGGTTGGCCGGCCAGCCCCACCCCTGATTGGTGGGGGGGCAATCAGGGGCGGAGCTGTCTGGGGAGAGGGGCTGCAGGCTGATTGGGGTGGGGGGGCCGATCTGGTGTGGGGCCGGGTGGGGGAAGGGGGGCGATCAGGGACAGGGCTGGCCAGGGGGCAGGAGGTTGGCTGGCTGGCCCCACCCCCTGATTGGCTGGTTCGCTGGCCACAGTGGGTGTCATAGCAACCAGTCGTTGCAGTGGTTCCAGCATTCCGGTCACTGGCTTTTTATATATATAGATAAATTTTGCATAGAATTAAGTTGCAAACATTACTATTAATACTTTCTTAAAAATATATATTTTATTGATTTCAGAGAGGAAGGGAGAGGGAGAGACAGAAACATCAATGATGAGAGAGAACCATTGATTGGCTGCCTCCTGCATGCTCCCCACTGGGGATCGAGCCCACAACTTGGAAATGTGCCCTTGACCAGAATTGAACCCAGGACCCTTCAGTCCGCAGGTCAACGCCCTATCCACTGAACCAAACCAGCTAAGGCTATTAATACTTTTTATTTTTGCCTTGAGCATATTTATTTTTAAATTTTTATTCAATAAGTATTTATTTCTAACTTTAACATCTTGAATGAGAAAATTCATTTGCAATATTTAATATTCTTTTCAAACCAACTTACCATTTTATCCAATTTGCTCTTTAAATTATCTCTATCAATGCAAACCTCTCGATATGCATGATAGGCCTTATTTACTTGTTCTCGTCCCACAGAACTTGTTTCTTCATCTAATAAAGCGCCTGTAAGCTAATGACATAAAATAAGAAAAAGCTTAAAAGGGTATTCTACATAAAACAATTAGTCTTCTCATGGCATCACATCTTACTTTAATCACTGTAATACAGGAATAAAGCCTGGACTGTAATTATCTGAACATTTTACTTCCATACAATTAACCTTTACTGATTAAGAAAGCAAAAAAGGACAGAATATTTTTTAACCCTTTGCGGTACAATGTTATTTTTTGAATTCAAACAGTCTGGTCCAAATTAATTGACGGGATTGAATGTTGAACTTTTTAATGTTCTTATTGCTCGACGTTGGACCTGCTCCTAGCGCCTGGTCCAGGGGTCCTCAAACTACGGCCCTCGGGCCACATGCAAATACAAATATTGTATTTGTTCCCGTTTTGTTTTTTTACTTCAAAATAAAATATGTGCAGTGTGCATAGGAATTTGTTCATAGTTTTTTTTTTTAAAACTATAGTCCGGCCCTCCAATGATCTGAGGGACAGTGAACTGGCCCCTTGTTTAAAAAGTTTGAGGACCCCTGGCCTGGTCTGTCGAGTCAGCCTCGAGGTTGGACCGAAAAGGGTTAAAGTATTCTATTTTATGCTTTTACAATAGAACCTCAGTTCTCAAACTCAATTTGTTCCAGAAAGCTGACTGAAAAAGGAATCATTCCCCCCCATTAGAAATAATGTAAACTGAATTAATCTCTTCCAGACCCCCAAATGATTCCCTGTTTTTGTTTAATCTTTATTGTACACAGTACATGTCTAATATACTGTTTACTTTATAAATACTATAAATGCTTTAAAAATGAAAAGGACATTAAATATAAATGAAAATTTAACAAAAAGGAAATGAAATGTACACTAAAAATGAAAATTTGATCATAATAAGCAGCAATAAAAGCAAAAAAAAACATGAAAATATTCACAGCACAATTTCCTGAGATGTTACAATGTAAAGTTTAGTGGTAAACTGACTCATAATCGCGCATTCTCTCTTTTGTCGCCTGAGAGATGAATGACTGATCATACAGGTATCAGCATGAAAGAGTTGTCGGGTTGAGAAGTGAATTGTTCAAGATGGGAGATGTTTGAGAACTGAGGTTTGACTGTACTTATTAAAATACTAGAGGCCCAGTGCATGAAATTTGTGCACTCGGGGGGGGGGGGGGGGGGCGGGCAGATCCCTTAGCCTGGCCTGCACCCTCTCACAGTCTGGGAGTCCTTGGGGGATGTCCGGCAGTCGGACATCCTTAGTGCTTCCTCGGAGGTGGGAGAAGTTCCTGCCACCACCACTATGCTCGCCAGCTGTGAACCCGGCTTCTGGCTGAGCGGTGCTCCCCCTTTGGGAGTGCACTGACCACCAGGGGGCAGTGACGGCATTCAGCATATGCCCCCTGGTGGTCAGTGCGCGTCATAGCAACTGGTCATTCTGCCATTTGGTTGATTTGCTTATTAGCCTTTTATTATATAGAATTTTATACTTTACAGTATCTTTTTTATAACATTCACTTATCATACTAAAACACAGTACATCATTTTTTTATAGTCCTTAGTTGTTTTCCAAGTCATAGTATTTACTTTCCATTATGACAAAAGGTGTCAAGGAAAGGATGGATTAGTTCATTAAATCCTATATTATTCCAGAATGGGAATTAATAGATTATTGATCACAAAGTACAGAAATATTTCCAATGTTAACTAGACCGAATCACAATATTCTTCTGAACTTTAAAACACACACAGGTATGAGCTCCAGAATGTTACTTTTTCTCACTTTATCCCAGAATGTCACAAATTCATTTAATCACTATTAAAGTAAATTCATATGAATACATAGAAATTATGAATAATTTTTACAACTGACTCCTCTTCTCTTATTCCTCCAAAAGAATAAAACTTTATCAAGTTCCATCCTTGAGTTTTCACAAGCAGATAATTTATTTCCTTGTTTGCTAAGGAACCCATTTCCTTCCCCCTTTATTGAAGCTGTTGCTTGTGAAATATGAATATGCTGATCTGAAGAAACAAATTAAGCTAAAACTTTAAAACTCAAAAACAAATGGATAAGTGAGGAAAATTTCCTAATACACAAAGCCAAGTAGAACTGATGATTCATAATTGAATCATCTACCTTGCTGTATATTTTACAACATTTAAGAATGTCAGGCTCTAACCGGTTTGGCTCAGTGGATAGATAGAGCGTCGGGCTGCGGACTAAAGGATCCCAGGTTCGATTCTGGTCAAGGGCATGTACCTTGGTTGCGGGCACATCCCCAGTAGGGGGTGTGCAGGAGGCAGCTGAGCGATGTTTCTCTCTCATCGATGTGTCTAACTCTCTATCCCTATCCCTTCCTCTCTGTAAAAAAATCAAAAAAATATATTTAAAAAAAAGAAAAGAATGTCAGATTTCTTCAGGAAAAGGTATATAGACCAAATTTTATCAGTTAAAAAGCACTATTCTTGTTATGTGTATTCAAAAGCAAAAGAATGCTGAGGTAAAGAAGATGTAAGTCCTGGTGAAGATATGATTAAGCATATAATAACACTGTTCCAGGCGCTTTCTCTTTTGACACTTGATTTCCTTTATTGGCTATAACTTTTGCACAGATTTTAAGATCCTGAATAAAAACCATACAATTATGAAGGTAAGGCAATCTGAAAAAGAGGTTAAGAAAAATATCTGACATATATCCCTCCAAATTGCTAAATCCTATTCTATAAATATTCCCCCAGCACAGCGTATGTGAAACATTGCTATCTATCAGTACAGTACCTAGGGTTTTGAAGTTAGCAGTGAGTTATCCTTGGAAATTTAGTACAACCATGTAAGACAGGACAGAAAAATATTTAATACTTTAAATATTTTCAATTGTTCTTTGGGTCACAAAACATAATGAAGGTAAATAATTACCTTTTCTTCCAAAAATCTTATTCTTTTCTTTAGGAAAGAGTTCTCTTTTTCTGAATCCTTGAGTCGTTTTTTGATGTCTTCATATGCAGTGACAAGGGCAAAATGTGAAGCAACAGACTCATCTGAATATATTGAGACCGGAGTCACTGTATCTCTCCTATGGGCTTTTTCATGATTTAGAATGCAGATATCATCTTCTACCAGTGTATCCATGGCAGCTATTTAAAACAGTAAATATATATAATATAAATGTCTCACTGAATAAATGAACAGAAAAAGAAGGAATATTTAGAATAATGTGAATATTGAGGCAATGGTTCAAAATTCCTGTTTGTTTTAGAGGCAGTATAGTTTATGGTTAAGAGCATAGACTCTGAAACCAGACTGCGAAGGGTTTGAATCCAAGCTCTACTACTTAGTGTCTATGTGACTTTGGGCAAGTTGCTTAACCTCGCTGCCTCAGTTTCCTTAGTTATAAAGTATAAGAAATAATAGCAACTACTTCATAGAGTTTTTAAGAATATTAAAATAGTTGATATCTATAAATCACATAAAACCATAATCTCAGCTATTAGTAAGTTTTATAAAAAATTGTGAAACACCATTTTCAGTCAAAAAATAAACAATTTTAAACTCTTTATACCCATATATTTCTTCCTCATCAACATTTCCATTCTTAGATATAAACAGCAAGTTTATAGCCTCTCCAATTATAAATTTTCAAACTTTTAGTATAATTCATTACCTTATTATTATATATTTTAATGCATACTCCACTATATTCTTTCCATACCAGTAACTGATTATATTTGTTATACATTCAAAGTAGAAGACAAAGAAATTAACATTTGAGTGTCCACTATGTCCCAGTAACATGTACATTATTTTAATATTATCTTATTTAAATTCATCCATATAATTCTATGAAGCAGGCATCATCTACATTTGGTTAGAATTTGAAGGGTAAAGCAATTTGTTCAAAATTAAATCTAGTAGAACATTAGCTTTGTAACGGCAGAGGCTATGGCATGTTTTTTGCTTATCATTGTGTCCCCGACTCATCACTGTGTGGAAGATACTCGATTATTGAATGAAGAATGGTAGAGGTAGGATTCAAATCAAACTCTGAGTCTAAAACCTAAAAGAAGCCAATTACTTACTTAGTTAAAATATACTCGCTCTTTACATCTACGTTTGTTGTTAGATTCAGCATTACTTCCCCACCTGAGTTATGTTCCTGAAAAAACATGATGAAAGGAGAAATAGTAGCTGAAACCTTTTAAGATCTCATGGGAAAGACAAGGTAAGAGGGACTGTAAGCCATAAAAGAACCTAAAAAATCCTTTAAATTAAGACACCAAATACAGCATTCTAAATGAGGACTCTCAATGGTGTTTTATGTATCTTAGATTAGTAATTAATTGATGCTTGAAAAATGTTTTTATTTACCAGTCCTTGCTTGAGATAACATTTGATTGCTTACTAGTGTCAGTCACTGTTCTAAAAGTATTTTAAGTGAAGAAACTGATGTAGAAGAAATTTAAGTAATTTTCCATAGTAACACAGTAAATGGAGAGCTGAGATGTAAACACAGGTGCAGAATCAGTTTCACTATGCCTGCATTTTTATGGAGGTTTCATTACATAAGAGGCATAATCCAGCCCCTCTCCACTACCCTGAGGTCTAAACGTTCCAACCCTCTAATCAGATGGGTGGTTCTCCTGGCAGCCAGCCACCATCCTCAGGTGCTGTCCAAAAGTCATCTCATTAACATAAACCCAGTCCTGTTGGAAAGGGCTTGTTATACCCCTAAATAACAAGACACTCATTTCACTTTTATGGCTGTGATGTGATTTCAAAATTGAGGATGAGACCATGTAGAGGGGAGGTCAAACGTAGGTTTACATTCATGAGTATGTGAAACAGTTTATTCTTGTATTATTTTTAATTACTGTAGTATTTATTTGTATTACAACTGTAGAGCTACTTTTGTTCACTCCTGTATTATGACAAAAGATGCTCTCATAGTTTTTATCCCTCAGTAAATTCCAAGGGTTTTGAGAGCTGTGATATATGAGAAATATTATTTTGGTTACCCAAATGACCAAATATATTTCTTATAAAATCACATACTGCAATAATAATGGAGAAAGAAGGACACAATTTGCCAGATCAGGTGGATAGGAAACAGAACAGTAGTTCTTAAGGCTAGGGGAGGGACATAAAGAAAAAAATAGAATCAAACATTGTTAATCAGAATTATTTTAAAAAATCTTAAATTTCAGTCTTCACTACAGTTAACACTGAGAGGACCCTCAGTTGAGATATGCTACAAATGCTGGGTGCAACACACTAGAAAACAAAGAAATACCTGACACCAGACTGGTCTTTTTTCTAGGGATAAATATGATTATCTTCTCATATTTCATCATCATAATATCTACCATTAATTGCTCACTTACTGTATGCCAGGCTTCCACATGCATTTTTTTCTATTTAGTACTATTATTCTAATTTATATACAAAGTCTTGGAAACAAATACTTTAATAACAGATACATAACTAATCAGTGGCAAAGCTGGGATGTGAACCCAAATAAGCTTCCAAATTTATATCCTTTTAAAAAATTTTTATTGATTTTTTTTTTTTTTTTTTGAGAGAGAGAGAGAAAGGAACATTGACTTGTGGCTCCAGCGATCCATGCACTCATTGGCTGACTGCTGCTCTGACTAGGGATCAAATCCCCAACCCTGGCATATGGAGACAACATTCCAACCATGCTACCCAGCCAGGACCAAATTTAGGCTTTTCTTTTTTTAAATTTTTTTTTATTGATTTCAGAGAGGAAGGAGAGGGAGAGATAGAAACATCAATGAGAGAGAATCACTGATCGGCTGCCTCCTGCATGCCCCCTACTGGGGATCAAACCCGAAACCTGGGCATGTGCCCTTGACCAGAATTGAACCTGGGGCCCTTCAGTCCCCAGGCTGACACTCTATCCACTGAGCCAAGCCAGCTAGGGCCAATTTTATGCTCTTAATACAACATTCTGAGAGGAAACATAGCGTGGAATCTGATATTACCAACAATAATCTGGACAAGGCAGAGCTCAGTGGTAGGTAGAACTCTGGCCCAAGATTCAGAAATCTAGGTTCTAGTATACAATCTGATGCCTTGAGTATTACTTTACTTCCCCAGATCTAAATTTTCCCACCAATAAAATGATAGGGTTGAACTACATCACTAAGATGCCACCTTCCTAAATTGTGAAGGCAAAATTTTAATCTGAACATGGGATGGCAACCTAGAGATATAAGGGAATTCACATTTTTGCCAGGAACTGAGTAAAAGGTATGTAGTACTAGTCCACACCAAACTTGGCTAGAATGATGACTACCAGATAAGAAAACGGAGGCTCAGAGGTGAGGTAAATTTGCCTAAAATCACTGACAGTATGTGACAGGTAGGGTTTAAATAAAGGCCCATTTGTTACTTTCTTTTTTCTATTCTATATTACCTTTTTGTCTTCCTAAGTTTTTTTATTGTTAACAATAGTGAAGATGTCCTCCTCCCTTTGCCCACCTCCACCCAGCACCCCCACCCTCACACTATTGTCTGTGCCCATGGGCTATGTATATATATTCTTCAGCTAATCCCTTCACCTTCCTTTATCCAGTTTCCCTCCCACCCTCTAAACGTTGTCATTCTGTTCTGTTTATCTTGTTCATTAGATTCCACATATTAGTGAAATCAATGGTATTTGTCTTTCTCTGACTGGCTTACTTCACTTAGCATTTCCATCATGTTTCTACCTCTGAAAAGCCAGAATAGCCCTTCACAGAGTAGACAAGATACTATGGAGCAAGAATTAAGTCTTATAGAAGACCAACACTCCTTTCTCTATTTTAATGAATAATTAGAGGCAGGAATGGCCTAACTATTTTATAAAGGGGTTATAAGTGCCTTTTTTTTCAAGATACTGTCATTCTATCTATGTATCTCAGCACTCAAACACCCTATAACTCAGTGAGTGCCCCCAAATGTACTTAGCACCAGATATACAGTATGAAAAACTTCCTTCTCATTTTTATAACCCTCACTGATTTATCTCACTGTGTCAGTCTGAAATGAATTTGCATGCCCAGGAATCATAAGAATTTTTCAGGGTTAACATAGGTATAAAGAGCAGTTTACTTCTTTTCATTCCTTTCATAAAATAATACATCTCAATGTAATTGAGCACGTATGTAGTTCACTAAATGTTACTAGTGTTAGCAATGAGTATTCTCTAATAGCGGTATGACAACTATAATCCAGAATATAAATACCACATTGGCTCTGTTCATGAATTATGGAAAATGTCACATTTTATTAATCATGACAGCTTCTGTGTTAGTAATTAATATTTACCAAGTGTTTATAGTATGTCAAGCAATACGCTTTGCCTTTGAGGGAAACTGTCTTGTTTATTTTTAACGATTCATTAAATCTACATTAAGACCTCTGAAGAGGGCAAGAAATCCCTCTTATCACCAGTGGAGCAACTGAGAAAGACAAAAGTAGAAAGTGTGGGAGCCAGAAATGGAAATCAACCAGTTGACTCCAGAGCCAGCAAAACTCGTAGAAACTTTGCTTTGGTACCTTGGAGAGTAATCCTTAATACCACTGGAGAGGCAGAGAAAATGGAGAGATTTAATCTCTTACCCAGCGGCACAAACAGAAAAATCAGCACGCAGATCCTCAGTGAATGTTCTGACTTAATCCAGTGGATTTCCCATGACACTATACTGTCTCTTTAAATTAAAACTTTACATTTGTACACAACTCCCGATTTTAGAAACAACAGCGCATTAAAACTTTATAATAACCCTGTGAGGGATGCACAGCTCCTCGTTTACACATGCTTGTAGTGAGTGATCACAACAGGTTGGGAAACTCGATATGGCATGTTTAGAGAACTGGAATTTAAATTATGCCGCGAGATCTTGCTCAATCCAATTTAAAATTACAAAAACAAAATAGCGTCTTCCACGTTTAAGAGGCACGGGTCAATTCCAATCCTCGTACGTCACTGTCTTTTATCATCTTAGCATTTTTCTAACAACACATCCCGGAGCGATCTTTGTTTTCCTCTGTTCTGCAGTTTTCGCGAGTCTCTGGTTTGAGTTCCCTGACTGCAGGGCCGCGGTCTCTGCCTACCTTGCAAGTTGCAGTCACTCAGCAAAAGGTCGCAGACCGTACAACGCACAGGGGAGACACTGGCGAAACGAAGAACACCTACTGCCGGCCTCGACAATGTGCAGGGGTGAAGTCCACTGCTCGGGCGCCCCAGGCAGTACCGCCCTAGTCACGCGTCCCTCTTACGTTTAGACATAAAAGCAGTCTCCATGAATGAAATAAAACCGAAGACGTTCCCGTAAGTCAGAGTCCGGAACGAAAATAAGGAGAAGTAAAGCGAAGGACCAGGATGGGCCTGGAACAGCGCGGGTGCGAGGCTGGCAGGGGGCAGGGATGCCCAGGCGTGGGCTGCTCCCGGCCACAGAAAGGACCTGCCTCCGGGACGGCCACCGCGGCGGCCGTTGGTGCCGGCACTGCCCGCAACCCTCCCCCGGCCACAGCCCGTCACTCACCCCTAAGTCAGGCTACGCAGCGCCGCGGAGTTTCGATTCCCCAGCGTTCGGAAACGGGTCGCCAGGGGTCACCACGGGCTTCCGGTTTCCTCGAAGACACCGCCGCTTCCCCGGCGAAGGCCGCCCCTCCGGGTACACCGCGAAGGGCTTCCCATTGCTTTGGCCTCGGCTGCACCAGGACCGACCAGTGGGCTGGGGCCTGGAGGATCGGGAAGGAGTGGCCAGCCGGGGCAGGAGGGGCCGAGGCGCCGCCGGGAGCAGGCCCGTTACCCAGCAACACACGCGCGCGAGGCCCAGGACCGCGGGCGCTGGTCCCCTCAGCGCCCACTCCGGCCGCCCCGCGGCAGGGAAACGCGGCCGAGAGGGGCTGGCGGCGAGCAGCACCCGGCCGGAAGGGGGCTGCCGCGGTCCGCGCGCTCGGCGCTGGGGCCACGCCAGCAAACCGGAAGTCAGGCCCCACGGAGCCGGTGCTTGGAGGGGTGGGGAGAGGAGGAGGTGGGCGTGGCGTACTACGTATCCCGTGAGTCTCCGCGGCGGGCCGGGGCGGGCGGCGGCGACGCGAGGAGGGGAGGCGGGGCTGAAGAGCTGGGTAAGAGCGTTGTTCTCGGCTGCGAGGGGTGCGCGGGACCTCAACGGTGGTCCTCTAGCGCGTCCTTTTCACTTAGCGTCCAGTTGGGGGTCCCCGGGCGTGTGCGCTGAGTGTTCGCTCCGCTTGGCAGCGCCCTCACGAGCTGACCGCGCTGTCGCCTCGCGAAGGCTGGGAAACCTGGAACCACGCGCGCGTGGAGAGTGCGGGTGGCGGACGGGGAGTCGGGGGGCGCGCGGGGAGCCGTTCACCCCTCTGCTTCCTGGGCGCTGACTCGAACCCTTGGGCGATCATTTGAAGCAGACTCGGCGCTGAGCGTCCCATAGTTACTCCGCACACTGCTGTCTTTCAAAAGATGAAATTGGTTGAATTTAGGACAAAGCTTTGGGATTTGGGATTGTACTAGCTGCCCTGGAATTGCTACCACCTTTGTTTTTTCCTGGATGACATGCTTGAGCTGTGGAGTGAGGGCTCATTGAAGTTATATTGGGGGGTCGCAGCCAGTGGAGCCCCTCAAGCTCAAGGGCTGTTTCGGTTTAAAGCAGCGGTTCTCAACCTGTGGGTCGCGAACAATGAAAATACATCCTGCATATCAGATATTTATATTACGGTTCATAACAGTAGCAAAATTACAGTTATGAAGTAGCAACAAAAATAATTTTATGGTTGGGGGTCACCACAACATGAGGAACTGTATTAAAGGGTCGTGACATTAGGAAGGTTGAGAACCACTGGTTTGAAGGAATAAACAAGAAAATGGTAATTACAGGCAGGTTTCCCTCATTAGCTGCCAACTGGCAGCAGTGCCCTCACCTAGTGTTTTGGCCACTGGGGGCTTAAATGTTGTTACAGGTGTGTGTGCTGTTGGCGGTATTTTTGCATCGCCTTTTAATTCATCAGCCCAACTGTCAGCTCATCCAAGCACGGACTCACCTGTAGGCTTCTGAAAAATGCACAGCTTTTAGGAATAACGACCACTACTTAGTTACATGGCGTGTTCAAAATATTTAAATATCTGTATTCCTGTATTCATCTAGAAAGTCCATTCGCTTCCGTGTGTTGGGCCGGGGCATGGAAGAGACCAGTGGTTTTAACATAGTGGACAAGAATCCTGTTCATTTGCTTCGATAATGTGCCGTTCAAATTTAATAGTTAATTTCTGAAGTTCATCCATAGCCAATCAGGGCAGCGGAAGGGGGGAAAAATTAAAAACCAAGCGGTATGGTTTAGTTAGTAAAATATTGAAGAATGTTAACAAAATAGGAGTAAGTAAAGAATATAAGTTTAGCTTCAAAACTAAAATTATAGTTTTAGTGTAGACATTTAATCACATGGGGAAATGTTTATAATGCTGTTAAAGCAAATTGTCAGGTTCTGTTCAAGATTACAGACAGATATATTTCTATCTTTTCCTATTAAAACTACAATTACAAAGTAAAGAAAAGAAAATATGCACATAACAGAAAAGGAGAGGGTTGGAAAATAATCAGCGAACGGATTTCAGCAGATATCATGAGAGGAACTGGGTATGAGCATGTTATCAAAGGGAGCTCAGGAGCTTTGGCACAGAGCAGGCTGGACAGGTATCCATCATGGAGGTAGGACTTTTGCCTTTTCATTGTAGGTAGAAGAGCTCCTTTCAACATTTCTTATAAGGCAGGTCTACTGGTAGTGAACTTCTTTCCACTTTTGTTTGAGAAAGCTTTTATATCTCCTTCATAGATGAACGATAACTTTGCTGGATAGAATATTCCTGGCTGGAAATTTTTATCTTTTAGTGTTTTGAATATGTCAATTCACTCTTTCTTGGACAATAGAGTTTTTGCTGAGAAATCTGCTGATAGCCTATTGCAGGGGTTCTCAACCTTCTGGCCTTATAAATACAGTTCCTCATGTTGTGACCCAACCATAAAATTATTTTCGTTGCTACTTCATAACTGTAATGCTGCTACTGTTATGAATCGTAATGTAAATATCTGATATACAGGATAGTCTTAGGCGACCCCTGTGAAAGGGTCATTCGACTGCCAAAGGGGTCGCGACCCACAGGTTGAGAACCATTGATAAAGGAAGTGGTAAACTTAATTAAAGACTATTCTTCCACAACATTCTGTCTTTAAGCAAATGAGCTATGTGACTTCCAAGCTAATATCCTATACTAATAAAAGACAAACATGCAAATTGACTGTACTTTTGCTATGCCTTAAGCCATGCCCACCAGCCAATCAGAGCGACTATATGCAAATTAACCCAACCAAAATGGCAGCCGGCAGCCACAGAGCTGGAGCGAGCAGGAGGCTTGCTTGCTCCAGTGATGGAGGAAACCAAGGTTCCCTGCCTGCCACGGCCTGGCTCTGAGCTCCACTGAAAACAACGAAGTTTCAATTATAGAAGGTAAATAAACCCCAGATACCTGCTTTCAGCCAGCCGTGGCCACGGAGCTGGAGCAAGCAGGAGCTGGCTCTGAGTTCCACTGAAAGCAAGAAAGTTTCAATTATAGAAGGTAAATAAATCCCAGAATAAAAAAAAAGATAAAAAGGAGAGGCTGGGAGCTTACGTCGCCAGGGTGCTTGGCCAGCCTGAAAACGGCCCTCAGTCCCTCACCCAGACTGGCCAGGCACCCCCATGGGGACCCCTCACCCTAAAGGGGGTGTGGCCAGCCTGAAAACAGCCATCAGCCCCTCACCCAGGCTGGCCAAACCTCCATGGGGTGAGGGTCCCCACTGGGGTGGACATCCTCCAAGGGGTCCCACACTGCAAGAGGGCATAGGCTGGGCTGAGGGACCCCTCCCTCCCCCCCCCGAGTGCACAAATTTTTGTGCACCGGGCCTCTAGTAGATTACATAAAGGTCAATTGAGAATGGCCACATGTAAGGAAGAAATAACTAAACAAGCCTGAAATTAATATTCTCCTTGTTCAACCTATGGATATAATTCTAGACCGCTTATGGCACTATTACATTTGGTTGACAGTCTGAAGAGCTTAATTTTAATTATCTTTGTTGGATCAGTTATTTTCAATATACTGAGTAAGCTGGATACTCACAACCATCTGATATAGACCTAAAATATATAGATTGATTACTAAGTTTTGAAGTTGGCATTTAGCACAGTTAATCCGATTTCTAATTATAAATGTTTCCCTTGAAAAATTGTAAAGCAGAAGAATATAGTTGCTGCAAAAGATATCAGCCTTTCAGTATGGAAATGAATTGTTTCTTTTCATTCTAATTTGATTGCTGATATTAGAAGAAAACCATCAGTTATCTACATTATTAAAACAAAAATAATATTTATTAAGCATCTTGGAGCATTTATTAAGCTATAAACTATCCAGCAATATCTGCATAAACTAATCTCTGAATGATAAAGATAAATATGATTTTGCACTGATAATGGGCTCTTAATAAATTTCTGTTGAATCATTAAATATGGTCTACAGTTGACATAAAGGCACTGTTAATTAGATAAATGAAAGAACAGTCAATGTTAAATTTATATCATAGAGAAGATTAAGGATAAATGCATTTCAAAGCTTAAAATACAAATTAAGTTGTGCACTGGAGAAAAATCATGAAGGTAAGACAAAATAATTAGAGTGCTTTCATTTTGCATTGGTTTCTGCATATTTTAATTTTTTAATGTAACTACAACTATAACTCACTTTAAAGCAGTCTAGCAATGAAGTAAAACATTTATTATTGGTCTTTAGTGTACCAGGCACTGAAATGGGTTTTTTTCATATGCTGTTTCATCATTAAAATTAATATTTCATCCTATAAATTGTTATTACCTTCATCATGTACACATGATAAAATTATGTTCAGATCATTTAACTGGCTTGCCTTCACTTAAAAATATCATAGGAAATGGAGCCAGAATTTAAATCCAGAACTACAGTTATTCAATTGATACAGCCATCCTCATTGCTACATGTTTTGAGTATCAACACTGGTTAGGTCAGTCTAACTCTGAGGTCCATATTATTTCAATTATTTCATAATATTATAAATATTCAATGCTCCTCTTTGGCAAGTATTCTTTAGATGCTAACACGATAGAAATTAACCTTCCCATAAGTGGATTTTCATGATGTGATAAATGGTATGCAGAGGGTGTAGAGACTGCTGGGGCACATAGTAGGGACATTGACTCCTACTTAATCATTTTTCAGGTTGGCTTAGACATCACTTCTCCTAAGTAGCCTGATAAACCCTTGGCCTATTGGAAAGTCTCAGGTGTGCTTAATGTGCTTCCACAGCATTTTGTAGTTGTCTCATAATATTACTTAATATTACTTGAGGAGAGGGATCTTATCTTTGCCTGGGCTCATGTCAAACCCTCAAGAAGTATTTATTTTAAAAAATATACATTGTTATTAATTTCACAGAGGAAGGGAGAGGGTGAGAGAAATAGAAACATCAATGAGGAGAGAAAATCACTGATTGGCTGCCTCCTGCATGCTCCACACTGGGGATCAAGCCGGCAACTCCGGGCATGTGCCCTGACCAGGACTGGAACCGTGGCCTCAATCACTAAATCATGCCAGCTTGGCAATCAAGAAATCAACCTTCCTTCCTTCCTTCCTTCCTTCCTTCCTTCCTTCCTTCCTTCCTTCCTTCCTTCCTTCCTTCCTTCCTTCCTTCCTTCCTTCCTCATAATGGTCTGAAACTGCAGCAAATAAATGAGAACAGTTTTAGGTAAGCTTTTAGCTATTGACGTGAAAAGGGATGGATATTTTCTTGTAATGTAGGAGGAAAGTTTATCTTTTGAGAATGAGGAAGATAGCTGGATATTTATAAAGGTTTCAAATAATCACTAAGGATGCAAGAGGAAAAAGAGAATATGAGTGTGGAATGGCTGCTTTTGGAAGACTATTTCTAGAAGAAAAGATGTTTAGTTTTACAAGCCAAAGACATACTGAAGTAGAGAGGGTTGCTGTATTTGCAGAGCTAGGTTCTCCAGTTCTCGGTTTAGTGACAGTAAATGATGAAGTGACTTTCAGAGCTGTTTGCAGTTACGTGAGACTCCAGAAGACTTTCACAGTGGCTGAGTGCTACTTGTGAAAAGAAAGAAAAAGCTGCTGGCAGGATAAAATAAAATCAAAACAAAAAACTGGAATCATGTGGTAGATACAAGGACAGGGCCCAGCCTGAACTCTCTGTATTGACACCAAAGAAAGTGAAAAGTTTATCTGGAAACAGGATAAAGAAGCAACCAGATCAGTGAACTGTGAGAAGAATGTCAGCCTCCGGATTCTGATGCCCATGGTGCCACCTCAAGTACTTCTCTAGCCCCATCTCCTGTTGCAGTTACCAGTCAGATGATGGCTCTCATGCAGATGGCTTCCGGTTCTAATAAGAACACCTGTCTTTTTCATTTTAACCTCACATGTTGGAAAAGGCAGGAAATAAGTTGTGGGTTTATCTATAAAAGACAATTTGGGGAAATCCCTTTAAACCTTGCTGCAGCAATAAGAAAGCAGTGTCTGAGAAGCTGAAGGAACAGCGGCCAGAGCCTCTAACCATTTCCACTGAAGAGTGGTGCCTGAGGTTTATGTAGAAGAGGAACCAAATTTCGGAAAAGTGGTTGTATTAGTTCACCAAAGCTACCATAACAGAATAATACAGACTAAGTGGTTTAAGCAGCAGAAATTTATTTTCTCACAGTTCTGGAGGCTGGAAGTCAAAGCAAGGTGTCCTTAGGGTTGGCTCTGTCTGATATCCTTGAGTTAAGGATCTGTTCCAGGCCTCTCTCCTTGGCTTATAGATGGTTGTCTTGCACCTGGGTCTTCACATCATCTTCCGTCTGCAGGTTTCTGTATCCAAATTTTCTCCTCAGATAAGGACACAAGTGATACTGAATTAAAACCCGCCCTGATGACTTCATTTTAATTTAATTACCTCTTTAGATACCCTTTCTCCAAATACAGTTAAATTCTGAGGTACTGGGGTTTAGGACTTCAACATATAAAATTTGGGGGTGGGTGGGGATATAATTCATCCCTTAACAGTGGCTTTCCCATTTTTGACTTTTGCTGTTTTCCAAAAGGCAATTTCTAGAATGGTTTTGAATTGGTGGTTCTTTTCTCCATTTCTACAAACTCTGAAGCCAGAGTTAAGTACTGTATCTAGCTTACTAAAATAGAAACCAGTTTAATAGTTAAGATACTGAGAATTTCATAGGTAAGTTAAATGCTGCTATAAAGTGTTATAAAGTCTTTAAATCCCCTTCTAATGAATTAAATCAAGGGAATTTCAGGGGACAGAGATAAGATTAATTGTATGATAAACTCTATGTAGTTTTATCCTTCTATATTGAAAAGTAGTGGTTGAGGCATTTTTAAATGATTATTGCCTATACTTGTTTTTCCTGATAAATATAAATTTGTAGTAACTTGGTCACATAGGCTTGTCACTGGAAGTATTAATAATTTTGAATTAAGGTTTTGGCAAGGTTCTAATCACTCAAACCTTTACTAGTGAAATATACAGGACAGACTAAGCTTTCTAGTGTCAGTACCTTGAAGAAAGTAATTCCTAAATATACATAGAGGTAACTTGACTATCTGTGTTGCATCCTGTGTTACCTCCCTCTGTGTTAATATTTGATAAGGTATTTAATTTATATGAGACTTCTAAAGCAGAACCAAAGCTCCTCTTTGGGAAAACTCACACTTTTAAGATAAGGGATCTTGTAGGAATATACCAAAGTACTACCATGTAGTAGCTAATACATTCTATTAAAATGTTACACTATATGAAAAATAAAGTATGTAGGTCATCATGATAACAGCACAAAGGTTAATGCTTCTTGGGGTACATTTCTTAGAGGTTTTACCACATATGTAAATAGTTGGCTTTTATTTATATTGTATGGCTGATGATTTCACTGAAAACCTGCACAATTCAGTTTCAGCTCTGGATTCAATTGACCGTTGTGAAGTATTTATACAGTGGGCATTTGGTTTGTTTTAACCTATTGGGATTTTTTTTTTCATTTCATAATAAATAAAATTTCTGGAAGAAAGAGGTGTGTATTAATGCTGAGCGGGTTGGTTTTGGGATGGATCTTTTAGTCAGGCTTTTGAAATATTGCGATGTTAAGTGATTAGTGAATCCTGAGTGTGACGCTCTTTAGTTCTAAACTCTTTATTAAAAACCTCTCTCATTTGAGCCCAAACCAATGTATTGTCATTGTCACTTTTCTAAAAGTTCAGGAAGGAAACATCACCAGTTCAGAGTTTTTATAATAAGAAAAAAACATTTTGCCTACCTTATTAAAATGTGACTCAGTGCTGATTTTTAAAATGGCTTCTAAAACTTGGATAGTATAGCAGTAAGCAATGAATCATTTTTATGGATATCCTGTAATTTTATAGTTTTAGTCTAAAATTAAAATTCTATACTTCTTCCTTTTGGAAAAAACCTACTTACCACATGCCACCATATACACAAAGTGAGTTGGGTGGGATCTCTCCTTAGACTTTGATATGTATAAGAGTCTTAGTCATTATCATCTCTCTCATGAGCCTTATTTGAATATTACTTTGTACATTTTGGCTAGTATTGATGATATATTCTATCATCAATTCTATATTCTATACTACAATATGGATTATCTCTATGTCTGTATTTCTTTTTTACTATACCCACTCAAAGTTTTCTTTTCTACCTCCCCCCTTTCTTTGGTCAAGGAATGTATTACGTAGTCATATACTTTGTATTAATATATTTGAAATCACAAGTCTGTTTCATGCTTTTATGTTGTTAGATTCCGATTATCAGACTTTTACTAGGATATTAAATAGATTTAGTCTTATTACAAAATTTAAAGACTGTAAACAAAAGCAACCTTGAGGCTTCCCTGCTTTCCTGAAGTTCTTCTACTGAGTACATTCACCTCATACTTTAGGTATTTCTGAATATTGATCCAAGTGTCTGTATATTGAAAATATTTCATCCTTGTCTATTTCTTGCCTTTCAACTTATTTTATGGAGTTTTTATAGTTTATTAGTAACCCTGTGCACGAATCCGTGCGCCAGTAGCCTGCTGCCACCTTCCAGTAGCTTTCCACCTGCTGCCCCACCCTGCTGTATCTCCCCTTACCACCCCCTCCCCCCTCTCATAACCCTGCCCCCTCCTGTAGCTCTCTGCTGCCTGCTTGTAGCTCGCTGCCCCACCCTCCTGCTGATCCATGATCCGGTAGTTACGCAGTCGGTCATTACGCTTCATGGCATAACGACCATTTGCATATTATATTTTTATTATATAGGATTTGCACAGAATCTCAACGTGTTTATCAATTTTTTATGACTTTTGTGTTTTACATACAAATACATTTTTATTTCAGTGTTATTTTATATTTTTTTTACATTATTATTTAGTCACTGAAGTTTTTTTTATATAAATGGTGCGAGATTGAAATTTTATTTTTTATTGTAAAAATCATGAATGACTCTTGATTTTCTCACATGCTTTTGGGGCAGCAAATGTTAATATTATATGGTTTTCCTTGTTTAATCTGTAATGTGGCATGTCATGCAAACAGTGCAGGTGGCCAAGCAGCATACCTTTCAGCCCTGCTGGAGCAGCATTTCTCAGAGATAGTCACAGACAGGGATCCGTAGCTCAGTGGATGAATCTCTTTTGCCTCATTCCACCTGAATCAAAACATAGAGATCTAATAAGGTCTATGACAAACTTCATTGTAGAAGGACGTTGACCATAAGCTATGGAGCTTTTAATGAATATTAGAGAAACACCAGCTACTTCCTTAGCATGATCAGGGACCGGAATACAATCTATCCTATATAATAAAAGGCTAATATGCAAATCAACCGAATAGCAGAATGACCAGTCACTATGATGTGCACTGACCACCAGGGGGCAGACGCTCAATGAAGGAGCTGCCCTCAGTGGTCAGTATACTCCCATAGGGGGAGCGCCGCTCAGCCAGAAGTCAGGCTCACGGCAGATGAGCGCAGTGGTGGTGGCGGGAGCCTTTCTCGCTTCCGTGGCAGTACTAAGGATGTCCAACTGATGACTTAGGTGGGCCTAAGCCATCAGTTGGACATCCCCCAAGGGCTCCCGGACTGTGAGAGGGCGCAGGCCAGGCTGAGGGACCCCCTCCCCCCGAGTGCATGAATTTCGTGCACTGGGGCTCTAGTATCCTATCTAATAATAGACAAACATGGTAATTAACCATACCTCCGACACGCTTCCCATTGGCTAATCAGGGCGTTATGCAAATTAGCTGCCAACCAAGATGATGGCCGGCAGCCAGGCAGCTGAAGCGAACAGGAGGCTTGCTTGCTCCAGTGAAGGAGGAAGCCAAGGTTCCCCGCCTGCCACTGCTGTGCTCAGCTTGCACTCTAAGAAACAATGTTGAAATTATAGAACCCAAACAAACCCAGATCCCTGCTTTCAGCAGCGGAGGCCTCAAGCTGGAGCCGAGCCTCAGAGCTAAAGCTGGCTCTCAGCTCCAGTGACAGCCATAGGAGGTAAATAAATCCCAGAAGAAAAAAAGAAAAAAAGGAGAGGTTGGGAGCTTCAGTCACCCGCCAGCCTGAAAACGGCCCTCAGCCCCTCACCCAGACTGGCCAGGCACCCAAGCAGGACCCCCACCCTGAAGCAACAAGATGGCGGCTAATTTGTATAGGGAAGGCGGGCGGTAGCGCTTGAGGCTGTCAGTGGTCTGGGACCCAGATCCGTGACCTGGTGGGAGGGGCACAGTGCTTGAGGCTGTCCATGGGACCAAGACACGGATCTGTGACCATGCCGGGCGGGGGGCAGCGCTTGAGGTTGTCCGCGGTCCTGGGACCTGGATCTGTGACCCTTCCCAGCGAGGCAGCAGCTCGCACAGGGGTGGATCGGCCGGGGTTGGGCAGGGCAGGACGCCAGGCTTCCACCCAGCCCCAGTCACTCTGGGCAGGTGAGCAGCGCAGAGAGCCTCTGGACAGGGGAGGCAGGCTGGCGGAGGGCGGCCTGTACTCCCCACATGGCGGTGATGACAGCTGTGAGTGCGCCAAGTGGAGCCTGCAGGCTGAGCTGAAGTAGCACCTGCAGGCCATCAGCGCCCAGGAGTGGCTGCGCAAGTCCCGCCTCCTGGCCCAGAAGGTGCAGGATCACAGGGACAGCCACCATGGCGGGCCAGACTGACGTCCTCCTGACCGCACCATGGGGGTTTGCGGATCTGCAAAGCCAGAGGCCTCCGGTGTGCACATCCCCCACTGGCGTGCGAACATCCCCCAGCACACTGTCACCCTCCCATGCCTGCAACAGTTGCAAACCAAGGCATGCACAAGTTCCCCCCACCGCACTTCTATCAACCCAGCATGCCTAACACCCCCGTAGTATGTGCACACATCCCCTCTGCTGCGCTCCCGTCTTTTGGAGAGTGTCTGGGTGTTCTGGGTGATGAGGGTGGGCGCCTGTGAGATGACAGTGAGAGGGCGGAGTGGTGATGCCCTGTTCCCACGGAGGCCATTGCAGCTAGGAGATCACCTCTTGGGGGTTAATGCAGGTGCTGAGGCAGGAGCAGGTGCAGATAGACACACCTGATGGGCACGGGCAGCCCTCGCTGAGGTGCCTTCGGTCAGCGTTCAAGATCAAGAACCCAGAGGCTGAGAGGAATTCCGTCCTCTCAGTGAAACAGTGGGACAGTCGGGGTGACTGTAGAGGAGGAATGTGCACTTTGGGTGCCAGCACCCATGAGCGAAGGCTGCCCTGACTGAGCCTCGCTTGCTTGGGGCCTAGCGCACTCCTGCCGGGCAGTGGGTGACAGGACATGCTTTTCCGAATTAATGAGAGAAAACGTTGATTCTCCTGCTGCCCATGAAGGTGGAAAGTGAGTGGGGAGACATGTGGGGAGTGAGCAAGGTTCCCTGTCTGGGGGTTCCAAATCTACTGTTGGTTTCTTTAACCGCTGACTAGAGATATACAGGGTGTCCCCCCAAAATGTATACACACTTTGAATACCTACTAATTCCAATGGTTTTAAGCATAAGAAAGAAACAACAATGGAGCTGTTATCTGTTAAAAGTGTGGGCACAAACAGGTAGTTGGACATTCCCTGAGGGGTCTCAGATTGGAGAGGATGAAGGCCAGACTGAGGGGCCCTCCCCCCCCCCCAGTGCACGAATTTTGTGCACCGGGCTACTAGTGTATATCTACACTAATAAAAGAGAAAAATGGTAATTGGCGTATGGCGCTACGCTTTTCATTGGCTAATCAGGGCTATATGCAAATTAACTGCCAACTAAGATGGCAGTTAACTGCCAACAAAGATGGCGGCTAATTTGCATATGTAGGCACAATGCAGGGAGGCGAAAGGGAAAGCAGGAAGAAACCCCCTGCCACTGACAGTGATCGGAAACCCGGGGGGAGCTAAGAGGTGGGGGGCAGGGCAAAGGCGGCTCTGGGGCCGCCTTTGCCCTGCCCCCCAGCCATGATCAGAGAATCAGGCGCCTTTGCCACCCTGGCCAGTGATAGCAGGAAGTAGGGGTGGAGCCAGCGATGGGAGCTGGACACGGTCGAAGCTGGCAGTCCCGGGAGCTAGGGGTCCCTTGCCTGGGCCTAAGCAGAGCCCACGATCGTGGGGCTGCTGCCACTGCGGGTCCCCACTGCCCGGGCCGGTCACCTAAACCAGAGGCGTTAGGCCTGGGCAGGGGAGGAGCCTGCAACTGCGGGGAGCTGGGGGTCCCCTGCCCAGGCCTAATGCTTCGGCCAGAGGCGTTAGGCCTGGGCAGGGGCAGAGCGGGAGATCGCGGGGAGCTGGGAGTCCCCTGCCCAGGCCTAATGCCTTAGCCAGAGGCGTTAGGCCTGGGCAGGGGCAGAGCGGGAGATCGCGGGGAGCTGGGAGTCCCCTGCCCAGGCCTGACACCTCTGCTGGAGGCCTCAGGCCTGGTCAAGGGGCCGATCCGGTAATTGGTGATCGGAGGGTGATGAGGGTCAACTCCTCTGGCCGAGGCATCAGGCCTGGGTGGGGGGCAGAGCTGGGGATTGGAGGGATATGATGGTCCCCTTGCCCAGGCCTGAAGCCTGGGTCAGAGGCGTCAGGCTTGGGCGGAGGGTGGAGCAAGCGATCAGAGGGAGATGGGGGTCCCCTGCCCAGGCATGATTCCTGGGCCAGAGGCCTCAGGCCTGGGCGGGGGTCAGAGCCAGTGATCGGGGGGAGATGGGGGTCCCCTGTCCAAGCCTGACACCTCTGGCGGAGGCGTCAGGCCTGGGCAAGGGGCCGATCCTGCGATTGGAGGGTGATGGGGGTCAACGCCTGAGGGCTCCCAGTATGTGAGAGGGGGCAGGCTGGGCTGAGGGACACCCCCCCACACACACACCCAGTGCACGAATTTCGTGCACCGGGCCCCTAGTATATATATAAAAGCCTAACTGACCATTATGATCAGACAGCTGGACGACCAGCTGGTAACTATGAAGTGCACTGACCACCAGGGGGCAGATGCTCAGTGCAGGAGCTGCCCCCTCATGGTCAGTGTGCTCCCACAGCCAACTTCCTGCGGCCAGCCAAGCTCCCACGGGTCCCTCCCCCTCAGCCAGCCCCAATTGGGACTAGGACTGGGCGAGACAGCCCTGATCACAGGCCAGACCAAGGGACCCCACTCATGCACGAATTCGTGTACCAGGCCTCTAGTAGTAATATAATGTGGCAGAACTTTGATTCTAGCACAATTCTGATAGCATGGCATTCAAGGTTGATTGGCAGTCCCAGCCCAACTAAAATCTAAGCCTTGTGAGTACAGTTAGCTTCAAGATGTTGGTTGTTAGTAGTGGGATTGCAACATGGTAAGCCATATCAGTATACATGATTGGGCTAGCACCAACCCCCTGGCTGGCATGATGGGAGCTGGAGGTGGCATTGAGATCCAAATGTTGTTGGCCAGAATTGATGGCCACAGTTCATTTCCATGGAGCTTTGTGGGACATCACATTTGTGAGGCCATCTTTCAGGGGACCAGTCTTGGACACATTAATTACTTCTCATTGAATATTTGTCCATGACTAATTTTTCTCTAACAGATCTGATTCATTTCACAGATCTTACCTGCTTTAAGTAGGGTTTTTACAAGTTGACTTTTTAAAATGAGAACCCGGAGGCTGAGAGGAATTCCATCCTCTCAGTGAAACAGTGGGACATTGAATATTTGTCCATGATTAATTTTTCTCTAACAGATCTGATTCATTTCACAGATCTTACCTGCTTAAATTTCCTTTTGAGTTAAATATATACAAGGTATCCTCTAGTAATTTAAAATTTGTAAAGCCCTGTAGTTATATATCTAACTAGAGGCCCAGCACATGAAATTCGTGCACGGGTACAGTCCCTAGGCCTGCCCTGCAATCAGGGCCATCTTCCCCAGCTGCCCGCAGCCGGCCCTGCCCCCCGCTGCCACCCACCCCCGGTTCCCCGTTTGCCATTGGGTGATCGGTGCTTGACGACCGGGGAAAGGGACCAAGAAATAGTGAGTCTCATAGTGACTGGTCCAGTGATTGTTCTGCTATTAGGGTCAATTTGCATATTACCTTTTTATTACATAGGATATAATTTATTCCTGAATTTTTTCTTTTTAAGGAACCAGCTTTTGGTTTTACTGATTGTTATATACCAAAAATTATGTACACCTAAATTCATATGTTGAATAGTGTAAGAGAATTCCAAATAATTCTTTATCATTTTAAAATTGTAAATATATTGTTTTTAAACTTTGCTAGGTTGATATATGACTTCTTCGGATTCATCCCAGTGGAACCCCTATTTCTTTTTGCTATTATAGACCTCACCTTTCTTCTTTGTAGTATTTTTTATCCTTCATAAAATCTTTCTGAGAATAATTTTTTAAAATTCCCCCTCTGGGAGTACTGCAAAACTTTCAAACTTGACTGTCCTTGGTACAGATGCATTTTTATTTCTATTACTATTCACTATTATATTTATTTTTTTAAAAAGCATCCTTACAACCTCTCTATGAAATAATAATTTTTTAAAAAATATATTTTATTGATTTTTTACAGAGAGGAAGGGAGAGGGATAGAGAGTTAGAAACATCAATGAGAGAGAAACCTCAATCAGCTGCCTCCTGCACACCCTCCACCAGGGATGTGCTTGCAACCAAGGTACATGTCCTTGAGCAGAATCGAACCTGGGACCCTTGAGTCCACAGGCTGATGCTCTATCCACTGAGCCAAATCGGTTATGGCTGATATAATAATTTTGCAGATAAAATTACAAGAGTTTAAATGACTCTCAAAGTTATATAGCCAATAATTGGAAGAATATGGCCTACTCTTAGACTTCCCTATTTTCAGAGCTGATAACATTAGATTTGGGTGGTTAGGTGGGAAGGTCAGTGAAACAGTCTGCTAACATTTGCCAAAGGGAATTTATATCTGCTATCATTAATTGTTTTGAAGATTGTGATAAAAGCATCTTTCATGAGAGATACTGGAAGACATCAGTCTGAAGGCTCCAGATGGAGATTGAAGGTGATGAAGAGTGCCACATTTTAATGACTGGCAAGAAATACACCTTGTAGACTAATATGATTTCCTACCTAAGGGAGATAACATATGAACCAAAGACAGAATAAACACTGAAAACCAACATTTACTGCAAAGAAAATAAAGTTTAGTAAGTCTTCAGAGCTAACAAGACTAACAGTGATGAAAGGGGGGCTGGTGAAATTTAAACTCTGATATGTGGCTAAAAAGAACATAGAGGAGCTGATAATCCAGCACAGGGAGTAGAGATTTTTGAAGAAAAACAGCCAGAATGCATCAATCGTGAACCATTAAAGCAGGACAACTTTTTAGAGGTCATCTAGCTCTACTCTCCTTACTTTACAGATGGGGACACTGAGGCAGTCTGAAGATTACACAGCTGGAAAGTTGCATAACCAAGATTAGAAACTATTTTTTTTATTCCAAGTCCTCATCCTTTTCTACTGTCTCTTGATTATTATAAAATTTTAATTTATAACATTAAAATTATTCAAGTTCTCTTTGAAAGTAGGCAGGCTTAGTAATGCAGTCTTTTTAAAAATATGATCTTATTGATTTTTAGAGAGAGAGAAAGGAAGAGGGATAGAGAGAACCACTGATGAGAGAGAAACATCATCGATTGGCTGCCTGCTGCATGCCCCCCACTGGGAATGGAACCCATGACCTCTTGGTTCCTGGGTTGATGCTCAACTGCTGGGCCAGTAATGCCCACTTCATATTGAGGATCAAAAGCCTACAGAACGCCAGGAGGATTTACCACCCCCTCCTCCTGAAGTAGAGCCTGTAGAGCCTGTAATATTTAAGGCCCCAGATTCTCACCTCCGATGTGGGAAGGCTTATCAACTAGGTCCTTGGTTATGGGATCAGGTGTCAGGCAAGCTATGCTACAAGGATTGCTTTTGGCTTGCCCAGTTATGCAAGATCAGCAAGGTAATTGGATGCATGAATCGCTCTCCTTTAATACCTTTAAAGAAATAAGGAAAAGTGTTAGAGAACATGGGCTCACAGTTCGTTTATAAAAGGACTCCTTAAAGCCTGGTCTGAAAATGACCATAGGACGCCATGGGACTGGCAGGTTTTGGCTAAAAGGACTTTAGATGCCAGTCAGTATCTATTATGGAGAGCAGGATATGATGAGATCTGTGAACAGCAGGCTGACCAAAACAATCTAGTGGGTGCTGGTTACAGGCGAGATATTATCTAGAAAATAGAAGTGATTGAAATTGAAATTATAAGGCTGAAATGCCCCAACTTTGAAAACAGCAATATAGATACCATTACTTTTCTCAAACCTAGAGGAGTTGTATTATCTGGGATAGCCTGTGGTTAAAAATGGATTACTTCCTATAACAACAATGTTGGAGAGCAAAAGAAAAATGACAATTTTGTTTGTTTGTTTGGAAGAACAGTCATTTTTCTCATTCACATACAAACAATAAAAGCAATTTCTATTATAAGTAGCCATTTATCTTCATTCCTTTTCTGTATGTATTTATTCACACAGCCTCATTAAATTCTTATATTGTTCAGAACTCCTTGGGTATGTTGTAATTTTACCATCTGGGATGCATCAGTCATAAAATGTATATACATTGTAATAAAAATTGATGCTTCACAAGAATTCACATTGTCTGTACTCCATCTTACAGACCTTTGTTCTGTTGAACCATGGAACCATGTAATATTTCTATTCAAGAAAAATTGATCTTATTTTTTTTCAGGCTCTGCTATAACATTCTAAAATAACATTCATTAAATACAAAAATCTTTAGAGAATTTATGTAAAATCTATATGGAATTTTCTTATTCTTTAGCTCATGATTTTCACTTTAATACTACAAATTATATATAATGATTATACTGTATTAAGTTTTCTAGAACTGTTTAATGGAGTTCTGCAGACCTTGGTGGTTTCTTTAATAAATTCAATTTAACTAGTAATGCATTGTAATGTATTGTTACAAATAAAAATTGCTCACTAATCCCTTTCCCATCTGTTAGAATATTTATCCAGTTCCAGATGCTTCACAGAAGTGTAGGAGAAATTGAACAAAATTAGGTAAGTGATATGAAAAATCCCTGCATGTAAAGCACTTTATAGGCATTTTGGAATCAATATACAGAAGCAATTTTTCCATCATCAATTCATTCATTGCTGGCAACATAAACATACTGCCTCTTCCATTAGATAGCTTGCAGTCTAGTGGTAGGAAGTAGTCATTACACATCACTATAATATGAAGCAGAATGTTATACATACCAGAAGTTAAGATGACAGGAAGGTCAAGCAGGGAGAAATTGCAGCTGGTTGGGGATATCCAGAAAAACTTCTTAAAAGAGATGGTATTTGAGGTAGATTTTAAAAGTGGAAAATTTACAGATTATGATACAGTAAGGAGGATAACATGAGCCAAGACATAGAGACAGAACACATTGGATATATTTGGGATATATCAAATAATGTAAGTTGATGCAGTTAGAAAGTTTAAGAAAAGAAAGTAATGCAACCATTTAATGAGCACCTACTGTGTGCTGTGCCTCTTACTTCATACCATGCATGCATTATTTTAGTGAACATTCAGAACACTCTATGAGGTAGGTGCTGGTAGTAGTCCCACTTTCCAGGTAAAAGTATTTTAAATGGTTTGCCCAAGGCCACACAGCTATTCAGTAGATATTCTTAGATCTTAATGTAGGTCTGACTGGCATAAAACCCATACTGTTAATCACTATATTATAGAGTTGCTTTGTTTTGTGAGGAATAGTTTATATAATACTAAAATCTTTACAAGAAATGCTAAAATTTTTCTTTAAGCTTAAATGAAAGCGAATTAGTAATATGAAAACATGAAAGTATAAAACTCATTGGTAAAGGTAAAATTCAGAATATTATGTAATGGTGATGTGTAAATAACATAATACTCATAAATGTTAAAAGACAGAAGTATTTTGTCTAGCTACAAACCATTTTAATGTATACACAACATAAAAATATGTACATTGTGATATCAAAAACAAAATGTGGGGGAAAGTAAATGTGTAGAGCTTTTGTATGCCAGCGAAGTTATCAGCTTAGGATGGACTATAGAATGTTTTATGTAAACTTTGTGGTAACTACAAAGCAAAAGCTTATACTGGATATACAAAAGATAATGAGAAAGGAATCAAAGAATACCACTACAGAAAATCACAAAGCATGAGAGCAACCGAAGAAAAAAGGAACAAAGGATCTATACATCCAGAAAAGAATAAAAAGGTTACTAGCCCTTTTTTTATAAAAAAATACTCTAAATGTAAATGGACTAATTCTCCAATCATACCTTGAAAGTGAAGGGATGAAAAATAATATTCCATGCAAATGGAAACCAAAAGAAAGCACAGGTTATGATACTAATATCAGACAAAGTAGAATTTAAGTAAAAACTTGAAAAAAAGTCAAGGTTATTATATAACTAGGGGCCCAGTGCACGAATTTGTGCATCTTGAAAGGAACTGTGGGCCACAAGGCTGCAGTGGGCACAGGGGCGGGTCTTGGCCAATCCTCCGTGTCCCTGCCCAGCCCCTCCTGCCGCGGCCCCTGACCCCAGTTTGCCGGCAGCCCCACTTTCTCTGCCACCACTCCCACACGCTGATGATGCCGGCCCTGCTTGCACCCGCTGATGGCATGGAGCAATTGGGGCCGGAGCAGCAGTGGGTGCAAGTGGCAGCTGCTGCTCCAGTCACCCCTCAGGAGCAGGGGGAGATAAAGAAGCCCTTAGGGGTGGTTGGGGTCAGCAGCCACTGCTCTTACCCACTGCTGGCGTCCGGTGCTGGCCCTGATCACTTGGCGCCGGGCTTCGGCACTGGCAGCGGGTGCAAGTGGGGCCGGCGCCGGCAGCAGGTGCGAGTGCTGGGTGTGACCGTGACGCACGGGAGCAAAGAATTTTCAGTAACCACCAGAGGCTCGCCCTGATGACAGCGACCAGTGCCCCGCTGTGGTCTGGTGCCCCCACTCACCTACTCTACCATCCCGCCATGGCTGATACCCACCATGTTCTGGGCTCTGCTACCTGCTGCCGATGCCTGCCATGTTCCACGCACCACCTGGTGGTCAGTGCACATCATAGTAACTGGTTGTTCGATTGTTCTGCCATTCAGTCTATTTGCATATTAGGTTTTATATAGATAGATGATGAAGGTGTTAATTTATCAAGAGGATTGAAAATATGCATCCAGTGTTGGAGCATCAAAATAAAGAAGCTAATATTAATGGGAGAAATAGATAGCAATATAATAATAGGGGATTTCAATATGCCCCTATCAACAATAGATAAATCACTCAGACAAATTAAATACAGGACCATTTGACATAAAGTACACTTTAGATGAAAAGAATCTAACCTATAGAGAACATTCAATAGTAGAAGAATACATATTCTCAAATATACTTGCAACAGTCCTCAGGATAGATCATATGTTAGGCCAACAACCAGCCTTAACAAATATAAGAACATTGAAATGATATCAAGCATCTTTTCTGACCACAATGGTATGAAACTAGAAATCAATAACAGGAGAGAAACTGGAAAATTTTCTTTGGATGCATTCACATGAGTGGAATTAGTAGGTAAAAAATTGTGAATTGTGTCAATTGTAATATATTGGCAGTTTTTTTCTAAAGCTATTTGTAGTTATCCTGGAAAGGCCTATGATAAGTGAGTTTCAAAACATGTAATTAAATCATGATTTAAGAGCTTTTTTAAATGGTGCATATTCTTGGCTAGTAGTGTTCTAACTCAATATAGTATATCTAAGTTTTTTTTTTAATTTAAAAAATAGGTTTTGCATTGCAAAATAAGATGCTAATATTTTTACTTGTATTTTATTAATTACAGTAATTATTAGTTTAACTATATTTTAGTAGTATGCACATAGCAATTATTGTTGAAGTTAGAAATTTGAGGCCTTAATCATACAATGCTAACTTTTCTTATAAGTTTAACATTTTTTTTTCTTTTTTAAAATATATTTTATTGAGTTTTTACAGTGAGGAAAGGAGAGCGATAGAGAGCTAGAAACATCGATGAGAGAGAAACATCGACCAGCTGCCTCCTGCACACTCCCCACTGGGGATGTGCCCGCAACCAAGGTACATGCCCTTGACCGGAATCGAACCTGGGACCTTTCAGTCCGCAGGCCGACGCTCTATCCACTGAGCCAAACCGGTTTCGGCTATAAGTTTAACATTTTTATAAGAAAGCTCTGCTAAATGTTCTTTTTCAAATCACTTAAATTATAATAAAAGGTAAAATTATACATGCAAATATTTTTTAATTTTCTTAAAGCATTTCAAATTTTCATATGATGAAATGTTTTTCTGCATTTGATTTTCCTCAGAATTTGAAAAAGAATGGTCTAATCAAGCCATGCTGTAATATATATACTCAGAGGCAGTACTGCTTAGTAGGTAATATCACCGAATTTGGGACCAAACTGCCTTCATCTTAATTCTACTCTACCATATATAAGCTCTGGAACCTTAAACAAATTTCTTTGCTTCAGTTTTTTCTTTAAAATGTTTCTTTAAAAATGGTTATACTAAGGTTGTTGGGAAGACTATGTAAGTTGTGTGCATGAGTCACTTAGAACGATACCTGGATTGTAACATTCAATAAGGCTTACCTATTTTTTATGGCAAAAGTATTGGATATATACCAGCTGTGTGTGATATGGTTGATTAATAGATATTAACCTCTAGTCTTCTGCTTCATCATACTATTCTTGTTTTTAATTTTGGAGCATTTTGAGCCCCAAGGAATTGATGCATCTATTTTGCTTCTGGGTAAGTGGAAACACAACATGCTCAACATGTATAATCTTTATAAGGATAGAGAGTAGGTGGGCAAAGAGGGTATTTAAAGAGCTATTTTTCAGATTTTGGATTGAACTTTTCTTATACTCTTGAATCCTTATTCTTTTATTTTCCTCTTATTTTCCAGATTAAATTCATTTACAAAAAAAGAAAAAATTTACAGTAAGATAATAGTAGATTGTCGTAACACTGCAATGGATTCCTCCATGGAAAACAGTACATATATAAACAAAATGTGGGTTCAATGTGAAAGTTGTTTGAAGTGGAGGTTGTTGTCAACTGAGGATGCAGCCAGAGTTGATCACAATGAATCATGGTATTGCTACATGAACACTGATTTAAAATATAATAAGTGCTCTATTTCTGAAGAAGACTTTCCTGAAGAGTCTCAATTTCATCGAAGTGGATTTAAGATTGTCTATTCACAGATACCTGTTGGTAGCCTGGTTTTGGTAAAATTCAAGAATTGGCCAAGGTAAGATTTTTGCTATCATCATATATAATAAAAGGCTAATATGCAAATTGACCAAACGGCAAAACAACTGGTCGCTATGACACGCACTGATCACCAGGGGGCAGACGCACAACACAGGAGCTGTCCTCTGGTGGTCAGTGCGCTCCCACAGGGGGAGCACTGCTCAGCCAGAGAAGCCCTGAGCCGGGCTCATGGCTGGTGAGGGCAGCGGAGGTGGCGGGAGCCTCTTGCCTCTGAGGCAGCGCTAAGGATGTCCCACTGCTGGCTTAGGTCCTAGGGCTCCCGGACTGCGGAAGGTGCAGGCTGGGCTGAGGACCCCCACTCTCACCCTCCGCCCCTGCCGAGTGCATGAATCTCAGGGCCTCTAGTTATTTTATAATAAACTGTTAAGATATAGTCTTGCTAAGTTTATGAATTTTAAAACTTCTAAAAGAATCAACTTTTTTCTGTTGTTTGTCTAATTTCTTATTGTTTCCTGATGTCATCATAATTCTTTCCCTGATTTCTTTGGGTTTGATTCTACTTTTTCTAGTTTCTTATATTGGAAACTTAGGTGACTGATTTAAATCTATTTTTCCTCTTATAAGTATTGCTTTAGCTATATCTCAAAAATTTTAGTATGTTATATTGCCACTGAGTTTGAAAGATGTATTAATTTTCTTAGTATTTCTTCTTTGAAATGAGTTGTTGGAAGTATGTTTTAAAATTACCAAATATTTGGGGATTTAAAAATAACTGTTACTGAGTTCTAATTTAAATCGATTGTAGTCAGTTTCATTGAACTGTATTTTATAGCCCAGTATGGCCTATCTTGAAAAGAATGTGTATTCTGTAATTGCTGCCTAGAAACCTAAAATATATTATTATTTTTCTCCTACCCCTCTTTCTTCTTCCTCCTCCCCCTCCTGTTCCTTCTTCCTCTTTCTCTCCCTCCTTTTCCTCCCCTCCCCCTCTTTCTTCTCCTTTTTCTTCTTCTTCTTCTTTAGATTTTTGAATATTTACTATTGTCTACCTCAGTGTTTCCCATTCCAGATTGATTTTTTCCAAGAATGTAATGTGCAGTATACATATAGTTTCAAGTGTGTTTTTTTTTTCCAATTACTTTTTAAAATTATATTTATCCTGTTAACATTGTTTTGATGTTCTTATTTTGGGACTTACATATATTACTTATGGTAGATCTTTGTTTATCATTGGTATTTTTTCAACTCTTTTCATCTTTTCATTTTTAAAATTTTAATTATTTTCCATCTTTTATCTTTCTGAAGGTATTATCAATTGAATGTAATGTCTTTTGTGTTTCTTCCAGATTAGTCTTTATTGAAAAATTTTGAAATGTTTTTATGAGTTTTGTCACCTGTCTGTTCAAATCTTCCTTTTCTTCAAAACCTACATTTTTTAGTTTCTCTAATTCTAATTTATATTTTTTCACAACCTACATTATTTCCTTAATTTGTATTAATTCAACCTTTAGTGTTATATTCCCACTTTTATTTGTACCATCTCTTTTCTTTATTCTTATTGGTCCTGCCCTATTAAACTTGGAATATACTCCCAACGGTTTCTCCTCAGCATGAGCTTTCGCTCTGAAAAGGAGCTCTGTCAGTTAGTCTTAAGTGCTCATAGGGCCCAGACTGCTCTAACGCTTTCAATTTTGTTGCAGTCCCCCTCACAATTTTGACTGCTGTACTCAGTTTGACTTTCCAAAGAGAACTTATGGTTTTAAGGTTCTTATGTCACAAACACATCAGAACTCTGGTTGCCTGCCCCCTCCTACTTTGTTCTCTCTCATATATAAAGATGCTAATAATGTGGATCTTGTAAGTGTTGGTAGTTTGTACCTACATTTTGCATGTGTATAGCTCAGTGGTCGGCAAACTCATTAGTCAACAGAGCCAAATATCAACAATACAATGATTGAAATTTCTTTTGAGAGCCCAGATTTTTTAAACTTAAACTATATAGGTAGGTACATTGTCATTAACTTAATTAGGGAACTCCTAAGCTGGCCTTTGCTAAAAACATCCTCATTTTATAATAATAAAGCCACCAACACAAAATAATTACAATTCTTAAATTGATGCAAAAATACCTGTAGGATTTGCAGCTGTTTGGAAAAATACAGGTAACTTTATGCTTTGAGTAGGTACTTTTGTCACCCACGCGCAGTTTGTGGACGCGACTAGCACTAACCACTGCACAATGAGACTGCTGACTGATTGGCTCACTCAACTCAGGCATGAATCATGAGCACCTCCCCCGTGCTGCATATCCGCAGCCCGCCTGCCCTGCGTCTCCTGTCGCCCGCCCGCCCGACACCCCCCACTTCTTCTAATGCCACTTCAAAATAGACTCGCCCAGGCCGAAAACCGACTTCTGCGCATGGGCCACGAAGTTTCAATCGCACTGTACGTGCGTGCCTGCACGTGGTATTTTGTGGAAGAGCCACACTCAAGGGGCCAAAGAGCCACATGTGGCTCACGAGCCGCGGTTTGCCGACCACTGGTATAGCTTATCAATTAGTTTTGTTATAGAGGTTTTGTGTCAGGTTTTGCCTTTCTGTTATAAGTGTTCTGCCTGTATTTATGGGAAAATCAGGAGATTCTAAAACTATAACACCATTGCTGTCTTCTTCCCAGAATCCCTTGCTATTTTATATTACGTTCTCCTACTTAACATTCTTAAATCTGGGATACTCTAGCTCATGTTACCTTGTTTGCATTCATATTGAACTATTTTGCATGAAGAATATGTTTGGTTTCATAAACTGTGGTGAGCTTATTCTAACATACACCTAAGACACACACAAGAGGACTTCAAGTCATATACCTAGATTTGGGTTGAATTATCCTCCAAAATCACATTTTAAAGCTCTAACCTCAGAATGTAACTGTATTTGGAGTTAGTGCCTTTAAAAAGGCAATTATGTTAAAATAGGCTCTTAGGGTGGGCCCTAATCCAATCTGAGTGATTTTATAGGAAGAGGTGATTAAATACAAAGAGACACCAAGGATTCACAGAACAAATACCATATGAAGCCATCTACAAGTCAGGGAGAGGTTTCAGGAGAAACCAACTCTGCTGACACATTGGTCTTGGACTTCTAGCCTCCAAAATGGTGAGAAAATTAATTTCTGTTGTTTAAGCCACTCGGGTTGTGTAATTTTTCTATGGCAGCCATAACAAACTAATACATTTAATATCTTTGCAAATGTGGAAATTACTCTGAGATTTGTACATTTCGTTGCTGAGAGCTTGTCTAGGTATCAAATGTGAAATACTGTATGGGTGTGTGTATACATATATATACATATATATGCATATATATATGTGTATATATATATATATATGTATATCTTCTATATATATATATATATATATATATAAAACCCTAACATACAAATAGACCAAATGGCAGAACAACTGAACAACCAGTCGTTATGATGTGCGCTGACCACCATGGGCACGCGGAACATGGTGGGTGTCGGCAGCAGGCAGCAGAGCACTGAACACGGCGGATGTTGGCATAGCACAGTGGGATGGTGAAGCAGGTGAGCTGGGGTGCCAGACCAAGATGGGGCGCTGGTCACTGTCATCGGGGCGAACCTCTGGTGGTTACTGAAAATTCTTTGCTACTGCATGCCATGGTCCCGCCCAGTGCTTGCACCTGCCAATAAAGTAATACTTTCTTTTCCTACAGCAAACTCTATGGAAAATCAAATTAAAATAGTTATATTTACATCCACATTAAGTGTGTGAATTAGCACACACTTATGTACTTATAAAAATACTGATGCAACCTCTTGCCTTTGGACTATGTCTCTCTGCTTTGTGGTGGAGATATCTGCATGTACTAGGAAGAGAAAAACTATCTCCATAATGCTTAAGCAGCCTTGATTTTTAAAAATTTCAAATAGCATTGTATTCAACTAAAAAGAGCATAGAAGTTAAAAGTAAAAGAGAACAGTGCATATCTTATTTATTATAGTAGGACACATTGTCAAACAGAAGCTAGGCTCTGTTTAGGATAACTACCTTGGGCATATTTACACAGACATACAAAGCTTTCTCATGAATATGAAAATTAGTTTATAGAAAATGTATTTGCATCCTAATGTAATGTAGTAAAACAGTTTAGTAATAAAATATGTCTTTAGGTTAACAAACCAGTCCAGTGATACATTTTAGATATAGTATGTAAATTTATAAATTGATATTTCTACTAGATCCTTTCAGTATTACAAATTATTATTTAATTACTTTGTATTTTTTGCCTATGGATTGATATAGTGTGTGTGTGTGCACGCACATGTGTGTGTATGGATGGGAAATTTCTTCTCCCCAACAACCCCTGCATTTAGGCACAGCCCAGAGATTTCTTGACAAGTATAATGTTCAGTTAGTGATGATTCCAGCTCATCTATTCTGTTTCTCAAGGATTAGGAATGAGGCCCAAGTAAAATGTGCTCTCCTCTTAAACATCCAAACCACAGTTAAAAATAAGTCATGTACTTCTCATTGGAAATAAATAAATTCATGCTTAAGTTTCAATTCCTATTGAGGGCAATAGCTATCACATTAAAGATCATTTTCCTGGATAAGAAATGTGTAAGATATCAGTTTCTTCATAATATACTAGAGGCCTGGTGCCAGAAATTTGTGCACAGATGCAGTGCCTAGGCCTGGCCAGTGGTCAAAGCCCGAGCGTCTGGCAAGGAAGGGCAGGTCCCAGCTGACCTCTGGGCCCTGGGCAGCACCTGGGCCCCCGCATGCCCCCCTCCGCCCGAGTCATTGGGCCCCCACCTGGCTCCCTCAGTGCCTGGGAGCCCCACCTGGCTCCCTCAGCCCACCCCTCCCCCCCCTCCCCCGCTGCCACCGCCACTGGTTGCTGTCTGGGGGGCGATCAGGCCCCACTCAGCTCCCTCAGTGCCTAGGAGCCAGGCGGTGGCCCCACTCCCCACCGCTGGTCGTCATCTGCGGGGCGATCGGAGGGTTGATCGGGTCCCACTCACACCCGCCTTGGCCTGGTGTCGCCTGCCCACCTGCTCCACCATCCCGCCATGGTCCCGCTCTCATTGGGGCCCATTGGGGCTGGCAGTGCCTCCACTGCCGCCCACTGCCAGCACCATGTTGCCGACGCCTGCCATGTTCCATGCCACCCCCTGGTGGTCAGCACACGTCATAGTGAGCAGTCAAAATCCTGGTTGAACTGGTTGAGGGGACAATTTGCATATTAGGCTTTTATTATATAGGATTTGCACTTCCCCTTGAATTTACCACTTGTTCTGCCAAAATGTTCTCCTTCCCTCCTAAGGGGATTATAACACCAGATACCTTTTTGACTTTGTTGTATTTGTACATTTTACACCTACAGATTCTAAAATTGATCATACACTTCCCTTGTAATTCTGATACACTTCCATTGGGCTGCCTATTCTTACTCTCCCTCTTCACCTTTAAGCTTCAGAATTTCACATCAATATGAAAGTGAAAAATTGGGAAGTAGATGTGCCCAATGTGCTGTCATCATTGACAGTTTTGGAACTGAAATTGAAGTCAGAGTGAGGGCAAAAATGGACATCAGCTTTTTTGAATCACAGCAAGTCAGAGAAGATGATAGATGTAGCAGCTGCAGGGAAGTAATCATGTTTTCTACATCTACTGCCTCTGCTCGGCTCTTCCTACCGTTAGGAACATTCTGTGTTAGCCGAGATATACAGACTAGGAGTCATGATTCCTTTGCACCGCCTGGAGAAATACAAAAGTGCCAGAGTTATTTAGACATTTGACAGAATTTCGCATAATTCATCTCTGAATCAACATGCAATATTTTCTATAATATAGCATATTTTTAATAATGAACAGAAGCTTTTTTCTTTTGTTGGCATTCAATAATTTTTAAAGTCATCTTTTTTTAATATATATTTTATAGAGTAGTGATTTAGATTGAAGACTCTTGGGCCCAATAGGTTTGATGTAGAAACAGTTATATCAGAATTTGTGTCAGAAAAATACCAGCTTATGTTACACATAATTGCAAAATATTTCTTTATTTCATGTCTTAAGTGTTAGAAATCCTGAGACTGACAGTGAATGGAGTAGTTGCTATGCATAAATTTGCTATTGTTTGGCAATGATCCTTTTAAAAATTGCTGTGAGGTGTACATCAGTAGTATTAAGCGTGAGCCCCTTATATTTTACAAAAAGTTTAAACAAATATAATGTAACAATCAGTTTGGTTCTTTTAAAATAGCTGTTAATTGAAGCACATACTTGTTCCTTGGTGTTCAATAAGTTGGGGGTCTCCATTGCAGCTGCCACTTATTCTTAGTCATTTGTCTATTGAAGTCTTCTTTTGACTGGGTTTCTTCAGAAAGTGGATTTCCAACTTAGTTTTAAAAGATGAACTCCACTTGAGTTTTACTCTTTTTTTTAAATACATTTTATTGATTTTTTTACAGAGAGGAAAGGAGAGAGATAGAGAGTTAGAAACATCGATCAGCTGCCTCCTGCACACCCCCCACTGGGGATGTGCCTGCAACCAAGGTACATGCCCTTGACCAGAATCAAACCTGGGACCTTTCAGTCCGCAGGCCGACGCTCTATCCACTGAGCCAAACCGGTCCCGGCGAGTTTTACTCTTAAGCACAGCACAATAAGAGCTTTCACATGTTGTTATGTGAACCCGATAATAACCAGACAGTCTTCATTTAAGTCCTGAACCACCGTTTGTTTTCCGTTATCGTTTCCTTTTCTTCCAAATTATTAGGCTTGTTTGGGTTCCAGATAGTGTGACTCAATCTGTAATCCTCTAGTCTAGCCCCTCTTCCATGATGGAAGGTTACCAAGGCAGCCTTCTACCTCCCTTACCCTTAGAGAGGCCCAAAGCCACAGGACTCTGCTCAGCATCAGGGAACAGTGGATAGCTGTTCCATTCTCACACTCTATCATCTCTGGTGACTGGTGCACCTAAGTCACCACCTCCTTGCAGTTCTACTTGGGACTTATCAGCTTCCTGGGATCAAATGTTTTTACCTTAATGCTAAGCATAAACTCTTTTCATTAATCTATAATCTGTGAAACTTTTTTATAAAAGTTGGCTATGGTAGATACATTTCTATATTTATAACTTTTTGCAAAAATATTTTTGTATTATTCCTCTACTTCTCAATGGTACCAATTATCTTAACTATATACGGTTGTATTAGTTTGCTAGGGCTGCCATAGCAAAGTGTCACAGACTGGGTGGCTTAACCCAGAAAATTATTCTCTCATAAATTTGGGGACTAAAAGTCTGAGGTCAAGGTGTCAACAAGGTTAATTTCATCTGAGGCTCTCTCCTTGGCTTGTAGATGGGTCTTGTGTCTTCACATGGTCCTCCCTCATATTGGATTACGGCCCACCTTTCAATTTAGTTACTTTCTTAAAGGTGTTATTTCTAAACACAATCTCATTCTGAAGTATTGGGGGTTAGGACTTCAACATATAAATTGAATTGTACACAATTCAGTATATAATGATGATACTTCAAAATATTTTAATTTACCTAAAAACTAAAATGTGTAAAACACATGTTTGTTTCAATTTAGTAACTGCACAGTGAGGAACCAGAGTTACAGTGAGGCCTCATTACCTGCTGCAGGCCTCTTGTCTGGGAGAAGGCAGAACTAGAGTCTGGGTCTCCTGATTTGAACCTTGTTATCTTTTTACTCCATAGTGCAGCAAACTGAAATAGAACTTGATAATTGTACAGATCTTTGAATGTCTGGGTATATTAGATATGTATATTTTGGGTCATGAACTATAAACTTCAGATTTCTATTGTACATTATTTAGTCACAGCTTCCTGACCTTATTTAGTACCTTTTTCCCTGCTTTATTTTCTGAAGAATAGTAGGTCAGAGTCTAGAGAGATTGGTAAACTAGTTACAACTAAGTTGCCAAATGAAAAAATAAAACATACCAAGGAATTTCTAGAGATTTATGTTATTTAAAAAAAACCCTAAAGATTTATTTTTAGTAAAGGATAAATTTTATTTCCGGCACTGAGGATTTTTAGCAATGTGGTCACCTGTCAATGGAGCAGATGGGGGGGCGGGGGAGGGACAATATTGACTGCTGAACTTACTTCTGCTTGTCCCACAGAAGTTACAATCTCCAGAGTTAGCACAGCCTGAGCTAACAGTACCCTTTTGGCAGCCCTGGCTCAGGAAATGCCAACGCTCTCCTACCCCTTCAGAAGCCCTGTCAATGGGTTAACATTTTAGTAATTAGTCATTCTGATTGGTTAGAGTTGAGTCAGTCCTGTCATGATTCTGATGAATCTTTTTTCTCTTAGCAATACCTAAGTGTCTCTTACAGACCCTGGAGATCATCCCTTTGTCTTATAATTCTTTCTCATATCTCATGTATATCTTAAATATGTGACTATTTCAAAGCTTTCTATATCTATAAAGGCACAACTGATTACTTGTATCAAATGAATATCCTACTTTTAAAATGTGAATATGTTAAAGTTTAATAATTTATTAAATTCAAAGAAGAAAGTTTGATATACAAATATGACAGATATATTGATGACTGCCTTTTTTAAAAGCATAAAAATAATTAAATATAATTTTCTTTGAAAGTTGGCCAGGGATACTTTGCCCTGATCCTTTTAGAGGTAAATATGTGACCTATGACCTGGATGGAAATGTTGAACAGTATCACATAGAATTCCTGGGTGATCCCCATTCAACATCATGGATAAATGCAACATTTGTTGGACATTATAGTATCACATTGAAGGTAAGTAGAAAGATCAAAACTTTATTCTTCTTGCACTTGTTTTTAATTATTGCCATTTTGTCTCAGATCTTAAAAGATACATAATGATTAACTTTTATATTTATATAAACAAATAGTATATACTCTTTGTTTTAAACTCATTTTAATTTTTAAAGCAGTTTTTCAAAGGAAGTATGGATATAAAAACAGTTATGGGGTACTTTAAAATTTTATTTTTCTAATAGAAATATAGTATAAATCAACTGAGGACTTCGCATAATTGTGTTTTGAAATAATTTTATTTGGAAATTTTTTAATTCTTTTGAGAAAACTCTAAGTTGTAGCTAACAGGGAAAATTACTTATGTAATGAAACCAGATTTTCAAATTTCAAATGGAATATTTCATTATACTAGCTCTATCAGTATCTTTTTGATTCCTTTTAAACTTTAAATCACACAGTCCAATTAATGAATAGACTGGACTCTCAGGTTGATGAGAATAGGTAAACTGGACCTGTTTCTATGGATTTGGTTTAATTATTATAAATTAGCTCAGCTATCTGTCTGTATTTTAATATTAAAACTTTTCATCTGCAAATCATGCTTTCATTAAAAATCTGATGTCAGAAATGTGGATTCCTTTTCCTCAGTTTGGATAGTGTCTATTTTTTAATGAGAAGCTTACGTATTCAACTACACATATGAGTGTATGTACATTTAAGGCGTGCCCTTTAACCCACACTATAAGTAAATCTGTGGAGATTTGAGGTACTTTAAAATGGGCTTTTACTCTGTCTTTGACATAAGCAGTGTATTTGCCCATTTCAGCTTGAAAACAGCTGGAAGGAAAGGCTGTTTTATTTCAGTGTGGAATAACATCGCTTATATTCATGTCACGGGAGTTGTGAACCAGTCATCTTAATGTGAGCACCTTCTGGACTCTGACTTCTTGGATGTATGCCTGGGTACTTCTACTGATAGTCACTGAAGACAGGAAGGAGTGTTCTCCCTTCTCTGTCCCCTCCCCTTCTAAAGGATGGGGAAGTCTAGTTTCTCATAAAGCAGACCTTAGAAGCTTAGATATTTGATAATGTGATAAAGAGTGGGACACTTTTTTTTCAAACATATTTTTTATTGATTTTAGAGAGGGATAGAGAGATAGAAACATCAATGATGAGAGACAATCATTGATCAGCTGCCTCCTGCACTATCCCCTACTGGAGATCGAGCCTGCAACCTGAGCATGTGCCCCTGACCGGAATCAAACCTGGGACCCTTCAGTTCGCAGGCTGATGTTCTATCCATTGAGCCAAGCTAACAAGGACGAGTGGGACACTCTTAAGAAATCATATGTAAATATAAATTTAAAAAAATCAAAGTGTCTTTTAAAATTGTCAGAACTAGTAGTACTTGTAGGATTTGACTCCTGTCATGATTAATTTGAGTAGTCTGGTATCAGTGAGCATACCATTAATCCCTGGGACGAGGGAAAAAATTTGATGCAAAACAAAGCCAACACACAAGAATCAGTAGACATTAGTTTTTAACCTTATGAAAGCATTAAAGCAAACTTAGAAAGTCTTGCAAAGACCAGGAATTCAAGGCTGCTTAAATGAATGAAAGGCTGAGAGCAGAAGAAAGTAAAGTGTTGGTTTCTGCTCTTCCTCACCCCTTTCCCAACTAGCCAGGCACTCTGGGTGGATAACTCACTGGGTGCCCACAGGCTCTGGGGCAGGCTCTGTCCTCTACTGTCATTCAGGGTACCTACCTACAGGCTTTGCTCTTGGCCTATACTCTTTTTTTCTTACCTGTGCCTTTTTTTCACTTATTCTCTTAGAGCTTGTATAATAGGGGTGCCTTCTTCTGTGGGTCTCTTCATTCAAGTCTGAAATTTTAGTTCTTTTTCACTTCAGTTCAGCTGGCACATGCCAGACTGGCTGTGCTCTGATTCCCTACTCCTGGCTACCTAAGGTCTCAGCGTGCCAGGGAGGGGAGATTAACCCGTGACTGAAGCCTCCTTGCTCCAATTGACTCAAGAAACACAAGGCAAGGTGGTGGACTCAGGGAATACAGACAACCAAGGTAGAAAAATGATACGTCTGAGAAATTGGTTGAAAAGTATTAATTCCAAACTATGTATTACCTGGAGATAGCTGGGATTTATGTCCCTGTCTCCTGGAGATGGAGATAGTCTTGACTTCAACCTGTAGTTCTGTTACCTAGACTTCCAAGGGTTTAATCTTTTATTGTCCTTTTTGCACTGGAGCTCCTGTATCCTCAGATGCTATCTCTATATTGCACCACAGTGATCCAGATATTAAATTCATACCTCCTCCCCCCATAAGAAAGATCACTTACACAAGTAATATAAAGTAGACAATGTAAACTTTCTTTAAGATTTTTCTAGAAGGGGTGGAGAAGAGATACACATTGTCCAATCTTTTTCTAAAACTCAACAAGGAATGAGAGGCACATATGACTCTTACTGGTTTAAGCTGTCTAAATCTTACTTCATACATTATTTCAACATCATTTTCTCCTAGTTGTATAAGCTTAGTTTAACAAGTGATTAAATAATATTTCAGAATTTTCACTAATTATGGACTATATTAATTTTGCAGTGTATGTTAAGGTGGGAGAGAAATAAGCTCCTCTAGAAAGACATTCCATGTATTTACAAGAAAATGGAATGTTTTTAGTTTTAGATTATAAAAAATTTAACTCTTTTGTTTCATGTTTGTCTAGTTCTTTTTTTAAATATATAATTCCCCCTGGTAGATATGTTTATGGGACCACTGAATTAATAATTTTATTGTTTAAAGTGCAAAAGAACTCTGTTATTGTCTATTAATACGAATGGTAGGGTTTTCTCCAATAAATAAAACTTACTTATAGATACAGTGCAATATACTTTAGAAAACAGTTGAAGGCAATATTTAGATTGTATATTTGTAATTTATATTGGTTTATTCATACATTATTTTTTCATTTATCATAAAATCAGTAGCTATAAAAAAGGCTAAAGTTCCCTCTTCATTTTAAAGGAACCTTGATTCTTTTGAAAGTTTGTATTTAAAATATATATCACTCTGATAATTACTCAGATAAAATGTACATGAACGTGTACCAGGTGGCTATTTGTTGTTGTTGTTGTTAATCCTCACCCAAGGATATTTTTCCATTGATTTTTTAGAGAGAGTGGAAGGGTGGGCGAAAGACAGAGAGAGAGACACATCAATTGGTTGCCTCCCGGCATGTGCCACGACCAGGTTGGAGCCTGTAACTGAGGTACATGCTCTTGACTGGAATCAAACCTGAGACCCTTCAGTTCTCGGACTGATACTCTATCCACTGAACAAAACTGGCTAGGGCTAAATGGCTATTTTTTTTAAGAGTCAATGCATGGAATAAAATTATTTCCTCATTGGCACAAATCTTTCTCCTGTATTTAGTAGGTACATGTTTGCAGAACTCATTATTTACAGATTTATTTTTTAGCTTGATAGACTACTATGTGATAGACTGCTACTTGATAGACTACGAGTTTAGCATTTCTTAAGCCTGGATGTGCATTATAGAGCCTTACAAAACAGTAACAACACCACCACACATCAAAAATACAGCAATGCTAGGGTTCTACTCTACTGGATCGATTAAATCAGAATGTATTGGAGTAGGGCCAGGCCTTGCTCAGATAGATCTGATGTACAGCCCAGAGAGACAGAACTGCTGAGTTTTCACATCATGAAGCATCAGAGTTTTATTGGAGTTATCTTTATACTAGAGGCCTAGTGCATGGATTTGTGCACTGGTGGGGTCCATCAGCGTGATCTGTGGGGATTGGGCTGAAACCAGTATCCAACATCCCCCGAGGGATGTAATAGTGTGCGAAGCAGCAGGTGGCGGGGGAGGAGCCGCTCCCGCTCATCCCAGGCCTGTTCATCCCAGTCAGCTGAGCAGGGCTCCCACTATGGGAGCACACTGACCACCAGGGGGCTGCTCCAGCATTGAGTGTCTTCCCCCTAGTGGTCAGTGCGTGTCATGGCAACCGGTCAGACGGTCGGACACTTAGCATATTAGCCTTTTATATAGATAGATACTCATGTTGAATGACAGTCTTGGGTAGACTTGCTTAAGCAGAACTCTTGACTTTTCAAATTATATATGCAGTAGTTGTCATTACACAAGTGCATCTGGAATAACATCTATTCAAGCAAATGTTTTGCTTCTAATATTCATTAGGATCCAAATACTAAGAATGTAGTATGTAATAAGGATTAGCCCATTAGTTTGTAGACTAGATTATCAGGCAGCATTTTGCTCTTAGAGCAATGGAGTGAAACTGGATACAAATCTATTGAGCCAGTGGAAAATCACATTTGCAGCAAATCTGTAGAGCTACCAAACTCTAAAAAGTTTTTTATCTCATGGATTCTATATTTGATGTAAAATTTTCTGTAATTTGCTATTAGTTTAAGACTTTTTGTTTGCTTGTTTTCTAAGCATCCTTTAGTTTTTGGCCTGGAGAAAGGTTAAGGGAATTAGAACATGTTTCTATAACTGTGATCTTTTTGTGAATAATCTAGTCTGCCAAGGAAACTTTTGTAGTAATGTATATTAAGAAAAGAATGAAGTTGTCATAGTGGTTAAAAAGGCAGTCTCCAGAGCCAGGTTCTTTGGGTTTGAAGGTTGGCTGTGCTATTTACTAGTTGTTTGAACTCAGGTAGGTCACTTATCCTTTGCAAATCCCACACTCCTCATATTAAAATGGAGGTTATAATAGTACCCGCCTCATAAAGTTGTAGTGGTTAACTGAGATAGTATATATAAAACATTTAGCACAGTGCTTGTCATATAGTAGGCTCTTAATAAACATTAGTTGATATTTTACAATGGGAATATAGGTGAAATACATAGCTAAATAATTATTTTTTCCCCCCTAGAAACTAGTATCTGTAAAAGGGAGCACCAAAACACATACAAGAACGAAAAGGTGGAGAATGATATTTTTTCTTTTGATTAAGATCATATGTCCAAATGGCATGATTTTAGTGGTGGTGGTGGTGGTGGGGTGTTGTGTTGTTTTTTTTTAAATCAACCAACATAATGGTCCCAGAAATTGAATGAAATAGACTGAATTGATCATCTATCTTATCCTTTGATTCTTTAGTACATGGCTGAAAGAGTCCATTGCTGTAATGCTTTTCTAGTTTAAGGTAAATGTAAGTGCTAAGAACTTTGGAAAGCAGGAGATAATTTAAAACTTTCTGAATCCGACTTCTTGGTGAAGGAATGAATAGTCCTCAATATCAGCAATCTCCCAAGAATACTTTGGATTTGTTTGATGGAATTTGGAAGGAGAATAGGAAATACTATCTTTCAGGTCCTTTGCAACTGAATGAAACCAGTTTTTCCCCTATCTCTATTCTGCTTCTTGATTCACTCACATTTATATATGCTGACTTTGATGTTTCAAGTAAATTTTTGAATTCACCTCTGTCATCTCCCACCTTCATCTCTTATGAATTTAGATAGCTGTGAACTTCTACTGAAGTTAAAAGTCCAAATCCAAATAAATGACCAAGTTTATTCTGTTTACCTTAAGTATCAACTAGGTTTCTCATATTGACTCTTCAGTGGAATTGCAGTCATCTTTTCTAAGAAATTCCAGTGTGTAGCTTTCTCAATTTTCTGGAAGTGCTTATTTTCTGTTAAAGAAACCAGAGTCAGATAATTGTTTTTAAGCCAAAATACAAGGCTCATTAAATTGCCTTCAGAGTCATACCCCTTATAAGTAAGTCTGCCTTATAATGGGTCTTTTATAGTGGGGTTCTTAAATAAGTAAATAGTTGTAGTGTAACTTTTTGGTACATTCTTCCATTAGGGAATGGTGAAGTCCAAAACTCATAATCAGATGAGTGCACAATTGATATATAAACTCCTTTTTCATTTCATTTTCTTTAATTCCCCCACCATTTTTGCTTTGTTTTGATTTTAAGTATCTTTTAGCCAAGGGTCAAGACCAGTCCATGACTCAGGCAAAACCCATATCCCTAAATACTAAATAATTTTTGTTAAAATAACTGAAAATAAATTTCAGAACCACTTCCTTACCATTTTGTTTATCTCACAGAATATGTACTGATTCTGTGTCAAATATCTAACCATCCCTTTCTCCTAGATCTTCCACCTGCTCTATGAGTCTATCTTTCAACATAATCTGAGCATCTGTCTGTAATAAATACAACCATTGTTCTCTCATGAACTCATATTCCATGAAAAATGAGCAAATGTGGAGTAGAAAATAGCAGTCAAGTATGTTAACTTTCTTTTAGGTTCAGGTCTTGGAATCCTCATTTGTTGTGTAGAATCCTTTAGATAAAAAAAATCCTTTAGGTCAATTCTGACTTTTTAAAGAGCTTAGATTTTAAAATATTTAGTAAATATATGTAGCCTGAGATTTTTTTAAAATCTTTTTTTCTTTATTGATTAAGGTATTACATATGTGTCCTTATCCCTCCTTTACCCTCCTACTCCCACCACCCTGCTCATGCCCTCACCCCCTGGTTTCTGTGTCCATTGGGTATGCTTATATGCATGTATCTAAGTCCTTTGGTTGATCTCTCCCCCTTATCCCCACCCTCCCCTACCTTCCCTCTGAGGTTTGATGATCTAATCAATGCTTCTCTGTCTCTGGATCTGTTTTTGTTCATCAGTTTATGTTGTTCATTATATTCCACAAATGAGTGAGATCATGTGATATTTATCTTTCTCCGACTGACGTATTTCGCTTAGCATAATACTCTCCAGTTCCATCCATGCTGTTGCAAATGGTAGGAGTTCCTTCCTTTTTACAGCAGCCCAGTATTTCATTGTGTAGATGTACCACAGTTTATAATCCACTCATCTGCTGATGGGCACTAAGGCTGTTGGTGTTTCTAATTTCTTGGGATATATTCCTAGAAGTGGGATCACTGGGTCAAATGGGAGTTCCATTTTTAGTTTTTTGAGGAAACTCCATACTGTTCTCCACAGTGGCTGCACCAGTCTGCATTCCCACTAGCAGTGCACGAGGGTTCCTTTTACTTCACATTCTCACCGCACTTGTCATTTGTTGATTTGTTGATGATAGCCATTCTGACAGGTGTGAAATGGTACCTCATTGTTGTTTTGATTTGCATCTCTCAGATGATTAGTGACTTTGAGCATGTTTTCATATGTCTCTTGGCCTTCTGTATGTCATCTTTCGAAAAATATCTATTTAGGTCTGTTGCCCATTTTTTGATTGGGTTGTTTGTCTTCCTTTGGTTAAGTTGTATGAGTTCCCTGTAAATGTTGGATATTAAACCCTTATCGGAGATAACATTGGCAAATATGTTCTCCCATGCAGTGGGATTTCTTGTTCTTTTGTTGATGGTTTCTTTTGCTGTGCAGAAGCTTTTTATTTTGATATAGTCCCATTTTTTTATTTTTTCTTTAGTTTCCATTGCCCTAGGAGCTGTATTGGTGAAGATATTGCTTCCGCATATGTCTGAGATTTTGCTGCCTGTGGATTCCTCTAAGATTTATGGTTTCCCGTCTTACGTTTAAGTCCTTTACCCATTTTGAGTTGTTTTTGTGTATCCTGTTATTTTTTTGATTTGTCCATTGAGGTTATCTTTATCAAAAACATCTTGACTTCCTATTTCTTCTCTCACCCCCAGTGTTGCAGGGAATACTCAGTTCCTGTATTGGTAATTTTTGTATAGCATTCAAATACAAAATCCCAGTATTTTAAGCCAAGTAACGGAATCACACTGTAAAGATTTAACTTTCAATTTTTTTTATTCTTTCTTTTTCTGCCTAATTTCTCCCCTGGCACTCATTGCATTCTCAGCATTATATCTCAGAATGATGTAAAGTATCAGACTAAATAGAGCTAGTACTCTTTTTGGTGGGGGGTGGTCAGGTTAACTGGTCCACACTTTGTAGTGGTGTGGGATGGGGCACAGAAGTTACTTTGATCTTAAAATCTTGTTGATTCAGAGTAAGCAATATGCCTATTTATGTCTAAGGAAACTTAAACAGGGTAAGAAATACATCTTTGAGAGCAGTGTTTGCTTCAAGTGTTCAATAATTTGAGTAAGCTATGTAAATATCTCAGGGTTGATTATTGAAGATTATGTGAATTTATGTTAAAGATGACAGATGAGAGGGAGGTAGATATTAGGAAGCCAAGGAATGTGTGGTGCACATAGGTGTGACGTGACTGTCTTCTAGTTGGCATCAAAGGAACAGGAGTGCTCTTACTGTCTAGATTACCAGTTGCTGTTGCAGAAATCCAATTTAAGGAAGACAAGATATCCTTGTGATTAGCTTTCTACTGAGCTGCTTTAAGTGAAAACGATCTGCTCAACAGAGGAGAAGAGCGATAGCTTTGGCATGATAGTAAATAGAACGATGCATCAGGGCAGTACATGGTTAGTCAGTGAGCTACACTGCAAGTTTGAATGTATAAGTAGCAGCAATTGACATAAATCACCAGGCAGAGGACTTTATAAAAGGCAGTGGTGTCCATCCTCATTTAGTGGGGGTACATTCCAAAGGAAAATTATTTTATACTTCTTTAGATTATGAAATCTGTGACTTATATCCCCATATTTTAAGAGGCATATTATCTAAGAAGTTACTTAAAGTAATGGTTAGTATTTGAAGTCATTTCAGTGAATTTATGAAACCAATAAAGCAGATTAAGTACTTGTGATTCTGTTTTTCCAGATTTTTATCATATGCTCAACATTGTGTCTAAAAGAAAAATTTCCTAAATTGTAAGTACCAATTTTTCAGTTAACTTTAATTTATACTAAAAAAAGAGAAACATGCAAATTGGTATCACTCCGCTATGCCCACCAGCCAATCAGGATGAGTATACAAATTGACCCAACAAAGATGACAGCATATGCAGGTGTGGAGCGAAAACTAAAGACAACTGAAGACGACTGAAGACTGAAGAGGCTTGCCTTCTCTGCTGCGGTTGGAGCGGAGAAGCCTCCAGACTTGGCTTCTCCACTGCGGCCAGAGCAAAGGCCTGGGCCCCGGGTGCTGGAGGAAAACCGGTGCCAGCAGCCAGGGGAAGGAAGGCCTATTGCACGAATCTCTTCGTGCAACAGTCCTCTAGTATTGATATAACAAAAATTCTAATTAAAATTTTGGATTGTAGACCCTATCATTGTACCTACAGGATTGTAGTGAGGCTCTGCCATACCTCAAATAGGGCAGATAAAGAAACATTTGATTGATTTGTTTTAAAATATGGTACTATTTTTTATATACTGTTTCAAGTATTTGAAGTTAAATACACATTTTTTTATATACTCCAATATAATAGGATAAATCAGTGGTCTATGAAACACTTTAAAGATCTGAATTCTGTACACAAAATGAAGGGTTATATTATTTTAGGAGTAATCCTATATAATAAAAGCCTAATATGCTAAGTGTCCAGTTGTCTGTTCAACCAATCAAAGCATAATATGCTAATGATATGCTAAGGCTGCTCAACCACTCGCTATGATGTCTACTGACCACCAGGGGGCAGACAGTCGACCGGTTGACCAGTCACTATGATGTGCACTGACCATCAGGGGGCAGACACTTTGACCTATAGGTTAGCTTGCTGCTGGGATCTGGCCGATCAGGACTGAGCGAGATGGGCCAGATACACCCTGGAGCCCTCTCATGGTCCCTCCCTGGCTGGCCAAACTCCCACGTCCCTCCCCAGCCCCGATTGTGCACTGGTGGGGGGTCTCAGCCTGGCCTGCGCGCTCTCGCAATCCTGGACCTCTCAGCGGATGTCAGAGCAGATTTTGGTCCGATCCTGCAGGCTAGGCCAAGGGACCCCATTGGTGCACGAATTTGTGCACCTGGCCTCTAGTATCATCATACCATTCATAAGGCCTGGTAGTCATCATGTTATAACTTTTTCTTTTAGCTTCCTAGGCATAATCACATAATTCAGGATTAAAATGTAGCAACCTTTCACTTTCCTTTTTTTTAATCCTCACTCGAGGATATGTTTTTTATTGATTTGAGAGAGAGAAACATCAATGTGAGAGAGAAATATCGATTAGTTGCTTCCCATAAGCACCTGACTGGGAATGAAACCTCAATCTAGGTATGTTCCCTGACCAGGATCTGAACCCACAAGCTTTTGGTGTACAGGATGACACTCCAACCAACAGAGCCACCTGGCCAGGGTGCAACCACTCACATTCATCACCAATTTCCTGACCAGGTTTTACCCTGGGGGGAAAAAGTGTATTTATAATACCCAATAAATATTTACTGAGCTCCTATTATTTGTGACTCTTCTAGGCTCAGAAGTGAACAAAACAGACAAAATTTAAATGCCCTTATGAAATTTATTGGTGGGATGATAAATAGTAAACAAGCTAAGTAAATAAAGATATGGTATGCTGGTTGCTGCTGAGTGTTATGAGGGAAATTTAAGGAAAAGCAATAGATAGAGTAAAGGGTGCCAAGGGGTGGAAATACTACCACCTGCCTATTATTCTAATCTTCAAAGTCCCTTAGCTAGGAAATCCTTCCCTACCAATCAAATACCAGTGCTTGGTTAACAATTTGTTTTGATTGTATTTTTCCCTTTCACTCATTCCAGAAAGTGGTCAGGCCCCTAGTATTCCCATGTCTCCTGAGTGTTTTGTTGTGGGGACCAAAAGCTGAGCTTGTCTGTCTTGTTGACCTGAGTTCCTTGAGGATGGGAAGGGTGGACTGGGAATGAGAGGCCAGCACCTCTGAGAGGGACAGGCAGGAGCAGCATAGCAGAGAAGAGATTCTGTCAGACTTGGAAGAGGATAAAAGTCTGTCAGTACCCTGAGTAGTGGCAGGACCTCAGAGAAGGATAACAGTCTGGTGCACTCAGGGAGATTGAACCCATGCCATCGTGGTTCCCAGCCTCTTTAAAGATTCTTTTGTCCAGGTGTGGCAAAGAAGCTGTTAGACTGCCTGACTTCAAGGGACCTGAACAAAGATGTTATTCATGTAACCACTGTAGGTTGAAAAGTAATGATCTGTCCTCACTCTTCATTCACCACATTTTTTCCCCCTCAATTTATGTGAACCTGGCGAAAGTAAGGGATGGCTCCAAAATGACTAAGATCAATCACCTTGTTGGATTAGGGCTTTCTCATTCAACTTAGCAAAAATAAGATAGTGTGACATTGCGTACACATTCAAGTTTGTGGAGTAAAATTTATCCTGCTACAAAGCCGGGCTATTATATCTTGATTAATTCTCATGTGGAGAAGCAATCGTAAATACAAAGCAACAGGCTCTGATCAGTGTGGTTCAATTGGATGAGCGTCATCCCGTGCACCAAAAAGTAGACAGTTCGATTTTTGGTCAGGGCACATGCCTGGATTGTGGAGTGTGCAGAATGCAGCCAATTGGTATTTCTCTTTCCCTTCCCTTCTCTCTCAAATCAATAAAAAACATATTAAAAAGTTATTTAAAAAATACAAAGCAACAGAAGACATGAATTTCTCCAGATAACAGATTTCTCTCCACTGGCTTTACTGGGTGGGCAAACACATACGTATTCTTTTCCTTGAACTGGACACTCCATATTAGTGTATGGTGATAACACAAACCTTATTCAATAAGTCGAAAGTTACTGAGAAGTGTCATTCAGCTTCTTCCTCAAACCCTAGGAAATGTAAAAGTGATATTAATGCCTTCTGTCAGCCAATAACACTGGATTGAAACAAGACCAGATAGGACAGTAACTTACAAACTTTTCAATTTTGGACACGGCCAGGAATTTTCTCAGACTAGAGCACTATCTTTCCCTGTCTAACCATTTGTTTAAGTCTCCAACCTCATGCTTACTCCAAATATTTGGATGCTATTCATCTATTAAGAATACATCTGTCAAGTATTATTTACTTTCATAAATTGGCACAAATTTTCAGATTATGTATCATCCTTCTCTTTCCTTGATGATTGCTTATTATTTCCCTCCACCCCAAATTGAATGAAACTGACTGAGAAAACTCAGGTTGCCACAGTAATATAAAAAGAATGAAGGACTTGATATTCCCTCTTGGGATCATAGAATTTACTGGAATATGAAGGTGCCCAGCCCTTTTATAGTCTCAGCTGAAGTCATTGATCTTAATTCTTGACTTCATAAGTTTTTAGCTCCTTGAAAATCTGCTAGTTACCTTGAAAATGTACTTCTTAAATGCATTTAAAAACTTGTCTGAGTTTTGTTTTGGGGTGGGAGATAAGATAGAAGTTCTAAATTTATTAGATATGTTCAGGTCTAAGTGAAAGGCATAGATCTTTAAAACTACAAAAGCTGAGGACAGGTTGGCCATTGTTGCCCATTGCTTACAGTATCACTGGAAGACTGAAAGAAACTGGAAATAATGGGTGCCTTCTATCCGTTTAGAATGTGCACCTATCAGTTCTTCAATTAAAAATCAAACTCATAGAAAATGCAATCCATAAGCTGAGACTAATTCTGGAATTCGCAATTCTGAGTCAACTTTTTGAGTTGATGTTTGTTTTACCACTAGATGGCACATACTTACTGATAAATTCTTAAAGACCGTCGGATAGATTTTCCAAAAAGCTCTTCAGTTACCCAAACTTATCAAAGTTCGCTGTAACTATATATTGCATTGATTTTTCTCAAGAAATTTCTTTACCTTCAGTTGTTTAGTGCTATATCAGATTTTCCGTAATTTTTCTCTATAACTTCTTACTTAGCATTCTTACAGCTTTTGAGTTGCAGAAATGTCTCAAGGCAAATACTAGCTAAGATATCCTTAATTTAGTGTAAATTTTTTAATGTTTATTGAATTGTATATCTCTACTTTTCATCTTTTATCATGTGAAATAGCTTAATGAATGAAATTTAAAGATTCTGTGTACAAAGTAGAGTTTTTATTTGATTTTTTTGCTTCGCTGCTTTTAGACCAAATAAATCAATGTCCAGGACCACATGCAATTTAAGAACCAATTTCTGCATGCTTTTATAATATGCAGAGAGATTAGGCAAATGGGTACTGTGGAGAATACAAAAATGAAATATTATGTATTGCTTCTGTCTTCAAGGATCTTTCATTTTATGGGAGGAGATAGTCATGAATGCAAATTAACTATAATATGAGTCAGACTGTAGTAAATAATTAAATGAAAATATTAAGTGTAATGAGAACTAGATAGTAAATATTAATTTGGAGACTCCAAGAATAAAGTGGAATTTGAGAAGAACCCAAGTAATTCTTATAGTCATTTTTTACCTAAAGATTCTTCAATTGTTTTTATTTTCTAAATACATTTTTGACAAAACTAAATAAACATTTAGAGAAAAGTTCTGTATTCAAGTAGAACAACATTTATTGAGTGCTTCCTACTCTAGCAAACTGTCATCTATTATTTCATTTAATACTCATGAGAGCTTTGATATATGTACAGCTATCCACATTTTATAGATGAAGAATTTGAGGCACAGAAAGTTTAAGGAACTTGTATGAATATGTCAGCTGTCTTCCATAACACCAAAACTAGATGTGAATTGAATTAATTTTCTTACAGTAAGAAACTTAGCTTTTCAATTTTTGTCACTACAGCATCTTTGCTATATTACGTAAGAGGGAATCAACATTATTCTAATAAATGTGTTAACATTGACTACTTTGTTATATTTGTAGCCTTAATTTTTATAACTTTCTAAGTATTATGTGAATCATATTCAAATATCTTGAATCAAGAATATGACCCTTTTGGCTATTAACATGCAAAATTTCTACAACTTTGCTATATTCTAAAATAATACAATAATAATCAGATATCAAAATTTAAATAATATATTGTACAATGCTTAAATTAGATTTGGTTCCACTTCAACAGCTAAATCAAGTGGATATGCAAACACAATTATATATTTATAATGAATCTTATTTTTCTATGTTTCCTTAGCCAGGAAAATATGAAAGTAGAAGGAAGAAGTGGTATATAAGTGCACTACACGAAGCATACCATCTTTATGGATATTCTCCTGAGCAAAGACTGGAAATGTGCTGCCTATCAAAACAGGGTATATGATTTTTTTTATTTTTTGCCATCCCAAATAAAGATTTATTCAGATGCGTGCTTTCCAAAATGTGTATGCTCAAGTAAAAATCTTTTTCTTTATACCTTTGTCCACTGAAAAATTACTTTTGTGTAGATTAATAGTATATATTTTACTCTCTGAAACTAGTTTCAATGACTATACATACACTCTATTTGTAGTAAATATAGGGGTTTTAAATGGCATGTCTGTCATCTTTGCTCTTAGATTATCTACATAGGTCCTCTTGTATATTTCAAACCATATATTTCAAAATTGGAAACTCTGTCTTTAAAATATATTTCTGGGGTGAAACTTTCATTGGATGTGTTGTATTATTTCAGAACAAAGTATTTTTAAATAAATTCAAGAGAGATAAAAGGTAATCCTCAATTTTCTTTTTAATTAGGTGAAAAAATAATATTTCAGGTCATTTTCAAAGAAACTTATTTGAATTACAAATATTTATACGTAGCTTTTTAAATGGATTCAACATAAGGATTATAGTAGGTATAACATTTTTAAACTCTAAAAAAATTATGATTATCACATAAAATGTTGATTTTCAATAATTTTAAGTGTTTTTAAATGTTTCTACTTAGTAATCATAATAATTTTCTGTCTTATGAAGGTCCCTTTTCACTTTATCACAGTAATTTTTTACTCCTTTGGAAAAGTTTAATATATACATTTTGAAATTTGTGAAAACATTTTATTTGAGAAAATGTTTAAATATTAATCCATCCCCCTAACTTTAGATTTTTTTTTCTAACTTTAGATTTTAAAGCAAATATGTAGGTTAGAAACGAGTAGAAAAAGAATAACAAGTCACTACTCTGACTTACTCTAAGACCAGGAAAAGAGACATTTATAATCATAAATGTGATTTTATTCCTTGTGTTGTAAATATAATGTCTCCATTATTAGCAATAAAAGTTGAATTCACTCTGTTGTCACAAATACAATTATATCCTTTGCATGGACTATAGATTTCTATTATGTGACCAAAATAATATTTGAATAACTTAGTTTTTTAAAACATTAATGCCTGAAGTAATATAGCCATTTATTTTAAAAAATTATACTACAGCCATTTCACATGAGCAGTAGACCCACTCTCCCAATAAGTTATGGAACTGTCTTTGCTGTTCTTGTACATGGCGGGTTATTTATCTCTGGGTCCTTGAGCATGGGTCCTCTCTGGGCTTGTCCAGAGAGACAGGTTATTTTCTCTCAGGTCTGCAGCAGCAGACTATTTTCTGCTGGAAGTCTGATGATTTTTGCATGTAGAATCTATGTAATTCAGCCTGATTATTGAGAGCCTCATGTCTAAAGCCTTTCATTTTCTCTAAAGTAGCAAAAATGGAGGGGCGGGGACAGACTACTATGAGTACAGTCTTTGCCATAACTATCTCACTCCCTTTCTTTCACCCTTCACTATCTCCATAATAGACAATTTAGTCCTATGTCTGCTCTGCTTTCAGGGTGAATTCTAGTATGCATTTTAGCTTTTTATTCTGTTTAAAAGTAGTGTGAGAGATAATTAGCTACTATTTAGATACTTTACAAAAGGTGAGTAACTCACCTGCAAACCATTTATTTAATTCCAGCAACTTTGAGAATATCTTCACTCCAAAATTTCTTCTTCCAACCCAGAAATAATTACTACTAAATTTTGGGCCTCAATTCTTCCTGCCCTGCAGAAATTGGCTCACGTTTATGTTTGATGCTGCTCTTTCTTTGTAGACATCTAGAGTCAGTAAATGATATGTAAATATAGACCCGGTCAGACTATGACACATTTTAAAATCCTGTCCACATGATTTGGTTGTCCTGAATCTGTTGTATTAACTATTACTCCCAATGAGCGATTCTTCTGCTGGGATTAGGAAGCTTTTTCTTATATTGGAACATTCATTATAATTATATTTTTAAGACGAATGGTCTCTTTATAATTGAGCCTTAGGATTTTGTGTTATTATAGAATTAATATTTCTTACATGCTCTACATTTTAGAGTAGATGTTCGTATCTCTACCTTTTTTTCAGAATTATTTTTCAAAAATAAACTTAATTTTTTTAGAGCAGTATTAGGGTCATAGCAAAATTAGGCAGAAAGTACAGTTTCTATATGCTCCTTACCTCATCACTATCAACATTCCTCATCAGAGTAGTGGATTTGTTACAATCGATGAACCAACTTTGACACATCATTATCCCCCGAAGTCCATAGTTTACATTAGGGTTTGTTATTTGTGCTGTACCTTCTATGGTTTTGACAGATGTATAATGGCATGTATTCACCATTGTATTATCATACAGAATCATTTCACTGGCCTAAAAGTACCCCGAATTCCAGTCTTCCTCTTTCCCCATCTCTTCACCAATAACTGGCAGTCACTGATTTCTTTACTGTTTCCATAGTTTTGCCTTTTACGTAATGTCATATAGTTGGAATCATATAGGATATAGCCTTTTCAGTTTGGGTTCTTTCACTTCGAAATATGCATTTAGGTTTCTTCCATGTCTTTATAGCTCTTTGATTTAGCACTGAATAATATTACATAGTTTGTATGTACCAGTTTATCCATTGACCTACTGAAGGACACTTTGGTGGCTTCCAAGCTTTGCCAGTTATGAATAAAGTTGCTATATACGCCCATGTATAGATATTTGGGTGGCTATAAATATTTTCAGTTCCTTTGCTAAATAACAAGGAATACAACTGCTGGATAATTGTTTAGTTCTATAAGAAACTGCCAAATTATCTTTCAAAGTGGCTGTGCCATTTTGCATTCCCACCAGCAGTGAATGACCGTTCCTGTTGCTCCACATCCTCACCAGCATTTGGTGTTGTCATTGTTCTGGATTTGGCCATTCTAACAGGTGTGTTGCGGTATCTCAATGTTTTAATTTGAAACTCTCTAATGACATATGATGAACAGCCTTTTTCATATGCTTTTGCCATTTGTAAATCTTCTTTGCCCGTATTTTACTTAATCCAGTTGTTAATTTTCTTATTAAGTTTTAAGAGTTCTTTGTATACTTTATATATCATTCCTTTATCAGATATGTATTCTGCAAACATTTTCTTCCACTCTGGGGATTATCATCTCATTCTCTTAATGTCATTTGCAGAGCAGCAGTTTTTAATTTTGATGAATCCAGCTTATTTATTTTTTATGGACTTTGCTTTGGTGTTATATCTAAAAATTCATCAGCATACCCAAGGTCTTGTAGATTTTCTTCTGTGTTACCTTCTGGGAGTTTTATTGTTTTGCATTTTAAATTTAGATGTGTTATCCATGTTGAGTTATTTTGTGTGAAAGATGTAAGGTCATTGTCTAGATTAAATTTTTGCCATGTGGATATCTAGTTGTTCCAACAGCATTTGTTGAAAATACTGTCTTTTCCCCATTATATTGCCTTTGCTTCTTTGTCAAAGATCAGTTGGCTGTATTTATATAAGTTTATTTCTGGGTTCTCTAATCTATTTCATTGTTCAATTTTTTATTAGCTTTCCCAATACGCACTGTCTTGATTATTATAGTTTTACTAGAGGCCCCTGTGCACCAGTGGGGTCCCTCGGCCTGTGCCCTCTCGAAATCTGGGACCCTTCAGTGGATGTCTGAGAGCCGGTTTCAGCTTGATCTCCTCAGGCCAGGCCAAGGGACCACACTGGTGCACGAATCCATGCACCAGGCCTCTAGTAAGCCTATAAGATCTTTGATTAATCTCTTTCTGCCTTCCCCCCACCCCCTTCCCTCTGAGATTCATTTGTCTGTTCCATTTTTCCATGCCTGTGGTTTTCCCTCCTGCGTTGAGTGTCTGCCCCCTGGTGGTCAGTGCGCATCATAGCTAATGGCCAGTCTTCTGGTCCCTTAGCTTTTATATATATAGACTAGAGGCCGGGTGCACAAAAATTTGGGGGGGGGGAATCCCTCAGCCCGGCCTGTGCCCATTTGCAGTCCAGGACCCCTTGGGGGATGTCCACCTGTCGACTTAGGCCCATTCCCCAGGGGATCAGGCCTAAGCTTGCAGTCAGACATCCTTCTGGCAGCCAGGGAGCCCTCAGGGGATGTCTGACTAAAGGCTTAGGCCCCCAAGGGAGCTGTGATGAGGAAGCTGGGGTGACAGAGGAACCACGCTGTCCTGCCCCGCCACCCTGGGTTGGGTCGTACACAGGACACCCAGGCAGGCTGGCCGATTGCTGCTGCCCCGCCCAGCCACCCCAGGTCGGGTTGCACATGGGACGCCCGCCGCCCCGGGTCGCAGATAGCAGGCCCAGATGGCGGCAGGGCAGGGGGGATCGTGCTGTCCTGCCCCACCGCCCCAGGTGGCAAATAGCAGGCCTGGATGGTGGTGGAGCAGGCAGGATGGCGCTGACCCGCCCTGCCTGCAGTATGCAAATTAGCCGCCATCTTTGTTGGCGGTTAATTTGCATATCGTGCTGATTAGCCAATGGGAGGCATAGCGAAGGTATGGTCAATTACCATGTTTGTCTATTATTAGATAGGATAGGTGGTAAGTCTTACAGTCAGGTAGAGTCAGTCCTTTGACTTTGTCCTTTTCATTATTGTGTTAGCTATTTTGGGCCTTTGCCTTTCTAAATAAACTTTAGAATCAATTTGTTGATTTCCACAAAATAACTTGTTGGGATTTTGATTGAGATTGCATTGAATCCATAGATTAAGTTGGGAAGAACTCACATCTTGACAATATGGAGACCTTCTATTGACAAATATCTATAACTATATCTACATTTATTTTGTTCTTTGATTTTGTTTATCAGGATGTTATTATTATAACTTTTGAATTACTGTGTTTTACTCAAATCTGGTAAGCTGAGTGTATTAGCATTCTGATAAAAAAACAACAACACTGAAAACACATATCACAGTATTAGAAAGTGGAAAATTCTGATTGTGTAATTTTTAATTTATTTGAACAGGAGCATAGGCACTTTTTTTGAAGCAGCCATATTTTATTATCTTACAGATAATTCCAAAGCAGATGACAAAGTTGCTGTTGTGGCCAAGAAAAGGGTAAGATCATGGTTTTTTGTTTGTTTGTTTGTTTGTTTGTTTTTTAAATATATTTTATTGATATTTTACAGAGAGAAAGGGAGAAAGATAGAGAGTTAGAAACATCGATGAGAGAGAAACATCAATCAGCTGCCTCCTGCACATCTCCTATTAGGGATGTGCCCACAACCCAGGTACTTGCCCTTGACCAGAATCGAACCTGGGACCTTTCAGTCCGCAGGCTGACGCTCTATCCACTGAGCCAAACTGGTTTTGGCAGATCATGGTTTTTGATGTAAAGTGTACACACTTCAAATTCCATTTGCTTAATACAACTTTTAAAAAAATTAAATGAATATTTAAAAGCAAAATTACATAATCAAATGTTTCTTTTAAATGTTAGTTGGCTATGTTTTCTTTGTAGATTGACACTAGAAATTTATTATTTCTGGTTATATCAGTGTTACAGAATTATCAGAACTTAGAATAGAAAATTTTTATTTAAATAAAAATTTTATTTTATTTACATTATTGTTCACATGCATACTCTCATATACTAAAATATTTTATTTTTATATGCCATGTTATTATAATGTGTGCAATCTCATGAAAAATATAATAAACAATTCATATTCACAGCTTAAATGATATTAACTTTAAAGTTAAGTGAGAACAGCAGCCATTTGAATGAATTTAAACCTAGAATTTTTTGGGGGGTGGGATTTGTAAGGTCACTAGCATTCTTAAAGAATTTTAAAAATTTAACATGTCATTCAGTGTATTGTATGCAGAGAGATGTTTAACCGTACTTACTGTCAAAACTATGATAGGGATAGGATTAACCTTGACATTGTCTTCAAGAGACAATATTCTTAATAGGATACCTCTGAAAAAAGCAGAGTCAATGCGTAAGTTCTTCTGGACAAATAATATATTGGTGTCATAGGAAAAAGAATTGTGATTGAAAGGAAAGCCTATACCTGTGATATTTTCAGTGTTGATGATGGGGTTAGTGCAGAGTGGATCCAGAGAAGGTTGAGTGTAACCTGGGAGAACAGAAAAGGATGTTGGGCATGAACCGAAATGAACAGGCCATGAGGTGAACATTTGTGTGTGTGTGTATTCTGAATATGTATATTTAATGAGTCCTTTTAAAATCAGATTTTATTTTACTCCTTTGCTTTGGGCTTGTAAAAAGAATCTGGACTTTTCACTTGTTAAGTAATGTTGATGTGCCTTTGCAGAGAGGGATGCAATATCATAGAAGGCAATCTTGTCCTTTGAAAAAGAAAAGAAATAGGACTTGTGTGTCTCTCTGAGATTTGGACAGGATTATGTGAGGTAGTACAGGATTGTTAATGTGGATGGAATTGTTTATTTCAGTCTCTGCTAAAGGATACTTAGAATAAAAAATGACAAGGATAATAATAATGGGCATTATTATATACTAGAGGCCAGGTGCATGAAATTCATGCACTGAGAGTGGGGGGTTGTCCCTCAGCCCAGCCTGCACCCTCTCCAATCTGGGACCCCTTGGGGGATGTCCTACTGCCTAAACCAGCAGTCTGACATCCCTCTCACAATCCGGGACGGCTGGCTCTCATCTGCTTGCCTACCTGCCTGCCTGATTGCCTCTAACCGCTTCTGCTTTCCAACCTGATCACCCCCTAACCACTCCCCTGCCAGCCTGATTGACAACTAACTGCTCCCCTGCCAGCCCAATTGCCCCCAACTGCTCTCCCCTGCTGGCCCGGTCACTCCTAACTGCCCTCCCCTGCAGGCCTGGTCCCCCCAACTGCCCTCCCCTGCTGGCCCGGTCGCCCCCAGTTGCCCTCTCCTGCCGGCCTGGTTGTCCCTAACTGCCCTCCCATGCCAGCCTGGTTGCCCCTAACTGCCCTCCCCTGCAGGCCTGGTCGCCCCCAACTGCCCTTCCTTGCTAGCCATCTTGTGGCGACCATCTTGTGACCACATGGGCGTGGCCATCTTGTGACTACATGGGGGCGGCCATCTTGTGTGAGGGCATGATGGTCAATTTGCATATTACCTCTCTATTATATAGGTTTGCTTTATTTTTACCAGTGCTTCTCAATGATGGTGGTACTGTGCTTAGTAAAGTGTTATTCAAAGTGTGGTCAAGAGACCATAGCCATTCTGTGTACTATTTATTTTTGGTCTGTAATGATATAAGAACAAAATAATGAGAGTAACAATTTATAAATTTGCATAATAATTTGACAGTAATTTTTATCTGTTGAATGTAATAATAAAATGGAACTTATATTTTGTATTTTCTTTTTATTTTATTTTTTCTAGTGACTTTTTCCCCATGGTGAATTAAAAAAAATTTAAAAGGTATATATCTTGAACAGATTGGATGGAAAACTGCTCCTTTTCCATAGATAGTTTGAAAGACATGGGCTCTTTTAGGAATTTGTAGAAAAGTATGTATTGTGATATAGTAATTTTGGTGGATACAAGGCATTTTTATGACAAATCTTAAGGACACTAAATATCTTGTAATGAATGGAACAAACTGTATAACAAGAACTGCCCAACAGTTGGCATAACTTTTGAATACACTGCTGGACGACTCAACCAACTTGAAATATACCTGTGTAGTGACATAATCCTATATAATAATTTTATATAATAAAAGGCTAATATGCAAATTGTCCCCTGGACCAAGAATTTAACCTAGAGTTCAACCAGGGGGCAGGGCCAGCTGGCCAACTGCCCGCAGCACCCCCCCCCCCCCCGATCGCCCCTCTATCCCAATCAGCGACAGGTACTGTCTGCCAACCTCCAGCATCTCTTCCCCCTGGCCAGCCCAGCCTAATTGACCCCAATCAGGGCAGACAGGCTGGACCCCACCCATGCACAAATTCGTGCACTGGGCCTCTAGTACAAAATAATATGGCAACATGTTAGACAAGAAGGCAAGGGATTTAGAAGGCTTATTATGGAGAGAGAAGTTGAAATAGAATAAACATACTGTTCTTGAGCTCATTGAATACTTTACTTATTCTCTACTCCACATATTGTAACATTTCAACTATATATTTAGCTATAAAGGGTAGAAGTGCAGTTACAGCTCTGTCTGCAAGCCTCTGCTCATCTCATAGTCCCCATCCTTCAGCTCTCCATCCATGTGGCTACTGTTAAGATAGATGTGAGTTGTGTAGGTGCACACATCTGACCACATCTCTGCTCAATGGCAGCAGTCTGAATGAAAGAGAATAAGTCACACTTAATTGTTTTTTATTTTTAAAAAGAAGAGGAAGATCTAGATTGCTCTAAGTCCCTTCCTGCTCTAATATTCCAGGAACTATAAAATATTTATAACAGCTCAATAAGTACTTTCAGAATGTCAAAAGGCTGGTGTAGACCAGAGTAAATATCTAAGTCAATTAGCATAGAAATAAAAATAATTTTAAATGAATAATAGCAGTGGTATGCCAGGAGTAGCTGATGGTGTTGCCTACCATAGATTATGGAAAGTGTGTGTGTGTGTGTGTGTGTGTGTGTGTGTGTGTGTGTGTGTGTATGTAGGAAACAGAAAATTTTGGTGGAAAGAGTACAGACTTATGAATGAGCCAAATCTGCTTTCAAGAGCTAGTTCTGCTACTTAGTTGTGTGACGTTAGGCAAGTTAACACTTCTGCACCTCATTGAATTAATCTCTGCATTGGGAACAATAATAATCACCTTGTATGATTGCTATAAAGGTTAATATGAAAAGCAATTATAATAGCATATAGTTAATATATTTTAGTAGGTGCTTGTATAATAAATGCTAGCACTTTTCTCCCTAATTTCTTCTTAAAAAGAGATAGAAAGTAAGGACTTAAGGACATTTAAAATTCTCAGACTTGTAATAGCATCATAGTTCTATTAGATAGTTAAGATTATGTAGAAGTCTTTTTTTTTTAAGAAGTCCCACATTTTAATCATTTATTTTTTCAAAGTAATATAACATTATATTTGGAGGATAGAATTTTAAAAATCATATAAGATTCATCACTTAATTAAACCAAGTTTTATTAATTTAATGCATTTATTTACAGTTATTTCTTTATACGTCTAAATATAACATGAATAAGTATATATACTTTCTTAACATAAATGAAATGAATTAAAACTTTACCGTTTCCCTTAATAATATTTTATTGACATCTCAAATCAAATCTGCCAAATCTTAAGTGGTTGCAGAGCATTTTATTTTATGGAAATGTCTTAATTTATTGAACTATCTCCTAGACGTTTAGGTTGCTTTGATTTGCAAAATTACAAATAAAAAAGCAACAACATCATTGTACACAAATCTCTGTAGATGTTCACAGGAAAAATTACTACAAGTAGGCTTCTAGTAATAAGCACATTTTAAATTTTGCAAATTTGCTGAACATCCTTTTCCAAAAATTCCCCCAACATTATTGTACCAATTACAGTCCCATCATTAGTTTAAGGGAATGACTGGCTTAGCTTGCCAATTCTAGCCATTTTACATTGTCTTTTTTTTCTTTAAACATTAATACTTTGGCCCTAGCTGTTTTGGCTCAGCGGATAGAGCATCGGCCTGCAAACTGAAGGGTCCCAGGTTTGATTCTGGTCAAGGGCATGTACCTGGGTTGCGGGCACATCCCCAGTAGGGGGCGTGCAAGAGGCAGCTGAATCGATGTTTCTCTCTCATCCATGTTTCTAACTCTCTATCCCTCTCCCTTCCTCTCTGTAAAAAATCAATAAAAAATATTTTTAAAAAATTAATACGTTGTCAATATGTTGCAAACATTTTTTCAGTTTTTCTTTTAAATTTTATGTAATTCTTTAGCTATACTTACATAGTAAAACTTTTCTCTTGGGGCTTTAGAGCTTTTGTGATACGTTTTAAAAGATTCCTTTTTCATTAAAACAAAATATATTATAATCCACTTAACCTTTCTCCTATTGCTACTGATAACAATTAGATGAAAAAACTAGAGCAAAATGAATAAAGAGACAAGTTAGGTGATAGACCCAGGATTCTCTTTATTCATTTTGCTTCAGTTTTTTTTCCAGTGTAGAATATTACATATTTCTAATTAAGGCTACCCCAAGAATGTGTTACTAATGACAAAATAATCTCTTTTTCATTCTTTTTTCTAATTTTTTGGCTTATATATAAAAATTATGTGCATATATATGGGCATTTCCCCCACTACTCATTAACTTTGAAAGGCAAAACTAATGACCACTCTTTTGATTTATACATTTGTGTATGAGGAATTTAGGTTATATTTTTTCCAATGAAAAAATATTTTTCCTGAAATTATTGCAAAAATTCTTCATAAAAAGCAGGACATTTTCATTAGCCCAATGGAAGGATAAATTGCTTATATTTTATGACTAGATGTCTGGGTATTTGTGTTAATTAATAAACTTGCTTACTAATCTGGAATTCATATACTGCAATTCACTTGATTCACTTAGCTTTATAGTCATCTTTCCAATAAGATAAATATTATAATAGATCCCTCTTGCTGGCTTCTAGCCCCAGGCAGAGAGAAATATCAGAAAGAATAGTAAGCAGAGGAAGCCCTTGGAAAGAGTCTCGGTCAGGCTTCAAACTCATTTAGTTTCCTTATACTTTGTGGGCATTATTCACTTTTCCTTGGACCACTGTCCTCCAAATTGTATCATTCAGGTATTCCATCACCATTTTGCCATAGTTACTATAGTGATCTTTCATTCGACTTACCTTTTCCTTAGTTTAATTTTTTATTGAGGTCAAAGTGAAACACGTGAAATGCACAGATCTTAAGCATAGAGTTTGATGAGTTTTTTTCTATGTTATGCACTTATGTAACTGCCATTCCTGATCAAAATAAAGACCATTGTTATCACCCCCCTAAATTTTCTTATTATAAATTTTAAAATATAAATGTGGTCTTTTAATGTGAATTTTTCAAATAGTTAAAAATACATACAATTAATATAGAACATTGTCCATTTATTACTTTAAATCAATTAGTGGAAACTTTAAATAGAAAGTTCTTTTCATACTAATTTCAGTTACCCTATGCTCAAAATCAGCAGAGGAAAACTACCACCAGAAAGTACTGTAATGAAACAGCCTTCCAGGAGAATAATTTTTAACAAAATACTCTTTAGTAACTTAATAACTAAACAACCTTGATTTGGTTGCAAAATTTACCTATTTTTGTCTTAAATTGCAATCTATAGGAATTCTACAGGATAACTATTAGCAGTAAAATATTAAAATTAGGCAAAATGGATTAATCTCTGATATCCTTTTATAATATACCATTACTGAGAGCAAGCAAAGATCCTTTGATTCAGAGTAACTGTTTTCTGGTGTGGATGATTGTATTTGATCTTTAAATAAAAGAAAAGTCTACTTTGGGACTTGCTTAACCCTTGTTTGATTTGACTTTCAGTCAGTGGATCTGACTTCAGCCAGATTGACCTTCTTGTTCTCCTAAGATGGGCAGGGGCATTGGGAGGAGCTAGGGTGTAGAGGAGAAATGTGCATCAGAGTGAGTGCAGCAGAGGTGCAGTCTCCTTTGGTTTTCATCCCTGGAGATAAAACAACAGTGTCCTAGTGTGAGGAACATGCTCTTCTCCAAGTTCACAGGGCTGGTGGTGGGAGATGTGTTGCTTAGGAGTAGTGATAGAGGGCAGTTTTTCCATCCACATGGCTGCTGGGCAGCCTGTTTATGTGGGGTTGCAGCCCTAAGGGGTGCTGTAGAAAGTGGAAGGGAACAGGGAAGGGAAGTTAGTGCTGCCTTCTTAAATCAGAGATTTGTCCCAGTGCAGAGATTTATCTGAGAAAATTCGTTTTAGATGTGCTGATCTGGTGCTTAGTGAAAGGAAATTTATGTTTGTCAGCAATTTTTTCTTTTGTCTTTTAAGAATTATTTTCATCCTAATTACTGAAAAACAAATACATACCATTTTGAATGTCACCATTTGTAATAATAGAATATTGTATTAATTTTGTTTCTCTATACATAATGCCTATTTAAAAACCCACTTGGAATTCAAGTTTACAGAATTCCAAGTGGGTGTCACAGATTCCAGAAATTCAAAACTTTCAACTATAATTTTCCACATTTTATATTCTATATTTTTAACTTTGAGCCAGAAGGCAATAAAGAGAATTCTGCTAAATTTGATTGCTTTTTTGTTAAGAAACAAAAATTTCTTCAACTCCAGTCCCAGTTATCACATAAAAGAAATTTCTAGGTGTTGCCCTTTTTTATTTGGGACTAAAGGCTCTTCAATTTATTTTGCTGACTATATTCATTACAAGCATAATACTTTCTCTCTGATCCAGCGACACATAAGGCATGTCTCCAACATCCAGCTATACACGAAATGAATCTGGGTTTCTTTTAAAGGTTAGAATAGTTCTCATTCACCATCTTCCTCATTCATTACATTAAAACTAAAAACAATATTACTCATCAGTAGAGTGGTTATTGATATATCATATCATTGGAATTTGAATAGTGAATTTTTATTTTATCAATTGTAGCTGTTGCATTAGATAGTAAATGATCTTTCTATACCTAATAGTAATTACTACTGTTTTCCTATTTGCAAAGGGACTGCATAAAAATACAGTGTCAGTGAAAATTAGTAGAATTTCCTTTTAACTTAGGATAACTCACCTATAACTTCAAATTTATAAACATTTGCTTTCTGCCCACCAGTCTTCCAACTTTTCATGTATATTAGACAAGGTAAGCCTATTTACTTTCTTTGAAGACCTATAAATTATTAATTTTTAATGCTTTAAAATTATAATGACTTTGAGGTGCTATTTATCTTTCTTTTTCCTTATGTATTTCATATTTCTACTGTGTTCCAAAAATTATTTGCTATACTATGAAATATGTATATTAGGTACATACCTTACAGCTATACTCATATACATATTGGGGGACATAGTTATTCTGATTATACACAGGGAGGTATATATGAACTTGGGTTTAAGACTGTCCTCCACTTCAACCTCTGGAATCATCAGAAACTTGATGTAAAGACTTGGATCCAGATAACATTTTTTAAAAGAATAATCTTTCTTTTAAAATGTTGCTATTGTGTAGATAGAATGTCTGTCTATTTCTCTGTAGGAGAGAGATCATCTTTTACACATTGCTGGCAATAAATGCTGAGAACACTTGACAGTAATTCATGGGTTAAAGAACCAGACTGGTGATCCTTACTACTCTAGTTGATGGAGCACAAAATGGTAAAATAGATAATGAAGCTCTCAATATTCATTCTTCTATCCAGAAAATATGTGTAATATAGGTACTATAACCATTTATTGTTCTGTGTTCAGATTTTTAAAATTTAATTGAAATGGGTATATTCTAGAAAGCCTTCCTTAGAAACATTATCTTCTTCAGAATTCATCTTGCTAAAATAACCAGTGACTTTAGATGAAAACTATACACAAATAGGAATTATTTTCAATAGACTTGGATTTTTAGAGCATCTCTAATTAGAGGTCACATAATCTAATTCAATTCCATCAGGTAAACAACTGTGACATAAATTCTGCTTTTCATGGGCATCTTTCCTCCCAGGACACCCTGTTTTGATTAGCCTTTAGTATTCTTAAGCTCTTCATAGATATGAGTGAAATTTGAGCTGTTTAAAAACAAACAAACAAACAAAAACCTCTTGAATTTCTATGTTCTCTCCCTGGTATAGAAATTAAGACCAAGGCTTTAAAAATTATCAAATGAAGTACATAATCATAAGTGTCTTGTTCCTTCTATCCTCACCCGGGATTGGGAGGTGTTTAATAGGTCTTTCAAGCCTTCTGTTTAAGGTGGTCTAGTGGCCAACTTCTATTTTTAGGAAAGATACTTTCTGTGTCTCAGCTCACAGCTTGAATACACACTTTAGTGTTTTCTCTGGTAAGCCCCTCACAGCAGAGAAATTCACAGTGCTTTAGTGTGAACTTACACATGGCTGAAGAAATAGGGCAGGGGACAGCAGGCTATCTCTAAGGCATCTTGCCAGGGACTGATCTGTGATATTATTCAAGTCTCACAGGAATACTGAACTCTTCTAAAGGTTCGCTAGACTGGAGCATATGGTAACTGACGGACATTTATGCAGATTTGTAGTCTCTTTGTTGAAATCATGTTGAAAATAGGGCTAGAAAATGCTCATTTCAACCTTCCCCTTTTTCAAAGAAATGTTAAAAACAATCATTATCTTGGCCTGAAGACTTTATTGTGGTACTCTCCAGATACTCAGTTTAAGTAATAACCATTATTTACAATGCTCCATGAAACTAGTTTTCATCCTTATGCCAAGCTTATTTTCCCAGCAGATTTTCCAGTTAAATGAGAGCATTGGCTGTTCTTTTGTATAACTTTTGACAAAGAATTTGTGTACATTATTCAAGGAACAGATATACTTTTAGAAATTCTATAATAGTAGGCAGCTCTGTAGTGATTATTTGACTGACAGTTACTCTCAAAAGAAGGTTATGAAATATATTTGTCTTCTGTGAGCATAAAATGCTGAATCAGAATTTTATACCCTCAGATTTAGCACACCTAACAAACTTCTTGTTTAAAAATATTTTCATTTTGATGAATAGGTGACTTAAGGAAAGGGCAATGTCAAGTCAGTTTATGCAGATTACATAAATCTGATATAAACAAAATTATACACACACACACACATACACACACACACACACACTCTGTGTGGCCAGATTATTATGACCACCGGATGTTTGTAGGCAAATTAGCTCTAATTTCACGCTGAAGTTGCTAGAGGGCCAGACCATTATAAATAGGGAAGCAAGTTGTTTACCACGACAGTAAAAGTGATTTTTTTCTGAAGATATGGGTATACAACGCGATTTAACAGCCTTTGAACATGGGGGAGATATATATATATATATATATTGAGTGGCCAGATTTTGCCTTCAATACTGTGGCGATTCTTCTTGGCATTGACTCCACGAGATGTTGAAAGGTGATGCGAGGAATCTGACACCATGCCTGATGAATAGCACTGTCCAGTTTTGTGAGATTTGATGGTTGTGGAACCAGCTGCCTGATGGCTCTTTTAACTTTGTCCCACAAATGCTCAATTGGATTGAGATCTAGTGATTGTGGGGGCCACCTAAGCAAGGTAAAGTCTCCCTGATGTTCTTGAAACCACTCCTGCACAATATGAGCACCGTGGCATGGCGCATTGTCTTGTTGGAAGAAGCCATCTCCATTGGGATACGCCATCAACATGATAAGATGAACTTGATCAGCAATGATACTTAGGTATGTTGTGTTATTCAGACGTTGTTCCACATGAATTAAAGGGCCCAAATCATGCCAGGAAAACATGCCCCAAACCATAACACTATCCCCACCAGCTTGTACTCATGCATGTGGGGGTGCATGCTTTCATGCTGTTTCTGCCAAATTCTCACTTTGCCATCTGCATGATGCAACTGGAAACGTGATTCATCGGACCACGTTACTTTTTTCCAATGCTCGACTGTCCAATCCTTGTGTTCCTGTGCAAATTGGAGACGTTTGATCTTGGTAACTGCAGACAGCAAAGGCGTTCAAACAGGCCTTGGGTTTCCATATCCCATATGATGCAGTGTACGGCTAATTTGCCTACAAACGTCAGGTGGTCATAATAATCTGGCCACTCACGTTCAAATATATCCCACATTCAAAGGCTGTTAAATCGCGTTGTTTACCCATATCTTCAGAAAAAAATCACTTCTGTCGTGGTAAACAACCTGCTTCCCTGTTTATAATGGTCTGGCCCTCTAGCAACTTCAGCGTGAAATTAGAGCTAATTTTCCTACAAACATCAGGTAGTCATAATAATCTGGCCACTCAGTGTGTGTGTGTGTGTGTGTGTGTGTGTGTGTGTGTGTGTGTGTGTGTGTGTAATATTTATATTTCCAGTCCTGGGAAAAAAAAGAAAAAAAAATTGAATTACTCCTTGAGATTGAAGATCACAAAAAGAAGAATAATTACTTAGTTTTCAGCCGCATGAGTATTTCATACAAACTTGCCTTGAGTAATTATTAAGTTATTTAAGTTGTTTAATAATACTTGGAGGAATTATTAAATTCAGTCTTCATTTCATAGTTAATGCTTTTGAATGTATAATGTGAATGTCACTCTGTTAACTGCTAAACATATAGTAAATTTTAAAAAAATTATTCCTACCTTTGTAGTTCAAATACTTGATTCAACATTAGAAAGATCAGTAACACTGTGAGAGAATTCGACAAAGCAGGCTAAGAAAGTATCACTTTAGTAAGTTAAAGTGAAAACCAATAAAAGGAACCAACGAATATATTGAGGTGAAAGTTGCACTGAGCTGTCTTAGAAGCTGAGGATAAATGGAATGAATTTTTTTAAATGCCTAGGTCACCAACAATGGCAGTAGAGAATGGACAGTAACATCAACTCCATTTCTTCTCTATGCTGATATGTCTTTATCCTATCTTTCTCCCAACAATTATTCATTAATTTATCCCACATACACTTCATGTGCAACTACAGTATGCATGATGGGACATGGAGACAAAGTGCATTACCCTAGAGCAGTAATGGCGAACCTATGACACGTGTGTCAGAGGTGACACGCGAACTCATTTTTTTTGGTTGATTTTTCTTTGTTAAATGGCATTTAAATATATAAAATAAATATCAAAAATATAAGTCTTTGTTTTACTATGGTTGCAAATATCAAAAAATTTCTATATGTGACACGGCACCAGAGTTAAGTTAGGGTTTTTCAAAAATGCTGACACGTCGAGCTCAAAAGGTTCACCATCACTGCCCTAGAGAAGGTAAGTCTTGAATACAAATAATTAAAATATGAGACCATATCCTGACATAGATCATAACTTTTATCACAGGAAGGTCCATGGGAGAATGTGAGTTCTTCTATATCTATAATTTGAGTATAAATTTATTCAGCTATATTTTGGGTTTTGATTTCTTATTTCCTTTCTTGTTTTATTGCATTTTAGTCAGTGAATATGGTCTGTAAGATAGAAATTATTTTAATATTTTTGAGACTTCCTTTGTGACTGAATAGGTGATCAAATTTGCAAATATCTTAGGCTTGAAAACGATATATATTCTATAATTAATCAGTGCCAGGTTTTATATGTGTTTATTAAATTTATTATTTCTTTTGTTGAATTCTCTTATTTCTTCACTAATTTGTGTTTGCTTTATAATTTTTATGAGAAGTAAATTAAAATATCTTATTTTAACTGTAGATTCATCAGTTTCTACTTTTGTTTTGCTTTGTATATTTTAAGGCTAAGATTTTAGGTACATACAGGTTCAGGACTATTATACTTTCTGGGTGGACTTTTTTTAGCATTGAGTAATAACCCTTTTATCCCTGATTATGGTTTTTGCCTTAACACCTGCTTTTTTCTAACAGCAATGTTGCTACATTGGGTTCCTTTTGTTAATAGTTATTGATATAGTATATTCTATCTCCTTTGAATTTTTTTGTCACTAATTTTTTTTATAATTATACCTTTGTTGAGATATAATTTATTCACTCTTATGCCAGGAGCCGGTCCATTCTTGCTGTTTCAAGGGACCTGGCATATGTGGCATACGGTTCTTAATATGTTTGCTCACCTTCTTGGCGCTGTGTTTTAACCAAGGTCACCTCTCCGAGAAAGGTTGAATCCCCAGGTAGGGATTTTCCCCTGAAGTTAGGGAGGGAATAAAACCTCTTAACTAAGTGCCAGGCCGGTAATTAATCATTTTAACTACGAACAATCATGCTTAAGCTACATAATCTTTACTCCCTGGAATGGAGATAAGAAACGCCCTAACCTTTGGAAATGAGATTGATAGGATTGGAATCAACTGGTATAAATACAGATGCAACAAGACAACAGGACACAGAACTTAGAAGACAGAACCTACACAGAACCTACACACAGAACCTACAGACAGAACTTAGAAGACAGAACCAGGAGGCACAGAACCTACATAGAACGTTCTCTAGAGACAGAAGAACTTCGCTGGGGAGAACATGGCAAAAGATCCTGGACTGAACCTGACTACAGAAATTGGCAAGAGAACCTGACTAGAACCTGGTGACTGAACCTGGCTGGAGAACCTGGAGAACCTAGCAAGAGAACATGGACACAGAACCTGGCTGGAGAACCTAGCGAGGGAACATGGCTACAGAACCTGGCTGGAGAACCTGGAGAACCTAGCAAGAGAACATGGACACAGAACCTGGCTGGAGATCCAAACCAGAACTTCGCTGGAGATCCAGACCAGAACTTGGCTGGAGATCCTGGCTAGGCTGCTGATCAACTGAACACTGTCTCTGTGTTATTCCTTCTTCGCCGACTACGTCCACACCTTTGGGAACCCCTGGACCTGCTGGGGTCGGACCCCGGCACTCTTACAATTCATTGAATTTTAGTATAGATACTGTTGGGTAAAACAATACCACTATCTAATTTTAGAACATGTTTTCATTACCCCAGAAGGAAACCACATACTCATTAGCAGTCACTGCCCATTTCTCTCCTCTCCAGAGTCCCTGGGAACTACTAATCTACTTCTGTCTTTATGGATATGCCTTTTCTGGATGTGTCAGACAAATGGAATCAGACATGTGGCCTTTTGTTTCTGACATTTCTGACCTTTCTTTTTTTTTTTTTTTTTAAAGATTTATTTATTTTATTTTTTTTAAAATATATTTTTATTGATTAAGATATTACATATGTGTCCTTGTCCCCACGTTACCCTCTACCCCCCCACCCCCCGCTCATGCCCTCACCCCCCCCTCCCGTTGTCTGTGTCCATTGGTTAGGCCTATATGCCTGCATGTAAGTCCTTTGGTTGATCTTTCCCCCTTACCCCCACCCTCCCCTACCCTCCCTCCAAAGCCCGACAGTCCAATCAATGCCTCTCCGTCTCTGGATCAGTCCTTGTTCATCAGTTTATGTTGTTCATTATATTCCACAAATGAGTGAGATCATGTGGTATTTGTCCGCTCTCCAGTTCCATCCATGCTGTGGCAAATGGTAAGAGTTCCTTTTTCTTCTTCCTCTTCTTAAAGAATACCTTTCAGCATTTCATATAATGCTGGTTTGGTGGTGATGAACTCCTTTAGCTTTTTCTTATCCATGAAGCTCTTTCTCTGACCTTCTATTCTGAATGATAGCTTTGCTGGATAAAGTAATCTTGGTTGCAGGTTCATGCTATTCATCACTTGGAATATTTCTTGCCACTCCCTTCTGGCCTGCATGGTTTCTGTTGAGAAATCAGCTGACAGTCGTATGGGTACTCCCTTGTAGGTAACTGACTGTCTTTCTCTTGCTGCTTTTAAGATTCTCTCTTTGTCTTTTGCTCTTGGCATTTTAATTATGATGTGTCTTGGTGTGGTCCTCTTTGGATTCCTTTTGTTTGGGGTTCTCTGCGCTTCCTGGACTTGGAAGTCTATTTCTTTCACCAGGTGGGGGAAGTTTTCTGTCATTATTTCTTCAAATAGGTTTTCAATATCTTGCCCTCTCTCTTCTTCTGGTACCCCTATAATTCTGATGTTGGTACGCTTGAAGTTGTCCCAGAGGCTCCTTACACTATCTTCATATTTTTGGAATCTCTTTTCTTTTTTCTTTTTCAATTGGGTATTTTTTGTTTCTTTGTATTTCAAATCTTTGACTTGATTTTTGGGATCCTCTTGTCTGCTGTTGGATCTCCGTAGATTATTCTTTATTTCAGTCAGTGTATGCTTAATTTCTAGTTGGTCCTTTTTCATGTCCTCCATGGTCTCACTATACTTATTGAGGGACTCATTAAATTTATCAGCGGTTTCCATAAAATTCTTGAAAAACCTTATAAACGTGGCCTTGAACTCTATATCCAGTCATTTGCTTTCCTCCATTTCTGCCATTTGTGACCTGTTTCTTTGTCTCCGCATTTTGGCTGCTTCCCTGTGTTGATAGAGTGGCTTTGTGTGCTAGGTGTCCTGTAGGGCCCAGTGGCTCAGCCTCCCCAGTTACCTGAGGTGGACACTCTTGGTGCACCCCCTCGTGGGCTTTGTGCACAGTCTTGTTGTAGCTATGCCTTGGTTGTTGTAGGATCACTGGGAGGAATTGACCTCCAGGGCAATTGGCAGCGAGAATCAGCTGTGTCTGCAGTGGGAGAACTGTGCTGGAGACACCCTTCTGGGGCAAGACCTGCTTCAGTGGGGCTTTGGTGCTCACTGAGACTGCACCCTGAGTGTGTCCCTTATGGATCTGAGGAGTTGTGATCTGGATGGTCCCCCTCTGACCACTGGGTACAGTGGCTCTTGGATCTAAGGAGGTGCTAATTTAGCCTCTGCCTGAGGTTACACAGCAGGAACTACGAAGAGAACTGGAGATTCCCCTTCCTTTTTTTTGGAGTTTGGAAGTGCCCTGATGATGCTCAGCTGTGTAGCAATGCAAGCCGCTGTGGGGCCTTGGGCCTTCTCTTGGAAGCTCTGGGTCTATCTGGCCCGGCTGCGGTTAGGTAATTACAGGTTGCAAATGGCCGGGGCATTCATATGCAAAAGCCTCTGCCGAAGCCTGGGCGGGGCGGGGTCTCAAGGAATCAAAGGGCGAGAAAGCAGCTATGGCGGAGCCTCAGCCCCGCCCTAAGGAGTCGCGAGTCCCAGTGTCCCGGCAATGGCTGCAAGCACCTCTGAGGGAAAGCCACTCTCAAGCTCGCCAGCTGCCAGACAGTCCAGTTTCTCCCCGTATTAGTCCTGGGTCCCCAGAGACTTCCCGGAACTGGATTTCAGAGCTGTCGGGAGCTTGTGTCTCCCTCCGGATTCAAAAAGACAGCCGCGTCCTCAGGTGCCAGACCCTTTCCGCGCGCGAGCCCCCGTACCTCTGCACTCCACCTCCGCAGCTCCTCCCGCTCGCAGTGTGCTTTTCTTTCCTTCTAGTTGTAGAATTTACACTCAGCCAGCCCTCCTGTAGTTCTGGATGATGTCCACCTTGTGTTTTTGATGCATTTATCGATTGTTGTGGGAAGCAGCAATTTCCCGGTGTTTATCTATGCCGCCATCTTAGTTTCATTTCTGGTTCCTGGACCTCCCGGAGTCCCGCATGCAGCTCCCACCACCTGACAGCTCTGACCTTTCACTTAGCATAATGTTTTCAAGATTCATCCATATTGTAGTATGTGTCTTTACTTCATTATTTTTAAAGACTAAATAATATTCCATTGTATGACTATACCACATGTTATCTATCTACTGATGGACATTTGGGTTGTTCCTACTTTCTGGCTATTATCAATCATGTTATGAATGTTCATGTATAATTTCTGTGTGGACATGTTTTTATTTCTCTTGGGTATATAACTAGCAGTGGAATTGCTAGATCATAGGGTAACTCTACACTTAGCATTTGAGGAACTGTCAAACTGTATTCCAAAGTGACTCCACCATTTCACATTCTCAGCGATGTATGAGGTTCTAATTTCTCCACATTCTTCATTGTATCTTTGCTGAATCATTAAAACCCCAGTCCCAAGTCCTTTGCCTATCCTGGTACAAATTCCTTGTGGCCTTCACCATGCCAGTTCCCACCTATATGGTGTTGCATTCCTCATGTTTCTGGCACATACATATTTATTTTCCTTTCTTTAATGGTCATATATGTATTAAGACTTAAAAAGTTGTTTTACTTAGTATTTTTATGTGTATGTGAAGGTGACAAACCTGGATGCAGGGGATAATATTCATCTGAATCAGCCTACCATTCCTGGAAGTTGAGCAGATCAGTGCAGTTGCAGGGACTGTGAAGTTGGTTGACATAGAATTGACCTAGGGCCATGGCTGGCAAACTGCGGCTCACGAGCCACATGCGGCTCTTTGGCCCCTTGTGTGTGGCTCTTCCTAAGCCTTAGGAGTACCCTAATTAAGTTAATAACAATGTACCTACCTATATAGTTTAAGTTTAAAAAATTTGGCTCTCAAAAGAAATTTCAATTGTTGTACTGTTGATATTTGGTTCTGTTGATTAATGAGTTTGCTGACCAATGACCTAGGGTGTTGTTCAGGACTATGGGCTAAATTACTGGGCCCATATAGGACCCACTATTTTACTGAGCTCATCCATCCCATATGAATTGTCTCATCTTTTTTGTTGTTATTTACAGTTGCCAGTTTCCAAAAATAATACTGAAACGAAAAAGCCCAAATTCAGAAAAAGGAACAGGTATGTTTTCTTTTTAATTAGAAAGTATTATAATAAAATTGAAATATATATTGGGTTTACTTATTATATGGCATTTCCCCCTGGCTCTTGATTCTGTTTCTCTAGGGAGACAATTGGGTTTAAAATTTTCTAAAAGAATTAATAAAATGATAAGTAGTAGTTTTAGAAGTATGGAGAAAGTTTGGTGTTTATAAAAAAATGTTGAACCAGGACTTTTAATATCATGTGAGCAACTAGATGAGAAGCAGGTTTTCAGTTTAAAGTAGGTCATGGGAACCAGAAACAGGCCTTTATAATCTAGACTAATAAAAGGGAAATATGCTAATTAGATTGGACATCTTCCGGATGTCCTTCCTGACAAAGCTGGGCCCAGGAGAAGCCGCCCACCTGTAGTCCCAGGTGCTGGCAGCTGCAGCCTGGGCAAAGCTGCCTGCCCCCAGTTCTGAGCACCTGTGGCCAGCCTGGGCAAAGCCGCCCCAGGTTCCGGGTGCCTGCAGCTGGTCAGAGGGAGGGAAGTCTGGGTCCTGGGTGTGGGTTTGAGGCAGAGGCGGTTAGGGGAGATCAGGCAGGCAGAGATGGTTAGGGGCCATCAGGCAGGCAGAGGGGTTAGGGGCCATCATACAGGCAGAGGGGTTAGGGGCCATCAGGCAATCAGGCAGGCAAGCAGTTAAGAGCCAGCAGTCCCTGTGGGATCGGGCCTAAACCAGTAGTCGGACATCCCCTGAGGGGTCCTGGATTGGAGAGGGTGCAGGGCGGGCAGAGGGATCCCCCCCTCCCAGGTGCACGAATTTCGTGCACTGGGCCTCTAGTGAATTAATAAGCACTGATGACAAATTTTAGTGTTTATCTTTGAACCAGCCATTGTTTGTTTGTTTATTTATTTTTAATGAATGGTAATCAGTACTGTGTTAAAGTGAGTCCTACACAAAGACTAACTCTGATAGTCCTTTTTCAGAAGATGAATAATTAAAGTTTTAAAAATGATTTTAAAAATGCCTTATCTCATTTATATTTCCCAGTAACCCCATCGAAATAGGTAGGGAGAGTACCACAGTCATCTCCATTTAAAAGGTGAAGAACTTGTGGCTTAGAGAAGCTAAGTGGCTTTTTAAAGATCTTATGGTTAGAGAAAATGTATTTGGACAAATGTTTTCTGACTCTTAATCAGCAACACCATGTAGTGGAATAGCATGGATTTTGCAGTCAGACAGAATTTAGTGTGTCATGCTCAACCACTTACCTATGTTGTCAAGTTGCTCAACTTCTCAGAGCCTCGGTTTCTTTACACAATGGGACTGACAATTACTTAGTAAGTTTCTGGGGGAAGGATTACATGAAAAAGCCTATGTAAGGTGCTTGGTAGATTATTAGTGCTTTTCACCTAGAGAGAACCCAAATCAATACTATTTCCCTTTGGTTTTTCACTGTATCATACTGCCTTACAGTATAAAACAAGGAAGAGTACTTTAAAGTAAATATATATTCATAATTTATGATTACCAATGCATATATATAAATGGTCATTTAAATATACATGACAGATTATTTGAAACTAACTATGTCATATTTTTTTCTAGGAAAGCTATTTTAAAATGCTGTTTTGAAAATGTTTGTACAGATGATGCCTTATCAAAGGAAAATATGGGTATGTGAAGGCCTGTCCTACTTTTAGCTCTTTTACTTCTATTTAATACTACCAAATATAGTTGTAGTCCTTTGAAGAAAAATAATATATACATATCTGAGAAACATTAGTGGGTTATTTTGAGTATTGATTTACATTCTAGGGCTTTTCAATTGTCTTTACATTTCTATTCCTTTGAATTAACTGTTCTTGTTTTTAGCATGTACCATCTTCTGGAATCTCTGCAAGCCCTCCTTTTTGGACCATCTTTCCTATTAGTCTACTGCTCTAGATTTGCTGTTCCATTATGAAGTTATTCTCTACCAATTGTCACCCCCACCCCCATACACACACACACCTTAGAGGTCAGGAGGAGAGCTAATCATGAGCAGCTACTTTCCCTCTCCAACTATCAGTGTCTTCATCTGTAATCAAGAGATGCAGTGAAAACCGGCTTATCCAACATGGAGAAGACTTTCTGGAAATAACTTTTTTTAAAATAAAGTACCAGCAGTTGTGGGAAGAAATATCAGAAAAAATACATTTCAGTTCAGACCTCTCCATTCCAAATGGAGTGAAGTGCCAAAGGGAGAGAAGGAAGAAAAGTGGCAGCCTGGGGCTCCCAGCTGAATAGCCGTTGGTATTAGAACACAGTAGGTGAATGTGGAATGCAGGGAGAAGGTTTTAATTTCAAAAGTGCTTTACCCTTTGTACATTTTTGTGCCTTGAAAAGCAGGCAAATGCTTATTTGCAAGTTGGAACTTAGGCAGTCTTACAGAGGTTTCAAAGCACAGTGAACCTCCAGAAGTTATTCATGCCGTCCTCCCTTTCACTAGTAGCCACCCCCAGATCCTATGGCACTGTGTTTCAATTAGCTAAATAGTCACTTACTTATAGTCTCATTGAAAGAAAGAAAAACAGGCAGAGAAAGGTTGGGATAGTTATTGTTACTTTTAATCCTTTATTCTTCTCTTAAACTACTACAAAATTCTGTTGTTTCTATCTCTTCTTATTTGGCTGCTTCTTTCCTTTTAATTAAGATGCCCTTTTTGGCTATTTTGTCCCTTTGCTTCACAAGATCAGTTCAGATATTCCTGTAGCTTATCCATGACTGAGTTTCCACTAGGAAGACCTGGCACCACAGCTGAGGGCCCCATCGCTGGGATCCTTCTACCCTCGAGCTTGCAAGGGTTACTGCACAAGAAACCTAGTGCAGCCAGGAGCTCATTGACGGGAAGTGACTCTTCTGTGTAAGCGAGTGAATTCATCTCAGGAGTGATCCATGGGAAGGGAAGCTTTTTCAGGAGTCTCACATTCTGTGTGGCTTTAAAAGTCTCAATGGTTAATTGTTAAAATAGCCTAATCTGTGTTTTACTCCTCCATCTCATTTGAACATCTGAAGAGCAGAAACATCTAGCCTACAATTTTCTTTGCAAGAGCTGTCTACATATTGAGAGAGTAATTATTTAATAGTAGTTTAACCCTCTTCAAATATTTTACCTGCTACCTATATTTCTATGGATCCCTAAATGCAAGCCTCCAATATCTCACATGTATTCTTAAGGCAGAATCAACCCTAGATCAAGTAATACAGGAAAATTATACCATCTTCTTCTGGAATCTCTGCAAGCCCTACTTTTTGGACCATCTTTCCTATTAGTCTACTACTCCAGATTTGTTGTTCTTTTATGAAGTTATTAGAGGCCCAGTGCACAAATTCGTGCATGGGTGGGATCTGGCTGGCCCATCCCCAATTGGGGTGGATCGGGGCCAGGCCTGTCGGGGGGAGGAGAAGATGGTGGGAGGTTGGCTGGCAGGCCCACCCCGATCGGGCCCGATTAGGGCCAGGCTGGCTGGGGGGAGGGGCCGCGTGAGATTGGCCAGCATCCCCACCCCCCCATCGGGCGGGTTCGCTAGCCACAGTGGGTGTCATAGCCATGGGTTGTTCTGGTCCTTACAGCGTTCTGGTTGCTGGCTTTTTATATATATAGATTCTTTACCAATTGTCAGCCTCACACACACCTTAGAGATCAGGAGGAGAACTAATTAAGTGCAGCTACTCTCCAACTATCAGTTTCTTCATCTGTAATCAAGAGCAAGAGATGCAGTGAAGCCAAAACCGGTTTGGCTCAGTGGATAGAGCGTCGGCCTGCGGACTGAAGGGTCCCGGGTTCGATTCCGGTCAAGGGCATGTACCTGGGTTGCAGGCACATCCCCAGTGGGAGATGTGCAGGAGGCAGCTGATCGATGTTTCTCTCCCATCGATGTTTCTGACTGTCTATCTCTCTCCCTTCCTGTCTGTAAAAAATCAATAAAATATATTAAAAAAAACACACAAACAAACAAACAAAAAGAGATGCAGTGAAATCTGGCTTATCCAACATGGAAAGGACTGTTTCTGGCAATAAATTAATTCTTGTGAGGCAAAAGGACAGAATAGTCAAGAAAAAGTTGAGGAATCATTAAATAATTTAAACTGTATACCCACCACTATGTAAATATTTAATCTAAGATATAACTGTTTGTGGAACATGTCTGTATTTTTTGGAAAATTGATACCAGGAATATCATATATTATACAGGGTGGGACAAAAGTAGGTTTGCATTTGTGAGTATGTGAAAAGAGTTTATTCTTGTATTATTATTTATTAATTATTGTATTATTTTCCATGTGAGCAACTATAAACCTATTTTTGCCCAACCCTATATTTGTATTATCCCTATAATTGATTTTCCCCAGTGTTTAGGGACAAGAAAATGTATCTACAATGATGAAATATAAATAGCAATAATAATAGCAATGAAAAACAATACTTATAACAATTTCTATATATCCTCACTCTTCTAAGTATTTTATGTATTAGTTTGACCCTTATGAGATCTGTATGAGGTTGATATTATATCTCCCATCTTATTGATGAGAAAACTGAGGCACTTAAGAGTTTACATGACTTTTCTAGGGTCACATTTTTCTTAAAATTAATCAAAGTGTGCAGCTATTTCTTTGGTTGCTTTAAGTACCAGGAACCTTAAAGCTATTTTTTTTAAATGTACACCACTGGTACAACTACTGGTCTAAGCATTTTAAAATGTAATTATTGCCATTAGTATCCCCTTTAATGAATTGATTTTTATTTCTTTTAATATTTGAGGTTTTATCATTTTTCAAATTGTATCATTATTTTCTGTTGGTAAATAGCTCATTTCTTTTGGGTGAATAGACAGTCTATAAAAGTTTGATTAAATAAGATATTGACATATTAATAATTACTCAGGGCAAACTAATAATCTATTAGCATTCATTGTTAAATGAGAAAATGGCATATTCATAATTGACTTGGGACATGTAAGCATGGAAGGGGATGTTAATATAGGAAAGGTCTGCATCATGGGGTGGGTCCTAGCAAGAGCATGAAGACCTTGGAGCTTGAAGGCATGACAAGGAGAGAAGTGATATCTTACTACTCAAGACAAATCTTACCACTTGGTAAGATATGATTGGTCTTCATGCCCCTTGTACAAAGCCTTGTGCTTCCAATTTCTGTTTGTGTCTCCAGGAATGATGCTGTCTTCTTCATTACATTTCACGCTGTATTTTACTCATCTCTGTATTCATTGTAAGCAGACAGAGGAGTGTTTGTGGTTACTCAAAATCAAACCCAAACCAAGTTTTCTGTAAGAATGCCTTCTAAATGTCCTTATTGAAATGTCCCTGCAAATTTATTTAACACTAGAGGCCCAGTTGCATGAAATTTGTGCACTCAGGGGGGTTCCCTCAGCCAGGCCTGCACCCTCTCACAGTTTGGGAGCCCTCAAGGGATGTCTGACTGCTGGCTTAGGCCTGCTCCCCACGGAGGTGAGAGAGGCTCCCACCACCGCTTCTGCACTCGCCAGTCATGAGCCTGGCTTCTGCCTGAGCAGCACTCTCTCTGTGGGAATGCACTGACCACCAGGGTAAAGCTCCTGCATTAAGAGTCTGCCCCCTGGTGGTCAGTGTGCGTCATAGTGACTGGTCGTTTTGCCTCGGGCCAAAACAGGCTCTCTGACATCCCCCAAGTGGTCCCAGATTGTGAGAGGGCATAGGCCAGGCTGAGGGGCATCACTGGTGCATGATTGGGGCTGGGGATGGATGTGGGAGGTGGCCAGCTGGGGAGAGACCGCGGGAGGGCTCCAGGGTGTGTCCAGCCCATCTTGCTCAGTCCCGATCGGCCAGATGCCAGCAGCAAGCTAACCTACCAGTCAGAGTGTCTGCCTCCTGGTGGTCAGTGCACATCATAGCAACTGGTCGACCGGTCGACTGTCTGCACCCTGGTGGTCAGTGCATGTAATAGTGAGTTGGTTGAGCGGCCTTAGCTTATCATTAGCATATTACACTTTGATTGTTTGAACGGCCAACCAGATGACTGGACACTTAGCATATTAGGCTTTTATTAATGGGATGATATTTTTTAGTGCCAGCTTTGGGGTGACCCAACCAGTAGCCTCTTTATATAGGATGGAAACAGCTTCTTTTAACATTTAATAGAGAAGTAGAGTTGAAAGAAAACTCCATAAATATACATTTGAAAGCTTTTAAAATAATGACTGATATATTGAGACAAACAGCTTTCTCATTGAGAATGGAAAAACAATTTGATTTATTTTACAAAACTTCATTTTTAAAAGCCAGATGTGGACTTCAGCATGAGATTTCTTTTTCACTTTCTCTGAGTGATGGAGCAGCTGTAACGCTATCACTTTACTCTGAACAACAAATTCAAAGAAGTCAGGGAAACTACAGGATAATCAGTATTGATAGAAAATGATTGGTCATGCAATCAGCAAAGGCATTCATTCTGTCTCTATCTTTGGAAACTATCATTGACCAATTTTGATAACCTAGTTTTTAGATTACAGTAACTGCTCTTTCTTGAGAATTATTTTTGAACTCTATCAGTTCACAAAATAGGAATACCTATTTAGAAAAGCAAAGCTCCCGTGGCTCTGGAAACAGGATTTGACATCCGTCAAGTTGGTATTATGAACCCTGGTTGATTTATGAAGTCATCCATTACTTTACCCTTGTTCAAAAAGCAGTGTACGTATTTTTCCAGATCACTTGAAAGCAGAGAGCCTACAATGCCATTCAGCACTGACGTTCATTATCATAAATTGATTGTATTTTAGCATAGCTTTAGAAATATAAAGATGTTTTTGTGCCATTTTTCCTTTACAGCATAGCTCAAAATCCATCTTCTCAACCATGCATTAAATGTCAGTGTCAATAGCCTTAGATTCAGAATGTAAAGCAGGAAAACACAACACCTGTGAGTAGGACTGGAGAATCAGTGTAAAGTAACCACAAATAGTGGTCTGTTAAGTAACAGGTTACTAAGTGAAAAGTTTGTCATATATAGAGGTCAATTTCATTAACAAAAGTGCTTCAGCAAAAATGTACATTCCTCTAGAAAATTCTGGATATAGGGTAGCTTTCATATTTTTAGATAAACTTTCCAGGTGATTCTTATGCCCATCAAAATTTGAATACCATCGTTCTATAATGTAATAGTTCAGACTTCATGTTCTTAGGCTTCAGCAGTTACCCTAGAACACAGATCTATGTGGCTGAAACTAACATATCAATTAAAGTTTTTGCTTGTTTTATTTTTGAACATAGGAACTGGTCCTAAAGTGTGGGATGGCTTATCAGAATGCTGTTTTCAAGCTGTTCTGAAAAACCCCAAGATTGTCTGTGAAGACATGAGGGCCAGGAAGTCTTATTGGTCTACACCTGTTCTCTTGAGTCCCTGGCCCTTAGTAGGCACAGAATAAATATTTGTTGATTTAATATAAAGGAAATTGGGGAAAGCAGTAAATGTGGACAGAAAAATTTCTTTTGTAGACAAAATTATAATGTGCCTTGGCTGGTGTAGCTCAGTTGGTTGAGCGTCATCCCATGCAAGGAAAGGTAGCCTGTTTGATTCCCAGTCAGGGTATATGCCTGGGTTGTGGGCTCAATCCCTGGTAAGGGGGCATGCAGAAGGCAGCTGATCGATGTTTTCTTTCATCTTTCTCTCTCTCTCTCTCTCTCTCTCTCTCTCTCTCTCTCTCTCTCTCTCCCTCTCTCCCTCCCTCCCTCCCTCCCTCCCTCCCTCCCTCCCTCCCTCCCTCCCTCCCTCCCCCTCTCTCTCTCCCCCTCCTATTCCTCCTCTCTAAAAAATAAAATAATTAAAAATTGGAATGTGAAAAATGTAAACTAAAAATTGTTTTTTCAGTATTATAGGAACAACCAGGGAAGGAAAACTTTCTATTTAATAATCTTCCATGATCTTATTTAACACCATTATTTAATAAACAGTATTTTAGCAGAATTTTAAAATTTCTTTCTTACAAATAATAGGTAAGAGAAATTTATCAACAAAGATGGCAATAAAGTATGGCTTCTTTTGAAATCGAGAAAAGGAAACAATGCATCAAACTTTTCACATAATTTTTGTTTTTTACCTTACAACATGCTTATTTTACAAGTATGTTTGTGCGCGCGTGCATGTGTGGCTATAATCTCATATGGATATATATCTCACTTTTCCTAAACAGTATTAATAAAAAAAATTTAAGTGCATTCAAAAGTTACAGTAAAAATTAATGCTATTGCTGGGAACACCTTGCTTCTGTATTCAATGATAATATTTGAGCTCTAAAGTGTGTATCTTGCTGGGTCTATTTTCATGTTCCATAAACTTTCAGCTGTTCTATTAGTGTGATTTGTGGTGGTCTGCCAATGAACAGTGGATAATAGGAGGTGGTGTGTCAGATTTTTGTAACCAGAGTGCAAGGGGATGGGATGTGTATTCATGGCCTTTCTCTTTGAATCATGTTGCCTTTGGAAGGACTTCTCAGGTGCTCCATCTGTCTCTTGTGCGGGACAGCAGGCTCCACATGGCCTCCTTTCCTTGATCATTACCTCAACAAGACTCTATAGCAAATGAAAGTGCTTTTTTTTTACTTAAATCAGAAATTCAGTTGCATATTGTTAATCAGTAGTTGAGTCTATAGAGTTATAATAGGTGTTTATTTCTTTGGGGGGTATTGTGTTATCTCAGCAAGTTCAGTGAATTATCAGATTTTTTTTTTTTGCCAACTTAATATATTCCTATCACAGTAGCATACACACAAAAAACTTTTAAGTGTGTTTTTAAAAAAATATCAGATTAGGCAATTAAGATGTGTTGATATTTGGATTAGGAATAAACTAGCCTGTGTCTAGCCTAGCCACTTAATCATATGGCTCCCTTTTAAAGAGTAATTTTAATAATTTATTGCAGAGACTGGTAAACTGTGGCCCTCAGTCCTACCGTTGGCTGCCTGTTTTCATAAATGAAATTTTATTGGAACATAGTCCCTCTCATTTGTTAGTGTACATGTCTATGGTTTGCACTACTGCAGCAGAATTGAGTAGTTGTGACAGAGACCATCTGGCCCACAAAGCCTGAAATATACTCTCTGGCCTTTCACAGGAAAAGTCTGCTGACCCCTGGTCTATTAATAACATAATTTAGTTTAGTGTCCTTGGTTCCTGATTCAAAAAAAAAGCACACCACATTTTAGTGAGCTTTTGTTGCTTTGGGGTACTTAACATATAGCAAAAATGTCATCTACATTTTTCAAGGAATAATTGTAAAATATTCACCTTGAAATCTATAACAATTTTGTGTCAAGTAGAGGGCATATGTGAAATTTATACAAAATATTATTTCTTTTCTTGTAACATTTGGAAGATTTCCTCTTTTGTGGTGGCTAAGATTAGGAATTAGATTGAATGAAGATGTAGCATTTTTTTACTATATTAATTATGTTTCTTTAGTTGTCTCTGAGACAGAAGTTTTACTAAAAGAACTGGAGCAAATGCTACAGCAAGCTCTAGAACCCACAGCAACACCGGATGATCCTGAAGAGGAACGTGGGGAGGAAATAAATACAGGAGAAAAGGTAATATTAATAGTTATAAGAAACCACTTCAAATTCTTTACATGGCAGAGATTGTTCCTGGGTGGACATTTTAAGTATATGGAAACCCTTTCTCACTTCTCAAGTTTGAGCCCTTGATTATCATGAGCTGAATGGTAAACTAGTAGCCTGTTGAGAAATCAGAATAGACCTATCAGTCTTTGAAAAAATACCTGAGTTTCAGCAGAGGTGCTCTTTTTGTTTCAGATCTTTGAGGTTGAAATAGAAGAGAGATGGAAGGGGCTTGATGTAGTGAATGGAATGCTACTAAAGAGGTCTCCTCCGCACTGCCAGTCTCCACAGTCAGGAGGGGCGCTGGGGTTAGAGCCGCTGGGGAAATCTGCCCTCTCTATTTCATGCAGAGGGATAGCTTCTATAGGGACAGGCTCCATTATTAAAATACGAGGGTAGAATCTGTTATTGAAATACATTTCACCATTCATATCTAGACTTGTCCTTCTTTTCCTTTTGGCCAACATGTTGGGCTGAGAAAGGCCATGTGTCCTTAACTTTATTTAATACTTATATATGACAACAGAAATTTAAATTGGTTGATAAACTGCTCAGCACATGAGCTCCGTGTATCTTTTCCTGGTTTGTCTTACTAAACTCCCAGGTCATTAATACAGAGCAGCGATGTGGTAGGTGTGAAAAAAATAAGTCATAAGGCAGCCCCTTCCACAGGCAGCATAGCTGTTCCCTGAGTTAGGAAGAATGGCAGCGAGGAGTCAGGTACCCTTATGGCGTTATTCATTCTCTCATTCAATCATTTAGATAGGTAGTGGGTCTGGAGTCCAGCGCACAGTGGTTAGGAGCACTGACTCTAGAATATAATGCCTGCGTCCTAGCCCTGGTCTTGCCATTGACGACTCCTGTAATTTGGCAAAGTTGCTCATCACTTGCCTCAGAGGATTGTTTGGAGGGTTAAATAAGACAAACTGGGAAAAGTGCTCCACGTAGTGACTTCTAAGGTTAGTTGTTACTATAGGTGAGAAATGGCAATGGCGGTCACTAAAGAGAATGAGTGAAAAGATATCTTTACTTTATCTCTTTCCCCACATTCTCACTTTGATTAACTACTCATCCCCCCCAAAATGAAAATATTGTATACACACTTTGGAAGACTGCCCAATTGCATGATTTTATTCATAACTTCAACAACAATAAAGAAGATTCTTAAACACCTCCTTTATTGATTTAGAAATCAAGAGAATGTACAGAATTTACAATTAAGGAGATCAGTGTGTTAAAAAATATGTAAAATTAATGTTAAAAACTCTTACTAAGTTGAAAAACATGATGGTTTTCTTAATCAGTTGAAAATGCTATTTTTCCATTTAGAGTTCCTTTTTTCAAAAAACTTGTTTTCTGTATCTCACCTTTTATAGAACAAGATCTATAGATTAGTGATGTATCTTATATTTAACTAGAGGCTCGATGCACGAAAATTTGTGCAAGAGTAGGCCTTCCTATCCCGGCTGCCGGCACCGGCTTCCCTCCAGCACCCAGGACCCAGGCTGGCTTCCCTTGGGCTGCCCTCAGGCACCCAGGACCGGAGCTGGCTTCCCTCTAGCCCGGCTTCGTCAGGAAGGACGTCCGGTCTAATTAGCATGTTACCCTTTTATTATAGATTACTGTACATTTTTCTTTTCTAGCAAATGTGTGTTTTGTTTGAGCACCATATGGTTCTGTACAATGTGTTTTCAGTCTTTGCAGTTTGTCTTTTCAAAAAACAGCCAGGTTGATTTTTATAGAGATGTCCTGGGGCTTTTACAGTCACAGAATTGGCTTCTGTTTTGCCATTATAACTAGTAACTTGATAAAACAGAGAATTACTTCTGATTTTTATTTCTTCAGGTAAAATACATAGTTTTAATACATCACCAGGCAAGAGCTTGCTTTTTGTTTTAGATTCTTGTAATATTATATGCTCTCAAAAGGCATTTAGGAATTGTAAAGATTAACCATTTTAACTTGCCGGCAGGCAGGGGAAGGCCTCCTGCCGACTGGTTTATAAGCCACTCTCCACACTGAGCTTTGTACGTCTGGCATTCACACCAGGCTCAGGATATGTAGGGCCTTGTTCACTTTTATGCAAGGAGAATAGCAATGAAACCAATGATCAAAGCTGGAGTGACTTCCACTTTAAACGCAAAGAAGTGATCACCTCAGGGGTTTCTTTCCTCCCTCCCTCCCTCCCTCCTTCCCTCCCTCCCTCCCTCCCTCCCTTCCTTTCCCACATAAAATGGGAGCTGCATTTTGTTTTTTGGAAAAAGTGGCCTCTTATAAGCTAATCCACCAAAAAGAACCACCTGATAACTTTAAAGTTCTGAGCATGTTCATACTCCAAGCAAATATTGTCTGAGCTATTTTCAAAGTTGTAAATTTGATGATGTTTTCATCATTCACTTCACATATGAGTTTTCAGGTTGATTTCTCGCAAGCATCTATACTAATGGATGAGAGTAGCAACATGAAAACAGCATACATATGGAAAATCAGAATTTATTTCTATTTGTCATTGAAATACTTAGATTATTTTCCTCAGTGGAGTCACCTTCCTGATTATTTTCTTCTTTAGCTAATATTAACACAGGTCGACATGTCCTGACTTGGCAAGCAATGGGAGGGGATTCATTTCAGATTTTTATAAAATCCATCTGAGTAATTTATAAATTAGATAATCCATTTACAAAGAAAACCATTTACTTAATAATTATTTATATTATAGTATACTTTTGATATATGAAAATACTTATTTACATTTTTTCCTTGAATTTCCTGGGAAGTTAACTCCAATGAACCTTGAAGTTATAAATCTCCCATGTATGCGTATGTTTGCATTGTTTTTACCAGTGTCCTGTCTAAACAAGCTTAAGAAAACTATCACTGTTTGTGAGGAATGCAGATGCTTGTGAGAAGATGACCACAGAAAATGTGACTAAAATAGCTTTAAGTTGTATTCCCTATAATAATAGTTTTAAAAGTAAACAAATATAGAAAACTCACAGAATTAAAATGATCCAATTTTTTCAAAATATAAAATTAAAACTAAAAGTGTAGTGTTGGGGAACAGACAAGACCTAAGTTGTTTTTGTTTTGTTTTTGTTTTGTTTTGAAATATATTTTACTGATTTTTTACAGAGAGGAAGGAAAAGAGATAGAGAGTTGGAAACATTGATGAAAGAGAAACATCGATCAGCTGCCTCCTGCACATCTCCTACTGGGAATGTGCCCACAACCCAGGTACATGCCCTTGACCGGAATCAAACCTGGGACCTTTCAGTCTGCAGGCCGACGTTCAATCCACTGAGCCAAACCGGTTTCAGCAAGACCTAAGTTTTATAGTACATTTACTATACATTATACTATACATAGGGATCATTTTTTGACCACCACCATAACAGAAAACTTTGTGTAACTGCTGTGGTTCAAGACTTACCAATTACTTTATGTTTTGTTCAAATAACTGAACCTAGTCTTCAGATACAGTTGAGTAGTACTGATGAATTGTGTGGTTATTTTTACAGTTGCCTCAGTGGGGCCCTGACGCTTCTGCAAGCAGTCCATTTGAAAACCACTGTGAAGAGGACTATGTTATAATTGACGGGATAAAATTAAAAGCTGGGGAATGTATTGAAAATATAACTAACAAGTTTAATGAAATCGATGCTTTGATATCTGAATTATAGGGCATTATAAATATTTTCAAAAGGTAATTATAAAAACAAAGTCAAAAACTTAAAATGTTTAGTGAAATAGGTATGTATTATACCAAAGTTGATATTTGTAATAGCTTCCTACTTTACATTTTGAGGATATACATTGTTTTGAGGTTCAATCAAATGATATTTAAGTTAGTGTGACAGTTTAAGAATTTAAGAAACCCTAATGTTTGTAGTTTGTTTTTCTTGTTTGCCCTAAGTTTAAAATGGGTTGTGAAACTTACTGCACAAATACATGCTTTACAATAGTTATTTAAGCCCTTTATTCAAATATGGATGTTAAGGTGGCTGACAAATCTATTATGTTTCTTACAGATAACTCAAATCTAATATGTTTAGAGAATGTGTATTTGTAGTAGAATTAAGCTATTACAAAATAAAAGAAAATGTAAAAATGGCTATATAACAGAGTTGGAGCTTTTCTTAAAAAGCAAAAATGTTAAATTGCCTTATTATATGGGAAATAATTATTTCAAGCACAGTGCTCAAATTTGGCTAATATTCTGTTGGGGATCTTTGAAAGATCAGAATTCAGGACCCTTTTCCACTGAATCAGTAAATCTGGAAATGGGGATGATCAAATGTAGTTAAAAATCTAGACAGATGAGTTAAACATATTCACTATAAAACAAATCTAAACCATATAGAAAAGTGCAAAGCACATCCTGCAATACCACTCTCAACGTCTCCCCTGAAACCCATCTTCAGGGATTGCCTTAGTGGGCGTTGGTCTAGACCGAGTTTTGTACGCATCACAGTGTGTGTCTGGCCACATCCACCTCTAGTTCCAGCTTCAGCTATCCTTCTCTATGCCTGCCTATCTTCCTGAGGATAAGGGTAGGGAAAAGGACATTCCAAAGAAAAGCAAGAGAGCATCTGGGACCCGCTGTTAGTTGAATTAGCTGGAGTGACATGTGATAGCAAGAAAGTAAGCTACAACAGATGAGGGCTGTGTAGACAGGTAGAGGAGCTTATAACTGTAAGGACCAAGGGAAGAGTTTAAACAGTGGAATCCCTTTTCTACTTCAAAAAGATCTCATGAACGGCAGGGTGGAGAACAGAGTGAGAGAGAGTAACCTTGGAGTCAGCAGACCAGTTAGAAGACTACTTTGGGTATTCAGTTGTGAGATTCTGAGAACCTACTGCACAAATACATGCTTTACAATGGTTATTTAAACCCTTTATTCAAATGTGGATGTTATTCAAGTGTGAAGTATGATGGTGCTATGATGGAGAGAATTGGATAGATTCAGGCTAAATTAATACCTATGAATTATTAGGATTTAGGAACTGATTATAAGGACGAGACAGGGGGAGTCAAGGATGATTCCAGGTTTTTACTATTCACAATACATGCAGATTAGAAATGTTGGACAAATACCAAGTTTGGGCCAAACTGTGTGACTTCAGAGATTCTATGCTACTTGTGCTTTGACAAATCCTGCATCCCGATAACACTGAGAACGGAGTGACTAGAATAATCTCTCAACATGTCATATTTAAATTCTATGTGGTATAAAACAGTGAAGATTAAGGCTTCCTTTCTTTCTTCCAGCTGAATTCACTTCACAGCATTTTTGAAAAACTTTTCCTTCTTTTCTTGGCAGTATGATTTTATATTCACAGCCTATAAGATGTCTCAAAGTAATTAGTCCCATTTTTTGTTACTGCTTAGAATCAACTATAAAAATGACTACAATTGTATCTGAAGGACTTTATCAGCAATTCAAGTGTTTGATATAAACCCCCCATCTAGAAGATCAATTAGGTCACTTGCAACTAATTCCTGTTGGTGGAACAGTCAATGGTCATCAGAGTCTGATTTCACAGATCAGATACTGAAATATTCAGATTGAATTTATTTTTGCCATGTTCTGAGTGTTAGAAGTCTGGAATTTCCACTGAAGACGTTGTGTACTTGAGCAGCTCAAAATAGTTCTAAGAGCAATTATTTGGGTGGTTCTGTCTTCAGTGAAAACCGCAGACTCCTTCTAAGAAGAGGCTGGAGGAACCTCTATCCATGTGAGAATAAAGGCTTTCAAATTTCCAGATAGAATGTCCCCAGGAAAAGGGATGAAGGGAGAGTCAGGGCTGAGAATCCTGCCTGGCTGGCACACCCTCCCTGCTGGTAAATGTCCGGTGTTCCAACACAGGCTGTGTACTGAGATGGCATAGCAGTGGGGCTCTGCAAACAGAATGCCTGCCTTCAGATCCTGGTGCTGCCATCTACTGGCTGGGAGACTTGAGGCAAGTTACTCAACTTCTCTGAGCCGAGGTTTTTGTTTTTTCATCCAGAAAGCAGAGAACATGTGGAAAACTATGCAAGTTATGACCATGATTATTGTTGGCTCTGAGCATTTCTTTTCTGACCACCCCTGCCATGCCTCTTCTATGCCCATTGAACTAACATGCTCCTTTGGACAGAACCTGAAGTAACACACCTGCTTTTGGGGGACTGAGACCAAGGACTGTGTGTGATTAGCTGAGGTGTAGGTCAGGCCTGGTAGTAGGCAATACCTTACAATTTATAGCTAGAACCTCTTGCTAGGTCCAAGGAGAACATCATAGGAAATTGCATCTGCCCACCAAGGGAGGTTAAATTCTAAGTACACTTATTATATCAAGTTTGGTATGTGAGGTATAAGGCAATATGTCAAGGCCTTGTGCCCAGGCATTTGGGTTTGAGGAGTAGCTGACTGATACCCTTTGGAATGAGTTGGGTCAAGCCTGTCTGCCTACATTCTCCATGAACTTAGGGAAGGTCTGGGTCCATTAGAAGCTGTGTCCTGAGATCTGTAGATCCTGGAGAGTTGAGCATCAGATCCAGCCCTATATTCCAGGAAGTCTTGGTTCATTTGCCCATGCTGGAAGTTGAATTTATGCAGGGATTTCCATTCGTAGGAGGCTTAGCTCTACCTTTATTGGAGGCTGCCTGTGCACTTTTGATAGGTTAGTCTCTTGTTGCCACCAGTGAGGTGAAGAAGGAAATGCACTATGTACTTGTAAAAGCCTGTAGCATACCACAATTAAAGACTTCTAAGTACTTCTTTAGGGGTGAACCCACTCTTGATGCCTGCAACCCCATGGAAGTGATACTTTGGTCAAGTTGCTTTAGCCTCTCCGTGTCTCACTTTCCTTATCTGAAAAATTAGGATGATGGTGATGATCATGGTAATAATCGTCTTAATAATACTAATGTCCTAGAGTTGTTGAGCAGAATAAAATGAGTTCCGACATGCAAAGCACCTAGCAAAATGCCCAGCACATTATGTAACTGTCATTACTATTTTTACAGTCTAGTAAGAGAGAGACCTCTGAAGCAATGCCAGAATTGGGAGGGAGGACAGTGGGCTTGCTGGAAAGGGTGAAAGCCACAGGCTGAATAAAGCACGAAGGTGAGAAAAGCAGGAACACAAACACCCAGCCCCTAATCCCAGTACCAGAATGCAGGGGGTGGAGAGGGCAGGGGATGGGGATTAAGGCTGCGCCAAGCAGGTTGGGCTCTGCTCAAAGAAATCCTCCTATATCATCCTAAAGGGGCAGCACCTCATTCAATAGGGAATCCAAGTCATGCAGTCATGAGAACAGTGATCACCAGAATCTGCTGGTTTAAACACCCAAGGGTTCTGGGTGCTGCGATTGGCTTGGAATCAAGACTATTCTGCAATGTGCATGATTGGAGAAGGAGGGTGGGGGCAGCAGGCAGACATTACTATGCCAACCTGTGCCCCATTGTCTGAGAAAACTGTGCCCTGATGTTAGCTCAGATTGTCAGCTTCCACAGCGAGCGCCTTAGGGTTGCCAGCAGGCAGCCAGTGACTGGAAGGTTAGGTGTCTCCGCGAAGTCTTATTAAACTCTTGGCTGCCTGGAAATAATGCACCATAGCCACAGAGTTTTAAATGGCAAAGGATCTCTGGCTGTCAGAGAGGTTATAGGTAGATACTTTCATTTGTCCTCCATGAAAGCTTAATATCATTTTCTTCTGTACGAGTCAACTCACAGACCTCATTACTTCAAGTTCGCCGGGCAGCCAGAGCAGCCTTTTTGATTTTACTGTGCTCTCAGAATCTTGTTGGGGAAGAGCTAATGCATTTTTAACCAGCTCCAGCAATTTAAAGCTCTTTGGTGCAATAGCATATTAATTCAGTTATTGGTAACTCTCTTAGGTATCTGTGTCAGGAGGGATTTCCGCTCCTGCAGTGTGAGTTCCAGGAAGTAGGGCCCACATGCCCTTCCCTTTGTGCCCCACCCAGACCATATCATAGTGAAGCCATGGGCAAACTACGGCCCGTGGGCCGGATCTGGCCCGTTTGAAATGAATAAAACTATTGAAATAAAAGATCGTACCCTTTTATGTAATGATGTTTACTTTGAATTTATATTAGTTCACACAAACACTCCATCCATGCTTTTGTTCCGGCCCTCCGGTCCAGTTTAAGAACCCATTGTGGCCCTCCAGTCAAAAAGTTTGCCCACCCCTGGGTGCCTTGCATGGTTAGAGCATTTGTATTGATTTTAAATTTTATGCCAACCTACCCTATTAGAAATGTTTTCCAAAAAGTTCTATGTGCAAACACTGCTTGTTTGAACATAAGGTGGTGGTTGTAGTAAATATATACTTTTGAAAGCACATACGGTATGTAATATCAATCACATTGCTTTTCTCTCTTAACTATATATTGTAAACACATTTTATGCCATGAAATATTGTTCTACAACCTGATTTTTAAGAAATTATTAGTATTTTATTATATTTACATTTACACAATGAAATAGTCTCTTGATTGTTTTCATAATTATAAACCATTTCGCCATGAACATCTTCCTCTTTCCATCTTTGTGTACATTCCTAGAAATTAATAAATAAGAGCCTTACACAGTGGTAAGGCTTTCTATGCCTATCCTTTGTTATCTTCCACTAGAGCTGTATGAGAGTATCTATTTCTCTATTGTGGTTTGGTTTCTACTTGAATTTCATGTTACTTATTACAGTGCATTGGGTTAATCTCTGTCTTAAAGAACATTGACTAAATGACTATAAGATGGTAGGTTTTTTGTTAATTCCTTAGAGGGGATGAAAATTAGCATTAACATAGGCCATAGACTTGGCCCCAAAAGTGACTGAGATAAGAATAATATATCAGGTAATGGCAGGGAGAAGAGAAATGTTAAAAACAAAGCAAAACAATGGTTACTTGATTTAGAATAAATGTCCTTTTGATCAGTCTTTGTTGTGACCAATACTAGTGGAAAGTCATTGGGCTGGAAAATGTTTCGGTGGACAGATACATTTAAAAATCTAGGAAGCTACATGGCAATTTGGACAGGGAAATAGATCAGTTTCTACTGATTGCTGTTAGTAAGGTGATCATGTGGCTTTCTTTCATGTATTATATTCATGATCGGTGAATTTTTGGATGTTAAAATACTTAGCTGGTTATTTCCCAAATCCACCTTTCTTGTAGTAAATTGAAGTTGCTAATAAGGAGAGCATAAAGACTATTTTATTTTCCATCCACACATGTGATTATTTTGTATATTGTAATTTCTGTTGTGAGTGCCCAGAGGAAAACTGGCTTTGGTGATGGTTCTTGTTTCCACCCCGCCTCCCCTTGCACAAAGTATTTACATTTATTTAAAACTATTATTGCTCTAAAATTTTGACCTTATACACAATAAGTACCTCCTTCTCAGAGTCTGGACTTGATTCATAATCCCAGGACCTAGTACAGCAAGCAAGGGCCTATAAATATTGTTTATAAATATTGATTTAATAAATAAATATTTGCTGAACAAATGAATGAATGGAATTTATGTTATAAAAATATCTGGACCAAACATCCTTGCCCAAATAAGGATTATATTTGCCATTTAACTTAGCCATTCTAATTATATGAGTCCAAGTTCTCAAACTGATTGAACCTTGAATGTTTTTAAAATTTAGTATTTAATTATACACAGGCATGCATGCTCTGTCACTTTTTCATGTGTGTTGTAGCCAGTCTCCAGGATGATTCTCACCGTCTGGTATTCACACTCTTGTGTGGTCTCTTTCAACATCAAGTAGGGCTCATCTGTGTAACCATTAAGGTATTGTAAACATGACACAGTGTGATGTCCAAGGCTAGGCCATAAAAGACTATGCAGCATCCACGTTGCTCTCTTTTGGATCACTCAACTGGAAGAATTCAGCTGCACCTCATGAGGATGCTCAGACAGCCCTACAGAGAGGTCTACGTGGTGAGAACCTAAAGCCTCCTGCCAACAGCCAGCACTAACTTGACAGCCGTGTGAGGGAGCTCCTCTGGAAGTGATCCTCCAGCACCAGTCAAGCCTTCAGATGACCACAACCCAGGTCAGTATCTTGACTACAACTTCCTAAGACACCCTGAGCCAATATCACTCAGATAAGCCACTCCTAGGTTCCTGACCCATAGAAACCACATGTGATAATAAATGCTCATTGTTTTAAGCTACTAATGTTTGGGGTAATTTGTTACACAGCATTAGGTAGCTAACAGAATATGTGACAGATTTGTCTCACCAAATCTATATATAAAAGACTAATATGCAAAGTGTCCCCTTGGGAGTTTGACCAGGAGACCGGGAGTTCAATTGCTCGCTATGATGTGTGCTGTCCTCCAGGAGGTGGCGTGTAACAAAGGAAGGCCCTGGCCAACAGCTGGAAGCCGGGGAAGGGAGGCCCCGGCCAGCAGCTGGAAGGCTCCGATCAGCCCTGATCGCCAGCCAGACCTAGGAACCCTACTCATGCACGAATTTCATGCACTGGGCCTCTAGTAGATCATGAGCATCCTGAGGAAAAGAACCATACCTTTCATAGTGACTTACATGGCATTAAGATAATATTAGTCGAAATAGATGTGTTCATGCTTCACAATTGCCTTCTACTCAAGTCAAATATTTCTTTAATACCCACCAGGCACTCTTCTAGGTCTAGGAGATAAAGAAATCAGTACACAAAAAGGAGCAAAGTTAATACATTTGGTAAGATGCATAGTAATTTTAATACAGATATGAACCAGGTCAATGATGACAGGCTAAGAAGAAAAATAAAACAAAGATGGGAGATGCTATTTTATGTATTTGATGCAGGGTGTCAGGAAGACTTTCTCTGATGAGACATTTGTGAAGAGATCTGTGCAGGTATCTGGGAAAGAGCATCCCAGCCAGAGGGAACTGCAAGTTCAAAGGCCACGAGACTGGGAAAGTGTGGCACATTCAATAAAGTCAGTATGGCTAAAGCCATGTTCACTATTTGTCACAAATTTCACTAGTGGGTTCACAACTCTACATTTAAGCCTCACTTGATGACTTGGACCCCTCTTTCTCTTGTTTTCTGAATGAGAAAGGTCACCAGATATTGGTATACTTTAAACAGGCCTGTTAGTGTAAGTGATTCATCATATAAACATATAAACATGACTAATGAGTCAAAAGAGGCTGATATTTGTAGCCGGAATGAAGAATTGGAAATTCACTGATTGCAGTCTTCCTTTCATTACGTTTGCCACTTGAAGCCCTCTGACTTCATTGAAGCCGTTAGTGCCCACCAGTAAATTATATAGCATTTGGACTAACACAGATATGTTTGAATGTTTCTGACATGGCAGGAAATAATCAGGCTCAATCAATATATGTTTATCAAGACATAAGGTCTCAAATCGATGAGTAATTAACTCTCCCAACAGAAGAACAAATAAAATTCTGTTTCCTAACTGTTCTGTCATTCCGTGCTGTGGATTTCACCTCTTCTCTCTCTTGCTGAAAGAAACACATGTCACAATGAATTGAATGATCACTGAAAAATGAGTTCTGCCTTAATTATAGCATGAATTGTGTTTGCATTTCATAGACATCCAATTTTTTTAATCTTGCATTTCACCTCAGATAAACCAGTTTATCCTTACTTTCACATATAAAAGCCCTTCTGAGGGGCACAACACAGAACGTAAGCTTGCATTTAACATTGTGAGCTATTGTGGCACTAGGGCTCCTGCATGTCTCTCCATGGCAGCAGCTGGTGTTCTCTCTATAAAGCTGAGTGATTTGCTTGCTTGCTTGCTCCCTTTTATGAACATAATCTTGGCAAATTAATGAATTGTTTTCTTTGTGCTTTAATTCTGAAGAGATTTCATAAAGAGGGAGACATGGGGGGCGTGGGGAGTAGGATAGCTAGAATGAATCGAAGAGTGAAAACCAGAGAGAGACACAGACATTGAGATGCAAAGAGAGAAAAAGTCCATAGTGTGTGTGTGTGTGTGTGTGTGTGTGTCTAGGTGAAGAGAGTGGAGAGATCACCACTGAGATACAACCAGAAAGGAAAAAGAACAACTATTTAAATACTAGGATTTGTTTATAGGAGGGAAGAAGAATACATTATTTTAAAAAGATTAGTCCTAAGAAACTAATTATTGTATGTATTTTTCTTAAATAAAAAGAGGTATTTTTAAGGTGAGGCAAAATATTTGAAATAACTAAAAAGAAATATACTTAATAAATAATTTACCTGGAAACCTACTACTGTACCTTTCTATTAAAGCATGTTAATCTATATATATAAAACCCTAATATGCAAATAGACCGAACTACGGAACAACTGAACAACCATGACGTGCACTGACCACCAGGGGGGACATGGTGGGCATTGACAGCAGGCAGCAGAACATGGAACATGGTGGGCATCGGCTGAGGCTGGATGGTGGAGCAGGTGAGTGGAGGTGCCAGACTAAGGCGGGGCACTGGTCACTGTCATCGGGGCGAGCCTGTGGTGGTTACTGAAAATTCTTTGCTCGCGCACCACAGTCGTGCCAGGCACTCACACCTGCTGCTGGTGCCTGGTGCCAGCACCAATCACTCAGGGCTGTCAGGTGTGAGCAGCAGCTGCCAGCCCCAACTGCCCCTGAGGGCTTCTCCACCTCCCCCAGCTCCTAAGGGGCGATCAGGGCAGCAGCCACCACTCGCACTCACTGACAGCACTGGCCCTGCTCGCACCTGCTGCTGTCACCGGCCCCAATCGCTCTGCGTCATCAGCAGGTGCAAGCGGGGTTGGCACCATCAGCACATGGGAGTGGCAGTGGCGGGAGTGGGGCTCCCGGCAGATAGGGGACTGGGGTCGTGGCGGGAGGGGCCAGGTGGGGGTGCAAAGGATGGGCCGAGACCCGCCCCTGTGCCCACTGCAACCTCATGGCCCACAGTTCCTTTCAAGGTTTACAAATTCATGCACTGGGCCCCTAGTTTAAAATATATGAGGACCAGCCATGTATAGTATCATTTATAATTTATTTTTCAGCTCTAAATGCCTTTGCTATATATAGTATAGGTTAAGAAAACAATTCTTTAAATATGAACAGACTTTTATTTATCAGCCTAGTCATGCATAGGCAAACATATTTTTTAAAAAATCTTACTTTGGTGCATATTTAATTAATATGAAGTATTTAAAACATATAGACTCCTGGATATCATAAGAATTTACCAAAAAAATTTAAACCTTGATGGAAAACAAGCTAATGAATTTGCAAATGTAGACAATTTTCAAATCATTTTTCCAGAACTGTAATCTTGGTATCCTTATACATTTGGCATACATGTAAATACATGCTGAAGTCCATTCATGTTAAATCTCACAATCCTTAAAAGATATTTTATTTAAGGACATTAAAACAACTTTTCCCAAATTGACAGAACCTCAACATTTTAGTTCTCTAAGTAGCAAGAACTTAAAATATTCATTCCCCAGAAAAATGATTATCTATTAACATTAATTTCAAGAGAATTCAGGGAGTAATTTTATGGAAGAGAAAATCTCAATAATCCTTCAGATGTTTAAACAAAACAAAATAAAACAGTAAATCCTCATAAATGTTTCCTCCCAAGGACTTTCAGAAATTCTTTTTTTCAAGGGAAAGTTAATCTTTGTGTGCCTGATTCACTTATGTATCTCAGAGCCGTTTCAAATACCAACATATTTTATGTACCTTTTTATAAGCTTTTTCAAAGGTATTTTGATTTGAACTAGGGAATCATATTTTGTTGGCACTAAATGGATCTTGGGTGCAGGAGAAAAAGTTAGTTTGGAGCTCACAGAGTTCAAGTGACCCTAAATATGGTCAAAGCCATTCTTCCCACTCAAATGAGATTAAAATAAAGGGTAGAAATGGTCACTGGGTGACAGCATTTCTGAGCCAAATATATTGAAAAGAAGTAAAAATTTTTCCTAAAATCATAAAATATCTAAGGCCTCAAACAAATTATACACAAAATGGAGTAAGTTGGAATCTTTTGAATTTGCTTGGTGCAAATTTCCAGCATGATGGGCCTGGAAATTATTACACTATGTGATAATTTTAATAATTTTTTTATTTGGAGACAAATATGTTAAAAAAACCCCACATATATAAAGAACTTATACAACCCAATACCAGGAAAACAATCCATTTGAAAAATAGGCAAAGGACCTAAAAAGATGCTTCTCCAAAGAGGACATACAAATGGCCAGTAGGCATATGAAAAAATGCTCAAAGTCATTAGTCATCAGAGAGATGCAAATTAAAACCACAATAAGATATCACCTCACACCATACAGAATGGCTGCCCTTAATAAATCAACAAGTGCTGGTGAGGATGTGGAGAAAAGGGAGCCCTAGTATACTGCTGGTGGGAATGCAGACTGGTGCAGCCACTATGGAAAAGAGTATGGAGTTTCTTCAAAAAATTAAAAGTGACACTGCCATTTGACCCAGTGATCCCACTTCCAGTAATATATCCTAAGAATCCCAAAACACAAATTCAAAAGTATGTATGTACCCCTATGTTCATAGCAGTGTTATTTACAATAGCCAAGATTTGGGAACAGCCCAAGTACCTATCAGTAGGTGAGTGGATAAAACAGCTGTGGTACATTTACACAATGGAATACTACACAGCCATAAAAAAGAAGGAATTCTTACCTTTTGCAGCAGCATGATGGGCCTGGAAATTATTACTATGTGAAATAAATCAGTCAGAGAAAGATAAATACCTTATGATCTCACTTATATGTAAAATCTAATGAACAAAATAGAAACAGAAGCATGAATACATGGAAGAGACTGACAGCTGTCAAAGGTGGAGACTGGGTGAAAGAAGGTGAAGGGATTAGCCAAAGAACACGTACGCATAACCCATAGATACAGTGTGATTGGCCACAGGGAAGGGGATGTGAGGGCAGGGTGGAGGTGGACAAAATGGCGGGTAGGGTGGGGACATTTGTAATAGTGTAAACTCAGTGGCTTAAAACACCACTTATTCCTATAATGCACACATTTATGGGTTGTTTGACCTCTACTAGGCTCACTCCTACATCTTAGGGTTATCTGAGGGCTCTGATTGTGGCTGGGACAACTCTACTTGTTTCTTATCCACTCATGGGACAGAGGACTAGTTCATGCATGTTCTTGTCATGGCAATGGCACAGAGCAAGAGAGCAAGCAGAAACATGCAGGTGTAGGCTTTGAATAGGCACACTGTTGTTTCCATCTCATTCTATTTATCCAAAACAAGTTACACGGCTGAGCACAGATATAAAGGTGGGGAAATAGACTCTGCCTTTTTAGTGAAAGAAATGACAAGTTCATGTGACACAGGAGAGTTAAAGCATTGGGGCCTATCACAGTCTGCCATGCTGTGGCGGAATATGGGTTATATTGATTGTTTAGCCCCCATACCTGTTCCATACATTACTTCTTTTCCTCACCTCACAAGTAACCAGTAGGAAGCACATTTGAGATTGCTGCATTCCCAATTAAGCCCATAAGCATGGCCAAAGGAGCAAGCTCTACTGTAATCTGGTTAAAGACACAGTTCTCATGGCCATGACATTGCATAGAGGAGGCAAAAGGCAATGACCCCAACTCTGATATATTTATAATGGCAGTCCGCTGGGACAGGGGAGGAGAAACAGGTCTCCTGTAACCCAGGACATCCCCAAACACATGCTTGGAGTTCAGTTTTTATTCAAATCTCTCAACTCTTCCTTTAACTCTATCCAAGTTTCTGCCTGTTATTTTCCCTATGGAAGCCCACACCCCAGACACTCCAGAAATGCTGTCTACTTTCATTTCTAGATTAGGCTTTTACCAGTGTATCCACCTCCTTTAATGACCAGGTCATTAAAATATAGGGGGCCGTTTGCTGTCCTGGGACATTTTCTTTGGTGGTGGCTTCTCCACACCAGAAGATCACAACGGAATATACCTAGTCAGGACCAGACTTACCTGTCTGGAAAAATGGGGACCGTTTTCTAATAAACACACAGGTGTCAACATTAGTCAACAGTAGCCCTGGCTTTCTTAATTTTTCTTTGGTGATAATCTTAATGCTGAGTAATTTTCTTCCAAGTTAGTGCAAACCATAGATGCCTTTATGGTTAAAATTATCCAAAGAACCAACTTTCACCTTCTAGTATAACTTGTAGCCACCTTCAAGTGACTTTTTTCTTTCTCTTTTTAATGCTCCTTGTATTTTAGCAAACTTATTTCTCCTCACAATGTTAACTCTACTCATTTTCCAAGTACTACTAGAATTGGAGCATACTAATATATTTAATCTTAAGTTTTACTGTCCATCTCTAGCTAAGTGCTTGTATGCAAAAAGACCTTAACTAATTCATTAGTCTAAGAAATAGTGCAAAGAAACACCGGGATTGCTTAATCAACATGGAAGTTCTATCTGCAAAAGTTTTTTTTTTTTTTTTTAAGCCAAAGTAGTCTTGGCTTTATTAGCAGCATCAGGCAATTACCGAATCTGCTGCAATAAATGGCCAAGGTTATGGCACCCATAAAGTTTAATTTGCATTCTGAATATTACATTGTGTTCACTGAGAATGCAAAGCAGGCTCTGCAGGATGTGAGCAACTAAATTACAGTGCATTTCAGGCTTTCTTTGGTTCAGTCAACGGCATGAGGAGAATGGCTTGCTGGTGTGTGGTCAGCCTCAACCTTTGCCTCTTCAGCAGGACATACGGAGCATCGAAGCAGATGGTCCTTCTGGGCTACCCTTGGAGGAGACAGAGCCACCAGATGGTCTGATGTAAATTGTGACTGGGCTGCACTGCAGCCAATCAGATTATCTGGGTCATTTTGGGGATTAATGTAGATGGCCAGAAGATTGATTAGGTTGCCATGATTGGAACCTGCTGGTAAGAAGATGAAAATTATTTAGCTGATTGTGCCAAATGTGTGTTATTCCAAGATGCCCAAGTGAGCAACTGAGCTGGCATTGGGCAGATACTCTGAAATTGGATGAGAATCTTATTGAGGAAGAACTAAAACCTTCAGGTCAACGAAATGTGTAGGAATCAGACTACACAGGGAAAGAGTTCTAAGCCCATACCATTTTCACACAGCTTCCTCACACGTAGCATGTACACATCAGTGGGCAAAGAAGGGAGGCGAGGATTTTGACCAATGTTGATAAAACTGCTTGATTGCTTGAGTCTTCTGCTCTTCTTTTCTGCATTCCTAGGCACCTTCCACATGTCACCTCACCAGTGAACCAATGTGGGAGCCTCCCATTGGCACTTCCCAGTTTGTATAACTAGGCTGTCATTCCACAATCTGCCTGCTGCACATCGAACTGCTCTATCATGGCCACCAGCATAATGGACATCAGACTTAGAAAATCCCAATGAATTCCTTCTGGTGAAATGAAATGGAATTTTAGGACACCAGGATAGAGCCAGAGTTGAAGGTGAGAGACTGGTCATTCTTTGTTCCCTGAAAATGCAATGCCAACCCACACTCAAACATGACCCCAATAGAAGGTGAGGGTCCTCAGTTGTCCAGTGTTCCAGAACCTCAAGATTGTCTTGGTTCACTCAATGTTGCCTGCAAGGGTGGGGTGGGGAGGGCAGGGGAGAGAGGAATAGAAGGCATTGGTGCTCCCTACCTGAGGCTGAAACAGCACCATGGTTGGCCACTTCAAGAGCAGAACTGTCCTGGCCCCTTTTGTTGCATTTCTGAGGGTAGGAACAGGGGATCAGCTGTGACCTCCAAACACAGCTCCCTCATCACATTTGAGACATTAATGAACAAGGATTTAAATTTTTCTTCTTTAGTTCTTTAATAAGTTAGTTAAATGTTTTTAAAAATGGGGATTTGGGCCAGAAATTTTAATTGTCAATGTCTTAGGTAATAAGATGGAATATATACATACATCAGCAAATAAACAAAAAAAGACTATATAAATGTATGTATGATGCACACTAAACAAGTTAAAATTAGACTATGTAATCACTCAGAGAAAAAAATAAAGGAAGAAGAAAATAAAAATCATCCATATCCTCCCCTGTCCACCCCACCCCCCCAACACACACACACACTTGGGTTTCAGTATAACCCCTTTTAACCATTTTTCTCTGTGTGAACAATTTTTTTTAATTAAATCTTTATTCAGATTATTACATTTGTTCCTCTTTTTTCCCCCCATAACTCCCCTCCTCCCAGTTCCTGCCCCACCCTCCGCCCTCACTCCCCACCCACTGTCCTCATCCATAGGTGCACAATTTTTGTCCAGTCTCTTCCCGCATCTCCCACACCCCTTTCCCCGCCAAGAATAGTCAGTCCATTCCCTTTCTATGTCCCTGATTCTCTTATAATCACCAGTTCATTCTGTTCATCAGATTATTTATTCACTTGATTCTTAGATTCACTTGTTGATAGATGCATATTTGTTGTTCATAATTTGTATCTTTATCTTTTTCTTCCTCTTCCTCTTCTTAAAGGATACCTTTCAGCATTTTGTATAATACTGGTTTGGTGGTGATGAACTCCTTTAGCTTTTCCTTATCTGTGAAGCTCTTTATCTGACCTTCAGTTCTGAATGATAGCTTTGCTGGATAAAGTAATCTTGGTTGTAGGTTCTTGGTATTCATCACTTTGAATATTTCTTGCCATCCCTTCTGGCCTGCAAAGTTTCTGTTGAGAAATCAGCTGACAGTCGTATGGGTATTCCCTTGTAGGTAACTGAGTTTCTTTCTCTTGCTGCTCTTAAGAGTCTCTCTTTATCTTTTGCTCTTGGCATTTTAATTATGATGTGTCTTGGTGTGGTCCTCTTTGGATTCCTTTTGTTTGGGGTTCTCCGCGCTTCTTGGACCTGTAAGTCCATTTCTTTCACCAGGTGGGGGAAGTTTTCTGTCATTATTTCTTCAAATAGGTTTTCAATATCTTGCTCTCTCTCATCTTCTGGCACCCCTATAATTCTGATGTTGGTACGCTTGAAGCTGTCCCAGAGGCTCCTTACACTATCCTCGCATTTTTGGATTCTTTTTTCATTCCGCCCCTCCGGTTGGGTGTTTTTTGCTTCCTCGCATTTCAAATCATTGACTTGATTCTTGCGCTCCTCTGGTCTGCTGCCGGGAGTCTGTATAATATTCGTTATTTCAGTCCGTGTATGCTTAATTTCTAGTTGGTTCCCCATCATAACATCGAGGGTCTCATTAGTTTTCTTGTAGATCTCATTAAGTTTATCGGTGGCTTCTAAACAGTTCTTGAGAGACCTTAAAAGTGTGGTTCTGAACTCTATATCTTCCATTGACAATTTTGTCCTGTTTCTTTGTCTCCGCATTTTGTTATGCTTCCTTGGTGCACCCCCTAGTGGTCTTTGTGCGCAGTCTTGTAGTTAAGCCTTGATTGTTGTAGCTAATACCAGGGAGGGTTTGACCTCCAGGCCAAGTGGCTGTGAGAATCAGCTGTGTCTGCAGTGAGAGAACTTCTGTCCTCTAGGGAGATGCTAATCTAGTGCTAATCTAGCCTTTGCCTGAGGCTATCCGGCAAATGCCTCAGGGCTTGGACGGGGCGGGTCGCACAGGATTAACAGGGTGGGGCGGAGAAAGCAGTTATGGCGGCTCTCAGTCCTGTCCCCAGGGGCTCTGCCTCTCTGAGTCCCAGCAACCGCTGCAAACCTCGGAGAGAAAGCTGCACTCGCTCTGACTGAAGCCAGACAGTCCTGCTTCTCCCATTTGAGTCTGGGTCCCTAAAGCCTCACCCGTATCTGGAGCTCAGAGTCTGCAACTCCCTCCTGATTGAAAACGCCAACCGCGCCCTCGGCCGCCAGCCTGCTCCGCACACTCCGCACCTCAGAATTTGACTTCAGCACTGCGCCTCCTCTGAGTGTCCGTATGCGTTTCTCTTTCCTCCTAGTTGTAGGACTTCCACTCAGCCAGCGTTCCTGTGGTTCTGGGTGATGTCCGTTCCGTCTTTTAGTTTCACTTTTGAAGTAGTTGTTCAAGGCAGCAAACTCCGGCGTTAACCTATGCCGCCATCTTGCTGTGTGAACAATTTTATAAAAACTTTGTCATTGGTATATCCACACACACACAGTGACACATGTTTTTCTATTTAATATTATATGATAACCTTTCCCTCATATCATTAAAAATATAGATTAATGGCTACACTATAACTTATGTAACCATTTCCTATTGTTTTAATTGTTTATAATAGGAAACATCTTTTTATGCTCATAAATAATATTAATGACTATCTACTTATATAAATGTGTTAATATCTGTTTTTCAGTTAAATTTTCAGTTGTTTGATAAAAGGATTCTAACTGAATTTAAACCACAGGAATAAAAGCCATCAGGGACACAGCATAGTAAGAAACAGACCCAAAGGAGCCGTGAGCCAGGGGTTTTTATTGCTTCTGGCATGTATCCTTCTCTCTGGTCCCTAGACCTCTCTCACCATTCTCTTTTGTTCACTTCTATTCACCTCCTTGTTTTTGATGATTTAGTCAGAAAACCATAGCAGCTCTTGCCCTCAACACCAAAGCCAGCTGAAAGTGTGTCTCTGGGAAAGGCATTCTGCCTCCAGTCTGAGGAGAGTAATTCGAAGGTGCTTAGGGCCTTTGGAAATTCCTTCTGTAAATAGCCACAACATGCAGCATGGTGCCTGGCCCATGGGCATCATTTAATAATTGTTCAATGAGCAAGTGAATCAATTCTTTTATCTATAGAGATTCCAAAAAATTATATTTCTGTGCTGGCCCGTACCTTGGACACTCTAAGACTAATCCGATTTGACCATTAAGTTGGTTTCACATAGCTGAAAGCTAGATGGCAGGGTGGAGTAACAAACAGAGTGGGACTTTCATTCAAGAGCTTGAATTCTAGTCCCTTACCAGCTAGGTGACCTTGATTGCTTAACTTCTAGGAGCCAGTTTCCTCCTCTGTAAAACAGGGATTTAATTTCTGACTTATCTACAGCCTGGGTTTTAAAAAATGAAGTTTGAATGCAGTGGTGTCTATGTTAACACTTTGTAAATTTTATTTTTTAAATTTAATTTAGTTTATCTTTAATTATTATTTTTTAATCCTCGCCTGAGGACATGTTCATTGACTTTAGTGAGAGGAAGGAAGGGAGAGAGAGAAAGAGAGGGAGAAATATCAATTGGTTGCCTCTTGTACACATGTCAACCAGGGCCTGAATCCACAACCTAGGTACGTACCCTGACCGGAATCGAACCCATTATCCTTTGGTGTACGGGATGACGCTCCCACCAACTGAGCCACACTGGCCAGGGAACCATTTTTGTAAAATTTAGACACCATTAATTATTATTATTATTGTGATACACAGTCAATGGTCCTGGTTAGAATTAGCAGAGACCATATATTTCTTCCCACACAGAACTCTAGCTTTCAGATTCATGGTAACGTGTGTTTACATTACTACTGGAAAATATATTTTAGCTACTTATCTATGGATCCTCTTTCTGTTTCTTCATTTAAAAAACATCTAGTTCACAGGATTCTGCTAAAGAATAGCTAATGAATTACAGATACTATAAATGTCAAGCAATGACAAGAGGCTTCTCTCAGGGGTCCGGTGTCATTGAATTCCATCACATCAGTCTCTTCCATTTCCTTTTCATCTTGGCATTTAATGCCACACCTGATGACATGCAGTCTCATCTTCAGAGAGTGGTGTAACAGAAGTTAGCACTTTTGTCATTATCCATTGAGCTTGATTTTGAGATTCTTCGGAGGACTTAAAAGCAAGATCATCTGGATGCAGTCATGGCAAATATTTCAGCTGAAAGATGCTCTTCTGAAATGGCTGGTGTCTACATTTACATCTGCATTGAAATTCATCAACTGTGGCTGCATTTTCCCCTTCATTGTTTTTTTTTTTTTTTAAGTCGGGGGGTGGGGGGATCCAAATTTAGGGCTTTTAGCTATGAGATTTCCAAGTTGTGAGTGGTATTTTAGCAGTATGTATATCCACCCCTTTGCTCTAATTGCAATGCTCTTTATTTCACTTTATTAATGTCCTATCCACCTTTCAAGGCTCATCTCTTTCTTCTTTCTTTCCCTGAGCCTTTCTGGAAATGCCACTATGACTTTTCCCTTTCCTCCCATAAGAGAGAGATAGAAATTTGAGATTGGAAGGGATCTGAAGGATTCTCTAGCCTCAAACAATCTACATTACTCAAATCTGGGCCAACTAGTTGTTCAACCTCTGCTTGAACAAATGATTACATCATACCCATTATCTTAGAGTTAATAAAGATGGTTCCAATTATCTTACAACTTAGTTTTCCACTCCACAGTGAAGCAGTCCTGGGTTGTTCCTTCTTGGACTTTTTTAACCCTTAACATACTGCTAAGTGTTCATATTGGTTAGGACTGCTTTTGGCTGCAGAAAATCGGAAATTGACTTAAACAAATAGGGCTCTATCTTCTCCCATAATAAGGAGTCCTATAGATGGCTATTGCTCTTATTGGTTCAGTGGGTGAATGATGTTGGGGCCAACAAAATCTTTCCGATGGATCTCTTTGCTGCAGCAACTGTCAAATGGTACCATGATCACATTCAAAGTAGGAAGATGGAAGTAGAATCTATAACATTTTATCAAGGGAGCATCAGCTTCTCCAGAAAATTCCCATCAGTTTTTTGCTTACATCTCATTGGCTAAGCAGGGGTTCTCAACCTGTGGGTCGCGACCCCTTTGGGGGTCGAACGACCCTTACACAGGGGTCGCCTAAGACCATCGGAAAACACATATAGAATTACATATTGTTTTTGTGATTAATCACTATGCTTTAATTATGTTCAATTTGTAACAATGAAATTGGGGGTCACCACAACATGAGGAACTGTATTAAAGGGTCATGGCATAAGGAAGTTTGAGAACCACTGGGCTAAAGTGATCATGCCACCATCTGTAGCTAAAAATGGGATTGTCATGCTTGGCATATCCCAATAATAATCCATATCCTGGAGCTTAGTTTACTGCCTCTAACTTCCTAGCACCTCCAGGCTACCTGGATGAACAAAGCATCTCCCTCAAGCAGAGCCTCAGGTGCTTGAGATAAGAAGCCACCCACATACTAGGCCATGGTGAGTCCCCAGGATTATGAACAGGGGCTGCTAAACGACCATCAGTGCCTGTCACAGCACTTACAAAGTGCTCAATAAATACTTAAATCCAGTGAACATTGTTGAGTACCTACTGCTTACTCAGGAATGTGTAAGATACATTTACTAATTGATTTATCCTTGGACAGACTTTCTTGATATAAACAAAAATAAAACAAGGGGTATTTAAACACAAATCTTGGTTAATTATAAAATCCTTTCCCAGAGGCTGTGACCCTTCCCCCTTCCCTCTTCAATATTAGCTTGTAAACTTCTTGTTCCTATCAAAGGAATCAGTTAGTCCTAGAACATCCTGTCACTGTACAGTTCTTAGGAAACAAGCTGTTTTATTTAATGAAATGCTTAGTGTTTCAGAGTTCTGCTCTGTCCTTAAGAACAGACATTTACTAAATAGCCCATTAGTTGCTTGAAAGAATGAATACCTCTTTTTTCTTATTCTAGAGTGGTGATTTACTGCCATGAGCTATCTGGCATTATAACCATCATTGTTCTTTTCTTAATCATTAAAATCAGAAAGTGACTGTCATGAATACAGGTCTTGGCTTCAGTCCTCCCTGAATTATTCTTAGGTACCCACTAGAGCAGGAAGAATAGAACAGCCTGCATTGGAGGCTAGCTTTGCTCCAGGGTTGTTCTGAGCCTAATGGATTGAGTCTGACGCTGGTGCCATGACTATTCTACTCTCAAGTGCTTTTGCTGCCCTCTTCTTTGCCTTCACCCCCTGCTCTCATTGACCACTGATTCAGTGGGCATTGACTCTGTAGCATCTCTCCCACTCCTGTTCTGTTGTAGGAGGCATGTGGTTTGGTGGGATTGACCCCCCTCCCCCCTTCCCCCCACCCCCTCCACCCATTCCCATCCCCACCCAGATCCAGATACAGAAAAGGTTTGGTTTACATCAATCAGATTATCGTATTTTGTTGGCCATGGTGATTAGTTCACGAGAGGGTATGTAGAATAATTTAGTCTAGTAAGTGTGGAGGCAGCCTGAGGACATGGATGATATGATAAAGACAGATCTAAGAGAACAGTAGTGAAATAAAGCCAAAGCCCAGTTCAATCTATGCCTGAAACTAGACATTGTTTCCACAAACCAATAAATCCCTTTGTTGTTAAAATAGTTTTAGGTTTGTTTTATTGTTGTTGTTGTTGTTATGTGTAGCCCAAAACATCTTTACTGAAACAGATAGCTTATACTTCTTTTCTTGTGCATTCTTGCATTGACCCTCCCTTTTGCTCCTGATCCCCTTTTTATTTCACTGGGTTCCAACTCTGGATTCTAGTCATCTAAAACCCATGGCCCAGCCTGCCAATATCTTCTCAAAATGTGGCCAATACTTGGCCATAGAAAGAGCCAGTGATCCAGTTTACTAAGACCTTCTGAGGCATGGGCAATTGCTACAAAACATGATAATAACATCCTGTCATAGTGGGTGTCTTTCAGTTATTTGCTCCAAAATGGTTGCCTTGTTTTAAATATATACACAAACCTTGAGCCAAGAAAAAGTTGAAGGTAAGCTTAGTTCTGAAAGTGGTGCTCAGGGTTGTTATTGCTCTCACTGCAACCCAAATTTATTTATTCATAAATGGTGAGTGATTAGCTATGGAACCTAGGAAGTGTCATTTTCAGCAGGTTATATTTAGTGTAGCTCACCTGGCATTGATCTCTGAGGGAGAAGTCAATTCCATTCATAAGATCTAGTGAAATGCAAAGCTTTGCCTTTGGCACAACAGCTCTTCTTCAATGCAATCCAAATAGTAGGAGAGGAAAGAGACTTACCTGGCCATATGAGAGAGTTACAGTAGTAAGTGAGCAGGGTTTTCATCATGGGAAGTGTTTTTAGAACTGGAGGTTATGGAACATACTCCTTTAGATATCCTCAAAAATAGAACCAATAGATTCTTATTGGTTAGACATCGTTAAGTGAAGATAGTGCAAAATAATAGTCTTTGGAAGTTTGATGCTCAACACAGAGAAGTACATACTTAGTTTTATGACAAAAGACTCATGAGGACCTTCAGAATGAGAAACACTGTAAACATAGAAACAAACATTTGCAGCATGGGTTTCTTTTTTTTCCCCTCAACAATAATTTCATAGACTTTGTTGGCCCCTGATATTCCAGTGTATAGTGGATAGCAAAATAGGTCAGCTTTGGTTAAAATCTGACAACTGCATTGCACATAGGTTTTTCTCTTATTTTGTCCATCTTTTGAAACCTTGCGTGGTATTCTCATACAAGGTCAGAGGATACTTATAGTTTGCTCAATATTCTTGGAACTTTTAATTTAGAAATAACAGGTACATCTAATGACTCACCCTGTCCTGTTGATCATGCTTTCTCATTCTAATAATTTACAATCCAGTGCTTTTCTTCCTTCCTGTGGCCTTCCTGTGGCCACTGACTTATTTGGGATCTTATTTCTTGCTTTGGTTACTGCTATGATGAACTCCTTCATTTCCTTGCCCTCTGGTCTGGTTCTTCTTCATAGAGTTGTAATAGAACTCTCCTATCTCTTCTTATTTCCAACTTAAAATACTACCATCATTCCTCTATAGCATGCATGGTCTACTATCTAACTCCTTCCTAGTCTGGATCCAGCCAACCTTGGCATCAACCTCTCATCTCTTTGCACACTTGTTCCCTCAATGTGCCACGTTACTCTCATTCTCCATGCCCTGTACCTATTGTTCTCTCTACCTTGAACAGCACACTCCCTCCTTCGTAGTCTTCCTTGCTAACATCTCCTCATCCTTCCAGATTCAGCCCTCTATTACTACCTCCCTCCCCCCAGATCTCTCAGACTGAGATAGATTCCCCATGGATTCCCACAGCATCGTGTGGTGGTTGTCAGTCTCCTGATCTTGGAGGGCTAGAGCTGGGTCTCATGTTTCTGTATTTCTTAGGGCCTTGCACAGGTCCTCTGGAAAGGTTGCTGAAATGAATGGATGAATGAATGAGGGAGATGTTATGCTTTATTTTCTCCTAGGGAAGACGTGAATGAGTCAGGCTCATTATACACAGGCTCATTACACTCAGGTTCATTATAACAGGCTCATTATACCCTTGTAAGAAGACCATAGTTGGCCCTGTTGTTGTTGTTTTTTTAATAAAAATCTAGACTTCTGACTTCCTGTACCACACAGAAAGCTCGTTGCCATGGAGTTCCACTAGTCAAGCATGTTGAAAGAAGACCAGGCCCCTAGAGCTTGCCCTCCCTACGCAGGCAGGTTACCTAACTTAATACAAAGTTATGTTGCACCCTGGAGTGTGGGAAAGGCAGGTGAGGGCTGCAAAATGAGGCAGAAGTATATGTGTCCTAATATACCCAACCTAGAATCCCCTCTACACGATGAAAATATTTAAAAGGATCTTTTAAGAATAGATCCATTTAAATTAAAATGGAGTCTAATAATGCATAATGTGTACTTATAAATGTGATAAGTAAGCACTTGAGGTAATTTTATCATTTAATCTTCACAACACCCCAAAGGTGTAGGAACTATTATTATACCTGTTTTACAGATGGAAAAATTGAGGCTCAGAGAAATTTAATAATTTAGGTAAGTTTGAAAGTCACACATTTCCTGTTGGTGGAGTCAGGATTTGAAGTCATGCTGACAGGGAGTTCTACACTTAATTAATCACCTCTGTGAAGCTCAGCCACCAGGAAAAGCAACATGTGCACATTTTCAGTTCTTTTTATTGATACTGTGTCAACAAAAGCATCTGATGTTTTAACTATGTAAACAAGCTAGCAAGTTATGAAGCATCAAATATTTAAAACCAAGAGTCTGAAATATAAGTAAATATGTGGAGGAAATATAATTCTATCTGAACGAGGCATGGATTATTATTCACAATGTAATGATGAAAAAACTGAGATCAGAGAAAGGGCTGGGCTGACGTGTCCAAGGTCTTAGAGTGGCTGAGGTAGGATTTGAAGAAGAGCCATCTTACTCTGATATCCTCTTTGGGCCTCCATTGTTGGGCACTGTTAAAGCTCTAAAACTTGTCATAGAAATAAAGAGCAGTAAACTTAATGCCAGACACCCTGCTTATGACTAGAAGACAAGGTTGGGTCAATGATTTTTGCTACTCAAAGTCAACTGCTCTGGTATTAAAATGAGTTAAAAACCACAAGGAGCTATCACCTCCTACCCGTTATAATGGCCACCATAAAAAATACAGAAAATAGCAAGTGTTGGCACAGGTGTGGAGAGTGCTGTTGGTGAGAATGTAAAATGGTGTAGTCACAAAGGAGAAAAATCTGGTAGTTCTTCCAAAAATTTAAAATAGAACTACTATGTGATCCAGCAATTCAACTTCTGAGTATATGCCACAAAGAACCAAAATCAGGAACTCAAAGAGATGGTTGTATACCCGTGTTCCTAGCAATATTAATCACAATAGCTAAGGGTCCATCAGCAGATTAATGAGTAAACAAAATCTGGTGTGTACATATGATGAATAGTATTTAGTCTTTGAAAGGAAGGAAATTTGACACATCTACAACATGGATGTACCTTGTGGACATTAAGTGAAATAAACCTTTTACCAAAAAAAGCAATAAATAATGTATGATTCCACTTAATATGAGGAATAGTCAAACTTACAGACAGAAAATGGAATGGTAGTTGCCAGGGGCTTGGGTTGGGACAAAGGAGGGGTTGTTAAGTGGGTGTAGAGTTTCAGTTTTGCAAATGAGAACAGTCCAGAGATGCATGGTGGTGGAGATTGCACAACAATGTGAATGTACTTAATTGTACATTAAATACGATTATGATGATACATTTTATGTGTATTTTGTCACAGTTGAAAAGAATTTTAAAAATGAGTTAGCTAGGTGTATCATTCAGGGTCCAGTCACAGACACCACTCTCATATTTCAAATGGAAGGGACTGCGATCAACCTGGTTATGCCTATGATGGCAGCTCAAAGATGATGAGACCACAAGAGGTTAACAGGAGCAGGAGGCTGGTCCCATCCCTGGCATATCCCTGCCCAACAGGACAGCTGGGCGGCCCTGACAGGAGGGGATGCCGCTGCTGTAGGTTACAGTTGCAGCCAAGAGAGGGAAGAAACACCCCGCTTCTCCCTTCCTTGTACCCTCCTGTTTTCCACCAGTGCCTTCCAGGGACTTCAACTAACCAGAGATAAGTGTGCAAGACAGCCCAGGAATGTAGAGTCCAGAGACACAGAGCAGAACAGGGGACACCACAAACACATGGTCATACGTGTGCCCGCAAGCTGGCAAAACACCAGCACACGGGGCAATGTAAAATTTCTTTCCCTGTCAGTTAAACAGCTCTCTCAAATTCCTGTAAATTTTGATAATTACTCTACACTGACTATTTTTGGCTTTTACTGTGGTAAAATATATTTAACATAAATGTTACCATTTCACTGGCATTAAGTATATTCACAATGTTATACAACCATCACCAGCATCCATCTCCAGAACTTTTCCTCTTCCCTGACAGAAACTCTGTACCCACTGAACACTAACTCCCCATTCCTCCTGCTCCTCAACCAATGGGAACCACCGCTCTATTTTTCTGTCTTTATGAATTTGCCTATTTTAGGTACCTCATTTAAATGAAATTATGTATTCATCCTTTTGTGTCTGGCTCCTTTCTTTTAAAAAAATTGTATTGAATGTATTAGGGTGACATTGTTTAATAAAATTATATAGGCGATTTTCAAACATCACAGGCTTAGCAAAACTGGTTAATCTCAATTAGGTTAATTAACCTTCTTTAAGCTGGCCACATTCAAAGAGTATAGAGAAATGTATTTGAACAGAGGTCTAGCTTTGGGTATCATTCAATGCTTCAGGGACAATCTCTTGGCCGACCCGCCAGAAGCTGTCCTGAGCGAAATGGGATTCTGTTCAGTTTGGGCTTGGTTGCTGTTTGTAATGTATGAGCTCAGATGGAATAAAACTCTTACTGTGCCTTTAAACTTGGATCAGAGTTCACTTCCTTCTCCCTTCACTCACCCAAATCTAGGTTAGTGCTCTTTTCTTTGCAACCTCAGCATCCTGGGTTTCTTTGGAATATGACACTTGAAACAATGATAACTTTTTGATGATTTGTCTTTTCTTTCTGCATGAGCCTGTAAACTACTTGAGAGCAAAGGTAGGTATTTTTTCATACATACTCGTGTGTGTGAACATACTATTGTATCTCCATCATTAATAACTGACAATTACCAATAAAAGGCCAACTACAGAGGAGGTTCTCAATGCTAAATGTTTTGTGTGAATGGATTAACTATGAGCTGAAGTAGAAGTAATGGGTTTTAGGAATGTGAAGAGATTGGAACAAGAGGAGTCGATCTGCCCAGTGTTGGGATTGGGAAGAATGTTGCTGATAATGTAAATAATGAAGAGTAAGGGAAGGCTTGATTTTGACAAAGAGCTCTGTGAATTTGGATTTTGAAAAATTCCAATGGACCATCAGAACTGTGGAACTGGCTTCAGAAGAGAAGTCAGGGCGTGGAGGTAAAGATTTAAAAGTCATCTTAAAAAGAAGTCATCTCTATAGATGGGCTTTATAGAGGAAAGTGATGTGGCCGCTTCTTTCTACCACTGATGGCTGCAACAGTGCTTCATGCTGTCCTACGTGCTCTCTAGTACCTTTCTCCTTTCCCATCAAGAAGTGGAGTCCAGCCCGGCCAGTGTTGCTCAGTGGTTGAGAGTTGACCGATAAACCAGGAGGTCATAATACGATTCCCGGTCAGGGCACATGGCTGGGTTGCGGGCTCGATCCCCAGTGTGGGTGTGCAGGAGGCAGTCGATCAATGATTCTCTCTCATCATTGATGTTTCTATCTCCCCTTCTCCCTTCTTCTCTGAAATCAATAAAAATATATTTTTTAAAAAAGAAGTGGAGTCTATGTCACCTCCCCTTGAACCTGGGTGGGACCTTTGGTTGGTTGCCCCAACCAACAGAATATAGCAGAAATGACACCGTGTGACTAAGTTATAATACCTTGTACTTCTACCTCCATCTGTTAGGTCCTTTGCTCTTGGAACCCTGCCAACATGCTGTGAAGAAGCCCATGCAGCCTTCGGTGAGGCCCATGTAGGGAGAAACTGAGGCCCCCAAGCTCCCAGCCAACAGGCAATACCCACTCGCCAGCCCTGTGGGTGAGCCTCTGCCATGTGGAGCCTCCAGCCCCAGCTGAGCTGCTCTGGCTGATGCCACATGGAGCACAGGCATGTCAGATCCACTAAGCTCTGTCTGCGTCACAGGTACCTGAAGTAACATACATGCCTATTATCGTTTTAGGGCTTTGAGTTCTGCGGTGGTTTGTTACACAGCAGTCAGAATGATATACATAGGTGGATGAAAGGATGATGCAAATTGAGTCAGAAACGACTAGGTTCAAATCTCTGCTTCTGTGTCCTTAGTCATGTCACCTAGCCAATCAGAACTTTGTTTCCTCGTGTATAAAATGATGCTAGCAATGGCTACTGCAGAGAATTATTGTGATAATGAAAAGAGATGCTTATATGCAAATGCCTCATGCTTAATCTCTCTGGTGATTGATAGTGAGCACCATTTCCCCGAGATGAGGTGGAAGTTTTGTGAGTTCTTTGAATAAAGAGTATACATAGAATAGAACAAATCACTTGGAGATGGATAGGAAAAGAAGAGTAAAAACAAACAAAACAAATAGTGGTGAGGGACTAGTCAGAGGATGAGGAGGAAAACAAGTCTGAGTAGCTTTCTTGAGGAGCTTGAAGTGAAATACAGGACAGAAGGCCAGCTGAGATCAAGAGTGGAAACAGGCATTGCTTCAGCCGTGGGGAAGTGACAAGTGACACATAACACAATAGGGTCAATAGAGCAGAGGGCTGGGAGTCCTCATGCTGAGGGAAGTCAACAGCTGGTATTTACATATGCCTTAATTTCTAAGCATCTATGATATTCTTAAGTGACACGAGAGAACTACTATATTAAAAAGGTATGTATCACCCACTGAATTGTCACTTTCCCCACTATAGTGGTCCCTCTCTTTTCTTTAGAAATATATCTGGGTGAATTTTGCCACTCATGACCCACATGCTCTGGTACTCCCTATGAACTCATTTATTATGTTTATCATGTCTCTGTGGATTGTATCTTTCATATTTACATTTAAATTCCTGGTTTTCCAAAATGTCTTGTCAAATTATTACTGCAGTTGCACGTGTTGCTTATATTCTGGCTCCAAAATGGAAAGCAAAGTGTACAGGTAAAGGACACAATGAACGGGAGACCAAAGGCCATATCTAGAAATAGGAGAAGAGATTTGCTGTTTAATAGATGAAAATGAAAGCATGCCATTACAAACTACAGGGTTTCCTACCCTCACTTGATTATTGAATCCTTTCAGTGTGCACTTAACTGGTCAGAAAATAGCTATAATGTTGTTATCTCAGCGTCTTGGAGCTGAAAGGAATTATAGGTTCTTCAATTCAGAAAAAAGGAGACAGAAACTCAGAAAACATACTTGTGCAAAGGTACAGTTATTTGTCTTCGTACAGCAGTTCAGTAAAACTGATGCAAAGGTGATCACTGTAATTCATGGTGAAAACCTTGTTTCCAAATAGCCTGTTCTTTAAAAAAAAAAGAAAAAAAGAAACTGAAAATGTCATTGGCTTCTTTAATTGGTTAAGAGCACAAAATGGAACAGGCAGAAGGTCTGTTTTAAACAAATTAAAAAGCTGTGTTTTTCCCCCATTCACCCCACGTCATACAAAAAAAAATGGTGTGTGGAAATGTACACAAGAAATTAGATCCTGAATTAAGAGAAATGGCTATTGAAATAGGAATTGACACAGATTAGTAATTTTAAAAACCGAGTCTTCAAATGCTGCATGGCACAAAGCTATCCTATACTGCTAGATAGGAAGGGAAAAGTCTGTACTTTTTTTTTTTTTTTAAGCAAAAATGCTTTCCCACAAAAGCAAATCAAAACAATGTAATCAGCAGATCAAGGAGGCTGCAGCTAGATATCAGAGCTACAATTTCTCATATCTGATAGAAAAATCCTATTCATCCAGAATGGACAAAACAGGGGTATTTAACATTTCTTACTTTTCTCTGCTTCTTCCCCCCTCACACTGTAATTCCACATAATCCTGCGGAAAGATGGCTGCTTTTAGACATGGCCCAAATAGCCTATTCTTGTTTTACTTTCCAAGATGAGATGCAAAGTCATTTCTAAGCCTTCCCGTAAAAGGTTTTTAATATTCATCCTCAAACATTTATTTAGTTCCCACCATGTGTGGCACTGCATTACGTGGGTCTTCTAAAATATACTATATGAGGGGATGAAAGGTAATTTCTGGTTTAAAAAGCCAAATTATGAAAATGCAATATTTATTAGGCATTTGTAAGATAAAAGGCTTCCCCTCTCCAAGCCTCACACCTCTGTACAATTTCAGGTTGGCTCAGGTGATACAAGTATGATGCTAACGAGAGCCAGGTCAGGAGTTTAATTCTTGACAGCTTTGTAGGAGGGATGTTAATTCACTGACCCCGTCTAAGACCCAACAAGTTAGTTCTACAGTTGAGGGGAGTGTGGCCAGTAGAGCTGATGGTGACCTGGTGACCACACAGGACCAATGAGCAGATACAAGAGGCAGGAAATGGAATGCTCCGAAGGGGGAGCCAGGCAGTGAGAGGCATTGAGACGAGGGACATGGCATCTGCTGATGTTGAAGTAGAATTCATTTGGGGGGATTAACACTTTTCCCCAAAAACGTCTGATAAACGTTTCTTTCCATGAGTAGCAAGTTCAAGTAACATTACACTTTTGGCATCTTTCTACTCTTTCCCTCTCCCCAGGAGGGGTGTCTTACCGGCCTAGTGAATTTGGGGAAAATGAACTGAGCTTCCTGGCCTCTTGCTTGTACCCTGTGGGAGCTAATTGCCTGTAGGGTGCATGCAGGCAAAGCTGCAACAGCCCCATGGGGCTGTGACTGAGTGGATCTGTGTGCCTGATCCAGGTGTTCAAAAATAGGAAGACCAGCCCAGCTGGTGCCGGGAGCCGGTCCATCCTTGCTGTTTCAAGGGACCTGGCATATATGGCATACTGTTCTTAATATGTTTGCTCACCTTCTTGGCACTATGTGTTTTAACCAAGGTCTCTGAGAAAGGTTGTTTCCCCAGGTAGGGATTTCCCCCTGAAGTTAGGGAGGGAATAAAACCTCTTAACTAAGTGCCAGGCGGGTAATTAATCACTTTAACTATGAACAATCATGCTTAAGCTACATAATCTTTACTCCCTGGAATGGAGATAAGAAACGCCCTAACCTTTGGAATAGAGATTGATAGGATTGGAATCAACTGGTATAAATACAGATGTAACAAGTCAGAACTTAGAAGACAGAACCTACACACAGAACTTAGAAGACAGAACCAAGAAGACAGAACCTACACAGAACCTAGAGACAGAAGAACTTCGCTGGAGATCCAGACCAGAACTTGGCTAGAGATCCTGGCTAGAGATCCTGGCTAGGCTGCTGATCAACTGAATGCTGTCTCCATGTCATTCCTTCTTCGCCGACTCCATCCACACCTTTGGGGACCCCTGGACCTGCTGGGGTTGGACCCCAGCAGGCTGGCATGGCTCAGTGGTTGAGTATCGACCTATGAACCAGGAGGTCACGGTTTGATTCCCAGTCAGGGCACATGCTCAATTTGCGGGCTCCATTCCCAGTGTGGGGTGTGCATGAGGCAGCTGATCAATGATTCTCATCATTGATGCTTCTATCTCTTTCTCCCTCTTTCTCTTCCTCTCTGAAATAAGAAAATAAAATCGGAAGACCATTTGCCTACCGATACAAGCTACTTCCTCCAACCTAGACTTTTATCAGTAATAAAGGTGATGTTTGGGCACCGTTCAAGTCTACAACCAGCTCAGCAAATCTGGCATTCTGTACAAGATTCAGGAAGCCACTAGGCAGAATTGCTCCAATATTGTCAGGGCAGAATGGGGCTGCTTGTGAAACTGCAGGGTCCTGGAATATTTTCAGGTGCCACAGAAGGTAAAGTTCAGAAGCCCTGGGAATCCTGTGTCTGTAAACTACACCTATAACTTTGGCTACGAATCATGGGTATATTTGAACAAGTGAAGGGTGGGCGAGTGTTACTGCCAAAGGTGATCCTGAGTGGGGGGGTGAAAGGATTGAGAAAAGACAGACAAGAGAATGAACGCTGGGTCTCGGTGGGATGCTGCTCCCTGATGAGGAGACAGCGCCAGCACCCACAAGCCGTGTCTTTATTTTATAGCAGATGCCACGAGGCAAAGTAGGGGTGTGATCGTGTTGTTTACAGCATTCTCGTGAGTTTCAACCTCACTCAACTACATGTACCCGAACTCTATCACAAGGCATGTGGGGCCACGTGTTCGGACCATAGGTTCAAGCTTACACCTCTAGCTGTTGGCTATGACTGTGCTGGGAGGGCCCTGCCCTTCCAGCTGGGACTTGCACATTGCAATGAGAGGACCCTGTCCTTTCATTAGTCCGAGGCTTGAACCTGGCCAAAACACTGTAGCCGCGCCCCACAGGCGAGTCCTTCAAATATTGCCTAGAGCAGTGATGGCGAACCTTTTGAGCTCGGCGTGTCAGCATTTTGAAAAACCCTAACTTAACTCTGGTGCCATGTCACATATAGAAATTTTTTGATATTTGCAACCATAGTAAAACAAAGACTTATATTTTTGATGTTTATTTTACATATTTAAATGCCATTTAACAAAGAAAAATCAACCAAAAAGATGAGTTCGCTTGTCACCTCTGACACGCGTGTCATAGGTTCGCCATCACTGGCCTAGAACAACAGTTAGGGCTTGTGGCTTAACTAATAAGCTATGTTGTTAGACATGAGATCAGCAAGGTTATATAAACATAGAACTGGGTTCTGCCTTTTTTGTCCATCCCCCAGGGAAGTAAATCTTTTCTTCTTCTTTCCTGGTCACTTTGCCCCCTGCCTTCTGAGATGAGTTCATGTGGATTATGAAAAAACTTGCCCTCACTTTCTGAAGAAAAGGAGAGCATGGGTAAGAGGGTCTTAAGATGCCTGCATGAGAGTCAGGATGAGTTCTGAATGGCCTTTGAGCTCACAACCCTGAAACTGTATTGTCTGAAGTCCCTTGGAGTTTCTTTCCCGAGGACAACAAAGGCAGTCTATTTATTGGCTTCTGTTGCTATGAAGTGACCATCCTCAGAAGCGAGGCTGTTTCCCTTAGCTACACATTTCTTTGTGGGCACAATCTTGTCTCACACAGTCGCAGATCAGCAGCAGCTGGGCAAGGCACCGGCCCTGCAGAAATATTTCCCTGGGGGTAGCCTCCTTTCCTAAGACAGGTTGTGGTTAATTCAGCTTAGAAATGACACACATCTCTTTCAATCAAAGAAAATGGCTGATTCTATTTTAACACTGTCCTCTTCCCTCTCAAGCAGAAATTCGCTTATTTTTATTCTGAGGTGTATCTGTTAAACAATGTCCCTCAAATAATCTCTTTCCTGATCATTCGCACCTCGCAGGGTTGTTGGGAGTAATGCAGGAGATAATGTATGGTAGCTCTGCTATTGCAATCATGGTTGCTGTTGTTCCCATCCCAGAGAAGGGAAGACTCAAGGGGGCTGGCGCCTGTCTTTAAATTATTAGTATTTTTTGTTTCATTCCATCCCCTCCCCTCTCATCCCTTCCTTTCCCACCCATCCCATTTCATCTCATCTTATCCATCCCATCCTACCATATCCTATCCCACCCCATCCCACCCATCCCAACATATCCTATTCCACCCCATCCTACCCATCCATCCCAACATATCCTATCCCACCCCATCCCACCAATCCCAACATATCCTATCCTACCCCATCCCACCCATCCATCCCAACATATCCTATCCCACCCCATCCCACCCATCCCGCCATTTCCTATCCCACCCCATCCCACCCATCCCAACATATCCTATCCCATCCCATCCCATCCCACTCATCCCAACATATCCTATCCCACCCCATCCCACCCATCCATCCCAACATATCCCATCCCACCCCCTCCCACCCCTCCCAACATATCCTATCCCACCCCGTCCCACTCATCCCAACATATCCTATCCCACCCCATCCCACCCATCCATCCCAACATATCCTATCCCACCCCATCCCACCCATCCATCCCAACATATCCTATACCACCCCACCCCATCCATCCCAACATATCCTATCCCACCCCACCCCATCCATCCCAACATATCCTATCCTATCCCATCCCATCCCATCCCATCCCACTCATCCCAACATATCCTATCCCACCCCATCCCATCCCTCCCAACATATCCTATCCCACCCCGTCCCACTCATCCCAACATATCCTATCCCACCCCTCCCAACATATCCTATCCCACCCCATCCCACTCATCCCAACATATCCTATCCCACCCCTCCCAACATATCCTATCCCACCCCACCCCATCCCATCCATCCCAACATATCCTATCCCATCCCATCCCATCCTACTCATCCTAACATTTCCTATCCCATTCCATTGGCTCCACAGATCAATTTTCTTCCAAGGCAATTACTGAGTACATTTTTTTATTTTGAATTTTATTTGCTATCTTCTGGCATCTTAACTCCTTGATCCCTCCTTTGTTTTGTATCTCATCTTCCATTTTGAGAGGAATCTTCAAGTTTTGATATTTATTTTCCACATAGATACACACTTAACTTATTCAACTTTCCATTGTGCATCAATAAGATGCTGGGGAAGGAGCTGTCTTTTTGTCTTCTACCCAGAATTCATTTGTAGTCTTTTGTCTCTTGTTAAGACAGTTCCAAACATACCCCTTGTGTGTGACGTCTGAGAAGTCTGTAAAATTAAAGCTACTTGATTATGAATGCTATGAAAAAGGTTTTGACAACTTTTGGTGGTATTTAATTCAAGTGAAACTCCTCTCATTCAAAATAATAAGCACGATGTTGCTTATTATGTAAATGAAATGGCATGGCAGATGTTTTTCGTCCCAATGCCCTCACTGGGGATTAATACACACAGAAACTGAGTGGGAGGTGTTCAGCCTGGAAACTCGAATGAGGGTTGAGCAACAGGAAGGAGCATGATTCTGGAGCTGCTCTGTCCAACAAGGGAACCAATAACCACATGAAGCTACTTACATTTACATCAGTTAACATGAACTAAAATGAAAAGTTTCTCAGTCACATCGCCATGATTCATGTGTTCAATAGCCACATGTGGCTAGTGGCTACTAACAGAAAAACTCAGACATAGGATATTCCCATCATTGGAGAAAGTTCTATCAGACAGTGCTGCTAACCACGTAGGTATTAAAATAGAGCTAGGGATGCATGTAGATTCCTCTTATCAATTGGAACTTTATCCACAAGGGTTTGTAGAACCTCTCAGCATGTGTGTAGATGGGTAGAAAGCCAAGAGGTGCAGGGGTTAGGGCCAGGTGGCTGCTGGTTGGGTGCCACCTCCCCATCTCATGAGGATAACCCAGAGCTATGCTTCTCAATCTTTAAATGTGTATTCGTATCACCTGGAGATCTCAGACTGCAGCTATGGATTCGGTAGGTCTGGGTTGGGCCTGACAGTCAGCATTCATACCTGGCTCCCAGGTGAAGCTGCTGATGCTGTCCTGAGGACCACACTTGGGGAATCAATGATGTGCAGCACTATTCCCCAATCTTGGCTCCACAGAGTAATCACCTGGAGAGGTTTCAAAACTACTGATGCCTGGATCTCCCCTGCAGAGATTTGGATTTAATTTGCCTGAGGTGCAGTCTGGGCATTAAAGATTTTTAAAAGCTCCCCAAGTGATTGCTACTTGAGAACCATTGACGGTGATAAAGCAAGTTTATGAAATCTGAGGACCAGAAGCATTGGCTTCACCTGGAAGTCTGTTAGTTAGAAATGCAGGGACTCAGGCCCAACCTGCATTTCCTCACCATTCCCCAGGTGAGTTCTTATACATTTAAGGTGAGAACTGCTATTAGATTAGTGGTTCTCAACCTTGGCTGCACATTAGAATCACCTGGGAATATTTTTAAAATCCTGATTTCTGGGCCTCAGCCTCCAGAAATTCTGTTTCTTTGTTACTAATGTTGTGGCCCCACTCCATAACAAAGAAACAGAATTTCCGGAAGATGAGGCCCAGAAATCAGGATTTTAAAAAAGATTCCCAGGTGATTCCAAGGTTGAGAACCACTGTACTAGATAGATAACTTTTTAAAGTAATAATTTATCAATCTATGTATATGTGTTTTCCAGAAATTCTTCAAAAGTAGTAAGTTCTGCTAGTTCCTAAAAATATTAGGTCATATAATTGAGGCTATACTTATGCCAAATAATTGAAGGTTTATTAGATTTGTCATTACACAGACACAAACTTGGCAGTTTCTGCTTGCATTGTCACAGAAGGTATCAAAAATCCCAGCATAAAAGTTATTATTCAAGATAAAGCACTGTTCCATTTTTAGTTTAAAGCCTTTTGATTTTTTGAAAACTGTATGCTTTTCATTCATTACATAGATTCCAACACAGATGCATTCTTAATTTATGTAAGATTTCATTATGCAACACTAAGATCCTGAGGTGGTGGGGTGATGGAGAGGGACTTTAATTAATGTCTTCACACACACACACACACACACACACACACACACACACACACACACACACACACAAAGTTTCTAAGACTGTATTTTCCAAATAAGTCCCTCTGAGTATTTATTTTAGGAGAACAGTCCCAAATATAGGCCAACTATGTGATGGGACAGAGCAGTGCTTCTCAAGCTCGAATGTGATAGAAAGCACTTGCAGCCCTTGTTAAAATGCAGACTCTGAGGAATTAAGTCTGGGGTGAGGCCCGAGACTATTTCTACAATAAAGTGTTGTGATGCTTATTGGTCCATTGACCATATTTTGAGTTAGATGACTCTTCCAGGACACCTTTGTGTAAACGCTCATCTCAATGACTCAACAAATCAAATGGTCTGGTATGAGCAATGAGCAGGGTGATTTTCTTGAAAGTGCTGATTTGTTCATTGGAATCACCTAAACCACGGACATCAAAAGGTCAAAATTATTCACAGACTTGTCATTAATTGAAAGCTAATTGGGAAATGAAGTGATTTAAGGCAAAAGCAAACTAGCAACACAAATACCTCAAATGACTACTGGGGCAAAATTTTGAAAATGTTGCAAGCTGTCTGCATGCTTGAAGTAGCAATTTGCATGCATAATTAGGTGCAATCAACAGTTTTGAAATGTAATATATTTTCTGAGCCCATATTTACTTATGGCAGATGCAAAAAAAATTCAGTGTCCCCAAAAAAATAGAAGGGCAGAGAAAGGAAAAAAATATTTGCATTTAACAATGGGAATCTTTACAAGCACATGCCTAAATTTAGAACAAATATAGCTGAAGTATTGCATCTTTATTTTGATTTAAACTTCATTTAAGCCTTAAATTCACAAACACATTTTGGAAGTAAAAAGCATGGAAGAATGGTAACTTACCAGTCAGCTGCTCCAGCTCCTGTGGAAACTGACATGTGATTTTTATTCCTACACTGTAGAAAGAAAATCTGTCAAATACAAAACTTTATTGCACAAAACACTATTGACTTTCTTTCTGCCTTCAGAAGAAGCTTCATTCTTTGAAGATGCCAAGTATCTTTTAGAATAATTTATATAAAACGATTAATTAAGCTGGCAATTTCTTTTTCCTAAATCCAGGTCCTCAGATGCGTGCTCTTGTGAATCTGTACTATCTTACTGTTTTCAGGCAGTGACTGTCGAGTACTCACTATGCACTAGGGTACTTTGCTAAGCCCTTTATTCAGATAATCTAATTTACCATTATAAAAATACTATAAGAATTGATTTAGTACAATGCACTGAGGAGGAACTAGAGGTTAAGTAACTTCTTTAAAGGCACCTACCTCTATTATCTGTTTTCTGGCTGGTACATTACTGCATAAACATAAAGGGTCATAGTAATATTTTAAAAGTGTAGACTTTGACAATGAGCTTGGAGTCTAGTTTTGTAGAAATTTTGAAGAAAAAGCGACGGAGTAATTCTGTCCCCAAACTTTTTTCTTTCTAAAAGCATGTTCACATTGCATTATCCAGATTGGCTGTCTATGCTGATTAAATTAAAGTGGCAATTAATTTCTGTCATACAGGCAGAGTGAGAGATTAAGAGATTGCATTGAAGGACAAGACCTAATGATGTGTTCTTGTGTGACTGCGTTTATTGGGGGCAGTGTGTCTTGATGTGTAAAAGTTGTACGTTCACGCAAAGCAGGCACGAGATGAATAATGCCATTTTCTAGTTTCATTAGGCAAGTGTTATCTGTGATACATTGTGTGCTGGAGGGGGGGCAGGGGGGATGCATGAGTTATTCATTTATTTATCTCCTGATCCATTTGGGGGCATTATGGAAGTCAAAGCCCAGAACAATAGGCTTTATTTAATATTGAACAGGTTCTCAATAACCCGCTCTTCCTCTCCGTGGCTGCTGGACAGGCGGAGTTGCAGTAACAGTTCCCCTGAAGTTGGAAGCGACTCCCAGGACCAAGTGGTGTTAAATTTAGAAGTCATCCCAATCACCTGACTGTCGGTGAACCCCAATTTCAGAATGTCCAAGTCTCCCTCTGTCATCACTATATCTGTCTGGATTCATAGACGCGGCTCACCGCCCGGCCTGGGGTCACCTCGGGAGCCTCCTGGAGACCTGGCCTGCCGAGGGCGGCCTCCCCGCCCCGGAGAGCTGGCCCCTCGGGAGCCGCGGCGCCCAGCTGGCGCCCACCCCGGGGTACATGGCAGTCAACGCCTGGCAGTGACTTCTCGCTTTTCCCTCCGCCTCCCCCATCGACCCTCCACTGCCAACCTTGACGCCCAACTCGGGCGCGCTGCGAGCCTCGCGTCCACGCCATCCACGCGGGGCCCCACCCCTTCCCGCTTCCAGCCCGCGCTGGGGCCGGAGGGGAGGGAGGTCGATTTCCTGCCGGGAATTGACGGCCGGCTCCCCTTCCCTCCGGGGCTGGTGCGGGGCTGCGAGGCGCGCGGCCGGCAGCGGAGCTCAGATCCCACCCGCGCGCACCGGAGGGGCTGACCCGACACCCGCTCGGCCGCGGGAGGGAGGGAGGGAGGGAGGGAGGGAGACAGACCCGCGCAGAGTGGAGGTGGGGGTCGCCCGCGGCGGGGGGTGGGCGCACCAGTCACCAGCCCCCCGTATGCTCTTCTTCCACTCCTCGCCGCCGCCTCGCACAGGTCGGAGCAGCCTCCTGTCCTCGGCTCCTTAGCGTCGGGGAGAGGCCAAAGGTGAGGGACCCGCGCCCGGCCCGCGGGCGGGGCCGGTGGATGGCACTCGCACCTGACGTTCCCTCTCGCTGTCCGTTTCGCCCGGCCCCAGCCGGCCCTCCGGTTTGCTCTTCCCGTAACTTTGTTCAGAAGGTGGGAGGGGAGGGGAAGCGCCGAGGGGCCCCCGGAGAGAGACGGGAGCGCGACGAGGACCGGGAGGCCAGACCGGAGAGCAAGTCCCCGAGCGCCCCCGGGCTGGGCGCGCGGCTGGGAGGCGTCGCCGCCGCTGCCGCCGCCGCCGGATGCGCTCTGCTTAGCGGGGCTGCCGGGGGCGCCTGAAGGCCACCGCGCCAAGGACACGCGGCCGCCCGCGCTCGCGCTCCACCGCCCCGGCGCCGCCAGAGCCAGAGCCGGAGCCGAGCCGGCGAGCGGAGCGGCGGGGAGCGCGGGCGCAGGGCGGCAGCAGGAGGGCGCGCGGGAGGCGGCCCCTCCTCGGCGAGCCATGCGTGCCGCGGGCAGCTGAGGAGCCGCCGCGCGCCGCTGCCAAGTCTCCGCTCGGCTTTTGTCTTGCCCTCCAGTGAATGGGAAGATGGAGATGGATGTGGAGGGAGTTTCTCCGCGCCCGGAGCCCATCCCCCGGCCCCAGGGGGCTGGCGGAGCCTGCCAGGCGCCGCCACCGCCGCCCCAGCTCCAGCCCCAGCCCCAGCCGCAGCCGCTGGCTCAGGATGAACTGCCCGGCGAGAGTGCGGGACCCGAGGACGGCGACGATCCGGAGGCGAGACCCCGCGGCGAGAAAGGGGAGAGCAAGGTAGGTCCACAGTGTTGGCGCTGTGACACCTTTTGAACAAAACCAAGGAGCTCGAGGAGCGGCTGTCACTTTAAACCCGCCGCTTCCCCCGCCCCCTCCCCTCGGTTGTGTGGTGGTGGGGGCTGCAGCGGTGGGGAAGGCGTGCGATTGAAGGGAATCGTTGGGCAGTAGTGACTTTCTGAACTGGAAGGCGTGAGCCGAAGTCTGCCCGGTTTCCCTATTGAGCGGTCTGTGCAGAGAAAAGTCTTCTGGTTCGTGCGATGCGTTGCCAGGGCAGAGCCCACACCTCGGGAGGGCAGTGCCCGGAGACCTTGGCTTCCGCACAGGAGACCAAGCTAATTTGGATGATCTAGGTCAGGGGGAAACACATGTCTTCAGGAGTTGCCAAGTGGCTTCTGAGACTCCTCCGAGGAAGGTGACATCAACCTAAAGATGACAACAATGGGAGCAAAGTTTGGCTCCTTTGTAGAATGCAGATCACTGCTTAACCCAGCTCTAAACTCCTCGCCCGGCACCCTCCTACCTAGGAGGGTGGGGACCCAGTGCCTGGCAGCAGGTGAGCCCTGCTGTGTCATCGTAGACCTGGGGACAGCTACTACTTCCTGTGGAGAGAGAGTTCTCCAGGGAACTGGATCCCAGTAAGAAATGGTTCAGATGCCATTCTCTGGTGCTGGTGCTTCTCCGCTTGAGAAAATTGTCAAGTAGATGCAATGGCACAGAAAAGAATGTTTTGGTAACGTGATTAGAGTGTATCTGTGACAGCTTTGTGTCCAAGTACAGTCTTGCTTCTCCATACAAACTCGGAGTTCTGTTTGTGGGAGCTAGTGTTTAGTTGTATCTGTATAAAGTGTACACATGTGTTTGTTGATACATTTTGAAACGTGCTGCTAAGGTTGGGGAAAAGTTGGTTCAACAAATCAGAATATTGGAACCAAAGAAGGGTCGGTCAATAGACTTTCTCCCTTTTGCTCACTTAAGGGAGTGGATAAGAACATAGTCGCTTCTCCCACCTAGGAAAGAACTGCATGTCAGGAGATGTCCCTAGTTGGAGAGTGTCTTGGTCTACTGGTTCTTCTAAGAGAGGTACTGGTGGACTCAACAAAGATCTGAAAAGCATTGGGATCACATCGAATGTTGTTGTTCTGTATTTGGAGACAGGCTCACTTAACAAGTTGGTATTTGCAAATGTTCAAAATTGTTCTGCGAATTGAAACTGAGCTAAGGATTGAGATGTTTGTTTATCTACCAAAATCAATATTGTAATTTTAATGGCAGTCTACCAAGAAACTGGAATTTCAACACATTCTAGACCTGACCGGGTGCCTTACAAATGCATACAAGATTTACATTGTAAAAGCTATGATGAATTTTAATATTCTAATATCCTCAGCTTTCCCAGCCGCTCCTGATTTCATGAATATTTAATTCTGTCATGACTGCATATTTACTACTTTAAGTGACTGTCTGTGCTTAGTTTTCGGAAATAACCATAACTGAGCATCATATTACCTAATTGGACTATAAGTCTCCTTTGCAAAGTAGGTGTGGGGAATAATTAAAATATACAGCCAGCGCTGCCATTTCCGTAATGTTGGTTCATATGCCCTGAGCGTGAGAAATTCCTGCCATCAGCAAAAATCTGTGCTTATTTGTTTCCCTTGGATGCACCATGCAGACTGTCTAATGTTCTACCGGTTGTGAGGAATAAGGAAGGCGATGCACTACACACATTACAGCAGGTGAAGAGAGGACTGAAAGCCGGTTGATTACAGTTCGTTAATTAGCATGTTCAGATAATTGAGTATTCCACTGATGTGATTTGCTTTATGTTTGTCTGCAATTTCTTGAGGTGGAAACAAAATACTACTTTTTCCCCTCCAGGTGTTTGCCTTCCAAAATGATCTTGCATCCCTCTCTCAACCCAGAAATCAGCTGTGCTTAACCCTTTCTTTGCTTGTCTCTGGCATGCTCCTACTGGTTCTTCTCAGAGTTTGAGGGCTGTAACTGTGTTTCAGACTTTAATAACTCTTTTTGTCTTTGATGGATACTAAGGCAGGTTATAAATTGATTTTCTTTAGCAATTGCTGATTCCATTATGAGGGAGGCCTTTGGGTGTCTAACCAAATTATTCTACTGAAATGTAAATGGGAGACAAATTGGGATAAAGTGAAATGTGGTTTTTACCAAGCTGTTTGGGGTGAGGTTGGGAGATTATCCCCATTGGATTTCAACACAGTAATGCATGAATGTGATGTATTGAACCATTATGTGTTCTTTTCACTCGTGAGAGTAAACAAAATATGAATTTTGAATACTGTATTATTTGTCTTAAATCTTCCCCAAGCAGGGTACTGCAAATAGGATGTCAGTGGATATGAACACCCTTTCCTGCTGCAAGTGTCAGGGGAGTAATGGGATTTATTTATTTAATTTTTCTGACTCGGGTTTGGGGCCATGATTTATTTTCTCATGAATTTATCCCAGTTGTCTTATTGGAAAAGAAATCAGAGCTTAGTGCCCGATCCGCTTGTCTCCTGAATCGCAGGTTCACGGTCATACGTCTTCAGAAAGTCTCTGAAATAGGAAGAAAGGTTAGAAAACTGGATCAATCAGGGGATTTTTTTACGCCAGAGTTTCGTGACGTGACTGGCACTTTCTGTTCCTAGAATAACGATGCCCGATTCCTCTCTAGCAAGTACTCTCCAGAGACACATTAAAGCAGCCACATGCTATGTACTAGGTGTACCGGTTAATAATGCAGATTTTTTTCAATGGATGGAGTTACACATATGTTGATATATATGCGATTTGATATGTATGCTATTTTGTTGTATTGACAGCAAGCTTCAAAATTTCATATGTCAAATTTTCTGAAGGTGTTAACATCATCGATATTTTTACGCTTAAAAATGTCGAATATCGTGCCAAAAAAAGCATTTGTGGGAAGTTTTAATTCATTACTTTATTTTGAAGAAAAGTGCTGCTGAAAGTTATTGTATACTTCGGGAAGCTTATGGTGAATATGCTCCATCTCAGGATACTTGTGAACGCTGGTTTGAATGCTTTAAAAGTGTTGATGTGGGAAATGTGTAGCTAGCGATGGATATGATTTTGAATAAAGCACTTTTGATGTTTCTCTTGAAATTATTGTGTTTTTTTGGGATTACAAAATCTGCATTATTAACTGGTAAATGGTCAATCCGCATTATTAACCGGTACTGGTTAAAAGTGTGGATTTTGTAATAAAACATGGTAATTTCAAGAGAAACATCAAAAGTGCTTTATTCAAAGTCATGTCCATCGATAGCTACGCATTTCCCCTATCTTTAGGTAATTTGTGGGTACCGTCCCAATAGAACTTTTGTTTTGAGGCAGACCATTCAGAGACCCAATTTTCCATTTCTTCGTATGTTTTGAAGTGCTGCTCAGAAAGTGCGTGTGCCATCGATCGATCGGAACATAATCTGAAGGAGCAAGGTCTGGTGAATACGGCCGGTGGGTTAATACTTCCCAGGCAAGATCTTTTAACGTGTCTTTAACTGGTTTTGAAGTGTGTGATGGTGCGTCATCATGAAGCAAAATTACTTTGCTGTGTCTTCTGGCCCATTCTGGTGGTTTTATGATCAAAGCATGGATCAAATTGATTATTTGTTATCGGTAGTGATCAGTATTAATGGTTTCACCTGGTTTTAGAAGCTCATAATACACCACACCTTCCTGATCCCACCAAATGCAGAGCATTGTCTTCTTTCCGAAGCGATTTGGCCTTGCAGTCGATGTTGATGGTTGACCTGGATCAACCCATGATTTTGTGTGTTTGGGATTCTCAGAATAAATCCACTTTTTGCCAGTCACAATTCGATGCAAAAAAGACTTTCGTGCTGTTGAAGCAACATTTTACTGATGACTTTTCGATTTTCCATTTGTCTTTCGTTCAGTTGATGTGGCACCCATTTTCCTTCCTTTAAAATCTTTCCCATTGCTTGTAAACAATCGGAAATTGTTTGCTGAGCAACGTTTAATCTTTCTGCAAGTTGTTTTTGAGTTTGACACGCATCTTCATCCAATAATGCTTGTAATTGTTGGTCTTCAAACTTTTTCGGTTGACCTGGATGTTCTTTGTCTTTCACATCGAAATCATAACTTTTAAAGAGTTTAAACCAGTGTTCACAAGTATCTTGAGATGGAGCATGTTCACCATAAGCTTCCCAAAGTATACGATAACTTTCAGCAGCACTTTTCTTCAAAATAAAGTAATAAATTAAAACTTCCCACAAATGCTCTTTTTTCTTGGCACAAAATTTGACATTTTTAAGCGTAAAAATATCGATGATGTTAACACCTTCAGAAAATTTGACATATGAAATTTTTAAGCTTGCTGTCAATACAAAATAGCATACATATCAAATCACATATATATCAACATATGTGTAACTCTGTTGAAAAAAATCCACGTTATTAACCGGTACACCTAGTATGCTGTGATTCCACCAACTGGAGAAAACCTGAAATCGAGCATTTGTTCGTCCTTTGCACTTTAAGGCAGGTTTATATTTAACCCTTACGAAAGCAGTCTCCTGTCCTTGCAATGACAGCAAAGACTGTGTATAACCCCGTGGGGGATCTCAGGGGTATTTCCTCACCCATTACCTCAAGAATGCCTTCCTCACATCTGAAAAGAGGTTGTCTAAACTGGACAAAACTCTTTTCTTCTAGTCTTACAGGTGAAGGTTGAATGGTCACTGAATAAGAGACCTTCAGATTCTGGGAAGTCTTCTCAATCCTGGGTTTATTCTTCATTAAAACTTTCTTGCAGCATTTTCTGTAGGCCTTAAACATTTAATTCTTTCTGGGCCTCTTAAAAGCCTTCTGAAATTCTTTGCTTATGGGAAATAATTCTTAGGTGGGTAGTTCTGAGACTTTGTTTGGAAAAGTTGAAAATAAGTTCCTTGTGTTGAGGACCAGCACCCCAGTATCTACTTCATTTATGTTACCAAGATACTTAGACAAATGTGAGTTCCTCCTCCGATCTCAGATGAGTGACGTAAATGATCCTTTCTACTTTACCTTCATTCATTAATATATTTTTTTCATTTTCTTCCTCTCTGTCTGTCTGTATGTTTCACACACACACACACACACACACACACACACACACACTCACTGCCCACCCCTCCTATACCATTTACCATGATGTTTTTATGTGTATTAAGCATGTGTTTATGGCCCAGATGTGAGGTATCATGAATAACCTCTCTTTTTGGTTTAGCTCTCGTTTAAGCCCTGGTTTGCAAGATGTGTTATTCTGGTGGTTTGGGACCAGAGAGACCCTGTGCCTTTGCTACCAATGGTCCTTCATTGATGAACAGGACTCCAGGTTCTCACCTCAACTGCATTCCCTCAGTGACGCTGTCCTGTCAGTTGTACCGAGGATGCTGTAGGGAATGTCTTACGCAGCCTGTACAGCACATCTGTAGAAGCCTTTTATTGTGAAATAATTTTAGATTTATAGAAGAGATGCAAGATAAGACAGAGACTTCCCATATGTCCTTTACCCCACTTCCCTCAGTGTTAACATCCTACGTAATCATTGTATGTAGATGACAATGAAGACATTATTGTTGGTATAACACTAAACTTGTCCAGTCAATTTTTGTTGAGTGAATGTGTAACCTATTGATGTTTTCCATTTCTATCCTCTTAGGACTTAAGACTTTATTTACACCTGAAAGGCTCTATGAGAGGATATTTAAGAGCCAAATTTAACTTTGGGTTAACCCTCCCCCCATTTTTCCTGGTGGGCAGACACAGCTTGCAAAGCACAAAGGTTGAGGTCCCTGAGCTCCTCATCGTACTGCAGTGAGCCCTATGAGAACGGCAATTTTGGCAACACTCTTGAGTGCTGCTAACTTATGGGGAGTGATAGTCTTCTTTTTTGTTTTATCCTGAGAAAAATTCCTGTTCCAGGTAGGATAGGGTTTGTCAGCACGCGGAGGACAGCAAAGTCTCATGTGGCAAGTAGAGGAGAAAAGGCAATTGATAAAATCAAGACAGTTCACTTTGATGCCTAACCCCTTGGGTGTTTGTTCCTGGCGTGATAAATAATGGAAGCCCTTTTGTTTTTGCATTGTGTTAGCCAGGACAACTCTGATTTCCAGCACAGCAGCAGAGACTTGCCTGCATCAGATAGGATGCCATTTGTGATTAAGGGTGTTGGCTTTCTGATTAAGAGTGAAATCAGAAAGACCTGCATTTGATCTTGGCTCTTTCACCGGCTGCTACCCTCAGATAAGGACCTAACCTTTTTTAACCTCAGTTTGTTTTGTCTGTAAAATAAGAATAATTATGGTGCCTACCACTTAACGGTTACTGTAGGTATGGCTTGAATGAGATACAACATATAAAGTTCTTGATTCAGTGCTTCACAGTGATTGACTGCTCAGTAACTGTTAATAATGATAATAATTGTGTTTATTGTTATTACTGTCGTGGTCCAGGGTCCTGAAAAGGAGAATGAGTTGGGGCTCCAAGCCAGTGGTTCTCAACCTTCCTAATGCCACGGCCCTTTAATACAGTTCCTCATGTTGTGGTGACCCCCAACCATAAAATTATTTTCGTTGCTACTTCATAACTGTAATTTTGCTACTGTTATGAATCGTAACGTAAATATCTGATATGCAGTATGTATTTTCATTGTTTGCGACCCACAGGTTGAGAACCGCTGAAGACTTTTCAGTGCCCCAGTAGGTCATAGGGCTGGAAATGATACAAACGCATTGTTCTACAATCAAACCAAGTTGGTGTTCAGTGATCCAGTTTTGCCCTGCTGGCCTTGAGATGTTCCGTGTCATTTCCTGGTGGACAGGAGGTTAGGAAAGGGTTATCCTTTACTCGACTTGTCAATAGACTGCTCCTCTCCCATCAGGAAAGCCAAGAGGACCGATGGAAGGCCCTTGGATCCCAGCCTAGGCCCCTGGAGTACATGCAAGACATTATTAGAGCCAGTGAATTGACCTGCTTTTTTACACATCACATTTATGGCTTCTCAGGAGGAGTGGGAAGCAACTTTTAACACTTAAAAAATGATTGAGCTACATGTTTTCAATTACAGTTTATAGTCAATATCATTTTGTGTTAGTTTCAGGTGTAGAGCATAGTGGCTAGCTAGACAGTTGTATCCTTTAGGCCTCTTTGATTGCAAGCAACAGAAACTGACTTTAATTTGAGCAAGAAAGTATTTTCTTGTAAAGTAGTAAGGTAACTTCAGAATCAAAGGAAAAATGATGCAACTGGTTATAAGGAAGCCAGGGAATCTAGATCTAAGTAGTAAAAAGTGATGGATGGTCTCTCAAGTGCTCTGACAGAAGAATAAATTCCAACCATTTTTTGCCTTCATGTCACTCTGCTCAAGTGTCAAAGTCCATGAAAAGGATATCTAATTGGCCTTGCTTGAATCGGATAGCTGCTTATTGGTCAGGGAAGTGTGGTCATTTAAGCACAAGAAAATAATAAATAAATAAATAAATAGATAGATAGATAAATAAATGTTTTTTATTCTGAATAAAGTAGCCTTTCTTGAGAAAGAATAGGTTGCAGCCTTCACCCAACACTCCCTTCCACACCCCACACTCTTGTCATGTATATCCCATCCCATCCCATCCCATCCCATCCCATCCCATCCCATCCCATCCCATCCCATCCCATCCCATCCCATCCCATTGTTTTATTGTCCTCAAGTCTCTGTGGACCTCTGTGTACTTAATCATTGGGCTCTGGTAACTGCTGCCGGCCCCTGTGCATCAACTCTGAGATTGTCTTCCTGTTCTCATGGCAGATGTGAAAGCAGTTGTAAGAAAGATCCGTTTTCTTAGACTAGGCTGTTGTCTTCATTTGTAAATTTTTTAAAGCAGTCTTAAGCTCAGCCGGAAATGTAACTGGGAGCAGCAGCAGGAGTAGTGCCTCTGCTAGCATGTTCTTCATAGGTGGGGCCACTTAACACATTTTTAAAGGTAAAATGTTGACCTTTTTAACAAGCACTAGAAGTAGCCAAGTGAAATGATACTGTGGGACTTATGGGGACACTGGCCAATGAGTGTCTCCCTTTTTCTTGGTTTGCTCCCCCAGTAACCAAAGGCACAGGTCATGTCCCATTCACTACGACTAGTGGCTGGGTCTACCCTATCCATCCACCCTCCCAAGCTTCTACCTCCATCTCTTTCCCAGGGTTGCATCCCCTTCCCAGACTAGACTCCCTATATTTTACCATCTCTTTTCTTTTTGCAAATCATGTAGTTATTTAAACAATAGTTATGCACAGTTTGTAACATTTATAAAATTATTCAGAACTGCTATATAGCAGTTATAGATTTGAAAAGTCAGTGGCACAATTCCATCACTTTGCTTGTCTTAAAGTTTTTAAAAATGCTTTTTTTCAATTCCAGTTTATATTCAGTATTATTTTGTATTAGTTTCAGGTGCATAGCATAGTGATTAGACAATTATATACTTTCCCCTATATTTCAGGCAATATTGACTATATTCTCTATCCTGTACTTCACATCTCTGTGACTATTTTGTAACTACCAAACTGTACTTCTTTTCTTTTTTAAAACATATTTTATTGATTTTTTACAGAGAAGAAGGGAGTGGGATAGAGAGCTAGAAACATTGATGAGAGAGAAACACCGATCAGCTGCCTCCTGCACACCCCTCACCGGGGACGTGCCCGCAACCAAGGTACATGCCCTTGACCGGAATCGAACCTGGGACCCTTCAGTCCGCAGGACGACGCTTTATCCACTGAGCCAAACCAGTCAGGGCCCAAACCAGGGGTGGGCAAACTTTTTGACTCGAGGGCCACAATGGGTTCTTAAACTGGACTGGAGGGCCGGAACAAAAGCATGGATGGAGTGTTTGTGTGAACTAATATAAATTCAAAGTAAACATCATTACATAAAAGGGTACGGTCTTTTTTGTTTTAGTTTTATTCATTTCAAACGGGCCGGATCCGGCCCGCGGGCCGTAGTTTGCCCACGGCTGGCCCAAACTGTACTTCTTAATCGCTTCACCTTTTTCACCCGCTGAACTCTGGCAAACAGCAGTCTGTGTTTGTATCCATGAGTCTGTTTCAGTTTTGTTTGCTTATTTTGTTCTTTAGATTCCACATATAAGTGAAATCATATGGTATTTATTATAATCTATTTTTCTTTGTAAAGGACGATCTACAGGCATATAATTTGCTGGCAGTAAAATTCATCCTTTTAAAGTGTACAGTGTAGTGAGTTTTGACAAATGTGTATGCCTGTGTAACTACACCCCAAACAGGAAGTGGAATGTTTCCATCACCTCCATAGAATTCCTGATGTCTCTGCAGACAATCCCCTCACCCCACCGCAGCCTTCTCCAAAATTTCATATAAATGGAGTAAACAGTGTATAGTCTTTTGTGTCTGACTTCTTTTGCTTAACACATGTATTTAATATTCACTCATTTTGGGGTCTCAGTAGTTCCTTTTTCTTACCGAGTAGAATCTCTTTATATGGATGTACCACACATTATTTATTCATTTGCCTGTTGATGAATGTCTGGATTATTTACAGGTTTTTGGCTTTTATAAATAAAGCTCCTATAAACTTCTTTTTTGTGGACATACATTTCATTTCTCCTAGATGAATTCCTAGGTATAGGACTGCTGCATTTTATGATAAATTTATAAGAAGCCATCAATTTACTTTCAAAAGCAGCTGTTCAAAATGTACCTATCATATTGGTACAGTCCCACTGTCAGTGCATGCAATTTCCAGTTGCCCCACATCACTGTCAACACTTGGTATTGTCAGTATTTTTAATTTTCGTCATTCTAGTAGGTGTGTCATGGTATCACATGGTGGCTTTAATCTATATTAACTTTCAATATTGAAAACCTTTTCATGTGCCTAGTTGCTATGTGTATGTTTCTTTGGTGAAATGTCCATTCAAATATTTTTTTAATATATTTTTATTGATTTTTTACAGAGAGGAAGGGAGAGGGATAGAGAGTTAGAAACATCGATGAGAGAGAAACGTCCATCAGCTGCCTCCTGCACACACCCTACTGGGGATGTGCCGGCAACCAAGGTACATGTCCTTGACCGGAATCGAACCTGGGACCCTTGAGTCCGCAGGCTGACGCTCTATCCACTGAGCCAAACCAGTTAGGGCCCATTCAAATATTTGTTTATTTTAAACAAATTTGGGCTGTTTGTATTCTTATGATGCAATCAATTATAGTTTTAGGTTTCAGAAACTCTGGTGGAAGTTTGAGGAGATTAGGAAGCAAGGAACATTTTGAGTTTCCTTTCTTTGGGGGCCTGTTGATGAACGAACATTTATTGGGCATTTATCATGTGCCAGTCATGGAGCAGGGTAGATTCACATTGAGTGATCTCATTTTATGCTCCACAGTAAACCTGCGAAATAACTGTTATTAGCCATGAGATCACACAGCTAGCATATGGCAGAGGAAGGATTTCCATTTAAGTCTGCCCTACTCCTACTATTTCCACTTCTTCAGGTGTGACTCAAGTCCTGTTCTCCACAATTTACTGGTTAGTTTCCCAGCCCAAACTGCTTGCACTGCTTTGGGTGTTTTAAAAGCAGCCCTCAGGTGAAATAACACTGCTGGCATTGACATGCAAATCAGGACATTGAGCTTAAGGCTAAAGAGTGATAAATGATGGCAGAGAGACTTGACTTTGGGTCCTGAGCACACAATGAAACATGCAGATATGGTACAGTGTTGTACACTTGAAACCTGTATGGCTTTATTAAGCAGTGTCACCCCAATAAATTCAATTTTAAAACAAAGGCATTTGCCATTTAATAATAATAATAAAGCATGTATACCTGTAAAAATTGAAAAAAAAAAAAAAAAAGAGTGCTCCCAGTTTTATTTCAGTCCTGAAAAAAAAAAATCCGATCCATTTCATAAGGTGGAAAAGGGACAATTCTCCATTGAAGAAGGTTTGAGGTGTTCATTTACATTTCAGTACACAAGATGTCCATCTTTCCCAGCTAAATTGCAGTGCTATGGCTACCCAGAGGGCCAGGGTAGGGCTAACCCCTGGGAATAAGATCTGAGTGCAAACTCCAGTTTTTTCCTACGGTCTGTGAGAACCTTAGGCAAACATGTGAACGCTCTGATTTGGATTCTCTTATCAGTAAGGTAACCAACTCCTTCAGTCCCGGGAAACCCTGGGTCCCAAATGAACGGGAACAGTTGGTCACCCTAATTACAAGATACATGGACAGTATCTGGACCATTACAGACTCTCAGGATATGAGAGCTGTCACTGTTGGAAGTGCTCTGGGGCATTTGATCCATGAGTCTGAAAATGACTCATAGCATTTCAGAACTAATGAGGCTCTGTGAATGATTCCAGGTTCTCCGAATTGACTTAAAAAAATAGTTCAGAGCAAAGCCCTGGAGTCGAATTGGACAAATAGCATTGCCTTTCTGAAGAAGTGGCTGTAGAACTTTCCAAGGTAGCACCCCAACGCCTCCAACCACGAAGTCAGTGTGCTCTAGACAGCTAGCTGAGCCTCCTTAGCTGGAGAAGGGAAGGTGCATTGGGAGAGTGCCTGCACCTGCAGGACAAAAATTGTCTCAACAAATAACTTTTTGAAAATTGCATAGTTGGTAGGGTCTACTGATCAGACTCAATATTTCCCATGGGGCCCTCAATTGAGAAGAAACTGCTATTGTAGAGGAGGTAATGGCACTTGGGTGGTGTGACTTTGAATCCTGGCTGTGTCCTGTCTAACTGAAGTCTTGGATGAGTCACATTTTCTTTGAGTCTCAGAGTTGTCAACTGTGAAATGGGGATAATATTTTTACCTTTCTAAGAACTGTCTAGACTAGAAGTTCAAATTCAGTAGTACATGGGCAAAGCCTCTCTGTAAACCCTTACAAAAGGCTGAGTGTGTGTGTTTGTGTATAAGTCTCTTTGGTTTTATTGGATAAATGAGTTTTCTCCCATGGTTTTCTATATCCTTTTTAAGACAATGAGCAAACAAGTATCTCAATAGACTTAAAGGTGGTCATTACATCACTAACCGACCCTGATTACTTGCTCTCCAGCCCCTCTTCCTTGCTTGCTCTTTGGATGACAGTGATACTGGTCTTTTTTTTTTTTTTTTTAAGTTTTTGGAGCTCACCCTGCCCAGAATTTTTGCCCAATCCATTTCCTTTGCTCTCCCTTGTTTCCCCTTTGCTTCCATCTTACTCAGTTAATTCTTTTTAGAAAATATCTTTTTATTGTTTTTTTACACAGAGAGAGAGGAATAGAGAGAAACATCGATGAGAGAGAAACATCGATCAGCTGCCTCCTGCACACCCCCCACTGGGGATGTGCCCGCAACCAAGGTACATGCCCTTGACCAGAATCGAACCCAGGACCCTTCAGTCTGCAGGCTGACCCTTCATCCACTGAGCCAAACCAGTCAGGGCTTACTCAGTTAATTCTTGGTCAGCCTTCAAAATTCGGTTCCACACCTCAAGGAAGCTTTTCCTTGAAACTTTCCCTACCTAGCTCTTACGTTAGGTCTCTGCTGATACATATCATACATTCTAAATTGTGTAATTAACTGTTTAATATAAGCCATGAGGATAGGGACTGGGTCTGTCTTTCATGGCTAACTTCCAACCCTAACATAGTACATTACATGTAGTAGACCTTCAAATATATTTCTGAGAATAAATTTTGGTATAAAGATGCTCATTTGACAATCTTTTACCTGGTACCTACTTTCTGGCCCAGGATGGTCCATGACCTTATATGTCTCACATTCTAGTGGGGAAGACATACTAAACAAGTAAACAACTGACTAAATGCAACATATAAAGAAGCAACCAAATAAATAATCTGACATCAGTAACCCCTCGGTTGTCTGGCTGCAGGCATACATTTAAAACCACTGCCTAGCCATATTTATAGGCGAGTATTCATTCAGTGCAGTAAATAAATAACCATAATCCAGTCTGCTTCTCGAATTACCATCTATCTCATGGCCTTGAACCTGGTTGCCTCCTCTGCTTCCCTCTATGTTCTCTACAGAATTGAAGTTCTGCTCACCATACTGGCATTGAGAAATCACAACACATGTGCCACCAACTCAGACATCGCTAATTAATCACAGCACTCTTTCCCAACGAGTTAGCCTTAGCTTTGGAAGCAGGCCTTCATTAACAGTCAGATGGCCTGCAAGATGAAACTGTGGGGCCGTCCTTGCTCTGGGCATACAGTTTTCCTAGCAATGCCTCCTCCCTTGCCTGTGCCAGACATTCAGTCCTCAGCACTCCCCGCTTCCATTTCTAGACTTTTCTTATCCAATGTGTAGTCAGTGGACACATGTGGCTATTTAAATGTCAATAAAATTAAATAAAATTAAAAACTCAGTTCTTCATTTGAACTAGCCATACTTCAAATGTTCAAAAGCCCTTGGTTTAATGGCTCCCATGTTGGGTGGGGCAGATATGGAACATTCCTATCATTGAGGACAGTTCTACTGAACAACAGTGTTATAGACTGGAAAGTCACCTCTCCTGCCTGCCCCAGCCATTGTTGATTGAAATCTCTCTGAGATGCTCTGAAACTAATCCGTTGACAGGGATGGAGAGTTTCCAAATTCCTGGGGTTTGCTTTTAGTTTCTTGGTGAATTACTTACAAATTGTTTTTGAATGACCTATATTGTGTATACTGGCTGCGTAGCGCAAGCTCTCATTCAAAAACTTTGGCTAGTGGTATTGCTATTTTTCCTTAGGTGTTCCACTGAATCTTGGAATTTGTGTTTGACCATTCTAGAAAATAGTTTCTGGTAAAGTGGTTCAAGAGATGGCTTTTCTGTTATCCTAGTTCAGAGTCTTCATTAGTGGGTGGTTGAACCACTGGCTGAAGGGCCATTGACTCCTCCCCTTTGCCATTTACTGATGATTGCCTTCACACCCTGGGGATTACTATGATGGCGCTTGTCAGAGTACGCAGGCAGAGAAATCTTGCTGAAAGCCCAAATCTGATATCATCACAGGGCCCCTATGCTTGTAACAACACAGGGAATAATTTTAAAGTCATATAGTAATGAATAGCCTTGGCCTGTGTGGCTCAGCTGGTTGGAGCATTGTCCCGTGCACTGGAAGGTCATCTGTTCAATTCCCAACCAGGCCATATACCCAGGTTGCTTTTTCCATCTCTTGGTGGGGCCCCTGCAGGAGGCAACCTATCGGTGTTTCTCTCTCTCCCTTTCCCTTCTTCTCTCTCTAAAAAACAAACAAACAAACAAACAAAAAGAATTAAATTTTTAAAAAGTATGTAATGGATAAACAGTACTAAGTTCTACCCTTAAGGTTTTCTATTATATCGCACTCAATAAATTTCCAAATACATTTTGGTTACTATTGGTTTCACATCTGGATAAATAAGAAAAAGAGAGGATGTGAAAAAGAAAAAGTCTGATAATGAAAACTACCTTTCAGCCCTTTATAGATATCTTTTTTTATTCACGAGTGAGAAAAGTGATCTTTGTTAAGGCAGGAGGAAGGACTGGGAGTTAGTCCTAAAAGATTCTAATATGGGATTTGCTGTGCCTTTGTCTAGCACTTTACATGAGTGTCAGTAGGGAAAGAGATGGGAAAATGGCCCCAGGGTGGATTTGGCGAATTTCCTCCCTGTTAGCTGGGATGAAAATTTGAATGACACCTTGAAGTGATTTAAAACTCTTTAATTTACACATCCAGTTAGCTGGAAGGCCCCTAGGTATCACATCCAGAATGCAGCAGTGCATGGGAAAGATGAGAGTGAGAGATCTGAACTCTCCTTCCTCCATCCCAGCTGTGGCAGATAATCTGGACCAGGGTGTGAGAATGCAGGCAATAGAAGAGAACAGTAACCAAGAGAGAAAAAGGCATATGGCCACGCCCATAATAAAGATACCTTTTTTTGTATTTTTTATGTACCATTTAAACAAATATTAAGCACACAGAGGCACATTTGGCAAGAATTAGAATTGTAGCCAAGGCAACCACAATTGCCCATTAGTCATTACTTTTTTTTCCCTTCATGTTTGAGGTAAGGACAGGATGCTGGAGTTCATTTTAGAGGCTTGGGAATCAGGGAGGGTTCACTTTTCACCACTGAGATGTTGTGGGTGAAAAGATGGAATTGTGGCCTGGCTGGTGTGGCTCCATGGTTGAGCGTCAACCTATGAGCCAGATCATGGTTCCATTCCCCCTCAGCGCACATGCCCAGGTTACGGGCTGGATCCCCAGTAGAGGGTGTTCAGCAGGCAGCCTATCAGTGATTCTCTCTCATCATTGATGCTCCTCTCTCTCACTCTCCCTTCCGCTCTCTGAAATCAATAAAAAAAATATTTTTTTAAAAAGGTGGAATTGTGGCATTTGTGATGTCAACAGCTTCGAGCAACCCGAAACCTAGAAAGGTGCATGTACAAAGAGCAAGAGTACAAATAACTAGTGGGCTTTTAATTCCTGGAGACCTCCTTACCTTAACCGTTAGATCTTCCCATGCTCACTAGTCAGAAATGTGTAGGCATTGCCTGTCTGTTGGGCTAACAAAGGCATTCAGCTCATGCTATTGTCAGAGAATGAAACTCCCCTGTCATTTGGGGGAAGCGAGGTTCTTGGGGTGCAGCTGAAATAAGAATTTTCAGAAGCCCCCAAGGGGAGGATGAAATGTGGAAGACTTTCTTGGCAAAGGGTTACATTTCTTGGGTTCCTGCAGCAGGGGTAAAGCAGGGGCCACAAGAGTCAGGTGCCCCGGAGCCAAGAGAGAGATAGTGGCTTCGTTGCCTAGAACAGTGGGTCTCAACCTTCCTAATGCCGCGACCCTTTAATACAGGTCCTCATGTTGTGGTGACCCCCAATTTCTTTGTTACAAATTGAACATAATTAAAGCATAGTGATTAATCACAAAAACAATATGTAATTACATATGTGTTTTCCGATGGTCTTAGGCGACCCCTGTGAACCAAAGGGGTCGCGACCCACAGGTTGAGAACCGCTGGTCTAGAAGTTTATACTTTTAGGTTTGCACTCTTGCAATGGCCATGCCCATCCTGGTCAATTACCTGTTTCCAGGAGTGATTGACATGAAAGCATTTCCCAGGTCACTCAGACCTTACTGGGCATGTGTCTAAACTGCCTTTGTCTAGTTCCTTCCCCCATTAATCAGAGAGGGTGGGGAGGGTTGGGGGTGGGGCTGATGGGAGATAAACTTGGAGAATGTTTAATGGGACTTTTTGGCAAAGCTGTGTACATGGCATGTCTATATCTTTTGGTCTCCCCTTTCACTCCTTTCCTGTTAAATAATAACCAGATTATTACAACGGCATCAGTGCTAGCTCAGAGTCCCAGCCGAAATGCTGGACAGTCAGTTGTCCATTTTCTCTTCTACTTTCAGCTTCCAGGCAATTTTGGAATTCAAAGGAAGCTCCTCATTTATGGCACAGTCCCCGAATTCTGCGGGGATTTGGTATCTGGGGTAATGTCAATGTGTCAGATGTTGTTTTGCTGGTATGTATCCCTCTAGTGAAGGAAGATGAGGTAGAGAAAAAAGGAAATCCTTGAGGAAAAAGCAATATCGAAGATCTAACGTTTCACTGCTTCTGTGATGTTGAAAATATACGTGAAGTCTTCGTTATTTCAATGCATCAGTTTAATGATGGCCTAGAGCTGAGATTTGCATCTCCGAGGCTATCAACTGTAGAGCTACAACAATAAAGTAGCACCATACACTTCATTTCATTATTTAGTTTTATTTTCCCTTTTTGTGTCCTTTGTGTTACAGCCATCTTCAAAAAACTGAAAGATCTATAAAGAGTTAACTTCATGCTGCGTTAAGTACTAAGTCCTAACCCTCTTCAGGGCTAAACTGGGTATCTGTTTAGTGCCAAATAGGTACAACAGAGTCCTACAAAGTAATGTTCCAGCTGAGGGTCATACCACTCTCTGAAAAATTGCCTGGCTTTCTGCTGATGATTCATCAGAAAAATGAGCATAGTAATTGAATTGGGGACTTAAAAGGATCACAGGAAAACAACTGCGTTCAACTGTTGGCGCTGTCGTAAGAAATTCTGTTCATGTGCAATAGGTAAGGCAATCCTCTATTGCAGTGGTCCCTTTAGCAAGTGCAGGCTACTTAGTTTTTCGTCCTGATCAGTTACAAGAGGCTGTCCATCATTGCTGTTGAATCAAAGCAGGGTTTGGAAATATCGAGTTGAAAAGCGCATCTCCCTGTAGATGCCTGAGATGCCTTCTACATGTTGATGAGATTCTGGGAAGGAAATCTGGGTATGACAGTACAAGATGACAATCAGAGAAACTAGCACAGATGAGTTTTCAGAGGAAAGGATTGGTCTCCTTTCCAGCGTGGCAGTGATAACTGTGACAGGGACATGTAGCCACTTCACTGTGGAAGGGACTAGATTTAGCTTCCAATTGTATGGATAGTTGGTTTGCATAGGTTGAATGAAATAATCGCCTTTTGGCAACTTAAAGGTCTACTCTCCAGAGCAATGTTTCTCAACCGGGGGGGCAATGTTGTCCCCCCACCACCACTGGGGACATTCACTAATATCTGTAGACATTTTTGGTTGTCAACCAGGAGTGAGGTCTCCTGGCATCTAGTGGATCGAGACCATGGATGCTGCTACATATCTTGCAATGCATGAGACAGCCTCCTACAACAATGAATCATCAGGCCCCAAATGTCAGTAGTGCCAAGGTTGAGAAACCCACGTTTAGAGAATGTTCTAGATCTGTGGGTCTAGAAGACTTGCATATGCTTCAATTTTGAGGAGAAGGTTTAAGCACAAAATATCTAAGGCCTTTTCTTATTAAGGAGTTTTCAGGACCCCCAAATCTATGAATTCATCCTTTCGCCAGATCTGATTTGAAAAGATGAGTCTGAGAAGAAAGTTCTTTGCAGCCAAAATTTCAAGCATTGTCTTTAAGCAAAGACACTTACTGAGACTCTTTCCGTTGCCTTGAAGGTGGTTGATGGGAATTCTCCTCCCTAAACATAATTTTTTTAGGCTATAACAAAGATTTTCTCTCTCAGTGCCAAAATATATACGCTTCATGTTTCCAAATCAGTGAATCCAAATCCTATAGCTGTTATACTCTTATTAAATTTTGCTACAAGCATGTTCCTATCTTGTACAATATGGATTAATCCATGCTCATGACTTTTCAAATCAAGAAAAACATTGTATTCCAAGTAGTTTACACATTTTCTTTTTATAAAAACAATATAAGGCTAAGAATATTTATCCCTGTAAAGTATCGGTGACCAACTAAATAAATCATGTTGGAAGAGAGATGACTACTTAAACCCACCTACTGGGTTTAAAAACTGTTAAACAAGGGTACAAGCAGTCCAAAGTCATTTTTTAAAGGACATACTTGGTTAAGAAGGAAAATTCTGTTTACTCCACTCCAAATCTTGCAAGATTTTATTTACCGAACTTGTTATTTTCTCTTTATTGAAATAAGAAATTAACTATGTCTGCATGAGATGGCCAGAGAAAGAAAGGTCCCACATCAGTTTCCACATTGTGAGCTCAGACCAAAAAGTATAATACTTTCTTTCAGGAGTTGGCAAACTTTTAATGCAAAGGGCCAGATAGCAAGTATTTCAGCTTTGTGAGCCATGCGGCTTCTGTCTCCACTACTCAACTTCGCTGTTGTAGTGTGAAAGCAGCTGTAGACAACCCACAAATGAGTTGATGTGGTTGCATGCCAATAAAATGTCTTGATAAAAACAGGCATTGGTTCCACTTTGGCCCTCAAGCCCTAGTGTTCCCACCTCTGCTTAATTGAACCCAGGCAGTTTTATCATGGGCAAAGGCGTCATTCCTGTTACGTTTTTGCAATGGTGAGGATTATTTATGGAAGCCCAATACGATATTCAAAGCCTCTAGGTTGGGATGATTGCAGGATATACTTATGTGTTGGTCCACACACCCTCAACAGCATAATAGGCAAAGAAGACTGCCCCCCGCCCCCCCACACACACACACTCACAAATTGATTTTGTTAAAAAGTGCACCAATGTTCATGGAAATTGTCTAATAGGGTCTGTCAGCTTATTATAAACATACCAGTGATTTTTTATTTCATTTATTTTTTTATCCTCACCCGAAGGTATTTTTTCCATTGATTATTTTAGAGAGAGAGTGGAGGAGAGGGAGGAGGGGAGAAGAGAGAGAGAAACATCGATGTGACAGACACACATTGATTGATTGCCTCCTGCATGCTCCCCGACCAGGGTCGGGGATTGAACCTGCAACCCAGGTACTTGCCCTTGACTGGGAATCAAACCTGTGACCCTGTAGTCTGTGGGTTGATGATCTGACCACTGAGCAACTGGCCAGGGCTACTACATCATTTTAAATATTTGCTAGATTTCAGAGTTGGTGAAGAATCAGGTTGGGGGAAGAAAGAAATGAGTCCTTTTCCCTGCAGGCTAAAGCTGTGCTGTGGACTGCTGGTCAGAGTAGTGGATCTCACTCCGCAGTCATCAGACGTTGCTTGGCTCTGACCTTGGTAGCATATGATAAGTATGGCACTGCCCTACTCCCTGTGTTCTGGGTCCTCCTGATATACCTTTTCTAATGTGGGTTCTGTTATTAGGCCCTGTCAGTGTGTCAGCTAATATAATGTAAGAGGGAGCAACAGTTCGCACAAACTAAAGAGAGAAATGAGCCACCAGAAGTTCCTAGCTCTCTATTCCTCAGTAATCACGCCGCTGTGATCAAACACTGTGACACTTCCAACAAGCCAGACGGTCACGATGTGGAGGCAATGAGAGGTTTCTCCCCACCTCTTAAGTGCCCTCAGTCAAGAAAGATAAAAAACCGGAGTAGTTTTGTGTGAGAGTTCTCAATCATGGGGCGGGAGGCGCAGTGTGCCGTGGAACGCACAAGCGTAAAATTGCCCCGAAGTCTTCATTTTATGTGAAATGTGAGGCTCTTAAGAAATAGTCCCTGATTTCTTGAATGAAATATCCACTATGTTTCTTGTTTCTAGGTTCAATTAGCCAGGTTTTCTTCAATTCTACCAGTCCACACACACACACACACACACACACACACACACACACACACATCACACACAAAAAAGCAACGTTAAAAATTGGCTTTTCACACGATCCGGTGACAAGTTCATGAGTAAAAGCTTTCCTGTCTAATTAAAAGTAGCCTGTTATGCAAAAAGAACTAATTTCATTAGGCTCGTTTGAGGAAAACTCAATATAATGCTTACATGTCTGGCGCAATCCAGTCTTCTATTTCCAGGAAGCATGAAAAATAGACAAAGCTTTTCAACCTCAGTTAGAGCTGGCTTTCTCTTCTCTTCCATTTCCGTCCCTTCCCCAACCATCGATAAGTAATATAATTAAATAAATAAACGTACACAAAACAAGCTAGTGAATTAATCATCTATTGCTATGTAACAAATTACCCCCAAATTTAGCAGCTTAAACATCAATAAACTATTATTTCACACATTTTTGTAGGTCAGGGATTCAAAGAGCATATGTGGGTGGCTCTAAATGAGGGGCTCTCATGAAGTTGCAGTCCACAGATGTCAGCCGGGGTGCGGTGATCAGAAGGCTGGACTGGGGCCGAATGATCAGTTTCTAATGTGGTCCCATCATGTGGCTGCGAAGTTAGTGCTGGTTGTTGGTAGGTGGATTGAGTTCCTTGCCATTTGAATCTCTCCTTTCGACGTGGCAACTGGTTTCTCCCGGAACAAGTGATCTAAGAGAAAGGAAGTAGAAGAGTTTGCTTGGGAGGTCACACTCTGTCATGTTTGCAGTACCCTATTGTCAACCAGGTGAGCCCTGGTCAGTGTGGCAGGAGACAACACAGGGGTGAGGATCTTGGAGGTGGGCATCTATATCCAGTGGCTTGAAAAGATTCTTTGAATTAGTACCTGTCCTTAGTTTTTATGTGTATGGAGATAGAAACTCCAGCAAACTTCCTTTTTAAACCTGTGGAGGCCATAATTAAGCTAGGCTTTTCACAAAAACAGAGATGTTAAACTTAGCAAATATCTGATGGGCTCATCTATTTATTTATTTTTATTTATTTTTCTATTAATAGCACCTTTCAGATACATTCTCTGGATGTTGTAGTGGATGCTGGTTCTTCAATTTAAAACAATTTTCCTAAAGGGTTACACTTACATGTATCTTGCTTTACTTTTCATCTCTTGCTTAGGAATCCCAAGGTCTTACTGACTAAGGGGTTAGCAGCTGTGGGCAAACTACGGCCCGCAGGCCGGATCCGGCCCATTTGAAATGAATAAAACTAAAAAAAAAAAAAAAAAAAGACCGTACCCTTTTATGTAATGATGTTTACTTTGAATTTATATTAGTTCACACAAACACTCCATCCATGCTTTTGTTCCGGCCCTCCGGTCCAGTTTAAGAACGCATTGTGGCCCTCGAGTCAAAAAGTTTGCCCACCCCTGGGTTAGAGTGTGGAGATGACAACACCACTTATGTTCTGCGGAGCGAGCTTGTCACAAACCATTGACTAGTCCAAGGTGACTGAGAAAGGTGATCCCTTGTGGGGCAGCTGTTTCCCAGATACAAGTTTATTCTCTTGAAGGAGGGAGGTCTGGGGTCAAAATGGATTTTGATAAAGAGGCAACCATCTGTACTTGAGATTTTCATGCTCCTGGGAACTGACATTTTATGCGAACTGAAATTATGCATAATGTGAAATTTTGTGACAAAAGTTAAAATTACTTCACGTGATAAGTAAAATATAAAATAATGTGAACCCATTCCCATAGTAAAATTTTCAACAAGAGCCCTAGCTGGTTTGCCTCAAGTGGATAGAGCATTGGCCTGCACACTCAAAGGTCCTTGGTTCAATTCTGGTCAAGGGCACATGCCTGGGTTATGGGCTCGATCCCCAGTGGGGGGTGTGCAGGAGGCAGCTAATCAATAATTTTCTCTCATCATTGATGTTTCTATCTCTCTCTCCCTCTCCCTTTCTCTCTGTAATCAATAAAAATAAATTTTAAAAAATTTTCAACAAGAGTCACACTATTTCACACTTGGTGGCCAAGTGCATTGTAAACTGTTTACACTGTTGATGAATGGGTGGGCACCACTTTGCACTGATCAACATAAATGGCCACCATTCCTTTTCAAGATCATTCTAGAATAATGTGAGGTCTTGGAGATGTCAACATAATCATAAGACATAATCAGTCTCTTTTACCTAGAATGTTCTTGGATTTATACTCATGGTACTGCTCCTTCTAATCTTCTGGCTTGTTTATCTAAACCACTTCCTTTGACCCCAGTGTTAAAGGGTCAGCATCTAGTTGAGGTACTTCTGAGCCATCGTTGTTGACACTGCTTTTCTAATTGTCATTGTCATCATCAGCAACACCACTTACCCAGCACCTGCTGGGGCCAGGCAGTGACCTGAGTGTTTTGCTTATCTCTTATCTCACTTAATAATACTCACAGAACCTTATCAAGTAAGTATATTACCCTCATTTGATAATTAAGCTAAATGTTCAGAGACAGTTAATGGTGGATCTGAGATTTAAATATATTCTATCTGTTAGATGGCTCGTGCCCTTTCTTCCACTGATGTACATCAGACCAGAGTCATGTAAGTACATTTGACTTTTGGTCTCATATCTCCAGGCTGATTTAAATCACATGCTTCTTGATCCTTAAATCATACTGTGGAGGTATTTTCCTCTCTTTTGCAATCATCTGTGATCCCGAATATGGCCTCTTCACTGGAATTCCAAACAGAGGCATTTTATTTCGTGTGATGTCTTTGCAAACTCACAGATACATTAAGGCTAAGCAAACTTTTCCTTTTTTTGAACGTGAGTCTCCTTTTTTTGAATGAATTTGCAAGCGTCTTGAGGAAAATGGAGTATTGGGCAGTAACCATTTTGGCTTTAGAGAGGAGACTCCAATCTTCTGTAACAAAGAGTGAAGGATGGATAACTCTTGTCATTTTAGAAAGACTTCATCTATTACCACCTTTCTCAAGGCTTTCTATTCTATCCCACACGACCAGCTCTTCAGTAAACTGGCAAATGGATGCAGCTGATACGGATTTTCTCATTTGTTGGGTTTTCAAGCCCAAGGTGTCTTCAACAGCTTTTTTCTCAGTCTAGCCTTATTGAGTCAGTCTTCAAAAGTGGTGAAGAGAACAAACTTTCAACACAGACAGCTCTGACTTGGAATTTTGGCCCAAAAACTTCATAGCTGTGTGTGATGTTTGAGAAATTACTTAATTTTTCACTACATCGGTCTTCAATTCTGCAAATAGAAATGATGATGCTTAAAGATTAAATAAGGCAAAAGAAATAAAAATACTCAGTACAGTTTCAGTAGACTGGTAGGTCCCTGGATAGTTATTGCTACATTAACTTTTTCATAAAAATAGCAGTTAGAATGTAGCAACAGTCAGTGTGAAAAACAGCTAGAAAAACCAGGGTTGATTTTTCTCACCTAATAATTCTGGAGATTGGTGGCTGCTAGTGATGTTAAGTCAGGATCTCAGGGCTGGAATCTCTGTGATTCTCTTGGCTTAGACCTAATGTTGGCAAGATAACATCTGCAGCTCTAGAGGTCATATCCCTGTGTGAGGTCAGAGGAAGAGGGAGGTGTCAGCTATGCTTTTTTCTACTGTTAGGAAAACACAAAAGCTGTGCCGAGATTCCCTAGCAATTTTGCACTGACATCTCATTGGCCAGGCTGTGCCAAATGAGCATCTCTAGCTGCAAGAGAGATTGGGTAGGGACTATTTAGCTTTCCCAGCTTTAACAGAGGACTTGGACAAGAACCCTATTTATAGCCTCACTTGGGGGTAGGGGCAGCATGGGAATGGGGTATAAGGAGTATAAAAGAGGAATGTGTATGATGTTGTGAAAACATGGTAGAAAAAATGATTACATAGGAGTGGGGCTTGAGGCTTAATTAGAGAGAAAAGAGTGTTTGAGAAAGATGCTAGAGAATGGATAATGGGCAGGGAAAAGGAGTCTAGGCAGTAGAAATGAAATGGGATGCAGTGATACATGGGTATTGCATGTGTTTCCTGTGTGTGGTAGAAAGTTGGTGGGTGGAGAGAGAGAGAGAGAGAGAGAGAAAGAGAGAGAGAGCGAGAGAGAGAGAGAGAGAGAGAGAGATGGATGGTGATAGTGGGGAATATTATATTAAGGCTGGAGCACAAGTTGGCATTAGACTTTAAAGGGCCTTGTGCCTAATGAAAAGCAGTTTGGACTTGATCCTGCAGGTGGGGTATACACTAGATGGCTTTTCATAAGGATGTGATAATGAACTTATGTTTTGAACTGGAATGAAGAAATATTAGATGCAGATTAGCAATGATGGCGCATTGAGTTAGGGCTGTAAGGAAAAATGAGGAGATAGCAGATATCAGAAATATTTGTGTGGTGGACATGACACAACTTTTCCTGAATTGCTTAAGACTAACAGAGAGGGAGGAGTTAAAAAGTTTAGCTTGGGTACACGATGATGCCATTGAATAAAGAGAAGGAATCCTGGGGAAAGAGCTGGCTGGAGGGGAGAGGGTAATGACTTTGGTCTTAGATGTACTGGATAGAGTTGAAAGGTTCTATAGGACTTCTGGAGATGGGACATTTAATTCCCAAGGTCAGGAAGGTGAAGTTACAGAGTAATAAGTGAGATTAGCTTAGGGCAACATACACAGTGGTGAAAACCAAAAGTGAAAAGACAGATGGAAGTAACTGAGAGGCTGTGGCATTCTAGAGGAGCCAAATGCTTTAGAGAAGTCATACAGAGCAGAAGTGATTCCCAGCCCTCATTTACCTTTTCATTTGCCTTGTCTCTGATATGTCCCCCATTTTGGAAGGTACCCTTGTCTAAACCCTAATTCTTTGTTATTTGAAGTGCTGCACCTTTCTTTGTAATTTTGTATAAAGTAGAAATCTTCTTTAAGACAGTTTTCAAAACTGAAGTAACTACTAGATTTTTTCTACCACAAAAGCAACATATGCTCATTGTTAGAAAAATTAGAAAATACTGATAGAAAATAAGAAGAGCAATGCTCTCACAATCCCACCACCAAGCAATCACCACAGCCAGGATCTTGGTATGTATTTTTATAGACCAGTATTTTTAGACAAACACACAATTCAACATAAATTAAAATACCCTGTAAATTAATCAAGTAGTATTGTAGCCTACTTTCTTAAATAACACAATATACTGTATCATAAAAATATTTCTGTGTTAATATTCATCTAACAGCATTACTTTTCATGGATGAATAAGAGTTCACTCAATGTACATGTAATTTTAAACAATTATTCCCTTAAAGTTGGATGTTTAGGTTGTTCCTAGTTGTACCCTATTATAAACAGGGCTTCCTGTGAATATCCTTGAAGGTACATGCTAGGACACTTTAGTAGATGGATGTCAATGTTAGGAAGCATCTTTAGGATAAATGCTTAGAAAGGAATCACTGGGTCTCTCGAAATCCTTTTGAGATTTGGTCTCAGTTTCCTCCCACTCTCCACATGGCTATTTCGGAGGCTCCTGGTGGACTTTTCCTAGTCTCCTTACAGTTAATACAAAGGCACGTCTTTGCACTTCTCTGCATGTGACTTATTCTCATGCTGCAGCGGGTTTCCTGAGGAGTCGCCAGTGTTTGGAGTGTTGTGACAGGAGAACCTGAAGCAACGGTCAAACAGAACAGTGGCTCATCCCAAAGAGCAGCTCGCTAATACATTTCTAATAAGGGATGAGCTCCTCACTGAAGCAGGATCAGCAGTTATCCTCTGAAGTCGTCAACAACAACAACAACACAACAACAACAACAAGAGGTTAAATCTCCTAAGTTACCTGGATGAAATCATTTCCTGGTAGTATAGGCTATTGAGCTTTGAAATGCATTCCTGGTTGTGACTTCAGAGTCTTAATCTGGAGATCCTTAAGCATTTTCAGAATCTCTTTTGGCAGAAGTGGGTAAGTAAACTTGTGTTAGAATGAGGTGTTCCTCTCGGTGACCTCTCTGGGCGATTGCTAAGTGTATGAAGTCACTCTTCAACCTGGGAGATGTGCCATTACCCAAGGTTTATTGTACTTTGTTCAAGTGATTATCATTTAAGCCCGTTTTCGGTGTATGTTTGTGTGACTCATTCCGTAGAGTAGATTGAAATCTGAAGTTATTTTTCCACTTCAATTCTTTTGTCCACGAATAGTGCTTCTGTGAGAAAAGAGATCAGTGTTGTTTATCGTTGCTACTTTTGTTTTCTTATAGCTGGAAGCTTTTTCTATCAATACAGATTCCAATTCTTTATGAAAGATTAGATTTAGTCACATGTAAGCTGTACGTCCAGGGTTACTCTAAATGACACCATTTTCAATCTCCTGCAAAACTCACTTCGATTCTCATCTGTTTCTTCATTTTTATTTTTTTTTTATTTTTTGGGCTTTCTTTAGAAATATTTTCCTGTTTCCTCTTTCTTTGGGGCTAAATGCCTGAAGGAGAAAGTATAGGCAGCCAGCTGAATATTTTTTTCCTCTAAATAAAAGATCACAGAAGGTGCCTCAGGAGATTTCGACCTCAGCAAAAGTAAAACAAGCATTTTTATTCACTATTCTGGGACAATTTTACATTTGGGGGGCCTTTGTGAGCCTCCCCTTCCTATCCTTTAAGTATTTTGTCCGTGAGAACTAATTTAATTTTCTAGTGTTACAGTGATAGACAAAGTGAGATTAACACATGAAGGTAGGGGTTTTGATTCAGGGAAATATGACCATCTCATGTGGGGTTTTCACGACAATTCACTGAATACAATTCGCTGAATGTATTTAGTGTCACTTCTGAAACCATGAACTAAGTCCAAAGTTGTGAAATGAGGAAGTGAGAGTTAATGATCACTACAATTCTGCATTTTTAATGGAATCACTCAGTGACCAACTCACAGGAAGAAAATACTTGGTTGAGGACCCAGCAGGTAGACATGGGGCATGTGGGAACAATGAAGTGTGAAAGGCAAAAAATTAGGGCTAGGGCCCCTATCTGCTGGGAGTTGGCAGGTTCAGGGAAAGCCGAAAAGTTGGGTGAAATGTAGACTCTTTTTTTTTAATTCCAAAAATTAATTAATTAATTCATTAATTCATTCAATTGGCACATACCGGTTTTATTTTTTTAAATTTCTTTATTGATTAAGGTATTACATATGTGTCCTTATCCCCCCCATTGCCCCCTTCCCATCCCCCCACTCATGCCCCTCACCCCCCTGTTGTCTAGGTCCATTGGTTAGGCTTATATGCATGCATACAAGTCCTTTGGTTGATCTTTTCCCCTTACCCCCACCCTCCCCTACCTTCCCTCTGAGGTGTGACGGTCTGAAGAGAAGCATGTAGACTGTTTTAGAGTGTGTGAGTGTTGTCCTTTCCCCATGTTAGGCCCCTCTCTTGTTTTTTGTTCATTTCACACCTTTAATCCTTGACACACCTTAACCCTTTTCAGCTCTCCTTTTCCTCATAAGCATCTACTCTAATTATGTTGTCCTTGAAAATACATATAAAATATGTCACCTTTGTTCTTCTTAGTAAGGCCTGCCCTCAAGAGAAACCATTTCTCAGAGCCTCACTTACCTGGGGGAAGGGAAGCCTCTCTGGCCTTTCTGCCTAACCTGAGGGGTGGGGTGAGGACTGAGAAGCATGTGCAAAGGTCACAGTCAGGGACACAGGCTCACTGAAGGCTGAGACCTACTCATAAAACTATAGAATGTTTCCCCTTCCCCACCCCTCCCCACCTCATCACCAAAGACCTATTTACTACAGTTCCTTTTACCTAGTGCATCATGTCCACCTTTCACCAAAAAATGACAAGGCATACTATCAGCCAAAAAACAAAAACAAAAACAAGAGAGGGCAGGCATCAGAATCAGACTCAGATTTGGCAGGGTGTTGGAATTATCAGACTGGGAATCATAACTATGATTAATATGCTAAGGGCTCTAATGGGAAAAAGTAGACAACATACAAGAACAGATGGGTAATGTAAGCAGAGAGATGGAAATCCCAAGAAAGAATCCAATAAGAAATGCTACAAATCAAAAACATTGACACAAATGAAGATGCCTTTGATGGACTCATTAGGAAAACTTCCCTAAGTGAGTCTAAATGTTATGAGTGCATTCAAATGTCACTTTTGAAATTATATACAAGTCTAAATATTATTATTTCTGTGAAAAACCTGGCTTTTTACCTAATATATTTCAGACCTGGTTATGATGTTCTTGAAGTCTACAATGTCCAAGGAAGATTGCTTAAGAAGCAATAGGAAGGGGAAGAGAGCATAGCATAGTGACTTTGGATACAAGATGTGCAGTGGAGAAATTATTTGGTGAAATATATTTTTACCATAATGAAGAAAAATTCAGATTTTGGCGTGAAGGATTCTGACATTAGCCATAGAATTTGGATAGCTAAAATTGGGGAGGTGTAACTATGAAAATTATAAGAAATAAAATGTTTTAAAATACCAAAATATTTTACTTATAATTTGCAACACTTTTTTGGTCAGTATGTTGTATTCACATCTTCTTTTTCCCGAGAAAGCTTGCATTTCATGCGCTATGGTTGCTTGATTTTAATTGACAATAGCCATTAACTATGTCTGATTTATGCAGAGATTGCAAATTCTAAAAGAAGTAGGAATAGAAAAGAAATATGTTAGAAGCATTTAAAAATATTTAGGATAGTAGCAAGGCACATAATTGACTTTTTAAAAATTGGGATCATCATTTGTGGAATATAGAGAACAACATAGGCTGATGAACAGGGACAGATCCAAAGACAGAAAAACATCAATCAGACTATTAATCCCCAGAGGGAAAGTAGGGGAGAGTTGGGAGTAAGGGGAAAAGATCAACCAAAGGACTTGTATGCATGCATATAAGCCAAACCAATGGACATGGACAACAGGGGGATGAGAGCATGAGTGTGTGTGTGTGTGTGGGGGGGGGGGAATGGGGGTTAATGGAGGGGATGAGGACACATTTGTAATACCTTAACTAATAAAGAATTTAAAAATAAACAAAATAATTAAAATTGGGATCATCAAGAATTATGCTCTTATGCACCTTGCTTTTGTTAATCATACATTGTGGACATCTTTCTAAGTCACCAGGCCATCACAAATAGACTTTCCTCATTCTTTATCCATTTTATGGATATACAACAATTTGTCCAACCCCTGTCCTAGTTAAGCCATCACCTATTTGTTTTTGGGAAGAGGGCTTTGGTAAACACAATTGCACATTATATCTTTAAGTAGTCATGCCAGTGCTTCAGTGGGGGTAGATTATAAATGTGAAATTACAAAGTCATGGATTGTGGACATTTAACATGATGAGAGTGACTGTCAAGTTCCCTCCAAAAAGGATGCCCCAGTCTCCTTTCTTCTAAGAGCAAAGTGCCCATTTCTCACACATTTGCCATCACCCAACATTATTCATCATTTTAATTTGTGTAAGTCCAATAAGCTTTTCTTGGTATCTGGAGGCAATGGACTCAAAATGGTAGACTGATGATATGCATCTAACTGTTCTCTCATTCTTAAAGTTACAGGGAAAAGGTTTTAAAAAGAATGAAATTGTAAAGAGAACAAGTAAAGGCACTGTCAGTGGCTAACTTTTGAAAAATATGTGGGGGATACAGAACATACCATATATGATTGAACTGATGGAGAGAGCTCAATAGAAACCACAATCCAGAGCAACTTTAAGCCTGGAGTCAACAACAGGAGCTAGAGTGGCCCATGGAGCATAATCAAAGTTGTTCCTGTATAGACCGGTATTTCTCACAGCCTGCACATTTGGTCACTCCCCCTAGTCCTTCATCAGAACAGCTTAGAGAAATGGGCTTTAGCCCTTGAACTAAAGCGAAAGGACTTTCCTAATGAAAGTGATTTATATTGGGAAAGATTCCAAGGAGAATAAAGGCATCTGTGGGTGAAGTGGAGAAGTGAATACAGGAAATCCAGATCTCCACAACAGACATTGCAAAGAAAAAAGAAGAGGAAGAAAGAAAAGAAAAGAAAAGAAAAGAAAGAAAGAAAGGAAAGGAAAGGAAAGGAAAGGAAAGGAAAGGAAGAAAGGAAGAAAGGAAGAAAGGAAGAAAGGAAGAAAGGAAGAAAGGAAGAAAGGAAGAAAGGAAAGGAAAAGAAAAGAAGAGAAAAGAAAAGGCTGGTGTCAGGAAGGAAGTATAGCAAACTATCCCTACAGTAATCATGGATGATCCCATATCCAGGATTCATGCCTGTTGACATGCTCCTATAATCTAATGACCTACTAAGAACCTGTACTCAGCCTTTCCATCTAAGGGAAAGATGCTTGTGTAAGCTAACTTTAAGACTTTAGAGTAAATACACACTGCCTCTCCTAAAATATAAATCCGCAGTGCCTCTCTTAAACCATATATTAAAAACTATAAATGGACAAAGTTTTAGCATATATGTGATGGAAACCACGAGGAAAAGCCTGAGAACAAAGATGATCAGAACCATGCATCTAAATTAAATAGAAAAATTTAAGTAATGGGGAAAAAGTCAAATGTGTTCTTAGAGTAAATCAAGAGCTTTCATTCATAAAATAGGCAAGAGTTTCTGAAAACCAAAAAGTAGGTCACGACATTAAAAAAATGGATGGGCTAAATAATAAATAGAATGGAACAGAAGACCATGTTGTTCTTGAAAACAGTATCAAGGAAACTTTCCACACTGTACAGTAAAAAAAAGTCAGGCAATTGGGAAACAGTGGTAGAAAAAGAAGCAGATGTCTAGGTATCCAACATGATTTTAATGGGAGTTCCAGAAGGAAAGAATAAGGAAGAATAGGAGAGAGGACATAGCTAAAATATACTAGAAGAAAAATTTATTTAGCAAAATAAATATAACTCTTTAGGTTGACAGCTTCTAGTAGTTGCCAAACAGAATGAAAGGTAGCTAGCTTAGTGGACTTTTGTTGTTTGTCTGTTCAGCTTTTTTTGGGCCCTTTTAGTCACTAAGATGTCCTCTGCCATATGCTAGAATTGGCCAATTAATGCTTCTTGGGAAATCATTGTTGAAGCTGGGAGAGATTGAACCTTACTCCTTCTGAGGTCTCTAGTGCTTAAGGATCCAGTGATGGTGAAACAGTAAGGTACCATTTTTAAGGAGAGTGTCAGCCTGAGATAGAGTCCAACATATAAGACGCCTGGACTGAGAGATAAGAAAGGATCCAGACCTAATAACATTGTTTAAACCATCTGTATGGCCACATCTGATTTTATCACTACCCTTTGGGCTTTCCATTAAGAACAGAATAGGTTAAGTTGGTTTTTTCACAAAAATCATAGTAATATATTTAATATATAGGGGAATTCTAGTACTCCAAGGATAAAGCGACGGTTTTAAAAGCTTCCAGAGACAAGGGAAAACAAATTCCTTATCAAGGTATAAGGGTTAGAGTGACATCCTACCTTCCGTCAGCAGCCCTGGATGGTGGAAGATAAGGGAGCAGTGTCTTCATAATGCTGGGAGGGCAGGGGAAGGTCTTGAAGCTAGGATTTTATACTTTGTCAACTGCCAATCAAACATGAAGGCTTTTGGATGCACAGAAATTTAGGAAGTTTGTGAAAAGATGGCAATAGGAAGTATTTCAGCAACATGAGAAAGAAATAAGACGTAAGAGAATTCAAGGAAGGTCAGAGATCAGTTGGAGTGAGCACCTGAAATCCTCACCTCCAACTGGAAGTGATTTATGGATGATTCCTTATGTATCACTCTTCCCTGTTCTAAAGTGTATAATATCTACACATATATAAAAATTATAAGCACTCTTCGTTAGTTTTCCATTCTTAGAGTCAACCTTTACCAACAAAGCACAGAAGAGTTAACAGTCTGTAAAGGCAAAATGTACTAGTACATGCCTTCAAGTGCCCCCATCACCACTGGGGACAAAGTGATTTCCTTTAAACAATTATGAAATAAATATAACTCTTCTGAGTAAAACGTGATGGAGTGGCATCTGAAGAGAGAAATGACTTTGAGTCCACATTCGAAATGGGGCGCAGGGGAGATGGGGACACATCAGTTGGGAACATCGTTGTCTTTGACCTGAGTAGCCTCCTCAGAAGGGAGCCTTAGGTGTGGCAAGTCGACTGGCTGGGACCAGCATTTGCTCCCTAGGAAGCATTTGGAGCATGAAATCATTCTCATTTTTTTCCTCTCAAGGACCCGTCCCCACCCAGTATGGAAGGTGTAGTTTTGTTGTTGAGGTGGTTTTGGTTAAAAGGTGCATAATGCTCTTACTCTTCTGGGATAGAGGATAGGATGTGATAAAATGCCTTTGTAATGGACTGGTGTTTGTGTTTTAAATATTTAAAAAGTGACAGGGAAGGAGAAAGCTGAAATGTTCCCCTTTTGTTTTCTCCATTTGAAATTGGTGTGAAAGGGCTTAGCCTCATTTCAGAGAAATAAGAGTCTAACTCCCAAAGTGCATAAACAACAGAAAAGAGAAACAAAAAAAAATGCTAATTGGTGATTAAAGGAGCGTAGTTCAGTATTTTTTGACTGTATGGCAAAAGCTTACATTCTCCAGGATAAACGTTCCTAATGAGGTCCAAACACTACAGGGCAAAAAGAAAATGGGATAGTAAAGACTTTTTAATAATCTGAAATAGCTAGGGAAAATAAAGACAGTTTTAAGGCTTTTGAACGATATTGACTCAACTGGTTGAAAAATTTCGCCTGAATGTTAGGTTGTTTCTTTCTGCGCCAAAGGAAATAACCTTCTCTAAATCATCCTTTTCTCCTTCCATTTGCAAAATAGAACCTATAATTTGGCATCTTTGACTTAAGATATTTATTATAGGGTAAGGGAAATATGTAATCTCCAGGCTATGACATGGACTTCATCACAGGCCAGGGTTGGGCAAAGGAGAAGGGATGGAATCATTGTCAAGTGAGGAACCAAAGACAATCTCAGAGCTGTGCTCCTAAGAGCAGGCACTCCGTTTTTGCTGAGTGTTGGCAAAGCACAACTTTATGCAGCCTGCACTCGTGGTGGGAGCATTATGAATGAAAGTTGTATAGGAAGAAGTGCAGAGGAACGTTTTAGAAAAATTTTTTTAAATGAATAATCCAAGAAATCTACATCTAGAAAGGAGTTCATGAAAAATGAAAAGGTGCTTAGTCGAAGGACATGGGAAGCAAAATGGGAAAGCAGAAAAGCCTTTTGTGGCTCTTATGTTGTATGTGTGAACACTGCTAGGATAATGGTAGTGAATGGGCTTATAAGAGGAAACATTCTGGGGATTTATAAGTAATACCTCCTAAGATAGTTTTTAGAAGCATCTGTTAGTATATGACCCCCCCAAATGAGCAAACATATCAATGGACATACAGATGGTCCCTGACACATGATGGTTCTATTTAGGATTTTTCAACTTCACGATGGTGTGAAAGCAATATGCATTGAGTAGAAACCATGCTTTGAGTTTTCAATTTTGATTTTTTTTCCCCAGGCTGGTGATATGTAGTATGATACTCTCTTGTGATGCTGGGCCGTGGCAGCAAGTTGATTTTGCCCAGCTGTAGGTTAATGTAAGTGTTCTGAACATGTTTGAAGTAGACTAGGCTAAGCTGTAATGTTTGGCAAGTTTAGGTGTATTAAATGCATTTTAACATATGATATTTTCAATGTATGGTGGGTATATTGGGCTGTAACTCCATCATAAGTCAAGGAGCATCTGTATTTGATTTATTTACACAGAAAGACTTGGAGTCTGTTGAGAGAAGGGGGTCATACCCAAAATAATAGCTGATATTTAGAGTCCCTACTCTGGGCCAGGCACTGTACTAAATGCTTTTGGTTTTTCATCTCATTTAATTCTCACTACAGTCTTAGAAAGTTGGGACTCTAGCAAAAACCACCCACTGGGTGACTTCAACAACAGATATTTATTTCTCACAGTTCTGGAGGCTGGGACGTCCAAGATCAAGGTGCTGGCTGACTTGGTTCCTGATGAGGGCCTGCTTCCTGACTTGAAGACAGCCACCTTCTTGCTGTGTCCTCACACTGCCTTTCCTCAGTGCTTAAGCATGAAGAGAGACTGCCTTCTGTTTGTCTTTTCTTATCAGGACACTCATCCTACTCTCATGATCTAATTTAAACCTAATTACCTCCCAAAGGCCCCACCTCCAAATACCATCACCTTAGAGGTTAGGACTTCAACATATGGACTTGGGGGGACACAGCTGACAGCCTGGATTTTGAACCCAGACCTTCTGAGCTTGGAGCCATGCTTTGAACTACTCTGTTTCTACTATGGCATTATTGCTGCTGCTATTATAGTGTTATAGTATTTTTTACTCAATAAATGGGGAATATTACTGATGCAAGGAGTAGCATGTAATCTCAAGGTCCTACATTTCTTTTTACCTCGGTATCAAATAAACTAATAACAACCACAGTTTCTGAGGACTTAGATGTGTCATCTCATTTAATTCTATCATCAATTCTAGGAGGCATTAAGTAAGATGATGAAGGAGGCAAGTCAGGGTCAGACTGTCTGGGTTCTAATCCCAGCTCCACCATATACAGCTGGGTGTCCTTGGCAAGTCACTGGAACTCCAGCTCCCTGTCTATAAAATGGCAACAATAATACCACGTTCACCATAAGGTGATGAGGCTTAAATTTCTAATCAGAATAATGGTGAGAACATATTAATTGCTTGAATGTTATCTTATTCCAATCTGAGTAGCCAAGGGCTATATGTATGTGTCATATATATATGTCATATATATATGTCATATATATATATATATATATATATATATATATATATATATATATATATATTATATTATATATCTATAGTGTGTCACAAATCTGGGATTCTAATTTCCATGAGCTTCAAACCTTAGTCTTGGCTCTTAAGCCCTCTGCTTTAATGCCATCCTGGGGTTTGGCCTCAAAACTCTGTTTTCTGAGGATTATTCAGGATGCTTTCCCCTGCGATTTCAACTCCAGCATGGATTGTCTATGAACAGAGTGCCTGGTGTGCTTGGGCAAGTCAAGGTTAAGGCAATGAATAAATTAGGAAATTGACACAGTTGCAGGTGACCCATTTTTTAAAGATCGAATTTAAAAGCACTTTGTCTTCAAAGGGAACTGGATTAAGTGAAAATGCTCTGTTTGGTTAAAACATGGACCGTCTATTTGAAGAAGCATTTAGAATATCTTATTTCCAATGGTGGCTTATTTGTAAATGCATGACATTAAGGAAGGGAACAGAGCTTTTAGTTTTAGTGACTTTGAAGTTAAAAAAAAAAAAAACCAGCAGCACAATAGGTTCTCTAATCCATATCTAAAGTGCAGAAGAGCATGAAGAAGTACAAATAAAGCATGTCCTGAATTGCTATATTCAGGGGAATAGCTTTTAAGGGTAGTATTAAAGGGAGATGTAGTGAGCTTTTGATAGGTTAACTATATAACCTTAGGCTTTTGTTTTCTGTAATTTTTTTCTTTTTAAAACATTTTTGGGAAATCATGGGTTATAGAGAGCATGAGTTGTATAATTGTATACATTTAACTAAAAGGAAAGGGTCTAACTCATTCAGTGGCCCCCAAACGTACTGGGGATCTCATCACAAGATAGCATGATATTTTGTGAATGTGTCACATTGTAGATCCACTCCCAATAGGCTCAGAACACTCATTTCTCAGAACACTCAATTATCAGTAGTTTCTTCTCTTAGGTGTGGACTCATAAAGTCACAAACTCCTGACCCTAATATTTAAAGCCAGAAAGCCAATTGATGAGCATACAGCAAGCCTTTCTTGTCAAAAGACTAGCCCATGCCATCAGCCAACCCATCATTGCTCTGCAAACATAGACAACAAATGATAGTCAGCTGTAATCAGCCATGATGAGTGGGTCACATGATTCAGATATTCAGTGGCATGAGGCTAAGATTGTTACATCACTTCTGCCAAAGAGTGACACCTGCAATCAGGACCACATACCTTAAATAGCACTTGGGTGGCAATGTCAACTGGAATTGCTCTGTGTGACCTCAGCAAGTTACCTGCCTCACTGTGCATCAAGTCTCTAGTGTATAAAAATGTATGAGTGAGGGTTTAGCAGAACACTCAGCCCAGGAGAAACCATCATCTTCTATCCAGGGGTGGGGAATGTCTGTCCTGAAGGCTGTATAAGGCCCGCAAAATCATTTGGTCTGGCCTTGCCAAGGCATTAGAGGTGAGTGAATTAAATGTCTGACCAAATATAGCAGGTTCATTTTAAGTTGATAATTTTGTACAGCCCACGAATGATGTTATAAATATCCAAATAGCCCTTGGCAGAAAAAAGTTTCCCCACCCCTGTTCTAGTCCATTTGTGCTTCCATTGCCCAACAAAGTCATTCTTCACACCAAAGTCATTCTATCTCTTTAAAGTGACTTTGCCCTGCTCTGATTTTAAAAGTTTAACTCAACAGAGGAAAACATTTTCCCTGGCTTCTAAGTTCTCATAGGTTCCAAACAAAGAGAACAATGATAACGGGGCTTTTTAAAAGGCTGCCCATGTAGCCAAGTTAAAAATTATTTAGGCTCTTTTGGTGTTGATACAAAACAAAGCATTCTGCCAAAAGTCTGTAGAAAGGGGACCTGTCTATATAAATTATCTATTTAACTTCCAAAAAACTAAAATATCCTTAGATGTTATTTTTCCCCCTTGAAATATTTGTGTGGAAATAAAAGCATCGCCTTTTCTTGTGTTCCCTCCTCCCCGCCCGCCCCCCCCCCCCCCAATATGTTTCTCTTTCCTATGGAACAGAACAGAGGGCAGGCGTGAGCTGGCTGCCTTCCCCCTGACAGTGAAGAATCCGTTGGCAGGGAACACAGAGTGGAGGACAAGTGAGCCTTCCTGTTACAGAGACAATTGATAATCACTGACACCTGCTTGATAACCACACCGGCATGGGCAATATTTAAGTCAGCTGCCTCTTAGCTTCAGCTTTTTATTACAGAAAACGGCCTTTGCATCCCCTGTAAATCTTCTACCTCTTGCCCCTCTTGCCTCACACTGTGCACTTAGAAACCATTATCCCGCTCGGGGTCAGACATTTGCTGGGGAAGTGTCTGATCCAGTCTCGTTCAGGAAAAGGAAACCTATCACTGATGGTAATGTGGCGTCGGACTCATAATTTAGTGCTTTATTTTGAACGTTTGGTGGCCATTTACGTTTTCCTTCAAACCCAGGAGTTAGAGTTTCAAAGTAAATCATTTTCCTGTTATGAGCCTGGACTTCCCAGTGTTCCCCTTGATGTTTCTGTGAAATGTGTTATCCTGGATTAGTACCGAATCAGGCACCGATGCCTCGGTATTAAATATCACACAGCTGCATTAACTTTTTTTATGAGATGAAGCTGAGCCGCAAAACGTTTATGCGTGGATTTTGGAGAGGATTGTTTCTGACTGGTGAGTTATGACGATGAGGTTTTTATCTGTAGTACTAGAGTTGGGCTGATCGGATTAATACGTTTTTAGGCATATAAACCTGCATTATAAAGAAGAGAAATATGTTCTCATTGCAAGCCATGCTTTGGAGGTAATGGTGTAACTATGAGTTTTTGAAGCTATTGAAATATACTCCGGATGATTGGAGAAGGCTTATATTTCTCGATTCCCCCGGATATTAATATGCATGTCTCTGAAAGGAAATGGAATCTAATGGCCTCGCCAGAGCTGTCTATTGTTGATGGGACACCCAGCGCCATCAGATCGCGGGCGGCACTAAACATGATTAGGAGCTGTCACAATGCATTTAGCCTTCATCGGTTAGCGAGAGAATCCGGGCCAAAGGTCATTCTCTACAGCAAAGTGGGCATTTAGTGCTTTTATTTGCTCTAATGGTAAATGATAGTTAATGAAAACCATTTATAAACCTTGTCCAAACCAGTGTTTGTCTCCTGAAAACGGCGGCTGGCTGTCTCTCGGAAGGACTGTAATTGCAATACGGTTGACGCCATGTGATAGTAATTGGGCTTACAGCTTAATGAACTCCGTGTCCGGTAACTCATTTCCACATAGTGGGAAAGCAGGCGGAGGTACTGGGCCTCCCTGATGGGAACTTGGGCTCCTGCTTCGTCTCGTGGACCTTTGTCACTTTGCACTTTGAAGTGGAATATTAGCACTTTTGAAATGGTGTGCCCAGTCTGAGGCCTCGTGCTTTTGGATGCTGTTTGACACATATCCTAATGAAGATTAATAGCCTTTTCAAGTGTCCTAGTTGTTGTAAAGGTCATTTAATCTTTATGTAGCAGCTTAATTGAAATTTTATCCTTCTTATACACCTGGCATTCATTTTCGAGAAGAAAAGATATAGTCACTGGGAATCGATGAGAAATAATTTATTTGATAGTCCTCCTTCCTCAGATTTCCATTTTACTCAGTTAAAATTTTCTCCATTCATTTTATTTCTTCCCCAATTGTGGTAATGTTTCTTCTGGTGAAATCCAAGCTTGCAGCTTCTTGGGAGGGATTCCTTTTCATCACTCAACTCCTGTATTGTGAAAGGATGCTTGACCACTCACTCTACTTGCCTTTAAACCAGTGGTTCTCAACCTTTCTAATGCCGCGACCCTTTAATACAGTTCCTCATGTTGTGGTGACCCCCAACCATAAAATTATTTTCGTTGTTACTTCATAACTGTAATTTTGCTACTGTTATGAATCGTAATGTAAATATCTGATATGCAGGATGTATTTTCATTGTTACAAATTGAACATAATGAAAGCATAGTGATTAATCACAAAGACAATATGTAATTATATATGTGTTTTCCGATGGTCTTAGGCGACCCCTGTGAAAGGGTCGTTCGACCCCCAAAGGGGTCTCGACCTGCAGGTTGAGAACCGCTGCTTTAAACAATGGGTGTCTGGGCGAGAGAACAGTCACCTGCTTGAAGGACTAGTATTAGAATGAAAATGTTTCTGAAGACTTTCAACAGTGTGTAGAAGACTCAGAATTTTTGGGGAATTTATACAGAGCAGCAACTAATAACTAATAACTAACATTTATTGAGTATTTACTGTGTACTAAACCCTGGACTAGCACAGGATGGACTTCAGCCCCTGAAACACCCTCTGCCAGGTGCCCTAGTGTGTTCCACACCCTACACAGCCTATGTGGCAGCCCAGCTGGTGAGGGACAGGCCCCAAATTCAAACCTGGAGAATAGAGCAGGAGAGCATTTCTGATGGAAAGAGAAAGTAATTTTAACTTTTCTAGTAGCTACCTTTTAATCAATCAATCAATCAATCTATTTATTTTTTAAAGCCCTTGGGCAGATATTTTTTTCAGGATGGGGAGGTAATTTACCTGGATTAAAAAAAAAGTTTTTATTGATTTTAAAGAGAGAGGAAGGGAGGTAGATAGAGACATAGAAACATCAATAAGAGAGAGACATGGATTGGTTGCCTCCTACAACCCAGGCAAATGCCCTGATCAGGAATCTAACTGGTGACCTCCAGGTTCATGAGTCAATGCTCAACCACTGAGCCACACTGGCCACACACTAGTAGCCACCTTTTAAAAAGTAAAAAGAATAGGCAAAGATATTGTTCAGAATGCGTTTTATTTAATGTACTATATCCAAAATTATTTTAATATGTAATCAATATGAAAGTTATCAAGATATTTTATATTCTTTTAATTTTTCGTTATCTACCCTTTGAAATTCAGTGGGCTTTTTATACTTCTAGCGCTTTTCAGTTTGTAGTTAGCCACATTTCAAGTGCTCAGTAGTCACACGTGGCTAGTAGTTTGGACAAATCAGCTCTAGAGACCCAGGTCTTAACCACCACGTCCTATATTGGTTCTGAAAGAATAAGAAGAATTTACACAAACCATACTCAATTAAGAAAACCTTATTCGAAACAATCAGGTAGACCAGAAATTCTAACCATGGTTCCCTCTGGCTGCTCTCAGAATAATTATGAAAGCTTTGTTTTTGCATACAAAGGCTCTATCAGCTCTGTGGCCAATATGGTCACATCTTGGTGATACAGAGTCTGAACATCTAAATTAATGGATTGTCAAATTCTGTGAATCCTTTAGTTACTGTCTTTTTGCCATTCTTCCTGTCCTTTACATTTCAGCATAGAATGGGCAAAGAACTTGAAAGGCACTAAGACCCAAACCAAAGACCTTTTCAACTTCTCAGCTTCTAAGTGTAATGCAGTGCAGAAGCTTAACATTTCTGGATGGTTCCAGGATTTTTGATGATGTTTATACTCTGTAGAGTTAGACCAAGTTACCAGAAGCACAGAAACACAGGCAGAGCTCAGATTCTCATCTTCTTGCAGTGCCTGCTAGCAAGATTTAATGGATTAAATTTATAGATTTTTTTTCTTGAATAATCTACTTCATCGTGTTTAATAATAAGGTATGAATCAGACTGAATGTCATCAGTCTGTGACTGGTCACATCTTTTTGGAGAATGTTCAAGATTCTTTTGAAGCTCTCTGGGAAGTGATGACATCACATGCAAGGGTTTGTAGAGCTTTAATTACTAGCTGGTTACTACAATTGCCATTTGGGAAACCTGCTATCTAGTGGAGAGTGGTTCTTGAGTGGTGTGGCCTGGTTTCCTTGAAGCAAGAACAGCTGTGAATTGTGTAGCATTTTGGGAAGAAGACAGACATTAGAATTTAGGTTTGCAATGACCTCTCTTCATTTTCTTATCAGTAACATGAGAAAATGGTCCCTCCTACCTGTGATTGTCATGAAGAACTAATGAGAACCATGTAAAGCATCAGCTTTGTGCCTGGCAGAGAGTAAATAATCTATAAATATCAGCAATCATCATTACTAATAGAATCGATTGGCATATCTTTTTGAGTTGGTTACACTTTTCTTCCCATCAAATCATAACTATTAACATTTATGGCTTACTGTTAACAAAGACTGTCTTCTAGTATTCAAGGTCATGATCTCACTACATAGCTTGTGCTGTTAGAAACACAATAGTACCTTTCTTAGAAAAAGAATGAATTGAGAAATAACCAGAATAAATTAAAATAAAGGTGATACTAATCATGCAGAATTATATTGGATAAAAACAAGAACTTTTTGATATCAGAGGAGTAGAAAGATAGCTGAAACCCCAAAAACATGTACATATTTTCCTTGCAAGATAGTGTTAAAAGATACTGTGATCTCTTATTTTCTTTCTTTTCTTTTGCCCTTTTTGTTCTTTTTTTTTCTTTCTTTCCTTTTCTTCTTTCTCTTCCCTTCCTTTCTTAGAAGGAAATGGGTTAATCTGTTTGCAGGTTTGGGCTTGAGGTTTTGTGTATGGGAAAGGAAGTTTTTTTACTATAAAAATTTAACTTACAGATAACGGTGTTTTGTTTGGATTATGGCTATGGGGATATTTTTATGGAAGAAACTCTATTATTTTGAGTTATCAAAATCTGGATAATGGGTGCATTAATTACTCTTAATCTTAATTCACATCTTTTATTGAGCTCTTTGGAGTGGCTGCCAAATATCTTTAAACGGATGATACGCATTGTAGAGTGAGAGCCAAAGAAATGCAAACACTGAGGTGCAGTTGGGTATTTATTAGTTAAGAGCCTTTAGTACAAACAACAGATCCCAAATCTAAGTTAGGGAATAAAAAGGGAACTTAGTGAATGCATCCTCAGTAGATGGGCAACCTGAGTAGTAAACTGAAGGATGATGCTTGGCTGTGGATTAGGAACAGGCAGCTCTTGGCATCCCCCAACAGGATCTAGCTAAAAGTTTCATCATTTATGATCTTGTCCCATTTTGCTCAAGATTAGACATTATAGTAGAGAGTCCAGTGACTGAAGCTTGGATTACATGACTGCCCCTTGGAATGGATTGGGGTGTGCCTGCTGTATAATTCTACTAGGACTGAAGAGCACATCTGGATGGTGAGTAGCCAAAATGCCAATCTATAAATATCCACTACAGATGCAGTTTTTATTTAGGGACAACTGTTATTAGCAGCTGCTTCCATATAGCCTAACTTTCCTGTAACTCTCAATCATCCTGACGTTCTGCTTCACCTTGCTTCTTTGCATAGGATCAGAAGTTCTTCGTTGGCATAGTCAATTGCCATGTCTCCGGTGCTAAAATCAGAAAAGAGGGATAAGACAAAGATACTAACCGCCAATAGAAGCCCCAAGCATAAAGGCCATTATGATTTGTGTTTTGTTTTGTTTTGTTCTTACAAAACTGAAGGTACTTTTCTCTTCCTGTCTCTCTTCTTGCTTTTTGGGGCATATAAGAGATAGAGAAGAGAAAACCTAGTAGGAAAAATAGCAGCATCCATTGAGAAGTTTTCAACAGCTGCTGAGATGGTAGCCTACCACAGAAGGTCAAAGCTTTGGAACCATCTGTGCACAGAAGGGTCGAGGATTTGATTCTGGGTCAGGGCACATACCCAGGTTGTGGGTTTGATTCCTAGTCGGGGTGAATGCAGGAGGCAACTGACCAATGTTTCTCTCTCACAGCAATGTTTCTCTCTTTCTTCCTCTACCTTCCTCTCTCTAGAACAGCGGTGGGCAAACTATGGCCCACGGGCCGTACCCTTTTATGTAATGATGTTTACTTTGAATTTATATTAGTTCACACAAACACTCCATCCATGCTTTTGTTCTGGCCCTCCGGTCCAGTTTAAGAACCCATTGTGGCCCTCAAGTCAAAAAGTTTGCCCACCCCTGCTCTAGAATCAATGAAAAAAAATTTCCTCAGGTGAGGATTAAAAAACACACACAAACAAACAAAATCCACACATGCACACATACACACAGTGGAATGTTTATGAAACTGTCATTGAGGTGATTTTTTTCTCCAGCAAGGAAATATGCTCAGTGTCATTGTAAGTCAATGCCATGGATGGTGTCAAACAGGATTGTATGGTTAATGGATACAGTAGAGAGGCCTGCATGGTGCTCTCCACACAGCTCTTTGAGGTGCTGCAAAGATAACTGACATTTTAATATAGTGTCAATACACATTACAATTCAGAGAGCATTATGCGTAAGGCTAGCCACATAATAGGAGGTCAATAATTTTATGTTACTGATTGATTGATGTGGCACCTATAGTCCATAATTATTCATCCTTCAAGACAATAATTAGGATCTAGCTGGTAATAGAAGTTGTGAAATACCACCATTGTGTTAGAGTTTGTTCCTTTGATTCTTTTCGTTTGGAGGACATTGCCATTTAGCCATAGCTGCAGGTGTAGGAGGTTCTCAGCGTAAGAATATGGGGCAGACTCTAGAAGACACAAGTTCTGTTACAGTGTCAGGTCCAAATGACCCTATATTCCAAGGAAACAGGCCAAACTCTAAACTGCAACAGAAATTCCTGCATACTGGTATGTCCCCAAATTTTTATCAGTCACTTTTAGGGTATGGCTGTGGTTTTAACAGTCCATCATCCATTTATCTTTCCTCATGATTTTTTCTTCAGGTAACTTGTTCTATTTTTCAGACATGAGTGTGTGAACCCACATTTCCAGAAATGGAGCATTGATGGGTTTAAACTAAGAAAACTGAAACTACCTGTGAAAAAGAGATTGATTATTAAAGACCTAACTTCATGGAAGTTATTTTAATCCCCTACCTGCAAATGAATCTGGTAGCTCTCTTTCAGTTGTTAGATAGAAAACCCAACATAACCAACTCCAGAGAAATGAAATATATTGGCTCACATGTCTCAGAAGTTCTGGGGTTGCTAACTTCAGGTTCGGTTGACTTCAGGACTCAAATTAGAGTTTAGTTTCTCTTTTATTTCTTGGCTCTGCTTTTAGTGCATTTGCTCCATTCTCACACAGTGCCACCCTTTCTGGTCACAGATGGCTGCCACACATGGCACCAATCCTGTTAAGAGGAGTGAGTTTCCTTTAAGGAAGTCCCAGCAATCTCACTGGCTCTGATTGGTTGGGTCATGCATCCTTCACTGGATGATTCACTGTGGCCAAAGTGAATATCAAATCTTAGTTGGCTAGGGCTCTGGGTTATATGCTGCATGCCTGGAGTGTGGGCTTGCAATCCCTCTTCAGCTACCTCCAAGAACATTCCTATTGGCATACTGTATACATGGCACTCCTTTTAATGCAATACAGAGAAAATAATAGGACATAATAAAACATTAATAGTGGCTGTCTCTTGGAGTGGCAATGTAGGTGGTGTAAATTTTGTTGTTGTTGTTTTATTCTTTTTGTGATTTTTAAATTTTCAGGTAGGAGAGTGTAAAATTTTTATAAGTAGAAAAATTATCTTAATTGTAGTTATACCTTAGTAGTAAAAGAACTCTAGGATTGCATTCTTTAAGAAACTAATTTAAGATTTCTTTCCTCCTACTTCTTTCTTTGCATTTTTTCTTAGAAAACTTTTCTCTCCAAAAGTTAAATATTTACATGTGCTCTATCATTTCTACATTATTTCTCCAATCTATTTGGAAGTTATTTGGGTGTGTAGTATAAGGTGAGACTATAATAATAAAAAATTCTCTCTTGTTGACCTTACATCAGCCAGTTTCCCCATGAGAAAGGGAGAAAGTAAACGTGAAGATTTAGGAAAACAGTAAAGAAAGAGCTAATGTTTCCTGCTTGTGGAGTTCTGTGGTCCTTGGAGGTAGCACCAAAAAACAAAGTTCTATAATCATATGACAATCCCATTTCTTCTTTCCCCAAACCCTCCTACTGTAACACCTATTAATGTAGGAAATATTGGCCAGTCAAACATCGGAAGCTATTTTGTAAATGCTCTGGAATAGTCCATAACCAAATTCACATCTTGCCCCATATGTCAAACTTTACAGATACAGAACTTGAAGGAAAATATTCATTACTATGCAAACTAGTCCACATTTGTGCAAAACCAAGACATTTATTGGAAATATGTATTAATCATTTATATATTTACAGATTACCTATTTAATTTGGCCAATGACATTTTATATTTCAAAGAATATTTCTTACCATTTTGGAACAGTTTTTGGTATGGTCTTAAAATGGAAGATTTTAGTTTAATTCAGATATGGAATCTTATGAATGATTAAAAAGACACTTTCCAAGAATCCCCCATAATAAGGAACCCTGAAAGAGAAAATTGCTGTGAACATATGTTGGTGATACAATCAGGAAGACGTTTTGAAGGCTTGGTAATCTTTTAGTTACTAAATTAAAATCATACATGGAATCATCCCTAAAGTTACTTCAATTTTAGAAGTTCCATTGAGGTCAATAGGAATCTTGCTTGGGAAGGACTGCAGTTCTGAAGATAGTGTTGAATATTTTGTACTTACCCAAATCAAGGATACTGTGGATTTTTGCCAATAAAAGACTGTCGAATTTTGTTTATTTCAAAATCCTATTGCAGCACCCCCATTCCAATTCACCACCATCATAACTTAATTTTCTTAAATTACTTCCCATAGAAATATCAGTGTGATTTTTTTCCAAGACCAATTTCATTTACTGTCATGTCTCTCTCGCTTTGTAGGAGATAAAATTTCCATGAATGAGCGAGAGTTTTCTCTCTTGAGATTGTGGACTGAATGAGACCATCTGCATAGATATGTTTAGCATCTATTTAGATGTTTTTAGAATCTGTTTAATTGATAATCAAGACTCAGGCCTGTTGATTAAAAAATTGGTTCTTCTTTTAGTGAACTGGTTTCTCTTTTAGTGAGCTATGCTTCCCACACTAAAAAGCAAAATTCCCTATACCAAATCCCAGAACTCTTAGGAAACCGTATACTTGAATATACATGTTTAGTTTTAGTCTCTATGATAAATATCTAATACATGTCAGATGCCCTCTCTCCCACCCACGACCCCAAGCATTGGAAACAGGCCATTTTACATCTCTGATAGGCATACTGGAGTGAGTTCATGATCATATTTAATTTTGGCTTTATGGTGATGAACCTGGAGTTGAGCCCATGTATGGGCCAGAAAAAATAATTTTATAAATATTCCATTCTTCTTTGCTCTTGGGCCCAGCTGTGCTGCCGTGGTTATTGCCTCTGTGTTGGATGTTCCTTGTTCTGTCAGTGGGAACCCTGGAAACACTTGGGAGCCTGCTAATTCTTTTTTTTTGGGGGGGGGGGGGGCGGGGGGGCGGGCAAGAGGTGCTGTGTGCTTCTGAAAATAAGGCCAGTGTGTTATAATTAACTAAAGATCATTTGTTGTAAATACTTATTTGAGAAAAAAACTAATGCCACAAAATATATTATTAGTTGGGTCAAAAATTATTTAATGGGTATATATCTCTGCTCTTCAGTAAGGATATTCGTTTGTTTGTTTTCTCCTTGTGAGCCAGAATTGTCATTATTTCTGAAACCTCTGTGCAGAACTCAGGATCTTTAGATATTTGTTGCAGGATTCAGGTAGAGGAATGGAAACCCAGATGAGAGATGGCACAAAGCCTAACGGTGAAGGGCCCGTCTCTGGGTGGAGAAGGGGAGATGATGTGATCCCTTGGGTGGGAAGACATCTTTCACTATGTCATGGTTAGCTTGGTTTTGAAGCTGTGTAGTACATTTGGGAAGTCACATGTGGAGTCATTCATGTGATTGAGTGGTTGATGGGGAGAAGTTACCACAGACTCAGAGCTCTCAAGGGGCCACTGTCATCAGAGAGCTAGGGCAAAGGGACTGCTCTTCCAGGAAATTCATAGAGGCAGTGCACCCACAGAAGGAAGCTTGTTCTCAGATTTAAAGTTGATCTCAGCAGCAGCAAGCTTCTTTCTGAAACAGTTGTCCAAGGGAATCTTGCAGAACTGGTGTAAAGAACAAATTCCTGTTAATAGGAAACTTCAGCTATTTATTTTCCTGGGAACAAGCTGAGTCTTGTCAAGTTAGGAAGAGATGTGACATATTTCTAGTACAAAATGACTCTTTATGTCACATTTATTTATGCTAAATGCAAATCTTTGTTAAAGTAATTACATATTCTTTTTTAGAACACTGAAAATGTTCTATATAAATGTGATATTAATTTGTAGTGGATAAAAAAGTTATTATTTTAATAGTTGGTACCAAAGTTCTTTTTAGTGGGGAAACCATTTTTATTTAGGAAATATCTATGGAAATGTGAAGCTTTGTAGGCAGGATCTGTAAGAAAAATATTAAACAAATAGATAAATGTATTTCTGTTTGTAGTGAACCAGAATGGTAGTAGGGGAGGTGGATGCAAGAGAGAAGAGAGATGTTTAGGTAGAAAGAAGTGAATGGGATAGACAACATGACGAAGGAGGGACCCTACAAAGACACATGTCCAGGGAGAAATGCCCAGTGTTAGGTTGACTGATGGATGTATTAATATGAAATAGCCTAATAGTCAAATTTATATTATGTGTATAGCTCCACTTTAAAGTCATTAGTAAATTCTTCCACACATCCCAGTGCATGTTTGGGTTATCAGTGTCTGAAATCCACGACTGGGTTGGCACAGAGCTGACAGAGGTATTGCATGAGGTAAAATATCCTATGGGATGTGGAAGAAGTCTGGTGTTTCCATAGTGACCTTGAGGCAAAACCCCCCTAGGATTTGAAGAAAACCTCTGAAAGATGTGGGGCTTTCTAGAAGTCAGGAGAAAAGGAGCTGGGACCAATTTTGTCAAAATCAGAATTGATAGGATGGGTGGAAGGGTGGGTGAGTAGTTATGAAGGAAGATGCCAACAGAAAGGCATTGCTTGGTTCATTTAGCGGTCTCTAAGCCAGATTTTCTGTCTTTCCAGGACAATGGCATAATTCTGGTCAAGGTGATCACCAGAAAAATAAGGAACGTGAGGGCAGTTTGGAGGAGGCTATTAGAGGCTTCCTGGTTCAAAGGAAGATGCTCTGCATGGACCCAATCAAACAGCCAAGCCCCACACTGTGTGTAATTGTCAAGTCCTCTCGAGGCCTAAGCAGTAGACTCATGTAATACCACACATCTTGCCCTCTTCGTTCCAAGGAGACAATTTCCTTTAGTGGTTCTGTGTGTTATCCTACACTTGCCAGGAGAGAGGGAGGGGGGAGAGAGAGAGAGAGAGAGAAAGAGACAGACTCTTTCACATCTCTTGTCTCTGCCCTCATCTAAAACCCTTTCTGGCCAAGTTCCTCAGAAACACTTCTATGACTTTGTAGAGGAGGCCAAGGATGCAATTTATGGCCAATGAGTTGAGTTAATTAACTTGGGTTACTGTAAAAATAAGGGCAGTTGTTCATTCAATTTGGTCCTATTGCCATATACGGTAGAAAATGGGAATAAGAATAGCTCCTACCTCCTGAGTTTGATGGGAAGATGCTATACATTAATACACCTACAGCTCTGAGAACAGTACATGACACACACGTGCCATAAAAGCATTAGCTGTTATTATTATGTATGCTAGTAAAAATCCCTGGTGTTGAATGTGGTGCAAGTTAGGGCACGTCTCTTTCTTCCCCTTTTATTCATGAAGTACCATCTCATTGTTTTCCTGGACAGTAACTTGCTGTGAAAACTGGAGATCGAAGTGTAAATTTAGGGATTTCCCTGAGTGGCACTAAACAACAATCACCTTCGTCTAGCTCCTGGAAGCATCCAATGCCCAGGACCAGGGCTGCTCTTGGGCTAAATGCAGAAAAGCCCAAACTTGTCCAGAACCTCCCCACCGGCATCCATCATTTTTGTCTAGCTTCAGCCCGAGTGGGCACATTTATCCATTTTGGTTAGAAGACGAATCGTTAGTCAAGCACCCAGATTCCCTCAGGCTCAGTCCCAGAGCTGCCTTTGGCTTACAGCAAAGGAAAATATTCTTTTCCTTCCTTTGCATTATTTCTTAGTGAACCAGACTTTAGCTGAAGTGTCTTGCGGTCCCAAATGCTGGACAACATATGAAGAGAGGATGCACATCACTCTAGCGCCTGCACCCCTCCCTCCTTTAGATGGTTTAAGGACTCCAGATCCACTCATCGATTTGCTCAGTTGTTTAATAAAAGCTGAAATGCCCCAGAAATTTTTTCAGGGAATGCATTTTAGTGAGGCTTCAAGGATTCTTCATATTTGTCACGATTTTGACCATATTAAGAATAATCATGGGCAACTCCTGTGATGAGGCAATCACAACTTTTTTTATTGAGCACTTACTATATTTGAGACCTCATACAAAATGCTAGGGATCCAGCAAGGTCCCTGGTTTCCTGGTATTTATGTTCGATTGTGGGAAAAGAGAGATACTGTCTGTTCTTTGTTTGTTGCTTCAGATCTGACATCTGTCCTTCTCAGCTTTAATCTGAGTCCTGGGGGTTGACCCGAATGGTTTGTATGAGGGGTCAGCAAACTGTGGTCCATGGGCCACATCTGGGTTGGCACCTCTGTTTGTATGGCCTGTGAGCTAAGAATAATATCTGTAGTTTTAAATGGATGAGAAAGAAATCTAAAGACGGATATTTCATGACATGAGAAAATTATATGGAACACCAGTTTCCGAGTCTGTAAATAAAATCTTATTGGCACACAGCCACACCCAGTTGTTTACGGTCCTTTATGGCTCCTTACTGGCCTAAAACTGCAGATGTGAGGAGTTGCCAAAGGCACACTATGGCCCGAAAAGCCTGAAATGTTTACCATCTGATTCTTTACAGAAAAAAGTGCTGATCCCTGGCCTCTATTCTTACATCCCTTGCCCTCTTTTTCAATCTTTATTGATTGATTGATTTGAGAAAGAGAGATGGAAACATTGATTTGTTGTTCCGCTTATTTATGCATATGGATTGATTCTTGCATGTGCCCTGCTTGGGGGATCAAACCCACAACCTTGGTGTATCGGGACGATGCTTTAACCAACTGAGCTACCCAGCAGGTCCCCTTTTCCTCTTCTTGTTGAACTTGGAAAATGGAGAGCTGCTGCGGAAGAATGGGGGCATTTCTTTTCTAGCTTTCTCTCTGGAGTCTTTGCAGTTTGCAGCTTCTGAAGGTCACAGTTCCTACCAGGTCATCCTTGAAATATAAAACCCTTTTCTTCTCTCTGTGCCAACACCTGCTCTCACCCCTGCCCCTCCAGGCTCAGGGCTGCTAATGTCCCTCCTTGTTCCCAGGCCCTGGGGACTGCACTGTCCTGTGGTTTCTCCACACTCTGCCCCCACTTCCGTAAATAGCCCCTTTAGTAAGTGATCTTTCAACTGCCTGGATTGTTTGTAATATCTATTTCCTGCTTGGACCCTAATGGATAAAGTGATAGTAAAGAAATAAGTCAGAGATCAAGATAATTTTGATGGCGAAAAGTATAGAAGGCGCCATACTTAAATCTGGAGTTAAGGAATGTTAGAGTTTCTTACCTCTAGGTGGGATAATGATGATTGAAATTCGATTTCATTAAATGGTACATCTTACTTGACTTTACATGGAGAAGATATTGCATTTCTCTTCTTTATTTCTTTGGTGAATGATGTCCTGTTTCCTGCATTTATGACTCCTTCTAAAGCTTTAAAAGCCATAAGCTACCCTCTCTTCAGACAGTAAAGAATAAAAGCTAGTTTTTGGATTTAAAAAAATCTAATTGCTGTGAGAGCAAAGCAGGAAAAGAAATGCAATAGCAGAAGCAGTTTGTGATTGTGTTTTGATTGTACTAACTGGTTTTGGTTGTGTTCTCTGTACTTCTCTGAATTGTTCCTCTGGGTTCCTTGGTCAGGGTACAGCGGTTAACTTCTGTATTCTATTTCCAGTGTTTCAGCCACCTTCATTATAAAGGCTGGTTTTCATTCTCCCTGCCTCCACTCCCCCACCCCTAAACACACACACACACACACACACACACACACACACGCACACACACGCACACACACGCACACACACACTCACACACACACTCACTCACTCTTAGGGATGTTGTAGAATTAGATCCTTGCTGGCATCTTGCTATCGTACCCAGCATCCTGGAAGAGGGAGATGTCCGTTAGCTGGGATCGCCTTACTGGTGGTGGGAATATTTTGTCACTTAATGTCCTGCCCTTTTCCATGAAGCTCTGGGCATGTCTGTGCAAGAGATTTCACCCCTTTCTCAGCCCTCCGCCTCCTGTTGCCTGGATGAGCAGGGTCAGCCCAAGGAATCCTTCTTTAGCCCCTTGGGCAGTGTGAACACCCTTCAAACACCTGCTTTGGTCCACTTAGAATATTCTTTCTCCCAACTTCTGTGTTTCACTTGGTTTTTCCATTTCCCTTGGTACAGGTGGACATTCTTTTGGTAGGGGCTCCACACCGTTTCAGACAGACACATGAGTCTAGGTCATTCATTTATTTAGCAAATATTTATTGGATGCCGAATATGTAGCAGGGTCCTGAGTGGAGACCCTTTGTCCTCAGGGAGCACATGATACCCTGGGGGAGCTGGGCACCTAAGCCAATAATTACAACCCAAAGTGGTGAGTAAAACAGAACGATGATGGTCATTATAGAGGCAGGAACGTGCAGTGGTTGACATCCCAGATGCTGGAGCCAGTCAGCCTTGGTGCAAATCCCAGCTTCCTCATCAATTATCCCCATGTTTCTGGGCAAACTACTTAAACTTACTGTGCCCTATTTTGCTTCTCAGGAAAAAGGACATGCCGTAAGGATTAAGAAAGCCAATCTAGCAAAACAGCTGGAAGAATGCCCGACACAGTGCAAGTGGCGAATAACCAGGATCTATTAATATCAATCTCCCCTCAGAATCCTCGCAGGGTTAAAGTTTGAAGAAGGAGGATGGAACTTAATGTGAGCTAGTTACCACTTGGAATCTGGAGACATTTTTCAGAGCAGTTATTAAGAAGCCAATTTCTGGTTCGCGAGATTATTTTTAGTAACTAAAAATACAGGATGGAACCCTTAAAGATACTTGCCAAATATTTTCCCCCTCGAATTCATGTTTTCAGATGCAAACCTCCTGTGTCTGGTTTGCTGTGTTGCATGGAGAAGACATGAATCTTTTCTGTTTTCTAATAGAGCCAGTTGTACCGATTCTAGGACACGTTTTTCATCACATAATCCTGGACCTTGGTGCCTACCGCTTTTTAAATTAGCTGTCTTCCTCTGGCTTTCTAAGGAAATAGGTGAATGCAAGGACCGGATCTATTGGTTTTCATTCCAGTTTTTCAGCGGCACATGCAGGGGGAACCTTCAGAAATCCCTTTAAGTGTGAAATACAGAGAGCCTAAGCACCAGGCACCTAAATGTCAGCAGCCTTCCCACCGCAGTCACTCCATCTTCCACATGTTTTTCTGAAATGATTACCCCTGCAGAGCTCTCGATGACACATCCTCTCCCTTGGCATCTTGAGGGATTGTGTCTGCAACACCTCTCATCCTCATTAACCGTAGCATAATAGCCGCTCCGTCATTGTTTGCTGAATAAACAGACGAATGAGTGATCTCCGTGTCTGGGCCTGTCATAAGATATGTTGAGCTCCTAAATGCCCAACGAATTTCCTTTTCCCCTTCCTCGCTCTGTGTCTTATTTATAGACGCAAAATTATACTATTTTCCACCTCGGGCTGGGCTGCTGAATACGGTTGTGCGGTGTGGGCATTGCATAGAAGCACCAGGCAGGGAGACGGCTTGGCGCTGGAATTTGGCCCATCGGCTGCTCACCTTGGGGACCTCGCAAGGGGCTCTGTCCAATCAAAGGTAGGGCAGGCTGTCCTTTCTCGCTGTGGCACAGCAATACTGTCCGCTGGCCAATCCAAGTGTCCATGGGGCTTTTGTTCCCACCACACGAGCACCATGTACTCACCCTCCTGCTCAGAAGGCACGTCCTTATCTATTGGTGCACAGGCTCCAGATAGTCTAGCAGTGGCCCTGGCAGCAAATTCAGGATTCCGCCACTGTGTTCCATGGTTACCAAAAGCCGAGAGGGAGTAGGAAGAGGAAATACATGCCCTGTTCCTTTAAGCCTGTTGTCCAAAATGTAGGTGTAGGATAGTATGAAAACCAGCTTCCTCTCCTGTCATCCAGCCCCATGGTCAACTCTATACTTCAGAGGGGTTTGCTGTTATTTTCAGATGGTTTTATAATCATACATATAACTCGTTGCAATCCTTTTCTCTCTACCAGAATATTAACTTTAAAAGCATCTCTTACTAATGATGAATTTTTTAGCACCATCTGTACATAGGTGAGCTGCAAGGAATTTCAAAGGAGAGGGCCCACATAATCCCTAATTGCCCTCTCAGCCAAGATCTTTCATTTCATGCTTGCATTGAATCTGTTGCGAGAACTGCTAACAATTAGGAAAAAAAAATGAATCGTTTATGTCTTTTCCCTGCACATCTCCTGTTTGGCTCTGCTAATGACTAATGGATGGGCAGGAGAGCAGGAGAGCAGGAGGCTGCAGATCAGCCAAGCCCTCAATGAGCTCCCGCAGAGATGTGAGGAGTACTAAGATGCAGGAGATCTGGGCCCAGCCTTCCTGGGGTGCCTGGCCACCCACAGGCCAACGGCTCCCTACAGCTAACCTTGCTTGTCTGTTGGCAGGTGGTAGGATTACAAGTGCATGGTTTTTTGTTTGTTTGTTTGTTTCCAAAAAACATGGATTGTAGGGTTCAAGTGGATAATTTTAATGAAAGAAGGGAGGATGTGGTAGAGATGAGGATGTACAGGTGAGCACTTGCTCCTAAAGGGACCACCACACCCCGCCCCCCCCCCCTCACCCTGCCCCCTCAGGTATTTCCAGTATTTTTAAAGGAAACTGGAAAAGCTCATTTTAAATGTGAAACCTAATGAATTTTTACATGTTTGCTTTGATTCTTTTTAAACAGTATGGCACAAATAAAGCACACCACAGCGGGATTCAGCTCTCCTGCTGAGAGCTTGTGAATGAGTGCGGGCCTGAGCAGAGCCAGGCCTGGATTGTCCTGTTTTAGTTATTCCCACGAGGCTGTCGACCATGTTGGGAGGGACAGTCATGGTGTAAGGACGTTGAAGCATAAGGCTGAGAATCGATGGAGGAGGCTCACCCAGGAGGCCGCATGTGATGACAAAGAGGGCAGGGATGCTGGCTCATGGACTGGTCCAGCATCTTTATTAGTAGCCTGGGCCTGGGCCTGGGCCTGGGCTGTGATGTATATCACCGTGCATTGTACAGTCGACCAAGAGCTGGCCATAGCCAACCCTTGAGGAGGAGGTGGCCCTGAGTATTAGGGTTGCAGAGAAATATATGTGTGTGTTTGTGTATATATAACATTTACATATCCATGTACTTATAAATATAAAAAGATTATGTCTATATACATATGCATATATAGAGGGCAGGTCAGAAGATTGGAAATTTCCTTTACAGTCAACTGATTGGAGAAGTTAACCACATCTTTCTATTACCTTCACAGCAACACATAGATTAGTGTTTGATTAAATATCTAGATTCTGTAGTTTACCCTCATTGATTCAAAACAACCTAACCATCACACCCAGGTTTGTTGTCATGGTGTTGGGAGGTGAGGAAGCATGACACTAGGGGAGGGTGGGAGAATACTTCCAGAATTATATCCAATAAAGCACTTAGCACAGGGCCACACCCACTTTGTAAACATTGCATTTGCATGTGATGAATTCTAACCTCAGCCATTCAAGCCTCTCACAGATTACTATACCAAATTTTGTGTTCATGGCATTAAATTCTTCTTGGCCCTCCCTCATTGTATAAGCTCCAGGCCCCTCATAGCTGATCTGCTCCAGGCAGCTCTACTGCTACTTCTCTGGGACCTCCAGCCAGTCCCCTGGCATTTTCCAGTCTCAGTTTCTCCATTTGTAAATTGAAGAAGACAATTCTAGCCATCTTTTGAAATTCTTCTAAGGATAAGAGAAGAGGCTGTGCAATTCCGAACATATAAAAAAAATCTCGATGCTTTCCTGAGTTTCTGCTTCTCAAAAGTGTTCTAATATTAGTGTTTTGTTAGATTAAAAAATAACACCAACCTCTTGTACTCAATAAAATAGGTAACTTAAAGCTTGAGAATATACAATCTCCCAGCCCCCAGGGGCATAAAGAGCTATTTTCATTTTGATAACCATCTTGTCAGATGCTTCACAGTGGAAGCGTAGGCATCCTCTAGCCAGGTAGGTGGTACCTGGGGCCCCTCGTTGGCTACTGCCTGGGACCTGGCACTGTGCTGAGTCTCACACAGATTATTCAGCCTGCTTCTCACAGCAGCGAGGAGGCAAATATCACTATCCCCATTTCCCCGAAGGGGAAACTGAGGGACAGAGAGGTTAAGTTTAACTCACCGAGGTCATGTAAGCAGCAGAGCCCAGGTTCAAACCCCGCGGTGTGCTGTTCTGTTGGCTTCCGGTCTGGATGTAGAGAGGTAAATGGGACCAGCTGTTCTGGGATGGGGAGGAGAGCCTTTGCTATGGCAGCCAAGTAACCAAGTAGTAGAATTAGGTCCAGAGCACCTGCTTGAAACATGAAATCCTCTGCTGCCTCTCAGGGCTGCTTCAGATGCTGTGCTCCTGCGCCTGGGCCAGTGGACCCTGAAATCTAACATGTGCTTCACTACAGAAAGAGGCCCCCGCAGAACTGTGGTGGCCCAGAGAGGTGCCTTTTTCTCACTCACATAAGTCATTCTGTAGCGCTGGGGCCCTGGCCAGCCTTGCAAATTCTTTCCATCCTTTCCACAAGTCCTCCCCGCCCCCCCCGCCCCCCCCCCCCCAGTACACAGTTTAACATGTCCTCCTGTTTCTTTCTACACACTTGAATTTTGCCAATGTTATGGGCCATTTCCTTGTGCAAATTATTCTGGCCTCCTGGTTCACGGTGCTGTGATCTTGAGTCCCTTTCCACCCTATTTCATTCATTCATTCATCCCCAAACACACATCTGTTAAGCATTTACTATGTGCCCAGTTCTGGTCTAGGCACTGGAATTAGAAAAGGGGTAAATTCAGAGGGGAGTGAGAAAGAGTCTTAGTGATCAAGAAGTCTAAATCCATGGGGAGAAAATAATTATAAAAAATAGTCATAGTAATAATAAAGTTGTATCGCATGCCCACTAAAGGCTGGGTATGCTCTAAGTCCTTTACTTGCATTAATTTATTTAAACTTTCTAGTAATCCCAGGAGTGTTGGTGTGACTAGTATTGCCACTTTATATTAGCTTAACCATGTGAAATTGTTGTTGCGATTGATGTACGTCAAGACAGTTGTAGAATAGATGTTTAATATGGTTCAGCTTAAGAGATGCATACGGTTACATCCCCAAAGCTACTCACATAATAAGTGATGGAGTGAAGAGCTGAACCCAGGCAACTGGCTCTGGGGCCACACACCTGACCCCGCATTGTACTGAGAGGGGCAGACAGAATATTGGGGACCAGCTATCATTGTAAGAAATACTAATCTTGCTCTGTTAATTGTGATTGTTTTATTCTGATTAAAGAAGGCACATTCTAACCTGGCTGGCAGTTGCACTCTGGACCTGGGAGCTCACCTGGAAATGCAGCCCATCCTCCTCATCAGGGAGCTAGCTGCCTATTATCATGGAAATATTAACAATCTTGTTGCAGAAACCAGAGCCACAGCCCTTTGAACACCCCCGCCCTTTGCATACCCACAGGCCTTTGCAAATCTCCAGACTGCCCATTTGGCATACCTTTTGCCTACTTCCTCATGTTATCTTTGTCCTTCTACCCAATATAAGCAGCTGGCTTATGGTGGGGGCAGAGCAGATTTTTGCCGACAGTATTGGGATAAATGCTCATTTATGATTCAACCCTGTCTCTACTTCATTGGCTCAAATAGTGACAGGCAGCACAGACCCATTGATTGTCCAGTTACAGTACCGAGCAACCTGGGGATTGGGCTGTTTAGTGTTCTAAGAGAGAAATATGTGAAAAAAGAAATATGTGAAAAAGGGTCGAGGATGAGAATTCAGGGTTTAGGAGGAGGGAGAGAAAAATATTCAAGAAGTAACCAAAATAAAGGTAAAATGTTTCTCTAAATAATAATAAATAATTAATGATATTATAATAAATACTCTAAATGGATAGTTGAGGATTGGATGTTTAGAGTATAAAAAAACAAGCAAATTTGATTTGTGAGGAATAAAACTTTTATGACAGAATTTCATACTTTGTAATCTTCCTACTCGTTCTAGCCCAACCTTGCCCCATCAGTGTGTCATTAGTGCTCGCTGCCTCTATGATGTGAGAGTCATCTTGGTAGAAAAAGTCTCAAAAGTGTTTGGTGTCTAAAGTGTCTCACCCCATGTTAGAGCTGAGAAAATACAGGCTTTAAAAAAAGATATGGGTAGAGATTAGAGCAGAAAATCAAGGTTTAAACACATTCCCATAGATTTACTTTAAGTGTTTGTGTCAGAAGCCTCTTTATTGATACTTAGTGACTGTTTTCTCCAAGTAGAATATTCTCGTGTACAGGGGTGAGCAAAAGTAGGTTTACAGGTGTTTGTATGGAAAAAGATGTGCAGGTTATGATTATTACAATAGCTTTATTAACTTTGGGCTTCGGGAACACACAATGGTAAGCCTACTTTTGCTCACCCTTGTACATATAATGTTGAATCCGTTGATGATATGCATATACGCTCATTATAACATAATTAAATATGCTAATTATAGAGTCCTTTGTGTTGGCACCAGGGTCTTATAATCTGCCTTCTGGCACATTCCTGCTTTTCTGGTCTACCACAGGGACACAAAGGAATGACTGAAACTTTGTGCAAAATTTATGAGATGGTCTTATTTTTATGATAAAAGATTCACCCTCTGGTAAATTTCAAATTTTACTCAAATTAGGTTAAATCACAGCAGATGACTAAAAAACATATTGTTATTCTCTTTAAATTCAATTCTAAGCAAGTCACTGAAATTTACAAAGTCCCCAATCACTGTTTGCAATTTCCAGAACTTGAAATTAAGTGGTCAAAATGTGGGGAATCTTACCTGTCCCCCATCTCTGGGGACATTTTTGGTTGTCACGACTGTGAGAGTGGAGACTGCTAATGGAATTGGGATTCTGCAAACCATCACACAGTGAACCGGACAGCCTCCCATAACAAAGAATTAGCTCAAATGCCAGTAGGCTGAGCTTGGGAAACCCATCCTAGATCATTCATTATGTAGAAGACAACGCTGGGTTTGGTTAATGGTAATGAACGTGGCATCGTTTTAATGTATATATCAGGGCTTTCATGTTATATTGACATTGGGTCATTCTTGCCTCCCTTGCCCATTGGGCTTTCATGGGGTCCCCAACCTCAGGGTGAGTGAGTCCCTGTGTGAGACTAGAGGGTAAGGAGATGCTCTGTGGCTCATGGACTGTTGTAAGGAGGCCAAGCACATTGTCCTCCCATAGCCAACTTTTCTCACAATAATGGTGCCTGGAGTGTGTTTGCATCGGAGAGCTAGGGCCTTTGATGCTGTTGATATAAGGAGGAATGACTTGACTCTAACTTGTGTTTCTTATCTTTGTTGTGTATCTCCAATGGGAGATACTTTCTCACTGGGACCTCAAACTTGAGAGCTGCTGGGGAGACATTTTAGCATCTTCTTGAATGCTGTTACATTATACTTCTTTCTCAGGTAGGGGAGTTAATGTCAACTTTTGATACCTTCTTTTAGTTCAAATGAGATTATTTATGGCAGTTATACCTTCAAGTTTGTGATGGAAACTTGGAACAGTTGCCTGGTGTCAGGGTTGATGATGTATTTATTTTCATTGCTCTTTAGGTTGACTTTATAAGCTTACACTTATAGCATGGCACACTCTAGTACATTTGGGTAAAGCTTTCTAAGGAGGGAAAAAATGACATACATTTAATGTGTAGTTCTAAAAATGTGTTGGATAACCCAAAATAAGAAGCCTTATAAAATATATCTGTTTTTAAAATTAACTGATGTGAAGGTAATTTAAAATTGTAATGTAGCTGAATCGAGCCATTGGTATCATGGCAATGAATGTGGCATCATTCTAATGCATTGACATTATCTGAAAAATTTTAATTTTAGTCACTCCAATGATTTCAGTCACTGGTGCTGGAAATAATTTTCTAAAAACTAGATTAAAATTATATGATTCACCTTTCTGAAAGTATGGAAAGAATGATATTTTTAGGATACCATCTCAGAGCCCTCTATATATTGGACACCGTGCCAAGTTCATGGCAGAAATTGGGTGTTCAAAATGTCAATAGTTCTATGCATCTATCTGAATTTGTGAAAATACACATGGAGATCTTGTGAGTGCCTCTCATGAACTTCTAGACCTGTGTTCCTTTACTGTAGAATCAATATATAATTTGAAATGTCATGATGTGTCAAACACAGGAGCCCCAAATCATTATGATTTAATGAAAATCAAATTTGAGTGTTTTGAACAACTGCAGAATATACAGGGCTGTCGAAGTTATCAAGCAAATCATTATCTGAAAAAAGTCTTTGAAGATAGGAGGGAAAACAGATAGCTAGATGTTGACAGTGAATGCCAGGTTTTAACAGTTAGCTTTACCAAAGCCATTTATTCGCAGCAATTCTCAGTGGGGTTGATCACACTCCTGATGCTTGTGAATCCATGTTTCAGAGCTACTCTACGCATGAGAAAAATCACTCACGAGCACTCATTTTAACTCATAAGGGTTAAGTGATATAATAATGGGTTGATAGCCTCATTTTAAGAAATTTGAAAAGTGGGTATTTTGATTGAAAAATAACCAGTGGCTGTTTCAAGTTTTCTTAAGGTAGTAATCTCACATAATTGTATCATCCTCAGTGTGCTAGTGTGGATGGCAGATTGAATACAGCCCGCTCTGCTATGTTCATCGAACACATTGCTTTAATGCTGCATGTAAATCATATTTAAAAATCAATTGACTCATTTTAGATATGTTGGAAGATCTCTGTGTTAAAGAATCCATTTGGGAAAGACTTTATAGACTTATGTGTCATCTCCTAGTTTATAGTATTTAAATATGGGTTTTCTCAGACCTGTTTAAAGTGTGCCTTGCACTTAATCATTCTGACATCCTAACTTGATGTAGCCATGTGGTCATTGCACATTTTTGGAGAGGATAGGATGTAAAACTGACTATGGAGTTAATAACTGAGAGAGGGATACCATCTGCATACTGCATATGCATTTTATTTTTTCAAGGTTATGTATAAATACTTTTAAAATTATACAGATGTGCGAGATTCACAGTGAACACTAGTAATACTTTTTCTGCCCCACCCTGTCAGCTCAATTCCCACTCCCCAGGGTAAACCTCTTCCAGCTCTTAGAGCTATTTCTCCTGAGTTTTACCTCCATGTTCACAAAAAACATGCAAACATGCTTCCACTACCATTTCTTGATTGGTTTTCAGGTTTTGATGTTATCTATTGATGTTGTCCTTTGGAAAATAAGGACTTAGATCTTTCCCTAACCCCAACTAAATCAGACACCTTTCTCATTATAGGTGTAGTATAATGTTTTAAAGAACCAGTGTTTACCTTTATAATATTTTATTATGTAAGTGTGATAGGATATTATATTGTTTCATCCAGGGTGCTGCGGAACAAAAGATATAATAATACCATAGTCAGTTGCAAAACCCAAATGAGTGGCTGAGAACTAGCTGCTTGTCCATTGGTAGTGAAGGAGAATTTGCTGTGTTGGAAATATGCTGAGAGAAGTTACAGGTAAAAATGAATGGAAAGCTATCCTGAGAGTTTGGTGGGGCAAAGACTGTACTGGTGTGTCTTATGAACATACATGGGACGTGGGGCTGTGCCGGAAGCCGGTCCATCCTTGCTGCTTGACACAGTTGCTGCAGGATAGAAACATCTGCACAGCATATGTTTCAAGGGACCTGGCGTATATAGCATACTGTTCTTAATATGTTTGCTCCCCTTAGCGCTGTGTGTTTTAACCAAGGTCACCTCTCCGAGAAAGGTTGTTTCCCCAGGTAGGGATTTTTCCCTGGAGTTAGGGAGGGGATGAAACTCCTTAACTAAGTGCCAGGTGGGTAGTTAATCACTTTAACTACAAACAATCATGCTTAAGCTACATAATCTTTCCTCCCTGGAATGGAGATAAGAAACGCCCTAACCTTTGTAATAGAAATTGACAGGATTAAAATCAACTGGTATAAATACGGATGTAACAAGACAATAAACGGCAGAACCTCTCTGGAGATCCAGACCAGAACTTGGCTGGAGATCCTGGCTGGAGATCCTGGCTAGGCTGCTGATCAACTGAACACTGTCTCTGTGTCCTTCCTTCTTCGCCGACTCCATCTACGCCTTTGGGAAGTCCTGGACCTGCTGGGGTTGGACCCCGGCATCTGGCGCCTGAACAGGGACCCTTAAGTAAGTCCCCCCATACTTGGGACGGATAGGACTGCACCATAGGGTGCTGCAGACACCCCCCCCCCCCCGCCCCTATAGAGGATAAGTAGGTAAGCGGGTAGTTAGTACAGAACTTAGATTGACAGGATGGGTCATACTGAGTCTAAAGAAAAAAGACTCTGTATTAATCTTTTAACGCATATGCTTGCTAGCAGAGGAGTTAAGGTTACTCCCAGTCAGACAGAAAGTTTTATAGAAGACGTATGTCAATGGCTTCCTGAGGATGGAACTGTTAATTTAGAAACTTGGACTAAAGTAGGAGAGCAATTAAAGAACTATTACAGCTACCATGGATCTGAGAAGGTCCCGGCAGTTACCTTTTCCCTCTGGAATTCAATCTGTGACACCGTGGCACCAGAGGCAAAAACAGTTGAACTTTCTCAAAATTTAAATAGTCCCTCGGCTCCACCCAGAGAGGATACATCATTATTGTCTTCAGCTCAATCTAAAAGCAATTTAGCTATGCCTACTGATCGGGAGGAGAATAAATATCATAAACATGACCATTGGTCCTTTCCAGTCAGTAGAGAGGAGAGAGGCCCTCCCATTCAAAACAAGCACCCCAAATTAGAAAGGAAGCCTGTGGCTCCTATGAGCTCCATGTCTAAATTTCAAAGGGCGATAAGAGAAGCTGAAGCTAATGGAGATCTTGAATTCTCACTCTGCTTCCCAGTTGCATATGAGAATGAGTCTGGTGGGGACGGAAACCCCACCTGGGAGCCTATACCTTACAAAGTACTTAAAGAATTAAAATTGGCCTGCTCTGAATATGGACCTCTAGCTCCTTACACACAAACCTTGGTAGAAACCCTAGCCAGTAAATGGATGACTCCTTATGATTGGTCATAGGTTTGTAAAGCCTGTCTCTCAGGAGGCGATTACTTATTATGGAAAACTGAATATGATGATCTTGCTAAGAAAGCTGTAGCCACTACAAAAAAAATAGAAAAGGAATAACCCTAGACATGATATTAGGAGAAGGTGATTTTAACACGGCTCAGGAGCAAATGAATATGCCCACAGAGGCACTTACCAAAGTAACCAGTTGTGCAGTAAATGCCTGGAAATCCCTACCTTATACAGCAGGAAAAACAACCACCCTTTCAGAGGTTAAACAGAAGGTCGAGGAACCATATCAGGATTTCCTTTCTCGCCTCATACAGTCAGTCAAGAGAGTAATCAATAACAAAGAGGCAGCCGATATCCTAATCAAACAACTGGCTTTTGAAAATGCTAATAATACCTGTCAGGCTTTATTAAGGCCGATTCGCAGAACAGGAACTATAAATGATTTTATAAAACAGTGTGCTGATGTAAGTCCGGCATTTATACAGGGTGTAGCTATAGCTGCAGCTCTCAAAGGGGAGACATACCCTCAATATGTACAGGGTATAGGACTAGCCAGCAATAATACAGGTAATAAAAGAAATATGAACTGCTACTCTTGTGACTTATCTGGGCACTTTAGCAGAGAATGCCCAAATAAAAATAATAATACTCAGGCCAGATGGCAAGCTCCTCAACAGCCTGGAAATACATTAGGGAATAATATTAATCCTCCAAAAACCGTTTGTCCCCGATGTCAGAAAGGATTCCATTGGGCAAAGGAATGTAGATCAAAATACCATAAAAATGGTCGGCCTTTAAACTCTACAAATAGCTCCCAAGGAGGTTATATCCCATCACCTCAATTGGGAAACTTGAGAAGGGGCCAGCCCCAGGCCCCTGCAATAATAAGGGCATCAACCCTCAACCCCTCTGCAAATTTTGATCAGTCAGTGACCTCTTCAGGGCAACCCCAGGCAGTGCAGGATTGGACCTCCACTCAACCACCCATGCAATACTAACCCCAGACTCGCTAGTAGCAGCCATTCCTACAGGAGTGTCTGGGCCACTGCCTGAGGGAACTGTAGGTTTAATATTAGGACGGAGCTCCACCTCGTTACAGGGCATCTTAGTCATCCCAGGAGTTGTTGATGCAGACTACACAGGAGAAATACAGATTTTACTTTCCCCACCCACCACAACTATACAGATTCAGCCCAACCAGAGAATTGCCCAATTACTCCTGTTACCAATACATAAAATAGGGACAGCTGTTACCCAGAAAGCTAGAGGGGCCGGAGGCTTTGGATCTAGTGATGCAGCATTTTGGATACAAGAAATCCATGCTACTAGACCTACAAAAATTTTACAAATTCAGGGAAAACCAATTGAAGGTCTATTGGATACAGGAGCAGATGTTTCCTGCATAGCAGGGAAGGATTGGCCCTCTTCATGGCCCACGCACACCACCTCCACTTCCCTAGTAGGACTAGGCAAGGCATCTAATGTAAAAAAGAGTTCTCAGATTTTAACTTGGGCTGATGAAGATCAACATTCAGGAACATTCTGTCCCTATGTAATTACGACTATCACCTTTACATTATGGGGAAGAGATATCTTATCTCAAATGGGAGTTCTATTATATAGCCCCAGCGGTGTTTGATTTACTCCTGTTACAAAATATTATAAGAAAATGAGTTTAAATATTCCTCTCCTCTTCATGTTCTACAACGTACTCTATTTGTAATTAATATACTAAATGTAGATTCTGAGGGAAATTCCCCAATGTACAGGCATTGGAACCCTGATTTAACTAAACCTAAAGCCCTCGTCAAATGGAGAGACTTGCTTACAAGAGCCTGGAAGGGACCTGATGTACTTTTAACTTGGGGGAGAGGATATGCTTGTATATTTCCACAGGACGCAGACTCACCTGTGTGGATTCCAGACCGTCTAGTCCGACCTTATGTCTCACCGCCCTCCGTCTCCGCCTCACCATAGCACACCTGACCAGTGCCCATCTGCAGCAGATGTGCAGCCCTGAGCTGGAACAATCTGTCCATTGGGAGGATCACATGTGCCTCCTTTTTGTCTTTCCACATGTCCCAGCTTTGCCCCACATCTCCTTTCCTTTTTCTTTTTTTGAAAATCTAACTACTTGTTTGCTGGTTCTTTGGCCTTTCTCCTTCTTTCCTGAACACAGCCTCTTGTAGAATCTCCCTACCCTACTGTTCCAGGAAGAGCACCTCCCTTTTATGCCGTGACTAGGGATGCTTGCTATATGCCCCATACATGAAGTTGTCTTGTGCCAAGAGCCTGACATCCTGGGCTGAGAAAGCCCTGTTCCGGGACTCTCCTTTGTCCTGTATTGGCCCCTCTTACCCTTGTGTCAAGAGGGACCCTCTTCTTACAATCCAATTGCCCATAGCTGTTCCCTGAGCTCTCTATTCATGCTGAGGTTGAAGCCTCATGGTGGCTGGTACCATGGATCTGTCTCTCACCCAATAGCATGAGCTGGGCCCTCCCTGGAGAAGAAACCTGGGTTCCCCAAGATATGTGATCAATGCCGGGGCCCTGCCAGCAGGCAAGGGGATCCCAAGGCAGTTGCTGGGCATGGAGGCCAGAGGGACATAGGCTACCAAGGAGACAGAACTGAACCTCATATCACCCTACTTGGCCCAGAGATGGCTGGTAGTCAAAGACGGGTAAGACCCCACAGGGTGGGGCAACCTAAGACAGGCACAGTCGGGGGGCCAGTAGGAGAGAACTTGGGGTTCAACAGAGGTGGGGCACAGATCCTCACCCCCCCCAATGGTTCAGGGGCTTGAACACTCGCCCCTTCTGAGGAAGGTCTCCTGTCCCCATGGCTGCTTTCCGCTTCCCATGCCCAGCTCAGATCGGGACCCAGGTAAAGACAGAGACTGGCTGACAGCAGCTGCCCTCTCACTGCAACAGGACTTGTTTCCCATTTCTACCTTGGACCACAGGGAAAGGGGCAGCTGAAGGAAAGGGCTGTGTCAGGATGCTGCCTTCTTCCCTTTCTTCTCCCTCTTTTTTCTAAACACGTCCATGCCTTGTAGTTCTTTTGCTTTCTCTTCTTTTTCTCTCTACTACCCTCCATCTTCCATATCAGCTGACCCAGCTTACTCCTCCTCGGACACCGACACTACCATCAACCACGGCCCTGATGGACGCTTTGATGCAGCCCTTCAACTCGCTGAAGCTTCGGGAAGCCCGTCGCCAGTGACGCTGCCCGCTAGCCAGACCAACAAAGACAATCAAACCAACAACTTGAGAACAGCTGAAATCCCTTGACTGAAGAGGCCGGCAACCTTCTACAGGAATGGGGCTCCTTGTGCACTCCATCCACTATGTTTATAGTTATGCTCACTGTCATTGCTTGCCAGTCTTCTTCCGAGTTTTAAACGGCCCAATCTGAGAGGTGGCCACTGATTTGCATGCGCTATCATTTAAAAAATAAAAAAGGGGGAATTTTCCGGAAGCCGGTCCATCCTTGCTGCTTGACACAGTTGCTGCAGGATAGAAACATCTGCACAGCATATGTTTCAAGGGACCTGGCGTATATAGCATACTGTTCTTAATATGTTTGCTCTCCTTAGCGCTGTGTGTTTTAACCAAGGTCACCTCTCCGAGAAAGGTTGTTTCCCCAGGTAGGGATTTTTCCCTGGAGTTAGGGAGGGGATGAAACTCCTTAACTAAGTGCCAGGTGGGTAGTTAATCACTTTAACTACAAACAATCATGCTTAAGCTACATAATCTTTACTCCTTGGAATGGAGATAAGAAACACCCTAACCTTTGTAATAGAAATTGACAGGATTAAAATCAACTGGTATAAATACGGATGTAACAAGACAATAAATGGCAGAACCTCTCTGGAGATCCAGACCAGAACTTGGCTGGAGATCCTGGCTGGAGATCCTGGCTAGGCTGCTGATCAACTGAACACTGTCTCTGTGTCCTTCCTTCTTCGCCGACTCCATCTACGCCTTTGGGAAGTCCTGGACCTGCTGGGGTTGGACCCCGGCAGTGCTGGCCCTCCCCATTGTAACTCCTGCCCAAGATGACCTTGGAGTTTGGAGTGTGGAGATGGTCTGGGGATTTAATTGTGTGTGTTTTTTGTTTGTTTGTTTTTGTTTTTTTACTTTTGGCCATTCCTCTATTTTGGCTATTTTATTCATATATTTCATTGGTATATATTGCCCAAATCCAGTACATATTCTCTTGGGGGCTTCCTCCAGTGCTGACATACTTCTTCTGGTTTGCTAGTTTCATCTGCTCTCCAGCTTTCAAAATTTAATTGTTTTTATCTTCTTCTTTGTCTTTTATTTGTCTTAAAACTGTTTTTTCTGCTGTTATGATTTGTGGGGATTTGAGTCAGAGTGGTGGTAAACATGTGTTCAATGTGCAGTATTTAGTTGGAATCTCAAAATTTATTTGAACATAAATAAGGGTGTATGATGATATTATCTGTCCAGAGAGTAAGAAGGCAAATCATTATTTACCACATATTCCATGTGCTGAATTCTTCACCAATTCAAAAGAAAAAGGGCTTTGCCCAATGGCAAAGTACTCCCTCCCTCAAAGATTAAAAAAATACAAAGGAAAACTAAAAGAATCAATTCTTGGCTTTTGTGCTTTCAGGACCCAAGTACCGAAAATTTAAAGATAAATTCAGGGACATTTTGAAGGTCACTTTGTCTATACTTCATTTTTGCCCTAAAATCTCAATTTAGACCCTAACTCTGTGTCAGATGAGAGTCCACTATAATCAATCATTCTACTCCACTTTACAGAACCAAAATATTGAAAGTATTCTTGTTCTTTTGTCTGTATGGCTTTATGGAAAAAGTTGAGTCTTGTAAACTCATACAACCTTGTTGGGTTCAAGTTCTAGTTGTGACATAATGGAAATATTACTTAACTTTTCCTCATATTTGCTTTTCTTCCCTCCAGAGTGATTATAGTTATAAGCTACTTAATAGGTTTATTTTAAGAGTTAATATTAGACACTACTTTAAGCACTATGAAGTACTGTGTACATAGTAGATGCTTAAGAGATTAATTTATTGGACCCACAGCTGAAAATTCACTTATTTTTTTCATGGATCAGGTATCTCATTATTTTTAGGATTTTGTTTTAGGCCCAAGAATATTAGCTCACATTTATTGAGCCCTTATCACATTACATTGTACTAAGTTCTTTATATGTATTGGCTTATTTAATTCTCAGAAACACTGTGAGTTAGCTACTATTGTCATTTGTGTTTTGTAGATAGGTAAAATAGGGACCAGATAGGTTAATTGACTTACTTCTCAGGGTCACAGAGCTGTTAATTGGTAAAGCTGGAATTTGAACCCAGAGTAATAATATTCCCAGCCTGGTTTAGAAGAAAGGATGAATTCTCCCTTTTATTACTTGACCTTCTGGAAAATTCATAATTGCTTCTCATATCAGCTTACTGGAAAAATCATAGGAAAATTATTTTAGGAAGAATATGAAATATGATATTTATATGTTGCATTCCTTTAGTCAACAATATCTGTTCAGCCACACTTTAAAAGGATCATTCACATGATCAAGTGGGATTTATCCCTGGGACAAAAGGATGGTTCAATATACACAAATCAATAAATGTGGTACATATCACATTAACAAAATGGAGAATAAAAATCATCTCATCTCATAGGTGCAGAAAAAGTATTTGACAAAATTCAACATTATTTTATGGTTAAAAACTCTTGACAAATTAGGTATAGAAGGAATTTGCCTCAACATAACATAGGCCATATATGACAAGCCCGCACCTAGCATTGCACTCACTGGTGCAAAGCTGAAAGCTTCTCTTATAGGGCCAGGAAGAGGACAGGGGTTGCCTGCTCTCACACTTTTATTTAGCATGGTACAGGAAGTCCTAGCCCGAGCAGTTAGGCAAGAAAAAGAAATAAAAGGCATCCAAAAGGGAAAACAGGGTGGAGGTTTCTCAAAAATTAAAAAGAGAATTACCATGTGACTCAGCAATCCCATCTCTGAGTAGATATTCAAAGGAGATAAAATCACTGCCTTACGGAATTATCTGTATTCCCATATCCATAAAGCATTGCTCACACTTGTCAAGATATGGAAACAGCATAAATGCCCATCAGTAGATGAGTAGATAAAGAAAATACAGCGGTGGGCAAGAGTAGGTTTATAGTTGTGAGTACGTGAAGCACAGAGTTTCTTCTTGTATTATTTATTCTTGTATTATTTTTCATAGGAATAACTGTCAACCTACTTTTGCCCACCACTGTATATTCTACATAAACACAATGGAATAGTACTCAGTTTCATAAAAAAAAGAAAAGAAATCCTGTTGTTTTCGACAACATGGGTGAGTCTGGAAGATATTATGCTAAGTGAAGTAAACTAGACCCAGAAAGACAAATACAGCATGATCTCACTCACATGTAGAATTGTAGTGGGAGTAAAAGCCAAGCTCATAGTAACAAAGAGAATATAATGGTAGTTACCAGAGTCCTGGGCCTGGGGGCAGCGGGGAGATTAATAAAAAAAAAAAAAAAGGAAAGTAGATTGATGGTTGTCAGTGGCTGAGGGAGGGGGATCATGGGCAGTTATTGTTTAATGGGTACAGAATTTCAGTTTTGTAAGATGAAAGGGGATCTGGAGATGGATGGTGGTGGTGATGTTGTACAGCAGTATGAATGTACTTAATACCACTGAACTGGACACTTAAAAATGGTTAAGATAGTAAATTATAGGGGAAAGAAAAGAAGAAAATCCACAAAACAGTGGGTGAAGAGGTGGGCACACGTGTCTGTTGCCATGAGAATGAGAGGAAGGCAGTCTCTAGATGTGTACTACATAATATACAAAAAGTCTTTGAACTGTCTTAAAGAGACCATACCCAGCCAATGGCACTCTATATTTGCCTCCCAAATAGAATTTGGGCCTTTCTATTTTTAGGTGCTGTTCATGTGACAACCCCCTTCCCCCCCACCGCCCCCGCAATTTTTTTGTTCTTTTTTCCTTCTATAGAGCTGCCAGAACTTTTAACCTTATTTCAAGCCCACCTCTATCTGCCAAGTTCATGGTGGCATCTATCTACTTGTCCCTTTGAATTCATACCTTTTCATCATACAGTCCTTAAGTTATGTAATGTACTATCGATGACCCCTTACATTTTGCTGTTTTGTCCATTTAGCTTTTGAAGGCAAGGTGTCTGATTACCCTAATTAGGCTGTAGATTCTTCCTCTATTACTTTGCAAAGACCAAAGCAAAAATGAAAGCACATAGTGGGTACTCAATTTATGGTGGTTAATTCCATCTTTTCAGGAGTATCTAATTAAAACTGGAATTTATACACAAAGAATAACTTTAATCTATGGCATGCCTCCGAAGTGCTTTAGAAGGGGAAAGTGGGGGAGAATATTCCTTTTTTGCCTAGCTCAGACTTTGTTTTAGGCCATCTACTTTAATGACCTCGTCCTCCTCAATACCTGTGCAACCTCATTGCACGGAGGATAGTTAATAAACAGTAGTTTTTGTCCCATTCCAAGCTGCTGTTAGGTTTGTGTTAAGGACTAGACAGTTGCTATGCTTGTCCACTGTGCTATTTTGTTCCTGCCTATTTCTGAAGTATTTGCAGTTGTCGAATTTTACTTTCTCTGGAGTCAAGTGACTACTCTACATGGACAGACAAGGAAATAAAAGAATTTAATGTAAACACTGCAGTTTTTCCAAAGAAGTCAAGTTCTTTTGAGAAAGGGGAGATAACGATGGAGGTTGCTGCTCCGTGTGAAAAGGTGAGATGCTAAAAAACAGTGAAGCCAGCAACAGCCGCCCTGTTTGTTCAGTGTTGGGTGAATGAAAGTACTATTTGTACTTAGGAAGATAGAATCTGAAATGGTCATATTCCAGCTTCATAACATGCTTGAGAGTGTGGCTCCATTTTTTTGGTCTTTTTTTTTCTTCATCTTTGATGTCCAGCTGGTATTTTGAGACAGAAGTATGATTATGGAATTGGATTTGAAGAGCAGCACTAAATCATTCTCACTTGGTACTTGACCTTCATCCTAAACAGAATAGATTTCATGGAAGAAATCAGGTTGGGGAAGATATAATTTAATTCTGCCATGGGTCAAGCAGAAAGGTTAAGTCCTTCAACTTCCTCGTTCTATGATACTGCTTGGTATGGTTCTGAAAAAGCAATTTTCTAATACTAGAATCATTTTGCCCCCATCCCATGTTTTTTTTATTGAATTACTGTAATACATAAACACATTGAAAATAAGTTTTTCTTGCTAGTATTTATTCCTGTATCTTTTAGGAAGTGATCCATTTTACTTTTTTGTGAATTAAATTTAAAAATTATACTGATTCTATATTGACATGCCAGGAGGAAAACTACTTAGTATTTCAAAAACATGAGGCTGAAATTTTATTGTTTGTGTAAAAACGTTATTGGAATTAGATGTATTTGTTTTCTTTCCCCTCTGCACCCCAAGATGACAATGAGAGTTATTGGGAGGTTTCTTCCATGTGATTCCTAGGGTTTTACATAACCTTGCGAAGGACTTTTTAAAAAATATATATATTTTATTGATTTTTTACAGAGAGCAAGGGAGAGGGATAGAGAGTTAGAAACATCCATCAGCTGCCTCCTACACACCTCCTACTGGGGATGTGCCTGCAACCAAGGTACATGCCCTTGACCGGAATTGAACCTGGGACCTTTCAGTCCTCAGGTCAGTGCTCTATCCACTGAGCCAAACTGGTTAGGGCTGCAAAAGACTTTTTAACTAAGGAAACATCAGCTCCTCTTTTTTGTCAAAATCTCCCTTCAGGAAATTCTCCATTCACTGAACTCAGATTTACCCTGTCTAGAATATGGTGTTAATGGCTATTTTCCTCTCTTGAAGGAGAAATCTTGTCTCTGGTGTTAGGACTTAGTAGCTATTAACTGAAAATACTAACCTCCTAAATACTCTTGCTGTGGTTGGTTTCTTTGCAGTCATAGTCTGGTCCACACATTCTTCTCATTTTTAAAATTAGAAATTGTAACCATTTCCCTAGGTGTCATAGGCAACTCTTCTTACTTTAGCTTCTTTTACCTCCTATCTCCTGACATGTTCAAAACAGAGTGCTCCAAAATAAGAACACTGGCTTGTCATCGTCTCCTTCCCTCCAAGCAGTACCTTCCATGTGCATGTCAACATGGTGTTGACCTCTTATAGCTCCTGGTAACCCTTTTTCCTGACTCTGGCCTTCAACTTTGCGCCAAATAGCAAGTTAGGATTTCAGCTGTCATTTTCTACCCACCCAACTCTTTGTTCAAAGTGATTCTTAGTTAACATTCTCCCATCTTTCTTGTCTTTGCTTGGAATGTTCTAATAAAGAATTCCTTCAAATGTGACCTGATTTACTTGGTGGGTGGTCTCATTTTGGAGGAGATGGTAAGCATGGAGCGATGCCACCTTTCTATAAAATGGCAGATTATCTATTGGGCTGTTTGCCTGTGGACAGAGTGAATATGATGGTTTGCACACACTTGGGAGTGCTTAACACCATACGGGCAGACCATACGGATTCCAGACCACCACTATAAAGAAAGTATTGTAATAAAACAAGTTGTTATCCTTTGGTCATGGAGGGTCTTGCCTTCAATTTGTAAAAAAAAAAGTGCAAGAGTATCTCTGAAGCGCAATACAGCGAAGCACAACGAAATGAGGTATGTCTGTAATTGTATCAATTTTATGGAAGACTCGGGGTCACAAAAAGTCAGCAAGACTTGAGCTGATTCTAATATATGGCTTTCTTATAACAAAATAATGATAAAATAACTGTCTCTAGCATTCCTGTGGCATGCAACTACAGATAGAAGTTCTAAAGGGGACCAATCAAGGCAGATATGAAAGGCTCAGTTCTCTATCCGGGATTGCACCATAGGTCTCCTGACTCAGGTAAAGCTCAGAGGCCCATGCAAGGCCCAGCAATCTCAACATACCACACAGTAACTCGGTTTTTGCAGGCAGGGACTTGATTCTCTCCCCTTTGGCACCTGGCACAATGCTTTGCACTTGGTAGGTATTCTTAATTTGTCAAATGAAATAATGATTTCAGAGAGAGTGACAGTAAGTGTACCACAATATGTACTTTACAGAGCACATGGGGTAGCATGATTCACAGTCTGGTTGGGACTAAAAGGCATCTCTCTACTTGCCTTCTGACCATCATTCCATTGTGTCATACCACTATGACAGACTGGTCTCCTCCCCACCTGTAGACTCTGACTTCTCTCCAAGGTTTCTCCAGAGAAGATAGTCTGGTTTGCAAAACCTTAAACATCAGGTACTGACTTCAAGCTGGCTGCTGCCCCATAGTGGTAGGCTAAGTAGTATCTTTATTCCTTCTTGAAGAAGCAAACCATTCAAAAAATTGTATAGGTATTGTCTCCTCCCCTCTTCTCCATTCTCTTGACTTGTGTCACCTTAAGAAGCAACTGGTGACATTATGAGGAAAGGTGTAGGGGGAACTTTCATTATCATGAGAAGTGTATGGATTCAATTATTTTTTTAATCTTGCGGCCCCTCGGGCTTCTTGTGTCCTATCCTTCTCCCATTAGCTGCTAAAAGCCCTAGATGGTGCAGCCACTCTTGACATCTAGTCATCAAGGAATAATCTTTCATTTGTCTCAGACATTACTGAGTATCTATAATAATAAAAGCATAGTATGCTAATTAGACCGAATGTCCTTCCGGACGACCTTCTGTATGAAGCCGGGGCTGTGAGGGCCGAGGCAAGCTGCTGCGGCTGCAAGTTCGTGCATCAGGCCTCTAGTCTGTTATAAGCCAGGTACTAGTCTAGGTACTGTTGATAGAACAGTGAAAAAAATGGGCAAAAATCTTTACCCTGACAAAGATTGTATTTTAGAAAGAAGAGACAAATACATAAGTGAAAATGATAGTATGTCAGGTGGCAGTGCCATGGAGAGAGTAAAGCAGGGAAAGGGAATTGCTCAGAGAAAAGGGCTAATGACTTTAAACAGTGAGGTCAGGGAAGGGTGCCTGGACAGTGACACTTGGACAAGGATCTGAAGTCGGTGAGGAAGCAGGCTGTGGAAGCTGGAGAAGATATTAGAACTCGCTTTTGACCTGCCCAGATCTAATATCCTGTGACGCATTGGCCCAAAGGGGAACTTTCAGGAATGTTATTATACTGGAATTGCAGGGTATCTTGCAATAGGAAAAGAGCCAAGACAGATGCCATCGGTAGAGGAGGGTGTTTGAGACAGTGCAGTGCTGGGCCTTATGAAGGGGGCGTGTGCTGCACCTCCATGGTCCCCACTCAGAGTTGATCACTTAACTCCTGGACCTCTGTAGGCATTTGATTTATAATATCCATTATTTTGAAGAATAATATATGGGTGGAATCCAAGTAATGTTTCCAGGTCTCTGCTCCTTTATCTGGAATGCAGACCAGTTAGTTCCCCATCCTTTTGCTCTTCCCTTACTCTTAGGCTGATCTCTCACCTGGGGCTGGTGTGGCTCAGTTGTGTAGGCATTGTCCGTGCACCAAAAATGTTGCCAGTTTGATTCCTGGTCGGGGCACATGTTCGGGCTGCACGCTTAATCTCTGGTCGGGGGTTGTGCAGGAGGCAGCCTACCCGTGTTTTGCTCTCGCATCAATGTTTCTCCCTCTCTTTTGCTCTCCCTCTCTCTAAAAAAGTCAATTAAAAAGTCTTAAAAAAAAAAAAAAAAGAAGAATGTTTGAGCTCTCCCAGGAGGAATGGAAGTTCAGGGTGACATGGGACAGAGCTGATGTGATCCCCTATGGACAGCCACATGTGGACCGAGACCAAGAAGTGTGTGTGAAATGGAAATGGAGTGTGGACACTCTTAAGAGTTAACCCTATCAACTGCCAGAGAGAGGACAGAAAACGCTACGCACCAAATGAGTTCATTGAATTGGGTGGGAATTCCGAAGGCCAAAGGACCTCGACAATAAGCACAACAAATGCGAGGAATGAAACCACAAGAAAAATATGACCCTGGAAGACTGGGGGAAAGGGTGAGAACAGGGCTTGATGCCTGGCACGGCATTTCCCATCGCAGCGAGTCGGTGGCGTGTGTTCTCCCGCATGGAAGCTGAGCGGTAACAGAGATGGCTCTCACATCAGCGAGCGCTCCTTCGATGGAGCCCAGATCTGTGCGAAATCTATTTCTGAGAGGCGTCTCCGTCGTGCTCTGTTGAAACTCAGCCTCCAGGAAACTCAGATGGGAATTTTGAGGGGAGAGGAAGGGCTTCCAGGGAGGTGGTTTGAAATCCTTTGAGCTGCGTATAAGCAGCGTGAACTTTCCATGTACATTGACTGTACATTAAGCGCACTTTAAATAGGAAAGGCCTCAAAGGCACTAGTCTATTATGAGCATAAACAGCAATTTAAAGTGATATTTTCCCAGAGAAAAGAATCCAAAGGAATAAAGATGCCAGAACTGGGTCTTGGGCGCCCCCCACGGCCCCCGCCCTGTTCATTTGTGAGAAAATGTGCTTTTGATTGATATCTACCCAAGACTGTTCAGCATGGCATATTTTTGATGGTTAATGAATGTTCAGAATAGTAATTGAAAACATTTGGGGTGGTGCCTCCAGGCACTTTTCCCAATACCTCCTTTATTCGTTCCAATATCTGGAACACAAAGACTGAGAATGGAAATAATTGCTCTCCTTTGCTTGCTTTCTCAGGAGTCTGAGTGCTCATATTCTGTGTCCCTGCAATACCTTCTATGCTCACGAATTCTTCACTTTCATTTTTAGTAACAGGGCCAGGCCTTTTTCTGTGAAAAGGAAGAAGACTATGCCATCCTGCAGAAGAAGGGACCCGCGATGTGTCCAGTGTACCTCCTTCTGCATCTTTTTTCTTGGGAGTTCTCCCACCACAGGGAGATGTTTATAGAGACGCGGGGTTGCTCTCGAGAAAAAAACATTTGGTTTCTAATTCAGGTCGATGCACTGAAATGAAAAGGTGTTTCGCCACATTTGCACGTGCTTTTCTCTTTCCTGTTTATATTTGAGTTTTGCAGTCACACATTTTGCGTTGTTGGCTTTTGGTCACAAGACACCACACCAATGAGATGCTACTGAGGACTATCAGATCATAACGACTTAATAGCATCTTGGTAATGCGTCCAGTTTCTAGCTACTCATATTTGTATACAGTGTAATTTCGTATGTAACTTGGAAAAATAAACATAAGAAACAGCACCATTAAACAACAGACCATGAATTTCAGACTTCATTTACACAGCAGTAATGCTCTACTGTTAAATAAACATGGAAGAGCTTTCCATTATACTCTGTCGTGGTTGAAAATATTGGTCATGTAATAACCTAGTCAGTTAATATATTTGTTTTAAATTAGATCACGACATTTAATAAAAAGAAATGTGGGACAGGAATAAAAGGGTCAGAATGCATCATTGCTTAGCACCAAGATATGTTACCTCTTTAAGATGTCACAATAGTATTTCAGATACTGCACAGTATTTTATGGACTTAGATACTACACAGCATGGCATTTGAAAGTATGTTAGAATCCTTAAAGACTTCAGAGCCTTTTTTTTTAACTGTGGTTTTTGTTTTATTATCAGGTATCCTGAAGAATTGTGAATATGAATAGTAATAAGCTGCCATTTTTGGAGGTATACCATTTAAGGAGTATGCTAGTGGTTTTACATATATTATATATGATCCTCACAGTAATAATACTATTTCCATTTTACAGATTAGAAGACCGAGGCAGAGAATTTAGGTAACTTACCCAAGAGCATATAACTCACAGTGATAGAAAGGGACTTTAAATTTAAAGACAGATATAAGTCCATCTGTCTTTAAATTTAAGACCCTTTCTTAAAAAAAAAAAAAAATACATTTTTTTTTTTTATTTCAAAGAGGAAGGGAAAGGGTAAAAGAGAAACATTAATGATGAGAATTATTGATTGGCTGCCTCCTGGGTCTTGGGCGCCCCCCACCCTGTTTTTTTTAATTTTTTTTATTTATTTTATTTTATTTTTTAATTAAATCTTTATTGTTCAGATTATTACATTTGTTCCTCTTTTTTCCCCCCATAACTCCCCTCCTCCCAGTTCCCGCCCCACCCTCCACCCTCACTCCCCACCCACTGTCCTCATCCATAGGTGCACGATTTTTGTCCAGTCTCTTCCCGAATCTCCCACACCCCTTCCACCCCCCCCCCCAAGAATAGTCAGTCCATTCCCTTTCTATGTCCCTGATTCTATTATAATCACCAGTTCATTCTGTTCATCAGATTATTTATTCACTTGATTCTTAGATTCACTTGTTGATAGATGCATATTTTTTGTTCATAATTTGTATCTTTACCTTCTTCTTCCTCTTCCTCTTCTTAAAGGATACCTTTCAGCATTTCATATAATCCTGGTTTGGTGGTGATGAACTCCTTTAGCTTTTCCTTATCTGTGAAGCTCTTTATCTGACCTTCAGTTCTGAATGGTAGCTTTGCTGGATAAAGTAATCTTGGTTGTATGTTCTTGGTATTCATCACTTTGAATATTTCTTGCCACTCCCTTCTGGCCTGCAAAGTTTCTGTTGAGAAATCAGCTGACAGTCCTATGGGTATTCCCTTGTAGGTAACTGAGTTTCTTTCTCTTGCTGCTTTTAAGATTCTCTCTTTGTCTTTTGCTCTTGGCATTTTAATTATGATGTGTCTTGGTGTGGTCCTCTTTGGATTCCTTTTGTTTGGGGTTCTCCGCGCTTCTTGGACCTGTAAGTCCATTTCTTTCACCAGGTGGGGGAAGTTTTCTGTCATTATTTCTTCAAATAGGTTTTCAATATCTTGCTCTCTCTCATCTTCTGGCACCCCTATAATTCTGATGTTGGTACGCTTGAAGCTGTCCCAGAGGCTCCTTACACTATCCTCGTATTTTCGGATTCTTTTTTCATTCCGCCCCTCTGGTTGGGTGTTTTTTGCTTCCTCGCATTTCAAATCATTGACTTGATTCTTGCGCTCCTCTGGTCTGCTGTCGGGAGTCTGTATAATATTCGTTATTTCAGTCCGTGTATGCTTAATTTCTAGTTGGTTCCCCATCATAACATCGAGGGTCTCATTAGTTTTCTTGTAGATCTCATTATGTTTATCGGCGGCTTCTAAACAGTTCTTGAGAGACCTTAAAAGTGTGGTTCTGAACTCTATATCTTCCATTGACAATTTTGTCCTGTTTCTTTGTCTCCGCATTTTTTATGCTTTCTTGGTGCACCCCCTAGTGGTCTTTGTGCACAGTCTTGTAGTTAAGCCTTGATTGTTGTAGCTAATACTAGGGAGGGTTTGACCTCCAGGCCAAGTGGCTGTGGGAATCCTGTTTTTTTTATTGATTAAGTTATTACATATGCCTCTTGCACGCCCCACACTGGGGATCGAGCTTGCAACCTGGGCATATTCCCTGACCAGGAATCCAACTGCGACCTCCTGATTGATAGGTCACCACTCAACCACTGAACCATGCCAGCCAGGTGATTTTAAGACCCTTTTCACTCCACCAGTTATACCAGAATCTCAAAGTATGAGGCCCAGGTGTTAATATTCTTTAGAAGATTACCTTGGAGATTCTAACATAGAGCTATAGCTGGAAAAGGCTACACTCACACCATTATGTCTTTCATGAGAGCAAGTAAAGAAACCTTCTTTGATACTTGGTTTATTTGTGGGGATGAAGAGATCAGTGCAGAGTTGGGAATAGAAGGATTCGTCATTCTCCATTATCTTCAGGTGTGAAGTTCCTCCGTTCCTTGCAAGGAGAAGAAGGAATATGTTATGTATGCAAACACATGTGTGAATGTGGGACACTTGCCATGTGTCCTTAAGCATGGAAAACTATTTAATATAGTAGATATGTAGATGGAATATTTATATGGAAAAAAAATTTGGAAGATGTTGTGTTAAGCTATGTGCCCACTGATAACAGGGACCAAAGAAAAAGAATTGAAATGTTATGAATACAGAATAAAATGTTGAATAGGAGTGTGTGTGTGTGTGTGTGTGAGAGAGAGAGAGAGAGAGAGAGAGAGAGAGAGAGAGAGAGAGAGAGAGAGATCTCTTTGGGTTCATTATTAGTCTAAAAAATTACTTAAGAGCAAAAGTCACTGGATTTGACAATTGAATGTTTACTTGCTCTCTCCTTAAGCAGAGGTGGTAGAAAACCATTTGGGGGGGTGGGGGGATTGTTAGTGGTAGGGATAAAGAAGTACTTAACTGTTCTTATTTCACATCCTTGATATTGGAAGTTTAGGTCAAATCTTATTGTCCCAGAACCTGGTCTGTGTTGAACATGTCATAGATTTTTGATTTATTTATTTATAATTTTTTTATTGATTAAGTTATTACATATGTGTCCTTATCCCTACGTTATCCCCATCTCCCGCACTCATGCCCTCACCCTGCTGTTGTCTGTCTCCATTGGTTAGGCCTATATGCTTGCATATAAGTCCTTTGGTTGATCTCTACCCCTTACCCGCACCCTCCCCTACCTTCCCTCTGAGGTTTGACGGTCTGATCGATGTCATAGATTCTTAATAAAAGTGATTTACCAGAATGTAGTTTCTCTTCTTTGCTCAATGTGGTTTTCATAGTAGTGGGAAATTCCTTCCCACTTTTCTCTGCTGCCCAGTGGGTGAACCTCTAAAATAATTCCATTCATATCTTTGTGTAATGTTCAACTTGGCTCCCCCACTCCATACCCTGCTTACAAATCAGCCCTCCCCCCAAATTTATGGCTTTGGGACACATGGTTCTTTGCAGATTTGGGGGAAATTAGCTATCCAACTGCAATGGAATACGACCTCATCTCAAATGTCAGTAATCCACCAGCATAGTGTGCTTGGAGCTGTTTAACTTTGTTATAATGTTAATTTATTTGTATTTTCAAGGTAGGCTAGTGCTGCAAGTCACTACGGAGGCTAATAGAATTGAACATTATCATTATCCTTATTATCATCAATTGTTGGTTGCAAGGAGGTTCTAAAACTTCTAGTTTTTCTGGTTCATATTCTGTTTTACAACGGGAAAAGATTACTACTAATAGTTAACTTGACCTTTCAAAAAGTTTCCAAAAAATAGACACATACGGATTTTACTGGATGGACAGGATTTGTCCTCTGTCTTGGAGTTCTGCAAAGTCTAGATAAGTACATGGTCATTAGCAGGGCTGAAGTTAGAGATGTAGTTAATCAAGAGAGGTGTTAGCCTCGGGCATTCCAAGCCAATTTTAGGTCCCTCCACTTTCTGAATTAGATCATTCTTTGATTCTGTTACTTGCAGGGTGAATGGACATTTCAGGGAAGTCAGTGGTTCCACGTGGCCCCTTATTCACCATCAAGAACACTGCTCACAAAGTATTGGGGTAATTCTCCAAATTCTCCCAGCTTTCTCCCCTAACATGGGTCTTCTCAGTAATTCCACAGGCCCAGGGACCTGAAGTTAGTGTGTTTCCTCAGTGACAGGGGACAGGAAAAGACAGAAGGGAGTCTCACATCCAGGACTCTAGGTAGTTAATCAATCTCTTCAGCAAGAAAAAGGGACATCTTGGACCTTTTATAATGTTTTTGGTGTCCAAGGTATAGGTTCTTAAAAATAATTTTAACCCCTTCCTAATCTAGTTGTGACTTTGACCCATGATGTCTTTGGATGACTTTCTTTGGGATACGAAAGAGAAATGTCTACTCTAATCTATTTAAGGAGAAATAAAGACAACGCAGATAGGATTCCCATACAAGGGAATTTCCAGCAGGGTATTTGCAAATGTTATTTCTTCTTTCTCAAAGAAAGCACACAGATATCTTTTGAGAAAGGCACCTTGGCCTTTGGCCTTCCTTGCTTAGAATAATGGTTATAACATTATTCTCTCCCATGTTCCCATAGGAAGGAAAACACAATACAAATATAATAGTACTGGGATTTCAAGCCCCTTGGGCACCAGAGGAAAGTGTCATTTGTAGATGAGCTTACCCTTGGAAGAGGAAAAGCTAGTATGATGTGGTGGGGGATGAATAGATCAGGACAGGAAGAAGCAGACCAGATGAAGCAGCCAGGGTCTGAAAGACCCACTGGGATTGTCCCCAAGGCACTGTTTTATACTTTGAGACTCTTTGCTCTCCCCTTCCAGTGTTTCACATTCTCTCGTAGGCATAGAATCCCAAGAAAGGTCATCTGAAACACAACTTAAAGGAGATGCAAGATCCATGCAACGCCTTTGAGGTCCCTGTGTCTGCTTTGCATTGGCTTTTCTGTTTGCCTTCCATTTGGCCTGTTTGACTCCCTTTATATTCTGGTCATGTAGAGAAATGCATATTTTTGGAGTGGGCCTGTTCTATCTATTTTTTTCGGGAGGGCATGCCATTTGGAAAAGTTTTACTTAGTAATAAGGAAGGAAAAAAAGACGACTTTGTGTTTGAAGTAGTAGCCTTGTTTCAATGACATATTAAAGATGGATGTTCACCATCGTGCATCTTTCCAGGCTAAGAATTCAGCATATCTTGAAAAGATGAATGGATCGGAGAGGCTGGTTAATACATTATCTTTGTTTTGCTGCTGGCTAGCAAGGGAGAAATGTTACGACGGTCAATAGGTTGTCCTGCTCTTGTTTTTATGTTCATGTAAAGTATCCAATATGCTGAGCACTAAAAATTTCCTGTGGTACTTTACTTCCTGGCGGAAACTAAAAATAGAATGGAAAGAATGAATGAAACATGACCTAGCATTTTCTAACCCCTTCCCCGCATTTCTGAGTAAATTAGAAATCTCTTTTCTGCTGCCCTAAGACATAAAGCTTCCTCATGCATTGTTTCTTGTCCTTAGCTGGGGCTTTCAGGGTGGGGTGGGGGAGGGGCTTGAAATAGTGTGCTTCTGTAGCTTTTTCTCAGAGGCCACGTGGGGTATAAGCTTAGAGGCTTGTAGACAGAACTGATTTGCATGAGGGAATTCTTTCCTGAGTACAGGACTTTGAATTATGATCTTTTATATCTGATCAGCTTGAAAGGGCAGAGGCCTTCGAGCCAGTCTGTCTTCTGCGTGGAGAAGGTGAGGAGAAATGAGTTGTGGGCAGGTTGGAACCAGTGATGATAAGGTGATCATTTGACCATCACGCTTTCCAAATAATATTCAGTCTTAGGAAAACATTTTAGAAAATATTTTAGATAAAAAATGTTAGGAGCGTATTTAAACATTTATTTCATCTCTATGCATAAGGCATACTACAGATACAAATGAGGAAGGACTATATATCATTAGGTGTACTCTTTTGAAAGTAGCACTAAAACCAACTCCAGTTGGCTTAGACAACAAAGAGGATAGATCAGTTGTGTAAATGTCTAAGGCCGAAGGTCAGGCAGACTTCTAGTGATATTTGAACCAGAGGCCATGGTGTCACTAGGACTCTGAGTTTATTGTTGGTGAATCCCTTGACCACCCTCCCTGGTGTTTTGGTATCATCCAGAGTTTGACTTCCCTCATGATGGCAAATGACGCCAACAGTTGAAGGCCTCCTGTCCACACATTGCCTGTCCAGATAAGATGAATATGCCCTTGTTCCTTCATCAAAAAAGGCCTGGGGGTCATTCTGATCAGTCCACATGGCTGGCTTAGACGAGATCACCTGCTAACCCGTGGAGGGGAGGAAAGAGTTGGCATTCCCAGAATCACACAGGGTCTCAAATTTTAATGGGAACTGTCCAAAGGCCTAAATGGGTACTTTGGATGCATCCGAGTGTCTGTTGTGGTATCGTGATGAAGAAACTTGGGAGCTTCATAAGCCAAGGAAAAAGGCTTCAAGTCCACTTCCTACCCATCGGTTTGTGTTTGGGCTTATTTCTGATGATTGTTGACACATCATTATCTATTCAGTTCTTCAAGATACCCAGAGAAGCCAAATCCTCCAACTTAACTCTAGCGTGCAGTATGGTATTTCCTAGCCAATTATTCCTTCTCATCCTCTCTCTTTCTCAACTTAACACTTGGTGCAGTTTAGTCCCATTGTTTCTTATTTTATAGTCACTGGCTAGAAAGAACAGCTGGCCTAGTCATTCTGTATGATAGCCCTAAATCGGTTTTCAGTGTTTTACTATCACTTTTATAGCTTTGCCTCCTCATGTCACGGTAGGGTATATGCCTCTGTTTTCTGTGGTTTCTAGCTTACTGGTTTGAAGCAAGTTTAACTGGCTTATCTGAGGTCATCGTCTGAGTTACAGGAGAGACGTACTATTAATGACCTCAGCTCTCAAGTTGTAAGAGTTGGCAAACTGCAGCCCCTGCGCCAAATCCAGCCTTCATCATTTTATAAATAAAGTTTTATTGAAACAAAACCACATTTATTCATTTATATATTAGCTATGGTTGCTTTTCCTACTATGATTGCAGAGGTGAGTCATTGTGGCAGATGCAATTTGGCCTGGCAAATCTAAAAGACTTACTATCTGGCCCTTTACAGAGAAAATTGGATTGAATGAGCCACATTCTTCACCTTAAAAACTATGAGAGATTTTACAGCTAGATAGTACACTCTTCCAAAGCCTGTCTGGGTCTTTAAAAGTGATCAAAGATTGTTGGAGGTAGAAACAATCTGAAGCGATTCCTGTAGTCCTAATCTTTCATCCCACAGTTGAGAGACTGAGTTTCAGACATGACACATGACTTACACAAGGCTCCACAGATATTAGAGGTAGACCAGCATGCCCCTCACTTCCTACGCCCAGGCTTCTGTACTGGGAGGGTGCCTAAACTTACCGCTACCAAGAGGGGGGTGAGGTCTAAAATATTTTGAGGAGAGTGAGTATTGAAAGGAGCAATGAAGCTCTACCATTTATCCAATTGGGAAAGTTATTTAAACTATCTGAACTCAATTTCTTCACCTATAGAATGAAAGTAATAGTGCATGCCCCCTTCTCCCCCCTCCCCACCCCCCCGGACTTATGCTATGAGTGAGACATCCAGTATAAACAAAGCATGCAGGAATAGCTCAATAAATCTTTGTTGCAGCCATCATCATCATCATCATCATCATCATCATCATCACCATCACCATCATCATCGTCAGGCTACTTTGCTTCTCTCATGCTTGTCTTAGAGGAAAAGGGGTCACCTTACTCTCCAAGGCTATCTACTTCAATTGGAAACTGTTATTTTCTCTCATGGTTCCTCATAGGTCTTATTCTGTCAATTACCGCATCTTTACCATATATTCTATTGTTCCTTTCCACTGTTAGTCAAATTATTAGCAAAATTCTCAAATCTTAAATGTTATAATAAAGATGTCTTATCACCTATTTTATCTTGATAGTGGTGCCTTCCTTTCATTGAGCCAGCTGTTCATGTCTCACTGTCTTTACTCCTTTAAGTTTCATTCTAAATTCAACTCTTTGAAAACTGACCTACTGAAGTCACAGGTGCATCTGTGGGAATATATATATATAGACTTTGTCCGAATCTTAAGTAGCATTAAAACTGTGCCACCTTCCTTCCTGGAAGACACCGTTCCTTTGTTTTTGAACCATCATCCTATTTTGCTTCTCTTCCCACCTCCTGATAAGTCTCTTTCTCAAATTATTCCCTCTGTGTTTGTCTTATCTATAATATATTTCCCAGGCTCTGTACTTAGAAGTTCTCCTTGGCAATTCTATACTTTGCCATGGCTTCAGTGACTGCCTGTCGAGCTGATAAATAACTCTATCTGAATGTAGCAGTAGAATTTATAGCCCCTAAACCACTCCTCCAAGTAATTCTTCCTCTTCTTTTTTATTCTTATAATGTCCTAATCCCTAACACATATTGAGCACCAGCGTCTGTGCCAAGAGCTTTAAAAACAGAAAACCATTTTAGAAGATTAAGCAAAGTCCCTGCTTTATTCAGATTTCCTTAGTTTTTACCTTTTTCTGTTTCAGGATTTCATCTTAGATACCATATTGCATTTATCAGTCATGTCTCCTTAGCCTTCCTTTGGCTGTGACAGTTTCTCAGACTTTCCTCATGTTTGACAACCTTGGTCGTTTTGAGGAGTACCGGCCAGAAGTTTGGTAGAGTGTCTCTCAGTTGGGATTTGTATAATGTTTTCTTCATGATTAGACTGGGATTCTGTGTTCTGGGGAGAAAGAATGCAGAGGACAAGTACCATTTTCATCACATTATATCAAGGGCACCTATTTTCAGCATATCTTGTTGTTATTGATGTTTAACTTAGGTCACTTGACTGAGGTAATGTTTGAGGTAAGGTTTCTCCACTCTTTCCCCTTTTGCATACTGTGCTCTTTGAAAGGAAGTTCCCGTATGCAGCCCACACTTACCAGTGGGGAATGATTCTCTCTCCTGGAGGGTGGAGTATCTACAGAAATTATTTGGAATTCTATTACACAGGAGAATTAGACATTATCCCCCATTTATTTATTACTCAATCATTTCATTTTATCAGTATGGACACATGGTTTCTTATTTTATACTTTGGTTATAACCTAGCTCTACTTTATTTTATTGCTCAAATCATTCCTGTTTTGGCCATTGAGAGTGGCTCCTTTTTGCCTTTGACATACCCTTAGTGTGTGTGTGTGTGTGTGTGTGTGTGTGTGTGTGTGAGTGAATTGTTTTTGGAGCACCTTCTCACTTTTCTAGCACTATAAAATGCTCTAAGCTTGTCTTATATATTTCCTACCCTAATCCTAGAACCAGCCATTTCCAAGGAGCCCTGGTTCCTTTTATTGGAGAACTAGAGGCCCAGTGCACAAAATTCATGCATGTGTAGGGTCCCTAGGCCTGGCTGGTGATCAGGGCTGATCAGGGCCTTCGGGCTGCCAGCTGGGGCCTTCCTTTCCTGGCTGCTGGCTGCTGATTGGGGCCTTCCTTTGTTCCACGCCGCCCACTGGTGGTCAGCAGATGTCATAGCGAGTGATCAAACTCCCGGTCTCCTGGTTGGACTCCTGAGGGGACACTTTGCATATTAGCCTTTTATATATAGATGGTATTAGAAACCTATATCTGGATGCTGCCTGGGCTCTTTGTTACTGGGGTATTATTTCTTTTAGACCTTCTAAGCTGACAGAGCATGGACACATATGTGTATATACTAACCTGTGTTTATATAACTATCTACAGCTATTGCTATGTGTAACCATTTCTATCTATGTTAAGCTAAACATGAATTCATGCTGATGTCTCTAGCTCTAATTCATTACCACCTGGATCATTTTGGCCTTCTCCCCTTGCTTGTTGGTAACTTCTGGTTCCACAGTGAGAAACCTGGCTCCCACCATCTGCCATTCATTTTCTTAAATTGTTAAATGCCAGTCTACATTTACAGTGCCATCAAAATTGCTGATCTGTACCCCTGCGGGAAAAATATTTATCAACTAGACTACAGTGTTTATGTACAGTTTCTATTGCCTTTAGTCTTATAGACCCCAGTCATTTCCACGGTTATTTAGCTCAGCACTGTTTTCCTCCACCTGCAATGAGACTATTTCATACATTTGTAATACAGTTAGATTGTGTTGTTACTTTTAGCATCCCATCCCGGGATTTCACAACCTTCTAAATGATTTGTTAAAAATTTCTATACATTAAGGTCCCATTTTGTGCTGCAAAGTTATATGGGTTTTGACAAATGCATAGTGACATGTATCCACTATTACATTATGGTACAGAATAGATTTATGACTGTAAAAACTCCCCTGTGCTTTACCTGCTCAACCCCTGGCAACCATGATCTTTTTACTGTTGCTGTACTTCTGACTCTTCAAGAATGTCAGGCAATTTGAATCATACAGTATGTAGACTTTTGAGATTCCTTTTTTTTTCCAGTTAGCAATAGGCATTTAAGATTCATCTATGTCTTTTCATGTTTTGATAACTTATTTTTTTATTGCTGAATAATATATCACTGCGTGGATGTACCACGGTTTGTTTATTCCTTCGCCTGTTGAAGGACAGCTTGGTTGCTTCTAGTTTTTATCAATTCTGAATAAAACTGCTGTAAACATTTATGTGCAGGTTTTTTGTATGGACGTAATTTTTCAAATCAATTAGGCAAGTACCTAAGAGCACAACTGTCGAATCCTATAGTAAGGCTCTGTTTCATTTTATAAGAAACTGACAACCTGTCTTCCTCAGTGGCTGTATTCCCACCAGCCACGGAGGAGTTCCCGTTACTCTGCATCCTCACCAGCTATTGCTGTTGCCACTTTTATGGGTTTTAGTTATTCTGATAGGTATGTGGTAGTATCTCATTGCTGTTTTCATTTGTAATTTCCTAAGGACATACTATGTGAGCATGCTTTCATATGCTCACTTGCCATCAGTATAACTTCTTTGGCCAGGTGTCTGTTTAGATCCTTTGGCCACTTTTTAAATTGGGTTGTTTATTTATTTTCTTGTTGAATTTCCAGAGTTCTTGGTATATTTTGGTTATGAGAGCATTTTACAAATATAATCTCCCAGCCTGTGGCTTTTCTTTCCATTTTCTGAATGTCCTTTACAGATAAATTTTTAATTTTAATACAGTCCATCTTACCATTTTTTTTTTCTTTTATAGATTGTGCTTTATTTTTTCTCCAAGAAATTTCAGTTTTGCATTTGACTTTTAGGGCTAGGATCCATTTTGACTTAATTTTCTGAAAGGTGTAAGGTTTGTGTCTAGTGTTTTTTCTTCTTCTTTTTTTTAATTGCACATGTGGATGCCCCATTGTTCGAGCACCATTTGTTGAAAAGACTGCTTTTCTCCACTGAATTGCTTTTGCTTCTTTGTGAAAAATCATTTGAGCATATTTGTGTAAGTCTATTTCTGGTCATTCTATTCTGGTCCACTGACCTACGTGTCTGCACTTTTGCTAATAGTGCTGTCTTGATTAGTGCAGCTTTATAGTAAATCTTGAAATTGAGTAGCATGAGAGATTTACAGGCAGGATATCACTTTCAAAAACAGTTAGAAATCTCTAGTAACATATAGCATGCATTCAGAAAATGCTCACATGATAATTTACAGCCTAATACATCTTATAAAGTAAATGCATTCAGAAAAGCAGCACTCAAATTAAGAAAGAACATCACTAACATTTTTAGATCTTCCTCAGTGTTCCCTCTAATTAATAACTCTTTGCGGTGTTATCCCGACTTTTTAACAACATTGATTAAGTTAGTCTGTTTCTGTATATCATTTAAATGGAGTCATACAATATGTACTATTTGTGTCTAGTTTCTTTCTTCAACATTATGTTTGTGAGATTTGTCTATTTTTTTGTAGTTGTTGGTAGCTTGAGTTTGTAACTGGATAGTTTTCTATTGTGTGAACATGCCACATTCTATGTATTCATTTTTCTGGGGCTGGAAATTTGTATTCTTTTTAGTTTTTTATTATTGCATATCGAAACAATATGAAATTCACATACATATCACTCAGAGCCCATATGTATACATTTCTGGTGTACATAAACCTAAGAGTGAAATTCAGCATTATAGGTATATATACATTTAACACTAATAGATATTGACAATCAATTTTTCAAAATGATTCAGCTTTGAAATATATCAGTTTATGTTCCACTACTTGTGTAGGATACTTTTCGTTTATGCAAATATATTCTAATTCTCAAAACAGTATCTATGGCATAGGTACTATTTGATTTCCATTTTAAATTAGAATAAATCTGAGTCTTAAGATAAATGACTTGACCAAGGTCATATATATTATTGCTTTACCCCCAAGGCAGTCTGACCTCAGACCTCATATAGTTTAATCACGATCCTTTCCTCCTCTTCTAGGTTAAGGATGGCGTCACATCCAGATGGTCTTCTAGTTTGAAACTTCCGAAGTTTGTTTAGATACAGCTTAATGTCAGCCCAGTATATGTCAACATCTATTACAGCCAACAGGTGGCGCTAACAATAGATGTCACTTTGGGCTTTTGACAAGTGAAGTCAGGTAACTAGTCTTGCTTTATGTTGGCCTGACCTGGTCTGAGAGCTAGAAATCCTGAGGGTCATTCCTCTCTCTCTCCCACCTTTAGCTGGTTGAACCCCAAATCCCATCCATCATACTCAAAAATAATTCCCGACTATTCATCGTCTTCCACTCTCTCCTTCCTCTATGTTTCCATTACTCTTTCATCCTCTCTTACAGCATTCACCACAAGTGGCGATTCTGAGACCTGCCTCGCCCTGCTATGCTCTGCACACCTCAGGGCAGAGATTGAGTCATCTTTATTCTGTGTCCCGGGGTCTCACGTAGTGCCTGGCACAGAGAGGGTGCTCATGTTTGAAGAGTGAATGTTCTTCGGGCAGAAGCCAAGGAGTTCAAAATGACCATTTTTTCCTGTGGTCACAGAAGCTCAAAGGGCATTGGACTTGCCCTGTCTGTCCTGATTGGCCTGGTATCATGCTCTGGCCTGTGGGAGAATGGAGATTGTTATCACACAGATCCCCAACTCAATGGTAGGGCTCTGTTGTACATGCTGTCTGTCTTCTGAAAGATAAGAGATGGCCCAGGCTCCAAGGTCATTTCTTTTTCTAGGGTGGTTGCCATAGAAGTTCTGTTGGCAGACAGTTGGCATGACCACACTGTCCATTGCCCCTGGTTTGAATTGGGTTGTTGGTAATGAAAGACTGGAGTAGAATCGGTCAGTTTGAGATTAAGCAGCAGAACCCATGAAGGGCAAAGCTACCTGTCTCTTTATGAGGATGAATTCCTGGTCATCGAACCATTTGTTTGTGGGATAGGGGTTTGATTTTAATCATATAGTTTCATACACTTGGAAGAGGACAGATAAAAACATGAAGCACAATCATGTTAAAAATATTTTCTTCACCTGACCTCTTCCTTCTCTCTTTCCATGGTTGCACCTTTTCCAGGTTAGTGTTGATATTCTCTGTCACCCCAGTAGTCATTAAGTTGGGGGAGGAGCCAGACCACGTGGATGCAGCTCTTAGCTCTAGTCATTTTCTCTGTCTGATCTTGGATAAATTATTTAACTTCCCTGAGCCTTAGATTTCTCATCTGTAATGTAGGTTTGAAAATAATACCTTTGTCCTATAGTTGTAGTGGAGATTAAATGAGTTAACATATATAAAATCCTTAGGACAGGCCATCCCATATTAAGTACACTGGGTAAATATTGATACTTTTTTATTTCATATCCCATCAGACATAGCTGCCTTGTGATGCTATCTCGAGCATCAAAAGCATTTCATTTATTGTTATGTTTCATGTTGTGGTAGCTTTTATTACTAGGGTGAAAAATGGCCAAATGTAAATGAACTTATATCTGAAATATTTCCTCACCAGTTTTACTGAATGGTTTCTGTGCTCTTTCTATAACAGACTCCTATGTTCTCTACACATGTCATAATAATTCCTTAGGTGTATATTGGATCTTAAAGTTTATAAGCTACTTTCATTTACAAAATCTCTTTTGAATCAGACATCTTTGCAAGATGGACAGGGCCTGTTTTATATTCATTCATATATATCTAAGAGATGAAACAGCTATGTCTTACTGTGATTAAGGGGATTTGACAAGATCTCCAGCTAATAAATGACGGAGCTGGAACGACTATCCTTCTTGTCCAGTAGTTCACACTCATTGTCAGGTTCCACAAGTTTGTGGACCTTTCAACAAGCTGCCATCAGATGCACATGTGTCCATTAATAAAATCCATGTTCATATAGTAGCTTCTACCTAGCCACAGAAATGAAGTATTCAAAACCCTCATGGTAGGAACAGTCACATCTTAGGACCTCGTATTTGAAATAAGGGTCCTAAATGAGTCTATGAAAACTTTAAAATTTTTATATTCACTAAAATAACTCAAAACAGCACGAGAAATAAGGACAATATTAGTGAGAGTTTACACATTTTTAGCGGGTAGTTCCAGGGCCTCCCTTCACAGCAGGTGCAGCAAGCAGCTTGTATGTTTTTTGTTTATTTGTTTACTTTGGCAGATATAGTACATACCATAAGGTGGGTGTTGTTTTTCCAGGTCTGCTTCACTATCCAGATGTTCAATGCCTCTTTGGTTTCATGGCTCAGAATTATTGATTTCTTTCTGGGGCCCACATCTGTCCGGCTCTCTCAGATGCCTCTGAGCTTTCTCCCTGGGCTCTGACAGCCAGAACGCCATAGAAGCTCCACTGCACCCCCCACCCCTCGTGTACCTCATCCAAGGTTTCCTGTAAGAACCCTTTCACTTGCTATTTCCTTTACTTCCTGTTTGCATTCTCAAATCCCAGGACATCTTTATTCATTTACCTGTGAAAGACTGACTTTGCATATTCTAGAACTAAAACCTTCACTATTTCTGAGTGAAAGTATGAATGCCATGACTTTGCATCAGATTTCATCCAATCAGGCTAAACAAATGTGCATCCAGTTTCTACATATGCAAGCATAGGTCCTCAGGAAAATTCCCTTTGAGGGCCTGCAACTTCTTGATTCATCTAGATTCATTCTGATTCAGCTTCTTTCTCATGGGAAGCCTGTGGAATGAATGAAGTATAGCTATTGTTTATTGTCCTTAGAGAACCCTAAAGTTTTCTGTTTTTGCAACCTCTCTCCTTCCACATCTCTACGGATAAGTCTCTTGACAGAGTTGACAGAGTTGTGTTTTTATTTTTGAAAATGCTTACTAGCTCTTTAGATAGATCTTTGTAAGAATGTTAGAGAGCGCTGGCTGATGGTCTCAGTGGTTAGAGCATTAGCTTGCCCACCAAAGGGTCACAGGTTTGATTCCAGTAAAGGGCACATAACTGGGTTGTAGGTTCTCCCCACCTTGGTCAGGGCACATGTGGGAGGCAGCCAATCAATGTGCATTTCTCCTCTCCTCTCCTCTCCTCTCCTCTCCTCTCCTCTCCTCTCCTCTCCTCTCCTCTCCTCTCTCTCCTCTCCTGTCCTCTCCTCTCCTCTCCTCTCCTCTCCTCTCCTCTCCTCTCCTCTCCTCTCCTCTCCTCTCCTCTCCTCTCCTCTCCTCTCCTCCTCTCCTCTCCTCTCCTCTCCTCTCCTCTCCTCTCCTCTCCTCTCCTCTCCTCTCCTCTCCTCTCCTCTCCTCCCTCTCCTCTCCTCTCCTCCTCCTCTCCTCTCCTCTCCTCTCCTCTCCTCTCCTCTCCTCTCCTCTCCTCTCCTCTCCTCTCCTCTCCTCTCCTCTCCTCTCCTCTCCTCTCCTCTCCTCTCCTCTCCTCTCCTCTCCTCTCCTCTCCTCTCCTCTCCTCTCCTCCTCTCCTCTCCTCTCCTCTCCTCTCCTCTCCTCTCCCCTCCTCTCCTCCCTTCTCCTCCCCTCCTCCCCCCCTCCCCTCCCCTCCCCTGCCCTTCCCTCCCCTCCCCTCCTCTCTTTTCAGTCTTTCTAAAAATCAATGGAAAAAATATCCTCTGGTGAGAATGAACAAAAACAAACAAACAAAAAGAGCATTAGAGAGAAATCTGTCCCACAGTTGTCAATGGGTTGAAGCAAAGTTGTCATTGATAAGCACATCAATTTTGACAAGGGAACGTGGAGACAGTCAGAACCTTTCTCCCTCTTCTGAAATAGAGTGGTGGGTGCTATGGTATGCAGCCCAGATGCCCCCTTCAGGCCCTTTCTTCTTCAGGGGCATTGAGTGTGGGCAGCTGGCAGCTTCCAGATCTCATTCCCCTAATTGCTCACGGCCTCGGCCTCGGGGATCACTTTGCCCAAGGTTGTGATCCCTCTCAGGAGGGCAGGAGTAGACAGCATCCAATCACATGTCCTCTAAGCACAAGTACCTGCCCCCTTGCGTCAATTCAGAACAAGCTCTGAACGGCCATCCAAGCCCCGGAACTCCCTATGGGATCAAGAGACTTCTGTTGGGGGTGCATCACAAGCCAGCTCCTCCATCTGCCTAATCCTGCTTCCTTCCCTTTCCTCCCGGGTTGATCCCAGTAACCCTCTTGCACACAAATCTGGTCTCAGAGCTTGTTTCCCAAGGAACTCAACCTCAGACAAATCATCTGGTTGTCAGTGCAGTGGGTTGGCTGAAAATTGAAGACAGAATCCCTCAGCATCCAGCCCCTATTGCTAAGCAAACCACACTGGGCCAGAGCTGTTCTGATTGTTTTTTTAAATTTAAATTCTTTATTGTTTAAAATATGACATATGACTCCTTTTTTCCCCATTGACCTCTCCCCGGCCACTCTCACTCCTGCAGTACATGTCCTCACCCCCCTACTGTGTGTGTCCATTGGGTATGCTTATATGCATGCATACAAGTCCTTTGGTTGATCTCCTCCCCTCACCTACCCTAACCTGCCTTTCCTCTGAGGTTTGACAGTCTGTTCGATGTGTTCTGATTCTTAAAATCTCACATCAGGTAGTGAGCTAAAGCTGTGTTCGGGACATATAGATGGTGCTTGGCGTGGAACTTCATACAGAATCCTGGGAATGGAACTCCATAAGGAATCCTGGGAGTGGAACTCCATAAGGAATCCTGGGAGTGGAACTCCATATGGAATCCTGGGAGTGGAACTTCATAAGGAATCCTGGAAGTATACAACCTTTTGACTGATATCCTTTAGTGCAGTGATGGCAAACCTATGACACGCGTGTCAGAGGTGACACGCAAACTCATTTTTTTGGTTGATTTTTCTTTGTTAAGTGGCATTTAAATATATAAAATAAATATCAAAAATATAAATCTTGCCGAAACTGGTTTGGCTCAGTGGATAGAGCATCGGCCTGTGGACTGAAAGGTCCCAGGTTCGATTCCAGTCAAGGGCATGTACCTGCGTTGCGGGCACATCCCCAGTAGATGTGTTTCTCTCTCATCGATGTTTCTAACTCTCTATCTCTCTCCCTTCCTCTCTGTAAAAAAATCAATAAAATATATATTTTAAAAAATATATATAAATCTTTGTTTTACTATGGATGCAAATATAAAAAAATTTCTATATGTGACACGGCACCAGAGTAAAGTTAGGTTTTTTCAAAATGCTGACACGCTGAGCTCAAAAGGTTCGCCATCACTGCCTTAGTGAATATTTCTTCTTGTTATGTTCAAAGAAAGTAAAGAATGGTTTTGCTTACAAAGAACCTAAATTTGTACTCTTCAAATGTTGTCCTCAGTGTTGAGGTGGGTACACAGTCGTGAACGAAAAGGATATGGCCTGGTCCTCATGGTGGGAAGAGAGGCAAGTTAAAGTGTAAATACTAGAATCTGGGATTGGGTTGGCAAGTGAACCATGGAAAAAGGTAGTGTGGGATCTTGTGGAGGGGGGTTGGGTTTTATGGAGAGGCTTATGAAGAGCCTGGTGGGTTTGAGTGAGAATGACCATGATCCTGACTGTAGCATGGGATACGGGGGTAGGAGGGTGGGAGGGATGAGGTGAGGGCAGGGGTAGGTCAGATCCTGCAGGGCTCCGTAAGTGAAGAGAGTTCATTTGGCCATATTTGCTTACTTTGTGAGTTTAATATGTGTGGATTGAATTATGATCATTTATAATATAGATTAGTATAGTCATGTTGACTGAAAAAAAATACCTGAGTAATCAGAAAGAGGGATTAGTCTCTTCGGTGTGTTTTGGTTATAAGAGGCCTGGCTTTAAGGACAAGGGTGGATTTCAAGAATTCCAAGGACAGGAAATGGAGACTGACAGCTGAAGGTGGAAGTGTGTAAGCCAGGAACAGGATCCTGTGTGTGTGTGTTTGCGTGCGTGTGTACACACACACACACACACACACACACACACACACACACAGGAGCGCTGCCCTCTCTCTGGAAGTCTACTTTTCTTTTCCATGTATCTTTGTCTCTCTTTTCGTTTTAGCTATGTATGTCTGTTTCTTTCATCTCCTTCTCACTGGATCTCTCTCGATTTCTCTGGGCAAAGCAGGCACCGAAAAACATGTCCATTAAAAAGACTGCCGTGAAGATAAGTTCCCAAACTCCTTCTTAGCCACAGCACATCCCAGTGAGTTACCAGAAATGCCTGTGATGACACGGTTGAGTGGTTGTGAACGCAGTCTTTGCGGGAAGAGTTTTCTGTTGTAGACTGTCTCGGGATCGAGTGGAAAGCATACATGTTTTTCTTTCTGTGATTTTGTTCGTGTCTAAGCTTCCTTAATTAAAAAGTAATTATATTTTCCCCTGAGTAAATATTTGATCTAAACTCAGCCAATGTGCTGACATCAATACTGCACAGGAAGGTTTCCCCAAACTCAATCTGCTGTGGATGCCCAGACCAAACCCCCCAATGAGTCACAATTTTTCTGCAGGAAAAATCATTCAGATTGCTAAATTGTGGGGGAGGAACTGAAGGCGAATATTGATCTGTGAAGAATAAATGAGAGAAAATGACCAGAACAAATAAACTTTGGTGAACCAAAGTATAGAAATCATTTGTCCCTATCAAAACTCCCACTCTGGCCAGCTGTTCTTTATTTTGAGAAAAAAAAAAAAAGAATATTGATTGATATACTTTTTAAGGTTTGGGGTTTTTCAAAAAATATTTTTATTGATTTTAAGAGAGAGAGGAAGGGAAATGGAGAGAGAGAAACAACAATGCTAGAGTGAAGCATTAAGTGGCTGCCTCTGCACACCCCCTACTGGGGATTGAGCCTCAACCTGGGTATTTGTCCTGACTTGGAACTGAACCAACAACCTTTTGGTGTATAGAGTGACACCAGCCTGGGCTGAGTTCTTTTCTTTTTTAAAAAATTTAATCCTCACCTGAGGACATGGAGAGAGAGAGAGAGAGAGAGAGAGAGAGAGAGAGAGAGAGAGAGAGAGAGAGAGAGAGAAAGAAGGAGGAGGAGGGGGAGGGGGAGGGGGAGGAGGAGGAGGAGGAGGAGGAGGAGGAGGAGGAGGAGGAAGGAAGAGAGAGAGAGAAACATCAATTGATTGCCTCTATATGTGCCCCAAACAGGGACCGAACCCACAACCCAAACCCGGGTATGTGCCCTGACTAGGAATCCAACCAGCAACCTTTCTGTGCAAGAAGGAAGATGTTTAACCAACTGAGCGACTGCGGCTGGCTGGGTTTGTTTTCATATGAGAGTATTATAGGAGCTGCTGCTTCTTTTTTGATGTTTGTTATGTGTTTTTCCTCATCTCCATTCTGTTTGAGGTGAGATGTTGCTTCACTCCGGCAATTTGGATCGCCTAATTGCTGTTGCCAAGAAGCAGGTCTCTCTTGGTTACTCAGTGACTCCTGCACTCAGCAGTGTCTCTGATCCCTCTAATGGTTACCTTCATGGCACGCAAGCAAGCGCTTCTGATGCTGAGAGTACAACAGTAGTTAAAAACACAGAGGGAAGCCTTAGCCAGAATGTTCAGGGCCTGGAGTTACTTGAACAGACTGCCTTTGATTAAACCGGAATAATATGCAGTGTGCTATTTAATACTCATTAAATGAAGTTTACTTACACATTTTTAATAAAACGAACACCTTCCGGCATAATGAGTCATTGGAAGGAGGGTGAGGGAGAGAAAAAGAGTTGGGGGAGGTTGGCAGGCTGTAGTGTCAGGTCTCCTGTGACTAGTGTGATGTGACCAAGTCCCCGACATTCTTGGACGCCCTCTGTGTTCCCAGAGTCCTCACCACGAATCTAATGTTCTAGCTGGATGGATGCATTTGGAGACCTGATCTGAGAATGTTGTTCTCTCTTTTTAGTTGTTCAGTTGACCTTCCTAAACTAGAGATAATAGCAGAAACTATGTCCATGAAATTGGCGGTTCTTATTTCTTGAGTAGGGTTAATTGATTTTTTTTTTTTTTTTTTTGTCATTTCAGCTGCAGAGGAGTGCTACTTAATGTGTTCTTCCTTTTCTTTTTCTCCACCCAAATGGGATGTCTGTGTGAGTGGGTGTGGGTGTGTTTTGGGGGAAGGACGGGTTTGAAGGAACTAAGAATGATCAGTTATAACAGCAGAATATAGTGGCCAGGTGAGGGCCAACCTAGCAATTTTCCTCTCTCTTTGCACACTGCATTTTACACCAGCTTTTACGAAACAACTACTCTTTCCAGAATTCCTCTACCTCCCCATTGGTATTTGCTAGGCCTGCCTGGAATGAGTTATTTACAAACTTTTTGAAGTTCTTAGGCTGCTGATACTCATAGTTTCACTCTGTAGCCAGCAGGTCCTCACTCAAGACTGGTTGAATGGAATTGAATACTTCAAATGTTAGCTCTTAGATGCAGCCACTCTTTAAGAGGCCTAAGTGTCCATGTCCTTGGGGTGAGAAAGCCTTAAGTCAGCAAACGAAATGACTGCAGGACAGCAGCTATACTGTTTTGTACTGAAAGACCTGCTGACTTACTCAGTTCTTCTGGTGGTTCCAAGCGGCATTGCATTTACCATGTTTGCCAAATTTGTAAGGAACACCTATTACTACCTTTTTTCAAGTTTATTGAAAGATAATTGGCATACATCTCTGTATAAGTGTAAGGCACACAGCATGATGGTTTGATTTACATACATTGTAAATGATTACCACAGTAGGTCCAGCTAATGTCCATCTTCTCATATAGAGACTCTAAAAAGAAAGAAGAAAATAATAAAGACAACAAATTTTTCTCTTTGTGATGACAACTCTTAGGATTTATTATTCTCTTAAGAACTGTCCTATATTTCATACACTAGTGTTACACCTCTAATCATCATGCTGTATGTGACATTCTAGTTCTTCCTGATCTTGTAACTGGACATTTGTACCTTTAGACCACCTTCCTCCAATTCCCCCTTCCCCAGCCTCCACTTCCGGTGACACAAATCTGATTTCATTTCCTACGAGGGTTTTTTTTTTTTTTTTTTTTTTTTTTTTTTTTAAGAGTTCAACATATAAGTGAGATCATGCAGTGTTTGTCCTTTTCTGTCTCACTTATTTCACTTAGTATAATGCTTTTATGGTTTGTCCATGTTGTCACAAATGGTAGGATTTCCTTGGGTTTTCTTTCTTTTTTTTAAATATATCTTTACTGATTTCAGGAAGAAAGGGAGAGGAAGAGAGAGATAGAAACATCAATGGTGAGTGAGAATCATGGATCGCTGCCTCCTGCATGCCCCACAGTGGGGATTGTCTCCAACCCCGGCATGTGCCCTGACTGGGAATCAAACCATGACCTCCTGGTTCATAGGTCAACACTCAACCACTTAGCTACACCAGCCTGGCTCCTTGTGTTTTCTTATGGCTGAATAATATTCCAGTGTGTGTGTGTGTGTGTGTGTGTGTGTGTGTGTGTGTATCACAACTTCTTTATTCATTCATCAACGGACACTTAGGTTGTATCCATGTCTATTGTAAATAATGCAATATGAACATGGGGACGCACATATCATTTTGAGTTAGTGTTTTTGTTATCTTTGGATATATTCCAAGAAGTGGAATTGCTGGGTTGTCTGATAGTTCTGCTTTTAATTTTTTGAGGATCCTTCATACTGTTTCCCATAATGGCTGTATCAATTTACAAACACAGCAACAGTATAAAAGGGTTCCCTTTTCTCCATATCCACATCAGCATTTGTTATCTCTTGTCTTTTTTATGATGGTCATTCTAACAGACATGAAATAATATCTCATTGTGGTTTTAATTTGTATTTTCCTAATTGCTAGAGATGTTGAGCATCTTTTCATATACCTATTGGCCTTTCATATATCTTCTTTGGAGAAATGTATATTCAGATCCTTTGCCCATTTTTAATTGGGTTATTTATTTTTTGTATGAGTTTATGAGTTGTATGAGTACTTTATATGTTTTGAATAGTAACCCCTTATATGGCTTACAAATATTTTTTTCCCTTTTTTAGTTAGTTGTCTTTTCACTTTGTTGATTGTTTCTTTTGCTGTGTAGAAGCTTTTAGTTTGATGCTGTCTCACTTGTTTATTTTTTATTTTGTTGCTTGTGCTTCAGCTGTCACATCAGAAAAATCATTGCCAAGACCCATGTCAAGGAGCTTTTAGCCTCTGTTTTCTTCTAGGAATTTAATGTCTTACGTTTAAATCTTTAATCCATTTCTCACTAATTCTTGAGTGGTGGAAGGTATGGGTCCAGTTTCGTTCTTTTACATCTGAATGTTCACTCATCCCAGCACAATTTGCTAAAGAACTATCTTTTCTTCATTGAATATTCTTGGCTCCCTTGTCAAATATTAGTTAACTGTATATGCTTAAGTTCACATCTTTGCTCTCAATTCTGTTGCTTTAGTTTATCTGTTTTATGCCAGTACCATATAGTTTTGATGACTATAGTTTTATAATCTAGCATCAAATCAGGAAGTGTGATATTTCCCGATTTGTTCTTCTTTCTCAAGATTCCTTTGGTTATTTGGGAACTTTTGTGCTTTTAGGGGTGTTTTTTCTACTTCTGTAGAAAGTGCCATTGGAATCTCGATAGGGATTGCATTGAATTTATAGATGCAATTTATAGATGGCATTTGATAGTATTGACATTTTAACAATATAATTCTTCCAGTCCATGCATACAGGGTACCTTTCCATTTATTTGTGTCTTCTTCAATTTCTTTCATCAGTGTCTTATAGTTTTCAGAATAGAGATTATTCTCCTCCTTACTTAAATTTATTCCTAAGTATTTTATTATTTCGATGCTATTGTAAATGAGTTCAGTTTCTTTATTTCTTTTTCAGAAATATTGTTGCTAGGATATAGAAATGCGACTGATTTTTGTATGTTAATTTTGTATCCTGCAACTAATAAATTTATTGGTTAGATCTAACATCCGTTGGTTGAGGCTTTAGGATTTTTTATATATAAAATCACTTCATCTGTAAATAGAGACAGTTTTACTTCTTTCTTTCCAATTCTGATACCTTATATTTCTTTTTCTTGCCCAATTGCTCTAGCAAGAACTTCCAGTACTGTGTTGAGTAGGAGTACACCACTTAATACTTAACAGTATTTCATAGATTAATGGTTTTCATTTCTACTGTCATCATCCTGTTATAAGTCTCCCAAAGGAGTAGTTTGCAGGATTTGATCTGGATCAGCATCACCTGGAAGACTTGTTAAAACACAAATAACAGCACCACAGCAATGTTTCTGATTCACCAGGTTTGGGATGGGGCCCCCAAGAATCCGCTTTTTCTAAGTTTCTAGGTGATGCAGATGATGCTGTTGTTCCAGCCTCACACTGAGAAGCTGTTCCTAAATAGTTTCTTTACCTCCTTTCTAAGTCCCCAGACTTATTACCCATGCAGAAGCTGGAGTGATCTCTTAAAAACGAAGTCATATGACATCACTCCCCATTTATTACCTCCCCAAGTCCTTGCCCAGACTGGGAGGCCCTGCATATTCTGGCTTATGAATCCACAAAGTGTGACCAGCTTTGTTCTCTGACTTTGCCATGCCCTATCCACATCTCCCTCACCATTCTGTCATCTCAGCTGCCTCCATTAAGGACCCAGCCATGCCTCCTGCTCTCTCTGCTCTCTGTGGGAAGCCTTCATCTCTCCTCTTTTTTCACCTGTTAGTAACTGCACATCCTTTTCTTCTCAGCAACACTATCACTTCCTCAGAGAAGCCACACCTAAGCACACAAAGGGCTTGTTCCTATTTATTCTATTTCAGAGAGCTTTTCTCTGTATAATCTTTACAGTATTTTATGACATTTACTTGTGTTTTTACTTTATGAATAACAATATTTCTTCTTGGATTGTGAATTCCATGAAGGGGCCATATATGTTAGGTCACTGCTGAATCTTCAATAGATAGCAGTGCCTTAGCATATGGAAGTCACTTAGTAAACATTTGTTCAGTGATTGGATGAATGGATAGATGATGGGTGGATGGATGGATGGATGGATGGATGGATAGATGGATAAAGCTCTGGAATGCTTGGGATTGTAGGAAAAACTTAGGAGAGCCGCAAAAAGTGAACCTGCCCTATAACATTTGTCTACAGACAGGTGCCAAGGTTTATCTGCTAATGAATATATTTAAGTTCTGTTTTTGAAAATTTTTGCTTAAGAACCCAGAATTACTGGTGCAATCAGCACCCCCACCCACTTCACTTGCTCAGGTAAGTTCAAAACATGTGTCTCTCTTAAAACTCCTTTCTCAGGCAATCTGATTCTGAAATTAATCGAACCATGTCTGTGACTCTGAGAACTGATCTGTATATCTTTGTATTGTAGTACCATTTTCCCACAATAAAGCCCAATGTTTGAGAAACATGTTTCTGGCTCAAAATAACAGGATTCTTTCAGAGATAGTTTTTTAAAAAGATATCTTTATTGATTTTAGAGCGGAAGGGAGAGGGAAAGATAGAAACACCAATAATGAGAGAGAATCATTGATTGGCCTACTTGGGATCAAGCCCGCAACCCAGGCATGTGCCCTTGACTGGAATTGAACCTGGGACCCTTCAGTCTGCAGGCTGATGCTCTATCCACTGAGCCAAACCAGGTAGGGCTCAGAGATAGTTTTGTGGAATTTTAAACGCCTTTGTTTTTGGTTACCCTTTATCCTTTAGCATAGCCCATGAAATGTTCTTCCTTCTTGGACTCCATACCTTGTTTGTATCTTTTCTGGCCCATCTTCCCTTCCTAGATGCCTTCCTTGGAGCTTATGCCAGAGGGTTTTTCAGAGTTCACGAGCTGGTAGGTTCATAGCAATTATATGACAAGCAGATTCTAAACCCAAGGCTGCTATTTCCTCTTCTACTCCAGCACAGCATGGACCTCCCTGCCTACATAGTGGGTCCTGATTCTCCTTTTTTTGTTGTGTGGAATTTAGGATTTAGGGAGGAGCAAGCAATCATTCAGAAGCAAAATTGTCCAAGTCAAGTACTGTACAGACTCAGGCTAAGTAGCCAGGATATTTGAGACTGAAGTTCCTGGTCTTCATCACTCATGGTCCATGCAGAGAGGTGGTTGTACAGTGATATTTTTACCTCCAGGACTTCAAGGGTTTTTTTTCAAAGTGGGTTTCAGGGAAACATGTTGCCAGATGGAAATCACTGCCTGCACTTGGCATTGATGCAATTCACCCAGGTGCAAAAGCAGTGTCAGGTACTCCTAGCAGGAAAGACTGAGGTGGGGGCCAGAGAGAGATCTCATTCTCCTGGAGTTAGATGATACCCATATTAACCCTACCAGACTGCTGTACCGATTTTTCGGTAATTTCCACACAAAGGTGGAATATTGGCGCTAGATGAAAGGTAGATGAAAGGTAGACCTATTTTCTACAATGTCTCCAAGTTCCATCTTATTCTAACCACTTGTTTGCATGTAACTAACATTTTTCTATATCATGTTGGTTTTTTCTCTTTAATGCTCAGGAGCCCAGGTATAGGGGACAGTTAGGTTCAGGGCCTCAGGTCTGGTAGGATTAAGGTGGGTTGTACTTCCTTTTGTCTCCCCAGGCTGTGTTTTTCCTGGTATCAGAGCATGCTTCTTCCTGGTAGAGAACCACCCCTCCCCACTGTCATTCCTTGTGGTTTAGATGCTGTTGTTGGAAGACGGTTCTCTGTGGGTCTCTTGCATTTCTGTGCCTCCTGACTCAGCTTGGAAGATGGAGATGGGCTCTCCCTCCAGGCAGTGGGTAGGTTTGTTTCCTAACTAAAATATAAAGATTCCATCTCTCTGGGAGGGAGGGTAGGTCACGTTGGCTAGCAGAACCCAGTCGGAATCAAGGCAAATGCAGAGTGCCCCGAGAGGCAAGGTGGGTGCTGCTGGGAAAGACACGCACAGCACGTGTGGGAAAGTAGGATGTGTGGATGTGGGATTGCTTAGGGCTCCTGAGGCTGCACAAACTCGTGTTAGAAAGTTGGGATTTGACATTCTAGAAGCTTAGGAATCTCAGTCCATCACTCCAAGCTGCTCTGTGGTGCTGTAAGAAATGATGACCATGTTGAAGTTAGGTTATCCACAGAGTATTGTTTGTATTCAGTGGGAAAGTGCTGTGGGATTTGGAGTGACACAGTGAACCCTGCGAGCTGAGAAGGTTGGCAGGCTCTTTCAGGACCAGGTTTGTCTTTAAAGGGGAAAATAACTTTTCCTTTGCCTTTCATTTATTTTTTATTCTCTGTGTGTATACTTATGCATGTGTAATCCTGTGCATGCCTGTGTACAAATGTGTGCATGCGTGCATATATGTGTACTTGTATACATGTATGCCTGTAGCATATATGTGTGTGTGTGTGTGTGTATGCCTGTAATGTATGTATACTTAGGCATTTATTTTTTTGTTGTGGAGTGCAGATTAAAATCATTATCCCAGTACTTTATTATTAATTTTACATAGCCAACAGTGTGTTTAGTACCAAATGTTCTTTTATCTTTCCTGTAATAGTTTCAAGTAGTGGTTGGAGAAGAGGCATAAAAAGGAAGTTGATAAAGCTTGTCAGGCAAAGTTGTAGCAGAGGATGCTAATAAATGGAGAGCTTCAGAGGCAAAACAAACAAACATATAAAAACAAAAAACAACAAAGTGAGTAAAGAACCAATTTAAGTACTAAATGTTTTATAAAATGGATCTATTGGGGCTGCCTTCAATTCATTCTGCAGACTTTTACCTGACTTCTCATCTTACAGGCGATGTGTCAGTCATCTGAACAGTACATCACCATTCCAAGATGTGTAGGTCAGACCTGTCCAGGTCTCTTCCCTTGGCCTCTGATTTCCTGCCTCTGCACTTCGTGCATGCTGTGCCTGTTACTCTTCTCTCCCAACCTGCTGTGTCTTATCTCTCCGTGGCCAGACCCACCCAGAGCCTGGATCCAAATAACCATGGAATTCACAAGATCCCAGTATCCCTCCAGTAGATGCCATGCCTTACTTTCCCTTTGATACACACACACATATACAAATACATACACAAATACACACACATCTTTCTATCTCTGTCTCTCTCTAAGTTAATTGTTTTTTTTTTTAAATATTCACCTGAGGATATGTTTCCATTGGTTTTTAGAGAGAGTGGAAGAGATAGGGAAAGACAGAAAGAAACATTAATGTGAAAGAAACACTTCCATTGGTTGCCACCTGCATGCGCCCTGACCATGGGGAGGAGCCTGCAACCAAGGTACTAGGTACCTGCCCTTGACTGGAATTGAACCTGGGGCCCTTCAGTCCGTAGGCCGACACTCTATCCACTGAGCCAAACCAGCTAGGGCCTAAGTTAATTTTAAGATTAGTTTCTTGGGACTGGCCCTGGGACATGTCACCAGTGAGATGAAGATGTATGAAGAGTGCACAGAAGTTGGAGGCCCCCTCCCTTTTTTGTTAAGAGAAATTTTCACTTGAGAGTAAAATTTTAATTGGATGTCAAAACTTCCAGATAAGCTTTTGTTCACCATTTGTCAAGAATTTATATGGGGAAGCAAAAAAAAAAAAAAAAAATCAATATTCTACAGTACTTCTTTCATCCCAAGGAGGTTGAAAGACTTTAGCTGCAAAGTGAAGAGATCAGAGGAGAAACAGATTTATTAAAAAAAACACACACTCCCATCTTAACAATGTCATTTGGAAGAACAGACTCTTTCTGAAGCAATTTCTGATCTCCTTTGCAAAGGCGATCACTTTTAATGGGCGACCACGAAGATGAGAAGCAAGAAGAAGAAAGTACAAAGAGAAAAATGCAGAGTTCAATTTTCTGTTCTCTGCAGTTTGGGGAAAAGAGATCCCAGCTGTAAATGTAGACAATTTGCAAACATTTAAGCCAGACTTTCTGCCAACGTTAAATGATTTTGCCGATCAAGACAAACAGAATCACTTTCTGTTACGACTCCAAGCAGCTGGGAGGTAGCAAATAGGGTTGAACTTCCCAGCGCTGGGACCCTGCCTAGGCACACACCAGATTTCTCTGTAGCTTCATCACTTCTTCACCAGGGCTGCTTGATGAATATGTTTAAGAATTTGCTGTTGTCTGATTACTTTGGTATCCTACATGAAATGGTTTCATTTTGTTCAATAACTGCTACCAATTTGTTCTATCCAACCCCATGACTCTTTTTGGTTTGTCATCTCTGCTGACCTAGTTTATGACTCAGTCCATGGGCTGCTTGAGGAGGCTGGCGCCTCCATCAAGCCCTCCTGACAAAGGCCTTACTGTGTGACTCCATGTGCCTGACGCACCCCTGTCTCCTAGTTGATCCCTAGTTGGAGACATCACATCACTGACCCTATGCCTGTGCCTGGCAAGACAATAAGACAGTATTATCTGGTATTGGTGGTGTTCCCATCTCTGTGGCTTACTCCCAAGCTCAGATCTAACCTACATATGTCTTGGGAATAGGAAACTTGCAGGATTTTCCCTTTTCACACATCCCTTCCTAGTGCTCTCTGCCTTCCCCCCAGTACAGAGACTTGCTATCAAGCTGAATGAGTAACCTGACATATTAGGGGGCACATCATGTCATTTTCCCTCTTGCTTGGAGCCTCCCTCCTTTCTTATTCTTGGGGAGAGGAGAACAGCTTCTCCGAGATGTCCTCTAGCACCTCAGCCTCCCTTCCTTCCTCTTCGTTCGACTTTATATCAACACATAGGTGCAGGGAGGCATGGGTTAGAGAGAAAGAGAGGGTTAATGTTGGTTCTACTGAGCAGTTACCTTTCAGCTAGCCCGGTGGGAAGGTGTCTGGTTCTTCATCCTTAGAATGTGTGACACTTAATGCATCTTCTGTCAATTACAGGACAGTTACAGGGGCAAAACAGGACTTGCGACCCAGCATCATCCTCTTATGCTTCAGGGAATAACTTGTACTAAAAAAGGGAAAGAGTGAAAGGGAAAGTGATAGAGGGGAGTCCTTGCAGTGGCCTAGGAAATGGTGACAGAAAGCCCATGGCTATGGAATACTGGGATCTCTAATGGGAAGGACTAGTCTCTTTTATCCCCAGCACCCGGAACGGTGCCTGACACATACTTACTGGGTAAATATTTAAAGAAGGTTCCAGTGCCAAGGTGTTAGAAAGCACAGGTGTGATTTTCCTATGATAAGACCGAATTGGAGAAAAAGGAATCTAGAAGAAATACGTGCCCAGTTTTTCTCTCCCCCTCTTTCTCTTGTAGAGCCCAGTGTTTGTTCCCCTGCCCTGCCCACATAAAACGCCCAGTGGGAAACTGGAATTATCTTTGAAGTAACCATGAATAGTGGTGATTGTCAGTACTGAGTAGCTATTTTGACACCTTGGATTTCGCTTGATATGGCAACATGAGTGTCATTAAAACCCTCACTTCTGAGGCACGGTGGACTTAGGTTAGGGATAGACACTGAAAAATAGCGATTCACAGCTGCCTTGAATAAGGAAATGAATATCAAGCAATACTACCTCTAAAGCTGGGCAAGAGGGGCCTCTGCCCTGGGCCACACACTTTGGACATCCTTATGTTCAACAATTATAAACACACATGTATTTTTAAAAATATGTTTTTATTGATTTCAGAGAGAGGAAGGGAGAGGGAGAGAGAGATAGAAACATCAGTGAGAGAGAATCATTGATCAGCTGCCTCCTGCACACCCCCTGCTCAGAACTGAGCCAGGCATGATGGGGAAGCAAACCATGACCTACTGGTTCATGGTTTGATGCTCAGCCACTGAGCTACACCGGCTGGGCACACACACACCTGCGTTTGATAAAGAATATGTGATGCCTGTGCTACTCAGGACTGAGCACTCAGTGTTGGTAGCTAAACACTCACTCTCAGCCCCCAGGGACACTTTCCCACATCTCTTGTCCAATGTTCTCAAATGAAAGGTGGCTGCTGTGAGGATTTGTGGGTTGTGCTGTCTGAAACTGCTGCCTTGGAGTGTGGGGAGGGTTTGATCAGCAAAAGCTCTTAGGTAAGACAAAAGACTAATTAAATTGTAAAACCTTTCTCTCAGCATGAATGTAGTAGTTTATTACATAAAAAGTATTATTTTTCAATAGCACCGAGGAATCATCTTCTTGCTTCTCTTCATGGTTCCAGAGCTACTTGTGAATCAGTGAGCTCTTTTTTTTTCTTTTCTTTCTTTTTTTTTTTTCAGTGAGCTCTTTGCAATTCTTACACATGGTGACTGAAGAACATCCTATATAATAAAAACCTAATATGCAAATTGACTGAATGGCAGAACGACCGGTGGAACAACCGGTCGCTATGACACGCACTGACCACTAGGGGGCAGACACTCAATGCAGGAGCTACCCACAGGCTCCAGGCCAGCCAAGGCTGGTGCCAATGCCCCCCCCACCCCCCAGATTGCCCCACTGGTTGCCCTACAGAGGGAGGCGACCAGTAGCATGGAGGGGGGCGGGCAGGGCCTGCGAGTTGGCAGTGTTAGGCCAGCCAAGGCAGGTGCCAGCAGGGGCCCCTTGATTGCCCTGCCAGTTGCCCCACAGATGGGCCCTGATTGCCAAGCCAGACTTAGGGACCCTACCCATGCACGAATTTCGTGCATTGGGCCTCTAGTTTTGCAATATTAGACAACTACTCAGCCCCAAATCACAGGTCCATCATTGCAACACCCAGATATGTGCAATAAGAATTAAATTCAGTTGTCTTTGATATTTTGCTGACTTTCAGCTGTATAAAAACCACCGCTTTACACACATTTTGAAATGTTATAGTTATGAAATATTTTTAAAGGTAGAATAGGGCTTACTTCACTTAACTATTTATTAGCAGCAGTTATAATTGGAAAATATTAAACATATGATATGTAGGCTTTCATTTGTATTCCTGCCCCTGCAAATATTAGGGCTAGGCCTAATGTAAATTGTCAGGTCCTACTAATTGCCCCATAAAGTTGGGTTCCTTCCTTTTTGTCTTTCATAGTGAAAGGACAGCTGCAGCTCAGAAACTCTTTCAACATGTTATGAAGGTGTGAGCATAAGAACATGGCTAAGATTCAGAGGTGTGACCATAAGATGATGGCTAAGATTTGGAGGTGTCACTACAAGACCATGGCTAGGATTTGGAGGTGTGACAATAAGACCATGGCTAGGATTTGGAGGTATGACAATAAGACCATGGCTAGGATTTAGAGGTGTGACTATAAAATGATGGCTGTGCTGGGGGGGGGGGTGGTGGTGGGAGCGGCTGGGGAGAGGTCAATGGGGAGGGGGGGGAAGGAGACTTATGTAATACTTAAAGAATTTTTTAAAAAAAGATGATGGCTAAGATTTGGAGGTGTGACATAAGATGATGGCTAAGAATTTCCCAACTTTAAGTAGCCTTGTCTTTTCCCATTGAGTTCAAAACAAATTCTGCATTTAAAAAAAAAAAAAAAAGGAATGTGATCCCTTAAATGTCCCGTTTTCATCAATACTCTATGTTGGTTCAAATCAATAGCAAACAGTACCGATTTAGTGCTTGTTACTATGTTTTTAAATACAGTCTTCATTCCTAGCACAGATGCAAGTTTACTTGGTTAGGCAAAATATGTGTTTTGTAGTCATGTAAGGATCATTTCTGTCTCTAACAATATCAGTGACAACAGTAATATTAACTGACTATGGAGTAGCACTTTACAATGTTCAACATGGTGATATATATTTCACCATGTGCTAATCAGTTAGGGAGGAAACTGTGGCTTCTGACATTTTGATAGATTCAGTGGCAAAGTTAATGGCAGTGTGAAAGGGTTTTGCACGTCTGCTTATTATTATGTTCTGCTAACAAACTAAGCCCAGACATTAATTTCCACTTGGGTTATGCATTTCAGAACATTTTGAATATTTTTTTTCGTGGAAATGAAAACATAACCATAGTCTTCAGAGTATGTGTATGGTTTATTTTTCATTTTGGCAAATCAATAGCTAACTCTCTGGGGAAAGCATAATTTGGAGATTAGAGTGTTTGACCTTTACTTTTTCAGAAGTCTGAGGGGCATTGGATTTGTTGCTCATGATGGTAGGTTGGGGTGGGGTGGGGTGTGCCTTTCTACATAAAGAAAGACCGTTGAATACAAGCATCAGGCAAGGAGTGGAGAAATCTAGATTCTAGGCTCCACTCTGAACTTTATCTCATCTGCATAATAGCAATCATATGTATGGGCATGTATGCTATATGGCTGTTGTGAAGAACAGACTGCGTGATCGAAGTGAAAATGCTTTTAAAGCCACCCAGTAGGGCAAATAAAATGTGTCTGAAAGGTAAATGATATTATTCAATACCAGGGTGGGAAAATTATGACCTGAGGGTTGAATCTGGCCCTCCACTTATTTTTGTAAGTATAGTTTCATCAGATCACATCCGCATCCCCTTAGTTATGTATTGTCATGGCTGCTTTTCATGCTACTATGGCAGAATTGAATAGTTGTGGCGGAGACCATATGGCCTGTGAAGCCTAAAATATTTGCTATCAGGCTTTTTGCGGAAAACACCTGCTGACCCCTGTTATAGACCACAGACTATCTGATTGGAATTCTCAAGTGTAAGGGAGATCTGTGCACCTAATGTGAATTTTTAGGAGGAAATGTAATTCATCTGCAGTTGATGAAGGAAAGTTCTTCTTTAATAAAGAATGGCAGCTAATAAAGAAGTAATGATAATATTAGAAAATCTCTGCTTTCACGGTTCCTAGGAAATAATGGACACAGCCCAGGATTGCCAATAGATGTTAAAATCTTGATATAAAGTCTTGTTGGTAAAAAATAGGCTCACACAGTATGAAAGCATGATGCCACAGGTTCCTTGCTAATTGTAAAAGGAAAAGCATAGCATTTACAAGGGAGAGATCTTGTGGTCACTGCTTTTTCCATGTACCCAACTTCTTGCACTAAAGGACAGACAGATGGACATGATGAGCCTTCCAACATAAAGCAAGGTTTTGAAAAACCATCGTCAATGAAGCATTCTTGTCAGAAATGTGTAAGGTGAATTTAATCAAGATGTAGACCTAATTTTTAGTTAGTTTGAAATACTGAGAATAAAGGAATCAGTTAAATGACACCGAAAGAAAACCAATCAGATCAATTCCAAACCAAAAGCATGGAGAGGTTCTTCTAGAACAGTGGTTCTCAACCTTCTGGCCCTTTAAATACAGTTCCTCATGTTGTGACCCAACCATAAAATTAGTTTCGTTGCTACTTCATAACTGTAATGTTGCTGCTGTTATGAATCATAATGTAAATATCTGATATGCAGGATGGTCTTAGGCGACCCCTGTGAAAGGGTCGTTCGACCGCCAAAGGGATCGCGACCCACAGGTTGAAAACCGCTGTTCTAGAAAATTATTATAGATAAAGCAACCAGATGTAACATGGGAATTTCTATTGGGTTTGATGTGAAGGACAGCTATAAAAGATACTGTGAATGAGCTGGGGAAATTTGAATATGGACTGGAAATTCAGTATTATTAGAGAATTATTATTAAGTGATAATATTATCTTGGTAACGTGATAATGATATTATGGTTATGAAATGTATGCTGAAGATTTTTTGAGTTACTTTTAAATGCATGGGACACAGAAACACACAATCACATAAGCAAAATCTTAACAAATTCAAATCTATGTGATAGACATAGGGTGGTTCATTAGAGGATTCTTTTAACTTTTCTATGTTTGAATATTTTCAAAACAAAAATGTGGGAAGCAACTCCAATATGCAATTATTTTTCCAATATGCAATTATTGTTTGCTTAGTTGGTGGAGTGAGAGCCCAGGGAATTGGCATCTACAGGTGGGAAGAAATGGGCTCTTGGAAGTTAGGTCAGTAATGCTGTCTGTGTTGTTCTCTCTGTCCATCCCCTTAGGTGAAAGAATTAAAGATACACATTCTCTTTTTATGATTTTTCCTTGTGGATGTTCATCCCTGCTGGTGATTCATCCAGCCAAGGATCCCACCTGAGCAATATATTTTCCTTATAAAATCCCTTCTTACTAGTTGTTACCCATCAGTCTAGCTATCCTGTCACAATCTTTAGAAATTTGATTCACTCATTCAGCCTGCTAGTTAGTTTTCCCAGTCTTGTGGCTAAGGGCTGGAATGTCAAGGCCATTGGACCTTGACCTCAGGAGCCTGGGTTCCATGTTAAGGTGGGGACTATGGAGCTGCATCGTCCATCATAGCTCTGGCAGCAGGGGCCTCCTTAGCCATGTCAATTAACAAAGCTGCCCCAGATCCTTCTCTCCATCTGTGGAATCTTTGATTCTAAAGAAAGCGTTGTCTTGTTTATTTTTCTCTTTTTAACTTAAATTTTACACAATATTAACTTCTTAACAAGCCAAACTCTGCCTGCCTTCTGACTGCCTGCTGATTTATTTTGCTGACGAGAGCAGAGATCCTATTTCCTTTCACTCTGTGTGGGATGGCTTCCATGCAGGTAGGCTTCAGCCTCTTGGTGGGAGAGCCTGCTGAATTTGTAAAGGTGCCATTATTTACTCTTTTTAATATTCTCAAAGAGTGGCAGTCGCGTCGCTTGCTTGAAATATAGGTATTCAATTCGAGACCAAGAGAACTTTCTGTAGGGTTAGTGGTATCAGACAGTATTTGCTGTTTTCAGGCGCAGTTTCTTCTTGACCACTTGAGTCACATGCTCACCTTTTGCCAAATATTGCCTGTTCCTAACAGGTGGGGCATGTTGCTTTTTGGGCTGACCACCGAAAGGTCCTTGAACTGATCATGTCAGAGATGGAAGGAGCAAAGGAGTTTGTATGATTAAAATAAATGGCAAGATCTTGAGTCAAGTCCCTGAAGACTGGAGAGGAGAGGAGAGTTGAAGTCCATCGGCTCCAGCCAGGAAATGACAAATACCTTTCTGCAACTAGGCTCCTGAGTTGGGAATTTGTGGCTCATTAAAAAAAAAAAAAAAATAGCAAAGACTGAGGGCAAACTTGATTCAGGGTAATCTCACAGATATTTCCCTGGAGACTGTGTCCAAGGAAGATCGAGGATACAGGCCTATTGCAGGCTCCCTAGTCCACATTTTCTGTACCCTATTTACTCATCTTCTTTTACTGTGTATCTCCCCTCCCACCAAGGCTGCCTCATTTTTTTTCTAGAGAAATATTTATTTATTTATTTATTTATTATTTTTTAATCCTCACCCAAGGATATTTCTCCATTGATTTTTAGAGAGAGTGGAAGAGAGAGGGAAAGACAGAGAAAAGTATCAATGTGAGAGAAACACATCGACTGGTTGCCTCCTGACCAGGGCCCTGGCCAGGGAGGAGCCTGCAACCGAGGTATATGCCCTTGACCAGAATGGAACTGGGACCCTTTGGTCCACAGGCCAATGCTCTGTCCACTGAGCCAGACCGGCTAGGGCTTGGCTGCCTCAATTTTTAAAAATAAAATGAATGCGAAATCTTCCACTTTTAGTGTTTGCACCCTTGCAGGCACTTAGATGGAGGGAGACGGTATGTTTGGGTTTTATCCTGCTCTATCACTTAGAAGTGTGCACCTTTCTAAGTTTCATTTTCCTCATTTGCAAAATGGAGACAGTGTATTTCAACCTCCATGTGAGAATTAAATATGAATCAGAGGCATCACACACTGAAAAGTGCATGGGCTTTTGAGGTAAAACAGACAAGGTTTGCATTCTGGTTTTGTATGTTGACCGTATGATCTAAGGCAAGCTATTTTGTCTCCCTGGGCCTCAGTTCCCCATATGTATCATTGAGACTATGCCTGTGTTGTAGGCTGGTTGTAAATGAAACATGGAAAATAATTGGCACAGTGCATGGCCCCTAAAACATAGCTACTATTGCCTATGGAGCCTGTCTAGACAAGGGTCTATGGTTAATGCCTCATCATATCCTGGTCTCGTAATGGAGTTTTATAGCATTGACCCTGAAGGCAGCATTGCAGCAGGCCCGAGAATGTGGAGCCATGCGGCTGGCTGTTGCTGCAGAACCCATCAAGTAGCACTACGGCACTTATGCTGCTGGGGCATCTTGCTGGAGTTCGGTGTTTTGTGGTTGCCAGTTCTCAGGGCAAGAACTTGATTCAGTGATGCCCCAGTTCAGGACCTCCAAGTTGGTCAACTGATCCAGTTGTTCAACTGATTATCAGCCTCAGGTATTGTTTAAGTTCATCTTTAATGTGTGAAGAGGTACTTATACATGGGCTTTGAGATCTTGGAGTTGTCACATCAAGGAGGCAGGGGTCATGGGTGCACCAGCTGGGCCCTGTATTGTGCCTGCTTTTCCAATAGAACAGCATCTACCCAAATGGTCTCTGAGAACAGGACATTGATTGATGTTGCATGAAATAATCAACAAAAATTTGCAGACAAAAATTTTGGAAATTAAATGAATGCATCTCGGAGTACAAAGATAGACATGAGCATGAGGTCCTATCAACTGCCCTTTCTAGTCTGATAGTAACATTAGAACATTTTATCAGACCCCTACCAGATGCCACACATTATGCCTGGCATTTTATACGTATTACCTTTAATCCTCTCCAAACCCTGCAGAATCCTTGGCTGTACTTCAGGGTAGAGGTGAAAAAACCAAAGCTCAGTGATGCATCATGGCCACAAAACTAGTGGGAGATCTGGGCTTTGTTTAAACCAAAGTCATTCTAATGCCAAGTCCAGGCTTCTGCACCCTTGAGGTGCTGTGTGTTACATTCTCAGAGCAAAGCAGGCATGGCCTAGAATGCTACTTTGAAGACCATTGCTCCACTGGGTTGATCTGGGGAATGGGGAGCTCGTGGTTCTCCCCAGGGAAGAAGTAGCTCTCCATACGAACCACTTACTGCCAGTCACAGCAAGAGGAGAGCATAGAGGTGATGCTTACTACTCAGTGAATGGGAAGGCATGGGTACCAATCCATCTGAAGACCCAAGGCTCCCACCGGAAACAGGGTCCTGGAGGCCACCTGATGTGGCAGCTCTTAACATTTTAGCTATTGAATGGTGAGGAGGTCCAAAAAGTTCCAAAAGAGAGACTGAAGACAGTCAGGGTGGGGGAGATCTGGAGGGATTCAGGACAGCCACTGTTTTCCAATTAGTTCCGAAGTGATGTTTTTAAATATTTTGATGTCTAGTATGTCAAGGCAGTCGTCTACCAGCTGAAACTGAGCCTTGTCAGAGCGGGTGGAGCAGGTTGGAGGCACTGCGATGGTTCATAACCTGCCAGGCGATGAGTCGCACACCTGTCCCTGTTCCTATAAAGCCTTGCTTGTTTGTTTTTGCTGGCAGGGGCAGGTAGACAAGTGGCTCTGCATAGAGAACCTTTTGTCTGCCTCAGCCCTTTTCTTGTTTTAAAGCCAGTATCTATGGACTTGGCCCTTTGTTTTTTCAGCATCATTGACTTTCCTACCTTGCAGCACATTCTTAGAAAGGATACGCAAGTTTAGTTTCTTCAGCTTCTCCTCAATTTTAAATACGAGAAGAATTCCGTGTGTTCTTTCTTCTTCTACAAGGGTTGAGATTAAAGCCAAAAAAAACCTCCTCGACTCATCTAATTATCCCCCTCTTCAGTGATTGTTCTTCCAGACTTACTTTTACAAAAGGGTTCTGCAGAACTCATTGATTTTTACTTAAATTCAACAAGGCTCCAGTGTCCTAGTTGATATTAACTTAAACGCATAGTTGATTGAAAATGCAGGAGCTGCTGGACTTGTTTGATTGGGTTCCCAGATCCCACTTTTGTCCCAGTTTCTTGTGTAACTGGAGAAAGGATATTGATGATCCATTATGCTGCCTTCTCTCCATATTTCTGGTGTGTTCGGGTGTGAGGCAATTAATGGAGACTTGGGGACTTTTCTGGGTGTGTGAGTTGTATGAGGGTGTGGGGGTATGGAAGGGGATCTACTCATCTATGTTCTATATAGTATTCACTTATTAAGTTCAATAATATCACCAGAATGATAAAATACTAATTTTCCCCCTCAGGTATCTAGAACTTTCTCTTTTGGCAAGAAAGCACACTCCCTCCACCTTTCCAACCCCTGATAATTTTAATGCCCACCTGGCACCATACATAGTTATTACAATATTAGACAAGAAGATAAACTTTATGTCTACTTCACTGAAACTTCCTGGGTAAATCCAGACCATACCGGGTCTTGGTCACTGGCCTCAAAGACAATGATACAGATATGAAATTTGCGATAGTCACTTTCTTATTGATGCTTCCTCTGACCCTCGCCTTCTAGATTTTTTAGTCTCCCATCCTCTTTTCCAGGAAGCTCATTATTTTGTAATTTCTTCTAAAACATGAGTTTCTTGGTTCATCCTCACCAATCCTCTCAGCAGGGACCTTGGGGCCAGCCTGTCTCCCATTAGAAACCACTTTTCACCTGAGCTGAATTCTCTAAGGAAACTGGACTGAGATAGCTGGGACCACAAAAGGTGGTATCAGACAGCCAGGTATCTGGTGCCCATTCAGTTCTCAGTAGATGCCTGGATATTCTATTGGTACTTAGGCCACAGTCAGCTAGACCCAGAGACACCTCTAACCACTTCATTTTTAACACTGGACCCAAGAAATTTGCTAGTCCATCATCATGTCGGACTCAGAAAAATTGGGGCACAGCATCTTGTACTTAAAAGGCACTCATGCTTTTATGCTTTTATGCATTTGTGCCTTGAATGTACAAGTAGAGAGATCTTGCTGAATGCCATTTCTGAACCAGATACAGCTATTGGTTATTTAGAATATATATTAGCATGAATAAGGGCATGGGTATACTTGCAGTCCCCCTTCTCTGAAGGTGGAAGAAGTCTTGGATAGAGGACAATGGATGGGGAGCCAAGAGCCTTGAGCCTTTGCAGTGCTGGTGAGAACTGAGTCCTTGGACTCCTTTGTGTCATGGTAAATTCAATTGGGGCCATTCTCCGGTTAACAGAGTCTTATGAGGATTTGAGTAAATCTGCGGGGTCTGCTGCCTTTTACAGGCAAATGGAGGGGTTAAGGTGGTGACTATAAGTGAGGGGTGAGTGATGATGCTGAGGAGTAATGAAGTGATGGTGGGAAGATGAATACCAGCATGGAGAAGGAGCAGGAACCAGTAGTTCTTGAAGCAGTTATTTCTAGGTGTTAGTCATGGCCTTGGAGATCCTCACTCAGAGGGACTTCAGGAGTAGGGTAAGGAGAGAAGGAGACAATATTTAAAAATCCAGGAGGAATGACTATCTGAGAAGGAAGAGTAGAGGAAGAGTAAAAGGGAAAGGAGCTTCTAATGGGATGTTGCCTTCGTTCTTTCTGCTAAAGTATCAGGAAGAGAGAGCAGAGGGTGGGACACCCCAGCAGAGTCTCTGTGGTGAAGAAAAACAGCTCCCAGAGCAACTCAAAGGGTGATTTAGGGCAAGGGTCAAAGGGCAGTTTAGAATTGGGGTTCAAAAGGAGTTGAGTGCCGCCCCTGAGAAGCATGGTGGTGTGGAAGCCTTGGGGACAGTCCCTGGGGCTGACAGTGAAGAAACGGCCCGGAGGTGATGTCAGGCTTGGGATGGGAACAACCACAGACTTTTTTTGGAAGGAGGCAATTGAAGGAAAAATGAGAACTCCTCCTTAATATATATGGAAATGTCATTAAATAAGTGGAAGTTCCAGACTGTTTTCTCCCTCAGACATTCTAGGCTCAGAGTTTCCATGGCATCTTCTGTATAACTTCCTCTCCGGCCAGAGTGGGTTTCTGTTTTGCTCTTTATTCCCTTTGCTGTGGGGCGTTCTGCTCCAGTTATAGCCGAGGAGCTGAGTGTCTCAGCCCTGAAGGGGAATCTGGACACACCCCACAATATCCACTACATGCTTAGTAATTTGGAATTGCCTCCACTCTACTCTTTTTTTTTTTTTTTATATATTTTATTGATTTTTCACAGAGAGGAAGGGAAAGAGATAGAAAGTTAGAAACATCGATGAGAGAGAAACATCGATCAGCTGCCTCCTGCACATCTCCCACTGGGGATGTGCCCGCAACCCAGGTACATGCCCTTGACCGGAATCGAACCCGGGACCTTTCAGTCCGCAGGCCGACGCTCTATCCACTGAGCCAAACCGGTTTCGGCCTCCACTCTACTCTTTAGCATATATTTCTTTTCTCTTATGAGAAGAGCTAGGTTTCCCTCTGATTAGCAATTGTTTTTTTCTCTAGAGATTCCCTGATTCCTTTGCTGCTCCTTTTGAGTTGATATCTAAGAACACTCTTCAGGTTATCGTTTATCATTTTCAGTTTCTGTGGGGGGTAAGGGCAGGTCAGGACAACCAGTTATTCATTTCTCATTGTCCAATGAATTAAGACTTTTATTTGAGGTGTTATCATTCTTTTATAAATTTAAGGGCCACTTCTGATCATTTATCAGTGTTGAGTCTTAGAGCGCTATGATGAAGAGAACTGTAAGGCTGTGCCTATGTCTAGCTGGAAAGAATACTGTGATCAGCTAGTGATGCTTGCCCTGGGGTGGGTTAAGAGATTGGGCTCCTCATGCTCCATGATTGCATCTCAAGCTTAGCTTTGTCTTCCCTCTCAATGTTGGGTGTGACAGTGCTTTCAACTTTTCTTAGTCTTCCCAGAGTAATTTTCTGTACCAACGCTTCCATCTAATTAGCCCCTTTAAGTGTAATTAAACCATATGCCTAGCATTGTTTCTCAGGTCACCTTAATCACTTCATGTACAGCTTCATCTCCAGGAAACCTTCCATTAAATAATTAAAAGAGTTTCTTAGAAGAGTTGGGTTACATTCATGAACACCTCTTTATGTGCCTTCCCATTAAATCTAGACTCACCTTCTGTGAATACATTATGTTAATGCTTATTTGTTTGTTTTATGGGTTTGTTTAGTATGTCCCCTAAGGAGCACTCTTTCTCTGCCATCCTTGCTTGTCTTAGATTATGTAAGCTCCCAGAAGGCAAATACCATGTCTTTTAAAATTGCATTGTACAGTGCTATGTACAAATGAGCAATTAATTCTCAAAACACTGACAGTAGGAGAAGACAAAAAAGTAGCTGATGATATCTTAAATGATTTAAGTGATGTCTTTAATCTTTTGGTTATCTCCATTTTTTTTCTAATAAAAACTGTCAGAAAAAATGAGATAATGTTCAAAGTATATTGATTTTTTCTGAACTAAATCAGTGGTTAAATTAAAATTATTATTAAAAAATCAGTCTTAGGTCTTTCTGTCTATATCCATGATGTGTTATTGCAGGACGCTTCTACCAGGCTCTTTAACTTGTGCCCATGAAGTTAATAGGCTGAAGAATAACAGTTGTGAACAGTGAGGAAAGTGAAGGACCCGTGCTTGATCTGGGTCAGAGGTTGGCCAACTTTTTCCATAAATGGCCAGATGATCCTGTGGGCCATATGGTCTCTGTCACAGCTACTCAACTCTGCTATGGTAGTGAGGAAGCAGCCAGTGATAATATCTAAACAAATAATCATGCTGGTGTTCTACTCAAACTGTATTTACAAACAGGAGTGGGCCAGATTTGGCCTGTTGGGTGTGGTTTGCTAACACCTGATCTAGGTGATAATACTAGATTCCACTGACTACTCAAGCCAATTCAGAAATCCATTACTGATTTGAACCAATGGCAAGAGTCACAATTTCAAAGTCAAGAATGTGAAAATAATAGTTCTAATGATTTATACCATTCCTGCCCCACCCCCCCTTCCGCCCAGTTTGTTACTCCTGGACATGGAACACAGTTATGCTAAATCAAGGGTAGATTCCATAGGGGCAATTTCTTATTCCTAGTGTCCCAGGAACTTCCATTTTTTAAGATCCAGGCCACCAAATGGTCTCAGCATGAGCTGTCTCTACTCACTAACTCCCAGGTTTGGAGAACCCATTGGATCTTTCTGCAACTAACTTTGTGTTTCTTTCCTGTATAAGCTACATTGTGTTATCTTCCCTATTCACCTAATAGGGTTGTTGTAAAGGTCAAGTGAAATACTGTGCAGGAACATGCACATTCCTATTACAAATTAAGGAATATTAAATTTCTGGGATTCCTGCCCCCTCTCCCCCCACCCCGTCTTTCTCTCAATCTGAGCATAGTACTTGTTTGATATTTTTTTCTGGGCAGATTTTTGTGTGTGATTTTGAATATCCAAATAATATTGGATAGTTGAATGATTCTTAAGCTTTAGTTTACATTCAATTCACCTGCAGCACTTTAAAATTCCTGATACTCTAGCAACATCTCAGATGAAAATCAGTATGAATCTATGGGGGTGGGACCCAGGCATTAATAAATTTTTTAAACTACCTAAGTGGATTTTATTTTATTGCTGCTGTAACAAATTATCACAAATGTAGTGATTTAAACAATACAAATGTATTTGCTGTAGGATAGAAGTCTGACACAGGTCTCACCAAGCTAAAATCAGAATGTCAGCAGTGCTGTTTTCCTTTCTGGAGGCTCTAAGGCAGAATGTCTTTTGCCTTTTCTGGGCTCCAAGGTCACCAACATTCCTTGGTTCATGGCCTCCTCCCTTCCTTTGTCAAAGCCAGCAATAGCAAGTCAAGTCCTTACATTGATCAATATGACCTCCTTTTGCAGGTCCATTTCCCTCTGACTCAACTCTTCAGTCTGCCTTTTCCCCTTTGAAAGACCCCATTGGTTATATTGGGCCCATCCAGATAATCCAGGTTAAGCTCTTATTTTAAGGTCAGCTGATTAGCACCGTTGTCTCCATCTGCAACCTTAATTTCTCTTTGCTTTGTAACCTAACACATTCACAGGTTCCAGGGATTATGATGTGGACAGCTTTGGGGGTCCATTGTTCTACCGGCCCACCAGGTAATTCTAATTCTGAAAGGGAGCAGGGTATGAGTGTAGACTGGCTAGAACAAATCATCCCCACATGTGTTCTATTGATGACTAAGGCATAAGCATTCCTTCCTTCATAGATGCACTCATTCATTCATTCTTTAAATATGTAGAGAGTTCCTTTTGTGTCCTAGGTATTGATACTTGGGATATAATAGTAAACAGTATAGCCAAGGTCTAATAGAAGAAAATGATATTCAAATACAGAAAATGCAGGAGTCTTGGGTCCTCATTGGAAGGATCCTTTCCCAACTTTTGAGACCACGTAAGGATTCCTAGAAGTGATGTAGGAATCAGGTAGGTATAAAATGCTGAATAATGGTAGCCTGAGTGCATCCTCCAGACACTTAACGCTTAATCTTCAGTGCTCACCACAAACTTGCATGGTGGGTACTATTACTGCCCTTTTGCAGATGTGAAAACCGAGTATAACAAAGGTTAAGTAACAATAACAGCCTTCTATTATTCTATGAAATAATGAGATTGGCTCTACACTGAGCCATTAGAATGGCCATTTTCCTTTAAGCAATGGCTAATTTTATTACTCTCTTCCAAGTCTAATTTTCTTTCTGGAGAAAAAGAAAGAGCAGGTGCTTGATTCAGTCTCTATTGTTGTGACCCGCACATAGCCCTGTGAGCGTTTAGCTTCATGGTTTGTTTTCTGTCTAAACCAGGAGAGCACCATGCTCTCTGCGGAGATGCAGTCAGTATTAATTTTGTTCACATAACAAGACTTCCAGCATGAAGTCACTATGTTGCCATTGGCAACACAGTTGTTCACCAGGTATTAAAGTAGAGTAGATATGAGGGTCTGGTATCTTCTGGATCTGAGCAGTGAAAGACCATGGCTACCAGTTACTAGCCTGCTGCTCTTCAATGAGGCCAGAAAGAGAACCTGAAACAGTACCTTTACCACATTCGGCCTGGCAGACCCACCCTGGGTCCTTCACTGTGCATCTGAGTCACTTGACTCTCACAGGTAACTGGGTTGTTCCTTCAGTGCTTGTGGATGCTGGTAATCCATATGATAGATGAGAAATGACTGGTCTAAGAACCATTGTCTGTATTCTCATCACAGAAAGGAGTGTAGGGAAGGAGTGTGTAGGAACACCTGACTTTGCTGCTGATTTCATTATCAGGTTGGCTCCAGTAAACTCTGGCTCTAGGTCAGCCGTGGGCAAACTACGGCCCGCAGGCCAGATCCGGCCCGTTTGAAATGAATAAAACTATTGGGAAAAAAAAGACCGTACCCTTTTATGTAATGATGTTTACTTTGAATTTATATTAGTTCACACAAACACTCCATCCATGCTTTTGTTCTGGCCCTCCGGTCCAGTTTAAGAACCCATTGTGGTCCTCAAGTCAAAAAGTTTGCCCACCCCTGCCTAGGTTGATCCCCAAGGCCTCACCCTTACTGGTGGTTACCATATTGGATAGTGCATATTAAAGAACATTTCCTTCATCACAGAAAGTTTATTGAACAATAAACTAATATCTAGAAGATATTTAAAGGAGTTCTAGAAGATCTTTGTCAGGTTAGCAATAGGGTCAGTAACCTCTGGATATCTAGGATATCAGAACTGAGGTAGACTCTGCTTCCATGCCAGTAGCTCTGTTGTACCCTTAGTGGTCATGAGGTCGACAAGGAAAGATTCAGAGGTAGGCTTTCACTCAAACTGTTCTGCTACTGATGCATGGAGAGTGGAAGCAGAATTCTAAGGGCCATATGGTTAGTGTTTTGGGGGGCTACCTGTCCCTCCATGCAGGATCTATCTCCAGGAGAATGTAGGTGCTGAATTGGCATGGGGATGACTGTGAGCTATTTTAGTAAAAGTGAAGCACTGCTCCTCCACATGTGGTCCAGAAATAGGGATTCATACTTATACAGAGTACATAATAAATCAGTCAAACATGTCAAATCAGAAATCATTACTCTGCTTTAAGATAATGTTCAAGTAGTATCTAAGCATCCACTTATAAACTAATAAGGAGTCATTAACATTGTCCATTAACAAAGATTTTTTAAAGACTCCAACTTTATCTGGAAGTTTACCTTTGCATCCTGATCTCAACTTTGCAAAGGTACTTGGTAAGTTTTTCTATCCCACCATCTTCAGAATCATTCTATAAGGAAGGTGGGCAAGTATTGTGATCTACAGTGAACAGGTGAGGGAAATAGAATGCCTAGGGCTTTATCTTTCCATCTAAAGCAGGTGAGCAGGGGTTGATTCCACATCTATTGGCTCCTAATTTTAAGGTATTTCTATCAGACCATAAAAGAAAGGCAACCTCTCTTATTTAAGGAATAAATCTATAACTACTTACCTCCCCTATTATTTAGAAGGCTTACCCTCTAAGCCAGCCGTGGGCAAACTACGGCCCGCGGCCCGTTTGAAATGAATAAAACTAAAAAAAAAAAAGACCGTACCCTTTTATGTAATGATGTTTACTTTGAATTTATATTAGTTCACACAAACACTCCATCCATGCTTTTGTTCCGGCCCTCCGGTCCAGTTTAAGAACCCATTGTGGCCCTCCAGTCAAAAAGTTTGCCCACCCCAAACAGTTCATATTAATGAGGTTTTACTGCTCCCCCAAAAAAGGTATCAGTTCATGAAGCATTCAGGAGAATCTGGTAGACAGCTTGTGAACACATTTAGTGCATACACATCAATTTTTTTCACCATATCTAGGTAATAGGAGATCATGATAGTTGCTGTTTAATCACCTGTTAACACTAACCAAGTGTAGGCACCTAAAATGGATCTTAGTTTGCTAATTACCAGGAAACACGCATAGTTTCTACCTCTGCATTAGGCTGTTAAAGTGAACTGGGGTGTTATTGATGGTCTGTGTAGCAATCCTGTGTGATAGATGCCAACAACACACACAGAGTGAGCGGTCTTGCTCTAGTCTCCAAATAGAGATCAATGACTATTTTATTTGTTCAGCCCTTCCTCTACCTCCATCACGAGGTAGCTGGAAGGATTAATGATCTGTTGGAGGTATTAACGCCTCGTGTGTTGGTCCCCTAATTATAGAAGCAGATTGGAGCCAAGCCTCAGAGTGGGTTTGGGATTGAAAGATATTTTAAAGGCAGATGATTGGTCCAACACTTCCACTTCTTTCAATTTAACCATAAATCAATTGTGAATGATTTTTCCACTGTAATTTTTCATAGGTTTTGAACTTGGGTAATGAGCATCCCTGTCCCAGAGTGAAACTGTGATTTTCCTAGATCTTATTGGAAAGGGGATGAAGATTTATGAAAGGGCTTTGAAGGAAATATATTGCATTTCTTCTTATCCTCTGCTTGTGTTTTCCCCCCTCCTTTCCTGTACTTCAACCCTGATAAGTCTCAACTTTCATGCATGGCATATAGTATTTTGGAAATTGGAAAGCTCCAGTGTGGCTTGACCTACTTTCCAGTGGCTGTACAATTACAAGCAAGAAGTTGATACTGTGTAAAGTAGTACTACATTCCACACTGAAGGGAATGCATGGGGAAGCAGAGTGCATTTGCCTGAGCAGCATCCATTCTTTATTTTATTTTTAATATATTTTTATGGACTTCAGAGGGGAAGGGAGAGAGAGGGAGAGATAGAAACATCAATGATGAGAGAGAATCATCGATAGGCTGCCTCTTGCACGCCCGCTACCGTGGACCAAGCCCACAACCCAGGCATGTGTCCTGACTGGGAATCAAACCATGCCCTCCTGGTTCATAAGTTAACACTCAACCACTGAGCCATGCCAGCCAGGCACAGCGCCCATTCTTTTACTTATTTGCCAAATATATTGACTTCAGATTTTTTAAAAATATGGGGCAGTTCAAGGTGTTGCTACCACCTAAGAAGCTGCCATGGTGACTGAGGGAGAACTTCTTAAGAGCCCTGGGTGAAAAGAGGCTTACATTGGAGTCACTTTGACAAATTTTCTTTCCTTACCTAGAACTGCAGCTTACCCCACCATGGGTAATGTGATCCATCCGTGCCTGATGAAAACCCAGCCTTCAAGTTGTGGAAAAGCTTGGGGTTCTTTATATTATTATTATTGTATTGTTAATCCTCACTGGAGGATATTTTTCTATTGCTTTTCAGAGAGAGAATGGAAAGGAGGGAGGGGAAGAGAGACAGAGGAGAGAGAGAGAAACATCATGTGAGAGAGTCACATCCATTGGTTGTCTCCCACACACACCCCAAATGAGGGGCTGGAGATCAAACCTGCAACACAGGTACATGCCCTTGACCAGGAATCGAACCTGATAGGCCTTTGTGCGTGGACTGACACTCTAACTGCTTAGCAACAACAGCCAGGGCTATGACTTTTATTTTTTAAGGATTTTAAGGTTAGCAGCAAAGGACTTGTTAAAATAGGTACTTTACTAAAACTCAAATGCAGCAAATGTTCCTGTTTGCCTGTGTACCATAGCACATGGAAAGATCCAGCAGGGCTTGTCAGATATTTAATTTTTCTGTAGCTGCAAGACTGTTGGGGGCTTTATGCATTAAAGCAATAGTACATTTTTAATGCATTTAAGCTATGAAAGGCATATGTTAACAGGTTTGTATTCCAATTCTGTGACTATTTGGAAGGGATGCTTCTCTTCCTTTCCTCCTTCCTGCCTGCCTTTCTTCCCAAAACATCTGTTAATTAATCATTATGCATCAAAACACCAAGTTAGTCCTAGGTGACTAGGTGATGGAGAGGAAGGTGACTTTGAAAAATCAGTAAAATTCAGTCCTTGTCCCCAAGCACCTTATACTCTAGGGCAGTGGTTCTCAACCTTCCTAATGCTGCGACCCTTTAATTCAGTTCCTCATGTTGTGGTGACCCCCAATTTCACTGTTACAAATTGAACATAATTAAAGCATAGTGATTAATCACAAAAACAATATGTAATTATATATGTGTTTTCCGATGGTCTTAAATGACACCTGTGAAAGGGTCGTTTGACCCCCAAAGGGGTCGAGGCCCACATGTTGAGAACTGCTGCTCTAGGGCATTAGGTAGCTGACAAAGTCTTTGGAAAGCCCTGGGAACCAGGGTTGGGTACCATATAGGCAAGAATGAGAGCTGCCAAGAGATATGCTCAACCATGGATTTGCCCTAGAGCAGGGGTCCTCAAACTTTTTAAACAGGGGGCCAGTTCACTGTCCCTCAGACCGTTGGAGGGCCGGACTATAGTTTAAAAAAAACTATGAACAAATTCCTATGCACACTGCACATATCTTATTTTGAAGTAAAAAAACAAAACGGGAACAAATACAGTATTTGTATTTGCATGTGGCCCGCGGGCCGTAGTTTGAGGACCCCTGCCCTAGAGAAAGCCCTCTGCTATTGGTTTACAGTTTGGGGCAAGACCCTCTACCATCGCTGCCCTAGAAAGAACTACCCTTAACACCATGCTTTCAAGAAGAGCCAATCTCCCCAAGAGCATCAGTAACCTCAGGGTGCCTTCTTTTTTAACAAAATATATTTTTATTGATTTTAGAGTGGAAGGGAGAGGGAGAGAGAGATAGAAACATTGATCAGCTGCCTCTTGCACACCTGCTACCGTGGACCAAGCCCATTATCTAGGCATGTGCCCTGACTGGGAATCAAACTGTGACCTCCTGGTTCATAGGTTGACACTCAACCACTGAGCAACACCAGCCAGGCCCTATGGTGCCTTCTTGTTCATTCCAAACCTCTCAAAGGTTCATCAGCTTGGCAAGACCTAGTTCACATCACTTATCTCAACTGCAAGGAAGTCTGGGACATATAGTTCTTAGCGTTCCTGACTCTGACACATAGGAAGTTACACTAGAGTGGTTGGAATATTGGATGGAGGAAATAAATAAATAGTAGCCACCACAGAGAGATGGGCAGGTTAGTAGATAACCACAATGAATTATGTAAATGTCGGGCTGGAGTGCATAATAGTACCATACTGTGGGAACATCCAATGGAGGTACCTATCTCAGAGGGCAGAGGGGCATTCAGTGAAACAGTGGAGTAGAGATATACTTAGTAAGCTCGAGGATTTCATGGTTTTGTTAATGAGGGTATGCTAGGTATACAATGCAGAAATAAATAGCCTCAAAACCTCAGTGGCTTCACAGACATAAAATCACACACACGGAAACACATGCAAAATAGGCTCTGTGGGTGGGATAGGATATAGATTTGTGAAGCCTGGTGCAAAATGAAAACAAAAATTATTAAAAATTTAAAAATTTTGGTGGCAGAGCAGTAAAACAATCAGGTGGAATCCTGTTTGCATAGATTGATTGCATAGATCGAATGCCTAGGAGCCTGGCCCTGTGTGGGGTCGGGGGGGGTGTGTGGAATGGGGGGGGGGGAGGCGGGAGGGCGGAGTTTCCCAGAGACTCTCCAGGGAAGCTGTCTTCTACAGTAATGTGGCTCTATCATCTCAACACAGACTCCTCCACACTTGCCAGATCTGGGCAAGAGAGATGGGAGAGCCACACAGGGGCTTTTTACTGCCTCAGCCCAGAAGTGACACATCTTCTCACATTTCTTTGTCTGGTGCCTCAGCCCAGAAGTGACACATCTTCTCACATTTCTTTGTCTGGTCACATAGTTCCACTGGCCACAAGGAGGTTACAAAGTGGAGACTCCTGGGACGGGACGGAACGACAGGTGATGGTAACTCAGTAGTATCTACCCAATGGCACCCAGAAGCAGGAGTGACAAAAACAATAATGAAGAAAACAGGAATGACAAAAACAATGCTGTTTTAAAATACTATCTGTATTTGAATATTAATACATTTAGTGTGGCTTAAAAGTTCAAGCAGTATGCTTGCTTTTTACCAATTCACTCATTTGATCAGAACACTTCAAAGTATTTTGCTAAATCCAAGTGCTGCTAGAAAAATTAGCAGTAATAATGAACAACTTTGAAGGAGTTTGAGTTAAATGCTTTGGAGCAACAACAACAACAAAAACATGTTTCTGTTTTAGCACACATCTTAAGATACAAATTATATTTATTTTATGGGAAATAGATGTATATGAAAACTGATGGAGGAAAACTTTTCTCTTGAATTTATTAACGTATTTAACAATGACTGGACCCAAATATATATTCTCAGACAACAATGTCTAAATGATTCTAAATATTTTTACCTGCTTCTGTGAGTTGCTCTGAATTATCTTTACCCATGTTGGGCTCAGTTATGCTCACATATGAATCCACTTTGAAACCAGGGAAATAGATGTTTCAAAAGGAAGCTCACCCTTTGTGTCATTAATGCCCTGTGTCTATTACCCTGACACTTTTCATTATGAGCTAAAACTCAATGTGATGTATTACAGGTAACAAGAGCTCTGATTAGAGATAAGTGAGTGTGGTTCACAAGTAGACAGGTCGGACAAAATGGGCGGTCCTCTTGCCCACTGGGTGCTGCTGGCGGTGGACTTCTTATGATATCCCAAGAAAAATAATTTTCTGAGTCTTGCACAAGGCAATGAGTGATTTCGATTTGCATGGCATTAAATCCCTGCATCTCTAACATCCCATTTCCCTTAGTCCAGTCCTAGACGAAGTGTAGCTGGGGTTTCAGTAAGGCTGGAAGCAAAACCAGTCAGTCTCCAGAGTTTCCTTTCTTTGTTGGAGCTGGTTCAATTTCCGCATTAGGCTAGGTGCAGTCCATTAGTCCATTGCATGTGGGGGAATGCAAGGAAACAGGAGCAAAAGAGCCCCCAAGCCAGGAGTCAAGCACAGCATGCCAAGAGGAACCAAGAATGTGAATTCCTTTGTTTAGGGAATTACATATCCTAAATCTTTGCAGGCTTGCCGTGGCCACGCCCGTTCTGGCCTCTGTTCCCAGGTGTGACTGATAAGCATCTTCCCTATGTCACCCCAACTTCCCCAGGCATGTGTCTGTCTTCCCTTTGTCCAGTCCCGCCCCCCCTCCCCCCCCAGTGTTTTGTAGGGAACATCCCTGTAATGTCTGGCCTTCCCTTTGCTCCTTTTCTATTTTTAATAATTAGCTAATTACAATGGTATCATCTGTTGACAGTTATATTTCTTTCTTTCCAATGAACCATTACTAATGTGTACATTTAATTTGTACTCCTTTACTTTTACATCTTTAAATTTCTTTTTTCTTTTTTTTTAACCATTTTTTTCCTACTCTACTATTGGACTACTACTAGAATATTTTATTGTTGTGTTATATGTGTGCAGTGTTCTCTGCTGGAAAGCAAACTGGACTTGAGAACAGATCATTGGTGTCCCAGCCCAAACACTGTAAATATTGTGTAAATTTATATTTTAGCCTTTCCTCACCTGTAAAATTGGAATGATGACTATGATGATGATGATGATGATGGTGATGAAGAATATGGTGATTACGATGATGGGTGATTAATTGACTGTCTCTTCAACTCAACTTTATACCCCAGAGTCTGAACCAGAAGTGGGTAAACTATGGCCATCAGGTCAAATCTGGCTTTTCACTGGTTATTGCAAATAATGTTTTATTGGAACACAGCCATGCCCATTCATTTATGTATTGTCTGTGGTTGCTTCCATGCTACAAAGACAGAACTGAGCAGTTGCAATGGAGACCATGAGGCCGCAAAGCCTAAGGTATTTACTCTCTAGCTCTTTACAGAAAATGTTTTCTAATGCCTAGGCTAGATAGTCACCAAATATGTGTTTTGATTTGAGAAAATTTAGGGATATTGCCTTAATGAGATATGAGGCTGTCTATAACAAATTTGTATTGTAGACGGTACCCAGAAAGTTCCCCAAGGAGAGTCTAACCCAGCTTTCAGCTGCTGAGAGAGAGACATAGCATTTATCTTTTCACTCTTCAAAGGCTACCTACAGGGCCACTGTTAGCAGAGGTCATTATGCAAATACAGATTCATCTCTACATGATACCACATGCCAGGCATTTGCACAGATGTAAATTGTATTAAGGCCTGAGTATAATGTGTATACTTCAGTTACTTTATGAAATTATTCAGTCATCTGGATGTCTTTTACTGTGTTTACCAGGAAATATGAACTACAGAATTGAGCAATTTTCTTGTCAATTTGATCAATGTAGACTGGCAGCCTGGATGCCTTTAGTTAAAAAAAAAAATACCACCACCCCCACTTCACTTGTTAGAATATATTTATTTATTTTACTAAATTACCCAGTTAATTACTACAATTTTCCAATCTATCTTAACCACTGAAGGCTTAGTCTGGTTCAATATTACATGTGGTTGGTACAATTGAGATCTGTTCCCAAAGTGTGAGCTTATTCAGTGTAGGATTCATGTTTGTTTATTCATCTACTTGCTTGGTCTTTTTGATCTGTAGCTTAAATTGTTCAAATTTCACCTTTAAATCAATCAAGCATCACTTTAGAAACAGGAGAAGCATTGGAATGGAAAATCAAAGAATGAAGAATTCAGAGAAACAGTGCTCTATTGGCAAAGGGAAGGTTCAAGAAGAAAGGGCCTTGTAGGAGGTAGGCAGGTAGCAGAAGACCTTGGATTGAAGCTCTGGGCAGAGTTTTGTAGGATAAGAGGAAACAAAAGCAGCCAGTGCTTTAGAGGAACTGTCAATGGGGGAGGAGTGATCATTTGGCTCATAAAGACAGATAAGGGAACTGGAATGCATTAGAGAGGGTTAGTGGCCAGTAAACATGTTTAAGAGTAATCAGTCTGAGAAAATAAAACTGGTTGTGGAATCCTACCATGTCCTGTTTAAAAGGGGATCTTGAACTCTTTCCTTCTAGGACTACTTGGCCAGGTGTGGGAATTTTCTGGTCATGCTACCATCTCCTCCTCCAGGCATTCAAGGACTCCTCCATCTCCAGGTCTTGATGAGTGTCCTTATCATTAAACAAGTCATTGTCTATATGGAGTGGGCAGATGGGGTCAGGGGCAAAGTCATAGGGAACGTACAAGTGTCATCCTTGAGTGGACATCCACGGACACCTTGTTGCCCACTGTGAGTCCGTGGTCCTCATTTGTGTCAGCGAAAACATGTCTGGATGATGAAATGCTCTCTCAGCCCCTACTTCTCACCTAGGATGGTACTTGATCTAAGGATGATACTAGTTTCTGGGTCTCACACCTCTCTCCGGTACACACCTCTTTTCCTGCTTATTTGTGCATTTTTAAGTGTGACTTTTGAACTTAATAGTGAAGCATTTTTCAATCTTTGTTTTCTGGTTTTCCCAAGAGTGACTTATACTCACATTCTGGAAAAAATCCCTGGAGGTTTTGTGGAAGGAATTTTGTGGGAAGAATAAAGCTTTAGTGTAACCCGCCAAATGTAGTTATTAGATTTGAAAATCTAGAGTTTATTGATGACTTCTGACATTGAAGGTGGAAGAAGCCAAGTCTTAGGACCAAGGTTCAGAAAGCATTCAAAAGGGTTTTCTTGTTGGTAGGTTGGTTGGTTGGTTGTTTGGTTAGCTGTCTGTAGGTATGAAGTTATAAGTGATGACAGAAAAATACTAGAACATTACAGAATGACAGGAAAGACCACACAGAGATCCAGCCCTGTCACTCAGCATCCAGAAGGCACCTGCTATGGTTAGAGCTGAGAACCTAGGACTAACAGAGAAAGCAGGGCATTAACCAGTGTCTAGTGCAGCGGTTCTCAACCTGTGGGTCGCGACCCCTTTGGCAGTCGAACGGCCCTTTCACAGGGGTCGCCTAAGACCATCCTGCATATCAGATATTTACATTACGATTCATAACAGTAGCAACATTACAGTTATGAAGTAGCAACGAAAATTATTTTATGGTTGGGTCACAACATGAGGAACTGTATTTAAAGGGCCAGAAGGTTGAGAACTACTGGTCTGGGTGGGTCAGCTCCCTCTGAGTAGGATGGACAGAGGTCATTGGCTAGGGGGAATAGGAAAAAAATTCCTGCCGAGATGTTTTGCAAATGACTGACACCTTTCAAAAGCCCATGTTTCCTACAAGTGACCTTTCTTCAACTGTAAGAGGCTTTAAAAAATTTGATGAGTGAATGCCTGCGGAAGTAGTATTTAATGTGTGTTTTGAAGAAAATGTAGCTTGGCAGCTTTGAGGGAATCTGAGGTCATTCTAATTAAGAGGATTTACCTGACCAAGAACAGAGGTGGTATAAGTCTGGCGTATCCTAAAGACTCAGCGAACGGCTGTATTAAAATCAGTGCTTTCCAGGAGTTGTTATGTGTTCTAAGGGCCTGTGTGCAACTTTGATTGTGTTTCTTGTCCTTTTCTTCTTGAGTGTAAGTGCATAAACCATTTATCAGGTTAGTTTATGAACTTGAAGGCTCAGCCCACATCTTTTATCTCAAAATGCAGACCACTGTGGTGTAATTACAATCCTTTGGGTATTGTTTGAACAAAATGCTTTAATTTCTTTGTTTCTCTTCCCCTACTTCACTGAAGAGCTTCTCAGCCTAGACCTGTGTAGATTTTAATGCGCAAATAAATCGCTTGAGAATTGTTTAAAAAAATGCATATTCTGGTTCAATAGGTTTGGCAGGAATAAAGGCCTGAGTTTCTACATTTCTCATAAGCTTCTCAGTGCTGCTAGTCTGGGGACCATATTTTGAATAAAAATGGCTAAATGAAAGGGAAAGAGTTTGATAGCAAAAGGGGGTTGAGTTTTTGTAAAAATATATTTTTATTGATTTCAGAGAGGAAGGGAGAGGGAGAGAGAGATAGAAACATCAATGATGAGAGAGATTCATTGATTGGCTGCCTCCTGCACACCCCACACTGGGAATCGATCCCACAACCTGGGTATGTGCCCTGACTGGGAATCAAACCGTGACCTCCTGGTTCATAAGTTGATGCTCAATCACTGAGCCACCACAGCCTTGCAAAGGGGTTGAGTTTTAGAGTCAGAAAGGCCTGGATGGTCTGAATTCTGGCTCTGAAACGTATGGTGACTTAAAAGCTATATGACTTAAACAAGTTGTTGAAGCTCTCGGAGCCTTGTTTTCTTATCTGAAAAGGGGATAGTGATACTGTCTTCACATGCATCTTCTAAGAGATACATTTCCTCCTACCTCTGTCGTGTTCACTGCTTTATCTCCATGACTGAGCATAATTCCTGGCATATCACAAAGATGTATTGAATGAAGGATTGAATGAATTAGTGAGTTACCAAATAAATAGGTTTGAGGATAAATTTTATGATGTGATTAGGATATGCAGCAGAGTATTTGGCCTCAAAAGACATTTCAATAAATGTTGTTTGCCTCCCCATCTCATTTTTCCTCTAAAACAAAAAGCTGAATTAGGGTGCACGCCTCACACTGCTGAAGCAACATCATATAAAAATGTATTCTCTTTGTGATTCCTCCGTGAAATAACAGTTACACTTGAGGTCAGCAGTCGCCAACCTTTCGTACTTCACGGACCACCAATGGTCTGTGGACCACCCCACCGGTTTGCAACCGCTGCTTCAGGTAATAGAAGTTGGATGAATGGGTGAGAGAGTAGTTTCATAATGTCGTTGTTGTTACACATACATGGACCAGGGTAAATTAGGCAATCACTTTTCAAAAATTGATCATCTATCTATCATCTCTCTATCATCTATTTATTGGTCAATCCTCAACCAAGGATATTTTTTACACTAATGTTTAGAGAGAGTGGAAGGGATAGGGAGAGACAGAGAGAAACATCAATTTGTGAGAGACACAGCAATTGGTTGCCTCCTGCTCAGGCCCCACCAGGGCTGGGGAGAAGTCTGCAACCGAGGTACATGCCCTTGACTGGAATCTAACCCAGGACCCTTCACTCCTCAAACCTGATGTTCTATCCACTGAGCCAAACTAGCTAGGGCAAGTTTGGTTCTTTTAAAGTGCAATCGGCATGGAACTTAAGTAAGGAGTTAACATTAATTCACATATAAGTTTGACTAAGTTTGATCAGATTTCTTTCCTCACTTTCAATCAACAACATTTCCCAAGTCCTAACTATGTGCCAGAAACTGAAGTAGGTGCTGAAGAGAGAGGGTGAGTAAGGCAGAGCCAGGCTTTGTGCTCCTGAACCTGACCTTCAGAGTGGGGCAGGGAGACAGAGAAAAACAGGAAAACAGACTGTTGGACTGACTTTCTGAAGAGCACTCACTGAGGTTCGTTGTCACTTATTGATGAAATGGACTTAAAACCAGTTTTGGCGGTTACTTATAACTGATGTTAGAGCAATAAGTCTTTTCCTGAAAGCGGGGTAACTTTTTAAAATATCCTTATTTTTAAGCATATGATGGCAGAGAATTTTGCTGTTCTGTTCATTGTTTTGTCCTCAGCACTTAAAGTGACAGGTACATGATAGGTGCTCAATAAGTATTTGTTAATGATAAATAACATTTGTTGAATGTACTCTTAGTGAGTTCTTGTTAATGTGATGACTGTAGACTTATTCTGTGTTTCACCGGGGACTAATATAGTATCATTTCTCTGTTATATGTATATAGTGCCTAGGTTCTAGCCATAATTTATTAATTAAGGTATGAAAGAGAAACACCCACAAACTATGAAGCTATTGAAATGTATACATCAAAAAATTAACAGTAAATAGCTCAACAGACAGTTCTTTTTGAAAAAAACCAACATGTTTTTATCGATTTTTAGAGAGAGGAAGGGTAAGGGAGAGAGAAATAGAAATATTGATAAGACAGAAACATCATTGATTGGCTGCCTCCTGCACACCCCACACTGGGGACCAAGCCTGCATTGATCTGAATGTACCCTGACTGGGAACTGAACTGAGATCTCTTGGTTCCTGGGTCCACGCTCAAACACGGAGCCACACCAGCCAGGCTACAGACAGTCCTTTACAATGATGATTCTCTTCTTGACTTAGTGCTTTTATTTTTATAGTAGTTGCCACTGCCATTAATGGCAGTTATATTTTAAAGTGCTTATTGAAGTTGAAAATACGTAGAGTTTGTGTTTTTACTTTGTTCACAAAGCTGATGATTATGAAATGTATTATTTTTTTAGTAGGCATTGCTATTTTGTAATCCTTGGTGGGGTCCCCAACACTCTCAATTTCTTAAGTACAGGATTGTCAGCCAAGCTGCCACCTACTGATTTGGTCTAGTCCTCTTGCCACAGAACATTCATTGTTCAAAGTAGGAAATATAATGTCAGCAGCAAACACATCTGTCTTGAAAGAGGAGGAAGAACATGTAAGCTAATATGAATTCTGGCAGATATGCATAGCTAAGCCATGTGACTAGCAGATCTCTATGATAATGATTACAATTATGATCATTCTAATAGGGAGATAATGTTTTCATTATAGTGTAGTAATGTAGGCTCATCCCTGGCTGATATTGTGGGATCTGTATCTACACCCGAAGGTCAGTCTCATCAAATCTTAATCAGGAAATCTTTGTCAATTTCTGAATTAATGATGAGTGAGCCCATGAGATGGCTGAGTAGACAGGTCATAGGTCACCCATTGATTCTAAAACCAGCCAAACACATTGAGATTAGAAGTACTTAGAAATGTAAATGGCATCAATTGAAGTATTGACACTTTGTGTTTTTTATAGCTACAAGATAAATATTTAAAAGTGACTGAGGAGATATAAACAAAAACACTATCGAAACAATTTTTCCTGTCCTGGAATGATAGTCATTCAGACAATATTGTCCTAGAAAATCGGTCTTTAATCATTAAGAAGAAGTGAAGGTGAGAAATAATTGTTCTTATTATTTAGTAAGTGAAGTAAGTCAGAGTAGAAAGATCTCTCAAAGTTGTAAAAATTAGAAAAGGGTGGAAACTGAAGGGGCCAAATACACAAACTCATTTTCAAATGGAGAATGTGGTCTTGAGAGTCAGTGTAAGAAACAGACCAATAAAGGAACCATGAACACAAAGCCAGTACCCTGGGAAGAAATGACTCATGGCTCTAGGTCAGTGGTGCTCCTCATCAAATGCAGAGGGAGAGGAGGAGGTAAAAGAAAAGAAAAGAGAGGGAGGGAAGGAGAGAGGGAGGAACAGTGGGGGAGAGAGAAAGGGAGGGGAGAGAGAAAGGGAGAGAGAGAGAAACACCACAGAAAAACACACAAGCTCTTGCCTCTACATGAGCCTGTCATTGATCAAGAAATAGAATCAGAGTCCTTTTCTATTAAGCAAAGTGGATGCACTATATTAAGTGGTTTTCAGATTGTTCTTTGTAGATTTTAGGGGTGGGAGGGGCCTTCTCAGGGATGATCCTCAAACCTAACAAATTAAGGTTTTCTGACTTATACTAGCTCTCTAGTAGGGAAGGATTGGTGATGAAAAGCAAAATAACACTTCTGTTTTATGCTTCCAATTAACTGGAAAAAAAATCACCCAGAAAACTTCTTGTACTTGCTTAGTAATCTGTACTTACCAGTAGTGTGATCTAATGATTTGCCATTAACACTTGTGTTTTCACAATCTTGTTAATCTGGTGCAAGCATTGTTTGGAGTAGAAGTCCCTGAATTCCTTAGGACTCATTGGACCTCCCAGTTCCTATAATGGTGTCCAGGATAAAATAGAAAATGTACTAAGATCCTGAAGAAATTTCTACATGTGATGTCCTCATAAGTCACATGTTACATGAATGATCTCAATTTGGACAGGTGATGAGCTTAGTGTTGGTGTTGATTGAGTAACTTGGTGACTTGCTTTCTTATCTCTAATGATGTGAAGATGGTTAATACAGTGATGGCGAACCTTTTGAGCTTGGCGTGTCAGCATTTTGAAAAACCCTAACTTAGCTCTGGTGCCATGTCACATATAGAAATTTTTTGATATTTGCAACCATAGTAAAACAAAGACTTATATTTTTAATATTTATTTTATATATTTAAATGCCATTTAACAAAGAAAAATCAACCAAAAAAATGAGTTCGCATGTCACCTCTGACACGCATGTCATAGGTTCGCCATCACTGGTTTAATAGATTGCACCCATAAAGAAGTGCCCATGTCTTATAGGCTTATTGATAAAACAAAATGAATCCTTATAGTGGCAAACTATGAGGTGGGGAGGGAGGTAAAAAAATGGGAAGATAGGGAGATACATTTTTTACATTTTATTTAAATACTAGAGGCCTGGTGCATGAAAATTCATGCACTGGAGGGGGATCCCTCAGCCCAGTCTGTCCCCTCTCACAGTCCAGGAGCCCTTGGGGCAGGAGACGACCCGGCGATCAGGGGAAGGTAACGCCCTATCACACCTCTGCTGCTGCCACTGCCAGCAGAGCAAGCCTCGGCCGGCCCTGTTTACCTGAGCCTCGGGTGGCCCTGGGCAGCTGGGCAGCCGACATCTGAGGCTTGCCTGTGCCTTGGGCCAGCCCTAGGCAGCTGGGGGCTGAGGGGACTGGGGGACTCCAGAGGCAGGCACGTCTGGGGATGGGCCCAGCCTTGCCGCGTGCCTGCCACCCCAACGGGGCTGAAGGGACTGGGCACTGCCATCTTTGAGGGTGTAACAGTCAATTAGCATATTCCCTCCTTATTGGCTGTGGGCACCGCCATCTTTGCAATGATGTGAGGGTCAATTAGCATATTCCCTCTTTATTAGGTAGGATTGATTTTAGACAGGAAAGGAGAGGGAGAGAGAGATAGAAACATCAGTGATGAGAGAGAATCATCCATCAGATGCTTCCTGCATGCCCCTTGCTGGGGATCGAGCCCGCAACCCAGGCATGTGCCTTGACAGGGAATCAAATTGCGACCTCCTGGTTCATGGGTCCACACTCAACCACTGAGCCACACCAGGCTGGCTATTATTTTCATCTTTGTCAATATTATTTCAATAGAAAGCTGTTTTTTTTAAATGTTTACTTTAGGAAACAGTTTTTTTATTTGTTTTTCTTGGCAAGCAGTAGCTGTTTTAGTAAACTGTTTGGCACATAGACAGTGTGGGACATTTTGCCCTTTAAGGAAGTGACAATATTAGAAGGAACAGAAAAGCAGCTGGCATGTACACTGATTTTATAAGGTCTTTTCTGATAAGCGGCTGCCACCAGACAGAAAGACCCACTGTAAAGGCTCCCAGGCTCCCCTAGCCCTCCTGGCACCTTGAATTTGCAATAGCTGCATCTCATTCGCCTGCAGTGTCAGGGCAGGTTTGTACCATTAGATTCTGACCAAGGTCAATGATTATAGCAAACAATGTTGTGGTACATTCGTCACATTAAGAAAAAAATGCCAAAAGCGTTTATTGAATTGTTTTTATCTGGCAGATGATGATTGGTTTTTGACCTGCTGTTATGCCTGCAAATAGTTAATTCCATTATTGTAAAGAATATGAAGCTATTACCTTTATTTATATGAGGATATTTTAGAAGAGTGAATAGTTGGGCCTGGAGCATAATCCCGTACACCAAATAGTTGTGGGCTCAATTCCCGGTCAGAGCATATACGTAGGTTGAGGGTTTGATCCCAGGTCAGGGCATATATGGGAGGTGTCCAATTGCTGTTTCTCTCTCACATGGATATTTCTCTCTCTCTCTCTCTCTCTCTCTCTCTCTCTCTCTCTCTCTCTCTCTCTCTCTCTCTCTCACTTTCTCCCTTTCTCTAAAATCAATGAACATATTCTCAGGTGAGGATTACAAAAAAATAAAAATAATAAAGTGAACATTTGGGGCTGAATAACACTTTCTCAGGCTTTCAGGAGATTCCTAAATAAGAAATATAATGGGGATTTCCGTTTCTAAATGTAGGTTGAACACATCTTTATTTAGTGAATCATTATCTGTATAGGAACAATGATAAGATCAATGTATTTTAAGCCAGAGAGTTTTCCCTAATCATGTGCCTTTCCTAACCCATTCCCCTAGTCTTATTTTGGAGTCAATTGTCAGCCTATATCCAAACTTTAGTGTGTATGCTGTCATAATCGTCACCTGGAGTGATACCCTCAAACCCTGGAGGAAATGCACATGTATAGTTATAATTTGTCTCTTCCCTGCCCCCCCCCCACACACACACACTATTCTTTACTGTTATCAATAAACAAAGTTATGCTTACGGGGCTTCCCAGACTTCTAACCCATTTAAGAGACTATTAGAATCATTTTTGACATTTTATGGCTTGATACACATGACTAATGATGCCCTTTGTAACACAGGATATATTCTGCTGCTGGAAAGCTCTAATGTACTTAAAATTGATGGAAAAAACTTATCTACTTGGGGTGACAAGTCAGCGTACAGTGAGTTAATTGCATGCTCAAATTCTCTTTTCAAGACAGGATTTTATTTTCTAACACAGAATCAAAAAATTTATGATCAGATCCCCCTTGGCATGTATAGATAGCACTTTTAGTTTAGATACATTTCACAGAGTAATTGCCTTCTGCTTAGCATCATCACCCAATGAGAATGAGGTTAACCATGTCAACTGTGAGTGGCCTGACTTTGTGAATTGGAAATTTCCATTGAAAGGCTACAAATACACTGATCCTTGGATAGTTTTCCCACCCTCTCAGTGGTTTACTTGTAAGGCCAACATCTGTATGTTTCTGGCCGTATCCTTCAAGCCCTTTGTCTGTTAACTGAACTATAGAATTGGTCTCATTGCTTTTTCTGCCCCACTTCAGTCTCTAAAAAATTCCATAAATTTCTTTGCTGAGATTTTCCCATTCACTCTAACCTCTTAGGATGCCTTCTCTCTTACTGTATCCAATATATTCTTTCTCTGAAGCCTTCCCTGACCAGCTTGGAGACCACCTTGACTGATCATCAACTGAACTGAAAAATGTGTTCCACTTCTGAAGTACTGTCTTGTCTTGTTGTTTCTCTTTGCATATCCTCCCCACAATCCAGATTCTTGATTCTGACCTCCCTAAGGGCAACTTTACTACCATAATTTTGTATATCTTTTCCTCATCCAGTATATAGATTTGTATATAGGTGAAGCAGTCGGACAAATTGAAAATTTAATATAAGTCCATCTCTTTGCCTTTATATTAGTCTCGCATCCTAAACCAGAAGATTATACGCTTATTAAGAGCAGGGGTCTTTGTTTACTTAACTTTGAATCTCCAGCACATAGAGGCAATCATGTTGTAGGCACTCAACATTGTTGAACTGAACTGAATTATCTCTAGTAACTGGATAGATAGCATGCCTATTTTAAAGATGTTCAAAGAAGAGATATGATATATAGCATTCCTTGATAACTTGACTTCTGAATGTTATTTGTATTTAACTGAAGGGATCCTGGCTGAGGCTGGCATTGAAATGGCTTCTATTTTGGCTTTGGGAAAACCTTTCCATTTTGATTATGGCTTGACTTAAACCACCAGCTCTGATTAGAGTTGTGTTATTCATGTACACACACACACACACACACACACACACACACACACACACACACACACGTTTTAAGTATTAAAAAATGATATCTACAACCCCAAGATATTTAAAATTATATTGATGGAACATATCCACTGAGAACTTCAAGCATAAATTGAGATGTGTAGCTACATTTCCAAATTTCTCAGTCTAACCCTCAGCCTTATCTAAAGAATATTAGGATCAATGGCTAAAAAAGAATAAAAGTGAAGTCATTTGACTGATCAGCCTGACACTATTTCTCTGTGTTGACTGATTGATACACAACCTCAGTTAGCCCCCTCTGGTGGCAATCCCCTCATTTACCACCCAAAGCCTTTTTGGCACACAATATGGATGGTAGCTTATGAACAATGTCTAGACAAGGCATTAAATCTCCTACACTGCCATTTTCACTTGCCCTGTCAGTTTTAGGGACATTCCAACCATCTTTGTGGATAAATCTACTGAGAGTAGACCCACCTTTAAATTTCCAGGTGGCTAGATTAATTGCCATTGACCTTTAAGTATAACTATAGAGATAAAATGTGCTGATTTTAAAATGCAGTCAGAAGAGTAGGAGCTGGGAAGCTGCAGAACACATAGCCTCTTTCACCCACTCCCAGCAGTTTCTTAGCTGTCTGCATAACCTAAAGCACCGAAAGACCCTTCTCCTGAACCGCAGACCCGAGACATTTGTTGGACATGGTATATAGCCTGGATTTTACACTCAAGTAAATATGCTCTGTGTGTTCCCAAAAAGGCCAATATTTATATATCAAGCTCACCAAGTTAAATTTACTTTCCCACATTAAGCCTGCATGATGAATGGTTTTATCTTGCCTATTACAGCCTGTTATATCATAAATCCCCAGGCAGGAGAAAGAGAAAAAAACTGACTTGAATGAAGAAAACCACAGAGGCACAAGCCATTACCATTTAAGATGGTTATACTGAATCACATTTGCTAACAATAATATGTAAAATACCTTGGAAACCCCATTTACTCTTATTTTCCTCCCATTTCCATTTCTGTTGCTAACAACAACCAAAAAGGAATGTTGATGTAGGAATGTCTGACTAACCCCGCATTTCCATTTCCCTATTTTATTGCCAACATAACATAGCATTCCTTGATCCAGTTTTACTTATATTCTTATTTGTTAAATGAATAAATTAATGAATGAATAAACATACATGGAAAAGTATTTCCATATTCTAGTTGGAATGCCCCTTCCAGTCACTGAAATTTTCACCTATGGCTCAGCTTTAAGGAAATTTCCTATTTCTCAAAGAGGCTTTCTCTTAATTGGTGGTTGTTCTCTTCCTCCACACTTCCATAGATCTCCACAGTTTGTTTAGGTAACTTTTTTGTTGTTGTTATTAATTCTCACCTGAGGATATTTTTCCAATTGATTTTTAGAGAGAGTGGAAGGGAGGGGGAGAGACACATGGGTTGGTTGCCTCCCCTACTAGGGCCAGAGCCTGCAACCAAGGAATGCGCCCTTGACCAGAATCGAACCTGGGGCCCTTCAGTCTGAGGGCCAACACTCAATCCACTGAGCTAAACCAGCTAGGACTGTTCAGATAATTATTTTAATCTGCTTTGCAGTAAAGGTATTTAAGTAGTGTTAGCGGTCACTTATCAAGTGTCTCGTTCAATTTAAAACTACTCAGTTAGAGGTCTTTATGCTTCTTTCTTTCTATTCCACCAAGTGGAGAATAGGACATTTAGAAGTTGGATAGCATCAGGATGACCAGATAATTTATAGTCCAAATTGGACACTTTTGAGAGGGAAGGGAGTGGTATTAGTATGACGATGGGACAACAGGCACAAGCCAGGACCCTCCCAGGCAAACCTGATGTATGGACTCACTAGGAAGCATGGGCCATGATTCTGATTGCAATAAGATTCAAACATGAGTGAGAGTTGTACAGAGGGCACTGTGTCCAGGTCTGTTTTCTGATCTCTAAGAATAAAAGAAAGTTTAACGGGAAGTTGTGAATAAATGTGTTCTTAGTATTTCTACTGGGGCTAAATATTTAAAGACAAGAGAATAAACATGCCTGGCAAATTATTGGATGGTTCAGGCTGCAATTCTTGCAGGTGAAAATAAAAGTAAGATATGTGGTTTCTACTGTACAGGTTTATTATGTGCTCTGGTTGCATTCAGGAAATAATTGCTTATAGCTGAGCATCATGCTTGTGTACATATTGGTCTTCATTACTAGACTGAACTACTTCAAGGAAGGAATTGTTTATTTATATTTGTATCTCTTACAACCCCTTATGTGTGTGTACTATGTGCTATCAAATTTTGTGAAAGTTTGAAAGACTTTTGCTAGTTCAATCTTTGCTTAAAGGAGGCTCTTCTATAAAATTATTGACTGGTTGAACTTTCCACTTATGAAGAATTTATTTTCAAAATGTGCTATTCCATTCTTGAATTGCCATGTTTATGGGAAAACGTCCCTTTAACTGAAATGAAAAATATGTCTTGTTATAATTATGACTGGATTTGACATACCGCTCAAGCCATCTACAGGGCATTGTGAGTCCACTCGCTAGTGCTCCCTTGAACTCTGGATTTAGTCTGAGTAAATCTAATCCGCCTCCTTTCAAATAGTTGAAGCCTTGTATCATGGTCTCCTGAGTTCTCTCTTATCAAGGTCTGGCTATACCAGGTTTTAAAATCCTTTCTCATATGATTTTCTTCCAGACTAATTGCTATTCTTGTCATCTTTGAAAGTATCCTACTTTGAAAGTATCTCTTAAAAAGGAATACACAGTTCAGAGCAAAATGCATAGTACAGCAGGTTAGCACCAAGGCTGCCATACAGTTATGCAGATTGTGCATTGTTTAATGGTGCCTGACAGAGGTGGCATTGGGGGAGAGCTAAATTCTAGCCTACACATCACCCACCAAGGCCCTTGCCCTGGTTCAGGCCCATGTCTTCACAGAGAAAGGAAGGACCTCCTTTTATTTTTTTTTATTAGCACAAAGTCATGGAATGGGCTTGCCAATGTCCCTCTAACTCCTGCTCACCTTGCCCACCTCCTAGACTCTGTATGTCTTTATAATGCAGCCTAAGATTTCCTATTTTTTTTTTGGCAAGCATATCATTCATACATTATTTTGACCTTGTAGCTAGCAAAAGTCCCTGGTCTTATTTATATGAGCTTCTGTTAAGCCAGATTTCTCCTATTGTACCTGACGTAGATATATGTCATTGAGAGGATAGAAACTTTCGGAAACTTGTACAGATTTTCCCCCCCACATTGACCTGGAAGTCATTAATCAACACTTTTGGAATACTTTTTTTTTCTCAACCAGCTGTTAAGCCATACCACTCTTGGTCATTTCTCCATGTTCTCTTAGAAGGATGTCTTGAAACCATAAAAATCTTTTGCTGAGCTTGTTATTTCATGTTCATGGTACTTCCATGAATCAACCAGGTAAACGAATATTAATTCTTAGTAATCACTTCTTCTTCTTTGGAAGCAGCCACACTTTATGTAATATACTCATTAGAATTTAATTAAGGCTTGATATCAATCTCACCAGTTTCTGGAGTCTGTTTTCTCTCCTCATCACTCATCCTCATTCCTTTTGAAAACCAGGACATTCATTTTTCTCTGGAAACCTGGCATCTTTCCTGTTCTCCTTAATCTTCAGGGGGGAATCTATGAAGATATCTGCCCAATTACTCATTTTATCCACCTTTGCCTCTGACCTTTTCTGGAGCATGCCAGCAACCAAAGTAGGAGGGCTAGAGGACCCCTGAGGGTGAGTCTGTGCCTCCACATTCCCCAGAGACTTCTATGAGAGCAGGTGTGAGGCTCTTTTCTCAAAGTCATTGGACAAAAGTCAAGGGACAGGTAACAAAGAAGGTGTTTTGCTTCACCATAAATATTGAGGTTGGTCAAGAGGATGACTTTTGAGATTTTGTGAGGAGCTCACATCTTCCTATCTGATGTTTTTGCTCTTCTGAGGGTCCCCAATCTTGCTGAGGCTGTGTAAGCATAGTATGTTACTATGTGAGTCAGCTGAATGCCTCCTGGAGTTGCCATGTACAAGAGACATGCCTCTTGTATTTTAAGAAATGAGATTAGTTAGGATTCAGTCTCATATCTGAGAAGAACCAGCTCATTCATAGCTGGTTTATTAGTATGAAAAATACCCTTTCTATTCACTCCTAGTTTTCCACTGCATGAAAAATTTCAGTTGCTTAATCTCTGCAAGTCACTCAAGGAGCTCACAATAGTTTATCTGCAAGAGGAAGACTAAGCAGACTGTATCAGTCAGTATATACTAGACTTTGCTTAAATAACTAATGACCCCCTAATGGGGCGTCAAATGAAGGGGCTTAAAGTAAGACTAATTCTCTCATCCACCCTACTTTTCAGTGAAGGTTGGTTGGAGGGCTCTTTTCCATGGCACCATCATTCTTTTTACAAGACTCAGGGTGATGGGACAGCCACTAAGTGGAACAATGGTGGTAGCTGGAACAGAGAGAAGGGATGTTATGCAGCATACACTGGTTCTTAAAGCTTGTGCTCTGAAGTTACATGCAACACTTTTCTCACAGTTTAGTGGCAAAGCAAGTCACAATTATCTTTTTATGGGCAGGAAGTATAGTCCTACTATGTGTCTGAAACATATGTGAATGGCTAAATACTAGCAAACCACTTGAAAAAATTTTTCTCTTGATATAGAAGTAATGGAATTGACAGATGCAAACTTTACCCCAGAGGCAAGACAATTGTTTAAGGAGATGCAATTAGAATACCCAAATCCTAGAATTAAGAAAAATAAAAAAGCTTTGCAAATTAAAAAACTCAGCAGGTACTTTGAAAGGATATAGTCTCTTCTGAAGACCAAATTAGATTCCTAGAAAATCAAGTGTAATAATTATCTCACAACACAGAGTAAAAATTCAAAATAATGAAAATATTAAAAGAAAATATAAGAGACATAGAAGGCAGTTCCAAAACACCTTGGAAATAAAAAAAATTAGGAAGAAAAAAGGATAGATGGAGGAGCAATGTTAATTTAAATAAAAGAAAAAAGAGAGAAAACCAAGATGGCGGCATAGGTAAACACCGGAGTTAGCTGCCTCGAACAACCACTTCAAAAATACAACTAAAAGACGGAACGGACATCGCCCAGAACCACAGGAAGACTGGCTGAGGGGAAATTCTTCAACTAGAAGGAAAGAGAACAGCATACAAGACTCAGAGGAGGCGCAGTGCGGAAAATACAAAGGTGCGGAGGTACGCGCAGAGCGGGCTGGTAGCTGAGGGCGCGGTTGTCGTTTTCAATCCAGAGGGAGTCTCAGATTCTGAGCTCCAGTTCTGGGCGAGTCTCTAGGGACCCAGACTCAAACGGGAAAAGCGGGACTGTCTGGCATCAGTCGGAACACGAGGGCAGCTTTCTCTCCGAGGTTTGGAGCGGTTGCTGGGACTCTGAGAGGCAGAGAAAATGAACAAATGGGACTACATCAAAATAAAAAGCTTCTGCACAGCAAAAGAAACCATCAACAAAACAACAAGAAAGCCCACTGTGTGGGAAAACATATTTGCCAATGTTATATCTGATAAGGGCATAATCTCCAAAATTTATAGGGAACTCATACAGCTTAACAAAAGGAAGATAAACAATCCAATCAAAAAATGGGCAAAGGACCTAAATAGACACCTTTCAAAAGAGGACATTCAGAAAGCCAAGAGACATATGAAAACATGCTCAGAGTCACTAATCATCCAAGAGATGCAAATCAAAACAACAATGAGGTACCATCTCACACCTGTCAGACTGGCTATCATCAACAAATCAACAAACGACAAGTGCTGGAGAGGATGTGGAGAAAAAGGAACACTCGTGCACTGCTGGTGGGAATGCAGACTGGTGCAGCCACTATGGAAGACAGTATGGAGTTTCCTCTAAAAACTGAAAATGGAACTCCCATTTGACCCAGTGATCCCACTTCTAGGAATATATCCCAAGAAACCAGAAACACCAATCAGAAAGGATATATGCACCCCTATGTTCATAGCAGCACAATTCACCATAGCTAAGATCTGGAAACAGCCTAAGTGCCCATCAGTAGATGAATGGATTAGAAAACTGTGGTACATCTACACGATGGAATACTATGCTGCTTTAAAAAGGAAGGAACTCTTACCATTTGCAACGGCATGGATGGAACTGGAGAGCATTATGCTAAGTGAAATAAGCCAGTCAATGAAGGGAAAATACCACATGATCTCACTCATTCATGGATAATAGAGACCATTATAAACTTTTGAACAATAATAGATACAGAGGCAGAGCTGCCTCAAACAGATTGTCAAACTTCAGCGGGAAGGCCGGGGAGGGTTGGGGGGCAGGAGGGAGGGGGGTAAGAGATCAACCGAAGGACTTGTATGCATGCATATAAGCATAACCAATGGACATAAGACACTGCGGGGTAGGGGAGGCTAGGGGACTGTCAAGGGCGGGGGGAAAAAAGGGACACATATGTAATACCTTTTGTAATACTTTAAGCAATAAAAAAAAAAGAAAAATGTTTCTTAAGATAAAGAAACACTTGAAATTTCTGTTTGAAAAATATAATCAAGTTTCAGGCTGGTTTCATAAAGATATAAAAGTATGTGTACATAGCATAAATATTTCTACACATATTTTTACACATACAGGGTGTCCCCAAAAATGTATATAGACTAAAATAGCTGATAGCCCAATTTTGAAAATGAAATGAATTTTAATAAACACTGCCTTTATAATTATTCAAAGTGTGTGTCTACATATTTTGGGGACACCTTATATACATAAATACACTTATGAATACACATGGGTGTGTGTACACTGGACTTATAAATACATAGGTGTGCACACATATATAACATACATACACAACACACATTATATGTGTAACATACATATATATGTATGTTACACATATAACATACATCTATAAAACATTGCATGTAACACAACATACGCACATGCTGGGGCTGTGTATGTACACATAGGTATATATATATATATATATATATATATATATATATATATATATAATCTTATCTTCTGGTGAAATTTGGGAAGGACAAAGAGAAGCATAACTTTTTCTAGGCTTCCAGACAGATAGAATATATTTTTTTGTAGAGAAAGAACCAGACCAGCACTTGCCTGCAGCTATTGAAGCTATAAGACAGTGGGATGTTTAAGAGTCTACAGAGAGGAGGAGTGTCCAGGAATCTCATCTGAGATTCCCTTTATCAATCAGAGAAACATTCATCATGCAAAGCCTCAGACTGTAATCTCTTCTTACATGATATCTGTGAAAATATTTGATGAGTTAATATAACCCAATGAGCCAGAATAGATATTTTAAGATAGAGGAGAAGAATGATGAACAGTGAAGTTCACAACATATATTTAGATATTTACTCAACAAAAAAGTTCTATAAATGTGATACTGGTGTTTTGTTTTGTTTTACCCAATTTATAAATGGGAAAATAGAGACTTGGAGAGAGCAGACTGGCATTCAGAGTGGCACAGTGGGGATTCAAGCTGAAGCCCTTTGAGAGCCGATGTTCTTAATTACTTATCCATGTGACTTTCCTTGAAGTCTTGGTGTCTTAGTCTGTGTGGATTTCTATAACAAAATACCATGGACTGGGTGGCTTGTAAACAACAGAAATCGATGACTCACAGTTCTGTAGGCTGGAAGTCCAAGGTTAGGGTGCCAGTATGGTTGGGTGAGAGCCCTCTTCCAGGTGGCAAACTTCTCTCTGGATTCTCACAGAGCAGAAGGAACAGGGAGTGCTCTTTTATAAGGTTGTTTACCGTACTTATGAGGACTCCGAATCACCTCCTAAAGGCTCTACCTGCTAATACCATCACACTGGGGCTAGGATTTCAACATATGCATCTGGGGAGGACACGACCATTCAGACCATAGCACTTGGGTTATATTTGGAGTGACAAAGGAAAAAGAGACACACGGGTCAACAAAAAGTGTTTGACAAAGGATACCAAATATAGAGTCTAGAGATAAAATATAGACTAGGAAAAAGACATTTGTAACACATGACAGAACAAAGTTGATGTAACTAATATGATCAAACCCAATGATATAAAAAGTAAGCTAAATTAAAAATCGGAAAATTATATGAACAGGCCATTCATAGAAGAAGGAATGCAAATTGCCAACAACATAAAAATATCCCTCACCTCGTTTGTCATCTGGGTGGGTAGCACAAATTAAAACATCATTGGAATAAAATTTTCCACCCTGTGGATTGGCTACAGTTAAAAACAGGTATAACATTCACCACATAACTTATGAGGACTGTGATCTACTGGTATATACTTATATATGCTTATGGTGTAGATTTACATATGAAGCAAAAATGATCTGGTAATACATCTGAAAACTAAAAAAATATATACACTCAACAAACCCATTGGAAAACACAGTTCTATAGAAGTCACAGCAAGACATTAAGCATATTACATTGAGACATTGATGTATTGGTTAATGTCTAACCACAGACTCTAAAGAAAGAAGGAAAGAAGAAAGAAGGAAGAGAAGGAAAGGTAGAAAGAAAATTTCTTATTTGTAGCATTTGTCATTTTCTATGATGTAAATACTCCCATCATGACCAAGTTCAAGCTGCTAATATGCAGAGTTAGAAAAAGATGCTCACTATTATATAGGCATGCTCCAGCACATCACTGAACTCAGACATGTGCACAAGAACCTTGACTACAACATGACTGTCATCCCACACTGTGTCCTGTATTCTCTCTGTATTCTTATACTTGTTAAAACAACACATTTAATACTTCTGTAGTTTTGACATTCTTATAAAATTTTTTAAAGGGTGAGAGTCACTAAATGGCCTATGGCTACCCCAAAAAGCCTTTCCATATTTTAGGATCTGATTTATTGGGTTCCGGAGTCTCAAACTCAGTCAAATGCTCCATTACTATCTTCTCGTCATCTGTTAGACATTGTAAAGAAATCTGATAGCTCCCTTAATAAAATGATCTTTAACACTCCAAGGTTGGCAGAGGAGTGATAGATAACGTCATTGCTCACCTCAGAGGACCTGTGTTGGCTGTACTAAGGGCGCAGTCAGGTTTTCTTTCAGTTTTAACTTCACTAGAATGCAAGTTGCATGAAAGCAGGGACCATGTTTACCTTACTCTCCAAAGATTCCCGAGGCTAGCACAATTCCTGGCACTCGTGACTTACTTAATAATTAATTAATCAGCCAGGAATGAAATAAAGATGTATATTTTCTCTTTGCCATACTGGGCCCTTTTTCTTTGAAAACCATGTTGGTAGAGAAAATGACCACAGAAGACTGGTTGTGTTCCTTCCCTGCTATGAACGTGAACTAGAGACTACAGTTAGCTGAACTCTCTCTACCTTTGTTTTCCCTTTTTGCCTTGAGCTAAAAAGAAGAACACTTAGAAGAAAAAGGCTTCTCTATATTTTTTCTAAAAACATCTGTGGTTCTTTCTCCACTTTAGCCTTCCGGATACTGTGTGTGTGTCCTTCCCATTGCACAATTTGTTTTTCTGGCTTTGTACTCAGCCTTTGAAAGTAGAAGCTCATTAGAGAGCTCTCTGTGCAGCCAGTGGGTTAGTATGATCATTTAAAAATCTATTCCTGTTATGTTCATTGGGTCTTTATGAAGATAATATCAGAATTTCCCTTTTTAATAATTTCTGGCCTTGTTTCAGCCATTTCCCTTTTGAATTTCTTAAGCCATGTTGTCATGGTTCTATTTGTTTTGGCCTGATGAGCAAAGAACTCGTTTCCCAGCATCATTAGTCTACTGGACATGGTGTCACTAGATACTGGACTGTTTTCGTCAGTTTTATAACCTATATTTGTTCCTCACCCCAAAAGCCCTTGGGCTGTAGTATATGGGACAGACATTTCACTGTCCTTTCACCGTTTAATGATGTAGGCAGTGTTTGCTGAATGCCCACATGCCTGTCTGAGTCAGTATTGCCTATTTTATTATAAACTCCTAGGAAAAAGCAAATGTCCAAGTATCTAATATAGTGCAATTCCTTTGGGCACTTAAATACTGTGTGGGTGATGCATGTGTATAAAGAAAATATTTGATTCACATGTTTCTAAAGGAAAAGGTCTGGAATAGGTTGGTATTTAAATAATTCCAAGTGCTTTTAAAATAGTGTAGTGTCTGTGAGCTGTATGTGCATGAGCTAATCAGGGCGTCTATAGAGGGTTATGGAATGAAACCTCAGGGTAATACACTGAGCGACTCCTTAATATCATTATAAAACTATTTTCCAAATTAAAAATCAACTATAAGAGGGTTCACTAAATTTGCCATATCTGCAGGCTGTCTGTTGTAGCCCTTTTGCAAAAGATGTGAAGAGAAGAGGAACCAGGAAATTTGGAAAGGGAAAGAGGCCATATTCTGTGCTAAACACAGGAGAGATGCATTTTTCTGTTAGTTGCAATGCTAGAGAAAGTGAAAACAAATATGAAGAAAGGCCACATGGAGTTTAGGCATAATGCTGGATAAATGATTTTGAGTAAAGAACCCCATTCAAAGCACACACACGCGTGTGCACACACACACACACAGACACATATCCAAGAAACTTAGGATAGCATGAGGTCTAATCAGATTTGTACTTATGATCATGCTTAGAGTAAGTGATGACTGATAACAGCATAAGGTTTATAAGCATGGCACGTAGTTGTATGTAAGCATTTGAATTTCTTTTGCTATTTCTCTGTGTGTTATTTGACTAAAAATAGAGAAAGGTGATTGTTTTCATAAACGGTTACATTTTATGGAAAGCATCTTACCTAAGTAGCATGACTGTGCTGTTTAGAATCTGTTTTGGCCCATGAAATCATTGTTAAGTCACGACAGCTCAACTTGCAACTGACTATCTGAATTGTACGGTGGTGTTTAGGAAGAAACAAATAGCCTCATTTAGTAAAGGCATGCCTATAAAGTGACAGTAAACTTATTGTAATTAGCTCTTACATTCTCATTTGGAACATTAACTTGCCAAAGAATCTTTATCGTGAAATCTGTGGCCTAAACATTCTATTGTCTGAGCTGAGGGGACAGAGCTTCTATCTCCAAGGAACCTGGGTTCTTCATTGAGTTCCTCTCTGCTTCACCTGCAAAAAATGGATAGTCTTTGTCTCTTGCCAGATTTCCAAGGGCATCTGAAGAATGAAGTCTTTAAAACTCTACAGAACATATATAAATAATCACTTTAATTAAATACCCTCCTTGGGCAGACAAACTAGGCCCTGTGATTTGACAGGTGCCTTTTTGTCTCCATTACCTATGATGGAAATGCATAAATCCCGCTCTAACCAGCTCATATGTAAATATCTCCAACAGGACCCTGATAGATCTGCCAAACTAGATGGATGTGATTTCTAGCCAGCTTCATATTCCAGTCGTGTACCAAAGTAGAAGGGCCAGGCAGACCCAATTGGGGCTTTTCACTTTGTCAAACATAGTGATGAATTCTTTTCACTTTATCCTGTGAGAGCACTCAGAAGAATCTTAAAAAGTTGAAATGGCCCTGACTGGATTGCCTCAGTGGATAGAGCGTCGGCCTGTGGACTGAAAGGTCCCAGGTTCGATTCCGGTCGAGGGCATGTACCTTGGTTGCCGTCACATCCCCAGTAGGAGGTGTGCAGGCGGCAGCTGATCGATGTTTCTCTCTCATCGATGTTTCTAACTCTCTATCTCTCTCCCTTCCTCTCTGTAAAAAATCAATAAAATATATTTTTTAAAAAAGGTTGAAATGTTTTAACATGATGGCCATATATGAATTTGGGTTGTAATTCAATTTAACAAGTGATTATGAGGACACCTACTAAGTGCAGATCATTCTAGGTGTTCACTAGAGGAAATGTTTCCACATGCCAACAGTACTTGGCCACACTCTCAAGGGGTTTAAAATGTAATCAAGGAGGTAAATGAATACATATTTGATACTAGTACAAACAAATTTTGGTGAGGCAGAGTCTATAACCAAGGAGAGAATGACCCTGTCAGAACAAGGGATAAGTAGATAGAGATGATTTGAGGCAAGCCTTGAGGACTGAATGCCCAGCCGGTATGGTTGAGCATCGACCTATTAACCAGGAGGTCATGGTTCGATTCTGGTCCAGGCACATGTGTGGGTTGCAGGCTCAATCTCCAGTAGGCAGTATGTAGGAGGCAGCCGATCAGTGACTCTCTCTGATCATTGATGTTTCTATCTCTCTACCCTCTTCCTCTCTCTTCCTCTCTGAAATAAATAAAAATATTTTTTAAATGTATAATTATTATTATTTCTTCAGTTTTAAAGCTCAGGCTCTACCTAGATAAAAATAAAAAATGGCCACCCAAGATTGCTACCTGTTGAGTGAATGCCTGACTTCCAGTTAGTATTCATTAAGTCTTTAAACAAATGAGAACTTTGGGAATGTGAGGGGAAAAGCAGAGGGAGGCAACTCTGAGAGAAGGACCACAATTCTCGGAGTCTTCCAAGAACCTGATTAAATGGAGACACTGTGTGCTTAACATAGACTTTCTGAATAGATGGATCTCAACGTGATGATTATTAGTCTGAATGTGAACTTGAGAGTGAAGGGAAGATTTTACCTCCTGGTTCATAGATCAATGCTCAACCACTGAGCCACGCCAGCTGGGCAGAAGGGAAGATTTTAGATCATTAGGTTCTACTAGGAGACAAGATGTGAAGACTAGATGAGAACAAAAGAAATGGAGTGCACACAAATGAGAGAAAGCAGGCGATGAACAAATTTTAACAAATCGGCCCTGTTTTCAGGTTTACATTTAAAGGGAACTTCATGTTTTGAGAACTCGGTTTTGTTGATTCTATTTTTTTAAATAAATATTTTTAAATGTTTTATTGATTTTTAGGGAGAGAGGGAGAAAGAGGGATAGAGAGATAGAAACACCGATGAGAGAGAAAAACCATCTTTAGGCTGCCTCCTGCACGCCCCCTACTGGGGATCAAACGCACAAGCCAGGCATGTGTCCTGACCAGAATCAAACCAGTGTCCTCTTGGTTCATGGATTGATGCTCAACCACTGAGCCACACCATCCAGGCAGTTTTGTTGATTCTTTACAATACTATCTATTGCCTGGAATTCCAAACATTTTATGCAGTTTTGCTTTCATAGAAGCTAATGTTAGATTCCTGAATGCTCTACCTTGAGAGTGTTGATATACATAAGCCCTGGTTACCCAAACAATGGCTTGGGAAATTTTGTTTGTCTATTAAGTAGAATAACATTCTTTTGCTGCAGACATCAAACATACTACTGTGTGTGATCATGACGAAGCTGTTGGTTTCAGGACTGTCAAAGAAAAAGAGACAACTCTGATTTTATATACTGAATCAAAATGCAGGTCACTTGATACAGTAAGAATTTTTTTTTTTAAGAAAATTAGTTGATTCTTTGGATTTTATTAAAAAGTAGAAACTATATCCTATGAATTTTATATAATAAGAAAGTCTGGTAGTGTTTGTCCTTTTGCCCTTTCCCCCTTTATCAATAAGTTAAGATAGCCATATCAATTTTATCAGTTACCAATAGCAACTACAAAATGAACAGCAACCTACTGGTTAATTTTGAATATGTTGGTGAAACAAATCCAGAGAAAGAGCGGTTTCTGACCCAAGGGTTGAGTAGAAACTAGGGCTTCCTGGAAAAGTTTACTGGTCAGGAATCAGGAAGCCTGCTCCTCGATGCTGGCTTTGCTGCCCACGAGCAGAGACTCGACTATGCTGTCTTTCCCCCTGGATCTCTGTGTCCGCGCTGGTAAAAGTTAGAATTCAAAAACAGGTTTCTTGGTTACAAATAACAACAACAAACACGAAGCACTTACTTTCTGTCAGGCTAAGCCCCTTGTTTGTATTATTTCACTTAGTTCAAAGGACAGCTCCTTTGAGGTAAAATTATTATCTCAGTTGAGGGAATGGAGACATAAAGTGTAGCCTGGGTATAATATACCAGCCATTGCACTGAGTGCTTTTTGTGTATTTAGTTCATTTTAATGTAATTCTCCTAAGAGCCCTGCAATCTAGCTGCGTTTCAGACAGGAGGAAATGGACTCCAGAAAGCAATGATTTGCCCGCCTTCTCCCTCTCAGAGCATCGCAGATCCAGGACACATATACAGATCTCCTGACTCCAAGTTGGCACCCTTCCACTGCACCCTATTTATACTGAAACCATTGGAATTGGACTTTTTCCATATCTATAATTTTTTAAAAATATGTTTTTCTTGATTTCAGAGAGGAAGGGAGAGAGAGAGAGAGAGAGAGAGAGAGAGAGAGAGAGAGAGAGAGAGAGAGAGAGAGAAACATCAATGATGAGAGCAAATCACTGATTGGCTGCCTCCTGCACGCCCTCCTGCTGGTGATCGAGCTGGCAACGTGGGCATATGCCCTGACCGGGGATACAACCATGACTTCCTGGCTCATAGATCGCCGCTCAACCATTGAGCCACATAGATCTATATTTCTTTTTAGAAGAAACCTGGGAATTTGGCAAGTTATAGGCCAAATTTGGCCTCATCTGCATGCACAGTAATTTAAAATTTTTGTAGATGCCAACATATTAATGTTAAGAAGCTTCCCACAGATCATCGAGATTTTAGCTTCTCTGAAAAATGAAAGATCTGCCCTCCCTAGGCTCTCATCTCTCCATGGCAAGTGGCCACAGGAACTGAATCGCGTGCTCTCTCGTTTCACACGGCGCCCACCCAGCCTCCTTCCTGTGTCTGTGTTACCTCCAGGGCCTTTGTGTTCAAATGAGTTTGTGACTTCTGGATTCAATTAAAAATTTCTACTTCTCCAACATCAAGGAATTTAAAGGTGTGCTGCGTAGCACAGCAAGTTGGTTATCCTGTTTGGCTTCCTCCACATGAAATCAAATGCAATGAAAGTCCTAGTGGTGCGGTTTCTCTTTTGCAGGGTTTCACAGACAGAACACTTCTCGAGCTTGACATTTTAAAATCAGGGAGGTGAGCCGAGTCGTAATTGGTCCTGTCACCATTTGGGTTTGCTGCTGGCACCTCATGTGTTTGCCCTGGTTGAGTAATCTGTTTGCATCTGGGTAGACCACACGCAGACAAATGTGAATTCTGTTTATATTCATTTCCTGCCCGGGAACTTGGTTCCTCTGGGTCACAGCTTTGGAACGACTGATAGATTGGAAATTTACTGGTATAAGCTTGGATGCAAAATGTACTTGAACCCATGTTGGGAGCTGTCCTTAATAACCTTCCTGGGCTACATACAGCTAAGGGGACTTTAGAACAATTGCATAAGCATCACGTCTGAGTACTAGGTATTCAATGGAATCAAGACATTTAGTACCATTGACCCTTGAACAACGCAGGGGTTAGAGGTGCCAACCCTCAGTGCAGTTGAAAATCTGCATAGAACTTTTGACTCTCCCCAAACTTTGTTATTAAGAAAATCACAAGGAAGAGAAAATAGGTTTTTAGTAGTGTTAGTACTTATTGAAAAAAATCTGTTGTTAAAGAGTCATCTGTATTCTCATCTTACAGATGAGGCATTTGAAACCCAGAGTTGTCTAAAGTTATATTAGCTAGGCAACTCCCATTATACAGCACCTATACCTCTCAGTAATGAGCAGAGTTCCATGTTATTTTCAGGGTGCCTTCTCCAGGCAAGTCAAGAAGCTCCACTCCCAGAATTCCCAAAGAAAGGCAGATTCACTACCCCTGCCCCATTTCATGTGAGCAGCAGTCTGCAAAGGGCCAAGAGAAAAGCGATTAAGTTTTGGAGACTGGAAACTCCTAGGTCTGCTCTGTGCTAGGCCTGGCCAACCACAGAGGATGCCTAGGGCCTGTTTCCCCATGGTGATGATTTGCAGAATCTTTGCAGAATGAGCATCAATAATATCTCATTCTTAACCTCCATCTTCAACCAGTGGGTTACAGGAAAAAGTGGGGGAGAGGAGTAAATAAGACAATCCTGGAAGGCCTCTAGCAGGAGACTCATTGGTACCTTCTTCATTAGGGACACCTCTGTGGACCCATCCTTGGAAACCTGGGGAATGTCTAATCCAAGATTGACAGCACTGTAAGATGTCTTCTGTTGCCTTGAGCATCAGATACCTTAGTAGCAATTATAATCTCCTGAACTCCATCTCCAGCATCCTATTTGGCATTAGGAGACTTACAAATGGAACATGTGTAAGAAACAGCTTCAGCCTTCACCGAGTTTATATTCTAGCTGCTAAAACCAAGCATGCATATAAAAATGTTCAAATAGGGGCTTATAGGCTTCGCTGAGGTACTGTGCATTGGCATTGTAAAAACACTCCGCACAATAAATGGCCATTCCTGATTTATAACACAGACTGTCAGGGACCAAAGCTACTTTGGTGGGAAGAAAAGAATTGCTATACAACTAAGGTGGGGAGATGTTAAACTGCCTCAGGAGTGGAGACTGGGCAGAATTAGAATTGACTTCAAATAAGCCACCCTTTCATATTTAGCTGTTTTAGATATTAATAAGACAACCCAGGGGCCAGGTTGAATATTATAACTTGCTGCAGGTTAGATAGCCAATGCTGTGTTCAATGTAAACATGAGCACAATTGGGGATAGAATAGAATGCTTTTAACCTCACTCTTAAGAACACGCTCAAGTCTTCCGTGTTGGTAACAGGTGATGTCATTTTCATGCTGCCATGGTGTTCATGCATGCAAAGAACCCACAGAGTGAAGAACCCAGAGAGTAATGGGATGCCTTTCCCATTTCTCTTTATGGTTCTTTCAGTAGCCTGCAGCTTTGAAGGTGACTGTTAATTAAGCATTCCGTTGGCATTGTGTTTCTCACCTGTGAGAAATTAGCAGGGAATTTCTCCCATAAATACAACATAGTTTTGAATTGACTGGATTATCTAGAACTTCCACGGCTGGGTCTATTTTCAATATATTTATGTCACACAAGGATTATTTCCGAAGTGAATTTAATCTGGCTGTCAGATGAAGCATTTCTGTGTGGCTGGGGGTGAGAGCATGCTGTGTGTGCCTTCGTATTTGGTGCTTAGAGGTCTCTGGTCTTCATTATGCTTCCCTTCCACGCCCTTCTTAATTCTGGCTTCTTCCTGGCCACATGACAGCTGTGTATTATTCTGTTTGCCATTCATTTCTGCATGAATTACCCATTGCTCTGTCTGTTGTCATTGTTGTAGTTTCTTCACGTTCCCAGGTGATGGGGGAAAAAAACAACAACAAAGCAGTCTGGGCTTGGTAGAGGGCTGGACTTTCTATTCCAATTAGAATTATTTTTAGAAAGCTGCTATAGAATTTAGATTTCCTTGAACAAAAGGCTTTCATGAAGCCATATGCTGGTGTGATTTCCTCAGATAAAGCCTTGGGAATGTTCTTTTCGAATCCCATCACTGGTGGGCGGCTGCATTCTGTGGGCAGGCCTGCCCCGCACACCTGGGGCTTGGCAAAGTCACTGTGAGGTGCTGATGCTTGCGCTTCCGGTGGCCATTGGCTGAAAGAGTGACACAGTGAACTCTGTCATCAGCAGAGTTGGGGATGTGGAGTGATCTGTTTAAGCGGTACCTTTCCTGGATTGTCAGTTGTGAAAGGCTTAGAGAAAAATGCGATAATGTGGAGTGGCTTTTTACCATTCTTTCATTCAGAGGGTCCTATAGAATCTTTGTATCCTGGGGGAGGAGTTAGTAAAGATTCTGGGTCTAGAACAGCAGTTCTCAACCTGTGGGTCGCGACCCCTTTGGGGGTCGAACGACCCTTTCACAGAGGTCACCTAAGACCATCGGAAAACACATATATAATTACATATTGTTTTTGTGATTAATCACTACGCTTTAATTATGTTCAATTTGTAACAATGAAAATATATCCTGCATATCAGATATTTACATTACGATTCATAACAGTAGCAAAATTACAGTTATGAAGTAGCAACGAAAATAATTTTATGGTTGGGCGTCAGCACAACATGAGGAGCTGTATTAAAGTGTCGCAGCATTAGGAAGGTTGAGAACCACTGGTCTAGAATGTCTGAAAAGCCAGTCTTTATTCTACTTAGGAAGGGAAATAGGCAAGTGGAAAGGGCATAAAGTCTCCAGGGCCCAGAAGAGGGAAGAGAGCCCAAAGCAAAGGTGGGAGTGATGTGGAGATATTAATATTCAGCACTGTCTGCCTCTGCTACTAGCCCTCCAAAGCCTTGGGGGTATAAGATGGGTCAAGGAAGGGCCTCCTCTCTACCTGTTTTAGTGCCTCACATATTAGCACCCAGTTCTTTGATGCGTTTTGAAGTGCTTAATAATCAGAAGGCTCTGATTTTCAGCAAAGGCCCAGGCTTTTTCAGAAAAGCCAGGTTCCAGGATGAACCTGACATTGATCTATCTAGCTCATCTGGCTCAGTTTGCCTTCGACTGGACTCTCACTGCAAAACAGGCTCAGAGAACACACCTGATGCAGCACATGCATGTGACTGGGGGGCTCAGCACATGCATGTGACTCTGGTGTCCTGACTTGGTGTCTAGACTCAGGGCCAGCTTCCATTCTGGGCTCCCAAGCTTGTCCTTCAAAGGGTTGAAAATAGCATCACCATTTCATTCTCTTAGGAGCTTTCTCACCCTTGACAAGCCTGTGGGACAGAAGGACCTGCCCTCTAGGGCCCCTTGTCTATCAGCCCTGATTGAATATTTACTCTACAGAGCATCATGCCATGCATTGTGAAAAATAATAGAAGAAGGTGACGATGCACTCCTGGCCTTTGAGCATCTTATCAACTTACAGGCTAGACAGAACCAGCACAAAACAAAACACATGAACACTCAAATGTCAGCCAGACATATGTCATTCATTATTTATAAATCCAATTAACTTGGCTTGGGAATGAATATATATATATATATATATATATATATATATATATATATAAAATTGAAGAATTTTTCTGAAAAGACTAAAGTGACTGGAGCTGGAAAAAGGTGGTTTTCACCCCTAGCTGGTTTAGCTCAGTGGATAGAGCGTCAGCCTGCGGACTGCAGGGTCCTGGGTTCAATTCTGGTCAAGGGCACATGCCTGGGTTGTGGGCTTGATCTCAACCCAGTGGGGGGCATGCAGGAGGCAGCCAATCAATGATTCTCTCTCATCATTGATGTTTATACCTCTCTCTCCCTCTCCCTTCCTCTCTGAAATCAATAAAAATATATATTTTTAAAAGGGGTTTTCTAGTGCCCAAGCTTGTGTTTACAAGGAATGACCCTGAGACAAAGATTTGAAAGCAAGTAGTATATTTGAGAAGTATTGGAAACACTAGTAAGAGGAGTGGGAAAGGAAGATCGGGGAAGGAAGGAAGGCAGCCAGCAAAGGGAAATTCTGGGAACAGCTAAGCACATGCATCTCACAGTTATCTCCCAGACTCTGTCCACCAGTGGTTGAGGACTCCTTTCAGAACAAGTTAACACCGAGATGCTCTTGGACTTCCCTGCCCAATCAAATAGTTTCGGGCAAACTCTTCATGCAATTCTTGCAAAGAGATGAAATTAATGGCAGTTGGAGGTGGGACTTGGAAAGGCCTTGAGGGTAAGCGCACGACCCTGACAGCCTCTGCTCCACTTAGAGGTATCGATTACAGCAATGGCTTGGAAAATAGAGAGACTGAGGTTTCCAGTAATGAAGAAACCACTACCTATGAAGACCAAAATTAACAGTGGATGGCACTGAAGCCAGAAACTATTGACTTTCTTATGCAAGTTTCTCGAGAGCGTGTGGCTCAAATGACATAGGGAAGAAGGCCTAGGCTACCAGTTGAAGCTGACTGAAGATGAGAGGATCCAGGTGGTGAGGGCTGCTCCAAGTCAGGATGCCCCCTGATTCACTAGACATGTCCTTCCTTCACTCAACTTGGTTGAAGAGGCCGCTGGTAACCAACAAGCAGTGAAGATTGCATCCCAGGCCCCCTACTGTATTTACAAAGAATAAGAGTGACGGCATTGGGAGAGTGGTGGTGGGGTGGTCGTGGTCACACCTCTAAAGTAGATCTGATAATATACTCTCCTTTTGTATTGTATTATATTGTGTCGTATGTGCCTTCTATAGAGATCTGGGGGGAGTTAAGACAGTCAAAGGCTGTAGCACAGCAGAGGGCTCGGGTTCATCTGGCACAGGTAGTGGTTGACATATTGCTTCATAAGGCCTACACCCTAGGCTTTAGCAAATGCCTCCTGCAAGGACTCCCATGTGTTGATCTTTGTTAATGGAAACATCCATGTGTTTGACCTGATTTTAGGTGCCCTGGTAGATGTGCCCAAGGATGAGCTCCCGGAAGTTGTACCTCAGGGGCTAATCACTCCCTCCCATATCATATTATATGCTTGGATGTGCTCTATCTCTATCCTGTATTTATATGCTGGGCAGAGAAGGCCTGTAATAGAAATGTCAGGGTGTGTTGATAATTTATTGATCGCTTTTATCTGGGGGGAAATGTAGGACATGCGGATGCATTCTTATGTACCCAGTAACATACTTGGTCCATAGAGAGTAAGCAGAAAGAGTGAGTTTAAGCAGGATCCTGTCAGAAGACAGAGCTACACCAGTTGCTTTAACAGAAGGAATTAGTATGGAGGCTTGGGTGGGGGAGGAAGTAGTTTTCCTCAACCCTCTTAGGCTGGGTCTGAAAATCAAACTGACAAAAACAGATTAACAGGAGAAAAACATACAGAGTTAGTTAATGTAAGTTTTATGTGTCATGGAGACCTCGTACTAAGGAAATGAAGGTCTGAAGAAACAGACCTGTGTATTTTTATGTGAAGTATGATAAAGAGTGGGCAGTCCTGAAGGATTATGAGAGGTTAAGGAGCCCAAGGTAAGTGTAGTTACCTGGGTAAATTAGCAAGGCCTATTAGGCTTCTTCTTGGCATCCCATTGTCTTTGGAGATAAGGATGCTCCTTTTCTCAGGGTGTAGGGAGGGCATCTCTCCCAAGAGAATCTTATGACCTGTTTCCAGGAAGAAGGGTGACAGGGGAGGAGGTCAGAGTGAGCTTCCTGCCTCAGCTATTTTCTCAAACTCCCCAGCTGAAAATATTCGAAGTGCCAATGTGTTGTATTGGGGGTAGCGTGTCCTGATTCCCATCACTTCTTAACCACATTATTGGACAATCCAAGAGGTGCAGAAGTTGTAAATTGCAGGAAGCAGCTACAGCTTTAAGGCTGGGGGAACAAAGGGAAAAAATCAGGAGAATGAAAATGTAAATACTTGCAGAGGGGGACCTCAGACCTCTGAGGAGGGTATACTGGGTGGCTGGCTGTGCTGGTGTCTCTGAAGGGGTCGTCAAGAAACTGATGCCAGGAATATCAAGAAATTGCAAAATGGAATCAATTGTTCTTACTAGAACCAGTTACTACTCCCCGGGTGAAGGGTTATCACTGGGCCATGCTGACAGATTAGGAAGCAAATAAGGAGTGAGTCACCTCTCCTCCTGCTTCTGATCTCAAGTTGAAACTCCCTGCCCACCCCCAACCCCAACAGCAGACTTCAAAGTGAGCCTACTGGCCCAGGAGGAATATAATGTGTACAGTCCTAGCCCTAGTACCACTAAGTACGGCAAGTTTGGAGGAAAGAGACAAGTTAAAAACCCACTCAAAGCCCTGGTGGTGTGCTCAGTTGTTAGAGCAGAATGAAGATGCCATGAGTTTGCAGTGATGGGCCAAGGAGGGGGATCTGCCTGGGTGGCAAGGAGCGTTTTGTCACCAACATTGCTTACACTTACCGGTGCATGATCGTAGTCAAAGGCATACTTACTCTTAGTTTTATGATTGCTCTTAAATTCTTGACAGACAATGTGTCCTCTTCATTATGTGTGCCCAGGACAGACCACTCCCACCAGCCCCCACCCTTTGTTACACCACTAGTAACTGGCTTTGTTAGGATCAGTTCTCTTGAATGCCTTTCTCTCTCTGTCTTTCTTGGTAACACTCCTAGTTCTCTGATTCTCAGTCTGTGTTCTTCACTGGTGCGCTACCCACCCTGTGTTCTGGGGAGTCCGGATCTATAAAGGACGAAGGGTAGCCCTGGGTTTTCCATGAGTTTTGGGAAAGGAGGGTCTCAGGTGGAGCCAGGTGTCTGTCGTGTTCCATTTCTGGAGCTCTTGTGCCCCAGGCAGCCTGCCTGGGACACACACTTTCTTCAGGATCCAAATGATGCTTTAGAGTCAACAAGTGATGCTAGATTGACCCCCAAGGGCATGGATCCTGGGCCTGGAGGAATCTTCTTAGAGATTTGTCACTTGGTGAGAAGTTGAGAGTTTGAAGTTGAAGATTGGAATCACTGAAGAGATGACCAGGTGGTTGTTGATATCCCTCCTACCCCAGCCCCTTGCCCATCCCTTGGCCACCACCCCAGGGCAAAAGAAGAAGGAGGACCTCCTGCTAATTTTCAACTGCATTTTGCTCTCTGTTATGTAGTATTTCAGTGACAAGATCCACTGAGGAGAGTTGGGGCAAGGCTGGCTGAGGTTCTCAAGGAGCTGTTTTGAGTTCAGGTGCCCTCATGGCAATGGAATGATGCCTCCTGACCATTCAGACCTTTGAGACCTCTGGGCGGTCTTAGAAATCACCTCAAGCCTCCCAACGAGGATCCGACCACCTGGGGGACTTCCAGGGAAAGGTAGCAGGTAGAGTATCCTTTCTGGATTTTATTCTCTCTCGTCCTCCCACCCCTCCTATCTACATCTCTCTTGCTCTATCGTGTCTCTTTCTCCTCAAGATTCCATAGACCAGTGATGCAGGGGTATTTATTTTATGTTCTTGTCAACAGACATATCATGGACTGAAAGGTGATGGGTACCCCAAAGAGCTCACTACAAGACCGCAAAGATTCCAAGACACCGGCTGCTGCAACATATAAAGACACCAGTCTGGAGAGGCAGCAGGAAGCAAGAAGCAAGCCTGGAGGAGGTGAGGAAACATCACTCTTTCCTCTGCCCTTGACTCCATCGACCTTTAGCTGTCAGATGGTTTGGGCCCAGGACTGATGGGCTTTCTCCTGTGTGTCCTTTCACAGGCTCTGTTGTTGTTATTGTTGTTGTTTTTGGCCAGAGGACAGACCACCTTCTCAGGTGTCCTGGGGAACTGCTGAAGGACAGTGAGGAAGATGCTGCTGGTCCCCAGGACAGAAACACAGCAGCTGGAAGCAAGAGGCACCTAGAGTGGGACTCAAGCCCTTCAGACGGAGCTGTCTGAGCTGTGGTGCCCAATTGGACTGTTTTTGCTTTGCCATCATTTGCATAACACACAGTTCTGGATGTTTTCCATTGGTTGGCTTTCTTTCTTCTTTTTTCCCCCCCACCTGTCCTTTCTTTTTCTCCTCTTGGCCCTGGGAATTGTAAGAAAAGAATTGCTTTAGAAAGTATAATTCTGTTGGTGACATTAGCCTTGTTTTATGAACAAATTCTGTCACTGGGGATTTTCTGCATTGCAGTCCCAGGTTACCTAGTAAATGGGGCTGCGTGGTTTGATTTGTGTAGTACTGATCCTTAGATTAAAAATACATTTTCTTTCTGGCTTGCTTTTTTTTTTTTTTTTTTTTTTTAGTTTGGATTCAGGTAATGTCCTGAATCACATTTGCTTAGCTACTGAAGCGATCTCATTGTGGTATCGCTTGGATTTGAAATATAATCAAACATATATTATACCAGGGGCGCCTGCACACTGTTTGATATATATGTTACACTGCAAAGAAACACAAACCTAATAGGTTGAAATTTAATTCCTGTCTGATCCTGCAGCTGGAACGGGGGAGAAATTATACACATCAAAAATGGCTTCAAATACCCTGAATGTAAGCTAACCAACAGTAAGTGGCTGGTTTCCAAATGCCCTTTTCTAAGGCAAAGCAGAAACTGGAGATCCGCGGACCTCGCCACCAGGGTTGCTCGGGTCTGTCCGGGGGCCTGCCCATTGCGGAGGGATTAGGAACAAGGCATGCCTCTCTGTCTTTTACGGAAACTGTGGCATTTCTGACCTACGTTCTGTAACTGTGCCTGCCTTGCAATAAAACACCTTAAGTTGACTCAGCAACAAGGTCTCTGTCCATTTCCTGCAATACGGTGTCCTTCCTCAGTGGCTTTGTAAGAAAGTCCAGGGCAGACCGACGAGTGGTTGACTTGCCAAAGATCTCAGCTGGGTGCCACCAGAGGTGTCGCTGGAGCGCTCAGGTGTCTGCACGTGGGACAGTGTGTGTGGTCAACTTACCTACTCTGCATATCGTAGTCAACGCCAGGAATCTCTAATCACACATAACCATGTTAGACCGAGTTGCTACCCTCTGTCACCATTCTCTAATTCTGCAGTCCCCACCCATTTCTCGGAGACTCTAGAACAAGCCACAAGCTCTCTGCACCTCAATGTCCACCTATATAAGATGGGGCCAATGACACTTGCTATAGTTATGGTGATAGGAGCCTGCACAAGGACATCACATGGATGGTACATTATATAAACACACTGGATGTGGCAGCACTCAATAAATGCTGTTTATTGTATTAATAAATGATGAAAAGGACACTTGAATTCCATAAAGTTGGGCTTTGGTTGAAAACACTTGAGTAATCTCTGAATAGCTTCTTAGGCCTGCTTGTATAAAGCCATTCAAAACAAGGTGAAGATTCATGGGACATAAGACAAGAGAAGAGAATCTGCCATTCCATACCTTGTGTATGTAGCTCAATACCGTCCTTCCCCCTTCTGTGGCATTGGGCAGGTGTTTTATCTCCTTCGCAGAGATGACACCATTGCTTTAGAGCGGGGAAATGTACCACGCCCATGGATGTGGGAGATGTCATCTTCACCCCCCTGTTTGCAGCATTGGGTCTATGCTGTTAAAGGGCAGGTGAGTCTCAGTTCTGACAAAGAGGTCTCATTCACTGTGGGGAAGACTTAGACCCATCTCAGGCCTCAGACTGCATTTGCCATTTTACTAGCAAGCACTTTTGAGAAGACCCCAGCACGCTCCACCACCTCACCTGAGATTTCAGGATAAACACAATGTGAAACAAAGACAAGAGCTAGGACATTCTGGGTGGCTTCTGAAGGAGTTGTTCTCTGGTTGCCATGGATGGATTATAGTCCCACAGATATGAATCCTGGACTTCAGGCCATGCAGAGTAGAAATATTTTCTACTTTCTACCTTGAAGTCATTAAAATGGTAATAATAACACAATAGCAATGGACAGTTTTTAAGTATTTAGCATATGCTGACCACTGGGCAAAGTATTTTATGAGCACTGGCTCATTTAACTGTTGCAATAACCGGTTGAGATAGGTACTCTTAACTCTCATTTTCTGGGTGAGAAACCAAGGCGTGAAATCACTAGATGACTGGGCCAGGCCACTCCAGTTGGCGAGTCATAGCTGGGATGCACTGGGCTTTCCTGACTCCATTGCACTCAGCTGCTTCCTCACAGTCCTTGTCTGCTTTCCCAGCTCCTGACCTTGAACCTCACCTTTGGAAATTACTTACATCTTGGGACTATTAATTATCATCCTCTCCTGCCGGATTCTCGCAATTATTGTCTAAGCGCTTGGCAAATGTACTCCAACGAGCTGCAAATCAATATGGAAAGTAAAGGTTTTAATTTAAACAATGAGCATTTTTTAAAATGTAAAATAAAAAATATATTCTTCCAAAATGGGTCCAGGTTCAGCCTTCCTTATGCTGAATTCTACTTCTGTTTCACATTCTGAGGTCCCAGTGCATCATACCCAGGGGGAGTCCTCACAGGATGTGAATGTTGAGCCCAGGAGCTATCTCAAGAGTAAACGAGAGAGCACTGACTAAAGGCAAAATAGCCTTAAATTCTTGAGCAAAATGATGCTGACTCTAACTTTAGCTCCTAAAACCTGTTTTCAAAAGCATCACTCATGTCGGAGGAAAAGAACCTCTTCCCACTTCCCACCAACAGCTTATCCAGAAGGGGGTATGATTGTGTATTTGTCTGAAGGACCCTAGGAGTTTAAAGCAGCTACATGTTTGTAGACAGAATGTACCAGACACAGTTGGTGCCTTGTCCGTATTTCTGAGGGCTTTCTCTGCTGGGGGCGCCTGTGTGCATCCCAGGTCAGACGTGCTGGGGCTTTTATTCCCCTCCCCATGGAGACTAACCCTCACCCAAGACTGGAGAAAGTTGGTGTATGAGTGCCCCCACCTCCTCACCCTTTGGGGGGACCCAGTGAAGCGTGCCCTACAGTGGTTCTGAGTTCCCCAGGGAGGTGACATGCCAGTGGCCCATGGTGGGAACTAGTTTGTTAACCCATTTAAAAATACATATATTTTTCTTGATTTTAGAGATGAAAGGAGCCAGAGAGAGAGAGAGAGAGAGAGAGAGAGAGAGAGAGAGAGAGAGAGAGAAAGGGAGAAACATCAACGAGAGAGAATCATTGATTGGCTGCCTCTAAGGTTCGAGCCTGCTCCAGGCATGTGCCCTGACTGGGAATTGTACCGTGACCTCCTGGTTACAGGTCTACACTCAACCACTGAGCCATGCCAGTCAGGTTTAACCCATGTTTGTATGCTGTCTTTCCTTCCTTGTCTCACACCCATATCTCACCAGTAAGTAGTTAATTTGCATACAAATGCCTGTGTGAGGGTCTGCTTTTGGGAGGAGCCTGAGTGCATGAACAAGTCTGGTGCTGGTCAGTTATCTATAATAATAAAAGTGTAACATGCTAATTAGACCAGACATCCTTCCGGACAACCTTCCGGATGAAGCCGAGGCGGTGGGGGCCAAGGCAGAGGCAGCCACTGTGGCAGGGGCTGAGGCAGCTGCTGCCACGACAGTGGCCAAGCCCCTTGAACAAATTTCGTCCATCAGGCCTCTAGTAGAAATAATAATGTCCCAGAGAAAATACAGCAGCATCATTCGGGGCTAAGCCCTTTCCCACCTCATTCTTCTGCTGGAATCTCTGCTATGTTAGCAACTGGAAATGAGACCTTCTAAACCTGAGGCCCACATGCCAGAGAACAACTTCCTACCTGTGAAACAGGCATCTCCACACGTTCTGAGATATTTTGCCTTTAAATGAAAGACTCCACAAACATATGAGACCCGGGCCAGAATCACCTGATGGCAAATCAAATTACAATTCTACAGTGTAATTCTACAGTGGGTAGAACAAGTAATTAAATAGAAGGGGGTAATGGGAAAAGGAGAGAGTCACAATCCTCAAGCCCACTTTCACCTCTCAAGGACTCCTATTTGCCTTTGAATAACTTCTGCTTCAATTAACATTGATTGAGCCTGCCTAGAGTGCCTGGCTCTTGTCAAATTCCATTACCAGAGGCTCTAAGACACTCCCCGCGAGCCTTTGTTGTATGGGGACATTTCGGTAGGAGTATTGGATATTGTGTGGAGTAGCTAAGACATCGATCAGGACTGTTATACTGGAGGCTTGCTTTTTCTGGCAGGGCAGTTTTGTATACAAGATTTCATCTTTGAAATTCTCTAAGTTCAAGTTATGATGCTCTAAAAACGCATGTCAGACGGACCCACTACTGCTTTTAAAAATAAATGTTGAACGTGTCAACCCTGTAAAGTGAGAAAATGTGCCCTAATCTTTGTTTAGAGACATTAAACACCTAATTTATTTTTATTGTAGCTGGGAGGAGGACACACAAAGAAACACATTTCTTTTATGGGCTTCTCTGTAAGGACTTTGATGTTTATGTTATCAGAGATGGGAAAATGAAATTATAGTGTGTGTCAGAGTCTGTCTTATCTCCTTTCTCAGTCTTTGCTGAGGTCTTGGAGGGTGGGGCTATCCATATTTTATGAAAAATGAGGGTAAGATTCCTATTAGGAAAAAAAGCAGAGAATAACATTGTTCTTAGGATCTTAAATGACCAAGGACATTTTATACAGGGAAAAACACTTGCTACTATTGATACCTTTTCATGCCCACATTTTAAATCACATTAATTATTATTTTGTTCACTAAACATTAAAATGCTACCTCTGCCACTAATAAAACATACTTTATGAATCAAATCATCTTAAGTATTTAAATCTGATTACAAATTCAAGTAGACAAATTCTCTTAAGTATTTCAATAAAATCTATGCCAATTTCATTTAAAAGCTTCACAAACTTTGAAAGCAGGTTGTATGCACATGCCTGCGTGCGCACACACTCACACAAGTAATCACAATGTAATTCAAAATGTATTATACCTACATTTAACTGATTCAGAAGTATTTATGCTATGGGTTTGATTTATATCTTTATTATTTATAAATTTGTTTTATCACTTCCTTTTATTTTTTTATAACCCTCAGTGTTTATACTTTCCTAGAGTTACAGTCATCTTGCTAGACTCAAAAGGAAAAGAATGGCATCTCAGAGCAGCTGAGTTTACAGATCTGGGGTTATCCGCCACTTGATTTTTGCTTGGCATTCTGGATCTTATGGATCTTTCCAAAGGGGGATGCAGCCCTGGACTGATGTTTACTGGCCTGAATTTTTCTTAAGAGTCAAGGTTCAGTTGCTATGTCAATGAATTGTTGGGAGCCCTTGCCTAATACTAGCAACATGGAGCACTCCTGAGAGCTCCCATGCCCATCAAATCCTAGTCCCAGGCAGTGAGCCTGGGCTTCGTGATGCTTTGGTTTCTCCTTATTTTTTTTTAATAAAACACAAGTTTCTTCATCTTCAGGATGAAAGGAGGAGTCTGATGAGCTGCTTCATGCATCAGCTTCCAACACACAACTGGACTGTCCACTGGCTATTACAGAGGGTCATAGGAGAGGGTCATTTCTTTGGTCCATCAAGAAAAATCTCCAAGTTCTCTTGTTATTTGACTTAAAATCCACTGTAGCTTTTTTTTCTATTTACTGAGAATCAATATGTATACATATGTTTAAATGTATACCAAATAAAAGTACCAGGCATCTATATATGTATATAGAACATCCATATCTATAATTTCTAACCTACTTGTTAAAAATATTTACAAAACTATGCCCTCTTTGTTTTTTAATTAACTTAATGTATACCTTATACTTTTTCATTGTTGAATATTATTATGGATTCAAGGATTTTCATAGACATAAGTTATTCCAATGAACTAAAAATTCTTATTGCTTAAAGTAGTACGATGTGGGCACATCCTTAAGTATTCTCCCTTGTCTTTTCAGCATTAGTCCTGAGTCATTTTTGAAAGTCGCTTGCTTAAAGGCAACATGACATGCCATGCTCATATTGATTTTTCTCTTCTAATAGTTAAGATTTTCAGTTCCTCCGAAGCCCTGATTTCTATGAGTAGAGAAGAGCAACAGGATTGCATATCAGTTTTATCCTCAGGAATGTGGTGGTGATAGCCAAAAGCATACTACTTTTGACCACTAGTAAAAGTGCTAGAAAAGTATGTGTTTTAAGTCATACATTTTCATTGCCATTTTCTGATACAAGTACTAATATTACCTATTGTAAGTTTTTATCTAATGTTATTTTTAAATTTATTTTAATTTTTTAAAGTTTTCAATTGCAGTTGACATTCAATATTATATTAATTTCAATGTACAGCATAGTGGTTAGACATTTATATAACTTACAAAGTGATTCCCCCAATAAATCTAGTACCCACCTGGCACCATACACAGTCATCACAATATTATTGACTATATTCCCTATGCTCTACTTTACACCCTTGCAATTATTTTGTAACTAACAATCTGAACTTCTCAGTTTAAAACAACAGAATTCCATAATTCATCTAGAAAATTATTTTTACCATGAATAAACATCAATGAATTTTTCCAAAAAAATTCTTTGGATGGGAAAAGATTTCACACATATAAAGGGAATTTGTGTCTTTCAATCCTGATCTTGTGTTGATTTTATTTTAAGGTTGAAGTGTATACCTTGTCTCCCCTTTCCTAACATCTGTTATAGCAGAAAGTCTGTCTTTCTAAGTGTTTAAGCAAGTGCCAAGTATGCTGTCACTTTGGGATGAATAATAAACAGTCATAATAAATGGATGTTGTGGGTGACATTAATAAGACACTTGCAATCCCGCAGAAAGACTCACGCTGGAAGATAAATAGATGCATTTATTTATACTATTGTTAAGAACTTGAACTTCTGACACACAGAGCAGGTGTTCAGTCTATTTTGGAACTACCTGACAAAAGTCTTTTGTTTTCTTATTCCTCTGCCTGCCCCCAAAACGTAGACGTTCCTCAAGGTTCTGCCTTCTCTCTTTGTTCCTTGATGTCTGTGTTTTTCTATGAGTGGATTATTCCACACACTTTAAATTATTATCTCTCAAAGGGTTGATTTCACAGTCTAACCTCTCCCCTCCAAATACACCTTGAGAATCTTCATTTCCAAGTCACTGGGGGACATCTTTATTCATATGTCTTTCTGGTAACTCAAACCACCTGCCTGTAGCAGTATTCAGATTTTCCTCTTCCCAACTCAATGTATCCTTATTTTCTTTTCTCCCTGAATATAAGCCACATTATTTCCGTACTAACATCTCCCTCTTTATCATCCCAGACAGCCACAAGATTCAGCCTCTGGTATGTCTCTGACATTGATATCTTTATCTCATCTTCTACTGACAAAACTGTATCGTAGGCATCCAATACTGCCATTCAAATGGTTGTTAAAGCCTTTAAATGATTTTCTCATTTTCAATCTCTCTCCACTGAAATCCATCTTAAATATCTTTGCAACACACATTTTCCCAAAGATTGTGTCACTGATTATGACACTGTCCTGGTCTAGAATATTTCATGACTCCCAGTATGTAAGGAAATATGTTCAAACTCTTTGTCATGTCAAAGAGCTTGAACATATTTGCAGCCCCCACTTATTTTCTCTTTCTAATAGGCAGCCCTGGCTTGTTTCCTCTTTCTTCTCTCTTATGACTCATATATGAACCCTGTCACTCCATTGGTGTTATATCAGTCTTTAAAGATACATTTAAATGTAATTTTTGGTTTGTGTTATTCCTTTTTCTACCTACTGATTCAATACATTTGAAAGATGCATAATAAATGTTAGTTTCCTTGTTGAGCATTGCTTGGTTCATCCCAACCAATGTTACCTCTTCTTTTTTAGCTTCCACATTACTCTATGGATATTTCACTTCCGACTTGTGCATGTACCTGGTTGTTGTGACTATGGGGAATCCTAAATAACCAAAGCCTGAGGTATATCTTTATGGGAAATACTGAGATGGGTACTCTTGGCAAGTGCATGTTGTTTATAAGCCATCAAATATTTGAGAGCCCTCTCTTGGCCAGGCACTGTACTGGCTTTGGGGCCACACTTATTAGGCTCTCATAGAGCTTTTGTTCTAGAAGAGGGATAAAGACAAGAAATAAACTGATATAGATTGTGACTTTTACTAATTAGGAAACAGTGATGTTAAAGAGTGTTGTGGGTATAAAAAGTATGTAGTTAGCAGGATTACTCTGAGTACATGACAGTTAAGCTTAGACTTGAAAAATGAGAAAAAACCAAGCCAGGCAGAGAACTAGGGGAAATATTCTCAACTGAGGGACAGTATGTGAAAGGCCATGGGTGGGAATGAGCTTGGTATGTTTGGGGAAGAGATGAATGACTAGTGAGAGGGAATAGAGATGTAAATCAAAGTTGTATGAAATGAGACCAGAGTAAAAGGGAGCTAGATCATGTGGGGCCTTGTAGATTATGGAGTTTATCCTAAGCATGATGGGGAAACATTAAAGAAGTCTAAAGAATGCTAATGCTCTGTGGGAATGGAGTTATAGTGGCACAAAAAGAAGAAGCAAGCAGGCTATTTATCGTGCGAAGGTGGGAACTCCAAAGTGTTATTTAGAAACTCTAGGTTGGGTTGGTAACTGGTCCACAGTTGGGTCTTAAAAATTCCTTTAGCTCTGTGGTCTAGACCAGTGGTCAGCAAACCGCGGCTCACAAGCCACATGCGGCTCTTTGGCCCCTTGAGTGTGGCTCTTCCACAAAATACCACGTGCTGGCATGCACATACAGTGCAATTGAAACTTTGTGGCCCATGCGCAGAAGTCAGTTTTCTGAAAGGAGATAGACGAAGCAAGTATACAAGACGAGTGTGGATGGGAGAGTTGGAAGGGGTCGACCTCAGCGAATGTACATCCATCAGATTGAGGATGTTTTTTAGCAAAGGCCAGCTTAGGAGGACCCTAATTAAGTTAATAACAGTGTACCTACCTATATAGTTTAAGTTTAAAAAATTTGGCTCTCAAAAGAAATTTCAATCGCTGTACTGTTGATATTTGGCTCTGTTGACTAATGAGTTTGCCGACCACTGGTCTAGACCAACGCAAGTCAACGTACCAACATGGCCTTTTCCCCCATTGGCTGCACCTTACTTTGGTGTGTCCTATGGCAGTAAAGGCAGGCAAGAATAAACTCAAAGAGAAATATCTTAAAGGAGCGCAAGGACCACCTTACACAGTGACATGGGGAAAGTTTCAAAAGAGGGAAATTCTAAAAAGGCAGGACATTCGAAGATTCCAGGCTATGCTGACTCTATAGTTTTTAACTTTTTGCTTATAACCCTGGAGCTTCTATGATTATACAAAGCTCCATGCTCTATCCTCAAGGCCGAAGAGTGATCTTGTCCTATGTCCCATGTCAGCATCTCCTCTTTGGAATGGGCAAAAGATGATCTTGAGCTCTTTATAAAGTCTTTCAATTTCTTATTTTCAGAAATTACATGTATATCATTTGATAAGGCAAAAAATCTATAATTGCTAAACTGAGTCATGTATTTTGTAAGCCACTGTCTTTAATCAAAGACTCAGAGGTAGTCACGCTCTAGAGTTTGTGCACTGTTAGTAGCATTGTCTTTATAGTGTTGTTTTTCTGAGCCTGACAGTCTGTACCTTTTCCTTTGCCTACAAGTGACTAATTCTGTTGTATAACTCACTGCAGTAATCCCTTTAAAACATTTTAAAGGATTTAACTATTATTTGGGAACTCTGATCTTTTCAGAATTTACTTCTTCACGCCCTTTTAAACCTCCCTTATTCTGAGTCTCATGAATTCTGGATCTCTCTATGTGACTAATGATTAGATAAGATTATTGGTTTGTTGATGAGCAACAATGACTTAATATATCATCTTTCCCAGATTAAAAAAAAGTCATTTTTTTCCCCAGCCATCATGTCCTTAATGTAAGGAATAATGAATGAATCACTGTATTATCTGACATAAAGTATTTATTTTGCTTCAATCAGGTTCTAATTCCTATGCTAGAATCAGAGATAAATAAGGAGTAGTCTATGACTTCAAAAAGTCACAATCTAACCACTGGTAAAATCTCAGGAAAGGGATATTTAAAAATATCATCCAGTGCTTAAATTTTCTCTAAAGAGTTGCTGCCAAATGATGCTCCAGCTTCCCTTGGACATTGTTCAGTTTCAGGGAAGTCATTATCACCCAGTGCCATCTCTGGGGAGCTCATCCTTATTATCAGGTGAAAATTTGTGTCACTGTGAGTTTACTCATGGATCCCAATTCTACTTCTAATTCTAGTTCAAATGCCTACAGAGGCTTGATAGATAATAGACGTGAGTTAAGCAATCAGGTATTGAAAAAAGACAAGGTCAAGATTATATTAAGTGGCATCTGGTATGTGGCCACAACTTAGTGAACACAGTAGGGCGTGGTAGGGACTGTAGTAAACTGAAGAGCATGTCACTTTTCAGCTCTCGTTTATTGTTTCTTTGGAGAAGTGTGTACCAGATATTCTAATTTTTTTATGGAAACCAGAATTTGGAATTTTTATGTGGCACCTCCTGACTTTTAAATTGGCAACCATTTCAAAACCTTTAAAAACATTCTGCAGGCCAACATTCTGGGAGCTAAATAACACATCAACAGCTTGATTTGGCCTATGGACCATTAATTTAAACTTTTGTTCTAAGCCCCACAGCTGCAAGGAAGGAATACAAATTCCTTTTCATTGGAGAGCCCATCAGGCATTTGAAGACAGGAATCACCATCAGCCACCACCACATTCTTCTCCATAACCTCTTACTTTCCTTAAACAGCACTTCAGCCAAACTCACATGGTAGTCTTGACCTAATCAGCAAACACCTGCCAGTAAATAATTGTGCTTAGATGGCAGTCTATACAAAAATTATAAAAAATTCAAGGGCGATACTTAGAAAACCTTTGCCAAACTACATTACCTATATAAAAATAATCATTCTCCCAGAAGGCCATCAGAACACCAATATGAATCCAAATCTTATTGAATGGTGGAAATTTCAGGGAAATATTTGGGAAAGTTTTCCTCAAATTCTATCTACATATATCTTTAGTTATTTCAAATGCCTGGTCCAGTGTCTGCTTCTTATGGTAGGTAATCAATACATATTTATTCCTGTTAATTATTCTCCATTTGCTTCGCCATCTACATCCTCACTCTGCCCTTTGTTCCCAGACTTTGATATGGAAGGCTGACTCCTCTGGACCACAGTACCCGGGCTTCCTTGCCAATGCCTTCCAGTGGGGTTTGGCATTGGAATATCATAGAGCAGAAGGAGAGAGAGGCCAGGCTATTCCTCTCATGTTCCCTCCCTACTTTGAAGCCCATCTCTGACCATAGCTGTGCCTCCAGGTGATCTCAGAATCTACCAGAGACCCCCTCTACCATGGAGAGTTCCGTGATCCTTATTTTCTCCTCTGACCTCTTTGACTCTAGGGACATGATGGCTTCCTCATCTTGCTAATGTCTGGGTGCCACAACACCCTTTAATTGCTCCCTTTCTCTTGCCAACAAGTACCTCTGTCTCTTGACTTTAAATGTTTGAGGCAATTTTTGGTATTCTGCCCCTGACAGATATATTGTACTTTCCTTTTTCCTTAGCTCCTGTAATGCCATCTCTCCATTTCTGTTGGTATAAACAATAAGAACTTGTCTTTAAAGAGAGACATTTAAATATGTAGTTAGAAGTATTCACTCGTATTTTCTTGTTTTACTGTCTGGGCAAACTAAGGATCTTCTTGGATCAGTTACTCCCCACAGAGTCATATTTGAAATTACTAAGAACCATCCCATGGAACCATGAGAGCAAGACTATCTTAATGGGTACATAAAGCTAGTTTGCCATGTCCAGCATCTTCAGGTGTGGCCTCTGAACATCCAGGAGCCATAGTTCTTCCTAGTTTCTGAGCCAGAACTTACCTCCTGGGATGTTTCAGAAGACATTCTCACCAGCAGGATAGGTCCAGAATTAGACTTGCCTTTCTGGTGATCTTGAAGAAATGACCATCAAACCCACCCTTTACTCTAAATTCTGCACTTTGGGTCTGCTCCTATGTACTCTAAGTTCATGCCTAGATGAAGATCAAACTTCCACAGAGCTGCATAGATTCTAGAGTTAAGCCTCTTAGGGCACTGGAATTTGATCCTCTGGCCACAAATCATATTAGGCCCTTTGGCTTAGGCCACACCCCATCTCTTTCTTCCATTTCCCATAGGTTCTTCAATTAAAGTCCATCAATGGCTTGGGGAAGACTGTGAACTAGTTATGAGGGTGTACTATAACAGGCCACCTTCTCCAAATAATTTTATGAGCATTAAATGTCAGGGACCAATATACATAGCATGAGCCAGTCCTGCATATATAGAATCCACTAACAAGTAATTAGGGAGAGATGAGTGGAGGTTTTATGTTTAGAAATTCAGACCATCTCTTAGCAAAATGCATTTTCAAAACAATATGGGCTTTTAAATCTGCACTAATAATTTTAATAGGGTCTTACCTTTAAAGCATGTTGTAAGTGCTAATTCCCCCAGCATGCTTCTGAAGTATGTATCATTACCAAAGGTGTGTGCCAGCCTGGGTTATTTTCAAAACAAATTAGTATAGTGAATAAGCGTTCTGTTTTTACCTTAATATTTAAATTGGATTTTGGGGGTATCATTTAAAACTACAGAAACAACATAATTAAAGTTTTATTCATTGGGTTCAGATAGAGTAGGTTACATATAAACATTTTATAATGTGATGCAATGCCCATTTCTTTTATGTAGTATATTCCTACAGAGTGCTGTTCTAGAGTATGGATTCTCAACCAGCAGGAATTTGGTCCTCCTTGGGATACTAGCAATGTCTGGAGACATATTTTGATTGTCACAAAGATGGGAGAGGAGGTAATATGATATGGGTATGCAATGGGTAGACACCAGGGCTTATAAATATCCTGCAATACACAAGACATTCCCCTACAACAAAGAATGACCCAGCCCAAATTATCAAAGGTTCAAAAACGCTCACTGTCACCTGCCTGCTCCTACCTATTTCTGACCTGACCCCCTAAACTGGGGCTAACATAATCAGGCTATTTCAACTAACAAATATTTTTGCTCAAAATTTCTTCTATCGTACTGTATAGTCACTATGCATACAATGTTGTCTCTGTGGAAGAATAGAGACTGCCCTGGCCAGTGTGGCTCAGCTGGTTGGAGTCTTGTCCCATTCACCAAAAGGTTGTGGATTTGATTCCTGGTCAGGGCACATGCTCAGGTTGGAGGTTCTGTCACTGGGCACAGCGCTTGTGGGAGGCAACCAATCGATGTCTCTCTCTCTCTCTCTCTCTCTCTCTCTCTCTCTCTCTCTTTCTCTCTCCCTCTCCCTCTCTCTCTTTCTCTCTCTCTCATCAATAATAAATACATTAATAAATAAAACTTTATTTAAAAAAAATAAAAAGAACCCAGCCGGGTGTAGCTCAGCGGTCGAGCGTTAACACAGGAACCAAGAGGTCGCCGGTTGATTCCTGGTCAGGGCACGTGACCAAGTTGCGGGCTCGATCCCCAGTGGGGGACACACCGGAGGCAGCCAATCAATGATTCTCTCTCATCATTGATGTTTCTATCTCTCTTTCCCTCTCCCTTCCTCTCTGATATCAATAAAAATATATTAAAAATAAATAAATAAAATAAAAAGAAGAAAAGAAGAAGCCCGAGGTATTCTTCAGGATCTCTCAATGAAAACATATGTGTGTTTAGGAGAGGAAATGGTTATTTCAAGCCCAAACTACTTGTAGATGCCTTTTCTGCTAAGAGAGAAAGGGAGGTGGGAGAATAGATGGGGGCACCGTACTTCTTATCACTGGGAAAGTAAATCCCAACATTTCGGTCTGTTGTGCTTTGTTCTTGCCAATCCTTTTATAACAATTGCCAAGTCATTAATGACTATCAGGGACTGGAGAGGAAATACTGTGTTTTGTGTTCATATTCCTCTATTGAAAATATAACATTGAAATTACAATCTGCATTGTTTAGTGTCACAGGTTGGTTTCTGTAAGAAGATGCTAAAATGGAGTTGCTAGGAGATACTTTTAGGGACCAACGTAGCTCTTTTTAGCTAAGACAGACATTGAAGGAGCTGCCAGTTGGAGGTCTGTGCTGACTGTACCCCCTGTAGCTGGACAGAGATTCTTGCCTTTGTAGGGGATGTGACATACATTTGGATCTGGTTTGCTAATATTCTGTTGAAGATTTTGTCATGGTTTCAAGAGAGGTATTTGTCTTTAGTTCTTCCCCCACTCCCCTCCCCTTTCTTGAAATTTCTGACGTTGTTATCAGGGAAATCCTGGCTTCATAAAATGAATTGGGAAGTGTTTCCGCCTCTTCTGTTCTATTAAAGAGATTATGCAAAATTGGTGTTAATTCTTCTTTAAACATTTGATAAAATTCTTAAATGAAACCCTCTGGTCCTGAAGATTTCTTATTTAGGAGCTTTTAACTTACAAATTCCATTTCCTTGATGGTGATAGGCCTATTCAGATCATCGTTGTTTTAATATTAGTTGGATTTGTGTATTTGTGATGTTTGAGCAATTGGTTCATTTCTTCTAATTGTCAAATTGAGGGGCATAAAGTTGTTCATAATATTCCCTTATTATCGTTTCAATGCTACAAGTTCTGTAGTTATAATCCCTAATTCATTCCTGATATTTCTGCCTTCTCTCTCTTTTAAAAATTTGTTATTCTTACTAAACGTTTATTAGTTTTACTATTTTTTTCCCTGAAGAACCAGCTTTTATTCATTGATCTTTATTGTTTTTTGCCTTGTTTTCAACCTATTGATTTCTGTTCTTACCTTCATAATTTCCTTTTTTCTTTTCGCTTTGGGCTTATTTTGTATTTTTCTCCCTACTTTTTTGAGGTAGAAACTTAGATGATTGACTGAAGACTTTTTTTTTCACTTCTAATGTAAGCATTTGTCTTATAAATATTCCTCTTAGACCTGTGTTATCTGTGCCCCAGAAAATATGATATGATATGTTGTATTTTGTTTTGGTTTCGTGCCATGTAATTTTTAAATTTTTTTGAGACCTTTCTCTTTGACCCAGAGATTATTTAAAAATGTATTGTTTATTTTTCATGTTTCTAGTGATTTTCTTGTTGTCTTTCCATTATTGATTTCTAATTTGATTACATCATAGTCAGAGAAAAGACTACATACATTTAATTCTTTTACCTTAGTGAATGTTCTATGTGCACTTGAAAATAATGTATATTGTGCTATTTTTGTATGGAGTGTTCTATTGATTCTGTTGGTTGATTGTGTTGTTTAAATATTTTATAGCCTTGCTGAATTTCTGCCTATAAATTCCATCAGTTGCTAAGAGGGAATACTGGGAATTTTTTTCATTAAAACCACATTCTACTGCTATAAAGTGTGAGTAAAAATGCCTAACTAGCCTGCTACATAAATTATATAAATGTAATTGTTTACATACAAGTTCAAGGAGTTTCTAGATTTTTCCATTGTGCTTGTAGAGACAGAAGTCTCTATTTAAAATCTCTCATCTTGGTAGAGGTTTTCATTCTCTTTCATGCCACGAGTAAAAGAAAGTGTCTGATAGTCTTAAAATAGGGCAATACCTAAGAGGTCTTTATCACAGAGAGCTGGTGAAGTGATGTTGGCAGTTTGCATGTCATATTTCACAGTTTTGCCCATGCTTGGGCATGGCTGCTTTAAAATTAATAACAGCAGAAGTATCTCCAGGAATTGCAATTAGCGGTTGTGATATTTATAAACAGCCCTCTGAACATAGGGATGCCACAGGTGATGCTCCAAATGTCAATCATCTATCATACTGTAGTAGATACAAAGTATATATGTTCGGGGTCTTAGTATGTATTGTCTCCATTTAGGTTAATAAATGTCAGGTAGACCATTTAATCATGTGGCGAGGAGACAAAGATGAGGCCTATATCAATTACATATTCCTATATTAAAACCACCCTAAAACAAAGAGGCTGAAAACAATAAATATTTATTATTATGTAGAGCAGTGGTTCTCAACCTTGGCTGCACATTAGAATCACCTGGGAATCTTTTTAAAATCCTGATTTTGGGGCCTCATCCTCTGGAAATTCTGTTTCTTTATTACTAATGTTGTGGCCCCACCCCATAACAAAGAAACATAATTTCCGGAGGATGAGGCCCAGAAATCAGGATTTTAAAAAGATTCCCAGGTGATTCTAATGTGCAGGCAAGGTTGAGAACCACTGATGTAGAGTCTTTGGTTCAGTTGAATAATTTTTCTGGTCTCAGCTGAACTAACTTTATGTGTCTGAGTTTCATGTTGAGTTGGCAGCTCTGCTGATATTGGCTGAGCCCTATCACATATTTGAGGAATTGGTTGGCCATTGCCTGATCATTGATGCCGTCCTAAGTTAGGACAATGTGAACTTCTTCAACATGGTCTCTTATTTCCCATGAGCTGTAACCAAGGCTTATTGTGCTGATAGTGGTGGAGGTTCTGAGATTGAGAGTCTAAATATGCAAAGTGTCATGAAGGGAAGGCCTAGAGTTGACACAATGTCTCTCCTGCCTCATTCTATTGGGCAAAGCAAATCACACACCCGGTCCAGATGAAAAGGGAGAGGAAATAGACTTCCTGTCTTGATGGGAGAAGCTGCCAAGTCACATTGCCATGTGAGAGGATGCAGCATGGCCGATAATTGGGTCATTAATGCAATCCATCTTCCACAAGGCCTTTTGGCCAATTTCATTTTCAATCACTTAACCTTGCTTTAAAAAACTTTCTGCTACTTAAAAAAAAAAACACCACTGCCCTAACCGGTTTTGCTCAGTGGATAGAGCGTCGGCCTGCGGACTGAAGGGTCCCAGGTTCGATTCCAGTCAAGGGCATGTACCTTGGTTGCGGGCACATCCCCAGTGGGAGGTGTGCGGGAGGCAGCTGATCGATGTTTCTCTCTCATCGATGTTTCTGACTCTCTATCTCTCTCCCTTCCTCTCTGTAAAAAATTGATAAAATATATTTTAAAAAAAACACAAAAAACTTTTTGAAGTTTTGCTCTTTGTCTTAAATAAATTGGGTGCTATTTTCTTTGTGGTGGGTACATTTTGGTATTAGATGTTAATAGGAATAAGACTGTAAAACAAAGAGGGAGGCCAGGGAGAGAGGGAAGGAGAGATAGAGAAAGGGAAGGAAGGAGGGAAGGAGGGAGACAGAGCTAGAGAGAGAGAACAGCCTTGTATTATAAAATCCAGACTTCATATAGGTTTCTAGGGCAATCACAACAGTTGTTTATTCTGTTAGGTAGAATAGACCCTCCCTTGTTATTTAAAGATAATCCTGCCAAATGTAGTAGCTCTGTTGGAAGGCATTAAATTATTTATTCAGTATTGATAGAATCCTTTATATTTGCAAAGTGCTTTACAATCTCTTTATTTTAATTTTTCTATTAGTATTTAAGTATTTTTAAAAATTGATTTTAGAGAAAGGGGAAGGGAGAGATACAGAGAAACATCAATGAGAGAGAAACATCATTCACCTGCCTCCTGCAAGCCCTTTACTGGGGATCAAGCTGGCACCCCGGGCATGTGAACCAGTGCCCTCTTGGTTCATGGGCTGATGTGCAACCGCTGAGCCACCCTAGTGGGCTAGTTAGGCATTTTTACTCACACTTTATAACAGTGGTTAAACACTTGTCCTACTGTCATCTCTTCAATATTATCATAGAGCCAAAATGGCCTTTGAGAGGCCAGGAGATAAAGAAAATTTGGGGGTGTTTCATTTAGTCCCTGTAGAAGAGAATGTTCTGGAGACCATGTAATGTCCTGTGGAGTCCCCATTTCAATATTTTGTCACTGTGGTGGGTAAGTCCTTCTTTATGTACAAACTTAATTTCTACCTTTTCTTCTTGTTCAGTCTTACAAGGGCATAGAAGGCAATGTGTTGGCCTCCTCCTAAGATCACTATTAACAAAATAGATATTGTCCTACAGCTTTTACTGGAAAAGGGACATTTTTTCTAAAGTCATTGGGAGATTTCTAGCGATAGTTCCTTAATGCAAAATCAATCTGAGAGGCAGAGCAAAATAGTGTATATATGCCAGATAAATCAGGGTGAAAAACTAGTGTTCATTCATGTAGTTATTCAATCAATCAAATACTTTCTCTGGACCATGCACTGTTCTGGGCCTTGAGGTGATAAATAGGACACATTCCCTGCCCTCAAGAGCTCGCATTCAAGTCCAGGAAAAACAGACTCATAAATAGATAAATTATTATATTCTGTCACAGGTTAACAGGTGATTACTATACATTCTGTCATCTATGTTGTTTAAACTAAACATTTATAGGACAGATATTCTGACCTATTCCTATTTGCCATCTGCTATAGTGAGATGCTTTGGGTCTTTCTTGCACGGAGCTATTGTCTGCTCGTTCAGCCAAAGATTATTTGTTGCATTCTAATTCCTCTAGGCCAGCTGTGGGCAAACTACGGCCCACGGGCCGGATCCAGCCGTTTGAAATGAATAAAACTAAAAAAAAAAAAAAAAAAAAGACCATACCATACCCTTTTATGTAATGATGTTTACTTTGAATTTATATTAGTTCACACAAACACTCCATCCATGCTTTTGTTCCGGCCCTCCAGTCCAGTTTAAGAACCCATTGTGGCCCTCGAGTCAAAAAGTTTGCCCACCCCTGCTCTAGGACTTAATACTAGATTCTTGAGGTTTTTCCACAGTGTAGAAAAAAAAATCTCATACTATTTTTAAAGCGCCATGGAAAAGCATACTTTTGAGAATGAACAACTTGGTAATAACTTGGACCAGTTGGGCAGTTGGTAGGGGTTTGCGGTGTGGTGTTGTGTTTCATTTGGATAATTGAGACTGGGATAGTTTTAGATGGAGACATTTGAATAAGTGACTCAGCTCTCCTGTGAGGTTTTTGTGATGGGCCTCATGACTCCAGAGAGCCTGCCATCAAGGAGGTACTTGAAACAGTAAAATGAATACATGAGCAGAGATGAGGTCAAATCATTAATCAAATTCCCTAACTATGGCTAGGAAAACCCTGCACATAAAGTGTCACAAGAATAGGAAGTAAAGATGGTGTGGGATCCTTATCAAATAGAGATACTTGGTATTAGCATCCTTGTCAAACAAAGGGACAATTGTCAAACAAAAGGAAAGTTTGTATTTTTGGATGAATTCAAGTGGGGAGAAGGAACTACTCAAACACAGATTGTCCATCACTTAGCAGAGAAATAAAGCATTTGGAGATGCTTTATGAAAATCAGTTCACTGATTACCTTGTCTCTACCAACCAGAAGGAGGATTGGAAATCCTCAGTGAAGTGCTACTAAAGTTTGTGCCAATGATAACACTGATTTGGGAGTGTCACAGACCTTATTTAATGTACAGTAAAGAGGAATAGGGTGTATGTAAAAAGTAGTATCTGAGATTCATATGTTTGTAATTATGAGTTAGATTACTTAAGATCTTGGGTATTCTCATACCTAAGGCTCAAATTTGTTGGCATGTTCTAGAGAGATGAGTTCGATTTCTAAGTGCATTAGTCAGGATAGGCTAGGTTATGCTACTGTAACAATCATCTTTCAATTTCAAGGTCTTAACACACAAACACACAATTTTTTTTTCTTTTTGGTCAGGGAAGAAAGCAGGTATTGTGGCTCTTCCGTGGAAATCTTTCCAATAGTGTATAGATAGTTAACCTGCAAAAATAAAAGTTAGCAGAACTGCAAAAATATGTTTTTGTTCTAGCTTCCACTTTGGCAATCTCAGGACTGAATATAAGAAGGTGTTCTTGGTTCACCTCCAAATAGAAGGCACATTTCTTTGGCAGGTTTTTCCATTTTCGTATTTTAGCTGAATGAGACTGGGAACCAGAAGAACTGGTTCATTTATTATATGTGATTATAATTAAAGAGGATCTGGTAGGGGTTTTTTGTTTGTTTTTTTTGAAAGAAGTTAAAAATAAAAGTATGAGAGATTGAAATTCATACACGCAGAGCATGTTACTGTAGAAAAATACTTTGCTTTGGGTAGTATTCATCAACTCAGAAATTGTCCGATTTTTTCTTTTTTATCACCTAGTAATATTTAGAAACCCTGACTATTTTAGCTGTACTGTTGTGACTAATTTGTCCTGGTGCAGTTAACATAAACCATGCAGTTACCTTGATTTGTGTCATTTCAAACAACTGAAATTTGTTTTTATATCAAACGAGGGCCTGGTACACGAATTCATGCACCAGTGGGATCCCTTGGCCTGGCCTGCAGGATTAGGCCGAAACTGGCTCTCTGACATCCCACGAGGGGTCCCAGATTGCGAGAGTGTGCAGGCCAAGCCAAGGGACCCCACCAGTGCACCATCGGTGCTGGGGAGGGATGTGGGAGGTTGGCCAGCCAGGGAGGGCTCCAGGGCGTGTCCAGCCCATCTCGCTCAGTTCCAATCCACCGAACCTCAGCAGCAAGCTAATCTACTGGTCAAAGCGTCTGCCCCCGGTGGTCAGTGCATGTCATAGTAAGTGGTTGAGCTGCCTTAGCATATCATTAGCATATTATGCTTTGATTGGTTGACCAGATGACCAGACACTTAGCATATTAGGCTTTTATTATATAGGATTGAAGATCTCATTCTTCGCTATCAAAACCTTTGTGAACTCTGTTGTAATAAGATGGAGTTAATGAAGAGTTTTTCAACCTCAATACTATTGACAATTTGGGCGACATTGTTCTTTCTTGCGATGCAGCTATCTTGTGCATTGCAGGGTGTTTAGGAGTAACCTAAACTTTCCTCATTAAATGCCAGTGACATCTTTCTCTGGCCCCATTTTGACAATTAAAAATGTCTCCAGATACTTCCAAATTTTCCCTGGGTATCTCCCTTCTCTCCCCAACCCTCCAGGGTTTAGAACCAGGGATGGGTACCCAACTGAGTTAAAGGTAACAATGGTTAACCAATTGACTTTTTATTTTTATGGGATTCTCATTGATAGAGAAAAATCATAATGTTCAACTATAGCTTTAATCATAACAAGCCAGTTCCTTTTAAAACACATTCAGTTTCCCAATTTCATGTAGCAATCATTTGCGCAGAGATTTTATAAATTGCCATAGATTTTATAAATTGTCTCAGTTGGCAAGGACCTGAGAAGTCATCTATTGAGACTCCTTTTTGACAGATGAGGAAACTGAGGATCAGGGAGGTGGCTTGCCCAGGTTAGAGGCAGCCCATCGACACTGACAACACAAGATAAATAGTGCTGTCTTCCTAATGCGCTTTGAAGGAGTGCTTAGACCTAATAATTTTCTATGCTGTGCCATTTTATGCTGACATAGTTTCTACAGAAACAGGGCCAGAGTGCTTTGGAATAATTTGACATCACTCTTAAAGCGAGTCAGGAAGAAAAGAAATAGGGGCACCAAGGTGGCTTTCATCAAAGGTCTCTTCCTGCAGCTATTTTATCTGGATCCAAGATCTGCAGTCCCAGGGCTGTAGCTCGCCCCTGTCGCGGTTTTGAATTCATTTGCCCCATGCAGATTTTTCTAAAGAAACAAAATGTGTTGTGGATTATTAATACTACTTTTTTTGTGAAATGTTTAGCAGACCTTATATTATTATGCATTTGATGTGCACTTTTAATGCCGGGAGCTGGAATATTACAATGTTCGCCTGAGAAAAAATGGAGCCCAAGACCCAACAGGAAGATGAAAACAGAAAGATGACCCTTTTGAAGAAATAAAGCTAACATCTTAGAGGTCAATATATGCTTGGTACATTCACATTAAGGATAATAAAACAGCATTATATAATTAAGAAATGTAGGGGACTCATGGTAGCATTTGGATTAGGAAGGATAAATATGGAGCAGCATTCATATCTCACTTCCCCTTCTCATGCCATGACAGATGTTATTAACCAGTCTTGACACCCTTGATGGACACAGGCTCATTATCCTTCTCAAGACAGCACTCTATGAAGTCACTACCAATTGCTTAGCATTGACAAGCAAATCTATCTGGGATTTAAACATACTTTTCACCTTACAGATAAACCATCTGGACATCATTTTTTTTAAAGGTAATAACCCCAAATCATGAAACCAGTCATTTAAAGTATTAGGAACCAGAGCGTATAATTTTGGACTTCCTGGCTATTTGGCTGAGGTGTTTTTGTTTGTTTGTTTGGTTGGTTGGTTTTTTCCCCTTTATACCAGGTTGGGAGATTGGACTGGAAATTTTTCCACCAGAACATATATGATGGGGAAATAAACATGTGCCAAGTATGGATTAGGGCAGTGATGGTGAACCTTTTGAGCTCGGCGTGTCAGCATTTTGAAAAACCCTAACTTAATTCTGGTGCTGTGTCACAGATAGAAATTTTTTGATATTTGAAACCATAGTAAAACAAAGATTTATATTTTTGATGTTTATTTTACATATTTAAATGCCATTTAACAAAGAAAAATCAACCAAAAAAATGAGTTTGCGTGTCACCTCTGACACATATGTCATAGGTTCGCCATCACTGGATTAGGGCAACAACTCAAAACAGTTGGATGGTTGCAGATAAGCCTTGTTGGCAGCAGAGAATGGGGAATGGCCTTCTCCTAAGAAACTGGTGGTCCAGGGTGACTCTACAGCCACTGTGCTTTGCAGAACAATGCTAGTGAAGGGATAGTGTTTCCAAAGCTCTGGACTGCGCTGGGAGTTAGACAAATATGGTGCATGATTAAAGAACGGCTCAACCTCCTCTCTTGATCAATGGAGTTCTTCTTTGAAAGAACCAGAGACTTCCTTGAGGTTCCATAAGGGAGGGAGGATAGAGAGCATCCAGAAAGAGGCCAAATAAGCCGGACTTGAAATGAAGAGGAAGATTTGGGGGTCTTTTCTCTCATGCCATAGAGCTCCCTCAGGAAAGGTGCCCCTGGCCTGGTTGCTTCTATCTGTTCTGCCATTAACTCCCCCATTATTTCTCTCTCTTCAGAAAAAAACAAAAAACAACACCACGTTTCTTTGCTTATAGCTTCTGTTCTTTATAAGACTTGTGTGTCATAATCTCCCACAGCTCTTACTCATCAATCCCCTCTCCACATTTCTTTCCAGCTCCCTCCTCCCCTGTTAAGTACCTCTTGCTCTCGGAAGTTCCTGTTTTACATCTGGAAGAAAGAGAATCCGATTGACCTAGCTGTCCTATAATTTAGAGGTTTTCAACATATGACCCCCTGACCACTAGCAGCAGCAGAAGCTGGGAATTCATTAGAAATGCAAATTCTCAGGCCATACTGAAGACCTCTGGGGTTGGGGCCCAGAAATCTGTTTTAAGAGGCTTTCCGGTGATTTTAAAGCACATTTAAGTTTGGAAAACATAATCTAATCCCAGGCCTATGGATTGGCTACTCTAGTGGTCAAGTTCTCACCGCTGGTCCAGTGAGCTGTGGAGGTGCCATTGGAGTTGCATAGAGAAAAAAGAGTGCAGAGAATGACCTGGTATAAAACATGGCTACCAGGGCTGTCTCTCCCTTGGTGACTATGGATGGAGCACGTACAACAAAGACTAACATTTCTCATATATCCTCTGTCTAAACCAGCACAGAGACTGGAATCCAAATTCCAAATCTTAATTTTAATTGTACCTCTATATCTTAGAAGTTTTCTGACCATAGTCAAGGCACTTTTCTCTTGTAGTCTCACTTTATTCGCAGGCTAAAGATAGACAGCAATGCTCTATCTGTAAGGATCAAATTATGATAATAGCTAATATTTAAATAGACTTTGCAGTTTATAGCACATTTACTCATGTTTCTCAATTGGCCCCTTGGGTAAACATATGTAAATGCACTTGTAAGCTTCAAGCTACTATAAAACTGTAGCTCTTGTGGTTATTATATTTCCCAGGAATGCTGGAGGAGGAGAGAGATTTTCTGTGGTCAGACCAGCCCACACACGCAATGACCATGAGCTTCTACCCCATGGATCTGGTAGTGTAATCTGATTTTGTAAAGAGAATATGCAGAAGCCCTCATTTCTAATGCTTGAGTAGGCCTTGAACCAGGCAGTGTATACCCCCTTGCTATTTGAATTTACTTAAAACTGGGCTTTTCTTTTAAAAAATATATTAACCACATGTGATTTCCCGAGAATGTCATAGACTCAAAAGTCATAACTTTGGAAGCTTATCAAAATTTATTCATGGTATGAATTTAATCTCCATCAATGAGGATCTCCATACTCTGAGTTCCCATGACATCTATAGTTGACTGTCTCTCATAGATCAGTTCTCAAAGTATGGTCCTTGGACCAGCAGCATCCATGTTATCTGGGAACTTGTTAGAAATGCAGATTCTCAGGATCTACTACTGCAGACTTACGGCATCAGACATTCTAGGGGTGGGGCCCAGCAATCTGTGTTTTAGTAAGCCTTCCAGATGATTTTGGTGATGCTAAACTTTAAAAATCACTGTCACAGCTCTTCTGAGTTATGCTGAGTATTTTTTTGAGAGTAGGGTTGGTCCATTAACTCTTTCCATTATCTTCCTCATAGTGCCTTGCTCAGAGAACATGCTCAATAACCATTGGCAATGGCAGGGTAAGATGTGAGGAATGCCAAATTGGGAGCCAGTAGATCTCAATCCAAGTCTTGGATTGGTTACTTAACAATTACCACACAAGCTCGTGTCCATGTACTGTTGTGACATCAATGTGTCAAAGTTAGAATATTTCACTTAAGTTTTTACTTTGAGTGAGTCTTCTTGTTTTGGGAATTCTTGGTATTGAATGAAAAGTCACCTGTTCAATCCACTTGAACCCTGAAACCCAAACTTGTACCTTCTCTCAAGCTCTTGAACGTGTGTTCCATTGTGAACAAATATCGCTATATGTTCACACTTACCACTGAGTGATCTCTCCACCTCTTCATGCCTAACTGGAACCCCAGTTTTCTAGAAGGCTACTACTTGCCTTGTAGCATTCTTCTATAGAAGCTGCGCCATCTTTCCTGGCTCCTTACTGCCAATTTCACCACTGTCCACACTTAGGAAAACATTAAAAACATTATCTTATTATCCCCCTAGCAGCCTTCTCCAGCCTACTTAGTCACCTGCTGTCAGCATTCCCTAATGTGAGAATTGATTATAATCCACGACCTCACCTCAGATCCTGACACCTGGGAACCTTCAGTACCTCTAACCCTTTTCTTACTTTATTTTTCTATTTTGTGAGTCTCAAACCTAACACAGTCTTGATCGCAGAGAAACTACTAAATCATTTCTCACTGGATGATTCTGAAGAACAGCACATGGTGAAGATAGTTGAGGGTCATACATGAGAAGAGTTTAAGGGTTCTCAAATTTGTCAGTGATAAAATCTAAATTCTAAAATAATTCCTTGGTCTATGAATTTGGGGCTGAATGAGTTGGGTCTATTTTAGTACTGAGCATGCTTTCTAAGCTTCACATATTTATCCTTCTCACTCTTCTTGGAGGAATTTTCTGGACAGATTCTGAAACATACCTTTTTAAAATGTAAAACTCCAACATGGACATTATTTTAAAAGTTCAAAAATATAAAAGTCCTATGTAATTCCAATTATGATGTTGGCTGTTGTTTTTAGGTACTTATTGTTTATCTGTTATGATAGTCTACTACTTATAAAGGTTTTTTCTTTTTAATCAGTTTTTTTCTTATTACCAAGTGTCCTTTGGCATTCTTTAAGATGATTATGTAATTCCTCTTTCTTGGTCTAATGATGTAATGCATTTTGTTAATAGATTCTCTAATATTAAACCTCTGTTACATCCCTTGGATAAACTCTGGTTGGTCATAAAGGATTAAAAAAATTATTAAAGTATTGACTCCATCTTCCTATTATTTTTTGCTCAGGGATTTGTATCTTAATTTTAAGAAGATTCCATTTTCAACTATACATCCTCACAGAGAAACAGCTTTTTAACTTTTAAAATATTTTTTAAAATTTATCTGCACTATTTAAAATGCAAACGGTACAGGATATAAAATGAAAATTAAAACTTCTTCTATCTCAAACATGCCCTAACTTTACCCCTTACTATGAAAACAACTCTTTTTTTAAATGAAAATCTATAGAAATTTTTATGCACACAGAAGCATATTAAATTATATGTGAATCTATTTAATACAAGGAGGTTATTCATGTTATACATGTTATATGCTGTAATTTTTTTTTTATTTGAGATGCTTTATTATGGAAATATTCCCCCTGAACAACAACAGCAAAAGCCATTACACTTGTATGTTGTTATTTTGTAATAAATACATTTTGAAGATCTTTCAACATTGCCAAAAACAGAGTAAGAGGTGCCTAATAGTTCATTGGATGACAATGTAGCATCATTTGATTAGTCTCTTATTGATGACCATTTGTCCAGACTCTCAATACTATAAACCAAGCTGCAACACACATTTTCATGCACACATCTGTATACATCTGTATATTTTATGGGCAGATACATATTTCATTTCAGTTAGATCAAAGTTTGATTGTATGTTCATCAAACACCAAAATCCATAAAGTTGATAGGAAAGAGGTAGATGATTAAATACTTAAAAGGAAAGGTGTATAATAACTTTGGCAGCCATTGAACTTCTCATCATCTCAGTTTTCTCATTCCTGTGCATTTTGCTAATTTTTAACATTATGATTAATTGCTCCAATTTGCACGAAGAAGTGATTTGTTCTTGACGTAGAAAATAAACCCATATTTTACACTGTTGGGTAATAGTCTTACTGAAGGTTAGCAAACCTCAGGTCCAGCCTCCGCCAAGCACCTAGCTGGCACCTGGAAGGGTCATCATTGAAGTCATCTTGGCTGCCTTCCCCATCAGCTCTCTCTACCTTTTCTCTGCAGGGTCATAATGAAAACCATAAAGAGCCTTTATTTCTACTCCTCATCTAGAAGAACTCTACCTCTGAGGGTGTTTAATTTCAAAATTCTCCACAGCCTTAAACAAAATTTGAATCTCTTTTGCTTTTTAAAGGAAAAGGCATTTCCGGCAAACATTCAGGAAGAACTGGTAGCAGAAGGTCCCATTTGGTCCCTAAGTAGTTGTGCTTTTAATAAACTCCAAGGAAGTGCCCCAAAGTTGCCCTCAATTGCAGCCTCTTTCCTCGCTCCCCAGAGGACAGTGCCACTGTGCAGCCTTTACCCTGCTAGTTCTGCCTGTTTCCCTGTCTCTTTTAACAATTAGGATGTTTCTGTCCTCGCTCACTTTGCCCCACTGTGCCCTCACTGCTCTGTTGACATACATGTTGTCTCCTCATTTATCCCAGCCCTTCCCTGTGGCTTTCTTTTATGAGTGAGGCACAGCTGGGCTCTCTCCTCCTGTTGGAATTCACCCAGGCCCTGTGCTGACTATTCTACCATAGCTACAGGAGACAGGGCCAGGTCATTATAAAAGCGAATAAAGCTTCTACCCATTTTTTTTACGTTTAAAAATCATAAATGTGCCCCCACTGTAGTCCTGCAGAGCCTCATTTCAGCTTCTGTATCTTGTTTATGTGTTTATGTGAGGTTGGTCAGGTTTCTGAGTCTCCCCAAGAAGCGCAGTCATTGCACCCCAATAATTAACCTTTGTCCACCACTGTGGTGGGAGAGGCCACATCAGGTTCTGAGTCATACAGTCAGGACATAACCTGGCAGGGAGAAACCTGGGGGAATCAAGATCTCAACCTCTCTTCTCTTCTCCTCTGAGCTCTAGCCAGTGACCAAGTAAACTCACCTAGCATTCAGAAGGCCAGGAAAATGGTTGATGAAGTTCACAGAGACAGCCTCTTAGAGTCCAGAGCAGAGTGAAGAAAGGTGGAAAGGGTGTGTGACAGGACAAATGAAAACTAAACAGCACAAAGTTGCCTGCAAGATATGGATGTCTGGAATGCAGAGGGCTAAAGCCATGGGTGTAGCAATCAATAGTTTAAAGTGGTCATATAATCCATGAATGTGGATGAAGAGCATATAAAGCCAGGATGGAGCCCTGAGGACCACCAGTATCCATAGTAGAAACTCCTGAATGGGCCTCCATTGCCCCCTTGGAAGAATGAGTAGGGAACTGCATAGAGCGGTGGTCTGTTGGTTGTTGTTGTTGTTCTTTAATATTTTTTACTTATTTGAGAGAGAGAGAGAGAAACATCAATGATGAGAGAGAATCATTGATTGGCTGCCTCCTGCATACCCCACACTGGGGATCAAGCCTACAAACCCAGGCATATGCCCTTAACTGGAATCGAACCTGGGACCCTTCAGTCCACAGGCTGATGCTCTACTCACTGAACCAATCTGGCTAGGGCTCTGTTGGCTTTTTTTAAATGCCCTTTTATGCTATGAATCAAACTACTTGCAAGTTGTTGACTCCCCAAAATTGGCCAGTCAGTGATTATTTTTCATTCTCTTTGCAATACAGTTTTCAAGCTTTCCATCCTTATTATTTCTTTAAATGCCTAATCACCACTCCTGGGACCCACTTGCTTCCTACTAATGATGTGTACTTGCTGAGGCTGTATTTTGTGTTTTTCTGATTATTGTAAGATCCTATCATCTCATTTCCAACCTCAGGCTGGCAGGTAAACAGGCAGGGAAGGCATGATTCTTCGGTGGCTGGAACTCCCTAAGAGAAAATGGGGATGGAAAACACAAATTTGGGATAACTAAAACATTATTGGAAATTAATATTTTAGAGAAGAGAGGGATAAAAAAAAACAGAGAAAGAATCAAAAGGAATGAGAAATGAGAGCAATTCTGAAAGCTTGTTTGTCAACTGAACAGGAGGCTGGAATCTCAGTGGGAATAAGTAGAGGTAGGAAATCTGGAAAAAAGGAATGGCCTTTGGAGGTCCGATTCAAGGGGCTTGCTGAGCAAAAACAGCCTTTGGGTATATTTTGGGGTTGAGGGTTCCTAGAGTTGCTGCTGTGTTAGTCAGGAAACTACAGTGAAAGCAGAGTCTATGACAATACCCAAGTGATGAGTTCAAGGCCCAAGTTAGGATTTGCAAATGGGCTCTAGTGACTGAAAGGAAACTGAAAATCAAAGCCTGAGCAGAAGGCTAATTAGTTAAGCTTATTGGAATCAAATGGTGAAGATTAGAGAGTGAGGCTACTGCTGCCTGATGCTCATACAGATACCTGGGCACCAGTCCACAGTGGGCACCCTGGATGTAAGTTTCTATTCCATCTCTGCAATCGTTGAGGGTGCAACCTGGCAGGACATGAGAAGCGTCTTTTCATTAGCAGGTGTTTATAATCTATTGCCTTCATACCACCCATTCTAAAACTGAGTCATTAGTGCCAGAATAAAGGTAAGTGGAGAGCTGTGAGACCATCAGGGATACTACTACCTAAGCCTGGTGGAACCTCAGAAGTTGGGGAGGATTTACTTTGGCACAGAGTGGAGAGGTTACAGGTAGAAGGGACAGCATATGGCAAAGCATAGTAGTATGTGTGGGCATTGAAAGTCAGGCTGCGCAATAAACAGAATTTTGTGTCCCTTAGTCTAGAAGTTAAAAATCTCTAAGACCAATGAATTTTTAATGTAGTTCTTCAGTCATTTAGTAACCAGATACTACAACCTTTTTCAAATATATGTTATCAGCATCCCGCTCAGTTAGTTTTCTTGGATTTGCTAACTCATGTTCATATTGTAAGGGCTGCAGCGATGGAAATGATAGGGGGTTAAAGAAAAGCCCAGAGGAAGATGATGGAATCCAGCTTTGAGGAGTCAGTGGAGATTTTCCAAGAAAGAGACACTTAAGTTACATCCAAACGGTGAGTAAGAGGTAACCAGGTGAGGAGGGCAGTTAGGGAAGAGTTTTGCATCAAGAGTGAGGTAGATATTAAACATGGCCTCAATTCTTTACCTCTCTGGATTAATTAGGCCCATTGCCATGTAACTCTGCAGTGTCTCCATCCCCCAATTCTGGGCCCAGCCATATGACTTGCTTTGGCTAATGAGATTTTAGTAGACGTGGTGCAAGCAGAGGCTTAAATGAACAAGTTTTCATTACTGGTCAGCCTCTTCTTGCACTCTTCCATCATCACGAGAACATTCCCTGTGAGGATGCCAGAGGATGAGAGATATGGAGCTGAGTCTAGTTGCTGTGGTTATCCAGCTGAAGCCATCCTAGCAGAGCCACAGTCAGCCAGTCCTTAGACATGTGACTGAGTCCAGTCTAGATCAGCAGAGACACCTACCTCAGTGCAAGAGCAGTGAACGCATACTGTTACACGCCATCACGGTTTGTTATGTGCCTTATTGTGGTATTAGATAACTGAGAGCAAAAGCTTGGGGGCCAGTGAAAAATAGGGTATTAAAATCACTGAAAGGAGCTGAAACAGTAACCATTCTCATTGGTTATCTTAATATATTGTCTCTGCCATGGAACAGTTTAGGAACAGTTCCCCTTGTATGATCAATACCAATAGAAAAACTATTGAAGAGTCTTGAGGCAAATTCAGATGTGGGTTCTATTGACCTTAGTCAAGGAAATTGAAGCCAGCTTAGCAGAGTCTTATAGCTAAAGAGCCCCGACTTAGTGATGGAGGAAGAGTTCAATGGATTACTTATTTAGTATCCCTGAGTAAAGATTTAGAAACAATCCATAGTCCTCCCTTTTGTTTCTTCCAAATTGGAATACAACCTGATGTTGCTGGGACTGTCAGATATGCCATTTAAACATGGAATCAATCAAATGACTAAAGCTCATGAAAAACAAGGCAATTAATAACCTGTTCCTGTGTTAACACGTTCTTTAATGACCTAAACATTGAACCTTGTACTCTATCTAGTCCAGCAGTTCTCAGACTCCTATGTGCGTCAGAAACACTCGAAGGGCTTGTTAAAATCACAGTGCTGGGCCCCACTCCCAAAGTTTATGACACAGGTGATCTGGGGAAGGTCCAAGAATTTTTGTTGCTAACAAGTTCCTGGGTGACGCTGGTTGAGCTGGCTGGAAACTGCACTTTGAGAACCACTGTTTCCATGACGATGATGGTTAATTTTATGAGTCAACTTGTCTAGACTGTGGTGCTCAATTGTTTGGTCATACACTGGTCTAGGTGTTGCTGTGATTAACAATTAAATCGGTAGACTTCGAATAAAGCAGATTAACCCCTGTGACGTGGGTGGACTTTATACACTCTTTGGAGGCCCCAAGAGCAAAGACTACGGGTTCCAGAAGGAATTTTGCCTCAAGACTGTAAACTAGAAATCTTGACTGAGTTTCTGGCCAACTGTTAGCCTGAAATCTGGATTTAAGGATGCAACATCAACTCTTATGTGAATTTCCAGCCTACAAATTTCAGACTAGTCAGTCCACACAATCATGTGAGTCAATTCCTTAAAATCTCCCTCTCTCTCTCTCTCTCTCTCTCTCTCTCTCTCTCTCTCTCTCTCTGTGCGCTGCACTATGGTTGCATTATAAACTATTTACCACAGATGATGTCCTAAACAACTTGGTATTATTTTAACCTTATCAGCATTATATAATTCATGATTCCTGGCCCACAGTTAGCATTTAATAGTATTTTGAATGAATAAATTAGTGGAATAATGGCTTCTATTTTTAATGGAATTTATTAACGCATGAAAGGGCTATAAAAATAAAGAACTACCTATTAGCCCTAAGAAATTGTATAAATACATGCATATATTTTTACTTTACCAGACTCACCAAAAACCTGTGAGGACAATAGCTGCTAGATAAATCAACAAGCTGGTATAGTGATAACTGGAACATTGGTAATTTAACTGTAGGCTCATTCATCCATTCAGCAAGCACTTATTGAGTGCCTACTGTGTATCTGGCACTGTGTATTACTTGACACTCATTATGCCACTTTTCTTCAACTTTCTTAAGAAATTTTTATGAGCAATATTAAGACACTATATTTCCACACATCTAGAAAATTAGACTTGATTTTCTTACATTTTAGAAATTAAAAGAAAATTAAGCAAATGGCACTAGAATTAGAAAGAATGAGCAATTCATTAGGCAAGAAGAGTATTAACTAGAAATCAGGAATCTCTTTACTATTTTAGCATGCACTTGAGCTTAATTGGGGAAGTTTTGAATATGGGGTGATGAGTTGAGTTGTTAATACAAATAACACACCTTTTATGTACTTAATAAAATCCAAGAGTCTGGGATGCATTTACATTGTAGACAATTTATCTGCAGGAGTCAGTGACTTGAGTAATAGAAAGGGATAATAGGAAATCAGTGGCTGAGAAACCTATAAAGTAAATTAACGCGCGCCTTACTTTATTAATTTATAACAATAATGTAATGGATAAATCAATGAGGAGTGCTTTGAGAGAAATGGATGGAGAGAAGAGTTCCTCCTTTTTCCAATTTGTTGAAATTATTTCCTCTGCAGATGAAATATTGGCCAGAGGTAAAGAAATGTCCCGCTCTTGGGACAAAAAGAAGTACAAGTATGTGCTTAGCAGAATCTGGGGGTGCTCTGCTTGATCCCCTGGGCCTTATGGTTTTAGCGCTCCCTTTGACCACCAAATGCTGGTATTTGCATCTCTTTGCCCGAGGACTCTTTTCCAAAGCCTCCACATTAGGAGGCTTCCAGTACTTGGGAAATTACGATTTCCTGCTCCTCAGTATCCTTCAACCAATGACTGATAGGTGTGAACTAGGTGTACTGGTTAATAATGCGGATTTTTTCAATAGATGTAGTTACACATATGTTGATATATATGTGATTTGATATGTATGCTATTTGTTGTATTGCTCCTTCAGATGACCACTTGTTCCGATCGATGGCACACGCACTTTCTGAGCAGCACTTCAAAATGTACGAAGAAGTGGGAAATTGGGTCTCTGAATGGTCTGCCTCAAAAACAAGAAAAGTTCTATTGGGACGGTATCTAAAAATTACCTGAAAGATGGGGGAAATGTGTAGCTAGCGATGGACATTACTTTGAGTAAAGCACTTTTGATGTTTCTCTTGAAATTATTGTGTTTTCCTTGATTACAAAATATGAATTATTATGGTTAATAATGTGGATTAATTATTAACCATTTAATAGTGCAGATTAACTATTAATCGGTTAATAATACAGATTCTGTAATCCAAGGAAAACACGATAATACTCTTACTGCCATTTTTAAATGTAAAAATATCTATATGTTAACACCTTCAGAAAATTTGACATGAAGTTTTGAAGCTTGTTGTCAATACAACAAAATAGCATACATATTGAATCGCATATATATCAACATACATGTAACTCCATCTATTGTAATAACCTGCATTATTAACCGGTACACCTAGTACATACCTCGCCTTCCTGTTGCTCGGGTGCTATAACTCTGAGGTATTCTTTTACCGTTTCCACTCAGGATTCCGCCCCATTTATCTACAAGGGAAGCTGGCTGGATGGGCTGCCTTCTCTCCCTGTGTCTCTTCCCCACTTTCTCAGCAACACTTCCTGCATCTCCCAACTAAACGCTGCCACTTAAATCCCTGCTTGGTGTGGCTTCTGGGAAAACTCAAACTAAGAAGGAAACAAAGAACGTTGGCTCTTTGTGCCTATTATTCTTTGTTCAGCCTGGGCAAGGGGCCTGATTTTTCAGCTCCTCTAGTCCTGATTTGCAAGTAATGGTTCCAAAATCCCAGGTTTTCAGGGACTTAAGGAGCTGGTTTTGGGTAGGAGTCTACTGACAGAGGAACATTCTAGATAGATGGGCAGTTATTTTAAGGCCATTTAGCTGAACTGTTCTTTCTTGTCCTCTCCCCATCCGTGGTGTCCTGTAGCCTTCTCATCAACACACAGTTTCAGACGACAGGTTAGTGATAATCAGATTGAGCTTTATTCATTTTTCACTGGAGACAGTAAACATGTATCTCACTAACATTAAGAAGCATTTTTCTTCTTTTACTCCTTGCATTGCAGTCTTAATTAGCAGTTTGTGCGAGTTACATCCTGCCTATTGGAGATGCCCATTCCATTTAGGGAGAGAATGTCCCCTTTCGAAACTATGTGTGTCTCTGTGGAGGAAAGTTGTGTGATATGAAATTTTCTCCCAGCCATCATCTTCCCCTTTAACTACTGTAAATAGTCTTCTCGTTCACCTCTTGTTTCTTTTTCCAAAACCACAAGGATTTATTTTCTAGCAGCTAATTCAGTTAAGACAGAAATTCCATTTATGATCTTTCTCCATAAAGCCCTCCAGTGGCTTCTTCTTCTTCTTTCTTTTTTAATATTTTTTTATTGATTTCATAGGGAGAGGGAGAGAGAGAGGGAGAGAGAGAGAGAGAGAGAGAGAGATATCAATAATGAGAGAGAATCATCCCTGCATGCCCCCCACCAAGCTCACAACCCTGGCATGTGCCCTGACCGGAATTGAACCGTGACCTCCTGGTTCATAGGTCCAAGTTCAACCACTGAGCCATACCAAGCTCAACCACTGAGCCATGCCCAGCCCTACTCCAGTGGCTTCTAATGCACTTCCTGTAAAATCCAAGCTCTTCCCCCATATTACAGGGTCCCACGGCCTCATGCCCTTCAGTACTTTGCTCACATGCCACCTCAGATAGGCCTCGCCTGACCACCCTATTTGAACTTGCAAGTTTATCTGTAGCACACCTATCTCCCTTCCCTGCTTTGTTACTTTTACAGCACTTACCACTATGCGAGTTACTGCATGTCTGCTTATTTGTTGATTACCTTCCTTCACTCGGACAGGGCTTCTCTCACTTAGAACTCATTTGAAATTCATCCATCTTTTTGTGTGTGTCAGTGGCACATTTTTTATTGGTGAGTAGTATTCCACTGTGTGTGATCCATTCACCAGTTGAAGGGCTTCCATCCAGATTGTTTCTAGTTTGGGGCAATTATCAATAAAGAGGCTGTTAATATTTCTGTACAGGTTTTTATGTGAATACAAGTTTTCATTTCTCTTGGGGAAATACCGAGGAGTGGAATTACTAGGTCATACGGTCAGTGCATGTCTAACGCTGTAAGAAACTGTCCAACTACTTTCCGAAGTTGTTGTTCCGTGCCATGTGATCACCAGCAATGCATGGGAGTTCCAGTTGTCCTAAATCTTTGCCAGCACTTGGTATTCTCGGTTTAAAAGCATGGGCTGCACTTTAAAAGAGTACTTGAGACCCGTTATTCTATTTCATCAGAATTTCCAGGTGGGACCCAAGCATAGGTCTTGTTTTTCTTGTGTGTTTTATTTTTTTAAACATGCTTTTATTGATTTCAGAGAGGAAGGGAGAGGGAGAGAGAGATAGAAACATCAATGATGACAGAGTGGTTGGTTACTTCCTGCACACCTCACACTGGGGATCAAGCCCGCAACCTGAGCATGTGCCCTGACCTGGAGTTGAATCATAATCTCCTTGTTCATAGGTCGATGATCAACCACTGAGCTACACTGGCCAGGCTTTTGTTTTGTTTTTAATAACATTTATAATTTTTAAAATAGATTAGTATTAATGGAGTTTATATTTATAGAACGGGTTTAGTTAACAGAAAAGTTGTGAAAGTACAGGCAGTTCCCACATATCCCTTCTCTCCTCATTATTAATTTCTCAGATTAGTGTGGTACCTTAATTACAACTGGTGAACAATATAGATATGTTACTAATTGAGGTTCATAGTTTATGTTAGGATTCACTCTTTTTTAAAAAATATATTTTATTGATTTTTTACAGAGAAGAGGGAAGAGGGCTAGAGAATTAGAAACAACGATGAGAGAGAAACATCAATCAGCTGCCTCCTGCACACTCCTTACTGGGGATGTGCCCACAACTAAGGTACATGCCCTCGACTGGAATCGAACCCGGGACCCTTCAGTCCGCAGGCCGACGCTCCATCCACTGAGCCAAACTGGACAGGGCAGGGTTCACTCTTTGTGCTGTATAGTGTGTTTTGACAAATGCAAATGTTCTATATCTACTATCACAGTATCTGTGCAGAACAGCTTCACCTTCCTAAAATTCCCCTGTCCTCCACCTCCCCACGTTGTCCTCTCCGCAACCCACCCTGAGGCCCTGGTAACCACTCATCTTTTTGCTGTCTCTGTATTTTTGCCTTTTCCTGGATGTCATATAATTAGAATTTTATAGTCTGTAGCGTTTCACACGGGCTCTTCTCACTTATTAATGTGTATTTAAAGTTCCTCAGGTCTTTCTCAAAAGCTTCTCAGGAAATGATAATGTGCGGCCAGGTGGGAGAAGCACCAAATTAGAATCTAATTTCCCAGCTGGTATTTCTGTCCTTTGACTATGTTTTGTTGATTTGTATACCCCCCCGGAGCCTAGAACACTGCCTGGCAGAGAGTAGATTTTCTCTAAATATCAAATGAGTAAATGAATGAATGATAAGGCCAAAGGAGGTTCCCAGAGACCTGAATATTCCTCTCCATGAGCCCATCGTGAGCTCCAAGAGTGGTTTCACAACAAGTGGCCCCACTAAACCGATCGGTTTGACCTGACAGGAGTTCCCTGCTTAATTATTTTGCTGTACCATACTTCGTTATTCGTGAAAAATACAACACACTTTGAATTCCCTCTGCAATTCCTTTATTATCACCTTCATTTAGAAACTGACTCTTCCACTCTGGCTCCCAAATCCTTGCAGACGTTCTACACCTAACTAAATTTGATTTCTTACAAAAGACCTCCCCTGGTATCCCAAACCTTTCTCTAGACTCTTAAAGTAATTATCGCTTGTAGATTCATTGGACATTATGAAGTTCCATCTGTTCTTTCTATTCTATTGTTCTCCGGAGATCCTATTTACACTTGATTGTGGTATTTTCCTGTGTTTCTGCTCCACCCCGCAACCAGACTCCAAGGCCAGAGACAATATTGTTATTTACTTCATTCACTTTAATTCCCCCTAACGCATAGCATTGTACCAAGCTTGATAAATATTTTTTTTTCTAGTTCAGGAAATGATGAACTGTGGGGACTGAGAATGATGTACTGGGACCAGCGTGGCTCCAGGCAACCAGACACTGGGAGACCTCGCTAAGCCTCCGTTTCCTCATTGGTCTAATTAATCTTCATACTAGTTTCTAGTTTCTTCTCTATTGTACCAGTCTGTGTTTTGATTATCATTGCCACCATCGGGTAATGAGACAGATGCCATGATTGGCCTAAATAGATAAAGCTTCAGTTGGGATTATACATCAGTCTTTGAAAACAACAAAGGAAAAGGAATAAAGCTGTTAGCTAGAGGTTGGTTCTAATTTTCATGGAATATTTTCGTGAGTTATTTTCCTCCCTCCTATGCCCTGCCCTTCACATGGAATATCTTTTTGCCATCCACACTTTCCCAGGATTCAAAGGTACAGTTAAGTTACACTTCATAGACCCTTCCCTGGTTTGTAACAATTTCATTTGCTTTTCCCTTGTTTTTGTATCTTTCCCCTGCTGTCTGCTATCTTCATGAGAGAGGAACTGTACAAATCATGTACATTAGTAGCTGATATGTAATAGGTCCTCAATAAACACCTGTTAAATGCATGAATGATGTTAATACATGTGCTCTGAAAAACAGGTATTCTTTTTCAGCAAATGAGTGCTAGAAACACTGCATGCTCTTGTCCTTCTATTTGGAGTACCACTGTCCTGCATACGAAACTTGTTTAATTTTGTTACCCCAGGATTTCCCAAATGTATTTGATCATGGATCTCTTCTGTGTTTTATTTTGCTTGGATCATCTCTTTTCCCAATAATCACATCCACATTAATAAAAAAAAGTTGCTAACTGGTATTGACTTCCATGTGTACAGCACAATTTTGAGCACTTTATCCAGGTATGAGTCCTTTTATTGTACTTCATCTCATCGCAATTCACAGATATTGCATTTTTAACAAATTGAAGGTTTGTGGCAACCCTGAATCAAACAAGTGTTCTAAGAGCGGCGCATGAGTTAGGTGAGGCTAAATGCTGGAACAAACAGCCTTAAAATACTATAACTCTATTCAATACCATTTATGTCTTATTCACAAAAAGTCCAAAGTGGACTCTCTGAGTGGGCAGCTCTCTTCCCAGCTGAGACTTAAGTCCTTCATTGCACCCTCTGCCTTCAGCACAGAGATAAGGTAAAAGCAGCCAGGCCACCTGAGGAGGGTTTTGAAATTATTACAAATGCGACACTTTTGTTATTGCCCCATAATTCAAACATTGACCCTGGATGAGTCATGGGAACCCCGTGCACACTTGTGTTATATTTAGGTCTAGAAGTCAAATTGTCCAGCCTTTTGTAATTAGCAAAATTATGAACATGATTTGAAGTTAATTAGTTTTCCATCTATAATTGGATATGGCCAAGTGAGGCAGGTGGTTCAGTTTACAGTGGGAAAGGGTGGATATAATCATTAAAGTGTCCACTATCATCTCCAGGCTTCACCATTCTGTAGACCATTCAAAACAATACATTTTATTATGTTAAGAATATAATTTGATGAATTATCAGAGTAAAACATAATGTAAGTAATGGCATGTTTTTAAGTTTTTGTTCATTGTGAAATGTCTTGTCTCACTTTTATTTCTTTTCTCTCAACACTTTAAATGTTTCACCTCACTCTTTCCTTAATCCCATGACTTGGAAGTTGGATGCAATGTTTATCTTTCTAGAAGCAACGTGTTTTTCCCCTCTTGCTTCTTTATGACTTTATCTTTGATTTCATGTAGTTTGAAGATTTAACACTTATTTATTTGCCTCGGTGTTCTCCGAGCTTCCTTCCTGGAGCTGTGGTTTGGTGTCTGACATTAATTTGTGAAAAGTCAGTCATTATGGTTCCCTTCTTTTGTTTTTGTTTTGTTTTGTTTTTTATTAAATCTTTATTGTTCAGATTATTACATTTGTTCCTCTTTTTTTCCCCCCATAACTCCCCTCCTCCCAGTTCCCGCCCCACCCTCCGCCCTCACTCCCCACCCACTGTCCTCATCTATAGGTGCACGATTTTTGTCCAGTCTCTTCCCGCATCTCCCACACCCCTTTCCCCCCCAGGAATAGTCAGTCCATTCCCTTTCTATGTCCCTGATTCTATTATAATCACCAGTTCATTCTGTTCATCAGATTATTTATTCACTTGATTCTTAGATTCACTTGTTGATAGATGCATATTTGTTGTTCATAATTTGTATCTTTACCTTTTTCTTCCTCTTCCTCTTCTTAAAGGATACCTTTCAGCATTTCATATAATCCTGGTTTGGTGGTGATGAACTCCTTTAGCTTTTCCTTATCTGTGAAGCTCTTTATCTGACCTTCAATTCTGAATGATAGCTTTGCTGGATAAAGTAATCTTGGTTGTAGGTTCTTGCTATTCATCACTTTGAATATTTCTTGCCACTCCCTTCCGGCCTGCAAAGTTTCTGTTGAGAAATCAGCTGACAGTCGTATGGGTATTCCCTTGTAGGTAACTGAGTTTCTTTCTCTTGCTGTTTTTAAGATTCTCTCTTTATCTTTTGCTCTTGGCATTTTAATGATGATGTGTCTTGGTGTGGTCCTCTTTGGATTCCTTTTGTTTGGGGTTCTCTGCGCTTCTTGGACCTGTAAGTCCATTTCTTTCACCAGGTGGGGGAAGTTTTCTGTCATTATTTCTTCAAATAGGTTTTTTTTTTTTTTTTTTTTTTAATATATTTTATTGATTTTTTACAGAGAGGAAGGGAAAGAGATAGAGAGTCAGAAACATCGATGAGAGAGAAACATCGACCAGCTGCCTCCTGCACATCCCCCACTGGGGATATGCCCGCAACCCAGGTACATGCCCTTGACCGGAATCGAACCTGGGACCCCTCAGTCCGCAGGCCGACGCTCTATCCACAGAGCCAAACCGGTTTCGGCTCAAATAGGTTTTCAATATCTTGCTCTCTCTCATCTTCTGGCACCCCTATAATTCTGATGTTGGTACGCTTGAAGCTGTCCCAGAGGCTCCTTACACTATCCTCGCATTTTTGGATTCTTTTTTCATTTTGCTTTTCCGGTTGGGTGTTTTTTGCTTCCTCGCATTTCAAATCATTGACTTGATTCTTGCGCTCCTCTGGTCTGCTGTCGGGAGTCTGTATAATATTCGTTATTTCAGTCCGTGTATGCTTAATTTCTAGTTGGTTCCCCAATATAAGATCGAGGGTCTCATTAGTTTTCTTGTAGATCTCATTAAGTTTATTGGCGGCTTCTAAACAGTTCTTGAGAGACCTTAAAAGTGTGGTTCTGAACTCTATATCTTCCATTGACAATTTTGTCCTGTTTCTTTGTCTCCGCATTTTGTTATGCTTCCTTGGTGCACCCCCTAGTGGTCTTTGTTCGCAGTCTTATAGTTAAATCTTGATTGTTGTAGCTAATACCAGGGAGGGTTTGACCTCCAGGCCAAGTGGCTATGAGAATCAGCTGTGTCAGCAGTGAGAGAACTTCTGTCCTCTAGGGAGGTGCTAATCTAGCCTTTGCCTGAGGCTATCCGGCAAATGCCTGTGTGCAGGGTTTGGGCGGGGCGGGTCGAACAGGATCAACAGGGTGGGCCGGAGAGAGCAGTTATGGTGGCTCTCAGTCCCGTCCCCAGGGGCTCTGCCTCTCTGAGTCCCAGCACCCGCTGCAAAGCTCGGAGAGAAAGCTGCACTCGCTCTGACCGAAGCCAGACAGTCCCGCTTCTCCCGTTTGAGTCAGGGTCCTTAGAGACTCGCCCGGATCTGGAGCTCAGAGTCTGCGACTCCCTCCCGATTGAAAACGCCAACCGCGCCCTCCGCCGCCAGCCCGCTCTGCGCGCTTCCGCACCTCAGAATTTGACTTCACCACTGCGCCTCCTCTGAGTGTCCGTATGCGTTTCTCTTTCCTCCTAGTTGTAGGACTTCCACTCAGCCAGCGTTCCTGTGGTTCTGGGTGATGTCCCTTCCGTTTTTTGGTTTCACTTTTGAAGTAGTTGTTCAAAGCAGCAAACTCCGGCGTTAACCTATGCCGCCATCTTGGTTCTCTCCTGGTTCCCTTCTTTCTTCTCCTTCTGATATGTCTATTATGTGTATGTTGCACTTTTTGTAGTTGCTAGAATTCAGTCTCTTTCTTCCAGTCCTTGAACTCTTTGCTTTGCAGTTTGGGAGGTTTCTATTGATAATGTCCTCTGGCTCAGTTTCTTTCCTCAGCTTATCAAAGACAGTCTTCATTTCTGTTCATGGTTGGTTTGATTCTTTATCTCTAACATTTCTTTTTGTTTTTTTCTTAGGCTTGTATCTTTCCGCTTACATTGCCCATCTGTTTTTGCATGGTGTCTATCCATGAGAGCCTTTAGCCTATTAATCATAGTCATATTCTTAATTTCAGCCATTGTACTTTTTAATATATTTTTTCTGTATTGATAAAGGTATTACATATGTGTCCTTATCCCTCCAATGCTCACCCCCCCCCCCACTCATGCCCTCACCCCCCTAGTGTGTCCATTGGTTATGCTTATATGCATGCACACAAGTCCTTTGGTTGATCTCTCCCCCTTCTCCGACCCTCCCCTGTCTTCCCTCTGAGGTTTGATGGTCTGATCAATGCTTCTCTGACTCTGGGTCTATTTTTGTGCATCAGTTTATGTGGTTCATTAGATATATGTTTTTTAATTCTAGAATTTCCACTTGATTTTCCATAGATTCAAGTTCTCTAGCGAAATTTTTATCTTGACCTTACTTTCTTGAACATATTAATCACTGTTATTTTAAAGTCTGTGTCTGGTAGCTCAAATATCTGGATCACCCTTAGGTCTGTTTTCTCTGTTCATTGCTTTTTCTCTTCTGTCTCTTTATAAGCCTGGTAATTCGGAACTGAATGTCAGACCTTGTGTTAATAACTGTTAGCGTCTATGGATGCTGTTACCTTTCTCCAGAAAGGATTTTGTTTAGTTTCTGGCTAAAGGATTAGAGCTGACTTGAGGCTGCATTTTAGTCCTTATAAAATCTGGTCCATTTCTACTTCATTCTGACTGTGGAGTGTAAACTTACAGAGAATCTGCACCCAGGTGGCACTAACCTTGCGATTTTATTCCCCCGACAGGATGCATTGCCACTGGGTCTGCTTAGCCTCTCAGTTTTCTAGCAGCTGCTTTCTGCTCTGTTTCTTCAAACTCGGTAATTTGTCTTACACATTGATAGATGATTGGATTGCCATAAGTGGTACAGAAAGTCACGCTCAACTCAATGATTATTTGTATCTGCTCAGTGGCATCATGTCCTTCAGGTTCCATACGCCCTGATCACGCTGCCAGGCTTGATGGCTGCATAGAGATGTTTTTAGTTTGTGTTTTGCTTCACTTTGTTTTTCCATTTTATCTTTTTCCCCCCTAGTTGTTTCCAGCAGGAGGAGTGGCCTGACAGAGGCTGATACATTAGATCCAGGAGCGTAGGTTTTAGGCGCCAGATCTAGAAGTGGTATATATCATGTTCCTTCAGATTCCATTGGCCAGAAAAGACCTCCTGGCTCCTAGATATAAGCTGGGCTGTGAAATATGGCCTGCCTGTGTGCCCAGGAGGAAAATAAAGCAGTTTAGTGAAAATATAGCATTTTTTCTGCCACAGGCAACGACTAGTGGATTTATTATATACTTTGAAGGTTTCAATGTGATCTCTATTCATTTTCAGCTCCATTTTAAGCTAATGCTTAATAAACAAGGAAAGGGACCACGGAACAGTCTGTGTGTAATTTTTTAAAAAGTCAATATTTATTTAATTCCCTTTTTGTTCTGGGTATTATGCTATGCACATTCACAGCTGTCCTATGCTTGCATCCTCCTCACATGCATCCTGCAAAGTAAGTATTATTATTGTCCACATTTTTTTTAAAATGGTGAGTATGAAACTAAGGTTGTTATTTGATTTGTGCTTTGTGATGGAGACTAAAAAGTGATTAGTTTATTCCATAGATGATTTTCAGAATATTGTTGTCAGTTGCTCTTATAACATCTACACGAAAGGTAATATGGTAATTAAACCCAAGAGCTCTGGAGCTGGGCTGCTGGGTTTCAAAACAGTCTATATACACTTCCGATAGTTCAACCAGGAGGCAACTCACTTCACTTCTCTGTGCCTCAGTTTCCTCCTCTGTCAAAAAGGGAGCCATAGGTTGTTGTAGTGATATAAATTAATTTGAAAAAAGACTAGGAAGCGAGGATTCTACTGCTATTTCTATTACAGATTTACATAATGCTGTGTAGCTTTGTAGAGATGCAGTAGAGTGTAAGTTCCATGAGTTTCAGAACTTTGTCCTTCAATAGTAAGTACAATGGTTGGCATGAATGGAGGGTGCAGGCTATTGAAGTTCTGATGATAAAAGGAAGAATAGCAGGCTCTCTTTTTCACCTGTCCTTGTCTGTTCCAGCATCTATCATATATCTTTCCCTTTTTATTTGACAATTTTTTTTTGCAAAGAAACACTCTTTTCTCTGGATTTAAGATCCTAAACAGCTCTGAATATATCAGTTACCAACTTATCTCTCTTGAATGAGAGATTACTGGAGAGCATGATGAAAATGTTGGGAGGAGCACATGTAATTTGGATAGAATAATTTTATCATTCTATCTTGGAAAATGTATGCATTTACACTGTCACAAAACAACTTGTACTGTGACTTGTGTTTCATAATTTATATACTTGGGATCTTGTACTTTTGACAGTTCTTTCCTGTTTCTGACAGATTGTTTTTCTTTTTAGAAATAAGGAAAGCACACATTTTTATATTTGTTTTCACTTTGGCTCTACTTGTGGTGGTATCTCTCTCTTATCACACAAGATGTACTTATCTGTCAATCAATATTTTCTAAGCACTTACAGCAGCTCTACATGCACACCACCATATTACAGTCTATGGGCAAAAGAGCATACAAGGAAAAAGAAAAGGATTACATGTACAGTGGGGCCTTGACTTACGAGTGTCCCGACTAACGAGTTTTTCGAGATATGAGCCGTCTCTCGGCCGATGTTTTGCTTTGAGTTGCGAGATAAAATTCAGGTTACGAGCCAGCTTCAGATACCCCACCGCTAGTTGGCTCAGCGAACGTCACAGTGAACGCCACAACATCAGCCCAGCATCATGTGTCTCACTCATTCACAATTGATTTGACATACAAGTAATTTGAGTTACGAGCTCCGTCATGGAACAAATTAAATGCATAAGTCAAGGCCCCACTGTAAATGATTGGAATTGAGTTAACCTGTGCCAAAACATGTTGAAAATAAGGAAGGCCTTGTTTTCTTATTGTTATTATCTAGTGTATTAATTTCCTCAAGCTGCTGTAACAAATTACTACAAACTGGATGGCTTCACACAACAGAAATTTATTCCCTCTCAGTTCTGGAGGCCAGAAGTCCAAAATGAAGATGTTGGTGAGGCTGGGTCTTTCTGCAAGCTGTGCGGAAGAATCTGTTCCATGTCTCTCTTTTTTTAGCTTCTGGTGGGTGATAACAATCCTTAGTGTTGCTTGGCTTGTAGACACATCACTCTAATCTCTACTGTGGTCTTCATGTAACTTTTCCTCTGTTTCTCGTCTTCTGCTAGTATCTTCTCCTCTTATAAAGACACTTGTCATTAGATTTAAGGCCCATTCAGATAATCCAAGATGATCTTATCTCAATATTCTTAACTTAATTACATTTGCAAAAACCCTTTCCTTTTCCAAAAACGTTCCATTCACAGGTTCTGAGTAGACATATCTTTTGTAGGGCCATCATTCATGATGGTCTGTATTATTTTTCCTTGAATTTTCTCTTTTCTCAGGTTCATTGAAGTCTCCCTCCAGGACAAGGAACATATACCTTGTGTTGCCTAGAGTCCAGTTGAGTGCTCTACCCAGTTGAGTGCCCTCTTTATGTATTAAGATGCATATGTATCTTAAGGTATCTTAAGAGTCGTTAAAGGAATGGATAGCACACAACACATGCAGAGGAAAAAAAGCAAGCTCATGATATTTGATGACACCATTGGTGTTTAGTGATGAGACTGACAAAGTAAAACACAGCACAACGTGAGAATGGTGAGTAGGTGCTATGATTTGACTCAGTGCATATAGAAAGTCATCTGATTCAAGTCTAGTGGGGGAGTTGGAAAGGCTTTCTGGGGAAGCAGACATGGCAAATGAATTTTGAAGAGCTGGATAGGAAGTGACCTGTGAGAACAATGAGGACAGGTATTCTAGGTACAGAGAATAACAGATGCAGAGATTTCCAGTGGGAGACCTCTGGGACCATCGGGGAGTATTTGGTGTGGCTGGAAACATGGTGCATGAAGTGGAGGCAAGACTGGGGTTGGTGAGTGGAATGGCAAGAAATGACACTGAGATTTCATGAGGGCTGCATCATGAAGGATTTTGTATGCTCTACCAAGGAGTTTGTATTTATTTCAAAACACACACACACAACAACACAAAATCATTGATGTGGTTGCTGAGAAAGCATCAGATGAACTTTTTACAAAATGGAAATAGTTGAAAAAGAGAGTAGTTTAGTGAGCTGGTTGCTAATTTTACATTGTTGGTGTAATCCAGGTGAGAAATGATGGAGTGATAAATGCCTCAGTTTATGACAATCTTGGCAGAGGTTGGAGGCATTTGGAGAGTTATTAAAATGATGTAGTTGGCATATAGTGACTGATCGGAGTTAGGCCACATGGAAAAGAGAGGAATCAAGAATAGTTTGCGACCGACCGAAGTGGCTCAGTTGGTTGAGCATCATCCTGTGGACCCAGAGGTTGCGGTTTGATTCCCAGTCATGGCATATACTTGGGTTGTGAGTTTGATCCCCATGTACTGAAGGCAATGAATTGATGTTTCTCTCTCTCTCTCTCTCTCTCTCTCTCTCTCTCTCTCTCTCTCTCTCTCTCTCTCTCTCTCTCTCCATGTCCTCAGGTGAGGATTTTTTAAAAAAAGAATGATTTGCAAATGTCTGGTTTGTTTGATTTTAATGGATAAGTAATGGTATCATTGATGGCAACTGAGGACAGAGAAGGAGGGACATTGATGATTATAAAATATATATCTAACTCTATAGGGGCAAAACATATTTTTTAAATAGAAGGGACTAATCTTTTGGAAATGGCAAGGAATATGTATCTAGAATTCAGGTTCTTTCACTTTTTTATCCTGCACCCTGATTTATTTTAACTGTCATATACTAGAGAAAAAAATCTACAATCATTCTTTTTTTTTAATTAAATCTTTATTGTTCAGATTATTACATTTGTTCCTCTTTTTTTCCCCCATAACTCCCCTCCTCCCAGTTCCCGCCCCACCCTCCGCCCTCACTCCCCACCCACTGTCCTCATCCATTTTTGTCCAGTCTCTTCCCGCATCTCCCACACCTCTTTCCCCCCCAAGAATAGTCAGTCCATTCCCTTTCTATGTCCCTGATTCTATTATAATCACCAGTTCATTCTGTTCATCAGATTATTTATTCACTTGATTCTTAGATTCACTTGTTGATAGATGCCTATTTGTTGTTCATAATTTGTATCTTTACCTTTTTCTTCCTCTTCCTCTTCTTAAAGGATACCTTTCAGCATTTCATATAATCCTGGTTTGGTGGTGATGAACTCCTTTAGCTTTTCCTTATCTGTGAAGCTCTTTATCTGACCTTCAATTCTGAATGATAGCTTTGCTGGATAAAGTAATCTTGGTTGTAGGTTCTTGGTATTCATCACTTTGAATATTTCTTGCCATCCCTTCTGGCCTGCAAAGTTTCTGTTGAGAAATCAGCTGACAGTCGTATGGGTATTCCCTTGTAGGTAACTGAGTTTCTTTCTCTTGCTGCTTTTAAGATTCTCTCTTTGTCTTTTGCTCTTGGCATTTTAATGATGATGTGTCTTGGTGTGGTCCTCTTTGGATTCCTTTTGTTTGGGGTTCTCCGCGCTTCTTGGACCTGTAAGTCCATTTCTTTCACCAGGTGGGGGAAGTTTTCTGTCATTATTTCTTCAAATAGGTTTTCAATATCTTGGTCTCTCTCATCTTCTGGCACCCCTATAATTCTGATGTTGGTGCGCTTGAAGCTGTCCCAGAGGCTCCTTACACTATCCTCGCATTTTTGGATTCTTTTTTCATTCCGCCCCTCCTATTGGGTGTTTTTTGCTTCCTCGCATTTCAAATCATTGACTTGATTCTTGCGCTCCTCTGGTCTGCTGTTGGGAGTCTGTATAGTATTCTTTATTTCAGTCGGTGTATGCTTAATTTCTAGTTGGTTCCCCATCATAACATTGAGGGTCTCATTAGTTTTCTTGTAGATCTCATTAAGTTTATCGGTGGCTTCTAAACAGTTCTTGAGAGACCTTAAAAGTGTGGTTCTGAACTCTATATCTTCCATTGACAATTTTGTCCTGTTTCTTTGTCTCCCCATTTTGTTATGCTTTCTTGGTACACCCCCTAGTGATCTTTGTGCGCAGTCTTGTAGTTAAGCCTTGATTGTTATAGCTAATACCAGGGAGGGTTTGACCTCCAGGCAAAGTGGCTGTGAGAATCAGCTGTGTCTGCAGTGAGAGAACTTCTGTCCTCTAGGGAGGTGCTAATCTAGCCTTTGCCTAAGGCTATCTGGCAAATGCCTCTGTGCAGGGCTTGGGCGCGGTGGGTCGCACAGGATCAACAGGGTGGGCCGTAGCGAGCAGTTATGGTGGCTCTCAGTCCTGTCCCCAGGGGCTCTGCCTCTCTGAGTCCCAGCACCCGCTGCAAACCTCAGAGAGAAAGCTGCACTCGCTCTGACCCAAGCCAGACAGTCCCGCTTCTCCCGTTTGAGGCAGGGTCCCTAAAGACTTGCCCGGATCTGGAGCTCAGAGTCTGTGACTCCCTCCCGATTGAAAACGCCAACCGCGCCCTCCGCCGCCAGCCCGCTCCGCGCACTCCGCACCTCAGAATTTGACTTCAGCACTGCGCCTCCTCTGAGTGTCCGTATGGGTTTCTCTTTCCTCCTAGTTGTAGGACTTCCACTCAGCCAGCGTTCCTGTGGTTCTGGGTGATGTCCGTTCCGTCTTTTAGTTTCACTTTTGAAGTAGTTGTTCAAGGCAGCAAACTCCGGTGTTAACCTATGCTGCCATCTTGGTTCCCAGATTTGTATTTTAGAAAAAGCACTGTGGTTGGAGGAGGGAGCCCAGAGGTGGAGGACTTTGGGCCTGAGCTGCAGGTGCTCTGCTACAATCATTCTTGAGTGCCTATTGTTTCAAGCCCAGACTCTGCAGCTTCCCATTTAAGGTCTCTTAGCACCTTGCACCTTCACCAAGTGACTGTCCCATCTCCATCCCTGGCACACATGTGCCATGTGCACACGCATGGAGTCTTCTCATCTGTAAAATGGTTGTAATTTTTTTCTATCTCACAGGACTGAGGATCAGATGAAATTAAATAGACATGACATATGTGTACATTGCTACTTACTATACCTTACACATAGGACTCAATAAATAGTACTTTATTATTATTGTTATTTTACATCACAAACTCTGCAGACAGATTTCCCTCACCCTTGGAGAGCTTTCTTTCCTGCTTTACAAATTACTGTAATAGATTATGATACTTTTCTAAGTCCATAGACCAGCGGTTCTCAACCGGTGGGTCGCGACCCCTTTGGGGGTCGAACGACTCTTTCACAGGGGTCGCCTAAGACCATTAGAAAACACATATATAATTATATATTGTTTTTGTGATTAATCACTATGCTTTAATTATGTTCAATTTGTAACAATGAAATTGGGGGTCACCACAATATGAGGAACTGTATTAAAGGGTCACGGCATTAGGAAGGTTGAGAACCACTGCCATAGGCCCTGATGGACTATGATCTCTGCATTCAAACTTACCTGCATTCAAAGGTCACCAGATCACCTTTCCCCTCTTCTACCCTATCCCCACCTTCTTGAATTTCTGTAACATTTAGGGTCGGTCTTACAACATTTAATACTGGATTACTGAGCTATCTGTTTTATGTTCACTTTGTTTTATAAAAGCAGACCCTCAATTCCTCAAGTGCAGGTATCTAGCACAGTTCAGGGCACCAGAAGATACAACAAATGGGGTGATCTGATAATCAGCAATCTTTTTCATCTTCATAGCTCTCAGCGTCGCTTCTTTGGGGGTCTTGCTAACATTCTTATTTCCCAGTCTTCTCTCTGAATATCAAAATTAATCTTCCTGTTCAAAATAGAAATAAACTCATAGATACAGAGAACAGACTGATGGTTACCACGGGAAAGAGGGGGTGGTGAGGTGAAAAGGTGAAGGGACTAAGAAGTACAAATTGGTAGTTATATAGTCATGGGGCTGTAAAGTACAGCGCAGGGAATATATTCAACAATATTGTAATTACTGTGCATGGTGCTAGGTGGATACTGGAAATATCGGATGGGGGGAGGGACCGCTTTGTAAAGTACCATGCTGTACACCTGAAACTAATACAAAATAAATTGTAATTGAAAAATAACATTTAAAGAAGAGGAGGAAAAAAATCAATGTTCATGTTTAAAAGAAAGAAAAAAAGTAAAGCAATGAGGTGAAAGCTAGACCTTTGAAAACTTTGGTCTCAAAACAAAGTGGGGGGGAATGTTGGTTTTAGAACATTTTGATCTTTTTGGATGCATTTTCGCCCATTCTTTAACATTGCAAAAATAGCAAATATTGCATTGCTCTCCAAATGCCATCTTTATAACCAAAGCCAAGATTATTTCACCCAACTATTGGGAAGATTTGTAGGAAGGAACCCAGAAAATATCCTTGTTTTCTTGATAAGAATGCAGATCACCTTGGGAAAATTTGCCCTGGGTACTGGAAGTCTTGGTCAGATTGCACTAAGTGGCTTTCGAAAAATGCCTGGAGCAACACAGAACATTAGCACTACGGGGTTTCTTAAGATGGAAGTATAATTATGTGGCAGCTCTTTAATTTCATTTTCTAATTTTATTCATGGACTCTAACCGTTGTATAACTTGGGGAAAAGACTCAGCATTCTTTTAAGTAAAAGCTCTGGTACTTTTAATAAGGGCAAACTTACTTAATTAACCTTTTCAAGCTCAGTTTTCTTCTCTGTTAAATGGGAATGAAATACTTCCTCCCAAAGGAAACATTAGTATCTTCCTATGTAAGTGTTTGGAGAGCAATAATAATAAAACAACAATCTGCCTCTTAGCTCGTTAAGCAACTATAAGCTACTTATAAATGTTTTGGCAACTCTTCCAACTTCCTGCCAAAGTATATTTTTTTAAAACTGTAAAACATGACTATCACACCAAAGATTTATTTAACTCATTAATGAGGGAACCAACAGGATATTAAAGCTGATTCAAAGAGAATTTGAAAAACAATGTCTGGAAAAAATGACTGCTGGAATAAGATATAAAATTTGTTCACTTTCTACAGGACAATAAAACTGGTAAAATTTTAAAAATATAAGTAATAAAAATGCTAAGTTTTGCATTACCATTTCTATCTATTGTTCAGATATCATTTGCAATTCTAGCAGATAAAATCTAAAGTTAACATATAACTTCAAAATTTATGAGTCCTAGCCCAGCTGGCATGGCTCAGTGGTTGTGCATCGACCTATGAACCAGGAGGTCATGGTTTGATTCCTGGTCAGGGTACATGCCAGCGTTGTGGACTTGATCCCCAGTGGGGATTGTGCAGGGGGCAGCCAATCAATGATTCTCTCTCATCATTGATGTTTCTCTCTCTCTCTCTCTCTCTCTCTCTCCCCTTGCCTTTCTGAAATCAATAATAAATAATGAAAAATTTAAAAAGTGCTAATCAATGCTAAATAATTAAATAAAGGTGCTGTCTCCTAGAAAAATACAGAATACTGGAGAAGACCTGTTAGACAATATTCCTATTCCTCTGAAAAAAACATGAAGTCATTCTTTTATCTTATTCCCAAGTTTTGAATGTATATTTTAATAATACCGATTTGTTTTCAACATTCCCACTCCTCATTGGTATGTTCAATTTTTTTTTTTTTTACTTCTCTTTGTTCCTGAAAGTCCACCTGTCTCTAACTTCTTTTCCCATCAGCCATTTATTGCCTAATTACATTCTCTGATCTTTTCCCATTTGCTTCCTCTCAAGCCATTATTTGAGTCTGCCTTAGTTTTTATGCTTAAAACTGACTTAAATCTAATTGGCTATGCACAACTAATGGCTTCCTTTTAGTAGTAAAGATAGGTAATATTTGCAATTCCCCTCCCAGTATCTTGATGCAGTTTAAGGGAAATGAGTCTCAAACAGCCTTCTTCTATACATCTGAAATCTAAATCAAACAAGCACAGAGTTCTGTAAACTCAATGAAATCCTGTTCTCTGTCCTTCGTCTGCTCCAATATCACTGTGTATGGAAATTTCACTCAAGGCAAATGTGCAAATTTCTGTGGTGTACATTTTCTAACCATATTTCTTTTTAGACCAAATGATCAAGAATCTCTTAAACCAGTATCCTAGGATTAGGTAGAACTCAAACTTATGGAGCCATTAAGGGTGGAAGGTGTAATTTTGTAGACTTTTAAAAATTCTCTGTTCATATAAGAGGAGGACTATATCTGCTGAATTCTAGCCCATCCTTGTATCTGAACACCATCATTTTCACCAATGAAAGCCCATATCTAATATCCATTATGCTTATAAACAAACCATTGATTTCACCAGTGAAAATTCACTTATAATATTCATTATTCTAATTAATACACTTCTCTGTAGAACAGAGATCAAGCTAACTGAAGCCTTGTAGATGCAACCTCTGGTGTGTGGTCTTCTGAATAACTGTCAACTGACCTCCCCTGGAGTGTCCTCATGCTACTGGGGAAGTTTAGGTTTTCCTTTCCCCACTGAGTGCTGGGGGCGGAGTCCTTACAATATCTCCAGAAGAAGAATTTTCTGAGACTCACACAGGAGGATGAGTGATTTTTGTGTTGGAATTATAACCCTGAGATTCTAAAGTCCCATTTCCCTTAGTCCAGCCCTAGAAGAAGTGGAGCTGGGGATTCAGTAGAGCGAAAAGCAAAGCCAGTGTCCAGCATTTACGTTCCATATTGCAACCGGGTCCAGTTGAGCATCAGGCTGGCTGCAGTTCTTGAGTCCCCTGTGGGGAATGCAGCAGAGCCAAGAGAGTGTGCCCCCTGTAGCAAGAGTTCCAAGAAAGCCAAGCACATGAAGAGCAGCAAAAGGGTGAGTTCCTTTGTTTAGGGAATTAAGTATCCCAAATGTTGTGCCCTTGCAGTGGCCACACCCATTCCAGCCAATGATCTGTTCCCCGGTGTGACTGACAGGCAAGTACCTTCCCTATGTCACCCCAACTTTATTGAGCATGTGTTTATTCTCCCCCCCGCCCTTCAGTTTCTCTCCTCCCCCCCACCCCCCCAGCGATTTGCAGGTGGAATAGACCAGTGGCTCCCTGGGGCGTGTAAAGCTTTAGCTGCCTGGTGAAGCTGCCCAAATGACATGTCTATAATATTTGGCCTTCCCTTTGCTTCTTTCCTGTTATTAATAACTACGTTAATTACAATGATATCACTCAGATAGGAAATCTATGTTCTCTCCCCCCCTCCCCCCACCCCCAGGTGTCACATTCATTTACATTACACAATGTAGGCTGGAAGTAGTTTAAAATAAAATAGATTCTGCTGGGCCTGCATGGCTCAGTGGTTGAGCATCGACCTATGAACCAGGAGGTCATGGTTCAATTCCTGGTTAGGGCACATGCCCGAGTTGCGTGCTCTATCCCTAGTGTGGGCCATGTAGGAGGTAGCCGATCAGTGATTCTCTGTCATCGTTCGTGTTTCTCTCTCTCTCTCCCTCTCCCTTCCTCTCTGAAATCAATAAAAATATTTGAAAAATACAATAAAATAATAAAATAAAATAGATTCTGCCTCACAACCTAGAGTTGGCCTGTTTTAAATGGAGCCAGCATAACCTGTCACTGTCTGTGGGATAACCTGTCACTGTGGAAGGGAGGCAGGGTGACATGTACTTGCTGGAGTGGATGGTTCCTGTCTCTAACTCCAGAAGCTGGGACAATGGCAACAATTCCTTGGGAATATAAGTCCCGTGTACCCTGGCCATAGTTGGAAGGCAGCAAGGAAAGCACTCCTGTCAGAACTTCTCCCAGGATGAGCCCCCATTGGCCAACAATTGCCATGGCTACTGGCTACTGGGGAAAATATAGGGAAATAAAGTGAAGTGTCCTGATTTATTTTAAAGAAAGAATATCCTTTTGCATTGCTAATTTCTTTTGGGCACTAGTGTCTGTCAGAGCTTCCGGGAAAAACAAAGACCAAAAGCAACTCCGGTTTGAATTCAATTGTAATTGTGTCAGGTTTTATATTATGATAAAAATCTTAGCCTCCTTACAGGAAGGTTAAATCCCTAGTTGATTCAAAGTGAATTTAGTTTCTCCAAATATGAGCAAGATGAGACAAAAACATGACCTATTTTCTTCCTCCTCAGAGCCCAAAGTTTTCCGTAATTGTTTCTTCTCCCCACTATCTTAGGAAGTTTGCTCACAGCCATTAAGGGAGTAGAAAGTAGAAAGTAGAAAGATCGAGGCTTCCTCCAGCACAGGGGTGGGCAAACTTTTTGACTCGAGGGCCACAATGGGTTCTTAAACTGGACTGGAGGGCCAGAACAAAAGCATGGATGGAGTGTTTGTGTGAACTAATATAAATTCAAAGTAAACATCATTACATAAAAGGGTACGGTCTTTTATTTCAATAGTTTTATTCATTTCAAACGGGCCGGATACGGCCCTTGGGCCGTAGTTTGCCCACGGCTGCAACCACTGAACACCAGCCAGGGCTAAATGTTCTAGTTTTAGAATCTTTTTTTTTTTTTTTTTTGCCATGTGGGTGGTAATGTAGACTGTCTGGTTTTTTTGTGTGTGAACCCTTGTTCAGTTTCATCTTACTTTATTCCATTTTTCCTCTTTATATTTTTCCCTGTTGTTTTTTATTTTTAGTGTAATTTTTTGAGATTTTACATGTACAAGTGATTCTAATGCAAATATAATGAGCCCCATGGATGCCCCTTCCACTCTTATCAGACCACATATTTCCCCCAGACTTGCTGATTTCATTCCTTTGCCTTCCTGTTCCAGAAACAGGCATTATCATAAATGTGATTTTTTTTATTTTCATGCATGTTTTTATATTTTTAATACATAATTTTACATCCATAAGTGATAAATAGTTTCGGTATACAGGCTTTTGCATTTTACAACTTCTTTTGTATGATTTTGCCATAATTTACTTATCCATTTTCTTAGAAGGGTTTCAGTTTTTCACCATTACAAACGATGAGGCAAACAACATTCATTTCCATGTTTCCATGTATAAGGGTTCTCCAGAGGGTTAGCCTACAATGAAATTACTAAATTTTTGGATGTGAATATCTTTAACTTTACTAGATATTGCCAAATTGCTCTCCAAAGAGAAATGCTGGAGTTCTTTATATATGCTGCGTACTAAAATAGTGTTGGTTATATGCACAACAAATGTATTTTCCAGTCTGTGGCTTGTCTTTGCCTTTTGTTCATAGTGGGTTGTAAAGGTAATTTTGATTTTAATATATTCAAAGATATCAAGTTTTCTTTTATGTTTTCTGCATGTTATATCTTGTTGTATAAATTCTTTTATTTTATTAACTTTATTTTTACAATATTATAGATGTCCCCATTTTCCATCTTGGTCCCCCCATCCTCCCTCACTCCCCCTTCCCTCTGGCCATCACCACTGTTGTCTGTGTCTGGGTTATGCATGCATGTTCTTTGGCTAATACCTTCACCTTCTTTCTTCCAGGCCCCCTCCCTCCCCTCTGACAGCTGTCAGGCTGTTCCATGTATCCTTGCCTCTGTTTCTATTTTGTTTGTCCATATATTTTGTTCATTGGATCCCACATATAACTGAGATCACATAGTATTTGTCTTTCACTGACTGGCTTATTTCACTGAGCATATAGATCCTTTTATTTTACAAGGTCATGAAAATGTCACCCTCTTCCTCATCCTCTGTCTGATTCCTTTGTCTATGCGAACATGTTTCCTGGATTGCCCTAAATTATATGAGCACTGGTCTAATCCATTCTAATCCAGATGCAAGGTTTGCACTTCTTGATATTTTTAGAATGTATTGAATTAGTGAGCAAGATAGAGTTTATAGTATCGACAAAGGAGAGTTTCACTTCTACTTCATATTAGGTAAATAAACTGCTCCTGTAAACTACTTCTAATCCCTCTTTTCATTAAATCTTAACCTTACCAACACTATCTCTATCAGAACCAGCAGGCTTTTTTTTTTTCTCCCTTTGGGGAGCAAAAATAACTCCTCACTTTGCTTCATGAAAAACTTCACCTGTTTTGCCCTGGCTGGTGTGGCTCAGCTGGTTGGAGTATCGTCTATACATCGAAAGGTCCCAGGTTCCACTTCCAGTCAGGGCATATGCCCAGGTTGCAGGTTCAATTCCTGTTGGGGCAGGCATGGGAGGCAAGCGATTGGTATTTCACTCTGAGGTTGATGTTTCTCTCTCTCTCCCTTTCCCTTCCTCTCTCTCTAAAATCAATATGCTTGTCTGAAGCAACAGACAACCCTTCTTTAGAAAAAGAAAAAAGAAAATGTCACCTGTTTTGCTACAAAAGATGGGTAATAGTTAACTTATAAATTAACAAACAATGAGAAAAGTGTCATCTCAATCACAGTGGTTCTCTCACTTAAAGAAATTCTCATGCCCTAACCGGTTTGGCTCATCGGATAGAGCATCGGCCTGTGGACTCAAGGGTCCCAGGTTCCATTCCGGTCAAGGGCATGTACCTTGGTTGCGGGCACATCCCCAGTAGGGAGTGTGCAAGAGGCAGCTGATAGATGTTTCTCTCTCATCGATGTTTCTAACTCTCTATCCCTCTCCCCTCCTCTCTGTAAAATATCAATAAAATATATTTTAAAAAAAATTCTCATAATCATTTATTCACTTATTTAAGTCATATTTATTAAGCCTCAACTAAGTGTTGAGCATTAAACAAGACATTGAGTGAACAAAACAATGTCCCAGGTAGAAAAGAGCCAGGAGGGAGATCTGGGAAGGCTTCTCAGAGGAGGTGACAGTTAAAGTAAGATGGGAAGAATAAGGAAGTCGCCATTTCAGGGTATGTGTGGGGGGATTTAACAGGAGATGAAATGGCAAATGCAAAAGCCAAATGCAATGAAAAAGAACTGGGCAGGTAGGACGAACTTAATGGATGACGACTATGGCTAACAGGAAATGTTGAAGGAGGAAAATAATATGGACTGCGTGTGGAGAGCAATAGGGGTGAAATTATTTAGTGTCTTAGGCTTTAAGAGGCTAGTGACTTTATTTGTGTTTTTAAAATATAGTGTTGACTGTATGAAGTCGATAGATTGGCAATACATTAGAGTAGAAGAAGGGAACCAATTAGGAAACTATCGCTGGGGTCCAGGTGAGTTGCAAGGATGACCAAGGTTGGTTTTGTAAAAGAACAGATGTAAAGAAATACATCTTTGAGAAAGAAATGACAGATTTTCTAGAGATAATTAGAGTAAGGAAGACAATGTAATAAAAATGTAATCAGAGATAGTTCCCTGAATTGTGATGATTACAATGGGACATAAACTGAGATGGTGAACACTACCCAGGAAGGTTAGGGTAGGACAGGGATGGTGGCAGTCAAGACTTGTCTTAAACACATCACTTTCAGGTGCCTGTATGACATCCATGTGGAGACTGAGTAGTCAGTGGGATCTAGAACTCAGAGAAGATGTAAATTTGGGAATATCACGTGGTAGGAAAGGATTTTTTCCCCCAATTCATGATGGAGAGATAGATATACAGACAGGAAAGAGGAATAGAGGCAAATCTCACTTTAGTTCTAGCTTAAATTTTAGATTTCAGTGACTACCAGCCATGGCCTTGAATTTCTGTGAATAGACAGGGATCTTAGACAGAGGATATCAAAGGAAACCCAGAAAAAGTCAAAATATGACAATTGTCCATTTGGTACCATTTATAAATCTCATGGCTCCTCTAAGAGTCTGTTGATTTTTACAACTTTCAGAATCAAGAGTTAGAAAGTACTGCACCATTGTACTTCAAAGCAACCAGGTTGATTGCACAGTTTAAAGGAAAAATTGAATTATATTATTGGAGATTTGTTGAGAGATTGGTATCATAAAATGTGTTGATCACTAGGCAGCAAAACTAACATGCCGGTGTTTAAGCACTATTAACAGTTTCAAAACTTCTAATTGGGTTTTTGTTAATATGTTCAAAGTAGATTTGTTGATTAATTCCATATCATTGACAAGGAATTTTGCACGTCAGTAAATTGTGTTTCTTTTTCTTATTGCAGGTAAAATGATGAGCAGTTGAAATTCATTGGCTGAATCTTTTGTGTAACTACGGATAGATGTATTTGCACCTTATACTTTGTGTTTATTTTCATTGCTTAATCCACTTGTATTAACTTCTATGCCGGGGTCCAGCCCCAGCGGGTCCAGGGGTCCCCAAAGGTGTGGATGGAGTCGGCGAAGAAGGAAGGACACGGAGACAGCGTTCAGTTGATCAGCAGCCTAGCCAGGATCTCCAGCCAGGATCTCCAGCCAAGTTCTGGTCTGGATCTCCAGAGAGGTTCTGCTTCAGATCTCCAGCCAGGTTCTGTGTCCATGTTCTCTTGCTAGGTTCTCCAGCCAGGTTCAGTCCAGGTTCTCCAGCCAGGTTCAGTCACCAGGTTCTAGTCAGGTTCTCTTGCCCATTTCTGTAGTCAGGTTCAGTCCAGGATCTTTTGCCATGTTCTCTCCAGCGAAGTTCTTCTGTCTCTAGTTCTGTGTAGGTTCTGTGCCTAGGTTCTGTCTCTCTTGGTCTGTATTCTAAGTTCTGTGTCTTGCTGTCTTATTACATCTGTATTTATACCAGTTGATTCAATCCTATCAATCTCTATTACAAAGGTTAGGGCGTTTCTTATCTCCATTCCAGGGAGTAAAGATTATGTAGCTTAAGCATGATTGTTCGTAGTTAAAGTGATTAATTACCCACCTGGCACTAGTTAAGAGGTTTTATTCCCTCCCTAACTTCAGGGGAAAATCCCTACCTGGGGAAACAACCTTTCTCAGAGACCTTGGTTAAAACACATAGTGCCAAGAAGGTGAGCAAACATATTAAGAACAGTATGCCATATATGCCAGGTCCCTTGAAACAGCAAGCATGGACCGGCTCCCGGCACTTCTAGTTGCAACTTGCAGACAAAATTCTGGGTCCAGTTGTCCAGTCTTACTGATGACAAGTATACCTACTAGTTTGAAAATATTAGGTGCCTAGTATGAACCAACTGCTCTGATACCCATGAAAGTTACCAGAAAAGTAGGTCATCATTTTTGAATTCAAGAACTTGCAGTCTGAAAAAGAAACCAGCTTGTAATCACCTACATACATTGCAAGGTCCAATGGAAAAATGGTTAAAATAGATTAAAAAACATGCTAAATCACTTCCAGGTAACAATGACCACCATGACATGGGTTTTACAAATATCCCTAATGAAATGCATAGAAGTAGGAAAAAACTAGCAAGTAAACAAAAGTAGATCACCCATAGAAAAAAATAAGAAATGGAAATAATTGAATGCCCTAAATTTCCTCCAAGTGACAGCCAAGAAAAGAACTAAAGGATTATAGTGTGGCATGACATAACTCTGAACCATAGCTCTAAAACTTAAAAAGCAATATTGGTGAGTATATTATTCAGAGTAGGCTAAATGTTGAAACACGAAATGTTGAAACCTCAGTGTTTAACTTACTACAAGTTTCCTTCTCCCTCCTTATATAACAAGATAGTTATATCTTGTGAGATAACTTCTGGGCTCTTTCCACCTATGGATTCTTCCTCCTAGATCATAAAAGTCCTCTCCATTAAAAGGAAAGACTAAAAAATGAGAAGTTCTTATGGAATAAGCTTGGAAGTGGCCAACTTCACTTGGCCAGAAGACCTCTGTGACATGGCAACCCTTAACTGCAAGGGAGGCTGGGAAATGTAGTCTACATGTGTGCCCAGGAAGAAAGGGAAAGGGTTTATACCAGGGGTGGGCAAACTTTTTGACTCGAGGTCCACAATGGGTTCTTAAACTGGACTGGAGGGCTGGAACAAAAGCATGGATGGAGTGTTTGTGTGAACTAATATAAATTCAAAGTAAACATCATTACATAAAAGGGTACGGTCTTTTTTTTTTTTTTTTTTTTAGTTTTATTCATTTCAAACAGGCCGGATCTGGCCCGTGGGCCGTAGTTTGCCCACGGCTGGTTTATATAGTAGTATCTGCCACAGTGTCTACACATAATCCCTAACATTGCCATTAATCGTCCCCAAACTGGAGAAAAATGAAACAAGGAATTTTTCTTCACTCTTCTCTCTTTTGATAAGGGATAGTGAAATAGCTAAATGAGAATGAAGGACCCCAGGGCTCCCCCTTAAAGTGGTAACACTCAGAATAGCTCCCAGGGTGAGAAGATACACCACCTATGGATTCTTCCTTTAAGGAAACTAGGAAAAACTAGCAAGTAAACAAAAAATAGATCACCAATAGAAAAAATAAGAAATGGAAATAATGGAATACCCTAAATTTCCCCAAGTGACAGCCAAGAAAAGGACTAACGGATTATAGTGTGACATGACGTATCTCTGACATATCTCTGTTACATTGGTGGCATAGACTCTGGTTTAATATGGACATCTATCTGGGCATTAGAGAACCCAGATCTTCCAATAATGAGTGCTCACCATCTCAGCTAAGCTTTCTTCTCCTTTTTGTTCAGCCATTCCACTCAAGTTGCTGGATCCACCATAACAAAAACAAGAACAATGTGCTAGGACCTGGGATGCCCAGGCTTTATTTGTTGTTTAGAAAGATACAAATAGGAAAGGAACTTAAGGGGGATTCACTCACTCACCCTGTAGTGATCAAATAGAAATTCCAGGCAAGTGTCTCATGAAAACCGTGAGATGCGAGAAGAAAGCCACATGGCAGCTGTAGAACACACGGCACAGGAGGAAAACATAAGGGGAAAGGCAAACAGCTAGTCTAGAAGAACACTATAACTCGGGGAATGAAAGAACATCTCATGCATATGCTTTATTTTATTGAAGAACATAATAGGATTGAAAATTCAGTTCAGCAAAAAAGAGCTCAAAGATGAAACCACAAGGTAACAGGATGTAGCTGCCAGGGCAAGGGATTCTGGGTCATGACAATCCCACTGCCAGTCCCCAAGGCAGAGGACAGAGGATGGCAAAGACTGGATATGAGAGGGCAGACAGATAAGAATCAACATACGAGCCTGTGCATGGGCAGAACTGTACCTTTCCTAAAACCCAAGGACAGCAGTAAAACCAGGCTGCCAGTGGAAAGCAGAACCACGGATTGGGAAACCCCCAGACTCTCACCATTTCTTGTATCAGCTATTATGTTGTATAGCTTCTCCCCTATCTCTCTCTGCAGTCTTCACAGGTTCTCAGTCCACACGGAAGAATATATTTTAGGTTATACTCCCAGCAACAAATAGACTCACTCACTGGCTCTCAATCACAATCCCAAATTTGTAGGAGAAAACTATGATAGACCCAGCTTATGTGATGTTCAATCACCTTGGTCCCATTGCCTATAGAAGAGGCATAAAGTCATACAGCAATCATAGTTAATACACTCTGAGTGTGAGCTGGATATCAGACACTGTGGTACCAAGTGCTTTATTTGGGGCATCTCATAGAACCTTCACACAGGAGAGATAGTACCATCATTATTTTATTATTTTTTAATTGGAAGTTTTAAAAAAGTCTTCACCTGAGGATATGCTTATTGATTTTAGGAAGAGGGAGAGAGAGAGAGAGAGAGAGAGAGAGAGAGAGAGAGAGAGAGAGAGAGAGAACATCAGTTGGCTGCCTTCCATATGTGCTGCATGCACTCTGGCCAGGGATCAAACCCTAATCCTATGTATGTGCCCTGACCACAACCTTTCAGTTTATGGGACAATGCTCCAACCAACTGAGCCACACCGGCCAGGGCAGAACTATTATTATTTTAAATGGATTACATTGAGACTCAGAACATTTACATTGCTTGCCCCTGTCACACATGTTTCAGAGCCAAGTTTCAAATCCAGGTGGCCAGCTCCAAATCTATCCTCAGCCTTTATGCTACTTATCACCAGTTACCAAAGAAGAGAGGATGATGGTCTATGGATTGGATAGATCCCCTAAAAGATAAACATTATTTTTCTAAAAATGTCTTTGAGATCGTCTCAAAAGTAGACTTATGGAATCATTGGCCATACTGCCTGGTGACTTTCCTGAAAAGTTGCTGTGATGTATACCCCATGGGAAATGTATGAAAGTTCTCACCCTGGATAGTGTGGCTCAGTTGGTAGAGCATTGTCCCAGGCACTGAGAGGTTTAATTCCTGGTCAGAGCCCCAGTTGGGGGGTGGGGGGGTGCAAGAGGCAGACTACGGATGTTTCTCTCTCACATCAATATTTCTCTCTCTTTCTCTCCCTTCCTCTCTCTCTCAAATTAATAAAAACACTTTTTTTTTTTTAAAAAAGAAAGTTCTTCTCCATCACATTACTGCCAACATTGAGTAATAAAAGCTTATTTTCAATTGCTCCATCAAACCTATCAATTTTATCTTTGCTGATTGAGTGGGGAGGTAGGGGAGGAAGAATTATTCTAAGTGGGTGTTGGGGAAACCTTCACAGTGGAGGTCAATGAGGGCACAGCCATAGCAAAACAGAAAGGCCTGAAGTCCCTGGGCTATTTGGAGAAGGTAGGGCAGTTTGGGTGGCTTAAAAATAGTGTCGAGAGTTATATTTAGGAATCACTCCAGAGAACGATGAAAGCCAGAGTGAAAGACTATGACCTTGTTAAAAAACATTTTAGACATGAGAGGTGATATTATTCTAAAAGAAAGTAGCCCTTAAATAAACGTTGTGTGAGATATTTGCCTACGGGGCTGTGATACTAACACACACATTCAGGTACAAGTACATTCTTTCCTCCACCACCCTTCCCTCCACACAATCCTCTTCATACACGCACCCACTTTGTTTAAAAAGTGATGATGGGGTTCATCTCGGATTGTTTGTATTAGGGTAAAATAAATTCGCTAATGGATGACAGGTGTGAGGGCTTTTTGGCTTTGAAATGCATCCGACTAGAGACATTTGCATTCTATGAGATATCTATGCTAATATAACATTCACACTCAGAGAAGTTTAAATTGCAAATTGTGAAAAGCTTGAAGTCAGTAAATAATATTTTGGGGAGAAGGGCGGAGGCGCCAAGGCGATTTCAGTGAAGAAGTTTGCATGGCAGGAACGCGTTGTCTAGGTGTGAACTTTCCTGGAATTGAAATCACCTGGCACTGGCAGTGACTTCTGTTCCTCTCTGCCAGTGGACTGCAAACTGTAGCGTGCATTGGGATCACCTGGAAGGCTTGTAAAACTAAATTGCTAGGTCCCGCCCCTCCCAGAGTTCCCCACTCAAAAAGGTTGGAGGGCGGCTGACAACTTGCATTTGGAAAAGTTACCTATGAGGATGATTCCTCCCCTAGGGACTACACGTTGAGAATCTTCACTCTAAGAAAATCCAAATACTGTATTTGCTCATCAAAATGGGTGGAAGAGAAGAACTAACTAATAATAATTAACGATTCCACCTGATTAAGTCTGGATAATGTTCCTCCAAAGCTTTGAAAGGTTCATTTATGTCTTGGAAGAACCTGGCAGCAGGAGAAGCAAGACCAGAAGGTAGGTACACTCTTGGGAACCAGCCCAGGCCCCTAAGTGCTCCCTCCTCCTCTGAGCTGCCAGTTTGGAGGAGAGAAATGGGAAATCTCCCGGGCTGCTGCCGCTGCCAGTGTTCCCTGGGGCGACAGAGCCAGCCAGCCGCTCACCCTGGGTGATGATGTCGGCCTGCTCCGCTCCATCACACCTGGCTGAAGGGATCAGATAAGCTCCATGGGACCAGGCCCCAGGAACAGCACAGGCTTGACAGGTGAACCAAAGGCCCTTTTGTTTCCTGGGCTGGGGCCGGCTGCCAGGCTGGTGGATTTCTGTCAGTCAGCTGGCTGCTACACCTCTTTGCTTCTCTATTTTCCCGTAAAAAGAAACCATTAGTGATTTTCAAAGCTGTTCCCGAGCACGTGGGGCCTTCATGTGAGACAGGTGGAGTTAGCGTTGGGGAGGCATCTGTCTACTCTGGCAGGAAGCCACCTATGGGAGTGGGGCCCATTAGGGCAGCCAAGGCGCTCACGGGGCCTGCCTGGGTGGTTGTATGGGAATTCCCCAGCAGTGCTCTTCCAGGGGCCTGTGGGCTGAGTGTGTCCCTGAGGAGGGCCCGGCAGCACCTTTATGTCCAGGCCCTCCAGGCAGGCCCCTCACCTGCAGTTGTTGTCATGTCTGATGCTCCTTTTCTTGGGACCCCTGTGATTTTACTCACACTGGGATCGCTGCTCCGTCTTCTGGAGGAACTCACAATGTCATCCTCGAGCGGTGGAACCTTTAAGGTCAATGTGACCGTGTTCGGTGTGCCCAGTGGATTTTCAGTCAGTGCTACTCATTTTGGATCAGCCAAGTGGGTTAACTTCAGCATCTGACTTTCTCTCTCCCGCTGTGGTTTGTTTGGGTGAGTGGGGATGGGGAGCTGTGGGAAGCGGGGTGGGGGTGTGACTTCCTCTCTGGATATGATTTATTGGCAGGTCAAAAACTTTGGAAAAAGGAGTTTTTAAAAAGAAAATGTAATTGCACTTGTTTGCAGGCCTAGAGAATGTTCTGAAGAATATCCTCTTTAGAAGGGATAGAGGGCTGGGTGATAAGTCCTTTCTGTGGTGCAGGTTTGAGAAATGACCCTGGGGACTCACTCTGAGTTATGTGGACAAGCAACCAAGACCGGGGTCTGTCTGCTCCCAGAAGTGCACCCCTCCCAAGCTTTGCTTCCTACAGGATTGTGCCTTCTCCCTATCATGAGAACTCTAACTTCTTGAGGCCTCCAGGTGCTGGGGAAATGTTGCTCCCGGATACCTGTAAATAGCTGACACCCAAATCTAGACTCACTGTACATGAATTGTCTGCTTATTCCCTACAGACAGGGTTACTCTTATGCGTGCTCTCTGACAAGATTTCTCAACCTTGACATTATTGACATTTTGGCCCAGATAATTCTCTCTTGCAGAGGCCTTCCTGAGCATTGTGGGATGTTTAGCAGCATCCCTGGCCTTAACCAATTAGGTATCTATAGCAACCCTCATCCCTAGTTGCGACAACCCAAAATATCGCCAGCTATTATCAACTGTCCCCAGGGGCTCCAAATGGCCCCTAGTTTAGAACCATTGATGTATTAATATAAGAAGGGAGACACAGCATGGTGGGGAATCCTCCATTGGAACAAAATTCCATTACTGCATGGCCAGGCCGTTGCTCAGGACCCAGCTCACCCCCCATAGGCAGAGTAGGGGGATGGGGGCTTGTGCCTTCTCTCGCTGACCACAGACCTTAGCTCTGGTGTTTCAAAAGCAGAGCCCAAGATGTGAGCTCAGGTTGTTTATTTGGGAGAACAGGAAACACCTGTGAGGAAAGTGAGCCTGGGCACAGAGGAAAGCTCATTAGATGTATGTTAACGAGTAGATTACTGCTATGGATAAATGAGGCTCAGTGTCTCTGGGACCTTCTGAAGAACAATGTAGAAGGCACTTTTGAAGTATCCCTCCAAAGAATGAGAACTGGACATTTGTCCACTCATCCGCACCGCCCCCCCCCCAATTGGTAGAGGCTGTCCCCGAGGATATTAATTTTTTTGCACTTTCTGATTGTACCTACTTGCTACCTAGCCAGCTCAGGTGCTTCTGGGAGAAAGCTCTCAGGCAGCGTTGAAGATTGATGATAGGTACTTAAGGTAGGAAGCTCTCCTGCGTGCTAGAAACTGTTTACCTGAGCTGTAGGCGAACACAGGTGTGCTAGGTTGGGACCTTAACAGCATCTTTTATATCCTGTCTTTGTGAGTTTCTTCTTTCCTCAATAAAGTCTGGTTCTCAAATCCTGATTCATGATGAGTAGGATGCACCAAGGGACCCAAACTTGCAGGACCTTCTCTGACTGCCATTCTGTGGGCTGATAGTTTCCTGAGTAGACCCTGGTTAAAGATACCAAAAACTACAAGTAGAAGTTGGGGAGAAGAGAAACTCAGTACTTCCTGAAATTAACAGGATGTCTGAAGGTTTGTTTTGCTGATGGCCCTGAAGGTGTTAACATGAGATGTTATCTGTCTTTACAGGGTTTTGTGACTTGTCAGGGACATGCATGTGTTAAAAGAGCAAGTGGCACATCCCTGGCACTTAGTATGCAGGCAGCATGCTTACTAGATACTCTGATTTCCAGCTAGTCGGATGAAAGATGAGAATTGGTTATTGCTGTCTTCTGTGAATAAGGATATTGAGATGCAATGTGGCGGGTCTATAGGGATTTCAAAGACCTTCCGTGGTGTTATGCGAGGCCACAATAGCCCAGCATTATTGCTCTTGCTTATGGGCGGACAGGTTTGAATGCCAAGCTGGGGGTTTTGGATTAGATATGACAAGCCACAGGAAGCTTCCCTGGCTTGCCTCATAAGGAAGTGACATGATGAAAATGGTGATGGAGGGCTTCATTCAGCTGTTGGAGGACAATTATTCCAGTGGCTGCCTAGCCGCAGAAAGGGTTGAAGTAAGGAGAGAATAGAGTGGGAGAGACCAGCCAAGAAGCTGTTACAGTTATACAAGGATAAGATGGTGAAGATTGTAGAGTCAAATCTGAATCCCGATAAGAAATTTCAATCTTCTAGCAGCCCTTTCTAGATCTAAAAATAGTGAGGCAATATCTGACTGTCCTGATATTAATGTAGAAAGTGTTCTCTGAGATGTGGAATCGTCTAATGTTGTAGCTGGAAAGAACTAGGGTCATGGACTCTAGTGGTGGCTAATTTAGATGTCCCCAGAGCCAAGGCAGGCAGAATGTGAAGCAGGTTTGATTTTCATTCATGTAACTATACTGTGTGGGCGTGGAGTGTTGGTACTGTGTAGTGGTGTGCTGGAGCTATGATAGTGTATGCTTGTGCCATAGTATGCTTGCACCAGCTCATGAGATCCATTGGTTACATTTTTAGGGCATTTTAAGTTGGCTGATATCCCAGTGGTAGCTTGGAATCAACCATGGCAGAAGTATTTATATCATCAAAACTGGTAAACACTGCAAATCAGGGCTCTGTCTCTCCCAAGAGCTGGCTGTTTAAGGTTTACCAGAGGCACACCACTGGCCCCATGACAAACTAGGGCATATGTGCCCAGGCTAAAGTGGACAGCTGTTACTCAACTTCAGCCTCTGTGGCCTCAATGGCCTGGTGAAATCATTATTTCCAGATGTTCTAATTTTTTAAGAGTCAAACACCTTCATTTTCCATGAGGTCATGCAGGCTTCAATGGTTGTGGCATTTTTGAGGAAAACAGGGGAGGACAGCATAGAGAGACTGAGGGGATAGATATATCAGTCAAACTGTATATTATTATTATTTTTTAAAATATATTTTTATTGATTTCAGAGAGGAAGGGAGAGGGATAAAGGAATAGAAACATCAATGATGAGACTCATTGATTGGCTGCCTTCTGCATGCCTCCTACTGGGGATTGAGCCCACAACCTGGGCATGTGTCCTGACTGGGGATCAAACCGTGACCTCCTAGTTCAGTGATGGCGAACCTTTTGAGCTCAGCATGTCAGCATTTTGAAAAACTTTAACTTAACTCTGGTGCCGTGTCACATATAGAAATTTTTTGATATTTGCAACCATAGTAAAACAAATATTTATATTTTTGATATTTATTTTATATATTTAAATGCCATTTAACAGAAAAATCAACCAAAAAAATGAGTTCACGTGTCACCTCTGACACATGTGTCATAGGTTCACCATCACTGTAATTCATAGGTTGATGCTCAAACGCTGAGCCACACTGGTTGGGTCAAACTGTATATTATTAGAAGCAGTTATCCATTCTCTGTTCATTGTTTTAAGAGAATTGAACAAATCACATTCTACAAATAGGGCTAAACAAAGAGTCCATGGTATTCTTTTTCAGCCTAACCATGTAACATTTTCTTTCATGTTATTGGTTAGTTGTGCATAGCCAAAGAAATCATGAGAAGCAATCAGTGAGTAGTGAGTAACTGAAGGGTTACCTTCTACTTCAAATATTTAGTTACTTTCACGAAAGAGCAAATATAAGCAAAATTAGATACTTTGATTCTTGGGTGGTTCATCACATTTCTTGAATTTCTGCTATATCCGTGGAAACAAATGGGCAATTTCTGTGATCCTCTTCATTTAAACCTTGGGATACAATTTTGCATGGCTGCCATGGATGGCTTACAATGCCTCAACACTATATCGATCGATTGTGGTCTCTCATATCCACTTTTTCTAATATTCAGAATATCTTGTCATTCTAGGCAACTCACAGGCAAATGGGGAAGGATCCTAAACTTAGCTAATTTCATAAGAAAGGATTTAAAGCACACTTCAGCAGCTGCATATATGCTGAATAGCAAAAGAAAGCTCTCCTAATTGGCTGTTGTGTGTGTGTAAGGTCCTGGGGAAAAATAACAATTAAGTTAAAAGCTACCTTTGCATCATAAATCTAAGTACCTTGAAAAAGATGACTTATTTTAAGTTAATTACAAAGACTTTGTGTGTGATACAGAATTTTAAAAGACTTTCTCTACATGGATGGTAATATAAGGAAATAGTTAAATTCTCTCTCTTTACTTGGGAACTGTAATTAAGGTGTGTGTGTTCTATAACCTTGTCAGATCTCTGTCCTGGCTTGGTCTTAAAATAAGTTTTATGGCCTTCTTGACCTTCATTTACCTTAGAAATAGATGCAAGGGAAATTTCTCTTCCTCAAAGTGAAGTAGAAATGGTCTGTTACATTTTGAAATATTGCAGAGGTACTTAGCTGATGACTTGGGATTTAGTACTAGTTCTTTTGTGGTGTCCTGAAAGTGCTTGCCAGCTCATTAACCACTGATCATGCCATATTCAATTGCTCTTTATCTTTACATTATTAGAAGTTCTGTGCTTTCCAAAACCAGGTTAATGCTGGAGGCCGTCAGAAAGGGAGCTGTTTTATTGACTGGAAACAGTGACCAGGGCCACACTATTTATGGATCAGATGAAGTCAGGCCTTAAAGGAAGGCTTCAAGTTCTTCCTTGGGTCTCTTCTCTTCTGAGCACATAGGGCCAATGCACTTCATAGACCTTTTGTGGCAAATCGAGGCCCTATGAGCAGTTCTACTCAATGAGTTGTGAACAGAAGCAGCATGTGCTACTTCTGCACAGGGGCACTTAACTTCTGAGGCTAGAGTCTCTGGAACATTCTCTCTTCCTCAGGTTTGGTGGTTACTGACAGGCAGCATTCAAATGGACAGCTGATCTATCCGCCAGGCTTCTGAGTGAATTACTGTGGCAGCAGAGTGCCTCCCCCTCTTTCCACCTCTGGTGACTCACAATGGATATGTAGTGTAAACTACAAGTGAATTGTTTTTATCTGGAGCCACTGAGATTTGGGGGTTATTTGTTACTGCAGCATAACCTATCCTGTCCTGAGTGATAGGCACATACACGCAGGAGGCCTGTGATTCTGAGAAAAGTGACTCAACATGGAAGGAAGTGGCTTCTACCAGCATGCTTTATTGTTTTTGTAATCATCTGATGATTGAGGTATGTCAGCTCAGGGAGACCATCAATCATGCAGAAATTGTATAGCCAGTTTTGATGATCCACACACCACCACCCTCATTATCACCATCCTTTCCTCTTTCATTTTTTTTTTCAAATTGACATTTGAACTAAGATCTTAGGGGTGAGAAGAGGCCAGCATGCTTGTGTTTGGATTGGGGTAAGGTTTTCAAGTTAGACTAGCAAGTGCAAGGCCCAGAGGTAAGAAAGAGCTTGACATGTTAATGTCTGTGAGAGCGTAAGAAGTTTACTGTAACAGATGCTGTGGGTGTCGTCGCCCCCCACGTCCCATTTCTAGCACAGCGCACTCAGTGAGTGGACCTATAGCTATGAGCAGCCACCTTCTCTGAGCATTGCTCTCCCCCATTGGGAGGCACCAAGGATAGAAGATTATAACCTCCTTTGTCTCCCCACCAAGGACAGCAGCCCACAGTCAATTACTGGCTGACTTGGGGAACAAATTGCTAGCCCCTCTGCTTCTAGGCAAGATATTTTTATTTTGTAATATATGTTCCAGAGCTTCTCCTTACCCCCAGTTAGGCTAAAGCTGGACTCTACCTGAAATCTCATCTTGATTAGCCCTTTCTCTTTTCTATCCTGCTTCCCTCATATATTTCTTTGACAAATCCTATACACTTAGGTCCCTGTCTAAGGCTCTGTGTCTTAGGAACTCAACAGAAGACAAGTACCAAGGTAGGAAAGGTCCTATGGTCAGAATACTAGTGTGTCAGGAAGCACTGCATGGTATTAACTCCTTTTGGAAGTTCCTTACAACTAATAGAGAATTAAGTCCTCCTGAAGGCCTATAATAGGGAAATTTGTTTAACCTTAGATAACCTATGCTACTTGGAAGTTAAGTGCAGGAATCTCAGCACTAGACCCTGCTTTACAGATATTAGTTGTGTAATCATGGAAAAGTACCTAATCCTACTTTGCCTCCCTTTCCTCGCAGTAAAAATGGAACTATATTCATTGCTGATGGAAAGGTAAAATGTTTTAGCCCCTTTGGAAAATAGTGTGCCAGTTTCTTATAAAGATGAACTTATCTTATATATCACTAATTCACCTAGGTTTCTACCCTTAAAGATAATTAACAATATACGTTCACACAAAGGCATATACACAAGCGGTCATAGCAGTGTTATTTATTATAGCACAAAAATAGAGACAACCAAAATGTCTGCCAACTGTGGTGTAACTATATATCAGCAATAAAAAGGAAAGAACTACTGATACTTACTATAACACAGACCACAAAAGCATTAGGCTACGTGAAAGAAGACAGGCATAGGAGACTAGTAGTGAATGATCCCAATTATATGAAATTTCCAGCTCAGGGGTTGTTTGGATTTTGGGGTGGTGTTGGAGGTTGACTGAAAAGGGGCATGAAGGAACCTTTGGGAGTGATGGAAATGTTCTCACATTGAATTGTGGAGATGATTGTAGAACTGTATACATTTACTAAACATCATTTGAACTGTGCATACACAATGGCTGAAATTTATGGTATGTATGCTATACCTCATTACAGCTGCTATGAAGAAACCTTTTGAGAATGTGTGTGTGTGTGTGTGTGTGTGTGTGTGTGTGTATGTCTATTTTCTTACTCTGACATCCCTTAAATTATTATTTTGTAGATATCAAAATCTATTCTTAATAAATGAAAAGACAAGTTCTATATGGTAGTAAAACATGGGGTGGGGGGGCTGTAATAGTTACCTCCTGGGTGCTGTGAGGATTACATGAGATAAACACATAGTTTAATACATGTTAGCTATCATTATTTTTGTTGTAACTGAATCAGAATTTTCCCACTTATTTTTAAGAGCAAAACATTTTCTTGAAGTACTTGATAATGGGATACTTTGGATCCATCATATAAGACATTTTGTCATTGGCTTTAAAAAAAAAAACTCTTTAATTTTTTTGCTTTTTCTTATAACTTGACTAGGTCATATTTAATTTGAGAAAAGCTCTTTTGTTCCCTGTATACAGGGAACATCTTGCTAAACCTGGTAACTTCTCAGAATTTCAGATGCTATGAAATGTTAACTTGTGGGTTCCAGCAAGGACACAGAATTCTACAGCAGGCATTACATTCTGATAAAATTCATATTATTTTTGAGAAATTGAAAACTACGCGTTGGGCCAAATATCTCTGCAAAACCAATACATATATTCCCTTTATATCTTTTTGACATTAGACACACAGAAAATCCCACCTAGATGACCTTGTGTTTTGAAAGGCAAATACATTGGCTGGGGTGCTGTTTTTGGCTCAGCCAGAAATGATTGTGAATTTTGTCCCCAGAAAGGCAGATTACCAAAGTACATTAGCGTTTTGGGCATGTGCAGTAGAGACCAATTTGGCCCAATTTAAGCCGTCAGAGCAAGATTGCACCCAAACAGAAGTGCTTTGTAGAAATGAATTGACAACTCCAGTAGTTTGAAATCAATGCATGCTGGGCAATCAGACTCCCTTATCGCTCCCCAAAATGACCTGCTTAAAGAAAATTGAAGCACGGTTATAGCTGAGATAGCTGTGCAATCCACATGCTCAAAGTGGTGATCACCTTCAAATTTAAGCACTTAATTTAAGAGCTCCAATAATTTTAAATTGCTATGTGCTGCAAAGAGTGACAGACGGTAACCAGAGTGCGCCAGTATTTTTAAAACACTTCAGTGTTCAGTGTAATATATTTCTATGGAAAGGTTCAGAGCAAGTTGAAGCCAATTTCCAAATTAACACTGAAAATCAAAAGCGACATGGCAACAAACTTCAGGTTGGTTTTCTGTTTTCTTTCTCCCCCCATTCCCCATCCCACTCCCCAGCCCCGCCCCCCAAAAGCCTCCTCTTTGATCTTTCCTTTGGATTGAAAACCCTTAGGGATTTGCCAGGAGCTCAAAATAAGTCCATCATTTTAAGTATGGAACCCCTGGTGGAGCCACACTTGGCAGGAGACTGTCTCCAAAGCAGGGAGAATGAATGGCCCATGGAGCCAAAGGAAGAGGGACAGCTTGTGTTCAGGGCTCTCAGGGTAGCGGAAGGTAGGGGGTGTGACCTGGGTGGCTCAGAGAACCAGCGGCTGTGTCTGGAAATGCCTCTGTGTCCAGCTACCTCTCCTCTCCTGAACCCCCTCTGCATGTTGAGGCCCACCCCCTGCCTCCATTCTGCTCACTAGGCCCCACCCTCTTTCCTTGTCTTCCACCTCTTATTTCTTTCTCTTCTTTCCCTGGTGAGATGTTTCTCTGCACCATCTCCTAGGATCTAAATTGCTCATTATAGCTCAGCCCTGGTCCCTCCCTCTCCCACCCTCTCCACTTTATCTCTAGCCCTTCCCCACAATGTTCTTCTACTTTGTGATAGCATCCGATTTTATTTTTTTTACCTGAAATTGGATTCATAGTCAATAGCCTCCTTAAAACTCTTAATTTTTTTAAAATATATTTTATTGATTTTTTACAGAGAGGAAGTGAGAGAGACAGAGAGTTAGAAACATCGATGAGAGAGAAACATAGATCAGCTGCCTCCTGCACATCTCCTACTGGGGATATGCCCGCAACCCAGGTACATGCCCTTGACCGGAATCGAACCTGGGACCTTACAGTCCGCAGGCCGACGCTCTATCCACCGAGCCAAACCGGTTTCGGCAGAAAAACTCTTAATTTTTTATTCAGTGTATTGGGGGTGATACTGCTTAACAAAATTATACAAGGTTCAGGTGCAAAATTCTACACATCATTTGTATACTGTATTGTGTGTTCACCACCCCAAGTCAAGTCTCTGTCCATCATTATTTATCCCCCCACATAGCCTCTTCCACCTCTCTCCATACCCCGTCCCCAGCAATCACTACACCATTTTCTTTGTCCCTGAGTTTTTTCTTTTTTGCTCAGTTTCTCCAACCCCCCAGCCCTGCCCTCCCCGACAGCTGTCAGCCTGCTCTCTATGGGTCTGTCTCTATTTTGCTTGTTAGTTCATTTTGTTCATTAGATTCCATATATGAGTGAAATCATAGTGTACTGGTCTTTCTCTGACTGGCTTATTTCACTTAGCATAATGTTCTCCAGGTCCATCCGTGCTGTCTCAAAGGGTAAGATTTTCTTCTTCTTTTCTATGGCCGAGAAGTATTCCCTTATGTAGAGTTTTAAAAATCCAAAGGCTTTTAAAAATCAGTTTTATTTTGCTATATTTACATATAATAAACTATACTTATTTTAGTTATACAGTTTTGTTTTTTTTTGACAAGTGTGTGCAGCCATGTAACCACCATCACTGAGATGTGGATGGAGTATTTGTCACACCAAAGTGCTCCTTCCTGCCCCTTTGTGGTCAGTTCTTCCAATCCTGGCTTTAGGAAACCACTAATCACTTTCTGTCACTGCAGATTAATTGTGCCGATTCTTTACCAATGAAATAGCAAATATAATAGTCACCTGAGCTGTTGTCTTGAGATTGATTGGGACTCAGTGGGTATTTCCTAGGAACCTTAAGGATGAAGGAGAGAACTTCCTATGCCCTAAAATAGCCTCTTCTAAGGCCTTTTATTTTTCCCCTTTTACTCCATGTATATCCACATTTGCTGTAACTTAAAAGTTACATTTGAATGTATTTACCATCCAATAAAAATAATGCTGCTGGACAAGATGCTATCTTTACTCTGTGATTTCCAGCAGGTCCTGACATACTGAGTTTCTCCCCAGAGCAAGGAGCTCTGTTGGCTTGGGGAGCCATCGACAATGTCCCTCCTAACCTGTCCTGCCACGGAGCTGTCACTCAGGATCCTGAAACTTATTCAGTTCAGTCATGAATGAAGTCTAGTCTAGCAATGTGGGAGGTCCACACAGTCCTTGGGGAGGAATATAGCGTGAGAAATCTCTCACTGGGCAGTAAGGATAGAAGGCAGGGAGGAACCTCATCTGCAAGCCTTGCATGTCTAGGGGTTACCTCTGCCTGTGGAATTCTTGACTTGGCATTTCTAGAGCCTATAAATATAATTGTTATTGTGGTTCTTAAAATAAGGCCACCTTTATTACATTCCTTATAAGTACCAGGCGATGTTCTGGGTGCACAATTCCTTTTTGTATTTAATTTACAAAAAACTATTCTGCATAGTAGTAGCTAATATCTTCATTTTGATGTTGAAGAAACTGAGACACTCCGAGGTAGTTAAGCAAGTTAAACTTGAATAAGGTGCCAGAGCAAGTAGGTGGTAAAATTTGGAACCACAGTCAGGTCGAACTCCAGACTTACCCATTAGCAGCATCTCTGACTTGAGAAACATCTAGCACTTAAAAGGTGCAAGTCCGGTGAACTCTTATGTCAGGTTTAGAGGTCTTGACCTTGTGGAATGAAGTGTTTTGCCTGGAGTCTTTAACAATGCAGTGCTTGTCTGTGTCTGTGTGTGAATGTGTGTTTGTGTGCCCGTATTCGTGTTTATATGTGTGTTCCTATGTATATGTGCGTTTGTGCCCCTTCATTACCTCCTCCCCCTGCTTTATCTCCCTCTATGGTTCAGAACTGGAAATAATGGTTTTCTCTGGAACCTCCGATTTCTGGGGAGGACAAATGGCTTTGATCCTCTAACAGTGGTTCACAACCTTCTGGCCCTTTAGATACAGTTCCTCATGTTGTGACCCAACCATAAAATTACTTTTGTTGCTACTTCATAAAAACTGTAATGTTGCTACTGTTATGAATCGTAATGTAAATATCTGATATGCAGGATGGTCTTAGGCGACCCCTATGAAAGGGTCGTTCAACCGCCAAAGGGGTCGCAACCCACAGCTTGAGAGCCACTGCTCTATATGAAAAGTATCCCAGGAGGGAAATTGGTGAGTGATAAACCATGGGGCTGGGCTGGAGGGCATCCATCACATTGGTTGGCCTGGCCCCCCCATGATGTAGGCTGCAAAGGATTATGGATTGCGGTTAGAGCAGGCAGGAGGTGGGTACCATTCCTCTCATTTGAGAGGCTCTTCCTCTGTTGCAGGCACGCAGCATAGAAGTGGGGCCTGGCTTCTGTGGGATACGGGGGCAAGGGCACAACACGTCCTTGGTTCTGGGAAGGATCTGGTTCCAAATGGAAGCTGCCTCCTGTCTCCCTAGCAGCCTCCTCCAATCCCCATAGTGGGAGGGCGACTTTTCATTTGGAACAATGCTAATGGAGTCATCCGGGTCAGTGTCTCTGAGATAAAATCTGTCACTCCCTTCTGCAGGCTCATTATTTCTACCTCCAGGCTGCAAGGAGACAGCAGAACACTAGAGGGTAGGGCTGTGTTCTCTCAGGGCTGACTCTCAACACCCCTACACACACACACCCTTGTGATCTTCAAGATGTGATAGTTATGGGCAAACCTTTTGCCTTCAACAAAGAGGATGTCAGTGTTTAAATTCCTTGCATAAATGTTATTGCTCTGAAGCTCTGCTCCCAGTGATTCGGTGTTGCCCTTTAACAACCACCACCACAAAAATAAGCTGCATACGGGGCTGGACTCAGACTGGAATTAGAGCCCACAGCCCACACAGTTCTAATTGTTCAGTAATTTAAACAGAAGAGTGGCATTGCATTGACTTGGCGAATTTAAAGTTATGCTAAAGCAGGATTTTGCCAGCTGGATTCTTGATCTCGTTCAGGAACATACTTGGCTGTGTGCAACAGGGACCACTAATCCAGGAGGTTTGAGAAAAAAGAAAAAAAATTGTGTGTGTGTGTGTGTGTGTGTGTGTGTGTGTATATGTGTATATATATATATATATTTTTTTTTTTTCTTTTTTTCTTTTTTTACAAAGGCATAATTTTCCCAAAGCCTGCACAGAGTCACTAATGGAGGTACTCCAGCTTCAGGTTGAGTAGGGATGCTGACATTATTTCAAGAGTAATAGCAGTATTAGCAACTTGTACTTTTGAGAGAAAGGGGAGGATCCACAGGCTCAGCTGTCATTTGGAGGTGAGTGGCCACCCTCAGGAATAACAAAAGCAGGGGCATGCATTCTGGATTTTTCTTCTTCACTATGTGAACACAATGTGGTTCAGTTCTGCACCTTCCTGTTCAATAGCCCAGGGAAATATTGACATTTAACTGCCCTGGCCTGGTATCTTTAGTGTGTGTGTGTGTGTGTGTGTGTGTGTGTGTGTGTGTGTGTTGTTTTGTTTTGCAACCATTGCATCTCAAATACCTACAGGGTTTTCTGGATTCAGGCTCAGTAGGGACTGCAGTGAATTGAAGAACAAGAGGGTGATGGTTTATTTTCTACAAGAGGCCCGATGCACGAAATTCATGCAAGAGTAGGCCTTCCTTTCACCGGCTGCCGGCGCTGGCTTCCCTCGCAGCCCTAGCTTCATCTGGAAGGTTGTCCAGAAGGATGTCTGGTCTAATTAGCATATTATGTTTTTATTATTATAGATAATAAAAGTCCTCATGACTGATCCTGTGGTTGCTTTAGTGACCACTGTGCCTCCACAGCCAAAGCTGACTTTTATATTGCCAGAATCTGGACTCTGTGTGGCCACATCTCCACAATTTTTATTCTGAATTAATAATGTATATTTTCCCAATATTTAAACATAGGCAACTGCCTAACCAACAAGCCAAACCAATGCTGGGCAGACCAGAGGAAATGCCTCAATAAGCCAGACAGGGCTAGTGGACACTAGTTTTGATGCCTGGTCTCCAGAGTCTTGGGTCCCCATGATCAGCTCATGAGGTTCTCCCATCTCTCTCTCACGGTAAGGATGTGACCTGCCTCCTCTGCGAGGGGGCTGTTGTAGGTGGTGGGAACACTGCACTTGGCACTGGACTTTCTTTAGGCCAGTGCGGGAAGCCACCGCTTGCCGATACTGTCACGAGAGTGCACCAGGGAACGTGGAAGGCCGGTGGACCTTGCTGTTAGCAGGGGTGACGCTAAGCACTAAGCACCTGTTGTTCATTTTGAGATAGTGGTGGCTCAAGGCAATTCCCTAACCTGAGAATCCTTCCTGGCACCTTTGACCTGAGTGATCATAGCATGTCCTGTATCCATTCTGCACCTCAGTTGGCTGTCCCATCCCTGCAATGTGAATGAGTAGTGTTGGCCTTGCCCATTTCTTGGTGTGTTTGTCAGGATTTAACACAGAGTGGATATGAATATTCAATACTTCGTTAATGTTGAACACTAAAGAGGACAGCAACGTTGGGATGGTGGTTCAAGATTGGGGTTGTGTCCTTCTGAATATATAACTCAGCAGCTGTGAGATCTGGTCAAGTTGTGTGATCCTTCTGGGATTTGGGTTTCTCACCTGTAAAGACCAGGTTTTCTTAGGAGGGACAATAGAGTGAATAAGAGAAGGCCAACCTGAAATCAAGGTGACACTGTTAGTTGTGGTGTGATCTGGGTCAGTTCCGTAATCCTTGCTCCTCAGTGTGGTCTGGCAGCATCAGCAACTCTTGGGTCTTGTTTGAAATGCAGAGTTTCAGGCCCCACCTCGAACCTGCTAAATCAGAAGACATTTCCCAGGTGATCTGCTAGCATGTTAGAATTTGAGAAGCTTTGACTTAACCTGGGGTTATGCAAAATGTGGTCCTGGACAAGCAACGTCACTATATAGGGACCGGTTAAAATATTGGCTCCTTCTCCCCAACCCCCCTCACAACTCCAGACCCAGACCCAGACCCATTGAATAAGCAGTCAGGGATCAGGAAGCTATGGGTTAGCCAAGTCCATGATTCAGGTGACCTCCGTGCACCACTGATTTAACTATTTAAGCTTCAATTACCTCCTTCTTTCCCATGTAACTGCAATAAGTATATCGTTAGCTTTAAGGATGGAAAACTATGGTGTGGTAAGTACAATTATCGTAGAGTATAATATAGTTGAATGTGATACAGTAGAATCTAATACACTATAATATAATATGTATATGTAGAGAGAAAACAGTCACATATAATGAACAAAACTTGATAAATAGTGTGCAGTGAAGAGTGAAAAAGGAATTGGAAACAAGGTAATTCATGAGGTTCTGTGTTAGTTATGGTACGTTGGTTTCAAGCCAAAAAAAAAAAAAAAAAGGAACCATGGCTAACTTAAGCAAAATGGACTTTATTGTAAGGATATGGGGTAGGTCATAGAATTAAATGTAAAAGAAAAAAAAACGAGCCTTCAGAGCTTGGAAAAGGCAACAAGGAAGGGAGCTCCAGGGACCTAGGATGGTTACAGAAACTAATGGATGGTCTCTCCAGGGCACCGCCCTCAGGATGAGGCATCTCATGCTGCCTTTGGGCCATTCCTCTCAAGATCCCAGTTCTTGGCAAAGAAACTGCCTGTCAGGCTTGGGTTGCCTGGAGGACAAGACACCTGAACTGCTGTGTAGTTGGGGGTGGAGGAGTTTCTCAAAGGAATACACTGTTATCAAAAAATGTGGGCCTGGTCTGACTGGCGTGGCCTAGTGGTTGAGCCTCAACCCATGAACCGGAGGCCACTTGTTCTGTTCCTAGTCAGGGCACATGCCCGCGTTGTGTGCTCGGTCCCCAGTGCGGGGGCGGAGGGGAGGCAGCAGGTCAACGATTCTCTCTCGTCACTGATGTTTCTATCTCCCTTTCCCTTCCTCTCTCTGAAATCAATGAAAACATCTTTTGAAAAATGTGGGCGTGGCGGGTTGGGCAAGTAAATCCACAGACGCCCACGACAGATATTTCTAGCTCCAGGATTCTGAGTCTCACATTATGCGTGGACCTTGCACCCCGCACTGGGATAGGGAATTCTGAGCATCACGCTGAAAGACAGGCGCTAGCTTTCAGGAAACCTGGCTGTCTCCTTTCACTGTGCGGCCTTAGGACTTTTCTTTGTATCCAGACCTGAGTGCTTGCTTCTGCCTTGGCGATCAAGAGCTGGGTGTGCCAGGGGGACGAAGCCTACCTTCATGTAGACACTTGCTCAGGTGCCTCTCTGCTCACGCTAATGCTCCGAAGTCCCCCTGGCTTCTGCCCTCTCCTTAACGAAGCCATGGAGTATATACAGAATGGGAGAATAAACCTCGGAGCTCTCCCTCCCCCCCTCCTCCCCCTCCCCCATCCCCACCTCTGCCCTGCCCTCCAGCATTTTATCAGTGATTGTAAAGCCATGCTCATGTCTAAAATTTGCCATATTGGCTCCATGCATTGTTTGTTTTTATGAATATTTTGTTCATGTGGGACAAATAGCCGTGCATGGCTTGAGCTCCAGCTCTGCCTTTTTTTCTTTTTTCATCTTTTGATTCTACCAGTTAATCACAAAAACGACCCTTCTGTGTGTGGGAGTTTTCCCCGGTGTGTGTCTGTGCCATGGTAACAGTAGCTGGTAATGGTTTGTCTGTGTGGGGAAATTGGCATGAAGGCTGGCTTATTTAATGTGCATGGGAGGGAAGAAGGGATTTTTCAGAACCTTTACAAATGATCGCGCTGATATCTTGAGCATAATATGGTGCTTTGGGACATTTGCTAATCAAAGCACAGAGACCTGGGGAGGCTGGGAGGTCCAGTGGTTACAGGCCCTGTCCATGGAGCAGGCTTGCCCCAGCATTACCCAGGAACTCACCTTTTCACATGTTCTGGGTAACCTGGGGTTTCTTGTACTGCTCTTTATAATGGACACATCAATGATTCCACCTCAAAGTTGTATTTAAAATAGTTAGTAGACCAAGGCCAAGATAGGCAATACCAATTCAAAAATTATTTTTATTTTAGATTTGAAATTGTATGGCATTCCTGCGCTCACTGTTAAAGATGCATTTACTTCTGTAGGAGGAGGAAGACTCTGTTGAGTGCTCTGTTGAGAATAAATATAGTGGTGTCTCCTCTGATGAAAGGGTTTTCATTTTAAAGTCCTTGTGGGAGTTAGAAATTACATGCAATTAAGATTACCCTTGAAAATGTTACATTCCCAATTAAATTCAGTATCTATGGTTTTGTTTATATACTTTTGCAGTAAAATAACATACTGAATATATAATTTTATAAGCCATAATAATAAAAGTGTCATATGCTAATTAGACCGGACATCCTTTTGGATGTCCTTCCAGATGACCTTCTGGACAAAGCCAGGGCTGCAAGGGAAGCCCGGGTCCCGGGTGCCAGAGGGAAGTGGTGCTGGCAGCCAGGGGAAAGAAGGCCTACTCTTGCATGAATTTCATGCATTGAGCCTCTAGTGCAGCCGTGGGCAAACTATGGCCCGCGGGCCGGATCCAGCCCGTTCAGCTGTTCTATCCGGCCCGCAGAGCCGAAAGAGCGGAGGGTTCTCTTGCTCTCCCCTCCGCTCCTTCACCAGCAGCAGTGTTAACATGTATTAGTTCACACAAACACTCCATCCATGCTTTTGTTCCGGCCCTCCGGTCCAGTTTAAGAACCCATTGTGGCCCTCGAGTTAAAAAGTTTGCCCACCCCTGCTCTAGTGTGTAGTATATTTATATATGTGCATATTTATATTTAATATATAATATATTACATGTAACTTATGTGTAATATATGAAATACATAATATAATATAGTATGTAATATGTAATCCTATATAATAAAAGAGTAATATGCAAATAGACAACGGCAGAACAACCGAACAACCAATCAAAGTGTAATATGCTAATGATATGCTAAGACTGCTCAACCACTTGCTATGATGTGCACTGACCACCAGGCAACAACAAGTAGGTTAGCTTGCTGCTGGGTCTGGCCAATCAGGACTGAGCAAGGTGGGCCAGACACGCCCTGGAGCCCTGTCCCTCCCTGGCCCGATCATGCATCGGTGGGGTCTCTCAGCCTGGCCTGTGTCCTCTTGCAATCTGGGACCCCTCAGGGGATGTCAGAGAGCTGGTTTCAGGCCACTCCACTTGGGTGGGCACCAGATGCAGGTCTCATGGCTGGCAAATGCTGCTGTGGCAGCGCGAGCCTCTCCGATTGGGACTGATTGGGCGTGAGCCCGCGGCAGGCACAGTGGGACTGATATGAGCGGAAGCAGCAGGTAGGAGCTACAGGTAGCATTGGACTGTGGGTTTCAGCCCAATCCCTGCAGGCCAACCAGAGGGACTCCACCCGTGCACGAATTCATGCACCAGGCCTCTAGTATATTATACTTATGTATTTACATAACAGTACAAATATTTACAACATATAAATAAAATACATCTAAATAATAAGGCATACAAATAATTATAATATATACTATGTTGATAATTCATAATTTTTATATTGTGTATGTATACAAACTACACAAGTCTGTAATTTATATGCATGTGTATGCAGCATCTATAACTGGATTCATGTTCACAATGTTTTACAGGGTTTTAATTACAGAAGCAAATATGCTTATATTTGAAATCCCAGAAGCCATGGCACCTGTGATTAGCTTCTCTCCACCTCGAGCCCTTGCACTAGGGTACAAAGTGCCTTCTGTTAGCTTCCTTTGGAATTTTCAATTTTTATCCCTGCATATGGGCATATCGCCTGAGCTCAGCATTTGGTATCACTCTGGCTTTTCTGCCCAGTGCTATGAACTTAAACTCTGCATAGGCATAAAGCATGGGCCAGTTTGGAAGTCTGGTTACCTACCGATCTCAGTTTTGGACATTAGTATTTGGGAGCACAAGAAGCTCCCATATTTGCTAGTCTGCTAGGATTGCCTTCAGAATGGCAATTGTTTAGCATCCATTCAAAGAAAACCAGTATTTCTGGCAAATGGATGATAATTTAAATCCTGACAATTTACTCTTATTTTAACCATCATAAAAATGCTGGTCTATCTATTATACATGAAAGAGGGAATATTAGAAGCCAGAGGAGAAACCTGCTGGTATGCACTGCCTTTCAGCCCCATCACCTCAACTTATAAACAATTCGGTTCTATACTTATGTCCCTCTGCAAACCTCTCATGCCTATTACATATGTCAAATATAATGTAAACCAGCAGTTATCATTGTCCCCACACCATTTTCCCACAGACTGCAGTTCGATTTTCATAAACAGCCGTTTCTCAAAAATGATATTTAGAATTTCCCTCTCCAATGAACTCTGAGTATATTACATGCCATCTCTTCTCATTGTCATTATACAGCAAAAGAGGCTACCCTGTTAACTAAATTCCATCCTGTCCTTCTAGCAGAAGATGATACAATGAGGGTATTTTCTGATTCACTGGTAATTTTTTTTTTTTTGCTCTTATTTGTTCCGGATTGACTAAAGAATTGGAATTGGTTTGTGAGTGAGATTCTTGGAACCCATCTTATTATATTGGACTCGTCCCTTGCATTTTGGTCATTGAAAAAGGAAGCATTAGGGGGGGAGAAAAACCCAGGTCAGGAAATGTAGAAAAACAAGTTGTGTTTGGATGGAAATTTCCACTCGGTTCTCCTTACGACCTGTCTAGAATATTGTAAGGAAAACTTTGCCGACAGCAGAATTAGTGCCTTCCCAAGGTCCCGGATATGCACGGTAGTTCTCCTTATGACAGGACTCCCTTAATTGTCATTTCAGGTGTCCAGAATGACAGGAGTAAAACAGAAAACAAGAGGTTTGTGGAGAATAAGAGCCGAGTTCATCAGGGCTATTAAAAATTCTAATGACACGAAAGCCAATTATTGTGACTTCAGGTGGTTATTCTGAGTGCACTTAGATACGTGACAGCCGCGGTAAACATTTCAGCCCAGACAGCTCCATTAATTAACTACCTCTCAGGAGTCTAAAGTGTTCGGGGCGTACATGCTTCAAGAGCCCCGTGGAATACTCATAAGATACATATTCCAGTCAAGTCCAGACAGGCACTCCAGGTACTTCATAACATTTCCCCATGTACTTGTTTGACATTTCTTTATGAGAGTAAAGCTCAGATTTAAAAAATTCTTTACCCCACGCTCCATTTTTTCCTCCTATAGAAAATTTATACAGAAAATTCTATAGCAACTTAAAAATGAAAATAAATGTGTCTGAAGAGGGCAGCCTTTCCACAATTTCTTGGAATTTATTCCACTTAAATACACATTGCATTGGGTGGTGAATTTTTTTTTTTCCCTCTCCTGATTTAATACTTGTGAATGCTTTGTACACATGCTGGCCTTAAATCCTGTTCTCTTAAAAGTAGGTTCAATTCTCCACCTCACCTCGCTCCTCTCATTAAAAAAAAAAGTTTTAAATAATGCAGGCGGCAACAAAATTCTTCGAAATAGACGCAGTGGATGAAAGAAGGTGAAGGAATTAGCCAATGAACATATGGGCATCAGCCCTCCCACATTGTAACCAGATTGGATTGCTCTGTTTGGCCAGTAATCAGCAATAATCATAGGACACTAATGAGAAACTTTTGGTTTCTTCTGCTTAAAAGAGAACTCTGACAATGCCTGACACCATTATACATGTTTTACAAGTTTCCAATACACTTTGCCAGAAAACCTTCAGTTTGCTCATTTGGCCAATAAGACCAATTTTGAGTTTTAAGTGTGAAATGTGTTAGTGCCTGGAATTTTCTGGAGGTTATATAACCTAATCCATAACTTCCTAAATGATGGTTTTCCCTACTGTAAGTTCTAAAAGTAATAATTACACATGGGGGAGGTGGAGGACATAGAAAAATGTGGCAAGGTATCAGTCAATCCATTTCCCACAAAACAGATAGCACACACACACACAAAACAGCCAACACTTTGTAAGTGCTCTATCTTTGGGGCTATCCTATGTAAGGAAAGTCAAGGTATTGCTTCAAGCAGTGATGGCGAATCTTTTGAGCTCGGCATGTCAGCATTTTGAAAAACCCTAACTTAACTCTGGTGCCGTGTCACATATAGAAATTTTTTGATATTTGCAACCATAGAAAAACAAAGACTTATGTTTTTGATATTTATTTTATATATTTAAATGCCATTGAACAAAGAAAAATCAACCAAAAAAATGAGTTTGCGTGTCATAGGTTCGCCATCACTGGCTTAAAGTGTTTACGGACACTTTAAGTTTCAAGGCAGTTCCTTGAGGAGTTAGGATCAAATTTTTCACTTAGGCTGATATACACGACAAATTAGCTCACTCATTAGGTAATTCATTATTTCCTCAGGTCACTCATTATTTTTCCCGGAATGTTGTATGGAAGCCCCAATCCCTGAGATGTTAATAGGTGTTCAGTAAGAAAACAAGTTGAGAGCGAATGAAAGGAGGAGGAGAAATGTGGGGGCTGGGCGGGGGGAGCAAGTAAATCCTTCCAGTTGTTCTGGAAGAATAACTTTGGGAAACAGAATTGAACAAATTGACCCAAGGATGGGTCTTTGGAGCTGAAATTCCCAATGCCTTAATATGCCAAAATGTTCAGCGATTAGAGAGGGGTTAGAGCACTGTCCTATGTGTTTCTATTCCTGCTTTTCTGGTACGTAAACATCCCAGTGAGAAATAAAAACAATGTACAAACTCCAGCCTGTCTTTTGCAAATAAGGTTTTTTTGTTTGTTTGTTTTTTTTTTTTTATTGGAACACAGCCACAGCCAATTCTTTATATATTGTCTCTGGCTGCTTTCATACTACCGGGGCAGATTTGAATAGCAGTCAAAGAGACCATATAGCCACAGAGCCTAAGATATTCACTGTAAGGCCCATTTAGAAAAATTTTGCTGACTTCTGGGTTGGGTTGGATCACTTGGGAAATGAGCGTTTCCCCAAATGAACTAAGGGGCCATTTTTCGGCCGTAGTTCCTTCTGTGGGCCCTGTTTCTGCTCAGCGCAGATTGGGGAACACTGAGTCAGCTCACGCTTTCCGTATGAGTGTGTGCTCCCCTCCCCTCCGGACCTTGAAAGCCTAACTCCCTACCCTTCCCTGTTAGGCAGCTGCTAGCAGAGGATTTCTGTTTCCCTGAGACATAGAGCGGCAGATCCAGCCCAATGGCTAAAGTGAATCCATTTGTTTTTTAGATGATATAGGAAGGTCAAGTTGAGTTTCAGAGAGAGAAAGCTGCATGATAACAGGAAGCTTATCATTTATTTACAGGGCATCTTGTTCGTTGTTTTTAGTCTTTTGCAGGAAGGGAGCTGGAGGTTATCTTGTGCTCATGTCTTCAGGGACTTCGCGTTCTCTGTCTCCTTGGAGAAAGTGACTGCGAGACCTGTTAAATAACAATGTGAAAATTCAGGGACTGATTATTATTATTATTTTTTTTCTAAAAAGACCCAAAGGAGGAAAAATCCTGAAACGTTTTGTCCCTATAATTCAGGAGGTTAATGTTTCCTGTGCCTATGACTCACAGGATACTATATGCTTTCTACAGACTTTTATTGGTATTTTAGTAAGAGGTGAATAGTTTTCCTGCCAATAAGGTAGGTTAGTTATCTATTGCTGTGTCACAAAGTACCCCCAGATTTAGCCGTCAGAAAACAAACACTGATTATCTTGTACAGTCTGTTGCCGAGGGTAGGAACTTTGTGATCAGACTGGCTGGGTGGTTCTGGGTCAGGGTTTCTCTCTCTCTTTTTTTTAAAATATATATTTTACTGATTTTTTTACAGAGAGGAAGGGAGAGGGATAGAGAGTCAGAAACATCGCTGAGAGAGAAACATCGATCAGCTGCCTCCTGCACATCTCCCACTGGGGATGTGCCCGCAACCCAGGTACATGCCCTTGACCAGAATCAAACCTGGAACCCTTCAGTCCGCAGGCCGACGCTCTATCCACTGAGCCAAACCCGTTTCAGCCAGGGTTTCTCTTAAAGTTTCAGTCGAGCCATTGCTAAGGCTGCAATCTCTGAAGATTTGACTGGGGTTGAACTTTCAAGTTCGTTCACATGGATATTTGCAGGAGGTTCCCGTTCCTCACCAGGTGGGACACTCCATAGGGTGGCTCATGAGATAACTCCTCCCAGAGTAAGTGATCCAAGTGCAAGAGAGCATGGCCAAGATTATAACCTAATTGAGGAAGTGACCAATCATTATTTCTATATTCTAGTGGTCAACCATTCCAACCCTGTACATCGCCAAGGTCAATACCAAGAAACAGAGGTCCTACGAGGCCACCTGGGAACCTAGAGACCACATTGTATTTATTTAAAATAATATGTTTTGGTGAAATCTCTAATGCACTTCCTCCTTGCTCCTGGCCTTGGAAACTCAAAGCCTAAGGCCAGGAAGTTAAGTCTAAAAATCAGTTCTGCACACACAACATCATTCCTTGCCCACAGAGCACCATTTTGTAAATGAGAATAAACTACTCTCTCTAAAACATTTGTCAGAAAATTATATCAATTTTGTTGCAGCAGGGAACTTTACAACTTCTGCTGGAAAAGGGTTGCAATATACTGGTGTATGATTTTGTTGTGCTGTGAGTGACTCCCTCATGCAGGGCACAACCTGCACAGACTCATATTTGGTGGAAGGAGCAACACCCTTTGCAGTAGCGTTTGGGTGTGCATTAATTGCCCTCACTGGACTGTAACTCTGAGGGTAAGTACTGAGTCTTCATTCATTCATTCATTCATTCATTCATTCATTCATTTATTTCACTAATATGTCCTGAAACACTGCAATGTGCATGATAGTAAAAGTGATGGTTAAAAAAGGAAAGCGGTAAAATGGTATTTATATTCTCTCTTGGTATTTATATTCTAGCAAGGGACATGAACCATGTACAATGAAACAAATACATAAGAAAAATCTCAGATAGTGATAGGAGCTGCGAAGGAATCATAATAGGATAATTATGATTATCCTAAGGACAGGCTTACCGGTACATGTGGATCTTTCGGGCAGGGTGGGACTGAGGAGAATCTTATCCATCATTGTAACCCCTATTGCTGATAGAGTGCTTTCCACATGTCATGTGTACAACAAAATGCTTGTAAAGTTCAAGTGCACCGAGGGGCCAAGGAACTAGCAAATGAAAACCCTGGGAGCGCCATTTTGATCTCAGAAATTACATAAGGTATTTTAACTCCTAGAAGGAGATGGAGTCTGTATTATTTTACATCTGCTTTTTGTCAGCAAAATACAAAAAAAAAAAAAAAAAAAAAAGACTTGGTTAGGTGTTCTGAACAAGACTCATTTATTCCTCCTCCACCTCTGGAAAATAAATCAAACCAAGAGGTAAAGCCTTTCTAATAGAGTTCCTAAGTCAGTTTTTAGTACTGCGTTGTCTGGAGATTTCCTCCCTTTTATTTTTTTGCATTGAGGCTAGCTTAGATTTATTGCCTTTTGCATTTTTGTCATGGAATGAGGACACAATGAGTAACTCATCTAATTTCCCATTTCACAACTTCAGAGGGAGGAGCGTGGAGATTTGGGAGGTGGCCCAGAGGAGGGCAGTGGAATGATGAATAGGCTGGAAACTAGGGCACGCAGAGAAAGGTTAAATAAAACGGGGTTGATTTAATTGGGAAAAGAATACCAAAGGATGCTTAGCATTCGAAAGAGATGGAGAATAGGTGAGCTGCTTGTCATATACCTTAATGATCTGGGCTTTTACTGAAACTGGGAAGATTTAGGTCACCCTTCAGGTAGCGTTCCTTACCCAACTGTCAGGATTCTCTGGAGTGTTAGGAATGTGACAGCACTCCATGCCTGAGCTTGTTTGGAACGGGGTTCTGGGATTCCCTAATTGAGCGCCATGATTTCTTATTGAAATGAAGGTAATTAGTCTGTGATTGTGTCTATAAAGGATAGGAAGGATGGAGACTGTTTCTTAAGTACCTCATGGACACCAGTAGTATAGGCCATCAGTAAATGTCAAATAAATGTAGCAACAGATATTTGAGTCTGTGTCCTGGGCTATCACAAATATAATGAGGGCATCATGCTGCTCGTTCACTAGCAAAATTATTAAAGAGACGCCAGCACTTCACCCCACGTCCTTATTTTCTTTATCAGTTTCCTTTTCTTAGCTTGCCTGGCATGCAGACACGTCCTTGTGACTTTATTTTGTAGCTACTTATTAAGGTGTGCGTGGGTAGAGCCTTTACCACTTACACTTTGTGAAGTTTCTCGCCTTGGAAGAAAGGTTTTTGAGTCAGCTCTCCATACCTTATTAAAAATGTTACTGCTGTCTAGGTGATTTGCTTTTCTAGGTGATTTTGCTGGTCTTGTTTCTTGCATGATTCATCTTGTTGGGGTTGGAAACATGCTTTTTCATCTGAAATGAAAACCCCAAAAGTCATGGCCTGTCACCCGGAGTTCAGTCTGTCTGCGTAACCCATGCTGTTTCTTGGACCATCTTTGTCAATGACTTTTTGTGCTAAGATGTTAAATGCAGATGTCCAATTGGCACCTTCCAACACTATTTATTTTATTTTATTATTTTTTTTCTTCAAATATGCTCAAGGCTTAATGCAGGAGAAAACTCCAGCTACTGAAAAATGTATGTGTTGCCAGAGTTCCTTCCCTTGTGATGATGGGCAATTAGACTTGGAGGAAGCTAGCTGGCCAAGCAAAGGACAGTTGGGGGATGGAGTGCAGCGGCTGGCAGACTGGCTGTCTGGTGGGCAGTCTTGCTGCAGCATCTGGCAGATTGACTCAGTTATGAGCTGCCATTGAATTGGGTCTGTCTTCCAGGTTTCTGCATAGTGCGTGTCTGTCCTTTGTTTAACAGAACACTGTTACAGGGAAGCCCCTTAGTAGCACTCTCTGCTTGTGTTTGTCACTAAAATGTTCTACACACTCCTCCTCCTGAACCCCCTTCTCAATGATGTAAGTCACCTGGATTTCCATAAGCCTCACAGCCCAGGGAAGGGAGAGAGAGAAGATGTAAAGTACGGTCAGTATTTTGGTTTCAACGTTTTGCTGACTTCTAGCTTGTCTCTGCTTTTGTAGATCACCTAGTTCTTTCAAGGTTTCCTCAAAGCATTCCTGAGACATTTCATGTGGTATAACACGTATCAATTAACCAATGCTCTCAACTTCAAAGTGGTGTCTGCTATTTCCTTATATCTTGCCCTAGTTCCTTTAGCCATTGATATTTCATAGCAAGCCAGAGCAAGGGACTCTGCATTCTAATAATTTGAAATCTGGGCCAATGGTGTTATGTTTTCTGAGAATTACAGTAGCCTTTAGAGCTCTGGAACCCTACAATTTTTAGTGTATTTGCCGTCAAGAGTGTAACTTTCATCACCACTATCTCTTATTTGACAGGCTCCTTTTCATTCTTGCCGAAGTTGAAGAGGGTTAAGTTTACGGAAACTATTAATTAATTTGACGTTTACTGAGCACTTACTATATTCCAGGCACAGGCATGCCTGGTTACAAGAGTAAATAAGACCCAGCCCCAACTTGCTCCCCCCTCCCCACCGTAAGCTCATGGAATGTACAGTCAACAAAAGGAAGCTGCATTTAGAAGGCTGTTATAAGAGAGAGGGATCAGCATTTGATGAGGTAGGTTCAGATGTGTTGGGAATACAGCAGAAGGGCAGTAGCCCATTCTTGGTACTCAGGAAGGTTTTCCAAGGGCAGAGCATGGATATCTAATCTAAAACCCTTACCCAACCATTTAATTGGGCTGTGGTGGTTTCAAGGTTCAATCTACTAGTATATCAGTAGATTAAAGATCAGACTCTTTTCCCCCAAGCATCTTCACACAATTTCCAGAAATATTTCTCTGGAGTTTCAGAGTTCATTTTTATCTGTTCAGGAAAAAAAAAAAAAAGGAAACTGCTCTCCATAATATCTTTGGGTCTCCATGCCTCTCCTCTTCATCATCCTTGTCCTTCAGTGGGTGCAGGTAGCGGTGGAAGGGTGTGCTGGGATTATTCTGGGATTTTTCTTTGCTTCTAAGATTTACTATCAATCCACTGAAGAGCCTCCTTTAAAAAAGCAAATTGCTGGATTCCACTTCCAGAGGTTTGTAAATTCTTGGGGCCAGAGAATTTGCACTTTAACTGGCATGTATCATTTTGCCAATCTGAATACTGCCCTTTTATTAACCACTAGTGGCCTGGTACACGGATTCATGCACATTGAAAGGAAATTAATTAGAAGAAATATTTTAATACCACTATTTGCCCTTTCTCTGTAATAGAAGTGTCAACCAAATTCACGATTGACAATGACAAATGAAACACACACGTGTGATTGGTGTCAGTAAGAGCTTTGTATGGCGCCTGTGCGAGTCAACTTAGCCTTTTACATATATAGAATAAACTTGCTTAATTAGACCCGCTTTCTGATATAGCTAAATTTTTTCCAGCCCAGTGACGCACCCCAAATTCTCTTTCAGGTAATTGTCAGCAACACAACAGTAAATATCAACATGAAGCAGATTATTATTGTAGATCACACAGGGAGAACAAGGGTAAAGTATTTAACTGCAGCCATGTTTGACTACATTCTGTGCAGTGAAAAAACCTGAAGTCATTTTTAACGTCCACCATTTCTTCTTTTCAGTCGGGTCAAGTTTCTAAGGTTTTAAAATCTTCGTTTTCCAGCTAATGAAAAGAAAATAGGGTTCTACCGAGTCTCCTATCTACCTTTTCCAGGACTTCTGTGAGGATCAAATGAGATGAGGCATGGGAACACGCTTCACAGACATTTGGTTAAAGTGTAAAACGCTGGCACTTGTCTATAAAGCAGATCATGTTCCTGGGCTGAAGAAACTGCAAGGAGGCTAGTCATTGCTAGGGAGAGGAAGCTGGGCGTTGCTACGTGACATCATTGCCCGCACCCACAACGACCATTTCCGGGCTGGGCTGTGGGCCACATTTTGCACCATGGGGCCTTGGCAGCGTCAGCTGCGATTTGGTGGGCTATTGCTCTGGGGTGGTGGTGGGGCCTGTGTCCCACTTGTGGAAAGCCGAGTCTTACTTTGTGGGCGCCAGGTCTGTGGTGTCAGTGCATGTTATGGCAGCTCCTGTGTTGAGTGTCTGCTCCTTGGTGGTCAGTGCGAGTTATAGCGACTGGTCAGACGATTGGACACTTAGCATATTAGCCTTTTATATATATAGATTGGTTGCTAAGGGCACTAGTAGGAGGCAACTGAGGAAAGAAACAATTACTTACCTGGTTAGTCAGATGAGTTGATTTTTGTCTAGGCTGAACTCCAAACCACACATTATAACTAGTGTATTCAAAGACACATAAAGGAAACCCAATCAGATTTTGTGTTTTGTGCTATGAGACTGCTTTTTGAATGCAGTGACATCCATCAGAAGTTGTGGTGCAGTTCTGAACACTGTCACGTCTTTAAAATGTGTAATTCATGTTGACCAATTGTTTCATTGTTTCTCTGGCCTTTCACATTTATCCTTAACCTAGAAAGGACATGAAGTACGTGAGTCACAATAGCCTACAATTACCATTATAAAGTTAATTATGCTGTGTCAGTGTTGAAATGCAGTGTGACCTTTAGAAAAAAGCTAAGCGTGGACATGGAAATATTGTGACACTTGCCAAGAGTGGAGAGATGAGCATTTCAGATAGAGTAATTGTTGCGCTCAAATCCACAATATCCATCGTCTGCCCTTCCCACTTCAAGGTTATGTAATAATTTGGGTCATCTCCTCCAGGTCACACACCTCATTTTTCTTTAAAATGTTTTTGGACGTCAGTGCTCAGATCTTGACTTTAATTGCCATAATTCTGTCTTGATAAAACACACACACACACAAAAAAAAAAACCCAAAACGTTGAAGAAGATAAGAGGTAAGTGTTGGTGAGTACGTGGAGGAAAGGCACCGTTGATGGGACTATAAATTGGCTCAGCCACTATGGAAACACTATGGAGGTTCCTCAGAAATTTAAAATAGAACTTGGATATGATCCAGTAGTTTCATGTCTGGATAGATATCCAAAGAAAGAATAAATGGGATATCAAGGAGATAATTGGCACTCCGTGTTTATTAAGCATTATTTACAATAACCAAGAGAGGGAAACAATCAGTGTGCTAAATGAGGTAAGTCAGACAGTGAAAGACAAACACTATATGATAATCACTTTTATGTAGAACATTAAAAAGCCAACCTTTTGAAAACAAAGAGTGGAATGGTAATTACCAGGGGCTGGGGGGCGGGGTGCAGGAATTTGGAAAATAGTGTGTAAGGAAACAATCTTACAGCTGGCAGATAAATGAGTCCTGGAGATCTAACGCACAGCTTAGAGACTGTAGTCAACAGTGCTGTATTATAACCTTTAAAGTTGTTAAGAGACTACATCTTAATTGTTCCCATCACACAAAAGAAATGATAATTATGCGATGTGATAGGTGTTAGAAATCATATCATTATGGTAGTAATCATATTGCAATATGTAAATGTACCAACTCAACCCATTGTACACCTTAAACTTACACAGTGTTAACATTTCAATTATAACTTAATTTTTTAAAAACTTCATTTTTCTGATAACAAATGTAAAATTCATTGTTATAATTTTAGAAACCTGTATTGTTGTTTGAGACAATGATGAGTTCTGTTCTCAAAGCATGGTATCTCGAAAATTAGTCTGATGGTGAATTTCTAAGTCTTTCAGGAGACTTGAGACTGCCGAAGTCCAAATTATTGGGCTGGAAAACCAGCCAGTAGCCCCTTCCTAAAAATGTCGGGAACTCGGAGTCTGCTAAAATATTCAGGCAAGGGGATCTTCTGGATTACTAGCATTTTCCAGTTTCCTGAGGTTTAATAATAAATTTTGGGGGCGATATTTTAAACACATAATATTGAATTTCCATGGAAATTCGGTGTTGCCACTATCATCAGTAATCGCATATATTTTAAAAGCGGATTACCATTTACTGGAATAGATTCGGGGCGGGAGAAGAAAGGCGAGTGGGGAGCATCTAACTTAACCTATTTTACAATCAGGAAAACAGCATCTGAGAAGGTACATGGTCTGGCATGGGTCAAGTCTGATACCTTCCAAGTTCATTCCTGGTGCTTCTCATTGAGGAAACAGGAGTAAGCCTTTAGTTTAACTTCTTGCCACTTCCCCCATAGTTCAAGTCTGCTATAGGGCCCAATCCCATTCACCTCCATGGAGCAGGCGAGACAGGGAGGTTCCTGCCAGCGGGTCCCAGCACTGCCGCCTCAGATGGGCTGGTGCTGCAGGAAAGTGGAACTGAGCAGGCAGAATAGAGCCTTTAGCCAACATGCCAGTCAGTCTCCCTGTGGCAGAAGTTCAGGAAAGCAGTCGGAACCAGCAAAGGCCAGCACAGAATTGCACAGCGGTCCTGAAAGGCAGATGAAATGCGGTGATGGTGAATCCAGGGGCTGGCAATTCTATGTTGGTCTCGTGATCATTTTCCAAACACACTGATCGCTTTTGCATCTTCATGCCCCCGCCATTAGGTTCCCTCTGCCTGAAGCATCCACAAGGTCCCAAGGAATTGAAATCATGTGAGTTGACTCTTAATTTCAATGAGCTAGCAGGGTATATCATTACACTCCGTAAGTAACAGAAAATAGGGTTGCGGTCAATCACACCAGGGGAGTTTAGGCCAAAGGAGCAGCCTGAAGTGTGTTTCAGTTGCTTCACAAGATCAGGGTTCACCTCTCTGCTCTTAGCTTTTTCCTCCTGGTCACAAAATGCTTGCTCCAGCTCCATGTAGCTAATTTATACTCAGAGAGAAGAAGGGTGATGGGAAGGTCTTGTTTTTTCCCTTTTATAAAAACACGAGATTTCTCAGAACTTTCCTTCAACCCCTGAAAAATTATACTCAGGTCTCATTGGCCAGAACTAGAGGGAAGGAAGGCTGAGAAAGTGAGTATATAGGTTTTCTAGCCTCTATCTTAGAAGCAGGCAAAGAAAAATGGTTTTTAAAATGGGTTTGGATTAGCTGCTCTACAGTGAGCATGCGGTGTTTTCCAATCCCAAGGAGCTGGTAACAAAGATGTGGTCAGGTTTTTCCGAAGATAAAGGATATTTAAAAAAATAGTTTTTATTGATTTTTTTAGAGAGGAAGGGAGAGGGAGAGAGAGAGAAACACCTTTTTAGAGAGGAAGGGAGAGGGAGAGCGAGGAAGGGAGAGGGAGAGAGAGAAAATCATTGATCAGCTACGTCCTGCATGCCCCACAATGGGGATCAAGCCTACAACCTGGGCAAGTGTCCTGACCTGGAATAGAACGATAACTTCCTGGTTCATAGGTCGATGCTCAACCACTGAGCCACACCAGCCGGTTTAAAGGGTCTTTTTTATAACAAGAATAACCGACTCTCAAATGACCTCATGTATTAACTTGGATATTCGTGCACCAGTGTGTGTTTCAAGCAGAAACTTATAATAGTCTGCCTTATTTTCTTCCTGTTGAATGAATGCCTTATATATTTAGAGCGCTTTACTGTACAAAGTGCTTCCCACCTGCTATCAAATTGGACCCTCACAGTGATGCCAGGACAAAAATGATTATTCCTGCCTCACAGCAGAGAAAGTTGAGACAGAGAGCGCTTCGGTGACTTGCATCAGGTCCAACAGCTTGTGCAAACAGACCTGGATCGAGAGCTTTTGACTCTGGTGTCCACATTCTGACACTGGTTTCAAAAGAAAGGAAACAAGGATTAAGTTCAGACAGAGTCTCAGCTACGTTAATGTTTGGAACTGCGGACACGGAAGCCATTTGGTTTGGAGAAATAGAAAGTGTGTTCCGTCTGTGTGACCGCATGACATCTTTTCTTTTCCCCTCCCTTCTGCAGAGAACGTCAGCCAGCAAGGCCTCAGGCGCTCCTTCCTACAGCAGATGGTCCAGCTCACAGCCACATCAGGTAATGCGCTCCCTTAACGGCCTTGACATACTCCTTTCCCAAGAATTGTGCTTAAACTGACATGGTTTCGTCACCGGGCGCATGTGGAAGGGATTCGGCTCTTGTCTCTTCTGCCCTCGAAGGTGGCTCCCTCCACAGAGGTTTGTGCAGTTTGGGGTCAGGGCTCTGTGAGCTGGGCAAAGACTGGAAAATACTGAAGTTCCCTATTCACAGCCTTCCTGGGTGAATAGCTGATGAAATCAATTTAGAAATGATTGGAATTGAATGAATTTGTCCTTTTTTTTCTTCAACCAAAGATGATCCTTCCTGTCCCCTTTCCTGATTCTAGGAAATCACATATGCTCCCATGTGGGTGTGCATACATGCATGTATGTTTATGGCACATGTGTCTCTGTCTAAGAGTGTATACACCAATAGATTAGAAAATGCACTAATATTAGAATCCCCTCCTCTTTTGTGTGTGTCTAGTCACCGGGGGTGATCAGCAAATTCCCTTTAGGTCAAACAATACTGAATATTGATGAACTGCTTTAGGGAAAGTGAGACCAGCTGGGTGCTGTATGGTTCTGTGTGTAAACAAAATAGGATCCTTCCTGTTGGTGAGCAGTTTTTACAGGTGACACACTGTGACCACAGGGCTTCTTGCTGAAGCGGCACATGGCGAGAACACGGAATGTGGATGCTAAAAGCTGAGTAGGACTTGCATTCAGATTACCTCCTGGTTATGAGACCAGATAGAAAGAAACTCCCAGTTGTCCTTTGCTTCATGTGCCAGAATTCTCTCTCAGACTTTTCATGTCACCAAGTCTGGCTGTAGTGATTATAAGAGAGGTGCATTATAAATGGGTTCTATTCACATTTTCTCCCTCGTTTTATTGACTCTCGTAGAAACTTGGGACTGGTGATCATTTATCCCAACATCAGCATAATGTGAACTCTTCTTGTATACTCCTTTTTCTCTTCTCCTTGCAACTAGAAAGTAACCCTTATCAATAATACAACATTGAAGAAAATTGATAAGAGAAAAAGAAATTCTCTCATCGTGCAAGATTTTATCATAGTTCCTATTTCTATACTGAATGGGTTGGTGGTGATAAAAAGCTGATGTGATGTCTCTCTCTCCCTTCCATTGGCCTCAGCTATCCTGTGGATGCTACAGTTTCTGGTAACTTTGGAAGGATGTAGGTAGTGCTTCATGGCTGTAAGCTTAGAGAAGAAGTGCAGAGAGGGGCTGTGGCCCCAGACACAGGAGATTGCTTTGAATACCCAGGTGTCCTTTACTTCCTGTGTAGCAAATGTTACCTGAAAATGCACTCAGGGTTATGAATCAGTATTTCCGATTTCTGTTCTCATATTTTCCAGAGACCTAGTTGAGCAAGTTACTACTCACTTCTCTGCACTCACCCTGATGATGGATGTTATAATCCAGTGGTTCTCAACCTTCCTAATGCCGCGACCCTTTAATACAGTTCTCATGTTGCGGTGACCCCCAATTTCATTGTTACAAATGGAACATAATTAAAGCATAGTGATTAATCACAAAAACAATATGTAATTATAGATGTGTTTTCCGATGGTCTTAGGCGACCCCTGTGAAAGGGTCTTTCGACCCCCAAAGGGGTCGCGACCCACAGGTTGAGAACCGCTGTTATAGTATGACATGATATGGTATGATATAATATATGATATAATATGATATAAATCGTCAGGGTCTAATGAAAGTGAGACCCAGAGATGATGTTGTCCAAGGTTATACGATGTAGTTGGTCTGCATTGTTTGTTTTCCCCTCCTTCCACCCGTCTGGAACTCATTCAGTTTTACAAATGAGATCATCTGACGTAGTCATTCTGAAACCAGACACAGTGGGTCTATGGCTGCTTGTCACTACTTGAGCCAAATTAAGCAGGGACAGGGTTGATTGGCGGGGTCTTAACTTGATGGCATTTTCAAATGGTACCCTGATTAAAACTAATATTGGTGACATAGCTTTTGTATGGAGGATTCCCTTTAATTCTAAGTGCAAGGAGTGGTACATTTTTTGTCGTTAGGTGACTTTGTCATTGTGCAAATGTCATAGTGTGCTTACATAGACCCAGATGGTATAGCCTACCACCATTATTGTATGTGCTATACTTTCTATGATGGGCAGCCTGGTAGGTTTGTTTATACCAGCATCACCCCAAACATGTGAGAAATGAGTTGCACTATGACGTTAAAGCAGCTACGGCATTACATATGGCTAGGGCATGTGTGATGACTGCAGTGTTACCACACCTATGACGTTAAGATGGCTAAAATGTCCTTGACCAAAACATTGTTTTGTGGTACGTGACTGCATTCTGTAAGTTTTTGCCTATCGTGCAGGTCCTGGGCTCCTTTGCTTTCAGAACGATCTGTAGGCTTCCTGGCTCACTGACTCCTCCAAAGGTTCTCCCAATGGGCAGTATGGTTGGCAAGTTAGGGAGGGGAAATCCAGGATATATTTCTCCCTCTCTCTTGCTGTGGGTAGTACATCTCTCCGGTCTGAGCCTCATTGTGGATCCAGTTCCGTAAGGCTTCTGGCCTGTAGGTAAAATCCCCCGTGCCCCCCACCCCCCAGCTTTAGGGGAGGTAGCAGTGTCCCTCACTCTTCCCTGTCTGTTTTCCAGCTCTCCCGAAACCCTAATACTGAGTTTCCTGCATTAAATACCTTCTCCTGGACGGCCTCGAATGGGCTCTGTTTTTCCCACAGATTCCGACTGTTTTCTGACAGATACACCTACCATGGCATGTTGCACTTCATTCTTTTCTTTCGAAAACAGTGGCTTTTAATTTTAGAAGTATTATGTGAATATTTGCAGGATCACCAGCCTTGCAGCTGCTGAGCACTCAGATTTATTCCCTTGAGCTGGCCTGGTGGGTGGTAATCCCTTTACACCCTATCCCACACTGAATAATTATTCCTCTTCTTTGCTACTCGTGCTCTAATCTTTCCCTTTTAAATTTGTGTTTATTGCAAAAACCTTTGTCTTTTGTGTTTGCGATGTAATAGGCTTATTGGCTTTGAAAGTACCTAACACATTCTCAGCCTGAGGTTGAAAATACAAGTGCAACTCAATTCTTGTTTCCAGCATTGTGTCTTTTTCTGATTTTTGGCATCAGCAGAACACTTAACAGAAAAAAAATGAGTCATGGATTTATAGTCACTAAGGAAAGTGGATCTTTATTTTTTTCAGATCTGTATGTGTGTGTCTGAATGAAATTTACAAACAAATCTCAGATAGACATAAGCATAGATACAGTCATGAGTAAATCGGTACATAGGTAGGTACCTGCTCATTCAAGAAGCATCAGTCACTGCCCTAGCCAGTTTGGCTCAGTGGATAGAGCATCGGCATGCTCTGAGTTCGATTCTGGTCAAGGGCACATGTCTGGGTTTGCTGCTTGATCCCCAGTAGGGGGTGTACAGAAGGCAGCCAATCAATGATTCTCATCATTGATGTTTCTATCTCTCTCTCTCCCTCTCCCTTCCTCTCTGAAATCAATAAAAATATTTTTTTTAAAAAAGAAGCATCAGTCACTCAGTCACTGATGCTACCTGGGTGTGGGGCATGCTGGTCACTTTTATGATTTGAGCAGTGCTCTTATTGCTTTGATATAATTATGAAATAACCTTGTTTTTATCTCATTCAATAAGAGTTATGAAGCAACCATATCTAATCCTATGTTGATGTTTGTGAATTTTTTTGTTAAATGGGGATCTCCTTGGCCTAGGAAGTAATACCAGACAACCTACTTTATATATTACACACACACACACACACACACACTATATGATTGTGTATGGAAAATGGAAGGCCTACCCTATCCTCCCTGATCCTTGCATTCCTGATCCTTGCTCCATGTATTCGAGAATCTGACCAGAATAGTAAGGTGGCAATGCTCTTAACTTAGAACTGACATCTAGTTGACATCTTAGCATTATAAATCAAGAGATCAGGGAAGATCTGCAAAACCAATTCTTAGGCATTTGCAAACTGTCATGTTCTATTTACAGATTTCTTTTAAAGGATAAGGAAAAAACTGGAAAAGCGAACTTGAGGTAATATAAATCCTTTCAAATACGGACTTGTATTTGACAATGAATGATTCAGAGTGTAGGAAATTAGGGTCTGATAAATGAAATGTCTGATTAATGATAGCTTGTCTCCAAAGATGGTGCCCCAATGAACCATGCTCCTAATACTCACCCCTCGCCTCTCTTTGGAGCTCAGTTGGCTCTCTGACTCACTGCTGATCAGTGGGATGCAGTGAAGCGATACTGAGGGACTAAGCCTAGGTGCTGAGACGCCTTGCAGTGTTAGCCTTGTGCTCTTGGAATGCTTATTTTAGGAGAAACTACCTTCCATGTAGAAGCCCAGCAGTCATGAGGAGGTCGTGTTGCATGGAAGTTCACGCTGGTCTTGTGGAGAGGCTGTGTAAAAGGAAGGATGCCCAGCCAGCCCTCAGCTGTGTCAGCCATCCCAGCAGAAATGGTGGGCCTGTGAGAAAAGATGCGTTCAGATGGTTGTGATTCTAGCCACCATCTGACTGCAATTGCCCGAAAGACCCCCTGTGAAACCACCCAACTGAGCCCCGCTGATAGTTGATGATGCAGAAATAGATAACCAAAGCAATCACTCGTCTTAAAATAAACATTACTGTTATCTTCAGCAATGGCTAGGGAAGTGTTGGCAGTTAAGAGGTCAGCTATGTTGATCTGAATGAATTGTTAATATTTATTTGCATTAACCATGCCTCTTCTATAAAAACGAGCACTATGTAGTGCTTGAAAAAGGCAGAAATTTCCTCACAATCTTCTCTGCCTATGAATTTGTTAACAAATATTTTCTGACACATTGATGCCATTTAATTCTCTGTCAGTGTTCAGCGCAAATTCTACAATTTAGACACCAGAAATCAAGAGCTGCACTTTTATTTTTACAGTATTGTCCAAAGGCGTGGTTGTGATATAGTGGAAGCCTTAACGGTCACCAAATATCCCATTTGCCCCCCTAGATTGCAATTTCCCACTGCAGTCAAATGGCTCTGCAGAGCACATTTCAGCCAATGAAATGTTAGTGGAAATAGTATGTCATGTATGTTCTGAGGCAATAGAAAGTTCATGTGTAATTCTCAGGTCTCTATTGCCTGACACGAGGAAAGAGGAAGACATCTTCCAGATGTTACAATTGCAAGATGATAGTGTCTCCATCCACCTGTACCCCTGGGTGAGTCAGGGGAGCAGAGCCCCAGCCTTGTTAATCCATGATGGGCAGCAGAACAAGCCAGAAACAAGCCTTTGTTGTTCTTAAACCACTGAGATTGGAGTGGTTTAATTTATTTCTTTAGTAGAGTCCAACCTCTTGTGACTTATAGAGGAAGCTTAATATCCAATAAGCTCCATCACATCTACCCCAGGCCATTCAAAATAAACCTGAAATATAAATGAAAATATGACTTCTATGTAAACAGAGCTTCAAGACAGAATATCTGATTTTTTTCTCAAATTAGATTTATATCCCCAAGTCCCTCAATAGAGAAATTCTTGCAACAGCACTATTTATTTACTTGGGTAATTTGAGAATACTTGATGCTAAAATCATTCTCACCATCGCACTTTTTAAATCTCTCATAGTAATTTTATAGTAAGCATTTAATAAAATGATTTATTAGTGGATTTAAAAAAATTGTATTCAATCAATGTACTATTAATGGGAACATCAGAGTTAACTTTGTTTACTTTTAAAAATCATTACTATGAAATTTCCAAACATCTATGAAAGTAGAGAGAATAGGGTAATGAACACCATGTAACCATTTACCCAGCTGCAATAATTATCAACATACAGGCAGTTTTTTAAACAGGTTCTGGCTACATAAAATGTTATTCTGTTTGGTTCATCCTCTCAAAGATAAGACAATAATTACATTTTCTCCCACTTCCAAAAATAGACCCAAATTTTCTACAAACAGATGTGCTTTGTGGTCATGATGGTGTCATCTGTTTATTTCCAATTTTGCTCCGTAGGAATAACTTCAGGATAATTTGTAAAACAGCTTATTTATAGGGTGGCCATTTCTCCCTGTTTACACATATTGTCTTGGGGTAATTATTAATAGCACCTCCCCTTTCATTCTCAAAAGTATCCTGATTTGGATAACAAATTATATGCTCACCCTCATTATTAAACAGGTGTGTTTTTCCTCTTGTCCAGTGTCCCATTTCTGCTTTCTTATGTCCCCCAGATCTGGATCCTGTGCCTTGCATTGTAAGTCTAAACCAGTCATAATCAGCGATGTCTTAACCCACCATCCCATCCCTGGAATAATATTCAGTCATTAAAAGGAAGGAAATCGTGCTATTTGCAACAACGTGGGTGAACGTTCAGGGTATTACACTGTATTATTATTTTTTAAAAAGAGGTGGAACTGAGATTGTTGAATGATCACCACCATTTCCTTAAAGTAATTTCAGGATTTGTTTCAACTCTAAACTAAACAATCCTAAATGAATGCCATCAGAAAAAATAGCTGGGAGAAATAAAGAGGAACGGGGAGGAAAAACGATTTAAGTAGTGTCAGTGATTCCACTTGACTGTCTTTTCAATAAACAAACACTGGTGAGATGAGTTGATATATCTCCTGTTACCCAAAATATCGCTGTTACCATGAGACCCTCATCTTCCTGTTCTGTGTGTGATGTTATTGTTCAAAGATGCACATTTTTGTACAATATGACTCATAAATGTAAATGATCTACTATTGGATGCAAAAGGAACAGAGATCTGTTTTGTCTGTAGAGGAAAAGAGGTGATGAATACATGGAGGTATATATATCAGTTGATGTGGCACCCATTTTCCTTCCTTTAAAATCTTTCCCATTTCTTGTGAACCATTGGAAATTGTTTGCTGAGCAACGTTTAATCTTTCTGCAAGTTGTTTATGAATTTGACACGCATCTTCATCCAATAATGCTTGTTGGTCTTTAAACTTTTTCAGTTGACCTAGGCGTTCTTTGTCTTTCACATTGAAATCATCACTTTTAAAGCATTTAAACCAGCGTTCACAAGTATCTTGAGATGGAGCATGTATAGTTCCCGAAGTATACGATAACTTTCAGCAGCACTTTTCTTCAAAATAAAGCAATGAATTAAACTTCCTGCAAATGCTCTTTTTTTAGGCACGAAATTCGACATTTTTAAGCATAAAAATACTTATGGTATTAACACCTTCAGAAAATTTGACATATGAAATTTTGAAGCTTGTTGTCAATACAACAAAATAGTCTACATATCAAATCGCATATATATATATATATATATATATATATATATATATATCAACATATGTGTAACTCCATCTATTGAAAAAAATCCACATTATTAACCGATACAGCTATCCAATACAATGCCTTCCTAAGGGATTTTCAAGTGTAGGTTTGATGGCATGATGGCATTCAATTTTGCTACATGTGGAACTTAGCCTCTGCTCAAATAGGTCTACACTTACTTCAATATAAACATATTTATCCAGTTCAAAGCACCTGCCTAGACTAAAACTCCTTGAGTTCTTTTAAGACAGCTGCTGATGGAAAAAGTCCCCAATAGAGCTGTTATCTCAGCAGCCAAACATTCAATTATTTTGTTTAAGGGGTAAACTCAGATTTCTTCTTGATTCTTTCCTGTTATGGTAAATAGTGGGGTTTCTGTAAATGTATTAAGAGGCACCATTAGTGCTGAACTGAAAAATAAGGCTTGGAAATATCCGTCCTGTATTATTTTTGTTTATGTCACCACAAGTGGAGATTCTAAAGCATCTATTACTGAATGAGCAGTGAATGAGACTGTTTATTGGAGCATTAGTGGGTATTAGAGGTCTCTTAAGAGTAAACACCATATGAATAAAGGTTTTGCTGTGGGAAGAAGTAATGAGTTGAACAAGAAGAGATTGTTGTATTTGTCTGATACTGACACTTTGATGTTGAGAATAATGGGCTTATTACTTTGAACGGGAGAGGCTGGGAATTCTCGCCACAATAAAGGTTAAGAACTTTGACTCTGAGACAGTAGATTCACATCTCAGGTATGTTACTAGCTTGATCTTGACAATGCTGCTGAAACTCTCAATGTTTGTTATTTTATCTGTAAAACGTGGAAAATGATTGTAGCTGACTCATAGGGTTCTATGAATATTAAATGATAAAACAGTACTAAATTATAAAACAGTCAACAAAAACCCCTAGAATTTAGTTTTTAAAGTTTAAAGTATGCCATAATGAAAGCTAGGTCATTTCCACAACTTGGCAATGGACTCATACTTCTGTGCTTAAGGGTATGGTCTGAATCATTGCTTATATTCATAGAACTAACAGTTCAGTGGAGACTATCTGAGAGTTAGACCAGCATTTGTTTGCCACCATTCGAGGTTGCATTGGAATCGATTTTAGTGATCCAAATGAAGATGAATTCTTTGGTCCACGGGTCATATTAGTTCCTGCCACCTTCCAGAGTGTGTCCCCAGACTCATGCTTGTTTGGTTAGTGATGTTTATCTCTATTACTGAGAGAGGAATCAGAAAACTCGGCTGTGAAGAAAACTCAGTTGTTCCTCAGGTACCGAAAGAACTACACTCCACCCCAACATTTATTTATTCTTCTTAGAGTTTATATTGACAGTTGGCACGTCTCTTCATGGCCAAGTTGAACGTTATAACTATTATAAGATCTAATTTATATAAAACATCACTTCACATTTACATCTCACACTAAACATTATTTTTCTAAAAACATTTGGAAGAATTTTTATTACTTTACCTTTGGAATCCTTTGACTTCAAGAACAAATACAATTTATGAGGAGCTATGATTTCTCCACAATTGTTGTGCATACATGCGTATTCTTGCAAAGAGAGAAAAATTGTATCTATAAATTGTTTTTAAACATAGTGTTATTTTATGAGCACTAAATCTGACTACCGATGAAGAAGCTGATTTTAAGTTTTGTAGATGTTTTTGTAGTCTACATTTTGTAGATTTTGTTTTATAGTTTTATCGTCATGTTTTGAAGCTAACAGCTTTGTGTTTTATTCAATTTTCATGTTTTTATAGACTCTTAGAAAGGTCACAAGCCCTGGATACTGACTATTGTTCTTCATGGGGAAAAAAATGAGTCTACTGGTGACCTTTTTAAGAATAAGATATGGGTTTCTGTGTATGAGAAAAATTTAAGTTGAAGGTTAAGCAGTTTGGACCATGCAGAAAAAAAATCTAGGCATTTGGTTATATTTTATTTCTTATGCATCTGTTTTAATGCAAACCAGTAGTCCCACTGACCTTTAAAACTCAGATTATTTTTATTTTTAGAAAGTTAAAACAGCATATATTCCCTATACTTTGTAACAGTCCTAAAGGGTCTTGAGAAGCATGCTTAATCAATGTCATTAGCATTTCAGCGGTGAAAGTTATGAATATTCACCAAATGGGACTAAATAAATAAAAAGCTTCAAATTGGTTCGGGTCAGGTTTCGCCACCAAATCTGTTCATGTCAGATGAAGTTTTGCTGCCAAAAGTCTTAAGAAAAAACGTCAAGTTGTCTCAGCTTTTCATATTTCGTAAAACTGTTGAGGGATTATAGACCTATGACCTATAGGCTATTGTTAGCATTAGATCATTTTACTTGTGAGATAAAAAGGGAAGATATTACTATCTTCATTTTATGGCTGACAGAGCTGGGATAGAGAGCAAATTAATGACTTTTTTCCAGATGATAGAGCAAGTAAGTGGTCAAAATGGAGAGGAAACTGTAGTTTTTCCTATGCCTCATCTCAGGGATCTTTCCAACTTTTTTATGGCCTCTTTCATTATCCAAATGGCTGTTTCACTGCAGCTTGCGTGGTCTCTAGACAAGCCAGGGCTCCAACACTTCTCAACCCAATGGTGCTGTGTGCAGTTGCATGAGCTTTTCATGCACGTGTGCACTGGTTCCCAAGAAAAGCTCTAGTACTTAACACATCAAAATATACACATGTGACATTTGTTGGGATGAGCTAAATTAGGTGTCACTGTTCCTTGCCAGGCCTAACACTTGCTAGTGTTTTCCTTTCCCCCCTTTGCTGAAGTCAAGAGAGCTGAAGCTAGCTTCCTGCCCTATCTCCGCCCAGCTCTTAAAATCCCCTGCTCCGTTGCGCTGGCACCACACAGCCAGTGCCCATGGTGCATTTTATTGCTGCAGCTGTTGGGCTCGCCTATTTTTGTCAGCACAAAGGTTAGTCTCAGAAGTGACAGCGTGAAATAATTCCGCCGATGTAGTCTTCTTGGCCATCTGAAACCCGAATTATTTTCCCAACACCTGAGGACACTGAGAAGCCCAATTCGTCACTGGCGGTGTCCTTAGCAGAAAGCCAACATTAGAATTCAGGTTTTCCCCTCTGCCCGCAGGCATTCGTTTATTCCTTTATTCATCTGTTCCTCCAGGAAGCATTTATCAAAAACCTAGTAGTGGGCTAGTTGCTCAGAAGGTCCCATGAAGAGCCCAGGGCAGCTGTCTCTCTGGAAAGACAGTTGGGGAAATAACGCTTTTCCGCCCTGGCACATAAAGTCCTCAATTAGCCTAGGCGTTTACAACTTTCCAATGGCGTGAGCCAAGGCTTCGTTCACTTTTCTACAATCCTACGTAAGAAGCCGGGCAGGGTAGTGAAACATCATAGTTAGCAGCATTTGGGTTCTGATGTCGTATGTCTTGGATTCAAAATCTGGCAAACAATTTACTGGGTTGGCTGATTTGAGAAGTTAGCCGTACATGACGTATATTTTCGGGTACATTTAAGAGCCTCTCAAATGTTGGTTCTGCTATCTGTGAAATGAGGATGATAGTTTTGCTGTCAATTGAGCCTGATAGTGATACACAGAGTAATTAGTTTTCCCCCTCCATTGCAATCCTCTGAGATATTTTGTCATAGCTCCCTCTTCTGTCCCTTAATGAGAGACTCTCTTTACCGCCTTTAACAATAAGGACCGTATTATTTTCAGGCATTAAAGAGTTCCAGTCTAGCTTAAATTAAAAATGTGCAGAAACAACCAAAAGAGTGTGTGTGTGTGGGGAGATATATTTCAAATATATTGTATATATTGTATATACATGGCAAATGACTCATATCCAGAGTATGTTATGAACGTCCACAAATCAGTGAGAAAAAGACAGACAAAAATTGAGCAAAAGACTTGAACAGACACTTCACAAAAAGAGGATATCCCAGTGGCCAATAAACTTATGAAAAGGTGCTTATTTCATTAGTTATTGGACAATGGGCTAAGTGTTGAATACTACAGATGAAAAAGCCATAAACTGGAGCTTTTAAAGTACCTTATCTTTAAGGATAGATGGGGACACAAAAGTGATCAGCTGCTAGTTTCCTTTCTTATTACTAGAACATCTTTTCTTGGGAACAATAGAATTACTCCCCGATAGCCCCTTTTGAGCAAATGGTCACCTAATGAACATCTTCAAAGGACAGTGTCTTTGTGTGCAAAAGAGATAAAATGGCTATCAGTAGGGAGGCTAGCAAAAAGGACACTAGAAGTTAAGGTAAATATAGGTTGGAATTTTAACTTAGTGCTAGCTGGAGTCTCCTGATTCCTTCGAACTTAAATGAGGAATACAGTGTTTTCTGACTTAGTCCAAATTGATTTCTACACCAAGGTCATGGTCTTTCGAAGTCCAAAGCTCTTCTTAAATGTTCTCTTATCTCTGTTCCTATCAGGTTGAAATGGGAATTTTTGGTTTCCATCTTGGCATTATGTGAAACTTCTCCTTGATTCTTCCGCTAAAAGAACTACAAATCAAAAAACCTTTTTTCTGTTTCAGAATCACGGGGAAGAGTTACATTAGACACCATAGAGCAAATAACTTGAGTATGCTAATAAAATTCTATTACATTATTTTTTTTTTCACCACCACCATCATTTAGGTAGCATTTGCAGAAGGTTTCTCAGCATCTTCCTGGCTTCTCTGTGGGCCAAGCTAAAATCTTCTCCTTGTCTCATGGTGAGAATTTTATCACTCGCCTTTTGTGGTCTTGGTGTCTGCCAACCCACATGCCCACAGGTTTGCATACCTCTACACCAGTGGTGTTATTTTCCCAAACAAAGATATTTTTCTCTTTGAGTGGAGTCCTGGTACCCACTCTTGGTAATAAATCGTTCACGTCCATACCTAGGATAGTAGCCAACTCCAGCTTTGGAGTCAGTTTTCTTGATCCCAGCTTATCTCCATTCTCCACAAGCAGCAACCTCATAAAACATCCTGGAAAGGAAACAGAGAAGCTGACTTTGATTAAATAAGGCCTGGCCCAAATTTTCTCAAGGATTATTAGAGCCATAGGAGTCGGGGATGGAATACCAAAAAGTCGCTGAGAAATGAGAGGCAGAGTGGCTTTCTTCTTTGTGTGCTCTGGGGAGTGATTTTGGATTTTTGCATTTCCAGTTGCCTCTTTTTGAGATGCACTCCAGATGCCCCTGTGCCTGGAAATGTTTCCCTTCATTCTTTGGGTGTTTCTTCAGTTATAAACAACCCTGAGAAAACTTTAAAAAAATATTTGTATTGATTTCAGAGAGGAAGGGAGAGGGAGAAAGAGAGAAACATCAATGATGAGAATAATCGATCGGCTGCCTTCTCCACATCCCCTACCAGGGATCAAGCCTGCAACCTGGGCATGTGCCCTGACCAGGAATCAGATCATGACCTCCTGGTTCATAGATTAACCCTCAACCACTAAGCCACACCAGCTGGGCCCTGAGAAAACTTAGTTACAGAAATTTTAATTGCAGTCCACCATGATTTCCTCTAGTACGTCTTTATCTCTCTAATAAAACAATTATTTCAAGGGAGTACAATTTGGCTTTGTGTGACTACCTTTCGTACTAAATTTGAGATTTGGGACAATGCGTGGTCATAGCATTTGTTCAGAAGTAATATGTATTTCTTAATGTGATTGGTTACCAAAAAAACAAAACAAACAAGGGACAATGAATAACAGGCAGTCATGTTGATTGATATGTGAATTTGCCCAGCAAGTAAATGTTTCGAATGATCAGATGTAAGCTTTCTTACAATCAAAGAAGAAATTTAGCAGTATACAGATATCTTAAGATAAACCCTAAAAATTTTGCCAATGTAACTTTCTTTATGCAAGAAATAGATGAGTTAGTGGCTTCAAGAACTGTTAACTTTCTACCATGGTCAGTTATTAGGAAAGCCTGCAACTGCAGATGAAGACATTGCAAAGATATTTCCCCTGTGTTTAAGACAAACAATCGTGGGTGTAGAAGGGTACTGTTGGATTTTTAGGGGAAGAAAGACTTTTCCTCTATCTTGGGTTCTGTGGTTGGGCCTGAGAAATAGACAAAATAGGAATCAAAGTATACCAGTTTTACTTGGTATTAATATTTTTACATGGATGAAAGCCTTTGTAGACGTGATGACCTTAAGAATGGGTAGAACTAGAACTATATACCATTGTAACAAAAAATGGTGAATTGTGGTGATAAGGACAAGACAAAGGGAAAGGGGTTTGGGCCAGGGGCAGTATATGTGTGAACGTTATTAGGAAACATATGGAAGACTATTGGAAGATAAGGATTTTTTAGTAGGTTTATTTGAACAAATTCTTCTTGACATCAGTTGCTCATCTCTGGCAATAAGAATGCTCTTTTCCTGATGCAGGGCGGCCGCTTTCCTCACTGGAAATTTCATGACCTGCTTTTAGGTAGGAAGGGGAAGTTAGAGAAACCTTGTATCTGCTGTTTCTTGAGAGCCTTCAGCTCAAAATAATCAATATTCCAAAGTGGCATATTTTGGGGTGGCATGATCTGATCTCCTTCAGTTTGTGGCTTTAGTTTTGATAAAACTGGCCTCTATTAAAAATAAATGTCTTTCAGTACCTTTGTCTCCCAGGAGAAGATATAGGAAGGAATGCAAATTCCGAGGCATAAGGCTCACAAAAGATTTAAGCTCAAATGATGGCAGAGATTTAATTGTACTAATATTTTATTGAGTTTATTAATGTGTGTCTGTTTAAAGTTCTAGTTAAAAGTTTCATAAGTTTTGATTGACCTGCCTGAAATATTTTCCCCCATAAATCTATTATTTTTCACACACAGGATGCAAAGTTTTTTAGTAAAGTATATTTAAATTTGGAGAAAAAATGCATGTATTTGCAGTTCCTCGCAAAAAGAAATTCTCAAAATTATTTGCTAAATGGGAAAGAATTATAGCGCTGCGACTATGATATTCCCAGAACTTTTTACCTGAGTGTTTCTTAGTTATAGCTGAGCTCACCTTTTTTCAGATTCCTAAAGAATTATCTATCTTGACAGTCCCAATTCCTTTGTGAAATAAACCATTTTTTGTTTCTCATTATGCCTCATTTATACTCCTCCAAACACAAACTCTTAATTGCCTGTGTGTCTGTGTTTCCCATTGGACTGTGAGTTCTGCCAGACCTGGTACTTAATAGACACTGCACAAAAGCAAATTGTTGATTGAATGAGTGTTGAATGAATGTTTGTTTCATTTTCCAACCTAGAATCTAAATTTCTTTTGGGAGAGATAAAAAATAACAAGTTTACCAATCAACTACCTTCTCTAGTCCCACAGGAAAGCTATTTCTAATAATATCTTGCAATTATTAAACACTAAATATGTATTAATATAATTGCCACAACTACCATATCAAGGAATACTTTTATTATCCCCATGTTATCAATGAGGAAACTACAACTGAGAGAGCTTACACAATCTGCCGACACTAAACAGCCAGTAAGTGGCAGATCTGGGGTTCAAACCCGGGTTAGTCTGATTTCAGACCCTAGTTCTTAATTGGCATGCTGTACTACCTCCAAACTGCAACAAAATTATGTCCCTGTCAATGTTGTGCAAGTGTGTGTGTGTGTGTGTGTGTGAGTGAGAGAGAATGGTGTGTTTTATCACAACTGAATAAGTGAAAGGACCTATAACTTTGAGTGACTCTCTAGTATGCTGCCCTCATTGGATACAATTATTACTTCTCTAGGAGGAATAAATGACTTATTTTAGCCAACCGTATTTAGACTATGGCTTCATTCCATCTTATCCAGCATTGTAGTTTGGCATCTTTAATTAGCCTCACCACCTGAACCCCAAACCACTTTTCTAGTGCTTAAAACCTCTGCCTCCCTCCTCCTCAACCCTTCTCTGTACGTCTTCACTGCTGTGTTTTCTCTTGCCTGGCAAGGTAATAATTCAACAAGCACCCCCCCTTACTCCCCTTCCCCATCTCCTCCTTCTTAAGCTCTTGTGGCCTTAGATTTATTCTTTGATAGGGTTCAGTGCTGTGGGAGAATATTCCAGAAGGCTATTCACCAGGACTAGATACCAAACTACAGATTTAGAACATTTACTCTTTTTTAATCTCCATTAAATAAGTAGACAAAGCTACTTCACTTTTGAAATACCATAAACCCTTATAGATGAAGACATAGAGATAATTATGTAAATTAGCAACAAGATGACATAAGATAATGCTTTTAAAAATGCAACATCCAAATTCTGCATAGGAGTTTACGATAATAAGCAGGTCAGCAAAATTTTGCCTAATGGAGCCCCCTTGGGAGCCTGTTCTCAGGCTAAAGAGAAAAGACCCAGAATTCGTTCAGCAATGGTTTATAAGTCATTTCTCCTCCAGGGTATAGTGGTGCGGGGGATATCTGAAATAGGTTATTATATTAAGTTAAAATATCCTCCTGACCCCAAGTTATCCCTCAAATCATAACCCCCAAATTATGTGGTTATCCCAGTTATTTTCAGAGCTAATTTTTATGCATAAGCTTCCATTTAATTCCTTTCCCAAATAACTGAAAATTCAGTGTTTGGTAGCCTGTGTCCTTGCGGTTTACTCTACCTGTTCTGTAGAAAGTAAAGTTTTTGTGTGTTTGTGACAGAAGGCAGGCATGTGGGAACACATGTATGTATGCTTATAGGTATGCACTGTAGATTTCTGCATTCAGTACACAAGTATTCATGTTAAAAAGAAGAAAAATAGGGCAACCCAGTTATGTAACTCCCCTCTGCATATTTTAAAGAGGCTTTGTTTGCGTAGTTGTTTTCTCTGTAGATCTGAATTAATTGTCTTGTGATCTGTATTCCAAGTTATTTTGAATGGTTTGACTAAGTGGGGAAAGAAGAATGGGAATAGAGACACATGGATATAATCTGTAATTTTGTGGGGAATCAGACGAAAACTTGAAAAGATTTTTCTCTAATTTGCGATATAGAAGGAAATGATGCCCTTTACAATTCTTTGAAGCTGGTATTTCAGATATTTTTTTTCTCCTTTAAATTGGGTAATTTATAAATGAATGCCCCCAAAGGAACTCTTAAAATCAAAGAAAAATTATGCTGCTTGAACATTGATTTATCCTCTGTACTTTTTAGCCTAAATGTTTTTCATGTAATTCATTTTCAAATAATTTTCTGATAAATAGTTGATTTTCAAATTCCATATGCTAAAAGTCAGGAATACACAAACAGTGTCTATGGGAGGAATGAACATGGCAAATGTCTTTTGGGGGAAATTTCAGCTGTATCTTTTGTATCTCATGGAAATGGATCCTTGCCTCTGGTTACACTTACATACCTCAATGTTAGTATTTGCTTGGAGTTGGGAAAGAGAAAAACCATATCCATGCTGGGGTCTCTGACCGGCAGGTGCTATCCTGGTGTTTTCTGGATGTCTGTGTAGATCAGATTTCATTCTCAAGGCAGTCCTGAGAAGAGAGTGGTTGCGGGGGTTCTTGTTCCAGCATCTAGAAGGGTTCAGCAATCTGGAGAAGGGCTGTGTGTAACTTAAATAAGAGTCCAGAGACAAAGCATAATTTTGAAAGGCATTTGGGGGTCAGAGGAGCTTTGCTAAAAGGAATTAAGATCTCCTCAGCACTCCATGCTTTTTATTACCACAAATTGTCCTTAGGCGATATACACTTCAAAGGGTCAGTGTTTCATATACAGAGGCATTGTCAGAATGGGGAGAATTAGCCTATGGCTGTTCAGGTGTTTGACCAGTAGGAGGCAATAACATGTAAATTAAGATGCCCTGAGCTGTCTGGCAGCAAACAATCAATCCCTTTTCAGGTTTGGGGAAATGCCTTTAGCCATTCTCAACAGGTGGTAACATATGTGACTCAGCCCTTGTTGAGTCCCCAAGTTCCATCAACCTTTTGATGAAACTCTTGTAATTATGACATGCTGGAATTGGCTTCAGGTGGTATCCTGATTTTACAGATGGACACAGGGAGGCAAATAGAGATGGGGAATTTGTCACATTCACCATGAATTTAAACATAGTTTTTATGGCCCTTTCAAACTCCTTCCCCTATGGGAGCAGTTCTCACATTTGAATGGACATCAGAGTCACCTGGAGGGCTTATTAAGTACAGATTGCTGGGCCAACCCTCAGACTTTTCCATTCAGTAGATCCTTGGTGAGGCTGAGAATTTGCATTTCTAACCAGTGGCCCGGTGATGTTGACTTAGCTGGTCTTGGAACCACACTTTGAGAACCAGTGTCCTATTACATAGAATAGGTTCTCTAAACCCATGTCAATCATGTTCATAAAAAGTGAATATTTGTCCTGGCTGGTGTGGCTCAGTGGTTGTAACATTGGCCTGCACACTGAAGGGTCATGGGTTTCATTTCTGGTCAAGGGCACGTACCTGGGTTGCAGGTTTGATCCCAGCCCCAGTCGGTGCATGTGCAGGAAGCAACCAATTGATGTGTCTCTCTCAAACCAATGCATCTCTCTCTCTCTCTCTCTCTCTCTCTCTCCACTCCCCTCTCTCCCATCCTTCCCTCCTTTCCACTCTCTCTCTCTAAAAAAACCCCCCAAAACACCCCCCAAAACCCCATAAAACAATGGAAAAAATATTCTGAGTGAGCATTAACAAACAAACAAACGTGAGTATTTGGTGCCTGAGTGAAATCTTGAACAATCTGTGTCCTGTTGGGCTTTATGCTCTCAGGCGCAGTACCTATGCCCTTGGGAGGGAGAGGCTTTGCCTGGGGGCGCAAGGTTACAAGATAAACATGACTCCTCTCCAAGGAGTGCCCGTTCTTGATGGTAATAGTTGAACATGCTATTTTTATATTAAAACAAACATACAGCTGTGTGATGGAGGAGAATACAAATGTGCATGGATTTCTAAGATAAAACTCTGTATTTCAAAGGAAATTTGCCTGGATGGTAGACTGCTTTAGGCTACACTCCAAGTCTCAGAGGGTGCACGCTGACTCTCCTCTGGCAATAAGACGATTTAGTTAAGAAAAGAAAAAAGGTTAATTTACATCCATATTACATACCTTCTTGAGAGGAGAGTTTCTTTCTGGGTTGAGATTCTAGTCTCCTCCCTGACCTTATAGAGAGCATTCCTCAGGGGTTGGCCTTCACAACCAGGTACAGCAACCTTTTTCTGAGATAATATGGAAATTCCAGCATTAGGGATGACATTTCTGTTTAACACTGGATCCCCTAAACTTCAAATTAAAAAAAAGGAAATTGAAGGTATTTTAAGCCTGTTAATTTCATAGAATCTAAAGTCAGTTTTGAGGGATTTCTTTCTTCACTTTGGGTCCTGGAAAAACTTAGGATCTGTTGCATGGGTACACACACACACACACACACACACACACACACACACACTATTCCTAACTCAGATTCCCACTATCCTAGGATGTAGTGGCCATTTGATGTGAGCGGTTCCAGTCTTTTTATGGCAACACTAGAGGCCCAGTGCACAAAATTCGTGCACAGGGGGTAGAGGGGGGCTGGGTGGGGTGGTGGGGCGGTGTGTCCCTCAGCCCTGCCTGCATTCTCTCCAATCTGGGACCCCTCGAGGGACTCCCTGATCCCACTGGGCCTAAACTGGCAATCGGATATCCCTCTCACATCCAGGATTGCTGGCTCCCAACCACTCGCCTGCCTGCCAGCCTGATCACCCCCTAACCACTCCCCTGCCAGCCTGATCAACGCCTAATTGCTCCCCTGCTGGCCCGATTGCCCCCAACTGCCCTCCCTTGCCAGCATGGTCACCCCTAACTGCCCTCCCCTGCAGGCCTGGTCGCCCCTAACTTCCCTCTCTTGCCGACCTGGTCGCCCCCAATTACCCTCCCTTACCAACCTGGTCACTCCTAACTGCCCTCCCCTGCAGGCCTGGTCCCTCCCAACTGTCCTCCCCTGCTGGCCATCTTTTGTCCACATGGGGGCGGCCATCTTTGACCCCATGGGGGCAGCCATCTTGTGTGTTGGCATGATGGTCAATTTGCATATTACCTCTTTATTATATAGGATGAGCATGGGACCTGTCTTTTAGTCACCAATTTGTGTTCTAAGGGCAGTTTGCTCATCTCCTCCTAAAAGTTATCTCATTACTGTTGTTTTTTTTTTTATGGCCCACAAGCTAGGAATGATTTTGCTCTTTAAATGATGGGGGAAAATCAAAACAGGAAAATGTATCATGACACAGGAAAATGACAAGAAATTAATAAAATTCTGTTACAAAAAATGTAGTTCCCATAAAGTTTTATTGGAACTCAGCCATACTTAGTTTTTTATATTTTATGTTAGTCCATCACCCTTTGTCCCCCCATAACCTCTTCTACCTCCAGCCCCTGCCCATGCAATCACCACTCTGTTGTTCATGCCCATGAGTCCTTTTTTTTAAAAAAAAAAAATCTTTTTTTGTTCAATCCCTCCAGCTTCTCCAAGCCCCCCACCCTACTTATTTCATTTCTTACTGTCTTCAGAAGCTTCTGGCTGCTTTCAAAGCACGAGGGCAGAGATGAGTAATTGTGACAGAGACCTTGTAGCTCAAAAAGGCCCCAAAATGTTACTATTTGGCAGAAAAAGTTTGCAGATCCATGCTCGAGACCTTGTGGGAGGCAGAAGCATTCCTGCCTTTGGAAACTTGTACGACTTAGATCCAGAATCAGACCAGTTCCACCCACACCATAGGTTCTCTCATCTGTCCATTCTTCCCCCATGGAAAGCTTCGATAGCGAGTAGTTGTCTGAATGTCTGAGAATTCTCTGTAACGAAAACAATAATGTGTCCTTAAAATAAGGGTCCAGGCTCAGGATCCAAAGCTTCTAGGGATAAAGAAGGGAGAACTACCTCTTCTTCATTCCTGAGCCAGTGTGTTTCTATGCGTGCGTGTGTGTGTGTATCCTAAATTATTAACATGTCCACACAGTTTCTGGCCCTAGTTCTTAACGTCTTTGCAAGGAAAGGCTATGAGAAAATAGGAATGTATATGGGGTCTGCCTTTATACCATCGGTGCAAGAAAGTAAAGCTGGTAAAGAACTGTGTGCAGCTCCCTAGGTAATGATACTTGTAGTGGCATCTGCTTTTGACTTTTTCTCCCAAAAGAAATATTCTCCCTTCCTCCCTTACTCCCAAATACATATCTGTATCCTGCATTCTTCCCAGAAAGCAGAGCTTGAGTCAGGGCTTTGCATGCAGCTAGTTTGTTATGGAAGATGATCCGGGGAATGGGGAGTTGGAAGAGAAAGCAGGAATAGAGGAAAAGCTAAGTCAGGGGCACATTCCTTTTAGTTTCTCCTTTCTTAAAAACAAACAAACAAAAAGCTGGGAAATTCAAATTTATAATTCATAAAACAGAAAATTCCAGTTTAAAATGTATAATCGAATAGGATTTAGTACATTCAGAGTGATACAACCACAGTAATTTTTAGAACATTTCATTATCTCAAACAACAACAACAACGTTGTACTTATCAGCAGTTACTTCCTTTTTTCCTAAACCTCTCCCACATTCTGGTAATAGCCCACGTGCTTTATGTCTGTATGGATTTGCCTATCCTGGACATTTCATGTGAATGGAACCTCATGGAGCTGTCTTCTTTCACTTAGCAAGTGTTCAAAGTTCATGATGTTGAAACATATGTCAGTACTTTGTATCTTTTTATTTACCAATAACTTTCCTGTGCACCAACAAACCACATTTTACTTATCCCAGTCACTAGTTGGTAGATATTTGAATTATCTCTATTTTTTGGCTTTAATGAACAATGATGCTGGGAACATTCATGTAGCATACAGGCTTTTATGTAGACATATGTTTACAATTTTCTTGGGTATATTCCTGGCCATGGGCCTGCAGAATGATATGGTAAATCTATGTTTAATCTTTTAAGGAACTGCCAATGCTTTAAAAAGTGATTGCACCATTTTATATTCCAACTAGTAATTTCTCTCTATCTTTGACAATTATTATTACCTGTTTTTTTAGTTTAGCCATCACAGCGTGTGAAGTGGCACTACATTGGATTTTGATTTGCCTTTCCCTGATGGTTAAGATGTTGACGAACATCTTTTGCATGCTTATGAGTCATTTTTATATCTTTGGTGCAAGTGTCTATTCTGATAATTTGCCTGTCAAGTTAACTCCTCTCAACAGGGCAACTTGAAACTTTATGTCTGAGTAATATGGCTTCTCAGTTTTACCTTTGTTGAACTCTGGTTTCTGTAATTCCTCCTTTACAGTTATTATTCAACATGGAAGGACAAAGTGAAGCCCCAGAGAGCCCTCTAGGTTCCATATGGACTCTTGTCTGTTCCTCATCCTTCCTATATAATAAAAGGCTAATAAGCAAATCGACCAAACAACAGAATGACTGGTCTCTATGACGCACACTGACCAACAGGGGGCAGACGTTCAACACAGGAGCTGACCCCTGGTGGTCAGTGGGTTCCCACAGGGGGAGTGCCGCTCAGCCAGAAGCCAGGCTCACGGCTGGTGAGCGCAGAGGCAGTGGTGAGAACCTCTCCCACCTCTGAGACAGCGCTAAGGATGTCTGATTGTTGGTTTAGGTCCACTCCCCATGAGGAGTGGGCCTAAGCTGTCAGTTGGACATCCCCTGAGGGCTCCCGGACTGCAAGAGGGTGCAGGCAGGGCTGAGGGATCCCCCCCGTCCCCTGAATGCTTGAATTTTGTGCACCGGGCCTCCAGTTGTATAAGCAACCATCCCTCTTCATGACAGGATCAATTACCACTGCCAATATAATAACTCCTTTCCTTGATTGATGTTCTACAGTCATGAGGAGCCCCAGATGGTAAGGTGGTATTTGTAGGTTCAGATTCAGTGAAATTTAATATAGCAGAGCCTAAAGTTTTAGGCACAAAAAGAGAAAATTCCAAAAACTGGAATCTACATACAATGAGCCTTATCTAACTTATTTGTATCTCTTGGTTTTTTGGCCAATTGATTCTGTCTTTTAGAGACATAACACCATGTGCTTCAATACCAAACCCAAACTCATAGGATGTTGTCCTTGAGTGGACCTTATGTGAGACTTCAGTGCACCATTCCGTCACACCATTAGGCTGATTGCTTCTGAATGATGGGATCTACAGTAGGATCAGTGCATCAGGTGATCAAATGCCCATCATTGCACCTCAATTGCCATAAAATGATCCTTTAGTTATGGATGATTGGTCAGATGCGATCCTGGAAATTAGGTGTTGTCACAAGTCTTTGTTTGGTGGTGCTGACAGAGAGACTGTAGGTCAGAAAGGCAACCCCATATGTGAAGTAGGGATCAATTTCAGTAAGTAAAATTTCCAGGGAGAAGTCGTCTAGTAAATCCGTCTGCCAGAAAGTGGCTGGCTGGTCTCCTCAGGAGATAGTGTACTGAGGGTTCAGCATCAGACTCTGCTCTTGGCAGGCTGAGCTTTCAGTAGTGACATTGCTAAAAGGCCTCCCATGTTACCGCTGGGGCTGGGTGACCCGTACATAGCTTTCGTTCCTGCCACCACATCAACTCTATTCAGCGCCTTTGTGAAAGCTCTGGGAACAGTGGTTCCTCCTAGTGAGTTTTAATAGGAAACCCATATGAGCATGTTTATATCCTCTGCAATAGGTTCATTCATATGCCTCTTCTCCTGCGGCTCTTAGTCCTTCTAGGCAGCTGACCAATAAGATAAGCCATTCAGCAATGCCCAGAATTTGATGTTATTCTACACTTCAGGCAGGTGTAGAGTATATAAAGCAAATGACCATATGTCCAGCTCTCATTTTTTTCCCCACTGGGAGGATTTCTCTTCACTTTCCCTCAAGGCCGACTATGACCGTGGTTTCAGTGTGGTGGCATTTTCAGCCAGTCCCAGTATATAGAGCCAACCCATTAGGGAACGAGGCTGACTGTCTTTCTCCTTGGCAGTTGAGCAGAGGATCTGTGTCTCCCTGAGGCGATAAGAAACGAGGTGAGAGAAATGTATCAATACAACTCAGGGAGGAGCGCCAGGAGTCTGGGCCCCTCTTTATGTAGGCTGTGTATGCCTTCGAGACCTGCCTGTGCCTGATCCCGAACGAGCCATTTCCATCCTATGATGGATTGCTCCTGCAGCTGTCCAACCTTACGACTTGATGGATCTGATAATATCAGTTCATAACGGGCAATTCCCGACACATAATTACTTGGTGTCGTGTGGTGAGGATCTTAAGATGCTACTAGGGCTCCTTGGTACTCTAAGACCTGCTTTGCAAATCGTGGGTAGTTTACCCCTGCAAAAAGGCATGGCCTTATTCTAGAACCCAAGGGATACGCACTTGGCTCTGCTGTTAAGGCTTGTCAGGGGCCATAAACTGCATTCTTATGCAACATGCATACCCCCAGCACAGTTAAATCTGTTGGGTGATATGGACTGAATGCCAGGACAGCTTGCACTGTTTCCCAAAACTGCTGTAGAATCTTCTCGTGCTCTTAATGCCACTGAAAACTGACACCTTTCGGAATCACCAATAAATGGCTCAGAGCAATATTCCCCAGGGCGGTATAATCTGCCTCTAAAATTCAGAGAGACCCACCAAACGCTGTACATGTATTTTTTAGAGCGATGGGGTACAAGGTGTGACAATTTGTCCTTTACTTAAGAGAGGCTATCCTGACATGCCACGGACGGCTAGACATCTGCTCTGCTCCTGGGAATGTAGTGTGGTCTATTAGCCATTGTCACAGACCTTTGCAGGTCAGGACACCCTGATTGCCTCTTTGGCTTTGCGTTCCCTCACAGTAATTTCATCCATCTTGCCTCTGTCTGTTAAGTAATACCACATGGCCTCTGAGATTGTGCAAACCCATTGTACTTATTGAAGCTATAAATCCCAGCTCTGTGTCAGCATCTCCTACTGTTAACTCTATCTTGCAGAGTGTAGCATTAGGGAGCTGCTGTATCTTTCACACATGTAGTGTCCAAGCCACCAGACGACACTATCCCTTGAACTTATCTTTATGTCCAATCTTGGGGTGTTACAGCTTTTTGGAATCTTCTAGTTAAATCTTTTACCGAAACCCCTTTAAGCCATTGGGAACTAAGTATTAGAGATGGTAGCTGCATCTCCCCTCCCCAGTATGCCATATGGTGGTTACTTTGTATCCTAAACAAAAATGCTTTTTTGGGGGGACCTCCTGCTTTCAGAAATCTCCAGAATAGAAGCTCGTCAAACCATCTATTCTCAGAATTACCTGTAATTTCAAGAGGACTCATTTCAAATACCTGTTGGCCCTTGGGGCTAAATCCAAGAGGGAAAGAACAACAACGATGCCTTGCTGGCTTTTGTTCTCTATTATTTTTCTGAAATTCTGTCTTCTTCCCCAGCTCAGAGCTTACTTAACTCTCATGTGGTGTGTGTGTGTGTGTGTGTGTGTGGTGTGCATGGAGGTGTGATACTTATTACTAATGCTCGCTAATACCTAGTTCTCTTTTCCTTCTGGAAAATGTGAGAAACACAACTTTCTAGCCTCCATGCAATTTGTCAGCTGTTTGACTAGTTCTCACCAATGGCCTGTGGTCAGATATGATATATGTTACTTAAAAAAAAAAAAATCCTCATCTGAAGATATTTTTGTCTTTTGATTTTTGTTTTTTGTTGATTTTTTTAGAAAGAGTGGAAGGGAGGGGTGGTGGCGGTGATTAGGGGAGAGAAAGAAACATAGGTGTGAGAGAGACACATTTGATCCTGTTGCCTCCCGCACATGCACTGACTGGAACAGCGGATGGAGCCTGCAACCAAGGTACGTACCCTTGACCAGGAATCTAACCCACAACCCTTCAGACAGTGGACCAATGTTCTAACTACTGCGAAAAACTGACTAGAACTGTACGTTACATTTGAAGAAAGGCGGTTGTATTGTTAGTCTGCTCAGGCTGCCATCACAAAACACCACAGACTGGGTGGCTTAAACATAGACATCTACTTTTTCATGGTTGTGGTAAGAAGTGCTGGAAAATTTGGTTTCTGGTGAGAATTCTCCTCCTGGCTTGTAGACTGCTCCCTGCATGCTGTGTCCTCGCCTGGCCTGGCCTGCATGTGTACATGACAAGGGAGAGACAGAGTACAAGCTCTGGTATCCCTACTTCTTATACTGGCACTTACACATAGGACCCTCTCCTTTGACCTCATCTAATACCAATTACCTTCATAAAAGTCCTGTTTGCAAATACAGTTCCACTGACAGTTAGGGCTTCAGCATAGGAATTTTGGGGAGACACAATGCAGTCCATAATAGCAGTAAAAATCCCTTCTCCAATGCCATTCTCCATCTTTCTCATTCCCTGCGTTGGCAACCCCAGAAGACTGCGTTCCTTCGGGTAAAAAGATGGAAGTAAGCTGAGCCCCGAGTCAACATTGAGAAGGGTGCTACGTTGGAGAGCCAATGGGACCACAGGGAACTTTGATTAAGAAACAATATGTATTAAGTTATGGAGATATGCAATCTGGGTCATTACTGTAGCACAACCCTCCTGACGAATTCATGGGTAATATAGTTCCTGGCATGAATATGCTCCGTGTCTTTTTAAAAATATATATTTTATTGATTTTTTACAGAGAGGAAGGAGAGGGTTAGAGAGTTAGAAATATCGATGAGAAACATCGATCAGCTTCCTCCTGCACACTCCCGATTGGGGATGTGCCCGCAACCAAGGTACATGCCCTTGACCGGAATCGAACCTGGGACCCTTCAGGCCACAGGCCGATGCTCTATCCACTGGGCCAAACCAGTTAGGGTGCTCCATGTCTTTTTGTCTCATGACTAGCACAAGGTCCTTTAACTCTAGGAAACTTTATTTACATATTTCTGTAGAGATGTGGTCATAGGGGAACAAGACACATCTTTTGAATTAATTTAAAAAATAAGTATATGTTTTGCATACTGCTTTCCCCAGGTCATCATATGATTTCCCAAAGATCATTTTATTGGCTCTACAATATTTCAGTCCAAAGCCTGAGATACTCTGATTTTGAAGAAATTCTTTGCATATAGGTTATTATTTTACTTACAATTGTATAACTTACTTATAGTTTTATTTACATGGAAGAAAACAATGCCTCTTCTGGGGTGAATTATCAACGTTTAAAAATACACCTTTACTTTTAATTTAAAATTAATATGATGTTCAGATTCAATAAGCAATTGTCTTTAATGTCTCAAAACCTATTTTTTATGCTCTTGCTTTGGCTCTCAGATAGCTTTATTTATGTGTGCTACTCTCTAAGGTACACCGAGCTTTCTCATCGAATGAATCACCTTGAATAAATAACAAAACGTTCCTGCCCTAAGGAGCTGGGAGCCTGCAGGCGAGTCGCCTAATCCGGGATGCAGATGAGGATAAAGAACAAGCACTGGGCGTGGGTTGGGGTTGTTGTTTCTGGAAAGGTCAGCCGCAGAGGTGTGTTTTTAGCCCAGTGACACACAATTGATGCAATGGCACAATGATTTATCAGGTAAAATGAGACATTTACCAATAAAACAGGCCATTAGGAAGTCACCAGTGAGTCATTACAGAAGGCATTTCTGTTTTAAGGATGGCCTCAACCTTGCAGCATGGAGTGACAAAGAAAAGGCTTACCCTCCAGGAGATCTCGGTATGGCTATGCTATTTTTTACTGCGTTTACGTGCTACCTGAGCAGCACATAGGAGGACAGAGACGAATACAACCAGCTTTACATTGCCACAAGTGACCATACCATCTCCAGTTATAGCCCTCCATGAGATCTCTGAAATTGTATTTATGGACTAGGAATTTATTAAAAGCTTAAGGCTCTTCTGAGAAATTAACGGGGAGGTTCTTTCATAGTCTTCCCAGGGCCAAAGGAGACTGCGTTTATGCTCGGTGTGAGATCAGGATGGTGTGGGCTGATGGGGGAGACGAGGTGCAGTTCAGGACTGTGATTCAGCTCCATGAGTAATGAAGTGACAGGCTGGAAGGCAACTTCATTATCTGTGGTGCAATGAGTCCATCCATCTACGGAAAGTGAAAATACAGAGAGAAGGCAGGAGGTGTATAATAGGAAAGGAAGGGGCATGTGCTCCCTAAGTGGGTGGTCTTGGGAGTTAGAGAAATTTAAGTTTGGAGCCTGATCTGGTTGAGAGATTTGGAATGGGTTACTTCTCTGAGCCTCAATTTTTCACTTCAGTGAAATGGGCATAAGAATAGTGCCTTTAAAAGTCCAGCAGTGTGGCTCAGTGGTTGAGCATTGACATATGAACCAGGAGGTCATGTGTTGATTCCTAATCTGGGTACATGCCCAGATTACAGACTCAATCCCCAGTGTGGGGCATGCAGGAGGCAGCCGAGCAGTGATTCTCTCCCGTCATTGATGTTTCTATCTCTTGCTCCCTCTTTCTTCCTCTCTGCAATCAATAAAAATATATTTAAAAAAAAGAATAGCGCCTTACATTAAAACTGTTGTACCTATGAAGGAGAAGACTCGTTGGTAAGACCATTGTGTAAGTGGGGTCCTTAGTGGCAGGCAGCAAAAATTATTTGTGGCTATTTTAAGCAGAAAAGGAACTTAGGACATTTAGTAGCTCACTGAATTGCCTGGAAGGATGGAAAACCAGGTTGGCAAGATAGGCAGAAGTACATAGAAGCTAGATATCCCAAATCAGAGCTTGCCACTGAGTCAGTGCGCCGAGGGTAGCGTGGCTGTCCCTATTGAGTGTCAGTGCTCCATCCTGAACCAGCACCACAATTGGCCCTGGGTGCTGCCCGTGACCCACTCTGGACTCGAATCCTTTGACATGTGAGTTTGTTTGAGAAAATATAGGCCACCTGCTGTTTCCCTAGTCACAACGAAAGCTGGGGAAGTAAATCTTTACCAGCTTCAATATTTGGAGCATGTTCTGTTTCCCACTACGATTTGTAAGTGAGGAATTCTCCGAAGGTAGGAAGGGAAGTCAAGAAAATGGCCAGCCAAAAAGGCATGTTAGAGATAATGGGAGGTCGTGTTTTCATCTTTGCTCACTTTCTTGTGCCTAAAAGCAAGTTAATTTCGTATCATTTCTCATTTGTGGAAGGATGTTTGCAAGGCTGCCATTGCCTTCTGGAAGTATCAAAAGAAAGCCCCGTGTGCCCGTGTTTCCTTATTTCTTCCCAAACCAGGCAAAATGTGCACTTACACAAGCACCTCAATGCAAAACAGGGCTCTGTACCAAAAACTAATCAGCAATCCCAGGATTCTTTTGTTCTTTTTTTTTTTTTTTGAATAATTGCTTTCCCTATTTCTTTCTTACCAATTCAACCAACATACTTTATCTCAAGGAAATTACACTTGCTCACGTAGGTGTGTGAGTAAGCAGAATGGAAGTTTGTCTCAGCTAGAATTAGATGGATATTGCAATTAACTTGGGAAAAGAACATTTCCCTAAATTCACCCAGGAATCCTCTACAGATCAAAACAAAGATCACTGGAAAGATGGTTCTCTTGCCTAAATACATCTTGTATTTTTTGAGCATGAAACGACCTCTTATTATGCGGTAAAATGCTCTTTTTGGCACTGAGGGGAAGCACATATGTTTTGATTTTCATCACAATCCAGAGAAAAGATAAGCTGAGTTTTTTTTGGTCCAACTGAAGGGGATTATGAGCTTTTGAAGTGTGTGTGATAAAGACTGACAAGGAAGTATCATGGCTGTTTTTGCAGCTCAAGGGTATTAAAGCTAGAGCCTTCATTGAGAATAGCAAATAGCTTTCTTTCCTGACCATGTTCTGCCAGGCTCTCTTTGGTGCCCTGCCCTTTCTTTGGCTTTCTGTGCACATCCCATGATGCATTCTGCCCCAGCATCTATCTATTTTGACTTCACTTGATTGCTTGCCTAATGGTTGGTAACTGCTTTGTGGGCAAAGACTGTTTTTCCCCTGGGCGACTCTTAGCTCTACTACCTCTAGTTAAATCAGATACCAGAAGAGACACATGCCTTGAACATGGAGAGCTCAGTCAGTAGTAACATGAAATTAAAGTAGTTATTTATTTTTTATTCAGAGTAAATATCAGGCAAGGAGGAGGTTTGGAGTGTGTATGATGAGCCTTGTAGTGTGTGAGGTGTTGGTGCGAGATATGACATGGAACAGACATGATACTCTCTCCTGGAGTCCAGGAGAATGTGCTTCGAGGGACAGATCATATCAATTCATATGTGGTTCAAAGGGGAAAGAAGTTTCAAAATGTATTTCTGGCTAGATGATTGTGAATATTCAAATTTAGCCATGCTATTACTGTGTTGTAATAGGGATCCTGCTGATAACATTAGATTTTAAAACATTTCTAGAGATTTTATTTAAAATCTTGTCTGGTTAGTGGACAGTGATGGCTACTTCTCGCCACTTCTCTCAACAATATATATCCATACATACCACATGACACATATGAAATTAAAGAGATGGAGGAAAACCACATCCTGCAATATGTTAGGATAAACAGGGATAACACAAAAAGGTGAAAATGTCACAAACGGAGAACATAAATATTATGGGTTTTCCTGAGGAATAATTGAGGACCATTGAAATAGAAGCAACAACTGAAGATGTAATGAAAGGAAACAGCCTGGATTTGGAAAACGGTTTGAATAGACTGGTGGGTGTGGAGGTGGGAGTGGAATGTAAAGACCATTTCCTGGCAATATTTTAAAAAATAAAAAAAATTCTCTAATACGTATGAAAAAAATCCCACTGCTTACATGAAGGAAAACAAATTGAGTATCATCAGACTTTGGTGGAATGTACTCTAAATCAATGAGACTGTCCACCAATGGTGAAGTGAAGCAATTATAATCTAAGAATTTTATGTTCAGCCAGCTTATTTTTCATGATAAAGCTAGTAGAAGCTTTGTATTATCAAATTAGAAATAATGGACTGAAAGGTCCCAGGTTCGATTCCGGTCAAGGGCACGTACCTTGGTTGCGGGCACATCCCCAGTAGGAGGTGTGCAGGAGGCAGCTGATCAATGTTTCTCTCTCATCGATGTTTCTAACTCTCTATCCCTCTCTCTTCCTCTCTGTAAAAAATCAATAAAATATATATTAAAAAAAAAAAAAAAGAAATAATGCAGAAATTTACTACCCACATACATAGCCGTTCTTAGAAAAATATTTAAAATAGTATTCTCCCTAACTGAAAGACAAATGAAAATTAAATCCTTAAAATATAATATTTAAAGGTGGTGTTTTTGCTAGAAAATGTCTATTTTTAACATGGGCATAATTTGATATAAGGGAAAAGATTAATATGTAAATTTTACTTCAGCATTATTTATAATGTTATAGGTTGGCAAAAATTTAAATGTTCAACATTAGGAAAATATCTATATGGTGAAATATAATGTCACTTAAATTAGAAATTATCTAGCTTGATATAGAAAAATGCGATACAGTTTTAAGTAAAAAAAGGACAGAAATTGTATATGTGTGTGTGTGTGTGTGTGTGCCCACGCACGTGTGCATAGTAAGTTATGTAAAGGAAAAAGCTAGAAATAGATAAAAATCTTAGTGATATTTGCCTCTGAGTTGTTAAGGAATGGGTATATATATTTTTTGCTTTCTTATGTAATTTTCTTCAGGAATGTCTACAAATAAAAGATACCATTTTTAATAATTATAAATAAATGCAAAAATATGAAAATGTAACTTTTTAAAAGAAAAATACTTAAAATATTTTTTAAAATATGCAAGAATTGCACAGCCAGGGTAGCCCAGCTGATTGATTGTCATCCTGTGCACCAAAAGGTTGTGGGTTTGATTCCTGTTGAGGGCACATGGCCCAGTTGTGGGTTCTATCCCTGGTCAGGGCACTGCAAAAAGCTGCCAAATGATGTTTCTCTCTCACCTCTCTCTCTCTCTCTCTCCCTCCCCCCCCCCCCCGCCCCCCCTAACATGTCCTCAGGTGAGGATTTAAAAAACACACAAAAAGATGAAAGAATTGTGTCACAGATTAAAAATTTTATAAGGATTTTAGTCTTTTAAAAAGACTCTCCCTAGCCTCATCTCATCCTCCTCCTAAATCATAATGTAATTATATTCATATCAAATGAAGGCAGAATTAGCATTCTTAAAATACAGTGTAATGCTAACAAGTAATGTCAATAAGACAGACTTTTTATTTTACATCAGAGTTTTTGGCCAAACTGGAAAGTAAATAAATGTTACTAAGAATGTACTATTATATTTTGATAGTATATAATAAAAATATAAATAATATTAAAACACATATAAAATTAGTACATATCTATATTATATTCTATATTATTATTCCAGGAAATGAAAGACTATGTTCAGAAAATACCCAGGTAGTTCTAACAGTTTCTCATACTAAGCCCAGATAAATTACACTCCAGAAGGGACAAACTTGAAGAGGAGATAACAGGAAGTAAGCAGAAGCCTTGAGAAAAACATACTTTGCAATTGGCCAAAAATAAACAACAACAACAAAAAAACCAGAAAAAAGAAAGGAGAGAATAATGGATTATGGATATGACAAATTGGTAAATTTGACACCAATTTTTGGGTTAAAACCAGCAAATTAAAAAATGATTTGCGACTTCATAGAAAAGGAGCAACCACTGATTTCAGAATGTGTCCCAAAGAATAGGCACAGGAGTTACTCCTTGATTTATAGTTTATATTTTACCAGACTTCTAAAGTTTTAAAAAAATCAAAGTCTTTATTAATTTGAGCAAGACATTTGACAATTTTTACTGATATTCTGCTGATGAACTGGACAGCTGAGAGTGGGTCATGAGAATGTACTGTGGGAGTGGTTTGGAAATGCCCAGCCTCCCAGCTCCTCATTAGCCCCTGCCCCTTCCACAAAGCCGGTTAATAACTTGAATATGAACTTAAAAGGTATGTAAATGCCTGAAATCCGAGGATCACATCATAAATATGGAATTCAATATGATTTAGGTCCGTCGAAACAAGCAACCACAACCAAGACAATCCCATTTATCATGATTGAACTCACATTCAATTGTTCAGGTTAGAAAACAAAGTAGGACAGAAGTGGGTAGAACTATCTGGACTGCTGTTAACACGAGCAGATTTTTGTACGAATGAAATCTCCTGCAAGCATACAGAATGATGCAGCTATTACATTAAACATTCCTATTTCTTATTGGGCAGCATTAACAGCAGGTTATTGTCAAGTCCAAGGGCACTAATGATCCTGTCCTAAACTATACTTCTCAGTTCACAGGAGAGTATGGTATTTAGTAGATGCTTCATTGCTTAGCCCAGAGGAGAATGATCAGGGAATTTCCATGAAATTAAAACAAAACAAAACCTGTCTGATGATTTTGTGTATGTTTGGTTTACAGGAGGAAGCTTTTAGGCCACCCTGATAATAATGTGTTGTTGTTGTTTTTTAACTTAAAGGGCTAGGTTGAAGAGCATAGATTAATTCTGCATTGCTTTAGCAGGTGGTAGAAACTGTTATGAGGATTAGGAACACAATTCAGCGGGAAGAACTTTTAACTATTCGAGCTGTGTGAAACTGGAGTGGAAAATCCTAGGAGGCAATGAGTTCCTGTGACTATTAGTATTCCGATGCGTGACTGACAGCTCTCCAGGTAGGGACTTTTACATGGAAGGAAAGGTGAATGGTATTCTAAGTCTTCTAACTCAAAGGTGGTCTGAGCTTGTAGATTCTGTTTGTGTTGACTTTTTAACTTCAAAGGCTAACCTTCAATATCTTAAAATCATCCTCGTATTACAAGATGCCTCAGTGAAAAGAGTAGACGGAATCTATTGAGAGGAGATGAAATGCATTTAGCTCTCTGTTCTTTGATAGTTCTCAGCTGAGGGTGACATTAACCATGGCATGTGTGTGTGTCAAGTTCTATCTCTATGTGTCACTTTGTGCTATCATTCCTCAAAATATTTTAGTCTTTCTTTTAATTCCCCTCAGAATTAGCTTTAGCAATGAATAAACACTTTCAGTCATTGCATTTTATTGTGCTTTTAAATACCTGTAATGAGAAATCTGTATTAGAATTGAATTCTAATTCTAGGTGGCACACGGATTGTTAATGCAGGCTTTAGGCAAATTTACATTGAGCATGTAGGCAAGTTTACATTGAGCGCTAATATAATTATGGCCATATTCACTGAAAATTTAACCTCTGTGGGATAGACTAATGGTCACTTTATAGGTTTTATCTCATTTAATCCTCAGGAAAATCCTGACAGATAACACTCCCATTTTCTGGGCAGGGAGACAAAGGTTTAGAGAGTTTAAGTTATTTGTCCTGGTGACTCAGAGCAAAGGCTTTTTACCACTGTCCCTCATATCTCATTAGAGGAATGAGATTTATTTTGAATACCTAAGAATCCGCAGTTTCATTTCACTCTCAAACTCCAACCACCCAGGAGCAGACACTTCAGGAATTTCCTTTTCGTACTTACTTTTTTTTTTTTTTTAACCAGCTACACATGACAAAAAAAATTCAGACATTTTTTGGGGGGGGGCCTAATCATTCCTTCTACCCAGCCTACTTACCAATTTTAGTTCTAAACATTTAAGACTGCTTTCAAACCTTAAATTTTTAAGGATTTGTACTTTAGTGAGTCTCAGCTATGTCATATTCCTCCCAGTAGCCCCAAATGCCTCCAAGCCTCACATAAGACCATCAATCAATTAGGACCATTCATTGGAGTCCACAATGGGGAGAGTCCTGACCTAGTTCCCATGGAGAGTAACCGAAGAAAGCGAAGACTGTCAGCCTACTGAAACACAAAGGATGTAAGGACATAATTAGAGGGAAATGCATGGAGCGGGGACCAATGAAACCGTAGGGGGTCAACCAGCTAATCGGTTGTATTTCTGTGGGACGTTGACTGCCATGATTGAGTATTATTAAAAGTTTCTCATGCAGATATTATAAAAGGCATTGTGCAGTCAGAGCAGATCCCCTACCTTTGTATGCGTCCCAGCCATATAGGTTGGGCCATTGATTGCAATGTCAAGGAATCCATAGGATGTTCATCACCTGTGGTTGATTGCCTCTCTCTTGTTCATGGCGCAGGCTCCAGGAGGCAGTGAGGTGGAATGTGCTAATTCCACCAAGAATCTAAATACACAGCCAGGCTTATTGAGATCAGGCTCTGACATATCTGTAGCAATTTTCTTCCCTCTTTGCGTTTGAACGGAGTGAATTTGCTTTCCTGGTGGATAAATCCTTTGAGACCCACTCTCATTGGAATCCCTATTGCAAAAGGCCCAGAGATGGTATCTGAATCATTAGTTCTTTACTGATTTTGGACCAAAGGAAAAGGACTTGAGACAATGAAAACCGCTTTTAGTCTTTCTCTCCCTTTCTTTCTCCCTCTCCTTTCTCCCTCCCTCTCTTCCTCCCTTACTGTCTCCCTTAAGTATATGTTCACTCAATTTCACAGTCGAAAGAGTTTGGTGTGAATAATTAGCTCCTAAAAATCACAGAATGGGAAAAATCCTTTCTAATCTATATCTATATATCTATATATCTATATATCTATATATCTATATCTATATATCTATATCTATATCTATATCTATATCTATAACTATCTATCTATCTATCTATCTATCTATCTATCTATCTATCTATCTATGGAGACCAATCGTAAAGAAATGATTTTGGTGCGTGGGTGCTCCAAATTTTAGTGGAAACATCTTTATCTAAGTCTCATGCTTATTCGGAGACATGATTACAATGTGTTTTCATTCTGATTGGATATAGGGCTTGGCAGAAATCACTCTTCAGCTCAGACATGGATGGCGACGGAGTCTCGTTACGTTAATTTTATTTACAGAGCAGCCTGGTTTCCTGTGCTGTGAGCTTATTCAGCTGCCTTGGCTTCGGTGGGTTTGCCACACGGCATATTTTTATTTCCTAACCATTCGGGCCTGGAAGGATGTCTGGCCTCATTTCACTTTCAGAACTCTGATGAAAGCCACAGACGTTGCCAGGGATCCGGAGCAGGCGACTTGTGGGGCCCGACCTTATACCATGTGAGTGGCCACTGGAGGGTGAGTTCTAATCGGGAAGGAGCCCACCATCTCCAGAGGCTTTCAGCTTTGCAGACGAAGGGAATGTTACCACTGAATGTGACATTGACCTTCCTGTGACACATCTCCAAGGCAGGGCTTGTAGCCACTAAGGTCCTAGGTCCGCTACCCTCTTCTTTGTATGGGGAGATGTGGGGTCTTATTATACCTCCTCACTATCTTCCAGGATGCTCTGGGTTAGTACTTATGACAGAGGCTGTGAGGAAAACAGAAAAAGAGTGGATTTGACGTTGAGGTTGCTACTGTTTTTTCTCCACTTTTCATTCAAGTCCTAAAGTTCTTACACATTACAAGGTACCTACACATGCGTTCTCTCATATAAGCATCACCAGCCACATATGCGTGAAGGCGATGGAGACAGTGATGACGTGCGCATTTCCTAAAGGAGGTTCCGAGGGACCAAGGGACTCAGACAAGTCCCACAGCTCCAAAGTGCTGGAGCTGGAATTTATTTCTAAAATATGTTTTATTAATTTTTAGAGAGAAAGGAAGAAAGAGGGATAGAGAGATAGAAACACTGATGAGAGAGAAACATCATCAATTGCCTGCCTCCTGCACACCCCCTACTAGGGATGGAGCCTGAAACCTGGGTGTGTGCCTTGACTGGGAATTGATCAACTCTGGTTCAAGGGTCAACTCCCAACCACTGAGCCACGCTGGCCAGTCTGGAGCTGGAATTTAAACCTAAGTCTCTTAACAAGGAATGGTTCTAATCAAAATTAATATCTTAATTATTATATAGATCTTTAGGAATTATTTAATTTGTCATAAGCATTGTGTCACATTTGGAAAACAATTGTAGGTTGGACTTTACTCAGATCACAAGAAGATACTGATTGATTGCTGAGAAATCATATCATAACTAAATTTAATTTTACATTCAGCCATGAACATTAGGCATCCTTTCCACATATTTGCAGCAGACGAAATTGTATGTCATGTTGGGTGTGGCTGCATTGAAAAGGACTGAGGTTTCCTGACGTAGAATGCTGGGGCTGACAAAGACCTTCAAATAACTCTGTTTTTATGATTCGGGGTTAACTGGTCCTAAAAGTTGATATATTTGCACTTTGGGACTGTGAAAAGGCATGAAGTATTACTAGAGTTCATCCCAAACTAACTCAGACCAAGAGCTCCTGTTGACCAAGCTCAGGCTGTCTCTGGGCACTGTTGTAAGTGCTTTGCTTATGTAATTTTGTAATGTACTAGTCCCTATCAGGCAGCAGGTTAGGTACCATTAGCCGGAGGAAGACAGGAAGGCTCAGAGAGTAAGCCCTTATTAAACAAAGAAGTAACAGGGGTTGGAATACTGGCCTAACTCAAAAGCTCAAACTTGTATCTAAATCTCCAATAGCCGCTACTCCAGGCTTCTAGCAAGATCTGCTGCTACAAGCTGCCTCCCTCTGTCCTCTTATCCCAGGGCTTTCTCAAACACTAAAATAACATGGAAGTACTGAATGGGAAGTCCCTCCTCTCATTTCTCCTCCTTCTCCCCAGGTAACAAAACTCAGGCTCCAATTGGAATTGAATAGTCAGACTTTTGTATTTGTTTTAGCTCAGGTTTTGTGAAATAGGAACTTTAAACAATTATCCCTATCTTTCATATCAGAAAAAAAAAAAAAAGAAAATTGGAGAGAAAAAAAAAAAGAAAGAATAGCAAGCATTTGCTTCAGTGGGTACAAATTTAAAGGCTAAGATGTTTCTCTTATCCTGAAAGATCTGAATAATTGCCTCAATTTTCCACTTCTCTTTTCATGTGGAGACATGGCCTCATTTTTTGAGAGCTTTTTCTACCAATAAGGTTCCAATGTATTTGAAATTTTCAATTGTCTCAAGTAGAATGTAATAAGATGTTTTTCTTTGCAGCCCCTTCTAAACGTATTGTAAAAGAAGCATTAAAATACGAATACTTGACTTGGCCGTGTTTGCAAATATTCACATCCCTTCAATGGCAGGAGCATTGTGGGATGACATAATCTGTGCAAATTAGGACCACAATGAATCGCTAACACTAAGCATGTATAAATGCCCATCTGCTGTCTCCTTCCCACCTCTTAAAAAATTAAGCTGGATTTTTGCACTGAGCTCTTCTCAACTGCTATTTTAAAAATGCAATTATCCTGATTTTTCTTACTAAAAATCATTTTCATTTTTCTCGATTTTTAAACTTGACAAATTAAAACAGGATCTTTTAGAATTGATTTCTTCCACAGCTGAGATTGTTTTCTGTAACATTTTGTACAAAAACAATTTCCATAGTGGAATCATCAACCAGAAAATCAGGACTGATAGGGAGAAAGCTCCAGCCAGATGGGGACCACAGTTGGGTGGCAAAGTGTTTGGAATATAAAGGAGAAATAGTCTGTAAATTTCATAATGGTGAAATTGGATGAGCGGTACGAATTTATGATCTCAACCTGGTGATTGAGCCAAAGGCAACTCTTGGCGCTTGAGTCCTAGTACATCTTTCTTGTTCTACTAGATTTCCTGACTTCAGGGAACCCAGCTGGTGGAGGGGAAAAGTGATTGTAATGTCACGCTTCAAATCTGCAACTAAGTTCACCTAACTTCTCATTCTATATTAATTTAACTCAGCAGGTCAAATCCTTAGAACTTTGTGTTTATATGAAATAATGTAAGACTCTATGACTACATATTGTTTACATGCATAATATATTGAAAAACTTCATCTATATTCAATGCCCACAGATTTTAGCTGATGGAACGCCCACATACAGTCAAGAGAATAAGCCTATTTTTAGGGGTACGTGATGAACTTGGAAGAATTAGCAGAAAGTAGTCCTGTGTCTTGTTCTCCTTATTGTTCAAACTGTCATAAGCAAGATTGGGACTTGTAAGGGAAAGAGAGCAGAAGAGTTTGGGTCCTGTCCAAACTGGGTTTATCTTGCTCTTTCATTTCTTTGGCATTTGTTGGCATGCATTCATCCATTCATTCATTCATTCAAAAATTTGACAATTGAGTGCCTATTTTTCTATCAGGCATGGTGCTAATTGCTGGGGATAAAACAGTGAATAAGTGAAATGGTTCCATTCTCCATGGAGTTAAATGGAAGATATAGATAAATTAATGGGCAGTTGCCATAAAGTGTCCCATGCCAATGACAAAATTTATATAGTGATGAGAAGCTCATAGCAAAAGCATCCAATCTAGTCAGTAGGGTGCAGGCTGGGCTTCCCTGAGCAAGTGATACTGGTTCTGAAACCTGTAAAGTTGGTCAGGCAAAGGAAGACATGTTTTTGAAGGTGGGATATTGTCTCCCCTTAGATATTTATCTAAAATGTCAGGGGTGGGGAATAGAAGAATGCTCCAGAAGAATTGTTCTCTGTTAAGGATCATCTTATCTCTACCAGAAGATAAACTGCCACCTCAGGGTATTCATTTTTATGTAGCTATGAATATTGAGATATATCAGTTGAATCCACATAGTCTCACTGCTAAGTTTACAGCTATGTTTAATTGTAGCTATTTCTACTTGGGGATATTCAATTAATCCGTCTTTGTCTGGATTGACTGTAAAAGTCAAATTTACAGTTGTGTTGACAAGGGTTGTTGTCATCCTGACCTGGTCTTATGTTCAGGACAGTAAGAATTTATTGATTCTAGTCTCTATGGTCATCATAAAATCAATGGAAAATCAGGGAACCTAAAAGTTTAATGGAACTCCTAGAGAAGAATTTAAAAGTTTTCTTATACTTGTCATTGGTTGACAATTTAAAATATATATTTTAAAGTGTTTAGGCTCAGTCTAGATGGAAGAAAATTTTGAAAATGTCTACTCTTTTTTTTTGTCTTTTGCCTACATTAAAAGAAATAGAAAAATATGATACTGTAGTAAAGAAACCAGCATGAAGAGCAGATTCCCTGTGTTTTTGAATTTATAATTTTGTATCACCTACAAAATTGTGTGAATTCCTGTTTTCCATTTATATTCACTTGTTCAGGTTTCCATGACACCAGGTGAGGGGCTCCATTCAGTAAATTTAAATGTTCTGCCCAAACAAGCTGAATGACTCACAGCACTTTTCCTTTTTTTAAAAAATTAAATACCACATCAGCCTTTAAGCCACACAAAATGATAAATACACTAACTACTGATGGGAATTATTTAATGTGATCAAAATCACTTAGTCTTCCCATAGCAAAATCCTAGAAATATTGATGGATATGTTGTAAATAGTGGCATATTTTAAAACGAGGGCTAAATTTTAACCTGCTATTTTAGTGAGTTCACTAAAATGCTAATATTTGATTTTATTTTAATAAACTTGTATTAAACTCCCACTATGCACAATGCTCTTGGCCTTTCAGTGTAAATGTTTTGCTCTTCTGGGTCAGATTAGAGCTTTAAAGATCTAGGTATGAGCACTTGTTTATTCAATGTGACATTGGCATTCTTCTATCAGAATTTTTTTTTCTTATAACATTCCTCCCAGTTTTATTGCATTTTACAAAAGGGTACAAAGTCATCACAGAAAATTAGAAAAATTGATTCTGTATATTCCCATTGTCTAGTTAGAACTATTATAATTTGCTCTTTTGCTCTCTTTTAACCCATATAGTTTCTCTCTAAATTGAGATTCTAATATATTTATTATATCTGTTATTAACTAATCTTCTTATTTCAACCAACTGAGCCCCACTGGCCTGGTGACCATCTTTAAATTTTAAAAAATGGAGTTTAAATCAAAAATGAAAAAAAAGATATTGATTTCTCTCTTGTAAGTTGGTAAGTTGAGAAAGCTTTTCTATCTTCTCTTCCTGGAGGGCAATATGGGGGAGGACAAGCTCCAGGTTTTGTTTGGAATTATCCATGACTATCATTGTAGATTTTACTATTTATGTATATTATTTCATAAATCATTTTGATATTTGCATAATGTTTCTTTGCCATATTTAAAATAATATCTTCACCTGGGATGGGACTCACTTTCATTAATTTCTCAGGTGTGATTTTATTCTTCTATTTTTTCCTTCATCTAGTCTTATTTGTACTAAATTTTTAATTACTTAAATTGTCTGCCTTGTATATAACATCCTTGCCTGATTTCCAAGGCTAGCATAATATTTTTCTGGATCTTTATTTTCAGTTCTTCATTTCAGTGGGAACTGGAGATGGAGGAGGCTTAAAAATATGGATTTAATTTACTATATTGATCTAGACTTTGGAAACATGACTTTGCAGTATTTTCTGATGTGGGGATAAATCTTCGTTTATTTAAACATTTTGTGACATTTAGTTTGTTTCTAAATTTTGCTCTACTTAATAATGCTATGACAAACTTTTTGTATCTATAATTTTATCCGTAGAGCTCAGAAGTTTTCTCTGTCTTGTATTTATTTTCTCATAACTCTGAGAAACTCAATAATACACTATTTCAAAATAGCTTTTAAAGTGACATAGGAAACAGAAGATAAAGAGAGAGAGAATGGTGGTTAGTTATAGATTAGAAAACTAGTCTACTGAAAGTACACTTCTCTTTTTCTCTCTTCCGCCTCCATATAATTCAAACTGAGAACTCTGGGTTAGATTCACTAGGTGTAAATTTTAAGGAAATTTATATTTCTTCATGTCTGTAGTCTTTACCCTTTCAAACATTTACAACAATCAAATCTGTAGCTTATAAAGGAGACTTAGAATGAGTTAAATTTAACTAGTATTTACCAAATATTTATTTTGTGCTAAACAATGTACCAGACAATGAGAAAGCAGAACATATACAATATTTTTTTTCCTTTTTTAAAAATTCCTCTACCCTCCACCCCTACCTCACCCCACCAACTGTCAGTCTGCTTTCTATCTATGAGTCTATTTCTATTTTGCTTGTTAGTTCATTTTGATCATTAAATTCCACATAGGAGTGAAATCATATGGTACTTGTATTTCTCTGACTGGCTTATTTCACTTAGCATAAGGCTCTCCAGGTCCATCCATGCTGTCTCAAAGGGTAAGATTTCCTTCTTTTTTACGGCCCAGTAGTATTCCGTTATGTAACTGTACCTCAGCTTTTTTATCCACTCCTCTGCTTATGGACCCTTTGGCTACTTCTAAATCGTGGCTATTGTAAATGACACTATAATGAACACAGGGGTGAGAGAAGACTCTTGCCTTCAGGTACTACTGGGTTCACTGGAAAACAAAGACACATAGTTTTCAAACTTATAATTTTGTAAGGGGGTCCTAATGTATGGTGACAGGAGAAGGTCTGACTTTGGGTGGTGGGCACACAGAGCAATATACAGATCTAGTAACATAGAAACCCACACCTGGCACCTGTAAGTTCATGTTGACCAATGCCACCCCAATCAATTTTATGAATACATATAAAATAAAAATATTTTGTCAAAGGTGTTAAGCAGGTAATAAACTGTGGACATTAGAGTGAGGAAAGGTATTGGTGGTTGATTGAAATGGACACTTATTAGTTGTTCAGAGGATAGGTGTAGTCATTGCAATAGCAAGAAAATTGATTCCAGAATGGCTTTGTGAAGTCTCTTTCATTTTTAATATATTGACTTTTAGTTACTTTAGAAACAAGTGCATAGATTTTCACAAATTTGAATAATGCAGAAATATTTAGAATAAAATTGATATTGTCTCTCTTCAGTCACTAACTACTTTGTCTATATTTCAAAACCATTTTTATATATGGCTCTATTTTATGTATTTTGTGTTTTTTCAGTTTTATAATTCTGGAAACTGGGCTATAACAGTATGTATTATTTAGCAAGTAGCTTTATTTTTATTCATTTATTCTTAATAAATCTCAAGATTCTTTCTTGTCCATAACTATAAGTCATATAAGTCCATATTTTAACTGGAAATTTCAGTGCTTTATTTGTTTGTTAATACTCACTTGAAGATATTTTTTTCACTGATTTTTTTAGAGAGATTAGAAGGAAGGGGAAGAGACATAGAGAAACATCAATGTGAGAGACACATCAATTGGTTGCCTCCCACACTAGCCCTGACTGGGTCCGGCATTGAGCCTGCAACCAATGTACCTGCCTTTAACTGGAATCAAACCCAGGATCCTTCAGTCTGTGGGCCAATGCACCATCCACTGAGCCAAACCAGCAAGGGATGGAAATTTCAATTTTGTTTGCAAAATTAATGAGTGTTGTTGGAGAAGTTTGTTGCTCAGCAATATATAAAAGCAGGGCATTCAAAGAGAATTGGAAGTTTGCGTGACTTTTAGCCTCAATCTGTCAACTTCAGATTTGATGTCTTATACATACACAGGCACGCACACAAACACACACATCATATATATCTTTTTTCTTGCTGAGTAGCATCTTTTTGATAACCGGGTATTAAGTAGATTAGCAGGGGATGGGGTTGGAAGGAAGAGGACATCATTGAGTTCTATGTAATTCATTTTCCCCAACCCCCTGAAAGAGAGTCTGATAAAAGTAAGATTGGAGACCCTAAAACTGTGGCCTGGATCTTATTTCATGGCATAATAACACTCTCTGCCGCAAGGAGTATATTTATAAGAATCTGTTCACTCCTGAGAAAGGCAGGAAAGGGACTGCGCAGTCCACACAGCTGTGTCGGTGGTGTGTTAGAAGACATTGTACTTGCTGCTAGCAATCTTCATCTCCTCTCCTCTCTATACCGTATCGAAATGAGTGTTATTTTTAAAAACTTTATTCTTCCTCTCACAAGCCTTTTCATTTAAGGCCTGAAAGCACTTGATTCGCCAAGTCCCTGCCCACCTCCATGCGCCCCTGAGGGAACAGATGAGCCTGGCTGACAGGTGGGATTTACTCATGTCTGCAGTATCAGCGTGTAACCCTGAGGGTACATTCACAACTGAATTTCAGTCACATTTATGAACTGGAACCTAGCTCCCCTGGAAAGAGACCCATAAAGGAGCCAGACATGCTTGGCTTGGTTACTTCGCAGGTCCTCCAGGGAGTGCTGAAGACAGAAGGCAGTGCACGGATTCAGAGAAGGAGGATTCTTCTTTTTTTTAAAAAATATATTTTTATTGATTTCAGAGAAGAAGGGAGAGGGAGAGAGAGATTGAAGCATCAATGATGAGAGAAAATCATTGATTGGCTGCCTCCTGCACGCCCCCTACTGGGGATCAAGCCTGCAACCCAGGCATGTGCCCTTGGCCAGAATCAAGCCTGGGGCCCTTCAGTCCACTGGCCAATGCTCTATCCACTGAGCCAAACCAGCTAGGGCTGGGAGGAGGATTCTTACTAAATGGGTAGTGCCCAAGGTTCCTATTAAAGTTGGAGATAAGCTCTGTGGCGAAGCTTTCAAGTCGTTCTTCAAGGACAGATATGCTTTCGCTGCCACACTCCCTTCCTTAGGGTGCAGCCATCAGATTGGGCGGAGCACAGCCCAAGTCCTTGGTCCACAGAAGAGATTTATGGGATGAATTCATGAGCACACAGTCCGAGAGCCATGACTTGAAGAGTGGCACTGGATGAATTTTTTAAATTAATGAATTGTCAACTGATTTGCTCAAGGTTTCCAAGAAGAATTACATAAAATGGCTGAGAACGTGTTAATATGGCTATGGAGACTCCCAGATACTGGATGAGAGGCTGGGGACAAGTGTCTGTGACAGCCAGAGACCTGGGGAAGGAACTGGGAGGCCTTCTGTTTTTTTATAGACACATTGAGGATGGTGGTTCCATCTGCTGCAATGGCAGATCTCCTCCCATTGCTCAACTCCCCTCCACCCTCTTTCTCCCTCTCCTCCTCCTCCTATTCTTCCTCCTCCTCACCTTCATCATAATTCCAGGTTTTATGTTTCTCCAGAGTTTTATTTTGCTGCTAAGTAGGATGTGGTATGCTTAACTATGGGGCGGGGGTGTTAGCACATGCCACTCTTGGCCTATGAAAATATCCCTGGGATGGCAACACTGAGATTAGAGGCCTGATCTCTGTTCTGTTTTTTTTTTCTTTCTTTTTTTAATATATATTTTATTGATTTTTTTTTTTTTACAGAGAGGAAGGGAGAGAGATAGAGAGTTAGAAACATCGATGAGAGAGAAACATTGATCAGCTGCCTCCTGCACATCCCCCACTGGGGATGTGCCTGCAACCCAGGTACATGCCCTTGACCAGAATCGAACCCGGGACCCTTCAGTCTGCAGGCCAACGCTCTATCCACTGAGCCAAACCGGTTTTGGCATGATCTCTGTTCTTAATAACCTCTTGCTGAGACCTACCTGGCTACTGATGCTGCTTTGTGCAATTGTCCAGCTCTCTCCATCACCAAGGTGGATCCTGAGGTCACTTAACTTCACTGCACGGACCCTTTATGAACCAAGAATAGGAATGGTTGCCAGGCGTGATGACGAAGTTTGTTAGACAAGGACAAACTGCATCCTTCTGTGGGAATCCAGCAATGAACATGGATGGTAGTCACTCTCCACTAATAACCATGGGAACCAGTGACTGTACCAAGCATTGGAAATTCACTAACAGGAAGTTGAAGTATTCAGAAAATCACTAGCAGGAAGTTGATACTTCCCTATACCTAAATAAAGGGTGACTAAGAAATAGGAAAGGAGGTGGAAGGAGAAAATGGCAGGAAAAAAAAAAAAAAAAGATCTCAGAGAAGAGTAATTTTTTTAATGTACCACTTTGAGAAAATTCATAAAAACAGCAATTTCCCCTTTGGGATAGAAGCTCTTTGCTAATTGTTCCAAAAGCTCTGCAGTCATGCTTTTAAATACGTCTGAGATTCTGTGATGATCTTCTATTTTTAAGGGAAGCAGGAGACAGATTCTTTAATACCTTAATTCTGAAGAAAACCAGACAGTCACTAATTGAAACAGATTTGGATTCTTATAATTGAAGAATTAAGTGAAGTGAAATCTCTTTATGAGCCCCAGTCTCTTTCCTCATATTTTCATGGAATTTATTTGCGTTTTTAGCTGTAGGCTTAGTTCCTGCCTCTAGTTTCTGAGCTGGTCCTCTTCAAGGCATGGGAATTTGCTCTCTGCCTCGCCACTCTGGCAGGAGAGGATCATGAAGCCCTCTTTCTGAATGAGGGTCCTGAGACTCCACAAGGCAGAATTCCTACATCCTGTGTGTCTCTGACTATCCTGCAAGGGCACAGTTCTGATCATAGGATTAAAGATGCTTTGTTAGCCGCCAGAGAACGGACCTTCTTTCCTGAGTTCTTTCATAAAGACCTGAGTCTGGCTCGGCTGGGGTGGCTCATTTGTTGACCTTCAACCTATGAACCAGAAGGTCGCATTTGGACTCCCACTGAGGGTATATTCCCAAGTTGCAAACTCTATCCCTAGTTGGGGGCGTGCAGGAGGCAGCCAATCCATTATTCTCTCTCATGATTGAAGTTTCTCTCTCTCCCTCTCCCTTCCTCTCTGAAATCAATAAATTTTTTTTTTTTTTTAAAAAAGACTTGACTCTGCACACACAGTCTACTTTATAAAATCAACCTGGCTTGACTCTTAAAAGAGCCCCTCTTTGGTCAATGGTGTCTACATCTAGACATCCCAGAATGCAGCAACCTGTCTGGAGAGGAGCCATGTCCTCTGTTTCCAAGTGTGGAGCCTAATCCATGTTCTCGGACCCCTTGCAACATTATCTTAGATCAGCAGTTATGAACCTGTATGGCTTCTGAGTGGAGAGTGCTGAGTAAGGATTGAGATGAAATGGAATGTGCATGCCTTGTTTAAAGGGAGTGGCCACCCGTCATATCCTGCTGACCATTGCAATTTCAGGTGAAGCAAGAACCTGAACTTTGGTGTGAAATTTCCTGATTTGAAAATGTTGGCAACTGATTCATTTCTTAAAAAATGGCATGTGAGCCAAATAAACTCCGTCTGCATCCTGACCCATGACATAGTTATAGATGTGTGACTTTTACCGTAGATCAGCGGTTCTCAACCTGTGTGTCTCGACCCCTTTGGGGGTCGAATGACCCTTTCACAGGGGTCACCTTAGACCATCAGAAAACACATATATAATTACATATTGTTTTTGTGATTAATCACTGTGCTTTGATTATGTTCAATTTGTAACAATGAAAATACATCCCGCATATCAGATATTTACATTACGATTCATAACAGTAGCAAAATTACAGTTATGAAGTAGCAATGAAAATAATTTTATGGTTGGGGGGGTCACCACAACATGAGGAACTGTATTAAAAGGTCGCGGCATTAGGGAGGTTGAGAACCACTGCCTTAGATGTTCCTGAACTGTGCAGTGACCCTTGTGTCTGCACTTTTGTCTTTGTGGCGAAGCCTGTGCTGTCATTTCCTGAGACTAGGACATGTCACTGTATATTCTAGCCAAGCAGATAGGTGGTTTAGCTCCATGACCCCGTACTTCCCATGCATTTCCCATATTGTTACATGTTGGGTACCAACATAATCTCAAGAAACAATTCCTTGGAAATGTGATTTCTAACCCGAGAAATTATTACTAAGCAACTCTAGTGTGCTAAGCACTGCGATGTTTATTAAGAATATAAATATCAGCCCCGCTGGCATGGTTCAGTGGTTGAGCATCAATCTATGGGCCAGGAGATCACGGTTCGATTCCCCATCAGGGCACATGCCCGGGATTGTGGGTTGCATCCCCAGTGAGGGGTGGGCAGGAGGTAGCCAGCCAGTCAGTGATTCTCTCTCATCATTGATGTTTCTATCTCTCTCTCCCCCTTCTTCTCTGAAATAAAAAAAAATATATTTTAAAAAAGAATATAAACATCAAATATCAGTAAGACAGACTTTTTCTCTCCAGCAGTATGGAGGACACAACCTAAGGTGAACCTCCAATGAGTAACATCCTTATATAATCCCCTCTCTTTGAGGACAGGCAAATGGCATAGCATCCAGATGTAATATTTTGTCCAGAAGGACAAAAGACAAGTCTGGTTGGAACAAAATTTATTATAAGCTTTCAGGGAGACTGCTTCTGGTTTCACATTCTTGGATGATGGCTTGACAACAGAAGCTCAGGGAGCTCTTGTCTGTGTAGGGGTTTCTATCAGGAAAGATTTAGAAAGCACAAGTTCTTTATCTGTCAGCTGACATGATTAAGTCAGGGGCTGTGTGGGTGGGTTAGGGTGAGAGGAGAGAGCACTTTCATTCCAATTCTGGCCTGTGGTAAGGAGATGTGGTGGCCTATGGGATATCAGCTTGTTCTTCCCCGATGCAAGAGAACCTACAACATAAGTGCCACTGAGACTTACGTGTTCAGATGTCCCACACGCAGCCACTGTCACTTCCTGATGAAAAGAGATCTCATCTCATCCCCAGGCAGTTATGATTACGTTTAGCTGAACACAATCTACCCGGGAAGTGGCCCAGTTCAGGAAAATTGCCATTTCAGAGAGAAACTTACTATCTCCTATTCAGAACAGAGAGGGAGAATTTCTAAGAAGCCTTTTCGTTTTCCTGAAGAGAAAAAGAGACAAAGAGTGAGAATGAGAAAGAAAGAGAATTGAGCCTGTATGGAGAAGTCCAGGATGTAAAATAAAAAATTTCCCAATAAACTTCAGTGAATAGGATTTTTAAAAATTTAAATTGAAAGGCATTTTCATGTTTGAAAGTTCTAAGCTGTTAAAATAAACCCTGGAAGTAGACTGCCTGGGTAAGATTTAATTAAACATTGTACAGTAAATTAGCATAATTTGATGAAGATCAGCTTTAGTTCCTAGAAACTGCAACACGCAGAAAATTTAATTGTGTAATATCTTTTAAAATTCCACTATCTTATTTCCGAAGTGTAGTTTCAGGAAATAAAAACTAAACAAGGTATTACCAAGCTGAAGGTGATGTATTTTTAAAAAATATATCTTTATTGATTTCAGAGAGGAAGGGAGAGGGAGAGAGAGATAGAAACATCAATGATGGGAGAGAATCATTGATTGGCTGCCTCCTATACACCCCCTACTGGGGTTCGAGCCTGCAACCCAGGTATGTGCCCTTGACCAGAATTGAACCTGGGACCCTTTAGTCCACAGGCTGGTAGGGCTAGAGAGATGATGTATTGGCTGTGGCATATGAGGAAGTTCTTAAGGCACATACTAAAAGTTTGTAAGATGGGTGGTCATTGCTAAACAAAATATATGGAAAAAAGAGTTGAATTCCTTAACTTGAAGCAGGGAGGTCATCCAATATTATCCTACTAATACTTTCCTGGGCTGTGATTTAACTAGAATTAAATCCAAGGTCTGTCTGTCTGCCTCCCTTCCTCCCTCTTTTGCTCCCTCCATCCTTCTTTCCCCTTCCTTTCTTTTTTTCTTGATCTCCTTCTAAAGAGAGAGGCTTGTGTAGATGGTATTGTGGGTGCATATTGAGCACCAAGGAGGATGCATGGAGCATAGGGGGCCTCATTAAGTGGGTGTTGAATGAATTTCTGGATGATGTCTAACCCCATTTGTGAGTGGCTTACATGAGAGAAGGTTAATGAGACCTCAGGAGTCTTCATTTTCCTAGAGCAAATTTTAAAAGTAGAGACTATCTCTCGACTCCATAGTGACAGTCCCAAAAATCCCATAGTGGGAAACGTTGAAAAACTTTAAATTAAAAAGAAATCAGAATTTCCTTAAAGACAATTTTTAAATTTATTCTACAGGCATTATAATAGCCACAATACCCATTTCCATTTTGCAAGTTCTTATTTGCTAAGACTATTTTACAATCTCCCTACCTTACAGTTTCAATGTCATGCTTCTATATGGTATTGACCTTAATAACAAAACAGTCATTTTACCAGCAAAAATGGGTTTATTCAGGAACAGCAAAGAATTTGCCACTTGGGACAAGCAGGCTATAGGGTATAGCAAAAGCCATAGTCAAGTTCAACAAGAGAGAGGAATGCTGTTTTACAAAGGATAAGGGGTTCAGGGTGCTGGTGGTTTCTCCTGCCTGAGTTGCTGGGTAGTCGATTTCTTGTAGAAGATGCAATGTACATCTTTTTCTGTAGGGGCTTGTAATTGATGATTCTTTCCTGTTAATGATTCTTCTGTTGGGGTCTGGAAATCAACACGTCTTCCTGTAATTGACCTGGAGCGGTACTGTGCGAGAGCTCCCCCTTCTGGCCTCCTGACTCCACTTCAGTGAGGTTTTCCTTTATTAATTTTCACAATAGTGCCTCAGTGTGGGGCACTGACCATTTAGAATTAAGTCTGGCCTGAGCTGGTCCAGATGTTGATCATTTAGTTGCTGGGTCTTGGGAATGCCTGGGGTCCCTGGGGTCTCTGGGGAGGGGTTGGGAACTAGAGGTCGCTGAGGTCCTCAGCTATTTCACAGTCAATATAGGCATATTTTAATGTTTTAATATTGAGTATGATGCAACCACTGTGTTCCAGGCGAATACTGGTATGCTTATAGAGTTGCTTTACTTTTTTTGCCAATACTGAGCATACTTTAAGATGTTTTCTTTTTTCTGTCTCTAGGATTTCTCCTAAATATTCAATGCCTGTGGGATTTTTCTGGAACTTTATAGCACAAAAGCTGTTGACTTCATCTTCCTATTACCCACCTCTGAAACCCTCATTGGCATCTAAAATGCAGAATAGATACTCAGATTTGTCTGATACAAATTTATGCCAAGTGTAGACACCACTAGCAACTACACATAGCACTGTTTTTCTCCTCCCAATAGGCATGAAGATTTAGTTTATTTAAACAATTTTTTTTATTGATTTCAGAGAGGAATGGAGAAGGAGAGAGAGATAGAAACATCAATTATAAGAGAGAGTCATTGATCGGCTGTCCCCTGTACACCCCATAATGGGGATCTTGCCCGCAACCTGGGCATATGCCCTGACTGGGAATCGAACTGTAACCTCCTGGTTCATAGGCTGACACGCAACCACTTAGCCACACTACCTGGGTTTCAGAGGTGGGTAATAGGAAGATGAAGTCAACAGCTTTTGTGCTATAAAGTTCCAGAAAAATCCCACAGGCATTGAATATTTAGGAGAAATCCTAGATACAGAAAAAAGAAATGAATATTTAGTTTTAAGGCTTAGGTTTCATTTGACCTCACGCTAGTAGGTGCAATAATTAGCGATCTTTTTAGGGTGCCAAGCAAAGGCTCCAAAGATAGGAGGAGCCCAGCTGCTAGGAACTTTTCTAGACTTTTGTAATTAAAAAACAAACAACTGGGAGGAAACTAATTTAATTTTGGCATATATCATACCCAATGTGTAGAGTATAAAGTTTTTCTTTTGAATAATGAGTGGGGCCTTGCAACAGTCTTTTCCACCAAGTATTATTCCCTAAAAGTCTTAATCTTGCCCTTCTTGACCTTCATCTTTCTTCTCTCTTTCCAGATTTTGTTGCCAAAAAATCTACACTGATTCTGCCTTCTGAGTTTGCCTCCTTCTTTCTGTATAAACCCTGGTTTCTGTTTTTCCCCATTATCCCCAACTAGAGTAGTTGGCAAATCACTTATACTGGAACCCACATTCTTGCGGGTTTGCTGCAAAAGGTTATACAGAAGTAAAACCACATAGACTTGAATTCCGCATAAGGGGAACTCGAGGCCAGGGAAAGGTTGTGGTTTTGTATGAAGATCACTCTCACTTTCAAAAAAGCCAAGGGCTTCTTTCAATTTTTTGTTTAAAGGAGTCCCCACTTTGTTTATGTGGGCTGTTGTCCAGGGCACAGAGAGTCTCTGGCAGGACTCTGCTGGCCTTTTGCTTTCTAACTGGCTGTTGTAAGCAAAAACAGCGCTCCAGGCTCCACGTTGAGGTGACATGCAGCTGCAGGGAAGAGGAAAGGGAGGATGCTTAACATCTTTCCTGGTCAACCTTTTAAAAATTTGAGCGTGAGTCCTTACAGGCAGGGGTCATCAACCCAAATCAAGTGCAGGGTAGCTGACACTCTGTAATATCCACCTTAAGTTTCCTTAAGTTACTCTGTAAGCTCTGAAGTCTGTCCATGGATTTTTGACTTCTAGAAAGAGGGGGGCGGGATTCTTCCTCTAGATGGTGTCCCCAACACCCTATAAACCAGCAGCTGGCCCACTATTACGTATTTTCAGGCTATAATTCTTCACACTTTCTTTAGATCCCAGAGCCAAATCCAGACTACTTAAGGATACATTTTGGGGTCCATTAGATAAGAAACTTGACCACAAATAGATTAATTTTGAGAATCTTGTGTTTGTAAAATATATTAGGAGTTGAATTTGAGTAAAGTAGAAGAGCACTACTCTCTAGCCTGACTGCCTGGGATTCTCGGTTCACCTCTTACCAGCTGTGTGACCTTGGGCAAGTGTTGTTGTTTTTGTTTTTTTAAAATATATTTTATTGATTTTTTACAGAGAGGAAGGGAGAGAGATAGAGAGTTAGAAACATCGATGAGAGAGAAACACCGATCAGCTGCCTCCTGCACACCGCCTACTGGGGATGTGCCCGCAACCAAGGTACATGCCCTTGACCGGGATCGAACCTGGGACTCTTCAGTCCACAGGCCAACACTCTAGCCACTGAGCCAAACCGGTCAGGGCATGTGTTGTTGTTTCCCCCCCCCCACTTCTTTGAGAGTCTATTTCCTCTGCTACAAAATGGAGAGAATAATAGCATCTGCCTCATGATCTTTTGTGAGGCATAAAAGAGACGATTATTGTAAAGTCCTTAGAATAGTGTCTGGCACTAATAAGCACTGAACAAATGTAAGCTCCAATTGTGTTTGTGGTTGTTGATGTGGGGGCTAAAAAACACTTTCTCTCCCACCTTCTACATTCTTCAAGCGGGGCTAATACAAAATTATCAGAGACAGATTAACAAGAAAAACTGTGCAAAGTTTATACAGACATATATGCTGGGGATGTCATTGTGCTTCAGGAGATCTGAAACACATTGGGTACTTTGACGTAAGAAACATTCAAACCTGTAAAGAATTTTTGTGAGTTTATTTGAGCAAACAGTCAACAATTGCCATGAAGCAGAATCTCAACGCATTGAGACAATGCTCCAGAGAATGGTGGTTTCTCACCTATTTTTATAAATCGCCATCAAAGGAGGAGACTTATGTGGGTTACATGAAATCCATTGGTGATAGGCTAGGGAGGTGGGAGAAAGCAAAGCAGGGAAACTCTGTGATTGAGTAAAATGTAAATGATAGATACGTGCTTCTTTTACATGGGTGGGTTCTGGATAGTTAACAGTCAACAATTAACATGGTAACAATAACAATAAGGGAATGTGTGGTTTCACCCTGGTGCATTGGTTGTGCCCTGAGGGGTAGGGAAAAATGGAAGTTACATGTTACCCCTGTCTTTCCAAAGGTATGTTATGTAGATGCAAAAAGACAATAGGCTCAGTTAAGATCAAAGTTGATCTTTGTCAGGAAAGATACCATCTAGGACATGACTACCTACTATAAACTACTTTTAATTTAAAAAGTTTTAATTTCAGACTATCCTTTGTGATTACTTTAGGTCGCTGAGTTTGCAAGGCCACCACGCAAGCCTTCCCTGAGTTAGTCAGGTTAGCATGTGGCCCCTTTTTGTCCACAGGCAGTTGTGGTTCACATGCCATTATGAAAACAGGGGACAGGGGTCTTGGATTTCAAAGGAAATAGGCAATTTACATGTAGCTGACAAAGAGTGGAACATTGCTGGGGTCCAGCACCAGAAGGTCCAGGGGTCCCCAAAGGTGTGGACAGAGTCGGCGAAGAAGGAATGACACGGAGGCAGCGTTCAGTTGATCAACAGCCTAGCCAGGATCTCTAGCCAAGTTCTGGTCAGGATCTCCAGCGAAGTTCTGGTTAGGATCTCCAGCCAGGTTCTGTGTCCATGTTCTCTTGCTAGGTTCTCCAGGTTCTCCAGCCAGGTTCTGTAGCCATGTTCCCTCGCTAGGTTCTCCAGCCAGGTTCAGTCACGAGGTTCTAGTCAGGTTCTCTTGCCAATTTCTGTAGTTAGGTTCAGTCCAGGATCTTTTGCAATGTTCTCTCCAGCGAAGTTCTTCTGTCTGTAGGTTCTGTGTAGGTTCTGTCTTCTTGGTTCTGTCTTCTGAGTTCTGTGTCTTGCTGTCTTATTACATCTGTATTTATACCAGTTGATTCAATCCTATCAATCTCTATTACAAAGGTTAGGGCGTTTCTTATCTCCATTCCAGGGAGTAAAGATTATGTAGCTTAAGCATGATTGTTCATAGTTAAAGTGATTAATTACCCTCCTGGCACTTAGTTAAGAGGTTTTATTCCCTCCCTAACTTCAGGGGAAAATCCCTACCTGGGGAAACAACCTTTCTCAGAGACCTTGGTTAAAACACATAGTGCCAAGAAGGTGAGCAAACATATTAAGAACAGTATGCCATATATGCCAGGTCCCTTGAAACAGCAAGGATGGACCGGCTCCGGCAGAACATTCCTGGCAGGCAAATCCCTGCTAGGCAACCCAGAAACAATGGAACATGACTGGGAGATGCTCCTGCTGAGAGCCTTTCTAGCTACATTTCTAAGGTGAATGGGTATGTTAAGAAGCCCTTCCTGGAGCAAGTCTTTCTGAATGAATCCCTTAGTCAGGAAAGGGGGAGGGTCCAAAGTTTTTCCATGTCTTTTGTTTCTTAGTAACCAGATTAAAATCAATATTTGAAATGGCACAGTTTTGGGTTCCCCTTCAGTGATGATGTCACTACTATTGTTGTTATAAGAATTTCTTATTAGGGGTAACTTAGATCAGGTTCTCTAGAAGCAAAGCCTGAGAAAGGAATTCTTGTGCAAGTCATAAATGAAGTACTGCTCTCAGGTGAAGCAAGTAAGGAAGTGGGAGAATTAGGATGGGACCGCTGCCAGTGGAAATTGTGTTCTTTCAGAGTCTCAAGGAAAACATTCCAGGGACCCATGTATGGGAGATTAGGGTGTGGCAAGATTTATATGTGGTGCCAGATGCAAAATCAAAGGAGTGCTCTTGGGTTCCCAGTGTCTCATTTCCATCTGTCCTGCCCATAGAAAAAGTCCAAACTTGTCTTCATCAGCGCCAGAAATAGAACCAATGCCCAAGACCCTGTGCCATATTAAAGCTTAGTCCTTTGGAAACCTCACAGTCTGCTGCGGGCGCAAGACGCCATTCCTCAAAACTGTCAAAGTTATCAAAAACAAGGAAAGTCTGAGAAACTACCACAGCATAAACCTAAGGAGACATGATCACCAAATGTGATGTGGTATCCTAGATGAGATCCTGAACAAAACAAAAAAGATGTTACATAAAAACTGTGGAACTCTAAATAAAGAATGGGCTCTAGTGAATAATAATCTAAAAATACTGGTTCATTAACTGTGAAATGTCCCATACTAATGTAAGATGTTATAATAGGATAACTAAGTGGGGGTACTATCTTTGTGATGCTCATGTAAATATAAAACTACTAGAGGCCCGGTGCATGGATTCATGCATTGGTGGGGTCCCTCAGCCTGGCCTGCGAGGATCAGGCTGAAACCAGTTCTCTGACATCCCCTGAGGTGTCCCGGATTGCAAGAGGACGGTTCTCGGGTGATGCACCCCGGTATCAGGCTCCCTCCTCTCTGGTCCCGGGTTTGTCACCTGAGAACTGCAGCTGCCAAGTCACCGCAGCTTGGCAGCTTCTGTGTTGAGTGTCTGCACCCGTGGTAGTCAGTGCACATCATAGCTACCATTTGAGTGTCTGCCCCATGGTGGTCATTGTGATCATAGCCACCAGTTGGACGGTTGAATGGTCAGATGGTTACTTAGGCTTTTATATATATAGATTATAAAATTAAAAGTTTATTTTAAATTAGAGGCCTGGTGCACAGATTTGTGCACCAGTGGAGTCCCTTGGTCTGACCTGTGGGGATCAGGCCAAAACCAGCTCTCTGACATCTCCAGAGGGGTCCCAGATTGTGAGAGGTGCAGGCCAGGTCGAGGGACCCCACCGGTGCATGATTGGGGCGGGGAAGGACTACAGGAGGGTTCCAGGTCATGTCCAGCCTTGTCTCACCCAGTCTTGATGGGCTGGACCCCAGCAGCAAGCTAAACTACCAGTCGGAGCATCTGCCCCCTGGTGGTCAGTGCACATCATAGCAACTGGTCTAATGTTCGAATGAACGGTTGGACACTTAGCATATTAGGATTTTATTATATAGGATATCACACACACAAAGCTTATACATGGAATAATATTTTTTTAAAAAAACTTGCTTTCTCTGATAGTATTTTGTGAGTCACTAATTCACCAAAGTCAGGAGAGCATTTACAGCCAACTCTTAAAAAAACATGTACCAATGAAGGGAAAAAGCAATGGCATAAATATTCCAAAACATAAGATATTTAAAATGACCTTTATATAGCATAGGAAGATACTCTCTCTTATCTGATTTCCCTGGTTTATTACATTTTGCTAGGACTTATATTAAAATTCTTTGGCACAGCACTGAATAGTCACCAGTTGGCAGTGGGAAGCAGTGGTTAAGAAACAATGGGCCTTAGCTGATATGGCTCAGTGGATAGAGCATCAACCTGTGGACTGAAGGGTCCTGGGTTTGATTCTGGTCAGTGGCACATGCTCATTGCAGGCTTGATCCCCAGTGGGGGTGTGCAGGAGGCAGCCGATCAATGATTCTCTCTCATCCTGATGTTTCTCCCTCTCCCTCTCCCTCTCCCTCTCCCTCTCCCTCTCCCTCTCCCTCTCCCTCTCCCTCTCCCTCTCCCTCTCCCTCTCCCTCTCCCTCTCCCTCTCCCTCTCCCTCTCCCTCTCCCTCTCCCTCCCCCTCTCCCTCTCCCTCTCCCTCTCCCTCTCCCTCCCCCTCTCCCTCTCCTTAAAAAAAAAAGGAAGGAAGGAAGAAACAATGGGCTGGAAAGTCTAGGATTTTAATATTTACAGAGGATAAGCCTGCAAACTGGACAAGTCATACATGGATAAAGAGGAGGTAGCCATATGCTCAAAAGCTTTCATTAATTTTCGACTCCAGAATCTGAGGTTAAACGGGTCTTTTAAGTAGAGCACATTATTTGCAAGTTCAAGCACTAATTAAAATGCTTTCCTCGACTTGTTCAAAAATTCATTGGGAATAGGAAGCATTTTTTTCTACTTCAATTCTAAGCACAATGAATGTATATAATGGAAGAACTTAACCCAGCATGGTGCAAAATGAAAGATCCTCTTGCAATGAACAGCATGCGAAGCTGGAGCGGGAGGGAGGTGCCACAGCAGTAGGTAGGGAGGGGACTAGAAAATTATACTTTACATTCCAATCACTATCCAGTTTTTCTCATTCCTAAAGAGAGCAAACAAAGCAAAAGAAACTAGCCTTCCTCAGGCCTCAAAATAGCAGGTTTCAAACAATGAAAACCATGGTGCAGGGAACACCTTTGAGGCAAGGCAGCCCACAGTGCATGATTTTTGAGCATCGGCAACAGGGAGCAAGGGGATACAGGCACGTGAACCAGGCCAGTCCACCAGTTAGAGTAATTTACCAATCCTGGTTCAGGGAGGCTGTTCAAGAGTCTTAAGAAGTTGCAAACTAAATAATAAAAACCCAAACTGAGTGCTCTTGAGCTCCAACCAAGTAGCCCTGAGAAAGTCTGTAAAAAGCTCTCCCTTCAGCTCTTCCTGGATGCTTCTGGTGCTCTAGTCTCAGGCTCACACAGCCATTTCAATGGGAATGTTTCTCTAAATGAGATGCACTCATAGAATCCGGCTGCTGGTTCCAAATTTATTACAATGTCTGGCTCATTCTCTAAATCCCCTTCTCAGGTCACCTCCTGGGGAAGTTCCTAGGAGTTATGCTCTCTCACTGGGGGCAGTCTGAAGCCAATGACTGTTTCAGGCGCACAAAAGTTGGTCCCCTTGTCTCAGAGCTGGCCAACTTTTGTTGTGATTCATTCTATGGGAGCTACCCACAGAATGAGGATGAGGCTGTACCTCAGCTAAAACCCCATCTTTGCCTAGATTATTCCTTGTCCTGTTAGTGTAGGTAGCTAGATATTAATAAAGGAAGGGAGCAAAGGAAATCAGACAATATTAAGCATAATCAGCCAGGAAGCATAAGTCTGCATACTCCCCAGGGAACCACAGGTCCATTCTCCATCCATTCTCCACAGATCACTGGGGGAACAGATGGAACAGTAAAGGGGGCAGGAGTCGGGTGGAGGGGGGACAATGGGGAATAAAAGGGACACCTGTGATACTTTCAACCATAGAGATACATTAAAAAATAAAATATATATATATATATATATATATATATATTTAGAATTTAAGAGAGAGAGAGAGAGAGAGAGAGAGAGAGAGAGAGAGAGAGAGAGAGAGAACGAACAGTTGACAGGGGAAAAAAGCAGGTTCAAGTCCCAGCCTTGCATGCCTCAAAGTAGCTTGGTTTTTTGGCATGTCACTGAAGTCCTGTTGGCCTCAGCTTTCTTATCTGTGCAATTGGGTCAAGTTTCTCTGAATTGCCATGAGAGTTGAGTTGAAAAAATAACACAGAAGTGTAAATGCTATGAAAGACTTTCGAGTACAATTACTAAATGAAAAATGGTAAATTCAAAACTTTCCACAAGGAGGGGTCAGGTCAAGGATATGAAGTTATGACCTTAACTAGAGGCCTGATGCACGAAATTTATGCACAGGCGCAGGGAGGTCCCTCAACCTGGCCTGCCCCCTCTCACAGTCCAGGAGCCCTTGGAGGATGTCTGACTGCTGGCTTAGGCCCGCTCCTCTGGGCTCACCAGCCATGAGCCCGACTTCAGGGGGAGTGGCACTCCCCCTGTGGGAGTGCACTGACCACCAGGAAGCAGCTCTTGAATTGAGCGTCTGCCCCCTTGTGGTCAGTGTGCGTCATAGAGACTGGTTGTTCCGCTGTTCAGTCGATTTGCATATTAGCCTTTTATTATATAGGAAAGCACTGGCTTATTTATGAGAGCTCTCCAAAGTCTAAATGAAGGGATGATTTAAATGGTTTACTTTTCCAAAGAACCTGATAGATCTCTTGAGGGTCTTGGTCTTGTTAGTTTCTTTGTTGATCTCTCTAACAAGCATTTGGGAAGACACCATGAATTAGGGTTTTAAGAATTTATATAGTGTTGTACAATACCATTTGGACTTTTTTGGTTACTTGGCTTCTACTCTTACATACCTATAGCTAACTTACTTTTCCCCTCTCAGTGACAACTTAGTTCTGTTTACCATGTCCCTGGGATGATAATTCTCTTGCCCACATGTAACTAAAAACTGCAGTGGGACTCAAAATTAGAGAACACACACACATACACACACACACACACACACACGCACTCTCCAGATGCCACTATTAGATTGAATAAATATGTCAAACTGAAGAATTGCTTCACTATATAGGTGTAGCCAAGTTCAGCAACTCTGGCAGTAGGACCAGTGAAGAGGAGGGAGATGGGTAGGGTCTGTCCTTAAGGCCACACACAAGCTTTCCAGGGATGCCATTCCTACATATATTTCTATGTGAATGGGAACCCCCCCTCCCCAAAACAGAACAATGTAGCTTCTCTGGAGATGGGGCCTGTTTCCTTGTTGGGGAGCAGAGAAAACACATTTAAAAAAACACAGACACACCCCAAACCCTTTGACTGCTATGCTTCCTGTGATTTGATTATTGATGGTTCTGTAGTGTATTCTACTCTACTTCATCTAACATTTTTGTCGGTCTTAAACATTATCTTAACAAGGGCCATGTGAACATTTTTGAGAAGGTGATGCTTCTGGAGAATATGCTATTGCCACCTGCAAGGGTACTTCTGACTTTTTATCTAAGCCTGAGTCTCCTCATCTGTAAAATGAACTAGAGAATAAAACAAGATAAGCATTTTGTGAAGAGCAGCTCATTCTGCATTGATGGCCAAGGTTGACCCCACTTTCCATTCAGTGATATCCTTAAGCTTCACAAAGAAACTAGTGAAGCCACAAATTCATCTTATCTACATCTCTCTTGGTTCCTTTCATGTGTGTTTGCTTTCTCTCTGTGAAGTGCTTCATTGTAAATACCTGTGGTACTTTGATAACTACATTAAAATGAAAGTAATGTTTATAGCTATTTATTTATACAGCTTTTTACTTTCTTTCACCTCAGATGAATCCATAAATAAAAATGTATTTTCCTTCAAGCAGCTGGCTCTAAAAACACTCATATTTAAGAAACCTGCAAAAGAATGTACTATCTTTATGATTTATTAAAAGAAGATAAATGAGGAGTTAAAAAATACCTTTCAGCCTACTAAAGAGAGAAAATATGTCAACTGGTATATATGTCAAGAAATGCTAGAGAATTATAGTTTTATTACTCAAGATCTATTTCAGACAAATGGGTAGAGACAAATATTCCTTGTACTTTAACTGTGATTTATTTCACAAGTAAAGCTCTATCAATGCAGCACAGCTTAAAGTTAGGATTTGAATTAGATTGTCAGCTGTAGCCAAGACAGGTATTTCAAACTGGGAAGTGAAAGTTTGAGTTAAAATCTCCAGCTTGTGTTAAGCTAGAAGGCCCCTAATATTGAGACTGTTCTATTAAAAATAAAGGTTACACTTTGCTTCAGCTATTTTGCATCCAGGTTTCTTGGAATAGACCATCTTAATATCAAATATTCCCTCCCATTCTTCCTCTTTGTATATTCTTCTTCATTAGAATTTATATTCCTATTTATTGTTTAGCAACTGTAACTACCAAACACATCATGTAATTTATTGTTATTATTTGTTGTTATTTTTTTCTTTTATGCATTGTGTAATTTAAATATTTCTATACCTTAGTTCTCTTTCAGAACCCATTCTTTTTTTTTTTTAATATATTTTATTGATTTTTCACAGAGAGGAAGGGAGAGAGATAGAGAGAGTTAGAAACATCGATGAGAGAGAAACATCGATCAGCTGCCTCTTGCACATCCTGTGCCCGCAACCCAGGCACATGCCCTTGACCGGAATCGAACCCGGGACCTCTCAGTCGCAGGCTGACGCTCTATCCACTGAGCCAAACCGGTTTCGGCCAGAACCCATTCTTTTAGCAAGATTTGATATTGCCTTAGTTTTGAAACATCAGATTCTTTGAATAACTATTTTTCATGGGAAGGAGAATATAATAAACCGAGTCCCCAGGGCACTGCTTCCCAAAATGTTAATGAGAGTTTTATAGAGAATGGGTTTTGAACCCATGTACTAGTTAGTACATTTAAGAAATATTGGGTTGAACAAAACGAAAATTTTTTTTTCTGCATAAATTCCCAGAACTGTTGATATGCATTTATACATCATGACTCTTAAAGAGCAAACGAATATTTGAGTATTTCCTAAATTTATATTTGACACTTTCATTTTTTAATCCCACAAAAAATTCTGTTTTTCCAGTTACCTGTTGCTGTATAACACACAAACCCCTGGTTTAAAACAATTTATGACCATCTCTCACAGTTTAAGCTCAAGTGGCTTCCATGGGATTGTTCTTGCTTGGGATCTCTTGTGCAGTTGCATCAGACAGAGGCTGGGGCTGGAGTTATCTGAAGACTCAACTAGCCTGGACATTTATATAGGGTGTCCCAAAATGCATGCAAGAAGTAATTTTGATAGAAAACACAGGTTTATAATTAAAAATTGTAATTTTTTTTATTGATTCATAAAGTATACAGTGTAGGGTTATGTATGGAATGGACATCAGGTAAATGGCCTCCACGGCTTTGCTGGCACATATGCAAAGCTGCGGTCTTCATTGGTCTTCATTGTCCCTGCTCCTGGGCCATAATTGGTACTTGGTAACGCTTATCAAATTGAAGGGATTGAAATCAAAGGGCAACAGATATTAGAATCTGATTCAATAAACCAAGTAAAATGAGGCTTTTATTTTTTTGTTTTTGTTGTTAATGCTCACGCAAAATTCAAATCTTGCGTGAATTTTGGACACCCTATATGATGTCAGCTGGTAGTGGCTGCTGGCTTAGAAGTCCTACAGTATCACTTCCGCCACAGTTTTTGGTTGAGCCAGGCCCAAGATCAACCCAGATTCAAGGAAAGGAAAAAATCAGAATCTATCTCTTGATGGAGATGGGTGAAGATAGAGGAAGGGGAAGGAATGAGTGGTGGCCATCTTTGCAGACTACCCATCGCATTTTTTTAACAGGTCATGGGACAGGGACACTTTATAGAACAGTTTGGGTAGTGGTGTTGGGGTAGGGTAGGAAGGGGGATAGTGCACCCATCAGAGAGAAGTATTCTGTCACTGACATTGTTTAGAATTGCTAATGTATGGTGATAATTGAAAGCATACAAAGTTTTAGATAATTTGATTTTATTTTTAATATATTTTTACTGATTTCAGAGGGAGAAAGGGAGAGGGAGAGAGAGAGAAACATCAGTGATGAGAAAGAATCATTGATCAGCTGCCTCCTCCATGCCCCCTACTGGGGATTGAGTCCGCAACCCAGGCATGTGCCCTTGACCAGAATCAAACCTGGGACCCTTCAGTCTGCAGGCTGATGCTCTATCCACTGAGCCAAACCAGCTAGGGCTTATTATTTTTTGAAACTTTCTACAGATAGGGTTTCCAGGTAAAATACAGGGTCCCCAGTTAAATTTTAATTTCAGATCAACAAGAAGTAATGTTTTAGTGAAGATGTGTCCCAAATATTGCATTGGGCATACTTATAAAAATGTTTAGTTACTTAAAATTTAACTGGGTGTCCTGTACTTTTATTTGCTAAATATGACAACACTATGATAATGTACTCCTGTACTGCCAATATTATTGTTGGACTCCTTTTTCACCCTCTCACCCCAATAGTGCTACCCCTTTGAGTTTGGAAAAATTCAATGTTATGGAACGTCTTACATTTTAGAATCAGAAAAATCTGATTTCAGATTCTGGCGCTGCCACACACCAGCCTTGTAAGTTACTTAACCCCGGTGAGCCTCAGTTTCATCAACAGTTGGGACCAGTCAAAATTACCTGGCGGGATTACTAGGCCCTTAGGCGAGATGATGTGTGGGAAGCTCATGATTCTTTGATTGGGGCTTAAGAGCCATGGAGCCATAGGAAATCCTGACTCCTGTTCCTCCAGATAAAGCAGAAGCAAGAGGGAAACCCCATGAAGCTTTTAGATGGTGTTTATTTGCTGAAGAACTTCAACAGGCAGGAATCTGAATGAGGTGTTTATTTTAATTCTTACAAAAGAATGGGGTAGTGAGGTGTCATCTTGGGAGTTCCAAGTTTGATCCAGACCACTCTTTGGGGGAAGAAAAAAAATGATACTGACTATGCTGTCAACACCATGACTGGCCCATGACGTCTATTATGCAATTCTTCTGAATCACCGACTCAATGATATTTTTATTTTATTTGCTTGCATAGCCACACTTTTATGTCGATTATTAGTTAAAAGCTAGTTCAGTATAATTGACGGTAGGAGTAAATTTCATAGTGGTTATTTATGAAAAAAATTTGAGGGCATTGCATCTGAATTAATGCCATAAAAGGACAGGTTTCTCAGATGAACCTTGAATGTGCAGGGAAACGGTTAGTAAATGGGCTCTGCCAAATGCTGTCGAAATCTCTTTGAAGTAAATGTGCTTAGTTCCATTTTTATAGTTAGAGAAACCGAGGCTTAAATTGGTCTCAAGGCTTGTTCACAAAATTAATACAGGTAAATGTTCCCCTACCCATCTATCCATTGCTACTGCCCTTTTATAAGTAGCAGATGGCATCCTTGTCATGGGGTTCAGTGGATGTTCCCAATGCTGATATTGATTGACCTTGAGCAGCATTCTACAGTGTTTAACCATGACCCACGTATGTGACAGACCCTGTTCTGGTCTCAATAATAATGTTCTGGATCTGAATGCCTCCTTCTCATCAGTCCTTTCCTTTAATTTCCCTGGAAGCTTATTCTCCTTCATTAGATAATTATGGTTGGCAGTTCCTCAAGATCAACCCGGGCACCTTCCCTTTCATTTCCTCCTCCCTTTACTTCAATCAGAAGCACAATATAAATTAGCACATATCACAGTCCTTCTGGTGTTACACATCTTTCCACTGCACCTTTAATTAATTAATTATTTATTTATTTTAAAAACACACTTTTTTATTGTGTTTTAACAGAGGAAAGGAGAGGGTGAGAGAGACAGAAACATCAAGGATGAGAGAGACTCACTGATTGGCTGCCTCCTGCATGCCCCCCACTGGGGATTGAGCCCACAACCTGAGCATGTGCCCTGACTGGGAATTGAACAGCAACCCCCTGGTTCATAGGTCAATGCTCAACCACCCACCCACGCAGGCTGGGCTGCACCTTTATTTTAATCGGTGCACTGATTTTTTTTAGTTTTGTGTCTGCTTTTACTCACCAAGAGATCCTTAATGCCTTGTATCTAGCAAGCTTATACTAATAGCCTTGAGGACTGAAAGAATGAATGAATGACTCTGGATAGTATGACCTAAAACTTCTTATTTCCACTCCCTGTTCTCTTCTCAAATGACTTTAGGGTTTAAAAAAAATGCCCAAACTTTAATTTTACACATGAGGGGAGTGAGATTTAGGTTAAAGAATTTCTCCAAAGTCACACAGCACTCAAAAGGTGGGTCTGGGACTCTGCTCTCTCAAAGACTGGAGCTCACATCTATAGATTTGATCCCAGCTGCCGATTAGATATACTGACAGGGATGCTAGTTTTCCTTTGCTGGTAATGGAAAAGTCTTGGGAAATTGGATCAGCATGTGTTGGTTCTACAATTCATCTCTGCCCTTTAGATCTAACCAAAATCTGAAGTATGCCTTTATATCAATTTCTCTGTACTTTTCTCCTTTCCTTCTGTATTCTGCAGTGACTCAGCATTTTTCATCACCCTTTTTCCTTTATGTGTCTCTAAAAAAATTCCTTAAACAATAAAATATTTTAGTTTACTAAATTTAATAGAATTCGTAGAGATTCCATATGCCTATGATTTGAAATTCTATGTTGAAATTTTAAAAGATATTAGTGAAATACTGTGTAGCAATAGCTCTTCGTGCAATTCAACAAAAGGAGTCCTCTTTTTCCATGGGAGAGTCCTCACACGTCCGCTGTGGTTGGTGGTGTGGTGAGTGGTACCTTTTTTATTGACTGACAGAATACATAGAGGGTAACGCCAAAATAACCCACAGCAGATGACTAAATGCATGTTAAATTTAGCAAAAATAAACTTTCCCTTTGCTTCCTCTTTTTTTTAGTGGTAGTGAGGGGGGCAGGGTGGGGTAATGTGGATCGCCAAAGTAAGCAAGAGGGAAGGGAAAAACACAAAAACACAGCAACATGAAAGATGGGGCTGGGGGAGATGAAACAAAATTTCCATTCTCAGAGATTTATAGATTTTTGACTAATGGAGCTGAGAGAACTCTTAGAAACTCATCTCCCTCCCTCATTTTATAAATTAAAAATTACAAAGTCCAGAGAGGTTATATGGGAGAGTTGAGAATTGAGGTCTTTGATGTCAGTTCATACATAAGGTTCAGCTCACTCACTCATTACCTTCTCTGTATGCCTTCTATGAGCCCTCTCGCAATATTGCCTTAGCACAATGCATACCCTATGCATCCCATAGTATTGTTCGCACCTCTCTACTTGTCTGTCCTCCCTCCATCTTTCAGCTTCATAAGCTCTGGTATGATGCTGCTCATGCATCAAGGAGTGTGAAGGGAAGAGGATGATTGACATGCTCTCTGGTATGGTGGGAATTAACTTTTTCTGTTTCTTAATATAATACAGTCCTCTTTGCCCTTCACCATGTGTGAATTTCCCAGATGACTCTTGGTTGTTCCTCAGTAGTTTTATCTTTATTGATTTCCAAAACCCAATCTGCCTCAGTGACAAGTGCTCTGCTATCACACCTGGTATCTTTTTCTACACCTGTCATGGCAAGATGGTTGATCCAAGGCAGGCTGTTTATTTTTGAGACTCAGTTTTCTCTCTTCTGTGAAATGGGTATATAATCAGCTATAGTTCAATATTTTCATTGAGACTCTATGACAGGGGTCCTCAAACTACGGCCTGCGGGCCACATGCAAATACAAATATTGTATTTGTTCCCGTTTTGTTTTTTTTACTTCAAAATAAGATATGTGCAGTGTGCATAGGAATTTGTTCATAGTTCTTTTTTAAACTATAGTCCGGCCCTCCAACGGTCTGAGGGACAGTGAACTGGCCCCCTGTTTAAAAAGTTTGAGGACCCCTGCTCTATGTGTTAAGGTAGAAGAAACATGCTCTCATAGTTGCCTGGCCTGTGTGTGTGTGTGTGTGTGTGTGTGTGTGTGTGTGTGTGTGTATGTGTATGTGTTTTCTATTGGCTTTCAATAGAACTATAGAAGAGGGGATCAATTGCTTTCTTAAGGACTTGAATGACTTCAGTTGTTGCAATGTCTATAGGAACATTTGTTATGATTGTTGGTGTTTTGCTTCTGATCTTAGAATTTAAAAAATCTTTTGCTCATTTTATAATTTCTTTTTGATAAGATAGATTATGTTGATTGATGTTTGAATGTTGAACCAATAAATAAATCCCACTTTGTTGTGGTGTAGAATTTGCTTTATGAATTTTAAATTTATTTTCTAATTTGTGTAAGAAAATTTACATCTATATGCATGATATTAATCATTTGGATATTAGTCATTAATTTTCTTTTCTTGTAATGTCTTTTATCTGGTTTTGGTATTAGCATAATGCTAACCTCATAGAATAAATTAGAAGGTATTCCCTCTGCTTCTATTTTTTGGAAGAGATTGCAGAGAATGAGTTTAATTTCTTCTTTCAGTGTTTGGTAGACTTTACCAGTAAAACCATCTAGTCTTGATGCTTTCTCTTTTGTAAGGTTATTAATTACTGATTCAATTTTAAAAATTACATATAAGGCTATTCAGCTTTTTTTCTCATTTTATGAGTTTACTAATTTGTATCGCTCAAGAATTCATCTGTTTCATCTAAATGATCAAAATTGTGGGCATAGAATTGTTTGCAATCTTTCTTTATTATAGTCAGTGTCTATGGGATCATTTGTGATACTTCTTTCATATCTGAGATTAGCAATGTTTGTTCTCTCTCTTCTTTTTAAGAAATATATATATGTATATAATATATATATATTAAATATATTTTATTGATTTTTTAAAGAGAGGAAGGGAGAGGGATAGAGAGTTAGAAACATCCATGAGAGAGAAACATCTATCAGCTGCCTCCTGCACGCCTCCTACTGGGGATGTGCCCGCAACCAAGGTATATGTCCTTTACCGGAAACAAACCTGGGACCCTTCAGTCTGCAGGCCGATGCTCTATCCAGTGAGCCAAACCAGTTAGGGCTCTTTTATTCTTGATTGGCCTTGTTATAGGTAAGTTTATGTGGTGTTTCTGTGTAGCCTTTTGGTGCCATCTTAACCAGAATATTTGGTCATAGCTTATCCATGTTGTTTATTCAGTCCTCCCAACAGCTTGATGGGTGAGGTATTCCTATTAATATTTTACAGATGAGGAAACAGAGGGCCAAATCCTTTTGAGAAGGAGGAATAAAATTCAAAGTTTTATAGGAACATCTCTGTATGTTAAGTAGTTCTTGATTGCTTTCCTACCCAAATCTTCCCTTCTCTAGGCTATATTAGCTGTATAGTTTTTGAGAAGGAGATCATTGGATTGAAACAAAACAAAATGGCTTAATGTTGGCAGAGTATTGCCTTTCAATTCCCCTGAAATGAAAATAGCAGTGGTGACCCCAGTTTTATTACTCTTAAGTAATTTTTAATTAAGGGTTGATGCCATTCGCAGCTGGTTGGATCGTTCAGACATGCTCCAGGGAGAGCAAGTGAAGAGTTCTGTGTTCAGTGATGCTACTGCAGTGGGTGAAACACATAACTGTCCTTGGATTTCCTTCCTTGGCGAAATGACATGTGCATCACTCTACTGCGAGGGCATTTTGCTGTCATTTGCCAAAGAGAGAAGCACAGGTAAGTGTGTGAACCTTGTTTGACATTTAGAAGCAACCCAGCAATTCCAAGAAATGCATGAGATAGTAAAGACACTTCCAGAAAAGGTGGCTGACTGATGGCTTGGCCAAAATACAATACCTGGTAGCTTATGCCTGTGGTCGGCAAACTGCGGCTCGCGAGCCACAGTTTGCGGCTCTTTGGCCCCTTGAGCGTGGCTCTTCCTAAGCCTTAGGAGTACCCTAATTAAGTTAATAACAATGTACCTACCTATATAGTTAAAGTTTAAAAAATTTGGCTCTCAAAAGAAATTTCAGTCATTGTACTGTTGATATTTGGCTCTGTTGACTAATGAGTTTGCTGACCACTGGATTTTCTCTAAGTGGAGTAGCTATTGAATTTATTTCAAAAGTGTCTCAAGAGTCCTCCTTACCAAAGTATTACCCCTTTTTTCTTTTTTACAGAGCACGCAGTAGAAGAGCAAATACTTCAGGCCCTAAAATAAGGTGTGTGCACATGTGTGTGCATGTGCACACTGAGACAGGAGGGTTTTGTTCAGCGTGCTGTTGACTTCATATAGATAGATTGATAGACTCCATTTCATTACTTCGTGGAGATTGCAGAATCATTCCCAATGTAGAATTTATTAATTAAATGGAAGAGAGTTATTTAAAGAAATTTATTTGATTTCAATAAGCAACTCAGTGGTAATTCCTTCTACAATATTTTCAACAAATATGCCTTTAAAGGCTTGCATCCCATTCTCTGCACAACTTCTTTCATTCCTCTTTTTATTTTTTTTTAATATATTTTATTGATTTTTTACAGAGAGGAAGGGAGAGAGAGAGAGAGTTAGAAACATCGATCAGCTGCTTCCTGCACATCTCCTACTGGGGATGTGCCCGCAACCCAGGTACATGCCCTTGACCGGAATCGAACCTGGGACCTTTCAGTCCGCAGGCCGACGCTCTATCCACTGAGCCAAACCGGTTTTGGCTCATTCCTCTTTTTAAATTAAGTTATAGAATAGCAAAACCCAATCACCCACTTTGAAATTTCTCAGGCATTTTAACTACAAAGTCGGAACAATTTTGCTTGTTATGTACTTCAATGGGCTGCTAGCACAAGGTGCGGGAAGAGAGCCTGCTCTTTGTAATAAATATATGAGGGAATCAGGGAGTGTTTTCATACTGTTTCTGCCACGAGTAAATTGTGCAACTTCTCCAAATGTGTCTAAGTCCTTATTTTGTAAGTGGAAATTAAAATACCTGTCAAATTTACATCTCAGAGTTAAAATAGTGGTAAAGTAAGATAATATGCATGACAGTATGGTCCTTTCTGATTCTGTAAGGCTCTCTGGCCTAGTTGGTCTTCATGTGGCATATTTAGAAGATATGAATTTTGTTCCTAAGACTTTTGGAAATCCTGTGTGGTTAGATGTGGGAAAATTGGTGACATGGCATTGAGTTCTAGGAATACCATGTTTTGTCTTCATTTGCTGAATTTCCTGCATTTTAGCAAGCAGAACTGAAAAATAAAAATATGCCAATATGTGTGTATGTGTGAGTGTGTGTATATATATATATAATCTTGGCAGAGGTGAGGTATGATTGGGTGCCTCCTTCAAAATACTCAAAGCCCAAACCAATAGCCCTCTAACAAATATAGTTTGACTTGAAGAGAGAATGTAGGACAAATAATACCTTAGAATATTGTGATGGCATTCATATACAAAGATACTGCCCTTGGCCCATTCATGGTTAGTTGAAGATGAAGTTTCAAGTTCTTTTTAAATTCCAAAAAATGAGTGGGTTAGATTTAAGGGGCAAAGTGATCACCGATAATAAACACAATGATCTTACTTGTCATATTAAAAACACTCTTAATTATATGGAGAAATGATTCAGCACAATGAGTGTTTTTGACTTTTGAGCAATACTGTTTTCTTAATGTATTTCTTTCCTTCCAAACTGTCAAGAACAGGCTGACCTAATATTTTATCTTTTTAATTGATATATTATTCACATGTTATGAAATTTATCCCTTTTAAGTGTATGATTCAATGGCTTTTCTAATCATCAACACTATCTAATTCACTTTTGTCATCCCCAAAGAAACACCATACCCATTAACAGTCACTGTAATTTCCCCAAATTCTAGTTGTTGGCAACTACTAATCCTTTTGCCTCCTTGGATTCAGAATATTTTGTGTAATTGGAATACTACAATGTATGCCTTTTGTGTCTGGCTTCTTTCACTTAGCATAATATTTTCCAGGTTCATTCATGCTGTAGCATATATCACTACATCATTCCCTCTTATGGCTGAATAATAATGCACTGTATGAATACACTACTTTTATTTATACATTCATCAGTTGATGGACATACTGCTGCTGTGAAAAACTTACATACAAGTTTTTGTGTGGACATTTTTAGAAAGTAATAGACTTTATTTTTAGAGCAGCTTATGATCTACAGAAAATTGAGCTGAAAGTCTAGAGAGTTCCTATGTATTCCCTCTACCCCACCACTCACCAACTCAATTTTACTATTATTAACATGCATTGATGTGGTATATTGGTAACAATTGATGAACTGATATTGGTACATCATTGTTGACTATAGTCCATATTTTACATGAAGTTTCACTCATTTTGTTGTACATTCTATGGGTTTTGATAAGGCCATGCATCTACCTTTACAATATGATACAAAACAAACTAGGTTTACTGACTTAAAAATGCCCTGTTCACCACTCTTTTTGTTGGCTCTATGGTTTTGCCTACTATAGAATGTTGTCTGGTTGGAATCATATGGCCTTCTGGGTATTGAAAGGCTGTGATAAATGTCCCGTAGGGCAATTTTTTGAAGAAAACAGGTTTTATTTCATCAGAATTCAAAGATTCAAGATACAATATAGATGTTGATTTATGATGATAGAGTATAATTGTAAGCCAAGAAGCAATAAGCTATAAATAAAGGAGGTCATCTTCTATGCCCTTTGCTATTGGTCTTATACAGAAGAGCCGCTGCAGTTTCCGGTAGCACCCATGCTTCTTTTCACACCTTGTTTTTTTGTTTGTTTTTGCATGCTTTTATTTTCCTGAGAATTCTTTTCAGCTTGTCTACCCCTCCCATCTTCCTCTGGATAAAAACTTCCAGTCCTTCAGACATTTCTTTGCATATCTTCCATGCCTTCCAAGAGAATTTCTTTTCTTTGTTTATTATAGGAAAGCAGATATTTCACATATTTCTCTCTGGTGTTGGGCTGTTTCTTAGTTCTTGTTGCTACAAATATTCCTACCCTCTTTTCCCACATAGTGACTGTATCTCTCTAGACTAGAAAAATATAGAGAATGTAAATATTTGTCTGTCTCCAAGTGTTAGGAGGTTTTTAAGTCTTGCCAGCTTCAGGGTAGCAGTCTATTCTCGAGTCATTTCAAAATCTCCTATATCAGCCTCTCTTTTCCCCCATCACAGTTAACAACTATGTCTCATACCAGGCAGCAGAGACCTTGTGAGAAGAAAAGCAGAATGAGTCCCTAATCCAATACTCAGTTCTAATTTCAGGAAATTGTTTCCTAAAAGTCTCATGAGATCTTGACACTTCCTATACACAGGGAAAATATCAAGGTGGATCTATTGCTCTTGACATTTGGCATTAATGGAATTTCCCATGTCTATCAACATAGATGAGTATCATATTTATTTAAAATCTACCTATCAAGGGAAAATGTAATGATACAAACATTCTAATGTCTTTTCTGGTGGTTCTATTTAACAAATAAATATGAAGGATGTTTGTTGTCTATAATAGTGCCTAAACTGGGAGAAGAGATAGAAAACTTTACCAACCACAGGCTATTTGACTCCATGTCCTCATCATGTATGCAGAGATTCTAGTTACAATCTGTGTATATAACACACCCTGATAAGTTAGAGTTACTAACCTAAGTAGATGTCAAGATGAATCAAGTCAGTGATGCAAAAAATGAATTCAGTTAATAAAAGGAATCAGACATCAAAGACCTGTAATTGGTAGAGTATTGAAATGAAGATGGTTGACCAATAACAGTAATAGCTGGCTACAATGGTGCTGATATCTCTGAGGGATACAAATTGATTTCCAGCATGGATGGGGAATAAAAAAACAAGATAAATGAGAGACCCAGAGAAAGAGAAATTAACCTTCTCTTTACATTTTTTATTTGGTAAGAAAAACTCATAAAATGCCACATATGTGTGGCAGAACACTCAGAGCTCTAAACAAGCACAGCCTTAACAATGGCTATATACAGAACGTTGTTAGTCAGAATAGGTTAGGCTATACTGCGGTAACAAACAAATCCTGAAACATCTGCAGTTTAATATAGTAAAAAATTGTCACCTACATTATAATACAGTGGGTCAGGTGGCTTCTCAGTAGCCTTCTTTCAAGTGATGATTCAGGGAGTTAGAATGTTTCTATATTGAGGCTATGTCATATGGAACAAATAACTCCAGTGTAACCAATGAAGGAGGAGACACATGAAGCATGTTTTAAAAGAATTCCTGTCTTCCAGCTAATATCATGGACCAGAACCCATTAGGTGGCCCCAGCCTAACTATAATGGTGGCTGGTAGTCTACCCGTGTGCCCTGGAAGAGCACATGAGATCTCTGTCTCAGTTTTTGAGAGTATGAAGAGAAAATGCTACGTTGCCATGCTACACATGTATGGGAGTCTCTTGGAAAGGTGCATCGTCAACATGAAGAAGAACCTTATTAATGATGGGAGGCTGAATAAATCGACAGTTCATCTTTAAAAAATACATTAGCACTGGATGTTCTTAACAGGGTTATGAAGTACTGGAATAAATAAACATCTGAGACCTCACATAGAGAAGAAAGAATTATTTGGGCATACAATAGAATTTCCATATTAACATCTAATACTTTTTAGCCACAGGATTTCCACCAATGATTGTTACCAACTTGAAACTTTCTGGGCTGAGGGTTAGCCTCTGTATGAGGATTAAACACAGTCTCTAAGGTCTCATCCACTTCTGTCATTAAATGACAACATGATTTTCTAACTCTCTATTTTTTTTTGACACTTGGTGGTAGATTTGATATGAACTCTGTAGCTCACAAAACAAGTTTTATTTTCGAAGAAAATTGTTGAGGGTAGAAACAAAGGACTATTTTCTAATCTCATGTGTCTTACTCACCAGTATTGGGATTTTAAACATTCCATTTGCCATCTGTCATCTTCTTTATTCCAAAATGATCATACATATTTTTTTCCTCTTATTGCAATGCTAATTTATTTTCTGCAGTGACTTATTCAAAAGGTGTATTTCTCATTCTGAAGGGTCTACAAACCCTGCTCTTTGTAGCTTATATATTTTTTCTTGAATACTGTTACTTTCTTGTATAGAGTTTGTATATTACATAAAAATGGACAGTAGTGGTGGTGGTGAAGGATTTTGCATAAGTATGAATCAACAGATATTTTTGCATAAAATGTGAATTTTTACCCAAAGTTTAGCCTATTTAGTGGATATGATGTTTAGAATGTGAGAGTTCTCTTTTCAGTTCTGTGAACAGACATACCTGGTGGTTTTGGGATCTAATCCAACAATTTATTCTGCAACCTCTTAAATAAGTTACTTGCTTCTCCATGCATTAGTTTCCTCATCTATAAAATGGGGTCGTTGTAGGACCTATCCAATAGGATAGTTGTAAAGATCAAAGAAGGAAGTGCTTGACAAGTTCTTAGCCCCTGTGATACTGATAGGCAAAGGTTAGATGTTATGATGCTGATTAATACTATGATGATGAATACAAGTAATTATTTAGTGATCAATTAATTGCAAAATAATAGCTCACTTAATCTTATTATTTGATAAACCTGACAAAAAGATCTCCATTTTGATGGAGTGTATGTCAGATTCTTCCATTACAGCATCAAACTTAGCCTAGGCTTTCAACGGTGGGAGAGGAGACTCTTCATTTTTCTGGCTCTACCTAGAGCATTAAGAAATGGATTATCATTCTTTTTCCAGAAATAGTTAGAATTATACCTCAGCTTAATAGTGTATTTTGTGGATGATCCTCTGTCTCATACCAGGCACACTTTTTTGGGGGGATGTTTCATACTGTACCAGGCACATAGTAAATCTATATATATAAAAGCCTAAGTGGCCGAACGGCTGGTTGCTATGACATGCACTGACCACCAGAGGGGAGATGCTTAATGCCAGAGCTGCCCCCTAGTGGCCAGTACACTCCCACAGCCAACCTCCTAGGGCCGGACAACCTCCCGCTGTCCCAACCCCTGGCTAGCCAGCCCTCATTGCAACTGGGAGAGACAGCCCCCATCAGCCCCAATCACCAGCCAGGCAGAGGGACCCCACCAATGCACGGATTTGTGCACCGGGCCTCTAGTATTTAATAACTGTATGCTTAGTAAACAAGTATGTTTATGCAATGAAATTACAAGCCTCCACTTAGAAAGAAGGAACTTCCACCCTAACCGGTTTGGCTCAGTGGATAGAGCATCGGCCTGTGGACTGAAGGGTCCCAGGTTCGATTCCGGTCAAGGGCATGTACCTTGGTTGCGGGCACATCCCCAGTGGGGGCTGTGAAGGAGGCAGCTGATCGATGTTTCTCTCTCATCGATGTTTCTGACTCTCTATCCCTCTCCCTTCCTCTCTGTAGAAAAATCAATAAAATATAGTTTAAAAAAAAAGAAGGAACTTCCTTCTGAAATTACTTTTCCAGGGTTTCTTCTATATATATAAAAGGCTAATATGCAAAGTGTCCCCTCAAGAGTTTGACTGGAGACCAGGAGTTCGATCACTCGCTATGATGTGCGCTGACCACCAGGGGGTGGTCCGGAAGGAAGGAAGGAAGGAAGGAAGGAAGGAAGGAAGGAAGGAAGGAAGGTAGGTAGGTGAAGGCCCCAGCCTGCAGCCAGGAAGGAAGGCCCTGGCTGGCAGCCGGAAGGCCCCTATGGCCTTGATTGCTGGCCGGGCCTAGGTACCCTACCTGTGCACAAATTTCATGCACCAGGCTTCTAAAAAATACACACACACACACACACACACACACACACACACACACACACACTCTTATGTTACTTGGACACTCATTATATAAATTTAGAAATTCAGCATTTTTTACCTGTAGCTCATCCATTTAGGAAAACGACCTATCAACTTTCATTGCAAATACTACAAGAGAAACCTCATTTTTTTTTAAAGAAGTTGAAATTATTGACTTCAAGTAAGCAGAGGAAACCTAGCTTCTGGTAGCCTCAGTTATTCCTTGGCTTGTACATGCATGTCTTTTTGCTCTCTTCTTTCTGTGCCTATCTCTGTCTAAATTGCCCCTTTTAAAGAAGGATCCTGTCATATTGGATTAGGGCCTACTTTAATAACTTCATTTTAACTTGATTACCTCTGCAAAGATCCTATTTCCAAATAAGGTCACATTCTGATGTACTGGAGGTAAATATTTCAAAATATTTTTTGGGGGGGGCAGGGGGTGAAAGGGGCAGTCACTATTAATTTAACCTGTAAATTGTATGGATGTTCATCAGATTAGGAGTTGTTCAATTCATATGAAAAAAGTTGGAAAAGTATAAAAGATTTTTAACACATGCAGGGTGTTATCATTATCACTATTGTTATTAGAAGGGGCAGACATTTATTTACAAGTGAACTTGAACATTGAGTAGGTTACATACTACTTTAATTTAAATAAGATTCACTCAGTAAATAAATACTTAATTTTTAAGTTACTATTAAAATTTTGTCTCAGTTTTTCTGCTGAAGAAAACTTGTAATTTTGTTTTCCATAAAGAAAAATCAGTCCTGAAAATAGGATTCACTTAGAGTTAATGAAACCTAAATGGAATGGGCTCATTTTGCTACTGTTAAACTAGGGCAGTGGTCAGCAAACTGTGGCTCGCCAGCCACATGCGGCTCTTTGGCTCCTTGAGTGTGGCCACGAAGTTTCAATCGCACTGTACGTGCACGCCCGCACGGTATTCTGTGGAAGAGCCACACTCAAGGGGCCGCAGTTTGCCGACCACTGGGCTAGGGGAATATCTACATGTGGTACTCCAACCCCCATTGTAAATTATTGCATTATTTTGCCTATCTTCATAAAGAGGTGACCATTCCCACACAAACCTCAGGAATCAGAAAAAAACACAAAAATGAATACCTTAATCTTATTTTGTTATGATAGTTTTAAAAGGATAGAACCTTGGAAAGTCTCAAAGAGTAGAATTCTTATTCTCATGCTGTGACAGGGAGAATACAAGAATTCGATCTGCAAACATGTTTTTTTCTCCAATCAAATCAAAGTGGGGCAGGGGGCGACATCTCTGAATGGGAATGAAATCCCCAGCAGTGGTTACAGCTATTTGTTCTTTAGAAGAACAAAAACTTTTAGAGAAAAAAAAAAATTAGGAGACACTAGAGCCTATTTTTGGCAAGCCTCTTGTAAGCGTGGCTTGAGTTAACCCACAGGACTGAGCCTTTAGTTCAAATAATGCTGAATGGCTATCTTGCAGTTAATTTTTCAAAATCCTCCTACATCATATTATTTGAGCAATATTTGAAGTGTATGGGACAGAGGTGATGGTCTCTTTTTTTAAAATATATTTTTATTGATTTCAGAGAGGAAATGAGAGGGAGAGAGAGAAAGAAACATCAATGATGAGAATCATTGATTGGCTGCCTCCTGCACGCCCCCCACTGGGGATCGAGCCTGCAACCCAGGCATGTGCCCTTGACAGGAATCGAACCTGGGACCCTTCAGTCCACAGGCCAATGCTCTATCCACTGAGCCAAACCAGCTAGGGCAGAGGTGATGGCCTTTAGGGAGGTCTATGTTGGCCCTCATTTCCAGTCTCCTTGATGCTAGGGCTCTTGAAAAATGGCAGCTGTGTGGAGCCAGGTGATGCTAATGATGCTGTAGCTTATATATTAACTAGGGGCCCAGTGCACGAATTCATGCACCTTGAAAGGAACTGTGGGCCACGAGGCTGCAGTGAGCACAGGGGTGGGTCTCAGCCCATCCTCCATGCCCTTGCCCGGCCCCTTCCACCATGGCCTCTGGTCCTCTGTCTGCCAGCAATCCCACTCCTGCTGCCGTTGCTGCTCCCACATGCTGATGGCACTGGCCACGCTTGCACCCGTTGATGGCGTGAAGTGACTGGGGGGCACCAGCAGTGGGTGTGAGCAGCTGCTGCTGCCCCTATCGCCCCTCGGGAGCAATAGGAAGTGGAGAAGCCCTCAGGGGTGATCGGGGCCTGCAGCCACTGCTCGCACCCTCTGATGGCACCGAGTGATCAGGACTAGCGCCAGCAGTGGGTGCAAGCGGCAGCTCTGGTGCTGACTGTGGATGCAAGCAGGGCCGGCGCCAGCAGCAGGTGCGAGGGCCGGGCAGGACCACGCGTGTGGGAGCAAAGAATTTTCAGTAAGTACCAGAGGCTTGCCCCAATGACAGCGACCAGCACCCCACCTTGGTCTGGCACCCCTGCTCACCTGCTCCACCATTTCACTGCAGCCGATACCCGCCATGTTCTGCGCATGCCCCCTGGTGGTCAGTGCATCATAGTGACTGGTTGTTCGGTTGTTTGGTTGTTCAGTTGTTCCACTGTTTGGTCTATTTGCCTATTAGCCTTTTATTATATAGGATACTACTCAAGGACATATGGAAGCAGTATTTTCACGTGGTAGCTCTGCAATTCAGTAGCACTGTTATTTCTTCTTTCCTCATGAATGAGTATAACTTGGCTCACAGGTTAACAAAAGCAACAATCCATTTTCTTCTCCCAACACTCTAGTCAGAACCAGAAGAATGATGCTACTGTACTAATGTGGTGTTGTTACTATTTAAAATAAACTCTTTAGACTGTATTTTGGAAAGGATGGGAAAAGTCATTTGTGGGTGGTCCTCAGGTCTCTACATGACTTTGTGTGAATGCGCGTGCGTGTGTGTGTGTCCTTTCGGTAAGAGCTGAGAGATTTTAATAGATAATAGGGAATTAAATAGAAACATCATCTAATAAGCATGATATGGGCTGTCACTGTTAATTCAAACATAATGAACAATGACTGAATAATGATGGTTGCATCCAGAGGTCTGCCATATGCTCATTCTAGATGATTGTAGCGGGATGCCTCCTTAAATGTGGATGCCATGAGCTAGCCAACAGCACTCCAAGTAATCAGATTTTCTGCTGCTCTCAGACTCTCAATGGGATTTTAGCTATTTCAGTTAGTTGAATCATAAAAATGAAATCAGATTCAAAAGAGTTTTATAGATGTGTGTGCAATGGCAGAGAAGAATGGAGGTGGAGATAAGGAGAGAAGAAAGGAAGACAAAAGAGGGAAGAGAATGGAATCATAATGCTATTTTCCCTTAGACCATGAGAAGCATCTTCTGAATGAGAAACGGTCTGTTTACCACTCTGCCTTCCCCCATCTGAAGATTAATTAACTTCTGCTCTATATAGAGCTAGAATGCTAATGGAGCACAGCCTACTTAAGTGGACATTTTTCTCTGGATAACATTCTCATGGCGAATTAAAGTCCAAATTACAATGTATTCTGATATGTAAGTAAAGCCAAAACGATCCTCTATTATATTGTGTAAAATTAGTTGCTGTGTTTAGCTCATTCATTGGCTAGACGAAATTTAGTCTGAAAGAACTGATGGACTGCAGAATTTGTTCTGATTGACTCCAAAGGACCAGGTGTCTCACATGGGAGAGGTACAGGGGAAAGCTCTCTTTGAGGTAGAAAGGAATTTTGATTTCCATTTGATTGTGTAGGTTAGTGTTAACTTTATTACTTATGTTCTGGAGCAAGGCCCTGAAGCTCTGAGGCTTTCTTGCTCATTATTGATATGAGGGTAGACCATGAACTATCTGAGATTATGTAAGTTAAACACATTGTGAACTAGTAACTAGGCTCTGCTGCTCAAAGAATGATGTGTGGTGGGCAGCATCACCTGGGAGCTTGTGAGAAATTTAGAATCTCAGGCCCAAACCCAGATCAATGGAATTGGAATCTGCATTTCAACAAGATCCCCCGGTATTTATATCCATATTAGAATCTGAGAATTACTTTGCTATGTATATATTAATTTTGAGTGTATTATAAAAACATTCAAAATAAAACTTTGAAAAACCTAAACTATTTGTTGGGTATAATCTTCTAATCTCTTGAGAGATTATGGACAAATAAACAAGCCTCCTGCAAAAGAGAAAGTCTAAACCAGAAGCAAATATTTAAAAAAATAAATCTAGAAACAATATCCACATATCTCTCTGAAATATGTCCTAGGATACATTAACTGTAAGTCCAAACAATCCACCTTTTATTTTAATTTTTCTACAGCACGATCACCGTGGATTAGTGTGATGCCTATGAAAGTGCACAGCAATCTGAAGGTTTATTATGTTAGCATTTTAATGGTGAAGAAGGAAATGCATTTATAGATTCATAAAAGATTTTCATCCACACTTGTTGAAATATACTCTTTCATTATACTCAATAACTGTAAGATTTAAACCTCAAGTCTTATGAATTTTGGTAATTCATACCTTTGATTGCACTTTCTTGTTGCAGCAGCATCGGCAGTGGCACTATCCGATAAGAGTAAGGTATGCTTGAAGTGTCATGGAAAATTTCAGTTCCAAACAGAAATAGACGCTGAAATTCCCATTCTTTTTCCAAATGAGACTTTGTTGATTCAGAGGAAAGGAAAGAAAATGGGAGGAAATATGCTGCGATTAATTATTATTATTATTATTTTTTAAATATATTTTATTGATTTTTTACAGAGAGGAAGAGAGAGAGATAGAGAGTTAGAAACATTGATGGGAGAGAAACATCGATCAGCTGCCTCCTGCACATCTCCTACTGGGGATGTGCCCGCAACCCAGGTACATGCCCTTGACCGGAATCGAACCTGGGACCTTTCAGTCCGCAGGCCGACGCTCTATCCACTGAGCCAAACCAGTTTCGGCGCGATTAATTATTTTAATCAGGAGAAGTTTTAGGAAAACATAACTTGTTTACTTCTTACATCACTTTGATATCTACTCCCTGTGGACTGAAACTCCATATTTTAGCCAGTTTCAGGATGTATAGTGAGTGTGTAACAATAACACGCAATCTGAAATAAACAAGGTTTGAAAGTAGCCTGGTTAACACAAACGGAGCAAAGGTGGTCATTTTTAATCATTGACTTAGCTAAACAGTTTTTTAAAATACAAGACGAAATCTTAAGTGTGAATCAAAATTAAAATAAAAAACTCAAGTGTCATTTTCATTCTGTCTCTAGAAAAGAAAAAAGTCAATTCAGATTTAACAACCATCAAGTTTATTTCTTTTTAAAAAAATATATTTTATTGATTTTTTTACAGAGAGGAAGGGAGAGGGATAGAGAGTTAGAAACATCGGTGAAAGAGAAACATTGATCGGCTGCCTCCTGCACACCCCCCACTGGGGATGAGCCTTCAACCAAGGTACATGCCCTTGACCAGAATCGAACCTAGGACCCTTGAGTCCGCAGGCCGACGCTCTATCCACTGAGCCAAACCGGTTAGGGAAAGTTTATTTCTTTAGGGGAGAAAAGGCACCCACAAACCTTTTCAAGTTGGGAATAACTGGTTCAGTCAAATCTAAAATATGACTAAAAATTTCTGAATCCTTCCAGAGTTTTGAAAATCCTAAGTATGAATGTAATATACATGGAATAGATAGTTCCTTCCTATTTTTTCCCACTCTGCTGTTCCCCAAGGCCATTAGGAATGTTTTCAGATGAAACAGTGACGGAGACAAAATTATCTCACAAAACGCTAAAAGTCCACAGGTGAGTTTGTGGTGCTGAGGCTCAGCGATGCCATGGAGGACCCATGCTCTTTCTAACTCCCTTCCTGTTCTTAGTTTGTTGATGTCTTCTTTTATTAGTCATCAAATGGCAGTCCCTTTTCTGAGCCTCATCTCTTTACAATAGGGATCTCAGCACAAGAAAAGTTAGCGGGTGGCAAAAAGACCTTACCTCACTATTGCTACTTTTATCAAAAAAGAACATCTTTTTTTTTTTTTTTTTTTTTTAGTATTATGCCATTTTATTATGTATTTTTATTTTTTATAGAAGTTATTGGGGTGACATTGGTTAATAAAATTATATGGGTTTCAAGTGTACAGTTCTACAATACAAATGGTGATAGAAAGGAAAATATTTGCCAGAAGCTGCCTAATGAACATTTCATCATGTCTCATTGTCCCCCTGGTGGTCATTGGTACTCTTTGCTTTAAGGAGGGAGGTCAAATATCTGGCTTCTTGAGTTTCATTAGGGAAAGGCAGGCAACAAAGAAGGGGTTTGGGAATGGTTGATAGGTATTTTGTTAACAATGCTGTTGGACCATGGGCCTCACTTGGAGTAGCAAAGTTCTATATCATGTCTGATCTATTACAGGATTTTTTTTTTGGAGGGGGCGGTGTTACTATATAATTATATCTACTCTAATCTCATCCTTTAATTTCTTTCTTCTGTCATTTTCTGTGTACAGTGCAATTTGCTGTTTATCTCTTTTATTTTCTCACTTATCCCCACAGGCACTTTTAAGGAGATTACATATCCTTCCCTTTTCTTTTTCTACTCTTGCTTATTTAACTGATGAAAGAGTTTTCTACCTCCCATTTTATTTTCCTTATAAAATTCCATTTATGAAGGCAAAATATAATTACCTAAACTGATAAATGTAAGTCTAGTGGAAGTAATATTTGCATGTCAAAGAAATACAAAGCTTTATGTTGTGATTTAAATGCAAATTGTAATATAGACTGATTTGTTAACCACCTCTATTGTTGATGGAAAGGCTAAGAATATATTTAACACAGTACCACAGAATTCCCTATTCAGATGGACACCTCCTTCTCTAATTAAACTTGTTATTTCTTAGCTATAGCATTCACAGGAAATAAAGCACTATTTCTCAGGCAAAGTTATTGTTTTCTTGTTTTTTTTAATTACAAGTGTACAATAGAAGTATTTATGACTATGTTGTATTGTCAATTGGCAGGATTTCAGTTCCACTGAAGGCTAGACTGACTTTTATGGACTCCACTAGAAATCATTTGTACTTATGATTTTATTGGAAAATACATTTTGGTCTATAGTCAATCAGCTTAAATATATACACTTTTAATTGTACTAACATTTTATTGGTCAAAGACAACTTAAATTCTGTAAGTAGTACTGTCAGACCTTTGTGGATGATAGAAATGTTCTATATCTGCAATCACCCATGTGGTGGCTGCCAGCCATAGATGGCTACTGAATACTTGAAACATGGCTAGTCCAACTGAACAACTGATTTTAAATTTTTATTTAATTTTAAGTAACTTAAATTTAATTAGCTCTTTGTGACTAGCATCTGCCATATTGGACAGACACATCTAGAGGCACTGAAAAGTTGTTTTTCTTCACCATTATTAATGTCTTGAATGATTGGTTCTGGAGGTTACCACCTCCTTCTTGCATACAAGTATTGTTTGACAGCCCACTTAATCTTTTAGAAATGGAATTGCATAATATAAGCAGGGCTAAACTAGCTAATTAAAGATGTACATATGCAGATATAGTAAGAAAATGCATAATGGGCATTTTGGGTATAAGAGGATACAATATTGATTGAAATTTTCTGACAGGGAAAAGCAAAGGAATGTGAGATTGTCATGATTATTTGAAGAGTAATTCTCCTTTTTGTGTTGAAGAGCTAATTGGACTTTATAGTTTTATGTCCATCTGAGTGAAAATTATTCCCATTGTGCTAATACAGTCATCATTCAATTATTCATGTCCATGACATGGATTAGCGACATTACTTTTCATTACTGTCATTAATTCACTCATTTATTATGCCTACTACACCAACTTTCAAAAGGAATTGGAGATGATTCATTTATGTCATCAAGTATTTTGCTTATCAAGTATTTGTCTGAATATTTATAAAGCTTGAATACAGCTTCTTACCCAGTAAAATGCTCAGCTGAAAAGGACCTCACAGTATTTATATGTTAATATCACACCTGTCCTCCTCTTATATTTTTTATCCTTAGTTTCCATTTGGTCATTTTTTTTTTTACTTACTTTTTTTTGTCTTGTATATAGCTTTGAAAGCTACCTGAAACTCTTTTTTTTAAATAAGGCAGGATAAAAATCCAAAATTAAAAGTAAATAAATATATTAATATAGGCACTTATTAAAGTCTACTTGAGAGGCTAGGAATGTATATATTTATAATCTTCTGAAAGGAATTTTGGAAATATGCATCCAAAATAATTTAAAATTTGACCTAGCTATGCTACTTCTAGGTATTTTTTTACGTACATAATGAAATAATTTACAAGTATACAGGTGAAAGCATGTGGATTACATTTTTATTTATAATAATTATGCATAACGTTTTGAAAATAGCATAAATGTTCACCAGTCACCTATTGGGTAGGTATATTATCCAAGCAAAAATTGAACATTATGTATCATTAAAATTATGGCATAAATCTCTACTTATTGACAATTAAAGATACTGATTTAGTAATAAAATGTGGGTTACAAAGGAATATTTGAAGAATAATCTTGTTTGGTTCAAAATAGTGTGTATATTTATATTGTATATTTAATATATGGTATCATTTTAATGGTACCTAGGTGGTGGGATTAAGCATGATTTCCAATTTACTTTTTCCCCTTAAGTGATAACCATCTTTATATACAAAGCCGATCTTCAACTATTATGTTTTCTTAAAGCCACATCTGTGGTGAAAATATGGAAATACTTCCCTCTTATTTGAAAGACAGTTAATATCTGGAACCCCCTCAATAAGCATGACCTGTCTCTGGCCATCTGGACTCCTCTCCAGCCTCCTGTATCTCCCCATGATTTAGTAATTGAAGTAACTACATGCCATGGGGACCTCCCAGGGCCTACGTTGGTTTTAGCCAATGTCCGCTGACAACTTGGTCTCCATACATTGTCTGATAAATGTTTGAAATTTAGCTCACATAACTGGAAGTCCAGTCGGATGACAGGCTCAGGTATAATCTGCAGCTCACCGATACTTTCAAAGACAAAGAACTTCACAACTCACTGCTCTACCATCTTAAAGCTGGTTCCTATTGTGTGCCAAGGGGAATTCAAGTCCTTGTCAAGTTCTCCAGGAAAAGCCTCAAAAGTCATTCTGTCGCCAGGAACACACCAGTAGGAGGTGCCACAATGTCAAGTTTCTCTGGTTGAACTAGCACACATCACCGTTGCTTGAGATAGGACTGCCCTCATCTTTGCAGGGGTTAGGTTACACAGTAAAATCACCGCCCGATTTTGCATCTGATCAAGAGAAACACGATTCACCAGGCCACTGACAACTGTTCTTGGGCTGCTTCTCCCACATCTACAAAGAATCTGCATCAGGATGTTTTCTGGCCGTGATGGTACTGCCAATTTGAAGATCCAGGGGCTCTTTAGGGTACTTATTTTTCTTGCTAGAAATGCAAGAAAAGAAGAAAGAAAAGCACTTTTTCCCAAGTGCTCTTATTCAGTGGGACTGAGCCCCCTGGGTCCCGTTCCTATGCCTGGAATGTTGTCAGCAGAATGTCTGAGCTGACGGTCTGAGCCTGATCAAGATCTACTCTGTCTGAGGATGGGTCTCCATTGTCTGAGTGTCATGTGGAGAGGGGTGGATACCTAACAAAAACCTGAGCTTCACATTGTGCTGATGTTGGGTAGACAAACAGAGTGTTTATTTCAGGTACTTATGAATTTGGTTGTTTGGAGATTTCATTCTAGTGGAAGCAATTATTCCTTTATGATGTACACACACAATTTAAAACAAAAATCCCATTATATAAAACTGAATGAATTGCATACTATAAGATTAATATTTCTACTTTCTTTACAATAGATATTATGAGCTAAAGTATATTTCTATGACTTAATATTGCACTTTCATTACTGTGAGACTAGGACCATAATGGCAGTGGGATCACGCACACATACATACACACACAAAGTCGATCTCAAGACAAGCAGTGTGTGCAAAGAGCAGGGTTTTGAAGTGCGTTCAACACTAATTACAGCAATGAAAAAGCATACAATGTGTGAGTTATTAACCCAGTCATATGATAGGCATTTGTAGCAGATAAACTCTGAGAAATTATAGAAAACACTAGAGGCCCAGTGCACGAATTCATGCATGGGTGGGGTCCCTTGGCCTGGCTGGTGATTGAGGCCTATTGGAGGGCTGGCTGGCCGGGGGGAGGGGCTTTGGGAGGTTGGCAGGGGTGGGGGGAGCGCAGGAGGTTGGCCAGCTGTGGGAGGTTGGCTGTGAGAGCACACTGACCACCAGGGGGGCAACTCCTGCATTGAGTGTCTGCTCTCTGGTGGTCAGTGTTTGTCATAGCTACTGGTCGACCGGTCATTTGGTCATAATGGTTGCTTAAGCTTTTATATATATAGATGGTGCCTCAGAATTGTCCCACCTGAATGCAGGATCTGGGGAATTTATATACTAACTCCCATCATTTATTTTCTGAGAGCTCCCCTCAATAGGTGTTAATTCTCTGGTGCCTCTGGTTTACTGTGTACACAGGCAGAAGGACCCTCTGAGGTGCTGGGAGAAACAACTTGGCTCAGAGAAACAGATTCTGGTAGTTGCAAGCCATAAGAGCACAAGACATGATAGGGTGGGCTAACAAGAGGGATATGGGTGGGCTTCCGACAGTGTCTGTTACACACACACACACACACACACACACACACAATCTCTATCTATTTCCACACTATGTACATATGTGGGATTATTATGTGTGCATGCGATGGTTACTATTATAATCCTCATTTTACAAATGAAGAAACTGAGGCACAAAGAAGTTAAGACTCTTGCCCAAGGTTGTGCAGCTAATAATTGGCACAAAAGGAATTCACCCTTAAGTCCATGATGCTTGGGTCCTTGCATCTTAAACACTATATTATTGGAATTAGACTTTTATCCCCAGTGACACTTTTGTGGCATTAGATTATTGTAAAAGGCCTTGTTACCACTGTTTTTACTTTCCTGTGTGTCATACTAGGCTTTGGGGCAAATGTCATACTGCCCTTCGGAACAGGCCACCTTGTACAGAACCCAGGCCTTTTGTGGCTGCATGTTTACACTGAATTAGAATTTTCATTAATTGATAACCTTTAAAGGACAGCATCTCTTCGAGCTAATGCATCCAGGAAATTAATTTCATGTGGTTGGAGCTCTGTGTCACGGAGGCCAGAGGGTCCTAACAAAGGTTAGGAAATGCAGACGGTGACTCTCAGCATGACTCTTCTTGCACAGCAAACATGTGAAGATTTAGAGACCCAGTCAAGCACATAGGGTTTATTTCTGCTTTAATGTATATCCTTCTATGGACAAGCTGGGCGCCTGGGAGCATCTGCCTTATTGTGCTGTTGTACATTTTGTATTTGTCACTTCAATATTGCCTTTGGTATGGCCGTCTAATACATTTCATTATCTTAAAGTGTATTATTTCCTGAGTTTGACAGCATATTTGGCACTGTAGAGTATGTGAGAAGGGAAATCTCGGATCTGAGCGCCGGCGGTTGCCATCTGTCAGGTCTGTTTGGGTGTGCTGAGAGTTAGTAGCACTTAGCGGGAGGGTGCATGGGTGGGGTCCAGGAATGGAGGGTGAGGGAGCCTACCTATGCCTCAGTAGCATCTTATCCAGTGTCGTCTGGTCACTCTAGAAGTCTTGTGTGTGAAGATATCCTTCTGCTCTTCCTCCTCCTCCTCCTCGTGATTATTTCTACAGTACAGGAGAGTCCTCAAAAGACTGAGCTCTGCATTCAGACTGCTTATGTTCAAATCCCAACATCTTCAGATATTTACTTATTTTGCTTTTATATTAAGATACATGCGTTGCAGCTGGCTTGTACCACTCAATCTCTTCCAAGTTCACAATCGGTGATGTCATGTTGGTAGCCCAAGTTGGCCATGCCTGGAACATGTACACAATGGGAATTGGCAGATTCTACAAACCAGGAATTTACTCTCCCCTTCACTTCCCTCCCTTTTCCTTTCCACCTTTTTCCATTTTTTTTAAATAAAAGCCAGTTTACCAGAATACTGCAGGATATAATATACATTACACTAAAATGCAGATGACACACCCTTCTTAAAATAATACACTACCTGATGATTTTTACTTATGTATACAACACTACACAGTTCAAGATATAGAGTATTACTTCAAAAATATTCCCTATGCCACCCTCTATCAAAACCATTTCTGCCTGGATGGTGTGGCTCTGTGGTTGAGCATCAACCCATGAACCTGAAGGTCACAGTTTGATTCACATGCCCGGGTGTGGGGCTCGATCCCCAAGTAGTGTGAGTGCAGGAGGTAACCAAGCAATGATTCTCTCTCATCATTGATATTTCTATCCCTCTCTCCCTTTTCCTTTGTCTCTCTGAAATCTATTAAAAACAACAACAAAACAACAGCAACAAAAAACATTTACACACAAAGTAATCACTGTTTTGACTTCTGTGATCATCAGTTTTATCTTTTCTTAAAATTTATATGCGCAGTCTTCATCATACCCTCTTTTAAATCAAACTTCTTCTGTTCAAGAATATGTCTTTATAGTCATGCATGTTTCTGTAAGTAACTGTGCTTTATTGTTTTTAAAATATATATAGATTTATATTGTTCAATTTTTATTTGGTAGTCTATAGTCACATATGGTTATTATGGCTAGTACAACTAAAGAACTAGATTTGCAACTGAATTGAGATGTGTTGTAAGTGTAAGATACACAACTAAAAGATCAATGAAAGAAATAAAATAGAGTATAAACAATATTTGATTCTTTGCAGGAAAGTAGTAAAAAGCATTAGACAAGAATAGTTCAGATATCAAGATGATAGACTTAAACCCAAATATATTAATGAGTATATTGAATTGAGGTAGACTTAACATCCCAATTAGAGCAGAGACTATCAGACCAAATTATAAAGCAGGATTCAACTATATTTTACTTATACGAAATACCCTTTAAATATAGATACAGGTTTCAAAATAAGAGAGAAAAGTATACTACACAATGACTATGTGAATATTCATTTATATGAATACAGTAGTCTCCCTTATCTGTGGGGGATACATTCCAAGGCCCTCTATGGATGCCAGAAACAGTGGATAGTACCAATCCAATATATACTGTTTTTTTCCCCCCTGTACATATATACCTTTTCACTTAAAGAAAGCATTTTATGGCCTTCTTTGCCATATCCAAATTGTCAGCATCATTATTCTTTTGCTTTGGAACTATTATTAAGTAAAGTGAGGGTTACTTGAAAACAAGCACTGAGCGATACCACCACAGTCAGTCTGATAACCAAGACAACTTCGAGGTGACTAACAGATGAGAAGCATATGCAGCATGGATACGCTAGACAAAGGGATGATTCATGTCTTGGGTGGGACAGAATGGGTGTTTTAAAATGGGATTCATTTTAAAACTTATGAATTGTTTATTTCTGAAATTTTCCATTTAATATTTTGCCCATACACTGAAGATGTGCTTTACTTCTCCAAACATATAGCTTCAATTTGTGTGCAGAGGCATGAAGGGCCCTGTGGGAGAGAGGGAAGAGATTAACCAAAGAATTTATATGCATATATGCATAACCTAGGGACACAGACAATAGTGCAGTGAAGGCCTGGGGAGGGGGCGGGAACAGGGTGGAGAGTGTCAATGAGGGGAATAAAAGAGGGACATCTGCCATACTTTCAACAAAAAAGATACATTTTTTTCAATGCCCATAAAATGCCTCATAAATAAATCTTTGTAAAAGACTAATCTTATCCTCCTATATAATAAAAGCCTAATATGCAAATTGACCGAATGGCAGAATAACCAATGAAACTACCAGTCTCTATGACACACACTGACCACCAGGGGGCAGACGCTCAATGCAGGAGCTGCCCACAGCACTCAGGCCCCAGGCCAGTCAAGGTGGGTGCCAGCGGCCCCTCTCCTCACCTCCCCACCCCCGATCACCCTGCTGGTTGCCTCCTGCAGAGGGAAGTGACCGGTGGTGGTGGTGGTGGGGGGGCAGGGCTGGCAAGCAGGACACACCAGGCTGGCCAAGGCAGGTGCCAGCAGGGGCCCCCCAGTTGCCCCGCTGGTTGACTCACAGATTGGCCCTGATCATTGGCCAGGCCTAGAGACCCTACCCGTGTAGAATTTCATGCTCCTCTACTTTATAATAACCAAAATTTGGAAAAGCTCAAGTGCCCATTAGCAAAGGAATAGGTAATTAACAGTATATTTTTATTGTGGAAAACTACTTAGTGATAATAAGGAATAAATTAATGATATATAAGAAAATAAATGAATCTCAACAATATTCTGAAAGACTTCAGAAACAAAATATTATATACTGTAAAATTATTTTTATAAAGTCCTAATTAGGCAAAACTAACCTATAAGATCAGTGTTTATTTCTGGGTGGGTGGGGGGTACTTGACGGAAGGGGCACAAGGAACTATTTTATCTACTACAGTCGTATCCCCTTATTCACAGTTTCTCTTTCTGTGGTTTCGGTTACCCATGGTCATTTCTAACATTTACATTATGCTCATCAGTCCAGTTTTCATCTTTTAAATTCCCTCTCTGCCCTTGAATATTGGCTACTTTTCCCCTCTATGTACTTTAACATACGTTCATCAGTGATTTGAATGTTTCTATTTGACAATTTCAATGTCTGGGCTATTCGTGGTCTAGTTTATTAAATTAACTCTTTTTATCTGGATTGTGAGCTTTATTTTCTTGCCTTTTCATGCATCTCATTTTTTAAAAAAATTCTGAACATTGTGTATAAACGTAGAAAAATATAAACTAAAGGTAATATTTCTGCTCAGAAAAATATTTATGCCTTTTCTGTACACTGCAGTATATATGTGCGCTTGTCAGGGTTGTGTGAGTAAACTAGGCCAGTAGTTAAGCTGTGTCTGAGCTTTGTTATCTACCACAGGTGTGGCTCATTTCTGTTCCACTGTCAGACTGGTGCAGGCCATGTGTATCTATCCTCTGTGTGTGTGGTGGGGTCCTCTCTCAGCATTGTGTCTCCCCAAACTCTAGTAGCATATGTCTCAAGCTGGGCATAGCGAGGGGTTTTCTCAGTTCTTTCCACTACTCTCTTATTTTCTCCTGGGCTGCCCTAAAATTTCACTCTCACTCTCTCTCAGTTCCACTACCCTGTGCCTTTGTCATGAATACTCATGAAGGCCTGGGAAAAAGAATTGGAAGGGAGCCTTAGTCAGTTTGGCTCAGTGGATAGAGCGTGGGCCCATGGAAAGAAGGGTCCTGGGTTTGATTCCAGCCAAGGGCACCTGCCTCAGTTGCAGGCTTGATCCCTGACCCCGATCGTGTGCGTGCGGGAGGCAACCAACCCATGTCTCTTTCTCACATCGATGTTTCTCTGTCTCTCCCTCTCCCTTCCATCAAAAAATCGATGGAAGAAATATCCTCAGGTGAGGGTAACCTAGGGCTCCCTAGGCCAAACAGTCATGCCAGTGCATACATAGGCTTAACCTTTGCTGAAAGTTGAGCCATTTTTTCTATCTGCATTAAGGTAGCTTCTTCTTTCTTTCACTACTCAGTTAGGGAATAAAGTAGCCATGATTCCCATCTGTTCTTGGAGGGGCTTGTCAAACTTTGGACTTTAGTTCTATATGATTTTTAAAAATTATTATTATTACTAATTTTTGTGACTTCAGTTTTCTCACAGGCTTTGAAAAATAACTTTGTTTTCGTATATTATCTGGCCTCTCATTTTGTTAGAGTAGGAGCACATTTACCATGTGATTTGCTTTCCACAAAACAAGTAGAAACCACATAACTGTTTTTTAATGTCTATATCTCAGAAGGTCAGAGTAAGATACCTTTGAAGTGATTTGAAGCCGGCATTATAATCTTCATTCGTCAATGAAGTAAGACCAGTTCCAGAGGTTAGGAAGACACCAGAACCTGAATTTTTTTAACTATTTTATTTCTCTTGTCTTCACCACGTGTGTTGTGTAGCCAGTGTTATAACACAGCTAGCTCATCTGAAACCTGTCACTTTGCAGCCCTGGCAGGGCACCACTGTACGGGTCACAATTGACGTATGTGTAGAGGAGAAGCAGAAATGAAACTGATGGAAAAGCCTGCCATGGTCTTGAGAGATGAGATTAAGAATATGTTCATAGCACTCACTTTGGCTTCTGCTTGCTTCTTCCAAGCATTGTCTCACCCCTTTGGCATTTGGTTGGAACAACTAAAAAGCATAATGGATGAGTGAGAGCCTCATTGGAATTTGAGTGTGTGGTCCTAGGGTTGCCAAAGCTGGCTGAGGAGACGATTACATTTTGTTCTTTTTCTTAAAGACATCCATTCAATGGTCATGAGAGAAACTGTGTTTTCATTGATAATTGACTCCAATAATCTTTTACACAAAATATAATAGAGCTCCTTGACATCAGATTAGAGATGCTGATATGAATTCCATATAACTGAATTTTTTTGCACCTAAATTTAGGATCACATTAATATAGCACATGCCTTGAAATACTCTTGCACTCAGCTTCCTGTTGTTTGTTGGATTAGTGACATGTTTGTTCAATTAATTATACACATTATTTTATAAATTTACCTTTGCCTTTAGGCTTGACTTAAAAAGGCTTGGGTTGCATTCAAAGAGGCACTTGGTTAGTTACGGCAATAGCTCTTGATTACTGTAAACCGCGAATGATTAGGATTCAGATGGCTGACAATATCACTTTTGATGTACTAAATAGAATTTTATTAGCCAACCAAAATTTTATCCAAGCAAGTTCCTCCAGCCATGGTAAGGCCCCTGGATGAAGGTCTGCTGGTCCTCTTTATAAAATGTGACCCGAGCTACTTGTTAGAATGTTGGTTTAGGAATAATCATCAAGGGACTAAACCTGAGAGGAGAGGTTTTTGAGGCCGACGTGGGCATTACATCATCACAGCTTTCTTTCTTTGCACACACACACCCAGCTTGTGGATCTGGACGGGAGACAAGTATAAAGGAGCTGTTCTGGTCTTTGAGGACTCCACCTTGCAGTCCACTCTACAGTAACGCACAGCAGGGTGCAGCCTCTGACCCTAAGTCCTTCCTTCTCCTCAGTGCTGGTTCTTAACTGTCAATGGGACGTTGACTATTAGAAGAGACCAATAGATAGATCATAAAATATGATAGAGCTCGATTTTAAAGGTGTTTTTATGGAAAGGGAAGAAATTCTTTCAGTAAAAATGAGCCATAAAATTACTCAGCCCACCCCCATCCCCAAATTATATCCAGAATTGATCAGCTGTCATCTTATATTACATTTGATGATCTTGTATGACTTAGCAGCTCACCGAATGAGGAGGGAATGGCATTTTTTTTAGAGATTATGTTTTGTTGATAAACTTAAGGATTAAACAAACTATAGCTATTTCTAGGGAATGGGATAATTCCCAGCTTTTTTTCCTTTTTTAGTAGATATATCAAAAATTCTATATGTGATAAAAAATAAAACTAATGGAATTGCCAAGTGTGCACTATTGGTTGAGTCATATTGGCCCCTATTTTTTGTAGCTATTCTTAGAAAATTACTGTAACAAGTGAGTCAGAAATAGAACACAATAATTTATTTACTTATTTATTTATTTGTTTATTTATTTATTTTCATGATCTCTATCCTAATTGCCTTCCATCTTGGCTGAGTGAGAATCACCCATTCTTTTAAAGAATCCCCAAGCCAAGTTTCTGCACACATTACTAAAATCATAATCTCTATTTTTAAACCTCTTCAGATAATTCTAAAGTGCCCAAGGTAGGAACAATCACCATCTCTTTAATCTCTGAATGTGGTCCCCAGATCAGCAGCATCAGTACCATCTGGGAAATGGTTAGAAATGCAAATTAACATAATTAGTCCATACATATTCAAAGTATAGAGTATGATACATTTTGGCATATGTGCTCCCCCAAGAAATCATCATCACAATGAAAAGAATGAACATATGTATTACTCCCAGGGGTTTCCTTGCACCCCTTGGACATCCCTCCCTCTCTTCCTCCTCATTTTCAGACAACAACTGATTTGCTTTCTGTCCCATAAATTACTTTTACATTCTAGAATTTTTATGTAAATAGAGTCATGTAATATGTACTTTAAAAAAAAACTAATAAACTTTAAGCAGGTATATGTTTATAGAAAAAATTAGCAAAAAGTACAGAGTTTCCATATACCCATTCACCCCCACCCTGCCCCACCCAATATCCCTTACTTTTGCCATCTTGCATTATTGTGGCGTATTTGTTAAAATTGATGAGCCAATATTGAGACATTATTAACTAAAATCCATAGTTTATATTAGAGTTCCCTCTTTGTGTTGTAGAGTGAACACTAATGTAATAGGGTTTTGACAAATACTGAAATCATAATCTCTATTTTTAAACCTCTTCAGGTAATTCTAAATTATTTGTCAAATTTGATTTTGACAAATGTATGATGACATGTATCCACCGTTACAGTATTATACAAAATGATAGGTTTATTGCTCTAAAAATTCCTCGTGCTCCACTTCCCCTTTCCCCTGGCAACCACTGAACTTTTTATGGGTTTTGACAAATGCATAATGACATGTATCCACCATTACAATATAATACAGAATAATAATTTTAATCCCCCCCCCAAAAAAAAAATCCCTTGTGCTCCACCTCCCTTCCTTCCCTTGCAACCACTGATCTTTTTACAGTCTCCACGTGTTTACCTTTTCCAGAATGTCCTATAATTGGAATTACATAGTCTGTAACCTTTTCAGATTAGCTTCTCTCACCTAGCAAAATGTATTTAAGGTTCCTTCATGTCTTTTCATGGCTTGATAGCTCATCTCATTGTGTCACCATGTATGGATGAACCACAGTTGGATTATCCATTCACCGAATGAAGAATGTCTTGATTGCTTCAAAGTTTTATCGATTGTGAATAAAGCTGCTCTAAACAATCATGTGCAGGTGTTTGTGTGGACATAAGTTTTTAAGTAGTTTGGGTAAATACTGAGGAGAATGACTGTTGAATAATATGGCAAGAGCTTGCTTAGTTTCCACCAGGAATGATTGAGAGTTCCTTTAGCTCTACTTTCACACCAGTATTTGGTGTTGGTCAGTATTTTGGAGTATGGCAACGCCAGTAAGTTTAAAGTGGTATTTTATCATTGTTTCAATTTGTGATTCCCCGATGACATATAATGTTGAGCATCTTTTCATATGCTTATTTTCCATCTGCATTTATCTTATTTGATGAGTTGTCTATATAGTTTACTCATTTAAAAAATTAATTTGTGCCCTGACCGGTTTGGCTCAGTGGATAGAGCATCGGCCTGCAGACTGAGGGGTCCCAGGTTCGATTCTGGTCAAGGGCATGTACCTTGGTTGCGGGCACATCTCCAGTAGGGGGTGTGCAGCAGACAGCTGATCGATGTTTCTCTCTCATCGATGTTTCTAACTCTCTATCCCTCTCCCTTCCTCTCTGTAAAAATATCAATAAAATATATTTAAAAAATTAATTTGTACCCTTTCTTGTTGAATATTAAGAATTCTTTGTATATTTTGCTTAGAAATCTTTTATCTGAAATGCATTCTGCAAAGACTTTCCCTTAGTAGATGATTTATCTTTTCATCCTCTTAATGCACCATTTTGACTAGGCTCTTTTACTCCACAAAGTATTTGTAGACTCGTTCCTGTCATTGCATATACTAATAGTTTATTCAGTTTTATAGTAGAATTGTATTCCATTGTGTGGATATACCATAAATTACTTATTAACTTGCCTGTCAATAGGATTTGGTTGTTTCCAGTTTTCACCATTACAAATAAAGGTACTACATTTTCTGTTAGGACACAAGAAAAGGTACCATTTTCTGTTAGGACATACCATAGACTTTCATTTTTCTTGTGTAAAGACCTAGTAGCAGAACAGCTACAGTATATGGTAAATATACACTTAAATTTTTTAGAGAAACTTCCAGCTGTTTCCCCGTAATGGTTGTATTATTTTACATTCTTACCAGCAGTGTATGAGTATTTCAGGTTCTCCACATCTTCACTAACAGTTGGTATGATCGGTCCTCTCCACTTCAGTCCTCTACTACTCCATGGTCTTGAGTACTGTAACATTATAATTCATGAAGTCAAGTAGTGACAACTCACCTTTGTTCTTCCTTTTAAACATTTAGAGGCAGAGTAGAAATTGATATTAAAGGGATGAAAACCATTCAAATTTTTGCGTTAGTATGTAGCTCAAGCAGCAATTTTGAGTTTGCTATCCAAGAACCTCAGGAAGTCCACTTTCAGGGGGTTGAGAAGGTCAACACTTTTCTCATGATAACACCCAGGTGGCTTTTATTTTTTTCACTTTCATTCTCCCACAGGTGTGCATTGGAGCCTTCCAAGGCTATATAGTGTGTGACACCATGGCTCTGAGCGCTGATAGAATGTGTGCTGTGCCTATGTGTTTTCCGAACTTCTCTGTTTAAATTTTGAACATGGTAAATATTGATCTATGTAACACATATGAGCAATAGCTCTTGGGGGGATCCGCAGTGATTTTTTTTTAAATGTCAAGTCTGAGACCAAAGATGTAGACAAGAGTTAAAGGAAGAAAAGTGGTGTCATAAAATGTGGGCAAAGTATAGAGATTGAAACAAAGGAAGCAAATATTTAAAACGTGAGAAACAGAATACCTTCAAAGCTCAGAGTTGACTGTACATTCTTCTTCACACTGGGAAGAGGGGAGTATAAACACATCTCTACATGCTGTTATTGGCCCTAGGGGCCTGGCCTTTATTCGGATGTTGACAAAACTCTGGCTTCTGTAGTGCTAGACTTGCTGTCTCACAGCTTTCTCCCAGGGTCGCCCGCAGCCTCTTTCCACTGTGCCTGGTCAAATGGAGCATTTTTCAGTTTATGAGAAGTGGCCACTGGTTAACTGGCTTCCAGTGTGAAAATACCACTGCAGGGACCGAGGGTTTGATACTGGAACCTGCTTGCATTTCTGAGAGTCAACGGCTGTTGTGCTGCTGCCACCCTAGGAGAACTTAGATCTTGATAGGAGACCAAGAAGTGATGATTTTCAGAGAGAAAGCAATGGTGTCTGTTTCTCTGTTAATTGGTGATATTCATTTGTTCATATGCAGATGCTTTAATGTGAATGAAAAGAGGATTTTTAGAATAAATAATAAAATCTTTCCTCCTCTATTTCCTACATCAGTGCCCTTTGGCTGTAACACACTGCCTTGCTAAGTTTGTCATAGAGACTGAGATTTATAATGCTATTGGGGGGGAGGAAATCGGGGGGAAAATGGTTTTAAAATTCTACTAACACAAATCATAGTAATGAATTCTTTGTTAATAATGCTACTTTAATGCTTATTCTGAGTACCACTCCAGTTTCATCTGCTATTGATAAAATTACCCTTTTAATGTTAAAAAATGTCCCCAGAGCACAAGTCTAAAATGTAAAATATTTAAGTAAATGAAATTGTCATATTCTTTTGAGACCAAAATTAATGGTTTCTTATATTTTCTGCAGACGTCTAGTTTGCTTTTACTCCAACTGTTACAAGTTTCATTCTTCTTCATCTGTATAAATAAAACATAGTATTTTCTCCTAGGGTTAAGTTTAGGCATTCCAATTAAAACTACGTATGAGTTTTTAAAAAAGTTTCTTCAGAATAAATTAGCCTTACCTAAAATGTAGTTTGCTGTTTTACATATTTTTGTAGATGTTTGGATTTTTTGTCCAATAATTATGATATTAAACCTGAATATTTTAGGATGAAAATATATCCCTTAGTTCTGCGGGTAATTTTTTTTAAAATATATTTTATTGATTTTTTACAGAGAGGAAAGGAGAGGGATAGAGAGTTAGAAACATCGATGAGAGAGAAACATCGATCAGCTGCCTCCTGCACACTCCCCACTGGGTATGTGCCCGCAACCAATGTACATGCCCTTGGCCGGAATTGAACCTGGGACCCTTGAGTCCGTAGGCCAACGCTCTATCTACTGAGCCAAACTGGTCAGGGCTTCTGCGGGTAATTTTTAAGCATTGGCATGTAAGTGCCTAGTTGGAACTTGTTCAAGTTTTTGTCAAGATGCATTAACAAAATTCTTATAAATCTATAAATTATAACTATAAATAACAGAGTTAAGACTCAACGGTAAATAAGTTGAAAGAGATACTGGCAGCATGAGAGACTATTTAAGATTCTGAGAGATAGGGAGATGTTAGCACTTTTCACCCCCTGCTTTTACTGAGATAAATTAAAATCACTAATACAGAGGAACAGCACACTAGGTCATGCCATTAACCTGTGCTGATTGCTCAGTAGTCATCACCAGCAAAACCCTGGAGTTTTCATCACAGCAATGGTCACTTCGTTTAGTCAGCATATATTTTTGAGCTACCTCTATGTGCAGGATTCTGTTAAGGTAGTTACTTTTTCATGTTCGGTGTGTAGATCACAAGTACAACTGCACAATTGTAGATTCACAGGAATTTTGAATCTGTGGGGATGTCTTAAAATGTATACCCTCAAACAAATTACTTTTTGAATATTAATATGTAGTTAGAAAATGTTTTCCTATATGAAATTAGATGATTGGCAAATAGGAATTGAAAGTATATTTTATTCAGATAAACTAGAAGTCTGCTAGTTGCATATTCTTATTTTTACAGAATAAACACAGTTGTTGAATTTTGTAGAATCTGACATAAACTCTTTTTTATTTTTTAAAAATGGACAAAACTAAGCAGAAGGCAGCATTCATATGTAATAGAGCATGAAAATGTGTTGTGATTGCTGTGATTATTGTTGTTGCTATTGCTTTATTGGATAGACTTACTCTCAGAAAAGAAATTGAGGTGTATAAAAGCAAAGTAAAAGCTGAACTAATAAACTAACATGAAAGATACATGGAACTTTAAAATTGATGGATGTACAATCAGCCATGCATGGGTTTTCTGATTAGTATCTAATTTTGACTTTCTCCCATAGCCAATAGCTGTTCACTTCTTGTGTCTTCAGTGCATAATACTGAATTATATTGGTTACTTGATGTGAAAATGTATAACTTTTAGAAAGAATCTGTACCCTTGCCAGGTAGCTCAGTTGGCTAGAGTGTTGTCTTAATACACCAAGGTCACAGGTTCAATCCCTGGTCAGGGCACATATAAGAATCAACCAATGAATGCATAAATAAGTGGGACAGCAAGTCAATCTTTCTTTCTCGCTGTCTCTGTCTCTCCCATTCCCTTTCTTTCTAAAATCAATAAATATAATAAAAAAATAAAGCATTTGTAGAAGACAGTGTGGTAGTAAAGGTCAGGCTTCTCATGTGAGCATCGTTGTAAGGATTTGCTCCTCCAGGACACATCGGCCACATCTGCTTGCCAGTAGCCGCCCTAAGATGCCATCGCAAAGTCCAGGACTAGTTTTTTTTTGGATTGGCTCCATCATTGTTGAGGAGGAATTCCTAAAGAAATTAAGTAAGAATCTTCTTCAGGCATTTTGGATGAGAGAGTAATAGATTACCAGGCCTGCAGGAGAAGGCTGGGATGTGGAGCTTCTTTCCTTCATGCAAGAGAAGAGAGAACAGAGCCCCCAGGATGCAGAGCAGGGAGCCCTCTCTTGCTCCCTCCACCTCACTTTATGAGTGAAACTCAACAGGGAAACACACCTGCGCCTTCAGCATCCCAGCTGTTATTCAGTTTTCTTTCTCCTTTTCAAGAAATCATGACAGTGCTAGCAATAGAAAAGGTTCACTAAATACTTGGAGAATCGATTTTGAGTACAACTTTGACTTATTTTAATATATACAGAAAAGGAAATCATTTGTGAACGTGCACACTTTATTATTAGTTTTAAATTGTGAGCCATAACACTTTATATTTTTATCATCACCAAAGGGTCACGTTGGCACAGTTCAGAGACCCTGGTATAGACTGAAATTGTCAGAAGGAAACTAGTGTCAGGATGGGCATGAAGACCGAGGATCCAAGGACAAGCAAGGAGCAGCAAGCAGAATGGGTGTTGGGACCAAGGAAAGCAATAGCAAGAATAAAACAAAAGCTATGTTATGCTTGATTGCCTTGGTTTTCCTCCTGTTGTATTGAAGGGATTTTTCCAAATGGGTTCTGAGGCCTTGAGATTCTAGGGCAAGCAGGTCAAACTCATGGGCTATGGGCCACATGCAGCCCACAACGAATATTTTTGTGGCCCAGCCGATATAATGATATGTAAGAAACGTTTTATTAAAAATTTTGTAACTTAATTTTTACAGTATCCTGTTATACATAATCTATATATATAAAAGGCTAAGTGACCATTCAACTGTCTGACTGGCTGGTACGTATGATGAGCACTGACCACCATGGAGCAGATGCTCAATGCAGGAGCTGCAAGTGACTTGGCAGTAGCAGTTCTCAGGTGACTCACCCCAGAACCAGGGAGGAGGGAGCCCAATTCCTTGTGGGGCCGCGTGATTCCACCTTTGGCCATGGGTGCACGAATTCGTGCACTGGGCAACTAGTCATTAATAACGAACTACAATGTTTGCTAATGACTGATTACTATAATCGTGTTGCATTCATTTCCCTTACGCGTCTTATGTGCTAACGCATCATATCTCTCCACTAATACTAGCAGTGAATATTTTAGCAGCTGATTGCCACGTCATTTTAGTCTTGAACTGACTTGGTTGGTGTGCTCAACAGGAAATATTTCACTTTCAGAGAACAAGAAAAATAGGTTTATTTGCATTACGCTTATTCATTTGTGCAGTTATTCACTGGTAAGTTAATGTTCAAGAAAGAAATATTAAATTTTATTAAAATGTTCTATTATTTTATGCTAATGATTACTCATTTATTTCAGCCCTTTGTATTCAGCATGTCTCTAACAAAATAAACCCATGTTTCTATGAAAATTGAAGCTTTTTTTTTTTTTTGCGGCCCACATAGACTTAAACCTTGTTAATTTGGCCCGTGTTAGCCTTTGAGTTTGACATGCTTGTTTTAGGGAGAGGTAGGGGGGCAAAGTGGTGAACATGTAACAGAAAGCCAGCGCAGCCTCATGTTGGCCAGTGAGAGCTGCTTGTGTGCATTTGTTCCAAAATCTGGGTTTTGTGACTTCATGTTGGTGGCTTTAAATTGGTCATCGCTCGACTATTCACACCAGAAATCATCAAATGCTTCAAATCAGAGATCACCATACACCAGCACACCTCTGGATAAAGTTTCAGGCAATCTTATCAATAAAAGATTACATTTAGCAACAAAAAGTGGCAAAAGAACTTTAGGATATGAATCATCTATTTTCTTCTTTATTATGATAGCTTTGCAAGTGAGTTTCTTCCCATTTCATTAGCAACACTAAGATATAATAAAGCAAGAGAGCCTCTAGGAACTTATAAACTCAGGATGAATGTTTGTTAAAAAATTAAAAAGACAAGTGCTACCTACTCAAAAGTAAAAAAAAAGTTATATATATCTAATATGTATAAAATATCATATATAATGTATACATATTACATATTACATAATATGTTTATACATATATATGGCATATATATTTTACTGATTTGATCTGGGTTTTTGTTTGGCTCAGTGCTTCTCAACTTTAATGTGCACGGAGATCATCTAGGGGTCACATGAAATGCAGATTCTGATTCTGTAAGCATAGGATCGGCCTGAGATTCTGCATTTCTAGCAATTTTCCAGGTGATGGTGATGGTGATGGTCCTGGTCTATGGACAATATTTTGACTAGTGAAGATTGAACTATTCTGGTAATTAGAGAAAAGTAAATAAACAACAAGGCAGACAAAGGTATATTTAAAAGTACCTAGTTCCTCAGAAAGGAAACTCTGCATAGGAGGGAGAATGATGTTTTATTTTTGTGTTGAGGATCTTTGAAGCCAGATTATTGCACATTTTTTTTTTTTTGGCAGATGTTTGTTGAGTTCACACAATGCAGTGAAAGACTAAATGAGCTGAAAACATTAGAGATCCCAATTATACAACTCACTGGCTACCCATAAGCCTGAACAATGAGAAGCATTCTGTGTGCTTTACTCATTTAACTTCATTGAAACCCTTCTTGGCATCCAAGTTACATTAATGTGATAACTCTTGTGTAGCAATTAACAAACTGTGGCAATTGTGAACATTTCTGGAGTTCATCCTATTGAATGGCAGCAGGTTTTGGGCCTCTAACTCTTAACTTTCTTTCTTAGGGTTGATCTGGCTTTGTAGAGGATTTATAATCTTTTTTTTTTTTCCATTTTCCTTTGCCAAAGTGAGTTACAGCTGTATCTTTCCACCAGACATTTAGTTTTGGAAGTCATTTGTCATGGGTGAGTGTTGAGCAGTGTCTTCTTTTGCTCTCTCTTATTAGAAAACTCTGTTGAATCTTGAGGAAGATAATGGCATTGAACCCACACAAATGCACATCCAACACTTCCAGCAGGGTCACAAAAGCTGAGTGTTCTGCATTGCCCTGAACCTTGTAAGTTCAAGTGCACTGAAAGGCAAATGGTGAGCTGAATAATACCGTAGCCAATGCTAACAGTATTGGGTATTGTGTCTTTTCGTATTGTGTCTATTCGAATGGCACAAAATTAACTGGGTGGCTGGAAGGAGGCTTGAGAGAGAGGGAAATAAAAGCTTCCTTTCCAAACTGGGAGGGTAAAGAGTATGCTACCCCGGGGAGCAGCCTGGTCTCTCAGTACTGAAATGCAGCTTTGTTTTCATAACAGCCCAAGGGTGTTTGGAAATCTGACAGGAAGGAACTAACTTACTGCCTTCAGGCACTGGAGAGGGCTCCTAGTTTTATTGTTTCCTATCCGTAGGACAGCAAGGCATGGGCTTCTTTCCTTCCTACAAGTGTACTTTGCATTGTTCTGCACAGATGAAGGCTGTCCTGTAACAGAGAACCAAGTGGAGGGGTGTTCTGATTTCCTGGCGAAATATGTAAGTGGAAGCAAGAATAATTTCCTGGTAAAGTAACTTGACTTTACATTGTAAATGGCTTGGCTCTGGTGGAGTCTCAAATCAAGAGTCTTTATTATAGCAAAATGAGAGTCTCTAGCTCAAGATCCGTGATCTGCTTAATCATTCGTGACTGAAATTGTCCTGTTTCACCATCTTACCATTTTTCATGAGAATATGTTTCAGCCACTTAGCATGTTATTTTTTAAGACTACTCTTGGTAGGTTAAATGATTAGCCTGTATATATAATCAGAGGAATTCTGAACAAGATGCATTTTTTAAAGCATGCATAAGGAAGTTATACAAATATTCCTTGAGAAAACATGATAAGAAATAAAGAAAGGAAGGATGGGAGGGAAGGAAAGAGAAAGACTAGAAGGAAGTGAGAGAAAATTGAAAGAAAGAAAATGTATAATTTGTTACATTTAATGTGAACTGAAATTTTAAAGCTTTCAAATGAAGTCTGGATTCTCAGATCCTATCCTATATAATAAAAGGGCAATATGCAAATCGACCAAATGGAGGAATGACTGGTCGCTATGACACTCACTGACTCAATATAGGAGCTGCCCCATGGTGGTCAGTGTGCTCCCACAGGGGTAACACTGCTTAGCCACAAGCCAGCCTAATGGCTGGCAAGAAAAGTGGTGGTGGTGGGAGCCTCTTCCCGTCTCTGCAGCAGTGCTAAGGATGTCCGACTGCAGTTTAAGCCATCAGTCAGACATCCCCTAAGGGATCTTGGACTGGTAAAGGATGCAAGCTGGGTTGAGGCTGAAGAACGCCCTTCCCCCCATCTCCACCAGTGCACAAATGTCATGCACCCAGCCTCTAGTTATATATAATGTTATGACTTCATTGATATTTCTCAAAGATAAGGTTCAGCTTTATGATTTAGTAAGTGACCAGACCCATCTGTCAGGTACCTCTGTGGGTTGTATATTAAATATACCCAAATATCACATGCTTAAACTTCAAATTTAGACTTTAAAAAAAAAGTATTTAAAGTTTGCAGAAACACAGGAGAAATCAAATGATTCCAGAGAAATCTCTCTGGATCGTTGAACTCTGAAGCAAATTATTGTTCACAGGCTAGGACATCATTATCCCATGAGTCACTCTAATAGTCTCATGGTAAATTGTAGCTCAGCAACTTATTTTGTAATGCCATTATGCATCAAGAATCACCATTGTTGCAAAATGGAAAAGTAGAAACTCATTGCTCTTAATGTAAACAGCGATGAAAATAAACATACTTTGTCTTGGCATTTTAAAATGTTCCATAGGTACTAAATCGGTGATAGATAAATCAGAACAATGAATGGGGATGGGTAGCTAAGTATAGTTTGGGGAGCTGCCTAGATTGTGGTTTGTGTCTAAATTGCTAAGTGCCATGTGGCTCTTCTGGTGTCCTGGGCTACTGAATAATCTGGCAAGAAGAATTTGTTCATCAGTGCAGATGACTGATTTGGCACAGCTTATGAATTCAATGTGAAGAGGCCAGATTTTGTACCTTGAGTGCAAATATTGAGTCCTTGTAGCCAGTTTTCAATGCTTGTTTTGACCTCACATTTATCACCTGGTTACCAAGAGAAGTTCTTTACTTTCTCAGCAATTGTTACTTTAATTTTTTTCTATGAGTGAGGCAATGGTGAAGGAATTCCTTTATCTGCAAGCGTAGCAACAAAGAAAAATACCTTTCTTACCAGGTCTTTCCAGGAGGGCAGAAAAATCAGTTTCCTCTATTTCCTGGTGACACTTCTGGGTGCGTGCTGGTATCATCTCTATTAGAAGAACCTATTCAATCAAAATTAACTCCTTAAAATTAGGAATTCATCATATGAGTACTTTCTGCCTTAGTGGTAAAAACAAAGTCAGTTTTTGCCCAGCCGGTGTGGCTCAGTGGTTGAACATCAACCTATGAATCAGGAGGTTCAATTCCCAGTCAGGGCAACTGTGGGCTTGATCCCCAGTAAGAGGCAGTGTGGATGGCAGCCCATCAATAATTCTCTCTCATCACTGATGTTTCTCTCTCTCTCTCCTTCTCACTTCCCCTCTGAAATCAATACAAATATATATTTTTAAAAGTCAGTTTTTATATGTCATTACTCACTTCTTCAAAATAACACAAACTAGAGTGAGTAGCCTCTGTTTCCTTAACAAAAGAGTTCTACGTTAGCTTGAGTCCTTCTGTTGGCTCTGGCCAAAGGCACAGGCATCTCTGCTAGTTCCCCAAGTCATTCAGGCCTATCATTGTAGCCAAAGGCGCTTTAAAAATAAAGTTACTTTTAGAGTAGTTTTTGGATTTACAGAAAAGTTTTAAAGCTTTTCTATAGTCCTGAGATTGATGTCCAATCGCGGATGAAGTAGACGTCATACTGGCAATATGTTATATGAGGTTAGTAGAGGATTTCCTTTTAATGATTTGTTATGATAAATAATTGTACGCATAGTGGAAAGCACTAGTGCATCTGGCGGCTATGAGCCAAGATTTGCCATATAAAACCATGTTAATGTAACAAATGTTATGGATCCATCAGCATAAAGGTGGCATTTCTAGAAATATGTCAGCAGTGATTCTACCCTTTGGATATTGAAAAGTTTTTTTTATAGATTTTAACTAGAAAATGATTAGAAAGCTTATTTTGAAATAGTGTTTCAGTAGTAAGAAATATTTATAAATTTCAGTCTTATCATACCCTTATGAAATAGTTTTTATTTTAAAAATTTTAAGACAGATACCTTGATATGATATGATTTATGGAATAACTTTTGTAGTATAAAAAGAAAACCTACCCAGCCAGTTGTGGCTCAGTGATTGAGCATCAACCTATGAACCAGGAGGTCATGGTTACATTCCCAGTCAGGGCGCATGCCTGGGTTGCAGGCTCGATCCCCAGAAGGGAGCATGCAGGAGGCAACTGATCGATGATTCTCTTTCATCATTGATCTCTGATCTCTCTCTCTCTCTCTCTCTCTTCCTCTCCCTTCTTCTCTTAAATCAATTAAAAATATTTTTTTAAAAACTTAAAAAAAAAGGCAAACCTGACTTCTATTCTGGGTAATATTGCTCCTGGTCCTCTTGCTTAGTATAACTATAAATTCTGGAAATGATATAAGAGGCAACCAAGGAGAAGTCTATGGTATTGAAAAGAAGACCAATTGTTTGAGAAGCCTAGGGTTGGAGGAACAAGATAGCAAGAGAACATCTTATCACCATCTACCCAACAGCGGAAGACAATCCAAGCTCTGTGTCTCATCCCCAACCTAGTAATACTTGTAGTTGTCTCATTTCTTCCTTGGATTGCAGGGATGGTTAGTGACAACACCAGGCAGGGCCAGGGTCTATCAGAAATCCCACTGACAATGAGCAGCCATGGGGAAATCCTACCTTTCTCCACTGAGCCTGGAATGAAAAAAATGTTTCAAAAACTCATATGAAGGCACGCTGAGTGAAAGAAAATACAACCCCACAGGTTACATACTGCATGATTCTGTATAACAGTCTTGAAATAATAAAACTATAAAGATGGAGAACAGATGAGTAGTTCCAGGGTTTAGAGACTAGAGTATCAGTAGTAAAGAGAGACACAGGTGTGGTTACAAAAGCAACATGAGGGATCCTTATGGTGACAGAACAGGGATCTCTCTGTATTACTTGTTGCAAGTGTAAATGAATGTATAACTTTCTCCACATCAAAAGTTTGAATTTTTAGAAAATGTGAAAAGCAACCAACTCTTGAGAAAATGTTTGGCACCTAATTCAATTCTTAAAATAATGCAGTGACAGTTTTCAAGAAGTTTTTTTGCTTATTAGAAAAAAGCAAGTTTAATGCACTCTATACATTAAGATGCCATTTATGTTATGTCTAAATAAAGGAATTGTGGATAGAGACATAAATAGTGAAAGTCCAGAAATGTACATATTACTGTGATACACACCAGTTTTGATATAATGCCTGCTTTTAAAAAAAGACCGAGAGAATAGCAACCTGGGTATGATGAAGCCTTGGTTATAATTGCAATATTTTTTTTTTTTCAAAAAAAATAATACACTGAAACAAAAAAATAGTAAAATATTTGTTAACCCTCATACTTGGTCTATGTTATATATTTTCTCTCTGTTATTATAACCTGGTTAGACAGGCCGCATAATTATACCATTTTGGTTTTTTTAAAGTGACTTTAGTTAAAAACATATTTTAATTCATTTCTGCTACATAAGTGCAATGAAAGAGTATTTCAACAGGAGCTCCATGAAGCATCTTGGGGTATAACATTTGTTTAGTATTTTATAATGGGATTAAATTAGTTAGGAGAACATTCATTCTAAAGAAATGTGGAACCGAGGAACTTGAAGCAATCCCTCATTTAGCGTGCACAGTCAGCTTTGCAGCAGGATTTGAGGCAAATTATAATGGAACAAAACAACCCACAAAATAGTACAATTCAGGGTAAAAAAAACCACACCAAATGTGTAAGTACAAGAAGCACCACAAATCTGAAAAAAAGTAATTACTTTTATTGAGTACTGTATTTGGCTCTAAGTCTCTAGATGGCTCAACTAAAAATCTGTTAGATTCCAGTTATTTGTTGCCAACTTAGATTAGATTACTGTATTGTTGATACAATTTATCCTTGAAATTTAACTCATTTGGAGTTCAAAGTATATGAAGTAGTAGTTCTAGCCCAGAATATCCCTTTTTTCTCCCATTCTTCCTCCTAAATCCTACTTACTCTGCTCCAATTGACTCCTTGCCCATCAGGTAGGGAATTCAGCCTCAGCCATTTGAGGGGTTCCCTGCCAGGGTATATAAGATTGTCCAAATCTTCTGGCCTCTTGGGTGCTAGGAAGCTAGGGAAGGGACTAGGTCTTGTCGGTGGTGTTCAGCAGACTTATCCCAGAGGTCTTGTCCTTTGCAACTTGAAAGTTCCTGTCACCTGTCTCCTGAGTCCTGCTGCAGAGCTCTCTCTCACCGTGGGTCCTCTCCACAGGCTGCAGCTCAGGGTCCACATTCACTCCCCTCCCTCTCCGTCCACTCTGCCAGGGGCACATCCACTCCCTCCATCTCCATCCTCCATGTGAGGGGCACATCCACTCCCTCCATCTCCGTCCTCTATGTGAGGGGCACCTCCACTCCCTCCATCTCCGTCCTCTATGTGAGGGGCACCTCCACTCCCTCCATCTCCGTCCTCTCTGTGAGGGGCACATCCACTCCATCCATCTCCGTCCTCTCTGTGAGGGGCACATCCACTCCCTCCATCTCCATCCTCTCTGTGAGGGGCACATCCACTCCCTCCATCTCGGTCCTCTATGTGAGGGGCACATCCACTCCCTCCATCTCCATCCTCTCTGCCAGGGGCACATCCACTCCCTCCATCTCCATCCTCTCTGTGAGGGGCACATCCACTCCCCCCATCTCCATCCTCTCTGTGAGGGGCACATCCACTCCCTCCATCTCCATCCTCTATGTGAGGGGCACATCCACTCCCTCCATCTTGGTCCTCTATGTGAGGGGCACATCCACTCCCTCCATCTCCATCCTCTCTGCCAGGGGCACATCCACTCCCTCCATCTCCATCCTCTATGTGAGGGGTCACTTGTCTCACTTCCTCCCATACCCATGTTCAAACTGCCCCCAGGCAAAGCTGTTTCTCCCCCACCTTTCCCTGTGTCCCTCCACGTCCCCCTGCTCTGCAAGCATAACCTCACACAGTGGGCCTTGGTGAGTCTATTTTTTTCTGGAGTGAGACTGATAATTCCAGCACTTGATTTTTTTTCAATTATCGTTCACATTCTATATTACAGTGGGGCCTTGACTTACAAGTGTCCCGACTAACGAGTTTTTTGAAATACCAGCTGTCTCTCGGCCGATTTTTTGCATTGAGTTGACAGAGTAATTTGAGTTAATGAGCTCTTTAAAGAGCTTGGTCTCGGAACGAATTAAACTCGTAAGTCAAGGCCCCAATGTATTTTGTAATACTTTCAGGTCTACAGCAGAGTGGTTAAATAATCATATACTTTAGAGAGTGTGCCCTCAATATTTCCAGGACCCATCTGGCACCATACATAGTTATTGCAATATTATTGACTATATTTCCTATGCTGTACTTTCCATCCCCATGACTATTTTCTAACCACCAGTCTATACTTCTCAATCCCTTCACCTTTTTCACCTGGCCCCGCACTTCCCTACCCTCTGGCAATCTTCAGAGTGTTATCTATATCTACGAGTCTGTTTCTGTTTTGTTCATTTATGTTGTTCTTAAGATTTCACATGTAAGTAAAATCATATGGGACTTGTCCTCCTCTGACCAACTTCTTTCACTTAACATAATACCCTCTAGGTCCATCCATGACCCTTTTTCTTAATATAATTACAAAGGTAATTTTCCAAACCAAAGCTTAGGGGAGTGGATATGGAAGCTATCTGAGGTCCTCCACAATATGGTGCAACTGGTTACAGTTCTATTACAAAGAAGAGTATTTTTTGAAGTGATCCGTGGCCAAACACATCACAAACTTCTATGTGTAGCTTGAAAGGCAGGGATATTTCAGGGCAGTTGACTGGATTGATTTTAACTATGGTTTTTTGAAAAATGTGCAAACAAAAACATCTTTCCTCTCAATGCGTAGAGGAAAGACGGGCTAGGAGAAAGCATATTCATTAATAAGGGGGCCAGAGACTAAATGAATTTTAATTCTGAAGTGGATGTATGAGAGCAGTACTTTGTGAGAAGCATGAGGATGTTTGCTATTGACAGCTGGCGAGGGGTAAAGACCAAGCTGGAAGAATAGAGGGAAGAGGCATATGTAATGCAGGCATAAGATTGCAACTCGAATTTCCAACTTCAGGTGCGGCGAAGTAAATCTATTATAATAAGACTCTCTTGAATGTCGATACTTCTCTTTGCAATGAGAGCACAGCCAGACTACTAAAAGCAAGCATGTTTCTAAGAAGAATTCTTTGCAATGGAGTTGGAGACTTCTAATAAAGTGTACTTTTGCCTTGGGAGTCACTTACTGCTTTTCCCAGGAGGCAGCTAAGACAAATGGTATTCAGTGGAGGGGTGACTTGGCACTAACCAAACAACTTCATCATAACTGATTTTTGCATATGGACCAGCAAAAACAAGCATTGAACAAGATCGTTTTGTGACTGGACTTGTCAACAAAGAGAAAAAAAAATCAGTTCAATGCATCTGCTATTGTCTGTAGCAGAGGTTGGTGATCTTTTCTGTAGATGTCCCGATAGTACACGTTTTAGGCTTTGCAGGCCACAGGGTCTCTGTCATAACTATTAACTGTGCTGCTGTAGCACAAAGGCAGCCATAGGCAGTCCGGAAACGGATAGGTGTGGCTGCTTTCCAGTCCAGCTTTATTGACAGAAATGAGCAGCTGCAGCATTTGGCCCATGGACCATAGTTTTCTGACATCTGGCCTAAGCTATCTTGGAGCCTGGGATATGGCCTATTGTTACTGTCCTAGAAACTGTGTACCAGGGATGCTATGAAAAAGATATAGGTTCAGAAGCTTGGGAAGTGTAAGTTGTTGGTTGAAGTGCTGTTTATAAAAACATATTTACCAGCATGCCTCTACACAAATACAGTTCTTCAAGACTGCAAATACTTTATCCAACCCTGTGCTTTTAAAAACTAAAGCACTTCATGGGATGCAATTTTTTCACTGTGTGCAGAGCATCGACTTTTGAGTAATTGCACATTAAAAATAACACCTCCCTTATTTCTCATCTTTTTCTGCCCTCAGATTCTAAAATGTGTTTTATTCATTTTTCCTTTTCGTAAAAAATCGTTTAAATTCATTCAAAGACACAATGAAAATGGAATTGGGAAAGAAATGACATAAATTAAATAATCTCAAAAGAAAAACTAATTAAGAAATTTAATGCAGAAGAGTTAGAGTGTGAAACTGTCTAAGGGTCAGAATTTTAAATGATGAAAAACTTACTCATGCACATATAACCTTGTTTAAATGATTTATGACAACCCTGGTCTGTGCTGGGTCTTGTGATACATACTGTAAAGGGCATCCAAAGTATAAAAATGAGTCGGGAACCTCTCCCCTGACAAAATTGCATTGTGATAGTTGAAACCAATAGATGTACAGCGATATTTGCAAGAGCTAATTTCTCTTCAGCGTTTGGCCTAGGGGAGTTCAACCTAAAATAATTTAACCAATTTTCATTTTTTAGGAAGTAGTGGAGAGGTGAAGACCTTTTCTGATTCCACTGAAACCAGTTGGTGACTATCCTACTAAGACCCCCAAACTCTCTCTCCCCAACCTCCCTCCACTGCCTTTACTAGCCAACGCCATTCTGCTACTGTTCGGCCATACACTGGGTCTTGTTAATTCATATTTTTTTTCTGTTTTTTTTTTTTTCCCCTCACTGAAACAAACATCAGTGGAAATCAAGACCAAAGGCAATTAGTTTTTCTTTTATAGCTTTTTAAGTGTTTTAATGTAGAATAGTTAAGTGATTCTATTTTTGAAGTGGAGTAGTCAATTGATTCTATTCAACTTAAATGGAATATCTGGCAAACTCAAAATCTACCTATCGCACTTTTTAGTTTTTCCACTGACTCACTTCTTTCTTCCATTTGAGGAACCTTTGACCCAACTGTGAGTAAATAATTTTTGTCTTACATGGTTAATCTAGAAAGCTAATGCATATGTGTCCTGATCAGGGCTATTGAAATGCAAAAGTAAACAATTTGACTTTTTAAGTTTGCCAGACTCCAAATCTACCTATTTTTCACTTTTTAATAATTATCACGAGGCAGGAAAATGATATAATGGACAAATTATGGCCATTTGTCTTAGGTCTATTGTGCATGACTTAAAAAAAATTCAAACATAAAATTTAGTTTTTATTCCCCAAATAACATGTCAAATTGTCGTTCTCATCCCACTTCTGAGGTGGAGACCAGAGCTGAGGTGGCAGTAAGGGTTGGGATAAATAGAAGGATAGCATATGATATGGGTGAAATTGTGCCCCCCACCTCCCTAAAAACGTGTTGAAGTCTAACCTTCCCAGTGTTTCAGAATGTGACCTGATTTGGAAACAGTCTTTACAGAGGTAATCAAGTTAAAATGAAGTCATCAGGGTAGACTCTAAGCTACTATGATGGGTGTTCTTTATGGACACAGAAACAGACATGGGCAGAGGAAAGCCTGTATAAAGAGACAGAGAGTGAACATCACGTAAAGATGTAGACAGAGTTCAGATTGGGCTGAGAATATACAAGCCAGGCAATGCCAAACACTGCCAGCAAACCAAGCAAGCATGTCCAATTCGCTGCTGGAGGTATGCGGCCCAATGGCCACAAGTTTGACATGCTTGCACCAGAGGATAGGTGAGAGGCATGGACCAGATAGCCCTCTCACAAGCCCCAGAAGGAGCACCAGCACCTGCCAACACAGTGATCTCAAACTTCTAGCCTGCAGACCTGGGAGACAATGCATTTCTTTTGTGTAAACCATTCAGGCTGTGGTACTTTGTTATAGCAGCTCCTGGAGACATAGAGCACAGGAAAGTGGAATGAGAGAGAGGTCAAAATAATGTATGCACCAAGGGTATATGTTGATAGGTACAATTCTCTGTAATATTAAAAGATCATGATTTCACGTTTTGACAAGGCCACCAAATTTGTTTCCACATTTTAAGGAATCGTTTAATATATTGGAGGCACGGAGGAAGGAGTGAATTTCATTTCAGGTGAACATTGGTCCCTTTTGGCCTTGGCTGAGATGAACATTATCCCATCCTGTCCTTGGTTATTAATCCCTACAGACCTCTGCCACAGTGTTTCTTATTCTCTGCTAGTCCAGATCTCTGCCAGCAACTTGCCCTACTCTCTGGGCTGCTGCGGATAATTTATATTTTTTCAGTCCTCTTTGGGGTTATGGGTAACTCTTTAAAACATGAAAATGTATGGACGTCATTTAACTGCCAGGGGCACAAAGCTTGGTCACATGAGAACTCTGGGAGACTGTTTCAGGCTTTTGCCTAGACTCCACCTGGACGTCTACTCAACCACTTTATCACTGCACTTTTTATTTTTGTATTTAGGGTTTGGACCCTTTAGCCATACTGCTTTCCTATATCTACTCGGTTGTGAACCTGTATGAGGCTTCTGGATTCTTTAAACTACCTTCTTTTTGGGGACGCGACAAAAGCCAAGTTCTTTTTGATGGTACATTGACCAGTATCTCACTTTTTAGTTTTTCCACTGACTCACTTCTTTCTTCCATTTGAGGAACCTTTGACCCAACTGTGAGTAAATAATTTTTGTCTTACATGGTTAATCTAGAAAGCTAATGCATATGTGTCCTGATCAGGGCTATTGAAATGCAAAAGTAAACAATTTGACTTTTTAATTCTTTGCATTATGTTGCTCATTCTTTCTCTCAGACATGGCCATAGAACAGTATAGCTACCGACTGAACAGAGGGAAAGTTATTGGATAATAGGAAATAGCCCATCCAACAATGAAACACTGGTACTTTGATATTTAAAGAAGGGTGGTTGCAGTAATTTGAACCAATCATACTGCAGAGGACAACCAAATTGTTAGATGAAATATATTTTAAAATTCTTAAAAACATCAAAAAACTACGACTATAGTAAGTAAATACTGAACCAAAATCTTTAAGAGGATAAGAACCCTTATGGACTGGTCCAGTATTGGACCTGTGGGTATTTGTTTTAACCCCCAAAATTGACTTGTCAAACTAAATGGTGTTTGGCAACCTCATGGAGCTGGGAGGAATCAAAAGTCAGTGCTTCTGACTCATCAAGGATGGAGATACCAGGAAAGCCACTTCCACTTCAAGAAGGGACTCCAAAGGCAATATACTTAGGACAGTGATGGCGAACCTTTTGAGCTCGGCATGCCAGCGTTTTGAAAAACCCTAACTTAACTCTGGTGCCATGTCACATATAGAAATTTTTTGATATTTGCAACCATAGTAAAACAAAGACTTATATTTTTGATATTTATTTTATATTTTTAAATGCCATTTAACAAAGAAAAATCAACCAAAAAATGAGTTCGTGTGTCACCCATCACTGACTTAGGGTCTAGGTAAACTCTAGGAGTGGACTTGCAGCCTGGCTCTACATTATCTAGGTGGTCCAGGAAATCGCTACTGATTAAGGTGGTCCCAGACTAGTGAAACATCTACCACCTTCCAACTGGATGATGAGTTTGCCATCATCTCATGACTCAAATTATTCCCATGGATAATTATGAAGTTTCAAGTTAATGGGGATTTTTCCAACCTACCACATTTAAAAACAATTATTTTCTTAGCACTTCTTATGCCCTTTAAACCTAAAAACACATCTTATTCTATCTTTCAAAATATATATCTGTGATAATTTCCTCTTGTTCATATTTTTTTATTCTATCTATTCCTCCTGGCAGTTTAATATTAGGTTTCCTGATTACTTCTCCATGTCTCATATATTTTCCTTCATGCATTTCACCTCTTGAGTATTGTAGTTAAGAGCAAGGGTTTGGAACCAGACTCACTTTATTTGAATCGGAGTTGTGCCTTTTCCTACAATTTAAAACAGTAGGTGATTGTTTTCTTATCTGTAAATTAGAATCAGTAATAAAATCTACCTTATAGAAGTATAGAGAATTAAGTGAGCGAATACATACAACATGTTTATAATAGTGCCTAGCACAGAGAGGCACTCACCAAGGATAGCTCTTATTATTTCTCCCTTTTAAAATTATTTTCTGATGTAGCTATTTGACTTCATCATCCTGCCACTCCACTGAATTTTTAAAAATTATTTTTTTTTAATTTTGGAGAACTTTTACATATTCCCTGTTTTTTGTTTTATTTTTGTTTTCTTGGATGTATATTGTAAATTGCAAGAAGTATGCTGAATCCTCCCTCCCTGTTGTTTTTTTTTAGTTCTCTTTAATTTCCTGTATGACTTGTTTGCTTCTGGATCAATTTGATCTTTCCCCTTTATTCTCTTAGACTTTCTAACATGGTTGTTGATCTTGCTTGCCTTTTCATAAATAAGAAGGAACGACCGGGTAGGTGTTGTGGTTGTGTTCATTACTGAATAATTGTATCCGTTTCACAATGGGCCTCTCCCATGTGTGGGGATTCTGACTGTATTGGTGGACAGGGCACCTAAGAGATCAGACTTGAACTATGAATAAAAATAATAGAAACAGAATTAGAAGGCTTTATTTGAGGTATCAGCAACAATTCTAGAAATCAGTTTCCTTAGAGAAGAACCTTTGCATTTTTCTCCTCAGGGATTAGAGTTGAGTCGCCTGCTTTTATGTGGATGGCAGATGAAAGAAAGGGTAACTGAACTATTATTCCATAGTGAGGTCTTTGTTTAATTCTCCTATCTTTATTTCAAATTTTTACTTAGTTTTTTTTTATTCACTTTAAGCTATGGGGGTTTGATCAGCAGAGCCGCTAGTACTGTGTACAGAACTGTTCCTGTTAGTCGGGATCAACAGATTATAACCATACTTTGGTCAAGTTTTGTTGGAACACAACCACATCCATTCTTTTAGGTATTATTGATGGCTGGTTTGTGGTCTGCAGGCTTAAAATATTTAATGTCTGACCCTTGTTGAAGGCTACAGGCTGGTCCCTGCTTCACTGTTTCACCTATTTTATAATTTTCTGAAATGTGTTAACATATCTTGTCTGAAAATGATTTCCCTTTCTATTCTCTTAATAAGGTTTTTTTCTTTTCTTACGCATTTATATGTTTATCTCAGTGTATTTCATGAGGGACATGAGGTATGTGTAGGTTTTCATCCTTTCATCTTGAACTAGAAACCTGCTTTCTTTCACCTTAAATTCACAGAGTATATTATTTTTAATCATTTCTATCTTTGAATTCTATAGCCTTGATTTAAATCATATATTTCATTATTCCTATTTCTCTGTTATTTTTCAAACTTAATGGCCCTATTCAGTCTCTCTTTCTGCTTTCACTAATACTCCTTTTTTTGGGTCTTTCTCTCCTTTAGAGCCATGACTTTTCTTGATTAAAGATTAATTAGTTTCTAGATTTGTACATGTATTGTTGTCACATACTGGCCATTTGATGCATTCTAGCACATGTGCTATAACATTAGGAGAAAAGAAATTCAGCCTGCTTATACTTTTATATCTGCTTATACCTTCTGGGGGCCATAACTTACTAGTTTTAAGATAATTCATTTAATCCCGCTAAGCAGTCATATAGCTATCTATTTGGGAAATAACCAGTTATTGGGAGTCAAATTTGTAGATTTCTCTTTTTCTCTTCAAGTAGATTTCTACGTATAAGATTCACAGATAAGCTAAAGTTGTTCTTTATCTGATATGGAGAAATTGCTTGTCATTGAATGCATTGACTATTTAAGGTTTGAGGATTAATGGTAGATTTTAGTGCTACCCCTCTGTCTCTCCTTGCTATATCTGGATAATTAGAAGACCTGTATTCGCTGCCTTTATATCATAGGGATGAATAAAGATGTGTGAGACAGATGTTTGTAACATGCTGATGTCAAAAGGATGTCCTTTAGATTTAGTCATGTTTGAGGGGCATCCTATCTTTGTTCCCTACTTCATGCAATTTGCTTATATAAATGAGAGCAGGGATCTTTTTCTCATCGTTGTTCAAGTCTGCTTGGGACTTACAACAAGCCCACGTTTTTTCAGAAATTCAAAACTTATGAATTCACTAATGGTTGTACTGGAGCTTTGAGAGTAGAGCAGTTGCAATTCAGATGACAAGTTGTGAAGAATCCATGGTTTACTTGGAATGCATAAAACCAGAAATAAGCTTGACTTATGACAGCAATAGCCAAATTTTAACCTAAAATTTATATAAATTAGTTATTTCTTATCCTTAAAAATAGCCCCACAATCAGGGGCCATCAATTTGTAAGAGAATAAAATGAGAGCGAATGAGAAATGGGAAACCTGGTTTACCGGATATGTACTTGTTGTAATTTAGACTTGAAGTTTTATCAATGATTAAAGTCTGATGCCACCCCTCTACATCTTATAAGATGTACTCAACAATGTATTTTTCTATCTTGATTTGAATGACTTTAACTTCCTTTTCACTTGGAAAGATTTTTGTGTGAGTCTGGTCACATACTGTATATGTGGGCAGATAACTCTAGTGCTGAGAGAAACTAGAGGTATAAAAAAGTTTTAATCATCTGGTCACTATGTAGATATTTACATAATTTAATCACACAAACTAATTAAATGTTAGGCCATTTGTAATACAGAAATCAAGTGATGACCATAGGTCATCAGATGTAGTAATTAGATATGCATGTATAATTGCATTAGTATCATATTAAGAAAAAAGCAAAATCAAGACAGGTCATTTCTTTGTTCCTAATTACTTTTTTATAGTTTTGAGTTGATTTATTGGCACCATTAGAAGCTGCACAAATGTGTGTGTGTGTGTGCACGCATGTATCTGTATGTGTTTAAATTGGGTTTAGTATATGTCAAGTCACAGTTTTCAAATGAAACTTTTTGATGTTTGTGGGAGAGTTAGTTAAGAAATTAATGAGCAGGGTAACCAAACAGCATATTTTAACCCTGTAATGAGCATACTCCTTTTTTATTCTACTACTAGAGGCCTGACGCATGAAATTTGTGCAAGGGTAGGCCCTCGCAGCCATCCTGGCTTTGTCTGGAAGGTCGTCTGGTCATTCTGCTGTTTGGCCATTTTGTCAATTTGCATATTACGCTTTTATTATTATAGACTAGAGGCCCGGTACACAAAAATTTGTGCACGGGGCGGGGGGGGGGGGGTTGTCCCTCAGCCTGGCCTGTGCCCTCTCGCAGTCTGGGACCCCTCCGGGGATGACCACCTGCTGGCTTAGGCCCGCTCCCCGGGGGATTGGGCCTAAGCTGGCAATCAGACATCCCTCTGGCAGCCTGGGAGCCCGCGGGGGATGTCCATTTGCCAGTGGAGAGCAGGCCTAAGCTGCAGTCTGACATCCTTAGTGCTGCTGAGGAGGCGGGAGAGGCTCCCACCACCACCGCTGTACTGTCAGCCATCAGCCTGGCTTGTGGCTGAGCAGAGCTCCCCCTGTGGGAGCACACTGACCACCAGGGTGCAGCTCCTGCATTGAGCGTCTGCCCCCTGGTGGTCAGTGTGTGTCATAGTGACCAGTCATTCCCAGTCTTTCTGCTATTAGGGTCAGTTTTCATATTACCCTTTTATTATATAAGATAGAGGCCTGGTGCATGGGTGGAGGCCGGCTGGTTTTCCCTTTGGGGGGGGGGTCCCCACTGGGGTGCCTGGCCAGCCTGGGTGAGGGGCTAATGGCTGTTTTCAGGCTGGCCACACCACCTTTAGGGTGGGGGGTCCCCACTGGGGTGCCTGGCCAGTCTGGGTGAAGGGCTGAGGACCATTTCCAGGCTGGCCAAGCCTCCCCAGTGACAGAAGCTCCCAGCCTCTCCTTTTTTTCTTTTCTTTTTTTTCCTGGGATTTATTTACCTTCTATAATTGAAACTTTGTAGCCTGGAGTGGAGCTCAGAGCTGGCCAGGGCTTGGCTTCCTCCATTGCCAGGGGCAACCCAAGGCTCCAGTTCAGTGGCCACCGCTGGCTGAAAGCAGGTATCGGTTTTATTTACCTTCTATAATTTAAACTTTGTTGCTTTAAGTGTAGTTTAGAGCCGGCCACGGCAGGCGGGGAACCTTGGCTTCCTCCATCACTGGAGCAAGCAAGCCTCCTGCTCGTTCCAGCTCCGTGGCTGCTGGCTGCCATCTTTGTTGGCAGTTAATTTGCATATCTTGCTGATTAGCCAGTGGGAGGCATACCAAAGGTATGGTCAATTACCATGTTTGTCTATTATTAGGTAAGATAGCTCAGAAAAGCAAGGACTTTTAATTTTCAATGTATTGCTCAGATTTTAGTGAAAAAATAAGAAGTAAGCTCCTCAACAAATAATAATGTAAAACTTTTATTTTATGAATTTCCTTTAATAAAGTAACCTTACGTAAAAATAATCTGCAGCAAGTCCTTTATGTGTCAAAAATAGATGTAACTACAATTAACATTAATACTAAGCTAAGACACTTGTTTTGTAAGACCAGGCAAAACATCACAATTCTTTATTAATAATCATTTGTTCTGTGCAAATGTAAGGTGTAACTAGTGGCAATTTAGTCCTTATATCCCTTATAAAATATAAAGAGAAGCAATTCTTTTTTCTATTTAAAACACAATACTTCTTTTAAACTTAGTTAAAGATTTGCTTTGGTTGAGTTTAGAGATTTTTGTGTTTGTTTGTTGTTTAATAATGTGTACAGAGGAAAACAGCCAAAGGTAATGGAACTCTCAAGGAGACAGCAGGCTTCAATAAGCCAGCCGAGTTCTGTAACAGTAGGAGACCATTATTAAGCTGTTTTTCAGGGGCAAGGATGACACCTTCATTTTAAGCTTCCACATTAATAAGACAGAGCCTCTCTTTATCATGGAGATGGATTTGACTGGCAGGCATTTTATAGCCAACCCTACATTATAGCAGAGCAGATTGTAAAGATTTTCTAAGCAATTTAGACAAATGATTTTTTGTAAAGGCTGAAAGAAAAGTCAGAGAGGTTTTGAAAGCAAGTATCTACTTTGAATTACTGATTAAAAAACACAGAAATATATAACATTGGTAAATTTAGTTCTGTAAAAACAAAGCAAGCATGACACATCAGAACTTTAAACAAAAGTGAAGCATACAGAAATAGCCAAGAAAATTTAAGCAAAATTATAAAAAGTAAAGAATAGTGAGTGAAAATTCTAACAAAGGTTAAAACATATTTTAAAACTACAGTATTTTAAATAATTTATACCTGTGCATGCATGGATGATGTATATAATGGAAGAAATAGAGTATTGTTTCTAGGAATACATCCAAATACGTATGGAAATTTAGTATATATTAAGGTTGCCTCTTAGATTACTGGGAAACAATTTTTAAAAAAATTGTTTTGGTAAATGTCACTAGACATGTAGAGAAAGAATAAACTGGACATCTACTTCAAACTTTAAGCTAAAATAATTTTGAGATCAGCTTTTTATATATAAGTTAAACTATAAAATTCTAGAATAAAAATTAAATTATTATAAAACAGGTGAAGTCTTTCTAAGAAAAATACAAAATCAAGAATTCATAAAAGAATAAATTTACTGGGTTAATTTACATGTATACATGCATAGTTATCTTTTTTAAATTTTGTTTTATTACTTAAAGTATTACAAAGAGTATTACATATGTCGCCTTCCCCCCCACCCTTTGACATTCCCCCGTCTTCCCCTACCCCCCAGTGTCTTATGTCTATTGGTTATGCTTATATGCATGCATACAAGTCCTTCGGTTGATCTCTTACGCCCCCTCTCTCGCCCCCCAACCTTCCCCAGCCTTCCCGCTGTAGTTTGACAGTCTGTTTGATGCTGTTCTGCCTCTGTATCTATTTTTGTTCATCAGCTTATAATGGTCTTTATTATCCATAAATGAGTGAGATCATGGGGTATTTTTCTTTCAGTGACTGGCTTATTTCACTTAGCATAATGCCCTCCAGTTCCATCCATGCTGTTGCAAATGGTAAGAATCCCTTCTTTTTTACAGCAGCATAGTATTCCATTGTGTAGATGTACCACAGTTTTCTAATCCATTCATCTGCTGATGGGCACTTAGGCTGTTTCCAGATCTTCGCTATGGTAAATTGTGCTGCTATGAACATAGGGATGCATATATCCTTTCTGATTGGTGTTTCTGTATGCAATTGACATTAGCAACTTGTAATGCCTGGCTAGGTTCCTTGTCCGTTATTTTACCAACTTTGAAATAAGGACTGCCAAATGCCATCTCTCCTTCAGTCCTGCAATCAGCTCTGAGATTACTCCTGACTCATCTGAGCCATTGAAAAGCATTGTAGAGGCACAGCTCCCCATCTTATCTCCTGGCAAGACTTGCTGGTTGCAGAAGGAGTTGGACTCTGGATTTTGTGATCAACCCCTGTTCTTTCTTAATCCCTTTAAGAGAAAAATAAGATGTGCCTTGGGGGTCTCTCTTCCTGAAGGACAACCTCGTTTTAACTCCTGCAAAATAATTAGAGAAGAAGTTTTCTTTTTTTTGTTTTTGTTTTTTATTAAAGTAGTTCTTTAAAGATCATGAAGACTAGAAATAGGATAGAGAACAAAGATGACAACTAGCCAAGACCAAAAGAGTAAAGACAGAATGGTAAAGACGGCATCTTTGCTGGGAAAGATCTTGTGAAAATTGTTGCTCTGCCTGCTGAATCCCTAAGTGGAGGCAAACCCAGATTTTGTGGGGACTGGAGCTTATGCCGTTTGTGGGGCCCTTTTTCAGAAAAATCTTTTTAAATTACATATACAAAATTAGTTAAAGGAGTGATTACTTATTTAGAGGGTCCTGTCCAGGGGAGGGGCCTCAAAGTTTGTATTATTACTTTTATGATAAATTAAGCTCTGCTTCTATGGTAATTACTACCTGATTTACTGTACACCCTTCATCTGGCACTTTATAATACACTGCTTCATTTTTTAATTTTACTCTTCATGCCTAGAATTTAAATTCTAGGAAAGTATTTTTTAAAATTGGCTTTTTTTTGGTACCTTTTCCTATTTCTGTCCCCTGCTCTGCCATGCTCACCCTGAACCAAATATCTGTGTTCAGAGTGTGTGCTCAACAGATATTTATGGAATAACTTTTTGAATAAACAGTGAATGAATAACCATTTCCTCTGAAATGGGCCATTTCTTTTGAAATGGGTATATAAAAAATGATCAGGCTAAATGATTCTATAGAAGATGTCTTAAATGTAGTTATCAAATTGAATATGATTGCAATATTGGGACTTGACCCTAATTCAATAATTTATTAATGTAATAAGGAGTAGTATTATTTTTAAAAATGGGTTACTAGTTAATACAATCAACTAATGCTGAAGTTGTCCTTGAGGATAATTGAATTAATTAATTAATTAATTGGGTAAGTAACCCTGTACACAAACACTGTCTTCCTCTCTAGTCCAAGTAAGTGCCAATTTATGTCATTATCTTTGCCAGCAGTTTGATAATCACAGTTGTAATATCATTACTGACCAATTTTCACACCATTCTTTTGTCTCAGATGTAAATATAGATGTGGGTTCACTTCTTTAGCTTTCCTCATCTGCCCTTGCTTTTTTCCTTATTAAAGAATTATCCATGTAGAAAATTAAAAAGAAAGTAAAACTCACCATGGAATCACAACTCAAAAACACTCCACTGATTTGTAATTTTCATAACTATTAACAACATACTCCCTAATGACTACAGCACAGATGGGATAGAATGTTAGTTATGCAGGATCTCCACCTAAATCCTTTCCTCCCACTCAAGAAGACATAATAAAAGGAAGTAAGAAAAAATGACATTGGGGTAACCTTGAACTAATCTTATTTTAATTTTTTTTCAAGAAAATTATTAACAAATGTTGGTCTTTTTTTTTTTTTCCTGATAGTAAAATAAATTACTTCCAACACCATGATGCGATCTTTAACAAAAACAGAGAAATACAAAGTTGGAATTGTTACTTCTTTGCCACAAGCGTGTTGGCAATTATTGTCTTTTTATTATCATTGCCCAACTAATTTCCATTAGCATTTAACACAGCACAAATGAAGGGAACCATAATGAGTATGAAAAGACTACAAAGGGGGACAGTGACCTTATGTTAATATGCATTCAGTTGTACAATTGGAGCACAAGAAACATTATCAGCAAGTTTCAAGGGATACTATTATGGGCCCTGACTTCCGCTACCAACTTAGGAACAGTGGCTAGATTGACATTCTAAAGCTGTTACATCTAAATCAATCCAGTCCCAAGACCTCACTTGCCATATTTCTGATTAGAGACAGAGTGACTAAATGCTGTTTATGGACCAAATGAGGAATAAAAATTGGCTGATATATTCCAATTGCTTTCTGTTTTATGATTATAATGGTTATACATGGCCTAAGATCAAACAAAAATCAAAGTAAAATGTGAGTGAAGAAAAATTAGTCATTAGAGGCAGATCTAAAGTGGAGCCGGAATGCAATTAATGCACTGATGAGACCATAGAGAGTTAGTATTGGCACTCAGGGCATGGACTATGGAGCCAGACTGCCTGGGTGAGAATTCTGGCTCCACCAGTCACTGGGCATGTGACACTGGGCAAGTTTCTCAATCTCCATCCCCCTAAGCCCCCCTTTCTCATAGACTTATTATGAGGAGTAAACGAGTTAATGACTATAAAGTGCTTAGAATAATGTCTGGCTTATAGTTAATTGCTCTATAAGCTCTTATAACAATATTTTCAGATAAAATAGAGGAAAGAGGAATCTTAGAATGTTAATAAGATAATATAGGGTTCAAGTGTAGATTTCTATGATACATGATCTATATCTTGCCCACCACCCAAAGTCAAATCATCTTCCATCACCACATATGTTTGTGTTTTAGTAATTGACATATAAATGTCCTCATGCTTTTGCCACCATTCAACTGTAAATGAAGATCTACCTGAAAGATATATATATATATATATATATATATTCAGTCTACTGATGCAAACATTTCACTATCTTAAGTGAAGTACAGAAAACTTACATCCCTTTATCCTCCCCAATTTATTATATAATTAGAGGCCTGGTGCATGGATTTGTGTACCAGTGGGGTCCCTTGGCCTGGCCTGTGCCCACTCACAATCTGGGACTCCTCGGGGGATATTGGAGAGCCAGTTTTGGCCTGATCCCTGCAGGCCAGGCCGAGGGACCCCACCAGACCTCTAGTATGCATATAAGATCTTTGGTTAATCTCTTCCTGCCTCCCCCTCCCCGCTTCCCTCTGAGACTCATTAGTCTGTTCCAGGTTTCCATGCCTGTGCGTTGAGTGTCTGACCCCTGGTGGTCATTGCGCATTATAGCTACCAGTTGAATGGTCAGACAGTTGTTTAGGCTTTTATCTATAATAATAAAAGTGTAATATGCAAATCGACCGAATGGCCAAACAGCAGAACGACCATCCTATGACCTTCCAGACATCTTTCCAGCTAAGGCAGCGGGGGTTGTGAAGGCCTACTCTTGCACGAATTTTGTGCCTCGGGCCTCAAGTATATATAGATTTTCTTAACAGCACAGTTGGAGGTGTAGCCTTGTTATCTGTGGGTGGTAGTAGAAGTCCTGACCCCACTTGACCCCCCATGACATTGCCCTAGCAGGGAGCTGGAGCACCTTACTACTGCTGATGGTGGTAAAAGTCTATAATTCCCATATATACTATAGGGGTAGCTTCATTATCACCTAGCTAAAATGAAAGTCTCAGCCTCTTACTCAGTCTTCTCAGATACCATCCTGGTGAAAGTGACTCATTAAAGCCTAGAGAGGGTGGAAATCTAGGGTTCCTGCTTAGTCTTTGCTGGTGAGGGTAGTGGTGGCCCATAGTTCTCGCTGTGGAGTTTGTAGGTATAACATGGTTGTTATTGAAAAATGTTGTTTTGCTAGACTATGTCTTTCCTTGTTCTTTGGATAGAAAGCAGACTCTTTTTTACGAGGGGTGGGGAGGGTGGGGTGGTGTATACCCATTGATATTTCTGAGTTTCTGGCTTATCTTAAGTCTGGGATATCTGAAGCAGAAGATAAACCTAGAGAATTTACCATTGTTTCATTCCTTACAGCCTGAGATCCCTGCTGGTTTGTCTTCTTCCCTCTGCTTTTCAAAATCTTATATTTGTTTTATATATAACTAGAGGCCCGGTGCATGAAAATTAATGCACTGGAGGGGGATCCCTCAGCCCGACCTAACCCCTCTCACAGTCCAGGAGCCCTTAGGGGCAGAGGCGACCTGGCGATCAGGGGAAGGCGATGCCCCATCACACCTCTGCTACTGCCACTGCTGGCAGCGCAAGGCTCGGCCAGCCCTGGTTACCTGAGCCTCAAGCAGCCCTGGGTGGCTGGGCAGCCGACATCCAAGGCTTGCCTGCACCTCGGGCCAGCCCTGGGCGGTGGGGGGCTGAAGGGACTGGGGGACTCTAGAGGCAGACACACGGAGTGGATGGGCCCACCTGGGGGCGGGCCTGGCCTTGCCATGTGCCTGCCGCCCCAGCGGGGCTGAGGGGACTGGGTGCTGCCATCTTTGAGGGCGGGGCAGTCAGAGAGCATATTCCCTTCTTATTGGCGCCGGGCACCGCCATCTTTGAGAACGGGTCAGTCAATTAGCATATTTCCTCCTTATTGGTTGTGGGCGCCACCATCTTTGTGACAGCGTGAGGGTCAATTAGCATATTGCCTCTGTATTAGATAGGATATTTGAGGCCCAGTGCATAAAATTCATGAACAGGTAGGGTCCCTAGCAGCTTCTGGCTGCCAGCTGGGGCCTCCCTTCCCCAGCTGCCAGCTGGGGCCTTCCTTCGTTCCACACAGCCCCCTGGTGGTCAGTGCACGTTATAGCAAGCAATTGAACTCTGTTCGGTCGAACTCCTGAGGGGACACTTTGCATATTAGGCTTTTATTTATAGAGATTAAAATGTTTGGTGAAAATAGCGAAACATATGTGTACTGCATCTTCCTGAAAAGTTCACATTATTCAGTTTTTCATCAGCATTTAGAACTTCTCTCATGGGGGAACCGAACAGATTTTTTTCTATCAGGTTCACTGTCATTACTCTCTCGACTGGCACTAAAGGTGGTTCTGATTTGTGTTGTTTGTTTGTTTTTTGTTTATCATGTTGGATTCTCATTGTTGTAATAAAGTACAAGACTGTTCAATATGTTTTCAAGTAGATTGTCTCCTGTAATTTAAATTAAGAAATGCTTTACAATATTGATACACTTCAATTAGCATGCTGAGTCTATAAGTTGTAATTCAATACATAAAAGATTTATAGAGGAAATACTGGGACAATTTAGAGAAAAATGCAAACACAGCTTGACTCTTAAATATTGATATAGATTCAACTGGTTCTATCATCATGCTCAATGAACAAGTTTATATTTTGGGACTAAATCTATCATATTCATATTAATCCTTTGGAATATTGTTTTAAAATGGTCTAGTTTAAATCTCTTAAAAATAAGTGATCACCTCTTGATATTATGATACTTCACTCTCTTTTATCCAACAATTGAAATAATATAGGATAGGTTGCTGCTACTCAAACTTTGGTCCATAAACCACAGCATCAGCATCATAGGAAAATATATTAGAAGTGCAAATTTGTGGGCCCTAATTTCAATGTAATGAACCAAAATTTCTGAAGATGGGGCTCAGGAGTCTATATTTTTAACAATGCACAGGGTCAACACATGATTATTATGTACACTTTTGGCAAGGTGGGCAGGAATTCTTTGGGCTCCAAAGTCTCATTGCCTATTCCAACTCAACCACATTTTATGTGAGTCACCATTATCACTTGTTGCCTCAATTTTCTTAGCTATAAAATAGGGTAATAATAGGATATACCTTTGACAATTGTTTTGAAAATTAAATAAATGAATAAATAAAAGTACTTACAATAGTGTCCAACCTCTGCTTAACACTTGATAAAGGTTAGCTATTATTATTAAAATGTATAGTATAATCATAGTGAAAAATGGAGCTTTTATTGATTTTTTTTCTCTTTTGATATTTTCACTTAGGTTTTAATATTTACTTTTATATGTATATATCCTGACTCATTATCAGTTTAACTAGAATTCACATGGCATGGAAATATTTGACTTTTTATTTTAAGTCACTTTCCAAGATAGTATCTCTTTCTAGCCATGCAAATATGAGGCTATTGCATGTTATTTTGTATTCTTTGGTATCAGATATTGTGGTGCACAAAGCAACATGCATGGGGACATTAATATGTGTACACACATACACTCACACACACACACACTCACATACTTTGGGCCATATAATATTTGCAGCAGACAATCCATGGAACCCAATCAATTTGGAGCACTAGGATTGTCTTGTAACTGCTCCTTTACTCCTGTGGCTCCTGGAACTTGTCTATTTCCCATAACCCCCTGCCCAGATAATAGTTCTAGCACACCACACTGAATCCATCTTCTTCCTAACCTCCTTTTTGCCCTCTAGAACCTCTGAACTTGAAATCTGCTCCCTTCTAACTTCCTGAAACACATACTCTACTATTCCACTGTAATAATGTCCCCATTGATACAGTCCCATATAGGAGCCTCAGAACTTGCCGTGTGTATACCCACCTTCCCCTCATATTATCCCCTGCAGCATAGATTTGCTTCAAGGACAGATTTGGTGCATGATCTGGACTTAGGTTTTAATATTTACTTTTATATTCATACTAGTGGCCCAGTACATGAAATTCATGCACTCGGGAGGGGTCCCCTAGCCTGGCCTGTGCTCTCTCACAGTGCGGGAGCCCCATGGTCAATCACCCCAAAGAGGTAGGCCCCGCTAACCCATCCAGGGCTCCTCAATGGATTGCCCCAAAGAGGTAGGCCAGAGCTGGGGATCCTGCCTCCCCCACGCACATGGGGCCATGGGAACCCTGGTGGAAGCTGCGTGGAGCAGTCGCCAGGACCCGCCCATGTGCCATGCATGCAGCGTCAAGCCCTGCCCACCCTGGTGATGGATTGTGATGGCGTGATGGCGTGAGGGCATGATGACCACCTAGGCTTTTATTAGTATAGATATCCTGTCTCATCATCAGTTTAACCATTACTTTTAGGGCAGGGAGAAGTGTACCTTTACTCCTTCATATGTTTTGCCTTTGGTTGTTCATGTCTCTCATAAAATAATTTTAAAAGATCTAAAATTTTGATAATGCTTTTCATTTTGTGAATTATTTTTATGGGCACTCTTCTACTAAGAATATCATTAATTAAGCTCTTTCTTTACATGAGGCACTGTGCTTTGTATAATCTGACTCATTTAATTTCCATAATCACATAAGGTAGATACTATTATCATCTCTTTTTCCAGAGCATACAAATGATGCCAGTAACTTCCCAAGGTCGCATTGATAATACATGTTGGTGAGTGGTTTGTAACTCTGGTGGTCTGACTTTCAGAGCCCTCTTCCTCAATCACCTTGTTTCATGACCGCTTATTTAATACAACCAAAGAAAGTACAGTAAATCAGAGAAGCTAAGTAAACTTGGCCTAGGGTAACTAGCTTCAAATTCTTTATTTTTTCATTAGACCACAGGACCACTGTGCAAGCAAATGTTTGTTATGGAAATGAAGACTTGGGAGGACTTCTTCAATGGATTAAATTTCCCCCCCTCTGACTTCTGAGATCTCACCACAATAATGAAAATTGCTTGTTAAATAAATTAGAGAAACAGAGAAGAAGGGTAAAAGGTAGAGATGGGTAAATGAAAGTGGAAGAAGTTACCTTTCATTATGAGATTGGTTATTTGTGATTTCCACCAATGTTTTGTTTCTTCATTTTAATTTTTAAATTAATTTTTTGGGGGTAACGTTGGTTCACAAGATTATATAGGTTTCAAGTGTAGATTTCTATGATACATGATCTATATCTTGCCCACCACCCAAAGTCAAATCACCTTCCGTATATGCCTCTATTTTACTAATTGACATATAAATGTTCTCATGCTTGTCAGCATTCAGTGGTAAATGACGATATACCTGAAGCTTTACAACAGGATTTATTTCTCCGTCCTTTTTTATATTAGAAGAAAACAAACAAATAAAAACAAAAAGCCATACCTGTGGTCATGACAATTACCAAGCACTAAATCTAGCTTCAAATTCTATTTAAGTAATGGGAACAAAATAGATAGGAAAAACCTGTATATATCCAGGGAATAAGAGAACCTTAACAATAAACAACTTTATAAAGTACAAATTGGGCTAGACAGGTTTGGTCACACTTTTCCAATTGAATCACTGAGTTAGTGAATGAAGAGCAAAAGAAGTAAGTATAATGTATTTGACACATGAGATAGGAACACACAATTATTTCTCTCTGTACTTAAAGTTCAACCCAAGGAGGAGGAAGTTGAGGAAAATCCAGCCAAATGAGATATGGAGATTATTGATTTGATTATGTGCTTAAATATATCACCATGCTTTTAACTTGCCATTTCCCGGTGGCCCATGAAATTAATCACCGTTTTGAATGTTCATTCTAGTATGATAATGAATCCAATGTGGGAGCCATTGTCTTTTACTTTGAGGAATATAAAAGCATAGAGTATGCTGTTAGGGTTGTCAAACATAAAATTGACTTTGCCTTCAAGATTTCTTATAGTTGTCTTTACCACTCTAATTCTTGGAGTCTCTGCTAGTAGCCAGTGAGAAACACTCTCCCTCTCCTCCCCCCTCCCCCCCCCCTCCTTCCATATTACTCACTGGGCTATCTTGCATTAAAATATTTTTTTTATTTTACTTTGAAAACTAAAACAACCAAACAATAACTAAATGAGCATACAAGAGAGGACCCTCAGAAATGGATGTATCATAAGTGAGAGGCCCTGGTTTTGTTTGGTGTGGCCTAGTGACTGAGGATTACTTTTTGCTCTCTTAATGCCTGATGCAATACAATATGGGTTCAATTGACTTTAGATATCTTGTTGACAAACTGACAAGAAGCTTAGTTTAAGTTACGTTAACAGGATGTAAGAGTTGATGTTTTAAATAATTATCATTGTTTTAAATTTAATTTTAAATCATAGTTGTCATATAGTATTATATTATTTTCAGGTGTGCAACACAATATTTAGATATTTCTATACCTTATGAAGTGATTACCTGATAGCCTAGTCCCCATCTATCACCATACACAGTTATCGTATTATTGACTATACTCCCTATGCTGAACTTTACATCCCCATGACAGTAGTTTGTACTTATTAATCCCCTTCTAATTTTTTTTTGCTCATCCTCATACCCCCTCTTAAATAGCAACTATAACTTTGTTCTGCATCTAAGTTTATTTCTGTGTTTTTTTTTTAAATTTTTTTGTTAAGATTCCATACATAAGTGAAATTATATGGTATTTGTCTTCTCCTGACTTTTTTCACTTAACATAATACCCTCTAGGTCCATCCATGTTGTTGCAAATGGCAAGATTTCATTTTTTTATGGCTGAGTAATATTCTACTGCATGTATGTACCAGATCTTTTTTATTCATTTGTCTATTGATGGACATCTAGGTTGCTTCCATATCTTGGCTATTGTAAATAATGCTGCAATGAAAATAGGAATGCATATATCTTTTTGAATTAGTGTTTTTAATTTCTTTGGATAATAGTAGATGCAATTTTAATCCCAGATAAGGATATTTGTTTGGGCACAAATTAAACAACTCATTACTAAAGGTTTGTATTCTCATCAGACATAGACCTGTATCCAGGAACTCAGAGAAGAAACAGTTCTAGAAAACACGTATACCAAAATAATGACTTTGGAGATATAACACTAAATCTTTAGACTTTAATTTCCTATTCATATAAACATAAGTTTTACAATAGCTTTCAAATCTGAAGTATAACTCATTATTAAGATCCCATCCTCTGATGACTGGTCAGTCACTGTTGATTAAAATAAGTACTGACAATACCTACCTTGCCCCAATAAATTACATTGCAAAGAGACAATGTACGTTTGTCTTAAACTTCATGATATTTGATGATCTGTTGGCTGTTTCCTTTTACATATTTTAGTTTTAACACAGAAAATTAATTAGATCTGCATTTTTTGGAATGTCCAATTTTTTTTATGTGATTCCCTGAATGCATTCACCATTTCCACTGTGACAAACATTCTGTGTAGCAGACTGATGAAACAATCTGCTTTAAAATCCCAGTTCCACCATTTACTTTCTTTGTGAAGTTGAGCTCCTCTTACAAAAGAGAAGAAGATAAAATAACAAAGTTAATAAATCCTGGGGGCATTCAGGTCCTTGATTACAGTGGCACTCAAGGCCATTTGTATGTCTTCCCTCCTGAAGTTACTGAGTTTTTCCTGGAATCCATGAGCTAGTAATTCTCCTTCTCTTTTATATAATACAAGTCGTGTTTCTGGTGCCTACAATGACTCATATGAGTTATGTTTATTGATCAAAAAAATATATTCATATTTGCCTGTGTCCCTGATTTCCCTTTTGCCTTTTATTATTATTATGCTTTGTATTTTGAAATTGTATATCATTTGTCACATAAGAGAAAAGATAGATGAGTTGAATTTCAAAGGTTCTTTAGCATTCTTATATAATGTTTCCAAAAACCTTTAGACAAGACATCACACTCATGCAGCCTTATTACCATTCATAAATAATCAAAAAATATTATAATCCTATACTTTATAAGGGTAAGTATAGGAAATTGGTCATAAGGGCAAAGGGAGCTGCACTACTTAGTATTTGGGGAAATATAAAAACGGATATATTGTCTCATTGTACATGACACAAAGATTATGAAAATACCTAGTATTGCAGATATGACTTATCTTCATGAATAAGGGGTATATCTTAGACTGACAATCATCTCTCAGATTTTGTAAGGATTAGACTTTTCAATTTGATGATTCTCAGATGGTTATTAGAAAGCATCTCTTAAGATCTTTGCTTCATGTTTTCTTTCTAAAAGATGTTACCATCACTTAATAAAAATCATTCAAAAAGAATTATAAGATGCAGAAAACAGAAGAACTAATCAATGGGGATTGCTAATCAATCCAGAGCATAATTTACTGGACAGCAACAATTCCACATTATGACTTTCATGGGCCCCTTCATCCATAAAAAGAATTATTTTAAATTTTTTTATTTTAGTATACTGTTGGTGAAAACACAAATATACTAACATTATATGATAATATTTTTGTGACCTAAAAGGGTTTTTTTTTATTAAAAATATAAAAGCATTTCATAAGTCTCTAAAAGTATCACAGTGCCTTGGCACTGTACCTATTGTGCCTGGTAGATGCATGGACCCTGAGCATCAAACCACCTCCTTCACTCTCAGCCATTTACATATAGTTAGATTAGATTATCACACAATTAGACACTATCTTAGATAATGGGGAGCAAAGCTCTGGAGAGATGAAATGTAGGACAGGTAAGTTTTAATAGAAAGATAAAGACAAGTAGAACAAATATTCACTAAACCCAAATCCTGATCCCAGTGACCTCCAAGGTTATCAATAGAATCACATATGTTGGAAATGACTCCAGTCTTAATAGCTCTTCCTGAAGAAGTTACAGTGGGGTCTTGACTTGCAAGTGTCCCAACTAACGAGTTTTTTGAGATACCAGCTGTCTCTCGGCTGATTTTTTGCATTGAGTTGATAGAGTAATTTGAGTTAATGAGCTCCTTAACAAGCTCCTTAATGAGCTTGGTCTCAGAACAAATTAAACTCGTAAGTCAAGGCCCCATTGTACTTTTATTTCTATAAACTAAATAATTTGTGATAAAATGTCTATCAATTTGCTTCTTGCCTTACCTCAACAAAGGACAATTATCCTCTATGCAGTTGCACTTCCAAAAGAAAATTACTATTTTTGCCTTTTTCTATTTGTCTCAACATACCTTTGAAATGAACTAACTTTATACACTTTTGGCTTGCAAATATTTTAATCTAAGGACTGTCAAAGCTTAATGCGTCAGCGGAGACTCATAAGGATAGTGCTCATTTCATTTGTGAAAAGTTAAAAGTCATAGCCCTTATTAAAAAGTCTTACCTTTGTTTCTGTGGAAAACAATGCCATACATTAGAGGAATCTGTGTGGGTGTGTTTTAATTAAGCTTTAAACTGGTTAACCAAGATGCCTTTGAGGACTTCTTTGTGAAAATTGGACTAAGATTGGTACACGTGTAAATATATCATAGTTGAATAAATCAGAATTGTGTCACAGAATGAAGATTCTTTATTCTCTATAATAAAAACCCAACTTTCCTATAATGCAAAACATGTCCTTTGCTTTAAAATAAAATAAATGAATATTCATTGACTTTTGGCATTTGGGGTTGTCATTAACATGATGGTAAAATGTCATGTTATTACAATCATTTCCATGCTCACATATGTGGGATTTTGAAAACATGTGGTGTCTCTTCCTGTGGGTTATAGAAAGAGACGGTTTGGATGAATTACTTCTGTCTAGACATACTCCTGCCTTTTGCTGTGTCATTCATCAGCCAAGGAGAATAGGGACTCAAATGGAGATGAAGGATACAGATGTTGCTAACACATAGACCACAAGCTGATTTGAACAGTATTAACATTCATAACCAGGTGCATATTAACTCTAATAACCAGGTAGTTTCTTAGCAATCTCAGCAAGTTTTATTTATATTATATAGACAAAAGGGACCCTATAAGATCCAGGCATAGTTGGTCACCAGGAGGATTGTAAAATGCTGGGGTTTAGCATACACACAGTGATTAGGGGATGAGACCGCAGCGTTCCCCATACCTGGGAAACACAGCTTCAACTTAAACCTTAAGTGAACTGCTCTGGGTAAGCTTATCACGGGCACACAGAAGCCCTTGTTGTCTGAGTGAGTGAGCTGGTGATGCATTGAAGCCGCCAGTCTTTTGTACAGTCAACCTGACTTTCATAAGAAGCAGAAAGTTTCATCTTGCCAACTTTCCCTCTCACTTCTCTTCCTGATCCAAGGCTTGTTTGCATGATCCTCACCCCAATGATCAGAATTATATAGAGATGCTTTCCCTGCATATTGTCTATGCTGGGGTAAAAGCAGATAGAAACTGTGACTTCCTTAAATGAAAACTGCGTACAGAGATTTACTCTCCAAACAAACTCTTAGTGACTTATGCACTAATAGCACCCACATTTCTGATGCTGTTTTAGAGAATCCTGGAGGATTTATGACTTTGCTGCATTTCCCTCTCACCAACCTAGACATACTTCAGGGTTTTATCATCACTTTTGACAAAATACCTTGAGATGAAGGTTGTAGTAGAAACTGCTCTAAACACCAAATATTGGGTAATATCTGTTCAGAATGCTACAGGAAATCCCAATGCAGCTGTCCTTCCGAAATTAAAAAACGAATCTTCAAAGCTCTGTGTTATTTTTACATTTCGTGTGAGCAAATAAGAGAAAATGTCAGACCGTTTTCCATCATTTTCCTCAATCACATTCTTTTTGCACCAAATGAAGAATAAATTCCTCGTTGACGGTATCATTTTACTTTTCTTTCCATGACTCCTTTTCCCAAGCAAACAGATTTTGCAATTGGATGCCTACTAGCTGGGTGTTCACGAGCTGTGATGGATTACTTTTAATAGGTGCTATTTTCCTACTTCATTAACTGCTCCTTATCTGGTGGTGTTTCTTTGGGCAAGTTAGAAAAGGAACAATGGCTTAGCCATTTACCCAAATAGGCAGCGACACTAAGTGTATTTTGAAAAAGTTGATTATGTACCCACAAGGATGTGTTTATTTTGGGAGTATGTGTGAGTGAGAGCTTGAGTTTGTGTGCGTGTGCTTGCTCCTTTCAACTTAAAACTCCCTCTCCCTCTGCCTGGCTGATTGCCATCGCCATGCCAGTCTCCATGGCAACTTTCTTAAGGATAAAATAGCAGAAATGTGAGGAGGCCGCCTGCCCACAAACAAAGCTGCCACAGCCCTGCCAGAGACCTGACTAGACAGAATCCCACAACACTCCACATTCCATGAGAGTTATGCAGGTTACTGCAGTTGGCTCCTTTTAAAGGTACAGTGCCTCTGGTCCTAGGAGGAAAGTTCAAGAATGTCTTCTGACTGGTATTCCCACACATTGGAATGTAAATTCACAACCCACATGTCTCAACATCATTTTCCCCATCCCGTTCCCTTTGAATAATTTAAGTATTTTATATCTATCATGTATTTTTCAGTGATGTTTGGAACTTTGCTTCACAGAGACCATTACCTGGTACAGAATACTGAACACTCAGTCACTTGCATAAAATGTTGATTAAATGTTGCTTTTAATAGTTTGTCCCAACCTGCTTTCATGAAAAGAATATACTTGTTTGCTTTTTAATGAGTCATAATGGATGTATGCAAATTTCCCCCAAAAAACTGTGGAATTATTTGTTAAGAGATATTGCTATGGATTGAATGTTTGTGTTCCCCCAAATTCATATATTGAAATCCTAACCTCCAAAGATAATGATAGTAGTAGATGGGGCCTTTAGAAGGTGCTTAGTCATGAGTGTGGAATCGTCATGAATGGGGATCAGTGCCTTTTAAAAGAGGCTCCAGAAAACCCGCAGCACCTTCTACCATGTGAGGACACAGTGAGAAGGTGCTGGCTGTGAACCAGGAAAAGAGCCCTCATGGAGAATGCGCTGTGCTAGCACCTTGACCTTCGACTTTTGGCCTCCAGAACTGAGAGAAATACATTTCTGTTATTTATAAGCTATTCTGTCTATGGTATTTAGTCTATGAACTAAGACAGATATATACATAGTGTATATCATTAGTTTTCAACCAGGGCAAAATTTTTCCCGCATGAGATACTTAACATAATCTGGAAACATTTTAGGTTGTCACAACTAGGACCGTTCTACTGGTATCTAGTGGGGAGGGCGCAGGAACAATCCTAAACATCCTACAATGCACAGAACAGCTCCCATAACAAAGGATTCCTGGCCCCAACTGGCAATGGTGCCAAGGTTGAGAAACCCTGATTTATATACATAGATGTAATATGTGTGTCTCGTGTGTGTATGTGTATACATACATACCATTTTTAAAATTCCTAAGGTGTAGCATGTTAGAATAGGAATACATTATGTTAAGGCACCTTCTATCTAAGTTGTTTCAGCTCAGTCTGCTCAGAATGGAACCAAGAATTCTCATATAATAATTATCAATCTTGGGTCCACGGTTTAGATTTATCTGTGCAATTTGTTTAGCACTCCTATAATTGCAATTGTTTTCTGAAGACCAGAAAAGATTACCTTAGAATACCAGACCTACCCTGGGGATTGGAAACTGTGACTAGTTTACTCTGTCTTTAAGAATGATTTCTGCACAATGAACTATAAATAATATACACAATGTTTTGACATTAACTATTAAGTCTTTCCCATTAGGAATTAGTAAAATGCTTAGTAAGTATGGCTAAGAGAAATATTTGTGATTCTCGCTGCATTGAGATTGCTCATTTCGTCACCAAAGTTCTGCTAATGCTCCCCAGGGTATTCATCTTGTTTCCATCCAATGCTATTCAGCACAGTTTCCTTATGTAGGTTTAGAAAAAAACAACTACGGGAAATTCTGAGTTTCTGGTTGTACAAATACGAAGGTTACTTTTAAAGCCAAATCAAGGAAGCTTTATTGGATTAGCAGTGCTACTCAAGATGTGGTTACCTGAACTGGAGAAGCACCACAAACATTTGATTGCTGGTCTTTAGAGATTTAGTTCTAAAAATTGAAAGTAAGCTTTTAGAAACTTCTATAGCAATTTTAAACTGCACATCTCATCAGACAGCTGGGTGTTGTCACATTCACATGTGGAGTTGCAAAGGGTCGCTAGCTATGAGCTGGTCAGTGAGATCACATGAATTCACGTGGCAAGACCACGTATTGCTCTATAATAAATTAGAAGTTAAAAAAATAATGGACTTTTACCATTGAAAATATGAGAAACAGCATCGTGTCTACTATTTTTTATTACCTTGAAATGCTTTCTTAGTTTTATTCTTGTATGGGATGGTCCTGCTTATATCTGCAAATGTCTGCTCAAGTTACCCCTGAGTTTTGTTGCAATGTTGATATTAGTTGGTTACTCTTCAAGGAGTAGTGTATGGATTTGGTGCAACCTACAAAGGTCTTCTCTTGGAGAGAAATGAACATGATAGGTATCAGTAAGGATATACTAGATTTTGCTGCTGTAATCAACAACCCCCAAATCTCAGAGGCTTCAATCAACAAAGGTTTATTTCTGGTTCTTAGTACTGCTTTCTTTGTAATCACTCAGGAACCCAGGATGATGGTATATCCATGAAGTTTAACATTATTGACAATTGTGCAGGGACAAAGGAAGGCTTTGGTTGTTCTTTCATCAGGAAGTTAAATTCTGTGCCTCAGAAGGGACTCACATGTCACTTCTCTCCTCTGTGGCCAGATCTAGTCATTTGACTCCATCCAATAATCAGAGAAAAGGGATGTAGAGCTACCATGTGCTCAGAAGGTGGGGATAAGAGAGATTTGGTGAGCCTCGTTAATTATTATGACACTAGAAAATGTCTAGGTATTACTAAAAAGCACTTTTGCCTTTAGCATCCTTGGGTGTTAGTCCTTAGCATGTCACTTCCACTTTTACATAGACATAGGAGGCAGGATAGGGAAGCAAAATATTATTTCCTTTGATTTCAGCTATAATCTCAATTCTACAACTTACTAATAGTTGTGGCATAACCATACATAAATTATTTAATCATTTTAAAATAGGACTATAACACCCACCTCATGAGTTGTAATGAAGATTAAATTGGATAACTTTTATTAAAAAGCCTTGCATATTGCTTTTTAAATGCAGGCAAATGAAAGTGTTTATTATCAGGCTATAATAGTTTCAGTTCAATTTTTTTTTAAATCTTGTTTTCATCTAGAAAAGTATAAACAATATTGAAATCAATTTAGATAGAACTCATCTATTAAACCATGATATATCCTTAAGCATCTTTACATATTGTCTGTTGCTGTTGACCTAGCCAATACTTCTTGGATTATTCTTTATGAATTTATGAATGTCTCTAGTCTTTCACACATCTCACACATCTCCGTGCTACAGCATTTTGTGGTGCCACTCAGGTCTTTATTTTTCTTGATTACTGTGTAATATTATTTCTAGAAAATTGAACATGTGATATCATGGGTCTTATCCCTGTTCATTACACACACACACACACACACACACATATATATATATATATGAAGCTTTCATTTAAGAGTTGATTATATAGGTTAATTTCTTAAAAATAAGTATTTAATAGACTAAAACTAATTCTGATAATATATCAGAAGATTATTTCTGCAAATAGATGCTTTTGGTGATCAGAGGAATTTTGCACTTATGACATCGAAAAAGTCATCCCAACTACAGTAAAACATTTGTCAGTAACTCATTCCCATGGTAGGGTTAACAGTCAAATTGTATAGTCTTTTTTTCCTGGCTCTGCCATCAACGAATATTTTGATCATACCATTGATCAGCCTCTTGCTCTTTCTCTTTCTGCCTCCTTCCCTCCCTCCTTCTCTAGACCATATTATCAGTTGAATGATTTAAAAAACTGATGTTTTGTAGGTATATCAGGATTCTTGGAACTAACTTCCACTTGAAGATTCATTATCATTGCTTTTGTCATGAACAAAATCAATGTGGTACATTAATGCAAAAATATTTCCAAACTTTTTCACCCATCCCTGTAACTTGCCTTCCTGGGGATTTGCAGTTCCTCCCTGTAAGAGATGGAGTGTCCCGCCCCACCCACCCTTTTTTAAAAAATATATTTTTATTGACTTCAGAGAGAAGAAGGGAGAGAGAGAGAGAGATAAAAACATCAGTGATGAGAATCATTGATCAGCTGCCGCCTGCATGCCCCCTACTGGGGATCAAGCACATAACCTGGGCATGTGCTCTGACCTGGAATCCAACCCTGGTCTCCTGGTTCATAGGTCAATGCTCAACCAGTGAACTACGCAGTTCAGGCTCCCCACCCCTTTAATCTGGGCTGGCTGTGAGACTTGCTTTGCTCAGCAGGTGATGGTAAGTTCAGAGCCTTGGCCTCAAGAGGCCTCACATGCTCTGTTTTCTCTTCTGGAGCCCAGTCACTTTCACAAGAACAAGCAGGCCAGCCTGCTGGAGGATGAGGTACTGTAAGATAAAGAGCCAACTCATTCCAGCGGAGGCCTTTCTAGACCGGGCAGCATCCCATAGATTTTAGCCCACTGCAGACCCAGGAGCGAGCCCATCAGAACTTCCCAGGTGACCCTTAGACTTATGACAAATGATCCATTGCCGTGTTTAAGTCACCCAGTTTTGGGGATGGTGTTGTTGATGATGGCAATATGTGCCTTAGACATATACTTTCCAGGCCTTGGGAAGGATTGGAGCAATAGTATGTGTCAATCATTTAATTCATCATGTGTCTCAGGAGGCCCCTCCCCCGCAAAACAGTCTTTATTCACCTGGGGCTTCTCATTTTACCATGGTATTAGTTCCATTTTGCTGATGTAACAAATTACTGCAAACTTAGTGGTTTTCCACAGCAACAATTTATTATCTTATAGTTCTGGAGCTCAGAAGTCCTAAAAATCACACAGTTTTTGACATCTGGATTGACTGAGAATTTCCAAATCATGAAGTCCTTATTTTTTGGTGTGTCACTTAAGAGGTTTTTTAACTCATTTTTTTTTCTTTTCTTTTACATTTTACTATAAACAACAACAACAACAAAAACAGGCCATACCTTCAATACTTTGAAAACCTTTGCAGCTATATTCTCTGAGTTATCACTTAGAAGTTCCACTTTTCATATCGTATTTGTAGGACACATTTCACCTAAGCTTTCTCTATAATAAGAAAATCCCATTTCCTTCAGTTTCCAATAACACCTTTTTTTTCCATTTCCTCCTGAGCCGTTGTTAAGAATGCTGTTCAAGTCCACATTTCTACCAACAGTCAGCTTATGATGATTTGAATATTCTCTTAAAAAAATATAGGTTTTCTCCACCATATTCCTCACTTTCATCTAAATCCTCACTAGCAGAGCCATTAATATCCATATTTGTACCCATTGGTTGTGTAAGGCCATCTAGGTACTGCTTATCACGGCCTCTGCCCCCTGCCCAATCCCAAAGCCACTTCCACATTTTTAGTTGCTGTTTATACCAGCAGCCCACTTCCAGGTCAAAGCATGTATTTGTTTTCTATTCCTGCTGCAACAAAATTTCACAAATTTAGTGGTTTTTAAACAACATACATTTATTATATTTCTGGAGGATAGAACTTCTTTTTTTTATTTTTTATTTTTATTTTTATTTTTATTTTATTTATTTTTTATTTTTATTTTTATTTTTTTTAGGATAGAACTTCTAACATCAACATGTTGGCGGGGCTACATTCCTTCTGGTGCCTCTAGGGGAGAATCCGTTCCTTTGCTTTTTCCAGCTTCTGTGCGCTTTCCTGGACATGTGACCCCTTTATCTTCAATGCCAGCCCAGTAGTATCTTCAAATCTCATTCCCTCTCCCTCCCTCTCTCTTACCTCTACTTGTCATCATGGAGCCTTCTCTAACTCTGTCACTACTACCTCCCTCTTATAAGGACCCCTGTGATTACATAAGGCTAACTCAGATAGTATAGGATTATCTCCCCATCTCCAGACTCTTAATCAGATCTGCAAAGTCCCCTTTGCCATTGGAGGTAATATACAGGTTGTCCCCCAAACGAGTATACACACTTTAACAGCTGGTAGCTCAATTGATGTTTCTTTCTTTTCAGCCAGACTAAGCTTTGAACAAAGGAAATTCATCCTAAAATGTTACTGGAAGTTTGAAAACGCAGTTGAAGTACCAACACTGCCTTTATAATCATCCAAAGTGTGTATACTTTTTTGGGGGATGCAGGGTGTCCCCCCACAAAATGTATGCAGACTTTTAACAGCTGATAATTCACTTAATTTTCACTCCTTTTCAGGTTTAACTGATTTGAAATAATGGGTGAAGCAAGACTAAGCTTTGAACAAAGAAAATTTATCCACTAGACTTTTTTTATGGGGATACATAAAAGATAAAGTTTACGGTACAAACAGTTATGAATGGAGGGTGCACAAATATCAAACAAAACGATTCTTGATGTTTTTGATTCTGTTGCTTCACCTTTTCAGCAGTGCCTGGTCCAGAAGGATCATTAGTTTGAAAACAGGCATTGACCCCCCAAAATTATTCATTTCTGTAGATTCTTTTAAATTTTGAAAATGAACTATATGTTAATAAACACTGATTTCATAATCATTCAACACGTGTATACATTTTGGGGGACACCCTATATTTATAGGTTTTGGGAATTAGGACAGGGACATCCACCACCACCTTTCTAGATTTTCTTTTAATATTGAAATCCAAATCCACAACAAATAGTACTCTATCCTGAGTATTAGAAACGGATTTGTTGATCAAAACTATGTTTCTAAAAGAGGAAGGACAAACTGTTTTTTATCAGAAATTGATATATAGTGAAAAGTAAAACAAGCTACACATATTTTCTTAAAGAAGTCCTCTTCAATTCTAAGCTATTCCCAAACATTCATGGTTTAAATAGCTTTAAATAGCATTAAATTTTTAATAGTAAGAATTTTTATTACAATACTTAGAAACCAAACCAAGGCTTTGAAGACATCTGAGGTTATTTGGCTTGGGGTTTGATCATCCCTCACTCAGCTACCCCATTGTCATGGTTACTGTGGGTCCTTTTTTTTTTAAAAATTCTACCTGAGGTTATGTTTCCATTGATTTTTAGAGAGAGGGAAAGAGAGAAATAAATGTTGATGTGTTTATTGATTGCCTCCTGCACGCATCTGACCAGGGATGGGGCCCGGGGAGGAGCCTGCAACCAAGATCCGAACCCTTGACTAGAATTGAACCTGCGACCCTTTGGTCCACAGGCCAACACTAGCCACTGAACCAAACCAGCTAGGGCACTGTGGATCTTAAAATATTCAGCTTCTTTTCACCTTCAGCCACAGTACTTGACCCTCTGACCGTCAGCGACATTGACTACCACAAGCTGATTGTGCCCTGCAGAGAAGAAAAATTTCCTTTTGTATATTTTGTTTACTTGCCGTCACCTCTCTGTGACCCTCATTCTTGCTTTGCAAAATTGCATAAGAAGACAGAAGAAAACTGCACAGAAAACAGATCCTTCCTCTTCCTGCCCCCAACTTATAATAGTATTAAAATAGTACTTCTCTTGCCTTAACCGGTTTGGCTCAGCCGATAGAGCATCAGCCTGCAGACATAAGGGCCCCAGGTTTGATTCTGGTCAAGGGCATGTACTTTGGTTGCTGGCACATCCCCAGTAGGGGGCATGCAAGAGGCAGCTGATCGATGTTTCTCTCTCATGGATGTTTCTGGCTCTCTATCCCTCTCCCCTCCTCTCTGTAAAAAATCAGTAAAATATATTTAAAATAAAATAAAATAGTACTTCTCAGTGTCTTCTATTAGCAAAAATTAAAATATTAATTATTTTTGTCACCTCATAAAATCTAAATGTATGACCACATCTCTCACGTTGCTTCTTTGAAGGCCCTCGGATTCTGGTCCAAATATTGCTCTTTCTATAGAAAGAGGTTATTTACTCTCAGTCTAGGATGTTTCATTTCTGGTCCTAAGGCGAAGGCAGTGAAATCAAATGTAATTCTTCAGCGCGGCGTTAGGTTCTCTCCCTTTTCACATTCTGCCAAGCATCCTGTTTGCTCTCTGGAAATTGGATTTTCACGGTGAAGAACATCATCAAAGTAACTCCAAAATAACTCCAAACTATTTTCTCCATAGAACATTTGGTCAGTTTAGAGGCCAGCTGTTGACAGATGCAAGTTACAAGCGAAAGGTATCATTCTGTGATATTGACTCTCTTGTAATTCACGTGTTCTGCTTCTGTGACAGTGAAATACCGTGAGCTGACTTTATATACTAAGGTTAAAGGAAAACCCAGAGTGCTGCACCTGAAAGTTGATTTGCTGCTTTGTCAACACATTATCTCTCCCTTTCCGGAGTTAATTTTCATGTGCCATCAACCTGCCTCCTCACCCAAAGCATCGGAGTCCATCTGGAGTTCCTTTAGGTCGTCTGCCTATGGGTTTCCCTCTCCCTTCAAATCCAGGCAAATCAGCATCGTCAGAATCCTTCCTAGTTCCCAACACCACCTTACTTCAGATGTGGAGGTGCTTGCAGTGTTCACAAATCCTGAAAGTCGTCATGGCTGTCTGAAAGATTTTTTATGCTAACAGCTGTAGCATTATTATGTATTGATTTATTTTCTAGCATTTAATCTGCATGTGTGTATACGTATTTTTAAAAATATGTGTTTTTACTCATTTCAGAAAGGAAGGGAGAGGGAGAGAGATAGAAACATCAATGAGAAGCTCTGACCGGTTTGACTCAGTGGATAGAGCATCGGCCTGTGGACTTAAGGGTCTCAGGTTCAATTCTGGTCAAGGGCATGTACCTTGGTTGTGGGCACATACCCAGTGGGGAGTGTGCAGGAGGCAGCTGATAGATGTTTCTAACTCTCTATCCCTCTCCATTCCTCTCTGTAAAAAATCAATAAAATATATTTAAAGAAAAGAAACATCAGTGAGGAGATAGAATCACTGATTGGCTGCCCCCTATGGGGGATCAAGCCTACAACCCGGGCCTATGCCCTTGTCTGGAATTGAACCTGGGGCCCTTCAGTCTGCAGTCTACACTCTATCCACCGAGCCAAACTAGGGCCGTGTATGTATTTTAATGTACACTACCATTGACCTTAAATACGGTTGGGGTTGTACACGGGGAAATTTTATAGAACACAGTATGACTTAGTGGTTAAATGTAAGACTTTGGGGTCAGAACATGTAGATGTAAATTATGATTCTTCCATTCACTAATTTTGCATTGTTAGGTAAGTTACCTTTGTTCTGCAAGGTTCAGTTTCTACTATAAACAGTGATCATGATAAAACCTTAATCTATATGTTTTTCAGAGAATTTAATGAAATCCTACAAATAAATGTCTTAGCACCTGGCCAGTGTGGTTCAGTGGATGAGCTTCAATCTATGATCCAGGAAATCAGGGTTTGATTTCCAGTCAGGGCACATGCCCAGGTTGCGGGCTCAATCCCCAGTAAGGGCATTCATGAGACAGCCAATTGGTGATTCTTTCTCATCATCGATGTTTCTATCTCTCTCTCCCTCTCCCTTCCTCCCTGAAATCAATAGAAATATATTAATAAAATAAGTAAGTAAGTAAATCAATGTCTGAGCAAGATGCTTGGCAGGTAATAAATACTCAGCATTTTTAATTTTTTATTCTTTATCTTGATAAAGAGGTTAAGCAACAGTACAGGAAAGTTCCAATTTAAATAGAATTATTGTTAAATTCTTTAAATGGGATTGACATTTAGTTACTCAGTAAATGTTTATTAAATATTCATTACTTGTCTAGTACTATGAATATGAATTCAAGTTCCCGCCTTTAAGGATTACAGAAGGATAAAACTGTAAAACAAGGGATGATAACACAACACAATTGTAATAGTTTTTATGACAGAGATATGGCCAAGATGATAAGCACAAGAAGTGATACCTCTGAGTGATGGGAAGAGGGTGGCAGGGAGAAGTCTTCTTGAAAGAAGTGAGGTCTAGAGTGAGTCCTGAATGCTGGACAAGTGGAAGTTCCCCAAGTGAAAAGGAAGTTATTCTAGTCACAGAGATGAGTAGAAGAATACATGATCTTTAAAAAATAATCAAAAAGTTGGATTAGGACAAAGGAACTGATATTAATTTCTGGCATGAATTTGTATGATATCAAAACCTGGTTAAGGAAGTAAATAATTCATTGCAAGCTCTATACTAGTAGATGTACAGCTTAACTTCTGTTCTTGTGCAGGAGTTAATAAAATAATAGTGACTACCATTTATTTACCAGTAATATCTACCATGGCCAAATGCTGAAATTGAGGTTAGTTGCTTGATAACCATTATCCTCTCAAAACACATATTTTATTGATTTTTTTAAAAATTACTATTTTTTGTCCTCACCTGAGGATATTTTTTTCCATTAATATTTAGAGAGAGTGGAAGAGAGAGGGAGAGGCAGAGAGAAACACCTATGTGAGAGAGACACATCTATTTGGTTGCTCCACATGCCCCTAACCAGGGTCGGGAGCCTGCAACTGAGGTATGTGCCCTTGAAGGAATCGAACCCGGGACCCTTCAGTCCGCAGGCCAATGCTCTATCCCCTGAGCCAAATTGGCTAGGGCTCATATTTTATTGATTTTAAAGCTAAATACAGTGAAACATGCCACCATTGATCAAACCCTTCAATAGAAAATGTAAGGAATGATAAGAAGAATTTGAATGCCAAACTCTCTTTATTCTGTCCAGGTTATGTTTATTATAAAGATTAGAGTCGCATACCTAAAAGAATTCACTTCCAGCTGCTACCATTTTTTTGAAATGGTAATGAATAGTTTATAGCTTATAATTATAAATCATAAATAAGCTTGTAACTTATTAATAACTAATGGGACTTCAATTTATGGTGCTATCAAGTTACAAAATTTTAAATTTTAAACACCTTTTCCCCTAGTTGTCATTCATTTCTTCCAGGGAACAGTATAGACCAGTGATGGCGAACCTTTTGAGCTCGGCGTGTCAGCATTTTGAAAAACCCTAACTTAACTCTGGTGCCGTGTCACATATAGAATTTTTTTGATATTTGCAACCATAGTAAAACAAAGACTTATATTTTTGATGTTTATTTTACATATTTAAATGCCATTTAACAAAGAAAAATCAATAAAAAAAATGAGTTCGTGTGTCACCTCTGACACGCGTGTCATAGGTTCACCATCACTGGTCTAGACAGTTAACCTTCTTAAGAAGTTTCTGGACATAGAATGTTGTTGCCTATCTACATGGAGGACTCTCTGGAGCATTAGAGAAAAGAGACAAGACAATAGAGGGGCCCCTTCCCTGCTTTTTATGGAACACAACCTTGTGAAAAGGCTGCAATCTTGAAGTTGTTCTCTTTAATGACAGTGTGAGCTCTGTAGGGAGTGTAAAGAGTCCTTCTGACCATGCCTGACACCTTGTTAGAGTTGCTTCTTTGGGATGTTAAAATGTCTTAGAGGTTTAGAGACCGCTGCTGGATTCATTATCTAGGAAAGGGAAGTGTAGCTTCTTCGTGAGTATTGACCTTCTAAGGTGCACTTGCTCCCATTGACCGCAGTGAGCTGGCCAGTGCTAAGTATTCGTGCCCTGTCTAAAAGGTTTCATTGTGACAAATTGAGCTAATAAATATTTAACTGACTGGATGAAGTTACAGATCGGATTGTCTTAATGGAATGTACCTGGTTTTCCACATCTTTCCACTTTTTCCCATTATAGATCCAATACACCCACAGACCCAACACCTGTCGGTTTTTGTTTGTTGTTAGTTTCTCTTTTGTGGTCTGTATTGCCATATCTTTTAAAGCAATACAGTTTACAAGGAGATCAGTTAAAATAGAGAACAAATATCTAGCTACCCAACCCTTACCTGAGAGGCCATAGCAGCTGATAACTAGACTTGGCCTCGGAATCCTACTTAATTCTGTTACAGATAGACACTAACAATGGAAGGTAGTTGGCATGTGAGATGAAACCTCTTGGTCTTTTCCACCAGTACCATATTTCACATGCTTAAAATAGGGGATCAAGTGAAATTGGCAAGAAGGCTTACATTCTCCCAATGAGGTAAGAAGAAAAATGTCAATTTTATATGTGTATATGTGTATATGATTGTTCACATGCGTATATCTATTAACCTGCATTTAAATAGGGAGGCAAAGGTAATTTCATAAAATTTTCATTGTCTATCATACTGTCATTCAATTAATAAATTATAGAAAGTAATAGGTTTGTGTGATTTCCCCCATTACTCACATTTATTATTTGTAGCTGAGAAATGCTCTTTAAATTTGTCTTTCTTATAAAGGCAAGGGAACATTTTCTGTCTCCATAAAAAAATTACCCTGCCAGTACCTGTACAGGTTTATGTTCAGAAGCTATAACCTTTTTTATGGGATTTAAACACAGGGAATTGTTCACATTGATTTGGCTGTCACACACAACCTAGGCAACACTTTGCACTTTTCACCACTCTGTGATAAGCAAAAAGATGGGTTACGAAGCTAGTCATTTCATTCCTGTACTCTGTACTGATGGAAGTAGATGGTTCCCCCTCCTTTGCTTTTGTGGTTTATCCAAAAGGTAGAGTACGGAGCTTTCCCAGTTTTTCATGCCATTCCAACTTGCTCAGCATTTAAAGAATGTGTCTCTGCATAGTCCTAGGTGAGTGCAACATCTCATTTTTGGAAAACATTTTCTGTAGTCTCTATTAGATTTATTTACCAACTAAACTCAGTTTGTATGCAGGAGAACCCAAACTCTCAATCTGAAGTTTGAAGTAATTCAGTCAAGCTCTACCAGATAAGAAATGGGAAAGACTATTTTGTTTCTTATTCCTCATGGGAAGACAATTTTCTTGCTTTGAGAATAGCCCTATTATATTATTTTAATGTTTCTCTTTAAAAGTTTGCAGCATTTCCAGCAATTTGTAATTCACTCTTAAAACCCTTTGAAAATAGAATTGAGAGTGGTTAAATGCGTTGTCCCTCTAATAGAGATTTTCTGTCTTTTGCTTTTCTTTCCATTTTTCAAACTGCATCATATATATATATATATATATATATATATATATATATATATATATATATATGCCTAAGGGACTGTTTGACCGGTAGCTATGATGCATACTGACCACCAGTGGGCAGACGCTCAACGCACAGGCACAGAAACATGAAACAGATTGATGTATCTCAGAGGGAAGGGGGAGGGGATGGGGAGGGCAGAAACAGATTAACCAAAGATCTTATATGCATACTAGAGGCCCTGTGCACAGATTTCTGTACTGGTGGGGTCCCTAGGCCTGGCCTGCGGTGATTGGGCTGAAACTGCAGCCTGACATCCCCTGAGGGATCCTGTACTTCCAGAGGGCCCCTCTAGTATTTACATATGCCATTAAGCAAAAATATGACTTTTCCATAATGTTCACTAAGGGGATGCCTGAATTTTAATAGCTTTGTGGGAAACTATTTTGGAAGAACAGATTGTCTTGGAAAAAATGATATTTACCAGTATCTTCTATTGGGAAGTGATTTTCCATCTGACCAGTTGTCATAGCCTACTGACAAAAATTATAACCATTTTGAAAAACATTTTCATTTGGTTGCCTTCCTAGACATTTTGGTTGAGTTTATTGTGATTCTATATAAGTTTCTAAACATCAAAAAATATTAGGTTGGAAGTGAAGACTGAGAGGCTACCATTAATATTACTTTGTCAGACTATGAAAATAAGTTCTTCAGAAAGTCAGTCTGAAGCAAACATGCCTATTCATCCAATTTAGATACTCTCCGAACAAATTTAGGGACCCTCTTTTCTCTTACAATCTCTGGAAAGCTAACAGTAACATTGATTTCAAGGAGAAAAAGAAGGAAAGGGCATTGGTAAACTTTTTTTTAAGAGAGATATTTAAAATTTTATTTTTCAGTTTATTCTTGCTCCTTGGCTGTCTCAGAGACTTTAGAAGATGCAACACTAGTGATTGGGAGAAAAACCAACTGGGTAAAAGCCATGCAGCTGTAAGATCCTTACCAGGACTCTGATTGTGGAAACATATGGAGTCAATCGCAGACCCTGCCGCAGGGACTAAAATTAGCATTTGTTGTCAGACACATGTGGGATGTCCCTTTTTTTATATGATGAAAGATTTGCATGTGACTTTCTCCTGCCTGTTCAGTGTTTTAATTATATGAGAAGAGGGTTGGCGACAATACATACTTCACATCCATCATTACTTTTCCCCTTTGACTCCTCCTCCAAAATAAATTTGTTTGAGGTGGAAAGTGAAATTAGTGGTAGCCGTGGCACTAACAATATGGCTGCTAAACTATGCCCTCACAGAGCATCATATGAAATATTTAGTGAGGAAAACATTTTTATTCTAAGTAAGGGCAAGTGGAATTCTAGAACGCTTTGAGGGTAACTACATTTCAGAGTTTGTTTTCACATTGGTATTAGGCATCCAGTGTGAAGACAAGGCATCCTAGAGTCAGTGAATAAGCACAAAGACAACAAAAAAAGTTCACACGAACAAATTTTCTTTTTAAAAAATCCTCAAAGTTTCAAAACTTTCACGCTCTGGATGGCACTTACACCCAAGTCTTTCATCTCACCTGATTCTTAGACCTAGATTCACTGAATAAATGGTTGAGTAAAGCATCTACTGCTATTTTTAATTGTTTTTGTCTCAGCATGTAGAATTTCTGTTAGTTAAATGTGTATATGATACTAAAATAGTATGTTCATAGTTTAGGTAGCAGGAATAATTTCAGCTAGTTACTAATGTGAGAGAGACCATGCTGTTAATCAATTCTTCATCTTTCCTGACCCATTTACTCCAGCCTGGATATTGTCACATTTTTATCCAATCTCATCTATTTGTAATAAGCTATTAGCTATCTGTAGGCATCACAACACTGCTTATAGATTTTCTTCTTTTTTAAAGCTGAATAATGTTCATATTCATATATATGTATATATATATATGTATATCATATTTTCTTTATTCAATTGTCAACAGATATTTAAATGGAATTCATATCTTGGCTATTGTGTATAATGCCATAATGAGCTTGGAAGTACTAATATTATTCTGTTTTAAATAAGAAATCTTGCCATTTGCAACAACACATGAATCTTGAGGACATTATGTTGATTGAATTAAGCCAAACACAGAAAGACACATACTGCATGATGCCACTTATATGTGCAATGTAAAACAGTCAAACTTATAGAAGCAGCAAGTAGAATGGTGGTTGCCAGGAGCAGGGGGAAGAGGGAACTGGGTAGATATTGGTTAAGGGATATCGTCTCAGTTATGCAAGATGAATAAGTTCTGGCAAGCTCATGTACAGCAATGTGACCATAGTTAACCATATATTGTATACTTGAAATTTGCTAAGAGACTAGATATTAAGTGTTTTTTCCATATACAAAAACATAATAACTATGTTAGGTGTTGGATATGTTAATTTGCTTGATTGTGGTGATTATTTCAAAATGTGCACATACATATATCAAAAACAACAAGTTGTCACCTTAAATATGTACAATTTTTTTAACCATACCTCAAAAAGACTGGGAGATGTTTTTTAATTAAAAAAATATGCTTACAGAGGTAAGAGACCCTTAGTGATAAGTAACTGAACCAGCCAGTAGAGGTTTAACATGTCTTAGCCACATTATCAAACAGTAGAATAGATGGACATGGAGCCATTGCATGGAGACACATGACCCAGCTGACAGCCACTATCAATTTCCAGACGAATACATAAGATCATTTCATACCATCTAGTCTCAGCTGAGTTGCCTATTGGAGGACAGTCACATGATTTTAACCAAGACAAGACCACCAAAAGAACCACCAGCTGCACCCAGCCCAAATTGCTGATCATGCATTAATAAATAGTAGCTATTTGAAATCATCAAGTTTTAGAATTATTTGTTACCTAACAGTAGGTTACTGATAGACTAAATACACATGAATTTTTAAAAGTTTTCTTTCTTCTTTCCTTCCCCTACCTCTCCCTCCCTCCTCCTTTCTTTCTTTTTCCCTCCCTCCTTCCATCCCTCTCTCTTTCTTTTAAAGCTCCCATGACAATATGTTTGAGGGGTGGTAGTCCGGGGCTGATATAGGGCTTTCTATCCTTAGTGTCTTGACTTGCTATTGATGGCAAGGTGACTACTCTACCTTTAGGGATCACATCCGTGCTCAGGGCAGGATGAAAGGAAAATACCTTCACCAACTGTCCCTAGTCCACTCATTAGGAACGCAGAACTTTCTCCAATGTTCCTAAAAGACTTCTGCCATGGTTTATTGGACAGGACTGTGTCATCTGGCCACTGACAGCTGCCAGCATGGCTGGAAAGCTTTCTCAGCCTCTTTAGTACATGCAGGGAAAGGGTTTGGGAATGGCTGCTGTGTGAGCCAACCAACAGTGTCAGATATACTTCCTTTCTCCTCACATTTCTTTTATCTTTTCAGTATTAAAAGGGTTTGTATCTTATTCACCAGTTAAGTCATACTACTTTGAGCCTCAGTTTCCTTATCTGTATAATATAAAACAATGCTGCATGCTTCAAAAATGTATTTTGAATTGAATTATAATATGAATAATCACATAGAGACATGATATTAATTGTAAGTAGATATGAGATTTAGGTAAATTTTGTTTGCCAATTTTTTGATACATAAAGAAATATGGCTTTGGATGATCAAACAGGCACATACTGGCTTCATTTCATCTTGTCTTCCTAGTTAATCAGAGTCAAAATATCTCTGATAAACAAATTTGACTCTAGGTCCTAAACTTATTCTAAGTTTCTAAAAATAGTTTAGAGATGAAAAAACTAAATAATGGTTGTTTTATCCTATTCTAGATTTAGAAATTTGACATACAGCATGATGAGACAAGAGTTATAATTATGGACAAGTTGGAATGCTCAATTATGAGATAAGGTTGTGATACATAATAGCATCAGTAACCCCTCCGATAATCAGCTGTATCTCCTGAAAAACTTTCTTTGAACACTGCCTAGACATTGGCCAGTTGACATTACTAGACTAATTTGACATCAGAGAAGATAAATCACCAATAAAATCCCTGAGAATTCATGAGCCAAACAGCCTCTATCTTAATTTATGTTACTCAGAACCTTAGTAATCATGTTTGCAAAAGGTAAAGTTGCATTAGTCATGCTCTGCTTCAGTAACAAACAAACACATAAATCTCAGTGACTTAACACAATATGTGTTTTTTCTTTGATTTTCCCAAGGAAACTCTTTCATTCAGTGACTCAGGCTCCAGGCAGCTTCCATCTTATGGCAGAACCAACTGATCATTTGACCTTCATAGACACAAGTAAATAGGTGATTAGAGTCTGAGGACGCATATCACTTTTTAATGATCTTGGCCTGGAAGTGACACATGTTACTTCTCATCTCCATATGTTGTCAAAATGGTCACACAGTCCATCGTACTTACAAGGAGGTCTGGGAAAAGTAGGAAGATTTGGATGTTTGGTGAGCACCAAATCGTGTCACAGAGGAGGCTGGTTTTTGAATAGTCATACCTTTGAGGTTTAAATTAAATGAGATAATATTTGAATAGATGAAAGACAGAATGACTGTATGACTTACGGAATGAATAAATAAACAGACAAGTGCTAACTCCTTTTACTTCCACCATATTTTATCATATTTAAATATAGATAATAAAACTGATCTGCATAGATTAGCACAATATTCCGCACATGGCATACAGTCAATAAATACTTGTGTTTTGTTTTGTTTTGTTTTTCTTTTTTTTAATTAAATCTTTATTGTTCAGATTATTACTTTTGTTCCTCTTTTTCCCCCCCATAAATCCCCTCCTCCCAGTTCCCGCCCCACCCTCCGCCCTCACTCCCCACCCACTGTCCTCATCCATAGGTGCACGATTTTTGTCCAGTCTCTTCCCGCATCTCCTACACCCCATCCCACCCCAAAAATAGTCAGTCCATTCCCTTTCTATGTCCCTGATTCTATTATGATCACCAGATTATTTATTCACTTGATTCTTAGATTCACTTGTTGATAGATGCATGTTTGTTGTTCATAATTTGTATCTTTACCTTTTTCTTCTTCTTCCTCTTCTTAAAGGATACCTTTCAGCATTTCATATAATACTGGTTTGGTGGTGATGAACTCCTTTAGCTTTTCCTTATCTGTGAAGCTCTTTATCTGACCTTCAGTTCTGAATGATAGCTTTGCTGGATAAAGTAATCTTGGTTGTAGGTTCTTGGTATTCATCACTTTGAATATTTATTGCCATTCCCTTCTGGCCTGCAAAGTTTCTGTTGAGAAATCAGCTGACAGTCATATGGGTATTCCCTTGTAGGTAACTGAGTTTCTTTCTCTTGCTTCTTTTAAGATTCTCTCTTTGTCTTTTGCTCTTGGCATTTTAATTATGATGTGTCTTGGTGTGGTCCTCTTTGGATTCTTTTTGTTTGGGGTTCTCTGCACTTCCTGGACCTGTAAGTCTATTTCTTTTACCAGGTGGGGGAAGTTTTCTGTCATTATTTCTTCAAATAGGTTTTCAATATCTTGCTCTCTCTCATCTTCGGCACCCCTATAATTCTGATGTTGGTACGCTTGAAGCTGTCCCAGAGGCTCCTTACACTATCTTCGTATTTTCGGATTCTTTTTTCATTTTGCTTTTCTGATTGGGTGTTTTTTGCTTCTTCGCATTTCAAATCTTTGCCTTGATTCTTGCGCTCCTCTGGTCTGCTGTTGGGAGTCTGTATAGTATTCGTTATTTCAGTCCGTGTATGCTTAATTTCTAGTTGGTTCTTTATCATAACATCGAGGGTCTCATTAGATTTTTTGAGGATCTCAGTAACTTTATCGGCGGCTTCTAGACAGTTCTTAAGAGACCTTAAAAGTGTGGTTCTGAACTCAGTATCCTCCATTGACAGTTTTGTCCTGTTTCTTTGTCTCCGCATTTTTTATGCTTTCTTGGTGCATCCCCTAGTGGTCTTTGTGCGCAGTCTTGTTGTAGTTAAGCCTTGATTATTGTCAGCAATACCGGGGGTGATTTGACCTCCAGGCTAACTGGCTATGAGAGTCCACTGTGTCTGCAGTGGGAGAGCTTCTGTGCTGGATCTCTAGGGCGGTGCTAATCTAGCGTTTGCCTGAGGCTATCCGGCAAATGGCTCTGCACAGGGCTTGGGTGGGGCGGTTTCCCGGGGATCTACAGGGCGGGCCGGAGTGAGCAGTTATGGCTGCTCTCAGTTCCGTCCCTAGGGGCTCTGCCTCACAGAGTCCCAGCAACCGCTGCAAACCTCAGAGAGAAAGCTGCCTTCGAGTTCCAACCGAAGCCAGACAGTCCCGCTTCTCCCGTTTGAGTCTGGGTCCCTAGAGACTCACCCGGATCTGGAGCTCAGAGTCTGAAACTTCCTCCCAATTGAGAACAACAACCGTGCCCTCTGCCTCCAGCCCGCTCTGCATGCACTCCGCACCTGAGTATTTCACTTCAGCACTGAGCCTCCTCTGAGTCTGGGTATGATATTCTCTTTCCTCCTAGTTGTAGAATTTCCACTCAGCCAGCCTTCCTGTGGTTCTGGATGATGTCCGTTCCATCTTTTAGTTGTTTTTTGAAGTGCTTCTTCGAGGCAGCAACCTCCGGCGTTAACCTATGCCTCCATCTTGGTTTCTCCTCTAATTCATACTTGTTTATTTTGAGGTTGGTGATAAACAAGGCCAATAATTAACAGTGATTGCACTGCCAAATGTTCTTTTCCTTCCACAACAAGGGTTAACATTTTAAAAAGGATGAATTGTATCTCCCTTTGGCAGTTTGATTTATGTATATTTTAGAAGTAGAATCTTGAAAAAAACTTTGTTCAACTTTGAAATACCAGGACAAATGTTCGCCATGTGCTGTACAAAGTTTAAGGCATTTAATGTAACCGTACCGTCCATAGCACATTGCTTTTCTTTCTTTAAACAACATAAATTTGCTGAGCTGGGCCTTAGAGAACTACGATTTGTTGACATGAATTCAGCATGATCCCAACCTGCATAGTAAGAGTGTTTTGATTCCTGTGCCAACTTTTATTTCTTGGCCAAGTTTTGTGGAACATGCTTTTGGTCTTGGCAATCGCCTGCACATTAGCTATTCTATTCCTTCTAATTTCCAAGGAGAGACATTAATTATATTTCTCTACTCTCCTGGGAGTCACACACGTGATATTACTAGACGACAGCAGTGCAGTAGATATCTCCCTGGGACATTTTAAGTTGGGGTGGAACCAAGGATTTCTGCAAGCTACAGACTGGATCTAAGTGGTTCACTCTCAGCTGGTATTTGTCGTTTTACCCAATGGCAGAAAACAAGTAGAACAGAGTGTTTATTCTGTCCGTGAAGTCATGAGTGATACTTATTTCTATTCAGAAGTGTTTCCTGGATGGAAACTCTAGGTAGATGTGAACACTTGTGTTGTAGGCTTTAGGGAGAAAAAGTTTTGAAAGAGAAACACGAACTGGAGAAAAATCTTAGAATATAAGCATTTGGTACTGATGCCACTGGCTGTCCATCTGGCAAATGAAGAAATGGTGTGGGTTGTGTATAAACAGAGACCTATCAATTTTGCCACAAAGTGTGAAATTTCTTGGTTGATTTTGCAAGTATATTCATTTATTTATTCCTTAGTTATTTATTGAGTTCATACTATGGACCAACCATATTTCTAGGTGCTGTGGATATAGCAGTGACCAAAACATTAAAACAACAAAATAAAACAAACAAAAGGAATGCGATTCTTAGGGAGAGTTTGAAGAACATGCCCAAAGTCACACAGCTTCTAAATAACAGCTGGGATTCAAACTAGGCAGTCTGACATAACCTTCTTCATTATTACACTTCATTACTACTCTTACTAAACTTCATTGCTGAACTACAGTGCCTTTCTAATTTTTTAAATCAATAGATACTATTTTTGGAGGAGTTTTAGTTTTAAAGTAAAACAGCAGGAAATGCATAGAGTTTTAATATACTCCACCCCCAAACACACACACACACACACACACACACACACACACACACACACACACACACTAGTTGATTTTTGCAGAAACCAATAGAAAATGAAACAAGCATGACTGTGCCTAATGCATGCCCCTTCTCCTTTCTCTGTAGTTGTATTGCAATAGAGGGAACTAAAAAATTTCCTAGTCCTAAGTTATTAATTCATTTATTCTCCCAACAAATAATTATAGAGATTTTTTCATGTATTAGGGTGCTCAAATAGAGCAATGAATAGACAGACATGGTCCCTGCTCTTACAAAATGAAAATAAAAGTGAAAAATACAAAGATTTTTAAAGACAAGGTGGCCCATAATTTTCGATTGGGGATTAATACAAGTCCTCACTAAGAAACTAATACTTAAATGACACTTGAAGGATGTATACAAGTTTTCCTTGCAAAGGGAAGAGTAGAGGGTATTTAGGGGGAGAGGGATGACATATAGAAAGTTACTGAGAAGGCAAAGAATTTGGAGCTTTTGAAAAGAAAACTCTGAATCTGTAAAGGAAATGGAAAATGACTGGCCTGATAGATAGGAGAAAAGCCAGGAGAATTTTTTGTTACAATAGTCAAGAGAAAGTATGGTCACATAAGGTCAAGTTAGTTTAAGATTTTAAAAAAGTACATTGATTGAAGGTTGTTTGTGACCTTTCATTTTCTGGTACCAGCATTAACACAAAGGTTGTATTAAATGGTTTTTATACAGATTTCAAGTGCATGTTTTCTTATCGAGAGTAAGGTTCTCAGGTTTCTGGTAAAGAAGTGTCTTTGAAGTGGGTTATTAATTAATGGGAGGTGAGAAGGTAGACATCGTGTGCACAGATAATGCTGATGAGCAGCATGCATTGTGCAGAGGAAGTAGCTAGAAAGGGAGGTGGCATGGAGGAAGAGTTCTTTTTGTTTGTATTAAGTTGATAACTATTGGAACAAGTTAAAATGCTGCTTTTAAGAGAACTAAAAGCATTTCTGGGAGTGGAGGGACTGAAAATGCAAGTGGGAGGGGACAACTGAGGGGCAGAGAGGCAAGAATCCGGGGACCCATAGAGGGATTGGGCTTTGCTAAGGATATTGGAAGAAAAATTAGTAAAGATTTAGTTTAGTTAATAGTTTTGATAGCAATAACTAATTATATGCTTTAAGAATTTGAAGCAAGAAGTTAGTGTGGATCTGAGAGATAAAGGGTGGGAGGTGGAGAAGAAAAACTTTCAGGTATTTCAAGCAGTAAAAGGTGGTTGTGGAGAGTGAGGGTGAAGTTACTAGAGAAATGATGTTATGAATGCCAACCTGTATTGACTGGCCATTTAGAAATGGGTGGCCAAGAACTAATAGTGATATCAGCAAACTAGAATTGAATTATAGTGGGCCTAGACCCCAAATGGTAGTAGCTTATGTCAAGTTTCTCTCTCAAGTGAGTTGGTATTAAGTCCAGACTGGTACAGTGTTTCTACTAGTATGAGGGCCCCAGGCCCTTTCTGTTTGCTACTCTGTTTTCTCCATCATTTGACTTCCATGTCATGGTCCAAGATGGTGTTCCCTTCCAACCAGCAGGGAGGGGAAAGGCACAAAAAGAGGACATCTATTCTCTAAGTTAATCTTCTTGCTGGAATGACTGATCCCAAGAGAATGTGTTCAACATGTAATTTTTATTCTTATGCTTCATCAGCTACCCAAAGTAGCACCTCATTTTTGTTTGTTTTATATTTAAAACTTGATTTGCCTTTAAAGTTTTATGCCTATTTTCTAATGATCTTGAAATTGTAGTTTATGGATAACACATGCCTACCTCTTATTAGCACTTGCATGGAATGGAGTCCATGTTCTTCCTGAAGATAGTTTTTCATAGCCCTCCATCATCCTGACTGCCCTTCTTTGATTATTTGTTGTTGTTGCTATTAATTTTATTCCTAAAGTCATCCAATGGTTTTGAAGAAACCATGATATCTTTCTCTTGAATTCCTTTCTGTTTGCTGTGATAGGTTTTCAAACTTGCTTTTTTTATTGTTTTGTTTTGTTTGAAATAATAGGTGGAAAGCAAATTTTCAGAATTCTTCCATGTCACTCTTAACTGATACTTGTTATTGCTTCATTTGATGATGCAAAAAAGTTTGATGCTATTTGATTCTTTTTAAAAAAAAAATATATTTTATTGATTTTTACAGAGAGGAAGGGAGAGAGATAGAGAGTCAGAAACATCGATGAGAGAGAAACATCGATCAGCCGCCTCCTGCACATCCCCCACTGGGGATGTGCCCACAACCCAGGCACATGCCCTTGACTGGAATCGAACCTGGGACCCCCCAGTCCGCAGGCCGACGCTCTATCCACTGAGCCAAACCGGTTTTGGCATGATTCTTTTTTTTATAATGTCTCAATAAAAATACCAGGTTTAACATGCACAAAGCCAAGAAAACTAACGATGCCAGATACTGAATTTATATTGCGCTGTCCTTTGAACATGCAATTTGATTCTTAATCATTTGAAAGTGACATGAACTATGTTCTAGAAGTTTTTGAATTTATGTTACCTATTATGTAATAACTAGAGCCCGGTGGGGTCCCTCGGCCTGGCTTGAGGGGATTGGCCAATACTAGCAGTCCTATGTCCCCCAAGGGATGTGTAGTGCATGAAGCAGCAGGCTGCCAAGGAGGAATCTGAGCCCGGGCTGGAAGCTGCGCTGCCCCTGCTCATCCCAGCCCCACTGCACATGCTGCCTCAACAGTCTCGGTCTGGCTAGGGGAGGGGCGCGCAGGGGGAGTGTCCGTGGGAGAGGCTCTCATGGCTACAGCTGTGCTTGCTAGGCATGAGCCAGGCATCTGGCACCCTTTGGTCAGCTGAGCGGCGCTCTTGCTGTGGGAGTGAACTAACCACCAGGGGGCAGCTGCCGGTTGACCGGTTGACCGTTAGAATGGTCGACTGGTCAACCAGTCGCTTAAGCTTTTATATATATACTAGAGGCTTGGTGCACAAAAATTTGTGCACTCGGGGGGAAAGGGGGGTCCCTAGGCCTGGCCTGTGCCCTCTCGCAGTCTGGGACCCCTCGGGAGATAACGACCTGCTGGCTTAGGCCTGCTCCTGGGTGGCAGAGGGCAGGCCCAATCCCTAGGTGCAGCCCGTGGTCGGGCTCAGAGCAGGCCTGACTGGGGAGTTGGGGCACCATCCCCTGTCATGCACAGAGCAAGGTGGATCGGGAGGTTGCGATTCCACCCTCAGTCACGCTCAGGGTAGGGCTGATTGGGGGGTTGGGGCACCGCCCCCTGTCACACTCAAGGCAGGGTCGATGGGCAGGTTGCAGTGCCACCCACTGTCACACACAGAGCAGGGCCCATCAGGGGGTTGGGGCTCCGTACCCTGTCACGCACAGAGCAGGGTCAATCAGGGGGTTGTGGAGCTCCCCCCTGTCACTCACAGAGTAGGGCCGATAGGGGAGTTGGGGCACCGCCCCCTGTCACACACAGAGCAGGGAGGACCAGGGGCTTGGGACGCCACACCCTGTCACACTCAGGGCAGGGCCAATGGGGAGGTTATGGCTCTACCCCATCACACACAGAGCAGGGCCCGTGGCGGGGGAGGGGTTGGGGCGCCGCACCCTGTCACACACAGAGCAGGGCCGATCAGGGGGTTGGGGCGCCGCACCCTGTCACACACAGAGCCGCAGGGCGATAAGGGGGTTGGGGAGCTCCCCCCTATCAGGCAGAGAGCAGGGCTGATCAGGGGGTTGGGGCACTGCCCCCTGTCACCCTGATCCTGGTGCCGGGAGGCCTCGTGGCTCCGCTGATCCTGGTGCTGGGAGGCATATTACCCTTTAACTATATAGGATAGAGACCTGGTGCATGGGTGGGGGCCGGCTGGTTTGCCCTGAAGGGTGTCCTGGATCAGAGTGGGGCTTCCCACTGGGGTGCCTGGCCAGCCTGGATGAGGGGATGATGGCTGTTTGCAGCTGGTCACATACCCTTCAGGGTGGGGGTCTTCACTGGGGTGCCTGGCCAGTCTGGGTGAGGGGCTGAGGGCTGTTTTCAGGGTGGCGGGTGACTGAAGCTCCCAACCGCTCCTTTTTTTCTTTCTTTCTTTCTTTCTTTTTCTTTTCTTTCTTTTTTTTTTTATTCTGGGCCAGCTTTAGCTCAGAGCCTCTAGCTCTGAGGCCTCTGCTGCTGAAAGCAGGTATCTGGTTTGTTTGGGTTCTATAATCGAAACACTGTCTCAACTCCAGCTCTGAGATCCCGGCTGGCTGAAAGCAGGTTTGTGAGGTTTTGTTTAGCTTCTATATTTGTAACAATGTTTCAAACGGCAAGCTCAGAGGCCGGCAAGGCAGGCGGGGAACGTTGGAGTCCTCCCTTTCTGAAGCAAGCAAGCCTCATGTTCGCTTCAAGCTGCCTGTCTGCCGGCCGCCATCTTGGCTGGCAGTTAATTTGCATATCACCCTGATTAACCAATGGGAAGGGTAGCGGATATACGGCTAATTACCATGTTTCTCTTTTATTAGATAGGATATTTCCTATATCTGTGTCCATTCTATTACTTAGTTTACATAGTTGACATTTATCTTGCAATTATTTTATTAATTTCCAAGATCTCATGGTTGCTGTCTAATTAATCCTTTTTTTATAGTTACTTGTTGGTTATGAATGACTACTTTCTCAAATTTTTCAAATGAAAATGAACAGCATTTTAAGAAAAACAGAAAGTACATTATTTCTGTTTTCTCTGGGTCAGTGTTTCTGTTGTCCACTTTGATCTTTCTTTTTGGAGTTGTAAATTTTCTTCAAATACCAAGTGAACCAAACCTTGATTGACTAATTATTTAGCAATGAAAAACTACATTAATTAGCATAGAGAGGTGGCCTCCATTTCTTTCACAGTCCTTGGAGTTACTGTCCCAAAAGTCTTATTCTCTGAAAGCCAAAGTTGTTTCTGTATAAGAATAAGGGCTCTGCCCTCAGATTTTCCTTTAGGGTATGAGAACAGACCGTGTTTATAGGGAGGCCAAGGGTCAGCTAAAGAACATTTTATTTTTAGGGTTTCTTTTTGGTTAGAATTCTTAGGTGAAGAACAAAGAATATACTCCAGTTAGTTTGGTCAAGGAGGAATTTATTAAGAGCTATTTAATAACTCGCCCAATTGTTGAGAGAGTTCAAGGATCAGTTTCTACAAGAAACTGCTGGGAGAAAACAGTTGCCAGGAACTCACTGAAGAACTGCCTATTTAGGGAGCTACTGGCACTTGGACCCTGGAGTCCCTCTGCATCTGCTGCCTCCCATAGCAGCAGAACAGATGCCCTGTGCCCAGTCTGCTTCTTCAGGTGGGTCAGGTATAAAACAAGTCTTATATACATACAGCTGATTGGGGGAACTGGTCATATATCTGCATTTTAGTTGCAATGGAGGTTAGGAAATAGAGCTTTAAAAATTGTACTTTAGGAAGCAGTATGCAAAATAGATTCACAGAAGTATTAAATGGCGATATCCTCTACATGGGGACACATACCTGAGTTTATTTCCATCTCCTGGCCCAGCTGCCTCCCCCCCCCCTTTTTTTTATCCCACTGATCCAGTGACATTATACTTGTTTTATACCTCTCTCTAGTCCTAAAATACACACTAATGGACTCTTTACAAATAAATTTTTCTCATTAGAAAGCCCTACCTGAGGCTTAAGATGGGATTCATTGCTGCAGCCAGCTGAACAGAATATGAAATTGAAGGGGCTGACCAGCCCCAGCTGTGCACAGTAAGTCCTTTAATTAATTACCCTCATTCCCACCCCCAATTTACTTGTACTCTCAGTACCTGCTGGGCCTCTTGGGGGGCTTCACCAAAAATCTCTGTGCCCACCCCCACTGAAGCATCTTCCGTTTTCTTTAATCTGATTTGTGCATCCATAAAACCCATGGGACTCCTATCTGGCAGAAACATATTTTTGTTTGCTGAGTGCATACTTCCGTTTTCAGTGCTATTATGGATGAATTATTTTTACAATTGTTACAAAACTCAGTCCATAGTTTGGAAAAAGGTAAAACAAAGACAGTCTCATAGCTAGTTTCCTCTCTCTGCCCTATTCTCTATGTTTCTCTCTCTATTGCCTACCCAGGGACTGGCCAACATTTTCTAAAAACAGTCAGAAATAAAACTTTCTGGCTTTATTGGCTCTATAGTCGCAACTCCTCAAATCTGCCGTGGGAGTGAAAAAGCAGCCATACATAGGCATGGTTGTGTCCTAGTAAAAATATTTACAGGAACAGGTGGCAGGTTAGAGTTGGCCAATAGATCATAGTTTATCCACCCCTGATTGATATGAAAGGTCCTGAGGGAGAAAACGCTGAGTCTCGGCACTGAGCAGGCATGAAGTATCTGAGGATGCATGTCTTTCACATTGAGTTAATATGATTAATCCAAAGTATTGCTTAAACTCACACTTTTTTCATTGTCTATAGATAGTAAAGATACGTTAATTGGAAAAATGTAGGTTTAAGAACACATCATCCTACCCATAAAATCCTTGTTTTACTGTTTCCTGGTGTCAAAGAATGAAATAATTTCTAGTGGGCTTCTTTGTGACTTTGTTCTTCACAATATGAAGGCAGCATTTGAAAATAATTTTCTGGTGTGACACCCAAATAACAGAAATAGCTTTCTCAGAAATTATGACGTTTACGTGTAAAAGAAAGAAAAGGCAGGCAAAGGCAGAAATGGGGAGAGTGGCTATAATACAATGTATTTTGACATTTAAGTGGATCAGGAAGTTACTGAAAACATATTTCCCCCACTTATTTACCAAGGTGGATTTGTAACAGAGCAGATCCTATTTTACTCTTTAATTTAATTCATAAAATACTTTAACACCAAGAGAAATCCTTTTAACTAAGATGTTGAACTTGACATTTGTATATGCAAACTGGAGAGAAAGAGCTCAGCACTGAAGTTGACATGCAAAGAACAGAGAACCTTACTGAGGAGAGCGTTAATGTTCCAACTGAGGGCACATGTGTAAGTTCACAAGGAGGGCTGGTTCCTCAGGCTTTATCAGTTGTTTCTATTGCTGTGGAAGCTGGTGGCTCTGTTCTGGAAAGTGAAGATTTAGTTCTTTTTCCTCATCCTATTCCTATCATACAGGAACCCACTTCTCATTTCTCCAGTAGAGATAGCTCAGGATTTGGATTAGAGCTCTGTTGTGTGCTTAATATTATTTTTACAGCTGTGCCAATAATATGATTTCGGCCACTTACTTTTCCTGGAGTTCCACCCCCCCCACACACACCTGTTTAATAATTTATGTGCCAGTAATTTAGCTCCCCAAACCACCTCCCCAGTAGAGCTAAATTCTCAATCTGTTTACACCCATCAGGCTCTATATTAATTTCATCTTGTTCAAGACATCTCTTCCAGAATTTTCTCACCTCATCATTCTATACTGCTTGTGTTTTTATTGAGAACTGTTTTCGTATGATCATCCACCACCGTCATTTTGAAGATTTTCCTCATGTCTTTCTAGTGACAGATCTCCTATTTTTGGGATCCTGGATCTTTCCTATTTTTGGTTTATTTTCTTGTTTTTGTAGAAAAAATAAAACTTCCAATATCATTGTGGTAAAGAATCGATGTAAGGTAAACTTTTTGTGGTGATGCATATCTGGAAATCTCTTTCTCTACAATACAGTTGATTGATAGTTGGGTTACATATAAAATTCTGGGTTGCAAATAATTCATCTTTAGAATTTCGAAGGCATTTCTTCCATTGTATTCTGGCTTTTGTACTTCTATTATTAAATTTGATGCTATTCTGATTCTGGATCATGTATAAGCTAACTTTTTTCTTGTGGAAGATTTTAAGGATTTTGAGTTTTTTTCTCAATTGCTGTTGTATGTGTGGTCTGGAAAACTGGTGGTCCCTTAAGTCTGGAGATTCTAAGTTCTTCATTTCTGAAAATATTTTTTGTATATTTTGAGTTGTTTTTAATTATTTTTAATTCAGTTTTTCTTTCTGGAATTATTATTCACATGTTCAACCTTCTAAATTCAGTTTTTAAACATCTTATATTTTCATTCTTCTATTTTCTGGGAGATATCCTTATCTTATTTTTTTATATATAAAATTTAATTTTAATTTTTACTTTACATGTACTTTAAATGAAAATATATTTAAGTTGTGAAAACTCTGAGTATATTACTGATTATTTTTTAATTTGGAATCACTGAGAATGAATACAAGTCAAGGTCATCATAGATATAGGAAATGCAAAATTAGAGTTCAAAAAGAAAAAAATGCTAAAAGGTAAAGAAATAGAAAGTCTTCAAAAGAGACAGTCTGCTTACATTTTAAAAAAATTGAAAACAATCAAAACAAACAGACTTTTTTTAAAAAAAAAAACAAAAAACAAACAAACAAACAGACTTTTGTCGAGAATGACCCACTTAAGATTCTTGAATAGGAAATTACAAATTGTTTATTTAATGGACATTTAATAACTTATTGATATCATGAAACCAGGAACAAAATTATTCTCTTCAATCTCTGGCTTGAACAGGTCAAGTAAAATCTCTGCAATTTCACATTCTTTACTAATGAAGATTGAATAACTGCCCCAAATAGTTAAAATTAACAGAGAATTATATGTGAAATCAGTGGGTTGAATGAGCAAGAGAAACCTGAGACTGTTCGTTGTCTATTGAGCATTGATCTGGGACAGTGACCATCACATTCTCCTGTTTCAAATGAATGCTGACAATTTTTCATTTCTGTTTTCACTTAGCAGATAATTTAGAAATTCATTTTACACCGAAGTGCTTTCAAATGGCATAAAACACTATAGAAACTCTACTGTAGATTTTAAGTTTAAAGGCCATGTATTTTGTTAAACTGTTACACAACTCACAACCAGTTCTCAAGGTCAGCTTTGGCCAGCAAAGGTATTTGTGATCTATCTTTTAACTTTTAAAGCCTGTGTTTATTCTTTGAATGTTCTTTTACATCTTCCAGTTCTTGATTCATTAATAAAATGTTTCCTACTCTCTCTCTCTGAGGATGTTAACATTATTTTTGAAGTTTTCCATGCATCATCTCTGTTTCTCCTAGATTTCTTTTCCCCATCTCTGTGTGTTTTGGTTTCTACTTTGCACATTAGAGTTTTTCCCTTCAAATATTTGTCTATCCTTTATTTACTCAAAATTAAGAGCGTGGTTCCAGAGATTGTTAGAAATTCTTACATGCAGAAATTACTTTTCAGATGTGGTTTGTCATGGCTATTTTATTAGGGAAACATCAAGATCATCTTAGTTGCCCTGACCAGATGGCATAGTTGGTTGGAGCAGCATCCCATACACCATAGTTTTTGGGTTTGATTCAAGGTCAGGGCACATACCTAGATTGCAGGTTCAGGAGGGGATGGCATTAGCAGTCTCCTGGTATCAAAGAAAGTATCTGACATCAAATTTCCTGAGCAAAATTACAATATAGCCTTCCATTTTTCTTCTCTGTCTTTTCTTCTTCTAGAATTTATCATTCTACCAACTCCTAACCTGTGGGAGTTCTGTAGTGAAAAGCAGATTATTTCTTAGCTTCCGGAGAGCCGCCCCAAATTTGACTTCCCAGGATTGAGTAAGCATGCTTCCCATAGTCCCGATTTCAAACTGTCAAAGTTAGGTAGCTAATGCCCCTTCCGCACTTCCTTTGCCCTTGTAGGTTTGTGTGAGTGTTTTTTTAAAGACATCTATTTACCATCATCTTGTTGGAGTTTTGGGAAGGAGTGCATCCTAATGAATTTGTCCAATTCTCCCCTGGGTCATTGTCTTAAAAACTTAAATAGATACTTGTGCTTTTCTTAAGCACTATTTGTGAACTAATGGTTTTGTATAGTTATATTTTTCTTATGCACAGAAAATAAGCATACATGTTTTTAAATTGTGCCCATAATGCCCAAGTTTATTTTATGAACTTCTCATTGTAAGCATAACATATTTTGAGAAATGGTGTGCAGTGTTGCTCAGCATGAAGTTGAAACTCATGACAATTATTGACTTGGAGAATTAATGGTCCATGGGCATTCTTTAGAATAATTGTTTTTAATTGTGTATTTTATGCAATATGTTCTTGTGTAAGTTGTGTGTGTGGTGTGTGTGGTGTGTGTGTATAGCAGCTGATTCGGCCATGTCTTGATGGAAACAACACTACAGATTGTGTGTGTACCCCCAGGAACAATTCCCCACTGCTGAGTGACCCTATCATCCAGCTAGGTTGAGGCATTGTTTGTGGCATAAGTATTATCATTATTTTCCAGACTATTACCATCTGCTCATTTGATCCATTAACCTCCTATTGGACCTCGTAAACAAAATGTCCAGTTACATAAGTAGAACTCATCAGAGGAAAATACATCTGACACACACTTTGCTTTGGGAACAGGGGTCAATGCTTTTCTTATTTTCTTTCTCTTCCCTAAATAATTCTTTAATTTTCCTGATGGCAGACTGTGGGTAATCCACATAAGTAAAACACTCCTGGTCTAGTTTGTTTATTTATTGCTGGTAACAGGTTAAATCAACTAACATTCAAATTAGTCATTTCTTTGTGTCCACCAAGGGCAGAAAAAAAAATAAATGAGCTCATAGCTTGTGAAGTTCATATACAGTTTCTCCCCCTCCCAAAGACAAACAAATTGTTGTGTTTTTTTTTAGCCAATGATCATAACATCTTGAAATGATGTAATTTTTACATTGGTCATGTTAAAATTCACATGAGGTTTTAGAGTCTGAACAATTATGTGATTTGGTGGTATACCTGGATTATTTAAGTGGGTACTTTTTGTATTTCATATCACTTAATGATAATAGTGTCATAATATATGCTATGTTGCAGACATTGTTTTGAGAACCGTGTGTATTAAGTCATTTATCCCCACAATGATATTTTGAAATAGATATTATTCCTCTTCATGAATAATAAGATGAGGTACTTAGAGAATTAAATAACTTTTCTGAGAGTCACATAGCTAGTAAGTGGTGAATTAAGGGTCTGAAGCTTTACCCACAGAATAGCCAACACAATAATGAAGGAGAAGAACAAAGTTGGGTACTGACATTACTTGAATTCAAGACTTACTGTAAAGTTACAGTGATGGTGATAGTGTGGTATCAGTGAAAGGACAGACAAATAGATCAATGGAATAGAAAAGAAAGCCCAGGGAGAGACCTGCATAAAGATGTTGATCTTCAACAAAGAAGCAAAGTCAATACAATAGAACAAAGATAGTCTTTTCAACTAATGGGACTGGAATAACTCGACATTACATGCAAAAAAAATTAAGCTAGACAGATATTTTATACTCTTCGCAAATACTAACTCAAAATGGATCATAGACCTAAGTAAAAAATGCAAAACTATTAAAGTCCTAGAAGATAACATAGGAGAAAACTTGGATGATCTTGATTATGGCAATGACTTTTGAGATATACCACCAAAGGCACTACCTATGAAAGAAAGAATTGATAAACTAAACATTAAAATTAAAAACTGTGCTGTGAAAGAAAGTGTTAAGAGAATGAGAAGACAAGCCGCAGACTGGGAAAAATTATGCAAGTGACATCTGAGAAAGGACTGTTACCTAAAATATGCACAAAAGTCTTAAAAACTCAACGATGAGATCAACCAACCTGATTAGACCAAAGGTCTTAACAGACACCTCACCAAAGAAGATACTCTGATGGCAAGCATATGCAAAAATGCACCACATCACATGTCATCAGGCAAATTAAAATTACAGTGAGCTATCACTACAAACCTAACAGGATGGGAAAAATTCAGAATACTGACAACACTAAATGCTAGCCAGGATGTGGACCAACAGGAAGACTTATTCTTTGTTAATAGGAATACAAAATCTTACAGCCACTTTGGAAGACAGTTTGGCTGCTTCTTACAAACCAAGTAATACTCTTACCATACAATCAAGCAATCACACTCCCAGGTATTTATCCAAAGGAGTTGAAAACTATGTCTACAGGAACACCTGCATATTGGATATTTATAGCAGCTTTATTAAGAATTGTCAATACTGCCCTAACCGGTTTGGCTCAGTGGATAGAGCATTGGCCTGCGGACTCAAGGGTCTCAGGTTTGATTCTGGTCAAGGGCATATACCTTGGTTGTAGGCACATCCCCAGTAGGGTTTGTGCAGGAGGCAGCTGATCGATGTTTCTCTCATCAGATGGTTCTAACTCTCTATCCCTCTCCCTCCCTCTCTGTAAAAAATCAATAAAAATATGTTTAAAAAATTGTCAATACCAAGATGTTCTTCAGTAGGTAAATAGATAAATCAATTGTGGTACATAGAAACAATGGAATATTATTTGGCACTAAAAAGAAATAAGCTATTAATTCATGAAAAGATATGCAATAACCTTAAATTCATATTACTAAGTGAAAGAAACCAGTCTTAAAAGGCTGAATACTGCATGATTCTAATTATATGACATTCTGGAAAAGGCAAAACAGTAAAAAGATGCATGGTGCCCTGGCCACTGTGGTTCAGTGATTAGAGCCTAAGCCTGCACACTGAAGGATCATGGGTTCAATTTCCATTCAAGGGCATGTATCTGGGTTGCATGTTTGATTCCTAGCCCTGGTTGGGGGCATTGTGGGAGGCAACCAATCGAAGTGCCTCTCTCACATTGATATTTCTTTGTATCTCTCTCTCTCTCTCTCTCTCTCTCTCTCTCTCTCTCTCTCTCTCTTTCTCTCTCTCCCCCTCTCCCCCACTTCCTCCCTACCACTCTCTCTAAAAAACTCAATGGAAAAAATATCCACAGGTGAGGATTGACAACAAGATGGGTGGTTGCCATGGGTTGGCAGGGGTGGGTGGGTGGGGAGGTAGGGCTCAGAGGAATTTTAGGGCAATGAAAGTACTCTTTATGATACCATAATGATGGGCACACCATTATACATTCATCCATACCCATAGAATGTACAATACCAAGAGTGAACCCTAATGTAAACTATGGACTTTGGGTTAGTTATTACGATGTGTTGATGTGGCTTCATCAGTTGTAACAAATATACTACTCTGGTGGGGAATGTCGATACTGGGAGAAACTATACATGTGTTGTGGGAGCAGGAGGTATATGGGAAATCTCTGTACCTTCCCCTCAGTTTTGCTGTGAACTTAATACCGAACTAAAATATCTAAGTTATAAAAATGAGCTTTATGTTCTGTGATCATCATTTAATTTTACATTATTAAGTTTATTGTCTAAGTGCTTTAAACCCATGTTTGTTTTCAAAAGTATCAACCTAGTTGAAAATGTTGCTGCAAAAATTGAGAAAGTCACCGACCCTCACATACTTCCCTTGGGAGGTAAAGCCTTAGGTAGAAAATAAAAAGCAATTAAAAATAAAATTGATGCATTCCTTTCTATCTACCTCCACTTCTGTGACAGTTTTTTAAAAAACATTTTATTTTCAATTCTTTTGAAAGTTTATTACCAACTTGCTCCAAAAACTTCCCCAATTGTCAGAGTTAAATTAGTTCAGTTATTTTCATAGTTAGTTGATAAGGTAATCTTTCTATTCTGACAAAGGAGTTCTTACATCTTTATCTGGCCTCAGAGCTGAAACTATTCTCATAGAGAATTAAAAATTGGGGGTTTGAATAGAAAGCAAAAATGGCTTGACGTATATATTTGAATGACTCAATATGGAAATGTTGAAATAATCTAGTCTAATTTTCTAAAAAAAGAAAAAGCATGCGTTTTAGACTCACTATAGAAAAGGATGAGAAAAACTAATATAGGCCTTTTCCTCATAGTTAAATAATATCTTTGTAAAGAAGATGATATGAAAATATCAAAATATTTAAAGAATAAGTACACACATGCACAGGTAACATGGATAAATGCATGCATATGAAATATATGCATATATATGAGCAAATGTATACACATATTTAAACATGCACACATGATTCAGCCCACATTATAATAGACTAGAGGCCTGGTACATGGATTCGTGCACAGGTGCAGTCCCTTGGCCTGGCCTGGACTCTCTTGCAATCTGGAACCCCTCGGGGGAGTGTCAGATAGCTAGTTTTGGCCCAATCCCTGTAGGCCTGATCCAGACAGGAGGGAGCCAGATACTGGGCGTTGAGCATCTGCCCGCTGGTGGTCAGTGTGTGTCATAGTGACCAATCGACAGGTCACTCACTCATTCGGTTGCTTAGGCTTTTACATATGCAGACTAGAAGCCTGGTGCACAGATTCATGCACTGGTGGGCAACGTGGCCTGTGGGGATCGGCCTGCTGTGGGAGCACCACTCATCCTGGTCAGCCGAGCAGTGCTCCCACTGTGGGAGCACACTGACCACCAGGGGGTAGCTCCTGCACTGAGTGCCCCCTGGTGGTCAGTGCATGTCACAGTGACTGGTTGACTGGTCATTCTGGTCATTCTGCTGTTCGGTTGCTGGGCTTTTATATAAAGAGATTTTACTAAGTCTAGAATATGTCTTGTGAATCTGTGTGTCTCCAAGACAGTAAGTCACTATTCTTTGTTTCTCTTCATCTACGCCCAGCTATTTGATTCAGCAAGATCAGATTGATGTTGAACATGAAACAGATATGCTTAACACTACAACATATTCTCACATTTTTGCAGCCCAAAGGTAGTGATGAAAGATGCTTGCTAAAGCAAACCAGAAGAATAATGAGCTTCCTGAATCAGTTAATATCTTGATTTTGAAAGATATGAGGGAACTGTATTAGTCACTGTCCAGAGAAACTACTCTACTCAGATATTTTCAACAACAAAAATTTAAAGTAATGGTTACCAAAGAAGGAAAAGAGCAAAGAGTAAAGAGAAGAAAATGTGTGAAAGAGGAAAAGGGAAATGGTGTCCCCCGGAACCCATGATTGCCAGGCTGCTGAGGCTGCTCAGCAGCTGATGAGATGGTCAGTAGTGGACGAGCCATTGTCCTTCTGTTCTGCAAGAAGTCTGCACTCCCACTGCGTTGCCAGTTTAATATATATTTGTTAGAATTGTGTTTCCTGAATTTTTATTGCTAGTGTAGAGAAATGTAAGAAGAGTTTTTGACTTTTCAGTCTGTTCAGCTTTTTATTTGTTAGGGCAAAGTGGCACCTTCCAAGTGTTTTACATGCGAAACTGAAAACTGTTTTTAAATTGCTTATTTAGAAAAACAACAACAAAAGAAAACACTTCTTCTGCATTAAAAAAAAAAAAGTAAAAATGGTTTCTTCTAGGAAGGAATTTTGTTTTAGTCACTTACCTGGGATCACTGACAGTTTCTAGCCAGTTTACCTTTCTGATTAAGGGTATACATGTTCTTTAGGCTTCTAACTTTATGTAGTATCTCCTATTTGACCACTCACTTAGTTAAGGACTTAGATTTTGTCTTCAGTAGATGCTTTCTGGAAAGTTTCACAAGGTACAAGCTAGATGACTTATCTCAGGCTGCTGTTACAAAAATATCATAACCTGGGTGGCTTAAATAATAGAAGTTTATTTCTCACAGTTCTAGGAACCAGACAGTCTAAGATCAAGGTCCTGACCTATTCAGTTTCTGGTGTATTCTTGCATGCTATAGGCAGGGAGAGAGGAAGGAAGGAAGGAAGGAAGGAAGGAAGGAAGGAAGGAAGGAAGGAAGGAAGGAAGGGAGGGAGGGAGGGAGGGAGGGAGGGAGGGAGGGAGGGAGGGAAGGAGGGAGGGAGGGAGGGGAAGGGAAGGAAGGAAGGGAAGAAGGGAGGGAGGGAAGGAGGAAAGAGGGGAAAGTCTTCTGGTTTCCTTTCTTATAAGGGCATGAATCCTATCATGAGAACCCCACCACCATGACCTAACTACCTTCCAGAGGCCGCATGTCCAAATACTATCTCCTTGTGGTATAAGGTTTCAATATATGAGTTCTAAGAGGACATATAAACACAAATTAATCTTCATTTCTGGCCTCAATGTTATATTACTTTATTGGCAGATAATTAATGCATTTAAGGACATGTTGATAATATGTTATCAATAATTTTTCATTGTTTTTACTGGATGTTCTTTGTATACCATGTTGAGAGATGGCATACATAACAATAAAATAAAATTGTTTATAACAAGTTGTGGAAATAAGCTAAATTTCCATTAGTAGATGAATGTTAAATAGAGAGATAAATACTGGGACATGTATACTATGAGGCACAGAACTCTCAATAGATTTTCAAAAAGAATGTATTAGTATCTATGTGTATATTTAAAAATTTAATTCTTTTCTATTTTTTGAGACAAAATCAGGTTACAGAATGAGTAATGTGAAAGAGATATACAGACATAGATAATATACATAATATAAATACCTTAAATAATTCTGCAAGGATATATTCAGATTGTTACTAGCTATTATTTGGAAAAAGTGCAGTCAGTGGTGGAACTGTGAGTTGAAAAGAAATTTTACATTTTAATCTACTGCCTTTGAAATGTTTACATTTTTAGGGAGTGTATATCCATGTATTCAATTTTCAATAAGAATTTCAGGAGTCTTAATAGAAGCTAGTCTAACTAACTTGCATATTCTTTACATGAGCTAATGTAATCCTCTATAACAGTTTATTTGCAATACCTATTGGTACCTTTAGTTATTAATTTAATAAAAGATTTTGTGGAAGCAAAGGCTTCTATACAAATAAATTTTAAAACTTAAAATATAAAACCAATAGGAAACATGATACTCTTTGATATAATTTTTAAAAACATACTTGTTCTTCACCTTGATTTGGCATTGTTTGAATCATCAGTATATTATGCAGTTTCCATCTTTTCAGCTGCTCAAATTTGTGCTCTATTAGAGCTAAATCCATTAAAGTCTTACATCCTAGATTTATTTTTAAAATAAGTTGAAATTAGTTTTAATTCAGAGCAGGAACTTTCTTCTGTAGGTACGTGTAAGATTTGTTAAAAATAAATTACCAAATAACACATTTCGGGGAAAAAAAAAAGCTTATTCCTGCCATAGTAGTTTGTGATAACTACTTTAGCAGTCTTAAAGATAATTTATTCTTAAAATGAAATATTTTCGTGATTTTATTTAAAGCAATAATTGCATCAATAATGTTGTTGAGGAGACTGGAATTTTTCTTTAACACCTTTTTTATTTATTTATTTATTTTTATTGTTTAAAGTATTACAAAGGGTATTACATATGTGTCCATTTTATCCCCCCGCCCTAGACAGTCCCCTAGCCTCCCCTATCCCCCAATGTCTTATGTCCACTGGTTATGCTTCTATGCATGCATACAAGTCTTTTAGTTGATCTCTTACCCCCCTACCTCCTGCCCCGCAACCCTCCCCAGCCTTCCTGCTGCAGTTTGACAATCTGTTTGAGGCAGCTCTGCCTCTGTATCTATTATTGTTCAAAAGTTTATAATGGTCTCTATTATCCATGAATGAGTGAGATCATGTGGTATTTTTCCTTCATTGACTGGCTTATTTCACTTAGCATAATGCTCTCCAGTTCCATCCATGACGTTGCAAATGGTAAGAGTTCCTTCCTTTTTTAGAGCAGCATAGTATTCCATCGTGTAGATGTACCACAGTTTTCTAATCCATTCATCTACTGATGGGCACTTAGGCTGTTTCCAGATCTTAGCTATGGTGAATTGTGCTGCTATGAACATAGGGGTGCATATATCCTTTCTGATTGGTGTTTCTGGTTTCTTGGGATATATTCCTAGAAGTGGGATCACAGGGTCAAATGGGAGTTCCATTTTCAGTTTTTTAAGGAAACTCCATACTGTCTTCCATAGTGGCTGCACCAGTCTGCATTCCCACCAGCAGTGCACAAGTGTTCCTTTTTCTCCACATCCTCTCCAGCACTTGTCGTTTGTTGATTTGTTGATGATAGCCAGTCTGACAGGTGTGAGATGGTACCTCATTGTTGTTTTGATTTGCATCTCTCGGATGATTAGTGACTTTGAGCATGTTTTCATATGTCTCTTGGCTTTCTGAATGTCCTCTTTTGAAAGGTGTCTATTTAGGTCCTTTGCCCATTTTTTGATTGGATTGTTTATCTTCCTTTTGTTAAGTTGTATGAGTTCCCTATAAATTTTGGAGATTAGGCCCTTATCAGATATGACATTGGCAAATATGTTTTCCCACACAGTGGGTTTTCTCGTTGTTTTGTTCATGGTTTCTTTTGCTGTGCAGAAGCTTTTTATTTTGATGTAGTCCCATTTGTTCATTTTCTCTTTCGTTTCAAGTGCCCTAGGAGCTGTATCAGTGAAGAAATTGCTTCGGCATATGTCTGAGATTTTGTTGCCTTTGGATTCTTCTAGAATTTTTATGGTTTCCTGTTGTACATTTAAGTCCTTTATCCATTTTGAGTTTATTTTTGTGTATGGTGTAAGTTGGTGGTCTAGTTTCATTTTCTTGCATATATCTGTCCAATTTTCCCAGCACCATTTATTGAAGAGACTATCTTGGCTCCATTGTATGTTCTTGCCTCCTTTGTCAAATATTAATTGAGCATATTGGTTCGGGCCGATTTCTGGGCTCTCTATTCTATTCCATTGATCTATATGCCTATTCTTGTGCCAGTACCAGGCAGTTTTGAGAACAGTGGCTTTGTAATACATCTTGATATCTGGTATTGAGATCCCACCTACTTTGGTCTTTTTCAGGATTGCTGCAGCTATTCGAGGTCTTTTTTTATTCCAGATGAATTTTTGGAGAGTTCGTTCTAGATCTCTGAAGTATGCCGTTGGTATTTTAATGGGAAGTGCATTGAATTTATAGATTGCTTTGGGTAGTATGGACATTTTAATGATGTTGATTCTACCAATCCATGAGCACGGTATGTTCTTCCATCTGTTTATGTCTCCTCTATATCTTTTTTCAACGTCCTGTAGATTTCTGAGTAGAGGTCTTTTACCTCTTTAGTTAAGTTTATTCCTAGGTAGTTTAATTTTTTTGGTGCGATGGTAAACGGGATTGTTTTTATAATCTCTCTTTCTGAAAGTTCACTATTGGTGTATAGAAATGCCTCGGATTTCTTGGGGTTAATTTTGTATCCTGCTACATTGCCAAATTCATGTATTAAGTCCAGTAGCTTTTTGATGGAGTCTCTAGGGTTTTGTATGTATAATATCATGTCGTCTGCAAATAAGGACAGTTTTACTTCCTCTTTTCCAATTTGGATGCCTTTTATTTCTTCTTCTTGCCGAATTGCAATGGCTAACACTTCCAGTACTATGTTGAACAGGAGTGGTGAGAGGGGGCATCCCTGTCTTGTTCCTGTTCTTAGGGGAAATGGTGTTAGTTTTTGTCCATTGAGTATGATGTTGGCTGTGGGCCTGTCATATATGGCTTTTATTATGTTGAGGTATGATCCTTCTACTCCCACCTTGCTGAGAGCTTTTATCAAAAATGGGTGTTGAATTTTGTCAAATGCTTTTTCTGCATCAATTGATATGACCATGTGGTTTTTTTCTTTCAATTTGTTTATGTGATGTATCACGTTTATTGATTTGCGGATATTGTACCATCCTTGCATCCCTGGGATAAATCCTACTTGGTCATGGTGTATGATCTTTCTGATGTACTGCTGGATCCGATTTGCTAAGATTTTGTTGAGGATTTTGGCATCTATGTTCATGAGGGATATTGGCCTGTAATTCTCTTTCATTGTGTTGTCTTTACCTGGTTTTGGTATTAGGGTGATGCTGGCTTCATAGAATGAGCTTGGAAGTGTTCCTTCCTCTTGAATTTTTTGTAGTAGTCTGAGGAGGATAGGTTTTAGTTCTTCCTTGAATGTTTGGTAAAACTCCCCTGTGAAGCCGTCTGGTCCTGGGCTTTTGTTTGCTGGAAGCTTTTTGATGACTGCTTCAATTTCTTCCATAGTTATTGGCCTGTTGAGATTTTTAGATTCTTCCTGATTGAGTTTTGGAATGTTGTATTTTTCTAGGAATTTGTCCATTTCCTCCAGGTTGTCTAGTTTGTTGGAGTAGAGCTGTCCATAGTATTTTTTAACAATCATTTGTATTTCTGTGGGGTCTGTTGTTATTTCGCCTCTATCGTTTCTGATTTTGTTTATTTGGGTCCTCTCTCTTTGCTTCTTGGTGAGTCTGGCTAGAGGTTTGTCAATCTTGTTTATCCTTTCAAAGAACCAGCTCTTGGTTTCATTGATTTTCTGTATTGTTTTTTTGGTCTCTATGTCATTTATTTCTGCTCTAATCTTTATTATCTCCTTCCTTCTGCTCACTCTGGGGTTTTCTTGTTGCTCTCTTTCTAATTCTTTGAGTTGTAGAGTTAGATGATTTACTACCATTTTTTCTTGTTTGTTGAGATAGGCCTGTAGAGCTATAAACTTCCCTCTCAGGACTGCTTTCATTGTGTCCCATAGGTTTTGGATTGTTGTGTTTTCATTGTCATTACTTTCCAGGATGTTTCGAATTTCTTCTTTGATTTCATTGGTAACCCAATCAATATTTAATAGCATGCTATTCAGCTTCCAGGTGTTTGAGTATTTTGGGTTGTTTTTATTGTAGTTTATTTCTAATATTATGCCATCGTGGTCTGCGAAGACGCTTTTTATGATTTCAATTTTCTTGAATTTGGGGATACTTTGCTTGTGACCCAATATATGGTCTATTTTTGAATATGTCCTATGAGCATTTGAGTAGAATGTATATTCCCTGGCTTTCGGGTGAAGTGTTCTGAAGATGTCTATTAAGTCCATCTGATCTAGCGAGTCATTTAGGATTGCTGTATCTTTGCTGATTATTTGTCTAGAGGACTTATCCAGTGCTGTCAGTGGTGTATTAAAGTCCCCTACTATGATTGTATTGTTGTCGATGTCTCCTTTGATATCTTCCAGGAGTTTTTTTATGAATTTGGGTGCTCCTGCATTGGGTGCATATATGTTTACCAGGATTATATCTTCTTGTTGTATTGATCCCTTTAGTATTATGAAGTGGCTTTCCTTATCTCTTGTTATGGCCTTCATTTTGAGGTCTATTTTGTCCGATATAAGTATTGCTACCCCAGCTTTCTTTTCCTTTCCATTTGCCTGAAAGATATTTTTCCATCCTTTCACTTTCAGTCTGTGTGAGTCCCTTCTAATGAGGTGGGTTTCTTGTAGACAGCAGATGTATGGGTCATGTTTTTTTATCCATTCAGCCACTCGATGTCTTTTGTTTGGAGCATTTAGTCCGTTTACGTTTAAAGTTATTATTGAAAGGTACTTGTTTGTAGGCATTTCTGTTTTTGTGTGGCTGTTTTCTTTCTGAGCTTTTTATTTCTTATTTTTATACCAGTCCCTTTAGCATTCCTTGCATTGCTGGCTTGGTGGTGATAAACTCCCTTAGCCTTTTTTTGTCTGTGAAGCTTCTTATTTCCCCTTCAAGTTTGAATGATAGCCTTGCTGGATAGAGTATTCTTGGATTCAGTCCTTTGCTTTGCATCACTTTGTAAATTTCCGTCCATTCTTTTCTGGCCTGATGTGTTTCTGTTGAGAAATCATTTGACAATCTAATGGGAGATCCCTTGTATGTAACTTTCCGTCTCTCTCTTGCAGCCTGTAAGATTCTCTCTTTGTCCTGAACATTTGCCATGGTAATTATGATGTGTCTTGGTGTGGGTCTTTTTGGGTTCACCTTGTTTGGGACTCTCTGGGCTTGTGTGACTTTTTTCTTCCCCACCTCAGGGAAGTTTTCTGATATTATTTCTTCTAATAGGTTTTCTAATCCTTGTTCATCCTTCTGTTGTTCTGGTACCCCTATTATTCGTATGTTGTTTCGTTTCATGTTGTCCCAAAGCTCCCTTAGGCTCTCCTCCTGTCTTTTCATTTTTTTCTCCAATTGCAGTACGTTTTGGGTGTGTTTTGCTTCCTTGTCTTCTAAATCACTAATTCGGTCCTCCGCTTCTCCTAGTCTACTGTTGATACTTTCAATGGAGTTTTTCATTGCAGCTATATCACTCTTCATTTCTTCTTGGGTCTTACTTAAGTTGTTGATTTTTTCATCTGTTTCTTCTAGCTTCTTCCATATGTTATCGATTTTTTCATCTGTTTCTTCTTGCTTCTTGGAGAGGTTGTCGATTTTTTCCTCCATCCGGTTTATGCACTCTAGGACCCTTATTCTGAATTCTTTTTCTGTCATGTTGCATGCCTCTGTATTACTTAGCTGCTTTTCTGGAGAGTCCTCCTTCTCTTTCCTTTGGGGGTTTCTTTGTATACCCATGTTTGATCTCGCTGACATATCTAGACGTTGAGTCGTTCAGTGGCTGCTCCCTTGGTGGCAGTGACTCCTTGGTCTGCGGTTGCTCTTCAGGCGGTTGCGGTAGCAGCTGCTCTTCAGTTGGCAGCAACTCCTCTGGTGGGTGCTGTTCACAGCTGTGGTGGCTCTTCTGGCTGGTGGGGCAAGGTTTCACGTACAGCTGCTGTTCTTCAGCAGAGGGTGTGGTGCTCAGGAGGTTGCTGTTGCTTGGATCTGCTGTGTTGATTTAAAGGCACAAAATACAACACAACAAGGCACCACGTACCAGGCACTATACACAAATATATTCACGATATTAATAACCCCAAATAAAGATGACCACCTGAATTAAGAGAATTAGGGGATAAGGAAGAAGGAAGAGAAAAAGAGAAAAGAGAAAAAAGAAAAGAAAATTAGGGACCAAAAAAAGGAGTGCAAAAATGAAATTGGGAAAAAGGAGGGGGGAAAGTAAAAGCGAGAAAAGAAAGGAAAAGAAAAAAAAAAGAGCGAAAAGAGAGAATGAAGTGGAAGAGGGGAAGAGACTTTTTTATATGAGGAGAATACTCCTATAGAACAGCCATTAATCCCAACAAATTCCAGCAACAGCTCCCTGGAGATGAATGCAAACTAGAAACAACCAATAATATAACGATGAAAATAGAATGGAGAACACTAATCCCAAAATAAAATAAAGAGAAAATAAAATGGCACTTTAAAAAAAAATGGTAAAATGGTAGCAGTAATAATACTGGTTAAAAATAAGAAGGTAGTAATTAAAAGGGTAAAATCAGGTGATGGAAAAAAGAAGAAAAAAAAAAGAAGAAGAAGAAGAAAAGAAAAAAAAGAGAAAAAAAAAGAAAAAAAATTGGTTTCTTAGTTAAAAGGTGAAAAAAGAAAAAAAAATATTGCAGTAGTGAAGGTCCTTCGGTTCTTCTATTCTTCAGTGTGGCTCACGTTAGACCTGCCAGGTATTCAGGAGAGTGTTGAGTTTCCCTGTGATACACTGTTCCTCTGTGTTGTAAACCACAGTCCTTATTTTAAAGCAAGCCGCATTTGTTTCCCAGACTGCCTTATTTTGTGTTTAGCAAAGAGTCAGTTTGTGGGTCAGCCTCTGGCAGTGTTCTGGGTTGGCCTCTGAGGCTACAGGGCCTCTCTGTCCAGTGGAAGTTCACTGCCCAGAGCTGGCTGCGTAAGAGTTACCAGTGCTGTGTTGTTGCTGTGATTTTTAACACCTTTTTTATTTTTCACAGTGTATTTTTCACCATTTGAATTATTGGTCTGGGAAGATAATTATGAGGAGCTGCCTATGAAATTTTGTTTAATCTATTGTCATGAGGATCCCATGTTGAAATAATACATATGTCAAAATAATATATATGTAGCCCAGTTTTAGAAGCTGCATTCAAGATTTTACTTTATTCATGATTTGCTTTCTTTTCAAAAGCATTCATCTCTTTAATGCCTGCAACAAATACAATAGACAACTTTTCCTTACATCACAGTCCTCATGTCACAGCAGACCCTATGCAAAGCATTGGCTATAGTAGCTTCCTTTCTCTACTCAGTGATGTTCCAAGCACGACCAGGGAAGGCTTGAAGTTCTGCAGCACAGGCTATATTTGTGAAAAGCAAATAATTTTGAATGTGAGAAGTTAGGTAGTCATATGTGTGGAGCCTAGGGAACAAGAGGCAGTAGAGAGGTGGGCTGGAGCAAGGCCACAATATGTAGTAGCTTCATGATGGATGAGAATGGCTGACAGAGAAAGGGAGATGAACAGATAAATATGAGGCTAAAGATGAGATAAAATGAAATGACTGTCTACACTAATAAAAGAGAAACATGGTAATTGGTTTATGACCGCTACCCTTCCCATTGGCTAATCAGGGCAATATGCAAATTAACTGTCAGCCAAGATGGCGGCCGGCAGCCAGGCAGCTTAAACTGAACATGAGGCTTGCTTGCTTCAGTGACGGAGGACTCCAACGTTCCCCGTCGGCCGCTGCAGGCCTCTGAGCCTGCAGTTTCAAACATTGTAACAAATGTAGACGCTAAACAAAACCCCAGAAACCAGCTTTCAGCCGGCTGGGATCTCAGAGCTGGAGTTGATACAGAGTTTCGAGAACCCAAACAAACCAGATACCTGCTTTCAGGAGCAGAGGCCTAAGAACTGGAGCCTCAGAGCTAAAGGTGGCCCAGAATAAAAAAAAGAAAAAGAAAAAAAGGAGCAGTTGGGAGCTTCAGTCCCAGCCTGAAAACAGCCCTCAGCCCCTCACCCAGACTGGCCAGGCACCCCAGTGGGGACCCCCACCCTGAAGGGTGTGTGACCAGCTGCAAACAGCCATCATCCCTTCATCCAGGCTGGCCAGGCACCCCAGTGGGGACCCCCACCCTGATCCAGGACACCCTTCAGGGCAAACCAGCCGGCCCCCACCCATGCTCAGGCCTCTATTCTATATAGTAAAAGGGTAATATGCCTCCCAGCACCGGGATCAACGGAGCTGAGAGGCCTCCCGGCACCGGGATCAGTGTGACAGGGGGCAGCGCCCAAACCCCCTGATTGCCCTGTGGCTCTGTGTGTGAGAGGGGGTGGGGCCACAACCTCCCTATCGGCCCTGCTCTGTTCATGACAGGTGAAGGCGCCCCAACCCCCTGATCGGCCCTGCTCTGTGGGTGATAGAGGGCGGCGCCCCAACCCCCTGATCCGCCCTGCTCTGTGTGTGACAGGGGGCGGTTTGCCAACTCCCCTATCGGCCCTACTCTGTGAGTGACAGGGGGGAGCTCCCCAACCCCCTGATCAGCCCTGCTCTGTGCATGACAGGGGGTGGCGCCACAACCTCCCCATTGACTCTGCCTTGAGTGTGACAGGGGGCGGTGCCCCAACCCCCCAATTGGCCCTACCCTGAGCGAGACTGAGGTTGGCATCGCAACCTCCCAATCCGCCCTGCTCTGAGCCTGACCAGGGGCTGCACCTAGGGATTGGGCCTGCCCTCTGCCACCCGGGAGCAGGCCTAAGCCAGCAGGTCGTTATCTCCCAAGGGGTCCCAGACTGTGAGAGGGCACAGGCCGGGCTGAGGGACCCCCCGCTCCGCCCTGAGTGCACAAATTTTTGTGCACCTGGTCTCTAGTGTGTTTTATAAAACACAAAATTACATGTAATATTACATATATTAACAAATACATTTAATATATCTTAAGTATTTTGACATTTTATTACATTTTTTAGTTTTTTGTGTGTGTCTTATATCTATCAGGTGTCTTACATCTACACATTTGAAATTCTTTTAAAATAGCATAGCATTGTTTGCTAGAAAAAAGTAAAGTTCCACAAAATCCCTATTAATTCAGAAAACACTTGAATGAATTTCTAATGAGGATTTGGGTTATTGATTAGGCACATTTACTAACATTTATTGAAGAGAACTGGTAACAGGATTCCCCATGTACATCTTTCTGACCTCAGCCTTCATTTATTCTTGCACATACCCATTGTGGTCCAGCAAAAATAGTATGATGAACTATGTCATTAAGTGATAGTTATGTGGCACATATTATAATTGGTGATGTAGGAATTTAAGGGTGGTAGAGCTATTGCCCTTGAAATAGTTTAGAGGCTTTAAACATGTGAAAAAACCCTCTGTATTATATGATCTACTTAGTATGTATGTCAGAAAATTATTGGTAATGGGGAAATAAACTTATTAGAATACTTTTTGTCCACACTCAATTATGTGCCTTAGAATCTAAACACAGGAAAAGTCTCTAATGTAAGTTCATTATTGAAAATTTACCAAACTGTGTATCATTTAAGTTGCCCCATTGTTACAAATGTATAGTCCCCCTTATATAGAGGCCTGGTGCACAAATTCGTGCATGGGTGGGGTCTGGCTGGCCTGCCCCGATGAGGGGTGTGGCCAACTGGGGAGCGGGTCTGTGGGCAGTTGGCGGGCCAGCCCCGCCCCCAACTGGAGTGAGGAGGACAATGAGGAACAGGGCCAGCGGGGGGTAGGGGCCTCGGGTGGTTGGCCAGCTGGCCCCATTCCCTGGTTGAACTCCCAGTCAAACTCCTGGTCAAGAGGACAATTTGCATATTAACCTTTTATTATATAGGATTCTGTATGGTGTTCAAGAAATTGCACTTCTTTGTAGAAAATTAAAAAGGAGGGAAATATCTCTTTCATAGGAATTTTGCAAAAAAAAATACAGCAAATTTCTCAACCCTAATGCCCTTGCTTAATTCTGTTTTCATTGGCTCCTTCCAATTCCAACGTTTTACATTTTTATAGGTCAAGGATGGGTGGAGAGAGTCCTTTCTCCCTTTCCACCTTCTATTTTGTGTGCCTTTAATAACATATAATTATATTTTATTCAAGTCAAATAATTTTATATTATGAGTAATTACTATTTTGATTCCTTAGAGAGGACACAATAGTTGCTTTTATGGTCTAGAATAAGAAAACCTTTGTTAGCAGTATATAAAATATTCAGTAGTATCATATTGTATTATGATGAATATATATATGAACTCCTCATCCAAGGATATGTTTCTTATTGAGTTTTTTTTTCCCCTGGAGTTATTATTTGAAAAGGTTAACCATTGTATGTCCTTGCAGGGTAGCAGAAAAATTGGAATTTTTATATACTGTGGGTTAGGGGAAGGCAAAGGGAATGACCATTTTGGCTCACAGTTCCGCATATCTTAAATGTTTAGAGAGAGAGGTAGGGGGAGGGAGAGAGAGATAGAGAGAGAGAGAGAGAGAGAGAGAGAGAGAGAGAGAGAGAGAGACATAGAGAAACACCAATTGGTTTCCTCCCATATGCCCCGACAGGGGATCGAACCCACAACCAAGGTATGTGCCCTGACTGGGAATCGAACCTGTGATGACATTCCAACCAACTGAGCCACCTGGCCTCGGGCATAAATATTATATTAATAGATAGTATATGTCATATATTAATATATAAATAAGAACGTCAGAGAAATACACTTTTCTGAATAGCTTAATTTGGGAATTGCTGTATTTCATTGGTTCTAAGGTACACGTTTTCACATCCTAACATCTCCAAAATTGTAATATGTCCTTCAAAGCTTGACATCTTACAATGTTTTCTGGTCAAACAGTCTCACCATAATGATCATTGCCTGCTCATGAGAAGACTTGGTTGTGATCGATCTATGGTAGCATGTCCAGACTTCAACTCTCAATGTTTCATTCTACACACCCTTCAAGGACTGAGGAGGACCTGAATCCTGCTGTTGCCTTAAAACCTTCCAATACACATGCTGTTGAGATTTAGAAGGAGTCAGCATCAAGATTGGCAGAATCGGTGTCAGAAGCCTGGAAGGAAAGCTCTCAGACATGCTAGTCAAACATCCTCTTACAAGAAGCTGCATCACTAACTCTCTTGTTGGCTTGGAGAAAACATGGGTAATAACAGAAAATTTAGGCTCAAAATATGGTAGAATTCTACAAATACTTTCATTTCACGCGTGTTTTCCTTTTTATGATTGCAGAAAAGTGGTAGAGTTAAAATTAGATGTCAAAGCTAATCTAATAGAGCTCTTTCAATACATCTCTATATATAAAAAGCCAGCAACCATGCCGAAACCGGTTTGGCTCAGTGGATAGAGCGTCGGCCTGTGGACTGAAAGGTCCCAGGTTCGATTCCAGTCAAGGGCATGTACCTGGGTTGCAGGCACATCCCCAGTAGGAGATGTGCAGGAGGCAGCTGATTGGTGTTTCTCTCTCATCCATGTTCTGACTCTCTGTCTCTCTCCCTTCCTCTCTGTAAAAAATCAATAAAATATATTAAAAAAAAAAGCCAGCAACCATAAAAGCCATAATGACCGGTTACTATGATGCCCACTGTGGCTAGTGAACTGGCCTGATCAGGGGTGGGGCTGGCTGGCCAACCTTGTGGGATTGGGGGCTGATTGGGGGTGGGGCCAGCCATGAGGCCCCACCTGTCGGCCTGCCCCTGATCAGACTCTCCCACCCAGATCAAGAGTGGGCTGACAGGCCAAACGCCCCCTCCCTTCCTCTTGGCCATCTCCACCCCAGATCAGCCCACCCCACCACGATAGGCCCGCAGTCCCTCCCCCTGGTCAGCCTGCCTTGATCGCACCCCCCACCACAATAGGGGGTGGGGCTGGGCAGCCAACCTCCTGCAGCCCCTCCCCCTGGCTGCCCCACCCCTGGTCACACCCCCCACCCCAATAGGGAGTGGGGCTGGTTGGCCAACCTTCCGCAGCCCTTCCCCCAACTTGGCCACACCCAAGATCGACCCCCTCACCCTGATCAGGGCCAGAGCCAGCCTGCCAACCACCCATGGCCCCTCCCTCAGGCCACTGGCCCCCTTTGGCACCCCCCCACCCCATTCGGGGGCGGGACCAGCTGACCCACTGCCCACAGCCCCTCCTCATGGCTGGCCCCACCCCCAATCAGCCCCCAATCCCAATTGAGGGCAGGGCCTACCTGCCAATTGCCTGCGACCCCTTCCCCCACCTGGCCTGGACCTGATTGGGCCCTGCTTGGGGGTGCTGGCCAGCCAACCTCCCACCATTTCCTCCTCCTGACAGGCCCAGCCCCGACCTGCCCCAATTGGGGCTGGTCCAACTGGACCCCACCTGTGCATGAATTCATGCACAGGGCCTCTAGTATAAAATAAGAATTCTAATTGATAATAAAACTTTGTGTTATTTTTTATTTGACGACTTCATTTTTTCATATAATATATATAATAATGGCATATCATGCAATTAATGGCACCTTATGACTAATGAAAGACAATAATTGGCTTCTTTCATGGTAAATACAGTGGATATTATTACAACTTTTTTTTTTAATTGGGGGTTTTATGTGATCATCCCTCTAAAGCATATTTCTGGTTGTGCATAATGCCTATTAAGATATAAAAAATAGAGAAAATAGGAATGAGTATGCAGTAACATTAGCCAAAAATTATTTCTTTTTACATTCCTGATACCAGCATTGGTTTTTTTGGCTTGACATTTAATTGTAGGGAAAAATTCAACCTAACCGGTGCACAAACCTTCATTTACATGACTTTTATTTTAATAAGAATTATTTTATTTTTTTAATATTGATGATCTATAAACTAAATTAGAGACTCACCATACAACATAGTTGACCTAATGTCATTATGATCTGCTTTAACAATTTACAGGAAATTCGCAGGTCCTGAGAAAAACAATTTATTGTAGATCAATAGGTGATACCCAATATCTAAGTCTTATAACCTTAACATTTCATTCCCACAAACCTTATTTGTTATTTAAATGATCATAAACCCTTATAATGGGAAATAACACATTTTGATGATAGCCTTAGTATGATCATTTATTATATGCATTTTTAAAATGTATTCCCATCAGAATAGAGGAGAGAAAATGTAGCTATTATGCCCTAATATAATGCTATCTAATGCTTTCTCTGTATAAAATTATTGATTTTAGTTTACCAGAGTATCTGTTTCCCTAGCTCATAAATTCAACAGCTGACTGAAACCTAACAATACAATTTTTCTTTAAGCTATTAGAAATGTGGGAGGGAAAATGGCACTGCTTCCATTAGCCAGATAATTAGGGCGCGCTTTGTACAAACAACTGTTAGCATTTGTTTGACCATTGAGTTATTATTCATATACAAGCCTGTTGACTGAAGCTAACCATGGACTTTTTGGCAGCAAGGATCTTTTGTTCCATCTTTAAATCCATAGGATCTGGTGCCTTGTCAAGCTCATGGCTGATCGTTAGTGCTCAATACAGAGCAATGAAGGAGTGTAAGCTGCCTGAGGTTCAGGACCTAAGGTGCCCTGTTCATTGGCTCAGTCTAGTCCATATCTTAAATTAGTAAACTCTTGCCTGGTTGGCATTGCTCAGTGGTTGAGTGTTGATCTATGAACTAGGAGGTCATGGTTCGATTCCCCTTCAGGGCACACGCCCAGGTTGCCGGCTCAATCCCCAGAATGGGGAGTGCAGGAGACAGCCAATCAATGGTTCTCTCTCATCACTGTTGTTTCTATCTTTCTCTCCCTCTCTCTTCCTCTCTGAAATCAATAAAAATTTATTTTAAAAAATTAGCAAACCCTTGAGGAAAAATAAGCCTGCTAAACTTTCGAAGCAAATGACAATATAAAAGAAGAAAAGTTCTAGCTGCATTTGTTCACCTGACCTCTGAGGAGCTGCCAAGTCACCTTTCCCAGCACAGACCCTCCTTCAAAGCCCTCCTGTCCTGCTCAGCTGCAGACAAAGTTGGCAAACAGGAAGGAGAGCCTGCCTCCCTGACCCGCTCCCACAGCCGCCAGGCCAGCTGCGGGCCTGGGCAGTCAGGTTTCAACAGATCTGCCAGGCAGGTTCATTCAACTTAAATGAATATTTATACACATATCATTAAAAAGGCTCTAATTCAATCTTTAGTACTATTTTTACTCTGACTCCACTCTGAAGTTTCCGGAATATGATTATCTATAAATGAAAAGCCCTTTTTTTTTTAGTTGGGTATTCATATCCTTAGGGCTGACTGCACATTTTAGTGTCATACAATTACAATTTAGAGCCATGTCTCTGGCTACAGATTAATATGGCTGAAACTCTACCTAGAATTATGAGTTCAATGTGCGGAATATAAATTGTGTCTCCATGATATCAGAGACTGGGAGTTGAATAAAGGGACACAGCTCTCTTCACTTGCAGCAGGGTATTATTTTATGGAGGGTAAAATTTATTTTTAAACCTTCAGCCCCTGGCTCTGCACTCTTGTACTTCGGTAATTTTGCCTTTTTTAGATCAGGTTCCATGACCTACCCCCCACCTTTTGCACATGTTTTTCCCTCTTCTCAAGCTCTAGGATCTTTCTTTCATCCGTATAGCTCAACAGTGTGAATTTTTAAATGATTTATATTTCGAAGGTTTGGGGAGAAGGGACTTGGAAAATATAGTTATTTCCATGGAGCAGAACTATGTAAAATAACAAAAGTTTAGGTTTCTAAAACTGTATTTTTTAGAAAAAATCTCTGGTAGCAATCTCCCATCCATAACATGACTCAAGTCAGTGATCCTAACAGATTTTTCTATAGATTGTGTCCTCTTCTCAATGGACACCTCACATAGCCACACACATTATAAGAGCAGAAGCAACAGTATTTACCTTAAGTAACAATGAAAGAGACAGAAGTGAAACAAAAGGAAAAAATGAGAAGAACTCATTGCCAGCTAAATTGTGCAGTTTCTTCTTTTTCTCTGTCCCCCTTTTCCTATTTAAAGACCCAGAGAACTGTAGAAAAACACTAAACATTATTGTGTCTTTTTTTTTTATGATGAGGAAACTTATGTTCAGATAGTTAAATAGCGCATCCAAGCTCTTACAGCTTGGAAGTAGCATTAATGAGCTGGCTACTCAAGTCTGTTACTCCAAACAGAAGATGCAAAAAACAGTTAGGGAATGCAAGAAGCATTCGAGAGTTTAAACTATCAACCCGAAAGCATGAAGATGATAATGATGACAATGATGATCACTGGCATAAGAGTTTGGAGTAGAGAAGAAGCAGTAAATAGAATATGAGCTAGGGATTTGATTTCAACAACAACAAGGCAGATATAGGTGCCTTTTGGTGTACTTCACATTTCAAATTGTACTGTAGTGGGAAAACTATACATGAAATAGGAAATGATTCTTTTTCTCCAACATTATGTGTAAGTTCCATCAGAGTGGCATACTGATTGGAAGGAAGAACTCTAGGACCCATGAGATGCAGTAGTAAGATGGTATGCTTCATGCATGGGTGATTGGGTATCTGGATTCAGAGCTTAAATCTGCCACTTGACACTTCAGCTTTAGGACCTCAGATTCCTCATTGCAGAGGAGGCAGTGGGATAAAATGACTTTTACATTTTCTTTCTCCATTACTACTTTGTGATTCTGTGATCCTTAATCAATACTATACAATTAAAAGCCTTAGATGATTGTACCTATTAATGTGGCTTTTTATCCTTTCATTGTTCTTCCTTAATATACTAAGGTGTGAGGTTTTTTTTTTTGCTGAGAACTTCCTTATATAGACTCCTTTTGTCTTTAAACAATAGCTTAGAGTGAACTTGTAACAACAAAGAGAGAAGTGTAACTTCATTTATTTACATTATGTATTTCAAAATCATAGACTTGGCTTTGAAGCGTTTAATTATATTCTGTTAATTTTCCCTTACCTTGGAGTTAATAGCTAATAATGAGTGGATAAGTTGTTGTGAGTCAATGGAGGCCAGAATTGAATTATTAGGACTATACATCAAAAGGCAAGTCAACTGTTGAAAGGACTCAACATCAAATCATAAAAGGTAGAAGCTGGTTGAAAATAAAAGACCTGATCATTCTTTCAGATATAAGCAAAAGTCTACTTTGAGTTCCATTGTAAAAACTAATTAATTTTCTTCTGATTACAAGTAATATTTATATTTTATAAGATTGATGGAATTAATAAGTATAACATAGCAACAGCACAATATCCACAATCCCACTGCTTAGCTGTAATTACAGTGAATCTTTTGGTCTAATATAGCCAATTCTCAAAAACTTAAAATGTTTTTGAAGCATATGCTTTGTATCTGGTTTGTTTTTTTTCCCACTTATTCTATTTGTTAGCAATTTTTCATTTAATTAAGCACTATTAGAAAACATTCAAATTACTGTATTTTACTCTGTCATACAAATGTATTATTTACTTGCCCCTATTATTATATTTTTTCAGTTCTTTTTTCCTAATATAAAGACAGATAGACTCATACATAAATCATTGAGTGTGCTTCTGATTATTTAATTAAAATAAATTATAAGAAGTGGAATTCCTGGGTCATATTGTTTAACTGCTCTTTAAAAAACTTTTATCAATTTATATCTTTTCTAGTATTGTTTGAAAGCATTCATCTTCCCAAAACATCATCAACTTAGGACAGCTACAAAACAGTATCTCATTGATTCATTTTCTTTCTTTGTTTTCAATTAGTAATAAGGTTGGAATAAATGCAAGCTTTCATTTCCCTTCATATATTTTTTGCAGGAGTTTGGAGGACTGGGGTGGGGAGGACTTTAATGGAAAAATCTATCCCAAGTAAGCTTTTCATGGAGCATAAGTGATGAGATTAACAGTTGGGGTGACTGAAAAACCTGGGATATTTAAATGCAATTGATTTCTCAACCTTCATAATATTGACCAAAAACTGCTGAGAAAAACAAACAAGAAATTATACAGAAAAGAGTGAGCCTATCTAATAAATAGCTTGAAAGTTCAATCTATTTGAGAAAGGAGACCATTGTGGTTAAGACCAAGGGTTTTAGAATTCTGAAGCTTTGAGTTAAAATCTCAGCTCTGCTATTTATTTAGCTCCATGGTTTTGACCAAATTATGTTTCTTCAACATAAAGTGAGAATAACAGGGCAATTTCACAGGATTGTTGTGAACATGAAATAAGAATTTTAAAATTCATATCACAACTCTGAAGAGAAAAGGCACTTAATAAATGGTAGTATGAGTAATAGCAGTAAAGGTTATTGTTGATGTGTTATGACTGCTGCTATCTGTATGTAGGGCAGACTGACACAGGGGTGACGTGAACAGGGACCTTTGTGAACCTATTACTAGGGTTGGGAAAATTCCATGAAGGTATGTATTCCTCTGAAATAGCACCAGCCCACCATCTCCCCCACCCAAAAGGAAAAATGCAGCATCTAACATTGTTGCCTAAAATTCTATCTTAACAGATTTGCCCACTTACCCTAAACATGTTGTATTTTAGAATAAAAAACAATCTAGAAAGATGGGAACCATTGTTTTAAATTAACCATTTATACTTCAACGTGAAGTAGTTGATCAGATTCTGAGTGAAGATTTTAATAAGGGGAAACGAGAGCTCTGCATAGCTGAAGGCTCATTGGGGAATTATGCATCTTGGCACATCCTTGACTTTGGAAAGTGACAAACCTTCTGTAGCCAAGTAGTATAAGGATGGTTAGGAAGGAAACTTACTGTATTAGAAAAAGAATCTGTCAGTTAAGAGCTAAGTACAGTGAATGCATTCAGTAAAATGATTTATAGAGGAAAATGTATGCATTATGTTGTGTATACACTTGGTAGGAATAAAATGGGCTCTTTGAATTGCTGAATTTGGGAGAATGGATATTGTGTGAAAACGGACAAAGTAACTGGAGTGAGGCGGGAATGCAACTAGTGCTCAAGATAGTGAATTGGAGGCACTGGTTGCATATAGACATGCTCAATTCTTGTCATCAATCCTAGGGCTTCCTTTTTTTGGTTGTATTATCCAATATAATAAAGAGCTAATACGCAAATGGTTGTCATACCCTCGTGCCTCATGCTGGGGCCAGGGGACCTGAGGCTTCGCACCCCCCCCCCCCACACACACACACCCAGCGGGGCTTGATGGGGGTGGGGCCGGCCGGGTCTGGGTCTTCTGTGATTTTGAGGCGCACGTGGGTGGGTGGGGACTTGACTCTTGGTCCTGCGGCATGCCCCAGACTCTGACAGGAGGGGGATTTTTATATACATTTTACTAATTTTCTTTCATCTCTGACACTTCTATTATAGAGAAAGGGCAAATAGCAATATGAAAATATTTCCTTTAATTAATTCCCTTTTAATGTATGCAATTTTTTTTTTTTTTTGTGCACCGGGCCACTAGTTTTAATAATATAAGCTATATGGGAGCATATATTAGGTGACTAAGGAATATGTAGTCTGGGAAACACTGAAAGGCAATTATATTATAGACAAAGGGTGAGACCAGGAATGTGTGAATTTAGATTGCAATAAGATAAATGTTTACAGGTTTGCAAGATCTAGAAGTTCTTGAGGATGTTGCAGACAAGTCATCCCTCCAGTTTTCATCAAGGTGTCAATGAAAATCAATTAGGCAGACCTATGGTGCCTCTGCTTTCCTTTACCTGCTCTACTGGAGGGACTGCTCAGAATCCCTGAAATAGGGGACACAGAGCTGCTTCTCCTGGTGGCTTGTGTGGATTGGCTCATGACCTCAGTTTTATGTCTTTGGCATGTGGCATCTTTTGTCAATCAATACCTGCTTCTCATTTACTTGTAACCACTATGTAGGCAGTGACATGCCTGATCGGTGTATGAGTATTCAGAAGGGGGGACCACAGCATGAGTATCTCCAGAAGGATGGTGGGGAACCCTTCTTTCACTTTAGCCAGCCACTCCTAGGCTCCAAGCATACCACTTTCTGTCTCATTTTCAGCCATCACTGAAGTTGAACTTAGGAGATTGCATTTGGAGACTCAAATACCTCATTAGACTCACAGCCTCTGTTTGTAGTAGGAGAATGGGAAAAGTAAAAATAGTTATAAGAATGGTGTTTTGAGGAAGCAGGTAACAATTTGGTTTTCTATAAGGTGGCTCTTAGTCTCGCTGCTTTCTTTTCCACAATGAATGATGATGACCCAGTTAATCTAAGTACTGTTACACAGATCACTTCCTCCAATAATACATTTTAAAAGTCTGATGGTAAAATCTCAAGATGTGTTATTAGTGAGAAAGCTCAGTCTTAAAATTCAGCCGCCTCTTGCTTATCTAAGAACTCATTACTGTACTTCCATAGTGGCTTTTCCAACTCTCTGTTTTCCCTTCCTGTCCTTCACACTGCTTGCCTCGAGCTATTTCATTCCTGATTTGCACTTTCACTAGGAGATGGATCTGTAGAGAAATTGAATTCAAATAATTCATTTTTATTGCTTATAGAGGAGAGTTGATAGGAAGGAAGTGGAAATAACAGAAATGAGATTTTAAATCTCTTCTAGAAATTTCATTTATTTCAACCATGTTTATTGATTGTCTACTGTGTAATAGGTACAGTAGGGGACAGAGCATAAAGCATGGCCCCTGCCCTTCAAGATATTTTAATCTCAAAAAAAGTGCTATATACAAACTGTGCTATCTTAAATGCCCCATTGAGTATGGTTCGTATAAGTAAATACATACATGAACCTCACCACCAGGAAGTTGTAAGTGTCATATAGGTGGCATTGAAAATAAATGGTGGAAATTTTCATTTTATTTAAAGAGTGGCAAGTTGAGAGGGTATACAATCAGGGAAAGATTTATTGAAGAGCTAACATTTGTCATAAGTTAGATTTGTAAGAACATAATACCTATAGTTATTATACGTTCAAATTCTAAATGTATTATATATTGACTATATAAAATTGGAAAGCACAGAAAAGAATAAACAGGAAAAAATCAAAATTACTCATATTCCCACCACCTAATGAGATACCCACTGGTTTTTGTTGTTGTTGTTTTTTTAAATATTGTTGTAATCTATTTTTCCTTCTTATGAGTGTGTTTGTATTTGTATTGTTAATCAAGGTCCTGAGAGGAAACAGATGGCAGGATTAGTAATAGTAAAGGAGCTATAAACAATGTAGGCCTGCTAAAGGAGGGGCAAAAGGAGGGTGTGGTCACTAAAGCCTAGAGCCAGAGTGAGAAGAAACGTGTGACCTTGAGAGAAGCAGCATCCTTCAGAGCAAGCATGTCAAACTCAAAGGCTAACATGGGCCGGATAAACAAGATTCAAGTTTATGTGGGCCGCAAGAAAACAAAAGCTTCAATTTTCATAGAAACGTAGGTTTATTTCCATAGACACATGCTGAATACAAAGGGCTGAAATAAATGAGTAATTGTTAACATAAAATAATAGAACATTTTCATAAAAAGTAATATTTTTTTTAACATTAACTGACCAGACGCTGAATAACTGCACAAATTAATAAGCGTAACCCAAATAAATCTATTTTTTCTTGTTCTCTGAAAGCGAAATATTTCCCGTTGCACACACCAAACAAGTCAGTCCAAGACTAATGATGTGGCAATCGGCTGAGAAAATATTCGCTGCTAGTATTAGTGAAGAGAAATGGTGCACCTGTGTGTAAGGCACGTAAGGGAAATGAATGCAACACAATTATAGTAAATCAGTCATTAGCAAAGATTGTAGTTTGTTATTAATAATTATGTATAACAGGATATTGTAAAAATTAAGTTACAAAATTTTTATTAAAACATTTCTTAGATTCTGTTATATTGGCTGGGCTGCAAAAATATTCATTGTGGGTCGCGAGCTTGACATGGTTGGTTTAGATCTCTAGGTAGGAATCCACAGATGTGGAGGGCTACTGTATGCACTGATTTATACCATTTTATATAGGGGAATTCAGGATCTGATTTTGGTCCTAGAACCAATCCGCCTTGAATACTGAGAGCAGTTAAGTTTTGGGGGAGTCGGAGGTTATATGCACAATTTGAACTGTATTTGGTGGGGTTGTACAATTGTTTGAGGTTTAACTGTATCCGCAAGGTTAAAGGGAACCACAAGTAAGACCTTAACTTTTAAAAAATATTTTTATTGATTTCAGAGAGGAAGGGAGAGGGAGAGAGAGAGATAGAAACATCAATGATGAGAGAGAATCATTGATTGGCTGCCTCCTGCACACCCCCCATTGGGGATCGAGCCCACAACCCGGGCATGTGCCCTTGACCCAAATGAAACCTGGGACCCTTCAGTCCATAGGCCGGCACTCTATCCACTGAGCCAAACTGCCGAGGGCAAGGCATTAACTTCTTATAGTCTTTTTCTTTACAAACTTTTCTCTAGAGGGCCATAGAGACCCTCACATTTCAAACCTGTGTTGTTCAGGGGTCAACTGTACTCAGCCCAGCATCTGGTGTGTGTTAGGGACTAGACAATTGGTCACTACTAAGGAATGAGTCAGAGTAAATAGGCACTGTGTCCTGTACCCTGTTTTATTGGACTGGTCCATTTGGAGGGGGAAGGCAGCATGTCGACAAACCAGTATTGTAGGCGTTAGTAGCATTCTTCTTAATGGTTAACAAATCAGATCGAGGTTTTCAGTTAGGAAAATAAAATAATAGCAGATTACCTTAATGAAACTCTACAGAAAGATAGAATTTTAGTTTTTAAAGCACTTTGGAATCTGTTACCACTTGTCTTTGAGCACTGGTAGAGTAATGATACTCAGGTTAGTAGGGAATCTCTGAAATAATCTATGCAATACTGTTTGACTTCTATCTTGCCTACCCAGATTCCATTTACCTTTCTTTGGGTAAAATTACTACAGTTTCCCTCTAAAAATCTCTAGTTTTCAGTTCATGAGGTTTGTGTGGTCCTCAGAGAAGGGAATTTGTAACTCCCGCCTGCCTCTCCAGAGCCCAGGCCTTCCCTAACCTCAGTGATTGGATCAGGGGTGATGTGACCAAAGTCAATCCAATCAGAGTGAAACCTGAGATTTTATGGGGCTTTTGCTAAGAACTCACTTTTTTCTTCCCATTGGGCTTAGGCTAATAAGGGCAAAAGCCTAACACTGCTGAAAGTTGTCTTGCCATCATGAGGTCGCTTAATGGAGACGCCAATATGGAGATGGGCTGCAGTTGAGAGACGGAGAGAGTTAAACCAGCTGTCACTCCCTTGATGCCCAGGATCAAACTATGCCTGAAGTTAGTCTCCTCTTGGACTTTACAGTCACAAGAGACAATAATTTCTCTTTTTTAGTTTGACTTGGGATTTTCTGACATTTGCAACTAAAATGGAGCAGGCTAATACAGGCACTTAGTTCAGTCGTTTATTTTTGTGTGCAATGTGAGGTCATGAGTAGGATTTAATTCTTCCCAGTTCCCATGATTGGACTAAAAAATTTAATTTCATGCTATTCAACAGGGTTTGAGAGCTAATAAGCTAGAACATGCTGGAGGTCAACACACTGCTTCTTTGAACTTGAGGAAAAAAATTTATTTCTTTTATTCAATAGAAACTTCAGCTGGAAGTCCTCCCATCACTGAAACCCTGCACTTTTAAAATAAGCAAATATATTAATAAGGCCAACATGTGAGGAATCTGATGGCATCTCCTCATTTCATGAAAAAAGAATCTTCTAATAGAAGAGAAACACCCACTTGTTGGCCTTTCCTTTTTTAAATTTTTTTTTCAAAATTAGGGTTGTCTGGCTTGGTGTACAATAAATCATTTGTGTCTTTCTCTGCAGTCGTCTCATTCAGGATAAAAGCGACACATATAACTGCCGGCCCCAGTCCACTCACTGCAGACTGATTTCCTCCCTGCTTTCATCTCAGCAGTTGCTAATGTCACAAATAGGCAGGCTTTAAAGTCAGAGGGAGGGGACAAGAGCAGCACAACTCCTTAACTGTACAGAACAGACACCAGAAAACTTCTCCAGAAACCACAGTCTCAGCAGCAAATTCAGTGCAGGAGCTCTTGCTGGGGGCAGGAGAGATAATCCCTGCCAAGCGATCTGTAAGATTATGTCTTTCCTGTTTCTCTTAGTCCCAGGTGTGAAGAGCAACCTTGTCCCTGTTCTTGGAGTGAAGTCAAAGAAAAAGAGGGACAGAATCTGCCCCCCTTGGAGAGGTCCTGTTCCCCAGGGCTGGTGTTATCAGCACCTTTCTTTGGTGTGGCTTTAGGGCATGGGGAAGATGGAAGCTGAAGGAGACTTGCCATTGACAAGGAAGGGGGAAGAGTTGGTTTTTGCTTTCTTTCCGTAGGTACTTGCTTTCCCATTTATGTCCTGCTTTAGATAATGGGCTCATGACCAGACATTTGAGTGGTTTATGGATTGCTTGGAACTTGGGGTAAACGTGCTTATACTAGTCTCCTATGTTTTTGTTGATTTCCTCTGTACTGGGTAGCTGGGAATAAACCCTAAACCACATGAAGTGTCAATGGGAAGAGGAAGGTAGACGTCTTAACAAATGAATTATCTTAGGCCTTTTCCCTTCCTTCTCTTCCTCCCATTCTTTCATGCTTTCTAAGACTTTCCATCTCGGAGTAGGAGGCGATGTGGAGAATTTCTTCTGAAAAGTGCCGTTGTCCACACACACTGAGTACGTGAAATCGAATTCCATAGTTCATCATTTTCCTCCTTTGCTTTTCTTTTCATTCTCTGTTTCTCCCATTTTCTGTCCTTATTTTTAAGTAGCCTGTTCAAGCTTATCTCCAAACAGCTTGGTACCATCACCTTCTTTTTCTTGTCTCTTTCTCCCACATTTGCTTCTAGCCGCCCTCTTTGGAAATCTTCCTTTTCTGAAATCCTTCTGAGTCCTCAGGCTCTGGGCAAGGCCTGCCCAGGGAGCCCGTAAAGCTGCTTAGGGGAAATTCCTTGGAAACTTTAATGGGACAGGAACATTCCAAGCTCAGCATGAATGGCTGACAATCTGCAATTCTCCTTGGCAAGAGATTTTTCCAGAGGCCCGTCCATAATGTTTGCATGCCAGAACTTGGGATTTCCAGATGTGATATTAAAGCTATGGGCAGTCAGTTTGCCTACAAAAGCAAATCTAAACCTTGGTTTCTCATGATTATTGAAAAAAAAAAGCCATTTCCATGACTTTCTCCTCTTTTATTTTCATTTTATTTCTTCTTCTTCTAATGTGTGGCTCACATTTAGACAAAAATTATCAAGGCACTAACAGTACAATTATTTCACAATAGTCAAGAGGGTGGGTTCCATGAAGTTATACCTCCCATCCATTCCTCTTCTGTCCTCTTAATTCCTGTTTTAAATATGTAGATGTCACTTAAAGTTTATTTGCATATTCATGAGGAAAGCTATTTCTCTGCTTTCTAATTCTCAACATGGGTAGGTGTGATTCAACCATTGCTCACAGTCTTGGTAAGGGGTTTGGTCAATTTCTAAGGTAAAAAGTATTCAGGAAAAGACACTGTTAGGAACAGGCACCCAATGTAGAGAATGTAGCCAGGCGGGCTTCTGGAGTGAGACAGGAGGCATCAGGCCCTGAAGCTGGCAGAAGTAAGTGTGATAAAATACAAACATGAGATTCCTATTCAGCCCTGAAAACTCCCAGCGATGGGAGCCTGAGAAAGTTACTGATAGAATATGAACCTCAGTTTCTCATCTGTAAAATGGAATCTTGGAATAATGCTATCTTGCAGATTTGTTGATAAGATTAGATAAAGTAATGTTTATAAAGTACCCAATACATTGAAACATACATGATAAACTACAGCGGGAAGGCTGGGGAGGGTTGGGAGGCAGGACGGGGGGGATAAGAGATCAACCGAAGGACTTGTATGTATGCATATAAGCATAACCAATGGACACGAGACACTGGGGGGTAGGGAGGCCGGGGGAATGTCAAGGGCGGAGGGGGGTGGGGGGAGAAGACATATGTAATACTCTTTGTAATACTTTAAGCAATAAAACAAAATAAAAAAAATAAAAAAATAAACATACATGAAACTCAGTACATGCCAGACCGAGTTCTAACTACTCTGCAAATACTCCATTCCTCATAACAGTCCTGTGAGACAGCCCTATTTTTATGATCATTCCCATTTTCCAGAGAAGAAAAATGAGCTACAGAGAGCTCAGCTAACTTGGTTAAGGCCACACAACTAGTTACAGAACTGGGATTCCACCCCCAGCCCCGCACGTAGCCACAGGGTGGTGCGTTCCATGTGACACGTTGCTCTATGAATGTTAACACTCACTGCAACTCACTGCTGTTTGCTGCCCATTGTGTTTTCATGCTTCCCTCTTTTATCTTTTAGTTTTGTGACACGGACATTGCTACTTGACCTATAATGTGACTGCCTTATCCTGCTTTAACATTTGGCTTCTTTTCATGTTATCCTGTTCTTAACTCTTTCCTTGCCCACTCATCCCTCCATTAATTGACACTTACATTTCTCAGTCCTCCAAAGCATTCTACTCTCCTGGGCCAACACATATTTTACCATGCCGCATGGTTCATCTTCACAGTTCCTTTCCTGAATTCAAACTCAATAAATTGCTAAAGCATAAATTGTAGCCCCCATCAAACAGAGACCAATTTGTTTTTTTGTCTAAATGACTTGTTTTCCATAACTACACTCTCGGCTGGCAAATGCACGACCTGGTTTTCTGTACAAATTTCCTTGGCTTGATCTTCAAGCTGGTAACCCCACTCCACCAAACCTCCGGCTGAACTCTGGTCTTCCTAACTCATTCCCTTACCCCAGCGCCCATGTTGGAACACAAAATGGTAGGTTAACGCAGCTGCCAGAATGTAACATCTGATCTGCTTTTAAAAATGGAATGAGAGTCCCTTTCTTTAGAGTTGGCTGGAGGCCCCACCATTCCCTTTTGACTTACTCTCCACCACTGCATTCTGAACATCAGGTTACCCGCCTGGCCTTGCAGTCGCCTGAGTCTGTAATGAGTGCTGCAGCATTTGATTTCCAGATATCCAGAGGTAACCGCGTTTCAGTCATGTTCACCTCCCTTCCCTTGTCCCAGCTTTGCCTTTTACCTTGTTTTGACTCTACCATCAGTCCCAGTCCCAGGTCTAAATAGACTCTGGTTTCCCCCCCAATGCTTGTGTGATTCCTGTCAATGCTGGGACCTCATTTCTCAGTAGCCATCAGACCCTCACTTGGACCTGTGTCTACTGCATCCCTCTGCTCAGTCCTGCGCTAGACCTACACGCAGCTGCATGCCTGCTTCTTCTTTAGGCCTTGCCGCGCACTCAACATTTATTCTCCTGGTACCCATGGGACTGCTTCTCCTTTTCAACCTCATAACCTTTCTGTGACACTTGAGTCATTCTTGAGGAGCTACACAAACAAAGCCTTCAAGAGTCCCCACTAAATCTCTCTCTCTCTCTTTGTAGTTTGGAGTCAGTTAGTGCATTCTTCCTCTTACCAAGCATGAATGGAATTCCTGTTATTTTCAGGGTGCTCTTTAGAGTGCTGTAGTAGAAACACCATTATTTGCTTCTTGTGTCAGTTGACTGCATATGTGCAGAAGCTGGCCAAATGCACCATGCCAAGGCATTTGGCTGAGCCCTGACACATGCAACATATACAAGAAAAGCTGTGAGTCAGTCCAGCACCAGACCCACATCCCCAAATTTCTTGGGGAATATATGCAAATTCCAAAAAGTAACTGGAGTTTGTACACTAATGCTACAGTTTTGACTATTAATCCTGGCAAAGAGTGGTTTATAAGTCTCCTTAATTCTAGTATCTAACTTGACATATGCCACACAATTTCAAAAGAATAATCCCCAATAAATACAGGATGTTCTCAGTTGACTATACATTGTGCTTAGCAAAGACTTTTTACACCAATGCCCAAAAGACAGGTCTTTAATGGGCTTCACTTCCGTTTCAAGCTGCAGACAGTAGGGGTAGATAGAAGTCCACATCTGAACGACAGCTGCAGGTCTTCCTCCGACACCAGAGGCTTTGCTGCAGGAATGGGGCCAGATCGGAGCTGTCTAGATGCTTCGTGGGCCTGCTCCAAACTCGCATATTTATTATCAAGGAGGAAGCCTTGCTTGGTATTAGCTCAGTGATGTTTGCCTTGTAGTGTTTCCCTGCAGAAAAGTGTAAGAAAGTGAATTAAGTTTGGTGGAGAAACGACACCACAATCCACCTTTCTTCAAGGGCAAAGTCCTGACCATATCTTTGCAGATTCTATTTGCTTATTACTCTAGTTTCATAAAATGAGTGATGTATCTGCAAAGATAAATAGTGACAGTCTATCAGGAGCCAATGGTGTTTTGTTGGAAATGGGAGCGTGCTTACTGTTTTGTTTTGTTTTTTGGTTATGAGGAAAGGGATTTGTTTATAAAGGATTACTTGGCCCAGTTCTGTTGGTACAACACACACATCTTTTGAGGTGGTTTTGAGGAAAAAAAACCCAGCCTTTTCAAGTCTGGGAACAGACGGAGCTCCAAACTCAACTGCATTTCACAACAGGGACATGTGTTACTGTCCACCGTCTGTTTTCACTTTATGTGAGACGCTGTTCTCTCTACTCAGCAGAGTTATTGAAAGTCCATGAGTATACAAGCTTTGACGTGGATGCGCTGCACAGTTCTAGAATTTAGGAGAACTCAGGCCTAGCTGTGTTCTGTAACAGTGCGTGGCAATGCTTAATTACCTTCGGGAAGTATAAGCATTTAAATATGTTTTCTGTGACGGGCTCTGTAGAATTTTGGTTGCAAAAATCTTCAAGAAATTAAAGTCAGATGCTTTGGGGGGGGGGGCAAGATAAAATATAATTTATTTAAATACTAATATGTCCCAACCTGCAGCTGGCTAAAGTTCTCACTGAATGAGAACTAGTTGGTTGTATACAAGGGCACTGCAGATACTGTGCCTTTTTCACAACCTTAGCTGGTATTCATGAACTTCTCAGCATTTGGTTGAGCAGTTATTAATGCTGAACCTTCACAGAGCAATCTCAGAGTATAGAATTTTAAAGCACCTTCCATTTAAAGCGAAAAAGCAATCAATCTCTCCTCTTTCCCTCCCTTTTTTGTCTCTTTTCTTCCTGTTTTATTTTCCCCCCCTCAAATGTTATAAACACCAAGGGGGCAAATTTAATAAAAAGCAAGGGTTGCCTTCATCAAAGGGCATAAAATTGTTGTGTCTGTTTTTCACAGGTCTGGTTTACTACGTCAAACCTAAAACTTTCCAATGTTAAATATTTAAATTTTAACTTAAACTTATTTAACTTAATTAAATGACTCATTATATGTTTACTTTGACCAGCTAAGACCCTTACTATATGTGAAACAGTTCAACTTATGTATATACAGTTGACTCACATGCTTTTAGAATGTACCTTTTTATACAAGTGTGTTTCCTCCCTAGTCCTCAAATATTGACTGGTAAAGTCGTAGTGATGTACTTTGTACAGGTTTAGCAACATTATTGTAAGTTATTATTAACAGAAGATAAACGAAAGTATATTGGTCATTGGGTGTATCTGAACCCTTGGGAAAATAGCATTTGAAATAGTTCCATGTTGGCATAAATATTTTGGTTATGTTCAAAGTCTTAGTGAGTTTCTTGCATTTCACATTCCCAAAGTTATAGTTTCAAAATCAAGCTTCCTAAATGTTTGTGTCATTCCATCTCTGCTTTCCTTTGTATTGCCCTGGAAGGGTCTAGATGCCAGCTGTGACCTGAAAAGTTTCATTTTCGTGTTTTTCATGGACTTTGTAGCACTAAGGGTGGGAGGAGGGGATTCTAGGTAGAATCTTAGCCTTTAGCTCCCATGGCTCAATTAATGCAAACTCTTCTCTTAACCTATTTTTAGAACTTAACAAAATGGGAAATAGCTTAATATCCTCTCTCTTTCCTTTGGTCATTTGAAATGCAGAGCTTTTTGTTGTTATTGTGTTTTGTTTTGTTTTTGCTTAATCCTCACCCCAAGGATATTTTTTTCCATTCATTGTTAGAGAAAGTGGGAAGGAGGGAGGGAAGGAGGGGAGAGAAAGAGAGAGAGAAATATCAATGTGGGAGAGACGCATCAACTGTTTGCGTCCCACACTCACTACCAGGACTGGGGATCAAATCTGCAACCCAGGTATGTGCCCTTGACCAGGAATTAAACCCGAGACCTTTCTGTCCTCAAGCTGACATGACACACTAATCACTGAGCCACACCAGACAGGGTAGAAGTGCAGTTTTTAAAGAAACCGTTTGCCTTTTACACTTCAGGCTTCTTCATGCAAGCCTTATTTTTTCTGCAATCCTTATTTTTACAGGACATTTCCCAACACACGTAATCTATAGGAATTGACCTAGTTCTCCCATGGGAAATGCATTGAAGCAAAGTCCCCCTTTTGCAGGAGGATCGGAAATGACCGTCCTTTGGGTACAAAATTAGTTCTTCTTAATCCTTCCCCAAGGTGTACCACTTTGTGCTCCAAATCGTACGGCCTCTAAACCTTGTGGAATTTTATTGTCTTTGAACATGATCTAGCAAATCTCCTCTAATTAATTTAATCCCTATAGACATATGCTTGCTGATCAGTAAAAATCAAGGCCAAAAATATCAGTACTGCTTGGAAAGCTCTGCTTTTGGCAAGAAGCATCTTGCTCTGAGTTGTTTAAAGCTCATGCAGCAAAGATACTTAGAGGGGACTCTCTCCCACCCCACCCCCATTTTATAGGGACAACCAGCAGACACAGTACTCTTTATGTATGCACTCGCTCATCCCTTCTAACTCCCTTCTCCCAACTGCTAATAAAAATTAACATTTTCAGATCTGTAGAAATAGTTTTAGAATAAATCAGAAGACCAAGCATCCTGAGAGGTCACTTAATATAGCCCATTTCCTTACCTTACTTTTTCCCTAAAGGATAGCATGGATGAATGTCTTTTCTTGTTTTATCCAGGACTTCCAGACTTGAAGAAATAATTGTCTTTGTAGATAACAGAGTTTCATGACTAACAACACATTTTGTCAGGCCAGTCTCCCTGATGTGTAGGCTCAGTGCCTTCAACTGTAGCTCAAGATCATTGTCTCTGCTTTGCCTTCCTTATGCCTGAACGTCTAGCAGTAAATCACCCGTTGGCTTTCTCCTCCCTTCACTAAGTTATCCTGATTTCCTTCAACTTTGTCTAGCTTACTTTCTACCTTTTTATATTTCTCTTATTTCTTTTTAAATTATTTCTAAACTCTTTATAATAACAGACTTAGTATTTTAGTAGGATCAACGCAGTTGCTAATCTGAGTGGGTAGATGGATTGTCTAATGGTTCTTGTGTGTGTGTGTGTGTGTATATTTTCTTTTTTTCTTATACTTGGAGTCAAAAAACTACAGAATACTATGATTCCTTAATTCTGTCTCCACATAGTTGCATGTGGATTTAAACATAGCATCTCTTTCCAGCCTATTTTATATGTTGGTAGGTAAATAGAGCACCTTACTGATAAATTTTAACAGTACAGAATTTGAAGTTACTGTGTTGACATGTAATGCTTTTCTCAGGCCAATTATATAGAAAGTTGGGAAACCTTTTCCTTAAAGGGCCAGATAGTAAATATTTTAGGTTTTGTGGGCTATAGGGCCTGTGTTGCAGCTACTCAGTTCTGCTCTTATAGCAAAAAAGCAGTCACAGACAATATATAAACAGATGGGTATGGCTGTGTTCCAATCCAACTTTACTTAAGAACACTGTAAAATCTGAATTCATGCACTTTTCACATCACAAAATATTATTATTCTCTTGACTTTTTCCCCCTACTACTTAAAAACTATATAAAAAAACACACACAACAAAAACAAAGAAAACAAAACAAAAAAATCCTTAGGTAATGGGCATTATAAAAACGGAAAGTTGGCCAAATTTGACTCTCAAGCTATGGTTTGCTGATCCCTGAATTATATGCAAAGGAGCATTTTATTTAAGTCCTGAAAACATTTACTAGGCTCAAGCATATCTCTTCACCTAGAAGTGGTTGTTTTGGTTCTTCTCACCTGAATTTACTGCTAAAATCTTATGAATTACCCATTTCCACTGTTTTCTAATGTCTTTTCTGGCACACCTTTAGTGGCACTAACTACACTCCTTACAGTATATTGCCTGGCAGTTGTTCAAACAGTGCCTACTGAGTGAATGAATGAGTAGATAAATGAATGAATGAATCAGAAGGGAGATGGGGAGAAAGGGAGAAAAAGATTACTTAAGTTGGAGACAATTACATAATAAATAAGGAGGAAAAATAAAAACAAGTAAGCTCTTTGAAATAAGGGATCACCTGTTTCCCCTCATCTCCTGACTTTTACATTTTGAACAAAGAAATTAAATGTTGAAGTGAATATAACTCTGTTGTTTCTCTACTTTTCCTCAGATTTGTGGGCAAGTTTTAATTTTAAGATATTGTATCCATATTAAGGTGCAAACACCTATGCTATTTTTAAAGATGTTATCCAGTATAATGAAGTTATATTCCTATGTGGCTGATTTATTCAGTCAATAATAATCTTGTGGTAAATAAAATGAAGTTATTGGTTCAAATTTACCTGAAACCAACTGCAACCCAGAAAATACTTACTCTTTTTAAATAATACAAATTATAGTTACAGATAGTATTATATTTATTTCAGGGATATCTCTGAAATGTATAAATTATACATTTATATAACTTACGAAGTAACCACCTCAATAATTCTAGTACCCATCTGACACCACACACAGTTACTATAATATTATTGACTATATTCCCTATGCTGTAGCTTACATTTTGTGACTGGATGTGGTACATATATACAATGGAATATTACTCAGCCAGAGAAAAGAATGAGATTTTGCCATTTGCAACAACATGGATGGAGTGTGAGGCTACTATGCTAATAAGTTAGACAGAGCAATGCAGATACCATATGTTTTCACTCAAATGTAAAATCCAGAAAACAAACAAACACAAGACACAAGAACCTTTTGATTCTTTGTGTCTGCAATGAAATCGTACTCCTTGGCAGTTGGTAGATTATATATTCTTTCATCTATCAAACTTGCATTCCACTATATTTATTTTTTGCCAAAAGATGAGTCATATTTGTTTGAAATCTGAGACACTATGTTCAATTTGGTGTATCTGTTCAAATTTCTTCCACCGGATATGAAAACCCTCCCTTGGACATCACAACACTACATTTAAGGCTGGTAAGGATGACATGCAAGTCTATGGTTTTCATCACCACAGATGTTAAGATTCTGAATGTGGACGGAGTCTCATTTGAGAGTCACCAAAGGTGCCTGCTCCCCTCCCCTGCTAAGAAGTGTCGGTTTGAGACTGTCCCCTGGGTGTCGAAGGACTCGGTGGGCAGGGGTTCTGGGCTGCCATCTGAGTGCCGGATGCGAGGGACATTGCTGATGATTTTGGATCTATGACTCGACTCCTCTGAGGACTAGAACACAAGGAGTCACCTATCACTTTAGTTTACAGTCCGCAAGATTGCTGCAACCATGTCCATGCTCAGATTTCAACTTCTTCAAATCACTTTGGGTAGTAAAATGATTGACATATTTTTAAGTTGGCAGCACCAATTACCATTCCTTATATTAATTTTTGTTTTTACTGAGCTCCTGCATGATTTATCTTGTGTCACCACCTTAATAAACATTTTATTAAACAAAAAAATTTCTTGTGTCAAGAGTGAGAGGACTACTCAGAAACAAACTCATAGATCACAGAATATTTTGATGGTTGCCAGTTGGGAGGGGGAATAGGGCAATGAGTGAAAACCGGCAAGAGATTTAGATGCACAAATTACAAATGCTTACTCTTAATAAGAAGATCTAGGGCCTTGGCTGGTGTGGCTCAGTTGGAGTGTCATCCTGGGGTCGATTGCCAGTCAGGGTATATACCCAGGTTGCAGATTAGATCCCTGGTCAGGGCATGTATGGGAGGCAACTGATTAATGTCTCTCTCTCTCTCTTCCTCTCCATTCCTAACTCTCTAAAAATCAGTAAAAAAAAATCAAAATAAAACATATCCTTGGGTGAGGATTAAAAAAAGAGAACAGTTAATTGTTTAAAAAGATCTAGGCAAGTGAATGTAGGCAAATCAAAATAAATCCCTCCCTGGGACTGAAAATGTGCCTTATAGTATATGTCCTTTGTATTATAGATAAATGATATTGTCTTATAAGTAAAGGGCAACATATTTAGAAAAATATGCACAATTTATTCTGTCTAATATGGGATATAAAAAATCCATTCTCATCAATGAAATTTCCCTTTTAATGAATTAAACCTTCTGGGGCACTGCAAATGTTTATTATCATTATTACTATTATTATTATTATTATTATTATTATTATTCTTGCACCTATTTTTCTGTTTGTGTGGAGATTTACTTAAACCTCTGATCATTTTGATATTGGAGAAACAATGTGGTTTGAAAGGCATGACAACATGTTCTTTCTGTGTCTTCACTGCTTTAAGTCTAATCTGAGCAATATGTCAGGAAAGTTTCTTTAAATAAGAAAGAAAGTAGAAAGCCTACCCATTCCGAGATGTCTAGGATGCTTTGCATTCTACAGAATGTGTCCAGCTGGCTCTGACAGGGTTTAGGCTCTTAAAGAGTGAGAGGACAACTCAATCCATATCCATTAGAACAAGCTAATGAACTGCATTTGCACAGGCTTGACTTGGTCCAGTTAAATGAGGAACAAGCTAGCTAACGGATCCATCAGATGAGCTGGCCAAGGCCACTCCTTGCATTCCACACAGAGGGAGATTTCATTGGGAAGAGGCCATGTCTACCATTCTAGTGTTTTCCAAATATGCTCCATGGAACTCACATTCCATAAAATTCAACCAAATAAAGGGTTCTGTAGTGAAAATCGTTTAGGAGACCCTATGAGATACGCTCCACCAATGGAGATTCATAGGGCACATTCACACAGTAAAGGGCTCTGAGCTGCCCTGCAGGAGTAGCTGCTGTGGGAAACACCTTTGCAAATGCTCTGCCATCCTCTCTGCGTTATGAGGCTAAAATTAAGTAGCACTTCGTTAATATAATATGTTACTTCAACCCCAGATTTGGGTTGTGGAAAATTCCTCAGGAAGATACTATCAAAAGTGAAAGAATCCTTTACCTTTAAAAAATATTTCTTCTTTGCTTAGAGGTGAAACACAGTAACTTTTTTTTTCTGACTTTAAGTGATTCTGAGCTTGTGTATTCTAAACTTGAAGGTTGTTTTTTCCCAAGGCTTTTGAGGAATTGGCAGTAGAACGAGAAATAAAACACTACCCCTCCGCATTCTTTGAGAAAGGCCAAAAAGTCTCCATTTAACTGGGTCAGCTCTGAGTTAGGATGCTTAACCCACAGCTTTAGTCAAGCTGTGGTTATGCAACACCCGATGGGACCTCTGATGATGTTAGGGGGTGTGGCAGAAATAATGGAAATAATTCATTTTTGTTCATTTGATTTATAGGATGAATATACTACTCGTGACAAGAAGTGTATTTTGAAAAGATAGGCTGTGGCAACATCCAGAACATTATGGATTGTGGGCTAGGGTTTCTTTTGTTTGTGTGTTTGTTTTTTAATGCATTTTTATTGATTTCAGAGAGGAAGGGAGAGGGAGATAGAAACATCAATGATGAGAGAGAATCATTGATTGGCTGCCTCCTGCATGCCTCTTACTGGGGATCGAGCCAGCAACCTGGGCATGTGCCCTGATCAGAATGGAACCATGACCTCCTGGTTCATAGGTCGGCACTCAACCACTGAGCCACACTAGCCAGGCTAGCACAGGGTTTTCCAACCTTGACACTATGGCTTAACATTGTAGGATACACAATTCTTTGTGTGGGTGCTATCCTTTGTATAGTAGAAAAGTTAGGATCCCTGGCTTCTAGCTACTGAATGCTAGTAGCATTCCCCAACCTTAGTAGTGATAACCACAGATATCTTCAGACATTGTCAAATGTCCTCTAGGAAGCAAAATTGTCCCCAGTTAGGAATCACTGGGCGACAGCTCTGCTATGGGCCCTTTGGTTAGGTTGTCACCTGGCAGCTTTTTCACTCTCACAGGCTTTATGACTTGAGGTTTACTCACTCTCCCAACACTCGATCATTCATCTGGAAATGAACTCCAAAATATGGCTTTTTAGTTATGAGCTTTCCGCTCATATCATTACTACATTCTTTTAAAATAAATTCATATTTGGTAGAGACCGATTTCATTACTATAAAATGCAAATTGTATATAAGGCCTCAGTTTCTCTTATTCCTGGGGCAGAGATTGAGGTAAGAACAATTTAGGTGCCATAACATCTAATAGAGTAACTAAATGTTAAAATAATCTCTTTTAGAATGTTAAATGTATAAGACCAATGGGATGACATATGGAAAAGATTTTGAGAGGTGTCTGAATAATTTGTTTAGATATGCGATTTGTTTAAGTGAGTATTTGCATGAGAAAATACATAAATATGGCTCACTTGTTCATAAAGCTAATTCTTTGTCAGATGAAAGGAAACCAGTCTCTAAGACCACTAAGAGCATGGGCAAATAAGATCTTTTACACACTGAACTTTTCACCCCAGATTCTTGGATCCACATCTTTATTTCTACTGAGAAGGGATTCAGATGATTTTTAAAAATTCAAAAATGGAGACCAGCAGGAACAAGTTATAAAATGAATGCTGTGAATCTGTGAACTTGGAGAAGCACCTGAATTGCTGACAAGGCACTCCTTTCGTGTCATTTTTAAAAGTTAATCAGATTCTTGTTAGAGTAATAACCTAGTAGCGTTTAAATTATCTTTGGTGATATTTTCACATTTCACTCTTTCCCTCCCCTGGTTATTTTCCCCTTTCAATTTTATCTCTCTTTATTTAAAGCAGGACCCTAAGAGAAAGAAAACAGTTCAAAAATAAATACACTGGGTAAGCATTGATCCCCCCCCCCCCCCCCCGCAACATATGTGTGTGCACACAACAAGATAACACAAAAGAAAGAGAAAAGGGTGGGGGAATGAGAGAAAATACTGAGGAGTTACTAAAAATATTTACAATTGGAAACGTGCCTTCAGTTCAATCCTGTGTACCTATTCTATTAAAACAATTTTTTAAATGGCAAGAGACCACTAAGCTTTAAATAAGGGAAGTTGTAAGGAACTCAAGTCCACTGCACTGGACACGCTAGACAAGGGCATAACCCGTGGTGAGGAGTTCTTGGTTCCCTGCAGGCACGATTGGTAGCAGCATGGAGCCCATTTCTTCTACTTGCTGGGGCAGCTGAGCAAAACCAAGCTCAGCTGCTCTATGGGGATGAGCCGTCAGATCTGTGGGCACGTGGCACCCATCATTTGCGAGTGGATTCCTCTTCTCAGTCATCAGGATTGGCCTTGAGGATGATGCAGTGAAAAGTCACAAGTCTGTAGAAGCAGACCCACACTTTGCCATTGTTTTCCCTGAGACCGTGGGCATCTAGCCCCTTTTGTTCACTAGCCCTTGTGCAAGGTGCTGAGGGAAATGCAAAGATAATAAGACATAGTCACTGTTTCTTTAGGAGCTTATAAGCCATCAAGCCCTCGAGGGTAAAAAGTCAAGGGAGAGCCCTATTTTCTTGAAAGCCAAGTTCAGGAGGTAACACTGAGTACATATTCTTTGCATTCAGAGCTTTTGGTCTTGCTAATGTGCAGGCTGAGAACAAAGAATGACTAATGCTTATCTTTAATTCATCTATTTTGTGTCCCTGCTCCTAGTTAGGGAGCAAAATTAGTAAAGCCAGGGTTACTATTTGCAAACCTTTTCTTAGGTCTTAATACATTATTTTGAAATAATCTGAGAAATACATGTTCAACATATTGAAATAATCTGTTGACTATATATTCAATATATTAGAATATCTTTCTCCTCTACTAAACTGCTAACTTATCAAGGGCAGGGTATATATCTTAGTCATCATTGCAACCGTAGTGTCCTAGCATCGTGGGAACTCAATAAATGCTGACCTGAACCAGGCTCAGAAAAGTGATGTGTGATCTTAAGATTGCTGGAATGTGTATCTGTTTGTGATTAGACAAAAGTGGGGTCAGGTAAAATAAGTTTACTATTTATAAAAAGCCACATTCCCCCTGCCCAAGAGATGACTGAGGTGACTCTTATCAGGTTACCTTAGAAGTTAGCACTCCAGAGGTGAAAAGGAACAAATATCCTTTCCTATTCTTTAAACACTTCTTTCTTGCCTGGAGAGAATGTGGTTGGTTGCCTTTTTATGCTTTCATTCTGCCATGCAAGAATATATATATATATATTCATATTCTCCACAGTGTTGCTATTTATTTATTTCCACCTGCTCTTATTTCCAGAAAGATCTGAGTTGAAAACTCCAGTAAGAATTATGTGCTTAATCACCATGCTGACCTGAGTCTTCTGATCCACTTGCCTGGTTTTATCTTAAGAAACTGTGTGCTGCCCAGCCAGCATGGCTCCAGGTTAAGCGTCAGCCTATGGCCTATGAACCTGAAGGTCACCATTCCATTCCCTTTCAGGGCAGATGCTCAGGTTGCAGGCTCTGATCCCCAGTAGGGGGCGTGCAGAAGGCAGCCAATCAATGATTCTCATCATTGATGTTTCTATTCCTCTCTCCCTCTCCCAGCCTCTCTAAAATCAATAAAAATTTTATTTAATTAAAAAAAAAAAAGAAACTGTGTGTTGAGCTGGTTTCCAACTCTAGTTACTAACAACATGTCAGGTAAATAATAAAGAAACAACATATGTATTTCTTGTGTGTCATGGGCGACTTACTCTGAATAAATAACCAAGTGTTCAGAGGAAGCAAGAGGCTGTATGGGATTGTTTCCACCAAGCTTTCCAGCCCATCTGGTACATAACAAACAGATTTAACCCAAGCAGTTCCTTTTGTCACCCTGAATTGTTCTTCCCCACCCACTTTGGGTGGAAGGAATTGAAAGTAAAATATGGTTTCTACCAGTAAGTTCAGAAAATGCTGACAAATGGCTAGTAATTCAAGGAGATGGGACCAAAAATTCTGTTCCTCAGTACTGGTTGCATTGTAATACTCAAACACTTTCTCTTGTGTATGCCTTTTCAGATGAAGCAGACTGTAAAAAATTTCACTTCACTGAATTCTGTATTCATTTACATCTCGAATCTTCAGTTTCACCTTCATTATGTGTGTCTGGATGCATGCGTGTTTACTGAATACATTTAAGTACAATGAAGCCATTTAATGAATACATTTAAGTACAATGTGGCTTGGCTCAAGTACAATTTTGAACTTTGTCTATAACAGTGATGGCGAACCTATGACATGCGTGTCAGAGGTGACACGTGAACTCATTTTTTTTTGGTTGATTTTTCTTTGTTAAATGGCATTTAAATATATAAAATAAATATCAAAAATATAAGTCTTTGTTTTACTATGGTTGCAAATATCAAACAATTTCTATATGTGACATAGCACCAGAGTTAAGTTAGGGTTTTTCAAAATGCTGACACGCCGAGCTCAAAAGGTTCACCATCACTGGTCTATAACATCAATCTTTCAAGCAGGGGTTGGCAAATTTTTTTCTGCAAAGGATCAAACAATAAATATTTTTGGCTGTGTGGGACATACCATCTTTGTTGCAACTACTCAATCATATACTCATTAATACAAAAAAACACACATGTCTGTGTTCCAATAACCCTTTATTTATAAAAACAGGCAACAGGACGAGTGTGGCTCACAGACCTGTAGTTTACTGATCCCTCATCTAACAAAATACAAAGTGGAAAATATGGGAGAAAAGTCCCCTCTCTATACAGCAGCTAGTCATCTTTGTGTAAACACATTTATAAGCAAGGTCAACTTAAAGATACGTTTAAATTCTGTGAATACTAGGTATTCCCCCCTCGAATTCTGTATATGAATCAGTTGCCACGACCAAATAAGAAAATCACGTCTTTGTCACCATGAAGCATTGCTCTCCCCCTTTACATCATTCCCCTTAGCATTCCTTCTCTTTCGCTTAACTGCTTGGTGATGAACCTCACTGGTGATAAGGGCCAGGGATTTGCTGCCAGAATGACTTAGCATCCTCAAGCTCCTGCCTGCAGCTCTTGCAAAAGCTCCCAGGCTCAGCTGGCTCCCTGCTCCTGTGGGTTAGAGTGGGTATCACATTTCTAATGGACTAGCTGACTACTGGGAATGCAGAAAGGTTTTTAAAGTCTCTTAACTTCTAAATGCAGCACGTAAATGGAGTTCTATGAATATTTAATTTGAGTACAAGACCCTCAGTTCTTTGCAATTAGTTTAACTGTTGCTTTCAGGAGAGAGAGAGTGCTTCCTTTGAGCATTTTAGGATTCACTGCGTCCTCTGTGTTACTCCTTCTGGAACTTTCCATGAGCTGTGTCATGACCACTCATATAAAATGTTCAGAACCCATTCCCCTTTGGGTACACCTAGTGCATCTTCTCAGTCTTTATGCAGGAGATGGAGTTTTCAGGTACAATATCTCTTACAACTTCCATTAGCAACCTTCCCAGTGGACTTCTGCAGAACCTAGGACTCAGGTTTGCTAACGGACTGGCAGCCTCTGATGCAAACAAACGTCACCAGCTTTCCTTTCTAATCAAATAAGCAGTTTATTAGAAGTGCAGTCTGTCTTGATATTCCAGATGATCTCCTTTGGTCTTCTGATACAAAAATACTAAAATAGCCCAGCCAGTGTAGCTCAGTGGTTGAGCATTAACCCATGAGCCAGGAGGTCATGGCACATGCCCGAGGTGGCAGGCTCGACCCCCAGTATGGGGCATGCAGGAGGCAGCCGATGAATAAATCTCATCATTGATGTATCTATTTCTCCCCATTCCTTCCTCCCTGAAATAAATAAGAATATGTTTTCAAAAACTAAAATAATGAAATGAGCTGCTACATAGCAGGCTCTCAAAAAAATATGCTTCACTCAATAAATGCAAGGTTCTTTCTCTAATGGTATAATCCTGAGTAAGACTCTTAATCTTTCTGAGTAAGAGTTTCCTCATTTATAACACAAGAAATTTTTATATGGTAATTTTAGGTCCCTTAGGGCTCTTAAATTTGATGCTCCTCTGGGCTCAACACTTTGTTAGGTACTGAAATGCTTACAAATTATTAGAACTCTCTGACTTCTAGGAAGCATAACATTAATTAGGAAGACAATGGGAGCACATAAAATAGTGAGGAAGAATAAAATGCATCATATACTCAAGAATGCCTAGTCTTGTTTTCGGCAGAGACAGGTCATTGTGAATGTGAAAAGAATTGATGGAAAAGAACTTGAAGTGGGCCACTAGTACAGATATCAGACTGCTATAAGGAAGAACGAGGAAATGTCCAGGAGCCATTAAGTGTGGGGGGAGCTATTACAAGAACATAAGAAAACTAGGAAAGAATATGGTGTGTACTAAGAAAAATTGGGATTGGGTCATCCTAAATTTTAACCCTTTATGAACAGTAGAATTGTTAAGCTGAAGTCTGGCTCTTTCCCCCTTTTCGGCCTCTTTCCTCTTTCCTTCTCTCTCTCCTTTTCTCCATTAAAAAAATAAATAAATAAACACAGTGAAGATAGCCTTTTCATTACTTTATTTGCCACATATTTTTACCCACCTCAGGGTAAAATGAACTCAGGCCCTAATTGTTGCTTGCTTTCACTGTTGCATCCAGTGTCTTCACTGGTTTTTCCCTGTCTTCAGTTGGCCCCATGCGCCTTGAGGATTTCCAGAATGCAAGTCTGGCCATGTCACTGCAGCTGCTTTCCAACACTGAGGACACAAGGCGAACACTTTGCATTCGCATCGTCAGCCCTTTAAGCTGGGCCCCAGCCACATACAGCCCTCAGGCCCCATCCTGGCTCCCTCTCACTTGTGAGTCAGTAAAGCCTGCTTTCTCACAGTTTCGCTAAACACGCCTGCTTGCTCCCCACAGTACCCCAGCTCCCAAGTCCTATGTCACCTTTTCCCTCATTTCCTCTCTTCTGCAACCTAGTTAATTATTCCCAATCTGGACCACTCTCTCTACTCATCACACACCGGCATTATTTAATTGCAATAACTGGATGGTGATTTCAAAAGAGGAAATTTTGGGCCTTTCCAGTTTGGAATTCCAAGTCCCCAGCACCAACTGTGGTGCATAGCCATGGACCATAAATGTTGAAGAAATATCCGGTCCTCCGCAGTGAGGTACAAACTTTAAAAGGGAGCTCACATGCTTTCCTTTATACATTTAAGTTTTCACAATTATAGCCCTGGCTTTGCTAATATACCACACTAGTTGGCTTTCTTTCTCATTCGAATCTCATTTTGAGAGAATCCTTTCCTCTTGTCTATCTGCTAATGTCTGTCTAGCTCCATTATTAACCTTGTAATGCGTGTTCTAATGTATTCAACATAGAATGTCTTAACAATTTTCTGTAATTTGTACCATCACCATCTGCTATCTTGTGGTGGTGGGTTCTGGAAAATATTGTGGGCTTCCATTAGTGAGGGAGTCTTTGTGGATTAAAGCAGCACTGTGCTTCTCTTTCATATGTGCTCGCCACAACAACAGGACAACATAAGACCTTCCATGGCAACATCTGCAGAGAAATAAATTCTTTTGTGCGTGGAAGCATCTGTTTCCCATATATCTCTAAATTGTTAGGACATGCATTTCCTAGAATCTTTGTTTAGCACAAATAAATCTGTTTTCCACAGGATAGTTGAAGAGATATGAGTATACACTCTGTATATATATAAATACTCCAAAGGCTTTAAATATGAATAGATACTAAAAACATTTTGAATTTACGATTTGTTCCATGTTTATGACCACTTATTGCACTTTGGTAAGACCTTGATAAATACAATGCATATTTTGCATCTTCATTATTTTTTATTTTAAATCATTTTATTTCACTTAACTTTTTATTGATTTACTTTTAGTTGTAAAAGAAATCCTAATGAAAATGATTTCGTGTTAAATAATAGTAACCGAGGCAATTGTCTATTTTTTCCACAACACTTTTTTATGTGGAAAAAACTCAAAATAGGATATTTCCTTATTTAAAAAATCTGATAGGTCTAGTAATACTTTTAACAGTAGAACTTGCCTTTCCTTTTTCTTTGTGAGCCAATAATATATATATATATATATATATATATCCCAAAGAATATTTCCTATTTAATATATTGGCTTAAAGTTAAAGATGTTTTTTTCTACCTTTCCTTATCTACCTTTTATTTTTATTCAGTAATCCTCTGTAACTACAATTATTTGCCGCCCCCCCCCTCCAAAGTTGTCTTCTTTGTGTATTTTTAATTTTTTTCCTAAAGTTAATTTCTTGCAACCTTCTCTCTTTGGAACATCATAATTTCAAAAGTTTGTTTTTTCTTTACTTTAGTGAGCTTTTTAGAAAATTTACTTTAAACCTCACTAAATTCTACTTTTTTGGTAGATGTGTTTTTCAGAAATTTTCTTTCATTAGTGTCTTCCTTCTGTTATATTTAGTTTTGTTTCCTTGATTTTTGGAAGAGAAGTATCTTTATGTGTTAAATTTCATTTTCTTTCCTTTGTGGCCTCTGAGAATGACTTCATTTTGGTGGCTTTAGAAAGTCACATGTAGTCAATGTGTTACAAGAAACTGTATATTCTATTTTCAGAGCACAAAGCATTTAGATATGTGTAGATGCACATTTGTTAGTCTAGCCTCTTGATTGTTATATTTCCTCTATAGCACTGCTATTTGTTTTTTCTTATTTAATCTGTCAATTTCTTAGAGAGGCAAGATAAAATTTTCTGCTCTAGCTGTGCATTTGTCTACTATTATGCATATTCTTTTTGATTTAAAAATTCTTTTCCACTATATTGTTATGCTTAAGGTGCTTAAGCTCCATAATTTGGGTGGATTATTCCCTGACTCATGCAAAATATTTGTGTTTTTCCCCATTTCATTGGTTTTAGCATTGTATTTCCTATCAGCGCTGGTTCCCTGTTTATCCATTCTTCTATTTTTGTAATTTTAAGCGTCATCCCAACTGCTTTTTTTTTTTTTTTAAATATTTAGTGATTTAACAGGTTTTTTCCACTTTTCATTGTGGTAAAATACATGCAAAATTTGCCACTTTAACCATCTTTAAGTATACAGCTCAGTGGTATAAGCACAAATTCCTCAAGGTCCATAATATTTTAGCATATGTCATAAGTTCCTTCTTTTTTAAGGCTGAATAATACTCTGTTGTATGTATACACCAGATTTCACTTACTCATTCATTCATTCATGGATAGACATTTGGGCTTCTTCCACAGTTAGCTGTTATAAATAAGACTGCTCTGAACATGCACATGCAAATATTTACTTGATACCCTACTTTCAATTATTTTTATTATACACCCAAATGTGGAATGGCTGGATCTGATGATATTCTATTTTGAAGGTTTTGAGGACTGCCATACTGTTTTCCATAGCAACTTCCCATTTTACATTTCCGCTAACAGTACACAAGGGTTTCAGTTCTTCCCATTCTTACTAACACTGGTTAGTTTATTTTTTTCTAAGTATTGCTACTAATGGGTGTAAAGTAGTATCTTCTTCTAATTTTGCTTTGCATTTTATTTTTGTTCTGGAGATTTCTTTGGGTTCTTCAGGGAATGCTGCATTTACTTGCTAGCACCTGCATTAGACAGAGAGGTGAGTCTCATTGCTGACAAGGGTGCACCCCATCAGCTTATTTCCAGACATTAGGAGAGGAGTGGGAGATGGGAAAAGTGTAGGAGACGATAGCCAATCTTTTGGGAAGGGACCTTCCCACATTTCCTGAGTGTTATCAGACACTAGGTTCCACCTTGATTTTTTTGAAGAAAGCACCCACCCTCTTCAAATGAAAAGTTTCCTTTCTTCCTTCCTTCTTTCCTTCCTTCCTTCCTTCCTTCCTTCCTTCCTTCCTTCCTCCCTCCCTCCCTCCCTCCCTCCCTCCCTCCCTCCCTCCCTCCCTCCCTCCCTCCCTTCCTTCCTTCCTTCCTTCCTTCCTCCCTTCCTTCCTCCCTTCCTTCCTCCCTTCCTTCCTTCCTTCCTTCCTTCCATAAATATTCAGTTAGAGTCCCTTCTGTTGCAGACACTGTTTTAGGATGTGGAGAGACCATAATGAACAAAACAGGTAAAACCCATGCCTCCATAGAGCTTACATTCTAATGAAGAGAGACAGATAGTAAAAACTCCAAAAAAAAAAAGAAAAAGAAAAAAGAAAACATATAATATGCCAGGTGAGAATAAATGATTTGGGTAAAATAAAAAGGTATTTGTTCTCTATTTCTTTGTAGCAAACCTAGCAGGTGGAAATAAGACAACTTTATTATCTAACAGCATTCTCTGGTCAGGAGTCTCACATGGCTGAAATCAAGGTGTCTGCCAGGGCTGCTGCCACATCTAAAGTGTGGGGTCCTCTTCCAAAGTCATTCAGATTGTTGGATGAATTTATTCCTTGCATATATAGGACTACAATTCCATTTTTCTTGCTGAATGTCTAACAAGAAGCTGTCCTCAATTCCTAGAAGCCACCCACCGCTTCCTCCCATGTGGTCCTATTCACAGCCTGGCTGTCGTTGCTTCTTTAAGATCAGGGTGAGGGTCTCTCTGCTAGTGGGAAACAGAATTCCTCTACCTCTGGCCTGGAGACCCATTTTAAAGGACTGAAGTGATTAGGTCAGGTCTACCCAGATGGTCTGCCCAGGTAGGGAGGTAAAATCCATCATTTTCACAGTCTTGGGGATTATTGCAAGGCATATGCACCAAGAAGTGGGATCTTGAGCACCATCTTAGAATTCTGCATGCCCCATACAATAAAGGGATACACAGGATGGTTGGGGTGGCTGCTCTGGCAAGTGACATTTAAATACAACTCTAGGATTTCTAAGCGAGGGAGTTTTTTCAGGATGAAGGAATAGCAGGCCCAGGTGTCTGAGGCAAGAGCATGCCGGGTGTGTGTTGGAGAGAGCGGAGAGGCCACTGTGGCTGGGGCAAAGCCATTAAGGGGAAGGGCAGGAGACAGGCTATCCATCGGTGTGGGAGGTTCCGAGCAGATCAGGACTTGAAAGCCATCCTTAGAACTGCGGCGATGACTTCAAACTGCTGTTCTTTGTATGAAAGCACCACTTAAAATTCTAATGTTGAAAAAAAAAGTTTATAACGTTGAGATGCATTTAGAAAATCTTAGGTGAATGCCAAACCAGAGGACTGGATGATGGCTTGGAATGACAGGTTCACAGTTGTTGGTGGATGTAGTGATGAAAGGGGGATGGGGGACAAGGATGTCTACAAGCTTAGTGTTTTAAAGCAATTAACAAAAATTGTCTGTTTTCCTGTGATGAAGATTCTGTAAGGAATGAAAATATCAGGACTCACATACACATGCACGGACTCTTCACATTAGTAATATTTTCAGTTAGATTAAATATGTGCTACTTTTAAATGTAAAGACTGTTTGAATTTCAACTTATACAAACACACTTGTAGGCCTTGCCAAATCTGAATTGTGATTTACTGAATACATTTTTTTTTTAATTTATGGTTTTGATCCTACAAAGTTGTGATTTCCAATGTCACAGGAAATGTGAGATTAGCTTTTTTTATTAGGACACATATGTTTCCTTTTCTGACTACAAAATCCAATCTGTTCTGTCTACTTAGACATCCCGAAGAAGAATAAAATATAGAAATCATCAAAATCAATTTTGCAAATCAAGGCTTCTACCTGAAAGGGTTACTGATGTGTAACCGGCAAGCCATTTTGCAATCTTGGCAGTTTTCTGACTATGGAGATTCAGATCATCCCCATCTGTCTTTCCTACTCACACAGCAACTTTGAAAGTAATGGGCTGAATTTCCAGGCATTTCTCAGACACTTACCTGGATGTCTCGGTGCTGCTCCAGGATCTGACAATTCCTTTCTCTTAGAGTTTCTTTTCTGCCAAATCCCCTCCTTGCCGACAGAGACACCATCTGTTACACGAGCAGTGACTGAGGCATCACTGGAACTCCTCTGTCAGTTTTATTTCAACATCCAAACAATTGCTAGTTTCTTTTAAAGGCAGTTTTCCACTCGAAAGATCCTCATTTAAGCTCCCGTCATCCCTCATGTTAATAGCTGCAACCTGAACACAGCTGTTCTAGAAGCAGCCTATCCTTACTTGCCTTTCATTGGCCATTAGGGTGTTTACAGAGGGTGAATGACCTTCAGGCCAGATGCCTTCCTTATTATGTCAGTGGAATCTATGGATATTGGGCTTGTTAATGCATCAGTGAGGGGTCAAAGAATTAGAAGACAATGGCTCCTCAACCGATTAGCACAGAACATCACCAAAGAAGCCACCGCAGCAGGCTTCTCAGTATCATCACTGTCCACTCACTGATAGCAGCTTGTGTCTCCATTCAGTAAATTCCCAGATGGAAACGGGGTTATACAGGGCTCTTTCCCATACATTTTTCTGTTAGCTCTTCTCTCATTTGTTCCAAGTATTTTTTTTAACCCTTCTGGTTAGTTCTCCTATTTTTGCCACTGAGATTTTTTTTTTTTCACTGAGCAGGAGGCAATGCACAGAACATGATGAAGAGCACATGTTCTGGGGTTGGAGATATTTACTTTTGAAATTTAGTTTCATCATGTGCTAGCTCTAGCCCAGAGTCTCCAGTAATGACCTCCTGGATGATTGTTGTGAAGATGAATTAAATAATGTACACAAAGTGCTGGGCAATGATGAACAGGTTCTCTTTCTCAGTCTTTCTCTCTTATTCACTCTGTATGATGAAGTCTCTCTTCCTGGCTTGCAGATGGCTGCCTTCTTGCTGTGGAGAGAGAGAGAGAGAGAGAGAGAGAGAGAGAGAGAGAGAGAGAGAGAGAGAGAGAGAGAGAGAGAAGAGGGACGAGGGACGAGGGAAGAGAGAAGAGAGAAGAGAGAAGAGAGAAGAGAGAAGAGAGAAGAGAGAAGAGAGAAGAGAGAAGAGAGAAGAGAGAAGAGAGAAGAGAGAAGAGAGAGAATGCTCGAGAATGCTCTCTGGTATCTCTTCTTAAAGGGCACGAATCCCATTATGATGGCCCACCCTCATGACCTCATCTAAACCTAATTCCCTTTGAAAGGCCCCATCTCCAAATAGTATCACATTGGGGGTTAGAGTTTTAAAATATGATTTTGGGAGAGAGAACAATTCAACCTATAGTCCCATACTTGAAAATTGACATTTCTCTTTAGATGAGTACAGGTCATTGTTCTTAGCCTTCCCATGATTGATTGATTGATTTCATCTATCTATTTATCTAGGCTTGGTTCCTCAGAAATAGGTAATTTATAAAATAATTCCAACTATTTGCTTATTTTTGTGCATGGTCAAAAATATGTTTCTCTAACCTACAGTTTTCTAACTTTATGTTTAGACTTATCCATCTTTGTTCCATAGGGTATTTGTAATTGGATATTCTGTAGGCAGATTGAACAAAATACTGATATATTACTTTTTGTACCAAAACACTTTTTTCTGCTTCTTTATCAATCTCATCAATACCACTGTTTTGTAGACCTGCCATCTTGGTGATCTTTTCCTCCTTTGACTTTCAAAATCAATTGTGTTCTGTAATCACATAGAGAAATATAGTAGTTGATTCCAAGCCTTTTCTTTCAATGCATTCTATTTTCACAGCATTCTGCAAATTGTTGAGCAAGTACAGAGATAGATTTTAAAAATTAAGTCTAAAACAGGGTGTGTCAAACCAAATCCTGGCCACTGCCTATTTTTGCAAATAAAATTTTATTGGCACTTAGCCATGCCCATTCCGTTAGGTTGTTTATGGCTACTTTTGCCCTATAATGGCAAAGTTGAATAATTGCTACCAAGACTGTATGGGCCACAAAGACTAAAGTATTTGATATCTGGCCCTTTACAGAAAAAGCTTTGCCAACCCCCTAATCCACATGTGGGAACGTCTGGCCCGTGGGCCTTAAAAGGCCCACAAAATCATTTGGTCTAGTCTTGCCAAGGTATTAGGGGTGAGATAATTAAATATTTAACCAAATATAGCAGGCTAATTTGTAAGTTGATAATATTGTATGGCCTATGAATGATGTTACAAATATCCAATGACCCTTGGCAGTAGAATGGTTCTCTACCCATAATCTAAAAGATGGTTGAGAGTGTGTGTGTGTGTGTGTGTGTGTGTATGAGTGAGTGAGTGATAGGGTAAGACATAAATGCTTGCACAAACACATATTCTTGCACAAACACACTTATGAACTTAGGTATACCTGGCACACATACAAAAAAAAATGTAACAAAAATATGTTACAACATCATGTGATAATGAAGATGAAATAGCGATTAACATCTGCTGAAGGACTACAAGTAGGGTAAGACTTCACAGAATGGCTCCCATTTCAGTAAGACATTTGAAAAGTCAGTGTGGTTTTTCCTAACAAGAGGTTAGTAGAGGCATTTTTAAAAAAATAAACATTTACTGAGTATTCACTGATATATTCAAATACATGGAAAGCTTCCTTGGGGTGAGAATTTGTCAGTTCCCTGTACCTTCTGTAGGACATACCACAGTTCCTTGCATACAGTAAGCTAATAATAAATACCCATTATTTAATTAGCAGATAGAATAATATGTGACAAATGCATGATGACATTTGACAGCCTAAACTGTAACAATGTGGAGAAGACATAATTTCTGGAAGGATTTTATGTCTGTGGGTAGGAAAGTTCTTGGGTGATGACTACCATTTTTTTTACTAAGATTCAATTGTTACTCTAGCCTCAATTCTCTGACACCCAGTTCAGGTTTTCAGTCTGTAATGATTTTTCACGGCAGGTAGAGAGACTACATTGTTTGCTTTAGAATGAAAACTCCCCATGGTCTGTGTCCTTTGAAGTAGGAATTCAATAAGTGGTACTAATATTAGAATAAGCTTGATGCCAAGGGCAAACCACTCCTGGTACTCGGCCACATTTTGCAGCATGGAACAGTCGTTTTATAGAATTTTCCCCTAATAAGTCACTCCTATGTCTTTGGCCGATGGGAATTTAATGTGGGGGATACTGGACCTAATTGGATTAGCTCATCACCTTAAGCTTATACTAATATCTTTGGTGATAGCCTCCAGCTTTCTACCTTTTCAACTCAGTCCATTTGCATGGTTTTAGTTGATGAATTCAAAGTTTCTAGCCCAGAGTTTTCTGCTGAATGCCAAATTCACACTCCTCCACATAGTGGACACATAGATATCTCAGCTTCAATAGGTTCACGATTGAATGTATTGTTTTTGACACCCTCCTACCTCATAATGATGATCATCTTTCTGTGCTCCCTAAAATGAATGGCAGTGCCATCTGTCAGCTGGGAATCACCTGTGATTCTTTACATCTTTCCTGCCACCTCTCCTCCCCATGGGTCCTAATGGGCAGCCCCTTCTAAATATATCTCAAATCTATCTACTTGTACTTATGTTGATTGAGGCTGCCATCACCTCTTGTTTGCACCACTGAATGACTTTCTTAGAATCAAATCCCCACCTTTTGGTCTGACCCTGTCCCATCCATTTTCCAGTGACGTCCAGAGTATCTGCTATTAAATGCAAATCCAATCACTCATCCGCCTGAGTAAACTATGTCACTTGGTTACCCTTGCTTTGTCTTTGGGTAAAAATTTAAAAAAGATATTTTTTTTATTGATTTCAGAGAGAAAGGGAGAGGGAGAGAGAGATAGATACATCAATGATGCGAGAGATTCACTGATTGGCTGCTTCCTGCACGCCCCACACACTTTCCGGGATCCGGCCCGCAACCCGGGCATGTGCCCTGACCAGGAATCTAACTGTGACCTCCTGGTTCATAGGTTGATGTTCAACCACTGAGCCATGCTAGCTGGGCTTTGTGTAAAAATTTAAATTCATGTGCCTTCTCTGCCTCTCCAGGTTTATCTCCTTCCCCTACCACTCCCCTCCTAGCCCCCGTCCCCCAGTTCCTTGAGGCTTTTCCCATGAAGAATAGCCCTTCTAGCACTGCTCTCTCCCTTAACCCTTGACACAATGAATTTCCCACAAGAACTGTGCTCCCTAAACCTTTGTGTAATCAGGGCGGTTCTTTCAGTCTGTCCATCCTCTCTTCATCTGGAGCAGTCTTCTCTATATTTCAGCTACAATTTTAAATATCACTTCTTCCAGTTTACACCCAGCAGTATACACACCTGGCTTTGCATCTTACCTTCCCTGCAGCCAGGTTATGGAGCGGGGCGGGGGTGAGGAGAGGCACTGTTCTATATTCTCATTTGCTAAGTACTTCCCTATTAAAACAATTATGTCACTATTTATGGGCATATTAAAATGCCTGTCTCCCTAGCTAATTATTAATCTCTATTAATTTTTCCTCATGGTTGTAGTCTCAGCTTCTATACAAGACCTGGCCCATTGTCGGCCCTCATTAAGTAAGTGTAATGAATGAATGGATAGATGAATCATTTGGAACATCTACTGTGTGTTAGATATGGTTCCAGTTGCAGAGGGAAGAAGACTATTAACTCCTGCCCTAGCATCACTCACGGTCTAGCATTGAAATTCCTCTTAAACCAGATAAACTAGCTTACCTCTTGATGTGAAGCTATTAAATGACTTGTAAGAATCATTTACCATTTTTCTTATTGTCATTTTTATAGGCTAATTTCATTTGAGGGAATCAGCCTATTCCAGTCTCAGCCACTCTGGGACTGTGGGAGTGTCCTCCAGGGACGCTCTATGTGACTTTGACTTCCAACACACTCCAGCAGGAGCAGTCGTGTGCTTGGGTTCATTGAATGTGCACCGAGCCAGGAATTAGCTGTAAGGTGACTTTTGGTGTGGAAAAGAAAAATAAGTGTTAGAATCAATTACTCAAATATAAAGAAATTAGCCTCTGCTAGGTTGATTTCTTCTTTCCATTTTGGGGGAAAGGGGGAAAGGAGAAAAGGAAGCTAGGGAGAAAGTGAAGGTGGGAGGAAAAGAGGGTAAAGGAAAGGGAAAAGGAAAAGAAGGAAGGAAAGAAAGAAGGGTTTCATAAATTCTAGTCCCAAAGTTTAGTGTTCATGTTGTTTTTTTAAAAGTAGCATTTTATTTCAATAATAATTATTTGTACCCCTTAATGAGTATGAGAAACTCTATTAAATGCTTTCTTAACTTATTTTATCCTAATGACAGTCTTATGTGATAGGTTCTATTATTAGTCCAACTTTACAGAAAAGGAAACTGAGACACAGGACAGTTGAGTAGGAAAACACATTTGTCCTGGGTGCCTCTCCTCTGCTACTCACACAAAACACTTCACTTCTGACCCCTTTGGTCACCTGTGTGGAGGTTTTTCCCCACACCCAGCAGTTCTGTGACACCAGCTTGGTGTCCTACAGTGTGACTCAATTCTGACACTGTCTACCTGGAGACAGCGTCAGATGCCACAGGTTAAGGGCTCAGTCTTACAAGACTGCCTCTTCTCCCCCACCTCACTCCCCCCCCCCACACACACACACGTCAGATGCCAATGTCAAGTCCAGGCTGTCACTTGAGTTTCTGACAGAATGGCTTTACATTAGAGGTCCCACCGCCCCCTCCTTAGGTTCCATTAATTTTTCCAGAGAAGTTCACAGAGCTCAGGAAAATAGTTCACTTTCTAGATTACTGATTTATTGTAAAAGTATGTGATAAAGGGCAGATAAACACCCATATGGAAGAGATGTGTAGAGCAAGGTCTGTGGGAAGGGGTGCAGAGTCTTCCATGCCCTCTCTAGGTTCTTGTACATGTTCACCAGCCTGGAAGCTCCCCCATCCAAACTCTTTCCCTTGGGGATTTTAATGAAGACTTTATCACATAGGCATGATCAATTATTAACTCCATTTCCAGCCCCTCTCACCTCTGCAGAGAATGGGGAGTGGGGCTGAAAATTCCAAACTTCTAATCATAGTTGGTCTTTGTGGGGACCAGTCCCATCCAGGAGGCCACCAAGAGTCACCTCATTAGAACAAAAGATACTCCTATCACCCAGGAAATTCCAAAGGATATAGGAACTCTGGGCTAGGGACAGAGACCAATATATATATTTTTCTGTTATTTCACAGCTCACCCCCTGGTCTTTGGCCATAGTTCCTTTACAGCAAAATAATATACAACTCACAAGATAGTGGCACATGGTTAGAATCCCATCCAGCCCTTCATTATTAGCCCTGTCCATCATCAGATCATGTAGAAATGACTCCCCTGGGCAAGGCCACTCAGGTTTACAGGCATTCATTTGATCTTATCAGGTTCCAAGAAGGAAGAGTGGTCTTCACAAACATATGTCTTCACCCTTTGAGGCATTTGTTGTAATTGAACTAAGAGACAATGTCATGTCTTGCTCTGAGCCTCTTTTGTTTTATTATGTAATACTAGAGGACTGGTGCATGAAATTTGTGCACATGCAGGGACCCTAGGCCTGGCCGGCGATCAGGGCTGATCTGTGGTGCCACTGGTGGGGCAATCGGGGGGCCATCCCACTGGCACCTGCCTTAGCTGGCCTGGGGCCTGTGGGCTGGGGGCAGCTCCTGCGTTGAGCGTCTTCCGCCTGGTGGTCAGTGCGCATCATAGTAACTGGTCATTCCATGGATTGTTCTGCTGTTTGGCCGATTTGCAAATTAGGCTTTTATTATATAGGATTGGATTTTCCTCTTTAAATAACCATGTATTCATCCTTTTACCTTCAGCTACTATTCCTTTCACTCTCCATTTATACCAGAACTCTTCCACCTTTGAACAGGACATTGGGTTCAGCCACTTTGCTAGTCCAGGTTGCAGGTAGCGTTTCTAATCTGGCAACGGATCTAGAAATAGTCTATGCATCCTAGGACTGGGTAAGGTTACACAGGCCCAGAACTAGTGGGTGAATTTTTGCCACCAGGCAATATAGATGCATTCCTGTTTGCCCCAATTATACCAGATGGAGCTAAGGTGTATCCTACTCCATCAGACTCTTAGGAATTCTGAAATAAGGGTTTAAAAACATAGTACCAGTTTCTTGCTCGGGAATCATCCGGGTTTCCATCAGGGGTGGTTGTAGCCCTGGTCCTGTGAATATTGACAAATAGGAGACAAATAAAAGTTGAGGTGATGTGGAAAAGAAAGAAATGAGCATAGTCGTTATATGAGCATTCTCTCCTCTGGGAAAGAGTTGCATAGTCATACCAGTGTCCTACGGGTATGGAACTTTACCAAAGATGTAGAGCTGGGGGAGAGCAGAGCCCTGGGCTTTGAATTACCTGACCCTTTTCCCAGGTAAGTATATAGTAAAAGCACTGAGAGAATATGAAATTTCCTCTCCGTTCACATTCACGCCAGAAACCCTCTTGCCAATCTCCAAAGTATTATGGGTCATTATAATAGTTGGTACCTCACAGTGGACACAACTTCTTTTTACTCTTTCCTAATAGAGGTTAACTAGACACCAAGTGGCAGTTCCCAGTGTCTGGGAGAGAGCATCTGACCAGTCAGGATGGGCCCGGGGACTACCTGGTCCAATCCAATACTAGTGTGTGGGGGAGTCACCTGGTATTGCCTGGCTGATCAAGGGCTGGCTTCAGTAGGAGCTGGGAGAGCATCAGGTGGCTGGCAAGAGCCCTAATCAGTGGTCGGCAAACTGCGGCTCACGAGCCACATGTGGCTCTTTGGTCCCTTGAGAGTGGCTCTTCCACAAAATACTGACTTCTGCGCATGGGCCACGAAGTTTCAATTGCACTGTACATGCGTGCCCGCACGTGGTATTTTGTGGAAGAGCCACACTCAAGGGGCCAAAGAACCTCATGTGGCTCGCGAGCCGCAGTTTATCAACCACTGCCCTAAACCATGTCCACAGAGCATACAGAATGTTTCACAACATTCCCCTTTTTGAAATTTTGAAGCTAGACAGTAACAGTAGATGTAAATGCCAAAAAGCACCATGGTTTATGATTATTTTATAAGAGGGCCTCTGATAGAAAGGCTCACACAGATGCTTTATATTTATAAGTCATGAGAAAAGCAATACTGAAAAAATAAGACATTCCAATGTCAGGAGAGTAACAATAACCATATCGAAAAAGCCTCCTTTTCCTCGGAGAAGCGTATGCTGAGAATCAAGCGAGAGACGCATCTCTGAGGAATGTTATAGATGACAGGTCACTCAGAAAAGACTTGTTTCTATTCCTCTGGGCGATGGGTGTAAAGACGTAGACATTTTTCCCTATTTCCTCGTGCAGACTCCTTCTTTTCCAGTGTCATGATTTAGATCCGATTAAAAGGATTTATTTGAAAGAAGCTTCTTATACCATAGGGCCAGTCTCTCTCTCTCCCTCCTCCCTCTCAGGCCTTTGTGAAGGAACAAAGTCACCACTTGTCCTGCAAGGGTGCAAAGGGAGGTTTGGTGTGGGTTTTACTGTCCATTCAGGCTCTGTTTGCAACTGGTCCTAAGTGAACTCTTTAGAAACCACACAGCGAGAATCCTTGGCTTGGGGCACAGGGTGGGGAGGGAATGCTGCAAAACCTATTGAAACTCTGAGAGCTATTGGGTAGAAACTGTTCTTTTTAGACTTCCTCGTGGGCAGTAAGGGGAAATAAACACACACAGGAAGTCATTTAGCCTCTCTGTGAACTTCATGTTGACATGTGCTTACAAAAAAGTTCATCGTGGGGACTTAAGAAATGCATGTGTGTGTGTGTGTGTGTGCACTTAGCTATGCATGTACATATATGTGTGTATCTATGCACATGTATATGTGTATGTAAACATTTTCTAATTCTCCCCTATCACAATATTTGTGATGTGATGCTAAAAATAAAAATGATGAGGGCAAAAGGGAATAACAAAGACATACAGATGTGGGCACCTTTACAACACTATATTTTTAGGAGTAGAAGCTAAATTTGTTATATTTCTGATAAACTATTTAATGATCTGTTGATTGGTCTTTCTTATGGGTACTTTTTAGGGTGTTGCACTAACTAATTGACCCAGAATTGCATCGTTTATGTGTAATGTTTGGTTCACACTTTTCATCTTTACTTATATGGTTCTTACTTTAGAACAACTGTAAAATCTTCAATCATGGGTCACTCAATCTCTGATATCAACTGGAAATGCTGATTTAAGAGCCTCAGGAGAAGAATAGTAAATACAGTTTACTGGTGAACATGAAGGCACATGGACAAAGAGAAACCATTTGGTTGTTAGGAAGAGAAATCCATTCAAATGAGCAGAGGAAACGGGGAAATCCCTGGAATGGTTCACAGGATTCCTGTGAAATACGTGACAGGTCTGTGGGAACCAAAAAGCCCTCAGTTTCTCTCTCCACCTGTACCACATGCTCTCTCAACTCTGTTTTTCCCTGCATGCCTGCTCCTTTCGCTCTGCATAGTCAGTGGTCATTTAATTGCGATTTATACTCCACATCACCTAGGCAGGAAGGAAGGATTTAGTATTTGGATGCAGGAATATCGTATGGAACTCAGGGTCAGGAAGTGCAGCCAGCTGTTGCAAGAGACTGAAGCCAAAGACTATAAAAGTCATCCAGAACTGAAATGTTCCTTCTCTTTCCTTCAAGCACGAATGTCTCTTGTCCCTGTAACTGTCTATACTTCCTTTTTCTTGCCTAACCCCTCACTCTCAACTTTACTTCCCTGACCTCTTCCCAGATGAGCTTTGTTTCTACATTCATGCAACTAAACCTCAGTTCTTCCTTTACCCCACTTCTTAGCTCAAATGTCCAATGGAGATTTATGAGTCATCGAATGCCATATTTCCAGGGAAGTCTCTGATTGGCCCATGTTGGGTCAGGTGACTACCTGGTGACTCAGCGTGGGAGGTCTCCTGGAATAACCAGATCTATATAGGCATATGCTGTGTTCAGCAGGAGCTGTGGGAAGATTAGCTGGGCTGTTAAAACACATTTACCATACATTTATTACAGGAGTCTCTGCTCTGTTAGTACATGTTGCATATTCCATATATTTTAATAGTGTTTATTATATTGGATATAAAGTCTCCTTAAGACTAACTTCAGCAGTATTTGTAGGTTACCATTGGAATATACTTAAACTATTATCAGTATAAATGTATTGATTGTATTTCTAGAATCATCTTGTAATTTCTTCCTGCTGAGGAGGATTCATTGGGCAGTTTTTAAAGGAAACAAATGTGGGCAATGTGTTTTGGCTATGGTGTCATCACTAATAATTGAACCTGAGTTAACTTTAGTGCATTATCATGTGATAACAATATTGCCAACAATAAGATGGTATTGTTCCCTAATGATGGCTGGTGCTCATGCCTGCACCTCATAACAATTTTGTGCTCTTTTGGATTATTGACTTTATATTTACTAGGGGCCCGGTGCAAGAATTCGTGCACAGGTGGGGTCCCTAGGCCTGGCTGGCGATCCGGGCTGATTGGGGCCAGGCTGATTGGGGCTGGGCCAATTGGGGCCTGCCATCTGGGGGGAAGAGTTGGGGCAGGGACCGCGGGAGGTTGGCTGACATTCCCAGGGAGGGAGCCGGCCCTCAGCTCCCCTGGGAAAGGGGCCGCATCTGCAGCCACCCACTCCTGGTTCCCTATCCCAGCCCAGAGCCTGAAGGCCTCAGTGGGGTTGGGAAAGGAGGCAATGATCGCCGGGCCAGGTATAGAAGGAAAGGATGCTGGCCGTGGGCGCCCCGCCACCACGTGTTTCCCTGCCTCCCCCCATCCTCCTTCCCTCACTTGCTGCACCACCGAGTGTCTGTCCCCTGGTGGTCAATGCACATCATAGCGATTGGTAGACTGGTCGTTCCGGTCATTCAGTCATAAAGGTCACTTAGGCTTTTATAGATATTAATATATCCCTATAATGGTCTCTTTCTTAATCTCTCTTTCCAGAGTGGAGTATGTGGTTCATCCCTAAGCCTTATTCTTTGGAGACGTTGTTAATCATATAATCAACCTTTGTTCTACATATGGTGAATGTGTAATTCTTAGCTCTGTGTCTTTACTAGCTGTGTATCCTTAGGCAAGATTCCTAAACTCTATGTGTCCCTGCTTCTTCAGTAAAATATGTATAACAACACCTATGCCATTGGCTTGTGTTGGGGATTCAGAGAGACAATGCAGGAAAGACACATAGCAGCAAGCTTTCTATGAACATTGCTATTGTGATTACGATCCTTATATTTATTCTCAGAGAGGTGGAGAGGTGGTTGTCGTAGCTGCCTCCAGCTACCACATCACATTCCCCCAACACCATCCCTGGCTCAGCTGATTTCAACTGCAACTACCATGGACAGTTCTTGTTCACCAAGCACTTACAGTATCCTACCTGAGCTTACCTGTATGTCTTCCCACTTTCTTCCCCAGGGCCGCCTCTGATGCCAAGAGAGTTCACTCTCCCATGTCCACACATAGCTTGGAAGTGCTACCTGTGATCATTTCCTAGACTCCAACCCTTACTCAGTGGGGGACAGAAGCCAGTCCACAAATACTCCAGCCTCCCATCATTCAGTGCACAATTTTGGGTGACATTTTGAAAACTTCTCAGAAACCCCAGCAGGGTCCACTGCTTTTTACCTTATTCCACAGATACCAATAACACATTAATATTGATTTTTCCTCCTTTTCTGATCCACTTTGACTGTTCCTCCCCTCCTGATTTTTGTAATTATTCCTGCCCATTCCTCCTCCTTAACACTCAAACCAGCCTTTTTCTTAACATCTGTTCATTCTTCCTTCACTTCCTTACTGATAAAATGCAGATAATAATAGTCACTGACTTGTAAAATGGTTATGAGCAATACACAAGCCATCCCAGTGCAAATATAAAACACTTAGGACCATCAGTGTCTGGTAAGTAGTAAGTTGCATGTAAGTGTTATTTCTTCATATCCCCTGTAGACTTATTCAATTGTATCTAGAAATCTTAGCATTAGTTATGCCCTTCTTCATCATGGCATCTATCCCCCTTAGTGCAGCTTTGTTCGGCCCCTCCCTTTAGCTTCCTTTTGTTTGCTAGTGCTGACAAAGTAGAGAGAGTAGCAAGTGTTCCATAGAGCTTTGTCATTTCTGGAAGCATGTGACAGGGTCCTTGTTGTGTGCTGTGCTCCATTTTTTTCTTGCTCCAACAGTCCTGCCCCCAGATCTGTTGGCAGACACCAGATGCTGCTTCCAGCTCTTGCTTATTCAGAGGCTCTTTGTCCAGACTCTTTGCTCTTCTCTCTGGCTGCCTGCCGTTTGGCCCTTAGATGCTCCCTGGCATTGCTCTCAGAGGGCATGCCAAGGCGGGAAAAGATGGCGGAACTCAGATTAGCCAATTATGGGATCTAAAACATTAGGATTTTTGGTTCCTTGGGCTTTAGTTTCTAAGCCATCTCTATTGTGAGATGAAAAATTCAGAATCAGCCTTGTGCAGTTGCAATATATTTTTCTTTGACTGAGATATAATTAAGACATAGTAAAATGCACAGATCTCACGCAGTTTGATGAGTTTTGGCAACTGTATGCATTCATGTAATGACCACCCAAAATAAGATGATTTCCATCACCCTAGAAAATTACTTTATTTCCTTTATAATCAATTCCCCTCAACTCCCCCAGAAAACACATTTTGATTTCTATTACTATAAGTGTTTTCCTCATCTTGAACTTCCTATAAATGAAATCACCCATATCTATTCTTCTCTTCCTGATCTCCTATTTAGCACAATCTTGAGATATATTCATGTAATTGTATGTATTAGAAGTTTGTTGTATTTTATTGCTGAGTAGTATTCCATTGCATGAATGTGCTCTAATATTTTTAAATACATTATCTTGTTGATAGAGATTTGAGTAAGTTATGATTTGGGACTAATATTAATAAGGCTACTGAGCATATTCTTAAAATGTATTTTTGAGTAAATATATTTTCTTTCAAGTAAATAACTGCAGGTGGAATTGCTGTGTCATAGGTGGAAGTATATTGAATTTTATAAGAATTGGTAGCAAGGGCCATACCATTTTACCCTGCCAAGGACTGTGAATGAGAGTTGAGGTCCTCAGGAACCTCCTCAACATTTAGTATTGTCAGTCTTTTCAGTTTTAGTCATTCCAGTGGGCATGAACTGGTACCTTATTGTAGCTCTGCTTTATATTTCCTTGATGACTAATGATTTTGAGCATCTTTTCACTGTGCTTATCAACTATCCCAATATCTCCTTTTGCCTTTTCAAGTTCTTAATGGTAGTAAAGTGAAGCCAATGTGACCTCCTGCTCTCAATTATGCAAAAGGAAAATGCAAATATCTAAGGTTCTATGGCAGGTACAAAGAAGTTCAGGGAGTCGTCCACTTAGTAGCACCTGCTATCAATGCTTTGCCCATACCTCTTGGTACTTACTTGCCTAGAGCGTATCAACAATCTCCTGGGACTGTCTATGTGAGAGCTTTCTTTTGGCCTGTGGTGGAGTAGGTCATAAATGCCTGGGAATTAATGCTCCCAGGAACAACTCTCAGCCAATGATGCATGGGAATCAGAGGTTAAATACCTTATTTTCTTTCACTTTGAGTAGAATAACTCCTAAGCATGTTCTACACTGACTCCAAGTTCCCCAAAGGAATTGAGCCTTAGCGCTTCAAGTTATAATTTATTCAGTGAAGCAAACTTATTGACTGATTCTGTCTCTGTCACATTTCCTATTCTCCAACTGATTTTCTCTAGGATCACTTCCAAAATGAACCACTTGTCCTCATGTTCTTGCATTGTGATCTCTTCTGGAAAACACAGCTGAGATGCCTGTCCCCAAAGAAGTGTGGTGGGACATAATAATTGTTGTGCGAGACTAATTAAGACATTGATGAGTTATGCTGATGAAGTTATGGCATTGATTTCCGCGGTAGCCACACAGATGATGAAAGGGCCAGATGAAAATGGCAGAAAATCAGTAATGTCCATGCCTAGTAGAAGCTAAAGTCCCTATGGGCTGGAGGCTGAGCGTTGGAATAGGTTTTCTCCAAAAGCTAGGGATGTTGAAGTGGGAACTGAGAGGAGGGGAGAACATTTTAGGAAGTAGATGGGTTGTGACAGTGGCATGGACATGCACAAGATATTTGGAGTAACAATCTCTCTGGAGCTTGAGATTATATGGGAAGGAACCAAAAATAAGCCTTGCAATGTATGTTGGGATCACATTAAAAAGATTCAAATGAAAGACTAGACAGTTTGGACTTTTCCTCATAGGTAGTGGGGAGACACTGAACATTCTTCAGGGAGTAACACAATAAAATCAGTTTTCTGGAAAAACTGATTTTAAGGTAGTGTAGTTGTGGAGAATCAATCAAAGCTTAAGATAGAAAGTAGGTTTTTTAAAATGTATTTTTTACTGATATTTAGAGAGAGAGGAAGGGAGAGGCTAAAGGGAAGCATCGATGAGAGAGAAACATCATCATTCGGCTGCCTCCTGGAAACTCCCAACTGGGGACTGAGCCCCCAGACTGGGCATGTGCCCTGACCAGGAATGGAACTGGTGACCTCTTGGTTCCTAGGTTGATGCTCAACTGCTGAGCCACGTTGGCCAGGCAGGTAGAAAGTAGTTTTAATGACTGATACAAATGATAAAATCCTAAAAATGGATAGTGGTAATGAGAATGGAAAAGATAGCATCAATTCAAGAACTATTGAAAAGATTCAATAGAATTCGGTGACACTGATAATGGAAAGTTGACCAGATAAATGAGTCCAAGTCATTCTAAAGCTTCTAGGCACTTGTTTTCAAAATATTGTCAGAAATACCATAAATAAAGAAATTAAGGTGGAATGAAATTTTAGAGTGAAGCAATTAATGCATTTAATTTTATACACAGAATTTAAACTTTGGTTCCCTTTTTGACGATTGGCAGTTATACATCCATATCCAGCAGATATTTTAAGATTTGGGACTGGTATTTAGGAGAGAGTTTGTTAAAGTACATCCGAGAGCCATCTCCTTCGAGGTAATACTTAAAGCTTTGGTCCTGAATAAGATCACAAAAGAAGAAAGTGAAAAGAATGAAGAACACAGAACTGAGGATTAAGCCCTGGCAAAAGACCCCATGTAGGGAGGACAAAAAGAAAGATAAGTAAGTAGGTGGGAGAAGAATGCCCAGTCAGAAGGGTCATGGGGTAAAAAGGGAAAGATGATAGAATATTGGGGGATAAACACTGTTAATGCCTTCAAAGGTCAGGGAGGATGATGACTGTCATTAGACTCTCAGCCTGGTGGCAGAGCTGAAATTTACCTAGATAGGGAAGAAAGCAACACAACACAATCACATGCTAAAGTGTTTAAGCTGCACTGTGAGAGCAGAAAGGCAAGGGTCAGCATAAGCTAGAGGCAACAGGAATGAGATCGAGTAAGAGATGGAACTTGAGCATGAGCTTTGTGGACAAAAAAGGGAGAAAAAAGAATTTGCATGAAGAAGACCACCATGAATAAAATCATTGAGGAGAGACTGAAGCTATTTGGGAACATAAACTAAGAGATGAGGGTATTTACCAACTTCTTTTTGCATGTACTGCCTGCTTTCCCAGGAAATGTAAGGTCCCTGGGCCAATTTAAAAATAAAAATCTAACCATGTCTAGTTTTGAAGGAGCTACCTATAGAATCAACTGAGCAAGTGAGAGTGATAAGTGACCACAGATGCAGAGCAGAAACCAAGACACTTTGGGGGCCAAAAGTAGTTTTGTGGGTGGACTTATTTAGTCTTTGAAGTGACTGTGTATGTGGTACAAATAATTGGGTGTTTTTTTCAAAACAAATACTAAGCTTCCATACTTAGAACCAAGCACAGATATCTTAGTGTTATAAAAGTCCACTATAGCTTCTCTGGCACGGGTTTGTCTTAGGCAGGCCTGCAGTAGTATGTACCTTTGTTTTGCTGTACCTGTACATCCCATTGAACTATTGAACACTTGGAGGGCACACTCAATTTGTGAGATGATGGGGATGAGAGTAGCGACAGATACCAAATAAATGTGTTTACCTTAACAAAGCTGTATTCTCCGTTTTTTGGGTTAAATCTTTTAAGTAGTTTAAGAGTAAATTACTGATTTAAATTTTCTTTCCCCTTTCTAAATATTTTGAGGATATTATGAGAGAAATTGCCCTGCCCGGTGCCTTTGAATTACTGAGCCCTTACTTCTTTTGGTTACCCCAAGATACCCAAATCTGTCTTCATAAAAGTTGTTTCTCAAAGTGTCTAATGGTATCAGAATCTAGCCCAATGGGGAATACAATCTCGGATAAAAGTTTCTTCCCCACTGGGTTTCCTGAATATAATGGCAATGAGATTAGCACATTTCCCCAGTGATTGAGTTGGCATGTGTCCATACATTTATAAATAGAATTTATTGTGAAAGTTACTGTGCTACATGGGTAAGTAGCTATTGCAATTTGATGATAGAAAGTGTTCTCTGAAAAGAAACTATTATATGCCTTATGTGCCATGACATCTGAGGGGGAAAAAAATGGACAGAAGATACAAGTGAGTTTTGTTTTGAGTTCATTCCACTCTATATACAATAATGAACAAGAAAATATATTTAACATTTGGAAAACTGATTTATATTTCCCTATTCCTCTCTTTTTAATTACATGGTAGGGTCAGTTAGGGGTAAATGACAATTTCAGATCCTTCATCATTTTGCTGTCTTCTGGTAGTGAAAGGGCGACATGTTGGAGTATGTCCAGATTTCTGCTGCTCTCTCTCTCCGAGGACAGCAATAGACTCATGGAACTTGAAGACCATTTAGTGTCAGCAACCAACCTGTGCCTCAATCCAACCATCATAACCTGATCTTTGTTTACTGCATTCTGATGAGGCAGATGGTGAACTTCTAAGGTGAACACTGTGGTGAAAGGAAATTCATGTAACTTAAAATATCACTGCCACCCAGCCGGCATGGCTCCATCGTTGAGCATTGACCTATGAACCAGAAGGTCACGTTTTGATTCCCAGTCAGGGCATATGCCTGGGTTGTGGGCTTAGTCCTCAGTGGGGGACGTGCAGGAGGCAGCCTATCAATGATTCTCTCTCATCATTGATGTTTCTATCTCCCTCTCCCTTTCTCTCTTAGATCAATAAAAATATATTTTTAAAAGCTATGTCACTGTTGCTATCACCACTAAAACATACCTCATTTCTGAAGGATGAAGCTGCATGTTACAACCAGAAAAATACTCTTTTCAATAAGATCAATTGTGCTTTGTGATCCAGTCCAAATTCTAATAGTGAGAAAACACTTTTATCCTAGTCTGAACAACATGTCATGTCTCCTCTTAAGAGATCAGCCATTTCCTTTAACCAGCTGAGTTCTATGCCATGATCATACAAGAGAATGTGTGCTGCTGCTCTGTGTGTGTGTGTGTGTGTGTCTGACTTGGGTTCTATGCAGAGCTGTCTTTACATTGCATTTCTTTTTTCTTGATAGTCCAGCTCCACAGTGAGAGCCTATCAAACGAGTAAGTCAAGACTGACCATGAGCCCTGGCTTCAGCTCCCAGTGGAACAGCAGCCAACCATCCTGGAGTACATACTCCTTTCCAAGAGCGAGCTTGCACTACCAGTCCCATGCCAGCTACACCTACTGTACTGGACACCCTGCTGTAAGTACCCTGTTTTCAGTATTTAGAAAAGTGGATGCTTTATTTAGGTACATTTTGAATCCAGAATTGGTATCTCTCTATTAATTGGGCAACTTTTCCAAGGCAACATTAGGCTGCTCTTGAGTAACAGAGGTAAGCAATGGAGAGTGTCTTATGTGTTTACATGACGTATGTTTGGGTGATCTGTGCTAAAAATTGATGTTTCATTTAAAGTTATCTTGAGGTGAAATACATGGACAGAATTTTCAGAATGATGGTGTGGAGGCTGAAAGTATGTATGTCTCTGGTTTTATTTTCTGTTGTCCTCTGGGCTGTTTCATAAGAATTTAGTTGTTGCTTTTTCACTGAGAATGGATGCCTTTCAAAATAGAATAAAGTAGTCCATGGAACCGGTATGTCCCCAAATTCATCAATGACTTTGTTGCTGTAGTTAAACATGTACTAACATATATACAAGTAGATTCATCAGTGGAGTAATCTCCAGTTCCTGCCACCCAGAACTCTGGGGTTGTTGGCATAAATGACTCAAAGGGCAAGAGAAATTAACCTTTGTTGGGAGAAATAAATGCATGGAATTTGAGAACCTTTTAGAATAGGCTACTTGTTTCTGCCTTCATCTTTTTTGGCGTCCCAGTAAGATTACTAAGATTTTTTTTAAATTATAAATTGCACTTGCATACTTGAAAAAATCATAATAAATGTTGATTATGAAGACCTATGTTTACTGTGAAAAATCCAAACACAAGACTCCTGGGTAATGAGAGACCTTTGAAAGTAAGTCATGTCTGCTTGTCATAGTACCTCCTCCCACTGTCATTAATTGTAGACATGGGTTCTTCAGCCATTTACCAGGCCCCCGTGGACTTCTGCACTTTGGCCATTCTGTTTGCATTCCAAGGTTATGGGATTATAAAGTGTTCCAAGCTTCTAAATTGAGGAAATGTGTTTCCAATATCATGTCACAGAAACACTTAAAAGAAGACTCAAGGAATCCACTCAAAATGTAAATTGGCACAATTCTGTTAAAAGGTGATTTGGAAATGACTGTCAAAATTTAAATTGCACATACCTTTGACTCAATAATTAAACTTTTGGCATCTAATTGGACATGTACAAGGATGTATGCACAAGGACGGTGTTAGTAACCTTTTGAAACTACTTGGAAAAAGAACCTAAATAAATTCATCCATTCTTTCAACAACAATAATTTATTAAGCATTTTTGGACATTTTTATATTCCAGCATTTTTCTTGGTGGAAGAGGCATAGGAGTGAACAAAACCAAGTTTTACTCTCATAGAGCTTCTATTCTAGGGGGGAGGGGGAAGATGGTAATTACACAAATAAACATATGAATAAATAAAAAGGAACAAGCATAACAGAAAAGTATGCAGTCATGTTAAATCAGTGATGGCGAACCTTTTGAGCTCGGCGTGTCAGCATTTTGAAAAACCCTAACTTAACTCTGGTGCCGTGTCACATATAGAAATTTTTTTATATTTGCAACCATAATAAAACAAAGACTTATATTTTTGATATTTATTTTATATATTTAAATGCCATTTAACAAAAATCAACCAAAAAAATGAGTTCCCGTGTCACCTCTGACACACGTGTCATAGGTTCGCCATCACTGTGTTAAATGCTATGCAAAACTGGTTGAAATGATAGATTGACTGGGTGACTATTGAAGTTGTATGATCAGCCAAGTCCTCACTTGGGAGGTCAGGTTTTATCTGAATGAAAAAGAGAAATAACATGCAGAGTGCAGGAGGAAGAACATTCCAAGAAGAGGAAACAGTGAGAAGGACCAGAGGCAGGGATGAGCCTGAATGTTCATCACACAGAGAGAAAGCCAGTGTGCCTGGAGCTTAGCTGAGAAAGAACAGGGATTACAGTCAGAAGGAAAGGCGGAGGCCAGAGTCTGTAGCACTTTATAATCTGGAATGAGGTGTTTGTATTTTATTTAAGCATGGTGGGAAACCATTGGAAGGTTTTATGTAAGGAAATTATAGGACATAATTAAATTCTTTTAGGACTCACTCTGGCTTCTTGAATTTCTGGTAGAGGAACAAGAAGGAAGTTAAGGAATCAAGTTAGGAGAGTATTACATGCACATACACACACATGCATGTATGTGTGCATATCTGCATATAATAGACTGAAGTTCTATAGTAAGAAGAAGATTTCTTCTTGTATATCCCTTAGTATGTTTGATGTTCAAAATATATGCATCTTTTTTTTTCATCATAATAAAGAAGCTAGTTGCATATACTTTGAATAAAATTTTCTGTGGTAACTAGTTCCATTACTAAAATGTTCCTGACCTTTTTCTTCAGTCATTATTTGTCAAGCTAGCCATGACAAATATAATTTATTGAAATATTTCAGTTTATATTCTTACTGGCCTCAAGGTCATCTAAAAGTAGCTGATATTTATGGAACACATTTTCCAAGCTCTGTTCTAAACAACTTTATGTGTATTTTTCTATCTTGGGTTGGAACTCCATGATGTGGAGGGCCAACTTAAGTTGTATGTAGATTTTCAACTGAGTAGGAGGTTGAGGCCCCTAATCCCCAAGTTGTTGAAGGGTCAAATATAGATATATATTCACCATAGCTCTAGGAGGTAGTTACTGTTATTGTCATCATTTTAAAGATTAGTAAAATGAAGCTTAAACAAATTAAGTATCTTGCCCAATATTATAGCCAGTAATGGGGCCTGAGATTCAAATGGTTTTTTGTCTCCAACCAGTATTGGTATCCATCTATAATAATAAAAGCATAATATGCTAATTAGACCAGACGACCTTCCGGATGAGGCCGGGGCTGTGAAGCCGGGGTCCTGGGTACCAGAGGGAAGCCTGGGTCCCAGGTGCCAGAGGGAAGCTGGTGCTGGCAGCTGGGGGAAGGAAGGCCTGCTCTTGCACGAATTTCGTGCATTGGGCCTCTTGTTGTATTGTATTGCTCCTTATCACTGAGTCCCTGTGTTGTTATCTACATGTTGAGGACAATGATTTTACCCCAGGTAGAACTCTTTGTAATCATTTCATTCAAATGTGCATGTTACTCCTTAGAGAAGTACTTGTATTTATAAGATACTCGCTTTAGGTCTGGGGATAGGAATGAATAATAGATCCTATCCTGTCTTGAAAACCACTGGAATAATTACTGGATGTCTAGCCAATTTTTATAATGTAAAATCTAAAAGCTGTTACTTCCTTTTGTCACACCACTGAGAGTGAATTGAGTCAAGTGTGAAAGTAGAAGGAAACAATGGGGGAAACCTATAAGAAATAGTCACGGGTGTTATACTTTTGATTTCAAGGATACTCTAAAGATCAATTTGAAGCCTACTTGACATTCTTCCATTATTTGAACATTTAAACATTTCTTTCAGATTTTCCTCCCATGCCTGATCAGATGGCAATAAACTTTTGACTCCAAGATCAGTGCTCATTTAAGTATCCTACCGCCTTGTAAAAGGAATGATATTATCTGAAAATAGGCCAGAAGTCAGTATAGGGGGACTATGAGAGCTGGGTTAAGATGACAATATCTCAAAAGGGTGATTACCTCATAATTATTAGTTGGATCTATATGGCAAGCCAATTACTAGAGAAATATTTGGGGCTCCAAAATGTGAGAGTAGATTCCATAGTTGTCATGCAGTGTAAGATCCACAGAGGTTTTGTGGTTAAAACCACAGAAGCGGAATTTCTGTCTGAATAGATTGCCAGCGATTTTCCTGAGTCATATAATTTAGTAGCCTCTAATTAAACTATAAATGGTCTGACAGCCTGGTGAGATTCTGGCTCTTTTCTCTAAGTTACTAGTTTGATTGAAGATTTCCAGCTCTTTAATTTCCTGGGGTGATAAGGGTGGCAGTCAATGTGAAGTTTGTGTAGTCAGTACATGTGACACAAGCGGCTTCCTTTTGCTTCCATTCCCCTGCTACTGAGGAATCCAGATACCCCATGAATGTCTGGTTAGTGAACTTGAAATTGGTAGCGTATAGAAATCTCAGCACACAGTGATGCCTCTCACTGACCAAGTAAGGATTTCTCAGAGCCCTGTTGTACAACAATGTATTAGTTTCCTGTGGCTGCTGTAACAAATTCCCGCAAGCTCAGGGGCTTAAAACAACACACTTTTATTTGTTTCTCTTTCTATATTGGAGGTTAGAATCGGAAATCCAGGTGTTGGCAGGGCCACACCCCATCAAGAGCCTCTGGGGGAGAATCTGTTCCTTGTTTTTTCCAGCTTCTAGAGCTACCTTCTTTGCAAACCTTCACTCCTGGGCCCTTCTTTCATCTCCAAATCCATTTCTTCTCCATCTTCACACTGTCTTCTAAGTCTGTGGTGGAACCTCTCTCTGTTTCTCTTTTATAAAGACAGTTGATTACATTTAAAGGCCCACCCAAATAAGCCAGGGTAACCTCCCAATCTAAAGATCCTAAACTTGATGAGATCTGCAAAGTTCCTTTGGCCATTTAAACCAACTTGCACAGGATCCGGAGATTAGGTCGTGGACATCTGGGAGGACTGTTGTTCAGCCTACAACAACCATAATATCCAGTGACTCAGTGGCTAACCTTTGAGCCATTAGGTCATTATTTAGGGCTTTGTGAAACTGATGGAACCTCCTAATAAGGGAGATAAGGTGAGACAGGTTCTTTGAGTGATAGAAAACTGAAATGGATAACCTACAGCAAGGATTTCTTATTTAACGGCACACATTAATTACTAAAATTCTGTGGCACACTCAAAAATATATTTTTTGCCGATCTGACAAAAAAAAAAAATAGGTATACTTTTGATACACTTACACCAGCTGGCTATTGTTGTGTTGACTGTTGTCATTTTTTTAATTTGACAGTCTTAGGGAAAAGAGGTCAGTGCCCCTGGCTAAATAGGTATTAGATGTTTTAAAAATTCTTGCAGCCCTAGCCGGTTTGGCTAAGTGGATAGACCATCGGCCTGCAGACTCAAGGGTCCCAGGTTTGATTCTGGTCAAGGACATGTACCTTGGTTGCCGGCACATACCCAGTGGGGAGTGTGCAGGAGGCAGCTGATCGATGTTTCTCTCTCATCGATGTTTCTAACTCTCTATTCCTCTCCTTTCTCTCTCCCTTCTTCTCTGTAAAAAAATCAATAAAATATATTTTAAAAAAAATTCTTGCAGTACACAGGTTGAAAATCACTGCTCTATGGCAATTGAAAATCATTGAAATTCACTAATATTAGTTTGATTTTTCTGAGACATGATTTTTTCTACTTCTGAAATGAAATAACCTTGATAATCATTCCAATACATATCTTTAAAAAGTAAAGACAAAGTTATTCAAACTCTCCTCATATTTAATCAAATGCTCTCAGGGGTGGGCAAACTTTTTGACTCGAGGGCCACAATGGGTTCTTAAACTGGACCGGAGGGCCGGAACAAAAGCATGGATGGAGTGTTTGTGTGAACTAATATAAATTCAAAGTAAACATCATTACATAAAAGGGTACGGTCTTTTTTTTTTTAGTTTTATTCATTTCAAACGGGCCTGATCCCGTAGTTTGCCCACGGCTACTCTAGTAATTGAAGAAACCATGTCTAGGCAGCCTCTTCAACTTGGGGTATAAAATGGCAAAAAGTAATATTCAAGTACTACAGTAATATAAGTGATACTATAAGTCAAATATTAAATATACTGTACTTTTTATTGTGTAAGAAAGTTAATATCATGTAAATTTCTTACCTAATCACATTTTTTATAACACATTTCACTCACGAAATCATTCTCTAATAATTTCCAAAATACTATATTGACTAGTGCACTGGCTTTGGTCTTTCATTTTATACTTTCATCAGCAGCTAAACGATAACCTTGCTAGCTTCATGACTTGACATGGGAAACTACATCAAATTTCCACAACTTCCTATGAACTGATAGTCATTTAGTGACTGGGGATCGAGTTAATCCTAAAAGAATGGGGCTCATTGGACTTCCCAATAGCTCTGCTCTCCCTGAATCTTCTCATGTGTGCCTTTTTCTTCTCAGACCTGAATGATGTTATCATTTGAGTGACCCTAGAGAGACGGACAGAGGGAGAGGGGAAGTGGGGAAGGATGAACAGTAGATGGGGATTATCTGATCCTCACTGCTGAGGCCAGGACCCTGTGTGTTATTTATTCTTTCTCTGGTGAAGCACAATATGTCTCTGTGCCCCACGGATGCTCATTGGGAGACAGCTTGTGCCAACCACAGTGACCAGGTAGAGCCCAGTGCATACTGAAGACAAACTCGAAATGGCTAAAGAAGATAAGAGATTTTAAAAAAAATAATACAAGAAAAAATGAGCAGAGAAGAGATAAAGGATATAAAAAGTAATGGGAGTATGCACAGAGGTTGATGCTGCCTAGAGGTAGTGGAGGCTTTTGCTAAGGCCCTATCTCTCCTTCAAAAGAAGAGTAGGCAGGTAGGGAGGAAGAGTAAGCAACCTGGTGCTAGATTCTCTCTCTCTCTCTCTCTCTCTCTCTTCCCATTGATTGATTTTTAGAGAGAGAGAAGAAAAAGAAATACTGATTTGTTGTTCCACTTGTTTATGCATTCATTGGTTGATTCTTGTATGTGCCCTGACTGAGGATCACACCCGCATCTTGGAGTATCGGGATAACACTCTAACCAACTGAGATACCCAGCCAGGTAGCAATACATCTGTAAGGGAAAGAGGGGAGACAGTGCTCGCACTATCTTTCTAGAGGACTGTCTCTTTTAGTCCCTGAACAGATTTCCAGGAGAGTCCCTCTCTAGAAACATGTTTACAAAGCACAGGGACAGCTGCCTTCCATCAGGAGTTAAGTTGTCATATAAAACAAGGGCTCACAAAGCTATCAGAGGGGACATTGTCTCACAATGAAGGCATGTGCTGTCTGTGTCCATGGCAACTGTCTATATCCATGGGACCCAGTAATTTACTAACTGCTTCCTGAACCCAGACCCTACTCGTCCCCATGGGCAGGGACAAGCATATTTTTGGAGGTTTATAGAAGGGGTTGGGATAGATTGCACCTCTCCTTTACTCTAAATAAGGACTTTTATGCTTCAAGGCTACCCACTAACTTTGAAAATAAAGAGCAAGTCCTCTGTAACAGATTCCTAGCTCTGTGCTCCAATGCCCACTCCACAAAGATGTCTTAGAGTCACATTTTGCTTATTTGTGGTTTCTGAAATGAAGCACAAATGCTGGCATTTAGATTATTGATTATTTTAATGGTTATCCTAATTACTGCTATTCTGTATAGTAACATGTGTGAAAATGTTTTAATACTTTAAACAACTGGTATGGCTAAACATTAGCTTAATTACAGGTCTGCACAAACTCCTAGGGGCTATTGAAAACTTTTCAAAGAGTACTGAAAATGAAGTAATAACCAGATCTTCAGCTTCCATGAATTCTCTTTTATAAACGGATTAGTCTGATAACTTACTAGTATTCCAGTAGCTAAAGTCACCATATATCTCCATTTCTATGCTTTATGTTTATTTCCTAGAGCACTTATTAATAGTGTCCCCTTTTACTCTCAAAATTGTTCAATTTTGGAAGATATATTATAGGGTCTCTCTACCACAGTCCTTTCCAAGAGAAAGCGTATTCCTTGCTTATAAATTTTACTTTGGTCTATTGCCTCAGGGTGTAAAAAACTCTCCAGGGAGACACCAACAAAGAAACGCTTCATAGCATGATTAATCGGGCACCATAAACCAATGGGGCTTCCAGTCTTTCCCAGCTGTTGTGTGTGTGTATATGTATGCATGTGTGTGTGTACACACACACACACACACACACTAAGGGACAAGAGTAGTGTAGCAATTCATTAAACTCACAATGAAAATTTTAGGTAGCTCAAAAATGAGAAAGAGTGTCTATAATTTTTCAAAACGCTTCAAAGAACATGTGAACAGAGTTTGAAGACTACAGCTCAATGGCAATTTTTCCTAAACTTTTTTTTTTCCACCTCATGGAGGCTACTCATTGCTCAGGACTCTGGTTGCCCCAGACCTTGCCCAGCTCCTCAAAAGGCCAAGACATTACACATCCCTATCTCTTTCATATTGCATCATGTCTAATGCTATCACTCCCCTGTCACCCACAGGTCTCCTACTAGACCAGTGGTTCTCAACCTTCTGGCTCTTTATATACAGTTCCTTATGTTGTGACCCAATTTTCGTTGCTACTTCATAACTGTAATGTTGCTACTGTTATGAATTGTAATGTAAATATCTGATATGCAGGATGGTTTTAGGCGACCCCTGTGAAAGGGTCATTTGACCGCCAAAGGGGTCACGACCCACAGGTTGAGAACCGCTGTACTAGACTAAATGTACAAAGCATGTGACAAAATGCTTATATTCATTGAAGTTGGAGTAAGGAACTCTATTGGTTAGGATTCTTTTGCTACAGAAACAGAATATCTGACAGTGGCTTCAAAAACACGGAGGTGTAGGAATTGTCTTAATAAAAAGTCTGGACGTAGAGGTAGGCATTTATGTTTGCCAATATGGCTGCAGTAAGAGGACCCATCCCACATGCTTTTCTGCAGTGGGACATTGCTGTTCTCCCCCCAAGATGTGGTGTCTAAATGCCCTCTTCTTAAATGAGGCTAGCCTTTGTGACGATAGAATGTGGCCCAAGTGATACTGTGTGATTTCCAGGTCAAGGTCAGAAACTCTCTTGAAAAGCTGGGTTTCTGAATGCTCTCTCTCAGGACACTTTCTTTCTGAACAAGTCACCATCCTGTGAAGAAACCCAAGCCACATGGAGAGGCCATGCGTAGGTGCTCTCTGGTCAACCTCATCTGAGCCCAGCTTTTGTCTTCTTAGCCCACATGCCTGATATGTGAGTGAAGATACCATCAGATGACTTCATTCTCTAGCTGTTTGAGCCACTTCCAGGTATTTGAATCTTTGCATCTACAGCCCCAGACTAGAGAGGGCGGAGACAAATCATGTCCACTGTGTCTTGTCTAAATTCCTGACCCTCAGAACTGTGAGCATGATAAAACAGCTATCGTTTTAAGTCACTAAACCTGGGATAGCTTGTTACTCGGCAACAGTAACTGAAACAGTAGATATTTCTAGGGTTGATGTAGCAGAGAGAGGCTCTTTCTGTGTTTCTCTCACCGTCCTCTCAGTGTGTTGTAATGTCACCTTCCCTTACTTAGCACAAGATGAAGCCCACAACCCCAAACATTTCATTTACCTATCAATAGTCCTTAAAAAGGAAGAGAGCAGGGACTTTCATTTGCACTACGGTTTTATCAAGGAAGAGAATGTTCCCCAGAATTCCTTTAGTAGACTTCCACTTATATCTCATTGACCAGAACTGATTTTCCTAGTCAACTTTAATAAGAGGCAAAAGAATATAGACCTTCCAATATTACTGTAAACCATGTACATTTAAATCACCTTGAATCCTTTTCATTTATATATAACTGATCCCAAGCTTAACCAATGAAAGCAGGAGCCACCCATGTGATTCTTCTGTGCAATCATATTCGAGAATCATTGGTTTAGAACCTAGGACTTAAAATGTGATCTGTGGACTAATAATATCAGCATCACCCGGGAGCTTGATACAATTACTTCAGTCTAGACATACTAACTATGAGTCTGCATTTTATCAAGATCCCTTGTTTATGTGTATGCACATGAACATTTGCAAAGCACTGGTTTAAACAAACAATCAGTTATTCCCTGGGGCTAATCATATTGAAATTCGGGGTTCTCTTAGGATAGAAAAAGGGGAATGCCTGTTGGGAAAACAGCCAACAGTGTCTGCCATAGGAATGCAGACCTGTGTTATTTTGCTTCCCCCAGCATGCCTTGAGGCATCTCCCTAGAGGAGTAAGTCTCCTTGGAACACAATTTTACAAATCACACACTAAATGCCAATTCCTGTTTTTATTACAGTATTATAAAACCAAGATGGAATCGGCTGTGATGCTTCTACTTCCCTGTGTGGCTGGTTTGTCCCTCATTTGTACATGGCTCAAGGAGAATAAATACTCTTGGTCTTACTGTCTGAGAATTCCCTCCTTTATTTGCATAATGTTTCAGGGACTAAGGCTTGTTTCTCTAAAGTGTGCTTGCTTCTTAACTATACTTTTTTGGTTGTCTAGTACTCTTATAGACTACCCAGAGTAGCTGAGTCCCAGGCATGATCCCCCAACTCTCTTAAACTTTGAACAAGGGCATATCTTCATTCAGCAAACATTCAATACATCTTGTAAGGTGGACATTGTGGTGGGTAGGCTCTATGATAGGAGAATAGGGTAGAAGAGGAAGGGAATGGAGGATAATATAAAGTGTCCATATTTCCAAGTTGCTTAAAAGCTGGTATACAAGAGATCTGAGGAAACAGACCTATAGTAGATAATGATAGCAATAATTTATTATTTTTTAAAAATATGTTTTTATTGATTTTAGAGAGAGGGGAAAGGAGAGGGATAGAAACATCAATGATAGAGGAACATCAATTGGCTGTCTCCTACATACCCCCCACTGAAGATCAAGTCCACAATCTGGGCATGTGCCCCTGACCATGAAATAAACCAGTGACCTCTTGGTTCATGGGTTGACACTCAACCACTGAGATTCACCAGCTGGGTGGTAATAAGGCTTTAAACCAGTGGTTCTTTTTTTTAAAATGTATTTCATTGATTTTTTACAGAGAAGAAGGGAGAGGGATAGAGAGTTAGAAACATTGATGAGAGAGAAACATCAATCAGCTGCCTCCTGCACACTCCCTACTGGGGATGTGCCCATAACCAAGGTACAGGCCTTTGACTGGAATCGAACCTGGGACCCTTGAGTTCACAGGCTGACGCTCTATCCACTGAGCCAAACCAGTTAGGGCTAAACCAGTGGTTCTTAAATACTAAATGTAGAAGCTTGACACCTGTAGGTTGACAGTGCTGCAGACTTGTAAGGACTGAGCATTTAGACTCTGGGACCAGACTGACTTGGGTTCTTATTCCAGCTGTATCACTTGGAAAATGGATGACCTAGGGCAAAAGTATTGAACCTGTCAGAGCCCACTTCCTTCTTTATAAAATGGGAAAATTATAAGCTACTTCCTGAGGTCATTGTGAGAATTTAATGAGATAATATATGCAAAGCTGTTTAACAAAGGCTTACCTCTTATAAATCACTTAATGGATAGACTTTATACTCCAATAGGAAAAAAATCAATTTCAATTTGGCTTATGAGAGAAGGCTTACAGACTCCCAGATTGCATTATTTGGATGGCATTCTCTTTAAGACCCTAGGAATCAGCATTTGAAGTATTGAGAACTCTTCAGGCACATGAAGACTTGTATCAGTATGTGCCTGGAAATTTCAACCTTTCCCCTTAATTTGCTATTGAACATCATGCTTTAGTAGACCAAGACCAGGAAGGCATTATAACTTTGCCCAGAGTTGGTCATTTCTAGTGAGACCCAAAATCTTTTTTCCCCCATGTGGTTTTCTCCCCAAAGGCAGTGTTTTCAGGAAAAAATGAGATTCTTATTCTGCTTCTTCCTCCTGATCTTTATTTTTCCCCATGCGATTTGAAAAGCTAAGGTTTACATCTGGTGCCTTTTATACCCTTTTCTCATTTCCCAGCTTGAGAGTCACTTTCCCTTGGCTGTTCCTTTCTTCTAATAATCCCGCACCCCATCTCAAACTGAAGGTCTGGGTGCTGCTGAATTCTGAGCATCCAAATCAGATGTTCTGGGGAATGGAGTCAGCCATCCCTCAAGGCTTGTCCCATACCTCCTTTGACTACTTGGATTTCATAAGACACTGTTGGAATTCCAGGCAGGATTTCATGCTGCTCACACCTAACTCCAACAGCTCTCAGTTTTGTACATGTGATTTTTTTAAAACATCCCCTTCCTTGATAATTTTTAAAAAATAACATTATGATTGCTTGCATGCACTAGAGCAGTGGTCGGCAGGCAAACTGCGGCTCGCAAGCCACATGCAGCTCTGCCCCCTCGAGTGTGGCTCTTCCACAAAATACCATGTGTGCAGTGCGATTGAAACTTCGTGGCCCATGCGCAGAAGTTGGTATGTTGTGGAAGAGCCACACTCAAGGGGCCAAAGAGCCGCATGTGGCTCGCGAGCCGCAGTTTGCGGACCACTGCACCAGAGCATCACATAAAATAGTACATTTAGAAATGTTCACTAAAATATTACCTTATAAACATAAACTATTTTCAAAGACTTTAGTTGATAGCATGGTGTCTTGCACAGTTTGATTATGACCGCTGAGGTGAGGTTCAACTCTCCTAATAATAAGGACTCTGGTACATGGGAAGAATTTAAGGATGACAAGGAAATTGGCATCATTGTTACAAACAGGCCCATAAGATGGGAAGGTTTTGGCTTCTGACCAGCACTGTCCTAAAGGCTAGGGCTGACTTAAGTTACCGGCGCGCCTGCTATCTGTTCTTTTTGTGAATGAAGCCTCCTGAACATAAATTGTTAAGCTGAGACTTTATGCTTCCATGGTGGTGAATCCCTTTGGAAAAGAAAAAGAAATTAAGCTTAAAAATAACAACGCCTCTGATTAGCCCCTCACCCTTTTAGGGAAAATGAATGCTATCAATCGCTTTTATGAAGGGACTTTCGCTGCAGTCTCTTAAGGCCCAGCTTTTCAGTAATCACAGGCAGTGAACTTGGATGGCATCAGCGTATCAGCTCAGCTCATTGGAGCTGCTCCCTAATTGTTCTTCTATGAAGACCCATTAAGGCTGGGTCTTTGCAATTACAAAATTAGCACAGGTTCTCTTGGGAGAAACATTCAAACTCTTTTGACTCTATGTTACAGTGACAGTGAAAACTCCACCCTCCTCCTTCCCTAGCCACGAAGATAGCCAGTTATCTTTCAGATACTTTTGGGTTGTGGATGCTCTTTCTTCTTTAATAGCTCGTCAAACCCAGGTGTGTGTTTAAAAACGAACAACAGAGAAATAATCACAACAACAGTATAATAAAATGTGATCCTCCGAAGTCAACGGAACCTCTAAACCCAACAGAACCTGTAGGCCCTTCAGAAACAGAATCTTACAATACCTTGGATGCTTCCACATTCCCCTTTAATGCAACTCCTTCCTAGGGCCAGGAGGGGATGCCTTGACCACTGGCTTGCCTATGTTAAATACTATCAGTCCATTACGCTTTCGCTTTCGTGAATGGGTGAAAATGGTAAGCTATTGTTTTAATTTGCATTTCTCTCATCACTGGAGAGGCCAACCATCTTTTCATTTAACCAGCCATTTATAATCTTGTAAGAACTTGGCCCCTTCCCTGACCAAAAGTAGAATGATAATATAAAGCAGTGTAACCGAAGTGATGTTTGCCCTTCCACTGCATTGTAATTTCATCATAAAAGCAAATGAATTATATTTACATCACCTGCAAATTGGTACTTTTTGTGGCTATTTGGACTTAACCTCTAAAAATCACAAACCTAACCATGCTAAAAACAAATTGATTTGTCTGCGTTTGCTGCCTGAGATCTTTTAGTTTTGATGTTGTAAAATAAGAAGAGATTTTTCAAACATATTTAGCAATGTTATCTTGTCTGACCCGTTACATGTTAAATATTTTTAAGCCCACAGATATAAATTAAGCAAAACAAAGTGCTTATTAATTTATTACTGCAAAAGTTCTTTTTGCAGGTATTAGATATTTGGCATTCTAATCCCTGTTATACGCTTTAAGTGAAAATATTTTATGTTAATGACAGAATGGAATAAAAGCACAAATAAAACCCAGGGAAATTACAAAAATCATAATACAAAGGAGTATTTATGAGGGTGCAGGGGTACCTCAACTCTCCTGGCAATGTTCTATTTTTGAAACTGGGTGGTAGAGATACAAGTATTTGCATATATGACTTGTACCTTCATATATTTGTAAATTATTTCTCAAAAATTAAAGCATCTGTACTTGCCTTTCTCCAATTCTGCAATGGCACATGAAAAAGGATTACCACTCTAAAGCTTAACGATCACATCTGAGTGGCTGCAATGCCAGTCTGCTTGGCAGCCATTCAGGATGGGGATTGTGGACCAATTCACCAAGTCTGAATGGCCTGGATGCCTGTGCTTATCTGGCAGAGGCGAACACTTCGATGATAGCAATTACTAGAATCCTTTGAGTTCATATGAACCACAAGTAATTAAAGTTTTTAAGGCATCTGCAGAAAAGGATGAGAAAGAACGATGGAACCTGACTCAATAAGTCGACTCCTATAAAACATTTTCTAAAAGTTTAACCAACTGTTTACCTTGATCGATCGTTTGCGTATCTAATAATAAAGACCTGACGCTCACAACTTTCTACTTCTTAAATTGTGATGATGAATTTGTTAAGTCTCCAAAATGTATTTGTTATCAAACCCTAAGGGTAAGAGTGATGGACTTCTCATGTCCCTGTAGTTGGACATCTGGCTCATTATGGGAGATAAAAGATCGAAGGCTAATAATGGCCACTTTTGGATTTAATGCGTGAAATGCAGGAATATTTTCTGAAGCAGTCTTTTCAGGATAGGGAGCTCTATCTTATTAAATACATATAACTTTTTCTCGCAAAGATTTTTACTGACATGAATAAAAATGTATCATCCGTTGGGGGGGGGGCATACATATTTATTGGTATGCATTTGGACTTGACATTGGCTTTGCTTTTACTCTCAGATCTCATAGCAGAGATTTACCCTGTAGCAGCATTGCCGTGGAGTGGTGTTCAACTCTGCTATCAGCGGCAGTTAACATTTATGACACAATTCATTTAGGTTTTTATGAGTCCTTCATATTCTCTTTATGATCCCAAACAGCAAATGCCAGTGCAGGGAATTAGTAACATGGTACACCAAAATCTCTTAGATTTTCTTTTTTATGTTAATAGTCACTAAATGCCTAAACCCAGGAAGGGTAATTTCCTCAACCCCTTACATTGTGTACGCCTTGGAGATCTTCAAGCATCATCTAGATCAGGTGTAGGGAGGTCCAGCCCGCGAGCCATAGGAGGCCCTCAACATGACTTGGTCTGGCCCTGCCACGGCCTTAGGGGGTGAGTTAATGAAAAGGTGACCAAATATAGCAGGCTCATTTTTAAGTTGCTAATGTTGTATGGGCCGAGAAGGATGTTATAAATAACTAAGTGGCCCTTGAGAGAAAAAGGTTCCCCACCCCTGCATGGAATTTATCACCACGGAGTGCTTTCTGCTCTGATCCACTTTGGGACAGTATGGTGTAGGGACAGAATGTGAGACCGTATGGCGCACATGACCACAATTTAGTGACTTTGCTTATTTAGCCACTATTTGTTTTATGTTTATTAAATACCTACTGCCTTAGCCATCTTATGTTGCTACAACAAAGTACCATAGCCTGAGTATTTAAGCAACAGACATTTATTTCTCACAGTTCTGGAGGCTGGAAGTCTGAGATCAGGGTGCCAGCATGGTCATATTGGACATATTGGATGAGAGCCCTCCTTCTGTAGCTGATGGCCAACTTCTTCTGTGTCTCATATGGCCTTTCTTCATTGCCTGCTGAGGGAGAGAGAGAGACAGAGAGAGAGAGAGAGAGAGAGAGAGAGAGAGAGAGAGAGAGAGAGAGAGAGAGAGAGAGAGAGAGAGAGGAAGGAAGGAAGGAAGGAAGGAAGGAAGGAAGGAAGGAAGGAAGGAAGGAAGGAAGGAAGGAAGGAAGGAAGGAAGGAAGGAAGGAAGAAACTATCGCCCTTGGGCCATGTATCCTGCCATGAGGGTCCCACCCTCATGACCTAGTTACTTTCTAAGTTCTTAAGTCCCTTCTTCAAATACCATGGGGACAGAGATTCAACATATGAGTTTTGAGAGGACACAGACATTCAGCCCATAGCACCTACTGTGTGCCTTCAGTATGTTTGTTCAGCTATTCATATGGCTGCTTGCCTTATCAAACAAATTTCCAAATATCAGAGGCTGACAATAGAAAAACTTGTGAAGGTTTTCCACAGCGTGATTAAAGTTCTAGTCGCATCCCCCCACCCCCAACTTTGCAATCCCCTAGAGCCTTGGAGTTAACCCCAGAACCCTCCTCATTCAACCTGCAAAGAAGGGAGACGAGAACACAAAACCAAAACTGGGAGGGCTTTGTGGGTCTGGCCTTGAAGGGACATACGTCATGGCCACACATTCCATTTGCTGGGACTCAGCCATGTGGTCATGCTGGTTGCAAGGAAGGCTGGTAAATGTGGCCATCATTCCTGGAAAAGAGAAAATATGGTGAGCAGGAAGCCATTCTCTGCAAATGTGCGACAATATTAGTCAAGACAGATGAGGTGCCTATCTGTATGGGACGTCCATTCTTGTATAGCGTGATGGACAAAAGAAATGTAAACAGGTATGTAAATAACAATAGAGATAGTGGTTAGTGCAACAGAAAGAACAAGGGGGATTAGATTCCCATGAACAATAGAGGAAGCAAGATCTTCTAAGTAGCATGATGACAGAAACACTACCTCTTGAGATAAAGTTCCATGTGAGACCTGAATGAGGGGAAAGAGCCAGCTAGGCAAAGACCTAGAGGGAAACTTCCCAGCCACAGCACACAGAGGGCAAAGGGTCAGAGTCTGGGCTCAGTGTGTTCAGAGTCCAGAGAGAAGCTGCCTCTGGCCCAAGCTTACTGACTGAGATCGGAAGTGGGATGAGTGAGCAGAGAGGGAGGCACTGGAGAACCTTCTGCAGGTCCTGGAGGTCTTTGCTGATTCTAAATAGAGATGTTTTGCTAAGTATTTTGGATGCCTTCTCTTTTAATGTGTTTGACAAATCTGGAAAGGGGATATTATTATTCCGCCTTTCAGAAACAATGGCATGGGGTGTCCTGGAGGGTTAACTTCTGCAGGGTTCCACAGCCAACGAAAAAGTAGAGTCAGATTTACACCCCAGTCTGACCCAAAAGCCACGCTTCCAACTATGATGCAACCATGGTTTGAACCGAGTGCTTAGCCAACACTGAGAACCTGTTTTCTTTTCCATGCATGCAATGATGCAAAAGAATGTGCTCTGCCATCTTATAATTTCTGACAACTCAAAACCACTGAGACTCTGCCAAAGCTAATGTATACTTAATAAGACATTTGAAATAGTTTCTTAAATTTTTTTTCTACCATAAATATGCTTTGTTCTTACAGTAAGTATTTTAGTCATGTTTGTCATTGTCAATTAAGAAATTATTGTGATGTGAGGAAATGTGTAAAACTTGATGCAGATCATTCTATTTGGAAATACTGCTCTCAAAATACTCCCCTCTCCTGAACTGTACAGCAACCTGTTCCAACTTTAACTCACAGGATTATCCAGGGTACATTTTGATAACCTATGCCTCCTTTTTATTACCATCTAGCTGTTCTTAGAGTTTGTATTTGTGCAAAATGCCCCTGCCTTCATCCCCATCTCTATTTTCTTGGCATCTAACTTTCCCTAAGTTTAGCTATTTAGCTTGGAGCTTATTCTAAAGCATCGATTAATAGGTTAAATCACTGTGAGTCTATTTTCCCTCAAACATAGGCAGGCTACTAGAAATCCTCAACCAATTAAGGATAAAAGATAGCAGGGAGTCCTATTCCAACCCTATCATTCAATTTTTCTTTCCATGTCTTCCCTTTCCTTTCATCTTATTTTTCACTCATGGTATCTTTTGTCTGTCTGAGGAGGACAGATACAAGCTCACTTTTGAACCCTGGGATACAAAAGTACTTCAACATGAAATGTGTACCAGTATGTGGAGGAGCTGTCCACTGATTTATTTTCCATAAATGATGTGGGATTATCACAGAACAAGAAACCCTGCAGAGTGTCACTGTATGTGAAAAGTTTCTACTTTGGAAACCTAGTTAGTGAAACTTTGAAATTGTCATCTGATACATACATCTTAGTATTAAAAGTCCCCTTTTCATTTTTCCTCGTTCTACTAATGCATAAAAGATTTAAAAATATTTTAAGTGATGATTTATTTTAAGGATAGGGAGAACTCTGTAATTATGTTCAAGGGATATGAAGCAGATAGAAACACTTTTTATGGCTGAAAGAAGAAGCTGAGGAATATTATTTAGAGGAAATCTACAGACATTTAGACCAAGTAATCTCTACTAATATACTACTATCTCCTCTTTTACCACCCTCATTTCCTGAAAATGTAAAATAAGCAGGGTAATAAGTAGTGTCAGAAGACCTACATTTTTGCCTGGATTCTACCATTTATTCATTTGCCATCACTGGGCAAAATCACTTATAAATTCTGATCAGCTATTCTTCTCTGTGGAATATGATAGCACAACTGAAAGCACTTAGTAATATTTAATGTTATATTAATGGGAAAATATTAACATGATTAGAATCTTTATTTTCTGATTCAAATTAGTATCCTTGCTATTAAGTTTATCTCCTTCTCTTTGTAAAACCCCTCTTTATTCTGAGCTCTCTGCCATGCCAGGACCATCCTACATTCTAAGCCAGTGGTTCTCAACCTGTGGGTCGCAACCATCAGAAAACATATAGCATATCTGATATTTACATTATGATTCATATTATGATTCATAACAGTAGCAAAATTACAGCTATGAAGTAGCAACAAAAATAATTTTATGGTTGGGGGTCACCACAACATGAGGAACTGTATTAAAGGGTCGCGGCATTAGGAAGGTTGAGAACCACTGTAAAAGCTCTCTCTTATTTTGCTTCATTCAAAGCTTTCCCTGTAATTCTTCTAGGATCAAGGAGGCATTTTTTTTATGTGTAGACAGAATAATAGATTCATTCATCGATGCATTCCTGCATCATGCTTCTCATCCGTCCCTCCTGCATCCCTAACCTTGCTCCTTAATTCTCCCTGGCTCCATTTGTTTCCATTGTTCGCTTCTTGCAAGCAAATACATTCTTATTATTTCCCTGGAGTTTATGAACTTTAAAAATCTGTGAATTAAATGATGCTCTTCTTTTGGGATAAAATGAAATCATTTAAAATTCCCTTAATATTAAACTCAGTGGTAGTATCACTTTCTCCAGTAAGTCCTTCCTAACCTCATCCTCCTCTGTATCAGAACATTGCTACAGGCTTGTGGGTGGTTATACAGTATGCTACCACATATCATTATTTAAATTTGTTTTTTGGGGAAAATGAGTCTTGAATTACAAAGCACTTACAATATCCTTTTAAAATAAAAGTTGTTTCTATTTGAAAATGGCTTATATTTTCATTCATTCATTCAGTCAGTCAGTCAGTCTTTTTACAAATCTTTATTGAGCATGAGTTGATCCAGATGTTTGGGGTGCAGAAATGAATAAGAAGAAATCACTCAAGGAGTTCATAGTTTGAAGAAATATGTATTACCTATGTATCATTGAAATCCTAAGACAGGGTGGGCAACCCCTGGCACGCATGCCAAACATGGCACGCCAGTAACTTTTGCTGGCACGCGAAACCCTCTCTTATAATCTTCCATTTACAATTTTTTTCTTAGTATCAACTTTTTTATTTTTCAGATAAATTCAGTGTAGGTGCATCTTAGATAAATAAATAATTTTACATAACAGGTTATCTTAAAGACCAAAGACATGGATTGACGAGAGAGGGGAAGAGCAATTTCTATGCCTCTGCCTTAACTCCCCCTGCCTTCTACATCCGACCAGTGTTTTGGTTTCATCTACATACACTTTTTTTCTCAGTGATGAATTTTGTTAAGTCTCAATAGGAGTATCCTGACAGATAAAAGTAGTAGCTCGTGCATATCTCTGAAGGTCATGAAATATAAACCTGATGTAAAATCTCTGTCACCAGTGATGCAGCAGCAAAAGTCCCACTGATAATATCAAACGGAGTCATAAAGTTTTCTGTCGGACTATCAGTGTACATGTATACATTAAAAAATAAATGTATTTTTCATTGTCATATACTGTGTTTTTGTCACTCGAATGAATTTTATTTTTTCTTCAAGGTTCTTCACATACGTACACCTTAAGAGATATCAAGTAGGCGTAACATGGTCTCAAAAAATTAGGGTTGGCACGCAGAAGAATTTTGAGTCAGAGGTTTTGCTGGTTTTGGCACGCACTCACAAAAAGGTTGCCCACCCCTGTCCTAAGATGTTGGTAAAACAAAGTCTGTGGAAATTGCTATCAAAGCACCAAATATGATTTACTATTTTTTTGCTTTCTAATGAGGGATGACTTTATAGAAGAAAAGCTACATTAGTAGCATCTTGGAAAGTTAAGAGTTAGCCATGTGTGTGGAAGGACATATAAAACAGACAAATCAGCAAAGCCTATTTCTTCACCTATCATCATTCTCTCCGGGCCCAAATTCTTCTGTAACAGGAGGCAGTTGTATTAAATGAATGATCATGCCTCTATCAAAGTTCCATGCTCCTAGGATTTCTATTGTGTTTTGAATATCTGCTACATGCAAAGCAATGTGCTGACCTCTATGTAGAAAATGTTAGCTCTGTTCTCAAGGACCTTACTCTTCAGTAAGATATGGTGAAGAAATTTCATTTCTTCAGCTAGCCAAGTGATAGCAGTGCTTGAAGTGTTGTCCGAGCAGGTTGTAAGATCACGTCTAGATTCATTATAACAAGTGCTGTGATCAATTATGGATGCCTGTCCTGATGAGGAGAAAGGAGGCGAGGCATGCACATCATTTTATTTTAGTCTTAGAGGTTAATTTTAGCAAGTTACCCAAAACCGTTTAAAAGTAAAATGTTAATGAAATGAAATAAAAAAGAAAGCACCCTAAAAACTAGGGTGTCATTTTGCAGGTATTCATAACTGTCCTGGTCTGTTCTTTTAACAAATAGTCAGCTGTCTCATTGAGCAATAAAAGTGGTTTTGTGTTTGGCGGATACAAAGCAGAAACTCAATCCAAGCTGCCGTGGTCAAGTTGGATTCCATTTGCTCTCCAAATGGCTTATCTTCCATTACAGCCCCCCCTCAGAGGGGTCTCCCCCATAACAGTACATACTCTTTTTTAAAAATATATATATTTTATTTCAGAGAGTAAGGGAGAGGGAGAGAGAGGTAGAAACATGAATGATGAGAAAGAATCATTAATTGGCTGCCTCCTGCATGCCAGCTACAGGGGATCAAGCCTGCAACCCAGGCATGTGCCCTTGATTGGAATCAAACCCAGGACCCTTCAGTTCACAGGCTGATGCTCTATCCACTGAGTCAAACCAGCTAGGGCAACAGGATATACTCTTTTAAAAAAAACATACTAGTATTTTTATTGATTTCAGAGAGGAAGGAAGTGGAGAGAGAGAAACATCGATGAACGAGTATCATTTATTGGCTGCCTCCTGCACACCCCCTACTGGGGATCGAGCCCGCAACCTGAGCATGTGTCCTTAACTGGAATTGAACCCAGAACCTTCCAGCCCACAGTCCAATGCTCTATCCACTGAGCCAAACTAGCTAGGGCAACAGTATCTACTCTTAAAGGACAGGAATCATTGGGTCAGTGTGTTGAGCACTGTATCCTCTGCAGCTGGCACAGAAGGTACATAAGAGGAAACTCCCACCCAGAAGACATTCAATATGTAACTGCTACTTGAGTGTTGAGTGAAAAATGAAAATTTCCCTGGAATAGTTTGTGTAACTTTTTCAGCTGTCAAGGTAGATATGGAAAGTTCACATCTGCAGATCATAAACAAGATGTGAGAGAATGTCAGGTATTCAACTGAAGCCAACAGGGCATGAGGAAGGGAAGTGTAGAGGTGCTGTTATTTTAGAAATAAAACTTTATGAATCTTGCATATAGCCAAATAACAAGCTGGCTTTTCATTTACACAATGGAAATGAATATTAAAGTATTCATAAAACTAGGAGAGAAATATAAAGTTATTCTGATGGAATGAATTTTTAAATGCAAAGGGGGAATATATATTATAGACTTATCTCAGCGTGTAACACATTTTGATGAGTGCATTGTAGACCAGGGGTATAGAATTCATTTATGCAGATTCTTAGGGCACAGGCCATTCAGGTTCTTGAAATACATTTGGCCCATGTTTAATAAAAACTCCAAAAATTTACAGTTTTCCTTTGTGCCTCTTTCTTTCCATTTTTCTCTTAACCTATTCATACAAGACTGGCTATTCCTATTGTTGGGTCAAACTTCAAGAAAAAAATTTGCTATTCATTAAACTGATGGAGAAATGTTTCCATTCTAGGAAGTGCTTCCTTCCAGCTAAACCTCATAATCTTTTCAAGTCAGAGACCCATTTTTGCCCTCACCAGGCAACACAACTCCGATTTAAGCTAACTCTATAGATTAAAATATTGCTTACAAAAATTTCTGTGACTGTGAAAACTTCAATGTGAGTGCTTATTAATTTAAAGTCGTTCTCTTTATCTTCAAGCTGTAACAAAATACTTTGAATCCTACTGCAATTCCTTTTCAGGAAGCCTTCTCTTATTTCCTTTTTTATCACAATTTGGGACTTTGTAGGAAAGCTAAGGTCCTTGGACCTCCTGCTGGAGAGAGTTATAATGAGGGCCCCTTAGCGTTTTCAGGCATAGATGCCTTTGGATGGGTTCAAGACCTGCATCATCCTGAATTCAAATATAGAATTTTTGTTGTTGCTTGAATATTGCTCCGATTCCCAAACCTACCTATTGGAACAAAATTATATTAGTAACCTAGTTTAAAAAAACCACAATTACAGCTTCCAAATACCTTCTTACTTTTGTGTTTTATGTATTTTCCCTTAGTTAATCTAGTATCAGACCTTGAGAGTTCATAGGCAGAATCAGTTAATGTGCAAAAAGAATAATATGAAAGATGGCTGGAGAGAAAGAATTGACACACAAAAATGTAAATGCCCGAATAACTCATTTTCTCATGCTCCCTTTCAGAATGTAAATCTTGAACATGATTCAGTAGAGATAAGGAGGTTCCTGAGCTTGGCTCTATTTGAAGAGTTTAGCTGACATTGGATTGTGTATATTTCTCTCTGATGAAAATTTTAAGCATTTTTTTTTAACATACAAATGGTCTAGGAATCTACTTGTCCATGAAATTCACATGATTAAATGTAATGAGAATTTTTCCTTCACAGAGTAAATAAGCTCCTTCCCATGTGTATATTGATATAAACTCTCAGTGCGTTTGTTTTATGATTTAGCACAGATGGTTTCTCCCTTGTTTGAGGCTGAAAAATGGATTTCCTTTTGGCTCCCCTGGAGTTCTTTTTCTTTGATGGTTAGAGAGTAGGTGTTAGCTTTTCCTGAAAATCACACTTAAAACTATTACTACGCCTTTAAAATGCTTTTTTTTTATTTGTATATATTTCAAAAAAATGCACGATAGCAGTATTCGTTGTTAGCACACATTAGAATTTATGTTCTCATGATAAGAACAATTCCCAAAGAGCCATAGGAAGCCAGATTATTTTTTAAAATGACACGAAAGTCTATTTTATTAAAACAGGTGCTTTGCATTTATTGTACTGTTTATTGCATGGATTACCTTAGTGTCAGCATAAGATTCAAGAGCATATTATTTTATCTGTTTATCACATTTAGATAGAGATACTAAAATTAATCAAAATAAGTAGGTTAAAATCTGAAGACCTTTAGCAGTATGATAAAGATTTGCATAATTCTCTATTGTATCTAGCTATTTATAATTGTTAAATATGTTTCTAGGTCAGTATCATTTAGTCTGACATACAGACTTGGCATTTCTTAAACTGTTTAAAATTATTACTTTCTAATTATCCAATAAAAAATACCACGAAGTACACTGTGTTGGGTTCTCTAATGTGATAGATACAGAAAAATAGGGGGTTTGAATAGTTTACTTTATATGACCCAGGATTTGGGGGAATAGGAATTAAATAAATATCAGTCTATTCTTTTCTTTGGGGGAAGAGGGGAAATTTGAATAGATGGCATTTGAATAGATATCCTCATTTTTATTTTATTATTTATTAATTTTTAATTTCAAATCTTTATTGTTTAAAGTATTACATATGTCTCCTCCCCCCCCCCCCCCATTGACCTCTCCCTGGCCACTCCCAACCCCCAGCATATGCCCTCATCTGCCTACTGTCTGTGTCCATTGGTTTTGCTTATATTCATGCATACAAGTCCTTTGGTTAATCTCTCTTTTTTAAAAAAATATATTTTATTGATTTTTTACAGAGAGGAAGGGAGAGGGCTAGAGAGTTAGAAACATCGATGAGAGAGAAACATCGATCAGCCACCTCCTGCACACTCCCTACTGGGGATGTGCCTACAACCAAGGTACATGCCCTTGACTGGAATCGAACCCAGGACCCTTCAGTCTGCAGGCTGACGCTCTATCCATCGAGCCAAACTGGTCAGGCATTTGGTTGATCTCTTACCACACACCCCCTCCGATCCTCCCCTGCCTTCCCTCTGAGGTTTGACAGTCTATTCAATGCTTCTGTGTCTCTGGATCTATTTTTGTTCATTATATTCCACAAATGAGTGAGATCATGTGATATTTATCTTTCTCTGACTGGCTTATTTCACTTAGCATAATGCTCTCTAGGTCCATCCATGCTGTTGCAAATGATAAGAGTTCTTTCTTTTTACAGCAGCATAGTATTTCATTGTGTAGATGTACCACAGTTTTTTAATCCACGCATCTTCTGATGATATCCTCATTCTTATACTATATATTTCCAAAGGGGAACCTATTCCCTTGGACAGAGATGCACCCTATGATAATAGTAGGAGTAAAAACTAGCACTTATTGAGTGCTAATTATGTTTGACAGTGAAAAACATTCTCTCAGTATTACCTTATTTAACGCTACTAATAACCTACACGAAAGAGACTGTTGTTATCAGCATTTATAGATGAGGAAAACTAAATTAGATATAAAGGCTTGAAACTGATACAGTAGCAGGACATGGATAGATATTAAAGGGCAACATCAGCTGTTATGCTTTTCACCGATATACTGTGTCACGAGAAGAATTCATCTGAACAAGAAAACCAGAACAAGACCCTCATTAGCCAGGATACTGTAAAAGCCTTGTTCTAGTTCTTTAAACTACTGTTGGACAAATATAATTAAACATTACAATTAAGATGATCAGATTAAGATCCTGCATTATAATTTAATCCTTTTGGGGTTTGGTACTGTTATAAACACAGAGCTATTTTTTTTTAAAGTAAGGCTTCACAAATCAAATGAATCAGTTGTGGTTTACCTACCAAAGTAAGATAAGCAAACAAAGAATATAACTTCTGTAGATGTGTCTCAGCTAAACTCATTTCTTCCTGATGCATCGTATTTGTGAAGTCCTCTTATCATGGCATGGCTATTTTTCTCCATACTTTCACACTTTGCTCCTCCAGGCCTGCTCTGTCATCTCCTATACCCTAATTCCATGACTTCTACTCCTGTTCATGCTCACTGTCCCTGAAATTCCTTGCAAATCTTTAATGATTCCAAATACAACTGGTATGTGATAGGCGCAGGGTCTATGGAGTTAATAATTCTAACATCAAATTTAGAATTGCTGTTTGAAAGAATGTATGCACCCCTGTGTTCACGGAAGCACTATTTACAATAGCCAAGCAAGGAAGTGCCCATCAGTAGACAAATAGATAAAAAAGTGGTGGTACATACATACAATGGAATATTACTTGGCCATAAAAGAGGATGAAATTTTACCTTCTGTGACAGCAAGGATAGACCAAGAGGGTATTACGCTAAGTGATATAAGTCAGGCAGAGAAGGACAAATAATATATAATTTCACTCATATGTGGAATCTAAAGAAATAAAAGAAATGAAAAAAGAAAATATAAGCAGATTCATAGACACAGAGATCAGATCGATGGTTTCCAGAAGGGAGGAGGTGTGGGGGCCTGGATGAAAATGGTGAAAGAATTAGGAAGTACACATTGATAGTCATGAAATAGTCATGGGGATGTAAATTACAGCCTAAGGAATATAGTCAATAATATTGTAATAACTATGTATAGGGTCAGTTGGGTATTTGAAATAATAGGGGACCACTTGGTAAAGTATGTGATTGTCTTACCACTGTGTTGTACACCTGAAACTAATATAAACTAATATTGAATGTGAACTGTAATTGAAAAAATTGTTTAAAGTGCTGTATTCCAGTGGCAGTGGTGAGTGACGTGTTATAAATGAAAAGCCCTGCTTACCGATTAAAACTGAATCAATACACTAAATGATTGGATGTCTGTATTCTTCATGCAGCTTTGCCAACCTCCATTGTCCTCTGTGTCTGCCTAAATCTTCCATACATTTGCTGCACATACATCTAAGTCTCCTCCATCACCTTAACATTTTGGATTTGTAGTACCTCTGCTCATTTTATTAAGGAGCAAAACAGCTTTGCAAAGAAATGCCATCCATCAATAGAAAGTAATGAGATTTTTCTGTGCATAATACACTGGGGCTTTCTTTTTCACCATAAGTTGTTCATAAGCCACACATGCTGTCCTTTCCAAGTTGCACTGAATTTTATTTGCATTTACTCTGCCATAGATGAACTCTATCAGATTTTAAAATCAAAAGCCCCAAATGGACTCCCTGTGTAAAGTATATTAAAACTCAAAAAATAAAATACAATACTTGAAATAAGTATAATGAGGGAAAATCATGCTTAATGCATTTGATAATTATTGAATTAACAGTCTCCATTGGTTCCATTTGGAGTTGGTGGAGACAGGGACACAGGAAGCCAAAAATAAAAATTAAAAAAAACCCAACTTCATGCCCAGAAGAGCTCACAGATCTGGAATTTTTACGCTTCCTATTGTTTTCTGTCTTGTGAACCTTCCCACCAGCCATAAGTAAACTGACAGATGAATATGTACATAAAAGTTATAAAGTTGGAAAAACAAGATGTTAACTAAACTCCAGTCTCAAAATATCCCAATTCCCTGAAATACGGGTACAGTGTGAATATTGCTGAGGGACTGTTGTTCTCATTATCTCTACATCCTTTAAATGTTTCCCACAAATGTCTCCAACCATCTTTTCCACTCCCAGATGACTAACATATGTTTCTATATTTTGTTTTCTAAAAAGGCAAGATTTCTACTTATCTTAAAAAAAAAAAACAAAAAACACCTGATAAATAATGAGAACCTAGAAAGCTTATGGGAGTAGTAAGATCATGATCTATGTAGGGGTGATATGGTATAGAAATTTAAGATTTCCCCGATTTGGGGTTCTAAGATATTAACCTTTCTCTATTGATTAGTACAATAAAAGATGCTACTCTAACTACATAAATATTATATATTGTGCATAAATTCTGAGCCCTTCTTACTAAGCTATGCCTACCTTTTAAAAAGTGATCAGTCCTGGTCAGGGTACATGCCTAAGTTGCAGGTTTGATACTCAGGGTGTGTATGGGAGAAAACCAATTGATGTTTCTCTCTCACATTGATGTTTCTCTCTCCCTCTCCCTTCCTAATTCTCTAAAATTAATTAAAAAATAAAAAGTGATTATTTTTTTTTTGCTTTCAGATAATTTTTTTTAATTAAATCTTTATTGTTCAGATTATTACATTTGTTCCTCTTTTTCCCCCCATAACTCCCCTCCTCCCAGTTCCCGCCCCACCCTCCGCCCTCACTCCCCACCCACTGTCCTCATCCATAGGTGCACGATTTTTGTCCAGTCTCTTCCCGCATCTCCCACACCCCTTTCCCCCCGCAAGAATAGTCAGTCCATTCCCTTTCTATGTCCCTGATTCTATTATAATCACCAGTTCATTCTGTTCATCAGATTATTTATTCACTTGATTCTTAGATTCACTTGTTGATAGATGCATATTTATTGTTCATAATTTGTATCTTTACCTTTTTCTTCCTCTTCCTCTTCTTAAAGGATACCTTTCAGCATTTCATATAATCCTGGTTTGGTGGTGATGAACTCCTTTAGCTTTTCCTTATCTGTGAAGCTCTTTATCTGACCTTCAATTCTGAATGATAGCTTTGCTGGATAAAGTAATCTTGGTTGTAGGTTCTTGGTATTCATCACTTTGAATATTTCTTGCCACTCCCTTCTGGCCTGCAAAGTTTCTGTTGAGAAATCAGCTGACAGTCGTATGGGTATTCCCTTGTAGGTAACTGAGTTTCTTTCTCTTGCTGCTTTTAAGATTCTCTCTTTGTCTTTTGCTCTTGGCATTTTAATTATGATGTGTCTTGGTGTGGTCCTCTTTGGATTCCTTTTGTTTGGGGTTCTCCGCGCTTCTTGGACCTGTAAGTCCATTTCTTTCACCAGGTGGGGGAAGTTTTCTGTCATTATTTCTTCAAATAGGTTTTCAATATCTTGCTCTCTCTCATCTTCGGCACCCCTATAATTCTGATGTTGGTATGCTTGAAGCTGTCCCAGAGGCTCCTTACACTATCCTCGCATTTTTGGATTCTTTTTTCATTTTGCTTTTCCGGTTGGGTGTTTTTTGCTTCCTCGCATTTCAAATCATTGACTTGATTCTTGCGCTCCTCTGGTCTGCTGTCGGGAGTCTGTATAATATTCGTTATTTCAGTCCATGTATGCTTAATTTCTAGTTGGTTCCCCATCATAACTTCGAGGGTCTCATTAGTTTTCTTGTAGATCTCATTAAGTTTATCGGCGGCTTCTAAACAGTACTTGAGAGACCTTAAAAGTGTGGTTCTGAACTCTATATCTTCCATTGACAATTTTGTCCTGTTTCTTTGTGTCCGCATTTTGTTATGCTTTCTTGGTGCACCCCCTAGTGGTCTTTGTGCTCAGTCTTGTAGTTAAGCCTTGATTGTTGTAGCTAATACCAGGGAGGGTTTGACCTCCAGGCCAAGTGGCTGTGAGAATCAGCTGTGTCTGCAGTGAGAGAACTTCTGTCCTCTAGGGAGGTGCTAATCTGGCGTTTGCCTGAGGCTATCCGGCAAATGCCTCTGTGCAGGGTTTGGGTGGGGCGGGTCGCACAGGATCAACAGGGTGGGCCGGAGAGAGCAGTTATGGCTGCTCTCAATCCTGTCCCCAGGGGCTCTGCCTCTCTGTGTCCCAGCAACCTGCAAACCTCGGAGAGAAAGCTGCACTCGCTCTGACCGAAGCCAGACAGTCCTGCTTCTACCGTTTGAGTCTGGGACCCTAAAGACTCGCCCTGATCTGGAGCTCAGAGTCTGCGACTCCCTCCCGATTGAAAACGCCAACCGAGCCCTCCGCCGCCAGCCTGCTCCGCGCACTCCGCACCTCAGAATTTGACTTCAGCACTGCGCCTCCTCTGAGTGTCCGTATGCGTTTCTCTTTCCTCCTAGTTGTAGGACTTCCACTCAGCCAGTGTTCCTGTGGTTCTGGGTGATGTCCTTTCCGTCTTTTAGTTTCACTTTTGAAGTAGTTGTTCAAGGCAGCAAACTCCGGCGTTAACCTATGCCGCCATCTTGGTTCTCTCTCAGATAATTTTAAAGAACCCCACCCATAAAGGGAAGTCAAAAAGTGATTATTTTAATTGACAGAATATAACATGTAGATGATCACAATAGGCACATCATAAAATAGTTGCAGTTTTTTTGTGTGTCTTTCAATATCATACTTATAGATGACTGTATCCATCATTCTCTTCACTTTATTCATGAGTATGGGTAGAAAAGTGGATATCATATATCATTTTTCTCATTCAATAAACACTTGCAATAATGATAAGCAAGGTATTAGGGTATAGACATAAATAAAACACAATCCCCACCACTAGGAATTCATGTTCTAGTAGGGGAGGAAAGTATATTAAGAAACAAAGGACAACACTCAATGCAACATAATAGCTGATAGAAAAGAGGCATGTGCATGGTAGAGTGGAAACTCCAGGGAGAACTGGTCAACTTTCCTAGGAAGGAGATGGAGGAAAGGAATAGACATCTGCAAGCAGAGTTCCACCTGAACTTGTGATTGCCCGGGTCCAAGCAAGGAGAGGTCTTGAAGACTTACCCTAGAATTTTTTAAAAACACGTTTCTAAGATTGTACATTCTCTCCTCCTGCTTGTACGGTTCTATTGTATTCCATATCAATTATAAAGGAAACGCAGCTTCATCATCAATTTTCTAAAAAAATATATTCAATGTCACTGCTTCCTGACCTTGAGTAAATTCGCAGAGTATTTTGTGTCAGATGGGTAATTGAAATAACAAGGTGACCACTTTAAAAAGTACATGATTGTCTAAACACTGTGCTGTATACCTGAAACTAATATAAACTAAGTAGAGGCCCAGGGCATGAAATTCGTGTGGGATGGGGGAGGGGGGCCCTCAGCCCGCCTGCGCCCTTTGGCAGCCCGGGAGCCTTCAGGGGATGTCCCACTACTGTGAAGGTGGGAGAAGCTCCTGCTACCACCACTGCACTCACAACTGCACTCGCCAGCCATGAGCCTGACTTCTGGCTGAGCTGTGCTCCTCCTGTGGGAGCACACTGGCATCAGGGGGCAGCTCCTGCATTGAGCGTCTGCCTCCTGGTGGTCAGTGCACATCAAGCGAGTGGTTGAGTGGCCTTAGCATATCATTAGCATATTACACTTTGATTGGTTGAACAGATGACCAGACACTTAGCATATTAGGCTTTTATTATATAGGCTATTGAATGTAAACTATAATTAAAACTTTTTAAAATATATATTTTATTGATTTTTTTACAGAGAGGAAGGGAGAGGAATAGAGAGTTAGAAACACTGATGAGAGAAACATCGATCAGCTGCCTCCTGCACACCCTCTATTGGGGATGTGCCCGCAACCAAGGTACATGCCCTTGACCAGAATCCAACCTGGGACCCTTCAGTCTGCAGGCCAACGCTCTATCCACTGAGCCAAACCAGTTAGGGCAAAATATTTTTTAAAGTATTTTATTGCAATGGTATGTGAGGTATTATAAATAAATGAAGAAATAACAGATATCACACAGTCTTCACCATCTTCCTAAATTGTCCTTCTTTCCTTCCTTCCTTCCTTCCTTTCTTCCTTCCTTCCTTTCTTTCTTTCTTTCTTTCTTTCTTTCTTTCTTTCTTTCTTTCTTTCTTTCTCCCTGACATCAAAGAAATGCCTTTCATGGCTGTCTTCAGAGTCATTAAATCTCCTTTTAAAATGTTTGGCATCAGCCTCCACTCACTCACTCCACCCAGATAGACTCACCTAGCGCAGCTGGGCTTATCGGGAAATTTTCTAAGCAAAGGTAATTTTCCCTCAAGCAGGAATTGTTATACCAGCTGCTAAGACAATGAAACTTGTGTCACACAAGGAAAGCTTCACTGAGATGATGAAAACTTGGCTGAGTGAATGACTGGCCTTGGGCCATTCCTAAATAAATAGATTGGTAATGCGTATTGAGTGCCATGTTCTGTTCTAAGCATGCTAAATGTTCATTGCATTTAGTGGCAAATCTGAGTGGTGGCACTAATACTAAACTGATTTTACTGAGAGCACGAAGAGATAAAGCACATAGAATTAAAGTCACCTGCACTAACTTCCATAGCTAATAAATGGTGAACTAGGATTCAAACCCAGAGATAGACTCAAGCCTGTTGTCTTAAAGATTATATTGTTTTACACAAGAAGTGGACACTGAAGGCCATGCTTAGTCTGTCAAAGCACTCTAGGTGTACTGGGCCCATTTGAAAGTTGTCAGAGACACCCCAAATAACAGCAACTTATGAATATATTTGATCACATATGAAAGTCTAAGAATAACTCAGAATTTGACATATCTCACATCCATTGGCTAGAACTTCGTCACGTGGCAACACATTCTTACAAAGAAAGGTTGCAAAGTCAACTTTTTATCTTGGTGACCACATACCAACAAAATTCTAACACTTTGTAAAAAGAGAATATATATTGGGGGCGACCAGCAACCTGTGCTGAAGTATATTAACTCTGCATTTTTGGCCTCAAAGTCTTTGAAGGTCCATTCCTCTCTGAATAGTTTTACATTAGACTTGGTCACAAAACAGCTTTGATAGACATCAGATGTAACAGATGCAGCCTTCTTTTGTCTCTGCAGAACATGGACACGTGGAATCGTTAGGGTGGAATCTTTAGTGATGTAGGGGCATCTTTTGTGTTGAAAACAACGTCACAAGAGAAAAAATGTACCCACAATGTCTACAGGTCTGTAGATACGGATAACAACAGTACCTAAAATCATGAGACTGGACAAGTTCACCTTGAAAAGGAGTGTAGGAAGAGAGAAGGATTAAAAAGAGAAGAGGTCTGTTGAATAAACATAGCCATTCGAATGTTAAGAGGTTAGAGAAATGAGACTGGACCAGTCAGAGAAACAAGAAGAAATATCCAAGGAAGAAAACCATAACATAGCGGTAACCCAGAGTCAGGTGAAGAAAGTGTTATAAGGAGAAGGTATTGATAGACATGTATACACGTTGCTGAAAGGTTGAGTAGAATCAACATTGAAAACAATGGAGAATATAACAACGTGAAGGTTTTTGGTGGCTTGTAAAGAGCAGTGTCAGTGGTGTGGGGAGCAGGGGGCTCAAAAGCCTGATTGGAATGGATTCAAAAGAGAATGGAAGAGAGTAATTAAAAGAAGGGAAATACAGAAAGGTCTTTCAATGAGTGTTATTGTAAGTATAATGCAAGAACTTAGTGTGCACTGGAAGGAGTTAATACCGCATGCTTGTGTACTGATGGAAATGAGCTAAGAGACATGGAAAAAATATGATTCAGGAAATAGGGGGAGGCAATTACATGAATGAAGACAGTGAGTGTGCAAGAATCAGAAGATGCTATAGCTAGGGTTCAAAGATGAAATGCAGTCGGGGCTCATAAAAGGGAGGAAGGAGGGGAGCAGTTTGAACTTAGCATATTTGCTTATTCTGCAAGAGGTGGGCTCAGAACGGTTCGCTCTTTTGTCAACCTTCCCAAGGTGCGCGTGCACCACACACACACACACACACACACACACACACACACACGCACGCACACCTCCATGCAGATGCAAATACATTAGCACTGAAGCATTGAACACTTGAAGGCCAGGTGGAGGTGCTCATAAATATTCATCGGAACATCACGTTGGTGTTTCCGGGCATCCTGTCCTCACATATCACTGTTATGTTTCAGAACCAAGTATTTTTGCTGTTAGATTAAAAATTATCTCAGGACCTGGAGAAGCCTCTGTGCAGCTTCAAAATAACCATGTGCATCTCATGATAACAACACACACACAAAATCATTTAAAAACACAGGTGCTCTAGATGGTTTATAGGGACAGCTGCTGGAACATTATCAAGTCAGGAAAAAGACTATCTTGCTCTCCGTATTAGAGGGCCAAATATTTGTGGCCTGGAGTCATAGATATAGTTTGCCTATGTTGTCAACATAAGGGATGGGCACTTTTCTTGGTAGAAGGACAGACGGTAAATATTTTAGGCATGCAGGCAATATGGTATCTGCTACAACCACTCTATTCTGTTATTGAAGTGCAGAAACAGTCATGGACAATGAATAAATGAATGGCTTGTGTTGTAATAAAGCTTTATTTACAGAAACAGGTAGCAGGCCAGATTTGTCCTGCAGGCTGTAGTTTGCCAAACACTGTTTTACATAAATTTGGAAAATCAAAACATACTTATTTATCAGTGGTTCTTAAATTTGAGCCTTTCTTAATATTCAACAGGAAAGAGCTGCACAATATAGTTTTCTGAAATGTTTTGGCAGGAATGTTTAGCCACCCAAAGAACCCTGTGCAGTGTTGTGAATTGTTGGCTTTTTGCATATTCTTAAGCTGCTTGGCTCATTAAAATGTGGTGAGGAGGAAGGCAGTTCTTTTAAAAAAATCTCATTATAAAGCAGGAGGTGTACTACTCCCAAATGAACTGAGGGTTATGGTGCTTAGCTGGGATAAAATACTCAATATTGTATGTACTGGTACATTTTTTCTAAACATTTTTATTTTTTGAGAAAAGTGGAAATAAATATGTTTATTCCTGAAATGCTTAGTTTGCTTAAATCTGGTCAAAATGAAGCACAGTGCTTTTATATTATAAAATTCCATTTCTCGTAAATCACATCATTGCTAACATTCATACTGGAGTCTTCTGAGATCTACCCCTTAGCATTGTCGTGGTTGAATTCTAAGGTCTAACCAATCGGCATCCTTTCATCTTGACCGGAAGAACTTGACTAATTCCAGAATGTCTCCTTTGTTTATTTATTAATGATAATGAAAGATGAATGTCTACCTGAGCCTTTAAGTCTTCAAAGCTCTTAACCTCTATCCTCTTCTCTCTCCCAAAAGGGAAGGTGGCGTGGCAAGTGGGACAAAGACCCTTGCTTTTCCTCTTTGTTCAGCCTCTGCCACTTACTGTTTTGTCTCTAGAAACCCATCTATTCTCTGACAGGGGAGCCTGCCAGAGACATGAGAAAATCAAAGCTGGATGCAAATATAAATAATGGAATTGAGTAAGCTACAAATTACTGTATATTATATCTTATCCATTTTATCATTGATCACATTCATGCACCATTTTCTCATATGATGAAGTAAATTCCTCTAGTTACTCATAAAGCAGCATTGCTTGGTGGACAAAAGCACATTTCCTGGAGTCAGGTTTCTTAGACTTAAATCCTAGCTCTGTTATTTACTAGCTCTGTTATTTACTACCTGGGCAAAATTATATGCTACTGTGTGTGTCAGTTTTCTCATTTGTAAAATGGGGATAACTATTAGTGCCTGCCTCATAAAGTTGCAAAATAAATGTTAACATTGCAAAGTGCTTAGAACTGGATCTGGTAGAACATACTCTCTCAGAGAGTATTTGGCCAGTATTATCATAATTATTGATAATTTTAGCCTCTGCCACATTCTCTTTTTTAGTTTTGTGGGGTTTTTTTTCAGCACTACAACCAGGATAGCCTTTACCTAAGCTTTAGCATGATTTACCATATGTGGCCCTGCTAGGTTAGCATTAAGATCTTATCTTACCAAATAAATGGATCCAGGCTGGCAACCTATCGATCTTTCTCCCTCCCTCCCTCCTTCCCTCCTTCCTCTTCTCTTTCCTACCTCTCTCTCTTCTTCTTTCTTTGGCCTTCTTGGAGGGGTTTATGGAGCTGAGTTTGGGAGAAGTATTTATCAGACTAAGCTGGATTGTTCTATAGTAACAAAATATCTCTGAAATCTCAGTGGCTGAATACCAAAAAAGATTTATTAATCACCAATTCTACTTCTTTGCATTGGTAGTGATTAATCTACCATTTCAACAAGTGGCATCTATGTTAGAACAGGAGAGAATATTGGTGATTTTTTTCTTTTCTATATTTCTGCATTTTTCAAAATTAAACATTTTTCAAATTTTTCAAAATTAGAAAATGTTATAAGTAAAAAGAAAATAATCTTATTTTAATAAAAAATAAGTGTAAATTATAGTAAACAATGGCCCAAACCTAAATAAATAAATAACACAAAAAACCTTCATAATATTTAAGGTGGAAAGGGACTTTTAATGAAATGTTAATTTAGAAGAAAAAGTCTTTTTTTCTTCTTTGTAACTGTAGTCCTTTCATTGCATCATTGAGTACAAAGTCAAGAAATTTAGCAGTAATTTTTAAAATTAATACTATAAGATCATAACTAAAATCATGGGTTCATTGATGACTTAAATAAGTCTATTGGTGATAAAATGTTCTGCTTCCTAATAAAAACATAAATAGATGAAATCATAGTGGTATGTATTTCCAGTAAAATTACAGTTTAGTAAGACATAAAATGCTTGCGAACTTATGACATTTTTGAATGTGTCATTTTACTTCACAAAGACAGTAAAATTATGTAAAATAATGAAATTTTTTGTTATTTTACTTTTGGTAATATTATTTGGCCATGAAGAAATATTTTGAATTCAGCAATAATCCTTTTCTACATTATTTTTACTAAGTAATTCCTGGCTTGTGGAAGAATAAATTATCCTTTACTTACACTCAAATAACTACCATTAATTTTAGTGAGAGTTTCTGTCTGTGAACAGAAAGTAAATTGGAAAACAGCTATGGAAAATGAATAAACTCCTAATCTTTTCCCCTTAAGAATATTAATTATACATCTTAGCAGATAGTTTATTACTTTTGTATCATTCCAAAAATGCCAAAAAAATGTCTTTGAATGTCTCCTTTCTATGATAGGTAATAAGTATTGACTAATGTTTTTTAACATCAAGTTTAGATGTTAAGGGTATTTTTTTTCCTTTCCATTTTTATTATGGTTATTCATGTCCTTGGTTAATCCAGTGTTTCTTACAGGAAAAAGAGAAAATACCAATTCCTTGCTTTGCCCTTGCTTTACACTTCCAAAGGCAACTACTTGGAAATCTTCCTGTGGTTTTCTTTATTATTTCTCTATGCAGTTCTCAATAATACGCCTATACTTCTATTTCTTTATATTTTGATTTTGAATATTAGCTACTATATTTTTCATTTTAGATGTTGAAGCTTTAATGCGTTCTCACATAGCCATACACGTCTTCATCATACTTCTCCCAATATAGCTATATCTTAATATTTAGTTAGATGGTTATTTGCTGTTTGTATTATAGCACATCTGACCCATACTAAAAACATATATACTTTTTATACTTTTTTATGTACTCTGAAGTTACTAATCTTCCTTTTGCTGCTGTTTGGTAGTTTTTATGTTCTAATCTGGATGTTGTTCTCTAGACCAACTACGGAGATGGCCTCCTGGGGTCTCCTTCCACAACTCATCATGAGGATTCTCTTCTGCCTTTGATCTACTGATTTCTGGCTTCAATTTCTTCCTTTTTCTGAGCTTCCTTCCTCATTTTGGTGGTGTAAAGCTTTCAATAGTTTCCCATAAAGTGGTATAAGGCAGGTTAATTTTGCTTTGTGCTTGGTTCATATTTGATTGACAGTTCAGTTAGATATAGACTTCTGAGTTGGAAATATTTTTCTTAGACTTTTGAATGCATCTCACCATTTTTTCCAAGCTTTGAACTTTGATGTTCCGAAATCAGAAGACATCTAATTCCCAATACTGTACATATGATCTGAAATTCCACAATAATGTAGCTTGTTATGGATGTTTTTCATTCACTTATCTAAGAACTCTGTAAGCTCTTTTAATTGGGAAAAATCATATTTCCATTCTAGGAAAATTTTTGAATATATTTTGATAAATTTTTTTCCATGTTGATTCTTTTAGGTCTTGATAAAGAGTTTGATTTTACTTTGGATGCAGGGGAAGCTGTTGGAAAAAATCACCAGGAGTAATCTGGTAGAGCAAATACATAAATCAAATCATGATAAAGTAATGTTTTACATCATATCTGAATATTTTTACTCACAAATTCATCATAGTAAATCCATATAGAACAATTAAAATTTAGTTTTTCTGCCTGGTACTGGCACAAGAATAGGCATATAGATCAATGGAATAGAATAGAGAGCCCAGAAATCAGCCCGAACCAATATGCTCAATTAATATTTGACAAAGGAGGCAAGAACATACAATGGAGCCAAGATAGTCTCTTCAATAAATGGTGTTGGGAAAATTGGACAGATATATGCAAGAAAATGAAACTAGACCACCAACTTACACCATACACAAAAATAAACTCAAAATGGATAAAGGACTTAAATGTACGACAGGAAACCATAAAAATTCTAGAAGAATCCAAAGGCAACAAAATCTCAGACATATGCCGAAGCAATTTCTTCACTGATACAGCTCCTAGGGCACTTGAAACGAAAGAGAAAATGAACAAATGGGACTACATCAAAATAAAAAGCTTCTGCACAGCAAAAGAAACCATCAATAAAACAACGAGAAAACCCATTGTGTGGGAAAACATATTTGCCAATGTCATATCTGATAAGGGCCTAATCTCCAAAATTTATAGGGAACTCATACAACTTAACAAAAGGAAGATAAACAATCCAATCAAAAAATGGGCAAAGGACCTAAATAGACACCTTTCAAAAGAGGACATTCAGAAAGCCAAGAGACATATGAAAACATGCTCAAAGTCACTAATCATCCGAGAGATGCAAATCAAAACAACAATGAGGTATCATCTCACACCTGTCAGACTGGCTATCATCAACAAATCAACAAACGACAAGTGCTGGAGAGGATGTGGAGAAAAAGGAACACTTGTGCACTGCTGGTGGGAATGCAGACTGGTGCAGCCACTATGGAAGACAGTATGGAGTTTCCTTAAAAAACTGAAAATGGAACTCCCATTTGACCCTGTGATCCCACTTCTAGGAATATATCCCAAGAAACCAGAAACACCAATCAGAAAGGATATATGCACCCCTATGTTCATAGCAGCACAATTCACCATAGCTAAGATCTGGAAACAGCCTAAGTGCCCATCAGTAGATGAATGGATTAGAAAACTGTGGTACATCTACACGATGGAATACTATGCTGCTCTAAAAAGGAAGGAACTCTTACCATTTGCAACGTCATGGATGGAACTGGAGAGCATTATGCTAAGTGAAATAAGCCAGTCAATGAAGGAAAAATACCACATGATCTCACTCATTCATGGATAATAGAGACCATTATAAACTTTTGAACAATAATAGATACAGAGGCAGAGCTGCCTCAAACAGATTGTCAAACTGCAGCAGGAAGGCCGGGGAGGGTTGGGGGGCAGGAGGTAGGGGGGTAAGAGATCAACTAAAGGACTTGTATGCATGCATATAAGCATAACCAGTGGACATAAGACATTGGGGGATAGGGGAGGCTAGGGGACTGTCTAGGGCGGGGGGATAAAATGGACACATATGTAATACCCTTTGTAATACTTTAAGCAATAAAAAAAAAATTTAGTTTTTAATAACTATCACAATATCATGGTTAAAAAATAAAAAAGTACATGAAGGTATATTGTGATAAGTCACGCTCCTATTTATTTCTCCTATTGCCCCATTCCCAATATCCACTAACATGAGGTGATCTCTTTTGTTATTTGTGTGTGTGTACTTCTGTCCATTATGAAAAAATAAACAAATAAGAATACTGTCATTTTGACTAATTTTTCTACAAACTATGCACAAAATTTGGCCTTACTTTTAAAAATGTAATATATCTTTAAAATCATTACATACCAGCAATTAAAGAACTTCTTTATTCTTTTATACAAGTACATAGTATTCCATATTATCCACATAGCATAGCCTATTTGAACAGTCCTCTATTTATAAACATCATATTCATTTCCAAGTATTTGCTATAAATAAGGAATAACCTCAGACATATGCCATTTCGAGTTATTTAAGAATACCTATAAGATAAATATCCAAGATTAAAATTGTGAGGTCAGTGGTTTAATGCTTTTGTAATTTGGATAGACATAGATTAATGTTTTTTTAATGTTGTCTGACTTATTAAGGTCTTGGGTTCTAGAATCAAACTGCCATAGGTTCAAGTGCCGGTGTCACCGCTGTTACTTCTAAAATGAGTAGTCCCATCTACATCATCATGCCTGAGCTAAAGCTGTGCCCATTCATATAGGGTCAAAATCCAGTATCAATTGAATTGAGGATATGGATATTGAATGTAGAGTCGACTATTTTGAAAAGTTTGTCTCTAAAAGGGAAGAGAACATGTCTAGAGCATGGGATAATGGATGAAGGACTCTTTCTAAATGGGAGAAGTAGGAGCATGCTTAAATTTTGATTGGCATGATCTGGTTGAAAAGAGCTGGTTGGATATGCAGGAGACAAGAAGCATAAAAGTTACTGAGGAGAAAGAAGCTGACAGATCAGAATGTAAGAAGAAATAAAGGGGTTTATTGGGCTTAAATGATAGGAAGGGCACCCCTCTGCTGTACCATGAGGAATCATGAAGGTCAAAGAAAAAAGGAGCTGTAGCATTTATAGTTTTAGTAGGCGGTAGCTGAGGACTTTTCATCCAGTCACTTCAAGTTTTCTCACTCAAGTAAAAGATAAGTGATCCTCTGAGATTAAGAGGGAAACAAAGAGCAGAAGGGTTAGAATTTGGATCTTTTATAAGAGTAGACAAGATTGAAGTTGTTGCAGACGATGAGAAGTTGAATTGATCTAAGAAATGGACCACTATTGCCAGCCAGTGCTATGCTCCTATTTGAGTTAGTTGATCATCCATTTATAGTGAAACCCAGTTGTCTTTCTGTGGCTCCATTTCTCAGATATAGAAAATGTATGATTCTCTTGACTTTCTGAGTAAGCAGGAAGGGCTATTAAGGTTTGCCAAGAGCATTTTTAAAATAATGAACCATGAGATCTAAGACAAATAATGAATGAAGTGAAGAAAGCAATGGATTGCTAATTTAATCAGCAAATAGGAAGGAGAAGTTGTGATAATCGCTGTTTTTCAGTATTAAGTAAAATAATGAACACGAATCATTTAGCACCATCCCTAGTACAGGGTGCTCAGTAAATGTTAGCTGCTTTCATTATCATGAACAAAATTGTGTTTTATATTTATCCAACCTAATACTTCTCTTTGAGTCCAAAGAGTACAAGAATTTTTAAACAGAGATAGTAGAAGAAAGAGCCTTCCAGCCAGCTGCTTATTTCAAAGGTATAAAAATCAATTCACTTTTTTAATCTGACAAGTCGACGGGGCAGTACGTTTTTGTTTTCCCTTGTTTCTATTGCAAACACATTGCACTAGCTTTGAGAGTGATAAAAGTAAGAGAAATGAAATTTGACCAGGTCAAATAGAGCATTTCTGTGATAGCTTTCAGAAGCTGCCACAAATTAGGTATCTGATTTAAAGAAGGCCTGGTCCCTTCCTCTCACTTCCCCAGGTTTGACAAGGTGGGGAATTGGACATAGCAAAGGTGACGAAGGGTGAACACGATAGGTCATTTGATGTTGCCAGAACCAGGGTATAGATTGGTTGGCCTTGGTTATTTAATCCTCTTGTAATTCTGCTATTCCAGTAAAATGAGGCTGTAAGTTTCTAATAGAAAGCTGTTTTGCTAGAGGTTCTCTTGTTTATTGAAGAGTAGTGGGAGGGAGTGAGAGAACAAATATACACAGCCACATTCAAGCAATGAAAATAACACAATGGAAATCATCTAATTTATTATCTATACAAATGTGAAAGCATAGAAGAGAGCAGAATTTTTAGTAGTCCTGGATGAAAGATGAAAATAATTCAGAGTGATTTGTTGCAAAGTAGCGACAGGTCAGCACATTTGAATCTTATTTAAATTCAACAACAATCATAAGAAGAGGTGTAAGCAGAATATCTTTGGTTAGCTCTGCATCTCTTTTCCTGGCAGTGTGAAAAACTAATAAAACTCTTTAGTTGTACATACATATAGAATTTAAATTGGACTGCTATTAGGCACTCCAAACTTTCCAGTGAATATATGTATTTCCCCTATTGATCCCTCTTTAATTGTCTTTGTTTTGTGTTCTTTATTGTTTGTCTCTTTTTTTCAGAGGGCATGGCCTATGTTTGTTTGGCTCCAGTGCCTAGAATATTGTCTGGAATATGTTATAGGTGCTCAATAAATATTAGTTGAGTGAATAAATTAATGAATGGTGAATAAGTGTCAAAATTGTGCTTCCACTGTATAATAAGTTCTATTTTAGCAAGAAAACATTCGATTGAAACTCTGTATGAAAATTTAATATTTTTGATCACCTTAACAGGGCATCAACTTAAGAGTTAGTGGCTAGATCCAACATGTCTGGGGCAGAGGACTTGAACTGCTGATGGTGATGTTAGATGTCTGCCATCTCACCTATTGCCAACCAACACAGTGGCATGTCATGGAGGGAGTTATGTGTTCCATGATCACAGTGTAGGATGGCACATTTTTGGAAATACCTTCAAGTAACATAATTTGGAATAAAAATACTCCAACAGCGATATAGACAATCTTTCTATTAATTGAATATGAGGTGGGACACCATCAGGGTTTTTTCCTTTTAAACATAGAACTAATGGCAAATTGTGATTTCAGCCATCATAGTTACGTAATACACAATACTCTTTAAGAGGGTTATAAACAGGGTGGCTTAGAAAGAAGAGTCTTTTGACTTTTTTCTTTCATAGTTTCTTTTCTTTTTCTAGCAAGTTCTTCACTATGTAAAATAGTATATCCTGATTTCCTAACGTAAGAACCAAATATATAATCTTGTGTCTTAGATTTTTTTTATTATTTATGAGTAGTATTTATATTATACACAGAGTATAGTCATTTCTGTATTATAACTTTGAAACTCTGAATAAGTCATATTACAAATGACTTGAAAAAATCCAATAAAGTGGGAGAGGATTACAAGAGAGTGGTTACCTTTCAAGCAAAGACAAAGATTTTTGATTACATAGAGTTGCCTTTCTCTGTTTAAGAATACTTTGTCCTTTCTCCTTGCCCCTTGCCTTTTGTTTGCAGTGATCCTGTATGTAATGAGCTATGGCATGCACCATGTCAGGGAAGGGCTCAGATAAGGAAAAGAGCATGATCAGATAGTTTTTGTCTAACACATTATTTCTCTCCATTACCCTTATCTGCTATCCTGTACTTCTATTACTATACCTTCTCCAGTTTTCAAAACCAATATATAACCGTGTATCTCTTATATAACAATAATATATTTTAATGGCAGAATTCACAGACATTGGTTTATTAACAAACCGCAGAATTTAGGTTTCTAGTATACATTTCTAGGTGTCATAAAACTCATCTGAAATATCTATGCAAGCCTGAGCTTGCTCATAGAAGAATGACTGAAAATGATGTAATTTATTAAAAACTAATCAGATGTATTTTATTTTTATAAATTCTGAAGCATGCTCAGTGAGTACATTATACAGGGTACTTCTTTCCTCTACCTGCCTCTACCTGAGTGGAGAGAATTGGTCATCAGGTACCTCAGCCTACCAAGATCATGCTGCAGCAACAAACCCCAAGTTTTATAGCTTAATACACAAGATTTGGCATGCCTTGTAATTGCTTCTATTCAGAGATTCAATCTCATGCTTTCCTATATTGTTACTGTTATATCATAACAACTTAAGTCATAATAAATACTTAACAAAGGAACATGTGAGAAGATGTTCAAAATAATCACTTTAATTATCTTCTACAAAAAAAGCTTGGTGACTATTACTTCAACAGATTTCGATTAAAACAAAAAGTAAAGGACTTATACCTGAAATGAATCTGTGACTTATTACAGTCCCCTTATTTCATAAATGAAGAAATTAAGGCCCGGATAAAATAATTTTCCCCAGCCTACAGCTAGTTAGCAAAAACATAACTAAAACTCATGTGTCTTGGTCCAAAGTTCTTTACCTTAAATAGTCCTTGAGTGTTATTAGGGTGTATTTGAAAGTTGAACTTAATTTTCTGTTTAAGAATGAGGTATAGACACAGACAACAATATGTTGGTTACCAGAGAGGAAGTGGGTGGGGAAGGATGAAGAAGATAAAGAAGGTCAAAGACATGTGATAGAATAAGACTAAACTTTGGGTGGTGAGCACACAATGCAATATACAGATGATGTATTATATAGAATTGGACACTTGAAACTTATATAATGTTAGTAACTAATGTCACCCCAATAAGTTTAACTAAAATGAATTAAATACATTGTGAGAGATACACACACACACACACACACACACATCAGCAGTCTTTTGGTTTTTCCTTGCCTGTTACCTCTTTGTCAGTGATCCCTTAGTTTCATTGACTCTTTATACAATTTTTATATAACATGCATCTTACTATTGGAATCATTCAGAAAGACCTACCAAGGGAAATTTGTGCTCAAAATCTTATTTGTTATAGTCCCATTATGTGGCCACCTGCAAACAATATAACATCAGCTATAGTTACCTGGTAGTTATACATGCAATAATTTAAATTCTATCAAATTATATCCTAGGTGTTTTTGGCTGTTTCTTGAAAGCTGTCTTCAAATTTTATGAATGCCTTTCCTGTATCTTCCACACGAGCCATCAGCCAACTCCTTTCTTTCAAGCACTAATGTCATGAAATTTTAATAGGTGTTTTATGGGGAAAATATGGAGTCTGTGATCAATAATTGAAAATTTTTAGATTAAACAAGAAATGCACAGAATCATTATAGATGACTTCTCAGAGCCTTGAATTGTTTAATAGTTTAAAAGGTTGAATGCATTCTGGGGACTGAGGAATGACAGTAATAAAATAATTTTAGACTTCATAGTCGTTTTACTCTAGTTGGGGAAGACAGACATTAAAAAAACCTAAGAATTAAATATATGTTAAATTAGAATACGATAAATGTTTAGAAAAAGAAAAGGTAGAGAAAGGAATGGAAACTGGTAAAGGATGGGGGAAGGTAGGATGTAAATTTGCCTACCCTCTGTGAGGACAGGCTCACTGAGGATGTAATGATCAGGACTTGGGGGAGGTCAGGACATTAGTCATGAGAGGGTCAAAGACCAAAATGTAAAAGGTGGTACATATGACATTATGAACTAATAAATGAGGTAAGAGCTCTGAGGTTTCATGGGGGAGGAAGGCAATTTGTATGACAATAAGAAGAGCAAACTTTCAGTAATTAGATGTTTGACCAACTATATAGTAGGTCCTAACGTTATTTCTGGTAACAACTCTTATTATGGTTAAAGCCCCCAGTATGTTCTTCTAGGTAGTTAAAAGAGGGGCCAAAGTTTCTCCTGATCCTATAGGGTTTTGATTGCCTTCAGCTCTATACAATCTATGTGCCAAAGTGGCCTAGAATACACTCAGTCAAGTCTTTGAAATTTACTGAGAAGTTTTACATCCCAGAACTTGAGCTGGTATATTGTTCATCTCATTAAACCATTCTCCTAGTACTGAGAGCAGATTAGTACAGTTGGGTAGTTGTATCTCATTTCAGGCAGTGGTGATGCAGTTGGGCTCCCAAAATTAAGCCTATGGTGCAAGCAATTAGGTATTTGATAAGAGACATCTCAATGGAAACAAAATAAAAACAGTGGTTAATTATTCAAGCAGACTATGATCTCGGTTTCAGATTTCTGAAGGCAGCCTGGCTTGAAAGGTTTCTAGATACCTGACATGAAATACCTTCAGATGGAGTGAGGGCAGGCGGTGACAATCTGATAGATTCACCTGGTTTGCAGTTTGAATATCTCTGGTGATCTTTCTGAAGAGCAACATGAAGATTGCCCAAATAGGTGCTACTGTGGTGATTTCCTTGAAGTTTACATCAAGTCATCTTGCTTCAGTTTGCACGACTTCAGGAAAAAAAGAGTGTTTTAGTTCTTAATAATTCCAAGTCAAAAGTGAGAGAAAATTGGAAGTGTTCATTTGGAGAGTTGTAGCCAAATATTTGAGGAAACTGGAAGAATTGAGGATCCAATCTAGTTAACAGGTTGGAACAAAACCTCAAAAACATTGACTAGCACTAGATTCCAATATCCACAAAGGTACATTACTGAAACATAATTGTTTTCTCTAAAAATTTCCCCATCTTTACCAAAGATGGCCAAATTAAGACTAATTTATTTGCAAAATAAGTTTAGTTTCAATAAATTTGGCCCATTATTTACATAGGTTCAGTAAGAAGAGCAATTAACCATATAGGCTCTCAAATCTGTTTGCCAGAACTTTTTATAAGAAGTCTCAGATTGAACTTTTAAAGGCTCCTCGAGGCCAAAAGAGCAAAGTTAAGGATTTGCCATCAGATTTCCCTTGCAATATGTATAGATGTGGTTCTGTTTCTCTTTCCTCGAGGTCCCTAAAATATCTTATGGTTCCATATCTGCCAGAAAGTGAACTATCTTACTCACCCGGTAAGGCTGCTGGGAACTCACTAAGCAAGGTACCTGGGTTTTGTTACCTTTTATAAGGCAATCTTAGCTCCATAAAGCTGTCTGGTCAGATCTGAGTTTATGCATGTCTCTCTCATACATGACATTATATTAAAAACACTGGTAATATAACCAATGTTCCCAATTATGTCATATTACATGGAGAACAGATTGTTATTAAACATATGCAAATAACTATATTGCCATGAAAAGAATAATATTCACTGAGAGATTCTGAATTAAGTTGGGAGAAAAAGATAAATGTTGCAATTCTACTTGCAAAGGTGTAATTTACCAAATTTTTCTAAGTCATAGATAGCTTAGGAGAAAAAATTCTTTTTAAATCTGGAAAATAAAGTAAAGAACCAGTAATATTTCAAACAACTTGTTAAAAAAATTACAATCATTCTCCTCAGTTGATTCAGTCCCATATTATTAATTCTTGTTGTTCTTGATCTTTTTGTTAGCAGTTTTATGAGTCTAATTTTTTTTTTCCCTAGAGTAAATTCTCTCCCATTTCAGTGTTATGATCTGAAAGTTATTAAAAAATTGTATTCTGGAATAAGTATCAGACTCCTTTCCCTAAATTTGTGAAGATAAAACAAATTTACAGAAGCATCAGAGTAAGAAAAATAATTGTAAATGACAAAAGGACTTAAAATGGCATGGTTAAAGATCTAATGAGAATACAATGCAATTGAAAAAGAAACTTGCTTATTTCTGTGACACACACGTTTTAAGATAATAATTATAATTACAAATGATAATGTATACCAAGACATATCATAATTTTAGAGATTTTATACAATTTCTAGAACACATTACTAAATATATAAGTATTATCCTGGAAGATTTAATATCCTTTAATTAGTAACACTCCTCATGCAATTTAACATCTATAATAATAAAATTAGAGCATCCGTCCTTCCAGACAAAGCTGGGGCTGCTAGGGAAGCCAGGGTCCCGGGTGCCTGCCAGTGGCCGCCAGAGGGAAGACCGGGACCTGGGTGCCAGAGAGAAGCCAGTGCCAGCAGCCAGGGGAAGGAAGGCCTACTCTTGCACGAATTTCATGCATCAGGCTGCTAGTATCAAATAAGTGTAAATACTATAACATCTATTTTTAAAAGTAGAGAGAACAAGTCTGAGATATTTCAGGAACCCTCTAAAAAATGAAAGACTTAGTTCACTGAGACTATTTAAAATTATTTTTGGTTATTTCTTGTCCCCCCCCCAACCAATTAAATAGAGCTCTTTTACAAATTAGCAATATCAATAGAAGGTAGAAAACACCACACATATATGTAACATATCCATAGACATACATGGACACATAGACAAAGGCAAACAGATCTTAAATAGTTTTGTTTTAAAATTTTAGCCATGAGATGGGTATGATAATGTAAACTGTATAAAAGAACAGTTGGGATGAGTTAAGTTTATATGTCTGGATGGCTAAAGCTTTTCTTATTATTTGTGCAAAATACATTTAAGTCTTGTGTTTGTTCTTGACAATAATCATATTGTAGAGCACCTTATGGAAACTGTAGAGCACCTTGTATTCTTTTAATCCTCTTTTTCTTTTAATTTCTCTTCTGTCTTAAGAATTGAGGATGACAAAGATAAGTGGGCTTTGAGCAGCTTCTTGAGCTGTTCTTCTGGTTTTGCCAAGCTTTGTAAGATAAGGACAGTTGTTCTCAATTTCCCAAAGACTTGGGTTGCAGCCTAAATGACATCATAGTTTGATTTACTGGTCTAACTACATTATTATATTATTCCTAATTTGCTTCTTTCCCTCTGGGCTCTCTGAAAATTTTTTTATAATAGTCATTTGCATCTCAAGGAATGATTCTTAGGTCCTTGAGAAGATGGAGGTAGAAAAGGCAACAGAGAAAGTATCCAAGTTACAAACCTTTTAAAAAATCTGTTCCTAGCAGCCTCTGAATATTAGCCTCCAGCTTCTAATTCATACTGTGTGTGCTTAGGCTATTTCAGTTTCTTTTCTTTTCCTTTTTTTTTTTAGCATGACTAATTAACATTGCTTGAAGGGTGGATTTATATGTCTTCTGTTTTACATTATTAGGGAGGGGGTATGTTCTGTAGGGAAACACAGAACACAGTGTCCATCTCTATAATGTAATCAGATAAAAAGATATGAATCACTTCACATAAAAGTTGTTTAAATATACGAATTCTCCTATAAACTTTTACCTTAATTCTACCATCCCCTTCCTTCCTTCCTTCCTTCCTTCCTTCCTTCCTTCCTTCCTTCCTTCCTTCCTTCCTTCCTTTCTTCCTTTCCTTTTTTTCTTTCCTGTCCTTTTTTTTCTTTTTCCTTTCCTTTTCTTTTCTTCTCTTTCCTTTCCTTTTCTTTTTTTACTCTAGCCCTCATTAGGACTTTATCAACAGGTTTTCATTTTACAAAAATGGGTAGAGGAAGTGTTCTGGGCCAGATATAATATCCATTCCCATAAAGCATTCAGGTAAAGTTGACATGACTTTTTTACATAAAGCCAGTTTAAACATTCTAACTTTATAAACTTATCAATCTTTATATTTCTATATTCTTGGGATCTAATTGTAGCTCCAGTTGGGGCTTCACCAATGGGTTTTGGTACCATAGTTCATGGGATTTCAATATCAAGGAGTCCTGGAAACATCTCTTTTCTATCCTCTGACCATTTTACTAGTATTCACTCATGTGTAAAAGGGCTTTGAGTTCCCATGGAGGGTTCAAGCCAAGATACTCTGGCCCCTTTATCAATCTTTAATTTGATTAATGAACCTAACTGCTGCCCCACATGTTTGATGGTCAGATTTCTCATTGTAATCTCTGTTTCCTGGCTTATTAAATTTCTCCAAACTTGGGTAAAGGGATCAGACTTACTAATATTTAGGTCCTTTAATGTATAATCAAAAGATGATTTCTTTAGAACACTCAGCCTTAGATGGTGCTGCATTTGTTTTAACCCTATCAATGTCTGTTTTATTTATCCCAAATATTTTTTTAAAAAAAATTCTTGAGGCATTATGCATCTTTGTATCCACTTTTAAAAATTTGGCCTTTCCATAGTTACCAATAAAACTGCTGCGTGCAAGAGGCAGCTAATCAATGATTCGCTCTCATCATTGATGATTCTATCTCTCTCTCCCTCTCCCTTCCTCTCTGAAATCAATAAAATATATATTTAAAAAAACCTGCTGCTTTGATGAGAGTTATCTAAAAATTTTCTAATTTAGAAGATTTTCCAATTCAAAGGATTCAACATCTGGCTCTGGTCAAGGTGCATGCGGCAGGTGGCCAATCAATGTTTTTCTCTTACATTGAGGTTTCTCTCTCTTTCTTACTCTCACTTCCACTAGCTATAAAAATTGGTGAAAATGTCCAGGGGTGAGGATTAAATAAATAAATAAGTAAGTAAGTAAATAAATAAATAAACAAACTACATGCCAAAGTGGCACATCTTGGGGAGCCCTATTCTAAATCACTAAATACTTTTAACTGCTATCATCCTTGACATTTGAGTCTGGAATTTCAGGGAGAGGCCTGGGCTGTAGATTAAAAATTTAGAAGCTATCAGTTTATAGATGTTCTTTAAAACCATAAGATTGAATCTTATCACTAAGGGCACATGTGGATATAGATATTGTTAATAGCATATGCTTCATTTTCCAAAGTTTTTTTGGTCCACAATTTTTTCTATGAAAGCCTCTTTTCTATCCAGTATTTTTTAGAAGAGTGTTGTGAAAATCTGAGTGGATGCTTTGTGAAAACTTTTAGAGTAGAAAAATAACACTTGAAATACATTGGAAAGAAATTTTATAATTTTTCTTAGGAAAGTCAATTAAGTGTCTCTTGGAATAAAGACCAGAGTTCTACATGTCAGAGAGCAAAGACAGTAGAAATGACGGGCTCACATTAGTGTAGATGCATAGCTGCTCAGTAGATGCACCGATTTTCCCATTATTCCTGTCTGTCATTGATGCATGTGGGATACAAAGCCACAGTAATAGTGTCTCCAACAGATGGAAAACTGTACAAATGAGTTTTGTATTATCAGCAATTACAAGCAGTTCTCTTATTGATCACTGGCCAAGCTGCTTCAATTTTGGATTAAGGAGTGCAGGGGGGGAATGAAATGCAACAGCTCAGTTGTATAATCCAGATGTTGTCTTGAGCTGTTTCTTTTCTTATCAAACCCTTTTCACCAGCCATTTCTAGAGTCTCTTGAGTTTTCCCTGGACACAAGGAATTCTGCTTTTATGCATGGTGATATAAGGTACCCATGGTGAGCAGGCCCTAGCTTGAATCATTTCTCTGGTCTTGGTAGATAGATTTGTAGTGGCCCTTTCATAGGCTCACATCTGTTCTTACTTGTGGCCAGATGATAGAATTAACAGAAGGTTGGCTTGAGCTAAGGGTTTGGCCACTGACCATGGCCCAAATTGAAACTGACTGACTCCTGTGAGGCTCCATCAAGCTCCCATATTCTTGCCAGAATGATGTTCTAACCAGGATCACGCAGTGCCTGGGTTAACCCTGGTTCTTTGTGAAATACTGAAGTTTTCATAAGAGTGCTTATCAAATTGGTAAGAGAAAATTAACCCTGCAATCCTTTCATAGAATATATACAGATGAAAATTGTAGGGTATTACATTTCTCCTCTCTATCAACATTTTATTTAAGCACTTCTTATATATTATGTCACCAACTTCTTAGAGAATGTTGTGACATTTTCCTGATTATTTCATTTTTCTAACAAGGCAACTAAACACCTCACAGGTAAACATTTCAGAGGATAACATAGGTAGGTAGAAATATGGGATTGACACATGACCTTCAGGCCCTTGCTCTTTTTCCTAAGCTTATAACAACTTCCCCAATCTGGAGGGTTTTTTTGTTTTTTTTGTTTGTTTTTTTTTAAAATATATTTTATTGATTTTTTACAGAGAGGAAGGGAGAGAAATAGATAGTCAGAAACATCGATGAGAGAGAAACATCCATCAGCTGCCTCCTGCACATCTCCTACTGGGGATATGCCCGCTAGCAAGGTTCATGCCCTTGACCGGAATCGAACCCGGGACCTTTCAGTCCGCAGGCCGAGGCTCTATCCACTGAGCCAAACCGGTTTTGGCCCAATCTGGAGTTTTAAGTCACATTTAATTACTGTTTTATTGTTGACTTTTAAGTCACTTGCAAACATGATATGAAGCATTTGCGGACAGCATTCTCCCACCAGGTGGACTTTCCCACCTGGAGGTGTCTCGCTGGTGTTTTCACGGACCTGTTGTAAAACAGTCCCTATTTCGCAAGCGTCCCAGAGGCTTTTTCTTCCTACATCCATCCTGTTGGAAAGTCAGTCGCTCTGCCATATAAAGAGCAACTAGGAAGTTAAGGGGCTGCAGATTTAAGTTTTGGGGTCTTTCATCATTGAAGACTTTCTTTGTGAAGCAATATTTGGTTTTGATTTTCACACACATGCATTCACACACATATATATATGTACATATATAAATATGTTTGTAGTTCATTATATATGTGTGTTTATCCGTTTTTCTATCGGGGGTACTTGGATTAAAGCTGCTAAGAGCATTTTTGTCTCAATCTTTGTATGAACATAAGCACTTATTTTTCTCGAATATGTACCTATGAATGGAATTGTTGAGTCACCGTCAGTCTTCGATTTTCAAAAAGTGATTTGGAATGCTGTTTAGAGTGAAGAACGGCAAATCAAATGATTAAAATTAAATAAAATAGAACTGATTGGAAAAAAGAGGTATTGGGGTCACTCAGTCTGCAATATATGACTAAGAGGTGATTTTCTAATTCTCTTGAAGTATGTGAAGGGTAATTTTAAGGAAGAAACACACTATCAATTTATACAAAGTACAAGATGAGAGAAAATGGGATTAAATTTTGACAAAAGAGTGCTTAGGCAGAGTATTATCATAATTAACATAGAAATAGGTTACTGTCCCCAGGGTGTCTTCAAACAGAATGTTCTTTCCTTGGGTAAAAGGTAGATAGATTTGGAAGCAAACTTTTCTTGCTATCTCATGAATCCTTACTCTTGATTTGTCTTCTGGAAGATACAATTTGCTTTCTAATATGTCTGTTGTGTAGGGCGACTATATATTTTTTACTCTTGTAGCCAGAATACTTTAGTTCAGTACAAATAATAGTAAACTGGTTGATGAGCCAGGACAAAGGCTTAAATTCGGATCCCCAAGGAAAACTGGGATATATGATTGTGGATTTAATAACATTGCTGGGGCAAACCACTGGACACATTTGACAAAAGGACAGCCAGTGTGTTCTGCTTCCAGTATGACAGAGTAGGTCACGTTACACCACATTTTCTACAGATAATATTAACTCCAGACAAAATATAAAGGAAAAATAACTGAGAGCAGTACAAAGACCGAAAGCAGAAAGATTATGGAGGGAGGTCTAGTCTTCGAGGAAGAGAATGACTCTGGATGAATTTTTTATTTTCACGCCTTCTAACCTGAGAAGAGGCTGTAGTATGCACCATGTTGGGTGCACAAAACTCCCCAAATTATCTGCTGTTTCTATTTGGGACAGAGACTTAATGGCCTTCAATAGGTTAGTGAGAGTGGGACACAGAGACCCCTTTCACTTGCCCCTATCATACTTTCATGGACAGATCTCAGCCTCATTTCTTTTTAAAAGAGCGGAATTCTTTATTTTATTTTATTGATTTTTTTTTTTAAAGAGAGGAAGGGCAAGGGATAGAGAGTTAGAAACATTGATTAGAGAGAAACATTGATTAGCTGCCTCCCGCACACCCCCCACTGGGGATTTGACCACAACCAAGGTACATGCCTTTGACTGGAATCAAACCTGGGACCCTTCAGTCCGCAGGCGAACGCTCTATCCACCGAGCCAAACTGGTCAGGGCTATTTTTATTTTTGAATCTAGCTATAATAACATAAAAAGCCAACACATATTTCTGGTATCAGGCCAAACCAAGCCATTCAGTTAGCATAGGTGACACTATTGACAAATGCCACCCTTTTTGGAGAAGGCAGCCTGCCTGGAGAATTCTTGGCAATCAAAGTACAAAAAAGACGTTTAGGGCATAGCACAACCTCAGAAGATGCTGCTATCACAGTGGGTTTGGTGAAGGATACCTTCTGGAGTGAAGCCTGGAAGAACCTGCTCAGCCTCAGGTGTTGTCGTCAAGGGGCCCCTTCCTCTGAGAGGTCACTGCCCCAGGCCAGAGCACATGGCTCCGTGAGCAGAGCCATGTGCTCCTTATACAAGGAATGACCTTCACGGATGTAAATGGCAGCTTCATGCCAACTTTTTCTTTCATAGCTAAGAAAATTTCCTATTTAATGTATGCCCTGTGCTTGCTTACCTTCACAATGCTGTCTTAGGGCCATTGTGTATGGTTCTTTCTGTTGCTCCGTGCACTGAGAGGAAGACTGTAACTCAGAACTGTCCCAGATATCAAAGTTAGTCTTCAAGGGCCTACAGATTTCAAAGCACATTCCAAAGGCTACATGTGCATAGTTTTTGTTGTTGTTTTGTTAATAGTACAGCTTGAAGTCCTAAGGCACTCATTTTGATGATTCAGCCACCGTCATTTTAGAAAATGGTTTTCTCTAAATTTCCCGTCTGAAGTACACTCTTGTTTTATCTGGAAATGTAGCCAATTTTTAATTGGCATGTCTTTTGAAAGAAAATGTTGCGATTGTCCTGGCAGAATTGTAAGGATAATCATTTTCCTTTTGGTCATGGGAACCTAGGACAGAGGTTCATTTTGGCCAGTCTTCCAAGGATAGGGTGAGTATCCTATTACTTCTCTACAGTTGCCATAACAAATGGCCACAAGCTTAGTGGCTTAAAACAACACAAATGTATTACCTCCCAGTTCTGTAGGTCAGATATCTGATCAGCATCTCACCAGGCGAAATCAAGAGATTGGCTGGGCTGCATTTCTTCCCCCCAGCTCTATTTCCTGCTCATTTGAGTTGTTGGCAGAATTCCGTTCCTTGAAGTTGTAGGCCGGAGGTTTCTATTTTCTTGTTGACTGTTCGTGGAGAGCTGTTCCCAGCTTCTAGAGACCTCCACATTCCTTGACTCATGCCCCCCTTGCTCCATCTTCAAAGACAGCAATGATGAATTGATTCCTCAACTTCTATCTGTCTCTCAAAAAAAAAGAAAAAAAGTTTGCCTTGGCTGGTGTTGCTCTGTGGTTAGTGTGTTGGCCAATACACTGAAGGGTCTAGAGCAGGGGTGGGCAAACCCCTGGCACGCGTGCCAAACATGGCACGCCAGTAACTTTTGCTGGCACGCGAAACCCTCTCTTATAATCTTCCATTTACAATTTTTTTCTTAGTATCGACTTTTTTATTTTTCAGATAAATTCAGTCTAGGTGCATCTTAGATAAATAAATAATTTTACATAACAAGTTATCTTAAAGACCAAAGACATGGATTGACGAGAGAGGGGAAGAGCAATTTCTATGCCTCTGCCTTAACTCTCCCTGCCTTCCTATATCCGACCAGTGTTTTGGTTTCATCCACATACGCTTGTGAATCTTTGTTCTCAGTGATGAATTTTGTTAAGTCTCATAATAGGAGTGGCCTGACGGATAAAAGTAGTAGCTCCTGCATATCTCTGAAAGTCACGAAATATAAACCTGATGTAAAATCTCTGTCATCAGTGATGCAGCAGCCAAAGTCCCACTGATAATATCAAACAGAGTCATAAAGTTTTCTGTCGAACTATCGGTGTACATGTATACATTAAAAAAAATGTATTTTTCATTATCATATACTGTGTTTTTGTTGCTTGAATGAATTTTATTATTTCTTCAAGGTTCTTCACATATGTACACCTTAAGAGATATCAAGTAGGCGTAACATGTTCTCAAAAAATTAGGGTTGGCACGCAGAAGAATTTTGAGTCAGAGATTTTGCTGGTCTTGGCATAGACTCACAAAAAGGTTGCCACCCTTGGTCTAGAGTTTCCTGCCAGGTCAAGGGCACGTGCCTGGGTTGCGGGTTCAATCCCCAGCTGCCCCTGGTATGGGCGTGTACAAGAGGCAACCCGTTGATGTGTCTCTCTCTCTTTCCCCCTCTCTCTTACTCTCTTCCAGTCTCTCTAAAAGATCAATGGAAAAAATATCCTCAGGTGAGGATTAGCAAAATAAAATAAAACAAAAAATGTTCTATCTCCCTGACTCATTCTTTTTCCTTCCTCTTCTACTTTTAAAGGTTCATGTCATTAGATTGGACCAATCTGGATAATCTATTGGTACAGATTATCTCCAGATGTGGTTGCTTAATCGAAATCACATTTGAAAATGTGTCACCTTTGTCAACTAATGTAATAAATTCTCAAGTTCCTGAAATTAGGATCTGGATATCTTTGGAGCAGCCATTATTTGCAACCACAGCCTTCAGACATTCTTCCACAATTGTATTTTTAGCTTAATATATTTAGTAAACATTTTAATAAACCCTTAGTTTGCTACAAAGGCTATAGAGATGAAAGAACTATGACACTGCTTCTTAGGTGCAAATCACTACATCAACTTGCTGAATTCAATATAAATACAAACTGGATTCAATATAAATATCATTTTACCTGGGTGGCTCCTTAAAAATAGAGATAATGGCTTTCATCACTGGATTCCTAATCATGACCCTCCACGTGGCACATAATAAGCACTCAGAGAATATTGCTGAATTCGTTAATTTTAAGAATATTTGTTAAGCATCTACCTCATGCCAAATACTGTTCTAGATGCTTATTAAACATTAGTGAATAAGATAAACAGAATCTATACTTGTGGGGCACTTAATTTTTTAGTGAGAGCACTTCCATTCTATTGCTGAATGATTAAATAAACACACAAATCAATTGAGGCTGAGTAAACAAATCAGGAGCAGGTTATCAGAGATTTTGAATGCCATGCGAGGATGTCAGAATCTTTTTTTATAGATAGTGAGAAAAACAGGCAAGATTCTTAAGCAGAGGTGGACTGACAAGATCTAGTTTTTAAAAATACCTGATGGTAGAGTAGAGGATGGATCAGAGGATTGGGCATAAAGAATAGCTTGCCAAAAACTTGAACCAAAACGGAAACAATTGGAATAGTGAGGTGGCCATGGGCTCAAGAGATATGTGTAAGACAAACATCTGGAGAAATGCAAAAGTTAGGGACACTGGCCTGATATGTGGGAGGCTGGCAACAACATGGGACACACATTTATAAACTGTTTCAATATAGGGCAGTGGTCGGCCAAGTGCAGCCCCTTGAGTGTGGCTCTTCCACAAAATACCACATGCGGGAGCACACGTACAGTGCGATTGAAACTTCGTGGCCACACTCAAGGGGCCAAAGGAGCCGCATGTGCCTCACAAGCTGCAGCTTGCTGACCACTGATATAGGGGATAGTTACCCTCTTGAAGTTAGACATTTGTTTAATGAGAAACATCCTGTTAACATATACATACACAGAGGCAGCTCACAGTGACATATTCTCACATTTTTTATCATGCTACTAACACAAGCTATAATGTATTTATTGGGCATTTGTTGAACATATAGTACCCATCAACATTCAAACAGGGACTTTAAGCAATTATTCTCTTTGAGAGCAATAGGATTTATGTGCAGAGCCATCAGAACTGAAAGCTTGACGTGGGGAATTTAGCAGTTGAAATGCAACCAAGAACACATCAGAGGTGACCTACATAAAGAAACTTAGTATGGATGATTCCTCCTTTGGGGAATCTACTTTTGTTCTTCCTTGTTCAACTGAGGAGAGAAAAAGAATCTTGTCTGTAAAAATGCTGAGAATGAAAGTAGGATGGAGAATTGTTTCAGCAGCCCATTTGCTTTGTGTCTGTGAGAATTTCCAAAAGTGAGGTATTAGAATTAATTTATTACATCTGACTGTGCTTCTTTCTTTAATGGCTTTTCAACGATGGCTCTCTTAGGACGGGCTGGTCAGTGTCCTGCAGGTGTGAAATCAATGATCAGGAAATATTTCTACAGCAGAAAGAATCTGGAGTCATCCAGAAAGTCCAATGGAATCTTTGAAATAGCAGCCTGTCTCCTGACCCCTCCACAGACAGTTCAAAATCATTTTCTACTTAACACATAACACATTGCAAGCCACAAGATAAGAAGCAACCACCTTTGACTTTATATTTGCTGAGATAAACACACACACACACACACACACACACATACACACACACACACATTCACACTGAAACATTTTGTTAAAATCCCAAACAGCACAGTAAGTGGGAACCAAAAATTCCAATGTACAAAATATTTGTTCATATTAAGGAGAGCTTAATGAGATGCCTCGGTGAAATAACTCAGCCATCTGACTGGGAATTTTAGGTTCCAAGAGTGAAGTGCCAGTAGTCTTATATCCAAATTAACTTTATTGCAGGATATGGGATGGTAGGGTTTTTCTATTTTCCATAGAAAAGTATATACACAGAAACACCCAGACAGACATTAAGGAATAAATATGAAAATCAATTTAATTTTGTTTTTAAAATCGTTAATCTGTGTTGGAGAATCTGAAATTCTCCTTAGGTCTATAGAGATAGTCTATACCCAGTACCTTGTGCGAGGGGTTACTAGAAAGACTATCCTATTAACTTCCATTCATGGAGTTGTGAAATCATAGAGTGAGAAAGAGATTAGTTCAATAGTCTCATTTACAAAGGCGCATAGAGTACCTGAGAATTTTCTAAATTCATAGAGCTGGATAATTTTAGAACCAAATTGGGGCCAAATATTTTCTTTTTTAAAAGGATGTCCATTCCGTATTTTTTGCATTTATTGATTTTTCAACTGGTGTTAATGTTTATAAAGAGGATAGGAGGAGTGAAATTTCAATAACTTAAAATTCAGAATCAAGGGAAATTCAGAAATTCATTTGTTTTTCTATTGTTGTCTCTGGTCCTTAGACTTTTTCACTGTCATTCTATTACATCACTCTGGGAAGTTTTATTCAAGTATTCTGCATATCTAAGATTGATTCCTCCCTCCTGAATGCCCAAACCCCTGGCCTTTGCTTATGAAATAAAATAGTATGATAACTGGAGAGTCAGTATTTTAAAGGGTTGGAGATCCTTGGGGGAAATGTCTGTACTTTATAATTAAATAATATTTCATAAACATTTTATCTATTCATTGATGTTAATGCCTTAAGGATGATAAAGTGTCAAAGTAAGCAAAATCAATGAACTGACAAGCAAATAATTTCCTAAAATTTAAAGTTGATGAAATTTGAAGTATGAAGGTCATTTTTTTTTCTTTGCCTAAAGCTGGTTATTGTTGTTGCATTAATCATGAGTTTGTGATATTTCTAACGTGTTAGAAATATAAGTAAAATGAACAAACTTCTTGCACTAGGAAAATATTCATTTTGTTGTTGTTTTTAATTATTATTTAAGGCTTCCACTTTCACCATTGGCTTTAAAATCTTTTTAAAGGCATAATTCCTGAGGAAGTTGAGGATGATTGAAGAAATACATGACATAACAAACTGAGGGAATTTTTTGTTCCAACATCATGTGCTGAAAGAAACTTTTTTGAAATATCTCTTGCTATTATTCCCAGATCAAAAAGCTAAAGTTTAAATAGGTTATAAGCACTTACTAGTAAGGATAGGAGTCATATCTTATTCAATTCTGCTTCCTCTCAGGAATTTTTTTTTAAATATATATTTTATTGATTTTTTTTTTTTTTACAGCGAGAAAGGGACAGGGATAGAGAGTTAGAAACATCGTTGAGAGAGAAACATCAATCAGCTGCCTCCTGCACACCTCCCACTGGGGATTTGCCCGCAACCAAGGTACAGGCCCTTGACTGGAATCGAACCTGGGGCCTTTCAGTCCACAGGCCGATGTTCTATCCACTGAGCCAAACCAGTTAGGGCGCTCTCAGGAATTTTTACATAGAATACTCGACAGTTATTATTATCCTCAACTGTAATTGACCAATAGGAAATAATGTATATCTACTATTCCTGCCAATTTTTCCATTGCCCTCATTGTGTGGACCGATTTTCTATCACCATAAATCTGCCTATGTCTTGGGATTTAAGTATACTCATTTAAAGGTGGATAGCCCTCTGGAGATGTAGGGAAACTAGCAACAGTGAGAGTGAAAGAAGAAAATGTGTATGTCCCTCATCTCAAACAGATATCTGTAAATAGTTGATTAGCAATGACTCTTTGGATAAGACTTAGACATGACATGAATAGAAAAGGATGTTCAGGGATTCCAAGATGGCTGTGGAGTAGGGGGAAGCTACATTCACCTCCCCCTGGCTTTCTGACAGCTATTATAATTCTTCCCTCTCCGTGGCTACCACCCTAGTCCAATTTCCACCATCAGTCACCTGGCAATACAGGTGATTCATCTAGAAGCTTCCAATAATTGACTTCACCAGAAGTATTCATGATGATATTCTAAAGCTGTAAATTAAAGCATGCACTCTACTCTTTCTTAAAATTCACCAGTGGCTCCCAAACCCACTTAGAAAAATAAAGTTCCAACTCCTATCTCCATGATTGGTTTTCTACCTGCATGCCTGACCCCTGCCAATTCTTCTGAGCTTTTTCTTTCTTGCTCCTCTGTTTGTCCACTATTCTAAGCTCCTCCCTGCTGACGTTTTCCTGCCTCTACCTGGAGTATTCTTTTTTTTTAAAATATATTTTATTGATTTTTTACAGAGAGGAAGGGAGAGAGATAGAGAGTTAGAAACATCGATGAGAGAGAAACATCGATCAGCTGCCTCCTGTACATCTCCCACTGGGGATGTGCCCGCAACCCAGGTACATGCCCTTGACCGGAATCGAACCTGGGACCTTTCAGTCTGCAGGCCGATGCTCTATCCACTGAGCCAAACCGGTTTCGGCCTGGAGTATTCTTTCTCCTCTACATTACATAGCTGGCCCCTTCTTGTCCTTCACACCTGAGCTCAAATGACACCTCCTCAAGGAGGCTTTCTCTGACTCTCAAAGCTAAAGTAGTGCTCAGTCTCCCCCCTAACACCATCTAACTTTAGTTCTCTGCCCTTCACTTATTATTGCCTGTTATTCTACATTTTTATTTCTTGTATGTCTTCCTACAACATATGAAACATTATGAGAACAGATGCACTGCTTGCCTTGTTCACTGCCATGACTCTAGAACCTAAAATGGCACCTGCGACTTGTAGGTACTCAATGTTGAATGAATTAAAGAAAAAATTATAGCCTATAGATTACTATGGAGCTGTATCAGTGAGGGGCTGGGCAGAATCTATGCTAATTACAAAAATAATTTGAAAAATAAAGGGAATTTGGTGCAGAGAATTATCTACACAGGTCATGAAAGAACTGAGAAGCTGCACAGGGGGCACTGTGAGATTATCATCAGCAGGAAACCACCATCATCCTGGCACTGAGGGCACATGGGAAAAGTGATGCTTTTAGAGTCCTAGACCAATGTCACGTGATAGAAGCTGAAACTCCTGAGAAGCTACTTGCTGTTGGAGAAGCCTCCACAAGCAGAGAAGGGGGCGGGGCTAACCTACTTGTTCCTTCTTGTTATTCACTGTTCAGAAAGAAGGAGGCCACACAAAAGCCAGCAGTCCCAGGAGCCTGGGAAACATGCACCCAGTCTCCCCTCTAATGGGTGTGGGGGGGATTGTAAGGAATGGAAATGCGCACAAACTGGTTAGGGACCTACCTGCACAGGAGCCTTTCATTGAATGAGAAGAAATATAAATCCATTCTGAAACATCTGTTCTCTACCGGTGCAGGTCTGTCTACATTTAGGGGATCAGGGACACTTGAGAGCACCCCAGATATCTGGGGAAAGGAGAAACACTCATGTATCCATTGTGCCTTTCTCCATATAAACAACCCCACTGCTTTAAATGTCGAGTTAGTTCACCTGGAAATATGCCTGGAGGTTAATGAAAATCATAGTTATCACATTATTCAATATGTAAACTAATAGATCTCCCATCCTGACTTGGAGGACAGCCTGTAGTGATCTGGCCTACATTTTTCTAAATTTTAATTATGGCCACCGTTACAAAGTGAACATTGCCAAATAGGGATCATGCTTAATCATATATAGCCTTTATTCAAATCCACTTGAACTCTGAGATTTGTTGTCTTATCATTTTCAAAGACAAAAGGAAGCAATTCAAGGAGACCACATTGAGTGTTCATTCCATGTCCTTGAAGCCCCAGACCCAACTGTGAGGTTGTGAGGGGATCAGTGGTCGCGATGGTGGGCCCCCCAGCTCCTTTTCATAGTTTCACACCTGCTTTCCTCTTCCCACCTTTCCTCTGCATGCCTCGCCACCCATGTCTCTCACTGTCCCCTTCGGATGTCAAAAGAAATAAAAAGTGCATGTCACATTACCTCCTCATGCTGTCCCTCACAGATATCATACATACATGAAAAAAAACACACACAGAAAACATGCAGTGTAGCAGCTGTCCTGAGGGAAAGTACCCTGCCACAAAATGAAAACAAACGAGTTTACATTTTGATGTTACACAGAACAGACATAGCTCCTACTTAGGGTTCCAATCCCCCTAGGCTCATTAAGTAAGGGTGGTGGGGCATTTAGAGGAGACCCCATTAGAAGGGGACATGGATGTGCTTTTTAAAGTAATGGGACAGACAAATAAATTGTTGGAGGAATGCAGTACAAAATAGTGGATGAAATATTTATACATTCCATTGAAGCTTAGCGTATGTTCCAGAGGGAGATGTCCTAGAGAGATGGATCTTCCCCTTTGTTCAGAATCTATTTTTTTTCAATTGCTCTGACACAGCTGTTGGCTTCACAATCATTCTGAAGTTGATTAGATCAGAAAGCAAAGGCTTGCCTGCCCAGCATGACCAATGATAGCCATCAAGGTTGTGGGTATTCCAGACTTGTCGTTTGTGTAGTGAAGTTGTTTTGGGTGTTCTGAAAGCCTCCGAGAGGCTCTCAAAAGTCTGGTGCCACTGTGTTTATACATCATTTGTATCCCAAACAGGGCGTGTAATGTGCAGTGCATGCCACGTGCATAAAATTTACCAATCGAATTTGAAAATGGCTGTCAGATTTATGGAGCATGGTTATAATTACACTCACATGAACGCTCAGCTAAAAGCAGAAACAGAATCTTATTACCTTTGCTTTGCTTGTTTTAATAATAATAAAAAAAACACACTTGACTTTCATTTTACAGAAGTAAATTGTTACCTATTGAGGAAGCCTTTTGACTTGCTGTCAACATGATTTACTGTTTCTAAGACATATGGTGTAGGTGAGCCTCAATGCAGATGCTTTTTGTCTGAAGGCCAGACAGGTTTATAAAAACTGCTAAAAATAATGAGATACTATGCTAAGTGCTTTTCAACCACTACTTATTTTAATTGTCACAAAAACTCAAGGGAAAAAGTATGAATTTCAATGTCCATTTTACAGATGTGGAGACTGAGGCTTACAGAAGTCTTCCCCTGACCTGAGTTGGTCCTTAGCATATGTTGTCATTCCAGGTCCACCTGAGCACAAAGCCATATATAGGGTAGCTTTTTGTGAGCACTGTCCTCCTTCCAGAGTCATTCCCCTAAGTGAGTAGTGGTCTCCAGGTCACTGTGATGCTGGCGATAGGGGTGGCCTGTGGTGATTTGGGGTGTCTTCTCTGGAGAACCAGAGTGGCTCTTGACCAGCAACAGTGATGCTTTCACTTGCCTTCCCCACGTCTCCTTGCCAGCCTGGCTCCTCTAAAGCTTTGTTTTGCCAAAAGTAGCTGGTTTCTTAATATAGGATCCAAAGCCATGTCATTTTACCTATGTCGTCATCAGGAGTAGTCAGCTGCTTTATTGAGTCATACCATATTAGAGTTGGAAATGGCCTTAAAGTTCATCTGATCTGAACCCATCATTCTTCAGGCGAGGAGGCTGGCGACCAGGGAATTGGAGGAGTTTGAGCCAGACAGGTGGGGAGGAGTAGTTTGGATGAGAAACCACATGTATTTTCCAGTCCTGAACTCTTCCACCACACAGAATTGTCAGGACATGCCATGACATTACCCTTGGCCATAGATAGAGTGTCCCCCGGACACTCTATGATACTAACTTGATATTATATTATAGAAATAAATATCGAATACCTGGGATATAGTGTACAGGTTGGGGCAAATGTAGGTTTACAGTTATATGTGAAACACAGTTTATTCTTGAATTGTGATTTATGAATTATTGTGTTATTTTCCATATGAACATCTGTAAACTTACGTTAAATTTTTGTTTTTAATCTTTACAGAATAGAGCTATTGTTTTATGTATGGCTTTAACATTCATACTTGAGAATTGTTCTCAAAAGGAGAACAATTCTGGTTCATCAAAGAGAGAACCAGAGAATGAAACCATTGTCTCGGAAAATGTAACAATAAAGGTTCGCTTAGAGGAGGCCAAGACTAGTCTCACGTTCTTTCTTTCTTTAATCTAATGCCAACTCTCTTGGAATTTTGGCTAAGAATCCAGAGGCCAAATGTAAATGCATAATCCCTTAAACTGCTATAATTGCAACAAAAATGGGGAAGAGGCACTGAGGGGAATATCATCTCCTAGAGATAGACATGTCAAATGGAGGTATTTTAGTTACAAGTGTAGATTCTACCCCTGAATACATTCGAACATTGGATTTCTTTTATAGCTCTGAAAAAGCTCAATTTATAACCACAAAAATGACTTTAGAAAACATGCCATCTTTTATTCCTGAGGATGTTCAGAGAGACTGCACCTTACACATGTTTTATAGTTTCCGGAGGCATCCTGACCGAATATGATGATATGTATGAGTCCTTTTCATGTGCCAAGGGAAATAATCAGATTATGTAAATGCCTGAATGTATGTGGCTCTTGTATTATTTTCAGTTTTGAAAACCTGGCTTTTCAAATAGTTTTCTACATAGAAAAAGGTTGTTCCAGATAAGTGATATATCTAAAGCAAGTTTTAAAAATGATGCTGTTTCTGTGTTTGGAAATAAAGTGGGGTTTGGGAAAAGAAATGAATATTTCCAGGGACTGAATTCTAAAGAAGGAGACAAAACACAAAACACCTTGCAAACTACATTCCCTCTTCCAATACCATTCTCTGGAGGTTAGGTTTGGAGAAGTGAATGGAGAGAGAGTGTGTTGGAACCAGTCCTCCAATTTGTAATATTGAATCAGGCCCATTTTAAACTGTGCTAATTTATTCTTCATTGAACCATGGAGATTAATTAATCCTTTGTTTTGTTGGATTAATGAGTAATCAATACCCCCAAAGAGGAAAAATAAAGGGAATGATTTCCTCTTAAGGAACAAAGCATTCAGGTAGCCAAGTCCTTTTATCCTTTATGTTTACAAAGCAAACCACAACCAAGATAAAATGTGTGGCATTCAAGATTTGAGCTTTTGTTTTTCTTAAACTAAAATATTCAGGGTTTGCGTGTTTCACATGGATGTAAATCGTAGGACACCGGCACTAAAATAATCAGTGCATTGTGGGTGTGTGTTGGTGGCCTCTGTTCTTCCCACAAAATTTAAGGTAGTGTCTACAATGCTTTTGATCTGGTCCCTCCCTCACTACCCAATCTAAATCTGACCATCCTCTTGCTACCAAACTAATCCCTCTCAACCAAATTATTTTACTAATTTTCTTCATAGTGCTTATGACTATCTGAAATTGTCTAGTCTATTTATTTGCCCGTCTCTTGCCCACTCCACTCACCCACTGCCAAATGTAAGAGCAGGGGTTTTGTCCGTTTTGTTCACTAGTGTGTTCATTGAGTCTATCTGGCAGTCTTGAACCTAGCCTCCAAGCAATAAATATCTGTTCAGTGAATGAATGAGTTTGCAATGGAATGCACTTGATCTGAAATAGCTTCCGTGAGAGAGATGGAGTTATAGGAGAAAATGGGTAGAGGAACTTGGAGCTCTCGGTGGCTTAACACAAATGAGACATACTGAGAATGTCACCGCACCTTAGGAGCCTGTACTTGGTCTCCAGAATACCTTGGATTGAAGTATGGTAGCAATCATCTCAGGTAGAAACTATAGTTTAACTTTAACCCTGCTGTTTGGCTTCTGTACTTATTTGCTTCGTTTAACAATAGAAAAGTTACTTTGATTTTCTGAACTTATGTATGCCATCCCATTGATTGTGATCTCACTGGTTTTAGAAAGCACATTCTTCTCTACCTGGAACCAGGACAGCACAATTATCCTAAATTGCCTCAGTGGCTCCAGATAACGTGTTTCCGTTGACTCAGTGGCCCCAAGACCTGAGGGCTCCAGATAATGTGTTCCTGTCAACTCAGTGGTCCCAAGACCCGATGGCTCCAGGCAATGTGTTTCCGTTGATTCAGTGATCCGGAGATCCAAAATTATAATTTAACTAATATGCTCAATTCTGCTTCTGTAAACTGCTTTTTTGCAAACCAAGTCCCTCATTCCAAACCCAAAGATGTAATTGATACCTTGTGATTTTTGCCTGTATAAATCTGGTGTGGCGGCCATCTTATTACTAGGAGATTTGAGAAAGTGAAATGGCCCCTCGTAGTCCCGGATTTGCAATAAATGTGACTCCTTAATTCGACTTCTTGAGACGTCCTTGTGTGATTCGCGGGGTATATTACAACAGGATCTTCTACCCTTTCCTGGATCAGGAGCTGTCCTGCTAAGAGTTCCACAGAGGCCCTGGTCTCCTCTTTGCCTATGTGGTCTGACCATAGTTTCATGTAGACTGGGATAGCATGCTGGTGATGTGGGTTGGGTGGATGGAGGGCAAGTCTGGAAGGGATGCTTCTCTTAACTGTGAGAATTATCCTGGTACTACCCAGCATTTGCTGCCACCATATTAATGTCCATTGGCAGATTAATAATAGATACCAGGACATACCCTGTGGAGTAGTGCGTTGTTATTTTTGTAGGAATTGATTTGTAATCAGAAGCTCTGGGATATTCTTCTATTCTATCATAACTTAGTTATAATTTGATAATCTTATTAACATTTATATTTGCAACCTGAAAGGTAGGAATATTAATGTCTGCTAATATATTTATTTTCAGTTTGAGTGAGGGCTTACGTTTTAAAACACATAAGTGGAGTTTGAAAGGGGCATGAAGGGGTAGCTGAAGTTTTTCAGCATGTGTAATATATTTTTAATGTAAAAAGTGTTTAATTAAGATATGTAATCCATTTGCAGCAGAACTGCCAAGTGACTCTGTACAGCAAACATATATTTATGAACAACCATGACATTGATTCCTTCAAATAATATTAAGGCAATCTCTTTATTTGCCTTTTCTTTAAACCATTCCACCTGAGAATGTGAAGTCATAATTCCATCTTTTTAAAATGTTTGGAAACTATTAGATTTTTTTTAAATTTAAGAGTCACTGTATGTAGGGTCCTACGGTGGCAGGCCACAGAGACTATCTCTGGCTAACAGCAATAAAAACAATTATTGAAATGGTGTGTAGATTGAAAAATGAAAGCCATCTGAAAGAAGAGCTGAATTTGAGAGATCAAGGAACAGGAACTAATGGGTCTCTCTTCAGGGCATCACCGTGGTGAGGAAGAAATGCCAAACATTTTCCATCCTGAAGTCACTCAAGACAAACATTTTTTTGAGACAAATCTGATTGGTTCCTTTCAGTCAGGTGCCCAATCCTCATATGGGTAGAAATCATCTTTTTAAAACAAATTCAGAAATAAAGAGAGTGTTTCTCAGGGAAACATTAACATGCTATTGTAAAAAAAAAAAAAAAAAAAAAAAAAAAAAAAGAAAGAAAAAAGGATGCTAGGCAAGCAAACAACAAATATCCGCTAAACACCTGAGCTAATCCCATCAGTTTTTATATTTTGTTTTCAGAAGCATGTGAAATAGTCACTCATATTAATCACATCACCTTGCACAATGATAAAAGAATAGACTAAGATTAAATCTTAGTGTTGATTAAGGAACAATACAGTCAGTGCACTACAAAGAAATATTAATTGATGGTGATAGGTAGGGAAGTGGAAGGAAATTGATATTTGGTGAGAGCCAAGTGTTATGCTAATTGCTTTACTGGAGCCTCTCATTTAATATTCATGATCATTATAGAAGGAAGGCAATCTTAACCTTACCTTCCTGAGAGGGAAACTGAGGATCAGAGAGATGAAGCAACTTTTTCTCAAGGTCGCATACTTAACAACATACAAATATGTGGTACAAACGTTGTACTATTGTCAGTACAATTGCAAAGGAAAACAGCATGCAATTGTTAGTCTGCCTTGCTGATGCGATGTTGCCGTTGTCATGGATAATTATTGCATAACTCCTCTCTGTTGGACCACCAGGTTATCTTGAGACCTAATAAAATAGAAGCATCTCTTTTTCTGCCAGTGTTGTTAGGATTAGGATTAGGATTATTGTCACTGAATAGTGTTCTCTTTTCTTGCTCAAAATCTCAGCTGTCAGTTTTTATTTGAAACCAGCCATATTGTTTTTAACCCATTGTCTTAGATCAGCTTCCCTAGAAGCAGATCTCCAGGCAGGGATTTGGGTTTGAGTGATTTCTTGCATGAGTGTTTCCCAGAAAACAAACAAACAAAACTACTTTAAGCGAAGTGAGGGAAGCAGAGTAGGAAAGGGGAAAGAGTCAAGCAAGGATGTGCTCTCTGGTGAAAATTGAACCCTCTTCTTGTTATTGTGGCGGGGGGGAGGGGGGGGCGGCTCTGAACCTAAGTAAGACTTTAAAATACAGGATGGGGCAAAAGTAGGGGTATAGTTTTTCACATGGAAAATAACAAAATAATACGCCTGTGAGTGTGGCTCAGAGGTGGGGCTTTGAACTATGAGCCAGGAGGTTATGGGTCAGTTTCCGGTCAGAGCACATGCCCAGGTTGTGGGCTTGATCCCTGGTACAGGGCATGTGGCAAGCAGCCAATCAATGATTCTCTCTCATCATTGATGTTTCTATCTCTCGTTCTCTCTCTCTCCCTTCCTTCTCTGAAATGAATAAAAAATATATTTTTTTAAAAAGAAAATAACACAATGATAAGTAATAATACAAGAATAAAATTGTGTTTTGTGTACTCCCAGCTGTAAGCCTACTTTTGCCCCACCCTGTATTTCTCCCCAAAACGTGTGGCTGTGGGTAATTATACCAAGGCCAGCAACTTGGAGCCTTTTTTAGCAGGTGGTACAGGCTCCAGAGCTGGAGGAGGGTGTACCAGCTCGATACAGGGGAACTGGGCCCTTCACGAACAGTCTACCCCAGGGGTGGGCAAACTTTTTAACTCGAGGGCCACAATGGGTTCTTAAACTGAATTGAGTTTTGTGAATTGATGCACTTTTGCGGTTTAATGAAGGTCAGGATCTTTAATATTATTTCAGTGTGCTAACACTGAGGAATTTCTAAGCATGAGGATTTAAGTTGGCATAAGTAGGTATTTTGCACTTCTGTCTTACTTTCAAAGGATAGTCGATTTGTATTTCTTTTATTTTTACCAAATACACTGTTCAGGTTTCCCCTTCTTCTCCTTCCACTTTCTTTTTTTTTTTTTCTAGATCATTGTCAAGTTTAGACCATTATCACATCTTCCCTGGGGTATTTATTATAATAGATTGCTATGTACTTGTCAAAAGCATAATGGTGACTTACAGCAAAATCAAAGCATACACATCCTTTAATATAAGGAAAAAGTGCGAGGGATCAATGACATGATTCTTTTTGTTGTTGTTGTTAATCCTCACCCTAGGATATTTTTTCCAATGATTTTTAGGGAGAGTGGAAGAGAGGGAAAGACAGAGAGAAACATTGATGTGAGAGAGACACATCGATTGGTTGCCTCCTGCACGTGCCCGGACAAGGGCCCGTCCAGGGAGGAGCCTGTAACTGAGGTGCATGTCCTTGGCTGGAATCGAACCTGGGACCTTTCAGTTCCACAGTCTGACACTCTATCCACTCAGCCAAACCGGCGAGGGCCAGAGATGGAGATTCTTTACAGAGGCACCCTGTTACAGAACATGGGGCCCGGCTGGTAAGTGAGCTGATTCCTTCCTCCAGAATTTACCCTTGCCTTTCTCTCCTGGAGCTTTATACCCTCTGACCTCGTCCAAATGTCTTACTTAGAGAGTTTGGCTTACTTACTATGTGCAAGAAATAGCACAATCCCAACGCACATCTGCCTGATTATGAGAACACTGTAGAGAGCTTTTAGTTAAAATCCAATTTTTACATCTTTGTGTGCTTTTTGAGGTTTTTTAATTTTCTCTTCATTCTTTATATGAAGCTAACAATTCATTTTTTTACAAAAACAAACTGTCCATTTTCCTACTCATGTTTCACTGGTCTCCATATGTAATTAATTGATCATGAATTGTATGCAATTCTATGTGTGGGAACACACACACACATTCATCCTCTCCCAGTTTGTATCTTATACACCGCACACCAAACCCCTTGCAGATTTGTGAGCACATCATTCTTTCTCAAACCTCGAAGCATTAACACATGGCATTCTCTCTTTGGTTCAGCTTCCTGCTGCATGTCTACCTAAGCAAACCTCAGCCATCTTCGTGTCTTCATGATTGAACTCAAAGTTTACTTTCTCAATGTAGCTTTCAGTGAATTCCCACTGTTACTTCCTCTTCTGTACTAGTATTTCTCTAGCACGTTTTTAATATGCTAATATGACTGATTTGAGATTGTTTATTTACATACCTGTTTTTTCCCTGAGACCCTGAAGGCGGACATATAAATACATATTTATGGTTTCCCAAGGTTCAACTGGTTGTTTTCAAATGATTATGCTGGCCAGGGACATTGTAGAAACCAGGAGAAATGGCACATGCACCTGAGACCTGAGATAACGTACTCTTAGCTAGAATTGCCTACAAGCAGAGTTGCTGATTCTTGTGTAAGTGATTTATTGAAGGAGTGCTTTAAAAGAGCAATCTTCAGGGGAGCTAGGAAAGCTGAGTAGAAGAGATGAAGGATTTATGCAAAGGCATGGATTCCAAAGACTAGCTTTAGCCTTCTTCCAGGGGGAAACTCTGGAGTATGAGCCTTGCCTGCCTCTGGGCAGAGAGGTTGGCTTTCATACCTTCGATTATGACTCCTCTCCCCACTCCCACACCCCCCTCCCTCACCCATGCCACCCTGAAAGCAGGTAGCTGTAATCTCCTAGGCCAGTGGTCGGCAAAGTCATTAGTCAACAGAGCCAAATATCAACAGTACTTCTTCAAAATAGACTCGCCCAGGCCGAAAACCGACTTCTGCGCATGGGCCACGAAGTTTCAATCGCACTGTACGCGCGCCCATGTGGTAGTTTGTGGAAGAGCCACTCTCAAGGGGCCAAAGAGCCGCATGTTGCTCCCGAGCCTCAGTTTGCCGACCACGGTGCTAGTCAATCACAGGGATGGACTTTTGATAGAATCTGCAGACGCTTTTTAAAACTTACATTTTGTCAAAGACAACTCTGTGATGATCTGATACATGATCATTATGGGTTATGGCTGAGAATTGTTAATTACATGCATCAATAGTTACTCAATGAATGCTACGATTTTCTGGAATGATATATACAGTATTGGAAATAGTGTTTTCTTGTGCATATGTTTTTAAATCTTCAGCATAAAACTAGTGAGGCTATTGATCATTTCAAAAGATTTTTGGATAAATGGGGCCACTCATGCATGATTTGTATTTCACACCATCTTCAATCCCCATTGCTTGCTTCCCTGGTACCTGTCACATTTCAAGAGGTAAAAAGCTGAGGACAACACCATTAATTTGATAAAACAAGATTTTTGATGGTGTAATGGGATATTCGATTACAGATTGATGTTTTTCTAATTCTCCAAAATTAGTGTGAACATGATACATATTAACAATAAGGCATGTTTTAAATTAATTCTTTGAGCAACAGCCAAATGAAATGCTGCAGCCATACTCGTTACGATTTGGGTCAGCTAGTTAATTGAAATATGAGAGATTTCTGTATTTAGTCTGTGTTACAAAAAGGGCTTATTGCCTTAGCCAGCTAGTTGCTATTACCAAAATTAAAAACTATATAAATTATACAAAGCTATCCACAGAGGCTAGCATAAAAATTACTGCCCCTGCTGAGGCCAAAATGATGTCTTTGGTTGAATTGCCAGATACAAAATAACAGCAAGAGATAAATTATTTTCTGGGCCATTATTAAAGGATTAAAGGTGGGCCCCAAATCTCTGGTGACCAGATTCATTTTCTCCTCTATAGTAGGTATGTCTTTGCTCAGTTCTGAGTTGTTTATTCCAGAGAAAATTGCTGCAATGTTAAATAAAGCTAAGAGTGGCAAAGAAAACAATTCTCATTTATTCTTTTTGTACATTGGCTTGGTTTTATCTACTATTGTCAGAGAGTCAGCTGTGAGATACTTTAGAAATTATCAAAATGTTCAATTGGCTGATGCCTAAATACTTCAAAGGAGATTTCAAGGTAGGTTCAAGTACTTGCCATCATTAACATTTTTAGAACAGAAAGTCTAAGTCTTCAGAATCCCCTCTGCCCCACCCCATGTGAGAGTAGGAGGACTGGTCAGAGAAAGAAAGTTTTTATCAAATAGTTTTGTCCTTAGATATAAACTTCAATTTTTTTCCTCCTAAGAAGCAATATCTCAAAAGAAAGCCAAACGGATAACCTTTTAAGAGAATGTGAAAGCATTTCTCTGTTGCGCCATTCAAGTTGGGCCATGATGGAATTGTATCATAGAGAAATTGAATAGCTTTAGATGTTATAAAATTGGGTCATCTTCCACCATCATGATTGATCAGTAACTACACCAGAATCAGTGGGAGTGGGTCAAACCCATGGACATGACTGAAGAGATTAGATATGTTTCATTGGGAGTTTGATTTCACAGGACTTTAAACAGACATTCTTCTTGTTCTTTAGTTTGAGCTCCATAGAAATTTATTTTTTTCAGGCTAAGAATACGAGCAATGAAGTGAACAATGTTATACATTTTTAAATTTTTTATAAATTTTTCTGGCTGTAAAAATAATATGAGGACAGTAGATCATTTATAGAAGAAAATAAAAAATCACCTTTATTTCTAGCACTCTCTGATTCATTCATTTTTTAGCATGTACTATGTGCCAGGAATTGTTCTAGGAATTGAAATAGACATTTCGTGTGTGTGTGTGTGTGTGTGTGTGTGTGTGTGTGTGTGTGTGTGTCTCAAATACTTCAAATGGAAACTCCAGGTCATACATTAACTTACTTTTTAGGTTACTGTTGAATAATCACAGAGCTGACAGTCTCATGGGGGGGAGAGACAATAAAAATGTAAATAATACAGTATGTTAGAAGGTGATAAGAGCTATGAAGAAGCATAAAGCGAGGTCTTTATATTGCATGCAATTTTAGAGGGTACCATTCACATTCTGTTTTATGAGAATCCCATTCCCTGCAAGAGTGCCACGTGACCCTCAGAAGGAGAGTTGGAAAATCTCGGTGAGAGTGGAGGAAACAGGGGTGTATTTTGATGCAATGGCTGGGTTGCTCAAGAAGGTGACGTTAAAGACTTGACAATGCTGCTATTTAAAGGAAGAGTGCTTTAGGCAGCAGGAACAGTCTGTGCGAACTGAAGCGAATGTTTGGCAACTGAAAAGAAGGCCAGTGTGATTGGGCCAGAGTAGGTACAAGGACAGTAGTGAGAGATAAAGTCTTAAAAGTAACAAAGAGGCTTATGAAATTAGTGTGATATGCAGCCACTGGAGAGCTCTGAGTAGAGGAATCTGACTTACACTTTTTTTTTTTAAGTTTACTCTAGCTGCTATGTAGCAAATAGATCATGGGGCACAGGGTGGGCAGGAATGGAGGGCAGGAGACCTAGTAGGAGATGAATGCAGTAAGCTAGGTGAAAAACGATTGTGGTTCAGACTAAGGTAGTAGCAGTGGTGGATAATGTTGAGATTCTGTAAATATTTGGAATAAAAGGCCGCTTAAATTTATTTTCCTGTAACATATAAGTAGAAAGAAGACTAAAAATAACAAAGGCTCTTGTTACTGTGACCATAATGGAGTATATCTATCTAATACATTTGTATGGATTTATGTGTGCGCTATGTGCATCAAATATTTTGATGTTGTAATCCCACAGCACCTACTAGTGTGTGCATTTGCACTTAATATAACATATGTCATGACATAAGGATATTCTACATCCTTACATATCAGCTGGGAATATGCTATTTAAAACAAACGTTATATAGCATCACACAAATAGACTGTATTACCAATACACAGAACTGAGGATTAAATGGGTTCTATTAGACATTGGATTGTGGCTGCCCTCAGAAAAGAAGGAATCTGCTTGGGTTTGCTGTGCTTTCATCTTGCCACCTCAAAGCTCCTTTGCTTAGAAGATTTGCCAAAGAGTTTATGCTCTGAATTTGGTGAGGAAGGCAAGACTTAGCTAGTCAGAGTTCTGTTCTTTGCTAAGCAAGGGTACCCGTGTTCGAACCTAAAGTTCTCCAGCTACCTCTCCTACATTCTCTGGGCTGTGCTCACCTAAAATAGACCTAGATAGGCTGTTCATGATGGTGTCCAGTATCTTTCAATCTTCCCAGAGATAACTGTGAGATCCAGATATGCACCCACCTCTACCTTCCCCACAAAAACAGTGGGTGTTACTAGGCTCTGATGGAATCTCTTTCATATTTATCTCGTTTTTCCTCCCCTGCCTGCCACTGTGGTCTAGTTGCCTTCCTTTCGGCCTAGTGTATTTCTACCACAACTCACAGAAATTACTCCCGTTTTCTGGTATATATGTATCATTCCTGGTGTCCTTTTCTAATACAGGCTCTTTCATAGTTTCATGTTGGTGATTATGTCCAAATGTTCATATTTCCATTTTGCCTGAGAGTCTCTGAAAGTGTGTGTGTGTATGTGTCTGTATGTTCAACTACAACATGTAGGGGAAACTCTAGGTCATACAGTAAGTTACTGTTGAATAATTATATCACTTTATTTCCTCTTGGCTTTGAAGTAAGCCTTTATGACTATTTATGGCATGCAAAATAAATTTTAATCAGATTTGAAACATACTTTGTTAGTTAGGCAGTATTACAAGTTATAAGATGGGTCTCACTACTCTAAGTTGGGACTTGTCTCTTATTTGGTATTAGACAAATACTGTGTAGATTTCAATATATACAACTCATCCTGGAACAGGACTTGCCGAGAGGAAAGTAAGTTAAAGAAGGAAAATATTGGCTTGGACTCAGTCTGGTACCACTTGGTATCATGAAGATATCAGCACAAGGTTAGGTCCCACTTAACTTCTGCTGTGATCCAGGTGAAGCCAGAGAAAAAGGACCATCTAAGTTTCCCATCGCCAAAATATTCATTCAACCATCAATCCATTGCACACATAGTTATGGGATGCTTATGATATAATAGGCATTTGTTCTAGGCTCAAAAGAGCCAACAGTGAATAAAACATAAACACTAGTTTCATAGAATTTACTATCAGCTTAGGAGAAAGACAATAGATATTATATCAGGTGCCAGAAACATGTATAATGTGTATTAATAGGATGAAGGATGACATGAATATGCTATGTTATATAAAACTAGTGGCCCAGCACATAAAATCGTGCATGGATAGCTTGCTGCCACTTGTCGCTCCTCACCCTGCCCGCTGCTGCTCATGGGTTCAGAGGGAGGGACCGAGAGGTGTTCAATGCACCTCATGGTGACTGGTCGAACGTTCATTCCAGTCATTATGCTTATGGTCCCTGGCCTATTATTATTATAGGATGATCAGGGAAAATCTCTTTAATAAGGTGGCCTATGTGCAGACCCCTATAGAAAGTGAGAAGCTAAGTTAGGTGGTTATCTGAAGTAACCTTGTTTTAGGCAGAGGGAAGTAAAGGACAAAGGCTCCGAGGTGAGTCTGCTGGCCAGCTGGAGGCGTGACAAGGAGGCCAGTGTGGCTGTGACAGAGTGTGTGGAGGAGCATGAGAGGAGGTAAGGTGAGGGGGTAGTAGAACCCCATTAGGTCTTGAATCCATACCACCATTATTCCTTTGTTTCTGTACATCTTAAAGACATTTTTATCGTCCAGCACTCTATTTTAGAACAGAGATGTCCCCAAGGAGAGGCAAGACCATAAACTCATTATCATGGCACTGTTACTTTTTTGTTTTCTTCTTGGAGATTCATGGATAGCCAGTGAAAATTTGATGAAATAATGTCCCGGGGGCCAATTAAGGAGGAAAAGATAATGTTATTAGGGAAAAGAATATGATAATGTAGGTGAGAGGGTAAGAAAACAAATGTATTTTATGTTGGTGGCCATGTGTTGTATCTACACAAATTACTTTGCCTTCAATTCCCCCTGCTTTTCTGGAGGGCTCTGATTGTGGTCTGTAGAACATGCTTCATTCCTTGGCCTGTGCAGCCATTTGCTCTGAGAAAATGACCTTCCCCCAGGCTCAGAAGGATTGTAAGTATTGAGGAGTCTAAGCCTATCATGATAATTCCATTTCTCTCATCAGTGAGTGACTTAGAAAATTTCATGTGATCAATTCTGTCCAATAAAACTTGAGCAGAAGACTAACAGGGGCAGGAGATTCCAGTTAAGGTTTCTTACATTTTTCCACGGCACAGGAGGAAAAGGTAGCTATCTCCAGATGTTGGTGAGTAAGGATAGCATCTTGTGGCCATGAGGGCAGTTATCTACACACTGAGGACGGCTGGGTCTGATGAAGTGATTGTCTCCAGCATCATCTGCTGTTGGGCATTTGCCTCTTGCTGCAGAGAGAAGTTTCGGAATCCACACCAAATAGGAGATGCCCCCAAACTCACAATATATATGCGTGTGTGTTTATGTATATATGTAAGTTATAGTCACATTTGTAATAACAAACATAAGAAACAACTATACATAGAATATCAATGGAGGATTGTAAATTACTACCATTATATAGTATGTTCTCATTCAAAGGCATTTTCCAAGAAAATGATCACAATAGGTTGTCAGAAGAAAGTACACAAAAATATAAGTCAAAATTTCATTCAGATCTCAAGTACATGGACAGAGAGTCAGAGATATAAATATTCATAGGAATAAAATAGGTGAGTAGATTATTAACTTTGGGTGATATGATCAGATGGGGTCAGCTGTGAGAATTTTTGTTTTATGCAATTTTACATTTCAATATTTCACAGTGAAAAAGTAGGGTTTTTATAGTCATATAAAATACAATTATTAATTTTACCAAAATTCAAGAAGGATGATTCAGGTATCTCATGGATCTTCTTTAATGTAACTTTTAAAGGGTTGCTGTCCTTGCCATAAACTGAAAGACTGGGCTCCTCAATCATGCTGCTGTGTCAGGCTCTGGCCTCAGTTTGAGTACCTTATAGAAGTTACAGGTCTAAACACCAGTGCCTTAAAGGACTAGGGAGAATCCCTTTGCCATCCACTTGTTCAGTGCATTTCTCTATCTCATGTGGCCAATAGGATATCCCCGCAGTGAGTAGGACACTGTCAACTCATGGTGGCCTGACCTTCTTCTGTGGTATCTTGCCCTTGATTACACGAACTTGATTTCATGAACTTGTATTCATCAAGCCCTGCTCTTAAGTAGGGCACTACCCTTTGGTGATCTACACAAAGCAAGGATGGCAGTGACAGGCCCTACTGCATAAACATGTTTTTACACCCCAAGGGCCAAGGCAGCATGCAACTTAAGCATGCAGATGGCATCGCCAAGATTGCTGCATGGTACAAATTAGGATTCAAGTCAGCCTGAGTCGTACAGAGGCCTGAGAACTTTAAGCTAATTTATGGTGACCTGCAGAGGCAAAAATAAGGCAGAATCTGGACTTTTCCATTAGTTATGAGACTCTGGGAATGACTCCAGAGTCACTGGTCAGATAGAATAGTTAGAGCTAAAATAATAATTCAGAATACACATCAAGGCACAGTCTTAGCTCACCCTCCTACTTGGTGGCATGGTATGTAATCACTCTGAATATATTGCTTAGCTGTCCTATGATAGGGAAGGAAAATGAATGGTGAACGAACAGCTTCGTTTCTCTGTGGATAGGCTTCTAGCGTAGTTGTCACTATAGTGATCCCCCAAGTTGTCAGAATTTAGATTCCCCCGAAATTCAGAGACCGAGGCAAAGGCTTGGTTGTAGATAGTGTGTTTGAGTTGTGATTCCCGAAGCAAAAGTGAGTGAGTGGGGAGAGTGGAAGTTGGGAAAGTCCAATATAATTATGTTTTATCAAAGTCACTGCTAAAAAGCTGATAGAAAAAAATTAAAAAGCTGAAGTTGGTCAGTGGGGTTCAGTGTCACGGAGACATTCAGAGAAGGTGCAGAAATTCAAGAGTTGTCTGCCTGGAGGAGGTTGGGAGGTGGGAGCAATTATCTACCAGCTTCTGTTCTCTGATGGTTCAGTGTTTCCTTGGTGCAATCACCATGCACCTCTAGTCTCCACTGATAGAGGGCCAGCAGCTCTTGAAGCACCTGTGGCTGATGGTACTGGGGCCTTTGCTTGAGGAGGGGCGCTCTATGCAAGGTGAGCCTGTGCTTGCATGAACCTGTCCCCTAGAGTTGAGGTGGCCAAGGGGAATGGGGCACAGGCCACCACAGTTTTTGGGATTTTGTCCAGATGGATGTATCCAAGAAAAATATACCTTAACTTGCAGCCCTTAGAAATAGCATTGGGGGCGGGGGGGGGGGGGAGGGTTGGTGGGTGGTGGGTTAGAGCTTAAAACTAATTAGGTTTGGCCTATGTATTTTAATTCATTTATTGAGTACCTATTATGTTCTTGGTGTGCTGAGAAAACAAGTGGATAAGGATACCTTTTAAGATACCTTTTGGTGCAGGAGATAAGCTCATTACAATTGAAAGTGTTACTCACCCGGCTGGCGTGGCTCAGTGGTTGAACATTGATCTATGAACCAGGAGGTCAGGATTCAATTCCAGGTCAGGGCACATGCCCAGGTTGTGGGCTTTATCCTCAGTGGGGGGCATGCAAGAGGCAGCCGATCAATGATTCTCTCTCATTATTAATGTTTCTATCCTCTCTCCCTCTCTGAAGTCAATAAAAATATATTTTTAAAAAAGTGTTACTCAAATGATGTATAGGTAAGATACCTACTGTGCGGCTTTATGGGGAAAATTGCTTTTATACCAGACCGAGGAAGACTCTCTAGAGAGAGAGGTAACAGTTGGGATACATACAAAGATACACACATACATGCACACACATGCATATACACATGCATATATGTGCATGCATTCATGTATGTGTGTATACACGTATAAAATAATTTCTTTCTGAAGGGGAAGGGTTGTCTGCTTTCTGTGAATTATTTATCCTTAGTGTCAGCATTCACATCTAGACGCTTGATAAGATTCAGAGTGCAAAATGATCACACAAAGAACTGGTTTTAGTGCATGTGTTTATTTATTTTCCTCCCAATTCACATTTATGCTTTGGGTACTTTTATATTTTTGGTTTCCTGGTAGTTACTTCTGTTTATTGGGGGAAAAAAGCATCCATGAAGCTTATTCCTAGCTTCGAATTTGTATTCGGCCAAAGAAAACCTTTGCACCTGCCACTGAAATGCATCCACTTCTGGGCTGGAATGTACCAGCTGTTCCCCAGCCTCCGACGGCACACCAGGCAGTCAGGACTGAGAATGAGGCCTCAGATCCCAGGCCTATGAAACTGACGGGGACATTTCAAGTCGACAGGATGCAATTACCCAAATTGAAATGAGGCCAGGGGCTTATCAGGAGGCCCTTCCCATCTGCTGGGGAAAAGGATCCCCAGATATTTAACAAGGGCAAGTGGTCAGGATCTTCACTGTGGGAGTCATTTCAAAGGCAGGCACTTCAAAACAATACTAAAGGAAAACCATACCTGATATAAAAATCACATCCCTTCAGTGGAGAATAAATCACATGAAAGCCTTGAGAAGCTCAGTCCTTTCCTGTTTGGGGAGGAAATAAATGTTTATGGATGGGGAGCGTAAATATTTCTATACCAGCTCCTCTTAGCACGGATAATGTACAATATTATAATGGGCCATTGGTTATCCGGGAATTGGCAGAAAGTGAGTCCCCAAATCGAACACACTGAATTCCGTACACTTATCCCTGGTCATATAGATAGACCCTTTCATTACAAACTTGTGGAACAACACTGTGTGGTTCTTCTAGGGCAGCGGTTGGCAAACTGCGGCCCCTAGAGTGTGGCTCTTCCACAAAATACCACGTGCGGGCGCGCATGTACAGTGCGATTGAAACTTTGTGGCCACATTCAAGGGGCCAAAGAGCTGCATGTGGCTCGTGAGCCGCGGTTTGCCGACCACGGTTCTAGGGTCTTTGACTCAAGTGTTTCGTTACCAAGAAACTGAGCTAATTTTTAGAGCTTGCAGCAGAAATAAATAAGCTGGGCTGGACGGCAACTGTGTAACGATTGCACGTGGAACCCACAGGTCCATTTGAGCACAGTGATCCCCTGCCTGTGTCCCCTGTCGCTGGTAACATGCACACCCCCTCTCCTGGAGGGAATAGAGGAATCTTAGTCTCCAGGCCCTATGAGCCCTAACGTTGGCACAAGCTCTCCACACCCCTAGTCAAAGAGAGACGAAGAGTAAGGTATCTCTTACCAGACTGCAGTTTGATGGGAGTCCATCACACTGACAGACAGACTGATGTCCCTCTGTATCTGCCCCCTTCTTCTAAAAAATATTTTTGATTTATTTATTTGCCCCCTTTTTCTAAACAATTTTCTTTTCTTTTTTTTTAATTTCACAGTGGAAGGGAGAAGGAGAGATAGAATCATTAATGATGGGAGAGAATCACTGATAGGCTGCCTCCTGCACGCCCCCTAGTGGGGATCAAGCTACAACTGTGGCATGTGCCCTTGACCAGGAATCAAACCGTGACCTCTTGGTTCGTAAGTTGACGCTCAACCACTGAGACACTGGGGCTGGGCATTTGCCTTTTTTTATGGACCGAGAACCCAGCATTTGCAGCCTAAAGGAGGAATAACAGAAGCATCTCCAATCCAGATGCCTCCTTTTGCAACTGCTGCTTCATGGAGATACACTGGCATCCCTTTCTGCCACTCCCCAAAGCAGGTACCAGGAAGGCTTCTGGTTGCCCTCCTGCAAGGGGCTGTTTAATGTCACGGTGCCAATCCCAAAAAGCTCCCACTGGATGTAGAAAGAAAGGAAAAAAGATGAGCTGGTGAAGAGTCTTGCTCAGCATTAAAACAAAACATGCCCTTTGTTGGGATGGTTCACTTTTAACTCTCTTTGCTTGCCAAAGCAGCATTCTGGGGACCCTGAGAGACTGGCTATGGCTGGAGAGGGTAAGCCACGGTTAACTGTCACATGTAATGTAGTTGTCCACTGGGGAAGGGAAGAAGCCACAGGCTGGCCACCTACATGCTGAATTACCACCTCTCTGCCCCCTCCCTGCCCTCCAACATATGTCACCATTTACCTGTCTCTGTGGCAGATGCGAAAGGAGATCAGGAGTCCCGAAGTCCCAGTGGCTTCGCACTAGTTTCTCCACTCTGTAGTGCCAAACCATCCCGGAAAGTCCCCTGTGAGCTCAGCCTGACCATCGGCCCACCCTAGCCAGACATGGACACTGTTCTAAACTCTCGAGCAGTATGAGCAGCGCAGCCGGCATGACTCAGTGGTTGAGCGTCGACCTATGAACTATGAGATCATGGTTCGATTGCTGGTCAGGACACATGCCCGGGTTGTGGGCTCGGTCCCCAGTAAGGGCATGCAGGAAGCAGCTGATCAATGATTCTCTCTCATCATTGATGTTTCCATCTTTCTCTCCCTCTCCTTTCCTCTCTGAAATCAATAAAAAGATATATATATAAAATAAAATAAGTGTGGGCATTTGATGGCACTCATTAAATTCTGAGCTAAATTCTGACCATTTTGTTTTTCCTAAGTGGCCAGAACAGATTTCTCGTTCTTTTTTCTTTATTGAGCGTTTGTAAGACACAGTGTATCTCTCAGAGAGGACAACAGAAACATATTCATTAACGTTGATCTGGATCTCTGCTAACGGTAAGAAGTTGGCATTATTACTGAGAGCTTTGGCCTGTCCTCATTGCCTCTTCCTTTTACTAGCCGTCTATAGCAAGCTGCCTTCCGCACATTTTATGTGAAAGCCGGTTTTCCGCAAGGATGAAAGCTGGCAGAGCTGGGAATGAAATGAGCACTAAGTTTTATTTCCTCCTAAATAATTATCCTCAAGGTGGGTAAACTTTTGGTCATTAAATTGCTAAAAACGAAGATTCTCTACTGCAAGAACAAATCTCCAAGTGACGATTATTTGTCTGTGATCTTAGCATTTATGAGTCTCAGTAAACAGTCAGGGCATTTATGTCCCACCCATTACCTTCGGTCATAAACTTCCTTAAAGAAAAAGGCATAATTATGTTTCCTGACTGCATAATGAGTGTAAACATTCGGCATACTGACAGCCCCTGGGATGGTGCATCTAGACTGCCAGGAATTGAACTGTTTCTGAGGCATCGGCAAAAGTGGCAGGCTCACTGGATGGCCGTGATTGAGTGCCATTCAAGGAGATGTCACCTCTGGAAGGCAAATTATAATTTGTGGGGCTATTTTTGGAGTTGCGGCCTCCCAGTCCGCAGATGCTGGGAATGGCTAGAAGTCCCATAGAGCCCCTGGCTGGAGGATGTCAATCTTGTTCTGCTGGAGTGAGCCTCCCCTTCACGCAGGGGCCAGCCCCAGTATTTCTGTAGCTTATAAGAATCTCGCCCAGCTGATGTGGCTCAGTGGTTGAGCATCGACCTATAAATCAGGAGGTCACGGTTCGAGTCCCAGTCAGGGCATATTTCCTGGATTGCGGGCTCTATCCCCTATGGGCGGCGAGCAGGAGGCAGGCAATGACATGAGCACATCAATGATTCTCTCTCATAATTGATGTTTCTATTTCTCTCTTCCTTCTCACTGAAATCAATAAAAAAATATATTTTTAAAAAGATACAGTCTCATCTTAGTTCAACAAGTGCATCCTGGCATTGCAAAGTGTCAGAGTCAGAAATGGACCTTAAATTGACCTAATTGCAACCCACATTTGCACATGAGATAACTGAGGCTCCCGCTGGGAAGTGGATCTTGCCAGAGTCAGTCTCTTGCAGGCAAGAAGGCCCCCCACCTCCTGGCTAGGGGTTTGGTGCTATTAATATCTTCCCAGGGGTCAGCAAGGTGGCACAGAGAGGGTCGGGAATACACACAGAAAAGAGAAAGAGTTAGGAAAACAAGAAGGGTAAATTTCAGAGAATAAAGTTTTTCCTTTGTAGTGCATGTTGGTTTCATTATTCTTTATATTGCAATCAGAAAACACACCAAAGTAACTTACCACCAGCAGTGTGTAAATGAAAATGAAAAGAAAGGAGATAGTTGTATATTTCCTGGATCAAGACTTTTCAAACTATCTGTCACAAAAGACTGTTTTTTTTTTTGTTCTTTTCCAACAGACCCTACCTAATATTTTTGTAAAACACACTAGAAATCACTAGGAAAGTGAAATGCAAAACCAAAAAATAAAACTAAAACAACAAAAAACCCCAAACCACAGGTTTTTAAAATACAAGTCCAAACTTTTATTATTTAGACACAAGAGACATACAATTCTTCTGACAAGTTACTAGAAAGTTGCTGAGCATGTAATCCAGATCCCCGCACTTGCTGGTGCATGTGAGAGTCTGTGGGGCAGCGCTGGTCCGGGGAACACATTTGGGGGAGCACTGCCCTTCGGCTCCTGTCCTCTTGTGTTTTGCACAATCGTCTGGTTCTCTAAATTGGACTTTTCTGATAACAGCGATGGGGATCAGGGCATTTGTCATTCTTCACAGGCACTTTACTGTAGTGAATTACAGTTTTAGAAAAACGGATTGTTTCCCCTCATGTTAAAAACAAACAAACAAACAAACGAAAACAGAAACAAGTTTACAATGACAATGAAAACAGCTCCTGGAAAACTGTATGGATTCATATAGAGAACATGACTGTGGCTGAACTCTCTTAAGGGAGACTTCCTTTGGGGACTTTTGGGTTCACCTGGTTGGTGTATAAAGAGGATTGAAAATGTTAAGCATGGCTAGTTGTCTTTCAATTTGAATTCTCCCCATTCTTGTGTCCCCTGAAAGGCCTGTAAAGTGTTTTGGTGCATCCATTAGGAGCAGGCTGGCCAGATTTAGGAAATAAACACACAGAACACCCAGCTAAATTGGCATCTCACACAAGCAATAAATACTTTCTATAAGGCCCCAGCCGGTTTGGTTCAGTGGCTAGAGCGTCAGCCTACAGACTGAAGAGTCCCGGGTTTGATTCTGGTCAAGGGCACATGCCCGGATTGCGGGCTTAATCCCCAGTAGGGGGTGTGCAGGAGGCAGCCAATCAATGATTCCCTCTCATCACCGATGTTTCTATCTCTCCCTCTCTCTTCCTCTCTGAAATTAATATATATATATTAAAAACATACTTTCTATAAGGATGGCCCCAATAGTTCATGAGTCATGCTATACGCAATACTTGGGACATACTTATATGAAAATGTGTCTGAACTTCAAATTTCACTGGAGGTCTTATATTTTAGCTGGCAATTCCATTCAATAGTAGCCTTCAGACTGGACTTGTGCATGTCTGGATTTTTCTAGGGAAAAGAATCAGTTCAGCCGATCACATCTGGTCCTATCGATCCAACTTGCTTAGCTATTGACAGCGGGAAGCTGGATGGTCAATACAAAGTGATAATATTCCTTTAGAAAAATACGTTTTCCATGGGACAAAGCAGCCATTCATCTTTTCCCACTTTGAGACTTTCAGTTAGTGTTTTCCAAAGCTCTGGTTCAATAATGGCACCAAGGCTTGGCAGAAGGTGAGCTGGTGAGAAGGGCCATTCGAATTGAGCAGCTACATTGGGACAAAATTGGCTCAGTGGATGGCAAATAGTGGAACTCTTTGCATGGAAATATAGAGGAAGACATAAAGATAGACAAAAATAAAGTCCCTATTCCTACAACATATTGTAAAACAAGCTGGCAGGGGTGCATTCATATTATTTTACAAATAGCTTAATGAGAAACTCAGAAGCACAAAGACAGAATTAGTTTATGTTAAAAAATGAAAGTCTTGGATTCTTATGCAGTTTTTTTTTTTTAAAATCTTTTCAAAGATATGTCATTGATAGCTGTTATTCTTTCATTCAGTGAGGATGCTTGTTTTGGGGTCTTACATGAGAGTTTTGACATTTTTTGATGTAGAATTAATGCTCCTAGATTTTAAAGAAAGATTTACACTTTTCTTAAATTGATGTCTGATCCAGGTCAGAAGGAAATGGCTACTTAAAATACACGGCAATTTATTTTGATACTGTCACCTCTGGTTGTTTAAACATTTCTTGTCAGCTAATAATAAAAAACATACCTAGAGCCGAGACCGGTTTGGCTCAGTGGATAGAGCGTCAGCCTGCGGACTGAAAGGTCCCGGGTTCGATTCCGGTCGGGGGCATGTACCTGGGTTGCGAGCATATCCCCAGTGGGGGATGTGCAGGAGGCAGCTGGTCGATGTTTCTCTCTCATCGATGTTTCTAACTCTCTATCTCTCTCCCTTCCTCTCTGTAAAAAATCAATAAAATATATTTAAAAAAAAAAATTGAACCTCTTTAAAAAAAAAAAACATACCTAGAAATATACTTATTAAAATGTATTTTGAAATAATATCTATTTAAAATAATAAAATATATACTCATTTTGGGACAAATTGGAAAATGTCAGTATTTATCAAAAAGAGAAGCAAGCCTTGGGTGATGTTGCTAAGTGGTTAGTGCACTGGCGTGTGCAACCAAGGGTCTCGGGTTTGATTCTGGGTCAAGGGCATGTAACTGGGTTTCAGGTTTAACCCCAGCTCTGGTTGGGGCATGTGCAGGAGGCAACCAATCGATGTGTCTCTCTCACATCGTTGTTTCTCTCCTCCCTCTCCACCCCTGCTTCCTCCCTCCCTTCCACTATCTCTAAAAGAAAAAAAATATCCTCAGGTGATTATTTTAAAAAAAGAGAGAGAGAGAGAGAGAAGTAAAATTGCTACTAACCCCATGACAGAGAAAAGGTCCTACTGTTGTTCTCCTATTCTCTTGTGTGTATTTATATTTCATTGTTGATGAAATATATAATATTTCATCAATATATATAGCATATATAATGATGTGTCCTCATTTTTTTTTTCATTAGCTATTCAACTTAAGCATTTGCCAAATTGTGAAAATGTTTCTCCGTATCACTTGAATTGTTGAATCATATTTTATAGTGAGTTTATTTAATGAACTTGAGTTGGAAATTCAGGTTTTTCTAATTTCCTATTCTTCAACTTCTAATGATCTGTTTTAGATTCATATAACTAATATTACTGGTTTACAAGGACAAAGACTTTTAAGGCTATATATTTTGTTAAGCTTTATTAAAAAGCATTATAGACATGTATTAGGAATGTATGAGTTCCCATTTCACTGAACTTCATTGCTACCATATTCCCCTTATTTTATTAACCTGTTGTGTTAGGGTTCTCTGGGGAACGGCAATGAGTAAGGTAGGTGTGTGTGTGTGTATACACAGAGATTTATTTTAAGGAATTGGCACATGTGATTGTTGGGCTATCAAATCCAAAAAAATGCAGGTTATTGTTGGCAGGCTGGAGACTCAGGAAAGAGTTGATAATGAGTCCTGAGGCCAAAGGCATTTTGGTGATAGCACTCCTTTCTTCTTAAAAGATCTCAGTCTTTGTTCTTAAACCCTCACACTGTTTGAAGGAGGCCCACACACATTACGGAGAATAATCTGCTTTACTCAAAGTCTACTGATTTTTTAAATGTTAATGACACTTAAAATAAATACCTTACAACAATGTCTAGATTAGTGTTTGATTAAACAACTGGGCACCATAGCCCAGCCATGTTGACACATATAATTCACCATCAGGCCTGTGGTACAAATAGAGTGTATGCTATTTGATGGAAGGTCGTGCCTGCTCTTTCTTCCCAGTTGTCTGTTTGTTCAACACCATCTGTTTCTATGAAGACACACTGACTTATTTAAGACTTTTATGTAGACTGTAAGTTTTCTGTTTTAAACACAAAGATCATCTCATCCAATTTTAGTATAAGGCATTTTTAAGCTCTATCAAATGATGCTTAGGAACAAGCCTGGGGTTGGACTTTATACGGACACTAGAGGCCTGGTGCACGAATTTGTGCCTGTGAGATCGGCCGAAACCAGCTCTCCAACATACCCCGAGGGGTTCCAGATTGCAAGAGGGCACAGGCCATGCTCGAGGGACCCCACTGGTGCACAATTGGGGCCGAGGAGGGACACAGGAGGTTGACCAGCCAGGGAGGGAACGTGGGAGGGCTCCAGGACATGTCTGGCCCATCTCGCTCAGTCCCAATCGGCCGGACCCCAGCAGCAAGCTAACCTACTGGTGGAGCGTCTGCCCTCTGTTGGTCAGTGCATGTCATAGTGACTGGTCAACAGGTCGACCGTCTGCCCCAGGTGGTCAGTGCATGTCATAGCAAGCAGTTGAGCGGCCTTAGCATATCATTAGCATATTACACTTTGATTGGTTGAATGGCCAGCCAGACACTTAGCATATTAGGCTTTTATTATATAGGATAAGTCACAAATAGCCCTCTACCGTGTTATAACTGGGTGTGAACTTGGATGGGGTAGTTAAACCCCATCCCTCTCAATTTTCTCAACAGTAAAGTCTGAAATATCATACCCACTTTCCAGGTGTTTGTGCGTTTTAACTGAGGAAGCATTTATAAACTTCTTGTATAGTGTCTAGTATGTAAAAGGACATCTGTGTTTTAGTTCTTTGCCTCCTTCACCTTTTTTTTAAGTTAGTCAACACCACACCCCAGTGCTCACTCCCAATAGTCAGTGCAGAAAACATTTTCCTCCTTTAGACACTCAGTACTGTAGCAGGTCTCCCAGAAAACTTAAAAGTTTTTGCTTTTTGAGTACATGTCTCATTTCCCCTTTTATTATTCAGAAAGTATCATACACCAATGGCTGGTAGATAAATGAGATGATATTTGGTGGACATTTATTCATTCACTTAACAAGCATTTTTTAATTGTGTATTACATCCCAAGGACAGTTCTAGGTGCTGGAGATAGGACAGTGACATTATAGATTAATAGAGGCCTGGTGCACGACATTCATGCACTCAAGGTGGGGGAGGGTCCCTCCACCTGGCCTGCTCCCTTTTGCAGTCTGGGAGCCCTCGGGGGATGTCTGACTGACTGCTTAGGCTCATTCCCTTAGGCCTAAGCTACCACCGCTGTGCTCGCCAGTCATCAGCTGACTTCTAGCTGAGCGGCACTCCCCCTGTGGGAGCGCACTGACCACCAGGGGGCAGCTCCTGCGTTGAGTGCCTGCCCCCTGGTGGTCAGTGCGCATCATAGCAACTGGTCATTCCACTGTTCGGTTTATTTGCATATCACCCTTTTATTATATAGGATAGGATTCCCTGCCCTTTGGACCTCAGGTCTTATTGGGGAGACACTCAAACAAGGAAGTCAACAATTATAGACTCAAACTACAAGTACTGTCATATTAGGCAGGGTTGACTAGGGAATGCTGTGGTTGTGACCAAATCTCAATAGCATAATACAATAAAGGTTCATTTCTCACTCAGGACAAATCAATGGCTGGTCCAGGTGACTATTTAAGGAAGTTGTGCTCAGTCTTCCAAGATGTTTCCTCTATATCAGCAGGTGCTTTCATCAGAGATGAGTGGGCTGGAGAATTAAATAACAACAGTTAAAAGCATTTACATGTTACTTCTGCTTCATATTTCATTGGCTATAGTATGTCATGTGCTCATGCCTACTTTAAATGAAGTGGAGAAGTGTGTCCTGGTCATGCCAGTGGTAAAAGAGAGCCAGAGGTGCCTACAAGTATTAAGTGTTACAAAAAAAGTGTGTATAGAAAGTGAGAGGACCTTAGCTGATTTTGGTCAGTGGTTAGAGCCTCGGCCCACAGACCAAAGGATTGTGTGTTTGATTCCTGGTCAAGGGCATGTACCTCAGTTATAGCCTCAATTCCAGCTCAGGTAAGAGCCTGGATCAGGGCACGTGCAGGAGGCAAGCAATCAATGTGCCCCTCTCACATTGATGTTTCTCTCTCTCTCTCTCTCTCTCTCCCCCCTCACCCCGCCGCCTCCCTTCTTTCTCTTTCCTCCCTTCCTTCACTCTTTCTAAAAATCAATGGAAAAATATCCTTGGTGAGGAATAAAGAAAAAAGAAAGTGAGAAGATATTATGTATTTTTTACAAATATAATAGAAACAAAATAAATCTGAGCTTTTATGTACATTATTGCTTAGAATTATAATAAAGTATGCATTTAAAACAAACAAACATGGAGTCAACTTAAACAAATTATTTAATAATGCTTGCTATAAATAGGTACTCAGATATGAGAAAACACATTAAGGTCATTTACGAATGGTGATGTTTGCTAGATATGGAGTTACTAAGTCTACTTGAGGACAGGGTAAAAATATTTATATAGGTATCCTTGAGTATTCAGGCACATAGTAGATGCTCAATAAAACTTTGTTGAAATTAATAATGATTATTGCTTTAAATTATTCTTGCTTTGCCCTGGCTGGATGGCTCATTTGGTTGAAGTATCATCCCATACACCAAAAGGTTGCAGGTTCAATTTTCGGTCAGAGCACATACCTATATTGTGGGTTCCAACCCGGATTGGGATGTGTATAGGAGGCGACTGGTTGATGTTTCTCTTTTATATTGATAGGTTTCTCTCTCTTTCTCTTTCCCTCTCTCTTCCTCTCTTAGTATTTCTAAAAAATCAATAAAAACATATGATTGGGTCAAGATTAAAAAATATATTATGCCCTAGCCCAGTGATGGCGAACCTATGACATGCGTGTCAACTCATTTTTTTGGTTAATTTTTCTTTGTTAAATGGCATTTAAATATATAAAATAAATATCAAAAATATAAGTCTTTGTTTTACTATGGTTGCAAATATCAAAAAAAATTCTATATGTGACACGGCACCAGAGTTAAGTAAGGGTTTTTCATCACTGGCCAATACTCTATCCACTGCGCCAAACTGGCTAGGGCAGTGATGGCGAACCTTTTGAGCTCGGCGTGTCAGCATTTTGAAAAACCCTAACTTACCTCTGGTGCCGTGTCACATATAGAAATTTTTTTGATATTTGCAACCATAGTAAAACAAAGACATATTTTTGATATTTATTTTATATATTTAAATGCCATTTAACAAAGAAAAATCAACCAAAAAAATGAGTTCACGTGTCACCTCTGACACGCGTGTCATAGGTTCGCCATCACTGGTATTGACCCTCAGACTGAAGAGTCCTGGGTTCGATTCTGCTTAAAGGCATGTACCTCAGTTGCAGGCTCAATCCCTGGCCCTGGTCAGGCACATTCAGGTGGCAACCAATTGATGTGTCTCTCTCACTTCGATATTTTTCTTTTTCTCTCTCCCTCCCACTCTCTCTAAAAATCAATGGAAAAATATCGTTGGGTGAGGATTAACAATAACAACAAAAACAACAACAAAAACAGTACATATCTTTATTATTATTTACTTTATATTTGATTAATGCTCTAGTCCAATACAATTTTATCCTGAGGCTTGGAATTTTCTTCCAAGGCCAATATTTATTAGTTTTATCTACATTAATATTTTCCCATTAAGTTATAATTTAAAGTATAACCACACATGGTTGAATCACTTAGTCTCTTTTTCCTAATTTGTCTCAAGTATTTTCTTAAGCCATTGGAGAAAACAAAATTATAACATTACTTTAATGTTGGAATTTGCAATCTACCATCTTGCCTTTTTTTTTTTTTTAATATATTTTATTGATTTTTTTACAGAGAGGAAGGGATAGAGATAGAGAGTTAGAAACATCGATGAGAGAGAAACATTGATCAGCTGCCTCCTGCACATCTCCTACTGGGGATGTGCCCACAACCAAGGTACATGCCCTTGACCGGAATCGAACCTGGGACCTTTCAGTCCGCAGGCTGATGCTCCATCCACTGAGCCAAACCGGTTTCGGCTTGCCTTTTTTTTTTTAACCAACTCTTATGTCTACTACTCCTTTGGAAATTACTCTATTGAAAAGGAATCCACAGATTTAAATATAGAAGGCAGAAAATGCCAAATTAAAAAAAATCATTCAAGGTCATGAATGTCTTCTTTTTTTAAAATATATTTTTTATTGATTTCAGAGAGAAAGAGAGAGTGAGAGATAGAAACATCAATGATGAGAAAGAATCATTGATCAGCCCTGACCGGTTTGGCTCAGGAGATAAGAGCGTTGGCCTACGGACTGACGTGTCCTGGGTTCGATTCCAGTCAAGGGCTTAGTTGTTGGCACATCCCAAGTAGGGGGTGTGTGGGAGGTAGCTGATCAATGTTTCTCTCTCATCGATGTTTCTGACTCTCTATCCCTCTCCCTTCCTCTCTGTAAAAAATCAATAAAATATAATTTTTTAAAAAGAATCATTGATCAGCTGCCTCTTGCACGCCCCCCAGTGGGGATCGAGCCTGCAACCCCAGCATATGCCCTGACCAGGAATATGAACCGTGACCTCCTGGTTCACAGGTGGATGCTCAACCACTGAGCCATGTTGGCCGGGCATGAATGTCTTCTTGAAGATAGACTAATATACGTGATTTCAAAGACAGTACAATTATGTTCTTTTCTTTTATCGCCACTGTTCTTTTTCTTTGCTTTTGACTAAGTCTTTAGAAGTTAAAAAATAAACCTCCCAAGAGAGGACTCAGTTTTTTTTTGTGTTTTTTTTTTTTTTGGGGGGGATGGATAGGTCAAGGACCAATGAGAAGAGAGTCTCCATCTCTATCCTCTGAGTCTTGACCCTCATTTCAGTACCATCACTTCTCCACTCTGATGGTGTCTGAGGCATCGCCTCGTTCCTGTTTGCCAAGAACTTGTCTAAAAAAGGACCTCTCCATTCTGTGCTGTGAGTCACATGGTCTCTGTAAGAGTCCATGCCCTTCGCTGCAGTTTGCTGCTCCTGAATTTGTACAAAATTTGGTGGTTAGTTGGCAAAAGGGACACAGCAGACTTCTGATTTAGAGAGTGTCTTCAACGAGTTACCTCCTACCTTACCTTGATCATTTAAATCAGTGGTTCTCAACCTTGGCTGCACATTAGAATCACCTGGGAATCTTTTTTAAAATCCTGATTTCTGGGCCTCATCCTCCGGAAATTCTGTGTCTTTGTTACTAATGTTATGGCCCCATCCCATACAAGGCCAAAGTTAACACAACCTCTCCAGATTTCATTACCTCTTTAGCTTGAACTAACTGAAATCAACTGAGGGCCCCACCCCATAATAAAGAAACAGAATTTCCAGAGGACGTGGCCCAGAAATCAGGATTTTAAAAAGATTCCCAGGTGATTCTAATGTGCAGCAAAGATTGAGAACCACTGATTTAAATGGAAAGCAGTACTGCTCCAACAGAGCAGATGTGATATGAAAACTATTCCTTTTTTAAAAATGTTTATTATATTTTTTTTATTGATTTCATAGAGGAAGGGAGAGGGAGAGATAGATAGAAACATCAATGATGAGAGAGAATCATTGATTGGCTGCCTCCTGCACACCCCACACTGGGGATCGAGCCCACAACCCAGGCATGTGCCCTTGGTCGGAATTGAACCCGGGACCCTTCAATCCACAGGCCGATGCTCCATCCACTGAGCCACCCCGGCTAGGGCTCAAAACTATTTCTGACATGAGTATCTTCCCTCCCAAACTGGCAAGGCTACGGGTATCTCTGAGGGGGAAAGTTAAAAAAACCACCGCAAACACATGGGTTTTACAATTCTCACAAATGGTAAACCACCTTTCTGCTATTTAAGAAAAGCTTTGAATGTTCAATGAATTGTTTTGGCTAATGACAGTTGATGCAAAGAATATAACAATAATCTAAAAAAACCCACCAGAATTGCCTTTTGTGGCCATTTGGGTAGAAATTGCTGATAACATCAGTGCACGTAACTGGGCTGTAGCTTGGGCTGAGGAGTTATTTTACCTTTTATTTGCAAATAAGACAGTATTCTTTTCCCCTCAGGGAGTACCTAGATCACTTATTAAGAGAAGAACACTGATACCCTTTGCCCATGGTGGTGAAATTGGCCGAGGCAGTCCTAGGATCCTGAGCATATGGGTCTTAGCATTTGGAGGAGGACATTTGAGGAGGACAGCATTCTGTAGTTGAGGATGCCTAGATCTAAAGCCAGACACTTGGATAGAGTCCTGGCTGCAGATTATCAACTGTCACGAATTAAGCTGTCCATACCAAGTTCTCACCAAGGCTTTTACAGTCTGGCTCCAGGGTTCCTCCGCAGAGCTATTTTTATAGTCTTTACTCTTCACTTGCTCCATTCCAGCCCCGGCACCATTTCTCACACATTCCAGAGACATGCTCTTGTTGCCAGGCTTTCTGTACTGCTGTTCCCTTTGCCCGGAATGCTCTTCCCCCAGACACAAGTTTACTTTTTTTTTTTTTAGCAGATCCAATATGTTCCACAGTATTATAAATACTTCACATGTTTACTTGGTGAATTTTGATAGTAACTGTCAGGCGTGGGCAGTGCCATTGGATGGATGGGAATAAATGGGGGTACAGTGATACGTCAGAGGCAGGACTAGAACTAAGGCAGTTCAGGTGGGAGCCAAGGCTTGATTCTTACAGTCTAACACAGGGGTTCTCAACCTGTGGGTCGCGACCCCTGTGGGGGGTCGAACGACCCTTTCACAGGGGTCACCTAAGACCATTGGAAAACATATATAACTACATATTGTTTTTGTGATTAATCACTATGCTTTAATTATGTTCAGTTTGTAACAATGAAATTGAGGGTCACCACAACATGAGGAGCTGTATTAAAGGGTCGCGGCATTAGGAAGGTTGAGAACCACTGGTCTAACACCAGGACATGGTTTACGCTCTTCCTTTATCCCCAGAGCTCCTCCTTGGAGAGCATTTCCAACGTCCCGATTAAAGGAGGAATCCCTGGGCCGCTTACTCAGCTGTATAGGGTGTAACAGCACTAAATGTCATCTGACCTTATAGTGCCTACTTCCTTGCTTATCCCTTTGTCTATCTCACCCCCTAGAATACACACTCTACAAGGGAAGGGCCTTGTCCTGATCAGTGTATCCCCACATCCCCTGCACCCAGAAATGGACTGAAGTGGACTGGAATAAGGATGGGAGTGGTGTTAGAACGATCATGTCTAAGTGTCTCATTCATCAAACCTGTACGGAGTGTCCATTTTATGCCAGACACCACACCAGTTTTGGAAATTTGAAAGTGAACCAGAGCGATGGGAACTCCCACTTCCCTGGTTTTGTGATGCTTACAGAACACCTCAGAAGCAACATGCAATTAACAGGCAGTTACACGGGATAAGCCCAATATTGGGGCAAATACAAGGGGCATGGGGGAAGCAAGGATTCAGTGAAAGCTACTGTGAGGGGCTGTTACTTATGCTGAGACCTAAAGGGTGGGCTGAAAGGTAAGGGCCGTGGAAGTGGGTTTGGGAGAACAGGAGGCCCTGAGAGAACACCTTCCGGTTCTAAAAACTGTTGAGCAGGACTCGGGTATAGAAGGTAAGGGGAAGGATTTACCTGGAGAAGGAAGCTTGAGTCAGGACTCTATTGCCCGAGCAAGGAGATGAAATTTTAAACCAGTGGGATTTTTTTTTACTCAGTATCTGATTCCGTGTACCACCTTCAGCCAGGTAAGTTGGCAATATTTCCATTTTCCAGATGGGACAACTGAGGCCCAGAATAACACATTTAAACATCAGCCGAGCTGGTTGCATTTCCTTCATGACAGGGCTCTCAAGGCTCCTACCCCCTTCTCTCCCACCCTCTCTCCTTCCTTCCTTCCTGCTGATTGTTGTTCTTGTCCAAAGTCAAACATGAAATGATTTGCTAGCCACCCTTATCTTTCTCCAAGGAACATGCACGCACTCACACAGCTTCCAGAAACCAGACCGCTGGGCGGAAGCTGATGGCCGCAGGGATGGTGGGACTTGACCATGGATGAACACAATATTGTGCATTGGCCCCAAAGTCTCTGTTCTTGACCAGGGAGCTGGATTTGTACCAGGAACTTTCTCTCTGAAAAGGCGACTCAGGGCTGGGGAGTCCAGAGCCGACTTGAAAAAGTAGAGAGCGGCTCAGTATTGGCCTGCCCGGCGCTTTGGGCATGCGTGAGCACTCACAGCAAACACAGCTGGCGAAGCTAAAATTAGCCTCGCCAGCCTTGAAAAGAGACCCTTTAAGGAAATACATTTTCTCGGAAACAATTTGTATTATAATGCAGCAGCTGATCGACATGTCAGAATATTACTTACTATTGGTGGGGGGAAACTCTGCCAAGTAATTATGATTTTCGTTCTTTTTCTGTGTGTGATATCAGTGCAGCAATGAGAACATCCATGATCAAGATCATAACGAGGTAGACCATGAGCGGACCGGTGTTGGTGTTTTTATTTATAAAGAAGTCCAAAAACCCGGCGGAACACCTCTTTTTGATATTTCCAAATGGGCTGTGATGCTAAGGATGACTATTTCTGCTATAAGTTGGTCACTGTGATCTGTGATGCGTGGCTTGTTAACAGTAGAGTTCTGGTGTAGACTCCAAATTTCCTCAACTCTTGGCATCCCCCATGTCCTCCAAGAAGTAAAATGTTAGTTTCTAAAGTGTTCGTTTTCTAAAATGTTAGATTCATCTGGCTTCAGGGTGTTCACGGGGTTTTGAAAGCATCCGGAGACACACTTTTTGCATTTTAACCAGCTAGGTTAGTCCCTCTTCCTGGATTTTCCCCCCCTTTCTCCCTCCTTCCTCCCTTGTCCTCGCCTCCCTCCCGAGGTCCGCACTGTTTTGTTTCGCTGGGTGGCTTACCTTTAAACTTGGCACGAAAAGGAAAGAAGGCAGCTCGTCTGTGAAGCCGATGGAGGGAAGGATAAGAAACAATCCACCGCCCGCAGCTGAGTCCCCCGGTTCAGTTCCAGCGGCAGCAGCTTCGCTGCAAAAATCGCTTTGCTATTCGAGATAGCCAGCAGAGGGAATCGGAACTTTGCTTGCAGCAGGGGTTGAAGCAGCCTTTTTTTTTTTTTTTTTCTTGGAGGAAATACTGCAGCCTTCTGGACTGCGTACGCCGCTCCCTGGAGAGGCTCTCTCGGTTCCACCCACCGGCTGGAAGGAGGGGAAGTGAATGAAAGGACAGGACAAGCCCGGATCACCATGTCACTCTGGGAGGGAGACAGCAGCAACTAAGCTGTGCAAGGTTTTTTTTTTTTTTTTTTCCTTTTTTCTTTCCCCCTTTCTTTTTCTTTCTGTTCCCTCCCTGTTTTCTTTTTTCCTCTTTCTTTCTCTTTCTTTCTTTTCCTCTTGATTTGCTTTTGCTTTAAGGTGAGGAAAGAGACAAACAGGAGACAGGAAGCTGATCTGCAAGGATTCGGAGTTATGCTGAAAGGACTTTGATTTTTTTTTTTCCGTTCCCCCTTTTACAAACGCTGGCAATTGACATCAATACAGACAGCCTGGTAGAGAGCAAACTGCCTCATCCCAAGTGGACCCCGGCAGCTGGGAGAAGGCAGACAAGATCTGGGGAAGCTGTGTGTGGGGTTTGATTTTTCCCACCGATCCCGGTCTCCTATTTTTTTTTTTTTTTTTTTTTTGGTGTGTTTCTTTTTTATATTCTTGCTGTGTTGGAACTAGCGAGTGGTGGAAGACGAGCAATCTCCGAAGCCTCATCAGTCATCGGGACTGTCAGGAATAGTGGCTTAAGAGGAAGCTCGGCCTGGGGCACTATACCCTGTCATCCAGTTCCCTGCCTCGGAGATAAAGATTCCAGCTACATGGGCAAACGCCTGGATCAGCCACAAATGTACCCCCAGTACACTTACTACTATCCTCATTATCTCCAAACCAAGGTATGGCTCTGACCCATAGTCTGGAAGTCAGTGTGGTATCTGTCCTTCTGCACTTGGCTAGGAAACAGGCAGGCATGTGAATTAGTATTTACCTACCCCTCCCTCCCATCACCTCTTCCTGCTTCTTTGAAATTAGTAACATACCCACGGAGTTAATAAGGCGGCTGAGAATATAGGAAGAGAGCAAGCCCGGAATCCCGGCTTTCTCTTTAAGGAGAGCTCATAGTTTCAGGGGAGTTCTTTTGTTGTTATTTGGCAGCATAAACGTTCCTGGTATCTGTAAAGTCCTTTGCAGATGGGCAGGGTTGTTAGAAAGGAGATCCTACCGGTGATTATCAGGCACGAGAATACAATTTCAGGGGCTTTGCTGGTGAGCTGTTCTTTGTTTGTGACTCTGAGAGGGTTTTTCCCACTGGATAGGACACGCCAGGGTGGGGGGAACTCAAACTTTTAATCGCTGGATGTAGCATAAAAGAAGGGCGTGGAAGGTAGACGGCAGTGAACTAAAGTCTCTTGGAGTTTGTTTGGGTGTATTTTTTTTTTGCCTTACACGTTTTGTTTCCTATGGGGGGGTGATCAGGATGCTACAGACTGAATTGTGGAGCTTTGCCAGAGATGTTCTTGACTTTTAGAAGCTCCGTTTGCCTGTGTTAGCTGCCACCAGAAGGCCTGGGGCTTGGAATGGGCTGCAATGTAACTGATGGTAATTGGACGTGAATTGGTTAAATACTTCAGGCTTTATGTGTGTGCTCAAATGATCATTAAGGGGCCAGTGGGAAGCCCACGTAACTAAGCAGTGGGCAGTGCCAACCATGAACTTTCTCCTGCAGTTCACACATGAAGGACTCTCAGGTGTGATATCCCTGCTCCAATTTGTCAAATAGATTGGACTTGATTTGGAGAGAGGGACAGCGGGGGAGGCGGGGGGGCGGGATGTTGGTAGCCTGCCCACCTTGAAGGCATGGATTCTATTTCTTGAGGGATGCTATTATTTTGTATCGCATTAGCCAGACTCCACAGTCTTCTTCATGGATAAATATGCGGAGAGTGAGCAAGGCGTGCCTGAGTGATCCGTGCTGTCACCAGGACTCCTTGATGTGATTAGGCTTTGCTAATTCATGCCGTAGTTATCGCTCATTTATTCTGTCTCATCAAACAATGCCTGTTTGTGAGCCAGACCAGGCAGCAGACTTTCAATATTATATTAAAGATTGTTGCCTTTTTGCCTCTCCTTTTCCATCGCTCCAGGATTCGCCCTGCCCCTCCAAGGTCGACTCACGTTGCTTTTTGCCTTTGTGAGCATTTAGTTTGTGCTGCTGCTGCTGCTGCTGCTTAAAGAGACCAGCCCAGTGCCTTGAGTTTTAACTCTTTGGGGATTGGGAGGAGAATGCTGCCCGCCTTTCTTGAGGAAATGGCAAAGCAAGGACAAGTTTTTAAAAAGGGGGGAGGGATTTGTAGTCATTTCTCATCCCCCCAAAGAAACAAAAATAACAAACTCAAGGGGTTGGCATGAAAAATCTCGGACATTCCATCCCTTTTACTCATGTGGCTAAATTTTTCCAAATGTTTCAAAATTCACGCTCTTCTTTTGGGTCCTTGTTTTCTACTAGGAAGTGTATTCAGAAAAGAAAAAGTTTAGATTGAAATGAATGGAAGAGTTGCTTTTCTGCTTGGGATTTCTTTTAACCTATTAGTAGCAGGAAATAATGTCATGCGCATTATATGAAAGATACAGGATGCTCCATGAGCCACACTGGTGGAAAGTGTGTGTGTGTGTGTGTTTGTGTGTGTGTGTTTGTGTGTGTGTGTGCGTGTGTGTGTGTGTGTGTGTGTGTGTGTGAGAGAGAGAGAGGGAGAGAGAGAGAGAGAGAGAGAGAGAGAGAGAGAGAGAGAGAGAGAGAGAGAGGAGAGAGAGATTGGGGTAAAGGAGAAAGTGGAGTGGTGAGGGAAGAGAGGAGCGCTGTTTTGGGGTCCTATGTAGTTTCGTGTTATGTAGACAGGCGACATCTGGATCTTGTTACTTTCAAGCCAGTCAAAGCCATCAACTTCTGGAACATTTTTAAAGAAGTTAGATCCATTAGGCGACCTAAGCTGATATTTGGGGTAATCAGATCAGGGTGGTAGGGAATATCAGATCAGCTACTTTGGCTATCAGGGTAGTTCACATTGATGATTATGTTGTAAAATTTCGACAGTGCTGTGAAGTTGTCGAATGTTGTTACGGAGGCTCTGAAATGACAGGCATTAATAACATCCCTGGAAGCTGAAGAAGTGAAAACGTGCCCTGTTTTGAAACTTGGACACACGAGGAATGGGAGGAAGGGTCAATGTGCAGTTGCACTTTAAAAATGGAGATTTTTCTGCCAGCGTGAATACTATATAAAAAGTACTCTCATGCCCCAGGATACCATAAGACCACCTGGTTATTTCAGAATCAGTTTTTGCCCTTTTCACACTTATATCTCAAAATATAACCTATAATAATTTTGAAGGACCTACATGCTGCTCTATTTATTTGTAAGTCTGGGTGAAATTCACAAAATCCTCTGTGTTCTAGACTTGGTTTATAGTTCTAATCCTATTTTGAAATCATAGCTATTTACAATGGTGCTTATAGATGCAGAACACTTACAGTTCATAGAATTAGAATTCTGTGGTTGACAACAAAGATTATACATACTCTGGTGATATCAGAACTTCAACTGTTCTTTAAATTCAGGTGTTTTTCACTAATCCACAAAAGCTATTTGTGGACATTAGTTTTGGTGGAAAATCTTCATGGGATTTTAAAGAACTAAAATGCTTATTGTATTCATTCAGAAAATGCAAAAATGCTGAACCTTCTCTTTTTTTTTTTTTTACTTAAATATGTGTGTTAGATATAGTTGCTATTTTTCTTGTGATGAAACAAAATGAAAATGGGATTTTTAAATAAATGCAAATGGTTTCCATTTCCTCAAATGTAATTAAGTTTTTTAAAAAATTGTGACATTTTCCTGCCTTCCCTGCTCCTACTTTCCATTACATTAAAACCAATCTCTTAACTTTGTTGCTTAACTTTTTAAAAATAGAAACAAGATATTTATGCTTTTGCCCATTTGAATAATTTTCCAGGTGCTTAAAATGTTTTATTAGAAAAATTTATGTGTAAGTTAAATAAAATGAAAACCTAAGTGGCTGACTTATAGCAATATTCTTAGCTTACTCTCCCAGACCTCACATTAAAAGTTGCCCTTTGTAAATTTTCTTTTTGATCAAATTCTTTCCTACCAAGAAGAGCAAGTTTTTGGAAAAGAATATTGCTTTTGATTAAGGAGTAATGAAGAAATCTTGGTGACATGTCATAATATTTAAATAAGAGCCATAACTGGATTAAAAAGCATGAGTTTCATCAAAAGAAATTTGCTATGGGGAATCCACCCAGAATAATCAGCAGATTTGAGAGAAAGGGGACCAAAAAAATTTGTTCATTAGCTAAGTGATAATTTACATAATGATGTTTGATTGAGTTGTAACCTAATATATCTCAGGAATTTTGTCACAGCCCATTCAAAGCAACCGACCTGTTGCTATTGCATTTTGAGATCCAGAGTGAATTTCAGTCTGAATTCGAGGTATTTTCTGTGTGTGGTGGTGGGGCAGCGGGTGTTCTTGGAAAAACAAACTGGAAAAGCTAAAAAGGGTAAAACATGGTCACAGCCTAGTACATTGATATGTTGCAGATGACAAATAGCTATTTCTCTCCTATGCATGTGATATTTGGGAAACTTCAGTCATCTTCAGAAAACTTGAAGATTTGCATAAGCACACTCAGCAAAGCTGGCCTTCCTGCCTTTTCTACACCCTTACCAGTTCACTCTGTCTCTTCAAGTGCAGGACACCCTTTCTAATCACATTGCTCTTACATCAGTCTACTGCCTTCCCATCTGCTTCCCGGGAAGATCTTGAAGCAGAGGTGCAGACTACGTACGGTTTCTCTGGCGGGTGATACTCAGATTGTGTTCAGAACCTGGTGTGAAGTTGGGGTCAGGTATAAGAAGTCATTCATCAACTGCACACTGATTCCAGGCTGAGTTTCCAACCATCTGCAGCCTGGATTGCCGCCCTTGTCTGCAAGTCTAGCTGGAGCCCAATGGATTGTGCCATAGAAAGAGCAAACACTTGAGAACACAGGGCTGAGGAGCAGCACAGGAAGAGAGAGGCTCCTGGGGGGCAAGAGCTGTTCTTAAAGATGTGAATGTACAGATCCTTCAACAACAGAACAACCCTTAACACACTCCTTGCACATGAAAATGTAGAAAATCTTGCCGAGGGAGGGAATGAGTTTAGAATTTCCTTAGTACTTCCTGCCCAGATTTGCATTGATAGCCAGAGTTGGGAACTTGCCAGTTTTAAAACAGCCTTGAAAACTCCCAAGTTCTGTTTCCATTTGAAAGGCTGAAACATACAAAACTGGTTTTCTAAAAACCTTTCAGCAATTGAAATTTTAGGTACGACTCCAAATATTTCTTTCGCTCCAGGGGTGTAAGATGATAGCCTGTAACTATGATAAATCTTGTTTGTCTCATTTTAGAATGTATACGATGTTAATTGTTTTTAATAAGAGAAAAATCGTTATTTTTCTTCCTTATTCCCCCCCAAATCTTTCTTATCATTGGGATTGTCTTATCTTTTCTGTAATGTGGTCGTTGTTTTCACAACACTAAGTTTAGTGCCTGCTTAAAAGGAGTAGAAGTGTAAAAAGTTCATGTTTTTTTCTTTTTTTTATGCAGAATAATTCCAAACTTAAAGGAAAACACCATGTTTGTTTCTTTTAATAGTATCTTTCTAACGCATTTTCCTTTCAGATTCTCTGAATTTGGAAAAAGAATAACTGAATTATAACTCGATATTATTTCCATGAAGTAATGAAATCTATTTGAGGGGTGGCGGTTGGGGGGCGATGTGTAGGGAAGAAGGCAAAAGAAGAGAAGGGAGGATGTTAAGTTCATCCCAGGTCTCTCTGGCTCCAGGAATTCTGGCATGCTTCATTTTTGCACTAATATGATTTTACACAATTCTCTCTGACATTATCAGTCTTTTTGGCAGCGAGAGGGCTCAGTCACAATTATGACCACGCCAAATCCTAAGAAAACCAGTCTTTTCCTTTAAAAGAAAATCTTTCATAGTGTTGGACTTCTTCTTCGGAGTAAATGGTTGATGTTTATCCAAAATTGGCTTCGAGTACTACATTAAAATTGTGTTTTGTAACAGTCTCATAAGCCACAGCTGTGTGTGATTAAATAGTGTAATATCAAAAGCATGTGAGAATAGACATTTTTATGCTATAGCTGTTGCACAGCGAGAGTGCAGATGGACCCGAAGGGAGACCAAGAGCAAAAATATATTCATGGGTTGTTGAGGATATAGGTTGCTCTTTTGTTCAGTAGTTGGAAAAATGCTGAGCCATTTTGGATATGGTTAAGAAATATACTTTCTTAAAGTGAAACCAGAAATATCAATACCCCCTTTTATTTTAAGTGTGGTGTGCCATTTAACTAGAAAACTCGTAGTCACAGCGTGGGTCTGAAACTGATGCAAATGGAAGGGCCGGAATTATTCCCATGGAACACACATTCAAAGAGCAGAAGTGAATTTCTCAATTCTGTCTTGAAATTATAAATGTTTTTGCTCTGTGTTTCTTACTACTTTCTGTGGAACTATTGTAAGAAAAACTTCAGGCCATGTATCCCTAACCAAAAGAGTGATAGATAATCAAAATCAGCAACTTAGAGCAAAAAGAGCAGCAGTATGACTCTTTGTGAAGATATTTGAAAATATGATTATCCGTTTTTTATGAATACTGCTCTTTTATTTCCAGAGTTAAAAACTACATGGTAACACAGGGAGGCACAGCTTCTGCTTCTATTTCTTTGGCAAAGATGCTATATAGTAAAAAGGTCTCTATTTCTTATGGGATGTTTTAACTATAGTTTCTTAAAATAATATCTGCTCATGAAAACTATCATCTTTAATTTTTTTTTAGAGATTCTAAGTATAGGAACGTTAATACTAATAAAAATTTATTAGTAAGTCGTTGTTTTCAGTGTCTTGAAAAAGCCTATAGGGCTGGCTATTGGTTTTCAGATTTCAGACACTAAATAACAGTTTTAAAAAGAAAAAAGAAAAAGAAAAATGTTGGCTAGATTCTATTTGTTTGCATTTTTAATTTTTCTTTTTCAAGTTAAGATTGGCAGAGAATTTGTTCACATTTAAAATTGTTCTTTTTCCCCCATGTAGATTTATTAGTCAGGAAATGCATACCATATGGAATCAGATATCTGGATAAAGTTTTGTAATTCAGAGCATCAATCTCTAACAGACATCCAATTTCAAGAGTATGGATAATAAATGATAAGACATGGATTCTGTTTTACTTTGGGGAAATTCTCTGATTTGTGTGTCAATGAGTTGGTTTCTAGGTCAGGTTCTCTGAGCTCTGATCCAGGCTGAGCATTTGTGACTCTCACTTTGAGATGGATGAGCCTGCTTTGATAGATTAGTGGTACAGGGAGATGACCTCCGTTTGTGCCATTGATGAGTTTTGTGCGGGTCCCTGATGCTTTCTACAGAGCAGATCAAATGCTGCTTTGTCGGCTCTGGTGATTTGACAAATTTAACAGTCTGCATCCTTCGCCACATCTAAATCCCATGCACCGAGAGAAACACATCCGTCACCTGGGAGTGGGTGGAGAACAGTTCCCAAGGGTGGGACAATGACAGGCATCAATTAATCATTATCATGGCTGGCCTTGTTGCAGTGGTAAGTTTTCTTTCCTTCAAGTGGGTAAAATTAGGGCTTACCAAAAAATTAATAGTGGCAGTGCGAGGCTAACTTTTCCTCATTCAGGGTTCTCTCTACAGGTGGTATAAGAGCTGAATATACATATGTTTGGCTAAGCCAGTTGAGGTAATGAAGGAAATAGGTTTGCCTCATTAAGATCCTCTCAACCCTAGTTTCATGAATGAATCTAGGAGCTTGTGTAGACATGGAAATAACAATTGATAGTAGTTTGCAAGACCCTCAAATTCCTGAATTTCTTGATAAGAGTCTTTAATGTATAGGAAAAAAATACTATAGTAACTATAGTATAATGGTATTGTAGAGGAAAATACTAACTTGTCCAGGACATATAAACAAGAGCATTATCTTTTCCTATTGTTCATGCTGGGTATGCTTCTGGTTCCCCACAAAGCTCCTGTTCGCTGAATTAATGAAAGTAAATGGAACCTTGAATTTAGCTTTTATGAATGATAAACAAATATAAAAAATAGACTACATTACATACGCAGTCAAGGCAACCATGATAATGTTCTTTCCTGATGTGTGAAAAGTAAAGTATAATAGAAGAAAAATAAAACATAATATTCTAGATATTGGCAGTAATCATTTTAGGAACTGATTTTTAATTTGTTTTGGAATTAGCTTTCCTATTATCATACTGTAGGCTTAAGAAATTTGATTAGATGGCACTCAATATGCTAAAAGCAGATGATCTTTTGGTTATCACCTTCTTAACTGGTAGTTTTCAAGATGAATGCAGATCATGCATAGAATTTAATGAGGATTTTTGAGAAGCCTTCCTATTTTATCTAGTGTACTGCTGTCTATTTATCTTAGTTAAGTTGCTGATTGATGACAATTTAATGAAAAGGAAAATGGAAAACAGAATGCTAACTATCTGGTTTTCTGGAACTGGTTAGGATACCTTTAAAGCTTTTCTTATGTATGCACGCCATATTTAAAGCTTTTATCGATGTCTATAAACTCTCATGATGCCCCTTTTAAAACTTATCATTCACACAAATTGGATGGTAGCATCCTGAAAATAACATAAAGCTAAGGTAGCTTAAAATTCAAGCAAATATACTTTTAAACTCGCAAATACTTTGGAGTAGATGAATTATTTGAAGAAGTGTGTATAAAACTGGGAATAAAATTTCAAATACTGTTTTCTGGGATATCCCTCTCTCTCTCAGTTTCTCTCTCTCAGTTTCTCTCTCTCAGTTTCTCTCTCTCAGTTTCTCTCTCTCAGTTTCTCTCTCTCTCTCTCTCTCTCTCTCTCTCTCTCTCTCACACACACACACACACACACACACACACACACACACACACAGACTCACACAACCATATATGATAGTATTTTACATTTTTTCTTGAGAGATGAGGAAAGCACTTCTTTTTTATTAGTGCTAGTCTCTTGCAGGGTTGTGACAGCTCTTGGTGTTCATCCTAGGTCTCTAGTCCTTTGCACACCAATTCAGACTGCACTTGTAGACATAAGGATGTTGTGTTTTAATCTAAGGTAGGCATGGGATTTTGAAAACAATAACAGTTTGATGTTTGTTATTTCTCACTTCCAAAAAGTTAACCAATGCCTTCAACTTTATTATTTAACTGTTAGGACAACTTGACTTCAGGTTAGCAATGGGACGTTTCCCCTTTCCAGATTGTTCTTGTTCTTATTCTTGTATTAAACTTCATTGATAAGCTAAAAAAGGTAAGAAAGAAGTCAAAGGCAGCAGGTCAATGAACATGGAAGAATTTTTCTCCAAGTTTAGTGACTTCTTTCAACAAAGGGAGAAGTTGAGGGTCATTGTAAAGCCTCCATATTTTCTGGATACTCTTGGAGGCCCACATCCTATAGAAATTCTAACAAGCTTATTAAAATGCACTTACATTCCACACATCAAGTTAGATTTTTTTTTGGCAATAAAATATTAGAGGTTTTATAATTTTGCTGCTGAAACTCTCTGAGTGCAAGTAAATTCATTTATGTGTGCCTGTAAAGTTTGGAACATCATCTTGCATATGTGGGTATTCTTGCAAAGTGAAAAAATACATAATCGACAGATCCTCTTGAAGAACAAAGAAAGGTTATCAGAGAACTGAATAGAACAATGCATAAAGTTGGCAATGCATTATGTTCTGTAGACATGCAAACAAACATGTATTAATTTATGTTTCACAGTTTTCACTTCTGTTTGGAGGCAATACATTTTTCTCATCTCGTCTATGTTATTCTGGGTTCCTAAAGCAGCCAGACTCTAAAAACTGGCCATCTCTCTAGTATTGTGGCATTTTGGCATTCAAGATATCTCTGTATTTTAGTAATCCCAAATTTCCGGGGCGGGGTCTGTGGTAGAACAGCAGAACGTATCGGAAAATGTCATTAACATTCTTTGGCTAAACTATGTCAAAAGTAGACACATTGGATTGACCTTTGGCAGCAAAAACAACTGAGAATTCCCGATCTGGGTGCCAGGTTTGCAGAATTTTTTCATTGTGCAACTGTTGGAATTGTTTACCAGTTGGAAAGAAAAAGAGGTTGAATGTAACAGGTGTTTCCCTGGGCTCCCAGCTTAGGGGTGCAAGCAGGAGGCAAATCAGTGGCACAGTATTTATTTTATGGCATAATCTTTCTTAATCCTTCTCTAAGTGGGTTCATTGGTTTATTACATGTATTAAAACTGCCACCTCCTGCCGACCCTCAGTGACCACGGATTTTCACTTGGGATCATTTCTCTTGGTATCCAGAGGTCCCTCTCGGCCTTTCAGAATCTTTTGTGCCTCATATATGTATACACACCTGGACCAGATCCAGTTGGGCATCCTGAAGATTCTACCTTTCCAGCCCTAACCCAAGCATGATGGCTTTCTTCATTTTCATTGTTATTCCAGTCGTTCAAGAAAAATCAGGATCCCATCTCCTCCTACCTTAATCAAGAAGAGTTTTCTCTGCCCTTACTGGTTTGGCTCAGTGGATAGAGCGTCAGCCTGTGGTCTGAAAGGTCCCGGGTTCGATTCCGGTCAAGGGCATATACCTTGGTTGAGGACACATCCCCAGTAGGGGGTGTGCAGGAGGCAGCTGATCGATGTTTCTCTCTCATCGATGTTTCTAACTCTCCATCCTTCTCCCTTTCTCTCTGTAAAAAAAAAAAAATATATATATATATATATATATATTTATATATATATATATATATATATATTTTTTTTTTTTTTTTTTAAAGAAGAGTTTTCTCTGACTGTAGCACCAGGCATATGCTCATACCTGGAAATTCACTCCTTACCCCCATCTTGAAGGGAGAATTCTTCTAGTCACCCAATATTTTGATTTCATCTAATCACTCAATTTTTCTTCCCAATCCTCTAGCCAGATATCACTGAATTTCATCACCAGATTCAGTGAGTCAGCGTTGACTTACCTCTTTCATACATAAAACATACACATACACACACACACACATAGATACTTCTGGGAACTTTAAGGATTATTTCAGTAGTTCTGACTTTCTTAAAGACTACATGACTACAGAGAAATATGGAAGAGCAAAGTGGTCTTTAGGAGACATATACTTGTTCTTTCCAGTTCTAATATAATTTTTTTCTGGTAATTGGTATCAAAAGGGATGAGTCTTACCAAAATAGGGGTGACTAAACATTTTCACATTCTTTCTAAAGTATAGTAGCTTTCCACGATCAGAAATATATCAGGAACATTATGAAAGTTAGATATCTACTCTTTTTCCTGCTATTCTTGATTGAGTGATTCTGATTTTTACCCATATAATTTCACAATAATTGTTTAAACTATAGATAGATATTCTAATGAACTTCATACTTAGTGATGAGGCTGTCAATAGCATGGTAAATAAAAAATTACATTTTTACAATTTTAATTAACAAGTGATTTGTCAGAGGCAAGCAGAAAGATAAAACAAAGATAAGTCAAAAACAAAAAACAAAAACAAAACAAAACAATTGGAAGCTAAAGTTATCAGGTCTTAATCTACTTTTGAAAATTTCTGGAATTTGACTTTTTGTTGTGTTTAGAAATAAGGCAAAGGTTAAGAGCTCCTTGACAAGGAGTAAATAGTTCACAAATTGAAGAACCATCATTGGGGAAAAATTATAATGTGAGTATAAAACGTGGTATGGAGAAGTCATATAGTTAAGGCTTTTGGTGTCTTGTGAAAAAAAATTAATGCTTTTGAGGAGAAAGTAGTGCTTTTGTTGTGTTTAGTCACATGGCAGAGCACTTAGTAACCTATAGCAGTTTCTTCTGTTGCTCTGGCTGACCCATCACTAGTTCTTAGGGAGGACCTAGACAATTATGAAACATATCTTGAAATTTCTGTATATGAAATGTTCACATACAATTCATGTATGTTCAAAAATATAATCATGAGTGAAGCTATATTTTTCTGTGTAGAAAGGATCGGCTTTTCAAAAAAGTACTGATTTCAGAGAGAGAGGGAGCAGGAGAGAGAGAGATAGAAACATCAATGAAGAGAGAGAATCACTGATTGGCTGCCTCCTGCACACCCCACACTGGGGATGAAGCCCGCAACCTGGGCATGTGCCCTGACCAGGAATCAAACTGCAACTTCCTGGTTCGTAGGCTAATGCTCAACCACTGAGCCAGGTCGGCCAGGCAACAAAGTAGCTTTGAGAGGGGAAACCAACCGCATAAGTTGTAAAACCAGCAAACCTGTATTGGCATGAGAATTACACAATCCGAAGTACTAACGAGACAGCAGTGCTGCTTGGGGGCCACTAATGTACTTAGGGATCCTTGAATTGAGGATATGTGGGAAGTCATGGTTAATGCTCTCTCAGCACATGCATATGTTAAAGTGTGGGACTGGGTGAAATGTCTAGATTTCAATATGGTTATCGGGGAGTTTAAGTCAATAGAGGCTCAAGAAAGGTAGCTATAGTTGCTATTACTTATGGCCCTTCTTTTTTTTTGGCAAGTTCATTTTACACTCTCCATCCTCACTTCATTTAGAACGACTGTTGGAAGTGACCTTGCTTTTACCTTGCATCTTCTGTATCTCCCTGCCTTTCCCACATTGTTCTTCCTGGGGAACGAAGTCATTTCTTTCTGTATCACAGCTCTTATCTCCCTTCTTTCTTGTTTACCCCCTTTCTCCTGCCCTCAAGCTTTCTCCTATGGATTTGACTCCTAAACTACTTCCTCTTCTTTGTTCTCTGAGCTTTTCGCCCCCTCTTAATGTTTTAGTTATTGCTTTTTTATTTTTTCCATTTCTTTTCAAGGTAGAGTGAGATTGGGTTTCAACTTTCTTCCTATTTTTTTTTTTTTTGCTTGGTTGTAATGTTTATTTTTTGGCTCTTTGAACGTGCTTTATTCATCAGGATCATATTCATGTCAGAGCTATTCTGTGAACCCCCTGAGGACCAGTACCACAGAGCGTTCATCTTTTAGTGCCCTGCAGAATTCATTCGAGTGCCTGATGCAGACTGAGTGCAGAATGAAAGGTTTTCAGAATGCATTAATCTATTTTGTTCTCTGTACCTCATGTATTACTCCATTGCTAAAGTCAACGGTTTTAAACCAGAGTTGCTTAAGGTCATCTTCATCTCTGTGATGCTTTATATCAAAAGTTATTTGGTGTATCTTTCTTTATAGGTACAGATTGATGTAATCTCTCCCTGTTCAACCCCCACCCCCATCCCCCTCATCCCCGGCCAAAAAAGTGGGCTAGTGGGCTAGATACCCTAGAACTATTGGCTGGAGTTGTGTTACATGTCTAGCTAATGGGATATACTGTGATAGCAGAAGGTGAGCCAAGTTAGAAACTGCAATAGAATAAGGAGAGAAAAGGGAAGAACAGAAAAAGAAAAACTGCCAGTGTTGCATTCCAAGATGCTGGCGGGAGCTCAGGAACACATGCCAACTCAGGGAGGGACAGAAGTGGATTTCAAAGACAGTCTAAGTAGCTAGTATTTGGAACTTGGGGATGAGAGTAAGCAAGTAGGTCAGGGCTAAATGGTAGTGGTGGTGGTTTGGAGGCTATTCCGGAGCAATTGCCAAGAATATCAGCTTGTATATGTGGCTTCCTTTCTTGGGTTGGCAGAGAGTTGGGCATATAAGGAGGTGAACTTAGTTTAAGGAGCTAGGAGATGGGTTGAGTATTAGGCCCACATTTTTTCTATTTTTCTTATTCAAGACAAAAGATCTTAAGTATCATAGTAATATATAAGCTACCCATGCCAGTACACAACAATATTGACATGGATTTTACTAACTCAGTTTTTCGAAAAGACAGCTTCAAAGTTCAGGTGAGAATGGCAAAATTTCCATTTTAGAAAGAGAATTCTATACAGTTCCCCTCTACAATTAAGCAGGTATAAAGATACGCCTAAAGCATTTATGGGTGACATAAGATGGGGTTCTGAAGTAAACTTCAAAGCCTTTCTCACAAAGGAAAGTATGAAAAGAGTAACCCAGTTGTCGCTAAGCAAACAAACTGTTTTTTTTATTTGGGTACCTCTTGGTTTTTCCAACTTGTGCTGATATTTTATTTTTTATTTTTTTTATGTTTGTTCCCTTATCTTGGCATTGTTTTCTCTATCATGTTCTTTTTTCCACATCAGAGTTCTTATTACCATTTGTAGAAAATAGTTTATACATTTAATTCCACAACATTTAGTAAATTTTTGTATTCCAAATCAATTCATACTAATTGTATATAGTAAAACAATTCAAGACATATAATGAAAATATTAATCATCTTCTTGAGCATATCACATCATTCTGTCAAGAACTTTCATGAATACCAATGTTAATAATGAAGTCATATACATCCTGTAGCATTTTTTATGTTCATACAAACATACAATCAGATGTATGGCATATGAGATCATACTGAATAAGTTATTTTACTCATTTTTTTTTTCAATGAAAAGGATACTTTATGAATTCTCACCAGGACTTTAGACAAATATTTTTTTTTTGTTTTTTATTGTCAGGATAATTGCTTCTAGTGTGTTTGCACCATGTTTTATGTAAGCATTGCCCATTGATAGGCATGTTTTTTTTTTTTGCTATTGTTTTTCCATTTTAAATAATTCTATAATATATGTATAAGGTACTCATTTAAATATTGAAATTTAATTGATGATATTTAAGCAGGGTTGCTTTCATTTAAATGCTCAACAATGCATTGATAAGCCCTGGCCAGTGTGGCTCATCACATACACTAAAAGGTGGGGGTTTAATTCCTTGTTGGGGTACATCCTAAGTTGTAGGTTTGGTCCCTGCGTATGGGAGGCGACTGATCAGTGTTTCTCTCTCTTCTTCTCTCTCTCTTAAAAAATATCAATAATAAATAAATAAACAAATAAAATAAAAAATAAAATTTTAGAGGAAAAGAAGAACAGTGCATTGATGAATTTCCTATTACACAAAGATGGACATCTCTGCTTGGATGCCGCGCTGAGGGATTCTGTGTCCTGCGGGATTGGTTTGCCATTTGTGTTATGGAAATAAGGCCAATAGTCTGCTCCTTTTGGTGGAAGAAAATGAACTTCCTGATGGAAGTTGTGAGCTGAAAGGGAGCCCCCCGCATTTGGCAGAAGCAGAAATGTCTCATTTCCTTTGTGACATCATCTTTGGGATCCCAACAGATGCTTGGGAGTCTGGGGTGCTACCATTTCATTGCTCCTCATCCATTGCCTGTGGGGTGCACTTGTGTTCCAGGTGGATTTTCATTGTCTGTCACCTATTCCAAGTTGAAAGAGCAACAACAGGCAAGGACAGCCTTAAGCAGCCAGGAGCTTCCTAATTAATTGTCCAGATCAACTATTTTGTCCCAAGGGTTTGGGCATCAGAAATTTTCTTTTTACATGATCTTGGGAATGCTGCAAACTTACATTTTATGAGAACCCTCACCCATTGGACTTGTTTGTTGCTACCTGACCATAGAGCTAATGTCGTGGTATATTAATTGAGCTTAAAAAAAGTGATGCTGTAAAATCTAATGAACTTAGGTGAAATCTGATTTTATCTCTTTTCTCTCCTGTGCTTGTTCTGTTTCTCATTACCCATACCAGTTTTAATTAAAATCAAAACATGGAAGAAAAAACAACAACAAAAGTTTACCTACAGAAGGTGTTATGCCGCAAGAAATAGAAATATTTACTGACTAAGATCTGTCTAGAAGACAGTGGATCATAAACAGTTTACTCTTTCTATAAGAAAAAGTAGGCCAAGGACATGTAATTCTAACACTTAATTCTCTTTTGTATGTTCACACTTTTTTAGAACTTAATCACATCATTCAAAGTTTGATGGCCATGTCCCATACACTGTTTTGGAAACTCAAGGACATTTCCTAAACATAGACCATCAAGGGTGAGATGGGATAGGGATATTAATTCAGCACCTCAGAGACAATTAAGCATTTTCTCTTTTCAGAAATGGAATACTCACCACTTTTTCCCATACTTACACATCAGTAGTCTATTATACTTCATATGTATTTGGTATAAGTAGAATCATTTTAACAAAGTCTGGAAAAGGAATGAAAACAGCACTTTGATTATGTGAAAGGACTCTCAGTGTATTAACAATGGTTTTTGGAGGCACAATTTTTTTTTTATTCTAAAACTTGCTTGAATACCATTTCCCCAGGTGTTTCCTTACCTTTCTATATTTCAGTTTCCTGCCATTTCTTCCTATCACAAGAATATTTAGTGATTTTATATGAACATCTTGACAATCAATGTTAGTCTAGTAGTAATGTGTTTCAATGTTCTCCAAAGAATACCGATATATTAACATATTATGAAGATGATAAAATATAAATAAGGACCATCAACTCCAAGAGATAGTTATTAGTGATAATGGTAAGGAGAAGGTGACTGAAAGGCCTGCAATTGACTTGATACATGAATATAATAGAGCACCAATCCCTGTGATAGCTTAGATCAATGCTATTCATTGAAACATTTCTCTGAGCTTCCATTATGTTTCTCTGGCATCTGTCTCTGCAATCAGCTGGACTGAAATCATGTAGAGAGCTTTGCTTTCAATATTTCTTATACTTCCTGCATGATTTTTTTTTATTGTTGCTTTGATTGGAAAGCAATGCAAGTCTGTCTCAGTGTTCTATAGAGCTCTCATCCTGGAGTCTGAGATGAATCTATTGGGAAATTGTCTGGTTTTTACATTGCTATATTTCACAGTACTTACACTTTCCTCATTTAAGTTCCCACGATGCCTTTTGTCCCCTAAAGCAACTAACTTGTGGAGGTAAAGAGTGTCATCTTTGCAGCCAGTATAGGGAGTGTCAGCTCTTGGGTCCCTAGAGATAGTCCTCGAGATTAAAAATGTTTTGAGCCCTACCTGTTTGGCTCAGTAGATAGAGCATTGGCCTGTAGACCAAAGGGTGCTGGGTTCAATTCCCGTCAAGGGCACGTACCTTGGTTGCAGGCTCCTCCCCTGCCTGGGCCCTGGTTGGGGTGCATGCAGGAAGCAACCAGTCAATATGTTTCTCTCATATTGATGTTTCTCTCTGTCTTTAACTCTCTTCTCCACCTTCCCTAAAAATTAATGGAAAACTATCCTCCAGTGAGGATTAACAACAACAACAACAACAAAATGTTTTGAGTGAGGCCAGCACTGGCTCTGGGTGTGGTATTGTTTTTTGTTTGTTCCTTTGTTTTTTGTTAATCCTCCTCACCCAAGGATATTTTGATCATTGACTTTTAGAAAGAGTGGAAGGGAGAGAGGCGGGGGGGGGGGGGGGGGGGGGGGGGGGGGGGGGGGCTGGGTTGGGTGCGGAGAGAGAGAGAGAGAAACACTAATGTCAGAGAAACATATTGACAAATCCATTGGTTGCCTCCACCAATGCACACACCCCAATCAGGGCCTGGGATAGAACCTGCTACCTTTGACTGGGAATCAGACTGGTAACCCTTTGGTGGGCAGGCTGGTGCTTTTAAGAACTGAGGTATGCTTGCCAGGCAGCATTGAGTTTTATCTAGGTAATTTTTTAGATTATTCACTGAGGAATGAAGGAATTAAGTTTTGTTTTATTTTCTCTAGCTTACATTAAGCTTTCGCGTATCCTTTAAGCATGCTCACATGTAGCATTGCTAAGCTTTGATTTTACCTTTCTGTTAATCTTCTTCCAATTATAGCAGCTACTCACACAAGCTCCTCATCCTCAAAGCACAAGGGTTATCTTAAAGGTCTTCAAGCTGTGTGATTCTCAGTAGTTGCCCAGCATTTAGTAGGTGCTTAATAAATAGCAATTGGTTATATGGAAGCTGCTCTTCCACATCCTGAACCAGTGATGGTGAACCTTCTGAGCTCGGCGTGTCAGCATTTTGAAAACCCCTAACTTAACTCTGGTGCCGTGTCACATATAGACATTTTTTGATATTTGCAACCATAGTAAAACAAAGATATTATTTTTGATATTTATTTTATATATTTAAATGCCATTTAACAAAGAAAAATCAACCAAAAAAATGAGTTCGCGTGTCACCTCTGACACGCGTGCCATAGGTTTGCCATCACTGTCCTGAACTCTAATAACATGCTCTGATAAATACCCTTTGGACACTGAACCATTTTTTCTTCCCTTCACTATCTGCCATTGGCTCAAAGAGAAAAGAATCCTTGCCATCTTTCTCTTTGTACAATGTTGACTTGAACACCATTCTAGTTGGCATCAACTGAGTGAATAATCAATGGTCTCGCTCCCTAAACATCCTTTAGTTGATTTTATAACTTTCAGAAAAATTTAATGAAACCTACTTTATACTTACCTGTGTTTCTCGTATAGTTTTCTTTATAACCTTTTAATTTCAAAGTAATATTTCACTTTCAATTTCAATGATACAAAAAACTAGGAAAAATATTAAAGGCGAAATTTTCTCAAGGTGTTTGGCAATTTTTTTTCTCTAAAGTATTTGCTTTCTTCTTGCTTAGTCACATGTAAACTCTCAATCCAACATTAACTTAACAAAAAAACAAGTATCTTTTCCCATACCTTTGTGTGTGATTGTCTGAAGACATTCTGGGAAATAAAGTGTTTTCAGTGTTTGTGCAACATTGAATGACAATACCTTTCAGTCCAGTACTGTGCTCATTTATATCATATTTTGTAGTTATTAAGAAGGGATTTGGAACTTGGAATCTCAGAATGTGAAATAAAGTGTATCAATCAATGCATGTCCGTGAAGGTCTCCCTGAGGTCAGCCCTGTATGGGGCCCATTGGAGAAGACAGAGGAGGTTATAATGTGATTCTTGCACTTCAGAAATTGGTGATGTATTTGAGGAAGCAGAGATGACACGTGGAACAAAGGGAAGTAGTTAAATGCTAAGATGTGTGACATTAATTTGGAGGATGAGGAGGGACGAGAAGGGATGAGGCTGTTTGGGCAAGAGGAGCCCTTGCAGTGGTTCTCAACCTGTGGGTCACGACCCCTTTGGCCGTCGAACGACCCTTTCACAGGGGTCGCCTAAGACCATCCTGCATATAAGATATTTACATTACGATTCATAACAGTAGCAACATTACAGTTATGAACTAGCAACGAAAATAATTTTATGGTTGGGTCACAACATGAGGAACTGTATTTAAAGGGCCTGCAGGTTGAAAATCACTGCCTTAAGGAAACAGGACTCTTGGGTCCTTTTTGAGGTAGACAGAGGACTCGGGCATTTGGCATACTGGCTAAGTCAGGGAGCGATGGGAGGGTATTCCTGCTGGAATAAGAGTAGCAATGTAACATAAGCCTGAAGTTGGAATTCTGGGGAGATAAGATAATGAGAAAACAGACATAGCTGGAAGAGAGAACTAGGTGGAGAGGGAATAGGTTGGATAGCCAGAGTGCAGCAATTACTAAAAGGCCTTAAGAGGTCAGAAAAGGAAAAAAAAAAAAAAAAAAAAAAAAAAAAAAGAAGAGTAATGGTTTAATCTTTGTGCTGGGAGTGGTTTTCTAAGCTTCATTCCAAAGGCATAAACCATAAATGAAAGGAATGATAGATTTAAAATTCTTTATTGTTTTTATGAAATTCCCACATTTTGACTAAAGGAATATTTATAAGTTGTCATCTAGCAAAACCCAACTAGAATGTAAAGTAAAAAGCAAATAAACATTCTTTTAAAGCAAGATTTTCAGCATAACATTACAAAGGTTTAAAACTCTGGATATAAAGTATGTTTCTACGACAAATTGGACAAAAAAAAGAGAAAGCACTCCAGTAATAATAGGGACAAAAATTTTAAATGTAGAAATAGCACTAACAAACAACAGTCAGAGCAATAAGAGTGAGATATTATTTGCATCTGCTAGATTTTTAAAATAAACATTGCTTAACAACTAGAGTAGATTGAGGTGTAGGGAGACAGCCGCTCCCATACATGCTCATGATCAGGAGAATATTAGCCGCTAGCTGGAGTTTGTATTAAGTTTGAAAGAAGATACTGAAACTTTAAAAATGGCCATGCCTTTTTTTACAGCAAGTTCAGTTCTAGAAATATCTGCTTAGGGGTTAAAGTATTAATGCACAGGGGTGTTTATGAAAGCACTGCCTTTAATAGAGAAGACTGTGAGCAATATAAAGGTCCATCGATAGGGAGTAGATTAAATAAATGATCTTATATCTTTACAAAGAACCATGCAGCCATGAAATCAATGAATATGGATATATTGACTAGGGAAACTGACATAGTGTTAGGTTAAGTGAAGCTATAACACAGTGTTATATGACTCCAAATCTACTTTTACAATCTCTGTGTGTGTGTTTCTGTTTACGCTGAAGTTCATGCTTGTTTCTAAAAAAAAAAAAACAAAAAAAAAACACATAGGAAAAGTTTTGTCTGGGTTTTTGAAATTAGAGACATTTTTAGATGCTTTTGAGCATGAATGGATGATCGTTGCAAACAATTAGCACTGGAAGTTAGGTTCTTTCCAAAAAATAATAATCACATGAAGAGGAAGCAAGCAAACGCATTAAGGATCTTGGTGCAATTAGTAGAAGAAACCCATTACAAGTTGTTTAATTGGGAGAGAAGAATATACACACGAAAGGAGCACCTTGCATTGATTACTAGTATTTTACAAGATGCAGTGGAGCAGAAAGGTAACATTTAGGAAGTCAAGCTAATCCTGGGTGAGCTGTAGGAAAACACGAAACATCGGGGGCCAGAGAAAGGCAGGGCAGGGTGGCACACCGAGACTGGAGACAGGTGCCTGAGAATGATCTGACTATGAAGATAACGGTTCGTGTTTAAACATGACAACTTTGAGATGACAGTGGGACACTCAGATGCAGATGAGGTTTAGGCAAGATGGAAGAGAGAGCTGACGCAAGATCTGAATCCAATGGCAAAAATAGAGATTTATGTATCACCTACATGGAGGTGACTGTTGACTCCTAAGTGCGAATGAGGTTGTCTAGAGTGAGGACAAAGCAGTGTTGTAGGGGGGATGGTAAAGAGAGTTTTATTCTTATTCCATCCTATCTGCGACATGGGTTGCTTTATTTATTCTTGAGGTTGTCGTCAACACAATGAGGCTCTTTTAAGTGTTAAGAACCCGTCACTAGCAAGAGTATTTGAGTGATATACCTCACCAAGTTTAGAGCTCTTGGCTAGCAGAAACCTAACCCATCTTGAAGTATGAACATTTTCTTTTCCAGTTTTAAATTGTACCCTTACATGCAGTTTTCCTATTCACTTCCTATTTTATGGCGATGAATCTTTTATTTTATTGCAATGATTCTTTTGTGGGGACCCATTTTTGAAAAGTTTTATTTAGGAAGAATGAGACAGATGGCTATGTTTCGTTTGCTGGTGATCTTGTTCAAATGGTTGCTTTTTGTTTAGTGTTTTCTTCATTTGGCTGACCAATTTCCTATTTTATGTGGGATTTTTTTTTTCTCAAGTTGTATTTTAGGGCACTGGTTTTCAAACTTTAGCACACTTAAGAATCCTCGGGAGAACTTGATAAGACAGTGATGTATTTTGGGGTTGGTTTCTTGAAGATTCTGACTCAGTAGGTTTGGGATGGGGCCCAGGGGATATTTCTTATGTCTCTGAAATGATGCTGATGCTGCCGCTGGTCTACAAACCACAGGTTGAATAACACTGTTTAGGAAACATGATTTGGAAGCCCATTCTCATTTTCATGGAGCCTCTTTGCACAAATACTAGTACACACCCAACTATGTGTCCAAGTACTCTGTTGAAATTTATTGATGATGGCTCTTACTGATTACGGTTATGTACTATTTAGCCATTTTTTCCAGACTTATTTTAGCTACAATTTAAGTAATTAAAATTGTTCTTGGGGTTTACCCTTCTTGACCTCCGTGCCTTCAGACTTTCATGATATGGTTGGAGACTTCAAGGGGAGCACAGTGAGTTGTCCCCAAGATCTTGACAAAAGAGAAAAATGAGTTTGCCTTCTGAAACTTAAAATTAACTGATTTTATTAGCACATGCCAACAAACATTGTTTTCCAGGCACATATGAATATCTAATTTAATCAGTAATTTTTCAGGCTAGCTAAGGGAAGAATATATTAGATGTGGGCTGGGCTTTCCCAGAGAAAAGCAACTTTGAATGCTGAGAGACAAACATTCTTGCCAATCGAGAAGGGGTCCCTGCTATGTGACTAGGATCTTTGTCATGCCTCAGCCTGGTCTGAGGGGAAAATCCCTCTTGTCTGTCCATTTCTCTGTTTGTCTTAAATTACATTTTATTAGTGAACTTTCTGTGTTTTCATTTCTATACAATGTGAACATATTGATCATAAGGATATCTGTGGTCTGTTGATAATCTGGCCATCTTATTTGCACATTAGTCTCCTGTGAATTGACTTAGGTTGAGTCTGTCTCCGGGATTCTGACCATCTCAGTGTGTGCTGAAAATATCCAGTTAATGACTGCAGAGTTAGGGGAACAGCTAGGGACCACCGAGACAGCCAAATGGTGGGTCCTCTGAACAGCCAACAGTCCTGCCTGAATGGAGACTCATCTGTTTTTCTGAGAACTTTACTTGCTGTTCACTTGTTCATTTACTAGGAAACAGAACTAGAAAAATGTATGAAACTGAAAGGAACTCTGAAATCATCAGGGCCAGACCTTTCACTGTGAAGTTGAGGTCATAACCTTCCATTGGAATCTGACTATCTCTTCAACATGACAATTGACATAACTCAAAAAGCTAGGATCACTGTTCAGAAATATTCCACAGCTTGGTGGGGTGTTTCTCCTTTGTGATATCATCTTCTGAAGTGTGACACTTGGCATTGGGTTCAGATGCTAATGCTAGAACCAGAATTCATCAAACCTTAACCCCTAGGCCTTCTATAGGTTAATTTAAGAAATCCATATCTGCATTATAAAACCTGTCTGTTTTGGTTAACTTTAAAAAATATATTTTATTGATTTTTTACAGAGAGGGAGAGAGATAGAGAGTTAGAAACATCGATGAGAGAGAAACATCGATCAGCTGCCTCCTGCACACCCGCTACTGGGGATGTGCTGGCAACCAAGGTACATGTCCTTGACCGGAATTGAACTTAGGACCTTTCAGTCCGCAGGCCGATGCTATCCACTGAGCCAAACCGGTTATGGCTGTTTTGCTTAACTTTAAAAATGAACATCCCTTTCATTGAATTCCTCTTTTTAACATTTTAGCACAGGATGACACTTCTTTATAAAAACTTCGAAGAATAAATCCTGTTGACATGAACATATTCTTTTTTTTTTTATTTTTATTATATTTTATTGATTTTTCACAGAGAGGAAGGGAGAGAGATAGAGAGAGTTAGAAACATCGATCAGCTGCCTCTTGCACATCCCCCACCGGGGATGTGCCCGCAACCCAGGTACATGCCCTTGACCGGAATCGAACCCGGGACCTCTCAGTCCGCAGGCTGACGCTCTATCCACTGAGCCAAACCGGTTTCGGCGACATGAACATATTCTTAAGAACATATCAGAGGGAAAATATACATCACAGCACCAAAAAAGGTTGAATTGATTTTGGACTTATTGCACTACGTCCATACATTTGAAAGCATATATTTAAATACTCATTATATTATAAAGGAGACTAGAAAACAATGTAGCTAATAGAGAACTCAACATTTGTTTGCTTTTATGTATTGTCTGTTATAATGGGAAAAAGTGATCCTAAAATCTTGGTTCTAATCATTTACTATTATTTTGGGTTTGAGTTTTTTTTCTTCTTTAAAAAAGTTGGTTGCAAGGATGAGTGAGGGATAATATCTGCAACTTGCCTGATATATGGTCCTTGGTACATACTTGAATATTGGTAGTTATTCTTAAGAAGTATATTCTAAATTAAACTGATATTTAGAATGGGTGGTAAGACTAAGCAAAGATGGGCTTCAAAGCATTGAGAGACCATATGTGGACTCACCACTTTTAAGTCCTGCCTGTGCCTTCTTCAGCTTTTTGCAGTTGGATCCATTGAGAACACAGTCCTGAAGACAAAGGCCTGCCCCAATCTTGACTAATGTCAGCATTATTACAACTCTAACCTCACTACTTAGATAATCCCAGAAATAAATCACCCACCCAAGTATGGGGTGTAGTAACTGATCACAACTACTGACAGCCCCTCGCTGTCCACAAGGCCTCCTCTAGGTAACCATGTTGCTCTTGGAGTTTGTAGAACTGTACTTCTCCCTTAGCCCCCAGTCAGTATCTGGTCAGTTATTTCATCTGACATCACTGTCCTCCGTGTGCTCTATGCTCTTTCATGGCAAGGTCCTGGATCCCAGCAATGTATCCACCCTCTTCCTCCTAATTGAAATCTAATCTTTTACTTTAGCCCAGTGACCCTTCCTTGCCTCACTTCCCCAAATACCCACATATAGCTCTTCACTGACTTGATTGTCTTTTTTTTTGTTTCACCACCAAATTAATGTATATCCTCAGTGTTCCTAAGTTTACCCTTTATAGACCGCCCTTTCTACCACCCACCCATCTGGCCCCTGCCCAACTCTATGACTTCATCTTCTACCAATCTCTTCTTCACCCTCTATATTCCGCCACAATGGCCTCTTTCTGTTGTTCCAGCATGTCAAGACCTTGGCAAGAGCTGTTTCCTTTGCCTCAATTCCCCTTCTTACCCGGCCCAGTATTAGCATGAATAGTTTCTTCTTGACTTTCAGATCCCAGCATAAATGCTTTTGCTGACCACCCAGTTTAAAGGCAGCCTCCAGTCAAGCTCCATTGCTCACTATATTTTAATGCCCTGCAGTGCACACAGCTCTTACTATTGCTGGATATTTTTCTTGTTTATTTTCTTATTTATTTCTTTACTAAATGCCTAACATGTTAAAATATAACCCTATAAGAACAGGAATCTGGTCTATCTTGTTCTCAGCTGTAACCCCAGAGCCTCAAACAATGGGGGACACATAGTAGGTGTTCAGTAAATATTTGTTAAGTACCCAACTGCCCCGCAGGTTAGTTTTGTACCTGGCTCTGTTCTCCCAATTTCTGTGCCAGATTATATGTCAGGATCATGCTTCCTTTGTCTTTGATAATAGTAATGAACCTACTTACCTCAGATACATTGGCCAGATTCACCCACTTCTCTTGGCTGGGAAGACATTGATAATTTCTAGCTATGCCACAGCCCAAAGATCCTCCTAGTGTTCCAGGAGACACTGCCAGTTTACCTGAGCATGAAATCTAAATGGCCTGTTCATTTCTATCCTTAAAGGTGTTTCTGAATTCCATTCTACCAGGATTGATTGATGGGACCTGCATTGAATTATCTACATTCTCTTTTCAAGTAAAGTAGTTTTTCAGAGGAAATTGTTGAGGGAAATTTTGCTCTTCATTTTAAAAACACCTGAAGTTATCAAAATAGTAAAATTATGGAGATCCAGAGTTTGGAGCCCACTAAACATCAGAGCATTCAGAAAGACTATGAACTTCAATGAGGTGAAGGGATTAGCTAAAGGACATATATACTTAGCCCATGGACACAGGCAATAGTGTCGTGAGGGCCAAGAAGGGGCAAGGGCTGGGCTGAGGTGGGCAAAGGGTGGGGAAATAGGGGACATCTGTAATAGTGTCAACAATAAAAATAAAAAGAATATGAACCTCAATGGACGAGGTAGAATTCATCAGTTATTCTAAAAGCACATTAAGAAGCAATGGTACATATGCATGTGGGCACACTCTCATGCCCGTGTGTTGTTTGACACCCTTTTCTTTATTTTCTCTTAGACCTTTAGAAAACCTCTGTTCTGGCATTTGCATGGGGGAGTGAACATCTGATTTCACTAGTCCCGCATCTTGTTTTCATCATTGCAATCCAGTTTCCTTATTGGGAGACTAAGCTTCTGTTGGATATGGTTTTATTTCAGTTGCTTATCAAAGAGCAAGGTGCATGGACAAAAGATAGACTCTTGACCCAGGCTAAGAAAAACAAGTGATATATATATGTACATATATATATGTATATGTATATGTGTATGTATATGTATATGTATAATTTTGGAGAGAGAGGGAGAGATAGAAACATCAATTATGAGAGAATCATTGATTGGCTGCCTCCTGCACACCCCACACTGGGGATCAAGCCTAACTCCGGCACGTGCCCTGGCTGGGAATCATGGACGCCGAACCACTGAGCCACGCAGGCCGGGCACAAGTGTTCTTTCTTAAGGAGATGTATCATGATTTATCCATGTTAACTTTAGCATTTAAAAAAATACTATTTATGAACTTCCTCAGCTTAGATTCCCATAGCTTCTCTGGTTCCTATCAGACTCCCATTTCTTCAGATTTGCCTTTGCTTTACTTAGATTATTTTTTTGTTTGCTTTGGTTAATAAGAATCATTTACTATTATTTGCAGCCATGGAACCCTAACTCATACAGAGTAAGTATGTAATAAATATTAAATAATAATGAGGCAAAAATGGATATTTTGTATTATGAGGAAATACAGCAGAACCTCAAACTTGTCCCTCCTGTCTTTATTTCTGCCTTTATCAGGCCTATGTGATGCCCATGTTTACATAAGGAAGCAGCAGAGGTTACTTTCAAACAATGTAGGGTCCCTTTCAGTTGATCACGTTGAGGCTCTATATCCTTGACTTTGGTTATGCTGTCTTCTTTGTTTGGAATCTTTCTCAGGTCTTCCTGCCCCAGCTCCATCTTCTCTGTCTTCGTAATATCTTACCTTCTAGAACCGTAGCTTCAGATTTTAAAATAAACCTCTTTCTCTTGCCCTTTCATTGTTTCTCTGCCCTTCAATGAGTCTTACTCATGTTATAGCCTCCACAGTGCTTAGGGAGGTTGTTGTATCTTGTTGCTAGACAGAAAGACACATTTTAATTTAACCTGTTAATGTAAGAAAAAACACACAATTAAGAAGAAAATCACTCTTTAAAAATATGTATTTTCTGCCGCATTTGTTGCCCTTGGTTAAAATAGCTGCAACTTTTGCTGCCAATATTTTCATTTCATTTATTGAACTCAGGCAACCTAAGAACATCCTCTCCTCTCTGTCTTCTCTCTATTCCTCTAGCAAATGCCTCCACCTGCATTAGTGTCCATTCCACGACTTATCAGAGAGCTAATCGATGCATTGTGTTTTATCTAAAAAAAATCATTAAGTGGAGGGTTGGAGGAAATGCTTTTGCCTTGCTTATAAGCATTATGTGTATACGTTAGTCCTATTTTGAGGAATTCATTTATAGCTGGTGTTGCAATGAGTAGGCATACGAGTCTCTATTTATAAAGTGGTTCCTACTCCCCTTCCATGCTTGCCTGGCTAGAAGTGGTGGTCTGTATTGGGAGAGGCGTTTTCTGGAGGGCAGGGTTGCACTGGGAACCAGCAAGATAACCCAGGAGGATTTAGGGGACTCAGCGCAGTGCACTGTTTGTGTTTTCTTGAGACTATGATGTTTGTTGTTCAGCGCAAACTTGAAGCCTGAGCAGAGCAGATGAGAAACCCCATGTAGAATGCTAAACAGGTGGACAGTGGCTGCCTTTGGTGGTGGGACTTTAAGAGAAAAGAAAGGGAGCATGCCACCTATGGGGTAGATGGTCATTATAATAATCCAAATGCAGTTTTATTCTACCAATGTAGAAAATAAAAGCCTTTGTGAATTAATTGATTGTCTATAAATTGAGGAGGTGCAAAATAAGAGTATAAATCAACTATTGGTTGATGAATGATTTCATTATTCATATTATGTTTAATATTATGTATAATATATTTTGTTAAATGAATAAATAATAAGGTAATGAATAAGTCATTAAACAAATAAATATGTAAATTATATTAATCAAGAAAATTACAACATTGCAGCTCGCACTTTGCCTTTGAATTACCTGTATTTAAAACGTGCCTGATTCTTCACTGCTTAAAAACAAAATAAACCTTCATATAGGAATTTGGTAATAGCATTTTTGTAAACCTGTTAAGTAATATAAAACTTTTAAAAATAATTGTGGGATGGTATGTTCTGACAATTGAAATGAATATTTAAAACTGATGAATATTGCATTCAACTCCTTGAGTTCTAGCTTTTCATAGAGATTTGGAGAAGTGTTTGAATTCACAGTGCCTTTTTCCCCACTTGTGAGGTTAGGGAAAACTCTATCTTGCAAATACTTATTTAGCACTTGCCTTGTACCAGGCACTCTTCTATGTTGGAAGGGTTGCCTCATTGGAGAAGACATAATTATTTTCATATTGCATTTTCAGAGTCTAGCATAGTGTCTGGTATGTAGAAAGTACTCAATCAACACTGGAAGAATAAGGTGGATCAATTACTAAATACAAATCAGTATATAGTTTAGAAGGGTTTTAAGACAGGAGCATTCACACCTAGTATGTGATATGATACCTCTAGTCCCATAGCAGGTAAAGAAACCTACAAGGGCCAGAGTTTAGTGCTATGTCATACTAGAGTCACTGGTGAAAACTTCATGGAGGATATGATGGTAGAGATATATTTTGAAGAGTATATGGGATTGTGCAGCAGTACCTGAAGGGATGGTCTGGCCAGCGATCTGGAGTTAGAAAGTATGCACTTAAGAGATATAGAGCATAGTGGTTGAAAACAGGGAGAAAAACTGGCAAACAAAGTTAGATTAGAAATCAGGGGGATCTTAAATGTCATTCATAATATGAATAACAAAATCATTCATCAACCAATAGTTGATTTATACTCTTATTCTGCACTTCATAAAGATTCTGAGCTGTAATTTTTTTCAGTGTGAGATGATATCATCAGACAATAGTTTTGAACACTTAGGTGAGTGTTGATTAGGATGGGGATGCTAAAGGCAGAACTTGGAAGCAGGAAGTCAGTTTAGAAGTTATGGAACTAACCCAGGTAAGAAAAAATGAACTTCTGGGTTTTAAAAGTTCTGCTCAAAATGTAGAATTATTGCAGAGGGACCATTGGCAGAAATTAGGTAATAATTTGATTACTGCCAATAAGGGATGGGGAAATTTCGAAGGTGAGTCAAAGGCTTCATCCTGGAATGACACTAGGGACATTCTCACCTGAGAGAGAAAGTATAGGAGGAAAGAACAAGTTGTGGGGACAGGCAGTGAGTTCAGTTTTGGACATGTGCATTTGGATTTGTTTGTTGATCTGTTGGCCTAGAAATTCTTAGAAATTTATATTGAGGGTGACAATAAAGATCTAGAATAAAGAATCCGATTTAATAATATTAAGAATAATAATGACAGCAACAACTAACACTTTTGGAAGGTTTTGAATTGTCCTTACTCATTAAATCCCTGCAGTAACCTATGAGGTAGGTGTTTTAGTTGTCATCATTTTACTGATATTTGCAAGTAATCAGCATAGCTATTAGAAATAGCAAAATGAAAAGGGAAATTGTAGAAATAGAGGGGGAAAATCAAGGACACAATCCGATAGAGTATTAAAGAGCCAGTCAATGAAGGAGTAAGAATTAGTCAGAGAGATGGAATAAAAACAACTGAGTATTATTATAGCAAATAGAATATGCAATACGATAGCAGTAAAGGTTACTGGTGATTTCTTGTATTGGAAAGAGTTTAAGATATTGGCGCACATTTGTGGTCTCAGGGGAAGAATAGGGTGGCAGAGATTGACAGATCAAGGGCATAGTGGGAACACTGGCCTTAGAACACTTAATCTATAAGCACTTCTCTCTCCAAGAAAGGAGTTAGCTGAGGACAATGATACATTTTGTGTTGGGACTTGCATTGGGACAAAGTAGAAATAGATCCCGTCTGAAAACTTTAATCTCAACAAAGTAAGTCATCTTCTGGGAGTGAACCGGGGGCCTGGGAGAGGTCATATCTGAAGAGGCAAAGGCAATTTTTTCTTCTAGTAGAACTTCATGCTTTATAGTTCCAATAATTAAGGAATTTTAAAACAGGGGAAACTATTACTACATGCATAGGAAATGCATGCGGTGGATTTGGATCCATTCCATTGAAATGCTTAAGTACATTTGAATCCAATATTTTATGCTTAAAAAAAAGGAAATAAAATAAAAGCTTGATTTTTAGTGAAATTCTACAACCATGGTTAAGAATGAGAAGCATGCAAGACATATTTGTGTGTCAGCATTTTAATACTAAGATTTGTTGGTTTGTATTATGGGGAGATTTTTTCTTCTTCTTGAGGAACATGAAACAAACGAAAGTCACAGGAATTATCTCCTTCAACCCCACCTCTCCTCATTGTTAATATGGCCAAAGCTGGAGGGAAAAATCACTCAAGTGAACTCCTGGGGGTAAACTGGTGTGATGAAAATTTACTGTCATGGGCACTTTGGGGAACAGCAGTTGGCATATCTGTTTATGTTTATGGCTGTGATGGTCATGTGTTAGTCTACTTTTATTACATAGATTACTGTTTTATCTCCAGTGAGTTTTTCTGTTATTAGACAAGAGTGACGCAAAGCAAAGGAATCCAAAATAAAACATAAAACCTCCCAGTGAGCCAGTGAGTCCATAGCTCTGTCTAATGTTATATATCAACATTGCCACTGGCTTATCACTCCTGAGTGCTGCCTTTTCTGTGGTCCACACCATAGGCATTTCTTTTCCAATCATACCCCTGATTCTAGGGTAATGGTGCTGCTGAATATGGTAGTGGTTGATAAACAGAGCTAATAAGCAAAGCTCAGAATTTTATTTTATTTTTTTAAAAAAATATATTTTATTGATTTTTCACAGAGAAGAAGGGAGAGGGATAGAGAGTTAGAAACATCAATGAGAGAGAAACATCGATCAGCTGCCTCCTGCACACATCCTACTGGGGATGTGCCCGCAACCAAGGTACATGCCCCTGGCCGGAATCGAACCCGGGACCCTTCAGTCCGCAGACCGACGCCCTATCCACTGAGCCAAACCAGTTAGGGCTCAGAGTTATTTTTTATGTGCAAACAGATTTGAAGTGCCTTTGGTAGGGTCACTTATGATCTCCAGAGAGCCCTGGCAGGAGAATATCATTTTCCAGTTCTCTAATATGGCTCTTCTGTTAACTGAAATGGAGATCTTGGATCTGTCCAGGTTTGAAGAATCTAATACATTTCTGTAGACTGCTCTATGCTCCATAGTCAGACTTCAAGGAAGGAAGGCCCCAAGGTGGGACCGAAAATCTGGCACTGACTGCCAGATTAATTAGGATTAATTGAGGAATAAATACTTTAATATTCTATAAGTATGTCCTGTCACAATAGATAAATCCCCAAAGGAAGTTGGTATTATAATAGGAGATATCTGAAGCCAGAGACTAACTATGGCATATGTCGCTAGGGTGCCCATTTAATTCAGGTGTTTGGGGAAAGTCTGAGGTTTACTGTTGTAGGCAATTGGGAGCCACTATGGAGTAATAAGCATAGGAAAAATGCAATGAAATTTGCATTTAGGAAGATTTGCTTGATTCTGGGGTATAGAGTACACTTGGCTAGCAGGAGATTAGAATAGGGAAATGGGAGGGCTTGAGCTGGAGCAGAGATTTCTATTGGTAAAGGGCACCCCACAATACACTGTGCGGTGAGGTGTACTAGTACATTGAAAGGAAGGACTCTCTAAACAAGTCAGTTTGGGAAAGGCTTCATGTCTATTTGCATCATGGGGAACCCAATGACCATTTGTATATTAAAGGCTTTGTGAAGACCTGAAGGTAAAAACCTGCCTAAATTTCCCAAACTTTGTAACCAGATAGGCTTGTGCAGAAATAATACCTCCGGTGTTATGTCAAAATTATAATACGATAATTAGCAAGAATTTAAAATATAAAACAACATTATTTTTTTCTCTAGCATTTTATTTCTTAGGTAAAGCATAAGCTAAAGTTATCAGCTTGTATTTAAGGGCCATTTTTTTGAGGACTATATACTCTATTTTTAAAACTTGAACTGCCCTCAACTTGGCAAGAGGTTTACTCCCATAGAGACAGAAGAGAAAGAGGAATGACCAGGAGAAGGCCAATTAATATTTCAGGACTAGAGTTCACCCTCCATTAGAAATGCATTAGTGGAACAGTGGTGGCCATAGTGACCACACATTTAAATCACGAATTTGTTTTTATTGTTTCTGTTTTCTCTCTGTCTCTTTGTCTGCATTTGTACCTGCGTGTTTTTTTTCTCTTTCCCTATAAATCTGCAAGTCTGTCTATTTCTGTTCCTTCCTCTCTGTTTCTCTACCCCTTTCTCGACCTTCTTTCCCCTTCCCTCTCTTTTAACTCTCCCCAAGCCAGCACATCCAGGAACACAGAGTTGAATCCCAATCAATCAAACGCGCATGTGCTGTGACTCCCTGTATTGACCTTTTGCCGAACTGCTATTGCCAGGAAACCGTGGAGACTTTAGAAAATCCCAGAATCCCTTCTTTGCCTTTGATCTGCTCACTCTCCTCTCTTGGATCTTGTGGGCTCAGTTCTGCTTTACCCCTTAACATCACTGCCCCCGCAGTGTTATTCTCATCTGCCCCATTGGTCTAGGACAGAAGCCTGAGAGCCCGTCCTTGTTCTAACCCCTGAGCAAATGATCTCTGCATTTCTCAGTGCCGACCTGGAAGGCATTTTCTTACCATCTGTGGATCTCATAATTAATTACTCTTCTGAAGGAATGCTCACATTTCTTATCTCGCTTGTTATACACATCATTTTTCAAACTCTGGAATGATGAGCTGGCATTTCAAGTAAGGGTGGTCCCACAAATCAAGCGCAGTGTGACTTTGGTTTCATTTCTTTGTGTAAACATCTGGTCTTGCTTAGTGCACGGCAAGAAAGAGGTGGGAAACACGCAGAAACCCTCACTGCCCTCAGCCCTGTCTTTCCATTATGTTATGAAACGTATCGCCTCCGGTAGAGAAATGAAGCTGATTTCACAACAGTTGCATTTGCCAAGACTCATTTTCATGTCCAGGGTCATGAAAGCTATGTGTGGCCAGCTTTCCCAAAGTTCAGCCTGGGACTCTGCGTTGAACAAGGAAGGTTGACGTGCAGGTCACTGGTGTCTGGGGTGACAGGATTTCCTTGCAACAGTGTCACGTTCAATGTCATGGCGTTCGTAAGGGTGATATGAACCACCACCACCTCTCAGATTTGCTAGTCACAAAGCAGGGTTTTCTTTTCTCAGGAATCCTAACCTCCCTCTTAGGAATAGCATTTTACAGCTTAATGGTACCTAGACTTCAGGTTGGCAATGCTTTGTTAAACAGCATGATGACCAGAGGAAACACGGCTTTCAACTCCAAAGCCAACAGTGGGTATCAAGCAGGTGATGGTGCACAGAGGGACAGAATGCTTAATACAAGTCTAATCCTTTTGATAGAGATTCTCCTTTGAATGACAGCCTCAAGTCTTGGCTCTAGTCCCTTCCAAAAGTTTATTTGTTGACTGCTTTTGGTAAAAAGAACCCAGGATGAGTAGAGAGTAGTCAGTTTAACCTAAAGGGATAACCCTTGAAAAAATATGTGAAAATCTCCTTGCAGTTGCTTCTTATCATCCTCTTGCTGCTTGGTCATTGGCAGATTCTCTTCCTGTGGTTGTGTATGTTGTGATGATACAGCAATGGCTGTGTTGGGTTCATGGTAGTGATAGAAGTAATTATGGTGACACTAGTAGATGATTATATATAGATATTCATGCCAGGCCCTGCTCTAGGTATTTTACATATTCTATATATTCACTCGGTCCTCAGAGTAGCCTTATGGTAAAACCCCATGACACTGTCCCCTACAAACTAGGCTATAGTGTCATTGGCGGCTGTATGATCCTTGGAACTCGCGGCTGGCTAGCTACCTCTGGTTATTTCATGAATCTCACCATAATCCCTTCTCACATTTGATGGGATTGAATATTTAGATTCTATTTTAGAACTACAACATGGGTTTCCTATCCTTTTAGTGTCCTCATTTTACAAATGAAGAGATTGGGGTACAGAGTGCTTAAGTAGATTTTCCAAGATCACAAAGCTAGAAGGCAGGAGGCGTACCAGGTTAGCAGGTCCAGAATCCATGATTCCCTCTCCTACCGTATAGGCTGAGGTGTATAAAAGCTAGCTATGGGATAAAGTTGTCAGGAGACCATGGTCCTGCTCGTGGCTTAGCTATTGATCCACAGTGTTTTAGTGCTGTGTTCTGTATCCCCTCCCCCAGCTGCATAGGAGTGGAGGGAACCAGACATGCTATGCAAAGCCTGCCAGGGAGCTGGCTTGTCAAGGGGCCTCAACTTTGAATTCCAGTCTCAAGTTTTATCTCAAAGTGAGTTTTATCAACTGGAGGAATTCTTTTAAAAGCTAACTTCTTGTATCAACCATGAGTGTTGTCTGTATTGCATTTTTTTTTCTTAATTAGAGTTTACTTTCCTAAGGTGCCACAAAAACACATGTGTTTTTGCATGGTAAAGTGGTTCCAGTAGCCGGCATGTGAGATCAGTTAGAAATATGTCCAAAGAACTTTGGATCCCATATCTGGATTTAACTTTGGGGAATCCAGGATCAGAAAAATTTCTAAATGCCTGCAGTCAGAAATTTAGAGCTTGAATGTTTATAATCTGATGCTTTCAGGCTGCAGAACATTGGAATCTCTGGTCTAATCACAGCTCTTACTTAAATCTAATTTGAAATTTAACCTGAAAAATAAAACATGTAAATTAGATTCTATTGACATTATTGAAAAGCAATATGACAATATTTTTCAATAACCTTAAAAGATTCACAAACTGCCCAGCCAGCCTGGCTCAGTGGTTGAGTGTGGACTTATGAAAAAGGTGGTCATGGTTCAATTCCTGGTAAAGGAACATGCCCGGGCTGCGGTCTCAATCCCAGTGCGGGGTGTGCAGGAGGCAGCCGATCAATGATTCTCTCTCATCATTGATGTTTCTATCTCTTTCTCCCTCTCATTTCCTCTCTGAGATCAATAAAAATATATTTTAAAAAAGATTCATAAACTTTGTTCTATATCTTGAGAAGTAGGAGAGGTTCATATTCAGAGATGCTCTTTATTGTATTATCTATCTATCTATCTATCTATCTATCTATCTATCTATCTATCTATCTATCTATCTACCTACCTATCTGGATGGTCTATAAAATAATACTCTGGTTGAAAAGAAATCAAATAGAAATTTATTGAGTGGTTTGAGTTCCTTATATATTTTGTATATTAACCCCTTTTTGTACATATGGCTTGCAAATATTTTCTCCCATCCTATTGCTTGTCTCTTAACTCTGTTGATTTCTTTGCTTTGCTGAAACTCTTTTAGTTTGATACAACTTCATGTGTCTATTTTTGCTTTTGTTGCCTGTGCTTTGGGGATCATATCCAAAAATCACTGTCCACCAAGGTCAAGAACGTTTCCCTCTATATTTTCTCCTAGTAGATATACAGTTTTCTGGTCTTAAGTATTTAATCCATTTTGAGATGATTTGTATGTATGTTATGTGATAAGGGTCCAATTTCATTCTTGTGCATGTGGAAACCCACTTATTCAGCATCAGTTTATTTAAAGAGATGGTTCTTTTTCCATTGTATGTTCTTGGAACCCTTGAGGAAGACCAATTTACTATAAATGGGTGGATTTATTTTGGGGCTCTTGATTCTGTTTCATTGGTCTTTATGGCTATTTTATTGTCAAAACCATACTGTTTTGATTACTATGGCTTTGTAGTATATTGTAAATTGAGGTGTTGTGATGCCTCCAGTTTTGTTCTTTTTGCTGAAAATTGCTTTACCTATTCTGGGTTGCTTGTGGTCAATTATTCTTTACAGTACTGCATATCATTCTAAACCTCATTCTCATTATATTTATTTCTCCCATTCACATACACACACACGGACATGCATACACTCATGAACACACACACATACATTTAGTTACACACATATTCAGAAATATAATTTTTAAGAAAATTGTGGTAAGACTATAGATATTGCTCATTAACTTACTTTATCCATCAAATTATAAGCATTGTTTTTATGAGAGCATGTAGAACTATATAAATCTCTTTTCAACTTTATAGTAGATTAGAGTCATGACAATCTACTAGGCATTAAATTTAGTGAACACTAAGATTGTTTCCAATTTTGATGATATAAACATGCATAAGTAACACACTGGTCACTGTATTTTGCTACATGTGTAGAAGCATGCCCATGAAATAAAATCTTAGAAGTGGAATTGCTGAGTCAAAGGACATTTAAATTATTATAGATCAATATAAATACATTCTCCTTTACTCTGCCACCATCACTGATAAAACTTTACTAATTACTTTCCCACAATGTATGATTGTCCTTTAGGTTGTTTTTTTTTTTCTTCTAGATCTTTTTGAGATAAATGCTGTAACTTTTATTTTATTATTTATTATAAGTTGATATTAGACTATAATATTTTCTTTACTCTGTTGGCTGCATCTTACATGTTTTGATATGTGCTATCAGCAAGGCTATTCAGAGTATTTAAGAACTTATAACAAACTATCAGAAAAATGTGCCATAACCACTGAGTCCAGCCATAGCAACTGGTATGGCCATACTGGTGTGAACCAGCTGATACCAGCTATTTCACTTTCATTGGAATTTACTTCCTGCAGCCCATAATCTTACCCAAATGTACAACTTGATATATTCTAAATACATCAAATATATTTGACCCATATGCCTCTTATCAGGGACTCTGTTGGTCAAAATTCTCACTCATAGGTCTAGTTCATCTCAAATGAAAACTCCATAGTAAAGACGAAGAGTCTTTTGTAAACTGTCTTTTCATTTTGTCTAAACTTGTAATGGTAATTATTATTATCTTCACCAGGAGCCAGCAAACTTTCCTGTAAAGGACTAGTGAGAACTATTTTGGGTTTGATAGACATAGACTTTACACTGAACACACCTCTGCTCTTGAAGCATAAAAGCAGCCCTAGATAATACCTAAACAAATGGGTATGGTTGTGTTCTTATAAATTTACATTTACAAAAACTAGTTGGCCAGCCATATTTTACTGAACCCTCTATTTTTCACAAGACTATTTAAAAGTTATCGTTAATTTTTTAAATCTTCTATTCTGAATGAATTAGTTCTTGGAAATGAGGCTGCATTGCCATGCGGCTTAAACGTTAATTCCTGTGCACTCAAGAGACATTTGTTGAAAGAGTGAAAAATACTAATACCATTATTTCTCTTCTGTAGAAATTTTAGTGCTTCTAATTTGAACCATGAATATTGGTTATATTTAAATACAAAAATAATATTTGTCTAAGACTTTAATTTGTTGTACAATTCATATTTTTATTGCTCCCTCTCTCATATACCAGATTTAGTTTATTCTTTGAGATTCACTCTGTTTAAAAATGTTTTAGAGATAAAAGGGGTTTAGAAAAATCACTCCATCTGACGTGAAAAAAGTCCAAAAGAGAAATCTGATAGATCTAAAAGAAAGCCTATCCAGTATGAGCACTGTGATATTTATTCTTGTCTAAAAAGGTTTATGTGAGTCGCTAATTTGTTTTTGGCTTAACCAGACTAAGCTATGATAGAGCTGAGTAATGATATATTCAGAAAGCAAACAAAACATGGTGAATGAAATATTTTATTTTTTTTCACCCTTATATTTCATTACATGTCCTGAATGGGATACTCCTTAGGAGACCTATAGTAGCATGTTGACTTTTGTTTGTTCTCCCTCTCTGGTTTTAGGCTTTAACTGAACCTAAAAGCTTTAAATCATTTCTACTTGAAAATCTCACTTATTCTGTTGTTAGTATGACAGGCTAAGGACTATGTAATGAATTTGCAACCTTTCAGAAGCCACAGAGGAAAAGCACATATAAGCTATTATTATTTTTATTTAGTTATTCATTTATTTTTATCTTTATTGTTGAGAGTATTACAGATGCCCCCTTTCCTTCTCCCATTGCCCCCCTCCACCTGATTCCCGCACTGCCCCATGCCTTCCCCCTATTGTCTGTGTCCATGGGCACCGCATATATGCATGGAAGTTCTTTGGTTAATATCTTCCCCCCCACCTTCCCTCTGAGATTAGATAGAAAACACAAAGATCAATAAATACTTATAATACACACATACACACAAGTAAATGGAAACAAAGAAAACGACATGAATAAGAAATTTAAGAAAGTATAAAATATGAGATTATATATTTATATATTAAAGATTTGGGAAGGAATACTTCTCCCTATCAACTGTAAAAAATACAAAATACAGTGATGTCATATCACTTAAACTACATAGTTCATCTTTCAGAGGTAGTGGGATGATGTTTTACTCACCTTCAGTTTTCTTCTTACAAGACTACACTTGTTTTTCTTCTTTCAATATCCACTCATGGAAAGAACAGCTTGTCTTATTACCCTCCAGTGGAAATGAGTTATGAGCCTTTTATCTGGAATTTACAGGGCTGCTTTAACCTCTTTATAGTTGAATTTCAGTGATGAATGCAATATCTTATTTCATCTTAGTTAATTTTTTTTTAAGAATTCCTTTCTTGTTCTGATTTGTAGGGTACATACAAGGCAATAATGGGAAAGCTCAAATTACCCCATTTGGGATCCTGTTAAACACTTTTCTATTGTCCTGCAAGTCTTCAGTATTAATTTCCTGTTTTATCTTCTGCTTGTGTCAGTCCAACTAGAAAAACCAGGCATTTGTGACATTCATAACAATTACTGTATTCCAAAGAAAAGCTTGTATTTTATGTAGTACTCATCACAAAACAGTCCCTCATGGCTTAATTTGGCTAACTTTTTCTTAGGCTTAAAAAATAGGCAGTCAGGAATCTTGTGAGCTAAGGCTACGGAAGCGGAGGTCACTTAGGCATCAGTTGCATGTTGAAATGACTCATAAAGTTGCAGAAGGGCCTAACCTGGGTGCTGTAAGCAGTAGTAATAGGGACAGGGACACACAACTGCACAAGAAACATGGATGGCCTTATGAGTGACTTGGCCGATATTTTGTTTACTTAAGTCCTTCAAAAGATAAGTTCCTCACTGTTTCAACTCATCAAATGCAAGTGCTCCTTCCCATGAACTATGTCATCCCTTGTCACTAATTAACAATTGGTTCTGAGTGATTAGCTTTGGATGATTCCATAGAAGTTGTGTTTTTCCCAAAGTCATAACCAATATAGGTAATCATGGAATACCTACTTTTTTGGACATTTCATTAATTCATTCACCCCCTCATCATTTATTGAGTGTTGACTGTGCGCCAGGTACTGTGCTGCGTGCCAGGGGTACAACGTTGAGAAAGACAAGATCCCAAACCTCCAGAGACTTATAATAAGTAATAAATATGCAACTCAATGATCATATATTTATCAGTGCTCTAGTAGGAGCATGAACAGAATGGTAGCCAAGCATAAGGGCATCAAAATCAAATTCAGGAAAAATCCTGTGAAGGAACCTATATTTAGACTGCATTTTGAAGAACAAGAGGGAGTGCTAGTCAAAGAAGCAATAAGACAGCCTTGTGACCTGTGAAAAGTCAAGGAGTCATGAGACAGCACCAGGTATTTGAGTAATGTCAAATGCTTCAGCATGTCTTGAGCTCAGAATAAAGCCAGAGGCCACATCCCTAAAGGTTCTGATGCTAAACTAGGAAAGATGACACCAGCGCTTGGAACAAAGCATTTCAGGTTAAGGGAAGAATTCACCCTGCCCATTCCATAGCATCCAGCATCATGCCAACTCCATGTCACATCGGTGCCCCATTCAGGCCATTTCCAAGGGGTTTTTAGTGTAGGCCCTTCAAAGCAAAGGCAGGCCTCTTCTCCTTAAATGGAATTCCCACACCAAGTGCTGGGAGAATAGCTTCTTTTTCTCATTTTATTTGTATTTCCCTTGTTAAGTTCTGGGGGCCTGCCCAGCCTGCCTAGTTCTTGTGAACAATTTTTCCTTGATTTATACGTGTTTGACTGGGTATAGCAAGCAGCAGAGATGCCGTCAGGGGAGGTTTAGGAGGTAATGGCGCAGTCAGTAAGCATCCTCTCCCCATTAAACCCTGCCCTCGTAAACCTCTTGAGCTGCTCTTCTGGCAGGCACATGGCAGAGAAAATCAGTTGTGAGATTCTGATGACTCCGGTTTTAAACCTGGTGCCGGCTATACCAGTAACACCCTGGGAGACTGGGCTCAAGTCATCCTCCCTGGACTTCAGTCCCTACCGTGTAAAAGGAGGCACTGACTTACTGGTCAAGTTCATTTTCTCTACGTCCATGGATTTTGTTTTTTCAAGTGAGACATCCATTTGTTTATCTAGATCACCTTTGCACAAGATACTGGGTTACTGTTAGATAACAAGAGTTAATTTCATTCTGCGGTTAGACCACAGGTGACTGTGAATGGGAAAGGACAGAGGTTCTATCAAATGAGAGGATTTCATAAACTCTCAGAGTATCAGAATGCCTGATTTTGTTTTAACTCTTAGCTATCAACTCTTTGAAAACTTTCTCAAGGAATTTCATAAAAGTGATCTCTCCAAAGGCAAAAGGAGCCATTCATTGCTTAGTAAACTGGATTATCTTTCTTCTTAAAAGCATTCTATGGCATATAAAAAGAGATATACTATCACAGAGAACATTTTACAAACATGCCATACATCACTTGGAGAGGCTTAATTCCTAGAAATGATAATCACAGAGAATTTTATTAACTCATAGAGGAATATTTTTAATAGAAGCATTTGCCAACAGGTTGATTTTCTATATTATGTTAGCTACTTATTAGCAATGTCTTGGCTTTGCTACTTAGGCAACTTGGAGTCATCAGAAATGCATTGGAATAAGGATATTATGTTTAGTTATGAATTTAGAGTTTGAATAAATAACTCTAGTTGTGTGTTAAGTAGAGAGCTATTCATAGATACTGCAATGGCAGCTACAAATACCTTTTTTACATAAGGTAAGATAAATAGAATGTTACACATTGAAAAGAGCAGATGTGGAAGTCAGAGAGGATAGAATATGAACCATGGCTCAATGCTCTTTATGTCTAAGATCTTGGGAAAGTCTTTGAGCTTTGCCCTCTCTTGCAATGCCAGTATGTTTTGAGGAACAGATTGAGTTAAGATATAAAATACGTAGCTGCTGCAGGTACCAAATGATTTCTAGATCTCCTATTTATGTCATGGGGAAGGAATCTGAAGATAAAATTCCTTAGAGCATTTCCTTCACCTACAACTTGAATAGCCTCCAAATAGTCACTTTGCATTGTGTTTTATTATACCAGACACATGTTTCCCAAACTTTTATTATACACTAGTGGCCCAGCGCACAAAATTCGTGTGAGGATACGGTCCCTAGGCCTGGCCTGCAATCAGGGCCATCTTCCCCAGCTGCCCTCAGCCAGCTCCGCCCCCTGCCGCCACCCACCCCAGGTGATTGGTGCCTGATGGCCAGGGGAAGGGACCAAGAGGTGGTCAGTGCGCCTCAAAGTGACTGGTCCAGCGGTCATTCTGGTCATTCTGCTGTTAGGGTCAATTTGCATATTATCCTTTTATTATATAGGATTAGCCATTTTTCACTGAAATATATGATCCTAGAAACTCCCTTAGGTATTAAAGATAATCCATTTGACATTATTATCTGGCATATCATAAAGTGAAATAACAAGATAAATTATTACTGTTCCCCATTTAATAAATGATGTGCCCTGTTCAATTACCTCAAAGTTACGTTTTTAAGAAAAATATGAAAATATAATTTGACCACAAGAATATTTCAAATTACAATGTTCTGTATGATTAAATTTTATAATTTTAATAGTTGACTCAAAGTGATGAGATAAAGAACAGGTTGTGAGCTTTCTCAACTTGTTATGCATTTCTGGGATATATATTTCTTTATTCATTATCAATAAACACCCACATGGCAAATATGTCAATATGAGTTTTGTTCTTCTTATAGTTGACTGTGAAATACTAGGGTCATGTTGATGTTCTCAATCTCAGTGTTCCATATGCTTCCTGCCTTTTAACTGGAGCTACATTAGGAGATACAAATGATTAGTTACATGACTATAAAATCAAAGCATTTTTTACATTTATAAAGGTAGAATCCACCAAGTTGGCTAGAGGTGTTTAGGTTAGGGCTATAGCTACTAGCGCCCAAGTCATAGGCATATTGGTGTCTCTCTTTTAGCTGCTGTGCCCCTTTATTCAGCAACACTAAGTGGCTCTAAATGGTTTCCTTTTAAGAAGAAACACTGAGTAATCATTATTTATTGACATTTAAAAAAATTATAATGAATAATAAATAGTGGCTTTAATGACAAGAATGCCCAGGAACATATGATGAAAAAGGTGAGAAATAATTACCAGAGGTTTTGCCAGGCACTGTGGCTAGTGTCTCATAGATGTTTCTACATGATACCCGCTCTGTGAAGAGTTCTTCTATTTCTTTTTTCTTCCTTCCTTTTCATCTTTCCTGCCTCCTTTTTGTCTTTGAGTCAACCAACATTTTATTGCATTCCCCCCAAGATCCAGATGAGGAACGAGGGCTATGAGAAGAGTTTCTAATGGAACAAAAATGTTTTCCATTTCTTTGCTTTTAATTTTCCCAGAACTTGTATTTATTTACATATAAATATGTGAATTCTAATGAAGCTGTAATCACTTTGGATGCTTTAAAATACAGTAATGTTCTGGAACTTTTATCACCTAATATAAGCCTCCACATGCCATAGACACAATTAAAAAGTTTATGCTTTCACATTTAAATAGATCTGGTGAATATAAAGAGTGCATTTTACAAGTAGGAAACCTCAGTCTTTGCTACTCTTGACTGAAATTCCTTTAAACAACCTAGTCTAGATCAATTCTGTTGCCATGGTAATAATTTCTCATATGTTGGGGGGAAAAGTGGCCACAGTCGAGCTACTGGTCTTTCTATTTCCGGAACTATGTCCATATAAGCAAAGGATTTGTAGATGGTTCCTTGGAGTTAATTATTATGTGCATTAGAAAGTACTTAAACCCTAAGCATGGAGAGGGTTTATAAATGATTGTCATAAGCTCTTTAGCTACTTAAGATAGAGCAGCACCCCTTTGCCACTGAACAGATAGTGTGGAGAATTTGTGGGACTGCTTAGAACGCTGGAGCAGCTCATTGTTTGAAGATTATGTTTTTGAGATTTCTTGCTAGAAGTCATTCATTCATCTAGTAAGTGGTATTTAAGTGCATATTGTATGCTAACAACTGGAATTGGCACCTCCATGGAGACCATCAAATTTCACCCTTAGTCAGCGAGGCTCATGAGCATCCACCTATGAACCAGGAGGTCACTGTTTGATTCCTGTTCAGGGCACATGCCTTGGTTGTAGGCTTGATCCCCAGTGCAGGTTGTGCAGGAGGCTGCTGATCAATGATTCTCTCTCATTATTGATGTTTCTATCTCTCCCTCTCCCTTCCTCTCTGAAATCAATAAAAATACAATAAAAAAGTTTACCCTTAGCCTTCAGAACCAAGCAGAAGTTGGTTTTATTAATATCAAGACTGAGGTTCAGACAGCATGTCACTCATGATTTTTGAAGATGCTTCTCTGATATCAAATATCTTTTCTATATCAATTATTAGCATTATATCATGCAGCTTATATATAAAGTAGAGGCCCGGTGCATGAATTCGTGCACAGGTGCGGTCCTTAGGGCGGCCTATGGGAATTGGGCCCCAGCTCCTGCCCCCAGCCTCGCAGCCCCGCAGCCCCTCCTGGCACCCTGCCTTGGCCTGGCGCTGCCCCCTCACCTGCTCCACCATCCCACCTGAGGGGCAATCGATTGGGGCCCATCGGGGCCAGCAGGAGAGCAGTGGAGACTGCCACCTGCTGCCAGCGCCATGTCGCCAATGTCCACCATGTTCTGCGCTGCCCCCTGGTGGTCAGCGTACGTCATAGAAAGTGGTCTAAATCTTGGTTGAACTCCTGGTCAGACAATTTGCATATTAGGCTTTTATTATATAGGATTATTTTTCTAAATAAACATAAAAGTATACTTTAGTTTATTTTTTCACACAAAGTAGATTTTATTTTGTAATAAGCATGCAGAATTATCTACAATTACCGTAGTAAAAAAACAACAACTATATGGTAGCTTATTATTCCTCTGATCTTTTGAATTTTTGGACAGAGCGGTGTTGATAATTTGGCAAACTTGTGACGGGGGTAACTGGGCATTAGAAAATGCTGAGATTCAAATCTTCTATATTATTTACATTATTATGATCTTTCTATGACCTAACATGTATGTTTTTAACTCCAGCAGCTAGAGTAAAATTAATGACAGAAAGAAACAAAAGACAGAGGTTATGTGCAGCATGTCTATTGTGCTCTGGGCTCCTTTCTTTCTCCCATCTCTTCTGAAATGTAAGCCCCTACTTGGAAGAGTTCTAGATCACATTAAAAAATCAACTCTCTAGTATCTCATCATATCATTCACGCTCCCTTTGCTCTTATCATTTCCCCCATGACTTCCATTTAAGCATAGCAGCAACTTCAGGCATGAAATAAGCTTTATAAGGCATTATGCTGTTGTAGGCATTTTTGGGAAACGCTAATGAAGCCAATAAAATAGCACACCCACTCAGATATTACCCTGGTTCAAACAGGGTTCTGAAGTGGGGTGCATTTTCTTGGCTGTGCCCACTCTGCACGGAATTACATTCACTGCCATATAAATCACTGTCTTTAACAATACTGAGAGATTTTTTTTATTTTGTTTTTATTTTTAACTCTGGACTTTATTAAGAGGACAAAGAAACTCACCGGAGTGAGAATAACGTAGATTTTACTGTACAGTGAACTACAATGAGCTTCTACAAAGCAAATCATGAAACTGACTTCAACCTCTCATTTTTCTTGGGAGGAACCCAGTTGGAACCATCAGGCACTGTGGCTGAGCAAAGAGGCACAGGGTTTTGGTCTGGCCTGGGTTCTTTCCTTCTTCCATCCCTTGTTTGTTCCTTTCTATTTGCACTGCTTTTGTGAGCTTCTTGAAATTAAGGCTTCATAACTATTCATAGGTTATGCACAGTTTTGACTATTATGATTAACATTTGCTCCAAGAGCCAGGCCTGTACATGTTAGTTGGTTCTTTTTATTTCTTTTTATTTATTTAATCAAAAGTATATATGTGTGTGTGTGTGTGTGTGTATATATATATATATATATATATATATATATATATTACATTCAAAATTATTTTATATTAGTTTCAGGTGTACAGTGTAGTGGTTACACACTCATATACTTTACAAAGTGCTTCCCCTGTCACCCCCTTGATATTTCTAGTACCCACCTGGCATCATACATAGTTTTTACAATATTATTGGCTATATTCCCTATGCTGTCCTTTACATCACTCTGATGACTCTGTAGCTACCAAGTACTTCTCGATCCCTTCACCTTTTCCACCCAGTCCCCCAGGCCATCTCCTCCCTGGCAACCATCAGTCTTTTTCAAAACATGTGGCTTCTGTCTGGGTGGCTCACTTGCTAGATAACCTGGAATGGCCCTGTCCTGGCTGTGTTCAGAGATGTGTGCCTCTACGTGCTGTATTTTTAGCTCGGAACTCATTTCTCCTGTGTTGCCCGAGTGGATAGGATTGTTTGGACAGGAAGAGTCACTTCCTTGTTATGTTCTCCCAGCATTGTAGAGCTGTCGAGGTTTCCCATGTGACCTTCCATTAAGCCCCCACCCTCCTGCACTACAGTTTAATCACTTCCTTCAGAAGAGCTTGCAGAAGTCAAGTGCTCTCCCCACTCTTAGTTCTTTTCTTTTCCTTTCTCCTTTCTCATTCCTTTCTTCTTTTGGTCTTAGTCTGCCTACCACCCTTCCTTCCTTCCTTCTCATTATTTCATTTCTTTATTTTCTCTGTTAATATCTTTCTTCTTAAGTCAGTCAGAAAAAGCTAAGAACCATATGATTTCATCCATATGTGGGATATAAAACTGCAACTCGTGAACACGAACAGCAGTGTGATGATTGCCAGAGGGAAGGGGGTGGGGGAAAAGGGGGTTCTAATATATGGTGACGGGAGAAGGTTTGACTTTGGGTGGTGGGCACACAGTGCAATACACAGATCTTGTAACATAGAAACCCACACCTAAAATCTGTTCATGTTGACCAATGTCACCCCAATCAATTTAATAATAAATAAGTATATTTCTTCTACTTTTTTTTATTTGTTATGAAAAGTAGATCCAAATTTAATGGAGATTTTATACCACGGACCTATTTGCACATAGGGGAAAGGATACATGCAAAGATTACTAATCATAGTATTGTTTGGAAGAAAATATTGCAAACAACCCAAATATCCATCCATAGAGGACATGTTGCATAAACTATGGCATTTCCATAAATTTGAATATTATGTAACTACAGAAAAGAATCAGAAAGCACTCTATGTAATATCTCCAAGATATTTTGTTAAATGAAAAAAGCAAAATGCAGAAACATTTGTATTTTATATTTCCTTTTGTGAAAAATGTGGTGGTGGGAAATACGATGCTAGTTTTGCTTTTTTATTGTAACTTGAAACACAAAGTAATTGGTATACAAAACACAGGAAGCTCTTCATGGGTGTCAGGGATGGGTAGGCTGATGAAGAATGAGAGGAGAGCCCTAACCGGTTTGGCTCAGTGGATAGAGCATCGGCCTGTGGACTGAAAGGTCCCAGGTTCGATTCTGGTCAAGGGCATGTACCTTGGTTGTGGGCACATCCCCAGTAGGAGTTATGCAGGAGGCAGCTGATCAAAGTTTCTAACTCTCTATCCCTCTCCCTTCCTCTCTGTAAAAAAACAAAATCAATAAAATAATATTTAAAAAAAAGAGTGGGAGGAGATATTTCATTGTTATACCTGATAGTATTTATTAACTTTTAAAAACAATTAATATATTATTTATTCAAAATGAAATACAATGTAAACCTGGAAAACCAAAGTAAGATTCAGTTGAAAGAAAACTACTGACATTAAATGCTAAAAAATATACAGAATTAACATGATTGATACATTTGTCCAACTCATGGGTGCCCTTTTAACATAGTAGTTGTTTATGGTTGGAACCATGAAAAACTGTCCTTTTCATAAACAACAAAAAAAGAAAAATCTCTCTTGAATATTGGCTATTTTATATATTTCAATGAATGTTTATCTTAGTCAAGGCACCAAAAATCCATCACCAGTTTTGCCTGAGGTATTATGCCCTTTAAGCTTTATTTCATTTCTCTTCTGTGCCATAAAAAGCCTTGGAATCTTATTTTATTCATTTTCTTGGGCCACCTGGGTAGTGTGAGGTGTGGCAATTATGAATTATCTTTCCACCCAACCTTTATTAACTGCACATAACTGTAGATGAAGCCCTCATATTCTACCACTGGGATTATAGTGTTCTGAGAATTCACTCTGAATTCCAGGCATTCCTTGTCGTTCTAAAGTCCTCATGGTCACCACATTTATCTTTCTACAAGGGAGACTGGATCATGATTCTCCTGAAAAAATGTATCCTGTGTTAGTCAGAGTTTTCCAGAAAAACAGAAATAAATGAGATGAGGTTTAGTATAGGAATTGGTTCAAGCAGGCATGGAGGCCTAGCAGTCCCATCATCTGCCCTCTGCAAATTGGGGGACCAAGAAAGCTGGTGGTACAATTCAGTCTTAAACCAAAGGCCTGAGAGCCAGGGGAGCTGATGGTGTCACTCCCAGTCTAAGTCCTAAAGGTGAACTGGGATGGGGGTGGGGTACAGGGTGGGGGTGGGGTACAGGGTGGCGGCAGGTCAAGGAAAGAGGGGGGAAAAATTCACCCTTTTCTGTCTTTTTGTTCCACTGGGACCCCCATCAGATTAAATGATGCCCACCCACATTGGAGAAGCCAGGCTATCCTTACTCAATCTACTGTAACAAATACTAATTAATCTCTTTCAGAAACACATTCACAGACACACCCAGAAATAGTGGTTTCCCACCTATCTGGGCATCCATTAGTCCAGTTAAGATGACACATAAAGTTAACCATCACGCATCCCATCTCTCTTCACCGCTTACAGAATAAACATGCACTAAACTCCTTGGCAAGGCGTGTAGTTCAGCCCCATTCTTACCTCCAGCCACTGATTCTTTTTGCAAACACTCTATAACTGCTTTCCCCCAAATTCCACTCCTCAATAGGCCTTCATGACTTTGTAATGACTTTTTAAAAAATATGTATTTTTTTATTTATTGTCTAAAGTTTTACATATGTATTTTTATTAATTTCAGAGATGAAGGGATGAGAGAGAGAGAGAGAGAGAGAGAGAGAGAGAGAGAGAGAGAGAGACATCAATGATGAGAGAGAATCATTGATCAGCTGCCTCCTGCATGCCTCACACTGGTGATCGAAACCTGTAACACAGACATGTGCCCTGACCAGGAATTGAAGCGTGACCTCCTGGTTCATAGGTCCACGCTTCACCACTGAGCCATCCCAGCCAGGTTATAATGACTTTCTATTTACAAGAGGACCTCCTCTACTTTCTGAGACTTTCAAATAAGTCTTCCTCTGTAGCTTTGACCCCAGCCTCTCCAAATTAATTTTCTCTTATGTATGTTTCCATGTTCCCACATACATACCCTTATAATCAATATTACTATTAGGGTATATTTCAGATATTTGTTTATGTGACCATTTCCCCTATTAACTAGTGAGTGTTTGGGCTCAAAAACAAAGGTCTTGGTAACCTCACAATCCCTATGCTTAGCCCGGTGTTTGGTATGTAGCTTTGTGCTTAGTAAATATTGGTAAAGGAGTAGTGTTCCAATTTTATACTTGGACTTCTTTTCTGTAAGGAAGAATTTTTTTTAAATCTTTTAAAAAAATGGGACAATGTTAAAGATGATCTTGGGAGTAGAGAAATAGTGCAAGCTTTTTAATTTCTTCACTATGTTTGTAATAAGGATGCAATTCAGTTTTGAATGTATTCCACCAGGTTTTTAAAAATTCTCCTTTGATATTCGTGTTTATTTTGATTATGATGAAGGAAGGCAGTGCACTAGTAAGAACTGTGTTTTTTAATTATGCCTTAACAAGTTTTGGTCCTTCCTTAGGCTGTGGAGTCCTGCGTTCATATTTAATTGTGAAAGTTTGGGCTATTTCTATCCTATAGGAAGGGAAGAGTGTTCTCAAATAAGATAAATCTGAAAATTCTTGTTGGATGATAAATGAAGGGTTTAATCCTCCTAGTTTAGTTCTCCCTCTACTCTTTTCTCTTTTCCTCCTATTACTTAATATTATTGCTATTGTTGTGTTCCCTACTCTGGAAAAGTAGTAGCCTATTAGCCTAGCCCAGTGGTAGGCAAACTCATTAGTCAACAGAGCCAAATATCAACAGTGCAACGACTGAAATTTCTTTTGAGAGCCAAATTTTTTAAACTTAAACTATATAGGTAGGTACATTGTTATTAACTTAATTAGGGTCCTCCTAAGGCTTAGGAAGAGCCACACTCAAGGGGCCAAAGAGCCGCATGTGGCTCGCAAGCTGCAGTTTGCCGACCATGGGCCTAGCCTATCTGAGTTGGACATTTATCTTTGTTGAAAAACATTAAAGTATTACCTTGAAGTAAATTCTCATCCTAGAATGTGAATTCTTAGTGGTATGTGGGTAGTGTTGATTGCACGGATACATTACTAAGTGGCACTTGCTGTTGGAGAGTTTTACTACAAGGGGGTGTTTTAGTCATTGCATCTTTATTTCACCCAAAGATTAGGCTTCCCGTTTTTGCGGCTCGTAATAAAATTTAGTATTTATGTGTGACTCACTATTGCCTTTCAGTTCATAAAAATTAGCACCCGAGAACTATTATTCATGACTTTGGAGTGCTTTTTTAGAGGATGAGCGAAAACAACGTTAGTCCCCACATCTTAGTTTTTGGCACTTGCTTTCTTCTTTGATTAATAAAAGATCATTCATGACCAAAGAAAGAACATAAAATGGCATCACTAAGCACTGGGCTCACTTAGTGGGACCTACTGGTCTAGTCTATTATAACATCAGTTTGTCTTGCTAATGGTGCAACCTCCTGCCAACTGTTTTCAGAGTGCCCCTCCATTTAAACAGTGTCGGACATTCAATGGTTTGGCAGTACTAGCAAGTCTTTGGCATGCATTAGATTTGCATACAGCTAATTTTCTATTGAAACCAGGAGTATATGACAATGGACATGATTTTAAATGTTGAAATGAGCCCAGTGTGGCTCAGTGGTTGAGTGTTGATCTATGAACTAGGAGATCATTGGTTCAGTTCCCAGTCACGGCACATGCCTGGGTTGTGAGCTTGATCCCCAGAAGGGGGCATGCAGGAGGCAGTGGATCAATGATCCTCTCTCATTATTGATGTTTCTCTTTCTCTCTCTCTCTGAAATCAATAAAAATATATTAAAAAATAAATGTTGAAACAAAAAAGTCCTTGAGAATGCTGAGGAGGTGATCATTTGTTAGGGACAAATGATAGATCTGTTTTTTGTAAACATGAGAAAATTGGAATGAAATTTTAAAACTTGTGAGGGTAAACAAAAAAGGGGTATTTAGTATTATACAATTCATTTTCAATCCTAACATCCCAACCACCCAGTTCTTCATCCAAGAATTGGGGTTGATCTGTTCCTTTCCACTGTTTCCATGTATAAGTCAGATGACTTAAAAAGTTTATAGTGTGTCCTCCTTTCCCTCAATCTTTAGGTAAATCTATTGGCAGTTATGCCACCTAGTATTTTCATGGGCTAGAAAGTGTTCTCTTTCTTCTTTCTTCATTTATTTAGCTTCTGTTTATCCTTCTAATCTCTGCTCAGGTCTACCTTCCTCATGCCAGCCTTCCCTGACCTCCTTGGCTGGGTCAGATCCTCCTAGGTAGGTACTCATGCAACTGCTTACTTTCTTAAGCTTGTCACAATTTCAAGTTCACCTTTGTTTACATGATTTTTTGATTAGTCTTTGTTCCTCACTGACCCAAAGGCCCCATAAAGCTGAGGACAGTCTTCAACTCTCTATTGTGTCATCAGTTCCTAGTATAGTGTTTTGCACACACTAGGCACTAAATAAGTATTTTTGAAAAATGCAGGACTGTTTAGATCTAAAAATTCTCATTTTGGGGCATAGCTTATCATTTGGGGTACCTTTGTCAAATGTATAATGAGTTAAGGTTTTATGATTTCTATCAATTTTCTGAAATTCAAATCAGTATCTTCTTTTTTTTTAACCCTGAAAAGTAAGTTAATGGTGTGTTCAGTGCCAGTATCTAGGTAATATAGGTGTTTTTGATTTTTAATTTCCCTATAATTCAATTAAAATTTTTCCATTTTCTTTAAGATAACCCTTTTGATTTCAGGATATAACTGCACCCACATTTTCATGGACCAATGACAAGTATAAGCATATGGACTTTAAAATGTCTATATAATTCTCTAGACATTATGGTGTAATTAAAATCTGGAAGGAGAAGTGATTGAGAGGTCCTAGTAATTTGTTGTGTTGCTCTAGGATCAGAATCTAAAATTTAAAAACCACAGAAGATTCCATAGGTAGCATGTGTCCAATGCATGTACAATGGAAACCACAGAATTAGTTTCCCAGCAAGAGAATCTTATATAATAAAAGCCTAATAAGCTCAGTGTCCGGTTGTCCAGTAGGCTGTTCAGCCAATCAGAGCGTAATATGCTAATGATATGCTAAGGCTGCTCAACTGCTTGCTATGATGTGTACTGGCCACCAGGGTGCAGACACTCTGACTGGTAGGTCACCTTGCTGCTGGGGTCCAGCCAATCATGACTGAGCAAGATGGGCTGGACACGCCCTGGAGACCTCCCGTGATCCTTCTCTGTCTGGCCAAACTCCCGAGTCCCTCCCCGGCCCCGATCTTGCACCTGTGGGGTCCCTTGGCCTGGCCTGTACCCTCTCGCAATCCAGGACCCCTTGGGGGATGTCAGAGAGCTGGTTTCAGTCCAATCCCGCAGTCCAGGCTGAGGGACCCCACTGATGCACAAATTTGTGCACCAGGCCTCTAGTGTTTTAAAGTGTTTGGCATGAAACCCAATGGAGTAGTCTATTAAGAGTTTGGTCATAGAATTGCATCATAGAAAAGTGGTAAGGTTTAGAGCAACCTATTTCCTTGGCTCTTCCCTTGGTCAGAGGCCACTGCGGAGTATTAAATAGGTAGATTTATCATTGTCTCAATTTGCTCTTTCAAAGAAACTTATATGTTTCAGGCTGCCATGCACTGAGTCAGGCATAATGCCTAATTAGCCACAGTCCCAGCATCTGAGTGATAAGCTGGTGTTCTAGCCGCTAATACAATTTTAAATTTTTATTGCTGACCTAAAGAGACCATGATCAGATCTGGTAAATTTGAACCCCTTGTCACATTCATGAGATACTTAAAAAAATTATACATCTGCCCATCTGGTGTGGCTCAGTGGTTGAGCATCAGTCTATGAACCAGTGGGTCCCGGTTACATTTTGGATTGGGGCACATGCCTAAATTGTGGGCTCAATCCCCAGTAGGGGGCATGCAAGAGGCAGCCCCTCAATAATTCTCTCTCATCATTGATGTTTCTATCCCTCTCTCCTTCTCCCTTCCTCTCCCTGAAATGAAAAAAATAAAATAAAATTTATTCATTCCAGTTTGTCCTTTGCAAGCATTCAAATCCTTGTGAAATTCACGTCGTCCTCCATGACATCAGCAGGCACTTTCCCCAGAATAGACCAAGTATTCAGAACTCTATGTCTTTTCACCATAGACATCAGACAGTGTTTGAACAGACACTTGCAACTGTTGCTCATCCAGGCCCCCAAATACCTGAAGTTCAAATATACCACGATGTGGTATTTTGGTCTCTATTTCTCCACACTGTAAAAACCTTGCCTTCCTGGATTCCCGTCGTCCTGTTTTTTGAGTGGGCGTTTGTTTGTTGGTGCTAGCCGTGGTTTATAATTCCAGTTATGTTCGTCACTCAGTACCTCCTGCATTCAACCACCCCTGTGCTAGATCTGCTTTGGAGTAAGTAATACTTAATGAGTAATATTTTAAACTCATCGGCTTGATCTAATTTATGAAATTATTTGGGCTGGAAGAGACCTACAGTGAAACACATAGCTCATCCCCCGTTCGAGAATAATGGGATAGATTTTTAGTGTCTATAAAATCCATTCTGGGTGGGTATCTATTCTCAGCCTTCATTATCTCCAGTGATAGCAATTCCGCAGCCTCCCTTGGCAGCCTTCCCTATTGCTGAACTAGCCTTGCTTATTAATCCTATAATAATACCTTCTGTTCTCTAAATATTGAAACCGTGCTTACGTTTCCCCTGCTAACTCATTCCTCCCTGCCCACCCTTTGAAATGCACCTTGAGGGGGCACACTTATGTAAGCACTCGCTACCACATGGTATGTTGGGCAGCCTTGTCCTGAGACAAGGGGTTTTGTTAGGGTGGACATCGTCAGTCCATACAAAATTAAGCTATTAAATCTGCAGCACCAGGGTGGTGATTGAATTGCTTATGCCACTGGGATGAAATTGCTTTGCAGACATATGCATTGCACAGCCAGTAGTATTCTTCCATTTCTGCATGCTCTAACGGTAGCCCTAGATTAATGGGACACTTTAGGGGCAAGCCGGCATGTTAGCACTCTTGTTGGGACAAGGGCATTGGTTAGGTCTGTCCTAGGAGGGTGTGGTCCAAAAATTGTCCCAGAAAAGAATTGGCTCTGGTGATCGGATAAGGAGCATCCTCATCCATTTTTTCATCAGTCTGAGCAGTTCCATGTTGGCACTCCACCCGTATCTCATCGAATCCCTTTTACCATTTCTGTGCTCCCATCACCTAGCCTCTGGATGCTTTGCTTGTGCTGCCTGCACTTGGACTTGGTTCAGAAGAATGCCCTGGGACTGCTGGGCTGCTGAGTTGGCTAGAGGTGCATGTCCTCCCTGGCATGTATGAAAGCTCTTGCCTTATGTTGGGACAAACTCTTCACATGCAGCTTGCCAGTCGTAGTTCCCCAGGGGGACCAAACTAAAAGCTCCCCTTTGTAGCACTTCTCTCGAAAAAGGACTCAATGGGAGACAAGGGGGACATATGTAATACGTTCAGCAATAAAGATTTTTAAAAAAGAAAAAAGGTCTTTTGCTTGGTTCCCTTCCCTTTCCTGTCGTGTTTCCTCCCACTCCCTTCCCATGTTATCCTGGGAGCACTTTAATGAATCCTATCCCGGACCCCTCATCTTGGACTTTACTTCTAGGGAACCAGACTCAAGACACCCGTCCTTGTTCAGTCATCATCAAGCGTGGCTGTCGGGCCCCCCAGCCTCGTGTGGTCAACTGACCTGATTTCCATGGATGCCTTTCTCATGATAAACACATCTGATCCTGCCCTAGGAAATCACAGGTTTTGTTCTAGGTTTGAAAGGGGATTTTCCATAATCTTACGTGGAGTTTCCTGAAATCACAAAGCTTACTTGGCATGCAGACTCAAAATGGCTCTTTTTTTTTTTTTTTTTTTTCTGGAGTTTTCTTCATTGCAGCATCTATCCTGCGCTGCTTCTTAATCAGCTTGTCTAGCTAATAGAGCAAAGGTTACATATTGACTCCAATTACAGAATGTGTCCTTCTTTCAAACTGGATTGTGAAGTCCTAGTTATCAGAACGCCTAACAAGCAAGTACAGGGCTGCCCACTAGTAGCCTGTTGCCTTCTGATGAAAGGACTTAAGTTTATTTGCATGTTCAGGATGAAGTCCTTGTGGTTGGTTCACTTTAATTAGCCATTTTATTTCAGTTTATTTTTGCTCAGTTCCTGGAGCACTGTCTGATTTGTCTAAGTCCAATAACATTTTATATCCCAAATCAGGAAATATCAGAATAATTAAGGACCAAAGGCAAGGTAGGAAGGAAGTGATGCATTTGGGGAGAGAATAGCAAGAACCCATCATTATCATTCTCTTACTTCCTTTTTTTCTCTCTTACGGGCTTTATCCAGAACGAAGTATTTTCCCCCCAGTCTATTCTCTTTCTGTCTCTGTCTGCCTTTCTCAAATACTTTAGGGATATTAACTGAGAAACATGCTTTATCTTAGAAATGATTATCTTTCCAGGAAGGAAAGCTGCTCTGAATGTAATGTCGAATTAGCCTAGGGGCACCAGGGACAACAGGTCTGGTCATGAATGTTCCAGAAGCTATTACTGAAATGTAGAACAGCACACTCATTATGGTGTCAATGTCTCCTTCAGCTCTAAACCCTTTCAATGAACGCCTGAGATAGCCAGTCATATATCCTCTTTTTAACAATGCCTTACACACAGTCTGGTAGGTCCATAAATGGTTTTTTTTAATTAATATTGAATAAATAAAACTAGGACCTAATGGAGCTAGTACCATATTTCTTGTGAGCACTAAAAGCTATTTTCAAATACATAATTGATACCACTGAAAAATGAATAAGGGAGTTGTATTTATGTTGCATGTTCCTGCAATCATTAGCACGTTGACTTTGAAATAAGAATTCAAAATATGATTAAATAATGCATTGTTCTAGGATGACTTCATACCCTTTTTGTAGAGTAGCATATGATTTTTCTTGTTACTATTGTCTCAGCTACTCTCTTAAATATTAAAAAAAAAATCAGTAATGGAAAATAAATATGGAAAAATTTTAGTTAACAGGAAATCTGACCTTTTACTCAATGACCATGTATTTTTTTTCCCATTTGGTTGATAACTTCTTAAATTTGTATATGTGTGCGAGGAAGTACACTGTTTATATGTATAGTAAGATTTGCATATTCTACCTTTATATCAGAGAGAAATTAAGGAAAACAGTCCTGACAAACCCTAAAATTGTAACTTAGTTTATCTTCAAATCAGTTGTTGGCCTCTTTCATGGCATGATACTACCTGCTAGATTACTTCCCTTATTACAGGGGTGGGCAAAAGTAGGGTTACAGTTGTGAGTATGTGCAACACAGAGTTTATTCTTGTATAGTTGTTTATTATTTATTGTATTATTTACTTGTATTACAACTAAAAAAGCGACTTTTAACCAAAGGTGAGCTAGTCAGTGGCCATTGGCAGCCAGGACTCTCTCAAGGTTTCTGCCCCGTTGGAAAGCAGTGACCATAGTGTACAGTGTCAGCACAAGTAACATTCAGGGCTGGGAAAGTGACTTCAAGAATTCACGAGGCTACATAAATAATATACATTAAAATAAAACATGTACTACATGAACCCATTCTTTTTTTTTTTTTTTTTTTTTAACTCTAGACCATATTGGAGGGAAGGGAATTAAAAACAAAACCAAACCACACACACCAAACTACTTTCAATCTGTTGGAAAACTTCACTCTTAAATTTATAATGAAGCTGTACTTAAGACAATTCAGCAGTAGTCTCTGTTCTCAGTTGGCAAGTTCCCCGGTAATTGGGGTGGGAGAGTCTTACAATATTCAACAAAGAGTGATGCCTATGACTAAGTTGTGTCTCCATTGCATAGTAGTTGAATAAGAACAGTTTCGAAGTCGTCTTTGTTATTTCAGTGTGACTAGGCTATGATATTTGCTATGACTGACAATTCTTCATAGGATAGTCTGACCACCCTGCATAGTTTTCATTTATGTGAGGAAAGCTTCCCTCCCGCCCCAATCTAATGAAGCAAGGAAATAAATTAAAAGAATAGTTTAGAGCTCAGCGCTTCTATAATCAGAGACTTGGGTTTGTATGGGTCCTCATGACCTTAGGCAAGTTATACAGTCTTTGTCTTATTTTCCTCATCTGTTCAATGGATTATGTTAGAGAATTGATGTGGGAATGAAAAAAATTACATTTAAATTGCTCAGCATAGTACCCGACACCTAGCAAGTTCTTCTTAATAGCAGTACTATTTAATCATATTACTAATAGAGTGAGTCCTCGCTGTTTGATTATCCTTTTATTATTATAAGTGATTATTATCTAAGATTTTCACAATTTCTGTTTGTAATGCAACCATAACTGAGTGCTGTTAGTTCAAGATAAAGAGTAAAGTTGTCTTCAAGAACATGAAGAAATTAGAAGGCTAGTCTGCTTGAATTACTTTCTAGTCCCAACTTTGATTAAACATTCTCTTAAAGTAATCATTGCATTATTGAATGGTTTGTTTTTCCCCCATCATACAACTATGTTGTAACGACCCTCATGTTTTTGTATTTTTAAGAAACAAAAAGTGGTCTGTTTTTATATCCAGTTTAATAGTTTGGGGGAGTATTTTTTTTTATTTTTATTTTTTTACAGCTGTGAGGCAGCAGATGATAAATCAAAAACTAATATTTCCAACTTCCTCCAAAAATAAAAGTCTGTGACAGACTAAATATGGGCTAAATGAGGCTTATGGATGATTTGTTCTAATTAGATAGAAGGTAACTGTTCCTGCCATTGTGACTTTTATTAAAGTCAGAACATGCGGTTGTTCAGCCTTTCCCGCATTGCCCTTTAAAAAAATCATTTGAAAATATTTTGGGTTGGCTGTCGCTGAGACAATATGGCTTGGCAGTGTATTGGTAACTTAATAAGCTCACCGCATTTGTCATGCAGAAACTGTTCTTTATATGCAAAGCTGTCAGACAGATTGAGTATATAATTTTTTTCGCATGAAATAATATGATAAAACTCCAGTATCAAATTGAATGCTCTACTGGCGTTTGGAATCTTTCATGCATAGGTTGGAATTGTTTTACAATGGAAGCATTGTTTGATGACAAATACTCTTTTTGCAACATACATCGGTTATGTTTTACTAGCAGGCTTTATCCTCCCGGCTATAGGTCCTCCTTTTACGCTGTTAACATACTGGAAAAGGAAGCCTGCTTCTCAGATATGCTTGACATATATTTAAATGGTTAACTGCGACAATTAGATTCCACTATCAGTGTTGTGGTTGTTTTCATTCTTTCTACAAAAGCTTGACATATCTGATTTTGCCAGTTTTGTGATAGAGTAGACACTATTTACCTCTTCCTGGTTTTGATTTCATCTCCAGTGATAATGCTTAGTAATACAATATAAAGGCTCAGCTCAGCCCAGAGGAGAATCTTGCGTGTGATAGGAACACATACCATGCATGATGGCGTGAACAGTGGGAGGATCATTGGAGATCGTGGACGGAGCCCATGTGGCAAATTCTAGGGCTGGCCTTTGCATTGTATTCAGCTGGTGGACATCCTCAAAGAACTGGCCCACCCATGTCAGTTTCCAGGGGGGCTAACAGGGAAAGAAATGGCTACAAGTATGCGCGCAGCAAATGTGCTTAAAGCAGCTCTTTGCCAAGCAAGTTCCTGTTACAGAGTGGCCGGGTGCCAGAGCTCTTCCAAGCACTCCACTGCTACTTAATGTATTTGGTATGTGGGAGAAACTCGTAACTCTGGAACTGCCCATTGTACAGCGTCCCTCACGTCTGAAGTCTGAGCATTCCAAAGCCAAAGCAGTTTAGCCACCCAACGCAGACCTCAACAGGGAGATACAATTACACCGGTGGGAGGTTTGAAATGGAGTGAGAAGAGACCAGAAAGTACTGAAGTTCTTTCTCTGGCCCTCTCTCCTCCCTTTCCCTGCTCTCCCTCCCTGCCTCCCTCCCTCCCTCCTTTCCTCCCTCCCTCCCTCCCTCCCTCCCTCTCAACTCCTCCCCCCTCCCTCCTGGCCTCCTCCCTCCCTCTCTTTGATTTTGCTTTCTATTCTGTTTTATTTCTGAAGGAAGCTCTGTTCTAAATGCATTAAAAGTGATTATAAAATATTCATGGAGATGCCAGGTCTGGGCTTGGCTAGCCTTAGTTTTTCAGCTGATCTGCCTTTCTGGGTTTTTTGTAACAAAGGAAAGCCAGATTTCTTTTGCATCCCCTAACTTCATAGCGCAAGCCCCCATCTGGAATGAATTCGGCGTCTTTAGCAAATATGTGTTCTCTATTCAAAATCCATCTAAAAATAGTGCTCAAGCAAGCAAGAAAAAATATTTTGACATTCTCTTCATGTTTTGTGGGGTAAGCACAGTTTGAAACAAGCTTTCTGTTAATTTTCATAGGAGTAAGAGTCGATGTACTTTTTATTTTATTTTGCACGTGTACAATCTGCTTTGATCAAGGATGCTTTCTAATCTAAAATATAACACTGCAATTGGTTTTGTGAGCATGGCGCCACACCTATCCCAAGCCAGCTTTCACATGAAACTCTGATACTGGTAACCTAGGTGAAATGATCCACCATGATCTGTTGACATGTGCCAATTTCCTAGGTAGTTTTAAGTGAAGAAAAGCGAAGCCAGCCTGTGAGGTTGTGTTCACAGCCTAAAACTACTAGATGGCAGGGACTTTAATACTAAACCAAAGGCTTGCCTTCCAGGAACGCAGAACTCTTCTAAGAACAATAACCACAGCCATCATTTATCAATCAACTACCATGTGTTAGGCCTCATGAAAGGGAATTTATATACATCTTCACCTTTAATCCTGTAGTTATTAGTCACTCTATGATGAGAAAATTGAAGCTCAGAAAGTGTAGCAAGTTGCCAAACATAAATTGGCTGATAAATACCAGCCAAGATATTCATCCCCAGGCCTGCCACTGCCTACTCTGCTTTCGTGTTCAGCTTCAGGGAAGGAAAAAGTGGCAAAATTCTAATCTTTTTGGGTCAGATTCATATTTAAATAATTAGTAAAATTATTTCCTAGTTTTCTAACACCATTTGATGTTTTAATGCATAGAGTTTTGGAAAACCTGAAACTGTGTTTTTTAAAAAATGCTATCATTACAAGTTCATTGTAACGTGCCTAAAATTCTAAAATTAACCCTAGAACAATAAGATAAGTAATATCTTTGGTTATTCTTTACCCCCCAAGCCTATCCCTTTGTTAACTTTGTGGAGGTGATTAAGGAAAATATTTCTACTTAAATTTGATGGGCATTTATAGAGACATTTATAAATGAATGGAAACATTGCTATCACTGGATTCATGTCTAGCTATCGCAGCATATTGTCCTAGGAATATCTGATAAAAAAATGTTGAAAAATTTTTTCTAGTGGATTCAAGCTATTTCTTCTATTAGAGAAGTGTCACTGTGTGGCCCAATGATCCCTCATCTTTAGGAATATGCTAGGGAAAATTACATTCAGGTTTCTACTGTGTGTTCTGATGTCAGACGTAGCTGCACGGAACCGAGAACTGAGGTCATACTAAAACCATCTTATAAACCTAAGACATGAATACAGAACAACCACACAATACTGCTTGTCTTTACTAGTGCATAGTGTTCCCAGGTGCACGGTTAGGGAACACTTTTTGACAACACTTTCTAAATTCCGTTTATGGTGTGAAATGGCATCTGGTCATTGTATTTTAGGAAAGAGCGAGTGATTTCGAAAAACAAACAACTCCATTGACTGTCTGATAACCTAGATTAGAATGGGGTACACCTGGAAGGAACTTAGGTCTTCTATTCTGGCCTCTCCATTTTTGAGATAAGAAAACTGAGGCCAACAGTATTAAATGACGGGCCTAACACCTCCGGGCAGTGCAATCCACATGGAATTTCACTGGGAACAAAATCCACATGGCCTGGGCTATGCTCTTTCCTCGGCATTGCGATGGGCACTCTCTGAGCTTTGTGAACAGGCTTCACATCCCTGTTGTCTTTGATACACATTCATTTTTATGATCCGGCTATAAAATGTCAATGCCGGTATCTTAAATATTATACATGAGGCTTAGAATGTATTTAATACTTCATTTGTGAGTCGTACAAAAGCAAATAAAAGGTTTCCTACTTTACAGATTGACAGCAAAGAAAGAAAGGCTTGCCTTCAGCCCAATGCTATGCCTTTTGTTAACTATAGAATAGAGTCAATCTCTCCTATCAAGGTTTAGAGAAATGGTTCTCAATAGCGCAGCCCCTGAACCAGTAGCTTCAGCATCACCTGGGAACTTCTTAGAACAAATTCTTAGACTTCTCAGAACGACTGCATCAGAAATTCTGTAAGCGGGGCCCAGCAATCTCTCTATGAAGAGCTTGCAAGGTAGTGTTGATGCATGTTAATGTTTAAAAACTGCTAGTCTACCTACTTAGATGTCAATGCTCTAATATACAGGCTTTCTTGCATCCTCCCTTCCTTCTTTTTTCTCTTTCTTGTTACGGAAGGACTTAAAAAAATTTATTTTTGCATATTTCATTTCTTTTAAATAGCTAGTTATTTAGCAAGCACGATGCCAGCCATTATTCTGCACTTCCGGTGCAGTGTAGAGCCAATTCTGTCAACCCCTTCTAGATGAGTGGACCAGCATCATCTGTTTTGACATGGTTCTTGGCTGGTGTTTTCCTTGCTAATTTCAATTGATTGACTCTCCTGTTTGTCTCTGCCACTCTTGCGACTAATTGGTATTTTTGTTGGCAGGCCCCACTGAGAGGTCAGCCATCGTGAGCCAGAAGACTCCATGATCATCTCACCCCAGTTGCCCTCCCCTCCTGTCCGGGATTCCTCCAGGGCAGGAGTGTGGAACAGGATGAGTTAGTTGGGAAAGCCTGCTTTCTCTAGAGTCCCTGCCATACTTCTGGAGATAAATAGGAAGCCTCCTTTCTCCAGCTCTAGACCTAAATTCCCTTTTTAACAACACTAAATTCACTTCATTACCCTTGTCTGACCGAAGAGAGATCAAGACAAATGGCATTTGCAAATGAGAAAATCTTGGGGACACGGGCTTGGGCGTGAGCCTAATAAGAGATCAGTTGTTCTCTCTGTCAGTGTTTCCTGTGCTGATGGGGCCGCCTGGAAGCGGCTGCGGGTCCTCCCAGATGCAGAATTTCTGATCTGAGTTTCTGATCTCTTGTTGTCCAAAATGGCTGGAGAGTGCTATGTTGCAGAGTCATTAATCATGATTATTAAGCAATGGGAGAGGAGAGCTTCACGGCTGTTATTTAACTCCTAGCAGCACTGTGAAATATATAGGCCACAAGTAAAACATCACTTAAAAAAAAAAAAAAAGGAACAGAATGATGGCGTGAGGCAAGTCACATCTTTCTAGGGAGGGTTGTGGGGGGAGGCAGTGGTAATTAACAGGCAGTTACCGCACAAGTAAATTACAAGAGTTCTAACAAGAACCCCTGTATAAAATATGAACCTGACAAATCACAAACGCCAAAAATTCCTTTCACAGAGAGAAATGCTTTGAATAAATTAAAGGGAAGCCTTGAGAAGAGACAAACTGTTGACGTAAAAGCAAACAATGGTACAGAGTTCTGTTTTCAGATTATGCTCTGAAGTAGGGTGAGGAGCACGTTGGGTTGGTTGCAGGCAGGAGAATAAAAGCACCTGAGAAAATGACCACCAAGGGAAGAATGGCCCAAAAAGATGAGATGGAGCCTAACACGCACATTATCTTTTTGCTGAGGATCGTCTTGACGGACTGACTTCCTATGCCACAATAGTGTTCTCCCAGTGATGGGCCAATCCTAGATCAGAGACACTTCCATCACGTGTAGGGAGAGACTTTAACAGAGTTTGTCTGTCTTTCCTTAGGAATAGTTACATAATTTGTAGGACGTAGGACAAAATGCTAATCGGTCAAAAATTATTGAGAATTTCTAGATGGCATCAGCAAGAATTAAACCAAAGGGGAAAAACGCCCTTCTAAGCGAGGAGCCTTGAGCGCATGTCCAGTGCCCATGATGCCTGCCATCCTCTTACTAATACTTTCAAAATATATTTTGTCTCTTTTTGCACCAATGTGTGTCTCCATTGTAGTGCTATGTTATGGTGGAATGCAATTTTGTAGTCTTTTTTTTTTTTAAACATTGTGCATTAGAGGATCTCTCTTGACTTAATGGAGGATGTTGAGAATAGAGGAATACCTTCTGTAGTGCCCAAATACATTGGAAGTTGAATGCATGTCAAAATCTATCCCCTTTTCATTTTTTAATGTTTTATTACTATTTTTATTTTTAAATTGAATTTATTGGGGTTAATAAAATTATATAGCATTAATTCCAAGTTTGTTCAAATGAGATTTAGCAAAATGCCAGTTCCTTGTTTCTGTTCAAAAGTGTGTCCTGAGGAAAGGGAAATGTCCTCTACCTGAATCAATCATAACATAAACAAAGCTCATTGTATCACAGAAAACCAATTTACTTTTTAGGATATGTGAAGTATCTTAGTGTTCTTTTTTTGTGGTTTTTAATTATTTGTGTTTTTGGTTTAAGAGAATAATTTATCATAGTGTTTTAGTGGCATCATAGAAATGGCACCAAATAAAGTGCGTTTTGTGTTCTTGATTATCACTTTTTATTATATCATTTAAAAAAGAAATTAGAATAAAGTAACTTCTTTTAAGTAGATAAAAGTCTATCTTTATTTGATGCTTTTAAATCCTATTTTGTATATTTTATTATTTTGCAGCTTGTGAGGTATTGTCATAAGTGTCATGCTACTTTCACAGGGAATAGGAAGAACTAACCACTAGCAATGACCCTTTTGGCTTGTTAGAGGAGGGTAGATATAGATAGATAGATAGATAGATAGATAGATAGATAGATAGATAGATAGATGATAGATAGACGATAGATAGAGCTTTTATATATAGGTGTGTATAAAAATAAAGTAAATAAATAAGCAGTGAAATATTTATAACATATGTAACTAAAGAATCAATATGTTCTCTCATTTGGTCTTAACAACTCTGTGAAGTAGGTAGTATCACTCTTTCTCCAAGAAAGAAAAGGATTCAGGGAAATTGTTGTTGCCCATTCTCACATCTTGGAGAGTTCTAACTCAGGTTTGAATTAACTCTAAAATCCATCTTCTTCCACACTACCCTGCAGTCTCAGACAGAATATTTTTAACTTTTCCAAGTCTTTTTATTCTATTACCTCTTTTGATCTGTGTGTAGTAAATCATGTAATAAATACTCAGTTTGACCAACAAGGTTACTGAAGCGTAAGAAGGTAAGGGGATGTGCCTTAAGCTGCCTCAGTTCTCCAGGAGCCCATCAGGGAATAGAATGCTGCACCAATGAGCCCAGGTCTGTGTTCTTGTCCCTGGACCATGCCTTTTCTACTTGGCTTCTCCTCCAGTTACCGCCCTTAACTCACTAATGGCAACGGCATACATTTCTAAGTACTTTATAATCCTTTATAAGTCTCTACCTATTTAACATGTGTAGAATTGTTATCTTCCATCTCTCAGCATCTAAAATAATAGTTACCATCAAACAAGGAAGTACACTGTAGTCATTTTCATTCTGAGAATGTAGAACTCAGCTCTTCGTTTTAGGGACCTTGCCAAACACTGCTATTTGCATTTCATTTAATTGGATTAAAACGGAGGAGGCATTTTTTTTCTCTTGTCTTGTAACTTCACCCCTCTTGTTTAATTTCATAAAACATCATGTGCTTGGTAAGATCGCATCCCTGGGGATACAACTCGGGTATCTCGTGACTCTAGGGAAGCCTGAAAGCAATAATGACTTGTGGTGTGATAGGCAGGTGCTTTTTCATAGTAATGATGTTTAATAAATTGAGAAGAGACTGTGCCGAATTCTGAGTTATTTCCAAGATTGGAGGCTTCAAATGTGGACAGGAAGTAGATAATTGGCTCCTTTAACAACCGAGTTAGTGGATCATTCATGGGGATTTGAGACCTAGTTCATTCCACCACTCACAGGAATACCGAAAGGTAAAATCAACTCCCAAGGCAATTTCCAATGGTTAGAAACTGGTGAATCTTCTATTGGCTTTAGTCTACTTTTAGCTGATTGTTTTTCTGCATTTGGAATATGCCAAAAAATGGATGTATTTATGGTTGACCCATTGCTGGCTATTAATCTGTATTGTTATCTCATCTCTATTTGCATAAGGTATTGGAATATAAGAATCATTGGGGAAAAAGTATCATTTAAAATATATATTTAAGAATCACAGTACAGTGATTAGCTAACTTAAGATTTAGATCATAGAAACACAATGGACTAACTAGCTCTATGCCTGGGATATTGCCAAATGTGTGAGACATTTACTTTTATTGTTATAAAAAAATAGGATACCGTGAATCTTTCTTGCTACTCTTATTTTGAACAATTGCACATTAAACATCTATCTATTGTGAATTATCCAGAAGGTTTTCCACACGTTATAGAAACAGTTCATGTACTTGAGAAAGAGTTGGAGAGGACTCCCCAAAACCCCTTCTTCCTGTAAAATCCTAATGTAATGATTCTAAGCTTGTAAGATAAAGAAAGCCTTGAGAAGCCAGTGAAAAAAATTGTTGGGCTAATTTACTCGTGGAAAAATTGATTTACTGGCTTGTGTTAAAGTGGAGACTGAAATTCTAACCAGATGAATGTTATACATTATATGTTTAAGCTATTTTAAAAGTTGGGCTATTAGGAAAGAATTTTAGTGCAACTGGTTTCTTATATAGTTACTATTCTGTAGAATAATTTCTGAAGTGGTGAGAAGTTTGCATTTGTATATGTAACTAGATTCAGTAATATGTTTGTATCCATGTTTTTTTTATCTAATAAGGTGATAAAAGGATTTAGGGAGAGCATGTATAAATCCAATACAGATTGTAATTTACTTGACTGAACCATCTTATAGAAATAAACATAAATAATGCTGTATGATGACTACTTTTTCTCTGAAAATGTAGCCAATTACCTGAAAAAACCATGCATTTTCTACTTAACTCTAGTCACACCAACATTGATTAACCTCACTAAGTCTAAATAAACCACTTTAATTGACAAAGAAAAACAATGCAATTTAAAATCTTAAGTGTTTTAGTCTGAATAAATCATTTTAGGAACTTTCAAAATGAACTTTACTACTTGAGGAATTATTTTACATAGTTAACTAATATCACTTGTTTCTCTTAAGTAGATGGCTAGTATTTCTTATTTATGGAAAGATTTTCTTTTGTATATCATATCAAATCACCAAAAAACTAACTTTGAAGATAAAAAAAAATGATGTTTCCCCCACTGGAATATCACTTAGGTCCTGGTAGGAATGTTGGTGAATTGAACGCATCAGGGAAAATTGATTTTAACTCATTGCTTCTTAGAAACACCACTATTTTTGCCCTGACAGATGTGGCTCCGTTGGTTGGACTTCATCCTGTCCACGGAAGGATTGCCCTTAGGTTCCCGGTGAGGGCACGTGCCTGGGTTGTGGGCTCTCTCTCTGGTAGGAGGTGTGCAGGAAGCAGTGGATCGATGTTTCTCTCTCACATTGATGTTTCTTTCTTTCCCCTTTCTCTCCCTCTCTCATCCTCTATCTCCCTCTCTCATCCTCTATCTCTAAAAATCAATAAAAGTATCTTTAAAAAAAATCCCAAAGCAAAAAATCCTTATTGTTAATGGTTCCTTTGCGCGCGCGCGCGCGAACACACACACACACACACACACACACACACACACACACACACACAGAGTTCTAGTATAAATTTAACTTTTCTGCTGCCTTTGATCCCGAGGTCATAGCTGGTAAGTAGCAGAGTCTAGATGCGAACTGGGCCATCCTCTCCATTCCCCACTTTGCTAGAAGTAGTGGACTGTACACAGGTCCTTTTGTCTCCATTGTTCTTGTTCTTTGCTATAAGCACACACACTATCTCAGAGCAGCGCTGCAAGCACAGATAGCAGTGGTCCTGCTTCATAGATAAGGGAATGGGGAGTGTGTGTGGTTAGGGTACTGACCTAAGGTCATACAGTAATGGGTGATGAAGTTAGGATTTGAACTTAGATCTCTTTCCTAAGTTTGCTGTTTCTCACACTGATCCCACACAGAAGAAACCAAATTTTTTTCCCTCCCTCCCTCCCTCCCTCCCTCCCTCCCTCCCTCCCTCCCTCCCTCCCTCCCTCCTTCCTTCCTTCCATCCTTCCTTTGACTCTTCCTCCCTTCCTCCCTTTCTCTCTCCTCTTTTCCTCCCTGTATTAAAGCAAAGGAATTAAACCTCCTCATATTTGTAAAGGAATGCCTTGTCTTATAATTTTTCTCCAGCCATTAGAAGGCATGCTGTAGACCAGGTGCCGTGCTGAGCCCCATGGCGTGCTAAACCATTTTGCACACTATCACCATACAGTATGGTCTGTAGTGTTTTCTCACATAATAGGAATTGCTTGGTTCCTGGAAAGTATAACAGACACTATCGCCTAAACATTTATATTTCCCTGACCTAAACAAGGGCAAATTGAAATTGCCCTTGGTTCTTCTTCAGTTCACCAGTTCTGCATTTTCTTTTGGGAACTGCAGATAGAGAGCAAGTTCCCAATTATAGCTACTATTTTTTGTTTCATAAGGATTATATTGTGTCTATAAATGGTATTCCTTTTGTTGAGTCTAATGTCTTAAATGCAGTCCAAAATCAATTCGCTATTATGTGTAGCCAGGTTACCCATTAGAAAGGTAACCTTTCTCTTTTCTGTATGCTATGGTATTTATTTGGCACTTAAACCACAGGGTAAGGAATTGAGATGGTAACTGTTGCTTTTCTGGAAGTAATTTAAGCCAATAATTTTCATGTATGTGTTGCCCTTTCTTTCTCCCCAAAAAAGATCATTTAAATTTTCAACATTAAATCAATAAGATTAAAAAAAATTAATAAGATAGATTATTTTGCAATCTCTCCATAAGGGAATTCTTCAGAAAAGAGAATAATATAGATACCCCCAGAGGCTGTTTGTCTCTAAATCCCAGCACCTGCAGATTTTTCTTCAGGAACAACCCCAACAAGAAGTCTTGACAATGGGCTGTATGATTGTTAATTATCAAATGTCTAATGTCAACGATCCTGCAAATACCCTTTAGCCAACTCTAATGGCAGCAATATTTGTCTTGTTAAAGGCCCTTAAGTTAAATTACTGCTGCACTATTTTCCTTTAAGGCCAACTTGTTAGTTATGGTGGAAATGAGCTATGGACTGGGGTCTTCCCATTCATCTGGACTTCCTTTATTATTTTCAATGCTCTCATGAGCTAAGGGCCAGCAATTTGCATTCTTTGTTCAATGAATTCTACCTGACAGTCCTGCCTATAATTTTCTTTGTAAGAGGAACAGAAAGAGTGAGGGTGATAAACTGTCTCATGAAAACTCATGATTTATCTACTTGTTGCAGAAATGCTACAGATTTAAATTTTCTTGACTGAGGAATGTTTAGTAACACAAAATCCTATATTGTAGAATTTTTAAAGGAAGATGAATATTTTTTTCTCCCACTAGTTCTCCATACATCTATATCTATATCTATATCTATATCTATATCTATATCTATATCTATATCTATATCTATCTATCTATCTATCTATCTATCTATCTATCTATCTATCTATATATATTTGCAGTCAGCTCTTGTTTACCTAAAACCTTGATTTCTCCTATTGATTTTATGGGAATTCCTCTTGAAAGACACAACACTTCTCTCTATAGGAAGCCCTTTCATAGGAGATAACTCTTTTCATGTGTACATTTTTATTTAACTTGCATTTGGTTTTCTCATCCAAATGTAAGGCTCATCATGCCCTAATGCAACTTCTCCCTGAAAATGCATGTTACCAGGCTCATGTGTGGGTCTGGCGTTTTAAGGGACAGGCTGACAATCCATAGCCAGAGGAGACCAATAAGGAAACTGGCTTGATTGAAGTCCCAACACAAATGTTGACAGCATAATTAAAATGATTAATTTGAAGTAAGAAAAGTGTTTGAAACTAATTAGAAAAATGGTTTGGTCATACCCCAGACTGTACATGTGGCCAGGAGAAACCACATTTTTGATATAGAGAAGGGAAAAGTGAAGATGTACGTTAAAATGTTGTCATTCTTCTTTTATCAAGGGAAAACTACGAAGTTAAAAACTATAGGTTATTTTTATATGGGTAGTTTTTCTGTGAGTCTTTGGGTCTCTTTTTCAAAGGGCATTTTGCAGATTTGCTGACGGGAGAGCCATGTTAAAAAAAACAAAAACGGAGAGATTACTTGCCTATCTAGAGTTGGCTCATATTAATATAAGTTAATTCTCAATCAAAAGGACCAACCACACATTCACTAGCTTATTGCTCCTTACAGGGAACACAAAACACTAAAACACCAGCAGAAGACACAGCATATAGTAGGGGCTCAGTATTTGTGTGTGTGCTGACTTAGCCAAAACAATACTTTGAAGATGCCAAAATGATAAGACTCCAAAGTTTTGCTTTGGTTTTGTTGGCCGTTTCTGTTGTCCTGTGAATTCTAGGGGAGACAATTACATGTTATAGGTTAGAACACCTGAATTATCATGGACTGATCGATTTGTGGATTGCTAATGGGCATTAGCAGCGTCATATTTTCAGACTTGTTTGTGTACACAACTTAGTTAAAAAACTTCTTAGCTTTTAGAAAGGCTAATTTTTAATGTTGTGAAGTTGGAGTTCTTAGTGAACAAAGAAAATATTACATAAAAGAACTGCTTTGGCCTGCAAACATAAAATCTCAATAGCTGTGGACTATAACTTTCTAAGTCAAAGTATATGAGAACTAAGTTCTTGCTAGATTTCAGGTTTTCTTTCTCTTTGTGTTCTGTAAAGACAAGCAGTGGGTTTTCAGTGAATGCCTCCGGCTACATGAAAAAGGAGTTTCACCAAGAATGTTGGGAATTCCTTTGGTGCCCAAAAGGAAATATGAGGACTCTGGAGGCTGATGAGAGAGAGGAAAGTGGGGAAGCTATAACATCATGCCAATTTGTGCAACTTATTATTGTTTCAAAGAACTGAACTTGTTTGTGAGTTTTTATAAAGCCTAAGTAAACTTTCTAGCATTTTCGATTTTAATGCAAGTTAGTGTTTTGCAAGTGACAAATATGTGTAGGTAAGTGCACTCATTCTGGGTCTGTGATTTGTAAAGATAATAAATAGGTTCAATTTTTTTGCATACAGAATGCACACTAAAATTAATAGGAGAAAGGATGGTCTTTGGATCTGTTTAATTTAATTTTAATGAAACCAGACACACTTGTAATCCTGTAAATTATAGCTATTTTGTATATTCTTAACAACTAATTTAGTATCTATGGTGTGTGTGTGTGTGTGTGTGTGTGTGTGCGTGTGTGCCCGCGCGTGCATGCATGCACGCGCAGGTGCAGGCTCGTGATGGGGAAACAGTGTCCTCTTGGGAAGAATGACATTTTGACAAATCACAGGAAATAGTAAATTATGTGGATTCCACACAGTCCCCAAGGCTAGCACAAAGTTTTTACCTCTGAAATTCATAAACCAAAGTCCAAAGGGAGCTTGGATAGAATTCCAATTCCAGTGTTTTAAAGTGGGAGGAGTACAGGGTGGGGACAGAATTACATTTTCTGTTTATTTCTCTACACAAAACCCATTGTTACAGCCGCCCTGAAGAGGGAGAGAAAGCATATTTTTATGCTAAAAATTTCTAGCAGGATGAAGCACAGGAGCATTGAAGATGATATTAACCTTTAAAAAGTTTGGCTTGTTATTATAATTATACCCTATTCAAAACATTTTGGAAAAGAATGTAACTGTATTGGGTAAGGTTGACTATATGTATGAAATGGGTGTGAAGTAAACAATAGCAAGCGACTGCTCCAGATTTATGCATACTTGTAATACACTGACTTTCAGGATCTCTTTTAGTAAAGTTGGAAGCCTTATTTTTCACCTCGATATTCTTGTTTTTCTCTCATTTCAAGTTTCTTGGTTGCATTGTCAATTAAGCTAATTAAGGCTGAAAATAATTTCCCAAAGGGAGTATTGAACTAAAACATTCCAGGCAGAATCATTTCCAAGACTTAATCTAGTCAGGAAATATTAATAATATGCAAGTGGGGTTATGCATAAAAGGAATGGTATAAAATGCTGCATTGTTCGTGGTACATATAGTCAGACAAAACACTGCATTTACTGTCTCCAGAAAATGAAAGTTAATTTATGCAGTTCATCAACAGGCTTTATTATAGCACTGCATATTTGTGGTAGACCTAAGGCCGTGGGAACTTTTCACTCTTGACTCCACTTCTTAAGAAAAAAAATCAAATCAAATCACTGTTGTTTTTTAAGGGGTACAATGCAGTAATGGAAGTATAGTTTATAGTCTCAGCTTTTCATTAGTTAGTTGAGTAGCAATTGGCAAAAAACAAGAACCTTAAACTCTCAAAGCTCCACTTTTCTCCTAATTAAGTGAAATCAGGGATTTGGAATTGACTTCAAGTAGCAGATTGAGGTTCGATTCAGAAATTAGAATGTGCAGTTCGTATCCAATAATCAATCTCTAATAAAAATGTAGATTAATAGTAAATTGCGTCCCTTCCTCCAGCTCAAGTCCGTAGCAGAACGGACTCTTCAGTGTAAGGAAGGGAGCATGGTGCATCTTTCTGTCTTTCCTCTCCCGCATTTCACTTCCTCTTTTAGCCCCTGAGTCTCATTTCTGACTCTGCGAGTGTCCCAGTGAGAGGAGAGAAGGGAGAGGTGAGAAAGGCAGGGGAGTTCTTACTCTTATCTGATTGCATTATCTAATACCTATAGAACAATGTAAAATTATAGCACATTCTTGCTCTATCTTGATTAAAATGTGAATGGTGCTTGTTTCTCTATTAACAATGAAATGATGGCATTTGACTGTATGTGTATGTGTGTATTTGTGTAAAGAAAGTGGGTATTTCTATTATTGAAGTTATTTTAGTATCAATATTTGACTTCAGCTCTGTGCCTTTTTTGCATAGATTCATAGAAGCATTTATTTCTTAAATGGCCACCAGCTTCTTCTTTTCGCTTGACTGCAGCTGGGCCCTTTTGCTCTCCTTTTACTTATTATAATTAGGTTTGTGGGAAGAAAGACTTTGAAATCATGCTTCATTCTGCCATCGGAAACCAAAAGTCCTGGTGGGAATGTTTTAATTATTCATCACGGAATATCTGTGTAGTAAATCAAATAGAGTTATATATTTTTTACTTGATGATTTTGCTAATGGGATTCTAATATTCACAACTTAAGGAAACAAAAACAGCCAATAATGTTTTAAAACAAAATAGTTAAGTATTGCTTGGGAGTTTCATACCAAAGAGCATGTGGATGTCTATGAGATGAAATTACAAACCAGGAAAAGGAGACCAACACTTGCATTTCAATATATATTCTGTTTCTTATTAGAAAAATCTCATTGATAAATATTTGCAAAATTATTTTAAGTGTGAACCAAAAGTCTTTTCAAAATAGATGAATTCTTCATCTGGACTCTACCGTGATTGAAATCACATTACCTGATACCAACTAGTATTAGATCCAGATGGTTCCCCAGCAATTCTAGTCTCCAGGAAAAGTGAATTTTTAGTTTGTTTTTTACAGGGTGTGACAAAGCAGGTTTACAGTTGGTCATGTGGAAAATAAGGCAACAATAAATCATAATATCAGAACAAACTTTCACATACTCACAACTGTAAACCTACTTTTGGTCTACCCTTCACTTGTTTGTTCTATTTTTGTTTCTGATTTTTACTCAATGGCAAGCTTTTTTATGAAATATTCCTTCAAATTGCTCTTGCAACTTATTGATTAATCTTTGACATTTTCTGCTCTTCTTAGTGTTATACAACCTATAAAATTAGGAAAGGCCTACACATTTGAGCATGTGTTTGCTCTCTTTCTTTAATTCTACATAGATATTTATATTTATAGATATGTTTATGTTAATTTCCATAAGTATTTTATGCCCACAAATAGCCTACCATAATACATTTTGCTTATCTATGGAATGAAATATAAGTATCAAGCAGACCAGATCTTTGTTTCCCATAGTCACATCATCTGTCTGTCAGTCTCTTTCTCTCCCTGGGTCTGCTTCTCTGTGTCTGTGTCTGTCTCTCTGTCTCCATATGTGTGTGTATATATATATATATATATATATCAGCTACATAGAAAGTCAGGTCTTCAGGGACATGAAATAACCATAAGAGATGGATGATGCTACTATAGACCAGTGTCCTGCTCTGCAAACATGATGCATGGGTTACCAACATCAGGACACCTGGCTGAATGGAGACTGACAAGAGGAATACTCTTGCCCGGATGTTGCTTATTGAGACAATGCCAGTTACACTTTCCCTTGGTGGCCAATTACACTGTCTCCTTGTTAGTTATAGAACACTCTCTATCAGGCTGTATTCTAAGATCTTTAAATCTGTTACCTAACTAAATCCTTATATAACCTGTGGAATAGATACTACTTACCCATTCTTTTTCACATGGAGAATCAAGGCACAAGGCATTTAAGTAACTCCTCAAAGAGTACACAGCTAGTAAATGCAAAAGAGGATCTGAACCACGCAGTTTGGTTGCAGAGCCCATCATCTCATCCACAGCACTATCTCGTTCCTTACCTGTGTTGTAATTATTTATTTAATGACATGGGCTCCTGCCTGACTCGACGTTCTCTGAATAGGGAGCCATGCTGATCTTGCCTCCTTTCTATTCCTTTTGTCATCATCACAATACTGGGCATGTGATAGGGGATACATAACTTTCTCTTTTTAGAGTGAATTAAGTAAAATTTTATCTCTATAACACCCTTTTTAATGCCTCCCTAATAAGCAGCTTTCATAAAATCTTTGAGGGATGAAGGTTGGTTAAGGAAAGGCAATACAGAAAAACAAGCCCATATTTTTCTAACACATGCCTCATCTGGTCTACTGCTTAATTCACATTTGTCATCAATGCCCTTCAGTATTTTAATAACAAATGGCCATTCTTAATAACTTGGAGCTTCCAAACATTCTTTCTACTCACTCTTTTAGCCAAATAGGCACAGTTAAAAACAAACAAACAAACAAACAAACAATACATAGACACGCTCGTCATGTTCTGATGGCACTTGTATTTGTTTAATTAGGAAGCATGATTGCCTATTTGTCACATCCTAGAAAAAAACATACTACTCATTACAGCAACTCCTCAGTGTGTTCCTTTGTTTCCAGAATCAAAGAGAAAGCTTTGGCTAAGTGGCAATTTCTTTTTTTTTTCCCAAAGAAGAAATTTTGTGGGCAATTGCATTGAAAAATAATTTACATAAAACAAAAAGCACAAATCTTAAGCTTACGATGTGTTCAATGACTTAAGTGTTCATTGACTTTTAATTGAAGTATATACCCATAACTACCACCTCAATCAGGATATAGTTCTTACCTTCCAGAAACTTCCCATATTCCCCCTCCAGCCAATTCTCCCCACTCCTACCTTCAGCAAGTCCTGATACGATTTCTATCACAATAACTTAATTTTTTCTGTTCTAGAACTTTATATGACCCTTATAATAAACAGAAGTTACTAAAAAGAACTATATCATGATCATTTTTATTCTTGTCAGGTCTACTAGTCAGTTACATGATAGGTACTTCATGTAGAGAAAAATGCCAATGAAATGATACCAGTGCAAGTAGAATTCACAGGTAATGTTGAACCATCACATAAGGGTGTTTTCAGATTATTCTTGAGAAGCAGATCTCACACCAACAGTTTCTCTCACCTCTGAGCATTGTCCCTTTCATTTGAATGACTACTGTGTGATGTGGTTTCACAACCTTCTCCATAAAGTACTGATGGGAACATACTTTCACTCTTATGTTTTGTTGTCCTAGTGACAACCAGTTGTCAGGCAATTAGTCCACAGTAATCCCTCAATAGAATATTTTCTTAAGGCAGTTTATTGGGCCAACAAATCCTCTAAAGAAATAATAGTATCTTTTACTGTCAGTGAGCTGGTTTACCTCCTTTTACTTGTCAAGACAAGCCAAAGTGTGATCTTAGTGGCTTCTGTTTTAGTACATAAGTATTCATGATTGTCCTGAGTATGCATATGTAAAAAAGCGTGGCCTCTGTAATAGTTAAGCGACTCCATTTTTGTCAAGGACTGTGTCTCTTTAAAAGTTGGTAATTTGTACATATTCATAGGATCAGTCTAAGTTTACATAGTGAATAATATTTACTGGGGAAGGTGTGTGTGTGGTTTAGCGATTCTATGTGTTCAGACACCTCATACCTCCACTGTGATAAGAAACTCCATTTTCTAGTTGTAAATAGAGAGCTAATGATAACATCTATTGCATCAAGCTCCTGCGAGGACCAAATGAGATAATATACTCAAGTTATGTTGGATAATATTTGGTTTGGAAATTTATAAAAGGGCTGGTATTACATTGGGTGCAGCTTTTAGAGGATCTTATACATAAATAATTGCATATAAATATCTAATTTCAAAGGGGGGAAACTAGTAGGTACCGCCACAATTTTAATCTATATGGTTGCTTCCAAAAAATTACAGCTTCTGTTCTATATAGGACCAGCTATAGTGTACTGCACAAAGGGCTTAAGGTATTTTTAAGTGTAATGTTGACTATACTTGAGCTTTAATACAGACTTCAGAATCAACTCCCAGATAAGGGGCAATTCCATTGTATCACAATTCTGTAGTCCTTGGGTAGAGTCCCATGTGGGATGTCATTCATCATCAATAATTTTGAATATCCTACTCTGTAAAGAGGAATAAATAACTGGTTCCCTTGCTTTTACATTTTGAGGCCAAATGGAAACTCTTCCTCTCTCTCAGCTGCTCTTAAAGTTGGACTGGCCTAGATATAAATCTGTTCTAAACATTTGATCATGGATTCAGCACCCAATCCTGATGGCCTGTTCTCATGCTCTAGCCTAAATCTGGGGAGGGACTCATTATAATCTCTAAGGCAGCTTACCACTTAATTTAGAAGGAGTGGTACACATATGTTTTGTTTATAATCCATTTGGACAGAAATAACCTTAGATAGAATTAGGACTAGTTTGTTCCTTATTTGGGGTTGCCTACTTTGTGGACCAGTATCTTCACCACAGATAACCACGAAGACATTAGCAAAATCTGATTACTATATCCTTGATCCTTGAACAATGTGGGAGTAGGGACACTGACCTCTGTGCAGTCCAAAATATATGTGTAACTTTTGACTCCCCCAAAACTTAAGTTATCCCTAGTATCTGCAGGGTATTGCTACCAGGACCCCCATAGATGCCAACATTCATGGATATGCAAATCCCCTAACTAAAGTGGCAAAGAGCAATGCATATAGTCAGCTCCCTGCATTCATGGACACCCAACTGCAGATTGAAAACAGTACTGGTATTTATTGAAAAAAATCTGCTTATAAGTGTACCCACACAGTTAAACCTATGTTATTCAATGGTCAACTGTATACTGTAATATATGGAGAGGCTCTCTAACCCAGGGTTTTAAAATACACCGAAATGTAAAAAAAGAATGATTGAGGCTAGACTACATAGAGATGCTCAAAGTTAAGTTCCAACCAGCAATGAGTCTGGTCCAGTAGCTCAGTGGTTCAGCTTTGACCTTTGCACCTGGAGGTCATGATTCCATTCCCAGTCAAGGCACATGCCCAGGTTGAGGCCTCAATCCCCAGAGTGGGGCATGCAGGAGGCAGCTGATCAATGATTCTCTCTCATAATTGATGTTTCTATCTCTCTCTCCCCCCTCTCCCTTCCTCTCTGAAATCAATAAAATATGTAAGAAAACAGCAATGAGAAATCTTTTTTGCTATCAAATGTATTAAAAAATATAAAATATATATCGCCTGAGAGGGGAATGATGAGCAGAAATTGTTACTCTTATATGCTATTCAGTCTAAATCAGAAAAGGGTTTTTTGATCATCATTTGGAAATATCTCAAAATTTTAAATCCATGTGTCTTAGCTCCAGTATTTCTACTTTGAAGAATTATGTGTACCTGTACAAAAGGTTATATGTAGAGGGAGGTCCAGTGTAGACTTACTGGAAACCACTAAATGCCCACAGTGAAAGGGGATTGGTTCAGTGTGATACGGCTACAAATATGGCATTGAAAAATCTCAGATATCTCATCAGGGGAAAAAAAGAAGAAAGCCTATCAAACAATGGATATAGAGTTATCACATTATTATGTAAAAACAGATTTCTGTGTATATGTCCGTAAACATTTACAACTACATAGAAACATTGGCTGTAATCTGAAAGGAAGTAGAATTCAGGGAAGGGTGATGAAGTGGAAAAGGTCAAACGGAAGGACATTTTTGTCACAGACCTCAGTTATGTATTGTAACTAAGCAGTACATGCCAGTAAGTTTTATCTAGGGTTTTTCATTCTTCAAAAGCAGAGTACAAATAGGTATTTAATGAAAACAGCCTAAATATGTTAACTGGAGCTTGCTGGCCAAAATTGGCTTCATTTTTTTGAGAAATAATATGTGAAGGTAGCCAGCAGCAAAACAGCTGAGATAGAATCAGTCTTGCGTCTTTTTCACATACTGTATATTTTCGATCGATTAAAAGGATGCTTTGGAAAAAGCCGCGAGAGTCCTTCAGGAATCGCCCACTCTCTGCAGCCTTATTAGATGCACAGACGCGTGTGTCTCCTGGTGAGAGTCTCATGCTGTGAAAGTCATTGGAATAATAAATTAAACTTCTCTGTACAGTGGCTTTCTAAGCTTCAGGTGCAGTTTCCTTTTATGCTTTTTCCATTTTCCTGTAGCTTTGAAGTATTGGGATGGCCGACCTATTCCTTCCTCCAAAGTTTTGCCAGCATAATGAGTTCATGGAGTCACTAATGCCTAAAATAATTTATGGAGTTTGGATTGCAATAGCTCTACACAGTCCTTATTCTCGATTTCTAAGCGCTCGGCAAAAAGATAAGACCTAATTAATGGAAAGAGACTTCAGAAGGGCTAAAATGGAAGATCACATAATTTTTTTTTTTAATATTTTGTATTAGAGTTCAACCTCAGCTACCATTATACCAATATCAAGATCATCCCATAGCATCTATTTATATATATGGAAATTAGCACCTTAAACTGCAGTTTTCAAACAGATTTTGGAAAAGGCCTTGGCCACACTATATGGCAATTTCTACGGGTAGAAATATACTTATGAGGAAGGCTTTGGAAAGCAATAATATATAAATTTATTATTAAGCTATGCCTTTTAAAATTAAGATTATCAAAAAGATTTAGGAAAAGTATATATTATAAATATTCCTTTTAAAATTTTAGGAAATTGACATTCAGTGTAGAAATGTAGCATCATAGTGCATTTCCCCATCATTCAAATATTGTTAGAATGGGTTTTGCACCCTCACTGTATCAAAGGAAAAAAAATACACTCATAAATGGTAAAGAACATCTGCATCTTTAAAAATAATTCTAAAATTGGAGAAAAAATGTACAACTAAATACAATAAGCATGAAATAAAGGCATTGCATTTATTTGTTAAATCTCTTTATATACCCTTTCCTTCCTGCTCATATTATTGGCAAAGATATCCTTTCTATGTTTTACCTATGTCTGTGTGCCATTCCTGTATTTCTTCTTGGGATGCCATGTCTATTGCTTTGGGCTTCCTTTCAAAACTTGCATTGCTACTTTTGCCTTTAAATACACAGACTGTCTACTATATTTTCTTTGCTCTGCCCCTGAATAGGAAAACAAAACAAAACAAAACAAAACAAAACAACAACAAAAGATACCTCCCAAAAGTTAGCTGCTAACTTTCCCATTTACAAATTCCTTATATTTGATTTCTAAGCTTCTTGAACCCATCATTTCCATGGAGTTTTGTCCAGTTCTTGAGCATTGTATCCTTAACATTTGTAATCTAGGGATAGTTCTTACCAGACTATAGTTTAAGGAAAGGATATGAAATAAGAGTTGAACGAACTATCAGCTTTAAGAATATTCCACTCTGTAGTATGCATCTAAATTTGGGACAGATAAAAAAAAAACCCACTTTGTAGAAATGTAACTGAATCAGTTTTATTTCATTTTTTTAAATGTTTTTATTGGTTTTTAGAGAGAAAGGCAGAGAGATGGAGAGATAGAAACATCCACCAGCCTCCTCCTGTACACCCCCAACTGGGGATCGAGCCCATTACCTGGGCATGTGCCCTGGCTGGGAATCAAACCAGTGACCTCCTGGTTCATAGGTCGACACTTAATTGGCCAGGCTAATTATGATATCTTAAGAAAGCAATATGCAATGTGTGTGTATGTAAGCGAGAGAGGGAGTGAGAGAGATAGAGACAGAGACAAAAAGGGGGAGATAAAACAGAAAACATTTAAGTTTTGCAGAAAGGCAATGTGCCAAAATATTAGCACTGCTAGAATAAGATGTCTTATTTATGTTATAAAATTCTCTATATTCCATATTTTTGTTATTAACATGTGTTACCTTTATAATCAAGAAAACACAATAACTGATTATTTAATTTACCAACCAGTGAAGCATAAAATATTTAAGGAATATATAACTTTTAAAAATTATGGTTGTGTTTGCTTTATCAGAATATAATTTTTTTTTATTTCTTTATTACTTTCTATATATTCCATTCTTTTCCTACAAAGAATATACATTACTCTTCGAAGAAAAGCTGAGGTTAATTTTTTAAAGAAAACATAAAGACAGTATTCCCCTTTTTTAAATCAAATGTTTTGGTGAAACTAGAAAAATAAAAGACAGCAATGCACTTTGTCTGCTACTTGATTCTTACTAATGAGGAAGGACAATAGTGCACTTTATTTTATTACACTGTTTTCCTCTGTTCTAAGCTAATACATGAAAGGAAATATTGAGAATCATATGTTTAAACACTCACAAAACAACAATCAAGATGTCAACTTTGATGGAAATAAGTGAATCTCTGCTGTAATTTTCTTTTGGAGATTACTTTGAACATGGAATTCAGTGAAACCATAACTAGTTCTTCAAGCCCTGTAATTGATAATTAGACAATGTCTCTGAATATAGATTTGGAATACTTCAGTGGCCATCGATTTAGTTAACTTTTTATTAAAGTAGAGAAATTTCAGTTGGGCCTAACTTGCCATTAGAAGTTAGAATGGAATCTCATATTTTTTTTTAGATGAAAATCCCAGCAAAGTCCATATACTAATACGTAGAGTAATATTGATCCAGCTATCTGGACTAGCGAACCCTATATTTGTAGCTGGCCTGATCAGCCAGAAGGATAGAACTGTCATTACTGAAATGCAGAAGGCTAAAAGTAGAGCGGGTTGATCTATGTTCATTGGGGTTATGATTGGAAAGCAAGTTTGACATCACTTTTTCCCAATGCCTAGTATGTGCTTGGCACTCAGGGTGCTCAACAAATATTTGTCAAATGAATTAATGAATTATAAAAGCTTCAATTTGAGCTATCTTTCACATCACTATTAAAAAATGGAAGTTCAGGAAAGGCTGTTGAAAAATCAAAACTTCATTTTAAGTTTAAACAGAGTAGAGAAAAATAATACAAGGAATATTCTAAATTTCTTGAATTTGTGACATCCTCAACTTGCATCAGCTTTTATTTTAATCTCACAAATGTTTGCAGTTGTTTAGATGGAATTTCTTAAGCCATTCTCTCTAACCCCATCATCCCTTCTTAATACACACACACACGCACACACACACACATACACACACACAGGTTTAAGGTAGGGAGAGGAAGGAGAAATTAAGAAAATGAAGTTGGGTTAATTCAGGCAACTATTGAAATATTCTTTCCGCTTGTCTTGGTGATGGCTGGTATAGAACCCAGCAGAAGGTATTATAGGACTGACCAGTGAAAAAATACCCAGAGTTCAAAGCTAAATGGCAAGAGGGAGAGCCTAAAATGAGGAACTTGTATTGAATGGGCTGTCCAATCTGGAAATAAATATAGCTAAACTTCTTTCTGTTTAGTAAAAAGGTCTCCAAATGGTGACAATCAGGATTGTAAAGGCAGTCATTCCCATCATATTTTTCAATTTGAACCCTGAGTTATAGAGATAAAGATAACTTTTCCCAGTAAAAAAAAGCTGCTCTGTCTGAAACTTCAATTTCTACCCTCCAAGGCTCTGCCTTAATTAATCTAAAGATACAGTGCAGGCACCAGCTTTGCTTTCAGATGTCATTTTCTTGAAGCCTAAAATGATGTCTCTCTAACAAATAGCCCAGAGAATTGCTTTGTGGTTTTCCTTTCATACATTCAGGGATGACAGACAGACAGGCCTTATGACATGTGGTTCTGGGAAGTCTTTTTAATGGACTTATCTACAGAAGTAAAGAAGATCAGCAGCTACGTTGTCTGCTATTTTCACTATAGCCTTCCTGATGGACTTTTCTCAAGAGAAGGCAAGTAGATTATGACATCATTTGTGGGTTTCAACTGGGTTTTGTTGAGCCTAAGAACCTGGTTGGGGTATAGTCGTAATTGATCCTGCAGCTCACGTCTTAAATTAAAATTTACGTGAACATTCTTTCATTTCATGTTAGATAACCTGTTTTAGGATCCATGTCTCCTGCTGGATATATTGCTTTTGACAATCTCTTGGACTTTTAATTTCCATATCTTAGTGCTCTTTGGACTCAACTATGCATGCCCCTTGAATTTTAGTACTTGGCTTTTAAGGCATTTTCAGACCAGACTCTTTCTATTTGTTAAGGGTGATATAAACCTGGCTCTTCCACTCATGTGATTCCTAGATTCAGACCGTCTAATAAATCACCAGAGGAGGAATAATTAAAAGCTTCTTTCAGTTCTGTCACTAAATCACCAAGGATGCCTGGACCCTGCTTCTATATGTGCTGTAATTTAAACTATTAGTGTGGATTGTTTTGGTTTTCTTAAAAATAATAAATGACCCAGTGAATCACATTTGGCCAGAGGCATACAAGAAACAATCCATAGTATATGGATTTGTTCAATGGCATTTAAAAGGCCTTGATTAGAATTCAGTCTGGGCTGGAGTGATGAGAATGTGTTTACTGACGGCTGTTTGAAGCCGTCCTCCGTGGCAGAGGCTGGAGGGATTCACAAATAGAAACAATTCTTCCTCCAGTGGCTGATCCAGCTGTCAGGAGGAGCTGACATTTGAAAAGAGAGGTAGAAAAATGTCTGAATGTCATGATTGCTGATACCATTTTTGTGTTTTTGTTTTTCTGCTACCTGTGTTTGCTCGGAGCTCCAGCAATGAGCTAGGTCAGCTTTCCCAACATGCCGCGCCCTTACAGTTCTTTGAGAAAAACACTGGCGTTTTGACTGTGGAGTGGGAAGTATTTCCTCTGACATAATGGTTCATTGACACCTGTGTTCCTGTCAGCCAACCTAAGAATCCTCTCAACATACTTAGTGGTTTAAGATTGGGAGGTTTTACTTGGATGGCTCAGCGATGCGGGTCGGGAGGAAAGGCAGGTACAAGGTGATGAGTTTACGTAGTTCATCTTTGAAATGGAAACCAAGACATTTGATTGGGGTTACTAATGGGCTGGGGCAATCTCTAGTGCTGAGAAAGCAAAAGTGGGTACTGGATGGGCCAGCCAAGTTTATTTATTAGGATCAGATTTGAAAATCTATATGTAAGATTATGTTGGAAACACATGCTGTACTGAGTGAGCAGGCATGTGTCACTGCTCTTAGGGAAGGCAGTGATGGCATGCACAAATAACCACATTCAAATCTGCTAGTGTTACTAAGAGCGGTTCCTGTGATGTGTGTGCAAATGTGTGTGAGTACATATGAGCATCTGTGTGTGTCTGTGCGAGTGTTATGTGAAAGGGAGGCAGGGGATGGCACACATAATTTTTTAAAAATATGTATTTTATTGATTTCAGAGAGGAAGTGATTATGAGAGGGAGAAACATCAATGATGACAGAATCATTGACCGGCTGCTTCCTGCACGCCCCACACTGGGGATTGAGCCCACGATCCGGGCATGTGCCCTTGACCAGAATGGTCCACAGGCCAATGCTCTATCCACTGAGCCAAGCCAGCCAGGGTGGCACAAATAATTCTGTCATGGTGGATTCAAGAAAGGCTTTACATTTAGTCTAGGTCTTGCAAGAAAGTTCCAAAATGAAGATGGAGATGATAGTCTGGAGGAGGGAGGAAGTCAGACCAGCAAACTTGACTAATCCTGAACTCGGCATTTTCCAATCAGTTCCAAGTACAAAAAGGTCTTTGTGAATTCTTTCCCCACAGCCTCATCACATTAAAAGAGACCTTACCTCCTTCACTCATTAATCCTTTGAACATTTGAAAAAATGTTTATTATAAGTTTTTATTGATTTTAGAGAGAGAAGAAAGGAGAAAGAGAGAGAGAAAGAGAAACATTGATTGGTTGCCTCCCTCATGCAGGGTGCCACTCTGATTGGGGACCAAACAAACCTGCAACCTGGGCATATGCCTTGACCGGGAAATGAACCTTTTGCTGCACAGGCGACGCTCAAACTACTGAACCACAATGACCGAGGCTTGAACATTTTTAAAGTAACACACATGAATCCATATTATCTTAGATGTGAGAGATTAAAAAAAAATGGCAACTCTAGTCCATAAGATTAAAAAAATACACAGCCAAAAAGCATACAGTAAGCACGAGGACCATAGAAGCACATATAATCTTCCAATGATTGCCTCTTGTAGGCAACTGTAAATGTAATAAAGATAATTGTGAAAGTTTTCCAACACATTTCTTTTATTTTGAGAGAAAACATTAAATGTCTGGAAAAAAAAAGAATTTTTAAATTCTTGGTTGTATTTGTAATAAGATAAGCTAGCTAACGTATCATATTTTTCCCTTTTGATAAATGATAATATCTAGTGAATGATCAAATAGGACTATTTCAGAAATTTCAGTTGGAAACTATTATAAGGAAAAACTTGTAAATGGCTTTATGGGGAGCCAAAATTCCCAAGGTCTATATGAACTGATAAGCAATAAAATTATTCTACTTGTTTTTTTTTTAAATAATTTCAATGTTTTCCAAGTATTGGACTTCTGTTTTTTACTATCATTTTAACTGTTGTTCCTCTAATAATTAAATGTCTCTGGGAGACCAACCACATCTTTCTTCTGGAATGGGAAAAGTGAAACCATTGATTGAGTTGTCTACTTTGCCTAGAATTACCATTGCAGAACAAAACCAAACCAAAATTTATTTGTTTTCAACTCTATCCCTCTATGAAATGGAAATGATAATATGAATCTACCTCATAGACTTATTGTGATGTTTCACAGAGAGGGAAAAATATATGCACTTGAAGCCAGTATAATAATGCCTAGAATATGGTAGTTGCTCAAGTATGTTTGCTCTTTCTATTTCATGTTTACACATTAGCAAACCCAGATATAAATTTCAAAAACTAGTAGGAAAGATTCTAAGATATTGGCACACGTAACTTCCTGTGAATTTATCATTCTGTGAAGCAGGATGCTGGGTTAGTATACGGGGTCTCTCATGTTAGAGTTCCTGTCTGGAGGCCACATTAAAGAGGTGGCTGTGTCGCGTTCCTCTTGTGTGTCCGTCTTGAATTCCTTATGAATTTGCTTCCAGAACCTACTGATCATAGGCAAGCCAATGAATTCTCAATTGTTAATCTGGGTAGAAGCAGCTTCTTAAACTGGGTGGGTGGGGGGGTGGGGGGGGGTGGAAGGGAGATGGCTAATGCTGGGTCATGCCAAGGATAATCCTCCCACTGAAAGAAATTCTGGCTTCCCAATAATAACAGATGGGTATTCTCCCTAACCTCCTGGCTGCACATATGTGATGAATAATTGTGATTTAGGGAAAGAAAGTGAATGGAAATGGAACAAATTGAAGCAATTAGCTAAAAGATGGAAAAGGGAAACAAGAGTCAGACTTGGCCCCCAGACCTAGTGGGAAGGAAACCCTTGGTGTTGGTTAAAGAAATAGTAATGATCACTTTCCCTGTTTGCAGACTGTTATCAGTGGTTGAGATCCTTATGATTTGCTCTAGAGACTGGGAAGGAATGCTAACATATGAAGCCAAGCAAAGAAGTGGCAAATAATTGAGCCTTGAGGGATCCTTTCGGAAAGAGGCTAGTCATTTAGGGGAATGCACTTCTGATATCCATCTTGCTGGTTTCTGAGTGCCTGTTTGCAGGAAATGAAATTCCAGGCTTTGCTGTTTGAAAGGCTAGGCTAGGGGAGGGGAGTGTTCTCTGAAGGAATCAAAGCCCTTTTAGCATTCAAAATGACGGTGGAATGTTTGAAGCTGGAGGCGCAATGATGTAAACCCAGTGGTCTATTAGTACCCTGCCTAGCGAATGTGGAAGCCTTAAAAATTCCGCTTGTAGGTGGGTGGTCAGCATCACAGCATTAGACACAATGTAGAGGAAAGAAAACCCTGAATGTTCTGCACATTTGCTGGAAAGAGGGTTTATCACTGGAGTGGGTGGGACACCATGGGCTTGCAGAGAAGGGAGAATATAAAAGCCCCAGGAGTAGAGCCATCTGACATCTCCCCATTTGAGTGTCACAGCTAATCCCAAATGGCAGAGGTCAGTGAGATCCAGATACCAAAACTGTGCAGGTGAGTCATTCACCACCTGGATAAACATCCCTTCAGTAAGCATGAGTGCTTCCGTATTGAGAGTACACCTGTTAAGTGGTAGAAGGTATCAATAGTGACTTACACAGAGCTTGTATGAGCTTGTGAGAGCCGATTTTTCAATTTTCCAGGAATTCTGCAAGCTGTTTTTAAACACAGTCATTATCAAAAAATTGCATTGTAGAAACTTGTAATTAAATGATTATATGCAAAAGGCAATGCTCAAAATTCACCACTTCATGATGACTTTAATGCCTGTTGCTATTATCTGTCTTCTTGAAGTTATTTACATGCATTATACCTACCTGTATGGTGAGAAGACAAAAATGGTGTGCTTCTGTAGATATCCTCCCCGGCTGCATTCTGTCCTGTGATGTTGGTAGCTGAAATTGGCTTTCCATTTCCAAGTTCAATTGCCCTTACCCCCACCCACATGTAAAGCAGCAGCAGGTGATAATTCTGAAGGTTTCACAGAAATGGTTAAAAAGACAATGAGCTAAATGTAATGTTACTTGCTAAAACCAGCTTCTTTATCAGTCCTCCATTGGCTTTTTTTCTTTGTGCCTATATTTCTTAGCAGTTAATTAGCAATTCCTGCTATAGCAACAAGTCCTTTGCCAGCGCCAGGAGACCTCAGGCACCGCTGGTGATCAGATGTGCTGAACAGGGACCTGAACGTGAATGTGAACAAAACCAAAGGTTCTGATTTCATTGCTCTGGGGTAAGGCCTGGACATTGGGCATTCTTCAGGCTTCCCAATGATAATAAAATTGAGGAAAGGTTGAAAACTACTAGCCTAGTCAAAATGAAAATTTCCTTTTGCTTCCCAATATCCTTCAATATCCTTTAGCTCCTGTTAACCTGCTGCCTACATGCCTCACCTGTGTTCACTTTCTTAGTGACTCTTCCCTGACCTCTATGTTGACCTAACATCATCAGGATCGCGTAATTCTAGAGATGCCCCTCACCAACCCAGAGAGGAATGCTTTCCCAATAGTTCCGTTAAACACCCCAGGGAGAAATCCCACTTGCCTGGCTTGGAGCATGTGTGTCCACCTCACAACCAATCACTGTGGCGGGGGCCGTTACCCCCCTGCCTCGTTGTGGTGCTGTGCCCGAGTGAACTCCTTAAGACAGATGCTGAGCAAACTGTTCCACTGTCTCAGGTGTTCATTGGTGGAATCATCTGTGTGAAAGGCTTCGTTTTCCTTTTATTTTATTTTTCAGTGTCAACTGAATGTCAGTTTTGAATATTATTTTATATTAGTTTCGCGTGTACAACATCTTGGTTGGATAGTTATATAATTTGCAAAATGATCCCCCAATAATTCTCGTACCCACCTGGCACCATACATAGTTATTACAATGTGATTGGCTGTGTTCCCTAGGCTGTACTTTACATCCCCATGACTATTATGTAACTGCCCATCTGTACTTCTTGATTCCTTCACCTTTTCATCCAGCCCGAGACCCCTCCCATCTGGTAACCATAAAAGCTTTATTTTAATCATTAGCAAAAAGTGGTGGTCCTAAAATGGTATTAAAGTATTTAAAGTCTAGTGTTTCAGGAATAAAAGTGACTCCTGTTGTATGTATTTTTGATAAGCATATAGAGATTTATCCCATTTCAAATATTATAGCCTCAACATATAGTAGTTCTGACTCTTATTTTGGGGCATTAGTTGCTAGGGAAGCCAAAGTTATAGTGGATAAGCTACTGAGGTCTCATCCCTTATCTTCCTCGAACTAGTTTGCAGCCTTGGCCAAGTCCCATTAGCATTTCTCTGTCAGTTAACATGTCTTTGCCATAGAGATTAAAATACCAGTCTGTTTACCTCACAAGGTATTATGAGGATTAAAGAAATAATGTTGATGAAATAATTTTAAAGAAGTGTATCAATCCACAGCTGTAAAGTTATTTATACTTTACTGGTTAACCAGGTGGTATTAGCTGTTACAAGTAAAGATAATACACATGCAAATGCAGATGTTCAGATGATTATTTTTAACACAACTTTTCTTCTGTTACACATTCTTTTAGTTGCAGATCTGACTTGATTGCAGTTCTGCCTTTGCAAAGACATTTTATGGGAACTCTTAAAGTTCTTTTAATTGTATCATTCTTAACCATTAAGTTTAACATCAAAATTAAAACAAAAGAAAAATGGGTAACATCAAAATGTATTCATTCACGAATATATATAATTTATTTTTCAAATAAGCTTAATTGAGGTTCGGGATATGGTATCTCACCTGATTTTATAATTTCTTTGAAATAGGTTTGTTGGTTATACTGTTTTGCTTCCAGAGTTTCATCTATCTTGTTGGCCTAGCAGGGGTGGGCAAACTTTTTGACTCGAGGGCCACAATGGGTTCTTAAACTGGACCAGAGGGCCGGAACAAAAGCATGGATGGAGTGTTTGTGTGAACTAATATAAATTCAAAGTAAACATCATTACATAAAAGGGTACGGGTCTTTTTTTTTTTTTTTTTTAGTTTTATTCATTTCAAATGGGCTGGATCCGGCCCGCGGGCCATAGTTTGCCCACGGCTGGCCTAGAGTCTTTCCTTAAAGATCAATCTCAAATTTATAGCCTCCTCTGAATTCACTGAGTTAAAATTCCTTGTACCCTTCTCTATGTTTTCCTGTAGATTTCCTGAGTATCACACACACACACACACACACACACACACACACACACACACAGAGGCCCTCAGGTGCCATATTTTATAAGGGTTATTTGTGCACAATTTATTTTTTTCAATCTTTAAAAGTAATCACCCAATGTATCATTCCATTCCCTTGAACCTAAGAGTATTAATATGTACCTATAACCTGGTAAATGCTGAAAGAATGAGTGAATCATAGAATGAATGTTTTGAAGGTGCAGAGACATTAGAGTAACAAGAAAAAAAAGGGCAAAATAAGATTCTTAAATTTTTCTTAGATTAATTGAGAAATATGCTTCAATTATGCAATAAGTATTTATTGAATATTTACTGCATTCCCGCTATCAAGTAAGAAAGGGGATTCAGTATGGCCAAGGAAGATCACTCAGAAGAGACGACCTTTCATATGAGAACTGAAAAGATCGGGGGAATTAGTTTTACAGAGACCCACAGCAGGACTTCCTGACAGCGAGAAAGAGCAAAAGAGTATGAGAAACTGAAAGCAGAGCAAAGAGGCAGGAATATGATGAGTAAGAGGTCTCAAATGAGTGCTGGTACCATCACGCAGGGCCTTTCAGCCAGGTTACAGAGTGAGAGTGGGAACCCACTGGGATTTTAGTAGTTGTGTGTGTGTGTGTAAAGAATGGATTTTTAACAATATCTTGTACGTTTTAAAACATTTTAAGTCATCATAAGTATGGTTTATTCTGGCAAGTGGCAAGAGATACCATTATAGGCTGCTCCAGACCTATAACAAGGTGCATGGGTTGCAAAGCCAGCTGGATTATGGTTCAAAGTGGCATAATAAAAATGAAATCTAACACATATGGTTACTGTATGCTTGGTACTGTTCTAATTACTATAGTTTGCATATCTTCACTCATTTTAATGGTCACAGCAACCCGAGGAAATAAGATCTGTGTTTGTCACCATTTCACAGATGAAACTGAGACACAGAGAAATGAAGAAAATTGCCCCTGTCAGACACATTAGCAATGGAGCCCAGACTGAGGCAGGACTGTGAGACTCCAAATCCCAGACTCTAAGCGTTGTGATGCCAGTCTATGAACTTCTTTCTTGTCAGTGGTCTGGCCAAAGTACACAAATTGAAAGCAAGAGTGTGATCAGTGGTCTCGGCTCATTGAACGAGGTCGAGACCAGTGTGAGTGTTGTGAAAGTGGTGAGGAATTACATGTGACATGAGCCGAGTGTGAGTCATGCTCTGTAGGACCATACACCAGCTCATGATGGATTGGGAGAAAAATGGTCCTTCACCTCAGCTAATTCAAAAGGCATAGGTCAGAACCATAAGCTATGCGGCCATGGATTAATCAAGGTGTTAAATCTCCTTCCCTGTGCCTCTTGATATTCCACATGGTACATCATGTGCAACAATGGCCTCTATAACTTGCCTATGGAAGCTTCTTTTATTTCTTTCTTGCATCTTGGGCCTGGAAGTGTGAGAATAAGGAAGTAAGTAGGAGAGGAAAGTCCAGAAAGAGATAAGGTCATAGGGACCTTCCACTCTCCACTGATCCAAGCCAAGTAGAAGTTTGGGGTTTGTGATATAACTGTCACCTACCTGTGATCATCCTGCAACACCCCTGGAAATTGTGAGCCTCTGGCAGAAGCAAGGTGGTATAGAGTGAAATATTTATCACAATTATCTCTGGTCCAGTGGTCCAGCAGACTTGAGCATGATGTTAATTGGACCAATGGTATGTGCTACCTGTTTTTCTCCATGAAGACAATAGCCAAGTCTTCTGGCTGCAACCTACTAGCCTGGAGAAATGGGATTGGTTGTGAGGTTTGGATGGATTCCTGTAATGTTACCTCCATGGGGTGGAGAAGAGGGAGATACATTCCTTTCAAAAAGCATAAAAGGAGCTGAAGTAATGCTGTGCTTAATATTATACAATGAATTAGTGCTAGCAACAATTGTCGGGAAATCTGTATCTTTCAATCCAATATGCTAACCCTTACATCATATTCTCCCTGCCCCCGTGCTCTGACTGAGAGGTTCATTTTGTTCTTTAGCTAATGACTTTCTCTGGGTCAGATATCAGACACGTGGTACTTGAGTGGAAGTGATGTGTTCATTTTTGTCTTAGTTGTTGTTGTTATCAGTGTCACCTCATGTGTTTGGTATTCCGTGTTGGCTGTGGAACCACATTCCTATCTCTTCCATGAAGTAAACAAAGCAATTCCCACAGCCTAATGGAGGAACAGTTGCCTTTCTCCCTTCTTTCCCCCCTCCCCTCCCCCCTTCTTTCCTTCCTTCCTTCCTTCCTTCCTTCCTTCCTTCCTTCCTTCCTTCCTTCCTTCCTTCCTTCCTTCTTCTCTCTCTCTCAATTAGATAAGATATTATAAGTGAATATGCCACTACACATCATTTCCTTGCAGCTTTGAATAAGATCAGGGCCCTGATAAAGGTTTATAATACAAGGTCCAGGAGCTCCTACAAACAAGTCACACACCTGGGGGGGGTGGGGGTGGGGGGGGGAGAATGCGGACTTTTCAGAAGACATTTAGTTCTTACGTTGCCTTAGTAAAACACAATGAAACTTTTACTTCAAATAAACCAGCACCTTATTTAAATAGTAGACAGACATGCGCCTTGAGTAGTTTGTTTCATGGCGAGTAAGAGGCAGTAGAGAAGCAATTTCTCTTGTGCACAGCGACGTGAGTGGTCTCATACATACCATAATGACTACGTAAAAGCATGGGCCTGCACGTTATTGATTTATTCTTTAGTACTACTTCCTGCTTCTTCAAGGCAGCAAGCTGTCTGTTGCTTTGTTGTCTAAGTTGGTTCACTTAAGAAAATTGCCACCCCTGCATGAGGGAGGGGAAGGGGTCATGAAAACGAACCCTCTGAAGTGTTAAAAGTTTTTCTATTAACTCTTGGGAGCACTGGAAATCAAACAACCTTTATTGGATGCTACTGTGTTCATTGAGGTCCTGGAAACAACACATTGTTTGGAATCGAGGTGGCAAGACCTACAGTACAATGCAATCTACTGAAATACCTTTCCGAGTTTAATAGAGACTCTAGATATGTAGTAATTCTTTATTGCCACCATTTAAACAAATGAACACAAAATATTCTTTACAATTTGATTATGGAGTTGAGGGCACTCTAAATAGTGTCGTTGTAGTTCCCTTATTTCTTACACCAACCCTATTTAAGAAAACGAACAAAATCTGGGTTGGATAAATGAAAAAGAAAAACAAGTCTTCATAGGCAGCACACATTCATCCACATGCATTGCTGGTGACCTTTCTGATGAGAAAACAAAACACATGGAGATCTGTCCTCTTAGTTAAGGTACAGGGCACGGCTGCCAGGGAGGATGGTTTCAGGAAGCACACCCTCACCTGGGCCCTGCCCTCCAGGCCCCACAAGCAGAGCAGACTCTAGGCAGGGGTGGGCAAACTTTTTGACTCGAGGGTTGACAATGGGTTCTTAAACTGGACCGGAGGGCCGGAACAAAAGCATGGATGGAGTGTCTGTGTGAACTAATATAAATTCAAAGTAAACATCATTACATAAAAGGGTACGGTCTTTTTTTTTTTTTTTTTTTTTTAGTTTTATTCATTTCAAACGGGCCGGCGGATCCGGCGGGCCGTAGTTTGCCCACGGCTGCTCTAGGGCGACTGTGTTGTAGCTGATGTATTCTCTCAAAACAACAATGCCTTTAATTTTTAGGACACAAATTATAATGAGAAACAGATCTATGCCAAAATAACTGTTGCTATTTGGATCCCATCAATTAGTATAAGTTGTGTTTTGGTTTCCACTTAGGGGATTTCAGTAAGAATTAAAGCTTAAGTGGAAATATCCCTTTTTTGAGAATAACTCGGGCACCTCTCAGAAAGTGGGGTTCTATGTGGGAAGAACTGCAGGGTGCGCCCTGTCCTGCTCCACTCTGCCTCAGAGGCTGGAGGCACCTGTTTTGGTGATCAGTGTGTGCTGATGTGTAACCCCTTGAATATGGGGCAAAGGCTGCACAGAGCTATTTCTGTAATGTTCATCTTTCTTCTAGGCTTCCTATAAATTGATTTGCCAAGAAGGGTTCCTCTTAGCCTCCAAGCATGCTTTAAAAATCAATGCAGATGGCTAGTTAAATTTATTGTGAGTCAGACTCAAGCTGTGGTGTGTTTGTATACACTTAAGAATCAAGGGACATTGTTAGCATAAAATATCTACTTCCTTGCTGGACTATAAGCTTCTTTCGGTCAGTTGTCTTCATTAGTTTTACAATTTAGCAACTAACCCAGGATCCGGCAGTGAATTGTAGTGGCCAAGGCTATCTATGGTCAGGAATCAAACTACCCAAGTTCAAATCCTGGCTCTGCTGTTTACTAGCCATATGGTCCCCCGGGTCATAAATTTTCAATGTTTCATTGTCTTCAATTTAATAATTACGGGGTAATATTATTTACATATACCCTGCATTATTATAAAGATTAAATAAAGTAATGCATGTAAAGTATTTATCCCATAGTGAACAGCTAGTATCAACATGTCAGCTATATAATGATTATATTTATACCCACCCCACTTTGGAGCAAACTGTTGCCCCGAGGTGGTTGGTATCCATGAAATGATAAATGGAAAAGAACTGAAATGCAAAGAAGGAATTCTCACTTTGCTTGAAAAGTAAAAAAAAACATACACCAAAACAGATAAGCCAGAAAAACTCCAGACATATTAAATAACACCCGACAGGATTTGAAGGCGGGAAGGGAAGTGAAATAGAGGCCTGCAGCTATTACTTTCTGGTCTGAAACTTTTTATTGGACTCCTGTGTCATAAAACAGGGAGGGAAGTTTTGTTACCACGGACAATAATTTGATGCCTTGACCGTATTACAGTGCAAGTGCGATTCCGTGTCGGTGTCTGGAGTCTAGGTGGGACAGTAGGAAAGAAGACGTGGGCAGTTTAGAGGTTTGGAGCCAGGAAACCAAGAGGCAGTTTCTTCCCTCCCCAGGCCACTCCACGTCCTGGCTCCCCAGGGCCTCTGACATTCCTTAGTGTTGTGAGAGAGGAGGAGAGAAATGCGTTTCAGTTGGTTCACATTACCTGGTTCTGGTTAAATGAAAAAGTATCAGCGTAAGTTACTTGTCACCACAATTGCAGCTGGCCAAGTCAGGGCTCTTGAAGCAGAGCTATATGATCTTATAACTCCTAAGGGGGGGTGGGGAGAGAGAGAGGGAGAGAGGGAGAGAGAGAGAGAGAGAGAGAGAGAGAGAGAGAGAGAGAGAGAGAGAGAGAGAGAGAGAGAGAGAGAGGTGTTGCAGAGCAAACCTCCCCATCTCTGACACTCTCTGACACTCTGCTCCCTGCTTGCCTCCTGCATGTGACAAGAAAGGAAAGAGGATGGTATGCCCAGCAGACCTGAGGGCTAATCCCATCACCACAACTACTCAAGACTGTCTGGTTAACACTCAGACCCTAGTCCATCAGGCTTTGTCTGTTCCTTTTTCTGGCTGCGTATCCAAGTCCCTCCCCCAGGCCCTCTGGAACTCAGAATCCTACACAGAGTCTCTCTTAGCCCCAAACTTTTCTTTCCCTTCCTCACTGCAACTCAGCTTGGATGTCCCAGAAGATGCTCTTTGCCTAAAGCCACCACGGATTGGGAAGAGACATTTCACTGGTGTCAGAAGGCCTTCCTCGCTGTCATTTTTGGATAATTCTCACTCTTTTGCCTGTGAAAACCCCATGTTTGAACCTCCTGGGTCTTCTAAGCATTTCACCTGCCAGCTCTCCACATGTCAGGCACGCCCTTCATTTCCAGTTCACTCATGGTCTCCAATACGAAGTCGCCATATTCTTGCTGATTTTATTACCCTGGACTCTTACTTCCTTGACCTCTTCTCCAGTAATTTTCATTTCTATTCTACCTCAGCCACCCATTTCATGCTCATAATTCGGGATCTTGCCATTACCAGTTACTAAAAACCCTCTGTAATCACAATTTCAGGCATCATACTTTTGAGTCACTTCTTGTTTATTTTGTGTGTTTTTGTTGTTGTTTTAGGTATTCTAATTCCAACACTGTTTAAAAGTCTGAATAGGAATGAGGAGCCATTACCTTGATTCATTTTTCTTTGTAATTTATTCTCCTCACGTCTCCGCATCCCTCTATCCATCCTCCCATCCTCTGCTTTGATTTCATGGAAAACCATTATTTCTCTCTTATATACACATATACATTTTATGGTTACATTCTTTCTCTTTTGAATTACTCTGATCCTGGATATTTTTCTATTATAGTCAATCTCTCTCTCTCTCTCTCTCTCTCTCTCTCTCTCTCTCTCTCTCTCTCTTAACCTGTATGCAGAAACCTGAACCTGCTGTAGAAAAACATACTACATGATGACTGATTTCACTTTAAATTTATGATCACTCACCTCAACTGAACCTTTAGTGCCATCACCCAACCATTAGATTTCCTGGTCTATTCATTTCCCACTCACTTAGGTGACTAGTTTGTTCATGTACCTCCTCTTTCTTTCTCAGTGTTTACTCCAGCTGATAACTTTGCTTGCTATTTCACTGGAGACATCGAAGCAAACAAAAGAGAACTTTAAAAATGCTCCCAGCCACAACATCTTCCAGGGGAGTTATTCGTATCAGCTTACCAACATGCTGTAACGTTTCTCATCTTAAGAGAAAAAGAAAAAACAGAAAGAAAGGCAAGCTCTCAACTCCATTTCCTGTTCAGTGACTGCCTAATCTCTCTGCCCCATTTCATAGCAAACTTCCTAAAAGATAAGTCTCTTCTCAGTGTTTCCACTTGCTCTCTTCCTGCTCTTTCCATTGTGTTTCCATCCCACCACACCAGCAAAAATCTTTTTGTCACTGTTGTCAAAGATTTTATGTTGCCCAATTCATTTCCCTTTCTCATTTTACTTTTAATTCTCAGCAACATTTGATGCAATTAATCAGCTCTCCTTTCTTTTTTTTAAATATTTTTATTGATTTCAGAGGGGGGGGGGAGAGAGAGAGAGAGGGAGAGAGAGAAACATCAATGATGAGAGAGAATCATTGATCAGCTTCCTCCTGCATGATCAGGGATCAAGCCTGTAACCCAGGCATGTACCCTGGTTTCCTGGTTTGTAGGTCAACGCTCAACCACTGAGCAACACCAGCCAGGCAGCTCTTCTTTCTTAAAACTAGGCTGGTGAGACACAGTTTTCTCTACTCTAGCGTGCTCACTAGCTGCTTTTTTCTATCTCCCTGGCTTCCCCTTATTTCAATATTGGAGGACTCTAGGCTCAGTCCTCAGATCTCTGGATGCCTTTGTCTTCACTCATTGCCTGAGTGAGCTCATCCAAATTCACGTTTTTAAATATCATCTATATCTTGATTTCTAAATTTACATTACAGAGCTTAAACTCCAGTCTTTATAAGAACTGGGCACCAACATTCCCATTTTATATATTAAGCAGGAATTTCAAACTGAACATTTTTAAAGCATTTCTTTACTTGTCCCTCAAACTTACTTTACCTTCAGTCCTCACAATCTCAATCAAGGGCAACTCAATCCTTCTAGTTGATTTGGGAAAACCTTGATTTGTCTTTTTCCCCTTCACTTATCAGATAGGAAATATCAGCAGATATAAGTGGCTCTACTTAACCATTGCTCACCATTCCCATAACGATCACCCCAGCCCAAGCCAACATAATTCCTGTCTCCATTATTCCTGTCTACGTTATTACACGGCTTTTAAACTGATCACCCTGTTTATCTCCCTGCCTCACTATGGTCTGTGCTCCACCATCCGCCAGAGTAAACCTGTTAAAATACATATCAGTGCATGCCATTTGTCTGTACCAACCTTTCAAAGTTTCTCAACTCAGTAAAAGTATAAGCAGATTTTATAAATATCTACGAGGACCTGCTACTTTTCTGCCTTACCTTCTTCTCTTCTATTTCATGCATCCTAGCCCCAACAGACTATTTCCTATTCCTTGTGCTACGAGGATCCCAATCCCACCCGTTTGCCACTCCCAACTCCAGTTGTCTGTTTATTCCTCAGGTCTTTAATTAAATGTCACCCCACCAGAGAGAACTGCAACCAAACTACCAAACTAGTATATAATGTAATGTAATATAATGTAAAGTAATAATATATATATTAAGATATATATGTGTGTGTGTGTGTGTGTGTGTGTGTGTGTGTGTGTGTGTGTGTGTAAATGTAAAAACTTTCTCTCTATTCCTGGCTTTCCATATATCTTATACCTTATTCTGCTAGGTAGACATAGATTTTTTTAAAATTATCTGATTCTTGGCAATAGAATGTAAGATTCAGGAAGACACAGGCTGGTGTGTTTTGTATCTTGTTAGATTTCTAGTACCCGGAAGAGTACATGGCACATAGCAGGTGCACAATAAATATTAGTTGGATAAGTAACAAATAGTTGAGCTTAGATTTGGCTGTTTGTCTTTTTTTTTATCACAGCAACATTTAACCCCAGTGTGCTTTCCAGGGAGGCCAATTAAAGAAGCACTGTAATTGTGCATTGAGTCAACATCATGTTGTGTCTCCTGCCCTCTCCCCAATCTGCAGCGTGACAACATTTTTCTGCTGCAACACTCATTCCTACAGAAAAAGTTTGCAGACTGATGGCTCCCTCCCTTCGATGCAGACACATCATTAGGCAGCTTCCTGCAGTGTTGGTCTGAGCATTTGAGAGGAGTTGGGTAGAGGGAGAGAGCACTTAACTAAAAATTAAATCCTCGTTTGATTTTATTTTAAATTTAAAAGTGTCGTTTAATTGAATTCTTTCAGAGAATTAGCCTACCTTGGGAAAAATAGTGCAGTAATAACAGCAGAATCAGTGCGACTCTCCCTCTAGACAAGAAAAAAATAAAAATGTGCAAAAGGAGCCAACTCCCCCTGATTGCCCAGGTCTATTTCCAAGCCATGAGTTCTCATCGCCCTCCTTGGGGCGCTTGACTTTTTAAACATTTTCTGTGTGAAAGCAGCCTACCCTTGAGATTGCTCTAATAGTGATTTCAATCTCTGATAAGACAAGTTTATAATTTTAATGAGGAAAAAATGGGGGGAAAGGCCACTCTTTAGCTGTAGAATTGTACTTTGGCTCTGTATTTGCTGTCTGGACTCTAGTGTGGAAGCACCCAAACAAGTGCCTTGGCACAGAGACTGAACTCTTGAGGGACAAACACAATCTGCCAAACACCCTCAGCCACAATGTGTTTTGTGGACCGGGCCCCCTTAAATACATCTGACTCCACGGCCAGGTTACTAGACACTGACGTTTCAGGTCCTCTCTCTCTCCAGCATCTCTGGTTTAGTCAGTGATTGAATTTTACATCGAGTTGAATGGTGATAGACATGATTAGCAAAAGTGGCTTTCTTGGTTCTATGATGACAGAGCAAAGATCCTGAGCTTTTCTGGGTGGTCACAACCTCCATTCTTGTCCACGAAATGAAGGTTTAGTTTGTTTTCTGCTGTTTGGTGGTTCTACCATGGGGAGGTTGAGTCTTTTATTTTTTTCTCAAATCTTTATTGGGAACGTATACCATTGACCTCTTCTAGCCCACCTTCCACCCCAGGCCTTCACTACCCTATCGCCTGTGTCCATGAGTTATTCATATATGTATACAAGTTCTTTGGTTGCTCTCTTCCCATCCACCCACCCTCCCCCACCTTCCCTTTGAGGTTCCACGGTTCCCTTTACATGTAGTGGCACCAGACATTCTCCATGGGCCTGGCAGTGGCAGGGAGAGGCTGCTGGTCACTGGAAGAAGGGGTGGAAGGCTGCTATTGACAGTGGCTGATGCATTCTGTGTATTTAGAGTGTATGTGTGGGATGACATTGGTGGGTCTTGATGAGCAGTGGGAGGGCTGATGGAAAGTCAGAGATTTTTAAAGGAATTCTGCAAAAAGGCCCTTTGGAACCACCTCTGCTACAAACAAAAGATGTTATTTATGTGTGCATGGCTTTATATCAAATTTCATTCTGAATGAGTAATAAAGATAAGGGGATTTTAAAAATTCTTTTGAAAATTGAAGATTGCAAAATCCCTCCACCACCATGTCCCCTGCCTTGTTAGATAGCTTGGGGATTTCCAAATTCGGGATGAAATGTCACTGTTCTAAAATAAATAGATTTGGGAAATGCAGCTTTTACACAGTGTTTTCCCAAATATGTTTTATTGCCACATATTGAAAGAGATATTTTGTGATTTAAAGAATTCATAGTCAAATAAGCCCTACAGACACTTTCTATTAATGTATTTGTATTAAATCTGAGATGCTGTCGATTGCAATATGGACCATTCTTTATTGTTCTGCCAGAAAAAATTGCTGCCAATTAAACTATGATTCAATTATAGGAGCATCTCCACATCAAAGTTTTGTAGGAAAAAGGCATGTTTTGGATTTATTAAATACATTGTATACAACCTTTTTGAAGAGCCATAGAGTATATTAGTATGTCATTGTTCCTGGAAACCCTGCAGTAAACATCTCTATTGAAATTCCTTTAAACCAAAATTTCCTAAACCACCTTATTAGCCATCTGAGTTTCTAACACACCACCCAGCATCATAATATTAGTTAAACTTTCTTTGGGGAAAACTGATAGAATATCATCCATTGTAAGCATGGCGAACGTAGGTGGTATAGTGAAAGATTTGAAGAATAGTGAGAAAAGGAAGAGATGTAGTGGAGCACAATCTTGAAAAAAATTAGATTCAACAATTTAGGCAGGGCACCTAGGAAGAATATAGAAAAATGCCAGAGAAAATATTCTGAACAAGCTATTGAATTTGGGTAAAAAGCTGTGAATTTACTAGGAGGGGTTCAGCTGGAGAAGGGGTAGAAATGTTGTCTGAAATTGTGATTGGTGAAAATTTGTGGGTAGAGACACAAGTACCAAAGCTATTATTGCCATTGATATAATCTTGGCTATGCCCATAGCATTTTTATTGGGATGCTGTTTAAATCTGATATCAGTTGGTGACCAAAACTGTATTTGGGAAAGTTATATCGGGAGGGTGGGGGAGGGCGGAGAGGTATATTCGATCTTCAGACAAAAGATGTTCTCTTCAACTTTGCAGTCGCTTCTTCCTCAACTGCAGAGTGGGATGAACAAAACTGGGTAACTGAGGATTTAGGGTACAGCTGTTAAGTGGTTTAAGAATTTAATACTATGATATTCTTTGGTTCTGGCGTGGTAATGGAACGATCTCCATGCAGTTATCTCCTCAATTACAATTTGTTTTGTGGAAAACCTTTTTGAGAAAGAGGAATAAACAGAAAAAGAGATGTATTCTCTATGCATACAATTATGTTTTGAAAAACTATCTACAGAAATGTAAAGTAATCACTTAATGCAACCCGCTGACAAATGCATGGGAAGAATAACTATGGAACTGACTTTTAGCATAATACATGAGTTGCAACTATGATAAGTAGAGTTAAGTTTGGGAAATAAATAGAGGAAAGATGAGGTGGGCTGTTAACATAATCAGATGGAAACGTGTATTACCATATCTGAAATGATCTTATTTTTGGCGTACTTGTTTATTCTGGTTCATCCCTTTGGAAAGTACCACTCATGAGCGTAGATTTTGTCTTTTTCTTTGTTGTATCCCAGCTCGTATGTGAGTGCCTGGATTATGGCCACTCAAATACTTACAAAAGATTTGTAAAGTGAGTGAATGAATGAATGAATGAAATGTAATTTAATTAATCACCTTCACTACTCATAATTTGCTAATGTATCCTCCTTAAAGCTTTTCAGTCTTTGCCTGGTAGGTATATGCTTCTGAATAACTTATTAAAATTAGAGGTAACAAAGTATTTCAAACATCAGAGGGCACCACAGTCGGGGGAAGGTTACATACATATGTTCCTTGCTTTAACGTGATCAGCCATTACTACATGTCTCTGAGGGCAAGGGGAAGAGGAGAGAATCTGCCATGACCTTTGCTCAGGTAGAGAGAGGTCACTCCAGGCATCACTTTACGGCAGTCGCCAGTTGCAACATTGCACAATGGCCCGCTGTGTGCAAAGGAACCAGAATGGAGCCTTCTTTTTTCCCCATTATAATTTTTCTTCCAAAGCGAAGGGTCATAATCAACCTGCTGCTGACTCCCTCTCCCTGCTTCTGTTGTTTTTGTTTTTGAAACATCCACTATTTCCACAGATTCTTTTAACAGCAAGTAAAATTTCCGGGTTTGTGTGTGAAAACTACACCACAAAGATGAGCTTCACCTTTGAAAGTCAGTGCTCAGGTGGGCATGAAACGATGCCTCAGCATCCCAAGGAGATGAGCAACCTTTTTTCTCTCTCCCGAGACTTTGAATTGTAAACTCCCAATGTATATTGATGTGAGAATATGAACAAGGCGATGTATTAAGCTCTCTGCCTCTCTGCATTCTAATGCTGCCTCAGAAGAGGTGAACCTTTAAAAGTATTTTCTTTGAGAGTTTTCCTTCCTTTTCACAAAACCTGAAAGTTAATTTGAAATTTAGTATTTTTCAGTGGCAGCCCTCAAAATAATCTGGGTGTTCTGTTTGGTCACATTGTTGTATTTTTATTTAAATCTTAGCCCAACAGAACCTTTTCCATGGCTTTTAATATAAATACTATGTAAAAATATATAGACATCGTCTATCTCTGTGTGTAGTCATTCACTCAGTCTTGTAAGCCCCCTTCTGTGACACAGAAACTTTTTTATTCTGAGTATTAAAAGATGCATAGGATTACCCTCAAGGAACTCATTTATCTAGGATATGATACCAGTATCTATATAAATACAGTACAGTGTGTAAGTAAGAGGAGTGTGCCTTCTAAAATTACTAGGAGTGAACAGAGGAGAAAGATGAAGAATTAGATAGATAGATAGATAGATAGATAGATAGATAGATAGATAGATAGGGAGAATAAGGACTAGTGGATGACGAGCTATACAGATACCCAATTAATATTATCATATTTACCAAAACCAGGCTTACCATATAGAACAAAAACAAATCCTACTGATCCTATTGAAATGTCGTCAGTCAGACCATGTAACTTCTGTGTGCCAACCCTTTAATGATTCCCTAAGGTCCTCACTTTGGCCTCTAAAGCTCTTCGTGATCCCCACGTCCCTCACATCTTTAACAGCATCTTTGCTACTTTTCTGGTTCCTCTACCCTGCTCCCGCCACAGTGACCTCCTAGCTGACTTTCAAACATGGCCTTATTTCAGTTCTTTTGCACTGCTCACTCCTCTCCAAAATGTTCTTCTTCCATTAGATAGCCACACCTTCTTCAATATTTTATCCAAATGTTATTTTTATGCACATCCATATAGTTATTATTGGTATGCAAGTTAATGCCTAATTCCAGAAGTCTGACATGGGATAGTTCCAATAATGGCTAGGAAGAAGTTATGGTAGAACATGACCAGCAATGGAGAAGGTGGGTCTTTTGCACTGCTCACTCCTCTCCAAAATGTTCTTCTTCCCTTAGCCACACCTTCTTCAATATTTTATTCAAATGTTACCTTTTTATCAAGGCTACCCAGAGCACTGTTTTAATTTATAAACTGCCCTTCCTGTCCCTTCCCTCAATCCTACCTTTCAGTGTCCCAATATTATTCTGGTCAGTCATATGTTTGGTTAGGAATCAGTTTGTAAAGAAGAATGAATAATATTTTTAAATCCTCATTATTATTTTCTAATTCAAATGTGAAAAGTATCAAGGAGCCAGTTATCAGAAGACCCATCTTCTCCATTGCTGGTCATGTTCTACCATAACTTCTTCCTAGCCATTATTGGAACTATCCCATGTCAGACTTCTGGAATTAGGCATTAACTTGCATACTGATAATAACTACCTGGATGCCGGGAGCCGGTCCATCCTTGCTGTTTCAAGGGACCTGGCATATATGGCATACTGTTCTTAATATGTTTGCTCACCTCCTTGGCACTATGTGTTTTAACCAAGGTCTCCTCTCTGAGAAAGGTTGTTTCCCCAGGTAGGGATTTTCCCCTGAAGTTAGGGAGGGAATAAAACCCCTCAACTAAGTGCCAGGCGGGTAATTAATCACTTTAACTATGAACAATCATGCTTAAGCTACATAATCTTTACTCCCTGGAATGGAGATAAGAAACACCCTAACCTTTGTAATAGAGATTGATAGGATTGAATCAACTGGTATAAATACAGATGTAACAAGATAGCAAGAGACAGAACTTAGAAGACAGAACCTACACAGAACCTAGAGACAGAAGAACTTCGCTGGAGAGAACATGGCAAAAGATCCTGGACAGAAACTGGCCACAGAACCTAGAGACAGAACCTAGCGAGAGAACCTGGCTGAAGAACCTAGAGACAGAACCTGGCTACAGAACCTGGATAGAACATGGCAAGAGAACCTGACTAGAACCTGGTGACTGAACCTGGCTGGAGAACCTGGACAGAACCTGGCTGGAGAACCTAGCAAGAGAACATGGACACAGAACTTCTCTGGAGATCCAGACCAGAACTTGGCTGGAGATCCTGGCTGGAGATCCTGGCTAGGCTGCTGATCAACTGAACACTGTATCCATGTCCTTCCTTCTTCGCCGACTCCGTCCACACCTTTGGGGACCCCTGGACCCGCTGGGGTTGGACCCCAGCACCTGGATGTGCATAAAAAAATGTGTGTGTGTGTGTGTGTTTACATTATGTATGTATTTATATAGAGGCATGCAGAGTTTTTGAACACACTGAATCAGTAGACATGGAAATACTTAGGATCAAATCCCCATTTTTAAATGGGGTAATACTTGGTCTACCTAATTTGTAGCATTCTCATTAGGTAAAAATAAATTGCTTTATGTCAAAATCTCCTGAAACTGGAAAGTGCTATGACATTTCCCATTATTATCATAACAGCTATGAATATCTACATGCACATTCACATTCAACAACACCTTATATTTTTACAAAGCATTATTTCAAATGTATGTTCATGTGCCATTATTTTTATTTTCTGAAAAAATATTGACATTATTTTAAAGATAAAAGTTAGTTTCAGAGAACAGCAGAGACTTGTCCATGATCAAATTGTTATTAAGTAATAAAGTGTTCTCTATCTATGTTGCTATTTTTATGCACAAAACATTTTACCTTCCCAAGACACTAATTCCCTGCCTGATTATAAGTTAGGTATTTAGTAAAGAAATAAACTCTCTACTGATCCACCATTTTTATTCTACATAAACAGTGAGACAAGTAATGGGATAAGTATGGAGGGAAGCCAGAATGGGAAAACCATCATATTGAGGTCAAAGTAAAGAATCATTAATAGGTGCTAAATCCAGAGAAGAAATTTTGATGAGTAGCAAGATATTTGCAACCTCTTCAGAGATTGTTTATTAGTTATAAGCTCAAACGAAAATAGTTAACTATAGAATGGAAAAAATGGCCAACACTTTGGGTAGTCAACATTACCAATGAGGAGGAAATGGACATCTTATACCTATGGATGTAATACCCTGGGAGGACATAATATCACTTATGCATGTTCTAGCCAGGAATAATGGATAACCTGAATTTAATCATAAAGAAAATCAAATAAATCCCATACCAAGAGTGCTTTTAAATCAAAGCAGCTACTCTTCAAAATTGTCAGTGTAACAAAAGACAAAAAAATGACCAAATATTTCAGGTTAAAGGAGACTAAAATGTTATGACGATTAAATGCACTGGTTTTGGCTCATATACAGTAGAAGGAATATGCTATTAATTCTATGAGGTTAAATGGCAGAATTGGAATACTGGTTCCAGATTAAAGTATTGTATCAATGTTATTCTCCATACTGTATAGGATAGTATTATTATTCTTAAGAAGGTCACATGGAGGTTTTTAGGGGCAGTGGGTCATGATTTAGAAATTTACTCTTAGGTGGTTTAGTAAAAATGTTTTGAGATAAAGATATTGATGAATAGAGAGATCTAGACAGAGAGAACAGCAAATTTAAAGCAAATAGGTAATTCCATTTATAATTTTTGAGGAAACTCCAAACTGTTTAACCACCATTTGACCTAGTGAGATCACTTCTAGGAATATATCCCCAGAATTCAGAAACACCCATCAGAAAGGATATATGCACCCCTCTGATCATAGCAGCACAATTTAAAATAGCTAAGATTTTGGAATAGGCTAAGTGCCCATCAGCAAATTAATGGGTTAAAAAAACTGGTACATCTATACAAGGGAATACTACGCAGCTATAAAAAAAGAACTCTTACCATTTGCAACAGCATGGATGGACCTAGAGAACATTGTGCCAGTCAAAGAAAGATAGGTATCACATGATCTCACTCATATGTGGAATGTAATGAACAACATAAACATAAACAAATGAACAAAAATAGACCCAGAGACACAGAAACAACGAACAGACTGTCAAACCTCAGAGGGAAGGCAGGGGAGGGTGGAGGCTGGTAAGAGATCAAGCAAGGAACCCATATGCATGTATACATAACCCATGGACACAGATAATAGGGTGGTGAAGGCTTGGGTGTGGGTGGAGGGGAAAGGGCAATAGGGGGAAAAGGGGACGTATGTAATACTTTCAACAATAAAGATTTACAACAAAATAATAAACATAATTTGATGAACAAGAGTAGATCCAGAGACAAATGGCAGGGGAGGGGTGGCGTTAGAGAGAAATCAAAGGACTTGTGTACAATCACATTATCATAACCAATGGACACAGACACAGGGGCAGTGGGGGCTTGCCTGGGGTGGGAATGGCTGTGGGGGTGTCAATTAGGGAAAAAGACATATGTACAACTTTAGACAAAAAAAAAAAAAATCCACACTAATAAAAGAGAAAGATGCAAATTGCCCATACCTTCATGACGCCCACCAGCCAATCAGGAGTGAGTATGCAAATTAACCCAACAAAGATGGTGCAGCCAATCAGGAGTGAGTATGCAAATTAACCCAACAAAGATGGTGGGTAATTTGCATACACAGGCATCAAGCAATGGGGGGCTGGGATGCGCCACACAAGCGATCTGCACTGCCCCAGTAGCTGGGGGCCTGTGGGAAGGCAGAAAGGTGGCTCTAGGCCTAACAAAGGCAGAAAGGCGGCTCCCGCCTCAGTGAAGGCAGTGCTGGCAGCCAGGGTGAGGAAGGACCATTCTTGCACGAATCTTTGTGCATCGGGCATCTAGTAATAAATAAAAAATAATAAAGTCTGCATATCAACAACAAAGCAAAGCAAACTAAAGTAAAGGGGGCCAAATACGATAGGTAAATCTGAGGAAAGGAGTATTCTTGCATATTCTTTGTTCTATCCTTGCAACTTTTCTGTATTTGAAGTTATTTTCAAATAAAATATTAAAAATTAATTAGGCACTAGGTTGCAATTTAGTGTAGCAGCTGTGGAGACTTCTTGATTTACCTCAAAGAGTTTATTTTCTTTACTAAATACCTGACTTACAATCAGGCACAGGCTTAGTCTCTTGGGAAGGTAAGACATTTTGTACATAAAAATAGCAATATGGAGGCGTTTGATATGTTAATATTTCCCTGCGTTCTCATTTTTTTATTTATTATTAATGAAATGCAGTTGTCTTTGAAGCCTGCTGAGTGTTTAATAATGAAATTGTGCAAAGTACATTTTCAAATGTCTGTGCTCCATATGTGTTAGGAATACAGATTCAATATGCTCTTCAAATCACTTTATACGGGAGTTAACCAATGGATGCTCTTTAAATGCATGTCTACATACACAGTTGCCAGATTGACCTGACATGTTATGAATTTGTGTGTTGTATGCAAAGTACGCATGCCCTAAGCTTTTGTTTATGTGGTCTTAGACAACTACTGAATTGCTCAAAGTGTATAGTATGGTTTAGCAACATGCTTCCCATGGCCCAGAATGGAATGTATTCACTTTCAAAGACTGATTAATTTCTTCCTTAATATTCTGGGATTCTTTTTGTAAGTTAGTTCTCAATTTGTTGTGGTGCTACCACCAAAATGGACCTTGTTCTTAAGGGGTTACTGTGTTGAATACTTTGCTCTAACTTTTACCATTCATGCTCAGCATGCATAGTGCTGTGCTTGACCGTAGCTAGTTTGGAATGAGGCAGTTAGACTTGCTTTAGTCCTCAAGCGAAGCAAAAGATCACCAAAGACAGTGAGGCCACTAAACTCTTTTCCTTCACTGTTTCACTTGTACCCTTTCTCCTCTCATTTTTTCACATCCTCTAACTCTTCTCCCACCCCCTCCACCTCCAGTAACTTACAGCTCTTCTTGTACAAGCTTTTCTCCATTTTGGCCTCAAGAGAGCTTCAAGCAGGCAATCCCAAAATCACAGGATATTGTTCTGGGATTAGTGACAGAATAAATAGAAGAAAAGCTTCCATCATAACCAAGTGCTCCAACTGTGGTGAGGAAGGAAGGATGTGGGAGAAACTGCTCTTCTCATGGCCTTCGGGGAATTATACACATAGCTACTCGCAGTGTTGTTAATGAGAGTGCAAAGCCTTTAGACCCCAAGGGACCTAAGTTCAAATTCCTTCTTCACCACTTATTAGCTGGGTGAGCATCATAAGCCAACCTCTCTGAACCAGACTCCTTATCCACCAAATGAAGGAAATTATAATACCAATTCAGAGGATTCTTGTGGGGATAAAATGAGATTATACAGATAAAACAATCCTAACAATGGCTAGCTACTGTCTAACATGCTATTTATATTGTTAGTTTAGTATGTCACTTTTTTAGTTTTACTTTCTGGAGAGTCCACTACCCAATTCCAAGGTAGTCTTTTAGAGCTTGTTTTGGGTTAATGAGCAGGATGAATACAATTTATATGAATAAGTTCATGGCTGAGTGAGCCAAATCTCTCTCCCTTCTTCTCTTTAGTACTGGAAAAGTCGCCCAGTAAGATTTCAGTAGCCACTATCCTATCAAATATATTTCCTACAATCATCTGCCTACTATTAGAATAAATACATAAACAAACTAGTCTTTTAACTGAAAATAACAAGGCCTCGGGCTGGCAAAAGCCAGAATTATTTTGTGATTTGAAAATTCTTCTGAATTAGTGATGAAAAGATATGTCTCATGTCTTCCCTGTTGGCAGAATTCTAGCCAGAGCACATGGCCACTGCCCATCATGAAAGCATGCGAGGAGGATTTCTGGAAATGCTGTCAAGATGGGTATGCAATAAAATAGTGTTTTTACTTCTTCAAGGACCCCTCTCTTCCAAGCATGTCATGTGCCGCAGGTGTCAAGTGTCCCGACAAATGTTTACCTCGCGTGAATCCCAACCAGTCTATGTTTTATGGTGTGTCGACACTCTGGAGGACACTTAGAAAGGAGAGAATGTGATTAGGTCTCTTGGAACTCAGCTTTGAAGAGGCGAGTTCGCATGTTTTTCTTACACTTTTCTGCCGTACATCTGGGAAATGTTTGTAGAGAGTGTGAATCACTTTGTAGGTTTCCTCAGAAGGGTGTTTCCGTTTCCTGCGCTCCTAGCCTGCCAGTGCTAGGCTGGGTTTCTGGATGAGCGCCAGCTTTGGAAAATCACAATATCAAGCATCCTCTCTCTTTCTAGTTCTGCCTCATCCCCTTTTTCTTGTTCTGGAAAATTTTAACTTCCTTTCATAAATTACAGGGCTTAATTATTTAGAACAAATCAACAGACAAATCCCAAAGCTCAAACAGCTATATGTATATATCTTTTCATCTCACCGGTGTCTCAGGTCAATAATAGCTTGGTAGTAAAGCACTTACATTTGCAGGTGGCTTAAAAAAAACTCAATTTTTTCCATTTATGGGCTTATGTGCAATTTAACTGAGCATCCTGATTGAGCAAGAAATGCTATAAGATGTCAATGGGGGGAAAAAGGGACATATGTGATACTTTCAATAATAAAGATTTTTTTTTAAAAGAAAGAAATGCTCTTGACTACATGGAAAAGATGATCAGGAACCTTAAGAAATTGAAGTTTATTTGTCTTTTATAAGCGAAGGATAAGAGAAGCCCCATAGGAATGAGGTGCTATTCAAAAATTTCAGATACCCATAGCATGTTGGCTTTAGCCTCATGATCTCAAAATAGCTGCAGAACCTCCAGGATAAGGTCCTAATTACATCAGTACTCTGCATCCTGTCCATGTTCAAGGCCTCACTAAGGCCAAGGGGAAATGAACCAAAGCCAAAGATGAGTGCCAGCTGAGTCTCTTACTTTGATTAGACAAGCAAGATTTTTCTCAAATACTCACTCAGCTGACTCCCAATTATGCCTTATTGGTCAGATTTCCCAAAGCCACTCCTAGCTAGAAGGCTGCTAGGCAGGGAGAAGGGTAGAATGAAGGATGGTGACAGAATCAGTTGCCTCCCACATGTACCCTGACCAGGGATGGAACCCTCAATCTGGGTATGTGTCCTGATCAAGAATCAAACTAGGAAGCAACTAAGATGGCGGCATAGGTAAACACCGGGAAATTGTCGCCTCACACAACAATCGAAAATTACCGCAAAGGACTGAGCAAACATCATCCAGAACAACAGGAAGGCTGGCTGAGTGTAAATTCTACAACTAGAAGGAAAGAAAAGCACGCTGAGAGCCAGAGGAGCTGCGGAGGTGAAGTGCAGAGGTACGGAGGCTCGCGCGCGCGAGGAAAGGGGGTAGCACCTGAGGACGCGGCTGTCTTTTTGAATCACAGGCTCCTGACTGCTCTGAACTCCGGTTCCGGGAAGTCTCTGGGGACCCAGGTCTCATACGGGGAGTGGCTGGTCTGTCCGGCAGTGGGCGAACTTGAGGGCGGCTTTCCCTCAGAGGTGCTTGCAGCCGTTACCGGGACACTGAGACACGCGACTCCGGGCGGAGAATCGGCCATAGCTGCTTCTCCGCCCTTTGACTCCCTGAGACCCCGCCCCACCCAGGCTGCGGCAGAGGCTTTTGCATGTGAATGTACCTAACTGCAGCCGAACCAGGCAGACCCTGAACTTCCAAGAGAAGGCCCAAGGCCCCGCAGCGGCTTGCATTGCTTCACAGCTGAGCCTCTTCGTGGCTCCTGCTGTGTGGCCTCAGGCAGAGGCTGAATTAGCACCTCCTTAGATCCAGGAGCCACTGTACCCAGTGGTCAGAGGGGGTCCATCCAGACTGCAACTCCTCAGATCCATAAGGGACACACTCAGGGAGCAGACTCAGTGAGCACCAAAGCCCCACTGAAGCAAGTCTTGCCCCAGAAGGGTGTCTTCAGCACAGAAGTTCTCCCACTTTAGACACAGCTGATTCTCACAGCCAATTGGCCTGGAGGTCAATTCCTCCCAGTGATTCTACAACAACCAAGGCACCAAGAGTGCACCAAGAGTGTCCACCCCAGGTAACTGGGGAGGCTGAGCTACTGGGCCCTACAGGACACCTGGCGCACAGGGCCACTCTATCAACACAGGGAAGCTGCCAAAATGCGGAGACAAAGAAACAGGTCACAAATGGCAGAAATGGAGGAAAGCAAACGATTGGATATAGAGTTCAAGGCCACGTTTATAAGGTTTTTCAAGAATTTTATGGAAACCGCCGATAAATTTAATGAATCCCTCAATAAGTATAGTGAGACCATGGAGGACATGAAAAAGGACCAACTAGAAATTAAGCATACACTGACTGAAATAAAGAATAATTTACAGAGATCCAGCAGCAGACAAGAGGATCTCAAGAATCAAGTCAAAGATTTGAAATACAAAGAAACAAAAAATACCTCACCGAAAAAGAAAAAAGAAAAGAGATTCCAAAAATATGAAGATAGTGTAAGGAACCTCTGGGACAACTTCAAGCGTACCAACATCAGAATTATAGGGGTACCAGAAGGAGAGAGAGGGCAAGATATTGAAAACCTTTTTGAAGAAATAATGACAGAAAACTTCCCCTACCTGGTGAAAGAAATGGACTTACAAGTCCAGGAAGCGCAGAGGACCCCAAACAAAAGGAATCCAAGGAGGACCACACCAAGACACATCATAATTAAAATGCCAAGAGCAAAAGATAAAGAGAGAATCTTAAAAGCAGCAAGAGAAAGACAGTCAGTTACCTACAAGGGAGTACCCATACGACTGTCAGCTGATTTCTCAACAGAAACCATGCAGGCCAGAAGAGACTGGCAAGAAATATTCAAAGTGATGAATAGCAAGAACCTGCAACCAAGATTACTTTATCCAGCAAAGCTATCATTCAGAATAGAAGGTCAGATAAAGAGCTTCACGGATAAGAAAAAGCTAAAGGAGTTCATCACCACCAAACCAGCATTATATGAAATGCTGAAAGGTATTCTTTAAGAAGAGGAAGAAGAAAAAGGAACTCTTACCATTTGCCACAGCATGGATGGAACTGGAGAGCGGATAAATACCACATGATCTCACTCATTTGTGGAATATAATGAACAACATAAGCTGATGAACAAGGACTGATCCAGAGACGGAGAGGCATTGATTGGACTGTCGGGACTTGGAGGGAAGGTAGGGGAGGGTGGGGGTAAGGGGGAAAGATCAACCAAAGGACTTATATGCAAGCATATAGGCCTAATCAATGGACATGGACAACGGGGGGGTGAAGGCATGAGCGGGGGTGGGGGGGGTGGGGGGTAGAGAGTAACGTGGGGACAAGGACACATATGTAATATCTTAATCAATAAAAAATATATTAAAAAAAAAAAGAATCAAACTGGTGTTTTTTTAGTGCACAGGATGATGCTCAACCCACTGAGCAACACTGGCCAGGGCAGGCTTTCATAATTTGAAGGAGATAACAGCTGAGAAAATTCCATTGGATTGGGTGATTAGAGATCTCACAGGACCTATTAGGCTGTAGTTCTAAGATGCTTATAGTACAACTCAGGGAGGAGTTTGAGGTAAGAGAGAAAATTGAGGAAATAAAAGAATCATATGTGGATGGCTCAGTAATTAAAGAAAGAATGTGGGAACAGATCCTTGAGATGAAAGCAAGATATAATGAAGGATATTAAACACTGGAGAGATCTGAATGTGTTGGCAGGAGTCAATGGAGGGAAAGAGCGAGATGAAAAATATAAGAGAGAAAGAGGGCAGGCATAAGGGGAAGGAATAATTAGTTGTGGGGGATGGAAGAAGGAGTGCCTACAGCCCTACACTGACCAAGGTTACCTGGGACCAGGGAAAACTTGAGGAAGACTTAGAAGAGAGTCTTTCTAAGTGGAAGGCTTGATGTCATCATGGCTGAGAAGAGATTTTTGTAAAACCTGGGTGAACACACTAGAATACAAACAAGAAAGAATCATGGAAGAAATAGAAAATAATACCAAAAAGGATAACTTTCATTGTTCAGCCTTCTAATACTTATCTCCCTGGGTTTGTGCCATCTCTTTGTTTTTCCAGTTTTATTGAGATGTAATTAACACAGCATTGTATAAATTTAAGGTGTACAATATGATGATTTGATATATGTATATGTTGTGAAATGATTACCACACTAAGGTTAGTTAACATATCCATCACCTCACATAACTACAGTTATTTTATGTGTACATTGTGAGAGCATTTCAGTTCTACTCTCTTACCAAGTTGCAACTGTGCAGTATAGAATTATTAACTATAGGCCATAATAAATATTAGATCCCAGGACTCACTCATTTTATAACTGGAAGTTTGTATCATTTGACCAGCATCTCCCCATTTCTCTCAGCCCAGCCAAAGGGAACCACCGTTCTACTCTGTTTCAGTGAGTTTGGAGTTAAGCTTCCATGTATAAGTGAGATTATACAGTATTTATCTTTCACTATTCTATTTATTTTACTTAGTATAACTCCCTGAAGATCCATCCATGTTCCACAAATGGTAGCATTTTCTTCTTTATAGTTGAATTATTCTATCATCTATATATCATATTTATATACATTAAATCAACTATATGTTCATATATATTACATTTTATTTATTCGTCCATTCTTTGATGGACACTTAGGTGTCCATTGAATAATACTGCAGTGAACGTAGGAGTGCAGATATCTCTTTTATATAGTGATTTCATTTCTTTCACAGATGAACCCAGAAGTGGAATTGCTGAATCATATGGTAGTTCTATTTTTATTTTTTGAGTGGCTTTACCAATGTACATTTCCACCAGTAATGCACAAGGGTTCTCTTTTCTCCACATGCTTGCCAACACATCTCTTGTCTTTCGATAGTAACCATTCTAACATTGTGATTTTGGGTTGTATTTGCCTGATGGTTAGTGATGTTTAACACCGTGTTGTGTACCTGAGGGCCTTTGTAGGTCTCCCTTGGAAATATGTATATTCAGGTCTTTAGCCCATTTTTTAATTGAAATACTTGGGAGAATTCCCCACTATTGAGTTTTTTTATATATTTTGGATATTAACCCTTACCTGGTATGTGGTTTGCAAATATTTTCTTCCACTCCTTAGGTTGCCTCTATATTTTGTTGATAATGGGGGCAGGAAGTATATGGGAATTCTCTGAACTTTTCACTGTTTTGCTATGAACTTAAAATGCTCTAAAAATACTAGTAAAATCTATTATAACTAGTCTAATATAGCCTAGCCGGTTTGTCTTAGTGGATAGAGCATCAGCCAGGAGACTGAAGTGTCTTGGGTTTGATTCCAGCAAAGGGCACATCCCTAGGTTGCAGGCTCAATCCCTAGCCCTGGTTGAGGCATGTGCAGGAGGCAACCAATCAGTGTGTCTCTTTCACAATGATGTTGCTCTCTCTCTCCCTCTCCCTTCCACTCTCTCTAAAAATCAATGGAAAAATATCCTCAGGTGAGGATTAACAAAAAATAGATGGTAGGCTGTATTAGATATAAATAGAGTTTCCAATATGTCTATCACTCATTGTCAAAAACAAACCATATTAATGACAAATTATTTCAAATGTTATGTTTTATCACTTAACATTGGTATTTAGTAAAATTCCATCAAATCACTGATAAGATGAAGTGATAAATTGTTCTATGTACCTCTATGAAAGAAACATGAACTCTAACTCAGGTTTTCTGCATTTACAGTCTTTGCATTTTTAGCCTACCATTTGTCAGATGGGTAGAGGGCTTCTGAACAATCTACCTTTTCATCATAAGAAGATATTTGATGCCCTCATTGGTGCAGGACTACAGAAAGGAATATTGCTTCTGTTTACTATTGCTTGCTTAAGCCCAGGGCATGTTTTAAGAAGAAAAGATGAAGCCAGCTAGGTTGGCTTTTCACTTAGTGATAATCACTTTAGTGTTATAAAGGAACATAGATGTATAGAGAGGCATCGGTGGGAATTTCTGAATGAAGACTAGGGATAGAAATCTGCCTTCCTTTCAAATCTTGCTTATGAGTAAAACTGAACTGAGTTTGATTTTTTTTTTTAAACTTTGTTAAACAGAGTAGCTCCCTTTACAGAAAACCTTAAGTGCTGAAGTTTTATCCTTCACAGCATTTAGACCGCTGCTAACATTTTTTTCTATGTCATGGTCACGGTATGAAGGTTAATTTTTTTAAAACTGGAAAAGGGGAAATTGCTTCAAATTAAAGAAAGACAGCTTTGAACAAGTCGCCTTCGAGTAAAGCATTTTAAAAGTCAAGAACGTTAGTGAAGCTGACTATACTGTAATTTAGGTAACAGCACGCACGCTGAGCCGGTGTGTGGTAGCTGTTCAGCCCTGTGGATGATTGCCCCTCTCGGTGTTTTTATTTTATGCTACAGTATTGCCTCTTTACACTGACGATGACAAAAGCCCTTAGTTAGACACTGAAAACTAGGCTTTTGAGTATGTGCTTGAAAAAGTAGTGAATCCTATGGTCCTCACAAGAAACAGGGGATATAGGAAAAATTATCCTACTGAAGGAAGAGCTTACCTGGAATGTCCTTCACCAAGAATTCAAGGTAGCACTTAAAACTCCAGCAGAATCATACATATAATAAGCCAAATACACGAACAGCTCGATTGCTCACTCTAAAAATCAGTGAAAATATTTCAAGGGATTGTGTTTTATATTCCCTGCTGAGAGTTGGTGTTCAATAACTGCTCCTTGAATGAACAGATTAAACAGTGATGTAGGTTTTTACAATACCACAAACCAAAGACGTGAGTAACATTGCATAGCAGTGGTGAGATGTGCTTTGACTAACTGTGTTGATTTCTAATAGTCATGGCAGCGAGAGCCTGGAAGTGTTTTCCCATTTGATTGCAGGGTATTTTTAAACAGAAGGATAACTGGTCAAAGATCAGGAGAGTTTGGAAATGCCTCTTGTATACCCTGCACTGACTCCCAAATATAGCATTTTTATGGACTTAGATCTGGGATTAGGTTTTATATTTTTCAGCGGGAAAGGCAGTACTCTGCGAAAGTTTGCAGTTTGTGGCACAGAACTTTACACCAGAGAATATTCAAGCTGTGTCGATGAAGAATCCAGACGGAGGGCTGTGATGACGGACTAGAGTTTATTGGCACAAAGTAGCTCAGGAATTGCAAAGACGGGGAGACATGAGATACTGTGACCTCATACAATAGCCATCTGCTGTTTATACTTTATTTACAGAGCATTTCATTTGTACAAGGCCTTGGAGCAATGAAGAAACATATAAAGGATCCTTAATGTTTTAAGATAATAGAATAAAAGGAAGAGGTTGTTGAGCTGTCGGTCACAAATGAATCAGAGATGACCTGTTCTCAAGCCAAGTAAAAGATTATAAATTTAGTTATTAAAATAAACAAACAATCATATCTCCTACTTTCCTATAGTTCTTTAAGAATTGTGGCTGTACTGTCTATGAATATATTTCCTTATCTGGGCAAGAATGCGCCCAGCCATGCCTAAGCTGAGGTCGAAAGGAAATGAAGGCATATGGCATAGATGGATGGATTCCTTTTCCCAAGAGCTACCAGTCTCATCTATTTAAGATGCTTGTGGACACCAGGGCATGTGGAGAATCTGCTGTGACTTTAAGTTGAGATGTGTCTGAAGGAAGCAATACTGTGCAGCATCCAAACCAGACCTGGCTCCAGGTTGCCAAATTGGAAGCACTGAAGTAGCCAATGTTACTCTCTTCTCATCACCCTGGTTACCTGAGCTGAAAGCAAGCTAATGTAAGGTTTGTTATTCTGTACTCCTATCGTTAGGCCCCATCCTTTGTAGGGCTCAAACTTGAAGGAACAATGGGATTTCTAGAGGAACGGAACAGGACTATTGAGAACTCTGTTTCCAGGGCAGTATGATGGCCACTGGAAATTTTCTGAGGGGGCAATGTGAAGTGAAGGGAATATGGAGTTGTAATTGAAGTTGGGGAAATGCAATCATGTTTAGTCATAGCCTTTTCTGTCATTGTTCAAATGTGTTTAGAGACATGCGGTTGAAACTTCTATTAATAAAGAAACAAGTTTGCTATTGGGGATATAATAAATAAATACATTTTTAATTTATACAAATCTGACCCAAAGACAGTACTATACAGTTCCTAAACTGATCAGTGATTTCTCCCTCCTCTTCTCTGAAACTTCTTGGTAATAGAAATTTGATTGAGTTTTGAGGTCCTTTTTTATTGACTTCAATCTGTTTGTGATATCAACATTCTTCCCAACTGTACTATGCAGTATCACCATAGATTGGATCAGAGTGAAGAACATGCAAATGTAGAGGAGAGACCAAATTCTGGGAGTTAAGAGAGCTGACTTCCAGTAGTGCTTCTCAGACTACCCAAGTGTGTGTGTATGTGTGTGTGTGTGTGTGTGTGTGTGTGTCGGGGGGTGGGAGTGGGGGGGGGGGAGCAATTGAGTTCTTACTTATTTATTACAGACCGATACTTATGCAAAGTACAAAACCAGACACTTGGATGTTGTGACAATGTCAAATTGGCATAAAAATTTAAAGTTCTTTCTCTCAATTCGTGTAATGGATCTTGTTGCCGACTGGTCACAAGTTGCAGGTTGATGCCAGCCCACACTTTGAGTAATGCTGACTTAGAGCACCCTCTTGTTTGTTATGGGGACAGTGATTTTACCTCTCAGAAATTCTTTTCCCCTCCCCATTTTTAAAAGGAACTGGGAACACATTAGATGATTACTGAAATCCTATGATGCTATCATGTTTAGAATATTTTCTTTTTACTAGTTAGGAGACATTTAGGTCATATCTACAGCCAATGATCTAAATGGTCTCTGTTAGTCCGTACATACGTAAATGAGTGAAGAGCATGTTTTAGCTGAGCGTTTACAGGCGATATTTTTACAGATTGCAGATTTGTCATTTTCGGGGTAGTAATTATTTTTTTACCAGCTCCTTTAAGAAGTACATCACTTTCTAGGTATCTCTGGACTTTCTGGTATTACCCTTCCCCCTCATTTGCCTGTCTGTCCCCTTGAGTGTGCCAGGTGGTATAATGATGATAATGGCAGGTCAACCTTCAGTGACAAAACTTCAATTTGGTTTCCTAACAGATGTGACAGTATTGAGTTACAAATAGGATAGCTCTGAATATGGCAAAGTACCTGCAACCCAGACACCTTAGCCTTCTCTTCTCTCCCAATACCTGTAGTGAAAAAAATATATATACCCAAAAGACAGCAATAAAAAATGTAACTTTAAAAATTGTTAAATATTTTAGTCTTAGGTCTTCAATTGTGGGCTTTTAATGAATGATCATAAAAGTAGGCATGGAAGAAAACATTTATCTAGAGTTAAAAGTTATAATAGCCATGGATAAATGATTTCACGTAGTCATTTTGTGCCTTGAGTTTATGTTTTTAGAATATGTTTTAAATTCTAGGACCAAAATGAAAGTTTTCATGCATTAAATAAAATTATTTTATTTTGAGAATATAGAAAAAAATTTAGATCTTAATTGGAAAATCAGGTGTTCTTCACGAATAAGTTATTTGGAAACCTCTGTGCTATTTCTGAGAATTCCAGGTTGTCAAAACTTTCTCTGACAAAACAAATACTACACACTTCCAGACATTGCCTTTGTGTTTTGTTTTGTTTTTAAATCTTTATTGTTGAAAGTATTACATAAGTCCTCCTTTTTTCCCCATTAACTTCTTACAGCCTGCTCAGACATTGCCATTGGATGCTAACTTTCAGACCATGGGTATGGTCCTAGGCCTATGTTTTAAAAAAATCAAAGAAAATGTATTTGCCAGTCATGCTTTTAAGAATTATTCACTCTTAAGTGGTTATGAAAAAATAAAATATTTTTCCAAACAATACTTCTGAATCCATACATAGTCTAATCCACTTTTTAAATTGGTTTTGTGGTGAATCAGGATACACTCTTTTCATAGTGAGCATCATTCATCTTTGATATGTGGTTGGTGTCATTTGCCACACATGTATCTTGGGTAAGGTGGGACAGGGCACATGCGTAATAATTGGATGAATGAGTCACACCCAGACTTGCTTAAATACATCTTGCTTAAGTCAGTCTGCAAATTGTATGGCTATTGTTCAACTGTCTGCTTCGTTTGTCACCCGTAGCAGTGGAAAAAATTCAGCCATTTCAGCTCTATTTGCAATCACTCAAGATGGACCTTGTGACCTAGTGATTGATTGGACAATATAATTTGCTGTTCTGGCTCTCCCACTTGACACTATTGGAAAAGGTGAAGATATTGCACAACTTTTGAACTTACTTATCCTCTTGAAAGAGGTGTATTAGAGTCGATAGATTGAAAGAGTACTTGAGAATTGAATATCCCCACCAAATTTTAAGTAAACACAGACACGAATTTTTCCATGCTGCCATGGTGCATATCCTAGTTGTTGAGCTGAAAAAACAAAAGTAGTTTCTAAGACTGCCTTCCAGAGAGAGGAAATAAACATCCCAACTACGTTGAATTAATCTTCAAGTTACATTGTCAATCACTGTGATGTCTACCTAGAGGCAAATTAAACTAGTTAAATAGATAGTTTTGGTGCATTTCTGAAGGGGAGTTCTTCAACATTGTGATCTGCTCTTGATGTGTTAAACAGTTGTGGTTCACAGTTATTCAAAATCCATTCTGTTGAGCCTGACCTTAAGATAATGTAAAAAAGCAATTAGTTTTAAACAGTAGGAGTGCCATCAGTGTGAAAGAAACAGATTACATGGTGGGGTGATAATTTTAGTGATTGTTAAGGAAATTATTAAAAATGAAATCTGTACTAAAAGCTGTGATTGTAATCGTTACAACTGACACAGAGCCATGCATTCTCTTTAAACAGCTATGCTCCCTAAATGGCAGCCCAAGCTCCTTTCTGTGTCCTAATGAGAGGTGGTCTGGCTCATTAAATCACATCAAAACTCATCCTGCATAATAAAGCTAAACATTCCTTATACTTGATTTGCTAAATTCTACCCTGTTGCCCTGTCATTCATTATTTCAGCAAATATTTATAGTGAGTGCATAATGAGTCAAAACTGGGCTTATCATTAGAAACTATTGTTTATAACCCATAACCAGACCCTTAACGCTATTTACTTATACACACACACACACACACACACACACACACACACACACACACAGGTTTATGTTTATTGTTGAAAGTTTTACAGATGTTCCCTTCCCCCCCCCCCATTGGCTTCTTCTAGCCTGTACCTGTCTCCCTTCTCCCCTCCCCCCCCCACCAGGCCTTCACCACACAAAGAATTTATATGCATAACCCATGGACACACACATACTTCTATATTTTAATACTTTTGTTTTATTAAACTAAAATTTTACTTTTTTGTTGACTGTTTACTTTTCGTTAGAAATAGCAAAATGTCATTCTGTTCCTTTGAAACTCTACTTCATTTCATTGCAGTAGTGGAGCTGTAGCTAAAATTTGCAGAATTTTAAATTTTAAAATCAAATGTGTGGTCTGTATTACAATCACTTACCTCTATCCGGTTTCTGTTGCCGCAAACAAAATGACCTTAAGGTTGTAAATTTGATCATCATTTAAAAAATCATATTTATGAAACTTAGACACATGCTGATCTTTCAGACAGTGTCTTAAAGTTGAAGCTCCTATATGTAGAAGCTGTCTGATACATTTTGTAGAACCAATGTTGATTCAACTCTAGTTCAGTAATAAATTTATAAACAAGTACAATGCAAATGTTAACAATGACAATTACTGTACACTTGCTGGGTACCAGACAATGACAATTACTGCACACTTACTTCGTACCAGAAACTGTTTTTAGTGGTTTACATCTGCTTAATTCAGTCAGACATCACGATAGCTATGGAGGTTGGTACTATTGTTCAACTTTCAGACATGGAAACTGAGGCTCAGAGAAGTTAAATAACTTCTCAAAGTTCCTCATACGATTTTGAAAGAAACATATATACACACCTCAGCAGTTTCTAGGGTCCCCATTTTTTACCATTATGCTCTGAGGCTGAACTTTAGGGGCAGGTTTCCTCATCAATATACTCATCATAATTTGATTACAACATATATAGTCAAAGAATCTTAATGTAGACAGGTACAATATACTAATAATTTTCTTTTAATACACAAATCTTAATATAGGCAGATGCAATATACTTATGAATGCGATTCAGTTATATAGAGTCAAAGAGTCTTCTTTGTCTAGGAAGATGCTTTCAGGGTCCAACCATTTAGCCAGGCACTTACAACCTCCTCTCTTCACTCTGAGATATAACTGAGTTAGACTTGAGCATCCCACTTGCTTCCATGACTGACATGACTCCTTTCCTTCCTAACTTATAGCACAGTCATCCTTACAGGCAGTAAAAATCAGTGTCCTCAAAACTAATCTGGACAAATCCACATCATTAAATTCGGTTGTTGGAATTTTTTTGCAGCCGTATCCTAATTTGGGTAATACTATGCTAATTCACATTATTAATGGAAATGAAATAGGTGAATAAACATTAATATATTTTAGAGACATTGAAGAACTTACAGGAAGGTAGTCTTAAGAATTGACTTTTTAAAAACTCAGTAAATAAAATGTTTCTAGTTAGTTTGTGTTGGAAGGACAGATTTCTTTTGAGTTCAGTTGGACTTAGTGGCATCTTTACATCCTAAACAGTTTCTGACATAATGCTGTAACTCTTTTAATATACCTACCACATTCATTAACTCATTTAGTCAGAATTTGGTTCAAATAACAATGTAGTCTGGGGTTTATTTCCCATATGGGTCCAAACATTGTGTTTATGGAAAGAATACAGAGTCTGGAGCCAGGCTGCCGAGACAATGAGACCGGCTCTGCCACATACCAGCTGGGCACTTCATCTCTCTCTGCTTCAATTTCCTCATCTGTGAAATGCTTGGAACAGTGTGTGACACATCAAAAGCACAATAAAAGAGATGGTTTAGGAAGAAAACATCTCAGGCTTCAGAAGCAGTCATCACCTTATTTTTGGTACTTAATTGGTGCAGAGTCAATATTTGATCATGGCATTTAAATTACCCTGTAACTTTAGAAGACTATATGTATAAATAGGTTGACTCTCTAATATCATAATACATTATAGTTCTCTTTCTCTTTCTTTTTTTCCCTAAATAGTGGAATCTTATATCAGTAGGTCCTACCTCTTTTGAAAGCATCCATGTCATCATATGGTGTGATCATTATGCCAAACAATTGGTGTTGCTGTCGTTTTCTTCAATATACAGAGTGAAAGAATCTACATCCAAATGCTCAGTTATGATGAGGCCGAGCTAGAAGCCTTTTTCACCCACACACAAAAAAATGTTTTGTTATCTGGTAGATTTATAGTAGGCCGTAACGGCCAACGAAAGTCTCTTTTCTTTAAGGCTGCAATGCTCCATAATTAGTTTGCTGTTGCAGTCAAGTCACTAACAACTTTTTTTCCTAATCCCAGAACAGAATGAAATAGACAATCAGAGCTGGATGGGACCTTGGGGTCATCTAGTTTAACTTGCTCATATTATAGATGAGAAAACAGCCTCTGGCAGGTTAAATGTCACACAGCAAGTTAGGCATCTGTCCTTCAGAATCTCAGAAAAAAAGAAAAGTTGCATTTTTAAAGTGCCTATTTCAGTTCTACATAAGAAGTAGTGATAGATAACATGGCTAAACCAATCGCGATTTGCTGTTTATTTATTAAATTGTTGACTTATAAAATACTGTTGTGATTCTCTGCATTGACTGAGTAGCTCTTCTGCCCACATGGTGCCACTGAGTCACACAGCTTCGTTGATCTGAGACTTGGCGGAAGCACCTCAGTCAGGGCACCTGGGTCCTCCTCTACATGGTCTCTGTCTTCATGTATTATCTCATCCTATTGGGTCTCTCATGTAGCCCCTCTTTCTTGCAGGATATTGTGTGACTGAAATGGCAAATGTTTAGGCCCTAACTCTTAGCACAGTCTTCCTTCCATCAAGTACAGATTATTGTCCCTAAAGCTTATCTGGATAAATCAACTTCAAGAAAGTATGCTGTTGGGATTATTTCCTTACAGCATGGTGGCTGGATTCTAAGATGGAGCTTCGCAAAAGAATTAGCCCCAAAGTACCAAGTACTCATCAGACCTCTGCTTGCGTCATACTTGTGGATATCTGTTGGTCAAAGCAAGTCCATGGGCAAGGTCAGAGCGAATGTAGGAGGGCACTATAATACAGCAGGAGTTTTGGAAGATGTGGTTCATTTGGAGCTACCAATGGACCTCCCTACCGCAGTGGCAGAGAATTTATGTGGTCAGGGTCAACAGAGCATGATATATTTGACACAGAATGTGACACTATTTCATTAAACATTTTTTTGCATTGCTTCAGAATTGGAAGTCCAATTGCACAATCGTGCATGGATTGCAGGGGACAGATGAACCTTTCCAGGATATGATGAGCAGAGGAAATGTTTACCTTGGCTTTGGTGGTCACTTTTTCTTTATTTCAGATGGTGAGATTCTGACAGAGCCAGGCAGCTCTTAACATTTTAACATATAAATCTTGAACCAAAAGAACAGAAAAGAGCCAATATTTCCAATGTATATGTAATAAAACGTGAAGGCATATGAATGCTATTTTGGGTGTAATTCACCAATGGAAAGAGCAAGACTTCAGTATTAGATATTTTTATTGGATGAAATTATTGTGGCTTGAACTTACCCTGAACTGCTACTGACTGTAACTCAGAAGAGAAAAAAAGAAGTGCCAGCCTCCTCACAAATGCCACTTATCAGCATACACAGAGAAATACAAGCATGAATCAGTCATAAAGCTCTGTCCTCTGTGAGGCTTCTCTGGGCCTCTGTGAAGTCCTTGATACATACCTGTGTCACTGACAGCGAGTATGCAAATTGCCTAAAAGCTCCATTAGGCTGGTCTAGGCAAGGGAAGCCCATCTGTCAGTTCTGTGACACTTTCCTTTTTGGATCCTCACCTGGGAATATGTCCTTGAGACACCCAGATGGACAAATCCACGCCAGTGTCTGGTACAACCAACCCTGGAGGACGTTGTCACTTCGTTATTAGTGTGTGTGTGTGTGTGTGTGTGTGTGTGTGTGTGTGTGTGTGTGTTTAATTTTGATCTCCTCTTCTCTCATTTCCCAAACAATTAAATTATAAGGCACAAATATTAATGGATGGAAAAGCTTTTTATTCTCAATAAAATAGACACATTATTATTTAAGCCTAGAAGATGGAACATGGCGAACCCTCCGTGGGGGAAATTCTGGTATTTTTGTATACTGTGTGTGTGGTCTGATCCTCACAGGAAACACACTATTTCAGATTAGCTGGAACTTGTCAGCTGTTGCTGATAGCTGTCCAAAGGTTTTGAGAAAGAGTGTTATGGTGTTATTTTAGCAGGCTTGCCTATTAAGGGCATTTATTGGAAATTGTTTCATGATTCCTAGCTTCTTTCTTCTTCTTTTCTTTTTTTAAGACAACACAACAATGGCATGTAAGCATTTGGTCAAGGAAGTCCAACCTTCATTTCTTTGAGGGTTTTCTGATTAGATTCAAATCTCTTGTCCATCTCAGGTCAAAATCCCCAGGGGAGAGTTAGGAGTGACAACAACAGAATGACAAGTGCAGCCATCCCTTTGATCATTGATATCTGCTCATCACAAACAGGCTCCTTTCCCGCAGCTGGTCTAGCAGAAAGATCTACTCAAGTTTCTTTCTGAACGTAGGAAAGGTGGCATAGACATAATGATGGCCTCACCACCCAGGGAGGAAAGAGTTTGCAGAAATGTATAGCGGGTCAAAATCTAGAACCAGGGAGAGTATTCCTTCTTTTGAAAAATTCTCAAGCCAATGGCAAACAATGTATGCCGGTCTCTGAAAAGGTTTATGACAAGATAGGCTTGATGCTTTTGATCATTCTGGCAGCTTAATGGTCCATAATTTTGTCAGATTAGATCCTGTTTTCCATTTTTTCAGGAAATGGTCCAAAAGATGTACTGTTGTTATTGACAGGACTTCCAAACTAGTTATTATTGGCTAATAATGTTTCGTTAAAAGTCTGAGCCGAGCATCTTGCCAGACAGGGAGTAAAACTTTTATGCCCAGCGGTGTTTGGATGAGCAAGATAATTATACCCTTGTCCACAGCAGATGCTCTGTTCTTCGCTTTGGCAGTTTCCCTCTTCAGTGTGCAAATTATTTTCTCTTCTGAAGTTGGTGGCTATTCGCAACAAATACATTTCTTTTCCAGCAAAGAATGGATCTCTTACGTCACCACTTGTAAATAGAAACGGAATTGATTGGAGTTTTTATTGTTTTACACACAAAGCTGATGTGAAGCAAACAGAAATGCATGCAAGTCCCATGTCCGTCAGAGGATGTGATCCTAGCCCTGACTGGGTAGCTCAAGGGTTAGAGATAATATGCTAAGGTTTTGGGTTCGATGTCTGCCCAGGGCTCATACAAGAAGGAACCAATGAACACATAGCTGAGTGGAACAACAAATCGTTGTCTGTCTCTCTCCTCTCTCTCTCTCTCTCTCTCTTTCTCTTTCTCTCTCTCAAAATCAATAAAAAAGGATGTGATACTAACATATAAGTAGGTTACCATACTTCATTTACCAAAGTAGTTGAAAAGCTACATTGTAATACTTACTTGAATACCCTTATTAAAATCAAGATAAAAAACATTGTCTCAAGGCTGATAAGCAAATAAAATTCTAAGTCAAACATATAAGTTTACTTAATAACAGGAAAGACCTTTATTTGCAAGTATTTGTAAAAATCTTACGAGCTCTCTCGGCAGTCTATATTTCTGTATGAGGCAAATTTCACTTTACCCATATATTTTGAGACCCAAAATATAGAGTTCACTTCCCTCACAGTTCAACAGACATGTATGACTGTCCTATGTTTGAAAAAAATGAGAGTACTCTTGGTCACTGATCAGCCAATATATTCCCATAAGCCAGTAGTAGTATGCTTACTTCTTCAGGGGTAGCCCAGCTGCTACAGTTGTGTCTGTTAGCAGCAGGCTAGTGGGCGTTTGGCAGAGAGTGGCAGGAGAAGAAAGGACGAGATGGATTTTCCATAGCTCCCTTTTTCTGCTTTTAACACAAGTCCTCTTAAGTAGAAAGGCAAGCATAACCTCTCCTCCAGTTGCCATGTTTTCACAACCACAAAACGCAAGATCCATTTATTTAATAAAACTAAGGATATAATTGGGGGTTAGGTTTCTGGATTATCCCTGGTTCGCCCAAGAATAATCATTGCTGACAAGATTTTTATGGTGAAATTCAACATCCAGCAAATGATGAAGTACCAACTGAGAGAGTTTCCTAAGTCTACATGCAAGTGCTGAAGACTAGAGGTGTGTCTCATCACACACCCTGTCCTCAACTCTTCAGCATGGCTGGGGTGGAAATAGCAACTGAAGGACAAAATATTGCACACAATATTTCTCACCAGCAGAAGCATGAGGAAAAGGTTCCCTGGAGCCTTGAGCAGGGGGAAGATAAATCTGTCTGTGCTAAAGGTTTCACAGATGAGGTGAAATTTGAGTCAGGATAAATAGGTTCTGCTTCTGGGGAACCATGAGGTGGGCATCCCATAGGGTGCAACAGCATGGATCAGGAGGCAGTAGATTCCTCTTTTGCCAAATGCCTTTATCAGAACGTTCTCAAATACCACTATTCGGTTAGATGGCACAATTAAGGATAGGTGGCCCTGTTTGCACACTGACATTTCTCTCCTCTTATTGAAAACGAGTTGCAGCTGAAAAATCTGGAGAAATCCACTATAATCTTGATAAGAGTTGTAGACTATTATGTGTAGTAATATTCTAATAAAGATTTAAGAACTCGCATATGTACAAAGATATTTCTAGTTGTATGTAATGGTCACGTGGTTGTCACTAGAGATGGCATAAAAAACGGTAGTAGGAACGACAGTATAATAGGATTCTGGGTACAAGCAACGTTAAATGAGATTAGTGAGAACTTTTATTCAGATGGTTCTTAGTAGGGCTTTCAGGTTATTTTTACCTTGGGTGCTATGTGTTGGATTTTCATCTTTGTTTCCAGATGAAGAGAATAGAGTATTCAGGGGCCAGTCACAGAACTCAATCAGTGGCCAAAACATTGCATCCTAAGCTGTAAATAACTGAGGAGATTCTTGTGGAAAGTCAGAAACCTTCTTCCCAGTAGAATAATCAGTGCCTCACTGGGGACATGGTCCTTCTCTCTTTCCTCCTTTCCCTGAACCTCTCTCCTCATAGACTGCCATTCTATCCTGTCTTCTCTCATCGCACACACCTAGGCACATCTATACTTCCACTCCCTTCCCCTTTTGGGACTGTGCTTAAGGACCACCCACTTTTTATTGACGTACATCACTGAATCTGCTTCTCAGTGTGCTTTTCATTCTCTAGGTATTACCATCAAGGTCTTTTTGAGGAAAAAAAAATGAGTTAGAACCGAAACCAAAGGAACGTCATTATTCTTCAAATAATTTAATTACTCAGAAATGCTTTTTGGCGAAACATAGCTTCTAGCATCTTCCGTCTTCCTGCTATTTATCCATACTCTGGATTACCTCATTCATTAGTTCTGACAAGGGACTGTATTTGTATCATTGCCTGACGGACGTGTTACAAGTTTCAGTACTAAAATATTCGACTCTGAGCTCAGTGCTGCATACTTGGGAGATGATGTTAAATCAGCCTCGGAGACACACCGCTGTCATCAAGCCAAATAACTCAGTGGAAAAATGATAAGGGTATAAGGAGATCAATAAGGCAAGAGAACCGTGCTTTCAAAAGCAAGGCAAAATATGAGAAAGACTACCAGCCAAGCATTGGGGTGTAAATAAAGCAAGAATATGCCATGTTTGGGACACCCTTATGCTACAGTGAACCATTATCCTGTGAGGTGTAAATTTCCCTTACATTTGCCTAACTCCTTTAATATAGGTCATTCTAAAATACAGCCATCAGACTAACTGGCACATTGATTAGTCTGGCGTTGCTCTCCCTTCTCTCCTAACGGAAGAAAATGAGGAGATGGCTGATGAATGCTGAGGACAATTCCGAGGCCATTTAGATGTGAGTGGTCACAGTGGAGCGTTCTCTCTACTTAATGATGATTTGTATAACTCATATCTTTGTAAATATGAATTATGCAGATAAATTTCTGCTCTGTGAGATGAAATTACTCAACAGGGCCCTCATAAATGCCCAGTTGCATTGGATTTTTTGAGTGTAAAACAAAGCAAACTGTATAAACTGGAAACTTGGAAATGGAATACCTTGCAGATGCAAGGCAATAACATTTTTTGAATATTTGGAAATAATAATTTATTTTCTATGGGCTAATGGTCAAGGAGACTTTGTGAAAATGGTTCAGAGCCCCTGAATTAAAGGAATGCAATCTTTAGACTATGAAAAGCATTTTAGGATTTTCTTTTTTCTAATATGGGATGAAGTATGAAAATTAATTTTTTGTTTTAAGATAAAGCTTAAGGCTATGTGCTGGACAGATTGGAGTATTTGGAGCTTGGGAACAGGAAACACTAGTTAGAGATGGTTACATTAACCCGTATATGAAGCACTTCCAGACAAGAATAGAAGCAGCAGAATGAATGGAAAAGACAGATGTGAGAGACACTGAAAAGGAAGCATAAGTAGGACTTGGTGCCCGAATGAAACATAGCCATGAAAAGAAAAAACAGATGCATCCCGATGTTAAATAACCAATACACAGTCGATCTGTGAAAAATGACTGCTAAGTTCAAGTTCAGCATTCAAGGCATAATGTACTGTAAAATGTTCATGCCATGATCTGAGGTTATACTTGGAGGTGCCCTTCAGCACAGTGAGCCATCAAGAAAAGTGTCCAGAAAAGGTGATCGAGAAACATGGGATAAAAGCACATTATGGGCCAAAAGAACAGCAAATGGAAAGACTTTGGAGCAAATGATCACATACAGTACTTACATCTAAAAATGGTGGGATACCTGTTGGTATGGGGAAGAGGTGGGGGGTGGCTTGGAAGGTGGGTTGAGGAGTTAGTGGCAGTAGGTTTGCCTGGAAGCTGATAAAATTTAAGCTTTAGGGCTCTTCCTTTTCTCCACCTTTTCAATATTTTATATCTAACCTTATCTTCATTTTGAATTCTCCTTAAGAATGGCCAGTGACCGTCCAAATTGTATAAACTTTAGCTACACAAAAGCCACTTTTTTCCTTGCCTAGTCATGTCTTTACATGGTCATGTGGGTTTGGAAATTTTTTAAAAGAAAGGTATTTTCATCACAACTGGTTAAAACCCTTGACCTTTTCTGTTTCAGCTTCCCCATTTACACTTTCCTTTTTCTCAGATGGTGGTGGGTGTTTTGGAATTTAGCTAAGGGGAAGGAAGGGGAGAGATGCATTTGGTCTGGATGTAAAGAGATGTAGGATCGTGTTAGCACTAGCTGTTCTGTGTAACAATTATTCCAGGAACACTCAAACTTCCCACTGTCCTGGACACTATGGCAGGAAGATGGGACCACAAGGTCCTATTATGACTGGTGTCTAGCCCAGGGGTGGGCAAACTTTTTGACTCGAGGGCCACAATGGGTTCTTAAACTGGACCGGAGGGCTGGAACAAAAGCATGGATGGAGTGTTTGTGTGAACTAATATAAATTCAAAGTAAGCATCATTACATAAAAGGGTACGGTCTTTTTTTTTTTAGTTTTATTCATTTCAAACGGGCGGAATCCAGCCCCCGGGCTGTAGTTTGCCCACGGCTGGTCTAGCCTCTGACACTCAACATAGAAAGTTTATGGGAAAGTATATATAATAAAAGGCTTTGCAAAATCGTAAGCCAAAAGGTAACTGTATGCAAAGTTCTTCCCTTTTTTTTGGTCCCCAAATTTACTATCCTAACAATTTATAAGCTATTACCGTGAATGAGTTGTGGGAGCTGAAGAAAAAAACTATTGGAAACTCTTAAAAAATGCATTTCTATCAGCCACTAGGAGACAAATAAAATCATCTTTTTACTAGTATTCTAAGTATGGAAAATATTATAAAATTCATGCTATCTGATGAGGTAATTAAGGAATATGCAGACCGCTCCCCCTACACACATGCACACACAAAGAGGGAAAATTATTTTGAAGTGTGAGGAATTTATAATTGTTATTTTCAACATGTTTGATATTTATTTTATATGTCAGCTTTTTAAAGTAAACGATTTATTGCAGCCTCCTTGTTCATTCTAAATAATATTCATTTTTTATAACTAATTTTATAAATTTTACTTAATTTTTCTTAAGGAGTCTCTAAAGTTGTAAAAGTTTTAAGTAGCTATCCTTATATTTGAGGAGGAGGGGGATGGACCTTAACTTTTATAATCAAGTTCATAATCTGAACTCCTGACCCATCCATGAAGAGCATTTAAGGGTTAAGTATCTGCTGTGTCCTGAAAGTTTGTGTCTCTCCAGAAGTTCACATGTTAAAATCCTATGTGATGGTATCAGGGGGTGGGGCCTCTGAGAGCTGCTGAGATCATGAGAGTGGAGCCCTCATGAATGAGATTAGTGGCCTTATAAAAAGAGACCTCCCTTACGTCTTACATTATGGGAAGGTACAATGAGAAACCTCAGAACTAAGACAGGACCCTCACCTGACCTTGCTGACACACTGGTTTTGAAATTCCAGCTTTCAAAACTGTGAGAAATAAAATTCTGTTATTTATGAACTACCCAGTCTATGGTATTTCATTGTGGCAGCCTGAATGGGCGAAGACAGCGTTTGTGTCTTTCAACTGTCATGGAATTCAGCCTTTTTGCATTCATTCATCTAGCTCTACTCTATAATATCCCAATTAGTGGAATATTATATTAGTATTCCCTAATGCCCTATGCTCAAATTCCGGTTAAAAAAGTTCCTGTGTCTGGCCCTAGTCAGTTTGGCTCAGTGGATAGAGCGTTGGCCTGTGGACTGAAAGGTCTCCCATTCGATCTCAGTCAAGGGCACATACCTGTTGCAGGCTTGATCCCCAGTGTGCGGCGTGCAGGAAGCAGCCGTTCAATGATTCTCTCTCATCATTGATGTTTCTATCTCTCTCCCTCTCTCTTCCTCTCTGAAATTAATAAAAATATATTTATCAAAAAAAGTTCCAGTTTCTGGATAGCATACTATTTAAGAAATATATTTAAGTAGAATTATGTAACTGATTCAAATCAGAGATATATGCTCAAATGAAAATTGTAGTAGACTATATATAAGGTCAGAAAGATCTTGATAGGGAACATTATTCCACTTAGAAAGTTTCAGGAATTTATAACTGGTTTCATACAGAAAAGTATTTGCAGGAGTACACAAAGAATTTTGAAGTATGGCTAATGGAGAGAAACTGTCCACCATTTCTCAATACTCCATTGCCAGCAAAACAAATGTGAAATAATTACTTTATTTTATAAGGGAACAAATAATATGCTTTCTATTTTACACAGGGAGACCACCCATTGAAAGTTAAGTTTATACAATGGACAAATTTGAAAGTCAGTTATCATTTTCCTAATTTCCCCCATTTTCTCTGTGTCTTCAATAAAGAAAAATATCTGTGAGATTAGGTAAGGATAAAAATATATATATATTTTATTGATTTCAGAGAGGAAGGGAGAGGGAAAGATAGAAACATCAGTGATGAGAGAGAATCACTGATTGGCTGTCTCCTGCACAGCCCCCTACTGGGGATGGAGCCTGCAATCCTGATATGTATTCTGACTGGTAATCAAACCGTGACCTCCTGGTTCATAGGTCGACCACTAAACAACACTGGCTGGGCAAGACCTGTAGGTATTGATTGGTCAGTAGAACTAGCATGTTAGCTACAACTATAACTTCCATGTTTATTCTGTTCACAAACATGTCTCTGTTTGACCTGCCAGGTATGACAAGTAGCTCAAAGAAAATGGAATACTTTGGGTCATGCCATTTTCAGTTTTTGAATAAGGAAAAAACATGTTCAAAACACGCATTTTTTTTGTCATTGTCTGTGTTCTTGCACAGATTGTAGATTGTGTCCATAACTGAAACCAGTAGCCAAGAATGGACATGTCTGTCTGTCTATCTTTACAAATTGCTAGCATATGACGTGAACTGGCCTCGCCAGAAGCCTTAGTACTGATGGAAATGAATGACTAGTGGAATCCAAATAAATGAAAGGAAACATGCCTTTACATACAGCACAGCCCGCCTCAGGGCGAGTGGATGGTCAACATTGTAGAATATTGTAATAATATTCCAAAGAGTGCTCCTTGGCCAGTGGTGGGAGAGCTAGGTTCTCATGCTCCTGCATTCCACTCTGTAGTGTGGTCCACACTTCAGGAATCTTTACTTTCCCCCCATGAAATCAGAGCATAACCCCGGTGGATGCCTTTTTCCACTGAATGAAAATTACCCCTGCGCAAAAAAAAAAAAAAAAAAAAAAAAAGTCTTAAATATGAATCTACTGATAGACCATAACTCATCTGAGTAAAAGTCATCACTGTGCTAGAAAGTTTTATGTTGTTATTCCCTTCTCTCATTTTATTTTTATCGTTATTATTACCTATTCCTGCAAACCACAAGAACAAGCAATAAAATTAGTTTCATTTATTGTTGTTGAGAACGCTGGTGATATAACTTGACCAGTCCACATCAGTCCTCGTTTCTATTCTTTCTGATACTTAATATGATCACAGTGAGCTATAAAATATGTTGTTCTTTGTTAAGAAGAACAGAGCTTACAATAAAATAAACAGGCATTCTATAAGAATTAGCATTGCACACAGGCACTGTTTTTTCTCATACTTTAATAAAAATAAATATAGACTGCATTTTGGTGCATATCAAGTTCATCTTTCATTTGCTTTCTATCCTGCTATTATATGTGCTGAGAATTTTATGCTAACTTCACCTGCTTGGACTGTTTCTCTAGTTGTGTTTCTTTAGAATTTAAAGGAGCAATAGTCATTGGTTACATTTCATCTTTTAAAATATTTCCATAATAATATTTAGCTTTTATATTATTGTTGAATTTACATGAATTCTAATCAGTCATGTATCATTTCACTGTGAGGAAATGTTTTGGGTGATATCCTCTTTGTGCAAAAATCACAGCATGCACTTACACAAACCTAGGTGGTATAGCTTAGTACATGCCTCGGCTATATGGTATGGCCTATTATTTATACACTGCAACCTGTACAGTATGTTACTGTACTAAATATTGTAGAAAATAGTAACACAATGCTAGATATCTATATAGCTAAACATATCTAAACCTAGAAAATGTACAGTTGAAATGCTGTAGGAAAGATAAAAATGGTACATCTACATGGGGTACTGACTGTGAACAGATCTTCCAGACTTGGTGAATTACTCTGGGTAAGTCAGTGCGTGACCGTGAGTAGATGTGAAGGCCTAGGGCATTACTATACTGTACTGTACACTTTATAAACTGTGAATACTTGGCTACGTACATTTATTTTTGAATGTTTTTCTTTCTTCAATAATAAATTAACCTTAGATTATTATAACATTTTTACTTTATGAACTTTTTAGAAAATTTGTCTGTACAGAAACATTTTCTTTATTTCCTTTCTAGAGGCCCAATGCATGAAATTTGTGCAAGAGTAGGCCTTCCTTTCCCTGAATGCCGGCATCGGCTTCCCTCTGGCACCCGGGACCCTGGCTTTCCTTGCAGCCCCAGCTTTGTCCAGAATGTCATCCGGTCTAATTAGCATATTCCACTTTTATTATTATAGATTCTATAAGCTTTTGTGTTTTGTTTTTACTTTTTAAACTTTTTGTTAGAAACTAAGACACCAACACACATTAGACACGTGGGCAGGATCATCAGGATCACTGCCTTCCACCTCCACATTGTGACCCTCTGCAAGGTCTTCAGGGGCAATACCACACTTGGAGCTGTCCTCTCCTACAGTGTCAATGCCTTCTTCTTGAGGAGGTGTCACTGTTTTCAGAAATATGCACATAGAGGTTTGCCTCATTTCTTTCATCCAACACAGATTTGCATGTAAGCAGATAATGCACACAGTGGTCATTATTTCTATTCTTTCTGATACTTATTTTTTAAGAAGTCCTCCTTAATACTGAAAACACTTTGGTATCAGGGTCCAGGTTCTCAAACTTTGTAAAGAAGCTTGTTGAGGTCTGCAAAAGCTTCTGCTAACCCCTTCCCTGTGCATCTTCTTAAGGATTCTTCTTTTCTCTTCTCCTGTAGTCGCCTTCTCTCTTGCGTCTTCTTCAGCTATGTGTTCCTGTTCCAGTTCCAACACCTCCCCACTAGTCAGTTCCTCAGGAACCACCTCTAAGGGCTCCTCAATGTCCTCCCATCTCAACCACAGCCTTGTTGATTTTTGCAACCTTGGCACGATATTACACAGGCTGCAGCATCACTAGGCAATAGGGATTTTTCAGCTCCATTATAGTTTTATGGGACCACTATTGTATATGTGGTCCATCGCTGACCAAAACGTAGTTATGCAGGAGTGACTGTATACGTTTGATTTTGGAAGTGTCGTAGCATGGGTTAAATTTGTGGTCGTTATCTGAAAATTAGAAGCCTTTGGACTTTCTTTGGTATAATATAACTTTTCTTTAATTAGGTCCATCCTTCACATCCAAATTCTGGGCAGAAATTCTTAAAATCGGCAGCTTCAGGAAATCTATCGATGGAAAAGAAATACTTTACTATAAGGAGCTATATTTCTAGGCTGCTTTGCTACACTATCCATGTTAGAAAATTTGAAAAATTTGCTTACTACCCATTATCAGCCAAAGTTTTGTGTTCTGTCTGATGTTGGTTACAAGCAGAAGGGTGAGATGTGTTTTATATTATACATGTAAGTTAATATGAAAAGCTAGCTTATTGAAATGTTTAACTCCACATGCTATTATTTCCCTCCGTTAAGGGATACTTATAAAAACTACCAATAGTATGATTTCAAGGATGCAGCTTTTATCGCTGTTCCAGTAGTTCCTGCTGTAATTTTTTGTTTTTGTGATGTCTGCTGTCATAGCTTAGCTTCTTAGGTTTGGTCTCTGTTTTGACTTTGCTTAAGATGTGATCAGATGATTGGTGTTACTGGTCTTCCCTCCAAGAGTTTAAAGTGGGCCCTGAGTGTTTGTACTGCAAGGAATGATGACATAGTTATTCTTTCTTTTCAAGGAGCTCTCTGTAGGCTAATGAACAGAGAGGGTCTCTGAGTCCCATCTTTCTTTAAGACATTCTTCTGTGCCCTGTGCTATTTCTCCATTAGATCATGGGGATTTGTTAAATCAGTCTGTCTGCCCACACACTCCTCTGGTCCTAGCAGCCTAGCCGTGGAGATGGAGCCACCAAGAAATATTTATTCTGTCTTCCCTGGGTGTGCCTAGCTGCTTCTTTACTAATGCATTTAAACCCTCTCCTTTCTGTATGTCCTCTAGGATGTTAGGCGTTTGAGTAGCAAGCATGTCACCTGTGGCCACATCCATTTTGTACTGCAGTGGGGGCCTAGAGCTAGCTCTTCCCTCTTGTGCGAGCTGATGGCTAACTTCTCAGAAATGTCCTGAGCCAGATGTTGAACTGTTAGTAGGTTAAAAGCAGCCACGTAGAAGTATTTACATGTCAAAATCAGCAAAGCTATACATCGAGGTTTTGTTTTATTTTGTTATTTCTGAGACCTGGAATACCAACACACTGCTTATTCTGAGTCAGTTTTCTATTTTGATTCCCATTCCAGCCAATTAACCTTCTACCGAATACAGCAGTCACTGAGGCTTCTTTGGGCTGGGGGTGGGGAAGAGGATAGTGACTATTGGAAAACTCTTGGGGATTATAGTTTAGATTTCTGTTTGTCAAGCTACACATGGTATTCTAAACTGAAGCAAACCCAAACCAAACCAAGCCATTCTCTGCAATATTGGAAATGTATAGTAAGTACTTTGGACTGTATAAATATATGATTATTTCATTTTTATATAATAAATTATTTGCTCGTTACCCTAGGACACATATCTTACAACTTGTTATAAATTAGGGCAATAATTAAGCTGAAGTAAACAGTTGAAGCTATTGTTTATCCACAAAATATCCTTTCAGGGCAGCAATTTTTATTTATTTTTTCTGTTTTTTAAAATATTTTTTTATTGATTTCAGAGAGAAAGGGAAAGGGAGAGAGAGATAGAAACATCAATGATGAGAGAGAATCATTGGTTGGCAGCCTCCTGCATGCCCCCTACTGGGGATCGAGCCCGCAACTCGGGGTATGTGCCCTTGATCAGAATCGAAACTGGGACCCTTTGGTCCACAGGCCAGTGCTCTATCCACTGAGCCAAACCAGCTAGGGCAATTTTTAAAAACCCAATCATTTTTAGTGTTAGAAGCTATGAAATTGGTCTAGTTTATTTTCTGTATATAAAAGTCCTTTTAGGTAAGGGTATGGACATTTAGTAGTTAGTGTGTTATTTAACTGATAAGCTTTTCCCACTTATCAGAAGAAAAAGATATAGTTGACAGTGATATATCTTACTTGACTAAGTACTTGTACAATTTATAGGTAATTTTCCTGAGTTTACATATTCTAAGAATAACTTCCCTTGCGAAAGTTTATGTGTGTGTGTTTTTTAATTCTTCTGAGGATTTTGTCATCAATATATCTGGAGATAATTAGTGGCAGTAGCTAAAATAGTACTAACTGAGCGTAATGGCTCATTGAAGAATGACATCATATCTAACAAAGGGGAATATGCTAATTGACCCCCACACCATCGCAAAGATGGCAGCACCCACAGCCAATAAGGAGGGAATATGCTAATTACTGTCCCAACCTCAATGATGGTGGTGCCCACAGCCACAAGATGGTGACGCCCAGTCCCCTCAGCCCTGCTGGGGTGGCAGGTGTGCAGCAAGGCCAGACCCGCCCCCAGGCAGGCCCGGCCACTCCCTACGCCTGCTTCCGGAGTCCCCCAGTCCTCTCAGACCCCCAGCCACCCAGGGCCAGCCTGAGGCACAGGCAGGCCTCAGATGGCAGCTGCCCAGCCTCCCAGGACTGCCTCTGGCTCAGATAACCAGGGCCAGCTGAGGCTTTCACTGCTGGCAGTGGCAGCAGCAGAGGTGTGATGGGGCGTTGCCTTCCCCTGACTGCCGGGTCGCCTCCCACCCTTGAGGGCTCCCAAACTGTGAGAGTGGGCAGGCCGGGCTGAGGGACCCCCCTACCCCACCTCCAATGCATGAATTTTCATGCACCAGGCCTCTAGTTTCTTTGTAATCTAGAGAACTTGTTTGACAAACATGAAGGGGCATTTTACTTTGTATTGTAAGATTTCATTTAATACAGGTAACCAGAGTTTGCTAGATCATTCAATGGACCAACCAATATACCTCTTATTCAAAAGAACATTAATGTCATGATAACAAGGAATATTATATAATACTTTAGGATTTATAGAATAATAAGTAACACCAGTAGATTGCTTATTGTGTTCCAGAGTTTATTCTCAGTGCTTTACACATAATCACTTATTTGAAATTTTCTAAGGCAGTTATTATTCTCAGTTTTACAGATGAGGAGACTGAAGCAAAAGAGATGAGATAATTTTCCCGGGGTTGTACAGACAATAAGCGGAAAAGCAGGATTTGAACCTGGGTAGTGTGGCTTCAACATCTATGCTCTTAGTTCCAATAACAATAACTCCTTGAGCCTTTGGAGAGTCTACCGGTCAAGGGCAAATATTATACTCTTTACTTGCAAGTCTCAGAAGCCTCAATCACTAATTTTATAAGAACAAAAGTAACTTGGAGAAAGACAAGCAGAACTGTCTTGTCATTGGGAACCAATCATTCTCTTGATTATTGAAAATTTCACTGGGCAAAAAGAATCTCCAGTAATCACAGTACAGAGAAGATACATCAAAAACTGGATATATCCATATTGTTTTGGAGATTCTCTAAGGTACAAGATGGATGGACTTAAAATATACTGAAAAAGGAGTCCTTATAGAGGTTTATAATTATGAGAAATAAAATTTTGTATGTGTAAATATTGCATGGGCTTCTTATTTAAGAATGTAGTAAATCAATAACAATATAAAATGCCCAATAGTCATTTTATTGCCTGATCCTTTTTTTTTTTAACCCTGAGCATTAATTTATTCACATAGTTATAATCTCATGGCCCAAACTACAATAAATGTTGAAAATATATTCACAGAAAATTATCTGTGCAAGTGCTCCTTCCAATTTTTATAATGAAGCAATTACTTTGCATCTATTAATTGCTGTCACATTTTGATCTGTGCTCTAACATTGTTGTTGTTCCTTTGAGAAAATTGTTGTGTTTTATACTCTAAGTATTTCATATTTAGAACTTCCAAAGCATAGGTTCAGTCCACATTTAATTTTGCTGCATCAATAAAAAATGAATGAATTGGCTAATAAAACATCACAACTATTTCATGTCATGGAATATAGGTTGTTGTTTATGAATATTCTCAACTGACCCAGTAGTTCACTGTAAGAAAGCATTTTTCTTTTCTTTTCTCCTCCTCCTCCTTCTTCTTTTTTTTTTTTTTTTTTTTTGCCTTCCTTCAGTGGAGAGAGAAATAAGATTGGTAGAATATCATGCTACATGGGGGTAGGGAGAGAAAGGTGCTCTTCTTTTGGGATGTGCAGGTAGATGCACATCCCAAAGTAGATGCACATCATAAAGTAGCTGATATCATATTGAAAATGCAGAGCTTCCTACCCAGGCAGGGCGCTTGTCTGCCTAAAACAGAGACATTTATTCTTTAGCAGTTTATCTCAATTGCTCTCTTTTCTTGGTATTTAGTGATTTTACAATACAGATGAAATCGTTGTTACGGGCTGAAAACCAATAAAATCCATCCTGTTTCTTCCACAGATTAGAGTTTATTTCCTGGAAATCTCTTTTATTAATGCCCACTTTGGGTCTGGGGAGGTATCAATTGAACGAGAGATTTCACATGGCAAAAACCTAGACCCACTCATGAAGGAAAAAACACTTAAATACTAACTCTACTCAAAGGAGATCAATTGCCTTAAAAAAAAAATCTTTAAATAGCAGCCTAGACATTGTGACCATTATTTCACTAGGCACATTTAGATACTGTAGATGTGTTGTATGGTGTGGCGAGATGATGCCGTGTAGTTGTACGAATGACCTACATCCGCATCGTACAGTAGAACTTTCTATAAGGATTGAAATGTTCTATGTCTGCCTGTCCAACATAGCATTACTAGTCATGTGTTTTTGAACATGTGGCTAGTGTGACTAAGGACCTTCATTTTTTATTTTAATTCATTTGAATTAATTATATTTAGACTTAAGTAGTCAGTGTCACTAGCGGCTACTGTATCAGACTGCACATATCTACAGTTAAATGTAGAATTAGCGGGAGTGAAGACTGCTGAACTTCAGGTCCTGGATATGGTGTAGAGTAGTTGAACAACCTTAGAAAATCATTTAACCTCCCTGAGTCTCCATATCTAGTATTCTCAATTTCTATATGGGGATAATAAGAGTACCTACCTCCAAAAGTTCTGAGATCATTAAATAAATCGATTAGTGTAAAGCTCTTTGAACTGTGCCTAACATACAATACATGCTCAACAAACATGAGCCATTGCTATTCGTATTAATTATTTTATAATCTTTTGTAGATTTTTAATGATGTAGGAACTGAAAGGGAGATGGAAATTAAATAGGTCTAAAGTAATAAACAGATAAAGTCATAAAATGGGATAGAATTTTAGGTAATCCTAGAGGAATGGCTGAGATTTAAATAAATAAAAAGTAATTTATAAATCGTGTGACCATATATTCTAATTTACTTTGGAAAATCTGAAGTCGTACCTTGTATCCTAGTTTAATTATTATGTCCCTCTTTTGTTCTAAAAAGTGTTTGTAAGATAAATTTTCTAGTCACCCTAGAATAAGATATAGAAATGGAGCCCAGGCATTCCAGGTGGAAGGAAAAAAAGAAAATAAGGTATAGATGCAACTGTGACTATGATGTGGCATGAAAGATGAATGAGCACTGGGAAAGAAAAGAAAACAGAGTTAGATATGAGCTAGAGAGACATAATGGAGGTAGGATGAAAGCTTGGACAAGGAAATTAAATTTCATTTTAATGCTATTTATGCTATTATTGCATTGCTCCTCAGTCAACACAGATTCACTTTCATAAAAAATTTGTGATGTAATTGGACAAAATTATTCAGTGGACCAAAAAAAAGCCTTATACCATTTGATGCTGTGATTGGCCATCCATTATTCACTGTAAAAAATATGAAATTCGTGCAAGGGACTTGGCCCTCGCAGCCCCAGTGTCATCCAGAAGGTCGTCCAGACAGTCCTTCCGCTGTTTGGCCATCAGGTCTAATTAGCATATTACGCTTTTTGGTTTGAAAGAAAATCATTTACTTAGATTGCCCATTTGCTACAAGTAACCAAATCAGTAGTATGATTGGTTAACAGGAAAATTAGTCTTTTGAGTGGAATTATAGCTCATTATATCAGTTTTCAAGAATGAAGGAGAAAACTTTGTGTACATTTAGTTGCAATAAATACTATGTCAACATATCTTATGGCAGTGTTCTTTAGGCTACATCTATTGGTCTTCATTCATTTTAGGCCAGCATGCATGATAAATGGAAGGGAATTCATTGTTGGCATTATTACTGATTATACTTGTAGGGAAATACAGAGTATATTGGACTGTGAAACATAGAAGATTATAAAACAACTAGGAAGAGAGTCAAAGATAGAGATAATGGGGAAAATGAAACTAAAAATTTAAGTAAACATATAAGGTATAAGAATGGCACTCAAGTACAATAGTTTTATTCTTTACAAGATCTCCTTTTTTATTTCTAATTGCATTATGGATTGAGATGCTGACCATTAGTGAGCCCAGAGATCTCCAACAGTTCAAGGTGACCTGTTATGGATTGTCACTCTTTTCCCAGTTATTCTAGCCCATTGTAAATCAGTCATTTGAGTGGATCTCTAAAGTATTCCTGAGGGGGAGGGGGCGGGGGACAAAAAATAGGAGTCTTAAAAAGGGATTATAGTAACTTTTGGTATTTCAGGAGAATTCTATTACTGTTACAGTATAGCAGACATGGTACTCTCTACCTAGGGAACCAATCTTGGCTTTTTTTTTTTTTTTTTTTTTTTTTTTTTTTTTTGCAGGAGCAACCAATAATTATCAATATTAGAATCATGAACTGTTTGGGTTATTTTCAAAGCTTAAACTAATGCCACAAGCACCTCATATTTTGAAGTTTTTTAATTTTGTTTTTCATTAAAGAGATCAAGAGTTGGCCAAATGGACAAGAGTTAGGCAAAGACAGGATGTCACTGGCATTTGGAAAATTGAGCAATCTTTATAAAAGCCTATTGGCATCAATTATAACAGCCACTCTTCTCTAGCTTGTAAATGTATTAACGAAATTGGTTTATAGGTGCTTACAATAATTTATTTGTGTCTTCAAGTACATGCATTTAAAAATGTCATTTAATATCTAAACCTCTGAATGGAATTCAATGACTTGAGATTAAGCCTATTTGTAAATAGTACAGAGCAATGTGTAATTATGCAATCTACTGAGGTTTTCCAAACCTAATATTTAGAGCAAGAGTGAATCTCATCCTAACAGAATTTTAATAAAACTCGGGTAGTGAGTTGTAAATACCTTGACACTAATTAGCCATTCCCTCCACAGTGATTGTTTCATCACTGCTTAGTTATTGCATTTTGGTTCTTGATGAAAATGGCAAACCACAGTTCTAATGACATAGTTTCATCTCAAGAACAGCGGCTCCCATCTTAAAAAAATAAATGGTTGACTCTTTTAGTTTCCCCTTAAAGGTACATTATTCCAACTAGGACTTTGGAGCAAATGTTTATTTTGAGGATCTGCCTCATGTTGATGACGATGTAATTGATAGGAACAAAAAATATTTATTGAGTAATGACTCTGTCAGGCACTGTGCTAAATATTTTATATGTCATTTATGTAGTAAAAACCTTACAACAGTCCTATGAGGTGAGGTCATCATAATCTCTTTGTCTTCTGACTAGAGCTTTAAGTGCCTAGTTAGTGGCAAAGCAGGATTCTCAGCAGGCAATCTGGAGCTCTCAAGCACCATATTACCACTGTTGACAGTAGCTATTACCTAGACCAGTTGGCGGAGAATGTGCAAATGATTGCCTTTTGTACAGAATTTTGTCCTTTATTGCTCATTTCCATATCAGAGCTGTGGGGCAGGTTTTTACCAAACTCTGTTATAAAAGGCGTAATTGAAACAATTGTTTTCTATAGTCATATTCTACATAATGGAGAGGCAATTGCCTAGTATGAAATTGCAAAGCGGTAATGTATGTGGTTCATGAAACTCTGGCTAAAATTGCATGGCTTGCCTTAGATATTAATTTAGCTGCATTTGTTATTGCTTGCATGCACAATATTCATATTCACCCTCATTTGAGGCTATTCTAAACACTCCAGTGATTGCCACAGTTTTCGCCATGTCTACTCGTTCATGTCGTGTGTTGATACTAGAGGAGAGGTCTACAGAAGCAAGGTTATATGGAAATTACACTGTCTGGGAGAGGAATCCAATAGCCTGCAACAGCATTATCCACTGAGCAATGGATTACATGTGTACATGCAGGCTAAATAATGTATGATTTAAGACAGGAATGTGGTTTGTATTCATTTTTGGATAGTGAAAGAGTTGGCATGCCAATCCCAGGAGAGACTTTATCCAGGGCTTTACCCTTGAATGGATAAAAGAGTACAAATTCTATTGCACTGATGATGAATAAAAACAAATCGGGGAGCCCATCAGCAAAGCAGACTTCTGCATGATGGAGTCCAAGGCTACTCCAAAACCACCAGACCAACTGCTTCAGGATCCTGCCAGCAACCAGATGCCAGGAATAGAATTGACTGCAGTTTGGCATCAAGGCTCTGTGATTCCCAGCCAAGGGGAATTGCATGCAAAAAATATTTAAAATTCTCTTTGAAAAAGATTTATGTTTCCAGTCCTGTTCTGCTTGGAAATGATATGTAGCATATCGCCATTTTAGTTGCAGGGGGTGGAGGCCTGCGGAGGTGATGCCATGGGTACTTAGGGGTAAGAAATTGAACTTTGTTAGGTAATGGGGTGTTTCAATGAAATCATTTTTAGGCTATTGGTTAGTATCATTAATCAAAGGAGATACCATATTGGTCCTTCAAAAAGAGTGGCTGGATCTGTTTAAAGCTGTGATTCTCAACCAGAAGCAATATCACTCCCTTAGGGAGCATTTGGCAATATCTGGAGATATTTTTGGTTGTCACGTCAGGAGGAGTGGGTAGAACAACTAGCATCTAGTGCAGTGATGGCGAACCTATGACACGTGTGTCAGAGGTGACACGCGAACTCTTTTTTTTGGTTGATTTTTCTTTGTTAAATGGCATTTAAATATCTATAATAATAGAAGTGCAATATGCTAATTAGACCAGACATCCTCCCGGATGTCCTTCCGTCCTTCTGGATGAAGCCAGGGCTGCGAAGAAAGCCTGGGTCCTGGGTGCCTGCTGGCGGCCAGAGAAAAGCCCAGGTCCCGGGTGCCAGAGGGAAGCTGGTGCCAGCAGCTGGGAGAAGGAAGGCCTACTCTTGCATGAATTTCATGCATCGGACCTCTAGTATAAAATAAATGTCAAAAAAATAAGTCTTTGTTTTACTATGGTTGCAAGTATCAAAAAATTTCTATATGTGACACGGCACCAGAGTTAAGTTAGGGTTTTTCAAAGTGCTGACACACCGAGCTCAAAAGGTTCGCCATCACTGATCTAGTGGTAGAAGATGGGTTTTGTTAAAGATTCTACAGTGCACCGGACAGCCACCTACAGCAAAGAATTGTTCTTTCCAAAATGTCCGTAGTGCCAAGGTTGAGAACCCTGATTTAAAATTACCTGGCCAGTGCATAAACATTACAGCCCTGCCTTTGGACAATGGTTCTAATGTAGTTTGACATTGTATAAGACATGATTTTTAATGATACTTTACTCCATTGATGTGTGAACAACAGTTATTGAATGTACCAAATGCTTTCTGTTAAAACAAGCAAAAACGCCCTCTCCAGGTTGCATCCAGCATAGCGAGGGGGTAAAAAGACAATGAACCTCCCTCCAGACCTACACACGCACACGCCCCACATTTTACAAGAACGTAGGAGGACCCGCTTGATTCACTTTTCAAACTTGAAAAATGAGGCATATTAACAAAGCACACTAAATGAATCAGCTGTTTAGGATGATCTACAAGCCAGTTCATTTTCCTGTTATTAAATAACAAACCATGAATCTTGACAAATGAACCCCACTAGTTTGACATTATTTGAAAAACTCATAACATGCTTGCTTCTGTTGGGCACTTCCCCTTTGAAATTAAATTTTGAGATTGGCTTTATTTAAATTCTGGTAGAGGGAAAGAGCTTGTTAACCTTCATTTTGACTGCATGCTGTTTAGCATCATCATTCTTTCCCCTCCGCCCCCCCCCCCCCCCCCCCTTATACTTGGCTCACCAGAGCTTTTGCCCGAGCCTCGCTGTCCAGGGCTCACTGCAAGGAAGCCAGTTGTGTTTGTTGGCGCCTCTGTCTTCAAGAGGTGAAGTTCCTGATGTTGTGGGGACTGCATGGCTTCTGGAGTCAGACCCCCTCAGTTCAGATTGGGGCTGTAGCCTTGTGACTTTGCAAAAATCATTTGCCCTGTCTGTGCCTCTGTTTTCTCATTTATAAAATGAGCTTAATATTATTTGCCTCATTAGGCTGTTATAAAGTCAACATATAAAATGATTAGCAAGACCCTGCCAGGTAGCTCAGTTGGTCAGAGCGTCATCCCTAGAGGCCAAGGTGGGGGGTTCAATCCCCGATCAGGGCACATACATGAACCAACCAATGAATGCGTACATAGGTGGAGCAACAAATCCATGTTACTCTCTCTCTTTCTCTCCTTTCCTATCTCTCTAGAATCAATAAAAAATGCATAGCAAGCACACATTAAATGTTACCCATGATTATTAGAATCTTTATCTTAAGAATAACATCTTCAAAAATGGATGCCAAGTCATTTTACTTAATTTACTAAGGATGACACAGGTACTAATCCACTGATTTAGCAGCCGCAACATGTGACTAAGAAGGCTCCAGCCCCCACCCCATAATCCCTAACAGCCCCTCCCAGCAATGCCACCATGAATAAACATCTGAGAAAAGCATGCACGCTTGCCAAGCATATTCGGCTTCTGCTTCCCGAGAAGTCTTCTATCTCCCCCTTCAATCCCAGTGCCATCCCAAGCCCTGTTTTTGAAAATCTGCCATTTCTACTAGCTTTAACCAATGGACACTGCAAATTCATAGCAAGCCCTTGCCTTGTAGCAGCTCAGTGTTACAGTGTTCAGCAACCCCAGACCTTAAGTGCTCACCACCCTTCAATACGATTTACAAAGTGTCACTTTGGGCAATATTACAAAGTCAGTTTCATCTGCAGGAAAATATTTTTTTACTACCATTTTAAAATTTCTTCCTCAGGGCTTTAAAAAGCTAATCAATGATAAAATTCCAAGTTCATTTAAAGATGAAAAATTGAGAATCAGTCACATTTAACCACTTTTAATCAGAGGGCTGCTGTGACCCATTAACCCCTAAAGATTATTGATGCTCCCTTTTTTTTAAGATGCTGTAGGTTAGTCGTTTGTCTTTGGCAGCCAGAGCATACAAAACGTCTTTTGCTTTTCGCAAATTAATTCATTTCAGCCTGTGCATTTGTCAGACATTCCCGGAACCTTCAGCCAATGTTTTGTTGATTAAAAGATGTGTATTTTGAAAATGGATGGAGAGGAAGGAATGTATAATTCTCAAAACCAGAGAGTGATTTATAATGCAGGCCGCTACCTGAATCATTCAGTGCATCATCAACACATGAATGAAATATTAAGAATTAGCAGGAGTGTCAGCCCCGGGTCTTAAAGTCTCTGGATCAATTGGCTGTTACACTGAGAAAGTCTACCCCTTTCAGCAGAATTTCTAGAACTCACAAACAAGATGATGACAGAGAAAAACACCTTTGTATAGTTTCTTCAAAGGGCTTTTGAAATACACCCTTTTCCCACAACAATCTGGTGCTTCCACTCCTATTTATAAATTACGTACCTTGTTTCCATGCACACAAGTTCCCGCTACTCATTCCAGATTTGATTTGCTTTGGACTGTTTGTTTAATCTCCCCCCACCCCCAAGTGAATACATTGGGCCCTTTGCAGGGCACAGTTATTGTTTTAGGCACCATGCAATTTACTAAATGGTGCCCCAGTTGTGTAAAATGCTCGCAAAGATCCCTGAGGGAAAACAAAAGAATTAAGTCAACACATATTGATCACCCTATAGTTGGTGCTTTCTTCTATCAATCAAGGGCTCAGTCTGAACTGGTCCATCGGATCTGAGATACATAGAGCTGGAGACATTCTTCTGGCTCTTTGGTGGTTTAAAAGGCTAGGCAGTTGGAACAACTGCTTTTAAACAAAGCCTCATTTTAAAAGAAGCCTGAGTACAGAATGGAATTCAAAGAATTTAGAGGGAGGGGAGGGGAAAGTGGCAAAAAAAACCCAAACCCTGGGAAATGTAAGAAAAGAAAGCACATGGGAAGTAAAAGATAAGTTCCATCTGCCCTGTTGCAGTACACAGAGACCAGGATGCTACTTCAGCCAGGATGTATTGAACACCTACTAAGTGCAGGGCTTGTAAAGAGGTAGAGTTAAGTATTATGGATGTCCGAGAAGCGAAACACAATTCTTAGCTCAAGAAGGAATAGTTTTTCATGCAAACCAAGAATCTTTATGCAGATATTAGATTCCAAAAGGCAATCAATATATGCCATTTTATTCAACTATTGGGGACAGAAAATATTCTCCGGTGTAATTCATTTTAAAATTCGACATTAAAAGTGTTGTTCACAAACTCACACTAAAGAAATGGTTGAGAAAAATGTTTATTTCAAAGAAGCGAGTTGGGGCCTCTGGGGTTTGCTCCTGTCATTCCAGCCCTGTCACCTCCCCATTTCTTAAACAAACTGCCTAATACTCCCTTGACCACTTTGTGCTTGCATTTGACGTTGGCTTATCCTGTCTTATTCTTCCCAGACCCAAACCCCCAGTTAAAAACAGGAAAGCCTGAGGTAAGGGAGCTTGAAGTCCTTTACATTGGAGATGGTTCAGACCCTGGCTGGCCTAGGGAAAAAGTAGGAATTCAGAGGAAAGGATGATTCTAGAAACCTCACAGAGACTTTGGTTGCTGACGGTATTTTGAGATTTAGGATTAGGGAATGGATGAAGTATAAATCAAAGTTCTAGCATGGAGGCTGGAAGGATGACGGTGACATGGAAAAAATGGGGTAATTGTGATGGGTGGCTGGTGTGGAAAGATGGGAGATGAGAGTAGATATTAGGAGTTGCATTTTGACAAACTGCCTCTAAGAGGCATGTCTGGTAGTCATTGGAAATATGCACTGGGGCAAATAGGAAATCCTGGAAATGTGTGTTAAACAGATTGTAACAGCAGGAAACAAGGCTGGATACTGCTAAAATGTGCCCTCTTGTAGGGATTAAAGGCTGTGTTTATTCCATTTTTATTGTACACCATGTAGCCTAAGTATTGATTAAGCACCTACTTGCTATTTGATAAGTACATACCTCCCACCCCTGATAAAATAGCTAATGTGTCTTCAGGTTAAAACTCAGCCAGAAATGTCCCCACTGGAATCTGATGAATGTGTTTATTGTGCCTGTAGGTGGCATTCTGAGTTGTGGTTGAGGATATCTGGGATAGTTATATAGACTAAGATCACTGGCAATGCAGAAATGAATGACAAATATTACCAGTATACATTTGTTTTTATCGTTAACATTTATTGTATACTTACTAATTTCCAGGAGCCATTTTGGTTGCATTAGCTCACTGAGTTTTGGTAAGAACCCTATGACACGGGGGAGTACTATTTCTATCCTCCTCACATGAATGAGAACGTTGAGTCTCAGGGAGGCTAAGGCACGATGCAAAGGTCACAGAGTCCATAAGAGATGCAGCAGGGACTTCAACCCAGGCAGTCAGTGCAACTTTAGAATTTCTGATGATATGCCTGTATGAAAAAGCAATAAAGTATAATGAGTAATATATCTACTTATTTTGGCATGTATAATTAAAAAGACCCTCACATTGTATATCTTAAGTTGCTGGAGGTCATTTTATCATTTCCAATTTCTCAGAAAGAGTCTGACAGTTTAAAGGAGTCATCTGCTGGGGGAGATTTTACTCCCAGGGGACATTCATGAGTGTGTGAAGACATTTTTGGTCGCCATAATTGGGGGATAGGTGCTGCTAAAATCTGGTGGGTAGAGGCCAAGGATGCTGCTACCACCCTCTAATGAACAGGACAGCCCTCCAAAAAAAGAAGTGTCCTGTCCACGTTATCAATAGTGCTTAGGTTGAGATCCTGGGTTAGAGTGAAATAAAGGGGACCTTGACTGAAGGGAGAGAATGGTGGCTGAGTCTTGCTAACAAAGTCTTTTTCCCCAGGAAGAAGCAGGTTTGGGAGGGGAGAAGAGATCAGATAGATTCATTCATTTGCTTGTTTACTCATAGAATCACCACTCACAGAGTGATTTCTTTGTATCAGGAATTGTGCTGGAGAGTAATGCGGAGGAAACACTCTACGGGAGTTGCTTTGGAGGAAAGGAAGGAACAGAGAGTTAGAGGCAAACCAAAGATGGTTGGCTATTGAACATGCGCTGGGCAGAGCTTTGGTGTCAAGAGTGAGTTGTGTTCTTTTGCCAGAGAAGGAGATAACATGCTACCTTAGAGGTCTCTAAGGAAAGTCACAGTGGACAGACTCCGAAGCCATAGGCTGCTGTCAGGAGCCCCTGGGAACTTCATTATGTCCCATTTATAGCAAGCTCACGCTGATCCAAATGCAGGGCCAGAGAGGGGAGACGGCATCTTTTGTTCTCAGAAGTCCACAGAGTCGTGATGTATATAAGTATGTGTGTGCATGTGTGGATCCGAGAGGCCGAGACGCTTGCATTGCTTTCGAGGTGCTCTGCTGGCCTGGGAATAGGTGCTGGCTTTGTTTTTCCAGTAACAGCCTTTTCTGTTTCCAGCAGTCCTATGCACCAGCTCCCCACCCCATGGCTCCTCCCAGCCCCAGCACAAACAGCAGCAGCAACAACAGCAGCAGCAACAGCAGCGGGGAACAGTTGAGTAAAACCAACCTGTACATTCGAGGCCTCCCACCAGGCACCACTGACCAGGACCTAATCAAGCTGTGCCAACCGTAAGTGCCCTTCTGCTCTGCGCCTTTCTCACCCACATGCTCGCCCATGTGGGCTCTGACCACGCCGGCCTTGGCTCTTGTACCCCATCCTCCCATCCACTGGTGTCTCAGTGAGGAAGATGCTGTTGTCTGAAGGGATTTAAATTTGAGATCTAAGTCCAGCTTACTTTAGGGAATGAATTTGTTTATAGTATGAAGTGGGGATTCTTGAGCAGATATATATGGGAGTGCTGGCCGGGTGTGCATGTATTGACTAGGAAGATAATGGGCAAGCATTGAGTTGGGCCCTGAAACCTTGTGGTTGGTGGAGTCCATGATGAATCTCATGAGAAAAAAAAAAAAAAGAAAGAAAAAAAAGCTTACTCCTCCCCTCCCCCCCCCTCCCCCGCCCAGAAGTATTAGTGGGGAAATCTCAAAAACTCAGAAGAAGTGATAGATTTCAGCATGGTTATCTCCTGTGTTGCAAACTTCCTGGCCAGTGCTTGTAAATCTCAATTCAATGGGAATCAAGTAATTGGAGAATTGTAAGGCAAATGCTCTAGTTTCATTAAAGACATCTATTTCCAAGTCCAGTGAATCTACTTTCCACCAAGGCCAAGAGCTACACTCGCCAAGTAGCTTTGTATTTTCTAGGAAATGTGGTAATGATTAAACGCCCTTCCAAAATATTTCTGTTACTCCATTATCTACCAACACATATTATCAACTGTCTTATTTCTCTGACAATAAATCAAGCTATTTAAATTTACCTTCCAAATCACAGTAATGCTGGGTAATGAATTAAGAATCATAGAACAGTACTTGTAGGTTATTGTCTGGTGATTTTCAAAGTCCTGTCAGCCCCCTGTTTTGTGATTTGATTGTGCCTTAGCTGGGCATTTTTAAATTAGGGGAAACTATTACTCAATTGTTCTTTTTCTCTTTTGCAATCCTTTTACAAGAAGGTTGAGAGGATATTTATTTTGTAAATTTTCCAACCTCTAAAATATTGGAAGAGGAAAACAAAGCAGGCAGTATTTATTTGCCTTTGTTCTGTTTTTTTTTGTTGTTTTTTGGTGTGTGTTTTTTTTGAGATTGAGAACAAATAGCAAAACAACAGGAAGTGGCAGATAAACCAAAACACAAATAATGTTACTATATAACCAATTGACTAGGCAGTATGTGGATTAGGGAGGGGGCACTTTGGAAAAAAATTTACTTAGAAGCAGTTTTAAAAAGGAAATGAAATGTGCCAGGGCTAAGACATATGAATATGTTAGGTTTTGGTCTATAAAATGTTGAGGTTGAGAATTGGAGGGTAAATCACTCACTTTTCTTTTGTTCTTGCTGTTAGAAAGATGTAAGCCATTTTGAAAAGTAAGAGCTTTGAAAATGTGAAAGATTGCAGCTTCAGATGAAGTATCTCCTCAATGGAATCCTATGTGAAAAAGAAGGGTAGCTATTAACTGTTCTGTATATGAGTCTCATTCATAAAAAGAAGAATTATTGGATAATACAGAAAGATTGTTTCCCATACAAGTCAGAGCATTCGTTGAACCATAGATTTCTGGGGCCCAAGAAATTATGATTCACTAGGTTTGGGGCCCAAGCATATGCATTTCTCATGGGTTCCCTGGTGGTGTTGTTGATATTGCTGTTTTTTCGGGGGGATATACTTCTCTCTGTAATAGTATGAAGACCACTGACTATTTCTAATGCATCAAGTTTCACTTAATATATGCCGGTCATCGAGTTGGACCTCTGTGCATTACAACCTACACAGCCTCTCTATGATCTTGAGGCAGATCATGGATCCTCTTTGAGCCTCAATTTCCTCTTAGAAGAGTAGGTTACCCTGTAGTATCAGTGGTGTGGGAGGGCTGCCTATGATTACTGCACTAGAGCCACTTGTTAAATGTTCTGGAAATCTGTGAGTGATTTGTTTCAGACTCAGTATCTTGAAGTTGGCCATGGTGGGAGTATTTGTATCACAGGAATAAGGGAGCCTTACAAATCAGGCATTTAACTTTTTTTTTTTATCTCTTTTTATTTTTTGGAAAGCTGGTTTATGCATATACCACTGATAGAGCATTATACTATGAAATTTTGTGTCGGTATCCATTTCTGGAAAAAAAAAATGTTGCCAGAAATGAATAAATGGAAAGTGTTCCCTAAATGCCTGTATTGGCGTTTTTAATTTAGCAAAGAGATTTAGTGACACAGAAACATTATTTTTGAGAAAAGAAGTTTTGTTTATATTTCTTGTGTGCATTTGAGAAATGTAAAGAATGCTAAGAGCACAGAGGGTAATGGTTACATGTTCATATTAATTTTTGCTAGCTAATAAGATGTGGCTCATTCTAATGTTACTGTAAAAATGTTTATGGGTTTTCCAGCTACTGAAGTGGTCTAGACCTGGGGTTTATTGCTTAGATTCATTTTCCTCGAGAATCTTATAGAACGAATGTGATCGGGCAGTGGGATGTAATAGAAATAGCTGTGCACTAAGGGGTCTGGGTTTCAGTCCTGGCTGTGCCATCAACTGAGTAGTGGCCTTAGACAAAGGATTTCTCCCCTCTTCACTTTAGTTTCCCCATGGAGAAAACAATGTGTTTGAACTCGATAATCTTTTAAACTTTTTTTTTTCATTCTAAAATCCTCTTATTTTATTGAGCCCTTCATTAATTAGCAACAAAACCTGCTCTGGGCCACCTTTTGTATCTTTCAACCAGTCCCCCTTTGCAGAATGGTTAGACTACAGACTAAATTGACATAGCTGCATGAATCTGACCTGATGGCTGGAGATGCCTTTGCTACAAGACGAATGCAGGTCATGTGTCAAGTCCTATGTCCTCGCTTGTAGTGTTGGTTTCTTCCATTGCTCATTACTGTTTTACATGAGCAGTCTTCTAAAGATGCAAGTCATTTTGCATTGGGATTACTCATCCAGAATTTTAAAATAATTTCATCTATAAAAAATAGAATATTTATTGGTTTAAATGAACTTGATATCAGGATCAACTTTCCATATTTATTCCTATGAAATTGTACGTACTTTAGAGTTAATGGTATCTTATAATATAGAAAATGCAATATTTGCTAGTATCCATAGTAATGAAATGATGGAAAATAGAGATATACAAAAATGGCATAGATATATCGAATTATCTATATTTGAATGCAATATTCATGTTAATACTAATGGACAGCAAGGAAATTATATTAAAGAAAAGCAGTTGCATTATTTCACCATGAATATTCTGAGAGCAAATTCTGTTAAAGTATCCCATTCACATTCATCATCAAATCTCCTATGTTTATATTGCAAGACTGAAAACTAATAGACATGAAGAATGACTTCACTCCATGGAAAATCTCTAGTTACAACTATGTTTTGGATGAATACATTGCATTGTGTGTCTTGTAGGAAATGCCTTATAATGTCTTCACCTTGAAAATTCTCAAGGAACTTTATTGTGTTCTCAATCAAGCAGTATTTCTAGAGTACCTCTGTTGCATACCAAACAGTGGGCTGAAGATTCAGTGGTGAGTACATGGAGAGAAGGGCCTTGCTATAGCAGAGCATATGTTTTCCTCGACAAAATAGGATGTCAGTTAAATAGTTATATAATTTTATATGAAATTGCAACTATACATACAACAAAGGAGCATGGAACTAAGAGTCTTTGCAACATGGGAGGGTACCTAGTTAGGACAATGAGCAAAGGCATCTCTGAGGAAGTGGCAGTTGAGCTAAGATCAGAAGGAGGAAGAGGTTTCACTAAGTGAGGAAGGACAGGAAGGACATTCCTGGTGGAAGGAACTTCATGTGTGTAGGGCTATTGGCTGGAGGCAGCATGACAAGCATAAAGGGTTGGAAACAAGGCCAATGTGGTTATAGCAGAGAGAAGGAGTTGGAGTAAGGAGCAGTATGAACTAGAAACATGGAGAGGAATAAGGTGATGATCCCTTTGTACATCAGGTTAGGAGCTTTGTTTTACCCTAAGAGCAATGGAGAAGATCACTAAATTATCGCAAACAGGAAGGTAACAGAATTTGTTTCAAAAAGGTAACACCAACTGCATAGTGGAAAGAAAGGATCCCATGTGATCAGGGAACAGTCAGAGTAAGAATAGGTGAAAAGTGATCTGGTAGAAAAATAAGTTATGATTAGAGAAGCAGGCATGAGACTTAATAATTGTGATGTTGGAACAATTATGTATGGTGAAAGATGTCTTTTTTTCATACGCATTTATTTTCCTATTAAAAAGCAAGGACTTAAGAGACAACGAAATGAACTCCAAAAAGAAACAATGAAGTAGCACCAAATAGGACCCAAATCATTGATTTTTAGTCTCTTTTTCTTACCTAGTCATGAGTGGGTCATCAATATAATATTAAATATTGAGTGGCTACAATATTAAAAGCACTAAAGGCAAATACAGTGGACCTTGAACAACTTTGAGTTAGGGACACTGACTCCCACCATGAAGTCGAATATCACATACAACTTTAGACTTCCCCAAAACTTACCTACTAATAGCCTACTGTTGACCAGAAGCCTTACCATAACATAGTCAATTGACACATATTTTGTTTGTTATATGTACTATATACTTTATTCTTACCATAAAGTAAGCTAGGAGAAATGTTATTAATATATTAAGAAAGTCATAAGGAAGAGCAAATACATTTATAGTACTTTACTGTATTTATCGATACCATAAATTTATAACATCTGTTCACAAGATAAAGTATCTGTCAGTATCTGTATCAATATTGTCATTATAATGCAAAACACTGTAAATGTTATATGTATAACTAACAAGAGACATCAAAAATGAAAAGGTATTGTGAGAAAGAAATTCGTGTTTATTTACAGGTTTAATGATCCTTGCATTGATAACCAAGAAGCAGCAATATGATTGCTTTTTGGTAGTCTAGAATAATTGATATGATTGCTTCAGTAGTAGTAAGAAAATCTCCAAACATTTTTCCAGTATGTTTATTGAAAAACTTCCATGTATAAGTAGACCTGTGCAGTTCAAACCCATGTTGTTCCAGGGTCAGCTGTATAATGAAAACTAACACTTCAGTTGATTATACAATTATGTTCAGGGAATTGTTATCAGTTGGAGGCTATGGGTGCAATACTTATATGCCTTTTATGCTTATTTCAAGAAGAGGAGATTGATGTGGAGGAAGATAGATTTGCCTTAATCAATTGAGGATATCGCAACATTTTTGGATGAAATAAAATTTTTGTAGTATAATTACTTTTCACATATTAAGCTATATTTCCTCCGTCAAAGAAATTGGAAAGTTGTAAACATTCCCTTGAAACACATTGAAATTACTCTAAAAAATAAAACCACACATTTAACATAATGGACAGAATTATAAATGTAAAGAAAATTCATTAATGTGTTTATATTTTCCATGTGAACAATACCTTTTATCTAATCATTTTCATGACTTATCAATTTTAACAAGTATAATGCTCTTAGAAAGCCCTAGCTAGCCTGGCCCGCATGGCTCAGTGGTTGACCATCGACCTATGAACCAGAAGGTCACAGTTCAATCCCAGGTCAGGGCACATGCCCAGATTGCAGGCTTGATCCTCAGTGTGAGCTGTACAGGAGGCAGCCAGTCAGTGATTCTCTCTCATCATTGATCTCTTTCTCTCTCTCTCTCTCTCTCTCTCTCTCTCTCTCTCTCTCTCTCTCTCTCTCCCTCTCTCTCTCTCTCTCTCTCTCTCTCTCTCTCTCTCTCTCCTTCCCCCTTCCTCCCTCCCTCCCTCTCACTTCCTCTCTGAAATCAAAAAAATACATCAAAAAAACAAAACCCTAGCTGGACATTGCCCCCACTTGCACATAGTTAAGTAATGTAGTGCTAGTAACTACATTGTACAGCTGCAGAGTAAATTGTCCTGTTCAATGTGCAACGATGCTGCTAAGGCCACCTGAAGCAGAATGAAGGCAAAGAAGGGAAACACTTGGGTAGGTGCAGACATATTTCTAGTCATCACCAGAAGATCAGGAAGGCAGCTCCCGGCCCTTCATTTTTCTCTGTAAATGTTCTCTTGCTCAAGCTCTGATGCCCTAGCATGGCTCCCTTGAAATTGAGGCTGTAAATGTCACTTGAACATTTAACAACAGACAAGAAACACCCACAATGAAAAGGGAACAGAGTAGGAGTGTTTTGTGCTCAACAGCTGAGGGTCTACCCAGGCTCATCTGGAATTTTACCCAGCCCCGTGGTTAAGGTGAGCACTGAGCGCTGAGTAGGAAGAGCTGACTCAAGTGACATCCGGGCTCCAAGTGCAGAGTCCATTATACATGGTGTCAGACAATTTTGACAAATGCACCAACACAATCAAACCTTTTATCAATTTAAAAGGAACCTTGTCACAGTAATCTGTCAGAATGCTCAGATACAACAAAGGAAAACAAGTCGTCATGCACTCTGGGGTAACCGAGTCAATAAGAAAAATATGACTGGAATTTTTTTTTTTTTTTTTAGTTCTTTCTTACTGTGTCATAGGAGATTTAAAAGTTCCCTCTAATAAGACCCGAGGAAATTTATTAGGAGCTTTCTTCTGCAAGTCGGACTCAAATTACGCAGCTGCTCTGGAGGTGTCATAAATCCGGGTGGTGGCAGGTGTGAGTAGGAAGTGAATGTGCAGATCTTTGACCCCTGCCTTTGTGCAATTTAAATGAGAGAGTGTCTTAAAGGCCCAAGCTAGATGTTTGAATTCATTGAGTCAGCATGGAGCTGACACTTGGCTACGTATATTAATTCAGATTCAGGTACAGTTATATTTGCTAACTATATATTTTAAGCCAGACCTAGTTTGTAACTAATAAATGCTTATTGTTAATAAATTTTGTCTCTATCTGTATTATTAACAACATTTATTGTGTTAGTATTACATACCATGTACTCTGCTAAGTTTTTATGTTATCTTATTTAATGCTCAGAACAACCCTATGAAGTGGGAACAATAATTACCGAGTGATAATTGAGTAAACTGAGGCTCTAAGGCAGTGGTTCTCAACCTTCCTAATGCCGCGGCCCTTTAATACAGTTCCCCATGTTGTGGTGACCCCCAACCATAAAATTATTTTTGTTTCTACTTCATAACTGTAATTTTGCTACTGTTATGAATCGTCATGTAAATATCTGATATGCAGGATGTATTTTCATTGTTACACATTGAACATAATTAAAGCGTAGTGATTAATCACAAAAACAATATGTAATTATATATGTGTTTTCTGATGGTCTTAGGCGACCCCTATGAAAGGGTCATTCGACCCCCAAAGGGGTCGCGACCCAGAGGTTGAGAACCGCTACTCTAAGGGTTAAGGGTCCAGTCCAAGTGTACACAGTCACCAGGATTCACAACCCAGCTCTGACTTCAAAGCCCTTATTCCTCACCATTACAGCATTAATTTAATGAGAACAAGGGTAGCTTAAGTCACGGGTTCTCAAATCCATGGCTGCTCATGAGAATCCCTTGAAGAGCTTTAAAAGTACTGATGCCTGTATTTCACTCCCTGGGAGTCTGATTTAACTAGTATGTGGTCAGCTTAGACCAGCCGTGGGCAAACTACGGTCCACGGGCCGGATCCGGCCCGTTTGAAATGAATAAAACAAACAAACAAAAAAGACTGTACCCTTTTATGTAATGATGTTTACTTTGAATTTATATCAGTTCACACAAACACTCCATCCATGCTTTTGTTCCGGCCCTCCGGTCCAGTTTAAGAACCCATTGTGGCCCTCGAGTCAAAAAGTTTGCCCACCCCTGGCTTAGACACTGAAGTTTTTAAAAGCTTGCTCAGCTTATTCTAATATGAACAAGGTTTGAGAACCACTTGAGTCAATGCTGCCCACACTAATCAGCAAACATAATTTTAGCCTTCATTGAAACTTCCTTGCTCTGACTTTCATAGAATCCGGAAATTTCATAGGAGTGCCAATTTGATTTTAATTAATCATAAGATTTAACAGTAAATTTTATTAAGACAATTTTAGAATGAATCGGGCTTTCTGATTACCAAATGGAATATTTAGATTTAGATGTGAAAAATAAAGCCCTGGTCTCCAAGAGTGCTTTAAGAATGCACCTGGTAGGATCTCACTTTCCTTCCTCACATAATTTTCATAAGCCAAGTATCTTCTTTTCAACATTTCACTTGTTAATAATATTTGTATTTAATTGATGATGAAGCAGGACGCCATTCCTATTTTGACACATTATTAAACATATATATATTCATATTTTTCATACTAACTATAGTCTAGGGAATATAAATCTAGTGAATCTTAAAAAAATAATCAGCATTTGGAGGACGTCCACCAAATTATTGTCCCACTGATTCATCATCCATTCATTCTTATTGTTTTCACTACTTTGGATGAAGATTCTGCTGAATGTCCATGATATTTGAAAAGCGATGTATTTGCATTGCTGATAGCTGATAGCTGATAAAACTTTTTCATATTTATCCTAGAAACTGAGAAAAATAAAAATGAAATCACTGAGCACACCAGTTAACTGTGGTTACTATGTTGGTGGTAGTACACACAGAAAAAGGAGGGATGGGAAAGAGAATGATCAGCTCTCTCTGGATGTGCCCATTAAAGTCCTGGGGCCTGGGAGAAGTTGAGTTCCAAGCAGATTGTCTCTGTGCATGAAATTTTGAGGAACTTAGGGTTCAGGGGCAGGTCTCTGGCAAGTTCAGATGGCATCTTGGATTTCAGGGTTCCCAGTGATCTTCTAATTGTCAATACAGCTGACTTTTTGTAGTCCTTATTTTATTTGATCTCTCTGTTACTTGACCCTGTTGGCCTCTTCTTTACTCTCAAGACGTTTTTCTTGGTTATCCTGTCCTTCTTTCCTGGGTCACTGCCTAGTTTTAGGGAGATTCTTCTTTCCAGCTTCTTTTCCTCTGCTGGCCTCTTATTGAATATTTTGGTGTTTTCCTGTCTTCTCACTTCAAAAACTATCTATTCTTCTCTACTTAATTTCAGCTTTTCTGATGACTATTAAATCTATATCTCTAGCTCGTGTAGACATGTTTCTTCTAGTCCTAGATCCATATCTCATTATTTCCCGGACAATTCCAAATTTGAATCTTAAGAGCTATGAAACGCAATGTCCTATAAAGACTATTCCTAGACTTGTTTCCTTTTCAATGTTTCTTTCTCTATGAATGGCACCATTATCCATCCAGTCACTGAGATTAAAAACAAAAAAAAAAATTTGTAGTCATTCTTCTCCCCAACCTAGAAACAGTTCCCAAGGTGCATAGATTCCAATTGCTTGGTGTCTAATTTTCATAAGCCAAGTATCTTCTCTTCAACATTTCACTTGTTAATAATATTTGTATTATTGATACAAATATTATTGATATCCAACATTTCTTCTGTTTCACAACTGCTATCGTTTATTTGCTTATTTAATCAAAAGTATTTATTGGATATCATCCATTTGCTAAGCACTGCGGAGAGGTTTAGGACTGGTAAGTCTCTGCATAGAATTTGCATTCTAATGGGGAGAGACAATACATGAACGAATGAATAATTAAAGAAAATAATATAAAAATATGCCATAAAAAGGTTTAAATGCCTTGAAAAAGAGGTTGTATATAAAGATTAGGAGGTTACTATTGCCTGGGTGACCTTGAGATGGAATATCAATGTCGAGAGAGTCAGGGATATATTATTCAGGAAGAAGAGCACTTCAGACAGATGTCAGAGAGCTTGTACAAAAGCCCAAAGGGGGGAATAAACTTAATGTATTTGAGGAACACAAAGGTCAGACAGAATAGTAACTAAAGAGAGATGGAGATAGTAAGAAAATGAAGTTAAAAGAAAAAAAGAGCTATACCAGGGCTAAATCAGCAAAGTTTTGTTTCCCAGATTTTGGATTTTTTTCCTAATTTATTTCTTTTTTTAAAGAAAGGATATTTTTTGCTATTATATAGAGAGTGGATTTGGGGGGAGTACGAGAAAGTCAAGCAGATGAACAAAGAGACCATTGTGAAAGTTCAAGGAGATGGAAATGGCTTGGAGTAGGATCGTGTGGTAGAGGAAGTTAGTTGTGATGGATACAGTATATGTTTTAGAGATAATTCTGAAAGAAATTACTGAGGAATTTGAACATGGCAATGAGATTAAGCTAAATAAAAATTAGGGATAATTCTCAGATTTTGGCTTTCTACTTTAGAGAGAGTATAGAGTCACTTAATGAAATAAGGAGGATTGTAGAAGGAGTAACTTTGGATGGAGATAAATCAAGAGTTCTCCTCAGTCTTGTTATGTTTTAGATCCTCTTTGACATCTAAAATGAGATTCAAGTTGGCAGTTAGATATATGACTGAATTTCAAAGCAGGGTTTAGATTAAAATACATAAAAAGGGCAACATTGGAAATTATGAATGGCATTTAAATACATTGTATTGATATAGTAATATAGTACCTAATATGTGCTAAACATTATTCTAAATATTTTACATGTAAGTACTTCATAGAACATGTATTAACTAATTTATAGCTCATGACAGCCCCCAGTTAATAGCTGAAAAAAATCAGTGACACAAAGAAGTTAAGTACTTTACCAAGGTTACACAACCAGTTACTTGTCTAGTCCAGTGTTTAAGGAATTTGGTTTAATAGTTTCCGCTTTTAGTTGTGATTCATACATAGGGTACGTATATAGTAAGAAAAGAAAAGTGGTCACACAACTCAACATTCTGAGGTTCTGAGATGGGGAAAAGCCAAAAAAGGGGTTTATAAAGGAATAACCAGCAAGACAGAGGAAATACAGAAGAGCAGAAAAGTGTGATATTATAGAAGCTGGGAGAAGAAAGTACCTCAAGAAGGCAGAATAATCAAGCATGTTGAATACTAGTGAGAAGTTAAGAAATGTACCAACAGAAAAGTTACATTTGGATTTGGCAACATTAAAGTCATGGGCAAGCTTGACCAGGACAGTCTTTGTAGATGAGTAAAAGCTAAACCACTTGGTGGACCTTCTTTAGGCTCATTACCTGACCAGCCTTCCAAATGGAAATGCCTGTCTCTTCTTTGTGCCCAAACTATATCTAAATAGTTAACTTTTCTAAAAATTTTCCCACTGTTTTTTTGGTTCATCCTCCCTCCCTCCTTCCCTCCCTTCCTCCCTCTCTCTTTCCCTCTCTCCCTCAATTCCTCTCTCTATCATCTATCTGTCTGTCTATCTATCTATCTATCTTTCTGTCTATCTATCTATCTATCTATCTATCTATCTATCTATCTATCTATCTATCTATCATCTATCTATCTATCTCTGTCTCTGTCTCTACCACTATCTCTATCTCTCTATCACCTATCTATCTCTCTTTATATATCTCTGTCTCTATTTCTATATCTACATCTCTGTCTCTTCAATTATCTCTCTCATCTCCCTCACACCTTTCTTAACTATAAACTTTTGAGGACAGTAGACTTCTCTTATTCACTTTTAAACACCAGTGCTTAGCACAATTCCAGGTATTTAAGGGGTAACTGATAAATATTTAATGACTGAATCAAATCTGCATTCATTACTAATATCAAAATGATTTTATTGGACTTATAAAGCTTGTTCCAAGGTAGACTTGGAGTTCATACTGGGAGATATAGGAAGCAGGATCTTATCTCAGACACTGCACTCAAAGTTGTTGTGACACAAAGCATGCCGTGAAAGAAGGAATGCGGGGACTATGAAGATCTCTTACTGTGTAGAACCCAAGGAGAGTCTTGGAGGGAAGTCTCAGGATAACATGAGTCACATGTATTCGAAGACATAAATAAGATCAGTACTTTGCTTACTCACTCAGTGTTGCTCCTGAGACAGGACATAGCCATTTATTCTTGCCTGAGCTATAAAGTTTCGGCTGTCAAACAGATCACATATGCCACTGACTGCTAATTCTGCACGTAACACAAAGTAATCTGTGCTCATTGAATGGTGTTTGCTGAAAGTTATTTTGGCTCTGGAATTTTCCTACAGATTTCTCTCTGCAACCAAATGACTTGTGGGACCACAATATAAGAGACTATTGAAAAACACACATAAAAGTGTTCCCTGGAAATATGCCTCTGTGTATCTGTCATCAGAAAATTGGCAGTAGTATGATGATCTGCATATGTTACTTAATCACAGGATCCAGGATAAGTTATAGTTGCAATTTATTCTTAAAACAAAGTTTAAAAACCATCTGCTTTGCTTTCTTATCTGTTACCGTATTTATGCTATCGCAAACACTGTGGTGTCTCTTGATAAATGAGAACTTTATTTTGTGCCATAAATATGCCCCTGCAATTTTTGTAAGTAGATTTGCTATTTAGTGTTTAAATCAATATTAAATGCACTCATTTTAAGTGTAGGACTTCGTGAGTTTTGACAAATATATGCACCTACCTAGCCAACACAACAATCAAAATATAAAACATTTCTGTCATCCTGAAAGCTGTTTAAAAATACAATCATAGGCTAGGAAGTTCACAATTTAAAGTCACCCTACTTAAGAAAACAAGGAGCTAGCATCATACCATGAGCATGGCAGAGAATTTTGAGTCAGTTGTGGGTTCTCATTAACCACTTGCTAGATGTGGAGGCTTGGTTGAGTCATTTAGACCACTTGAACCTATTAGGGACTGATACATATTAAACCCTTAATAAGTGCTAGTTATTGTTGCTCACTTCTACAATGTCAAAAATCATTATTGCCATTCACATTTATATAACTAAATTAAGTAGAGTTCACCTGTAATTGTAAGGGTTCAGCATTCAAACAAAGCATGTACAGTATTTTGGTTTTGATATTACTTCTGTCTTTTTTAGCTCTAAATAACCATGAACACATATTATCTTGTGCTATTTTCAATCTTGCTGCTATCTGTTGTGTACTGATATATTTTTACTGTAAACATTCAAAGTATCAAGATAAATACATACAATTTGGGTTCTGTCTACAAGATGGAAAATAAAAGATATGCAAACAATTTAAAAGCATTTTTAGTTGTAGTGTATAAATATGGAATAATGATATGCATTTTACTAATAAAGTGGAAGTTTTAGAATCAAATTGATGCCAAACATTTTGACTCTTGAATATAGTAAAGCTCTTTAAAACATTTTTGGTAATCTTAGTTACCGTGCATAAATTAATGCTATGCTAATATCACTTAGATTTGATTGTCGAATGAACAGAACCAGATGAGTTTGGTTTTAGCTTGAATCTGTTTTTATTAACTACATTTTTATACAAAGTCTATGCTTAAATGTGTTTCCTCAGTGTATTTAATAATGTTTTAAAAATATTTTTGCTAACGAGAGATCTTTATTTAAATAATTGCACTAAAGTTAGAATCAGGGGCACAGATGCTTAAATAATATCAATTACTGAAATATTCTTTCATCAATATATAAATTCAGGGCATGTCAAACTTGGTTTCGGTTGACTTCTTTCTTGGAAAATACAGAGATCCTGTTATTCCAGGTCTCAGTACAGAGCGTCTTATTCTTTTTATATCTTGATGAAGACCCCTCTTGGCTCCACTGTCAAATCTATCATTTTATTAGCTATGGGCCCTTGGACAAGTTACACTGCTTTGCAGGGCCTCGGTTTCACTTTCTCTAAAATGAATGTAGTAATGGCACCTCGCATTTAGGGTTGTTAAGAGCATTAAATGAGTTAATACCCAAAATACATTTGGGTATTATAAGCATTGGGTATTGTCAGCTTATAATGCTTATAAGCATTTTCCCATTATAAACTGAAATTAATTTGCTCTCAGTATGAACATCCTGCATGAAGCTAGTGGTCATGTGATCCGATGATTTCCCGCTCTGTACTGAAAGGGTATATCACAACATTATTACCCCAAGTCCTTTCCAGCTCTGGAGTTCTATGATTCTGTACTTCTAGACTCTATCTCCATAAGCACAATTGCCTTCCATCATTCAAGACATAGACCTTGGTTATGGGTAACTGCTGCCCTGTACAAGAGTTTTCGAAAACAACTGAGCCCGATATTGATTTGTTACCTAAAAAAAATGGAACCTTGCTGGTTCTTGCACAGGAATCTTAGCAAAGCAACCAATTTTAAGATACCAAGCCGACCTGTTTTACCAATTCCTGCTTCGACAGCACAGGGCAAGCCAGAGACACAATCGGTAGAGGATCTACATGTCTCAACAGAGGACCATGGCACACTCACAGGGTGAACAGGGTGATCGCTACAATTACCTTTGTGCTTACTGGATAAAGTGTCCTTGGGGTGCATTTGTGACCACAAACCAGAAAACAATTGTAAGCAGTGCAAGTAAAAACTAGAAATGAGGTTATCAGAGAACTGTTAAAGGATCCCCGAGTTTGAAAATGAAAAAGAGGAGTCATCTTGCTCTAGTAATTGATGACACCTCTGAGGAAGGGAAAGGAAACATATTTCCAGACAACACTTCATGCCAGGCTCACTTTGTTGGGGCAGAAAGTGATCTGCTGAGGGCCTTGAAACACTGAGTCCTTGTTTCTGTATCACTGTGTGTGAACTCTGTTTTACTCTAGCTATAAAGCGAAAGGACAGAATGTATTAGGTTATGGCTTCACACTATTCTGTGGAAGATGAATGCATCCATGTTCATTGTATGTTTGAATTCCAGTGAAAAGGACAATGCAGTGAGAGCTGACATTTTACAGGTGCTCTGTGCCAGATACTGTTTCAAGCACCTCATAGGTAGAGTGATCCACTCTTCCTGGATTGTCCCGGACTTTCCCACTTTCAGCATGAAAGTCCCACATCCTGGTGACGCCTCTATTCTGCGCAAACTAGGACTCGGCTTAGACGAACTGTACTCAACATTTGTTGATCGTTTTTTGGAAACTGCTACTTTAAGCGAAAGGACATGTAAAATGAAACCAATGTTGTCATAAGCCAGTCATTTTCAACCCGTGTGCCATGGAACACTGGTGTGCGCAAGAATTTTGAAAACATGCAATACCTGACTATTTAGTCAGGGGCACTGACCTCTTTTCTCTTAGATTGTCAACTCTAAAAATAACAGCCTCCAACATAACAATAGCTGTCTTCTAATATTAAACATTAAAATAAATATGAGCTCTATGTACATTAAGACACATTTATAAAAACAAGAAAGATCATGATTTTCCAACCCACTTATTACATACTAGAGGCCTGGTGCATGAAATTTGTGCACTCAGGAAGGTCCCTCAGCCTGTTCAGCGCACTCATGCAGTTCGGGAGCCCTTGGGGGATGTCTGACTGATGGCTTAGGCCCACTTGCGCCTAAGCATGCAGTTGGACATCCTTAGCATTGCTGCAGAGGTGGGAGAGGCTCCCACCACCACCGTTGCACTCACCAGCCATGAGCCAAGCTTTTGGCCGAGCAGCACTCCCCCTGTGGGAGCGCACTGACCATGAGGGGGCAGCTCCTGCATTGAGTGCCTGCCCACTGGTGGTCAGTGTGTGTCATAGCGACCGGTTGGTCTGCTGTTTGGTCGATTTGCATAATAGCCTTTTATTACATAGGAGGATAGTTCAGGGTTGTGGGTGGCTGGAGCCTTTCCCAGCAGCTCGGGGCACAAGATGAGAACCAGCGCTAGACAGGATGGCTGTCCATTGACAGGTGCATCACAGAGGCTGGGACACTCACAGAGGCTGGGACAATTTAGACACCTGACTTCCCCTCACCTGCACATCTTTGGGATGTGGGAGGAAATCAGAGTCTCTGGAGAAAACCCACACAGACATGGGGAGAATGTGCAAACTCCACCGTTGTTTGCTTGATTTTCTGTAAGGGATCTAGGTCATGGTTTACAAATCATGTAGTAAACATGCAGTGAAAATGGAGAGAAATACACCTTGGTGCTCTCCTTCTCTAGCAGCTCACACCAAGTATTCTATATTAAATGGAAGAAAAGTAGATATAGTCGGGGTGCTAAGGAACCACTAAAATAAATAAACTATTGAAAGTATGCCTGAATGTACATTGTTCTGGGTGACCTTCACGTAGTCTGAAAGTGACTTTAGAATTGGTATACATTTTCTTGGATTCTTGGATCTACAGCAACCCAATACATACAATCTTGCTATTAATGTGGTTATAAATGGGAGAAAAAAATCTACATTTACACTGAAAACTTCTTGAACCCCTGCTTTTCTTACTTGCTGAGACTGAAGCCTCAGGGACAGCAGCCGCTTGTTTTCAGGACACCACATTTAGCTCATCTCCGATGTCTGATGTTTAACCCATTCGTCCAGAAAGCTGTGGTGGGTAGCCTTTGCTTTGCAGCCATTTTCTCTGGAATGCTTTTGGCCAGAAAAACTGAGAGTTAAGGCTTCCGCAGGATGTAGGTACACCTGGCCGGGGTTTTAGATGGGGCAGTTCTCTCTCTCTCTCTCTCTCTCTCTCTCTCTCTCTCTCTCTCTCTCTCTCTCTCTCTCTCTCTCTCGGTTGGCACAGCCTGGTGAAATTGTTGAGCTGCCGCACTTCAGTCATGGTGCCTGCCCGATGGCTCAAGGCCAAGTTTGCTATTTGGGAAGGAGCAGCCAGACAAGCAGCTGGTTATTGCAGCCCATCCAAGCAGCGAGCGTGGGGCCGTGACTCTGGTGCCAGATCCTTCGACCCAGTTAGCAACTGAACCCGGGAGGCTTCCCCTGGTTCTGCTCCCGTCTCGCCTCATGGTGGGCTTTGCCCAGGAAAGCGTGGTCTCCAGCACGTTGTCCTGCCTGGGTCTTGAGCGACGGCGTCTGCCTGGAGGAAGATGCTAATAGACCACCTGAAGCTAAGGGACCACTTGGCAACTGTGCCCTACTCTGTGGGGGCTCTGGCCAGAGCATGCTTTCACTGGAGGTTGGCTGCAAGAGGGCAGACTCGACCCGAGCTGCTGGCATTCCACTCCAGCCGGGGCGAAGAAGTGACAGCCCGCTGGCATCTGCCGTGGGCCCTGTTGGCATCTATTTTGCGCTGTGCTTTGTGAGAACTGCTGAGGCTGAAGGGCCTGGGGAGCGAACTTGTCTAGAAGAAATGGGCAGGAGGAGATGAGGGAAGAGAAACTGGCTCAGGAATTACAGCTCTAATCAAGGATGATGCCCTTAGCAATGGGTGAGCAGGGTCCTACTGAACATTCTCTGTGCCTACAAAGTGGAAAACGCTCCTTTCTTAGGCTTTTTAGGCTCCCTTTTCTGCCAGGACTTCTGGACCCTGAGGATGGTTTGATGTTGGCCTTTGGGAGAGAGAGAGCCCAGCTTTTTTGAGGGGAGGCCCTTCCCCCCGTAGGTGTTCCCCTCCTGGGGTCTGGCACCATCTGCATGTTGCTGCAGCTGCTGATGGATTTAAGTGGAGTTAGCAGGAGTTGGGCACAGCATATTTGGAAAGCAATCATCCCTCTTATTTTGTTGGGGTGGGAGTGGGGAGCAGCAACTCTGGCAGGATTATTTTCCCGCTGTTCTCTAGCAGACACCATAATACCGTTTTCAGCACTGAGCCCTCCATGTCGATTCCCTGGAACTCAGAGAGCTATTCAGAATGGTTCAGTGTGAAGTCTGACAATTTGAACATAGCCATGGGGTAATTCTCAGCATCGTTCAAAGGATGCCTGTAATTTCTCCCGGGGAAAGTTGAAGTCTACTACAATGGTGGATCTATTAAAAATATTGGCACAGAGGAACAAGGGCCCTATTGTGTTTAATTGCTGGGATTCCCGCCTCACCACACAGGACAAGTACCAGCAGGATACTTTCTATGAAACTTGCCTTTTACTCTGAATATCTGATCACTTTCTGGAATGAAGTATATGACTAGCATGTCTACCACTTAATGTAGATGAAGGAACTAGAATGGGAATATAGCTCCAATGTTGTATGCCAACTGTAAAAATTGTTCTCTCTTTTTTTGAAATCAGGTCTGCTAACTTTTTTTTTTATTTGGTCATTTGGCCAAGGAACATTATTGTTGTCACTCACCATGTACAACTATCCTTAGGACTGTGCAGGTTCAGACAAAGCAAGCTCACATGCATAGTATAAGGGTGAAATCTGATATTTGTTTAATTAATAAATACTTCACTCAAAAATAAATTTCACAGTATTGGACATGAGTGTTTTTCTTATTTAGCAATCCATTTCCATTGCCAAACGAATGCATTGGCATGTGGCATTTTTTGTTCACGAATTCAAAGTTAGATAATTTGGGTTTGAGCCTTTATCCCTCTCATTTCCCTCTTTATCTGCTGAACTCCCACTCATACCTAAGAAACCAACTCACATATATTGCATCGAGCATTTCTTATTTTTTCTCTAATTTTCACAAAAGTATTTGCCACAACATGCATCTGTGGTTCCATTCCATCTTATTTATACATTGATTATCACTTTATATATTATTTATATATTGTTTATATATTAAATATATTATATACATATATTTAATAATTTATATATTATTACCACTCTGTGTTCATTTTGACCTATTCATCTCTCCTACTAGACTAGGAGCTGTTTCCTATCCATATTTGCATACATTTTAATTTCAGTGACATTGAATTGTATAATGAAGTTAAAATGTTCCTATTTATAGCAAGAACTGTTTTCAGTTTCAAGTATACAGGTACAGTCCATTAATGTTATTTGCAGAAGTTGTTTCTATAAAGTCACTGCAAACACTGACTCGTTAGCAAAACTGAATCATTGCTCCTAATGCAGTTAGGTTTCTGCGAAACTGATCACAACATTTTCATCAATTGATCAATACACAACCTTGTTTTATGCGTGTTTCTGTTTAAAGATACCTATTTAATATAAATTGTTAATTCATTAACATGGAACTCTTGGCCAACAGTACTATAAGTCATGCCTGAACAAAGTTATCTAACAAATATATGTTAGATAACATATATTTTCCAACTAAGGTGCTACCAAAAATCCAGAAATAGCAAAACTAAAACCACCAGAACAGTAAAAGAAAGTATTTGGTAAGAATATATTCTGCACATAAGAACAGCTGGCAAAACTGGGAGCTTTCAAATTCAAAGCTGATATGAAGCTCAGAGGCATGTTACAGGATGGCCTCTAAAGTGAAAATGAGGAAGTGTTTCAACATGTGCAGTGATTGGTTATTACCATGGGAGTTTGCACAGCAGAGGATTGGTTGCAAGTGATTATCTTTCACTTTTCATTTTGGAAAGGTGACAAGTTTATTTTGATTATCAGAGGCATTTACAAGAAATGACCCAAGTTTTACTCATGTTCATGAAATAAGCTAGATTTAGTTTTGCTTACTTGGCTTACAAGGTTTTGTATGTTTGGGGGATTTTTCAAGCCTGCTCTCTATTTTATTTTGATTTTAATAGCACAGTGTAGCCTTCTCACACTTCGGAACACTAGAGAGCCCTTCAGCATTAGATTGAGGGCCTTTTTAAACAGAAAGAAAAGGCACAGAAATGTGAAAAATGTGGCACTAAATAGACCGCCAAGAGGACACTTGTTTATAGTACAAGGCAGAGTGCGGCCTTGTTCAACCTCAGCTGGAGCATTCGCATCAGACAACTCAGTGTTTCACCTCATTGCACATGTCCACAAATGACCACGAAACCACCGCTGCAAGTGTTGTTGATTTGGGGCTTACAAATAAATTTTAGGAAGTAGGTAAATTCACAAATAAAGAGTCTGTGAAAAAAGATGATCAATTATATGATGTATCACTGATACATAATATGATGCTTAGTCACCATTTGCTGAATTTTAATTGGGTATATGGTGGGGAATAGAATTAGGAAACTTCATTTATATGGGGTATTTTATAAAAAGGGACTATAAAGTTTTCATTGGAAGTCCATTTTATTTTAAAATTATATGACATCTAAAGCACTCCTTATGTATTGGTCATGCTTAATTCAGAAAAGAAAATTGAGAGACCCTTTAAAGACATGTTTTCTAGAAGACACTCCACACCCCCTGTCATTTGCTCTAATCTAGAGGGTAATGCAACATGAGCCAAAAAGAGAGTATTGAATGCGGAGAGGCACAGTCTGAGCACAAATATCTGCACAATGGATTTGCAGCAGCAGCAATGAGCTTGACTGAGAATAGAATATAGATATGCATGTATTATTGATGATAATTCACTCTGGGGAACTTCTGACTGCAATTTATCCAATCCACTGTGTGCCACTGGATATAGCACATGCATCTTTTTATTCACTCTACGTGGGATTATGAACAGTACCAGAAGGACTCATAGGAAAGTAATGGCCATTTCGTAGTAATAGATTTTTTGCTAATAAAAAAATGGGTATTGTACCTCCAAGACATTATTCAAATAGTGTGCATGTGTATTTGAGTAAAATAAAAAATAAAATGCAAGCTCTTACATCTTTAAATAAATATGTTCTATTAAAGAACCAAGTGTTTGTGTAGAAGGTGGTAAAAGAAATACATGATGCCCTAATCAGTTTGGCTCAGTGGATAGAGCGTCGGCCTGTGGACTAAAAGTTCCCAGGTTCGATTCCGGTCAAGGGCATGTACCTTGGTTGTGGGCATATCCCCAGTAGGGGGCATGCAGGAGGCAGCTGATTGATGTTTCTCTCTCATCGATGTTTCTAACTCTCTATCCCTCTCCCTTCCTCTCTATAAAAAATTCAATAAAATATATTTTTTTACAAAAAGAAATACACGGTAAAGCATATCTTCTGCCATAGCCCTGATAATATGGGGGTTAAGGGTGGCATAGCAAAGGCATTAAACAAGTACATATGGGCAAAAGGGGTGAAGGGAATCCAAAAGTACAACCGTATAAAATAAGTAAGTCATGTGGATGTAATGTACAGTGTGAGGACTATAGTTAAGACTGTATTGCATATTTGAAAGTTGCTAGCATAATAAATCTCTCAAGTTCTCATCACATACGCAAAACATATCAATAACTTTCATACAATAACTTCCGTAAAATAGTGTGGAAAAGATATAATCAGTATGAATAAACAGGGTGTCTTTTGAGATGGCCCTTGCATATGGTGAGGCAGAAATTAAAGCATGAACAGTGTTACAAATGGGGGACACAAGGGCACACTTAGAGACAAGTTTCAGTCCAGGTGCACCAATGTGTGTGGATTATGCAGAATGAGTTGGCAAAGAGGTGGATTTGACTCACTCAAATCAGGGATGTCCTTGACTGTCTTTCTCCACCTTCACATCCAACCAGTTGTCCAGTCCTTTCATGGTTCTCTTTTGGTTTTCTCTTGAGTTTTTTCATCCTTTGCTCCTCATCATTATACCATTACTTTCATCCAGGTGACTGCTCTCTCTTATTGAGAAGGCCTCTGGACTCTTCTCCTTGCCTCTAACAAAGGCCCTTCAATCTGCACTCTACAATGCAACTGGAACCACCTTCGCATTAGGTGACCCAGATAATTTCACCTCGAAGCCCAGAGTCCTTCAAATATTCCCATTGTCTTTGCATGTCACAAAGGCCACTTAGGATTAAGTAGGTCACCCATTTCCTTTCCTTCTTCAACCTCACCTCTTACCACTTCTCACCTTGCACTCTCCATCTCAACATTAATAAACTAACCTCAAGTCACTGTGATCTGCCTTCAGGCTATTATACCTGCTGTTACCTCTGCTTAGAATACTCTCCCTTCCCCACCACCCTCCTACCCAGGTAACTCCCATTGCATATGGTCAGGTGTCAATCCACATGACCATTTCTCTAGAAAGCCCTCCCTGACCCCTCTCAGATTAGACCAGATGACCTTCTGAATTTCTCACACAGTACCGTGTGCTTAGTCCATAGAGAATTAATCCAGAGCGTATTATAACCATATTTTAAAAGTGTTGGCCTCCCCCACAACTAGACCAGTGATGGCGAACCTATGACACGCATGTCAGAGGTGAAATGCGAACTCATTTTTTTGGTTGATTTTTCTTTGTTAAATGGCATTTAAATATATATAATAAATATAAAAAATATAAGTCTTTGTTTTACTATGATTTCAAATATCAAAAAATTTCTATATGTGACATGGCACCAGAGTTAAGTTAGGGTTTTTCAAAATGCTGACATGCCGAGCTCAAAAGGTTCGCCATCACTGAACTAGACAATAAGCTCCTTGCAGACAAGGACTGTATCAAATTTACTACTCTATGTTTTTCAGCATAAATTGAATGATTTCAATAAGAGTTACACAGGTCAGTGAAGATTTTTGCAGAAAGGATAGTGCTAAAATAGATGCATAGTCACAGGTATAAACTATTTTGTATATTATATAGCTACGTAATAGTTACTATACACTCATACACTCATGGTTAAACCTTCAACTTGCATAGAAATAAGTATATATAAATAATAAAAGAGCTACTACAAATCTTGATAAGACCAATGGAACAAAAGCTGTTGTTTAAACCATTTTGCAAAATATGTATCTTGAGTATTGCCAATTGCCTATGTCTTTTTTGAATACTTGAATGTAAGGGGTTAAGCTGCATGAATCTTAGCACCATAGTCTCAGCTAAGCAAAACATATTATATAACTCTTTATAAACTGGGCTAGGTCTTCTTTTATTCAGTTTCCCTAAAATGTTTTTCTGTAATTAATTAATTTTCCTATTGGTTCATGATGTGAGGGAGCCTGGGTGGGGAAGTAAGCAATGTGACAGCAATCAAGAGATCTTATTCTGACCCTGTTACCGTAGGTGAGTTATTTTGACTCTCTGCCGAAGGGGCTGCTGGGATGGTCGATCAGAATTTGCAAGTCTGTCTTTTTTTTCCCCACAGACAAGTGAGTTATTGCAACATTATTAACAGGGAACTTTCCAAGTTCTACTGATAAACACATATCATCTTTTCTTTTCTTTTTTTTTATTTTTTTGTTGTTTTTTAAATATGTTTTTTTAATTGTTTTATTGCTTAAAGTATTACAAAGAGTTTACATATGTCTCCTTTTTTCCCGCCCTTAACAATCCCCCGGCCTCCCCTAACCCCCGGTGTCTTATGTCCATTGGTTATGCTTATATGCATGCATACAAGTCCTTCAGTTGATCTCTTACCCGCCCCTTCCCCCCCCCCAACTCAACCTTCCCCGGCTTTCCCGCTGTAGTGTGACAGTCTGTTTGAGGCAGCTCTGCCTCTGTATCTATTTTTGTTCATAAGTTTATAATGGTCTTTATTATCCATGAGTGAGTGAGATCATGTGGTGTTTTTCCTTCATTGACTGGCCTATTTCACTTAGCATAATGCTCTCCAGTTCCATCCATGCTGCTGCAAATGGTAAGAGTTCCTTCTTTTTTACAGCAGCATAGAATTCCATTGTGTAGATGTACCACAGTTTTCTAATCCATTCATCTACTGATGGGCACTTACGCTGTTTCCAGATCTTAGCTCTGGTGAATCATCTTTTCTTTATTAACCTGAGGAAGTACCATTGACAAGTTAGTTTGCTTGGCTTCACCATTGTCCCTACCCACCCCTCATTGTTTTACAGTCCAGTGGCCAACCTTGTCATGCAATGGAGGTGTTCCCATCAGGCGTGCCATCTGGCAGAGCGTGTCTCGAATTTGTAGGCTTACTTTTTCATTCTCTTTTTCCTCCTACTACCAGAAGAACCATTACAGCATCATGTGGCATTCACCTGAAAAATAAAGAATGACATTATTTGTTATCTACCTGTTTCGGTTGCCGTAAGATAAATTATATTCTTCTTATAAACTGTCCTCTGTTTCTTAGGCATAGGTGCTTATCATCATGAGGGGTATGCATTCATTCATTCAGTCTTAAACTCATTTAACTGACATCTACTCCTGCCAGCTATTAAGCCTCTGTGATAGGGGCTGGGAATCCAAAGGGATTAAAGATCCAGCCCATGAGGGCCCTAGAGGTGAGTGGAGGGGCAAAGAGAAGGGAATAATGACAGCAGAGTACTAACTTATAAGTGCATGGTTTCTAATTTAAGACATTCCTTTCTCTGGTGCATTTATGCTATAGAGGCACTTTGAGTATGTGCAACAGAAAATTTGAACCAGACATGTGCTAAAGGGAAGCAAGCATCCAGAAATGAGAGAACCAGAGAATCACAGGGTTAGAGTGGGCCTTAAGACACATCAAATCCAAACTATTTTCTAAAGCTTAAATTCCATTTGAAATCCAAGTGTCAAGGGGTCCACTGGCTTAGCCTCAACATTTCTAATAAGATGTGCTCCCTATCTCAATATATTCCGTGTCCCTGTTGATCAACTCATTGCTTATGAGGTATTTTCTTGTAACAAGTCAAAATATATCTTGCCATACAGAGCAAAGCTAGTTCTTCTTCAGGATAACAGGCTTACAAATATAACAAGGTAATTGTCAGTGCCCTTGGGTCTTTTCTCTGGGCTAAATAAAATCGATCCACCATTGATAGAAGTCTGTTTATTTTCCCAAAGTATTTTATGAATACACACAATAGAACAGTATTTTTCAGTGTGTCAGTTACAATCAGTGGGTGATGCGATCAGTCTGGTGGGTAAGAATTAGAATAACATAGCATAGAACCAAATATATAATGTCAGAATGTTTTAAGTGCAAGTATTGTTTTGTGAAGTGTTCATTTCAGATGTCTGTGCACATCTATTTGTGTTTCTGTATATTTATGTTTGTGTACATACTGAATCCTGGATTCAGATTATTCCCTAATGTGAGTTCCAGTAAAAAAAGAAAAAATCTGTAATAATAAAAGCGTAATATGCTCATTAGACTGGACATCCTACCGGACATCCTTCCAGACAACCTTCCGAGAAAGCTGGGGCTGTGAGGGAAGCCTGGGTCATGGATGCCTGCTGGTGGCCAGAGGGAAGCCTGGGTCCCGGGTGCTGGAGGGAAGCTGGTGCCAGCAGCTGGGGGAAGGAAGGCCTACTCTTGCATGAATTTCGTGCATCAGGCCTCTAGTGAAATAATAAAATACCACTGATACAGTCCCACAGGAGATTTCATGTACCTTAGATAAGTGCTTCTCAAATATGAGTGTGCTTACAAATCACCTGGAGAGTTTGTTAAAAACAAACAGTTGTGATCCATTTTTTTTCTCCCCTTCCTCCAGGTTCTAAGTCAGACTGTCTGGGGTGCGATGAATTGCATTGGCATTTCCTTATGAATTACATTTTAATAAATCCCTGCTGCTGCTAACCCACGGAGCCCACCGCCCTAAGAGACACGACTCACTCACATAAGGATGGTGTGAGGGCTCAGGTGTCAGTCCATGTAGTCAATGGTTAGTGCTGCTTCATTGAGTTAGCAAATTCTTTTACATTTTTAATCCAAACTAAATTCAATTAGACATTTTTAATCGTTTCCCTCACACCCCACTTTGGAGACAGTTGGAGCAATGGGACTAACCCTTGAAGAGGAGTTCAGGGTTAGAGACACAAACTCCAGAAGGACCTGCAGAGAATGTGATTCTCAGGACTTAATCATTTCTACTGGGGAACCTCTGAGAGAATCTGACCTTTTTAGTTCCCGAACAACTGTACCCCAAACTGTCCTTCATTCACTTGGTGGAGGACTTAGACTCCGTGGTGTCAGTGTAAATGCCTTTCTGTTATAATCTCACCATCAGTTCTATCTGACTTCTCCAGTCCTAAGTTGATTCTGCCCCATAGAAAACCCCAATGCAATATGGTATAGAATGCAATATGGTACAGAATGCAATATGGTACAGAATGCAATATGGTACAGGAAAGGTGCTCCCTAGTTGTCTTTTCCAAATGGATCCTTGGAGTACCGAGACGGCCCATTGTGATGTTCTCATTTTGTTGCTGATTTATCTTGATGTTCAGTCGTCTCTTCTGTTTCCTTTCTTGAGTTCCTTGCTTGGCTTTACCTTTCCAGGTGTTTATGAGCCTTCCTATGCCATGGACTCTTCCATCACGCAGACAGTAGCAGCGGCAACAATAAAAGGGCATCCCTAGTTTCCCACAATTCCAAACCTGTTAGCGAACTGTAACAACTGCAACAGCGAAGCTTTGATACACGCAGATTGGAAAAGGGGACGTGTGGGGAATATGGCAACATCATGCCAGAGGAGCTCTAGGAAATATGTGAATCTGTGATATTTGGGGCTATGACAATGGGAAGTCTAAGTAGAAAAAGGGAGTCTCAGCTTTTGAGTCCAAATCTGCTACTTATAAGCCTCGTAAATTGTGGGCAAGTGGCTTAAATTTCTGCGTCACTATTTATTCCTCTTTAAAATGGGGTGATAATGCTTCATGAGGCTCAGTGCTTTACGTGCATGATAAAATATAAAGAATTAGCCCTTGGTGGTTTGGCTCAATGGATAGAGTGTTGGCCTGCGGACTGAAGGGTCCCGGGTTTGATTCTGGTTGAGATCATATGCCCGGGTTGTAGGCTCAATCCCCAGAAGGGGGCGTGCAGCAGGCAGTCAATCAGTGATTTTCATCATTGATGTTTCTATCTCTCTCTCTCTCTCCCTCTCCCTTCCTCTCTGAAATCAGTAACATATATAATTACACTCAGCGAATTTTCTGTCCCAATTACCATTGTTAATCTGAATCCTGAATTACAGAATAGAATCATTTTTTAGTTTAAATCCCATTCCTCTACAGAGCTTTCTCAATGCTGTTCATATCAGCTTCAGACTGTATCCCTCCTTTTAGACACACTGTCTTCAATCTATGCCATTTATTCATTGAATCTTGTTGTCAGTTCCAAGTGTTTAATGATAAATCACTGGCTATTTTCTTACTTGTGCGCTGTCATCTATTACCTCCTAATTGGATGGCATATCACATTCTCATTTACCTCTGTTGTACATTTATTAAGCTTTCTGGGCAGTCTAGGCCAAATTGTCGGTAGTTCCCTGGCTCCAGACATAGAGCAGCTACACCTCACTTTTCTGTAGCTTCATAAATGTCAGCTCTGGGATAATGCCACCTGTTCTGCTTTTCCCAACTTTTCCCAGCCCTTACAATGGGTAGAACACTTAGTTTACCCCTGCTTCTCCAATTTTTGCAATGACAATAAAGCTGTTGTTGATGCTGTGCTGAAATATATATATATATATATATATATATATATATATATATATATATATACACACACACACACATATATTCATAGATTGCTACCACCACTAGGATGTTGAGAATGATAAATCCATTAAGGTAGGAAGGAGGATGGAGTTTGTCGATAGGAGCTCTTTATTTATTGCTTTTGCTTAGAAACACAAAACGACTTAAGAAAACTTAAGAACAAAATTGCAAAATTAAACCTGTTTTGTGTGGATTTTTTTGTTCCGTTAGCTATAGATCTTTAGATATAGGTTTTAGTCACTAACTCAACAAATGTTTATTGAGTGTTTGTTATTTACCTGGTGCTGTGTAGGTGTTGGGGTATCAAAGGAAAACAGCACAGGCATGGTTATGTCCTTATGGATGTTTAAGTCCAGTGAAGGGAGGTAGACATGAAACTACCAAAAGTTATGGAAGAAAATCACACGGTATTGAGAGAGTACATGTTGAAGGTGGGGGGACCTCAGGGAAAGGCATAATTAAGGCCTTTGAGACCTTCAAGTTTGTTTTGGTTCACGATTGTCTAAAGATTCATTTGCTCAAAACAGTAGAGTTCAGACTGAAGGTTGCTCTCCTTCCAGTAACCCCCTCTGCTCCTCTAAAATATCATATTTGAGATTGAAGTGGGACCATATAATCAGGCGGACTAGGCTTTCAAATGAGTGGTTCAGGCCGTGGTTAATCTCGGCAGAATGAGAAGCAATTTAAAGCCAGGACTGTGTCCTGAAACTTTATTCTTAAACTAGAGGCCTAGTGCATGAAAATTCATGCAAGAGTAGGCCTTCCTTCCCCCGGCTGCCAACACCTGGTTCTCTCTGGCACCCAGGACCCGAGCTGGCTTCCCTCAGGCCACCTGCAGGCACCCGGGACCCAGGCTGGCTTCCCTGCGGCCCCAGCTTGGTCAGGAAGGATGTCCAGAATGACATCTGGAAGATGTCTGGTCTAATTAGTGTATTACCCTTTTATTATTATAGATATCTTCTGTGGCACTTGCTGCACTTAACAGACAAAAGAAATATTTAGAATATTTGCTTGATAGATGGAACTGTCCATGACTGGCAGGTCCACAAGGCTATTAATGAATGTTACAGGTTGAACATTGCTCATTAGGGGGAAAATTGCAAGTTTCTGAGATTCAGCTCTAGTGCTACTTCCTCCGGGAAGCCCACGATGCTTGTCTTTCTCTATCCCCTCCCTTTCCCTAGTCCCCAGCTTAGGTGCACCCATGCCTGCCCTCTTCCCTTATGATGGATCATTCTGTATATTTCAATCACAGCCTCTTGTTACTGCAAACACTGTATTGGACTGATGTATTTTCATGTTTGTGATCCTGCTTTAGTTGGTAAGCACTTTGGGGTTGAAGTTCCTGTCTAATTCATTTCTGTGTTCTCAGGACAATTATTGGAGCATAGGAAAAGCTGGATATAGTTACCCAACATTTAAATGAATAGTAAGTAATAAACATGACAATGATGAAAACCTTAATTTACCTATCTAGTTCAATCTCATTTCTCTGCAAGAACAATTAAGACAACACAAAGGGTTTTTAAACTTAGGGAGTGGAAAATGTAAGTCTGGAGTTTTCTTTTTCCTAATTTCTGAAAAGCCCCAGCTGAAGTCACGGGAATGAAAGACATAAATGTCAACAAATGGATTTATTGGTGTTAACTGTGCCAGCTTCTTGGCATAATGCTTGAGCATTAATAGGTAGGCAGTACATTTTAATGACTTTCTAACGAACAAGTGTATATTTAGAGATGGGAACACTATAGCGCTTACATAATTAATAATAAATAACTAATTAATATGTTCCTTTAGAGAGATGGCTTCTATTATCTCTGGCCTGTTGGGTGGTCTCCATTTATCTTTTTAAAAGGCTTTCTGCCCTAGCTGGTTTGGCTCAGTGGATAGCACGTCGGCCTGTGGACTGAAGGGTCCTGTGTTCGATTCCGGTCTTTCCCCAGGGGGGGGCATGCAGGAGGCAGCCGACTGATGATTTTCTCTCATCATTGATCTATCTATCTCTCCCTCTCCCTTCTTTCTGAAATCAATAAAAATATATTTAATAATAATAATAAATAAATAAATAAAAGGCTTTCAAATCAGAAAGAGACCAAAAGAGAGGGTATTGTGCATTTTCTTTGAAACATTCTCCCCCTGCCACACACATATCTAGTGAGCCCCCCTGAGCTGGGCAGCCTTTCAGAAACACACAGTTTGTATTTATAGGTTCAGGTAGAGTGAAAAATCTCTTTAATTGGAACACTTTATATAAAGTCCTGAAAAAGGGGTTTTCAAAGGCAGAAGATTTATTTTCCCAAAGCAACTAGTTCCTAGTATTGACTTTTTAAAGTTAAGTTTCCCTAAGTATTCTTTCAGCCAAGCAGATTCTGAAATCACTGGAAGGCACATTACCTATATGCTTTGCTATTTTATTTCTTAAATCCAAGCTTAATTTGGATCTGGGCATACTAGGGTGGAATTGCCCTAGAGGAAAAAGATTTGGTCATTCTCGTGTGCCCGCGGCCATCTAAACAGCTGTGTAAGCAGCAGGTCCTGGAAATACGGGGCTCACGACTTTTGGATAGAATTCAAGAATCGGCATGACTCCACCGCGGGACCTCACTCTCTGCCTGTAACTGTTTCTTTGTGGTCATCCTGGAAGTCAGAATTCAATATGAATGCCTCTTGAGCAATGCTTTTAATGAACTATAAAGGCCAGTAGTCTGAAGAGAAGGCCGTTTCTAATGCTGTGATTATCCTCATTTCTGTACACCCATGCCAATTAAAGACTATCGCTATGTAAGGAGAAGGAGACCCACCAGTATTACAGCAGCACAGATGAATTACAGCAACTGCCAGGACACAGACCTGCATGTTGGTTTCTCTCTGAAAAGCAGACTTCAGGCTCCTGAACTTCACACACCCCCCAGCTCAAGTGCCCTCTCCATGAACTCTCCAGAACGCTTTAATTTTAAGTAATTGTTTTGAATGCACAGACCTAGGGATTGTTTGATTATCTGTTTTTTTTGGGGGGACTCCTTTTAGAGGATGAAATATTTAAGGCGTGTTTTTTTAGATCCTGCATTTGCACATGCACAGCCTTTGAATTCTTTTGCAATAAAATTGCTCTTAATGAAACATCTGAAAACATGAACAAACAGTGCACAAGCCGAGTTCTCCAGAATAATGACGGTATTGTTAAGTGATTGGATAGTTGGGAGATTAATATCATGGTGCACTGGCATGTTGGTTCATTCTAGACGTAATTTAACAGTGAAACCTCCTTCAGAGAGCAGGAGACTGAAGGGCTTGTCAGACCCACTGCACATACACAGGGAGCTCCACACAATAACAAATTAAGCACTGTTTATCCACAGACATGGCTGGCCTTATTTTTTCCTTAATCTTTGATTTAGGTAATAATTGCACTGTAATTTTAACACTCTGTGCAGTGTGAATGTTTGCTTAATTGTCTTATTACCAATTGTATTTACTGCTACTGACACAGGGTGCCAGCGAAATTTGGCTCCGTGTCTCTGAGTCTTTATTTACATAGGCTGGCAATGATGAAGACTTGATAACACGGATCCCATTTCTGGTAGATTACTCTCATCTTGTTTGACCAAAGGCTATGGGGACATTTTAGGCCAAGTGAAAATGTGTAATTAAATTTCTGTAGAGTTCCCACATTTGCTAAGCCAGGCTTTCCTTTTTCTTGCATATTTTACAGAATTTCCCCAATGAGACCCCAGTGCCTTTTGCTCAGATGTTGTCATGTAATACATATAATGTTTGCACGTGTTAGCTATAGACTCTGGAGACGTGTCAGCTGAAAGGTGTAAACCAGCGGTTGAGACCTGTTGGTCGCGACCCCTTTCACAGGGGTCGCCTAAGACCATCCTGCATATCAGATATTTACATTACAATTCATAACAGTAGCAACATTACAGTTATGAAGTAGCAACGAAAATAATTTTATGGTTGGGTCACCTCACGAGGAACTGTATTTAAAGGGCCAGAAGGATGAGAACCACTGCTGTAAACAATTATGCAAAAGGAGAAGAAAACAACAGCCTTCCATGATGTTCAAACCTATCCTTCCACTAGTCCGCTTTGGCAAATGCAGAGTTTTACTAACTTAAAAATTATCTTGACTCTACATACAAAGTTAATTTGTTCTAGCTCCTCTCGGTTCAACAAAATGTGTGGAATTTCATGAGTTTTGTACATGGGTCATAAAGCAGTATGTTTACTACAGTGAAGTGCATATGAAATCCTTTGGGAGCTTGTTAAAATGCAGATTCTGACTCAGTAGGTCTGGGTGGGACCCACAATTCTGCCTTTTTAAGAAGTTCAAGGTGATATCAGTGTTGTTGCTCTATAGACTGCATTTTGAATACCAAGGTCATGGACATGAGAATTAAAAATGTTACATCTTTTGTATGTGAAAGAACAAGGCACCAACAAATACGCATAGATATTTTATGACCTTAAGGAACTGAGGGCCTATATAGGATTTTACTAGGGTAGAGGAATAAATACTATTTAATCTCTTTGTCTTTGGGCTAAACTTGAACCTTTCTAGGAATGCTGTCAATACCTTCAGCTATTATGTTTCTCTACATTAATGTGGTCTCATGTATGTCTAATACAGAAATATATATGGCAGGGGCGGTGACTTCAGGGTCATAAAAGATCCCAGAAATTGGGTGGTTTTGTTGATTTTGTGGTAATGAACTTGAGGCAGCAGCCTACGGGCAACATTGTTGATGTTCTTGAAATTTTCCATCCTTCAACAAGGAAGGGTGAACCAGAAGATCGGCATGTCCTCTGACTTTCGTGGTTGCAGATCCCCCAGAAAGCTTGTGGCTTGATAGAACTTAAGCTTGTTTAGATGACTACACACAACACTCGTGTGTTACCTTAGCAAGGCTTAGCTTGTTATATAGCCATTACACTTGCAAAAACATCACATAGTGTTCATCCAACCTGGGATAAATTAAGTGGCGGATAACTGAAGTAACTTTGTAGGACTTAGGTTTTAGAGTTTTCCAATATGGGAACTACTATAGTATCTTTTGTAATATTTGAGAAATGACCTGAAGTAAAGGGAACATTGACTTCAGCTCTTAATTTTCTCTGTATGGTAATGCCGGAAAGTATAGTTTCATTTTGACTGTGGAATACTGGTTATTTGAATACTCTCTTTAGTAGTTTATTTTGTATGGAGTCAGTTTTCTAAGCGACAAGAGTCTCCTCCAGACCTAATGTAAATGACCTCAAAGTGACCGAAATAATCTAGAGACAGAACCTTCTAAGGACCAAGTATTTGGAAACATGGATGCTCTCTAGTCATTTTTAGTTTTTATTCTTGCCTGTAGAATATTCAAATATATAGACATACACACGCACATATTCAAGATTCTACTTCAAAGCATGCTGCGTTACAGAAACACAGTGAGATATAACATTACAAACACTTACCTTTTCTAAAAAAGTGATATTATATATTGGGACTAGTTCATATCTTAATAAAGTTGCAATGCATTGATTCCCTTAAACAACGGAAAGGCATGCCCAGAAACTTCACCTGCTTTAGAGTTGCCCATCTGGTTTCATTAATGTTTACTAATCTGTAAAACTTAGAAATCTTACAACACGTGATAATATTTTAAACTCAGTAGTTTGGGGAAAATAGTAAAGAAGTCTGTAAAATTAAACGTTGGTAAGGCAGTGGAGGAATTGTGATTCTCTGGCGATGCAGCATGTGTTCTGCAAGCCTCAGCAATCCCTCTCCTGATCAGAGAGCCTAGCAAAACTCTCGCATGTTTGTAGCAGCATTAGGTAGGAAAATATTAATGACAGCAATGTTACAGTTACAAAAATAAAGGGGTGAGTATGGATAAGGCCAAGTGAAAGTAGTCAGGAGCTCTGATAAACAAGTTGTGAATTATTGGTTCAGAGGAGCAGTGTAACAGTGAAAACAAAAGAATCACAGTCTCTTGGACCAAAATGGCTGAATTCATAATTTAAAATGAAAAAAGCAAGTTTCAGTAGATATACAAACTATGATTTCTTTGTTTAATATATATTTTTATTGACTTCAGTGAGGAAAGGAGAGGGAGCAATAGAAACATCAATGATAAGAGGGAATCATTGATTGGCTGCCTTCTGCAGGCCCCCTACTAGGGATCAAGCCCACAACCCCGGCATGTGCACTGACTGGGAATCGAATTTTGATCTCGTGGTTCATAGGTTGATGCTCAACCACTGAGCCACACCAGCCAGGCTAAATTATGATTTCTTTTAAGTTAAGTGCTATTATGAGCATCACTAAACAATGTATATTATATACGTATTATAAAATAATAGAAAAAAGCAAGGGATATTTTATTACAGAATAAGAGGTAGTGGTTGTCTATGAAGGAAAGTGCAGGAAATAGGTTTAGAGAGAGGCAAGCAAATATTTCACAATTACAATCAATTCATTTCTTAATCTCTATGATGTGTTTTCATCTAAAAGAATTGTATAGCTTTTACAAATAATACTTCACATAATCAATAATCATTTGTGTATAAATATTTATTAATATGTTTACATAAATTGAGATATAATTTAATATAATTAGACAGGGGTAGGCAAAAGTAGGTTTACAGTTGTGAATGTCAAAACATTCTTGTATTATTAAGGATTGTATTTTTTATTTGTATTATGCGTCTTATTATTATTATTGTTATTATTTCCTATCCTTCCTTGTAATAAATATTTTAGTGATGGCTTGTAATTTAACCCACTTTCGCCCACTCCTGTATAATAGAAAATATATATATATAATTTAATATATAATTAAAGTATTAAAATAGACCTATTTATTATTTTAATTTGAAATGTAATAAATTCAATATTCTGAGTTATAATAAATTATAACACTAATAAAATAAGACAGGGGCTTGGCCAATGTTGCTTGGTGGTTGAGCATCGTGCTGCGCACAAGCAGTCACCAGTTTGATTCCCAATCAGGGCACATGCCCAGTTTGCGGCGGGATCCCCAGTGTGGGGCGTGCAGCCAGCCAATCATGTTAATGTTTCTCTCTTGTGGATGTTTCTATCTCTCTCTCCCTCTTCTTCTCTTTCTAAAGTCAATCAAAACATATTTTAAAACAACAACAATAAACAAACAGAAAAACAAGGCAGGGTTTGGATATAAGCAAACTGAAATTTAAAAATATCCACGACTAACCCTTAACTTTTACTTTTTGAGTATAATATAGAAAATGATGTTGAAAAGCGTTGCATAGTGTAAGTTTTTAAAATGCAGTTTGATGGTAAGTACTCTAAAATACTCAGGTATCATATAACGGGAAACTGAAGTCAATGTATCTACAACTTTAAATAGAAATATTAGTTATTTCTCAAACAAGATGAAATCGTTTATCTCAGTAACCCCATTATAGAGGCTGAAGGAAGAGGCCTTTATGAAACACACACACACACACAAACACGCACATACATCTTCATGCTTTCTAATGTTATTGTTTGGAGAAACAAGTAATTTCCAGGAGGAAGCAATAAATGTTGGCTCAACAGATCAATGTAACAATACTAATTCTCAAATAGCCAGTAGACATATCTACATTGATAGGTGTCAGTTGACCATACCTTTATTCTTTTGAAGTTTCCTGATATGCTAATATACCAGAGATTGATAATATACTTGAAACAGAAAAAGGCAGTAGAAATGCAGTAAATGAACTGTTACCTTTATCTTTCTGAGGACATTCTTTGCTAGTTGGTAAATATTTGCAAAGAATTAGTTAATTCAATAAATAATAATAAAGATTGCTTTGTAAATGTGTAAATTATAAACTACCCAGTGATAATGACTACTTTTTTCAAACCAGATTTTTTTTGTGTGTGGCTTATACTGTTAAAATGTTCTAATAGTACTGAAATAACTTTCATGTTATATACACTGATATTTATATTACTTATACTTAAAAGTCATGTAGAAAGCCCTTAAAAGCGCAGAATTATAGAACTGATAGGATGATATGAAACAAACATGAAAAACAACATTTTGATAAAGGAAGTAAGCAACATAGCAAGTGTTTGTGGTGAGGTTATATTTTTCTACATTTTTTCAAATCTGACTTTATGAGACATATTTCCTCTATAATGGAAAAAAAATAATCAACTTATTAAAATGTCAGTACTCAAGTGAGGAGTGGGCTGAAGACCGTTAATAGAATTTCAATTTTATGGGCATGAAATGTGGCTTTTCATTACACTTTAATGTAAAGGAAAGTGGAACCAATTATGTTCCCACAGCTCAAGAAAACTACGTACCATCTAAACATACAACTTATACTTTGTTTTACTAGCAGTTAACGTCGAGATATTGAAAAAGAGGCTACCTCCCAAGCAGAATATACTGCATTGCATCTTGTCTGGAGGTGAATCCCCATTGTGTAATACACATCTGTAACCACAGCATATGAAACCATGGCTAATCCCACTGGGCAAAATCATGTAGCTTCCAAAGGAATCTAGGTGGTAATGGAACCAGGCTTACTTGCAGGAAATAAATATATGTGTGGGATGCAGGGTATATGTAAGACATTTCTCAAAATGACTACTTTATTGCTATCATTAATTTTATATAGGAGCCTTAGTTTTTGTTGTTTACTCTCACACCCCCACCCCAATTACCATCCTTTGATATGGGTAAAAATGTATCCCTGAACAAATAAAAATCAGTATGCTGCTGACAACCTGTTGAAACCTCTGATCTGTAGCTTTATTTGTATATTTCTTTTTTGTTCACTCTGTGACAAATGGGTCTCAATGAAAGATTTTAGAGACTTCAAACATAACAGTAAAATTTCCTGCAATAATGGATGGGTGGGAATTATTTCTTGCTGCTCCATATCTGTGTCTCCTCTTCACTGAAAACAAAAAAACTGTCATTAGCTTTTACTATCAATGCTATTATTTTCTGAAGGTTTTATTGAAAAATACTATATGATAGTAAGTCATGTTCTGTACAGCTTCTTGGTGTATTTCACAAACCTGAACATGCCCGTATGACCAGCAGTCACCTGGTGAAACCGAATATGACCAGTTCTGCAACCCCCCTCTCATCCCTTCTAGTTACTACTTCCAAGGATAGCCGCTATTCTGATTGCGAATACATCAGTTCATATAAGTAGAATAACTTAATGCATACTTTTGTCCATCTTACTCAACATTGGAGACTCATTCATATGGTTGCTATAGTTTATCACTTTCATCGTGATATGGTATTCTATTGTTTGAATAAACCCGATACATTTGTCTATTACATTGCTTTTGTCCACTTGAGTTGTTTCCAGTTTTAGGCTGTTAATGAACATTCTAATAAACTATTTTTTAATACCAGGAAAAGGAAACACTGCCTATTTAGTAATTTCATATGATGTGGGTATAGCAGGAAAAAAAATCAAGTGTAAGTTATCTTTTAAGCTGATTAGTTACATAGGAATTAGCATCTGCATCATTGTCTGTTCATCAGCTTTTATTGGACACTTGTCCTCTGCTGTCTTCTGTACTGTGGTTGGGTGATGCAAACAAGGAAGGCATTTCTGAACTCTAGGAACTCTCAGACATAAACCTGCGCCTACCATGCAGTGGGGACAGTGCTGTGGTGGAGAAACACTGGGGGAGGAGGTACTCCTGATATACCTAGAAAATGAGTGAAGTCCGTCTAGGAGAGATAATCAAAACAGTAGGCAAAGGAACTTGTGAGTAGAGGAGCAGACGAAAAGAAAGACAATTCTTGACTGATGGAATTGTATACATTATAGCAGGGAACACCCTAGAAACTCACAGTAATCAACCTTTGGTTGTATTTGGGGGCTCGAATTGGGGAGTGATGAGAATGGAGACTAAAAAGAGGAACTCCCTGCCTCACAAAGTATAGATGAGTTCTATAAAGCATTGTGGAGGGCTAAAGGACTATTAAAACAAAAGTATTTTTGGATTTTTATTTTTTCTGAGATGATTCCACCACCCAGGTGAGTAGCATAATACATATCATGATAATAAAGAGTTAATTGCGGTGTGTATAATGTCTGTAATGGACTCTTAAGGCACAATAAGCACATAAAATAAGACAAAAAATTAAGCAAGAATGCATTTGTCAGTAAGTGATTCACTTTCATAAGTTTCTTCATTTCTTATTTACACCACAGGTAAGAGCAGCTGGTTTTATCTTTTCAGGAGGAATATTACCACAACATCACATGTGTATTGTGTTTATTCTAGATGCACATACTCTTTGCTCCATAAATATATATAAACCATTGAGTCTTCCCTCAAATGTTGTATATGAGAAACCCGGTGCATGAAATTCATGCAAGAGTAGGCCTTCCTTCCCCTGGCTGCTGGCACCCGCTTCCCTCTGGCACTCGGGACCTGGGCTTCCCTCGCAGCCCTGGCTTCGTCCTGAAGGTCGTCGGGAAGGACGTCCGGAAGGACATCCAGGAGGATGTCTGCTCTAATTAGCATATTATGCTTTTATTTTTATAGGTAGCACCTGATCTGTGCTTAAACATGAAATTCATAGTGTTTCAAGAAAGCATGAAAACAAGGCTTTGGGTTGTGATAATATAGACATGTTGCACCAAGAGTATCAAAAGGGGTCTTATAGTGGAAATTAGAGGCAAATGTTTAAGTTTTATTAAATAAGACTTGCTCAGATAAAAATAATCTGTAACAAGGCATGATAAAAGTCCTGCATGTGGGGAGCTGTTGATTTTTTTTTGTTTGTTTTTGCATTTTCCCTTTAGTATATGTCCTTCCCAAATGGCATAGACCAGTGGTTGGCAAACTGTGGCTCGCGAGCCACATGCAGCTCTTTGGCCCCTTGAGTGTGGCTCTTCCACAAAATACCGACTTCTGCGCATGAGCCATGAAGTTTCAATCGCACTGTACGTGCGCGCCCGCACGTGGTATTTTGTGGAAGAGCCACACTCACGGGGCCAAAGAGCTGCATGTGGCTCGCCAGCTGCAGTTTGCTGACCACTGGCATAGACCAAAAATAGTATGCTAGGTGTGTTCTTTGTCATGCAAAACAGTTTTCCCACTGGAATGAAAGATATGCACTTAGGGGTGTGTGTCTGTGTTCACCTGCAGTAAGAATAGGAAGGATAAAGGCAAATGAACCAGCAGTCGCGGATAATTGAGACAGGATTGTAAGAATGTTGCAATATATTTACCTTTTTGTTTTTCAACATCGTTTGTAACATCAGCCTGCATTTTCTGACCATTTAGTAATTGAAAGAGTGAGCATCACCCCACCAACTACAGTTTTGACTATCCACTATAAACATATAGTAAAATGCTTAAAATGCATCATTTTATTGTGTTCTCACCTAGTGTGGCAGTTACATATATATTTTACATAAAAATGTAAAAGTACTATTGATAATACAGAGAACATATAACCTTCAAATAATCTTCAGTTAGGTAATTGGACTATCCCATTGATTTATGGTAGCATGAATCAGTTGAATATCCATTAGACAATGGGCTTTCTGCACGAGTTCCACAAGGACTGAATCTTTTGGGGTGACACAGGACAGTTTTATCCAATACACTTCTCATAATTTAATGCAGAGAAATCAACGTGTTGACAAAAATGGCTGTGTTCTCATCCATTTGGGTATGCTGTTGTATACGTTTTTGGGAATTAAGGAGAAAAGAGTTAATATAAATTAAAATTGGGCTTGATTTTTATCTTTTCTGCTTTTTGTACATGTGAGCTTTGAAGAAAATGAAAATTACTTTCATTGGACTACTTCTTGCTCTACTATATGGTTTTATCTAGTTTTCCCTTTGTGAGTTCTAGTTATTTTAAATGAAGCAGGGGCATTCTTATATTACTTAATTACAGAAATGCATTTTTAAATGTTATGAAGCTCAGAAAGATTCCACAGACAGCTCAAGATGATCATTCTTTTAAAGACAAATCTCCCTGGGAAATTACGCATCGAGTTGTTAGCATTAGGCACTTTCTCATAGCAGCAGTAAAAACTGTGTATTCATTAAAAAGCTTAGAGTGGCTGCTCTTTCAGTATTGTATGTCAATATTTTTCCTTGAGTGTCTTTGTAGATTTAAAACAATGTAATGCATTAAACATTTTACAGGAAAGAATTTCAGACTATGTTTTAGTTTGGTTCTTGGGAGATGTTATAGCTCACTCTCTTTTTGAATGAAATGAAGTGAATGTGCTGAAGATAGGAAAAGTCATGAATCACTATCAGGAGAATGTTCCCTTTGCCATGTTGGAAAGGGGAGATGTATCTGTGCCTAGATATACTTGATTCTCATTGCCATCCTGGGCATCTTGTTTGATGAGGGGTGTGATATTCGGCATTCACTCACTTATTCATTTATTTAATAAACATTTATTGAATGAGCCCTGTGTGTAAGGCCAAGAGTATAAAATAAATAAAACTTATACCCAACCCTTGAAGAACTCATCCTCAAAATTAGGATAAGTAAAGATATAATATAGTGTGGATAAAATATTGCATTTGTATCATTAATACAATTGATGAGACACGGCACTCTTCAATAGAGCTATGCTTAATGCCTGTTGGATCATAACCAGTATTAACATGGGCTGCTTTGGGAAGAGAGAAAATGTCAGTTGAGCTGGGATGAGAAGGATGAGGGTGGTGACAAAGCAAACCTGGGAGGAAATTAGAATGAAGCCAAGTGATCTATATCAGGGTTGGGAACTACTACTTTAATAGCAGCATCTCCATCACAAGACTTTTTTGAGAGCCATGATGATGCATCTTAAAACTGGGGGAACAGTGGAAACCAAGAGGGTTCTCTGAATAGCAGAGTTTCACTGCTACTGAAATATAGCCCTCAAAATGATCACATATGCTGTGCATTTGTTTCAGTGTTTTGATAATACTATTGAGGCAATAGATGATATCAGGATTTTCAGAATTTGAGGTTTGATGTCTTCCCTAAACAGCGAGTATAAATTCTGCCACAAAGCTGTTTTCCATCCTCTGTTCAGTTGATGTTAGGTTCACAGATGTACTAGACTGTGCAACAAGCTGCAAAGTCCTAAGCCGCTTTAAAGACTAAAGTTTTTGAAAGTGAGTTCTAACAATCAACAATGAAGGTCTGCCTGCACTATTTCCAATGAATGGTGGTTATTTTTTTTTTGTGTGTGCCACAAGAATTTTTAAAACATGCAACACTGACCTCTCTTTTCCCTTTGATTGTCAAATAAAAAAATGACAACAGCCAACACAAGAATAACCATCTGGGGAAAATGAATCAAAATTACACCTATTTTTATGTCAGATTGGCAAAAAATATATATTGTGTTTGCCACAGAATTTTAGTAATTAGTTTATGTGTGCCATGAGATTCAAAAAGGTTGAAAATCACTATTCTAGGGTACTAATCATGTCCAACATCTGCAAGACTTCTCGATGTTTCCATGGCCCCATTTGTTTCTTATACTTTAAGGACAGTGTAATATCAAGGAAAAAGTGGGGATTTTGTAGCCAAATGCACCTGAGTTTAAATGTAAGCAACCTGCCTCAACATCTCTGTCCACCTGGGCAAGTAACTTAATATAACTAACTTTAATTTTTTTATCTTAAAAATGGGAATTACCATATCAACTTAGGTAGTTTTGAGAATCTGGAGTAAAAGAGCTAATGTGCTCTATGTAATAAGTGGCGCGTAGCAGGTGCTCAATGAATGGTGTGTGCTGTGCGTGGATGTGTTTGCGTATAAATGTAGCCCAATCACTAAGAGTTGTTTCTGAACTGGAAGAATTGTCAGGTCCATTAAAAAACGATTTAAAAATCAACAGGTTTTTATAGAGGTGTACTATACATCACATCAAGCTCTATACTGGATATTAAGAGGATATTCAGGAAGGAATAAAAATATTATCTGGACTCCTGAAAAAGTCAAGGTTTTATTGAAAAGACAGTCTCCTGGGAACAAACAGACAATGTTATGAAACAGTAAAAATAATAATAATAATAATAATAATAATAATAATAGTAATAGTAGTAGTAGTAGTAGTAGTAGTAGTAGTAGTAAATGCTAGGTGATTTTATGCAGACTGTGAGCACAATAGCTGTTCCGATTTGGGAAAAATAGCTGGTGGTCATGGCATTCAGAACATGGAGTTTGCCCTTGAAGGACCTGTATTATTTATAAAGACAAGGGCAGCTGGAGGACATCAGTGCCACCATCACAAACCGGCAGTCCTCAGGCTCAGTGGACCTAGAAGAGCTGTTTTATTTGGCCTTCACATTAGCATCTCCAAATGCCAGAGAAAGAATGAGCCATCTAGAAGTAGGCAAACAAGCACATTTTCTAAAAGGATAATGTTTCATGCATTAAATAAATGTAATACCTTTTTCCAGTTTGGTACCAATATACAAGGCATGTGAATAATGAGTTAGCTGGGAATTAATTGACTGCAGAGACTATTTTCAGTCTCTGTATTTTTTGAATTAATATACACAGTGGGTGATTCAGCAAAAGGATTTAAAAATAAATTCTTTATAGAAAGATCCCATCAATTTGATGTCTTCATAATTCATGAAGCATAGACCCATAATAGCTCTATTTTCTCTTTAACTTTGGAAAATAAAAGATGCCATTAGTTTAAATTAGGCTTGTATGTGGAATAACCATGTACATCAACAAATACAGTTAGAATCAGATGCTGTTTAAGAGAATAAATGCCAGAAAGAATTGATTATTTCTTTAAAAAGTGTAATATGAAATTTCTGTTGATAAGCTAGAGTAAAATTGTCTTATTTATTTATTTTTTTACATTTCTGTAATACATCCTCTGTATATCGTATTGTGTGTTTACCACCCCAAGTCAGTCTCCTTCGGTCACCACTTATACCCCCTTTTCCTTCTTTTCCCTCTCCCCACTCCCCTTTCCTCTGGCAATCACCATACTGTTGTCTGTGTCCATGAGTTTTTCTTTTTTCCCCTTTTGCTTTAAAGAGTTGATACATGAGACATGAATTTATAAAACTCAGTTATGAAAAATCAAAATATAATAAGTGGTTCATTTTCCTAGATTGGCTACTGTTTTTACAGAGTACACTTGGAATTAAATAAAATGTTGCTTGGGATTTGGTCATGTTTGGACACTGTCTTGGTACTCAGGATTGCTGCAGGATATGTAGATATGATGTGAAGTTGCATATTTTAACATTGAGCAGTGTCCTAGCAATTCTGTGTTAGCTGCTTCTGACACTGGCTCCAGAAGGCACTACACGCCCAGATGGAAAGACCTGTGATATAAAATGTGTTCACTTCATTGATTTGTTTCCCCCAAGCAGTTGAGACCCCTAGGGAAGCAGACTGCGGCTAATGTTTGATCTCTTCTAGCCAGAGGAAATGAAAGCATAGGGAAGTGGATTGGATTTGTCTGAGAGCTTCTGGAGCCAGGGGCACCTGGGACCAGAGCTCCGATGTCTACTTCCAGGCATCGTGCTGGGGTTTGGTCACACATTTTCCTCTAATATCAGATTTTGCTTTCCCCTCATGGGTGGCATCAAGAAAAACTTTATGAGCACTTAAGGTCTTAATCCAAATCCTAGGAATGGGAAGACTAAATAAGTAAGGTAATTTAAGTTTAGAAATACCTTTTTGCCTCAGAAGTAATTTATTTATTTTGGAGTGTATAAAAAGGTATCTTTATGAAGTAGTTTTTACTCTAGTTGATTAGTATATTTTAACAAAACATCGGGAAGAGAGATTTAACCTAATTCTTCAAAAGGATATTATATCAGTGATACTTGTGTCATTAACAAAAGGTCTAAACTTTATTTACCTACCTCAGTTGTTGACTTTGCGGAACATGGGGAAAATAGCACCAGCGATGCAGAAAGTACCTGTTTGTCAAGTGAGAGTACAGACATCGACTAAAATCAATGGCCCGTTAAATACCTCCTTTTGCTGTTTAAAGCACATTCTAGCTTTGTGAAATAATTGTTAATGCAGAATGTTATAACTACGCAAAGGAATGAAATTTCTATACCTCCAGTCAGAGTAGAGGCTCAGTAAGGTACTCCGAGTTGTGTCCCCTTCTTTTGTGATTCTAAACTATTGGAAAGGCTTACCTAGAGTGTAATTAGGAATCAGGAAATCAATAAATATAATTAGCCCAGCCTGCATGGCTCAGTGGTTGACCTATGAACCAAGAGGTCAAGGTTTGATTCCCAGTAGAGCATATGCCTAGGTTGTAGGCCAGATCCCCAGTATGGCGTATGCAGGAGGCAGCCCAACAATGATTCTCTCTCATCATAGACGTTTCTATCTCTCTCTGCCTCTCTGAAATCAATAAAAATATTTTTTTAAAATAGAAATATCATAATTTATGTTTTGGCATGCGTATGAGTGTGTGTGCGCACATGCACAATTTTTCAATTTTTAGTAGTATTGTAACACTTTCTGGGAAATAAATGTGCTTTTATTTAAGAAAAAAGTTGCTTGCTTAGGTGTCCTCAAATACTTTCCACAAGAAAGTATTTTATTTTATTTTTGGCTGTAAAAGTGTATAATCACTTTTAATTATATTACATTTAATGGAAAAGATATCTTTGTAATATTGACACAGTAGAAAAACATGCACACCCCAGGTTAAAAGTCTCATTGTGAAATATTATTTGTTATAAGATATAGTGATTTTTAATTTCCTCTTTAAAAGAGAGGACTAAATTTTAATTAATGGAAGGTACTTATAGAAAAAAATCAGGAGTAGCGTTAGCAACCAATTAAGAAGGATTTTTGTCTTAAGAGTTTGTGTGTTTGATGTGAGATGGTTATAAATGTTCTATCATATTTTTTCTTTCCTAGTTTTCAGTTCTCCCATACTATACTAGTGGTGCTTTGTATGGGGAAAAATGTTTCAGCATATGTTCCCTTTCTGTCCCTTTAAGTTGTCTCTGGTATGATATATATAGTTTTGCTAATGTTTATGTGCCTAAGAACCCAAAATCTAGCAAACGTTACACTAGCTAATGGATCTGATTCTAGGTACCTTGAAACACTGTCAACTAAAGAGACTGTTCAAATAGGGTATTATTTTACTGGTTATTTTCCTAAAAGAGAAACTCTTGGGATGAAATAGAGCTTAAAAATAGGATTTATGTGTTTTGGGGGATGAGAAAGGTGTGGAGATGAGGAATTTTAGAGAGAGTGAGCTTATATTATTATATCATGAGGGAATGGACATTTCAGTAGTCTTAAACCAACCCCCAAAATCTTTGAACCTATAGGCATTTGTGCGATTAAATACGGTGAAAACCTAGTTAATGAAGTATCTAACATTAAAAATCCTATATGATAAAAGGGTAATATGCATAGTGACCAGTCATTCCCAGCAGAACTACTGGGAATGACTGGTCACTATGACACACACTTACCACCAGGGGGCAGACGCTCAATGCAGGAGATGCCCCCTGGTGGTCAGTGCACTCCTACAGGGGGAGCTCTGCTCAGCCACAAGCCGGACTGACGGCTGCCAGCACGGCGGTGGTGGCGAGAGCCTCTCCCGCCTCATCAGCAGCGCTAAGGATGTCCGACTGCAGCTTAGGCCTGCTCCCTGCTGGCAAGTGGACATCCCCCAAGGGGTCCCAGACTGTGAGAGGGCACAGGCCAGGCTGAGGGACTCCCCTGAGTGCACAAATTTTTGTGCACCAGGCCTCTAGTAACAATATAAACTGTAAATGGAAATTATCCTTTTAGCAAATAACTTGACCTGCCAAATATTTTAGTGGAAGATTTTTGACAGTCCAAGTAGTAATGTTTTATTTTTTTTTATTTATTGTTTTCTTTAGTGATTAAGGTATTACATATGTGTCCTTATCCCCCCATTGCTCCTCACTCCCACCCCACTCATGCCTTCACCCCCCTGGTGTCTGTGTCCATTGGTTAGGCTTATATGCATGCATACAGTCCTTTGGTTGATTTCTCCTCCTTACCCCCACCCTCCCCTGTCTTACCTCTGAGGTTTGACGGTCTGATCGATGCTTCTCTGTCTCTGAATCTGTTTTTGTTCATCAGTTTATGTTGTTCATTATATTCCACAAATAAGTGAGATTATGTGATATCTACCTACCTCTTACTGGCTTATTTCTCTTAGCGTAATGCTCTCCAGTTCCATCCATGCTGTTGCTAATGGTAAGAATTCCTTTTTTTTTTTTTTTTTACTGCAGCATAGTATTCCATTTATAGATGTACCACAGTTTTTTAATCCACTCATCTGCTGATGGGCACTTAGGCTGATTCCAAATCTTAGCTATGGTAAAATGTGCTGCTATGAACATAGGGGTGCATATATCCTTTCTGATTGGTGTTTCTAGTTTCTTGGGATATATTCATAGAAGTGGGGTCACTGGGTCAAATTGGAGTTCCATTTTTAGTTTTTTGAGGTAACTCCATACTGGTTTCCACAGTAGCTGCACCAGTCTGCATTCCCACCAGCAGTGCACGAGGGTTCCTTTTTCTCCACATCCTCGCCAGCACTTGTTTGTTGATTTGTTGATGATAGCCATTCTGACAGGTGTGAGATGTTACTGCATTGTCGTTTTGATTTGCATGTCTTGGATGATTAGTGACTTTGAGCATGTTTTCATATGTCTCTTGGCCCTCCTTATGTCCTCTTTTGAAAAGTATCTATTTAGGTCTGTTGCCCATTTTTTGATTGGGTTGTTTATCTTCCTTTTGTTAAGTTGTATGAGTTCCCTGTAAATGTTGGAGATTAAACCCTTATCAGTGATAATATTGGCAAATATGTTCTCCCAAGCAGTGGGCTTTCTTGTTGTTTTGTTGATGGTTTCTTTTGCTGTACAGAAGCTTTTTATTTTGATGCAGTCCCATTTGTTTATTTTCTCTTTAGTTTCCATTGCCCTAGGAGCTGTATCAGTGAAGATATTGCTTCAGCATATGTCTGAGATTTTGCTGCCTGTGGATTCCTCTAATATTTTTATGGTTTCCTGGCATATTTCACAGACCTAGAACAAACTCTCCAAAAATTCATCTGGAATAAAAAAAAGACCCAAATAGCTGCAGCAATCCTGAGAAAGAAGAACAAAGTAGGAGGGATCTCAATACCAGATATCAAGCTGTCTTACAAAGCCACTGTTCTCAAAACTGCCTGGTACTGGCACAAGAACAGACATATAGATCAATGGAATAGAATAGAGAACCCAGAAATCGACCCAAACCACTATGCTCATGGAGGCAAGAACATACAATGGAGTCAAGGCAGTCTCTTTTATAAATGGTGTTGGGAAAATTAGACAGATAAATGCAAAAAAAGAAAAAAAAAGAAAAGAAAAGAAACTAGACCACCAACTTATACCACACACAAAAATAAACTCAAAATGGATAAAGGAATTAAACAAGTAGTAATGTTTTAAACTGCCATTTGGGATAGTAGTTTTACCCCCATTCACCTCTTACCCATCTTAGAAAATGTCAAAGACTGGACATTTTTATATAGCAGATAACAGGAAGAGAGTCATTGCAAGAAAAACTAATACTTAGTGAGCACCTATTCTATGCCAGCCACTGTTATCAGCACTTTTGGTAACCCCATTTAATGCCCACAATAACCCTGTGAGGTAAAGACCAGTGTCATCATGTTATAGATTTAAATAGATGCATATACATTTAAATAAATAATCAAAACCGATATTTAAAAATTGCTTCATATTATCATAGATGATGAAATGATGCAAAGAACACATAAGTTTAACCAACCAAATATACTGGGTCTTAATTGAGATTCAAGCCATGATAGATTGTTGTCACAGTATGTTATTTTAACTCAACACTATATTGCCTTGGTTTCCCAAAGAAATGAAAGTTGATTGAACTAGAAGATTTGATATATGTATCTTCTCTATTTCAGAGGCAGCATGATGTCATAATTAGGCACTGCACCAAATTTGCATGATAGCTTCTCCGTGTTATTATGTTGAGTCAGAATCACCCTTCGTGGAATCCTAAAGAACAGGGTTTTAGGAAATCACCTAATTTAGTCCCATCAGTTGTACTCCATGGGACAGCTCAAAGAGATTGAATTTTATTCTTCATGTAACCCATATTTTTGAAACAAAGCCTAGAGCAGGTTGTCTGCAAGAGATGATTAAATAATGAATATGTGGTAGACACTTTGTTGTAGATGAAGTACCATTGGATAATTTATTTACTTATAACAAGCATTTATTTGACTTCTATTGACTTTGGTGGCAGTCATTGAGAATACGAAGCTGTCTTTATCCTTAATTAACTTACAACATAATATATTTTTAGTAGTAAAATAACCAACTAATAAATACATTTGTTCTTATTTACCCTACAAGCCCTGATAGACAATCTCAACTTTTCAATTTAACACTCTCTCAAATCCTGAAAGGTGATCATTACAATTTTCATTTTTTAGAGATAAAAAGACTGGCCTGGGGAAGTTGTGTTTAACTGCTCAGGGTTGCAACACTAGGTGAGCACCAAAGCTGGATGCCAGCCCTGGTCAGCCTGGCACTAGGTCTGTACTTTTCCACGCATCCCCAGAGTGCGATTTACTTTGATTACAATCACAGGCGGTCCCCTCTCAGCCACCTATGACACCCTGACAGGTCTATTTCTGAAGGCTCCACCCAGTGATTATTTTGGGAAGCACATTCACCAGGTATAGAGAAGAACTGGTGAAAAGAGATCATCCAGGTATGAAATGGGAGTTCAGAGCTTTGTCCTTGGTTTATCCCTGCTCCATTGTGTGTACACCCATGCTCATTACTGTTTTTAAGTGTCTTCATTGGGCTACGGTAACTTTTTTTTTTTCTCTCTCTCTCTCTCTTTCAGGTATGGAAAAATTGTATCGACAAAGGCAATTCTTGACAAAAACACAAATCAGTGCAAAGGTATGTGTGAGGGCATCTGTACCTTTAGCTCTGGACTGTGCTGATACATTGAGAGCCCTGCCCAGGTGGAGGCCCAGGCGCCTGCTGCACAGGGTCGTGATGTACAGTATATGGCAAACCTCTCTGATATTGCCGAGGTTTTGCTGAGTTGTGTTTCTAGTACCATTGCTCATTAATTTTTTTCATTAACAAACAAAATGAAACTCACAAATTAGAACAAGTACCAAATTGCTTTCAGCATAAAACTAAATTACCTCTTAACAACTTTGGGTTGTCTGGTATGAATGATATCATCAGTGATGCAAATTGATTTCCTATATAAAAATGAGGAACTCTGGGGAAAACTTTCCCATGCAAAACACGTTTTAATTTATCTGTTCTTTAAAGCTTTAGCAACATTGGTTGACTAGGAATGAATTTACTGATGGGCCCATTGTGTCTAAGCTTTAGCTGTAAGCACCTCATAGGATCTCAGATTTGGTATCTTATTAAGGCTTTTTCTATTTTTGGAGGGGGGAAATATTGTTGAAGTTATTTAACTATGTCTATGGCTCATGTTTCTTCATGGCTTGGAATCCAATACTCTTAAGAGTTGCATTATATTATTTATGAAATCTATATGGTCTCTCTTTCATGACTCAGTTCTTACTGGAAAATTGGAATGCTTCCTGTAACATGTTATTTGTTGTTCCTCTAAACCAGTCACTTTGATGATACTGAGATTAATAAGTAAGGCAGAGCCAAGATCATTCTAAACACTGTCCCTATTTCACATATAAGTATAATGTGCAAAAGTCTTAGGAATGAATACTCATACACTGCAGATCACACACTTCATGTCTCTTATAAACTTAAAAAAAAAAGCACTAGGTGGTCAGGTACTGCAAGAAAAAAAATAAGACATGGTTTCTGTCACCTAATAGCTCAATTTCTAGTTGAAAAAGCAACCATCAAGAAAACCAAGAAACTAATACTAATCAAATGATTAGGATTAGTCTATCAGCCTAATATATGTGAGAGTGTAACAGGTATCTACAAGAGGGGTATCTGCGAAATATTGTGGATAGAGAATATGGAGACTCCTTTGGGGCAAATTAAGTTTATAAAGGCAAAGTACAATGATAGGCTTGAGAAAGTTTGATGTTTAGGAGAAAGAATTTCAGAATATAATTGATCAGACCCACATATCTGGAAAGGAGGAAGGAAGGGAGGAAGGAAGGAAGGAAGGAAGGAAGGAAGGAAGGAAGGAAGGAAGGAAGGAAGGAAGGAAGGGAGGAAGGAAGGAAGGGAGGGGGGGGAAGGGAGAGAGAGAGGGAGGGAGGGAGGGAGCCACCTAGGGAAATCATTTAATATGAAAATATGTATGATTAATATTGATATAGATGAATAATAATATAGATGAATAATTCTAATGAGTAATTGAGTTAATACATGGATGATGCTCAAAAATACCTTGTGTTGTCTGTCCTATAAAATACTGGCAATATTAAGCAGAACAAAAATATTTGTATTGAGGTGGTAGGATTATGGGTGATAGATTGTTATTAATTTAAATTTCTCCAAATTTGTTATATTGTCAGTGAAGGGGGAGGGGGGATAGCAAAGCAGTTCTTTGTCTTTGTAAAATAATATCAGATGAAACTAGCAATGAATTAGGAGAGAATTTTACCTTCCCTTTTTTAATAGGCAGAAGTTGAGTTTGTCTTGACCTTTCTTTAGGAAAGAATGAAAAGGGTGTGTGAGGTGGCTTTTTCAAACAAAATCACTGAGAGCATTGAGCCTGTAATTAGAGAACACAAATTGGATTTGGACTTTTCCTAGACACTTGCTTCTAAATCATTTGCAACTTTGCCTCCAGACTAAGACTATGCAATCAAAACCAAATATTATGAAAACTGGATTTACTAATGTTGTTTCTAAAGAAGTGGTATGAATTCAATTTTTCACAGGCTGTTGAACATGTGGCATATTATACGCAAGTTAGTGTTTAGGGGGATGAGAAAGTGTATGCACTTGTCTCCTTAGAGATGAAAACAAAAAGCATCAAAATTAAGCATGCTATATTAACCCATACTCTAGACTCTTACTCTACCTTAGCATGTAAATGAAAGGATTTTGTTCTGTCTGTATCCCACTCACGCCTATTATTTCTAATTTAGCATATTAAATATTTTAGAGGGTTTTATTATTGTTGTTGTTGTTATATGTTAACTTTGAGAAGTCTTTGTAATAAATGAAAAAAAATGTACTTATAATATGTTTTGGGAGTTATACGACTGCATATTTTTCCTCACAAGTGTTACATAGTTATGTACAGGGTGAGGCAAAAGTAGGTTTTCAGTGGTGAGTACATGAAACACAGTTTATTCTTATATTATTATTTATTAATTTTTGTATTATTTTCCATATGAACAACTGTAAACCTACTTTGCCCCACCCCTGTATTTACTCAGTATTTGTGATCACTTTTAACATACTAGTATATATTAGGCAAAAGCAAAACTATCCATAAACATTTAATAAAATATGTAGCCTTGCTGTTTTAAACATATATTTATAATTGACTGCATTTAATACTATAGCCTACCTGTCTAACTCTTTTGCAGTAATTATTTTTATTGGAAGAAATTTAAATAATTTTTTTGAACTTCAGTATAGCTTACATAATATGGTCTATCCCAGCCAGCATGGTTCAGTGGTTGAGCGTGGACCTATGAACCAGGAGGTCATGGTTCGATTCCTGGTCAGGGCACATGCCCAAGTTGTGGGCTCGATCCCCAGTGGGTGGTGTGCAGTAGGCAGCTGATCAGTGATTCTCTCTCATCATTGATGTTTCTACCTCTCTCTCTCCCTTCCTCTCTCTCTAAAAATTAATAAAAAACATTTTTAAAAAATAATATGGTAGAAAGACATTGTTTTTGCCCATAATCTGAATATTACTTTTAACTAATCCATGTCTTATAGATTAACAGAAATCCTTATGTCCAGATATTCCTCTTCTATCTTTCAATACCTTATTTTTAACATCAGACTTATATTATTAATATACATAAAATTATCTTTTCATACCTCTACTGGGCTATGTCAAGTATTTCTTCCAAAATTCACCTTCTCAAGAAGCCCTCAGTAGACTCTTCCTATCCTATTTGAAAAGTTTTCAACACCACCTCCTTTGAGTACCATCTGAAAGCAAAGATCCTATGCTACCTTACCTCTCATACTGTTGTGATTAGTTTGAGTCCTTCATCTAGATTATCTAGATTATAAATTACTCAGAATACTGGGAGGCGAACCTATTGGCAAGGTATGGAGGAAGCAGGATGGTTCAGAGTGGAACTTAGATTGTAGAGGCCTTTTCTTTCTCTCTGGGATCCTTTGATGCTGCATCTAAGGAAAGAACAGACATGGCTAGGTATATGTCTTCAGGCCTGTGAACACCAGTGCTACCAAAGACGTTCACATACACATGTTTCCCAGAGTCATTCTTGAAAAGTAAGCATTTGTACCTAAGAATATTTATTGTCAATGCAAAATTATTCTTTTTACTGGTTTGAAGTTGTCTATTTTTTTACTTATCCATGATTTCATAAATATATCGGAAATTATATATTATACTACATGTTTTAAATAATATGCAAAATATAACAATGTAAAATAGACAAATATAATATGGAAATGTTCCATTTATTACAATTTATGTAAACTTGCAAAAACATAATATCCTTTCAAAAAAGGATTTCAAAAAATATGGATTTTTTTTTAAACCCCACCCAGTTCTTCAAGGGTTTTCCAATTAAAGTCTATACCAAGAAAATTTCTGAATAATAATCTAAGTTTTATTGGACAAATGACAAAATATCTCTAAACATTGCTTTTCTCAACTGTCAAATGAGGTCATCTATATCTATGATTTTAAAAGTATTTCTCAAAATTACATAGAACCATGTTTGTAAATGTGTCTGGCACATACATCAGGTGAATTTTTCTATGGCTGTGGACCTGGATTTCTTCTCATAGAAACCATATTGTCTAGAGCTCGTTCATATAATTTAATGCAGTCCTGAGTACATATTACGTATTCAAGGAATGAGTATTTCATGAATTTACACGTGTTTGTTGACACTAGTATTTTTAATAGCGAAAAGTATAAGTGCATAAAGAACATTTCATTCACACATTTTGGTGTTGGCTATATGAGAGCCCTTAGGATTTTTTCAAAGCCCATAAACCCGATGTCTTTGAGTAAAAGCACATTCCGTCACAGTAGCAGGTGGTGGAATTCGTTGTAATTGAGTTGGATAGGTTCTGAAAACCAAATGCTTCTTAGTTCACCCTTTGTTATACTCTTTACTACGTTGTTTTGTAAGTTCAAAAGTAAAAAGAAAACCAAAAAAAATCTGAAGACCTTTGCTTCCTTAGTGTTGGAAACCACAGTAAAAGCATGGATTGTCATCTAATTTGGTGGCTGCCATTGTTCTTGTTGATTTGTTGGTTATTCATTTTGCTAATAAAATAGTGATCTTTTTTTTTTTTTAGTAAAGAAATGAGAACTTTAGAGTATGAAAGAGAAAAAATAAACCCTCATGAATATGGCATTAAAAACAAAATAAACCCAAATCCCCAAACTATAAAACCTAAATGGAATGTGAAAGATGAATGTATCATTTGTTATGGTTCTGCAAGTGGCTGTAAGTGGGATCAAATGTCTGTTTAGTTATAAAATATTGATGATATAAAGTCCCTATTTCATATGATCTTTTAGAAAATTGGTGTGGTTTTTCTCTCTGTTGTAGAAGATGAGAAAATAGCAAGGTCTGCATTTAATTTGTACTATTTCTGTTAAGAAAAGGGCAGTTCATTTAAGTTACTAGGCATCCGGATAGACCTACTGGCCATTCTGCTCACATCAGCCCTGAATTGGAAGAAATCTGTATTCATGAAGTGTCTTTGGAACACCTCAATGCCACCTTTGAAGATACAATTTCTCTTTTTTATTAACTTTTATTTTTATTTAAGTATAGTTTGGTACACAGTATTATATTAGTTTCAGGTAAACAATATACTGATTCTACACTTATACATCTTACAATGAGATCGCCTCACTAGGTTTCTGTAATTGCAAAAACATCACAATATTATTTTAATAATCCAATCACAAAAGGACAAATATTGTATGATTCTACTTATATGAGGTACCTAGAGGAGTCAGATTCAGAGAGACAAACGACAGAATGGTGTTTGGCAGGGTCTAGGGTTTTGGGGAGATGGGGAGTTAGAGTTTAATAGATACAGAGTTTCCGTTTGGGAAAATGAAATTCTGGAGATGATGGTGGTGATGATTGCACAAAAGTGTAAATATATTTAATGCTATTGAAATATACACTTAAAAATTGGTTAGAATACTATGTTATGCTATTTTATCACAATAAAAAGCAAACCAACAAACTCACAAAAAATAAGTATAATAATGAAAGTAATTACAGATACAATTTCTCTCCCAAAGAAAATAAGAAAGCTTAAGCGGCAGATATCACAGCTGTCCACATTCTCAGAATGTGCCCACTATAGGAAGGCAGGAGCTGAAACAGAAGATGTCAAGGAAGCAACTGCTAACAATCTCACTAGGCATTGGATTTGAGGGTGATGTGAAAAATAAGCACATTTGATATCGTACTAAATGAAATCAAGTGGCAAAAATCCCATGAGAAATATACTATGAGGTACCTTGGAATTTGTCTTTGTGCCACTATTGTTACAGTACATAATTAAAGTGAAAACTGTAGATTTTTATCAAATGAATGACTGAAAGAAATTTTTTTCTGAATAAGGGAATTATGTGGGGTAGAATTTAGAACCCCATTTTTAAAAAATGCTATTACAACACTGTGGTTAAAAATGGTTCTCATGAGATAGTTTTGATTTCAAGAGGTTAAAGTTCAGAAAATCTCTAATTTCATATATATAAGATAAAGAAATTATGGCTAATAATATACCTTTTCATAGAGAAACAGATAACGAAATTGATAATGATTTGATTAGAGGAAAACTTTTACATTTTACTTTTTAAATGAAAATCACATGTATTTAAGGTATATAGCATAATTTGACATACATAGTAAACAATTACTACAATCAAACTAATTAACATATCATTTCCTCACATAGGTACCATTTTTGTACATGTAATGCGAGCACCTGAAATATATTCTCTTAGAAAATTTCCAGTACTCAATGCTATATTATTAACTGATTTTATGCCATGTATTAGATTTCTAAACATATTCATCCTACATAGGAAGCAACATTGTACCTTTAAATCAACATCAACTCATTTCTTCTGCCTTTTTGTCTGTGATAATCACTATAGTGCTCTCTGCTCCTATGTACTTGACATTTTTATGTTGCACACTTAAATGATATTGTGTACTTTTTTTTCTTTCGTGTCTGACTTATTTGACTTAGCACAATGCCCTCCAGATTCATCCATGTTCTTCCAAATGGCATGATATCCTTCTTTCAGGCTGAACAATATTCGTGTGTGTGTGTGTGTGTGTGTGTGTGTGTATCACAATTTCTTTATTCATTATTCATAAATGGATGCTTATGTCTGGCCTATTGTAAATAATGCTGAAATGAACATGGGAGTGCAGATATATCTCTTTAAGAGATACTAATTTCATTTCCTTTGGAGCTATACCTAGGAGAGGTATTGCTGATCATATGGAAATTTTATGTTCCGGTTTTGATGAACATACTGTTTTTCATAATGGCTTTATCAAATTACATTCCCACCAACATTGTAAAGTGAGGTTTCCTTTTCTCCACATATTCACCAGCAATTATCTTTTTTAAAAATAGCCATCCTCACAGGTATGAGGTGATATTTCATTGTGGTTTTGACTTGGATTTCCAGGATGATTAGTGACATTGAGCATCTTTGTAACTGAATATCTGCTGTTACATAAACCACAGAAATCCTGGAGAAGTTGTTCTGCCACAGATAGTGGTCAGGGGCTTTGAGGTTTTCTTCTACTGTGCAAGAAAAATGTAAGACAAGCAATAATGAGTAAAATTACATATACAACTATCAAATGAAAGCACAAATATGTATGTTTGAAATCTGTGTGAGAAGTAAATATTGCTACTTTGCATCATTGTACTTGACCTATTATGTTCTAGTAATAGGGACTATCATAACTATATACAACCTATTACATTGTCTAATTCAGCTTATCTTTCCTCTCTTTATGTCCTTCAGAATTTACTGTTGGAGGGCCAATTCTGTAATTCTGCTTCTTGTTGGGGAATTTTTTTTTTTAAATGACACGTAGTGTCATTTTCCAGATACAAGGTTTCTGTTATGTAAGTGAACTTTTTTGTGGACAATAAAAAGTCAGCATGGTACATGAACTGGTGAAGACATCTGACGTGATGGCAGACCAGAGACAGGTTTACCTGATTTGGAAGAACATTTTATGGTACCTCTTTAACCCATTTTTTTGTTTTCGTTTTTGTTTTTGTTTTTTTGTCGAAGCAGGGGCTATCACCTAAATTTTTCCCTTTGTGTTTCCCATCTGAATTCCCTTAAGCAGAGAAAGTAAACTCTTCAATCGGTTTTCCACGAACCTACCAACCAACTAATCATCCAGTGAACAACAACAACAAAAATTAAAATAATAAACAGGAAGTGAATCCAAACGAAGAGTTAGGAATAAGGGCTTTGGCTTGTTTACCTAGAACAGAAGAAAACCTTAAGGGAGTGATCTGGGGAATGAGTAGGTCATGAACTATAGTTCTCAGAAATACGGTAAGCTGTGGTTATGGAAGCAGGAGCCACATCTATGCTAATATGTTGTGCAACCCAGTTTTGATCAAATAGTTGTTCAGCAGGCTGGCATCCAGAAGTCTCTTAGAACATTCTGTAATTCATCAAAAGGGCAAACGTGTCTAGTAAAGAATGTTGTTTGACTGCAACCCTGCTTAAAAGTATTTAGATGCGAATGTTTTTTAGAGGAGGCTAACCCACTGTGTTATTTTCTTAAAACCAGCCCACTTCATTTATGTATGTACATGTGTGGCTCCTAAAGGCATGCATATCTTCAACTTTCAATAGCCTATAGCCGTGGTCGGCAAACTGTGGCTCGCGAGCCCCGTGCGGCTCTTTGGCCCCTTGAGTGTGGCTCTTCCTAAGCCTTAGGAGTACCCTCATTAAGTTAATAACAATGTACCTACCTATACAGTTTAAGTTTTAAAAATTTGGCTCTCAAAAGAAATTTCAATCGTTGTACTGTTGATGTTTGGCTCTGTTTGCCGACCACTGGCCTATAGCATTGTGCAATGGATATCAAGTAACCTCAAGAGTTATTATCTTTCCCATTTTACTGATGAGAAAACAAACCTGGAAATGCTTAGTAACTTCTCAAACATCATCTAGCCAGCATTCAAATAGAAATCTAAGTCTGCCGAAGCCTATCTATCCTCTTTTTGCTTTTCCTCACTCCAAATAACCCCCATAAGTAAGACCTGCAGTAAATGACCTTGGATGTTAATCATCACAGGCAGACACAAGCACAGTGTTTTGAGTTTGCGCAAAGGCGGACAGTTTGGAAGTAACACACAGTAGTTTTTACCCACCCACTTCCCACCACTGTAAACAGTATGGGCCGGGCGTTCTAGTTCTGTTTCGTCATTTAATAGAGACGTAAAAGAGCATGCAAGATTGTGGCTTCAAAACAGAGGCACCTTTTGAAAATATTTTGTTCATTTTATTTAGAGTAATTTTTTTTTAAAGAATGGTTTTCTGTTAACTTCAATGTTATCCTTAAATTAGATTGACAAGTGTTTAGCCTTCTACATGTTTTAGCTTTAAAGTGAGCATCAGTTGAATCGATTTTATGTGGGGAAAATATCACATAATTAGGGAGGGTGGCAGGCAGAGTGCAGCTGCCAGTTTCTCTCACTCTCAGGATTCAGGATTCAGAAAGAGGCATGTGCTCTCTTAAAGGGCCTATGTGGTCGAGTTTCACGGCAAATGCTCTCTTTCATCTTATTTAAGTTCGGTTTGGCTTGCCTCCCTTGTTTGCTCATGGGAATAAGGTTAAGACCTCTGAAGAGGCCACTTTATCCCAATTCCTTACCCAGGCTCCTTTATTTTCTTTAAATAGCTTGCACTTAGTTGTGCAAAGTGTTTGGGGTCAATATCTCCTTGATGGATGCACCCAGGAATAAACAACTATTTTCTATTTGGATTCTGAAGGTATGATCAAGTTTAATCAAAAAGACTTTTTTTTATGTTTTTAGTTTACCCATGAACCAGTTATTATGGAAAAAAAAAAAACCCAAATGTCTGCTAAGGTCAGTTTTTTCCTTTCTCAATCAGTTTTATTTATTTATTTTTTCTCAAAGGTTCTTCCCCTATCCTCATAATTTTTTATTGTCTCAAGTTGCCTTCAAATCTCTAGCTCCAACCCAAAGGCTACCTAGTCTCTCATTTTGGGGGGAATGTTAAAGAAACCTTGAGCACCTGTGCTTAGTTGTTTTCAACAGATCCATTCAACAGGCACATGTTTTACTACCTCAACCTCCCTAGAATCCCCTGCCCAGGTTTGAGTCTCACATTTTTAAAATGCATTTTTTTAATATATTTTATTGGTTTTTTACAGAGAGGAAGGGAGAGAGATAGAGAGTCAGAAACATCGATGATAGAGAAACATCGATCAGCCGCCTCCTGCACATCCCCCACTGGGGATGTGCCCGCAACCCAGGTAACATGCCCTTGACCGGAATCGAACCCGGGACCCCTCAGTCCGCAGGCCGACGCTCTATCCACTGAGCCAAACCGGTTTCGGCGAGTCTCACATTTTAGAACGCTTGGTTTGCAAGTCCATTTCTTTCTTGTCTGGTCTGTGAGAGATATGTGTCTCAGGCTTGATGTTCTACTTCCAGATGCTGATCTCATCACTGGCTCCTACTTATTGGGACTTGAGAGAATTATTTTACTTCTCCAAAATCATCATTTGCATTTGGTCTGTTTTTGTGGATGTGATTTTTGTAGAAAGTACCATAATAGCAAGGCAGCCACTGCATATATGTAACCCAAATTAACTCACGCTCAGGTAGGGCATGGCTGCACTTTGTCAGGTTTATGTCTATAGGCAACTATGAAGTCCCTGTACATTGGCATCTATATTCCTTCAGAGTTAACAGTTAGACTTAACATTGCCAGAGTTCCTTGAAATTTTTGGACAAATAATGGAAGGAAATTAACAGCTTTTTCATTTGGTTTTAATGCAACAGTTGAAGCCTTACCTGAAGCCCTGTGCTGCAACTGGTTTCATTCAGGCTTTGCTCTCTAAACAATTTATAGATGGTTGTTCAGAATTCCCAGCCATCATCAGCTAACTGCAAACATGTGGAAACACAGAGGCTATGACCTTCACATCCACTCCAGAAATACAAACTTAGTCTCTGAGTTTAGAGAGGAAATGCTTCTCTCTCTCTCTCTCTCTCTCTCTCTCTCTCTCTCTCTCTCTCTCTCTCTCTCTCTCCACAAATTGGGACTGACGTTTTGACCAGGTCGCATTTATTAAGACGCTGAGGTAGCATGGAAAATTGGCTAGAGTGGGAGAAAGGAAAATAGAAAAAAATATGCATACTCTGCTAATAACTAGGTCAAAATATTACTTATGATGACTACTGAAGATATTTTTTACAGAGAGGAAGGGAGAAGGATAGAGAGTTAGAAACATCAATGAGAGAGAAACATGATCAGCTGCCTCCTGCACACCCCCTACTGGGGATGTGCCCGCAACCAAGGTACATGCCCTTGACCGGAATCGAACCTGGGACCTTTCAGTCCGCAGGCTGATGCTCTATCCACTGAGCCAAACCAGTTAGGGCTGAAGATGCTCTTTCTTGATAGGTATCACTATTGGTTGACATTTATGTCTTCTTCTCTGGATAGCGTATTCTTTGAATGGGGGACCATATTTTACTATATCTGCAAAACTAAGATCTAGCATACAACAAGGGCTAATAATTATTTCCCAGTTAATCCATGAAAAGATAACACATGTCTAGAAAAACAACAATAATGATTAATGTGAAAGTAATTTAACAGTATTAAAATGCAACAAGGAGAAGAATGTTCATTTATTCTATAACGAGACAGTTTAAGGATGAATTATCTTCATTAAAATTCAATTACATGTGTAAATTTTTGGGTCTCTGTCATTTGGAATGATATGGCAAAAATAGTAGACTTCTAACTCCTTATTGTGGAATATAAGGCCTTTCACGACATGGCCTGTCCTATCTCTAGCACCAGGATGACTGCACTTTTGTATGACATGAGCCCTGCACAACTCTGAAACTGACGGAGCACTCACATTGTAGTCCATGGGAAATGCACCACTGGAGTTGTACAATGAGCAGCCTGTGTTCATACTGTTGACCGTGGCGAATTCTCATCTCTTCCCACCATACCCAACTATTTCCATCTCATATGCAAAGACACTTGGGTATCTCTCCTCTTTGCCTGAAACGTCACCTGCCCCCCATCTACATACTAGTATATAAAAGCCAAGCAATGGAATGACTGAATGACTGGAACGACCAGTTGCTATGACGCACACTGCAGCAGCCAACCGACCCGATCGGGCCCCGATTGCCCCCCCAACCTCCTATGGCCCCTCCCCCCAGCCGGTCCTGCCCCCAATCGCCCCACCCCACCCTGATCAGGGACGGGGCTGTCCAGCCAACCTCCCACAGTCCCTCCCCCTGGCCGGCCCTGCCCCCAGTCGGCCTCCATCGGGACGGGCCAGCTGGATCCCACCCGTGCATGAATTTGTGCACTGGGCCTCTAGTTTAATAATAAAGTCTGGTATGTATTGAGCATTTACTAAATACAGAAATTACACTAAGCCGTTTTTATATATTATGGCACTCTTTTCCAAATTGTTTTTCTTATTATCTTCATTTTATAGGTGGGAGAGACAAAGAACTGGGCCACATCTCCACAACTATGAAGTAGCAGATATGGGATATAAATTCAGGTCGGCTTTGTTCTAAAGCCTGGTTGTTCTATCTCATCCCTCCCCTAGGCTGTCTCTGTGCTCTTCCTCGTCTTGCAAGATTCAGCAGATGCGCATCAAGTCTTCAAAGCTTTATCTTTCCCTCTATCCCTGCTCCAGCTGACTTAGATACCCTTTTCCTGTAATCTTAATAAAACTCTCAGTTCTCCCAAAGTCTAGCCAGCTTTTAACAAACTGGGTACAATCGGTGACTTTTCTTTCATGTTCCTCTTATACCATGGCCTTATCAAGAGCAAGAATTATACACTTCTTCAGATAATAAAAAAAAGACTACATCTTATTTATTTTCCATTCACTGTACTTAGCACATGCTTGACACATGAAGTAGTTACCCAATGAATATCTGGTTAAGTAAAATAATGAATGGCTTAACCACATCTTAGGTTCTCAGTACATGGATGTAGCACCAAGAAATCATCAAGCGTGTGATTTGGGATGTGATTAGAAACCAGAATAAAATTGTAGCCATTTATCACCCAGCTGCAGTTAGCACAAGTTCTTGTTAAGGTCTCTTGGGGTTAGGGTTCTTTTGCAGATTCCTTGTCTTACTTTAAAACAGTGCTTTCATCATGTCCCTTAACTACTTTGGGACTTGCTATTCCATTCCTTATCAAGTCTGAATCCCTCAGTATGGCCTCAAAGGGCCACCAAAATATGTCTCAACTCACAATATTTTTCATTCTGTTCCAACATGTGCCTTTAATGTTAAGCAGGCAGTCACTTTACTCTCCCAACATCCTGGTTATACCCCTCTTGGGTCTTTACTCAACTCATCCCTACCTCCCAGAAGCCTCTTCTCTGTAGCCTTCTTCCACTGCAAACCAGACTTGAATTACTGGGTGACTTCAAATTCTACTTTGCCAGTGCAAGCTTACCTGTTTACCTTAGCTCTTAGTAAAGTCTCTTTTCTATGAATTCATATTGCCCCTGTCAGATAATTTACCATCTAAAGATATTGTTGACTGTTTCCAGCAATGCTTTAGTTATGCTAGCATGGTTTTCCCTACAGAATTATTAACAAACACCTTGCATTTCTCTTGTTTAATACCACAAGGTATTGAGTTCCCACTATGTGCTGGGATCTATGCTTATGCTGCATGTTTTACAAACATCTTATCTGGAATAGATTTGAGTTGCCCTTTGGTTAATGACAAAGGAGAAAAGCTTTCAACAGAGAATTGATTAAAGTCAAAAGTTGGTTTCTAAAAATAACTTTGACCTAAATTTAACAGTGATCCTAATGATTCATTGTTGTATTTGAACAGACGACAGCATACAACTATTTCTGTGCTTGGGTATTTCATATGACTTTAATATTTAGTACAGAGTATATGCGCAGAACAGTTTTTACTCTCCTCGGATAGTTGGTGCCTGTGTGAGTATCTGTGTTTGGTCTACAAACTACTCCATGTTAAAATACCTCGACCCTATAGTTAGCCCAACACTTTGCCAACATCTGCTGTTGGTTATAAACAGAAACCTGGAAAAAAAGTTTGGATTGGTAGGCATAAAAAAGTAGAAGTTATGGACCCTACTCATAGGATCACTATATAGGCCTTTATTTGGAGACTATTGCTTAATCATTTTCCCATTTATAAGAATAATAACTATGAGATTTTCATACTCTGACTTAAAGTTGAGGGGTTCCACTGTGTCTTAGGAAAGAATGAGAATAGATGAGTCACAAGACTAACGGCAAACAGAATTTCATATCTGCCCATGTTCTCAGTCACTTTGCTGACACTGTGCTCCTGAATTAGGAATTCCTTGAAGAGCAGAAGTTGACGAGTAAAAAGGGGGCTTTTCCAGTAACACTTTCTTTAAGTTTACATGCAATTAAAATTATAATGTTATTATAAATATATATATAATATATATATCATATATATAATATATATATGATATATATATTATATATATGATATATGTACATATATCATATATATAATATATATATCAGACACATTAGATATTTGTGATACATTTAGTGTCAGCCTCCCTTATATTTCCTAATTTTTTTTATTCACATTTATTAAAAATAAAGGTAAGAGCAAGAAAAAAATGGGAAAGCCTACACCATGGAAAGGTTATCTTTCCTATTTCTCAGCAGATGCTGGTTCGAATCATTAAGGACATGGAGAATTGCTCTGTCATTTGTATATTATGCTGGTTAGTAAATAAGTACATCACATATTTCTAAGTTATGGGTATGAGCATTTGAAAAGGGTAAAAAAAAAAGCAATTTATTCTTTAGCTGCAACATGTTATGAGTGTAATAGGCACATTTTTATTCTCCTGACATTATCTTTTGAATTAAATTATTATCTAGAGACTGTAAATACTGCCTGAATCCTTCTTGAATTTAATTGTTGCAATCTATGAGACTGTCCACAAGCATTCCTGGAATAAGTAACTTAAATCGTCTTAAAACTTCAAGATGTAACATCAGTGTATTAATGTAATTCCACTTCTTTAAAGTTCCACTTGATCTGTGATCCAGGCTGCTCTATTGTTTCCTTTTTCATTGAGAAACCGGCCTGAAGACTTGAGGATTCACATCAGGGACCTTACAGGGGACTCGAAACTGGCACCAACTGAACAAAACACAGAGCAGTGGCGGGGAGCGCTCCCTTCCTTGTAGATCAATCTTGGACAAAGGCTGTCTAATATTTCAAATTCTGTGGCTTGTGAACAATCCTGTGTGCCACGCGCCTCCACCTCTGGCATTTAGAATGCATATATATGAGCCGAGGGGTATTCTGACAATCCATCTTTTCTATCATCGCTGCAGCCATTCCAAAAACCCTTAGCTGGAGGATATATTTGGAAAGCGCTGCTTTTCCGCTCTCGACACATTCAGGTAACCATTCCAAAGCTGCTAAGGTTCCACTTGAGAGGGAACTCGCTATTACCGTGTGTGCCGTGTGTCATAAATGGGCCCTATTATAGTCAGCCAGACCCCTGAGCAGCTATTTCCAAAGGAGCAGCCCGAGATTTGATTATACGGGTCTCTCTCCCAAACACATCCTTTCACATCTGACATTTACACTGGTTGCAGATTTTTATGTAACTCGTTAGAGAGCAGTCTGAACCTTAAAAAGGTGTTAGTCTTCCTAGAACCCTCGGGCAAAGGGAAGTCTTTTATTGGACTGAGACGTTTGGAGTTGAAAGCCGCACTTGTCTGATTGGAAAGAGTTTCAGGGAACGGATTTTGTTATTTTTCTAAGCGAGGCTACAGGAATTGAGCTGGAGATATCACTGACCAACAAGGAAATTTTTTTTTTTCCCTCCAAGAGCTGAGAACCAAAGGAAATGACTCCAGTGTTTAAAATCCCTTTGTTTCCTCTGTGGCCGGTATCTGTGCAGCTGAGACGTATCATTCCAGTTGGCCCCCTCCCAGACTTTATGGGAACTGAGATTAGGAAGTTGTATGGTCAAAATAGTCATTGTACAAATTGCTTCCAGTCTAAAAATCTCCAAGTCCTTGACAAAGCCATGAGTTTTTACATTTGATTTATTTTTTTTTTTTTTTTTTACATGGGTGACTGGCCTATCCCTCATTAATTACCCTGCGAGGATTTCTTCAGTTCCTTTAGTAACTTCTATAAATTGTTTCCATTTCTCTTGGGTGGGGGGAGAAGGTGAGGGTTTGTGGGAGACGTGTGCAGGGTGCCTGTAAATTTCCTCTTTGTGAGACACCACGTTTCGCCTATTTCCCTCACCTTCCATTTGAAATAAAATAGTGCTGGGCCACAGGGAAGCTTATAAAATTGCGCTTTCTTCCTTTCTTAATTTCATTGTACACTTTTCTTCCTGCCTTGCTTTTTCAAATCTGAGCAGGATGAGAGGCCAGATGTGGCCTCAAAATTCAACACCCATCACTTCCTTTGACATGATCATGCTCTGGGGAAAGAAGAGGGGGTTCGTCAGTCTGTAAAACACCCTCCCCAGCCCTCAGGATCTTACTCAGTTTCCGTATTTCTCATGCCTAGCATCACTCCTGGCATGTGTAGAGGCCCTTAGGTGTACTTCAACACTGCAGTAGGCTCAAATGGTGGCACCTGGTCATACCGGACACTGTGAATCAGTAAGAGAGGAATTTATGGCACACTTTAAAATGGCTGAATTGTTCTCTGAATTTAAAACTGTGGCCGAGGCCCTGGTTGACTTTGCTCAGTTGGTTAGAACATCATTCCATGGGTTCCATTACTGGTCAAGGGCATGTACTTTGGTTTCAGGTTCAATCCTGGGCCCCAGTTGGGGCAGGAGGCAACCAATCAATGTGTTTCTCTCACATCAATGTTTCTCTCCCCGCCCCCCTTCCACTCTCTCCAAAAAAATCAGTGGAAAAAAAACCTCAATGAAAAAAAAAGGATTAAAAACAAACAAACAAAAAAACTGTGTCGAGGAGGTAGCGATGGATATAATTCCCTATCTACAAATTTTTAGGTTTTTTTCTTTTATCTTATCTATTTTAGGGGAAGTTATGTAGGCTCCATTGCCATAATTGACTTTTTTCTATACCAATAAGGCTACTCAGACTTCCATGGAGGTAATTGCTCCTCTATCTCAATGGTCTTCTTCCTAAGAAGTCTTCGGATATGCTGGTGATTAGTAGCAGTTCTCTTATTTAACATATGCAATAGGTTAACATGAACATTGAGGCTGACATTTAGGCTGAATGGGATTCACATAGTCCTTGCTCAGTCTAATTTGTTGCGTCCAACATTTGTCATGTGTATTTTTGGCCGATCTTGTATTAGGCACTGGGAATGAGAAATTGGGATGATCTATTGCCTATACCCAAGTACTCAGTGAATAGGAGGTGCAGATACTATAAATGTATAACTGAAAAATAATATGAGCATAGTAGCTAATAATAATATCCAATAACCAGTGAGCACTTGATACATGGCTTAACTCATGAAATCCTCCCAATGGCTCTATGAGGTAAATGCTAAGATTATTAGTATTTCACAGATGAGGATATCTAGACTCTGTTTTCAAGATCATTTGGCCTCCAAACCTCAGAGTCTGCGTCCAAGCCGTTCAAATGATAAGCTCTTAACAGCTAGGCAGTAGTGCTACAACTAAATTGCTCTTAGGCAAAAATGGAGAACTGTCTAAATTTCCCCAGAAAAAGCACAGAGGAAGCTTTAAGGGAAGATGCAATATTTGAGCTTGATTCTTAAGGATGAATGGAAGTATACCTAGCAGAGGTGGCAGAGAAAGATTCACCTGGAGAGGGAGGAACATTGTGATGGCAGAATGCTGTAGAAGTGTGTGGTGTTTTTCTGCTGCATTAAAAGTAGAGTTTTGGCATATATGGGAACATTAAATGATGTAACCCGAAAAGCAAGCTCAAGTCTTATTGTGAGGTTTCTTGCATAAAAGTAAGAGCAAAGAGCATACTACAAAGGCAATGGAAATCAAGGAGAGATTTATAGGCAGAGGAAAATAATGTGGTTAGAACTATGATTTAGAAAGTCAATTCTAGCTAAAGAATTGAGAATGACAGAGGAGGGGTAAGCTAGATGCAGGAGACAGGCTAGGACAGTGGTCGGCAAACCGTGGCCCCTTGAGTGTGGCTCTTCCACAAAATACCACATATGGGCGCGCACGTAGAGTGTGAAGTTGTGGAGTCGTGCGCCAGGTGGGCTGCAACTGGATGCGCATTTTTTTTTTAATCGGAAGGGGATGCAGACTCTTGAATCCACTGAGCTTGTTTGGGGTGGGATCCTGAGGTCCCAGACCCCTACAGGGAGAGGTGGGACGGCCTTGCAACAGGCCAGAGAGCGAGAGTGGCTGTCTCGCAGAGCTGCCCACCGGCACTCGGGGACACGGAGACACGGAGTCACGGAGAGGCAAGGAGACGCCATTGCCCCTTGCTCTGCCCTGGTGATTCCCAGAGACCCCGCCCTCCTCAATGTACATCCCCACCCAAGCTGTGCCAGTGGCACAAAAGGAACCACCTGCGCTTTTGCAGCCCAACCCAGCAGACTGCAGATTTCAACTCCTCACATACATAAGGGACACACTCAAGAAGCAGAATCAGGTTCAGAGGAAGCCGGAGCCGGACCTGACTGGGCCTGTGACGTGGAACCGCTGTACCAGCAAACACACAGCCAGGTCCACCAGATCCAGTCTCACATGGGATGCTGGGAAACGGCAGACAAGCAGTCTGTGCACTTAGTAGAAAATGAAATCCAAGCAAGCATACCAGATATTCAGCCACCAAGAATGCCTGGAGATTTTGTCCAGCAAGGAGCCACCCAACAAAAGACAGAATGCCAAACTTCATGTTGCTGAGACGGCCCCCGTGAGGCCGAGGCGGCCCCCATGAGGCCGCAAGGCCCCGGTGAGGTTGAGACATCCCGGTGAGGTTGAGACGGCCCCTGTGAGGCTGCGACGGCCCCTGTGAGGCTGAGATGGCCCTTGGGAAGCCAAGAAAAATACCACATGATCTCACTCGTTTATGGATAATAAGGACCATTATAGACTGATGAACAAAAATGGATACAGAGGCAGAGCAGCATTGAGCAGACTGTCAAACTTCAGTGGGAAGCCTGGGGAGGGTTAGGGTGGGGGAGGAGATCAACCAAAGGACTTGTATGCATGCATATAAGAATAACCAATGGACACAAGACACTGGGGGGTGGGGGAGGCCGGGGGAATGTCAAGGGGCGGGGGAGGAGACATGTGTAATACTCTTTGTAATACTTTAAGAAATGAAACAAAATTAAATAATAAAAAAACTTTAAGTAAAGTTTATTAAGTTAATTTTAGGGAACATTGTGGAGTGAAAGAAGATGTAGTGTTGAGGATTGAGAAAGGTATGTTGAGATGGCTTGGACATATAGAGAGGATGAACGAAAGTAGATAGATAAAACAAGTATACAAGACGAGTGTGGATGGGAGCGTTGGAAGGGGTTGACTAATGAGTTTGCCAACCACTGGGCTAGGAGAATGGATCCTTTCCCTTGCATTCCTTTGTTAGTGTAATAGACTACAAGTGGCTGAACAGTGATTTAAACTATATTTCCCCATACTGTTAGAAGGAGACCAAAGGAAGGGAGGTAATTCAGAGCCAAGGTGATGACTCTATCATTAGGAACTTAGCACTTACCTACTCTTAGATCCTTGTGTTTGCCTTTTCTTCATGCCTTTTGCCTGTAGCTGCAGATAGCTGCTCCATTTTCACATTGCATTTACATTTCAGGCTGAAAAAAATGAGAAAGCTAAAGGGCAAAACACAAGTGGCAACTGAATGTGTCCTTGCTCGACAGATTTCCACTTATATGTCATTGACCCCAAACTGTATCATAGACACGGGTTTGTGCTACTCAGGTGAGGCTGGAAATTGTTTTTATAACTGAGCACATTGCCAGCCATTAATAAAATAAGGAACTAGTTGATCTCTTACCTTCCCTCCCCATCTTCCCCTGCCTGTGCTGTGGGGCAGGGTGAGGACAATGGAGGGAAAAAGAGACATATGCAATACTTTCAACAATAAAGAATTTAAATGAAAAAAAAAATAAGGTACTTGTAGGAAGAGAATATTGCAAAAGTGGATATTACATTGATCTATATGAGAGTTGGCGAGGTCATGGACAAGGCTTTGGGAGCAGAAAAGGTAAAGTGGGGTCAAACATTAGAGATGAGAATTACTAAGACTTGGGCACCAATAATATGAGACAGACTGGGAAGAGAAGAAATCAAGGAAGATGCTATAGTTTGTGACTTTAGCAGCTGGATGGGTCAGTGAGTATGGTTTTAACAGAGATGTGGAGAATAAAGGAAGATTGGACTTATGGAGAAAATAACACATTTGATGAGGATATATAGGGTTTGGTATAACACTAGAAAATCTGTGAAAATTTAAGTAGTTGGTGTAAACAGGTCAGGAGATGATATGAGTGTCAGGGTCATTGCTAAATTGTTAGTAAATGTGTATCTATATCTTCTCTTGACCTCTTTCATAGCAAAATAAGGCATGATTAAAGACACATCCTTTAATGGAAAGGACCGTGAAAACATTTATAGTTTTCAAGGTCAATTAGCAACTCTCTTTTCACCTTGGCAGGAAATGTCTAAAGTTTAAGTGCCCATTTTCATCTTGTCAGCATACTTCATACCACTTTCTTTGTTCATCTATCAAAATATGTATGATTTTATAAGCTTATTCATAGTTTGTAATTGGCTGAAGGCAGGGGTCCACTTATACTGTGTTTTAAGGTGGCAAAGATGACATTATAATTTTGTGTGTGTCAATTAATAGAGTATTCAATTCCCCCATAAAAATGTATTATGATGTTCACAAAGAAAACAAACAAACTGAGCATGATAGGGATACCTAAGTGAGCAAGGCTGATGGGGTTTGGGGTAGAGAAATGGGAAGGGGGCAGCTGCCTCCTGTGTCCTCAAGCTAGTAATAGCCTGAACTGACAATGTTGCAATGAAATTGCTATATCTTCTATTGATCATTGCATGCAAATTTGTACAACTCTTCTGGAAAGCAATATGTCCCTCCGTTTTAAGATATCCCTAGATATATGACCTACTGGGAACTAATCTTGGGACATAAGGGACATAAACTAGTCCAAGAGAAGAAGAAAATCATCTGTAGAACTATAAAGGAGAAATTATGAGGTCTGAATAAGATAAGGACTATGTAAATGGAGAAGATTTGAGTTTCAAGAAGTGTTAGAATAGTGGTTCTCAACCTTCCTAATGCCGCGACCCTTTAATACAGTTCCTCATGTTGTGGTGACCCCCAATTTCATTGTTACAAATTGAACATAATTAAAGCATAGTGATTAATCACAAAAACCATATGTAATTACATATGTGTTTTCCGATGTTCTTAGGTGACCCCTGTGAAAGGGTCGTTCGAATCCCAAAGGGGTCACGACCCACAGGTTGAGAACCACTGTGTTAGGTCAAGATGACCACATCATGGAGAGGATGAGTGGGAGGATAGGAAAGCAAAAAAGAGAAAACCTAGAATGACCTACAGATTTTGGCCTGGACAACAGCCTTGGCTCACTGACTTAGAAACAAAATGCACAAAAAAGAAAAATATATATTAGTAAGGTTGCACAGATTTATATTGAGAACTGTTTTACTTTGCACAAATTAATGCATGTGTACCAAGCATAATTCAAGACGGCAAATACATACCATCACCGTAGTAAGCTAAGTAAGAGTTGTGCAAGATTTGTACAAATCATTAGCTAACCTAAATGGAGAAAAATTTTAGTATAATCTTCTTATTGGTGGAAATAGTTAAATTTAATAAACACTATTGGGAATAGTGTTTGTCAATTTCAGAGAATGCATATGTACCATACATAAATTAATATAAAGGATTATTATGCCTTTTTTGCTGTTTCTCAGCAGAACATTGAAAGTGCTGCTTTCCAAGATGCATGTTCTATTGCCTCATGGAGTTCCATCATGACTCATTTGTGTTTAATTCTACTGAGGGAAGCTAGTAAGGAATCTTATACCATAGACACTTATTTGGGAGGAATCAAAACGTAGTCCCTACTGAGGTCAAGGTTCTGTCAAAACAAATATTAACTGTTCCATCAGCCTGTAACATGCTTTCCACCGAGAGGCTCCGGGTCACCTCTCTCCGTGTTCCGTCTCTGCTCGAATGTCATCTCTTCAAGAGTCCCTTCCATGGCAGTGTTATCTAAACTAGCAGCCTGTCACTTCCTACTCTTACCCCACTTTATTATTTTTTTCATAACCCAGACATTCTATTGCATTTTCTTCCATCCTTTCTTGCACTAAATATTTTAAATTGTATTCAGTAGTATATACTATTTTCCATCTTCCCAACTCCCATGGAGCTTCATCACGGGGCAGTTGTTTGCTGCAGTATCCTCAGAACCTAGAATAAGGCCTAGATCTCAGGTAGGTGTTGTGGTCCTGAGACTTTCTGATATTTCCTAGTACAGTTATTTCTTACTGTTGCATCTGTGACTTAATATATTTGTTAATATCTTTAAAAAATCAAATTTTGATCAGTCTTTCCTACTTTGGAAGAGAGAAAAACATAGGTCCTGGATCTCTGCTCCTCCACTCCCTCATGCTGGGCTTCTACAATGAGTCAGGTAAAGTCTGGGAACAGAGCATTGAACTTATAGCTATGCTCCAGCCCTCTGCGGGGTTTGTCTTTCTAAAAACAATTTCATTCTTAATGGTCTTAAGCTTCCTTTTTGAATTGGAATGCCAGAAAATTGAGCTCATTATGTACAAATCTGTGCTGACAAATTTGTTTTCTACTTTTCAATGGGATCAAGGAAATGAGAGCACTGTTGGCCCCTGTTCTCCATTCTTTGTGTAAATTAACTCATTTATCCATCAGGACTATTATTATCTCTGTTTTTCAGAGGAGGAAACTGAGGCAAGAAGAGGCAGAAAATCAATAAGTGACAGAACCAGAATTTGAATTTGAATCCTGACAGGCTAGGTCTGTAAGCCTTTAGCAACTCAGCTACATAAGGTTGACACAACCAACCTTGTGTGTTTAACAAAATAGAACTATTGTTGACCTCCTTGGTGAAAGTTTAAGATCATGATTTATTTAATCTGGTTTGGGCATGCAATCAATTTGGAATGTTCTTTATCTCCATTTTAGCATAACCTAGTCTTGCCCATTTTACAAGACTTAGCTTGCTTTATAGCACTTGATAATCAGAGTCCAGTCAGGAAAACGGAAATACCTCTAGGCAGTTCATAAAGGGGGTTGTTTGTGTAGAGATAGAAGAACTAAGAAGCTAAACACAGTCTAGAGGGGCAACCTAGAGGTTAGGACAGTAGGGAAATGCTAACACATCTAGGTCTGGATGGGTAGAAGGAATGGGCTTACAGGAAACTGCAAAGCACCTTAGGTCTAGCCAAGGGTGGAGAACCTTTTTTCGGCCAAGGACCATTTGGATATTTATAACATCATTTGTGGGCCATACAAAATTATCAACTTAAAAATTAGCCGCTATATTTGGTCAAACATTTAATTAACTCACCTCTAATGTCTTGGAAGGGCCAGACCAAATGACTTTGTGGGCAGGGGCTGATATTCACCACCCCTAGCTAGACAAGGCGGAAGGAGAAGGGATTTCCATAATCTAGAAGTTGGGGCCATTCAATGAAAACAAGAACTACAGGAAGGGTATCTGGTGGGAGCTGGGACCAGTAGGAGACACTATAGAAGAAAAAAGTACATTGTCTTTTCTTCTTCAAGCTTTTATTCTTCTGCCAGTGCCTTCCATTGGCTAAGCCTACTGGATCCATTTGGCAAAGGAGCCTGGAAAATGTAGTCCCCAAGGATACAGAGAAGAATGATTCTGTAGGCCAACAGATTATGGACCAGCCCACAGCAGAGTTCTTCTGTATTCAGAACTTCCATGGCCCTTCCCTAGTTCCGCTCCTCTTTAATGGCATTTTAGATATTAGAACAGTGCTGGGCACACAGTCACTACTCATTGGCTTTATTGAATACCAGCACTGTTGTATGCTATCCATATAATCAGTTCTTTAATACTCAGGAGACCCATGTAATGTAACTAAAACTATCACCCTATTTTCCAGATGGGGAAACTGCAGCACAATAATTCCTCTAACACAGCGGTTCTCAACCTGTGGGTCGCGACCCCTTTGGGGGTTGAACAACCCTTTCACAGGGGTCGCCCAAGACCATCGGAAAACACATATATAATTACATATTGTTTTTGTGATTAATCACTACGCTTTAATTATATTCAATTCGTAACAATGAAAATATATCCTGCATATCAGATATTTACATTATGATTCATAACAATAGCAAAATTACAGTTATGAAGTAGCAACGAAAATAATTTTATGGTTGGGGGTCACCACAACATGAGGAACTGTATTAAAGGGTCGCAGCATTAGGAAGGTTGAGAACCACTGCTCTAACATGATGAACAAGTGGCAGAACCTGAATTCAAATCCATGCTGTCCAGCTCCAATATCCATTCTCCTAATTACCACACACCCCTGCTTCTCAAGATTTTTGCCTTTCTAATTTTTTGAGCGTCTAATACAGGGCACTACATGTAGCAGGTGCTCATTAAACAATCTTGAAAAAAATGGTTTTCCTGATTGTAATATTACGTAGTAATCACTTAGATTCTTATATTTGTATAACCACTTGGGATTATTTTTTTCCAACTTTTTTCTTTCTTTTTTATGTTTTTCAACTCCCATAGTCTAACTTTCAACTAATGAACATTTTCAACACCATAGCTGAATATTACATTTTTGGGGGAAGACAATATTCTTAGGGTTAAATATCCAGGGATATCTTCTTTAGATGTCTCCAATGTTATTTGGGGAGCATCCTTTGCGCTACGTTCTCGGGAACAGAGTCATGTTGATTCCTGGGGAGTTAACTTTAATGAGGTAAGCAGTCTTACATAGCCACGTTCTATTATCAGTCTACCATTGATGGCTTATTATACTTAAGAAATTTTACATATGTGATCTCCTTGAATGCCCATAGCAACCCTATGAGCATTCTGATAAAAATTTCCAATGTATTTCATTTTTAGTATCATTTTTGGTTACCTATTTGTTTTCAACTGTTATCATGTCTAATTTCAATAAGAGAAAACTCAGGTTCATGTGCCACATCCAGTAAGTGGCAGAAAGGGCATTTGAACTTGGATTGGTCTGGCTACAAAACTTACGAAGGTTTCAGTGAAACTCAATACCTTACAACACAACAGCCTGCAGAGACAAAGGAAATGCAGCTGCTCCTTATGATGCCTAAGGGGTGGTAATGCGCCTTTAAAACACACTGATTTCACAAAACATTTTAACCTGGAAATATGAATGGTTCTCTTTAAATTCTTAAGAATGACCTCTTGTGACCACAAAGAACAGCAAAAAGTATCAAAAGAATAAATGTCCTTTAGTGAACAAATCATTAACAAACATTTTAAATGCAATTGGACAGTGCATTTGATTAAGGAATTCAAATCCCTCTCTTGCATTTTGGCTTTTTTTTTTTTTTCCATTTGGGATTTCTGTATATGACTGTTGTGGGGACTGCGACTTTAAAAAATAACTTAAAAAAAGAAAAAAAGGCCACAGTTAGCCTGTGAGCTCATTTTTATTCTGGCTCTGGCCTCAAAAATTGAGTTTCGACTAGGCTCTGTATCAAAATAAAATCCAGAGAGGCATTCCTAAACTTGGACCTTTTGTCCATGCTCACTTCCTGTTGACCGAGTGACAGCCCTTCAGCTGGCCCGTGGTCAAGTTGTTTGCACAGAATAGGGCGCAGTGTTCTCAAGGGCAGCAATATCTTGCAGCTGATTAAAAAGTAGCATGAGTTGCAACCAAAATGCCAGTTCTCTTTCCGTTTGGGGTTTGCTTGAGTCCAAAGGTCAAAAGGAAGACAGAATAGCCCAGTGTATTGGTTTGTAATTCCACTCCCACTACGGCTCAGTGATACAACATAGTCCGATCCTTGTCTCATCAAGGAGTTCTTCAATCTTCCATCTGCGTCCCCTAAACACTGGCTTGTGTGGACACGCTATTAGCTGGCAGGGTTCAATTTCAATATTAGCGGTTACACTCGGTTTCAAGCTCCTCACAGTTGTCTGTGCCGGGTCTGAATCTGGAACTGCTGCCAATTTTCTTGGAGGGCATTTTAGTATCATTATCCCAGTGCTTATGCTATTATCTCTGAAGTGTTGTTTTCCAGCTATTTTCTGCCTCTAAAAAAGACAGGGTGGTTTAGCTATTTTATCAATGAAATTTAAGTGTACAGTGTAGCTAACTCTTGACTTGTGATTTTCTTTCTTTCACTACTTGGCTGAGGAAATGCTCAATATTGACGGCGAGAAGGCACCTTAAAGATCACCTGGTCCCTGGCTACTGAAAGTGTGTTGCCCAGGAGAGCAGTGTGGACTTCACCTGGGAGCTTATGGGAAATACTCAATCTGAGGCCCTCCCCAGACCTTTGGGTCAGAATCTGCATTTTAACGAGATCCCTAGTATTTCATGTGCAAACTCAAGTTTCGGAAGCGCTGAGCTGGCCCAGATTAAAAACTGCAAATGCATCTTCTAAAGCAGTCCTGAGAGAGGTTTTCCAGCTCTTTTATGAATATTTACAAGATTCATAAATATATTGTCACTTTGCAAGACTTGGACAATTGAACTGTTTCCACATTTAGACTTTTATTCTTCTCTTTAGCAAACACCATAGGCTTTATTGTGACTTCTCTAATATTTGAAGGTAGCTAACATGTTCCCCAACCAATTCCATCCATCCCTACCTCCCTCTCTCCCTTTTGCTGTCTCTCTCTCACTCACTTCTCTCTCTCTCTCTCTCTCTCTCTCTCTCTCTCTCTCTCTCTCTCTCTCTCTCTCTCTCTCATTTTCTCTTTCATACTCTCCTCCCTTAATCCTGCCCTCATCTCTTTTCATGCTAAGTGGTTTCTCCTGCAATCCCTCTCCTTGGCCTGGCTTCCAGGTTTTTCAACAGCAATGATTACTATTTTACTAATGAACTCTGTCAGGTTCCTCTTAGCATGTGATGTCTAAAATGGAATGTACTAGTAATATTTCATTAGATATTTTGATAATCATATTTTATAATATGTGTTTGTAGAGAAGTACAGGGGGATTTTTTAAGTATATATATTTTGTTACTGATTTCAGAGAGGAAGGAAGAGGGAGAGAGAGAAACACCAATGATGAGAGAGAATCATCAGTAGGCTATCTTCTGCATGCCCCCCACTGGGGATCGAGTCTGCAACCAGGGTATCGAACTGTGATCTGCCAGTTCATAGGTTGACGCTCAACTACTGAGCCATGCCCGGTCCAGCAGGGGATTTTTTTAGTGCGGTAGAACAGAGGCAGAGTTGCTGCTGCTGAGTCTGAAGAATTTAAAGGCATCCTCTTGGAGACCACCTGGTTACCATGCATAGGAGGATCCAGTGTGTGACACCGTTGTTTCACATGGTTCTCAATAGATTGAGTAGAGAAAAAGATGGGAAGTAGCTACTTAAATGAGAACTACGCTAGGTAACACCAAAGCAGTAGTACAAAAATTTATAGCTACACTTTTCACTTTCTTTAGCCACACTCCTAAGTTGAGTGGAAAACAAATTCTGGGGTAAGTATAAAATGCATATGAAAATTAGAAGTATAAAATGATCATGAAAATGCAATTGATAACATTCCTTGAAGTTCAAGGGCAGGCTAAACAGTCAACCTCTTACATAGTATAGATACTTGAATAGGGATGTTATTGTAGTTGATACCATCCTGTCTAATACCATTTAAACAAGTCAAGTCCTAAAGCAGGATTTAGAACTCTTCCAATGTAGGGTAGTTCCATGAGGTGGGTAAATAAGTAGCAGATTAGGGAACAATTGGCCTGAATTTAGATACTTGCAAGGAATTTGGCCTAGCTCAGTCAACACTTTCCAGATAACCAGGGGGTGCATACATGTGAGGAGTATCATAATTTCTAGCTAAAAATCTACTCTTTATTTTTCACATTTTGCATTAATCAGCTATCCAGAAGTCCTAAGATTTTACCACCTTAAAGCGTTGGTCCTTATTTGACATAATGTCACTCAAGAAAATAACAATTGATAACATTTCTGTGATTTACTATAGAAACACTGCCATGATTTACATCTAGGACATCCACATAGAAATACCAAGTATGATTTTCCTGTTATATTTTCAGTGTCTTTCTTTTTTTATTTTTAATATATTTTTATTGATTCCAGAGAAGAAGGAAAAGGGAGGGAGCGATAGAAACATCAATGATGAGAGAGAATCAGTGATTGGCTGCCTCATACACACCCCACACTGGGGATTTAGCCCAAAACCTGGGCATGTGCCCTGACCGGGAATCGAACTATGACCTTCTGGTTCATAGGTTGACATTCAACCGCTGAGCCACGCCAGCCGGGCCTTTCTTTTCGTTTTTTTACACTCAAACACCAGTGACTGTCTTCACAATCATTATTGCAAAGAAGTATAAACAGATCAGGACCCGTAATTAAGAAATACTGAACATATATAAAATTTTCAAAAATATAAATAAGTCTAACAAATAACTTTATTTTAAGTGACATATATAATACTCTATCTCCTAAATATTTGTAAAAACTACACTAACACACATTATTCAAGTATCTAAGGTACATAAGTGGATGATCACTTAGACCTCTCCTGAACCTCAAGGATGTTATCAATTGCATTTTTATTTTATTTTTTATACTTTTAATTTCTGTAAGCATTTTATGCTTACCCCAGAATTTGTTTTCCAATCAAGTGTCTTTTGGTTTAGAGATACAAAACCCAATTCTGATAAGCTACCATAAATGTCTAAAACATTGAAAAATTGCTCTCTAACAAGAGTTTTGGTGGTAGAAGAGTCATTTGCTCTCATGTTATCTGAAAAAATAAAAACTATATTCTGGCATTGATTTACTACTCATATTTTATGATGAAAGAGTGAAAACGAAAAAACAAAAACAAAAAAACCCCAAAATGTGAGGTTATCTATCCTATATAATAAAGAGGTAATACGCAAATTGGCCATCACTCCAACACACAAGATGGCCACCCCCATGTGGACACAAGATGGCCACCACAAGATGGCCAGCAGGGGAGGGCAGTTGGAAGGGACCAGGCCTGCAAGGGAGGGCAATTGGGGGCAATTGGGCCGGCAGGGAGCAGTTAGGCATTGACCAGGAAGGCAGGCAGGCGAGCGGTTGGGAGCCAGCATCCTGGATTGTGAGAGGGATCCCAGATGGGAGACGGTGCAGTCTGGGCTGAGGGGCACACACACCCCACCCCCGTGCACGAATTTTGTGCACCAGGCCTCTAGTCTATTTATAAAAGCCTAATATACAAATTGTCCCCTCAGGAGTTCAACCAGGAGACCGGGAGTGTGATTGCTCGCTATGATATGAGCTGACTACTAGGGGACGGAGCAAAACAAAGGAAGGCCCAACCGGTAGTTGGCAGCCCTGATCACTGGTCAGGCCTATGGACCTTACCCATGCATGAATTTTGTGCACCAGGCCTCTAGTGGGACTATATTGATTAATCTAAGCCACGTCCTTAGACCAGCATATATGTGCACTGAGACAGGAGATTCTGAAGCCCTATCAGAACTGTGACCTTTCTCCTACACAGAATCTAATCTTCCAAATAATGACTGTAATTGTTAGAAATAAAACAAATGTGAGTTATGACTGTATGGGTGAAAAGGGACAGCTAGATGCCAAATTTGTAGGGAGAAAGAAGGAAACAGATGACCACCAATTTGCACACATCTTGTTGTTTAATAAATCACAAAATTTGGGGTTTTTTGAAAATTCAAAAAGTCATGAAAAGCACCTCCTACATTTTAACTACTTTATTTAATATAAATTTTCAAAAGAAAATTTTAAACAGAAAATCTTTCTGTTATAAAGAGAGCATAAACAGGAATACAGAATATATAGAGAATATATATATCGCTTAGACGTTTTGATTTTTTAAAATTTGAAATGCAGTGTAGACTGCTTCATTTTCAAATTGTTCATATAAGCCATTCCTCTGGGGACATTAATAAAACATCATGATTATTACATATGTGGCTGCTTCCGTGAGGTCTATGAATTAATTTCCTAATTATATTTCATCAAAGAATGGAAATTAAAAGTTCTAGTTTCTATTTTATGAACCAGAAGCCCAACTCATATATAATGTCATTGTGATTTTGTGAGTAAATGTTATCTGTGGCAATGTTTATAAAATTCCATTAAGCTTTTATAAATGTAGATGGGTAGTTATTGGAAAAGAAAAGAAAACAACTGAAAATAACATGCTATAGGATGGCTAGAAAACTGATTTCACTTACCAACTGTAAGTTTCATCTCAACATTTTTGTTTACTACAAAACAGACATTTCCTTATCCTTTGCTAGTCCTACACTCTTGTAACACATTCTTTCATGCCATAAACCTTCCTTTTCTCAAACTCATCCAAGAAGTCCCTATTGTGTACCAAGATCCAGGGCTTTTTTTCCTTTCGGGCCATTTGTTATGAGAAACAAATACAAGCTCTGTCTTTTATAAAATTTATAGCAAATATTCTTTTAGAAATGAATCAATGCAAAAATCTCTCCGACGACAGTTAACACAGCACATCATAAACTTTCCAGAAGAACCAAATAACATAAACCAAGTTCAGAACTGTAAAGTTTTACCCCAGATATTTGGATCCCTAAAAGTACTAGTCACAAAAGAAAACTCACAATAATAAAGTTTGACATGAACTTAAAAAAAAAAGACAATTTGTAAAATTTGCATAAAAATAACTTATGCAGAAAATGATTCCTGGGAAGTTAAAATTAAAATTCTTTGATGCTATGTATAGAAAGCTAACCTGGAAAATAACTTGGCTAAATGCAGTTGGTAATGGAAATACTTCATGAAAAATGTATAATGGGCTGATCTAAATGATTGTATTTATAACCTTGAATTAAAAACATCTTGTTGGTCAAAAATCATGATATCAGAATATTCTTTATTCTCAAGAACTTATTAGGTTATTTTTCCTAGGGATACTTTTGTGTATGTGTGCAGAATTCAAGGTTTAAATTTTGAGAATTTAACCAAATGAAAATGTAACTATACCATCCACCTGAGGGATTGAGGCTGAGTATTTTGTAACTAGCACCTGGGAATGTGGTCCATTCTCTTATTCCTCAAAGTGTGGTCTACCAGAAATGGGGCTTGCTATTAATGTAGAATCTTAGTTCCCAACCAAAGCTACTCTGTCAGAATCTGCATTTTAACAAGATCATTAGATGCACATTAAAATTTGAGAAGCACGGTTCTCTTCTAGTTGCATAAAACAGGCTTTCAACCATGTGCCTTCTTGGGTTGTTTTCATTTCTGTTTATTTAAACTACAAACTACATGGTGATACCCCCACCTTTATTATTGTACAAAGTAACAAGTCTTTTGTTTCTCATTTGTTCTTTTTCCACTTTATTTATAAGGAGACATAAATAATGTAAATTGGGAAGGTGGAAAAAAACGTGTGATCTACTTTGGAGCTGAATTTTGTAGCTAGGGTACTTTTAGACTAAGAGACGCCGGTACTCCACATGTCCTTGGTGCCGGCTTCTGATGTTTTTGTTGCTAATCAGCACCCTTCCCTGGCTGCTTGAGCATCTCAAGTATTCTTGCTGAGGCAGCAAGGAAAATGCAATTCTGTGCTCATGTGGGATATTGGCCTGGTGATGAAGATGATGCTAACCCTCTATGCCCCTCAGCATTGATCACATTTGGACACAAACTTTAGGAACAAAAATAGACCTTGGGTACTGGTGTCTAAACTACACTTGGCTAGCTCATTGGGGGATCATTGTAAGCTGTCTGTAGTCACGTAGCAATTCCCTAGTATTTTTCCTCTTTTTCCATTATTGTACATTCTTCTAGAAGCCTGGCCAACTAACTATTTTGGTTTCCAGTCTGTTTACTTCATTCCTTGGAATAACAGAAAGAGTGCCATTCTGAGTCTTAGGAGGCCTGAATTAGTATCTGCTAATATTGCAGATATTTAACAAATGTTAGTTATTTTCCTATTTCTCATTATTAATACACTAGAGGCATCATGCACGAAATCCGTGCAAGGAGCTGGGGGGGGGGGGGGGCGCCTGCGGTGGTTTTGTCCAGAAGGTTGTCCGGTCTAATTAGTATATTACACTTTTATTATTATAGATAGATGACTTTGAAGTACTTTTAACTATTTTAATTTTCATTTGCCTCATCTACAAAAGAGGATTAGATGGAAAGACCATGAGTTCAAATATAGTTCCATAGATCTGTTATTATTCATGGTGCTTTTCAGGTGGTATGTCTTAAAACAAGACTTCCTGAGAATATCAGGATTTGATCGGGATGCCTTAGGTGCCATTCTGAAATGGGATAAGCTGAGAGAATGGAGCGCCCAGACTCCCTGCTTCCCAGCACTGGGGCCCTTGCACGTATTGTACATACTATAAGTCTTCATTAAGTTTTCATTGAGAACAATTATAAGCTTTTAAGAAATAAGTGTGAGACCTGATTCTCTACGAAATAAAACAATTGCTAATGCAAAGCACATCAGAATCATTCTAACAGAAGACAATACAGCACACATATATGTATGGCCTCCCAGTATTCACTTTGTGTTGTGTCAAAAACTAGACAAGCATGACTCCAAAATATATTTTGCAAGAATGAAGCCACTGGATCACCTATACAAGTTTACTTTCTGATTTTTTGAGGTTTCCATTTAGATTTTTTTTAAAAAAAATACAACTTCAGAGGCTTCCGATGATTATTTTTCTCCCAGCTGCCTTTTTTACTTTGCATTTTTTAAATGGGTATGTTTTATGCCAGTTCATTATGAAGTCATCACAGGCCAGAAGCATGTAGGCCCATATGGTTGGACTAGATATCCTCATGCCAGCTTCATTTTAATGCTGTTATTTGTAACTACTATTATCTATTAAATACCCTCTTTGGAGTTTATACGTCTGCTCAGTTCTTGCTATGGAGGTTAAGAAAATCTGTCTCTAATCTATTTGTTCTGTGGAGCATAAAATGTCCTGTGATAAAAAGCCAAGCAAGTATTTACCAGGTTCTTGATCAACATTATGGGCCATTCCTTAAGTCACTCCTAAATGTATTGTATTTTTATGTTCATTTTATTGATGGAAATGTAAATGTGAGGGTAATTAAAGGTCATAGCTCAAATTAAAGAGACCAAGCTGATGTCCTTGGAAGTTCATGAGTGTAGTTCCCTATTTCTCCTCCTCTGTTATGTTCTATCTTTGCATATAATCAGCTGCCACCTGTAGAGGCAGAACATGTTTCTGAAAGATGTAGTTTTCTTTCTGTGCAGCAGTCTGGGGACAAAGGTCACATTCCAGGAACATCCTGAGGAAGTCATTGCCACCAGGCACATTCTGTTCGGAAACTTGGTTATCTTTGAACAAGAAATCTGAAGTTTCTGCCCACAGAGAGGGGAGGCTGGCTAGTTGCCTGTGCCTACAAAAGTGGGCCTCTCAGAAGTGGCTTTCCCCTTATATTTGTTTTCATTGAGTGAAACAAGGGCACACATTTCCTCACTCTTTTTAAGGAATCTCTATTTCTGCCCTGGTTGGTATAGCTCAGTTGGTTGGGCATCGTCCCATGCACCAAAAGGTTGCTGGTTTGATTTCCATTTGGGAAACATGCCCAGGTTGCAGGTTTGATCCCAGGGAAGGGGTGTGCAGGACGCAGCAGATTGATGTTTTGCTCTCACATGGATGGCTGTCTCTCTATTTTCCTCTCCCTTTCTCTCCCTGTCAAAATCACTAAAAAAAAAGTCTCTCATATTGTAATTATATAGACATTTATACTCTGTAAGAGGGGAAACAGTTAAAACGTTGTCTTTCTTAGAGATATGTCAGATGGGAGATAATCCATATTGATTAAACATGAGAAACCTTTTTTAAACTCTCTTCACCTTAAGTTACCTATAAGAGATTTAAGATGGCCAATGTCAGATGTATGGATTTGGTTGGAGTGAGTTCAACCTCTTGGATCATGAAGATATTTAGCAGTGGGAATTTAGTAGGATTTATTTCAAGTCTTTGAGATGGTGACAAATTAATTACACTTTAAACAAGCCTTGATTATCCATCAACCTTCAAGTATGGTCCCACAGCTTTCAGCAGCACAGCTGATGTATTGTTCACTTTGTTGTCTGTCATCACATGGGTTCGGTAAAAAATTTTATCTGTATCACATTAATTAGTTTCAGAATTTTTTTTGTTGAGAGAGATTATTGATTACATGGAAGTATTTGAAGAAAAGGAAGCCGGGCACAAATTGAGAAAATAAAAATTCAGTCAACATGATGATATATGTTGGCAGCTGCTGTTATGCAAACTGCCGAACTAAATATCAAAAGTGTATTTTCTTCCTATGAATAAAACTAACTGCAAATAATGAAGCCATTTAGCAAGATCAATTACCTAGTGGTTCTCTATTAAAGACATTCCATTGTCAGACAAAAGGGTTCATATAACTTTGCTAACTTCCCTTAGGGGTTTTCAGACCAATTCTGAATTAAAGCAATAAGGAAGGTTCTCTTTACTTAGTAAAGATCTCTGTATGTCAGAGGTGGTGTTAACTATAGCATGATAAAGATACAAAGATTTTACAAATGTCTCTTAGTGATTTGTTTTAATCTTGACAATTTGCATGAGACTGTTAATGCATCAGTCGGTAATCTCATTTGCTAAATTATAAAGATCACTTCCATTAAGGTTTTCATTACATACCACTGTTCAAATTCTTTGACTGTGGTTAAACAAGAGCTAATTGCCATGTCTGGTAAGTTTATTTTCCCTTTGCATATGCAATTCTCCTGATGAACTTTTTCCACCCCTCCTGAGATCTCTGAAGATTCAGGATGTTGGCATTTCCTCAAACCTGGAGTGAGAGTTTGGCAAAAACCTAGCCTACATCATAGTCCCTTCTACACACTTTCCCTTAAAGCTAGAGTCATAAAGAATTTGTGAGACCCATAAAGCAGATGGCTGTCCAATAAGGCATTTAAGTATGAGATCAATGGTTGATGTCATTGTACTCTTTTTATTGCTATAAATAGCAGTGGAATTGCAAAGGATCGAGGGGTATTCAGTATGGTGGGTTTAGGCTGCATACCTCATCTCACGGGCTGGTTAAACATTCAAACACGAGTTATTTCCCTCTTATTAGTAAAGCGATCTACTTCTGGTTGATATGGAGTCTAATGGTTTGACAGGTCAGCAACATTTGATTACCTATGCTTGAGAATAAGCAACAAATAAGTGTACGAAAATTCTCTAAAGTGTATTGACTTTATTCATCTTTAATTCTCATTGAAGCTCTATAAAATTAGCTAGACATATGTGGTCCTGCCAAGGAATGACCTTCGAACCACTTGAAAGTTAGCATTGTGGATAGTATCAAATTTCTTTCTGATTTGTCTTACTTTCCCAAATAGAAGCTATATGAGAAAGACAATGCCAAGAGTCTCTTGGTAGGTATGCATGCTCTACACATACACAGTAGAGCCAAATAGCCATTTATAGTCATCTCATTAACTGGATTCTTGGGCACTTAAGGGAAAGAACTATTGTATCTGTGTGTGTTTGTTGTTCAATAACCAAGTGATGCCAGCATTCATAATATGCTAGGTCAGCATATTTTACTTTTCTAAGACTGGCAAAAAAATAAAATAAGAGAATTGCTTCCAGGGTTACTGAATGGTTATTGAGATTGCTCCTCTTTACCTTGCCCATGGTCCGACCATGTGTTGCATTGGTTCTGTTGTACTTGTGTGCTCTGTTCTTATAGTTACTGATTTGGAACATATGCTATTGCAACTGTGCCACAATCTCTGCCATATTTCAGCACCGTAACCTTGCAAGAGCTTAGGAAGACTTGGAGACATGTCAGAAGAGCTTACCAAGCTCATACGTTAGCCGTGCTCCACAGTGGAGCTGCAGAAATGAGCTGCAAATTTCAGGCAGTATATTGAGTGTGTGATGTATTTGTTTGCTGGGCAGGTCAATTAATTATTTCACGGCGATGCCACCCTAAGTTGTAAATAGAGAGAGAAAATGAATTGTCACATTCTGTGCCTGTCTCTCTTAACACTTAGGATGACAAAAGCAGTTCCTCCCCTGAATGTAGGTGATAACTAGAAATATGAGGATTGGGCTGCTTTAAAGATGTTGGCCGGTATGTCTCAGAGATGCGATTTGAAATGACTTTAAAAATAGTGTACTCAGACTTTCCCAACCTTTAAGTTCTCAAAAGAATATTTGTCTTTGCCATTTGGGGCTACTCTAACAACAACAGAAAAAAACCAAACAAAACAAAAACAGCCCTAACCGGTTTGGCTCAGTGGATAGAGCGTCGGCCTGCAGACTGAAGGGTCCCAGGTTCGATTCCGGTCAAGGGCATGTACCTTGGTTGCGGGCACATCCCCAGTAGGGAGTGTGCAGGAGGCAGCTGATCGATGTTTCTCTCTCATCCATGTTTCTAAATCTCTATCCCTCTCCCTTCCTCTATGTAAAAAAATCAATAAGATATATTAAACAGCAACAACAACAACATAGATTGGATAGCTTAAACAACAAATATTTATTTCTTACACTTACAGAGGCTGGGATACCCAAGGTTAGTGTGGCTGCAGATTTGGTGTCTGGTGAGAATCCTCTTCCTGGCTCATAGGTAGCCATCTGCTGGTTGTAGTCTTACATGGGGAAGAGAGTTAGCTCTAGTCTCTTTGTCTTCTTATAAGGACACTTAATCCCCATCATGGGGGCTCCATCCTCATGATCTCATGTAGACCTAATTACCAACTAAAGGCCCTCCCTCCTATAGCATGCCATTGAGGGTTAGGGCTTCAACATACGAATCTGGGGGTACTCAAACATGCAGTCCATGACACTATTATATGGCAAGGAAAAGAAAAATAATAATTCTTATTTCATATCTGCTATAATATGTACTTCCTTTCTTGGAAACATGAAGAATGATGGTTTTCCAAAATTTTCAAATGTATTTTCCAAAAAAGATTTGGATTGGTTATTGATTAACAATTTTTTTAAAATGTGTTTCTAGGTCTTTTGCTGAGAGATAATGGAAAGAGAGGAAATAAAGACTGACATATAGGGGAGAGTGGCTAAAAGACAGTTTTGGTTTTTTTTTAGTACAAAGGTGAAGTTTCTAGATTATTCATCACTGAATTATTACCCCTATAACCTCTGAAAATTCATTCTCTTTTTCCCAATGTGAAAATATATTTATGTTGGCAAAATGGACCACTGGCATATTTTCATTAGTTTAAGTGGAATTTGAAATAGTTTGTCAGGGCCCTAACTTTGGCCCCAAACTTTCTTTACCAGGTGAAATACTAATTTATTTTACTTGGAAAGAAGAAGTATTTTAATAGAAGAATGTTCTGGCTTCTAAATCAGCCCCCTTGGCAACAGCAATTTGAAGTCAGTATATGCTAGGGAATGCCCTGAACTCCTAGGAAGCTACCAAAATACCTTAAATTTAATTGCTTGGATGAAAGTTGCTGGAAGAAATTATTGTGCCATCTTCACAAGTACCACCCAGGAGCTTTCACAAAAACCAATATTACTTCTTAGGCGATGAGTTTGAATCTTTTCCATTTTATCATGAATCTTGACTGAGTATTAACACATGGCACTCACAAGTGTGTCAAGTCTTTGGTTTGTGTATAGATGTGTATTCATCCGTATTTTACATGATTTGGCAATCATGGGGCAGGTGATTGTGGGACACTTAGAAAAATAGACTCTACCCCTTATGCGAACTCAGTGTATAGTCTTGGCCCTAAATCTAATGCATGATTCTTATTCTTGGGCAGGTTTTGCATATCATAGGAAAACACTATAGACTGACATTGGGTTTTCCTCAACAAACATGAATAAAAATAAATGTGAATGCACAGAAAATCAATCAAATACCATAACATTTATGTTGCTGTCATGTACATAAACACATGTATAAATGGCTCGGCCTCTGTGCAATTTATGTGCCCTGGATTTCCCACAAAGACTTGAGGTGACTTATAAAAGCATACGCTTTACAGTGGGTATAATAAACTCGATTTAGAAATAGAAAACCAGGGCGCTGACAGGAAGTGGACGGAAATATATACTGTTCTCGAACGCTGAGCTTCCTGGTAACCCAAACAGAAAGAGACACAAATAAGGAACATTGTTATCCTTACTATGACGGAGGAAGTGCTCCAGGAGAGGCCAAAGTTTTTCCTGGCAGAAAATTCTAAAAGACATGCTCTTGATTTATTTAAGTAAGCGTTGCTTGGAAGCAAGTGAGTTTGAGTTTGTCTGGTGCTCAAAAACAGTCCTCATGGTAGATTTATGTGCCAGAATGACAGGCCTTGGATTTTGTTCAGTATCACTTGTGTAAATGTCATCCTCTTGTAAAGGGAACATGATCATCAACAGGTTGGTCATTTAGTCCTTGTGGTCAGTAGAGGCACAGGCCTCTGGGAAGCCGCACAGTGTCCAGCCAACCTGGACTCTTATCCAGCTGTGTGTCCTTGGTCAAGTTCTGTGACCTCTGTGACCTTCCATTTGTTTGTTTTTCATCTATTAAAGAAGAAGGTTACATTTCAGGATTATTGAGTTCATATGAGAAGATATATCTAAAATATTTAAGATCATCACAGTACTGTAGCATCACACAGGCTAAAGATAAGAACAGGATTTTCCTCACTTTTTAAGCTTACTTTCCCATGGGTCACTAATTTTCACTTGCCTAATAGTGGGATAAGAGGCACAGATGAATGAATCGAATCACAGAAATTACAACGGAAGTCTGGACCTCTGACTCAGGTGTTCCATTTGGCCGCCGATCCCGTATTGATTTCGGATTTGCAGGAAATGAGTTGTGATGGATAGGTGGGTTTCCACAGCTAAGAACCTACCTATCCTTTTGGAGACAAAATACACTATTGTTTCAAAAAATAAAGGGGACTATTCATAATGAAAATCTTTTTTCAAGTTCAGTCGCACCCTTTCTTGCTTTTTAACAGTGAACCTACCAAATCAACACAGACTCTTTTTAGCCATGTAGGGTTATTAGACTTTGTTCTGCTGTAATCTGCTGCTCACTCTAGAGCGCTTTGTGGTCACTGTAATGTGTGTTCCACACAAGGAGCTCCAGCCTGCTGTGCCTTTGAAATTGGGAGTCACACCATTCCTTTTACCAGCCCAGTGGCCACTTTAGCCCCTTCTAAGCTATTACATTTAACATACATTTGAAAAGTAGGTAACCAATCTCATTTTAACTCTATGTAAAATAAGAGGAAGTACTTACTAGTAAGTAGAATCTGGTCGTCTAGGTATCAGGTACCTGGATGTTTAGACATTAACTCTGTGCCTTGTCTTGAGTTCCTTGGAGCTCCTTTTGACTTACTTGCTGCTTTTTACTATGGATTGAAAGGTAAGAGGTTATTCTCTGTTCTCCAGGAGTTATTAAAGACTGATAAGGCCTGGCCGGTATGGCTCAGTGGTTGAACATCATTCTAGGAACCAGGAGATCCCGGTTCAATTCCTGGTCAGGGCACATGCCCGGGTTGCAGGCTCAATCCCCAGTAGGGGGTGTGCAGGAAGCAGCTGATTAGTGATTCTCTCTCATCATTGATGTTTCTATCTCTCTCCCCCTCTCCCTGCCTCTCTAAAATCAATAAAACATATATTTTAAAAAAAAAAGACTGATAAGACATCAGGAATGCCCCAGATGCACAAAGTTCAAAGTCATTCACATTCTCAAAGACTTGAATATTCAGTTGTATTCACTAGTAGAGAACCTCGGCTCTTTTCTCTAAGTTTACTTTGGAATTATTCACAAGAGGTAGCTATTAATTCGTTAAAGAATTCGAGGAAAGGAGACGTTCATCTTCTTCTCCATGGGTTTGCTCCAAGCTTTAGCATTCAAGCATTCTTCCATATGGCTCACCTTGATGCCTCTTGGTAATGGCCTGTCCCTTTTCTGTGCAAGTACAGGCAATTGAGTGAGGATTAGTTTCATTCACCGTGAAGAGGAAATACTTTCTATAACAACCCCCAAAATATTTTAAATTAATTATTAAATATCTTTAAGTGTTTTCATTTTCATGAAATTATACTTAAATCTTTCTTTGTCCATAGGTTATACTTCCTAGTACCTTGTAAATGGAACATTTGTGTTTGCAATCTAGTCTTTAAAGCTAAAGTGACTTGAGACAGGTATAAGTGTTTCCCTCATGACAAATTGGAAGGAGAACATTCCTCTTATACTTTCCCTGATATATATGACTGCACAGTTTCCTATTTCTCTAATTTGGTTCTGTCTCACATTTATTGAAGTTTCCATTAGGTAGCTAATTTACTTCTTTTCATTTGACTCTACTATATAAGACTCTGTACCCTGCATGACATTTGTTCTTTAATAATCAATAGTCACACCTAATCTTTCTGTTGTGTTTGTAACATATTGAGTAGTGTCTAGAATGCTTCTACCACTTCTCCTGCTATCGCTTATTGTGTTCATAATCTGTGCTCTACTCTGGGATTAAGGCTTTACATACATAATTTCAGCATAGTTTCATAATAGCTCTCTAACATAGGTAAATTTATAATACCCATTTTTACAGATGAGAATATCAAGGCCAGAGAGATTGAGTTATTGGCCTTCGTTATCTAGCAGACCTGTGGCCTGGAATTGTACCCAGGCAGAGTGGATCTACCTCTTCCTGCCAGTATTCTGAGTGATGCCACTGATACAGGGCCATGCGTCTGGGTTGATGCCTGGAAACTTCTAGCCACTCCCATAATGTTTATTTCAGAAGGAGAAGAGATGCATCTTTGGGCTCATCTCCATTTGACACAGGGATCAATTTCTTCACCATTTGTGAACTTTCTCAGAAGTGTTCCTACTCTGCCAAGTTGCATTATTAATCTCATGCAAATGCTAGCAACTAATCCTCACTCAATTGCCTGTACTTGCACATGATTTCAGGGAAATGAGCTGAGAAATAGACAGAAAATCATAGCCATTGTGTGGCTTCTAGGGACATGAACATGCATAACCAAGTTTATCCTCCATGTCACCTATAACTGCTTTAGGTGGGCGGGCCTAAATTTCACAGTGTTAAACAGCAGATGAATATAAAATAGGTCTTCAAGTAGCTCCTATACATGAAATACTCCCAAATATGTATTCCAAGCCCAGCTGTCTTCCCAGAAGTGCAGCCTCATGTACCCAGCTGCCTGTCATTTATTCTGACAAATAGGTGGTCTTCTTTGCCCCAAATCAAGAATTAACATTTGCAATTTTTTAACGGCAAGAGGGGTGGCAGTTTTTTCCCTTAATAACGGTTCTGTTCCCTCTAATAAGTGTGGAGCCATTTCTAGGTTAGCTGACAGTTGTAAAGTTTGAATAATTCTTCCTCTTATTTTACCATCCCCCACGGGCACTTGTGTCAAAGACTAGCATCTTTTCTTGCCTTTTGTGAAAAGATCAAAGGATCTCATAAGTAATCTGTAAAATACCATACTGTTCACCATCGTTGGCAAAGGTAAAATTTAATAGTCCATGAGAATTGTCAGAAGCAGCAGCAATAATTTTAAATGATTTAAGTTTCAGAGACGTGATAAAGCCTCACTCAATATGTGCACTGTGGGAAAGAATCCTCAGGGCAGTATCCCCTCTTTGAATCTCCTGCATGTGGACAGAGGAGAGGGCCCGCCACATGGGGGGAAAGAAGAACAAACAGCTTGAAAACCATGTTTCTCCTTGATCTCTGAGAGACACGATTGTTCAGTTATGGATTAGAGGTTAATGTTACTATCAAAAAATAAACTCATGACCTGCTGCACGCACTGGGCAAAGGTTTGTATTTTCTGAACCCAATTTGAAGTAAATCCAGAAAAGAAAAATAAGAAACAAGAAAAAAAAAAGGCCAACAAAACCACAGTCTTTGAATAGTTCAGATTGTTTTGTGGGGAAAATGTTTTGAGAAAAATCACACATGATATGATAATTTATATTCACCAAATAAATAAAAGGACCAAATCACTTAGTAAATTTTTCGGACTTGTTATGGAAAATGTCTCAATGCATTGCTTAAGTTTCTTTTTAAAGATACAACATGTGGCAATATTTTTAGACTCCTCTATTTTTTAGCCTAGCAGTAATACTCTTTTAAAACAGAAAATATACATAATTATTGTATATTTGGGATATAACTATTGGGACATAACGGGATTGGAAGGCTATCAAAAACTGTCTTATTATATGATGTCAAATAACTACTTATTATGTTATTGACATTTAATAGCTTATTTGATGATCATGAAAAGAGCGAATGCTTTTGAAAGTACTATTTTTTTAGTGCAATTTCAGAGTGCAGGTGTGGGTGGGTGGGAAGAGATCAACCAAAGAATTTATATGCATATATATGTAACCCAAGGACACAAATGACAGGGTGGTGAAGGCCTGGGGCAGGGGAAGGGGAGGAGGAGAGGACTGGGTGGGGGTGAGAGGGTGGGATGGTCTGGCTAGAAGGGGTTAATGGAAGAAAAAGGGGACATCAGCAATAATTTCAACAATATAGATTTTTTAAAGTAATATTATTTTTATAATACTAAGAAAATTACCAGCCAAAGTTTTCATTGCTGCTCTAACATAGTGCATGAGGAGAAGAAGAAAATAAATGAAATGCTGTTTCAGATTTTAACCTTAGTATTCCAACCAGATTGTAAAAGACAGGAGATTATAGATCATTAATTCAGTATTATTTTTGCCAGAGTTTAATGTCACATAAATAATGATTAAAGTAGTGGAAAGAAAGGAAAATAGAGAAAAGTAGGGGAACAATGAGATCTTGGAGATCATTCATTAATTCATTTTGAATTTTTAGAGTTTTCTTTCAATAATGATGAAATTTAGTTGGTCCAGGCTCTCTTGGGAAATGTTGCAAATTTGGTTTCTTAGCAGATAAGCTACCAAGCAAAAAACTCCCTTGAGCCCAGCTGGCATGGCTCAGTGGTTGAGCGTCGACCTATGAACCAGGAGATTACAGTTCGATCCTAGTCAGGGCACATGCCCGGGTTGTGGATTCGATCTCTCTCTCTCATCATTGAAGTTTCTCTCCCTCCCGCTCCCTTCCTCTCTGAAATTAATAAAAATATATATTTTTAAAAAAACTCCCTTGGATAGTTTTTGTTTCAGAAGGTCTTTTTCTTAGAAACATTTGGCTGTAGCAGAAAGATCACTAAACTGATAGTCCAAACACCTAAGTTGATTGCAGTAGTAATTATAAGACCTCATTACCTCAGTCATATTCTCTAAATGTCAGTTGTCTGTAAAGCAAAAAGATAAGGCTAAGTTTTTATGATTTTGTATAAATGTACAGTGCCTTCCAATTGCTAGACATTCCACTAAAGAGGATATTGTTAAATTAGGAAAAATGTGGAAGGAATACTCTGTGGGAGGTGTGTGTGTGTTGAGTTGTATGAGTTCTTCATAAATTTTGGATATTAACCCCATGTGAGATGTATCATTGGCAAATATCTTCTTCTATTTAATAGATTGTCTTTTCATTTTGTTGATGGTTTCCTCTGCAAGCAAACACTTTTTAGTTTGATGTAGTCTCATGTGTTTATTTTTTCTTTTGTTTCCCTTGCCCAAGGAGATATATCAGGAAAAATATTGCTGAGAGAAATGTATGAGATTTTAATGCCTATGTTTTCTTCTTGGATTTTTTTTGTTTTGTTTTGAGTCTTACACTTAATCTTTAATCCATTTTGAGTTTATTATTGTATATGGTGTAAGAATGTGGATTAGTTTCATTTTTGCATGTATGGGTCCAGTTTTCCCAACACCATTTATTGAAACTTTCTTTACTCCATTGTATGTTTTTGCCTCCTTTGTTATATATTAATTGACCATATAGTCATGGGTTTATTTCTGGGCTCTCTATTCTCTTTCATTGATCTATATGTCTGTTTTTGTGCCAATACCATGCTGTTTTGATTACTATGGCTTTGCAGTATAGTAATGCCTCCAACTTTTTCTTTCCCAGAAAGTTAGTTTTTATTAATGCTGTTTATTGGCAATATTCCCAAATAAAAATATGCCAGGCCACAAATGCTTAAAAAATGAAATACTACATGACAAAGCTGTTTCTACCCTTGGGTGTCAGATTTTTTGTGCTGAGTACATTTCAATCCCCCGAAGCATGCAGAGGAATCATTTTATTTCTCTTTAAAGTACACCGAGAATAAAGTTAGCTGCTATTAAATGCAGCAGTTGTCACCTCCAAGCAAAATGTGAACAGATAGGAGTTGTGTTATTCCAAAGGTTTTTTTAAAAAATCTTCCTTTGTCACAATTTTTGTTGCACATTGTCTGAAAAACAGAAAAAGGAGCCCTGGCTGGTGTGATTCAGTGGTTGGTGTGTTGGCCTTAGCACCAAAGGGTTGTGGGTTCAATTCCCAGTCAAGGAATCAAGGACATATACTTGGGTTGCCAGTTGGATCTCCACCCTGGTAGGGTGCATGTGGGAGGCAACCAATTGATGTGTCTCTCACACACAGATATTTCTTTCTCTTTCTCCTGGCCTCACTCACTCCCTTCCACTCTCTCTCTCTCTCTAAAAAAAAAAAAAAATCAATGTAGAAGTATCCTTGGGTGAGGATTAAAAACAACAAAATAATCACCAGCACCAGAACAGCCTGGGGAATGAGTCCCTCAGTCCTGAAGTGGGCATCTACGTAGTCACCCCCCAATACAACCCTCCTGTGCACAAATATATAATAGTGTCTTGATTTGCTTTAATATAGATCTTGCATATTCAGATTGAGAGCAATGTAAAGCAATATTCTTATCATACCAAAATTAACTGACTAATTCAATGAAAAATAACATTTCACTGTTAGTTTTAAATGTACCCATCATTATTCCATGCACCGATATCAATCGCATTTGTTTGTTTCTAACTGCCTTATTATCCTTCCTAATGATGCAAATGTATTTTGTATGGTTATATTTATGGCATCTATGTATTTTTCATTATCTTTATTCTGTAGCTTAACATTACATCATAAATATTTCCATGTAGCTATTAATTTTCACATTTGTAATTTTAATAGAAACACGATTCCAATGAGTTTCTGTACTATAAATTGCTTAACCATGTCCTTATTGTTTGGCATTTAGCTTCTTTCCAGGTTTTTTTGACCAAATCATACCATAAATTATAAAATTATGAATTCAGCCAATCATTTCAATTCAGTAAACGGTAGCAGTCGATGCTGGCTCACATGAGAATAAAGGGCAGATAAAATGATAATAAGTGTGTGCCTCAAAAGTATGTTTGAATGAAAGTGAGGCACAGTCATATAAATAAGTCACCACATAATAAAACATGGTCAATGACATTGTAGAACAAGACAGGAGTGATTATTTCTAACAGTGTAGGAGGGGAATGTCATAGAGGAGGAGGATTTTTAAGTGGGCTTCGCAGTATGAATAAAATTTAGACAAGGGAAAAAGACACTTAGGACATGTTAAGCCAAAAGAAAGGTAATAGCAAAAAAAGGAGGGTGTAGCCTTAGCCGGTTTGGCTCAGTGGATAGAGCATTGGACACAGGACTGAAGGGTCCAGGGTTTGATTTCTGTCAAGGGCATGTGCCTTGGTTGTAGGATCAATCTCTGGCCATGGTTGGGGCCTATGATGGAGGCAACTAATTGATGTGTCGCTCTCACTTCAATGGTTCTCTCTCTGTCTCTCCCCCTGCCTTCTGTTCTCTCTAAAAAATAATAATAATAAAAAAATAAAATCAGTGGAGAAATATCCTTGAATGAGGATTAATGAAAGAAAGAGAGAGAGAGAGAGAGAGAGAGAGAGAGAGAGAGAGAGAGAGAGAGAGAGAGAAGGAAGGAAGGAAGGAAGGAAGGAAGGAAGGAAGGAAGGAAGGAAGGAAGGAAGAAAGAAAGAAAGAAAGAAAGAAAGAAAGAAAGAAAGAAAGAAAGAAAGAAAGAAAGAAAGAAAGAAAGAGGAATGTAAAAGTAATTTACAGATATAACTAACTGTGAGCCATCGGGTAGTGGTTTATAGGGAATGAATAGGTGATGGAAAAAATAATTTAGAGTCATATATTCCAGAAACTGAGCCTCTATATTGAAGAGGTTGGATTCATCTGTATGTACAAAGACAGTTTTGAGCCTGAGAGTGACATGATGAGATTAGTGCTTCAGAAGACAGTCACTGGCATTAATATGAAGCACAAATTCATTGAAGAGCTAGACAGGAAGGAGACTCTCATCCGAGCTAGAAAGATAATGCACTAGTTTGAGAAAAATGTATTAACTTATTCTTTCATTTTTGGGTTCTTTCATTCATTTATAATCATCATAAATATATAATCACCTTGCAGCATATTAGACCTGGGGCTATTGGAATCAAGATCTATTTAAAATTATCCATTCATTCAACAAATATGAATTGAGAGCCTACTTTTTGCAAGATGGCCAATCACAGTTGAATTCATCTCAATCCTGGATCCTGAGCTGTCAGTCTGGGTGTGAGGGACATAGCATTAGCCATATGAATAGAGCCCTAAAATTCTTCACCAGGCGACACCCCACAAAGGGGATTAGATAGACTCTCTAAAGGACTCTTCACCCCAACCCTTGAAGAAACAGTGTATTGGCTGTATTCTCTTATGTTTTCTCCTCTTTCTACGGAGAAGCAAAATCTAAACCTGCAAATCCAAACCAAAATGAGGCATAAGCAGTGTCCTCTGGCTACTTGGGGATCAGGAGGCATTAGAGCAGCGGTTCTCAACCTGTGGGTTGCTAACATGTGGGTTGCAACCCCTTTGGGGGTCGAACGACCCTTTCACAGGAGTCGCCTAAGACCATCGGAAAATACATATGTAATTACATATTGTTGTTGTGATTAATCACTATGCTTTAGCTATGTTCAATTTGTAACAATGAAAATACATCTTGCATATCAGATATTTACATTACGATTCATAACAGTAGAAAATTACAGTTATGAGTAGCAACGAAAATAATTTTATGGTTGGGGGTCACCACAACATGAGGAACTGTATTAAAGGGTCATGGCATTAGGAAGGTTGAGAACCACTGCATTAGAGTATCTTGAAATAGTTTATGTTTATTTACTGAGTCTTTTAGGACATTCTTACTTCTATGAGAAATCAAGGGCTCTGAGATACCTGCATTTTAGCACTATTATTCCTAGTCTAGGGTGGGGTTTGATCCTTCTCTTTGCCCCTCTTCTCCATGGGTTGCCCTCCACCTTGTTGAGACATAACCCCAGGACACAGGCTCTTTGTACTGCTTCACTTAGATTTCATATTTATGGGTAAGCCTCTACTCTAACAAAAAATGTTTTGCTCAAAACCATTTCCAAAGTTAATGTAATAATAGTAATTAATTTTATACACTATTACAGCTAAATCAAATGTTTGATGAAATCTAAGAAAGACAAAACCAAATTATGTTTGAAATATATCATTTGTAAAAACATGTTTTAATAGGAAGCCATGTCCAAAGTGTTTAGCTACATTAAATATGTCAACATCTGCATTTTTTTCATTCTGCTGCAATCAGGGTAGTTTTATCAGCTGCTGTAAACTTTATATAAGAAATAGCTTATGACCAGGTAAAAATGTCTTCTGCTTTTAAAGGATAAAACTGTATCTCAGAACCATTCTTTAATGGTTGGACTGACACCTGACGGTTTGAGGCAGGAGTTGACAACCTTTTCGTGGGTATGATAGCTTCTCACACCCCAGAGGTGTGGGTTGGGTGTAGGGAAGAGGGAAATGGCAAGACAAGGTAATTAGAGAGGACACTGTTCATGCTCACCCAGGACCCCTTGGCTGCTTTTCACCTGTTCTCATGACCCTCCCCAGATTTGGGGGGCTTGTTCCAACTGTCAGGATCTGTGACTCTTCCTCCTGGGGTGGTCCTTAGATTACTAGTGCTGCTGTGCTTGTAGGTCCAAGAGCCAAAAGTGTCTGGGTGTGTTTTTTTTTTTTAATATATTTTTATTGATTTCAGAGGGGAAGGAATGGGGAGAGAGATAGAAACATCAATGATTAATAAATGATTAATAAATGGCTTTCTTACAAATACTTGTTCTAAAAGATACTTCTAGGGAAGCTAAGGACAGTGCTTCTATGTAAAGTATCTCTTCTTGTATCACAGCTTTTTGAGATATAAGGGGCTCCCAAAAATGTACCTGGACACTTTGAATAATTATAAAGGCAGTGTTTATTAAAATACATTTCATTTTCAAAACTGAGCTATCAGCTGTTCAAGTGTGTATATTCTGTGTTGATAAATCTTCTAAGCTGTTTGAATGACCTGAGAAGAACAAGTATAATGAAATGAAACATCCCCAAGAACCTGATATCAGAGACAGATCGAGTAACTAAGATTCATAGGAATAGCAAAACCGGGCTGCCTGTGGATACTGCATTTTAAGGTACCCAAGGCACCCTGCCCATTTCTTTTTTTAAATTTATTTTCCCTTTATTGATTAAGATATTACAAATGAGTCCTTATCCCCCCAATGTCCTCTCATCCCCCCAATCCTGCCCTCACCCTCACCCCCTGTTGTCCACATCCATCGCTTATGCTTATATGCATGCATACAAGTAAATGAAATAAGTCAGTCAGAGAAAGATAGATATCACATGCTCTCACTTATTTGTGGATTATAATGAACAACATAAACCGATGAACAAAAACAGATGTAGAGACAGAGAAGCATCGATCAGATGCTCAAAACTCAGAGGGAAGGTAGAGGAGGGTGGGGGTGACGGGGAGAGATCAACCACCCTGTCCATTTCTATCAGGCTTGTTCTTTCTATACCCAAAGAGCAATTGGAATTCTAAGAGGTAGGAACAGCTTCTAAGACCAAGCTCTGGCTGGAGGTCTAGTCCCTAGAAGTAAGATGCTGGACTGCTGGATGTCAGAAGATGGAGAGGGGGAGGTAGCAGAAGGCATGCTGAGAACAGATGATATTATGTGTTCGGTGGTTCAGAAATCCTGATGAACAGCAAAGAGTGGAAGAGCCCATTTCTGCCCAAAACATCTACACAAACTGATTGTTAGACACTGGGATTGTCCATCTATTGTCCAGTTACAGATCTGACTGATATTTTAACTAAGTATCTTTTTTTAAAAAATATATTTTATTGATTTTTTACAGAGAAGAAGGGATAGGGATAGAGTGTTAGAAACATCGATGAGAGAGAAACATCGATTAGCTGCCTCCTGCACGCCCCCCACTGGGGATGTGCCTGCAACCAAGGTACATGCCCTTTACCAGAATTGACCCCAGGACCCTTCAGTCTGCAGGCCAATGCTCTATCCACTGAGCCAAACCGGTTAGGGCTTAACTAAGTATTTAAAGAATAATCGTGAGCCAAGGGAAATCCACTGGCTATTTATAAATGTGAAATCTGGGAATTTGTCTCATTATTTTAGGAAAGCAGGAAAAAAAAGGAACCTACCCAAACCGTCCTGTGGCAAAAATGAAAAGAAATAATATCCTGAAAGCAAGAGGAAGAGCAGACCTCTGAACACTATTTATAACAGGAACCAGAAAAAATTTAGAAGACTATTTGTCATACTTAATCTGATTTAAGAAGACATTGCCTTTGGTAAACAGGAAAAGAAAGCCACGAAATAGAATCAGCTGAGATGCAGGGGCAACAGGATGAAATGAAAAGAGGACAGGATGTGAGGCGAAGGCAACATGCTGGGATGAAATGGCAGCGCTGGGAGACAATGAAGGCAAAAATAACAATTTCAAAATTAAAATCACGTGAGAGCTGACCCCCTCACATACATATTTCCCATCATAGCACATAAAAGAACAGCAGAAAGGGATATTAAATGAGATGAAAGGAATCAGGACAAGTTAAGGTGGTACAAACTAAGAATTATAAGTATCTCGAAGAAAACTAGATTATTTATAACAGAAATAACTATTAAAGACACAATTGAAGAGCCCTTCCCAAATCTAAGGGGTTGAGAGAAAAGAAGGGAACTAGAAATGCAAATTATAACAGTTTGCGATAATCAAGGCAAAACTATTTAAGAAAATCAGACATATATCTTGATTTTTTTTTTGAGTGGCTAACGCAACTATTTTTTTTTTAATTGTAGTTTGAACTCAATACTTTGTTGTATTAGTTTCAGGTGTGTAGCAGAGTGGTCAGAGATTCATATAGTTTACAAAATGTTTCCCCCTGATAATTCAATTTTCTGTCTGGCACCATAGATAGTTATGACAGTATTGTTACCTGTATCCTCTATACATAACCTTACATCACCATGTCTGTTTTGGAACGATCCATTAGTAATTCTTAATCCCATCACCTTTTTTTACCCTCCTGCACCAAAACCCTCCCATGTGGCCTTCCTCAGTTTGTTCTCTGTATTTGTAAGTCTGTTTCTATTTTGTTCATTCATTTATTTTGTTCTTTAGATTTCACATATAAGTGAATATCATATGGTATTTGTCTGGCTTATTTCACTTAGCATAGTAACCTCTAAGTCCGTCCATGTTGTCACAAATGGTAAGATTTCATTTTTTTATGGCTGAGTAACATTGCACTATATATTTGCACTGCAGATTTTTTATCCACTCATCTATTGATGGACACTTGGGTTGCTTCCATGTCTTGGCTATTGTAAATAATGCCGATATGAACATGGGATGCATATATTCTTTCAAATTAGTGTTTGGGGTTTCTTCAGAATATCCTGATAATCTTTTTATTTTTATTTTTTCAATTTTTTTTGTTGATTTTAGTGAGGAATGAAAAAGGAGAGGGAGATAGAAACATCACTGATGAGAAAGAATCATTGATTGTCTGCCTTCTGCACACTCCCTACTAGGGATCGAGCCCACAACCCGGGCATGTGCCCATGACCGGAATCAAACCTGGGACCCTTCATTATGCAGGCCAAAGCTCTGTCCACTGAGCCAAATCGGCTGGGGCATTACTTTTAAATTGTAAAGAAAAAGACTAACAACTGTCAAGGAAGAAAAATACAGGTTTTCTCTAATGGAATTAATGTTAATTTGACCCCGTAGAATTATTTGCATCATAAGATTTCAAAGATAAGGAAGCACATTTAGATCAGCTGTCGTTTAGTAGCTCTATGTGTCTTAGATACTGAATGAAACATTGTAAATATTCATAACCTGGAATTATCTGCATATGAAATGAAAAGTAATTGATCATCACAATTACATGCAAAGATTTCAGAATTATTTATATGCTGGGCTCTTCCCTTATAGTTTCTGATTCAGTAAGTCTGGGTACTTCCCAAGAATTTGCCTTTTTAAGATGTTCCTAGTGACGCTGATTAGCTGGTCTAGGAAGCACACATTGAGAACCATTGATTTATATTAACTGGAATTTGGGAAGGAATAAAAGGGATACTCAACTACAGTGGAATGATTTCATAGTTGTAGCCACTAAAATATTTTGAAGATTTTTAATGCTGTAGAAAAAATACTAATATTGCAATATTGCACACATATGAATTATAGTTCTTTGTATAAAGATATAGGTTAAAAAGGGGAGATAGTTGTCAAACAGACTGTCAGGAACTTCAAAATTAGTTAATAGTGATTCTATCAAGGCCATGTCCTTAATAGTTAATTTTTATTGTCATCTTTATAACTTTCTGTATTTTCTAAATGAATATGTATTAATTTTATATAGGGGGAAAAGAAAAATAATTTTCCCCAAAGGCCTAGTTTTAAATGTTGTCTCCTTGATGAAGGTCCTATTAGGCACCCATACCATTAAACCAAATGCCATCTGTGAATTCTTCCGTCATCACAGCATGGAGCATTCATCATATTTTATATCATTCATTAAAAATTGACTATGCACATTAAGATTTTAAAGGCTCTGAAAAGTCTCAATGTTGGAAAAAACTCATTTAATATTACTTATTCCAGTATTTTCCAAATGTGTCTGTCCACCAAACAGTGCAGAACATCGATTCGTCTTCTAAAGAATAAGTGGTCCATACAGTGACATTAGGCACCCTTTGGCATTTATTGAATGAATGGATGAAAGAATTGATTCAATGAACCATTAGCTAATATATGTTGAATACTTACTAATTAATATTTTTCTAAGGCCATTGTCATTTTAATTTATGTGAACTGAAACTTCTCATTCCCTAAGTACTCCTCAACAAATTTTATACAGTGACTAATGTGTGCAACATACTCAGTGATGTGCAAAGGTATGTTACTATTTCATCCGATCAAAAGTCAGCCCAGTATTAATTCACAATTTCCTATTTATTCCAGCTTCCAAAAATATTTTAATCATTTTTCATAGGTGACTGTGCTTCTACATAGCATTATTTCAATTTATCCAAGAGTGAGAATTTCATTCACTGTGGGTAGAAAATGACAATGGGAGAATCCAAGCATTCTCTCACAGAAAGGTACAAATACTAGATAGAGTTTCCTGCTTTTTGAAAGTTGATGACACTGTTATTTCCACACACAAAAAATTATGTCAAAAATAAGAGCCCATCTGGAATTTCAAAACTAATTATATTCTCTGGTTAAGAACCTTTTTATACTGTAATGACTACATTTCATACTATTATTATCTAAGATCATGAGATTTCTTATGGCCCTTTGTGTTTTGCAACTATATGAGCTACATAAAAATATGCAAAAGTGTTTGCAAATATTGGTTAACTTAGAAATGAAAATAGTATAGGATGTACAGATACATAAACAGTAAGCTTCCCAGAACACATACACATATCAACAAAGATGAAAAGTTAAAACAAAAATCTCTGAAATAGGGAAAAATTATTAATAAAATTTAAGTTTGACATTTTCATGTGAGGGTTACAAAATGCTTTCCTTCAGCACTGTGTGTGTGTGTGTGTGTGTGTGTGTGTGTGTGTGTAGCAAGTGCCCCAAAATGGTTTGTTCTGGAACATATAATTTTAAAATGTCGTGATTTTGTAAGAGGAAAATGTAGGGGTGACTGGAATTAAATATGGCATTTTATTACATAAACTATGATTTTTTAAATGCCCTAATTAGTGCACACACTTTCCCCATAATGAAATGATGAAAACCAAATATTTCAATATGGAATGTCATGTTTAAGAAATCAGAACACTTTAAAAACATGACTATTTTCCTTTAATAAACATAGAAAATGAAACGCAGGCCTATTAAGTTTATTAAAGTGAAGTTCAAGATCGTTCAGTAAATTAGAAGAGAATAGAGTAGAATTAACCATGGCTATCTACTCATTGCATGTAAATACTGGGCTTAAGAACTTGAAATCAACACAAGCAACACTATGGCTTACTTATGGCTCACACCTTTTTGTAAATATAAAGAAATAAAAAGTATGGTTCTTAATCAAAACATTTGAGGTCCTAACAAAAAATGATAACATTGCCAGGTACTGCTTCTAGTGATATATATGTATATGTATATATGTATATATGTATATATTCATTTAATCAACAACTCTATGAATTGTAAATAGGTTCTGTGATCATCTCCATTCTCCAGTGAGGAAATGGAGATACAGAGATTAATATTGAGATTTGACACCAAACCTTGTATACTGTGTGCTTAACCAAGCTGTTCTGCGGGTTGTTTCTCAAAAGTGATATATATATATCACTGAAATCTGCATATACATATGTCTTTAAAATAGACTGACCCAGTGCTTGGGAATGATAGTGTAGAATTAATTGATAACAATGAAAATCTTGTGTAAAGTTTCTTTTCTTCTTGACCATGATTCAGTTATCCTATAATTCTCCATTTTCCGAGCTAGAGGTGTTGGAATATCAGAAATCCATTTTTTTCACTAATTTCTGCTTATTTCCATCAGCTAGAAGTAGTCCAGGTAAGAACTGGAAGTAAGTGTGGCTTGATGAGTGCTATGGCAAACTAATATAAAATCATGTCCAAACTAAAGAAGATAGCAGCCCTTAATCAGTGACAGTCAACTATTTTCACACAGGCCTATGGCTTCCCAGTTTTCTGATTGTTAACGATAAGCTGATCATCTGGTTCTTATCTGATATTTCTCAAATTTGAAACTACGTTGCAATGAATTTTTTTAAAATTTATAAACATCCCCAGCCTGGCTCTAACTGCATGGGCCACAGTCAATAAGGAAGAGGCCATGGTGTTGACTATGGTGTCACATGTATAAGGCAATAACTTGTTACCTCTGGGGGAGGTTCCAAAAGTTTACCCTCTTCACACAACAGAACTATTTCTTTTACCTTCTACCACCTATGCTACTTGGTGTAAAGTTGCTTTCGGTACAGAATTCCAAGTATCTGATGAGACCTCTGGAGGATCTACCTTCCGTTGTTAATTGCATGCCGAGTGGGTCTATTGTTACTTTCATTCTTCATAGATTTTTCTTTATGTACATATCCCAGCTCAGCTTTATCCTCCTCTAACCCATGCTCATCCATCATGAACATTGATTGCTTTTGAACTTAACACCAAATTAGTTTCTAGGGGAAATCATCACATGTTACAAAAATGGTTCCTTCAGGGGAAGTCACTCTTGAGGTACTAACAACTTACCTAAGTAGTTTCATTTTTATTTTGGGTTTAAAAATTGACTTAAAGACCTGACGAATGGAGATATGTCTGGAAGAAACACTTAGAAATGGGAAAAAAGGAGAAACAAATAAATTTAAGGGGTTGATAAGACTGTTAATTTCATGGTTTGATCCGAGGGAGAGAGTGCAAGACTAGGTCTCCGGTGATCCTGGCCTTTGAGGTGACAATCAGATACATCTCTCGAAAAGCAAGCCATTGTAGAGGACAGCCTTTCCCCATCTATAATCTCTCCTCTCTTCCATTGCTAAGAGCCTTCCTGCAAAGAACCCAAAGGTCTACAAGAAAGAAGGCTTCTTGTCATTCATACATGTGTGCCAGGACTATTTCAATTACTTTTAAAGCTGTAGAGGAAGACATATACATATCAATTGGTAAAAGACCGTCCTAAAATTCCCAGACATTTCTTGATGTAATCCTGCTGTCAATTACCCCAAATGACTGGTGACCATCCTGGGTGTCAAAGGTCATTTATTCATTTATGCAATCAATATTTCTTGAGTGTCTGTCCATTCCAGGCACCCCTGCGGGCGGTGAAGACACAATATTGAGCTAACAGCTATCTGAACCCTCAACCGAGATATATCAATATAGAAATTCTTACATCGTTGCTCTTTACTGCTCAAGGAAGAGCCTCGATCTCAATTATACAAGAACAGAATGTTTTAATATCATAGTTTCACTCATTTCTGTAATTTATATTTATTGGTGACATACATTGTATCAGTTACTTTTCTAGGCACTGAAGCCCAATAGATGAATTCTTTTAAACCCTTGTGTATGTTATGCAAAGGTATCATCGAAGCACATTTTCTAGAAAATGTTCCTGAATTTATAATTGCCATTTTTAAAAATATCATACACAAACGGTGCCCCACTGCAGTCTCCTACTGCTTATGCAACTCATTTATATTACGATGAGATACTTTCAACGCTCTGAGACTAGGTTACACCGTGTGCAAAATGGGAGTAATAATACTTAAAGTTGTCATGAGATTTCAATGAGATAAGCTCTGACTAAAAGCTTAGTAAAGTGCACTGCATAAAGTACGTAGCTTTTATTTTTATTATATGTGAGTTTTGATAGTATATGCCTCAAACCAGGAAGTTTAACCTGCCCTGCAGAAACTTGCCAGGCAAAGGGCTGTATCTACTCCCCAGCTCCAGCTTCCTTCCTAGCACAGAAGTCATCCTGCTGTGATGTTTTGTCAGCTTGGATAGATCGGCTTCCGGAAAGATAATGCCATCACTTTGGGTTTAGATACAAGTCAACTCTATCCTTTCCAACAAAAGAATATCTTTGAAAGAGCCATCTCAAAATACCTGATGTGACTGAGACTCTTGCTGTTTGTTTCCTAGAAGAGGAAGCTTTGGGCATTAGTTTTCTTTAGCGTTATTTTGTTTTCCTCTTTTCCTGCTTTGTAAGGACAGAAAGCAAGCTCTCACAAACCCATCTATGTTTCTTCCGTGTGTTTTTTGGAGCCCCTGGGGAATTCCACGCTTCCTGTTCATATGCAGAAGAAACGGACACAAATGAACAAGAGAGAGATGCATTCTCCCCTCACCTGCAAGTTGGGGAGGGAAACTTAAATGATGTTCCCAAACATTTATTTACCTTGTAGGCGGTACTTGTTAAATGGCGAAAGGACCTTAGAATACAGGGAAAGGAGAGCTTTCGGGAACTTATAGAAAATGAGCTATTCATGTGGTATTTCTGTGTCAGAGGAAAAAAAACTGACTTGAGCCACTGTTTGTGAATTTTCGTGTGTCTGAAAACATTTCCAAGGTCAGGTTCGAAGAGCAGGATTTGAAAACAGTAATTTCGCTACCTTTGCAATTGTCCTCTTTACTCCGGAGTTCCGGCACTCTCTAAACTGCCCTTCTTTGTAAACATCGTTTTGTTTTGTTTTGTTTCTGTTTTTTTGGCCATCAGCTCACCTATTTTTTTTTTCCCTTCTGCTGAGCAATATTGCTCCTGGGCACTTTCGTGAAGTCACAATACAGTAAGCAAGCAATCAGCAGGCCCTTGACACAAAGGCATGTATTGATCTAAAAACAGTGCTGTGCTAACCTGGCCTTAAAATCCTATGGCATACAACTCCAGTTCCGCAAAAACAAAGCATTAACACCAAGGCACCTGGTATCCTTGTTTTCTGAGCACATTTGCTATAATTAGAAAAAAGAATCCTGCCTTATTCTAATAATTACTGTCATTTTAGCTACAGTGACTTTTATGTCAGCATCTACCTGGCCTGCTAATGTTAAATAGTTGGCTTTGTTTTGCCCCAAAGTTCATAAACAGATCAGGCCAATGTTATGATTTTAGGATTGATGTTGCAAATTTATAAGACTCTTTGCTGTGCTTTAAATTGTGTAGTAATAAAGGGGCATTTTAGAAGACGAGAGGTGAAGAATTGTTTGTCAAAGAGAGTTGTGAGGCTTATAATGCCTGAAGTTATGCACGTGACTGGATAAATGCTGAGGTTTTCAATCTGTTCTGAATTTATTTATGAATAAATATTTTATTTTTCATTTATTCATTCATTTACTCACATATTTACTCTTTCAGTGACTAACATGAACCAAAAAAGATAGCCAGTCCTGGTGATTTGTCCTTTTATGAACAGAACTATCCTGTTTGTTGTTATTGTGGCACTTACAGTATGTTATAGTAAAATATAGCAATCTTATAAACACAGTCATCCCAGATTGTGTCCTATGGCATGGGTGACATTAACAGCATGGGGTGATAGAAGCTAATGGAAGAGAGGAAGAACCCAGCTTCTGTACAATCTCAGAGATGAGTGCTCCAGTCAGAGAAAACAGCAGGTGCAAGAGCCCTGAGGTAGCATGGCCAGAGTATAATGATGGAGCAGGAGAGTAGCTTGAGGTTGTAAAAGTGGTTCAGAAGTTCTACATGATGCATGATCAGTTCATGTTATCTGTCCTGTATTCTCTCCCCAACCCCTCTTCTCTGGTCTATGTTTGGTCTATGTACAGTTCTGGAACTCACTCCTTTTTTCCCTGTCCCTACGTCTTCACTCAAGCTAGAATGCCATTTTATTCTCATCTCTAAATGTTATCATTATGTTGAGCAAGAAACAAAAACAGAGAAAAACAGGTACATACTGGGGGATTCCATTTGTATGAGATTCTAGAGCAGGTAAAATCCATCCCTAATGACAGAAAGCAGAACAGTGGCTGTAGGGGGCCAGAGTTGTGGGGAGGGTGACTAGAAAGGGATGTATAGGAGCTTTGTGGGTAATGAGACTGCTCATAGCTTCATTGTTATGGCAGTTTCATAGGTGAGTATGCTTGTCAGAGCTCATCAAACTGAATGTTGAAATGGGCATTTATCATATGTAGACTATACTTCAATAAAGTTCATTAGCGCACTACAAAATAAGAAAAAAGGAAAAAGAGCATGCTAAAAAGCTCAACTTTATTGTCTTCATTGTCTCTTCCCCACTCAGATATAAGCTTCCTTTCTGTCATCATGGTATGTGCTATAGGTTTGTGTACTTGTGAAAAACAGACCATGTACAGCCTTTAATGAGCAGCATGGTATTAAACTGGCTGTTTCTCCATTGGGTTTGCATATGCCCTTATGAGAGAATCTATGTCCTGCTTGTCTTTTTCTCCCCTTCCCCCCCCCCCCGCATCCCCCCAGGCACCCACCTCAGAAATCATAGAAATGTTCCCTGAGTATTTGTTAATAGCACTTTTAACACCTTGTCTGGTACCCAAAGAGGATGAACAAAATTAAATGAAAGTATTGTTCTTGGCACTGGATCCCACATTCTGGCTCCATGTGTAAAAATAGGGAACAGAATGGGTTTTCGACCTTCCATATTCACACCCAATGAGCTTATTGACTTATATACTTGTGATGGCTTCTTTGTTCTCCAAAATGTAATGCAGTACAGACCATCTATATTATCCTTTTTTAAAATGAAATTTATTGGGGTGGAATTGGTTAATAAAATTAGATAGGTTTCAATGGTGCAATTCTATAATGCATGATCTATATATTGCATGGTGTGTTGAGTTACAAATGACCAAACAACCCTTCTTCTAAGTCTACCTGAAAAAATTTGAAAATATTTATTCATAAAGCTATATGCAACCATATGATCATTGCAGCATGATTCACAGGAGCCAAGACATAGAAACAACTGAAGTGTCTTTCAATAGATGACTGGATAAAGAATATATGGTACATATAAACAATGGAATACTACACAGCCATAAGCAAATATGAAATACTGACATTTTTGACAACATGGATGGACACTGAATATCATGCTAAGTAAAGTAAACCAGATTGAAAAAGTCAAGAACCATATGATTTCACGCATATGTGGGATATAAAACTGAAAACAACTAATGAACAAACAAGACAGACAAACAAAAACTCATAGATACAGACAACAGTATGGTGGTTACCAAAGGGGAAGAGGGTTAGGGAGGAATAGAGAGTTGAAGGGGGTCAAATATATGGTGATGGAAAGAGATTGGACTTTGGGTGGTATATTATCTTAACGTCTATTATTTCTCTATAGAGTCTAGTGGTAGGACCAGTATTGGTAAGCCACAATGAGGTGGGTACGACAGTGTAATAAGAAAGTGCCTATTATGTCCCATTATTACACTGAATGAAGAAAATTCATAAAAATATGGAGTTCTATTGCATAACTGCCATTCTAGATTGTTCTGGGGGAAAGCTCTGTAAATCAGCCCTCCTCTGCTTAGTCTTATGAGGCCTTTCTCCCCGCCTCCCCTATACCCTCTCCCTGTGCAATATTTGGTGTTCTCAACTGGCTGATTACCTGGAATATTAGCTTTTCAAAATATGACACAGAAGTTTGCCAATTCCTTCTAACTCGTAACACTTTCAAATTGCAACTGCAAATTATTCCTGTAAAAATAGCTGATCTTTATGACTCCCAGGGGATTTCTTATTTTAATCTGAAAGCTTCAGAAATGGCTCAGTTTGGTGGAAATGATGGGGGAATGTCTGCTCTTAGCAGTTTTTTGTTCAAGGGCAAATCAACCTCTGTCCTTGCTAACTCTAATTTTCCAAGGGTTATGAGACTTTAATTTGATTCTTTATTCAGTGTGCATAAAATGTTCACTATAATTTGCATAATACATTTATTGTATAATCACTCTTCACATTGGTTACACGCTTTCTCAAAAGGACATTACTTTTTTAAGGGGGTATATTAATGTAGGGCAAATTTGAGCTGTGTAACTAAACAGAATTAGGTATATCTCTGAAGGACTAACATAAAAGAGAAAGAGGAAGGAATACACTTATTCTGAAATTGGCTATTATGTAAAAATAGCCCCAATCCTGTATTTTCAAATATTCATTTTGAAAAAGAGGCAGGGGAAAGATTTCTGTTTTTTTAAAAAATATAAAGATTTGTTATATAGAAAAGGGATTGCACTTGTCTGTTAGAATGTACTTAAGGCATGTGGGTACTGAAATTCAACATGGTCTAAGAAGATGAGGGAGTTTGGGAGAGAAGATGCCTTAAGCACTAGGCTAAGGTGCTATAAAGGCATTGAAATTTATTCAATGCTCAGAGCTAACATACAATTAAGGTAATGGTATTATTACCCTTAATTTGGGTTGAGTGTTCTGTGCTATTTGGACTCCTTGTTTCAAATAGAGGAGCTAGGACTTGAACCCAGAATGTATGATACCCATATCTTTGTCCTTCAATTACACCAGTTTTCTATTAAATACACTTCTCTAGGGTGCCTTGGGAGACTGTGTATTCCGTAACATTAGTCCTGCCCAGGTGGAGCCTGGATGGTGTTTGGCAAAGAGACGGTAGGGAAATAGCTAAGATTTGGAAACAGCCTAAGTGCCCATCAGCAGATGAGTGATTAGAAAACTGGTACATCTACACAATGGAATACTACACTGGTATAAAAAAGAAGGAATTCTTACCATGGATGGAACTGGAGAGCATTATGCTAAGCGAAATAAGCCAGTCAGAGAAAGATAAGTATCACATGATCTCACTTATTTGTGGAATATAATAAACAGCATAAACTGATGAACAAAAATAGAACCAGAGTCATAGAAGCATCGAACAGACTGTCCAACCTATGAGAGAAGGTGGGGGGTGAGGGGATAAGAGATTGACCAAAGGACTTGTATGCATGCATATGAGCATAACCAATGGACACAGCTGGGGGTGAGGGCATGTGCTGGGGGGCTGGGGGTGGCTGGGGAAAAAAGGAGACTTATTGAATACTTTAAACAATAAAGAATTTAAATTTTTTAAAAAAGAGAGATGGTAGGGAAATTTGAAAATCAGAATGAGGTTGTGTGAGATGGCATTTAAGATCCCCATTTTTCTGCAATTTTATGAGAATAGTAGACACATTCCTGACGTGAATGGCTTCTTGCAGACTAGGGTGTGTCATTTCTAATGTGCATTCTATCACCTGGAGATCTTGTCAAACTGTAGAGCTTGGTTCCATAGATCTGAGTTGGGCCTGAGAATCTGCATTTTTAAATCATCACACAAGGATATGTTGCCATTGATTTTGAGAGAGAGATGAAGCGAGAGAGAGGAGAGAGGAGAGAGGAGAGAGGAGAGAGGAGAGAGGAGAGAGAGAGAGAGAGAGAGAGAGAGAGAGAGAGAGAGAGAGAAACTTCAGTGTGATAGAGAAACATTCATTAGTTGCCTCCCATACTCACCCTGACCAGGGATCGAACCTACAACATAAGTATGTGCTCTGACCGGCAATCAAACCCACAGCCTTTTGGTGTACGGGACATTGCTCCAACCAACTGAGTAACCTGGCTAGTACGAGATTCTGCATTTCTAACAGACTCATCACTGCTGGTCCACAGACCTTCTGGTCTCTGCTTCCAAAGCCATTTCCCCAGCGATCCAGGTCCTGGTTCTAGTTAGGACAATTGTACTGACACTTCTTGGTCACAGTTCCTTAAACTCAAAAAGCATGTCTGAGGATAATGAAATCCTATTCTCTTTAGACAATTGGGATGCTTCAAGTAAGTTCTACCTATAATAGAGAAGACCTAAGCTGTAAGTCATGAATCACCAGATATTAAAAGGCAACAAAGAGTTGATACTGTTAGCAAACCAATTTACAAATTATAGTAAAATTTCCTTGGGGAAAATATGTCTTTGTTAAAAACAACAACCCACTTTTATACACAAATGTGTAATCATGAATATAATGACATGACTATTTAAACTCTTGGTATTCTTTCTGCATCACAGGTCTGAAATTTTGTTTCATAAAATCCTGATGTATTTTCAACATTTCTTTGAGATGGATGCAACTTAATTACAATAAAAAGGAAAATGGGCTTTCAGCCCCCCCTGTATTTCAGGAGGCTATTGTTTTAATTTGATTTAACTGGCTTCTGATATCTTTGGATTGTAGTACATAAGGGTCTGTCTTTAAAACTTCCTTGAAAGAAACAAAAAACTTAGGAAAATCACTCTTTATAGTCGTGGAGGCTATCAAAGTATTGTTCATTTCTATCTTATTAATTTTTAAATATGTGAAAAAGTTGAAATAAAATCAGTTTTTCAAGTTAGGAATCTTTAAGAAAGACTTTGGCAATTGGGATGTTGAAAATTATCAATTGATGGGATTATAGAGATCCATACTTATTGGCCAGGAAAGGTAGCCACGTGTCATGAAGAGAAGGAGCCAATTATAAAACCGTGTGCATAATCTGATACCATTTGGTTAAAAATAAAGAAAAAATTAAATTAATAGTTTAAGTTTGGGTTCATCACGACTAATTTCTCTCCATATTGACTGAAATTTCTTCAATAAATTTGTATAACTTTTTTTTTAATTAGAAGAATAAACCTTCTATTTATTTTAGGGTTAAATGGACAATTGGGTTGCCAGTCATAAAATCTTAACCAAGAATGTTTTTCACTTCAGAATTTTTGATAACAGAAATTATTTTATTACTCTGTACATCCATAAGTGCTTCCAATAAACACAATCATAAGAGCTAAAAAATTAGTTCTAGTTGTTTTTTTCATATTAGAACATCAGAAGGAATCATAGGATAGTTTATTAGGAAGTGGACCAGAGCACTAAGGTCTACAGAGCAAGGGACTTGTATTTCACTGAATACTGTTCTGTTTAGCTTGATTATTTTTTTAAACTATGTGTGTGTTACTTTCAGTTGCCTTTTGTACTTTTGTAAATTCTAATATCACACTAGGATTGTGCTTGATATATCAGCTGGGATGAAGAGAAGTTATTTGGGATCCAAGAGCATGTAAAAGCCATTGTTTCTGATAGTGATAAGGACAGTACTTGTGGACATTTAAAAAATGTTTGGAATAAGGATGATAAACATGGCTGAAGAATGTATCCAGTAATATATGAGTATACATTAAGAAATACACGATTTTACTTAAACAGAAGTTCCCTAGGGTTTAAAAGTGAGTTTTGTCAACGGTTTGGAAGGAGGGAATTATGGATGGAGCCCTTTTCCAGGATAATAATGTTGTTCAAAGAGACACAGGGCTTTGTACATAAATTTAGATAAAGTGACAACTCAAAAGAAGGAAAGTCTAGAGTTCAACAAAGACTTAGGCTCACAGGTAGTGCATGCTTCTAAGAAGTTTGGCCTGTATGTAGGATTCATTTTCTCTTCCTTTTGCCACTGAACTACATTATTATTGCATCCCTATGAGTGCTATAATGTCCATCCTGAGTGCTCTAATGTCCTCTTGTACTATAATGTCCATCCTGTAAAGATGAATGGGTGGTGAGTTGGGGACATCTTTGCTGTAGAAGGATGTGTAAGACTACAAACATGCTTCCCAGGACATTGGCTAGAGCTGTTGAGTGTGAATGTGAATGACAGTACCTGGGAGGTGGGGGTGAGGGGGAATTGTGCTGCCATTAATCCTCACATGTGGAGACCCTCATTTCTCACTCTTCTAATAGAGGGATAGTCTACAATTCTACCTGCCCAGAAGACCAGGGCAGGAAGAGGGAGGGAAGGATGAACTCTCAGAAATGAAATTATAGTTCCTCTTGCCTACTCTACTGTGCACCGGGATTGTGGACATATAGAGCATTCCGTTACAGCTTGCTTCTGTCGTGATTACAAACTCAGTGGAATTGTTTTATCAATATCCTGGCTTGCTTCTGCAACCACCCTGTATTACATACTTGTACCTTCCACTCTTTTTAATGGCAGAGACCCATAGACCAATGATTCACACAAGACATACTTTTTACTTGTAGTTTTACACACTGCCTTTCAGCAAAGGAAAGTTTGCAAGATGATTCACAGAGGTTAACCTGCCCATTTACAGTCAAGCAGACTGCTCCCTTAATCTCTGCATTATAGTAAAATAATGGTTGATCTAGAAAACCTTGTCAAATCAGTGAGTTTCTTTAATAAAGCATAGTGATCTCTTTAAGCCAATAAATAATGATCTTGATCCTAATTTTGACATTATTCAGTATAAAGAAGCAAATTCTCTCATTTAAAAGTCAATTGAACAGGGTGAGCAGGGAAGTGAGTTTTGGGATTTGAATTTGTGTTTGGTTTAATAAGACTTTGTGTGCAACATAAATGAAAGGAGAGTGTTCCATTTTCAAGTGGCATACTACCAAGCATTTTACTCCCTAAATTTGTCTGTCTTTGTAATTGTTTTATTCTGCTGGGTAATGCCATTTAGGACCTAATTTCTTTTTTTCGTCTTTACTTTTGTCATTTGCACACAAAATGTCCTGAGTTTGCATCCACCTGGAAGAAATATTTGCCATCTTAGAATACTAGCACAGTTTATTTGCCTTTCATTCCTCTCTATACCTTGTATTTAGCTTAATTCATTTCTGCTGTGCACAGAAACTGACAAAAAGACAGAATAATGCATACCTACATAAATTTAGAATGAGGATAATTTTGCCATCATGTTACTCATTGAAAGGGGACCTGACTCAGGTATTCAGCCCTGATGAGCAAAACTATAAACACAAAACCATGCATACTAAACTGAATGAAAATATGCCACTTTGCATATACTCACCTAACTTAACCTCCACGTGTAAGAGGACCTTCCACTGTATTTAAATGTCTTTATCTACCCTACTAGACTATAAACTGACTGACAGGAAGAGCCATGGTAGAGTGTCTTTGTTTTCCTTGCAGTACCTAGCATGCTATCTTCTTTGCACATGGAAAATATTTCGTAAATCAAATAATAATAATAATAATAATAATAATAATAATAATAATGGAAAAGCCACACCATGGTTCAAATGTGTCCCTCATAACAGGTGGATCCCATTCAAAAAAATAGATGTCTCATTTTAGTATTTCTGGCACTAGAATATCAGAATGTTTAAGTACTTAAGCTCAAAATTCAGGGAATACACTGAAGCAATATACTAATGGATATTGTATAATGGACACGATTACCCATCTTATTGGCCTCTATTTGTTAAGTGTCTGAGGGCTGCAGCCATTTGTGTAAGAAGTACAGATGCTGTCTTTTTCTGTATAAGCATCTTATTTTCTAAGATCTTTCAAAGCACAGGTGATTTCATGGTTCGGAATTTTTTCCCCCTCAAAATGAGCACTCTTATATCTGGCTTTTGCATCCTAGCAGGATTTGCCTTTTGCCTTTATTTGTCACACATCTAAGTTAGGCCATGTTGCTATTGTATGGGTTCCTCTGTTGTACCCTTGCTTCATTATAATGATCGCCCACAGGAAATGGATGCAAAAGAAGATACTAAAGAAATGACTGAGTTTTCTTCTTAGTTTGGTCTTATAAGTATAAAAGTAGCAAAGAATTCATGAATGCTGTCTTTCAGCTACCTTCTTTGATCACATAATGCAGAGAACTAGGAAATCCAATAATAAGAGAATGCATTCAGCAATAACTCAACAGCATCGGGATGCAAGAGAAATCCGGCAGAGACAGAAAGACATGGAGGCAGCTAGACTCCATCACCTCTACGAAGCATGTGAAGCACTGGTCCCTTTCTGCAGTCCACATTAACCCGCTTGTGATTCAGTTTTCCTGCTTAGAGCCCGGACAACAGTCGCCGAATATTGTACAGTCTAAATAGAAAGAGGGGGGACTTATGGAAGGGCAAGTCTTAAACATCACCAACTGGTGCATTTAAGTAGAACTTCAGTGGAACATATAATTCCGACACAAAGTGTGTGCTTACCCTATTTAAAAATCGCATTTGACTCACAGCTGGATCGTCTTTGAAAGAAGTTGGGTGTCACATCAAGCCATCTGTGTTTCTGTGGGCTTTTACGACAGTCATTCTGAAGAGGAAGAGGAAGAGCAATGCAAATGTCGTGAAATTTAACGTGCGGTTACGCTTGGAGAGCAAGTCTCCCCTGGCCTCCAAGGTGCCACCACCAACTGCAGCTGGAGTTCTGGTTTTATCATTCTCCACTCCCCCCACGGAGAACAATTCCAACATTAGTATGTAAATAAGCAGTTTAAACAGAGAATCTAAGGAGCTGATGGTATAAAATATAAAACGTTGAACAAAATTCAATTGGATTGTGTCACGCAGTGGTCCTGTTGAATGGCAAAGGTCACAGAGAAGAAGCTGCATACAAATCTTCAAAAAACAAAAATGAAAAAATTCTGTTATAATTTTTAAATATATAAAGCCATATATATGTATATATATATACATATATATATATATATATACACACATATATAATTTCTCTTTTTTTGTAAAGTCTTCAGGCTTTGTACTACAAATAGCAAAACTTTCAATTAATGCCCAACGTTTAAAGCATTTCAGGAAAGCATTGATTCTATCTGCCAATGGATTGAATGCATTTGGCGAATGACCTAATTAGCGTGGAGCTGGTTCTTTCTCCTGCTCTGCTTCCCACTAATTGAGGACTGCTGGCCTTCTCCCCCCAACAAAGAAGCAAAACAAGGACGGGTGTGTGGAGAAAACAGTGACACCGTTTTTAATTCATTTGAACCTGCTGCCAAGTTTAATGATGCCATTGAGGGGTGAGACAGGTGGGCTTCCTGCCACTTGGGTTGGGCTTTGCGCTGGTTACCAGTCATGGGTGTGTTGTCCAGGGCTTAGCAGTCACCATAAAGCATGATTAGCTGGAGCTGAACTAATCTCCCCGCCCTGGCCCTCACCAGATGTAGCTGCAGAGATTCCTGCTCCCAGACTTGATTATTTGTCATTAAGGAAAGCAAATTGAAACCAAATTGTAGTTGATTTTTTTCCTTAGCGAATGCTTCGTGATTCTTCAGGGGCAGCTCCGTATTTCATTTTGTTTTCTTCTAATTGTGATGTGGTAGATGCAGTCACAGCAAACTCAGGGATGGAGTGTTTATTTCTAGAATCAGGGTGTTTCTCAGGGTGGCTGGGGACCCTTTGACCTCGGAACTTGCATTTTAATTAAGGAGAGTGTATATGGAGAACACAAAAGCCAGTGAAATATTTCACTCCTGGTAGCTTCTTTTTAAAATTGTGGCAAAATATATTTTAATGGTAAATAACAGGAATAAGAAACTCTACTTGGTTGGTGCTAAATCCTTCTTGTAATGTTCATTCTTCCAATTCCCAAAGTTATTTGCCAGTTTTATATATTTTTCTCTTTTTTTCCTATTTATTTTAATTGAATTTATTGGGGTGACATTGGTTAATAAGATTGTATAGGTTTCAGGTGTACGATTCTATAAAGCATCACTGTACATTGTATTATGTGCTCACCGTGGCCAGTCATGTTTCCACCCATCACCATTTATCCCCCCTTTATTATCTTCTATCCGCTCCCCCCCGCCCCATGCCCTTTTTTACCTCTGGTAATCACCATACTGTTGTCTGTGCCTATGAGGTTTTTTTACAATTATTATTATTTGCTTAATCCCTTAACCTTTTTCATCCAGACCCCTAACCTTCCTCTGTTGCCTTATTCTTTAACATTTTTTTCATCAGGTCTTAGCTCCCCGGTTGGGATGGAGCCTTCCATAGAGGGGACATTATATAGGAAGGGGACATTCTCTTTCCTTGCTGGCATGCTAGCTCTCAGAAATACTCTCTTCTCCAAGTCCTCCCAGCCCCTCCTCAATTCAGAGAGAGCTAAGGGGGTCTCGGGCCTCACAGGGTGTCTTCTGTTTGGATTGGAGTTCCTCCCTGGACGTCCGCATCATGATGTTGTCCACTTCTGTGTGACATTTGGTGGGTGGCAGAGGAGGGAGAACTGAGAGAAGAGAAGCAGCACTGTACTAGAGTGCAACAGTCCTGAAATCTGGGGCTGCTTTGCTGGGTTCAGGGCTGAACCAGAACTGTGACTGCTTGGCATCTATAGTGTTCTTTAGAGTCAAGATGTATTAACAGACATTTTTATCAGTTCATTTCCAAGGTATTCCCATGAAGTACCTACGCATCTTTTAAGTATGCCTTCAAGTAATTTCAACAAATATGTATCAAGCACAGGCTGTGTAGTAGGTAGAGTCCCAGTCACTGGGAAGTACAAATAAATAGCACCTGGTAACCAAGAGTGCCTTTTTTTCCCCCTTCCAGTTACAATGAGTGAAGGATAGGTCCTCTTATAGAAATTATCCCCTTGTCCCCCTGTAGTTTTAACCTCTTGCTTTCTGCTTGATCATTGTTGTTATTATTGTTAATCCTCACCCAAGGACATTTTTCCCATTGATTTTTAGAGAGAGTGGAAGGGAGGGAGGGAGAGAGAGAAAGAAACATCAATGTGAAAGAGAGACATCTATTGTTTATCTCCCAAACATGCCCTGATCAGGGCCGGGATCCAGCCTGCAACCGAGGTACGTGCCCTTGACTGGAAATGAACCCAGAACCCTTCAGTCCTCAGGCCAATGCTCTATTCCCTAAGCCAAACTAACTAGGGATCTGCTTGACTTTTTTTAATTCAAAATTACCAAGAACAATCTCTTAATAGGTGCAACAACAACAAAAAATTCTTGAATAATTTGAATAAATACTCAGTAGTTCTTTACCGGGGCTTCATATTGAAATCAGCAGGGAATAGATATACACATACCTATACACATACACACACACACAGAAACACACGAGGGTCTCTCTTTCTGTGTGTGTGTGTGTGTGTGTGTGTGTGTGTGTGTGTGTGTGTGTAAACATTTGGGCCACATTCCCAAAAATATTGATTTAATTTTCTTGGGGGTGAATCCTGGGCGATGGTATTTTTTTTAAGCTCCCCATGTGATTGTAGTTTGCAGCTAAGGCTGAAAACCATAGTATCTTCTATCTTTAAACAGACAGCTCATTAGACTTCATACTCCCCACTGGCTAAAGCTGTTTATTAATTCTCCATCCCAGGCAAGATCATGGCAATGAGGCTGGTAAGCATTCTTTTTGCCTCCTCATCTCTCTCACTCTTCCACTCAGATAGGCTTCAATCCCCACACTTGCCTAAAGCAAATCACAATAATTACATTAAGGCTCCTGAACATCTGAGCATTTCCAATCTCTCATATTCCTCATTCTCTGTAGCATTTGGCACAGCCGATCTCTCTCTCCTTGGACAGTTTCTAAACTTGACTTTCAGACATCCTATTACCTCTTCATTTCCTCTCTGATTCTCCTTCCACCTCCTTTGCACGCTCATTTTCTCAGTTGACACCTAAATGTTGACGTTGTTCAAACTCTAAACCTGAACCCTTTGTTTCTGCTTACATTAGGCATTTTTTAATCTATTTCCTATCTCTGTACACATATTTATGGTGTTGACTGCCTAATTTGCATATCCAATCTTACCCCCTTGTTTGTGCAACAGCCTAAAAACTCCAACTGCTACTTGACATTTTTACTTAGATATTTCACAGGAATTTCTGACTCAACGTGTCTCAAATTGATACATTACTTTTTCCTCTCCCTTGCTGGGTCCTCCTCTAGTCTCCCCATTTCAGTAAATCACATCTCTAGCCATCCAGTGGCCTGTGCCAAGAAAGGGCAGTAATAGTCCGTGTCCTCTGTAGCCCCCTTACTCCCAACCAAGTCAATCCATTACCAACTCCTGTTACTTAAAAGTATAATTCAAATTATCCATCTCATTTCATTCGCTTCATTGCCAGTTGCCATTTGCCTCTGTGTCGCCTTGCTGATTCCATTCTTGCTGCCCACTTTCTCCACAACCACTCAGTCTTTAGCAGAAGCCAGTTAAAGTGATAATTTAAGAAATGCTGCTTCCTTATGACTTTCAATAATAAAGGATCAGTAGTTAGATGCAATAGTATATGCTCTCATTTTCTTTCAAGGGAGACATACCATTTTGTCAGTATAGATTCATTTCTATGGTTATTTTATGTATGTCCATCCCCCAACTCAACTATATGCTGTATAAGGATGGGAACTGGAGCTATTTTTTTAAAATATATTTTTATTGATTTCAGAGAGGAAAGGGGAGGGGGGAGAGAAACATCAATGATAAGAGAGAATCATTGATTGGCTGCCTCCTGCTTGCCCCCCAACTAGGGATCAAGCCCCCAACCCAGGCATGTGCCCTGATCAGAAATGGAACCTCCTGGTTCTTAGGTCTACACTCAACCACTGAGCCATGCTGGGCGGGCAGAACTGGAACTATTTCATTCACTATGATATGCCCTATGCCTGGCAAAGTGCCTGACATGGCGTTTCCTTATAGAGTGAAAGATGAGCATGGGAATGCATGAGGAAGAGTGGCCAAAGCACGAGGTGGAAGGGCGTGCCTGACTTAGCCAGTTCTACTGAGAACCCAACCACTCCATTAACTGAATGGAGCTGCTTTGTTCCATGCCCTCACTTCAAAATCCAAGAGATGTTCAAGATTGCATTCTCTCCATGGTGGACCTCAGGGGCCACAAGGCATAGTTTTCAAAGTGAGGGTATGGAGCCGTTCATTGTAGGGTATAGTTGGGGGGGCGTAGGCAGACTTGGCTTCAAATCCTGGAGCTGCCAGTTAGGCAGCCTGTGACTGGTGTCACCTCTCCCTAGCCTCAGTTTCGTCATGTTTACACCCGAAGGGACATGAGGACCATAGCCCGTGAAGCCATGAGCGTTTCAGCAGGTGCCAACATGGCAACCACCGAGCACACATTCTGATACATAGGCGAAAACATCTGCATTTTAGTTTATGTTCTGCTTCTTCTAACTCTAATGCTTTATGTATTTTGTTCTTTCCCCCTCTTTATTCTGGCTTTTTTCGCCTATTTTACTCAACTTAGTGGGTGGTGCTACTCATGTTATTCAGATAGTTTGAGTTTCGTGGGACGAGAAGAATTAGTAGCACTTATAGAACAGGCTTTCTTTTGGATTAGAAATACAAACTTCACAGCTACTCTGCCCAGCTTTTCAGCAGCATTTGATGGTATGCTGCTGGGTAACAAGTTCATTTTAGGATAACACGCTGGGAGGAAAAAAGAAGGAGGGATTTGAGGGGAGAAAATTAAAAAGTTAATTAAAAGAAACAACTCGGTAATTGAATTCTCTTGCACATTTCTTTGCTTGTTTGGAGGGGGGTGTCACAGTGCATGGTTAGCAAGGTTGCCTTTGTAGCTCACCTCAAAACTCCTAAATGAGGCAAGTAAAAGAGTACAGAGCCAATCCCTGCCTAATAAATGAGAAGAGGCGTAGGTTACATATGATGGGTTTTTAGATGTGCCAAACAAAGCTGCCCTCCTACTCATTCCTGAGTTTTTTTGTTTTTAAATATCCTTGGCAGCTTACATTACTGTTAGGCTAAGTCCTGGATTCATATCTGCTATTTTATGGACATGCAAAATCTCTTTTGCATTTAGTCTGTTTTATTGGCTATTTATTTGGCCTCACTCTGTATCTACCCTCTCCCCCACCCCCCCACACGCACAGGCACACAATCAGTAAACAGTATACGTGACTCTTGTGTCCTTTTCAGGTTGTACTCCAGTAACAAGTGGCATGGGTGTGTTTACTTAATTTAAAACGAGCTCCTTATTTATATAAGAAGCCTGAATATCTATGTCATTATGTTTATCACAGATCACTTTAGAGTTAAAATAATTTACTTATGCTGTGATTGAGAGCGAGAAGGTCCTGTAATGAATTAGCATGGGCTTTGGAATCAGCTGGAGCCACATTCCAACCCTAACTCTCATTAACAACATTTATTAACTCATGTAGTCAACATGTATTGATTGAATGCCTACTGTGTGCCAGGTACTGTTGAAGTTGCTGGTGATATCTATAGTCAAGTTCTGCCATAACTTTTATTAACAGCAACTTTTTTGAGGTTTTGAAAATTAACTTTAGAGAGAAACTCTAAAAAGAATATTTTTCAACATTTTGTGTTTCTCATTCTTGCAACAAATCCATTCAGGAAAATAGAACAGGGTTCAATAATGTATTATCACCTTACTCACCGAATTAGTCTAAATCAGGTTGCTGACTGTAAGCCCACTCTCCAAAACATAAGACTTACTATTTTATTTAAAAAAATTTTAAATATACTTTTATTGATTTCAGAGAGGAAGGGAGAAGGAGAGAGAGATAAAAACATCAATGATGAGAAAGAATCCTTGATCAGCTGCCTCCTGCATGTCCCCCATTGGGGATCAAGCCCACAACCCAGGTATGTGCCCTGACTGGAATCAAACCATGACCTCCTGGTTCATAGGTCGAGGCTCAACCACTGAGCCACTGAGCCATGCTGGCTTAGGCTAAGAATTTATTTAAATCAGAAGTTTTTCTTCTACAACAGTTCCAGTATTCCATCCCTTCATGAAAAATAGGTACCCCCAGAATGATGTACACAGACTTCTACTATCTAGACCAGTGGTTCTCAACCTTGGCTGCATATTAGAATCACCTGGGAATCTTTTTAAAATTCTGATTTCTGGGCCTCATCCTCCGGAAATTCTGTTTCTTTGTTACTAATGTTGTGGCCTCACCCCATAACAAAGAAACAGAATTTCCGGAGGATGAGGCCTAGAAATCAGGATTTTAAAAAGATTCCCAGGTGATTCTAATGTGCAGCCAAGGTTGAGAACCACTGGTCTCTAGACTCTGTAGACCTTGCTAGGTTGCAAATTAACCGCTGAGCGAGACCAGGAGCACCTGGCTGACTTTTGCTTGCCCACAGACAGGTGAGTGGAGGTAAAGATGTTCTCGGTTCCCCCAATCAGAGAGTTCGCGCCGGGGAGCACGTGGGCCCAGGGGAAAGCGGGCTGGGCAGCACGTGGGGCTGCAAAGAAAAAGGCTGCTGGGTTCGGGCAGACGCAGACTTCAGGCGCTGCTGCTAGGTGCCCACCGCATTTTTTTTGATGATTTTGTGATTTTTCCCAGACACGGTAAGGACCAGAGATGGAGAGCCTTTATGCAAGTGAGAGCCCCAACACTCCTTCCCTCGGTGTGGAGGAGAGCCAGCTACTTGCGAGTGCTAACAGGGGTTTTGTGTTTCCACAGGTTACGGTTTTGTGGATTTTGACAGTCCCGCAGCCGCCCAGAAAGCGGTAGCGTCTCTCAAGGCCAATGGGGTGCAGGCACAGATGGCCAAGGTAAGACTGGGGGGGTTTAGGTTGTTTGCTTGGTGATCATATATATTTCTCCATCGCTGGCAGCTGAATCCGCATTGCAGTTTGCAACAATTTGGATGATATTTACTTGGTAGGGAAAAGAAGAAACCCTACAGTAAGTTTGGCTTAGAAGACTCTGGCTGGTTTATTTTGTTTGTTTGTTTGTTTGTTGCAAGTATGTTTGTTTGTGTGCTCTTTTGTTATGGTAACGTCACTGGTGACTTAAGGGCACTTGTGGGGTGCTCTGGTTTGCCTGAAAAAGGTAGTGGGGGTCCTAATTAAAACTTTATTTATGACATTAAAGATAAAAGGTAGTGGGTGTGGGTGGGCGTGGGTGTGTGGTGTGTGTGTGTGTGGTGTGTGGTGTGTGTTCGTGTGTGTCCAGGACTTCCAGCAGGAAATAGTATTGGAGTAGTCCAGTACGCAGCTAGTTGTCTTTGATAAACAGTGTGAGAAAAATTGCTGTCTCATGTTGGGGAGAGCTGATTGCCGAATGACGGTGATGCTTCATCTGTGCAAGGAACTGAGGTTAACCAAAGGGTTTGTTGTCTGTTTGGCTAGAATTTCACGTTGGCCTTTGTAGAGTTTAGCTAGATGATAATTTCCAAGGTTTGAATAATTTTCAACACTCATTTATTGCTATGTAGAACAAATAGTCTGGAACTTCCTATCTGAAATGATAATGCATTTTTATATTCAAGAAAATAAATAAAACAAAATATAATAGTTTTGTATCCTGATCGCAGTGATGGTAATAAGGATCTACAGGTGTGATAAAATGACACAAAACTATACACACATATTGTACTAATATCAATTTCTTGGTTTTGATATTGTGCTATTATTACATAATATGTAATACGTATTGGGGAAACAGGGTGAGAGGTACACGGGATTCTCTATCAGTGGTTTTCAACCTGTGGGTCGCGACCCTTTTGGCGGTCGAACGACCCTTTCACATGGGTCGCCTAAGACCATCCTGCATATCAAATATTTACATTATGATTCATAACAGTAGCAACATTGCAGTTATGAAGTAGCAACGAAAATAGTATTATGGTTGGGTCACAACATGAGGAACTGTATTTAAAGGGCCAGAAGGTTGAGAACCACTGCTCTATATGTTCTTTCCGAAGTCTGTAAATCTGTATTTCCAACTAAATTTTTTAAAAATTTTATGACATAAAGATGTTTGGTACATATTTACTTCAAAATAATAGTCATTTTGTATTTGTTTTACATGCAACTTAAGTTTTAAAATATTTTTTCCGATTATTTCTGTTTGAGTTTGTTTATCTCTAATTCTCAAAAGTTAGGTAGAAGAGCCAGCAGATCTTGAAATGCATTTATGTCATATGCATGTATACACATACTCTTAATTATTGCCATAACAGCTGAGTGATATCATGACAGAGTCATCAAATTTTCAGTCATTGGAATTTTGTTAGGATGGCTAACATTCACTGAGAACATTTTGCATTTTTAAGTTCAGATACCTAGACTTGGGATATTTGGTTTTCTTCATCTTCGGTTGTCTTCTAGCAAACTGATACCATCAATATCTGTTAACCTTTTGTTGTGGGTCACTTCACACATAGATTACTTTGATAGACTCATTGCTCTTTATGACTCATTAATTGTTTTCAAGGCAATATAAATTAGAGTTTGAATTCTTTCAGCTGTGTAATGTATTCCTCATTTGGATTATGCGTGGAAGCTTTGAATTTGGTCACAAGCTAAGATTGATGAAGTTAATATTCACAATTAATAAGAAAATTATGTACATGTCTTGGTTTAAAACTTACCTGGCAAAGAATTAAGTTACTTGGTGACTTAAGCAGTAACTTACACCTAGGAAACAAGTGATAAAACTGTAGGTGTTAGGCATATGCAAAATTGGGACCTAAAGGAAACCCTTATTTACAAGAAATTTACAAATGCTTATAAAAATTGTATATTTGATCAATTTTATTGATTAACTAACAAATTTTGGAAATTACTAGTTTGTGACAATTTAGAAATAATGAATACAGTGTGCATAATCTCCAGTTTTCAAATGGTCTGAGAATACATATGTGGTACTTATTGGATCAACAGAAAAAGAAAGTTGCCATTAATTTTATAACTACCAAGGAGCCATTGTGAATATTTCCCCACTATTTCTCAGCATTCTGCTGCACAAGAACTCGATTTCTTTCTCTCTCTCTCTCTCTCTCTCTCTCTCTCTCTCTCTCTCTCTCTCTCTCTCTCTCCCTCTCTCTCTCTTTCTCTCTTTTACACACAGACACACCCATCTCCGTCACTGACATCTCAGCTAAGCAGGAAATTATCAAAGAGAAAATATTTTAAGGAGTCTCTAAGAAAATTATTTAGGAGAGCTAGCATTTTGGTTCTTAGCTCATGCCCAATGTACACAGTAAGGAGGTTCCACCTGGAATGTTTAAAGATACGTACTTTCTTTTATTTCATTATTTTATTTTACTTCTAGAGTTGCTGAAAGATTTCTACTTTACCAATTATGCTGTCTGTGGAATAAATTCTTATTCCCCTTTTTCTCGCAAACTTTGGATCTAAAGCTCTGGGCTTTAGATCCACATCTGCCTACTGGAAAACTTTCAGCAGTAAATGACTTTGTAATTTAACTACCCAGAAGCAAATAAATAGCCTCCCTTTGACAATGAAATGGAACAAGCTTGACCACCTGTATTAGCAGATTTCTCACTGAGCTATTGGATTTCATGGCGTTTTTTCCCTTTGTCCTGGTGAAAGCTATTATTTATTATCATATAAACCTGCAGTCTGCAGGCTGTGTGAAACTGCACTATATTTTTTTGCCATTTAAGTGTCCAGTGAATTGCCTCCTGCATCCTTGTTCTTATCAATACCCTACTATGCAGGCTGTGATGGGTACACCTCCTGGATTTTAAAGCAAAAATGCTGCAAATAATCTAGGTTCCCAATAGGAGCCTAGAGTGAACATGAAACCTTCCAAGTGAATCACTTTATTTAGCTAACTTATTCCAATGTGTGCATATGAAAAATTCAACTAATTTGTCAACAAATAGGAATTAAATAATAAATCATCCAGTAAGTGGTAATTGATTAATAATGTATAACCATTAACATGGACTAACATTTTCTGTATACTTGCTGTTCTGCCAAGAAGGGTTTTGAGGGATCAAAGGATGTGTTTCTTTTAGGAGAGCAGATATAGAATATGTTAGTAATACATAGTGGTTAAGAGCATAGGTTTGGAGGGAGGGAAACTTGTCCTTGAATACTGGCTCAGAACACCACCTGGCTCTATGACCTTAGCCAAGTTATTTAAATATCTCTGAAAGTCCCTAATAATACCTACATTATGGTACTACTGTGAGAATTAATTTTTAAAAACACACAAAGAATTTAGCATAGTACTTACATTATACCAAAATTCAGTAAATGTTAGTTATTCAGTAAATGTTGTTATGCATTAAATTCACATTTGTTGCTGAACATTTTATCATATATGCTTTAAGTGTTATGTTATTACAAAACAGTTTTTTGAGGACTATAATAAGTAGTATCAATTAGTAAACATGTTTCTTGCCTGCTAAGTGCCAGGCACTTTACTAGGTGTTAGAGAATCAAGACTGAATTAACTTCTTCCTTTTTCTGAATTTTTAAAATTTAACCTTTCTCCTTGGATTGCTACAGCTCTGGGTTGAGAATATTGGCTGTTACTATTCTTGCCAAGTATACAGAAAACGTTCATTCATGTTAAGGGTTATACATTATTAATCAATTATCACTTACTGGATGAATTATTGCTTAATTCGTATTTGTTGACAAATTGGTATTTAAAAGAAGTCATTGGCTAAATAATATGTCTCTGTACACTTAAAAAGAAGAGAGCTAAGAAATCCAACTAACAATAGCCTAACCTTCTAAGTGTTTATCTTACTTATGAATAAGATAGCCATCGATCTGCAGTTCAGGGCAAATGCTTTGGGGTAATATCAAAATCAAGGCTGCTTTGCCATTCGTTATTAGTGGCTTTCATCCATACATATCATATGTTGCTTTCTAAAGCTCCAGCTGTTGTAGCTCCAGTTTTGCCAGTACGTAAAACTTACATAATTTTATTAACCAATGTCACCCCAATTCATTGAATAAAAATAAAAAGGAAAGAAAAGGACAAAAGGCTCAAGCACCATTCTGGCTGATTCTGTCATTTTAAAAGCTTTCCCAGAATTCTAACTCAGGATCTTGTGTTCACCTACCAACGTGCAAAGCTGAGTCATGGATTTCTCTTAGCTGCAAGAGAGTCTGTAATGATGAATAATTTAGTTTCTTTGCCTCTAGTACAGAAAAGTAAGAGTAGTCTATCTTTTGGGCTATTAAACATCAATAACACCATTCTTCCCATTTATACATCCTGGGTGGCATGCACTCATTCCTTCCCTTGGGGAGTCTACTTTAACGCCTCACCCTCTAATCACATCTAGTGATGCCATCATTTCCAACTGGCCCAGACATGGATGCCCTTATGGTTTAGCAGCCAATATGTTTATAAGACAGATTATCTGAACTCCCATAATTTTGAATCATAGAGAAACAACAGGATACATGAAACTAAAGGAAGACTGCCATTTAGAAACAGAGAGAATGGGAAACAAATGGAAATCACTGATTGCTTATTTGATGTACATATCGAATACTGTTGGGAGGAATAGAATTCCCTTGCCCATTATCCCCCATTGCCTCATTGAGGCCTCACTGGAGAACTGTACAGCTTTAGAAGCTGAGTTTTCTTGGATGTAAGTTTCTAGGCCCTAGAAGGATTCTATATATTGAACAGTTATCAATTATTACCCGCAAAGCCGTGAGCTCTCACAAACTTAGCAGGCCTCCGTATTTGCTTTCTGTCAGTTCCAAAGAGAATTAAAAAAAAAAACCAAAAAAAACAAAAACAAAAACATGTCTGTTTCTAGAGGAAAGGCCCCCAGAGGAGTCACCCTCTTTACAGGGCCTTTGTAGAAAGTTTTGTCAGGTCTACTACTAGGACTGTGATTCTAATTACCAAAGGTGATTCACCACACCATAGGATATGTAGAATAGATCAAACTTAAGTGATTATAAAAAAGAGACCACATGTTCAAGAGAATGTCAAGTACATCAGGGATAATATAAAAACACATATCAACTAGGGCAGAGAACCAGATTGGGACCAGAGAAAGGAATTCTCTCCTATAAATCAATGACTATAATAGTAGTTCTCTTTGTTTAAAAAAAAAAAAAAAAAAAGAGTGGATTTTTTTTCACTTGATATTGTAAGAAATAAAAAGTGAAAAATCAATGAATATATGAAAATAAATTCTGTTAATTATAAAATATATCACCTCAGTGGTTAATGCATAACCCTAACAGTTATATTCTAGTAGTAGAAATTTCATTAATGAAGGATGGGCCTAATACACAGATTATTCTAGAATTTTTTTTTTTTTTAAAGTTCAACCATTATCCCCATGATGTGGCTTGTTGTCTACCAAAGCTACTTTTTGCAATGCAGAGCCATGTGCTAGGCTTTTTCAACCAGACTCTTATGGTCTAATGCAATATTTATAGTCTCTGCTTTTAAGATTCCTGGGTATATGAGAGTAAACAGGCTATCTTGTGTTCATGGGTCACTACAATGGGATGGAGCCTACTAGTAAACCAGCCAAACAGGGAAGCTTCTCAAAGGTTCTCATGTAGGAGAGAGGCATTGTTCAAGGGCAACTTCAGTGGATGATAGGAAAGATATTGCTTTTTGAGGCCAGGTGGGAGACTCAATCAATACATGATGTAATGATGGATAAGTGCTGTCTTCAGATTCTAATATACCAAGAGTAATGTTCAGGTATTTTTCTTTTCCAAGAAGATAAAAAGATCAGAGAAGCCTATATACTATTATTTATATACACTCAAAAATACCAGTATTTCCCAGGCAGATGAGAGCTATGGCCTTAGGTTGGAATTGTGTTTTTTTTAATTCTCCTACTCTCTTAACTCATGTTGTAAGCCTACTGTGTACCAAGATTATTCTGTTGTAACGGCAGGCATCTCTCTCTCTCTCTCCCTCTCTCTCTCTCCCTCCCTCCCTCCCTCCCTCCCTCCCCTCCTCCCCCCTCTCTCCCTCTCTTTCTCTCTCTCCCTCCCTTCTCTCTAAGTATGTCCTGAGGTGAAAATTTAAAAATAGATTATTCTACATTCTAAAGATACTAGAAGCCCATTGCACAAAGATTCGCGCAATAGGCCTTCCTTCCCCTGGCTGCCGGCAACGGTTTTCCTCCGGCACCCAGGATCCAGGCCTTTGGTCCAGCTGCAGCAGAGATGCCAAGCCTCTTCAGTCTTCAGTCTTCACTCCAGCTGGAGCCTTCAATCTTCACTCTGTGCCTGTGTATGCAAATTAACTGCCATCTTTGTTGGGTTAATTTGCATAGTCACTCTGATTGGCTGTTGGGCGTAGCAGAGTAACACCAATTTGCATGTTTCTCTTTTATTAGTGTAGATGGCATTGAATCGAACAAAGTTTTGTGATCACATTCTACTAGTGGAAGGCAGACGGTAAACAAATTGATATGTTATGTGGTAAGAAGTGGTTAAAAGACAAAGCAGGATGGGGATACTAAATACATAGAAGATGAGGATGGAGATAGAAGGTTGAGCCGGCATGCATTTTAGATAGCGTGGCCAGGGAGTCTCTCTGATGAAGTGACATTTGAACAGAAATCGAAAAGAAATTATGAAAGTAAACTATAATATGTTTAAGAGATTATTATGAAAAATGTCTTTGGTCATTCAAAATAGAGCAGACTTTTTAGTGAGCTAACATGTTTAGGTTGTGTTATATCTATATCTGTACTTTCTTCTTAGTAATAGGCGGTATGCCACCATCACTTATCCTTTTGTTTTATGTGGAGGTTTTCTTGTTTCCAGTCATTCTAATGGTGCATTTCTCTGAGTACATTTTTCATATGAGCCAAATCTTAATTGAGTCAGTAAATACTTTCTTTCAAAATTTAACTGCAAATTATGCTGTTCTATTGTATTGCCATATGTAAAGATATGACAAGATACATATACCGCTATTGTGGAATGCACATTAAATAACTAATTCCAAAGAATGGCAGTTCAATGTTGGTTTTAACAGTTCATTACTCTTGATGACTGATGCCATGTAATGAAAACCTTGCTATCTCATTTTCTAAAATGAATGTTTGTGTCACGTGCTCCTGTTGAACATATTTTGAACAGAACATCTCTAACAAACACCAAGTATTATTTTCCTGGTGACTGAGATTTTTGAAGTTGTCAATAAAAGCAATACTAGTGGTTGGTCATTTATGTACCTGTAAAATGTTCGTGAAAGTCTGCTTTGTTGAACTATGTCAACTTGGCTCTTTTTTCTTCTGATCTGATTGGGCAATGCAAGGATTCAAACCCCAATATTGAAATTGTCAGGAAGTCTTAATCCTTTTTGTTAATTATTTGACATTTCTGAAGCAGTGTCTTCTGAACTTATATTTATATTAGCTTCTGCCAAATGATTTACTTAATCTGAGTGAGTACCACTTAATGTGAGTACCACTCTACTTCTCCAAGGACTCCCCTGTATCCTCTTAAGTGAAATAGTGGGCATGTACTCTAATAACATTTGCTGCTTTCCTAGCATTTGACAAAAACAAAAATCAACAAAACACTCACCTTAATTTGTGTCATATATTGGAGACTCTATCCGGTGGCGAGATACTTTTTTTACCCTAGGGCAGCTGTTCTCAATCTGTGGGTCGCGACCCCTTTGGGGGTCGAACGACCCTTTCACAGGGGTCGCCTAAAACCATCAGAAACACATATATAATTACATATTGTTTTTGTGATTAATCACTATGCTTTAATTATGTTCAATTTGTAACAATGAAATTGGGGGGTCACCACAACATGAGGAACCATATTAAAAAGTCGCGGCATTAGGAAGGTTGAGAACCACTGCCCTAGGGTATATGTGTAATACAAGTTTTCTTCAATTTGCTAGAAATACCAACTCTTTCATCTTGCCTCTCTGAAGGGAATGCATCCACAGGCTGATCTCAATCAGTATCTCATTTCTTGATATACCATGGAGAAATCTCATAATGAACAGTCTTCATGCATGTCTTTAATAATTTGTTCTTAAAATTGAAAGCAGATCCTTTCTCTGGTCACCATTGTTGTAAAGTGAGGGGACCTAATTATAAGCATCACTTTGTCACATGTAGATTATAATCCCATTGAAAATAGAAGAAGAAGTTGTAGTGTTTGTATTGAGCATGTTATCAGGATAATTCTGGCTTGGTAAAATGACTTGGAGCATTTTGGTAAAATGTTCTGGCTTGGTAAAATGTTCTCTCACCTCTTCAAGTTTTTGGAAGAGTTGAGAAAGGCTGGTGTTAATTTTTCTCTGAATGTTTGATAGAACTCGCCAAGGGATCATCTGGTCCTGAGATTTTCTGTGTTGAGAAGTTTTTGATTACTGATTCAATATTCTTACTAGTAATTAGTTGGTCTTTTCAAATTTTCTATTTTATTTAAGATTCAATCTTGATAGGTTCTGTGTTTTTTCACAATTTATCCATTTCTTCTAGGTGATCCAATGTATTGGCATATAATTATTTATAGTAGTATCTTATGATCCCCATTTATATTTTTTTAAATCCTATTTCATTTAGGATTTTATTTATTTGAGACTTCTCTTCTTTTTTCTTAGTTTAGCTACATATTTGTCGTTTGTTTAGCTTTTCAAAAACCAGCTTTTAGTTTCATTGATCTTTCTTTATTGTTTTTTCTGGTCTTCATTTCATTTATATATGCTCTGATCTTTGTTATTTCTTTCCTTGTACTAACTCTGGGATTATTTTGTTCTTTTTCTATTTCCCTGGGGTGTAAAGTTAGATTGTTTGCTTTAGATCTTTCTTTTTTCTTAAAGTATGTGTTTGCCATAAACTTCTTAGAACTGTTTTGTTGATTCCAATAAATTTCAGTATGTGATATTTCCATTTTTGTTTGCTCCAAAGGTCTTTTCATTTCCCTTTTAATTTCTTTCTTTGTCCCATTGGTTGTTCAGTGATGTATTGTTTAATTTCCACATATTTGTGAATTTTCCAGTTTTCCTTCTGTTATTAATTTCTAGTTTCATAACTTTGTGGTTGGGAAAGATATTTGGTATGATTCAATCTTCTTAAATTAGACTTATTTTGTGATCAGTCATATGAACTATCCAAGCATAGCCTTGTGCTATGCTTTCACGTTCTGTCTCATTGAATGTTTTGTGTGCACTTGAAGAATATATATTCCATTACTGTTGGATGGAACATTCTATATATGTCTGATAGGTCCATTTGACAGAAGGATTACAGATAGAGAATGTTATTATATCTTAGATGGAGGAAATGGTCCATGAATTAATGTTTAAAATGTGCAATTTTGGCAATCAAGGTTCACCTCAGCATTTGCTAGCACACAGGAAACCACCTCATGGCTTATAATGTCCAAGAAATTAGTAACTCATGCATATGTAAATGCTCCATTCCCAGCCAGATGATTTATTTAACTGATGGCTGGAGCCCTTATAGGGACTGTTAGCACAGTGGAATAGTAAGGCTTTATAAACCAGACTGCATGCTAATCCATGTTATACTCCAATGGAAGAATTTAACCATAATATACAGTACACTGGAAAATTGTATACCTAGAATGTCAAGATATTAAAGTCGCCAACATTCTAGATTGCAAAAGGATCTTTTCATTTTAACACTATATTGTCATATTTTTCTCATAAAACTGTTAGTTTAGTATTCTGTAAAAATGAATTGTGAATATCTTTTACTTGTGAGAAAGATACTAAATCAGATGTCACTTTGCTTAATGTCCTATTCCTATCTGTTAATTTTCTCAGTGATAGTGTTGATTATTTATAATTCATTGCTTGCATTCATTGATTTTCTGTAGAGCATCAGGCAGCCTTGTGCTATGCTTTCACGTTCTGTCTCATTGAATCCTCCCACCCTTCTCCTCCTATTCCCCTTTCACATATCCTTCAAGGAACAGTTAAAATGGCAGTTCCTTTTGAAAATCTTAATGACACCCCTGTCTAGGTCATGCTGCTCTTTTTATATGGTCTCATAGAATCTTGCTCAGTTTTCTAGAATCTATCTTCATAATTAGTAACTTAAATTTTATATTAAAGGCAATTATATTCTATCCCTCTCCCACTCTAAAGTGTAATAGTTATAAGTGCAAAGACTCTAATGCTTCCTGCCACCACTGTATACTGTACCTTCCAAACCAAGCACAGTGTCTGCCAAGCAGGTAGCAGGTAATAATAAATATTTGTTGAATCAAAGAACTCTCTCGGCGGTTATTATTGTTCCAGTTTTACAAATGAAGAAATTAAAGCACAAAAAGTTTAACTTAGTCAAGGTCATACAGCCAACTAGATGTCAGGGTCTCATCTTATGTCTGATTCCAAAGCCATTATTATATGAGTTATTGACTAGGGCAGTGGAAGCACTGTAAAATGTTTCTATAAAAAAACTGAACTTTACTAAGTGTTTGCCATTTCTCTGTACAATCTTTAGAGCAGTGGTTCTCAACCAGAGGTAATGCCCTCCTCGCCCAAGGACTATCTGGCAATGTCTGAAGACATTTTTAATGATCACATTGCGTGGAAAGGTGCAACTGGCATCTTATGATGCATGAAAGCGTCCTCCCGTGCTATGTTGGTCAGTTCAGCTACCTACCTTCCTTCCTTCATTGATTCACTCAACATATATGTACAGGGTATCTAGTATGAGGAGAACCAATGGTGGATAAAATACAATTACAGATCAAATTCACAGTCCATAGGAATGTACATACAAGTAATTAAGTAATTGTTATACATGGTGAATAGTTAATCAGTGATGTCTCCACTTGTCAGCACATAATGGAGACAATATATTTCACCTGGATATCCAGGAATCTTTTCCAGGACGTAGTGGCATCTAAGCTAGTATCTGAAAGATGCTTTAGAGCACTGGTTCTCAACTGCAATATCTAGAAACATACTTGGTTATCACAACTGGGGGAAGGTAGAGGCCAGGGTAGCTGCTAAACACCCTACAATACAAAGAGCAACACCTCACCCCAGTCAGACACACACGACACAAGGAATTATTTGGTCTAAAAGTCAATAATGTTGAGGTTGAGAAACCTTATTTCTTTTTATTGAATTTATCGGGGTGACATTGGTTAATAAAATTATATAGGTTTTAGTATACAATTCTGTAATTCATCATGTGTATATTGTATTATGTGCTTACCACCCCAAGTCAAGTCCCCTTCCATCACCACTTATCCCCTTTTAACCTATAGAGAAACCTTATTTTAGAATGAGTATTCCAGGCCATGTAATGTCATCAATGCATTTTAACTCACTTTTGTTGTCCTTGATTACTACCTTTATAAGTTGCATATGTAGATAGATACCTACCTTTCTACTATGAATTATGTTGCATCTTCTAAATGATAGGAAACTATAGGATGACTTACTGGAAACTAACATTTTAATACAGTGGTTCTTAACCTTCCTAATGCCACAACCCTTTAATACAGTTTCTCATGTTGTGGTGACCCCTAACCATGAAATTATTTTCGTTGCTACTTCATAAATGTAATTTGCTGCTGTTATGAATCATAATGTAAATATCTGATATACAGGATGTATTTTCAGGGGTCGCGACCCACAGGTTGAGAACCACTGTATAACATGTCATACTAAATAATAATTGATCATACCTTTTTATTTTTTGAATTTCTTTCACAGTTCAATCTTAAGCCTTCATACCACTTCCATTTTTCAGTATAGTCCAATGACCTACTCACCTTGGGGCCAGAGTTCATGCCTGGTTCATCTTTATCTTTACCTTATGGTAATGTTGAGGTTGAGAAACCTTATTTCTTTTTATTGAATTTATTGGGGTGACATTGGTTAATAAAAAATTATATAGGTTTTAGTATACAATTCTGTAATTCATCATGTGTATATTGTATTGCTCATCATGGGCTTCCAAGAAGTTAACACTCTTGCAGAGACAGAACAATTAATTCCACTGAAAAATAGAAACCAACTGATTAAATACTTATTGTACTGCAGTCCCTGCAAATGAGCCCAGATAATAAATTTTTGATGATTGAAATTTCTTTCCATTAGAGTTCTGAAATCCTATCTGATTAGGCTTCTTCTCGATCATTTACTATGAATATTAGAACTTTTCAGGAAATGCCTCTGTTCCCTTTTTCATGATCCATTTTAGTAGATAGAGAACATTAGTTTCCCTTCAGGGGTAGACCAATAGAGTATTGGAAATTTGACTGGCATTTGTCTACCACCATGTCTTTTGAAAAAGGGTAGAAAATAATGATAAATGAAAAACTTAGGTTCTTTTGGAAGTATTTTGGTATTTTGGGCTATGCTGACTTACTCCCCCCAAAATAAAGCAGAAATAAACCTTATAATGACTCTTTTACTGTTTCTAGTTTATTCTATCCCTTTCTCTCCCTTTCTCTCTATGCATACACTACATCTATACCATAGCTAGTTTTTATAACTTGTATTGAGGATTATGGTGTTATTCCTTCTCTAAATATTTAACTGTAACATTTATATTCTGCTTATGTTTTTGTAAATTGTTTATCCTCATTTACTTTTGTTTATTTGCAATCCAAAAAAACAAGTTATGGACTAAATGGAGCATCTGTGCAAAATATAAATTCTTAAAGAAAAATACTAAAAGTACTTCACATGTTGAAATGTTAACATTGACCCAAGAGTGCAAAGATCCATACACCAGTGTAATGATGTACTGTGCTTTAATATAGGCAAGTCCCCATCTCCAAACTATTCTATACTTCAATCAGCAGAATAATATGTATAATGTTATAGGAATTCCTTTGAGTTTTCCAGAATCCTAAAGGCAGTGAATTCATAAATGCTCTATGTAACTCTACACACTGATGATTCCAGAATACAGTGTGGATAGGGGAACCATCTATGTACTTCTTGTACTTCATGGCAGACCCTTGTGGAAGAGAAAATGGGGTTGAGACTGGATACAGATAACAAGGGTTATTCAAGAAGAATATAGAGAAAGTAGAAATGGGAGATGATAGAACATTGCTTCACAAGTTGATGAACCAGTAAGAATAAAGCATGGAGATCTATTATACTTGGTTTGCAGTTCAGATTCTATGGTATTGAATATTCTCCCAATTCCAATTTTAATGGATGGGCATAATGCATGATGTCCAGTGTACAGGCATTGATGATCTATGTCTTTTATGCTAATACTGCTATCATGCCCATTGCACTTCCAAGGATGTTGAAATAACTAGTGAGGAGCTGGTCTGCTGTAGCAGTTTTTGTGTTATAAGGTCTTCTGTCTCCTTTTTTTTAAAAAAAAAATGTTTATTGATTTTTTTATAGAGAGAAACATCCATCATTTGCCTCCTGCACACCTCCTAGTGGGGATGTGCCCGCAACCAAGGTATATGCCCTTGACCAGAATCGAACCTGGGACCCTTCAGTCCTCAGGCTGACGCTCTATCCACTGAGCCAAACCAGTTAAGACTGCTGTCTCCTTTTTTTCTGGTTTTGTTAATATATAAAACAACATAGGTTTCCTTTTTGCTTTGTGGCAGTGTGTAGGTTTCTCGGGAGTTACTAGTTTTGGTGAAACTCAGTTTACAATATACAGTAATTTACCTTTCTTGGGAAATAGTTGTGTTGAATCATGCATCAATACTACTAGGCTGTGAAATGTCTGTGTCTGATATCTTTGGGTTGCATAATGATAAATTAGGTCAAGGATGACCGTCTTTTCTCACTTCTGATTTTTGCTCAACACAAACTCAATGGTGTTAGGCAGCATTCCTTTTGGCTGGTCCTGCAACTGATGGTTAAAGACTATATTGGAATCTGATTCACATCAAAGTGTATGTAAATGCATGTGGATCAGTACTTGGATTACAAGCTGATAGACATTGTGGCCATGTCATTTGCACACCAAAGGATTTTGTTCTCAAGGGTTTTTAAGTGTATTTAACTTCTTTTGAACCTCAACATAAGTCTTACTAGACCCCAGAGGATTTCAGTAGCACATAGAATTTCGCCTCAGAGCTGGAATGGTTTGCTCATATTATAGGAATCTTTTCTCAAGTACAAAGCATCCATGTGAAGCTGCCGTGTGTAATTTCTTATAAGAACTGGGGTTGATTTTATGAGCAGAACATATGACTGTATTTTTTTGTATGCAGTGTAAAATCACAACCAGGCGTAAGTGGACCTGAGAAAAAACAACAGCCAGAATAAACACATCTGTTTCTGAGTTTTTCTGTACTATTCCTTTTCTATTTGTTTATTCATTCTTTCATCTTCTAGAGCTCACGTGCAGACAAATGTTGCTGATGTCAGTGTTTAAGGAAAAATACATGAGAGAAAACATTCTACCCATCATATGTTATTTTTTTCTTTAAATTGTGGTGGGGACTCAAACTATATTAGGGCTAAGTTATTCGTGTAAAACACAACTATTCTTTAATAGTCAATCAAAGAAATAGGCAAATCATACAAGGTAAATTAAAATAATCTGAGCCCAGCTGGTGTGGCTCAGTGGTTGAGCATCGACCTATGAACCAGGAGGTCACAGTTTGGTTCAAGTCCCTGACAGGGCATATGGCCAGGTTGTGGGCTAGATCCCTAGCAGGGGGCATGCAGGAGGCAACTGATTGATGATTCTCTCTTATAATTGATGTTTCTATCTCTCTATTCCTCTCCCAAATATATAGTATATAATATATATATATAATAATCTGAAAGAGAAAAAATGACATTCTTTTCACATCTCAACTCAATATTATATTAAAGTCTGTGTGCTAATATGTGTTGGAAAATGGCAGGCATCCTGTTTGGGATTCTAGAATTGCTGTATTGCTTACATTTCCAAGATATTATTAACTAATTTTTTAAAGTTTTTCATTTTTGTGAATGTATTTTAATATTGGATAGAGTACCCTCAGTTAAAATCAAATTCAAATCTTTCCAAGAAAATAATTGAGAATTACCTGGAGAAAAATGACTTAAAAGTAAGAGTGATAATGGTAATGGAATATCAAGGGGTGAGGCATGATGTATTTCTTCATTTCTTCTTACATCCTTAATTTCATTGTTTCTGAATTACATGCTGCTTCAAGTCAACACTATACAATTTTGCAGAAAATTTCCCAGGCTAATTGCCTCAGGATCGGTATTTGGTTCTGTTACTGTTTGGATGACAGAATGTAGTCTTTCAATTAGAGGTGTCATTCATCTAGGGTTTATTTTCTTATTATATTCATTAAATTTATTGAGGTGACATTGTTTAACAAACTGATATAGGCTTCAGGTGTATAATTCTGTAACACATGATCTGTATATTGTATTTTGTGTTCACCACCCAAAGTCAAGTTTCCTTCCATCACCATGTGTCCTCCCTTTACCCTCTTCTACTTCCCCTTACTCCCTTTCCCTCTGGTAATTGCCATACTGTTGTCTGTGTCTGAGTTGGTTTTATTTCCTTTTTGCTTAGTCCCTTCACTTTTTTCACCCAGATCCCCAAATCCCCTACACTCAAAAATCTAGGTTTCATACATGTTTTTTATACAAACTCAACGCTACAACAAGCCCCTTATCCATTCATCTGAACTGCTTAGGAAAAGCACTGCTTAATTTATACTTTAACCCAGAATAGTTGTGAGGCAGGAGATGCAAATGTTCCATGAACTAGGATAGACATTCAGTGTGCTTAGCAGCATATTTTGTGTGTGCATATGTCTCTGGCCTTCCTTGCTTGGGTAAGGAGACTGTTAAAGGGCAGCTAGGGGTCCTCTTTTATGCAAATAAAATGCTTGATTTATGTATTCTTTATGTTTAATCATACTCTTTGTAAAAATTCTCTGAAGAGTAATCATAAAAATGAAATAAAAGAGAGCAGGGCCGTATAAAATACAAGCTTCATTTCTATTATTATTGGTTTTAACTGACATATAACCAATCTGTCAAATTGTTATAAGTCTCTAAATGCTGCCTCTACATTTTTGTTCTGTAAATTCTCCTCAGATAGGTGGCCCTAGTCTGCAGACTGGGCTGGAGTGTTGGCCTGTATTACAGGAATGACAGTCATGATATTTAATTGCCAGTATGTCATTGTCACTCACAATGAATCCCGGATCCTGACCACTGAGCTGGAGAGGGGGTCGTGAATGCCCCTTACCCGTGCCAGGCATTAACTGGATTACAAGATGATTCTAGGGGTCCCGGAAGAGGAGTCAGTGTAACCAGGGAGTCTGAGTGACAGACAGTGTGGGGGTAGAGTGTGGTGGTTGGGTCAGTAACTATTTTCCAAGAGGGGTGGAAGTATGTCAGTATGCTAACTACCACTATAATAATACACAAGCCATACCAGTGCCTATCAAGGGAAAATCCTCAGCACTTCATATCTCACACTACAGACCCTGGAGGATAGGGAGACTATTGTTTCTCCTGTGCCTAGCCAAAGTCCTGGCATATTTTCTGATGATGAGTCAATATTTGTTGAGTTAATGGGTGACTGATTGAACAGGGAGGTTTTGGAAGGAACACTTCTCGTTGAGAATTTTTGCTAAGCATGATAACTCAGACTCTGATGTAGGATGTGTAAATGTCCACATCAAGATGTGCAGAGCTTTCCTTCTGTTCAGATGTCAGGTGGCATCTACTCAGAGGTAAGAAGCACAAATAAGGAAAATGAATTGTTCTTGAACCCATGTGGTCGCCAAGAATCGCTAGAGTGCCTTTGCTTTGAGCTGCACATGGAGCTTTTCTCTTTACTTGACCTAATCCAGTTTGCGTGTCTGCAGCTATAAACATTTTACTTTCCTCTCAGGAGCAGACATATAAATTTTTAAACATCAATGTTACTTTGAGTCAAGGCCTAGTCTAGAAGAAGTTTTTTTTAAAAAAAGTTATTTTAAATATTTTCTAGATGATTAATTTTCTTGATCTGAGGACAGCCACCATGGTAGTGATGGAAAATTAACTGATAAAAGTGGATTCAAGATACATATGGACCTTAACATTAGTGCACGTACAGTGTAGAATGAATATGACAGGTTTATGCATAACCATCAGCTAGAGAACAGGGGAAAACTAATATAAAGATAAATGCCCATAAGAAATAAAGTTTTATACAGCAGTCACCACAATTTGTCATGTTCTTTTCATAAATCTAGGCTTATGCATAAAATTCGTCCTTACCACCCACCTTGATGCCCCTTGGTGAAGGAATACACAAAAGCATTTTTCAGATCTCTGAGTAGATAACACTTCTTTCATGACCACTTTGAGGGACAGTACCTCTACTCGTGGCTCTTTCTTTTTTTTAAATATATTTTATTGATTTTTTACAGAGAGGAAGGGAGAGGGATAGAGAGTTAGAAACATCGATGAGAGAGAAACATCGACCAGCTGCCTCCTGCACATCTCCTACTGGGGATGTGCCCGCAACCAAGGTACATGCCCTTGACCGGAATCAAACCTGGGACCTTTCAGTCTGCAGGCCGATGCTCTATCCACTGAACCAAACCGGTTAGGGCATCCTGGCTCTTTCTTGAGCCTTCCCAGCCTCCTATAATAATCATGTCAAAAGACTTAAAACATTTTTATTTTGGCTCTTAACTTCTAGTCTCTCCCTTTGTGTTAGTTCTGTGGCTGGTATAGAAGGGCTCAAGAAATACATGCTGACTCATAAAACAAGTGAGAGATTATGGATCTTTCATGAACGCACCTTCAGAAACCATCTGACCTTATTTTAATTACTTAGAAAATACTCTGCGCCTACTCTTGCCGAGCACAGCTGTGCATAGGCATCATCGTTTAGGAGAAATGATTCTGTAGAGGATTCGTGCATTCTAGTGGAATTCTACCCTTGTTTTAAGTAGACAAGAAATAATGTTTCTACACACATATTTTCTACCCCACATCCCTGACTTTTCTGCCTTTCTTTGGCGGAAAAAAAAAAAATCCATCCTTTTAAATATATATATATAGATAGATAGATAGATAGATATATAGATATATAGATACACACACACACACACACACACACATACACACATATTTAATGGGCTTTGTCAAGTCCTTGGCACAGACGTGTTTTATGTCTTGAGTAATGAAATACTTCCGCTTGTGGTAGGGCATCTTGTCCCGCCCTGAGTGAGCGATGCCAAGCAAAACAAGAATGGGAATGCCAAACATTATGTCGGTATGTTTGTCAGTTGTGTGATCTATTTCCCAAGCCCAAATGCAGTGCAGTGACATATTTTACTCTTTGTGAACTTTACCTTCTGTTAATATGATTGAGGCAACTGGAAATGGAAATTGTCAGGGCAATTTAACAAAGAAGCCCTGTAAAACTTATTATAGCCCAGGTAGTAAAAATCAATTTAGAAGGCATATTCTTCAAACCTGAGTTTTATTTGGTAAAACATGCTGGTGCCTGACCTTTTTAGAAGCGTACCAAAAAGGAGTCATTTGGAGGTCCCTCTCTTAAATTATGAACAGCAGCCTGATTAAATTCGGCTGTGTTTTGCTCACAGTACATGACAGAATGCGTATGTACACCAAACAGACAGCTAAATGACTGGCCATTTGAATGAGTTTGATGTGTGTCTCATAAAATGGCATACTATACAAAGCAATAAAAATCAATCTCATGTACCAGAAGAACCCAGGTATTGATAAATTAAAGAATCTTCACGAGTTTATAAGTGAAGTTAATCTTTCAGAGCCTGGAACAGGAAGACAGGAGCTCTACCACCATAGACAACTTTTAAATTTCTGCGGTTCAGGTTTCAGGGTAGGAAATCAGAATTGTCACATATTGTGCATTAAAACACATACTAGGGAGTGTATTTTCAATGTAAAAGTATTAAAAGTTCTGAGTATGAAATATAAAGTGAACCCTCACTCCTCATCCATCTCCAGAGGTGATCACTGTTAACAGGCTCCATATATATATATATATATATATATATATATATATATATATATGCAGATACTTGCTGTGCATATCCAAACACAGGTGCACACTCTCCAATGTTAACTCCCTGAGAGATAGTGCAGCTTGGGGGTTATGAGTACAAGGTCTAGAGTCTACTTCCTGGGTCTCACCTACCAGCTGTATAAACTGAAACATGTCACTGAATCTCTTTGCATCTCAATTTCTTCCTCTTTAATATGGGGATAATTATGTACCCACTTACTAGAGGCCCTGTGCACAAAAATTTGTGCACTGGGGGGGGGGTGTCCCTCAGCCCGGCCTGTGCCCTCTCACAGTCTGGAACCCTTCGGGGGATGTCCACCTGCTGGCTTAGGCCTGCTCCTCAGGGGAATGGGCCTAAGCTGGCAGTCAGACATCCCTCTGGCAGCCTTAGAGCCCTCAGGGGATGTCCACTTGCCAGCAGGGAACAGGCCTAAGCTGCATTCGGACATCCTTAGCGCTGCTGAGGAGGCAGGAGAGGCTCCCGCCATCATTGCTGTACTGGCAGCGTCAGCCTGGCTTGTGGCTGAGCAGAGCTCCCCCTGTGGGAGCGCACTGACCACCAGGGGGCAGCTCCGGCATTGAGTGTCTGCCCCCGGTGGTCAGTGTGTGTCATAGTGACCAGTCATTCCTAGTCTTTCTGCTGCTAGGGTCAATTTGCATATAAGCCTTTTATTATATAGGATAGAGGCCTGGTGTACAGGTGGGAGCTGGCTGGTTTGCCCTGAAGGGTGTCCTGGATCAGGGTGGGGGTCCTACTGTGGTGCCTGGCCAGCCTGGGTGAGGGGCTGATGGCCGTTTTCAGGCTGGCCATGGCTGCAGGCTGGAAGTAGGTATCTGGTCTTTATTTATCTTGTATAATTGAAAATTTGTAGCCTTGAGCAGAGCTCAGGGCCGGCAGGGCAAGTGGGAAGCTTGGCTTCCTCCATTGCTGGGGGCAACCCAAGCCTCCTGCTGGCTCCAGCTCCGTGGCCACCGCCATCTTAGTTGGGTTAATTTGCATATTTGCTCCTGATTGGCTGGTGGGCGTGGCTTGTGGGTGTAGCAGAGGTACAGTCAATTTGCATGTTTCTCTTAGATTAGATGTCATGGGATTGCTGTGAGGATTAACAGGTATTTTAAGTGGAGAAGAACACCTGTCTTACTGAAGAATTGTTCAACATTAACTATTGATTATATAGTTATTATGATGAATAACTACATAGTCATTTAAATCAAAATCTGTGTAGGAAAATAGTTAAGTGCATATATATTTTTCATATTTATTCAATGTGTATCTGTAGAAACTAGACTGCAGCTTGATATTTGACGTATATCTTGGACACATTGTTATGTTAGTATCTATAAAGGCTAGTTTGTAATCACTGTGTAGAGTTCCATCTCATGGCTATACCCCACCTTAATTTATGACTTTTATATTCATGGGTATTTGGGATTTTTCCAAACTTGTGCTGTAATAAAAATGTTGTAATAGCATGTTTGTTTGTATATTATTGTGGTTCTCTACAACTATAGCTGTAGGATAAATGCATAGAATTGGTCCCAGGGCACATGCATCTAAAATAGTGTTAGGTACTGACAAATATGCTACAAACCTTTGCCAAGTTTTGCTTCTACTAGCAAAGTAAGTTGTCCTGTAAGGGAGCTATTGCGAAGATTCATTTAGAGCCTATATTTAGAAAAAGCAAGTGAAAGAGACACCAAGATAGAAGAAGCTACATGGAGTTTAAAAACTTGGTTTCATTGGTAGCATGTGATTGCTTTTGCTTTTTAAACCAGTTGTCACATTTTGTAAAGCAAAGCTGAAGTGAAGAATTACAGTATCATGTCAAACATTTTGATTTTAAGCAGTTTACAGCTATCCTTAATCCTAATAAGTCAATCACAATTGTATGGAGTTTCATAACTGAAAGCTATGTGATCAGATGTTTACTTTCCTATTATTTTCTAATTATAATTTCATGTACATGTGCAATGTGCATTTTCCTTGTGTTCTTTCCCACACTTTTCACAAGAAGATCTTCAAACAGGTGTTCTCTTCATTATTCTTCCTTCCCTAATTTTGTTTGGGCTTGGAAGTAATCACCACTTCTTCTAGCAGACACTATTCCACATGATGGTTTTGTATTGTTGTCATGTTCGTGCTGAGATAGGAGGAAAAGAAAGCAAATTAAAGCAGCACCCAGCTGCTTGCTACAAATTGCAGTGGTAGGTATTTGCTAAAACTATTGTGGTATTTAAAAATGCTGGTTGAGTTATCTGACATTCCTAACAGAAGTCCCTAGAAACCAAAATATATATTTTTTTTGTAATATTGTGGATCACAAGAAAAGAAGTCTTCATTTTTGGTCTAAAAGTTGGCTTGAACTAGAGGATCTTGCATGCCTCATTATTACGCCATCACCCAATCCCTAATCACAAAGGACCAGGCTTATCAAGAAATGACAGGGTGGGAGAATTTGGGTTTGGCTCTATGCTAGTTTTTTAAAACTTTATTTATTTTACTAAAGAACTAATAAATATATGCACTTCAAAAATTAAAAAGCCTTAAGAGGTGTTCTTTGAAAAGCCTACCACCCCTGTCTCCCACCCATCAGCCCAAAACAGGTAACCAGTATATTTACAAAAACACAAAAAACAAAAACAAAAAACTTCTGTGTTGGTTTTCCAGCATCGTACAAGAAAACATGAATATGTTCTTCCTGCTTTTTCTAACATAAAAATGGCTTACATTATTTAAGTAATGAACATGTATATACACACACATACACATTTCAAACATACAATTCCATTGGGATCTAAAATAAATATTATAAGCAACCACTTTTTGTGACCTTAATATATTGCTAGTATTTTAAAATTGTGTAGTAGAGTGATCAGATTAGTTTTCTAGAATGTTGTTTATTTTGTGCCTCTGGTAAGAGGATGGATAGAGGCGTGTAGCTGGGAAATCTTTATGAAGACCATATGTGCAATGTGGAATACAGACAGCAGAATCCCTCCTCTGCTGACCTTGGTCCAGGCTCTTCTCTCACCAGGACTCAGTGTTTCCATATATACAATGGGAGTGTTACTCTAATTAACTTCTGCCAGTTATAAAATACAGCTCACCTGATTCAGTGAAACACTACAAAATTTTTGTGCAGAAAGATTTGATAACAGGGAATTTTGCTCCTGAGCTGTATTATTAATTAAGCGAAGTTTTACTTTTTGATAACTACCTAAAACAAAGCCCTTTGGGTAGAATTAAATTGCTGAATGTAGTATGTTCTGATACAGTGAAGCATTCTTATACATGAAGCTATTTATTCATGCCTTCTTAACTATTATCTGTTGAATGTTTTAATCACCCAAGAAACTGGGGGTACATTGAGTTATGTTTACTAAAAGCCCATGAATGTTTGATCTTAAAAAGTAAAAATCAGTGATAGAAAAATAAATTTCCAAATGCTATGAACCCTGAGAAAAATGTGCTGTAAGTTCAAATAAGGGTGGATATGGGTGAGGAGAGATTTAACAGCTCCAGAAAAAAATGGAAAAATCTCGATGATGCCACATTGGCAGAAGTGCATTTAATAACTTTTTATGGCCATCATGAAATTTTATCTCCTAAATTGGGCCCTTTAATGGCTAGATTTGCATGCCATCATTCTTATTTTTATTGACATCCATGTAAGTGCCCATTACTAAGAATTCTAGGATACTAAAGCAATTTTTTAATACATTCCAGGTTACATATTTTATGTGGTTGGCTATTTCCAATGACTTCTTTGTATGATTTTTAAAGAAATCTTCACTTCCACTACTGATGATTTCTCTTTAATATTCAAGCTTACAGCTTCCATCCCACTTTCCATTGAAACCAGGTATCAGATACCAGTCACCTGAAGTTATAGCCAAAATAATTTTAGAAGCTATAATTAGGATCAAATTCATGTGACATAGGGCATTGTTCTTTAACCAAGATAGACTTAAATGTTATAAAACTCTATGAGCAGAAAAATATAACTAAGTATATTATCTTTGCATACTAAATATCCATATCTATATTTAAAATACAGTGTGGCTTATTTAAATTTTATTTTCTTTGTTACCATCTGTATCCTTTAAAGGGATTTCATTTAGGGAGAAAAGGGTGCTTACTTAACTTTTGTTTCTTAGAGATGTTTGTTAACCAGTCATCCTAGGAGTCAGTCCTAGCTATTTTGAATTACTTTTTTTCAGTAATCTAAAGTAACTGGTTTACCCTTTTTATGAAGGTCGTCATTTTAGAGAATTACATTGGGTGGTTTTATTCGTAATTGAAATATTCTGATGACCCAATTATTTTATTATTGTTTAATTGTGGTAAAACACACATATCAGTTGTTTTAACATCTGAATATGCCTAAGTTTAAGAAAGCTAATATTTTTTTAAATGAAATGCTCTCTCTCGTGCCCCTCAAACATACCCAGAGGAGCTCATATATGAACATAAATAAATATGAACATATTCTTTTGATTCCCAAATAATGTTCAGTGTATGATGATATCCTTGGAAGGAAAAGAATATATCTTTTGGTCCTATCAGGTTTTTCCCTTAGTTAAAGTATTAACTACAAATTGTTTAAATTTCTCAGCCTTTAAGGAAAACTGTGGCACCATTGAACATAGCTTTTATGTATATATTTCTGTGGCATTTGTATAACAGACCTCATGGGACCAACTTAAAGCAAGTGTAAGCAAAACTTTTGATCCTTGGGGAAGACGATTTGATGCAAGACGTCTTTTCTTGGTGAAGCTTCCATAGACCCACCATTCGTCAGCTTTGGCAGCTTTGTGTGATCTATGGCCAATGAGTTTTGCTTACTCTACGAAGGGTAAACTCTTCCAGAATGGAAAGTGAGCTGCCCAGGTGTTCAGAAGTTCACCAAACCAGTTCACTTGCTGGGATATAAGAAGACACCCAATCCTGGGCATATGTGCCTCCCCTGAAGTCTGGACAAGAAACAGCTCCAGAATATTGACTTAATTACAGAATTTAGTGATAAACAAAGCTCTGTAACATATAGTAACGTGTGTGTATTGGAAACCTACATAGGCCTGTGCTTAATCACATGCACATTGGATTACAAAGGGGAAAGAATGACTCAGGAGGCCAGTTTCAGAAGTTAGCATGAGACCACTTGCTACAGGAAAGCCTTCGTGAGCAACCATTACTGTCTCTCCTATGTGTTGGCTGTCTGTCCACATCCAGATAATCATTTACCTTGTATCATGATTTCCTGTTTACCTGTCCACATCCCCATGTGACTTATAAGTTCACTTTGGTCAGGGATAGTGTGTTACTCACCATTGATCCTCACACAGTAGATACTCTATGCATATGAATTGAAGGAAGGTGGGAAGAAATGAAGGAAGGAATAAAGGACAATAGGTAGATGATCTGGCCATGTCACTTACTAGGGATCCTGAAGGATTCATTTAGTCTATCTGAGTCTCTGTTGTTGTTCTTTCATTTGGAAAACAGGATGTTGGTCTTGATATTGTCTAGCACCCCATTACATATCTTTCATGCTGTAGCAAAGATACTAGTAAAAGGGAAACTAGGTTTCTAAGGAGTTAATGTGCATAGACCACTGCTGACTGTCAGGGAGAGACCCAACTTCTGCATGAAACTAGGCCAATTGTTGCTAATATGAGCACCAGTCCTATGTTTGGCAGACACCTTGCATGCCTGGGTAGAAACCCAAGAGCTTCAGTCAGAAGCAGAACAAAACTGGAACTAGCCCTTGTTGTGGAGGGATGGTGGGGGATAGTACATATTTTATGAGAGGGAACTCCCAGCATCACTCACTGTAGTTGGTCGAGTAATGCTCACTAGCAAAATGAAATGTAAGGGCTTCCTCAGCTGGTTTATGTCTGTGTTTTTGTCAAAGCAACAATAAAAAAGATGGGCTGAAGTCCACAGTTAATGCCAAAGCAATTGGAACATTTCCCCCTGGGGAAATGGAGGGAGGGATAGAAGTTTTCCTCACATGGAATTGAGTATGTCAGTGATTTTCTTCTTGGGCTAGTTTCTCCACCCACCACAGTGCGAGTGAACTTGAGAGAGGTGGGTGGTCTCTCCAGGGAATTGAGTCTTACCACATCTCAACCATCAGAGAGTACCAAGAGCTTAAACAAGTGCACTAGAATCTTGCCCTAAGCCGGCTGCATTTAAAGGATATAAAAGGCCTGAGTAATATATTCCATCTAGCTTAATATGAATCATTATTTCATATACCACAAAGAAAAGGCATTACCTTTTAAGGAAACAGTATCTTATAAAATATTTTGTGTAGCTCTTTTAGACTTCTTTAAGCATAGATAGATTTTAAAAAAATTATTCCTGTGCATTCATGAAAAATGAAAATATAAGTAAATTAAACTGATTAAGTAATTCTAACAAAATTTCACAATCAGAACCTGACACTGAATAACTTTATGAGTGAGAACTGTCATAGTCCATGGACGTTTTACGTTATGCCCCTGTAGGCTGTCGTGAGCATTACTGAAGTAGCAGCGTTTAGAAGGATGCTCTGCTGATGTCTCTGAGGTTTTCTTCTAAGTCAGCCACCCTGGTCCTTTTGAGGTTCAGATGCAGGCGATGATAATTGCATCCTAATTGTACCTGGTTGACAGCTACTTTAAGAAGCATCCTCATTTCAGAGCCATTAAAATGTGGGGAAAATGTGCATTTTAGAATTGATGAAATAAGTAATTCACACCTTAATAATGAGAACTATCTTCTTTCTACTTTAAAGGCTTGAAAAATTCAGAGTGGAAAGTACATAGATTTCAGAGCCAGACAGAGCTGAGTTCATATTTCTCTATCTACTAGCTATTTTAATGAGGGCAAATTATTTAACTCCTCTGAGTCTCATTCTCATCTATAAAACTTGTCTTAAGGCAGTATGGGGGATAATAAATATGAATAAACCTCATTGCCCTAAGCAATTGTACAAAAATGTGTTATCTTCTTTTTGTGAAATAAGAGCTCAGTTTAAACTAGTGTTTTCTCTGCATTTGAACTTTTTATACGTGTTGTGTCCAGGTGAAGACTGCTAAAATCAGTATACTTGTTAAGCCTTAATAATGAATTGGTTATTTTTGAAGATGATGAACACATTCATAATAGCTGGTTTTTTAATATACAGGGATGGGCAAAAGTGGGTTTATAGTTGTAGTGCAAATAAATGACACAATAAATAATAAATAATACAAGAATAAGCTCTGTTGTACAATACTCATAACTGTAAACCTACTTTTGCCAACCCTTGTACTTCACCTAGCATAACCCACCCATGGTTGTGTTGTCAACTTTTGTTTATTCCTTCTATCAAGGACTTGAATTCTGTCGAAGGTCAAGTGGTGAATCAGCAGTAGGTCAAATAATTGACTTTATTCTTTCTCCTACATCGCTTTTCAGTCCAACTCTTAAACAGATGTTATTTCAGAGGCTATATCATGGCTGAAATACAGCTGACCGGTTTAAGGCTATCTATTTCCAAGTAACATGTATCTCCCAGGGCAAGCACAAAGAAGACTTGTACTGGAGGTCCAAGTCTTGAAAATTCAAATCAGAGGATTAGCCTTATCATTCCTGGTGTTAATTATGTATGAAATTCATAATAGGTCACAGGAAATCATCAGTTTCTCATTTCATGAGACAGAAAAAGATAGGAAGGCAGAAAATGAAGGCAGTATACGATTCCTCCAGAATGTGACTGAAACTTGGAAGCCACTGGCTTCCCTCATTTTATTTTGTGGGGTTTTTTGTTTTGTTTTGTTTTGTTTTTTACTTTCTATTCTATTTTTGTTGCTTCTTTATCTCACCAACTCCAGAAGGATCTAGAAAAAGCATCTTATTTCCCACAGAGCAAGGAATAGTTCAAGTCCCTTTTACAAAATGTGAAGTTGGACTTCTTTAAATGCTGCTTTAGTTTTGTTCTTCCTTTCTTTAGGATAGACAACTAATGAATGTCATTGTTCTAATCACTAGCAGATACTATTCAAGCTGAGTGACTTTTGAAGAAATGCACTTTATCACCATTGATTCATATGCATTTTACTGTTATAAATTTTTATTATTTCAGTAACAGGCAATGAGCAGTCCGGAAGCAAGAATTGGATATGAATTCCCTGCAGCTTCCCCCAGTGCCTAGTACAGTGCCTGCCATGCATTCAGTAAAGTCTTATCGACTGTCATGAAAATTAGAAAAAATAGGAAAGGAAAGAGGAAGAGAAAGGAATTTACGTGTTCGCATAATATTCTTGAATTCTTTCTAAGTCATTCCAATGGAGCAGACCAACTGGCTTACTCAGAAATACCGTCACCTGTATTGATGGTTAGAAATATGATTCTTGAACCCTGACCCAGGCCCATTGAATCCAATTTTTTAAGATCAAGGCTTGGAAATCCATACTTACAACTTATCACTCTTGACAATTCTTGCGCTCAGGTAAAATTTTAAAAATACTGGGGGACAATAGTACTTTTTTAAAAAAATGCTTAATTTGGTAAAACAACTCATGATTTGTGTCAGACTACTTAATATTGGGAATATTAAAATATGGTACTGGGTAGCAAAGAAATTGGAAGGGAAGTTTTCTTACTTGAAGCTTGGTACTAAAACCATCATTTTACTCTTTCTGTCACCTCTCATTGGGCAGCAGAAAAACATTCAATTTTATTCTTATCTCAGGACCTAATATTCTCCAGTGTCCAGGATCTGAGTAGTTTTTAAAAGTGATAAGTTGGTATTGATTCAGATTCTAATTGCATGATACCTATTACTGTAAAGATTATAAATAATAAGAAATTATGTTTAACATAAATATATATGATTGATAAGAGCGAGAACATTCCTTGTGGCTCTATTTTTAACAGCTTTCCATTGCTGGATGGTAAGAGATGCTTGGTAACATTGCCAAGCTCTATTTGTGCATATTCTCTGTCTGCAGGCCTATGGGATTCTGATACCATCATTTCATCCCTAATTGGTTCTCTTTGTTATTATTAGGGTCTGCATCAGACAAAGTATTATAAATAGTAAATATTATTGAGTGACCTGATAGCTCAATCGCAGAGGAAATAAGAGGTTCAACTTTTCATGTAAGATTTTGATTAACATTTCTGTACATGTAAGTAGATATTTTTTCCAATAGTTTTAGAATATTAATACTTTCCTTCAGTAAAGCATGTTGATGCACCATAGGTCAAATACCAGAATCCCCAGAATCCCACTAGAACAAAATAATCGCACCTGTCCCCTATCACTACTGGCTTATTGATTCATTTATAATGAGATTTTTGTGCAATGAATGGCCGAGTCTAAGCATGCTTTTTTCTAGTCCTTGTAAATCACTATTTGTCTATCTGAAAACCTATTTTGTTCTGTTTGCAGAGCAGCTCTCACTTGCTAATGATCTGTGCAAATTAAACAGCAAAGAGGAGGAGAGGCAAGGCTAACTTTTCAAAACTTCTTGACTCTGGGTGAATTGTAAGCAAGAAGCAATTATCCTCTGCCCGCCCGCCCCCGCCCGTCCTCCCTCCCCACCACCAACATTCTCACTGCTGGCCCCAGGAAAGCTTCCCAGCCACAGACCAAGAGGAACAACAGAGACATATACACATGCATGCACACGCCACCCAGCAAAACAAATGGGTGGGTAAGAGAGTCTGTTCACACCTCCTTGCTAAGGAATAGCAATTAGATCAGATGCTTTCTTTGCGCTGTACAGACTGGTGACTGTTCTGTTTCTCCCTAGAGCTAATTCAGTTCAGAGCCTGGGCACGTGCTTTGATGATATTTTCCCCAATATAATTCCAGAAAAGTAGAGTGAAATTCCAAGTCAGCCAAACTCTGCGTAGATGTAGGCACTGAGGATTCAAGGAGCTAGCAACTTTCCCAGGACTACGGATCATTTAAATATTCAGTATGAAAAATTTTTAAAAAATTATTTATATGGAGCCATCTTTGTTCTGTATTAAGTTTCTTGTTTCCTGGGTTGCCAAGTTCCTTAAGTGTCATGCAGGGAGAAGAGACGGAGAGAAATGGGAGAGGATTTAGTGTCTGTGACTGAAAATGCTCATAGTTCTTGAAGATTTATCAGTTGATAATGCTAAGTTGCTTTTTATACTTGTCATACCAGAAAGTCTTCAAATTCTTTCATTTCAAAGCTGAATGCTGCTAAACATTGGGGCACTTGGGCATCTCAGATTTGGGAATTCTGTTCTTCCCTTGTTTAGTGCAGCTAGTGTGTTGAAGATAATTATAAGAGAATTTTGTGGTAGCTTTCAAAATGCTCCGTGTTGTAAATCGCATTTTGCCATCCAAAAGCCAGGGGAAATGACTTATGTGGGTCTTTGGGCATTTTAAAGACATTGAAAGGTAACTCCTCTGAAATGTGATTTATGACTGTGTACAACTTAGTAACTAAAGAATGGACCTTTATGTTCATTCTTCCTAACATTGCATTTAAGAGCTTTTCTCTGGACAGGATGAGTGAGGCCATATACCCCTTCTGCTTATTTCCCTATGCCTTATATAGTTTCTAATGACATTTTCTTTTTCTTTTGAATAACTGGCATATCGGTTTTCATTTTTATTTCCATGAGATTTACTGTGTGCTAAAAGCAATTTTTAAAAGATCTCCGAACAAAATTTTAACTGAATTTCTATAAATCATACTTTGTAATGTTTCAGGAAAGTAAAGCTATAGGTTTGTACTAGACACATCCTATCAAAGCATGATTTCTGTCTCTGCTGCTTTTCTCAGATTCCAAATATCCATAGCTCTTGGCTCAGTTATTGGGCTGCTATAACAAAATAACAGACCGGGGAGCTTATAAAACAATAGAACTATATTTCTTGCAGTTCTGGAAGCTGGGAATTCTAAGATCAGGGCACCAGCATGGTCACATTCTGATGAGGGTTTTATTTGTGATTCATCATTGGTACCTTCTCACGGCACCTTCACATGGAGGAAGTAGCTAAGGGGATCTGTGGGAATTGTTTTATATAATCACTAATCCCATTCAAGAAGGCTTCACCCTCATGATTTAAACTCCTCCCAACGGCCCCATGTACTAATATCATCGAATTGGTATCATGATTTCAGCATATGAATTTGGGGTAGGAGTTCAGTCATTCAGACCATATCAGCTACTTTCCTCCCCATGTATCCAATATTCAGATAATAAGTATAATATCTGTACATCTGTATGAAAATGTGGATATTCATGATGGAAGAAATTAAAGCCAGCTTTTTGCTTGAGACTTGCAATCAAATATAGAAATGCACCTTAATTCTAACTCTCTGCTTAACCTACAGATTACCTTCTCAAGGGAATTATTTGGATTAGGAGAAATAATGCATTTGGGCGATAGCAGGAACATAAATAGGGTAGGAATAAGGCATTATATCTTCATAGTTCCTCTAGATAACAGTGTTAGAGTTTGGATGGTCTTGTTCTTATAGCTCATCCAATTTAAACTGAGTACTCTGCCCTGTGCTTTTAAATTAAGCACCTTTGTGTTGGCACCTTTGAGATGGGAGAAGAATGTGGCATCTCAAATAATTTTTACATAATATAGTATTATTGTTTTCTTTTCAATGTCTTGTATTTTGGAATCCAGAATCAAAATTAGTGCTACATTCATGTTTATTACCCTCTTGAGCATCTAGATACCATTGTGCTATTTCTACTTAATGTTGTAAACAACCAAAGAACACTTTTTTTTTTCCTTTCCAAGTTGCGCTTTTTTTTTTTTTAAGCGGGGTTTGGGGGTATTACTGGTTTGACCAATGGCAGAATCTTGTCAGACCTGAAAACTGTGATGAGCAATAGACCCCTCCCAGATGCAAGTAGAAAGAGAATTCTTTATCTTCTCCGGTTTTCAGGAGCAGAGTAAGGGAGGTGGATTTACAGGGGAATACCCCAAATCCCTGCCACACTGCTGTCATCAGACCAAGAATTCCAGTTTGTGCTCTTGGCTGAGTTCCTGGCTGGAGTGAGATTGGACACAATGATTTCTGATATCCATTTCACATTTTATCTGCTGAATATAAATATCTCTGTATATGCAAGATTCATTTAAACTATCCCACTCAATAATCTCATTTTTTTTCTAAAAGCATTGGGCAAAATGGAGACAACTCACCTGCTAATCTCTCATGAAGAAATTGCATAGCCGTGTTTAATACCTGGAGTGTTCATTGTTGCCTCTGACAACAGCTTCCCAGTTTCCTGCAGAGGTGATGGACTTGATAATGTACTGTTTATTGACTTCCTTTCCTTCCCTGACTTACTGACTCCTCTATCTTCTCTGGCTGTTTCCTAATATCATCTCCCAAATAATCTACTTTGACTTAAATCCTTGTTTCAGAGTCTGTTTCTGTGTCACCAAAGTAATACCCTTTTCTAACCTGTTCATTTAGGTTAGAGAAATAAGGGCACTTTCAAGACATCACCATTTCCTTTCCCATGCTCAAAATGCAACTCGTCACTAATATTTACACACTGTGCTCTGCCTTGACGTAGTACACTAGTTTTGGTTTTCTTCCACTTGTACTTAGATTATTGCAGTAGAATTCTAGCCAGCATTTCTACTTCCATATGTATGCCTTTCAGATAATCTTATATACCACTGCCTGACAAGTTTTACTAAATTTACATTGGTTCCATGGTCCTAACACTTGAAAAATTCGGAGGTTTCTACTCTCACTGTTGTGATATTATCTGGACTAATGGCTTTAAATATCTACATGCCACTGATTCCCAATAATTATATTTCTGTATCAAAATATTCTCTTGACTTTCAGTCTTTTGGAATACTACTGATGGGGAAAATAAAACATTTTTGGGGGGATAGCAATCTGAATCATGCCACTAACCTAATGCACATTTTTGTTAGCCTATAGTCTAGTCATTGTCCCTTCTTTAATTATCTGGTCCTCCAAGACTGGTTCACCTAAGTACTACTCCCATTTTACAGAGGCCATAAACCATGAACAACCCCCAAAGGGGGTTATCAGCGCTGGCGCCAGGCCTTTAGGTGTGGTCTCACAGCCCCCATCCCAACACCTGGGGCTTTTTGCAAAGCCCGTGAAAGGTCCGGAAGTCCCATCCCATATTTGGGGGACAAAGAAACCAAAGGGTATAAAGGGAAAGCTTCCTCCATATTGGCTTGCTCAGGATTTGGAAATAAACAGTCTCCCCTGAGTCACTGTACCAGTACATGTGAAACATCTGAAAATAAGTGGATTTTTCCTGTGTCTCCAAGTACTCCTGTGTGTTCTTCGGTCGCCTGGTAAATTCTGTATCACTACTGCCTACTTAGCACCTGTACAGATTCAGAACGTCAAAGCTGAACCCCTAATCTTCCCCTATAAACCTGCTCCTTCTGCAGCCTTCCATGTTTCAGTTGAAGGCAGCTCCATTCTCCTGTTTGCTTAGCCCTAAACCTTTAGAACTATCTTGAGTCTTTTTTTTTCCTTACAGTCCACCCCCAATCCATTAGGAAATCTTTGTGTCTTATTCAGAACCTTACAACCTTTCACCCTCTTCACAAGTAAGATTCTGGCATAAGCCAATATCACCTTTGACCTGTATTCTCATGCCTCTTGGTTGTTCTTTGCTTCTTCCTTCTTCTATCTATTCCCAGTACAGTAGACGGTAAGCTCCTTTAAAGCTGTTGAGTCAGATCATGACCTCTACTGAAGAAAACCATACAATAGATGGCTCACTCAGAATAAGCCAGCACCTTTACAATCACCTATGAGGGCTGATTTGAAGACTTCCTCATGTCACCCTGACCCTCGTCTTCATCTGCTCTCATCTTCTCTCACTTCACTCCAGCCACATCAAGTCATTAATGTATTCATTCACTCAACGGGTGTTTCTATGTATTTGGTTCTGTGTCAGGCTGTTCTAGGCATCAGGGATACATATAAAACGGGATACATATGGTTCCTATACTCTTGAAACTTAGGTTCTAGTACATTGTAAGATGCTGTCGTTTTAAGGTGTATCCCTAATCAATTGTACATTTCAGCCTTTCTCCCAAGATCCTGTGTTTCAAACCTCAGTCTTACAGGCAGAAACAAAGAGTAAGAGGCAAGCAAGGAAAAGATAGTATCTATAGCTAGAAAATGAATTCTTAGAAAAATTCCATAACCTAGCAACTTATCCTCATTGGTAAAACAATGTCTTTGGACCACCCTAGCTGCAAGGGATGCTGGGAAATGAAAGTGTTTAGAAGGGTTTATTGCTGCCATGAAGAAAATCAGGTGTGTGGTCTTTTTGTTTTGTCAGTTAAGAAATAAAAGAGAATGTATACTATGTAGATAAATAGTTTCTACCATGTCTGGTGTGAAATTACCTGTGGTTTACACTGAGGTCCTGCCCACTTCTGAACATTTTAATCAGAAAAGCATTAGTGTACTCACTTGTTTTTAGATTAGAATAAGGGCTATTTATTGCCATCAGCTCAGGAAATGACCCAGCATGGCCTTGTAAGACAGAATTAATTTGCAGTGACTCCAACTGAAAGTTGGCTGCCTTTTAACTTAATAACTTGAGAACTGTCAGTATCCTTTGAAGTTAATGATAGTTATAAAGTGCAAATAAAAAATTCCTAAAGGAAATCAAAGTCACTAAGTCTAGTAAATGAATGTTGAATCCTTCATACCTAGAACTATTTGTAAGGGGGAGAGGGATTTGGGTGAAGAGAGCCAAGGACAGTAGGATGCCATTGTTATTTTGTCTTGTTTGGTTTTGGCTTTTGGATTATAGAATTCCCAACAAGTTTGCCCCTAGGACATGAAAGTTAAAGCATTTAATGGGATTTCTGGATGTTTGGTAGAAGCAAAGATATTTTGTGTGAGCTTTCGTGTAGGAAATACTTAAAATGTGAGCATCACCCCCGATGTAAGTATATTAGCACAGCAGAACTTCACAAGGTAAATGAAGGCATTTGCTTCAGTCTTTCTGCCAAATAAGTGGATGGATCCCCATTTTAAGTACCTTTTATTTTCTCTAATGAGTAAAGTAACTGGCTATACCAAGCCTAAAAGATTTGTCAGCCCAGGAATAGCAGGCACTGTTTGTCCAAGTTATGTAAAGTAGCAAAGGGGTCATTTCAAGGAAGTATCAGGCAGCATATTATGTATGTGTGCAATGTAACCATTTCTAATTTCAGCCCCAGGTTGTTAGTAGTGTGGAAGCGCCTAATGAGGCCGGAGAAACTTTCTCTTGTAGGAGCATCCCCGCCTTTCATTGACAGTGATGCCACTCAAAGTTTGTTTCTGCAGGAAGCAGCACTTTTGATTTTTTTTTTCTTAGTGCTCATTTGTGGTTTTATTTTTTGTTATTTTGCTGATTGGAAGAGATACCAGAGTGACATCCCTGGGGACTGCAATTTCCTGTTGACTGTGCAAATGAAGGCAGCAAGCAGGGAGTTCTGCGCTTGCTAGATTTCTTGGTGACTTTAGGTATCCAGAGGCAGAAACTTAAAAACCTCCTGAAACCTCTATTGAAATCACTCCTCCTCCCAAAGACACAGCAGTCAAATCAGTTAAGGTTGGTTAAGAGAAATTAAAAAAAATATTTCTCTTCATGCCTTTCTCAAATGCAACCTTTTCAGAACCCCACAGTTATTATAACTCAGTGATTTTAAAACTTCCCTGATTATAAGAGACATATGCTTAGTAACAATGTAGATTTTAAAACTTTTCCCTTGGAGATTCTGTTTTATTAAGACCTGGGTGATAAACCTCTACCAAGCATCTCAGATTGTTCTTAGCATCAGGCAAGTTGAAGAAGCATCACTCTTATCGGAATGGGCAACAGGGTGGATCTTAGACTGGAAGCACTATGTTTAGTATTATCTTTTACAGTCCCTCATTTCTTCAATGTGGAATACTGATTCCTGGGACACAGTTATAAAGCATTTAGTACCCAGAACAACATGGGCACTGGAGTAGACCATTTCTCTCTTGGGAAAGTAGAAGTATTGGCTCTAAGAGGAATGAAGAAACTTCCCTAACAACACAATCTGCAAGTATTTACAGTCTCGTAAGAAGCCATTGGTGGTTGGTAGATGATAAAGAAGTTTGTGCTGTGTTAGTAGGGGAAAAACAACAACTATTCATCTTGTTTTGAACATTCAGACCATTCAGCGGAATTGGGGGTGTGGAAGGATACATTTGCTAAGACAACTAGGTTCATTTTAGGAGGATATGTAGGTAAAGATACATGTGGGCAAAGCAGTTTGGGTATGTTCTTGGGAAGTACAGGAAGATAAAGTAGCTGCCTTCACACCAAACGAAAAAATGTCAGAGCCTAAACACACTGTTAATGTACCTGCAAACAATATGCTGATGAGTTTGTAGCAGTAATTTTCTGCCTGTTGTAACTGTCCTGGAGAATTGCCAGGACAGGACCATAAGGCATTTGATCCTTCTGGAGTTAGACCATGTACTAAATTTCAATCCAAGTCTATAACACATCATCTGCATAGTGCATACTGTGCTCACCACTCAAAGGCAGGTCTCTTTTCTCCACCATTGAAAATGGTATGGCTCTAACCGGTTTGGCTCAGTGGATAGAGCGTCGGCCTGCGGACTGAAAAGTCCCAGGTTTGATTCCTGTCAAGGGCGTGTACCTTGGTTGCGGGCACATCCCCAGGAGGAGGTGTGCAGGAGGCAGCTGATCGATGTTTCTAACTCTCTATCCCTCTCCCTTCCTCTCTGTAAAAAATCAATGAAATATATTTAAAAAAGGAAAGAAAACGGTATGGTTTTATTAACCAATCACTCCAACAAATTCAATAAAAAAGAGAAAAAAGTATATATTGACATGTATAGATGAAAAATGTTATATACTAGTAAAAAGATAAAGTGAAAAATAAATTTTAATCCAAGTCCATAAGAGATTATGAGCCTATCTTAGAGTAGGTGGATGGATATATTTAAAGTCACTAACCCACTAAGGCTGTAACTAATAACTTTTGATACTCTGATATTATCCTGATTCTTTTATTTAATCTCCCTGGATCATGTGGATTACAAGATTTTCCCTCACCACTGTAAAATTACTTGATAGTTTATCTTCATCATCTTCTGTTACTCAACACATCCCAGAAGCTGTTGATGGGTGTCTCATAGTCACTATTGGAATATAATTCCCAAATATTTCCTCATCCTGGAACTATCAAAAGATAAGATTATTCCTTAAATATTCAATTTCCTGTCAAGTGAATGATTTGTGAAGCATTTAAATTCTGCAAACAAACACAAGGAAGAGACAGGCCAACATATCCCATAGTTCCTCCTACTCTAAAATTTCTCCAGAGACAATTCCTGACTTGTTATATGTAGGAAAGGTTGAAAAAATGTGCTATTATTTAGACATTACCAAATTAGGTCTATTTTGAGTCAAACAGGGTTTAGGGATGGGCAAACTTTTTGACTCGAGGGCCACAATGGGTTCTTAAACTGGACTGGAGGGCCGGAGAACAAAAGCATGGATGGAGTGTTTGTGTGAACTAATATAAATTCAAAGTAAACATCATTACATAAAAGGGTACGGTCTTTTTTTTTTTTGTTAGTTTTATTCATTTCAAAGATCCGGCCCGCGGGCCGTAGTTTGCCCACGGCTGGTTTAGACTCATGTTGCAAATTACTCCAAAGTTTGTTGTTTACTAGATAATGCTTCAAACTTAGAAATTTTCTTAATGTATGTCAGTGAACACTAAGACTACATTTTTTATTTGAGAATTGGTTAAAACACATTCAGGCTCCTGCCACTGCTAAAAATATGAATCAGAATAGCCCCTGCCTCAAGTTAAAAGTTTCTTTTACTGCCTTTTATTTTGAAAACTTGCAGATTTTTGTTCAAATTATTTACTCCAGTTGATTTATAAAAATGCAAAAGGGCCATTATAAGGAATAATCCAATTGAGAGAGAGAGTCCTGGATATGGATATGTTTACATGGTCTATCTCAGCTGCATTTCCATCTGATTTAACTTAATCTCTGTGTGAAAGGTTACAGAATTCAATATTATTTATCTACTTTTGCAAAAAGTTGCAAATGTACTTCATCTCTAAGAGGACGGAAATGGTCATATAAAGGAAAGATAACTTGGAGGCACTTATTAAGAAGTACACATTCCTAGCTAGATCCTGTCCCAGACCTACCGAATAAAAATATCCATTGGGGAATTTTTGAAAATTGTGTTTTTGTAAATAAATATTCCTGGTGATTGTCATAATTCTGCAAGCTTTGGGAACACCACACTATTAAATCTGTATTCTACTTCCAAAAAAATTGTAGTAAGATGAGGAAATATTCACAATAAAAAAACTCAATGAGAAGAAATACTACACACATAGTATGATCAGAATGTAGCACAGAGTAAATAAAAAGTGTCAGTGTAAAAGCTGGCCTCAGATGTCCTCTTTTCATTTAGAAAAATGCTTGGGAGTGAATGGAGAAGTTCAGTGTCTGCTTTAGAGGAGGACCAGTATGAGACAAATTATACCGAAAAGATTGCAGGAAAGTGGCAGGATTTTTTTGTTCCCTGGGTATCGCTTGGGGCAAGGACTTATGTGTTAAAAGGAAAAGGAAGGGAGACTGAACAAGAGATTAGAGACTAAAGAGGCACATGATTGATTAATCAATGAGGTGTTCCAGGTGGTAGGGATAACCTTGGATACATAGGACCAGGGATACCCACTGTTAAAATTTAAGCGATTATCTATACTGTGCTGCCAGAACTGTCATGTCATTCCCTCGCCTGTCAGTAATCATGCTCTAAGAGGACTGAAGAGAAAAGACACAACTACATTCCACAGACATACTGATGCAAAGCAGAGAGAAGAGAACATTGACAAATCAGAATGAAGCAGGAATAGATGCAGATGTGTAACCATTACAATGATTTTCCCAAACATATCGAGCGTCTCTGGAAATGTAGAAGATCTGAGTTGTACCCGGTAGTTGACATTTTGGCTACACACAACCCCCCCAAAAAACAAACGTCAGGAGGATTATCTCTGCATGTTGAGATTAAAAGTGATTTATATCTTCTTTTATTGCTTTCTTCCATGGAACATATATTACCTGTGTAACAAAGGGGGGGGGAGGGATGATTAAGCTTTGGGGAAATAAAGATAACTTTCATATGTTTTCAATAAACTAGTTTAAAAGTTGATTTAAAAAATAAGGCAAATCTAATACTCAATTTCAAATCAGACAGCCGCGAGAGCTATGCTACACTAGTTACCATTTTGAAAGACCTTTGTTCATTAGTCTATCATAAATAAAGCCAAATCCCTTGGTTCTGGGAGGCTGATGGGACACACAACATAACTTACATTGAATTGTTGGATGATGCATGGATTCCACTGGTTTAAAGTGGGGAAAACATTTTAATGATTTTTACATTCATCTGTACAATTCTTTTAGCTATCAATCATACAGGGACTTATGGCTTCTTTCCCTTCTTTTAAAGGTAACTTTTAGCCGAAACCGGTTTGGCTCAGTGGATAGAGCGTCGGCCTGCGGACTGAAAGGTCCCAGGTTCGATTCCGGCCAAGGGCATGTACCTGGGTTGCGGGCACTTCCCCAGTGGGAAATGTGCAGGAGGCAGCTGATCGATGTTTCTAACTCTCTATCTCTCTCCCTTCCTCTCTGTAAAAAATCAATAAAATATATTTAAAAAAAAATAAAGGTAACTTTTACCTATTTAAAGAATAATACTTATACAACAGTATTGTATCTAGTCCCCAAACATGCAATATCTACCATCAGATAAACTGAATTTGAAGGCCACCTCTATCCCACACTCCTGGCTGACCTTGGGCAAATTACTTCCGTGTCTGCAGCTGTGTTTACTTTTTAGGACTTTTGTGAAGATTGCATGAATTAATGCATGTAAAGGGCTTAGCATAGTCTGTAGTCAGTTGTACAAAATGAATTAACCTATGATTGGTGTTTGTCCATAATAGAATCTTTCAGGCAAGAAAGAAATAAAAATCATCTAAATTCTTGTATCCAAGACAAGAGGTACTGTCATTTTTGTACCTTTTCATCTTCCTTCTTTGTTTAAACAAAAATAGACTATCATATGCATTTTGTTTTATAATCTGACTAGAGGCCCGATGCATGCAATTCATGCAAGGGGCTCAACCCTCGCAGCACTGGCTTCGCCCAGAAGGTTGTTTGGCTATCTGGTCTAATTAGCATATTATGCTTTTATTATTATAGATTGTTCAACTTTATGTAAACTAAATCATTTTCTCTTCCAAAAACTTCATTTTCCATTTGTAGCGAAGCATCATACTTTATTTAAATAATACATCATTGGACATACTAGCTGTTTTCAAATCATTGATACTTTAAGAAGGCTACACTGACTGTCAGTGAATATCTGTGCATATCCATGATTATTACCTTAGAATTAATTTCTAGAATAGGAATTACCAAACCAAATTATATACTTTTAATATATGTTAAATACATAGTTATTCTGTATTGCCAAAGTGCTTTCCAGGAAGTTTGTGCCAACTGCCATGTCTAACAGTGTACAAAATACTCTTTAAACAATAGATACATTCTCTCTTTTTGAAAAAAAAAAAAAAAAAAAAGGCAATGACTTCTTATTGTTTTTGTTTATACTCTATTGAGATAGAAAAAAAAGGAGGCATTTTTTCTCTTGTACATTACATGAATATTTGACTACGTTAAAGCGTAATTCTTCAGTGATCACATTCCCTGAGGTGACATTTGTTGAGCACTTGCTGAAGGCAGGCACATTGAGGTGACAAGTGTAAAGGCACTAATGCTGAAGTGGGTGGTACCTAAGAGACGCAGGGCCCAGAGGAATTTGCATGGCTCCTTTGGGGACCATGGAAGTGCATATTAATCTGTAGAAGCCAAGAGACCCATCCGTCCCCTTGCAGGAAGGAACCAGAAGACAAGGAGCTTCATCAAGTCCCACCCCAAGGGAACTGACGTTCCTTGAGGAATTTTTAAAGCGATGGAGAACTCCAGTTGCCCATATGAGGAACAATAACTGCTTTCACTTGTGGGACATGCATGCTGTGACAGGGTCACGGCTGAGGTTTTGCTACTATCTGTCACTCAGAATGGGTATGACAAGTAGGTCTGCCAGTGAAGCGAATGAGCTTGCTTGCGTGGAGATGCTGGGCTTCCTCAGATCTGTTTCCAGCTCTCCCTCCCCTTTCATTTACACTCGGATTTCTCAGCTTTTCAGCTTATTGCATTTGTGAGTCTGCCTTATCTGCCTGTTGCTTTTCTTTAAATTGATTCCCTATGTTTCCTGGTTAAGGTTTCTTTGAAAAGGAGACTGTATATCTCTGTCATGAATGTGAAATCAGTAATATTTAATACATATAAATAAAATAAATTAAAATATATACTCTGATATGTACCACATAAAATCATCTTATCCCCCTAGCCCCATCACCTGCCATCTCCTGCCATTGTCCAGAATATGACATCTAGGGAAACAGGACCCCAGACCCTTTTTGCTTCCCTAATGGAAACAGATGCATTCAGTGGGGACAACAGGATAAGACTGTGGGAGCTCCGTAAGAACCTGGGACCTCTGTGCCTTTCTCCTGTCCATTTCTTAGTTCTCATTCTCTTCTGTGGGGCTCCCTGAAGGACCTGGGGGGGTGAACTTTTGTGCGGTGTGAAGAGTGTTTGTTATTGTCTGGGAGGGGGAAAGAGCTCCCAAGGTTCAGCTATGCTCAGAGAAGGTGCTTACCACATCTTGTTTAACTGCATGGGAACTAGAAAAGGGCTAGAGACTCAGAGCATTAAAACAGAGCCCACAGCCCGGCCGGTGTGGCTCAGTGGTTGAGCATCAACCTGTGAACCAGGAGGTCAGGGTTCGATTCTCAGTCAGGTCACATACCCAGGTTGTGGGCTCGATCCCCAGTGTGAGGTGTGCAGGAGGCAGCCGATCAATGATTTTCTCTCATCATTGATGTTTCTCTCTTTCTCCCTCTTCCTTCTCTGAAATCAATAAAAATATATTTACGTTGTTCATTAGATTCCACATATGAGTGAGATCATGTGATACTTACCTTTCTCTGACTGACCATAGACACAGACAGTAGGGTGGTGAAGGCTGGGGTTGGGGGCGGGGGGCAAGTAGGGGAAAAAGGGGGCATATGTAATACTTTCAACAATAAAGATTAAAATAAATATATGATTAAAAAATAAACCCAGAGCCCCCAGCTTCCTTCTCTGTATTCCAGGGCTGCTTTTCCATCAGCAGACCCCAGAAGTGGTTGGTCAGCCCGCATGATTTCCAGTTACCAACGCAGATTAAGCCTGTCTGGCCAGGCTTTGTCTGACAGCCTTTTCTTAATCGAATAGAAGGGCAGTCTTAGTAGACGGTTAAGTCCATTGGACATTCCCTCATGTTTTATGATTGAGGGGAAAATGGGAACTTTGTTTTCCCTGGACGTTCACAAAAGAGAAGCCGCACTGTGGCCGCCTCTGTTGGTGCTTGTGGGGCATGGCAGTTATCTGAAGAGAACCAGCCAGATTTAATCTGACAGTCACAGTCAGGGAAGAGTGCTACCAATCTAATTATGCAGTAATCTAGTCAGAATGGGAGTAATTCTAGGCCTTTCTCAGGCAGCTAATCACATTTCCTGTGCATTAGCTGCCACACATAGGGAGCTTTTAGGAAGGAGCTTCAAGGCCTGCACAGGCTCCGTGAGCTCACAGCGGTGCCATTTCTCTGTTGACTTTCCCCCGAAGTGGGTTCTTCAGGCTGTTGCGTTTTATTTTCTCTTTCCTACTCCTCCCCTTCATTGCTAAAATGGTCTGAAGTCAGCTTCAAGTTCCAGGTTAGACAAGCTTCTTGCATTCTTTGACACCTTTACTGATTTTCTCATCCAAGAATAAATTTAAGGAGTAACTCCCAATCTGGGGGGCAGCGGGGTAGGGAGGGTGCAGTGAGAAAGATAAAAAAGCTATTTTTCTACAGGGAGAGTGCTGTTTCTTATGAACTATTTTGTATGTCATTTATCTATTGACATGGGCGATTTCTGAGACGGGTTTTATAAAAAAAACAAAAGGCAAGAGAAAAGAGACCATTAACAGGTACTTAGTCTTTCAGTACCTCTAAATGTCAAGATCTAGGCAATATCGATCATGCGTCATTTCTGTAATCACAATTTTAATAGGGAATGCAATGATTGGAAAAAAAGCAAAGGAGGGGGCAAAGCACATCCACACAGAGGAACTTTTGCTGCCACGCTAATTACTACCCTGCCATGTTCTTTCTCTGAAAACCTCCATTTAGGATAATTCATATTATTTCTGTAAATCAGAATGCTTTTCAAGTGCATTGGTTTCTGACACTCAGAAATTGAGGTGTCTCTGAAAAAGCATGATACTAGCACCACATCTTTTTTTATTTTCTTCTCCCATGCTGTGAACATCTCTCCAACTTTTCAAAATCACTGCTTGGTCAGTGGAAATCGGAGTATTTGAATCTAATAAAGGGGAATTCCAGTCACTAATAGCTTTATAATGTAGTAATTTCCCCCCAAGTTATCCATGATAAATGGGCTTCCCAAATAGCCTCTAGCAATCAGAACACAACACATTAGGCGGAACACCATAAAACAGAGGAAATGTGAGATGCGGTGTGAAATTGTTGCGTTGTAAATTTGAACAGGTTTCAGCCACAATTTGCACTCTCTAAACGGCAATGTCTTGTGGACTTAAGTGTGTTTTCATTCCTGTAACTGTAGGAGATATACGCCCCTAGGGGCTTCGTTGTTTGGGTGTGCCTCTGCGCATACACAGAGAAGGTTATTAAATCACAGGTATATTTGAGCCTAGAGTCTGAAGCACGTGAACCTGAAGGCTGGTGTGTGTGGGATGGAGCACGTAGGCTGACTGTCCTGCTTCTAATTATGTTGCCTCCTCATTTGTTCTAGGTTCAGGTTTCGCAAAAACGATTGATAGGAGTATTTTTTAATCAGGAGTTCTATAAAACTATTAATAAGCCCAACTTTGGGACTATTACCCAATATAAGATACACATTTTGGTCTCTTATTGCAAGCACTATAATTGTTTGACACCCAAGTACGGATGAAAGTCGGACTACATCTGAAGAGTAGGTCACGCTGGGCATTTTTATCGATGCGGTTCCAAGAGTCAGACTGTGTCTTTCAACCCAGATGAAATGTATTCTCTGGGTCACTAATTGAAATGTTTACCAATAGAAATTATATTTAAACATGGCACTATCCCAGCAGTTTGTATAACAACATTTATCTGAGAACGTGAAAATGTTCATGGGAAATTAGTACCGTGCTAGCTAATCCCTACTGAAATGTGTTTAACCAAGGCTCACTTCTTACAGAATCAAAACGAGAACGATATTATGTTATAGTGATGGCTTTAATGATTCCAGCCTCTTAGTATATAATTGGCACAAATAAAAAGAACATCAGTTCTTACATTTCTCAAGGCCATTTCTCAATAGAAGTGAAAATGATTCAGGAATGCAGGAGAAGCACAAAGGAGACTGCATATTAAGAGCTTTAACTGAGCCATGGAACCTGGAGGTATTTGCAAATGTGGAACTATTTTTATTGAATTTATTGGGGTGACATTGGTTAACAAAAGGATACAGGTTAAAATGCACAATTCCACAACACTTCATCTGTACACTGTATAGTCTGTTCACCACCCCAAGTCAAGTCTCTCTGTATCCTCCTTTACCCCGCACCCCCCGCAATCTCCTCACTGTTACTCTTTTCATGAGTTTTTTTTTTTTCCTGTGTATTTCCCCTCATTCCCTCCACACTTACACACAAACCCAGCTCCCCACCCCACTCCCACAGCCATCAGCCTTCTCTTGGTCTTTGGGTCTGTCTCTATTTTGCTTTTCTCTGCTTTAAACTCTGGATCTTGAATTACGCAAGTGATTGTGATCTGCAAATCAGTATACATTGTTGGTTCTTCTGTTCAAATTAATATCTGCTGAATGAGATGGGCTTTGTGTCTTATTTGATGCTGTCCAAGAAATGTTCCAGGACCAAAGGATCATTATGTGAAAACAGTGATAAATTCCATTATTATCGTATATGCATTATCAGCCTGCCCTCCATCACATTAGTTTCTGTACAAAGAGTGCTATTGACTTTGAAGTTTAGTTAAATCGAGATGAGGCAATGATTCTAAGTTCTGATTCCATGTGTAGGGGATCTTCTATTTTACTGTATCAGTTTTAATGCTGTTTATTTCCTATCACCTTTGATTTGGTTTCTCTTTTTAAAAAAGTCAATTTGTGTAACATGTTTTAGTTTTGAGGCAGAGTCAACTTCAAGCTTGTGATCACTTTTCTTTCTTACACTATAGAAATTTCCAAGGGGATATTTGTTGTTTAGCAACATGAATGGCAAAACTCCCATATTGGCACTGTTCGGTGTCTTTGATAATATTTTTAAAAATTGGCAGTTTGGGTGAGTTATTACTGGCCATTATTCAAACCCTCCCCCAACCCTAATTTAGTCTTTTAAATGTATATCGTCTATTTATGTGCTTCTTCATCAAGGCCTACTTTTTAGACTTTGTGCAAAGCCCTTCAATGTGTCTCATCTACTTAGGCAATCTTGCTGAACGTGCATTGGTTTTTATATGGTAGCATATAATCCTACTGTTCTTTGTGATATTCCCTTGAATCTGTTACTGTCCAATAGAGGAACCATTTGCCACATGTGCCTGTTAAAATTGGAATTTAAAATCATTTCCATTTAATACAATTAAAAATCCCGTGTCCTAGTTGCACTAGTCACATTTCAAGTGATCAATAGCTGCAGGTAAGTCATGGCTCCCGGATTGGGCAGTGCAGGCACAAAATATTCCCGTCACTGCAGGAAGTACTGGTGGAAAGCACTTCCTTACCTGCCTGATAAACTCACAGAGCAGAGTATCTCCATTGACTTAGAGACAGAGAGCAATTGTGGCCATCCAGCCCCAGGTTCAATACCAGAAACAGCTAAGTCAATAAAACTGACTGAGACTCTTGGAAGGTACACATTTATAATTACACCTCATCATGAGTTCTCATTGCAATTACATGAAATCATTCAAATGTTGATTTTATCGCTTGTAGACCTTTTGACCTAACGAACTTGGCACCTGTCCTCATTCCCTACTTCAGAACTGATTTGCGATATTTAATACACACAACTTCTTTGGCCAGAGGCTTTCAAAATCTGTTACTCCCACACTCCGTCCGTCCCTTCTTATAAACACTATGCATTACCACGTCATGTTTTCTTTACTTTTAAGTGGTTTTTAATTTGTATTTAATTTATTTTTGGAAGAGATAATATGTTCACATGACAGTAAATGTAAACAAGTGTCTCCTTTTCACCCTGACCGTTATTAAGACAGCTTCCCATCTGAAGTCCAGGCAATTGGGCTAGGAAGCTCTGGGGACACAATTTTCATTTGGAGTTGTGTGAACGCCATGTGAATTCATCATTACATTTCAGACCGAGTCATCAAATTGTAACACATAACATTTTTAAACTCATGTAAGCACATTCTTATGTTACTTTAGCTAACTAAGCAAGCTGAGTGTGGTAAATATATGATTTGTGGCCTGTGAAGGTGTGTATTATTTGGATTCTTACAAGTGGTTAGGAAAAACACACAAGTCACAGGCACTGGGTGTTTATTATAAGCATATGTGGGAAATGAAGAAGCATAATGAACTTTCTTGGCAGCTGCAAAGTCATTTTGGGCCTCAGAGTTTCATAGTCTGAAATGTGTGTAAAACAACTGATGAGGTGGGAATGATGTACTGTCATTCATGAGACAAGGGCAGTTTACCCTGTTTTCTTATCTTCCACCAAGAAACATATCTGACTACTTTTCATGTAGATTGATAAACTACCAAATGATAAAATTTGAGTGCATGTCTTAATATCCAGTGTGGAGATTCTCTGGACAGTCTCTCACCAAAACCCATGATTACATAGATGACCTTTATATCTGTGGTTGCTACAGACTCCAATATGAACTCTGACCCATTGTGATCAAACTATAGAACCACCTGGTCAAGGCCCAGCACTCTTATTCAGAAAGGCTGATTTCCCATTGGCCACTCCCCTCACAATGTGATTGGGTGGGCAAGATGGTCACACAAGCATTTCAAAGAAGATAGAGAGACTTACCTTGTGTTTAGGTTTGCATCCTTACATGCATGCTATGATTTTATTTTAAAGGCATTGTCTGAGAGATGAAAAGGAACAAATATTTTGTCATTTTACAAATAGGAAAGCAAGCACCCAGAAAAGTGAGTGTATTTGAACTTTTTCTAGGAGAAGTCTAGTCAGTACTTGAAACTCAAGTAAGTCAACTAGACCCTTGCTCTTTCTACTTGAAAAGGTAGTTTTTCATGGCAGACAAAGTGTCAATTATATGTAGTGTTTGACAAGGTACTTGCCCAGTGGACAAATGAATAGAATTAGACAAAGCAATTTAATTACTGGGTAAGAAACCACTTAAGCTATTTAAACAGCAGTACTAAAATTGTCTTTTGGGTATGTTAACTAAAAGAGTCTATTTTATCAAAGCTGCACTCTTGTAAGATTTTCTGATCTTTCAATCATATTTATGTGGAGAATCTAGTGGCCTTAACCACATCAGGAATGTATTAAACATCATGTTGTATTTAGGAATACTGGTGTACTTACCAGGGTATAAGTATAATTTATTTGATAGAGACTGAAGTGTTGATCAATCCAAACTGTCTTAATTTTTTATTTCTTTTGGTATCACCTTTAAAAAAAAACCTCAAAACCATATTTATTACTTTAACCAATTGGCCATCAAGCTGTCACATGAAAGGTTATACAACTCACTTAATTGCAACCTCTGTGTCTCAACAATCAATGCTTCCCCTTCATCAGAACTTACTAATTGCAGAGCATGTGAATCAGTATAGGGCTCATGCTTAGGCCTCTACCCTGCCTGACAAGATTAATTCATATAAAAATGATGGATGTGCTACTTTATTTGATTAGAAAGAACACCTAATGTTTGTAATTGAAAAATCAGGGGAAATTTGAAATATATATTCAGATTAGATTGTTTAAAGAAAACAGTTTGTGTTTTTTGTGGACTGGGAACTAGGGGTCTTGAGTGTCATTATTATTTTTGAACAAAGTAAAAATGGTAGATTTTGACACAACTGAAAAAAACTTCAGTTAGTCTGTCATGGTAACTTTAAAGTTGAAAATGTACCTGCGGTTTGTATGTGAAAATTTAGAAATTAAGCAAAAGAGTTATTCTGATTTGTATCAGCTTTCAATATTAAGGAAACACACGCACGCAGATGCACACATACAAACACATATTCAAGTTTTGACTGAAAGCTGGTTAGTTTTAAAAGCACTGTTAGTCCTAAAATAGTAATCTGCATAATCCTAAATAGGACCTCTTTTGTCATCTTGCCACCCAGTACTTTAGCATATACATCCTATTGACTACTTAGTTCTCCTCTTTCAAAGCAAAGAGCTGAATGATTATAGCAATGGCAGGTGGCATAGTTGGTAGTTTAGCAAAATCTCATTCAACTTAGCCCTAGATACAAATTATCATGCCTCATACCTGATTTGGAATACATTCTAGAAATAAACAATATAATCCCACTTAAAATTACATAATTACATATATATATTACATATTACATATAATATGTAAATTACATAATTACATATATATATTAGCCTTTTCAAAAGTAAATCAGAATTTTTGATCAATTATTTTTAGTCAACTTCAAATTTACTTTGTCACACTTCTGCTCACACATACGCAAATAAGTAGAAGAAAACTGCCCCTTTGATGATGGTAGTGGTAAGAAGATGTCTTTGATCCCAAATATCTGAGAAATGTAGAAATTGCCATGTATTGGCTGATTCCCAATGTCTTCTTGAATGTGTAAAAGCCATTAAGATAAATGTAGTCATAATTTCCTCAGCTGCAATTTTATCCTCTTTGGTTTTTATAAGTATAAATTTATACTTTAATAAAAAATAGTTATACCAAAACCTTTAAATTATCCAACAACCTTCTATCCTCATAGGGAGTTGGGAGATGAAGTAAAGAGAAAGCCAAACATTCATATGTAAGTGATCATTATTTAAGATATCACCAGGATGCCTGTTAAAATCTATGGAAGCTAGATAAACAATGAAGACTAGATTAAAAAATCAACACTATGTTTAATTTCTATGCCTACTTCAGGCAACTGAGTATTTATCACAAATCAATGGGTCAGGCTCCCCTGCTACTGATCTTATAATTCCATGCCTGACATGTATCTGAGGAGGAGGAGGAGGAGGAGGCGAAGGAGGAGGAAGAGGAGGAGGAAGAGGAGGAAGAGGAGGAGGAGGAGGAGAAGGAGGAGGAAGAAGGAGGAGAAGGAGAATTCACTAAGAGTCTGTGACAGAATTTTATTGCTCAGATGCAGAGAATAAGAGACAAAACTAAAATTTCTCAAAGCAAATTCTTTTTGGAAGTGCTTTGATCAACTCATGACAACACACACACACACACACACACACACACACACACACAGGAATGGTGTTTGAACAGGCAAAATATTTGGAATTCTGTTTCTCAAATATCTCTAAGGTTTATTTTGTGATGGGAGCCCTCAATCTCAGCAGTCCCAAGGGAATTTCTTTCCCAAGCCACATGCTCTCATGTAAATTCTGAGCTCTGTGGAAATGCAAACTTCACAGTATTCATTTCTGCTTCTAGCTGCTGACCTCTAAATTTCAAAGCCTGTTTATTCTCTTTGGACTGATCATACAAGAAGCTTAGAGGAGAGGACTTGTGGGAAGCAATATGAGGGATATAGGCACGTTTTATGTAGGTGGGAATGTGGAGTAGAAATCAACGTCTATAGTTAAACAAAGGAGTGGATTAAGAAGATGACACGCGTTTGGAGCTATTGCTTGGAAAACAGTCATGCTTTGAAAAGATACAAAGGAAAACCCCCATAAAGAATTACTTGACTTTATTACGATTTGTTTAGAAATCTTTGTGATGGTGGCATTGTAGCAAGGCTTTAGATCCACAGCATTTAATGACAGGTCTGTTGTTTATTAGCTTAGAGGTTTCAGATAAGCTATTTAAACTCTCTGAGTGACATTTTCTCATTTATAAAATCAGGATAAGTATACTTACATTGCATGGTTGTTTTGAGGACTCTAGACATTGAATAGCAAATATTTAAAGCAAAACTTCGCAGAGATTAAGTTACAACAACTACTACTACTACTTCTCATCCTCACTGGAATTGCACAGTTCTATTTAAAGTCTAAAGGATGCAACAGAGCTGAAGGTAAACGCCTCAGAAGCGTGTGTATCCACCCAAGGCCAGAGTGGCAGCCATTTCAGGATTAATATTCTTTTCTTTCAGCTAAAGGATTCTCAACTATGGGCCAGGATGCATATTTATGAGCTTCCAGGTGATAATTATCTTTGAGCCTAAACCTTAATTATCATAACCATCCTCTCACATTAATAACACTTTCATTGTGATATTGGCCCATATCAGTAGAGTGTATATTTTTTTACCAAATAAACCTTGCAGCCACTCCTCAAACTGCCAATAGCAAACACCATTATATATCTCTAGCAATCATCCTGTCACAATTCTACCTATTTTGACTTTGCCACGAGTCACATTTCTTGACCACAATACCCTGCTCGGGAAGGTCTGATGTTTTTCATAAACAGGAATTGTTCCATACCCAACCCCAAGGTCTGCTTTGGCAGGCCACATTATTCAGTGTCTTTATAAACCTTGTTATACATCCATTCATTCAGTCCATATTTACTGTTTTGTGCTCAGTAATTCACAAGGATATACTGTTTTGCATCCTTTCTGAGTGGCCTTCATCCCCCTCTCCCCCAATCTTTGCAAGAAGGGAGAGATTGGCAGTGAGTCCATTTGCAGGTACCACTTAGCTGGTGCCTCTACCCCACCCCCTTTTTTAACAACTGCCACTGTAGACACAATATTGAAATGAGAGGACAGGGAAGATTGACAGGAAAGACACTGCGTATAATATCAATTCTTACTGTTTTAAATCCACTTTACAAATGATAAACCTAGGATGTAGTAAGGGAGAGATTTGGTAATAGAAGAATCTAGGTGTTTTTTAACTCCTTAGTGACATATAATAATTATAGGACCATAAACTCATATGCCTTTAGGTTCACCAAGAATTATTGGCCATAGGTTGGTTGTCATGTGGACATGTTAGCAAATTGGAGAGCGGATACCTGGAGGATAGGGAAACACTTGTATTGATCTACAACTGTAATGAGCCCTGAAATGTACAAATGTGGGTGTGACCATATCTTCTGATTTCCTAAGCAAAGCCAACATACATAGATTGGTGTGTGTGTGTGTGTGTGTGTGTGTGTGTGTGTGTGTGTGAGAGAGAGAGAGAGAGAGAGAGAGAGAGAGAGAGAGAGATATTAACACTAGTAACTATTTGTTAAGACAGTGCTAGCCAAAGCCTGGCCTCATTGACCTTATGACCTCAGAAGATTAAGGTTTTGCTTCTAAATCCACTTTCTTTGCTTCAAGTGGCAATTCAACAGCCCTTTTTATTCTATTCTCTTTCTTCCTCAGTATCTTCATCTGTGAAATAGGGATAAGAGAATTTGTTTTTCTGCCTCCAAACCATCAAGGATTGTGTGCATGTCAAGATTAATGTGTTTATTTGGTTATGTGCATCTTGCTGAGAAGAACTATGGCTTATGAATACTAATAGCATTTGAGTCATGTGAGCTTTCATGGGAAGAGAGTTGGACCATTTAGCTTCCCCTCTGCAGGGAGTTATAAAGAGGAAACTAGGGAGGAAGAAGCTGAAAATGTTTCTTTGTGATTGTCTCCCGTGGTGAACTATGAAGTGGCATTGGGAATTCTGAGAGTTTGTTTGCATGATGGTAATAGATTCTGGAGCACTGTAACCTGAAGAGAGCAAAACCCTCCCTATGTGAGCGTATGAGTTTATGTCAATTGGAGAAGGGTGAACGGGTGTGGAAGGAAAATAACCTGTGCACTATCTACCTAAGGCTCTGCTCACAACCTTTTTTTATGCTCTAATCCAATTGTCTTTTTATCACTGGACTCTCACCCTTCCTGGTGCATTAACTAGGGTAGACTACTGAAGCATACCCAACATATCATTATATTAACCCAACAACAGTGCATTTCATTGATACTCCTAGGTGACATTTCAGATAATCCAGAAAACTAAGCTTTTTCATTCTATGGCTCCCTCATCCTGCGGGCCTCACCGTTAGTTGGCAAATGGAGTAAGAATGCAGTGAAATATACATGTGGAAGACCATTATGAGCCAAGCCTGAAAGGGACACATGCCATTTTGGCTCAGATTCCCTTGGCTAGAACTCATCACAATGCCACACAAGGAACTCTGGGAAATGTAGTCAAGTCTGCCCCATGAAGAGAACATTTTGATTAGCCCATAATCACTATATTTATCTATAGCCTGAAATGTTTTCAAGCATTTGTTCTTCCATTTTATCATCTGCTAGACATGTTTGATTCCTTGAACACAAGACACTGAAGTGGAATTCACCATTCTCTTTATTTTTGTTGCATCTCTGCAGCTAGCATTCTGGCTTCTTGGTTTTCAGTTAAACATTTTTATACCCTATTTTGAAGGATTTTTTCTGATTGTTTGTTTTAACATTTCTGTTCCTTCTACACACTAAATAAATTTCCCATATTGTTGCTTAGAAGGAAGATTTTTGCTCCATTGGGTGTTGAGAGTGGTGAAGCTTGAATACCTTTGTTGTCAGTGAGCGTTGACAGTGACTAACACATATTAACCCAACAACTGTCTGTGATTTCCTTAGTTGTGGATCCTGATGGACATTACTGATTCCTGTGTAGAAATCCAAAAATATGTTTTTATTTTTAGTTTTTGAATCTGAAACTGTCATAGGGAGTGGGCGGGCAGGGTTGTATTAGGAGTGATGTGTAATGTAAAAATAAAATGATTGAACATTATGGAATTATACAGTGACTTTGATTAGTGTAGGCAGTCCATACTAATCAATGCACACAAAGCAATACAAATGTTCTTGCTCTTTTAGGACAACATTGTATATGGTGTGGCTGTTACTGGATGACAAATGATAAGGGAAAAAGAAAGATATAGACCCACCCAAGTTGGTACTTGTCATGAGGATTAGCAATCTGAGGATCTATAAAAAGCATAGGCTTATTTAACCATTGACAAAACTCCTGTGCAAAAATCCATGAAAATGGAGAATTTCAAGATGTAAATGTACATAAGTGACAACAAAGTGTAATTATCTATCTACTAGAGGCCTGGTACACTAATTCATGCACCAGTGGGGTCCCTCGGCCTGACATAGGGATCAGGCTGAAACCAGCTCTTTGATATCCCCCAAGGGGTCCTAGATTGCAAGAGGGCGCAGGGCAGGCCAAGGGACCCCACTGGTGCACAAAGTTGAGGGATGTGGGAAGTTGGCCAGCCAGGGAGGGATCACGGGAGGGCTCCAGGGTGTGTCCAGCCCATTTCGCTCAGTCCCCATCTGACGGACCCCAGCAGCAAGCTAACCTACCAGTTGGAGCATGTGCCCCCTGGTGGTCAGTGCACATCATAGTGACTTGTTGATCAGTCGACTGTCTGCCCCCTGGTGGTCAGTGCACATTGGAGCGAGCAGTTGAGCGGCCTTAGCATATCATGAGCATATTACGCTTTGATTGGTTGAACGGCTGACATGTCAACCAGACACTTAGCATATTAGGCTTTTATCTATAATAATAAAGGGTAATATGCTAATTAGACCGGCCATCCTTCCAGATGTCCTTCCTGATGAAGCCAGGGTCAGAGGGAAGCCAGCCCAGATCCCTGCTGGGGTCCAACCCCAGCAGGTCCAGGGGTTCCCAAAGGCGTAGACAGAATCGGCGAAGAAGGAATGACACGGAGACAGCGTTCAGTTGATCAGCAGCCTAGCCAGGATCTCTAGCCAGGATCTCCAGCCAAGTTCTGGTCTGGATCTCCAGCGAAGTTCTGGTTAGGATCTCCAGCCAGGTTCTTTGTCGATGTTCTCTTGCTAGGTTCTCCAGGTTCTCCAGCCAGGTTCTGTAGCCATGTTCCTTCGCTAGGTTCTCCAGCCAGGTTCTGTCCAGGTTCTCCAGCCAGGTTCAGTCACCAGGTTCTAGTCAGGCTCTCTTGCCATGTTCTATCCAGGTTCTGTAGCCAGGTTCTGTCTCTAGGTTCTTCAGCCAGGTCCTCTCGCTAGGTTCTGTCTCTAGGTTCTGTGGCCAGTTTCTGTCCAGGATCTTTTGCCATGTTCTCTCCAGCGAAGTTCTTCTGTCTCTAGGTTCTGTGTAGATTCTGTCTTCTAAGTTTTGTCTTGTTACATCTGTATTTATACCAGTTGATTCCAATCCTATCAATCTCTATTCCAAAGGTTAGGGCATTTCTTATCTCCATTCCAGGGAGTAAAGATTATGTAGCTTAAGCATGATTGTTCATAGTTAAAGTGATTAATTACCCGCCTGGCACTTAGTTAAGAGGTTTTATTCCCTCCCTAACTTCAGGGGAAAATCCCTACCTGGGGAAACAACCTTTCTCAGAGAGGAGACCTTGGTTAAAACACATAGTGCCAAGAAGGTGAGCAAACATATTAAGAACAGTATGCCATATATGCCAGGTCCCTTGAAACAGCAAGCATGGACCGGCTCCCGGCAGATCCCGGGTGCCAGAGGGAAGCCGATGCCGGCAGCCAGGGGAAGGAAGGCCTACTCTTGCATGAATTTTGTGCATCGAGCCTCTAGTTATATAGGATAGCATTAGAGTGTGGTGACTAAGAACTCTCTGAATGAAAATATCCAGATTTGAATCTTAGGCACACCAAATCCTATCTGAGTCTCACAAGTTAATTCTGAAACTCTATTTCCTCTTCTGTAAAATGAAGACAGTAACAGGAATAGAACCCCTGATGTCATGGGGATCATCAATAAGATGATATTTGTGAAGAACATGGCAATTCATGTCTGATAAGCACACACAGAGAAAAAGCATCTTCTTACACAGAAAAAAACTAGTTTAAAACAATGCTTACAATGCTGTGGGCCTACCAGTCACCTGAATATTATGTTAGTATGGAGACTCTGGTTCTTTAGGTCTGTTCTGGAACCTGAGATTTGCATTTCTTACTAGTTTATAGATTACATTAATTTTGCTAGCGATTAAACCACACCTTAAAAAAATCCTCACAAGGATATGTTTTAGATTTGAGAGAGAAAGGAAGAGGGAGAGAAACATTGATGTGAGAGAGAAATATCAATTGGTTGATTCCCTTACATTCCCCGACCAGTCATCGAACCCACCACCTATTGGTGTACGGGACTATGTACCAACCAACTGAGCCACACGGGCCAGGGCTGCACCATACATTTAATATACAGGAACTAAACTTCATAGTTATATTCATATTTAATATTGGATTATCTGTATGTCTGTGAATGTGAGGACTCCTGGCAAATGACAAAGAGCTCTTCATGATGCAAAATATCTGAAAAGCTTCCATAAGTGAGCAAGGGATGTAGAACCAGATGCCTGAGAAACAAAAGAAGTAATCCAAAATTGTATTCATGCCACACATATTTTATGTCAAGAATTGTTATGGCCTCGGAATGTAGTTTGAAGGGCCAGTGATATAGGGTTAATGTGCTTTCAATACTAATGAGACTTTTTGAAATTCTGATGTATTCATTGGTTTTTTTTACAGATTTTTTTTTTTGGAACTGATGTCTGCCAGGGGTTGTTCTGGCATTATTATTTTTTTAATATACTAAAGAGAAAATGAGAAAGTTTGTCCAGTCTTTTCTGGCTCCTGTTTCTGGTAAAGCTGGTTGCATGTATTTTTCAGAGCAGTGTTTTGGGATTCCTGCTAGAGTATTTAATTTAGGTCACTACTGTTTTCATTAATATCATCTACCTTTTTCTATTAATTGTCCACCTAGTAATTTTATCTGCTGAAGTCATTGTTAGACCATTATTCAGATTTTGAAACCATTCATGTCTGCTGATCATCTTGCTAAATATTCCTTTATTCTTGTCTTCCTTTAAAGTAAAGATATCTTTATTTTAATGGAATTCTATAGCTACATCAAGAGTTTAGCTAATGTTGGCAATGGCCTGTGCTGGGCTTTGAAGATCCCATAGAGGGTTGGATTCCCTCTTCTCCCAAATTTCCATAATGAATGGTACCATGCTTCTATATCAGATGAATAAGGAAGCTCCCAGAAGCTAGGAACCCAGAGCACCTACCTGATCAAAATCTCAGCCCCTGTATCTTGTCACAGTATACTGTAGTCACTATGTATCCTCAATGCACATATTTTCATCTTCACAACCAGTAGTCCTATTTATTGTTTTGCGTAATTATCAATGGAGTGGTGTGTGCATCTTGTAATAGCATTTGCATATCTTTATTTTAGGGGAAAAATCTATACTTAAGGGTTTATTACATGCGATTGTGATATTAAACATACAACATATGGAGAAAAAGAAAAGGCGTATGATAACTGTAATTATTTTCTATAAATAAATATATGAGTTTATGGAGTCATGACATTTTTGGAATTAAAAGCATTGGAAGACAGCCTAATTATACATTTTGACATCTCCTAGTGTTTTAAACAAAAGTACCAATTCACATTACCTATTTTTAAGCACTGGGACGAAGGAGGGAACATTAAGATTAACTGACAATAAATAAATTTCTTAATTTTTTATCTAAAAAAATAGTCAATGCTTTATATCTATTAATTCAGCCCATTTCAAATGTACAAAATAGGGGAAATCTAGATTATTGTGGTAAAAATAATTACAATAAAATGAAAACAAACAGGCATTCCTAAAGTGACCAAAAGTTAATGTTGGAACCAAGCTGTCAACACAAACTGCAAAGAGACTAAATCCCAACATTACAAAAAAAAAAATTGGGATGAAAGCAAACCATCCACACCCCAACATTCTCTGACCACACTAATTTGTTTGGTGGCTCTGCCCATCTCCAAATAATTATTTTCTTTGAATTCTAATAATGTGATTTTTCTCACTTTTCAAACTGCCCCTCTAGATGTTTCCTCTCCATTGGAACTTGGGGATTTTAAGACGTGGAAATAAAAGTTATTTCAAGAAGAGGGGTGATCTGCCAGTGGGTTGCTCATGGAAAGCTTGTACAGCTAGGGCACTCTCTTTATAATTTATTTATTAATATAAGTGATATAAAATATATGGTTCTTCCAAGAATATCTTTAGCTGGGAATATAAATCTGACCCGGTGTTAATAAATGTCTAGGATTTGGGTTACATTAAGTCTCTTAAGGAGTGCTTGGAGGCAGAGGAGTCTGATGGATAGTTCTTTGAAGACAAAAGCTGTACCTTATTTTCTTTAACACCTTTGGTCATTCAATGGCTCTCATAGAGGAGGAACCCACGAATGTGTGTTGAATTAATATTGTCTCCCCACACTTTCTCCCTGTGATTTACAATGTAATAAATTAAAAACGGCTTATAGTTTTAAATCACCACTATGAACATTTCATGAGTGAGGGAGATTTAATGCCCATCATCCCCTATAAAGTGCACAAATGGCCAATAACTCCTAAAATTTCTTAGTAGCTAATGTTAACAATACTTGTATTTATTTAGTTAGTTAGTTAGTTTTTTTGTAAACAGAAGCCTTCTACTCTGGATTATCAGTAATGCCATTTTGCATTACAATAAATGAAAACAGAAGATAAATGAAGAGAGAGCGATTTTATACAGTTTTCTTTAATAGAGCAGGCATGAAGATATTTTTGTAGCCTTTAAAGGAACTTTTTTTTTTTTTCCTGATTCTTCTGATGGCATTCTTCCAAAAGGAACCAAACAAAAGTTTCTCTTGGGGCCTGGGTTAATACAACACCATTGAAGAGTTGGTAGATGAGCTGACAATTGGGTAGCCACCAGAGGCAGTGGTGGGAGCTATAAGTAATCCAGTGGCCTCAGGAGGCTTATACTACCCAACAGCTCTTGTGATTAATCTGACCATGCCATGGCTTCACTGGGAAGCTCCTCAAAATCTGTTATGGCTGGTGATCTCCAAAGGTGATTTCTCTTTAAAAAGTTGATGTTTTAACCCTAACCAGTTTGGCTCAGTGGATAGAGCGTCAGCCTGCAGACTGAAGGGTCCCAGGTTCAATTCTGATCAAGGGCATGTACCTTGGTTGCGCGCACATCCCCAGTAGGAGATGTGCAGGAGGCAGCTGGTCGATGTTTCTAACTTTCCTCTCTGTAAAAAAAATCAATAAAATTTTTTTTAAAGTTGATATTTTAGATAAACAGCATATTAAGATTTTACTTAGCTCATGCGATCCTTGGGAACAAAGTCTTTGTTAGTTTATGGTTCTGTACCCAGAGCCTGGCATAGTACCTGGAGAAGCAGAAGCTTAATAAATATTTGGATGAATGACTGGATTACTCCATTGGATAATTACTATGGCTTTTATTAATTTTGATAAATATTAAAAATAAAATAGGTCAAAAAATAGTTTTCTACTAAATACTGCAATTGGGTTGATCTAAAAGTACATATGAACTCCCTTGAAAATGGTGAAATTATCTAATACTTACTCTGACCCTGAATTTCACCACTTTTAAGACCAAAAGAAAATACTGTCTCTAATGTGGATCTAAAAATTTGATATTTAAGGGGATTGCATGCCAAGTACATTTGGTAATCAAGGTTATTCTTAACTTATATATCTAATATGACTTATTGTTGTCCAAAGGTGAGGCAGCGATTCTTTAGAGATATGTTAGATCAGTCTAATGGAGTTAGGATGATGAAGCATTTTCCAGGGATATAGAATTGAGGCAGGAAAGTATCACTTACCAAAAATCAACTAATCAACTTGATTATAGGCTCATATGAGAAAAAAATGTTTCTTTGGAGCAACTGACCTTAAGTAAAAAAGAGTCTTTAGAAGATACTTAAACACTTTGAACATTAATCCTATTAATTGAAGTCCAGTTGTGTGCATGTATGTGTGTGTGTGTGTGTGTGTGTATTAGAGGCCCGATGCAAGAATTCATGCACCAGTGGGGTTCCTCAGCCTGGCCTGCGGGATCGGGCCGAAACTGGCTCTCTGACATCCCCTGAGGGGTCCCAGATTGCAAGAGGGCACATGGCAGGCTGAGGGACCCCACCGGTGCACGATCGGTTCCGGGGAGGGATGCAGGAGGTTGGCCAGCTGGGGAGGAACCGCAGGAGAGCTCCAGGGCATGTCCGGCCTGTCTTGTTCAGTCCCAATCTTCCGGACCCCAGCAGCAAGCTAACCTACCGGTTGGAGTGTCTACTTCCTAGTGGTCAGTGAACATCATAATGAGTGGTTGAGCTGCCTTAGCATATCATTAGCATATTACACTTTGATTGGTTGAATGGATGACCAGTTGACCAGACACTTAGCATATTAGGCTTTTATTATATAGGTTCTATGGATTCAATGATAGAACATTTTTAGGTTAATGGTATTTATTTTGAACACCAAATATGAAAGAGTTCATAGAGACCACATTTACAATTATTCTAGATTTCTGTCCAATGCAAGAATTGATTATGGGAAGAAAAAGAAAGGAAGATGAAAAGAAATTTGTAATTGAGCAGGCTAAAGGAAAAAGAAAGGAATCATAATTAAAGCCCAAGTTGGAAGAGAAGTAATTGTGAAGAATGATATTTAGGGAAATGAACATTCTGGTCCTCTAGGTAATACCAGCTTAAAAATACTTAGATAAGTAATGAAGGCACTAATAACCACAATTAGGCATATCTAGTCATTTAGAAACCAGTTCTGATCAGATTTCTGGAAGATAAACATTTAGTTAGTCTGTGTGTGATAGGCTAAGTAGATTAAACCTCTTCCTTACTAATTTTATAAACAGGAGGTTACAGAAGAATAAATAAATTCTACATTGCCCTCAAGAAAAAAGCAACCCATTAAATATCAGTGGCTCATGTAATAACTGAATTCTATAATTTTTCTTTGTAAAACATTACTATATTTAAAAAGTGAAATAGTTTACATATTTTAGCCTTAGTTAGACTTAATGATTCTATTATCTTGCTCCAAAGAAATATTTTAATTTCTCCTCCTCTTCCCACCCTTGGTCCCTCCCAGGCTAAGCAAGTCAGTTTATCAGGGATGATATTGTGCACATAAACATTCTGATAATAGCCCTCTCCTCTGCAAATAGAACCGATGGCAATATAAACAGTTGCTCTAAATCAGTGAACATTAAGTTCTCTCTTTCACTTTCAGGTTTTATAACTTCCTCGGAGCCCAGTTCATTGTGAGAACAACTCGTTAGTCTCCAGTTAAAAACAGTTTGATCATTTTCATTTCAAACATTTTTATATGCTTAAAGAAGAAAAAATATATTAATTATCACTCCTATCTGTTCTCTATGGAGTGTGATAGGGATTCTCTATGAAATTTTCCAACTGTGCAGTGCAGATAAAATGTCTAATCTTAAATACCAGCACCATTATCTGCAAGTACCAGCTCATATCTAACGTTTAATTCCCTTCATTGGCTCCCCATCTCTGTCAGAGTAAAAGCCAGTATTTGGAATAAACTACCAGGCCTGAGAAGATTTCTGTCTAGAGTTAACCCTCTCCTCAACTCTCCTACCCTCTTCTCTGACTCTTTTCCATTCACTCTTAGTTGTGGTACAGAGGGCTTCACAGGGCTTCCTCATGTGCTGGATCCCACACACATGGCATTTCCTCCTCCTGGACCAGTATTTTCAGAAATATCCATTTGCCTCCCTATCTCTTCCAAGTGTTTGTTCAAGTATCACCTTCTCAATAAGGAATTCCCTGCATACCCTACTGCAAGTTGTATGACCCATATTCCAGGACTTTCTAGCCTCACCTTCACTCTATTTTTCTTCATGGTGCTTGTAATATATTAAGTACTTTACTTTTTTTTTTAACTGTCTATAGGGCAGAGATCTTTGTGATTTCCACTGCTCTATGCCCTGGGCCGAGAACAGTCCCTGGCCCCTAGTGGGCATTGAATATGTGTTTAGATATTCATTTACTGAATGAATAAATGCATATTTATTGCATTTTGTAATTTCACAGGGCTCTTGAACATTTTCAGTATATTAGTAGAAATGTGTATTTTTGGGTTGTAGACTCTTACATGGGAATAGATGAAAAGGTAACACTTTAATACTTGAGTGGAGATAAATGGCTCATGATTAAGTATTTGATTATGTAAAACCAATACTATCTTTTAATCATTCTCTGTATGAGTTGAATATTAATATAATTCCACATAGTGTCATTTGCTTCACTGGCATTAATTTTATAACTTTTTATTAATGGCTATATAAATCTGCCAAGGAAACATTTTTAATTTTTTTTCCAAATTGGTTACTTTGTGTAGAAATAGTTTTAATATTTAGCATTCTTATACAAGTAGGAATTAGCCTATCATAATTATTAATTATTAGCCCTCAAAACATTCTTTGGCTTTGAAATTCAATCATTTACCTCAGCCCAACTGACCTGTCTAACTTAATGATCTACTAAGATCAGGGATTATCCTGCTAGCACTGAACAGGGCAAATAAAAATGAATAAGATTTTACTGCCCTATCTTGTACTCAAATAAGTCAATTGTTGAAATTATCTGAATATATAAATTAATATTTAATATTTAAACAAATCTTTCCCCTGCTTAAAAAAAAAAGGCTGGTTAATAATGTGCTTCTCCTCCACTCCCAATGAAACTGGAAAGTGGAAAACATCAGTGATAAATGGGTGAGGTCAGGCAATCTGTATGTGATGGAATAGAGTTTTGAAAAATAGAGCTCCCTACCTATTATCAGGTTGACACTGACATAGGTTAGAAAATGTCCATTTTTCTTGGGTAAGAATCCATTCCTTGATTATATTTAATTCAAAGGGTTTTATAATCTATCCCAGTGTTTCTCAACATGTGATCCCTAGACTAACAGCATTGCTATTCCTTGTGAATTTGTTTGAAATGTAAAATTCTCAGGTCCCAGCCCACATTTCTAAATTAGAAACTGTGACTAGGGCCCAATCACGTGCAAGCAGTGTTTTGACAAGTCTTTGAAGTGATTTTGATGCTCTAGTTTGAGAAATGCTGATTGATCCATCAGTAAATACATATGGAGCCTTTGTCATCTACAATAAACTATGTGTTGGGGGTGGGAGAAGAGATCTGTCATAGCAGAAATTATGCTGAAAGTCTCCCAAAATGGCTCTCCTAGCGCACATTAATATCCTTAGTGGAGACCTGTGGCCTTCACATGGTCTTCTCTGGGTTTCTGTTCATTTTCATCTGCAGAAATCTGTAAGCCCATATTTTTACATTTAAATTTGTAAGATAAAAAGTAAAGAGTCTAAATGAAGTAATCCTCTAAGGATAGTGAATCATATTCATGAAAAATTTTAACACAAAACAAAAGGAGTGCTCTCTTTAAATCACGTCTATATAAATTTTGACTCAGGAAACAGGGCGAGGAGTAACCTATCAGAATAAGGGTAGCAGATATATCCCAAGACACTTCCTTCATTGTTTTTAGTGATGCAGTGAACGCCTATTCGGTCTCTCAGATACTGTTCTCACTGGACACCATATTAGCTTCTTCATGGGTCAGGAAGGCTCATGTTATATCAGCCACTGTTTAGACAGAAAAGAAAAAAAAAGAAAAACAGAAACCACTTTAGGTATTGGAGACTCAGGACCTTTCATACTGGACTTGTTTACAAAACAACTTTGAGGAACTGGAGGAGGAGGAAAGAGAGGAGGAGGAAGGAACTTGGAGATTAATAATAAGAAGAAACTGTTACTGCCTCTCTAGCTGGCCAAGAAGCTGAGGAAGTGATGTGAGCAGAAAGCAGGGGCACACTCATGTCTACAACTGCTGTGAGTCTCTGCTACTGATGAAACTCCCACCAATCCCACTGTTGGAGCAGCCAGATGCTCCTGCTGGCCTGGGCTGGCCCTGCCATGTAGGGCACTGGAGTTGGAGCCAGCACTGAACTGGAGTGGCTAGAGGTTGCTGGAGCGTGTAGCTGCCTGCTGATGCTGGTGACACTTCCAAAGCCAAGAAAAAGAAAGAGAGCACTTAGCTTCTTCCTACTTCCCATCTCCCACTGGTACCTCCCATTGGCAGATGCAACCAGAAGTCAGCTGGGAAATCTGGGAAATGTAGTTTCAGGGTCCAAGCACCTGGGATACAAGTTAATACACAAAAGGGTGGAATGAAGCTGAAAGAAGTTGGAGGCAAATGACCTGCACAGACACAAGGACACATCTTAAAACAATCCATTGGAATGCAGAATTTCAGAGCTTAAGTGGTCCTTGGCATTCTACCTGTGACATTTTTTAAAAAATCTTTTCAGTTACATTCAGAACAGAGGGTGTCAACGGATAATTGAGGAGTTAAGGAGTAAGTCCATTAAAGAATAAAGGCAAAGCCTTTTTCTGGTATTAGTCTTGCTAAAGTAATCCTGATTTTCTAGTTAATACCTAAACTTCTTTTTCCTGAATGGATTCTTCAAGAACTCTTTTAAAACCCCCGAAATTCAATTGTTATTGCTGTTTTGTATCAAAAGTGTCCTAAAATGTGGTATTCCACTTTCACTTAGGTCTGTGGTCGGCAAACTGCGGCTCGCTAGCCACATGCGGCTCTTTGGCCCCTTGAGTGTGGCTCTTCCTAAGCCTTAGGAGTACCCTAATTAAGTTAATAACAATGTACTTACCTATATAGTTTAAGTTTAAAAAATTTGGCTCCCGAAAGAAATTTCAATCGTTGTACTGTTGATATTTGGCTCTGTTGACTAATGAGTTTGCAGACCCACTGACTTAGGTTTATGAAAGTATTGGTTTTTTTAATGTTCATTTAAACCTTTGAATATTTTTCTTCAGTATGATTTTCTAACATATCTGTAACTTGTTTTCAGGAATATCTATTCTACTCCTCATTCCAAATTCCTCTGCATTTGGCAGATATACATCAACATCTGGTGGCTGGAGTTAGTGTTTTCCTTGTCTTACTATAGAAAGCCTCAGCTTCCCCAAATTTTTCTTCTTCTTCTTTTTCTTTATTGTGTTGGGTTTTCTAGAAAACATGCTCTTTTTTTCTACAGGCAGGCTAGGGTAGTATTCTTAGAAATTAGATGTAGTGGAGAATAATCTAATAAGAGTTGTTAGCATTCTTGGGGTTAGGAAGAGCCTCAGAGTGAGAATTAGGCTGGATTTAAACCACAGCCCTGTCTGTTACATACAGCTTTGCCGCCCAGTTAGACGACGATGTGAACTACAGCTCTGTCTACTGCATACAGCTCTGCAGCCTCATCAGTATCTTTACAAGGTTGTTGTGAGGATAAAATAAATAGCCTGCCCGAAGCTATGAGTAAGTTACATGGGAAATATAAACAGAAGTGCTAGCTACTATTATCTTATTTATTTAAAAGCAGCCATAGGGCTGGAAAAAAAAGTAAGATTAGTCCCTACGGGACCCAGGCAGCAATTCTTCCATCATGCTCAGCTTGGGGATCACCCTGTGTGAAAGTTCTCTTTTCCATCCTTCAGCTGCTGTCAGCCCAGGACTCACTGCAACTTTGGTTGACATAAAATATTCCATTGGATTGGGGAGGGTGGGAGAAAGGTACAGACCAGGGGTTTAAAAAGTATATCACATAGGAACTTGGCTTCCGACTACTTACATGCACACAATTTTGAGGCAATTCAAAGGACATTTATAAAAATGATTAGGGGTTAGGAAGCTGTCCTTATACCAAATACTGAAGAAACTGATAGGATTTTGCTTGGAAAAGAGAAGTCTGAGGGGAAATTTAATACTCTCTACTCCATGTGATACAGATGAGATTAATAACCAGCTGAGATTCTTTGTCTCCAGTGAGCATAGGGCAAATAGAATTGACTTTCGTTGCATCCTGTAATAATCTCCAGACAGTGAAAGCTGGGTCGGGCATCCTTGTAGGAAGGGGCCGCCCACTTGTGGTATCAGGGGACTGGGAATGGCTACTCATTCCCCTACTCTGTAAATCCTTCCCATTATCTCACGGACTGATGCATAATTTCCGTGATTAAAATGTCATTGCTCTGACTAAGGAACAAAGTATTCCATAACCCCCGAGGTGATATAAAAATTGAAAGTTTGATACAGTGAGTTAGGAGAGTTGCCTGAAACAAGTTTGATTGACATGGGGAGAGAGTAACAGGACACTTGGTTGCTGAAGGGGGAGGAGTTTACATTACCTCAGAGGGGAGAGGGTACAGCCTGTGGAGCCTGGGGTCCCATCAACCTCTCGGTTTTATTGAGATTCAACCCTCAGTGGGAGCTATTAATGACTGACTGGTTATTGCTTCATCTGATGAAGTCACCTTTCTGGATATCTTTAAAAGCTGGGCACATGATTTACAGTTATCTTACGTGATTTCCTGAACTTTCCAACAACCATTTAGTTGTGCTTACACACATCCAAAAGGTTTGGATAAGCGTTGCTCCAAGTGGTCCTGTGATGAGAGCATCAGCAACACCAGAGAGCTTGTTATTACTACAAATTCACGGGCATCACCCCAACCTGCTGAATCGGTGTTTTCTGGGGATGGAGTCCCAGGGTTCTGTATTTTAACAAGACCTCCAGGTGATTTTTTTATGCTAAAGTTTGAGAGCCACTGGTTTTGATTGCTCTTTACTGGTTAAGAACATATATGAGCTTCTTGTGTGTATTTTTTTTTTTTTTGCCTCTTGGCAACATATGCCCACACACAAATGATGTCGGAGCAGGGTCAAATACTTCTTTGTAGGAGCCTTTTATCTTTATATTTATCAGGTAACCTCTTAATAGTATTTATTAGTATATATTTTGCCATATATGTGTGTGGGGGGAATATATATATATATAAAACTGTTGCAAATAATTTCCATAACACATTAGCACACAATAAGAATTAGTAGAACAGGTTAAATATCCTACTTTATTTATTTATTTTGCTTGTTTAAAAATGCCCTTGTTTTAGCATTCAGTGCCTAGCTGCCCTTAAACTACTAAACTAAGGAGAGAGGTCTAATTGAGAATTGAAATGTATTTTTTTTTGTGAATTTCATGCTGGTGAAATACTGTTGTGCTTCCTCCTGCATTCTACCAGTGATAATAGGTTTTCACTAAGCATTTTACACTTGTTTTATAAGACCCAAGTTTTGAGTACTTCAGGCCCCACAATATCCATCATTTAGACTCTGAAATCCCCAATGTAGATTTGACAGAGCAGTAGTTGATCAAGCATGGTTTGCCAAGTCAGCATTAATGTCTGTGTGCTCTGAAAAAAAAAAATGAAATAAAGATGGTGATGTTCTAATCAATATGGGCCAGCATGTTTTTATATTTTTATATGGGAGATTTTTGCCTAATAAAACTGCTGGATTGAGATACATTAGCATGGACCACTTTTATCGCTCTGGGTGTGAAGAAAATAGTGGAGTATATATATAACATTGCAAAAATGAAAATCAAAACATTTCAGGAGCAAGTCATTCCATCTCATTGTACTTTGTGCAAATGGTGACAACTATTGCTTGGTCCCAGTCAGAAAGAAGCAGGAAGAAGATGACTTGCCCTGCAGTTTCACAATAGATAAGGTACACATTGTAACTTTCCTCATTTTATTATGAAAATTTTCAAACATACAGAAAAGCGCAAAGAAATTTACAGTAAACTATCTAGATTTATAATCTATTACTGTACTTACTTTATTACGTACCTATTGTCCTTTCAATTCATCAGTCTGCCTTTTTTTTTTTTTTACCAATAAGCCATCAATTGCAGATATCAGCACACTTCACTTTTAAGTATTTAGCATGCATATTATTAGCTAGAGTTCAATATTCTTTTGTTTTTCCTTCTGTTGGAGTGAAACTTGCATAAAATGAAATATACAAATATTAAGTATACAATTCAGTGAGCTTTGCCAAAGTGTCTGCCTGTGCAACACAAAGCCCTATCCAAAGAGAAAGCATTGCCATCACCCTAGAAATATATATATATATATATATATATATATATATATGTATAAATAAATAAAATAATAAACACACACATGTATGTATTGCTGGACCCCTCTGGTACTTTTTTAAATATAATAATGAAGCTCTCCTAGGACTTTGCATGGCAACTGTGGGGGTTGACATGTTTGTTTCTCCAATATCTTTCTCTATTATACTTAATGAAAATTACATGAAACTCAGTCTAATTGCCATCCTACATATTCTGGATTAGTACATCATTTCTTAACTTTTCTAATGCTTCATCAAAGTTAGTAGAAGAATGCAAAGGTGCATGAAGCAAAAGCTCATCAGCTTCCTCCTCTTAAAACTATCCTATCTAATAAAAGAGTAATATGAAAATTAACCATCACACCCTCACTACGTCATTCTGTCACAAAGATGGCGGCGGCCACAGAGCTGGAGCGAGCAGGAGGCTTGGTTGCCCCCAGCGATAGAGGAAGCCAAGTTTCCGCCCGCCCTGGCCTGCCCTGAGCTCCGCTCAAGGCTACAAAGTTTATATTATAGAAGATAAATAAATCCCAGATACCTGTTTCCAGCCTGCGGCTGTGGCCAGCCTGAAAACGGCCATCAGCCCCTCACCCAGGCTGTCCAGGCACCCCAGCAGGACCCCCACCCTGATCTAGGACATCCTTCAGGGCAAACCAGCCGGCCCCCACCCGTGCATCAGGCCTCTATCCTATATAATGAAAGGGTAATACGCAAATTGACCCTAACAGCAGAACAACTGGGAATGACTGGTCACTATGACACACACTGACCACCAGGGGGCAGACACTCAATGCAGGAGATGCCCTCTGGTGGTCAGTGCGCTCCCACAGGGGGAACTCTGCTCAGCCACAAGCCAGGCTGATGGCTGCCAGTACAGCAGTGATGGCGGGAGCCTCTCCTGCTTCCTCAGCAGCGCTAAGGATGTCCGACTGCAGCTTAGGCCTGCTCCCCGCTGGCAAGTTGACATCCCCTGAGGGCTCTAGGGCTGCCAGAGGGATGTCTGACTGCCAGCTTAGGCCCATTCCCCTGGGGAGCGGGCCTAAGCCAGCAGGTGGACATCCCCTGTGGTGTCCCAGACTGCAAGAGGGCACAGGCTGGGCTGAGGGACCCCCTGAGTGCACAGATTTTTGTGCACCAGGCCTCTAGTCCCTAATAAGAGTAAATAGACGTAGGCTGATTGTTCAACAACTTTCTCTATGCTCAGTGATTTTATGGAAAGATGGGCAGGTGCAGGAAGGCAATTAGAATAAACTCTGCGTTCCTCATGTTTACAAAGGTAAACCAAAAGAAGCTACCCAGAATTTATTATTGTATTATTTATTGTATTATTTTCCATACGAACAACTGTACACCGACATTTGCCCCACCATGTACAGTTGATAATGGCTGATGGTTGCTGGTGTCGCTGTGTTGAGAAGGATCCTGAGGCTATGTCTGTAGTTAAAGGGAAGGTACCACAATTGCTTAGTGATGTCTGCGAAGCAACAGCAGCTTTGCCATCCCTTTTACATCCAGGTTTAAGTGAGCTCCTTACCATTTCCCTGTGATCACCCCAAAACTCTTCTAGATTGAACCAGACAATGGAAAAGGACAGATGGGCAAGACCACTCTGAAACATTTTAAAATACAAGATAGGGACAAAAGAGAAAGAGAGAGGGATAGAGAGAGACAAAGACTAATCAATTCTACTATTTTAAGAATAAAAATGTGGTACTAATTGCCGTAAGGCTGATATACTCCAGGAATTACCCTTCCTATGAACAGTGTACAATTCCAGGTATAGAAGCTACTCAGCTTACACCCCCATAAACCCCATCGTAAGTTTAAAAAGCATTCACTGCACCTCACCTACAGAACACCGTAGCTTAGCCTAGCCTAGTATACACGTGCTCAGAACACTTGCAGAGCCTACACCTGGGCAAAATCATCCCAATGCAGAGCCTATTTTATAATAACGGGTCAAATATCTGCTGGAGTTTATGATGCGTATTGCTTTCACACCATTGTAAAGTCGAAAAATCCCAAGTTGAACCATCCTAAATTGAGGACCATTTGTAGTGAAATATTTGAATCACCGCCACCACGGGATAATAAGGCCCACTTCAACTTGACTGCTTTTCTCTAAAACGCAAATAGATACTGGGTCAGCCGAGATTATTCCGTAGCATGTGGGGGCAGGATGGCGGGGTGAGGAACCAGGCTCCACTTTCATCTTTTTACTAGACGGCTTTATTTATAACACTTCAGCAGATGTCGAGACGATTCGTTCTGTGGCTCACAGACTCTGTGTGATCTCTCTCTCTCTCCCCGCTGCAGTGTTCCACCCAAGTGTGAGCGGCTGGGCTCAGGATCATTTTCAAAGACTCAGTTTTCAAAGCAAATACACACACAAGTCAGTAGTATTTTCGAAAACAAAGGTTATCACATTTTCCCAAGGGGGCTAGACGAGGGGAGGGAGGATGCTGAGAATGGAGGGCCAGTTTATTTCACATGGCAGGTCTCATAAAGATTGCATCCATAAATGCGCTGCCAAAGTGAACAGCAGAGGGGAAGGAATGGGGGCGGAGGAGGAGGGAGGGCTCCGACCAGAGAAAGCTAAAGGCACAACTTTAGCAAAGAGTGAAGGTGAAGGGGACATGCCTGTAGGGCAAATTTTCTTACCAGCTCTCACTTTAACTGTTGACCAGAAATACACAGGGACGGACACACACACACACACACACACACACACACACACACACACACCTCCTTGAAGGGAGGGGTTTTTTTGTGTTTTGTTTTTTTTTTCTTCTTTTCATCAGGATTGCTGAGGAATGTTGCTGCTGATAAGGCTGCAGAAAATATTTCTAGGAGTGCATTTTCAGAACTTGGGAACAGAGACAGTCTGTCTGAACCCAGCTCAACTTTTCTTTCTTATCACTTTTTAAAAGCATGTTATCTTGAAGAGCCAAATTAACATTTCATGATATGGTTTCTCAGCCGCTGAGACTTGGGCATCCCAAGGCTAGACAGGAATGACTAAGTGGTTCAGTAAAATGACTCTCCCCAGAGCTGCTGGATGGACCGTTTGGGTGCCAGTCACAGACCGAGACCATGTGGTCCTCTCCAGGTTTATGCGGCCCTTTAAGAAGGGAACGGCTTGTTCCAGGAAAGGTCTGAATAGTATAAGGAACACGAGGAGCCACAAAGTCTATTCTTACCGGAAGCCACTTAATTATTCACACTGATGTGTCAGAAGTATGGTGTATATTCTGGTTTGAATATCGAATGACACCGAATTTTCTCAGTGCATTTGGAGATATACTGAGGAATATCCCGGGCAGCAGTTTTCATAGTACGGTGCTGTGCTGGGCAGTTTACCAATTAAAACTCAGAAATAAAATAAACACCATCCTCATTCCTAAAAAATGAGTCCAGGATTTACATTTTGACTTTTGATGCCTTTACTATTCTTGACACTCCGAAGAATTTCAAATGCCATATTATAATGCACTTTAATGTTTTAAAATAGGTGAGGTTTTCAGAACCATACAGTTTTGTGGGGTGTGCTATTTAAGTGTATTTCTGTTTTACCACATGGTTATAGCATTTATAGAAGCACATAAAACTACGTGGGCTGCTAAAAGATCACTACTTGTGGATTTATTTAGCTATTTATTTAGCCATGTTTAGAGAGCTAGAGACCGGCCAGTTTTCACGGAATACATTGGTTAGCTTGTTTTCTGTTTGTTTGCTAGATAAAAGCACATTGAACAAAAGTTTTTCTCCTATATTCTGGGATATTATTTTTTTTCACATATGACTGCTAACTTCTATTTCTTTTATCATAGGGTAGCAATTTTTAACAATGCATATTATCCAAAATTTGGATGCCATTATCCTGCATAGCTTCTGATATCAGAGAATACTAGAAAAACCTAAAGAATTACAACTGTGTACCAAAATTCAAACAGCTAAACTCTAAGGTTCATTTTACACACACACACACACACACACACACACTTTCACACACGGTAAGTAGGCTGGTCTTTGTGTAATTCAAGGAATAACACTTCCTAATTCCCTTTCTGTCTATATTTCTTGATAAGCCGAAATACAGTTTTCTTTGATGTATTTATCTCGCATGTTTTATTTTCTTAGACTTCAGTTGTGTGCATGCGTGTGTGTGCACACACACACACAAAACTTTTATATCTTCTAGTGGTCAGAACAATTTCCGATAAGCATTTTTCAGAAAGAGAGTTTTAATACTTTTGATACGAATTTTTATGATTTTTTTCTTCCTTTCATATGTCTGATAAGATCCTTAGTTTGCTGCTTAGCTCCTATTCCAAGGACTTTTTTTTTTTGTGTGTGTGTGTGTGTGTGTGTGCCTCATGGGTTTCCTCCAAGCACAAAACAGGTCATAATTAAAAAAGGAAAGAGCATTGGTTGCAGCCTATTTTTAGTCATTACTTGACACAAGGCAAGTGCTGACAGGCACCCTCCCTCAGCCTTGAAGATGGACAGATAAGTAGATACACAAATAAAAAGGTATCCTATATAATAAAAGGCTAATATGCAAATTGACTGAATGGCAGGATGACCAGTCATTTTGATGCACACTGACCACCAGGCACCAGGGGCAGACACTCAACGCAGGGCTCAGCCAGAAGCTGGGCTCATGGCTGGCAAGTGCAGCAATGGTGGTGGGAGCCTCTCCCACCTCTGAAGCAGCGTTAAGGATGTCCGACTACTGGCTCCCATGGGGAGCAGGCCTAAGCCAGCAGTCAGGCATCCCCCAAGGGCTCCCAGACTGCAAAAAGGCACAGACTGGGCCGAGGGACCCCCCCTCCCCAAGTGCATAAATTTCATGCACCAGATCTCTAGTGTACATATATTTAGAAAGAAATCATTTGTAAAACAATGGGCATGAACTGCAGGACTTGATCTTTAAAAAGCAAGGTAATGACCAGGAAAATTTTTATGTGTATTTAATGAACTTTTTTTAAGAGCTCATGTGCATTAGTTCAGGACTCAGCGAGGTCTTGCCAGCATCTTCACTCTCCTGGTAGTCCTCAGTGGGAACTCCCTGACAAGGTTACACCCACCTCACCCCACCATCAGCATCATTACTGCCACCCAATTCTCCAGCTGGCTGAATAAGAAAGATCTAATGTGGAGTTTCCATCTGATATACTTTACTGACAATCCTTCCAGAAGTGCTTAGTGAGCCCAACTTCGAATTGTATGGCAAACTGCCCCTGCCTGGAGTTTCATGGATGGAGGAGGAGGCAAGCACGTTGCCGTGGCAGCACTATTGATCTCAGACAGGAAGATCTGGAAGGTTCATGCCCATCAGCACTTAGTCATATTCCGGAGGACCCCCATCCCAAGTTTTTTTCTGGCTACTTAGGCAGACAAAGTTGATTTTTCCTTTGAGCTCTCACTTGCTTCACCTTGACTATATCTCTGTCTCTTGAAAGAGCCTATTTGAATCTGTTTGCATGTTTCCAAATAAAAATTTGGTCTCCTGAGTCCCTCCATATAAAGAACTATTTTATACCATATTTGCAAGTTCAGTGTGCCTTTGAAGTGGCTGATACATACTGTATATTCATTGTTGGACTGAATATCATAAACAGTTTTAATATTTTAACTAACAAATAATTATGAGTAAGGATAGAAAATGAATTAAATATAAGAACCAATGTTTGCTTACAATTATACATATACTTTCTTTTTATGTCACACAACCATCTCGGCACACACAGACTCCAAAATAATAAGGTGTTACTTTGAACAAGTTAATTTTTAATGCTTATTGTTTCCCTTTTCATTCAATTTCTGTGTGAAACAAATTTTGGGGTTTGGGCAAAATGAATTCATTCTTTTATTTAAGGAGTAGGGGGCAGTTATCCTTAGTAAACATGGCCGTTATCTTTCTTTCTGAGATAAAGTGGCAGTCTCTGGCCCAGCCGGTGTGGTTCAGTGGTTGAGCATCGACCGATGAACTAGGACAGTGATGGTGAACCTATGACACGTGTGTCAGAGGTGACACGTGAACTCATTTTTTTTGATTGATTTTTCTTTGTTAAATGGCATTTAAATATATAAAATAAATATCAAAAATATAAGTCTTTGTTTTACTATGGTTGCAAATATCAAAAAATTTCTATATGTGACACGGCACAAGAGTTAAGTTAGGGTTTTTCAAAATGCTGACACGCCGAGCTCAAAAGGTTCTCCATCACTGAACTAGGACGTCACAGTTTGATTCCCGGTCAGGGAACGTGCCTGGGTTGCAGGCTCAATTCCCAGTGTGGGGCATTCAAGAGGTTGTTGACCAATGATTCTCTCTCATCATTGATCTTTCTGTATCTCTCTCCTTCTCCCTTCCTCTCTAAAATCAATTAAAAATATATATATATATTTTTTTAAAAAAATGGCAGGCTCTGGTTAGCTGTTCCACTCTACAAAATATATATCATTGGTTTTGGTTTGCAATCAGAGTAGTACCAGAAAAGAATGAGGCCATGCATGTTGAAAGTGCACCCTATTTTGTGGATTTTCTTAAAGTGTGACTTCCTTTTGAGTCAGATGTTTTTCCCTTCCTTTGCAGGTCTCACTTACACCATTATGCAGAATCTTGTAAATTATGTCAGCTGAGGAAATAGTGTCCTATAGTATAAGTGACTTTAAAAGCCAGAAACATAAAGGAATTTTTCTTAAGTCCGCAGAACATTTAGCCTACTGTTTCATCCAGTCCCTTTAGAATGTATCTTATGCTTCTGATGTTTGAAGCCATATGATCCTCTGCAAATAATCCAAAGGATAGAATCTTCAAAGAATTTAGTCTATAGACGAGATGTATTATATTTATATTATATTAGTTAGTTTTGACAGTGTCGTCCAGGCGTTTGGACATTATTATCTACAGGATTTCTTTTTCCTTCCACATAAAGACATTTAGTTCAGATTTGCAGAGCAAAGCATGTCTGCTTCATATTTGACATGAAGTGTCTCAATTTAATCCCCACTTTACTTCATTAGATAGTCACTGAGCTAATTATTTTTGAGAAGTAATTGATAAATAAATGATAATTAGACACAAAGGCTTTAGAGGCATGCATTTTGGCATGCCTGGGAAAATGTTTCTTCTTTTTACATGTAAAACTTTATATCATCAAAAGCATTGATTGGAAGAAAAAAGAACTGTGGTCATCAAAATTTGCATTCTCATTTTTTAGGTTACTAGGCAGATAACCAATACTTCACGATCATGACTTGCTAGACATAAGTGGTGAAAGACAATAAAATGATATGTTGCTTCTTCAATTGTGGTGACAACCAGTTTTGAGGGGATTATTAGCCTCATGAACTGAGATCAGTTATGCAAAGTGTAGAATAATAAGAGCACATATTAGAATATTTCTAAATTGCAGGTGTTTTCATATTTTCTTGCCAAAAAAAGACAATCCTCACATTATTATTTGATGGTACTTAAGGGAACTGCATGACATATAAAGAATAATTACTCAGTTTCATGAAACATCCACATGGATTTTATTCTCACTCAGCTCCACCCTTATTGTAAGGGCCATCTTTCTGTTTGATGAGATGGATTCTTCACCCTTACTTATTGTGTTTTTCTTCTTTTCTCCCACCTTTCATTATATTTAGCAGGACCATATTCTCAAGCGCAGAATTGTAGTCCAATGGTTTCATGTCCATTAGTCTCATTTCCAAATGTTCTTAAGGATGGAGAGATCTTTTGCTACTTCAGCGGTCCCCTAAAGTTCTTACTACAAGGTGAAGGGGTTAAGGTGATAGCAGTTCTCCTGTGCCTGTCCAAACAATGTAATGCTTTTAAAGGCTGCATATATCTACCCCCACCTACCTCTTTCTAGAAGAGTATAGTTTCCCACATTTTACATGTAATCTTTAGTTTGACATCTCAAAAAGTTTCATGTTGATGGAGATAGTCAAGTCAAACAGAAAGTCACATGATTTTTCTGGATGGAGATTCCTAGAGAGATTTGTTTTTTAAAAGGGAACTCAAAGAACTGAGAATTTGTAAAAAGGATGTCAACATTCAGGGTTTGCCTGGGACAGCCCCTGAGCTCTGTTATCTATATTAACTCTGCGCCAAAATTTCTAGAGGTAAACTTTTTGTTTTTACTTAGAGTGATTTTCTGCCTCCCTTATAGTTTGTGAATTTGGTAATATATGTATTTAAAGGGATGAGTTGTTTAAGGAACTTATTTGTTAGAATGCCCCTTGGATATTCTTCTTGCCCTCAAGTGCAGCAAAATGCATAATTGTAAAGAGCAGCGCTCTTCCCATTGCTTCTGTGCTCTCCATGCCTGTGGAGAAGGATTTGGATTGAAAATATTTCGGGTTCTTTTTCTTTATAATGTTCTTTTAAATACACAAATTAACTTATGAGAACATGTAGCCTAAAGCTTAATTTGATGACCCACACATTTTGAATATTTATAATAGGGCTAATAAATAAGAAAACAGTAGATATTCTCAGGGGGTTAATTTTACTCATATAGTGAAAGTTGATGGTTTGTGAGTTTTACAACATTTCATTAGGACAATCTTACCAGGGAAGCGGAGTGGAATATATACAAGGTTTATCCTAAACTGGAGAGATGGCGCCCTCATTAGAGTGTGCTTATATGTCCTGATTAACTTGAATTCTTACCTCCTGAGGAAGCACTATGCAAATGATTTTATTTTCTGGCTTATTAGACCAAGAAAAAAGACAGAAAATAACTTTTATTGCAGAGCACTCTTAGTCTTTGTAGCCTCCTCTTACATCTTTTTAAGAATTTCTTGTAAGGGAGGTTCTAGAAGACCACTGTTTCTTTGATAATCCAGCCACTGGCTACCCCAGTGGGTAGGAAAGAGACACATTGCTTAAGAGATTGATTCTCTGGTATATTTTTGGAGAGTGAGTTTTATTCTGCATGTCTTTCACAATACATATGATAGTATGAATGATGTTTGAGAAAAAGTAAAATAATGTGATTTTAAAATTTTATAGGTGAAATTTATTATTCAAATTGTCCTTCATTTCCTAGAAATCTTTAATTAATAGATTTTTTTTGCCTTATCTTTTAAATTGGTTATATATTCTCACAGGTCAATTTTCACTAGTTGCAAGTGCTAAATAATCTCTATGTTCAAATCACCAGAAGAATTTTGAAAGTAATTGCCACTAGTTAGTGCTATACTGATCAGAAATGTGAGAAGCTCAGACTTATCTGTTAAATTCTGTATATTCCATACCAGTATTGCTGTTTTGTATTTTGTTTTGTCTAAATAGTTTTGACCTTTGTGCCTTGTCATTAAACTCGTATTCATATTTTTTGCTATGTTTTGAGTATTTGGATTATTTTAATACATGACCATTGATAGAAAAGAATGTTTTTATTAATTAGGCTAAAAAGTTCATGTCTCAATCAAAAATAATGGAAATATCTGCTTTATTTTATAACTAGCATCTATTTTAAAATTTTTTCCCCCAAGTGTAATGCTTAACAAGGTTTATATAGGATGGGACAAAGGTAGGTTTACAGTATGAGTATATGAAATGTAGTTTATTCTTATTTATTAATCATTGTATTATTTTTTATATGAACAACTGTAAACCTACTTTTCCCCACCTGTGTGTATGTGTGTGTGTGTGTGTGTGTGTGTGTATATATACATATGTGTATGTATATATATGTGTGTATGTATATATGTGTGTATATGTATATATATATATATATATATATATATATATACACACACACACACATATATTTATATGTGCTACTTTGCATATCAGTGTTATCCATGAACTGCCAGGGCAGGGTTTATTTTAACCCCAGGGTTTATTTCATATATATACACATATATATGAAAGGAGAGGGGGAGAGGGAGAGAGAGAGTTTTTCATACCAGAAAATATAATCTAACAGAGCAAGTTCTATTATCTCGTGGTTTGAGAGGCAAGTTTAACTCTACAAAATTGCAGGTAGGAAGACATATTACACAAAATGCCAGTCATATTTGACACCACAGTCTTGTATTGACACTTGCCATCAAAACTCGGAAGAATACAGCATTCATCCTGATATATAAATTCCAGGGAGCATTTTGCAGAGCAAAAATATTCTCTTGTATTTATATGGAGTATCTCAAAACATAAAAACACCAAGAAGTAAAAGGACAAAATGATTAAGGATTCTGTACCTCCTCCCAAAATACCTGCCCTTGAGCTATGGAATAACTTTCTCCTCTGATAAGACTGACCCAAAATATGGTTTGAAAGTGATCTCTCTGTTTGCTTTCCTATTAAGAATAGCATGTGCTGTTGTTACCTCTCTTCTCATAACTTGGTGCTGGGTTTCTGACAACCCCAATCAAGCGGTCCTTCATTATAGACAGTCATTTGTTTAGTGGGTTCTTCATTTCCACTCATCTAAGGAAGGAAGGTCAAGAAGTCTCACCAAAATATCCCAAAGTAAAAACAAACAAACAAAATGTCTTAATTATTGATACTTGTGATTTATTGAATCTCCTTTCAATTGTCATTGTAAGAAGTATATGTGCCAGGTCAAGTTTTTGCTTTTTGGCCTGGTTTCTCTAACAGAGACTCATACTTCTGCCCTAGAGTTAAATCTAATGGAAAATACACTTACTGGAAGCAAATAACATGTTTTTATCTATAGAAACTGTTTTTCTCTTCAACACAAAACAATATAGATTTTTCTTCTAGGAGTTTCTTTGGATGGCTATTAAATGCTGGTCATGATCAAATTTTTGAAAAAAGATCTTATTTATGTGTGGCCCTTTATTATATGCTTTGAAATGCCATACATTCTTATTTTAATTTTATCTTGCATGTCTAACCATTCAGCCCAACTTGTTAGGACTTTATAAGTTACCACTTTCAGTTCTTGGTACCACTTGCCAATGCATATTGTCTGGGGCCTCCTTTGCAAGTGAGATATAGCAGTAAGCTTAAATGAGGTGAATCTGAATATGCTTGAGTGCCCTGACTTGCTGACATTAAAAACAAAACGGGGAAAAAACACCGGCATCATCTCAAGTTGTTCATGTACCAACCTTTGCAGCAAGAACACATATTTGGTAACCTAATCAAGGAACTGACTATTTGTATGCCCCTCCTATCCTTTCTTAGATATTACTCAGTGTGGTCCAATGCCTCCTTTATAGGCCTAACCTCAATGGAGCAACAAGGAGGAGAAGATGGTGTGTGATAGTGTCATTTCTCTGATGCTCATCACAGACCACCTGATGATACTCCAGAATGCAAATAGCTATAGTGCTTCTGCACACTGGTATCTAAAATACTGGTAACTCTGAAGGGGCTCAATGTGAAGATGGGTCCTTTACAAAGCAGACAACATGTGATAGCATTGAGAGCAACTCTGTTCTCTTTTCTTTAGCATAGTAACGAGTCCCACTTCAGTATTTGTATTTGCTTTGTAAAGAGTGCATTGTGCTCATTGATTTGGGGGCATGGAACAGTGCTTTATAAGATAACGTAGCTTAATATTTTTCAAAACATTTAATCGGCATCGTGATTTACATGTATATTTCCAGAAGCATATGCCATAGCATATACCATAATGGCTAAGACACTTCTGCATAGTCATTTTTATCAGTTTCACCACCACCTATTGGTTGATGTCTCTGAAACTTTGGGGGGAACATGACCAGCTTCACCTAGGTTCCCTTTCTGTCCCTTCTTTTATCCACCCATCTGAGCTACTTTGCATATCAGTGTTATTCATGAACTGCCGAAGGACTTGTATACATGTATATAAGCCAAACCAATGGACATGGACAACAGGGGGATGGGAGCATGAGTGTGCGGGGCGGAGGGGGGGAAGGGGAGGTTGGGGGTTAATGGGGGGGATGAGGACACATTTGTAATACCTTAACTAATAATAAAAAAAGAGGAAAAAAAAAGAACTGCCATTTTAACCTCTTACTCTGATTCACAAAGGAGGAAACATTTTAAACAAAAACTTAGATGAACACTTGCTCCCTGATCTGCGAGGTGGTGCATTCACTTGCAGATTCTACCAGCTTCTGTCCTTTTGTTATATGGCTGATCATTGTTATTCCTCTGGCATGTGCCATGTGCACCTCAGTCTTAATAACTACGGGAGAAAAACAGCACAGAAATCTTCATACCTGGTGCTTCATTTTATGTGGGCTCCCTGAAGGGACGGGCTTGTGGCTGTGCCTACATCCCTGTGAAATTAATGTTCCTTCTTCAGACTCCTGTTATTCTATTTATAGCCACAGGGCTTCAGTTTTATAAGTGTCCAGAAAGTTCTGAGTAATGCATAGAAATCTACGTACACAGCAAATGCAACCTTGGCAAAATGGAATAATCCCTGGTGAGAGAGGAAAACAGAAAATCAACAATCCATTGCTTTTATTGGAATAATAAAACTGGAACAGTTTGTGTCTAAAAGTGCTGTAAACCAGATTTTTTTTTTCATATAAATTCGATAGCCCAAATACAATGGACTGGTCATGAATTTGGTAAATGGAGAATTACAGTATTTGGAGAAAACTTGACTTTTTCCTCAACATTCTGTTTTTCTTTGTTTACTCATTTAAATATGCCTATTTTTATGGATGGTTGGTCAAAATGTGGGCTTAATTGAAATAATATTTCACGTGAGCATGAAGAGAATTTGTGTGTCTAAGAAAACATTAAGGAAAAATATGATGGTATATTTACTGATACGATCTCTTAAATTTTCCATTCACTTTTTCCAAAATATTAAAAATTTTAGAATTCATGTGAAGTTTGCTAGTCACAATATTTAGTAATAAGGAAGCATTTTACTCAAATATAAAGCCTACTCTATTATTTTGCCTGGATGTAATTTCACATTTTTTGCAACAAAAAATTACAGAATTAGAATCATTAAAGATATAAAATGTCTATGTATTTTGTTTAGGGATAATAAGGGTGATGGTGGTGGACTTTCAAGATTCACTATATATTGGGTGGAGCCTGATATAATGTAATGAAATGACCTTGGCATAGTGGTAAATGCACCAAACCAATGGAACATCTCCATTGTTTACAAAAAGGAATATGATGCCTTGAGTCTTCTTTGGTCCCTGGCTCTGTATCTGGGCTGTCTGTGCTCTGGTAGCTCTTTGAGAAAAGATTAAGGATTCAAAATTGTTTAATTCATATTCTCTCTCTCTCTCTCTGGTCTTTCTGTCTCTCCCTATCACCATAGTATAGATCAGAAACACCATTCCTCATGAAACAGCAAAAAGAAAAGTGTCCCGTTTCAGCAAATATATAAAGTAACACAAAGTAGGCCCTGAAGGACCTAGGTCCTAGGAGGTTGCTTAAGGACTGACATTGGTGGTGGCATGGGTATTTGCTCTAAACTATTTTCAAGATACTTATTCCCATTCTTCTAAGACTGAACAAGGGGACTAGACTTGGTGAGTGTTTAGATTAAATAAATAGGCTTACGTACCCTAATGCTTATATATATTAAGCTTTCTAAGAGACCTTCTAACACAGAAACTCAGTGTAGGTTATTGGGGCCAAATCCTAAATAAAGTCACACCACGGGGCTGCATGCCCTCTGGATAGCCTTTCCGCACTCTGAGTCCTTGGATCCCAGGGACTTTTCTGTGACTTTTCATCATCTGCCCTTAGGCCTACTAGAGATGGGTTACAGCTACTAGTACACATCTAAATGTGGAGACTCTTTGCTGTGATAAGCTAAGGGAGTCATTTCTTAGTGGAGGCAGGAATAGTAAGGATTTCGTTTTCCTTCTGTTTCATGTGCTGCTGAATCACACCAAACTGTGTTGTTTGAAGCCCTTCCAGTGAGGCGGGTCCTGATGAAGCTCTAGATCAGTGGTTCTCAACCTTCTGGCCCTTTAAATACAGTTCCTCATGTTGTGACCCAACCATAAATTATTTTCGTTGCTACTTCATAACTATAATGTTGCTACTATTATGAATCATAATGTAAATATCTGATATGCAGGATGGTCTTAGGCGACCCCTGTGAAAGGGTTGTTCAACCGCCAAAGGGGTCGCGACCCACAGGTTGAGAACCACTGCTCCAGGATTTTCCTGGAATACATGCTTCCTACATCTCTTGCAGGGCCTGTATTCCCCCAAGTTTCATTGTACAAATATTTGGTTGGCTAGCCCTCACAATACAGCTATGAATAGCCAAGTATACACACCTGTTCTCAAGGATCTTGGAGTTTAGGAGGTTAGACAGGCATGATAATTGGTAATTATAGAATTTATGTACAGTAAATGCTATAGTAAGTTACAAGTAGGCACAGGGGAGGGAATTATAACTCAATATTTTAGCATTTTTCCCCAGAAGAATGAAGACAAGGTATAATTAGCCAAGGGAATAGAGGGAGCTTTGTAAGGAGGAAATAACTTGTAGGAAGGTTTAGAGGTTCAGAAGAGAAAGAAGAAAAGGCAAATTGGGAAACTGCATGTAATCTGTCTTGAGGATCCAGGGGGAGATTGTGACTATGTGTGTGTAGAAGCGGGGAGGTTGAAGGGGTAGACAAAAGTGTTCTTGAGAAGTGTGAAGAACTTGTAGAAGTCAGGGCCAGACCTTGAAGAGCCTTATTAACCTAGCTAAGCCTTTTCAAATGATTTCTCAAGACGATGAAGAACTGGTCAAATATTTTAAGTAGGGAATGTCAACCCCCTCCAGGAAAACAAAAACCCACTCACTGCAACTTGGAGAGTGAATTACTCAGTAGCCGACCTGAAGGCTAAAGAAACTGCTTAAGAGCCCTGGAGAGCTTAATGGCGACTAACATTTAGGTTATGGATGCCACTCCTGCGTACAAGTACTATTGTTAAGCATTGTACTAGATGTATTATTTACCTCTCAAAACAACCCCTTTAGGACTGTAGATGTTTATTACAGTCATCTTCATTTACATGGAAGTATATACCCAATCAGAAGTGTGATTGATTTATACTTCTGCAACCATTTGACTGGGCAGATGTAGAAAGCACAATCTGAACCCCAGTAGTTTGCTCCCAGGGTCCCCTCCCCTCGCTATTGGGCTGTACTGCCTTCCCCATTGAGACTGTGATGAAACCACAGGCATAGTTGTTGTGCTTGAGTGGGTTAATTCATTATATATATGTTTTAATGTTAAAAATAAAATGAGATAAAATACATGTTTATCTTCCAGGGAGAGACTGATATTATAGAACTTTTCACTCAATGTGTTCCCAGTATATAAATACAGATGAATTTTGGCCCTTACCACTGTTTCTTTTAAATGCCAGTCATTTTTTAAAAGGTAAAAATAAGCCCCCAAGAGCAACAGAAACTACTCATTTCTGCCAACTTGAGCAAATGACATATCCCCTCAGTCAACACTTCCTTGTTTGCAAAATGAAAATAATCATGCTTATTTTACAGAACTGTTGTGAGAAAACACGTAAAGTGACGGGCACCTAGTGAGCACTCAGTCAATTTTAGATTGGTAATTTTTTTCTTCTTCTTGTCACCACAGTTACATTGTCATTACTCAAAAATGCTGAGATTACTTTTCCAAATTGCTGTATTGATTACCAGCTTTCTGGATGAAATAATTACTTAAAAATGTTAAATCTCAGTGAAGAATTTAGATTTTTGACAAGAAAAAACAAACATGCTACTATACTTATGTCTATTGAAGAATGAGAGAGTTTACCAGTAAAGATAAAATATTTTTTCATGGAAGAAGCCAACATTGCATTTATTAACTTTGACCATTGCTTGGCAAGGTTAGGTCTTTATTCTAAATACAAAGTTAATGAGACTCTTGTCACATGACCACTGAGTTAATTTAAATGTGACTCCCACCACCACACACACCATGGTTTTCCAAAAGGATATGCTTCTTGGTGTAGCTTCCCTTGTGCTTGTGACTAGACCGGGGTGGGCAAACTTTTTGACTCGAGGGCCACAATGGGTTCTTAAACTGGACCGGAGGGCTGGAACAAAAGCATGGATGGAGTGTTTGTGTGAACTAATATAAATTCAAAGTAAACATCATTACATAAAAGGGTACGGTCTTTCTTTTTTTTTTTTTTTAGTTTTATTCATTTCAAACGGGCTGCATCCGGCCCGCGGGCTGTAGTTTGCCCATGGCTGGACTAGAGCCTAGGTTGCAGGTAGGGGCTGTTTGCTTTACCAGGTGAAGATACAGCTTTCTCAGCCATGTCCAGTGTGAATGGCAATCCTGTTGCAGTTGACCAGTTATTACAGTCACATGGAAGGGCAAGGAGTTGAAAGATTTCCTAGAAGCTGTGATCCACAGGAGTGTCATTTAAATCGGGTACTGTGTATACAGCTGAGAAAGTAATTTCCAGCTCTGGCTGGGTAGCTCAGTTGGTTAGAGCGTTGTCCCAATACGCCAAGGTTGTGGGTTCGATCCCTGGTCAGGGCACATACAAGAATCAACCAATGAATGAATATGAATAAACAAATGGATCTCTCTCTCTCTCTCTCTCTCTCTCTCTCTCTCTAGTCAATCAATCAATAATCTTTTTAAAGTAATTTCCATACAGAAAAAAGTATATGGGGTAAATCCCCCCACTTTTCCTTGGGATCAGGTCATGGTCCTTAAAGTGGCATATTATGCAAATGATGTTTATTTTTTCCTTCTCCCTCTTTGCTCTTTCAACATATTAAAAAAAACAAAAAAAACAGTCACACATTGTAGGAGGTCTTTCTTTTCTTTGAAGCCAGAGTCAGAGAAGTCCTTCCAGAGCTGGAGAGTTTAATTATAGGACATAAGCACAAAGAGTAAAAGCATGAAATTGGGCAAGATGAGTGTTAAAAAGTGGAATTTCATTAATGTAAATTGATGAGAGTTTTTCTGGTTTTGAATGATTATAGATCATTTGTTTTATGCTTTGTGTTTTCATTAATCATTCCCTACATTGAATCCACTCCATTTTCTTCCACTCATTTCCTTTTATTTTTAACCCCATGCAAACCTTCATTCACAGACAAGCATTATCATAGCATAATCACATCACAAGGTTGTGGTGAGAATGGACTGAGATCTGAAATGAGTGTTGCTATTCAGATTTGAAAACTAGGGTGATGCCAACTCCACGCAGTCAGTGCTGCTATTCCCCTCAGGGGTTGTGGTGATTTCAGGTTTGTTTTCTGCCTGAAAACAAGAGAGTCAGAATAAGGGGTACTTGAAGAATAAGGTATTCCCTTCTTCTTCAACAAAGCAGCAGGTGTACCAGCAAGGACCCTGCTTTCCTTCCATGGCTGTCAGTCACATCAAGCTGGTTCTAGCAACAGTGGGCCATCGAAGCTCCAAGGACATGATGTCACCGACTGAAGGCTTCTATTCGTTGTGACAGAATGATCAGTCCCTGGTACAAAGGAAGCATAAGCTATTGATTGTGGGAACCCTGTCACCTGATGTCAGGAAGAGAACTCATAAACAGTTGTGAATCCACCGTATGCCTTAAAATTGTCATAAAATTCCCCCTCACTGGTACATTCTAGTCCAGACTCGTATTTTCCTGCATTGATACTTATGGTTCCCCCAACTCTCATATAATCTCTGGAAAAATTGAAGTATTTATAACTCTGATTTGCTCTGTTCTGCAAAGGGTACCATGATATTGTCATGACATCAATCAAGAGTGACACATACCGAAGACTACCAGGTCTGAGCGGGCTCAATTGTTCTACTGCATTGTTTATCTCCCAGGCAGCACTGGGGCAGGGGGTGAAGGAGGGGCCGTCTATAAAAGACATCTCCAAGGGTGCCTTAAACTCAGGATTTGGCAGAATTTATACAGCATGAAAACACGTACCCCACTACACCACTCTCCCACAAGAAACGCTTCAGGCAGAGCAGCCAGTGACATCTTGAAACATTTACAGGTCTTCAGGGATGGCGCCATGGATGTTCACATACCCAGTCACCATCATTTAAAAGCTCCCTATTCGATGGAGGGATGATTTAGCGAAACCACAATGGCTCATGTGTTTTTCCCAGATACTTTTGCGTGCAACATTTTCATTATTGCTTTTTCAAATTACCCCAAGAATAGAAGGTGGTGTTAGGACAGCTGAAATCCTATTATATTGTATGCACTTTCTTGGGTTGGAAGTGAAGAAAGTGCTGGCTTTTCCAGAGATGGTTTGCCACTGTATCTTTTGCCATAATCCTGAGGCCTCAGAGAAGTCCCTGTCACATCCCTTTAAGATGGCAGACAAGTGCTGAGGGGTACGTTGCTTACTTTGAAAATTCAAGTGCAGTGTATTAGATGAATTGTTTCCGCCAATTGTTATGTGTAATGAGTTGAAAAATCTAAGAGCCATAAAAGATCTCCTTGAAATGAATGTCTTCCATGATGATAATTTTCACATCTGGAAGATGTTTCTCTATGTTAATGTTTCTGTCCCCAAATAATCATAAAGGATGAAGTTTTATCATGTGCATTTTAAACAAATTATGGCAATGCCTATTTAGTTTCTCTTTTATTTTTTTTATTTTTTTTAATATATTTTTTTATTGATTAAGATATTACATATGTGTCCTTGTCCCCACGTTACCCTCTATCCCCCACCCCCCCCACCCCCGCTCATGCCCTCACCCCCCCATTGTCCATGTCCATTGATTAGGCCTATATGCTTGCATATAAGTCCTTTGGTTGATCTTTCCCCCTTACCCCCACCCTCCCCTACCTTCCCTCCAAGTCCCGACAGTCCAATCAATGCCTCTCCGTCTCTGGATCAGTCCTTGTTCATCAGCTTATGTTGTTCATTATATTCCACAAATGAGTGAGATCCTGTGGTATTTATCCGCTCTCAAGTTCCATCCATGCTGTGGCAAATGGTAAGAGTTCCTTTTTCTTCTTCCTCTTCTTAAAGAATACCTTTCAGCATTTCATATAATGCTGGTTTGGTGGTGATGAACTCCTTTAGCTTTTTCTTATCCGTGAAGCTCTTTATCTGACCTTCTATTCTGAATGATAGCTTTGCTGGATAAAGTAATCTTGGTTGCAGGTTCTTGCTATTCATCACTTTGAATATTTCTTGCCAGTCTCTTCTGGCCTGCATGGTTTCTGTTGAGAAATCAGCTGACAGTCGTATGGGTACTCCCTTGTAGGTAACTGACTGTCTTTCTCTTGCTGCTTTTAAGATTCTCTCTTTATCTTTTGCTCTTGGCATTTTAATTATGATGTGTCTTGGTGTGGTCCTCCTTGGATTCCTTTTGTTTGGGGTTCTCTGCGCTTCCTGGACTTGTAAGTCCATTTCTTTCACTAGGTAGGGGAAGTTTTCTGTCATTATTTCTTCAAAAAGGTTTTCAATATCTTGCCCTCTCTCTCCTTCTGGTACCCCTATAATTCTGATGTTGGTACGCTTGAAGTTGTCCCAGAGGTTCCTTACACTATCTTCATATTTTTGGAATCTCTTTTCTTTTTTCTTTTTCGGTTGGGTATTTTTTGTTTCTTTGTATTTCAAATCTTTGACTTGATTCTTGGGATCCTCTTTTCTGCTGCTGGATCTCTGTAAATTATTCTTTATTTCAGTCAGTGTATGCTTAATTTCTAGTTGGTCCTTTTTCATGTCCTCCATGGTCTCCCTATACTTATTGAGGGATTCATTAAATTTATCGGCGGTTTCCATAAAATTCTTGAAAAACCTTATAACCGTGGCCTTAAACTCTATATCCAATCGTTTGCTTTCCTCCATTTCTGCCATTTGTGACCTGTTTCTTTGTCTCCGCATTTTGGCAGCTTCCCTGTGTTGATAGAGTGGCCCTGTGCGCCAGGTGTCCTGTAGGGCCCAGTAGCTCAGCCTCCCCAGTTACCTGGGGTGGACACTCTTGGTGCACTCTTGGTGCCTTGGTTGTTGTAGAATCACTGGGAGGAATTGACCTCCAGGCCAATTGGCTGTGAGAATCAGCTGTGTCTACAGTGGGAGAACTTCTGTGCTGAAGACACCCTTCTGGGGCAAGACTTGCTTCAGTGGGGCTTTGGTGCTCACTGAGTCTGCTCCCTGAGTGCGTCCCTTATGGATCTGAGGAGTTGCAGTCTGGATGGACCCCCTCTGACCACTGGGTACAGTGGCTCCTGGATCTAAGGAGGTGCTAATTCAGCCTCTGCCTGAGGCCACACAGCAGGAGCCACGAAGAGGCTCAGCTGTGAAGCAATGCAAGCCGCTGCGGGGCCTTGGGCCTTCTCTTGGAAGTTCCAGGTCTGCCTGGTTCGGCTGCAGTTAGGTACATTCACATGCAAAAGCCTCTGCCGCAGCCTGGGTGGGGCGGGGTCTCAGGGAGTCAGAGGGCGGAGAAAGCGGCCATGGCAGATTCTCCGCCAGGAGTCGCGCGTCTCAGTGTTCCGGTAACGGCTGCAAGCACCTCTGAGGGAAAGCCGCCCTCAAGTTCGCTGGCTGCCGGACAGACCAGCTTCTCCCCGTATGAGACCTGGGTCCCCAGAGACTTCCCGGAACCGGAGTTCAGAGCAGTCAGGAGCTTGTGACTCAAAAAGTCAGCTGCGTCCTCAGGTGCTACCCCCTTTCCGCGCGCGCGCGCCGCCGTACCTCTGCACTTCACCTCCGCAGCGCCTCTGGCTCTCAGCGTGCTTTTCTTTCCTTCTCTAGTTTCTCTTTTAAAAATTTATTATTGCAAGAAACGAAGTGAGCTGTGTGAAATAAGCCAGAATCCACTTTGATGCCAAGGTAGATTTTACTGATTGGGTTAATAAACACATGCATCCTCATTGCTAGAACACTTAGATAGGATATCCAGATTAATGATATTTCCATGACTTATTCTTTTTTTATCAAAGAGCCATCTTTCTGGACATGTTTAGTTTGGAAATATAGTTCGGTGTTAAAAATGGTTCTTCATACATATGGTAAAGGATTCATTATCACTGTATTCACTGTAAAAACAATAATATGTAACATGAAAAAACAAAAACACTAAATCAGTCTTCCACAGACACAAAAAAGCTATTTTTTTTCTATTTTTCTGTAAGAAAAAAAGTATGCCGCCTTTTTCCTGGTTTATTCCTTCCTTCCCACATAAGGCATTGTAGACACAATTCATGTTTACAGAAATCAAAGACACTTTTATTTTTTTGGTCCCCTGCCATTTCTCTCTGCTATGGGACAATTTCTAACTGTGTTTCTTGCCAAACGAGGGTAGGAATGGAAAGACTGTCAAGTGCCAGTAAGCCCATTTGAGAAAAGACAGGTCAAGGTTTTTCATTTTAGAGAGCCTACAAAATACAGAACAGCCTATAGTTATACGCTGCGATGCTTTCCGTTGACACTTTTATTGTGGTGTGTTTTATTGTTAAGTTCCATCGAACATCAAGTGATTGGCCCAGCCTATGGGATGGCCCTCAAGTGCGACAGTGTCAAACGTTCCTGGTGGCAGGCCTGACATGGGCTGATTGCTCCTTCTATTTAGAGAGCATCATGCCTTTGCAATAAAGCCCCTCCTGATTGACAGTGATGTATGCCGCTTTGGTTTTAATTCCTTAACATTTGACACTCTTAGATGATGCTTTATAAAAGGAGGAGGTCAATTTCCTTTAGCAGTCAGGAGGAAAGAGGATAGATTGCAGACAACCTTACATGCTGATTATCTCTACTTTTCATTTAAATAGCAGATGGAAAGTTCTGAAGCCTGCTGATTATGTTATTAAATAGTCACTGACCTAAGTCCCGGGAAATAAAGTAGCCACTATTTTAGAGGCATGGCTTTTGGGGGATATAAATGTAGGCAAGGGTATTAAAAAATGTCCTCAAATTGTTGAGTGCAGCAGGTGTTCTGTTGGAGACAAATAAGGTAAGAAATAGTGTAAGCCCTACAAAGTTGGAATTGAAGCTTGTGGGAAGTGAATAATTTTCCTTGCTAACGTATTAAAAGCTGTGCAAATTTAATTTCTTCTTTATTGTCCTCATCTGGATTTGATGCTCCCACTGAGATGTCAAGAGAAGTTTCAGGGGGTTGGGATGATTCTAGCAGCGGCCACTGTTCCCTCAATGGTGGGATGGATGGATTCAAGCCAGTCACCTCTGGTGGGAAACAGAGACTATGGGCTGGGTCCCTAAACCTGTGTCTCCTATCAGGAATCATAATAAGGGAGCTAAGAGCCCTCAGAAGTGTTGATGGATGTGGTGACACTTTGACATGCCACCCACAATCCCCTTCAGTGAAGAATTTGTTGCCCCAACTACTAGGAAGGCTATTGATTGACAGCCTTCAGATGTCAACTCCTGAAAGGGATTATCTCATCTGCAGAGAACCACTTGGTTCAAGGTTATGCCTTTTGGCGGGTGGACCACATCTAAGGACTGATTGGTGAGATGGTATTAATGTCTGTCCATCTTGGCCTAACTCAGACAACTAAGGACCACTCAGGCTCTGGAGCTCCCACTGGGGCCAGCCAAGGTCAGGCCTGCATCTCAACTCAATTTCTCCCTCTGTCTAGTTCTGCTTCCTTTCATTCCCTGTTACAGGTGACAATCCAAAGCCTCTCCTTGACACACATACAATGCACTATAAACTCCATCTCAGGGCCAGCTTCCCAGGAAACCCAGCCTATAGTCACCAGCCACATTCAGACTGCAGTTATCTTCGTAAGTGACACTGTGGGATTATAATCCTGATTTATGTTTGATAGGTCTTGTTAGCAATGCAAACAACCTTCCCGCTGAAATTAAAAGAATGGAAATATGTGAGTGAATTGAAGGAATGTCATATGCCTTTATATCCACATCGAGGATCAATTGTGAGCTCCTGATAGGATTGGAAAATATCAAGACTATCTATTCCGTTTTGTGAAAATATTTTGGCTTTAGTGTATGCAGAAGGTTTTACAGTTTTGAGTTATATGCATGGCCCTTTGAATTTTTGCCTTTTAAACAACTTCTATCCTTTTAGCCCTGACTGGTGTGGTTTAATTAGTTCGAGCACCATCACTACACCGAAATTTGGTGGATTCAATTCCCAGTCAGGGTACATACCCAGATTGTGGATTCGATCCCCAGTCAGAGTTTGTGCAGAAGGCAACTAATTGATGTTTCTTTTTCTCCTTCTCTCTCTCTCTCTCTTTCTCCCTTCCTCTCTCTAAAAACTTATTAACAAATTAAAATTTTCTACCCTTTTGATTTAAGATTTTAAGAATTACTGCCTTCATTATCAGTATTCACTGATGCTCCCAATTCAATTATCTGCAATGGAGGGCAGTGGTGGCCAAGATAAACTAAAACAATAAGTTATCCAGAATCAATTTTCCCTAAGTGATTTTTTTACATGAAATATAAATGTCTTATATAGAACATATTTAAAAATATAACTTTTATAGAAAATGCCTGAAGATAATTGAAAAAACAAAACAAAACACCTATCTTTACATTTGATTCTTTCTGTAAGAAAGCTATAATCATAATGATAAAGCATTGTCTTGCATAAAAGTCATAATTTGGGTATTTTATCAGTCACAAAGAATACTAAAAGGTGGTAGAGTGAATATAGGGGGAGTTGAGTGAAGAGATAATTGAAAGACACTTTGGACCGGTCTGACTGGTGTGATCAGCAGTTAGAGCATCAGCCCAAGCACCAAAGGTTTGAGGGTTTGATTTCCAGTCAAAGGTGCATACCAGGGTTCCACGATGGATCCCTGGCCCTATGTCTGTCTGTCTGTCTGTCTGTCTGTCTGTGTCTCTCTCTCTCTCTCTTTCTCTCTTTTTCTCTCTCTCTTTCTCTCTCTCTCTCTCTCTCTCACACACACACACATTGTTGTCTCTCTGTCTCTTTTCTCCTCCCTTCTCTTCCACTCTCTCTAAAATCAATGGAAAAAATATCCTCAGGTGAAGGATTAAAACAAAAAAAAGAAAGACACTTGGGGACAAAACAAGTTGCCATTTTTCAGATTGCACTTATAACTTCCTTAGCAATTGTAAATCAAATAGAAGGAGGTGATTCGTGTGGGAAATTGCCATTACCCATTCAAACTTTGTTGTTACATGTATGAACATTTTAAATGAAGCAACCCTTTAAGCTACTTGGATTTTTAGCAGTTCTCCTATCTGCTATTGGAAGTTTTTATACATTTGCCTTTTTAGACTTGTGAATTAAAAGGACTCAGACTTACACATTGATATGGACTGGTTTTCATTAAAGTAACTGGTTTTCATCATATTAACTAGGAAAGCTAAATTCTCTTTCTTCCCTATGTCAGTGGTAAATAATGTTATCTTCGTTGTAATAAAAGCTGATTTCATTGCATAGATTCTTTGTTCAGGCTCTGTACTATTGCCTCTACATGTATGTTCTCTTTGTTTCTCCAGAAATCTTGGAAGGAAGATCACATTAAACCCATGAGAAGCTAAAGCTCAGAAAGTAGCAGACATAGTATTAAGGGTCAGACAGCCTGACTCTGGCACCTATATGCTTTCCAAAATACTGAACAGTAGTGAATGACGGCTCTGTGTCATCAAAAGGAATAGAATCAAGTTCAAGTGACAATATAGTATGTTAACTCAGAGATAGAAACCATCCTCTGTCTCATTTCAGTGAATTCTCTTCAGTTAAACTTTCAGACCATGTATTTCACCACTTTTTTTTTTTTTTTTTAGAATCTCAGATATTGAGTTTGAGAAGTTACTGCCCTCTTTGAGAGCTTCTTAGAAGTGTCAGGCTGCACCTTGTATCTTTTTTTATTTCTTGGCACAGAATTAATGTTATGCCTTCTGAGAATGCTTTAATTTCTCTATTTTTTCAGTATGAACAATTATTTATTCAACAATTATAGTATAGGCCAAGGGACATGAGTTCATTCATCAGAAAATACTTGAGCTCCTACTCTGTGTTAGGTGCTGTGCCAGGCATTGAGTATAGACTAGTAAAGAAAATAAGCATTGTGTCCACTTTCATTATGTTTATTTTCTTCTGGAAAAGGAGTCAAGTGATATGAATTTTAGCGGCCAATTTATTTTAACTTGCTCTAATGAGTTCATCCCTGAGCTAGTAACATCCTTAACCTTATGACATTCTGAAATAAAAGAGATTTACTTCCTTTAAATAAAATACTTTTCTCATCTCTGCCTTGGAAACAATGAAATGTTATTTGACAAAACGCATGAGTTAATATAAAGTGACATCTAAAAAGCAGGATTTGAGGCATACGTTTCCCTATTAATACGACCTAAAAATTTTATAAAGTTTTTAAAATGTTCTAAAATACATAAATTATTATTTACCCCTATATTTCAATTAGTTTATCCCAAGATGTTGTACTTTTGTATCTTTATCCCAATTGATATAGCAAAGATACACAAGATAGACCTGCAAATCTTAAGCCCTAAGGTTTTCCATAACTGTTCCCAAGTGTGGAGTCATCCTTCTCAGCATATTAGCTCACATAGCAGACAATTCTGCAAATTATAATCCCGTCCAAAGCTTAGTATCATCATCCTTCCTATTATTGGCACTGGATTAGATTCATGACCCCACCTCTACCAATGGAACGTGTCATGTTGGCCCATTGTTGAATGCATCCCTTAGGCTATTCCTGGAAACAATTCTTTCCACTTTTGTTGGCTCTCTGTGCTGCCCTGAATATGTTTGGGAAGAGAGCATCAATGTTGTGGGTCTGTGAATTTGGCCTGAGAATGAATAATTGGGTTGTGGCCCCAACCTCTAAGGAACTTGGAGCATGGCCTAAGAGGTTGCCTGATGAATTCAGTCATGGAATCTGGAACAGAAAGAGACCTTAGAGACAACCCAATACAACCAATTTAAACAGGTGCAGAAACTTTAGAGCCAAGAGGGGTCAAACAATAACCCAGGGTCTCAGAGTGAACTCATGGCAAAAGCCAGCCTGGAATCCAGCTCTCTCCTCCAAGGGTCACCCTCTTCCCATGGCTCCATATACAGGCTCTAATCTTTGGCCTGCTCTGCTCTTAATAAATGGGGTGGATGATTTTAAACTTTGGACAGGTTGATAATGAGGATTAGCTATTATTTTTGTGATTGAACAAATATCTGGCTTTACATATTTCTAAATAATAAAAAAAAGGAAAATAATTAAAGCTAAACAACTACATTTACCAACGTGAATATGAATACTATTATAGCTATTAAAAGGGTTTAAAATATATAAATCTTTGGGTAACTTTAGGTGAATAACAGTCATTGTGTTTGGGGGCAATGACTTCACTGTTCCTTTTTCCTTTTTGCGTGCTTACATGTACTCGAAGAGCATTTCCTCCCACAGTAAAGCCTACAGCTTAGAAAATCGGACTGCCCCTTTAATTTATTTTTATGGTTCATTATCTAAGAGAAAGGGCTGTTTTCTGTTTTTTCAAAAGGAGATTTAAGTCATCCATAACTTTCTCTGTGAGGATGTGGTTTTGGCAATTGTAATACTTATGACCTTCCTAGGGACTGATTGCTATTACAAATACCTATTAGAGTCTATTGGGTATTGAGCTTTCCTTAAATACTGTGATTCAAGCAAAGCTCTTTGTGCCATAAATTACAAGTTCCTTGTAAAATCAGACTTTAGAAAAGTTACCAATCACTTGTTTGTGGTGGTGTTGTTTTTTTCTTTCTCTTTAGTTAATATTCACTTCCATGCCTTGGTAGAATTGTTCACCCTCTCCTGGTTCTGAGTGTGTCTTCTGTGACCCCTATCAGAATAATTAAAACCCTTAAGAGATGTTAAAATAAGTTTTTTCACAATAAAGAGAAACGGTAAGGTACAATGTTCTATTCTCCTAAGCTTCCTGGCATATGATTCCTAGAGTCAAAGAGAAGATTCTGTGATGGACGTTTATAGGCAGTCTAGTCCCTAGAGAAAAAAAAATGCATTTTTTCCTGATTTTTATGAGCACACCATATAACTGGGTGGCCACATCATATGATGGCTTCTCTCTATAAAAGAGACTGGTCATTTCTATACCATAAGAAAAGCAAAAATATCTTCTACTTGTACCTTTTTAGTTTCTGACCTAGGAAAATTCTCTAGTCTCTCCACTTCACATTCTCTTTCGGGGTGCTAGCCACACACATGAGTAAGAAAATGCTTTCTACCTTAATGAATATTCATACGTAGCATCCTTACTTCTTCCAAGAGGGTACACTGTCTTAAGAGCAGTGGAACCAGCTAAGTCTCGAAAACTTTACTAAAAATCTATTCTTTATTTCAACAAATATTTATTGAGTACCTACTGTGTGCCAGGATGTTGTCTAGAAGCTGAGGCCACGTGATTGATCAAAAGAAATAAATATTCTATTCTGTAAAGCCTCATGGGGAGAGAGAAAAAATATGAGAAAAAATATTGTGAGTCATCCTGTGCCATATTCTGCAGAAATATAAGGCATGTCAAGGAAGTGACATAAAGATAGGGGTGTGCAATGTAAGTAAGAGGTGGTCTCTCTGGGAAGGTGATATTTTTACAATGATATGCAGGAGTTGAGGGGGAGAGGCATGTGATTTTTCTGGGAAAAGATGACACTAATCAGAGGGAACATCAAGTACAGAAGCCCTGAAGCAGAATCATGCCTGGGGTGTTTAAGGAATAGAAAGGAATCCTGAGTGTCTTGAGCACAGTGAGCGAGGCAGAGGAAGCAGAGTAGGGTAGGGCACGTAGGTCATTTTAGGGACATTTGCTTTTATTCTGAGTGAGATGGGAAGTCAGTTCGATTTTGAGCTGGAGAATGATATGACCAGATTTACAGTTTTGCAGGGATTACTCAATCTGCTGATCTGCTAAATTCAGACGGGACTATGGATGGGCAAGGATGGAAGCAGGAAGACCCTATAAGGAGGCTATTGTGCTAACCTGGGATAGAGACGACAGGGAACTGGACCAGCAGACAACACTAGAGATGTAAAGAAGTCATTGAATTTTGAATAATTTTGAAGGTAGAATGAATAGGATTTAGTGACTGATTGCAAAAGATGAAAGAAGAATCAAAGATGACTTCAAGTTTTGTGGCTGAGCCACTGAAGAGTTACCATTGATAAGACAGAGAGGGCTGGGAAGAAGGGAGTTGGGGTGGGGACAGAGTCTATGGGACATGCAAGTGCAAATGTTGAGTAGACAGTTGAGTATATCAGTCTGGAGACAAAAGGAAAGAACAGGATCAGACACACACTTATAGGTAGACTTTAAACTCATGAGTTTTGATAAGATAACCTGGTAGGAATTGCATGTAGGGCCGGGAATGCAAGATTTAGATGACAGACAATATTCATCTCTCTTCTCCTAGAAGCACAAAGATCAGATGAATGTAGCAAGTCACTTAAAGGTGTTGGGTTTTTTTCCATTTTGCATGTAAGTTGGTTAGGCTGTAGAAAGTAGGTTTAGATGTTTAGGCATGCACATGCTTGCAACAACATACACATGCACTCAAATAATAGCTCTGAAGAAATGGGGGCAACATTGAATGGGCTGTTCTTGAAACTTGGCCCATGATGAATATAACAGCAGTTACAGGCCTCGAGGCAGATCTTTCTTCCTGGGCCTGTCTTATTATTTGGGTAGTGTGTTGTATATCTTCCATGTTACAAAGCACAAAGGGATCTTGTGTTGTTTCTTCACATAGTAGAGAATTGTTTTAAATTTGAGAAAAAGGAATCAGAGTAGCAATTTCTTAAGGATAAATCTGTCCCTCTGTGTGCACCCTCCCCACCTCCACCCAATTTGTGGTTTTGTTTGAAACTTTGATTTTTAAGCATATTTTCCGGAAGATGATTTCCCTGCCTTTGTGAATTGTAAAATAATATCCTCCAGTCAAGCAAGATTTATTTCTTTAATGAATCTATGTGAAATCCAGGGGCTGGATCAGGGGTGCCCATATATGCCTTGCACTGTGCTGGGTGTTTTGTAATGTCCTCACCTAATTTGCCTAGCAGCCCTGTGATAGTGGTATAGTGAGCTTTGTTTATGGCTGAGAAAAGCAAGATTCAGAGAGAATAAGCAACTTAAATCCTATGCTCTCTTCTCTGTATGCCATACTGTGTCTTTTTACAACTCTAATTTTCCACACTTCTCCGAAGTTTCTGCCTGCACCTTAAGCCAAGCAGATCTTCCTGAAGTTGCAAGACTAGCTGCTGTGACTTCCCAGGAATCTGCTTATTCTCTCCCAATTGTGTGACTATGCACACATTTTAATACTGACTGGTGTTGACAGCATCTTCCCTTGGAGAATTCCCCTGCATGTTGATTGTGCATCTACCTAAACCCTCATTGCCCATTGGGTGGTTGTTTCTATTATTAGTTTCATTTCACAGACTTAGTAACTGAGAATTTTTAAAAAAAAATGGTCTTGAGATCGGAGGTGAAACCACTGGGCCAGTTCTGTAGTAACAAGTCATTTCTTTGGGAGTGTACCACCTGCTGGGGCAGTGTTATTGTTTGATGAAGGGATTGTTCAATTTAGTGCATCAAATGCCTTATCATATTTGTGCACATTTTTTCCATGTGTGCTCAGTTGGCCTGCAGAAATCCCCAACCAGTCTGATTACCCTTTGATGCTTTTTCATCTTTTGTTCTGCCTTATTATTCTTAGGAAGTAAAAAAGAAAAAAAGAAAACGAAAAAAAAAGCATCTCAAACTATAACATTTGAATTTCAGTGACTTTAAGAACAGAAGGCATAAATTCTAAATTCAGGCAGTAGGTTGGCAAAATTACAAAACTGGGTCACACTAGTATAGTAGGTGTGTGAGAGAAGTGGAACTTTTATATATTTTGGACGAAGATACATTGGTACAAATTGAGGGGACTATCTAAACATATTAAATTTGTATTCCCTTAGATATAGTAATTCTACTTCTGGGAATGTATCTTCTAGATATATAGCTGCTGGAGGTAAGATTCTGGGCAGAGCCCTTGCTGGGTAGCTCAGTTTGGTTAGGGCACATACAAGAATCAACCAATGAATGCGTAGATAAGTGGAACAACATATCAGTGTTTCTCTTTCTCTCCCCCCCCCCTCAAAATATAAAGTCAATTATAAAAAAAAAAAATTAAGATATCTGGGCAGAGATAACTGAGCCCAAAACTTTGCTTGCTGCACTATTAAAGAGCAAAGTCCTCTTCTATGGTTTTCTCAAAACAAATAAACAAATTGTAAATTAAGTTCTGAATTTATATTAAGTTTATTGTTTTGGTAATGCAACAAGTCTTATACTTCCTATATTAAAAAATTTGAGATTGCAGATAAGAAAGAAGGAAAAGGAAAGTATATTCCTGATGCCACCACCCAGAGATAACCATTGTTTCCTTCTAGTTCTTTGCTGTGCAAATGTGTATGTGCCAACATGGTGTTTCTTTCCTGCTTCCCCCACATAACTTCATAACAGGCTATTTTCTTTCATCAAACTTTTTATAAGAATTATTTTTATTAACCACAAGATCTCCTGTTCTTGGAAGAACAGTACTTAAACTTTCTCATTGTGTAGGATATTTATTTGTTTCTAGTTTTGCTTTGAAATATTCTCCCTGATGGTAGCAGGCCAAAAGTACCTACACATTGCTTTTTGTTAGTTAATTTTTTTGTCCTACATGTCCTGGTTGATTTTGGTTTGCAGAAGCTTCATTAACAGAGTCTGGGTCAGTATATTCCTTTGTTTCTCTCTTGGTAAATCACCTTTATGGCAATTATAAGTCAAAAGTTTTATATATATATTATATAAAACAAATTTATATATTATATAAAACAAATTTCCCAGTGCAGGAAATTTGTGCACTCGAGGTGGGGGGAGGGGGTTCCTCAGCCCAGCCTGTGCCCTCTTGCAGTCCGGGAGCCCTTGGGGGATGTCCAACTGCTGCGGAGGTGGTGGGAGAGGCTCCCGCCACCGCCACCGCATTAGCCACCTGTGGGTCCAGCTTCTGGCTGAGCGACACTCCCCCTGTGGGAGCACACTGACCACCAGGGGGCAGCTGCTGCATTGAGCATCTGCCCCCTGGTGGTCAGTGCGAGTCATAGCAACTGGTCGTTCTACTGTCAGGCCGAAACCAGCTCTCTGTCATCCCGAGGGCAGATTGCGAGAGGGCGCAGGCCAAGCTGAGAGACCCCACCAGTGTACAATCGGTGTATGATTAGAGCCAGGGAGGGACACGGGAGGTTGGCCAGCTGGGGAGGGACCGCAGGAGGGCTCCAGTGCATGTCCAGCCTGTCTCACTCAGTCCCAATCAGCCAGAAACCAGCAGCAAGCTAACCTACTGGTCGGAGTGTCTGCTCCCTCGTGGTCAGTGCATGTCATAGCGAGCAGTTGAGCGGCCGTAGCATATCATTAGCATATTATGCTTTGTTTGAAGGGCCGACCAGACAACTGGATAGTTAGCATATTAGGCTTTTATTATATAGGATATATATAATATATCACATACATAAATACTACATTGTTTTATTTTAATTTTAGCCTTAGCATTTTATTTTAATACACATATTTTTGAATTTTTGGGTGACACAAGTTATGTTGTTGTTGGTAGTCTGGCACCATTTAAAAGCTTGGACTCTAGAGTCACTGGCCTGTGTGTAAATCTTGACTGGTAGCTGTGTGATTTTAGGTCAATGTTTTATCCACTTGTAGTTTCTGTTTTCTTATTTGTAAAATAGTGATGATAATAATGTCTACCTTGAAGGCTAAACATATTGGGGAACATGCAGGGCACAGTGCTCAATGCATAGTAGATGCTTAATGAGAGGTAGTCATCATTGCTATTGTTATTTGTTGCTTGCTATTCACGCTGTTTTGTTTTTTTTATATCACTATAGTCTTTGTTTTTGTCACACACTTTGTCCTCACTTCAAGGACCTCTTCCTCAGCTGTAAATTTAAACTTAGTCATTCCTGTAATCATCACACCCTCCCCTCTCCTTTTCTTTCTCTCCTGTCATTTTTCCCACCCCAAGTATTGCTAAAATATGAATTGTGAATTAGCATTACATAAAAATTATGACATAATCCTGAGTTCCAGTTTTTTTCTCTCATATCTATACTAAAGTCCCAGTGCACGAGATTCATGCACTGGGGGTGAGGAGGGTCCCTCAGTCAGGGCTGCACCCTCTCGCAGTCCAGAAGCCCTTGGGGGATGTCCTTAGAGCTGCCGCAGAGGTGGGAGGTGGGAGAGGCTCCCGCCACCGCCACTGTGCTCGCCAGCCATGAACCTGGTTTCTGGCTGAGTGACGCAGTGACCACCAGGGGGCACTCCTGCATTGAGCATCTGCCCCCTGATGGTCAGTGTGCATCATAAGGACTGGTTGTTTCACCATTTGTTCAATTTGCATATTAGCCTTTTATTATATAGGATGGGTTTTTATCTTTTAAATCAGAACTATTAAATTGCTGATTCTTAAACATCTTAATGAGACCATTGACCCATCAGGACTGCACAGAAGTGGGGTTGAACACTTCCAGTTCTCTCGCTAACCTCATGAACAGTCAACTGCAGGCTCAGTGAGTCTAATGCAGACTTCAGAATGAAGGAGGAGAAGCACAATGTATTTAGACGTATGGCAAGTTGGTAATGACCTGTTAGATTACTTCATTATGTCTGTGGCTTTTCTGGGTCCTTGACTTCAGCTTTTGTCATAGGCATTTTGCATTTCTTGGGGGGGGGAGGGATCATGAAGAGCCTCCCTTTTTGAAGGGATCTATTGTCACTAGCAGTCAGATTCTCATGGGAAATGGAAACCACAGAGGAACAATCATTAATGACAGTTCTTATTATGTAATTTTGTCTGAACTGACATTTGCTGCCCTGTTTTTAATATAGAGATGAAAAGATCTCCATTCCTGATGTTTTTCATTTTCCCCTTTTTTTGGTTTCTAAAAATAATATTAAATGTAAAGCAACAACAACAATGACATAATAACAATAATACAGAAATGTTTAAAAGTCTCTTGTAAATATGTCCCAGAGACAAGCATTGTAGTTTTTGTCTGTAAACCTTTCCATCTTCCTTCATGTACATACATGCATTCCAGTATATCACATATCTGTATTATATACACTTTAAAATTAGCATTGGTGCCAGGACAGTGTGGCTCAGTGGCTGAGCGTCAACCCATGAACCAGGAGGTCAAGGTTGGATTCTAAGTCAGGGCACATTCCTGAGTTGTGGGCTCGATCCCCAGTGTGGAACGTACAGGAGGCAGCTGATGAGTGCAGTGATTCTCTCTGATCATTGATGTTTCTATCTCTCCCTCTCCCATCCTCTCTCTGAAATCAATCAATTAAATATATATATATATATATATATATATATATATATATATATATATATACAGAGTCTACACCCCAAAGTAGACTCTGAGGCAAAGATTTGAGTGGACATAATTTATTGGGAAAGTCACCCTGAAAAATAGAAGTGGGGAAAATGAGATAGAGTTGAGAGAGAAGTCCAAAAAGGATGATCTAACAAGCAGATTTTGGCCATGAACAATTGGAGCTCAATTCTGCTGGGGAACCCTGTGGAATGCACCTCAGACAAGGATGTTGGAACATTTATACTCCAACTTCCATACTTTGTTGGTGGTAGTTTGCCTTTGGGGTGTTAATTCTCCGGCAGCTTGGTCTGTGCCTGTGCACAGATGAACAACCTTTGGAAAAGGCAGAGCAGAGAGGCCCCCTGCATGTGCTGGTGCGGCTCTGGCAATGGTGCCTGTGACCATGATTGTGTTATAATCACATGAGCCAAAGAGACGTGCTGCGGTACGCTACGATCTTCAAGCATCAGCTACAATCCTGTCCTGCATGCTGTTCTTCAACTAGCTTTTTAAAAACATCAGCAATGTATCTTGGATACATTTTCACGTCAGTACATGGACACGTACTTTTTGTTTTTAATGGCACCATTCCTCCCTGAATATTATAGGGGGCTAGTTAATCATTTGAGTGAGAGCAATGCCAGTTTTTGTTCTCATTTTACTGTGTGAACCTAGAGGTACATTAAATAGTTGTCCCTAATACCAAGAATGATTTAACTTCGAAAACAATGTGTCTCAAACTCTTATGTGTACAAGAGTCACCTGTAGATCTTGTGAAACTAGTGATTTGATTTAGCAGTACTGGCCTAAGACCAAACCATACTTTGAGTTCAAGGTTCTACAACCAAATGTACACTGTGAAAATATTTTTATAAGAATCTGAAAATTTTTCGTAAGGATAGACATATCGAACCCGAGTTCAGTATGCAGGGAGGATGTAATTTTCAGCTACAAAATTGCTTTGGGACCTTGGGCAAGTCTTCTGTGTCCTCTGAGAAAACCTTGGGCATTGTTATCATCCCTGGTTCTTAATATATTATTTTATGATCCAATGTGTGCATGCCTGGGCTGGCAAAGAGAATATTCTTCTTGTCTGCTTATATCTATCAATGTGTTGGACCAAGCTAGCCTATAAAACCAGATGTAAGGTATGCCAGAATTCCAGAGTATTTACATTATACATTATCACTATTATTAGCTAACACTAAATGAGTCAGATCACAAGCCTAGATGTCTAATATAAAACTTAAAGTATCCAAAGGAGAATTCTAAATTTCTTAGTCTGCCATGTCTTCGATCATAATAAACAAGTGAATATGTGGGTGAAGACCCAAATGTCAAAACCCTGAGGTCATCCTTGAATCCTCCTTTCTCAAATGCCTCACATCCTGGCCATCAGACAGTGTGCAGCCTACCTGAAAAACAGAATTTTTTAACCCACTTTTTACTACCGCCATCTCCACTGTTGTTTTCATAATCCCTCTCCTGACCTATGCAACATCTTACCAGCTAACAGGAACATGGTCCCTTTCTGTTCTCTTACAAACATTTCTTTTCTTAACAAATCAGATCATGTCTTTCCCCACTTAAACTCTTCAATGCTGTCCCAATGCACATAAGAACATAATCCCAGGCCCCAGCATGTAGGCACAGCATGGCCTATGATGCCTTATTCAATCTGGCCCCTTTGTACCTTTCCAATGTCATTTCATACGACGCCCCCCTAGCTCACTGTGCCCCAGCCCCACTGGCCTTTTTGCTTTCCCGGGTGCCAGGAAATGCTTTCCTTCCTGAAGGACTTTCCACCTGCCTGGAAAATGTTTTCAATCCTATGAATTTCATACTGCTGTTCTTTTCAGTGAATCTGATATGCATCAATCTCTTCTCTGTGCCAATGTTATCATATTTAGCCATTGTTAAGTCTTACTTTGGCAGTGTCTAAAGATTCACAAGGAAAGGGAGGTGGAAAGAAAAAAAATAAAAGGAAGTCAAGATTTCAGTTCTTGCTGCCCTTCCTACCTGTCTTCTTTGATTTCTGAATTCCTGTATGCTAAACAGGTAGTTTTCACAGAAGAGATAGTAAATTAAAGACCATCACCTATAAATAGATACATTTTGATTTAATGCCTTCTTTAATATGAGCTTCTGAAATTGATGCAGTTACCTATTCCCTCAAGTGCTTAATTTTGTTTCCCATTCACTTGAGAAGAAAATGTAGGCAGGCACAGCAGCTTAAGATTAAAAAAGAGAAGACATAGATACTAACATCTATGAAGTGTCTCTTTAATCCTCACAGTGACTGTACAGTAACAGTATCCTTCTTTTAGATGACAAGGAAATGAAGAATTCAGGAGATGAACTTACTAGTCCATAGCTGTAAAGCATACACACGTGTGTATTTGTGTGCATGTATACATACATGCACATATACTCACGTATACATATATAATATCTCCATGTGTATAAACTTATGTATAGCTAATGTGTCAATGCTTCTAGTTTTACAACCAGATCAGAAGTGGAAATCCATGGCAGTTTTTTATTGTCTTGGCAACTTTTAATCATTGGAATCTGTGAAAATAATTTTAAAGAATTCATGAGTTCTCTATGAGAATTTATAAATTTGGGGCTTTCCTTTCTATGACAGTCAGAAAAAATGTATGAGAGCCTGTTTGAGGTCATCTGGTTGACTAGATGATGTCACTGCCTGCGTCTGTATTGACGTGTATAATCATATAGTGCCAAGGAGACCTAGTGTCACTGTCTCAGGCTAATGGGGAAAGAATGAGGTAGACCTAATCAGTAAATGATGCTTTCAAGCCAAATGAAAGCTGTTAGCGTGGCTATGCTCAGATGAAGGTTTCACAGCAATCCAAGTAGATACAAGTGGTGGAAGGAGTAGAATGTCATGTGGCAAAGAGAATGTAACCTGTGAATTTCAAAACTACTGGGTACTGCAGCAGTCAGTAGCATATTCACGTCGTAAGTGGCAATTCAGGTTTGGCAAAACATCATCGTCCATGATATTAAATTAATGTTTTAATTAAATTATATTGGTTATGCAACTTTGCTTTTCTGCACTTTTAAAGTATATTTGGTTTAATCGTTGCAATTCAAGCTATAAACAGAGGCATTTATATCCCATAATTAAATGTTTGTACATATTTAAGTTCTGCTTAATAAAAATAACCAAATCAACACTGGGAGTCTATTATATTTCCTATATAATAAAAGGCTAATATGCAAATCGACCAAACGGTGGAAAGACCGGTCACTATGACACACACTGACCACCAGGGGGACAGACACTCAACGCAGGAGCTGCCCCCTGGTGGTCAGTGCACTACCACAGGGGGAGCACTGCTCAGCCAGAAGCCAGGCTGACAGCTGGAGAGCGCAGTGGTGGTGGTGGAAGCCTCTCCAGTCTACGTGGCAGCACTAAGGATGTCCAACTGCTGGCTTAGGCCCGCTCCCCTAAGCTGTCAGTCAAACATCCCCTGAGGGCTCTCAGACTTCGAGAGGGCACAGGCTGGGCTGAGGGACCCCCACCCCCAGTGCACAAATTTCATGCACTAGGCCTCTAGTATTTCTATAAAATCTATGATATATATCATAACATACAGTGATTGATATGTGATGTATATTTTTTCTTCTTTAAAGGCCTGGTACCAGGGGGTATCTCAACCTTGGCCTGACAGGTGCCTTCTTTCACAGATGATTCTTCCTTTAGGCAGCTTTTCTGTGTGTTCTGGGATGCCAGGGCAGCCCCCTCACTGAAGTGTAACAATCAAAAAGCTTTCCATATATTTCCAAGTGTCCCTCGGGGGACAAAATTGTGCTGTTTTAGAATCACTGATCTATGCATTACTCAACTATCGTGACGGCTTATTCCATTATTACTATTATGGTTCCCAAGTGGTGATTGGCAATTCCAACCTCCCTTCTACATTTATTAGTTTGCCTTCTACCTTAAGGAACTCCTCCTGTATTTAGTTATTCACTTATATGCGAAGAGACTCATAGATTCTTATTTTATTTTATGGGTTACAATCATTACTTACATTTTGTATATTTATGCTCCAATGTTTTGAATGGAGCTCTAATGAGGTAAAGATAAATGATGGATATAAACCAGCTGCTCTTTTCTCTCCTCCTTAGCGGAGCATATTAGCTAATTTTTGCAGTTCTTTTCAGGTATTAGGGTAATCCAGCAGAAGCGCCGTGGTCTCAATGGGTAGGTGCCAGTTCTGCCTCAATGACTCATTGAAGTGGAGCTGAAGGAGCGCCAGTCCCTTTCTCCTTGGAAGCCTGGAGTGTTTTATTGTTCTTCACTGTGCACAGAATGCCAGTGACTCTAAAGCTGGGGGGAAAAAAGACTCTTAATGAGTTTCAGCATTTTAATGTACTGCAGGTTCCCAATTGTATGAATTTAAGAAGCTTAGCAATTCGGTATCTTCTGAATAATAGCATTTATTTTATACTCTAAATACTCCCAGGGAAGTCTGAAAAACATTGTAGCTTCTTTGGTATAATAGCTTTCTTTGCTGGGCTAATTGACTTGAACAGTGGAATTGCTCCTTAAAAAAAAAGTCACACAGTTTTGATTAATGAGCCCAGTAATAAAGCATTAATCGTTTTAGCTCATGAATGATAGGAACAGTATTCTCTTCCCCCCACATCCTATTCCTAGATTCTCTTGCTGACATAGTGGCCATGTTTTAGGATCTCATCATCAGTTTAACCTGCCCGTCTCCACATAACTTAATAGAATGTCTACTAAGTTTGCACCTATGAGGAACTCAATGGTGCAGAATCTAAATAGCAATCATTATTTTTTATTTATGAACATGACTTACTTGTAGTTAATAGCTATCCCTTTTGAAATGCCATAAAATTATTTCTATAATTTAGTAATAAGTATAAAATGAGTTACTGAGCTTCCCCTATGTACCTGGAACTCTACTAAATTTTTAGTGTATTGTATCATTGATTTCTCACAGTAACACTCTGAGGTTATTAGTAGTATTATGTCCACTTTAAAGTTCAGGAAATTTGGTGAGAAATGTTAATAACTAGTTAATGTCAAAGAACTAATTGGTTAATGTCAGAGCCACCATGTTACTATCTGATTATATATTATTCCTACTCAATATTTTCTCGAGGTTTATGAATAAAATTATTTTTGTTGAGATTAAAATATATAAATAGGTTAGCTCAAACTGAAATTTCTAGTTGTCTTAGGACTTAACTTATTCCAGGGTTGTTTTTTTTATATTTCAAGAATTAATTTTCATGTTTATTATGTAGCTAAGACACCATTTAGGAATAATTTAGATGGTCTCATCACCATTTTGAGGAAAATAGAATTTCAGGTGATAGACTTTTAGAGAATCTTCAAGGCAAATGTCTACATTCTTAACTATACTAATGTATTGACTGAGGTGAAATGGCTCTTTATTAGTGAAATGTAGTTGTAAATTATCCACTAGACTCAACTCTCTATGGTAGGCAAGAATCATCGTCCTATCATGTTTGTAACCTCAGGATTTAGCTCAGTGGCTGACATAGACTGGAACATTAAATTTTGAGTGAGTGAATAAATAAATGGTCAATAGCAATGATGTGAAAAATAAGTGGATGATCCATTTAGTAAAGTGCCTGGACTCAAAATATGCAAATCAACAAATGACTTGGACTCATATTAGTGTTGTGACCCTAAGTGCCTCCAATTTTTCAAGCATGCCAGTCTACTGAAGTTTCCTAGAGATAGAAGGCAGGGGGAAAATGAGATGTATGCATTCCTTTTTCATTGACCTTCTAGGCCGTCTTGGTAAAATCGTTTAGCTCAGTGGAGGCACATTAAGAATAAGACTTACCTCTTTCCACGTATGAGTTTTGAGAAGTTTATAATTGATATATGTGTCACATAAAAGCTGACAGTGGTGATGGAAGTTTCTCTTTTAAGAGGCAAATTGGTTTGTCTCATTTAAACACCTTGGACTCACGGTTGCAGCTTCGCTTTGCTATTTCTCTGCCAGGATCACAATGTTAATACAAGAAATGGACACGTGACAGTAGCACCTAGTAAGCTTCCTCTCCCGACCTGCCCCCTGCATTCTTGCATTGATAAATTGGTTTTCATCATGGACTATGCACACACACACAAACACATGCATGCACATTTTCTCCAAACTGATGTTAAGGATCATAAGCCACCAAATGTTTGGTAGCCTGTTTTGGCTCTTTTGGAAAGACTGTAATTAAATAAACCGAGGGTATGCCATCTTTCAGTTAGACAAACAGCATTCAAATGTACAGCCAGATTCTTAAAAAGTGTTTCCTCTTCCTCTATCACCTGTGAAATGTACATGTCCTTAAAAAGTCAGTTTCTTGTGAAATTGATATTGGACAATTTTTAAATAAAAGTGGATTCAAGCAAAAACTCCATGCAACAGTAACATTTTGTACACAAAGCTGTGATTTTTAACTTTATATTATTTATTTCTATTTCTATTATTGCCCAGCCAGCCTTATAAGTAAGACTTAACTTTGGGTCTTCTTTTGCTAATTCATTCCCTCAGTATGATTAAGTGATTTCCAGTCTCAGAAAGGTAAATTGTGCTGTCAAGTAGATTTACACATTGAACATCTGTATGAATCCATCCAATGGCAGCTCCTTCACCTTGACCTGTCAGAAAAAGTTGTGAGCCAGTTATTAAATACACTTCACCTATTTTGAAATCTCAGGCCTCTGACTGAAATAGATTGGAATTTGAATTCTAGTTGGATTTCTTAATAGCTGTGCGCCCTTGGGCAATTGCATAGCTTTCTCACGTGTAAAATGAGGACATTAACTGTATCTACCTCAAGAATTATGTTAAGGAATAAAACCACAATAAATTTAAATAACTTTTAATCATCGTGCTTAGCACATAGTTAGCATAAAATAAATATGAGTTGATATTTTACTATAAAATGGTAATGGTATGAATCTTATCTAACAACAAACAATTTATGTGACTTAATAATGTTAATCTTACGTAGCAATAATTATTTTCCTATAAATATGTCTCATGAAATATTTGAGATGTACTTACACTAAAAAACTTGTTTTTTATTTACAGGAAATTTATATTTAACAGGGTGTCCTGTATTTTGTCAGGGTGCTCTAATTTCATGGGACATAGTGTTTGCCACATGAGCTCCCTTGTATAATTCCATGGATCACCATTTGTGCTGTGTTCTGGGGGTGTCATTGACATAGAATACAATGAAAATGGTTGCCCTTTAGTGGAACTATATGTCCCTAATACCTTTTAACATCTCAGTGACACGTTTCTTTATATACCAAATACAAAAATGCTTTGTATCTGTTCGATATTGATATGTTATGATTCTTCCAGATGGTTTTAGTAGGGTTCCATAATAAAGTTGTGGTTATACTCACGTCAATTTCATAACTCCAGCTATCGGATGGAGGATCATGGTCATTACCAACAAATCATGTGACACCTTTGCATCCCAGAGTTCACAGCAGGCTCATAAAAGAGAGACTCCTGGAGGGTCACTTCAGAGAAGTGAACCAGATGCTGAGAAAATGCGGCGTGATTTCTTTACAATATTGAGTAGTTCTCTATAGTTTTGTTTCCTGTTCTCAGTTTTGACTGTCAGGACCCTGCGTACAACACCAGATGTATTTGTGATACAGCAATATATTACAATAAAACTATAGAGAGATCTCAATATTGTAAAATGTTAATTTAGCATTTTCTCACAGGGCACACCATCACGTCAGGGCTGATAGCTGGTGATACTGAGTTCGAGTTCATGAGGTGCATGTGGAGGGAGAAGTCAAGGAAAGCCAGGAATCCAATCTGGCCACCTATCCCAGGACCACAGGTAATGCCAATTCAGTTATAAAGACCCCAGAGGCCCATTCAGTCATTCACTGCTCACCTAAACTCGAGGCTGCTCGATTGATGTAGAAGAGCTCACAGCAGCCTTAAAGAACAGCACAAAGAACGAGTGGTTCAGGTTGTACTGAGCACTCAGCATCGTTCCATAGTCAGGTCACTGCTGAGTTTATTATTCAGAATTAAACCCCTCCAACTGAATTTGGGGATGTGAACTCCAACCTCCAATGCTATGCTTACATTAAATTTGAAATAATGAAATGTTTCTTTTTCAAATATGTGTTCCTTAGAAAAATCGTTCTTATTGGTGTTTATTTCAAGAAAATTACTCTTATTGGTGCCTTGGGAGGAAAACCTAGTAGTCAGCCTCCTAACTCTAGCGCCATGTGAAACTAGGGTAGGAGACATCACCCTGTCTTTTAGTGGAGCAAGAAGGCAATTGAAAACATAGGGCAGCCCCCTTCACTGCTTAGCAAACAGAACAGAGCACACAGTTATTCGGCACCATTTAGGGACAAGGATAAGGGCCTACTTCTTGGCAGTCCTTTACTTTTTCCTTTGCTCTTTAACGCATTAGCTTGGAGGTGTGCTCCCAGAGCACCTATCTTAGGAGAAGACTGTGCACCCCTTTCCCTGCTCAACGGCCATGACTGTGTGGCGAGGGAATGCAGAAGTCCTCGTGTGGAGGTCAGAGCTGAGCCTGCGTCTTACTTTTTCATAGTAATACAGATTTGGCAGAATTAACCCATTGTATTAGATAGGGTTCTCTAGAGAAATAAAACCATGCATATGTATGTGTCTGCGTGTGAATTTTTTTAAAAAATATGGAATCTGCTCATATACTTATGAGGGCTGTCAAGTCCCAAGATCTGCAGTGAGAAGGCTGGAGAGCCAGGAGAAGCCATGACATAGTTCCAGTGTGAAGGCCAGCAGGCTTGAGACCCGGGAAGAACCAATGTTCCCGTTGGAGTCTGAAGGCAGGGACAAAGCAGTGTCCCAGCTTAGAGGCCAGCAGGCAGGAAGATTCTTTCTTAACTCAGGGGAGGATCAGTCTTTTTTTCTATTCAGGTCTTCAACTGATTGGATGGGGCCCGCCCACATTAGGGAGGGCAATCTGATTTACTCAGTCTACTGATTCACATGTTAAACTCATCCAGAAACATCCGCACAGATTCATCCAGAATAATGTTTGACCCAATATCTGGGCATCCTGTGTCCCACTCAAATTGGCACATGGAATTAACAATCACACACTTATGATACTGAAGCAAATCTGGCCAGAATGGCAGGCTTCTTCCAGGTCTCAGCTAGAGGTGCTGTAACTCCTATAGCCATGCTGCAAACACGCTGAGAATTCTCCAAGAGGGTGAGGACATCTTTTTACAAAGTTGGTGTTAAACTACTTCTAAAACCTCAGATGCCTTTCAGCTTGTTAATAATACAGGAGGCTCTGACTCTGCTTCTTTTTTCAGGCTAAGAGAAAACATTTAATTTTTATTATTAATATTTTTTAATTGCTACAACATTTAAAATAGATTGTGTCATTAAGAACAATTGCTCCTTTGTCTTGCCATGGATTTTTTTTTTTCTTTCTACAGGTAAAATCCAATGAAAAAGCAATATTTATAGGCAGTATCCAGATGGTGTAGTGTGGTAGAAAGAGTATTAGATCAAGAGTAAAAAATATATATCATTTATAATGTCGTTTATTTACTTACTAGCCATGTGACCTTGGTAACCTTCTTAAGATATCAGAAGCAGCTTTCTCATGTGTAGAATGGAAATAATAACTCTTGCCCTATCTACTTCATAAGTAATTATAAGGGGCTACATGAAATAAAATAACCCTGAAACAAGTTGAATACTATAAAACTCTCCCTATGTAAAGTAATAATAGTATTATCTTCAGTCTGTATGAATACCTGTGTTTTTAAAGTGTTACAGTCACATGTTCACTTTAAGGTTGTTTCAGACTTCCTCAGGGTATTTTCTGGATGTTTTATCACAACTGCTGAAGATAATTCATCTTATAATGGCTCTGTCCACCTAAACAGTTAAAAAATGACTATAAATTGGTTACACACAATTTTGTGATTAAAAAAGGACTTGAGAGTATAAAAATAAGCAAAAACTAACAACTTAGTATTATATGATGATGGGAAAAATAGGCATATAGTTCCCTAAAAGAGTGTTACTTCAAGTTTGGTTCACCAAATGATATATTCCCACAATGAAATAAGCACAAAAATTTAGAGTAAGCATTCAAAACCTTTTATAACAATTTCACACTAACATGACGTTTAATCCAAATGTAATTTGGGTCCATTGAATGTATAATAAAAATTAAAATTTGCATTTTTCATATATTTTAATTTTACTTTATTAATATTTCTGTTGTATTTTGCACAAATATTGGTCTGTGACAGATTGTAAATAAAGTGGGTCTCTAAGCCAGGTAGCTTGGGAAACGTTTTAAAATCTCTTAATGCCAATAACTACTTCCTGAGTACTTAATGTAGTTTTGTCAAACGTGTGTTAGTAGATTATCTTGAAATCCTATTCTGTTAACCACCTTTTTTGGAATCATGTATATTTAATAACCATAATGCATACCCCCAAACACAGCCCCAGACATAACCTTTGACCTAGATATGGGCAACAATTTTTTATCCTTCATTTGTATCCATTTGCTTAGCTACCTTGGAATGTTTGAAATTCTAAAGTTGTTTTAAAGTGTTAAAAAGCAAATGAGTGCTAATAAATCTTATTTTAGCAGTTTGCATACACAAAAAAATCCAAGAAAAGTGAAGTCATTTCCGGAAAAGAACTTTACATATTCTTGAGTGAAATGACTTGTGTCTGTTCTCATTAACAATGGAGATGGTATTTTTCTAACTTTTTCACCATCTTTTGAGAAAACTAAGTAATAAATCAAGAAATTTCAGTACAGATGAAAATTATGTGGAAATAGCCTAAAATGGGGAAATTATGGTATCAATTACTTATGGGGTCAATTAAATGTAATAGATGTATAAATTGCAGTCATAATACTTTTACAAACGAGTATATGCTGTAAAGTATTCATTCGGTGACTATCTAGGAGATGCTGGCTAGGAACTCTTTTTATTATTTTTCCATAGCCTTAGCTCTGTAACTAAAGCCAATTGATGAATAAGCCCGAGTGACTAAAACATAGACTTCAAAGATATTTCTTTCTGTCTGTATTAATATTCCTTTGAATCACAAAATGCTGTCTACTGGTCATTGGATTTTATGAGCAGAGGCAGTGCCACGAATTGGTAAGAACATTGGACCAGGTATAAAGGACGTGAGTTCTATTTCTCATGTGTTACTAATTAGCTGGACAACCTTGAGCAAATCATACCCACTCCTCTAGCTTGTGTTTCGTTCTCTCTGTGAAATGATCAGATTGGTTAAAATGCCCTCATAGACCCATTCTGGAGCTAAATGATCATAAACATTTAAGGTAAAAATATTTTTTAAAAGTTCTTTAAGATTGCAGTGATCACTGAAAAGTTCAGAGGAAAGTGCTCTTTGGTACATGGTGCCAAAGAATCTTTTAAGTCAGCATCTATTTATATACACCCGATACATAAATAAAATTGAAAGTAAAAATATGAATGTATGTATTATTCAAAAGTTCCTTCTATGCAGAAATTAAGATCTATGCTCAAGTCAACAAATATATTCAAGATGAATACTGCATTTCAAAGGACAGAATTTCTTAACAAATAACACTGTCCAACACCATATTCTTTCTGTGAATACAAATTAAGGAATGACACTGTCCAATGCCTTATTGTCTCTCTAAACACAAATTAATGAGTTGGCCTTACCGTTTGAATTTGGATTCAGAACATAGCTTTCCGGGCGATCCCTTATGTACCAGGTTCTGCATGTTTATTGCACACCATTTGCTGCAGTGCATTCTACACTTGGGGAATTTAGAAATGGATTTTAATCAGGACAAATTGGTGCACTTCTGCCTACAGAAAATGAAAAGATCCGTACAGTACTCTGTATAGTGTTGTTGGTTGCTTATGATTATTTAGCCTGATCAAGGACACAGGAGAGCAAAATGTTGGGCAAATTTCATTCTATTCATGGCACCACCACATGTTGCAGCCTGCTCTTCTGGAAGCTCTGGGTTAAGGCAGGAATTCCCAAGTTGTGGGACATGTATCTGTCTCTCATGGAAACTTGAGTTGATATAAGTGTGTAGGGTCCAAAAATCAGATCGTAAGAAAGTGTTTTTTTTTTATTTCTTTCTCAAGTATTATTTTTCCCAGGAAAATAAAGAATCTGGTGCTCATGTGCTTCTGACACATCTTTTAATTACAAATCTCATTTGTTACTGAGAAGGAGTCAATCACTGGGGTCAAAATCTTCTGCAAACAAATATCATGGACATGATTTAATAACATTGATTTGTTCCCTATTTTTACAGTAATCTATGCAAAGTTATGGTACCGACATCAACTTATATTTTGAAATAAATTTATTTATACCCAAAGGTATGTTGAGATTAAAAAAACTTTTTATGTAAATAAAATAATATCACGTCACTAGCAGAATGTTCTAAAATGATATGCAAATGAATGAAGCTTGGGAAACATTGGGCTAGTGGAAAGTACACTGAGTGGCAGATAGGAAACTTGGTTGCTAAATCTGCTTCTAACTTTGTCACTAATTATTGGATTGTCCTGGGAAATAATGATGAATCTCTCATGCTTCTATTTCCTCATAGCCCAATTAATATAATGATAGTTGCCCAGCTACCGTTGGAGTAACATGGTGAAGATTAAAAATAAATGCTGGGTAGTGAAGTCTGTAAGTTGTATGTGCATGAGGTTCATTATTATGTATCTGAAACACCACTTTTAAAAATATATATATTTTTATTGATTTCAGAGAGGAAGGGAGAGGTAGAGAGAGAAATATCAACGATGGGAGAGAATCATTGATCGGCTGCCTCCTGCATGCTCCCTACTGAGAATTGAGCCAGCAACCTGGGCATGTGCCTTGACTAAATTCTTTCAAACCCTGGACTCTTTAGTCCCCAGGCTGACGCTCTATCCACTGAGAAAAACAGGCTAGGACAGTGGTCGGCAAACTCATTAGTCAACAGAGCCAAATATCAACAGTACAACGATTGAAATTTCTTTTGAGAGCCAATTTTTTTAACTTAAACTATATAGGTAGGTACATTGTTATTAACTTAATTAGGGTACTCCTAAGGCTTAGGAAGAGCCACACTCAAGGCGCGAAAGAGCCGCATGTGGCTCGCGAGCCGCAGTTTGCTGACCACGGGGCTAGGACTAAAACACCACTTTTTCTTTTCTTTTTTTTTTTCACCATCCCAGCCAAAAAATCCCACAAAAACCAAACCATGGTCATTATAATTTAGGAAAGGAGGGAAGGATAATATTATCTCTGTTTTCTTTCTATGATCATACCACTTAGTGTGTGTGTGTGTGTGTGTGGACAGAGAGAGAGAGAAAGAGATTATAGTTGAATATTGTCTACATTTATACTGTTGCTAAATACTGAAGTTGTACTGTCTTTTTCTGATTGATTATATGTTTATTTTTACTATTTTCCGTGGTGATAAATAAATATTTGAAAACTAACCTATGTTTAAAAATGAACCTATGCCCAGCTGGTGTGGTTCAGTTGTTGACTTATGAACCAGGAGGTCACAGTTAGGACTGTGGGCCTGATCCCTCTTAGGGGATGTCGGGGAGGCAGTCGATCCATGATTCTCTCTCATCATTGATGTTTCTCTCTCTCTCTCCCTCTCCCTTCCTCTCTGAAATCAATAAAAATAAAAGATGAACCTAATAATAGATCTTATTAATATTAAAGCTTACTAAAAATATTATGGACTATCTGAATATTTAGAGCTGTTTTAAAAATAGTGGATTTTAGTTTCATACCAGAATTGTTACTTGACCTTAAATAATATTTGGAATCTTGCTTATTGTGTTTTTCCTTGTGATTAAAACATTAAATTTTATACAATATCAAATTCTCTGCAACATATGATACCAAGTTTTAACAAAAGATATTTTACTGTTATGTAATGTCATTTTCTATAGACTTCAGAATTTCTCTTTTATTATTTAATCTCACTTATTCTTGAAGTTAAGGTTGTTGTTTTAGTTAAAATATAATGGTTCAATGAAATAACATATATTTTAATGTTAATAACTAATTATGTCAGGTTATTTTGAGACATACATACAACTAAGTTCCAATTTATTAATTCATTATGTGAAAGAGAACATTCATGTACATAGAAATAATGCTAACAGTTGTTTGGTTCCCCATTCTATTAAGCAAAACTTATTTAAACACTATTGTTGCTGGATTCGAAAATGATGGGCATCACAATTCATTTGCATATAAATATTCATGGATGGTCTAGGGCAGCGATTCCCAAACTTGAGTAGTCATCACAATCACCTGAAAGACTTTTCAAAATGCAGACTACTTGGCTCACCCTCAAGTTTCTGATTTAGTAGTTCTGGGTGGGGCCTGAGATTTGGCACTTTTGGCAATTCCTGCATAGATGCTGAAGCTGATAATGCTACTCTGTGACCATGCGTTTATCCTCATTGGTCTGGTGCAAGGAGTAGAGCAGGACAGTGAAGCTCAAGAACTTAAGCGATACCCCCAGATTTCAGCCCTGGCTTTCATACTTACTAGCTTTGTAACTTGGACAAGGTAGGGATCAGTTTTGTCATACTAACAATTGCCTGGCCGGTGTTGCTCAGTGGTTGGGCGTTGACCCATGAATGAGGAGGTCACGATTTGATTCCCCCATCAAGGCACAGACCAGAGTTGTGGGCTTGATCCCCAGTGTGGGGCATGCACGAGGAAGCCAGTCAATGATTCTCTCTCATCATAGATGCTTCTCTCTCTTTCCCTTCCTCTCTGAAATCAATGAAAATATATTTTTAAAATAGTAATATTATATATATATATATATATATATAGAGAGAGAGAGAGAGAGAGAGAGAGAGAATATTGAATGAAATAATGCATATTATAAGAGTTTAAAACAATGCCTAAAATATTATAAGAACTTGGTAAATGCAACTAGAAGTGATGGTAATTAGAGTGGTAACAGTAAAAGTAATAGTTAATAGTAATAAAAAAGAATTTACTTATTTACCTTAGTTCAATTGCAATAAAAGTTCATTAGTCTTTTTTAAGGAAGGCTGGACAGAAAGGTTGCTTTTCATTGATGATATTGTTTCTATAACGGCGGTTCTCAACCTGTGGGTCGTGACCCCTTTGGGGGTTGAACAGCCCTTTCACAGGTGTCGCCTAAATACATCCTGCATATCAGATATTTACATTACAATTCATAACAGTAGCAAAATTACAGTTATGAAGTAGCAACGAAAATAATTTTATGGTTGGGGGTCACCACAACATGAGGAACGGTATTAAAGGGTCGCAGCATTAGGAAGGTTGAGAACCACTGTTCTATAGAAAACATTCTGGCAAGAAAGGAATTCAGTGAAGAAAAGCAATTAATTCCCTTAGTGAAAGAAATTTCAAGACCATGCTGAAGTAGAGTCCAGTTTACCGTTTAATCAAAAGTTTATCCATTTGTGCAGTCATTTTCTCAATATTTAGAACTTACTGCATTTGTTTCTTTCCTTCCTTAGCAACAAGAGCAAGACCCAACAAACCTATACATCTCAAATCTCCCCATTTCCATGGATGAGCAGGAACTTGAGAATATGCTGAAACCCTTTGGACACGTCATTTCTACAAGAATACTAAGAGATGCTAACGGAGTCAGCCGAGGCGTTGGCTTTGCCAGGTAAAACAATTGCTTTGTATATTATTTATCTTTGCTCCTCATTTCCTCTTAATTCCAGGGCCTTTCTAGCACTAGGGCCCAAAGCAATAGAAATTTTAAAAGCAGTTTATCAAACTCATTCTATGTATTTTTGCTTCAAGACAGAGAATCCCAGTGTAATTATAAATAGGTTGTGCTTTCTAAAATATGTACATCGAATGTTTATATGTGTCTGGAGTCATAATGATATGCATACTGAGTTCCCAAGCATCTCTATGGCTAAAGTTCAACAAAATCAGATGCTGCCAATTTCTGTTGGGGATAATAAATGCCCAGTACCCCAAAGCTAAGGAGCCATGTGGTGAACGAAGCATCCAGATGGTTTTGCATTGATTTCCAAAGAATGAGATGATAGCGTTTCTCAGTCAGCAGAAGAAAGAAGAGAAGAAAGATACAGAGAAATAGGACTTGTTGGGAAGTCAGGGAACACAAAACTGTAAGAGGAGGTCAAGAGGGCATTTGCACTTCAGAGGCCCTGGCTGTGTATTCTTTGATGTTTTACACAGAAACAAAAAGGCAGATTGCATTTTTGTCATTGTCTTAAAGAAAGACTAGTTTTTACTTAACTTTAAGGGAATGTTCATAAAAGAGGGTCTTAGCCAGGAACAGAATTAAGATGGTTGTACCTGCTGTGCTTTCATGAAAAACAAAGCTAAAGAAACCACAGAGAAGAAGAAACTGCTCAACCACACACAAGAAAAGGAAAAGCTGAGTCTCCAGGTCTTGGTGCGTGTATGTCTCTGGCTGACTTCACATGGATGAATGGATGGATGTTAGTGTCATCTGAAAGTCAGTCCATTGTAGACAGGAGTGTCCACTATGATGAACCCTGCCATCACTTGGCAAACCATTCCAAATCAACCCCTGTTAACCCACTTTGAAAGATAGCACATGGTAGGGTTTTTAAAAAATCTTTATTGTTGAAAGTATTACAGATGTCCCCATTTTTTTTCCATCAACCCCTGCCACCCCTCACACACCCAGGGCTTCACCACACTATTATCTGTGTCCATGGGCTATGACTATATGCATAGAAGTTCCCCAGTTAATGTCCCCCCCAACCTTGTTGGCATCTCTCTGATGATTCGTGATGTTGAACATTTTTTTCATACATCTGTTGGTAATGTCTACTCAAGTCCTTTGTCTATTTTTTAATTGGATGGTTTCTGTTCCTAGTGTTGAATTATATGAGTTCTTTTTATATTTTGGAAATTAACCCCTTATCAGATGTATCATTAGCAAATATGGTCTCCCATACAGTTGGTTCCTATTTCTTTTTCTTTTTGTAATGTGTTTTAATTGATTTCAGAGAGAAGAAGGTGGAGAGAGAGAGAGAGAGAGAGAGAGAGAGAGAGAGAGAGAGAGAAAGAAAGAAACAGGGAGAAAGAAACATCAATGATGACAGATAATCATTGATTGGCTGCCTCATACACAACCCCTACTGGGGATCTAGTATGCAATCCAGGCATGAGCCCTGACTGGGAATCGAACCGTGACCTCTCAGTTCATCGGTCAATGTCAACTACTGAGCCACACTGGCCAGGCAGTGGGTTCCCTTTTCATTTTGCTGATGGTTTCCTTTGCTGTTCAGAAGCTTTTTAGTTTGATGTAGTCCCATTTGTTTATTTTTTCCTTTGTCCTAGGAGATGTATTGTTTATTTTTTCCTTTGCTTCTCTTGTCCTAGGAGATGTATTGATGAAAATACTGCTATGTGAGATATCTGAGATTTTGCTGCCTAGGTTTCTTCTAGGATTTTTATGATTTTGCAAGTTACATTTAAGTCTTTTATCCATCTTGATTTTATTTTTGTGTATAGTGTAAGTTGGTGGTCTAGTTTCATTTATTTGCACGTACCTGGCCAGTTTTCAAGCACCATTTATTGAAGAGACTATCTCTATTCCATTGTATGCTCTTGCCTCCTTTATCAAATATTAGTTGACCATATGGTATGGGTTAATTTCTGGGTTCTCTGTTCTTTCCATTAGTCTATATCCCTTTCTTATGCCAATATCAGGCAGTTTTTATTACAATGATTTTGTAGTATAGTTTGTTATCTGATATTATGATCCCTCCTACTTTGTTCATCTTTCTCAATATTGCCAAGGATATTCAGGGTCTTTTTTGGTTCCATATAAATTCTTAGAATATTTGTTCTAAATCTGTGAAGTATGCCATTGGTATTTTAATAGGGATTGCATTCAATCTATAAATTGCTTTGGGTAGTATGGACAAATATCACATGATCTCACATACATGTGGAATCTAATGAACTAAATAAACTGACAAACAAAATACGCCCAGAAGCATGAATGCATGGAACAGACTCACAGATCTCAGGAGGGAGGGCTGTGGGGGGACAGGAAGAGATTAATCAAAGGACATATGTACTTATATGCGTAGCCCATGGACACGTACAATAGTGTGGTGAAGGCCTGGGGTGGGATGGGGGCCAGGTGGAGACAAGCAAAATGGGAGATATTTGCAATACTGTCAATAATATATATATTTTTAAAGAAAGATAGCAGCCTGGCCAGCATGGCTCAGTGGTTGAGGATTGACCTATGAACCAGGAGGTCACGGTTTGATTCCAGGTCGGGGCGCATGCCCGGGTTGCAGGTTCAATCCCCAATGTGGGCATGTAGGAGGCAACCAATCAATGATTCTCTCTCATCATTGATGTGTCTATCTCTCTCTCCCTATCCCTTCTCTCTGAAATCAATAAAAAGTTAAAAAAAAAAAAGAAAGATAGCAAATTGTAAATGTAAATGTTAATTGATTTCTGTCTTGACTTCCCAGAGGTCATGGACCATGCCTTTAAATTCTTTATATTCCTCAGTGTTCTACACATAGCAGACCAGTAGATGTATGCAAGGTACTTGTTTGATCATTTTGAAGAGAATTGGGCAAAATGAGGAAAGTCTCCCTGACTTGAATGTATGCATGAAACATTTCAGTTTTCAGAACACTGTTAACTGTTGGTTTTCATGGTCAAAGCAGAAGTGGTGTGATTAGCTCTGCTTTGCCAATGTAGTCATTCTTGGATAGTGCACGACCTGCAGTTGGAAGTCTGACCAGTGTGGGAGTTCACTGTAATCACTGTTATGCTTCACACAGCAAGCACATTCCTTTGGTTCACCCCCACCTCACACACCCCAAAAAACTCTATTTAGAAAATTAATTTCTCCTTCATTTGTACTCCTGCTGAGAAATGAACATTTTTCAAATCAACAGAACATACTTTCTAAGAATATCTATGGTGATTTTTTTTAACAAAGGATTTTTTTTTTTTTTTTGCACTAAGTATATTAGTTTGTTAGGGCTGCCAGGACAAAATACAAACAGACTGGGTGGCTTAGACAAAATAAATACATTTTCTCACAATTCTAGAGGCTAGAAATCCAAGATAATGATGTCAGCAGGTCTGGTTTCTCCTCCTTGTTTTATAGTTGGCCTTCTTCTCCCTGTGTCTTCAGCTGGCCTTTGCTTTGAGTCCTAATCTCCTCTTAAGTAGAGATTGGGTTAGGACCCACCCATCTGACCTCATGTTAATTTAAGGACTCCTTTAAAGGCCCTGTCTCTAAATGCAGTCACATCCTGTAAAGGGTGAGGATTTCATCCTGTGAATTTGAGCATGGGACACAATTTAGCTCATGACATAAAGATTGGGCTGTTCATTTCTCTCATCTGTATCTTCTCTGCTCATGTTGAGCCTGCTTAAAATGAAGAATATTTTCCTTATGTGCAGAACCGAGCGATGCACACTGTAAGTGGTAAAATTATAATCACAGTATGTGTTGTCATGAAATGGTAAAATCTGTATTTTTTTTTCTTTTTTAGAAACTGAATAAGGATGGGAATTTTAAATTATTATTTTATCTTCTCTGAATGTATCCTCTCAGTTTTTATGTGCATTTTGAATTTAGATGTCATTAGAGATTCTTTAAAAATGCAAATCTGATCATGTCAGAGGCCTGCTGACTTCCTTTCCACATGGCCCGAGTAACTGGATTCAGACCTCAGACATCATTATCCCTGACATCATTATCTCCGACATGGCTCATCTTTCTAGCCTGTCTTCCTGCCTCTCTTCCTAGACATAAGCTGCCCTTCTCCACTATTATATGTGACTCTTCCTCTAGTTTCTGCCTACTCACCCTTCAAATATAGGCTTAAATGTCTTTTCTTTAAAGAAAACTTCACTGATTTCTAGCTCTAGCCTACAGACAAAGTTAGGTTCTCATGTTACAGTTTTTGTCTCTTGTTGTCTTTTTAAAAATAAATTTATCACAATCATAATGAATTCACTAGTTTATTCCTTCACCCACTGGATTGTACATTTACTGAAGTCAAATTTTCTTTTTTATTGTTGGATGGATAGATGGGTGAATGGTAGATTGCATAATTACCTTTCTATGAAGGTTTTGAATGACTAAATTCCAAGGAATGAATTTTAAAAATTTGAGCTCTAAATATGAATTATTGGTCACATTTCAATACTGAAACTTAGGTCTCTGGACTCTAAGTTGTGCATTTTCCAGTTTCGGAAAGTGGCATGTGGATTGTAAAGGAAATCTTAGGTTCAAAGCAAGCCCATGATTTCTCATGTCTAAGAAATCTCAAGAAAAATCTGGCTTGCCTCTCTTGTAAGAAGCCAGGAAGCTGAAACAAAATAAGTATTTCATTCTCCATTATCTTAGGACTGAAATTTCAAGAAGCAGGGTCCCATGTGATTTACCAATTTGAGGGAATGAGAAAAGAATTTTGGCTATTGCATACGTAAATAGACCTGCCCAAATTCCTACTTCCTCACACTTCAATATGTGCTCTGCATTTTCTCAAACAATTGCAGCTACTGCTTTAACTAACTTGATCATACACAAATGAACTCTTGCACACATTTCTGGCTTTTAAAATACTGTCTTTTTCCTCCTCAGCCTTTTTTATCAGAAGCTCACTTTCTGAACCACAAAACAGAAATACTTTGAGTCACAATTTCTGAATTCGTCCAAGGATAGTACATAGCTATAGCGAGTCAGAGAAGACAATGGATTACATGTAATGGATGCCTTGGGCCAATGGTTCTCAAAGTGTTGTTTCTAGGACAGCAGCACTCCCTGGGAAATTGTAGAAATGCAAATGCTTGAGCCCCACCTCAGACTACATCAGCAATGAGTGGGGGGTGGGTGGGGTGCAGCAGTGGGTTTTAACAAGCACTTCAAGTGTCTCTGATGCTCTCTAAAACTTGAGAGCCTAAGGACATAGGTTCTCAGAATCATCAGGAGGCGCTGTAAAAACTCAGATTGCTGGACCTCATTCTTAGAGATTTGTTCCAGATGGAGTGGATTCCGGTTGACGCCCCTATCACACTGTCCCACTTTCTCCAAGTATACTCATCATGAAGCCATCTCTCTCCCTGTTCCTCTAGGGAGAGACTGAGCCTTATATTTCTTAGTATCTTTCCTAGAACCTAGAATGGAGTCTGATGCATAATTGCCCCCCTGCTAAATTTTTGATAATGAACCAATGAAATCACTTTAAGTTCTTTGTGGGTTTGTTTTTTGTTTTGTTTGTTTGTTTACTAAAGCAATATGCAGGGAGATAGCGTTTCAGGAAAAACCAATTTTGAGACATTAGAAAAATCAACAGTAGCATTAGCCCAACTGTTCTTGGTTCACAAATTATTTCTTCCTCCAAAAGTTCACAGTGGCACTGGCATTATTAAACGAATCATAATTGGGAGAACGGCTAGCCTGTAATGTGGTAGTGAAGTGTACATGGCTCTTGTATTTTTCACCACCTCAATTCATGAAGCCGGAATCATTTTTTCATCAGGCTTCAGTTTGAATATTACCACTGGTCACTTCCATCCACCAGATGTGGTCCTTGATTCGTGTGTAAGAGATCCTCGAATTGTTTTGACTAGAAAGAAAACCCCACATTATTATCTTACCCTAAAGCTGCACATTAATCTTCTTTGATAACCATCTCTTCAAAGTAAAGGTAGTAGAATCTTCATTTTATATTTAAAACACTGAACTTCAAAGCACTGATGGGAATGCCAGTAGGGCGCACAGACGGCACAATTACAGGCTTTCCGAAGTTCCAGAAGCACTAGATAGTGTCTGAAATTACAGACTTTTTATTTTATTTTTTATGTTTTTAACTCTCTTGTAACTTAAACCAATTCGGTACGACCCACCCCCCTCCAGGCAGCATTTCATAGCCAAGTCATAAACCTCTAAAAACAGAAGTTTATGGTGGGAATGCTGATAGTCAGACAGACCACTACTGCAGGGCTGGTGGGTGCCCACAGACTCCCTTGCCTTAGAGGGTGTGGATCAGAGCATAAATCAGTCCTGGCCTGGAGGGACGGGACTGTGTGTTCGTCTTATCCATTTCCCATTCCCAGAAACATGAGACCGTTTGTCTAACAAAAATCACATTGAACAAGTATTATGAGAGGCTGGTAAAGCAGGACCCAAAGCAGAGAAGGGATGGGGGGTAAGTACTCCCCATCCAGCTTCAACATCTGGGAACATAGAACCTCTTTAAGAAGTGCATTTACTGTCCCCTGGTGAGCTAAAGAGCGTGAGAGACTGCTGAGCACAGAGACCTTTGTATTTGTAGTATTTCCCGCCCCTCTCCAGTGCTTTTAATTTGATTCTCATGGAGTTTTTGTTTGAATGACTTTTAACACAGAGGAAGCCCTGTGTCTCAATTCTCTTAACCAAATGAGCAAGTTTTCCAAATAATTTCAATTCTTCTTTTCACAAAGTAAAAAAAAAAAAAAAATCAGTCATGGTTACAGGCAGACAAATATCAGCCAGATTATTAAAAAACAATATAAATAGAGGATTAAAAAATTATTTGTATTCTTATAACTATGAATATCATTAAAATTTAATTGATTTGCCATTTATTGCCTGATCTGCTTGCTCCCTATCTTTCCTCAGCTGGCGAGATAAAATGAGAACTCTGGTTCAGAATAAATATAATGAAAATATAGGAATTTTAAAAATTATAAAGCAAATTGCCAAAACTTTTTTATTGGGCAATATGCACTTCTTTAAAATGACTGTCTAGCCCTTGCTGGTTTGGCTCAGTGGATATGTTTAAAGAGGGAAGGAAAACATATACTAGTATGTTATTGTTTTGTGATTACGAAATTGAAATGACCTGCCTCTGTAGAATGGGAGGGGGTTCTGAATATGACTTACCCATGAGAAACTGAAATGGGAGAACTCTGTTGCCCTAGATTGGAAGAGGTGGCCATTCAGTGTGCTCCGGACCTGTAAGATCTCTTTGCTCTCCCTGCTCTAAGCACAAAACATGGCAGGGACTCTTGGGCCATCCAAAAGCTGTGTGCCTTTGAAGTAGGCTGTCTGCTTCCAGCCAATAAAGAGGAGGAACTTGGACACATCGTTTGGACTACTAGTGTCAGTCTCTTTATTGAGTATCTTTCTTACATTCTCAGTTTCCTGTGAGTTGGACCCATCTACTTTCTGTGTGGTTATGAACACAGGTCTATGGGTCAGAAACAACTGAGCTTGCATCTTAATTCTGTACCTCCTATCTGTGTTCTAGCACTAGTTATTTAATCTCTCTGAGCCTCCTTTCCTGATATATAAGACATATTCATTCATTTATATTCATTCAGGTCATCTGATAAATATGTCTTGTGCACTGCTAATATGCCGGTAATTATTCTAGATGCAGTAATTCAGAGGTGTACACAAAAGATAAATATCTGCTTTCATAGGTGAATATTGTACTGAATCGAGACCAAAAGCATGCAATCAAACAAATACTAAAATATCAAATAATTAAAGATTCATGAAAACAGAGTAAAACATAGGGGTGCAGTGGAGAATATGGCAGAATCAGAGGCTGAAGTCAGGGACAGGAGAGCCCCCTGAGGAGAGAGCATTTAAGCTAAGATGCAAATGATAAAGAGGAACCAGCCAGGAGAGTCTCTTGGTGGGGTTGGGGAGTGAAGAGAGCATCTTTGGCAAAGGAAAAGGGGAACAAAAGATCCATGGTGAGGCCAAGTTCACATATTTGGGCAGCAGAAGAAAGGCAAAGTTGTTAGATCATAGAGGAAAGAAAAGAGATGTAATCTCTAACAATATCTAGGACTGGAATATGATTGCAGCTCAAAAGACTGATTAAAAGTGATGACGCATTCCAGTGCCTTTAATGGCAGGCTTTCTCATTGGTTTCTTTCCTTATCTCAGCTTTAATTTTTCAAATTTAATTTTCTCCTATTTCCGTACCCAAATTCTTTTTGAACGCTTAAACGTATGGTTAAAAGAGAAATTTAGCTTATGATGTATCTAGGTAAGGATGTGTCAATCTCGGGCAGGCAGTAATCTAAGCTAGAGAGAGAAGTGGTTCCTTCATTGAGTGTAAGAAAACTTTCCTCCCTTACATTTTTTCTTGAAACACACAGCCTGCGGGATAATGTTGTTTCATGATTATTGATAGTTTTATGATGTAGCCATCAGAGTGTGGGCTGGAAACAGAATTTTGCCCCAAATGGTTCAACTGAAGAGACTAGAATAAAAGGAGTATTTACAGAAGTGTGGGCAGAGTTAAGGAAACTGTCAAAGGAATATTAAGACACTCAGAGATGAGCAGCAGGAGGAAGCCTGTACCACCATGAGAGCTGACAGCAAGAGGAGGAGTGTTTCCAGAGCCCAGTGAGACCCCGTGCTTTGGAGCAGGGGCTGCCTGGATGAGCCATAGAGAGAGAGGGATACAGCTCCTGCCAGAGAGACAAGTGCCAAAGCAGAGAGAATGCGAAAGAGCTGGTCACACTTCTCTCTACTTTCCCTAAGTCCCCAATGGCTGAACCCAATGAAATGCCATCGGATAAGGGAGCAAGATGATACCATCCATAGAAAACTCACTTCTTTGGGGGCATAGAACAGAGCAGAGAAGACATATGAGAAGAGGTAAATGAAAAACACAAGTTCACATGGATAAGCTCACTTTCCCCCCCCTCTTGGCTCCATCATGAAAAAAAAAAAAAAAAATAGTGCAAGGTCAGCAATAACTAGCATCTGCTTCTTGCCGTGGGATTGGCACTTGATACAGGTTGGTAGGAATGATGGCGGACTGGCTCTCTGTAAAGGAGACAACTGCTCAACTCTAGGCCGTGGTGGCTGTGATGTCTTTTTTTTCTGATACCAAATATGTGTCATTTTCCCACAACAATTCTCCAATTCTCTGACCATAACTGGGAGTGCAACAATTCAGTTCAGTTCTGACTCTACCCAGAGTTATCCTCAGACTCCACAGGTTTAAGGGCTTAGTCTCACAAAACTGGCCCTGGGCTACCCACACTTCTACCAGGCCAACTGCAAATTCAGGGCTTCCCATAATCCCCCTCAGATTTGATAATTCACTGGAGCAAACAAAAGAACTCACAAAAACACTTTATGTATGTATACCGGTACTTTATAAAGGCTACAACTCAGGAACAGCCAAAAGAGATCCACAGGCAAGGGAGGCATGGGGATGCCTAAGAGCTTCCCTGCCCTTTCTAGGCACACCACCTTCCCAGAACATCAATGTGTTAACCAATCCAGAAGCTCCTGAAACCTGTCCTTCAATGGTTTTTATGGAGGTTTCATTGATTAAATTATTGGCCATAGTTGGTAGAGATCCATCTCCAGCTCCTCTCCAGTCCCTCCAGAGGTTGGAGGGTGGAATTGAAAGCTGAAACCTTCTGATCACTTGGTCTTTCTAGTGACTGGCCTCATCCTGAATCTTTCTAGGGGTCCCAAATTGAGTCATTTCATTAACATAAACTCAGATATGGTCAAAAGGGGCTTATTGTGAAGAACAAAAAACATTCCTATTACTCAGGAAATTCCAAGGGATTTAACAGTTCTGTGACAGGGACTAGGCCAAAAACCAAATGTATTTTTATTACACCATACTTGCCATATTAAAAAAACAAAAAACAAAAAACATGGGTCAAATCATCTCATTTTTAAGAGAAATCAGAAATTCAATTTATGTGAAGTCTTCCAATTTAAAATTTTGACAAGTATTTCAGATTTTCCAAAAACTCTTTGCAGCCCAAAGAAAACATCCCAGAAGGCTGGATTTGGCCCACAATTTCCAGTTTTGGACACCTGACATAGAACTCCAGTTAGTGGTTTTTAGCCCTGGCTGCACTCTGAAAGCACCTAGGTAGCTTTGAAAAAATATGGACCTAGCTTTCATGCCAAGCCAATTAAGTCAGCATATCTTGAGTTGGGGCCCAGACATTGCTATTTTTAAAAATAGTGTCCTGATAATTTTAATGTACAGCCATTATTAAATAAGCTTTTTCTTTTGAAATAAGTTTGGTTTTACAGAAAGTTACAAAGATAATACAGAGTTCTCGTCTACCGCACACCCAGTTTCACTTGGTATTAACACTTTACATTACCATGCCGTATTTCTCAAAATAAGAAACTGACATTGGTATATTGCTATTAACTGCTGCAACCTGGGCATGTGCCCTGACCAGGAATCGAACCATGACCTACCTCCTGGTTCACAGGTCGATGCTCAACCACTGAGCTATACCAGCTGGTGAAATCCAGGTTTATTTGGATTTCACCAATTTTTTTTCTTTCTTTTTTTTTAATTTATTGCTTAAAGTATTACAAAGGGTATTACATATGTGTCCATTTACCAATTTTTTTTTCATTGACATCCTCTTTCTGTTCGAGGATCCAGTCTAATGTACCATTTTCCAGTTAGTTGTCAGGTCTCGCCAGTCTGCTCTGTTCTGTGACAGTTTCTCAGTTTCCTGATTTTTCCTGAGTAGCACTAACCGGGTTTTCTGCAGAATGACTCCAGATCTGGGTTTGTCTGATTTTTCTTTCCATGATAGGATCCATATGATGTGCATACTTTTGGAATGAATACCAGAGAGGTGAAGTGCCCTTCTGGTCGTGTCATATCAGGGTGTATCTCCATATTTTAGAACAACCGCTCCAGTCAGTCGCGGCTGTGGTGGAATAGAGCTAGCAGGACCCACCCGGCTTCAGAACGGATTAAAGAAGATGAATATTGGAAATCAGGAGGATGACATGAGACCACCGGGGAGCTCCATCTCTTCCAAAGAAGCCACTTGAATTGAAAGTCAAGAAACACATGTTCTAGTCCAGGATCACCCACCGACCAGCCGCAGTCTCCTGGCGTTAGCTTCTGCACCTGGGTAATGTTGACGTTACCTGAGGCTCTTTCTGGTTTCGAATGGACATGATTCCCAAACTGGGGAGTGAGTTTCCATTAGTCAAATACCGTCCACACCTCTGTTTCCTAAGAGGATGTGCTGTAATGCTGAGCAAGACTACCCAGGTGCCGAGGTTTCTGCAAAGGGAGACAGCAGGGAGGCCACCCTGCGCCACTATGCGACATGTGTGACACTCGTATCCTTCGGGTGTCCAGGATCTGGCTGGAAGGAAACAAATTGCAAAAACTAAGAAGAAAACTCAAGTCATCCTCTCACCTTTGTTCCTGGGACTCCCAGTTATTCCTTCCGTTACAGTGGATTAAGGAGTAAATGACATAACTTGTTTTCAAAATGTCAGGCGTGCACATTGCAGTACTTTTAAGAAGCTTTTAATGCTGACCCTTGGCGTAAATCTTACCCGAAATGAGGGACGACTGCCTTGCAGTGTGGGATGTTTCTAAGTTGCCGATCATTTGCACAGAGCCTGTGATTGCAAAACCACAAAAATTTGGCAATAGTGAAAACCTCTAATTAAGCATAATAAAATGACAGGGCGGATTTGTTTTAAATACATGGTTGATCACGCTTATTGGTTTAAGGTCGTACCCTGAGAAGTCCTCTACTGGGCTTGAGATAGGTGGGCTGCAAATGGTTTTTGCAAAAACACTTCTTTACCTCTGCACGTCAAGCCTGACCCAGAACATTTTACTAATATTGGATCGGGCTCTCCGCTGATGTCATCTGCCTGTGGGAATTGTATTGGCTGTGAAATTAGCTCCTCTTCATAGCTGTTGAAAAAAAAAATGTTTAAAAAAAAATCACAATTCTGTGATGCATTTTGAATGACGGAAGCCAGGTTCCTAGGCACTGAGACAAGAAAGAATGTCAACCGGGGCCTTTAATGTGTGTTTATATTTAAACATCAGACCTAACAGAAAACCCTTAAGCTTTATACAATGATTAGAGCCTTGTAAGAACCTAATTAATGTATCATCGGGTGAATGGTTGGCCTGGCATGCGAGCTGCTCCGAGGGACGCGAGGGGGCTCAGGTACCTGCTAGGAAGAATAGATGCGGTTGTAGTGATTCAGTGGCCCGTCTGAAAGGGACATGTAAAGGCAGCTTTGTCTGGCGTGCTGCCTTTTCAGACTCACTTGATAATGCTAGTGTCAGTTTCAACTGAAGCGTGTGCCAGATTGCAGATAGCTTGAGCTGGCATTTCAAAGCGGTTAATTGTGAAACTTGAGAAGAAAATGGGCACATTCTTCAGAGGTAGCTTTTAAAATGCAATCTCCACCCCCCCTCCTCCACCCCAACCCTCACCTCCCCCCGATCCCCCCCCCACCTCCATGGGTCTCACTTTTGTTCTGCTCCCACATAAAATGCATGAGAAACACTGAGCGTTTCCCCTTGGCAGCTCTGATCTTGCTGTCTTTGCTGGGACTGTTTTGCCTTGTTAAAATGTGCCCCGTGTATTAAAATGAAATTGTCACTGCTGGGTGGTGCGGCGTAACACGGTTTGACACTAAGCGCCGGCAGGGATAGAAAACAGACTTTTATTGCATTTATTCTTTCAGAGAGGAGAGTCTCTAAAGCCTCAATGTAGACATTGACTTAGTTAAATCTGAATGAAGCTGAAGTGAACAATCTAGGCTGCTGTCTTTGTGTTCCTAGAAACAGCCCCCATCCGGCTTGATGAGGCTGTAAAACAGTCTTCAGAAAAGGCGGTCATATATAGAATCCAAAAAGGAAAACGAGCCTTTCAAACCAGGGCAGAAATGTTTTAGGTCGGTCGAGTGGGTTAGCCACGTGACGTTCTTCTTTAGCTATCTCTGGATTCCTTAAAACACATAATACAGAATCAACAAGTGCACACACACACACACACATTTACTGACACCATTAGGTTTTAGTCTTCATTTAGAATCCCATGTCATTTTAAAAAATATTTTCATTGATTTCAGAGAGGAAGGTAGAGGAGAGAGATAGAAACATCAATGATGAGAGAGAATCACTGATCCACTGCCTCCTGCACGGCCCCCACTGGGCATGGAGCCTGCAACCCAGGCATGTGCCCTTGACCAGAATTGAACCTGGGACCCTTTAGTGTGAAGGCCAATGCTCTCTCCACTGAGCCGAACTGGCGAGGGTAGAATCCTATGTCATTTTAAGACAAAGAAAAAGGGTTTGATTTGTAGGACTCTTGTAAGCAAGCTTTAGATTCTTAACTGCCTTTTACTGAGATGGGTACCCAGAGAGAGCCTGAATAGGGAAGGGGACTCTGGGGCATAAGATTTTTATTCTGTAGCTCTCCTGGAATAAAAATTCCATAAAGCAACATCTGTAGTCATTAAGGGCTTACATTTCCTCACCCATTCATGTCTCTACTAGGAGAGAAGGTTATTTTCCCTAAGAGACAATAGATAGTGGATCCTGTGGGAAGAGAGAAAGAACAGAATTAGAATTCTTTTGTTCCTAGAAATGGAACTTTCCTACTTAAAAAAAAAAGTTGGAGGACTTACTATAAAAGATTCACCAGAAAGAAAACTTAAAGAAGTTGAAAATTTGTACTTAGCTACTCCAAAATATTTGGAATGAGCAAGGTTTCACCTTGTGTTTCTAATCCAAATGTCTTCTGATTTGGGGGAAATTGTGAGTAAGCAGTTAACAAAATGCTATCTTTATATTTTTAACTTTTAAAGTTGCATGTTACTAAGATTAAAGAGTTTCTTTTTTGTTTCATTTGGACATAAAATCGGTTCATTCTTGTTGTTTATCAAAATAACACCTATGTTCATCCAATGGTCCAATGGATCAACCTAGGTGTTATTTTGATAAACAACATTTCAGTTCCTATAGCTGTAATAAATGCATAACTTCTTTGTCTTTTGCTTACATATTTTTTCCTTGTCTTATAAATAATATGATCCTGAAAACACATATAAGATTTAGAGGTAGAAAAGTTTTACAACTTGTGTCAAAGGGCTCCATTCCCAGAAAGCTCATATTCATAACAGAGCAGAACATTTAAATTATACTTTGCCTTTTAGACAAATTTCACACATTTCACTTACATCCTTTCATATGGATGTGTTCTGGGTTGTTGTTTTTTTAATTTTTGTCTCTACTGTGCTGTTTGTGGGACTTAATTTCCTTTAATCAGAGTAAACCCTTTATTTTTTATCTTTTCCATCCAATTTTATAAAGTAATAAAGCCCAGATATAGTTAATTTATTAAAATTGTTGCCAATACTACTCTACTTAGGATATGGTGATTCTGCCAATATTGAAATGATGATGGTATAGCTCAAAATGTTCATTCATTAGCTTCTACGTGAGATGACAAAATTTGGCACAAGAAACCCAGTTTAGGAACATTGTTATCTAGTATAAAAAAATCAAGGGCTGTTCAAAATGAAGAAAGTTCAGCACCTGAGGTTTGTGTATTTACATTCTCCTCTCACGTTACAGACACCAAGTAATTCTCTTTTGTATCTTTCTAATGGGTTATCAATGAAAGTGTCATGAAACTGATGACGGCACTACTATATTAACCATTATTTAGGCTGGAAGAGGTTGAAATAAAACACATCTCATCAATTTGCTTTGTGAAGTCCCTCTGCAGGATAGCTTAGTAGTTACAGAATGGCTTTGATGTCAGATGGGTCTCAGTTAAACTTCTTGGCAAGTGTTTCACCTCTCTAAGCCTCAGCACCCTCCCTGATATGAAAAGCCATAATGAAGTTTTCTAATTTAGACATTTAACAGGTATTTATGGAGCACTTCTTAAAAAATATTTTTAATGAGAAGAGATAAACCAAAGAATTTATATACTTATATACATAGCCCATGGACTCGGGCAATAGAGTAATGAAGACCTGGGGGGTGGTTAGGTGCTGGGAGGAGGAGGGAAAGGGGAGAAAATGGGAGATATCTATAATACTATCAACAATAAAAAATACATTTATAAAATATGTTTTATTGATTTTAAAGAGAGAGAAAGGGAGAGGGAGAGATTGATAGAAACATTGGTAAGAGAGACACATCATCAATCAGCTGCCTCCTGCATGCCCCCTGCTGGGGATTGAGCCACAACCCGGGAATCCAATCCATGACCTCCTGGTGCATAGGTCCACGCTCAACCACTGACCTATACCAGCCAGGCCAGAGCACATTTAATTGCCAAACGTTGTATAGATTACATAAGATCATGCCTTAGTATTGCCTCTGGTTGAGGACTCAGCACAGAGACATCCACATAAGCAATACTCTCTCAGAAATGATGTGTTTGTGATGTCTTGTAGATCTGGTCATGGTGGTCATGGTAACAGTTGGCAAATTCTGGTAAAACAAATTGAGCTTTTCCATTTTCCTTTTTGTTTTTATTTATTTTCCTGAATATGCACAAGTTTGTGAAAAGTATATGATCCCCCTTTACTTCTTTTTCCAGAATGGAGTCTACTGAAAAATGTGAAGTGGTAATTCAACATTTTAATGGAAAATATCTGAAAACACCGCCTGGCATCCCAGGTAAGACCCACATACCATTAAGTAATGATTCAGTAGTGTCTGGGCTTCTTGTTGGGATTAGAAGGAGTACATGCTAAGGCCTTTAGTGGGTCACTGGGATAGAAAAGGATCCATTCATAAATGTGTAATTTTTAATACCATGTAGCAACTCATCTTTCTTAAAACTGCCACACACTTTTTGGTGATTCTTCAATGGCCTTCCTTTTGAATCTCTGCTGCTCATCCCCTAACGTGAATTAGAAGAAAAATATAGCAAAAAGTAGTTAAAGATGCACTCAAAGTGAAGGAAGTTTATATCTCCTGTCATTCAGATGGGTGCATTATCTTGATTTCTTTTTATAAATATCTGAATAGTGATATGCACAGTAGAGGCCACAGGTTGATGCCAGTGTCCAAACATATCTTGCCTGTCCATGACAAGAAGAGTACAGAAAGTGAGCATAAGCATTTAGAAGCTTTCATAGCAAATGGACATTGTCATACCATCTGGGTGCATAAGTTCATATTTTACAAAAATACCAGTTACTGACATACTGAAAAATTTCTTAAAATTGTCTATTCATCAGAGAGAGATTGAGGAGCACCAACCTAGACTGTCCCAGGGCACTTCTCATTTCCCAAAGCAAAATTCTTAAGTCCATATATAGTAAGATGATATAACTTTATGCTATTAAGAATTACATTTAAAAAAAGAATTACACTCAACATACAAAAGTTGAACCTATCACATGTCAGAGCTTAAGCAGAAATGCCTGCCTTAATTTGATATTAACCTGGTAGTAGCATATATGGAGGTATTTAATATTAGATAAGTACATTTAAAAATATATCTCACTCCCATATGAAAACATTAAAACTTGACAGAGATGTTAAAAACTACAATGAATGAATAAAGAAATATCTGACTAATGCATGTTGGTTTATTTGTTGCTCTTTTGTTTTTCGTGGTTCTCCAGAATAATGTAACTTCTTCGGCCTTACAATATTTTTCCTTTTGGTCTTTTAAAAAATGTATTTATTGTTGAAAGTATTACAGATGTCCCCTTTTTGATCTTTGTAAACTGGATTTCTATAGTCTTTTTAATGTGTCTATTACTTCAAATCCATGGTTAGAGAGTTCGGGGATTGAACATTTTATTTATTTATTTATTTATTATAAATATATTTTATTGATTTTTTACAGAGCGGAAGGGAGAGGGATACAGAGTTAGAAACATTGATGAGAGAGAAACATCGATCAGCTGCTTCTTGAACACCCCCTACTGGGGCTGTGCCCACAACCAAGGTACATGCCCTTGACATGAATCGAACCTGGGACCCTGCAGTCTGCGTGCCGACGCTCTATCCACTGAGCCAAACCGGTTAGGGCAGGGAATTGAACATTTTAATTCCTTAAAATATGTTGAGGTTTATACAAGAGGAAGTTTGAACAAAAAGAAATATTTTTTGTGACGGGGTCAGGGTTCTTTGTGAATTGGTTGGTTTGGGGAGGATGTCAGGAAAGGAGAAGAGCCCTTCAGACTGACACTTGGATGATCTGCAAAATCCAAAGTGGCATCTCTGGTTAATCGGAGAATCAACACACAGTGTAGCCTGTGCCTCAGTCTGGTTCGCTCCCATGCATAATGTTCCCTTGAGAACTGACTGCATTTGGAACCTATCTGAGACATATGGTGTTGTTCAGAAAAGAGTTAGCAATTTACATCTCAGCATGTAAGCTGCCCTTGCATTTTAGGAGACATACTTTTTATTTATCTTTTATTTTAGCATAAAAAAGCACTTTAAGACACTATGCTCAGACCCATCATTGAAGAAAGGAGTTGTACTGTTAGAGGATTTTTGCTGTGTTTATCCCTTTTCATCCAAAAGAGGCCTATCCATATAGAAGGTGTGAATTATATGGCTATCTAAAAAATTAAGAATGAACAAAGTATATAGAAAGTATTCTTGACTTAAGTTTTAATACAGGTGTCAGGTTTTTTTTTTAAGGTTTCTTCCTTTTCAGAAAAAGACACTGAAATACTTATTGACTTGATTGATTTGGAACTGTTTGATTTGCATTCCCCATAAAATGTAAAGCTGACTAACACAACTGAATGCTAAAGACAAAGAGAGTCACTAAAAATCCCCAAATGTCGGGGCATTCTTCCTGAATATGCAGGCTCTGATATCAGCCTATCTAATATCATAGCTACACCCAATGGAAACATTGTGAATAGCAAGAAGTTAGTTATGAGTTTCTCTCCACTTTTATCTCATGGGAACATGAGAGGCGAAATAATTGTTCTCAGTTATAAAACTCTTAGAGATATAACTTTATGCTTCTGATATTTGCACTCAACCTTAATAGGATGAAATGTACAATATTGATCATAATTGGTATTTGAATTTGCTTATTCATGCAAATTGGAGTTCAGAGTTCAATAAAGGCTAACAGAAGGTATTTAATCTTTGATATTTCAATTTGGTGTTAATAAAACAGGACATCATGCAAGATGTGTGTATTTTGGAAGACACAGTAGTAAAATGCCCTCATTGGGCACATTTAGTAAGTCAGACAGGTATAACTAAATTTAGGTGTGTGCGGTTTGCCTTTATTTGTCCTCATTGCTTATTTGTTGTAGAAGGTTGAAATCTTATATACAGTAACTCCCAACTTAATCCAGTTATCTATTCCATGTTGAAAATTGAGTGGGATGTCACTGAGAGCTCTGATATCAGATTGGAGGCCATAGCTTTGATCTTTTCAGAAGGAGTGGCTGATTTCCTAACTTTTTCAATACGCTTGTGGCTTCTGGGAGTCCTAATTAAAACCAACTACAATTGATCCGACCTACCTGCAACTAAAATACAATTCAAAAAGTTATTTTAAAAACCCAGGCTTCCACATTCTCATGATTTGACATCTTTAAATTCAGAAGTTTGTGGCTTTATAGAACTCGCATTGATGGTTTCAATATAATGCTTTAAGGCTGTGTGATTGAGGGACCCACAGTGATACAACAATGACCTGAGGTTCTCAGGCCCTGTAAAAGCTGTTGAAAAGATTTCATGTTAAGTCAGTTATCTTCTCATACTAGAGCCCTGCTTTTAACCTTCCTTTAAACAAGTAGAGAACAATGGGGCCAAATTCGCATTATTTACTTCTCCATTCAGGAATGACTTGGGAACATGTGCACATGTCATTGAGCAAACATATTGCCATTTTGGCTCCTGTCACTTTGACAATGATTCCTCTTAAAGGAGATGCAAAGTTAGTTTTTTCCTCTCAGAAGATTATCTAGTTTCCCAATCCTCTACTGTGTCATTTCTGTGAAAGAACCAGGAAAAAATAACTTCAACCCAAAATTTTGACATTGCTCTGATTTTCAAATTATAAAAACATCATAGTTAAGGATATTTGCAAGGACATGTAACCGGGACTGCATTTATATTGCTGTCTCCATTTTGATTTGCATTATTCTAGGAACAATTTATTCATTAGACAGATTTCATGATGATATTGAGTTTTCCTTGCTGACAGATTATGTGAGCTGGAAGCAACCTGTGTAGATGCTTCTTTTGACTTTTTTTCTCTTTCTCTGGGATCCTTTTGTTTGTTCGTAAAAGATCTAATTTTAATGAGTGCATCATGGATCATTAATGCCTATTAGAGCGTCTCAGAACTAGCTCTGTTCATTTTGATTTATAATGTTATCCCAAGATTTTGGTTATTTCAATCAATGAAGCTAAATATACCTGCCAAAAATAAAATTATTTGAATTCATATATATATATATATATATATATATATATATATATATGTATATATTCAGGAAATTAACAAAGATCAGGTGGCTATGTTGCTACTAGCAGATGGGAAGAAGACGCCGAAGATGAGTACTAAGCAGTGTCAATCGTTGTAGCCATCCTCGGAAAGAGACCATCCAGCATGTTCTCCTTTCCCTAGAGGGAAACGAAAACATAGTGTTCCATAAATGTTGCATGTCCCACATATCGATCTTGATGTTTTCTGGACAAAATGAAGGACCATTAGTCGCTTGCCTGCCTAACCCCAGACATTTCTTTGTCCTGTAATGAATTGCTCGGCAATGCTGTGCAGCCCCAAAGCGCTCCATTTTCAGACCAAAAGCAAAGGGTAAGTTCCCAGACACTTCAGGGATCTGTAGGGCATGAACTTGAAAGGCTCACTTTCAAAGAGCCCCCAGAGCAGAGTGATGCACCATGTGGAAAAGGCTTCCGCATGTTAGGGCATGTATTGATGAAGAGAACGTGCAGGCTAGTTTGTAGAGAAATAAGTCACGTTTTCCTCTCAAACTAGACTTTTGCCTGTAAGCACATGTTCCTATTAGGGAGCAGTCTTTCTAGAAGAAAATGGTATAACTCTCTGTTAGTATAATGTTCTTATCCTTCGGGTAATTACTTCTAATCCCAAATGAACTCCAAGAAGTAGGGAAGAGTGAGAGAAAGATCAACACATTCAGAAATCTTTTCAATTTTAACCAATCCTGTGATCAACAGAAATTGGACAGATAATTAAGTGACACAGGAATCATATTTTTCTAATTAGTATAAAACCGTGTGCCTTCTTGATACTTTGATATAATTTTGCTATTGTGTGTTTATGTAAATAAGAAATGTATATGATTGTGGATATGTAGTATATGTCATGAGCGCAAGAGAAGAAAAATATTTAAAATATGATAATTTTTTAAGGAAAATGAACAAAGAAAATGTTTGTTAAATTTAAATTGTCCCCCAGAGTAAAATGTCAATAATGTACTTATATAAAATTTATGTTTAGAGACATGGTTCAAAATTCTGAGTATTTGAGCAATAGATATATACATTTTTATCAGTGGAAAATGTTGCAGACCCTCACAACCAGAGTATTCCTCTGTGGTATCAGTCTGTTAAGTCCACAAATGTAACTATAGCTGAGAGCTGAGTAAGAGGCAGCAAACAGAAAAATATTATGGTACAGGTTAGCAAAAATATTTCTTTATTGTTCTACTGAGAAGCACTGTCTAATGCTGGCTTTCCCATCTTTGTGAAACTAAAACATAATTTACATAATAAACTTTGCAAATACTACAGTCCCTAACTGGGTATTAGTTCAGATTTCTCGTTAAGAGGACATTTGCGACAATGAGCAGCTACTTTTCCTAAAGCCTCTCCTCTATAATGTCAGTGATGCTTTCTAGATTACTCATTGCACCAAACACATAGTTGACTCATGAAGCACTGTTGGAATACTATCAATGAACTTTACAAGCAGCCTGATAATTCTATGGCCAATAGTGTTAGAATCTATGGGAATTCTATGAACATGGACTTGGCCAGTCACTTCTAAACCTTCTGATGGAGACACACACCTGCTATTGTAAAGGTAAACACATTATGAGTTAGGAACTGATTAAATAAGGGGGAAGGGAGGGAGAGATTATTACATTTCTAAATGAGAAGGAAAATCCAGAAACAGAAGGTCTAGGGAATCAGTTTCCGATTAGAAATGATTGAACCAGGTTTTGTAATGGGTGCTCCCTGTCCTCTTCCCACCTGTGATTGCAGCTGCAGAGGAGATGGGCAGTCTCCAATACCCTGGAAGGGTCCCATCGCAAGCATCCATGATTCTCTCCACTTTTCTACCTCTAGCTAAAAGCTTGTTCAACCTGACATAGGATTTTTGCAAACTCTGGTGGAGTTATCCATTCCCTGAAACAACCCCCAATCAATGGACATGGGAGTCACTGTGTAAGATTGGGCCTCTTGTCCTTTGGAGGGACAACTGTGAGTTACAATCAACAGGGTTCTTTAGGGGGTCACCCATAGTCCTAACAGGTTCAATGAGGCGCCTTTTTATTGGCTTTTCTTTCTCCCCTCAACCCCTTTCTTTTACTTTTCTATCATATCTGCTTCCTGACATCAGCTCCCAATTAAACTACTTTGTCCCAGGCTCTGATTTGGGGAAACTGACATTGAGATATTCCAGGAATGGTGGTGGGGAACATTTTGACTTAAAACTTCTGACCATAGAGGAAGGTAGACCCAGCTAAAGCAGTGAAATGAATTTCATGGACCAAATATATTATTTTCATGATTTTTTTTTTACAGCAGCAATCATGAAAACACATATCGGGGGTGATAAAGGCAATTATTAGTGGTAGTAGGCAGATAGTGGGCAGGGCTTAAATTTAGCAAGAGAAGTATGGGAGAAGATAAGGACCAGCGACATATGGCTGACATCAGGATAACAGCCCATAAAGTGGTGGAGGGTAGATGAAAATGGGGGTGAATTTAGGGACTAGGAAATAGTTGTAATGCCAGCAAATGAAGGTGAAGTGTGGGCACAGAAAATTAAGGTCCCAGAGAAAGGAATTTGTGATGTTTTGGTTTTAGATCCACGTGGAGTGGTGGACATTGATAATGAACCTCAGGGTGAGACTGCCTGTACTTGGCTGAAGTGAAATAGAGAGGATCTTTAGTTGACAAATTGGAGGCTTCTGATTAGAATGTTGAAAGGTTTTCCAACACTACTGTAGATTTCCTTCCTTAATCTCACACTTCCCTTGTTTTTGTCTGAAGTTCTAATCTTCGTAGAAACGGGTTAGGAAGTGTGCACAGTGCTGAGGTAATTTTTTTATGTATTTGATTCAGAGTAATCAAAACCAGGTTTCCTTCCTCCCTCCCTCCCTCCCTCCCTCCCCCTCCCTCCCCTCCCCTCCCCTCCCCTCCCCTCCCCTCCCTTTCATCACTTTAAGGGCTGTTGCTTAGCCCAGTGTAGTTTCTCAATAAATATTCTTTGGAGTTGATGCACAATGCCATGAGTTGAATAACCTTTATACTCCTATTTGCTTTTTAATGAAATTCCTGAGGATATGTGGGGGATACACAGCTCCTGCTAAACAAGCATCAACAAACTTGGTGGCTGTTGAGTGTTTCCTTCCCACGTCCCGCGTGGGTCAGGGTTCAGGAACTGGAAGCAGAGCTGCACACAAATGAAAATGAAAAGACAAGAGATAATTTGGGAATATTGGGGGGCCAGGCGGGCAAGTCCAACTCAAGGGGAAGGACTTCCTCCCATGCTCAGGCCTCACCAAGCTTTTATTGATTCTGGGATGCACCCATACCATAGCCCTTAGGCAGGCGACCCCTGGCAACAGGCCTACTAGCCCATCAGCAAGGATTTACATAATAATAAATGGGGGAGTAGTTTCAGCTACCACTGTCTGGACAAACAGAGGTGGCGCCTAGCTCCGACCTTTGCTAGAGCTTCAAAGGCACCCAGCCTTTGGGGGGGGGGGGGGGGGGGTCTCTGTCTACGCTTATCAGATAGTGAAGACAATAAACAGTTTTCCACAGTGGCAAACCTTAAGTGAAATCTCTTTTAATTTTGAAAACAAAAACAAAACACCACACGCCCTCATTTGTATATCTAAATATACAGAAAGAGAAGGAACTAAATACTCCCAAGAAAAAGAGACTTAATTTGATGGAGAAAGGTTCTAGTTACTTTTTTAAATGACTCATTTCTTCAAGACTGCTTTTCAGGGGGCTGTGCTGGTGGTCTAATTGTTATTTCTTAAAATAACTCATTCCCGGCACAATGATAAATTCTGCTTTCTTGACATGTCAGATGATTTTCCCTCATTTATATTGAAATAATGTCTAGTCCTTTACTTTTTGTCACTGGATCTAGGTAAACACTTTCTCCTTTTTCCCCTCTTCACATAAAAAATGTGAATATCTTGAGAATAAGCAGAAAAGAGAGTCTCTTGGTCTATGCATTTGTCCTGTTTGGAATAACTTGGGAGTTGATTCTCTCTACCTAGGGGAAGTACTACATTGGCTTATTAGTCCCATTATATATAATAGATATGTAGCTATAGATATAGGTAGCTATAGATATAGATAGTTATAGATATAGATAGTTATAGATATATATTATTTCTATTATATGTATATATATATATATAAAAGTTCCTATTTATATAATAAAATCTATAATGTTTAATTAACATAATATGGTCAGTTTGCTTTGCTAACTATATAGTTTCTGTAATTATGTATAAGCTTCAATGAGTAATAGAATTTTTCTGGAGTCTCTTCTTTTTTATAGTCATAATTTCATGAAATAGAGAAGAGGGACAAGGCGGTTTTCTATACATCTCCAGAATTATCAGCCATCTTCAGCTATTATTTCTAACATAGCAACTACCTTCAGGTCTTCAAAAATTCCTGCATTAAAGATTTCACAGTGAAAACTTAGAAAATAAATGATTAAACCTTACTTGTATTTCTAAGACAATGTTGGGCTTTGCCTTCTGTCAGCATCACTAATGAATAGTTAAACCATTTAGTGCCTGTCCCGAATAAGTCCTATTAGCAAGAACAGAGGGTTGAGTGGCTTAAGACCAATTAAGATACAAGCCATGGAAACCAAGCTCTGAATAATTAAGTGCTTAGTGAATTTCCAAATCTAGAAACTCATTTATAAGGATTGATTTAAAACATTCTAGCCAATTTTGGGATGAATGTGTAGTATCCTGAATGAAACACTTGCCACTCTCTCCATGTAATTGTCCAGAAGCCTGCATGCACACAACTCATTATTTATTACCTAATTTTTTTTCAGAGTGAAACATCTGAAAAATTTAAGAAAATGCTTTAATAGAAATAATAATTATACTGTTCATTAGGCAAGCTCTGAACCAGCCATCACTTGTTTATCTTACAACTACTTCCTCTGATTTCTTCTTTTTTAAAAAAAAAAAAAAATACTTATTGTTGAAAGTATTACATATGCCCTCCTTTCCTCCCCCGTTGACCCCCTCCAGCCCACCCCTAACCCTTCACCACCCTATTATCTGCGTCATGGTTTATGCATATATGCATATAAGTTTTTTGGTTGATTACCTCCTGCCCACCCATCCTCCTCAGCCTTCCCTTCGAGATTCCGCACTCTTTTCCATGCTTCCATGTATCTAAATCCACTCTGTTCATCAATTTATTTTGTTAATACCTTCTAATACTTTCTCTCAAAGAAATCCTGCTTTAATATCAATGCAACATTTTAATGCTGATTTTCCTGATTTTTAACTCCTCTGCCCTTAACCCTCATTATATTACATTAAATTATTTTCTCCTTTATTGGGTATCCATTTGTGATAGGTAGTTTCGTATGGCAGTTGCTGTATACTTTCCTTATCCCACTGGACCACAGAATTATGCCTTTTTAAAAATTTTTGTCTCATATCTCCTTCAATGCCGAGCAATTGAACATAGGAGTTACTTAATATGCACAGACTGAAATGATTTACAAATAGTTAAGCTTAATTATTGTAGTATGATTATCAACACTGTCTTAATTCTCTCTTAATAATGCATTTGATTAGTAAATGCTTATAAAGTGAATGCTGATACCATGGACTATGGTGATTCCATATAGAGATACTTTGCAAAATATGTTCCTCTTTTGTGATTTTAAAATATTTCAATCTCAAAAGCTTTCTTTGGGATGAAGACAATGATCAAAAGCACAAGAATCCTTTTCTTTCACACAAAGGTTAAATCATCTTTCCATTTCACATTCTTTCTACTGTCTCTAGATTTAAAAAAAAAAAAAGAAGTAATGGCCTATAGAAATTAAAAGGAACAAAAGAAATATAAAATAAATGTGTTGGAACAGCAAACATCCTGTTAGTTGTTACAATTAATTCTAACTAGCAATTAGACATAACTTTTTTTCCTAATTAAAATATTTGAGAACACACTTCTAGTATTCACAAAGGTTTCTCTTTCCTAATCCTTCTGCAGGTGTGTCCTTTCAATTCATGGGCTGGAGTGCCCCAGGCCATCAGCAGAATGGATTCATTAATCTTTTTTGTTTTGTTTTGCTAATCCTTACTGGAGGATATTTTTCCATTAATTCTTAGAGAGAGTGGAAGGGAAGGGGACAGAGAGAAACATTAATGTGAGAGAGACTTGTACCCCTACCAGGGCTAAGGATTGGAATAGAACTCGGGACCCTTCAGTTTTCGGGCAACGCTCTATACACTGAGCCAAACTGGCTAGAGCTGGATTCATTAATCTTTACATTGATTTGAACTGTTGTTAGAATAAGTATTTATACTTCCTTTCCCTGATGGCTTAATGAAGTCCTATATCAATAACACGGAGAGATTCTCCCCTTGACCTTTGTCACCTGTTCACTCCAAAATTTTTCATCAAGCTGTTTAATTACATTGTTAATCTCTTGCTGCCTTAGTCCAGTTTGGCACAGAAATGCATTCGTCCTGGATTTAGTAGAATTATTTTACACTCTTTCGGCTTCTGTGGAGAAGACAATTTCTGTCTTTGGGTGACCTGTTTTAACTTCAGGATTTAGGCATTTCTAGTTTCTGCATATTTTTCTTTTATTTTGTCTGATTATAGAGAATTTCTCTTACTACTCTTCATATGTGATCACTTCAGTTTTAGTTTTGACACCAGTATCTCCTAAAAGATGGAGGGCGCATTGGCTGATGCTACAGTGGTAAGCATTTTGCAGTATATATATATGTATCAAATCAACACATTGTACACCTTAAACTTAACATTATATGCCAATTATATCGCAGTATAAAGCTGGGGAGGTACAGTTTGAGCCAGGAAATCACTCTGTTCCCCTGTCCCCATATCCTATCAATGCACACCTTTTTCGTGGGGTGAGTGAGAGGTTTACTCTATGCCTAACATTGTGCTTACGGATTATATATTTATGGATTATTCTATTACATTCTCAATGGGCACTGTTCCATTTTACAGATGAGGAGGCTGAGACTTGACAGAATTTATGTAATCACTCAGACTCAAGCATAGTTAGTGACAGATTAATCCCAGAATTTAGTTCTGCCACTTACTAGCTGTGAGACCTTTGGCAAATGACTTAACCTCTCTGTGCCTCAATTTCCTTGTTGGCAAAATGAAGATAATCATAGTTCCTTTCTATGCTGGCATTGTGAGGGTGGCTGTGAATTAAATTAGTTATATAATAATGTAAATATAATATTTTTATGTGAGGATGCTCTTGATAAATACTAAGTGCTATTTAGGTGTAAACAGCACTTAGTTACGTTAAGTCATATATCTTTTTATGGATGAAGAGGAAAAATACCATAGGAGAAAAAAACAGTGAGAAATTTAGTCACACTTCCCAAACTTGGAGGGCGAAGTTTCTTTCTTACTTGATAAATAGAATGAATATGAATATTCTGTATTGCGTTGAATGTTTTATTCCTTTAGTCCATTCAAAGTTTTCCTTCTTGGGATTCAATTGTTTCCTTCAACACTCATCCTAGTTTTCAGAAGAGTGAAAATATTTGGCCATTACGTGCAGCAAGCCATGCACTTGGTTTTTCTACTAGTGTTTAATAAATGGTTCTTTTGTTACAAAGGAAAGGTAGCCTCTTTATAGAAACTTCCTTTAGAAAAACAGTCTTTCTTCAAAAACTGAGCTGAAGAATGACTTTCTTTTCTATTCTGAATTGTATGTTAAGATTGAGAACTGGGTAGAGAAGAGAAGGCACATTTAAAAAGCTTCAATTAGAAGAGTTACAGACTGTTTTTTTGTTTGTTTCTTTGTGTTCTCCTCGATCGCTATGGTATCATTTCATTGGGTGGACCAAAAGGTCATAGAAACGAAGTGGCACCTGATAATGCTTTTTATTCCTGGCGGTCCTGAGATACTGGCGAGAAATGTCTTGCTATCTGTGATGTTTTTAGGCTGAAATGTACCGCTTAGAAATATAATTACCACAGGTACCCAATTCAAAGAACTGAACAGAGTTCCTTCTGTGGTTGTAAAGGGGCTGCAAATCTCAGAGCCATAAAAGAAAGCAATTGTCTACTGGGGTGAATACAATTCCAGCAATCCTAGATTAAGAACGCCCCAAAAATCAAATCTTAATAACAAGGTAGAAAATCCATAGAGTTCAATGATTGAAGCACAAAGCATTGTATACTTTAAAATCTAAATTATCTTATGGTAAATCAATGGCCTTTATACTAGTAGACATTTTAATTTTCTCTGGATTTATTCATAAAACACATGGTTATAATTTGATTGTAAAGTAGACATAGGAATACGTTTTCAAAGTGAGGGATAACCATATAGCAGAAGAAGTATAATGGAGAGGCCAGATAATGGTAGTAAAAGAGGGATGATCAACTCCATTTAGAGGGATCAAGTATTATTCTAAAGGAGGACCCCTTTTTACTGCTATTCTTGATATTCATGAGATACAATAATAGTGATAAATAGTTATCAGGTAATTAGCATTTTCAACTATACACTTAATTCATGTTTGCCTTGCAAGTATATAAAGGACATATTTTCCCATTGATTTTAGAGAGTGAAATAGAGAGGGAAAGATAGACAGAAACATCGATGTGAGAGAAACACATATATTGGTTGCCTCCCGCACGCGCCTTGACTAGGGCCCAGGCCGGGAAGGAGTCTGCAACCGAGGTACATGCCCTTGACTGCAATGGAACCTGGGACCCTTCTGACACTCTATCCAGTGAGCCAAACCAGCTAAGGCTACAATACAGCTTTGTAAAATAATATATTCTGAGAAGAAACATTCAGAGTTAGAGCTCTTAGGTTTAAGAAATCTCTAAAACAGTTTGATTACAAATCTGTTTTCCAGTACAATGTTGTTCCATGACGCCCTCATTTCTTTTTGTTTTTGTCACTGATTACAAAGTTGTAAAAATCAAATGTGAAGTGACATCAGCTGAGCTTCTGAATGATTAATGTGATAAAAATATCCTGAAATATATACGTATATTCTAAAGTTAAGGATGAAAGATCCTTGCCACAGAGAACAGCTTGCTGCTTTTGGAACCTCCTTGATACCAAAACAATTCCAACCAAGAAGCTTTCCTTTAAATGGGTGAGAGCCCATTTGTACTGGTTAGAACCAGGTGGAAATGGCCAGGAGGAGTCCCTGGAATCGAACAGAAATAGATAGAGCTGGGTGGTCAGGTTGGGTTGGATTTTAAACTCCATGGGTTATGTGCTATCCAGTTAGATTTTTAAACAAATGAATTTGATCTGTCTGTTTTAATGAAATGCTTTCTATATTGAGGATATTATGCATTTTTCTATCATATTTCTCTGTTTTTCAGTTTTCTGTTGAAATTTACTTCCGTATTTAACTGTACCAGACCACTGTACCGATTTTTCGGTAATTTCCGAATCTGCCGCTATACCGCTGTACCTAACTTTCGGTATTTTGCCTAGACCTATTTTCTACAATGTCTCCAAGTTCCATCTTATTCTAACCACTTGTTTGCATGTAACTAACATTTTTCTATATCATGTTGGTTTTTTCTCTTTAATGCTCAGGAGCCCAGGTATAGGGGACAGTTAGGTTCAGGGCCTCAGGTCTGGTAGGGTTAAATAGTAATTTAATTACTATATGAAATAAAGTAATGTTTTCCATTGTACATTTTACAAAATCACATAAAATCTAAGAGATTTATTAGCATTCCCTTCTGCATCTTTTACTTTACGTTTAGCTCTTTAATATATTTGGTATCATCAAATAAGTATCTAAATTGATTATTTAACAAGGTATCTCAGCAGCACTCAGAAATTAATCCATTCCTTTCATACTGTTTGATATCACCGTTTCCATTACTAATTTAATTACCCATGATAGGCATGCTTGCTTTGCTTAAGAGTCATACTGGTACGTTTATCTAATCATTAAAATGCGTGTTATCTCACAGAGCTCGTCCCTGCTGTAGATTTCACTTTCAAATTTTTATTTTCAATGTTTAGATATTCCGACTTCTTCCATTTTCCAGATCTGTCACACATTCTCCAAAATGTAAATGGCATATTATTAGGGTGCTATGTCAAGATATAGAATAGTTACTAAAAACTCCCTCATGCTGCCCCTTTGTTGTCAAACCTTCCCTCCCACTCTTACTCATCAAAAACCATAATTGTGTTTTCCATCCGTACAGTTTTGCCTTTTGTAGAATATTATCCAAATGGAACCACACACAGTGTGGTGTCTTCTGAATCTTCCTTCCTTCACTTAACGTAAGGCATTTAAAATGCATGCACGTTGTTGAATGTATCTTTAGTCCATCCATTTTATTTCTGAGTAGTATTTCATTGAATTGGTCTACCTCATTTTGCTTAGTCTCCAGTTGGAAGGCATTTTGGTTCTTATTCATTTTCAGAAAGTGGATATGATAAAATACCCATTTTTTTATGCCAAATCGGTTGTCTTTTTTTTGTGTGTGTGTGCTATTAATTGGGAGTGGATCCTGAATTTTATCTAAAAACTGAGGTAATCATTATCTAATCCTTGACTTGTTGTCTCTTATGAAACTAAATTTTAAACTATAAAGCCATTTATTGGGAAATTTAAAACTTAATTATGATGGATTCTTCTAATGTATTTTCATTTACTTTATGTTTTGAGTTGATAATATGTGTAGATAGTTGCAAAATTGAAAAGCTTCACAGTGATAGTAATTTCTCTCTCTTTTCTGTGGTATAGCCACCTTAGTTTCCTTCCTGGAAGGATTAGTAGGAACTTGGCTCGCATTTCCAGAGGCTGTTTCTGAATTCCAAGCACATGTTTATGTTTTTATTCCAATGGTGGCAAATATATACTCTTTTCAACCTTGATTTTTTAACTTAATAATGTACCTTGAAGATTATTCTTAACAGTATAAGGAAAGCCTTATCTCATTACTTTGGGTGCTTGTATAGTATTCCACTGTGTAGAAGAGCAGTACTTTTTATACAAGTTTTAAAAGTTTCTTACTTATGGGTCTCTGAGTTGTTTCCAATCCTTTTCTATTACAAATAGCACAAAAATGATTAGCAAGAAAAAAATAACCATTTTTTTTTTTACATACATATGTATGGGAACCCTGCATATATGAGAGAGTCAGAGATCCCACATTCAGAGACAGAAAGGGAACATGGGTATATAAGACATCCTGAGCTAGGGATGAGATAGGGGGCCTTGAGGCTTCAAATGGCCATTGCAGGATGACAAGAAGAGCAAACCTTTAGTAAACAGAAGTTTGCCCTGTTCTATAGAGTGCTCAAAAGAAGACATCTCTTATGGGCAAAGCCTCTAATTCAAATTCTTCTAGGTAGTCAAGGTGGGAGGAGGCAGAAATTTCTCTAAAGCCTGCAGCTGCAATTGCCTTTAGCTCAAAACAATCTGCCAACCACAGAGGCATATCTTGGGGTGACTCATTCTGTGACCCCATACTTTATACCCCTTAATTTTGTGAAGTGTCTTTTGTAAAATAGGATAGGCCATTATGAGGACTCCATGACACAATTTAACTTGATGTGGATGGAAAGTATTGATGTATTTTGTGGATTTCAGCCCTATGACTTTTCCAAGAGCATGATTCAACCTATACTCCTTGTATAGTTACTAGAAAATCCTGCCTTGCTGATTTTCCATGGAATATCAAAACTCTCAGATATATGCCATTGAAAATGAACCTACACAGATTCCCCAAAATGACCCAAGAGGTACTCCCTCCTCCTTTCCTTTCTGAGGTATTTACCAAGTGTTTCACAGGAAGTGATTAAGCATTCAGGAGAATTACTTAATTTTCAAAAGGACTGCTTTTTTATGTCTTGCTTTTTGAGTCAGAGGGATTTTGAAGTTTGAAATACTAAGATACTATGTAGTCTCAGTGGTAAAATATTTATACTTTGATATTGAGTGAAATTTCCCAAATTGCATGATCTTTGAATATAAATGGTATTCACATTTACTTTTCAAAGCTTTTAATTCTTTGTGGACAAAGTCCCTAGACTCTGTACTCCACAGACCTGTTTCTGTTTGTTTAGCTTGGGCTCCTCCCTGCCCTGAGTCTCAGCGTTGGGTGGAGACAGGCAAGGAAAGATGAATGAGTCCTCCCACCCCAGCCCTTGGTAGAATGTGCACCTATTCCTCCGTACTTATTCCAACGTGCTTGTAAAATTGTGCAAGGAATCCTGCTTTTAAAGCCACTTTAATATTTTTGTTTGTTTTTTAAAAGCCTCTCAGACATAAGTGGGGTGAATAGGTGAATAACATTGATTTCTTTCAAAGAAGGGTGTTATGTAAATGCCGCCTAGTAAAATTGCATTTCCATTTCCTGCATTGATCTCATCTTAAAGCCTTGAAGTCGATCCTGTTTTTTATGTGCTGCTGTTTTAACAGAAATTCCATGTTGCAAAATGAAAGTGACTGACCAGAGTTGTTGAAATGATGTTTAAAAGCCTCTTATGTATCATCTTTGGAGTTTCAGGATGTCATTTAAAAATATATGTATAGCAAAGGAACAAATGGCGATGCACTTTAGCTGACATCATTATTCAAATAGATTCTCAGTGCTTTGTGTGTTTTTTCTTTTTCTCCTAGAAAATCCATTTTTGGGAGATGGCTTTTGAACTAGCCCAGTCTATAAGGAATAGATTTTACTGTTTATCATTAAGAGCAGAGGGTTTACTTACCTTAGAGATGGTGCAATTGAACCCATCATTAAGTGGCTAGAACTCTCCTCTAGTCCAAACTCCATCTGCTCAGCTAGGAGAACCAGGATACATAGAACCTGCTCCTCTCCTAGGACATCCTGGGGGGTCCACTAAAAGCTTCTTTATGCATAGCCCAGGTGAGATTTCCATTAACAGAGCAGTGAACAGGTATGTCAATGCATTTAGCATTTCTATCACACCATCTTGGGCACATAAGTAGGAAACTTGAATTGGCACTAGCATGTAAGTTATTCCTGCCTTTAATCATTACCAATTTATTGTTCCCTAAAATGACCAGATTTTACTTTTTAATTAAAGATAATGATACACCTTAATCTCCAAACTTGTTTTAAATCCTATTGTAGTTCATGAAATTTAAACAGTTGACAGAAACATCAACAAGCTCTACCTTTGAACCAGATTTGTAAAAAAAAAAAAAAAAAAAAAAAAAAAGGTACATGGACTAGAATTCATTGTTCTATCCTCATAGCTGTTTACCACATAATGCTATGATTTCTCTTTTGTACCTCTGGAATTCTTAGTCTACAAGTGGAAGAGAAAATTAATTTTGATCAATATCCAAATCTTGGTTTCCTGCTTTGGTTCATAGAATTACTAGGATTATTAGGATTATTTTCATGTCTCAATTCCAGAAAATAAATACTCAAAGCAAATTACACTTCAACCTTCAACTTCTAGCAGAGGAGTTCCTATATGTCTTGCCATTTCTCATATTCTATATGAAGTATCTCCTTTGAAATGTAGGTCCTTCATGCTTTGGCTTCATACTCTAATACTTAGAGACTTTTCTAGCACTGTCTTCTACCACCATGTGTATGGATCTTTGCTGCTCTAAAGGAAGGTAGCACGAACTGAACTCTGTAACCAGACTGCCTAAATCAGAATCCCAGCTCTACCACCTACTACTTGTAAGCCCTTGGGCAAGGTCCTCATTTGTATAATTAGAACAATCATAGTGCCTCCCTCATAGGATTACCACCTCCTAGTAAGCATTCAGTATTTGGTATAGTAATGATATTTATCATCATCATCATTATCATCATCACAAATAGAGGTCAGTATTATTTATTTTCTTCCACCTTGCTTTAACACATCTTAAATGCTGCCATTAAGACTTTTGGAGTGGGCAATAGCAATTCTTGTTAGCAGCCCCAATTACTTTCCAGCATGGGCAAGATAATTTAGCAAAAACAACATAAAGACAGGAAGATCGTATTTAGAGAAATTGCTTGTGTGAAACTGTCTATGCTGGCATTTATTCCTTTTGCTCAGCAACTGTTTATTGAGTCTCTACATTAATCAGGCACAGTGCAAGGTCCTGAAAATACAGTGTCAACTAAATAGTTATGGTCCCTGAACTCATGAAGCATAATATCTGAATGGGAGGCAGTTGATAATCAAATAACGTTCCAATGATAATTATACATTTTGGTAATTCTATAAAGGTAAAGAACAGAATGCAATGAGAGAGAGTAAGATATAACCTATTTTAGTTATCAAAAAGGGCTTTCTGGAGTTGGCTATTTAATTTGAGACCGGAAATGGACATGGACAGGTAAAGAGTGGGAGGGAGAAGGTATCTGACATGTGCACGTACCCCAAGGCAGGAAAGGGTGGAGGTGTCAGAGCAGTTGAAAGACAGTGGATGAACTTGGAACACAGGGAGCAAGCAAGAGAGCAGAGCTCTATCTCAAGGCTGGAGTGGAGGGCTGGGTCTGACCGCTCAGGGCCTCAGAGACCTTAAAGTTCAGGGCTGGATTCTAAGTGCATCGGGACGTTTTTAAGCAGGGAAGCACACAGTCCAATAAACATCTTTAAATGATTGTGCTGGTTCATGTGTAAAAACTGGATTGAAGAAAAATTAGTAGCAACAGGGCAAACGTTAAAGACTATTGCTGTGCACAACAGAGAACTAATAATGGCCTATGGGACAGTAGTTATGGACGGATCCCAACATATTTACATGTTGTTAATTACATTTACCATTTTGAGGGAGAAGAGGCAGGACCTGGTGAGAGATTGCATGTTAGTTTGGGTGGGAATAAAGGTGTCCAGAATGAATGAGGTGACTCTTAATTAATGATGTAAATAACATTACAGATGTTATGTAACCTTATAGACATAAATAAATGGCGTCATCATCTATTAAAGTAGAAAAGATGGAGAATGCTTTCAAAGTAGTTGAAGAGTCTTATGTACATTTCTGGTAGTGAGTCAGTATAGACGTCTGCTAAAGATTAAACAAACTAACCCACAAAAAGAACCTGTAAAATACCAGCACATGGCAAGTGCTCAGTAAAAATGATTTTCTGATAAGACTTAGGTTTGAAACTGACATCTTTGCTATGACACAAAGAAAGGCCTGTTATCATCCAAGGCCTCATTCATTCACGGTGTTTGTTTTGTGATTTGATAGGGCACTTTGATTCCCTGGCAGAGATGAAAGTGCCTTGTTTTGGGGAACACAGTTAATACAAGTGACTGTCTTTCAGTGTTGGCCAAATTGTCTCGCTGATTTACAATATGCTTAGATCAGAAAGACGTGAGGGAAACACTAGCCTGCAGGTTGATGTCTGAGGACTGACTCTTTTCTTCCCCTTTCTCTAGACACGTGCAGGCAAATGCTTGTCTCATTGGTCCAACAGCTGCTTTTTGGAGCCATTGTCTGCACCAGGCGCTGTGCTCAGCCCTGGATGCTGATGCCAGGTGCTCATTGAAAGCCTCTGTCTGGATGATGGCCTCCAGGGGCAGTGCGGTGGTCGGCGCAGTGTTCTCTAAGAAAAGCTCACCGCCACGTGGGAGGCAAATTGTTCCTTAAATCCCTTAAGGGTGCTCTAAAAAAATGAAAAAGAATTACCTGGAGAAAATATTTTCTCCTTTAAATGGTAAGTGAATGTATGCAAGGATTTAAAAAAATCAATTATTTTCATTTATTTTTGTTGAGTGAAGCGTGATGCAAGGAGAAAAGAAAGCCTCTCAATAGTGTGTTGTCATCTCTAGGGATGGTAATAAAGTTCCATGTGTGGAAGAAATCTCTAGAAACCAACAGGTAGGTAGATAGATTGATTGATAGATAAGTAGATAGATAGATCATAGGTAAATGATAGATCAGTAGATGGATAGATAATTAGATAGATGATAGACGGATACATAGATAGGTGGATTATTTCCCTAAGCACTTCTTAGGGTGACAGGACCGAAGTTATGAGTATTCTACCACTGGGTATGTATTAAACATTGTTCTCAAACAGTATTCATTTTACCAAAATGTTTCTGGGAACCGTGATGAACCTCATCTGTGGACCACATGTACAATTCTGGCACTGACTCCTAAGCCAGGATTCTCTGACAGTGGGTACAATGGACCTCCATGAGAAGGCAGGCTCACTCCTAAATGCGGCGCTCATTCTCGCCTCGAGGAAGGCCTGCATGGGTTTGCACGTGGCGGCAATGCCCAGCTGCAGCTGTGCTTGTGGCTCTTCTATCTTTAAAAATGTATTCCATTTTGAAGTGTACAATAAACACAAATTTGGCTCATTACAAATGCAGTTCCCTTCAACTCTCTTTAGCAGGTTGTATCTTCAACCAAACTGATAACCAGATGAGGAGCATAAGCACATTGCATTCTTTGTAGCTCAGTTTGACTAATGTGCCTTGCATGCTGGGTTAAAGGTGTGTGGTCTTTCTTGGGTCTTGCCTAGTAAATGTGTGATCCCACTGCGCCCTCAGATGGTGTTGATAGACTGTTCCTATTTAGGTAATTTCTCCGGACTGCCCCCTGAGCCCTTTCCAAGAAGGAGCATCTTAAAACCATTTGATCTGGGCCTTGAGTCCTGGATGTAAATGAATTTCCAGGCGCGGGACTTTGTAGCAATCCGAGTCCACAAGTGAATCATGAGTCTCAGAAGTCCCTGAAGAGGTTCTTTGACGGCCCTGAAACATTTTAGTTGAGGGGATTCATCAGGTGAATGTATACAGGGCTCTGTGCCTGGTATGCAACCACCTGTGTGTGATAATGAACAAGGCCTAGAGAAAAAAAATTGCTAAAGGAGATGGAGAAAAAAAGAATCGATTAAATTCATTTTCTTTCTCAGAAGGCTCCCTTTAAAAAAGCATGCATGTCGAATAATTCTCTGCTTCCCATTCTCAACTCATGAATGCTATTCAGTCAAGGCTGCAGGTGGCTGTTGACATGGGCACTTTTAATATTGTTACTGGACCCCATCGGATTCCCCAGGCTGCATGTGAGTTATCATGGGGAATATTGTTCTACTTGCCGCTTTCATCATTTTAGCTATTGTTTGATGGGGATTAGGAAAGGGCAGTGAACAAAATGGTATTTGCAGGTACTTTTCTCTTTTTGCCATGATTATAAATGCTTGTCAACAATCCAGGATTTCCTGGGAGAGGAAAAAGAAGATAGATGAACCCGTGAGCCCTCACCGAAAGTGGGAGCCTGCATCCCTGTGAAATTCATAGCCTAGCTTGGAAGTACATCAGAGGCAAGCTCCATCCCTGTAAACCTCATGGCTGAGTATTTATTGAAAATGTACCTTTGTGTTTTTCTGGTTAACTGCATACACGACAGGCGTGATAAAAGAGTGCATTTTTCTTTCTTTTCGTGTAATTGTCATCATGTAATTGCATATCTACTTGATTCATTTACTAATTAATTCCCATCTCCCTCTTCTTAAGCATCAATCTATGAGATCAAGAACCTTTTCAGTTTTATTCTTGTTATATCTCCAACCTAAGATTACGTAACTAGTAAAAGCTTAATAAATTAATTAATAGATAAATAGTAGTGGAATTAGATTGTAATCTATAATACGTCATTAGGAAGTTATATAATCTTGAGTACCTTCCTTATAGTCTCTTGCATTCATCTTTCTCCTCTATAACCAGGAGGGAGCAGGGTTAAGAGGAACAACTAGATGACCTGCGAATGTCTGTTGCAATGCCAACATTCTGTGCAGTATTAGCAGGAAAGAATGTTGGCTGATGCATTGCTTCAGTGATTAATTTGTACCACCCTCACAGTTTGGGATCCTGTTATTATCTTTTTCTGTAACTTCTTTAAGTATTCATCAAACGTTACACCGGGAAAAAATATTATTGAGAAATACAATTGAGCCTGGTTGGTGTGGCTAATTTGGTTGAGCATCATTTCATGCACCAAGAAATACATAGATGGTTGGACTCCTGGTCAGGGCGCATGCCTGGGTTGCAGGCCCATCCCCAGTAGGGCACATGCAGGAGGCAGCTGATGGATGTTTCTCATCCATGATTTCTTTCTAATAAAATCAATAAAAACATATTTTTAAAAATTAAAAGAAATACCATTGATATACCAATGGGAGCTGCCAATTCCCCTTAAGGAAATAATGGTGAATGCCTCTTACTGTCCATAACATAAATGATTTAATGTATTCTGAAACAAGAAGATCACTAAAGAAGTTGCTAGCACAGATGGGAAAGCCATTCAAATATATGTCTAGTTCTTCCTCTATTGTCCCCCATCAAATCACCAAATTTCCAAACTGTTAAGCCTTTACTTTTATCTGAGTGACAGGACATGCTTGGGTTTCCTACATTTCAAAATTTGTCTTCAAATGCAGTTTCTCTGTGCATGATGTGTACTCACACATCAATAAATATCTCAGCAATGTTCCTAGCACATCAAGACAAGCTATGTTAATACTATCCTACTTAATGCCAATGGCACATCAAAAAAATTCTTGAAAGGAAGGACTCTTTATCTCAAAGTCAATTTAAAACTTTCTTATCCATTCTAAATATTTCATCGCATTAATTTTTCAAAGCCACAAAACAAACATTCATCAAGTGAAACTAAGCATGACCCCCCTCAGATGGGTACATCTGTTGCTTTCCCGCTGTGTCCTTGAATAATTCATTTTAATACATTTAAAGTATACACTTCATTAAAATGAGCTACACTCGTTTACATATAAAATTTACGTTGATGGAAACAAAAATAAAAGCTGCTAGAAAGCTGACCCTGGAATTGCTAAATCTTTGTGGTTTCTGACTAGCCTGCCTTTGTCTGTTTGCATCTCCATCCCCATGGGTCCAGTGAGCGCTTTAGTTCTATCAGCAAATATGTGGAAGATGTTAGAATACTTTGATACCTTTCTCCCATGGCCTGTGTTCCTCGTGAATACCTTTAACAAGATTTGTAGTCACCGCTTGTCCCTTTTAGCTCCCTCTGCTCACATCACATAATAGCTCTACCAGGTATACCGAATGACATCTAGGAATCAAAGCCGACTCAGAGAATACAAATAAGTTTTAACTTCTCGAAAATTAATCAATGTGAGCTCAGCCCATGCAGTGCAAGGGGGACAAAATCTTCAGTTTTATTTGCTTCTTACCCTTTTGAACTCTGTTAACTGATGAGCTGAATGGTTTTGGAGGAAGGGATAATATTTTTCACCATAACAGCGTTTTCTCCCCCCCTCCTCCCTACGGTTATGCCTCAAGCCTAGAAATGTTAAGAAAAGAAAGGAAAGGACACAAACAGAGCTTAGCAGGTAAAGATACAGTGTTGACTGTTCCCTTTCAGGGAAATTGCTTTTCCTGTTTTTTTTATTAAAATAAAAATCTAGCCCAGCCAGTATACTAGTAGCTCAGTGGTTGAGCACTGACCCATGAACCTCACGATTCAATTCCCAGGCAGGGCATATGCCCTAGTTGCAGGCTAGAACCCCAGTAGGGGTTGTGCAGGAGGCAGCCGATCAATGATTCTCTCTTATCATTGATGTTTCTATCTCTCTCTCCCCATATATATTTTAAAAAACCTATTTTCCTATAGTGTGGTAGATAAAGCTTTAAGGACAGAATCCAAAGAGTAAAATAATTTACAAGATATTCTACAAAAAAACATTATCACAATATTTGTCAGTCTCCACTATTCCTATTTATTTGAAAAATGTCTCTACATCATGAAATTAACGGGTCTCAAGTATTATATATAAGAGCTATACAACACATAGTTTTATCTTAGTAATTAATCATAACAATACAGTTTTAAAACTTTGTAACATTATTTTCTAAGGAGCCAGAACAATTTGTGTACATTCAGTATTGCTCATTTTTTAGTAAAAGTAAACTTAAAGTGTAAAAACCAAAACAACCCCCCAAAAAACATTTGTTTTAATGATGACTAGTTAACAGTTACTTTATATAAATTGTACTTTGAGAGTATAGAGTTTTTTTCGTATCACAATATTTTGATCTAAGATTTGTCAAACTTCCCAAATCCATGGAATACTTTTGTCAAGAGAAAAATGCCCTTGAACTCCCTGCCTAATATCTCCCTGTTTTCTTGCTCATCTGCCTCTTCTTTTTCTCCCTCCCTCCCCAAAACTATACCAGAATAAAGAAATAAATAGGGTGTCATAGTCTTGCTATTGAAAAATGTATAGACCAGTAAGTATGCTAATGAAGGATAATATAGGCAAGTTTTACATTATTTATTGAAAACCAAATCATAAGCCAAAGCTTAAATGGAAGTCAGTGCCCAAGTCACTTGCAGATCCCACTGTGGCTCATTTGTGTTACATGTATACATTAGAAGGATTGTTGATCTTATTCATCTTCTTGTCTTTTTAAGGAAAATACTATATAGCCACACCTAAAAATTTCAGATGTATTTCTCTCTACCATAAAACAAACAAACAAAAACATGTTTTAGGACAAATTCCTCTCACAGTTTTATTTCTATGACACATAATAAGGTATGGTGTGTTAGTTCATGCTACTATAACAGATTACCATCAACTGGGTGGTTTCAACAACAAACATTTCTTTCTTTCTTTTAATTTTTTTTATTGCTTAAAATATTACAAAGAGTAGTACATGTGTCTCCTTTTTTTTTTTTTTTTTTTTTTTTTGCCCCTTGACCTTCCCCCAGCCTACCCTACCCCCCAATGTCTTGTGTCCATTGGTTATGCTTATATGCATGCATACAACAAACATTTCTTTCTCACAGTTCTGGAAGCCGAGAAGTTGGGAGATCAGGGAGCCAGCATTGTCAGGTTCTGGTGTGGGTCCCCTTCCTGCTTTACATGTGACTGTGTTTTTGTCATATCCCCACTTGGCCAAGAACAGAGAGAAAAACTCTCGTATCTTTTCTTTTCTTTTTTTTTTAAATATATTTTATTGATTTTTTACAGAGAGGAAGGGAGAGGAATAGAGTTAGAAACATCGATGAGATAGAAACATCGATCAGCTGCCTCCTGCAAACTCCCCACTGGGGATGTGCCCGCAACCAAGGTACATGCCCTTGACCGGAATCGAACCTGGGACCCTTGAGTCCGCAGGCAGATGCTCTGTCGACTGAGCCAAACTGGTTAGGTCTGTCTTTTCTTATAAATAGACTAATCTCACCATGAGGGCTCCATCCTCATGACCTGTGACCTAATTACCACTCCTCGCAGCCTCCATCTCCAAATACCCTTTAAGACAAAGGGTATTAGCTATATTCTCAGTTGTATACAGATATTCTGGTTTTCATTTTTAAAAATAAATCATGTCCAATTCTTTTATTATTTTGACAATGGAATTTAAGATGTACCGGACTAGTACAGTACCTACCTAAATACAACCCATTGCCATTATAACATGCATTGTTCAAAGACCATTGTCTGATGAATATTAATTTCCACATGTCAACAAAAGAAGCACTAATTAAACATTTGAGCATATATATCCCCAATCTGTTTGTTCAGGCTCTATTTATAGCATGCTACTCATTTTACTTTTATATATCAATTTCTGAGTTAGAAGTAAGATTGGCTGAGGATTCCAAACTAACAGAGAAGCAAGCAGTTGTCCTGCAGCCTTGTAGAGTTAGGGCAGTTTGATGTCATGGAAAATGGTAGCTAGCATTCACTGAGTTTTCATAATTTATAAAGTGAGTCTGTGACTATTAATACATTTTATTTTTGTCATTAGGAACTTTGTTCCTTGGAAACCTAGCACTGAATGCTAGGTTATCAACATAGACACTAGTAATTGAGGTAAGGGAGTTAGTGAAGAAGGACAAAAAGATAGATTTTCTGGAAATATGATCAAGAGTTTTATTGAAAAGCCCCAGTATTATCACTCTACCATGTGATCCCATTGGATTCTCACCACTCCTTTAGGCAGGAAAGATCAATATTCCTATTGTACGGATGGAGAAAGTGAGGCTCATAGGAAGGAAATGACATATCCAGCATCCTACTAAATCCCTTTCCTTTTTTTCTAGTTATAATCAGAAAACTAAGTTTCTAGTTGACTCTGTTATTTTCTATCTTGTGACTTGAGCAAACAGTATTTTCATCTGTATCATACATGAAAATATCCCACCGCTGTGCCTATATTTTCTGGGTTTTTTTTTTTGTTTTTTTTTTGGGGGGGGGGAGGTTAGATTTAAATTAGATGATGTAAAGATGCTTTACAAAAACTTCAGAAGTACTGAATAAATATGACACTAGAGGCCCGATGCACAAAATTCGTGCAAGGGGCTTGGCCAGCCCTTGCAGCCCTGGCTTCATCTGGAAGGTCGTCTGGACAGTCGTCCACACGGTCTTTCTGCTTTTCAGTCTAATTAGCATATTAGTTCTTTATTATATAGGATTACCTTTGACACCATAGAGTACCCTGCCCCCAATCACCTTTCACCATAATGTTATATGAATAGTTTCTATTGAGAGGAAGTTTGTGAGCAAAAGAATGTTGAAGATGAAAGTGGCAATTGATAAGAACATCCATCATCTGAATGTAGTATTTACAGTTGGCAAACTGATTGGCTTTGGTGTTTCTTAGATAGAGCCAGAAAATATATTTCATCAACATGTTGACACAATTCCATATATACAGAAAACAGTCTTAAGCTACAGAAAAATTTCAAGTAGAGAAGAAAGAACATATTTTTTAAATGTTTGAGGGTAAGTTGTTGACATGGTATAGTCTCAAGAAATTGTAATTATTATCTAATGAGTAATTATCATTAAAAGTAGAATCACATTTAACTTGGTAGTATTTGTATGTGTAAAAAGTAGACAGTAAGTTATTTTATTCTTATGCACGTGTTTTCTTTTAAACTATTTCTGATTTTTAATAGAAGTGTATAAGAATCATTAGAGAACACTTCAAAACTATTATCACAGATAAGGAAATATATGCCCAATTAATTGATTTGCCCTGGACCATGAGGTTGTATGTAAATTACTTCATGTGAGATTTGAGTAAAATTAGTCTTTTTACCACTGCTCAAAAAAAAAAAAAAAAGAAAAAAGAAAAGAAATTCTTTGTGTCCTTCCTATTCTAAGAGGGTTAGTGATATTCCTGTTTGAAGTAAAACTAACTGAGAAGAACAATCTGACAGAAAAGAGATCATTCTCAACCTAGAAGCCATTGGTTGAGAATCTGTTTTTGACTTGATTAGGGAAATTAACAGAGGAAAACAGGGTCACAGAATAGGCCTGAATAATTTATAATTAGCTACACAGTATGTAGATATATTCTATTTGAGTTGATGCTTTTTGATTACATGCCAAGTAATTCTAAAGCAACCCAGAGTTTGGTAAATGGGAAGAGAGAAGCCTGAATCTGTTTTCAGATTGATTACAGAAACTCTACAAATTAGATAAACCATATGCCAATAATTGAGATTCAACTCTATTATTTTATTATTCTTATGAAATAGTAAAACCTATGACACAAAAACTGAACTTCCAATATTCTGAGCTTTATATGTTTTTTTTTAAGATGCTTCTTTTTCTTGCTGTTTATGTCTAGAAACTCATGGAAAATCTCTATTTCTGATTTCTATCCTGTCAAAGTCTAGTTTGTTCATTTTCATAGCATGGAATGAAACCTCAATTTGCATTTTGCCTTAAAGAAATGACAGATGAATCTGTGATGTTTTGTTCTAGCATCTGAAGAAAGATGCCAATTCCTTTAACTAGTCTAATTGAAAACACACCTTACTACAGTGCATCATTCTTTCTTGGCAAACCGTGTGTGTGTGTGTGTGTGTGTGTGTGTGTGTGTGTGTGTGTGTGTGTGGTGTTTATGGTAGGACTGGACTGTCAGATTTCTAAGTATGTAAAAATGGACAAATATAAAGAGATTATTGTTCCCTCATGTATATTCAAAGTTGGCTGAAAATTCAATCCCTCTTACTTTAACTGCTCTCTAATGTCTGTTTTCAGCATTAATTTACCTGCAAAATGTCTAAGTAGTAAGGATGAGTTTGAGAAGTAGCCTGTACTTTTTCATTCCACAGTATAATAGTTTTTTTTAAACCATAGCTTTGATCATGAGCCATATATGTCTCTTATCATGCAGAGAATTGGATACCAACAGACAGAATAAGAACTCCCTTCACCCAACTAAAAGGAACCCAGGAAAAGAAATATCACCATATTTTAAAAGAGCAGAGTTCATTTTTTTTTTCCAACCACTCCTATATTTCCTGTCGTTTTGATGGGACCTCATCACTGTGCTGGTGTTTTAAGCCAGGCAAATGAAGGAATGCTTCGTTCACATTCTCTCCTCTTGTTAATGGAAGTCAAGGAAAAAGAACGTAGACCAAGGTAGTCCTTTGTGACTGATAATCCGAAAGGCACACACAAAAGTGTGATTTAGAATGTATGTTTAGTGAAAGAGTTCTCTTGCAAATTTAGGATGATTTTGCACTTCCTGTTAACCAGACCGACTGGTAAAAGTTTGATGGGCAATGAGGGAAGCCTGCCCAGTTTTTAAGCCTGCTTGGGTGATTATTGTAGTCAAAGACTTAACACAGGGTCCACAGGCAAATGTGAAATGTAATGGGGCAAGAGAGACTTCAGAAATCATGACTGCTTAGTGTCTTCACCATGTCTCTTTCTAGAATCCAGCCTAGTATATCATGGATCATTAATAATTATTGCAAGATAATGTCAGAGTTCTGAACCATGGTGCATTCTCTCTCACTTTATTCAGGTATATTATGCATTCTATTTCTCTCAGCACCTACTGATTATTCTACATTGAGTCTTGAATGTTGATCAAGAGTTACGCTTTCTAATCCTATTGCCTCTCACAAATTAAGTATTTGCATTTGCTTTTCCAAAAGGATTTGGATTCTTTTGCAAAGCCATTAGAAGTGGATTTGTTTTTCAAGTTTTATAAATACCTGAGTCCTGAACATCTGTATGTGCTTTCAAATGTCAGAAACCATCAATTTTGACTATATGCATTATTAAGCTGTAAATTGGGTGTGTGTGAAAATATATGCTTTGATTTGCAAATGGATAATTAAGCAGGAAAACTTTAGAGGCAAAGAAAGAAACGATGTCTTAAGAGGACAGTGTTATAGAACATCCATCGGGAGGTGGAACTATAAAGCACCTCTAAGAAAATAGTAAGAACATAAAACTGCCCGCATCAAGATCTCTTTCCTTCTTATCACAACATGACAAAAATGTTACTCGCTATCTTTTTCTACTCTGCGTAAATCTAGCATTTAAGTTTTCCCAAATCCTTTTTCGAGTAAAAATGGATCCTAATATATTAATAAACACAATAAAATATTATGATCTCTGCCAGATATAAAATCTTATTGGAACGTATTTTGCACTGAGTGTTACATTTTAAAACGTGCATAACCTATGGACCCTACAATTCTCTATGTAGGGCTATGCATACAGGTATTTGTACAAAGATATTCATTGCAGCATTATTTTCAATATAAAAATTCAAATGTCTCTCAATAAGAAAATGATTTTTAAAGATTTTTTAAAACTTAAAATGTGCAATGGAGTACTATGCAGACATAAAAAAAAGAATAAGATGGCAATGTGATGAGTTGGAAAGTGTTCCATAGCATACTGTTATGTGAAACAAGCAGCTTGTAGCTAATAGATGTAATAACTCAATGGCACTGTAGGGTGTGTGTGTGTGTGTGTGTGTGTGTGTGTGTGTGTGTGTGTGTTCTAAATATATTGGCCTTGACAATGAGAAACATAGTATTTCCCCATTTTCAAATTCTAATCCTTTTCTTTCTCTCCTCTACACCTTAATTATCTCATCTACAACAATGCAGTTTTCCCAAACATTTTAAACCAAAATTTGTTACAGCTGTTGCAATCCACATGCAACGTTAATATTATTTTTAAATGTGGGTAGATTTGATGTTTCAACACCAGGTTACTACTATAGGGTATAGGAATCCGAGGTCCGTGTCACTTACCTCTCATTGTCCTTTAAACACAATGAACAGATCACCACTTGATTATCACCATCCTTCAGAATCTCACTGCTTAGGACTATTTTTTGTTCATTCCTTTTGTTAGCTATGTCAGCAGATAATATTCATATTTTAATACCCCTGTGGCTGAACATCAAAGCCCCATAACTTTTTCATCCTTTTTCCTTCCTGCCACTTACTCACTGACCTTTTGCAAATTTAATTATTTATACCCAATTTGGCTTCTTCTCCCTTTCTCTTTGCCTGCTAATGTATCAAATGTAGAATTGATATTGTCAACCACGCAATGGAATGTGCTCCAGGAAATCTCTAGCCTTCTAAAGCCAAGTGACAAATGAAAAGGAAAATGCCAAAAGATTTTGCAATTTGAAACACAGAGTGGCACAATAAGAATGCATTGTTGAAGTTATGGTGGAACACATCCATTTCCCCCCTGCAGGGAAGAATTTTACACCACATCAGGAGCAGATCTGATCAGCTATTCAGTAAAGCACCCATGCATAATACTGATAGCCTAATTCCACAATATATGAGTTAATAGGTTCGCATCTGCTTGATCCGACTTCTTGTAATAAGATACTACAGTGTGGCTCATTCTGTTACCTGTTTGTCCCTTAGACCTGTTTTATTGTTGGAGAAAAATTAAATTGTAAAGGGAGGAAAGAATAAGAAAAGCTTGAAAAATGTGAAGGATCCATGTATTAAATAACATGGTTTAGAAAGCGTTATGATGGTGATAGCAATTTAATGAAGTTAAAACTTTATTTTGAAAGGCATTTTAAGAATTCCTTGCTGAATTCTGTTGAATTAAAGACATTAATTAAATGGTCAGTGAGGAAACATTGATCTCAAATGTGATTTGATTAAGAGATGGAAAAAGAACCTCAATGTGGATTCTCCTTATTTTTACTTACCTGTGGAATGATCTAAAGATCTAGTAAGCACTGATTTACTTATATTTTCTAATAGTTAATGGAGAAGACAATATTAAAGTTAAAGACCAGAAAATAGAACTTTGTCACTATCTCAGACTTCAAAAGTTGAGAGAGAAAAGTAAGAAAGAAAAGAGAGGAAGTGAGAGAAGGAGGGGAAGACTGAAAATTGTTGGTGAACTAATGAAATAAATGAGGAATATAATTTTTTTTAGAAAATTCAAGTAATGTTCAGAAATTTACTAGTTGTATATTTTCATAATAATTTTGAATCACCAGATGTATAAGCTATACTATCTTCTTTCACATTTGTGTTGTCTTCACAAAAACTATGCATATGATAATGGCACTGACATATCGGAAGTATTTAAAATTTCATTTCTACACACAACTTTGAAAAGGTAACAGGGAAGCTGCTCATTTCAGAGCTCACATCTTTTGTTCTTCACAGATTGTGCCTATGTTCTCACAGACTTTTTTAGAAATTGTAAACGAGTACTCACTTTCTGGACAGTGCTCTTTAAGGTTTGATTATAGTGATGATGAATACAGTGGACTAATGTTTCCTGTGGAGACAGCAATGTTAGGCTGAAATGCTTTCTAGTAAATGAAGAGAAGAACTTTCATCTCAGGAATTTTGGAGGGAGAAAAAGGTACATAAGCAACATCTGTTTAAAATAAAGATTCCATTACTGCTACCACTCCCTTCTTGGTTAAGATTTCCTTCTGTTGGTTACACATTTTCAAATTTTGTTTCATTTCACCACAGTATTAGCATAGTATATCAAGGAATTAGCTTATATTCTTATACAGAAAACATCATTTTTAATTTGTTAAAATCAGAGTCAAGTGGGCCATTATGGTTAGAGATGTAAAGAAATAGCATAATTCCAGGATGATAGTGTACACTTAATTAATAGAATTTTTTACATCTTAATAACACCTCTCTCTCTCTCTCTCTCTCTCTCTCTCTCTCTGGATGGATAAGAAAGAGAGACACGCCCAACTGTTGTGACTCAGTGGTTGAGCATTGACCTATGCACCAAAAGGTCACTGGTTCAATTCCAGGTCAGGGCACAAGCTCTGGTTGCTGGCTCCATCGCTAGTAGGGTGTGTGCAGGAGGCAGCCAATTGATGTTTATATCTCTCTGTCCCTTCTCCATCTTCCTTCCTCTCTCTCTAAAAATCAACAAAAACATTAAAAAAAAAAAAGAAAAGGAGACACAATGAGTAATGTCTGATTAGAAATAGGTGATCTCTTTAGCTTTACCATTTTCTGTTTCTCCAGTTATAGTTCTTTTATTCCTAACTTAAAATTAAACTTACCCTCGACCCTTTGTGTTCTCCAAGGAGCATAATTCATATCCGATTATTTTTACTTAAGTGAGTAGTTGAAATACTCAAACTGTCTTGGAGCTGGTTTGCATTTCACAAGTCTCCTTTCATGACATGTATTTCTTTATTTTTTCCTGACATTTCAAATATACAACAAATACAATATGTTTATGTATATATGAGTTTATAACATTTTATTCTCAAATAAGATAGTAAGGATTAAAGCAAGCAAATTAACATTTCTCATACCAATCTTGAAAGCTTTTTTACTCCCAAATATGAGATACATATATAATGAGCCTTATCTTTGGTTACCCTTGATTTTTATAACATGCTATTTATCTTAGAAACCAACAGAAAATATACCTAAGTAATAAAACAAATTTGCCTATAAGGACTTATTACTTATTTTTTGGTATATATATATATTTTTCTAATTTATTTGATAATGAATATTTTTCAAAAATGCACACATATGCATATATAAAAATGGCTTAATATATGATAGATTGTTAAATACCTATATTCTTGAGCTAAATATATCACAAACTTTAGCTACATAGTTCCATAATGGTTTAATTTGCCATAATATTTAATCCCCCCTCATTGGACACGTATGATATTTCCAGTTTTCAGTATTATGAATAATGCTGTGATGAACATCCTGTGACTCTGCCTTAATATGGGTCCTCAATTATTTGCTTAGGATAAATTTAGCAAAGTCATTCTTTGATTTTAATATATGTTATGGGCCATCATATATGCCTAGTTCAAAATATGGTAAATAGGTAGAGAAACTAAGATGGCGGCATAGGTAAACACCGGAAAATTGTCGCCTCACACAACAATTGAAAATTACCGCAAAGGACTGAGCAAACATCATCCAGAACAACAGAAAGGCTGGCTGAGTGTAAATTCTACAACTAGAAGGAAAGAAAAGCACGCTGAGAGCCAGAGGCACTGCGGAGGTGAAGTGCAGAGGTACAAGTGCAGAGGTACGGCGGCTCGCGCGCGCGAGGAAAGGGGGTAGCACCTGAGGACACGGCTGTCTTTTTGAATCACAAGCTCCCGACTGCTCTGAACTCCGGTTCCGGGAAGTCTCTGGGGACCCAGGACTCATACGGGGAGAAGCTGGTCTGTCCGGCAGCGGGCGAACTTGAAGGCGGCTTTCCCTCAGAGGTGCTTGCAGCAATTAGCGGGTCACTGAGACCCGAAACTCCGGGCGGAGAATCAGCCATAGCTCCTTGATCCGCCCTTGGATTCCCTGAGACCCCGCCCCACCAAGGCTGCGGCAGAGGCTTTTGCATGTGAATGTACCTAACTGCAGCCAAGACGGGCAGACCCGGAACTTCCAAGAGAAGGCCCAAGGCCCCGCAGCGGCTTGCATTGCTTCACAGCTGAGCCTCTTCGTGGCTCCTGCTGTGTGGCCTCAGGCAGAGGCTGAATTAGCACCTCCTTAGATCCAGGAGCCACTGTACCCAGTGGTCAGAGGGGGACCATCCAGACTGCAACTCCTCAGATCCATAAGGGACACACTCAGGGAGCAGACTCAGTGAGCACCAAAGCCCCACTGAAGCAAGTCCTCCCCCAGAAGGGTGTCTTCAGCACAGAAGTTCTCCCACTTTAGACACAGCTGATTCTCACAGCCAATTGGCCTGGAGGTCAATTCCTCCCAGTGATTCTACAACAACCAAGGCACCAAGAGTGTCCACCCCAGGTAACTGAGGAGGCTGAGCTACTGGGCCCTACAGGACACCTGGCGCGCAGGGCCACTCTATCAACACAGGGAAGCTGCCAAAATGCGGAGACAAAGAAACAGGTCACAAATGGCAGAAATGGAGGAAAGCAAACGATTGGATATAGAGTTCAAGGCCATGTTTATAAGGTTTTTCAAGAATTTTATGGAAACCACCGACAAATTTAATGAATCCCTCAATAAGTATAGTGAGACCATGGAGGACATGAAAAAGGACCAACTAGAAATTAAGCATACACTGACTGAAATAAAGAATAATTTACAGAGATCCAGCAGCAGACAAGAGGATCCCAAGAATCAAGTCAAAGATTTGAAATACAAAGAAACAAAAAATACCCAACCGAAAAAGAAAAAAGAAAAGAGATTCCAAAAATATGAAGATAGTGTAAGGAACCTCTGGGACAACTTCAAGCGTACCAACATCAGAATTATAGGGGTACCAGAAGGAAAGAGAGGGCAAGATATTGAAAACCTTTTTGAAGAAATAATGACAGAAAACTTCCCCTACCTGGTGAAAGAAATGGACTTACAAGTCCAGGAAGCGCAGAGAACCCCAAACAAAAGGAATCCAAAGAGGACCACACCAAGACACATCATCATTAAAATGCCAAGAGCAAAAGATAAAGAGAGAATCTTAAAAGCAGCAAGAGAAAGACAGTCAGTTACCTACAAGGGAGTACCCATACGACTGTCAGCTGATTTCTCAACAGAAACCATGCAGGCCAGAAGAGACTGGCAAGAAATATTCAAAGTGATGAATAGCAAGAACCTGCAACCAAGATTACTTTATCCAGCAAAGCTATCATTCAGAATAGAAGGTCAGATAAAGAGCTTCACGGATAAGAAAAAGCTAAAGGAGTTCATCACCACCAAGCCAGCATTATATGAAATGCTGAAAGGTATTCTTTAAGAAGAGGAAGAAGAAAAAGGAACTCTTACCATTTGCCACAGCATGGATGGAACTGGAGAGCGGATAAATACCATAGGATCTCACTCATTTGTGGAATATAATGAACAACATAAACTGATGAACAAGGACTGATCCAGAGACGGAGAGGCATTGATTGGACTGTTGGGACTTGGAGGGAAGGTAGGGGAGGGTGGGGGTAAGGGGGAAAGATCAACCAAAGGACTTATATGCAAGCATATAGGCCTAATCAATGGACATGGACAACGGGGGGGTGAGGGCATGAGTGGGGGGTGGGGTGGGGGGGTAGAGGGTAACGTGGGGACAAGGACACATTGTAATATCTTAATCAATAAAAAATATATTAAAAAAAATATGGTAAATATATCACCACCAACTATGGAAAACTTTCTTCATGTTGGTAAAAGTAATCCTATCTAATAAAAGAGAAACATGGTAATTAGTGTATGACTGCTACCCTTCCCATTGGCTAATCAGGGCGATATGCAAATTAACTGCCAGCCAAGATGGCGGCCGGCAGCCAGGCAGCTTAAAACTAACAAGAGGCTTGCTTGCTTCAGTGACGGAGGACTCCACCGTTCCCTGCCTGCCGCTGCAGGCCTCTGAGCTGCAACTCTAAGCAACTATGTAACAAATATAGAAGCTAAACAAAACCCCAGAAACCTGCTTTAGTCCCCCGGGCTTCAGCCAGCAGGATCACAACATTGTAAGCAAAGGCCAGAAACCTGCTTTCAGCAGCGGAGGCCTAAGAGCTGGAGCTAAGCCTCAAAGCTAAAGCTGGCCCAGCATAAAAAAAGAAAAAAGAAAAAAAGGAGCGGTTGGGAGCTTCAGTCACCCCCAGCCTGAAAACAGCCCTCAGCCCCTCACCCAGACTGGCCAGGCACCCCAGTGGGGACCCCCACCCTGAAGGGTGTGTGACCAGCTGCAAACAGCCATCATCCCCTAACCCAGGCTGGCCAGGCACCCCAGTGGGGACCCCCACCCTGATCCAGGACACCCTTCAGGGATAACCAGCCGGCCCCCACCCGTGCACCAGGCCTCTACCCTATATAGTAAAAGGGTAATATGCCTCCCAGCATCGGGATCAGCGCGCGAGGCCCTCCCGGCACCGGAATCAGCGTGACGGGGCAGTGCCCAAACTCCCTGATCGCCCTGTGGCTCTGTGTGTGACAGGGGGCGGGGCCACAACCTCCCTATCCACCCTGCTCTGTTCGTGACAGGGGAAGGCGCCCCAACCCCCTAATCAGCCCTGCTCTGTGCCTGATAGGGGGGAGCTCCCCAACCCCCTGATCGCCCTCTGGCTCTGTGTGTGACAGGGTGCGACGCCCCCCCCTCCCCCCCCCCCGCACAGGCCCTGCTCTGTGTGTGACAGGGTAGAGCCATAACCCCCCCATCGGCCCTGCCCTGAGTGTGAGAGTGGCGGTGCCCCAACCCCCTGATCGGCCCTGCTCTGTGGGTGATAGATTGCAGCGCCCCAACCCCCTGATGAGCCCTGGTCTGTGCGTGACAGGGGGCAGCACCCCAACCCCCAGATTGGCCCTGCTCTGTGCATGACAGGGTACAGAGCCCCAACCCCCCTGATGGGCCCTGCTCTGTGAGTGACAGGGGGAAGTGCCCCAACCCCCTGAATGGCCCTGCTCTGTGTGTGACAGGGGGTGGCACCGCAACCTCCCCATCGACCCTGCCTTGAGTGTGACGGGGGGTGGTGCCCCAACGCCCCAATCGGCCCTGCTCTGAGCCTGACCAGGGGCTGCACCTAGGGATTGGGCCTGCCCTCTGCCACCCGGGAGCAGGCCTAAGCCAGCAGGACGTTATCTCCCGAGGGGTCCCAGACTGTGAGAGGGCACAGGTCAGGCTGAGGGACCCCCCCTTCCCCCTGAGTGCACAAATTTTTGTGCACCGGGCCTCTAGTATTTCTATAAGATTCTTGGCATAACAGCCAAAAAAGGAATCAGTTAGGATGTCTCTCTAAAATGTATTGATCTCTCTGGAAACCATGTTGTGCTATACAGAAATTCAAAATTGATATCTTTTTTTTATTTTTGCAGAGAAGTTTCTAGTGAAACCATAAGACCTTAGAAATAACTAATGTTAATTTAGAAAGACAGGCATTTAAGACCCATCTATCTGTAATGTATTTCTCCTTGAAAAAAAAAGTTTCAGAATGAATGTTTCCTTAAAAATTCATTTGACTTTTTGGAAAATAGGTCTGCCTGGTTGCCAATTTAAAATGAAAGCAGGATGACCGTAGGGCCTTGGAAATAAGGCCCTAATATTATAGTTAAATTTTTTTAACACTATAGTTTTTAAATTCTCTTTCATTCACATAATTCTCACTGTAAAAACTTAAAATACTCTAAAGTATATAGAGTAAAATATATGTGCAGATATTTTTCATTTCCAAATTAAGTACATATGGTTTTGAAACATAAATGGAAATATATTATAAATATTTTTGGCAACTTGATTTTTGATTAACAATATGTAATATAGATCCAACTCATTCTTTTAAATGGTTTCATAGTATACAGCTGTATGGATATACCATGATTTACTTGATCACCTTATTACTATAATGAAAATAATTAAAATTTATATTTTAAAAATGTTTATTTATTGAGGGCATAAGGACTTTATATGTATGATCTCATATGTATATTTATAGAACATCATTACATATAGGGTGAGGCAAAAGTAGGCTTAGAGTTGTGAATAACTCTAAACACAGAGTTTATTCTTGTAGTATTGTGTATTAATTATTATATTATTTTTCATGTGAACAACTGTAAACCTCCTTTTGCCCACCCTGGATACATAATGATTTTTTTCCCTATTTTGGTCATTGGGGTTGCAAGGTCATAGAGTCAGTACATTTTTTTTTAACTTTCTTTTTTTTATTGTTTTATTGCTTAAAGTATTACAAAGGGTATTACATATGTGTCCTTTTTTTCCCCGCCCTTGACAATCCCTTGGCCTCCCCTACCCCCCAGTGTCTTATGTCCACTGGTTATGCTTATATGCATGCATACAAGTCCTTTGGTTGATCTCTTACCCTCCTCCCTCCTGCCCCCCAACCCTCCCCGGCCTTCCCGCTGCAGTTTGACAATCAGTTTGAGGCAGCTCTGCCTCTGTATCTATTATTGTTCATAAGTTTATAATGGTCTTTATTATCCCTGAATGAGTGAGATCATGTGGTATTTTTCCTTCATTGACTGGCTTATTTCACTTAGCATAATGCTCTCCAGTTCCATCCATGCTGTTGCAAATGGTGAGAGTTCCTTCTTTTTTACAGCAGCATAGTATTCCATCGTGTAGATGTACCAGAGTTTTCTAATCCATTCATCTACTGATGGGCACTTAGGCTGTTTCCAGATCTTAGCTATGGTGAATTGTGCTGCTATGAACATATGGGTCAGTACATTTAACACGTAGGTAGATCATGCTGATTTGTCCCTCAAACTTACAGAAAAATCTAAAACTGGAATATTTAGTTCCAGAGAAGTTCATTATTTTACAGATAAACATATAGAGGAACCTTTCAGCATCTTTTCATTATTAAAAATTTCTTCCATAAGAACATTTTAGTCTTGATGCTTCGCAAATGAACCAAAATGAAATGGCTTCTTGGGGTTGGTTGTACTTCACAGGTTTGGCCATAAACCTAAAAGCTCTTTCTCTTTTATTCATTGTTCTTACAGTCTACCTGGTCCCAGAGAACATCTTTTTCAAAAGATTTCTAAAGCATTGATTGAATCTCTCTATGAGAATTGGTGTTTGGGAAAAAACATCGTGAGCAGCAGTGTAAAAACAACTCTTGTAATGGCATAAAAAGTCCGGTCACAAATGATTCAACATCACTCTTCTTCGTTTCCCATCTCCCCAGCATTCTTTTAAGGGGCTTGGTGTCTCTCGTCTCTAACAGCAGCACAAGCTCAAAGCAGAACTAATTGCCATAGCACTTCACTTTAGAGCAGGAACAAGCCTCAACCCTGGTCATTGAAGTTAATTCCCAGGTTCTTAAGGGCCCTATCTGCACTCTAATTCCCATACACACCCAAAAGCTGAGGTCACCCGCTTCAGCCACCCTGCCATACTATTATTTATAGTCTTCTCTTTTCCAGCTTTAAACACTTAGGCCATAGTTGTGTCTCCCTTCCTTCTCCCTAGCCTCCACATTGCTCCTTAGGAAACAATACACTGTCATGTTTATGAATACGGGCTTGACAGTGACATCTGGTTAGAAGTTGAAGGCAATTCATTTAATCCCTCTAAGCCTCTGTTTGTTCTTTGTTAGGATAGGGTTAAAATTAAAACAGGGTGTTGGGAGTATTAAATTAGATAGTGTATTAGCTATTACTGTAGCGGTTATTGGTTCCCTGCCATAGCTCAGGAAAAATTAAATTTTAGTCACCATAGTCCAGGGTGTAGGGTGTGTGTGTTCTAATCCATTCCACGGTATGGCTTGACCATATTTAGGCCTCTGAGTCCTCCACCGGACCCTCTTCTTTCCAGTTAGCAGGCAAAGAAGAGAGAAAGCACTGCCTGAGCAGCACATCCAAAGCCATGCACATCCCTCCCACATTTCATTGGCCAGAGCTCCATCCTCTGACGCAACCCTAAATGCACAAGAGCAGGGAAATGTAATCTGTTTGTATGCCCAGGAGAAAGAGAACACAGATGTTGGTGAACGTTTCAGCAAACCTCTGCTGTGATTATCATTTGGATATAAAATCAACACATTTTTGTTAATTGGCACAACTTCTAAGCATTCCTGTGACGGTTATTTGCTTGGTTGAAATTTAACACAGCCAAGCCCCGAAATCAAAGGTTTGTGTGGCGATTGGAAACAATTTAATATGGAGAAATTGTTACAAATGCTCATAATTTACAGTTCTTTTTTATTTATTTTTCCAAAAAAAAGGAACCTTAAAAAATAGTCATTTTCATGCCCCCAAAACTTTTGTGAGCTATATTAATTGGCACAAATTATATGTCATGTGTGGTCCCAATTGACACCTAAATAGATAGATTTAAAAAATAGATTAAATCGAAAATGAAGCAAATATCAAATATTCCTTATCTGTTTTCTCTCTTATTACTCTTGATTTTTTAAATTAAATGTGTTGCCTTTCTAAATCTTTTAAAAGGCACATTTTGAAAGACACAAATTGAATTTAATAATTGTGTGTTCTCTTACATTTTCATTATTTCTGATTGAATCTGAAAGTAGAAGTCAGCATGCATTTGGGAAAGAAAACACGAGGAACAAGAAATGCTTTTGGTCAGCCTACTTAATATTATAAAGTAGCTTTACTAATACAAATGTTGTTTTCCATTTTGGAAGATGATATTCCTAGTGAGAAACATGTCTATGTAAGCTGATGGGGGAAAAGAATAAGCCATTTGAAATGATTTTTATAATTAAATAAAATATTATAAGAAATAGCCATTGTAGATTCAATAGTCTACTGCAGTACTGCTCCTTTTTCCATCCATTCATCTATTCATCCATGTGGCAAAGACTTACTGCATACCTGTTTTATGTCATACTCTGTATTAGGTTAGATCATTTTAGGTTCAATGTTTCAGCAAACTTCTGATTTAGGTTTATATATGTATCTATAATAATAAAAGCATAATATGCTAATTAGACCAGATAACTGAACGACCTTCCGGATGTCCTTCTGGACGACCTTCCAGATGAAGCCAGGGCTGTGAGGGCTGAGGCAAGCCTCCGCTGCGAGGGCTGAGCACCTTGCACGAATCTCATGCATCGGGCCTCTAGTCTATATCATAAAAGGCCTGTGGTCATCACTCCGTAACATGGAATGACCAAGACCAGACTCACCAGGAGGCATGCGTGGGTTGGACGGACGGGGTGCGCATGGGTGGGTGGGGCCGTGTAATTTTATGCGCTGCGCTTCTAGTAGATATATAAATGAATATAGCTATAAAGAGTGAGAAAGATATATAAGTAGTCAATGTCACATTAGGCGATAAGTGTCTTAATGTGAAAGCTCATGTAAGATTTCAGGTCTATATCTTTCATGGAAAACCTACTAAATTTAATAATTACTAAATTGCCCCCCAGAGAAATTATACCAATCTTCTCTTCCACCATATACAGTAATATTTCTATATTTTCCCCTTAAGTTACCAGTTTACAATTTCTGCTCATGTAACCGGTAAAGTATAATCCTAATTTTAATTTTTCATAACTGTGAGGTTATGTATTTCATAGCCTTTATCCTATGTATCTTTTTTCTCAGCTTTCTCTTACTAATTTATTGATTTTTCTAGTGGACCTTTGATATGACTTAAACCTACTGATAGAATTTCTCAGTGATTCAGGCTTGCATTTGATATCAGCCATGTACTTAAAAAATTTCTCTTCTTGATGATGATAATCTATAAATATATATGCTTTGAAAAGTGTGAATAATAATCTACTTACTGATTTTCTTCACAGAGATTAGATTGAGATAAGCAAACACTACTTACTGTATTTTAATCAACCAAACATACTATAAACATTGATTAATTTCTTCAGATATCCAAATCTGATTAGAATAATAATAATAATCAGTATGCCATTTTTTTTCTTTTTGCATTCCCTGAAAACATATTATATACTCCTTTATGGGCCACATGCTGAATAAGCTTAAATAGGTTATTTTAACTTAGCAGTTCAAGGAAAAGTGTTTTCTCTATAGTAGCTCCCTCTGCCTTTCTCAAAAATTTGTTAAATTTTACTATCAGAAACCCACAATACTGGAATACAAAGTACTGTATTTTAAATTAAACTGTATTAAAATTTTCTGAAAAAAAATTCTAAAAGCATAACATTTTAGTAAAAAACAAAAATGAAATGCATTCTGTTGTCACCCATCAAAATAACAAGTGTCAGAAATGTGTACCTTAGATTGATGATGTTGAGCCAAGATCAAGTGTTTTAGTCTTGTTTCCCTCCCTGGGGTCCATCGCCCATACTCCTGATCTAGTGTGTATCCTCCCCTTACAGGCCTGGGCCTCCATGTTATTTCAATCTATATTTCACGTTTAGTTTCTATATCTGCAAATAGTTTACAAAGCTACTTACCATATCCCCATCATTATGTATGGCAGAGTCAGCAAAGTTTTTACTTATAAGAGCCAGGTAGTAAATCTTTTAGCTCTATGGGCCATAAATTCTCTGTCATAGCTACTCAACTCTTTCCATAAACAAAATGTAAATTAATGGGGTAGCTGTATTCCAATAAAACCGTATTTATGTAAACAACCCAGGTTTGGCTCATGGGGCATAGTTGGTCTACTTCTGATAGGTTAAATTAGCCAGTATATTTTTAAAGTTTTTGAATAACATAACAATAGATATTCGGCATTTTTTTTTCCCATTGAACATTACAATTTTAAAATTTATATTGGTTGGTACATATGGATCTAGTTCATTCATTTGACATGCTGTGTAACATTGTTTACCTGGTTTTTTAATGATGAGCATTTATTTTGCTTCCAGTTTTTCACTGTTGTCAGCAATGCTTCAGTGATAATCCTTCAACTTCTCTCCCTGTGCATATGTGCAAATGATGCTCAGTGGCACTGCTTGATATTCAGACTTCCCAGGCTCGGTGTGTCCCAGTTAGCAGCTCAGAAGGCATTCTAGCTGATGACAATCATGGAAAGCAGAGCAGGGCAAACTTTTCCGGCGAATCTAGACAGAATCAAAGGGTTGAAGCCATTCTCTTTATCTCTACCCATTATACTAAATATTAGGTAAAGAAAATGGTGAATTTCAACACTGTGGTTTATATATTTGTTATGTTATCAAAACACAAGGGTCTTATCTTTAAAGATAGAAATCTGAATCCTTTCTGGTTGAAAGACACAGATCTTTCCTGCAAATGGAGTTTGATCGTTTCCATGCCAATTTTTCCAGTGGTTCAGTCAAACACCATTTTATATTTGCTGAACTGTGATTTTATTTTTCTTCTTGTGTTCAGTTCAGCTAGTTGGAAAGATAGTATTTTATTCAAAATAGAACTAGTCATAAACACAGAATACAAGTTTTCTCCTTGACCTTAAGACATCTTCTATCACCTATTAGGCTTTGATCTGCAAAATTATATCATTCCAGGTTCTTGCCTGTAATTCAGGTAAATTATGAGTGGATAGACAGTGCTGATATTTTCCAAACTGATCAGTGCACATGGTACTGCAAAATTTTAAGAGTACAAGAGAGTTTACAATATAAAGTAAGTCTCTCTCCAACTAATTCTTTTCCCTGGAGGCAGCCAATATTATGAGATTCTGTAGTTCTCTCAAAGGGCTATTCTGTGCCTAGAATAGTGGTGTTTTGTGATTGGAATAGACTAGCTTTCTAAATATGTACAAGTGCAAAAATGCATGTTTTCCTACTTCCTCGTTGTTTTTCTACCAAAATAAAATCCATTATCCAAATAGCCAAGTATATTGCTACTTCCATTGATACTTTTATACACAATTTGATTTTTCTCTTTTTTTCTAAAATATCGCTTTGACTATGAAGAATGTCTTGATTCCCTTTCTATCCCTTTTTCTATTTTCAATTGTCCTGGAATTTTGTACTTATCTCTTTAGTTCATAACCATGAACTATATTTTGTATAACCTCCTGGGCTTCGATCTGTATTTCAGATTTGTTTCTATACCTAGAGATGGGCTGCAAAGGTATGAGAGAGTAATCAGGGTTGGTTACATGACCCCTGCACAGGACAGGATAGCAGTTAGTTCCTAAATATGCAAACCGAGCAGCATGACTTTTAAAGAAGGCACATAAATTTGGGCACCATTTCTGCTTTCAACTAGCCTATGTTTCCATAATTATAGGATAAATAAACGACCTGTGAGAGACAACAACCATTTTTACACTGTGGACTCGGGATATCAGGATAGCTTCCTATAGAATTATCCTCTGGAAAGTACAGCAGAATAAATTTAAAAGAAAGTCTGACCATAAGAATATTTTACTATATAAAGAACTACAAAGTAGACTAGCAACTAAAGCTCATTCTGAGATTATTTTTTAAAAAATATGTTTTTATTTCAGTGAGAGGAAGAGAGAAATAGAAACATCAATTAGCGCCTCCTGATCATGCCCTACCAGGGATTGAGCCCACAACCAGGCACATGCCCTGACCAGGAATCGCACCAGCAACCTCCTGGTGCAGCGGCAATACTCAATCAACTCAGTGACACTGGCCAGGCTTATTCTGAGATTTTGATATCAGAGTCACAGGAGGATGATTGTAGTTATCAGTAAGTTCTTGCCTTATATTTCTTTCCTGTTGCTTGTGGCCACATCACATTTTGGTAGAAAGTATATCCCTTTTTATTGTTATTAGATTATAGAAAGCTGAAAACACATGATCAGAAATAGACTATGTCTGGCTGTTTTTCTCAAAACTCAACTGTTACTGGACTCAGAGGGCACATAATCCCACCATTACATGTGATTGTCATTTTATAAAACTACACAAGGGCGATAATCCTTAAGTCACTGGGTTAAGGCTTTCTTATGTTTAATCTTTATTGTTGAGAGTATTACAGAGGTCCCCTTTACCACCCAACCCCTCTCCACCTGGTTCCCACCCCACCCCAGTCCTTCACCACCCTATTGTCCGTGTCCATGGATGTATATAAATTCTTGGGTTAATCTCTTCGTGCCCCCTCCCTCTTGCCTCTGAGATTCCTTAGTCTGTTCCATGTTTCTGTCAGTTTATTTTATTCATTAGATTCCACATATAAAGGAGATCCTGTGATATTTGTTATTCTCTGATTGGCTTATTTCACTTAGCATAATACTCGCCAGGTCTCTTCTTGTGTGTGTGTTGTTAGGCCTGTAGGTCCTCTTCTCTTTTTCACATTTTTTCAGACAAACCATTCATCAGAGTATTCTGTGGCATTTGCCACTTCCTGAGCCTGAGTGTGTGACTTCAAGTATTTGAGATTTTTATTTTTCCCTTCCTTCAGACTAGTAAATGCCTAATTTTAAATGGACTATTTCTGTCAGTTTCCCAGCTTACTCCCTGTTGCCATGATTAAGTAGCCCAAAACATTCTTCAATGATGTCTGAGGCTTTGGAATTTAAAAGTAAATTGCTTCTGGGAAAAACAAATCAAACTTGCATTGCAGACCTACAGAAAGTGCATTAAAACATATTACACTGCACTTTCTTGGTGGAATAAATTGAGAGTCACAGCAATGATTCTTCTAGCAATGTCAGAGTCTAAGACACTTCGATTAATTTTGGCTTTGGATTGAGTTCCTTTCCAACACCCCACTCTCTATTTGATGTGTCTACATTTTTCAATGTATCCAATGACAATTTATGCCATAAATTATTGGCTTTGGGGCCAAAAACTCAGAGTGGAGAGGTAAAACAATATACTGGGAAGAGTGCATGCAGAAGATATGGATTTGATTTGATTTCCCATTACTGACTTGCTCTGTGACATTAGGTAAACTCTGCAGCCTTAGTGGGCCTTTATTTACATCACATTTCTGTCTACCTCTGTGATGGTGCTATGGCTGCCATATTACATTTGAGACATCTTCCGATGCAAGATGGTGGGTGGATGGTAAGAAGAACTCCTAAATCATCTAATGTTTCATAGGCACCTTGCAGGCCTGTTAGACCTATAAATTATAGAGGAAAGCTGAACAAAGTGTGGTACCTGGAGGAATCCATTGTGTTGTGTTGATTAATTCAAGAAATCAAATGCCTCAACTTTTATTAGCAATGAAGAGAGAATGACTGTTTACATTTTCAATTCACATTAAAATGTTGTTGCAGCTTATCTTTTAAAAATCTTTTTAAAGTACAGTATCTCTATAGAAAAATGTGCATATTACAAACAGGAAGTCTGATACATTTTTACAAACTGAACACAGCCACTGCAGCCAGCATCCTCATCAAGAAGCACAGTGCGACCAGTCCTTCAAATTACTCCTCATGTTCTCTCCCAGTCACCACCCTTCCACCCACTAAGGATAACCGCTGGCCTAACTTTTAACACAAGAGATGAGTTTTACCTGTTTTTGTAAAATATAAGTGGGATCTTACAGTCTGTGTGCTTTTGTGTCTGACATTTCAATTAAAATGTTTGTAAACAGGGGGCAGGGGTGGGAAGAGATATACCAATGAACTTACTTATATGCATAGACCATGGACATAGACAATAATGTGGTGAAGTTCAGGAGGGTTGATAGGAACTGGGTGAAGGGGGCCAAAGAGGGGATATCTATAATATTGTCAAATATATATAATATTGTCAATATATATATATATATATATATATATATATATATTTATTTTAAAGTTTGTAAGATTTACCCATATTATTCCTTGACTAGAGGCCCAGTGCACGAAATTTGTGCAAGGGCCTTGGCCCCCCGCCACTGCAGCAGCCGCCTCTCCCTCGGCCCCCACCTGCTGCGGCTTTGTCCAAATGAAAGCTGTCCGAAGGCCAGTTGTTCTAATTAGGTTATTATGCTTTTATTATTATAGATGTAGCATATTCATTGTATTGATACATGATATCCTTTTGTGTGAATAGGTCACAATTTACTTATTCATTCTAATGTTGGCAGATATTTAGGTAGTTTCCAACTTTTGTCTGGTAACTAGCAATGGATATATGAGGAAATACAGTGCAATAGAACTTCTTAAAGTGATAGAAATGTTCCATACCTGCACTGTCCAATATGGCAGCCACTAGCCACATGTGGCTATGAACTCTTCAAATGTGACTAGTGTGACGAGGAAACAGACCTTTAATTTTAGCTAATTTAATTTATTTAAATGGAAGTAGTCAGTCACATTTGGGTAGTGGTTACCTTGCTGGATATCACAGACTAAAAACATGTCTGTAGGTGATCACATGCACTTATTTCTATTGGGAACCATTTCTGTCATACCGAAGTGTGGAATCACTTGGTCATAATATGCAAGTGTTCAACTTTATTGCATACATATTGCCAAGCGTTTTTCTGCCTGTAGTGTTCAGTTGAGCTTATTTATATGCCCAGCAATGTACGAGAGTTCCACTTTTTCCCCATCCTTGATAATACTTGGACATTAATGGCTTGACATTGTAGGTGCCTCCATAGCCTTCCCCTACTTCCATTCTTGGCTTCTTCCAATCTAGTCTTCACAAAAGAATCTGATCTTTTTAAAAATACAAATCACTCCTTGTTTTAAATATTACCAAGTTCCCACTGTCTTTAGCATAAAAGCCAGATTTTTATGAAAGTGATTATGTCCCTGGTCTAAAGCTATTCTTTATTTCCCTTTCCCAGCCTTTCCTGGCTCTATCTAGTCTGCATTTCACAGGACACCAATCTCCTTCCTCAACTCTCAGTTTCAATATCACCTCTTCATTGATGCCTCCCTCACGATTCAGGATCTCCCCTTTTACATTTTAACAGCTCTTCTGATCTATTTCTTTCTCAGTTGTTATCACTACTTAGTAATCATTCATTTGGTTATTTGTTTACTCGTCTTACCTGTATCTCCCTCTCACCCCCACTGAACTATAAACTCTGTGATAGTAAGGATATGCCACTTTCAATCATGGCTGTAGTGAGCAGGATAAAGGTCCCCAAAGATATCCAAGTCCTCATCCCCAGAACTTGTGAAGATGTCATGTTAAGTGGCAAAGGGGAATTAAGGTTGCAGGCAAATCAGATGATCTTTAATAGGGAAATTATTCTGGATTATCTGTGTTGGCCCAATGTAATCACATGGTTTTTTAGAAGGAGAAATGGAAGGCCAAAGACAAGGTCAGAGTGATGTGCCCTGGGAAGGTTCTGACCCACTGTGGCTGGCTTTGAAAATGGAGGAATGGGGACAGGAACCGGGGAATATGGGTAGCCTCTAGATTGCAAAAATGTCAAGGAACTGGATTCTCTCAGAGCCTCTAGAAAAGAAAGCAGCCCTGGTGGCACCTGGATTTTAGCTCCGTGAGACCTGTGTCAGACTCCTAACCACAGAACCATAAGGTAATGAATTTGTGTTCTTTTAAGCCACTCAGTGTATGGCAATATTTTATGCCAATACAAAAACTAACACAGCATCTCACTAGAAGAGTTAAGAGTTAAAAGTGGAAAATGACACGAGAGTGATATTGAAATGAGGGAGAGTTCCTATTAGATGGGAAGAGCAGAGACGTTTTGGTGAAGAGTCACACTTGATGCAGTGCTGAAAGAGGAGCCGGATTTCGTCCTGGAGAGATAGATAGCAGAAACCTTCCAAGCCAAAGATACAGCGTGTGCAGTGACTGGACAGGAAGACACGCGAGATGTCCAGATGAACAATGGCTACAGGAGACTCATGGCTGCGAAGGTTAAAGTTGCAGCCAGCATTTTAACTAATGTGATTGCAAATTAAAGTGTCTGCATTAATAACTAAAACTCATCATTACAGCCATCTAATCTCTGTGATTGACACCATCAATATGCAGCACTGACAAGCCAGTTGGGGCCTTAATGACCAAACTGACTGATACCCAAATGGAAGAGCATTTATCTTTCAGAAATCTTCAAGAGCGTCATAATAGCACGACTAAGAGTAAGAACAGGCAGAAGAAAAATCAGAAGGAACATTTGAGGCTTACTATGTGTAAGAGACATAGTTCTTTCTAAACATTTTGCTACTTAATCTTCAGAACTCATTGAAATGGATATGATTCTTAAACAAATCTGTAAACTAATAATAATACTTAATCTTATGTCAGTTAAGTGAATGGTCTAAAGCAGTGATTCTCAACCTTCCTAATGCCATGACCCTTTAATACAGTTCCTCATGTTGTGGTGACCCCCAATTTCATTGCTACAAATTGAACATATTTAAAGCATAGTGATTAATCACAAAAACAATATGTAATTATACATGTGTTTTCCTATGGTCATAGGCGACCCCTGTGAAAGGGTTGTTCGACCCCCAAAGGGGTCACGACCCACAGGTTGAGAACCGCTGGTCTAAAGTCTTACAGATGGTAGTTGGCAAAGCGGGGATTTGAACTACAGGATGTTGAAAGGCAAGTTCTTAGCCAGTAAACATATCTCATGTTTAACAGATCAAAAATGAATGATGATACAATTTATCTTAATTTTAAAAAACAGTTTGCAGACTCTGGGGCAATGAAAAAGATCTTAGTTTACTATCTTCCAACTGACTGAAATTTAATAAAGTGTGTTTAGTTCATATTTCTTTGGATTGTGGTTTAAGAAAACCTAGTAATGTGAAGGGACAGCTCATTTCAGTCAGAATAAAAGATAAAACAGAGAAAATGGATTGTGGTTCCAGTATTTTCACACCATCTTTCCAAAGGGGCCTTTCCCAGACCTGCTGTTCATACTTTCAAATTTTATATTAGATCTAGAATCTTGTAAAATAATTTCATGTCTTCAAACTTGATCATAATTTCCATCCTCAGAGGCCAATTTAAGATCTCAAGACAATTTGCTTTAATGGATAAATTAGAGGGAACTTAGTAAGAACTTTACATTTTACAGATGAATAAATGGTTTTGAGTGGAGTGGAATTACTTCCCAGGTTGCCCACTTACCCTCACATTGTGCTAAATGCTGGAGTTACTGGTGCAAATTAGGCCGGGGATTGTACTCAAGATCCTTGCATTGCCGTTGACTCCGGGAGGTCATCCTTTTTAGAATAAGCTAGAGAATTTTAGCTTCAGCTCTTAGATGCAAATAATTTCCCCCTATTAGATGTATAACCCCTATACTGGACTATAAGAGGACCTGATGACATCCTTAATAGAGCCTGTTGGTGCCCCTACCCAGAGCCTTATTACCAAGCTGGAGCACTCCTCAGCTAGCCTCTGTGGGTTCTGACAGTTCACATTTGTGCTCGTCTCCTAAAAATTACCTGTAGCAACGGGGAAACTAGCTTGCCAAGAAATTCCTTGGAACTTACTCCCTTATTCTAAAGGCAGTCAACCTTTAGTGACTGACAGATGTAAGGTCAAAAGACTAGTCCTTTTGCTACAAGGAGGGAATTACTTAATGGTATCATTTCTGCTTTCTTGCTCCCTTTGGAATCTGGCTGAGACTAGACTCCAAACTGAGATAATATCCTTGCTTAGCTTCTTCCCCTGCTCTACCCTGCTTTCCTCATTTCCTACTGGTTTCACTGCAGCTCTCACTTGCTCTGAGTTTCTTAGGAAACCTAGCTAAGTCATTGTCACGTTTCTATAATTTTTTTGCATGACCTCCAGATACAACCTTTTTGAGAAGGACCCAGTTTTTTTTCACTTGTTCTAGAGAAAGGATACTGCCATGTCTCTAAACATCACTCTTGTCTAGGCCTAGCATACTCTGGAAGAAGATGTAAAACTAAATGAGTTCTAGCAGAAACCATGGGGAAAGCCTCTTTGGCATCTGAATATCTGTAGATTTGGAAGATTAATGGAGAGCAACTAGATCAGTGGTCGGCAAACTCATTAGTCAACAGAGCTAAATATCAACAGTACAACGATTGAAATTTTTTTGAGAGCCAAATTTTCTAAACTTAAACTATATAGGTAGGTACATTGTTATTAACTTATTTAGGGTACTCCTAAGGCTTATGAAGAGCCACACTCAAGGGGCCAAAGAGCCACATGTGGCTCGCGAGCCGCAGTTTGCCGACCATGGATAGATCAATGGCCTCCTGGTCCAGCCTTTTTCCTCAGCGTACTCAATGCCTCTCTGTACATTGTTATTAGGATTTAGAGTGATTCTTTACATAACTCCGAATAAAATTGTTTACATGGTAAGAAAGGCTATTGCTGAACTCTTTCCCAGCTCTTGGAACAAGGATATAGGAACCAGAAAACTCTGCCCATTAAGCACTGTCTCCAGTCAGAGACTGAAATTGTTCCCAATCGAAATTATGCTCCAGCAACATGACTTTTCCCTTCAAGGATGTGCACTGGCCAGAGTAGCAAATGAAAAGATACAGTCTCTTCTCTTGAAAGGATGGATAAATGAGTGACTGGATAGCTGGCTGGCTGCCTGAGTGGATGAATAAGAATCCGTGAAAGACTGTGTGAGTGAATACACTTGCTGCAGTTTCCTTGAAGATTAATTTTTTTGCTTTTGTCTGTTTTTCAATTCAAAAAAGTTATTACTAAAAATAACTCAAAATGAAAAAGAGAAAGGCAAGCTAGTATATGTATATATTTTTTTCTTTTTACTCTCTTTCTCATAAATGTGATTAAAAAAAACAGTATGTTAATATCTGGGATATTCATTAAGGAAAATATTATTCTGGGATTCATTCTCTTCTCAATATATCTAGTGGTTTCTAATAAAGCAATTCACATTCGTTTCTTCAGAGACACAAGCTTTTCGAAATTTAAGAAGTTTGAGAAGGAAGCTTTTCCAGTTTCCCAGAGTTATCTTTGAGCAATATATTTTATTTAAAACGTGGTACAAATCAAATGTGTTGAGTCCTTTATATGTAAAAGTGACCGTTGCGTTCTCTACTTTAATATCAGTCTTTAAGGTGGAATGTGGGCATAAGGATGGTTTCCAAAGGACTGAGAGCAGAGGACAAGGTGGGGAGGAACATGGAGAGGAGACGACGGCCTCTGCTAACAGGAAATTTCTACTCAGACTAATTTCAGCCCCACTTCTCGAGCTTGGATCTCTCATGTGTATGGTTGTAACTTGCAGAATTAATGTGAAGCTTCCTGTCCTTCTTCACTAGTCAAGGGAATTGATCAAAAAAAGTTGCTTCATTTTGAGCTGATGTGAATGTCTCCACATTTCAGTTAAACAGAAGTTGTTTTCTCAGCAAAATGTGCTATTTCTTTGGGCTGCATTTATATGTGTGTAGCAGCTAATTATATTGTGCAGGTGTTGGGTAAGGTGACAGTCTTTTCTCTCCACTTGTTTCTTTTCTCTTGGAGCATTTTTCAAATGCTGGGGGAGACTTAAAAATAATGGTTGTTTATATTATAATCTTTAAACAATTGGATTAAATGTAGCAGGGCTCTGCACGGCCAAGGTAGCTCAGTGGTTGAGCATCGCCCTATGAACCAGGAGGTCACAGTTCGATTCCTGGTTAGGACATATGTTCGAGTTGTGGGCTCGAACCCTGATCATGCAGGAGGTAGCCAATCAATGATTCTCATCATTGATGTTTCTATCTCTCCCTCTCCCTCCCTCTCTGAAATCAATAAAGATATATTTTTAAAAAATGTAGCAGGGCTCATGAAACTAAGGTTAAAGGTTTAATTCAAGAATGGAACATTCAGTTTCTGCAGAGAAAAACTTTGTTCTGGAGCAGATATCAAGCAGACAGCCCCTTAATACCATCTTCGACTCTTCTTTGGTCACATGCTATGCTTCTCTGACAAACTCAAGAGTGCAAGTGATAAAGCTAAGATGCAGAGCAGGCTGTTCCCAGCACTGAGAAACAAAGGAAAGAATTTCAAAACCCAGTCCTGGTGGTGGTCAGCAGTGCAGTTTGTTCATAAAGCTTTGAAGAAATATAATACATAGAGTGCTTGCGGATGTAATATACACGCAGGTCCCAAAAGCCCCCTGGAGAATTTTCCTTGATGAGAATTTTAGTACTTAACTGGAAATTATGGCTTTCGGACCTTTTCGTTTTTATTTCTGGGGAACACATTGAATACAAAGGCAACGAGTTTAGCCAGCACATTGCAGTTCAGACTCTTTGCCACTCATGGATTCATTTCCAGCGGTTTGCAATACCAATTGATCTTAACCAGCCAACAGCAAATAGAGGCACAGGGAGCTAGAATATTACCTCAGTAAGCGTAGACAAGCAAGGAGTAAATTGACCTTCAATTTCAGATTTCTCTGTCCTTCCGTCAGGTAGGGATATTCAGAGGTGCTAAGTTGATTTGTGTTAAGTTAAAGCCATTTCAGTAAAGCAATGACCTTGTACCAGTAAATGTTTAAATGTCTAGTTCTTTGGGGATCAGCAAAAAAAAAAAAAATAAAATAAAAAAAAATCCCATTCTTAAAATAACACATTCTGTGAAAGCTTTTTACTGCCAGAGAATTTACTCTGAGTGCATTAAACAAACAACCTCCCAATAGGAACAAACTAAAATATGGCCACTACCTAATTTTTACTTTAACCTTTGTTTACGGGTTGAATGGTACCAAAGATAAATGAAAAAGGAGAACAGTAGAGAGCCAGATATGTTTGTTAACTCTCTATATGCTGATGAAAAAGGACTGAGGAGGAGTCATGGGCATGGGTTCCAGTCCCGTTTTTCTTCTTCAAGTTACCTTGGCCAGCACCCCTCATAGTGGAACTTCTTTGTACTTCGGTTTTCTTGGCCACAAAATAAAAGTAGAGAGAAAAAATGATGTGCAAGACCGTTTTTGAGCTTTGGATGTTCTGGATTTATAGCTCAAACCAATTTTTGAATGATCCATAATTCAGGCTACACATACGATCACATCTTTATTACAGGCAATTTGAAACCCCAGAAAAGGAATAGAAATTAAATATATAAATAATCTTTGGTTCATATAGTTAATGTAGTTAATTATTAGAATTCACTCAAAACTTGCTGACATAGAAAGTAAAATAGATATTTCAGAATCCCTCAAATACCATTACTAAGAAAAAGCAGAAATGACTAATAAGTCTGTTAGAGGAGTTACTTCCCTTTAAAATTCTATATAAGATCCTGATTTTGTCAATGGCTGCTTGATTGATTCATTTGTTTTTTGCCTCTTGTTTTTCTAGGGAGTAAATTGATATAGTTTTTAAAGAGCATTAACTCTTTTTCTTTTTTTCATTCACCTGAAAGTAAACATTAACCTTACTTAACAAGGTGAGAGAATTGGCACAGTGAGATGGAACATTCCATATCTGATAAAGGTCATCCCAGATCGGCTTTGGTTGGGAATGGTGAACCACTGGTTCAGTAGTTAAGACTGTTGTTCCAGAATGCAGGACTGAACTTCCCGGTGCCATCTACATGCCAGTAGGTCAGAAATGTCAGAGTTCAGTCCAAGTGCTACCTTTTTCCTAGAAGCCTTCCCTGGGGCCTTATTCTTGGTCTTCAGCCTTCACTCAGAGAGTTACTGCCTGCATTAAATTCAGGCTCTCCCCCAAAGACGCTATTCCATGGCCAGTCTGGCTGAGTTTTGTTTCTTCTCAGTGTGATGATGGCTTTCATGCTCTTTTGTGCCTTCTGGATTATTGCTCCTCCTTTTTTTTTTTTTGTAAACACTGCTTTTCTAAATGCTCCTGCAAGCTGTCAAGATCACCCTCTCCACCTGTCGGCTACTGGCCTCCAGTAATTTGCTCTCACTGAAGACTTTTGGAATCTGGATAAGTTTTCAGTCCTAACCCGAGTCTCTGCCATCACCTTCAGTGTTTTCAACAACCATCCCTTACATTGAATCATTGTGCATTGAATTGGTGTGTTGACTACCCCACAGCATGACCTCTCAATGTCTTTATAGCTCATTATCTGTTATAACTTCCTCTTCAATTTCTTCTAACCATTCACTCTGAGACTTAAACTCAAGACCATACAACCTAATGAAACTGCTCTTTCTCCAAAATCATGAAATCAACATCCTACTCCCATCCCCAAACCTTCTATTTTCCAGTGCAGTTGTTCAATTAGTGATCTTTCTCCTGCCTCTTGGCAATGTCCAATCCATTGGCTCCTCTTTCTTTGCCCGTCCATTAGTGTTGACTCATCATCCTTTGTGTCCCATGTCTGATTAAATAGCTACCTTGGATGGGCTCAGCTTCCTGCCTTCTTTGGGTCTTCACATAAATCATAGGTAAAGAAAAGCAAAAAGAGAAAAACAGGTTCCTACCCTATGATAAACAGCATCAGCTGTGCCTCTGGAATTTCCTCTAAAATCCTACTACTTTCCTTGGTTACCTCATGCTCCAATTTTTGATGGCCATTGCAAACCACCTTCTCCCTTCTGAAATTGCTGCCTCTCTACCTCTCCAGACACTCAGCAAATGACATCCCTTTTCACTTAGTTTAGAAGATAGCAGTCATGAGACAGGAACTCCCTCTGCCTGACACCATTAGACTTAAAAATCTATCATCAGAACACAGCTTGCCTCCTTCTCTCCTATTGCACTAAAGCAGAGTAAAGTGGAGACATAGAGCCATGTCTCTTTACCAAGGAATATTTACCAAGAAAGATAGGCATGCTGTCTCTCTAACTAATACCATGTTAAATACTTAAAATGAAAATAATTTTTTTTTCTCATTGACTCACACACTATTTAATCTTGGTTTTATAGAGTAAGCATTACTAGATTTGAAATAAGCTTAGAATTATGACTTCTATGTTTACCAATAACTTTAGTCAGATTACTTAATCTCTCCCACCCTCAGTTTTCCTATCTAGAAAATGAGAAGAATATTGTTAGAATATTAATTCCCCCAAATGTCTTCTACTCCCACTACTCATCGACTATATGCTTTCCTTTATTAATATTCATACTAATAATTTTATAAGACCTCACATTAAAATAATACAAGGAATATATTTCTCCAAAAATGGTGAAGCAAGGACAAGTTAAAATTGGAGGAAATAATGTCTTTACTTACCCTGAAATAATATTAAAACTGAAACGGATGAGTACAACCAAAGTAAAATCTGTTAGGCTTAGATATGAAATTTATTGATATAATTCATTACAAAGAAATCTGCAGAGAAATTATTATAATGACCCTGCTTCTAGTAGCCACAAGACCTTCTATAAATGACCTCAGTCTCCAAAGTCTAAGTCTCCTCAGCTGGAATAAGGAGGATAAAATCTTCCTCATAAGGTATTGGTAAAGATTAAATGAGATAATGCACATGATGCATTTGCACTGTGCTTGACATATAGAAGCACTCAATAAATGCCATTAGTAAGTTGAGAGAGAGAGAGATATGGGACTTGTGATATATTTTTATCTGATGCAAGTTCTTTTTCATGACCAGGTAATATATCTATTAAACTCTAATTGATCAATTTATATAAGATGAAGAACTAGCCTATACTTTCAGACTTGAACAAGTTGCCCAGTCTTTGTTCTCCCACTAATTCCGGATGATAGTGACCTTGACATTGAGGGGGTGCAGAAGCAAGAGAAATGACCTTTCCGAGTCCAGTCTCAGTGTCTAACCTTTGAACAGTGATATCCTTCAATGAGGGTTTTCAGTACATTGGAAAGACTGGGACAATCATCACTAATGCAAAAAGCTTTAGTAAATTTTTTGTCTCCACGCTATAATAATGGTTCTAACACAGGTGATTCTCCTCCAAAATCATAGTGATTACAAGTCTGTTGAAGTTATAGTCTAGTGAGCATGTAGCAATGTTTTTCTTAACTCTTTTTCTATTGTTGCTATTAATATTTCTTAAGCACTGTAGTTACTATGGTTTTATTGTGGATTTTATATATTATGTCTTGGGTGTTCAGGTTTAATTTTCTTGTTTTTCTTCTTTATACTTTAATTATAATTGGTATATATTTGGAACATTAAACTCTGATTGCCATTTTATTCAATAAAGCTTGTCAAACTTCCCACGCTTTTTACCCGTGGGTCCTTCTTATGTGTAGATATGAATCAATAAATCTAAATCAAAGTTGTATGAAGTGTTGTGTTCCCTCCCCTGACCTGGTGTGAGCTGTTCATGCATTTAATTAATGTCACTAGTGAATGGTATCTTTGTTCCAAGAAAGAAAAGAAAATCAGTGTAATGGAGATTCTGCTTCTGTATTGTATGAGGTCAAGATAGAATAGTTATTTAGTGTCGTCATCCTCGGAATTGTCCTCCCAACTTTTGTCAACAAAGCAATGCACATTTAGTTTCAAGGAAATGTGAAATGAGAACTCTAAAGCCATAATGATAGTGACTTTTGACATCAAGACCAAATTAGCATTTTTGTGAACCCTGCTGAGAAATGTTGGTTTTGTGTCTCATTGGTCACATATGCCTGCTGGCTATATCTAGTGAATAATTTTCCTTTAAATATAATCCTCCCACATTCCTTCATATTGCCAGAGACCTTTCAAGTTATAAACACAGGAAAGTACTGAAGAACTCTGATGAAGGCATTGCTTCCCAAAGGTTCCCTGCAATGTGTGAGAGGTGCCAAATTATCATGTTCTAAGCTTATGTCCCAGAGTTGGCTTTTTCCAGCCCTCAGTCTAATCCTTCCTTCTGAATACTTGAATATTAAACAGGTCACTTCATAAAAAATAGAATGAATACTTCCTACTACAAATGTATCCATTATTCACTAATAACACTTTGATCTAGTAGTGGTTGTCGATCTTCTGGCCCTTTAAATACAGTTCCTCATGTTGTGACCCAACCATAAAATTATTTTCGTTGCTACTTCATAACTGTAATGTTGCTACTGTTATGAATCGTAATGTAAATATCTGATATGCAGGATGGTCTTAGGCGACCCCTGTGAAAGGGTTGTTCGACCGCCAAAGGGGTCGCGACCCACAGGTTAAGAATCGCTGATCTAGGGTGAGACCACCTGACTCCTTAAGTATTAATCGGTTCTTCAATGTCTTATTGATTTCAGCCCAACCTGAATAGGGTATTTCAAATATAAGTATTCAATTGGAAAATAATAAAAGAAGTCTAACTGATAACAGTAAGAAATATATTACATTGTGAATTTCCAAATTTTTCAAAACATGTTTTGATATGGTTTCTTCCATAAATCCATATATTTTCTAACTAAGCCATTTTGCAATACCTTAACATTGAGTGGTTTTAAGTACTGGCTATTTGCTGAATCTGGAATGGTCAATTATTTTTTAGTTCAATTGTCAATTTATTCATCTTGGTTTTATGCAGTAATTAAATCAATTAAGCAGAAGAAATGAATATAAATATAGGTATCCATTAGTGTCAAGCTTATAGTTCCTTTTTGTTAAACAACGTTTTAAAATATATCACTATAGTTATCAATTTAGCACAGGGAACTTTTCAATATAAAATATGATATAACACACATAACACATCAGATTGATTCAGGTATTTTGCCATTTTATTCTGTTCTCATATGAAATATTTTGGACTATGTGATTCTTTATTTTTTCCAGTGTATTGAGCTACTAGAGGCCCGGTGCACAAAATTTGTACATGGGTAGGGTTCCTAGGCCTGGCCAGCAATCAGGTTGATTGGGGCCTTCTGGCTGCCAGCCAGGGCCTCCCTTCCCCGGGTGCCAGCTGCCGGCCCAGGCCTTCCTTCATTCTGCACCATCCCCTGGTGGTCAGTGCACATCATAGCGAGCAATAGAACTCCCGATCTCCCAGTTGAACTCCCATGGGGACACTTTGCATATTAGTCTTTTATATATATAGGTAATCTATAATAATAAAAGCATAATATGCTAATTAGACCAGACATCATTCCAGACATCCTTCCAGACGACCTTCCGGATGAAGCTGGGGCTGTGAGGGAAGCCTGGGTCCTGGGTGCCTACCGGCAGCCGGAGGAAAGCTCAGGTCACCGATGCCTGCCAGCAGCCGGAGGGAAGCCTGGGTCCTGGTGCCAGAGGGGAGCCAGTGCTGGCAGCCTGAGGAAGGAAGGCTTACTATTACACAAATTTCATGCCTTGGGGCTCTAGTTGGACATATATCACTATGTAAGTTTAAGGTGTACAGTATAATGGTTTGACTTACATATATGTTGTGAAATAATTACCATAATGTTTAGTTAGCATCCATTATCTCATATAGATACAATGAAAAGAAAAGAAAAAAAAAGAAAATGTATTTTTCCTTGTGATGAGAACTCTTAAGATTTACTCAAGTTTAAATTTTATTGTCATCTAGGAAGTGTTGGTTTGAAACACAAATCTAAAAAATAAGTTTATAAATTCTGTTTGTTTGGGTTTCCCTTAAGTAGGTCTCAGAATATAGGTATAATCAAAGACAAGTAGAATATTTGAAATTCACTAATCTCTGTTAATGAGCATTGTTATAACGGCTGCCAGGGGGACAGCTTTTATTAGAATTATCTTTTGTGAGTCCTCCTCATTACGGGGGAAGGTCTTACTAAAGTGAATAATTATTCTTCATTCCAGAACTACAATGTCTACTGTAAATGAGTAGATCTGTTAATACCTCCTTCTAGGTAGCCCAAGTCCTTCATCTGTAGCCATCGATTTGGTGACAGCCAATCATTATTTTAACTGGCCCCTGATGCTGCAGTGCACAGATGGCTTTCTTCCTGCGTGGCACCGGGACCACTTATAATTTCTGAGAGGCATCTGTCACTCCCCCAAGAACTTCCTGACAGCAGTGACATGTGGCCTAATCATTAAGTCACAAGGCTTCTCTGCAGTGGCTCTCATCGTCAGAAAAGCTCCTGTTGTCTTAGAGCCACAGCTACCAACATCTGCTGCCGATATTTTGCTTGAAGTGTTCTAACTTCTCTTTGAAAAAATAAGAGCGCTCCCTTTTATGCCTTTAGGTTATTTTCCTGGAAATAATACCAATCTCTTAGGAGGTTTCATAGTGTTACACTTCTCAAAATCATTAATGAGGAAATATTGTAAAGACATAATTGGAGTGGCCCTGAAAATGTTTATAAAACGTTACCTAAAAAGCAATAAAGATAAACTCACTTTTTACTTCATGAATAATTCAATTATTATTATAGAAAACTACTTTTAAAAAAATACACCAAAATGATAACAGTTATTGGTCTCGGGTAGGGGTGGAGGTTACAGATTTCTTCTTTGTGTACTGTATTTTGCGAATAATATAAAATAATTATTAATTGGAAAAAAATTTGTTTAAAGTGCTAAAATAATTGTGCTATAGGTAGACAATAAACACAAAGAAAAATGTTAAAAAAATATTTTTTCAAAGATTTTTTACCATATAATATTACTCTAATAATTTTTTTCTGTGACATTTACACATGCTACTGTTTAGCATACTTGGAGAATTATGTTGGAATGCATTTTACTGCATCATATAGGAATTAAAACTGACAAATAGTATTTATTAACTCATTTAAAATAATAATGAAACCATTGAATATTACGCTAACATTTCTGAAAATTACCCTATTTTCCAAACAAGTAAAAAGAATTAATTACAGGGGTGTAATTATTCTACATCTTTGAAAACTTCTTTAATTTTGAACTAATAGGACACAGCTGAATTTTTGTATCTGCTAATTTATTTGCCACATTACACATCATGTAGCCAGCCTCAAAACAGCTACACTGGGCCTGGTGAGAATGAGGACTAAAAATAGAGTGAAAAATTTACCTTCATATTATTATGAAATCATTTTGACCTTGTGAACTTCTTGAAAGGTCTCTGAAACATAGATCACAGATTGAGAACTGTAAGCCTAGAATAGACACTTTATTTTTGTAGCTGTATAGTATTCCATTTTAGCTAATGCACTGTTTGTATAAACTGCTTGGCAAATGACATTTGTTTGCCTTGAGTTTTTTTCTTACAAACAATGTTGCCATGAATATTTTTATACAATTCTTCACATGGATGGGTGTATGTAAAGATGGCTATTTTAAAGTGAATCACTGTGTCAAAAGTTGTGCAGATTTAAAGTATATGGCATCCCTCTAAGAAAAAGATTTTGTTAAAAATGTAATTTAATCAGCACAAGTTTCTTTTTCTAACTATAAAATACTGGGAAAGAATAAATTTTGCTGTTGTATCCCTCATAAATATTCTCCCCAATCAATACATTCACAATTTTTATTGATCTTCCTCAATCTGATGATTAGGAATTTCAGTACTTCTCCAATTCTATAGACTGTGCCTCTATTTCAGGCTTTTTAACATTTCAGAGCTCCTAGTTATGATGTTAACTAGATACTCCTTTTCTGCACCTCAATTTACTGAAAACCCCCAATTTAATGAATTTAGGTATGTAATTTTTTTTAAGATTGGAGATAATGTTAATCACTTTTATTTCTTTATTAAAGTATAGTTGTCACAAAATAGTATATTGGTTTCAGATGTAGACATGGAAATATTTTTAAACTAATCTGTAGTTTTGAAAAGTTCATCAGGAAATGATGGTTTCTATAATTGGAGCAATGTATCAAAATAAATGAATTCCAAAATTATATTAATTCCTGAAATTGTCTCCAGGCAAAATTTGTTCTACTTTCATAAGTGTTTCCATTTTCTTGTTAGGAAGAAGAGAGACGGTCTGAAATCCAACTCTAATTTTCCCATAGGCATAAAAGAGCAGTCCTTAGTATTTACTTATCTTTTCATCTAATCATTTAGTGTCTTTTTTTCTTATATTTGCCAATAAATGCAAAAAAAAAAAAAATGAAGATCCCCATAAGGAGAAAATGTTCTCTTAGAATGACTGTTTTTAGGCCTGCAGTTTTACTTTTATACCGCTGACTCATTCTTTGCAATATTTCACATCTTAACACAGTTAAAAAAAAAAAAAAAAAAAAAAGCTCCTTTTTGCACATACTGTTTGGAATTAGCCTTTTTTCCCCTGTGCACTGTCCATATTATGTTATGATTAAATGCATACCTGGACAAAATATAATTTTTGTGTGTTTTTCTTGCATTCTGAAGGAATTTAATTAACAAACCTTTTTAAAAGACTGTTCAGAATACTACTTGTTTCTTAATATTAACTCTGAGCATCCAGATATAGACACGCTATTAGCACTTGAATACATGACCAATGTAGCTAATTTAGGCTCACTATTTTAAAGTGTGCCTGCCATGCACCAGACCTTATTTGATAGGATTTAATGGCTCAAATATATAGTATTTGCTGAATTAATGAATAATTGATATTATTATTACTACTACTACTACTATTATTAAACCAATACTTGCAAGTCCTCCATCTTTTCTGCCTTTTATTTCTTTCCCTCTGTGGTAGGCTGAATAATAGCACCCAGCAATCTCCATGACCCAATCCCTGGAACCTATAAATATATACACACACACACACACACACACACACACACACACACACACATATATACACACACACACACACACACACACACATATATATATATATATATATATATATATATATATATATACATATATATATATATATATTACTTTACCTGGTAAAAGGGATTGTGCAGATGTTATTAAGTAAAATATCTTACAATGGGAAAGTTATCCTGGATTTTTATGCTGGGCCCAATGTAATTACAAGAGTTCTCGCTGGAGAGATGCTGGAGTTTCAGAGTTATTAATATTAGGAAACCTGACAACAGAAGCAAGATTATTTAGTAATATGAGGGAGTACCATTACTAATATATTTTATTTTAGTAATAAAAGCCAAAGAATGCAGACAGCTTCTAGAAGCCAAAATGTCAACAAAACAGAAAACTCTTTTGAAACCTCCCAAAAGGACACAGCCCTCCTTGACTTTAGAGTTCTGACCCCCAGAAATGTGAGAGAATAAATTTGTATAGTTTTAAGCCGCTGAGATGGTGGAAATTTGTTAAAGCTTCATTTAGAATCTAATCCACTCTTTTTACTCCATTTCTTTCTTTATTTTATGCCATTAAATGCTGTCTCTAGAACCAGGCATCTATGGTCCAGGACTTAGACTGGATGATGTGTAGAGTTCACATTTAAGTTCAACCCCTTTGCCATATCGGGTAGGCTTCTACAGTTTGTACAGTGAGCGCCTGTGACTTCTGTCCGCTCAAAGGCCTTTCCTGTCTCAGTCACATGACTGTAAATACAATCAAATAAAACTCTGCATTCTTTCTTCAGAAGAACAAGTTGTGTTTGAACCTTGTACATGCAGAACCCCATCTCTTTATTGAAAAGTAATATTAAATTTGGTTTAGAATTTAAAGATGCTGTAGATAAGCAGGGTGCCGTAGATAAGCAATGCAGGACACCAGTGATTTTTGTGTTAGCCAGCAAAGGAGTGATCTTAAAATATGGAAATTTTAAAATGATGTTCATAGGTATATATTTACCTTCTAGTTCAGTGATGGCGAACCTTTTGAGCTCGGCGTGTCAGCATTTTGAAAAACCCTACCTTAACTCTGGTGCCGTGTCACATATAGAAATTTTTTGATATTTGCAACCATAGTAAAACAAAGACTTATATTTTTGATATTTATTTTATATATTTAAATGCCATTTAACAAAGAAAAATCAACCAAAAAAATGAGTTTGCGTGTCACTTCTGACATGCGTGTCATAGGTTCACCATCACTGTTCAAGTTGCTTATCCCATGAGCCATTGGGGTATATTTCATTGGTCACAATCTATAACCAAGATCCTTTTGCTATAACATACAAATAATTTATTAAGTACATGGACATTAACAAGGGTTTTGTTTTATTCCATCATTCATAGAAAAGGAATTCCATCTGCTATTGTTTGTCTTATGCATCTTGGAGTATAAAGAACCAAATGGTAAAGATCAGTCTCAATTATTCTGTTTATAGAAAGTATAATTTATGCTTCTGGATGTGTACGTGGGGGGTGGGAGCAAACCATGGATTGTAACACTTGGCTTCATTCTTCCTTTGATTCATATTAAAAATATATAGTTTACATTTTCTGCTCTTGGTAGTAATTCTGTCTATACCAGGAATAATGCAAATAGATGTGGTAAAAATTCCCTGGTTGTATAAATATTGTTCTAACTGTAAAATAACTGACCACTTTCACAGAGATGGGCTGAGAAGGTTCTTTGCATTGCTTTGCCCATAATTAATTCTCATGGGGACCTGCACAATCCATGATTTCTGATAAAATGGACAGCAATGGGGAATTTACAAATTATCAAGCAATTATGAGTAGATTAGTCAATAAAATTTCACAATCAGTTATTAGAGTTTGTGTTTAAGTTTTGTTAGGGAGCACAGGGTACAGAAATGTTGCCATACACGAATGTGTAATTTGGTCATACTTCTTGGAAAGACAATTAAGACTTTAGTTGTCCTTTAATTTAGACTTTCTCTAAGAGGTTATACAACATAAGACAATATGATTAATATCATTATTGAATATTTAAAATTATGTCCTGTGAAGGAACGAATCTCACTAATGGGACTGAATACAATTTTCAGTGGATGGTTCATACTTTGGATTCAGATAGGCTGGTGTTTCCAACCATTTATTAATTACGTAATTTTTAGTGATTTATTTATATTACTAAGACTTATTTAAATAGTATATAAAATGAGGTAATAATGCACCTCAATGAACTGTTTAGGAAGTAAATGAGATGCTATATTTGAATTGGTCTGAATAGCATTTAGTGGTAATAAAGAAATTTTCAAATCTCAGTGGCTTAACTCGTAAAAAAAAAAAAAAAGTGTTATTCTCTGTTCATGCTCTAGAGCAAGCACGTAAAACTCAAAGGCAAACACAGGCCAAAGAAATGAGGCATGCGGCCCACAGGCCGCGAGTTGGACATGCTTGCTCAAGAGTTATGTTGGGAGTTCTGTTGTGCATAGTCACTCAGAGAGCAGGTGAAAGGAGACTGCACCACCTATAAAACACGGTCTCCCAGGACAGGATGGCAAGGGATCAGAGATGGGAGAGGCACACCAGCCCTGGAGACGTGCATCAGAAGTGACATATGTCATGTTTGTTACCGTAAAGGCCAGGGAGACTTGGAAACATAAGGAAGGCTGGGAGCATGGATATGTGTAGGTATGGTCTGTCCCACAACATCTAAAATGCTTAGCAAGTGCCTGGTACATAATTAGCTCAATAAATGTTAGTGACTGTCTTTACTGTCATCGTCATCATGATTATTTTACAGGCAGAATAGTTTATAGTTAAGAATTCACATCTACCTCCATGACTTTGGGAAAACTTTTAAAACTCTCTATTTCTTCCATTGTCGAGTTAGCTCACCTCATCAGATTGTTATAGGGACTAAATGTAATAGTAATCCCAGGTAGTATGTCCTCCAAAATAGATGGTGTTTTTGTTGTTACTATATATTTTTACTCTTCATTTTACCTATCAGTTGATTAAAACCAGTTAAATGCCTATATATGTGTGCTTTTAATCTGGTGGTGTTAAGATTTCTTGATTCATTTTAGCTTTATAAACTAATAAAATAGCAATTTTTTTCTATTTGTGTCAGGTATATATAATTATTAATCATTCATTCCACATGTATTAAGTGTCTACTGTATACTAAAGACTAGGTATAAGCCATAAACAAGACCAACAAGATTGTTGCTTTTATGGAATTTAGATTCTGGGTCAGTGAACAGGGAAATGGGCAATAATCAAGCCAATATAATCAACTATGTAATTTCAGATGATGATAATTCCTACTACTGCAAGGAAACAGAATTATTCAATAAAGATTGTCTGGTGAATATTTAATTTTGTAACGGTCAGGGTTGGCCTCTCTGAAGAAGCAACATTTCAGCTGAGATTTGAGTGACACAAAAGGTCCTTGGGGGAAGAGCATTCTTGGCAGAATTTCAAGTACAGAAGCTCACAAGCAAAAGTTATCTTGACTCTTCAAATGTAATTAGAGCAGAGTGAGCAGCAGGCCCAGTGGTTAGAAATGAGGACATGGAAATAAGTAGGGACTTTTGTCTATGAAAAGAACTTGATATATATATTTTTTTTTTGTATGGTTGATGACAAACTATTGGAGGTTTTCAAGCAGGAGAGGTACATGCCATGAATTTTACTTTAGAAAGATCACTGATTGACTATGAAAAGCCAATAGTAGGGGCTATTGCAGAATCCCAGAAAGAGATGGGGGGCTCACTTTTGAACAAATGAGGTAGGGTAGAAGGTGGAAAAAGTGGAAAGATTTAGGATATATTTTGAAAGTAAAGTCAAAAGATAGGTTAGGATGTGGAGGTAAAGAAAGGAAGCCTGGCCTTAACCAGCATGGCTCAGTGGATAGAGCATCAGTCTGCGGACTGAAGGGTCCCAGGTTCGATTCCAGCCAAGGGCATGTACCTTGGTTGCAGGCACATCCCCAGTAGGAGGTGTGCAGGAGGCAGCTGATCGATGTTTCTCTCTCATCGATGTTTCTAGCTCTCTATCTCTCTCCCTTCCTCTCTGTAAAAAGTCAATAAAACATATTTAAAAAAAAAAAAAAAGAAAGAAAGAAAGAAAGGAAGCCTCCAGGAGTTGGGACCTGGGCAGTTGGGTGGGTGGTACTGAAATAGAGAAGGCTTGGAAAGAATGTATAGCTTACAGCATATTGAGAGTTATACTTTGGATTTGTAATATTTGAGATGCCATTTTGATGTCTAACTGACAATCATATGCAAGTCTTTTGACCTTTCAAGTAACATAACTTTTAGTGTAGGATTGTACCTATTTTTTAGATTACTGTGGTGAATGCAATTCAGTAATGGGAGGAGTCAGTATCTTTCTTTTTTTGTGCTCCGTTGCAACAAAGTTTTAAACTCAATTTAGAAGTTCATAATGTCCTCTAAGGAAACATCTGATAGAATTTACAAAGATAGACATCAATGCAGGCAAATAAATTGTACTTGAGGGTCAAAAACAAAAAATTATTTTCCATTCAAGTTTCATCTAGGGTTCATATGAATTGATTAGCCAGGAAGAAAGAGTAGTTTTAACTCATAATAGGCTTGTATAGCGTCCTTATTTTATAAAGAACTATGTTATTTTTTGCTAATGAAATGAAATATTAGACTAGACTTTAGAGTCAATTCATTAGTTTGTTGTAGTTTACCGCTTCCATGCCCATCTGATGTAGTACGCAAGAAAAAGTGAAAGATACAAGAGGCCATATTTTTTGACATACAGGATAACAAGTAGCATAGAGTAAATACATTTGTCATTTCAGGGATGTTCTTACCTGACACAATCTTGGGAAAGCCTGCTTTTTGAGAGATAAATGGATGAAGTCATTTAGAATTGTGAATTAAACCTGCCTTTTATCTTCTCAACCATGTCCAATTAAGTAGTTTATATTGAATAAGAGTTCCTACCTCCCTGATCTAAAATACAATGTCATAGAAGATGCACATTGTGTGGAAAAATAATCTGATCCATGTTTGTTTATTTGTAACTCCTGCAAGCTCTGGAATCATTTTTATTTATTTTTTTTTTGCACTTATTCATTATGACTTTGTATCTCAGGGTCAGAGTTCCAATTTCAGTACACAAAGCCCTTGCCTGTGGCAGCTGAAGGCCTGTTATTATGGGCAGAGATTAAAATTACTCAGGGCCAAGATCTATAATTTTGTATATTAAGTCTTGGACCAGTGCCATAATGCTAGGAAAGTGAGGTATCAGTACAGTGGCTCACTTAAAATTATTTTTCTCATGAAGCAATCAGACTAGTAATTTTAAATCCAGTAAAGGGGATCAATTTGGACCATGCTAGCTTGGTGTTTTAAGTAAAACACTATGAACCCACATGGTGGGATGTGGCTTGTATTTTGTAGAGTCAGGACACCTGTTCTCAATACCAAACAGAAGTAACTCTTCGTTCACCTTTTTCTTGGATGTCCCCTTACGTCTGTGATAACGAAGGAGCTAAATGTACGTTTCTCGGTTGCTGATTTGGCCATTTAAGGAGGGAGAGAAGGACAGCTCAGAGAAGTCCTTCCCTCCAAGGCAGCCATAGGGCTTACACGTTAGACAGCCAGCACACTTGGACAGCTGTCAGGGATGCATTCACAGGATCTTTCTCCAGTACGCCAGCCACTTTTCTTCCTATGCCTGTATTTTATGAACATTCCATTGTGCTGATGAAGTCCTATTCTGTTATAATCCATATTTAATAGAAGCCCAGAGGTGCCTGTCTTGTCTTTCTTTGACTTAGAGCTTATGCATGTAGGTGTAATACGTTGTAGATTTTGCTCAGGGATAACTAACTATAAGTTCTAGAGCAACTGTTGAACTTAGAAAGTCCCAGGGAAGTCCAGTGACCTAAAGAATAATCCTGGGCGTTTATGTAAAAGAATTTGCATATTCTGTGAATTTCCTAAAAAATACTTTTGGCTAAAAAAAAGAGATGGGAATATTTAGAAAACCATATCAGGATATGGTAATTGTTGAAATGGGGTGAAAAGACTATGAAGATTTCATTATACTATCCTCTTCTGTGTGTGTTTGAAACGTTCCTTAAAGAGAAGTTATTTTTTTAAAAAAAGACAAATTGAAGCAGATGTACAGGGATGCAAGAGCAGTTTTGTTTGTTTGTTTTGTAAAAATATTTGAGAGGTTTTATACCATTGATAAGTCAGGCTTACAAATTTGTGGGACAATCTAAAACCTAAGTGGAGACTAAGGGGGAAAATGTTTTAACTCTCAGGACATTGTTCAATCGTTGAGAAAGTGGAAAGGGAGAGGGATACTTATTAATGGGATCTTCTTGGTACCATATATATATTTTAAAGAGAGCGGGTAGATTTGAATTGCTTTTTCTTTTTTTTAAAATATATTTTATTGATTTTTTACAGAGAGGAAGGGAGAGAGATAGAGAGTTAGAAACATCGATGAGAGAGAAACATCAATCAGCTGCCTCCTGCACATCTCCCACTGGGGATATGCCCGCAACCCAGGTACATGCCCTTGACCGGAATCAAACCTGGGACCCTTCAGTCCGCAGGCCGACGCTCTATCCACTGAGCCAAACCGGTTTTGGCTGAATTGCTTTTTTAATGTTGTATTGTTATTCTTTGCACTTGATTCCATGCTGAGACCATGAAGGGGACCAGCTGTATTAGAGTAACATAATCATTTACAAAACAGTTGATCTACCTCTTTGCTTATTGATCACTGAAGGTACAGGAATAAATGCCCCCAAAGGAAGCTGTCTTCTTACTTTTCCACTTCCCACCTCTCTTCCATGAAAACTCTGGTTCCTTTGAAATGACATTATCATTTCTTTCCTCAACTCCTTTGAGCCTCACTGAAGGAAATGTCTATCTTGTTCCCTGTTGAGAATCAGGAGCCCGGCCCCAATAGAATAAGGATGGCCTCTCTTCCAACACTCTTAGGTAAATATGCGAACATTTATTCCATAGTGGGATTTGCTATCTTTACACAGAAACAAAACCCACATCTGTAGGTTTGGCAGTGGAAGTATCTCCACATAATGAGAAACAGTGATCCCTTGAAACTCAGTTCTCACCTCATGGGATGGGCCTTCCTCCTGAGGAGCCTTTGCTCTCACCCTCTTGAGATACCAAATCCCCTTTGGGCACAGAAGGGGATCAACAATAGAACCCTACTAGCTCTTTGATCTCCTCCTCCGTCACCTTCCTCCTCCCTCAACTCAAGTCCCACACTTCATTGCCATTTTTCCAAAGAGCCAAGCACACACTTACCTCCGGGCATTTATTTTCTGTCCCTCTTCCTGGAATACCATTCTTCCACATTCTCCAAAGCTCTCTCCTTTCTTTTATGTAGGTCTTTGTCTAGGTCTTTCCAGATTTCCAGATCTAAAATATCACCACCTCCCCTATCATCCTCTGCCTCCTACATTGCCTTGACTATTTCTTCCCAATACTTAACACAAAGGAAGTAATATTTTTGTATTTGCCTATTTATTGGCTGTCTCTCTTAATACAGTATAATGTCTGTGATAGCAGGGACTTGGTTTTTACTAGTTTAGTCTGCAGGATCTATAATTGTGTCTGGCAGATAGTCAGTGCTCAGTAAATAATTGTTGAATGAATAAATACCCTTCGTGGTCTCCTACTGTTGAGAAAAGGCTGTAATTATTTAAGATTGTGTAAACTGTGATATGTAAGAAGGAGAGGACAATATGATATGGAATGTATTATGGAGTATCAAAGACCTGCGATTAAATCTGGGCTCTGACATTTGCTATCTGTGTATACTTGTTCAATTTGCCTAAACTCTCTGATCTGTACTTTTTCACCTTTCAAAAAAATGGATTTCAATTCACAAACGGGTTGTTTGAAGAATAAATCTGATAGTGCTCTAAAGCATCTAACACAATGTCAAACACATAAGAGAGGCTTTATTTCAAAATTGGTAAATACATAGTTCACCTTAAAAAAACACACACAATTTACATCAAATCTTAAGTTGCAATTTACTCTTTTCCCATTTTTTATATTTACCAGCCAGGAGAATATTCTGATATATGTGTTCTTATTATATTCAGAAAAAAAGGCAAGGGCTTCTTCCTCCAGACCATCTAAAATCAGACTTTTCAGAACCAACTTCCTATATGGGAAAGCAAGTGATTAATTCTACTTAGAAGCAGCTGCCTATGTGCACAACCACGTGACTGATTCTAGATGCCCTCCCCCTTCTGAAAATGGCCTCTACTCTAAAGGCCTCAGATTTAGAAATGTGATGTGCCCAGTACCAAGACAGGAGCAGTTCACCAAAGCGAGGAAGAAGATTGTTTTCTTTCATTTTCATGGAGAGAGCAAGACAGATGTTGGCTTGAGGTTAGCTCACTTTCTTTAAGAGCCTTCCCAATGGAAAAAGTAGAGAATGGAAAAGTACTTTGTCCTTCCTATTGTCTGACAACTCTGACAAGGTTTCTCACAGGCTGTGCCTACAAGAGTGAAACAAAGTAGAGTGGTTTATAGTGATGTAGCAAATTTTGGTCTTTTTACAAAGTTGACTCAGGTAAAACAGATCATAATCCATGTAAAAAGAACGCTCTCCTCTTACCCCTTTAAGTCTCTCAGGTTAAAATAGAAACTTTGAACACTCACCACTTCTGAAATTTATCAGTGGGATGACTGTAGAGTTTAAGGACTATTTTCAATCGACTGTACAATTCCTATGGTGGGAATAAAAGTAGAACTACTTCAAAAGTAGTACTTTTTATATGTTCCCCAATAATATTAAAAATACCTGATGTTTGTGTGTGTACTTCATGGTTCATAAAAGTTATTCTCTGGTCTATGTTACGTAATGGCCACATAATTACTCCCCGTAATTTATTCAACAGACATTTGCTATATGTTACTGCTGAGTGTAAAGTCACATGATCCTGTGAGTTAGGAGGCAGCCACAATTTATAAGTAAGTTCCAGCTATTTAAAAGTGGCTGGTCTAAGGTCTTATAATGAATAAATGGTAAAATTGAGATATGAAAATAAAATCCATATTAGCAAAAGGATCCTATAAATCATACCTTTCTATCCTCAGTTTGTGAGAGCTGGGTCAAATATGACTTACGCCTTTCAGAAAAGCTTTTCTGAATTCCCGGTGGGTGACTGCTTCTACATGTGCTAGATCTAATCACCATGCCCAGGAAATACATGCTGTATTCAACACCAAACACTCCTCTGATTATGTTTATTTTTAAATAAAAAAGAGCATGTTGCCAAACTGCAATTACTTAAGACTATGTCCAAGATGTGACTAGCAGGATTTGCGATATTTAGGAGACAGGGGAAATGTTTCCAGTGCCTACTTTATTATTTTATCCTCATCCGAGGATACTTTCCCATTGATTTTTAGAGAGTGGGAGAGAGAGGGAAAGACAGTGAGAAATATTGATGTGAGAGAAACACATCGATTGGTTGCCTCCTGCATGCTCCTGTACGTGCCCTTGACCGGAATCGAACCTGGGACACTAGGCACTGAGCCAAGCCAGCTAGGGCTCCAGTGCCTACTTAAAATGAGAAGGCCTTCTTTGTAAATGTATCACACATTCAATGGTTTGTTAAGAAATCTAAAGACTCTCTTTATGCAGAAATATTTTAAAACTTGACAGATATGTATACTGCCCAACTGGATTCAACTGCAGTCCTGGCTTATTCAGCTGAGTGGATGCAAAATGAGCAATCACAGTGCGTTCTGCTGTCTTCAAGCCATAGGACAATTTTCAGAGTGTCTTCTGCTCTGAAAAAAAAAAAAAAGTGTGTGTGTGTGTGTGTGTGTGTGTGTGTGTGTGTGTGTGTAAACTGTTAGTTCTAGGAACTACACTATGCTTTGGGAATACAAAGATGAGTCATGCAGGGATCCTACCTTAAGAGCCTTTTACGTTAGCAGAGAAAGCCATATGAACATAAATAAGCTGAGGTGTTGTACACATACTAAGTTAGATGTCTCCATGAGAGATGCGTAAAAGAAAAGATTGGAATTGACTTGTGATTTTTGTTTAATTGCTAGTTTAATGTCTGCTTTGCTATCAGAATGAAAATTCTTTAAGGGCTAGGCCTGTATCCATTTTAATTCACTGATTGAAACTTCCATGGACAGCACAATACGTGGTCTATGGCACCATGTTTCAAATTAACTTAGAATGAACCTCAGGCAAGGATGAATAAATAAATGAAATGAATGTATTAAAAATTAATTAATGCTAAGTTCACTCTATGAGAACTTGGAAAGGGGTGGGGGGTGGGGTGGAAAATCAGGCAGGATTCTATGAAAGTGATTAACTGGGAAGGAGGGAAGGCAGCCCAGACAGAAAGAGCAGTATAAGCAAATCGGAAGCTGTGAAAGGCCGCTGTCCTTTCTGAGTAATCCTGTAAGTGGAAACAGAGAGGTGTATATTTACGTTGATGTTGGATGGTGTTTTGTGCTAAGGAGCCTGGATTTTATCCTGCAGGTGAACATGCAGGAGATTAACATGATAAAGTTTGCCTTTTAGGAAGATCTATTGGCAATTGGAATCCATATAACAGACCTTTAATGTTCAGTCCCAGCGGAGGAATCGGTACCTATCTAAGAAAAATGGATTTAGAACAGTTACTCAAACCTTCCCCTGAGGTAGTCTAGCCCTAAACTCTTTAATCCCTTTGTTTCTATAGCAAGAACAAATGGGTATTTCATTTGAGAGCCATTTGTATGCATTGTTTTTGCAGAAAACTCCTCCATAGGTGGGGGCTGCCAAGGTATTTGCTTAATTTTTTACGACTCAGATTAATTTATCCATAGATGTTTACAGCACATATGTGGTCTTTAACACCTCTCTGAAAACCTCAACTTTTAGTATCTGGATTAAATTTATGTAGTATTGATGGGTAAGTGATTTAGGCTACAGAAGCACTCTTCAAACTGTTGCAATTTCGGTACCTTGGCTCTTGAATTAGAAAAGATCAGTTCCATGCCATTGCCCCGGTAAATCCTTCACCCACCGAAGGGAAGGTTCTCATCCCCACTGATACCTCCAGCCTGTTAACTGATGCCTACAGTGTAATGTACAGCTTTCACTTTGAAACTGGAATTATATTTATTTCTACTAACTCAGTTCACTGCATTTGGGGAATTCTTTCAGCCTCTAGCACAGGAAATGTATGCTTAGAAACAGCATGTGAGAAATTGAGATATGTTTTCTTGACCTGAGCTTGAGTTCAGTTTGGGGGTGCAGATGTGTTTTTTTCGTTGGCGGTGGACTGTAAGTAGATACTGGAAAGAATCCTGATGTTTTTTATTTTTTTTTTTTTTTTGTCTAAAGTTTTACATATGTCTCCTTTTTTCCCCATTGAATTCCCCTCTCCCCCAGCCATTCCCACCCTGGGCAAGCCCCCACCGCCCCAGTGTCTGTGTCCATTGGTTATGCTAATACCTGACTTTTTTTTTTTTATTGAGATTCGTCCTTACCTTTTCCTTGCCATTTGTTTTTACCTACAGCAGTTAATGTGAGAACCACATGAAATCAGAGTTAGACCTGGGGTTAGGACTTGGAATTCTGTTTTGTTTTGTTTTGTTGTTTTTCTTTTTCAAATACACTTGCCAGTTATAGTTAAGTATAAAAATTATACTTAAAAATTAAGTATAAAAATTTCCTCTTAAAAGAGGAAAATAGTTGTGCCCTCACTCTTTAATCCTTTAACATTTAACTAATAGAAGGAATCTTAAGAAATTATTCTATCTGCCTGAATTTATTTAGTAATTTGATCAACAGATAATGAAATGTGCATTAACCCTCAGCCACTTGGAGAGGCCACGGGGGCGGATGCTAGACAAAAGTGGACAGGACCCAGCTCCTGACTTCAGTCAAATCAAATTCTCTTAATAGCAGAGAAAAACATGGAAATGCATTGTGGAAATTTAATAAGATTTAGCTGGTCCCCTACTGATAGACATTTATAAATTATGGTGCATGATAACTAGGCTACCACGCTGAGCAGCATTTCAAAAGGGTGATATATGGTAATAGGGAAAATTCTTCATGTAGAATTAAGGTAAACAAAGAACAAAGCCCCCCTATGAACCAATAGTGCCCCCTTGGAATTAATAAAAAAAAGAAAGAATTCGATAAATGGACTATTAGGTATATATTTATGCATTTTCCTGGAAGGAATTATAAGAAAAGGGAGGAGAGAAGTTGAAAAGAGGTCTTATACTTTTTGTTTTTTTATTTTTATATAGTTTGAATTTACTAACTTTACTAGTATATGTGTTCTTCTTTTGTTTATGTATTTGCTTACTTATTTTTTTATTTTAATATCAAAGGGATAGCTGCACTATAAGATTATAGCTGTATTTTTTCTTCTTTGTACCTTTTTCTGGAAAAATGTGTTGTATTACATACAGTATGTAATAATCTATAAACATTGCACACGGTATGCAAGGAGTTTAACAGAGGCCAGTACACTGATGAAATGCAGAAGACGGAGGAATGAGGCAAGACCAGGCAGTGGTCCATCTTGGCCAATAAATGAGATTCTTTTATTTTTTAAAAAATATATGTTATTGATTTTTTTTTCAGAGAGGAAGGGAGAGGAATAGAGAGTTAGAAACATCGATGAGAGAGAAACATTGACCAACTGCCTCCTGCACACCTCCTACTGGGGTTGGTACATGCCCTTGACAGGAATCGAACCTGGGACCTTTAAGTCCGCAGGCCGATGCTCTATCCACTGAGCCAAACCAGTTAGGGACAGATTCTTTTATTTTTAAAGACTCTTCATCTCAGGAATCTTTTCCTTGATGTTTTGTCTTCCAATCATACAACATTCCTCAATTTGTAGTTGGGTATGTAAGTCAGTCGGTTGTAGGGTAAGTCAGTTAATGCTTCTTGGGACTACTGGTACTTTCCACTTTCTTGGTATCAAACCATATCTACATTCAGCACAGATAACGTTTCAGTCATATGCCCCATAAAATCAGCCGAACTTAACCTTTAACCTTTGCATTCCATCTACTAGAAAATATTAGTTTTCTCTGTTAATGTTATTCCCCTGATGTGCTTTGGTTTTTCTTTAAAAATAATCTTTTCCTACATGAAAAAGGATGATCAGAGAATTGTTAAATTAAAAATGGCATTTTAGTACTAAACACAGAGAGGTGAGTTTGAGGTAATTACATAGACCATAACATTATTTACCAAGCAGTGGCTTTTTCTGCCATGTGTCTAAGCAAACTGCTGTTCTCTGCTTTTAACATCGCTGTGGGGTGTTTTTTATTTGAAACTAAATATAAGCATTAGTCCATTACTGTGGGGTAATATTAGGAATGCACATGCAAATTACACCTTCTTTGAAGTACGTCCTTAACTTTTTATTTATTTCCACTTTTTGAGTTGACATTGTTGTGCTTGTTTTGACCTAAATGATAGGGGTAAACATGTGTCTGACACTTGTAAATATAATCCATGAAATGAGTCTGTCCTGTTAAAATGAACTATTATTAGAGTGGCAATGGTAGCAGATCTCATCGGTTGTTTAGTTTGAGTTCTAATTTTAATCTGTGGGCAGAGAACCACTGTAATCAGATCTTAATGTACATATATTAAATCTTTTTCTTCCATCCCTGAATTATAAGGAAGGTAAAATGTAAGCAGTTAGAGGGGAAAATGTAGAGAACAGAGTTGTGGGTGTTAGTTTCCCACCAGCTTCCCCAATATAGCTGGGAATTCACTTATTGACAAAATCAAGGGTTTGAATTAAATAAATTAGAGGATCATGTGACAGAGGCTATACACACCTTCTAGACTGGAAGTTTATTACAACTAAGGACTACTCAAATAACTACACCTGCTTATTACAGAACAGGACACAGTTAACTGGTAAAGAGGGTGCTAGAAGTTGAAAGGGAATATAACCAAATAGCTCACTCTATCAAATATCATAATTTTATGTCATAACCTTCATGGAGTGTTTTCCAGGGAAACTGTGGTTTAAATGTGGAACTTGCTAGCTCTATTTCTAGAGGGATCTACTTATATAAAAACCATGGGTGATATTCATCACGACCGGAACCTCTGTGACCAAGCGGAAGGCAGTCAGTCCTGCAGGGGTTGTCTTGGCAACCGCTGCATCCTCCCCCAAGCTGTTTCGGCAAGGGTGGGGTTTGAGGCAGGAACCTGCCCTCGGAGCGTGGACCCACTGAATCCTGGGTGATTTTGCCAAGGGCTGCGCCCTCCCCAGCTATTTCCCGTGTGGCCTGAGGGAAGAACCCACCCTCAGAGCACCAGGAACGCCCAGCAGCAGTCAGTCCTGGGTTGCTAAGGTGGAGGCCATGGTGTGGTAGAACTCTGGGCCTGGCCCGACAGGGGGCATGGCCGACCTTCAAACCAGACCCTGACAGTAGAAAGGAGGGAGCCCCATTCCTCACAGAATCTGCTGTTGGATAGCTTGCTGTCAGTGGCCTGCCAGCCAGGAACCCCATTCTCCTGCACCCCGGACCCTGACAGGAGGGAGGAGGGAGCCCCTTTCCTCACGGAATCAGCTCCTTTTATTACTGTTTATTTATTAATAAATTTATATATTATTTTCATATACATTTTACTAATTTCCTTTCATCTCTCACACTTCTATTATAGAGAAAGGGCAAACAGCAATATTAAAATATCTCTGCTAATTAATTCCCTTTTTAAAAAAAAATATATTTTATTGATTTTTACAGAGAGGAAGGGAGAAGGATAGAGAGTTAGAAACATCGATGAGAGAGAAACATTGACCAGCTGCCTCCTGCACACTCCCCACTGGAATGCCCTTGACTGGAATGGAACCTGGGTCCCTTGAGTCCGCAGGCCGATGCTCTATCCACTGATTCAAACCAATTAGGGCAATTAATTCCCTTTTAATGTGCACGAATTTGGTGCACTGGGCTACTAGTATATAAGATAGATGATAGACAAAGAAATACCACACTCATGCACATACCTATATACATAAGTCTATCATGTATATAGCATATGTGGGAGAGAATACAACAAATCATTTACAGACAAATCAGGGACTTGACAAAACTGAATATTATAGAAACAAGTATTTTGGAATAAGTGTAGAAAAGTAAGAACATGGTTCTAACATAGAATTCGCAAGAAATACTCTTATATCTTTCATTTTTACCCCAAATCAGTACCGGCTACTTCTGTCAGCACAGGGAAGGAAATGAGTAATACAGGTCAGGTATCAGACAGCAGGAAGGTTAGGACTTCATCAAATTACAGCATGAGCTGAAAGGAATTCACATTCCTTGTGAGGCTGCTGGTTTCCAACTTCAGGTCTCGGTGGCCCAGGTGTTCTAAAAGTCTTTCCGCTAAATCCTATCATTGTGTCGCCTCATTCACTCATAGTTTCATTCAGCGAACCTGTGATGAAAGCCCGTTCTTTGGCCAGACTATGTAATACTTGGTATCAGTCCTTTGTGTGCTCGACTGTGACCCGGCAGTTGGTGCTGGGGGAGCTGGACATGGAAATTGTGAAGTTTCAAAACTCCCTGTGGCATTGGACATGATTTCTAAACGAGAGGATATTGTAGGACTACAGTGCCAGAAGTTGATATCCATCCTGCGCTTCCAAAATGCCTATGCATATCTCTGCGCTAGCGTCCATCGCCATCTATTAGTGCCTTTTACTTGTCTTTCTCTCCCTCGAGACTGTGACCACTTAGGTGCAAAGTCCAGGGTGGGGCAGCATATATTGTATATGGAAGAGATTAGAGTTTTGTTTTTTTAATTAATGAATATGCTAAAATATTTGAGTTTGATTAACATTCTTCAATATAGATCATGTTTAATCATTAATATGAACATCTTTTTAATATGCAACTTACCCAGAAAAGCACAAAGGTAGTTTGTGGATTTTTAAAATGTGGAGTTTTTTTCTGTATTCTCTCTCTCTCTCTCTCTCTCTCTCTCTCTCTCTCTCTCTCTCTCCCTCCCTCCCTCCCTCCCTCCCTCTCTCTCTCTCTCTCTCTCTCTTTCATGCACATCCTCTACTGGGAATCGAGCCTGCAACCCAGCCTGGGTTTTTTTGAGGTTTTTTTTAATCTGAGGAATTTTTACTCCAGCAATTCTACTCATAAGTATCCTAAAAACATACTTGCTTATGTATACATATACATACAAGGGTGTTTACTGCAGCTTTGTTTTCATAACAGTAAGACATTTAAAATAAACTGGTACATTTATACTTGACTATAAAGTAGCCATTATAATATATATGAATTAGATCTATATATACTGACAAGAAAGATCTCCTAGACATACTGTTAAGTAAAAAAATGAACACAGAAAATGGATTTACATGCACATAAAAAGCCAGTCCCTAGATAGAAATTGTATCACATTTTAAATTATAGTTCTTAATTTTTTAAAATTTATTTTCCTCATTCCTCTATTTTTACTCTGAGGTTTTATAAGCCCACCTCCAATAAACTGCTTCTGTTGTAATTAGTTATCTTCACCACTCATCTCCTCCCACTCTACCTTTATTCTTTATTTTTTCTGTCTGAGGTGAGGAATTTTAAAATTTAATATTTAAACCACCAGACCTGTAACTTATGATAATAAAGAATATGCAGTAACACCATCACCATAATCTATTATAAATAGTAGAAGAATTTTTTAATTGAATGATAAAAATGAAAAATGTTCAACTTCTCTAAAGGGCAGTAGAAATTCTGCTATTGATATGTATTCAAATCAATGTCAATATCGGCGTGTAGAATATGATGTTAGAGAACATTCTTAGTGGTTCATAAAACTGAAGACATGTTAAGTTTCAATAGACAATCAAAATTTAAAAATTTACATTAATTTTTCTGAGCAAAATTATTTGCTATTGTTTTGTTTGTTTGCTTAAAACAGCAAGTCCTAGAAATCATTAGGCTATATTTTATCAATTTATGCATTGGATGTTTCACATTTAATACAAAGTTTAGAAGAGTAGAAGAACTCCAGTAAGCAAGCAAACGGTAATTACTCCTTCATAATTACCGTGCAACTTTATTGCTATACATTGTTATAATTATATTTTAAATACTCCCCACTTACATGATAGACCATAATGTCTGCTAGCACATTGCAATCTGTGGCTTTTAACTGCGACGCATTTCCACAAAGGCGTCTTTTTCATTTAGTCTCTATTTTAACTACTGTGAAAAGAGACTAACCAAAATTAATTGGCAACAATACCATAAGGAAATCGTAGACAATATGATATTTCTGTGCTGCTGAAATCATCTCATTACTCGGAGGATTCCTGTTTGATATCTAAGAAGTATTCCTCCCGTTAGGGAGGCAGTCATAATCAAATCCCTATTTCTCAAACTTCAGTGTTCTCACCAGTCACCTGGGGATGTGGCTCTAATGCAGGTTTTGATTCAGTAGATCTGGGAAGGGCCCAAGACTCTGCATTCTAGTAGGCTCCCGGTGATGTTGATACAGTGCTGCTGGTCCTTGGACTACCCTTTGAGTAGCATCACTTTAGAGCAGTGGTTCTCAACCTTCCTAATGCCTCGACCCTTTAATACAGTTCCTCATGTTGTGGTGACCCCCAACCATAAAATTATTTTCTTTGCTACTTCATAACTGTAATTTTGCTACTGATATGAATCGTAATGTAAATATCTGATATGCAGGATGTATTTTCATTGTTACAAATTGAACATAATTAAAGCACAGTGATTAATCACAAAAACAATATGTAATTATATATGTGTTTTCTGATAGTCTTAGGCGACCCCTGTGAAAGGATCGTTCGATCCCCAAAGGGGTTGCGACCCACAGGTTGAGAACCGCTGCTTAAGAGTATCATGTATACCTATGTGTAACATGCTGTTAACAATACTCGCACACACGCATGTATAAACTACACCCTGACCATCATTACTTTTCACCCTCAACCCTGGAAATTAATTGCTACTGTCAAAGAACTTAACACAAAAACAGCATTCAACCTGGGAAAGTCTGCCAAGTAAGCACTAGGCAGTTTCACTCTGACGTCAAGTCAATGAAGGCTTCCCTAAGTATGTGACATTGAGCTACATTCTGAAGGTTGATTAGTAATTTAGTTTGCAGATGAAGGGTTGTGTGGGGAGTGTGGGGTCGGGGGGGGGGGGGGGGGAGGGCTGGGTAGGAGGATGGTGGAAGCTAGTGGGGAGGGAAGCTAGAAAAGGAAATTCCAGGCAGGAGGAAGGGCATTTAGAGGTGAGACAACTGTAAACCATTTGGACTGGGAGGAGAATGATGAAAGATAAGATTAAGAGGACAAATTCTTATCTTCTAATCAAGGAGTTTGAATTTTATCTTGCAATATATTTAGGAGTCACCTAATCACTAGGAGAGTATATGTATTTTAATCCACCTAATTTACTAATGTTATCTCTTCCACTCTCAATGAAATATGCCTCTCCTCCCACCCCTCCCACCCCAAACTAAAAATCCAAATTACATTCCTGGGATTCAAGAATAATATTATGGATAGATCCATCTTTTTTTTTTAATGACACACTTAAAAATTTGTTTCTTGGTTTTATTCATTTAGTAACTCATTGTGGTCCTATCTTTCCCCCCATCATAATCATCTTCAAATGAGTAAAGTAACAGCAGTTTCAATTTAGCAACATCGGGAAATAGAAATAAGTCATTATCAAAATCCATAGCTTATTAAAGAGTCTTCAAATATCAGGTGGCTAAGATTTGAGGCTTCTAAGACTCTATAAAAGACAATTCACAAAGACATCTCAGTTGAAAGTTAAGAAAGTCTCACTCCATGATTTTTTTTTAAGTTTCTCTTAGCAATAAATAATTTTTTGAAAAGGGAATTGTGGAGCTGGGTGAAAAAGGTGAAAGGATTAAGACATACAAATTGGTAATTACAAAACAGTCACAGGTATGTAAAGTACAGCATAGGGAATATAGTCAATATTATTGTAATAACTGTGTCTGGTGTCAGAAGGGCACTAGAATGACATAAATGTGTAATCACTGTGTTTAAACTAGTATAATACTGAATGTCCATTGTAATAGAAAAACAACTTAATTGAAAAAAAATAATGGAAAACTTCAAGATAGGTTTCAAATCCAGAGTCTCATAGTCTATCTATATTTGATCCTTAGCAAATTAGAATATTGTCATTTGGTAATTTCGTGGCGAGGGTGCTTCTGCAAAATTTTGTGATGCCAGTGTGTAGAAGAAATCCAAAAGTTAACAATTTATTCAGCGCCCTTTGTTTTCCTGCAAACACTGCCCCCCTAATTCTATAGCTTCCAAGGCTGCACCAAAAGAGGCTTTTAAATATGTGTGTATGTGTGTGCACATGTGTGTACATATGTACACATGTGTGCATACATAAACAAATATATCAATTCTCTTTATATAAATGTATGCCTTATATATTTGTTAAATATTTAATAACATACATTTAATACATACATATAAACTAAAGACTTGGGAAAACTCTGGCTTTTTAGATCTTTACATATAGGTATACTAGAGGCCCAATGCACGAATTCATGCACCGGTGGGGTCCTTCGGCCTGGCCTGTGGGGATAGGGTAGAAACTGGCTCTCCAACATCCCCCAAGGGGTCCCAGATTGCGAGAGGGTGGTCCTCAGGTGATGCACCCCGTAATCGGGCTCCCTCCTCTCTGGTTCCAGGTGTATCACCTGAGAGCCGCAGCAGGGCTGGGATGAGCAGGAGTGGTGCGGTGCCTGGCCTAGGCTCAGGCTCCTCCCCAGCACACTACTACATCCCTCAGGGTATGTTGGACTACTGGTTTTGGCCCAAAGGATCCCAGATTGTGAAAGGGCGCAGGCCAGGCTGAGGGACCCCACCAGTGCACGAATCCGTGCACCAGGCCTCTAGTATATAGATAATTGTTTTTTGGAGGACAAACTAAAGGTAGAGATGATCTCTTTCAACAAAGAAAAATTTCCTAGAACTTGGTTCTAGCACAGTTATTATCAAACATTTTAATATGGAATTTGGGGGAAAGAAAACTCAATGAAACCCATTGCTCTGTGGGTGGCCTGGTACTTTTTCTAGTAGTAAAATACAGCTTTGATGGATTCAAACATCAACAGACCTTTTGCCATTGAGTCACACAAAAATAATAGTAATAATAATTTAAAAAGGAAAAAGAAAAAGGAACAGTCATTAGGCAACTGCATTTAAACACACATACTAGTAAGAGCAACATGACCTGCCTCATATGGGGGGGGGGGGGGGGAGGGAGCGGGCGGATAATAATGGAAGCCAGACTTTGGTGCTGACTCCGGGGAGGGATCTGGCTGCAGTGGGCAGATGGTCCAGTGACAAGCTTAGTCAGCAAGAACCATTTGGGAAACACAGATCCTCTCCGTGAGCAAATCTTTTTGTCATTCCTGGAGAACAGTCACATTCTTTGGCCAAACCACCTTGGAATTAGAATGGAACCGGGCTGATGAAAATTAAGCCCAGTTGATTAAACACTCTGAACTCTGACTCTGACAAGTGATCAGCTTTCACAGCTGAAAACTGGCAGTGGCTAACAGAGATGCTAAGAGATGATGATAGTTACAGCCAACATGGATTTAGTGTTTGTTTTATGTACTGGGCATTGTTTTAAGCCCTTTCCATGCATTAATTCATTTAATTCTCACAACAGCTCTTTGAGGTAAATAACAATATCATCCCCATTTTATACATGAAGAAAATGAGTCACAGAAATGTTTTTGTTTGTGTGTTTTAATAATGCCGATTGTCTTTTAACTAGTAAGTCAGGAAACTAGGTCTCAAACCCAGGAAGCAGACAAGAAACATGAACAAGTCTATAGAAATATGAACAACCAGAAGAGAAGCCATTGTCATAGTCTATAAGAATCTGTTTTAGGAGACACAAATTACAATGAGTCTTGCTTAAGACAGTAGAAGGTATGACTCATGAAAGTCATTATTCAAAGAAGCACAAATGGTAGAATCTTCAATTCTATATCAGCAGGAGATTTAAGGTTTTTATAGATTTGGTGGTCTAGAAATTTGTGTTACTGCCAGTGATAAACTCACATGTTAGCATGACCATACCATTTGAATGGATGGTTGAATGTGAGGAATATATATGTACTTTTGAAATCTCATAGGAAATTTTTTTATGCATAGAGTTTGAGGTCCGGTGATTGCATTTATCCTTTTGGGTTTCATCTGGAGAAAAAGTTTAGATAAATTCCATAATAATATTTTGCTTCAGCTAGATTAGTAAATGCAAGCAACCTAACTGGGAGTGAAAATGCGGAGGAATGGCTTTTGGCATTATCTATTAAGATAATAATGCTACATATCAATTTCTAAATCTTAGTGCATGAAACAATAAAGATTTATTAAAGATTTCTGGGATGGCCTTGACTGAACTTACCTGGGCTTACACATTTTTCTGTGGTCAACAGCGCATTATCTATGTGCCCCTGCTGATCTTAGACAAGCTCACTCAAATGTCTGGGTGGGTGTTTGCCATTGGATGATCTAGTTTGGCCTTGGCTGGAATGGTAGGGATGACTCATCTCTATTTGTAGCTCATCTTCCAGCAGGTCTGGGTGGGCATATTCAAGTAGCTATGCAGAGAAACAAGCTATGCAAAGGAAGCCCCAATGCTTAAAAATATTTTGTATCATTTGCTAATATCTCATTGGTCAAAACAACTTATCTGAGGTCAGACCAAGGGTCAGGTTGAGAGAACTCAACAATACTAAATGACAAAAGAAAAGGATATTGGGAGGAGTAAAGAATTAGAACCATTAGTACAATTAATTTTTAGTAGAACACATTTTTTCTCCCAGAGTATGGGGCGAGGAGGAAAAGGTTCATTTTGGTTTTCAGACTGTAAACTTACAAATTGATATTTGGTTTGTGCTCAGACAAATAAACTAACAAAAAACCCTCCCAGGCATGTTAGTACATTGATCAGGTTTGTTAGGCCAATATGGCTTTTTAAAAATTCATTCATTTTAAAACATGTTTGTAGTAATAACAAGCAGCAATTTTCACAGTCAAGTAAGGATGTGGAGGTGGCGCCAATTCACAAAGAATAATTTTTTGCCCTGTTATGTTTTCAAAAGATTATCATTTTGCAGAGTAATTGCAGAAGAGGGGTTCGTCAGATGTTAGTTTGGGTCACAGTCAGATGTTAGTTTGGGTCACTTTTTCTTAGGAACTAAGTATACATAGTCACTAAGGACCATATTTCTCCCCCCTCCCCGCCCCCCATCATCCATGGTTCGTTTGTTAGGGCCATATCCTTTGGCTATATTTTATCATGTGGGTTCACTTAATATTCAAATCGTTAGTCCCCCTGGGATTCTGACTAGATTTTACTGGGAGATTGGATTGAAAGGGGTTGGATGAACAATCAATTTCCAGTCTTTATGAAATTTTAGGGGATAATTAGAAAAAAATAGCTAATTTGGTTGCAATTAGCAAAATAGCCCCCTTTGTAGAAAGAAGCTCCTAAGTACCTGTTTCCAAAATAGAATTTGACAGTTTCTACAGTGAAAACAGAGTTAATTTGAGGGAGAAATATTTATCCAAACATGAATACTGGTTATGAATGTTTCTAGCGTAACTGGAAGGGGTCGACGCTGGCCTCTTTACTTCTAAGGCAAGTTCACATTCTGCTTCAGCTGATTATTTTTTCAACAATATTTGTCATATGCTTTTATGGTCTGCCAGTACTTTTTTGAAGCCCAGTTAGATCAGCAGCCAACAGAGCTGAGACTAAAAGGGGGCCAAACATCTCTCCAGAAGCAAGACTACTTCAAAAGATATGCGTTACAAAGCCCTACTGTGACTCAAATAATCACTTATTTTTAAGGGGGATTTGCTAATGTAGGATTGGTTTCTTATCTTCCCAGCCCCTAGTGAGCCTTTACTGTGCAAATTCGCTGATGGAGGACAAAAGAAGAGACAGAATCAAAGCAAATACACCCAGAATGGAAGGCCTTGGCCCAGGGAAGGAGAGGTGAGTCCCAACTGGCTTGTGCTCAGAAACTTGGCAGCAGACATCCCTCAGTAGAGGGACAACACAGACGTTTGGGGTCTTGAGGAAATCAGGTCCCATGGAAAAGCAAATGGCTTCTCAGGGGGCAAATGAGCAGGCCTTTGTTAATGTGCTCAGGATAAAATTTCTTGAGAAAGAGATAGGACTTCAACATTGACCTCAGTTCTGCACTACAGTAAGTCGTCTGTCTTTAACTAAACTTGAACCCCATAGGCACCCATAGAAAGACTTATTCACAAGAAGTGATGTGTAATTGTATAATAGCTAAAAACTGAGGGTATGATTACTTAAGAAAATATTGGTGAAATCAACAGTGAGAGTTGAGTGTGTTTTGAAACAAGCAAACAAACATTGAGATTGAGGTGTTCCACTTGCACACGTGTATGTATTTATGCATATTCCCAGATGTTCATAAATGTGTTGATATGTGTTATGTATGTTTATATATCAATGTAAAATATAACATATTCTGTTGGTCAAGGAGAAAGAAAAGTCAATACCCACAGGGTTTTGTTTTTCACAACAAGGAGGAAAGCATGTAACTATTAATTTTCCATTTTCTCTCGTAACACAAAATGGTAGAAAAGCAAGCCTATGGATCCAATTCCACTTGGAATGATTTCTTTTGGTTATTTTTTTCTTGTAAGAAAACAAAGAAAAGGTGTCTGGGCTTCTAAGAGGTCTTTTTATTCTTTGTGAAAGGAATGAAGTTGTTTGAATGACTTGAATAAATGCCATTTTGTACCAAGGCCATAATTTCAACAGAAGAGCTTTATTTAGCATTTCTATTCAAAGCACCTACTTCACCCATTTATCATTTAAGAGGCATCCTATTTGATGCAGCATTTTACACTCTTAGCACTGAGAGGACATTTGTAAGGAAAGAAAAGGGGGGTATTTTTCTCAGCCAATCCTTTAGCCATTTTTCAGTTTCTAAGGCTCAGTTTTGAGCATTTTCATGCAGGTCTCAAAACCCCTCTTAAAGAGTATACTTATATCCAAGTACTGTATAATCTATAACTCATTACCTGAAGACATGAAAAAGAGAATCACCATGGACTGCCTAAAGCTATTTTTAAAAAGGCAAGAGTCCCAATATTCTCAATTTTAGAAAAGCTGAATGACCCATGTGTTTTTAGCGCGCAGTTTAATGGCCAGTGGTTAGCATCGCTGCCCCCAGAAGACAGCTGATTTCTGATAGCGCTCATTTTCACATTCGTCCCATACCAAACATCCAGAGTCTAGAAAGATTCACTTGATCTTTTAAAATTTGGCTGGGTCAAATGCTTGCTGAGTAGAAAGATTTCTGGATCCAAACTGTAACCCAAAAGCCTCACAGCTGAATTAGGTAACTTGGCACTAACGACTGAAAGTTCCATTCTTGTCTTCTCGAGAAGCTATAATGTTACATATGCAGTGCAGAATTGGGATGCCAGGTGCAGCAACACGCTTCGCCTGAGTCTACCTTTCATAGAAACCAAACCAATAAACATAAAAGAAATGCAGGATTAGAGCTGCCACCCTGATACTGTGTACCGAATCTGGGCTTCTGGTTTAGAGTATGATACAAAAGAGCCTGTGTGCTCTTGGCCTGGAAACATTGTGGTGTTCAGTTTAGGACCCAGAGTCCCTTATAATTCAAATGTAGGCTTTAAAAGTATATTCCTAATCTCTGTTTTCAAAAGTTACTTTTTCCTGTTGAAGTATGAAAATCAAGGGACCTTAATAAATTTATCTGTGACCAATACAACTATATTCCAAGGCTGTAGACACATTCAGAGGAAAGAAATCAGAAAAAGAAATGGCATGCACTAAAAATGTGCCTATCAAATATATTGATTTTGAGGTGAGCATGTTAATTTTTATAATTTTATTGTGGTCTTAGAAGTTGACACACCAAGAATGTTGGATAACTTTGTGTGTCCATCACAAAATATTTTGTACCTGCTAGAGTAAAGTGTATTAGTATGATTGATAAAGTATGGCATAATATACATTAATCCCAGATAAGCAGTATTTAATTTTATATACCAGTAAATTCTAATTACTATATTTCATTGTTTCTAAGGCACACATTTTTGTTGTTGTTTTTCCACATTTTCACACTTCTGAAATTGTTTCCCTCATATCATCAATGTCATCATTACAAGATAATTTGTGTTTGCTCCTGTAAGTCACCTAGGTGTATTACCTACATTCTCTGTTTAAGGTCTATGAATTGAAGCTTTAATCAAAGCAAGAGCAGAGGGTCAGATTCTTAGGGGAAATTATTTTTTGTCCCCTTCCTTTATCCAGTGCTAAGATTGAGACCTGCAACTCCCTCAAAGTTCATTTCTGATGGGTAGTGGTGTTTTTCATTTACCTGGTAGCCCTTTGACATCCCAGCTTCATAAGGAGGCCATTTTGGATGTTTGTTTTGCTTGTTTATTTGTTTTGTTATACAGTTGACCTTGAACAACAGGCATTTGAACTTCACAAGTTCACTTACACTGTGTTTTTTATAATATGTTTTTATTGATTCTTAGAAAGAGGAAGGAATAGGGATAGAGAGATCGATGAAAGAGAAACGTCATTGATCAGCTGCCTCCTGCATGCCTCCTACTGGGGATTGAGCCTGCAACCTGGGCATGTACTTTGAACTGGGAATCGAACCAGTGACCTCTTTGTTCATTGGTCATTGCTCAACCACTGAGCCACACCGGCCTGGCTGCACATATTTTTTTTCAATAAGTATAGAGTTGGCCCTTCATATCCCCTGGTTTCCCATCCACAGTTTCAAACAACTGCAGACGAGAAGCAGTTATCAATCTGCAGTTGGGAATCCGCAGATGCTGAGGGCCAACTATATGCATCTTTCTACCCTATTTTATTTCAGGGACTTGAGCTTCTGTGTATTTTGGGGTCTGGTTTGGGGAGGATCTGAACCAATCCCCCATAAAAACTTAGTTAAATTTGGGGGTATTAAAAGTTACATGTGAATTTTCGACTGCATGGGGTTGGCATTCAATCTCTGTGTTGTTCCAGGGTAAACTGTATACGATAATGGTAGACCTTTCAATCATCATTACTTTAGATACAGTGAAGGATCATTTAAATTCTGTGGCTTTTAGAATTTGAGATAATAGCACAAATTGAGGCTGTTTACTTTCCTCCTTTTGAAAATCAGGTAAAAACGTTAGTGTGAAAAGTATTTCTGATGAAATGCTGAAAATACAAAACCATTGGACTGCAAGCATCTAAGGAGTACCTTAAACATGACAATTTATAGGCTAATTAAAATTTTAATTTGTTATATAAATCCATTTTCTTCTGGGTGGCATTTTGATAATAGTTCCTTTAGCATAGTTTAGTGAAATGCATTTTTTTTACCCCAAAAACTCCAATATTGAAAACTTTATACACATATCTTAGTGAGGTTTTGAAACATAAACATATGCTGGGACATATTGTTGTATAAGGAAAACAAAGGGATAGTTTAAAGTTATTATTAGCTTTCAGGCGACAAATGAAGCTCTGAGCAGAATGACTAGAGGTTGGGGCTGTTTGGCCTTTCTTTCCCGGTGCTCCACAGATCTGACTGCTTGTTTTCAAATTCTTGGTCTCAAATAAGTTTTAATACTCTTAAAAGTTATTATTTATTACTTCATTCAAAAGAAATAATAAACCCATCTCACTATCAAAAAAAGTATATTTTGTTGAAAGTACTATATTTTTCAAAGCAGAGACAATTATTTTTGAGAATAATGACACCGCTTTACATTTTTGCAAATCATTTACTGCCTGACTTAGTAAAAGATGACCAGATTTACATATCTGCTTCAGCACATGTGTTACAATATTCTGTTTGCTATAAGCATATGAAGTCTAGCTTATGTAGACATGTCCTTGAGAAAGGCAGGAACTATGGATGTCCCCAAAGGATCTCAAGAACCCTGGGGTGTCAGGAGACCACCTTTTGAGAACCATTGTCCTAGAGAAGCTTGAGCCAAGGACAGGGCTGCTATTCCACATCCATATACCAGGAGAACCAGGCAGCTTGTGGAAATATTAAAATGTACCTGTAGCATTTGGTACATAACTACTGGCAATGATCTATCAGTGCAGCTCCATTGCCCCTTCCACTCTGGTGCCTCCTTGAAGACCTCTCATGATCCAGCAAAAGTGAGGTGCTGGCTGGCACAGCAGGAGTCCCCCGGGATCCTACTTCAGCATTTAGATTCTGATTGGCCAGTGCTTATGCCATACTAGAGGTAAAATGTTTTAAGGTCACTCCTAGCTCAGAAATAGTCTCACTTTGTCATCTCTATGACTCTCAAAATATTACATTGGCCATATATTTGATGTTATCTAACATCATATTCTCGGTTCTTACTTCAGGCAATATGTTGCCCAATTGATCTTGTTAGTGTTCCCCCAAAGGACTAGTCTGGAATCAGGAATGCATAAAACTAGTCCAAAAATATACCAGATACGTGAAGAGAAAATCCTGATGTGTCTTTCTATATAACTTAAGAATATATTTTCAATGACTACCAAAAAACCACCAAGTCTGTTTGTACTCTTTGCCCCAAATGATAGCTGATCAAAAAACACTCAACTATTTTGTAAACATGATTGAATCAAATCAAAGGATGGATGTTTCTATTATGAGAATGAAAGTCTCTAAAATTTTGAAGTTGTTTTACATTGACTCTTGTGTCTATTCTTTGAATTTCCTTCAGAATTTTCAAATATCAGTAAAGGCTAAGTTTCAGATCACAGAAGATAATGCTATTTCTCCAAAATTTTATGCTGGGATATTACCCTTAAATAGTTGAAATGTTATAAACAAATTATTTTCACTGGCTTCAAAACTCTAATCTAGCTTTTATAAAATCTTCCCAAGCCCTATACTAATTGAGTCATTAAATGTCACTGATAATGATTGCTTTGGGAATTGTACTTCCAAGAAATAGTGTTTTGGCCATGGATACAAACAAGAGATATGCCAATTGAACAAATAAAGAAGCTAACAAAGTACTCATACATCTAGTGGGGAAAAAAAAAGACAAGCTTTTATTACAAAAACTAAAATCAATAAAATTACATTTATTGCCTTTATCTTCTTCACAGTTCTCTGCCAGAGTCAATTTAAAAGCAATGAATAATAAATATTTTGTTTTTGATGCTCTGAAGAAATATTATTTTTTACTATGAAAACACTTAACAAGATTATCTTCAGAGTCTCAATATTCAGATGAACTAATGGAACTAATTAGCATTCAACAGGTTTCCAGGAATAGTTTTTAGGTTATGTTGAAGAGAAAAACAAATAAGTTTTTTTGGTGTGTGCATTCTAGGAATACTAATGTTTGGAATTTCTCACTTATTTCCAGTTAAAGAGCAAGTTTTAGATGAGGCATCAGATGATATATTATTTCTTGAAGATATTATTTAAATGCATTTGGAGTTGCACAAAGGACAGGAGTAGAGGATAGGCCCTGAATAATACCAGGGGGTGCCATTCACACAAACCAGAAATGGCATCCCTTAGCATAGTAAAAATGCTATGGCTTTGCCTGGACATGTTAGTTTAAAAACCTTTTATGAGATGGAATAAACTGGCATAGTGTCCTTTAATGTCCTTAAGTTAATAGATCCCATTAATCCACTCAAAAGTCCCATATTAGTGACTGAAAGCTAAAGTTATCAGTTTTATCACAGTCAACTTAAGCTAAGTGATCTGTTATAACCTATAACCTAGATAATGTTATCTTATTGTCAGACCTGATATCGACTGTTTTCAATGATGGATAAAAACTTCCCCTGTGCTGTAAAGTTCTATAACTTTGGTCCATGTAGAGTTACTATTAATAAAGTATCTTTAGTGCCAGTAAGTGAATGAAGACCTGCAAAGTGTATATGGGAAAATGAGATTTCTCATGCTATTCTAAAGTCCATAGCCAAGTTCAGGCAAGGTTGATAAACCTGATTTCCAATACCCAACCTCCTACCTGTTGTACCTCAAGGCATTAGGAGTAATTATTCATTTTGTCTACATCCACTCATGATTGAGGCAAAAATGTCTTTTCAGATTTCTGAATTGGCAGATGATCATTCTCAACTCAATAGTTACACCCTTTGTTCCAATTCTAGATAAGTAAACATTTTCTTGGAGGGATATGTTCTAATTTTTTGTTTGTTTGTTGTTACTTTTCAATTTTTTTTTAAAAAATAATCTGAATACACACAGATTTCAATTTTAACTGTCTTCATCACCATCATCATTGGTGCCCTTGCATGACTAATACGTTATGCTGTGTCCTGAGGACACAATGAGGTATAAGGTATGATTTCTGCCCTCAGCATATACTAGATATAAACACCGAGAGTAAGAAGCCCTGTGTTTCCAATTTGCTTTCTTACCTTTTACACAAATGTTCTTTTTGAGATCATACTTGTATTTGGAAGAGATTTTTTTTTAAAGGCAACATTGAAGAAGAAGAAGCAGCAGCTTAAGGAAAAAGCAGTCAGTGAGCACTTGTTGAGTGTCCGTTGGGCAGGAGGCATGAGATTGCATGCTATGGACATGGTGTCAACACATAGACAGATTCCCACCTCCTTGAAGCCTAAAATGGCAAAGGCCTTCTTTGTCTGTAAAATAGGAGATTAAAAGTGGAATGGAATATCAATTAGTGCTGTAGAAATAAAACCAGTGACTATAACTGACTTCATATCTGTATAATAGTGACAGAAAACCAAGCTGAAATAAGAGAAATCACAACAGAAAGAAACAGCAGCTGCAAGAACATTAGTTCACATTAATCTTGTTGCTACGCATTAATTGCTTGTTTGAGTATTTGTTTTTCAGGGTAGGTAACTGAGAAATTGATTTATATGCATTTATAAACCAGAAATTCTCCCGAGTTGGAAAGCTCCACCTTGTCACCTGGCTGATAGAGGCCTCTGTGCCCTTGAGTGCTGGCTGAGTGGCACAGAGAGAAGCAACTTGAACTTTGGGGTGTTATTTAATATATCTTGAGTCCTTCCCTAATACACCTATTAAGAATAGTACTTCTTTCTGAATTCTAAGGAACTGTGTATGTCTACATCTGTTTGCTTTTCTTCATAATTTATAAGGCACTTTAGTGGTTAAGGAAGAAAACTCTAGAATTTAAATCACAAATCTACAGCTTGTGAGCTGAGTGACAACACAGCAGATTTTTCAGTCTTTAAGTTTCCTTTTCCTCATCAGTAGAATGAGGATGGTCAAAAGTGTATATTTTGTAATTGGAAGGATTAAATGAGGAAATGAAGGTAAAGTACTGAACACAGTGCCTTGAAAATTAGAATTGCTCATGTATCAGCTGTTATTATAACTGTCATAATATCATTAACACAATCCAGGGCTTTTTCACCTGAAAGCCAGCTTTACTGTGTTCCTTATGACTCAAATGGTTAATTCCTTTTTTTCCAATTTTATGCCATGTCTATATTTATTTTCCAAACAGGAATTATTTAAAATTATTTTTAAAAGAAAATTTGCTGCCAGTATAATTTTCTAGCTGAATTTTTTTGCTTATTTTTATAAAACATCATGTGAAACAAGTCAAAATTATTTTAACTTTGACCCACATTTTATTAATGTTTTTATAAGATCACATTCCAAATCATAAAGCATTATTTAGCACTGAAACATTAGTTGTTTTTGAAATTTCTAGCCAACTTTCCCTTGAGGTTCAAGAAAAAATTATTTCTATTAACCTTGAAGCCATACTGACTGCAATTTAATTTTATAATACTGAACATCAGAAAATTTATGTTTTAGAGATATGAAATTTAGGTACTGCTCAATGAGCTACTAGAAATTAAAGTACTTTGAGGAGAAACCCTATATCTAAAGAATTAGTATAGCTGTATAGTAAATAGAAATAGTATATCTAAAGAATTATTTTAGAAACTTACTAAAACATGTAGATTCAGGATATCTCTGATCATATTTCAGGAAAGTTGAAATATCATCTATCTAGTTCACTACTATTTTTTTTGTGTATATGATAGTGCATGATAATTAGTTGTATAATTATTTTCTTTAATAAGACCTTGGGAAAAAAAAATTAAGATATATCTATTAACATTGCCAGGTTCTGCAAAGTCTTTTTATCTTGAACCTAAGGGGAGTCCTTACTTTTGACTGTTATGGTGAATGCCAGCACTTGCAAGTTGGGTTTGTCAGCCAGCCCATGAGATGTAATTTTTATTCATGTCATGGGCTTTACCTGTAATTTGGAGAGCAGACACAAAGTGAAGCCCCTTTTAATCTCTAAAGAAATTTTCTCATTAGCACAGAACTTGAATTCTCAGTAATTCAGCATGAAAACTTCCTTACTCGGTTAAGTGTTCTTATTTTAAAGTTGCTGGGCCCAATATTCACTAACCTATGATCACTAAAGATAAAAAAATAAATCTTATAAATCCCTATAATAGTGTATTTTTTGCATATAATGTGATTAATGATGAGTGCCAGTCCTCTGTCTAGTCTCCATTCTCAAGAAAGAGGATGGGGTGATATTCTTATGTTGTTGGAGCAGAGGTATGAATGGGGGTTTAGGCTGGGAAGATGACCGAAGTAATTACAAGGAGAAAGACTGATGGTTTATCTCCATGTCCTCTATATTCCCTTGACCAAGTCTCAATGGATCAAGGCAGCTAAATGGGGCATCAACCAACTGGGAGATTTCTGGAGTTGTTGTCATTATTCTGACAGTCCTAGCCTTCCACAAGACTCAGAATGGTCCCCATCAATATTTAAGCCATAGCTCCAACCTCCAAGTAACATCAAACTGTAGTTGGGACCTGGATGAATATGGACCACTTAACCAGATACCCAGGACTTTCACCTATCTAGATGCACAGGATTGCCCTGTTAGCAATATCAGCATTTTATATTTTTCACCCTGTAGACATCCTATTATTGGTTCCAAGACACCATCAATTAAAGATGAAATATTATTTTAAGTGTCACTAAAAAAGAAGAGACAATTGCCAAGCTATCAAATGCCATCAACTATGTCAGTACCAATTTCACAGATATTAATATGTGAAATAAAAGTGATGTCTTAGCATCGATCAGTTTTAGTTGTTTAGACTAAGATAAAAGCTGGAGTTCATATATAAAATATAGTAATGTTCTCTTATTTTCTTTTATGGTTATCAATCAAGGCTTAATTTAATTTCAGTTTTAATGACAAACTAGGACTTCTTTTTCCCTTAAGACTTTGAGAATCTTAGCAGGCTACATCATATAATGCTAGTATACTTTTTCTTCTGCTTCCTTTTTAACAATGCTTTTTCTGTGCAGCCTTAGGCTTTCTCAGCCATCCAGTCTTCATTCTGTCTGCATCTTTCTCTCTTGTTCTTCTCTGTTGCTATATAAGAGAGAAGTTCTCTATCTGACAAGAATGCTTTTAGTAAAAGCCAGAAAAGGGAAATTCCATGACGCATAGTGTATAAACAACAGCATGACTCTCCTCGATGTTTTTCTTTCCCAAACATAAAGAGGTGAAATTTTCTCTGTTTATTGACCTTTTTTTGGCTATTTTTTAAAGTGATCAATCCTTTGCATCTCATTTGCTTGAAGATGTCAAGATGTCTTTTAATTAACAGTCCTCTTCTCCCCACTCCTGGTCAGTAACTTGGAGAAGAGGGGCCTCCTTCTGCTAGGCTCCTACTCATGATCTGTCTCAGTACACTGGCTTCCCTGCTGCATGGAAAGGTCTCTGAGCATTTCCAGCACTCATCTTGTTTCCCTCTGTCTCTACTGACCAATCAAAGGCTAAAACATTTTCTTTAGAAGTTTGGGTTCAGTGGAAGTTTTAAAGAGTAAAGTTTACTAATAAAATAAGGGAAACTTAAAAACACTCAAATTCCTTTTTCAAATACCCATTTAACTGAAGTCCAAATTCAAAATAGTCTTTAGGTCAATTAGGTATTTATTAGCTTATTTAATAAACATTTATTGAGTCCCTATTATGTTCCAAACACTTATGGACACAGGCAAGAATCTAGTTGAAACATACATGACAACGTGTAGTCATATTAGTGCCCATCTTCAATCATGGGGACAGAACAAAGGCAGCAGTTAATGCCACAAGGAGAGACAGAGATGGCTTTAAGAGTCTGCGATGTCTGGTTTGAGGCTGAAAGACTAGAATTTTCATTTTTCCCACAGACAGTGATGCAAAGTTTCCAGCCAAAAACTACAGCAGCAGAGGTCCAGAGGTTCAGGGTAGGGTGAGTGTATGTCTGAGTTTGGTGAAGAACAGGGTCTAAAATTGCACAGCATGATTATGGACGTCAGTCTGTGAATAAAGACTTGATCATGAGGGGCTCTGTGAGCCATGTTTTATTTAGAAAATAACACTGTGTCACTAAAAGAAGAATCATTATGTGGTCAGACTTGCCTCTCGCAAGAGCAGTCTTCAAGCGCAATGGTGTGGCTGATGGATTAGAAAAATATTGCAAGCAAAAGTAGGAGAAGCTATTTATGACCAAAGGATATTAGTAAACACCCAAATAAGAAATGATAACTTCATAGGAGACGTTGACCATACTTCAAACTTACTAATCTAACTTGGCAATAAATGTCTGGAATTCAGGCTAGATACTTGAGTTTGAGATCAAGATTCAAGAATCACCCAGACATAAATAATAGTTGGAATCAGAAGGTGAATGTCATCTCTGTATGGAAGGAGAGAGGAGGAGGGTGAACCCTGGCCCTGAGTGCTGGCATCCCAAAGGCAGATGGAACATGTAACACCAAAGCAGAAATTGCTCTCTGAGCGATCAGAAGAAAACTAGGGGACAAGCTCACAGAACCCAAAGGAAAGGAGTTTTGAAAGAAAAGAAAAATATCACTGATTAAATTATGCAAATTAATCAAGTATAATTTGGAGTAAAACTATTCCTTGAATTCATATGTTATGAAAATTAGGGAGTGTAGTGAGAGCCACAGGTTGGTGGGCATTGTCTTTTTTTTAAATCTTTATTGTTGAGATTATTATAGATGTCCCTTCCCCCCCCCCCCCCATAGCTCCCCTCCACCCGGTTCCCATCCTACCCCAGGCCCTTGCCACCCTATTGTCTGTGTCCATAGGTAATGCATACATGCATATAAGATCTTTGTCTAAACTCTTCCCTAATGGACAGTTAGCTTGGATGTTGCTGTCTTATCTCAGGACCATGCAGTGTAGTCTATCTTTTGTAGGCTTTGGCAATTTCTTTGTTTACTGTCATTTGTCCCTTATCTTCTCTTCAGAGAGGCAGTAGTTACACATTGCCCAGGGGATGTTCTTTTGGCAGGTGAGAGCAGACACCTACATGGTTGACTGCCCCTGCCCAGAGAAAGAAAGCATTCAATAGTCACCTGGCCATGGCAGAACCATTCCCGGGTAAAACCCTACCATTTGCCTCATGAGAAGGCCATGATTTCATTCTTTCTCCTCCCCTTTCTGTAAGGGCTCCAATAGCCTGTCCTCAACTTGGCCCCTTGTGTATTATTTCGGAGGATTAGTTCTCTTAACAGGAAGTAGGTTAAAAGCCCTTTTTCTTTGGCCAAAAGATTTACTTGGCATCCATGAGGTTGTGGTTTTCTGGTGATATTTATTGATTGATGACTATCTTGGGTACCCACACTTCTGGTGTCACATAGGAAACCCTCCATTTCTCAGCCCATATGGCTATTTGGATTTATGAATTCTGTCTAGCTTCCACTAAAAAAGAAACACTGTACCATGAACCCTGAAGTGTCAGTCTTTATTCTTGGCCTCCTGCCCATTCTTACCTTGATCCTTCTGGATGTAGTAACCCCACCCACCCCAGCTCTTCTGTATTTCATTGACCCAGCAAAACTATACATCTCCTGACATCTCCAAGCATATTTCTGAATCAGGCCTCTACTCAATAGTTCTTTTACAAATGACATACCTTTTTTCCCCTACCTAAATTTAAATTTTAAATAAGTTGTGAAGTACATAATGTGTTGTTGTTTTATAAGAAAAGGAGTTTTTTTGCCATTATAAAAGTAATTTTCATTATATACAACTTAAAAGAGTCAGAAAAAAAATATATGAAAGGAAATACTATCATTTATGGTCATATGACTCAATATTTTCACATTTACCCCTGTTAAAATTGTTTTATTTCTAGTCAAAGATTAAATTTTTTAAATTTTATTTGTTGACATATATGTACATATAATTTTGTATCATGACTTCTTCACTAAAAGGTATGTTTTCTAAAGAGAAATACTGATAAATAAATTAAACCAAGTTAAGTGAGACTTTGCTATAGAAGCAGTACCTAAACATGTATAACACATTTTCAAGTCCCTTTTAAACACATCATCTTTTACTGGTAAGTCATCTTATTTTATTTAGTGATTTGACCTACACCAACCAACAGTTGGAAATATTGTTAAAATTGGTTTCAAGAAATAAACTCCTTAGAGATGACATCAAGAAAATTTCTTCTTTGCCTTCCTGAACTCATCTTGTGGTAATTTGGTACCAGTATTTACTAAATATTTACCACATATTTACTAAAGTGTTGCTTTAAAGCTGATCACAGAAGATTGGAAATCCTTGGGATTATTCATCGGTAACTCATCCAATTTTGATGACTCATGTGTCAGGGCAGAATTTAGAAAAAGGAGAAATGTTAGGCTAAAACATTAATGTTTCAGTTTCCAGGAATTTCAGTGCGTATCTGTCTGTATGAAGTTTACTGCCTCAAACTTTTTGATCCCCGTTCACATTACAGTATAAAAATAATTTGAAAAGTGATCAAAACAATTCTGCCAGCCTACCTTTTCATTGGCTTTGTTAGAGTCCATGTTCCTCTGCTTCTCCAATGAGGCCAAGCATCTCAGAAGAGTTTTTCAAAGTGCTAATACCTGTTTCCTAATATGTATATTTAAGCAGCATTTCTATATTTTTTACCTTTCATTTAACCTGTTAATCATTTAAAGTTATGAATATAAATATTTAGCTCCAAAGTCAACCTAATGTGTCTTAGTGAATTTCCTATAATACTAAAAATGATTATGAAACCCTAATTTCTCCAATAAGCCATATTTTTATATTTCTTCCAAAATATTTAGCTCTTTAGTATGGACTCTATAAGGAAGGACCAGACATATTCTATTATAGTCAAAATACTAAGCCAAAATTCATCTGCTGCTGAAAAATGACAAAAATGCCCCTTTTTGTTTTAAATAAATTATAATCGCCTCTAGCACACAAAAATGTGAACTTGAGAAATGAAAGTTATTTGTTAATCTAAAAGCCTTTAAAAAAAAAAAAGAAGATTGACATGATTAAATATCAGTTTTCTGCATATGTGGTGTGACATTTTCATTTTGTTCCAAGTTATTTTATTTTTGTGTTACTCCAGAGTTTGTAAACATGCCATAAAATTTGGTAATTACATAATGATGATTTCATGGTTCCAGCTTAGTATAAAGGTAGCTAGACAGAGCAGCAAAATTGATTTTCCTTTTTACCTTAATGGAAGGAAACAAAAGGAAATTGCATGCAAAATCTGCATTAAGACCATCCTAGAATTATAATTCAGCCATTTATTACACATGAAATGAAAACCAGGTCAGGTGTTCGTTATTGTGTTATGATGTTCAGCCAACAGGTGAAGGTCAAACAACCTTCTGTTGAACCCATGCCTTGTTTTGTTACCCAGAATGTTCCAAATGCATATGACTTGACGCTCTCTCTTGTTGTCTCCTCTTGCCAAAGGTACTGAGAGGCAGGACTGTCCCTAGGCAAAATCATGAAGTAGGTGAAACTTGTTTTTATTCCCTATCCTTTTGCAGTGACAGTCTCACCTTAGATTCTTTCTACTTCCCGTCCCCAAGTGCCTATTCCCATTGCTCATTGCTTTGGATTTACCCTGTTTTCCCAGAGGCTCATACCGTTTCTTATTGTCCAGTCCCTCTTTGATTGTATAATTTTCTTGCTCAAAAATGTTCAGTGGCTCCCCAAGAGGAGCCAGGCAGTCAAGATGGTCCCTCTTTTCCATTGGAGTCTTATTTCCCACAGCTCCCCTCCAGTGTTCTACTGCCCTTTTTATTTACACACTGTTTTCCATTCAATTCCTTTTGCTTGAGCAGGCCTTCACCACTGATCTCCATTCGTGGAAATCCGAATCATCTTTCAAGGCTCCACTCAGCTGTACCTCCTCCAACTATCTTCCCTAATCACCCCCAGCCTCTCTCCTCCACACCTCATCTGTACCACTCATATGACACTTAACACTTCTACCTTTGTATTATAATATTTATGTGTATGTCTTACTCCAGGCACTGTGCTGGGTCTTTTATAAACATAATCTCATTTAAATTTCACAACAATCTCATGAGGTAGGTGTTACTCTACCATTTAACAGCTAAAGAAACTGAGGCTCAAGTAGGTTAAATAATTTGCCCAAGGCCACATTGCTAGAAAGTAACAGAGCAAAGACCTAAACCCAGATCCAAAACATACATTCTTCCCACTGAACCATGTTGCCATTTTTTAGATCTTTCCCATCTTTTGAAAGATGGATGGAGTTGTAAACTGGAGGAAGAGGCCAACTTAGCCTTTCTAATGGTCAAATATGTATTCAACAAATAGAATGTATTAGTAAGTACTGTATTCCTAGGTAGAACTGATTGGTTAATGACAGTCCATGAGGAATTCAATTAAAATATGAAAGAAAATAAAAAATCCGTACCTAGAGTTGCCAAAATAAACAAAGCATAAGAAGACAATGTTCAAGAAAATTTGTAATTCAAGAAAGGCTAGATAGCATTGGATTTGAGCACTACTGGGAAATAAGTACAAGAAAAAGAAGTAAATGTAGGGTTGACTAGGAAAGGCTTCTGATAAGTCCGCTAGGATTTTAACCATTTGGGGTGGTTAGGAGACTGAAGCTCTCCTAATCACTCTTAATCTCTCGTGAGATTAAGATTAACTGACAATATCTCTATTGAGTATGAAGTCTATTTTTGTCATTCTGCCCTGGTGTGGCATCTTGGGTAAGTTAGGGGAAAGAAGCTTAGTGCTTTCAAGAGAGAAGTCTCATCCCAAATGGACTGCTTTTAAACTATCCTCAATAGCACCCGGGACCAGGGAGTTTCAGCTCACCTAGACCTCTCTATTCTGGGAAGTCTTTAAGCGAGGACCTTCCTCTTGCCAGTCACAGGGCAGAGGCCCCACCCCTGGAAAGAATTTAAACTTTGGATCTCTATGTGTTTTGCACCAGAGGCAAAAATAAATAAATAAATAAAAATTTGCCTTTGTTTCTGCTCTTTTATTCTTATCTCATTTGCCATTCCCCTCTACTTGTCATATTATCTGTTGTCTATTTCTTTAACCTAAGATACAGTTATCATTAAACATGTGTTCTCAGTGCTCCTCTATTAACTCCTGAGTCATTCAGTGTGGTTTGCAATCTCCATTTGAATTTATGCATGCTTGCTGTATGCTAATCCCATTCATATTTGGCTCTACAGGTTTGTTCCTCATACCAATCTTAGTAATAATTTAAAACTTATTATTTAGGAAAAATAATGCATATAATCTAAGCTTGACTGTAGCATGTCATACTGGACTTCAGGTCCTGCCCTAGAAAGCCAGAGGATTTATGTTTCAGTTAGGTGTTAAATCTGAGGAATTCAGCAAGCCTAACAGGAAAACCACCTTCATCCAACTGGAAGAAACTCAAAAACAAAAGCTGTTTTTTCTTTTCTTTAAAGTTTTAATGATTTTTCTTATTCTCTAAAAAAAAGTCCTCAACAATCATTTGCATTTTTTGTCTTTTAATTTTGAAATAGTTATAGATTAACAGAAATTACAAAAGAAATGAGAAGGGAGGTTTTGTATAGTCCTCACCTCATTTCACCCAATGGTTACATCTTTCATAATTATAGGGATCTAACAAAGCCAGGGAATTGACATTGGTCTAATTCACTTTTAAATTTCAAAAGAGGAAAAAAACAATACACCCTAAAGACAACCTAATTATTTTTAAATTTCATTCTATATTCTCTTTCTGCTCACACTAAGTGATAACCAGGTTGGCAATCCTGGAAAACAAAGGGTGGTCTGCTCATAGGACCACAGAGAAAGTCCCCCCACATCTTTAGAGGTGATCCTCAACTCTCATTCAATTCCTAGGTCAAGATTACAGCAGAGCCCACATCTGAAGGCTTTGGCTGGAATCAGGTTCTGCCACCAAACATGTGACCTTGAGCAAGTCATTTGACCTCTCCAAGCTTCAGGGTTTTCAAATATAATAAAATGGAGAAAATATTCTCCTGCCTACTTCATAGGGTTTTGTGAGGATCAAGTGTGATGATGTGTAGGAAGGGATGAGGTAAGCTGTGCATCAGCAATCATGAAAGTTTCTATTCTTTTCTCAAAATATTGCCAGTTACCAAAGTGTAGTTTTTCAGAGGTAGTTTTCTACTTAGAAACAGAATAAAACCACTTCCTTATTAGCCACCAGGCCAAGAATTTCCATCAAGTGTAAATGACCTTCCTTTCCTACCACTCTTAGTAGGACAGGTACTAGCAGTGTGTTGGACAAGCACTCCCTGACTCATTACCTACATACCCCTGAGGCATGCGATCTATTTTAAAATAAATATTTCTTAACATTTTCTTCTAAAAGGTCCAATGCATTTTAAGGAGCTTTTATTTTCTCACCGCAGGATTCAGCCTTACTTTTTTTTTTTTTTTTTTTTTTCTTGCGCCATGAGATGTATATACAATAGGTGGTTTTGACAATAGTGAGAAATTGATGGTTTATGAAGTAGAAATGGAAGTCCTCCAAGCTGCATTGTGCCTTGGTTTGTCTGGATGTATAATATAAACTCCCCAACTCACTGGTGGATTCCGGTGTATGGATAGTAAAAATGCTTGTCTTGTCAATGGAGAAATATGTAGGAGAAAATAAACTTAAATCAAGGAAAGGAAAGATAAAAGTCTTTGTGTGCAGTGAAAGTTTGGGCCACCACAATAAAAATGTTAAGATCTGTTTTCTCTCCTCTCCCTCTTCTATGCAGGCTGGCATGGCTCTGACCTATGACCCCACAGCTGCCATACAAAATGGGTAAGTAGCCCACATTTTCTCTACTCTAATTGCTAAGATGTCTCTGAGCTCTGAAATCAGTACTGAAGAAAAAATGTTCAAATCTGTTTTTTGTTTTAAATCTCTAAACCAAAATGATAAACCAAACATTTCTCACCACTGTATTTTTTTCTGTGCCCATGAGGGACTGACTTCAGAGCCTCTCCCATGTCACCCCGTCTCCCAGTGCCTCTGCCCATATTAAACTCTCTGTGTTCTCTCTGGAACTGTCCTTACTTATTACAAACCGAAAGGGGAAAGAGTGAAGTTTCAGCTCCCAGTCTGAGCAGCCAAAGGTGAACTCTGGGCGGTGCCATGTTTGAGGCAGTGAGGACTGCCTGGTAGACAGGGAACATTTCTCCCTTCTCCTGCAGGTCACCACCTCTGTGCCCTGTTGCCATAGACTGAGATATATCTCTTTATCTTAGATCACCGCTATGCGATGTGTCTTTATCTGTGTCTTCTATTAACAGTTCAGTGTTGGATTCTTTGAACTATTTCAACAATTACAAAATGGTTCACTCTCTTTTTGCCACATATTCGATACTACAATAATGAATATTTCCCTCATGAAACCAATTTTATTTAAGATGTTGAGGATACCCATTGATTTCATCTACTCTCTTCTGATACAGAACGTATGTCCATCAATCCATCCCCACCTTCAATACCTTCCTGTACAATGTGCACTGACCATTCCTTTCAGCCTACAGATATACTCACATCTCTCCCTTCTTTTCACAGGTCTACAATTTCAGTCTTCTATACATGCTGTCTTCTTCTCTAATTAATCCCATTAAAGTATGAAGTCTGGTCTCAAACTTTACTGGAGTTTCCCTTGCTGATGCCCTCAATGATCTCTGAATTTTCCATTTGCAACTGTAACTTTTTGAGCCTTTTATTTGAAATCTTGACTCATTTGGCATATTTTTAACCCATTTATACCTTCCTGAGATTTCTCATTTGGATCCCACAACTCCTTCCTTTGCTGATCCTCTTTGCTTCCAACTCTTGGTGATCATTCAGTATCTTCTTATTACACCTCTTCTGCCCACTTTTGCTCATCTTTCTCAGAGCTTAGTCTTTTTTCATTGTCTTCTCTCTGGTGATCTCATCCACTGCTCTCGCTCTTAGGAACTGAAGACTCCCAGGTCTGGTCTTCAAGTTCATAACCAGATGCACAACTTTATAACCTGTTTCTAACAGCTTATTAGGTGTAGCTACTGGATATCTTTATATGTCCCAAATAGGTCATTACCCTTATCAACTCGTCATAATATAAACCAAACTAATGCAAATGAAAAATAAGTATCAAATTGTTTCTTTTTTTAATTCACTCTAAAGTAATTTAGACTGTTAACTCCAGTTCTCTGTTTTTTTTCTCTTCTCCAAAATTCTTCATGATCAAATTGGTCGTTTTATTCGATATATCTTTGAACTATAGCTTCATCACTCAGCCCGTTCACCTGCTACTTGTTGAGTTCATTCATTCACCATTCTCTACCTATGCTAAACTTTTACCTACCTCTACTATAACTCTCCTCCAAACCATTTCCCATTGTTTTTTCAATAATTGTTCAAAAGCAAAATATGATCTTAGGAGTCATCTACCTGCCAGATTTGAAGTATTTGGTGGACTTTACTATGTGCAGGACAAAATTAGAGCTTCCAAGAATGGCACGAAAAGAACTACATGGTTTGGTTCTGAAACTGAACTGGACCTTCTGTGATTCTCAGAATATCTCACACAATTTTACTTCTCCGTGTCTTGTTGTTCATGGGAGTCTGTCTGCCTGGGTCTCAGGCATGATAATCTCTCTCTCTCTCAATATCTACCTCTCTCTCTCTTTCCTCTCTCCCTCCTCCTCTCCCTCCTCCTCCCCCTCCCTCTCTCCCTCCCTTTCTTCTTCACTCCCTCCCTTCTTTTCCTTTTTTCTTTCTTTCTCTCTTTCTATGTATACAGCTCTCATTTAAAGAACAACATCACTTCATACCTGGCAAAGCTTGTTACACAATTAGTCATAAGAGAAGCAGTATAAGCAGTGGTTAAGTGTGCAGACTCCAGAACCAGCCTGCCCAAGTACGCATCCAAAGGCTGTCATTCACCAGAAGTGGGCAAGTTGTTTGTCTTCCTCTTCTGTGAAGGAGGAGACAATAGTAACAGTACCTTTTCCTAAGACTTGGTAAGGATTAAAGGCACCCTGAATGGTATAATGTAATCATTAGTGTAAATGCGGATGCTACCATTGCAGTATATTTGATGTTCCCATGATACATTTGAGTCTTTTTATCATGCATCCATTAACCCTGGCATTTATTTCCCTACTGGACTATTAATGAAGGCAGTTCCCATGTCTTATTCATCTTTATAGACTGTTTAACCTAGCATTGTGCATGCCAAGTCAGAAATAGAAATGTAACTGATGACATCTGTTTGGCTCCAGCAAGTTGGCATTAGAACCATTTCCCTTCCCAACACCAACCCACTGTGTCCCCATGTAATGCCTTAATCTGATTCTCCTTAAATACAACCTCTAGTTTCACTCAAAACATCCAAACTGCCCATGACTTTCTCATATCCTAGATTAAGAATAAAGTTTTGGAAGCCTTAGACTATCCATTGTGACAAGAAGATAATCATGTTATATAGTAAAATTGAAAAGAAAGAGAAGATAGTAGCTAATTAATATTATTCATTTCATACTTCATATAGATGATTTTAAAAATGTTTTGCTCATCCTTGGTTTTATTATCTATTTAGAAAATGTGCAAAAAAAAGAAACTAGTAGAATAATCATTTCTATGCATGTAAGATATCAAAATAACCACAAATATATTATTAATGTCCTGTCCCTTGAGTAAACATTAGTGCACGCCTTTTAAGAGTTATAAAATCTGATTTAGATAAGTTAGTCTATTGAGGAATCTAGCATGAATCCAGAATAAAGTATTTTATTCCCTATTCATTTTGCTGCATTCCATCTAGCAGTTAAACCTTCCTCAGAGAACAGTAACCGAACAAAGAGAGAAATATTTATTACCGTAGGAATGAAAACTGGTCCCGTTTTACATAGAACAAATGATAGCCAATGATACAGTTGCAACTCATTCGTACTCAGTTAATATTACTAAACACTTCATGCTGACTCAATTGAGTTCAACAAACTCTTTTTCTTTAGAGTATCTATCTATTGCTCTATTTAAAATCATTTTGATGATATATGTTTGAAAAAATAAAATTTTTGCATCATATCAAGGACAATGGACATGTAGACAATTCTAGTATAAGATATAATGGAAAGGTATTGTGATAGAATCATGGAGTAGTATGAGATTTAGATATAGATTAATTTTTATATGTATAAAATATTTCTGAAAGGGTACACAAGAAAAGGTGAGAGCAGTTCTCAAGGGAAAGCCAGTGGAAATAGGAGTGATAGGAACTTAATTTTCACTGTTTATGTTTTTGTATTCTTTTCAAAAAGAAAAAGAATTAAGGCCAAAAGACCACAGAGAATAGGCATTCTAACAAGGGATTAGAAAGCTTCTTCGTGGGACATGGCACTGTCTTTTTTTCTTGTAGATGCCCCATGTCATAGCTAGAGTACGTATTTGATGATTCCATGGTGTCCCGTAGCTATATACTCAGCCATAGTGCTTTCTGAGTATCATAAGCAAATGCATGCCTGGGTTCTCACTAGTAGCTACACAAACTGTATGAAGAGTTAAATGTTCTGAATTTTATACCCCCCACATTAACAAGCAATATGAAGCTCAAATAAATACTCCCACACTTAGCTTGGGTTTTAGCCAATGAAAAACATACATTTGTAAATGTTGACCATGGTGAATCTATGCTGTTTGTGTTCGGGCAATAGAAAATGTCAGTTTTGTCATCTGCTTGGATCTATCCAAAATATTACTTTAAAAAATATTACTTTCAAATATGAGTGTGGGAGGTGAATTACCCATCCCTCTATTCAAAACCTCATCTTCCCTGCGCCTTTTTACTGGGGCACACGATGCTGTGTAGAAGGCTCTTGGATCATCTTATTTGAATAATATGCATTCTTGGAAGAGATATGGAAAAGAATGTGTCCTATAGCATTGGTTTGCCGGCTATTTTATATGGGCATTTGATAGTAAGTAATGCAGAAACCTTATCTTATTACACTAGCACAGAAATGGAATGTGAAGGGTACATTGGCATTACAATAAAAATGACCAATAACTTATTAATCTTATGCTACAGCGTTACCCTGAGGACAGTATTCACGGTTCTGACTCACAGTGTTGCCTGTAGACAGAAAAGACAAGCCAGTGCTGTTTATTTCAGTGTGCAAATAGGATTTGGTGTGATTTTCTACTGTAAAACACATTCTACCCTAGAGTTATTGATATATTCATGTTACTTTTATTGTCAGCGCACTAAGATTTCCCCATATTCCTACTGACTGCCAAATCCCCTGAAGATGACTTTTCTACAGGCAGGATAATGTGCTGTTAGAGACCTAGACTTGCATTTTCTGGACTTGTAGAGGCCCCTTGCTTTAAATGCCAAAGAACCAAGTAACTCTTTGCATTCCTTTAAAATATTACATTTTTGAATGCCCCAGCTTAGAGTTCCATAGACAGACCATACTTAGTTACCTTGTTTTAGCCCAGTGGTTCTCAACCTTCTGGCCCTTTAAATACAGTCCCTCATGTTGTGACCCAACCATAAAATTATTTTCCTTGCTACTTCATAACTGTAATGTTGCTACTGTTATGAATCGTCATGTAAATATCTGATATGCAGGATGGTCTTAGGCGACCTCTGTGAAAGGGCCGTTCGACCGCCAATGAGGTCGCGACCCACAGGTTGAGAACCGCTGTTTGAGCCACTTTGGCATTTGGTATTTTGTTCATGTGAAACCTCTCTGGAAGTAACTCGTTCATATTCCTAAGGCAGGGTTTCTCTGCCTCAGCACTATTGACATTGTGATCAGATAAGTGGTAGTGAGGGAGCTGGCCTGTGCCTTGTAGGATGTTTAGCAGCACTGCAGACCTCTACATATTAGGCGCTGGTAGCAGCCACCCCCTCCCAACCTAGTTGTGACAACCAAAAATGTCTCTAGATCCTGCCAAGGGTCCCCTGGGGAGCAAAGCCACTTCCAAATTAGAACCACTGGGCACAGTATGAAAGGAATGCTTGTCATACACAAAATGTTATGTGAATTTTAGCCAAGAAATATCTCGTAAGAGAGTCAACTGTTCCCAGGAAAATAGTTTGTCAGAGAATTCATTCCCAGTATTCTCTACTAGCCTTTGCAAAGCAGAATGCATATGTAGCAAATACAAATAGCGTAAAGTCACATGGCTAGAATTATCTCTGTTTTGTTATTATGGCTAACAGGTTCTGCTGAGTTTCTCTTTCCTGTTCCCCAGGAACAGAACCTAGCTATGCTTGAAGTTTGATTTGTGTGTGTGTGTTTTTTAATGTGTTGGTTATATGAAAGTCATTTTAAATCATGACAGATAAATGGCAGGGACTGAGAAAGAAGAGTGAGGAGGTTGAGAAACTTATTCTGCAGTTTTCTTTTTGGAGCCTGGTCATATATATTTTCTTTTAGCTACTGTATCTCTAAGCCTTAGATGCAGTCACAGCCTCTCTTGTCAGGGTGTAAGCAAGGGTTTCCTTTAAATTCATCTGGTTTATGTTTGGACTTGGGCAGAGCTTCTAGCAGAATACCAGAATTAGGGGATCAAGACAGCGTGCTGGTCCGTTCTTCCCAGGATATTTTTGGGGAAGATATACTCTCTGACTTTAGCAGCAGTACTGGAACTTGTTAGGAAGCATGCAATACCATTCTTGTTGGATGGCTAGGATTAGAGCAGATAGAATAAAAATGCATTCAATTTACCCCCAAGGGTTCCCTTTGTTAGTATCAGTTTCCTTGGCTAGTTTCTTTATGTGTCTGCCCTCTGTTTTCCCCGTAGAATTTTCTGTAAACTCTGCCTATCAATCCAATCCTTATTGCTTTCCTTTTTAATACTCCATTTGGTACATTTTACAAAATAAACCAGCCACACTAAAATGCAATGTGCAGTGCGCTCCGTTGGTGTAAGAGGCTGAAACTGGGTTTTTAATGGAAGTTAATCAGCGCGTGGGGAATGGGAAGGACTGTGTGTGGAGTGGTCATTAGTGCCTCTCATGTCATTATGAGCCCGAAATACATCTTTCTGTTCAATGCCTCATACGTAAGAATTTTCAAAGGTAAGAGCTAAAGAAGATTTTTAAATGCAAACCATGATTTTTGTGGAAAAAGGACTGTTTTCCCTAGTTACTAAGACCTATGCATGCTTAGAAAGCATGTATTAGTTAAGTTTCCAGGAAGCATTTATAAATATGTGATGCTGGCCTATCTTCTCTGGGTTCTCCCCCTGTTTCCTACAGGTTTAGGGGCCCATCTTCTATTCTCCCACCATCTTGGCACTGGCCATCCTGTCCTGCAATCATTACTTATTTCCCAAGCTACCCTGTGTCCGTTGGTTCATTTAACCTATAGTTATGTATCTACTATGTCTCAGTCCCTGTTCTAGACAACAAAGTCAGTGTGTCCTCAACGTTCTTAAAGCTGTCAGACTAGAGGGGAAAATAGTCAATGCATGCATTGTATTAATCAGCTCGGCTTCTGTAGCAAAATACCACTGATTGGATGGCTCTAAACAACAGAAATTTATTTTCTCACAGTTCTGGAGGCTAGAAGTCTAAGATCAAGGTCTGGTAGATTGGCTTGTAGATGGCTGCCTTCTCACTGTGCCTTCACATGGCATTTCCTCCATGTATAGGTGTGTGTGTGTGTGGGGAGAGAGAGAGAGAGAGAGAGAGGGAGAGGGAGAGGGAGAGGGAGAGGGAGAGGGAGAGGGAGAGGGAGAGGGAGAGGGAGAGGGAGAGGGAGAGGGAGAGGGAGAGGGAGAGGGAGAGAGGGAGAGAGAAAGAAAAGAGAGAAGAGAGAGAGAGGGGAGAGAGAGAGGCGAGAGAGAGAGAGGAGAGAAAGGAGAGAGATCGAGAGAGAGGGAGAACTCAGTGTCTTTTCTTATAAGGACACTAATCCTTCCAGATCATGGCCCCACTCTCTTGAGCTCATTTAACCTTAATTGCTTCTTTAGAGGCTCCATCTCCAAATATAACCACACTGGGAGTTAGGATGTCAATATGAATTTTGGAGGGACACACACATTCAACCCATAAGCTACATCTAATTGGTTTCTAATTACTAGTTCAAATAGTGATAAGAGCAATGAAAAAAATCAGTTAGAGCAGTGGTTCTCAACCTTCCTAATGCCGCGACCCTTTAATATAGTTCCTCATGTTGTGACCCCAACCATAAAATTATTTTTGTTGCTACTTCATAACTGTAATTTTGCTACTGTTATGAATCATAATATAAATATCTGATATGCAGGATGTATTTTTATTGTTACAAATTGAACATAATTAAAGCATAGTGATTAATTACAAAAACAATATGTAATTATATATGTGTTTTCCGATGGTCTTAGGCGACCCCTGTGAAAGGGTCATTCAATCCCCAAAGGGGTCGCGACCCACAGGTTGAGAACCTCTGAGTTAGAGGAAAGAAGTAGAGAACAATGGGGACAGAGATGGTGGCTAAGACTTTAGCCACAGGCCTCTGTGAAGAAGTGAAAGTTGAGTGATATTAGTAATGAGTAAGAGGTAACCTTGGAGAGATTTAGGGATGTGAACATTCTAGTTGGAGGGAATTATAATAAGGTCAGTGATCCAAGATGGGAGTGAGAATGACAGGACCATGGGACAAAAGAAGGTTTGTACAGTTGGATCTAATTGGCTAGGGGGAGAGGAGTGAGAGAAAATATTAGAGAGGGCAGTAGATTCATTTTGCTAGCCAGTACTAGGAATTCAACTTTTATTCTCATTGCAATGGAAAGCTATTGGAGAGTTTTAGAATTCATATACAGATAAGATTTGATTTAAATGGCTAAATAGAGAAAATCTAAGGAATGTTTTAGAGTCTTCCCCATCTTTGGTACACATAGTATATGCTCAATAAATTTTTTTAAACATGGAAGTATGGATATTTTCTTACATAGTAACTGACTTCTTTTAAACATCACATTTATTAGGTATAATTTACATAGAATATGTATTCATTCTTTATAGTGTACAATTCTATGAGTTCTGGCAAACACATAGTCATTCAAGCACCAAACAATCAAGATATAGAAGAATTACATCATTTCCCCAAAATCCTTCCTGTGTTATTGTAGTCAACCCTTTCCCCCAACCCCAGCCTTTGGCATCCACTGATCTCTTTTCTGCCTTTATAGTTATGCATTTTCTATATTGTGATAAAAATGGAACTATAAAATATAGAGCCTTTTGAGTCTGACTTCTTTAGCATAATCCACTCAAGATTCATCATATTAAATGAATCAGTAGTTCTTTCCTTTTTATTGCTGAATAGCTGTCCAACATACAGATGTACCAGTTTGCTTATTGACTCAGTTAAAGGGTATTTGGCTTGTTTCCAGCCTTTGGGGAGTATCAATAAACCTGCTATAAACATTTGCATTAAGGATTTTGTGCAGACATATGTTTTCATTTATCTTTAGTTAATATCTACCAGTGGGGTTGTTGGGTTATATGTGATGTGCATGTTTAACTTTATAAGAAACTTCCAACCTGTTTTTCACAATGGCTGTACCATTCTGCATTTCCACCAGCAATGAACGAGAGTTGTACTTTCTCTCATTTCCTGCTAGCACTAGTATTGTCATTTTCTTATAAATAGCCCATTCTAATAGGTATGTAGTCAATAGATTTTTTTCAAACTGCACAACTATAAATTCAGAGGTCTGGTGGGTATGAATAGAAAGGATTAAATGTGTAAGGAATAATTTTTAGCTATATCTTAACCAAAATAATATGATGTTATAATCCTTCTTGAGAGCTAGTAAAATAAATTTGACACTATAGTTCCACAATACTTGCTTGGAGACTCTTATAGAATATCAGCTAAAGAATTTACTCCTTAAATGGCAACCTTGAAGTCTAGCCTTCCTATATTCAATGTGAGGTCTTGTGGTATGCATCCTTAGAAAGGTAACCCATGAGATTTTCTCTTTTAAAATATTGGGGACTCCTGGGGTGTGATGAAGCTTTTGTACCTAAAAGTCCAACCTCAGTCATACTTTTTTTTAAAATTAAAAGTAGTTGACTTTTACTAACAGTATGGCAAAGTAAAATAATGATTTCATTCTCCCTGATACACATTTTCCCAATATATCTTCCCATCAGTGAAATACTACATCATAGGCAACTCCATCATGGTTTCATCTGTCCTTAGTCTGGCCACTCCAGCATTTTACTTACCAGGGAGACATGAAGGAGGAAACATGATTTTAAATCTGGCTGAGGAATTTGAGCTTTGGGTACCTTGTGGACTCCAGGGCAATCACAGAGCGAAGATGGGTATGTCACTGATCTCAGTATCTAGAATCTATTCTTCAGTAGATCCCTAAGCTTCCTCTGATTTGTGAAGTCCTGATCTGCTCAGTATTGTTCTACAATTGTTCAATGAAGGGGCATGAAGGACTAGAAAACTCAATGCTTTTTACAGAGTCTACAGGAGTATATCACATACATCCAGAATCTCCACCAACACCATGACTGCATCTCTACCTAGACACCAATTGTCCACTTCCCTTTTCACAGAGAAAGTATTTAGCTTAGATCTTGCATGAGGGTATAGTCGCATACCTCACACAAGTTAGCCAGAACTCTTGGAGCTGATTCTGTTTCTTCAATGAAAAGATATAGATGCAATTTGTGTTTACGTAACACCGGCCTCCTTTAGAAAGCTTGGTACTATCATTTTGCCTTTCTTTCCAAAGAGCTTTAAAATGGCATCGCCTTTCCAAAACAAAACAGTGCCTGTTGCTTTTCTCCCCCTGTTGGTGAAAACACAGTTACACTCACTCACCCAGCATAAGAGATTTTGTGTGGACAATTTGATGAGATGACTCCACGTTGTCATGTCTGTTCAGAACGACTTATTTCTCTTAGTGGAATCCAATCCAACAAACCTCCTGGATGCTCCTGTTCAGAGTTGGTGGGCGAACGTGAGGGTGGAACTCTGTCTTCCCCAGAAGTGCTTGGTAGCATTTGCTGAGTGGCCAGGCATGCGGCAGCTGTATGAACCTTCTTCTTTTGTTGTTGTTTTCTGTTTGCAGATTTTATTCTTCACCGTACAGTATTGCAACCAACCGCATGATTCCACAGACATCTATCACGCCATTCATTGCTGCTTCCCCTGTCTCCACATACCAGGTATGTCCGATTCCCCACCCCTCAGGAGAGATCTCTCTTGCCAGTGATAATCGCCATAGAGGCCAAGACACAGTAGAACTTTTAAAAATTGCCCTCGCACACTTGACTCACGTCCTGATGTGGTAATACTCAAGTCACCAATTAGTCTACACTTTCAAGGGCCTGTTCGCATCTATTTCACTGAGTAGTAAAATCCACCATGCTTTTCATTCTTCTGAGAGAACACCTGCTGAGTTTTTCATCATTATGCTACTTCCCAGACAACGCTAGTACCGCTGTCTTTATTACCACTGAGAAATGATTTTGTTTGCTGTCTGTTATTTCGGTTGTCACGCTTCCTAGTGTGTCTTTTCTAAAAGCACATTTCTCGCATTCCCTGCCCTCACTCTGGCATGTTTTACCATTGTCATCTCATTTTGTCACAGTTGTCCTGTGTATCCATGTAAAACTACATGGACTGATGTTCAATCAGTTTCCCCAGGAAATAAGATTATCAAAGTGGTAAAGAGTGATTCCTCCTGTCTGTTCTGACTTCGTTCTCAGTTCCTAAAGAGCCCAAGGAGACCTCAGGGGTTCCACATGTTGAAACACAAGAAAATCCGAGAATCGGTGTGTGTCCTAAACCAGATGTTGTAGCCAGTTAACTCTATGTACACAGGTGGATTGCAATAGTCACACTTCTCCCTTAAAAAACGACTTCTTGTCTTATTTCTTTTGACTTATCAACTATGTGATATCACTCCCTGCTTCTCTTTCCCTCGTATTGTTCCTTAGACAGTTCTTAATTCTAAAAAGAAATCGCTATCCATGTAACATAGAGCCGCTAGTGTCATTTTTTAAAACTCTGGAGAAAGAGAAAAGAGCGAGAGAGAGAGAGAGAGAGTGCAAGAGCATGCACGCCATGTGTTTCTCTGTCTTGTGCAGATGGTGGGGGTGGGGGTTTTACAATGGTAACTCCGATGCTGCTGACTGCTACTAATTCAGTTAAGCGTCACCTTATTCAGCCACTACATACTTCATCTCGGGATGCCCCAGTTGTCAGAGCATCAGACTTGAGACTATGCACATATTTCCTTAGCGGATCCCCCCTGACGCAGTCCATGTTCATTCATTTCCTGCACTTAGATTCTTCATACATGTTGGTGGGCGAACAGAATAGACTTGCGTGTGAATTGCATCTGAAGGTCTCTGAATGGCTGACTTCCTAATGGCCTTTCCCTGGGACCCCCAAGGCTCCGTGCAGGTGCTGTTCCTCACGCAGGCCTGCCTGGTTGTAATGTGTATTTGGGGCTTTTTTTTTTAAGCTTTTTTCCCCCCCTAATCTTGGCCTCTGTTTTAGCCAAGACCACCCATTGAGCCCCAGTGTGGAGCACTTTGGTGACATGAATAAAACATCCACAGAAAAGTGACTTTACTTGGGAGGGCTCCTAAGTGGAATTTAACCCCAGCTCTCTTTTCTCATAAAAGGAATTAGAGCAATTTCCTATGTTGTTGATTCTTGCCTTTCAACACTTCTTCCTTTTTTTTTTTTTTTTGTTTTTTTTAATCTAAATGGCATTGGCAATTTTGCTTGTGTGAGTATACTGAAAACGAAATCTTTAAGGTTCTTTGTGTGACAAACAGCTCTTCAAGTTGACGTTCGCATTTGGCTGACAAGGCCCATTTCAGAACAGTTGGCTCAAATACTCATTTTTATTTACATACCAGTTATTATGAAAGAAAAAATATTACAAACTCGCTTAACTTGGGTAGATCCCAGAGCATTTTCCCCAATTTTTGGTTGATCTATTTAACTCTTACCCCAACTTTTACCGCTTGGACTTATTTCCAAGATGAGAATCACTTGAGAATTTGAAGTTCAAACAAATGACAGAAAAAAAGGAAGTCTTAGCATAAACACTTGCTTCCTTAGTATTTGCCTGGGTATCCCTGGGAGTTGACCTTTATATAGGAGGTCCCTGAGGCTACCTGATACTTTAGTCTCTAACACCATCCTCAAAATATGCTCCAGGTCCTAGCCTGGTCCATGTGGGCACTGCAGCCAGCTCCAGTGAAGCAGGAATTTGCTTTACATTTTATCATGTTTCAGGGACCAAATGAATCAGGCCCAAGAATGTGCTTTCCATCCTTAGTTTTGAGCACTAATTAGCTGTAAAATCAGATGGACTCCACTTTTTTATGATCTAGTGTGACTCCACTGAACGCAAGAACCAAGTTCTCTCTGTGATTGCTTTGTGCTAATAAATGCTGTTTGATGCATAGGTCCAGAGTACTTCATGGATGCCTCATCCGCCATACGTTATGCAACCAACAGTAAGTGTTCTCAGTCACCTGAGGCTAAATATTTCTATTATCCAAGTGCAAGCTTTTGTAATGCATAGAAGCTTTGGGGTAAAGCTTTTGTTATATTTTATACCTCTTTCAGGCAGCCATATTTTCCAGATAAAAGCTGTTCCTGAAATTCTACAAAAGCATGTACAATAGATAGAGATAGATGAGATAGAGATAGAGAGATAGAGATAGAGATAGAGAAACTTGCTTGGAGGAAGTATCAGTCATAACAGTCAATCTCAAAAATTGATGTCTACTATTTGTTATGAATAGGGAATTTCTACTTCATGCAGGAACTCTGAGCTCTAAACAAGTAAATCCATTATTGGAGAAAAGCCTGTTTTCCTTCTCCTTCTCCTTCTGTTATGCTTTGTTTTCTTCAAATGCAGTTTGGTGTGCTTTGGGAGTGAGTTTCAGGATCACGGCCAAGTGTTATCTCAAAGCAATATATTTAAAATAGGAAGTTAGTTGTCTATTAATAGATGGAAACATATAGATAGATAGCAATGTTGCCAGGTAATTTTTATGTTAACTAACTGGAGGCCTTCTCTTCTTCTTTTGTGGAAAGAATCTTCCAAAAATATTCAAACTCTATTTTCTACTTGCTAGATTTTCCATTTTGTGGAACAATATTACATCAGTCCCAAGTGAAAAATATTACATATTCCATTAGAACCTAGACTGAAGGCTAATGATTTCATTTGTCTTTGTCTAGTTCTTCCAGGTTTTCTAGCTCTGCAGAAGTACAAGACAGATTTCGATAGCAATACACTCATGAGAGTGTGAGGTAGGGGAGGGGCCCGAGACTGAGAGGTGTGTGACACGGTCTCTGGTGGGCCCTTCTGGGTATGCTCACATGTGTGCCTTTGTTTCCTTACCTGTCACTGTACTTGGCAGGGGGTGGGGGAGAATCAAGAGCATATGTAAAAATAACTTTTTAAGTATGACATGCTATACATTATTATTACCATTATCCTTATTATTATTAGATCTATATATTGTGCAAAGAAGAAGCAGTGCTATATTTTTAGTCTTTTAAAAGCTAAGTATGAGTAAGGTAGCACATATCAATGACCAGGAAACTAGATGCACAGGCATCCATTTCCTGGACTCAAAGGATCACAGCACCTGGTTTTCATACTTGAACTTCCTCCACTTTTTACAAATAAGGAACATTTCATGTTGCTCCTAATGTTTTGATAGTTTGTTTTTTATTTAAAGAATAAAATATATGTAGCCTACTACAGCAGAACTTTAGACCATATTTTGAAAATCCTTCTCTTTGCTCTTATTTCCACACCTTGAGGGCTTCCTGAGTTCATCTGGCCTAAGTTCTATAAATCATACCAACATACAATGAATCCAAGACACACTTTTCTGTCCAAGTCATGAGGCAGAATTCAATATATGCTGCCAAACCAATGTATAGCACAGTCTGAGCCAACACAGGAAAAGAGAAGATGTCCTGCCAAGTTCTAAAGAGTAGACTTTTGAGAAGGAAACAACCACCTTCAAAAAAAAAATAGTGTGTTCATCTATAGAGCACTAATGCTAGCTTAGTCCTCACACTGAGGTTAAGTATCGTCTCATTGTGGCCAAAAGGAATGCACATCTGGCAAGAAAATCTGAATATTTTGCCAGATGTCAAAGTATGTGAGACTTTACAGTATTTCTAGAGCAGGGAGTAGAAGAGAAGATGTTTGTATGTGTCTATTTCAGCTATCACTCAGGACCTTAGAAAGTTTTCATTATCACCTCCTCACCCAGCACAGCTTCAACCCCATTTCTGAATGCATTATTTCTTATACATCTTACTCTACCAATCGGGGTGTGTGTGTGTGTGTGTGTTTTCGTTCATTCGCCCCCTTGGATCTTTCTTGCTATGGCTCAGTGATATCTTATCGCTCCCCATGACCAGACTGTGCATCATGTTTGCGCTGAGGTCACTTGGTTTAAAATGTAGTGTCTGTGGCTGGGGCAAATTCCTAGAAAAAGGAGTGGCTGGGCCACCCACCACTTTGTTGTCTTTAACATGGAAAAATGGGCTGAACAGTGTCATGGAAACACAGAGTTTATACCACAATATTTGCCCAGCAACAGTCTTACTGGTTGTCTAAATTGTATAAATCGCCCAACTGGCCTTAGCTTCATCATCAAAGTGAGTGTTACGTTAATCACTCTATGATACCAAAGTACAAAAGTGCTTAAGCAACCTAAGGCAATGAAACAAAATACCTGAATCTAAAAATCTATTTATTTATATGAATAGACTGCACATTATGCCTTAGATTAGCCCAATTAAAGAAAATGAGTATTAGTATAGAAAAAAATTAAGAATACACAATGATCACCTATTTCTACCACATTCATACTAGGTATTCAATTTACTTTACTAATGAATTTGGGGGAGACACCTCTGTGGTTATACAGAAGACAAATCGCTTAGATTGGGACTTCATTAACTTACTGAACCATTCAACACCTGACACTTTAAAAAAAAAGGCCCATGGCCCTAGCTGGTTTGGCTCAGTGGATAGAGCATCGGCCTATGAACTGAAGAGTCCCAGGTTTGATTCTGGTCAAGGGCACATGCCCTGATTACAGGCTTGATCCCCAGTAGGGGTGTGCAGGAGACAGCTGATCAATGATTCTATCTCGTCATTGTTGTTTCTATCTCTCTCTCCCTCTCCCTTTCTCTCTGAAATCAATAAAAAATAAAATAAATAAATAAAAAGGCCCATTGAGCCCTGGACAATTGCTCAGTGGTTAGAGCATCAGCCCTTGGTCCAAAGGTCTCGGGTTCAATTCCCAGTCAAGAGCACATACCTCGGTTGCAGGTTTGATCCCCAGCCCAGTTGGGTGTGTGCAGAAGGCAACCAATCAATGTGTCTCTCCTGCATCTATGTTTCTCTCTCCTCCCCTCCCTTCCACTCTCTCTTCCTAAAGATCGATGGAAAATACATATCCTCAGGTGACAATTTTTTTTTTAAAAAATAGGCCCATTGAGTACCTCTTGGCAACGACCAATAAATTCAAGGTATCAGTATCAACAGCTCTCAAATATGTTGCTCTAATTCAGATTCGCTTCCAGCTTTTCTCTTCTCTTGCATTTTCTCTTCCACCATTTTGAGAAAATCTCATCTATAAGCACTAAGTGTTACAGGCATATTTCTCCGCCATCACTAGGAATGCGACTTCCTCATTGGAGCCCGAAGCCTGGCAGGTTCTTGTTTAGTCTTGACTCGAAGGACTCTGAGATCTTAACCAGGTTTCTGGGTGCTTGCGGACAGTTTGAAAGCAGAGCACGGTGCCTGTCTTTGTCAGGGCCAAAAAGGAGTAGCAACATCTGTAAGAGAGAAATAAACTGATGCAAAAAAAGGAGAGGGGTCGGTAGTCCAGGGATGAGAGAAGAATAGAAAGCGGAGCATAGAACTGAAGCTTGCCATTTAAGTTTCCTTCTTTGGAGACTGAATTTTCTAAGTTGCATGAAATGTACTTTTCCCTACTTTTAGACATAAGATGCTGAGAGGCTTTTTTGCGTTTGTGAAAGGGGGGCTAGGTCTCCTTGGCTGCATTACAACCATCACACTGGTGTTGGTGCAAGAAAACCAGTTCTCTGTCAGTGACCAGCCTCTGACCAGGTCCCTTGGAAAGTTGTCAGACCCCACTTAGGGCAGCAAGAGTGTTTGTGTTTGCACTTTGTTGAAATTCACCTGAGCAGACACTGAAGAGAGAGCGCTGTTGGAGGAAATTAGGAATTTGCTTTTTGCTGCGAGGAAGTAAAAATGCTGACTTTGTCAACGCCATCAGCTATTTGTCCCTGCTTCTCCGAGCAGGGTTCTGTACTATACTCTCACACTGACAGAATTTTAATAGATGATGGATTGCACCCAGTGTCTGCTCTGCATAGCAGCATGTCACAGTGGAATCTCAGATGGATTCACAATTGAAATTCCTGTGTTGCAAGACGCCGGATATTTTGTTAAAGCTGTGCTGACAAGGAGAAAAGATGAGCGTTCCCAAGAAGGAGCATGGTTCCATCTTTTTAAAATTTTATTTAGGGTCACGTGACTCGTAAATCTCCTGTTCTTCACATGGGCAGCATTACTTCCTCTTGAGGAGAAAGGCCAGCTTTCATTGTTACTCAATTACAAATCGGTTATCTAATTACAGCATTGTAAGAAATGCTGGCTGCCCTCATTGAATCATTGCATGATTTGTTGCTCTGCTTGGCTAAATAATGATTTTTAATAAACCATAAGTTTACAGCTAAAGAGTAAATACAAACTCTACAAGGCTGAGCAAGGAAGCTCCAGAATACTTGATTTGGTCCTTTTTTCCCCTGCAAACTGGTATGACCTCAGGCTTAATTTTAGAGGTATGTCCCCCAAGTTGGCAGGTGTATGTTCTGTAAAAGCACATCACTAAATTTGGAAAAGAGTATTTAAATCCTTAGAATTCTGTTCAGAAAGCAAGGTTTTTGATATTCTCCTTTTACACCAACACCCGAGCTGAGCAAAAATCCTAACCCTCATAGTGTCATTATCAAAGTCGATGCTTTTGGTATCTAAGTAGTTAACCAGGCAAACCTATCGCCAGGCCAGGCTGTTTTTTTAAGTACTTAGCAAAAAGAAAATGATAGCAACTCTAACCCATATGTACCATCATAACAGAAGATAACTCAAATGAGTGAGAATAAACTTGGGAGGAGCAGCTTCCTTTGAGTATCACCTCTTTTTAAGGTGGGGTGAAGCGAACTTGAACAAATCATTTCCACAGAAAGTCTCTTAGACATCTTAGCTACTGTAAAACAAACAAACAAACAAAAAGGATAGTGCTGCCTTTGCTGTTGTTTAATGTGGCTTCCAAATTCTGCAATAAGTTTTCAAAAATAATCTAAAGTGACTTTAGAAAAAAATACTTTAAACAATGAAGTTCAAGGCTCAGCATTCCAAAGTGCATAGAGCATAAAAGACTTTCCACTCATCAGTGCTACCCTCCAGAAGTAAACTTTGCCACAAATATGTATGTCACCATTCAGTTTTTGTATGAATATGAAAGCATATGTGTACATCTGGATATACTAGTATACAAAATCAATATATAGTTATTGTATTACAACGGAATAGAATGTCCTGAATGCCATTACATGATTTACACACAGGCCTATGTCATTTTTTTAAAAAATGTCATACTATGCAATTATATAAATGCACCAAAAGGTATTTAATCAATTCCTTAGTCATAGTCATTTAAGTTGCTTCTAGTAATCGCTCAATAAACTCAAGATTAATATTGAGCACTTATGAGAAAATATAGGATGAATTGATAGCATAAAAGGTATGTGCGCTTTAAATTTGTTATACATTATTGTCAGCTTGCACTATGAGTGAGAGTGTTTGCATCCCTGTGACCTCAATTAGCACTGTGTAATCTCAAATTTCAAATACATAGTTAATGTGATAAATAGTGAGCGGTATCGTGTTAATGTTGGTTAGGCTCTTTAAGATTAAAAACAGGTTGTTTTTATTTCTCTGAGTCCTAGAAGACCTGAGTTGCTTTTTATATGTTTATTGACCGATTTTTTTTCTTTTTCTCTGAGCTCCAAGTTCCTTTAGTTTGCTCGTTTATCTTCTAGGATATTAAGCTCTTCTTATTTTTTAAAAGATCTTATTACAATCAATAAGTTAACATTGTCATGGACAAGCTATATATTTTCTTAGTTTGCTTTGAATTTAATTTTATAGTGTTCATCATACAGAACTTTAATATTTAGAATATACTTAGTATTTACCAGTTTTTCCCTTTAGAACAAGGTCAAGAACCCTTTTCTGTAAGCAGCCAAACCATAAATATTTTCAGTTTTGTGACCCATATGGTCTCTCTGTCACACCTAGGCATTTTTGTGGCTGTAGTGTGAAAGCAGCCATAGATAATGCATAAATGAATAGGCATGGCTGAGTTCCAATAAAACTTTATTTACAGAAACAGATGAGGGCCACATTTGGCTCCTAAGCTGTATTTTGCCAGTCCCTGCTTTAGAACATCTGGACTCCATGCAAAATACCTTATTAACTACAGTGATTTAAAACACCATATGGTTTTGTTTGTTTGGCGGTTTTTATTGTTGTAGCTTTTCTGTTTTGACTTCAGTAAATTTTTAAAAATTGAGGTATAATTGGCATACAACAATGCATCATCATGTGTTTTATTATTGTGTTCATAGTACATTTTATTTAAAATTTTTGTTTCTCTTGGAGTTTATTTGTAATATGGGATGAGAGTATGATCCAACTCTCCTCCCCAAATGGCTAATGGATTATCATAAACAACTTGTACCATATACATCATCTATGTTTTTCCACTGATATAAAATTTTATGCCAAATTTTTCATAGAATAAATCTCTTTAGATCTTTGGTTGTGTATTTTTTTCACTGTATTCTATTCTGTTGACCTATTGTAATACTATATGTTTTGGACAGGACTTGTCCCAATATTGTTATTTTCTTATTTCTTAGTAATTTTCTAGCTATGTTTTGTTTCTCAATAATTCTTCTACCTATTTCAAATTTCCAGAATAATTTTAGTAGTAGTTTGTGAAGTTAAAAACAAATCCACTAAAATTTTTATTGGGATCACTTTGAATTTATATATTAACTTATGACAAATTTAAGAATATGACATATTTACAGCATTCAATTTTTCTAAGAGAAAATGTCTTTGCATTTACTCACGATTTTTCTAACTTTATTGAGGCATAATTGACAAGTAAAAGTGTCAGATACTTAAGTGTACATCATTGTAATTTGATACATTGTGAAAGGATTCCCACCATGTAGGTAATTAATATATCCATCATCTCACTTATTTTGTGTTTGTGTTTGTGTGTATATGTAGGTGTGTGTGTGTGTGTGTGTGTGTGTGTGTGTGTGTGTGTGAGAGAGAGAGAGAGAGAGAGAGAGAGAGAGAGAGAGAGAGACCATTAAGTTCTATACTCGTAGTAAATTTCAAATATATAATACAGTGTTTACAACTATAGTCACCATAATTTACATTAGATACTCAGATCTTATTAATATTATAGCTGAAAATTGGTATCCTTTTACCAACTTCTCCCTATTTCTCCTTCCCAGTCCCCAACACCTGGCAACCACTTTTCTACTTTCTGTTTCTATGAGTTTGAATTTACGTATTTATATATTCATTCATTCATTTTAGTTTCCACATGCAAGTGATACTATGCAGTATTTGTCTTTCTCTGCCAAACTTATTTCACTTAGCATAATGTCTTTAAAGTCCATCCATGTCATTACAAATGGCAGGATTTTCTTCTTTCTTTTGGCTGAACAATAGGTCCATTATATTTATATATATATATATATCACTTTGGAATCCTGTCTTTATTTCCTTGTATATAAACCCAGAAGTGAGATCCTGGATCATATGGTGATTATATTTTTAATTTTTTGAGGAACCTTCACACTATTTTTCATAGTGGCTGCCTCAGTTTACATTCCCACCAACATTGCACAAGGGTTTTCTTTCTCCACACCTTTGTCAATACCTGTTATCTCTTCACTTTTTTATAATAGCCATTCTCATGTGATGTGATATCTCACTGCAGTTTTGATTTGCATGTACACCACTGATTAATGATGTTGAGCACCTTTTCATGTACCTATTGGCCATTTTTATGTCTTTGGAAAAATGCCTAATTAATTTCTCTGACCATTTTAAAAATCGGGTTTCAGTTTTTTGTTTTGTTTTGTTTGTTTTATTTTTGTGTGTGTGGTTTTTTTGTTTTTTTGTTTTTTGTTATTGAGTGGTATGACTTCTTTATATACTTTGGATGTTAACCCCTTATAAGATACATAATTTGAAAATATTTTCTCTCACTTAATAAGTTGTCTTTTCATTTTGTTGATGGTTTCCTTCGCTATGCAGAAGCTTATTAGTTTGGTGTAGTCCCATTTGTTTATTATGCTTTTGTTGCCTTTGTTTTTTGTTTGTTTGTTTGTTTTGGTGTCAAATCCAAAAAAATCATTGCCAAGACCAATGTCAAGTTTACTCCTTATGTTTTCTTCTAAGAGTTTTCCAGTTGCAGGTCTAATGTTTAAGTCTTTAATTCATTTCGAGTTTATTTTTGTGTCCTGAAAAGATAGAGATTCAGTTTCATTCTTTTCATGTGATTATCCAGTTTCCCTATTTATTAAATATTTGTAGCTCCTTTGTTTTAAATTAATTGATCATATATTTGTGGGTTTATTTCCTGGGCTCTTTATTCTGTTTCATTCATCTGTATGTCTGTTTTTATGCCAGTGCCATATTATTTTGATTACTATAGCTTTGTAGTATAGTTTGATATCAGGAAGTATATGACTCCAACTATGTTCTTTTTCAATATTGCTTTGACTATTTAGGGGCTTTTTTGGCTCCATACAAATTTTAGGATTGCTTGTTCTATTTCTGTGAAAAGTGCCATAGAAATTTTAATAGGGATTACATTGAATACGTGGATTCCTTTGGGTAGTATGGTTATTTAAACAATAATAATTTCTTCCAACCCATGAGCACAAAATAGCTTCCTCTTTATTTTTGCCTTCCTCAATTTTTTCATCCATATATATATATATATATATATACACACATATATATATTCCTGCATATTTTATTCTTTTTGATAAAACTATAAGTGGTATTGTTTTCTTAATTTCTATTTCTGATAGTTAATAAAAGCACAGTATATGTAAACATAATTAATATTTGTATATTGAGTTATTATCTTGTAACTTTACTGAATTTGTTCATTGGTTCTATCAGTTTTTTTGGTGGACTCTAGGGATATATATATATATATATATATATATATATATATATATATCATGTCATCTATAAATTGTAACAGTTTTACTTCTTCCTTTCCATTTTAGATGTCTTTTTTTTTTCTTGCCTAATAGCTCTGGCTAGGATTTCCAGTACTCTGTTGAATAAAGGTGACAAGAGTAAGCATTCTTAGCAGTTCATTTTAGGAAATTGAGAAGCTTTAGTTCAGTGAAAAACTATTAAGTAATAAAAATATTCTTAAGCATCAAATAGTACAGAAGATTCTTTTACTCATGGGAAATGTTGGAGGGGAAGAAAGAAAGAATGACCTGAAAAAATATACAGTGTTAATTGTGGAGATAATTTTTATGTGCTTAGGGTGATAATATTTAAAAATTTACAGCAGAAAATGTGTCAGATGTTTAGCAATCATACAGCATTAGAAATGACTAGAAAGAGATCACTTTATGTGAAAATAACACACAAAAAACGTATATGTTGGGTTTCAGGTTACTTCAGGGCTCAGAGAGGAAAATAACCTGTATTAAAGGAAATGATTGTGTTAAGGAATAAGAGAAAGATTTGTTTGGAGAGGTAAATTTTGGTCTATTGAAGTATAACTTTTATTAGTATATCTGACACACTTTACTACACATTTTTTTATTAGCTTGATAGTCCAAAGGCAGTTGTCTAGAATTTAGGTTTACTTTGGAAAATGCAAAACAGAAAAGCTAAATTCTGTCACTGATATGTGTTAAAAAGTCATAATTTCTAGTAGAGTAATAGATGAATCAATCATAAATGGAAAATTTTAAATTTGGCTGCGTTATAAAAACGTCATTATCCAAAGCCTTTGCACATAAAGTCATTTTCTATCTGCAGAAATATTTTTGGAGGTAATATTCATAGTTTAAGTAGAGCTTTAGAAGGCTTCTAGGAGAGAACATTTCTTGATGCCTACGGTCCCTGCCTCCTAAATGCAGGAGTGGCTAGAATGAGTGGTGAATCGGGAATCTTTTGAAATCCGACTGTGTGCGTATGATCTATATGTTGGCATGCAGTTTTGTGTTATTTTACTCTGGACCTTAAAAAAGAATGACTATCTCAAGGAATAATAATATATTACTTTTTTAGAACTCTGGGCACAGCATTCTGAAGACAAGACTGAAGAAGCTCCTAAGAGTAAAGGTTCCGGTCGTGCATGACTCCTCATGTATTCTTAGGTAGCACTTAGAATTTCCTTATCATCACTTCATCAGGAAGCCAGAACATGCCAATTCCTTTGGAAAGACATTGACATTACCTTATTAATAGCTGTTTAGCACATTAAATATAAGTAAATGGAAACACAATATTAGGTATCCAAGCTATTAAAGCCTTATTTTCTATGTATTATCTCTACAGAAAGCAAGTATGAAGCTAAAATAAAATCCATGTCAAACTATCTAGAGAATAGCAAGTTACCGGGGCAACACAATCATACAGCAATAGGGTAAATCATTTATTTTATAAATGTTGCTAGGGCAACGGAAACTACTAACAAATTAATGAAGGCCTAAGGATAAGGGTACAAATAGACTATGAAACTACTTGTTCTTCATAGCACATTGGAAGAAAATGTCCATTCATAACTAGAACTTCAACAGTTATGTGAAGTTCAATTAAATAGTCATTCAGTGGGTTCAGATATTGAAAGTATTTCTTTTTAAAAAATATTTATTGCTGAAAGTATTATAAATGGCCCCCCTTTTCCCTCATTGACTTCTAGCCCACCCCCACTCCCCGACCCAGGTCTCCACCACCCCATTGTCTGTGTCCATGGGTTATGTATATATGCATACAACTTCTTTGGTTGATCTCATCCCACCCAAGAACCATATGATTTCACTCATATGTGGGATATAAAACTGAAACTCTGGACACAAACAGCAATGTGGTCATTGCCAGAGGGAAGGGGATGGGAGGATGGGAGATAAAGGGGGCCTAATGTATATGACAGGAGATGACCTGACTTTGGATGGTGGACATACAGTGCAATATACGGACCTTGTATCATAGAAATGCACACTTGAAACCTATATGATCTTATTGACCAATGACACCACAACCAATTTAATACAAAATATATTATTCTCGATTTTTGCCTCTCAGAATCATTGTGGCACTTTATTTGGCTTTAAAGATTAATCTCTGGTAGGTTAGCCCAGATGACCCTAGTTATTTTTACGTAGGTGCTATGTCTACAATTCAGGATCGTGGTTAATGGTGTTGACTACCTTAGGTTTAATCAGACAACCAATTCGAGTGTACCTGAGTTGGGGAGGGGGCAGATTACATATATTTGTATCTATATTCATATCTATCTATATAAAATCAGGTATGCTTTAAGAAAATATTTGTTATTTTATTCATTAAAATGTAAGAAATGATATAGAGTAATATTTTCAAAATACTAACACAAATACCAGTGAAGTACCTTCAGACTTTACTATTGCTTAAGAGGAATATTTACCAAAGGTAGGACTTAAATTAACATTTTTTTCTCTGTTTGAATACACTCTGTTTCCTTCTTGATCAGATCCCCTGTCACAAATACTTGTAATAATTTAGCTCATTATTAAGTTCCAGAATGCAGTGCTTGTAATATTGTTATGCATTTGTTGGTCATGGGTGATCATTATAGGCAAAGCCTATAGGGAGTGAAGAGTACTCTTGCCATTCTCTTCTCCATCCTGTTTTCCTTTCTAAAAAATCGAAAGTAGTACATCTACTTGTTAGGACAAGCAGCAACCCTTGTTTTCACTACAGTAAAGGAAAACCCTCTTCTCAGACTGAGTAAAAGAACCACTGTGGAAAATTGCACAGAGTGGTATTTAAAAAAGTTCAGGGTTATTTCCTGTGTGACCTATGTTTTTACCAGTAAACCTTTTGTGTGTGTGTGTGTGTGTGTGTGTGTGTGTGTGTGTATACTCATTTGCATAAAAAATGAATATCCACTGCCTTTGGACCCAAGGAGAATGAGTGATAAGGGTTTCTACCTCACCTGCTCTTAGAAAGAAATTGAGAGTACTTACAATTAAAGACATACCTCAAAAGATAGCTAAATGAAGGGAAACAAGTAAAAATCAGATAGCAGAGGAAATAAATTTGTTAAAAATTTAGGCTCTGAGTAGTTTACTACAATAGGACACTAAAATTTTGTCTTGCGTTTTCAAAAGCCAATACCAAAATGGTTAAAAAGAATTGGTTATATTGTTTTATTCTTTGGCAAAAGGAAGCATATCAGATGGCCAGGAGATTTTTATTTTTTCACTGCTTTTTTTTTATTCTAGAAAATATTTATTCTATAATGTTATTTACCATCCTCACATCTTAGATAACAGTTATACATGCAAACAGAAACATTTTTCTTGTGGTCATTTCCTTTATTCACTCTCAATTAAAAAAAAAAAGCAAATGTTAACTTTTAATTTTGTTATGAAGTGTCTAGAGCAGCTAAGTTAATATTCTTCAGATATATATGTTTCTCATGATCTAGCTTGATATAGCACTGACACGTTGTAAATCCAACTGACTAGCAAGTAGCTTGTTCAGTCTTTCAGATTCCCTTAGTCTCAGCCGAGATTTTCTAAAAGCTTTACCATCTGACTTAGCATTATCATCCAGATAAAGGCCATTTTACCTCCTCACTGAAGGAGGCTGCAAGATAGATGATCAGCAATTTGTGCCAGAATTCTCCTCAAGCAATGACTTTCTGAAGAATCTGAACATGTACTCTTTGAGTTCCTGTAGTTCAGTGCCTTTGATTATTGAGAGACCAATTGCACCTAAAACATTGATGGTAGGTGTGGGACCAATTAGCCATCCTCACTCAGTGGCTCATGAAGTACTCATGGTTTTTAGCAGTACTAGAGCCTGATATAGTTGCCAAGATGAGTCTGGTGCAAAATGAAGTTGTTGGTAGTAAACTGAACAGAGATAATGGACTTACTTGGTATGAACTTTGAAAATTTTGAAGAGTATCTGCATACATTGATGATTTGGCTTCAACAAGGTCAGCTCACTCTGAAAGCTGCACTTGAGAAGTGACAGCAAAACCATAACATCAGCAGAGAAAACCTATTTTCCTGCTGAATTGGGCAGGTAGATGTCCAAATAATTTAGTTGGCATCACACTGTTTATGTATTTTTTAAAAATTAGTATAATGCCTATTCCTTTTTATATCACACTTGAGGCCTGGTGCATGAAATTCATGCACTCGCGGGGGAGGGGGGGCTCTCAGCCCGGCTTGTACCCTCTCGGAGTCCAGGAGTTCTCAGGGGATGTCCAACTGATGGCTTAGGCCTGCTCCCCGAGGAAAGCTGGCAGTAGGACATCATTAGTGCTGCCACAGAGGTGGGAGTGGCTCCCGCCACCACCTTTGCGCTTGCCAGCTGTGAGCCCAGCCTCTGGCTGAGCAGCACTCTCCCTGTGGGAGCACACTGACCACCAACGGGCAACTCCTGCGTTGAGTGTCTTCCCCCTGGTGGTCAGTGCACGTCATAGCGACCAGTCGTTCCACAGTTCAGTCTATTTGCAAATTAGCCTTTTATTATATAGGATAAGCATAACTTTGTGGCACATAGTGGAAGATAGAAACAAGTTGGGGAAACTGAAAGCAAATTTCAAATAAGAGGATTAATCCTTATCCATGTTAAAACAAGTATTGTGTTCTTGGCTTTTTAATTCCCATTTAGTACAGAGGAAATCAATCTAATTATCAACTTGAGTTCTGAACAATAATCTTAAAACTGCTATTCAGAAGAGAGACCTTTTATCAAAGAGTTATCCTTAAAGGGTTTTTAATCAATACACATTAGAACTATTTCTGCATAACAATGGTGTATGTTAAAAATTGATTCTTACTTTCCTATAAAGCCTTTTATCTCTTCAGTCTTGTATCTCATGTGTTTTCAGCCAATACTGAAAAATCATTAAGATGCTAAGTTTGGCCAGAACCGGTTTGGCTCAGTGGATAGAGCGTCAGCCTGCGGACTAAAAGGTCCCAGGTTCGATTCCGGTCAGGGGCATGTACCTGGGTTGCGGGCACATCCCCAGTAGGAGATGTGCAGGAGGCAGCTGATCGATGTTTCTCTCTCATCGATGTTTCTAACTCTCTATCTCTCTCCCTTCCTCTCTGTAAAAAATCAATAAAATATAAAAAAAAAGATGCTAAGTTTGTGTTACATGCTACATGTATAAATCCTTAGATTCTAATGTAACGTTTCAAAGTTATTTCTTCCTACCTTTCTGAAATGTGTCTACAGAATTTCTTTCAAGGAATAGTTTCTATTATACATGGCATGGACAGATGGGTGGATAGATGGACGAATACCCTGTATATATTGCTATCCACATATGCTAATCTCTACTGTAGATATTATTTAGTCAAAACACTGACCTACACATTTTATACAAATATATGTTTATGTGAGGATGTTCAATGTCTTATTTATTATGATTTAAAAAGACTAAACACTGTTTAGATTCATGGTATAAATTAGAATAAAAGGAGAAAGAATGACAGATATGAAAGAGAAATAGAAAAACTGAGAAAGAGAAAAGATATGGAGGATGAATGAGTCAAATCTCACTCTAGCAGTTAGCCTAGATGGCTAGGTAGAAGCTAATGTCCTTAAACTGAATTAATATGTGGAAGAGAAGGAATAAATTCAAGATCAGGGACATAGAGTTCCTTTGGGGCACATCAAGTTTGTGGAACCAGATAAAGATTTTTAATATGTAGTTTGAAATAGAGTTTTGGCATACAAAAGTGGCAGTGATAGACTTGGGAGTCATTTCTTCCCATTGGAGAGAATGGATGGGATTCCTAGCAATGGATTTACTTTTCACTAATAATTACCATACTTGATATATGCAATAGCCCCTAGACCTAGGAATATGAAATAATATGCATATGATAACATTATATTAAGTGTACTAGTCTTAAGTGCCCTAAATCAAGTGCTTGCTTATGCCCCGTGCAAGCAAGATTATTTAGCAACCTGCTTATACTTTTGCTTATACCTATAAATTTAAGGTTAATTATATATTGCATAATATATGCCTTTTTAAATCAGCCAAAGCATATGCACCTGATGTTTCCACTTAAGGAACTGACTACAGTGATAAATTGGAAAATAGAGATAGATGCTTTAAATTATAAGAAATCTTAGATGCCATTTAGTCCAACCCCTTTTCAAGTTTAGGAGACAATATAAAAGGGTGAGAAATTGCCTTATGTGTTGTGCTTATGGAAAACTCTTTCATTCCAATCCTGCATACTATTTCAGAAGGATATTTTGTTCATTAAATCTCCTTTCCTCTAATAGCCACTAATGTAGGGAGAGGAAGAGCAAAAAAATATGAAAACAAAGCAGCAACCCTTTGCCTGGTACAAACCAAGGAAGCAACCAGCTCCTTTGTCAAGCCCACAGGCACACCCAAAGAGGCACCTGTATATCTTGATTTATTTAACTCCTTATTGATCATGGTAAATGCAGGGCCTCTATAAACCCTAAACCATGATCTCTGAAAGGTTCCTACCACTTGGGGATAGGATGGTCTCTTCTTCGTGTTTCTGAAAATTTTATTTATTTATTTTGCTTTATCGACAAAGATAGATTATTTCATGCTTTTTTAGATCATCCCATCCTTGGTTGGCACTGAGGGCTTTCAAGTGTATTTTCCTCCAATGTTATGGTTGATGCTGGTAATAACCACTTTGAATTATCATCAAAGTCTGAGCTCCGAATGACTCCATCATTCCAGTTGTTACAAGTGGCCAATTTGAAAAAGCTCCACGGGGTGGGGGTCGGGGAGTGGGGAGTGAGATCTAAATTATTGAATCTAAATTATTGAATCCCACTTTTCCTGTGGGATTTTCCCATGCCCTGAGGATTTTGGATTTTATACACACTATTTCCTGGGGTTTTCTCTCCTTCCTCTTTGACATTTTAAAGACTAGAAAGTAAGTTTCCCAAGAATCCTTAAATGTATGTCTATAGCTCTAGACAAGTGTTTACAAATTAGATGGTGGCTCAGAGATTTAGCTTTCCTTCTTTATGTCTTTAATCAATAATAATAAAAGCATAATATGCTAATTAGACCAGATGACCTTCCAGATGAAGCTGGGGCTGCAAGGGAAGCCCGGGTCCCAGGTTCCAGAGGGAAGCCGGTGCCAGCAGCCAGGGAAGGAAAGTCTACTCTTGCAAATTTCGTGCATTGAGCCTCTAGTCTAAAAATAAGGTTTGATATGAAATTGGTGAGGATGATGATTCATTGACAGACAATCAGCAGCAGTGTCCTTTAGGGGAATATTCCTAATACAACAGGATTAAATGTTTCAAATATAAACCTTTAGTCAGTAGGATATAATTACTGACATTTGAAAAGTTTCAAACATTTTTAAAATATATTTTTATTGATTTCAGAGAGGAAGGGAGAGGGAGAGAGAGAGTTAGAAACATCAATGATGAGAGAAAGTCATTGATTGGCTGCCTCCTGGGGATCGAGCCTGCAACCTGAGCATGTGCTCTTGACCAGAATCGAACCAGGGACCCTTTGGTCTGCAGGCTGATGCTCTATCCACTGAGCCAAACCAGATAGGGCCAGTTTCAAAGATTTTTGTCAATTTTTTTGTTTCACAATTCTATACAACAACAACAAAAACAAGAGACACTTAATTCTGTACTTGGAGGAAACTGTTAATGCAAGATCATGTAGCTTTAGTCTCTTCAGAGATTGAGTAGGCTGTGTTCCCAGTATTTATGATCCTGATTTGCCATGGTTCAGCAAGGCTGCCCTGTTAGTAGCAATTATCCTTGCTTATGAAGTTATGTAGACAGTCCCACGTAAATCAGAAAGATCCAATCATTTGATCATGTTCATTTCTATTACACCGGGCCAGGCATATGGTGAGAAATGTTCTGGCTGACACAACTTCTTCTTACACCCGTCCTAGAAAACGAAATAAATTGTTCTAGTATTGATTTCCTAACAAAGTCAAAAGTATGCAAGAATGAAAGTCTATTTCTACCTATATTCCTGTAATCCCTAATAGATCTTTCTCTCCTTTCTTTTCTTTCAATTGGTCTTATACAGATTAAATTCATTAGACAGTTATTAAACCTCACAGCACTTGTTTATGGTGTATCTTCTCTTCTTGACTTAATAAACTCCAGTGAATATTCATTAAAAGCATATACTTTTTTGTTTTGAATTATTAAACCTCTCAAAAATTATGATTTTGAACCCATCTGAAAGTGGTTGGATATTCCTTATATTGCTTTCATTAGAAATGTACTTATTAGTTGGTCAGAAGAAGCACATATTATCCTAAAGTGGGATTTTAGTTTTTATTTTTTTAAATCCTTATTGTTGAAAGTATTACATATGTCTCCTTTTTTTCCCCATTGACCCCTTCTAGCCTGCCCCCACCCCTCTAAAGTAGGCTTTTAATTACCACATAAGTCTGACTACAGTTGTGATAGAACACTAAACATGTAAATGAATCAGAAACACATGGGTTATATTTCCATAAAAATATGTGCATTTTAAAATTAATGATGTACCTTAGGGGAATAAATGAGTTTTACATTTTATTAATCTCAAGGTATTTAAGAACCTTCCAAAAGGAGATTCAAGAACTTCATTCAAATTATGATTATTGTATAATTAATTAACTTCTGGAATATTTCCAGTAGAGTCAGAAAACTTCTGTTGTCTGTATCCTGGAAGAATGATAGCAGTAAAAAAAAAAAAAAAAAAAAAAAAAAAAAAGTAGATATTTTTATCCAGTCTTTTTTTTTTCCATTACACTAACAATGTTAAATTAAGTCATTTTATGCATGCATTTATTCATTCACTCAATAATCATTTATGGGTGTCTGCTATGGGCCAGGCACCATTCTAGGCACTTAGAATACAAAACTGAACATAACAGAGGTTCTTTCCTTTATGGGACTTACATTCCAATAGGGGAAATATTAATATAAAGTATTAAAAATATGCCAATCAGCCATGTTCATTATTTGAGGTTAGATTTTGATGAAATTGTCAGGAAGGTAAAATTTGTCTTTCGGAAACTCAGCCGTTATTTTCAACATCCTTCACAATGCTCTTTCTTCAAGACCCTTAAACCCAAAAGCTCATGCTTTCTCCCTTTTGCTTTTTCATCTAAACAATATTTATAGAGAGGCCAGTGTGTGCCAGATGCTCTGTGTGGCTCCATGTTCAGGCATATGGTGCAGAGTAAACAGGGCCAGCCCTTGCCCTTGTGGAACCTACAGTGTATTGAAGAAGACAGATGAGCATATTAGGGAATATGCATTTTGTTCAATTTTGTTAAAGATGCGTGGGATTCTGGTTGCACATATCCGCGGGCCCTTACTGTGTGTGTGTGTGTGTGTGTGTGTGTGTGTGTGTTTTAGTTGGGAGCCTGGAGAGGGACCAGAGGATATAGAACATAGCCTTCCCATCAGACTAATGGTGTGTATGCTTCTCTCAGAACCTCCTCTGAAGACTGTGATCTGACCATCAGTATCTTAGTGTGCATGAAGTTGTCAATGAATAGACCTAAGCATGTGCATTTTTTTCTATTACTATGTAATGAAAAGTTTGTGACCTTCTAGAGAATTCCAGGTGTCAGCATGGTGAATTGATCTTTTCAATGCACAGTTTGCTATCTCTGGGATAATGCTCTGCTTATTTAGGTTATGTAAAGGTCCTGTCCTCGATGTCTTATGGTAATATTACATATGTTATCACAAAATATAAACCTGAATTTTATAGGATAATGTTTTTATGGATGAAGGAAGTGATTCAGAGAGGTTAATTGCCTTTTCTGATATCACACAAATTGATGTCAGATCTGAAACAGGTATGTTTCAACCCAATTAACACCAATTCTGTTTCATTATATGTGGCTTGATTCTTCATTAAATTTTTATATATCAGGTTATATAATTTAACCCAGAGTAAATTAAGTTGACAGATTAACAAAAAAATTATAATTGGGTCCTTTTGTACATAGAATACAAAATATTAGTCAGTTATCTTTTGTCCATTAATGCCAATTTGATTAGTATAAGAAGTAAGATATGTTTTCATCTTTTAGCAATCCCATCATTAAATTTTAAGTGGAAAGGAATTCATATGATTTAGTTAAAAGCTTTCATTCTGACTGGCACATTCGACCAAATATTATCAGCATTTAATTCTTATTTTCTCAAAATTGTATAATGCTAGATGATGTCTGAGGTAAATATATTTTTAATGTGCACTTAAGAGTATAAGATATACTTTTAAGGTAAACTTACTTTTAATGTGCACAGTCATTGAAAATGGCCCATAAATACTATAGACCTTTATCAGGTTATCCAGTTAATCACACTTTTTGCATTTTAAAACAGATGAATTAGATAAACCACATAATAAATCACTATAAGAAAATTCCATAAAAGCATATTACAAAAATGTGGTGTATTTTCTTTAAGCCTATGTCAACTAGAGCTTTATCTGAAACTACATGCTGAAATACTTTACCATTTTTCCACAGATAAGGTAGTTTATTACTGAAGGATGTAAGTAATTTGGGCATTGTATAATAATTTTGATTCAATTTTGTATTGAAGACCAGAGTCTTCCTTTTTTTCAAGCCCCATGTACTATTTCATAAAGATCAAGCAGTTTTGAATTAAACCCCGATCGAATAAAGGAATAATATTTTGTCATTTTCCTTATATTAGATAGTATCTATTGCGTAAAGTAAAAATAAAAATAGTTATTAAAAATAAAACCAAAAAGAGATAATCATTTGTTTCCTCTTTTCATGTAGGCCCATTTTTAAATGGAAAAAATATAATAAAAGTGAAGTATTTCATTTTTAAGGTTTTTTTTCTAACAAATTTTTAACTACTTAAGATGATTTGCATAAAATCCTACACTAATGTAAAAACCTTAAGAATAATTTGCCAAACACAGACATGTCAATAATACAGAAAACAAATTCAGTGGATTTCATTGACCTTCTTCTGACTCACTGAAGGTGAAAGATAAAGATAGGTACCAATCTACTCTTTTGGGGACATAAAATCAATATTGAATTTACATGGGACATTGCATCCTTCATTCCAAGAAATCAGAGATAGGTAAAATAAAAGGTGAGAGAAAGAATTTATCAGAGAAGTAAAATGAAGGAATAAAGCTTTCTTAGGAGGAAAATGCAGCTGTCAGAGCTCTAGAACCTCTGCCTCAGATCCACAAACCATCAGGGCCTCTTTGCAAATACATGAGTGTAACACCTGCTTAATGTGCAGTTTGTAGAATCATTAATTGCTACAGTCGCTAATCCCAGTTATAATTTTTTTCAATGGTTTCTCTCTACATTTGCATTGCAGTTTCCTGCCACTTAGTATTTATAATCAAAATATGTAGGTTTTGATGCAGTTTTATTTTGATGCTTTGGATGCCTCCATGGAGCAGGTTTGGGGAATCTCTACATAGTTGCCAGCAACACCAGGTCCTTGTAGGCTGCCTCTCCCTGTGAAACAGGGCCCCAGCTGTATGATGCTAAAGTCACTGCCTGAGACACTGCCGTCTGCCTCCTGAAGCTCTATAGATCATCAGCTTTTCTGCCACTATATTCCCAAACTTTGTTTCCACTGAATGATCTCCCTGCTTCTCTCCACCCCCAGATTTCCAGGAAAAAAAACTAATTTGGTTGATTTGCCATGATTTTAGAGTGTTAGCAGTAGAACACAGCAGAAAGCCTGGTTGTTCCATTATTGACCCCTCTCATTTTTTTTAAACTTACCTATGTGAAAAATGTTCCACAGCTCTAGAGATCGGATTTGCAAATTAGGTCGTGTATGGCAGTCGCAAGAAGCAAGCTGCTCACTGGCCTACTGAAATCTGCCACGTGGGTTAAAATCAAGCCAGATTTTTTAAAAAATTGGACTGTCATTCACTTTTGCTGATAAGTTGTGTTTGAAATGAAACAGCATATCTCTTTACTCCTCTGTATCTGAGGAGACTCGTTTATACTTTGGCTTTTGAAAAATTTATGGTATGAGCAAATTGGCAAGTATGATTACTGGTCTTCACAATTTAGGTGTTTAAAGAATGCTAAATTAAGCATTGCATTTAGTTCTTAAAAAGCATGGTAAATCAAAACTAATTTTGTATTCTGATTTTTCCCCTGAGATTCTTACATACTACCCTTTTGCGTACTACCTTCATCCCAATTTATCTTAAAAATGTCATTTTACCCTTCTGAGTCCACAATATTGCTAAACCAAGCAGTATGGAGCAAAATTATTTCTTATATGGATGAATTCTTAGAATATAATTTTTATTTTTAACTCAGATCACTTATTTCCTGATTCATAATAACCCCCTCATGAATGTTATGCAAAAAATGGTAGTTTAAAAATCCACAGAAACTATTATGAACCAATGAAGCTGCATTATTTTTAATTAAGTTTGAATGTTGTGCAATGGGTAAAAAGTAATTTTTTTTTAAGTTAACCTTATTCCAAGACCATTGGATATCACTATTTATTAGGTCTATCCTATGAGGAACCCATCAAATTATAGTTAGATTTTTTAGGATTTTTTCATTTTATAAAATACCCACCATAATCAGAATAGGTTGCTACATGGAATGTGTGGGTTAGCTGTGTTTACTACTCCATTGCCATGCAAATACTAAAAGGCACTAATTAAACAGTTGTTTCTGGGGTGCGTGCAGAAATCCTAAGGGGAATGACACAATAAAATACTACTCTTAATTAACAAGTGGGTTGACAATTGGCATTAATGAAAGAGCTAAGGAGAGCAGAGACTCTCCATAAGTGAGTTATGATTGACATCTATAATTACTGCTAACTCTTCTTCAGAGATGAACCATCCATCCCTTGAGACTTCAGACCTCTGCCTATAAAGGCATTTTTTTATTCTGAAAACTAAAATAAGTTTTAAAAAATGTATTCTAAACTTTAAACATCAACAAAATACCTTTTTAAATGTTAGTAAGGCTTTAACATTTCAGACAGTTGGCATATATAACTTAATTTTAGCAGCCCCATCAATATTAGAAAGTGATGTCATTCTTTCTACTAAAAGTTTTCCTTTGTCAATTTCAAGCAAGCCAATATAAGACTTCTTATAAAGCAGATTAATTTTTGTTCCTAAAATATAATCTAGCATCAGGGTATAATTCCACCACAGAACAATTTCAGTTAATTGTCTGTCCATTTAAGAAAGAGGTTATAGTCTCGTCACAGTATTTCAAAGAGCTGGATGAGTTTGGTGGTGTAAACATTTCCTCGTGGGAATGTTATACAATCAAAAGAAAAGAAGTGATTGATGGATGCATACTCCAGCTAATTGAAGTGGCTCAGAGCCTACCAGATGTTTTCAGCTGAATCATGCCCCCAGATGCTATTGCTTCATGATTCCTTAATCTAGGGATTACCCCGATTGGCTAGCTTGGTGACATTTGAGTGTTTTAAATAAGTTTGCCTCTCTTTTGTTGCATACTTTGCAAAGAGCTCTTGTCTAAAGCTGGCCTATCTTCTGCCCGGGAAATGTTTTTCAAGGAAGTTATCAGGGCTGTTTGTTTTTCCTGCTCTTGGATGTGGTTTTTGGTGAGGTCAGAAGAACGGAACGAGAGCTGCCACAGATGACACCGGAGCTATTTCCACAGCTGGCTGCAGAGAGTGGGTAGTCCCTTACACATGAGTTCGCATGTGGAGGTAGATGATATAAAACATCTGTCACAACGGGAATAAGCAAAAACAATGTCCCTTTGAAGATTGCCTTTTAATGATGAGGTGGGGGGTTCTGTCTCCATAACAGGAGTGAAGGATGTAGTTGTTGGCAGGCAGATGGCCTCAGACTTGCTCTTGCATGAAATAAAGCAAAAGTATATGTTGAAAACCTCTGATGCTAGTCAACTGCCTAATTTTGCTGAACATTCATTTCCCCACTATAATCTGTGCAAAAGGGAAGGCGTGCTAAGAGAAAAGGGTGGGAGAAAAACTAAAAGAAAAAAAAACCTGATTCTGAATATTTTTCTCTTGACTAACTTTAATGCAATAGCATAATTTCAGCCGGTGGTTAAAAAGTCAAAAAGAGGGGTTTTTTATTTTTTTGTTTGTTTATTTTTTCAATAAGTTTAATGTGTTTGTAGCTCCATGTTATTTTTCATAGAAGTTTCAAGTAGTAATGTAAAAAGGGTATATCATCATGGCCATATGATGATAAACACTTAAAATTTGAATACCAGTTAGTAGACATAAAGTCATATTTGTTTCCCTTCAATGAGCAGTAGGACATAATAAAAATACTTAGTGAACAATTAGAATGATAGTAGTTTAGTTTCTCATTCCATCTACCTTAAAAAATAAATTAAAATCAATGAAATTAGCATATATTTTTATTAATAGATTCACTGATAGCAAATAAATGCTGAATATTAGCCAACAGTGAACTTCTAGATCTCCTGTTACAAGAGTCAAAAGGGTGCAACTGTCACCCCCTGCCCCCAGTTGCATTGCTGCAAACCATGGAATCCTGCTACTTCTGCCACCTCTTGGCCAATAAAGTGGATGCCACATGCCCTGCCCAACTGTTATTCTAAACTCTCTTCCAAATCTAAGTCCTTTGCAGGTGCTTCTGGTTAGTGGAAGCTGTATATCTCTAGCAGCAAGGGAGTCTAGGAAATGTAGGGTTTCTCCAATTCTATTTTAAAAAGTTCACTCTATAATAAAAGCCTAATATGCAAATTGACCAAATGGTGGAACAACTGGTCGCTATGACACACACTGACCACCAGGGGGCAGATTCTCAATGCAGGAGCTGCCCCCCAGCCTGCAGGCCCCAGGCCAGCCAAAGTGAGTGCAAGCAGGGTCCCCCCGATTGCCCTGCCAGTTGCCCCACAAAGGGAGGCGAGTGGGCAGTGCCAGGCCAGCTAAGGCGGGTGCCAGATGGGGCCCCCCCCAATCACCCTGCCAGTTGCCCCTCAGAGGGAGGCGACCAGCAATGGTGGCGGGGCGAGCAGTCAGTGCCAAGCTGATCACAGTGGGTGCCAGCAAAGGTCCCCCGACAGCCCCACCAGTCACCCCATAGATCAGCCCTGATTGCTGGCCAGGCCTAGGGACCCTATCTGTGCATGAATTTTGTGCACCAGGCCTCTGGTTAAAACATAAATGTCTTCAGCCATGACTGAGAGAGATACAGCAAAGGAAGTAATTGGATTAATCTTCATGAGAGCTAGTACAGTGCTCAACCTAGCCAGTCTCACTTGAAAGGAAGACAAACAGGATTTGGATATATTTATGATGTAGCACTGACAACACTTGACTGTGGGTTTGTTATAAATGATGAGAGAGAAGGAGAAGGCCAGGATGACCTGGAATTTTTCATATTATTCTAATAATCAAATATAGGAGAAAGAATAGAGGATAGAACGAGCCTGTATCAGGCTCCCAGATGATGCTATCTGGCCCTGGACCACACGTTGAGGAACAAGGTACTATAGAGTTTACAGCCATTCTATTAAACTTAGCAAAAGTCACAATTACTATTATAGCATTATGTTTAGGAGAAAAGGCAATAAAATCTAAGTGAAATAAAAGATGTTTTTATGTATACGTTTCTTCAACAAATAGGACACTGAAGAAAAGAAACATAAAATTGGCTTTCATCTCATTTAATGGACAACTTTATGTATATGAATTGACATCTCACAGGCCTCAGATTAGGTCTATGTTGGATGCTAATATGATGTAATTTTTACCTTAGGACATGGCCATTGCATCAGGACATATTTTATGTCAGCATCACATTTCAAAACATCTCATCAATAGTATATATACTGAGTGTGAGACATGTTAGTGACAAATGTACTAATAGAAAGTACTTTAAAGGGAGTGAATTCGTTTTTTAATTGGGTCTTGACTTCACACCTGTATCCTTCGGTCTAGTTGAGTTGCCAGCTCTAACCAGGCAAATTTCTAAAAATGTCTTAAAAGAGAAAACGAATAGCCCAGAAATGTTCTCTGAGGGACCACAAAGTAAAGTCCATTTGCAGCAAATGGCAGGACAAGGAATAGCTGCTTTCCTAGTAATAGCCAGAATCAAGGTGCCTTGTGACATATTTAGGCAATTTGCTCTATAAACAATGGCCATAAGTAGGAGAACAGCCAGCTTTTCCTCTTGATCACCCCTGGGGGTTGAGAAGTAATTTCCCAGGCCCATTCACCAATAGAATCCTGTAAGGCCTTGGAAATGATTTGCGTTCGGGTTTGGAGGCCTATTTGTCAGTAGGGAGAAGTTTTTAATGAGAGGCTTTATGACAGCTCACCGTCCTGAGTGCTAGTTAAAGCGAGATAAACCTTTTACCAGACAAAAGACGCTGCCCATAAATATTCAGACATCTGCTGGGAACCCTATTTGCCTTATCATTTGGAAAAAGACTGGCCTCAAATACCGCTTAGGACGTGCATTTTAAACTTCCTGTACGTTGAAAATTGACTTGGAGGTATACAAAGTGATTGCTGTATAAGTGAATAAGGCATTTTTTTTTTCTCTTATCACATGGCGAGGTTTGACAAGAACCTGAGCAGATATATGGCTATTAAAACGGTTTGTGGCATGAGAACGCCCTAATGAAAAAGTTTGCACTGCAGTTGTGACAGTGTCTTAGCGGTAATACATGAAGGGAATGTTGCACCATGTAATGGGGTATGGGTATGTCTTCCATAGAATGGAAATTACGTAGTGAACTCAAACATTTGAAGTTCCTTGGGTAGTATGTGGCCCTTAGAAGACCAGGAATTCTCATACTAAATGACAAAGACATCAAGCTGGCAATTGTCAGACAGGGGCACGGTTAAAGGAAAGCAAAGCCGTTGAATGAATGGATTTTTAAGACCATCCTTTTGTCCAGTCAAGGGATTGCTTCTGTCTCGTTTTGTTTTTTCAATTGAATGCTCTTATCCAGTCTCAGCATGGAGTTGCTATTGAGTTTACATCCCTTTAAAGTCATGGGTACCCTGGCTGATAAGCAAGTGTCATCACTCATCTAGTCATTCAGCACCATTACTACCTGTTTCATAATAGACACTGCGCTAGGTTGTAGAACCATTGGAAAATGAATAAACATCATGAATGGCACAGTGGACTTAGAATCCAGGAGAGAAATAAAGCATGATCATGTTCAAGGTGTGTGACATATAGCGTGAGAGAAGAGAGAAGCAAATGACCAACAAGCTGGGTCAGACACAGGAAACGTTCCCTAGAATGTAGCATTTGATCTACACACATGCACACCTGCTGTAGATGCCTAAGACTCTGGGCAGAGACAGCAAGGGCGAGAGAGAAAGATGAGTCAGAGAAGGATGAGGAGTTCAGTGTGGTAGGAGGAGAGACCCTTTGTGGATAGTCTTGGAGAATTAAACCAAAGGGTAAATGGGAAGCCATGGGCTCTTTATAAAGCATGTGTGTTATGCTAAAGAGGTCAGCCTAGATCTACCTGTAGGAGCCTTCTTTGGAGATGTCATGTGGAACTAAATAGAAAGGCACAGTCTCATGGGCGATCCTACTGCTGATTCCATCTAAATGATTTCTGGACAGACAGGCAGGCATGGAAAATAATTTGATCCCATCACTGAATTGTCTTATGTGCCCTTAAACTCCTCCAATACATTAACTTACAACAGCCATTGGCTTAACAGTGCCAATGTCCTTAATATGTGACATTTCCACTATGAAATAATATCTGTCAAGATGCTAACTCAGCTATAAAAATGTGATCTATGCTGTACTTTGGTAGGGAAGGTAGTTTAACACGGCCTCTTTTATATTCCCTCTTGGAATGAAAAATAGGAAAATTAGTTCTGCTTATCTTTGAAGGGATATGCATATTTTTAGGGTTATCTTTAAGGTAGGAAAATGGTAAGGAGCTGTTCTCCATACCTCTAATATAATTTTTAATTATGTAATCTATTTTATTGGTAGATATCAGTAGTTTTCTCTGTATCTTAAAAAGTAGGGAAGATAGTGAAATATATTATGACCAACCCATTCATTTGATAAGTGTTATAGCTTAATGGTCTTTATTCTCTTTCTTCTTAAATCTCTTTAAACTGATTTTGGAACTGAATGCATGTGCGAGGAAGGCATATACCATAAGAGTTCTGCAAAGTAAAGACAGAGGACTTAGGTTGCACTATTAGTTTTTCCACACAAACTGTGTGAGTCCTTCATATCTTCAGAACATACCACGTTGATTTTCATAACACACATTTGTGCTGAGAGCCACACTTGATTAAATTATAGAATTAGAGTGGGAAGCTAATGAACATACATGTTGCTTAAGCCATTAGAAGCTCACTGAAGTGCTGGGATCCTCTATACACACTTCATATTTCTATTGGCTCTGCAACTATGATCTCGTTAAATAGAAAAACAAAAGGAAAAGAACATAGTAACCCACCTGCATAATGAATTTCCTTTCATAATTTTAATAAGTTTAATGATTAAAAAACTAATTGTTGTATTGCACTTTAGTCAACAAAACCATTTGACCGTGGGGCCCCATGTCTTCAAGTTTTCAAGTCTCCCTCCATAATGTAACATATTTTCATTTTGATCTATTGAAGTTCTAAAGAAGCTGTTGTAAACATCAAAGTCACTGCCAAACAGATTTCTTTAGTTTTAGGAAAAAAATTTTAAGGGATTCAATAAAGCATTGTTGAGAATCCTAATTATCTAAGTACCTGCTTTGGTAAGAAATACTTCAATGTGACATACTTACATTCTTATTCAAAATGACATTATTTTATAAATAGGTACTTAATCAATCATTGAAACCATTATTCACAGTTGAATAGGCATGGTATTTAATTAGAATTCCTTTAAAGGAGACTCCATGGTTAAAACTAATTTGGTTTTAGTGTCTTTTAATATTGCATAGTTTTTAAAGATTTTGTAATTGATTTTAAGAGAGATGAAGGGAGAGGGAGAGAGAGAGAAACATTAATTGGCTGCCTCCTACAAGCCCCCCGACCTGGGATTGAACCTGCAATCCAGGCATGTGACCTTACCAGCGATAGAACCAACAACCCTTCAGTGCATGACATGATGCCCAACCAACTGTGCCACACTGGCCAGGGCTAATATTACGTATTTTTAAAACAATGCCAATCAATGAAAACTGAATAAAAAAGTAACACAAAATTAAGAATGTTTAAGAGAAAAAGAAAAATAACTATTTTTATAGCTAATAGCTTTTCTCTCTTTGGATAAATGATATACATAACTGTTCTAAAATTATGTGCTTGTAAACTTCATACCCTTAGCCCACAGTGACGCATTCAAGGTAGCAGTCCCAATATTATAGCAATTGAGTCTAACTCATCTAAAATTAGGAGAGAGAAACCAACTCTAGTTAGCCATATCTCTAAAATAAATAGAAATAGAAATTTGAACTTAAAAAATAATCATATAGCCAAGGAAAGTCACAGACCAGTCTTGCCTCCTTTCATTGATAAATTATAGAATTTAGGCAGTTGGTTTAGATGTCAAGCCGTTTAGAAATTTGTTTATATCATTAATGTAATTTTGGTGCAGACGCTAAGATTTGCTGTTAGTTGTTGAGAGCAGAGAGTTGGATAGGTACTTTGTGCCATTTTCTAATTGCTGCAGCTTCAGATTTTTCTCATTTTGTATAAATGAAGCTTACGAATATTTGTCTGCATATGCCAGGTTTTCTGAACCTCAGCGCTAATGATGTTTGCGGCTGTATAATTCTCTGCTGTAGGGTCGTGTCCTGTGTGTTGTAGGATGGCTTCTACCATCAATGGCCCCTACCCACCATGTGTCAGTAGCAGCTCTTCCCCACATGTCTCCTGATATTGTCAAATGTCCCTTCTAGATTAAGCAACATACTTTTAATTTTAATCATGTCCACAGATAGGCTGTGGTGGTATTCATAGAACTTTTTTTTACATCAGGTGAATTTCAGATCTCATTTTTAAGAATATGGTGATTGAAGGTATTAATAAGTTCACAAATATGCGTGCTGAACCATGGTTTTCAAACTGCCCCTTGTGAAAAGAAGTTTTCTCAAAAGCTTCGGAATGCTCCATTTTGACGAGCACTCTCAGACTTGCATTGTTAAATTTTTACCCCTTGATTTGGAATTGTGTTCTTTCATCATTCTGCCAGCCAATATTTATGAAGCATATGTTATATGCCTCATCCTGTAGATAACACTAAGCCACTCTCCTTTGACAGTGGTGAACAAGGAGACGTGATTCAGGCCCTCTTAGTGTGAACATCCCAAATAAAAAATGTTGCTAAGTGTCAGCCATGTTTCATTTCACTGAATAATTAGAGGCAGAGATAGAGAAAAGTAAGTCACAAAAACTGTTTTGAATATCTACTGCCTGTAATTCTGTTCATTGGGATTACAAAAGATGTGTGAACATAACCCTTGCCCTCTTAGAAGGTATAACACTGAAAGAAGCAATTAGAGAATAACAGGGGGAAGGAAGGGATTAAGTGCTCAGATGGAGTCCTAGGGGCAGTGCGGATTCCTGCTTACCAGGGTGATTGATCTTTCTGCCATACGGCCAGTGTTTGTCAGGGATCATTCCAACATGCTTGCAAAGTCAAAGTCATATCTGCCAGTTCGGCTGCAGCTTTTGGGATTTCAAACATAATTTGTTTTAAAGTCAGACTGCCCTGTACAAGTTGGTTGGAAATTTATCAAGGTAGTTGAGGATTCATGAGTGTTTCTAAGGAGGAGGAGGCTTTTCTGCTCCATTTTTTTTTCTCTTCCCACAGCAGCAGCTCTTCTTAAACTTCACCCAACAACCCCTCTTTGCTAAAAATGAAAAAAAAAAAAAATTTTAAAACCACCTATTCGAAGATCACAAATGAAAAAGATTAAACATCTCAGCATATCCAGCAAGGAATATCCAACTGGATATTCCTTTATCCAGTCCCCCCAACCCCCCTCCCCTCTGACATTTGTCAGTCTGTTCCATGCATCCATGCCTCTGGCTCTCTTTTAAGTTGTGTTAAATAATTACTATAAAAAATCCCTAAAAGTCATGGTAGGAAAAGAGTATATAACATGGGCCACAAACATTTTGACATAAGGCACCTAGATACAACAAGAGGGGACGGGGGGGGGGGGGTGACATTTCTTTTCTTTTTTTTACTTATATTACCCAATATTGCACAGAAATATTGCTGGATACTGCATTTGGATAGCTGTTCCCCAGATTAAATAAACCACCTTTATTCCATTTATATTATTAAATCATCCTTGCTATTAGAAAATCATTTGCACTCACTGATTTACTTGTAAGCCCTTATCATTCTCTGTACTCCATTTTGCTAGGCTAAAGATAGTCTGATGTACACAAACTCAATTCAATTATTTTCTAACTAGATTAGAAATATTAAAAAATTGACAGAGAGGCAGAAAACCATACAGATGAGAAAAAAGACAAATGACCTTAACCAATGTTATTTTAATTTTTTATTGTTGACACTAATTCTAATTCCCCCCCCCCTTTGCCCACCTCCACCTAGCCCCCAGCCCCCTCCCTTGGCCATCCCCACACTATTGCCTGTGTCCATGGGCTACTTACAATGTACTTTAGCTAATCCCTTCATCTTCCTTTATCCAGTCCCCCCACCCCCCTCCCCTCTGGCATTTGTCGGTCTGTTCCATGCATCCATGCCTCTGGCTCTCTTTTAAGTTGTGTTAAATAATTACTATAAAAAATCCCTAAAAGTCATGGTAGGAAAAGAGTATATAATATGGGCCACAAACATTTTGACATAAGGCACCTAGATACAACAAGAGGGGACAGGGGGGTGACATTTCTTTTCTTTTTTATTTTAACTTATATTATCCAAACAATTTTCTCCCCTCTTTTACATCCTGATGATTTCAAAGTCGGGCCTTACCAAAATTTCAAATAGGAAGGATTCTCACACAGGCAACAACACAAGGGAGACGGAGCAAATGGAAACACGGCAGGTCATCAGGCAGACCCCTAAATTATTCAGACAGTTGCCCATTTCAGCTCATCAAAAATGTAGGTTTGGCCTCTTTGCATATTTAAACCAAATATAATAGGATTATTGCTATAAAGACTCATGCCCTATCACAAGGCAATAAATAATTGAGAAACAGTATAAATAAAATAAAACCAATTATTGGTATTTAAGAACTATAACATTTGTTTATACAATAGCAATTTATAGACAAAACAGGCTTCTAAAACGTTAGGGTACATCACAGTCATCTGGAGATATTAAAACACAGATTTGAAGACACAAAGCCGAGAGACTGATTTTGATTCTAATCCTTAGTTTGCTGCTGCAGGTCCACAGATCATAAGTTGGAGTGTCACTAGTTGGACTAGAGTACGGATAGCCGCAGGAATATTCATGTAGGTGTTTTTCTCACTGTCGTCCATATTACAATTTTTCTTTCTGCTAATACTCATCTTTATACAATTCTATCACCTTAAAATTTGAATAATACATTCTGATTAAAGTATACTACTGATGATGATGTGTATCATGTATGATGCCTTCCAAATTGTTGGCCACATACTGTAACAAACTCTACAGGGCATGATTGCCTCATATAACAGTCCAAGGATAGGGCCATCATTAGACAAGGCTTGAATTAGATGCTCAAAGGATGTCATTTCAAGACCCTGGTTTTGAAATTTTGACTTAATCTCTAAGCCAGGACATCCCCTCTGAGAGAGAAACTGAAGAAGGGAAGAGGGGTTGAGTAGAGACATTTGAGCAGATTATCTGGGGGAAAGGCATTCCAGGTGAAGGGGAATCACATGCAAAAAGTGATGAAGGAAGGAAAATATTTGAGAAATAGCCAGGAAGCTAGTGTGCTTGCAAAGTGAACCACACAGAAAATGGTAAGAGAGAAAATCAGAAAAGGCGCAAAAGGGCAATTAATCTCGGGCTTTGTTGGGCCCTTGCACTGATACTGGCTTTCGTCCTGAGTAAGAGGGATAGCCATTGGAGGATTTGGAGCAAAGGAGTTGAGACTCGAATGTGAACTGGGATAAGGGAGCGGTAAGCAAAGGGAAGCGAAGTTTATTACAGCGAAAGTAACAAATCTCTTGGCACACCAGAGGGGTCCCAAAAAGGGTCGCTTCAGAAGCTCACTAGTCTAGGGGTTTATATTTTCCTGCTCTTGCCCTCTGTTGGCTCTTTCAAAAAAAACACCACCCAATCTCTTTTTGACCCCATCTTCCTGCTTTTAGTTCCCACTCTGTGTTCAGGGGAGGGCAGCTCTACAGTTGACTGGTACAGTTTGCCTGTCTTGCTCACATCTTGACCACCTGGCTCATCTCCTCTTTTTTTTTTTTTTTTTTTTTGAGCTTTAATTGATCTTTTTTTATTTTATCTTTAAATCTTTATTGTTGAAAGTATTCTCCCCACATTGACCTCTCCTAGCCACTGTCTCCACTCCAGGCCTTAGCTACCATCTTCTCTTCCTGGAGCCCTTGTCCTAAACTACCTGATCCCATCTAACTCCTCAGAGTGACAAGATCTGACTTACATTTTCAAAGGATCGCTCTGGTTGCTGTGTTGAACTAGAGCTAGACCAAGAGGAAATAAGAGAAAACAGGGAAACTGATGAGCAAATTTGCAATAGTTTCATACAGCCTTTGAGCCAGCTCTGTGTGCTCTTGTTGGAAGAGAGCCTGCCCACATTTCCCCTATTTGCCAATCATCTTATATTTCATTTGGGAAATTAAAATATTGATGAACTCTCCAAGACTTGAAATTTCTTTCAACTATTGGCAGAAGGTTAACCACACAGATGCTTTTCTGTCCTTAGGTCAGCTGTGTTTACTCCACATCAATGATCTTTGGAAACTTTCTCCAAATTACTGTTGAAATTGTTTATTTCAGAACTAGGGCGACCAGATCGGCCCTCCATCTCTTGAGCGTGAGCAGCTTTGTTTTGCAGAGGCAGTGGCTAAAACAGACCAGACATTTCCATCAGCTGTTTGGTCATTGTGCTTTTTAGTGGAATTACAGCATGTTACAGTATTTTTCTTTGCCGCTTAAACATTGAGCAAACCCAGACATCCGGAGATGCTAAAATGAAAAATCTGTTTCCTTTTGCCTTGCCATTTGCCAAGCAAACTCTGTCAGACAGCACATTCTATACATTTCGAGAAAATGAAATTACCCTTAATGTGTTGGCAACATCTGTCACAAAACACTCTTCAGTCTATGGCTTAAATGCATTGGGTAGAAATGGATTTGACAATATATTTAATGAGACACAATTATAGGTGAGGGCACTAGTTTGGCCTTAACAACCATAGGTTTTTCTTTTCCTATTTTGTTCTTTGTTTTCTCTCTTCTTTGTAAATGGCATATACAATACAAAGGGCATTCTTTGATGAGGAAAGTGACTTGCAAACACCATTCTTTGTTGTAAACAGCCAGCACATCAAATTCTTTAAGTTTCCTTCCCTGATAAAGTGTCATCAAGAAAATGTGTTTCTCCAAGAGGTTACTGCCTACTACTAAGTACTTCCACCTTACTCACTGATTGTGAAGTTCTTCCATCCCTTAAGACAGTTACGAAATTAATGTTCTTAATAATTTGTGGGAATCCTTTTTTCATTGAACATCTTTACTGAATATGAACAAGAATGTATGTTCTTACCAGTCCTCCCCCAAGAATTACTATTTTATTGTTCATTCATTTGTAATAGCTGGTCTGGGTAGGAAAAGAATGTTTCCCTTACATTGTTTTACACTCCTTGCCTAGTGGTGCTAGTTACAATTCCAAAGGATGACAAGTCCCTTCCCACTCTTTCCTTTGATTGTCAGGTGTTTGGTTTATACACAGAAGCAGCGCTTGCTCTGTGGCATCTGTAATCAAGTGAGTCCCCAAACACTTTCTGAGAAAGGATGTTTTAAAGAGACCAGACAATCCTTCCTAAATTAGTTCCAAATGCAGGCATTCAATCCTTCTATTCTTATCATGCATGGATTTTGATTCATCTGTCACATACTCACATATCTCATTTGCATATTGCCTTCCAAACAAAGACTCAAGTCTGCCTGCTCCGCCACACTGGGGAATGAGGTCACCCCCTAGGGCGTTGCAAGGAAAGTCTTCCTACCAAACACAATTTGGTCTTTATCTCTGATTTATGACAAACAATCTTTATGTGACTAGCGCAGGCTGATGAAATTGAGGGGTTTCCAAGACTGTGACAGTTTAGCTGTACGTTAGAATCTCTAGGGGCAAATATTCTGAAAAGATAGACTCAGTCCCAAGTTCAAGAAGAATATTGAAGTCTTGCACCTGCTAAGGATTAAAATATTGTGATAGTGCCACTTTGGGGTTGAAAAAAATGCTTTAGACCTTGTCTTAAGTCTGAGTTATTCTATATAGTTTTTATTTGAGTGATTTAAGAACTTCCGTTCTTCTTAAATGAAGGCCAGTAAGTGATTTTTGTTTTTAATATCAAGATGGTTTTGCTAAAGCAATTTAGACAGCAGGAAGAAACTGTGATGTGTGTCTGAATTTCAAGTTAAAGTTTTTATCATGTGTCTCATTCAAGAAGCATCCTGGTGAACAACAATTCACAGAAGCATCACAACATTCAAACAACACAAATCCACAACCGTGTATATTTACAAGCTAGAGACCTTTAAAATAACATATTTTCTGATTGAATCTTGCTCAAAAGCCTTTTGGAGCAAAGTTGAATCTGTATAGTAAGCATTTCCAAATATTTGGCTCAATTGCTATTCTTCCTCCATATTAATGGAGAGGAGTCCATAAAAAAGGCTGAGTGATAGCCTGATCTTTTAACACCTACAGTCGGGAAGTTGGATTTGGATAGCAACATGAGGAATTAATCACCCTGAGCAAAAGCGTTTTAGGAAACATTTGCCTGTGGGTAATTAGTTTGGGGTCTGAAAGCCTGTCGTCTACGTGGATCTGTCCTAGTTTTATTTCTTCAAAACGTTTACTTACAAATATGGAGAAAAAGTCACATCGTGAAAAAATAATGTTTATAGGAAAAAATAGCATTCAGATACCTACCATGTTATTGCCATAGAATGTTTAAAAGAGCTGCTATAAGCATGAGCTTCTGCCTTTATCATCATCTTTAAAATAAAACATTGGCATAATATAATATCAAAGACCCTATCCAACCCTAGATTTTCAATTTTTTAAAAATATCTTTCATTGTCTAAATTAGTCAATTAAGGCAGAAAAGTAGGGCAGAGGAAAAGGAAAGGGGTATGTGGCCTGGCTGTGCTCCAATAGCCATGCGATGCTTTGTGTATGGGCAGAAGTGGTTTTTGTTTTTTGGGTGTTTTTTTTTTTAATATCTAGTAATATTTCTTTCATTCCAATAGTTATAATAAATCAAAAAGCATATTCTAAAGGGATGCTTTCCTAACGCCTGATGAAACGATATTTTTACATTTTTAGAAAAGTATAGCAATGTTGTATTTGACTGGCATTTAACAGTTTAATATCTTCTGTCATAAGCATAGACACAAAGAAAGTAGATCAAAATATTCAAATTTTAAAACATGGGAAATAGTAACTTGAATTTTTATTACATTTATACTAGATTTTAGTATGTCCAAAGAGATCCAGTGAAGAAACCCATCTGGACCAGTGTTATCACTACAGTGGTAGATTGTACTGAGCTGATCAAAATCTGCCCATATAAATCATAGATAAATGTTGTAAACCAAAAGTTTTATGCAGTATCAATAAAAACTAGAGAATTTCCATCATATTTGTATATTTTTAATTAAGAGAAGTTAGTATTTAGAACAATGAGAGGGCATATATATGATATTTTGGAATACATTCTACATTAAATATTAGAATTATAAATAACAAGCATTTTAAATACATCACGGAATAATCACATTGGAGGAAAGGAAGCCACTTAATGCTATATATTTAGAACAGAAAATGTCATGGGTGGATGTAAAAATTATACATGGTTGAATTTAGCCTTTTCAGTACTAGTAAAGTAAACACGTTGGATGTTAACGCTGTCTACTGTGTTTATGTGTTTTAAGTTTCCTTCCTGTGGAACGTATTTTCAGACGGACATTGTGTGTGCTTCTAGGGTGCTGTGATTACGCCGACAATGGACCATCCAATGTCAATGCAGCCAGCAAACATGATGGGCCCCCTGACACAACAGATGAACCACCTTTCGTTGGGCACAACAGGAACGGTGAGTTGAAGAGTTTGTTTTGTTCTGTTTTCTTGGATTTCTTCAACAAGATGAAATTCTCTATTTTCACTGGCATTGTCAGCAAATCTGGCTCTGTACCATTGACTAACACACCTTTCAGGTTCGAGTGTGAAGGCAGTTCGAGCTGCCTTCTGCCTGCGTATTCCATTCTGGGACACATTTACTCACATTGACAACGCTGAAGGCTGTATTGTGCTGCATCTAAATTTGAGTTACTTCTTGCTCTTGAAACAAAATGCACCAAGTATAATGTCTGTTTTTGGAAGAGTGTCTTTATGCATGTACCTGCAAATCTAGACCTTGTAACTTAATATACTTGAGCCTGTTTTTCTTTTCCCAGATGCTTACCACTTCAGCTAATATATCTTTCCCAGGTTACTTACAGTGAGGGGCCAACCTTGACTATGACTAATATACAGGGCTTTTTATTCAGTTTCCATGTTTAAGTCAGTAAAAAGTAATTGAGAACCTGACATAATCCGAGTTCTTTTCATCTTTCTTTTGACTATATTGACATAGATTATGTTGAAAAATGGGAAAGGAATCTAACATACTTAATCTTTTTTTTTTTATAAATTGGGATATTTTCGACTAGCCATTATTTTTCCTTAGGGAACAAAAGTATATCAAAGAGTTCCCATTGCAACCTTGATTTTATATCTGTGAGGCCTTTGAAATCATTTGCAATACTTTGTGTTAGTTTTTAAATCCATACAAAGACAGTTCCCCAAATAGTCAAGAAGGCAAATGTTTAATACAACCTGGAATACTGCAACTTTGTTAATTACCATTATAGAGAACAGTGAAAGACATCAAAGTCAACCTCTTATGTGACACCATTCCTAAGAGTTTTTATTTTTTTATAAATGTTAAGGCAGGTAATTTTTCATTTTTAAAGATGTAGAAAGAAAAATATATTTTCTTTTTACGGAAGCAGCTTAAGTATTATAGAAATAACACTGGACTTGAAGTTGGGAGTTCTAGCCTCAAATCTTGATTGAGCCCTATTGTTTCTATCTGTCCAGTCTCAATTTCTCTCTCTGTCTAGTTGAAGTATTGAACATGATATGTTGGGCTCCTTTGACTACGTGCCTTTGTGTCTTTAAGGCTATATGTCTCATAGTCACCACTTCTGTGATTCTTCACAATAATGCTAGCATCATCTCCAAATATCATCATATACTATGTGCACTAGTTATATATTGGAAATTTTACCTTAAAGCAATGGCTTGCTTGATACATAGGCTTTTTGGGAATATAAGATGTTTCTGACATGTCCACTGAAGCCTCAATAATCTGCTCTAAATAGGAATAAAGTCCATAAAGCTAGTGGAAAGAATTGCTTTGTTTCAATAAAGAAGTTTAATTTTATTAACATAAAGTGCCTATCTCTAAGACTTCAGTTTCTGATCCTAGAAAAAGCAGTTGATGATACTTTACCTGTCTGAAGGCTGGGCTGGGTCAAATGATTTTTTAGGGCTCTGACCTAGACTTTTAAAAGTCATATCTAAGGCGACATTTAACTCTACACTGTGGCACAGCTAATTTTCATCAGGGAGATAAAATTTGAAGATAATATTTCTAGAGCTTTTAGTACCGTGTTAAGAATTATTTGTCATTGCTTTGCTCATTTTCCAGCAAAACAGACTCCATGAAGTGTTGAGAGGCCTCAAGTTTCTCATGTGCTCACTATTGATTTCCCTTCATGTCAGCCTTAATCTCCTTAAGGGATCATAAATTCTCAATAAGTGAAGTATTGCAATCTTATTATACTGAATAACAATCTGGAATCTGATAAGAGAGGGAGTTATAATGCAAAGCCCAGCAAGAAACACTTTATAAATCCTAGTCATTTGAATCAAAAGCAAAGCCAGCTGACTTGCTGAAGTTCAAATTTGCAAACTAGAAAAAAACATAAGAGCTAAGTTTAATTGAGAATCTGACTGGATCCTTTAGGGAATTGAAAAATAAACTAAAACATGAAGAACAGATTTAGGATTATAATAGTTATTGCTTCAATAACATATATTATGATTAGTATTTGAGCATTTTCAACAAGAACACACTTATATGTAAGATCACTATTTTTACCTAGCTGGAAATGGGCAAATTATTCAAGAATGATATACATCCCATTCCTTTCTCAGCAAAAGTTTAAAATTTGTGGTTTATTTTTAATACCAAATTTTCTGTAGCTTTTCCTCCCATTCTTTTCTCCCTTCACATTTGTACTAAAAAAAAATGTTTATGTATATGATAAACTTTGTATAAATTGATGTTTTGCAAAGATTTGAAAGTTCATAAGGTTCCGGAAAGGCAGAAGGAACAAAATAATATTACTTTGTTGATTTATTCAACAAAATACCGCTATATCTAGTGTCCAGAATACTGGTATACATTTTTCTTGAACTGTCACTCTTGTACTTCAACATGCCATCATAGATTCATTTTATGTGAATTTTTGATTGGTATGTGGAGTGGCTATCAGATTTTCCCATCTATTACTTCTTTTCACTGTATTTTATTATTGCTGAGAAGATTGCCTATTGTCATGGAAAGAACAGTGGACATTGGGATCAAACTTAAGTTCAAAGTCCAGCTCAGCTCCTTATTAGCTATGCACATTTAGGCAGGTTTTTTAACCTCTCTGAACTTTTATTTCCTCTTCTACAAAGTAGAAAAATAACATTTACATCCCCGGGGAGTTGCCAGCGTTAAATGCAATGACATATGTGACATTCCTAATACAGTGTGAAATCTGGCAGATAGATGCTTATCAAATGAGCTGTCCTCACCCGCCTATATCCAGTGGCTTCAACTGGTAGGAATCTAGTCCAAGTCACCAGAAGGGATGTAGGAAATTAACAAGTTCACAGCACAACACACTGGCCTACTCTGTTTCGTTTGGCATAACATTTCTTTTTCACGTTTCCACTTCCTTAGCGCCTAACATACTCTTCCAAGGTTGTAAACTCAAAAATTCTAGAGGCCAGCCAAATCACATTAATGAATCAAGTTAGCTGATTCAAGCAAAAAGCTTAGAAGTACAGAATCAACTTTGGTCTACATTGACCTCTCATGTACTATAAATATACTTGATAGTGGAGATGACATTTTAAATTAGAGATATTTTTAATGCAATACTAATAACCTCTCTGCCTGAGAGTTAGGTGAACAGTAGGGGGAGGTGGCACCCTTGGCAGCCTGGAACATGATGTTGCCTCTAAGGAAGGCAGCCACTACTCGACTCTAGGTCGCTATTGCTACAGAGGCATACAGACCTAGGGTGGCCTCCCCTTCCAATTTTTTCAGATAAATTAAATATTTAAATCTTAATGGAACATTTCCCTGTATTTGAATATTGAACCCAGTTTGCCCTAAAAGCTCTCAGATAGTGACTCCTGCCCAGGGATTTCCTAGGTCTCCTCTGACTCTTCTGGCCATTGCTGCTTCTGTTCTTTCACAGGCTGCTCAGACAGAATTCCATTTTTTAACTTCTCATTAATACATGATTTCCTTAAGCCATGCCATCTACTTTCATGGTTTTGAACTCTGCTTGCTATGCCAAAGACTCTTAAATCTGAGTCCTCAGTGCTAACCTCATCTTACATTTTTAGACCCATTTTTCCAACTATTTGCTAACTGTCTCATGTAAATCTCCCTCTGATATCTCAAAGTCAGCATGACCCAAACTAATCGCATTAGCTTCCCCAGGTGTCTTCCCCACTGATGCCCTTCCGCTTACACATTCCTGCTTTTTATTTCCTCTCAAGACATATCCATGCCCTTTTGCTCTGCTAGTCAAATGCTAATCCTAGAACTCAGCCTAGACTCTTTCCTTCTCCCTCAGCACCATATACAATTACTTTTCAATTCCCATCAATTTAGTCTCATAGACATTTGTCAAATACATCCCTTCCTCCACACTTCTAGGCTCTGCCCTGGGTCTCACTTGATTACTTATCATAGTCTCCTAACTGCTCTTCCTGCTTCCTGTCTCAATGGGCTCCAATCCATTCTCCAGCATGTCGCCACAGCCAGTCAATCTAAAATTATCTGATCATGTGTCTCTCTTACCAGTAACTTCAGAGGCTTTCAGACATCTAAGCTCACTGAAATTCTGCAAACAAGATGTGAGCAGTGACGAGGCAAGATAAAGACAGGAGCCTCCATCCAGAAACAGATAGGCTCCAGGGGAAGAGCAGAGAGAGATCAGTGAATGATGTACAGTAGGCAGTGGTCCAGGGCTAATGGGGAGTTGGAACTAGATTGGAATTTTCCAGTATTAGAAGGGGGGGCGGGGAGGTCTTAGTCCATAGGCCACATCCCACTTTCCTTTCTAAGATCCTTGGGTAAAGAAGTTTATTGAGATGCCTCTTTTTCATCTTCATAAAAGATATATTTGGTCCCTTGTAACCCCCAATTTTGAAATGGAAGCCAGGTAGTTTAACCTTTCTCTACCATTTGCCACCGCAAATGCTTATTGTTCAATTCTCTACGTATTTTTGAGCTAGATAGAGTCTCCCAGCCGTAAAAGAAATAAAATAACTGTTTTATTCCAGGGCTCTGCTGACCTTGGAGAATTTTCTAGCTTTTCCACTTTTTTTTTTTTCTTGTCATAGGAGTCCCTGGATAGAACCAAAGCCCTGTTAACCACCATTTCTTATCACTGTATTGTAAGCTTTAGCCGAAATCACTGGGGATTTTAGTGTATTATGAGAACCTCCAAATTGCATGACAATCTTGTTTTACAAGTTTCTTATCTCATTTTCATTTGTTCAGTTGGTGGTCACCAGTGGCTTACAATGTCACCGGAATCTGTTGAAAGAAATAAAAGTTTTTGTTCTGCAGGCTCCTTATCTGCAGTTCTGTTTGTATTCTCCAAACCACTGGTGATTTGTGACATCATTGGATTCCATGGTGTAACCATAGCCACTCACAAAGATAATCTTGTAATTCTACTCCGTTTGTGCATGTAGTTCCCTAACATTTTTTCAGTCATACCATTTCTCCTTTATTACTCTAAAATGTTGAATTACTAATTTTGCTCAGAGATTATCTTTTTTAATTATCACGTATCAGTATTAGGGCTAAGAGTAATAAAGAACAACACATAGTGTTAAATGGGCTCAAGACTAGAAAATAATATCATAAATTCACAAATGGCAATGAGTATATCTCCTTAAATGGTTTTTGAGGAAAAGGTGTCAATTAATTAAAAATGGTCAAATACAAGACTGAAAATATAGACAAAAGGGAATAGCTTTTTAAATTTGTTTAGTCTTATTCTAAGATAAATAAACTTTGAAGGTAGTCTTTAAACCAGGGGTCCTCAAACTACAGCCCACGAGCCACATGCAAGTACAAATATTGTATTTGTTCCCATTTTGTTTTTGTACTTCAAAATAAGATATGTGCACTGTGCATAGGAATTTGTTCATAGTTTTTTTTTAAACTATAGTCCGGCCCTCCAACGGTCTGAGGGACAGTGAACTGGCCCCCTGTTTAAAAAGTTTGAGGGCCCCTGCTTTAAACAAACAGTGAAGAGGCATTAAGTGAAAGTCTAGTATTATGAAAGTTTAATTGCAAATATTAAGTTTTTGCTGCTTAAATATTTTTTCTGACTTCAAAGAAATTAGCAACAAAGTACAAGAGCCCAATAGATAAAAACAATGTGAATATATAGTTGGTAAAAGAGGAAATAGAATGCCATAAAACATGAAAAAATAATAATGAAATAAATAGTAATTTAATCAAATACACACAGAGACATACACACATTGATCCATTAAATACAGTTATAAAAATAATATGCATTGCTGATGAAGGTGTGATGAATAAACATTCTCATTATGTGATGACAGGGATCTAAATTTGTAAAAGTCCCAGTTGGATAGAAGGTGGACAGTCAAGACATTTTAAAACAGCTCTGATGACTGACCAATAAGTTTTAGTTTTAGAAGCTATTTTATGGAAATATTCTAAAGTAACACTAAAGCCTTTATACCTCAAAAGTGTTCAAGCTAGTGTTCGTTATAATGTCTAATGAAGAAGAATGATTAAACCATAAGCCATCCACAAATCAGAATGCAATACTACATGGAGTTATAAGAAATTAAACCAAGTAGGAAAAGGATGAGCTATCATTATGAGCAGGATGTAAATTTACATATGTATCAAACATGAAAAAATATTTATGAAATAAGGCTATAGAAATACAAAACAAATGTGGTTATTTCTGGGTGATGGGATTAGGGGGTCATTCCTATTTTAATCATATTTCTATACATTCTCCAAGTATACAACAATAAGCATGATTTACTTTTATTATTTATTTTTAATATAAATGTATTTGTGGAAAAATGACTAGTGACATGATCTTAAAATTAACTTTTTGTTTGTTTATTTGTTTGTAGTAATGTGTGATTGCAGTTTTTAAAAAGGAACTAGGAATTACTACCACTATTTAAGAACATATTTGGAGATCCTATAAAAATGATTCTACTTATTCTAGCTTTGGTGAAAATAATCAATTCACTAGTTCACATACCTGTTTCGAGAAGCAAAATGACTCATGCCTAAGGTTTATTTGCTTTTGAATCTTTGACCAATATTTTTATCTGTCTTCTCATGAGGAAGTGATTAACATATTCCTTTTGTGGCAAGGAGATTAAATGGAGAAATGTCTGATAGTCCAAATGAAGTTTTTAAGTCAATGGAAAAAGGAAGTTTGAGATTTTAGTTTTTTAAAGAAATAATGATCATATAAATGGAATAAGGGTATCACAGAACCATCTATGTAACCGTGTTTTGGCAGTTTATTTGAATGTGATCGATATTTGGTCTTTTCACACAGTTTACCCCTCCAAGGGGAAATGGGCTAGATTAGAACTTTCCATTTTTAAAGGGGGGTGGGGAGGTGGAGGGGCCTTGAGCCATAGGCCAGATCCAACTTTCCTTTTTTAGATCTCTGGCTAAAGAAATTTACTAAACCAAAGCCTCTTTCTCATTTTCAAAAAAAACAAAAACAAAAAAAACAGATCTATTTGGTCCCATATAACCCCAAATTTTGAAATGGATGCCATGTGGTTTAAATAGTCTTTCCCTAATATTTGCTACCTCCAATGTTACAACACTTAGGAAAAAGACAGCAATCATTGCTGAGTAGATTGTCCTACTTGTCTCTGCTCTCACTGCTCCAGCAGGCAAAGCTCCTTGGTCTTGACAGACACCCATTGGGATCAGAGTCAGAGCTGAGTGATCAAAATGCATCAGCCCCCATCGAGTATGGAAATGTACACATTTTTTATTGATCTCAAATTTTCCATTCTTTATTTTTTTTCCAGGACTTGGTTTCATATTGTGCTCTGGGCCCCTTCTAGATGGGCTGCCTTGTAGAACTTTTGGGTCAGAGAGGGTCCAGATTTCATATTGATACCCCATAGAAGTGACCAAAGTAATGACAGCCTGAGGAAGATGACAGTGTTCTAGGACAGAGTGCACTGTCCTAGCAGGTGGAGCCTAACACCATGTACAGTGTGGTGGTTATGGTGACCATTGTAACTACTGTGAACTGGGTAAGGGTCATAGTGCCTGAAGAGCTTGGAGGTAGGGGGGTTAGGCAACCTCATGGCATACAGTGAGTGGGCACTTCCAAGATGTAGAGCTAAGATTCTGTTTTATTTTCTTTTGTACTTCATTGCATTCTTTCTCATGCTCTTTTCATTCAAAGATTCAGTCCCAAGACAGGATTATGATACTCCACCAGCTGTTGTGTCAGGTAGGAAAATTCTAATTCCTTTCAGACTTGATTGGTGGGGAGAGATGGAAGTTGCCTGGTTTTCTCCAAAACTCTTTAAAGCAGTGATTCTCAATGGGGCTGGGTATAAGGAATGTAAATTTCAGTTCCGGGGTGGGGGGTAGAGTGGGGCAAAGGGAGTGGGCAGAGCATGGTTCAAAAATGTATTTAATAGTTCAGTCCAATTTTGTGTATGAAAAATAAATAAGTTGCTTTTGTAATAAAAAGTAAAAGCTCGAAGACATTTGGTCTGTGAAGGATACACAGCACGTGGAGACTATGTTCTGTGTATCAGAGGGTCTCAGTGTGGGAGGGTTCATCAGAATTTCTGAGAAGTGGGAGAGGACATTTATGTTTATCAAAGGAGGGCACAAATTAACAAAATGTAGTTTGAGAAGCACTGCTTTGGAGACCAGAATTCTTCTGAAATCAGAAAATCATCCCATTTTGCTTGCTCAACACCCAGCATAGTGTCTCACCCATAGTAGGTGCTCAATATAATTGTTTGTTGAATGAATCAAAACTTCAGATTTGTTCCAAAAATGGTATTTTGGATATTGAAAGAGAAGCTGCCAATGTTCCACTTGTACAGCAAAGTGGCAGAGATTGATCTGAGAGTGCGTTAGCATCTTGAGGATTGCTATTAGCAATATTTAAGTTGTTTCATATACTTTGGTGGTGCAGTTTATAGTAGGGGATGGGTATGTGAAAGGGTGGGGTTTTATTTTGATTGCACAGATCTTGTGCTTTCTTAACTTTGAATTTTGGTTTCTTGCAAAGAGGGTAATGGGCATAATTTTTTGCTTTTGTTGATTTGTTTTTAACTAAATAAAATACTGGCAGCCTAAAGAGCTCTTAACTCTTTGATCCTTTCATGTGTTAGATGATGAGGACATACAACCTAAAGCAAGAGATGAAGGCCAGGAGCGCCCATCTGTGGGTAGAGCCTGGCCACTGAGCAGCGGTTTTCAAATAGAGAACAGCATGCTCTTGGCCCCTGGGTTTGCCTGACCTAGCATCTCAAGGGCAATCCTTTCCTCATGTCTGATGGACTTGTTTAATGGTGCTCATGGCTGAAAATTCATCTTACAAGTTCAGTTGAGAAACAATGAGTTAGCTTTCAGTTGTGAAATCACTTTTTTTTCTAATCCCCACCCAAGGACTGAGGATATTTTTTCCATTGATCTTTGACAGAGAGAAGCATTGATGTGAGAGATACACATTGATTGGTTGCCTCCCACACTCGCCCTGACTGATGGGGGAGAGAGGGACAGGTATTAAACCTGCAACCCAGGTATGTGCCCTGGGCCAGGAATCAATGGTGCACAGACTGACACTCTAATCACTGAGCCACACCAGCCAGGTCCACTTTGCTCTTTTTGAAGAGCTCTATAAATGGTCATTAATTAAAACATCACTTATCTTCCCCCAAAGTGTGTATCCTACCATATCATAATGTGTTTCATTTGGCATAGTTTGTTTAATATAGCCTTTACTTGGTTTAATATATGGCATCTTTGTTTAACAAGAGGCACCTATTCTTGAAAATTCAACAATATTAATAATGAGGAAAGACAGAAACTAAAAATTTCCTTCTACTAGGTTTCCTGATTTCACTTTTAAGAACACACACACAGAGACACACAAAAGCAATGAAAACATCAAAAGCACTTGCTAGGTATCAGCCATGGGTCAGGATCAATGCGTATGAATTGAAGCAGAACATCTGGCTTAGAGTTCTCACCTAATTCCATGGACAGCTGCCACTGAGACTTCATGAGCTGAGAAATGACTCAATTAAAGTAGAGCCTTAAGAAATGTAATCTGGCATTTTTGTGTGTGCTTAAGCAACAAGAAACAGTAATCACATAGAACAGTTAGAAAGCCCTGGTATTGCTATCATTAATATTTTTTTAAAGTGCTATGATCCCATCAGTGGAATACAAAAGAAGGCACTGATATAGAAGTGACAGGAACAAGAACAATTTACAGGACTTTACCGTTGTTTTCCCCTGATAAGATTTAATTGGTGGTTTGACATCTGATAAATTTGCACAGAGTTTTTTGGCCTCTTTGGTCTACCTGTAAAGGAAAATAAACTTACCTTCTAAAAATGTTTATAAATTGTCTGGTGGGCACAACTTGAGTGACTTTTGAAAAATGGAATATCCTTTGCCCAACCCTTGGGAAAATCAGGAAAGTGAAGCAGGCAAAGGTGTTGTAATATTTCCTTCCCATATCTCCCAGTATATCAATATTTGACAACCCAAGTAGTGATTAATTCTTTGTCAGTGTAGGAACCCACTAGATTATCATAATGTATCAGAGTTGAAAATATCTGCTTTGTAATCTACAGATACATAACCAATATATCAAATATTTATTGAATACCTTCTGAGTCTTAGGTGCTTTACTCAAGTACTAGGGATAGACAGTGAATACAAAATAGACCCTGGGTTAAAAAAAAAAAAAACATGGTCTAATAATGTTGTTTGTGATGTTTAAGTGTATAAAATATGGAGGAACTAGAATCTAGACTCTGAAAAGAAGATTAGAAACCCTCAGGAATAAAATTCTGAGCTGGATTTGGAAGAACAAATAGGATCCGATGGGTTAGATGAGAGTGGGAAAGATTCAGGAGGGAAATAAGATAAGATATGTAAACTCTTGGAGATAGGAAATAGTGTGGGGTGACTAGATGACAGCAAGTCATTTGTCTTTCTCAGAGCAAAATGTCACAATGGTGGACACAGGCTAGGTCAGGGCAAATCTGATTATAGGACTCTTTCCTCTCTGAGTCACATACCATCTTTTTTTTAATTCAAATAATATTTATTGGGAGTGGCCATTATTGTATTGGGTGTTAGGTTTACAACTTCCCTCTAAAAACCTAGGATCCAATTAGGAAGTTAGTTACAAATGGTAATTACAACACAATGTCTTCGGAGCTTCCATATGAACAAATATATGATGTTCACTTTTGTAAACTCTCCAATAAGATTCCTGAGTTCAGAAACTACTTGTGTAACTTACTAGTTGTGGAACCTTGGAAAATTACCTAGTTTCTCTATGCCTTTGATACCTTATTTGAGGAATTAATAATAATTACTTAATATGGCTATTGTGAGAATTAGGTAAGTTAAGATATAGAGCCTGCTTAAAACAGATCCTAACATAAAATAAGTGCTCAAATGTTATTAGTAACAACTGTACCTATTCTTATTACAAGATGCTATGGTGGCACAAAGAAGAAACAACTAACATGCAGTAGAAGAAGTTAGTGAAAGTGTAAGAAACATCTAAACAGAGACATAAGGGTATATGGGAATTACCAAGTAAAAAATAAGTTGGAGCAGAAACGTTTCAGACCAAGTAGGTAGCACAGAAAGGACTCTTGGGTACAGAGTATGACAAATTCTGGGAACTACAGATGGTTCAACAAGACAGGGATACATAATGAGAAATGGGGAGTAGAAAAGAGAAAATGAGTCTGGAGAAATAAACTGGAGCCATATCATCAGAAATGATAACTTGAACTTTATCCAGGTGGCAATAGATGAACACTAAAAGTTTTTAAGTTGGAGGGTGACATGACCACTCCAGATATAGGGCAGAGAATGCAATGGAGACATACAGAACTAGAAAAGGGGGGATCCAGAACTCAGGAGTCCAAGCATGAAATCAAGTTGGCATGTGCTCAAGTTGTGGAAATGATAACAGAGAGTTGACAAATTTGTGACATATTAAGGAAGTACAATATGTAAGACTTAGTAACTAAATGGATATCAAGATAGAAGGAGAAGAGTTAAGTTCCTGTCAATTCAGTGGCCTGATATGTCATTTTCAAGGATCTAATCCAGAGGAAAGGCATGCTATCCCACAGGGGAGCATGCCTGTGCCATTCCCTTACCCCTCTCCACCCTCCATAGGCAGGTATCCCTAAATTCTAAGGGACCCCACGAGACTTGCAACCAGGGAAGCAGTGGGCAGTGGCATCTCATCCTAAGCTAACCTCCTGAACATGTCTCTAAGACCCCTTTAAATTAATTAACACATTAATTAATACATTAATTAATAAAACAGAGGGAAATGGCCAAGTTCAGTATTGTACATGTTGAGTTTGAAGTATTTATGAGGCATCCAAACGGAGATAAGTATTTGGATGTGTGTGTCTGGAGGTCAGAAGATAGCTCTTAGCTACAGGTGGATTTTGGAGTGATCATCTTGGAATTAAGACATGTAACCCAGGGAATGTGCTTCGAACAAAGGCAAGTAGGCAGACCCTTAAAAAAATGGCCACCCCCCCCCCCCAAAAAAAAAGAAATTTAAGAACAAGGAGCCTAAAATAAAGATTGGAAAAGACAACTATAGGCATAGCAGGAAAACCAAGAATCTAAGGTTTCCAAAAGAAGCCAAAGAGAGAAAGTATTTCCAAAGAAGCCTATTTAGTGAGATGAGCCCTGAAAAGAAGCCGTTGGATTTAGTTGCAGAGAGATCACTAGTCAATCTGATGGTGCAGTTTTAAGGGGAAGAATGAAGACAGTGCATGTAAGGAAGTAGGTGTAACAAATGCCAGAAATGCAACAAATTTGGCTTTCAAGAAGAGTAGGAAAAACCAAATGGACAATGAAACTCATTGATTTACTACTTTTTAAGACGGGGAATATTTGGTCATAATAGGAAGAAGCCAGGAAAGAGTTCTAAAATATGAAGATGTAATTCATGGAGGGGTGACTCATTGAGCAAGGTCACTGAGGAAGCCAGATACTTCTAGGAATGTGCGAGGACAAAAGGAGGGGATGCAATATGTGCATGCAAGTTTGTGAATGTAGGAATAGGAAATCAAAGAATTTCCTACATGATAAATACTATTTGTTTTTATGAGACATAGTAAGTGACATCTGAGAATGAATGGGAGATGTCATGGAAAAGAGAATTTTGGGAAACTATGGCGTAAGAAAGCCAACTAACAATACATAGAAAGTTTGAAAGGCAGCAGTAGGGGTCCATTTGAAGCTACCGATTACGAATTTTTGTGATACCAATCTGTGAAGAGGTTTAATTTTCCACAGTAGTGATCAGTAGCCAGAAAGGCATTCAGGTGGATTAATCCTCAGCTAAGGTTGTACTTGGTAGAGTGAGAAAAAGGGCAATTCATGGTGACAGTATTGTCAAAAGAATGATTGAGTGACAAATTCAATCAATATACTTCATAGGATGAGCAGAACAAGAAAAGAGGGCCATAGGCAATGGGAGACAGGGAGAAAGTGGGAAGAAAGAGAAGAGGTATCAATGAAATGTATGAAGTGGTCTAGAGTAAATACTAGGATTAAAGATTTTGGATAATAAACTATTTCTTGGCAAAGTCAAGGTCATGGGAACAGGAGGCCAAAGTGGACTGGAGGTGAAGGTGACAAAGATTAAAGACATTAAGCTGCTATTTAAATGGGGTGTTTTTATGTCTGGCATGGTCTTATTTTATTTGATTTTTGACATTAATAAGATATGGGCTAATTATCAGGGAGAATATCCCAAATATAGGGGATCACTAACAGCATACTTACAAAAGATGTTACAAAACCTATGAAGAATTTTTAAGTACAAAGTTCTTTCCAGAATACTTGGAATATAGATTTAAAGGCAGAAAAGTGTTTCAGATCAGTGTTTTTCAAAGTGTGATTTGTGTATCACTTTGATACCTTAAAGTTAATTTATGAGTACAGGGCCCCAAACTTTTTATTTTTATTTCAGCAGCTATATAGTTACTTTTATGTAAATTTGAATAACAGAATAAGTTCACCAAAAGCATGGCTTAAGGAATACTTTGCTTAGGAAAAGTCTAAGAGAAATAGTTAAACAGTAAATACATTTAAAAAAAATAATTCAGAAAGGATAGAGCAAAGGCCATAGGGATGTCCAAGAGAAAGTGGCTAAAGTTTGGTAAATGGGAGTCTTTGATTTATTTCACTAGAGTTACCTCTCCTTGTCAAAGTCCCAGCTACATCTTATCCAGCTCATTTAAAGAACACAGGACAGAGGTTGGAACTACCTGCATTTTCCATGCAAAATCAAGAGTCTGTTCTCTTTTTGGTTTTTCTTTTCTACAACAGCTACAACTCTTTAAAAGATCTTTCTATTTTAAGCAATTTTTTTTAAAAAATCTTGAAGTCATTTTTTCTCTCTTCATAGTTGGATTTGATGTGGCACATATGAAAACTAAAAATAATATGTTGTCAAAATTTTATCTCAGTTGCTTTAAGCTTAGTTCCCTTGAAGGGTGTCATCCTGAAATCAAGCAAAAACTGTTGACAGAGAACCAAAGTGGAACCAAAATTTGTTCACCTTTTCTAAAAACCTTAGAGTTCAAAATCTGAATCTTTTTTTGGAAAAGACAAAAAATGAGAAAAGTGCCCCCAAAATGCATGAGAAGAATCCACAGAACATCTGGAACATATATTTATTCTCTGGCATATCCTTTCTGCACACCAGCTAAAATAGGTTGAAGATATTCAATGATATCAATACAACTTCATGACAAGATTTCACAGAAAAAGTATAGTTAAGTCATGATGCAGATTCATTCAGTGTGGTTGAATATGAAGTCCTTCAGTGTCATAGTCAGGAAATTATGCTCAGCAAATGAAGTCCTTTCCAGAGGTATTTGCCCAAATTAGGGCAAAATTCACTGTTAAAATAGTAGGCAGTTTTTCCATATTGCATTTGCTAGTCCATAGCATCACTTTGCATTGGAAAGCCTCACTAATGTGGAATTGGCGATGCTCTACCAAAGGTTTGGTTGAAGCCTATCTTTATACCGCCTCTTCTCGGGTGAGAACTACTTTATAAAACTCCCTCATAATTGGGATGGGAGGAGTTGTTTAAAATTCTTCAAAGAACAAAACTATTTTTTCAGCTCTAAACAACATCTGTTTTCATGGATACCATGTGCTAATTACAAACGATTTCCATCTCTTAATTAAACATTAGGACCATTAGTACCTCCAATTAGCAACAATTAGCCATTAAATTGTATTTACTGTAAAAGACCTGACACAGAGTTATGTGTTCCCACAAGCCATGCATGAAAATTGGTTTCATTTCTTTGCTCAAATACTGTGCATCTACTTTGATTACAAAACTGCATTTGTTTAAGTGTGCTAATTAATTGATTTTTTTCTTTCCAATAAGTTCTAAAAAGGGAGATTTTGTTCTACTTACTATGTATTCATTCAGCTAATATTTTCTCAGCTCCTGTAGTGCTACAAGGAACCAAGGCACAGATGCTTTCCTTGCCTACAAAAAGCATGGGATCTAACAGAGGATAGGGTTATAAAGAACTATCATAAAACACAGAATGGGACTTTGTACATGATATTTATACAAATATTTGACAAACAGGCTTGTGCATGCTGCTATTGTGTTCCTGCTGGTACATTTATATCGATCCCTCCGTTACCAAAATGAAGTCTGAGGGACCACAATTTTCATTGCTCTATTCAAGTAACTGGTAACCAAAGAGGGGTTAAGCAAATAGACTGTTCTGGTATATAAACATCACTGTTGTTTAGTCCATTTTTATGAGGGGTGGTGATGGGGAGTTGGGCTAGGAGGATACAAAATCATATGCCTGTTTTCTAATCAAGTAATTTTATTTCTGTAAAGGTCCAGATAGAAAATATCTCAGGTTTTGTAGGCCATACGGTCTATGTCATGACTACACAACTCAGTCTTTTAGGGCAAAAGCCACCACAGACCATGTATAAGTAAATGAGCATGGCTATGTCCCAGTAAAGCTTTACTTATTAAAATTGGCAGCAAGTTGAATTTGGCATGTGGGCTGTAGTTTGCTCACTCTTATTTCTAATCAATTTATTTTCATAAATATTCCAAATCAATACTATTACCAGCATTCTTTTTTGTTCTTTTTTTAAAATTTTATTCATTTATTTTTAAATCTTTATTGTTGAGAGTATTACAGATGTCCCTCTTATTCCTCTCATTTCCTATCTCCACCCAGTTCCCTCCCCACCCTAGGCCTTCACCACCCTATTGTCTGTGTCAATAGGTAATGCATATCTATAATAATAAAAGCATAATATGCTAATTAAACCAGACATCCTTCTGGACGTCCTCCTGGACGACCTTCCAGATGAAGCCAGAGCTGTGAGGGAAGCCCGGGTCCCAGGTGCCTGCTGATGGTCTGAGGGAAGCCAGTGCTGGCAGCCAGGGGAAGGAAGGCCTACTCTTGCACAAATTTCGTGCATTGGGCCTCCAGTATGCATATGAGACCTTTGGTTAATCTCTCCCTGCCCCGCCTCCCCCCTACTTTATGAGATTCCTTGGTCTTTTTCATGTTTCCGTGCCTCTGATTCTATTTTAATCACCAGTTTATTTTGTTCATTAGATTTTGATTTTTAGATTCAATTGTTGATACATAAGTATTTATTGCCATTTTATTATTCATATTTTTATATTTTTCTTCTTCCTCTTTTTAAAGAATACCCTTCAACATTTCATGTAATACTGGTTTGGTGGTGATGAATTCCTTTAGCTTTTTCTTGTCTACAAAGCTCTTTATCTGACCCTCAATTCTAAATGATAACTTTGCTGGATAGTGTAATATTGGTTGTAGGTCCTTGCTATTCATCACTTTCAATATTTCTTGCTACTTCCTTCTGTCCTGCAAAGTTTCTGTTGAGAAATCAGCTGACAGTCATATAGGTGCTCCCTTGTAGGTAACTAACTGCTTTTTCTTGCTGCTTTTAAGATTCTCTCATTGTCATTAACCCTTGGCATTTTAATTATAGTATATTTTGGGTCTCTATGGGACTCTCTGTGCTTCCTGGACTTGTAAGTCAATTTCTTTCATCAGGTAGAAGTTTTCTGTCAGTATTTCTTCAAATAGGTTTTCAATATCTTGCTGTCTCTCTTTTGCTTCTGGCTGGCCCTGCCACAATGCAAATGTTAGTATACTTGAAGTTGTCCAAGAGGCTCCTTACACTATCTTCATATTTCTTTGATTAATTTTTCTTTTTGCTCTTCTGATTGAGTATTTTTGCTTCCTCATATTCCAAATTGTTTATTTGATTCTCAGAATCCTCTACTCTATTCTTGAATCCCTGTAAATTATTCTTTATTTCAGTTAGTATATGCTTAATTTCTGACTGGTCCTTTTTCATGTCTTTGAAATTCTCACTAAGATCCTTGAAAGTCTCACTAAGTCCCTTGAACTCTGTATCCAGTAGTTTGCTTCCATTTCTTTATTTGTGACATGTTTCTTTGTCTCCACATTTTGGCTGCTTCCCTGTGTTTGTTTCTATATATTAGATAGAGTTGCTATGTGTCCTGGAATTAGTAGAGTGGTCTTGTGTATTAGGTGTCCTGTAGGGCACAGTGGCTCAGCCTCCCCAGTCACCTGAGCTGGGCATTCTAGGTGTGCCCTTGTGTGGGCTGTGTGTACAGTAGTTGAGCCTTGATTGCTGTTGGCAGTCACTGAGAGGAATTGACCTCCAGGCCAATTGGCTGTGAGGACCAGCTACGACTATAGTGGGAAAGCAGTTATGTAGGAGACACCCCTATGGGGCACGACTTGCTTCAGTGGTGCTCACTGAGTCTGCCCCTTGAGTGTGTCACTTGTGGATGTGTAGAATTATAATCTGGTATGGTCTGAATCTGTCCACCGGGTGCACTGGATCTGGGACCTTCAGGGAGGTGCAAAGTCAGCCACTGCCTGGGGCCACCCGACAGTAGCTACAAAGATGTCTGCAGCTGCTACTTGTATTGGGCTTGTAAGTGCCCAGGCAAGGCCCACCTGTGAAGCAAGGCAGGTTGGTGCTGGTACCTGGTCTTGGGCCTTTTATTGATAGGTTTGGGGTATGTGACACCAGCTGCTGCTTTTTTGAGAGATTTGTGTAAAGTTTGAAGCCTGAGCCAGGCCAGGCCATTCATATGGAAAAGCTGCTGCAAACAGCTTGAGTAGGGCTGCCATTTGGATGGGATGGAGGTCTTAGGGAATCATCAGGATAGAGCCAACAGTGTGAGCCAGGCTCATGGAGACTCAGATATGGCTGCCTGTCAGGTCTGCAACAGGTGAGGTCTCAGCACAGGAACAATGATCCCTGTTAGCACCCCTGTCTGGGAGAAAGCCGCCCCCTTAGTTCCTGCCCCTATGCCAGACAATCCAGTTCCTTCTGTATGTCCCTGGATTCCCCAAAAGCAGTCCAGCGATGGAGATGGAATCCAAGTAAGTTCTTGTGCTGGCCCTTTACAAAGGAACACTGGGTCTCCAGCAGCTTCCATGTCACTCAACCCCAACCGCCACTGGTTTTTACGGGGACTTCTCTTCCCAGCTCTGGAACCCTGGGCTGGGGGTCTGGTATGGAGCTGGGACCCCTTGCTCCTCCTGGGCGGCCTTTGCAGCTGAGATATTTTAAAAAAAACTGCACACATGGGTGCCGGTCCAGCCCGTTCCTCACCTCTGCCCTTCCCACCAGTCTCAAAGTGCTTTCTTCTTTACTTCTCTAGTTGCAGGACTTCTATTCAGCCAGATTTCAGATGGTTCTGAATGATGGTTGTTCTGTATTTTAGTTGTAATTTTGATGTGGTTGTGAGGGGGGCGGGGGGCGAATACTGGTGTTTACCTACGTCACCATCTTACCAAGGTACTTTTCCTTTATAGTTATCATTTTTGTGGTTTTTAAACATTTATTGAAAAGCCAATGAAATATCAGAAGAAGAGAGGTGGAAGAGATTGAGGTGAAGACTGAGACATTTCTTAGTATTTTAGTTTGTACAGCATGAGTGATTGTAGTACTGAAGTATTAAAACACTTTAAGTCTACTTCTACTTTTTACATGCTTATATACTGGTCTTCTGGGATTTATTTGTATGTACCCAGCAACAGAGGATTATCATCCTAGAAAACAAAATATATAACCTGTTTAACATTTCCTTGCCGGACTTTAGAATTCTTTACTTTTAGAAATTTAGAGAAAAGGCAAGAGATTCATCCTCTCAACAGATTTGTAGTAAAATATATTTTACATCTTTGTCACCCTACACAGGCTGGTATTTTTGTTGTGGTGGTTGATTATTGGGAAGTTATTCTAGATGGATCAGTTATCCCCTGGGCAACTGCTTCTGACTGTTTTTGTTTTCTTGCTCTGCACTAAGAAGGTGAAAAGGAACTTTCTTGGTTATTGTCTAAAGACCAAATACTGCATAGGACAGGCATGGGGTGGCTGGAGATATGACCGCCCTTCTGTGCAAAGTCAGAGCGAAATTCCACTTGGTGATGCAACACACACATCGAAGGGAAAGCAGCATCCCAATGAATCTGCCCTAGAATCCCTCAGTGAGTGGCAGCCATGGGCTTAGCGACACAGCAGCAGCTCCCAGAGTCACTTCGTACTTCAGTCATCTAAAAGGCAGTGTCCCCATAATGCAACAGAGGGGAAGAGCCTCTTCAAGATAACAGTTGGTTTTAATGGAAGCTAATTGTATGACAGGAATCAGCATATGTGGGACTGACTGCACAGGGTTCCCTTTTTAATCAACAGCACAAAGTGGGCACTTGAGGTTCCCATCAGAGAATCCAGTCATGAATGGACTGCGGTTCAGCACTTGGCAAAGGCATGCTAGAGACATCTGATCCTGGAGAGATGCTGCCTGACAGACAGGCTAGCATTTCTCTAGCCTCTGTGTCAAATTAGTTTATCAGACAACAAAATACCTGAACCGTAAGATTGCATGTCCTTCTAGAAGTGCTTTCTCGGAGTTAAAATTTAATGTTTTAACCTCTTGTGTCTTAAGCAGGTAGCATATGACACAAACACTTAAACAACGCTACTAGATTTTTTGAGATCCCAGAGTGGAAGTAATTGTCCATTATTTTACTCTTATGTTCCCTCACATAAAGAAGCAAATGATGAATTGCTCCTTGAGTTCAGTGCCTAGGCAAGAATCTCCCCAGATGAACGGATATACTTCTGTTGATCTGGCAATGTAAAATACAGAACTCAATTCATTTCCTTTTGGCCTTGGTTATCAGGACAGGTGGAGTCCGGCATAGTGCATTGCAAATGTTCCTGGTGGCATGAGCTCTCTATTGCTCTCAACTGTGCATTGATGCGCTGGTGTTTGTGTGTGTATGTGCTTTTTAAAATAGTGCTGAATTTTGGAAACCCTGCACAAATTCAGTTTGGGAGAACAAAAGCTCTAATTCCTATGATAAATAAATAAATAAATAAATAAATAAATACTAATGGGCTCAGGGAAGTTTGTGTGCTATAAGGTCTCAGTGGAAAGATAAAATGAGAGATGATTGTGATTATGTGTTCATCTAATCTAAAAATGTGCAGGCAGGGACTTTTTATTCACCCACACATGCAACTCTGAATAGGCATATGTATGGTGTAATAATTGGAAACGGCTTTTAGAGTCTAGAGGATATTCATGATTCCTTGTCCCATTATTTAATAATTATTTAACAGTGACAGCCACCTAAAATTTTTGAAGCCTGCCTTTCCTTTTCTTAGGTATAGATAATAATGCATTAGCAGTTCCATCTGCGTACTAATATGAGGATTAATTGCGATGACATATGTCAAATACCTAGTAAGTGCTTGACTCCTCATAGATAGTAAATAATTAGGGTTTCCTTTTCTCTCTTTCCCTGCATTCAGAGAAGTATGTTAGAACTTTTGAAGTACTGTTAACCTTATGTTTGCCATGATAGATTGACTGAACAAAAGTAGTGATTTAAGACAGAGTTTCCTAAAACTTTAGAAAATAAAAAAATAGGGTTTCCTAACCCAGTATCTAAAAATAGGAGAACTATTAAGGGAATTCATTACATGTCTTTTCTATTGGCTAAACAATTATACTATTTTAGGTGCATTAACATAAATATTAAAGCTTTTTTAACAACATGAAAAGTAATATTGATAAATGTGAAGTGAAAAAAGTGACAAAATTAAACAATCATTGTGATTCTGAGTTCTAGAGCATGCACATAGAAGAAGCTAGAAGAGAATGCATTAAATGATTATCATGTGTCTTTAATTTCTTTTTCAACATTTTTGATGTGTTGCTTTGGAACTTACATAATTTACTAAAATTTTAGTGTCATAGCCTTTGAATATACGTAATTGTGGGGAATATATATAGAAGGAAAAGATGAGTGTATTAATATCAAGATGATGATGATGACTGTGATGATTATATTGTGGTGGTGGTAGCAGTGATGGCCTCTAAAATTTTCCCCACTTCCATTCATTATGTCTCAACACTAGGGCATTTAAGGCAGAATTAAGAGAAGCTTATCTCTCTATAGAAGGGGCATAGATCTTTGAGTGATTTTGTCATCTAAAGTCACTCTTCATTTATGTGAGTTTATTGTCCACCTACCAGAAGGCAGACAATAAACCACAACCACGTGGCTGTTGCTTTTCACAGTTTTCATAATGAAATCACATTTCAAATAATTTATTCTGCTTCTTTCATGCATCACTTGGAACAGTCTGAAAATCTTCCCAATTTCCTTAATGTGAGACTTGTAGTCTCTTATGGTTTATGGAACTGATCTAACACATTTGAAATTGGGACCATATATAGTATACTTTAATGACGTTGTATTGTCTAACTTCCATGATACATATTATATACGTGTTTTATTTATATATATATATATATATATATATATAAAATTATATATCATTATATATTATATTATCTATATAATAAAAGCCTCAGTGACTGTTAAGGTGGAATGACCAGAATGACTGGTTGCTATAATATGCACTGACTCCAGGGGGCAGATGTTCAACGCAGGATCTGATCCCTGGTGGTCAGTGCTCTCCCACAGGGGGAGCGCCACTCAGCCAGAAGCCTGGCTCACAGCTGGTGAGTGAAGTGGTGGTGGTGGGAACCTCTCCCGCCTCTGCAGCAGCACTAAGGAGCAGCGAGCTGAGCAGTAAGGAGGGAGCAGAAGGACAGTAAGGAGCAAGGGATCCTGGATTTCGAGAGGGATGTCTGGGGGCTCGGCATAAGCCAGCAGGTAGACAACCCCCAAGGTGTCCCAGACTGCCAGAGGGCACAGGCTGGGCTGAGGGCCACACCCCCCAGTGCACAAATTTTGTGCACCGGGCCTCTAGTATATAATATTATGATTATATTATATTTTATAATGTATGTGTTTCCCCAAGCTGTAGATCACAAAATATTTGTTCCTACCAAAATGATTATATTGTTTCAAAGTCCATCACCACCCAAGATATTGCTTGTTCTTACTTCTTTTCCAACATTAACTTTATTTATTTTGATGTGGAATATAACATAAATGATGTATTATTTATTATCACACCAGATTTTATAAAATTTTCACTTTCTGAACTGTGCACTTTGGTGTATCAACTATGATTTAGTTTTGGTAAAATATTGATTGAAAAGCCTACCTGACCCAGATACTGCATATCAAAACTGTAATCGTATCACATCAAATGTCCTTAAAAAAGCAACAAAATTTGAAAAAAAATTTAAACCAGTGGTGCCCTTTAATTTATATGCAATGGATATTTCATTTGGCAGAAAAATCATATTGGGTTCAGAGTAATGGATTGCAGGCCCCTGTAAGGCATAAATTTAATTACTCTCTTTGCCTGCTCTGAGTCCAACCATCTACCCAAGAGACTCAAATCTGGGAAAGCATAGGACTCAAGATTCAAGAAATGGGAATTTCATTCATAATTGAGCAGTTATTTTAGCAAAGCAAGTATATAGTGTTGGTAAAAAGAAAAATAATAATGTGTTTTAGATACTTGTTCTAGAAGGTTAAAGTGTACTAGTCAAAGAAGACCAGAAACCAACTGTAGTCAAATAAAATTTGGTTTACTAGCTTACGAAAAGAAAGAAGTTACATCAGGTGAACCATGGAGCATCTAAGAAGTTTGGAGGGGCTTATTATAGGATTTGAGCTCATGCAGTATGACTTTGGGAAGGACCGAAGAAAGTTGCATTGGGGCTTTCAGGCAGTGAGGGGAGGTTGACGATTGGTGTCTTACTAAGGCTAGTAGGTGAGCGGAACAGAGCATAGCCAGAGTTGTCTTTGCTAACGATGGAGCAGTCACTCACCTTAGACAGAAAGAGGGGATGCTTCTTCCAGGTTGGCAGAATGTCCTTGCTTCTCTCTGTCTTCTATCCATCACAGTCATCAAGTTCTTGTCTGAAACCGTCTTCAAATTATTTAATTGAGAATACTATGCCCTTCCTAATAGCTACCAGCTAATTAAAGACAATTTGAACGGTATTTTATTAATCCTTTCCTTACCTAACAGGCAATTTTTAATGTTAATTGACAAAAATATAGCTCAACCTTGAATCGCCTTGATAAAATGTAAATACAAACATGGGATAGGTCAAAATGTATTTTATTCATCACATGCAGTGAGTGTATATGGAAGGTACAGTGAAGCCAAAGATGATTTTATGTACACAAAACACACTATATTCAAGACGCTGTGCCAAGTGCTTTATGCAGATTGATTTGTTACGTGTAATTGTCACAACCAACTAGTAAGGAAGTTTCTGTGTCCTCTACATATTGGTTCTTTATAAGTCTAGCTGGACCCTCACTCATATTTATGCTCCTTTGGTTGTTTTAAACTTTTCAATCTTCTCAAGTTACAAACATGTGTCCTGCCATTTATGCTCAGAAAATGGCTGCCTTGTCCTTTATGAGAAATGGATACCATATTTGATCTGTTTCCCACAAATATTTTCTCTTTTCTTCAAATGTCTGCTTCTTCATTTTCCTTTTTTCTAGTCTCCTGTGTTTGTAAAGTGTGCCCCTCTTTTTGACATTGTTAACCCTCTCTTCTGTGTTTTTTATTTCATGTCTTTACCTTTCAGATGGTCTTAGCATGACTACTCTCTATTCCAGGCACAGGCACCTTCTTCAGTATATATTTATTCATTGGTCAATTTTCCTCTGCAAAAAAACTAAGGTATAAATCCGTTCTATCTTGTTTTGCAGGGTGCTGGTCTTAGATCACTTTGCTTTATTTTCATTCTCTTTCCAGGGACGTCATCTGCTCTCTTGGTTTTAACTCACATAAATGACTTTCAAATCTGTACTGCTCATTCTATCCTCTGTCTCAAATTCCATGCCTGTGTTTCTACCAGCCTCTTTGATGTCCCCCATCTACTCCCACTACCCTTGGCTGGCTCCATGGAAGTTCAAACTTCATATCCATAATTTAAGTCTAACACTCTTTCTTCCCAGTTTAGTTTCTTTTGCAGACTTCCCCAAGATTCAAACAAACCTCTATAAATATTTTTTCTGTAAGCCAAGATTTTACAAGTAAGTGTAGTTATATGGTTAGGATTGTTACAGCCTTTGACAGTGGCTTGGAGTATAGTTCTTTTTTGGGTGAGAACCATATGATTTAATATTCAATTGAGCTTGGAGTAGGATAGAAAATCTCTTATAAATTGACGAGGCATTTTTCTCCCAGGCAATTTTGCTTAAAGCCTCAGAGACATTTTGGCTTTCTCTACACCCTATAGAAACTTTCTTTTTTGTCTAACTTCTACCTGTACAATATACTTTGAATCTGTTCTCCCCATTCCAGTCTTTTACCCCAGTTCAGGTTAGATCCTTGTTACCTTTCATTTGATTATTACAATGTCTTCCTAGTGCCAACACCTGGCCCTGCCCATTCTTATTCAGCCTTCACATAAATGCCCGAATAAATTTTAGATTAACACTGTTTAAACTTTATCTGCAAAGATAGAGCCTTCATCTAACAATTGGGAGTTACCTTAATAAGTAACTACCCACCATATGAGTACTTCCAGAAGTGGATTAGATTAAATCTCTGAATCTAAACTCATTGTTTCTAATAGCAACCCTCAGACTTACATGCCTACTACCAGAAATGTGACACTACACAGAGCTGTGAGTGGCTTACAGATGATATTCTACAGCTGTGTCACACTGTAGGACCACAGTATGGTGATTGCTCACTGGTCTCTGGGTGACAGCAGACCTAAAATTTTTCTGAGAAGAATCCTATGCTCCCTACAGCTAACCTCCAAATACAGGGGGTTCCTTTTGGGTGGAGTGGGTGGGTTCTCGTGAATTCTTTTTAGCTTGCTCAATTCAACACTATCTGTCCAATGCCAAGTTCAGTTGATGGTTAAAACAGAGGCCTGTGTGTGTGTGTAACCAGCAGCAAAGAAAGCTACATTTCAAGTTCTTGTCAAGAAGTATAACAATTCCAAAGTCACAGTTACTCATACCTTTCAGAAACTTGGCTAAAACAAAATAAATTTTTTGAGAAATATTTGGAGAATATGCAGTATATCCATTCTCTTTGGTTATTCTAAATTATATCCTGGATTAATCTCAGAAAGCTGTCTTACCTGGATGCCTGTGTCTCACTGAACCCCTGAAAAATAGCTTTCCTGAAGTATGCATTGGCACAATGCCATTCACTTGTGTTTGAAGGACACTGTAATAAATAGCCCTTGGAAACTTGCTTCGCTTGCTTTAAAGCTATTGTTCATTTGAGTATCTGCTCATTTCAGACCTATGGGAGAACTGTTTCTCTTACTCCCATATAGGGAATTAGTCTCTTATCTACCTCATTTATTTTTTTTTTAACCTAATGGACACAGTATAGTGTAGATACTTGTACATTCCTCACCAGCCCATTTTTAGTCCGTAGGTCCCTGGAGGTTTAGAGATCAAGACTGCGCTATTCCTATTTTCTCTGGTAGTACTGAAGCTCAACTTTTTGATGAAAATAAAACAGTTTAAATAAGCACTCACCCTCAATGAAAAACTTCACAGTGATTTTTACTATAAATAAATAGAGAAGACAAAATGTGGAGGCGATACTAAGCTAGCCAGACACCTGAATTTTCTCTAACATGACTAAAATGTAGGACCTCTTTTTCCCCCAGTAAGTTACTCTGGGTAACTGTCCTCCCTTAGCAGCATTAGCACGACATCCATCTGACTGCTTTTGATGATTCAAGCCTCAACCCACCCCATTCATCCTTTCAGCAGCCACCAGAACCATCTTTCTAAAACACACATGGCCTATGTCAACTCCTTCCACAACCTTCAAAACATCGTCCTCAGTCCTTAGCCAGTGCGACATAGCCCTTCATGCTCCCCACTTCTACTTATTCAGACTCACTTCTTACTACTTCTGTGGTCCAGGCATAATAAACTCTTTCAGTTCCCAGGATGGGCCAACCCTCCAGGGTCTTCACATAAATGGAAGTGTGATAACTTTGAGCAGTTCCTCTGTCTAGAATGCTTTTTCCTCTACTCTTCAACTTGCCTAATGCTGGCTTGTTTTTCAGGGACTGTCTCGGATACTTTCTTCTCCTTGGAAGTCTCCCTCATTCTCTGTCTTGTCTTACAGTTGCCACTTTTTCTTATTCTCGCAGGTCCCTGGGAGTATCCCCATCATCACATGTAGCACACAAAATCATCATTTTATGTTTAATTGCCTTTCTTTACCTCTAGAGCCAAGACTTAAACCTTCTGTAGAGTAGGGACTATTTATATTTTCCTTATCACCCAGTAGCATCTGAGTAGGTATTTAGTAAAGATTTGTTGACTGAATAAATAATGTCTACATTTTAAAAAGCTGATGGTAGTAGGTATCCCTTCTATAAGACCCTAACCTTAACTTCAAAAGATTAAAATAGCAAGAAGAAAACCAACTTAGAAACCCCAGAAGTTTGGAAATTTGATTGAATAAGTGCAGAGAGCTTTCTGAAAAGGAGAAGTCTCATGAAGAAATAAGTAGAAGAAAAAGTGGAAGGATGTGGAAAAAGTCAAATTATAGGAAAGCTTTCTTACATGAAATAATTTTAGAAATTGGTCAAAACCCACCAACGTATTTAACCACTAGAAATATAACTGTTCTTTAACAATGCCACATATCTGGAAGGTTTCATTTTACTCATCATTTTCCCTAGATAGCCATCATGGTCATTTACCTTGCTAACATTATTATAATTGACTAGAGGCCCAGTGCACAAATTCATGCACAGGTAGGGGTCAGCCGGGGGAGGGACCGCAGGAGGTTGGCTGGTGGGCTGGCTCACCCCCAGTCGGGGTAGGGGGGTCAGTTGGGGGCCGAGCTGCCTGATGGGGCCGGTTGGCTGGCTACAGTGCACATCATAGCAACTGCTTGTTCTGGTCATTCCGGTAACTTGGCTTTTATATGTATAGATTCCTTAGGGTCACCTTCTGAAAGTCCTTTTGTACCCATTTTATCACTCAGGTCCTCACATGCACACCACTGAAAACATACTGGTCCCAATGACATAGCATTTTTGCCTCATTATTTTCCAATCAGTTTTTCAGTGGCCTGTGCCATGCCTTTTGCAGATTCTCTGGAAGACATGCATCCAGGTGTCCCACTATCTCTGTGAATGGTAATCAGGACAAGTAATGGCCTTTAGCTCTTTTTCATTAATGAAATGGAAAAACACCATACCCAATCCATTAGTGATGCACTATTATATTGAGAGCTTAGTGTAGAAAGGCAGCCAGCCAGTAGGTATAGGGCTGGTTCCCTTAAACAGGATTTTCAACCTTGATCAAACAAGACACCCTTTCCTCTGGCAGGAACGTTCGCACTCCATCCCTCTCTGTCTTTCCCATTTTGTTTTGTCCTAATTTGTCCTGACAGTCCATAAGGTATTTAACTGTTTCCTAAATAACATTAAAATGTTTTGCAGATTAACATTTTGCATATTCATAGGGATAAAATATCAATTAGTCTTTTGAAAAACTTTCTCTTTTATTGTTTCTGTCTGTGGGTTTTAGTTTCTTGAATCTCTTACTCTCAAAGAGTTGTTTTCTCCTTGTTTTTCCTCATTAGAAACTCAATATAATTATAAATAAGCAACCATTCTAATTTATTATTATTATTATCATTATTATTTTAGCATTCATGCAGATAAAACTCCCTTGTCATTTTTATTCTTTTAGGAAGTTAGTTAGTTTGATGGTCTTGAATTTGGTCAGTTTAGACAAGACTTGAGGATGTGTTTTGTTTTGTTTTAATCTCATTTTGCCCTTAGCTTGTACTTTGTAAGGTGTCTGTTTGCTTTAAAACTCACATCACTGGTATTTGTACTTATCACCCAAACCACTTAGACATGAAGTTTGTTTGTAGAGCTAATTCTTTGTGATATTAAACTGCATATTTGTGAATAGGGCCTAGTTCCCGAAATATCCTTCCTTAGGTATACAACCCAGACAGCTTCACAGTGTTTTTTCTATAATTGCTAATTTATGTGTTAGGAAAATGAATATTAAAACAACTAACACAAACAATGCACTCATGTTAAAAGATGGGGAAGCGCAGTTTTTGTGTTCATTTCTGCATTGGACTCCCTTCATCACCTCTTCCACACTAAGTCCACTCTCAGAGAGAATGAGAAAACATGAATACTTAACAGCTCAACAGATGTGTCTCACTGACCCGACCCTTCCCCCAGTTCTGGGCAGCCACCCCAGGATAGAGACATGAACCCAAACTTGAGGAAAGATTAGCATTTATGGGCCGTCCCAAAATTCACGCAAGATTTGCAATTGAATTGAATTGCAAATCTTGCCTGAAGTTTAGGACACCCTATAAATCCCAGCTCTCCCAGGGAGTCTCCATGAGGCCTCTCTGGAGCTGCCTTTTCATCTGTAAATGAAGATAATAACACCTAACAGAGATATACCATGAGAGTTAGATGAGATATTTTGACGGTCATAATACATACTCAGTTCTACTTTCTTTGTAGAATTCCAAGTTTCTGACCTACCATTTTTCATTTTCATAGTTATTAGTTCTCAAAATGTGGTTCCAGAGGAGCAGCATCAACCCCTTCCTGAGCCCTTGTCTAAAATACAGTCTTAGGCCCCACACCAGACATGCTGAGTCCAGGACTGGAGGTGCAACAAGTCCTTCAGGCAATTCTGACACACAGTCAAGTTTGAAAAACCCAGCTCTAAAGCTCTAAGCCAGTCAGCCAATCTCAGGCATGTGTGTGAAGCAAGGAAGGATAAACTATGACAATGGAAGGAATTTAAACTCATGGGGGAATAAAAGTAGATTGTTCATTATCCTTTATTATTTAAGCTCTTTTCTTCCTTCCACAGTTCTCTTACATGTTGTTGTCTTGTATGATTTCCCTCCCCCTGTGTGATGTGTCTTTAAAAACCAACAGAATTTTTTTCTTAGGTTGGAATATAAATATAGTGGGTCCCTTGGGAAGAAATAAATAAATCCCTATTTGAATTTATGCAGTACACTCAAAACTATCAGGATTTGTGGTCTATGATGATATATGTAGGAACTCCCAGGAAAATGAGATCAAAGGAATCAGCACATTGGCACAGTGCGTGTATCCATTATGGCATGGTTAGTTACCAAGAGACACTTTTAGAATGAGAGCTTGATTCTCTCTCTTGGTCTGGAGAGGAGAGAACCACAGTTGTTTACAAACATAACTGCAAAAATTTGTAGGTGTGATATGCAGCTTGTCTTTTTACATGGTTACTCCAAGGAGGTCTTGGTGAAGTTCTATTTTTAAAAGGGCCAAGACTCATATATGTATAAATATATAGATATAGATAAAGAGGTGGTCCCCCTATGTCAACAATCATCGGCCTCCCTAGCACATTCCTTTGAGCCTCTAGTATTGAGGACACGAACTAAATTGGCCCTTTTTATTTTCCACTGGCGTTAAACACAGCTAAGAGGATTACACTCTACTTGGATATTAAGGTTCTTTGTGTAAGTGGCAGCATCTAATCCTGATTATTCACTGTTTGTGTTTCTGAAATATATAAAGCTAGAAACAAAGCTTTCAGCTGAGTCCCCAGTTTCACAGTCAGGTTGATCTTCCCGTCTATAGTCTACAGACTCACTGTGACTCATTGCTAATGAGAATAGCTGTACTTTTTGCTCTTCCCCTCCCCTTCTCTTCCCCTCTCCCCACCTCCACTCCGCCTCTCTCTTTTCCAGTGTCTGCAGAACGACTCCTGTGTAGTAGAATTGGGAAGAAATTTTATTGCACAAATATTTACTTATCACCTGTGCCCTTTAATTTTTTTTTTTTTTTCAATTTGGGCTGTGGGGAATACATCTTTATTTCTGTTTTACGTCTATGTTCTCAATGCAAGATAAAACTCCAGGGAAAAATGGTAGCAATTCAGAGTATTTAATATAAATCATCACTTAAATTTGATTAATCTTTTGGTCATTTATATGAAACATAAATTTCTTGGGGAATATATTCAAGCAGCATTTCCCAAACAACCCCTAGAGTAGCAGATCTAAAATTTTGTAGCACATCAGTCCCAGGGGAGGGTTAAATATCCCAATGCCCAGGCCACACTCCAGGCCAGACATCAGTATTTTGTTAAAACTTCCCAGGTGATTCCAATGTGAAGCCAAAGTTTGAAAACTAGAGTCCCAGAATGTGCCTCAGTCTCATGAGATGTTAATGTGGTACTTTTTTAAAAAAAGTTCTGCCTGGCTGGTATGGCTTCGTGGTTGAGTGTCGAACTATGAACCAGGAAGTCATGGTTGGATTTCTGTTCAGGGCACATGCCTGGGTTGTGGCCTCGATCCCTAAAAGGGGACATGCAGGAGGCAGCCGATTAATGATCCCTCTCATCATTGATGTTTCTCTCTCTCCCCCTCCCTTCCTCTCTGAAATCAATAAAAATATATTTAGAAAACAAAAAGTTCTCAGGTCCAGCATATTTAGGAAATACAGCAAATTGTATTGGTTTCCCTATAGATTCTGACAGACTCACAATAAAGTCTGAGGAGTCCTGCAGGGGGAAATATAGTGGATATAAAGAAGGAAGAAGGAAAAAGAGAAAAGGAACCCTCACCCTCAAGCAAAATAAACATGCCTTCTTAGCTCGGTTTATTCCATCACATTTTAAATTTGTTTATTCAGAGGTGATTTTGTACGTGGGATACCTGTCAAACAATTGTATAACACTTCTTCCCTGTAATATTTTTGGAAGCTACTGAATAGAAGGATTCCACAGCAAAGTCTTTTCTTGCAATGCTTATTACTAGTAAAGATCTGGTTCTAGCTAGATTTGGCTTCGCTCTCATGTAGCATTTGATATTTATAATAGCTTGTTGAGTTTGCCATAAAAGTCCAGTAACTATGCAAAGTGTCTGATAATAAGATAGTTGGGTCACAAACACTATATGAGATTTAGGTTAAAAACAAAAAAGTCTCCAAAATCAACAGAACAAAGGAGATCAATGGTACCTGGAGAAATACACATTTGGTAACATGGAAAGGTGTGGGAAAACCAATCAGGTAAGAAACTGGAGGATCTGATAGCAGAAATAGTGCCAGGTAGCATTCAGTGGCATGTGCAGGGTCAGTACAAATAACATGATAGTTTGGGATCATTCAGCATCCCCTTTCTCTGCACTCACACTCCATTTTATATGCTCTAATCCTAGGCTTTTCTAAAAACTTTATCTCAGAACTTTGTACCTCTGGGGGCTACCTAATCAACTCTTAATCTTATAGTTCCCCTTTCCTTCACCAAAACTAACCTGCCCCTTTTCTCAGGATTCTTGCAACTTCTTCTTGAGAGTTGATTATGTAGCAAAATACTAATTTCCGAATGTGTTAGCCTTTAACCCCAGTGATGGAACGCCAGGCCCTGTGGCAGATTGCTTCCACAGTAGTCGCAAGGCAGATGCAGAATGATGGCAGTCCTTCTCCATTTGAGTTTCCTAAGAGATCTCAAAACATTCTAATTAGACTCTCCTAATTAGGAAAAGTTCTTGAGATGCTGTAAATAGTAATGAAAAATATTGAAAGTAATTTGACAAATTGGGTTTGGATACGCATTAAAAAGGGGAAGCCAACTGTTGATGTCAGAGAAGGTTCCATTAGCAATTGAGTTTTATTGACAGGATAAGAAAGGATGAAATGCCTAATAGGCAAGGTAGCCCAGAGGCCTGTGTGACCCCTGCCCTGCTATGTTTGGGCCAGTTCTATCAAAGCTGCTGCTGATGTATATATTTTTAACTCATTTTTTGCTTAATTTTTCCTTTTAAATTCATATGACCTCCTCAACCACAAGGAATAATTAAACACTCAGCTCAAAATGGTTAATTTCTGAAAAAAAGAAAGTATAATACAGAAAATTTTTAAAAAAAAATAAATGTATTAATTCATGGACCTGAAAAGCCATAAGAAGAGCTGGCTCAAATGCTTTCACTAAAGACCTGTGTGTTTTTTTCTTTGCTGCATGTCATTTACACATTCCACAGTCTGACATCTGAGAAGCCCAGGTCCGCATGTCATGGTAGCAGAGTGGCTGTCCCAATGATGAGCTCACATCTGCACACTGTGCCATGCAAGAGAAGAGGAAAGGTCATTTCTAGAAGTCTCAATAAAAGAAGAGAGAATGTTTCCCTTTTCCAGAAGTCCCAGTGAACATTTCTTCAGACTCATTGAATTTGCTAGGGTTATTTTCATCCATTTCTGGACAAGGGAGCAGGATACACTAATTGCGAAGTCAATCACATTCTAACTGTATGATTGGGAAAGAGGTGCGTAAGAATTCCCAGAGGAAATACGGGTTAACACAGAGAAGGAGGAATGAACCCTGAGTGAGTAAGAAAAAAAAAAAAAAGTTTATGCCCTAGCCAGTTTGGCTCAGTGCATAGAGCGTTGGCCTGCGGACTGAAGGGTCCTGGGTTCGATTCCGATCAAGGGCATATGCCCGGGTTGTGGGCTCGATCCCCAGTAGGGGGCGTGCAGGAGGTAGCCAATCAATGATTCCTTCTCATCATTGATGTTTCCATCTCTTTCTTCCTCTCCCTTTCTCTCTGAAATCAATAAAAATATATTTTAAAAAAAGAAAATAACATTTATTGCACTTGCCTTCTTGTCATTATTCTTTATATACTCCTCTCAAGAATCTACACTTATTATAACCTTTGATTGGATTTTATTTTTGATCTTGAGTCACAGTTTAGTCACTAATTCCTCTTTTAAAATTTCTCTTATTTTAGATATCCTTTAGATAAGAATTAAATATATTTTGAAAGAAATTCAAACTTATATTTTTATTTTCTGTAAGTGTACATGAAATTCATTAAGGAGGAGATTGGTTTCTATCCACCTCTCTAAGACTCATGGCATCTTAAACGTGGTTGCCTCCCACAAATATTTTTGAATAATAGATGAGAAAAACAATTTCTTTGGTCAAAAGAAAGATAAAAACAGGATCAAAACTCTAGAAAAATATCTGGTCAATGTTCTAGGAAAAGAGTGTCCGTAGTAGCCTGGGAGTTAGTGAATGAGTGTGTCCACACCCTAAAAAGAAACTAAAATATTCTAGGATAAAAAAAGTCACGGACAGATGATTAGGGAAACCAGACCAAGGAAAATCAGGAGATAAAAATTAAGAGTAGAGCAATATCTGTATTGATTTTTGCTTTCTATTTGACTTTGGCTACCTTAATTCCTCTCCACCACTACCCAAGAAGTGCACTTCTGGTCCTGTTGTTTATGTTTTGTATCTATTAGTTTTATTTCCTTTTGGAACTACTACTAACATGCTTCTCTCGATGATCAAAGCCTTTATTTTTCCAGGGGATGGTAATTAATAAGATTTGGTGTAACTTTCCAGCCCTTTTGGATTTATTGTATCCAATTTTACTTTATTTGTTTAAAAATGTAACCCAGATCATTGGATCCCCCAATATTTTGAAATTAGATAAGATTGGCTCGAACCCCCAATTTCATACTCTTTTGAAATCCAGGGCTTTCTGCAGTATGTATTTAAGTTTTTGAGAGCATTATAATCACTTCTGTCTGCTCTCTCTAGTCCATAGTGCTTTGATTCAGACATGAAATTTATCCCCTTTCCAGTTTTCCCATAAAAATTTTGCACAGAATAAAATTTTTAAAGATTTGAGGTGTGTTCAGTGATGGAAACATAATGAAATTTAAACAATGTCAATTGAATATAAAGATGCATCTCTGAGCTTAAAATGCCCTTTGGCGGCTTCCCCACAGTGGGATTTCACCAGCCTGTCCCTTCCATCTGTTCAGGCTCATCTCACCCACAGGCACCTCTCTCCTCCCCTTTCCTTTAGCTCTGAACTTTGTTTCCTCTTTCCCACTCCTTCTCACAAACACAAGCTCCTCCCATTTCTCCCATTTATAATGATCTCTTCATGTAGGTTAAGTGTCTGTCTCCCATGCCTTTAGTATCCTACTGTTCACCCCAAGTATCATCAGTGTAATTTTCAAGATAAAGTAAATGAGCATTTCCTGCCTATGCTGATTTCTGATCCTGCATAACTATTCAGATTAAGCTTTTGTTTTATCATAATAATAGTAGTAATAATAAAACCAACAATAATGGTATTCCCATCTTTTAGATTCTTAATATGTACCCAGTCCTATGTTAAGAACTTCACTAACATTTCTCAAAAAAAACAAATCTTTCAAGTATGAATGTGTGATTCCAGTTTACAATAAGGAAAGTGAGGTTTATAGGTAAAAACTCAAAGTTTTTTAATCATCATGCTAAAATAATCAATGTAGACATTTTTCTAGTTTTATTGGGTGATGTTACTATTTTACAGACTTTAATTTTATTTCACTCATGTCACCTTGAAAATCTTAAATAAAAAATTACTTCTAAAACCCCATTAATAGGTAATGGTTATATGGGGGGGGGGGGGGGGAGAGACAGGAATTCACTGATACTTGTGTAATCCTATACCAGTGCAAATTGAGAAATCCTTTTGCAATGTGTATCAACAACCCTTTCATTAAAATGAGGTTCCCATTTTTTATTTTCTTTTTTGCTCCAGAATACATGAATATTTATCATAAACATCATTATCTTCATCATTAATTCATTAAATTTGAAGCATGGCATTAGTCTAATTTATTTTTTAAATGCTCTTCAAACTAATGTGACATTCTCTGAGTCATCCCCAAATCAGTTTATTGTCAAGCATCTAGAAGCCAGAAAATAAAGCAAACAGAATGCATGGATGAGTGTATTTATCCGTTAAATTAAAAATCACCAAAACCACTGAGTTAACATGTTAATATCTCAAAGCATGTTAATGTCTTAAGAATAATCAATGTACCCAAAAATAGAAATAACAGTAAAAACAAAGAATAGGAAACAAACTAGAAGAAGACAAGTTCAGTTTGCCACTAGGCTATTTGATGGATGGAAGGTTTGGATAACTTTCAGATAAATCTTTTCTGAGCAATGCCAACAATAAGGAAAATTATTAGTAGGTGTCTCTTCTCCCTGTCCACTAATTGTGAAAGCACTAGCCAGTCAAGAATAATAGTACCAAAGGTGATTTGTAATGAGTACTTTTTCAAGATTTATTCATTTGGAGCCTTTCCACAGAGGAAACAGCTGCTTAGGTTTAGATAGAGCTTGAATTAAAATGTAAAGTCTTTCTTCCAACTCTCAAGAGTAAATGGCCTCTAATAATGAGCAGATGGGGGAAAAGAAGAAAGAATGTTTTCAGACCCAACAACTAATAGTTGTAGCATTACTGACAGGCATTTCTCTATCAGGCTATGAAACCATCTTAGGTCTCAGCTGGCCTGGCTGGAACTTGGAGATGATGCTAACAGGCCTGCTATCCTCATCTCCTGAATCACCATCCTAATTCAGTCTATTTGGGGCTTCTCCCTTCATTGCTTTATTCTCAAGGCTCACCATACTGCTTGCCCAATGGATCGCCCATGGTATCTTTTCTCACACGGTATCTAACCTCCCATGGTATCTTTTCCTTTGTGTCCTTCTGAAAGGACTTTTTAAAACCCAAAGATAAAGTCCTCTACATTCTTATGCTCTGTGCAAAATGTTCCTTCTCCTTCATGTCCTACCTAAGATCTGGTTTGTCTTAAAAATATGTCCTTCCTCAACCACCCTCTCGAAAACAGACTTCACTTATTCCTGTGAGCAATGGAGCTGGAAAAGGTGTTATCAGTCTTCCATATTCCCACTGCCTCTTCTAAAACTGTGCATAGTCCTTCCTCTTTTAATAATCACAGTGCTCCAGGATGCTATCTCCTCCCTTCTTTTTGCTATTATCTGTTGATCTCCTTGCCAACCTGAACATTCAACAGGGCATTATGTCATTAACTCTAACTCCTGCCTCAGGAATACCATAGTATCACAATACTGCAGCAATACTCATGTAGAGTGAAGTTGCCACCATTTTCTCAGAGAAAAGGAAGGATATCGGGTGTGAATTCCTTCTGTTTCTTGATTCCCCAACCTATAAATTAAATGATTCTGGCAGTCAGCCTCACCTTCTCGACAAGCACTCCATAGCCTTTAACAATGACAATATTCTTTTCCTGTCATGAAAATCCTACTTCTTCATTTGCTGTCTTGCCTCCTTTTATTCCTGATACAGTTAGTTTTTTTTAAAAAAATTGTAAATTGTTTTGGATCTACTAGATCCAATTTCTTCTCAAATACGTGTAGAATATAGGATTTTTTTTCTGGTTCAGGGTACACTTCTTAATTTTATTTCCTTTACCCCAGCCCTAATTATGCAATTAAAAAAAAACAACAACAACACCTTATTTTTTAGCTAACCTATTCTCCTTGAGTTTCTGATGTTCTCCTTGCAAAATGGTTCCATTCATTTGCCAAATTCTTGCTTAATACAGGTAAGATGTTCTTACCCAAGCCTGAAGTGGTTCTTGTAGTTTGAATTCCTGAATTAACTTATGATCTTTCTAACTAACTTACGGTTCCAAATATTTGAAGGCAATAATCAGGAGTCTTCACAAATATCAGGCATTTTCTATCAAAGAATTTTGGAGAGTCTAAGAAAGTCTCATCTCTTCCCTCAATAGTAATTCTTATTAGCTTTATTTTATGCCATAATGTGCTTCCAAATAAACACTAAACCACTGAAGTGTTTATATTTTGTTCACTACTTTATGTATAGCATAGACATGGTGTTAGTTCAGCGGTTCTCAACCTGTGGGTCGCGACCCCCTTAGGGGTCGAACGACCCTTTCACAGGGGACGCCTAAGACCATCGGAAAACACATATATAATTACATATTATTTTGTGATTAATCACTATGCTTTAATTATGTTCAATTTGTAACAATGAAATTGGGGATCACCACAACATGAACTGTATTAAAGGGTTGCAGCATTAGGAAGGTTGAGAACCACTGTGTTAGTTAGTGTTCTTCAGAGAAACAGAACCAGTAGGATGGGTGGATACATACATACATATGAGAGGAGATTTATTGTAGGAATTAGTGCATGCAATTATGGAGGCTGAGAAGTCCCACCATCTACTGTCTGCAAGCTGAAGTGCCAGGAGACCCATGAAGGTCTGACAACCAGGGCAGCCGATGGTGTAGCACCCAGTTCGAGGCCTCAGAATTGGGGAACAAGCGATGTAACTCCTGGGCTCTGAACTCCTGAGAACTAGGAGCTAAGATGTCTGAGGGCAGGAGAAAATGGGCATCCCAGCTCAAGAAGAGAGAGAGAATTCACTCTTCATTTTTTGTTGAATTCAAGCCCTCAGTAGATTGGATGCTGCCCACTCCTTCTTTACTCAGCCTACCAATTCAAATGCTAATTTCTTCAGGAGAAAACCCTCAAAGACATACTCAGAAATAATATTTTTACCAGCAGTCTGGGCATCCTTAGCCCAGTCAACTGACACATGAAATTAACCTTCACAGGTAACAAGACAAACAAAAGATTAGGACTCCTGTCCTCTTCCCTGAACAACTGTAGTTCCTGTGAATTATGCAGCTTGAGTTTTCATCCAGAGTGCTTAATTATTCATTCATTCATTTGTATGTTCGTTCAACAAAAGCACACTAAGTGCCAACCATGATGAATCAGACATGGTCCCTGTAGGAGCTTTCACAGTTTACCTACAGCACAGATACAGATGAAGAGCTGCTGAAGGTCATAGAAGAAAGTTATCACTTCCAAATCAAGGACCAAAGCAAGGCTTCCTGAAGGAATTTGGCATTTGGACATAGTTGGAGAGACAGCTTTTGGACATGTGTTGTATGTGGGTAGAAAGAGGTTAGAACACAATAAAAGCAGAAAAAGGCACCGAAAAAGGAAATGACAAAGGGTGGTCTCTTGACTATGTACAGGCAGATGTAGGTCAGGATGATTCTAAGAACTCAGTGGGAGTTGAAATTTACCCCAAGATTACATCCTTTGTCTCTGCATTGTTTGATAGGTGGTATCAAACAAACTATTCCATAATTCTTGTGGCAAAGAGTGGAATCTGAATTCTTGCACCAGAAAGTCTATTTCCTTCTAGTCTTTTTTTTTTTTAATATTTTTGCCTTTAGCTCTTTTTACTTTCAACGGTTCATATATATCTTTGGAGGCAAGGATGGTATCTGTCTCCCCACAGAAACTGCGTCATTATGGTTTTGTATTGCCAAAGTTTATATGCTCACAGAGTATGGTACCATTTAAATATTTCCCCCCTCATTAGGCAGTTCTTAGAAGTATTTTTCTCAAATAGATTTATGTCCCATTTTTGCAGTTTCAAATTGGTTGTTGCTTTCTATTCTTTCCTACTTATTTAGAATATCATTTCATCTTTCTTTCTTCTTCCTTCTTCCTCCCCACTCACCTTCAAGTGCTCCCCACCCATTTGGGATCAGTGTCTAACAGGAATATTCTAACTTGTTTAGTAGATCAAGTTTTTTCAGTAAAAGTCTCTTGACTAATAAACAAACACACTAATTAAGAATATGTTTGATGACCTCTTTCAAACTACATTTTAAGAACACCCTCAATGTTTTCTCTTTTATTGTCTCCTCTACCCCACTGGGATGATTGGCGTTCATGGTATGTGGGCAAAATGGTTGAGAGGAAATTTTTTGTGTGGAGGTGGAATTTACTGTGGGTGGCAGCCTGGATGAGTTCCCTTTTACTGTGGCCAAAGCATTTTAACCTAAGCCCAATTTAATGCGTTAGGCACAGACTTAAATTGAAAACAACAAAGTTTCCAGGAATATTGGGGACTTCTTAGTTCATTTGTCTGTCTTTTTGACAAATTCCTTCAGTTCTTTTATTTTCAAAATAAAGAAGCAAACTTGGTCTCCTAGAGAAAAGGTTAAATGAGCCTGAAGAGGCTGAGGACATTAGTCCTTGGGCTGTGTTCATATAAATTTATGTAAAAACTATCTAGATAATAAGTCAGTCATTTGTTAAAGTGATTTCTTCTTGATGCTTTCAAATTTAAAGACTGATTCCAATAAATGTTGATGTGACCCCAGTAACCTCTCTCATTTGAAGAGGTCACCACGTTACAGAGACTTTTAACTTTTTTACCATTAATAACCATGCTAATATGCAAAAATACTAGAAAATGTTAAGAAACAACCAGGAAGGCAGGAAATTCAAACACAAAACGGGAAGACTACCATAAGAAAGTAGTAATAATACAAAAAGATGAACTTGGATTTAATTATCTACTCAGTTTCTGGGTGCTGTGGTGAATGTAAGATTGGCAATAGTTAATAGTGCATAAAAATTAAATAGCTTTATAAGTATGATCAGAAAGGAGAAATGAATCCTCCTGGACACAAAGAGGGTTAGCAACAAAATGTGTTCCTTCTGGGCCGTATCAGCTCATATTCCCCAATCCATGTTTTAACACCATAGTATGTGCTTACTTAATATTTGACACATAATAAGAGCTCAATAAAATTTTATCATGCTGTTTATAAGTGAATTAAGAATATATGTTTATTATTGGAATTTTACAACACAGCATCTTCTTCTCTTTGTTTCTGAGCTCCTCACTTCTGGTGATTTTTTTTCTCTATCCTAGAATTTGTCATTAGCAACCACTGTATTAACTCCAAGTCTGAATTTCAAGCTCTAGTTCAATTTCAGACATGCTGCTCTGACTACCACCTCCTTCTATGCACTTCTTATAGAAGTATACCATATGTTCAGAAGAGTGCACAGTTCATGTTTACAACTCAATACATTTTACAGAGTATCCACCCCTCAGGTCTCTACCACCTACATCAAGATATCAAAGGTCCTCTTCTCACAGAGGCCTCTCTGGTGCCTAACACTTTCATTCTCTACAGCAACCATAACCCTGACTTCTAAAGCATAGATTTGTTTTGATTGTTTCTAAACTTTAAATAAATAGAAGCATACAGTAGGAAGACTTTTATGTCAACTTTTTCTAAAAAGTGCAGCATTATATCTGTAAGATTCACCATATTTGTGGAGGTTTTTTTATTGTTTATACTAGAGGCCCAGTGCACAACATTCGTGCCCCGGGGGTGGGGGCGTCCCTCAGCCCAGCCTGTGCCCTCTCGCAGTCTGGGACATCCCCCAAGGGGTCCTTAGCACTGCCACCAAGGCTCCCACCACCACCGCTGCGCTCACCAGCCATGAGCTCTGCTTCTGGCTGGGTAGCGCTCCCCCTGTGGGAGCGCACTGACCACCAGGGGGCAGCTCCTGCGTTGAGTGTCTGCCCTCTGGTGGTCAGTGCACATCATAGCAACCATTTCTGCAGTTTGGTCAATTTTTATATTAGCCTTTTATTATAAAGGATTATTATACAATACAAATACATCAGAACTCATTCATTATACTGTGGATTGACATTTAGGTTATTTTCAACTTGGAGCAATTCTAAATATGCTGCTCTAAATGTTTCTTACATATCTCTTGGGTGTGTATTTGAAAGGATTTTTGCCATTCACATATCTAGGAGTGGGATTGCTTGGTGATAGGTTCTGTAAATGTTCAGCTTCTTTGTTACTGCTGTACAGTTTTACAGAGTGATGCCCGAAGTTAAACTCCTTCTAGGAACATCTGAAAGTGCTTCTTGTCTATATCATCTCAAACACTTGATATTGTCCATTTTTTGCCCTCCTGGTAGGAATGTGTATTATATCATCATATTGATAACTTATATCACCCTAATGACCAATGAGTAGGGTCTATATTCATATGCATATTAGCCCTTTGAATTTTAGATACTCTTTTGAAAAGTGTTTGAGTGACTATATATAGATTTTTTATGATTGTTTTGTATTTATTGAAATTTCTATTGAAGTAATTGTAGATTCACATATAGTTTTAAGAAATAATATAGAGAGGTCCATTGTACAATTGCCTCAAGTTCCCTCAATATTTTGCAAAATTTTTCATCTTCAGTATGAAAGTTTTCATGCCTTTTCTCAAAATCATTTCTAGGTATTTAATATTTTTTATGCTATAGACACAGTATTTTAAATTTCATTTTTAATTGTTGCTGATATATACAAATATAAATTTTTATTGACACATCCAACAGTCTTGCTAAATGTCCTTATTAATTCAAACAATTTTTTAAAATGTATTTGGAATGTCTATACATTAGTCATGTCATCTGTGTTAGTTTCTTCATCTATATGCCTTTTTTTTTCTTAACTTATTATACTATCTAAAAACACTAAAACAAAGTTAGGACAGATGATACTGGACATCTTTATCTCATTCCAAAATTCAAACAAAAAGTGTTCAGTATGTCACCATTAATTATGATGTTAGCTGTGTGTGTTTGGTATATAACCTTTTATTCCTAATTTCCATTTATTCTTCATGTACCTAGACATGTTCTCATATCCAGGCATTAGATCTTATCAAAGATATTTCTGAATCTTTTGAAATGATCATATAATTTTCTTCTTTATTCTATCAATGTGGTGAATTATGTTGACTTATTTTCAAATATCAAATGTTTATGAGATATATTGAGCTGTAGTTTTTCCTTTTAGTAATGTCCCTGTCAGTTTTTGGTATAAGGAGCATGCTAGCTTCATGAAATGAGTAGGGAAATGTTCCTTTATGTTATTTTCTGGAAGAATTTATATAGGACTGGTTATTACTTATTTCTTAAATGTTTGCAAAAATCAGCTGAAGATTTTATTGTGGGAAGGTTTTGGATTATTAATTCAATTTCTTTAGTACAAAGAGCTACTCAAATTTCCTATTTTTTGTGTCACTTCTGCTAAATTGTGCTATTCAAAAAATTTGTCTATTTAATATAAGTTGTCAAATTTATAGGCATAAAGTTGTTCATAATATCCTATTATCTTTTTTACTTTCTCACTTCCCATTCTCTGTTTAAGTCAATTAGACTTTCATTTCCACTACTCCATTGTACATATGTTTTCAGTTTCCCCTCCATTCTGAAATCTGATGTACAATTCATTTTCAGTTTTTATCTGATTTATTTTTATTTCCTGAGTTGCCTTTGTAGTTTACTGGATCTCTCTTCTGTCCCATCTTTCTCTAGGTTTTATGTTACCTATCACAAAAAATTTGAGGAGGGGAAGGAGCTAATTCATAGTGTGTACATAGAGTTGTTTCTAGTTCAAATTTTAAAACATAGTTTCTTAATCAGCTGTATTTCCATAGTATTATCTTTTATTTTCACTCCTACCACAATGATCTGTGAACGTGCTCGAACTTAATGGGCTTTGTTGTTTTATCCCCAAAAAAACATTCATGAAAATTACTTTTTCTACAAAATTGAAGGCCTCGCTAGCCTGTGATCATGGCTGCTGCTTACAGATGAGGTTTGTGAATTTCAAGCTAAGAACAACCTCCAAGAGTCATTCTTGTTACTCTGCTGTATGCCACCCACAAATGGCCCCGCCCCCAAAATACAACAGTCTGTATTTTTTGTTTAATAATTTAACAACACATCTCTCTGTGGGTTATGCTCAATACGATTCTGGGAAAATGGGTGGGATAATACAGGCTACCAATAATGCTGGGCTCCCATTTCTATCCTTTTCCTCTCTTCGAGTGTTTTTACTTCTAGTGTGTGAGGTACATGCTCCTATCTGTATTCACTTCCACCTACTCTTCAGGGATAGTTACTGCTGTTACAACAGACTACTTTGTTATTTCCATACTGGCATCTTAGAGAGTAAGTAGCCTACTTTATAAATTAATGCTAACATGAAACATTATGAAAGCCTACACCATTACTATTCTGGATGGAGATCCCACTTCCTTTTCCATCACGTCATTGACAGACTTAGAAAGGATATAGAAGGAAATGAGCAGTACAGGTCCAGGTAGGAATCCAGCCTTACATAGCCTCCTCTCTGTGGATAGCCTCTCATTAGTTCATTGAGTGGCATTTTAAGAATTCTACTCTGGCAGCTATACGAGTTAACCCTAAGCAAACCTGCAAAATGATAGAAATTTTCAATCTCTAAGTCAAGTCCTGCTTCCCAATTAAAATTATACAATTCTACAAATTCAAAAAATATGCCATCCAAACTGCAGGATACCTCTACCCAAGGAACACGGTGCCTCTCCCTCAGCCCTTCACCCATCCCTGATGAATCATAACTCAGGTTGTTGCCTACATCCTCAACTTTCCTTTATTAGAAGAAAGTAGAAGACCTTAAAAGTAATTCACTCTGCACGCTGTTAGCATCACCAACCACAATTGCTGCTTTATCCTCTCAGCTTCCTTTCTGAGGCGCATTTATGACTTTCCTGTATCGTTCGCATTGACTTTCTGGGTTTGATAGAGCCTGGAAAGCGTTCCTTGCTGAAATTTGTTAAGCGGATTTATTGATTTTATAGCAAGGTCTGAAGCACTAATTTACAATCTAAACAGTGTAATGATGATTCCAAATGAGCAAGTTTGATCAAGTATTTTAGGAAATTCCAAAAATTGAAATGTGGGGGCCACTCCTTTGCTTTACAAATAATCAAAATATGTTTCCTCACAAGAAACATCTCAGACATTTTTTATTTGTTTTGGTGGGGGGAAAGAAAGTAAATCCAAAACTGAAAATTTAAGTTTTCTTTCTTTGTTTTCTTGGAAATAATCAATGGTTCCCCAGTAACAGAAACAGTTTGTTGTAACTTAAACAGGCAAAAACACAACTCCTCTCCAGTTTCACCATTTTTTTCCTTCTCTTTGTGTAAATATCTTGGTGATGCAGTGTCTAGACTTCTTGGAGCAAGTGATGGAGTCTGGAATTTATTCTGTGGGTTTGAAAGCGGCTATCCAGGTCTCCCACATTGATGTGAAAATCTGTTGCTTTCAGAATATGTAAAAATCATCAAACTGTTTACCAAAAAATACAATTTATCAAATCATGCCAAACTTTGTGCTGCACACTACAGGGAAATATTGTATGAACTTGTTCATTTTATCTATACTTCATTTTAATGTTCCCATCAGTCATATCAAGAAAAATTAATTTTCATATGAATATAGACCCTACTCATTGGTCAATAACTATAAATACAAAATAATTTTCACTTATGAAAGAATTATGGCAGATTTTTTCTAGCTTTTGAGAAATACCCATAAAAGAAATTAGTTTCAAAGATGCGCATCCATTCTTGTTACAGTTTTAATAAGTAATCCAAAGGGATTCATCAAGTGAAAGGGACAGATTTTTTTATGTCACAGGTCCTCCTCTTGGTCCTGTGTCACTTGCGAGCCAGATAAAATGAAAGCCACCTTTGAAGCACCCAGATCTAAGCAATTTTTTGTGCATCCTGGATTATTAGGTCTGTCTGCACTTTATCTCTTAACAAGCTCTGTGCTTGCAAAGAAAATGCAGGGTTATTTGTCACCAATTACGTAAAGCTGAGAATTGATCTTGCATATAGCTATAACCATGTCCTGTAAGCAGTTGCTCCTAAATTTATAATGCTGCCACTTCTTGAGGCTTTACTCTAGGAAATATATATCTACTACAGAAGAGTTTGTTGTACAAGTTTATCCAGAGATAATAGTTTTACAGGGTATAAAACTCCATAGCATCGACTTGTTTGAAATAAGTGTCTGTTCCTAATTTTCAAACAACGTTCTCAAGCCCTGTCTTAGTTACTCATGACCAAAGGGGGGGAAAAAAGCAACCCGAAAGTAGGGTTATTGGTTTTTTCCCATTAAAACACACACACACACACACACACACACAAACACACAAACACACACACACACAGGGCATATTGAACTGAACTGACCTCATCTAAAATAATAAAAGTGAAATATGCTAATTAGACCAGACAGCTGAACAACCTTCTGGACGTCATTCTGGATGTCCTTCTGGATGAAGCCGCCGTGGCAGGGGCTGAGGCAGAGGCAGTTAGGGACAATCAGGTAGGCAGGCGAGCAGTTAGGGGCGATGAGGCAGGCAGGCAAGTGGTTAGGTGCATGGGGCAGGCAGGCAGAGTGGTTAGGAGTGATCAGGCAGGCAGGGAGGCAAGCCGTTAGGAGCCAGCAGTCCCAGATTGTGAGAGGGTACAGGCCTGGCTGAGGCACCACCCCCCATACGTGAATTTTATGCAAGGGGCCTCTACTCCTATATAATAAAAGCCTAATATGCTAAGTGTCCAGTTGTCCATTCAACCAATCAAAGCATAATATGCTAATGATATGCTAAGGCTGCTCAACCACTCGCTATGAGATGCACTGACCACCAGTGGGAGACCGGTTGACCAATTGCTATGATGTGCATTGACCACCAGGGAGCAGACAATCGACCAGTTTACCAGTCACTATGACATGCCCTGACCATCAGGGGGCAGATGCTCCGACCGATAGGTTAGCTTGCTGCTGGGGTCCAGCTGATCGGGACTGAGCAAGAAGGGCTGGACATGCCCTGGAGCCCTCCCGTGGTCATTCCTCGGCCCCAATTGTGCACAGGTTGGGTCCCTCAGCCTGGCCTGCGCCCTCTCACAATTTGGGCTGAGGGAACCCCCACCCCGAGTGCACAAATTTCATGCACTGGGCCTCTAGTTTATACTATAAAATCTCTACTGGTTCTCTTTAGAATAGTAGCATAAAAGCAAGTTAAGTAACACTTAAACATATACGGTAGCCCTCCTAGAAGAAAATCAGGTGCTCTGAGTATAAAGTAAAATTTAAAAATGTCACCGAAACCGGTTTGGCTCAGTGGATAGAGCGTCGGCCTGCAGACTGAAAGGTCCAAGGTTCGATTCCGGTCAAGGGCATGTACCTGGGTTGCGGGCACCTCCCCAGTAGGAGATGTGCAGGAGGCAGCTTATCGGTGTTTCTCTCTCATCGATGTTTCTAACTCTCTGTCTCTCTCCCTTCCTCTCTGTAAAAAATCAATAAAATATATTTTAAAAAAAAATTTAAAAATGTCTGGAAATTAAACAATAAAAATGTTAATCATAGGCATATTATTCTATTTTTTATCCAGAACTAGTTATTACACTCCATTAGTTAAAAAAAACAACCAGTATCTATAGTACATAGTAATGATCAAAAGTAGCCTCTTAAGACCTTATTTACTTAACTTCAAAGATAATGTAGTGGATTGAAAAGTGCTAAATCACAGGTCAGAAGAACTGGCGTTTATTCCCATCATATGTAGGTCTCTGTTTCTCAGTGTGTAATATGGGTGAACCATCCTGCCTGGCATACAGCGTTGTTCTAAACAGAAGGCGAGTATGAACTTACACCTTAAGCAGTTCAGTTAGGTCATGTTCCCACGTCACTGAATGTCATGGGAGGTGTGAAGATTTGCTGATTCTGTTTTACTGAATAAAACACAGAGTTTGGAATAACTCAGAATCATTTGAAGAAGCTTAGCTAAGAATTACAGAGTATCCTTTCCATTAACTACACAGCCTAGGAACTCTAGTTTGGCATGAGAGGTCTTAAGAAATGGGGTGGATTCTCCTGTGAACTAGTGAAGATTGCTTTCTATAGCCTCAGATCATGTTCCTAAATCTAGTTCACAGAACCACCTCCTTAGAGATGCAGACAGTGGAGCAGAGACAGATCGAAGTCCTGTCCTGCAGATGGGTGCCAGTGATGGCATCGTCTTACGCAAAGGATACACTTCTTAGGCCCAGTTGCAAAGTTGTAATTACTAACCCTGGGAGAGAAAATAACTAACTTGGCCCAGCTGGTGTGGCGCAGTGGTTTCGCATTGACCCCTGAACCAAGAGGTCACGGTTCAATTCCCCATGGAGGCACATGCAGGAGGCAACCAATCTATGATTCTCTCTCTCATCATTGATGTTTATGTCTCTCTCTCTCCCTCTCCCTCCCTTTATCTGAAATCAATTTTTAAAAAAAACTTTTTTTTAAAAGAAAATAACCAGCTCCATAGTGGATTGTCCTTTTACTAGTATATTTTAACTCTTAGAAAATCATGACCTAAGGGTAGAACATGAACCACAACAGTATCAACTCTGTGCTTAGATAAATTCATAGTTGATATATATATATATATATATATATATATATATATATATATATATATATTTCTACTTGCTATAAATCTAGGATTTTTGAGATTAAATTAAAGAAACATTTTACAAAGTATGTTTTTTAGAGCACTAGTTCTAAAAATTATTAGGTGTTACAAAAAAAGTTTTAGAAATGCTGGCTTAATCAACTTTAACTAGGCTTTTGTAAAATAATTATTTCTCAAAAGTGTTTTATTACATGTCAGTATCAAAGAAAAGAATATCGTGCACAGCATTACTGAAGTGCATTGGAACATAGAGCTTTTTTCTCACTTGAGCCTAGCATTCTATAAAAAATACATTGTAGGGAAAACTGAATCAAAGGATATTTAAAACCTATATAACACAGTCAAACCACCTGTCTGAAATAGTCAGGGGACTATAATTATTCCCCGATGTACTCTCTAAAGCGGTTTTGTTGCTAATGAAAACACCTGCCACAGGGTTCTAGATGTGAAGTATTTGCTGAAATGTGACTCCAGAGTTCTATACTTATTTTAAAAATGGACAGCAATCAAATACCTGAATACTTATTATCTGCTTAAGGATACAAGGACAATGAGTTGGAGAAGGTATTTCTTAAAATGTTATATAAACCTGACAGGGTTGGTGGCATTAATATAAAAAGCTCAGAATGATCAATGGCTAAGAGGCATGCAAGATTTGTAATTGGAAGTGGAAGGTTTTCTACTCGTATCCTTTTATTCAGCCTTGAACAATAACTTATCAAGAATCAGGTTTTCGGTGTGTTAGAAGATGCAGAGACAAGTGACATTTGGCCCATCCCTTCCAGGAGATAATAGTCTGGACAATTTTAATAGATGAGTGATGAATGCTATCACAGAGGACAGGGCACAGAAAGCTCGGATAATATTGAACTAAAAAGCTAAATGAGTAATATCACCAGGCCTTTCAAACAATCGCTCTTGGTCCAAGTGACAAGGCTGTTTAATACGTACATATGTGAATTGCACTTAGCTGTTATTAGTAGCAACAAGAATACAGACAACAGTTTGTTTGATTTGGAGTTGTTTCATTAAAGCTGTCTCTATTTTTTAACCAATAGTTACAGTAGGACAGTGCTTATTTTACAACGAAGATGCATTTACTCCAGAATTGCTTTGCTGCTATAATTCTCCATAAATATTAAACAACAACCGATGAGCTAGTCTCCATTCATATATTCCCTTGATTCAGAATCACTTTGCCTCTTGGGTACTGAAAGTACCAAGATACGTAAAGCATACTAATTTAGGTTTTGCATATTTATGCATGGCCTTAATTTTTGAACTCAACAAATTGAGAAGAATAAATATTCACAGGCTTGTGATTTTTCATAAACATAATTTCTCTAACCTGCATGAATTGAGAAATCTTATCTTCATTAGAGGATTCTCATTCTAAAGTTTTGTGATGCCCATCAAGTTTAGGAACTCAGAAATAAAGTTTATTCTATAGAAAATTCCATTGTCGAAGAGTAGAACTTTGAATTTGCAAGGGAGATGTGTATTAGAAATAGGAATACAGGTCGTACTTTCTGTTAGATGACACTGTAATTTTTCTGGGGCTCCCTATCTTCATTGCAAAAATACATGTTATCCCCAATACATATGTTACTGAATACTACAACTTAGTGAAAAAAAAATTATTTGAATGTTTCATTGTTTATTTGGACGAAGAAAATTTGGAGAATTCAACGAGTTGAAAAGGAAATCCTGAAAGTGACAAGAGAAAGGGATGGGGAGGGAACAAAGGAGACTGTAACATTATCTGCAATTTATATACATAAATACACATAGATATAGATATAGATATAGATTAGATATAGATATAGATATATATAGATATAGATATATAGATATAAAATAGTTATGTGAAAATAAGAAAATGACAATTGCCAATTTTCAATGTTGCTACATAAGTATTTCTTGCATTATTCCTGTATTATTTTTATTTAGACAAGAAATTATTATTAACAATCTGATTCATTCATTCAACAAATAATTTGTTGAGAGCCTACTATGTGATAGATGCCAGCAGGAAAATGGAGAAAATAAAGAACATCATCCCTGCCCTCATGGAGTTTATTTTAGATATGAAAGTGAAATAACTTGAGATCTGGTATAGACTGTTTACAAAGACAGAGTGAGGGAATGGGGGTGGTACTGTGGAGGTGGGCTGCCATCAATAACTGAATCAGTAAGGAGAGGTTATTCTGTGCTGATAGGAACTGCCTCATTTTTGGTCAAAATAGAGTGTAACTCTAATCATGCACTGGCCATGGGCCACATATGTAATGTCTACTTTCCTCTTTGGTTGCAATCCCAAGTTCACCTGCATTTTTCTTTGCTTCCCTCTAGTATATGACTGCTGCTGCTCCTATGCAAGGGACCTACATTCCCCAGTACACGCCTGTGCCTCCGACAGCTGTTTCTATTGAAGTAAGTCTGTCTCTGTCTTATGGAAAGAGGGTCACAGAGATACATCTCAGCCACATATGCCGTGGTCCCTATAGCCCAAGGAATCCTGATGTGAGATTTTTGTGCTTCTTTGAAATTTGAAATTGCAAGCTCAATATATGAAAATATGTGCCCATACCTGGCTATGCCTAGGTTTTCCTTTGCACATAAAATAAGTTAATTTGCTATCAAAGTATGAGGGAAGTGTCATTTTCATATTTAGAGAAAAGATCAGAGACTAAATCTCTATCCCATCAAATGTTAACCACAATACCCATAAATAGGGAGGAGGAATATTGCAACTCTTGTGCCTTGTTACTCAGAGAAGTCCCTGGACCAGCATTACAGACATCACTGGGGAGCTTGTTTAAAACTGCAAACTCAAACTCTCATGCACCACCTGGACCTCCTGAATCAGAATTGGCATTTTAAAAAAATGGAGGTAACATTATGTAAGTTTCAGGGGTGCAACACTATAATTCAGCATCTGTATATACTACATGGTGCTCACCACCAAAAGTCTGATTTCCATCTGTCACCAAATATTTGACCCACTTGCCCTTCCTCCATCCCCCCCACCCTCCCCTCAGCTAACGATCAATCTGTTGTCTATATTGATGAGTTTATTTTTGTTTTATATCCCACATATGAGTGAAATCATATGGTTTATGTCCTTTTTTGTCCGACGTTTTTCACTTTGTGTGGTACCCTCATGATCCATTCATGTTGTCACAGGTGGCAATATTTCATTTTTAACGGCTGAGTAATATTCCATTGTATACATAAGTACACCACATCTTCTTCAATCCATTTAAACATTTTGTATATGACAAATGTTTGCTGCTACTCAGAAGTTTAAGAGGACACTTCATGTAATTTAGGAACTCACAGAGACCCAGACTTGTAAGGCCCCAAAGAATGTGTCAGTTAATATTAAACAGGTTTTAATAGGACTTTCAAAATTTTAAGACTGTGTGATTAAAACACATTTTCCTTGCTATAGTTAGCTGTCAAAAAGTATCTAGGACATGAGAAAATTAAGAACCTGAACATTTAAACATAAATCTCTGCTACATATTTGCATTTCTCTATCTCAACACCAAAGATATATGGTTATCTACAGAATTTGAGCATTTTGATGACTACAAAATAATGAGACACATTCAATAGTGTGGCTTATGGAAAACAATATAATTATAGTTAAATCTAGGACTTAAAAAGTCTTTCATTAATAAAAATAGAGGTACACTCTGATATATTGCTTTTAGTTTATGTTTATAAGGAAAAGCATGAATTCATTTTTTATGTAAAAACACTCACTGAAAATTCACCAATATCCATACAACTAAATACTGGTGGAAGGTTCAGGAAAACACACACACAATACCAAATAGTATTAGGAAGATAAAGATTAATAAAGGGAGAATTTTCAGATTCTGAGGACCTCAAGGATCTTTTGTGGCAGAGAGCTGTCCAAGAACATCTGAAACTCAATACTGCTGCAGGTGTTCAAGGTTATAAGTGAAACTATGAGAATATATTCAGACAGATGCCTTTTAGGCCTAATAATTACCTAATAAAACTACCTATGCCTCTCTGGGAACCAATATGTGTCCCTAAAGAGACCGACTTCAGAAATTCATTCTTGTGGGCATCTGTGAGGATCAAGAGAATGAAAAGGTGAGGAAAAGAGCAAATCAAAATTTTGATGTTTGTTTGACTCTTTATCTGAAACCTTTAAGTGAATTCCAGTTCTTATTGTGGAAAACAAAAAACAAATCAAATTTCTGAAGGGAAACCTCCTTAACCGTATTCTTTTCAAAGAATTCCAAACGTTAATGTAGATGCTTATGCAGGTCAGAGTCCATTGCTTTGCCAGATCATATAGACATGGTACAGTGCACTATCCCAATAAAATGCTTGAGTATACAATTTTTTGTAGAAATCCTTCATGAATTTTTTAATAAATTACCATTCAGTGTGGCTGCATACAGGTCTGGTTGAAGAGTTGTAAGTATGAGCAAAATGATTTCTGATCATTTGACTGCTCCAAGGACGTGATGGCAAGGATCCTTGGGAGCTCATGGAGGTGAATTTCTCAGCTCTTAGCCACATGTGCTCCGTGGTTTTCCTTTGAGTACTTACTGTGGCTTCATAACTGAGTGCAATTTTCCTCCAGCCAAAGAGAAGTGGGGTCTTCTCTGAAGTCCATCTGGAAGAGGGCCCTTTGCTGAAGCCAATAAGACTTTGTGTTCTTATTTGCCTCCTTAGGGTGTTGTTGCTGATACCTCTCCCCAGACAGTGGCACCTTCATCCCAGGACACCAGTGGTCAGCAGCAACAGATAGCGGTGGACACATCCAACGAACATGCATCTGCATATTCCTACCAACAGTCTAAGTAAGTTCGAGCTGTACTAAGCTTTTTCCCTCAAGATCAACTATCTGGGCTTTACTCTCTCATGTTGCACCTATTAGCTTTTGCTGCAATACAGACCATCTCAAACTTAGTGACACGCATTTATTTAGTTCATAATTATGTGGGTTGGCAGTTTGAGTCAGGTGGATAGTTGACCGAACATCTGGGAACAGCTGCTTGACTGCCTCCTACACTCCCCCTATTGGGGATCGAGCCCTCAATGCAGGCATATGCCCTGACTGGGAATGGAACGGTGACCTCCTGGTTCACAAGTCGCTGCTCAACCACTGAGCCAAATCAGTCAGGCATGACCAGCATTTTTTCAATTCTGATTATGACTTATTTGCTGCTGCCCCTTTGGCCAAAGCATGACCAAGGTTCACTACCAAAAGGCTTGAATTCAGAAAGGAACATTAAAGCCATTTTTTAAAAAAATCTGTCATACATAGTTTTTCCATACATGAAACTAAGTAGTGAGCCTGCAGTTTGGTCTCCATTTTCCAATTTATCCAATCAATAATTATTGCTTACTGCATGACAGGGAGTATTGTAGATGCTAGTGAAAAACCAATGAACAAAGCAGATGCTCCCCAACTTTGAGTTTACTTTCTACTACGAGTAGACTCAGAATCAATGGGTCAATCAGCAAACAATAAAAAAGAAACAGAATTTCAAAGCAGACTGCTTAAAAAGATTCTTGTGGTAGAAAGTGACTGTGTAGATACCTAAGATTTGTATCAAGGACGGTCTCTCATATAGACCTAGTCTGTAAGATAATTAGAGGCCAATCTTGGAGAGCTTTGGAGAAAAAGCATTCTAGACAGAACCAACAGAGATTCAAAGATCCGGAGTGGGGACCTGATGCTGAAGTGTTGTAGATAAGGCCACGGGGGGGGGGGGGGATTGTAGGTGATACAGTAGAATTTTTATATCTAGCCTTTGTGTCGAGTAATTATTCTTGGTTTCATGCTGAGTTAGAAAACCTTTGGAGAAGAAATGACAGAATTTCGTTTATATTTCAGTGCCTCTGTTACCAATGCACCCTGAGTAGAGAGGGATGTGCATTTTAGGATGGATTTCAGGATGCAGCGTTCCCCCTCTTGCAATTGTCCAGAACCCCTTCTCCATTCCCTGTCTGATTAAATCAGCGTTAGCTGCTCCTATGTGTCAGCTCACAATCAGATGCTCTTTCTCAGGGTCCTCCCACCTATTCATTGTCTGATGTGATGGAGAGGCGAGTGCTCTGCCTCTCATGGATTCTAGTGAGAGTCTCCACACCCTGTTTCACTGGTAGCATCGTATGCCCGGTACTATGCTAAGAGACAGGACCTGTGCCCTCAGTCTAGTATGGGATTTAGACCTGCACATAGACAAGAAAAATAGACTGCAAGGAACAAAATGAACAGGGCTCTTTTTAAAAATGCAATAGAAAGTCATAGAAGAATGCACTTAATTTTTCTTGGTTGTGGTGAATGAAACTGTGTCTTCAAGGAAGGCTCACGGTACGGAGTGGAAAAACTCAGCATTTCTTTGAGAACCAGATGCAGAATAGTGTAAAAAGGCAGATGGGACCCAGATTCTCATATCAGGTGCGATACTGAGGTGCTCAAACAGAATTTTCTTTGCGTGTCCTTCCAGGTGAAGTGCAATGGTTCAGACAAAAGGGAACAGAGTTCTGAAGTAGGATGGTGGCAAGTGTAATAATGGTGGAGAGTTGGGAGGTAGAATGAAGTAAGAAAAAAAGGGAATGGGACATTAAAAGCTCAAGCAATACTGTGGAGTTATTGATGCCACTAAGAGAGGCAGATGAGAAAAAATGGGGGGAGGGATGGTTGTGGAGAAAGATGAGGGATTGAATTATAATGAGTCCATTCACAGACGCTTATTCCTTGGAAATATTTGAGGAAGTCTAAATCTGACCTCATAAAACTAGTGGCACCATGATTATGTGCCTTGAGCCACGAATTCTTACAGAGCTCTCCACAGATAATAAATGTCAAGACTAGAAGTCTCCATCCCTTGTCCTCAAGGAGGTAAGAAGAATGTTCCACAGGGAGTGCTCACTGCTGCAACATGACAGAGATGAAAGCACCTGGAACATTCCAAATGCGTGACATGGGAAAACCACTTGCATTGCCTTGCGGACGTTTTTTTAAGCCTGGAGAAAAAATTTCCACAGGTCCTGTTTATATTCTCAGTTTCCTCTTAAACAGTGCTGCTGTGAGGGTCGCCAAAGGAGGAATGCATGAGACCGAAAAGGGTAAATTATTATGAATTTATTAGGTCATCTGGAAAACCAGATGGGCTGAGCCTCAAAATGGTGCCAACACCCAGGGATGGGAAGTCAGATTTTAAAGGACTCTAGGCGGAGAAGTATCCGGACTGGAGGGGAAGGATAATGGTCTTAGCAAGTGGGATGTGGTCTAACTGAAAGGGACTGTTCCTTGTGAAGTGGCCTAAAGGTCTCCCAGGGCAGGGGGCATTGATTCAATTGTTTGATGAGACCTAACATAGTCTAGCCTTTGTGTTTTATGGAATAGGGATGAAGGCCATGTCTTCCATCGTTACTTACTGCTGAGGGGGACGCGAGATCATAGAGGGATGGACTTTAGAGTCGCTGGGACACTGTACAGATTTCTCAAGGTTGGAGGGAGGGGTTGCACCAGCATGACTTCCCCAAGAGACTGGTTGGTGAAGGCTTGAAAGTGGTCCTATTGAGTGACTTGGGAGGTAAAAGCTGGTCCTGAGGCTGCCACAGTGTCACTTCGGTTTTGCTGCTTTTCTGGGCCTGGAGCTGAAATACAAGGGAGACCTAGATGTTATCTTTAGGGAGGAAAAGAGCAGGGGGCTAAACTGCCTGACTAGTGATAGGAAAGGGGAGGCTAGGTTACCCGCGGGTCCAGGTTCTTGTTTTCCCCCTTGCTAGGCACCCAGAGCTTTCTGCCCGGGTGAGTTTCTGTACCTGGCGGTCAGAGGGACCCGGGCACAAAAGGAGGTTGTGATGATGTCTAGGGGTGGTTATTTCCTGAGTACAAACAGGGCTTGTAACCTGGTGGATAAATTTTAGTATTATTGAGGCAAAAGTTAGAGCAATAAGAATTATGACAAATGGTCTGATGGAAGAAAAGAGACATTGTTTTGGAGGGTTGTGGTATAATATACCAAAACGAGGTTTATTCTCTTAGCTTCGTTTGTCCTTGGGTGTGGTCGGCAAATGGCACTAACTACACTTCTGCTGTCTCCCTGAATAGGGTGGTTTAAGCTATTTACCCTCTGGTTGGGCAGGAAAAATGCAAACCATTTACTCTTAAGTGTCCTTGGTTTAGGGAAGATAGGATTTACTAGATGGCTGCAAACTGCTGTTTAACTGTCTCAGTTTCCCTATTCTGCTTGTCCTGGATTACTGGCCTGTGCATATAACTTCCTTTTAACATTTCTCCTTAGAAACCTTTTTACAACTTCACCTCACTTTCTTTTTCCCTCAAAATGCTGAAACCATACAATTTCTTGCCAATTTAATTAGAATTCTTAACTCTTAGAAACGTTAATTTTCCAATGATAATCAAAAAGTAACCCACCAGCATTTCTTAGATTATGAATACTGTCACTTTCAAGAAACGTACCTTCAACAAAGCATATGACATTACATTAACAGTTCAAAATCTACTTTATAGATTTTCTTTAAAAAAAAAAAAAGAAGCTAAAATCATGTGAACTTAAACATCTAAGTTTATCATTTAACTCAGAAATGCTCCAAAGCTTTTAAATTACCAATTAGGCACATGAGGCTGGGGAAGAGGGGGAGATGGGGAGCAGGCCCACAGACTCTTCTAGGACTACAGTTCCCAGGCCTCCAGCTGCTTGAATTTAAAACTGACACATTTTTCCTTAGAGATAACATGCTAAGGTTTGGGGATAATGACTTCTGCTTCTGTAGCAGGACGTTAAACGTTTGCAGTTTTGCTGTAAAGGAAGTTGTTCTTTAGGAAAGGGGTGTGTGTCTAGTAAGACGCAGTGTCGATGTGAGGTGGCTAATGGCTGTGAGACTAATCCATCAGTCCCAGTAATAGAGGCTGAGGAGGGCAGAATAAGTGGCCCCAGTGTCATTTCAAAAGGAGATCAGCTTACCTGCCACCATAATTGTTGCTTGAGGCTCTGTTTTGGTGACATAAGTCTGTGGGGCCTTGTCAGGGCCTGGGCAGCTTCTTCAGTGGCCAGTCCCAGAGGCCTGGGCACTCCAAACTGGATCCAGAGGGTGGCCTCGCTGGACTGGCTGAGGTCCGACTTGGAGGGGCTAGACTCCAGTTGATTTCAAGTGGCCTTCCCTTTCACACCTTGGGTGGGGGTCTTGTGTTTGAGCAGGACTTGGCCCAGTGTTCTTCCTTGTTGCCTTTGAAGCATGGGCCCAGAGGAGGCTTTGCCCCTAACTTACGTTGGCTGGAGGACAGGCGTTTCACTTGGGGTTCATGAGAGTGGCCTCAGCCTGATCTCGCCTTTGGGTTTGGGTCTCCTCATCTCTATTATTAAAGATCTTCAAGGCCAGGTTAATGAAAAATAGACACAGGTCGACAAATCCCTCAAAAGGACTTCAAAGTTTTTGGCATATGTCGGGGGCTGATTGGGGTATAAAATGGGTGTTTAGAAGGAAGGGTTCTCTCTGGGAAGCTGTGGTGTAAGGTGGTAAATTTCTGTAAGGCCTCCATGAGGCGGGAGAGGAAGAGAGGTGGGTATTTGTCAGGATTTTGAGTGCTTTCATTAAGTTTGTCATAGTTGACCGCTTTATAGGCAGCTTTTTTGAGTCTGGCCATGAGACAGATGATCATATGGCTATAGAGCCGGCACCCTGGAAAATTAACTTGCTAGTCCCACCTCAGGTCAGTTCAAGGGACCACGTAGGTGCCAACTGGGTTGGCTGCCATGTCCTGTCTCTGGAGGGCATCGGCATGGTCCTGAGCTGCTAGACAGACATGCTCCTTCTCCTCTGGGGTGAGAGAGGATGACATAGATGCCAGGTCAGGTCAGTGGAAAAAGACCCAAGACGCCTCCCAATCTGTGCGAGGTCAGACATGGAAAATGGGATGTGTACCCACACAATACCCTCAGCCACCTCTCAGAGGTAAGGGGGTCGAGAAGGTGGAGGAAGAGGTGGAATTCATAGATGTTGGGGGGGAGGAGGTCCAGGCAAAGGAGGGGCATAGAAGATGGGTTCGGGGGACCCAGAGGGGAACAGAGAGTCGAGTGATTGGAAAGGTTGAAGAGAGGGTCTGAGGGACCTGACAGGTCAGGGAAGGACGGGTCAGAAGCCTCAGGGTATAAAGGCCCAGGGTTAACAGAAGGGGGCTTTGAGTGGAGAAGTAGGATTTGATAAGTAGAGCAAGTCTGACTGAGAGAAGGACAATTACAGAGTGTAAAGAAGGCCTGGCTGTAGGGAATCTAACCATTTTCCATTGTGGTGACAGAAATTAAGTCCTAGAGAATGTTAAAATCTTACGTTCCATCCTCAGGCCAGTATAAGTCATTTACTGGTAGATTGTGGACAAGGCGCTTGGCCAGACCTCTGTGGAAAGGCTGAGCAAGTTAAGAGTCCTGAGGAGACATCCCAGTGTGCTTTTTTGGGGGCGTTGGGGGGAGACAAAAAATTCCCATGGTGCAAATTAGGAAGAGGAGGTAAGCGGCAAAGGGAGGGTAGAGGGAAAGGCAGCCTGATCCACGTGGTGGGTGTTCCCTGCAATGAGGAAGACTGTGGGACCTGGTCCCAAGGCTGAGGCCGGAGAGGATTTGGAGCCTAGTGCTAGGTCTTTTGTCCAAGGTGTCAAGTCAGAAATCTGGAAGGGTGATCCAGTTGTCACTTACCAGAGATGAAATGAGCCAGTGTTGAGTGTGGGGTCAGCAATGGGAAAGAGAGGTCCCGGATCCGGCATCCATCTTGGCTGGTTCAGGAGGTCCTTTGAGAGAGGGAGGCCTAATCCAGGCTGGAGATCCTGTAACCCGAGTCGGATTCCTAGGTAAGCGCAGGTCGAGCTGCTGCTGCCTACTACTCTCAGAATAGCAAACTCAGGGTCGCCAGAGGAGGAACACACGAGGCTGAAAGGGATGAAGAATTAGGAATTCAGTCATCTGGAAAACCAAATGGGCTGAGCCTCAAAATGGCACCAGCAGCCAGGGACAGGGAGTCAGAGATTTTAAAGGACTGTAGGTGGAGAATTCTCTGGGTGAGTCCGGATTCTAAAAAGGCCCAGAGAGAAAGGACAATGGAAAGGGAATGTGGGTCCTGAAGTGGTCTGAAGGTCAGTCCCCAGGGGAGGGGATGTTGATACAATTATTTGATCAGGCCTACCAGCTACAAAAGTGCTAAGAGCTTTTGACTTGCAATAGCAACAAAACAATAAAATATTGAATGGAAACAAAGAGGAGTATCCTAAGTCTGATAAATAAGTGAATGACAATCACTTCTGAAGTTTCCTAAAAGGAAGAAATTTAATGTGACGCTATCCATTCGCAGCCCAGGGAAGCTGACCTGTGTCATGGTAAGACATGAGGTTCTTCAGAACCATTCAAGGAAGACACTGGGAAATGAGCTAAGCATTTGGGTCATGCAAACACCTGGGTCCTTTCCATTATATTACCATCACCAGGGAAATGTTCAGAGATGCAAGAGCACCCACAGAGGCATTTGTTAAGGAAGCATTCGTTAGAAAGAAGGCACACAACAGTTTAGATTCTACATTATCCTTAAAAAGGCCACCAAAATCTCTCTAACAGTCTTGTTTCGAGATCAAATCACAAACAAAAACCCTAAAGTTATGGGCTACAAATTTCTCTGTAAAACTGTATCTTTTCTGTTCTTGTAAGAGTGACGAGTATTTCTAAAATATTTTTGACAACCCACGTTATATCTTTACTCCAAATTTCACAAAGGGCAGCTTATTTCCATCATCATTACACTAATTGCCATGCCCTTACTTTCATCAGGCAACCCATTTCTAACAATCATTATGTTAATTGAGATATGGATAGTTTAAAGTGCTTGTACAAACCTCTGGCCTTTCTTATTAAAGGGTGGCTGACCTCCTGTGGGGTGTGAAATTCTGATTAGGGTAGAGCGCCCCTGAAAAGTAGTTTAACCCATCACACATGTTTAACATCATAATGTCTATACTAAAGTTATTATAAACTAAATTAGAGACATCAAGGCAGAAGGCCAGCAGGATAAAAGTTTGAGAAATATAAATGATATGCGTACGAAAAAGAGGTTATATCTGGGATCTATGTCAGCAGATATTTTAATATTTCAAATTCTACTTTCCAAGCTGAAAAAACAGGTATTCACATTTGAATTCATGCTTTTATGTTTGTTTTTTCCATTGCTAAGAGAGATTAACTCTAGATTCTAATCCCAAAAGGCAAAAAATGATACCTGTGGTTTATTTTAGAAGTTCCATGGAAATTCCAGGTCCTGCCCAAGTTATTTGCTTTTCTTTGTGCTATATAGGAAATCTTAAAAACAAGTAGAACTTACATAGGCAACTTTCCAGGAGCATTAGATTCTAATATGCAAAAGCCAGAGCCCTTGATTCAAATGCCATCCTTGCCACTGACTAGTTGTCACTCAACCCTTTGGAGCTTCCTTTTCCTCTTAAAGTGAGAGATTAGATTGTTCTCCAAAGAGTGTAAATTAGGTCTCTGGCACATAAGGGAGGATTAACCACCATTCCCTGAAGTTGGGAGGGGCGGCCAGAAGTAGTGTTGGGAAACACAGCTTTCACCTAAGTGAAAGGCTTTCTTAATTGCAGTTCTTTTCAAAGCTATTAATATGCTAATGGCTGTGACCTCCTAGAAAGCCAAAGATTTCAAATGTTTTACTTCCTGAAAGATTAATGTGGCCTGCCCTCCTCCTTTTGAATTCTAAGAGTTATTTGTTTTAACATTTTATATTAAAGATTGAAACTTTTTTTTTATTGGATACCCTTTGTTGCTGGGTCCTAATCACATGCACGGTTTGCCTCTGAGTAACCCAGAAGTGGGCGTCTAGTAAGCAATTTTCCCTAAACTCTGGACCCCTTTTCACATGGCATCACATAAGGCTAATCTGTCAGGAGTGACATGGGAGGATATTACATTATTAGATAATCTCTAAGACTTCTTCCTGCTCTAAAAGTCTAGAATTCTAAGTTATGTTTTGCTACTTCCTAATCTAGTCACTCTACTTTTCCTTATTTGTGTGTGTGTGTATATTAGGAGGTAGGGGCGAGTTGGAGGATGAGAGGGTTCAAAATGACTGTGGTCTTAAATTCAAACTCCTAGTCTTCCAACACTCACACTAACCTTAGGGGAGGCCCTTATCTCAACCCCAGTACTGCATGGTCTCTTTATGCTACCATTCTTCTCTGGCTGACTGAACTGTCATGAACACCAATACCCTACATATTGTTAGTATATTAATGATATGTAAATGATATCCTTGATTACCATGCTTACATGGCCTTTACCTTTAAGCATGTGAGTGAAAATACTTTTTCATACTCATGATCTCATTCACAAGAATCTCTCTTTTAAAGTTGCAATCACTTTTCTTTCTAAAGCAATCCCACTGTTCAACTTAAAGCATTCTTTTTAATAAAAATCACAGCCTTTAGAAAACTTGTTTTTATGGATATCAGTACAATCCATAATTATTATTTTAAATATGCACTTTCACACTTTACCTGGGACAGAGAAGGTACTAATGAATAGCAACACTTTCCCCCTTCAAACTTCAGCTAGCAGCCATGAAAACGTAAAGTACAATTATTTATTTCTCCTCATTTGTTTTCAGGTAGCAATGAGATTACTTGAAGGATCGAATAAGTGATGGGAGAGGGCTATTAGAAGCATTTGTGTAAGGTTATAAAACTTGGCAATAGCTCCAGCATAGCTTATAAATATGGATGCTTCAGGACCTGTGCACATGACATACCTGAGCCGTGAGGGAGTTTCAAGTCTGTGTAGGAAGACACTGTTCATTGAGCAGCTCTCATAGAGATTCGTGCTGTTTCAGGCATTTTCTGCTTGATGGATAATAATACTGGGATTGAAGATGGGAGTAGGAGCAAAGTATAGATGCAAAAAATAAAACACAAAACCATGCAAGATAGGTTTCTAGAGATGAATGGAGTAAATCTACACTTTGCAAGGTACATAGAAAGATCAAATATACACCTTGGTTCCATAACTACTACTATGAAAATTTCCCTTATTGTTGCTGCTATTGTGAAAATTTTAATTGCATAACTCAGAAAAAAATGCATTTCAAGAGCCTTAAACTATTGGTTAAAAATGGCTCTATTCAATTTATCAACTAGTCGTTTTCCTCACATGATTCTAGGTACAAGTTAGTCTGGATTCTAAGAGCCATAGCAGATTCATATGAGGGCATTTTGCAAATTAGGAAAAGCAACCCCTCTGGGTCATTCCAGGCTGTCATATAGTTTAAATCATGGTTGAGGCCTTTTTGTCAGTTTGAGTAAGGCCCGCTTGCTTGGGTTGAATGCAGCCATGCACCAGAGTACATAGGTTGAAGAACAGACTAATGGCTGGAACTTAGCCCCACTGTGATCCCTCAGCCATGCATCTGTAAGGTAAACAACATGTAAAACCATATCCAACATCCCTGTGCTTCCTCTACTAAATTAAGCAATGGGGCATCAGAAGAACCTGCAAAGCACTAAGGGAAGAGGCCTTCACCTACATACAGGTGACTTCCAGATACTTTAAAGAGTCTTTTTTATTAGCACACTTCCGATATTCTTTAGCAAAATTCTAATCTGTGGGTGGAAAGCTAAGAGTAAAAGTCAACCCACTATAAGCTCAACCCTGCAATACAGACAGAGCAGCAGCAAAAGACATTATTTGGGCTGGGCTAGGCAAAGTGGCATATAGTAAAAGTGACATTTGTCTAGGCATTAAACACCTATTATGTGCACACCACTCTGCCAGTTTTCTAGAAAGTATAAAGTAAAAAATAAAATATCGTCCCTGAGCCCTAGCTGGTTTAGCTCAATGGATAGAGAGTCAGCTTGTGGACTGAAGGGTTCCAGGTTTGATTACGGCCAAGGGCACATGCCTGGGTTGCAGGCTTGATCCCCAGTAGGGGGCATGCAGGAGGCAGCCAATCAATGATTCTCTCTCTCCCTCTCTCCCTTCCTCTCTCAAATCAATTATATATATATATATATATGATCTTCTCATATCACAATAGAAAGAAATTAGAAATCAACTACAGTAAAAACATATGGAGGCTAAATAGCATGATATTAAATAATGAACAGGTTACCAATGAGATCAAGAAAGAAAGAAAAAACTTCCTGGAAACAAATGAAAATGAACGCACAATAATCAAAGCCTAGGGACACAGCAAAAGCCCTGAGAGGGACGTTTATAGCACTACAGGCCTACCTCAAAAAAACAAAAATAATAAGCTATTTAACCCTACAACTTAAAGGTATAGAAAGAGGACAAGAAAAGCCCAGAATGAGTAGAAGGAAGGAAATAATAAAGATTAGAGCAGAAATAAATGACAGACAAAAAAACAAAACAAAACAAAAACGTACAAAAGATTAAACCAAGAGCTGGTTCTTTGAAAAGATAAACAAGATTGATGAACCTTTGGCCAGACTCATCAAGAAACAAAGAAAGAGGACCCAAATAATTAAAATTAGAAACAAAAGCAGTGAAGTAACAACTGACATTACGTAAATACAAAGGAACAACTATATGCCAACAAGCTGGGCAATGTGGGTGAAATGGACAAATGCCTAGAAAAATAGAATCTTCCAAAACCGAATTGGGAAGAATTAGAAAACACGAATAGACCAATAACAATTGAGAAAACTGGAGCAGTAATCAAAAAACTCCCAGCTAATAAAAGGCCTTGTCCAGACAGTTTCACATGGGAGTTTAACCAAACATTCAAAGAACTAACACCTGCCCTCCTCAAACTATTCCAAAAAAATCCAAGAGAAAGGAACACATCCAAGCTCTTTTTATGAGGCTAGCTTTCCCCTAATTCCAAAACCAGCTAAAGACACTACAAAGAAAGAACTACAGGCTGATATCCCTGATGAACATAGATGCTAAAATCTTCAACAAAATATTAGCAAACTGAATCGAGCAATATATTAAAAAGATCATAGACCATAACCAAATAGGATTTATTCCAGGGATGCAAGGCTGGTACAATATTCACCAGTCAATAAACGTGATACATCACATAAACAAATGAAAGACAAAAATCACATGATCATATCAATCGGTGCAGAAAAAGCACTCAACAAAATCTAACACCTATTTTTGATAAAACTCAGTTAAGTGGGAATAGAGAGATCATACCTCAACATACTAAAGGCCATATATGACAAATCTACAGCCAACTTCATACTCAATGGGCAAAAACTATGACCATTTTCCCTAAGAACAGAAACAAGACAGGGATGTCCATTTCAACACTCCTGTTAGACATAGTTCTGGAAGTCCTGGCCATAGCGATCAGACAAGAAATAAAAGGCATCCAAATTGGAAAAGCGGAAGTTAAACTGTCATTATTCACAAATTACATGATATCGTACATAGAAAAATTAAATATGGAACTGCCATTTCACCCAGTGATCCCACTTCTAGGAATATATCCTAAGAGACTCAAAACACTTACCAAAAAGGATATATGCACCCCTAGATCACAGCGGCACAATTTACAATAGCTAAGATCTGGAAACAGCCCAAGTGCCCATCAGGAAGATATAAACAAGTTGTGGTACATTTACACCATGGGATAGTATGCATCAGTAAAAAGGAAGGATCTCTTACCTTTTTTAAAATATATATATATATATATATATATATATATATATATATATATATTTTATTGATTTTTTTACAGAGAGGAAGGGAGAGAGATAGAGAGTTAGAAACATCGATGAGAGAGAAACATCGATCAGCTGCCTCCTGCACATCTCCTACTGGGGATGTGCCCGCAACCCAGGTACATACCCTTGACCGGAATCGAACCTGGGACCTTTCAGTCCGCAGGCCGACACTCTATCCACTGAGCCAAACCGGTTTCGGCAGATCTCTTACCTTTGAGACAGCACGGAGGGACCTGGAGAGTATCATGCTAAGTGAAATAAGCCAATCAAAGAAAGACAAGTATCACATGATCTCACTCATATATGAAATCTAATGAACAAAATAACCTATTGAACAAAATAGGTCCAGAGATATAGTTGCATGGAAAAGACTGTCAAATCTCAGAGGGAAGGTGGGGGAGGGTGGGTGTATGGGAAGAGATCAACCAAAGAACTTGTATGTATATATGCATAACCCATGGACACAGACAGTAGGGTGGTGGTGGGCTATAAGGGGTCAATGGGAGAAAAAAACAGGACATATGTAATACTTTCAACAATAAAGGTTCTTAAAATAAGTAAATAGATTTTTTTTAAAAAGTAGAGCATTCTACACTGCCATTTATCATGAAAGGTTGAATGAATTCCATGGATTAACTGAACATGTGGAAGGCAGCTAGAATTGAGCTACTTTGCTAGCAGCACCTGCTTCAGGAGGGCTGACTGCTCAGTAAAGAATCCAGCACCAGGATGATGTGGAATAAACAACAAAGGGAGGTAACTAGGGTGACACAAGAAAATGTCAACTCAGAACCAGATTTCCCACATCAGGGATCTATGCGTTGGTTAAAGCTAGGAAGTTACGAAAGCTGCCAAGATGCCATTAAGTTGTGGACAGTGACAAAAAAAACAATTCATGTTGCTCTCACACACAAAATTGAAACTTTCAAGAAATTGGTATGTAACACCAGAACTGTCTTTTTTAATTAAAAAAAAAATACTGTATCTTGAAATTTTACCAACCTACCTTTGGTAAATACTGCAGATGAAGTACTTTTGGCAGATGTCCAGATTGTCTCTCTTATCTTTGGGTTTGCCGTGTTCAACTGATGTGAAGTTTTGAGATATCTTTTGTGAAGCAGCTGCTTTAGGATCACATTTCTGATAACTGGTTTTAAGTGTGTCCAGTAAAGATGTCTGTGTTTTCTGTATTGGACAACAGAAATGAATAAAATCATGGTTAAATGTCAGTTTAATTACAGTGTAGCAACTAGTAGAAATAACACTGGAATCAACTAGAACTTACCTCTAGATTTATTATTGATTAGATAACTTTGAATAAATTACATAATAATTAAATAATTAATTGGGGGGGGGGGAAGAATTTGACTACTTGATGAGATAAATGAGCAAGGAACAAGAGAAGAAGAGGGAAAGTGAACAAAACTCCCTGGCCCTCTTAACTGCCTTACTTAGCTACCTGGGACAATAAAGCTAATGTGAACATACTTGGTGAACACCATGGATAGCATACAACCCATTGCTTTATCTTGGTACATAGTAGGGACTCACCCATTTGTTGACTGAGTGAATGATGAATCCCATGGAAGTTCTGAAGTAATAGAATTACTTAACAGCATTTCTGGGGGAGTTACAACATAAGCCAGGCAACAAAAAATAGATTTCATTCCCCAAGAGGAGTATTTTTTATCTGGGTATATTTATAATATTTATGACTTTAGAATTGAAAGATATTCTTGACCTTAATATTTAATGTGAACACACTTTCTGGCTCAAATATATATTCATGTGAAAGTGGCAGAATTAGACACTTGAATCGGCCCAATATGCTTTTACAACTTCACTGATGACTGTTATTTTTAAAGAACTTGGTATCTTTTAAGAGGTCTCACTGGAAAAGAGCATAGAAGGTTTCAAAGTTGCTTTGATGTCATAACCACTCTTACTCAATTGTTTTCACAGACCATAAACAAGACTGAAGAATGTCCGTCTGAAACTTTGCCTTGAATGAAGAGACTTCATTGAACAAGAAGTTGGCTTCCAGTTTGCACAGGCGTCAATGGAATGCTTTTTTCTTTTTTAATTTTGTACTTTACCCAACGAAAACAAAGCGTTTTGTGTGCTGTGCAAATGGGTCCTTCATGTGGTCTGACAGTTTATTTTTGCCATCATTTTTTAAATTAAAGTAAAAAAAAAAAAACAAAAAAAAAACCAGAAGAGGAAAAACAACAAAAACAAAACATGGAAGGTTGACAATTGATCTGGAAGAACATTTGAAGTCAGAATTGACCTGAAGGTGTAGATAGATTTTTTTTTCTTTTTAATAGAAAATCGGATGTCAAGAGGTGGGCAAGCAGAAATGGAAAGAAATTGTCTTCCTCGGTAATTAAGCTACTCTTTATTTTTTTTTCCTTCTTGTTTAAATGTGGGTTGTTTTTTTATTTTTTCTTAGAAATATTTAGGTAAGGTTTATCTTGAATCTTAATTGCCTTAATTTTAAGGACGTCAAAGGCTCTCGAGGCAAGCTGTCAACGTCTTGTTAAAAAATCAAGAAAGAATTGAAATATTGTGCCAGCTTTAACTGGTACAGAAGCTTAAGACTCTTGAGTTTTTAGGGTGAAAAAACTGTACAGTTTAAAAGAAAATGTTTTTCTTCATTTGAAGAAAATTTGTTGATAAAAGAAACCATGGCAACTGCAAGAATTGGAAAAATGCTGGGACTTTTCATGAACTTTGTCTTAAGTGTTGACCCATTCTAGAAGGCTAAAACATTTTATGGTAAAGTTATTAAGGTTGGTTTAAAAAACAACTGCATTAGAAATAATGCGTGTTTGGGGGGCAGAATGCAGATTTTTTTAATTTACAAAGCGTGATTGCTAGCAAAAGCATTAGTGCTTTTTATCTGCAGTCTTTTTTATGAGCTTTACAAAGTTTTTAGTCAGCTTTGCTTGTCACATTGCAAAACCTAGCTTAAGAGCATTAAAAAAAAAACACAAAAATCTTAAGTAGATAGGAGCTTATGGTCAAAAGTGCAAAACAAAACAAACAAAAAAATACAAAAAAAAAGCAATAGATAGAGAAATTGTTGACAATTTCTGTAGTCTTTCCTAGTTGTGATCAAATTCAGCCTATGGATGGCCTATTTTATACCAAAGATGAAGTGGCACCCTATTGCAGTCCAGAAAATAGAGGTCATTTTTCTTTACTTTTCGTTAAAAATTTTTATTTGACCTACATGGCCGGACCAGTTCTTACTTTGTTGTTTGTTTAAACTACCTTCCACTGGTGTTTTACATACTGCAAAAAAAATTATTTTTAATATTTGTTGTTAGTAGAAGCTTGCTCCTGCTGTGTTCAGCCGTTTCAGCATGAAGAGTTCTGGATACCAACTGATAGAGCCAAATGGCTTTCAATTCCATGAGCTTTTCCAGTTCCTTGCTAGCTCCCTTGAATAGTGAAACCTATATGGATGGCCACCAGTAAGTTAAGACACTTTTTTTAACAGGTTGAAATTTCTTTTTGTGAATTTTGAATGAAAGATACTTCCTGAACCTGGTCTGAAGAGTCACTTGTCCAAAAAAAAAAAAGAAAGCATAGTGATATTCTGTTAAGTGGTGAGTGGTCTCCTGAAAAGGTCCCATTGTGTTAGTAACAATAGTCTTCCTTCTAAATTCCAACACCTTTGATTTTGTCTTTGCACCTTAGTCTTTGTCATCATCCACAATCAATAGGCACCTTGATTCTGCAGTGGGGAAGGGATAGCTTCTTTTTGCCTTTTTTTTTTTTTTTCATTATATTTTCATATCCTGGTATTGTCAGAAGAAAGACAATAGACCTTTTTATTTCAGTTTAACTCTCTGAGACAAGTAGGACCAATAAGACTGAGGATTCTATTAGTGGAATTTAGGTAAGCTTTTAAAATGCTAGTTGACAATCAAGAAATTATTATTTATATTCATAAGAACCAAAACAATTGGGTTTGATCAATCATTAAAGCCAAAGGAGATATATTTGCATTGAGAATGATGCAAAGCTTTCTCTAAAATGAATTAAATTGATGGAACAAACATCCCTGCATATTTGGTTCATGAAATCCATATTCAACCTATACAGTTTTACCTGAAACTAAGGACAATGAAACTTTGTTCATTGGACCATGCCCTAGAATTGCTTTTTGAATGCATCATTAGAATCAAATAAGTAAAACTCTTTTCACAAACTAAGTCATAGGAACCTGTCTTAGTCCAGAAGAAGAGGGAAATGCATTAAGTGCACTGTAAAAGAAAGCAGAGTTGGCTTTTAAAAACTATTTAAAAATTAAAGGATAAATCTTTTTTCCATTATATCAACATGGGTAATGAGTTTGACTCACATGAAAGTGTCAATATTTCACTATTTATGACCTACAAACAGAAGCCCAGTGTTGAAATAGATCTGGTTCTCTTATTTGCAACACCATGTACTGGAAACTCAAATTTAGAGAGTGACTCCCTATCTTTGTGATCAAATTAGAGGTGAAAATATATCCAAGAAAACGTAACATGCTACAGAGAAATTCGAACTGGTCACACCCATCCTTATGTTTTTCCATGATTTAGAGAGAATCTTAGTTTTCTACTCCCTTCTGTTCCATCCTTCAGCCTCTTCTGTATTTTAAGGGCGGCACTTAAGTTTTATCTTTGAGAAGTGGGCCCCTAAGTTTCAGGGGGTATAAGCAAATATGTATGGGAACTGTATTTTTCCTCTTTCTTTTTTTTCACTGTCTGAACTCTTTGTATAAATAAGGATTATCCTGGGCATAATTCATTTGAATATGAAACCAACATGCTTTCTTTTGTTTCTGTAAAAAAAAAAAATAATGTGATACAAAGAAAGTCTCATTTACACAACCAACAATGAGGCTAAGAGGTAGCTACCATGTGGCTGATGAATGTGCCTAGGTAACTTCCTGTTTCTATTCAAAACTACTGCTTTATTTATACATTCAGAAACATTTTTTTCAACTATGAAATTTCCATGATCTCAATTTTTTTTAAGCCACTTCAGGCAAAAGGAAATTACCTATAATTTTATGTATCCATGTGTGTTTTGTGTTTGGATTTTTTATATCATGCCATTCTATAAAATACCTTATTTCAAGTCAAGAAGGAAAAAATGGCACATGTTCAAATTTGCATCTGTCATCTTACCTAATTGTTTTTTAAGAGTCATGTCTGGGGAGGGGTGGGCAGCATCAACAGGTAAGCAGCATTACATTGTATTAAAAATAAAACAACCCAAAATCTGTGTTCAGTACATGCAGACATCAGAATCCTAATTTAATCAACAATAGTTATGTTGGTTATTTTAATCCTATTTACGTCTGTAATTTTTTTTAAGTATTCTAGTTCACCGGGTTTTCAAGCATTTATTTCGGTGTTCAATTTTTCCTTTCAATTTTAATTGTCAACACTTAACCTAAACATTAGAAATCAAACTAAAGCCAGAATCCAAATGGGATAAACACTATCTCATCCAAACTCTAGTAACAAGAACACTGGAGGAGGTGGTGGTTTTATTTTCATTTTAAATAATAAGGTATTGTCAGGGGTGACAAAGTATGCCTCGTGACTAGGGGCTCCTCAGTGCATGGCCAGGTCTCCTGAAGATGTCATGGACCCCATGGGAACTCAGTGTGATACTAGCAGGGGCTGATGACCGTCCTTGAACATTGCCATGTCTTGAATATTGTAAGTGACATAATAATCTCAAAAAAAAAAATCCTCTGACTCCAGTTTGGTCAGGGTTAGTTTGTTTCCTTGGTAGATGCCAATTGTCCAGGTGTTGTCTCCATGCTTCACTTGAATCAATTCTTCCTGTGACCTTAATGGATCTGCCATATTTGACAGCATATAAGACTCACCTTCAGTCTTTTCTAATGAAAAACTACACAGTGTTAAAAGCACTCACCTTAGAGCAGGAAGGCTGAGAGTAGCAGGTGGATAGAGGAAATAGGAAGTTCACTGTACCTATAGAATACATCAATCTTTTGCAACACTGCTTTAAAATTATTTTCAATGAATGTGTGACCAAAAAAAAAACCAACCTAGTCTTTCCCCAAAAAACTTGATTTGAATAATTGGGATGCCATCAAATACCTATGTACCTTTTACAGTGATCTAAAATCTCCATTAGTGAAAAGTGAGATTTGATTTAAATAGGACTTTTGCAGTCTTTTTCATGATTGAGAAGTTTCAATGTGCTGTCTAGACAGATTATAATGTTAGTAGGAGACTAAAAATACATTTGACAATTGAATCTCATGCTTCATTTGAGCACACAAACCTCTGCAGATGAGCTGATAAGCAGAGGAAAATTCTTAAGTGGGTTTCAGTGATAAATGTTTTTATGTGATATGAAAGGATAATATTTGTGTATGTGTAGTACAACATTCAGCACTTTTGAGGGTCACTTCAAAATAAAGTTAAAACATGTCATGGAGCCCTTGATCTGTATTATCTTGTCCACAGTAGGGAGTGAAAGATGAGATTTTGTTTTCGTTATTGTGGCTGGCATGCTTCCAAATTTGGAGCTCGCTGGGACTGACAGCCTCTCACTGCAATCCGAGGGACTGATGTAATTGAAACAGGCTCATTGATTCTGTACACTATCCCCTTCCTGTGGCACAGTGATAGTGGCATTTCATTAATGAATCAATTCATTTTACAAATGACATCCACTGTGGCAGTGGAGGACAGTTGAGTCTAACTCAAATTTAATAAATTCCACCAAATATATTTAAATATGTAATTAGTCTTTTCATCCAAATGCTCTTGGTCATGGCTGTCCTTTGTAGATTACATAGTTCAGGAAAGTACAAAAGCTAAATGTAAGATCCCTGAGTGGCCCCCAAAATCGTTTATGATACAGGGTAGGGAACTCACCCCAGATTGACCTCTTTTATCGTTGGTTATATACCCCAATACATATACATATTCATCCTCTCTCTCTCTCTCTCTCTCTCTCTCTCTCTCTCTCTCTCTCTCTCTCTCTCTCTCTCTCTCTCTCTCTCTCACACACACACACACACACACACAGGATGGATGGCTTCTCAATATTCATTTCTTTGTATTTTGGGGAGGAAAAATGATGTTTCAAGAAATGCTTCTTTCCCTCAGAAGCGTAAAAGCTGAAGCAGAAATGAGATCAAGCTTGGAATCTGCAGGAAGGACCACTAGGCCACTGAGTCACACTTTCCTTCCCTTTTATTCACTCTAGTTAATAACCACCCCATGACGAAATCTTACAGAAATACAATCACTCTCAATTTTTGAAGGGCTAATTATCTACTTTGTGCATTTCTTTTATATTTTCTTTTCAACTATTAGGACTTGGGGCTCGAGTGTTTTTTTTTGTTTTTTGGTGTTTTTTTTGTTTGTTTTTTTTTAACATGCCACCCTGAGGGTGGAAAAAGAAACAATTGGAAGTAAAATTCAAATTAGTCTATTTTGCTCTTTGTTAAGTATTGGTTTATTGAAGGAGTTTGAAATCATTTGTAAAAATTAATGTCAGAGCATTATATAGCATTGATTTTTTTTATTACCCATGGTGTCCCTTTCCCATCCACCACAAATAATTGAGAGTTGACTGTATTCTTGCAGAACATAAAGAAAAGAAGAAAAAAAAAAAACAACACAAAAAAACTGTAGCCAAGAATTTGGCTTCCCTCAAAAGAAAGCTGTTTCGGTTTCGTTCACCTTTGAAACTTGAACCAGTAGAAAAGGTCAACTCAAAATTCAGTTATGAAAATATAACCGCTCTTAGTTAAATACACACTTATCCCCATCTTAAATCTTTCATGCAAAAAAAAAAAAAATTTTTTTTAACTTTGCATTAATGTGTTAAGGCTGAATGACCTTGACATTCCAGTGGATTTATTTAAATAATCATTTCAAATTTAAATAGTGTCCAAAGTGTAACTTTACTGTTACACTTTTTATTTTAGGCCCTCTGGTCTTAGATTATTAAGATGCTCTGTCCTCCCTAAATGCTATTCCCTCATATATAAAAAAGGAGTTATTCCATACTTTTCAGGAACTGTAAATACTATTTCAAAAAGACACTTGAAAAAGTTTTCTCCATTCTGAAAATCAATGCTTTCATTTCCTTAAAAAGAAGAATTGGAATATTAATTCAAAAATATATAGGTAAAAGTGTTCTTGCTATGAAATATTCAGTTTCTTTAAAAAAAAGGGGGGGGGACAGCTTCTATTAAAACCCTTGTTTCAGGCCATATTTGACTTCATGGAACTTCTAGATCATCATTTAATTTTGAACTTAATTTAAGAGCATTTTGTACTGCTGTCTCTGTCATGGAAAGTTCTGTAATTCTATGGTGTTTCTGGTTTTATTTTTAATATTTTCATCTGTACCACAGTCAAACTGGCTACCATTTCCCCCATTCCTTGGGCTTTCTGTAGATCAGTGGATGTTAGGTTTAAACTTCTGTTTTATTTGATGAAGCTTTCAATAAAAAATGGAAATAAAATCAACCAAATAGGGCCATTGTGTTCTTTACTTTTCCAGAGATGGGTTGAGGAAGGGGCTGGTGGGAGGGAGCAATGTCTATACATATTCAATTATTTATACTGCTGCTTCCTACAGAATTCCTCAAAGAAAGAACAATCCATGGAAACAAAAAGAGAGGAGGGAGCATTCTGTTCATGCAAGGAGACATGAGAAAATCACTATTTGGAGGTCGGGTGGGGTGGGGAATAGACCATTTAGATCTTTCTAGGATCTAGTACACTCTTTCCACTTTCTAGGCTTTAAGATCTGGCAATCATCCAGCACCTATATCCAAACATGTCTAACATCTACCAGCTACTCAGTACATCTTGTGTGAAGGCCAGAAGATAGAGAGTTATATGTAACACTAAAAACATGTGGTTTTTACCCCTGCAAGGATTAAATTCCAGGTCAACCAAATTCAGAAGTGTCCATTTCTCAAGCTATGGATGGCTATGGTAAGCAAATAATCAGAAACTATCTTTCTCTGGTTCAGAAAAATCCAAACTAATTCAGAGCTCATATTCAAGGACCAAAAATATTCTGTGCTATAATATGCATTTGCTGTATTAAGAAGATTTGGTTCTACTCCAGAAGACAGGAAAACAAATGAGATGAGTAAAATTTACATGACGTGTTAAACAACAAAGTAAGGAACCTTTAAGAAAGGTGAGAGTGGCATCAGAGGAATGGAGGCATAAAGGCAAATCTTTTCCTTTCCCCGAGATTTCAACAAGTTTACCAACTATAAATCAACAAAGAAATCCCTCCACAACACAGACGCACACCTGAGAAACCCACACACTTAAACATCTAAAGGTGGGCAACCTTGAATAAATGGAAAGACCAGAAGGGAGGAAAGCACAGACAGACCATAGATGCTGTCCTGCAGCCAGGAACTCATGGGTTGGCTGGGAGAGGGGAGAAAGCCAGAGTTACCAGGCATTTCTCTTAATCGCACAGGAGGAACAGAGTTACAGTGGGGAAGGGGACAGCCCAGCAGGGTGAGCAGTGAGCAGTAAGAGAGTGAACAGTGTCTGAGTCAGCAGATGCCTGACAGAACACAGGGTTCTTCTGTGTGACACCCCACTGTCAGGCCAGGTGGTGGTGTTTCAGACAAAGAAATGGAACCACAGAGTCCTGCTAATGATTGGACTCCCAAAACTCACCTCCTGTTGCCCTTGGAGTTGGGTCCAGGAGTATATTATCTGTGAGCCAAGAGCTGTTGCAGTAGAATCAGTTTCCCTCTGTGATTCCCAGGAGGGGTGCTTGGGGTGGGACTACATGGAGGTCAGGGGTCACCATTACAGTGAGGGCAAAACAAACTCCACCCCCAAGCAGCCCAGCTGTACTGTTTTAATATTTTCATCAAGAAGGTTCCAGACTAGGAGACCACAGAAGTAAAAATCTTGCAATTCTGTGCTATCTACTGAAAAATAGTGGAAAGATCTCTTCAGAGATACTAGTAAATGCAAAAAAGAAGGACAGCAAATAACATGAAGAACCACAGTAACAAAGATGGCAAGAAAATGAAGAATCACCAGAAAGCAGGCTGGAACACATGGAAATATGTAACATAAATGACAGAGATTTCAAGATTGCAGTTCTGAAAATATCAACAAGATAAAAGAAATCCTGATAGGCAATTCAAGGCACGAAAAAAAAAAATCAATGAACAAAATGAGGATTTTATCAAGGAAACTGAAACTTTAAAAAAGGACTAATCAGAAATCCTGGAAATATGGCATGCAATTAAGGAGATTAAGAGTAAACTACTGAGCATAGAAAATAGAACCAACCAGATAGAGGAAAGAATTAGTGATATAGAACATAGGAATCAAGAAATGATGTAGAGGGAAGAAGAGAGAGACCTGGGAATAAAGAAAAATAAAAGAGCTCTTTGAGACCTATCTGACTCCATCAGAAAAAGCAATGTTAGAATTACAGGTATTGTGGAAGAGGAAGAGAGGAAGCATGGAATGGAGAGTCTATTAAAAAAAATAGTGGATGAGAACTTCCCAGATCTATGGAAAGAACTAGATCCTCGAATCCAAGAAGCAAACAGAACACCTAGTTACCTCAATCCAAAGAGGCCCTCTCCAAGACCCTTGGTATTGAAACTGTCAAAATTTAAGGACAAAGAAAAAATTCTCAAAGCAGACAGGGAAAAGAAGCAAGTGACCTACAAAGGAAAACCCATCAGAATTTCATCTGACTTCTCAGTAGAAATTCCACAAGCCAGGAGAGTGGAAACAAAAATTCAAATGTCTAAAAGAGAAAAATTACCAGCCACAAATAATATATCTAGAAAAATTATCCTTTAAATATGAAGGAGAAATAAAGATGTTCCCAGACATACAAAAGCTGAGGTATTTTATCACCAGAAAATCTTCATTGTAGGAAATTCTCAAGGGAGTTATTCTACTTGAAACAAAGAACATAAGGTCACAATACTATGAGTAAGACCACCAAAAAACTTACAGCATAAATAGGAATAATTTGTGACAACAAAATCATAAAAGGGAAGGGGGGGGGGAAGCTCAGAACTGGCAAAGGAAGATGAAGATTAGATGCACTCAAAAAGGAAAAAACTACAGTATATATGCAACTTTGTTTTTTATAAACTTAATGGTAACCACACACAAAAATCCCTAAGCTAGGACATATAACTTCAAAAAAAGAGTAAACAGAGGAAAGATGTATGGAATACCACCAAACAAAAACAACAAACAGAAACATAAAGGAAAAGAACCAATACGGGCATAGAGCTACCAGAAAACAAAAGATAAAATGGCTATAGGAAATCCTCATACCTCAATAACTACCCTAATGTAAATGGTCTGAATTCACCAATAAAGAGGCACAGAGCAGGAGAGTGAATAAAAATAAATAACCAAACCAAAACAAAACAAAAAAAACCAAAAACAACAGTCATATGCATACAAGAGACAAATCTAAGCTGCAGGACGAAGGTTGATTCAAAGTAAAAAGGGTGTAAAATTATTCTCCAAGAAAATAACATCCACAAAAAAGCAGGTAGCCATACTTATAACTGACAAAGTGGATTTCAAAATAACATGAGACAAAGATGGACACTTTATAATGATAAAGGGAGTACTACATTAAGAAAACATAACACTTCTTAATATACATGCACTCAACCAGGGAGCACCAAAGTATATAAAACAATGACTCGCAGAACTAAAGGAAGAAACAGATCAAAAAACAGTCATAGTTGGAAATATTAATACTACATTGAGAGCACTAGACAGATAACCCAAACAAAAATTAATAAAGTAATATTGTCCTTAAATGAAACACTAGACCAAATGGACATAAATCACATTTACAGAAACTTTCATCCCAGAACATCAGATTATACATTTTTTTGCAGTGCACATGGAACATTCTCAAGGATAGACCATATGTTGGGTCACAAAACTGGCATCAACAAATTCAAGAAGACTGAAATTATATCAAGAATATTCTCTGACCACGATGCCTTGAAATTAGAAATCAGCTGCAAAAAGGAAGACACCCACAAATATGTAGAGATTAAACAACATACTACTAAAAATGACTGGGTCAAAGAAGAAATAAAAGATGAGGTCAAAAGATATAGAGAGACAAATGAGAATGACAATACAACATATCAAAACCTCTGTGATGCAGCAAAAGCAGTGATAAGAGGGAAGTGTATATCATTACAGACTTATCTGAAGAAATAAGAAAATAACCTAACATCACATCTTAAAGTACTAAAAAAAACAAGAACAAAAAACAACCCAAAGTCAGAAGAAAGGAAATTAATAAAAATTAGAGCAGAATTAAATGAAATAGAGAAAAAGATTATATAAAAAAAAATCAATAAAACAAAGGGCTGGTTCTTTGAGAAGATTAATAAAATTGACAAACACCTTGCTAGACTCACAAAGGAAAAAAGGGAAAAGACCCATATAAACAAAATAACAAATGAGAGAGGAGAATTCACCACAGACATCACAGATTTACAAGGGATCATGCTAGAATATTATGAAAGACTATATGCCACCAAAATCAATAACCTAGAAGAAATGGATAAATTCCTAGAAATATATAACCTTCCTAGACTAAATCATGAAGAACTGAAAAATCTAAATAGACTGATCAGCAGTGAAGAAATTGAAACAACCATAAAAACCTTCCAAAAACATTGAAAATCTTCCCAAAAATAAAAGTCCAGGAGCAGATAGCTTCACCAGTGAATTCTACCAAACATTCAAAGAAGATTAAAAACCTTTCTCAAACTCTTCCAAAATATTTAAAGAAGAGGCAATACTTCCTAACACATTCTATGAGGTCAACATAACCCAGATATCAAAACCTGGCAAAGATAACACACACACACACAAAACCTACAGACCAATATTTCTGATGAATACAGATGCAGAAATCCTAAACAAAATACTAGCAAATCAAATACAACAGTCAAAAAATAATACATCACGATCAGGGTTGGGGTGCGGGGAGGGAGAGTTTATTCCAGGGGCACAAGGATGGTTCAAAATATGCAAATAAATCAATGTAATACACCACATTAACAACAGAAAGGATAAAAATCAAATGATCTTATCAATAGATGCAGAAAAAACATCTGATAAGATACAACATCCATTTACAATTAAAACATTAAATAAAATAGGAATAGAAGGAAGTATCTCAACATAATAAAGGCCATATGTTATAAATTCTCTGCTAATATCATACTCAATGGTGAAAAACTGAAAGCTTTTTCTCTAAGATCAGAACAAGGATGTCCACTCTCATTACTCTTATGTAACATAGTGCTGAAAGTCCTAGCCAGAGCAATAAGACAAGAGAAAGAAATAGAAGGCATCCAAATAGGGAAGGAAGAAGTCAAACTGTCACTTTTTGTGGACAACATGATTCTGTATATAGAAAACCCTAAAGACTCCACCAAAAAAACAATTAGAAACAATAAACAAATGCAGTCAGGTTGCCGGATACAAAAATCAATGTGCAAAAATCCATTGCCTTCCTGTATACTAACAACAAAACTTCAGAAAAATGGGGGGGGGGGGGGGCGGAGAGGGGTGAACCAAATCCTTTTGCAATTGCAAGAAAAATAATAAAACCTCTAGGAATAAACTTAAAGAACATGAAAAACCCCTACTGAAAATTACAAAGCATTATTAAGAGATTGAAAAAGTCACAACAAAGAGAAAAAATATCCCTTGCTCATGGATTGGAAGAATCAACAGAATTAAAATGGCCATATTACCCAAAGCAATATACAATTTTAATGTAATCCCCATCAAAATCCTAATGTCATTTTTTAAAGAAATAGAAATCATCCAATTTGTATGGAACCACAAAAGACCCCAAATAGCCAAAACAATCCTGAGAAAAAAAAAAATGAAGCAAGCTGGAGATATCACACTACCTAACTTCAAGTTATACTACAGAGCTAAGATAATCAGAACAACATGGTATTGGCAGAGAAACAGACACACAGATCATGGAAACTGAATTGTGAACCCAGCTATAAAACTATGTGTCTATGGACAGATAATTTTCGACAAAGGAGCCAGAAACACACAATGGAGTAAAGATAGTCTCTTCAACAAATGGTGCTGGGAAAACTGGACCACCACATGCAAATGAATGAAACTGGACTACAATCCCCATGTACAAAATTTCAAAATGGATCAAAGACCTAAATATAAGAACTGAAACAGTAAGTTACATAGAAGAAAATATAGGTACCAAACTTATGGACTTTGGACATAGAGAACATTTTATGAACTTGACCCCAAGGCAAGGGAAGTAAAAGCAAAAATAAATGAATGGGACTATATCAAACTAAAAAGCTTCTGCATAGCAAAAGAAACTGACAACAAAACAAAGAGGCAGCCAACCAGATGGGAGATGATATTTGCAAACAGTAGCTCCAACAAAGGCTTAATTTCCAAAATATATAGAGAACTCATAACATTCAGTATCAAAAAACCACCCAACCAAAAAGGGGCAGAGGATCTGAAAATATACCTCTCCCAAGAAGACATATAAACAGCGAATAGATATATGAAGAGATGTTCAACCTCATTGGCAATTAGGGAAATGCAAATCAAAATGACAATGAGAATCCAAAACCCTTTCTTGATAAAAACTCTCAGCAAAAATGGGAATAGAGAGATCATACCTCAACATAATAAAAGCCTTATATGACAAACCTACAGTCAACATCATACTCAATGGGCAAAATCTAAAACCATTTCCCCTAAGAACAGGAACAAGACAGGGATGCCCACTCTCACCACTCCTGTTTGACATAGTACTGGAAGTGCTAGCCATAGTGATTAGATAAGAAGAAATAAAAGGAATCCAAATTGGAAAAGAAGAAGTTAAACTGTCATTATTTGCAGATGACATGATATTGTACATAGGAAACCCTAAAGACTCCATCAAAAAACTACTAAGTTTAATAAATGAATTCATCAATATAGCAAGATACAAAATTAACACCCAGAAATATACCCCAATAATTAACTCACAGAAAGAGAAACAACAACAACAACAAAATCCCATTTACCATTGCACACACACAAAAAATTAAGATAGCTAGGAATAAACTTAACTAAGGAGATATAAGACCTGTATTCGGAAAATTACAGGACATGAAAAAAGAGATAGAGGAAGACATAAACAAATGGAAAAATATACCATGTTCATGAATTGGTAGAATCAACATCATTAAGATGTCCATACTACCCAAAGTGATCTATAGATTTAATGCAATCCCCATTTAAATACCAATGGTGTATTTCACAGACCTAGAATAAACTCTCCAAAAATTCATATGGAATAAAAAAAAGACCCTGAATAGCTGCAGCAATCTTGAGAGAGAAGAACAAAGTTGGAGGGATCACAATACCAGATATCGAGCTATATTACAAAGCCACTGTTCTCAAAACTGCGAGGTACTGGCACAAAAACAGACATACAGACCAATGTAACCAAATAGAGAACCCAGAAATTGACCCAAGCCATTATGCTCAATTAATATTTGACAAAGGAGGCAAGAGCATACAATGGAATCAAGACAGTCTCTTCAATAAATGGTATTGGGAAAATTGAACAGATACATGAAAAAAAATTAAACTAGACCACCAACTTACACCAAACACAAAAATAAACTCAAAATGGATAAAGGACTTAATTGCAAGATGGGAAACGATAAAAATCTTAGAAGAATCCATAGGCAGCAAAATATCAGACATATGTCGAAGCAATATCTTTACCAAAACAGCTCCTAGGGCAATGGAAACTAAGGAGAAAACAAACAAATGGGACTACATCGAAATAAAAGCTTCTGCACAGCAAAAGAAACCATCAACAAAACAATAAGAAAGCCCATGTTATGGGAGAATATATTTGCCAATGTTATATCCGATAAGGGCCTAATCTCCAAAATTTATAGGGAACTCACACATCTTAACAAAAGGAAGATAAACAATAAAAAAAAATGGGCAAAGGACTTAAATAAACACTTTTCAAAAGTGGACATACAGAAGGCCAAGAGACATATGAAAGCACGCTCAAAGTCATTAATCATCTTAGAGATGCAAATCAAAACGACAATGAGATACCATCTCACAAGTGTCAGAACGGTAATCATCAACAAACGACAAGTGCTGGCAAGGATGCAGAGAAAAAGGAACACTTGTGCACTGCTGCTGGGAATGCAGACTGGTGAAGCCACTGTGGAAAACAGTATGGAGTTTCCTCAAAAAATTAAAAATAGAACTCCCATTTGACCCAGTAATCCCACTTCTGGGAATATATCCTATGAGATCAGGAACACCAATCAGAGAGGACATATGCACCCATATGTTCATAGCAGCACAATTTACAATAGCTAAGATTTGGAAAAACAGCCTAAGTGCCCTTCAGCAGGTGAATGAATTAAAAAACAATGCTACATCTACACAATGGAATACTATGCTGCTGTAAAAAAGAAAGCACTCTTACCATTTGCAACAGCATGGATGGTCATGGATTGCATTATGCTAAGCGAAATAATCCAGTTGGAGAAAGATAAATATCGAATGATCTCACTCATTTGTAGAATAGAATGAACAACATAAACTGATTAATAAAAATAGATCCAGAGACAGAGAAGCATTGAACAGACCATCAAACTTCAGAGGGAAGGTGGGGAGTTGGGGGTAAGAGATCAACCAAAGGACTTGTATTCATGCATATAAGCATAACCAATGGACACAGACACTAGGGGGTGAGATCATGTGCTTGGGGGTGGGGGTGGCGGGGGAGAGGTCAATGGGGGAAAAGGAGGCATACGTAATACTATATGTAATACTTTAAACAATAAAAATTTTTTAAAAAACTGCAATGAGATACCACCTCACACCTGTTAGAGTGGCCATTATCAACAAGATAAGCAATAACAAGTGTTGGAGAGGTTGTGGAAAAAAGGGAACCCTCATTCACTGTTGGTGGGAACGTACACTTGTACAACCACTATGGAAAGCAGTCTGGCAATTCCTCAAAAAATTAAGAATAGAATTACCATACAACCCAGCAAGCCCTCTCCTGGGTATATACCTGAAAAACTCGAAATCGTGTATTTGCAAAGATATGCGCACTCTTTTGTTCACTGCAGCATTACTTACAGTGACCAAGACATGGAAACAACCAAAGTGTCCTGCGATAGAGGACTGGATAAAGAAGATGTGGTACATATACACAATGGAATACTACTCAGCCATAAGAAAGCATGAAATAGCACCCTTTGCAACAACATGGATGGACCTTTAGAACATTATGCTACGTGAAATAAGTCAGCCAGAAAAAGCTAAGAACTATATGATTTCACTCATATGTGGGATATAAAACTGAAATTCATGAACACAATCAGCAATGTGGTGGTTGCCAGAGGGAAGGGGGTGGGGGGGAAGGGGGTCCTAATATAAGGTGATAGGAGAAGATTTTACTTTGGGTGGTGGGCACACAGTGCACTTTTTCCAGATCTTGTAACATAGAAACCCACACCTGAAACCTATATATTCATGCTGACCAATGTCACCCCCAATCAATTTAACTAATACTTTTTAAAGAAAGATGAAATGATTAGGGTATGTTAGTACGAAAAAATAAAGACCAAGAAAAAACTCTCTCTCTCTCTCTCTCTCTCTCTCTCTCTCTCTCTCTCTCTCTCTCTCTCTCATATATATATATATATATATATATATATATATATATATATATATATATATATCACTAAATATACACAAAACACCATATAGCCAAAAATAGGAAGACCAAGAAAACACCATACACTACACATACATGAGAAATATGAGGCATTCACTATACTTGAGGTCTTAATTTGGATAGCCTGTGTAACCCATAGCAGCTTATCAGGTAACTGCTGAATTTCAGTTACTTGCTTTCCCTTCTCTCAGAGGGAGCAAGCATGTTTCATTGACTCCTTCCTTCTGTTGCCTGCCTTGCTCAAACCAAAACTCCAATCCTTGTAACACACCATCCATGGAAAGGGATGTTGAGGCAGAGGGAGAAGCAAGAGATGAACACTGCAGAACATTGACTAGTGTGGTCCTCCCACTCCTCTTGTACCTTACCTTAAATGCGCTAACCTACACCATGTATTTCCCCTTGCTTCTTGCTGTGGAAAATTGATTTAAATCTATTTAATAAGTTCTGTGCTTTCAGCACATCCCCAGTGGGGGGTGTGAAGGAGGCAGCCAATCGATGATTCGCTCTCATCATTGATATTTCTATCTCTTGCTCCCTTCCTCTCTGAAATCAATAAATATATTTAAAAAAATAATAATAATACAAGAATAAACTATTTCACCTATTCACAGCTGTAAACCTCCTTTTGCCCCATCCTGTGTTTATTTGGCCTATGAACATTTCTTTTTTCTATGACCTTGAGTATAACTTGTATTTGGAGGCTATCACTGCATCAAGGTAATTTCCCAGTGACATCTTCATGCTTTAGAATATAAGTACCCAAGAGGTTGTGGAGAGAGCTAACCAACCAGTGTCCAGGTTCTAAGAGTGTGTTGTGTATATGCCCCTTCCCTACTTGAGTATTTCTTGGCTAGAAGAAGAGAAAGTTAGAATAGAAAGCTGAAAGAATGGAATTATCAGAGAGTGTAAGAAAATAAGACTAGAATAAAGACAATTTTATCCATATTCCACCAGAGGTTTTTGTTAATGGTTCTTTTATGTTCATTTGTTTTCAGAAATTATAGACTTTTAAGAAGACAATTATACTACCACCATCACCCATATGCACACAAAATTTTTGCAGGGCATTGGGGAACTTTCTAAAATGCATCCATAGGCTTTTGATTTTTTAAAAATCCGTTGTTTCAAGATATAAATATATGAGAAAGAAGACTAAAGAATGAAGGAAACATGGCCTCCTTTGTATAAAATTAACCATGATTTCTTGACTTCATATCTATATATTTCCTAATGTTTTATAATTTTTCTCCCAAAAGAATTCAGTGTTTTGTCAACTCTCAATAGTTCCATTCATATTCAATAATTCTTTTCTAAAAGAATGCTGACGAAGATAACCCTTTTAGCGGCTCTCCAAACTTGGTAAAGAGAAAATTAGTCAAGTTCAAACTTAATCTCAGATGATTTAATTATTTCTACATTTTCTGCAAAGGCGTGTCATTTACGATATGGATGAAAAAGTTTATCATATATACCCGGCTGGTGTTGCTCAGCGGTTGAGCATCGACCCATGAACCAAGAGGTCACCAATTGGATTCAGATCAGGGCACATGCCCTCGTTGGGGGCTGGATCCCCAACTGGGAGCCTGCGGGAGGCAGCCAATTGATAATGATTTTCTTTTATTGATGTTTCTATCTCTCTATCCCTTTCCTTTCCTCTCTAAAAATCAATAAGATATGTATATTTTTTAAAGTTTCTCACCCTGGCCGGGTTGGCTCAGTGGATAGAGTGTCAGTCGGGACTGAAGGGCCCCGAGTTCGATTTTGATCAAGGGCACATGCCCCGGTTGCGGGCTTGATCCCCAGTGTGGGGCGTGTAGGAGGCAGCCAATCAATGATTCTCTCTCATCATTGATGTTTCTGTCTCTCTTTCCTTCTACCTTCCTCTCTGAAATCAATAAAAATGTATTTCTAAAAAGGTTCTCATATATCAAAAGGCTGTCTTTTTATTTAAATCCTCAGAGACACAACCTGCACTTTCTCTCCCACGATCTTTCTCCACCCTTAGGTAGTTGCAGGTTACTACTGTGATAAAGTGGTCACCAGGTGGCGCTGCTGCATCAGTCTCAAGTGTATTCCTACCCCAAATCCCAGATTCTATATTCCCAAGCAAAACCAGTACTGTGAGGTATTGCTGTAAGAGCAAGAGTCACCACTGACTGAGCCGTCACCATGTGCCAGGCACTGCGCCACATGCCCCACATACCTGAGCTCACACAACCTCACAAGAATGCTGAGTAGGTACTGCCATTGTCCCCATTTTTCAGATGAGATTTGGAAAGTTTGGGCATCCTGCCCAGGGAGCTACATTTAGGAAGGACCAGCGTGTGCTTTTTAAAAACATATCCACAATCTCAACCCCTGGATTCTAAGATTTCATCTTCTGCAATGACTTTGGGGAATGCCAATGTAGAGGACATTTTTTTTTAAATATGTTTTTCAAAAGGTCATCGTACTTGGCCTGAGATTATGTGACCTCTGTAGAAGAGGGCACTGGAGGTTATTCTAATCATCCCAGTCACAGAAACCCAACACAGTTCACATTTTCCATCCCAGAAATAGCTTGCTGTTTCAATCATCTCTGTGATTTGTTCTGGAAAGAAGAACCTACCGACCAAATAGACAGGCATAACTTTTCACTGCCTCTTTCATTTAACAGTGCTGAGCACGTGGACACTCCATACATATTTCAATGAAACGAAGATAAAACGGACATGGTTCTTGTTTACAAGGATGTCCTGCTCTAGTAGGCAGGGGCTATGACAACGCTGTTGCATGAACAAGACCAGGGAACTTTGTGGGCAACATGTTTAAACCTTTCATGGTTGGATGCAACGTAGATGGGAAAGCTGCCTGGTCTGAATGCAGTCAAGTCTCCTTTCATGCACACATATGGAAGGTCTTCCAGGCGCCTTGCTGCTGCCTTTTTCTTAGCAGATATTGCACGGTTACCCTTTTCCCAAATCATCTGGAACATTTAACTCATTGACAGTAAGAAGGAGAGTAGAATCAGCTATTCTGGTCGTAACAGTAGTAACAGCTATGATTTTTTCCCACTGATCTTTTCACAGTCATTCCAGGGAAGTGCTGGCCATATTTTAAACATGAGAGAACTGGGGCTTTAAAAAGTTACATGATTCTGCCATGTTTTCACGGCACAAGCTTAAGACCAGCTGGATACAAAGCCAAAGATGTTCCTCTTACGTGGTGCTGATCCACTGATAGGCCTGGAGGGATACATGTCTTGTTCAAAATAACTTTTCTATTAGCTGGCATCTCACCACTATCATTTTATTCTTGATCACAAAATATTGGGATAATTACTGAACAGGCATTGAAAAGATCTTGGAGTCTCATGTTGGGTGACTCCACAAAGCATCTCTCTTTCTCCCTTTTTCTCTTTCTCTCTCTCTCTCTCTCTCTCTCTCTCTCTCTCTCTCTCTCTCTCTCTCTCCCTCCCTCCCTCCCTCCCTCCCTCCCTCCCTCTCCTCCAGCTTCTTTACTTGTCAAAATGCACACCTTTTACCTCTCAGAGTGGTGACCGAAATAAAATGGGCAATGAGTATATCATGTGTAAATCCTCTAATAATTGTGAGAGCAACCAAAAGCAATACCTAATTTTAATTTTTCAGTTCTGAATTTCCCTTAAAGCACAAGATATTCCTGTGAAAGTAACTCCTGATAGTTAAGGGCACGATGGATATCTGAGAAGATGGAAGGAGGCAGGAAGACAACAGTAGTAGCCAGTCAGCTACTTTGCAATGTTGTCCAGATTCTGGAGGCTTAAACCCCTTTACTCCCAGGCCACCAGAACAAGAGCACACAGAAACTGAAGCTGCTGGTTGGGCTCAGTCCCTCCACAACTTCAGATGATAATCCTTTAAAATCACCCAGTCGACAAACACGCTCTGCCTTGTTGGAACCTCCAACATAGTGCCATGTAATCTAAGGGCAGCTACCGATAAAGGGGGACAGGCCTTAACCAGATATGCCTATTATATATGGGAGCTGCAAACAGGATTGAAGAACTGGGGGTAGGACTTTCTCCAGACTTCAAATCCATAAAGTATGCTTATCCCAATATGTAGATGGGATCAAAATAGTCATTCCATTAAACATGTTGCATCAGACACAAATATTTCCAAGACAAGTGATTGCAATTAGAAAATGAGAGTGAGATCTAGCCTTTAAAGCGTCCAAAAAAGTCTAAGGAGCATGGGATAGTGGTTGTAAAATATATAACTCGCTCTGCATTTTTCTCTGCCACCATGGTCTATTGTCTCAGGGTTGACTTGTTTCATGTTTGTTTGTGTGTGTGTTTTTTTTTTTTTTGCTAAAATACAATAATGTCATAAAAGAATATGCATATGTTATACATGATAAACACAATGATTTTCACAAACTGGATACACGGGGGTAACCAAGAAACAAAATATCAAGCTCTCAAGAGACTGCCCTCCCATGATCCTTCTACTCATTTCCCCCACCCAACCCCACCCCGCCCTCCACAAAAGGTAATTATTTTGAACTCTAACAACCTGGAATGATTTTGCCTGATTCTTACTTTATATAAATGTAGGTTGGTTCGGCTTTCAGGAGAATGATGCCTGAAGAGAGGACTGACAATTTTGCTTGTGTTTGAAACCCCAAGGTATCTATTGTTCTAAACATGAGGCTATATTACTCAAACTTTAAAGACCCTCTGTTTCAGAGATGGCATGAATTCTTCTTATAGGCCCATTCAATGCTTCACATCCTTTATAACCAAGAAACACAGCAAAAGTTCTACCTGAAACATCTTGAGAGAGTCAAGGCACATTCTTTTTTTTTAAAAAAAATATATTTTTATTGATTTTTTACAGAGAGGAAGGGAGAGGTATAGAGAGTTAGAAACATCGATGAGAGAGAGATATCTATCAGCTGCCTCCTGCACACGCCCCACTGGGGACATGCCCACAACCAAGGTATATTCCCTTGACTGGAATCGAACCTGGGACCCTTGAGTCCTCAGGCTGACACTCTATCCACTGAGCCAAACCAGTTAGGGCCAAGGCACATACTTAAAGCAATTGCTAAGTCCCCAGGAAAGGCTGGACCTAAGCCTTCCTTGAAGGTTTGGTAGCACATCACTCATTGTCTGCTTATTCCAACACTGGTGATGTGCAGTACCGATGTCAGACCTCATTAGGAGACCACGCAGAACCAGAAGTTACCAATACACTACGGTTAATATAGAAGCACAGCTTGTGGAGAAAATTAAACTCATGCCCGCCAACAGAAGTGGCAACTTCTTTGGTTTCTGATTGTTAACTTTAAATTGCTTGGGGCTTTCCTTACTGTGGGGATTTTGCTCTCACCTCCTTCCCTCCTTCCTGCCTCTGAATCTTTCATGCCAGGTGGAGATCAATCAGATCTCTACGTATTTCCCAGGTGTGGGCGTTAAGGCTTATACAGCATTTTGGTGGAGGGATTACCACACACAGCATTCTTTCACCGCTGTGGCCCTAGGAGGAATCACGGTCTTTGGGGATCTAACATACAATGACGGCTTTGGTGAACCCTCAGCAGCTTCCGTTAAAATGCGCTTTAAATATTTGGCAAGTGACGTTTTTGGAGGTTTGGACCAAGCCCGAGTCTGGGTGGCAGGAATGTGGCTTTCACCAGGGTCCCTGCCCCTCCTCCGTGCTGTACTGACTATCTCCCGTGGATCCCTGCCCCTCTGTCCTCTGTCCTGGCTGCAAAGGGCTTCCAGCACTGCTCCATGGCAACCAATTGTGTTTTGCTCTTCCCCTACAGATTCAGGTCTGGGCTTTGTTTGTGTTTTATTTTGTGGGGTTTTCTTTGTTACTGTTATTTTTTAAATATATTTTTATTGATTTCAGAGAGGAAGGGAGAGGGAGAGACAGATAGAAACATTAATGATGAGAATCATTGATTGATGCCTCTTGCATGCCCCTCCCCCACTAGGGATGGAGCCCGACCTGGGCATGTGCTCTGACTGGGAATTGAACCCTGACCTCCTGGTTCATAGGTTGACACTCAACCACTGAGCCACACCCAGTTCCCATCCCTTCAGCATGGGAGTAGAAAAGAGTCAGGCTGCAAGCACCATTTCCTCCAAGGCAGAGCTCCATGCCTTGCAAGAGAGCAAGTCCATCTCCCTCAGAGCCCCTTCACCCTGAACTGAACACACCAACAGGTAGCCAGAGTGAAGTCGGCCCAGGCCCCAGCATGTTCACCTTCCCATGGCCCTTCAAGCTCCCTACCTGCAGCTTTCTACCCCTTTCCTCCCAATCAGGCCAACTCGTAGCCTCTGAACCACCAGGGGTCTTTCTTTGTGGGGTAACTAACAGGGGGGCTAAGTGTTACATGAAACAAGAAAACACCACAGTGATCAGACAAGAAGAAGGAAAAAAAGGCATCCAAATTGGGAAGGAGAAAGTAAAACGCTCATTTACAGATGACATGATATTGTAAATAGAAAACCCCAAGGACTCCATCAAAAAGACTACTGGATTTAATAAAATACTTTGGCAATGTAGCAGGATACAAAATTAACACCCAGAAATCACACTGGCATTCTCATACACCAATAATGAACTCTCAGAGAAACTAAAAAAAAAAAAAATCCCATTAACCATTGCAACAACAACAAAAAAATGAAGATACATAGGAATAAACTTAATCAAGACAGTAAAAGATCTGTACTCTGAAAACTACAGAACATTGAAAAAAAGTAGAAGATAATATGAAAAAAGTGGAAGAATATAATACCATGTTCATGGATTGGTAGAATTAAAATGTCCATACCACCCAAAGCAATCTATAGATTCAATGCAATCCCTATTAAAACACCAATGGCATATTTTACAGACCTAAGACAAACACTCCAAAAATCTATATGGAACCAAAAAAAGCCCAAATAGCTGCAGCAATCCTCTGAAAGAAGAACAAAATTGGAGGGATCATAATACCAGATATCAAGTTATACTACAAAGCCACTGCAATCAAAACAACCTGGTACTGGCACAAAAACAGACACATAGATCAATGGAACAGAACAGAGAACCCAGGAATCGACCCAAGCCATTATGCCCAATTAATCTTTGATAAAGGAGGCAAGGGAATTGAGACAGTCTCTTTAATAGATGGTGTTGGGAAAATTGGAGAGATACATGCAAAAAAAAAAACACAAAACAAACAAACAAACAAAAAAAACAAAAAAAAACGATACTAGACCACCAACTTACACCACACACAAAAATAAACTCAAAATGGATAAAAGACTTAAATGCAAGTCGTGAAACCATAAATATCCTAGAAGAAACCATAGGCAGCAAAATCTCAGACATCTCTCATAGCAATGTGTTTACCAATACATCTCCTACAGCAAAGGAAACTAAGGAGGAAATAAACAAATGGGAATACATCGAAATAAAAAGCTTCTGCACAGCAAAAGAAACCATCAAAAAAAAAAATGAAGAGAGCCCACTATATGGGAGAACATATTTGCCAATGATATATCTGATAAGGGGTTAATATCCAAAATATATTCGGAACTCATACAACTTAGCAAAAGGAAGACAAACAATCCAATTGAAAAATGGGGTAAAGGACCTAAATAGACACTTCTTCAAAGTGAACATGATGGCTAAGAAACATAAGAAAAAATGCTCAAAGTCACTGATCATTAGAGAGATGCAAATTAAAACAACAACAAGTTATCACCTCACACCTGTCAGAAAGGCTACCATCAACAAAACAACAAATGACAAGCATTGGCGAGGATGTGGAGAAAAGGGAACCCTAGTACACTGCTGGTGGGAATGCAGACTGGTGCAGCCACTGTAGAAAGCAGTATGGGGTTTCCTCAAAAATTAAAAATGGAACTGCTATTTGACCTAGTGATCCCACTTCTAGGAATATATCTTAAGAGACCCAAAACACCAGTCAGAAAGAACGCATGCATCCCTATGTTCATAGCAGCACAATTTACAATAGTTAAGATCTGGAAACAGTCCAAGTGCCCATCAGCAGATGAGTAGATAAAAAAGCTGTGGTACATTTACATCATGGAATACCATGCAGCTTTAAAAAAAAAAAAAAAGAAAGAAAGAACTCTTACCATTTGCATGGATGGACCTGGAGATTACTATGCTAAGCAAAATAAAGCCAGCCAGAGAAAGATAAGTATCACATGATCTCACTCATATGTGGAATCTAATGAACAAAATAGATCCAGAGATACAGAAGCATGGAACAGACTGCTGAATCTCAGAGAGAAGGTGGTGGAGGGTGGGTGGGTGAGAAGAGATCAACTAAAAATGTTGTATGCATATATGCATAACCCATGGACACAAACAATAGGGTAGTGAAGGCCTGGGGCTAGAAGAGGTCAATGGGGGAGGGGGGACATATGTAACACTTTCAACAATGAAGATTTTTTTAAAAAAGAATTGAGAGGTTACCAATTGGAAAGGTTATCTTGGTTACAGAGTTCCTCAGTCGGGAGCAAGAGGTCCCAGCCCCACACTAGGCTCCCAAGTCCAGAGCACCAGAGCCGGGAAGAGAAGCCCACACAGCAGCTGGCTGTGAAATGATCAGGGACTCCATTCAGGTGAGATGGAGGACTGCTATAGGCCCAGGAGTTCTCTTAAAGGGCCCAAGCACTGACTTGTTTGCTCACAAACACTCTAATGAACATAATCCGTGTGTGGGTTGTGTATGCTCTTCTGTTGTAGCTGAACCTTGCTTGCTATTGGAACATCAGTGGGTGGGATTGACCCTCCGGCTCCATGGCTGTGAGGACTGGCTGTGATTACTGGGGGAGAGGGGCTTACCTCACAGAGTAAGATTTGCTCTAGCAGGGCTCTGGTGCAGAGAAGAGATAACAGCTCAAAAAGTGCCAAGGACGCATGGGGATGGCCAGGGCTGGAGGGGCAGTGCTCTCTGGGACTAAAGTGAGGGCAAGTGCCATTGCTCCTTTGTTGAGCCCTCCCCCCTCTCCCCGCAGCCTTCAGGCACAGGTAGGAGGCAAAGCAGAGTCTCCATCAATCTGGCTAACTGCTCTAGCCCCACCTGGTGATTCTCTGAGACCCTGTTCCACCCAATTCACCTACCTGCCCCTAACCACTTTTAGAGCCTAAGCCCTGCAAGTGGCCAGCCTGAGCCCATAATTCAGACTTTCCTAAAATTTACCAAAAGTCCACAAACCTCTAACAAGCAGCATCTGGCCGTGGCATGCCCTGTAACTCTTTCTAAGTGACCCCCAAGCCCAGCACAGGGGGCAGCCAGCCTTGCTTCACAGCATAACCACCCCCAGGTGCCTCCAAGCCCAGCATAGGCAGCTAACAGCCAGAGATCACTTTTAAATATATATTTTTTTATTGATTTCAGAGAGAAGGGAGAGGGAGAGAGAGAGAGAAACATCCATGATGAGAAAGAATCATTGATCGGCTGCCTCCTGCACAACCCCCACTGGGGATTGAGCCCACAACCCAGGCATGTTCCCTGACCAGGAATCAAATGGTGACTTTCTGGTTCATAGGTTGATGCTCAACCACGAGTCATACCAGCTGGGCAACCAGAGATCACTTTATAGTCCTACCAGGAAGACTAGGGTCAGACGCAGGTGGTACCTGACCTTGGCCTGCACTGGATCTCCTCCCAAGAGGCCCCAGACCAACACACCTGGTGGCAAGCTCCAGACCACACCACACCACCACCCAATTAGCTCCACAAATGAAGCATCCCAAAGTTGGACTCAGCAGGCAACCAGAGCCCTGCTAGAGCAAATCTTACTCTGCGAGGTAAGCTCGTCTCCCCCAGTAATCACAGCCAGTCCTCACAGCCATGCAGCCAGAGGGTCAATCCCACCCACTGATGTTCCAATAGCAAGCAAGGTTCAGCGACAACAGAAGAGCACACACAACCCACACACGGATTATGTTCATTAGATGATGACAAAGAATTTTTAAAAATTCAAACTCATTTAAAGAAGAGAACAAATACCTACCATAATTTCATGGCAATTTATTTTCTCTGACTTCTATTGTGTATATACAAATTTAAAAAATACAAAATTATAGAACTTTATTATTAGAATTATATTATGCAATTCTACATCACCTTTTCACTTCCATTATGAGCACTCTATTATTTTCAATTACACTATTTTAAACAGTGAATTAAATTTTTTCTTGGACAGACGCACTATAATTCACCTTTGGTTTTAATTAATAAACACTGAAAAATACTATAAACCATACTATTGAGCAATGATGGGCAATTTACTTTTGAGAGCTGAACTTTAATCTACTTAAGTAAAAAGTCAGTTTCCATTAGCAATACCCAGAAGACTGCCTCCTGTTATTTACTTTAAGCTGCTTACATTGATTGGCCATTGCACTCAGATACATGGTGAAGATTTCAGGCTCAAATAGAAAAAATAATACTTGAGATGGTATATGGTGAGGTATACGTAGCTTTTAAACTTTTATTTTTATTAGAATTTTATTTTATTCAAATGTGGGACAAACAGGTGAAGTTTAATTTCAAGGAGTTTTTATTGTTATCGCCAAGAGTAGTTCTGAACCAATAAGAGGTGATTATTTAGTAAAATAAAGGCAAGCGCAGAACAATGTGGTATGCCACAAACTGAGTTGCAAAAAGGAAAATGTGTGTGTTTTGATATATGTTTATCATTTTTCTTTTTCATTTACACACCCCTACACCTCCACATAGGATCTACTGCTACAGGAACAGAATGTGTCTGAAAATATTCACAAGAAACTCATCCCTGGTTTATTCCACAGGGGAAAATGAGTTTTGTAAGGAGATTTAAAAAACTATATAGTTCTCATACATTTTGTATTTCTATTCTGTGAACATGTTACCTCTAAAAAAGACCTAAGAAAGTAAACACCAATGAAAAATTGTAAAGAGTAAAAAAGAAGTGAATGTTTTTGAAAAATGTATATGTCTAGGTTTTTGGTGGAGGGGGAGAGAAACACTTTGGATAAACCCATTGAATACAACACAATACAGGCTACTATAGAGCACAAAGCCAGTCTGAGGAAATTAGAAGACTCACCACAAAAGTGACGTCTGCGCTAGATCTTAAAGCACAAGCAAGAATTTTCCCAATGAATATGGAGAGAAAAGAATGTTTTAGGAAATGGAATGATGTGAACAATAGCAGAAGAATGGAACTTGTAGACCTGCAGTACCAGGGGAACCAGTCTTCAAATACAAAGTCTCGGGAGGAGATGAGGTAGGAGAGGAGGACAGGGTTATGTGTAGGAGAACCTTGTGAGCATGGCTGAGGATTTCATTTGGCAAACAATGGGGAGCCACTGAAGGACTGTAATGAGGGGAGTTCTATGGTCTGATTTGTGTTTTCTTTTTATCTATTGGCTGCATTGTAGAGGATGGGGTTGAGTTGGCAGGAGACCAGAGAGGAGGGTACTTCAAAGTCTGAGCAGAGATGATTAAACATGAAATAAGGATGCTTCTTTGGAATGGGGACAAAGGGTAGAGGTGAGAAATATTTAAGATATGTGGTAGACCGGACCATTGTCCCCCAATTCTTTGTGCTTTCTCTGTTTTGGAATTACACACCCACAGAATGTGCTATGTGACACTGTGCCTTGCACTAGAGGCAGACTATTTCCCACCACCTTGATTTTGGTCTTGGCCATGTAATGTTCTGTAGCCAATGGGATTTGAAATGTGATTGTGACTGTGCAGTTCACCATCTTGAGCTTCTTTCGTCACCATGAAACATACTGTAGGTAGCCTCTAGTTACAGGAGAATGGAAGACATGTGGAGCACACCTGAGCATCATGCTCCGTGGGAAGCCAGGACCAGATGCCCTGCAGTCTAAAGTGGAGCCTGCCCACCAAGTCCAGCCTAAGTACGCAGAATCCCTGTCACTCTGCACACCCACAGAAACGAGGATAGATGCTTGTTGCTGGAGACCCCTGAGATTCTCAGGTTGTCTGCTGTGTAATACAGTGATGAATAGAGATATAAAGTTAGAAGGATTCAGTGACCAAATGGATAAAAATTAGACATGATTCTCCAGGTTCTGATAGTGCAACTGGGGGTAGAGTGATTCCAAAAACTAGGATCAGGATGAGTGGAAGAGAAGCAGCTTTTGTGGCAAAAGTGAATGAGGTCAGTATAAAACATTTTGAGTAGGAACTCTTGGTGAGACATCTAGATGAGAACATTTAGCAGGCAGTTGCGTGCATAGCTCAAGGCTGGAGAAGGTATGAAACGGGTAAGTCACTGAGTTATAGTTGATTGCTAACAGCATGAGTGTGAGTAAGATGGCTCAGGGGGAGAATGAGTAATGAACATAAAACTGAGCCAAAGATAAAGCAGTGATCACAATCACTCAAACACTTATATATGAATAGAGGAGAAGGAGTCAACAACAAAGGCGGAGAAAAAAAAAAGTAGCTAGATGGAGAAACAGTATTCCAGAATAAGAGAGAAATGAGTTTCAAAAAGAGAGAGTATTCCAGAATAAGAGAGAAATGAGTTTCAAAAAGAGAGAGTATTCCAGAATAAGAGAGAAATGAGTTTCAAAAAGAGAGAGTACAATACAATTGAACACTGCTGGGGTGAGTTTGTATAAAAGCCAGATTGCAAGTGGGCTGAGGAGTGGCTGAGAAGGAAATCTTACTTTTGTCAGCAATGCATCCTTGAACTCGTAATGACATCCACATAGCTCAACCACCAGCTGGTCTTAATACAGTGGAATAGCATATTTAACGAAGATTAGTTTCTTAATTAACGGAGTAGCATAGATAAAGGAGACAAGTGTCCTTTATTAAAGTCCATTATAATTATAAAAACATCTTATGGGTTACTTTAAAACCCTATATATGAAATAAAGTCTGTCTTCAGTCTCCTGCACACCTAATTTCTGATTCTTAAAACAATCCTGATGGTAACAGCAACAGATGAATCAGCATTCAAATCCCAGCATTCCTTTAGCCACATTACCTCACATGGGTAATGGCTACAAAGTGGAATATCAATTATGCGTGAGTGTGTTTCCATAGCTGAGTTATCTCGTGAGCCCATTTGATCTATGAGAATCACTTTGGTTATTACTGAAGGCAGGCAAGAGCCTCTTGGCAGTAACTATCTTTTATTGCATCTGCTAAGCAAAAAGCCCAACTCTGTTTTAAGCATTGCCTAAAAGTTTAAATATATTGGGGCCCAGCTACATTGGATTTAATTGAAAGCACCCTAATAAAGTAAATTCTGTCAAATAAATTCTGTCAGAAGAAATTTGTAGAAGTTGTTGATTCTGTGCTGTTTCGGTTTACAAGTGCGAGAATTCTGACAGAGTTCAGAGTAGAGAGCAAAGAGGAGGAAAGTTGGGAGTAAGAAAAACAGTATTTCCATTTTCTTCTATAATAACTTTCTGCTTACTACATGCATCACTCAATGATAACTAATGCTAGAAATAAATATATGTTGGTGTCTACATTTCTTTCCAGTTTTAAATATATAACATAATTTTTAAAAATGCTATTGTAATATTCCGAGCTCTATTTAAAAGAACATTTTCAGGAGGGCTAGAAGAGGTCAGTGGGGAAAAAAGGGGGCATATGTAATACTTTCAACAATAAAGATTAAAAAAAAAAAACTTAACCAAAATCCAGGCCTATATTAATGGCTACCCAAGTTTTTTAAGGAAATGGTTACCTTGCCTGTTATGGGTTTTTATCTGATTTTTATCCATTGCAAATTAATAGATATAATAACTATTCATTCCTTTTCTAGCAAAATTTTAATATTTCTTAGTTACATATACCATTTCACAAAGACTAAAAAGCAACAGCATCAACAAACGCAGAAAGTAAAATGTGTTAAGATTTCTGCCTATCAGTTGATTAAACATTTTTTTAAACAGAACATTTTCTATGCGATTTAGTTTTTTATAGTGTTTCTTAAAGTATCTGTGGTAGAGAACCAGTTTTTTGACTCAGTAAAAAACATTCTAGTCTGTTACAAACCAGTATTTTTATAAAACATAAGAAAAACATAACTAGAAAAATTTAAAAAGACACAAAAATGGCAAATCCCAACTTTTGATTATTAATAGAGTCAACTGATACTAAATTACTCTGTCAGATAACTATAAAAGTTTTTAATTACAGATTTTTAAATTTTGTATTGGTGGGCCAGTAACAATCAACTCATTGACTTGCACGTGCCTTCAAACGAGACTCTGAGTAGCCCTAGACTACAATATCATTTTGACATTTTATATAACCTCTTCCACTGTTCAGATATAAAGAAATTTGTTCCATTTGTCACTTCTGCCTTATTTACTACTTATTGGGTGTAAGCAGGGACAAGTTTCATAAAGACCAGTGTCCGGGGAGCAGTTACCATCAGAGGTGAACTCCATGAAATTGGAGGTGAGCAAGGAATGAAATTTAGTCAGTAGAAATCAAATGAGTAAAACACAGAAATTTTGGAAATGTGTAAAAGCCAACGAATGCTTTTGGAGAGAAATAGCAGAAATAAGGAAAAGAAACCATCAAAACAGCGGAATGGCTTCCATTTGTCGAGTTCAGAAATGAGATGTGCCAACAACACAATTAGTCTATGACCAGAGGAAGTTGTCTGTCCCATAAAAAGTTTTCTATCAGATTATTATTTTCCAAATCGGAATACAAGTAACACAGGTGGCAAGCAACATCATATTTGGTGTGCGGACGAAAAGGAACCACATGCTGACCCAAACAAGCTCAGGTAAGGCCTGCATGGCAGCCTTGCAAACTCAGAGACCTAAAGTAACCACAAAAGACAGTCTAAAATTAAAGCTTTTTGCATTTATGATAATTTACCTTTGGAATGTCGGGGTAACTTCCCCTTTTCCGGACCCCTCCGGGCACAGCCAAAGCACCAGCACGGAACCACAGTTCCCTCCTTGTTATTGTTCTCCTATTAATGCTTGACGGTTAAGGGTGCCCACCTATGTAAAAGAAGCATGTGTCTATCATTTTATTTATTATCCAATCCCAGAGGTTTCTCCGCTTTGCTTTCTCCCGCCTCCCTAGTCTATCACCAATGGATTTCAAGTAACCCATTTACGCCTCCTCCTTTGATTGTAATTTATAAAACAGGGTGAAAAACTGCCATAAGATTCTGCTTCCCCACAACTGTCGACAGTTTGGCTCAAATAAACTCACAAAAATTCCTTACAGGTTTGAAGCTTTCTTACATTTACAGGTGATACACAGATAAGTTTGCTTTTATTTTTATATTAAGGGACATTCATGATATTAGAAAAATCAAATGAAGCATTAAAATTCTGAAATCATGACTCGTATTAAGTCTAAGTGGTAAAGAGAGTTGAAAACATATTAATAATAGTACAGACATTATGCAACTATAGCTCTATGGAAATCACTCAATTTGTGGGACTCTGAATTCAATATAATTTAAGCTCTGATTCAAAGTCAAAATTATATGTATTTTTCAGTGATTGTTTTGGACATCACAGAAGAACTCTGGACCCTGGGAAGATATGTTGAAACCCACAGGAGAGGTGGTTTGCATTGCTATTACTATGGAAAAAACCACCTTAAGATGAGTGACCTAAGGCAACAGTTTTACTCTGCCTGTGAGCCACCAGCACGTGGCTCGGGAATTCAGCCCGCACAGCCGCAGTGACTTGGAGTTCTCTGCTTTCCCAGGTCCTGGCCTCAGATGGGAAGCACCTGGGCTAGGAGGATTTCAAGACCAGGAATCACCAGATCTTGATAAAACACGAAATGCGCACCTCACGATTCAGAAGGTCCAGCTTGGGGGGTGGGTAGCGGTTGCCCGAGACTGTAGTCAATGATGCTGATGCCAGGGCTGCACTTGGAGGTGGTGGGACAGGAAGACACATTGTATTTTGTGTTCTCATTCGTGAGAAGAATTTCAAAAATAACCGTGATTATAATCAGCTTTCAATAAGGTGTCGCCACACACTACCAGGTTCAAATAATTACTATCAGTCAATTAAAGTAAAGTAAGTTTATGATCAAGTAGAAAACAGCTCCCCACCCCCCACTTTTTATTTTATTTATTTTAAAATATATTTCTTTATTGATTTCAGAGAGGAAGGGAGAGGGAGAGAGAGATAGAAACATAAATGATGAGAGAGAATCATTGATTGGTTGCCTCCTGCACACCCCACAATGGGGATCGAGCCCGCAACCTGGGCATGTGCTCTTGGTCGGGACCCTTCAGTCCGCAGGCCGACGCTCTAACCACTGAGCAAAACCAGCTAGGCCCCCCCCGCCGCCCTTTTTTTTTTTTTTTACTAGAAACATAAAGATTGGCAATACCTGAGAGACATTATAAGGAGATGTGAGATAAGTGAAATTAACGAGAAATGGTAATAGTATTATGGTGTTTACAACATATGACTAGCTCATCCAAATGTATAGGTTTGAGTTTGTAAGTCTGGGGTTCCCAAGCTATCTCTTTTTCTTGCATGCTGGTTGGCATGTTCCTAATCTCAGAATCAGAGACTAACTGGATGTTCAGAGCGGCCAGTAACAACACAAACACACACACACACACACACACACACACACACACACTGATGATAAATTTACTCTGTCCCAGTTGCATCCTGAAATGTGTGCGAAGAAACCATTCTAGACATTTCAATCAGAGTCCCAGCCCCTTACTAATTGTTGAGCTCTGAGAGGAAAGAAAAAAGGCCACCGCATGTAATTAGATAAATCTATGATTTACACAGTAACGAGCAAGGAAATGAAACCACAGAGGGGAGAATGAAATCGTGGCCGGCTAATAAACGTCTGTACTTATTAAGGCTGAAGAAACAACCTATGAAGCAGATCTAAGCCTTTCTCAAACAGTGCAGGGCAATTATATTTGGCATCCGTTCCGCAGGGAAGATGTGGCTTTGGAACACAGAATTGAGAAGTGGGAGGAAGAGAACCAGCTGAAGAAACAAGCCAAAGCTTTTCCAGAGATCTCACAGGCAAGGGAAAAGCTAGCGGCGAGAGAAAGGAGACACTGAAGGGCCTGGGAAAAGAAGAAAGATGAAATATGCCTTTTTAAGCTCAGTCTTGGTTCTGGAAGGTGATGGGACAATTTAAATTTCAAAGTCATCCACGAGAACTTGATGGGAAATTTTTAGTAGAATTACGTAGACCAGTGGTTCTCAACCTTGGCTGCACATTAGAATCACCTGGGAATCTTTTTAAAATCCTGATTTCTGGGCCTCATCCTCCGGAAATTCTGTTTCTTTGTTATGGGATGAGGCCACAACATTAGTAATAAAGAAACAGAATTTCCGGAGGATGAGGCCCAGAAATCAGGATTTTAAAAAGATTCCCAGGTGTTTCTAATGTGCAGCCAAGGTTGAGAACCACTGACGTAGACCTTGAATACCCCAAATCAAAAGAAACAGATGTGTAGTCCCTTGAAGAGTTGATTCCTCTCCTGATGGTAACTTTGTTTAACACCGTCTTTTATTGGAAATAATGAACCAAATAGTATTTCTGTCTCTGAAAAGTTTCCAGGGAGTGGAAAGTCTACATACACATACCTGTACATGCTCCAGCAGTCATGTATGCAACTTCAAACAAACTCTGGGTCTTTTTCTCATTAAGTTTTGGGTTTAGATTCCAGATACTCTATTTACAAGAAGTGTGACCTTGGGCTCTTTACCCTGGCATGGTACCTATATGTAAATTGAAAGTTGTGAGAATATACACACACACACACACACACACACACGCTATATATATATATCTCTGGAAGATCTGTGTGGATTTTGAAAATAAAGTAGAAAAATTTGCATCCTAAAGAAAACTAGAAGTAACCCAATAAATAATTTTTAAATGTGTAAATGAATAAATAAATTGATCCAAAACCAGAAGGCTAATTTATTAAGTGAATGTGATCATTCACTATAGAGACTGAGTTTTCATAACCACATGATCAGACTATTTTGTTTCTGGAGAAAGTGAGGAAGGACCAGTATTGTATAAGCAAAAGTGTTCCTCGATGAGAATAGAATATGTAAAAGTAACATTGGGGGATCACTTTATGAGTTATGTGATGTACACCTGAAACTAATATAATATTGAATGTTTACACAATGGAATACTACTTGGCCGTAAATAAAGAGGGAAATTTCACCTTTTGTGACAGCCTGGATGGACCTGGAGAGTATTATGCCAAGTGAAAGAAACCGGTCAGAGAAAGACAAATATTATATAATCTCACTCATATGTGGAATATAATCAACAAAATACTTTAACAAACAAAATAGAAACAGAAGCATAGATACATAGAACAGATTGACAGCTGTCAGAGGGGAGGGGGTTTGGAGGGTGGGTGAAAAAAAGGGTGAAGAGATTAAGCAAAAAAAAAAGTGAAGGGATTAGCCAGGGGTGAGCAAATTTTTTGACTCGAGGGCCACAATGGGTTCTTAAACTGGACCGGAGGGCCGGAACAAAAGCATGGATGGAGTGTTTGTGTGAACTAATATAAATTCAAAGTAAACATCATTACATAAAAGGGTACGGTCTTTTTTTTCAATAGTTTTATTCATTTCAAACGGGCTGGATCCGGCCCGCGGGCTGTAGTTTGCCCATGGCTGGATTAGACACATAGACACAGACAACAGTATGACAGCCAGAGGGAAGGGGGGTGCGGGGAGGTGGAAGAGAGCAAAGAGGGGATAAATGGCAACACAAAGAGACTATTTTGGGTGAAGGGCACATGATGCAGTGTGCAGATGATGTTTTGTTGAGTTGTACACTTGAAACCTGTATGGTTTGTTAAACAATGTATCCCATTAAACTCAATAAAAAATAAATAATTTTTTTTTATTGTTTGGCAAAAACCAACAGGGACTTTCTGGCCATTAAACAAAAACAAAACAAAACGAAAAAAAACTGCTGTCTTCCACTTCTTGGCAATCTTTCAAATCCAAGGAAAAGGCTGCACGAACTGAGTCTAGACGTCTTTGAAAACTGACACTTGGCTTCAAGGATTAGGGGTCATGCCCAAGGTCTATGTTGCTCAGTGGTTGAGCAGCAACCTATGAACCAGGAAATCATGGTTTGATTCCCAATCAGGGCACATGCCGGGTTGCGGATTCGGTCTCAGTGTGGGATGTGCAGGAGGCAGCTGATCAATGATTCTCTTATCATTGATGTTTCTGTCTTTTTCTCCCTCCCTCTTCTACTCTGAGATCAATAAAAACGTATTTTTTTTTTTTTTAAAGAAAAAGGGATTAGGGAACATCATAGTGATTCTTTCCACCAGAGGGCACCATAGATTACAATCCAGGAACCTTGCTTGTGGGTCTGGGTACGCGGGATAATCTGAAGCCACTACTTTCAGGTTTCAAGAGTAGGTTTCTGAGGTCAACAAATGTGCATTATCGATTTTTCAATAAGGTAGGGTTTATAGTAAAGACATTAACTTGACTCTATACCTGTCTGACATTTTTATCTTCCAGATGGAGGGGGGGGGGGGGGGAGGGGGCGGTGGGCGGGAAGGGAAGCTTATTCTTATATTTCAAATTATTTCTAGAAATTGGGTGATGTAAAACAGTTTTTTCTACAAGCACCCCATGACCAAGTCCACTTACAAATTTGCCTGTTGAGATTCATCTGGGACAAGTGTTTGGAATGTGTGGGCTCCGTGGAATAATCGTAGGCTCTAATTTCCAAGGAAGCTACAAGGAAGCCAGGCACTGCCCCCCCCCCCCCAACCCTCCACCCCCCCGGCCAGGCATTTCTCTAGCACTAGCAATTATAGGACCTTTCATTTCCAACCCAGCCGTGCACTGAGCAATTTCTTCTTATGCTCACAGATGATGCCCCTGCCTATCACCTATTGAAACGCCAAGCTTTGCCCGTGAATCTCTGACAATCAGATGCTTGCAAGCGGCCCTCTAGTTTGCTTCAAATGCTGGGCCTATAAAGACAGATTTACTCGTACTCCTTTTGTACTCTGAGGGGCAAATTTTATGAGCTGCAAGCTCGCTTGCAGTCTCCTGTGAGTGTTCAATAAGCCAAGGTGCTTGTGAAGTCTAACCCCCACGGCTGCCTTCTACTGGCTGATTAGGAGGAAAAAGTGCATTTGAAAATGGAGTGCCATTTGAAATTCATGGGCTGGCAGGGCTCACAGCTGATCATAGTTTTTCATGTGAAGATGTGATTTTCCTCCCCCGGTTTCCTCTTGTTATGCTACTAAGGAGGACTAAGTGAGTCTCCCAGCCTGTGACCCAGGACTTCTGCAATGGTGATGCCGGGAGACACAGTTACAAACACCCACAGAACTATCAGGTTTCCAGGCTCTGACTTCTTAGACTTACAAGGAATGGCTTTCCTCCCTTATGGAATGATGACTCCTATATGGGGAGAAAGCAGATGCTTTCTAAAAGTTTAAGCCACTCCCCAATTCTAATATCGCTTCCACAGCCACATTGGATAATAACATGAGCTTGTATTGGACAAGGACCTAATAGCGAGAACGTAGCTTTACAGCTGAGTGGCCATCTGGAGCCTAAATGACCCTCCCATGTTCCCCAAGACTCTGGATAGTAATTGTAATTGTTTCCATTTTCTTATAACAATTAAGAAGTTACTAAGTCATTTAAATATAGGGTGAGGGAAAAGTAGGTTTATAGTTGTTTGTATGGAAAATAATACAATAATTAATAAATAATAATACAATAATAAACTCTGTGTTTTGTGTACTCACGACTATAAACCTATTTTTATCTCATCCTGTATGTAATTAGACAGTCCACATAGCATGGATTCTTTTGTTAGCAAATGTAATTTTTCTTGTGGCTCCCCCCAATATTATGTTTTCCTTATTCTAATCCAGTCCAAATCCTAGACTATTTTATGCCCTCTGCAAAACCTAAGTCCTCCCCCTAAAGAATTTAATTATAAGAAGTCATGAATTAACACATTTGAGCAATTTAATGGGAAACATGGACTCTCACACTGAGGGCTGCAGTTCAAATAAATGGTAAGGAGGATTGACAAGTTGTGATCAATAATTTAAAACTCTTAATATGGACATTCAGTCTGAGTAAAGTAGTATATTCTTTTGCATTGGAATTATATCAACCCAACGTGGTCACATCGATCAGAATCTAATTGGGCTGTTACAGCAGTTAGATAGTCATTATTATTTCTGACAAATGAAAATAGGAAATAAAATAGTTGCTCAATAAATACATGGAGTTCTCCATCACCCATGTATCCCTTCCCTTCTTACTGCTTTCTCTCTCTCCTACCCTTCAGAGCATTTAAGGAACAGACACAGACATTTACCCATACTCCTTTCCCATTTCCTCCACAACCCCTGGCCATTGTTTTCTGCCTTCCTACCTTCACTGAAACTACTGTGTTCAACTTACCTATGCATATCTGATTGCCAAGGTCAATAGATGCTTAATGTCCTTATCTCATTTGCCTTTTTGTAACATCTGGTGCCATAGTTTCCTTTCTTTACTCACATGGTTCATCTGGTTTAATTCCATCTCTCTAACCATTTCCTCTCTGCCTCTTTCCTCTGCCTGAACTTGCAATTTCTCCTAACTTTCATTCTTTTTTCCTTCTCTCTCAGTCTATAATTTCCCCATGTCTCCTCATCCTGACTTGAAATACCATTATTATAATGATATATTTTTTTAGTCTTTTCTCTAGGTCAGACTTCTGAGATTCAGCCTCACATTTCCGTCTCCTGAATTTCCCCAGCTGGATGTCTGCAGTGAGGACAATGCTTTGTGTCACCAAAACGGTTGCTTTCTTGTTTGTATTTGATGGGCACATATGTACCAGACATCTCTGTAGCTATATGGGGCCATGTAACAGACTTCTGGCCAATGGAATACGGGTAGAATTAAAACATGTCACCTCCATTTCTGGTCCATATGATGCCTTGCACGATCCTCTAAGCTTTCTCTCTTCTCTGACAAGATTGGATGATGATAGTAGCATAAGGTCCATTAGCCAGAAACATTCATATCACATTTTGCTGGAATAAAGAATAAAGATGTGTTAGACCACTGAAAATTTGGGCTGTTACAACAGTTACACTGTCATGATTATTTTTTTTAAATATATTTTATTGATATTTTACAGAGAGGAAGGGAGAGAGATAGAGAGTTAGAAACATCGATGAGAGAGAAACATCGATCAGCTGCCTCCTGCACATCTCCTACTGGGGATGTGCCCACAACCCAGGTACATACCCTTGACCGGAGTCGAACCTGGGACCTTTCAGTCGGCAGGCCGACGCTCTATCCACTGAGCCAAACCGGTTTCGGCCTGTCATGATTATTATGAACCCGATATATCTAACGGACCTGATATATCTAAAACAAAACTCAGCTTGCTCCACAAAACAAAGGCTCCATCTCAGTGAATGGGACCCCAACTTGTCCAAACCAGAAACTTGAAGGACTCTAAAACTTATCCCCTCACCTTATCACCATATCCAGTCTCTCAGCTGTTAACCATGTTAATATGACCTCTTTAATATTCCCATGAACGCTAATTCATACCCTCATGACCGCCAGTTTGCACAATTACAATGCCCTCTCTGCTTTTAATCTCTTCTCTCATCCTTCACAGTTCATTGCTCACACCTTTTGAAAGATGATCTTGTTCTCCCTAATTTCTTTTATCTTAAAAATTAATAGTGTTCAAAGTTTATGTGCCTGCTGCTTTGAAATGACAAAACTCACAATGTCAGCATTTGGAGTAAGGAAAGGTTTGTCAATCGAGAAAGTGCCAACCAAAAAGATGGGCGGCCTAATGGTGAAATCCATATCACTTGGTGGACGAGGTAAAAGTTTTTTTAAGGGGTTAGGAGGAGCAGGTATGTGGAAATGCTGGTGGGTAAGTTTTAATTAGAGGACCTTGAAACAGCCATTTATGGTAAAGGGTCATCAATACTAGATCTTCCTGGACAAGGGACCCTTGGCTTCTGAAGTGGTTTTGAGGAGTCAGATGGGATCAGACAGTTTAGCGTAAGGGCCTAGGGGACCAAAGGTGATAAATAAGGAGGGAATGAGCCAGATGGTCAGAATGTGAGCAAGACAGGCAGAATGTACCAGTCAACCATAGAGCTGCCCTTCCCCCTGAACCAAGAATGGGAACTAAAAGTGGATAGGCAAAAGGAGATTGGCTGGTGCTTTTTTGAAAGAGCCAATAGAGGGCAAGAGCAAGAAAATAAAAACCCCTACACTAGTGAGCTTCTGCGGCAATCCTTTCCAGGACTCCTCTTGCATACCGAGAGCTTCTTTCACTGTGATAAACTTCGCTTCTCTTTGCTTACTACTCCCTTGTCAGTGAATTCATTTGCTGGCTTCTCAGAGCAATGAACCCAACAGTTCAGACTCGTGTCTCAGTTTCAGTGTTCAAGTTCAAGTTTTTGGTCCTTTGATTCCAGGGGCAGAGGGATAGGTCGGTGCAAGACTTTGTTTCCTGGTGCAGCTGGAGATCAAAGTTCTCTCCTCTGCACATGCTTCAGCTGCATGCCTTGCATTTTCGGTCTATTATCTCTGAAAAACAATTCAGTATCTCGGTAAACATGATAGTACTACTTTCAGCTGGTTCTGTGGTTACAATAGCTCCAATTTTCTGATAAAAACCACACACAAATTTATGTGTATTTTAGAAATTTGGGAAAACTCAGAAAAGTATTAAATAGAAAATAAATATCAATTACAATCTCATTAACCCAATACAGACTGATTACACATTTAGTTCATGTACCAGTCAACCACAGAGCTGCCCTTCCCCCTTAATATAGGCTTCCTATATTAAGTTTATGTGTGTGTTTATAATTATTCTATATAGTATTTTAAATTAAATTTTTATTAAAGTAATACATGTATAAATTTAAAATTTTGTTTATTAATACTATATGTAGTATAAGCCACAGCTTCCTACCTCATCCCTCCCCATTTGCAATTCCACCCCTCAGAAGCAAATGCTTTTAAGTAATTTAGTGATTTATGCAGTTTTGTTCCTTATTTCTAAATGACATGCTTGTACTGCTATTCCTTGATTTTTTAAAATTATATACTACTGACTTTGCGCTATGGAAAATGAAGATTAAGCTCTGTTATATTCCACACCACCCCACACAAACCTCTGCTTGACAAAAAATTAGGCTACTCTTTTAGTTAAATCAATAATGGTATTTAAATTATTATTGCTCTGTAAATAATATTCAAAATCGATCTTCATAAGGTACACTGATTTTTTTTTCTTGTTCAAGTTTTTATTTTTCCTGAAGTTTAATAATTGTCTCTATTTATCATGTCCTTGTTTTTCTATATAGCTATCACAGATTTATATTTATATCCTCAAAAGAGCCAAATATTCATTTCACTACATAAACAACACATTAGACATTCAATTAAATACATTTAGAGGGCACTTTCCCTATGAAAGCCCTCCATATTCATGTTTCAACATGGATTCTATTTCTTAGTATCCAGAATATATTACATATAATGCTTAAAAGTCAATAAAAAGAAGAGGAGAACAAAAAACAAGAGATAATGGGCATAAAAGATATGTAAAGGCTATTAACAAAAGAGGAAGACAGCCATTAAACATGTGAAAAGTTGCTCCATTTTATGAATATTGACAAAATATAAAAGCTTTACAATTCTATGTGTATTAAAATTTAAACGGTACAAACTTTTGGGGGAGTGTATCATTATCTAATGAAGTTGCAGACATGCATACTCTACAACACAACAATTCACTAGGAGTACATACTCTATCTCTTGCTCATATGTAAAAGCAGGTTTGTGCATTTAACCCATTTTGCAGCATTGTTCTTACTAGCTTCCAATGGGAACAACAAATATTCACCAATAGGACAATGATAAATAAATTACGATATATTTGTGCAGTAGAATTCAGTACTACAGTGAAATTAATGAAATATATATATATGTATATATATGAATCTCATATCACTAAAGCAGAGAAATGATAAAATGCCAATTTCAATATAGTAATCATTCTCAGAAGAAAAGTGTTGGGAAGGTGAAGGATAAGAATTAAGGGAGAACCTTAATTGTATTAGCATTTTCTTTTGAATTAGCACGGTAACTACATATTCTTTATGTCTCTTTAAAATATCTCATAATACATGAAAAACTAGAGTCAAATAGATGGTAGGAGGGCATATTTTGTGTGATTTGAGTATATAGGTATTGGATGACTTCACTGGTTTTAGGGCCCCCATTGAATGACTCCATAGGACCAGAAAAAGGATCATTAAAAAAAAAAAAAAGTATTACTTCACAGAACAGAAAGGAAAGGACTAACCACTTAACTTTCTCCCCTTTCCTCTAAATGTCTCTTAGAGACAAGAGGTACTGTGTTTGGCTGGAATTTGGGGACTATGTCTCCTGGCTTGATCAGTGGCTACTGAGCAAGCCTCATTTTGATTGAGGGGAACTGGAACCTTCAAGTACATGAAACAGCAATTAGGTAAACACTTGATAAAATAAAGAAGCTTTGAGTATGTCTCTGTCATTATAACTGGGAAGCACCTTCAGAAAAATTCTGTCTTCTGTAATCCCAAATCTCACAGACCTGTGTGGAAGTGTCGACAGCTTTTCCAGATTTGCCCCCCTTCGTGTAGGAGTTTTACTTGCTAATAAAGCTGAGGTGCTCTGCCAGTGATGTTTCTTAACAGAATTTCTCATTCCGTCCTGATGCTTCAGCACGTGTTTCATTTTTGGATTGAACAAATCTCTGCACTGAACTGTCAACATTAATAACGATAAAGGAACTGTACCAGGCACACGAGATAAAAGGTATTGCATCGCGCACCAGATCCCATCACAGTTCTAGGGGGAGCTCTGTGTTACTCTGTTCTCCATGAAAAGGAATTCTATGGAGCCCTGCAGTGCAAAGCATGGACTGAAAATTAGAGCTCTTGAATTCACTCCCAGCTTTGCTAACTTATTGGATAGAGGTATGGTAAGTAATTTCAACTCTCTTCTTAACACGCTAAAACGTTAAAAGGTTTACAGCACTCACAAGGGTATAGTGAGGCTTACTAAATGTTTAGAAATGTCTACTAATAAGCTGTTGTACTCTCAAAGCATTTCAAGATACTAAAACTAATTAGGTGTTCTCTACTTATTAAGTAAGTGCTAGATGATGAATGTTTTTACTGAGTTTTAAAATTCTGGGGAAGACATTGTGAGGCACAATTATCGTTGGCAGTGAATAGTATACATGATGAATAGCATGAAAAAAAAAATCAAGTCATTATTGTGCGTATTTTAGCTATTTCACTGTCAGAACTGGAAAAAGGTACTGTCCAAATATAAAGGTATAACCAACATAAAGAAACATCGATCTATCTGAACTCTCAGAGCGGACTGTCAGGATGGATCCTCAGGATATCACAGGAGTTGAAACCAAGAAAAATTATTTTTTATTAGCTAATTTGTATGTTGAGAAGCTAGTTTCCCGAAGAAGAGTCGGTCTGCCCTAGAAATATTGTAGTAGCTCTGAAAGACATATAAAATCTGCCCTTTGATAGAAAAGAAAATGGTTAAGGACTTGGAAGAGAAGGAAAAACACTGCACCCATGATTACAAAGCTTCACACCCAAAAATGTCTAGAACTATTACTTTAAGTCTGCAGATAGGCCCCGGGCATAGAAGCAACAGTCCTGGCTGCTTTCTCTTCCGTGGCATTATGTCTCAGCTCTCTGCCTGACCATGTCAGCACCCACCCTCCTCTCAGAAACTCTGAACTTTATTTTAGAGACAGACTTCCTCTTTTGTCCATCTGGGTTATACCACAGCCTACGTGACCGATTCTAATAGCACTAGAAAAAAAATTTCATTTCAGTCATTGTCTATAGCTTCCAGGAAAACCAAAGAATGATTATTCGTTTTTATCTTTTAAAATTTTTTTTATTAATTTATTACTATTTTATTATTATTATTTTAGAGAGAGAGAGAGAGGGAGTGAGAAAGAGAAACATCAAACAGCAATCGGCTGCCTCCTGCACGCCCCCTACTGGAGATCGAGGCAGAAACCTGGGTATGTGCCCTGATAGGGAATCCAACCAGCAACCTTTTGGTGCACAGGGTGATGCCCAACCAACTGAGCCACACCAACCAGGGCAAGAATGATTATTCTTTACACGTTTAAAATGTTTTAGATTTAGAAGTGTTTTCATAATCTACTGATTCCAAAGTCAGAGACCAAAGACCCATTTGTATAGCTTCTTCAGATGTAGGTATAATTGTCCCTTTCAAAGTGTCTTCTGTATGATGAGAACCATCTGGGGCTTTCCTAGTCTTAGGTTTGTTTCTTCAAACTTTTAGGGGTTGAGACTCTAGAAAACTTAAAGGACTCTTGTTTGAGACCTGTATTATTTTGATTCCAAATGGATGGAAGTCAATTCTCTATGGCTTAAGCTCAAAAGGAGGGATCTATTTGGTTTAAAACTTAAGCTGCAGGAAGGGAAAGGATGTAACTGAGCTCAGAAACATCTGGAACTAGGAACTTGAATGCTAACAGGACTGCCTCCTTCCCACCCCCATCCCCTGCCTCTTATTTTTGGTTTTCTTTGAGTTCCAATTTCATTATTTCTTCTTTTGGGCTGTGCTGACTTATGTTGTATCTAATTTCTAATTAAAAAAAAAACCACAAAAAATCCAGGAAAAGGCTTTGCTATGTCTGGGGTAGGAGTAGGAGTGAAAAGAGTAAAAATAAAAAACCCTGGCCTTCCTGTGAAAATCAGATGGTTATAGCACAGAGAAGTGCAGCTCACCAAATAAGATGGGTGCCAGTCTCAGAAGAAATTGTGTTTGGGGCAGACAAAGCAAGAGGTAGCCATGGTGAAATCCCATTGTATCCTTTCACATTTGCAATCTGTAGACAAGAAAGCAGATTTAGAGTGAGGCAGTGATTATCAAGGCCATGCAGCTAGTTCCTAAGTGAGGAAACTGGCACTTGAACCTGGGCTTCTTGTCTCCCAGCCCCTTCTCTTCTATGATACATTACTCTATAATTTAATCTTTAGGTTGGCAGCATAAAACTTGGCGCATGTCACATGACACTGTGATGTCCATGCAAATTCTCTGGAGAACACACGGATGTGTTATGGTGTCTCAGGTTGAGGATTGGCCTCAAAGAGGCTGTGAGCAATGTTAGTGAGTCATCTATCTCCAGACAAAATGTCTATTCATTGAACACCTTCTCTAAGACATGGACTGTATTAAGCTTTTGAATTATGGAAAGGAGAAAGATCAGAGCTATAACTAATTAACTAAATAATTTAAAACATTAAATGTGCAAAAAGAAAAGCTACCTGATGCCATGGAAGTATACAAAATGATAAAACACAGAGTTATGTTTGTATTAATGATATGGGGTGTGAAGTTATGAAGTGTTTCTTGTGGATGACTCTGAGGGTATTTTTAAAAATTTATCTTTATTGTTGAACGTATTACAGATGTCCCCTTTTTTCCTCCCATTGACCCCTTCCACCCTATACCTGCCCCACCCCAGGCCTTCACCTGTGTCCACATTAGACATTATTAAACTCTCACACACCAGGTTAACATTTTTCCTACCCTCAATCAACCCAGGGCCAGCTTCCAGGCGACTAAGGATAGTCCCTATGCTCAAAGCCCACCAGAATGATTCACACTGGCCCGTCTCAAACTGCTTATCCTGCCCTGCCTTGACTCTCTTATTGAAACTCCGACAAAGGCTTCTCTTTCTCTGGTCTCTTCTGCCTCCTGACTGACCTTGAGGCTTCCCCACGTGGCCCCACGTGGCACGCTGTGCCCATCCCAGCCCCCTATAAGGGAACCATGAATATAAACATTTCTTCAGGGCAATCACTTCTGTGTCTGTATGTCTTACCATACCTGATTAAAGCAAATCTCAGATACAAATTTTAGAACATTTATTTCTTATTTCCTATCACTTAGCATATAACACACTTCCTAGTTTACTTGCTTATTATAAGTCTTTCCCAATTAGAATGTAAATTCCATAAAACAGGTGGTGTTTTCCACTTCTCTATTTCCATTATCTAAAACAGTTCTTAGCAAATACTAAACCCTCAGTAAGTATTTATGAAAGGAATAAATGAAACATTAATGAGCAAAATGCATCTATACTCTTCCTTTTTTTGTATTGGTTCTAAAATCAGATTAAAACAACAACAACCGGGAAGCAATCAATGTTAATATTTTGATACCTTTTCTATCACTCAGTTTATGTATTTTTATTTACAGCTGACTTCATGTTCTCATTTAACATCAAGCATTTGAATGTTTGTCGAGCCGTTGCCTAGTTCGTACCAGACATGGGCAGGCAAGACTGCAAAAAATAAAATAAAAAAATCACTCTTCATTTGTGTCTGCACGCAGTTTTCAGTCTTCAATTTTTTTTTTTATCTCCTATTGAGTCTTGTATTACAGGCATTTCCTCTTCAAAAACAAGATGATCATGTCAATTAATATTAATGGCTATAAAACATCATTTAAAACAACCTTCCTTTCATTACATTGAGTCAGCAGACCTGCTTTCTTTATAGACATACATTCAAATTAGTTTCTAGTAATCTAAAAGTTGAGCATTTTAACATTAAGTAATCCAATTTCTCTAGAAAAATAGGAAATTTCAGAAAAAGGAGCCTACATCCCCAGAAGGAAACTAAATGATACTTAGAGCCAAGCGGCAGCATCTAATTTAGACTGGGCATTGGCTTGTCAGTAGGGTTTGCTTTCATGTGCCCGCTTTTCTCGTTTTATATTAACTCACTGGCCTCTACTCATTTTGAATTTGTAACCTCTGTATAGACCATTACATTATATGGATGTATCATAATTTTCTTAGGTGTTTCAAGGTTAAACAATTAAGTTATTGCTAAATTCTCACTCTTATAAACAATGAGTATATATCTGTCTATATGTCAGATTCTTTCCTAAGGGTAAATTCCTAAAAAGGCAATTACTAAGTCACAGGATCGGGATATTTTACTTGCTTTTCAAAAAGAGTATATAATTTTCTACCCTGAGTTACATGCAAGGATGCATATCTCAATGATGGGCTACTGAAGCTGCATTTTAGAATATTTTAATCTTTACTAATTTAGTAAGAAAAAATGTTATTTTAACTTGGATATCTTTGATTACCACTGAGATTAAATAGTTTCAATATTTTATTGACAGTTATGCAGTATTACTGTCAAATTGCTTTTATTTTTTATTTTTTTAAATTTTGATTTCAGAGAGGAAAGAGAGAGATAGAAACATCAATGAGAGAGTATCATTGATTGGCTACCTCCTGCACACACACACCCCTCCCCCCACCAAACTGGGGATCAAGGCCACACCCTGGGCATGTGCTCTGACTGGAAATCAAACTGTGAGCTCCTTATTCATTGGTCACAGTTCGATTGTGACCTTGCTCAATCACTGAGCCACACTGGCCTGGCCAAATTGCTTTTATTTTAATTTGCCATACATTTATGTTATTAATTATATTAATAATTTCCTCACTGTATTTGCTGTATATATTTATTATTTGTTTCTTAACTTGGTACTTCCTTAGGTAAGTAGAAGTTATTTATTTTTTAATAATCAAATTAAAATATTTTTTCTATCATTTTTAATTTTACTATATCTTTTCTCCTATAGAGTTGAATTAAATAGCCACACATACATAAGAAAGGTTTCTAGCCCAGTCTAGAGGAAATAATGTCCAATGAAAAGCACTAGATTCAATAGATTCAAGCTCCCAAAAGTGCCATGTGCTTGTGTTTGTGTGTGTAGGTGTGTTTTAATTCCTTCTTACCAAAAGGAGTGTACATTTTCATAATATATTAGACCTGAGAGCCTGTTTTATTTTATACTAAGATATGTATATGTTTTCTAATAAATTCTAAATATATCCGGAGGGCTTGTTTATTGACTGAATGTTCTGAGACGTAACTCATTCCCAAGAGATGATAATTACCTGATAATTTCAGATCTTTAATGTTAGAAATATTGGTAAGAACAGTTAAATAACTCTTAAAGACTCCATGAGTCATAGTTGTCTTTTAACTTTTACTAGAATATGAGTTTCTTCATTAGCCTTTTCTTCTACCCACATAAACCTTCCAGATGTAGGAAGCCTCAACAAGGTCCTTTTGATGTGGTAGCATTCAAAAGAGAAACTTACCATATCTGAAAGTATCACCTCAATCACATCGCTTCCAGTAGGAAGTAACTTGTCCCTGATTTTAGAGAGAGAAGGTTAACTGAAGCCAGAGGCACCTTTGTTCTATCTCACTGACCTCCTCTCCCCTCCCACAGGCTGTTCTTGGAGTTCTCCCACTGGGCTGAGTCAGTGCTTCTGACTCATCTGTGAGCCCTCGGCTGTAATAGGAGCAGCAGCCAGCCTCTCTCAAGCAGGGGGGCAGACAGGGAAGGTCTCTGACACTGCCATTCAGTACCTTGGGGGACAAAGAGCCTAGGGACAGGGTAGTGAGGCTAAGATTGCTGGACTTCATGGAACCCAAGGCAGAGCTCAGCTCCTCAGAGGACAAAGTCCTGAGGAAAATGGCAAGTAGGGTCAACATGACAGAAGAGTGACAGGAATTTAAAGGAGGGATGATGAGATGTAACCGTGGGTGGAGGCAGCTATTCTGAGTGCAGTTCACAGAACTTATAGCTCCGACAAAAATTCACACTGAGTGACTCTTAGATATTTGCAAATATCTGGGGAAAGATGAACATGGTTTGGCTTATTCGATTTGAACCTGGGTTAAATGCTATGAGGGATTTCCTGATGGAAAACTTCCAGCATTTGTATTCATCATGTAATTGTCACAGATTTGTTTCAATGGATTTTTGTGTTGTTGATGATGTTGCTATATAACCACCATTTCTTTCTGGGAGACCTTTGGTGCAACTGATATAAAAACCAACTCTGAAATCAGATCACCACAGGAAAATTTTGATGAGGATGGTTTCCACTTAGAGAGAGTTACTATACATCATGCACTGATTAATCTCATAAGCGCACTGTATGGTCACAACTATTTTGCAAATTATAAAGTTGAGCCAATAGAGGGCAAGGCAGCTGTCCAAGTGTTAGGTATTCTACCATACTATAAAATACTGAAGCTGAGATTTATTGTCTGGCTACACTTATTCTTTGATTTGTCTTCCTACTTATATTTCTGAGAGACAATGTTGGGTGATTTTAAACCTTTGTGCTGGAGCATAAAAACAAACAAACACCTAAGAACATCAAAGTCAAGACAAGCTTAGAAGTCCTGGGATGTTGAAATTCTGACCAACATTATTGGTAGCCTATCTAATATCCAATGTTCTCTCCTTATTCATGATGAAAAACTTTGTTTTATTTACTGGTTGACTTGGGGTGGGAGGGTTCTGGGAAATAATGTGTATCTCTAGTTTAATTTCCCAGCCTCCTTTTCAGACAAGAGTTGCCATGTGACACAGTTCTGACCAATAGGAAGTGAGTGGGTCGCTGAGGGAGGAGCCTCAAGGAGAATTGCACAAACTGGGCAGGTACCAGCTTTCTTTCCTTCTTTCCTGGAGCACATCTATGATGCTGAAGATGGTGCAACCACTTGGGACAATAAAGAAATAAGCAAGAGACTAAAAGCCATGAGCTACGGATGGATAAGTGGAAAGGCAGAAGTCTGGGTGAGGAATTCTTTTTATATGAGAAAAATAAAAGCCCTTTTTCTTAGAGGCACTGTGTGATAGATAGTGTGTTAAATAAAACCAAATATAATTCTTAACAAGTAAACAGATTTTTAAAAAAGACTTAAAAATAAAACAAGTTAGTATGGGCAAATCATATTAATTAGCTCATTTGCCTTCATAAAGGCAAATTAAAATTTATGATAGTGAGAAAATACCTTATACTGATAGTGGTGGGAGTGAGTTTTGGGGAATTACAGTTCTGCTTGCTGGTGGGAGTATAATCCGATTCAGTGCTGGTTGAGGTTGCTTTGGGGAGTATGCAGGAAGCTTTTTACAATGTGCATAAGTTTATGACGAGCAATACCACTTCTACAAATTTATCCTATGAAAATGTTCAGATAGGTGTGAAGAGAATATTATCAAGACTTTATAATCATAGTGAAAATCTTTTAAAATTTGGCCCCAAATGGAGTTTATTAATGATTCAATCAGAATCATTTGATCAATTTAAATGTATTCTAGAATCTCTATGTAAATATAAAAATTACATAAAATTGCAAATATCGTGATTTAACATACAAAAGTCTAGGTTATAGATGGTTTATATCACCAATCACACACATACACATACATGCCTGTATCACATGTGTAATTTCTACAGAACACAATTATACTACACGCAACCTGCTTTTTAAAATTAAATACAATACCTCGCCATTTTAGTACCTTTACCACATTCTTTCTTAATAGTCTTTCATGCAGAGAAGTTTTCACAGTGGTTTTTTATAGTCTTCTCTACTGTCTTTTTGTGTGTGCTTGTTTTCTACTAATTTTAATTTTACTTCTTCCTCCTAAGGTTAGATAACACACCTATATTTTATTCTTTTTAAAATATATTAATTTTGACAACCCCCTCCCAACCCTTTTGTACCTCTAGAAACGTTGAGCATGGTGCAAAGTAAAAATTAAACTTTAATAAGTTCACATATTAACCAGTTTTTCCTGCACAACTCACTGAATGAAATACTTTTGTACAAGCCTTGGTATGGGCATATGTTAAATTGGTCTTCCATCTGGAAATCAAAAGTCTGAGCCTGATAACATAACCTTCCAGTGTTTCTCCTAGGGCACATCAGCCAGCTTTATCACTGGTCAGCATCCTCTATCCTGCTTCTGTGAGATGAAAGCATGCTTGATTTGGGGCATCTGTCATTGTTACATAGGACAGAACACTAAATAGCAGCCTTTGACTAGAACTGTCAAATCAAGATAGTGGATGGCTTATTTGGACAGATGAAATTGTGGAAAGACTTCTTTAACTTCATTCTAAAACTGAAGGGATGTATCAGAGTGGTGAATAGAAAATTACCAGAGAAGAAGGAACTAGAGACGGTAGGCTGCGGGGAAAAAATAAAGACATTTTCCCAAGGATGCCTTTGATCTTGGAGAAGCTCAAGTGTCCTTTGGATCAGAGAGCTGCAGGACAAGGCCTGTCAACCCAGCTACCATTGACAGGAGAACAATTGGACTACTCCAGGTACATTCAGAGCCGCCTCCACTTGCCACTCAGAAAAGCTTCCCCACCAAAAAGAGGTATTCTCATTTTCATTTTTCTGTTCATTTCCAACCTCAGGACTCTTTCACTTTGGACTCCTATGTAGCCACAATTCTCCCTCTGGCCACAGAGGTCACCCACACAGGCATGAGGTGACAGGATGAGACACCATTTAGAAGTCATCTTTCTAATTGAGAGCCCTGTCATCGTCCCAGGGAGCCCGCCATCACATGGTGTGAGGGAGGAGACGCTTTTGAAGTGGCTGAAAGGTCATTCCTTCCCAGACAAGGTTTTCTGAAACTAGAGTCTGGGAGGAAAATGGCTTTGTGCCAATTTCAATACACAGTCAAACTCAAGGCGCAGCCTCACACGTCCACAAGATAGAAAGACAGGGAAAATAATGTGCTTTCGATGACTGTTCTTTTTCCCTGGTGCCTTATTATTTCATCCCACTTGGGAACTGTAAACATTTCTTACAGCTAACCAGAGAGAAGATGGTAAATAGAGAGCATTGCCATTTTTCACTGGGGTTTATGGAGTTTGCTAACTTCAAATTCAAATGATTTACCCCCCAAAATAACTAAATAATTACATTCGTAGTGTTCAGGCAGTGCTTTTATTTATTTATTTTTATTATTAAAATATATTTTTATTGATTTCAGAGAAGAAAGGGGAGAGAGAGAGAGAGGGAAAGAGAGAGAGAGAGAGAGAGAGAGAGAGAGAGAAACTGCCGGGGTCCAACCCCAGCAGGTCCAGGGGTCCCCAAAGGTGTGGATGGAGTCGGCGAAGAAGGAATGACACAGAGACAGCGTTCAGTTGATCAGCAGCCTAGCCAGGATCTCTAGCCAGGATCTCCAGCCAAGTTCTGGTCTGGATCTCCAGCGAAGTTCTGCTTAGGATCTCCAGCCAGGTTCTGTGTCCATGTTTTCTTGCTAGGTTCTCCAGACAGGTTCTCCAGGTTCTCCAGCCAGGTTCTCCAGGTTCTCCAGACAGGTTCTGTAGCCAGGTTCAGTCACCAGGTTCTAGTCAAGTTCTCTTGCCAATTTATGTAGTCAGGTTCAGTCCAGGATCTTTTGCCATGTTCTCTCGCTAGGTTCTGTCTCTAGGTTCTGTTGCCAGTTTCTGTCCAGGATCTTTTGCCATGTTCTCTCCAGCGAAGTTCTTCTGTCTCTAGGTTCTGTGTAGGTTCTGTCTTCTTGGTTCTGTCTTCTTGGTTCTGTGTCTTGCTGTCTTGTTACATCTGTATTTATACCAGTTGATTCAATCCTATCAATCTCTATTCCAAAGGTTAGGGCGTTTCTTATCTCCATTCCAGGGAGTAAAGATTATGTAGCTTAAGCATGATTGTTCGTAGTTAAAGTGATTAATTACCCGCCTGGCACTCAGTTAAGAGGTTTTATTCCCTCCCTAACTTCAGGGGAAAATCCCTACCTGGGGAAACAACCTTTCTCAGAGAGGTGACTTTGGTTAAAACACATAGTGCCAAGAAGGTGAGCAAACATATTAAGAACAGTATGCCATATATGCCAGGTCCCTTGAAACAGCAAGGATGGACCGGCTCCCGACAAGAAACATCAATGATAAGACAGAATCATTGGTTGGCTGCCTTATGCATACCCCACTGGGGACGGAGCCCACAACCCTGCCAGGAATCGACCTGTCGGTTCCTAGGTTGACACTCAATTACTAAGCCACACTGACCGAGCCCAGGCAGTGCTTTTAAAGGTACTAAATTGCCGGGGGTTTTTTTAGCATTACCATGTGGCCAGGTATTGTACCTGGAAGGACAGAAATAAATAAACCATGGTTTCTGCCCTCTCAAATATGTCCATCTGAAAGTTTCAGGGACTAAAATTAAATTGAGAATTTTATATTTTTATTAAATATAAAATTCTTGTTTCAGAGTGAAAGGCGCGCCGCCCGCCTCTCCGGGCGGTGCGGGAGGAGGAGTCTGGCCGCTGGGCTCTGGGATCCCTCCGCGGCCGCCGGCCTCCCCGGAGCGGGTCCAAGTGTCCGGACCGGCTGCGTGGTGGCCGGCGGCGGGCCGTGGGGTGGGGCCGGGCGGCGACCGACCGCGGGGGAGGTCATGGGAGCGGAAGGCCTCACCGCCTGGCTCTTCCCTCCCTTCCCCCGTGGTCGGCTCCCCGCTTGCCCGCGCTGGGGCCGGGGGTCCATGCGGCTCTTGGGGCCCGGTCGGGGGGGCCGGGGCCTGCGTGGGCCGGCCGCTGGGCCCCATGGGGGGGGCATTGGCTCCCCAGCCCAGGGCGGGAGCCCGGCGTGGGCTGCCACCCGCCCGCTGCCCCCCGGACCGGGCCCAGTGCAGCAGCGGCGGCAGCGGAGTGGGGCGCGTGCCCTAGCTCGGGGAGGCCGCCATGCTGCAGCGCACCGGCCCCCTGGCCGGGCCTGCTCCGAGCGGATGCCGCTCCTCCAGAGCTGGGCCGCTCCGCCGGCCGCACCCCGTTTGCTGGGCCTGTGCCGCCCAGACGCGCTGGAGTCCCAGTCTGCCCGCAGGCCAGCTGCGGGGGCTGTGCGGGAGGGCCATCCTGCCTTGTGGCGGGTTCGAGCGGCAGCAGCAGGAGCCGGGCAAGGACTGCGCCCTCCATCTTGCCTTGGGTCCTCCATTTTGGGACGGTACCATGTGCTTCCTCACGGGAAGAAGCCGCTACTAGCCACACCCAGGATTTCTCTGGACTAACCAATAATAATCAAGGGAAGTGCACGCCATCACTATGACCGACTTGCGCCTGGCCAATCAGCGGGGCCCACAGTCCCCTCTCCTGCCCTCACTCCACCCCCCTTTAAAACCCCCTGTCCCATCAGGCATCTCTCTCTCGGCCACTGGAGCTTACCGTTGCATCGGTGAGTGTGGCAGGGGAGCCAAACCTAGGTTTGAAATAAATGACTCTTTGCTTTTGCATCGGACTGACTGGCTCCCTGGGGGTCTTGGGAACTTTGAATTCTGGGCACAACAAGAGTATCAGCTAAGGACCCCAAAATAAGAACAACAGGGGCCAAGCAACCCCAAATGATAAAGTAAGGTACACAACCATCTCTGCAAGACTTGTAAACTGAGCAAGTCAGAATCCAGTTATACCAGTATTTGGAAAATTGTTCACTTACTTACAAGTTAAACAAAGACTTACCCCATGACCCAGCAATTCCTCTCCTAGGTATTTATCCCAAAGAAATGAAAACATATGCCCATACAAAGTCTTGTTCACAAATGTTCATAGCAGCTTTACTTGTAATAGTCACAAGTGGAAACAAATAGCCATCAATATGTGAATGGATAAACAAACGGCAGTATATCAATAAATGGAATAGTACTCGGTAATAAAAAATGAACGACTATAAAATAATGCAATAAGACAGGGGTCCTCAAACTTTTTAAACAGGGGTCCAGTTCACTGTCCCTCAGACCGTTGGAGGGCCGGACTATAGTTTAAAACAAAACTATGAACAAATTCCTATGCACGCTGCACATATCTTATTGTGAAGTAAAAAAACAAAACGGGAACAAACACAATATTTGTATTTGTATGTGGCCCGCGGGCCTTAGTTTGAGGACCCCTGCAATAAGACATAGTGATTCTGTTTACTTTAAACAAAGTCAGCCAGCTATTTCTCCAGGAAAATGAGTTTATTCAGGAACAACAAAGAATTGCAATCTGAACATGACACCATGATGAGCCACATTCAAGTCTGCTGAAACAAACCAGGGGAGGTGCCATAGCCAGTTTGCCTCAGTGAAAAGAGCATTGATCTGTGGACTAAAGGATCCCAGGTTCAATTCCAGTCAAGGGCATGTACCTTGGTTGCAGACTGGAGCAAAGGCAGCCAGTCGATGTGTTTCTCTCACATTGATGTTTCTCTCTCTCTTCTCCTTCCACTCTCTCTAAAAATCAATGGGAAAAATATCCTCAGGTGAGGATTAACAAAAAAAAACAAAAAAAAACAACAAATGAGAGGAAAATCTTGTACAGGGGAGAAGAGGAAGTCTGATGGATTATTGGAAACAGAGTGCTTGTACTTTGCAATCATGTAGGGGGTGAGAGCTCCCCCTCTGGCTATTTAAATATGGTTTCTGTTTACTAATTTTTTACAAGTCACGGAAACATCCTGTGAAAGGAAAGACGGTAGACACAAAAGAATATATATCCCATTATTCCATGTATATAAAATTCTAGAATTTATATCAATTTACCCTATTGATTAGGGTAAAACTAATCAATAATAACAAAAATAGGTGAATGGTTGCCTGGGACCAATTGATGGGGTAGTGGGTTGGAGATTAATTACCAAGAGGCATGATGGAACTTCATAAAACGTGAAAATATTCTATATCTCACCTATGGTGCTGGTTACAAGGTTGATTACTATATCCTTTGTATCATATATAAAATATACCTTAATAACATTGCATTTTCCAAAGAGCCAGTTGTGCCAATATTAGTTCTCCTAATTATTTAAGGAAAGACTAGGAATTAGGGATTTTTTAGAAAGTAGAAAATTTCATTATAGAGAAACAGTTGGTGCAGAAGGAGGCGAAGAGAGGTGTTGCTTCTCATCAGAAGTTATCAAGGACTTTAAAAGAACCACTCAGATAACCTGACCTGTATTCCCTAGAAATTGTGGAATAAGAGGGCTGGTACCTTATGACAGAAATTTCTCAGTTTGAGAGGATGGATGGAATGCCTCGCTGAGCTGCAGATGAGGTGGCAGGAGTACTTCTGTGCTTCCAAAGTTTGATGGGTCTAGGATTTGTGTTTGCTTCCTGAAGGTGAGGTGTGGATGGCACAGAAGGAAGCTGGGCTTCAGGTTGTCTTAAAATGATTCTGTGCATCAGGACCTGCTGAGAAGTGGGCCACATGAAGTCAGTATTAAATAGTTGGGGGACAGTATTAAATAGAAGTCTAGGAAAGGCCTCTGTGAATGGAAGATCCTGAGAGCATCTAAGATCTCACACAAATGCTCCACAAAAGATTTAGTTTGTGTTTTGGACATTGACTTTACTCAGAAGGTTCTAAATTGTAAATGTACCCCACAAACGGTTCAGTTGTCCCTTATCTCTTCCCCCACCAGCCCTGCCATCACTGAAGAGCCAAGAGTGGTACAACATGGGACAGAAAAAGAGAATAGAAGAGTGAGCTAGGAAGTTGAGACTCACTCCCCAGTCTCAGAACTAGATTAGAGAGTGGAGGTTTTAAATTGAGTAAGAAATTGTGACTTTGATATGAGAAGGCATTGGGTTTTTTAAATGCCTTAAAAATGATATTAACATAAGAGATCACTGGAACAACTAAAGGAATTCAACCAGCTCCCTATTAGACTTTTGGGGGGAAAAATGAGTTCACAGGGTTACTTCGCTGGGTCAGTGGTGAGCAAACACAAACAATGGCTATCTAGTTGCATCCTCAGTGCCTTGATCATTGACTAAACTGGTTGAAATGTAAGTTCAATGTAATGTTTTAAAAGATTACTTCTAGGACAAAATGCCATCTGACTAGCTTTCTACCTTGCCCAAGTATTTAAAAAAAAATATTCAGGCAGCAGGTGTAAGTCTTCGGGCCACAAACATATGGAGGCTCAACCTTGCCAATTCAATGTATTAGGGAGGAAATTAAGGGTAACTAAAAGTATTTGAGGGGGATATCCAAGAGGGAGTGGGTCACAGGTACTGCCAGGAGTTAGGCACGGGCACACCAAATTTTACCCCAATGGTCTACTAACACAGGATGGCATCCACGGCCGATGTCTTGCAGCACATCATGGTTTTTGGTTGTGTGCGTTCCACAGGCTAAGCTCACGCTCGGCTCACTCCTGATATAGACAGTTGAACCTAACCGATGAACGGACACTACAGGAACTTTCTCCTCAACTTCCATCATTAAGATGTTGGGAAGTCCCACCAAGTCAGAAGGTGATGCCCATGAAAATGCTTTTGAACTATAAAGCAGTATATATTGATCTGACAGATAGTGATTATCTTGGTAAGTAGTTTTCTAGCAAGAATTAAAAATTAAATCCTGAATCCTTCTTATATTTTTACTTTAAGACTTATTTTAGTTCCACAAAGATTACCTCACTACATTTCAGGCCTGAAAAATATGTGGGACTTCTTTTTTTCCCCAAAAAAATTGGAAAATGAGCCTCCCTCTGCCCTTTTGGAACAGGCACTGTTGGCTAGATGTCACCCCCATCATTCTCCCACTCCTGCTCCAACCAGACCAGGACACGCTGGTGCCAAACAGTGGTTCCTGTGGTTCCTAAATGGTCTGGCCAACCCAGGCTTCCAGCTGAAGTGAGTAGTGGAACTGTCAGCCTGTACACAGGACGACATTTCCTCCTGCCAGCTGTAAGCAGCTTGTCGAGGCTGAGCAGGGCAGGCTGGCTTTCAGAGATAGACAATGACATGGATATGCCAATAGTTCCCTGCTTTCCTCCATCTGCTGTCAGAGCTCTGTGTCAGCAGCACTGCACTGTGCAAGGAGGCCTTAGGGTTCACCCTGAATTCTCCTCTCCTTTCTTCCACCTTCCTTCAGGGGGTCCAAGCTCCTGGAAGTTGAAATTCACAGCAGCTTACATCATTATCTGCTCAAACACGTTGACTTTAGTTAGTCTTTCTTTCCCCCATCCATCCTTTCCTCCCTCTTTTTCTCTCTTTATTTCCTAGTCTGATGAAAAATAAATACCAGTAGGTAGCAATGTGAGCAGGGGAAGATACCTTTGGCAAAGAAAAAGGAAATTAGGGCAGACCTGTCTCTCTGTTTCTCACATAAATGTGAGATATATGTATTCAGTATGTGTATATTTTATAATAATAGTTTATTCTTATTCTTTTATTTATATAGTAATCTGATTAGCCTATTGACTATTAAGTGATAAGAATATATAAACTTATATATAATTTAGAATTTATATTCAGATATATATAAAATATGAAATGACTATATATTATATAATAAAGAAAAGATATAGTTATTAAAATATACTAGATAGTAGCAGCATGGGCAATTATACCTGCAAGAATTGTAGCAATAGTAGTGATCATAATCACAATAATAAGAGCTACTTTGACTTCAGGTAATCTTCCTATTAAGAGATTTACATACATTATCTCATGTAATCCTAACAAGTATCCCATGAAGAAGTAGTCTTTTCCTTATTTATATAATAGAAGAAACCAAAGTTGAGAGATATAAACTAATTCTATCAAGGTCACCCAACTTGTAAATGGTAAGTGTTGGATTAAAACACAAATTTCCTTATCTCCTAAGTCCTCTGCTCTTAATTATTAAATTAGGTCAACTTCTGTGGGACCATCTCTTACTACCTGCCTGCCATTTTTCTCTCATTTGGGGAAGGACAGATTTATTTTTTGGTCATTTGTCTCCACAGATCTTCCAAAGTCACAATCCACAACCTGGACTTGTACCCTGACTGGAATCAAACCATGACCTCCTCCTGGTTCATAGGTCGATGCTCAACCACTGAGCTATGCCAGCCGGGCAGTTCCTTTTATTTATTCATGTCTTCCTTCCCTCTAAAAAGCTCTTGGTATTTCAGTGCTAAGTGTGACTATTTAGTGAAAATGTTTCTAATGGGACCAGAGCCATCTGTTTCTTGATGGGTTTGCATCAGAAGACCACTCTTTATTCCTGCTACTTCTTAATATAAGTAGAGATATTTCACTCATGCTCTGCCATAACTTCTGTGACTGGGTTGATGTGCTTTGTGCCAACTACCAAAAGATGTTTTTCTTTTTTCCTTTTCCTTCTTCTTTGTTCTTCCTCTAGCAGTGCAGCAATAATCTTAATGTGTCTGCTACTGTGTTTTAATAGTCAATTTAGGCTGACTATTAAAATAAAATAGTACACCATAAAACCACTGCACAGATAAGCACCCTCCAAATGGTAGATTCCAAGGAGATGGTGTTCTTTCAAGGGGCAACAGAGGGCACAGGGTTTCAGAGAGGAGGGAGGATAGTCTGATGGCTCCATGCCATTGCCCTCAAGTTCAGTCTGTTATTTACCTTTCATGCTGGTTTCTGTTTGCTGAGATACCTGACTCAAGTGTTAAAGAAAAATCACTGACACTTATTAAAACAGCAAGAAAGACTTTACTAAAGATTCTTGTGATAGGGGTGTTGCAACAGAGGAGAGGAATTGGTTCAACTCTGAATACCACAATGACTGTTGAGTATTTATAACCAAGAAACAGGGTGAGGGTTTCAGAGGATGGAAAATTATGAAGAGGAGACATCGAGGACTTTGGGGGAACCCTGCTGACTAATCAAACAGGATTCTTACTAAACACAGGCCAAGGACTCAGGCATCAAAGGTGGGGGATCCAAAAACATTGATCAGATATCAAGGATGGGGGAACACAGAGCAATTTTTTGTTAAGACTGTGCTGGACAGGCCAAAGACAGGACAGGGGCCAAGGTAGAGCCTGGTTAAAAAGAGAGCTCAAAGGAACATGACTAAAATTAGGTCAGGAAGTCTTTGTCACAGGGTGGCCACTAGATGAGATATTGTAAGCCTATTATCTGGTACATGGTCTTCTCTATCACAGAGCAGTCCTGTGCTGAGAGGACTGGAGACGAAATCCCATAGGGCAGTGGTTGGCAAACTCATTAGTCAACAGAGCCAAATATCAGCAGTACAACGATTGAAATTTCTTTTGCGAGCCAAATTTTTTAAACTTAAACTATATAGGTAGGTACATTGTTATTAACTTAATTAGGGTACTCCTAAGGCTTAGGAAAAGCCACACTCAAAGGGCCAGAGAGCCGCATGTGGCTCGCGAGCCGCAGTTTGCCAACCTTAGCCATAGGGCATCTCCAAGTGTCCTATGTTCCTAGGCAGAGTACAAGGACCTAGGAGAAATAGCAATTTTCTCCCCTTGCCAAATCTAATTAACAATTCAAGTAAGAATGAACCTAAAGCAAAATTAGGAATAGGTTATGTTTTCAGACCCTCTGAGTCATTTTTGGATTCCACTTCTACATAAACCCTCACCAAGTCTCTCTTTGACCTCATCCTGCTTTCTGATTTCTTCCCAAATTTTATGTTTTTATTATACACACACACACACACACACACACACACACACACACACACACACACACCTAGAGGCTCAGTGCACAAATTCATGCTCATGTGGGGTCTCTCTGGGTGGCCTGCAGGGATCAGGCCGACACCCGCAGTCCAATGCTGCCTGCAGCTCCTACTTGCTGCTCCTGCTCTTCCTGGCCCCACTGTGCCTGCTGAGGGCTCATGCCCAATCAGTCCTGATCCGGAGAGGCTCGTGCTGCCACAGCAGCGCTCGCTATGTATGAGCCCTGCGTCTGGCGCCCTCCCAAGGGGAGTGGCCTGTGGGACTGGGCTGAAACCAGCTCTCCGACATTCCCCAAGGGGTCCCAGATTGCACGAGGGCACAGGCCAGGCTGAGGAACCCCACCAGTGCATGATCGGGCCAGGGAGGGGTCTCAGGAGGGAACCAGGGTGTGTCCAGCACATCTCGCTCAGTCCCGATCAGCCAGACCCCAGCAGCAAGCTAATCTACTGGTCAGAGCATTGGCCCCTGGTGGTCAGTGCACATCATAGCAACTGGTCAACTGGTCAACTGTCTGCCCCCTGGTAGTCAGTGCACATCATAGTGAGTGGTTGAGCAGCCTTAGCATATTACACTTTGATTGGTTGTTTGCTTGTTCTGCCATTCAGTCTATTTGCATATTACCCTTTTATTATATAGGATATATATATGTATATATATATATATATATATATATATATATATATATATATATATATATCTTACAATCCCTTGCTCCTCTGAAATTTCTTCATATAAGACATGCTGGATATAATGCTTGAACCATGGGATATGTCCAATAGATATTGTGGTAATATAGTCAGGGAAACAGCTTAGATCCTGGGAAGGGGGAAGGCTTTTGGTCTCCTATAAATCATGTCATATAGATTGTTGCCTACTTTGTGGATTTACAAATTGACCTTGACCCTAGATTCTTGAAGGTTTTATCTCAAATAATATCAGGCAACAAGGGAACCTTCAGGAAAGATCATTTTATACTTCAGTTCTTGTTTTTTTTTTTTTTTTCCTCTAAAATCCTGGATCAGGTAATACCATGTCAAGCGTTAATGAAAACAGACAGGAATCTGGGAAGAACTAGACAAGCTCACACTTATCAAGTCTGAAATTAACTGGTTAGAGTCCTTTTTTATCAGAAAGAATATTTTTCTAAATTTAAATCTGCAGTCTCTCAATTATAAATTTCATCAGAATGTAAGACTTTGCATTGACTAAATGAATAAATCAGGCTTTAAATGAGAAGATCTTACAGAGCTTATGTATGTGCACCTATGTTGATTTATACAGAGCTATGTTTAGTTATGCTCCATGAGTAAATGTTAGCTCTAAATCTTATAATAGGTCCTAGCACTGAGGAGTAGCTTTAGATTGTGTTAGCCATTTGCATCTTAAGACTATCCTCTTCTTTTAGAGATTGATACTGCTCTGATCTGATGTACCTGAAAATCCATGCACAAGTCTGTTTTTCAACTCATTTTCTATGAGTAGTACTCAGTTTGCTTTGGTTCCTTTGAGAGTAGAGAACATGTAAGTTCAACACAAAGGGAGAAAAAGCTTAACATGTCAGTACTAGAGTTAGAGTGAGGATGAGAACCTAAAAGCAACCCAGGAGGGTTCCACTAGCTATTGGTGAGTCCTCTACTGCTCCCTTGCGCTGTAGATAGCTCCTACTGTCCACACAAGGCATGTTGCTACTTCTCCATTAGACCACAAACAAGTAAGAGTCAGCTCTGCATGCAATGCCTTTAAATGCTGACATTCTAATGGGATTTGTGAACCAAAGAGACAGGATATAGCTTCCTCTATACCACGTATAATCCATGCTCTCCTGAGAGATTTAGCAGTTAGCAGTGGCCAAGTAGGATGCTTTCAAATTGCTTTGTTTTCTTTAATCACAATAAGATAAAAATTGTGGGGAAACAAAGAGCAGAGGGCAGTCCAAGGATTTCCCTTGGTTTTTATTTCCTATTAAATGCAATGAGAAGCAATATCCATATATTAGTTGCTCTGCCTCCAGCACTAGACTGTAAGGGGGGAAGGTCTTCAATTCTCTATGGGGTCGTAAAGCCCAGGGCTGGCACTTCCTACTCAGTGATCAGGAACAGATACTGGGATGGTGCCCAAGGCAGACTACAGAACCACTGTAGTCATCAATTCCAGCAAAGGAGGGCCTGATTCTAGGAGGAATCATAGGGACTACAGTAAAGTAGAATCACAACTTCCTTGTCTATTTTTAAAAATCCTTCCCTGATTTATAAAAAAGCTCAAACAGCCCAGCTGTCATGGCTCAATGTTTGAATGTTGACCTATGAACCGGGAGGTCATAATTCAATTCCCAATCAGGGCACAAGCCCGGGTTGCAGGCACATCTCCAATGTGGGGTGTGCAGGAGTCAGCCGATCAATAATGCTCTCTCATCATTGTTGTTTCTATCTCTCCCTCCGTCTCCCTTCCTCTCTAAAAATAGTAGTAATAATAATAATGATAATAATAATAATAATAATAATAAACCTTAAATATAGAAATATTACACGAACATACTTTAAGTAAGGTATCTGCTGTCATGCAACCTCCATTAGGGAAGATATGCAGCCTATATTTTTTAAAATGGCACAGGACAATGGTATAACTCACATTGAGAATAAAGGAAGCAAACCCTTAGTCCCATCTGTTCCCATGAGGGAAAAAAAGTCACCTAGAGGTCCAGATACTTCAAGCACCTCCTATGGGATTCTTCACCCACTCCACTCCCTCACCCCAGATCTTCCAGAAAAAAAGTTACTAAGTCTATCTATATTCAGTTTGGATTCACATAGACTATTAGGCAAAAATATAGAAAACAATAACCTTGAGATGGAGGATAGGAGTTCTTATCATTATAACTTCCCTTTTGCTGACCTTTATGCACAAAAGGCTTTCCTGGGACAAGTCCTGCATATTTATCTTGATGGGGCTTCAGAACTTCTCAGAGACTAGATCACAGAAAGTAGAGAAACCAAGACAGTGATTTCAAAAAGTTAAATGTAGTAAAAATTAATGAAGTCTGTTTTATTTGAGTCTTGATCTTCCCTTGCCATTTCCATTCCATGTTATAAAAGAAATCAGGCAGATCTAAATTTATACTCATTCTAGAACCATGAGTAAACTAGAGAAGGCAGATGTAGGCTCATAGGAAGAAATATTTCCTAACCAGCCTTATAAATGTGATAGAGGCTTTGAAAACAGTACTGGGAATCTTCAGAGCAGAAGGGTCCAACCACATATAAAGAGTGATGCAGAAGCTTTTTATCAAAAGAAACCATCAACAAAAGAACAAGAAAGCCCATTGCATGGGAGAACATATTTATCAATGTTATCTCTGATAAGGGTTTAATCTCCAACATTTATAGGAAACTTATACAACTTAACAAAAGGAAGATAAACAATCCAATCAAAAAAAAATGGGCAAAGGACCTAAATAGACTTTTCAAAAGAGGACATTCAGAAAGCCAAGAGACATATGAAAACATGCTGAAAGTCACTAATCATCCAAGAGATGCACATCAAAACAACAATGAGGTAACATCTCATACCTGTTAGAATGGCTATTATCAACAAATCAACACACAAGTGCTGGAGAGGATTCGGAGAAAAAGGAACCCTCCTTCACTGCTGGTGGGAATGCAGACTGGTGCAGCCACTATGGAAAACAGTATGGCGTTTCCTCAAAAAATTAAAAATAGAACTGCCATTTGACCCAGTAATACCACTTTTAGGAACATATCCCAAGAAACAGAAATACCAATCAGAAAGGATATATACACCCCTACGTTCATAGCAGCACAATTTACAATAGCTAAGATTTGGAAACAGCCTAAATGTCCATCAGCAGATGAACGGATTAGAAAACTGTGGTACATCTACACAACAGAATACTATGCTGCTATAAAAAAGAAGGAACTTTTACCATTTGCAACAACATGGATGGAACTGGAAAGCATTATGCTAAGCGAAATAAGCCAGTCAGTGAAAGATAAATACCACATGATCTCGCTCATTTGTGTAATATAAAGAACATTTAAACTGTTGAACAAAAATAGATAGAGGCAAAGAAGCATCAAACAGACTGTCAAACTACAGGGGGAAGGTAGGGGGGGCGGGTAAGAGATCATCCGAAGGGTTTGTATGCATGCATATAAGCACAACCAATAGACACAAGACACTGGGGCGGGGGAGGTGGGGCGGTGTGTGAGGGCAAGTGTGTGGGGGGGGGGGGGATAGGGAAGGCCCGGAGTAGGTCAATGGGGGAAAAAAAGAAGACATATGTACTACTATTTGTAACATGTTAAACAATAAATAAGTAAATACAATTTTTAAAAAAGAGTGATGCACAGATCTTTTCTTACCTTGAACAATTGAAGAGATAATCTTTTGGATTCCTTCCAACTTTGAGTTTCTATATCACTGAACAAGATAGCAAAATCTTGTTAGCAAAAATTGAATATATAAACATCTTATAGCCATAAAAAGGGGATAATAACTCAGAGAAAAGAGTTATAAAATTACTTATTTATTTACTGACTTCTTACTGAAGAAATTTTAGGACTGATGCAATATAGAAGGGCATAAAGTCCTGAGGAAGGATGGCATCTAAAACAAGAAAACCTGAATAAGGATTCTTTTCTCTCTCCACTTAAAAGTTTGGTGAGGTTAGAGTAGACAGACATCAGTAGACTATAAGGCAAGATGACAATCACATTCTTATATGATTTGAGGAGGAATTTAAAGAAAAAAATGATGTAAATTTCCTACTACATAATAGTTTTAAAGTAAATGTTAGTTTTCAAATATGCTCATTTGTAAAGACCTTTGGGCAGAAATGTTCTATTTTAAATAATAAAGCAAAACTATACATACAGTGAGGAAGTGTATAGTATCATTTCTTTTATAAATCAGTTCTGTGGGAACAGCTTTAGTTAAAACTAGAAATGATATGCAGTAGGAACTTGAGACTATGTCAAATGAAAAATATGTGACTATTTCCAGTAGCTTGCAAAATACAGCCAGCTCAGTCTATCACACTCTCTTAGCGTCTCAATGATGAAAAACCTACTTAGCTTCTTCACCTGGTTTAGAGTTGAAATCTACCAGTTGACTCAGGTAATTAAGACTTCCAATGTTTGCTAAGAAAAAAGGCCTACTGTACTTCTGCTCTTGACATTCCAACCGGTAATGATTTGGCTTTTTCTAAGTTTCAAGAAAAACAATTTTTATTTTAATGCATACATTTGGAAAACTCAGAAAACTATGCCTGAGCTAAAGCCTAAGTACAGGAAAATGTAACAAAGTTTTATTTTCCAGTTTCCCCAGAAATACAAAATAAAAAACAAACCTAATCAAGTAAGCAAGCAATCAATCAAACAATTTTTTTTTTAAAAAAAGTAATATAACTGGAGAAAGCAAAATTCAAGTTTCCCATAGTCTAACTCTAAGATTTTATTGCCAATACTGTTCCTGATGAAATTTTAATACAATGCTTTTTGTTTTGAGAAATCCTGAATTAACCAAAGAAAAAGAGATACTCCATTTGCTACTGCTATATAAGAAAATCACCCTAGAACTTAGTAGACTTAGTAGCTTAAAACAGTTAAGGATCACTTATTTTGATTACGAATCCACACTATTGACAGGGCTTTGTGGAACCACAAGGCATTGTCTGGGAGAGCTTGAATGGAGGGTGGAGAATGTGAAGAAGCTGGTGAGTGGAGTGCAGATAGTAGAGTACTAAACTTTACATAAAGGGAAAAGCCAACAGTATTCACAAGGTGAAAGAGGATGAGTAGTCATTGGGAGCACAGGCTTTATAGTCAGAGAGACCTAAGTTCAACTTCCAGCCCTAGTGGCAATGTGATGTTGAATGAAACTCTCTGAGCCTCAGTCCTCTCATCTATACAATGGGATGACAACATTTCCTATATTGAGCAAAGTGAGCATGTGCACATACCATTAACACCATGCCATTTATTACAGCAGTGGAATATCAGAGCACAAAGCCCTCAGTGCAGAGGCCCTGGTTGGATGCCCCACTGAAAGGACTCTTTCCCTACAATGCTCTGCATGTCAACAGAGCAGGGGCATGTGTCAGGAAGACGACCTAGTTAGAAAGGAGGAGCCAAAAGAGCTCACCCTCAGTTTGTTATGATGAGCCAGTTCCATGTTAAGCTACTGAATAACAGACAGAAACAGGAGTCCAAGGTCCTCTATATTTGTCTCTATTCAACCTACTTCACAAGATTGCTGTAAAGATGAATGCAAAATGTTCAGCAGAGCACCTGACATGTGTTAAACTCTCAATGTTAACTATTATTGCATTATTATTGGGTTCCTCCTACTTTCTTAGGTATCCTCCTTCAAATATAAAGTGATGGGATTCATAGAAGAAATGCTCTCTATAAGCATGTTATTGTTGTAAACATTATGTTTTTTTTTGTTCTGAGGGCTGTATTAGTGATTGGTAAAATCAGCAGCCATTTATCCTGGCTGGATCTGTGGATTATTTGGAGGTCAGCAGAGAGGGAGCAGGCAGATCTAGGCTGAGCGTGGTTGGGCTCAACTTAGCTCTACACCATATGTTTCTAACCCCTTTCTGGAAGCAACAGTAAGCCATGGCATGCTCATCTCAGGGTGATGAAGATGCAATGGGAAATAAGCAGAAATGTACAAGAACTCGAGTTTTAGATTCAACACTGGCACACTGTCACTTCCACAATATTCTAGTGGGCTAAGCAAATATGCCATTTGGCCATATCTGAAGTCCTGGGGAGGGAAAATAAACTTCACCTCTTTAGTAAAAAGAAATACAAAGTCACAGAGGGAATAGATGAGTCCATTACTGCAATCTACCACAATGATAGACTTGGAAGATTAGTTTGTAAGCCACAAAAGGGTAGATAGGTTATAAGAGATCTTTGTGCAACTTCTAAAAAGATCAGAGAGCATGGAACCCAAAGCCCCTTGCCTGGCCTGCACTGGGTTCACTGGGTTGAATAGTGCCCCCTCCCCACCCCACCCCCGCCAAAAAAAAAATCATGTCCACCTGGAACCTATGATTGTCACCTTATTTGGAAATAGGGTTTTTGCAGATATAATTGTTGAGATGAAGTCATGTCACATTCGGGTGGGTCCTAATCCAATGGCTGGTATTCTTATACAAGGGAAATGTGGGCATCATTACACACACAAAGGAGAATGGCATGTGAAGGCACAGAAGGCACAGGGGACAAAGCTGGGGGAAGACAGCGGCAGAGATTGGAGTGATGTGTTCAAAAGCCAAGGGACTCCAAAGATTGCTGGCAACCACTAGGAGCTAGAGGCATGGAACATTCTCGCTCAGAATCTACAGAAGAAACCAACCCTCCCAACACCTTGATTCCATTTCAGAGTTCTAGATTCCATACCTGGGCTTAAATATCAGAAATGTATTCTCTCACAGAAAAGCTTGCTGCCTCCTGTCTTCGCTGAGTAATTTTGGGCTCTATAGAAGGCCAGGCAGTAGATTGATCCGAGAAGAGCTCATTTCCATAATATCCCAAGATCACACTTCCTCAGGGCCAATAAAATAAAGCAATCAACATTTCTCATAGACACACATACCTCTTTCATCAATAATTCCAGGGAGAATCAAGTGCGGTGCTGATGTCTTCAACTTATAGTGAATCTTAAACTTCGTCTCAAATTACTTCCAAGAGATTTGGCCCATAATTCTGGGTTGGAAGTCTGTTTCCAACATCCCTACTGTCAAGTTTTAATTACTTCCTGCGGGGGATCCTTCTCCTCTTAGTCCCTGAGATTATTCAGAAGAGAGACATCTGCTTGCTGCTAAACTGAAACACTACTTCCAGCTACAAAGAGTTTTTTTCTTCCTTTTAAGAAGTTCCCTCCAACTAGTGAAGAATAAAGTATGTTTTCTTCTAGAGGAAAAAAAAGGCACCTGCTTTGCTATCGGAACTATAAAAGCCTCTTACCTATCTTCACTAATACCCAAGAGGACTCTCCTTGCTATTTTCTTAGAAAACTGGGGGTTTAACCTACATATAATGGCCAAGGTTAATTAAGTAAACCCCACCACCAGATTTCCCTGGAAAGCTGACAAAATGGTATCTTTCACAACCTGGATCAGTTAAAAAAGTAAAGTGATGGACTAATGCAACAGAATAGCTAATTAAACTGGAAATACACTAACTACTTGTACCCTAACGTTGCATGCAGACATGACAAAGTTCTAAATAGCTATGCACAGGCAATTAAGAAACAGAACGCTATATAATGTGTTCATTTTTTTCAAAGTATAATTACTGCAAGAAAATTAGAGGAGGAGAGGTGGGCACAGGACAGTCCTAAAGCTGGAATCCACAGAGCATGGGGGGAAGGGACTATCGGTGTTGGAAATGGCTTTGACATTTCCTGGCTGGTAACCGTGGGAAATTCATTGAAAATCCAGTGCCTCAGTCTCCTTATACAAAGCCCTTAGCACACTATCTGCACAAACACTCAAAAACAAATAGTTGCTGTTATTTCATGTGTTCTGTTGTCTTTTCTTTCCTGCCATGGGGATGGAAATCTTCTTTCGCTGGCCACTAGGTGGAGAAAGCAAGCCTTTTACAGTAATTGAATTAAGGCCAAATCATCCTGACCTAAATAAATACAGACATTTAAGGAGAGAATTCTCTTTTTCTTCTTCTCCTTCAGAACTTCAGACAGCACGAACAGGGAATCCGGAGAGATGTTTGGGAAACTTTTGTGCAGTTCACATGAAAGTGTTTGATTGTTGAGAGCGCTCCCGCCCTGAGGCACTAGAATCCACTCAGGGAGGGTCCTAGGCAAATTATGAAGTTCACAAAGCCAGCTTTCCCACACTTTCTCGGCCTCCATGCCCTAATCTCTTCTCGCATGCATGTCAAATAGGAACCTGCCCAGTATTTTCTTTCTTTCTGAGGTATTATATAGTTGCTGATTCCCAGGGGTGTTTGCATTTGAAAGTGAACTCCCTGGATAAATTGCCTTTCTTTAATCTGCAATAAAGTAGTAAGGAGAACCCGTTAGACCTACGTCATAGAGTTCTTGTGAAGATCATTTAGTTGATACAAGTGCAATCATTTGAGAACTGAAATTTTATACAAATAAAAATGTCTATTTGGATGGAAGATATAAATTTCATTCTTTAAGGAAAAAAGATGAGAAGGCCAAAAGACTCTTGAGGAAGAATCCAGGTTGCAAGGGGACGAGGTGATATAAAAGGACATGGCTGAAGCTTTGCTGTTAAACAGCTGTAGGTGTGGGTGGTAAGAGGAGAGGGGTCCGTGTTTATGGAGTTGTGCAAGCATTTCAAACAAAATGTTCCTGAAGATGAATCCATATCACCACTATGTTTCTGCCCAGTGACATTCTAGGTAAAGCTATTATAGCTCTTTCCAGCGTAAGTTCAGGTAGCTCCAAGCTCCATATTTCCTTGCCTTATGCTACCTTTCTTTCTCACCTTGTTGGCAAAGTCTCTTTTTATTTGCTTTCATACTTATTTTTATCCTCCTATCACTGACCCTTCAGAGGCCTAAATATAACATATAAGTGTAAATTCCATATTTTTCCTTACAAAAGTTTCTGATTCTCATTTTAAAGTATCAATTTTCAATTACTCTGTTCCATGTGCATAAGACATTTGGATGTGATATTATATGTCTTCTAAAGGGCTTCCTTTCTCTGTTGACTGCAAAACAAAGACTTGAGTGCAAGCAGTTTACCTGGAAGTACAAGTAACATGGGTAGGTGTGGAGCAAAGAGATTCAGCGAGAAAATAATGGGATATTATAAAGCTGGCTTCCCCAAGGACAACTGGAACTTAATCCTGTAGAGAAACTCTGGGAATGGCACAAAATACTTTTTTTTTTCCTAGAGATAATCAAGATTATTGTAAATTTATATTGTGGAAAAGCACAAGTCCCTACAATAGCTAAAATAATCTTGACAAAGAAGGATAAAGTGGGAGGAATTACTCTGACTAATGCTAAGGCTTATGGTACAGCTAAAGTAGTCAAGAGTGTGTGGTATTCTTGGAGGGACAGAGACATAAATCAATAAAACAGAATAGAGGACCCATAAACAGAAACAAACAAAAATGCCCAACTGATTTTTATACAAAAGCAAAAGAGAAATTAACTGGGAGGGGACGAATTGCCTTTTCAATAAATGGCACGGAAACAATCAGACACTGACAGGCAAGAGGAAGAGAGAGAGAGAGAGAGAGAGAGAAAGAGAGAGAGGGAGATCATGAACTTAAAGGCAAAATGTAACACTATAAATAGTTAGGAAAATCAAAATCTTTCCTCTATTTTATGTTGTGTAACTGAAGTATGTCACCTCTGTATCATAACAACATTTTATTTAATTCCATTATTTTTGAGAGTTATAGCTAAGAGTGCAGACTGTGAAGTTCAAGTACTTGGGTTTGCATCATAGCTTTTCTACTCATCACTCTGTGACTCTGAGCATATTCCATAAATCCTCTATCCTTCTGGTTGTGTCTTATTTATTTATTTTTTTACCTGTGAATGGGAATAATAATAATAACAGCCTCAGCCTTTGTGTCAAAGGGAAGTCAGAAGGATTAAGTCAGTTAGCATGGAAGCCTGTAGAATAGTACACTAAACACCGTAAGAACTCTGCAAGTATTAGCTGTTTCCTCATATTTCATTTTGAATATTTACATACATTATTCATTACGAGGGTGTTTTCCAAACCCATTGTCAAAGGCCTATTGATTGAAAGAAATAAGAACCTTGCCTTTTGATCACTTGCACACACAGAGAGGTGATGTAACATAGTTGGATGCTTTTTCTTTCTTCTTTTTTAAGGGAAGCTGTTTCCAATCTTATTTTGCCAATGAAATAACATATTTGGGTTATTAAAAGAAGACAATAGACACCCATCTGAGATCTCAGCTTCATACAAAGATTACAAATGGTTTGGAACAGCAATCAAAGTGAAGGTATAAAGTGAGGGGAAGATGAAATATAGATGAGGGAATTATGCACTAGAATGAAAACAGTGCCAACAACAATGATGCTTCAAAATACAGATTCCCCCTCCCCCCAATGTTAGAATTCATTTCTGCAGCTTATAATGCAAGACCTGTGGGCCCCAAATTAAATATTATTTTCCTGGTTTTGAGAAAACCTGTTCTTTTCAGTATTCACTAAAATTTATGAGAAAATGTAATATATTCTTATCATATGGTCACTTTCAAATGTCTGTTCTGCTAATGCATTTAGGGGTTTTATTTCATATTTTCTTTGGCCTCTATCCAGTCAAAATGTGTGCCTTGATTTCATGCATATTCTGAAAGTTAAAGCCAATTTCTATTTGTATTTTGCATAACCAACCTAATTCTTAATCCTTGGTGGTCTTTTTTTTTTTTTTTACATTTGCATGGTATTTCTAAAATGCTAATCAATTTCAAAATTATCTGTGAATCTTCCTTCTAAAACTTTTGTTCTACTTACCTATACTGTTATCATTGCTAGGTAAAAACAAGACCATTTGGCCCTAACCGGTTTGGCTCAGTGGATAGAGCGTTGGCCTGCGGACTGCAAGGTCCCAGGTTTGATTCCAGTCAAGGGCATGTACCTTGGTTGCAAGCACATCCCCAGTGGGGGGTGTGAAGGAGGCAGCTGATCTATGTTTCTAGCTCATTGATGATTCTAACTCTCTATCCCTCTCCCTTCCTCTCTGTAAAAAATCAATTAAAAAAAGACTATTTGTCTGTTTCTTGTTGTTGTTGTTTGTTTTGTATGTGAATTACTTTGGTTTCTTTCAAACATTTTAGAATTGGTATTATGTTAACAGAAATTGACTATTTTCTTGAATCTTGCTCCTATTATAATCTCCAAACTAAACTAGATTATCTGTTGTCAATTTGGTACCACCACATACAATGCGTAGGCTAGGCATATTACATGTAGAGTTTCATTTTATTCTCACCAACAGCTTGACAATTTAGATACTACAGTTATCCCTGTTTTTAAAAAAATCATTTTTAGGTACTATTTGGAAATCCCATCCTGGTGCTACTGGTGGAGTTTAAAGAGACCTTCCACCAACAGTGAGCTGTGGAGCAGACCAACCTGGAGGGACATTTCTTAATTCTATTCCAGGAGTGGGGCTCATGGGAGCCCCTTCACAAAACTTGGGACAAAGAGAGCAACAGGATATCAGGGATACTTAGAGAAAGAGGAGGGCAGAATGCGAGGGGACCCAAGATCATTTGTTAGTATCATTTATGAAAATCAGTGCCAATTACTATAGAACTTCTTTTCTAAAGAAAGAAAATAAAAACTACTAGAGGTAAGGTGTTATGAAAAAATACTTTTTGAAATGTTTCCCTCTTTCTTAAAACTTCTCTAATATTTCACCTCTCTCTACCTCAAACTTTATCGAATCTTTGCTTATTATCACCCTCTTCCCACTCGTCCCTCTAGTAAATAAATTTCCTTTTTTCTTCTAAAGTTAAATCAATGCTCTTGTTTTCATTGTATCGGGTACCTACTTTTTCTTTCTCTTATATTTAATGGTTTGTTTTTAATCTATAATATATTCCATTCCCTTCCATAATAGAAAGACTATTTCCTTAACTCCTCTCAATGTCATCCCATAATCCTCAGCTAAGAGATAATTTCTGTTACTATTTAGGCATCCTCATTTGACAATTACTTATTGATCAATTACTATTTTCCAGACACTGTCTTAGGCACTAGAAATGCAGAGACAAAGACACAGTGGTACTGCCATTTTATCAGCAGTTTTGCTTTTCATGATTTCAGTTACCTATGTTCAACCAAGTTCTGAAAGTATTAAATAGAAAATTCTAGAAATCAACAATTCATGATTTCTAAATTGAGTGCCCTTATAAATAGCATAATAACATATCGCACTGCCCTACTCCATCCTTCCCAGGACATGAATCATATTTTTGCCCAGTGTCCCCACGCTGTACACACTCCTCACCCTTTAGTTACTTAGTAGCCATGTTGGTTATTAGATTGACTGTCACCGTATTGCAGTGCGTGTGTTCAAGTAACCCTTATTTTACTTATAATGGCCCCAAAGTGCAAGAGTAGTAATGCTGGCAATTCGAATTTGCCAAAAAGTTGTTGTAAAAATGCTTCTTCTAATTGAAAGATATGTGTGCATGGGGAAAAAAAACCCCTAACAGTATATATTGGGTTCGGTACCCTGTGCTTTAAGACATCCAATGGGTGACATGGAACTATCTCCCATGGATAAGGAGGGATGACTCTATAAATTTTAAAAAATGAATGGGATAATTTTAGAAAGTGATAAATGCTTTGAATAATCAAGGTAATGTCATGATGAATGACAGGCAGAGTGGTGGAGTTACTTTAGATGAGATGGTTGGGGAAAGGTCTTCTCAGGAGATGACAATACCTGTGTGATGAGAAGGAGTCAGTTGTGTGGCTAACTGGAGGAAGAATGCTCCAAGCAAAACATGTCCATATACATATACAGAAACATGTCTATATATATATATATATATATATATATATATATATATATATATATATATATATATACACACACACACACACACACACACACAGAAACACGTATACTCGCATATACATATACACATATACAAATAGAAAGATATAACTTTTCATTTTGACCTTTAGTTTCCAGCATTACCTATTAAAGGACTTCCTTTTCAGTACCCATTGCTTGGGTACTGTGTTTCTATGTTAATTTAAGACAGAGGCAAGCCTGGCTAATATCATCTTCTAACTTGCCTGAAATTATGTTGCTCTAGGGGAGCCTATGGGAGCTGGGGTAATGCATGTCCCTGGCCAGCCTGCAAATGTCCCTGAGCATTCTAGACAAGGTCATATAGGAAATACAATATCCCCCCTGGCCCCCAAATTTACAATCTCTTGACAACTTCATTCTTCCCCAACCCCTCACTAACATGAAAACTTTTATTATGGGGTAGGAACATACAGGCCTTTAAGAGAAAAATCAACCGGACATTCTAAAGTTGCTCGTAACGCTGTTGTCCCTGGATGATTCCCTCCTGGTCTACCTTTTTGAGCTTTTGCATGTTGTGCTATGTGCCCTAGAAGCACTGAAAGATGCAAGCTGTTTCATCAGCTTGGCAGGAACAGTATTCCTTGGGTCTTCCACCTCCTGTCCAGCTCCAGTAGATCTGGTGTTGTTTTAAAGAGCATTGGTTTTACCTTTCAACCAAGAGAAAGGTGAGGTCAATTATTCTAGGACAAAAAAAGTATTGCAAGAAAATGCAGGAGGCCAGGGCATCAGTTGCCAAGAAATATGAACTAAAATAGCTTGAACTTTTGATCTCTGCCTGCTGATTAAGCTGAAAGCCCAAAATAGACTCTTTTAATGCCATCTGTGACCTCCTCAATCTCTTAGCTCTTTTCTTTTATTCAGGCCATGCTACTCAAATTTTCTCTTTGAATGTCGCAAGTGACAAATGACCTTTCAGTTAACAATGTCCAATGGTCATTTAACAATCTCATCTTCAACCTTTCAGCGATATTTGATGTTGCCAACCACCCTTAGCTACTTGTAGTTCTGCATCTCCTCCCACAGCAAAAGGGATTGTTCTGTATGTCTTTTTATCTCCCAGGATCCTTTTTATAAGTCTCACTCACTGTCTTCTACTATAACACCCCATTAATTTGATGGTGCTTTTTTTCTCTCTGTGTCTCACCATTAGTGATGTCAAGTATCACTTCAATGAGAAGGTCTCCAAAGTCTAAACCTATAAACTTAACCACTCTAAAGGCTGAGCTCTTGCCTGGCCAGTGTGCCTCAGTGGTTGAGCAACTACCTAGGAACCAGGAACTCATGGTTCAATTCCCAGCCAGGGCACATGCCAAGATTGCGGGGATTGGTACCAGGTGTGGGGTGGGCAGAAGGCAGCCAACCAATGATTCTCTCTCATCATTAATATTTCTATCTCTCAGTCCCTCTCCCTTCCTCTCTGAAATCAATAAAAATATATTTAGAAAAGACTGAGCTCTTAATTTCCTCCAAGATATTTCTGCTGGCAGCTTGTATTGTCAGCAAACAGCATTCCCAAAGAATACTTGCTTATTCAGAGTACGGGAATGTTATGGACTGAATCATGCCCCTCACCCTTCCCACCCTCCAAATTCATATATTGAAACGCTAATGCCAAGGACCTAAGAATATGACTATATACGGAGATAGGGCCTTTAAAGAGGTAACTAAGTTAAAATAAGGTGGTTGGGGTGAATCTTAATTGAGTCTGATTCGCGTCTTTATAAGAAGAGATTAGGACACACACAGAAAGAGAGAAAGAGAGACACCAAGGATGGGTATGCACAGGGAGAGGCCAAGTGAGGACACAGCAAAATGTTGCCATCTGCAGACCAAGGAGAGAACCTTCAGAAAAATACCAAACTTGCCAGCACCTTGACCTTAGACTTCCAGACTCCAGAATTATGAGAAATAAATATTTGTTGTTTAAGCCACCCATTCTGTGGTATTTTTAAATGGCTGCCCTAGCACAGTAATACTGGGTTTAAAAAGAAAAGTGAAATGTGTAATTTAACAAATAGATCTGATGCTCCTCTTTGTGTAGAAAAGTCATTCTAAAATGAAGGCAATTTTGCTCCCCTTCGGGGACATTGGGTAATGTCTGGAGACATTCTGCTTGTCACATTGGGGGAGGCGGGGGGAGGGAGGGCGCGAAAGAGGGTGGAGTTACCTACCGACATATAGTGAGTAGAGGGTATGGACGGTGCTAAATATTCTACAATGTATAGAACATTTCCCTTCCTCCATAACAAAGAATTATCCAACCCAAGATGTCAATAGTGCTGAGGTTGAACAATCCTGCTGTAATGGCATGAATTTGCCTAACAGGTTTGTGATTTGGGGATGAGGCGCTTTAACATTTTTCTTGGTGGTTGAGCCTGCAAAGTCATAGCTGCAATAGCTCATTATCTGGTGCCAGACACTTTGAGCAGTTAGCTAGACGATGCTTTCACTAATGATCTCCATCAGGCCAGCTGGCCCTACCTGTGATGAACATTCTGGACTGGGGAACACTTTACTTTACAATTAGCAGAATGGAAACATTTCCGAGGTTTGATTTTCACAAAACACAGAAGGCAGAAACTAATTCCATATGTCAGATATATCTCCCTTTAAAGATAAAGCAACAGAAAGACCCATTCTTTTTGCCCACAATGTACTGGACATGAATTTATTTAAACCAATTTATTTATTTTTTTAATTTAAAAAAATTCTTTATTTCTGCTCCTTTCATACACCTTCTTGCTCAGAAAACAGTCTTACATACACATCTGAAATAACGTGCTGTCACACACTCTGTTTAAAGGCAAAGCACCACAGGTAAAACTGGTCAGCTGTCCAGAGTTTGAAGCTAATGGGATCTTATTTCCTGGTTTTACACTCCCAAACAATGTTCAGATGGTTGTAAAAAAAATTAATCACTCTACTCAGTGTTATAGTTGTAGAAATGGAGTATATTTTCTTTAAAATTAAAAACCAAGAAGAAAATGCCACTTAACATCATTGGTATGTCAGTGTAGGTCAGCAGGAAAACACCCTGCATAAGCTTGTCTCTTTGATACCAAGAAGATATTGTAATCCGAGCTTTAATATGTTTCCATGTTTCCTACTAGATGCTGCTTTTCTGCTGCTTTTCATTCTTTTCCATATTTCATATCAGAGGTTTGGTACAGCCTTTAAAACTTCATTAACTGGAACAAATCCAGTGTACACAGATTTCTTCTCAAAAGGCATGCTAACCCATCAGATAGCCTGGCAATTTCATTCTCATGAATACTTGAGCCAGGAAAGAAACTCAATAGGACACAGAAGAACCCAATGAATAGAAGAAGAAATCTATTGAGTTTTGGAATGTTTGGAGCATTGGGTCAGTCTAGGATTATGAAACCTAAACCTCCACTGTAAACAGGAAGCCGTATGTGAGTCCTTCCATGATATACTGGTATTGTCCATTTACCCTGTAGGCCATCTTCACCAGTCATAGTGCCAACACTTGGAGGTTCAACAATAGCATCATAAATGATTTCTCCGGTGATGAGAAAGTAAGACACTACCACCAGAGCATACACCTTCATGGCCAAGGGCATGTGCACACAGGCCAGCTTCTTCAGCTTCAGGTTGGGGGCATTTCTGCTCTAAGAATGGGACTGGGTCTCATTGGTACAAAGTGTCCATGTTGGTGGTGGCAAGAGGAGCTCTTCATCTCAAGCTCCACATGCCACCCAGAAAACTAAACCAATTTATTATTAAAGCAAATTTAAATATGCTCTATTTAGCGACACAGGTTAGTAAAACTAAGTTCAAACAGGTTTTTTAAGACAATGACTATGCAGTCACTTGAAGACAGCCCAGCACCAGTCAACACTGAAGCTGCCATGTCTCATCCGTTTCCAGTTTACCAAATTGGTTTGTAACTGGGGTCATGGAATCTGTTTTGCCATCCCCTCTCTGGAAGGCAGCAGAACAACGTGTAAACCCTAAAACGCTTGAGGCTGGGGATGACCACTCACTGATTTAGTAGTGGGGATGAGGGTTGTCAGGGATGCTTGCTCCAGGCTCCATTTTTATTCCTACAGTTATGATACCGTTTTAAGAAGGTGAGGATTTAGAGGTTATAATTAAGAAAGATTGTTCTAAATTTGAAGTTGGTAGAAAGATGTGAGATAATATGATTTACTATTTTCTGAGAAATAATTGGTATTCCAGATAAAATATTGAGAACACATTTGACAAATCTTCAGTTACACCACCTTAAAAAAAGATACTCAACTACTAAAATTAAAAATGAAACCCATAATTTAAATCATCCTGGACATTACTATTGTTTTTATAGAAGTAAAAAGGATGATAAATACTATGAACAACTGTATGTCCTGACCATTGTTTTGAGACACTTTTCCAAAAACCTGGTAAAATCTTGCAGCGAAATACTACAAATATTCCTGATTTTGGTGGAATAGTGCAATGTCAGGTAGAGACAATTCTTTGGTCTTCCTTTTGCTCCACAAGGGATATTTTATTGAGATTATTTATCATTCAAGAAACTGAAAGAAAGCTTCGTTAGATTACTTTGAAAGATTTTTGCAGCACTCCCAACCCCAAAACAAAGACAATTATGTTGGTGTATAAGAATGTGCATCTGAAATCTGAAAAAGCCACTCTTGCTACACTCTAGTGACTTTAGCCCTTGCCAAATTACCTTCAGGGTTGACTAAATGTCAATTTGTCAGCCCTTGGTTTAGGACCCAGCCCTACAAAACCACGGCCTGCTCCAATTCTTTCTCCACAACTAAACCTAATTATGTCATCCCCACACTTCCATCTTCTCTACTTTAGACACTATAGTAGATTTACATTATTCTTTGGCTAAGGAAACTTAATATGCTCTATAAGCCTGAAAACAGTCAGAAAGAAAAGTAAATATTTCTTGAGTGAATAAATAAATGAATAAAAATCATCTAGAGTTTAGCAATATGTTTTGAAGTTGGAACTTTGTGTTATTATTTTGCAAGAACCAACATCCAACTGGGAGACCATTGTAATTTAGTTGCATTTATGAGCCATTGTGATGATTTGGGGCTAGAATGAGCATGCAATTTTTTTTTTAATGCTTGGGAGCAAACAAGAAAGATGGAGAAGACCTGGCTGGATTGATCCATCAGAATTCTGCAGTGTAGGATTAAAAAAAAAAATTGTCCTTTGGGATCACAGCATCTCATAGCAATGGAAGACTCAGTGAACGCTATAAACACGGTAATTACCGTTGGCCTCCTATTTCTGACTTTGACTTGGTTAGGCTTACTTAGTTTATTTCAGTGATGAGAGATCTTGCAGATCAGTAACTCTGCTGTCCTGTGCTTCTTCCTCTCATCAGAGTGCTTGCCTAAATCATAACTTTAAGCTTCACAATTCATCGAGATGACTCTGTGAGTGCATCATAAACTGGGAAGATTAGATTTTGTGTATCTTTAGCTCCACAAATCATCATTTATGAATTTCACTATTGGATGCAGAGTGATAAGAGAAATATGAGGAAATATGGGAACCATGGTGAGATAATCTCATTTGAATTAGACAAATGAGGCCCTGCTGGAAAAGAATACCCAGTGTTTCTGGACAAATTTATGAAGTCAAAACAAAAAATAATTACAGTGCAGAAATAGCTGGTGCTGGATGAACCTGCTTCATTCCTAATGTTGGTTGGCAGCTCTTCATCCTGATTATTCCATCTGGAGATAATTGTGTGATATCATCCATAAAATTAAATCATAAATCAACCCAACTAGTGAACAGGCCAGCAAGCTGCTGAGAAAGTCACATGTAGGGGAGGTGAGACTTCTCATCTTAATAAGAAGTATGGGCATGAAATTAAGAGAAGACAACATGTAGAGGGTGACCTTTGGCATGTCCGCAGGCTCACTTGCTGACAGCTGTCACCACAGTCTTTGCCTCAATAGTATCGGGACAGCCAACACGTTGCCTGCATTATCCACTCAATGATAAGAAGAGAATGTCGGTCATGAAAGGCACCGTGCATTGCTTTTTAAGGATTTCTGGTTTAAGTTGCAGATGCCCAAAATGAAAGCACTGATTTTCTTCCTGGATGAAATATTAACAGTGATAGAAAGTCCATAAATGCACTCAAAGTCTTATACAAGAGCATTTGGTCAAACATTTTCTCTAGACTTAGGTTTTTTAATATTCAAAGAGAGCACTGGGGTCTTTGACTTTGCTAGTAAGTGAGCTGTAGTCAAATTTGTAGGTTTTATTTGGTAAAGGTTTTTCAGAGGACGAGGTATTTTTTTTTATTGGCTGAGACAAATCAAAGCAATCATAATATTTTGTGACATGTGAAAATTATATGAAATTCAAATTGCTTTCACCCTACAAGGGCAGAAGGTATAGTTTTAAAGCAGTTGATTATGATGAATAAAAGAGTAATTAAGATAAAGATAGAGGCATTGCTTAAATGGCTATTGTTGATTTCCACAAGTGCATTTGCTCCGGTCAGCAAGTTGGAGGGGGGGAGGGTCAAAGGTCAAAGGTAATTCCGGACTCCCTAATAGCTCAGGCTGGAGCAAGAGGCATATACTTCTTTCAGTCGAATTATTTGTGATGATGAATCCCATTGGCTTTGGAGATTCCATTTGTGACCATAATAACTGCAAAGTCCAGCTGTACATCCAGTCTCTGCATTTTCAAATGGACAAGATGAACAGATGTTGAGATACTGATGGCTATGAGCATCTGTGGGAGGAAGGTCACTATGCCACCCGCAAAGTTGCAAGTAGAAAAACAGCAATGAAGATAAATTCCTTCTTGTTTGTTTTCCCCCCCTTCTGAATAACATCAGGACCAGTAGAGCAGAAAAGTTGCCAGCTCTGAAAAATGCATACTATTTTGTTTCATTCTCAATTGTGTTGAGTACATATGTATAGGCAGTTAGACAGGCATGAGCAGAGTAGGAACAAAGCTGAAGGTCACCAGCCAGATAGCTCTCCTGCCTAGTAACAGACAACTATAGGGCAGGACCTCGCCCCCAGGGTGACCCCTAGCATGTCACTGGTCATGGAGCTTATGCCTCTGACCTTTCATATTTTTGGTCATGAGGTTTAGACTCTCCCCTGACCTTTATACCCCCTGCATGTCATTAGTCAGGTGGTAGACTCCCTTAGAGGAGGACTGAGGGAGCCGGAGAATAACCTCTCCGCCTCTCCTTTTCCCAGGCGAGTTCTCTCTGCCTTTCTTTTTCCTAAGCTCCAAGAGTCCTTATTTTATTTTATTTTCATTTTTTTGCCTCCAGCCCAACTGGTTCACTTTGTCTACTTCTGTAACTTTCTAAATAAACTTTTTCTTATAATTTGAGTTCCTCGACTCTGAATTCTTTCTTTGCCAAATTCAAATACCATAGTTACTGAACTGAAGTCTGGTAACATTCTGGTGCCATTTTGCCACACATATAATGCATACATATCAAACCCTGTATATTTGCAAGTATAGGTAGCTAGTTGGTTTTAGACAGTTGTAAAGTGTAAGCAAATTAAAAAACAAAACAAAATACCTTCATAAGGGATAAATACTTTTCACCGGTCTTTAATTATTTTCTTCCCCCAATCTTTTACCCCACAAGATTTCAGCTCTGTATTTTGGCCAAGCTCAATCAAAAGCAAGAAAAACTACATATACCAATTTTATGATCATGAACAACACTAGAATTCCATGCTTCAGGTTTATTGTATTGATCAGGACTCTTTTAGTTGCAAACCTCAGAAAGCCAATTCAAACTAGCCTGGGTAAAGAAAAGAAAGTTATCTACATATAGATATCTAGATATACTAGTATATCTAGAGATGGACTGCTTCAGACATGGCTGCATCCAAATTTCAAATAATCCAGTCAGTCCTAATCTCTCTGTCCCTCTCCCCCCTAGGCCCTTATCTCAACTTCATCTTACTCACTTGATTCTAGTTTCCCCCTTGGTTTTATATTCAGACAGGCACTCATTCCATAAAAACAAAAAATCCCAAGTGGCTTCAGGCCTATATATTCCTTGAGATCCATGATTTCGCAGAGGAAGAGAGTATATCTTTCTCAGTGATTTCAGAAAATGTACAAAGTGGCCGTGGTGTGTGTGAGGGCGCAAAATATAATTTTTCTCCCACCTTCTAAGTTCTTCCACACTTATAACCAAATTAGCAGGAGCCAGATTAATAGGAGAAAAATGTCCAAGTTTAATATGTATGTACATGCAGGGGTTCTGTAAGAATATAAGACCCAAGGACACATTGGGCAGTTGAGGTTTATATGTCATTAAGGAGAAGAGGGAGAGAATGTGGTTTGGGTCTTCAAAGGACAGGAAGGGAACTCACATGGAGATAGAAAAGCAAATGTTCGATGAAGAAATGCTTGCCGGGCCATCTTTAACAGAGAGGACTTTGATCCAAAGGACCTTGCTGGGCCCAGCCATCGTGGCTCAGTGGTTGAGCATAAACCTATGAGCCAGGAGGTCACAGTTCAATTCCCGGTCAGGGCACATGCCCAGGTTGCAAGCTCGAGCCCCAGTGAGGGACAAGCAGGAGGCAGCTGATCAGTGACTCTCTCATCATTGATGTTTTTATCTCTTTCTCTCCCTCTCCCTTCCACTCTGAAATCAATAAAAAAATAAAGGGCCTTCCTGTCATACCTGGTTGGTATAAACTATAGTGTCTGTGATGATAGCTCCCTTCCTGGGACAGGTCCTCTCTCTAGATTCCTTTTAGGCGGTTTAGAATAAGGTCAAAGGCTCTTCCTGATTCTTTTGTTTCTTAAAAATGACCAGCATAAAATAATCAATATCCCAAAAGGCTTATTTCGGGGTAGCAAACTCTGCTCTCCCTCATGTGAAGAAGTTAACTTGTGGAGGATAAAGCTAGGCAGTCTAACTAGAGACAGGAAGCTTTCTTGAGACTTAATGCTATCAAGTGAAATGACTAGGTTTTTGTTTTAGAAGGATTACCTTGGTAGGAAGGTGCAGAATGAATTGAAGTTGGAGGAATCTAGACTCTGGAAAAGACCTTGCAGGCAGTGGAAGGTAAGGGTTTAGTGGCAAAAAGATTAAAAAGGATAAAAAGCAGATTCAAAAGGTCTTTGAAGAATAAAATTGAAATGACTTAACAACCAATGTGGACAAATATAAATAGAAAAAATTAAAGATTGCATCTATATTTCCGCTTGGATGATTGAATAGATTTTAAGGTCATTCACTGATATGTTGAGACATCTCATAGTACTGAGTTAGAATGCATATTTTTCTTTGTAGATATTTGAAAGTGATTTTTCTATCCCCTAGGTAGAAATACCAATTAATCCTATACCCTTTGCCTTCCACTTACAGCAGAAAAATTGTGGAACAGATTTTAGGCAATATTTAAGATGAAAACTAGGGTAATATGTTTATCAATGGGGCCATTTATTGAATTATTCAGGCTAATTCCATTGAAAGACATCAAAACTGTAATTCTTCCTTCTCAGCTTTTAACAGTTCAGAGTATTGATGTTATAAAGATTTGATTTTTTTCCAAAATCTGTATGATTTTTTAAAAAGTTAGTTTATTGAAGGTTGATTTAATAATTACCTGGCAGAGGACATTCAGGAAGTGTCTGATAGAACCCACAGGTGCTGCAGTGTGCAGAGCCCAACAGGGTAGAATAGGAAGAATATTGGGACCAATAAAACTTTAATTACAAAAACATATGGCCAATCATAGTTTGCCAATTTAATATTTAAGTATTGAATTAGATTATTTCATGCCTTGATTACTGAGTGCTTTGGTACCTCTCTAGATTTTTTTGCACAAGGATAATACCTCACCCTAGTTTCAATTTTGTTGCTACCAAGCCATAAGGAGATTGTTACCAAACATAAGCTCAGGACACTGTATTCAGGAGGGAAGTTATAGGGATGAAGACCAAAAGCCAAAAGAGTTTATCCAACAGGTCCTTAGTCTAGATGCCCAGACTAATGGAGCCCAACTCACTGTCAGAGAGTAGAAAGCAGCACAGACCTATTTTGAAACATTTCTTTCAAACAGAGCCAGCCTAACCACGATGGTATGAAAATGAGTAGTTTGGTAGGTTTCTCTGGGCCAGGAATTAGCTCTTAAATTTTCTGAACTATGTTAAGCAGGAGGAAATAATTTGTAAAATGAGATATTTGATTCTGAGCCTTGCTACTAAAAATGTGGTCTATGGATCAGCAACATCAGCATCACCTTGTTAAAATGCTAGTTCCCAGGCCACATCCCTGGCCTACTGGATCAAAATATGTATTTTAACAAATGAGTTATATACACATGAAAGTGTAAGAAAAGGCCTCCAAAGTGGAGTACATAATTAAAATAATAGGACTTTTATTTATTCTCTTTTATCTATACTCTTGCCATGTTAATATTATGTATGTTACACAAGATATATCTATTAATATTGGGGATATGTTCACAAACTTGGGGTTTTTATTCAATCAACAGAAATACATGAGCAAACATTTTCGGCGACCACTCCTTGGAAGATTTCAACTCTGACATGCAAGTTCTTAGAGAGAGAAATAAAAGAGGGAAAGAACAAAGCTGATGGCATTCTAATCTTCTGGAGTGACCTTCAGGGTTAGGCTGTTATGCCAAGGTCATGATGACTAATTACTGCATCTATAAATTAATTAAAATAACATAGAGCCATCTAGGAAACTTCTTTACCTAAGGTATCCCCAAGTGATTTATTATTTCCCTTTAATACCCAGTCCTGGAACACGGAAGCAAGTTGGATTCACAAATCAATGTGATAAAGAACAAAGCAAATTTAGAATTTTGAACAAACCTTTCCTAGACTGATAAAGGGAGCCATAGCTATCCATCTTAAGTTCCTTTTATTGCACTATTTCTTTTTTCTGGTTAAAACAATGAAGTGCAAGTAACTAATGACCTGATAAATGTCCCATCTTCTTCAACAGGGAAATAGATGCTGAGGTACATCCCATTTCTGTGATATTATCCTCCCAAGTAATAAGTAATGCTTTGACTCAACCACTTAGTACCAAAGTCCGTTTCTTGCTTCTTTCATTCTTGCCTCCTCTATCGCTCTTCTCTCTTTCTTCTCTGTCCTATTTGCCACACATTTCAGGTTATAGATGATGCACATGAATACAGGAAATAAAGAAAAATCAGTCAATGACTTCTGGAAAGATATTAATAAGAACATTTAACTGGAGAACCACCTGAAGATTAGATAAGTAGACTTTTTCAAGTAATATTTAAATTTATTACTTTAATATATCTGAATGTGACTTTGGGGGAAAATTCAAATGCCAAGTCCTAGGCCAAACAATTTTCTTTTCAGCCTTTGTACTCAAGCTGCCCGACAGTGCATTTTTATGGTGCGAAGAAACCGCATTTAGAAGATTGCTTCTGTTTTCTCTTCAAATTTACCATATTGAGCTTTACTCTTAGAGGATTCCTTCTGGGTTCACACATAAATCTTGTTTATGAATGCTTCCCTTTGGCTTTTCAGCCACTGTTAGTAAGTCCCTTTGGCAGGCATCCAGAATTACCCCAACTCATATTCAATTCCAGTTTTTAGTGAGTTATATTACAGTGATCGTTGTAAGTACTTGAATGCCACAATTATGGCTAATTTCTCCAAGAAAATATGCAAATGAGAAGGAAAAAGTAATTGGTCTTTGAAAGCTAAAATATGAGAGGCAGAGTGACACACAGGAAAAACACAGGAGTTAGAGTAAACACTGGTTGTTCAATAACCTTGGACAAGTTCATCTCTTTCACCTTCATCTAGGGGAACTTATTTATGTACTTTATAGGGCTGTAGTGATTCTTAAATGAGATACATATTAACAGTACTTCTTAAGGAGCTAGGAACATAGAAGCTACCCACATGGTAACTGTTGATACTGTAATTAAAATCAACACATTCATTGTGAGCCAGATATATGAAGTCTTTCTGAATAAGCCTGGATCACTTGTCAACTAATTGAATGGATCAGCAACAGCTAAGAAAAAGGCTATGTCAAGGGTGTTCATCAGATAATGGATATATAGAAGAATGAGAGTATAAAAAAGGAAAAAACAACAAAAAACTCTGGTAGTGAATTTCCTTACATGGTGGAAAAAAAAAAGAGAGCCTTAACCAAACTCACCTATTTTTTATCCCCAAATTGATCTGGATACATTAAGGCAGTGGTTATCAACCTTGGCTGCACATTAGAATCACCTGGAAATCTTTTAAAAATCCTGATTTCTGGGCCTCATCCTCTGGAAATTCTGTTTCTTTGTTACTAATGTTGTGGCCTCACCCCATAACAAAGAAACAGAATTTCTGGACCGATCCCAGCAGTCCAGGACAAGGGGCCCCACCTGCCGAAGGTCCCTTAGATCATTATAATGCCAGAATAAATTATACTGGTCCCTTAGATCATTATAATTCTTATAGTAAGTTAATAAATCAACATTTTGTGGCCTTAGTTTCCTATCTCCTATTTCACCAGTCAATTCCTGGAGGCCTGATTACTTCTAATAACAAAAAATCTTGCCTTTGTCCTTTCCAGTTTACTTCCTCTTCCTTTTTTGTTTTGTTTGTTTGTTTGTTTTGTGCCTTCTTGAATAATTTAGTTAAAAAACCGTTAGGAGCAAACAGAGGAAGTTGGCATCTTTGTGTGTGCGGGGGAGCCACAAGTGCCCAGAGCAGGATGTTGTAGGCCAAGCATAGTGAAGAGAATATTCACATACAGTGAGGAGTGGGAGATGGCCCAGAGGATATATGAGAGCCCAGGTAGAGTGAGGAGGAAGTTCACATGGGCAGGGGGTGCTAACGGTTGTGTTGAAAATTAGACGGTAACAGTGTAGGAGTCATATGGATCAATGATGATTCTACTCTCCAGGTAATCTGGGGAATGCTTCAATAATGCTTGAGGAACTTAATAATCTGGTCTGTGGATAGAAGAAAATGCTAAAGTAATATCAATATGAAATATTTTTTTAGCTCTAAAAAGAGCTCCTCCGCCAATGCTTTCCTTACATCTGTATCCCAACCCATGAAGTGAGTGAGAGTGTCTAGTCATCCAGTCTGCTTTTATTAAGCACTAATTACGTCATAAATTCTGTATTAGACTCTGGCTATACAGATTAACAAGACTCAATCCCTTGAATCCATCCCCTTAGCCAATGATCTTTTTCCCAGACCTCTAAGGTCCAGCACCTCCCCCTGCACCATTGTGACTTTATTGCGCATGTTCTTAGTCCTCATCTCCTCCTGTTCCCTACCCCTCCACAATCTGGTACAGGAGGGGACAAGGGAAAAGTGCTAATCCTTTTGGAGGGACAATGCTATGCTCCCTTGGGTGGGTGTGAAGCTGTAGCTTCCTGGTGAAGCAAACAGTCTCAGTGTCCCCAGCTGACCATACTCAACAATGTCTGGCTCCCCTTTTGTTTCCTTTCCCAACAATAATCATCCAACTACGATAACACATCTACCTCATTTCTAGCTAAACTGTCCACACTGTGAAAGATAAACATGGAAACTGACGAGCTGGAATGTGCTAAATTCAGTAATGGAGTTAGCACAGGTGCTCTGGCAGCTCAAGGAGAATCTCCCAGCCTACACCTCAAGGTATGAGGAAGGTTTCTCAGAAGAACACACAAGTGAGTGCTTTAGGTCTGTTAAAGAGAAAACCATAGGCCCAAAATGGTGCCACTTATGCTAAAGCCCATGACACCACAGCTAGATTTAATACCTGACCTAACTGCTCTTTCAACCTCTTTCAGAAACATAATCTTAATCAACTAGTCTGAAATTTTCTGGTCAACACCAGTAAAGTCATCTGTCCGGGGGGCCCTCTCCATCCACCACCCAGCCATAGAAAAAGAGGCAATCTGCATGATCAAAACCTTTGTTCTTTCCTTTCCTCCTCCCCACAAGCCCTGAAGATGTCCTGGTCTAAAAATAGTCCTTTCTTTTCTTTTGTTACTAGCTCTCCTGCCCCCCCCCCATTTTTTCTATAAAAACCTTCCCTTTTGTACAATCCCTGGAGCACCCTTCTACTTGCTTCTTGGGGTGCTGGTCCATTCATGACTTGCTAAATAAAGCCAATCTGATCTTCAAATTTACTAAGTTGACTTTTGCTTTTTAACAGGCTCCACAGCACCAGGATGTGGGAGAAACTGGTCACCTCTCCAGTATACCAAACTTCTTTGGAGAAAAACATCTACAAAGACACTTGTTTTTAGGACAGCATTATGTTGCCTAAAAATGAAACCCTGGTAGGTTACAATTAAACATAGGATCACTATTGGCTTCCTTTTCTAAGAGAACAATGTTTCAGCCTGCACAAAACTGATTTAATGACCTGTCTATTCTCAAGATAGGGAGCAATTCTTTTGCTGTTCTGGTAAGTAGGTAAATAGTATATGCGCTTTCATGTTGATATTCTCTGAGTCCCTGCTTAATTCAAGAAGGTATCATGTTCTGAAAATTGAAGATAGAGAAGGGGAAACAGAAAAATAGCATTATCCTCTGGCTCTTTGTCTGAATATGACGGCTTTGTTAACCACTGCTGTCTTGAACTAAAATTCTTACCCCTGATATACCCAATTTTCCTGGCAGTATCCACTTAATAAATTTGTAGTGTTTTGGATTTCTTGATTCTAAGTGAACTTTTCATTAAAATATAGCATAAATAGAAGTGCACAAATCATTTTAGCTTCACTACTTTTCACCCATCACACACACACACACACACACACACACACACACATACACACACACATACACACATACACATACATACACACATACATACGCACACACATACACACACACATACACACACACACATACAGGTGTTGTATAGTCAACATCCAGATCAATGAACAGAACATAGCCAACACCCACAATCTTCTGTGCTCACATCTAGGCACTATCTTTTCCAAGGCAACTCCTATCCTGATTTAGTTTATTTTTTTATAATATATTTTTATTGATTTCAGAGAGGAAGGGAGAAGGAAAGAGGGATTCATTGATTGGCTGCCTCCTGCACACCCCACACTGGGGATCGAGCCCAAAACCCAGGCATGTGCCCTGGCCAGGAACTGAACCATGACTCCTAGATCATAGGTCGACGGACACTCAACCACTGAGCCAGGCTGGTGGGCTCATCTTGATTTCTAACCATAAATGAGCACCCCCTGCTTTAAGCACTCCATAGATGAGATCACACCATATGTGATCATTGGGGTCTCGCTTCTTTTGCTCAGCATTAATTTAGCGAGATTCATCTACTTTGTGCGTAGTTGTTGGACTGTTTGGTTTTCACTGCCATTTATTACATTTTTATTTCACTAGAAAAACACCAGAGGCTCATGGCTATCATCTGACATCTGACATTCTGCTTCCAACTAATGAAAGCCTTTATTACAAAGAAAAAGAAAAAAAAAAAACTTTCTGAAACGCTCTGTATTACAGTTAGTATTTCCTCCGGAAGTTTGGCAACGGCGTAGGAAGGGTGGGGATTAGTCATTCGGAGGATTTTGTCCTCAGATGTCCTCATTTTGTAGTTGAACAATTCCCATTGTAAGTTCGGATTAATGCTGTTATGCAGCTCTGTGTATGACCCTATATTAGAAATATAAAAGCTATAGTTAAATTCAAAGTATCACTAGTGATGTTTATTTGTTGGCACTATAGTTTGAATTCATCATCTCTATTAAGGCTAGAAATTTGGGGCCAAGGAAGACAGAGAAAGCTCCTTTCTAGTATAAAACATGTTGGCGCCTCTTTAAAAAAAATCGATGCAGAAAGATAACCTTAATTTGGTGATTTTATTAGGAAGTTCTACCATTCTGGTAAAACTGCAGAACCTTCCTCTTCCTTGCAAAGAAAATACTAGTAGCGACATGCTGGGTTGAGCCTGACTACCAGGGAAGTAAGCTATTTTGAAATGTGCAGACAATTACAATCACAAAGGCAATTGGGTAGTGGACTTCCTCTGGAGAAGTGGGCAACCATCTGCTAAAGAGGCACAAGCAAGACTTTAGTTTAATCACCAGCTGGGTAAGAGCACAGGCCTAGTAGTTCTGGCCACGTTTCATTGACTCCCTACATTTCTAAATTCTTCTGTGTAAGGGAACCCCAGTTAACTGCAACCTCTGCATGTATCTAAAGTATAGTATGATGTTCTGAAAAACCAGAGTGCTTGGGCTGGTTCCTGAAGGGAGCTAGAAAGCAAGGAGTGCATTGAATTGCTCCTTTTTATAGTAATCAAACTTTCCCTGGTATACTGTGTTTAATCTGTGGTGCCCTATTGAAACTCAGCTACTACCCAAATTGAGTAGCTTTATAAGGAATCAACCAAAATAGTGACAGGTCTTGCCGAAACCGGTTTGGCTCAGTTGATAGAGCATCGGCCTGTGGACTGAAAGGTCCCAGGTTCGATTCTGGTTGCAGGCACATCCCCAGTAGGAGATGTGCAGGAGGCGGCTGATTGATGTTTCTCTCTCATCGATGTTTCTAACTCTCTATCTCTCTCCCTTCCTCTCTGTAAAAAATCAATAAAATATATTTTTTAAAAAAAGAAAGAAAAGGATCTCCATTGATTTAAAAAAAAATAGTGACAGGTCTTGAGATGCCCAATAATGATCTCTAATATTTATTAGGCACTTATGACATGCCAGACCTTCTCCATGGATTATGGTATTTAAACCTTTCAATATTCCCTGAAGTTATTATTATTACTATGCCTATGTTTTCATACACAAGAAACTGGGACTTGAGAAACTCACCCAAGGTCATAGAGCTGAAAGAGCTGGCTTTGCGTCTTAAGTGGTCTGACTCACAAGCACCATGCCACATGCCCTACAGCTGAAGGACTCCATGACTTGTACCAGCATCATTGGGTTCCTGAGCTATTTAAATGAGATGACCCAGGTAAAATGCTGACCAGTTTTTGGTAGATGTTGGCTGCTCTTATTATTGGCAGAATAATGGTGTGAGAATGATTAATCTGGAGAATGTCATGGGGACATGGCAGTGGGCTTGAAAATGACATTCCTGTAGGTTACTATGTGTTAGATGGCAGATGGCCTGGTATGGTGGGAAGGGCCTTTCTTTAGAACCAGAGCACCGCTGTTCCTTTTTATAGCTAACTTTGGCAAACCACTTAATCACCTTGAATCTCTTTCTGCATCTCTATGATGGAGAAAATAATTGCTGCCTTTCAGAATGTGTATGAAGCATATGTAAACAGTGCCCTACAAATGTCTGGCACATAAGGGAAACTTTGCAAAGGTTAATTTCCTTCTCAACAACCTCTGTGACTCTGGACTAGGGGATGTTGTGATCAACTGAAGGAAGTTTAGATTTGGTCCAAAAACCATTATCAGAATGAGCTTCCTCAAGAGAAAGTGCTGGTTCATAATGGAAGATGACTAAGTACTATTTCAGATGAACATTGGGCTGGGTGAATTATTGCATCTTTAGTCTTGTAACTATTATGGAACCAAGAAAATACTCGCCCAGTCTTTCAAAAAGTTCCCTCGAAAACATTCAAGCCACAGCAGTTTTTAGTAAATCTCAGGATCCGTCAGTCTTGCGTCCAGTAAACAACGGTGACAGGGAAGACCCATCAAAGACTCGCAGGTGGTAGGCACTGTTGGCTTCCGCCATCCTTTTGGCCAAGCCTTGTTTCCTCTGTCATTTGAGGTGATGATGGTCTGTGCTGGTTTTCTTAGTGACAGGATCCAAGATGATGCTTTATTAAAACATGTCTTAAAACATTCTCTTCATTCTATAATTTTCTGTTCTCCTATTCAAATCAGGAGTCAACACCTTTTCATCTCCTTTCCCTAGACTTTTTTTAAAAATGTATTTTTAAATTTATTTCAGAGAGGAAGGAGAGGGAGAAAGAGAGAGATAGAAACATCAATGATGAGAGAGAATGCACTCCCCACACTGGGGACTGAGCTGCAACCCAGGCATATGCCCTGACCAGAATCAAACCGTGACTTCCTGCTTCATAGGTCAATGCTCAACCACTGAGCCACACCAGTTGGGCCCTTTCCTTAGACTTTTGATAAGCAAAAGGTAATGTGAAGAAGGAAGGGAAATGGTGAAATGACTTTGAAGGTAATAAAAAAAAAAAGAACTAAGATTTCTCCAAATCGAGGAAGGGTTTAGAAGGCATCCATCCTGCGAGCAGAAGGACTTACCACCCCATCTGCTGGGAGCAGTCCCAGGGAGACAATGGAACCTCAGAGCGGAGCTGCCTAGTGGGCGTGGAGAACCTGAACAACTGAGGTATGCAAAATCAGCCGCTATTACCATGAACGGAAGCAGCAAGCAGCAACTTTGGAGTAGCTGAACAAATTCTGCCAGTGTGCATCTCCCTGGGAATCGGTGAGAACAAGTGCCTTAGGACAGTGACTGGCAGGTTGCTTGGCATTGGGAATTCTTGAATTCTGATGTGGGGGGCTGCATCCTTAAGGGCTGAGAGCACATCTTCCATCAGCCTGGTGAGACTCAGATTCAGTTGATCATTAAAAAAAAAAAAAGAATTGTGATTTTTTTCCTACCACACCTGATTTTATAGTGCAAATGTATACCTTTCACAAATATAAACCTGTTTGAGGGTTTTCAGTCTAAGGTCACACTATGCGGGTGTCTTGTCATGATTAGAAAGTGTTGCCACATTAACCCAGTCGAAGGTGAAGACAGAAAGACCCTCAGAGACATTAAGTGATTGATCCAGCCTCAGCACCACCATCAGTGGGGAACAGGTGAGTGAAATCCAGAATTCTAGATTTCCTAGCTCATAACTGATCCCTCTCCAAGGTTTGAAAAATGCTGTTTCAATATGATACCCATTGCTTCAAGCAATATTTTATTTCTGCTCTTGATATTTATGGAAACCTGATGGATGATGGAAATGCAACAGAGCCCCCCTGGTGCCTTTGAGAGCCCTGTGCCTGCCCTTCCTTGCACAGCAGCCACGTTGCCTCTGCCTGGCTCTGAGAGCAAGGGGCTTAGAGAAAGTATTAATGATTGAAAAGGACTTTAGAATCCTGCGATGAAAGTGCTTGGTGAGCCTGAAGTGCCACTCCTTGAAGGATTACCTCTGTGTATGATTTGGCTGCCACTTGGTTGTGTTTAAGGGAAAGGCTGATTTCAGAAATTGATCCCTTTATCCTTTGAAGGAGCCAAAGTGGGCAGAATTAAAAGGGATTTGAGGCGGCTGCTGGCAGCTTTTCAGTGGAGGCCTGTTATCACCCCTGCATGGGGACAGTCTCCCAGGATCCTGTAGAGTCACCTTAATCTCTGTCCTGTTTGCACGCTTGAAAGTGGGTGAGAGATATGAGCTCAGGAGAAGGGAAGAAAGGGGCAATTACCCAGCTGCAAGTCATCAGCCCCCCTGGCCCTGCATTTGAGTGGGCTGTATTCAAGCCAGTGACATTCAGGCAGTGGGTGCTCACACTGTGGGGCTCTGGTGAGTTGGCAAACGGCCTGGGTTGGTGGGGGGCAGAGAGAGGCAATAGGAGGGAGAAATGGGCTCTAGGAAGATGCTCATGATCTCTGGTCACTGCAGGGTGAAGGGCTTGTCTGGTGTCCCCATGAGCTGTGACACCCAAAAAAACCATCTACCTGCTTTTCTTCATCTGCCCTTCATCTCACACCGACTTCCTTCTCTTAGATAGCCTTTCTTTTCTTATAAGTTTTATTTCGTCTTCCTGATCTCTCAGTGGGAGTAGAGATTGTGAGAGCTTAAAGGGATTTCAGCAATAATCTATTCAAATTTCTCACTTGATAGAAGGGGAAACTTGACAAGAGTATGAGTGACTACTCAAGCTGATGATAGACCCAGGAATACAAATTAGATGTTCTGACTTCTCTCTGGGGATCTTTATAGGATATTCCACAGCCTCCTCTCCTGTCCTGTCCTGTCATCTCCTCTCCTTGCCTCCCCTCCCCTCCCCTCCCCTCCCCTCCCCTCCCATCTCATTCTCACTCTGCCCCTCCCCTCTCTCCTCCCCCATACAATAATAGTGTCAGAAAATAGAAAATTAGAGAGTTCTTGTCCTAATTGTCACTAAACTGCCATGTGATTTATTGAAAGTCACCCTGTCTCAGACCTTCAGCTTGCCCATCTGTAAGCTAAAGGATTGGATTCAAGGGTCTCAGAAAGAGTTACAAACAATTCCATGTGTTCATCAAATCCAGGTAATTTTCCTCCTGGGCATATGAGAAGCCTACATTACTCAGCCTCTGCTCTGATCTTTGGACCAGATAACTGAATTGGGGCCAGTAGAAAGGCTGGAAGTGATGCTTCTCACTCCAAGACTTGGTCAGACTCCATCATCCTCACTCCTCTTCCCCTTCGCTGGTGACCATGGAGGCCAAATATGGAGGTCAATAGCATTGCAAGATGGAGAATGAGTGTGTAGAGCACTAGGCTCTCCTCACCACCACCTGTCCTTCCTCATGTCTACTCCATTGGACCATGACATGAAAGCACTAAACCTTTCTTACATAACTAAGAACTAGGGATTGTTAGAGTAGTAGGTGTACCCTGGCTAAGAAAACCTTTTGATCCCTTTCGACCATAATGTGTGAAGATTTTTGCTAATCATTGTTAGTTTATTTTATTCTCCTTCATTCAACATTTATTAAGTACCTTCAATGTACCAGACATTGTATTAAAATGCAATGTCTCATTTCTGTCAGGAGACTTGTTGCCCCACATCTAATTCAAACATGATCAGAGGAAATGCAGTTAGATGAGGCATAACCTGCCTTTGATTTCTCAGGCTTTCTTCCCATCTCTGTGCTAAAGAGGACACTAGGAGAAATGGCTTTCAATTGGCATTATCCAGTACCATTTTAAGAAAGTCTCAATGCAATTATTAAGTACCAACAGGCCAAGTTACAAAGGAATAAGAGAGGTAGACGTGTTTCAAATTATGGGGCTAGTGGGAGTCTACTTGAAATGATTCAGCCCTATCCGCTCCAGGGGACTGGACTATGTCAGCCCATTTAGCAATCCCCACAGTGGCCCTTTTGGATTCTTTTGAAGCCATCTTTCTATCAGGCCCATGGAGCAGCACTATCCATCCTCATTAGAGCTGTCGGTTCCTGACTGGCGGCCACGTCCACTCCCGCTCTCAGATTCTTGAGGTACATTTCTCTTCCCAGCATTGCAGCTGAGCACATCCATCTGGCCAGTGAAAGAATAGAGCGGGGCATATTTTCAGCATGACCAATTAGATGTGCAACTCCCATTAACAATAGCAGGACTTACGCTCCAGATTCTTCCTCCATAAATCCGGCCTTTCCCCTTATGAGCAACAGATGGGTTTTCCACAATGGCTCATTACCTCCTGGCTCGGCTCTGCTGCCAAAGTGAAATATAAAGTTATTTATGGATGGAGAAAGATGCATAAGTCACTGTGGATTATTTTCCGCCATCCTTTTTTTGTTATTGTTGTTGCTTACTTAGAATTTTTCTTTTTTTTATTGCCTAAGATGAACAAGTTAGAGAAGCTGGTGGTGTCCCCACTGGGAATAGAGATGGATGTCCCTTAGCTCGGTTACTTCTCTTGATGGCCACAGATCTCTGGGGTGATGCTGCGTTTCCCGCTAGAAATGGTTATTGGGAGATTTCCATAGAGAAGATATCCATTCCTCAAAGATCCTCTAGCCTCTGACAGGCCATCTCTGTAAAGTTTGGTCAGTGGGGGCACAAGTCAGGCCATTTAACCGCATGTGATACATTCAAAAAAAGAAACAAACTACTTCTTCAAGGAATGCCAATATTTTTCAGCACCTGACATCTCTGGCAGATAGAGATTATTCCTCCGTCAATTGGGGGAGAAGGACAGGGAGGCCGGCAAAGAGACTGACATGCTAGATGTTATATGGGAGAATAGGCAGTAAACGGATAAATATCCATGAAGGAAAGGGAGAGGAGAGATGGGAAGATTGAGAAAATAGCACTGAGTATAATGTTGTCAGTCTGTGAATACAAAGAGGCAGGCTGTTCTATGTGAATATATACCTATTCTGTCTAGCTCTTTTCTATGCAATTCCTTAAATACTCTGTGCCTCGGTTTTCCCATTTGTAAAATGAAAATAATAGGATATCAATATCCTATTATTTATCAAGAGAAACTTTAGGTTACTTGAGAGTTGGTAGAAAGAATGTTTGCTTAATGTCAGACCAATACCATATTAAAACGTAGCAGACTGATTGGAATCTACTATGTGAAAACAAACAAACAAACAACCATCAGCCTGGGACAGTTGTAGTTACAGATACTGGTGACCTGAATTTTGCAACTACTAAACCAGAAACGAATTGGTAACATATACTAGGTAAATCTCCTTTCATTTATTTTCCTAGGTTGATTTCCTTTAGAATTGACAAGAATTAAAACAGATATTATGCCAAATGATATCCTATGGTTGGTAATTAGATTTTTCCATTTAAAACATACAAGCTGCAGGGAGTCTATTGAAACACTGCCTGCCTTACCTTTACAACAGCTTTAAATAAAAAGAACACATTGTTGACACCTCATTTCCCTGAAATTGTGAAAAAGAAATTGAACACTAAAACATAGAAGGCTTCTCCCCACTTCAGGTTTCATGCCTCCAGTCCTGGAGGTTTGATTCTAGCTGAGATTTTATTTCTGTTTAGAAAGCAGAAGTAATAAAACAACTCTTTAAAAAAAAATACATTCAGTGAAATAGACCTTAAAAACAAAACGGGGGGTGGGGGGGGGGGGAGAAAGAACATAAACCTATAGTAGTTATAGCATTTCAAAGGACTGACACATCTCCATAATATTGGGCATTCCAGAAGTCCTAACAATTAGAGCATAGTTTAACTTTTGCCATTTTTATTTCAATTGCAGTAGTAACGATGAAGTTCAGAGCACCAGGAAACATTGCCCCTGGATCATATCAGCTTAATTATTTGTGTCACTTAAACATTCCACAAAAATGTCGCCCAAATTATAATTAGATACCATTGCACATCTACTTAAGTGCCTAAAATCATAAAATCTGACAATGTCAGATCCTGGTAAAGATGTGGAGTAACTGGAACTCTTGCACAATCTTAGAGGTGATGCAAAATGGGAAGTAGTTTGGCAATTTCTTACAAACACATATTTCCACATGACCCAGTGATCTCACTCCTAGGTATTTACTCCAAGTTAAGTGAAAACATGTGTGTGTCTGTATCAAAATCTGTATATGACTATTTGTTCATAATCACCAAATCCGGAAACAACTCAAGGTTCATCATCTGTGGAATGGATAAACTGTGGTGTAGCCACACACTGGGAAACTACTCGGTAATGAAAGGACAAATTACTGATTCACACAACGGTATGATAGATCCCAAATGCTCTATGCTAAGAAGAGGCTGACACAAAAATACTCCATATTCCATCATTCTATTTATATGGCAATCTGGAAAAAGGCAAAATTATAGAGACAGACAGATCAATGATTGATAGGGGCTGAGTGTGGTGGAGGGGAATGTCTGCCAAGAGGACTAAAGGAAATTTTGGGGGTGATAAAAATGTTTTATGTCTTGATTGTAGTGGTGACTTCATGCCTGTATCATTTTTTTTTTTTTAGAATTTATAGAATGGCATACATAAACAGGGTGAATTATATTGTCTAGAAACTGTATATTAATAAACCTCTCCAAAATTGAATGGCTTATTGTCATACCAATTATTGTCACAGCCCTGTGTGTTGGCAGTGTGGTGGTGGACAGTTGACTTGGCTGGACACAATGTAGCAGCTGTTCTTCTCATTGAAAGTCTACAGATCTGGGTCTGCCCTGTAAGTCTGTCATCCTCCTTGAACTTGTAGGATGGCTGGGGGATGTTCACAGGCTGATAGTAGGAGCAGAACAGAACAAGTCCAACAGCAGGAGCATATTTAAACTATCTGCTTGAATTCAATCTGCTAAAATCTTTTTGGTAAAAGGAAGTCCCAAGATTTAGTTCAAATTCCAGGGCTTAAGAAGGAAACAATTCTAGTTGGAAGAACTGCATGGCAAAGGTGGAAACGAAGTGTTAGAACCATAATCCAATCTGATAGAAGGCTCTTTTCTGAATTACAATTTAATACAGTACCCCTACATTTATTTAAAGATGGTAAGAAGAAATGGTTATATGAAGATCACTTTTGCTTTTCCCGCATTATTGTTGTTTTATTTAATTTTACATAGGGTTCCAATTATGAGGATCCTATTATAAATTCTTCTTAGAATTTAGACCAGACATTCATACTCTGTTTTTTGAAAAACAGTAGATTTTCTCAGACAATTAGATATCTATGATTCATCTTGATTGCTTTTCCTGTTGGTAACCACAGAGCTCAAAGTCAACTGCATTGTTCAGTTGAGATTCCAAGTCCCATGATATTTCAGGTTCCTCGAAGGTTGCTCCTCATCTGCAGGAATATAGGCTCTTTTAAATCTTTTATGTAATTGCCTTATTTTCTTTGTGTTTTTTTATTGCAAAATTTACAAATACCTATTTTTGAAAATAGGCAGAGAGAGACTGAAGGAGAAATGTCATATAATGCAGAGAATAATGGATGAGGAGGTATAATATTTGTGCTCTAATCAAGTCTTTGAATGTATCATCTGACCTTTGCAAATCTCTTGATCTCTTTATCAAATCTCTCTCTTGTTTTGTTAAACATCTTATAAAGTTAATCAAGTCTCTCATTACTTACTTTTTAGCATAATAGAGAAAACATGTGAAATCACAATACATTTTTGGAGCACAATTGACTCTGGTTCTAAGCCCTTTCAGTAATCGAATACACACAGGTGTGACTTCAGTCCTAGAGGAAGCTCAGACTGTTCTATAAATGGAACAATAGGCTTGCCTTGATTTTTTTGCAGCGGCTTTGCCTGCGAGTGGTTTTAGGAGATTTGTAATAAGCAGAAGGCACAAAACTTCAGCTCACTTGCAGTTTCCAACTTGTACAGAAGGATGACAGTTTTTCAGTTGCTGACAGTTGTGAAATGAGACGGTGGGTCTCAGGATGATTTTAAGAGGAAAGCTTGCCACAATCTCAGTAAGATCTTCTGGAATTTACTGTGTCAAAGCCAAGGTTAAATGAAGTGCAGGAATAAAGGAACTTGCCTGGCCACAGAGGGTAGCGTCAGGTCCCTGAATCATTTAAATGATATAATGACAATCATTGGGTGAGAAGGTAGTGAGGGAACTCTTGAATGAGTATAATTAGTTCTCTGACCTATGTGTACCCTCCTGATCAACAGCATAACACTAGGCCAATGGCACAACTTCTGAGCATCTTATTTTTTAGCATAAAACATGACTTACATAGACAATTATTTAGCATGTTTAAAGAAATTTGAGCCATGAGATTTGTAATCAACATGAGCTCAGAAGACATGTTTGAGTTTATCAAAGTTTTAAGACTCACGTGCTCCAAGAAGCCCTGAATTGGTGTAAAATTGCACATTGAGGCTGTTTCTCAAAGTGCAGGGCAGGAAGGCAAGTATCATTTTATCTTTGATCATTTGAGTGTTAATCAACTAGAAGTCTCCCTCTGCAGAGAGACATATGTAAAAACATAAACCTGCATCAGAATCACTTAAATTCCATATTAAAAGTACTGATTGGCCCAGCCCGTGTTGTGGGCTCAATCCCCAGTAGGAGGTGTGCAGGAGATAGCAGATCAAAGATTTTCTCTCATCATTGATGTTTCTATCTATTTCTCCCTCTCTATTCCTCTCGAAATCAATAAAAATATATATTTTTTAAAAGGCATCTTGGCACGCAATTGGAAAGTATTTTTCCCAGAAGTCAGCTTTCACTCATATGAACCACTATTTGCTTTCCCTCTCTGGATATCAGTTTTCTAACCTGTAAACTGGGGATCATATCTCACAGGATTGTAGTGAGGATTAAATGGTGTGACTGATTCATGTATATTCTCATGAAGTCTTGTACTAGTTAATTCAACAAATAGGGAATGGCACCCATTGTGTGACACTGTGCAAGGCCTTGGGGTTACAAAGTCCATATATCAAGTCCCTGCACTCCTGTTCAAGGTATATCTAATTTGCCCTGACCCATGTGGCTCAGTTGGTTGAGTGTCCTCTCATGCACCAAAAGGTCTCCAGTTTGATTCCCAGTCAGGGCACATGCTCAGGTTACACCTTGATCCCCAGTTTCACTCTCAATTTGATGTTTCTCTCTCTCTCTCCCCCTCTCCGTTCTTCTCTCTAAAATCAATAAAAACGTTTAAATATATATAATTTTCTTTAAAATATTTCAGCATTAAAAGATGATAATCTGAACGTTGGCTGGATAAAGCTACAACCACGGTACAGATTGCATTCTAGTCAAGAACGCTCAGTGCAGGGTCGCTCAGCCAGCAGTCTCATCTGATAACCTATTATCAGAAGCCATTATGGCAAGTGTGTCTGTTATCCTTACCTCAACTAACACCAAACACTTTTAAATTAGCATGTTAACTCAGAAATTGTTTCTATTTGTGAAATTAGTATCTTGGTACCATGATGAATGTGGGGAATAGGTTTGCATTGGTGAAACACACATTCAGGATCTATGGATTGGGTGTTTAAAGCAACTCTTCAGTCCTGCAAGAACAGACTGTAGGAACACAGTGAGGTGTGCAGCCTTTACCCTGAGAGATAATGCCAAGAGTTAACCTCTAAATGGTTCTGTGAAATTGGAGGATTCTAGTTGCCAGATGCCTGCTGAAAGAGTAACAGTGCCCTGCGTCGGGCATGCTGGCAGGGCTGCCTCCACTGAGTTTTTGCCCATGCAAGGCGTTGGTGGGAACACCTACAAAGACTAAAAGTGAGATTTCATTGAGCCTTTGGAAGGATTTCTGTGGATTGTTCTCGTGATTACGTATTTATCAGCAGATGTCTAGTTAATAAATCTTATGACTAAGAATGGGAAATATGATATAGTTAAATCACACCCACTTCAGACTTTTAGATGTTTACTTTTATTTAACCAAAAAGTACCTAGATGTTTGCATCTATGAAATTGGCATGTGCCCTGACCGGGAATCGAACCGTGACCTCCTCATTCATAGTTCGATACTCAACCACTGAGTCAGGCTGGCCAGGCCAAGATACCTTTTTTATTACTTTATGTGATCCTGTGTTGAATGCTCAGGGCCCCAGCCTTCACAGCTCTGGGTTGAGTAGCCACCGAGAGAGTCACACACCTCTTTTGGATGCTAAAAAATATAATTTTCAAAATGTTTTTAAAAACCCACACATTTGTACGACAGTGAGCATACATCAAAATTTTAATGAGGGTTTCAGCAGGATGACAAAGGCGGTTCAAATGCAGATAAGAGGAAATGAATGTGTATTCATGTGTTACTTCAAAAGAGAAAATCAATGTATAGTGATTGAATGAAACACATGCTCAAGTAATATTTATATGTTAAATACAAAACTGATTAATATACCACAACACAATAAAACAGCCTCTGTGGTTATCTTCTCTGATAGACAAGAGTCATTTGCATTGCTATCAAGAAACAAAAAAAAACCCACACACCTCTTTTGCATACCTATGAGATAGAAATAATTTGCTTTCATTTACTAAAATGAACATCATTATAGAACTATCACTTCTACAGATTTATAATATGTATATGCCCTAGTTAATAGCAGTAGGGAGCTACATTCCCGTGGCCAGATGATCCTTAGTCAAGTATGATGTCCTAGCATAACATCACATGTCACAATAATCTTTTAGTTTTATTTTTCAAACTCTGTCTAATTTTTCTTCATGGGCCACATGTTGCTTTGCCTACCTATCATTCACAACTGGGAAGTCCCGCTTCCCCCTAATTCCATGCACAGAATTTCAGCACAGGCCACCTTGTTAGTGAAAGGCAGCTCTGTCCCCAGTGTACCCTCCATCCAAGGCTGCAGAAGAGCCTCAGGAGAGGGCTAGAGGCTAAGGATTACTACTCTTCCACTTCTCTCACTTAGTCCAGAATTGGCCAAATTGAATGAAATCATGCTAGGTGTGTTGTTTTCAGTTTGTCAATTTACAATTTGTGAAGCTGGATTTTTGGGAGTGATTGTCATAGAAATAGATTACATAAATAAATTGGATAGTCAAGCTCTACTTTATTTTATACTGTCAAATATGAACATACAATCAACAAGTTATTTCCAAAAAAATTCTATAAAATGTAAATCATAGCATAAATTTTTATGTTGAAATTGTTTTGTCTTCAGGTTTCATTAACATATCTTTGTTTCTGGTTTTTATATGAAGGTACAGGCTACTCAATAATCTTTTAAGAAGATTCACCTTTATTCCAAGAGGATGTCTTCTTTTTTTTTCATGTGAAATTACATTTTGTGTGTGTGTACGATGATGGGGATAGAAGATATAGAAGTTTTCATTTGTTTTATTTTGTCCTAATATTCTTACCAAGAAAAATAAAAGTGGGCAACCCTATGTCTGTTCCTCATTTGCTTCCTTTTTTGTTCACTTGCTTATGGATTAGCTTTCTTAGGAAAGCCAAGTCTGGAACTCATTCTAGAAAACCCGTGAGAGCAAAAACCTATGTTAATGCTCACATTGTTCTGAGTCTAACTCCCAACCCTGTAATTTTAGAAACCAGAATTGTTTCTTCCTCATTCCAAGTATAGGTTAGTTCACTGCGGGTAAGGCTCCTGTTAACCAAGATGAACATAGAAAACATAACAGAACAAAAATATCACCTGGTTAAATTAAAAATTGGATTCTAACTGCAGAGAGAACAAGACAATTAAGTTCAAAACTTCTCCCTGAATTTATACTTCTCCAAGTGCCAAATTACAAACAAGGAGTGGCTAGTAAGCAAGTAATTAGAACAGGGACCACTCCTTCTAGGATTAAAGGACTTGAACGGTTGATAGCGTCAGACTGGCCATTGGGTGTAAGATGAATGTGCCAGGGAATCCTCTCTCCTGGGCAATGCGTGGGTGCACATAATTGTAAACACTTGTGTCTATGCATCTTTTATTGGCCACCAGGCTAAGAAAACCTCTTTTTTAACCACACATTTTTCTTTTCCAATGTATGAAATACCTACATCTCCAGGGTTCTACGGGGCGGGTAACTATTTGACCTCTTTAATAAATCTTTACACGCTTCTACTCTGACCCATAGGAAGTTAATGCTTGATTCTAAGATGAGGATCTTAATTCTTTCTTTGATATGTTTGTGTGTGTGTGTGTGTGTGTGTGTGTGTGTGTGTGTGTGTTTAGGAAACATCATCACTCCTGTCCACCCCCACTCGATACAATAGTCAGAATTCTCTTTAAAAGTTCCAAAGATTAATTAAGGCCTTATTTGATATATCAATATATTATTCCTCTATAGACATTCAGTCCCTGTATATATCAAACCAAAAATACTCACTGCTGTGGACTGAATGTTTGTGCCCCCCAAGTTCCAAATATTGAAACCCTAATCCCAAATGCAGTGCTTTTTGGAGGTTTAGATTAGGTCAGGGGAGGGGGGCAGAGCCCCCATGACAGAATTGATGCCCTAATAAGGGACTGGTTTCCTACCAATATTTCCCTAACCCATGGACCAAAATCCTGAGCATAATGGTCACATTAGGTCAATCATTGGGTTGCTATCCATTTCTACCTGGAACACTAGGTCTCATGTGACTAGTGTGGCTCATCAAAAAGAAAGAATACCTATCTATCTATCTATCTATCATCTATTACCTAGTATAAGTTTACTGATAAAAAGGAAGAGTAGCATACAATGTTTGAATAATAAATACACAATACTCTATTGTAAGTTCTATACAGCCAATTGATTTCCATGGATTGCTTTCTTAGATTTTGGCTGAACTCTTGTATTCATAGCCAGCCTACAGTGGTTAATTGACAAATAAATGTAGTTCTGATCTGAATATTGGTTGATCTTTTTATTTCTGTTAGCCACTGAGATGGAAGTAAAACAACAAAAACTATGGGAACTTCACTTATTCATCAATAATGTGAGTTACTTCTTTGCCATGTTGGATAACAGCTTTCAAGCACTCGAAGAACAGGTACTCAGTTTCTGCGTTGATAAATGTAATGGCTAGACACAGCATACTTTTAAGTTCAGTCTGCATTATTAACATTTTATTCATTACTCTCTTAAGTTTAGAGCAGAGATTGAAAACTATGGCCCTTTGCCAAATCTCCCTCAACCCATTTAGTAAGCAGACTTATTGGAATAAAGCCAAGCCCATTCATTTACATATTATCTGCTTTTGCTTTTAGGCTACATCAGAGTTAAGTAGCTGTGACTGAAGTCATAAGACCCACGAAGTTGAAAATATTTACTCTCTGGCTAACTACAGAAAAAGTTTGCCAACCCCTGGCCTAAGTTAAGGACAGAGAGCAAAAAACAAATGGAAGACTGGGGCGTGTATATTCAGTGAAAGAAAACAGGACTATCACAAAGATGAGACAGAAGATCTTAGAACACCTTAGGAACAACAGCAAAGGTGGATGAAATACCTTTGGTTGATCAATGTATGGATCCAGGAATTCTAAGACATATAGCCAACAATTTATTCTAGCAGAAGATATTCATTATTTTTTTCCCTAAATGCTGATTTAAAGGAAATTCTTGATAGAAAGAGATATGGAAGAGGAAGTAAGCTGACCCTGAATGGGTACAAGTGATCTCCCTGCCTATAATTCGATTATACTAACTCTTGAATTTCATAGCATGAAACTAACTGAACAACTGCGGGAAACAGAAGCATGAAACAATTGCCAGAGAGTGTCCTTCCTAAAAATTCACCCTTTCTCTTCTGAAGCACAAAGGCTTGAGTTTCAAAGATAGCTGTAGGTATATCACATTTTCACAGTTTTTTCCAATGTTTATAATACCCAGAAAGGAAGAAAATAAAAGGAGATCACAAGAGCAAATGAGGGCATGTGTGGGTTGTAAAAATAGCAGATACATAAAAAAAAAAAAATAGATGGTGTTATAGGGGAAAATTGACACGGTAATTGTTGACATGCAAGTCCTTACTTCTTTATTTCCTTTCTGGGTATTTAATGCAATTATCTCTGGAGTCAGGAACAGAAAATTCTTCATGGTGTATTTAATACTATTACTACATGGCATATTTAATATCAACACAGCCATGTTTATGCTGCCAACAAACTATTCAAAGGTGATGCACCAAAATGAGAAGATCCCACCAAATCTCTCTCAGGGTAGATACTGTACACTTCGTTACAAAGCAGGTATTCTGAGGTTAGCATCATCTACTGTCTTATAATGTTGTAATTCTCTGACCATTTTTCTGTTTTGGAAATTCTGCTAAAATTTAATTGGTTTCAATCCCAAAGTATCATGCAATCTTGATATAGGCCTGGATTAATAGACGCAAGAAAACAGATGCTGCACTTTTGTGACAAAATTTCATTATAAGATGGTCATATACATAATTTAGAATACGTACATTTTTTAATGATTATTTTAAAGAAACATAAAATAAAAAAAAATCTTACAGGGAACCCCCAGAGCTCTGAGGTTACTAGTATGTCCAAGGATTCTGAGGAATCCATTTAAAAAGAGTTTGTAGTCAATATTTTCCTAATGCATTTGACTTTAAAACCAGGGATTTGTGGCACCTTGGGGAAACATTTTAGAAAACAGCGTATTCATGAAAGAGTTAAATTTTGTTCATGGTGCCTCTTCCCTGTGATAGACAACTGGAGAAATAGCTGAGCCTAGGGTTCATTTTCTCAAGGTTCTGGGGAAAGCCAGTTTAATCTGAAGTTAAACCATCACCTTCACACAGCTCAAAACATTTTTAAGCTTGGAAAATAAGAAACAGATCCCTGTACTCGCTGGGTCCTGAGAGGACCGAAAGCTCAAGCACCAAGCGCCAACCTACTGTAAAAGGAGAAGCTGTTTTGGTGATCTCTGACCTGATGGAAATTGACAGTTCGCAATGCTCTCAGGAGAGAGCCCGTTCTTGAGAAACTCGGAGACCAATTTCGCAGCCTTGGTAAGTGTGGTTAAAGTCAAGTCCCTTTCAGACTCTTTAGGGCTTTATCATGATTATATCTTTACATTACAGACCATTTGTTCTCAAAAGGTCTGCAGTCATTTTTATCAACTATGATTGAGGGAGAGAGAGAATGAGCTTTTGTAGAAAGAGTTTTTTGTATTAGCCTCTTGGACTCCCATAACAAAATACCACAAACTGGGTGGCTTAAACAATAGAAATCCATTTGCTCATGGTTCTGGAGTCTGGAAGTCTGTGATCGAGGTGCCAGGAGGGTTAGTTTCTCCTGGGGCCTCTTGCAGATGGCTGCCTTCTTGCTGTGTCCACACATTTCCTCTGTCCGCACCCACTTCTGGTATTTCTTCCTGTTCTTATAGGACATCAGTCTTATGGATTAGGCTCATTCTTATAACTTCATTTAACCTTAATTACTCCTTTAAAAGCTAGATCTTCAAATACAGTAACATTGTGGGTTAGGTCTTCAACCTAAGAAATTTTGGGAGAACAGTTCAGTCCAAAATAATGCATGATCATTACAGGGCATCCTAACAAAATATCAACATTTGAAATAGAGTAAATGTTAAAAAATCACCTAACTTTCTACCACTTAGAAATAACAACTTTAGCCTTAGGTAAAGGTCTTTCCACAATCTCTCCAACCATTTGGATGAGTCATTAGATTGATGAATTGCAAATGAGGTGAACAGATTCTAATCTATGTAAATAAATTCATAGTATATAAATTACTTTTTAATTAAATAATGGGATTTTGTAGTGGCGTGATATTTTACCATGCAGTTGATTCTAAAACCAGGGCATAAAGTTACTATTTTTCCTAAAGATTTGTTTTTAATCACCCATAGTGTAGGGTATACTTGTTTTCATGTATAATTGCTGTTCACTAATTCATATAAACATTATACTTAAGACCCTCTTTGCTAGACTACAGGAAAGGGAAAAAAAGGAAAATCTCTGTGTGTATGTCTAGTTATTTGAACCATTTAATACAGGTAAATAAAGGGTGGGAAATTATTAAGTGCTCCTGTTTTTGTTGTTTGTTTGTTTTTTTACAAGGGTTACTTATGTTTTTAAAATATAGTCTGTAAGTTTATAAGTTGGTTTATTTTTTGGTTATTAAACTAAACAACATATAAGACAGAATCTAGAGAGAACCATAATAACTGTTCAAAGTGGATGCTCAATAAATATTTGTTGAATTAGAATCTACATATTACTTAATCAGTGCCATGAGTATTCTGTGTTCTGTTTTGTTTTTAAATGTGGAAAAGAATAGCCACCTGTCTTCCCAATTTGGCATTTTGTATCAGAGTCCTATTGAATGACTACCACTCTTATGCCTCTAGGCATTGGCCTAATGGAGAGGAATTTTACAAAGATAGTAAGGTGTATAGTCATCCATAAATTAAATGATGCAATCATACTATACTTAATGTAGCAGAAAAAAACTGAAATGCAATAAAACTCATTTAAAACTTAGGACATTTCTTAAACTCAATACATATTATTTCTAAAAGATTTCTTAAGCCTCAGGAAAAAGAGATTATGAAAGCAATTAAGATTTTTGTGTCTTTTTGTATTTTTAAATTAAGTGTTTCTATTTTAGATTCCTTGCAATAAATGATGATGATATTAGGCTCTTATAAACCCTATTAATTCCTCTTCTTTGCACTTAATTTCTGTTAAGTACATATGGGTACACAGACTTATGTATTCACACAGTAAGAATTATATATGTATTCTATTTTGTGGTCATAATTCCCATTGTTACTTAATTTCATTTCTCTATGAATTTAATGTTCAACCATCCTTTTTCTTCATTATCTGCATTTCCAAGTTCATTAAAAATTTCTTTTAGTTATTGAGAACTCACAAAGTATTTTTACTCCATAAATAATCTGTGAGTATGGCTATGAGTTCTTGCATGTTTAAGAATGCATACAAAGAACTTATATACTTACTAGAGGCCCAGTGCACGAAATTCATGTGTGTGGGGGGGTGGTGTCCCTCAGCCCGGCCTGTACCCTTTCTAATCTGGGATTCCTCTCACAATCAGGGACCACTGGCTCCTAACTGCTCACCTGCCTGCCTGCTTGATCACCCCTGACTCCTCTGCCTGCCTTCCTGATTGCCCCTAACCCAGCCGTGGGCAAACTACGGCCCGCAGGCCAGATCTGGCCAGTTTGAAATGAATAAAACTAAAAAAAAAAAAAAGACCATACCCTTTTATGTAATGATGTTTACTTTGAATTTATATTAGTTCACACAAACACTCCATCCATGCTTTTGTTCCGGCCCTCCGGTCCACTTTAAGAACCCATTGTGGCCCTTGAGTCAAAAAGTTTGCCCACCCCTGCCCTAACCCCTCTGCCTGCCTGCCTGCCTGATTACCCCTAACTGCCTCTGCCTGCTGGCCTGATCGCCTCTAACTTGCCCCTGCTGCAGGCCTGATTGCCCCTAACTTGCTCCCCTGCCAGCCTGATCTCCCCTAACTACCTCTGCCTTGGACCCTGGCCTAAGCCGCAGTCTGGCCTCCCTCTGCGGAGGTGACCTGGCAGATCAGGGGGCAGGCGCCACCCCCATTACCCCACTGCTGCTGTCACTGCCCGCCTAAACCTGGGCCCTTCCCGGCCACTGCAGCTTTGTCCAGAAGGACATCCAGAAGGTTGTCCAGAAGATGTCTGCTCTAATTAGCATATTACCCTTTTATTAGTATAGATATGCATAGCTCATGGACATGAACAATAGGGTGGTGAAGACCTGGGTGGGGAGGGAAAGGGCTGGGAGGAGGGTTGTAAAAGGGGAGGGGGTACTGGAGACATCTGTAATACTATCAAAAATAAAGATTTTTTTAAAAAGAATGTATATGACCTTTATCCTGTAATGACAACTGGATTGGGCATAGTACTCATGGGTCATTTTCTCTCCCTCTAGACATTGTATAGACTTTGCTCCTGTATTCTAGCTTTAAACATTGATGCAAAAAAAAGTTTGAAGTCAGACTAACACCTCCCTATTTTGATGTCTAAATTCCTTATGAATTTTTTTTCAATAAATCTTAAAAGCTTAGCTAGTTTTAGCTTGTTTTTACATAAAAACTTGGATTTTCTTGGACTTCCTTAACTCCCACCTTATTTAAGACAGGTTTCTCCTGCCCTCTAATCTACAGCTGGAGGGTGGGGTTTAGTTTTGAAGACATGGGGGTAAGAAGTAAGATCAACTGGAACTAGTTTCCTTTCATGAAGAGTTACCAATTTTCTACCTAGTAGTAGTGGTAGTGGAAGTATTTTCCAAAATTGATAGTTTAAGATCTAGATTATTCTACCAATTGATCATGGAATTCCTACATCCACTGGGATTATTTGTCTTCATCCAGTAGGCATTGCCATTTCTTCTATCATTCTTCATACTATAATAGGAAAAATGCATGAATATTGCCAAATACCCTCTTTGTTTCCAGTTTTGGGGCAATAACAACATTTTAAAGATTTGTCTGGCTCACTCGTCCTATTTCAAGTAAAGTTTAGGAACAATGCTGCATCATTTCAGAATCTTCTCTTCTTTTCCTTGCTGAAACCCTTTTATACTTACAATATGGGGCCGTGATCATGGTTGAATTTTTGCTCTTTTTACTTTCTTAAAAAATTTATTTTTACTTTCATTTATTTCATTAGATAATTTGGGATGGGAGGAATCTCTAATCTGATCTCAACATGCCATAATTACCTATAAACTCTCATCAATTTTAAAAGCTTAGCTAGTTTTGTCCAATCAATTTAATTTAATTTCTCGAGTGATTAATGTGTTGTCTTCATCACACTTCCTAAAATACAGGGTTTCACCAACTAATAAGGGAACTTATTTTTAACAAAACTATGCATGTCTATATGCAGCCGGAAAAAAAAAAAAAAAAACCACACCTATAAGAACCAATTATTTGTTGCTATAACTCCTAACACACGCAGGACTTTGGGACTCTAAGATGATTCTATTTATTGTTATAGCAACAGAAATACTGGTGATTTAAGAGTTTCAAAGGGTTTCAGAGGCACTGTCAGTGGGCATTGCCCTTTTCTGAAAATAGGAAAGCAGATGCACAATTGCTGTCTCTTGCTCAAGGTCAAATAGCGATGGAGGCAGCATTTGAGCTTCTGTTAGCACTAGGACTGTACCCTTTTAAATGTTCCTTAGGCAAGAAATATTAAACTACAATCACTACCCTTACCTCCTGACTGTGCAGAACCTGAGGCAGGGGACCAGGGGGTGAGGCATTGCAAAGGCCCACCACGGACCCAGGCTGTGCATTTCCAACATGGAGTAATCAGTCTCCCATGGAGGAACAAACACTGGTGTGCGCAAAGGTGTGGGCATTTCCCCCCCATTTCTGTAGGTTAATACATTCCCGTCTTTCACTGTGGAATTATACTGGCTTAGAAACTGCCAAGTGTGTCTCTTAAAAAAATGCAGCACATACTTTCAACCATAAAAGCAGAAACCCAGCTGATTCCTGTCCAAGTGAGTTTTAAGAGCTGATTGAAAATATCCAAAGAAATAGCTCTCAATGTTCAGCTTACTGCACAGGGGTGGAGAAAGGCAAGGGAGGGGGGATATCAGGGGCCTTCAAGGTAGGAAGAAGACAAAGGAGTCCTGTCCTTTGTTTACTCTGAGCTAGGAAATGTAGCAAATTTAATGGATGCCTGTAGACATCCCTTTCCATCTGCATCCTCTCCTCAAAGTCATGACCCCAAACCAACTGCTTACCAGAATGCTGCTGCCTCCATGTATCCCAATACATTTTCTTTAATCACATCAATTGTTTTACTAATAAGCATTCACATAATCTTCAGCCAGTATCCCTTCACTGGGATCAGTAGAATAGGAACTTAAAAAAGAATGGTGTGGTAGTCAGAATAACACCCCCTCCTAATCCCTAGATGTTCATGTCCTAACCCTAGGACCTGTGACTACTTTACTAATATGGCAAGGAGGACTTTACAGTTGTTGGTAAGAATGTTGAGATGGGGTGATTATCTCGGATTATCCCGGTGCATCCAAAGTAGTCACAAGGGTCCCTATAGGGAAGGAGGGAAGCAGGAAGGTCAATCAGAGATGTGATGACAGAAGCAGAGGTCAGAGAGGTTTTGCGATGCTACAGTGCTGGCTCTAAAACACAGGAAGGGGCAGTGAGCCAAGGAATATACATAGTCTCTAGGAGCTGGAAAAGAGAAGAAAACAGATGCTCCCTAGAGCCTTAAGAAGGAATGCAATTACTTTTGTAGTAATTTGTTACGACAGCAATAGGAAACTAATATGAATGCATAAGTTCCTGATTAAATTATTGACGTGCTGATTTCAGAGTAATAAAGCAAGGCTACTGTAGGAACTCTGATGTAAATAGTGGATCTGGTGCCTTACAAAAAAAAAAAAAAAAACACAAAAAAACACAACAGTGTCTGTAGAAACTATAAGAAGGAGGCCCTCACATATAACCATGAAAAATATTTCTGGAGGGATAAAGACCTTTTTTTCTTCAGGTGCCTCCACTATTTTTAGGAACTGGTAGAAACAATTTTAAGGGATGCAGGAATTATTAATAACCATTTCCTGCTGAACTGCATTGAACTGTTCAGACATGCTTCTACTTAAGCCACCACTGTGTCCATTACTGCACGAGCAAGTGCCCACTGAGCTTTGAAAGCTTTTGACTAAAGCATGACCCCAACAGAAATCTTCTGTTTTTTAAGCTTGTGTTTTCCCCACTCCGAAAGGAAGACTGTTTTCAAATATAGAGTGACTATCCGTAAGCTAGAGACAATGTGATTTCATCATGTCATAGAGAAATGAAGGGTCTTTGTTTTCTCGAAGAGACTTCTAATGGCCTTTGTGAAGAATCTATACATTTAGCTTCCTTCCGTCCCCTTAAAAAAAAAAAAAAAAAGCAAGACAAGACCACTGTTTGGATGCTGCTGATTCTGACACCAGCCTCTCCATCCAGTTGTCTCCTTGACTTGACCTGTCTGAGGTGCCCATCATACTGATCTCAATGGACACTTCCAATGGTCCCTTCCCTCCTGCATCAAACTCCTGTCCCTGGCCTAGATGCTTCTTCATAAACAGCCCCATGTGGGACACCTAATCACCCACCACAGAACCTTCTCTACCTATAGTTGTTCAGCCAATAGGCAACTCCAAGTTCATTTTCTCATAAAAATGATATTTTACAAGGTGCTGAGATGACAAAACCAGTCTGCAAGAAGCCAGTTAACCTCTAATGTATTAATACTACTCCTACTCTATCCACACCATGGCCCCTGCCCCTGACCCCAAAGGGAATAAGTGTCAGCAAGAGTTCTCACTTGGGTTGCTAAGTATATTCCTTACTTACTAGGATTACTTCTTGGGGGGCTGGATGGAAGATGAAAAGCAATGTTATGAATTAATCCCAAATCCTCTAAATAAAAAGGAAATTGCAAAAAATACACCCCCATCAACAGGTGGCCATCATGCTCCTGGGAGGTTAAAGCGTGGATTTGACTTGGGTTTAGATGAGGTAAGGCAGGAGCCTTTCCTAGGCACTATAACTTAATATTGCACCAAAACACACAAATAAGAACTTTCTTCTATAACTTTGTGGCTGGAAAAGAAAGGTGTCATTTGAATCTAATCATTTACTGTGTGACTAAGAAATAAAGAACTGTTTATTTGAATTTCCCCTCACCCCCAACCTCTGTCAGGGAGTGTGTGTGACTGTTTTCATATGAAGGAATTAGCCAGTAGTTAACAGCCGTGGGCAAACTACGGCCCGCGGGCCGCATCCGGCCCGTTTGAAATGAATAAAACTATTGAAATAAAAGACCGTACCCTTTTATGTAATGATGTTTACTTTGAATTTATATTAGTTCACACAAACACTCCATCCATGCTTTTGTTCCGGCCCTCCGGTCCAGTTTAAGAACCCATTGTGGCCCTCGAGTCCAAAAGTTTGCCCACCCCTGCAGTAGTAACTATTCCTGTCAAGTTCTCTCCCAGGTTCCATCCTTTCTTTCCCTTTGGTTATGATGCTTAATCATTCTAAGTCACAGCGCATGTAGTTTTAGATCTGCCAGAGAGCCTCTTTTTGTACAATTCTAAATTCTCTGCATTCTTCAAAGCCTGTCCTAGTCTTCCCTAAGTCTTTCCCTCTCTTCTCTAGCTGTGGTTGACAATTATTCTACAGACCCACCACTCTTCTCTTTCCATGGGAACAACATTCTCCTTCTGGGGAATTCCTTGTTTTCCCACCTCTTGCCTCCCCGCCCCTCCACCCCCACCCCCATTGTGTTATCAGCAAGAATTAGTAAAATTCCATCTCCATGACCATACATTGTGAATGCACTTGATTTGACTGAAAACCTGCAGAATTTCCACACACTCATCACAGAGACTAGCCAGCACACCAAGCTCTCCTCAAAACTGTGAACTGAAGCTGCTGTGATGAGCCTTTTTCCTTCCTGGTCACAAACTGTGTGGAACAATCCTCCTATGCCAGAGACTGGCCGGATTAAGTCAATCTGCTTAGTGGAGAAAACCAACCTGCAGTAGAAGAGAATAGAGCTGAGAAACAGAGCGGGGAGATAAGCTAGAGAAGACAGTCATTCTAAAGGTCAACTTTACTCTGACCTTCCAGTAGTTTACCTACAGAAACCATTTTCCTCAGGCAAATTAGGGTTGAGTGTTTGTGACTTACCAAGACGAGTCCTGGCTTCCACCAGCCCCTTTCCACAAACCTCAATTTTTATATGGCCTGCACCATTAGTTAGTACTTTATGGCCACACTATCCCTTTCCAAACTCATGGCTTCTCTCATAGACTTTGTTCCCTAATTGGATTGTGTGTGTGACTTGAGAGCGGGTAGCCTAGCTTAAATTTAGCAGAAATGCTTATCATCACGGGAGGAAGCTCAGGAAATACTTAGTGGTTGATTAATAGAAGAACTTCCTGAACAGATGTGTTGCATGTTTATCAGACATTATCAGATTCCATTAGCTCAGTTGGATACATGCAAAAAGAACTCAAGAGTCAGTAGATTCAAGTTTTGTCTCTTCCTCCATCTTGCTGGCATTGTTTAAGTTGCTTCATCTTTCTGACCTTCAGTTTCCTCTTTATATTTTAGATAGGAATAATAATGTATTAGTCCTGATATTAGTTATGATTAGTCCATGATATTTTCAGTTGCAAGAAACATAAATGCAATTTAATATGGATTAAGCAGAAAAGGACTTTTTATTCTTATCTAATTTAATGAGTAGCAGAGTAAGCAGACCTTCAGGTATAGCTGGATATGGGTAAGCAAATAATATCAAACTATTCCTCTCTTAGCTCTAATTTTTTCCCCCTTGTCATGCCTTATTAGTAGGTAGAAGTCCTCAACTGGCTAAAGCCACATGTCATTTACCATAAAAATCTGTTCTTACAAGATCAGATATCTCCAAAAGTACTTTGTGTACACAAATGACCATCTGAATATTAGTAATTATTAAAATGTCAAATCAGAAATGACACTGGTCACTGTCTGAAACATCTTTTAATATTATAATCCTTCAAATAAAATCACACATATTGTAGCAAAAATTCCTTAAAACAGATTTACTATAATCAGGATTTTGAACTCTCATCATAACTTGGATGCATAGCCCTTTGAATTTAAAAATACTCCTTTAGGGCCTAGAAACTTAGTACCCTGAGTAACAATACATCTGTGAGGGTCTTGTCAATCCCCATTTGGTAACTGAAGGACATCAAGATGTAGCTAATTCAATAATGGCACACAGACAACCAGAGCCAAGACAGGACAAGGATTAAGGATTTTCTGCTTTCCAGACAGCTCAGGGCAGTGAGAAGGCCAATATAACAAAAACAAGTTGACACAGAGTAGAGAATTTCCTCCTAGGAGACAAGAGCATCCGGTCTACGGGATTTCTTTCACCAATAGATAATGTCTCCCTTGAGTTTGATACCAAAATTGTGACCCTGTAATTTCTGGAGAAAATACTCAAACTCAATACAACTCCCATCTTCATTCTTTTATGCCATTGAATATTTAATAGCCACCTACTAATCATTAAAGTATACTATTTTTCATAATCACTGTGATTTTTAGAATTCTCACTTCAGGAATCATCTTTTGACTGACTTCCTCTTCCCAACCGAAGCACACACATAGGAATTTATTTGTTCTTTTCAGAGATGAGAATGGTACATGAGTCATGTTTAGCCTTTTGGGAAGTGTGGAAAAGGATGAGGTGTTTCCGCTTGCTTCATTACTACACCGATTTCTGTTTCTTTGAGAAATTTATGAATCTTTGGCTTTTCTGAGGAAATATATATCTGGTATTGTTATTGCTGGTGCAGTGAGAGGATGGAGAGGGTATTGAGGAGAATGGAATTAACCTGCTTAAAATAGACTTATTCCTTGAATGTCAACCAGCCTACACACCAATATGAAACAAATGATTTATTATTCTCAAGAAAGCCCTGGGTCTTTTCTTCCTCTGAAATGCTGTGCTTCTTACCACTGTGATCCACTTACCTTCACAACTCTGTTAAACATTCTACTTCTCAATCAAAAGATTTCTGAAATTCTAAACATCAAAGTTTTCCATTCTTAGTAGCCTCTGGGAGCTAGAATCCAGCCATTACTAAGAGATGTCCAACTGGTTGGAGAGCTGGCATGATTAATTTTTATAAAACATATCTTTTTGTTGATTTGTACTTGAAAAATCCTTCCACGTATCTATGATAAAGAAAATGTTTGTTTTGAAACTTTAAACACTAGGAAAGCTCTGAGGTTTTCCCAGGCCACTTCTTATCAAATCCATCTTAGCCTTACTCGATTATAATGGGCATACAAATGCACAATGCTATTACTAGCACCATTGAAAGTAATCCCTGTTACTAAGCACGCATAACATCTGCCTTCCTAACGTTCCCATAACAACAGATATCAATATCACTCAATAACAGGGTCTTCTCACACAAAGAACAACCATCATAAGTATTTGTATTTGTCTTTGTCATTAATTTCTTACGCATTTCAATGCTTCCATTAGTTCTTTTTGTCAGATGAATGATATAGATCTCTTTTTTTGCCTCAGATCTAGAATTCATATCTGAATCCACAGATAATTGTGTCTTTCTAATGGTACCCTTTCCTGTTGGGGACATTGGCCAGATGACTCATAAGATTGGCCGGGAATGACAGTTGCTGGTATAAAAAAATAGACTGGAACACTGTTAAAGCTTTTCCTTGCTCAAATGCCCACAAACCTAGAGCTCAGAGTGCGGTGCTCCCCTTTCTCTAAAGCACTGTTTCTTATACCTTGTGGAATATTAGAAAAGCCAACGAACAACAATAGCAATAAAAACAATAAAACCCTGCCTAGGTGACATCCCAGACCAGTTAAGTCGGAACCTTACGACCACTGGAAATCACTATTGTACAGTTTTAAGCAGTCACATTGCCCAGGACTCACTGCATTTTCAAAATCGGAGTTATTTATTGTTTGAGTGAGCAGAGCAAATCTGCAAAATGCTAGCATGCCATACTAAAGCGGTGGTTTTCTAACAGGGATGCTTTTGCTTATACAACTAGCTTAACTTTTTGTGATCAGATGTGGTTCACAATAATTTTTAATAATTAATATTTTTTTTAATGTTTGTCAAATCTATTCCATGCTCACAAAGAAGTTCCAGATCTGGTTTGGCAAATATTACAAACCCTTTGCCAATCGTCAATTACTAAATTGCAATTACTAAGTTGTCTTTGTGAACAAATTAAATGTGAATTAGCTCCTCAAAGATAAATCTACTGTCTATTTCTTAACATACTGAACTTCTAAGTCTGAAAGAGCCAGAGACCAAAGTATGGGAAATTCATCACTGGCAAAGACCCTACCCTTTCAGTACCTGGTGGTGAAATAGTCTTTCATCTGATATGTGGACTTTGCTGAACTACTTAAATCTCAACTTCAGTGATGTCCTTTTCTTCACATAAGCTCATATCTAATAAATCACTATGATTGAATGAAGAAGTAAAAAGCTAAGTAACTTTGACATGTCCTTAAAGACCATCCTGGGATGTAGAGCTACAAACTCCGTTTTCCAGACCCCAGTTATTTTTGTGAACCAGTCAAATCTTTTCATAATCAGACATATGTTTTTGTGAGAAGAGGCACCATTCTTTATGTTGGCTGTCCTCTATTAATGCAGAATATTTGTCATATAAACTCACCAAGGAACTCCAGGCCAAGTGTTTTCGATTTATGAAGTCTTAGATGTGGTCTACAATAGGTTAATTACTCTTGGGAGCAAACTGCTTGCGTATAGATGAAAGCAATGCTAAAGATTTATTGGCACTAGTGGAATAACTCAGAATAATGTAAGGTAATTTCTTCTAAGGCTGTGGTCTCTCAGAGTTGAGAAATAATCCCTTTTCTTGGGAAAAGGATATAAATTGGTGACATCTTGAGAAATAAAATTTCTTAAAGCAAGAATGATTTTGAAGTATAGGAACAGGCTGGATGAAAACAGGAAGATAAGGGGGAAATTGTAGGATGACTAGTCCAACCAGAAATAAAAACTTAATCTAAATGAGGACAACTTAATATTGGTGCAAAGATGGATAAATAGACTAAACAAACAGAGTCCCCAAATAGACTAGTACCCATAAGTATATTGAATATATGACAGAACTTACTCTGTGGAACTGGGGAAAGGATAAAATATTAAATAATTGTAAGACAATGGGTGATCCAAAACAAACAAACAAAAAAGAAATTGGGTTCATATCTCATACAATTAATTGACACCCCAAAATTAATTCTAAATAGGTTAACAACTTAAAAGTGAAAGGAAAACATTAAACTTATAAATACAAATATATGTGAAAAAGTTCATGGCTTCAAGGTAGAGAAGGATTTCATAAAAAGATGCAGAAAAAACCCCAAAAACCCAAAGTTTAAGAGAAAAGCTTAATAAATTTAACCAAATTGAAATTAGCACCTTAAAAAATACACACACAAGCCACAAGATGAGAAAAGATTTGCAACAAATATAATTGACAAAACTTTATAATTAAAAATATGTTAAGAACCTCTAAAATCAATAATAAAAAGACAAACAACCTACTATAAAATGGGCAAAAGACAGGAACAGATATATCAAAGGAAAGATAACACAAATGACCACTTACAATAAGAAGGTGCTGAATTGTGTTACTAATAAGAAAATGCAAAATTAAAATTAAAATACAGCAAATTAAACCACAGATTGGCAAAAAGTAAAGTCTGAGTATACCGAGTATTGAGAAGACAGTGAGTCAATGGGAAATACTGTCCATTGACTGTAGGAATGTAAATGAGGAAATCACTTAGGAGAATGATTTAAATAATCTAGCTGGCCTGCGTGGCTCACTTGAGCTTCATCCTATGAACCAGGAGGTCACGGTTCAATTCCCAGTCAGGGCACATGCCCGGGTTGCTGACTTAATCCCCAGTAGGGGGTGTGTATGAGGCAGTTGATCAATGATTCTCTCTCTTCATTGATGATTTATCTCTCTCTCCCTCTCCCTCTCAAATCAATAAAAATATATTGAAAAAAAATGATGTAATAAATTTCAACATGTATAGATTCTATAACCCCAGCAATTCTATCTCTAGAGACAAACTTATCATACTGTATACAAAGACATGTAAAAATATGCATAATGGAATTGTTTATAACATAAAAATAAATAAAACCAACTTAAATCTCTATAGAGTTTAGTTCTAATAGATATATTGTAGCTATTATATAGCAGTTGAAAAAAAGGAGCTATAGCTGTACATATCAATACAAATAAATCCCAAATACCTAATACTCTATGAAAAAAGACAAGGAATAATATGGTCACTTTGATGGCATACTCTTTAAAATCTTAAAAACAGGTAAAATGAAATGATGTCTTATTTACTGGTATTTACATAAATAGAACACTATGAAGAAAAACAGGAGCATGATTAATGACATTCAGGATATTAATTATCTCTAGAAAGAGAGAGTAGGAGGAACCAATCAGCTATATACACCCAGGGAGCTTTAAGGCTATGTTGTCTTAGGCTGGGTGATTGGTTCAGTGTTCATTTTATCTCTATCTTTTAAATTATACATACAGGGTTTCTGTACTCTTATCAAAATGATATATTTTAAAGTACAAAAAACAAAGACTATAGATATCATGCTATCTCATGGCAGGTTTCACATCCTAACTTTCTGATGTCTTTGTAAACTAGGAAACTGGACTGGATTGATTAAGTTTCATTTCCCGAGTGACATTCAGAATGAACTGCCCTGTGTTAATAGATGAGGAGGTTGGTTCCTGTTACCCAGGCTATAAATAGCCAAGTAAAGGTTATTTTGAGAGGACAACAATGCCCAAGATTGGAAATATTTATTTTAAAAAGGTTTCCTTTGGGGTTTGTTCTTTTAGCATAACCTTGTCCTCAACATTCCCCAGAGGATAAGGCCCCCATACAGGCCCTTCCCAACATTCTGCGAGTTTGTCTATGTCACCTTGCACCTTACTGGGCATCATGACAGTCCTGGTTTCCCATGGCTGGCCTTCAACTTACTGTTTAGTTGTTATCATCACTATCCTTATATTCTTTTCCTTTATTAGACAGAATCAAAATTGAACATTCAATTATTAAACAAAGACTTTCTAAAGCAACACCCATAATTCTGCTCTAATTAAGGAATTAAGTATGACACCAAATCTTTTTCTGAGGGACCACATTTGATGGGACAGCATGAAACAATAAAAAATCTTAAGAAAGTACAGAACTGTGGGGAAAATTCAAGGGCAAAAAATGGTAATTTTTAAATAACTTTATTGATGATAATTGATATACAATAACTTATACCTATTTAATGTATAATTGGAAGTATTTTGACATTTGTATACATCCTTGGGAGCAATAACACAATCAAGATAATCATTTTATCATCCTTAAAGATATCCTCATGCCTCTTTGTGATCCATACCTCCCCCTACCCTTCCAGGATTTGCTTAATTTTCATTTTCTGGAATTTATATATTAGTTTGCATTAAAAACAATTATATAGATGGAATCATATAGTGTATATTCTTTGGGGAGGGGGAGTCTGGCTTATTGATTTATCAGCATAATGATTTTGAAATCCAGATGTATTGTTTTATGCATCAGTAACTTCTTCCTTTTCTATTCCTGAATAGTATTCTCCTATATGGGCATATAAAAATTTGCTTATCTTTTCAGAAAGGATATAATAATAATAATCCAAATTTCCCAGGCTTCAAAGTTTTAGAATAGAGGGGGTCCTGTCAACATAATTACACAGGTGTATCTGGCTTTTGCCTTCAGTGACTCATACAGTGATTTCAAACCCTTTACCCCTCTCCTCACTATCTATTTCTGGGTGTCTTCAGAGGGTACTTTGCATAAGCTTATCAACATGTGCATTTTTGTTAAGCATCTTCCACAACTCTTCCGGGCATTCATAGTGTGGCACAGGGCAGCTGCCCAGCACAGGTGAAGCCCCGGACACCTAAAGATGCCCATTTCCATGAAATTCCACTGAAACCAGCAAAATATTATAATCTGTTTTGAAATCAATGTCTAATTGAGCTTCCATTTCACCTACTGGAACTTAAAGTCGTCAATTCAGTGCATTTACAGTTAGATGTTTTCTTCCACTCATCCCTGCCCTTTTTATAAACCTAGGTTGGCATCTAATTTCCATAGGGTTTCCAGTCTCTCCTCTGCTCTCAAATCCCCATGTTATCTGGGAGCATTACTCTCTCCTGGGACAAAGTCTAAGGAGTAGGTTATCAGAGGCCCAGGGGTTCTTCTCAGAGACTTAGACTTTTTCTCCTCCTCTGCTGATGAAAGCTTCAGTACCGTGTCACATCTGTCATGCAAAGCTCCTTCCTCCCTTACTCTTAATTCTAGGAAAAAGCTCCTTGGTTTTTATTCACATGGCCTTCTGGTATACAGCCCTTCCCAGATTGTCATATATACTCAGATACATAAAATTCCAGTGTTGAGTTCCTCAAAATATTATCAGAAATATACAAATACAGTAAAAATAAGCTTATTTGAATTTGCTGCAGTTGGAGGGAATACCACCTTGGTAGGATTTTAGGAGCTGCTCAGAGGAGAAGCTAGAAATGAGAGATATTCATAGCACTTTGGGGTCTGGGCTTAAGCAGCCTAAGGGATGTCTTTCAAGGTAAGTAACTGACTAGAACTGGGCAAAATTCATTCTATAATAGTTTAGAATTAGTTGTCAGTCAGGCAAGACCCTTGAACGTGCTGATAGACACATTTTTGTTTGCTAAGCAAGCTGTTTGCCCAGAAGACTGCTGTCTCTGATAAATTGATCTGTAGGAATTTCCTCAAGCAAACAGTGAAGTTATTTATTAGTTTACAGTTTTATCTTTCCTGGACAACGTTTTCCTGAAAAAAACACCACTAAGTCATGTTGACATAGGTGATTAAAAGTCTTATGCAAGTTATATCAACATAGAAGTACTCAGATCTCACTTGCTTAGACCCAAACTTGATCTCACACTTAGTAAAAATGACTCCTTGTTAGTTCTACCCCCTAAACACCTTAGAAATGCCAGGGAGTATCTTTGTGTTATAGGGTATCAGAGAATAATTTTCAGAGCAATTGATAACCTAAAGTGAGCCTTGAAAATGGGCAGGCTATAGAAAAATGAAGAAAAGCACAAGGGCAATTAGGGAGAGAAGGAGAGTATGAATGGTGGCATTTGTAAAAACAGAGAAGAGAAAAAAGTTTATAAGTATGCATTTCTTAGTTTTGGTGAGATGAAAGCCATATTGTGATGGGCTTGGCATGCATAATTAAGAATCATTATATCTCTATTTACATACTTATCAGTAGGGCTTCCCAAGAACCTCGAAGTGTACTGTAGCCTATCACTTACATACTGTCAAACATACCTCAGATCACAATGAGACAGAGCCATGTTGCCAGGGGTGAGGATGACTCTAGTAGTAAATTAAGATAAGTGGTAAATTAAGCACTTAATATCTTGCATGTAGCAGGCATTAAATAATTAATGGTTGATACTATTATTACTAGATTGTGCTAAGAGTTAAGAATATATTTTGGTGGTACAGTATTGTAATCAGGCATGCAGGGATAGTTGAATCCCGTGGACACAAAGAACAACAGTGAAGCACATATCTCACAAGTTTATTAATAGCTGCATATGCCTTAGTGGACCAATACAGGGTTTTATGTGTAAAAGTATATTTGGAGCATGAACTTTAGGCCATTCTATGAAAAGAAAAAAAGAAAGAGTGGGAGGTCAGTGAAAAGAATTACATTTATTGACCCACTTGGATATATAGTATCAGAGGAGAGAATTCTAGTTTGAAAAACCTCTGATGAGAAGCCTCATTGACATTTTAATTTTCCTACCTAAGAAGAAACTGAACAAAAGCAACATGAAAGCTGCTTTGTTGTTGGTTTGTAAGAGCACAGTTACTACCCACTGGCAATTGTGAGCCAATCAATGTCTTAAAACTGACCAGTCTGATGAACTATTCCCATGCTCTGGGGAAGAGCTAAGAAAATGGTAGAAGCATGCAAAGGAGACAGGATACCACTAAGTTTTCTGATCTCTGTATTTTCCTATTTTTGTCATCTGTACAAATTTACTTTGGGTAAGAATGTGTGTTTGGGGCTATATTAATGATATTTTCCAAGAGACCTAGGAAACCCTAATCCTGCTCTATGTATCAGCTTTCTTTCTATGGGATTCCCAAAGGAGCTATATCCACAATGACTACTACATGGAAGGGACCAGGTTTACTATATTAATAACTGTGTAAGAATCTAATACTTTTAGTGGAAACTCTACATTAAAAGCTGGATTGGCACCTACAGTTTAGAATGAAGATTTCCTATCTCTTGCTAAGTCTACATCCTGAGAGTCTGTTGTGGATGGTTATACAGAGGAAAGAGATTAAATATATGGCGAGAACAATATGGCCATGTCTACATGAAATAGCTGGCTGGAAATTTCTCACACAGCCATATGTACTAGGTGTAATGAGCAGAAAAGAGGAACCTGAGTGTCATTTGCAGGACCTATTAAAAAAATATTTTCCTACTAGAAATCATGACTTCTTAACATTCCAAGTTCTGAACCATTATACTAGTAATTGTTCTCCCATTGCAAATAACTAGGAAAGAAGTGAGCAGTGGAACCAGGAAAGGGGTTGAAATGTATTTCTCCCTCCCAGAGTTTCAGTCAGAAGGAGAACGATGAGGAAGAGGGTTGCTTCTTGCTTCATTATACTTACACCATTCTTCCTTGTACTCTACCTGACCAGCCTGAGGCTACTGGTCTCATTACACCAGATGGCCAACCAATTAAGGCCTAGTTGGAGGGATATCCTGGTAGTAGAGTTTAACCTTTTCATCAGCCGACTATACCTGTAATTTCCAGTGGATAACAGAATGTTTAATCAGTCTTCATTGAATGAAATGCATGAATGTCAACATGCATGTTCCTTAGGCATACTGAACTGGGAATCACGTGTAGCTGCTCTCATTTGTAGGCATATATCACCTGAGTCATCTCTCACAGGGTGGGAAGTGTGGCGGACTTTCTTTTTTAAAAAATATATTTTATTGATTTTTTACAGAGAGGAAGGGAGAGGGATAGAGAATTAGAAACATCAGTGAGAGAGAAACATTGGTCAGCTGCCTCCTGTACACCCCCTACTGGGAATGTGCCCGCAACTCAGGTACATGCCCTTGACCGGAATTAAACCTGGGACCCTTCAGTCCGCAGGCTGAGGCTCCATCCACTGAGCCAACCGGTTAGGGCTGTGGCGGACTTTCTAACAGCACCTTTTTTTCTTGCCACCTTTCACTGAGATGCCATAAACGATAAAATCTTACTTCCCAAAACTACTTTGCCCATAGGGGTGGCCATGAGACTCAGCGATGGCCAGCGAGATGTAAGCAGAATCTCAAAAAGGTTTGACTCCTAAGAAAGAGGACAGATTTCCATCATGCTTCCCCTCCCTCTTTTTGCTGCCTTGAGTGTAGACATTGGTCTAACACTTGGACAGCCATCTCATGCTGAAATCTGAAGGCAAGGCTGAGAGTGTCACAAATGTCAGCACTGCCACCTTCAAGCCTATCCCAGCCACTGCCTACATCTAACTTTACCACCGCTTGAGGAAAACTAAGCCCCAAGGAACTTAAGCTAATAGGAGTTTACAATTCCGTGTGGCCATTAACATTCTTGAGTGTCCCAGAATTCATCTGGTAAGGAAACAGGAAAGTCTTGAAACTAAATCACCTGGATGGAAATTCACAGCTGAGTTGAAAATAATCACCATTTTTCTTTTTGCAATACAAACATTTACAACCTGCATCTTCCTGACACTTTCCCCAGGTGCATGAGACAAGGAAGATGGAAAGTAAGGCTGCTCTGGTTTTGTACTTGTAAGTTCAGAACCAAATGTAGAAAAATGATTCTTCATGCAGAAGAAAAAACCAAGATTCATATTTCAAATGCTTGACTTTCCTCTGTACCCAGTACCCCAAGCCTTGAAGCTGGACTCCCCACTCAGATTTCATAGGCCCATGTGTCTGTTTCAAAAGCTGCTTTGTACTGCTGCAACAATGAGGCTATGCACTGTATTTCTTTTATATATTTAACTTGTTATATATATCTCCATTAAGAACAAAACAGATTTACAAAAAAAGTGATATCTTAATAAAAGAATACATCCTAAGGAGTTACAGTTTAGTCTAAGACAGCTGAGCTTAGCATTACAATTTTTCATATTCTTCTAGCTCATTATGCTTCCGGGCTACAGTTATATATTGGAGTCCATTTACAAGCAAAGAACTCTAGCAGTGGAGTCAAGCAAACTTGAAACTGAATCCTGGTTCTACTTTATATAATGGTATGAGCTACCTACAGCTAGCCCACTGGTGACTCTAATAAATTATACCTTTGGACAAGTAATTAGTCTATCTGAATCTAATTTTTCTCAGCTAGAAAAGAAATGACTAGTATCTGCCATCAAGGTGGTGGTAAGAAGTGGTGAGATCAACCTGATAGCAGCAGCTATTATCATTATTAATTAGCATTTGGCAGATAAATATCCTTTTTTTCTGCATTACATTTTGCAGGAACTTACCACAGGGTCTCCCCCTTCCCTCCCCCCAGGATGATACAGGAGAGGGATGATAAACTAAGCTACTACCTTAGGCCTCCAGTCCATGCCCTCAACATTTCTGGGCAGCTGTTTAAGCCATTTGACCACGAGCAATTTAGAAAACAGATTCATCTGGGTGTAGATGGCCTTTGTTACCCTCTCTCTAGGGTCCAAGGGGTTGTAAGGCTAGAAGTCAGGAGTGGAAGGGAGGTCATAACCAGTCCCTTTTGGAAATTGGGCTACAGATCCTTCAGAGGAAGTCAGAGCCTAGGAGTCTCCTAAAGAAGCCCTCTCTTCTTAAAGACAGAGAGGAAAAGCAGATGTTGACTCACCCTCCCCTGCACGGCTGGCTTCTCTGCTCCTCTGTAGATTAAACAGCTGCACTCTTTGCTGGTTTACTGATCTTAAGTAAAGGGATTTTAGACAAGTTCTTTATTGGTACAACTTGTCCAAGCTGTCTAGTGTATGTCATAAAAGGCTGCCTGCCAGATTGTTTCACTGAATTATAAACCAAGCTGATTTCTTATCCTAACAACCAGAGAATAACAATTTCCAACACTTGTAAGCCACCCTAGTGAATATGAAATGCAAGAGTAGGATAAATTACAAAGATAGGTAGAGAGACAGAGATAGAGACACACACACAGAGAGAGAGAGAGATTTCAATAAATCGGGAAATTGAGGTGTGGGGATTTGTCTGCATCTAGAACTTACCTTGAATGAGCTAATGTTCTCCAGAGGCCACAGGGACTTGGGCCAGACCTCAATTATAATTTAGGACCTGCTATTAAGCAGTCATAGTTTCCTGAAGGTCATTCAGCATTTTTAGGTCTTTGCTACCCCATCTGTAACATGAGTTCACTTGGATTCAGTTATCACCAAGGACACTATCAAATCTAAATGCTATGATTTCTTAATTAAAAATGGTTAGCATTGCAAATTTGGCTGAATGGTGATGCCTGAATAGTTGTAAAACCTTTCCGGGTCTCCATCATGACATGTATGGAATGACGCTGGATGGTCCAGGGCTGGAATACTACCCTTTGGACACAGATTTCCACTTTCAATTTACACAGCAACTCTAAGAGGCAAACTTTTCTGGTAGTACATTTTTATGGGGGTGGTAGCGTGGGGAGTCTCCTATACAACAGGCACATTCATTTGCAAGCAGCTAACACATATTATTGATCCTCAGGGTTTATACCGATTGAAGACTTATTAGGCTATTTCACTGGGCCCTTTGTATTTCGAATTGGGAAAAAAAAAAAAATGCAGAGGTGCAGATATTCCATTACTATAAAAAAGCTGAAAAGTCCGTGATTGTAAAGTTGATGCAGACCTGCAGCGCCACCTGTTGGCTTCTGGGTTAACAATCACCACAGAGTTCTACATTTTCAGGAGAGAAACAGAGCTTATCTCCGAAATAAGAAAATAAGGGAGCAGGGTATGTCAAGGCCAGATTGAACTTAAACTCATTAACAGTTGAAAAGGGGAAAAAATTTCCCTAGAAAGTGAGTGGTACAACTTAATTCTAGATGGCCATGCGGTAACTGGTAGTTTTCATTCACTTTATTTTTAATGAAGCACTAGAGAAAAATGAAAATATAGAATGATAGAATTTCAGAACTGGATAAGTCTTTAAATAATTGCATAAGCTTTTCATTGTATAGATGAAAACACCAAGACACTAGGCCATTATATATTCCAGAGCTACTGAACTTGGGCTTGTGGGTGTCAATACTAGAACTTTCTGCAGATGTTTAGTTCAAAGTTCTTTCTGGATAATGTTCTTTAAGAAAATGCATTTTAAGAGATCTTCATACCCTCCACGTTTGATAGAGTGCTATTGAGAATCAGAAGCAGTTCTCAGAATATTACTTGTTTAAATTCACAGCATTCAGGAAACAATTTCAGTAATAACCCCTATTCCCAGCTGCCTATCAAAAACATTTGTTAACTGTTGTGGTGCTTACAGAATCTAAACTTGCCAAAGAGCAACTTCTCTTTCATCATCTTCTCAGCAATTCATTAAATGTTTTTCAACCTAGCTTATTATGCCCAATGCGGGTCAGTGGTTCCCTTCAGACATAAGACTCCTAGACATAAGATTCCCTGAAATGCTAATTGCTCACTTGAGACAGCTAAGAGCCAATGAAGAGAGACAACACCCAACCTACTCTCCTATCCTGATCTTATCCAGAGAAGATGGAAACTTAATTGAGAAATGGGTCATGATAACACAGACAAAATGTGTCAGGGAAAAAGGTTAGTAAATGCCACCCTCGTAGATAAAAGATCACAGGAGTCCAGTAGGGATTATAAGCACCATCGTGGACAGAAATCAAGAAATATCTCCCAGAAATAACAATCTTTGGAACTCCACAAGTTTTTCTAAAATAAAATAAAAACTGGCCTCTATTCTTTTATTTAAAAAACAAAAACACCCCCCCCCCAAAAAAAAAAACAACAAAAACAAAAAAACAGTGATCAGCTGCACATTCCTTAAAGAGAAATACTATTTGCAGTCCCTCCTGAGAGCAGCAAGGGAAAAGAGAACATGGGCGGCTAGGTTTTGCTTCCTCGTCAATTTGAGGGTACAAGGCTACGAATAGTGGAGGCTTTGTGTAGGAAAGGAAAACAGGTCAAGATCGGACCAGCTGAATGATTCCTTAGTGCTTACGAAGTGATCTTAACAACTTGATATTGGAACCTTGTATGGATCCCCAACCTACTTCCCCAGTCAGTCCATTATTCATACCAGAAGGCTGAGGGCTCCCCTTCCTTTAACCTTTATCCATTTACCACTTCCAAAATATCTCTGAATCTGCCCTTCAGTCTCCATTCACACTATCACTCCTTAGCACAAATGACATATTTCACAGCAAGTGCCTCCTTGCTAATCTCCTTCCTTTCAAATCCATTCTCCACTCTGTCACCAGCTTTCTCGGCCCAACATGCAAATGGAATCATGTCAACTTCTTGCTTGAAACCATTGAGAAAGAACAAAATCCAAGATTCTTAGCATGACATATAGGATTTCTGATTTGGCTCACATTTTCTGTCCAACCTTATTTCCTGGCTCAACACCACCAGTTCCTCTAAGGATTCAGCTTCTTTTGCCACAAGCTTTAGCATCTCTGTCCGTATTCACAGTCAGTTCCTCCAGCCTGTCATGTCCTTTGTTCCCATCACTGGGCAAATTTCTATTCATCCTTCAAAGCCCATTTCCATTATCACTGCCCCAAATGAGCCTTCTCTAAAATTTCCAGGCACAGAGTTTCTCTGCCCTGTGTGCTGCTTCCTTATCATTTATGTGTTTCATAGCATGAAGCTCATTGCATTGTAACTCCACTAGCATATCAGTCTTCCTTATAGATATCACAAGTTTCCTTATATAAAGATCCGGATAGATCTTTGAGGCGTTCAAATTCTTATTGCATGGTACCACAAATGTTCACTGAAGATTACACATGAATCGGTCATGGTGCTACATACTAGATATGCAAAGGTTAGCCATGAATGGTGCCCATAGTAATTTCACTCAAGGTTAGTTTCTTTTGCATCCTAAGTATTCAAACAGTTGGAAAGTAGAGACAAATTTTGTGTTCTCTACACTGGCCTAAACTCCATTGCAATGCGGTGATTCTCTGGTACACCAAAATCAGTGGTGAAACATATTGTATATAATAGGTGCAATTTTAGCTTTTATCAGTGCTCTAGCCACTGGATATAAGAGATGATATCATCATCTTGATTGTCATGTGTATATGCACTCACTACCTGTGTGCTGTATACCAGGACTTTACCACCACTGAATTCTCATTACCTGTTTGTGAGATAAGTAATCTTTGAATGGATTGATTCCTGGGTGGATGGGATAACAGATGAATTACTGGAATGATGGACATACTGATAAATTTGAATTGCTGATCTTCCTCCCATGAGTATCCATTGCACTTAGCATTTAAAACTGAACTTTGAGATAGATAATGTTTGTTGATACTTGTATATAGGCATAAAGATTGGAAACTATGTTTCTCAGATGCCCCCGCCAGCATGAGTCTGGTTAGATTATAGTGAGAGGCACTTACATGAGATTTAAAAGCAGAAGAAATGAGAAAACCTTTATTGTCTGGTGACAGCTATAGGTAGGAAAGTGGGCATTGGCAGACGGCCAACATGGAGTTGTGCCTGTGGCTTTCAGACATCTTACAAGGAATTACACATGTTGGAATCTTAAACAATTGAGATTTCTGAACTTCTGGATGTCCTGAAAGTTCCCATAGTGACCTTTATTCACCCAGCTTTCTAATAATTGTGTAAGTTTTCCCTATAAGAAAATTTACTCCTATCCAAAAGACCTCGGATAAATTCTGAGTAATACAATGCTTAGAAAATGAAAATAAAATGGTTACTTAGACCTGGTGAACAGTGAATTGAAGAACTTTTAGAGTAATATATAGTAATATACGTATATATTTCAGTGATGGAAAGCTCATTGCTTCACCAAGTAGCTAATTCCTCTTCCTGAAAGTTCAAATTCATCTTTCTTTATCTTGAAATAATTGGTTCTCATTATCTATTTATTTTCTGATGCTCTAGTCCTTCTACCTCTAGAAAGTTCTCAAACTCTTGGTATTGACTGTATGTGTAGACAGGCTGGCCTAAGATCAATATCCTTGGATCCTCCAAGAAGGCCTGATGATTAGGGAAATGGAACAGTAACCTAAGTCTGCATGTTTTCCTGAGGTGGTGAATTTCGGAGTTCAGATCACTGGAACATGGGCTTACTAAAGGCAATGATAATAACTTAAGTACCTTTCAATTCCCAGGATACAACATGGCACTTCTCTGTAGCTGAACTGAACCAAAGTGCAAAAGGGACTTTAACTGGGTGTAAACCTAGCATTAGAGGAGATAAAATTGTTTTGCAGATCCCTAGGTCTTCATTTTATTTCACCTCCAGGAAAGCAGTACAATGGCTTTCATGCTTCAGATTTTAGATCAGGATATAACACTTATTATAGTTGAAATTGGCACAATATAGAATTATAATCACCCTTTAGTTCATGAGAGAATAAAAGTATTTAAAGCCAGCAACTAGCAGAGAATTATTATAGTTGTTTAAACAAAACCTAACAAGGTTGAATGACTTTTGCTAAAATCTGCAGCTGTTTATGACAGAATCTTTTATCTTTAACATATCCAGAGATGACACTTATACTATAAAAAAAATGTTAACAAAATAAGCAAAAAGTTAACACATTATCATATATCTTAGAGGGTGTCAAACATAGTAACATATGATATTCCTATTGTTATTAACATTTTAAATAGGACTTGAAGTTCTGGAGTAGCAGGGACTAGATTTATCCCACTTGAAATGACTATATATATATAAAAAAAAAAAGACAAAGTACATGAAACAATGGTTTGTCAAGAGGACTGACATTGGGAACAGATAACATTTTCTAAGAAACACGAAAGAAAGGGGAGTCCAGGATGTGGCTCAGAGAAGAGGAGCTCAAATGGGGCCCAACAATGCTTGTGAGTTGAGGAGAATGAGGTAAAATTACTATGTAGATTCAATTACTCTTTCATTAAAAAGAATAATCCTATATAATAAAAGCCTAATATGCTAAGTGTGTGGTCGTCTGGTTGGCCATTCAACCAATTAAAGCGTTATATGCTAATGATATGCTAAGGCCACTCAATCGCTCTCTATGATGTGCACTGACCACCAGGGGGCAGTCAACAGTCGACCAGTTGCTATGACGTGCACTGACCACCAGGGGGAAGATGCTCAGACCAGTAGGTTAGCTTGCTGCTGGGCTCTGGCCAATTGGGACTGAGCCAGATAGGCCGGACATGCTCTGGAGCCCTCCTGCAGTCCCTTCCCAGCTGGCCAACCTCCGCGTCCCTCCCCGGTCCTAATCATGCACCAGTGGGGTCCCTTGGCCTGGCCTGCGCCCTCTCGCAATCCAGGACCCCTCAGGGGATGTCAGAGAGCCGGTTTCGGCCCGATCCTGCAGGCCAGGCCAAGGGACCCCACTGGTGCAGGAATTCGTGCACTGGCCTCTAGTAAAAATATAATGAGCAACTTAATGCCAATACATTCAAGAACTTAGATGAAATGGACAAATTTCCTGAAAGACAGAAACTACTAAGCTTACTTAAGAAGAAATAGATAACCTAAATTGCCCTCTATCTATCAAAGAATCGAATTTGTTTTTAAAAATCTTTCCTCAGCCCTGACTGGTTTGGCTCAGTGGCTAGAGCGTCGGCCTGCGGACTGAAGGGTCCCAGGTTGATTCCGGTCAAGGGCATGTACCTGGGTTGCTGGCACATCCCCAGTAGGGGGCGTGCAGGAGGCAGCTGATCGATGTTTCTAACTCTCTATCCCTCTCCCTTCCTCTCTGTAAAAAATCAATAAAATATATTTAATAAAAAAAAAATCTTTCCTCAAAGAAAACTCTAGCCCCAGATAGCTTTACTGGAGAATTCTTCCAAACATTTAAGAAAAAAAAAAAATCAATTGTATACAAACTTCTCCAGAAAATTGGGGACCTGAGATTTCTTTCTAAATCATTTTATGAGGCCAGCAATGGACTTGTATTCAGAATATATGAATATCTCTCAGAATTACCAGTCAATAACAAAATAGCTTAGTAGAAACTAGACAACCAATTTGAACAAATACTTAAACAATATAAAAACATATGTAAAAACATGCTCAGCATCACTTCTCATTAAGGAAATGCAAATAAGACCATATGAGATATCACACACCTATTAAAATGTCTAAAATTAAAAAGACAGATCATACCAAGTGTTAGTGAGGATGTGGAACCACTGGGACTCTCATATACTACTAGCAGAAATGTAAAATGGTACAACCATTTGGAAAACAGTCTGGAAGTTTCTACAACTACCATATACTGAGTGAAATTAGACAAGAAGAGTACATACTTTAGGATCTCAGTTATGTAAAATTATAGGAAATGTCAACTAATCTGTAGTAACACAAGGCAAAGCAGTGGTTGCTTGGGGATGGGGAAAAGGCAAGAACAGCCAGAAGGGAAAGATTACAAACAAGAATGAGGAAACTTGATTGCACTGATGGTTTCAATGGTGTGCACATATGTCAAAACTTGTCAGTTGTATACTTTAAATGTGTTTGGTTCATTACGCCAGGCATAGTTCCATAAATTGGCTACAAAACTTTTTAGCCCAAAAGGTTAATATTTTGTAAGAGCCATGAAGCAAGTATTTTCCATTAACACATCCTAATAATAAAGTGTTTGCTTTGTACCGAAAACAAATAAATAAAAATAAAAGAATCTTTGGTATCATTGGGAACTTATGGTACGAGCACATAAAACTAACCACTTTGAGGAATCAAACAACTTCCTCCCATGGGAATGGCAAACGCGCAAGAGACTGGATTTCACATTGCTCCATTTCTCACTTTCTCAAATTGTGGGGTAGAATTTCAGTGTGCGATGCAATGTCCAATGTGGAATCAATAGCCACGATGAATTTTCTGCTCTGATGCCCCTTCACGCTTTCCTGGTTTTATTGCTCTCTCCCACAAGCATTACACACGCTTATCTTTTGCTATCTTTCTAGGAAACACTCATGTCTCTTTCATTCAAGATTTCAAACACTAGATCTGTACCTCATGACCTCTGTATCCATTTCATTCCATTTTCTTTCCTTCATGCTCTTTGCTGGGGGGGGAGGGGGCAGTTTTAGATCGTTCCCTCTCCTCCCTCTCTGTTCCCTTTGAGTTTCCATCCTCAGATTTGTCATGGGTTCTCTTGTTCTCTCATATCTTCCCTTTATTCTCTCCTGCATCAGCAGCACTCATCCACCTCATCGGTTTTAACCTCTCCACTTAGTCAAAACTTGCTGCTTTCTTCCTGTCATGGTTAAGTACCTCTTGTTATTTTCTTTTCTTCCTTCAAGATCATCAGAACAATAGAAATAACAGTTCTCTCTCTCTCTCTCTCTCTCTCTCTCTCTCTCTCTCTATATATATATATATATATATATATATATATATATATATATATGTGTGTGTGTGTGTGTGTGTATGTATGTATGTGTGTGTGTATATATATGTATATAAATTATCTCTATATATAAAAGCCTAAGTGACCGGCTGACCAGCCAGTAGCTATGACACACACTGACCACCAGAGGGCAGACGCTCAAAGCAGGAGCTGCCGAGCTGTGGTCCCTTGGCAGTGGCGGTTCTCGGGTGATGCACCTGGAATCAGAGAGGAGGGAGCCAGATCCCAGGGTGTGTCACCCAAGAACCACCCTCTCCTAATCTGGGACCATGTGGGGGATGTCAGAGAGCCAATTTCAGACCGATCCCTGCAGGCCAGGCTGAGGGACCCCACCAGTGCACAAATCCATGCACCAGGCCTCCTCTAGTTAAAATATAAAAAACAAAGTGCTTCACAAGATAATTATTATCCACAAATTATTCAAAAAAGTTGATGCAATCCAATCAAATCCCTGGTGATCTATGTGTGTAATCATACTACGTATTATGTAATAGGTAACTTCATACACTGCTGGCGGGAGCAAAAATTGGTCAAAGGATTTTCAGGAGTTATAAAATTTGAACATTGTGACACATGGAGCAGAATCTATGCACAAGAATAGTTAGGACAAAATTGTTTGCAATAGCCTCAATCAGGAAATAAACTAAGTGAACATCAATCATGGAATAGGTATGATAATTGTGGTCTTTTTACATAAGACTATAGTATTGTATTTCAGCTATAAATATAAACAAACATGGATACTTCTAACAAACACGTTGAGCGAAAGAATCAAGGTACAAAAGAATACTTACAGTATAAGATTCATACAAAGTTAAAAATTAAAAAAAAATAAAACTATATTGTTTTGGGATACATCTTAGGTGATGCTATCATAAAAAGCAAGGAAGTAATTCTTTGCCAAGTGTAGTAGTTGAATGGTGCTCCCCCACAAAGATCTGTCCGCATCCTAACCCTTGTAGCCTGCGAATATGACCTTATTTGGAAAAAGGGTCTCTGCAGATATAATTAAGGATTTTGAGAGAAGAACACCCTAAATAACCAAGTGGGCCCTAAATCCAATGACAGGTGTCCTAATAACAAGTCAGGTCTAAAGAAGAAACAGAGAGAGAGAGAGAGAGAGAGAGAGAGAGAGAGAGAGAGAGAACAAACAAAAAAAACAAGCATGTAAAGCAGAGGCAGAATTTGGAGTTTTGGAGCCATAAGCCAAAGAATGCCTGGAGCACCAGAAGCTGAAGCGGCAAAGGACAGATCCTCCCCGGGGTCCCAGAGGGAGTGCAGTCCTGTGACACTTTGATGCCAGACGTCTGGCCTCCAGAATTGTGAGAGAATGCATCTTTTGTTTTAAGCCGCTAAGTTTACGGTGATTTGCTACGATAGCCCTAGGAATCAATACGTCTGGTATAGAAATTTTAGCTGGTAGCTTGTTATAATGATCCGAAAGCAAAGAATAAAAGACAAGGTGCTGCACTCTTAACGATACCTTTTCTAAAGACTGGGAAACAGTGAAAGATTATGAGAGAAAGAGAGGGAGAGAGAGACGCAGCATGACAGTGAGGGGGAAACACTGTCTTGGCTGGTCGTAGGCAGGACCCTCAGAGAACACAGGGAACCATAGCTCAGCAAGAGATGAGCAGACATGCAGGAGGCTCATCTCATAGCTTCAAGGTCAATTTTCAGACGCTCTTTCATCCTGGCTTGTGGCATATCCCCTCTGTCTGTCCTCGGAGGCTTTCTTCTCTCCTAATCTGTCTGTGTTCTGGGCCCCAGACAATATTTGTGTATTATTATTGGTAATCCCCCGAGAAATAATTTTAGTTTTCTAGAATAAAACACATTTTTAAGAGCCAGCCCCACTGTGAGGACCATCTGTATGATTTATCCTTACAGCATACAAATCACTGGGAAGTGGCTGCATAAACATCATGCCAGTCAAAGACGTTAGATCATCTCTGCTCATTTTCTGCCACAGCCTGACAAGAATTCATTTTTGTCAATAATTATTAAAATTACTAGTTCCCATGGAATTTCTATAGTGTTACTAGTGTAAATGTGTTTTACACTCACTGTCTGACTTGATCTTCACAACAGCCGTGTGTGGAGGATAGGGTAGACATGATCCCTAGGTATGTGTGTTTTTATTTTTTTTTTAATCCCTACTTTAAGAAATTGTGGCATTTAGTGACTTCCCCCAGCTTACTGAGATAGTCATGGATGTGGCTATAATTAAAATGTAGAATTGCTGATTCCTGTTCCCAATGTTAATTCAATTAGTCATTCATCAATTTGACTAATAAACCAACATTACTGAATATCTATTACATTGAATGCTATCCATAATGCATTGGAGAAGAGGGAAAAAATGCAAGGTAGGAGATGCAAGGTCAAGTCCTTGACCTCAGGAATTCGGTAATATTCTCAGAAAGACAAGTATACAAAGACCTACCTAACTTTTAAAGAAAAATTAAACAATACATATATAGCAAAGTCCTATGATAGTGCCCCATAATAATAAGAACTTTTATAGAATGTAAATGGTGATTGGCCCTTTTTCTCCAAGTAGCACCTATTCTCAGACACGGGGGTAGGCAACCATGGGCATAGGGAGGCTGACAAAGACAGGCAGGGCAATGGTTGGGCAAGTGTGGAAACATAAGGATCCCCTGCATCCTAAGTATTCTTCCAGCTGAGAACTGGGAACTACTATATGGGGAATCTGTGGCATTGCTGTCACTGTTCTGAATGAGCCAGTCAGCTGCAAGACCCAGAATTGTCCCCACTTGTATTCAAGCCAGAACAGACAACCCCACTCACTGGCACCAAACCAGCATGGACTTTGATCTTACACTTGACCTTCTTTCCAATTCTGCCCACAATCAAGGCCAATTCACACTTTTTTATGACTGGAAAAAAAAAACTCTGTAGTCCAAATAATATATATGGCAGGTGAAAAAATGAACGTAAAATGCAAACAAAAGCTGTTGGATAATTGAAGTACCCTTTATTAAAATGGTTTTTAAAAATTGTTTTGCAGTTAATAAATTTTCTAGTAAAATAATTCAAAGTATACTGCACTAGAATTATTCATCTTGAATATCTGCTTTCAGGTTTTCTCATATCTACATACTAGAGGTGGTGTTTCTCACAGAGATGGGCGAACTGATTGCTTTCTTCCCTTGTAGTATTTGTATCTGGATGTCAGGAAGCCAAAGTCTATCCCATTGATAAGATCCACATGGGACCATTTTCACTGTTCTAATGACACTAAGGTTAGCAACATTGTGCTGACATTTTTTTGCAAGTTGAACCTGTGTCCATTAATACTCTTTCCACTCTATCATAATTATTGTTTACATCCAGATCACACACACACATAAATCCCGTTAGTGTCCAGAAAAGTAAAAGAAGTGGGAGTTAACAGGGGTATAAAACATACAGAGGCGAGCAAAAGTAGTTTTACAGTTGTTCATATGGAAAATAACACAATCTATACTAATAAAAAGGTAATATGCTAATTAGACTGGATATCTCTGGACGATCATCTGGACATCCTTCCAGACAAACCACGGTGGTGGGGTCAAGGCAGAGGTGGTTAGGGGTGATCAGGCTGGCAGGGAGAGCAGTTAGGGGTATTAGGCAGGCAGGCAGAGGGGCTAGGGGTGATCAGGCAGGGAGGCAGGTGAGCGGTTAGGAGCCAGCAGTCCCTGATTGTAAAAGGGATGTCTGACTGGGATCAGGCCTAAACCAGCAGTCAGATATCCTCCGAGGGGGTCCCAGATTGGAGAGGGTACAGGCCAGGCTGAGGAACCCCCCCCACCACCCCCCGCATGAATTTTGTGCACCGGGCCTCTACTATAAATAATACAAGAATAGACTGTATTTCATGTAATCACAACTGTAAACCGAGTTTTACCCACCCCTATAGAAACTAGTGGGCTTTTGGCTAACTGAAGATCAAATGTCCTTTCTAAAGGCACCCAAATCTAAATGTTAAAAAAAGTATGTATGCAAAAAAAAAAAAAAAAAAAAAGGTCTGTTAACATGGTGTCTAATTATCTGGTTTTCTTATCCAGTTCTTAAGCTATACCAAATGCCCTTTTATACACCTATTATATGTTATTTGTCATGGTTAATCCAGAGATAAACCACGACAAATAACAGGAAAAGTGTTCTGGGGAAAGTGAAGTAAGTTTTACATGTTCTTGTTATGTAAAAACTGATACTTTCTTATTTATCTTAATTCTTACAAAAAAAACCCCTTATGAATGTACATAAGCATTTTCATTTATAAACTGAGGAAACTGATCCTCAGAGACGATAAATGATAGGGTCCAAGGTCATACAGTTATGAATGAGTGAAACTACATTTCGTTTGGACTCATTTTACTATATCTGAGTATTTTTTCTTGACTCAGCTAAAATGCCAAATACAGCCTGCCAGTGGAAAAAAAATAGAAAAATTTGATTCTTCTGACTGATTGTCAATATTTTATTTCATCACCAGAGTGTTTATGGCACCACGGACTAAATTGGAAGCCTCATTTGCCTGGTTGTTGGACTGTGTCAGTATGCTCAGCCCCAAGATAATAATGACTTTGGAAAAGTTGAGGTGTGAGTGCAAGGCTGCTAATCCAATGCAGACTGAATTTGGGAGAGTGCTTCAGGCCCTCTGTTACACACCAAAGCACAGATGCCATGTTTTCCATCTCCTTTTCTTTCAGCTCTTAGATATGTCTTGGCAAATTATCAATGCTCAACGGGGTCATTTGAAAACTAAAGAGATACTTCAAGTGCAATGATGAGGATTTAAGGAATCTGAAGCAGCAACCACAAAGAAAATTCTTCTGATGGCTTTTGAAGCTTCTTTTCATTCTTTTAGCAAAATGTCCTTCTTTGTAGCCTTTGACAAACTTAAAGAAGTATTAAAATCAAAGAAGCTTGTTTGATGTTTGATAGGGACTTACCATATAATATGTGTTCTTAGAATAGCATTGATGGACTTTTCCAGTTATTCAAAGGAAATGACATATGCCAATGTCAAATGGGAAGTTGGGAAGAGAAGGCGGGGCAGGCAGCAAACTCACTCTCTGCCTTCTCCATAAACCAGCCTAGTGTTGAGCTAGGGGGGCAAAGAATAATGGTAGAAACACCAGCCAGGCACAGCTGAGCCTCAGGCCACCCTTTGGTCATTTAAACCCCCACAGAATTCCAAGAGATTGGTGGATCTCAGAGCGACTCTCTGCAGTAAGTATGCTATAGTTTGGTTACAATGAGCATAGACTTGAGACCCTGCTTAGCTACTGAGAACTCTGATCTGGGGAAAGTCTTTTATCCTCTCTGTTCTTCCCACATATAAAATGATTGATGCTACTTCATTGTCACCCAATCCCCCATCTTTGTTGGCAGAGCCTTGCTCCCACAGTAAGGGTTGAAAATGCCATTATTTATTTCCGCAGCTTTCTTTGAACCTAGCACCCGAGTACATGACTCAATCCAATGAAATCCAGTGGCATCTCAGGGCAAGTCTGCGTGGAGACCTCTGAGATGCAAGGGGAGGAACTCCCCTTTTCTTGGCCAGTAATTGTACCTATATGAGGATACCAGGCCTGCAGCTGCCTTGCAACAATGGCAGACACGGCTGAGAGGGAAACAAATGTCTGAAGGATGGCAGAATGGAGAGATGACAAGACCCTAGATCCTTAAAGATATTTTTAAATCAGTGCACCAGCTTTGGCACTTCCTCCAGCAATTTTCTGCTTCTCTATGACAAGAGACAATAACCATCCTTAATGTTATGCTAATTTTAGCTAGGTCTTCTGTAGTTATAGCTGAAAGGATCATAACAGATACAATAATAACTACCCTATAAGGTTATTGTGAGGGTTAAAAGAGAATGCATTTAAAACACAAAACATCTATGTACATAAAAGCCTAATATGCAAAGTGTCCCCTTGGGAGTTCAACCAACCAGGAGTTCGATCACTCGCTATGATGTGCGCTGACCACCAGGGGGTGGCATGGAACGAAGGAAGGCCCAGGCTGGCAGCTAGCAGCCAGGGAAGGGAGGCCCAGCCAGCAGTCAGCAGTTGGGGAAGGGAGACCCCAGCCAGCAGCCGGAAGCCGCTAGGGGCCCTTATCCATGCACGAATTCGTGCACTAGGCCTCTAGTTTATAATGCTTGACATATATAGATATAGTGGATACTATTTATAATAAAAAAAAGCTACTTCTCAAATCTGATCATTTTCCCCTCCCCCAGGAATACTGGCTGTATTATCTTTCTGACTCTATTGCAATTGGTCAGGATCATCTCAGTCTTAAAAGTTCATGGCATTGAAATTACTAGAATTTATATTTTTATTTTTATTGAATTTATTGGGGTTAACAAAATTATACAGGTTTCAGGTGCACAATTCCACAACACATCATCTGTATACTATATTGTGTGTTCACCATCCCAGGTCAAGTCTCTGTCCGTCACATTTATCCCCACAATCACCTCCCACAATCACCACACTGTTGTTCATGAGTTTTTTCCTCTGGTTTTCTCAATATTTTTCTTTCTATGAACCAGTGTTTCTTCTGCCATAATAGCTCAATACATAAATGGAGTCATCTAAACTCTTCTTCTATCACTCCCCTCCTACGTACTGATATAACTGGCAATGATTTTCTAATTATTTGGGACATCTTTCAGAGTGTCTCACATGTGCTTCCACCAAAGTTCTGCCTTTCCTCAACGTCAACTTTAAAAATAAGTTTTCTTGATTTCAGAGAGGAAGGGAGAGGGAGAGAGATAGAAACATCAATGATGTGAGAGAACCACTGATCGGCTGCCTCCTGCATGGCCCCGATTGGGGATCGAGCCCACAACCTGGGCACATGCCTCACTGGGAATCAATCCGACGGTCAACCGCTGAATCACACCGGCTGGGCTCAATATGAAGGCTTCAACAGCTTGGAAAGAATTACCACTGCCACACACTATGGTTGTCTCCCCCTCTGCACTGTCCCCTCGGCTGCTGGCCCTACCTGCACCAGAAACCTCTGGCGTCATGTGGACACTGTGTGCTGGATTACTCTGGAAACTAACACCACGGGCTTTCGTGCAGGAATAGAAATCACACGTTTCTCCCTATTTCGTGTGATATTTGGCACATGGATCTCAAGGTAGTTTTACCAATGGCCCAACATCTTAGAGGAATTTTAATGAAAATAATTTTTTAGGTCTTTATTTTTGGCCACTCCCTACCTGCTAAACCTGTACACATTACCTCACTTTTCTAGAATTAATTTCTTTACAGCCTAGGCCTAGGAGCAGTTAAAAGAGGTAATCACTATGCCTTTATGGAAACTTCATTTCTTTTAATTGAGTTTTGGCTAACGGTCCAAATTTGTCAGCTTCTCAATCTCTCCCTCTCCTCATTTCCCAGAGGCAAATATAATTTTAGCAGTCCTTCCCACCAAACTTCTAGATACTTCCAGAGTCGTGTGAAACCCAACCATGCACAAAGCTTGGGTTTCATTTGGGACCCTCCCTTCCCACCACCTACTTTCACACACTACCTAGAATTGTCAAGCAGGAAAAACATCTATCATATATTTTCTTCCCACTTCTCATTCAGTGGGACATATTTTTATCATTTCAGACCAAAGAGAACATTACTTTCCCCCAATATTCAGAGAGTGTTTTTAAACCTTTTTCCTATATAGTTCTGTAGAAACGATAGTAAATTCTAAAGACCTGCTTGCTCACTTTCTTCATCCAGTGCTTAAAAACCTCAGTCTCCGAAAATGATCCTGAGTTGGCCCAAATCCCTCACAGTACAGTATAAAATAAAAGACTCCTCCTTTGATCCTTGGTGAAGAAAGAGCTGGGCTGACCTATCCTTCCTCTCTAACTTAGCATCGCCCTTTATGCAAATGCAAAATTATGTCAAGTCTCTGTTTTTCTTAAGCATCACTAATTCTAAATATGTTCATTATTTTCTCCATCTTTTAATTTTTTAAGAAGTCTATTTTGCTATTTTCTTGAAAGGGCATCACGTTCTCCCATTCCTCCCAATCAGATAAACAAACAAACAAACAAACAAAAAAACTCCAGTTGCTTTGGTAAGTCCCACTTTTTAATACTTTCATAGTCATTATTGTCTTCCTCCTGTATGTTCTCTAGTATTTGTGTTCTGCTATAACTGATTGCTAAAATTTGATGTTGGTCTCCCTCATACAAGGTCAGTCAATGCTAACTAATAAAAGCAAACATTACCTCCCTGAGAAGATGATTAAGTCATAATGTAATTATTCTAAGTAGACAATAGTTCAACACTGGGGAGAAAACATCGTGGGGATATGCATGTATGTACCATTTTCTAAAAATCTACTGAGTCAATGCCCTGGCCAGCGTGGCTCAGTTGGTTGAGTGTTGCCCCAGGCTGGATCCCCAGTGGGGGGCATGCAGGACGCAGCCAATAGATGTTTTTCTCATTGATGTTTCTTTCTATCTCTCTCTCTCCCTTCCTCTCTCCCTAAAATCAATAAAAAATTATTTAAATTTTTTTAAAAAAGTATTGAGTCATAATACTAGCACTGGGTTCAGAGAAGTTTAAAATCTTTAGAGCATTTGCAAAAGTACGCCCACAGAAAATGCTTTAAAACGGTTGAGCTTATAACATATATCTCTTGCTATATGGCAGGGGGGAAGGGGCATTTTATTACTGCTACACAGTCATTTGATTGTGACAGTTAAGTGACACACTTACCGAACTGGTTTGTGGAAATAAATGAATAGAAGCTGCGCATAAAAGAAGAGCAAGGCCAAAACCGGTTTGGCTCAGTGGACAGAGCGTCGGCCTGCGGACTGAAAGGTCCCAGGTTCGATTCCGGTCAAGGGCATGTACCTGGGTTGCGGGCACATCCCCAGTAGGAGATGTGCAGGAGGCAGCTGATCGATGTTTCTCTCTCATCGATGTTTCTAACTCTCTATCGCTCTCTCCCTTCCTCTCTGTAAAAAATCAATAAAATATACTAAAAAAAAAAAAAAAGAAGAAGAGCAAGACTGGAGGAGCCCAAGAGGTCACACATGTAGAGGTGAGTTTTGTGTGGATGAAGGAATCATGTAAAATTCAGATATCTGCAGATTAACCAATACTATAAAATTTTCAAAACACTTTTAAAATATCTGAGCTTTCTTGCTGAGCTTAAAAGGCAGTAGGAAGGGACACTCCTTACTCAATTTGCTTTTCTTCTTTCTGTGCATTCCGGTTTAACAAGAGTGAAGACATTAAGAATAAGGAAACACACTGTAAAGTATAAAAAACATCAAATCACTCTATTGTATTACCTGAAACTAATAAAACTGATATAATATTGCATACCAACTTAACTTTAAAGAAGGATGAAGAAATTAAAGACAAAATAAATAATGACCTTCCAGAGTAGCAAAGGAGACTCAAATATGGAAACTCCATGAGCTGTCCCTACAGGAAAGCACATTTGCGACATACAATGCACACTGTAAACCCAGAACGGGTAGTTTAGTTTCTCTGTCTCAAGTAAGTTGATCCATCAACTAGGGGACTTTTATCTGTGACTACAGAGAAAAATAATAAGAAAACCCATCCAAGTAATAATAACCGGATCATATTCCCTTCTCCAAAATTCTACACGCCTGTCTGCACACAGAGCCCAGCCATGTCTGGGGAAAATAAATAGTATATGAGGGTCAAGTAAAATTATTCTATCTAGTTATGTCAGGCAGGGAATGAAAAATCACTGCTCAGATGTCCTTTTACAGACAAACATTTCTATTTTTTTTTTCATTATGTTAGCAATGACTCTAACCTTTATTTCACATAGTTGTGGTTGTGTCAACATCGTTGCATTCTATTCTGAGCTACCTTTTCTTCGGTTAGTTAAAAAAACAACAACAAAAAACCAGAGAAGTAAATAAGCTAAACAATCAATCAGCCGTTTAAGGGACATTGATGAAGTGACAGGCACTGTGCTGGAATCTGGGCATAGAGGAATCAAACCCGGGCTCCAGTGGCTCAAAATTTAGGCGAGTGGTCCTACAGACATAGAGTTACAGAGATGCTATGAACAAGACAAGGGCGTGAGGAAGGAACAATTTTCCTTTGCAAAAGCAACGAAAGCTTTTTACCAAGAATCTCAGCTCAGAGACTCAGGTTTATTTTAGGCTGATAATGGAGTGGGTAACATTCTAGGAAAAGGGAACAGTCTGGGCAAAGGTATAAATGATCATAAGAACACAGGGCATCTGGGAAACTGTGAACAGTTTGACTAAAGTTGGAAAGTGGAAGAAATTATGAGAAAGGCCAGATTACCAAGGGTCTTAGATGCTCCATTAAGGGAGGGCCTTTTACTGAGGCCATGGAGGATCAGAAAAGATTTTAGCAGGGTTCTGACATAATCAGAGGACTTTGGTCTACAGGGAGAGTAGCATGGCATGAAGCTTGGACTGAGGTGGTAGAAACAGAGATTTGAATTACTTAGGATCTGGCAACTGGATTAGAACAGGAAGTGTGAATGACTCATTTTAATTATTTTTTAAAAGGGGTTTTAAATTAATTTTTAAAGAGAGAGAAGTGGAGAGAGAGAGAGAGAGAGAGAGAGAGAGAGAGAGAGAGACCGACCCACCACAGTGTGGGCAAAACACTGATCAGCTGCCTCCTACACGGCCCCTACCAGGGATGGAGGCCACAACCCCGGCCATGTGCCCTGATTGGGAATTGAACTGGCAACCTTTTTTGGTGCACAGGATGATGCTCAACCAACTGAGCCACACTGGGCAGAACATTATTTTAATTCTTGAAAACAGTCACCCTTGCCCAGGCCATCCTTACATTTCTGGGATTGAATTCTATCTTGTTTTCAATTCTGAATCTATCCCATGTTCTGGGACTGAGGCAAGTTGCTTTCACCTAGGACCGTGGTCGGCAAACCGCGGCTCGCGAGCCGTGGTTTGCCAAGCTGCAGTTTGCCGACCACTGATAGGAGAATGGGCTGCTGAGTGAGTTGGAAAAGAATGAATGATGTTCAAAGAAATGACACGTGCAGAGGCTGGTCTGGGAGAGAAGCCTCCGGACTCTCTCTTTAAGGACAGCAGCATGAACAAATTAGTCATTAGCTGAGGTCGAAAGTGAGTGTGACTGTAAGTGCAGCATGAGGAGATTGGGTGGGACAGACCAGATGTTTCCCAATTTGCTTTGGGAAACCAAAGCCCTAGAGAAAGGTTTGCGAAAAGCCACCAGGGACTACTAACCTGTGACAATGGTTGATTGCTTTGATAATGATCTTTCCTTTCCAGAAGTTTCCAATGATGGGAAATGTGGAAACATAAAGGCCATGTGCCTAATCAAGTCCATTCTTAGCTAAGGAGAACAATGCATGGAGCATTCTGAAAGCCTCTATTGAGCTCTCTGACCCTCCAAAGAGGGAGGGGAGAAAATGCGGTTACTCAGTTTTATTTAAAAATCCTTTCAGCTAAATAACACCAGCCTTATAGTCTTCTTGAAATTCTTCACCACAAAATATCCATTAGAGTCCCTGATAAAAGGGCGGTACTCACAATCCCCATGCTAATTATGTAGGCCAGTGGCACAGCTTTTTGCTTTGAAGCTTCTTAGAGATATTTGCTCTTCTGATGATGAAAAATGCTTATAATCTGGCCAGCCAGTGGTAAAACACCATCTCTTAAATTTGATGACAAACTCTGTATCAGCTTTTACAAATACCATCTGTAGCTTAATACTTGCTGAGTGAAAGCAAATAGATAAACATTTTCAAAGAGAAGAAGCAAAACTTGGTTAAGACTCACAACCTTACTATTCAGAATGATTCACAGACCAGCAGATCAGCTTCACCTGGAAACTTAGAAATGCAAATTCCTGGGCACCACTCCAGACAGGCAAGATGACTCAGAATCAGCATTTTAATAAGATTCTCCAGGTGATTCCTGTGAAGGATTTTTGAGAGCCACATGAAAAGCTTCATATGGCAGACATTTGGGGGAGAAGTAGCCAAGCGTACTGTTCCTTTTAGACTTTTAACCATATGTTTTTAGTTTTTGTCTCACTCCAATGTAGAGACCCTTAACATTTATTTGTTTGTTTGTTTGTTTATGTTTAGCCTGTTTGGATCTTCTTCCCAGTCTGGTAAAGTCTGCGAATCGATCTACAGAATAGTTTCCAAATGATAAAAATAAAATACATATGACAAAGGAAACTAATTATACTTAAGTACAGTTATTAAAATAATAATAAAATAATAATAAAAGGAAATGTGAAGTGAATTCTACCAAAGATTGAGAAAAGAATTAATATCAAACCTTCTAAAACTCTTCCCAGAAAAGAAGAGAGGACATTCCCAAACTCAATTTACAAGGCCAGCATTACTCTGCTAGAAAAGCCAGACAAGGACAGTTTGAGAAAAATGCAGGCTAATATCCCTGATGAAAAATAGATGCGAAAATCTTCAACAGAATTCTAGCAAACTGAATTCAACAGCACATTAAAAGGATCATACACCATCAGCAGATGCTCAGCTTAGGAACTGCCCCCAGCCCGCAGGCCCCAGGCCAGACAACGTGGGTGCCAGTGGGGGCCCCCCGATTGCCCCACTGGTCACCCCACAGAGGGAGGCGACCAGCGGCAGTGGTGGAGGATGGGGCCAGGGAGCGGGCGGCACCAGGCCGGCCAAGGCGGGTGCCAGTGGGGGCCCCATGATCACCCCACTGGTCACCCCACAGAGGGAGGAGACCGGCTACAGCAGCACCAGGTCAGCCAAGGTGGGTGCCAGGAGGGGCCCCTCGATTGCCCCACCAGTTGCCCCACAGATCGGCCCTGATCACCAGCCAGGCTTAGGGAACCTCTAGTGTTTTAATAAAAAGACAAAACAAACAAACAAAAAAAAACCAGAGCCTGGCACTTAGTAAGCACTCAACAAATATTTGATGAATCAAGCAAGGTGGCAGAAAGAAAAACATTCAAAAGGACATTTCCTAATAACTACTACTCATTAGAGTGATAGCTACACCTAAGTGACTTACCAATATTTGCTTTAGGATGGCATTTATTAGAAAAAGTGGATTTAATTGAACACACTCTCAAGTTTACTTAAGTTGTAAAATTTGATAACTTTAGAATAAACAGTTGGGCCCACAGGTTAGAAATGATCTAATATCATGTTCAGGAAGTGGCTTTGGCACTGTTAAGTACAAGGTAATTTAAAACCACCAAAGTGTTCTCATTGTTAATGTTTAAGGAGGTCTGGGAAATATGTCTATTCATTTCACAATTTAAAACAAAAAAATCTTAATAGCAATATTTGAGTATCTCTGAACAAAATTATCACCAAGAATAATTAGAAAAAGCTTTATATAATCTATGAACCCACATTTATGAATTTAAAACTCACTTCTCAATATCAGCCCTTCAATCATCAGGTCCTTCAAAAAACCACTTTTTACTGAGAATTGATTATATTTATGGTTGATGTTGAAATGAACCAAAAACAAAGACTTAAGCATGCCAATTGCTTTACATCCTTGCCAACACTGTGGTATTCAATTTTTATTGTTATTATTATCATTATCATCCTAGTGGATGTGAAATCGTATCTCATTATGATTTGATTTACATTTCCCTAATGACTAATGATGTTGACCATCTTCCCTTGTATTTACTGTCTATTAATATATTTTCTTTGGATAAATGTCTATTCAAATCTTTTGCTAACTTTTAAATGGATCATTTGTTCCTTTAATTATTGATTTGAAAGAGTTCTTTATGTATTACTAGAGGCCTGGTACACAAATTCATGCGCCAGTGGGGTCTGGCCAGCCCGCTCCAATCGAGGGCCAATAAGGCCAGGTAGGCCGGGGGGAGGGACCGAGGGTGGTTGGCAGGCCGGCCCCGGCCCCTGGTCGAACTCCTGGTCGAAGGGACAATTTGCATATTAGCTTTTATTATATAGGATAGTGCAATGTAGTTTCTTCCTTCTTTATGCATAGAAGGAAGAAACCTCTATTGAGCTCTCTGACCCTCCAAAGAGGGAGGGGAGAAAATGTGGTTATTCAGTTTTATTTAAAAAATGTAGTTTCTTCCTTCTTTATGCATAGTCTGCATTGTTTTCATTGTATTCTGCCTGATCTAGAATTCATTAGCTCTTGGTTTAAGGGGCATTATTGAGTGCATGGAGCAACCTTAGTTGCTTACATTTGTATCTGCTCAAAGTTTATTTTCAAATACATTCTTTAAAAAACAATTATCAATGGTCTTATGTGGATAAGAGTATCCTCAATACCCTCTGCCACAGGCAGGTGATGTGTTTTAAATGGTCGGCCTTATTTCACACATTGTCTGCTTACTGTTTGTGCAACACACTTGCTAAGTGGAGCTCTCTGCCTTGTGTCTCCATTATCTGCATAAGGAGCACTTTCTGCCAAACAGCAGAGGCTGGAAGGATTATATATGCTCCGTGGCAGGAAGTCACTTCCTGATTAGCATCTGACCTGAAATAACTTTCCCCTCGTGGTGTTTCCAGTGTAACCTGATAAGTCGTTCTTCCTTCAGGTGAAGCCCAGAAAGGAGCATTGCGGGCTCATGGCTTTGTGCCCTACAGTCTGCAGGCTTCAATTTTGTCTTAAAAGGAAAACCTCCTCTGGCTCTCTAATCTCTCCTGAACTAAATCCAAATGCGTTAGCCAAGGATGTGTCCATTACTGTTTTCCAGTGACTAGAAAAGTGCCTAGAACATTGTAGGTGCTCAGTAAAATATTTACTGAATGAATGGATTTAAGGACTTTTAGTAAACTTTCTAACCTCATTCCTTCTGACACTCAGGCCATACTCTGAGTTAAACGGGTTTTCTCCATTTCCTGAACTCTCCATATGCTTTCCCCATTACTTTTCTTATGAAATTTCTTCTGTCTAAATTGTGCTACCATGGGCCCTTTCCACAGTCCTAATTGCTCCCATGACATGTTATGTACACTACCTCCACAATGACTATCACCACAGGCTACTTGGCATTCCACTCAATTGTAAATACTATTACATACATGCTATGAATCACACAACTCTTATGAGGCATTTGAGATCCTCTAAGCCTCACTTCTCCCTTGGTCCAGTCACTATTACATGTGTAGACCAGCTCTGTATGGGTTCAGACACACTCCAGCAGGTACAATCTGCCAATACCTCATCTGATACCCATGTCTAGCCCCTTTCTCCTGCTACAGTGGGTCACTCCTACAGAGGCCGAGGCATTAAACACTGTAGGAATTCACTTGGCTTCCACATATGCAGCCTCTGGAACTGTGAGCCACTTCAGATCAAAAGGGGTAAAACTCAATTGAAGAAGACAAAAACTAGTAAATAAATTTTTCCATCTTTTTCATCGAAAACAGACTGGCCTAAAAAGTATTATTCAGATGACCTCCCAAAGACTGTTTTGTGAGATCAAGCAATCATTCATATTTGATTGCAGGCAGTAGCATCTCCATAACAAATTCTCTTTTTTTCTCATTGTTCCTCTATCCCTGTCCTTCATGCTCTATGAAATGTCACTTTCTGATAAGAATGCACATAAGCCTTTGCCATAGGATTTGAATTCTGGGAAGCCCAGATTGTGACATAATATGTGCTAACTCTCATTGTTAAGAATTAAAAAATGAAGAAAATTATAGTTATCCCCCTGAAGGATCTGGTTGGGGAGAAGAAACATAAATTATTCCCCATAATTAAAGGTACCCTTTGCAATAACTGAACTATGAACAAAGTGCTACGGGAACAGAGATGAAATGACATTAAATTCTACTAGTGGTCATGGATTTGAAAGATTCACTAGAGAATATAACATTGAATTAAGTTTCAAAGAATGAAAAGCACTATTCCAGGTGGACAATGTAGGTGAGAAAGGCAATTAAGACCAACAGAGTAGCCTCGAGGAATAGAAAAGAGGTAAAAAATACACTATAGACATTAGATGTTTAATAAGTGGTTTCCACAATTGATTATGAGTTCTTTTAAAAATGAACAGATATTATGCAATTTGGTATCATTCATTCATTCATTCAATAAACACTTGCAAAGTGCCTGGCATTTAATATTTAATATGTGCTCAATAAGTAGGTATTGCTTGGGTCTGAGTCCTTAGCCATCTTTTACACACTGAGAAGTCACACAAATATCCAAGTATTGCTTGTTATTCAGGAGCAGAGAGAAACTCATTGCTTTGTTATTTTGGCAGCACTGTGGATTTAATAGTAAAAAAGTAAAAGCTGTACATGGTTGCAGCTATGCAAAGCAACCTCATCCTGGATGCTAGGAGCATTTATGGGAATAAGCGTTCACGTGCAGTCCTCCTTCAATGCAGCGGATGATTCCAATTTGTAGCATTAGAGGAAATGAACTGAAGGATATGAAACATTTCAGGAGAAGAGGAAGTGTCAAGACTCAGAAATGCCTTATTTCTTACCACATTACATCTCTTGTAAATGTGTAGCTACATTTTACTTGCCATTCTATGAAAATAGGCCTTATTTTTTTAAAAATTACTTTATCTAACATTTGCTGGGCACTGTGTTAAATGATAGGACAGGAAGGGTAAGTCCATTTATTCTCCTTTGTCAACACAACAGCTTGGTGATGGCTGCCTGGAGCCCTGGGAGGAGGGTTTTGAAGAGAAATCTAGGCTCAGACTAAAGGAGATTTGTGATCAATAAGCACTGTCTGTCCCTTATTGGTGAGGGAGGGGTGTGTGGACTCATCTGCCTCATTTGCTGTATCCCTGCCCTACGAGGACAGGATGAATGAAAACACTTGCCTTGGAGCCCACAGTAGTGGAGAAGCTTGTGCATGACTAATTAGTGCAGCGTATCCATGTGGTTCTGGAGCCTGGAAGGGGTAGCACCTCCATCACTCAAACTTCATGAGGGACAAAAGTGAAGCTATTTCAAGGAGAGCCCTATGTATCTATTTTATATCCAGGGCTTTTTGGTAAGGTGACATTGGAAAGGCATTGTTATAGAATTTAAAGTATATGAAAAACACTGACATCATCCAACTCTTCCACAAGTTATTTCCCAGAATATTTATTTGTTCTCAGCATGGACAGCCACTGGAATATTGGATCTCTCTCTTTCTCTCTCTCTCTCTCTATATGTGTGTGCCGTTACCCTCCCTTAGGAAAACTGAGCTCCCCAGCGACAGGGTCTAGGACAGCCATGGGCAAACTACGGCCCGCTGGCCGGATCCGGCCGTTTGAAATGAATAAAACTAAAAAAAAAAAAAAGACCGTACCCTTTTATGTAATGATGTTTACTTTGAATTTATATTAGTTCACACAAACACTCCATCCATGCTTTTGTTCCGGCCCTCCGGTCCAGTTTAAGAACCCATTGTGGCCCTTGAGTCAAAAAGTTTGCCCACCCTGGTCTAGGACCTCAGCTTTATTTTACACCCTACCCCCTATGAGCATGTTTTGGATGAGTCAGTAAAGAACAAAGCAAATCTAATCTTATTGCCTCTATGCAATCAGCTGGCCTCAGTGGTACAAAGGTTCTGATGAACAGGGCTGGTGAAAAACAAATAGTTAATTCGGTTTCAACCTCAAGGCAATCTTCTTACCTGCTGCTCACTTGAACAGCAGTATTTTTGCCAAAGGGCCATTCAAGAACAGAGAGTGTTAAATTGATCACATTCCAGCCGCAGGGCCAATAAAATCATGGAATATGGTAGTCATACAAGGACCGTGGAAAGCTTATTGAACTTGAACTACATGGGTAATTTAAAATGACAACAACAGGCTCATTTTCCTTGACAGCTGGCAGAGGAACCATTGAGCCTGGCTTCTTAGCGTTCGGGTTCACTTTGCCGGGGTCACTCATGCGGCTGCTTGCCCTTTATTCTATGTGGAGACCGGTGGGCTGTGTCATGTCTCCCGGCCGGGGAGACAGAATACCTCCAATTTAGGCCACAGAGCTCTCAGCTCAAGAAAGGGCAAAGGCTTGGACAAGCCTAACAGATAGATGATCACCTTTGGTTTGATTCCAAATGAGAACGGGGACTGCACACAGTAGAGATACACCGATTAAGATAACCGCAGAATTTTGGCACTTGGCCAGGCCAGAGGGAGCCTCACAATAAATCATAACTAAGACTGCCGCGGCCAAGGAGGCATGGAAAAATTAGCATTTTCACCAGAGCTGAATGAAGGTCTTCCTGTCCTCCCCTCCCGTCTCCTCCCTTCCCCTCCCCTCCCCCCTTCCCCTCCTCTTCCTCTTTCCTTCCTGCCCTCCACATGTGGTGTGGAATTTTCACACATATGTAGAACAGCCCGTGTGAACAGCCTCCACAGCCAAATCTACAATGTTTCCACAGTCACCTTCACTGACACATCAATCCTAAAAGCTTAATGATAAAGGAATGTATGCATGAGAGAGAAGCATGGGATGTACTTTTTGGATTCCCAAAGCTTTGGCAAAGGTGGAATCTATTAAACCTTCCCAAGGCTTTTAGTTTCAGACTGTAAAAAACAATGAAGTCAAGAAACTGTTAAATCTAACGTTCGCCTTTTAGGGGACAAGTTTGCACACACTGAGTTGATAAATTCTCACTTATAATCAGAGAGTTGCTACCTCCATGCAGTTAGGGGAGCTAAGTGAAAGTATTCATCTTCCAATGACTACGTAGAGTATTTTTTACAAACTATACCCTCAGGGCAGCGGTTCTCAACCTGTGGGTCGCAACCCCTTTGGTGGTCAAAAGACCCTTTCACAGAGGTTGCCTAAGACCATCCTGCATATCAGATATTTACATTATGATTCATAACAGTAGCAACATTACAGTTATGAAGTAGCAACGAAAATAATTTTATAGTTGGGTCACAACATGAGGAACTGTATTTAAAGGGCCAGAAGGCTGAGAACCACTGCCTCAGGGGAAATGGAGAGGTATCCGGGCAAGAGCAAAGCTATCCAGCTGTAAGAGGTTTTGTGAGGAGAGAGCTGAGCCAGAGAAAATTCTATAGGTTGCATTAGCAAACAGGTTGTGTTGGAACAGTAGGCTGAGTTAAGGGCCTCATTTCCTCTCCCCTCCCAGTGTTCATGCCTTTTTCAATGGGATTTTGCACTTCCTCTCATTTCCTCCCTACTGTGTGCCTTTAGGCTCAACCCTAAACTTGCTTTGGCTGTTGGGAACTTTACCACATTCAATGCAAGGGGTTAACCTCTGCCTAGAAGAGCCAAGTTCACTGGGGTCCTTGTGTCCCGTTTCCTCATTTGCCACTCTTGTCTCTTCCCAGCCTCCCTTGGTGAGTCCATCTCTAATTTCAGAAGTAATCATCTGTTTCTCAGAATCCTAGGGAGAAAAATCTCTCCCCCATTTTAGCTCAGGATTTTGGATCAGGACTTAGTCCTATCATTCAGTTCCTACCACTTTTTGCCAGGTTCAGGACAACTTTCTTGGGCATTCTGTCACTTCTTCCAACACAGACTTAAAAACACGGACTTTAATGTTGAAGCGAAAATACTATGAGGAAAACAGTGTCCCACAACAGATCCTGTAGGATCGAAGGCAATTGTGGCAATTATTTTTCTGTAAAGGGCTGGATAGCAAATGTTTCAGACTCTGCAGGCCCTGTGGCCTGTCATAGCTATTGGGCTCTGCCACTCTAGAGCAAAAGCAGCTGTAGAGAGGGCATAAATGAATGGGTAAGGGTGGGTTCCAAAATACTTCATTTTAAAAACAGCTAGCAGACAAGATATGGCCTATGGATTGTAGTTTGTCAACCCCTGGTCTAAAGCACAACCCTGTACTTTTAAAATCCAAAGTAAAGCATTTACATTTTAAATGCATATGTAAAAAGTCCCGCAATAAATAATGCATTTTTAGAACTACTTGGTCATTTCAAACGTCTACTCATTTGACTAAGTTAATTTATGCATCATTATTTTATACTGTTTTACTTTAAATGAATTAAAATTGTCATTATTGAGTACAGGTTACTATAAAAGAAAATTTAGGATTCTTGAATTTCATAAAGCAATCCATTAGTTCCTCTCATAATGACCTTATAAAAATAGTAAATATTTTGAAAGCCATTCAGTTTTATATTTATACATATATATTTTTCCATTTTGTGAATATTTGTTTCATTTTTTGTTTCTTTATTGGTTTGAAAGGAGGTCTATTTACATACTGCATTTTTTCTTGGAAATTTCACAGTCCTCATTCCACAGTGAAGGTGGTAACCAGTTGCCATGGAGATGATTACCAAAACTCCATTGAGGTTTGTGATTTCTGATGGGAAATGAGTATCGAGAACAAATGAATTCTTATTGCACTTTTAAATTACAGAACTAACCTTTACACTGACCCTGTCATATTATCAGTGGGATTATCTAGTTGTAATTACTTCTGCTGGTAATGAAAAGTTGTTGGATATTAATACTAAAGCTGAGCTGTATGGAACACAGAATTAGACATAGCCACGGGCCATATCCAGTATTCAAACCGCAGTTCTCTCCTGGGAGAAAGAGCTAGAAGAATGGATTCTCAAGGTTTCTGGATGTTGTTAGGGATTTTTATAAATGTGAGATAGATGATGTACATTTGAGAGTTTTTGCCTCCTGACATGTCCGCACTAGCAATTTTCTGGGTAGACTAAGGGCAAGGAAGTTGGATTGGTAATTAAACTTTGGTTCAAGACTCTGCTACAAAGTCCCTTAGACTAAGATTGCACATTTAGCAAATGAAAATACAGATGCCCAGTTAAGTTTTAATTTAAGACACACAACAAATGCTTTTTTAATTGTATGTTTCATGCAATCTTATAATAAAATTTATTAATTGTTTATTTGAAATTAAAATTTAACTGGGCACCCAGAAATTTATCTGGCAACCCTTCCTTAGAGAAATCACATACATAATCTTTTTGAGCCTCAGTATTTTCAGTTACATTAGTTTTTACCTAAATACTTTCTAACTCTAATAGGATTTTTCAAGGTTAGGAGAAACTAACTGCTATAACAAGTATTCCCCACCTTCTAGGGACTTAATACAACACGTGGTCTTTTTCTTGCTCATATACATCCCATTGGTTCAGTAGGCTTCCTTCCACATGGTGGTTCAAGGTCTTATGTTCCTTTGTTTTCCGGCTTTATCATTTTCAAAACATGGTCTCAATAAAATTGAACAGTGAAGTACACTCCTCCCCTTGATGGAAGTCAGGCATGGTTACCACTAGACTTAAATTACTGGTGAATGTTAAACTAATCATATTCCCAGAAATAAAAATGGGTTCTATGGGTCTCTAGCATGTTTCTGCCATTACTTCATTTTATTCATTCATTCACTCATTCATATGCCTGGCATTGGAGACAGAGCAGGGAACCAACTGGATAAAGTCACTGCCCTTTGGAAAGTTTTGTTCTAATGGAGAGAAATAGAGAACAAACAAACAAACACGAGTATATAACACATCAGCTATTATGCAGAAGAACAAAGCAGTGCGCAAAGATGGAGAGTTAATGGGGGGTGTATTACATAGAGTTGTTTGGGCCTCTCTGATAAGATAATATTTGAGCAGAAACCAAAAGGAAGTGAGAATGTCTGGGGAAAGAGGATTCCAGACAGAAGAGGCAGCAAGTCTAGGCTCTAAGGCAGTGATGGTGAACCTATGACACACGTGTCAGAGGTGACACGCGAACTCATTGTTTTGGTTGATTTTTCTTTGTTAAATGGCATTTAAATATATAAAATAAATATAAAAAATACACATCTTTGTTTTACTATGGTTGCAAATATCAAAAAATTTCTATATGTGACACGGCACCAGAGTTAAGTTAGGGTTTTCAAAATGCTGACACGCCAAGCTCAAAAGGATCGCCATCACTGCTCTAAGGCAAGAACGTACTTGTGTGAAGAACAGTAAGAGGCTGGTGTGGCCAGAACAGGGGGAGCAAAGCAGAGGGAGTGGGTAGGAAATAGATCAGAGAAGCAGGCCATTGCAAAGACTGTGACCTTTACTCTGAGATGTGAAGCCATTGGAGTGGGTGAACAAGAAAGCAATATAATCACACTAAATTTTAAGTCAGATATTTAAAGAATTGTGCTGCTTTACTAAGTGTATACTCTAGATGGGCAAGGCTACAGCAAGATATCAATCTGAAGGCTGTTGCAATATTCCAGGTGAGCGATGATAAACCAGAGTAGACAGAGTACAGTTAGTAAGAATTGGACGCAGTTAGAATATATTTCAAAGGTAGGAAAAAGATTTGCTGAAGGTGCCATGTAATAAAAAGTGAGAAGGCTAAGATTACTCTGAAGGTTTAGGCGTGCACAACTGGCAGAGCAGGCAGACATGAACTGATATAAAAAGTCTGTCGGAGGAAAGTATAGGGCTGTTGGAGATCAGAAGGGCTTAATTTTGAATAAGTTAAACCTGAAATGTCTATGAGTCATTCAGGTGGAGAAATATGTCTGCAATTCAATGGAGTGGTTGAAGCTGGAGGTAGAATGGGGTCAGCAAGCAATCAGACTGAATGCTGCCAAGAGAATGAATGTGGACAGAATAAAGAAGACTAAAGACTGAATCCTGGAACAGTCAAACATTAAAGAGGTCAAAGAGCTGAGAAAGAATCAGCAAAAAGTTACTAACAATATATAGCCCGAGTAGAAGGAAGTAATTCAAGGACAGATTCAATTGGATGTCAATGGAATCAAAGCTTCAAATGCTATTGGTTAGTTAAGTTGAAAATTAAGGGCCACTGGATTAAGCAATGCAAACCATTCAAGGGCTAATTTGATGGAGAGATGTGGCCTCACTGGTGACCTTTCAAGGGCTAATTTGAAGTCAGTTCAATGGAGAACAGTCACTTAAGGAGGCTGCTTAAAGGGGGAGTCAGTTCTGCACACTCAGAAAATGCCCACCATCAAAGTGAAGAATCAACACAGGAGGGCTCACCACACATGGGCCAGGGAGAATGGTCAGCTATTTTGAGAAACCTGCCTGCCACTCCCTATTATTATCCTTCTCTCCACTTCCTACCTCCCCCACCCCCAGAGCATCCCATAATATCTCACAGGTATCCAGGGTCCTTAAGTTCAACCAAAAATTATACTCTGGAAAGTAACTAGCAATAACAATAGCTACTGTTATTGAATTTACTAGATCCCAAGTACTGAGTTAAATGCTTTAGAAATGTTATTTCCTTCGATCTTTGCAATGGTCCACGAGATAATTATGATTAGACTGTTTTTAAAAAGGTTCGGGGAAGTTGAAAGAAACTTGCCCATGCTGAACCTGACTATAAGTCTATTGAACTCAAAATACGATTTTTTTTTTCATGTCACAAATGCTGTCTCTGTATGTCATTTTACTGCTTTTGTGTGTGTGTGTTTAACATGATCAATGATAACAGGATGGATTGCACTGCCTTAAAGAGACTTGGGCATTGATGAGCAGGTAGCAGTGATCTGGTCTGGGGGACCATGGGAGTCTTCTAAGATCACACTCTGGCTACTTGCCCTGATGAATGAAGGCAAGACTCATAGATACATGTTTGAGGATGACAGAGATGTCTTCCATGTCAAAGTGAGACCTATTGGAACTTTCTCCTTACAAGTCAAAATATATCTGCGAGACTATTTAGAAACCTCCCTTTTAAAAGAAGGAATTGTTTGCATATACACAGGTGTTGTAACCTCCCCAAATTCTATTGGTTTATAGAAGGAAAATATGCCTCCCCCAGAAAAGTCCCCTAATACTCTAGCAGTATAGTTGTTGGTGTAAGTTTCAGCAGGTGTGAGCCATGTGGCCTTTAGAATCTGTGCTAATTTGCATGTCAGATCCTGGGACACAAAGATAGCTGGGAATTAAAATCCCAATTCTACAACCTACCAGGCACATCTCTAAATCTTGGTTTCCTTATTGATATGTGAAGATAATACATCTTAGGGTTGCCCTGAGAATTCACACATGTAAAACACTTACTCTGTCTTGTCCTTAATGGCAGCTGTTGTGCTTATGAATTTCAATACTGACTGAACCCAGACATCTGCAAGACCTTAGAAATGGCTTCTATAAGCTCCTGGACCCAGAAAATATGTGCTCCTGGGCTCTCAGAAATACTGTGATGTCAGTAGGTTAGCATGGAGACAATAAGAGTAAGAATTATTAGTATTTTTTTTGAACATTTCCTATGTGCCATGTTCTGTGCTAAATAAACATTACACATGGACAGTATCTTATTTAAGCCTCACAATGACTCCATGAGTGCTGTTACTGCCCTTTTACAGATGAAGAGACTGAAGTATAATAAGGTAAGTAAATTGTCCAAGATCACACACCTAGAAAGAGGTGAAGCTAGGATTTGAACAAAGGTCTAACCAATGGCTGTCTTCTTCTCCAAAGGGGTATAAGAACAAATATGTGTACTTATAAAGAACTTTGTAGAGGTAATCTCTTTATCAATTTAAGAGAAATTATTAACCTTGCTTCTATTCTTAACATCTATAATAATAAAAGCATAATATGCTAATTATGACCAGATGTCCTTCCGGACGACCTTCTAGATGAAGCCAAGGCTTCGAGGAAAGCCCAGGTCCCGGGTGCCAAAGGGAAGCCGGTGCCGGCATCCTGGGGGAAGGAAGGCCTATTCTTGCATGAATTTTGTGCATCGGGCCTCTGGTAGTTTTATAAAATAAACATTGAGCATTAGTGCTCATCACTGATATATTGTCTTATGAGTTAAAGGTCGTTACCTGGACACTCAGAATAAAGTATGGCACCATTTCCATTGGTTGTATGGGTTGTTGAAAGCTGTTATTACAAAATTGTTTCCACTCCATTTAAATAGGACAGACTATAAATTGGACTGATCTTATTGTCTCTATTTCAATGATAGTCCAGTGTTCAGTCAAGGGTGGGAGGTGGAATGGGGAAGGAGCGGGGAGAGAAAGGGGACCACAGTCTAACAGATACAGCTATCCCTTACATCAGCATTCCCTGGCAGCTGACAATGCTGGAGAACCATCTGTGATGTAAATAGGGAAGGAGTAGACAGACAGCTTTTGACAAATCTGCTGTTTACCTAGTAGAGGCATTTGTGGGCTCTCCCACAGGAATTCACTTTCCTGCTTGGTTTGCCATGGAAGGAAAGGAAGAGCTGACAAACAGAGCCCTTAGGTTTGCTTCGCTGTGAGATTTCTATTAACCACACAGAAGTTTGTTTGGACACACTGTGTGTTTGCACAGCCGGCAGTAGTGTCTTTTCCAGACCCACCATTGTCTGGAAAGACTTCTGAAGTCCTGAGTCTATAATAAAGTACAGTGTGCACCATCCTTTCTGTCAGGCTCTGCCCATCACAGGCTGGATTAAATCTCAGTGAGACCAAACGTGTTCTTGGTTTAATAGTCAAGTGTGTTCTTGTGCTTGTTGGCATTTTTGCCACTTCCTGCAGGGCACGTCCTCTCCATCAGACTATTGGGAAGGTGATGATGAAGTGCAGATAGAAATTCACCCTCCAGGTTTTACTGAGGAACATTTCTCTAACTAATAGCCATAAAGAATTCTCCATTAAGAATTCATATTAGGTACACAGTAGGACGACATCCTTAGCTAGCAATTATTTATATGGATTTTTAAAATCACTTGCCCATGTATTTTCTTATTTGCTGGAGCAAGTGTCATTATTATTATTTCCTTTTATTTCTTAGAAAACTACTGCTCAAAATGGTTCAAGGATTTTCCTAAGATTATTTATCTAGTGAGCAGCAGACACAAGGGTTAGGTGCCTGGATTTCCAACTCCAGGGCCTGTAATATTTCCACTACCTATTTTCACATACAAACCTCCTAGATCTTTGCTACTAAAGTGTGGTCTATGGAACAGCAGCACCCACCACCTGTTACAAGTACCCAGTAGATCCCATCCGGACCTGTGGAATCTGAACTTGTGTTTTTAACAAGCTCTCCAACTGACATTAAAGTTGGATCAGCACTCTACTCGTGACTCACATATAAAGTACATCCTTTCTCCAACTGAATAATGTATTCACAGGCAGTGGTATTTGAAATTCTGTATTAAATACCAACAAGGCATCTGAGATCATGCCATTTCTTCAGACACTAGAAGGCCTTGAAGGTCTATCATCTTCACTTCTTGAAAATACCATTTTGGTAAAAATACAACTGCATCCACAATTGGGTATACACCCACCTGAGCAAGGAAATTATGCTGTGTGTCTCTACCTGTTTGGGGAGCAATGTCCTTTTGCATTTGCATGGTGGCTTGTGAGGGTAAGCCATCTGAAGCTTGAGCCAGATATTCCATTAGGAGCTTTCTAGCTGATGCAGATTTTTAATTAAGTGTTCAATGCCAAGTAAATGCTTGTGAAATTACAGCCCCCTACCATATGGTGTGCTGCTCAACAATGGATTATATTTGACGTCCCTAAGACAAATTATCTATTGGAAATCAATGCTACATCCAATAGCTTTGCTGATAACCAGTTAAATGAGCTCAGATAAGTCATTTAAATTCCTTGGTCCTTATTTTTCTTGCCTGTAGTGTTATATCAGATCATCTCTATGCATCTCGTCCAAGTTTCAGCACAGAGTTGGAATTTTAAAAATTATTACCGATTTATAGTCTGAAAGAGCCTAGTGAATTCACAGCCAAATAATCTTTTGCCCTTTGCATTCTTTTGTGAATGGAATTCTCTGCACCCTTCATTAATTGCACTTCAGGTAAGTGTTTCCTTTCTTATCCCTAGCACAAAAGAGCTTCTAAAATCTCAGCAATGTAGTCCAGCTCAGTCCCAAAATGAAGTATGCGTGATTGAATGCCAAGGAGTTGCTGAAGCCCTCAGAGGAATTTAGTGTTATCATAGGACCAGATGCTTGTAAGTTAGAGAAGCTGGCCTGGGGAAGGAGCTTATGGGTGAAAGATTACACAACAGCAGAAACACACACCCTGGATCCTTTGCAAATAAGCTCTAGAACAGCTGTGGGCAAACTACGGCCCGCGGGCCGGATCCGGCCCATTTGAAATGAATAAAACTAAAAAAAAAAAAAGACCGTGCCCTTTTATGTAATGATGTTTACTTTGAATTTATATTAGTTCACACAAACACTCCATCCATGCTTTTGTTCAGGCCCTCCAGTCCAGTTTAAGAACCCATTGTGGCCCTTGAGTCAAAAAGTTTGCCCACCCCTGCTCTAGAAGAATGGTGCATCAATTTCTAGGGTGTGTCTAGGCCCTCTTGTTCTTAACCAGGTTGGATACTCTCCTCTCATTTTCCTGCCCATTTTTCAGCAGATATTTTAGGTGAGACCCTAAGGTGGGGGCATGCTACCAGCTGGTGCTGGTATCGAAGGGGTAACCAGCATCCTAAACACAGACACCTGCCACCTGGAATTGTAATAATGTGTACGTGTGTGCGTGCGTGTGTCTGTGTGTGTTTGTGTGTGTATGTTTAGTAGAGGTAGAGTTTTACAAAGAGAAAATGAATCCCAAAAGTCCAGGGAACACTGGGTTGGGTAAAGTCCAATAATATTTAACATAGGGCCCAAGACATTTCAGACGGTATGTTTCTAAACTGAAAAGCTGTCAGAATTTTGGCAGTAGATAAAGGTGGCAGATTCTAACTCTGCACTCATTGGAAGGATGAGTACGTGACGGTTCAGATGTAGAGCAAGAATGGGAGAAGAACAGAAAGCCAGCAGCCCACACAAGGACTGGTACGTTGGGTCCAGGGGCTAAGGCCTAGCCAGGGGACCTCAAGCTGCCCGGCCCTCCATTTCTCAGGTATCCCTGGAATTTCTTACTGAGAGTCCTCTCAGTGAATGAGGAGCCCTTAAGACTGAAAGACTATACGACAATTTGTGACCTTTCATGTTGTGCTCTTCTCATGCAGTGCCTTCTCCCACCATCCTCACCAGAGTCCTATAAGTGCTTTAAGAAGCAGATCAAGCCTGGCTGGTGTGGCTCAGTGGTTGATCATCACCTATGAACTAGGAGGTCATGGTTCAATTCCCGGTCATGCCTGGTTTGAGGCTCAGATCCCCAGGGTGGGGTGTGCAGGAAGCAGCCAATTAAGATTCTCATCACTGATGTTTCTATCTCTCTCCCTCTCCTTTCCTCACTAAAATCAATAAGATAGAGAGAGCTCTATGTAGATCAAGCATCACCTTTTCCCCTACCAAGCAGAAACCCTCGTTTTGTCACACTTATTGCTCCACCTTCATAGCAGTTTGCTCCTAGCAATAACAAAGCTCTTATTTATTTATTTTTTATTGATTTCAGAGAGAAAGGGAGAGGTAGAAAGAGACAGAAATGTCAATGATGAGAGAGAATCATCCATCGGCTGCCTCCTGCACACCCCCTACTGGGGATTGAGCCCACAACCTGGGCATGTGCCCTGACCAGGATTTGAGCCGTGACCTCGTGGTTCATAGGTTGATGCTCAATCACTGAACCACACTGGCCAAGCTCTTCTCATTTTTTTTTTTAAAGCAGTCCACAGCCTGCACTGAAACCTACTTTTTGCAGTTATCATGGTTCTCCGTTAAATAACTCTCATGTGCCAGAAATATCCCATTTCTGTATTTTTATAGCTTTACTTTTTTAATTGAAGACTAACATGAAGCCTTTACTGAAACGGGTTGGCAGGAAAAGCAAATGCAGTCATTTTAGAGCCTTACCCTCCTCACAGGCTCACACCAGAATCCAAGTCTATGTGGGGACTGGAATCGGGAGAAGGACTTCTAAAGCCAGTTCCCAAATGCACTGACATCCTCATCACCCAAGCCCACAGCGGTGGAGCTCTGCTTTATGGCAAGCTTGAAATGTGGAGATCATCACTGAGACTGGAAACAACACGTCCAGTGTCCTGACACCCTAAAGTCTGCCTCCCTCCTTGTCTAACTGCCTCAATGTAGTTCATGAGTCACTGCTGCTCTGGGAGCCCTTAGACCTCTTTCTGCTAAAAAAAAAAAACTTTCAGAAGTACAGACAGAGAGGATCTGAATCTATGGGCTTGACTTTCCTGTGTGTTTACCTCACTGCTTACTGTATTCTCCATATTTTCTCCCCAAGCAATGGCAATGAAAGCCAGTCAGCAGCCCCAGACTTAACCTTCTACCAGATTGCAACCTGAGTGGTGAGAGAAACTTTTTCCCAAGTAGGGTTCTCTCTCATTGGCTGACTTAAATCACAAGTCAACCTGGGAACAATCATTGTGATCAAAGGAATTTGGTATTCTGACTGGCCTTCCCTGGCTGACATGCCCAGCCCTGGAGCCAAAGGTAGGGTAAGTCCCACACAAATTGCACAGTGAACAATGGGGAGGTGTGGTTCCCCAACAGGAAGAGATGGGCTGTGTTAACAGGAGCAAAAACAGCTGGGCTGAGAGACACCATACATGTTCACTGCAGTGTGTCAGAATTCAGATTGGTCAACTATAAAATGTGGGCAAACCAAATCATCATAAAGAAGACACAACCTCCTCTAGGCGCAGTGGATGAAACTAATGTACAGAGAACATGAAAAACTTGCCCAGGCTTACACACTAAGTTAGGGGAAGAATGGTCCCACTTTTATTTTTTTTCATGTTCCCTAACCATTCTAAGTCATCCACTTCTGGGGACCTGCCTGAGCCTGTCTTGCTGAGATAAGCCTCAATATTTGGAATAAATTTGTTTGAACTCTATTCAATTCTGCTCTGTTCATCAGAGTAGATACATTAAAGAGATGATTAAATACTATCTGCATATAGTACATGCTTGCATAGTCTCTGAAAAGTAGCAACTAAAAATAATTAACACAATGGTGGACACGTCAAAAGTTGTTGGCAGGAGATGCTACTTCACAGTGGACTTCTTTCAATCAAGACTATGTACTGATCTAAAACTAATATAAAATAATATTGAATGTCAACTGTAATTGGAAAATAAAAATACAATTAAAGTGACAAAATGTAAAAAACATAAAATTAAATAATAACAATAAAAGACTGTACCCTGATCATCTACTAACCTCTGCATGGCATCTACTCTCATTAAAGAAAATGCTGGCATTCTGAATAAGAGAAGATATTGTGGAAAACATTCATAAATCATTATTATGTAAAAACAGTAGTTTATGAAATAATACATATTATATGATCTTATTTATGCTTATATATATGAGTATAAATACAGTGACAGTGATGTTTAAAAATATATTTTGAAATATTAATAGTATTTTTATTTAAATGTTGGGATTGTGTTTAATTTTTTCTTTATGCTTTTTGAATTTCTTTTTCAGGAAAATTTATAATAAACCTATTTCCAACATGCATGCATGCATTTTTTTTCAGTTTTAAGATACCATTGATAATAAAAGCATTATAAAGTTAACAGCTTCTCATTCACTATTTATTACTGTATTTTATTTTTTATCTCAACCAAATGTCTGACTTGTTCATGGAGGGGAGATAAAAAAAAATAGGTATTTTTTTCAAAAAAAGGGAGAAGTAATAATATGAGATCATACCTTGGTTACAAGTTAATCATCATATGCTACACAATCTGGATTTTTCAACATTTTAAAATTTTACGATTAAAATGGACAACTGCCATTAAAAATAAAACAAATCACTTGCCAAAGTTGTAAATTCACAGACACTGAAATAAATAAACCCAAATGAGTATGTATTAAACTCTGAAGTCTACCAACAATGTTCAGAGACCAACCCAAATGCCAAGTACAAATAATAAGACCAAAAAATGACATCATCAGCTAATTTCTACTTCTTCATAACATGGTTGTCTGGTGCTGCACGTGGGTACTACAAAAATGAATGGCAAGTCACTTTTAACAGCCAAGATCATCAACAAAGAATCTTCATGATAATCATGTTTAAAAAGAAAGATGTTTCTATCTCTCTCCCTCTCCCTTCCTCTCTGAAATCAATAATAATAATATATATAGATCAAGCATCACCTCTTTCCCTACCAAGCAGAAATCCTTGTTTTGTCACACTTATTTCTCTACCCTCTTAGCAGTTTGCTCCTAGCAATAACAAAGCTTTTATTTATGTATGTATTTACTTACTTATTTATTTATATTTTTATTGATTTCAGAGAGGAAGGGAGAGGTAGAGAAAGAGAGAAACATCAATGAGAAGAGAATCATTCATTGGCTGCCTCCTGCACACCCCCTACCAGGAATTGAGCCTGCAACCTGGGCATGTGTCCTGACAGGAAATGAGCCGTGACCTCCTGGTTCATAGGTTGATGCTCAACCACCGAGCCACACCAGCCAGGCTCTTCACATTCAAATAAAGAAAAAAAAAGGGTTGGAGACCCAAAACTTTCCAAGTCTGATGGTGGGTGCCAGTTGGTTCCCCAGAAGCAGACCTGAGACAAGGATTCAGTGCATCGTTGTCTGGGAGTTGCAGGGAACAATAATAGCTGACTAAGGGAAGTGAAAGACAGACATAGTAGTTATGGAGCCTGGTGAACAGCGAGAGCTTAAGTCCATGGCAGAACATGGTGAGTGCAGAACACATGCCTTGGAATAACCCCACAGATGGCGAGAGCCTGGGTATTTATACATCTACTCCCGAGTTATTGGTTGAGCACTGCTCCCAGGGAGTGTTAATTTCCTAGCATTCCTGTCTTGTTACTCATGATTCTGGACAGAGCAGTCTTCTGTGGTTTAGAGAAAATAAGCCCTCCTGCACAAAGACTCAGACGCTGGCTGGGGAATGTGGCTAAAACACTGCACCACAATGGGCCCGTAAAGTCAACCCATTAAGCTTCAGTTCATAGAATATAGCAAATTTCCTTCTCACCATTTATGAAAGCTTTCTTACAGCAATCACCTCTTGGCTTTTCATCTCCTTTTACAAATGGCCATATTAATATTAGTTTTTCTGTGTTACAGTTGGTACCTGGTAGTCACCTTTGGCCATAAACATTCAAAATCTCTTTGTAGCAGCTCTGGACACGTTTGAATTTGTTGGTTCACAAACTGGCCCACACATGGAGGGCAAAAACAAAAAAAAACAAAAAAGAATCTGGTTCACTCCTTATGAGGCTTGTCTTGGTATAGCAAGACGAGTAGGTCTCCACACCACCCTTCGGAATCTTAAAAGTTTATGTAGAAGCCTTAACTGGGTTCAGTCACTTATTCAGTCCAGATGGTCTCTACAACACCTTACTCTCTCAAGGCTGCATCCTGGGAACCAGCTTCCACTGTGGGAACACTGGGCAGAGCATACATTCCAAGGACAACAAAGGGGGTGAGGAGGCTCCAACTACTTGGATCCAGCCCATGGGTCAGCCAGCTGTCACATCCTCTCAATGATGTCCTCCAACAGGACTGCACATTCTACTTGAGCATTTTCTTTTTTCTTTTTTTTTTTTAATATATTTTTTATTGATTAAGATATTACATATGTGTCCTTGTCCCCACGTTACCCTCTACCCCCCACCCCCCCACCCCCGCTCATGCCCTCACCCCCCCGTTGTCCATGTCCATTGGTTAGGCCTATATGCTTGCATATAAGTCCTTTGGTTGATCTTTCCCCCTTACCCCCACCCTCCCCTACCTTCCCTCCAAGTCCCGACAGTCCAATCAATGCCTCTCCGTCTCTGGATCAGTCCTTGTTCATCAGCTTATGTTGTTCATTATATTCCACAAATGAGTGAGATCCTGTGGTATTTATCCGCTCTCAAGTTCCATCCATGCTGTGGCAAATGGTAAGAGTTCCTTTTTCTTCTTCCTCTTCTTAAAGAATACCTTTCAGCATTTCATATAATGCTGGTTTGGTGGTGATGAACTCCTTTAGCTTTTTCTTATCCGTGAAGCTCTTTATCTGACCTTCTATTCTGAATGATAGCTTTGCTGGATAAAGTAATCTTGGTTGCAGGTTCTTGCTATTCATCACTTTGAATATTTCTTGCCAGTCTCTTCTGGCCTGCATGGTTTCTGTTGAGAAATCAGCTGACAGTCGTATGGGTACTCCCTTGTAGGTAACTGACTGTCTTTCTCTTGCTGCTTTTAAGATTCTCTCTTTATCTTTTGCTCTTGGCATTTGAATTATGATGTGTCTTGGTGTGGTCCTCTTTGGATTCCTTTTGTTTGGGGTTCTCTGCGCTTCCTGGACTTGTAAGTCCATTTCTTTCACCAGGTAGGGGAAGTTTTCTGTCATTATTTCTTCAAAAAGGTTTTCAATATCTTGCCCTCTCTCTCCTTCTGGTACCCCTATAATTCTGATGTTGGTACGCTTGAAGTTGTCCCAGAGGTTCCTTACACTATCTTCATATTTTTGGAATCTCTTTTCTTTTTTCTTTTTCGGTTGGGTATTTTTTGTTTCTTTGTATTTCAAATCTTTGACTTGATTCTTGGGATCCTCTTTTCTGCTGCTGGATCTCTGTAAATTATTCTTTATTTCAGTCAGTGTATGCTTAATTTCTAGTTGGTCCTTTTTCATGTCCTCCATGGTCTCCCTATACTTATTGAGGGGTTCATTAAATTTATCGGCGGTTTCCATAAAATTCTTGAAAAACCTTATAACCGTGGCCTTAAACTCTATATCCAATCGTTTGCTTTCCTCCATTTCTGCCATTTGTGACCTGTTTCTTTGTCTCCGCATTTTGGCAGCTTCCCTGTGTTGATAGAGTGGCCCTGTGCGCCAGGTGTCCTGTAGGGCCCAGTAGCTCAGCCTCCCCAGTTACCTGGGGTGGACACTCTTGGTGCACTCTTGGTGCCTTGGTTGTTGTAGGATCACTGGGAGGAATTGACCTCCAGGCCAATTGGCTGTGAGAATCAGCTGTGTCTACAGTGGGAGAACTTCTGTGCTGAAGACACCCTTCTGGGGCAAGACTTGCTTCAGTGGGGCTTTGGTGCTCACTGAGTCTGCTCCCTGAGTGCGTCCCTTATGGATCTGAGGAGTTGCAGTCTGGATGGACCCCCTCTGACCACTGGGTACAGTGGCTCCTGGATCTAAGGAGGTGCTAATTCAGCCTCTGCCTGAGGCCACACAGCAGGAGCCATGAAGAGGCTCAGCTGTGAAGCAATGCAAGTCGCTGCGGGGCCTTGGGCCTTCTCTTGGAAGTTCCAGGTCTGCCTGGTTCGGCTGCAGTTAGGTACATTCACATGCAAAAGCCTCTGCCGCAGCCTGGGTGGGGCGGGGTCTCAGGGAGTCAGAGGGCGGAGAAAGCGGCCATGGCCAATTCTCCGCCCGGAGTCGCGCGTCTCAGTGTTCCGGTAACGGCTGCAAGCACCTCTGAGGGAAAGCCGCCCTCAAGTTCGCTCGCTGCCGGACAGACCAGCTTCTCCCCGTATGAGACCTGGGTCCCCAGAGACTTCCCGGAACCGGAGTTCAGAGCCGTCGGGAGTTTGTGATTCAAAAAGACAGCCGCGTCCTCAGGCGCCACCCCCTTTCCTCGCGCGCGCGAGCCGCCGTACCTCTGCACTTCACCTCCGCAGCGCCTCTGGCTCTCAGCATGCTTTTCTTTCCTTCTAGTTGTGGAATTTACACTCAGCCAGCCTTCCTGTTGTTCTGGATGATGTTTGCTCAGTCCTTTGCGGTAATTTTCAATTGTTGTGTGAGGCGATAATTTCCCGGTGTTTACCTATGCCGCCATCTTAGTTGCTCCCTCTACTTGAGCATTTTCAAAGTGAGTTTGTGCACCATTAATTTCTGGTTGTTTTATAAGATGCTTCACTGCCCTGAAGTACATTGATATATTGGCTTTTCTTCTCTGAAACTACCACCTTGCTGTGAGTGTCAAAACCCCATGTTCAGCTGAAGTGCTGAACCTGCAGGCCAAATGGTCTCCTATTTTCACTGAGCTATAGTGTTTGAGCTATCGTCTTCTATGTGCAGATGCAATGGCCATAGAAAACTCATTGGAACTGAAGACCCAGCAGACTGCCATTAATAATCCTATAATATACAAAGTAAATTACCTCCTAGGACACAGGAAACCAGCCTGGATCTGTTACAAAGCACATTGGCCACATGAAGCAGAGGGCACTAAAGCAAATTTAATTTCCTTTTTGAAAAATGTTATTTGAGTCATTATTACCACCTTTCAGTTCCAGATTCATATTCCTTTGGTTATCAAAATAGTTCACTATTATTTATTCACTATTATCTAGATTTCAGGAATACTGAAATATTGGGAGAGTTGTGCATCTTAGAATAAAAAGAGGGAAAGAAAACTATACAGAGAGGTAAACATATTTATTTTTTAATAGCACACAACAGAAGACTTTGGGGGAGAGAATTATCTTCATCTGGGACATGCACTGATAATCCTGTGGTGAAATAGGAGACTGTGTGTGAGTGTGGGCATAGAATTCATATGCATTCTATTGCATAGTTTATATTAACTAATTGTTGGGGTTTTTCTTTTACAAAACTACAAGTATATGAGTATAGAAACATTTCTGGCATGCCATCTTGTTAGTAGTTAGCTGAGGGTGGTGAAATTATGGATAAGAATTATTTTACTTCTTATTTTCTAACTAGAGGCCCGGTGCACAAAAATTTGTGCACTCGGGGGGGAGAGGGGGTCCCTCAGCCCGGCCTGTGCCCTGTCGCAGTCAGGGATCCCTCAGGAGATAACGACCTGCTGGCTTAGGCCTGCTCCTGGGTGGCAGAGGGCAGGCCCAATCCCTAGGTGCAGCCCCTGGTCGGGCTCAGAGCAGGGCTGATTGGGGAGTTGGGGGCGCCACCCCCTGTCATGCACAGAGCAGGGCGGATGGGGAGGTTGTGATGCCACCCTCAGTCATGCTCAGGGTAGGGCAGATTGGGGGGTTGGGCCACCGCCCCCTGTCACACTCAAGGCAGGGTTGATGGGGAGGTTGCAGTGCCACCCCCTGTCACGCACAGAGCAGGGCCCATCAGAGGGGTTGGGGCTCCGTACCCTGTCACACACAGAGCAGGGCCGATCAGGGGGTTGAGGAGTTCCCCCATGTCACGCACAGAGCAGGGCCAATAGGGGAGTTGGGGCACCGCCCCCTGTCACACACAGAGCAGGGCGGATCAGGGAGTTGGGGCGCCGCCACTGTCACACTCAGGGCAGGGCCGATCAGGGGGTTGTGGCCCCGCACCCTGTCACACACAGAGCCGCAGGGCCATCAGGGGGTTTGGTCACTGCCCCCTGTCACGCTGATCCCGGTGCTGGGAGGCATATTACCCTTTTACTATATAGAAGCCTGGTGCATGGGTGGGGGCCGGCTGGTTTGCCCTGAAGGGTGTCCTGGATCAGGGTGGGGGTCCCACTTGGGTGCGTGGCCAGCCTGGGTGAGGGGATGATGGCTGTTTGCATCTGGTCACACCCCCCTTCAGGGTGGGGGTCCCCACTGGGGTGCCTGGCCAGCCTGGGTGAGGGGCTGAGGGCCATTTTCAGGCTGGCGAGTGACTGAAGCTCCCAACCTGTCCTTTTTTACTTTTTTTCTTGTTCTGGGCCAGCTTTAGCTCTGAGGCTTGGCTCCAGCTATGAGACCTCCACTGCTAAAAGCAGGTTTCTGGCCTTTGTTTACCTTCTATATTTGAAACAATGTTGCGGTCCTGCTGGCTGAAGACCAGGGTTTTGTTTAGCTTCTATATTTGTTACAATGTTGCTTAGAGTGCAGCTGAGAGGCCGGCAAAGCAGGCAGGGAAGCTTGGCTTCCTCTGTCACTGAAGCAAGCAAGCCTCCCTCTTCGTGTCAGCTGCCTGGCTGCCGGCTGCCATCTTGGTTGGCAGTTAATTTGTATATCTCACTGATTAGCCAATGGGAAGGGTAGTGGCCGTATGGCTAATTACCATGTTTCTCTGTTATTAGATAGGATGTTCTAATTTACCTTAACAAAAATTGACTATTTGTGTTTTAGTTTATTTAAGTATGGTGTGCAAAAATATGCTTTGGCATAAGATACAGAAAAGCTGTTAATTATTCAATACTCAGCAACTTAGCAGCAAGTTATCGAAACTTTCTGTGCTGTACTGTAACCATCTTCAAAATTCAGCAATGACCTCTCTAGCTCCCATGGAAGAAAGAACCATGTCTCTCTAGGGTCTTTTTTTCTCACCACTTGTATCCCTATTGCCTAGCACAGAGCCAGGCTTATTTAATAAATGCTTTGTGTTTAATACATAATAATAATAATAACATTATAATAATATAATATATACTAGAGACCCGGTGCACGAAATTCATGCACTTGGTGGTGGGGTCCCTCAGCCCAGCCTGTGCCCTCTCGCAGGCCAGGAGCCCTCAGGGGATATCCGACTGATGGCTTAGTGCTGCCGCGGAGGTGGGAGAGGCTCCCGCCACCGCCACTGTACTCGCCTGCTGTGAGCCCGGGCTCAGGGAATCTGGCTAAGCGGCACTCCCCCTGTGAAAGCACACTGACCACCAGGGAGCAGCTTTTGCCTTGAGCGTCTGCCCCCTGGTGGTCAGTGCACATCATAGCAACCGGTTGTTCTGCTGTTTGGTCGATTTGCATATTAACCTTTTATTATATAGGATAATTAATAATCTATACTAATAAAAGGGTAATATGCTAATTAGACCGGGATACTGGACATCTTCCAGATGTCCGACTTCCTTCCGGACAAAGCCACAGTGGTGGGGGCCAAGGCAGAGGCAGTTAGGGGCAATCAGGCCAGTAGGAGAGGGCAGTTGGGGGTGATCAGGCTGGCAGGGGAGCTGTTAGGCGGTGATCAGGCTGGCAGGTAGGCAAGTAGTTAGGAGCCAGAGGTCCCAGATTGCGAGAAGGATGTCCGACTGCTAGTTTAGGCCCCATCCAAACCAGCAGTCAAACATCCCCCGAGGGGTCCCGAATTGGAGAGGGTGCAGGGGCCGGGCTGAGGGACCCCCCTCCCCTATGCACAAATTTCATGCATCGGGTCTCTAGTAATCAATAAAATGATAAAAATAATACCCATGCTTGGTGTTTAATAATATTTGCTAGCTGATTCAATTTAAACTATTCATCAAGATATCAAGTTAAGGGATCATTATTATCAGCCCAATTGAATGGCTCCAATTACTGGACTGCCAGGAGAATCCCTAACTGGTCACATTCTATTGGCAAAAAAGGGTGAATCATCTATTCCTTGTTAGAGGTGCAAGCCTTGATCTAGAAAACTCTCAAGATCTCTCAAGTTTCAAGGCTTGAAGGCAGAGAAATTCATTGCTTTTATTATTTGTGTATTATTTAAATATTAGTACACAAATAAGTGTTATTATCTAAAAATTTTAAAATAAGCATAGGCATAAGGAAGCAAATTAAAATCACCCACAATCCCACCACCCAAAGATAACTGCAGAACAGAGAGAAAGGAAACACAGTTGCATGAATTCATATATCATGTTTTTTACTGTGAAGATGGGTTCATGCCAGCTATACTCTATTAACTTCAATTTTTTATTGAATAAGTCATAAGCATCTTCACATGTAAACACATGTATTTCTATGACAGCATTCTCAAGAGTCACCCTATATGGATGCCTCTCATTATCACATTGCATTTAAATCAGTTCTCTTTAATAGGTAGTTATTTCCTATTTCTTGTTATTACAAGCAGTCTAAATTAAAAACCCTTATGCATCCACCTGGGCCTTTGATTACCTATCAGACTCTCAGATTCCTTCTTTGCACAGATTTCAATCCTTAGTCAGAGGCTGCTGCCTAAAATTACTGGCAATGAGGGAATTCAACAGACTACATGGCAGATGGTCTTCTATATGTCCATACGTGGGGTCAAATTATATTTGACTAAACTGAATGGCCAATTACATGCAGAATTAGATTGGCTTTTTCCTCTCATCTATTTGATTTACTATCAATCACATGGATTAAACAATTGATGTTCATTTTTAAGCACATTCTGCTGTCTTTATTTCTTCCCTCTTTCCTTTTTCTACATAAAAATCCTTCAAAAGAAAAGACATATGCAAAATAAACATACTAAATGTAAATGATAAATATATTGAATTATATAGTGAATATAAAACATATATAGTATAGTCAACATGTAATATGTTCAATATAAATTATAAATATGTTAAATTGTATAATAGGTTCCAATTTTAAAAGCTCTTAAAATGTTTCTACTATTTACAATGTCAGTCATTTTGCATACATAATCTCCAGTAATTTTCCCAAGGTCATGTGGCCAATAGTGGCAGGGCAGAAAATAAAGCTCAGGTTTCTAGTCTATGTTTGTTGTTCTCAACAAGATGATGGCAATACTGTACGTAGCTTCAGAACCAAGCTCAGTTTTTATTCTGTTTGACAAAACTATATGAGTAGCCTTGAAATAGGACCTTGCTTACTTGCAAATAGCCTTTGACATCTGCAATGCCTGTCCGAATTCCCTTTGTGGAGGAAAATGAATGGAGCTCCGTGAAAGCCTTTGCAGTCTGAACCAGTGAGACTTACCACCAAACACTGGTCCACATCCATCTTTACTAAGCGGTCATTCCTGAGGCAACAATTAACTAAGTGGATCTGGAGACAACTTTGCTGCCAGGAGGGATTAAAAAATTCATGAGTCACTACTTGTCTTCTAAAACAGGTGACAAAGCAATAACGTTGTGATGTTTTAATTGAAACCAGAGGTTGAATGGAATCCTCTAGTCACTAGAGTCTAGTGAGAAGGGGAATGGTGGTAGTTTATACTCCAACAGGCCCGTGAGAAAACTGTAGAGCAGGGATGAGATGAACTCACTAATTTCTTTCTCTAATCCAGTGGTTCTTAACCTGTGGATCGCGAACAATGAAAATACATCCTGCATATCAGATATTTACATTACGATTCATAACAGTAGCAAAATTACAGTTATGAAGTAGCAATGAAAATAATTTTATGGTTGGGGGTCACCACAACATGAGGAACTGTATTAAAGGATCGTGGCATTAGGGAGGTTGAGAACCACTGCAAGGACAAAAACCATGATTTCACTCATATGTGGGTTATAAAACAGAAAGCAACAAATGAACAAACCAAACAAATAAACTCATAGACACAGACAAGAGGGAGGTGGTTATCAGAGGGAAGGGTCTTGGGGGGAGTGTGAAGAAGGTAAAGGGAGTCAAATACATAGTAATGGAAGACTACACTTTGGGTAGTGAACACATAATGCAGTATAAAGACACTGTATTATAGAACTGTACACCTGAAATTTATATAATGTTATCAACCAATGTCATCCCAATAAATTTAATTTTTAAAATAAATATCTAAATACTTTTAGTATTTCAGCAATAAACTGGCTTGCACAGAATAAACTGGCTTGTGCAGAATAAAATAATAAAATAAAATAAAAATATAGCAGATCATCTCATTTCCTTTTTTATCTGTATTTTTCAAGTGCCAATTAATAGAATTTAACAGTTTCTGAAACATCAGGAATATTTAATAATTATTTTTGTGATTGAAAAATGAATGAATACATGAATTTGAACATGAATTATATCTCAGAAGTCGTTTTAGGTACTGGGAATACAGCAATGAATAGAACAAATAAAAACAGGCTTAGATTCTAAAGAAAAATGGCAATAAATAAATAAAAAGTAAACTGCATAGCAAGAGAAATAGTGATAAGGGCTTCAAAGAAAAGTATATATGGGATGGAGAAAAAGTGCGTATGGGGAGTGTAGATGATGCTGAAATTTTAAATAGGGTTGTCAAGGCACTGTTCCTAATATTTGCAGGACTTTGAGAAAGAATGACAATAGGATCCACATGCCATACATCTAAGTATTCTAAAATTATAAATCAAAATAACATAATTAAAATACATTCCTTCCTCTTAATTTGAAACATATCTTTGTAATGGCAAACTGGAAAATTATGTATAAAGTTATAACTTTTATGACAAAAATATCGAACATTACTGAATTTAATCATTAATATTTGTTTTGGGGTGTTCTGTTGAGGGGCCAGCCATGTTTAACTGAATACTGTAATCAAATAGAGAGATGTTCATAACATTTGATATGTTTACTACAAAAATTTATTATACTTTTTTCTTCATTTCAGCAAAATCTCTATGTAAATAACCACATTTTTTACATAATTTTTCTAATCATCTACAGGATCAAAAATAAAATGTAACTGTATTTCAAGTAAACAAATTTAAATATTATTTTATCATAAAAGTGATTTAAAATAATGTAAAAAATTCAAAGTGAAATTATTATGAATATGTTTTAAAAGATACTAATTCAAAAGGCAAAATACAACTATAATTCATTAATATCAATTTTACACTAAAATGTATTTAAAGCTGAATTTAGAATTTTTATTAAAAATGTAAGTCTTTTTAAATCATTTAAAAAAAATAAAATTTCATCATTTTAAGTCAATGTCTGTCAAATTTTCAATTAAAATAAACTTATCACATTTCATATATCTTTTCTCTAAACCTACAAACATACAGATTTAGGAATAATGCAAATTCTTTAATATTATGAATTATTTGTCAATCACTAAGGGCAACCATTGTGAATATGATCCTAATTCATGAGTATTGCAAGACCCTTATGAAACATACAGAGAAAGAAGGGAATTGTTCACCACTATTGGGAAATGATATTTATTAAGACAATGTTCCTTTTATGCTATCTGAGAGGAAGGATTTAACAAGTTGATTAAATTATCCTTATCCTTTGCAATATATTAGTCATCCAGTGACACATAACAGATTGCTCCAAAACTTAGCTAATTCAAACAACAAATATTTATTATTCCTGTTTCTATGGGTTAGGAATCTGGGTGTGACTTAACTGGGTGTGTGTGGCTCAAGTCTCTCACAAGGCTTCTGTGATGAAGATGTCAGGCTGTAGCTCAAGGGGTGGGGGAGAAGGGGCAGAAGGATCAGATTCCAAGCTCAGTCACGGGGCTGTTGGCAAGCCTCAGTTCTATTCTGCCTATTGGCCCAAGACATCAGTTCTTGGCCATGTGGGCCTCTCGAAAGGGCAGATCACACCACAGCAGCTGCTTCCTTCAGTGTGAGAGGAAAAGAGTTCCAATTGAGAAGCTATTCTTTTTTCCCTTCTTATAATCTAATTTCCAAACTGACATCCCATCCCTTTTGTTCTATCCTATTTGTTAGAATGAGTCACCAAGTCCAGCCCACACACAAGAGAAGGAAAGAACAAGAATATAGATCATCCAATGCCTTGACTTCCTCCAGTGCCCCTGGTTCTTTGATTCTCTTTGTAAAATATCTTTAGTGCATCAGTGTAACAGAAAGGCTGATGGAGACTCAAAGCTATCCACTTGAACCTGAACTAGAGAAAGGTTCCCACTGTCAAAATGGCATTGCTAGTGCAGAAGGTGACTATAGTGCTACTAGCCAAGTGATGCTAGTGGTGGTGGCTCCTGAAGGGGGCGCCAGTGATGAGAAACCTGGAGCACCAAACCAGACTGGGGCCTTGGACATGGGGAAACTTGTGCATCATAGAAGTACACTGGACTTAGTTTCACCTCCGAATCATAGCTAGGCTCAATTCTTCCTGTTTAATTTCATTTTTATTATTTGTCTCTATTTAACATGGCATTAATGAATCATTTTCACTTAGATTGTGCCACACACTGAAAACAAAGCCTTAACTCTTAAGGGACAAAGAATTCAGCAACGACATCTGTCATTCTTTAATTAATTAGAGTGCCCCTAATAAGACCCAGAAGAACGAATATTACAGCTGAGCACAATTATATCTGGCTGATGGTCAGCAGTTCACAGTTCTGGGCTTCCTGTTTCTCCATATGTTACCGAAATATAGGCAACTCAGAGCAGGTCACAAATGTCACCCATGTTAGATTATAGGAACCAAACCTAAAGACAGGGCTTGGAATTCGAGTTTGCAAATATTCAGTGGAGGAAATTTTGCTATTTGTAGAGTTTAAAATATGTCTGGAAATTGAATTAGGTCAGGGAAGTATTTTAATATTTTGTAACATAATTGCTTTTACTAAGTCCCAAATTAGCCTAAAATATGGTTTGACTTTATATCCAGAACTTTTTTGGAACAGTCCTAGTTTCATGTTTTCTATATAACTCCCTGCCCTCTCCCCCTCTCCCTACAAGAGGCTCATGTTTTTCACATCATGGTGACCAAATCTTTGTTTAGAAAATATGAACATACAAAAATCGGGCAAAAGAGAATGTGGACTGTACTTCCTGGCATCGTTTTCTTAATTGCTAAAACTGCAAAGGTGGGAGATAGAAAAGTTGACATAAATACTGCACATCGATAGGCGGCCCAAATATAACTCTCTGTGGTCTAAGCGTAAAGCCTTCCTGTTGGTAGTGAAATTCAGAAAAGTCTGTAAGTGGCTCTTAAGAAATCCACCATAGATTGAACCAAATGTGTGAGTAACATTCAGTGCAGGTTGACTGCTGCTGCTACTTTTACTGGCAAACAATGGCCAATGGCCAAAGCATGTTCAACCCACACAGCTGTTTGCAATGATTCATTTCCCCTGATTTCCCAGCTGAGCCATTCAGAAGAACAGCAGGTTTCAAGCCCCAGTTGGGAGCCCCAGAGCTGCAAGGAGTCCTCCCCTTCAATTGTGGGAGAATTTTAAAGGCTAAAGTGCGGGGCAGTTGCCCTCGTAAACAAAGTTGTTTCTATGACCAGAGTGTAAGTAGGCAGGACAGGTTGAGAGGAAACTGGAATGTTGATTTTGTGGTGAGGTGCTCACCAGGACTCTGAATCACAACATACCTCTCCAGCTTTCTCTCACACTAGGCACAGACCTTAGCCCAACATTCATTCCCAACCACGCTGGCAGTTTCCAAAACACAGAAGATTCTTTCACTCATTGCTAACCACTGCTATTCCCACTGGCTGGAACGGTCTCACCTCTTCTGTGTCTGAGAACCTCTCGCTACCTCCAAGATTAAACCCAAGTATCATAAACCCTCCCACATGGGTTTGATCCTGCAATCTTAATGGGGCGGGGGGGGGGGGGATATTGCCCACAATGGGGTGAAAATGACTCTTGAAAGGCAAAAATTTCCTATTCTTCTTATGTATAAAGCACACATATATAGGGTGTCCCAAAAATGTATGCATAGATCAATTGATGTTTCTTTCTTTTTAGATTTAACCCATTGGAATTAATAATTATTCAAAGTGTGTATACATTTTTGGGACACCTTGTACGTACAGGATATAAGCAGACATACAATTTTTCTGTGGAAAATTTCATTTGGAGGGGGCAACAAAAAACAAATATCTAAAAAGGCTCCGTAAGTGGGCATGCATGAAAAAATACGAAGGAACACTGGGTTCATGCTCCTTTGTCTCCTGTGCATAGTGTTTGGCTTAAGTCACTGGTGTAGGATGGTTGGCTGCTCTGTATGACTGCAGCAAAGGCTGACTGACACCCCCTTCTTAAAGGCCTTCTCTCCTCCCAACGCAGTCACGATTATAGCTTCTTGAGAGCTGGGCCGCTGCCTGCTCAGGACCAGGCACAGCACTGTGTGGTAGCAGGAACTAAGGAGATGCCTGTTCAACAGCTTTGAGGAGACCATGACTTCTCAGCCCTACTTATGACTTCTATACCCACTCTAAGGAGGATTCAATTCCTTCAGCTCCTTGATTTGATGACATGGTGCTTCATGGATATTTATTCCACCTGCAACAGCCATGGGAGTGGGGACACAAAGTTAAACTAACAGAGTGGTTGTGTCCTGTTCAATATCCAACGGGTGCTTTGCCTCAGCCTTTGTGAAGGTGTTTCACATCCTCAATTTCCAAGTCATGGCTTATTCCCAACAAGAACAGCATTTTCACTACAACATCAGTTGAATCAGAGGTACTGGCTGCAAATTTGCAGCTTTTTCTAGTGGCACAGATCCCTGTGACTGCTTTACGTTACTTGAAAAGTCAATATTGGAAAACTCTTTGTAAAATTGTTTGTACATATGATTCTGTTATTTCATACACCTATTTTGTCAATAATGCCCATTATAATGATAATGAAGAAGATAATGACATAGGATAACTAACTCCATTGATTATATACTATTTTGCTAAGGATTTTCCACCCACAGCCTCATTTAAGTCTCCCAGTAGACTTCTGAGACCAATATTACTATTTTCCTGATTTACAGATGAACAAACTGAGGATTCAAGCAATTAAGCAAGTAGCCCACGGACTCATCACTAGTAGTGTAAAAGCTAGAATTCAAACACAGGAAAAGCTGACTCCACCTTTAAAGCACTATGCCAATTAGAAGAAGAAAATCTGTTTCAAAAATAGATAAGTAAATTGCTACATTCTAAAAGCATCTAAATGATGATGATGATTATTGCAGTTAACAAGATTAAATAAATGAACAGGACATTTCAATTTGCAAAGCAAGATGAAATTCTGGCTTGGGATAAGTGCACAGCATTTCAGTTCAGGTCTATATGTGGAAAGTTGTCACCAAATAGTAATAATTTGAAAAATAGATCCCAAGGAAAATGTTGAGAGGGGGTGGAGAATTGGCATTAATAATAATTAAACTTATTAGAAGTTATTGTTGATAAAAAGACATGAGTGTGTGTGTGGGGGGGGGGATGCAGGGATTAGGGGGATGGTGAAATGAGACAGAAGGGAGGAAAAGACTTAAAAGACAAAATGCTAGTTCTTTGCTTTTAAGAGTTTCATAGATGTTGGCATTACAATAGGACACCAGTAACTAAAAAATAGAAAAAATAATAAAAACCTAAATGTGGAAAGTGAGTGCATGGCTCAGAAAGAGCGAAATAATAACAGATATTCCCTGTTTCTAGGAGACATTACATTTTCCATGTGGCAACATTTTGCTTGTCCCTTTTGAAAAATTCAGCCACATTTGGTAGTCTTTAAAAGCAATATGGAGAGAGTAGTACTTCTTAGACTAAGTGGAGTTAACTACTTTTTAAAAAAATTATGGCCCTCACATAATACACACAATAGAATTCAACTCGTTAGTTAAGAAATTTACCTGAAATGAAATTTCAGGTTTTATTCTTATCCTGAAAACCTCTTACTCCCCAAGAAGCTCTTTTGTGAGCAAAAAGTCTGTTTCTAAGATTTATCACTAATGCTGGTTTACTCCTACTTGTCAGTTATTTTGTTATTGGGGGAGAAAAGTCTGATTGGAGGGTGTGGGTCGCTGGAATAAGACATACTACTAGATTCTTGGGCAGATAACTTATCTTCTTTGACCTTCAGTTTCCACACCTACCAAATCAGGTAATAATATTATTTCTGAAGGCAGTGATGAGTTGAATGTGGAAGCATATAGAAAGGTTCAGGTCAATCAGTTTTTCCCTTCCTTCTTGTCCTTTTTTTCATTGTAAAATAATTTGGTTTACAATATTTTCTCTAAGGTTTCTTTCAACTTTATTCTTCAACGATGGTAGTCAATTTACATTGTCAGAAATATTTTTGTATACCCCATGGGTTTTCCAGGGGTAGTCGGGGAATAGAGGCAAATAGGAAAGATGGCGTGGAGGAAACATCACGGTGTGGTTTCAGGTTGCAACCGACCACGGCTGCTTGTAGCCTGAAGTAAGGAAAGCTCCACAGGCACCGCTAAAACAGAAACTTTTACAGTCGCTCTGCAAATTCTACCTGAACAGACATTTCTCAAGAATGCCAGTGGGAAAGGAAGATGAAGAGCTGTGAAAAACACAGAAAAAAAAATGATACCAAGGGCTCTAAAGGAGAAAAGAAGATAATACATTATCATTTTGGGGGGTAGGCACTTTATCAAATGTATCATGTGTCTTACATTGTGTAATACTTTCAATCACATAGGCTAGAAATATTTTAAGCCCATTCTGCAGATGAGAAAACTGAAGTTCTCAGAAGCTAAGTAACTTCCCCAAGTTTAATCAGCTAGTAAGCATTTAGGCCAGGATTCTGGCCCAGTCTGTGGGTTCCAAGGGCCGTTCATATTACACATTGAGTCCCAATGTGATATGAACCAGGATGCAGAATTCAAACTAATCTAAGCAAAAATAGGGAATGTGTTCATTCTCATAAGCAAATCATGGTAAGAGGTAGAAAGAAATAGTCCCAGAAACTAGTTCCAAAGGATATATATACACTGTTGGATTGCCAGTACCTCTCCCCTACCTCATTCTTCCACTCCTCCGTCCAGTCCCTCCTTCCCTCGCATCTCCATCTCATGTCAATTTCTCAGTATTAGCTTCATTCTCTCCATTGTATCTTTTCATCATCTGAATCCATGGCCACAGGTGGCTTCAGTGTCGTATCTTACAACTCTACGACAATAGGATATTGAAGGCTTCCCTGCCTTCTCCTAAGATAAACTAGTTAGGAAAGGGCTATTAGTTCTCTGGTCTGTTTGCATACCAGAAACAGTAAGAGTGTACATGGAGGTGATCACAATGACTGGTTCAGGGCAGGGCACCTGCCTACCCTGTGACCAGGTCTGCAATGGAACTGGAAACCACCTGCAGAATCTCAATACTGGAAGAGAAGTGGTTACCCATAAAGAAAAGAATTGTTGTTTGGGTCCAGATAAAACAATAAATGATTACTCTCTAGGTGTGTGTGGGTGGTGGGGGGGAGGCTCAGACTTTGGGGGTGAGTAGAAATAAGTTTTAAGCCCATTCTGCTGCTTTCAAACTTTAGTCACTATGGTAAGTAAAATATGAAGTAATAAATCCAAGAGCAGTCAATGCTAAATAACTAATTGCTAAATGAAAGGATAATAAAGTGCTAAGTAAATTCAAGGTTCTAATATGAATATGACTTTGATCTTGAATTTTAAAAGTTCCTTATCAGGACGTATGATTTCAGAACTACCTCCCCTCCTGCCCTCCCCCAACACACACACACACACACACACACACACACACACACACACACACACAGTAGACACTTTTCTCAGACATATGTTCAAGTAGGTTGTAAACTCCTGGAAAGCAAGGACAATATTTTCTGTATCTTTTGTGTCCCCTGAACACATAGCAAATGTCTGGGCATATGTTAACAGCATTTGTTTAAAAAAAATACTTGTTAATTTATAGCATTGAAAAGATTCTCACACTAGTCACATTGGGAGTCCATACATAAATTTGCACTGCTTGCACTAGTGTTCTAGGTCCTGGGCAAAGAAGTATTTCTGAGAATAGGTATTCATAGTGTTAATATTCGCTTTTATCTAAAATGTGCAAGTGAGTGACATTTTATCAACTTTTTGGCCTAAAGTTATGTTAAATTATTTTCATATTTGATAACATCATTATCTTGAAAATGAGGAATATTATAAATGTTAAGCCCTTGCAACCCACCCTGTGTTATGAGTTCCCATTTTTAATTCTTTTCTTCTCATGATAATTTTAATACATGTCCATTTATTATGTTCCCACTGATGTTCTGAAATAACCCCAGCCAAGCTCATTATGTATTTCGATGGAAAAACACTTAAATATAAATGGCAACTTACATTTACCTTTTTAAAATAGATTTGTAATGACCATTAAAGTATTTTCTCTAAACAGACTCTGATTTTGATATTCTTATTGAATTTTATATTTTGTCCCACAAAAATAACCATATTGTTATTTTGGCTGAAATTACTGGGTATATCACCCATTTATTCCTGTCTTTGAAACACTAGTTTCTGTTTCTTAACCTTTTGTTAAGGAAGGGGGCGGGGGTGAGCGGAGGGGTGGTGTTGAAAACTCTCTTCCCTGAATGCCATGAATTGTGGGTGAGAAAAAAGAGACATAGGTGATTTAAGGATGCCTTCAGGACTGTGTGGGTAGAAAGCTCTAGTGCTGAAGGTGTTGGAATATTCATTTGGATGTCAACATTTCTTTTTCATGGTAATGGGAGGCATGAATTTCCCACTTTGCCTTACTGATTATGCTCTAATTGGCTTGAGTCCCTTTTCTTCTGATGACATTCAGTAAAGCTTTTGAGAAGCTTCCCATTGCTCTACACTGTCTGCTTAAAGTGGCCCTCCAGAACCTACAGATTCCAGCCTCATCTTGTCACTCTCCCCCCATTTCTGCCAGGCTCCAGCCACACTCCTCTTCAGTTCCTCTTGTGAATGGCCTGTGCTTCCCACTAAACACAAAATATGTTCATGTATCTATTCTTCCTGCCTGGAATTCCCTCCACCTCCCCCCTTCACCCTCACTTAGGCGAACTCTCCTACGTAGCTGCTTAAGTAGCATTTCATCTTGACCTCCCAGACCGTCTATTTTCAAAGAGTCATGCGTTTTAGGTTTACATTTCCAAAAGTCTAATTAGGTTTATAACTGTTTCCTTAGTAATGGATGGCTTTGTCTTAAGACTAGTGGGAACCCAGAATAAAGAGAAGAAGAGTAGGAATACTTGAATTCTTCTTGTGTCCTTTTCCCAATTCTAGTGCCCCACAGAGCAAAGTCAAAGGATTGGGAACTGGAAAGGCAAAGGCTGCAAGGATGGAGTTGGCCCCACAGGAGCCAACAGAGCCAACAGCTTTCCTGGGCTAGTCAGGGATTACGAAGAATGAGGCGTTTCTCCTGAAACCAGAGCAGGGAGGCGGTCCATGAAACTACTCCATCTGGGTATTATCAGTCCCTGCTGTCTGGGAGGTCTCACCACACAGCTCTGAGCACTGGGCTTCTTGCCCTTGACAATGATACCTCTGGGCATGTGCTCAGTCCAACTCATGCTTAGCATTTCAGCTGGTGCCCTTCTCTGTCTTTATTTTAAATAGTTTGCAGAAGTGCAGAGTGTGCGTGAATTCTGATGACTATAAACATAGTTTAACTTTATAATGCTCATGCGCGACATTCCATATTCACAAAATGGCATTTTCACACTGTTTCTGTAACGTAACTGGTGATATTCCAAAGTCCTGTGAGTAGGTGAGGGGAAGAAGTCTCTGCTGAATTGAAGACTGACTTCAGTCTGCAATTTCTGGTCTACCACACACCCCTTTCTTTCCTTACTTAGCAGGCATCCCAACCATTACTTATTTTTTCAAAAAGTGTTGTTTAACATTGTTTCCTCTCAGTCGTCTGTACATTTCATGAGGTTCAAATTGCTTTGAACATAATAGGTGCTCAATAAATATTTACCAAATGAGTGAATGCTAGAATAAAATGGGGAGGGGGGAAGGGAATAAAGGGGACAACAGAGCAAATTTTATGTGCTCCTGGAACTCCTCTTACTATCTTCTCTTTCTCCTCACTCCCAGTGTAAATTTTAATCCTCCATCATGTATGTATTTAAATGATCTGTGAAAGGAGAAGACAAGCTACTTATTTTTGTAACTGTGGAGGAACAACTTTTTAAATATTTGTGTTTATATTTGGTGGGATCTTATTAAAGCATACAGAGTAAAAGATCTTTTAAAATAAGTTCTAAATTCTTTTTTAACATTAAGTCCATTAACATTGATTGTGAGTGTCATTATTTGCAGATTAATGTAAGAGTCATGCAACATACATTTCAAATAACACAGTGGCCAGCAAATAGATTCTGGGTGCTTTTCTGAAATGCAGAGTGCGAAATAAATGTTGTCTTGGACTAGAAAAATTATTTGCACCCAGCCGGCATGGCTCAGTAGTTGAAGATCAACCTATGAACCAGGGGTCATAGTTCAATCCCTGTCAGGGAAGATGCTTGGGTTTTGAGCTCAATTCTAGTGGGGGGCCTGCAGGAGGCAGCCGATCAATGATTCTCTCTCCTCATTGATTTTCTCTCTCTTTCTCCTTCTCCCTTCCTCTCTGAAATCAATAAAAATATATTTAAGAGAAACATTATTTGCAGTGCTATACATGACCATGGGGGTTCACTGATGGGATGGTGGACTGCATGTCTGCACTCCCCTTTCAGGTGAGTTTGGAGAATAAAAGCATAATTTGAGCAAACAGCAGATTACAACGGCACTTCTGATTAACTGAGAGAATAATGTTATCGCTGGGGCTCACTTTTAAGAGTTTCTGAAAACAAGCTATCCTGAAACTTAGGAAACATAGTTTTTCAGTGTAAGACTTCAAAGTGAGTTTTAGGCCTACTAAAGAAGGTCTAAAAAATAAGGAAAAGAATCGGGTGGACTGTGTGAGTGTCAATGTTCACTCCATTGCTTCTTGGTATTAGTAAAAGGAACTCCCTGTAAATGGACAAAGTAAGATCCAGACAAGATTCTCAACAGGGGAGCAGACAGGGATGCAGCAAGGATGGTAGATCAGCTCTCACTCTGTTGGGTAGGTACCTTTGTGCAATGCACAAACCATTCAACCATAGCTATGGCTCTGCTCCCAGTTTCAGCAAGATATGAAATAAACTGATAAAGTTTAATGGGAAAGATCCCTGTTGTATCTGGATACTTTCTTTACATTTTAATCCTCTTCTAACTAGCTTGAGGGGCAATTTAACAAAATGATTGAAGACAAGAGCTTTGCCATGAGAGAAAACAACATGTAAACCCTGAATTTATCACCCACTGGTTCAGTGATCATTGTCTTCTCTCTGAGGCTGGAACACATTAGCTACAATAATGAAATGACAGTGTCCTCATTAATAATTTGTTGTAAGGATTAAATAAAACAAGACATGTATTGTGCCTAGCACACTCTTTGGTACATGGTAGGTACTCAATAAATGGCATTTGCTGCTAGATCGTTTAGGTTTTTTTTAATGGTAGGTTTAAAGAGGGCTTTTTAAAAGGAAGGATGCTTATCTTGATCTAAGTCATGCCCCACCCAATTTAACATATCAAATTAACTAAAATATTTTTCATACTTGTGAACAAATAATAATGACAGTTCAGTGAATGAAAGCTCTTTGATGATCTTCCACAATATTAAAAGATATAACAAATTGTCCCTTCTCATGAAGTGACCTGGATATCAATTGGTCATAAAAACAAAAACAAAAACAGGCCAAATGTACTCAATTTAGGAAGTGACATAGACTACGCACATAGAAATGCCCACTTAACTTTCCACACTTCAGCACACATTATAGCTGCTCATATTTTCCCATGTTTATTTCACAGGCACACAAATGAACAAACACACCTGAGCGAGTGCGTGCTTGCACACGCGTGCACATACACACACACACACACACACACACACACACACACCACACACACACTACTTGTGTAAATATATCAGAGCTCACAAAAAGCAAAGGTGGTGGGTGTGGGCTGGTACTTTATATTGCAGCCCTAGCTTCACAGGCAGTTATTTTGCAAATGGATTTCAAAAAATAATCACATTAATCAAAACTCTATTTATTCTATTACATCACTATTGATTTCAACTACACTTATCAAATTTATATTCTGCCTCTTACTGCCTCTCACTATCTGGGTTAAGAGGACATACATGTCTGCATACCACACATATGCTCAGGGTTCTCCTTTGAAATAAGATGTCTATAAATCCCCACTAGGACAAAGACCCCGGGATTAGGTTCATCTTTTCCTATCCTGGTTACTCATTAGATCTGCTCCTGAGTTTCTTTGGTCTAACACAGTTCTTTATTTGCATTTGCTGTATGAGCAAATGGCGACTGCACTATATTTAGGTCTCTGAAAATGATAAATCACCTTATTCTTGGCCTGACATTTTAGACCAAGAAAATTAAGTGGCAACAATTTTTTTAGAAGCAGTTTAAAAAGCTAATATTAAAGTGGTGTGATATATCAACATAGAATGTCTGTAATTAAGAGAGGGGGGGGGGAGGGAGAGAGAGAGAGAGAGAGAATAAATAATAAATGTGAAATAGATTAACATTTGGGGGAACCTTTGTAGAAAGCAAACAATAATGCTTTGTACTATTGTTGAAATAATTGTTGTTCCTCTGAAATTCTTTTAAAAAGTTTTTAAATTTTTGAAAAAAAAACATTCCAAATACAATTTTAAATGATAACGACCCATAAGCATTAAAAATGGAGACTTTCTGGTGTTATTTTGAGGAATAAGAGGTGATTAGTGGAACTCAAAGGTAAAGCACCCAATACAACCCATTGGAAAACACCCACACCAAAACGTACTCATCTTTAAAACATATTCAGCTCAGTAATTCTTGGTCAAGATCTGAAGAATTTCAAAATCTAATAATAGTCTTCCAAGTCACCACCAGCAAAATAAAATAAAACACAAAATAACATTAAATATTAAGGCTTTCAAATAAATTTTGCTTTGAATACAATTCTAGCCAATATCAACTGTTCTTGCTTACCCAAAGACTACCTCAGAGAAAAAGCAACCCAATTTGCAAGCCACATACTAGCAGTCTCATCCATATCATACATTTGATCAATGTTTCTTTTTCTAGTTACCGGGCATTTTAATCATCTCAGTTGTCTCTAGGAAACCAACTAGGTATCCATAATCCACTGCCATCTATTTGCAACTCTCCCAGAGCCATCTGCAGCAGTAAACATGGCCTTGTACCATTATGTACAGGGGAAATGAGTGTGCCCTCTGCAAAGTCTTTTAATCCTTGTTCATTTCAACATCAGGGTATTTAATGGCTTTCCTCAAGAAACAACACCAATTATTCTCACCGTTTATCTAGGTTTCTGGGAAAATCTGTTTAAAAGTTGCCTTCCTACCACAATTCCCCTGGCAGCAGGTTTACTGAGGAATACATTTTGCCTTTACATTTTTATTTCTGAGGAAAACCTGTGCGCTAGACATTTGTTTTCCATGTGGTTCCCTGACAGAGACACACACAAATAGGAAGGCTATAAAATAGAATAGGATAAATTGGGACAGCAAGATAAACATGTACACTTACTTCAAACCTGATATCCTGACCTATTTTTAACAGCTAAGGAAAGAATAAGACCTGTTCCTTGGCCTAAGTAATTCCATGGGAATTCTCTCAGTGCAGCGAAAATACAGAACACAAAGTAGCTCTCCCTATTCCTGGAAGGAAGCTCTGCTTTTAGTTTCCAAAAGAAATGACTGTAATTAGTCTTTACCCTCAAAAATATTCTCTTTTTGGGAGCTCAGCAGCTGTCAGGCCTTGGACCTGAGTACTTTGGGTATGGTCACTATACTTGCAAGATTCCTTAATTTTCTAAAAGTTTTCAATTCAGAATGTTTTGAATATAAAAAAAGACAGGATATTTGACCTTTCATACTCCCTCCATTGCCTGAGTTTTGATAAGCACTCAAACAAAGAGAAATGTAGGAAAGAAGACAGAGTCAATATATATTTAGAACATAAATTCTAATGGTGACGTGCATGGATTCTGGAGCCAGCCTGCCCAAGGCTGCACCCCTCTCCACCACTTTCCAGCTTTGAGTCTTGGGGTGCTGTGTCTCAGTTCTCCTGCCTGCAAAATGAAGATACTAATAGTACTAAATAGTACAGTAATAAATGAATTAATGTTTGTAACAAGCAAAGAAGCATAGTCAGACTTTGGTAATGCAACGAATGTGTTAGCCTTTTAGATTGGTCACCATTTCTGAAATTATGACACTCCTACCACTGGGGACATATCAAATGATTTTAGATTTTCACAGATTAACACTTTTGTTTCAATAATTATGCATTTTCCCTAGCCAGTTTGGCTCGGTGGATAGAGCATCAGCCTGCGGATTGAAGGGTCCCAGGTTCGATTCCAGTCAAGGGCGCATGCCCAGGTTGCAGGCTCAATCCCCAGTAGGAGGCGAGCAAGAGGCAGCCAATTAATGATTCTCTCTCATCATTGATGTTTCTATCTCTCTCTCCCTCTTCCTTCCTCTCTGAAATCTATCTATCTATCTATCTATCTATCTATCTATCTATCTATCTATAATAATGCGTTTATTTTTATAGTTGCTCTATGCTAGTGGCCCAGGATACTACCTTTTCACTTATACTAGTAATATATAGTTTCCTTCCTAGTTAAATGATTTGAAGCAAGAAAGGTGGATTCCAAAAATAATCAAAAAATTACACAGATATTACTCAGATATGACAACAATTGTGAAATTGTGAAAGTGGAACATGATTGAATGCCATTTGTGTTACATATGTTGCTTATTTGCAGAGTTAATTGTGTGTTCATTGGTGTAAGTAGTTTCAAGAATCCAAGTAGTCTGTCTATAATCTTAATTTTGAATTACTGTCTTAAGCTACTAAAGATGCAAGTCACACCTGATTAAGAAAAAAGGATGAAACAACAGTTCTCTAGCACTTTGCTGACTGGACAAAAGGGTCATCTTTGCAATAGATTTTATCACGTAATTAAAGAGGGATACCCTGATTGATTAAATGGAGAGGCAAACTCATTTAAACTAGTGATGCTAAGATGAGATTGCAATATTTTGCTTTGACCAAAATAAAGTAAAAGGTTATAGCTCTATCCCTTGAGTTTTTGCTATCTGCAATACAGTCCACTTGCTGACAATTTTTCAGTACTTGCAGGTTTATTCAGACCTATTAAAGGCCTCAGAACAACCAGAAATTATAATGAATATTTAACCAGAGTTCTCGATGTTTCAAATGCTGGCTAGATCATTAGAATTAGAGCTAGTACCCCAGCACCCCTCATCCATCCCCCACAATCCTGTGCTCACTCTGTTGACACCTGCCCTTTACAACCCAGTCATGACATATTCTTTACTAGCTGAGGGAAGTTCTATTTTCATTTTAAAGAGTTGCTTCTCATTAAAAAAAAGGAATAACTAGGAGAACTGTGATGGGACTAGTAAATCAGATTTACTAGTTATATAAATCACCTTCACTATTTCTGTGCAGTCAGCCTGGCATTGCAAGTGAAATGTTTTAGTTAATTGTAGGGTAATAAACCCATGGTCCTAATAGCCCTCTTGTAAGGATCTCAAGGTATCAGGACACACCTGTAAGACACTGAGTCCTGACCCTTTCCACAGTCAGCTCCCTTTTCCATTTCTCACACGCTGAAAGCTTTGGATTCACTCCCTCCTGCATGGTCAGGACACCGACGTCCCCTTCTCTCTCCACTCACCTCAATCCAGAATCAGGCTCACCTCAGCTCTCTCTTTCTAGTTGTTGCTAACCATTTTCAACCTAACATTTTGAATTATAAATGATCACTGAGATTTGTTTACCATCTGTGTTTCCTATGCTTTGAGTTTCTATTCCCCAACTCAAAACTGGATGGCTTGAGGCAGTGATGGCGAACCTTTTGAGCTCGGCGTGTCAGCATTTTGAAAAACCCTAACTTAACTCTGGTGCCGTGTCACAAATGGAAAATTTTTTTATATTTGAAACCATAGTAAAACAGAGATTTATATTTTTGATATTTATTTTATATATTTAAATGCCATTTAACAAAAATCAACCAAAAAATTGAGTTCGCGTGTCACCTCTGAGACGCGTGTCATAGGTTCACCGTCACTGGCTTAAGGCAACAGGAATGTATTCTCTCACAATTCTGGAGACCAGAGGTCCAAATCCCAGGTGTTGGCAGGGCCATATTCCCTCTGAAGGCGCTAAAGGAGAATCCTTTCCAGCATCAGGTGGTGGCCAACAGCCCTTGGTGTTCCTTGGCTTACAGGGGCATCACTGCAATCTCTACCCCCACGTGACAAGACGTTGTTTCTTATAATGGGGCGTATTCTGAGACAGAAAGGAGGTTAAAAGCAAAAGAACTGGAGACATTAAAGCAGAGCTGTCAGATCAGGATCTGCGGGCAAGAGGCTGTGCTGGCAGAAAGTCCCCAAAGCTGGCAGTGGTCAGCACTATTTACTTCACATCCATCACTGTGGCTCGGTGCTTTATGTTCCTTCTATTACTCAACCTTAAATAAACTTGTGAGATAGACGTTACAATCTTCATGTTCCTGAAGATAAAACGTAGGCTAAGAGAGGTAAAGTAAACTTTCCAAAGTCATTTTGGGACAGAGCCTGAGCCATGAGTAAAGAGGGTGATATTGGGGGGGGGGGGGCAACGTGGCTCAGATAATTAGAATATTATTAGCTCCTTTTCTTGGGCCTCCCTAACTTTCCATTCAAATTCTAGACATGCAAAATGGGTGATAATTGGCCATCACAGGGCTGGGAGAAAAGAAATGACAAATCAGCTAATTTTGTATCTGAGAATAGAAACAGGCTCTAATTCTGGGCAGTCTGGGTTTGTCCTGGCTCTTTGTCTTCATAGACTACAAGCTACACTTTCCAACTCTCAACCAAAATGAATTCTTCTCTCCACTGCCCTGTGCTTTCTCTGCCAATAAAGGTGTGGGTACTCCCAGGGTGTGTGTCCTCCTGAGCAAGTCTCTTTGATCTCCCCATGGCTCTACTCTTTCATTTCTCTCATTTCTGACTTGGAATGGTTCAGCCATTCCCTCAGATAGCAGCCCGCCCTCTTTGCTTAGGCCTTAACACCCCACTCTCAGTTCTGTCCTAATGTAATCACCCCAAACCAGCATAACCAGTCTATCTTCAGGAAACACACCCCCACCTATTTTCCAGAGCAAGTGGGAACCTCTGTCCTTGAGGGACTGTTTTTCCTCCCAGTACCATAGTCTGGCCAAATAAGCAGAAAAAATGAACTCTCATCTGTAGGGTGGTACAGAAAAGGGGAACTGATTTCTACAACCCCGATAATGGAAAGCCAAAGCAAGGGAGATTCCAAAGGATCAAATATAAATACATGGACAGAGAGCAAGAATTATTCCAAAACCAAGGCCAACAGCACAAGACAAGTGAAAAATGGCAGGTGGAGTGAGGAGGTGGCACATGGGACACACGGATGGAGGGCTTTTTGTGTGGTGTTTGAGCACAAGCCTGTGGGGAGGATAAGTGTAGTTAAGGTCACTTTGCTGATTTGGATAAAGAGAATCTAAGGCCATGACTAATTCAAAATTCTCTAATGACTTCATACTGAGGTCTGTGGTCTGAGTCACCAAGTAGCCTTTCTTCTTGCCTCCCTGCCATTCATCTCTTCTTGGAGGTGAATGTAATAAGGTTACAGGAATTCTTCATTCACAAGCAGAATCACTGCTACAGGCAATTATATGATGAACTACCACTTCCAGGAGGTATACACTGCAGGCTTTTTGCTAATCTCTGCAGCATTTTAGCTATAGAACATTCATTAAGACTAAAAGAATTTGTCTGGCTAAGGTCCATTAAAATAAAAAACTTAGAACACCTGATCCTCTAAAAAATTTATTGAACAGACAGAGCAATCGATTGGAAGGAGAGTGGACCCATTCAAAGCCATCCCTGGAAAATCGCTTTGCAGGGCCTTTGTTTCTAATCCCGCCAGTGGACACCATCCCGTCTTTTTTGTTTATTGGCCTGTGAAAAGCACGCCGGCCCACTGACGACAGGTCTGGTGGGTATAATGTTGACTAACCTGTCTTTTTCCTTCCTTTACACAAACCTGAAGGTTGACCTTTTGTCTTTTGAAGTCCAGGCCTTTTTTTCTTAAGATGTTGTCATGACACTAGAGAAAGTCCAGAGGAAACAGTCCCCAGGGAGATGTGGATGTCCTCCATTCAGGGAGACAACGCAGTGTCCTTGGGGCCCTGTCCACTTTGATCAGCTGAGGACCTCTCTGTGGCCTGGAAAAGAGGGCAGAGGCCTAAGTCCATGGGGCCATAACGTCTCCCAGTAGGAAGATAAAAAGGCTTCCTAGCAGGGATTTGGCTGAGAAGTTTCTATCTAAGTCAGGCCCCTGGCCTCCACTTCTTTATTCTCTAAATGCCTTCCTTCTTAATTCCCTTCCCTTCACAGAGGACAAAGAACTGTCGTATGCTTCTGCTTGTAATTTTAAATGTAAAAGAACCCCCGGCCCTTTGGCTGAGGTTGACTCAGACATGTGGTATGGCCATGGAGAAGCAGGGCTGGGGGCTGGCAGGGTTCCAGGTCTTGGTCCCCTTTTTCTAGGAGACCTCAAAGCATCCCTATGAATGAAGAACAGTATGTAGTGTCTTCATCCTTATAGGATGCTTGCTATTGTGTCTATAAATACAAAATAAAAGAGGGAGCACTTTAACAGATATTTCATGTTCATAAGTTGTTGAGGTTAAAATCTCTAGTAAGGTGACAGTGTGATAGATGCATGGAACACTTTGGGCTGGCATTGGTCCGCTTAAATCTCATAGGCACAGTCATAATTTCTGACAGAGACTTCCATCCCCAGGTTTTGTCACTTAAACCTAACCTTTAGGCATTGAAAGGAATTGTTTGGAAATATTTCCTGATGCCTTTTACTTGCTGTCTTTCTAAAAGAAGAAAGAATCAGTAATTAAAAGGTGAAAAAAGCACACCTCAGTTTCTGTCTAAGATAGAAATGATGGCTTCCTTGAATCTCTGCTGGTGAGAATCTACTTGTGAGAGCAGCAGCCTGATGTGTCTCAATTTTTTTTTAGGAGATTTGAAGAGTGAAATAAACTTTCCAGGACAATACCCATGTTCCTGTGTTTTGAGAAACATTTTATTATAAAGCTTCCCACACAAGTTCTATTGTTATCTGTGTTTCCATTTCTATTCTCCCCTTGGACTGAAATCCCAGAGGGAAGGACTATTGGTTACTTGTCTCATAAGATCAAAATGTTACCCAGAGCCTACAACATAGCAGATGGCCCATACAATTGTTGAATAAACAAAAATAAAAGCAGGTTGAAGAAAAACATCCCTGGGTATGTCTTAAAGGAACATGTCCTCTGGAAAGATGAAGGCAACTGGAATAAGCAAAATCAGGTGTCAGCACACTGCAACTTGAGAACCAAATCCAGTAGTTGCCTATATATATTTAACAAAGTTTTATTGGGACACAGTCATGTTCATTTGTTTACATAATGCCTATGGACACTTTCACACCATCACAGCACTTTCATGTTTGTGACAGGAACTGTATGGGCCACAAAGCCAAAAATATTTATACCTGGCCTTTGATTTTTGTAAAAATGCTAACCCCTGACTTCAATGAATCAAGACTGAAGCACACAAGTAAGTAAGCAACAAGTAGTTACTGAATGCTTATGTGCTTAGTCCATTGCAGGATTCGCAGTAGACACAGCAAAACACATCTTACCTTTCTGAGTAATAGGGCCTTTAACTATTTGAGGGCATTGCTTTTAGCCACTGAGCCCATGAAGGAGAGAAGGCATTATCTATGTTTTGGAGTAAAATGAACCTCATCAAGATAAAACATCTGGTAAATCCAAGAGAAGGTGAGCAGAGGGGACACAATTAAGTGCAAAAGTGGTATTTTGGCTGCAGCAGTGACAAATAACAACCAGAAGAATGTAACTATTGTCCCATTTTTCTCATTCCTATTTTCCTGAAAGAATATTAGGGGAGGTATTGCATTCTGCATTCACTATAGTATAAAGACTGGAACTATTGTACATGGATAGTGAATGAAAGAGTAACTTCAGAAGGCTGAAGACTTGGTGACAATTGTGCTGCAAATATTTTATCTCTGCTGCATGTAATTATACTTTTAAGTTTCATTGGAGACATACTATGAATCAAAGGATCATAATAAGTACTTTATATACATTAATTTGATTCCAGTTTTATGCAAGAAGCTTCATTATTTGCACAGTATAGTGTCATTATCCTCATAGTAACTTCCTAAGCCACTTAGTGTATAGTCAGTCAGAATAAACTAGGTTGCGCTTCAGTAACAAATAAGCTCCACATTTCAATGGCTTCATACTTCTATCAGACTCCAATACCTATTATTTTTCTACCAGCATTCATAGTTCTATAATAATTCAAAATTCAAATAATAGTGTGCCTCATGGGTGTTTTTCACCCCAAATCTAAATAGGCATAGGGGTGGGCTGACAATTACTACCAAGAAATATTTATCATGTGATCCTAGCCACTAGGACATGCCAGTCTTCACTGAGCTTATATTCTAGCAGGGAGAGAAAAATAAACACATCAATTAGTACATACAACTTAGTAAAATATGAAGGACAGTTGATGATAAGGGCTGTGGGGAAAAAAGATAAAGACCATGGTAGAGAATTCTGGGAGCTGAGAACTGAGATACTTCCCAACCCATAAGGTCCTTTAGCATTTTGGCCTGAGCATGACAGGTGGCCTGGGCATCCTGGAAACCTCATGCTGCTCAAGGAAACTGGTGTAAATAGCAGATTTATTTTATTTCTGGTGGTCTCAAGTTCAATAACCATCTTGAGGCCATGACGGGTAGAGAATAGGAGAGGTAGAGGTCTTGCCAGGATTATCTGGTTTTCTGAGGCTCCTTTCAGATAGAGGAAAGGATGTTGAAGGAGAGATAGTAGTACAACATTCAAAACTTGGACTCTTCTAAGCCTCCTTAAATGTATTATAATTGTGGGCAAGAAAATAAAGGTCCATAAAATAAGTCTTTAAGAGATATGATGAAGAGAGGAGAAGGGGTCTATTTGGCATTAAAAACAAACAAACAAACAAAACACCCTGAACATGTACCTTATGTGTGTGGGAACAGAAGTTAGAGATAAGCATGCTTTGGGCTTGGCTGGTAGAGGATTGCAATGTTTCTCTTCACTTATAATGAGTGACATGTTTGTAATGAAATTTCCTAGCCCCCATTTCGGTCCCTGGTTTCTTCTTCCTGAAATAACTCTTCCATTTGCTCCACTCCACTCCACTGCCCTCTGGCCCTTTCAGTTGTTCCCATTGGCAGTTCATGAAGTGTTTTAAGACCAATTTATACTCCTTACTTTCAGTAAATCCTTTCTCTCTCCCCGTGCAATTTTTCCAACTTACTATCAATCTTCATGTTAAGGTTTCTAGCAAAGTCTGTGGATAAAAAATATCTTCTTTATAAGTGGCTTTTTTCTATTAACCTGGATCATCCCTTTGTCAAAACACTTAGCCGTGAGGTAGCAACTCCCTCAAAGTCCTGGCTCAGATTTCAATTTACCTGTGACCTTACGTGGATGAATCACTTTGCCAATGTGACAACGGCTCCTTGGGGAATATAGGATTATTTATTCTCTGCCCAGCTACAGAGTAAGAATATGAGGATTTCTTAATATTTTAAGAGTGTTCTGTAGTTGAAAGAAATGATATAAACATCCTATTTGGTGATTGCTCAGCTGGAGATATAGGGAAAGCTGGTGGGCAGCATATCTTCTGAGCTCAGGGCTCCCCCTAAAAGACCAGAGCAGCATTCTCGTGCCTTACCTGCACCCTCATTTCTCATCCCACTCCCCCCCCACCTCCCGCCACAACTACTTTTATCTCTCCCACCCCTCCAACCTACTCCACAATAAAAACATAGGAGTCATCTTTTATCTAATGCTTAACCATGCACCAACCATTATGCTACACATTGTGGTAGGTTGCATAAATAAATTGTTCACACCGCCAGGTTTCCATGATCTTTGCCTTGTGACTTTGCAGTTCCTCTCATGGAAACAGAGTGTACTTCCTGTTCCACTGACGTTTGGTTTGATCATGTGATTTGTTTTGGCCAATAGCATACAGTATAAGTAATGATGTGCGTCTTCTAAGTCTAGGCTTCAACAAACCTTGAATATACTGCTTTATCTCTTGGAACTCTGTATCTGCTATGAGAAAAAGCTTGAACTAGACTCCTGAAGATGAGAGAGATGTGGCCCAGTTACCTAAATGACCTTTATAGCCAGTCATCATCTGGTAAATCTCCAGGCCTGTGCGGGAAACCATCCTAGACCAGCCAGCCCCCAGCTTGTGGGAAGAGCTCAGGAGATTTATCTCAGTGCAGTGGCAGATGCAATGGCGTGAGCACACTCCGCCTATACAAGCTTCCTCGGCACACCGGGAAGTGGCAGTGCCCGCCTGAGCAAACCTCCTAGAGCCCCTACATAGTACCCTGATCTTTCCTACTATTGGCTGCCCTAAGGATTGTGTAAACTTCTGATTGGTCCAAAAAGTTATATATGTTGCTGCACTTACACAATAAACTTAGATCTGCGTCACTGAACCTGGTCTCCGGAGTCGGGCATGCTTCGTTAGGACTCCGTCGGCCTCACCCCCGCGGGACCCCCTGCTTCAACAGCTGATTGTAGATTTGTGAGTGAACCAAGTGGTATTAACCAAGTCTGGCCCAGGCAGTAGCAATGCCAAGGAACCCACACACTCCGGAGAAATAATAACTGGTTTTTATTTGAAGTGACTATTGGGGTATTTGTCATGCAATAATAGCTGACCGATAAACATTTTCCAAAGTTTAGTTTATTCAATCATAATAATCTTACACAGGAGATTCTATGACCATGCCCATTTTATGGAAGAGAAAACTGAGGTTTAGGAAGTGTTAATGTCACACAGCCATGAAGGGGCAGAGCTAGAATTCCATACCCAAAAGTCTAATAACTTAAAATATGACATTGTTTCACCATATATATCACTATAGATATACCCTCCTTGCTTTTCTATCCTTACTCATTTTGAAGGGGAAATGTTTCAATTATAACCAACTAAATTTGCTAAAACTCAGGGTTTTTTTTAAGATGAAGAAATCCTTCTCATTAGACTCAAAATGAAACAGGTAACTGACTTTTCTTAGGGTCTCTGTTGACTCAAGATTCTCTGAAGCCAGTGTCAGTGAAGAAACAGACATAAGACAATTCTAAACACTTACAGAAACATTTTTTTATGGTAATAACTTCTTTATGCAAATAACTGTTGCCTGCGCTAAAATTTTCCAGTATTCCTTCCTAATGAGTTATTATAATTAATGGATCCTGCCACTCACTCAGAGATGTTTGTTCTTATGCTGAATAACTAATTGTACAGGTCAATGCACACTTGTTCATCAGGGAAGGCTTTGTGAGAATGGGGGAATAAAAGCCAGCTGGGCCCTGCCGGTGTGGCTCAGTGGTTGATTGTCAACCAATGAACCAGGAGGTCATGGTTGGATTCCCACCAGGGTACATGTCCAGGTTCTGGGCTCCATCCTTAGTGTGGGGTGTGCCAGAGGAAGCCAATAAATGATTCTCATCATTGATGTTTCTATTGCTCTCTCCTTCTCCCCTCTTCTCTGAAAAAAAAATTATATATATATATATATATATATATATATATATATATATATATATATGCAAATGCAAATGCAAGCTGGGAAGCTGCTATAATTTCACAGAGATAATGGCATAAAGTTTGGCATGTCTCTTGTTACTAACCACACTAGCTTTCCATGAAATTGTCCTCAATAATGCATCTTTCCTGGAATGAGTGATGGAATAAATATTCTTTATTCTTATATGATACTGGTAAGAAATGCTTGCACTCTCAAGAAACATGAATCGGGTTATTCTTTAGTAGATTCCAACAAAAAAATTATGTTCTCTTCAAGAAGTCATCTGTTGTTAATCTGTTTTTCTTATTTGCAAAGTTCAATATTAAGGCTTTCTTTATTTCAAGCAGCTTTTGTCTTAAACATGCAATAGTTGTTCTTCCTTCCTGTCTGAAAATTTTGTAAAAGTGCAGACAAGAAGTTTCAACATTTCTGATGTCATGGAGCTCTTCTATGGCTTAAAGAGAATGAAGAAAACATACATATCTTTTTGCTCACAGCCAGTAGGTCTGTTATATTGCACACTGCCATAATTATGTTTCAAATGCACAGCTGAGAGTCAGAAAAAAATTTAAGGCTTTTGATGCCTGAATCATTCAGAGCATTCGTGTTTGTTCTATTGTCAGTGATAATCATGTGACATATTTCCCCCCTGATTTTTCCATTCTATAAAAAGTTGGGAAAGTTGACATTCTTCTTTGAACTCATTCTCACAAAATGGAAGGAATTCCTTAATAGGACTTTTTGTGTGTGTTTTTTTGTAGACTATGGTCTAAGTATAATTAAATAAGTGAGAACTTAATAACAGTTCTTAAAACTATCTCATTTAATAGTGTGTCTACTAGTACACCAAATAATATTATAAGGATTAAAAGTATGATATAATTTAAACTTTATTTTTTTCTGCCTTGTATTTTTATTTAACTTCTATAAATATATTTTGATCCAAGAAGAATATAAGATTCTTCCAAAGTTATCTGGCTAATACACTCTCTCAATGTATTAGTATTTTCTGTTAGTCACTTCCCCATTTATTTAACTATTTAAAAGTTCTTAACCATATTTGATATACAACATTAACTATTTTCAAAATCACTATTAATTATTGTGATATTGTATGTTTGGAAAAATAAACGTACATTTATATTCAAATGACTGCTAGTGTTTTATAATATATAAAATGCATACGATTTCCCACTTCAAGGTACATCTAGAATGTATATTTATATTTGAAAGTGAACATTCATATATGAACAATGAATCAAATGAAATAGCTCACTCATTTTATTGACCTGGTTATGCTGATTAGATATGATGGCAACCTATGTAATCACACGACTCTGACTACCTCATGTTTAAGGATACTAGAAGGTATAAAGTTGCACATGAATCTTCACTCTGAATCTGTCAAGGGCAATGCTGAGACTGAAGCTAAAGAGCACATTTTGGCCAAATATCTAGGCCACAGCTAAACATTAATGCATCCCTAAATATATTGCTTTGGGAGATAGATACATTTTAATACAAGAAAAGATATATTTTCCCAAAACATTTTGAATTTCTATTTTGTATTTGCATACAGTTCAAATAGAAACATCAGAATCATTTCCCACTCACTCCGACCAATTTTAAAAGCAGTAGTTAGCATATAACTACCATTATTTAGCCTAGTAAGTAAAATATGGGTAAAATATCTGATTCTCAGAGAAAGAACAAAAAGGATGATATAAAAAGCAGCAAAAAAACCCACACAACTAGAAGTGAGATAATTAAGGACAGGTGAAATAATTAAACAGAGGCCAAAACAGTTCGTCTTTCATATAATACAATATGCTATATATTCCAAAGAGCTGATTAATTCTCGTAGTATATTTTTATTGACTTTTGCTGAATTCTTGGACTTAGGGACAAACTATGGTTGAAATTCATAAACAAGTATAGTTCCAACATAAATGTTCATTGATACTTTATTTTATTCAATAAGAATAAAGTGAAACCATGAAGATGTTTGCTATTTGTAAATGCAGTGAACAACTTTCTGAACTGGGTCGTAGTTGCCAAGAACTAAAATCTTATTTTCTCAAGTGTTTGTGCTAATCATAGTGTAATACCAAAAAGATGGCAGACTTAAGTTTAACCTGCATTACTTGCATTCTCTCCATCACTTCATTGAGTCTAGATAATAAAAATAATCAATAAATCGAGGTCTGATTTATAGCATTAGCCAGTTTCCATGATGAAAAACTCTCAACATGGCAACATCAAGCAATGAATATAGTGTGTCTGAATGCACAAAAACTGGCCTAAATAACTGTAATGGCATGGATAATGGAAAAATACAGTAAAGTCATCAGGAAGGATGTATTTTTACTATATTTATTTTTAAAATAACATAACTTAATTTTTAATAATGGCTATATGTTTTTAATAACTGACTCACAAACATACTGAAAATTTAATAACCTGATCTCATGAGCTGGTATGATCAGACTCCAACACCCTGTTACTTCCCACTGTATTCCACCCCTCAGGCTACATAAATAATACCTTTAAGTTTTAAACTATAAAAGAAGACATAGTTCTCAGCTGGATGAAAGAGGAAGTCATGAGAATGCACCTACTCTGTATTAAACCTGGATACCACTGCCCTGTTCAGTGCACCCAACATGAGAGAGAGAGAGAGAGAGAGAGAGAGAGAGAGAGAGAGAGAGAGAGGTATAATGCATCTCTCCAAGCATACACAGTAAAATAATGATGAACAGGCCTACAATATGGCAAAAGTAGATAAAGAATGTATTTCAGAAGAAAATATAAACCTTCATAAAAAAGAAAAATTTCCTAGCAGTGCTTTAGGAACTAAGCACTAAGTTCCTAAATTTAGTTCTTAAGAAGACCACAAATTTAGGAAACAAGGGCTCAAAGATAAGAAAAATATAGAGTAGGAAGAGTAAACAAAGCAAGATGAAGATGAAAATTTTAGTGTTAAAGAAATGAATTGAGGACAAAACTTCACAATGTTTTCATCATTATTGTAATCACCGGACCTTTAATTTCCTTTGTAGTTTAACCATGCCAGGGTTTCCTCCCCTAGAGACTGGAATATCTATAACTTAGTCTAGATAATGTTAAGAATTCCATGTTCTTATTCAAATAATAGATTCATATATATATATATATATATATATATATATATATATATATTGATTTCAGAGAGAAAGGGAGAGGGAGAGAGAGAGAGAATCATTGATGAGAGAGAATCATTGATCAGCTGCCTCCTGCATGCCCTATATGGGGATTGAGCCTGCAACCCGGGCATGTGCCCCTGACCGGAATCAAACCCAGGACCCCTCAGTCCTCAGGCCGATGCTTTATCCACTGAGCCAAACCAGCTAGGACAAATAATAGATTTTAATAAAACAACACCAAAATAAAGAAAGAACGTTAAATCTCAGGAGTCAATGGGGTAAACATTGGGCAGGAATGTTGATATCGTGGCACAGGATCAAGCACCATCCCTAACAAATGTTCTCAAATTTAGAGAAATCATCACATTTCTATATAATTAATGTAACAAAAATATTAATGTCACCTCTCCACCTTTGTGAATAACATGGTAGCACCTAAGTTATAATCTAAATAATAAAAACTCTTTTTTATTGATTGTTTTCTTAAATATGAAACATTGTGATAAAAAACACCTTATACATGTTTACACCAGTTAGTTCTCATAACCACCTGTTAGTAATTAATACCAATCTGATTTTTAAAATGAGGATACCATAGATCAGAGATGCTAAGTAACCTGTCCAGGGTTATACAGAAAATATGTGGAAGACCCATGATTTGAAACTATTTGTGCCTAATTCCAAAATATGTGTTCTTAACTCCATCACTTGCCTACTTTCTTTGATATAGTTCCCTTAGGATATCTCAGGAAAGGTAGAGATAGATGAAACCAACTGTTTTAGAGTGTCCATTTGATGCTTTAATTTATGTTCCTGTTTTATTGGCACGCAAATGCAATAACGGATCATCTATGATAGAAATCTACACTTGAAAGCTATCAACCAACGTCACCCCAATAAATTTAATCCCCAAAATAATCTTGTAAGAATATTGTATCATTCTTAACTTATAGGTGGAAAACTTGTAAGGTGTAAGCATTGGCTAAATATGGTTGTCCAAATGACATTTTCATGTGATTTATGCTGGTCCTGCTTGAATCCAAATCTGTGTCTTCTCATTAATAACTCCTGTTTCACATCATGTTAGAAAGGGTGCTGCTCAGTTTGAAGCTAGAACATGTAATTTCCAAGGCCCGAGTGCTAACATGGGACTTACTAACGAGTTTACTTTCTTCTGATACCAGAAAATGCATTTTGCTCCTTCTGCCTCTAAAACTGAGAACAAATGAACAATCTTAATGATCAGTATCTCCAGGAATCAGCACAAAAATTGCTATTTCGGAATTGTCCAAAAAGCTTGAAGATGGTGGCAGGCAGAAAAATGTGGTTCTTTTTAAAATGTTCCCTGAGAGTCTAGCAAATTTTCCACCATTGTAAAACCTTCAAGAGAAGGTGCTTTGAAGAATAACAATTCAACTTCAATCATGGCGAGACTTACTTCCCTGTCACGGGACCCCCTTCCCAAATGAAGGGTTTGAGAGATGTAATGAGGATTCTCTCAGTCTTGCTGCTTTTGACTCTAGCACAGACTTGAAGATAATTAGCCAACTACCATAACACTGATATTTGCCTTTCTGCCAGCAAAGCTCTTCCGAGGCAATAATTTGCCTCTCCTCAGGAACATCAAACTCTCCAGTTGAATAATGATGGGCTTGAACTATATGGGTCTGAAACAGATCAGCGAGAATCAGGCTCTGGAAGCCTATAATCCTACTTTACTGCTTCGAAAGCAAAAGGACTATGAGAGCGATGAAACCCTCGGCTGCAGCCTTGAGACCCTTCCTTATAGCAAAAAGCTCTGGAGCTGAACTTCAGGCCTCCATTCAACACAGCAACCCCCTCTGTCTATGGACCCCCTTTGCTCTCTCTACCTCCATGGCAATACCGCCCTGCACCCCTTCTTGCTATTCAACCCTGGAAATGTGTGAAAATTACTTTCCTCATCATTATGACACACCCAGACTGCTGGATAAAGCTTTTGATCTACTTTATTTGACTTATTAATTACAAAAACAATCCATTTTACTGTAGAATATTTGAGAAAAAAATGAACAAAAGTACATAGATGTAAAAAGTCACCCCGATGATAAGAGTTAGAAGAGTAGCTATCTCAGCAGGCAGGGGGTGGGGGTGGGTGGCATGGACTGAGAGGAGACCCAATGAGCTTTCTGGGTTGCTCACCATGTTTTATATTTTGATCTGGGTGACAGTGACACAGGGAATGTCTGCTTAAAAAATGAATTGTGATACACTTTACATACTTAATTGCATATATGCTATACCTCAATAAAAAGGAAAACCTTTAAAATCAGCCACCACTTCCAAATCCACAGCCACCTTTACATTGTGGAATATGTCCTATATACGTGTGTGTGTGTGTGTGTGTGTGTGTGATAGTGCACAATTACTCAACCACAATGAGCCTGAATGTCTGCTTCTGTAACATGGAGATGACATTGCTATCGGTTGCCTATTAAATATCGTCCTCCCCTTCCTTGGTTACAGACTCTCTGTGTTTCGATGAGGACATTATCTTTGGAAATAAATATGTGTCTCTTGGTCTTCTTGTATGACATGTAATATGGACTTGTGCACTTGGTTTTGGATTCTCCTAAGCATAACATGCGTCCCTCTACTTTCAATAACTTACATCGACTCATAGACACAACAAAACTATGTGCAGAGCAACACGAAGCCAGCTCTGCTCCCACCAACAGATGCTGTCAGCTTCTTGCTCCATGATTCTGTTGTAGGATGCAGCCTTTTTCTTTAGTCTTCAGGATTTTTTCTAGGGTTGCATTTATTTGTGAGGAACCCCACAAAGCTTATGATTCCATTTTCTCCAATAATTCAAAAATTGAGTATTGAAATTGTCAGCAGGAAGAGACAACTGCGGAGGGCGGGAGGAAAAGTAGAGGAGCTCAGAGAAGTGGAGCCTGACGCCTGCAGAGAAGGAGGCAGGGCTTTGGTTTCACAGCACTTGGAACTGGGGTTTGAGCCAAGATTAACTTCATGTCCCTGCGCCGGGCTCCAGGAGACATGTGGGTTGCAGGTAGCAGACAGTGTGTAAAAACTTTAAGGCAACTCAGTAAACACAGATTTCACTAAGAAGCATATTGCCACTGGCAATATCTCATTACTGATCCAAGGAAGCAGTCTTACCTAGACTGAAACATATTTAGCATTAGCTAGGCCATCTCACTATTATGAATTTAAGTAGGTCAGAAGATGTACACTTATATCTGTGTGGACGCCAGATAAATGTTCATGGGAAAGAATTCATGGGATGCCAGATAATTGTTCATTGTAATTTTTTTATTTACTTTATTAAGAGTCTACTCTCTATTTTGAGCTTCTGAGGGCCATTACCATGTCTCTCATATCTGTTAAAAACACAATGTTTAGTTAGTGCCTATGAAGGCTCTCTCTATATGTTAACTTATTTTACCTGGATAACACGGAAAAGAAATGTAAAGGAGGCAATCAGGCTTATATGAAGACTTCACTATAGGGAGGAACTGGGGAGTTTTCCATCTCTTTGCTTTACCGTCCTAGTGTGTGACTTCCATTCTCAAGATAGCCTCATGGCTCAGGATGGCTGCTGGAGTTCCAGCGATCATGCTCACAATCCAGGTGGGAAGAAAAAAGAAGCAGGAAAGGTTCTCAACTGTATCGGAAACATTAAAGAACCTTTGCAGAAGTTAGAAAGAACACACCTAGGGCTAACATCTCATTGGGAACTCACTCATATGAAGACCGAAAAATGTATTTATTTCTGGAGACAATGTCCTCACCTAAAAACAGTGAGTCTATAACTAAGGAAGGGGAGGATGATATTTAATAGGCAGCTGATAACAATGTCATCTCCATGTTACAGAGGCAGACATCAGACTCACTGTGGCAAAGTAATTGTGCACCATTGTAAGACACGATAGCTAGTGATCTACCTCATCCCAAAGCCAATGTGCTTTTCACAGTGTAACACTGCTATCAGTTACCTGGCAGAGGGCCGCCGTGGAATAGACATGCAATACACGTCTGTGCAATGAGGGAGCAAATGATCACCCTGGACCAGCAGTAAATGGTGAAGAGCATGTGCTCTTGAGCGGTGCTTCTCAAACTCTACTGTGCAAAGTGCATGATTCCCTGGCGTATCTAGTTCAAGTGAAGCTTCTGATCCAATAGAAATGCCTGGGTCCGAGAGCCTGAATTTCTATCAAGCTTTCTGTGCTGCTGGTCCGTGAAAAGCAAGGGTTTTAGACTTGAATTACCCAATACAAGCGGCGCTTATCATTCGTGGCTATTGAGTGAGCACCTGAAATCTGATTTGAGACATTCTGTGCAGTAAGTATAAATGCACAGATTTCAAAGATTTCATATGAAAAAAGAATACAAACTGTCTCATTAATATTACATATAGATATATTGAAATTATAGTGTTTTGATTATATTGGATTAAATAAGATATACTGTTAAAATTAAACTTTTTAAAATTTTCCAAATACGACTGATTTTACAAAAATGTAAAATCACTAATGTGGTTCACATTATATAGGGATGGGCAAAGGTAGGTTTATAGTTGTGAGTACATGAAATTCATTCTTGTATTATTAATTATTAATTGCTGAATTATTTTCCATATGAACAACTATAAGCCTACTTTTATCACACCCTGTATATTTATTAGACAACGCTGGTCTAGATTGAGTGATGCTTCTTAGTCCAAATTCTGAATCCCCACTTGCTAGCCGAAAGACTATGAGCAAAGCAACTTCACTAAGTTCAGTTTTCCCTTATAAACTGGGAGTAATAAGGGTTTGCTTCCTAGTGTTTCTCTTAAATAAGAGAACGAAATAAAGCAATTAACACATGCTAATTCCTTGATGCTGAGCTGTAGCTTTAGGATTTCGAAAAGGACCACTAAACAAGCAAAAACCATTTGCTTCTTCATATTTTTGAAATATGCCACACATAGCAATTAGGCACTTTAATAATTTTTGTTGCCAATTAATTTAAAGCTGATTTTAGTGATATATGTCTTATAAACTTTGCCAGCTTAATTCTCCTTATTTTCTAAAGTCTGTAAAAGTGATGAGGTACCCAGTGCACACAAAGATACAAAAGTCATGGTCAATGGTCAGGGCTGGACATAACAATAGCACCTACATTTCCTGGCTAATGATTAGCTAAGCCAGGTCACTGTTGCTTCCACAGAACTATGTGTTACTGTAGGTACCCAAAACAATTACAAAATATAATCTTTTCCAAGCTCCATGGCTTTACCAGTCTACCTCTTCCCAGAATTCACCAGAAATATATTTGCTGAATGGGCAATTTGCCTAAAGCCAATTAGTAGAAAGGCCAATTTGCCAAATGACTGATTCATCAAATTTACTTAATCTTTCAACTATTTAGCTGTGGTCCATGAAGTGGGCTTTTGTCCTCCTCACTGCATTTTAAGGAATTTTTAATTTGTTTCTATCACAGTCTCCACTGTTCCAGAAGGAGCTAAGGGTCAAAGAGAGAAAGAGGCTGAAGAAAAAGAGAGAGCAGAAAAATGTGAACAGAAAAAGGGGAATCATGGGTTAGAGGAGAAAGGCACTGCAGAGGAAAAGAGGGATGTAATTATGACTATATTCTCAAATATGAAGCATTCTCATTAATACAGTTTTCAAGAATATATTATTAATCATGCAAACAGATCATTGTGATACTTCCTGATATTCAAGAAAATGTTGCAGGATGTATATTTAGTGAATATGCACAGAATTCTTGTCAACACAATTTCCTCTTGCATAATAATATATTCATAGGCATTTTCATATTCAATAATTACCCCTGTGAACTATCTTTCCTATGTCTCAGAATCTTGTATCTCTGCCTCTCCTTTTCTCATATTCCAGCTGGTAGCAACAAGAAGCAAGGGCAGAAATGGCCTGACGATTCCTTAGCATGCTGTTATGATGGCAGAAATGAAAAGCAGTCCATTAAGAAATAGTTTTTGGAAATGGAAGTTTAGTGAATTGGTCATGGATCACATTTGCCTTTGGCAAAATGGTCATTCAGTGAATTGGCTTCTAGGTTCTGGCTTGCTCTGGGAAAAAAGCTGATAATGGATGAGTTAAGAGGGAAGCAAAAAAAAACCCACAAAACTGAAGATGATGTTGCATATTTTGCCTTCTATTCATAAGAAAAATGTTTAGGAAAATAATTATTAGATATGTACTATTTTTAAGTGCCTCGGGTATAATGCAGGATCTAAAGTAGTATCAACCAATATTTGGCTCTCAACCATGACCCTGAGCCCTGCCCACTTCCTCACCCACCCATCACTTATCAACCATGCTGCTCCTTCCTGCTTAAGTGGATGTGATTCAAGAACGCCCTTATACACACCTTAGTCATTATACTTTTTGGTATGTGACTAATAGGAAATCTAATTGCCATCCTGAGGCTACCAACTATATTAGCACATGAGTGTAAACAGAGGTATTCTTCACCCCAATCAGATTAGAAAATAAATATATCACTATCTTAAGGAGAGAGCATAACTCAAAGACAAGCTAGACATGCCTAGACCCAGACTACAGGTCTTAATATAAGAAAAGAATGTGTCCGTGAGAAGGGATGTTGAGAGACCTGAGAGGAAATACTGACAGTGTTCATCTCAGATCAAGAATGGCCCTTCTCCCCGTCTCCACCTGTGTGGTCCTGGAGGCAGGTATACTCATCTTGTGAGATGGAAACATTAGGTTATCATAGCCTGACACTTCACATCCACATACTAGATTTGATTGCCTCTGCTCCTCTTCTCTGTTTGCACAACAAAGTTTCTAAGTATAATTTGGCATATATGATTTATAAGTATGTGACTATCTTAGCAAATTTGCCTCTGGCTATAAATTCTGCTTTATAATCACTCTTAGACTAATCATAGCTACCATTTTTATGCCATTTTACCTGCGTGTGTGTGTGTGTGTGTGTGTGTGTGTGTGTAGACATTCAATTCTTTGGTCTTTACAACTACATCAGGAAGTAGCTATTTGGATTTTCATTTATAAAGAAAATAAGCAAATCTCAAACATGTAAGGAACATACTCAGGATATGTCAGCTGAATGAAAACCTTGGATCTATCTGACTCGAATGTCTGTGGGGCTCGAGCCTTGCAGGCTACCGTCTTCTGAGTCTAAGAGTCACTAACAAGGCGCTTTGGGGAGATGACAAGATGAGGATCTGAGCCAGGTGGTGAATTGTGAAAAATCCACACTTTGTTAGGCAATCTCCCCTGGGTGTAATGGAGCAACGATGTCATAATTGCATCAATTTCTTATAACTTCCTGTTTGTTTGTTTTTTATCATTTTAAAGGTGAAATTTAAGCATATAATGTGCTTAATATTTGTCATATATATAATTTTTGTAGAAGGGAAAAGAGCATTGATTTTGCTCCCAATCACTGTGTGAGAGCATCCAGCTAAAACACAGGAGCTTACATTTACTAGTATATGCTAATTAAGTGACCTGGACTCTGGAAATAAATTACTTGGGTCGGGTTCAGCTTTCGGCTGAGGCTAGGGGTTATGCCCTGTCCCCCACCAAAACCAGTAATTATTATTAATAATAATAATAACCCAAAACTGACTAGCACAGGAGTCCAGCCAGAAATAAAAACCAGAAAGTCTAGAGCTGACAGAAGTAAATATCAAGATGTAAGTCAAAAGCAAAAATAAAACGACAAAACTAGGGTCAAAGCAAAAAGAGCCCTAGAATGAATGCATTGGAACCATCTTAAAATTCTCAGTCATAAAAGTTTCATTCATTTCCCTGTTTCTCACAATGTGTGAGTCACTGAGCCAATAGGTGGTCCCTTGGGTGGGGTCAGTTTAGAAGGCAGTGAGGACAAACTAAGGGCTTATGTCTTTTCTCAGTGGAGAGAAAGTAGAAGGCTTCCAATGGGAACACTGATAGGTACCTATGATAATTCTCAACATATTAAGTGTCTCAGAACATCCTGTTCTTTGGCAAAATAAGGCTTTCCTGATACAAATATTCCAGACCTTGGGAAAGTATTTATAATTGTTATGTACAAAAGGATGTGTTTTTGTATTTGCATCTGTGAAATGAGAGCAACAAATGATGCTAGGAAATTGTGCGAACACAACTCACTTGTGGGAGTGCTTCCAATATTTTAAAATTAAGGCCCAACCTGGCACTGGAGGAAAACATCAAAATTTAGCTTCACAACACTTAAGTCTTAACAAAAGAAGAAGTAAATGAATATAGGGAAAAGGAGTTTCTTTGAGAATACAGGAAACTGTGTCAGAGAAAAATTCCAATTTTGGTAGGAATGAGGTCACCAAGGAAGTGAGGGCATGTGAATAGCAAACTCTCAGTTAAAGGAAAGGTGGTGATTGGATGGGGGAATGCCCCCATAATTCAACCAACAATCCCACTGGTTCTTAAAGGAAAAAGAAAAAAGCAGCCAAAATATCCAAGAATGAACAAAACAAAACCATATATGGGTATAGTTCTAAACATATATAGTAGGACAAAAATAACCCTTAAGACATTATTTGGTCAGGAAATGAAGAAATAAATGCGTGGTAGCAAGTAAGAGGCATGAGACGTACAAGATCAAATCTATAAGAGCATCAGCAAGATGTGAGCCTCTATAGATACATGCCGACTGTGACTTAAATGTATTCCTTAGCATTGGGAAGAGAAAGTTCAATTTTAATGTGCATTTGTTAGCATCAATCATAAACCCTTGCTTAAAAAAAATCTCTCACCTGGTGCCATTGGAAAATGATTAGATCCATGGAGAAATTGCATTTGTTTTATAATGATTGTTTTTTACAGACATTTCCTGAAAAACATTGTTTGTTTTATTAAGTTATTTGTGTCATTCCCATTCATCATACCTTTTTTGGTAAATATCTTGACTTCTAGTTGTTCATGGTACCTGAGGACTATTGGACACGTTCCCTATTGTTAAGACCTGATTGCAGTGTAAACAAGACTACGACCAAATTCTTTCACGCATACAAACATTTTTTTTCTTTCACCAAAAAGGCATAACAACAGTTTATAAACTAGAGAGCAAACTCTAGCACTAGCTCGCTGTTCTTTCAGGTGCTCTGACAGCACACTGCAGGAAAGGTTCATCAGGGCAAAACCAACCATGTTTCACTGGCAGGAATCAGGCAACAAAGAGTCTTAGGAATGCCTACCTGCACATGGGCATTTTGGAACCTACCCATCTATCACCTATCTGTTTATCTTTAAGAATATAAAGTTCCATTTGAAAGCAGGCAATCTAGATTTATTAGATCTTTGTACACTATTCAAAAAGGTTGGGAATGCCTAGAAAATGCCACATATTCTAAGGTGCAGAATAAAGACCACTAATGCAAAGTACATATACAGTACTAGGTGTACCAGTTAATACTGCGGATTTTTTTCAATAGATGGAGTTACACATATGTTGACATATATGTGATTTGATATGTATGCCATTTTGTTGTATTGGCAACAAGTTTCAAAACTTCATATGTCAAATTTTCTGAAGGTGTTAACATCCCAGATAATTTTACACTTATAAATGTTGAATTTCATGCCAAAAAAAAGAGCATTTGTGGGAAGTTTTAATTCATTATTTTGAAGAAAAGTGCTGCTGAAAGTTATGGTATACTTTGGAAGCTTATGGTGAACATGCTCCATCTCAAGATACTTCTGAATGCTGGTTTAAACGTTTTAAAAGTGATGATTTCGATGTGAAAGACAAAGAACGTCCAGGTCAACTGAAAAAGTTTGAAGACCAACAATTACAAGCATTATTGGATAAAGATGTATATCAAACTTAAAAACAACTTGCAGAAAGATTAAATGTTGCTCAGCAAACAATTTCCAGTCATTTACAAGCAATGAGAAAGATTTTAAAGGAAGGAAAATGGGTGCCACATCAATTGAACGAAAGACAAATGGAAAACCGAAAAGTTGTCAGTAAAATGTTGCTTCAACGGCACGAAAGAAAGTCTTTTTTGCATCGAATTGTGACTGGCGATGAAAAGTGTATTTATTTTGAGAATCCCAAATGCACAAAATCATGGGTTGATCCAGGTCAACCATCAACTCGACTGCAAGACCAAATCGCTTTGGAAGGAAGACAATGCTCTATGTTTGGTGGGATGAGGAAGGTGTGGTGTATTTATGAGCTTCTAAAACCAGGTGAAACCATTAACAGTGATCACTACCAACAACAAATAATCAATTTGAGCCATGCTTTGATCATAAAACCACTACAATGGGCCAGAAGACACGGCAAAGTAATTTTGCTTCATGATGACACACCATCACACACTTCAAAACCAGTTAAAAACACATTAAAAGATCTTGCCTGGGAAGTATTAACCCACCTGCCGTATTCACCAGACCTTGCTCCTTCAGATTACGTTCTGATCGATGGCACAAGTACTTTCTGAGCAGCACTTCAAAACGTACAAAGAAGTGGGAAATTGGGTTTCTGAATGGTCTGCCTCAAAATAAGAAAAGTTCTATTGGGACGGTACCCACAATTTACCTGAAAGATGGGGAAATGTGGAGCTAGCGATGGACATTACTTTGAATAAAGCACTTTTGATGTTTCTCTTGAAATTGTCGTGTTTTCTTTGATTACAGAATCCACATTATTAACCGGTAAAGGGTCAATCTGCATTATTAACCGGTACACCTAGTACATCAATATTGAAAGTGATTTATAGTACTAACAATAGTAGAAATGGCCCAAAGATTCAGCAATAGGAGACCACATAAAATGTGACATAGTCATATAATAAAATACCTCAGGAATGAAAAGAAACAGATGGCTAGTACTTGCAACAACATGGATGAATCTCAAAAACACAACATAGAACTAATAACACCATACCAAAAAAAAAAAAGTACGTACTGTATGGTTCCATCGATATGGAAGTTTAAGAATAAACAAACCAGTCCATGGGGATAAAAAATCATAATGGTAGTTGACTCTGGGGGAGAGGGGCATAGACTAGAAAAAAATACAAGGAGACTTTCAGCAGTGATTCTAATGGTCCATATCTTGTTTGGAATGTTGGTTATATGGATGTATGGGTATATCTCTCTATCTACCTGGCTACATACCAATACTCTATTGACATATATATGCCTTAGTCCATTCAGGCTGCTGTAACAAAATGCCACAGATTGGTCAGCTTATAAACAAAATAATGTATTGCTCACAGTTCTGGAGTCTAGAAGTTTGAGATCAGGGAGTCAGTTTGCTCAAGTGAGGGCCTTCTTCTGGGTTTCAGACTTCTTACTGTTCCCCAGGTAATGAAAGGGGCTGAGGGGCTCTTTGAGGTTTCTCTAACATTAATCTCATTCATGAGGGCTCTACCACCATGACCTAGTCACCTCCCAAAGACCTCATCTACTAATGTCATCATCTTTGTGGGGTAGGATTTCAACATATGAATTTTAGAGGGACAAAAACATTCAGACCATAGCAATGTGTAAATACACACACATGCACACAGGGATACATATATAAAATATATACACTTATCACACTAAACACTTAAGTGTATTTAACTGAATGCAATTATAGCTCAATAAAAATATAACAAACTACATAACACATATCTATTTCCTAAAGTAAGGCCTCTAGATAGCTTACAGGTTAGCTTTTTATTAAGGAAGAAAGTGTTCACTTGTGTCTTAGAAGCTAATCTCATATATAAAGATCACTGTAGTCTCTTGACAGCTTTATGAAGTTGGATTATTTCCATTTTATCGGTGATGAAATTGACACCAGAACGGTTTCAAATTTCCAGTGTCACAGCCTAGCAGAAGGCAGGGCAGGCCACCAGGCCCAGGAGTCTTTGTTTTACTCCAGAGTTTTCCAGCTTAAACTGAGGGCCAAGGAGTTTTCCTGATACCATCATCAGAGCTCTGTGTGACGCCTATATTGCCAAAAGCAAGAAGAAGGAGAAGTTTGATAGGAGAAGGTTATTAAAAAGCAAACCAAGAGATGAATTGAAGGGCAAAGGTAGAAAAGAATATTGATTTCCTGTGACAGATCCTAATCAGACCATTTTCGTCCCTGGGTGCCCAAAGAATTTAACCACTGTCAAACCCAAACTAAAATTATCAAAGCCGCTCTCTGTCTCTCTTTCTCTTTCTTTTTTTTTTTTTTTCTTTTTTTTTGTCTTTTTTTCTTTTTTTCTTTTTTTTTTTCTCTTTCTCTCTCTCTCTCTCTCTCTCTCTCTCTCTCTCTCTCTCTCTCTCTCTCTCTCTCTCTCTCTCTCTCCAATGTAATAAATAGCCTCTCCTGACAATTTGGAATTGCTAGATAATTTTTTTATTAATATTTAGGAGGAAGTCTCTTCTGATAGATCATGAGTTTCCATTCTTAGAGTAATAGATGACTTCTAGTGTGTTCAGCTAACTGGGTCTCCATTATTTTACCCCGATCAGTTGTAATTCCAGTTTTGTTCTTTCCTAAGATGTTTTACCAAAAAATACTCCTCACATCTCTAGTTAGCATTAGAATTCAGTTAATAAAAAGAAAATCAAGGGAGGTTCAGACTTTTTAAGTCAGGCAAAATATTTTTAAAGGGTAGAGGGAAGTATTCGAATAAAGAAGCAATCTCACCATTTACTTTATTTAGTTTCCCTTTGTATTTACTAAACTAGTTTTATGTTGAATGACTTCCCAAGAAACTAACCAGGCAAGCATACTGCTCAGATCACTTCCGGCACATCCAGTCTTATGCGAGCCAATGGCAATCTTTCGGGATATAACTTGGTTCCCAACCTAAGAAAGAAATTATAACTAGGATATTACAGCAAGAGCACATATTTGTCATGGTTTTGAAGTGTTTCAATTTTATGGCTAAGCTGAAATGAGGACGATTGCCTTTCTCTGCCTTTCTGTGCCTTCTCCTCCACACTCCTTATACACACAAACCAAGTGCTCACACATACCCCTACACATATTCAAATTCTGAACCAAACTGTACGTCCATAAGGATGACTGAACAGTATTAAAATTTTTGCTGTCCCCCCCTGCATGTACAGTGTTGAAGTGATAATTTATGCCTGCAGATGGCTGCTTGCAAATCTAATTTAACCCTGTTCCCACTGGGAGGGGTCAAGTGCACATCGTTATCTGGTCCAAGGCTACATTAATACCAGTAATTTTCCACCTGCAAGAAAAATGAACAGTTTATGCCAAAGGAAGTGAAATATATGGCCTGATGCCTAGGATGTGTAGCCAACGCTATTTTGTAAAAAGGGGTATTCAAGTCTCAGTCCTTTATGTTTAGATGGTGTTGAATCATCCTGGGCTCATTAACAAAGATTTTTCTCAGCAAAAAGAAAAATCCTATTCCTCCTTGGAACTTTTGAAGAATACAATGAATGGTCTTTCCAAAGTCAAGTTTGTACAGTTTGTTGGAAGAAGCATAGGCTTTGGAGTAAGACTGAGCTACCTTCTGTCTGATCACATGTTGAAGATGTTAGTCCACAGATGCATAACAGAGTCAAGATTTGACATGAATTGCTCAATGCTAGTCTCACATGCTTTCGTAATGAACACAAGATCCAGGACACAAAATGAAAGGAATGAATGTTATGTGCTAGAAAATTAATTCTTGAGGTCTTGGGTAACCTTTTAGAAAATACAAGTTGATAAAGGCAGTTTATGCTATTTTGAAATAACATCTTAGGATACTTCTGAAATTATGATGTACCCTTAGTTATCGTCAGGCGCAACATAAAGCCTGCTCACTATGATTTGTAGATTGTTGAACGTGTATATTTCTGTTAGTTGAAAAAGAAAACTTGACATAAAAACCACTGAAGTATTTATCTCAGGTTATTTCTAATATGAATCAGAAGGAAAAAGCAGGAGGCTTTGAGGGGAAGAGCTGGGGCAAGACTTAAGGTCGAATGGCATAACAGCAACAGGAGAGAGAGTGCCCCATAGATAATGAAGAGCATGGAAGGAAAAGGATAGGACAAAGTGACTCTCTTTAGTACACAGCCACATCCAGGAAACACGAGTGTCCTAGATGACAAGTGGGCAGCCATAGCTTGGGCCAGAACAAATGCCAGATCTACCTACAATACAATAGCAGGCCATCAGATACTCCATGAAGGCTGTATAGTGGCAAACTTAAGGATTTAGTCCCCAATTTTAGACTGCCAGGATTTGAATCTTTGTCACCCCACCTACTAACCATATGATTTGCAAGTTACCTGATCCCTTGAAGTCTCAAGTGGACATAACATTATCTTCCTTGAAGGTTGGTTACAAAGGTTAAATGGGAGAATCCTTGCAAAGTGCTTAGCGGAGAGTAGGTGCTCAATATTTGTTAGCTCTGAGTATAAGATCTTGGACATCACTAGTATCCTATGTTCTGATCTATAGCTTGGCTTACAAAAATACCTCTAAGCAGTCTTCCAAGATGTTTTAAAACAAGAACAAGGTGACGAAGAAATGTCTATGAAACAACAACTCGTGGTCCGGCCAAACATCATATGTGTTCCTTTCAAACAGTTTATCTACCTCTTATCTCATTTTAACTTATCCTTCAATACTCAGCTCAAACTGAAACCTCACCTTGATAAAGTTTCTTCCAATCCCACAAACCAGAGAATTAATTTCTTCTTTCTCTAAATTCCCCAAACACATTTTGTTTACCCTCACTTGCAAGCAGTTAGTTCTTTCTCTGGTTAATTGAACGACCTTCTCACCAGCTAATTTAGGAAATTCTTGAGGACTCATCTCTGGTTCCAAATAGAGCTTAATGCTGTCAACATAGCAAAGGATTCTATAAATGCCTATTTAATTACGTTTGAGACTGAAAACACTGAACACACAAACACACACACACACACATACACACAAACACAACTGACAGCGGTTCACAAACCTTGTCTCAAAAGTGAAAATGTACATAATAGCTTAATTTTACAATTCAGTTTTTTGGGGAAACTATACATTATTTTAATCAGTAAAAGACCCAGAGCCAGCTCTACCTTCCCCTCAATTTTGTAGTCTTAATTAACCTCACAGAAAAAAAAAAAATATCAAGGAAGGAAAAAAGACCAATACTCCTATGCATAGAATTATACCAGGAGTCCTCAAACCACGGTCCGCGGGCCACATGCGGCCTGCCGAAAACATTTATCCGGCCCGCCAGGTGTTTTTGCTGCCGCTGCCTGTCCTGCTTAACAGCCAGCTCGTCCCGGGCCCGCAGTGCGCATGTGTGGAATGTCTGAGGGACACTGAACTGGCCCCCTGTTTAAAAAGTTTAAGGACCTCTGAATTATACTATTGAGAGGAAATGCCTGTATCTCTTGGTTGTCCTCTGTTATGAATAAAAGGGAAGACGGGAATGCACCTAAAAAATGGAGGTGGAACACAGAGTTAATGATAAATTTTCTTGCAATAGCACATATATTTTTAAAATATATTTCTTTCTCACAAACATCATTGTCACAATCCAGTGCACCTGAGACTAGGAGCCCCCACACAAATAATTGCCGTGCAGAGATAATTTTTAATTAAATTGCATTTAAGTGCCCATTGAAGTTTATCATAAAAACCCTGAGCACCTCAGCTAATATGTACAAATTCCCAGGCCATTTAAAACAAGAAATTTAGGTCAGGTACGTGAAAAATATTTCAAATTCTTGTCTCTCTCTCTCTCTCTCTCTCTCTCTCTCTCTCGCTCGCTATTTGGGTGCCTAGAGTGATCCAAAATGTATCTTCTATCACCACTAAAATAGTCCTTTTTCCTGCTATTGTAAAGGAATTTCGATTTTTTTAAGTCAGTGTTTGGATCCACAAAGGCTTTTTCTTTTTAGTCTCAAGAAGCACAATAATCAATTCCTTTAAGAGACAATAATGTGTTTTTCCCAAATATGTTGCACAGAAAAGATAAGGCGACTTCTCCCCCGGGGAGATGGGAAGAACAAACCGTGTTGTCAACACAGGAAGGCTTCTGCAGAGGGAGACACATCCCCCTGCCACCCTGATGAGAGAAAGCCAGGAAGTGAGGGCTGTTTGCTGGGATCTACCATGAGAACCAGGCTGCAGCCCCAGCCCCAAGGGGGGAGGGGAGAAACTGCCACATCTGGGGAAGGCTGTGTTTCCTACATGGCATTGTTCTCCCAGCCTCCCAGTGTGATATTTCTAAACCCGAGACTGTCATGCCAAGGACTAGGCCTTCGTGCCTGCCCTCCCAGGACAGGGCTGGGAAGTGGGCCCTGGATGAACCGGGCAAGGATTCAGGACAGGAAGAAACACTGTAAAACTCTTAATTCAAGCTGTCTCTGGGGAAAATGAGTTTGAGTAGATAACCTGTGTGGCAGAATGGTGCTGTGTCTGTCAATTTAGCTAAGCAGGAACCATATTTACAGGATCCTCCATTGCATAATTCCCGTTTAGCATGGACCACAGGAAACATATATGGCGGGACTTGGAAGTTAAGCAAAAACCATATTCTCTTTTTTCATTGCGATAACATTAATAACTTTATATAAATGTCAGGTGTACAACATTATAATTTGATATCTGTATACACTATAGTGTGCTCACCATTGCAAGCTTAGTTTTCATCCACCACCATATACCATATTTGACCCTCTTTAACCATTTTACTCTCCCCCCAACCTCCTTCCCTTCTGTTGTCTCCATCTATGAGTTTGCTTTGCTTTTGTTTTGTTTGGTCTTTTAAAGAAGATATTGTTTTAAAGCTCTGAAGGTCAAAGCATGCACAAAGCATGCACTGTTGCAGCCAGCTCCTCCTGCGGACACAGGCAGGAGCCAAGCATGCAGTTTTTTCAGCTCCCACCCGTTCACCTCCTGCTGGTGCCCAGCTCCCAAGCCAGATGCATGATTAGCACTGGATGAGGCACTCCAATTCCTCTTGCAGGCCATGCTCATCCTTGAGGTTGGAAGTCAAGACAGAGGCTGATGTGGTTCCAGCCCATCCTCCTGGATTTGTTTGTCTTTTTACCTCCCAATTCACAATGGTCTTTCCTTCTTTTTTAAAAAAGATATTTTATTGATTTTTACAGAGAGGAAGGGAGAGGGATAGAGAGTTAGAAACATCAATGAGAGAGAAACATCGATCAGCTGCCTCCTGCACACTCCCTACTGGGGATGTGCCCACAACCAAGGTACATGCCCTTGACCAAAATCGAACCCGAGACCCTTGAGTCCACATGCTGATGCTCTATCCAGTGAGCCAAACCGGTTAGGGTGGTCTTTTCTTTTTTTCTTTTTTTGTCTTTTTTTTTTGTCTTTTCTTCTTGAAGGCCTGCCCTGCTGACTTCAAACACCAGTGCCAGAGTTAGAATGGCAACCATATAACAACTGCTTAACCAGCTCCCATAACTGTGAAAAGTCAGATCTCCATTTTTAAAAAGTTTCTTCTATGTCCCTTCTAGTGGTTCTATATCTCTAGTCAACCCTTGCCTGATGGCATCTAAATTCTAGAAGAGGAACTGCCAATATTCTTAGTACTAGGGTTGACCTAGCTATTAACCAGCTGCTTTGATATAGGCAAGATGGGGCATTTGAGATTCTGATAGAATTAAGTCATGAAAATATAATTGTAGATTTGAAGAATGGGACAGAAGCAGATGGCAATAAACACCCATTCTAAAGCAACCTAAAACATTTTGCATTTGATAATGTTTTAAGGAATGTATACTCATTTTATATGTATAAACCTGCACATGTTTATATGCCCATATATGAGTTTGTATGTATTTTATACATATATATGTATGTATATGTTACATACATATGTAAATATAAAAGTTAGACAGATAACCTGTTACCTAGCAGACATCTCCATAGCATACATTTCTGTCAACAAACATGAATTGATAGGCTGCCAAAAAGAATACTGAGATGTGGATCTTTAATTCAGCCTTGTTTGGAGAAAATAATATTGCTCTCTGTATCTTTGAGAAATAAAAATGATTGGTTATAGTGTTTCACATATTACTTCTTTATACTCTATCTCATTTCCCAAAAGTACATGAGGCAGCTTGCAAAAGCCGCACACTGAAATAAAATAAGTAGATGATGAAAGTGGAGCAAAGGAAAAATATGACTAGAAATATAAAACAGAGCAGGTGTGAAGTGAATTCAGAAAAAAACACAAATTCAAAAGATTGCATTCAGTTCATTCTTGTGCAGGTGAGGATGATGGATATCATCAATGTGACATGAAGACTTGAAAAATTCATGAAGTATTAGTCTAACTCAATCAAATGTTAATATACTATACTAATCAGGTCTTTTCCAAAATATTTATTCAATTTATGGTTCCAGGTGCTAATAGATTTAGACAATCAGGGAGATGTTCAGTCAAGATTCACAAAATCATGAAAAAACTTGAATATCTTGGAAAGAATGGTTAAAGGTTTTAACCTAAAAGAAGGAAGATTTTTATGAAGCAAAATAACTTTGTCTTTGATATAAAGGACTCCTAAGTAGGATAGGGTACATTTGAAATGTGTTACCTGATGATAAATATAAACTCAGAGTTAAAGGTATAGGAAGTAAATGTAAGCTGAATGTAATATTCATATCCATACAAATGTAAGTATGTAATAAAATGTTTTGAGCAGAGGTCTTCAGGCAAGTAAGACTCCTCCTTGCTGGGATGTCACAGGGAAGAGGCAAACACTGGCTGTGAGACTGGAAAAAGATGATGTCAATGGCCATTTCCTGTCTTGATCCATATCTTAAACACCATCCCAGGACTAGTGGTGCACGCTTTTCCCAAAAATCATAGGCTAAATCCTTGCAGTTTGAGAAACAGAACAGAACCCTAAAATGTGAATACCTGAGCAGTTTGTTCATTTTCCTGGGGAACTGACATACCCGAGACACACCATTACGCAGTGACATCCTTCCTAGTTCGTCTTGATTATGGCTCCTAGAGTTTATAATCTTCCCCATGTATGCACCCCCTCTCGAGATGATAAACCAGGGGTTACATAGATCAGTTCTAGCCCGTAGATAAGTTACATCTACATGGAGTTTAACATTTTAAAATTAGTTTCTAACACTTAAAAATAAATAAAATAAACACAAAGTTCCATACGGACAACTATTTTTGAAAAATAAAAAGATCTGGGACTATGAGTCCTCCTTCCTGCCTGGCATTATCATCTCTGAAGCTGAATTCTGTCTCCTCTCTGCAAAGAAAACCTGGGTCTCCAGTTTTCTTATTGTCTTACGCATGTACATTAGCTACCTGGCCCTGGCTGAATTTATAATCCCTGCCATGTATTTGAGCACATTGACTGGAAGACATCTGAGGCGTGGGGGGGGGGGGGGGGGGGGGCGGGAAGGAGACACACACTGGGAACTTTCAGTGAATTATTGTATATGTTCTTAGGTCTGTCTTAGCTAGGTGCCCTAGAGAACAGAGCCTAAGGCAAGGATTAAGTGCCGATGCTTTATTCCGGAGGTACAAACCTAGGGCAACAAGAGTATAGAGAGGAAAGTGAGACAAGAAATTTTGCAAGCAATTGCTAGGAGATACATAATGTTGCTGGGCATAGCACTCTACTTACCAGGTGCAAACACTCAGCCAGGTGGGATGTCTCAGAGAAGTTTGTGCAAGAAACGGTGTTACATGGACAAGAGAATGAGAAGGATTGGCTTCCTCCCATCTCCCATTTCCCACTGGTCCATGTTTGCACCATTGGAGGTTAATTTCTCTGTGCTTCTGATTTGCATGATCTGGTCCCTTTGATGGCTTCATGTCAGATTCAAGCCCAACAGTACAATTTTTTGTTTGTTTGTCTTACTCTATTCTAAAAATGAGAGGAAGCAGAAATTATAGCTGTGTGACATAAATCAGTTCTAGCCCATGCATAGATAAGTTAAATCTACATGGAGTTTAACATTTTAAAATTAAAATGGTGGGGCCTAGGTAACAGCCAGGGGCAGTGTCAGTAGGTGCAGGCCCCAGGTGGTGGAACTTGCCATGGACAGATCTGAACGGGATCGATCAGCCACTAAGGAAAGCAAGGGAATATGAGTCCCTTATAGTGGTGCTGAGGGAGTGTAAGACAGCGGTCAGCCAACTAAGGCTCACAGGCCCAATCCTATTTTTGTATAGCTTGTGGGCTTAAATGGTTGGAGTAAGATAGAAGGGAGAATAATATTTCATGACACACACACACAATTTATATGAAATCCCAACATCAGTGTCCGTAAATAAAGTTTTATTGGAACACAGCCGCACTCATTCATTTAGGTACTATCTGTGTCTGCTCTCACATAACAGAGTTGAGTAGATGCAGCAGAGACTGCATAGCTCGCAAAGCATAAAATAGCTACTATCAGGTCCCTAACAGAAAAGGCTTCTCAAACTCCGGCCTAAGGAAGCCAATGCAGTGCATCTGAATCAAGAAGCAAACGAAACATTCTCAGCAAAATGCAACAGGGCTATCACCGCTCAAAAATTATTTTAAAAGCTACTACAATTTACACATGCCTGCTGATGCCCTCAAAAATGTGAATGTAATTGCACCCCCATGTGCAACTGGAAGAGCCCTCCATGGTTAATGTCCCATGACCTATTGGTGGAATCACCTACAGAAAGACAAAATAACTTTTACGGCTTTAACCCCAGTAGCAAGATAGTGACTCTATTCCCAGAAGGAAAGAATCTCAGAGCATTATCCTAATATACAACATGACCAAAAAGAGAGGTGAGATTACTTGTTTATCTCATTGCTAATTCAATGTCATATGTTTTCAAGTTAAAAATCTTACTTGGACCGAGCCAGTATGGCTCAGTGGTTGAGCATCAATCAACCCATGAACCAAGAGATCATGGTTCCATTCCCGGTCAGGGCACATGCCTGGGTTGTAGCTCCATCCGCACAGTAGGCTGTGTGCAGGAGGCAGCCAATCAATGACTCTCTCTCATCATTGATGTTTCCATCTCTCTCCCTCTCCCTTCTTCACTGAAATCAACAAAAACATATTTTTTAAAAAATCCTACTTGGGACAAAACAATGTGCACACAGAGAGGAGCCACAGCCTGAGCCCGCCCTTCTGGGTGCACTTGCAGACACACTGCTTCCTGTTATCATTCGAGATGAGGTGAAGGCCCATAGTGTGCCAGCTCAGTGCCAGGTGAAACCATAGACAGCCGTGCTAATAATAGGCCCTGTTTTGCTGACAGCTGGAATAGAAAAGCAGACTCTGTGACAGACTATATTAAGAACGCTGCACAAAGAAAGATTGTGAGCACTTAGAGGATATCTTTTATTTGGAGATTAACTAAGTTCTGTTTATTCATTTACTCAAAAAGCATCCTCTGAGGACCCAGTATATCCCAGGAGCTGGGTGAGCTGCTAAGGAGACTTTACATAGGTAAGACACAGTTCCCGCCGTGGCACCTGGGATATCATCAACCGACGCTCCAGCTCCCATTGCCTGGATGCTGTAAACTATGCACTCCCTCCCAGAATAGTCCTCTCTGGGGACCTGGGCTCCCAGTGGAACAATATCTGACTATTCTCAGCTCCACTTCCCAAGGCGAGCCTGACCTTTCAGGGCAGCTGGAGAGATGGGCTACTGGAGTCACACAGGCCTTTCCCACTACGTGTGCCCCCAGGCCATGCATGTGCAGGGTCTGCTTTTTGTGAAGGCTCAGTCCAGACTCCCGGAGCTCCAGGAGGCCTCCCCTGCACTGCTATGGAGCACCAGGCTACCTCCCAGCAGCTGACCTACTTTGTGGGAACCAAGCTTCTTCAGATCTGTCTAAAGTGCATTTGCCTTGGGAGTGTTCAAGGACCTTGGGATACAGATCTGGGAATGAATTATGTGCTTTATGCCCAGCCAGGCTCTTCCTTTCTGACAGGACTGACTGAGCATGGGGAGGGTTTCCTTGAATCAGCCACTTAAAGACACTCTGCTCCCAATCGTGACTCCTAAGGAACGGTGGTTTTCAAAGCAGTTCCATGTGGCGCAGGATGGTGTAGCAGCACACGGATAAATGCCCTTTAATTACTTCCCACCACTTTTGACAATTAAACATGAATCCTTATGTTTGTAGCTCTGCTCTAATTTGCAGGAAAGTTGTATTTCTGGGTAAACTGAAGTAGAAATTCTGCCACTGGAATATGCTTCAAAACACCAAAAGCATTTTATCTTTTAAAAAGACATGGCCACCTTGGGCTTTAGTATCCTTATTGATATATGTTGAAATCGGGGCTTATATCCCAATCAATGGCATATCATTGCTGTTGGTCTAAAATGAAGGAGATGACCATCCTGCTTATGCCAGGTATCAGGGGCCACCCAGCTCAGACCATTTGACCTTAGAGGTTCTTTAGGATCACACTGACATTGCAATCAGTCCCAAAAGCTTGAAAAAGGGGTTCTTCTAGCAGGAGATGATCAATGATAGGGGCTGGGCTCATGGCTGGAGGGAGTACAGGTTGCCACTACAGAGAGGATCCTGGCACTGGTACTAGAAGATGTGTCATTGGGCCTGGGGTAGAGCAGGAGGGTCCCTAACCTCAGAAAACATTCAGTCTGAGAGATGGGCAAGCCCCTGTGGGTCCAGAAAGTGAAGAAGACCTTCTTTGAGGGCTACTTTAGAACAACACTCTTTTGGCACTAAGGGGCATGGCTTGGCACCACGGCCCGTGGACTGGATTCTTGCCCCTCTCTTTCTCTCTCAGCCCAGCGCCTTGGTATAGTGTTCAAACTGCACAGTGCTCCACAGTGGCCCTGATGAGGAGGAGGAGTGATGGTCAAGGTGTGACTTAATCTCCCCTCCCCACCCCCCCCCCACTATGCGAAGCTCAGTCTCAGGGCTTGATGTTGTCTCAGCAGGGGGTGCCGCAGATCTAAGACAGGCAGCCAGGTCTCTCTGATGTGCGCTGGGCTCAACAATCCTTTAATCCCTCCAACACTCCCTGCAACAAGAAACACTGATTCTCCTTCTATTTAATTAGAGAGCTGTTTTCTCATGAGCATTCTGCCTGATTTATGAATACCTATTGTTCAAACTGTAATTGCATATTCAGCACTGCTTAATGGAAGCGAGACCACTTGCGTTTGTACTGTTTGCTTTATCTTTTAAAAATCCTTTTCCCAAGTATATATGATTCATTTCATTATGACACATAAAATCAATGCATTCCAGGAGGCACTCTGTGGGTAAGTGTTGTTTTAGATCAGCGATTTTCAATCAGTGTGCCACAAGAATTTTTAAAACAGGCAGTACCTGACTACTTAGTCAGGGGCACTGACCTCTTTTCCCTTAGATTGTCAGATAAAAAAAATGACAACAGCCAACACAACAATAGCCATATGGTGTGAATGAATCAAAATTACACTTTTTTTTTTCTTTTTGGTCAGGTCAGCAAAAACTATAAATTTTTTTGGTGTGCTGAGGAATTTTAGTAATTAGTTCAAGTGCGCCCTGAGATTAAAAAAAAAAAAAAAGATTGAAAATCGCTGTTTTAGATAGCTGTTTTGACTCTTGGGGAAGACTGTGCCAAACAAGCCAGAACACAATGAGGCTGACTCAAAAGCCATGAAATTTAGAATAATGACCAGGCTAAGGGTAAGTAAGTCTCTAAGGTGCCCACAACCTTCAGACACTTATCCAATGAAAGTGAATCCATTTGGAATAAATGAAAGACAGTCATATTTTCAACCATTTAGTAGCAAATCAAACAGATTCCTTTTTTTGTTTGTTTTTTGTTAGATATCTTGATGTTCTCTACTTAGATATATTTTAGAGAAAACCTTGCTGGTTTGGGGAAATTGTGCAGACACTACTATCGATCCAGGTCTTTTCATTGGCCTTTATGGACCTTCACTGTGGTGTTGGGAAGTGGAACTATGAAACGCAGTCATACCCATAAGTAAATGAAAACTGTAAAGTCACAATTTGATGTTCAATATCACCCATTTGCCTTATCATAATTCCATTATCGTCCCTCATTACTTCCCTGCTGCCTCCACTCTTTAGCCAAAAATTCCTTACTCACTCTTCCCACACCCTTGCCTTGTCCTGTCTTGTTTTTTTTTGTTTGTTTGTTTGTTTTCTGTCTCCTCTCAGTACCCAAGGCAACTAGAGTGACAAATACCCAGGAGGTTAAAACTTATTTACAATTACAACACTGCATTCAATAGACATTAAAAATGTTTTGGCCACACCCTATTAAGATCATCATCTTCTCTTCAAATATGCATTTACTTTACCCCAATAAGCCTTTACTCTCACTCCCAGCCTGTCATCAACAGATACTTACATAATATGCCACGTGCTAGGCATTGTTCTAAGCACTGGCCATACAGCAGAAAATAACTAAAATTCCTTCATTCATGAAAGATTGTAAATTTCTTCCTGTTTTACTAGGAGAACTGCATCTGGTTTTCCATGATAACACTAAAAACCACATTAATATACACAATTTACTTGAAATTATTCAATTAATAGCCAGAAACTATTTGTAGTTGGCATTCTGCTCATAATGTCTTTTTTAAGGGGAAGAGGGTATTTGTAGACAATTCTCCAAAGTTCTAGTTGAATAGGTAACATTGCTTCCCATTGTCTGTAGAGTAATTGTATACACTATTTTTAACTAAAAATTATGTTTTGATTAAGAAAAAAAGATTTGAATGTATGGGGCCATTCAATATTTAAAATAAAGTTTTCTTGTTAGTTTTTAAATATGTCACATATAAAGAAAAGTACACAAAACATAATTGTGCAGTTCAATGAGTTATACAATGAATTTCTCAAATTAAAACACCCATGTTGCCACCACCCAGATCTAGAGAGAGAATAGTACCCACACCTCCAGAAATACTGGTATGTCTTTTATCAATCAAACAACCACCCTTCTCCCCAAAGTTAACCATGATTCTATCTTCCAATACACTTGCTAAGTTTTACTTGGTTTTGAACCTCATATAAAGGAAATTTAAAAATCGGTGTTCTTTAGTGTCTTTCTTCTTTCTTTCACTCAACATGGTGTTTTTGAGGTCTGTCCATATTGCGATATGTGGCTGTATAGCAAACTATTGTATGAATACACCACAGTTGCTTATCTATTATGGATTTTTAAAAAAAAACGGGGTGGGGGGAGGCTTCTGTAATAAAACTGACACATCCAGGGACTGAAAGCAAACTCACATGGTGATCTGATCATAAGTCCCTAACTGGGCAGGTCATGGTAGTTAGTCATGCCCCAGGTCTAGAATTCTTTTAGTGAATTCTAGAGTTTAAGCAAGCCCTGTCCTTTGTTCTTATGCATCTAGATTAACACATCTTTGAAATGCTAGAAATAATCCTCTTTCCCAGACACCTGTGTCTCCTCTGGAAATATTTGAGATCTTGATTCCCAGACTATCATCAGTTCTGGCTCAAGTAAACTCTTATAAAAGTTCTCTACAGGTCTGGATATGCTTACATCCACACTGTTCTACTCTTAATAAAATGTTCTGCTTCTCCTTGACACTGATCATACAGAATTCCTACTTCAAACTCAAAATCTATATAAAGACCAGTTTTCATTATTTTATTCATATTCTCTCATATTCTGGTCTTCTGGTTACTTTTTTTTTTACATAAAAATTTATTTGGAGATTTTATTAAAATGCAAGATTTCTGGGTCTTACATTCAGAGTCTGATTTAGTAGGTCTGGGAGGGGGGGCGGAATTTGCATTTTATTTTCCTTTTTATTTGAATTTATTTTTTTATTGAATGTATTAGAGGGGCATTGTTTAATGTTAAATTAAATTATATAACTTAATAAAATTATACAGGTTTCAGGTGTACAATTCTATAACATATCATCTGTATAGTATATTCTGTGTTCACTACCTCAGATCAAGTCTCCTTCCATCACCATTTATCCTGATGACTTCAATCAAAGAGATGAGCCTCTTGACTCTGATGTATCAATTTTGCCTCTGTACTCAGGCTGAATTCATGAAAGTATTGTGTGTACCTTTACTTTCACTGCCCTCTCTTCATCACCTCATCTCACACTCCTCAAAAGTCTCTTTCCTGCCACAGTAAATAATTCAGATTGATATATGCATCCACCTGAAAAGGGGTCCCATTTGTGGTTTTCAAAAAAATCTAAAACTAGATTAAATTAAACATATATATTATTTTACCATGCTCTTTAAAATAGAGAGAACAAACTCTTGCTGCTGGCCATGATGGAGTAAGTGGGACTAGACTGGTCTGCACACTATAAAAACTAGACAACTAGAAAAAATACATGAAACAGTTTTCAACATTAGGCAACAGGAAGAAGCAGAACATGACCCTTGAGATGGGGAAACTAAAGAAGGAAGCCCTAGAACTATCACAGCTTTCTGCCTAGAAGCAGATTTCAGACCACTGTAGAGGGAGGGAAACCATGTTATTCATGATATGAATGAAACAGATCTTCCAAACCCAGTTACAGCACCAGATGACTAAAGTACCAATGACATCCAAACACAGTCTCATGAAAAAGCCTAAACCAGAACCATGCAGTCAAGCCGTTTCTCATTTACAGGCCTACTGGAACCATTAGAGGTATAAGTAATATATTATTGGTGTTTAGCCAGTATGTTTTGAGGTCATTTTTTTTTCAAACAAATACTAGATGATTAAGACAACTAGGAATTTTATGCCAATAAATTTGATAACCCAAATTTAAAAATACAAGTCCCTCAACAAATAATCACCACTGATACAAAAAGAAATAGAATATGTGAATAACCTATTTATTAAATAAGTTAAATTTTTCATTTAAATGACCCCACAAAGAAATTCTAGGCTCAGACGACTTACTTTATTCATGAATTCTATCAAATTTGTAAAAGAAAAGAAAATATTATACTAATTCCACAGAAACTCTTAAATAGGGGAGAAAACATACTTCCAAACTCAGTATATAAGGCCAGCATAACTCAAAATACCATATCCAGGAAAGGGATTAAAATAAAAAAAGCTATTGACTAATATCCCTCATAAACATAAATTGGAATATCTTTAAGTAAACAATAACAAGTTGAATCCATTTATATACAGAATAATGCATCATGGCCAAGTGTGTTTTTCTCAGGAATGCAAAGTTGGATTAACATTCAAAAATCAATTACTGGAAAATGTTCTGGAATTAGATAGTGGTGATGATTGTACAACCTAGTGACTATACTAAAAACCACTGAATTGTTTACTTTGAAATAATGAACTTTATGGTATGTGAATTATATCTCAATAAAACTATTATAAAAATATCAATTTGTGTAAATTGCCAAGTTAACAGAAAAAGAAAGAAAACTTGTGTCTATCTTAAAAAATGAATAAGAAGCATTTAACAAATTTTATCTCCCATTCATAATAAAAACACACAAAAAGAACAATTACAAGCTCAACCTGATAAAGAAGATCTAAGAAAAGAAACTGCAGATGACGTTAATACTTAAAGGCTTTGTCTTTGAGATCAAGAACAAGGCAAGGATATCCACTCTCATCACTTCTATCCATTATTGTACTAGAGAAAATAGATAAGGCAAGAAAAATAAATAAAGGAAGAAGTAAAACCGTCTTTATTCACAGACAACATAATGGTCTGTATAAAAAACAGAAAGCCCTAAAACATCTACCCAAAAAGATGCCATTACAACTAATAAGTGAGTTTAGCAATATTGCAAAAATACAAAATCCACTCATAAAAATCCATTGTGCTTATAAATATTAGCAGTGAACAACTGGAAATTGAAGAATAAAACATTTCCACTTACAGTAGCAGAGACATCCACTTTCGGCCAAGATGAATGAACAGGGACCAGATTTACCTTCTTCCTGAAACAAAAAAGAAATGGACAAATACATGAAATAAACGTTTTTTAAGAGACTAGACATCACATAAAGAAGGACACTGATTCCTGAGCGATGGAAAACCAATGAGGTGAGCCTTCGAACCGCTTTTATCTTCCTGCCATGAGAGAGTTTCAGGGAAAGCCTGGTGGGCTCCCTGAGTGAGCAGATGGAGTGAAGAACCAAGGAAAACCAAGGCAGACAGAACCTGCAGGACAGCATCCTGGAGAGGAGATTGGTGCACACAGAGAGGACGGGGGTTTCTGCAGAGGCTCTCCCTTGAGTATATATTATAATGGCCAATGCATGCATGCAAGAAAATTATCAGAACCCTGGAAAGAACCACAGAAAACATTAGAGGGAATATTTCCAGCACTCACACAGGTCTAGAAATCGTGCCAGTTCCTTTCTGCTAGAGTAGAAAACCTTTTCTTTTTTTTTCTTCTGGCGCAGTGGGTAGATAACCAATGGGTCTTGCCCCACTAGTGCCTTTAGTCTTCCTGCCCAACAAAAGTTGAAAGCAAGATTCTAAAGGACCAAACTGTTCCCAGGTAACTTAAATGCATCCCAGTACAAAAGCTTAGGAATATTTATAAGAATATGAAATAGCCAGCTCTAACAAAGTAAGATGTAATAGTGTCTGAAAGTCAATAAAGAATTACCAGGCGTAATGTCATTAAGTACTATGCACCTGTGAGAATTTTAAAGGTGAGAAACAGCTCTGTGAATATGGAATGACTTCCAGGACACACTCATAAGTGAAAAAAGGCAAAGCCTACAAGTATTGTCTATAGCATGTTACAACTTATGGAAGAAAGGAATATAAGATAATACACCCGTGTCCACTCATTTGCCTAATGGTGATTCTCTGTTTTCATTCCTGAAGAAGGGAATCAGGAAAAATAAACTAAACACGAGAGCTTGGTTGCCTACAGGGGTTTGTGGGGAAGAGGTGAGTATACGAGATAGGGACTTAGGGTAGCAGAGTAAAGGGAGAGACATTGCTTTGAATAAACTTTTTTTAAAATATATTTTTATTGATTTCAGAGAGGAACAGAGAGGGAGGATGAGATAGAAACATCAATAATGAGAAAGAATCATTGATCAGTTGTCTCCTGCACACCCCCTACTGGGGATCAATCCTGCAACTGGGCATGTGCCCTGACAGGGAATCAAACCGTCACCTCCTGGTTCATAGGTTGACACTCAGCCACTGAGCCACCATAGCCGGGCAAATATAACTTTTACTATAACTCTGATGCTTAGAACCACAGTAGTGTTTCATATACCCTTCACATAACCCCAAATTAAACAAATAACTCAAAGCAGCCAAGACATGAGGGTGACTCCAAATGGAATACAAACACTAGCAAATGAGCCTAACTGTATACACATGAATACCATAACCACACTGAAGGGTATGGGAGGAAAAGAACTATCCAAAGTCACTTGTCTATATACCACAAAGCTGTAAACAGAAATAAGTGTACATAAAACTATAGTCTAGTTAGTAAATGATTTGTTTTTGCTCTTAAACAGGGGCAATGTCTGGCAATTCTGAAACTGCTTTATGTCTACAATAGACTTGAACAACAACAACAAAAGTGAAAAGATTGTAGAAAATGAGAGCCAGGTGTTGTCAGTGTTAGAGCAAGATTTAAAAATAAGGAAAAAGGGAAGCTAAAAACAACCCCAAGTTATTGGATTAGAATCAGAGATAGCAGTATTAACTCATGGTTTTTAATATATGTCCCTGTAGATAGGAAAATATAGATATGTGTGTATGCATGGATTAGTCTACATACACTGCTCTGAGGGTCAAAGCAATGACACCCCACTAACAAGGAGACTACCAGCCACCCAGAGACTGGTCTCTATAAACAGTATAGTCAACTAAAAGGAACGAGGGCTCCTTGGAGAAGTGAATAATTCTAGGGCTGGGGCATCGTGAATATAAAGTGAGACAGGCACATCCTGTGATGCCAGAAAGTAAGAAGATACTCAAAAAGGTCAGTGGGGGAATCTTAATAAAAGAACACAGGAGCCCACCGGAAGGAGCTCTTAATGGCCCAAACTGGAAAAATATTGGGACAGAATTGGATTTTAACCCAAGAATAAACATCCACAAATCCATACTGATATAGATAAATAACAGGATAAATAAATAGGGAGAAGAGACAGTTCTTCTTCCCAGTAGTATTCAAATTAATAAATACAGAAGGAAAGACTCATCATTAGGGAAATACTATAGAAATAGATGACATAGACACAATCTTGGAAATATTAGCTACTAGCCCTAGTATAATTTGCCTGCAATAAAAATACCCCATTTTATATACACAGTTCAATGACTTTTGGCAAATATAACATCTCTGTAGCCATCACAAAAAATCATGGTTTGGAATATTTCTATCCTCTGAAAAAGTTCCTGCAATCTCTTTGCAATTAATCTCTCTCATCCCTGGCCCAAGACAACCACAGATCAATTTTCTGTCACTATAAATTGGTTTTGCTTTTCCTAGAATCTTATATGACTCTAAACGGTTTGTGACCTAAACTATAAAGTTCAATGAACAAACTGTAAAAAAAAATAATACAAGTTTTTTCTCCTTTTCTAATGGTCAATCAAAACATAATATGTAATATCTAGGTCTCACGCTGGGCTTCATTTGGAACTAGATTCTCCCTGAATTAGTCAGGGTCCAGGGAGGAAAACAGAACATACGTCAGGCTGTCCATCAGGTGAAATTTAATAATGGGAATATTAGCTGCTACTAGCCCTAGGCCTGGAAGGACAATAGAAAGAGACAGTCGTATCAGAGCTAGACTGAAACTGCATCCATGGCTGGAGCTGCTGGAGAGAGCGGGGACCCTGGGGGAGAGAAGCACAGAGAGATGAGAGATGCTCTGTCTGCTTCTCCCTTCTCCAAACCTTCCTTCTCTCTACCACCTCCTGTTGGCTGAAGAAGGCTGGAAGCAGGGGCAGAGGAGCCTGGGAAAGGCAGTTGGGCAAGCTCAGCCCTGCGTAGGTGGGGAGAGCAGGGGAAGATGAGGAAATGTATCAGAGGGCAAAAGGCACATGACCTGCCCATTCTGCACTTGTGAGATGCTTCTTTAACTCCAATGGTGGAAAACTGCAGGGAAAATGTGCTGGGGCGGAAGGTTTGACGTTGTAAATATTTTTTCTTGACCTTCTTGAGGAAGGTGAATGGGGATAAATCATTTAGTTTCGAAACACCTCCCAGGGGTGCTTTATAAAATAATGAAAATGCGTCAAGAACTTATCACAGGACCTGAGCCAGATGAACAACGAGTAATTTCTGGGCTTCAGATCTTACCTCGGAGGGCCATTCCATTTTGTGTAGAAAATGAAGCAAATCGTGAGTGAAAGAGGACAAATATTTTAACATCTGAACATTCCTCTTTGTAAAATCAAATAGAGCAGGGAGACTGATAGACCTGCAGCCAAGGCATTTATCTTTCTGAAATGCTGAAGTCTCACTAAGCAAATAATGAGCCAGAAAAAGCAAACATTCATTTTGCTGCCATTTCAGGGTGTGATCCCAATTCCTTCAATTCAGCATATTTAGGATCTGCCTCGCCCCCTTTCCTGCATTCTCCCCGTTCTCCATCCTTGCAGGATGCTGTCCTCTCACACATGTTGTTCTTCCGTAATAAAGTAATAGCTGACACCGTCTGCCCTCTCGGCAGAGTGAGTATGTTAGCCTGTTGTTATTGATTTTGTTGCTAAGGTCTGAGGATCTGCTAATGCTCCGCTGTGGGACTGGTAGGAAGCAGGGGAGGGAAAAGCATGCTCTTATAATTTTCCCATAAACCAGATGTTTTCTTTAACTCTTACATTGTTAGAATATTTTCTCTTAAGGGAAAAAAAAAAGGGGGGGGGGGGTGAGAGCAAGTTTAAGAGGCCCGTTCCTCCTTGCTCAGCATTCCAGGAGTACACACCCAAATAACTGAGTGCGAAGAATTCATGCTTGTGGGCACCTGTGTATCTGCTACTCGTCTACACATCTCATTCAAGGCAAACCTGTTTCTTAAGTAAACTACATTCTTCCCATTTTTCCCGTGGTTCTGTTTCTATGACCATCGCTGTACTAGGACACCACCCTACACTGTGGGGTAAAACAACTACTGTTTTATCTCACAGCGTTTGCAGGTCAAGAATTTGGGTAAGACTCAGCTGGGCTGTCATCTTGGCTCTGCTGGGATTGTCACTCCCAGAATATAGACTCTCCAAGTATGGCAGTTGCAGGGTAGTTGGACTTTCATAGCAATTGGTTCCTTCCAAAATGAGTACCCCAAAAGAACCAGGAGCATGCCGAGTGACCTTTTATGACCTACCTTAAGAAGTCCTGTGACCTCATTTCCGACCTCCTCTATTGTAGTGATTTGCAACCGGGGGTAAGTCTGCCCCCACAGAGTATCCAGCAATGCCTCCTGGTTTGTAAACTGGGGTATGAGGGCTCCTGGCATCTAGTGGCTCAAGCCCCGTGATGCTGCTAAATATTATACAGTGCACAGCATAGCCCCTCACAGCAAAGATTTTGTGGCTCAAAACATGAGTAGTGCTGAGGTTGCGAAACCCTGTTCCATGGTTGAGCAGCCTTAGCCTGCAGGTTTAAAGATGGGGAACATGGATCTAATTCTTATTTTTTTTAAAATATATTTTATTGATTTTACAGAGAGGAAGGGAGAGAGATAGAGAGCCAGAAACATCGATGAGAGAGAAACTCCGATCAGCTGCCTCCTGCACACCTCCCACCGGGGATGTGCCCGCAACCCAGGCACATGCCCCCAACCGGAACCGAACCCGGGACCCTTCAGTCCGCAGGCCGACGCTCCATCCACTGAGCCAAACCGGCTATGGCAGGATCTAATTCTTGATGAAAGGAGTCAGAAACTTTATAGACAATTTTTAAAAACGACCACGAAATCGCTAATTTACTTTTTTTTCTAATTCAAAGTCCAGTCTTCTAGGAATTCATAAGAGGTCAATTCTAAAATTGAGAGAGAAAACAAAGCTGTCCTGGTTTCAAAATCATGTCGATGAAAATGTAAATTCCCAGATGAAGTGACACACCAACAGGGAAGCCGGGGCTTGGGTATCAGTTCTTGAATTTGACGCTCCCAAGCCATTATCTGCTCTTGATTCTCAAGTGTCTACTTTTCATTCCTTACAACGTCGTCCAGCTTTAGATGAAATGTTGTTTTTAGATGTCAGTGAGATTATATTTAAATGTAACTTTCCAACTGACCTGTCTGAAATCTAGAGCACACTTTTAAGCCCAGAGCTGGATGACAGGGAGGATGCTCCCAGACTCCTCTCTGGGTCTCTTCATGCTGAGGAATAGCTGGCTCAGCAAGGCTAGAGCCTATCTCAAGACTGTTCCCTAGAACCAGAGAAGCTTGTAGCAATAGCAACGGGAGGCAACAGATGTCCCTGAGCAAGGTGACCAGTTTTATAAAATGGGAACTGGAGTTTTAAAAAAGCTAATAGCACCAATAACCTTTCTTGTTAGTTGTTTTCCTTGTACACTTCTCTAGACATGTGTTCTTACATTCCTATATTTGCTCTGATAGTCGTTTCTATTGTCTCCCGATAAAGCACCTGGCTTCTTACCTCATTATCTTCAGTTAATAAAGGAGGGAAATGATCTGGCTTTACTCCAATATCACCAGGTATTTCTGGAGCAGCTCCTATATTCCAGGCTCTGTACTGAGTATGCAAGAGAGTAATAGTGAACAGACAACTAAACGCGCTGACAGAACCCCTGGGGCCACCTGCCCCCACATGCTCTACTGGGATTTAAGCCCAGCCAATAATTATATTACATGTACTATCTTATACATACATATGCTTAGAAAGTCCAGAAACGTTCCTAGATTCAGAAATATCTAAATTGAGAATGAGAGTGAGATGAAAAATGGTTGGGGTAAAGCAAGGAGGGAGAGTTTTCTAAGCCAAGAAGCTAGAGTAGATGAAGTTCTCTTTTTAAGTTCAACATTGTTGGTTTCCCTGTGTGTGTTTTTTTTTTCACTCTGTTACGAGAGTCTCTACCTGCTTGTATATGGATTTAAGACCATAGAGACAAATTCTGAAAACTTTGTATGATAGTGACAAGTATTTGGAATGGGCTATTGGGTATTAGCTCTATAAACTTCTACATTTTTCTGCATGTGAATATGTGATATTTCAATATTAAGATTTGCACTATTAATACAGCCCAGTAAAACGTTGTTTTATTTTCTTCATTTGCAGGGATGTTTTTTGTTTAAAATCAATCTGACATAATGATCTCAGATGTGCCTTTAAAAACGCCTCCTGAAGCATATCCCATGCCCTAAGCAGTCTTAGTTTCCCATCACTTCTAACAGCTTAATATGCATTTAAAGAAAAAAAGAACAAAAGAAAAAAAAAAACACCAAGCTGTTTCAATTTTCATCTCTGGATAATCTACTGAATCACACATTCATTAGTAATGTGAACAAAAGCAAGTTTGCTATTTGTCTTCATTTTTCAAAACACTGCCTTGTTGAACTGGACTTTGTTTTCCTGCACAGTTCGATCACTTCCATACAGAAAAATGATTCTCTAACTTTTTGCCTTACTTAATAAAATGCTCAAACTAACTTATTTCTAATCCCAGTTATACAGAAACAGGCCTCCAAACTGCAGGATATAGATGTAAACAGGTGCTTGTTGGTAACAGTCTTTATCATCTGGGCACTACTAGAATCATTGAAGTGGTAGGCACAGCCAGACCTAGAGCATAACCCATATTCTCCTGATGTTTACCTGCCAAACGTAGAGCTCCTGTAAGAGTGAGTCATGAGGGTCAGGGTGAGAGACAGGAGATGTAATGACAGAAGGACAGGATGGAGTAACGAGCTCTGAAGATGAATGAAGGGGCCACAAGCCAAGGAATTCAGGATGCCTCTACAAGCAGGAAAAGGCAAAGAAACAGACTCATCCTGGAAGGTTCCAAAAGAGATGCACTTCTGCTGACACCTTCATTTTAGACCCATGAGACCTATTCTGAACCTTTTACCTCCAGAAATGGAATATAATACCCTTATATAGTTTTGGGCCAGTATGTTTATGGCAATATATTATAGCAGCAACAGGAAATGAATACAGCCAAGGCCTTCAATTGAGAAGTGCATGGTATTAGTGTGTTATTGTTCATAAAAGAGTGGCTGTTCTTGTTAACAAGTCTAAGAAGGAATAAGTGTTATGCAGGATAATACTAAATGAGTTATGCCTTTAGAGAGAAATGATGTGAACGTAGCACTCGGCAAGCAAAAGAGAGGAACAGTTATTAGCATACAATCAGAAAGGCAAGATACGGTCCAAAGAATAAAAGTAGGTTAGAAGAAAGAGGATTTTACTACAAGCACTATTGGACAGAAATTTCCAAACTGTAACAATATGAAAAATGAGGCACAGGGAAAATTTGCCCACTGTTATACAGCTGGTATATGGCAACCAGAATTTGCCCCCGGGAAGTCTGGCTTCAGAGCTTGTGCTCTTAGCTTCTCTCTCTACAGCCTCTCATGTGGCTATGACATGATGAGGTAGCTATTTTAATGGAGTTCATCCGACCTGCCCAAGTCTGAAGAACTGTGTTTGGATCCTTGACTGCACTGGAGAGCTTTACCCTAAGATGGCAAACAACAACAAGAGACAAGAAGGGCAGGACAAGAACAGGAGCGATCAGGACCTAAAAAATGCCATCAATGAACCAGAGCCAGCAAGCAGTCAGATAAGAGAGGGTGGTCAGATGGCAGAGATAAAGGCGAAAAAGAAGGTCCAGGCAGGCAGAGAGTCTGAAGAGCAGGAGCACAATTATGAACAGAATTCAAGGACACTTGAAGCCCAAGGTCAGCTCCACCTCAAATAAGATTATGAGGACAGCCCCATAATTGAATCCCATGACTCTAAGCAGATGGGAAAGCTCTTAGAGTGTACCTTAGGAATACAGAAACCTCAGCAGTATGCATTCATGCATGCACCAAAAACAATGTACAAGAATATTTATAGAAACACTACTTATAATAGCCCTATACTGGGAACCACCCCAATGTCCATTAACAGTAGAATGCATAAATAAATCTTGGCATTTTTACACAATGAAATACTATTTAGCAATGTGAATAGAAGACTTACAACTACACTTGAAAATATGGTTGAATCTTATAAATATTTTTAAAATATATTTTTATTAATTTCAGAGAGGAAGAGAGAGGGAGAGAGACAGACAGAAACATCAGTGATGAAAGAGAATCATTGATTAGCTGCCTCCTACAAGCCCCAGACTGGGGATTGAGCCTGCAACCTGGGCATGTGCCCTGACCAGGACTCAAACTCTTGGTTCATAGGTTGACGCTCAACTGCTGAGCCACACCAACTGGTCTATCTTATAAATATTTTGATATGTGAGGGAAACATTAAGAGCACTTATTTTATGATTAATAAAATTTATCTATGATTAATATTATTTATCTATAATAATAAAAGGGTAATATGCTAATTAGACTGGATGTTCTTCCAGATGACCTTCCAGACGAAGCTGGGGCTTCGAGAGAAGCCCGGGTCCTGGGTATCTGCTGGCGGCCGGAGGGAAGCCTGGATCCCGGGTGCCAGAGGGAAGCCAGTACCGGCAGCCGGGGGAAGGAAAGTCTACTCTTGCACAAATTTCATGCATAGGGCCTCTAGTACTTTAATAAAAATGTTTAAAATAGAACTAGATCTCTGAAGATAGGAGATGGTGATAAAATACGTTTGAATCTGAACTTAGAATTAATCTAACTGTGCTTAGCATCTTGAATTGGCTGTTGGAGAAAATTTTAATAGCCGGTTGAGAAGAACCAGGGCACTGTATGCCTTTGTCAGCTGAGCATTATTTAATACCATTTGGTGCCTCCATGCTCACTGACAATGTCAGGGATAAATCCTTGTTTGCTATTATTAATCACAGATCAATGGACTCATCATTATGTCTGAAGTAGATTACTTAATTTTCCTGATGAATGGGTCATTTATATCTGTAGATGGCTCCAAATCACATCTTAAAATTAATCCATGTTAATTGTAAATGTGATGGTGGTTTCACATTTCTGTGAAATAAACCTGCATCTGTTTAACTCGTGTGCTCATTCTATCATCGAGGCACACACCTATTTTCTCCCCCTTTTCAAATATTCTCTAGTTCCTTTTCTTTTAAATATATTTTATTGATTTTTACAGAGAGGAAGGGAGAGGTATAGAAAGTTAGAAACATTGATGAGAGAGAAACATCAGTCAGCTGCCTCCTGCTCGTCCCCTACTAGGGATCAAGCCTACAACCAAGGTACATCTCCCTGACCAGAATCGAACCCAGGACCCTTCAGTCCACAAGCTGATGCTGTATTCACTGAACCAAACTGATTAGGGCAAATATTCACTAGTTCACTGAATTTTGATTTGTGCTCAAGATCATTTTTTCTAAGAAAATGTTCTTTAACAGAATGTGACCAGGGTAATCAATTAAACTTTTATTGTTATTGTTATTATCCTATCTAATAAAGACAGAATATGCAAATTGACCATCACTCCAAGACAAATATGGCGGTGCCCACAGCCAATAAGGAGGGACTATGGAAATTGACAAGACAAAGATGGTGGTGGCCAGGCTGGGATGCTTGCAACACAGGTGTTCCACCCCGCCCCAGCCACACCGGGCCTCTGGGCAGCACGTGTGCAGGGACGGAGTGGCTGGGGTGGGGCAGGACGCCTGCTATGAGGGGGTGTGGGGGGTGGGGGGACCTATAGGGGGGCGGCGGGGCTGTAGCAAAGGCAGAAGGCAGCTCAGGCCAGAGCGAAGGCAGAAGGTGGTAGCCAGAGCTAAGGCCTGGGTCCCGGGTGCCAGAGGGAAACTGATGCTGGAGGGAAGCCGGTGCCAGCAGCCAGGGCAAGGTAGGCCTATTCTTGTACAAATCTTCATGCATCGGGCCTCTAGTTATTATAATGAGGGAACATCTACTAGGCAGGATGAGTAAAGACAAAAAGTGGTGGTAGGAACCTATCTATGCCAATACTCAGTTCCAGCCAGTTATAAATTTCTCAGTGTTTAGATTTAAAAACAAAAAATCAGAAATCTGAATTGTCTAATTTCTAAATATTGTCAATAAAATTTAAAACTTTGGGTAAGCCAAGAAAGCCATGTTTCTGGGCAGGATTCAGCTCACACATTGCTAGCCTGAGCCTTCCACAATGGGATTTCATTCATTCCTCACAAATGCCGTAGGAGGTAAGCATTGTACAGAGAAGGAAACTGAGGCCCATCGAGGTGAAGTGTGCTGGTCAAGTTCACACAGCTAACAAGGGGCCAACTCAGGGTAAAATTCAAGTCTAATTATCCAAATTACTAGTCTTTTCCCCAATGAGTAAAGCCTCATTTCCTAGAACTGATATTTGGGGTACCAGACAAATTAATTTTTTATTTACAGGTACAACGAGTGAAAAGATAGGCAATTATTTGCTAAGAAACTTATTTTTTGAAATTGGTTTGAAATTCTGTACTACAAATAGAAAAGTATTAGCCAGTACTAGATTCCTCATGATTATTCTGACAAAAATATTCATTATAAAGACGCAGCAAATAAGCCAATCACCTTATATAAGACAATTCAATGACCACAAGGGACTTGGTTTAAAATTTTGTCTGGATAGCCCTGGACAGATAGCTCAGTTGGTTGGAGCATCATCTCATACACCAAAAGATGATGGGTTCAATCCCCAGTCAGGGTGCATATAGGAAGCAACCAATGGATGTTTCTCTGTCACACTAATGTTTCTCCTTCTCTCTCTTTCTCTCACTCTCTTTACCCCTCCCTCTCTCTAAATATATCCTGGGGTGAGGATTTTTAAAAATTATGTCTGGATAACAAGTGACAAATGGCATCTAGTGGGAAAAAATTTGAAGGGAGTCAGGGCCAGGCTGTTCTGGTTTGGATTATCCCAAGCTTTTCAAATCCTTACCATCACTGTAGTTTTCCAGACAGAAGTCTCAAAATAATTTTAATCATATTATCCAGGTTAACACCCATTTTATCTGAAAAAAACTCCTTCTTTGACAGAGTAAAATGTATGAAACAATGTATTTGGAAAAACAAAAGGTATAAACTTGCTAAGAAGTGGTTGCACTGTTCTTAATGACCAAACTAACATTAAATGTATCTTGTCTTTTGAAGAAAAGTGAAACCATTATTAAATATAATGAGATGGGGCTGATATGTAAGGTAAAAAGATGGTGCAATTATTTAAAATTATTCTTCAGGTTTTTGTTTTCTCTCATACGAAAGGGAGTAAATCTCACCGGGGGGATTCCCAGTGTCATGCCTGGGCCTCAATCATCTCTAAAAATCACAATGCTTTTTATTTTTGTAAGATTTTTTTAAATTGATTTTTAGAGAGAGAGGGAGGGGAGACAGTGAGAGTGAAACATCAATGTGAGAGCACAATATGGATGGGCTGCCTCCATTCATGCCCTCTACTGGGGATTGAGCCCACAATTCGGGCATGTGCCTTGATCAAGAATTGAACTGGCAACCTTTCGGTGCATGGGATGATACCCAACCAACTGAGCCACACTAGCCCAAGGCTCACAAGGTTCTTTTAAAGTGAGATGTTTGTTTGCTTCACACATTGGTATGGCTTAAGCTATTTCAGTTATAACTTTGCATTTGTTAGCCTATTTGGTTAATATGCATGGAACAGTGGCATATATGCTAATATCACTCGCCACATGTTCAGTATTCAGCAAGCCATGTGAGACTGCTGAATGCAAGTTCCTTTTCAAAACCTGCTAACAACTGAAATACTACTATTTTTTCCACCCTTTTGGTTTTACTCGACTTAGTGTTTTCAACGTTCATAAGTGCTTTTTCAAAGACCTTGCCACATACATCATCTTCCTTCCCAGGACAATGCCTCTGGCCTTGACACTAAACCAAGAATGCTAATTATGTTCCCCACACTTTGTTTACTACGTGAATTGACTTAGTCTTGAACAAAACAAAAAAAATGTATTATGGCTTTACCTTTTACTCTAGAATTCTACAGTTTCGTGGGCAGAGATTATAAGTCACTGAATCTTAAAAAACAATAATAGAAAACTTAGATCCTCAAAGGAGTTGTTACTTAGTGTATCTCTCCAATTTCATTACTATATTTGGAGCTGAAGGAAAAGAGCCATACTTGTGTATTTCAATTTTTAGTAATATATGTTATATATAAATAATTATTATAATATACCATATATGTCACATGTATGTGCATATACTTATGTGATAATATATCTGTCTTCAGTTGGTTCACAAACTATAAGTAAACTTGATAAAATAAAAAGCATAAATTATTTTAAATGCATGTCTATTTTGCCTAGATTTTTACTTAAAGTAGTCCATGATAATATTAACATACTCTTGTATAGCTTTGGAAACTAAATAAATGCAAGACACAAATTTAAGGAAAATACAAGTGGACCCTTTGTGGTGGGAGTGAGTGCTGGGTGCCGCATTGTCCAATCTCTATGTAATTCAAATTAGACCCTGCTGTCATTTTATCCTCTAGACTTCAATTTTCCTCACCTTCGAAATGAAGATAATAAAACCTGTTTTGTAGATTCGTGGAGAGAATAAAAGGCAATTTTCCAACAGCCCATGCGCTGAGCTTGACCCAAGGTAGGTGCTTAAGTGAGACCCAATGGACACCTATGTGGGCGTCACTGTCTTTGTGGACCAGTTTCCCCTCCCCCACTTCTCTGGGTTTACACTGTCCTATTGAGCATTCTCTAGAATTTACTTTCATTGGAATGTGGTAGAACAATATTTTTTTATTTTTTAAAATATTTTTTTAAATTTAAATTCTTTATTGTTGAATGTATTACTAACCAATGGCACTCTGTCTGGTGTAACTCGGTTGGTTGTCGTCCTATGTACCAAAAAGTTGCCGGTTCAATTCCTGATCCAGCACATGCCAGGGTTGCAAGCTCCACCCTGGTGTAGGAGGCAGCCAAACGATGTTTCATTCTCACATCCATGTTTCTCTCTCTAAAAATCAATTTAAAATGTTTAAAAAATAAAAACCTAACCAATGCACTTTTCCTCTCATGTATTTCTTGTTATCTCATGATTCTTCTCTCCAGGAAGGGATGGAGATGCTTAAAAGAAATTAAATAAATACTTTGTTTTATTTCAAAAATCTAGATTTTCAAGAGGGAAAATTAGTTATATGCATAAAATATACAGTAGAATTGGGAGAAAAGGAGGATTTTTATGAAAACTAAATTCAGGACACACTACCCTCCCACAATTTAAACTACCTCAATAAGGTAGTGAAAGAGAGGATTGAAAAAGTTAACAAGGGGTGGAGAGGCAATGTAGACCAAGCATGTCAAACTTGCGGCCCACAGGCCGCATGCGGCCCACAATGAATATTTTTGTGGCCCAGCCAACATAACGGTATGTAAGAAACGTTTTAATAAAAATTTTGTAATGTAATTTTTACAATATCCTGTTATACATAATTATTAATAACAAACTACAACCTTTGCTAATGACTGATTACTATAATTGTGTTGCATTCATTTCCCTATGCGCCTTATGCACAGGCCCAGCATTTCCCTCCACTAATACCAGCAGCGAATATTTTAGCAGCCGATTGCCACATCATTAGTCTTGGACTGACTGGTTTGGTGTGCACAACAGGAAATATTTCGCTTTCGGAGAACAAGAAAAATAGGTTTATTTGTGTTACACTTATTAATTTGTGCAGTTATTCAGTGTCTGGTAAGTTAATGTTCAAGAAAAAATAATTTTTATTAAAATGTTCTATTATTTTATGTTAACGATTTCTCATTTATCTCAGCCCTTTGTATTCAGCATTTTTCTATCGAAATAAACCTACATTTCTATGAAAATTGAAGCTTTCGTTTTTTTCCGGCCCACATAGACTTAAACCTTGTTTATTTGGCCCATGTTAGCCTTGAGTTTGACATGCTTGGTGTAGACTATTGAGATATGGATGGGGCTGGACCCTGTCCCTCTTCCGGGACCAGTTTGGGGTACAGAGATAGAAAGGGAACCTTAGATCATTTTGGAGATTTTTGCAGGGAAATGTCAAAATGTCCAAACAGAAATGATTGTGTGGTACATGCAGGTGGCGTTGAGGCAGCCTCACTGGGACATTGCCCCACTGTCACTTAGCAACACAGTCACTTAGGACGTGTGCCTGCAGCCACGGGGAGCATGGAAATGATAAACAGAGGGCCGCAGGTGGTCAAACCAAGTCTCCCAATTACAGTGTGGCCCAGATTTGGAGAATGATTCCAAGTCCAAAGAGGGGCCTGAGAGTTCACTGAGAGAGCGTGGGACTCAAAGGACCCTGCTGTTGGACTAAAGTCTGGTTATTAGGGCCAACTCAGGAAGGACCTGCAGGGATCAGCACCGAAAGACAAGCAGGAATGAGGACATCTCAGTGAGTAGCTGCCTGGAGAGCGGATGGCCCAGGTTGCACACTTCCCTTGGGGCCTTGGCATTATTATAGAAGCCCACCAGCACTTTGTCACCACTCCAAGAAGGAATTGGCCAAAATAAATTTCTTCTACTCCAAGAAAAGGATGAGGAGGAGGAATCCAGACATGATTGAACTAAAGTTTCCACTAACTGGCCAGATGGAGGGTTTATAGTGGAAATTTCATTCTGTATGAAAACTAAAGTTATGCTTCTTGTACACCTGAGTTAGTGAAATGAAGTTTATACCCACTACACACCTATATCTCCCAATTAAAAAAAAAACTTGCCAAAGACATGACAGAGTGGTCTTTGGAACATACTTACTAGTTGTTACAACCCCTGGCAAATTATTTAAACTCCCTTTGCGTCAGTCTCCCTGTCTGTAGATGGGAATGTGGGTTTTATTGTACTTTGTTTAATAATGAAATAAAACAGTATGTATTTCATGTGCCTAGCATCTAGTTAATATGCAATGGTCATCATTTAGTTTCCTAACTAACTCCATAGAGAAAACATGGGGAAAATAGCTCCAGAAATTAAAAAGAAAACAAAGAGCTAGGGGAAGGTGTTTGTCAGAAGGCTATTAATGCTGTTAGGCTAATTATGGGGCTGGGTGTGCAGTTCCCAGACAGGGACTACAATCAGCAAAATTTCTAGTTTGATGCTAATATTAGCAAGGCCAGGCCTGTTGATTGGCCGTGACTCCAAATCTTGTCAGCCTTTTTTATCCTCATTTGCAGTATCTCAGGCATCAGCTGTGGAAGATCCTGCCACCATCTCCTCCAAAGGGTACCCACAATACGCATTGTTCATCTAAAGCAGGGGTGGGGAATGGCTGGCGTGCTCGTGGGTTGTGTAAGGCCTGAGAAGTCACTTGGGCTGGCCCTGCGAAGGTATTAGCGGTGAGTTAATTAAATGTTTGAGCAAATATAGCAGGCCAAATTTTAAGTTGATAATTTTGTGTGGCCCCAGAATGATGCTATAAATAGCCAATGGGCCTTGGCTGAGAAAAGGTTCCCCACCCCTGATCTAAAGAGAAGAAGGAAAGCTCCCAGATCTATCCTAGCGACAATAGGGATATCCTATAAGATGCCAAGTTAAGTCACATGAAAACAAGAACTGGTTTCGTGTGCTTACTCTTCTAGTCCTTCTGAAGTTCTGAACAAAAAACTTATGGAAAATTGGCATTTGTTTGTTTTTTTTCTCTCTATCATATGGCATTCATGATTCAATAATGTACCTGTAATTAAACATCATGTAATTTTTCTCTCACCTTGTATTCAGAATTTTACTAGTAGAGATTTTTTATTCCAAGTTCTATATGGTATCCCAATGTCAAAAATTCTCTTGGGAAATGTGGTGGGAAAACTATTTGCTCTTACCTGCCTAACACCTAATGGGATTTTGTGAGTGGCAGCATGAAAGACTGGGCTGGAACTGCTTAGTGGTAAGGCTTCGGGCAGTGTAGGAGGGTTTTGCATTCTTCTGTATAAAAACATTGTGATGTGAAGTCATCTCTGGTTAGCTGGAACATATATGGTACATTTTCTGGCACAGACTCAATTTCAAACATTCTATCCCTTGGTTCTCATAAGTAGACTTATTCCTCTTAGATCAAGAGTTCAAAAAGAATCTCAATTTACTTTAAAGATTATTGTTGATCAACATTTCTATGATTCCATTAGAGAACAACAAATGAAGTGCCTTGGGAATAAGAAATAGAGAAGTATTTGGGTGTATGGTAGAAGGTTAAAAGGCAAAACATTTCTGAACAAAAGAAATAACCTCTGAAAGGGAAGACAACAAAGGCAGCTTCAATTTTCTCACTATTTTCCTTAGACATCCTGGCTACTCTGCAGCAGATATGAGCAGACAAATGCTCATTGACTTCAAAATCAAGAATAGGATCCTTTCTCTTTAATTATTTCCGTGTAAGTAAAAAACTAAATGCTTTGGTAAATGTTTTAAATACAAATGAGGGTATTAAATGGTTTCAGAATCAATGATGTATGTGAGGTACATGTGGCAAAGTCTCCCTATCTGTAGACCATGGAAAAGCTATTTTGTAGAATTTAAACTTACTTTCATTCATTCATTCATTCAAACAATGTCTATAAGCAGCTACTATCCCTCAAGTGCTGTGCTCATCAGTGGTACAACTGAGATGAGTAAAGCCCAATCTCTGTTCTTAAAGACCTTAGAGTCTAGAGGAAGAGATAGATGTGTAAATAAGTATAATAGAAATATAAACAAGGGTCAAAGGTGGCTCATAACAAGTTAGGGACATATTAAAGAAGTAATTCCTGGATGAGGGAATATTGAGCTAAATTCAGAAGATGAATAACAGTTCCTCTGGAGATATTAAACAGCATTTTGACAGAAATAACAGTATGTGTGAATACATTTAAAACATGGTGTAAAAGGTACGTTTAGAATACTATAAGAAGTTTGATGTTTTTAAAGCATAATGGGGAAGCTGGGGGCAGCGTGGTGAGAAGCCAGAAGAAATCTAAGCTACAGTATATCATAAATGGGTAGGAATTGAATGGCAGAAATATCTTACAGTGTTTGAACTAGACCTAAATGCCCATGAGGAATCAGGGAAGCATTTAACACAGAGAAAAACATGACTGGGTTTGCCAGAAGGGTTGCGAACAGATTAGAAGGAAGAGATGTGCCAGGAGCCGGTCCATCCTTGCTGTTTCAAAGGACCTGGCATATATGGCATACTGTTCTTAATATGTTTGCTCACCTTCTTGGCACTATGTGTTTTAACCAAGGTCTCTGAGAAAGGTTGTTTCCCCAGGTAGGGATTTTCCCCTGAAGTTAGGGAGGGAATAAAACCTCTTAACTAGTGCCAGGTGGGTAATTAATCACTTTAACTATGAACAATCATGCTTAAGCTACATAATCTTTACTCCCTGGAATGAAGATAAGAAACGCCCTAACCTTTGTAATAGAGATTGATAGGATTGAATCAACTGGTATAAATACAGATGTAATAAGACAGCAAGAGTCAGAACTTAGTCAGAACTTAGACACAGAACTTAGAACACAGAACTTAGAATACGGAACCAAGAGAGACGGAACCTAGGCACAGAACCTACACAGAACGTTCTCTAGAGACAGAAGAACTTCGCTGGAGAGAACATGGCAAAAGATCCTGGACAGAAACTGGCCTCAGAACCTAGAGACAGAACCTAGCAAGAGAACATGGCAAAAGATCCTGGACTGAACCTGACTACAGAAATTGGCAAGAGAACCTGACTAGAACCTGGTGACTGAACCTGGCTGGAGAACCTGGACAGAACCTGGCTGAAGAACCTAGTGAGGGAACATGGCTATAGAACCTGGCTGGATAACCTGGACAGAACCTGGCTGGAGAACCTAGCGAGGGAACATGGACACAGAACCTGGATGGAGATCCTAAGCAGAACTTCGCTGGAGATCCAGACCAGAACTTGGCTGGAGATCCTGGTTGGAGATCCTGGCTAGGCTGCTGATCAACTGAACTCCGTCTCCGTGTCATTCCTTCTTCGCCAACTCCATCCACACCTTTGGGGACCCCTGGACCAGCTGGGGCAGGACCCCAGCAAGATGGGTGGATGATAGACACAGGGAGGTTTTTGAATATATATATATATATATATATATATATATATATATATATATATATATATAAATAGTACAGGTGGTAAATAAAGAGGGTTTTATCTAAGACAGTAGTAATGAGAAAGAAAACAACAGCTCAATATAAGAGATGATCAAGAAGTACTCAGTAGAATCTGATGATGCCTGATATGAGAGGTGAGAGTGACTTCAATTCTCTAGCCCATTAAGTGAATGGATTTGGTGTCATCAATTCAAAAGAAAAATAATAGGAGGGAAACACTGAATTTGAGGAGCCAGTAGACATTCAGATATCTGGAGATAACTGGGAGCATAGTTCTAAAGAGCTTATGAGAGACAACTGGTGGCAAGCTGTGGATAGCACCAAATTTGATCACAAATTTCCTTGATGTCTGACACATAATAATAAGCTTGACTCAGTGGACACAAGGGAAAATGCCCCTAAACTCCAAACATATTCGAGTCCAGGGGATGGGATTTCCAAAGGGCAAATGTAGTAGAGGATACTCAGTGCCCTTAGAGGAAATGCAAGGTGTGATGAGAGCATGGAGAGGGTTCACAGCAAAGACTTGGTCTTGAGGTGGTGGCACAGGGGGAGGGGAGTGAGACAGGCAGCCTACAAAAACATTAAATGAAGATGAGACCTAAAGAGTTAATAGAAAAGATGAAAAGAAGTTTACAAGCACTGGAAGCTTCATGCACAATGACCAGGAAGCAAGACTGAGCATGGTACTCTTGAGAAGTGATAAGTTTCCTTGGCTGGCGTGTAAGAGGAAGTGGCTAGAGCTGAGGCTGGGGAAGTTAACTCAGGCATGATCCTGGAAAAGCTATTTTATAGAGTTTAAACTTTCTCCAGTGTGCAAGAGAAAGCTACTTAAGGATTTTTTAGCAGGGTAATGATACAATCAGACTTGTATTTTAAAAACTCACTTCAGCTACTGTATGGAGAATGAGATGTTAATTAAAATAGTGAACCTGGATGCCATTACCTAGGGCAAAGACCACAAATCGATTCAACCTACTAATGTGCTCTGGCCTGCAGAGTGCTTTTAAAAAAATTAATTCTGAATTCTTTGCGAGCATTTAAAAATTGGAAGCTCTCCCATAAAATTGCGGTTACAGGCTTCATTGAAAATTAGAAGACCTGGCAATGTTGGATCCACATTCCTGAGCTGTTGACAATTGACTGGAGTTTGGGCTGTCTAAAAAGTGACTTTCTGAGACAAGTGGGTGCTCTCCTGCATCCCAGAGCCTAAAGGAGGCATTTAGTTTGGTTTTATTGTCTGGCCTTCCCTGGAGGGAACAAGTAGACTAAGACTGATGAGATATTGAGTGTGCCTATCTCAAACCAAACTCGATCCTATCCTCATTCCTACTCACGGACTATGTGCCAAGGAATTCTCCCTTCCTTCATCAGATTTTTCTCCTCTTTTGGATCATTGCCACTGGCACAAGAACCTGTTGCTATTTCTTTCATCTTAAAAATAACTCCTTTTGATCCACTTTTTTAGGATAAGATGGATCACCCTCAAACTGAACTTCCCTTAACATTGTCCAGAGTTAGCAATTGGCCTTCCTAGCAAATTTTTGTAAATATCTGTGTCTAGGCTCTGACAGCTTGATGCCTAAGGGACTTGTTTATCCCCATTGACAAGAGAGAGCAACAGAAGCTGTCTCTCAGACCAAGCACATCCTTTTACAGACAACCCAGGAAGAAGGAACCTGTACAACTAACGGCCTTCGGTCACTAATGTCACTTGAGCTTTTTGCATATCACCCTTGACCCTTGTTATCTTTACCTCATGTCTCATACCCTCCTGACTTTTCCTTCAGAGCCATAACTGTGGAACACCCTTGATCAGTGGAGGGTGGGAAATGGTGGATAAATATTCCCCTCTCCCAATACTCAGGAAGAACATTCTCAAGGGCATCTTCAAAGCTCCTTAGACAGTTAGCAAACTGAAGTTCTCTGGCCCCCAGCTGTGATTTCCTTAGTCGAGGCTGCACCCTTGGATCAGATTTTTTTTCTTCTTCCCTGTTCTTCTCTTCCAACTCACCCACTCATGTTTCTTGGAATCACCTCCTGAATAGAACCTCTGGCTCCCAAGCCTATTTCATCATTTGCTTTTAAGAGAAAGCCATGTTAAGACTTGCTGCCCGGCTGGTGTGGCTCAGTAGTTGAGCATTTACCTATGAACCAGAAGATCACAGTTACATTCCCAGTCAAGGCACATGCCCAGGTTGTGGGCTCAACCCCCAGTGTGTGTGTGGGGGGGGGGGGGGGGCGGGGGCGGGGGGGGGGGGGCGTGCAGGAGGCCAGAACAATAAAAAGAGACTAAATGCCTCCAATCAATGATTCTCTTTCATCGTTGATGTTTCTCTCTTCTTCTCTTCCTCTTTGAAATAAATAAAAATATATCTTTTATAAAAGACTTGTCTAAGTGAGATGGTCAATAAAAATTGTACCCACAAGTAATCAAGGAAGAGTTGGTGAACAACACTCAAATATGACATAAAAGTCAAGCAAGATTAGGAAATTTAGAGACAGCTGTTAATCAGAACACTGGAGAGGTGGGTGGGGAAGCAAAGTTAAAATAAATTATGGAGTAAAAGATGGTAAGTAAATGGAGACTACTCTCTTTTGAAAGAAATGACAGACTAAGGTGATAGCTGAATGGATATACAGGACACAGTGGGAAAAGACAGATGTTCCAAGAAATAAATGTAGCCCAGTGAAGCGTTATGGTAACACAGGAACTTGTGTGCCACATTTGCTGAGGAAAGAATACATAAAGGCAACTTTTGAGCTTAGTCTTAGAGGGTAGTTTTGCCAGGTGAAGGGTCAAAGGGGTTGCAAACAAACTCCTGCAAAGGCAGTAAATTCTGAAAAAGGAGAGTGTGTTTTGTGGAATTTCAAGTACAGTAGCCTAGCTGGAATATACACTGTTATGATGGTTACAAACGGTGCTTGAGATGTGGCAGGGCCGGGCTGTGATGGCTTGTCTATGCCAGCCCAATCCTCTGCCCCCATTCAATGATCTTTCTTTTATCAGGAGCATTTAAATTATGGAAGGAAGAATCGGTGCTATTATCATCTTTGGTGTAATCTAATTCTTAGTCCATATTTAATTTGACCCAACTGTCTCAAAATATTTTTATAGGTGGTTTGTTTGAATCAGAATCTAAACAAGATCAATACTTTATAGTTACTTATGTCACTTGTCTTTATCATCTAGACAAGTGCCCCCCTCACTTTTTATTCATGACATTTACTTGTGAAAGTTGAATGAAAACATTTTAAAGTCTCAGTGATGAATAATCAGACAGATTACTTTTATAATTCCTGCTTTCTGGAATTTTTTGAGGTTTTCTTTACTAACCAAACATAGTAATTACTTACAAATGATTAATAGACCCTGGGAAAAGAGGTTTATTTATATTTGGATAATTATGTTAATGCATTTACAGTCCTGTCAGCCCAGCAGCTGAAGAATGTGGTTGCGACAGGAAGATATCAATATAGGAGTCCATACCTGCCCTAAGTCAGCCCCATCTGGGTGCTGAACAATATTCCTTTGTTTGTCAAGAGCCTGCAGCTAATTGTCACCAAGTTCTCTAGGTCATGGGTTCCATGCTTTTCATTAGAAATCCATACAATGCATTCAAGATAACTCCATCGCTAAGAGGGTAGACCAGGCGGAAGAGGGGAAGAGGTGAATGCTGACAAAAGTGAGATCAGCAGCTCTTATCTCATACTTTGCCACAGATATTTGTGGGGAGAATTGCTATGAAAATAACGAGGAAAATGACCCCTTAGTCCTGAAAGATCTCTCATACGGATTAGCAGGCAATATAAAATGCCTCTCCCAGTTTGACAAATATGTGACATTGTTGGAAAGCCTAAAGGCAACTAATGGCAGATGTTTCAGGCCATCAGCAGCTAAGTTAGCAGCTTCTTGTTCCTGCTGCTCCACCATCCCACCAATGAACCACTGTGTAATATCCACTTGCATAAGGCACATGCTCTTATGCTGTCCCCTAACTCTAAGCCCTCCCACAGGAACACACGTTGACAGAGTCATCAGTTAAAGTTTCCTGGAGCAAACACTCCTCTGAGTCTTTGGACTGTATCATATGAGTTTAAATTTGCTCTCAGATATTAGTAATGGAGACTAGAAATTCCAGTGGCTTTAAAAAGATAAAAGTTTGCTTTTCTTTTCCAAGGAAAATAACTCTGAATTAGACAGTCAAGGTGGTTGTGGTAGCTTCAGAGTACCATTAGAAGACCTGGATCCTTCTGTTTTTTGTTTTTGTTTTTGTTTGTTTTTTTGTTTGTTTTTTTTTCCAAGGTTTCTCCACACTGCAATTCCTGACACTTCTGGATCTTCTGGATGTCCTCTTTTCCCTTTCATTCTATTTGCAAAGCAGCCAGTGATTTTTCTGAGCTTACCTCCTTATGAGATTCAGCCAATGGCACCACAGAGAATATTCCGAGAACGAATATTCTGTTTGCCAACTTCTTCACCTAAGGCCACACACTTATTTAGCTCATTATCTGCCTTCCAAATTATTGCTGACAGTTTTATCAAATGTCTCACTACTACATAAATCGGATGCCATATTTGTGGCCTCAATAAGAGTTTCCTTGCCATTCTCTGCCAAATAACAAAGTCAATACCACATATATTGTTTGTTGTTTCCCCTCAACAACTGACTTTTAGGTACAGGTAGTTGTCAGGATGGGCTGCCTATGCTGTTGTAATAAACAACCTCAAAGATGCTAAGGCTTACAACCACAATTTTTATCTCTTTTTCATGCAGACTCTACTGAGACTCAGCTACATCTGTTCTTCATCTCAGGCCCCAGACTTAATGAGCAGTTTCTCTTCGAGATGTTGGTGCAAAGTAGAAGAAAGAATGTTGCTGGGTGGCTCTTCAAACTTCTACTAAAAAGTTGAACACATTATTTCTGCTCACATTTCATTGATCAAATCTTCATGTCAACAGAGTAACAAAATATAATCCTCCCAGAGAGAGAAGATGATAATGATGCATTACATATCGAAGCTTAAAGTCAATGGGGCAGGATGTATGATCCTTCCACGTGGAGGATAAAGCAGATGCAGTGAGCCCGCATGAACATTCTCTTGGCCTTTGCTCTTTCAGTACACATCAGTCTCACACCCAGCTGTCAGCATGAGGCATCACTGTCACTGTTTAGAACAGGCTCATACTGCCAGGGAAGTAATGCCTTCTCCCAAGGCTCTCAACCAGCTCCTTCATCCCTCTAATAGGGTGACTCTGAAGTTGATGGTCTACCTTGGGGTAGAATTGGACTTGCTTTCCCCATATGAGTATTTTCTGTGACCACTTCCCAAAGAAATGACTTGCACTTAAATCTTTACTTCAGGGTCTCCTTCTGGCAACCCAAACTAAGATGAAAGGACAGAAAATATTTAGAGCAACGATAAGATCCACAAAGAGAAGAATGGCCTTGGGTGGTCATTAGCAGCCTCTGCCAGAAATTCCTTCTGAACAACGAATCCACCCACTTTCTCCATGCTCTGTCCTCAAATCTGTTCATCTCTTGGACAAACCAGAAATATTGTTTCCCAGAAGGGATGAGGACTCCTGTAATAGATTATGTTCTTCCACTTCTGCCCACAGGAAGCAAGAGCAGTCATTTACTCTAAACAGACCTCACCACCCTGCCTTTCATAGGACCTCAGGATGTTTACACAGGAATTCTCTTTATAGGCACATCTGCTCCCTGCCCATAGTTTGGAGCCATCTGTGCCATGCGGGGAGGCTGAGAGCAGGTGCACCCATGTCCCTTTCTGTGACTCTCCCCTCGCCTACTTTCCTCTCATAACAAAGGGCACCCCATCTACAAACATTATCTTGTCAGTGCTATCCTACACAACACAAGCCTCACATATATACAAAGCACTTTCTCTATGCACATAGGCACACGTACAAACTAGAGACATAATAAATTAGTTTTCTTTTTTTGACAAATTAAAACAGAAAAAAAAATTTCTCTAAATTATCTCTCTCTCTTTCTCTCTCTCTCTCTCTCTCACACACACACACACACACACACAATCCACCCCTCCCCAAGGGGCCAGTTTGATACAATGCATTCCACCACTTGAAATGCTTTGAGATTAGTAAGTGTGATAGCCCACAATTTAGTATCATATATTTTATAGGATAGTGTAAAATACAGCTCAATTTGCTTTGTATGGCATAAAAGGTTTTCTTCCTAAAGGGAAGTAAACATAAAAAGCTTAAAAAAGGAAAACAAAAACAAAAGTTTAAAAAAAATCCTATTCAATACCAGATTATAAAATATTTTTAAATCCATTAATTTAAAAGAATTGATGTGATTATTATTGGAAAAGTTAGAAATCATGTTAAAGATAACATAATGGGAATTACAGCAAGGAGAGCACAAAACCTATCCTAACTGTGATCATTGCATATACGCCCCAAATTTTGCAGCTATAACAAAATGGGAGAGAGTTAGCATAACCTTATGTTCTAATGGAAAGACTCATACATTTGCCCCCAAAGGAAATTTTTCTCTCTGATTTTTTGTGTAATATTTCAACTGTCTTATATTTTTACCTATTTGTATCCTCGGTGATACTTCTCAATCTCTTTTCCAAGCTTCTGTTGACCTGCAGTTCCAACAAGCAGGAGTACAGGTTCACTCTGCCCCCTTGCCATTGTATCCACTGATTCAATGTCATTTATGGGGCCCTGGTCCCTGCATGTGGAAGAGGAGCAATACAATTCATGCCCCTCCAGTCCAGAAGAAGCTTGGGATGGAAGAAGGAACCTGTATTGCCATTGACATATGACCCTTGATGAAGCCAGGGAACAGTTATTTCTTTGAGTAAAAGCTGTAGGGCAACCTCAAAAGACTTTCAAAATGTACATGGCATGTACTGACCCGCTAGCTGCATGGAATGGGCACTCAGTGCTATATGAGGGTCCACAGTGAAGTCAAAGAGTCTACAACACTTGGCTTCTGAGTTTGGGTTCTGCCATCACACTGGCACCACATGAGGAGCCATCTAGTTCAGACAATACTGCTCTAGAGAAATAGATATGGTGGTTTGTATGATGCATAGATGGGAGGATTCCTCTAACTTCTACTTGCCTCTGCCCTGTGGCCAATGGAATGCTTCCTTTTAACTTGGCAATCCAAGAACAGAGTGAACCTGTACTCCTGCTTGTTGGAACTGCAGGTCAACAGAAGCTTGGAAAAGAGGCTGAGAAGTATCACAGGCTTTGTGAGAGTTCTAGAGCAACCCCATATCCTCTGGGCCTCACAAAGGTACAGGAGGACCACTGGCCCCTCCTATAACAAATAGAAGGTCATGGAAGGTCTGAGGGAAGGCCAGATGCATGGATGATGCCTGACTGCTGAGAAGAGCAACCTACATGAACCTGGTAACTGGAAGTTTGGTGAAACCAGAGCCATGTTAGTGGAACCAAAATTGATGACCAGCATTTAGCACAAGACACCTGGACAATTCACAGGCACCCACATGGATGGAGAATGTGCCTGACGACTGGATCAGTTCTATCAGCACTGAGGCCAGCAAAGAAGCAATAATCCAACTAAACCACTGCTATTATATACAACATGGTATACATACGTGACACATGCACACACATCTCAACTTGATGTTCATAAGCCCCTTCTTCAAAAAAAAAAGAAAAAGAAAATGAAGAAGAAGAAGAAGCAAGGGCAGAATATGATTGAATTATACTTCTGGATTTACTGAAAAATCACTGCAACAAACTGAGAGAAACTTGCAATTAGATAGATATGATTGTCTGCTGCTGGGCAAGCTTGAGGCTAAAAGCCAAAAATTAAATTGGGTTAAGAAATAAATTCTATTTTTGCATGCCAGAGTCTGTGACTGAGAAATTCATGCCTATTATACTTTAATCAAATCAGGTCTATCCTTGCTTAGCAAGCCTTGATAGCTTCCCAGTTTTACTCGGAATGAAATCCAAACTCCTGGCCCATGAGATCCCGTGTGGTCTCCGCTTACATCTGTTAGTTCAGCTCTTCTCTCTCCCTTCTATCCACCATAGTCCAGCAACACAGCCCTTTCTTCTCCTTGAACAGAGTAAGAACTCTCCTGTCTAAAATCTTCCTATTTGTAGGACCCTTTGTCTGGACTGCTGTTCCTTTGCTTGAAATGTGAGTTGTTTCTTTTAAATTCCTTTGTATTCTTTAATTCTCAACTCCAATGTTACATCTTCAGAAATGCTCTGACTTTCCTAACTAAAATAGAGTTCTTTTCTATTAGGTCTCTATATGTATTTTCTTTATAATGCTTTGTAGAACAAATTCTGTATTTATCTTATTTATTTGTTGGTTGTTTATTATCTGCCTCATCCCATTGAATATAAACTTTCTGAGGGCTAGGATACCATTTGCTTCCCCTTCCCTTCCTATAGGGAATCCCTATTTCCTGCCATGGTGCCTGGAGCATAGGATGTATTCAATAAAGCTTTTTTTAAAATCTAATAAATCACCCAGTTATTTAAAATCATACTATAGAAGAGTGTACATAGACAAAGGGAAATATTTATGATATAGTAAGTAAAAAATATCAGATTACAAATAGGTGTCCTCAATTTTGTAAGTATAGGTGTATATAAACCCATGGTTGAATACCAAATGTTTTTAAACCCTGGAATTAACTGTATCAAAAATTAACAGTGATTATTTGGGGATATTGAGATTATAGACCATTTAAATTTTCTCTTTTATACTTTACTGAATTTTCCAATTTTTTGATCCTATACAGACAATTTTTAAAGTATTAAATATCTCATATTTAGTAATTATCTGATGGAATTTTATATTTTAGAATACTTTTTCTCCTTTATCTTTTCATCTATTTTTAATGCTATCGCAGAAAGAGGAGATTATCATAGAAACAGCAGACTCAGGTTGAAATCCATCTACCTCAGAAAGAACATGTAATTTGGAGCAACTTACTCAACTTTTCTGAGCTTCCACTTCATCATATAATGGAAAGCATATTAAATGGGAATCATTAAAAGTATCTCACAGGAGATGATGTAAAAAGAACTTCCCAGAGTGCCTGCTTTGGGGGAGGGGAAAATGGAGAAAGAAAAGCTGTTGAGTAGCTGCCTTCCCACTTTCCATTCTTTCTTTCATTTTGCTCTCATGCATTGTTCTTTCCTTTTCCTCCTTCTATTAGATCTGCATCCCATCAATTGTGAGACTATGCCAGAATGTCTTCTGGATGTGGAATTCTTGTTCATATCTTTGAAAAATGAAAAGTCCAATGTAAAATGGACTTGATTGACAGGGCCAGAAAACCCCAATCTTCAGGATACTCTCACAGTCATTTCCCTTTCTCTCACTGTTTCCTTTAGAGCTCTGAAACTCTTGGCATTGCGGGGGAGAGACCCCTCTATGCACCCTTTGGTCTAGAATTTGAAAAGCTTAGGGAAAGAAAAATTATCCTATCTAATAAAGAGGGAATATGCTAATTGACCCTCACACTGTCGCAAAGATGGCAGCGCCCACAGCCAATAAGGAGAGAATATGCTAATTGACTGCCCTGCCCTCAAAGATGGCAACACCCACAGCCACAAGATGGTGGCGCCCAGTCCCCTCAGTCCCCCAGCCACTGAGGGCCATCCCAAGGCGCAGGCAAGTCTCGGATGGCGGCTGCCCAGCTGCCCAGGACTGGCCCGAGGCACAAGCAAGCCTCGGATGACAGCTGCCCAGCCACCCAGGGCTGGCCCAAGGCACAGGCAACCACTGGAGGCTCAGGTAACCAGGCCAGCCAAGGCTTGCACTGCTGGCAGTGGCAGCAGCAGAGGTGTGATGGGGGCATTGCCTTCCCCTGATCATCGGGTTGCCTCACCCCCTTGAGGGCTCCCAGACTGTGAAAGGGGGCAGGCCGGGCTGAGGGACCCCCCTCCAGTGCATGAATTTTCATGTACTGGGCCTCTAGTCTACACTAATAAAAGAGAAATATGCAAATTGACCATACCTATGCAACACCCACCAGCCAATCAGGGGTGAGTATGCAAATTAACCCAACAAAAATGGTGGGTTAATTTGCATACACAGGCACCAAGTGGTGGGGGCAGGAGGGGACACTTGCATCATCACCATGACAACGACACAGGCGTTCCGCACCACCTGTGTTGGAAAGGCGGCTCCAGGCTGGAGCAAAGGTGGAAAGGCGGCTCCAGCCAGAGCAAAGGCAGTGCCAGCAGCCAGGGGAAAGAAGGCCCATTCTTGCACGAATCTTCGTGCATTGGGCCTCTAGTCATATAAATAATACTCTACGTTGCCTTTTCCTAGTCAAAGAAGAGATCAGAAACCTCAAAATTCTAGATTTAAAATATATTTGGCACATACCAGAGTGGGGGTGAGGGAGACAGATCTCATTTCAAACAGGAAAAAAAACAAGTTTGAATTTATTTTCAAACTAACTTGGGAGAGATTTAAACATTGAAATATTATAATCTTGTTGGCTTCATGCAGCAGTGCCAGGCATTTCCATTTCACGTGGGCAGAACAAAATGAGGCAAAAAATCCAAGATGAAATGAAAACAGGTGGGATTACATTTTACCACCTGGAATAAGAGTATTTTCCTCTTATGGTTTTATAGGCTTGGGGGCTATTGAAGTAATAGCACCATCTATAAATTGAATCGACATTCATTAAACTCATTGGGAGAAATTCAGTTAGGAAAACAGCCTAGATGGAAAACAAGCCCTTTGTTTTCCTGTATTTTACAATAGGGAGCAGTCTAAGCTTTAAACGTTAAGGAGGGAAGGAGCTAATGGTAGCCATTACCTTAGTGCGGGATTGGACTTTGGGGAGGCTGTGCTTCTCTAAAGAGAAGAGCATGTTCATAGGAGAAGACTGAGGTTGGACAGAGACTGCATTTTCTTTGGACCCCCAAATAATAACCTTAATGGGATTTCTCTCACAATTAGCCCACTTCCTCTCCCCACTACCAGCAACAGTTCTCCACTCCCTGCCTGATTCTGGTTCAGTTTCCTAACTCTTCTCAGATGACCAAAATGTTTCACTGTCTGCAGCCAGATAATGCTAAGGCTACTGCCGTATTCGCAAGGCAACCAATCAGTATATAATCATAACTGTACACAGCACCGCAGGATCTTATCTCTAGAAACCAAGACCAAAATATCCACTTAAAATCCTACTAAACTTCCTTTTCATAGGAGACTAGTCTTTCTGGCCTTAACATCCTTCCAGACTTTTTTTTTTTTAAAGTCACTCTTTCAAAGTTTATTTCAAACTGGTTTCACATCACGAAACATGCAAACATGTCCCAGGCTCCAGGACCCATGCGAAGTGCTGCATTTTATAAAAAGAAGGAAAAGGGGGAGAGAAAACCACCAGCCTCTTTCTGGGACTTTTATAACTTACCTTGTTGACATACCATTTACTGTTCATTAAACTGAGTTACAGAGGAGAACTAATTTTTATAAGCCAGTAACCTCGAATTTGAACCCAGATGTGCATAATTCTAAAACCCGTGATTTCCTTTTTTACTATCTAAAGTTTGAGATGACACAGAGGGAATAAATATTTGCGCAAGGACTACCTAGTCAAAATTCTACTCATTATATGTAATCTTGGAAAGAGGGAGTACTATGTTAATTTGGAGCAAATTCTTTGGTAAGTCTACCCACCCTTACCCTGATTCTGATGGAACCTTTGGTTTATGATGAGATGGCAGGGTCATAATGAACAAGAAAAGGACTTTGTGTAGGGCTTGATTGTCCATTTATAGAGCTGTCACTGATACAAGACTATACTTTCATTTTTCTCTCCTCTCCATAATATACTGTCTCGCTGGGTTTCTGTGAGTCTACACCTGGCTTGCTTTTCTTTTACACAACTGGCTGCTCCTTAGCACTCACCTGCTTGGCACTTCTCTTTTCTACTGATAGTGTAAAAGTCAGAGGGTCTCATGGCCTTGTACAAGCCCCTCTTCTCTCTCTTTCTCACTCATTCAGGCTCTTGATATCACAGTGTACTTGAAATCCACCCCTGCATGTCTAATAGACATTGTCAGATTATAAACAAACTTTGAATTTCCACCTCTTACCTATTCCTCATTTAGTTTTCCCCATTCCATGTAATGACACAGCCCCACATCATTACCAACCAAAGAATACAACTATTCTAACCCTGTAAATTCATTTGGGCTGGTTTTTAAAATGGGATAATGCTATGTACTCTTAGTTCTAATTTTTTTCCATCAATGTAATGAGTTTGAAATGAATCCATGTTATTTCTTATAGCAGTAATTGCTAATTTTCTTTCTTTTTTTTTTTTAATTTATAATTTAATATAAATTTTATTACTTTATGCAAATGTAATAGAATATACATAAATGTAAATATATAGCAAGTACTATTATTTTTTCCAATAACCGAGACACCAATAAAATGGAATCAGTAAGGTACACCTCAATGAGTATTTGTATTGCATACAACTTTTTTTTTTTTTATTAAATCTTTATTGTTCAGATTATTACATTTGTTCCTCTTTTTCCCCCCCCATAACTCCCCTCCTCCCAGTTCCCGCCCCACCCTCCACCCTCACTCCCCACCCACTGTCCTCATCCATAGGTGCACAATTTTTGTCCAGTCTCTTCCCCCATCTCCCACACCCCTTTCCCCCCCAGGAATAGTCAGTCCATTCCCTTTCTATGTCCTTGATTCTATTATAATCAACAGTTCATTCTGTTCATCAGATTATTTATTCACTTGATTCTTAGATTCACTTGTTGATAGATGCATGTTTGTTGTTCATAATTTATATCTTTACCTTTTTCTTCCTCTTCCTCTTCTTAAAGGATACCTTTCAGCATTTCATATAATCCTGGTTTGGTGGTGATGAACTCCTTTAGCTTTTCCTTATCTGTGAAGCTCTTTATCTGACCTTCAATTCTGAATGATAGCTTTGCTGGATAAAGTAATCTTGGTTGTAGGTTCTTGGCATTCATCACTTTGAATATTTCTTGCCACTCCCTTCTGGCCTGCAAAGTTTCTGTTGAGAAATCAGCTGACAGTCGTATGGGTATTCCCTTGTAGGTAACTGAGTTTCTTTCTCTTGCTGTTTTTAAGATTCTCTCTTTATCTTTTGCTCTTGGCATTTTAATTATGATGTGTCTTGGTGTGGTCCTCTTTGGATTCCTTTTGTTTGGGGTTCTCCGCGCTTCTTGGACCTGTAAGTCCATTTCTTTCACCAGGTGGGGGAAGTTTTCTGTCATTATTTCTTCAAATAGGTTTTCAATATCTTGCTCTCTCTCATCTTCTGGCACCCCTATGATTCTGATGTTGGTACGCTTGAAGCTGTCCCAGAGGCTCCTTACACTATCCTCGCATTGTTGGATTCTTTTTTCATTTTGCTTTTCCGGTGGGGTGTTTTTTGCTTCCTCGCATTTCAAATCATTGACTTGATTCTTGCGCTCCTCTGGTCTGCTGTCGGGAGTCTGTATAATATTCGTTATTTCAGTCCGTGTATGCTTAATTTCTAGTTGGTTCCCCAATATAGCATCGAGGGTCTCATTAGTTTTCTTGTAGATCTCATTAAGTTTATCGGCGGCTTCTAAACAGTTCTTGAGAGACCTTAAAAGTGTGGTTCTGAACTCTATATCTTCCATTGACAATTTTGTCCTGTTTCTTTGTCTCCGCATTTTGTTATGCTTCCTTGGTACACCCCCTAGTGGTCTTTGTTCGAAGTCTTATAGTTAAATCTTGATTGTTGTAGCTAATTCCAGGGAGGGTTTGACCTCCAGGCCAAGTGGCTATGAGAATCAGCTGTGTCAGCAGTGAGAGAACTTCTGTCCTGTAGGGAGGTGCTAATCTAGCCTTTGCCTGAGGCTATCCGGCAAATGCCTCTGTGCAGGGCTTGGGTGGGGCGGGTCGCACAGGATCAACAGGGTGGGCCGGAGAGAGCAGTTATGGCGGCTCTCAGTCCTGTCCCCAGGGGCTCCGCCTCTCTGAGTCCCAGCACCCGCTGCAAAGCTCGGAGAGAAAGCTGCACTCGCTCTGACCGAAGCCAGACAGTCCCACTTCTCCCGTTTGAGTCAGGGTCCCTAAAGACCCGCCCGTATCTGGAGCTCAGAGTCTGCGACTCCCTCCCGATTGGAAACGCCAACCGCGCCCTCCGCCGCCAGCCCGCTCCTCGCACTCCGCACCTCAGAATTTGACCTCAGCACCGCGCCTCCTCTGAGTGTCCGCATGCGTTTCTCTCTCCTCCCAGTTGCAGGACCCCCACTCAGCCGGCGCTCCTGCGGCTCTGGGTGCTGTCCCCTCCGCTTCTTGGTTTCACCCTCGAAGCAGCTATTCAAAGCAGCAAACTCCGGCATTAACCTATGCCGCCATCTTGGTTGAAAGTCTAATTTTCTTTACTGTATAGTATTCCATGTGTGACAAGATCACATTTTTTTAAATATATTTTTATTGATTTTTTACAGAGAGGAAGGGAGAGAGATAGAGAGCTAGAAACATCGATGAGAGAGAAACATCAATCAGCTGCCTCCTGTATATCCCCCACTGGGGATATGCCTGCAACCACGGTACGTGCCCTTGGCTGGAATCAAACCCGGGACCCCTCAGTCAGTAGGCCGACGCTCCATCCACTGAGCCAAACCGGTCAGGGCAACATCACAATTTATTAATCCTATCTACTACTGATCACTTCCAGTTTGTGGCACTTATTTATAATGCTGCCGTGAACATTCTTTTCAATGTCTTTCAATGTACATATATAAATCTCTCTTTCAGATTATACACTTGGAAGTGAAATTCCTAGGTGGGTGAGTAGGCATAAATATACTTTGGTTATATTATGCTAAGTGAAATAAGCCTGTGAGAAAAATAAGTACCATATGATTTCACTCATATGTGGAGTCTAATGAACAAAATGAACTAACAAGCAAAATAGGGAAAGACTCATAGAGAGCAGGCTGATAGCTGTGGGAGGTGTGGAGTGAAGGGATAGAGCAAAAAGAAAAAAGAAAGAGAAAAAAACTCATGGACACAGACAACGGTGTAGTGATAGACAGAGACTTGACTTGGGATGGTAGACCCATAATTCAGTGTACCGATGATGTGTTATGGAATTGTGCACCTGAAAACTGTATAATTTTGTTAACCAGTATCACCCCAATACATTCAATAAAAAATAATAAGTAAAATGGTTGTATTAATTTATACTTTCACTAGCAATATACAAAAGTCCCATTTTTCCATGCTGCCACCATCATTTGGAATTGCAACATTTTATATTTTTAAAAAATGTTAGCCATTCTGTTGGGTTTACAATAATCTCTTATTGGGGTTTTGATTTGCATTTTTTCTGAGGATTAATAATATTAAGAAATTTTCATATGTTTATTGGCTATTTAGATATCCTTTCTTTGGTGACTATTCCAGACTTTATATGGGTGGACTGTCTTTTTGTTTTTGCTTTGTATGTGTTCTTTATGTATTCTGAGTACATTTATTTAGTTGAGTAGATATGCTAGAATACATTATCCCAATCCATGACCGGCTTGTAACTCTTTAATGATATCTTTTGACAAATAGAAACTCTTAATTTACATGAAAGCCAATTTATCAACTTCTTCCTTTATTATCTGTGCTTTTTGTATCTGTTTGAAACTTTATGTTTGAATTATTCATTGCTAATACAGATTTATGTCTATACCTATATAAATAAGATTGTTCTTTGTAGCTTGACCTTGTAACCAACAACTGTAATAAATGTATTTATTTTATATACTCAGTGATAGCATCTTCTCTTATTGAGCATTCGAGGACATACTAGTAACCTCTGTTGAACAGAGGTTACTAGTACATTAGTTATCTATTACTGCATAACAAGTTATCTCTACATTTAGTCACTTAAAACAACAAGCATTGATTATTTCATCGGCCAAGCATGTGGGTGAAGTTTATCTGAGTGCCTCTGGCTTACAATGCCTCATGAGATTATAACACCAGCCAGCCAAGGCTGTGGTCTTGTGGCAGACTTCAGTGGAGAAGTGTGGAGGAGGTGATTAATTTCTAGGTTCACTCACATGTTTGTTGGCAGGCCTAACTCCCTCCCTGCTTGGACATCTTCACACGTCTGTCAGGACAAGGCAGCTGGCTTCTCCCATGAAGACTGATTTAAGAGAGAGTAGAGCTTACATGGAAGTGACGGTCCTTTCATAGCCTAATCTCACAATATCATACCATCCTGTCTGCCATATTTCATTTGTTAGAGATGAGTCAACAAGTCCAACCTTCACTCAAGAGGAGAGGATTACATAGGAACATGAGCATCAGGATAAAGGGATCATGGCGGGGAGGCCATCCACAGAACTGGTGATAAAGAGCTTCCTTGTGTCATTCCTAATCTTAATGAAATACTTTCAATATTTCACTAATAGGTATACTCTTTGTTTTATATATGTGGAGAGAGAAAGGGAGAGGGAGAAAGAGAGAGAAACATCAATTAGGTGCCTCCCACCTGAACCCCAACCAGGGATTGAACCAGCCACCTGGGTATGTGCCCTGACCGGGCATCAAACCAGCAACCTTTCGATGCACAGGAGGACACTCAATCAACTGAGCCACCTGGCCACGGCTTAGTATATATTTTGTAATCCTTTATTTAAATTGAAAAGGTTCTTGTCTACTCAAAATTTCTAAAAAGATCTTTAACCATAAATATGCATTGAATTTCATAAAATGCTTTCTCTGCATCTATTGAGATAATCATATAATTTTCTTCTTTGATTTTTAACATGCACATTTGAATTAATTGAAATTTTAAAGGTCAATCAGCCTTCTTTTTCTGAAAATAACCCGGCATGGTTATGATGCTATACTTTTTATATATCAATTTGTTTTATTTGCAAATGTCTTTTGCTTTAGGTTTTTCTGTTTTGTTTTATTTTTTGCTAATGGTCATAAGAAAGCTTGACTTATAATGACCCTTTATTGTATTGTCATCTTTAAGAATTGCTATCAGAGATGTGCTGGCCATATTAAGTGAATTTTAAAGTGTTCCTTGTTTTCTAGTTTATATAAAACTGATATTTCTCTCCTTTAATGTTGGAAAAAAATTTACCAGCAAAGCTAGGTGGGCTTGAAGATTTCTTTGTTGTTGTTGTTTCATTAAAAATTGTATTATTTCAAGAAATAACATTCTACCCAAATTTTCTATTTCTTGAATCACTTTTAGAAGATTGATTTTTTAAAAAATAAGTCCTCATTCAATCTATGATTTAAATTTATTAGAAGGATGTTATTCATAAAATCCTTTTTAACTTTTTAATGTCTACAGTATCTATAATGTTATCTCTCTTTTATGCATTATAATGATTTTTTACTTCCTACTACTCTTTTTCTTGACCTGTCAAACCAGAGTTTTATCACTTTTAATGTTTCCAAATAACCAAATGTTGATGCTCAATTGTATTTATTATATCGTTGTTTTCTACTTCATTAACTTTATCAATTCTCTTATGTTTATTTTCTTTCTTTGTATCTAATTTGCATTTTATTTCTAATTATTTGAAGTAGCTACTTAGGTTGTTAAATTTTACTTCTTCTTACTTTCAAATATACCCCATCCTGTCTTTAAATTCTCCTTTAATCAAGGCTTTAACTTAAATTCTAAAAGGTTTAAGGTAATGTATTTTCTATTTTATTCAGGTGAACATATTTTCTGTTTGCATTATAATTTTTTCCCTTTGGCCTATTGGTTATTTAAAACTGTTTTTTTTTTAATATATTTTTATTGATTAAGATATTACATATGTGTCCTTGTCCCCACGTTACCCTCTACCCCCCCATCCCCCGCTCATGCCCTCACACCCCCCCCCCCCCGCCGTTGTCCGTGTCCATTGGTTAGGCCTATATGCCTGCATGTAAGTCCTTTGGTTGATCTTTCCCCCTTACCCCCACCCTCCCCTACCCTCCCTCCAAAGCCCGACAGTCCAATCAATGCCTCTCCGTCTCTGGATCAGTCCTTGTTCATCAGTTTATGTTGTTCATTATATTCCACAAATGAGTGAGATCCTGTGGTATTTACCCACTCTCCAGTTCCATCCATGCTGTGGCAAATGGTAGGAGTTCCTTTTTCTTCTTCCTCTTCTTAAAGAATACCTTTCAGCATTTCATATAATGCTGGTTTGGTGGTGATGAACTCCTTTAGCTTTTTCTTATCCGTGAAGCTCTTTATCTGACCTTCTATTCTGAATGATAGCTTTGCTGGATAAAGTAATCTTGGTTGCAGGTTCATGCTATTCATCACTTTGAATATTTCTTGCCACTCCCTTCTGGCCTGCATGGTTTCTGTTGAGAAATCAGCTGACAGTCGTATGGGTACGCCCTTGTAGGTAACTGACTGTCTTTCTCTTGCTGCTTTTAAGATTCTCTCTTTGTCTTTTGCTCTTGGCATTTTAATTATGATGTGTCTTGGTGTGGTCCTCTTTGGATTCCTTTTGTTTGGGGTTCTCTGCGCTTCCTGGACTTGGAAGTCTATTTCTTTCACCAGGTGGGGGAAGTTTTGTCATTATTTCTTCAAATACGTTTTCAATATCTTGCCCTCTCTCTTCTTCTGGTACCCCTATAATTCTGATGTTGGTACGCTTGAAGTTGTCCCAGAGGCTCCTTACACTATCTTCATATTTTTGGAATCTCTTTTCTTTTTTCTTTTTCAGTTGGGTATTTTTTGTTTCTTTGTATTTCAAATCTTTGACTTGATTTTTGGGATCCTCTTGTCTGCTGTTGGATCTCCGTAGATTATTCTTTATTTCAGTCAGTGTATGCTTAATTTCTAGTTGGTCCTTTTTCATGTCCTCCATGGTCTCACTATACTTATTGAGGGACTCATTAAATTTATCGGCGGTTTCCATAAAATTCTTGAAAAACCTTATAAACGTGGCCTTGAACTCTATATCCAGTCGTTTGCTTTCCTCCATTTCTGCCATTTGTGACCTGTTTCTTTGTCTCCGCATTTTGGCTGCTTCCCTGTGTTGATAGAGTGGCTTTGTGTGCTAGGTGTCCTGTAGGGCCCAGTGGCTCAGCCTCCCCAGTTACCTGAGGTGGACACTCTTGGTGCACCCCCTCGTGGGCTTTGTGCACAGTCTTGTTGTAGCTATGCCTTGGTTGTTGTAGGATCACTGGGAGGAATTGACCTCCAGGGCAATTGGCAGCGAGAATCAGCTGTGTCTGCAGTGGGAGAACTTCTGTGCTGGAGACACCCTTCTGGGGCAAGACTTGCTTCAGTGGGGCTTTGGTGCTCACTGAGACTGCACCCTGAGTGTGTCCCTTATGGATCTGAGGAGTTGTGATCTGGATGGTTCCCCTCTGACCACTGCGTACAGTGGCTCTTGGATCTAAGGAGGTGCTAATTTAGCCTCTGCCTGAGGTTACACAGCAGGAACTACGAAGAGAACTGCAGATTCTCCTTCCTTTTTTTTGGAGTTTGGAAGTGCCCTGATGATGCTCAGCTGTGTAGCAATGCAAGCCGCTGTGGGGCCTTGGGCCTTCTCTTGGAAGCTCTGGGTCTATCTGGCCCGGTTGCGGTTAGGTAATTACAGGTTGCAAATGGCCGGGGCATTCATATGCAAAAGCCTCTGCTGCAGCCTGGGCAGGGCGGGGTCTCAAGGAATCAAAGGGCGGAGAAAGCAGCTATGGCGGAGCCTCAGCCCCGCCCTAAGGAGTCGCGAGTCCCAGTGTCCCGGCAATGGCTGCAAGTACCTCTGAGGGAAAGCCGCTCTCAAGCTCGCCCGCTGCCAGACAGTCCAGTTTCTCCCCGTATGAGCCCTGGGTCTCCAGAGACTTCCGGGAACCGGATTTCAGAGCCGCCGGGAGCTTGTGTCTCCCTCCGGATTCAAAAAGACAGCCGCGTCCTCCGGTGCCAGACCCTTTCCGCTCGCAAGCCCCCGTACCTCTGCACTCCACCTCCGCAGCTCCTCCCGCTCGCAGTGTGCTTTTCTCTCCTTCTAGTTGTAGAATTTACACTCAGCCAGCCCTCCTGTAGCTCTGGATGATGTCCACCTTGTGTTTTTGATGCATTTATCGATTGTTGTGGGAAGCAGTAATTTCCCGGTGTTTATCTATGCCGCCATCTTAGTTTCTCCAAAACTGTTTTTGTTTTAAGTTTTCTATCATTTGAGAATTTCTACTTATCTTTTAATAATTTTTTTCTTGGTTTAATTCCATTCTGGTAAAGAATATAACCCTCCAGATGTTAATCATCTCAAATTGGTTGAGCCTTATTTTATGGCTCAGAATATGATCAATTTTGCTAAACATTCTCAGTATACCAGAATATGAATATTACATTTATTGGGTGTAGTGATGTATATGCATCTATGGGTCAAGTAATACATCACCTTTTATATTTTTACTTTTTGTTTAACTGTTTGCTTTATTAGTTACTGAGAGGAGTATGTTATAGTTTGTCATTATGACTTGAAATTGTTTTTATCCCTTTTTAAATTTTGTTGATTTTTGCTTTATATATTTTAATGCTTCCTTTTGTGTTATACAAATTTAATATTGTTATATTTTTCTGGTGGGTTAGTTTTCTAGGTAATTTTTGCTAGTTTTATTTGGAATATGACTCAAAAATAAATGTAAAGTACACCCATTTAAAATGTAAAGTACAATTGATTTAAGTATATTCATGTAGTTGCACAATGATCACTACATTCAATTTTAGAATATTTTCATCACTCTGAAAAGAAATTGTATTTATTTTAAATTCCATGATTAATCATTCTAATACATGGATCACCTATAGGCCTGTTTCTCTTGACTATTTTTTTCTTCTTAGTTTTCATTTATTTTGCCTGTCTCCTTGTCAGGTAATTTTGAATGAGTGCTGGGCATTGCAGATCAAATATTGCACAGGCTCTGTGTCATGTTTGTTGTGTTTATTTTATTTTTGTTTGTTTTCGGAGAAAATATTATTTTCTTCTGTTAGACACATCTGGGCAAATCACCTTGATACAATCAAGAATTGAGGTGATTCAAACCTGCATTTCTGTCTTTCTGAGAGCTGTTCTATTTCTAAATATTGCTTTATTCCGAGGATATAGCTTCCTAGTCATTGCAAATGAGATCTTGGCTTAGTTACCAGGAAACTCCTTTGAAGTGCTCTAAAATTTAAATTTTGTCTCCCAGCATTATGAGTTTGTGGAAAAAGCTGTGCTTAATTAACATGTTTACTCCCAGCTGCTGCTCTCTGCTTTTCTTGTATACTTTTACTACATGCAATTTACAATTTTGCAAATGCTTTGAGGGTAAAACCTGTATTTTAGAATCACTTCTCTGGAGTCCTCCTTCCTGAGACATAGACCCTCAAGTTCCCACTAGCTTAATAACCTTGAACATCAATTTTTGTCTCCTCAAGCTACTGAGACTATAGCAAGGTTTGCACTATCTCTTTTCTAGTTGGCCCCACACCTCTTACAAATGAGTAAGTGCCCCAAGAAGAAAAGTAACCAGGAATATTAGTATCACTACAATGCATATTTCTTTAAAATCATGGTTGCTCTCTAAGGCTTTCAAACAAATGGGGATTTTTATTTTCTTCTGTGTGTAATTTACCCAGATTTCATAGGTACCTAAGCAGAATGATTGGCCAGTATAAGCTACTCCATCATTGCAAAAAGCAGAAGCCACCTTCTGTTAAATATTTGCAGGTGGAAAATTTTATGTGAGTTTCAGGTCATCATTATTCCAATACTGAAATTTTAACTTTCTCCCCATAAAACTGATTCTGATTTTATGTTATCTATCTATATAGAAATTTATAGCTGGAAGACATTTCAGAATGTATCTCTTTCTAATCCCCCTACTTTGCAAATGACTCACTCATGTAGTGGTGAAGTTGAGACTAGAACACTGGCCTCCCAGCTCTCAGTCCAGTATGTGCTTCCCCCCTTCCCCCTGCCCCCTGATACCTCATGCATAATACCATCACATTCTCGAAGCTTCATGCTTACATTCTCCTAAAACTTCAGCAGGGTTATTTTATTAGCTGCAGTGACTTGAGAATGAATGTATTCTTGAAGCTATGCAAAGGGTTTTTACAAATACATCAATAAATTTTAGTCAGACCTGTCTCCCAGTAGGAAACTATCATCCTTTCATCCTAGATCTTTTATTAAAAACAAAAAAACATATGTCCCAGATGAATGAAAGACAACATGTGCTAGCAGAATCGTGCTAGAAACAAACCTAGGGCAGGCATAATAGTTCCGGGACTGGAGAAATGTCCACATCCATTGGTGGGGACTTTGGGAATGAAACCAGAGAAGCCCATTAATCTAAAATAAACTATAGCACCTCAGCCCAGTTTCAGCAGAACAACTCCCCTGCTGGTACTTTTGCTGCTGCCACTAACTGTAGTTAAAGAAAGTTCATGTTTCTCAGGAGGCCCTAGTGTAAGAAAGGCATCTTTAATTTTGAAAAGCAGGATAAATCTCTATTTCTCTCTTCCTCTACCAAGTACTTTCACAGTCCTGGTGGTGGGAGTGGAATTCTGGAGGTGGTGTCTACATAAGGCTTTGGCCCCGAATGACTAAACATATTAAGTAACTGCTTGCTGTAAAGTCAACATGGGCTCTACCGGAGACTAGCATTTGGAAAGACTCTCAACATAACCTTGGTTGGGCAACTTTCTGCATGCCTGTCATGTGGCCAGGCTACTCCATGATGTGAAGGATACACCCAGCACAGGGACTTTTCAAGGGCCAGCTATAACAACACCGAATTCTGCCTCATTAGCCATGTGAAACTTTATTTCCCCAGTGCTTATTCTTCCTGAAATTAAGTTCACTCCCTTGAGAGACATGGGAATTTGCTTAACCAGCGGGAGAGTCATACAAAGACAACTCCCAATATTCCCCGCCCTAGAGCCAGGGAACACTGGACATTAGAAACTATTCTGCTTCATATATATCAATCCGTAGCTCCTACAGGAAGTAAAATGAAGGGTTTTTTTTGCAAATGTAGGAATTCTGGCTATGTCATCTTATTTTCAGAGCTTATGTAATACTGTCAGTGATAATCACTACCTAGAAGTCCATGAAACATTCCATCAGCCAAGGCCACTGAAAAGAGTCTTTTCACATATTCTTGACTCTTGGTATCTGCCAAAGGAGGCCACAAAAGTCTTGTCAGGTAACCCAGAAAAGCAAATAGATTATTTTTTTCATAAACCACAACTTATTTTTTAGGAGGCATCAGGCATAACAAAATTTTCTGGAAATGTTCTATATTTTAATCGGAATATGGGTCAAACAGATGCATACCTTAGTCAAAGCTCATCAAATTCTATGACCTGTGCATTTCACTGTATATAAGTTGTACTTTGAACTAAAATTGAGTTGGGGCAGGGAAGGAAAGAAGACTCACATGTTCTGACATAAACCATAGGTGTCATTTACTAAGAGAAAGACTCGGAAACTCTCTTCAGAGTATCAGAGGGAAGCAGCCTGTTCATAAAGAGCCCTCCATACAACAGCTAACTTTTTTAAAAAATATATTTTATTGATTTTTTTACAGAGAGAAAGGGAAAGGGATAGAGAGTTAGAAACATCGATGAGAGAGAAACATTGATCAGCTGTCTCCTGCATACCCCCTACTGGGAATGTGCCCGAAACCAAGGTACATGGCCTTGACCGGAATTGAACCTGGGACCCTTCAGTCTACAGGCCGATGCTCTATCCACTGAGCCAAACCAGTTAGGGCACAACGGTTAACTTTCTATTCCTCATATAATTCCCTCAATGTGTTTGTGTCTTTATTATGTCACCTAACACTTCTTTTGAAAATAGGAAGAACAGAAGTAATCAACAATTCAATGATTATACCCTAATATCACCAATTCAACTCAGTACTGGCATCTCTTGACCTCACAGCCATTGGAACCAATTCTTCCCTAGTTGGTATTGACCCCGTAGCCCTTGCAGAATGGTGTTCACTCTCTGGACTTCAGCCAGTTCATCAAAACTACAAGGAGAAGTTTAGCACCACCAATAATGTCCTGTCTAGCAATAGTGAAGAAGTTTCCATTTTAGAAACAACTTCCTGTTTCTTTTCCCCCAGGAATCTTCCTGTGCTTGTTTTTCTGCAATATTCTAGGTATTGCCACTGAAGAACAATTAAGAAAAAAATTCTAGGGAGATCTAGATGTAATTTTAAAGTAAAACACTGTATTATTATCTTTCAAAATTGCCAGATATTTTAAAACAAGGGAAGTAAGTGCTCTCTGATTTTCTCTAGTAACTAAAGGATAATAAATTAAGTACTAAAAAATTGCTCTGGGGAAATTAATAAACATGGCCAAATGATGCTTTTGTTGTTTCTCTGTGTAAATGGTTACAGCTTATAATAAATAATTAATATTAAAATGGCCCACGTTTCCAAGGAGTCTGTTGCCAAATTGTTTCCTTTCAGAACAAAAGAGACAACTCTGAAAAAATCAATTCCATCAGGCAGAATGCTTTAGGACTCCTTCTGTGGTTCACCTTGAAATCCATTATTTCTATGAAATATCTTGAAATTAGAATGTCATTTGTACAACAAGGTCAGAGGCAAGAAAGCACAATGGTGCAATGTTCCTTTCTACATTTTCTTATTTACTGTGGGGGGAAAAAGTTCCAATACAAAATATTATGGCCAAAGGCGGAAAGACTAGTGGATGAAGAGTCCAAAAATCTGTGTTTTGCCATATGTTAGTTGAATGACTTTGTGCAGAGAATTGAAAATCAATTATGGTGGGGTGGAAAATGACAACTAGAACTTGAGAATTAAACAAAATGGGTTCAAGGCAAATGTACTACTGAGTGGGAATGTTACTTCAAGCAGTTCTCTTTCTCTTTCTAGAGGCTCTGTGTCCTCATCTGTTAAATTAGAGCACAATTCTGGGTAAACTGCAGCACTCCATCCAGCCCTATGATTCTGTGCAGAGTGCTATGAACTGGTAGACTGGCTCAGCATTTATTTGTGGAATTTTAAGAATTTTAAATCACACAAGCAAATCTCAACATAAAGAAATGAGTTCATTTACGTCTTCCTATAGTTTGTAACTTTCCACAATAAAGGGACTCTACTTTCATTTCCCTAGTAATGGACACTTACGTACAGATCAAAATGTGAAATTAGCAAAAAAGCAGATGTTTTGGCACATCTGCTATCTTCCTAATACTCCACTTCCTCTAAGTGCACCAAAAGTCTTATTTGTTTAGGGAATAGGAGATCAGCCTTAAGGATCCCAACTGGCTGTCCAGTCAAGGTCATTGAAAGGACAGAGGACAGCCAAGGTAAATAATTCAAAACTCCCCAAATTTACTTTTAGTTTAAAGTAGCCTGCTTCCTTGTTTTCTTTCCAATGTGCTTTCACATAATCTGATTCTGATTACTGAGTTAATGAGGGAATTTGGAGGTTTGGCCTTTGTTCGATCCTCTGGTCCAAGGCATGCCATTTAATGTTCTTGAAATTTTAGTCCCTTTCTTCTGCAAAATGAGTAGCAGTTCTCTACCCGCCAGGAATGATGAATGCACCCTGGTGTATTCACTCTTGCATTATTATTTACTATCTGTATAAATAAAAGGATCCAAAGAGAAATCACATATTGCACAAATTATACACCTAAAACATTAATAAACAAAAAGCACGCAGCTGAGAACAGCTGTTTACATTTTCCTTGGGGGCCCTAATACAAAACCAAGCAAATAAATAAGAACTAAATCATTTCCTCCCAGAACTTCAACAGTAGGTGGCACTAAAAAAATCTATGTTTTCTAAACCTTGTGTATCCTATAGTACTTGTTGAAGCACCACTTTCCGGTCCCGGATCAGAATTCTTTTCCCCTTATGTGAAATTAACACCATTAAATCTAAATACAATGTGTGGCCAGGGGTCTTGTTCTTGCACCTTGTGAAGTTGATGCAGCCAAGCCCTGTGCTTCAGACGGACCTAATGGTACTTACCTAGGATTTTTAAACCCCTGCCTGCTTACAGCTGTGATCTAAACACAGCACTCACCCTAACCTGCCTGGGCATCACACCAAGGACTTGGCAGAGCTGCATTTGCTGGAGGCGGGGCAGCCAGTGTGGACTCTCAGCAGGTTGAGAGAGGGAAAGTTGAGGAGTGAGCCCAGGACATGCTCTGAATCCATGGGAATGCCTTTGTTATGGCAAAGGTAATTTCTGTCAGGAGAGGAGAGTGAAAGCAAGGAAGGGAGTACAGAAGGGAGCAGAGCTCTGTGCTAAAATTTTGTGCTAGATCCTGGAGACACAAAAGGGAATAAAGCACATGCTTGTCATCTCGAACGCTCCCAGTCTAATGGCAGAGGCAGTGTGTGTTCATCATTACAAGAGGGTGTGAAAAATTCAATTAGAATAGCGTAGTTACTTCCTTTTGTCCTTCCAACCAGACTGGATGGTGAAACCACATGACATATCCATTAAGACTCTGAGTTTCAAGTTCAAACATACATCGGGCCACAATCCCAGGTCTGCCACGGCTATGTGTGTGCCTTTCTGTAATGACTCAGTCTCTCTTAATCTTCAGAATGGTTGGTTGTGATGTAGGGTGGGAAAGGATAGAGCAATAACATCTACTCATGAAGATGAGTGCAAGAACTAAACGAAATAATACATGCAAATGTTTACGTAGGGCATGGAATACAGTAAGGACTCAATAAAATTATTATCCCTTTTTATTAGCATTCCCATTTCACAGGTGAGAAAACAGGGCCAGGAGCCTGTGCCTTGTCCAGTTTTTCAGGGGCATATGGCAGCAAGAACTTGAGTTTCTGTCTGATCCTGAGCCCAAGGCTCTTCCCTGTACCCAGGGAGCAGAACAATGAAAGTGACGCTATTGAGTGCTATGTTCAGAGAGGTGCACACTGTGCTCCTGTTTTCACTCTACGTTTATCCCTGACTTTGAAGCTCCTTCCTGCCCTCACCTCTGGGGTTACAGTGGTTCCCAAACATATCAAATACTATTACTTCCACAAAATAGCAAGATTAGAGACTGTCTCTATGGGAGGATCAGGAAGTCAGCGAAATAGGCATTTTTTTAGTTCATCCACATTCCATAGAGATCCAGTATGCGAAATGCCATTGAAACCTAGTACTTTTATTCACTCAGTCGTCCAAAGAGCTTTTGTGAGCAGTAATTTCTGTGACAAGCGCTGTGTTACAGATTGGGGATATAACTGAATAAAATAACATTCCTCTTGGGAGCTTAGATCCTATTGAGGGAGTAAAAAAAAAAAGAAATTTATAAACAAAATAAATATATTCTGTATTTTAAGTAGTGATAAGTGCTATAAAGAAGATAGGCAGAATGATTAGATGCAGAATGAGGGTGGAGAAGGCCGGTTTTGATGGAATGTTCTGGGAAAGGTCTCTCTGAGGTGATGACTTTGAGCAGAGACCCAATGAGAAGATTTTGTTCTAATAAAAGGAAATAGCAAGTACAAAGAAATATGAACCTGGCTTGTTCTAGAAATAGCAAGCAGCCAGCAGGGTTGGGGCATTGAGGTGAGTACAGAATGGAACTCCCAGAGAAGTAGGGGCGAATCAAGAAGAGCCACCCAGGCCCCAGGAGAGACTGGATTTGACATCAAGTGTAATGTGAAGTCCTGGGAAGTTTTAAGCTTGATGACAGTCACAGGTTTTTTTCAAAGTTGTCTTGGCTGCCTTGTGGAAAATGAATTACAAGGAGCAAAGGCAGAGAAGGGAGACCCAGCTGGGAGATGACTGCTGTAGTCCCAGTCAGACTCGCTGGTGACTCGGACCAGAGTAGCCAAGTTTTCAACTTTTCCATGAACTAATTACTATGCATTTTTAACATGTGAGTCTTTATTTGAATAATGTATAGAACCATGTTTTTATCAGAGACAATGCAATATCAAAGCTTTTCAAGGTTGGAAATGAGGTGACATTTAACCAAGTTAAATGCCTTTATAAGTTCTCTTAAAATTTTGCTTCCAAAAAACCTACACCACAGAGAAGCATCTTTTGAAATGTAGGATACTTAAGCATGTTTACTTTGAGAAGCACAGAATCTCTTATCTACACACTGACAATCCTAGTTTGACTAATTTGTGTGGTATTCTCTCTCTCTCTCTCTCTCTCTCTCTCTCTCTCTCTCTCTCTCTATATATATATATATATATATATATATATATATATATATGTATGTATATCAGATTTTGGAGAACAACCACAAAGTATCCCTTTGGGAGAAGAAAAGATAAGTTGTGGGGACAGCACCATTAAAGAACCTCCATGGGCTCCAGTGATAAAACACTTTGCAAGTGTTCAAGGAGCACGAGTGACTGACACACACGATCATTCAGGAAGTCAGTGTGTGTGTAAAAAAGGAAATACCTGGTCACTGAGAAATTAAATCCTACTGTTCTTGGCTCCATTTTGAAGAATAAACCACAGAAACTAGCAGTATCCATATATATCCAATCGTAGAGCTCCTAGCCACTTTCAAAAGCCATTAAAGCGCAGGCATCCAGCATTAACTACTACAGGGATAAATCTGGTCAACAGCTTGGTTGGCCTCAGGAAAACCCTTATGGTAACAGATAAAGTTCATTTCTACCTTAGGCTGAAGTAAGAAGATGATGCTGAATATCCTCTTTTTTCCCCTCCCATCTCCCACTGTCCTCCACTTTGGCAACCATCAGCTTGTGCTCTGTATCTATAGATCTGTTTCTCTTTTGTTTTGTTAGTTCATTTGTTTTATTTTGTTTTGTTTTCTTTTTAGGTTCCACATATAAGTGAAATCATATGGTGGTTGTCTTTCTCTGCATGACTTATTTCACTTAGCATAATAGCCTTTGGGTCTATTCATGTTATCACAGGAGTTTATTCCTTTTTTATTGTTGAGTAATATTCCATTATTTTTAACATTTTCTTTATCCAGTCATCGATTGATTGACACCTTGTTGCTTCCATGTCTTGGCTATCGTAAACAATGTTGCAATGAACATAGGGGTGCATCTATGTTTTCAAATTAGTGTTTTATTTTCTTCACATACCCAGAAGTGGTATTGCTGGGTTGTATGGCAACTCTATTTTTAATATTTGAGGAATCTCCATACTCTTTTCCATAGTGGCTGCACTAATTTACAATCACAACAACAGTATATGAGAACTCCCTTTTCTCCTCATCCTCACCAGCACTTCTTATTTGTTGATTTTTAAAATGATAGCCATTCTGACAGGTATGAAGTGGTATCTCGTGATTTTGACTTGTATTTCCCTGATAATTAAGGATGCTGAGCATCTTTTCCTATATCTGTGGGCCATCTGTGTGTCCTTTTTGAAGAAGCATCAATTCAGGTCCTCTGCCCATTTTTAAATTGCATTGCTTGATTGTAGGGGTGGGGGGTTGTTTTTTTGTGGGGAGGAGGGTTATTTAGCTGTATGAGTTCCTTACATGATTGGAATATTAACACCTTATTTGATGTATCATTTGCAAATATCTTCTCCCATTCAGTAGGTTGTCTTTTCATTTTGTTGGTTTCCTTCACTATACAGAAACTTTTTAATCGGATGTGGTCCCATTTGTTTATTTTTGCTTTTGTTGCCCTTGCCAAAGGAAACATATCTAAAACGATATTGTTGAGACTGATGTCAAAGAGTTCACTGCCTATGTTTTCTTCTAGAAGTTTCAAGATTTCAGATCTTACCTTTAACTAAGTCTTTAATCCATTTTGAGTTTATGATGTAAGAAATGGTGGAAAGTATTCTTCATAGGTACAAAATCTTTCTTAAAACATTAACATTTTCTTTTACTAAAAGATAGAAAGATAATCTTTATCCCCATTGTCCTAAAATATTCTTAAACCAAGAGGATTCATGAAGGGGGTCTATGAAAGTTCTGAAAGAAGACATCAGGTTCTTCAGATTATATTCTCACTGTTATCTGTGAGTCTAATAGGGGCTAAGGCCCATAGGCACATAAGGGCATGTGTCTTTAAAAACTTAAGATTCAATAAAGTATCATTTCCTTATTTCTCCCTAGTCCTTCAAACTCCAAATATAAATAACAGATTCCATTCAGTGGAGGCAGCAAAACTTATTCTGTGGCTAAACATGACCTGAATAATTTTCAAAGGTGTAAATGCAAAATCTTCATCTTGTATCCAAGGTAAACAACAGGGCATGGGTCATAGGGTAGCCCATGAAGGAGTGGGGAGAGGATATTAAAACTGTTGAAGCTTGCAATGACATTTGATGAATTGCAGGATATTTTTGCTTTCAAAGTACATAGGAACTTTGTCTTTGGGGTATGTGTACCCTCTTTGGAAACCACTCCCTCAACCATTAACATAGAGTGCTTCTAATTAAACAACTCTTAAATCAAGCAGGAGCTATGAATCAGTGTTTGGATACTGCCAGTTTATTTGATTTATTGTGTCAACATGGTGTCAAATAATATAGCAGGTAGATAGGTTTATTTTTTTTCTATAACCTTGTGGTTCCTACTTCCCACTAACACACACACATACACCCATTCATAAATACACCTGTTGTATGAGTGATGCCATGTGCCCATCATAATGGACAAGGTAGGATGATTTTACCAAGCCCATTGAGCTATGTAGATGTAATTCTAATATCTACTCATTGTCCTCCAGAAGGCCTAATTCAGCCCAAGATATTAAATGTTTAGACTTTAGGCTTCCCTTTGCAAGAAAGTTATTTGTTCTTAATGTGTACACATGTTTTAAAAAGTAACTTCTTACTGATTAGGAAACCGAGCCACATCAGGAGGAATGAAGTGCTGGAGGGTTGGGAGAAACTACCTTCAGTTTGGTTTTCCCCCCGTGATGCTTTTTAGCTTGAATCAGCCAAAGAAGAAATGCAATGCTGAGCACTACAATTGCCTGATTTAGACATGGAGGCCAATTTATACGGTTAGGATAGAGGTGGATAGTTCCTCTAAGGGAAATAAACATTGCCATCTCACAAGGGCTGGGAAAGAAAAATAAAAGACAAGTCTCAAATTGAGGGAGATAAGAATTCTTTTCCCTTCTTGCTGAGTCCAAGAGGAAGCTGAGAGCCTGTCTCAAGGCAGAGGGGAAATGACCAAAGTGCTCATGTGGAGAGAAGTGATGTCAGCCCCTGAAACATCAAGGGAAATCGAACCTAAAGAAATGGAAGATCCAAGTGGAAGAGACCAAAAGGTTTTTCAGGATCCAACTACATTTTCTGCATTGTCGTTTCCTGCTCTTGTTCCCAAACCTTGACCTTAACTGTCCTTGGGAGAATTAATAGAGACGCCTGTCCCCATTGTTAGAGTGAAACAAGCCTGAGGAAGGAGATATGAAACAGATGGCTGGTAAAATTGACAAGTGAAAGCCATGTGGGAATCGTCAAACATGTAAACAATCCCCTGGCATTCTCAGATATACTTGAGAGGGGATAATATAAAAGATCAGACTTTCCACAGTCACTCAGACTGACAACTCAGATAGCTGATGTTTGGGTATTAACAGGAAAAGAGACTACAGAGATATCTGCTAACAGAAGTATAGCCTGGAAAGAGGAGTGTAAGGAAGCCTCTAGGATTCAGTTCCTACTAATAACAGATATGTTCTAAGCACCTCCCTTCCACACATAACACACATTCCCTAAGCCAGCTTCTTGAGTGCTCACAAGAGCAAAAGGAGTCTACAAGGGACAGGAAGCAGTCTCAGCCCCCTTCATTGGCTCTCTTCCATTTAACTTTCTTATACTCAACACTGATGAAATCACTCTGCCACAGAAAGGAGCCAGACATTCTTTGCAGCTAGAAACACCAGAGTCCAAACTCTTGTGCTGCCGTTTCTTGAGACACGACTTTGGGTGATATAATTAAGCTAGTCAGGTCTCTGTTAAGAAAAGGTAATGGAAGTTTATTGTAAGGGTTAAGTGAGATAAACCCAAACAACATACTTCTTCTTCTTTCCACCTCTTTCTCTGCCCCAAACTCCACATGAAGTGCTTTCTGTCACCACTAACAGTGCTTCTCAAACTTCAATGTGTGCACAAACCACCTGGCTACCCTGTTAAGATACAGTTTCTAGCTCAGCAATTCTGAGACTCTGCATTTCTAATAAGCTCCCAGGTGATGATGATGATGCAGGCCACACCTTGAGTGGTGAGAGCCTACAGTGTAAACTCTAAATGCCTTTCTCCAGAATTCACTTTTGGGCCCCAACCTTCCCTTGCATTTCTACCTGCTGCCCTTTCTCTCAGTCGTAGGCCCCTAATTCTTACTCCATTTGCCTTTGTTGGATCATATCTCATATTTACACATGTCTGATTTTTCTCTATTTTGCATCTTCCTAGAATATTCCAACTCATCTGACATCTTCTTTGTTTGGAAACACCCTAGTCATGTATCATAGTCAAATTCCCTGTTGCTCTAAGAGAAATCTTTGGATGTTACTACTGGCCATCGCACAACCATGCAGAGGGAATCGTGCCTTCTCCCATGCTCCCAGAGCATTTCACAGACCAGTAAGCACATCATGTCATACTTAGTCATGTATTTATCATGTTTGATGACCCTATACAAATATAGACTCCATGTCAAGACCATGTCTCATTTTTATTTTATCTTTAACATATAACAGTACTTGGTATATAGTAATTTCTTGACAAACACTAATTAAAATAAATCAATGTAAATGATATAGGGCAGCTGCCAAAAACAGGATCTACCTACACCTTAGGGGACACACATGGAAATACCGACTGAAAAATAAGGGACATTATAGTCCGTTCTGGATCTGGATCTGGGTTGCAGATACACTAGTTAACTGGTGAAATTATGGGGAAAAAACTTCAAACTACAAGGGTCAATTGAAAATGGAAGATACCTAACCTGAAAAAGACAGGTTGCACAAAGGGATATCATTATCATCCTCAGATACTTGAATGTATATCACATAAAAAGGAATTAGACTTGTTTTCTATGGCACCAGGACCTACGCATTAAGCCAAAGAGTGTAAGCTAAAGTAAAATATGCTTTGCAAACAGTAGCAAACAAATAATAAATCTATAAGAAAAAGCTTTTTTTATAGTGATTTCTTAGGAGGTAGTGAATTGCCAATCCCAAGCCATATTAAGTCCAACAACCCAACATCAAAACAATTGTTGATTGAAGAAGAAATCCAAGAACAAGAAAAATGTTTTATGAGGCAACTTTTTAAGTTTCTTTCAATGTCAACAGGCTAAGTTCATGAAAAGATGACACGTTAGTAGGAGCTACCCATATTTAATTTCATCTGTCCTTGTCATTTCCTGGTCACCAAACCAAGAGTCCTATTCAGGGATATTTATTTGCCAAAGCTATACCTTTAAGAAAAAGTAATTGAAACTTATGACTGCAAAGACAGAAACTTGGTATGTTTACATGTGGGTGCTTAGATCTACATCTACTCTACCAGCCATCATCCCCTCATCCTTACCAAGAACAGTGAGAGATGATTGAGTAGCAAACTTAGCAAAATATGTTCACCACATCATAAACTTTTTGATTACCCCCACTGGAGTGCACATAAGGGTACCCAGGGACTATTTGCTAAGTATTTATTGATACTTTTGAGGAAAGTAGATAAAGGTGTACTACTTTTCATTCATTTGCCTTGGGTAAGGTTAAAAAAGGGCCTACCATACTTTCATTTTCATTTATTTTTTTTCTTTAATGTTGGTACATGCTTTCTGAGTTAATAGAAGAAAACCAATCTAGAAAAAGCCTGATCATTAATCCAACTAAGATAATTAGTCTCCATGAATAAAATAATAATTATTATTCAACATGAGAACCCTGTTAGGAAATGCTAATCAGGAAGCAAATACTAGTAAATATTCTCAGCAGACAGATATTTTGATGGGTTCCCTGTGATTGTGTAAGCTTCGGAAATATAAAGTGCATTTTCTTGATTCATGAGAATTTTCATGTTTTAACACAAAGGGGTGAGGCTTGATATTTCTCCAAAGTTAAGGGTCTTTGAGTCCCCTCAGAATTCTGAGCAGTAAATCTATCACACGAAAGGAAAAACAAGCAATTTAGAAAAGCCATTATCATTATGCTGCATAAACGGATCAAAATAACTTATGCAGAGTTACCCAGTAGGTTGTACTGAAAATTGCTAGATGATCCATATTAAGCCAACCCTAGGATGCCTGCCTACCATTATGAAATTTTGTGATTTATATTAGCTATTAAGAAGAATTAGAAAATCTCCAGCTAGGGAAAAGCTGCCGCAAGCTAGAGGGGTCCCCTGGACCTCTTGGAGACTGAAGAGCTTATCTTGGAAGAGAAGTCCCTCATGCTCAACAGCTACTGACCACATTCTGTGATACTTCCAAATATTCTGCCATTCACGTTCGTTTCATGGCTAATTTACTAAATACGGGCTTTTCTAGGCATCCATGGTTTGAAGGACTGAGGAATTTGCTCTCAAATTCTCTGGTAAATGTTAAGTCTTTGTTGGTGAGTGACAACTAAGGAATCACTCAGATATCTGAGAGGCCAAGATAATGTGAGGGAAACAAAGATGTAATTTTTGGCCCCAGTAGACTTGCAAATGTTAAAGGGGAAAAGTGATGATATGAATTTCTTACAGACCCTGTTGCCATTTTCTTGACCCCAAGGAAATGCTCTTCAGAAAGCTCACTTGTTCTGATACTAAAACGTCTTCTTGTTGATCTTACAAAGCTGTGTTTTCTAACTCTTATGAATGCATTCTTATGGCATATATAGCTCTGGCTCTTGAAATGAAATGGTTGGGTGACAATAATGCCATTGTTGTTCTAAAGTATCAAAGAATCCCTTCATGAGAGAAGTCATTTTAATAAAACGATATGTCAAGCAGAATAGGTCCATAAACCATACTGAAGTGCCCTTTCATCAGGGCTTAATTCTAAGACCATTAGAAATCTTTCCATTGGAAAACCTGGTTCCACATTCCTCAAGCAGAAAGAATATTAAAAGTCAGGTGTAAGACTAAAAGACATATGCGCAATATATAATGGGTTTTAGGGGCCACAAAGGGCCACATTTTTCAATCTATAAAATGATGATTGACAGATACAAGTGTCATTTTCTCTTCTATTTTTTCAAAAATGTTCAGATTTTTATACTTTTAAATATTTGCAGATGTAAAAAGTTGTAAAAATAGTATAAAGAATTATCATCTACCCTTCACTTATAGTCCTCCAAATTAAAATTCACATTTGTTTTCTCTTTCTCTAGATACATACATACGTAGATAAATAAATAGATAATAAATAGATGATAGATATTATTTTTTTCTTAACTATTTGAGAATACATTGCAAATATTTGGCCCTTTTACCTTTAAATACCTCCATGTGAATTTCTAAACAACAAAAGACATTCTCTTATATACTGCAGTAGTTATCAAAATTAGAAAACTAACATTGATATAATAATATTATCAAATCTAAAGACCTTACCAAAATCAAACCAATAATGTTTTTTTTATATAGAAAAAGAAAAAACAATATTTTTATATCAGGGTCTAATTCAAGATCACACATGGTATTTTGTCATGTCTCTAGTCTTTCTAATCTGAGTTTCTCACTCTTTCTCTCATAAATGTTCTTGAAATATTTGAAGACTCCAGGCCATTTATTATTTTGTAGACTGTCCATCACTTTAAGTTTGTCTGATGTTTCTCCATGATTAGGTTCAGTCATTCATTTTTGGTTAAAAAATAGCACAGAAATTATGTTGCAGCCTGCCGGGAGCCGGTCCATGCTTGCTGTTTCAAGGGACCTGGCATATATGGCATACTGTTCTTAATATGTTTGCTCACCTTCTTGGCACTATGTGTTTTAACCAAGGTCTCCTCTCTGAGAAAGGTTGTTTCCCCAGGTAGGGATTTTCCCCTGAAGTTAGGGAGGGAATAAACCTTCTTAACTAAGTGCCAGGCGGGTAATTAATCACTTTAACTATGAACAATCATGCTTAAGCTACATAATCTTTACTCCCTGGAATAGAGATAAGAAACGCCCTAACCTTTGTAATAGAGATTAATAGGATTGAATCAACTGGTATAAATACAGATGTAATAAGACAGCAAGAGTCGGAACTTAGAATACAGAGCTTAGAACACAGAACTAAGAAGACAGAACCTACACAGAACCTACAGACAGAAGAACTTCGCTGGAGAGAACATGGCAAAAGATCCTGGACTGAACCTGACTACAGAAATTGGCAAGAGAACCTGACTAGAACCTGGTGACTGAACCTGGCTGGAGAACCTGGACAGAACCTGGCTGGAGAACCTAGCGAGGGAACCTGGCTAGAGAACCTAGCGAGGGAACTTGGCTACAGAACCTGGCTGGAGAACCTGGACTGAACCTGGCTGGAGAACTTGGACAGAACCTGGCAGGAGATCCTAAGCAGAACCTCTCTGGAGATCCTAACCAGAACCTCACTGGAGATCCTGACCAGAACGTGGCTAGAGAACCTTGCTATGATGATCATCTGAACAGCCTCTCCGTGTCATTCCTTCTTCACTAACTCCGTCCACACCTTTGGGGACCCCTGGACCTGCTGGGGTTGGACCCCGGCAGCAGCCTATTCTCCTTTTGGAAATATTTAATTTCCAAAACTTTTGAGACATGACATGCACCTAAATTTTTCCTACCTCATTGGCTATTCTATCCATCTTCTCTATTAGATCTCTAAATGTCAGAGAGCCCAGAGTGCTTTCTCTACCCTCCTCCCACCTCCTTCCTCTATTTCTCTCTGGGTGTTCTCATCCAATGTTGCATTAATAGGTACCAACCATACTATGATCTCTCTTCCCTACACTCCAACTCACATTTTTGGGGGGTGTCCAAGAAGCATCTAAAATTGTAACATGGCTGAAACCAAACTATTAATCCTTTTCCTCCAAAATGTACTTCCAGAGCTTCAGAGTTGAGACCTACATAATAAGAAATATGAATCCAGACAGAAATGAGTGGTGGGCTGAGATTAGTGGAGTGCCCACAGAAGGACCTCCATCTCCATCTATTCATCTTTCTAAGAGTGTTAGAATCAGACAACTAAAGAACTAATCACCATAGAAGATCTAGTCTAATATTACCCAGTGTGATCAGCCCTTCTATGGGGCTGTGACACTATAGTTGTTAGAATTGTAATCATAAAGAATTTTACTTTATTAAAAATTGTTTCATGTATACCTACATAATAAGAAAGCCAGTTTCATGTATACCTCCATATCACCTGTATTGCACGCTGTTTAAAAAATGAACATAATTCAAATTAGACTGCAAAACTATACAAAATTACAACACAGTTCACAATTGTTGTTACTAAATAAAGAAATGCAATGCAAAGTAAGCAAGCAGCCACTTAAAATATTTGTGTATTATTATGCTTCCTGCAACAATTGTGTTAGTTATCATGTTATAACTAATAGTGGCCTGCACAGTACCAGATTGTGTTACTGAATTAATCAATCAAATTATACGTAATTTAGCTTAAGGGAGCACAAACTGTAGAAACAATATCTATAATTAACTTCTGCTCCAATGATCTTGCTGACAAGGAGATTGCTGTCTCACAAAGAGGCCATTTCATTTTTAACATACCCACTATTATTAATGACTTTTTCATATTAAATCAAGAGCTACTGCCACCTAATAATTTTTACCCATTGGCTCTAAGTTCAGTTTTCTGGATCCACAAGAAGTCTTATTTCTCCTACACATGGCATGGTATGGAAATGGTCATGTTTCTTCTTAAAGCTTCATCTATCCTGGGGCCATTACAATCCTGATTGGTAAATACCTTCTCAATAAAAACGAAGACAAATAGGTAGACCTTGATGTTTTTGGATTGAACCGGAACAAACTTCAATGTTGATCCAGGCTGATGAGATTGATCCTCCTGCCTTCCAGTTTCTTCTTAGCATCCCAGCCTCATGGTGATAGATGCCAAATCCACATGTACTCTTGTATTTGTTGTGTAATCTTTTCCTACCCCTGACTGTAATTGAAGTCTTACCTTGGATGTCAATAGCAAAATTAGTTGATTTAGCTCCAAAGTCTCACTTGGTCTCTCTGTTAAGATTCCAAACCCAGTAGCTCTGACCACCTTGGAAGAAGCTATTGCAGCTTCTTTATGGCTATTGCATGGCCAATGGACCACTCCAATGTTCTCACCATCTCCATGAAATGCTTCCTATTCTTTAAGTTGGGAGGCAGCTTTATTTTCCAGAAAATATCAAAATCACACGTAATTATTCTGCCACTGAGTGAGCACAGTTGTTTGTTTATATGGTTGTTTAATCACTTTACTGAGGCATAATCGAACTACAATATTTGAAAGTATACAATTTGATATGTTTAACATGCGTATATACCTGTAAAGCAATCGTCACAATCAAGACATTGAACATATGCATCATCTCTAAAAATTAGCTTGCGCTCCTCTGTAGTTCCTCCTTCGCATCCTTTCTCGCCCCCCCCCCCAAATACTGAAGAAGCTATCGATCTGTTTTTCATAACTATAGATTTGTTTGCATTTCTAGAGTTTTATATAAGTGAAATCACATAGTACATGCTCTCCTTTTGTGTGTCTTCTTCACTCAGCATAATTATTTGGAGGTTCATCCATACTGTGATGTGTATCACCATCTCATTTATTTTTGTTGGTGAATGGCATTCCATTAGATGGATGTACCAGTTTTTTAATCCATTCATCTAATAATAAACAACTGGGCTATCCCTAGATTTTGGAGATTACAAATACAGTGAGCAGGGTTCATTTCATCTATCTTAGGTAGATAGGCTTGTCAACAATTATGGTTCTCTTAGGTCTCCCAAGGACCAACTGATTCTTTTAAAGATTTATTTTAAATATACACTTTTATGAGAACTTTGAACAAGCTCCTCAAGGGCCTGTGCTTTTATGAAACATCAATTGCACAACATTCAGGCATATTAGGTGCACATCTTTAAAACTAATTGGTCCTCAAGAAGAATTTTCTGCCCTCTGAGAAAGTGTGAACTTTCTCTTCCCACAGGTTGGGAACCCACTTATCTCCTGTTAGAGAGCTTTAGGCTCAAATCTTGGAAAAATGCATTGTTGGTCATAGTAGGTCTATGATCCTGTATGAAGGGCTCACAATAATATACCTTGATATTTCAGAATTCTCAAGGTGAACATTCTGCTTACATCACACCCGATTTTCTCTCTAAAAACAGAAGGATATCATGGAAGAAGAAATTTTCTAGTCATCTTCATTGTGTCACATTTCTGACTTGGAATGAAAATCCTTCCTTCGCTCTTCCTCACTTTCACCACACTTCTTCCCTTTTCTCCTCTTCATATTTCACATTCAAACCCTACTCGGACCAAACTTTTTGGACAACAAGCTGAAGAATGCTAAAAATCATCAATATTAATACAATAGGTATTTCAATTCTTCCAACATCAGTTCTGTTCTGCTGCAAACCTTCTAACTTGGACTGAATTCATGGGAATACAGGAAACACAGAAATCTTTCCTTACAAAGATATATATAATAGAGGCTGTCATCTCTGGGAATTGTGCCAGGTTATTTGAGAGCAGTTTCTGGGCTATCACGTGTTTGGAAATGTTCTCCACCAGGCAATTCCTCTCCTGTCAGATTACATGAGTGACTGCTATTGATACAACTCAGCCTCGGTTGAGGACACTGAGATCATGGAGCAGAGCTAATGGTTCACCTGGAAACCATTTCTCTGTGTGTTCAACAAAATTCTCTCCCCTTGTCTTTGACTTTCAAGCAAATTACCTTTCAACAGCAATAGGAAAAAGTACCCATCAAAAACAATTCAATTTCTTAAATTACGACCATTTAAGTTTATGGGACCATATTACAGCTATTCATTCCTCTTTCACATTGAAATTATTCAGTTCAAAAAAGGGCAGATAGTATCTTGGCTTTTGTTCAGTATCTTGGCTCACTCTAAAGACTTCATCCAGCCAGCAATTATTATATTTTTCCATGTATAAGACACCCGATGTATAAGATGCACCCCACTTTTCCAACCCAAAATTAAGAAATCAATATTTTAAAAGTTTTGCTGGTTTTCCTCTTAAGGCCTTCTTCTCTTTTGGCATCTTAAGCAGTTGTTCTTCTTGTTTTCTCCACTGTCTGATCATACACCCAGTGGGAGGAGGTCCAAATTGTTTCTCTGCAGCTCTATTTCCATGCTCTTTTGCGTAGCTGATTACATTGCTTGAATTTCGCAGAATAAGACAGTTGCTTATTGGTATTTGTCTTTTTATTTTTTGACATCTTTATGGGCTCAGAACACTCTGGTCCCTGTTGCATCTGTGCACTCTCCACCTCCACCTCCAATTATGGCGTCAGCTGACGTCAGTAACAATAAGGCTCGTGATTGGAGGAAGCCTGTTTAACAAGATAAGGGCAGCTACCCATATGGCTCCCTCTTCAGCTGACTGCCATGTATAAGACACTCCTCAATTTTCAGTCTAACCATTTTAGAAAAAAATAGCATCTTATACATGGAAAAATACAATACCTCAAATCTGAAAAACAAATGCTCAAGCTCCCAAACTTGTATTCTCTCATTGAGGATGCCTCTCTGTCACTGTCAGTCAACCCTTCTCAATCTCATTTGTGCCAGTAAAAAAATATGATACTGCTAATAAAATGTTAAGCAATAACAGCCTGAGATACTCCCACAAAGGGCATTACACAGGAAGCCAAGGGGTGTTACATAAGAAGTTTTATGGTACTGTGCAAATGTAGCATCCATTTAAGTTCCAGAAGGCCCCCTGTACAAATAGAACTTTTATATCCTAGAACACCTCAGCATCTGGGATGATATATCCAGGAACCAGTCAAAGAATGAGAAACAACACATCCAGATTAGAGAAACAGCCCTGACCTGAGTTTAACACTTTAAGATACTTAAATCCTGCTCAAACTGGTTTAGTTGGGGATTACTTGTTTTTATAACTAGGAAGTCTAAGTGGACATGGATTGAAGGCACGGCTGGATTCAGGCACCCAAACAATGTTTTTAGCAACTTGCCTCTCTCCATCTCTCAGCTCTCCTTTTTTCTGCTGGCTTTATTCTCAGGTAGACTTTTCCCACCTGGTGGAGAGATGGCCATCATCTTGCTCTGAGTGTTCATCAGTGGACAATGAAGAGCATCTCTTTTCCAGGTTTAAAATAAAAATCCCATAGCAACTTATTGCCTCTCAGCAGCAAACCCAGCCTTCACTGTCTTCCTTGTGATATTGGGACATTTTTCCTTGCCAGCTAGAATGACATCAGGCTTTGACAGTGGAAGGTACCTGAGGGACCCTGGAGAAGTAAAGGGCTTCTCTTCCTGGACGAAGCAGGCTTGGCTTTCTCTTGCTCCCGCTGTTGGGCTGGCATGCAGCAAACTCAGTGGAGTGCAACACCCTCAGGTGGCTTTCCAGCAGTGAGAGCCATAGAACAAATTCCTGTGGGCAGCTTTCAGGCAAGCGCTAGTGGTGACACAGGGCTTCCTCCGAGTAAGTTCCATAGGTACCATAGCTCACTTACTATCAGCTTTTGGTGACAGCTTCCCAGTGTTCCCACTGGGCTCCAAAAGCCACAGTCCAGCTCTACTATAGCTTGATGATCAGTAAGTTCTACAGCAACTCCTAAAGGCAATTTCCTAGTGAAGTTCAGAGGCACCCCAACAGGTGGATCTCTGCTTGCTGGCCACATCCCACCAAGTTGGACTAGCTCTGGTCTGAGCAACTTAAGAAATATTTTCACCATCTACTGGCTACAATCATACCCTCCCCAATGAGGACTGAATCCTGGCTTTGAGGAGAATTTCCTTCCTTGGCTATGCTTCCTCAGCCCTAGGATATTCTTAAATTTTACTTTGATTCCATTTTAGTCAATACCCTATATATTGTTTAATAATATAGCAATTCTGTATAGGAAATTTTTTTCCCATTACTGTATAGATCTGTTTCCTGATTAGACCCTGACTGATATATCAGAGTTGGTGCTTAATTACTCAGATTGACCTTGCTTGGCCACAGATCCACTCCTAATCCAATATTTGTGACCAGTGAGTTCATTAACCAATCATGAGTCTTGTGTCTTCTCTTAGAGCCACAGGCTATAGTCAGAGACACCTACATAATATAGACTGAGAATAGGAAAGGGATGGTTTCCTAAAGATAAACTGTGAGAAACTGATTTGGTGGAGGTACAAACAGCACAGTCCATATGAAAGAACATGAGAGAGAGACTTAATAATGAGAATCCAGAAGCAAAAAGCAGACATTTCAACATGTAACACAGCTTACAGAGTAATGTAGGCCTCACAAAGAAGAAGCTGGTCTTTCGTTAGTCTCCAGAAATGAGGTTCCTAGCATTTTCTGAGAGCTGAGAAATAAAAGACTGGGACCAAAACCATACATAATCTTGCTTAAACAATAAAGAGGACATACTGGCTTACCTAAATTCAGAATTAGGGCAGAATTTAAGCAATACTTGATCCCTCAGCTCAACAGTATTGTCAAAGCTATATTTCCTGTCATCTTTTTGCTCTACTTTTCATAGTGTTGCCTTCATCGTGACCTTGGCTTCCTTCTCATTTCCCAAATGGCTGCCAGTAACTTTTGGGTTATTATGCTTCCTTGTCCAGAAAGAAACTGACAGCAATACTGACCCAGATTTCACTACAAAAATACCAACACTCATTTTTGTTTAATTAGCTGGGTTCATAAGTTCATCTCTGAACCACTGACTGAGACCAGAAGAGAGGAAAACACTAATTGGTGTATAGGTCACATCTTCCGTGCCTAAAACCAAGAGCAGCATAATCTGCAATTATGGGACAGTATAGAATGCATGCTAGGAAGTCAACCAACAGATCTACCCTACAGGAGTTAATTAACCACTTATACCATTGAACCCTTATACCATCTCAAACAAATTTCTAACTAGCACTTACTAAGTTATTATATTTGTCTTTACATCTAAAACTCATCTACTAGATTCTAGGTAGTATCCTTCAGTGGTAGAAACTAGTTCTTATTTATTATTTTTCCCCAACGAGTACAGTAGAAGATTAAGAAAAGTTTGAATGAATAGAACATAATCATTCTAAGATGTTTTAAAGTCCCCTACTATGACTGTATGCCGGGGTCCAACCCCAGCAGGTCCAGGGGTCCCCAAAGGTGTGGATGGAGTCGGCTAAGAAGGAATGACATGGAGGCAGCATTCAGTTCATCAGCACCCTAGCCAGGATCTCCAGCCAAGTTCTGGTCTGGATCTCCAGCGAAGTTCTGGTTAGGATCTCCAGCCAGGTTCTGTGTCCATGTTCTCTTGCTAGGTTCCCCAGCCAGGTTCTGTCCAGGTTCTCCAGCCAGGTTCAGTTACCAGGTTCTAGTCAGGTTCTCTTGCCAATTTCTGTAGTCAGGTTCAGTCCAGGATCTTTTGCCATGTTCTCTCGCTAGGTTCTGTCTCTAGGTTCTGAGGCCAGTTTCTGTCCAGGAACTTTTGCCATGTTCTCTCCAGCCAAGTTCTTCTGTCTCTAGAGAACGTTCTGTGTAGGTTCTGTGCCTAGGTTCCGTCTCTCTTCGTTCTGTCTTCTTACATCTGTATTTATACCAGTTGATTCCAATCCTATCAATCTCTATTTCAAAGGTTAGGGTGTTTCTTATCTCCATTCCAGGGAGTAAAGATTATGTAGCTTAAGCATGATTGTTCGTAGTTAAAGTGATTAATTACCCACCTGGCACTTAGTTAAGAGGTTTTATTCCCTCCCTAACTTCAGGGGAAAATCCCCACCTGGGGAAACAACCTTTCTCAGAGACCTTGGTTAAAACACATAGTGCCAAGAAGGTGAGCAAACATATTAAGAACAGTATGCCATATATGCCAGGTCCCTTGAAACAGCAAGCATGGACCGGCTCCCGGCAAATTCCCCCTTTTTTATTTTTTAAAAGCGGGCATTAAAAAGAAAAACCCAAAATGCTCTCTTGTATCCATTTTAAGAGTAGGATTGGCGCTTTCCACTATTACCTGAGTCCTGATCTATCACCCCAGGGAGAGCTTGCCAATCCTGCACTTTCCTGGGGTGGAAAGGCTGCAGTGGGGTTAAGGATAAGGCTCCTTGGGCCTACCTCCTCCCATGCCTTTACATTTACCTTTCCTTCCTCAGAAAAGCATGGACATACTTCTTGTATAAAACGTTCTGTCTGACTGGGAGTAACCTTAATTCCTCTGCTAGCAAGCATATGTGTTAAAAGATCAATACAGAGTCTTTTTTCTTTAGACTCAGTATGGCACATCTTCTTAATCTAAAGATCAATACAGAGTCTTCTTTCTTTGGACTCAGTATGGCACATCTTCTCAATCTAAGAATCAATACAGAGTCTTCTTTCTTTGGACTCAGTATGGCACATCTTCTCAATCTAAGTTCTGTACTATCCACCTTCTTACCCTACTTATCCTCTGTAGGGGGGTCTGCAGTACCCTGGTGGAGTCCTATCCATCCCGAATGTGGGGGTTCTCAATGAGGGGGAAGGCTTACCTAGGGGAATCCTGTTCCAGGGGTTCCCAAAGGTGTGGACGGAGTCGGCAAAGACTATCCACCTTCTTCCTACGGCGGAGTCCTATCCTTCCCGAGTGTGGGGCGCTTACCTAGGGGTCCCTGTTCGGGCGCCATATGCCGGGGTCCAACCCCAGCAGGTCCAGGGGTCCCCAAAGGTGTGGATGGAGTCGGCTAAGAAGGAATGACATGGAGGCAGCATTCAGTTCATCAGCACCCTAGCCAGGATCTCCAGCCAAGTTCTGGTCTGGATCTCCAGCGAAGTTCTGGTTAGGATCTCCAGCCAGGTTCTGTGTCCATGTTCTCTTGCTAGGTTCCCCAGCCAGGTTCTGTCCAGGTTCTCCAGCCAGGTTCAGTTACCAGGTTCTAGTCAGGTTCTCTTGCCAATTTCTGTAGTCAGGTTCAGTCCAGGATCTTTTGCCATGTTCTCTCGCTAGGTTCTGTCTCTAGGTTCTGAGGCCAGTTTCTGTCCAGGAACTTTTGCCATGTTCTCTCCAGCCAAGTTCTTCTGTCTCTAGAGAACGTTCTGTGTAGGTTCTGTGCCTAGGTTCCGTCTCTCTTCGTTCTGTCTTCTTACATCTGTATTTATACCAGTTGATTCCAATCCTATCAATCTCTATTTCAAAGGTTAGGGTGTTTCTTATCTCCATTCCAGGGAGTAAAGATTATGTAGCTTAAGCATGATTGTTCGTAGTTAAAGTGATTAATTACCCACCTGGCACTTAGTTAAGAGGTTTTATTCCCTCCCTAACTTCAGGGGAAAATCCCCACCTGGGGAAACAACCTTTCTCAGAGACCTTGGTTAAAACACATAGTGCCAAGAAGGTGAGCAAACATATTAAGAACAGTATGCCATATATGCCAGGTCCCTTGAAACAGCAAGCATGGACCGGCTCCCGGCAAATTCCCCCTTTTTTATTTTTTAAAAGCGGGCATTAAAAAGAAAAACCCAAAATGCTCTCTTGTATCCATTTTAAGAGTAGGATTGGCGCTTTCCACTATTACCTGAGTCCTGATCTATCACCCCAGGGAGAGCTTGCCAATCCTGCACTTTCCTGGGGTGGAAAGGCTGCAGTGGGGTTAAGGATAAGGCTCCTTGGGCCTACCTCCTCCCATGCCTTTACATTTACCTTTCCTTCCTCAGAAAAGCATGGACATACTTCTTGTATAAAACGTTCTGTCTGACTGGGAGTAACCTTAATTCCTCTGCTAGCAAGCATATGTGTTAAAAGATCAATACAGAGTCTTTTTTCTTTAGACTCAGTATGGCACATCTTCTTAATCTAAAGATCAATACAGAGTCTTCTTTCTTTGGACTCAGTATGGCACATCTTCTCAATCTAAGAATCAATACAGAGTCTTCTTTCTTTGGACTCAGTATGGCACATCTTCTCAATCTAAGTTCTGTACTATCCACCTTCTTACCCTACTTATCCTCTGTAGGGGGGTCTGCAGTACCCTGGTGGAGTCCTATCCGTCCCGAATGTGGGGGTTCTCAATGAGGGGGAAGGCTTACCTAGGGGAATCCTGTTCCAGGGGTTCCCAAAGGTGTGGACGGAGTCGGCAAAGACTATCCACCTTCTTCCTACGGCGGAGTCCTATCCTTCCCGAGTGTGGGGCGCTTACCTAGGGGTCCCTGTTCGGGCGCCATATGCCGGGGTCCAACCCCAGCAGGTCCAGGGGTCCCCAAAGGTGTGGATGGAGTCGGCTAAGAAGGAATGACATGGAGGCAGCATTCAGTTCATCAGCACCCTAGCCAGGATCTCCAGCCAAGTTCTGGTCTGGATCTCCAGCGAAGTTCTGGTTAGGATCTCCAGCCAGGTTCTGTGTCCATGTTCTCTTGCTAGGTTCCCCAGCCAGGTTCTGTCCAGGTTCTCCAGCCAGGTTCAGTTACCAGGTTCTAGTCAGGTTCTCTTGCCAATTTCTGTAGTCAGGTTCAGTCCAGGATCTTTTGCCATGTTCTCTCGCTAGGTTCTGTCTCTAGGTTCTGAGGCCAGTTTCTGTCCAGGAACTTTTGCCATGTTCTCTCCAGCCAAGTTCTTCTGTCTCTAGAGAACGTTCTGTGTAGGTTCTGTGCCTAGGTTCCGTCTCTCTTCGTTCTGTCTTCTTACATCTGTATTTATACCAGTTGATTCCAATCCTATCAATCTCTATTTCAAAGGTTAGGGTGTTTCTTATCTCCATTCCAGGGAGTAAAGATTATGTAGCTTAAGCATGATTGTTCGTAGTTAAAGTGATTAATTACCCACCTGGCACTTAGTTAAGAGGTTTTATTCCCTCCCTAACTTCAGGGGAAAATCCCCTCCTGGGGAAACAACCTTTCTCAGAGACCTTGGTTAAAACACATAGTGCCAAGAAGGTGAGCAAACATATTAAGAACAGTATGCCATATATGCCAGGTCCCTTGAAACAGCAAGCATGGACCGGCTCCCGGCAACTGTATTGTTGTTGATCTCCCCCTTAAAAACATCTAGAAGTTTTTGATATATTATGTGCTCCTATATTGGGTGCATATATGTTTACCAGGATTATCGCCTCTTGTGGGATCGATCCCTTTAGTGTTTTGTGTGACCTTTGTTGTCTCTTTTGATGGCCTTCATTTTTTGAAGTTATTTTGTCATATATGAGTATTGCTACCCCAGCTTTTTTTCTTTTCCATTTGCATGGAAATTTTTTTTCCATCCCTTCACTCTCACCCTGTGTGAGTCTTTTGTTCTGAGGTGGGTCATATAGATGGGTCATGTTTAGAACAGCGAAATGGAAAAAATAGAAGCAGGGAAACTAGTACTGAGTCCATCGTCATTGTCTAAGCTGTTGATTACAAAGCTAATCTATGGCAAAGGCAGCAGAAATGAAGAACAACAAATGAAGTACAAGAGACCCTGAGAAATTTCAGAGGTATGATAGATAGGCCTTGGTGATTAACATAATGACTCAAGCAGAAGGAAAAGTTAAATTGATTCAAATTTCTATCTTTGGGTGACTAGTAAATTGACCAAGATTAAAAAAAAGAAAAAAGAGCAGACCTATGTGTAAGATAAGAGTTCACTATATTCACTATATAATTTATAGAACTGGGGATTTGTTCATAAATACTTGAAGAGGAAAAGAGATTTGTTTATAAATAGCCCCAATTTACTTTCCCAGCTTCCCTCAAATTTAGAGAGGTAGATTATTTGTGAATAATTATTAGCTCTGTGTATATTATACCAAAAGAGATGGCTCTCATGCAACTAGTCCACATCATGACTTCTTCCACTTCTAATTGGCTTAGTGGATTTCTTCTTTTGATATCTATGTGGCCTACTGCATTTCCTAAGACAGCTGGCTCTATCAGTAAGAGAATTCACAGTGATGGACACCAGCCAAATCCATTGAGCAGCCTGCAAGCTAAGGACTGGGAGTAGGGGAAAGAAGGATTTTGTTAGTTTGTTGATATGCTTTTATTGTTTCTTTTAATTTTTAAAAGATGTTCTAAATTGATTTTTTCTTAGAGATAGAGGAAAGGAGAGGGATAGGAATATAAAAACATTGAAAGAGAAACATCATTGATCAACTGCCTCCTGCTCAACCCTTATTGGGGAGAGAGCTCACAACCAGGGACGTACCCTGACCAGGAATCAAACAAGCGAACTCTTGGTTCATGGGTTGATGCAATATTCTCACAAGGTAACAGGGAACAGAGTACCTGTTTCCTTTAGACAGGGCATGGTGTGTTCCAGTATACCACAATTTCTACCATTCCCTATTGTCTCTCTTACACTAACTTTACTATTTATCATCAACCTTGCTCTGGTTTTCTTATATCAAACACCTCTCTCATTTACACTACCTCCCTGACTTTTATGGCATTTGAGTAGTCAGTCTGTTCCATAGCTTTACAAAAGTCAGTGGGAAAGGGGTGATTCAATGCATAATTTTAAGCTTATAGTGGGAGTGGGGATTTAAACTCAGGGTGAGGATCGAGTGGATGGAGGGGTGAGAGTAATTCCTCTTGCTTTGAGATACTTAGCCACATAGATATTCCATAATGTGCTTTACATTTTATGATGAACATTTCCTCAATCTGTGAATAATGATAACATTGTAAATATCACCACTCATGTCGTAAAAACGCTGACATGCATGGGATCTTTCATGAATGTTTAAATGAAAAACCCTGAATGTTTTTATAGCAGGGACATGTCCAGAAACATCAACTGTGCTTGTACTTTGGAACTGAATCTTAAATGATTTCATGGACCAATGGCATCTGAAGAAGAAGTCAGCTACAGAGAAGGTGACAGAAAACATTTGCTGCTGGGATAACCATAGCTATTAAAATGCCTCAGTCATGGTGTGGTTTTCCTAGTCTTTGTTTATGTAACTTGGTGATTTGTTGGCTCAAGAATTTTAGGATTTGTCGTCCTAGGAAAAGATGACGTACAGGAAATAATCCTTTGCAACTAACTTTAAAACATCTGGGCTCATGGAGTGTGAATAAATGAAAGCTGTTCAAAATCCAGAGAGAGAATTGGAGGTAGGGGTAGAGAGAAAAAGAGGGGAGTAAAGGAAGAGGGGAAGGGAAGGACAGAAGGGAAGGGAAGGGAAGGGAAGGGAAGGGAAGGGAAGGGAAGGGAAGGGAAGGGAAGGGAAATAGGAAAGGGAGGGGAGGGGAGGGGAGAGGAAGGAGGGGAGGAAAGGGAGGAAAGGAGAGGAGAGGAGGGGAGGGGAGGAGAGGGGAGGGGAGGGGAGAGGAGGGGAGAGGAGGGGAGAGGAGGGGAGAGGAGGGGAGGGGAGGGGAGGGGAGGGGAGAGGAGGGGAGGGGAGAGGGAAGAGGAAAAATTCAAGTAGCCAAAAGTTTCAGCTTCCTTTTCCTAAAGAATGCAATCAGAAAGGGGAATAAAAAGGGTGGCGAATAAGAGAAATATGGACAAGGAAGAGAAAACAACTAGCTAGTGGAACTGATGTGAGTGTTGGCTTTCCTTTCCTCTTCTCCCTTCAGAGGCTTAAAAAAGTAGAAAAGTGAAGAAATCAAAACCACAGAGCAGCTACAAGATTCTCTAATGGAATATGTTGCCTTACATCAGCCTACAATACTGCGGAAATGTGAAAGGATTCATCCTTTACTTGTAATTGTCCCCATAGTGAAAGCTAGCAATAGATAAATTTGATCTTTATTTTTAACTACTCTCCCTCCCCCACATGCCAGGACATAAAGCCTTTTATCCTCAGGAATCGGGACTTTAAACTGACCCACAGAGCGGTGGTGGATTTTATTAATGAACAAATAAAAAGAAATGGAGGATATATAGGGAAACCTAATTACAGTCCTGGGTCCAAGCTGCTTTCCCCTCTACCATAAATAAAGTTGATATTCTGTTGTCCATCTAATTAATTCATTTATCTGAACTCAGAAACGCAAGAGAGGATGTTATATATTGTTTCATAAAACCCCCAATTAGTGAATCAACTGGGAACCTTGATAGATAGTTGTAAGCACCGATATTCAGAGACTGAAATAATCCATGGAATCCATGGAGACATGAAGGTTATTGGTTCAATCAGGGCAGGGAGATTAGGCTTCACGCTTCAGTGTTTCATAAACTCAGGCCTCTCTGGCTTTTGATCTTGGTAATTTGTAGCAGCTTCTGTGGTGATTATGCAGCTCCTTTTTAACAGGCATGGACTGTGGGGGCCTCTGCAAATCACCTTGAACTGTTTTCATGGGCACAGATTGGTGCTAGCAGGAATTATATCAACATTCAGTTCTCCAAATGCACAAATATTTCATAAGGACCTACTAAGTGCCTGGCACTACTCTAAACTCTCCAAGTACATCAGTGAACAAAAGGTAAAGAATTATAAAGGGGTTAGGAGTTCCAGAGTTTGAAGGAAGGTTTCCCATGTAAAATGTCTTGGTCAGGCTGGGCCACATTGAAGAGATTATATTAGAGCAAAGGCTTGAAGGAGGTGATGGCTTGAGTCATGCAGCTATAAGGAAGAGGGCTAAAAGAGCATTCCAGGCATAGGGTAAGGCTTTAAAAAAAAAAGGTAAGGCAAGAAGGTTGGTGATGCTGGGACACAGGGAGCAAAAAGAAGAGTATTAGAGAGGTGAGGAAGGTATGAGGGAGAAAAATAATGTAGGGACTTGTTACAATTGTGTAGATCTGCTTGAGTGAGATGGAACATCATCCCAGGGTTTCATAATTTGAGTTATGCTTGTAAAAAAAATCTTTGCATCTATTGTCTAAATTAGAATAAAGGGGCAGGGGTAGAAGTAGGGAGACCAGTCAGAAGGCTGTTGCATTTATTACAGATGAGCATTTTGGTAACTTAGACCAAGGTTATCAAAATGGAGGTAATAAAGGTTGGTCAACTTGGGGATATGTTTTAAATGAACATCAACCAGACTTCCTGATCAGTAGGATTATACTCACGGGAGAAAAGAGAGTTAAGGATGACTCTGAAGTTTTTAACCTGGGAAACTAGAAGAATGGACTTGCTTACCTCTTAATGAAGTGTAATAATAGATTTGGGGAGGAAGATCAGTAGTTTTAAATGTGTTAAGTTTGAGAAGTTTATTAGAAATCTAAGTCGGAGCTGTTATCAGAGGGCCGCTATGAACATTTTGGTGTCTGTCTTTTAGTGAGCATATGTTTGCATTTCTGTGGGTACACACCTAGGAGAGGAATTGCTGGGTCAAAGGGTATGTTTACATGCAGCTTTGGTGGCTACTGACAGATGGTTTTCCAAAGTGACTATACCAATGAAGGACTAGACATTTCGTGTTGAAACAAGACAGGATTCCTGAGGAGATCCTGTGGCAGAGGTCTTGGACCTTACAAGGCCTCTAGGGCAGTAGGTTTCAGAGTCATGAATAGTAGCTTCACTTCAGGAATGTGTTGAAGTGGATTCTCCAGTGAAAACAAAGGGAGGGGTGAGGAGGAAACCACTCTTGAGAGGCAGAGTTCAGAGAGGAAGGAAACTGAGTCCATAGCAAGAAGCAGTGATGGGAGACATGTGGACGAGGGCTGAGATGCCTCCTTACTTGAAGAGGCAGTTCTGCAACCAGAGGAAGACTTCATTCATCATTGGAGAAGCATTGGACTCAATGGAAGTTAGACAAACCCTGGATTCAAGTTAGTCACATTGCATTTCAGAACCGCAATCTCTCCATTTGTGGAGTAAGGAAAATAGTATCATGAAGGTTATACTACATGTAAATCTCCTGTTTCATCATTGGTGTTCAATAAATGTTATCAATTGTCATACATTTCTAATAGAAAAAAAAATGCAAGGATGAAATCAGAGTCCTCTTCTTTCATGCATTTCCCTTGGGTGGCCATTTATATTTCTTCTGTCTAATAAAGTGCTAAAAATCCCCACTTAAAAAATTAATAGACTATCTGTTCTGTTTAAGTCACTGGTTATGAAGACTGAAATAATTGGTTGCCTTACTCTTCCCTCCTCATTGACCCAGAAATAAAATGCCTTGATTCTCAGTCCCAGTGGATTCCCAAATATCACTCAAACAAAACCAAGGACAAAGATGTGAAATGCCAAACCAAGAAAGTTTGGAAATCTTGCTTTCAGAATCATTGAAAATGACTTAATAACTGGTCAAATGACTTCCCACACATGAATCAAGTATGTTCAGATGTTGGAAGTGATTATTCCAAAACTAGTAAGATCCTTGGCTTCTTTTGCTTCAGTGTTTAAGCAACCCCAGATTTCTAGCAGAAGGTTTACTAAAGAGATACAAATTGATGTCATTTAGATTGGTCAATTGTGCAATTATGCTTACATACTAGCAGTTTATATGAAAAGAGTACAGAAAAAGTGTGATGCAAAGATTTCCTTAAATAAGACTCAGAATTGTGGGAGGTATAATATAGTCTGACTAAGGTCATGCTTTATTATATCTTTAAATAGAAGCTCTTAATATACAATGTACTCTCACATGTTGAGTTTTATTTCACTTAATACTAATAATGGTATTATCATGGAATTGTTATTAGTGCCATCTTACAGATAAATAATTGATCCAAGGAAGAAGGACATGCATGTCATTTAATAAATGGCAGATCCTGTATTTAAGCTCACATAAAGATAAAACATGTGTGCCTGCTAAGAATCAGGAGCCTCACATAGAATATTTATTCCTTGAGTCAATCATGCAAGAAAGTTGACATGGACTTTACTTACTGTGAAGAAGCCCTTAGGTAAAGGTGTCATTCAATGGATGGACACTGGAGTGTCCCACCTAATCAAAGAAAATGTGAAGAAGCTAAACGTATCCAAAGTAGGAACAGAGTTGGGTCCCATGGAAAGCTAAGTTTAGGGGCCTGAATGTTGCCAAGACTTTCTCCAGCTCATTTCTTCTTCTTACTGTGATGGTTTCATTTTCTGTCACTGAAGTCCTCCTACTTCCTCTACATGGTGGATGTCAGAGTCCTGTGAGTCTCCATACCCCAGCTTCACCACTAAAAGTGAGAAGCGTTTTTCTTTCTCATATCCTGCTTAAAATTCCAGGTGAATTACCTATTTGCTCAATTTAGCATAGGTGTTCACTTTATAATTAAGTGGGGTCACTGGGACAGGACCATATAAGAACACGGAGACTTACTTTCTAACCACATCACTGGAATGAGTAAAAGAATAATAGACAAAAAAGGGTAGTGGTGTTTTATTCTGAGAAGAAGGGGAGAATGCTAGGTATACAAAACAATAGCTATTCACCTCAAGACTGAAGCATATTAGTCTGAACTTGTACCTTATAGACCATCAGACTCATGAATCACTCTCCCCATGTTTTTTAAAAAAAACATATATTTATTGATTTCATAGGAAGGAAGAGGGAGAGATAGAAACATCAATTCAAACCTAATCTGACTGTCTACGGAACCCACACACAATCCCTAAAGTTTCTCAATGAGAATGAAGAGCAAAAAAATCACTGGACAGAAAAGGGCAGGGAAACTGGTTTTCTAGGCTGTTCTGAGGCTGCCGTGCAGTAGTCAAGCTACAAGGGTTCATGGGCCCTGCTGCTAGCCAACTGTGGGATCTTGCACAACTGCCTGATGTTCCTTTGGCTATTTCCTCAGTATCAAGAGAATAGACCGGACAAGTGCAAACGTTCCTAGAATCTGTCATACCATATGGTCAATGGCATCCAAAGACACAGGTGGATGACCTGGATTACTCTCCTGTTCCCAGTATACAGTCCCTAGAGCAGTGATAGCGAACCTTTTGAGCTCGGCGTGTCAGCATTTTGAAAAACCCTAACTTAACTCTGGTGCCGTGTCACATATAGAAATTTTTTGATATTCGCAACCATAGTAAAACAAAGATTTACATTTTTGATATTTATTTTATATATATTTAAATACCATTTAACAAAAAAAAATCAACCAAAAAAAATGAGTTCTCGTGTCACCTCTGACACGTGTGTCATAGGTTCGCCATCACTGCCCTAGATGAATCAAAGATGATGGCTTGAGATTCTTGCCTGCTTGCCTCGCCAGCTACATGTAGCGATCCCCATGGGAGTGGTTAGAGAATCTATTCTCTGGGCATGTGTGTGCTCAGTTGCTCAGCCCCACCGTGATAAAATCATGAATTAGGGTTACAGGATCTCAACAAATAGGGTGCAATAGGGAACATCTATCCAGGCAAGAAATCAACCACTGTGGGTTTTTTGTTTGTTTGTTTAATCCTCAACCAAAATTATGTTGTTTTTTTTCAATTGATTTTTAGAAAGAGAGGACGGGGGAGTGAGAGAGAAACATTGATCCATTGCCTCCTGCATGCACCCCAACCAGGGACTGAACCTACAACCTTTTGGTGTATGGGACAATGCTCCAACCAACTGAGCCACCTGGCCAGGGTTGTCTTTTTCAAATCATTCAGATTCCTTCACCCTTTTATCACAACTCATGTACTCATCCACCTATTCCCAACTCAGATAAACTCAGATAAGTCAATATGTCTTATCTTCCCATCCAAAGCCCTATCTGACTTTTGATTCAAATGCCACCCCCTTCTAGCCAGGGCAGTGAGGCTGCCTGTGGAAAGACAATTTTGATGAATTGTCCACTGCTGAATAAAATGCATGTGCTCTGTTTGTGAAGCTAATTAACTGAATGTTCTCAATCCAAAGATGGTGCTAAGAATTATTTTTCTTTCCGAAAGGACTGAGGAATTGAATAGGACACCCCTTCTTCAACAGTAGGTCCCTGCTCCACATGTCACCGAGAAGTCCCAGCAAATGCTCTGAAGGTGCTGAATACGAATATATTTTTCAAATTGCTTTTTAGCCCTATAATTACAAGGATCTAAAAACCTTGATTTGACTTTTCAATAACCTGTGGCGAAAACCCATTGCCGGCTGATGCAAAGCAATTTCCACTCTGCCTGTGGGACTGCATGGATTGTAAGGGGACAGAAGGATAGGAAAGCAATATTTCTTTTTCTCTCTTCTCCAGTGCTCTAGTTTGTCACTCATTTTCATTTCCTATTTTTAAATGCTAGCTAGTGAGCAACCAATTCCACATGCAGGAATTGTTTTCTGATTTCAAAGCCCTGCAAGGCCACATTCAAATAGGAACGGTGACTTATCTCAGTTACACTCTGGAGAGCATGGAAATGCAAGAGATTTTTGTTTTCCTCATTGCATGTGCATTATTCATGGCTCTCTGCTATTTCAATGAATTATAAGGGAAGGCAATGTGTTGATTCTATCTTTCACCATTACTCAAATGTCACATAGGCCTTTAATTTTGTTTCTTTTCTGATTCTCTTTGTGTGGGGTTTGTTTTTGCTACTCTTATTTTTTGTTTGTTGGATTGTTTCCTTTTTTTTTTTCATTCAATCTCGTATTCATTAAGTGGGTGTTTTTTTTTCCCCCTAAGTAATCAACCACCCAATGTTTGTATTTATCTAAAAATAACTCAGATCCCTCCATATGTGCTTAGTCTACTGACAGTTGACTTTAAGAAACAGCACATGTACTGCACTTTGTCTTGAAATTCAAAACACTGATAGCTAACAATGGAGCCCACCGGATCTGCAGGGAGAGAAAAGCTTTTGTGTCTGTCCTCATTTTTTCTCATCCAGTGTTGTGACACTTGACTACCTTAAGGCTCTCTGGAGGGCAATCCGGAAGCTTAGGAGACATTTCTTATGAGCCCAAGTGGGGCTCTGAATTCAACCCAGCCCAGCTTAAGCCACAAAGAACCTCAATCTCTGGCAGCTGTGGGTTTCCCCGGCTTATTACTTAGGGGTTGTGAGCAATCACCCAGATATGCTATCCCCAGACCTGGGCAGATCCAAAAACAAAAGAAGTGAATCACAGGGCTGTCCTTCTGCATGCATGCCACAAGCCCAAAACTTTTCCAAAGTATTGCCATCACACACTTTTATTCTCAGGAAATGGTGATATGAACCAGAGATTACATGAACATCACATGAGAGAAGACAAAGGCAAGGGTAAGTGTGGGGATGCTCAACACAGCAGCATTCACAGAAGGTGAAAATGGTCATATCTGATAATGTCATATGAGAGGAGAGATGATATCACAGTTCTTACCATGGTCCATTCCAGGGCACCCTGATGGCTATCTACCCGAAGTGATGCCAAAGGCCTGGGAAGGTTCAAACATGCAGCAAAATTGAAAAGAAAAGAAAGGGAAAGAAAAAGAGAGAACAACCCTACCCATGCACCCTGGTATTAATTCAAGACTTCTAAAATTGCACTAATGAGAATGTACTCTCAGCCTCCTCGGGGAGGTGGGCCACTTGTGGAAGTTGTCAGTGACTGATGTCCCCAGTTAGAATCAGTGATAAAAGATTTCTGGAGGGAGCAAAGCCTGGGCTGGCGTGAGGCAAGCCAAGTGCTCAGGGAGTAACATTTAAGGTGACTCTCTCAGGTGCTCTCCAGGAAGAAAGAATAAAAGAGTCCAAAACAGTGCATTTTAGAAAATGAGTTAGGACACCAGGAGACAAGGGAAGATGAGAAAAATGAAGTGATTTATCCAATGCGTGCAGCAAATTGAAAGGATGGATAGTGGAAAATACAGATCTGACTTTCAGTCTGCCATGCTTCAGTTGCTTGTTTTTAAATTCCTTTCAATCCAAGATTTTAGTTTTATGCTGGCTATTCCACTAGTGTTTTAATAACTCTGCCTTTTTTCTACTTTTTGATGTAGGTGAAATAACTACGGCTTTGATGTGGGACAGATTGGATTTCAGTTTTACCACTTACAAATTTATGGGGCTTTGAAGAAAATGATTTACCATTCTTTTTTAAATTTCTTTTTATTTTAGAGAGAGGAAGAGAGAGAGAGATAGAGAGAGAGAGAAACATCAATGATGAGAGAGAATCATCAATCTGCTGTCTTCTGCACGGCCCCTCCTAGGGATCGAGCCTGCAACCCAGGTATGTGCCCTGACCAGGAATCCAACAGGTAACCTCTTGTTCATGGGTCGCCGCTCAACCACTGAGCTACACCAACCAGGCTAGAAATAATTTACCATTCTTGAATCATAGTTCCTCATCTGTAAAATGGGGCTGTTGCTAGAATTAAATGAGGTGATTTATATGGGTTTGCTCAGCAAAGTGTATTAAGTGCCTATTTATGCCAGGTCCTGTGCTATGGATAAAATAGTGAGCGAAACCAACAGGGCCCTAGTGTTTAGTCTAGTGAAGAAAACATAAGTAAACAAGATCTTGGGACTAGATTAGACATTAATGGACACCTACTCCAATACTGGTTTTTAAAGAGGTGGACTGGATGCTAACAATTAGGGGCTCACTCTTTCTTAATAATAGGAAAGAAGTGGTTGGTATAGGGATTATATTTTCTTTATTTTTCTTTATTCACAGGTTTCATTTTTCCCCAGGGGATTACTTTAATGTTAAACCTCACCAGGCAGACATTAGAGCTTATTGAATGGATAATACAAATTTTATAAATTCCCTCACACAAAAGACTACAGTGAGTCATGCTTTCAAAAGTGCCTGAAGATGGATTTATGCCACATGACAGCCATAATGGTTCATTTGCAGCAGTTACACAGTCTGTTGGGTAAATAATACAAGTTGTATAAATCACATCGATGCTGTGTTTACATAATAGACCATAACTTCTCCAGAGGAGTTCAAACAATCTGATACAAGAACATTTTATAAATGATGTAAATAGAGAGCAAGTTTAAGTTACAAGTGAAACAGCCCCAAAGGAAGAAGGCAGGTTTGTCAGGAAGGCCTGAAGGAGATAAAATGAATAAAATATGTGCCTCTGATAAAAGTTTATATTAGGTAAGTCTCCTGGCTTGCAAACAACTGAAGTCAATTTAAACTCCTTACTTTAAAAAAGAAAGTGGGGGCAGCAGGAGGTGGGGGAGTAGGATCGCCTCCTAAAAAGAGGTGCTTCATTGAACCTACAAGTCATAATGCAGCATGGTCTTAAGGAGGAATGGAAATTAGGAGAGGGAATGCTGCAAACAAACAAACAAAACACACAGAAAGTGGCCCATTCCTTTTGTCCTCTCAAAACTTAATTCTACTCTCTTCACAAACTGGCCTTCTCAACTTAGCCATATGGCCTCATAACTTCTGAGTTTCCCTGTTACTGTTCCAGCCACATGTAAAAATAGATTCTCAGCTTTCAGGCCTCAGGTCCAATTTCCTAGGAGGAAGATTCTGATTGGTTCACTTTAAGTCAGCTATCCAACTCCTAGTTTTCTTTACCCAACCCCTGCCCCCAGTAAGCTATGGGAAAGGGCTGGGAACATACAGTCCAATCACGGGTGACTGGGCATATGCCTGTATGTAAAGAGGTTGTTCTCTGAGAGGAGAATGGCTTGGAGAGAAAGCCAAATAAATGTGCACCAGAAGTGCTCCAACTTTGATAGGACCCAGAGACGGAGAAATATACTGTGAATAGATGCAGGAGAGATTGAGCTGCTGCAAAGACATTCCATTCCCTTCTACATCCAGGAGGGAGAAAGGCTAAGAAAACTACTAAGGATAATTGCCTATTTTATGATGACTCAATTTACCACATACTTTTAAAAATTCTAATGGAGTATCCACATCTTTGCAGAATGGATTGCAAAACAAACAAAAACAAAAAAACAAACCAAAAAATCCCCGAAATGCAAAACATCAGGACAGTTTGGTTTTTCTTGGTGTTTCCCTTCATGCCACATACCATAAAAAGAACTCAATAAGTGTTTGCAAGTTTCCCTACTTTAAATAGGATCCAGAGTGGAACCTATGAATAGACAAGGAACTTGAGAACTATTATGGGATAAATATGGGGATATTGTTGCAAATCAAAGTTAAGCTCATTATTTATCAAATTAATTAGCAGAAACCAAAGTGTCTCAGTACACTGTGGCTTTGACTAGTTCCCATTTTGCCAGGAAACATTATTGCAGATGATTTTCATCCTCATAACGTTAGCATAGCTCTTTGAATTTATAGCACATGCTTGTCACCATCCTCCAATCTCAATGATGATCCTCACTCTTGGGATGCACAGAACCACTATTCTCCTTTGCTAGAAGGGTCTCACAACCCAGATTAAAAACTTATTTGTCAGCTTACTAGACACTTTATTTGCCTTATGAAATCATCCAAAATACAAGTAAATGGACTAGCAGGCATTTGTGGAGCGTTCAGGAGACCGGGAGACTTCTGCTTCCTTCCCTACCATCACAGACACAATTCAGTGTCAAAATTTGTCATTATGTTTTCCTACAAGTTTGTTGTTGTTGTTGTTTCCTTTTTCAAAAAATATGAGAAAGTTGAAGGAAGAAAACAAAACACTACTCATAATTCCACCAATGAGAGATAATCAAGGTTAACATTTTGGTGTATTTTCTTTCATTTACATTTATTGGTAAACTTATTGTTGTTGAGCCCATACTGTATCTGCAATAGTATACACTGCTTTTATCCAAGTGTTAAATGTCTTCATAAATAACTGAAGAGCTACACCATACTATTCTTAGGCATTTTCCATCATTCTCCTAACTACATTCTTATTTTTTGTATTTATGTTACTTGCAATTGTTTTTATATATATTACCAAGTTATCCTTTAGATAGATACCAATTAATTTCCCACAGGCTCATGTAAACATTATCAGGAAAACTCCTTCTGAAAATAAGTACTGAATTGAGTATTGGTTACAAATTTATTTAATCTGCCCTTCTTTAAATGTTATATTGCATGTTTTTATTAGCCATCTCATTGTTTCTTTTTTTAAAAAATATATTTTATTGATTTTTTACAGTGAGGAAGGGAGAGGGATAGAGAGCCAGAAACATCGATGAGAGAGAAACATCGATCAGCTACCTTTTGCACACACCCCACCGGGGATGTGCCCACAACCAAGGCACATGCCCTTGACCGGAATCGAACCCGGGACCCTTCAGTCCTCAGGCCAACGCTCTATCCACTGAGCCAAACTGGTCAGGGCCTCATTGTTTCTTATACTAATTATATCTATATATAATTCATCTATTTAACCATTTATTTGTTTTTCATTCACTATTTGTTTTAGTTGCTTACATAGGCTGCCATTATTAATAAATGAGTTTTCAAGTTTGACTTCAGCCTCTTAAATTTAAGAATTTTTTTTACCTAAGAAATATTTGGGCATTTATATAATCAAATCCATCAATATTCATCTTTGTAATTTTTCCATTTATTCTAAGCACACAAAGTCCTTGATCTGCAAAAATATTTTTTAATTTTATATTTTACTCTGGCTTTACTATACCTTCATTTTTTTACATTAAACAATTCAATATATGTGGTGTACAGAGAATTCAAATTTCTTTTCTTTTCTTAATAGCAAGCCAAGTTTCCTTATTAAATTAGCCTGCTCCAAAGTTTGTTCTTTGGAACAATTCAATTTATAAGTTTCTTACTTTAAAAAAAAAAAGAAGAAAATCTTAGAATTCTATGGTTAAATCAGTCAGCAAAACACTGCACACTATTTCTCCTTCTTACCTCATAATGCATAAATGCTTTTGAGCATATTAAAGACTGTGAGTGGTTCTTCAATAAAAGGAGCCTGTTTAACTGTTTAATCTTGCATTTTTTTAAACTCTTCTGTACCATTTTTAAGGCATTCCTCCACAAAAGAAACAATACAACATTGATCTTTCACTGAAAAATACACATACTTTGTTTGGGGGGTTAATTCTAGATGGAGAAGGATGGACATTGCAGGCAACATTTCATCAACACTTACTCCACACGAGGCACATAAAACATCATCTGAGTTCAGGGAAACTTTATAAAAAAGTAGCTACTTTCCATGTGTCTATTTTAAAGAAGGCATTTTAGACTTGGGAAACTTAAATGCCTTGTCCAAAGTGACTCAGTAATAAATGCTACCATTTGAACCCCAGTCAGAATGTGTCCAAGGCTGACATCTATCCCCCTGAATAACTTCTCACCCTTTGTAAAAACGAGGGCATGTGAACTTCTTAAGGAAGGAATATAGTCTTCCCTTTAACTGCTCCAGTCATGAATTGTCTCCTAAGCCACATTCACACAAAATCATGTGATTATTCAAAGTCCTCTCATTCCCAAATAGTAATTCCTGCCCATCCTCCACTTTTCCAGATATAGAGGTGGGACAAGAACAGGCCTCACAGTGGATTGCTGAGACAGTGCATTCTGAGTAAATCATTATCAACTGGCCCAACTCACTACGGATTAAATCACTAGATAAAGTAAGCCATGTGCAGAGAAAGAAAAAGGCCACATGAAACTCCGGAGCCAGGCAGACACTGTGCCTGTACGTAATTTCTAGGTCTCTGCTGTATTTGACAGGTGAACTGCAAGTTCAGTGATTAATTCAGCAACTTATCCAACCCGGGAAGCAAAGAGGAAGATTCAAGATGGGAAATAAGTTTAAGGAAGAGGAGAGGACATTGATAAGAGATTAAAACTGTGGTCGATCTATTTCACTACATCGTAAACTTTTGATTGGGTTAGACGATGGCTGTTTTTTAATTCATGTTTTTAACAATGCACCAAGTTCAATGCCAGGCACTTAACAGGTGCCCAACAGAAAATTAAAAATAGGTGAAAAATATTACTTGGATCAATAGTTAAGGGGGTATATATACATATATTAATAAAAGAACTTAAAACATTTTCCTCTCTAGGTAGACAAACTGAATCATCAAACCCAGATAGATTTTCCAGTATCTTACAAAGAATGATGTGGCAGAGCTTTGGAAATAAGCCGCTTTTTATGTTCTATCCCCTAAATATGAATAAAAGATCGGAAAATAGTCCCTTTACATGGATTTTTAGTTCTACAAGAGACTCCAAAGTGTACAGAGTTGGTTCTCACTAGCAGTAGGGGCCAGGTGGTGGAGAAAGTTTTGGGGGGAAGCTTGGCCCTTTCGTGCCTTCTCCAATTGGAGTGACCACCCACTCATTGGACGACTGTTTTGACCCATTTGTGTTTCAGACAGAGGGACTTTCTAATGTCTTAAAATAAAGCTGTTGTCGCAGGGGATTTCTTGCCCTTAGTCCACAGTTCTTTCGTCTTCCTCTCTTGCAGCAGCTGAGAAGTCTCTTAACTTCCCTGGCACTTAGTATGAAGAAGTTTTCTTGAGGACCCAGGGACTGCTAGAAGGTGGCATCTTTCATGTTAAAGAGTAGAGACTTTGTCATCAGAAGGAGCTGAGCTGAAAGTTCAGTCCCACAGCTTACTAGCTACGTGACCTTGAGCACCACTTACCTATGATTGAAGCCTCATTTCATGGGGTGTAGAATGAGAGTAATAAAGGTACCTACCTTATGCCCTCCTGCGCTGCTTAAGGATGCTTTGGGTGACGACGGATTCCAGGTGTGATGGTGTGCCCATAAGATTATAATGCATTCTGAGCAAAAACATTGTTCGCGATGTTGAAAGAAAAGGCTGCAATGACAAAAAATGTTGAATTAACTACAAGCTGCGGTGGAGACTCAGCATGCAGTCCACCTCCACCTCCAGGGTTCCCTGGGCCTAGATTTGGTAAGAAAGCACAAGGAGTGAGATGAAGAGGACGGGAGTCCAGGGGCGGGGCACCTGCCATGGTATGTGCAGGAATACACATACATATGCACACATGCACACACACACACATACACGCATGCGCACTTGCACTCATGCGCACAAACTTACCTCCCTCCATTTTTCTTATCTCCTCTCAAACTCCTCTCCCCTCTTTCTTTTCCCCCTCTCCTTTTATTTCTCATCTTAAGCTATATCTCTCTGTGTCTCTGATCACTTCTCTTTCTTTCTCTCCCATTCCCTTTTTCCTTCTCTCCCTTCCTCCCTCCCTCCTCCTGATGTCTACTACCACTCTGAAATAGCTAACTTGGCAGCCCTCCCCATGTCCCCACAAAGGAAAGGCAAACACACACTTTATCTTTTAAACTGTATTATTATTTAACTTTTCTATGTTTAGATATGTTTAGATACACAAATACTCACTATTATGTTACAATTGCCTACAGTATTCAGTACAGTAACATGCCATACAGGCTTACTAGGAGTAATAGGCCATACCATGCAGCCTAGGTGTGTAACAGGTTGTGCCATCTGAGTTTGTGTAAGTGCACTCTGTGATGTTTACACAAGACCGGAATCACCTAAGGACACATTTCTCAGACTGTGTCCCCTGTCATTAGGTGACACATGATTGTAATGTTAATGGAGCTCCGTTCTCTTCTTCTTATAAGAACATTAATCATCATATGGCTCCATTCTCATGACCTCATCTTCTCAATATTTGAGATCCATTTAGTTAGCAAATACTATTCTTATAGAAAAGAGAAAGATAATCATGATTATAGAAGCTAACAGAAATGTTTTTCTCATATGTGAATAGAAGCCTTAATAAACTACAAGAGTCTAGACCTGTTACCTAATTATCAGTGGAGAGAAAGCATGCAGATCAAATATTTTAAAATCATAATCATAACCTGACTAAAATCTTAATCAGAAATCATTAAGGTAGAATTTAAAAAAAAAATGTTTTTAAGAAGTCATTAAGGTAGATACCGCCAAATATCATTCACATTCAATCATTTCTTTCCCCAGCCTTGTTAATGGAGCTGAAATATATTACTTACAGTTAGGTAACATGGGAAACATGAACATAAAAGACCTGGATTCTTGCTCAAGTCTAGTTTAAATTGATCTTAGAGAAGTCAGTTAACCCCAGCAGACCATAAGGCACATATGGAAGCTTCTGGCACTGATAGTGAGTAGATAAGGTCCAGAAGGTTTGGGCCCTGCCTGCCTTTCTAATCTCAGCCAGTTCCACCCTTCCTAACCTCCCTACTCCTCCCCTACACTTGGCCAGTGATTTTCAACATTTTTCATCTTATGGCACATATAAACTAATTATTAAAATTCTGTGGCACAAGCAAAAATATATTTTTTGCTGATCTGACAAAAAAAAGGTATAACTTTGATTCATCCACACTGATGGCTATTGTGCTGGCTGTTGTCTTTTTTTTGTTTGTTTGTTTGTTTTTACAATCTAAAGGAAAAGAGGTCAGTGCCCCTGACTAAGTAGTCAGGTCTTGCATGTTTTAAAAATTCTTGCGGCACACCAGCACATCGGTTGAACATTTCTTCTCTAGGCACTTGGGGTCTCTTGCTGTTACTCAAATATTCTGAACTCATTTCTGCCTCAGGGCCTTTGTACTTATTTTCTCTCTGCCTGGAAGTCTCTTTCCCTAGAGACTTAGAGAAAGGAATCATATACTTTGTTTAGCTCTCTCCTTCAATATAACTTCCTCCATGTGGTCTTTCCCGGCTCCTGAGCTACTACAGCACCTGACACCCACTGTCTCCTTTCCCTGCTTTATTTTCTACATCAACATTTGCTGATATCAAAATTACCTGTTCATTTAACTGTTAATTTCCTTCCCTCCCCTAATGTACCCATCTCCCCTGATAGTCATGAGGACAAACTGTGTCTGTCTGATCCACTGCTCTAACAGAGCCTGAAATATTATAGTTTCTTCACAATCATTTCTTGGATGAACGTTGAATAATTAGTATATGTCTCTGGAAATAAATCTTCAGGGGCCTTATCCTTGAAACCAATTCCCAGAACCCCATTCTTCATCATCTTCATAATAGCAGATATTATTTATACTCTGCCATGTAAGGCAAGCTCAGATAAATTAAGTAACCTGCCTCGGGGCATAAAGCTAATACGTGGCAGAGCCAATGGGTTATTTGAACCCTAGTATCCATCCTTCTGCCCCACTCGGATGGATGTTTGGTATCCTAGAGGTATGGTGATCAAATGTCAAGGTGTTCCACTATCAAAAGTCATGCTACAGAGGCAGAGCAGCATCGAACAGACTGTCAAACTACAACAGGAAGGCCGGGGAGGGTTGGCGGGGGGCGGGGGGGTGGGGCGGGGGTAGGAGATCAACCTAAGGACTTGTGTGCATGCCTATGAGCATGACCAATGGACACAAGACACTGGGGGGTAGCGGAGGCCAGGGGAAGGTCAAAGGGGGGAAAAAAGGAGACATATGTAATACTCTTTGTAATACTTTAAGCAATAAAACAAAATTTAAAAAAATAAAAAATAAAGTCATTCTATATCAATAAATTAGGATACTACACAGAAGTAAAAAGAAATAAGCTACTGCCACATACAACAAAATGGTGGATCTCATAGGTATGATGTTGAATAAAAGAAGCCAGACCCAAAAGACTCTAGAGTAGTCCCATGTATATGGAGTTCAACAATAGGCAAAGCAATGATGATGAAAGTCAAAAGTTATAGCTGCTTCTGGGCCTGGCAGAAGGCACAAGGCAACCTCATTAGAAATGTCCTGTGTACGTGTGTACATATGTCAAAATCTCCAGATGTACACTTAAGGTTTCTATACTTTACTGTATGCATGTTATACTTTAATAACATATCAACATTGAACCAAATTTGAAGCATAAAAATGTCAAGGTATTTACAGACACAACGGGATAGAGCAGGTTAAATTAGGATGACCTGGAAAATTCAGGAGATGTAGAGGCCACAGTTAAAGAAAACCTAACAGACCGTCCAGATGGGAATTCACAATTGTCTCCGTGGCTGACAGCTGACGGGAAGATGGAACTAACCTCTGCCATCTGTCTGAAACCAACTCAGAAAGAGCTGAGCCACATAAAAATTTAGAGAAGTGTCTTGTTTTTCCCCTGCCTGTTTTGCCTCAGTCCCACTTCTCGAATTTAATGAAGCACTTTCTCCTCAGATCTGGTTTTTCTCCTGACCACCTAACTTTCTCTCAAACAGCCACGAGAGATGAGCCATGCCTATCAAACTTGAATCATGCTTGGCAGGAAAATAAGCTTGTTTTACTGCCGTTTGTCTTTGGAATTATCTTACATTAAAAGGATTACAGTGACGGCAGCAAGTCTTTTTCTTTTTGAAAAATAAAAAGTCATAAAAATGCCAAGGGATTTATGCATGGAAATATCCGAGAGACCAAATGGGCTGTATCAGTCTTTATTAAAGGAACAGCCACTCCGTGTGAAGAAACTGGAGGTCTGGATTCTTTAGGGAGAGGGTTTGTGTGACTGTAGCAGGGTGGAGGTGACCTCAGGGTCTTAAGAGACGAGTTATGAATAGGCGGCCTCCTTGAAAAACTTTGATAAATGGCATTTCTGCAAGTGCCAAATCAAAGGACAAGATCCCTTTCCCCTGCAAAGGGGGCTGAGCGAGTCATGCATCTGGGCGCTCCGGCATGCCTGGCAAATGAAGTCATCCGAGCCTCTAAAGGGAGTTATGTCTGAGGCTGAGGCTTGTTTATGGAAAAATGAGTTTCGGGGCTTGGCTTCGCTTAAGTACAGAGCCTTGTGGGCTGCGGGGACATTGGTTGTTCTTTACAAAGTGGTCCTTGTCCTCAGGAACAAGTGTCCTGATTCCGGGCCTCGGTGTGGAGCTCAAAGGTTTGGCCTATCAGTTTTCTTCATTTCCTGTGGGCTCGGCCGCCGCCCCTGTCTCAAAGGGCAGCTTTTAAAACTGCACCCTCCGCTCACTTGGACGCTGGTCCCTCATCCGAATAAGGAAGCCAAGAAACACATGAAGTGTATATGGGCTGGAAGCAGGAAAAGGTGGCAAGAAATGATGTGGCTATTTTACAGCATAACCAGCCTCATTCATACCCCTCTCCGCATGCACAGACACCCCGTAAAAGTACTGAGTGGCCTCTCCCCTTCTCTCAGGAATAGACTGAGCTGTTAGAGACCCTGGGACAGACTGCTCTTCAAACTTGATCCTGTGCAACTTCCTATCCCACGTTATTCTCTTTCGGGAGAAAACTAATTACTTATTGCCATTTTCTGCCTTCATCAACAGCATGATGTAAAAGTAGGACGAGATTATATAAAAATTAATAGACTTTTAATTATGTTTCTTTCCTCCAAGTCTCTGGGGGAGAGTTCAGCATTTCCAGGATAAACTTGACGTGATGCTGGAGGACTTGAACTACTGTTGATATTTGGAGGGCGGGAGAACGAACTAAAGTGTTATCAGGAATGGTGAGGGCAGCTGTGGCAGGCAGGATTGGGCACCGTCTATCAAACATGTTATAATGTGGGGACTCTTTTCCCCTCTTCTTATTTTGGAAAACTTTTGTACTTCCTCCAAGGTATGCATGGTGAAAGCAAGTCTAAAGAAACTTCCATTGCTCTGTGCCTCTTCCTTTAGTCTCTTTACATTTGTAAATAACAGGAAACATGTTTAGGGGTGGGGATGGGAAAGATGGGTGGAGGAATTTGCATTGTTACACAATGAGGCTATCAGTGAGAATCGCTATTTCTATGGGGAACATCTTGGTGACCTTTCTCCATTACCCTCGCTCAGTAATGTGTTGGATCACCAAAGAAGGGGACATGTCTGAGAAAGGGAGTCTTTCCTTAAAGCTCATGAGGATAACTGATTGAATCAAAATATCTCCTGTCCAGCGAGATGCACAGTGTGCATAGAGCCAGGGAGGCCTGGCAGACTTCATTAGGCTCACCCACGTCCTCTGGTGTGGACTCTGGCCTACTGAGCAATTCTGCCTCAGTTCAAAGTCCATCTGTGCCCCTGGTCAGCTGGGTGACCCTGGGTAAGTTTTTAATTTCCCCAGCGCTCATTTTCTTCATCTGTCAAATGCAGATACTGAATGTAGCTATCTCACAGGGTGATTCTGAGGAACAAACAAGTGAAAGCATACATAAAAGCAGCTGGTGCTTAATAAACGCTTATTATGATGATTTGGGAACTTGATGGATGAATAAGAGCTCGGTAGGCATACAAGCATTAGAGAACAACGGAAAGAAATTGTATTCATGAAGAATCTTCTCTATACTCTGATTTCTAATTCTGGCTGTCCCACTTAGAAGATGTGTTCTTGAGTGAAATCTTAAGTCTAGGAGCCTCAGGTTTCTTGTCTGTAAAATGAAGATAATACCACCTAATGTGCATAGAAATAATGGTGCTGTGCAAACTCTAAAGTCCCTGTAAATATAAGAGTGGTTACGGCCCCAAACACAGGAAGCCACTTAGATTAAAAAAAAAAAAAGAATAAGAGGGCGAGGACATTGTTCCCTTTAGATACAAGCAATTTATTTCTCTGAGCCTCCATTTTCTTTCCTGAAAAATGATATTATAATGTCCATTTCTTAGGTATCTTGTGGGAATACAGAGGTTGTTTATGCAAAGAGTTGGCCCAGGTTGACCCATGGTAGATGCAGCAAATATTCATTGCCTTCTTCCCTTTCCTTCTTTTCCTCCTAACTTTAAGAAATTTCTTGAAAATTAAATTCAGGAAGAGCTTAAGCCTGAAGGGCATTATGTCCTGTGTTCCCAGGCTGCCAGTGGAAGCTGCTCCTCAGGTAGGTCTGAGAGGACACAGGGAGGGGCTGCAGGGCCAGGCTTGCCGGGCTGCACAAACATGTTTTGCTCCTGGCGATGTCTGCTCCAAGTTGACAGGAGACTGCACAATGGTGTCCCCGAGATCAGTCTGAGGTGACTCTCCCACAGAGAAGTGTCACAGGGGGATCCCAGAACTGGCAGCTGCCACTGATTCCAAATAAGTCTGTCTTCCACAGAAGTGCAAGCAGCTCACAAGGGAAAGAGAAATGAGATCACATGACTTCCAGTGCACATGGGCAGGAAGCCAGACAGAGCATGTGATGTTCTGAGCCATGTGGGCTCATAAAACATGCCTCTATCCCTTGTATGCGCCATGTACTCAGCGGAAGCACAGGAAAGTAGAAGACACTATCCAGGATTAGGGCTAGTCAGGCCAAAGCTGCCCTTTGGCTTGACCTGTGGCTTCTCACGTCCCCTGGGGGACTGGTTAGGGCAGTGATGGCGAAGCTTTTGAGCTCGGCGTGTCAGCATTTTGAAAAACCCTAACTTAACTCTGGTGCCATGTCACATATAGAAATTTTTTTATATTTGCAACCATAGTAAAGCAAAGACTTATATTTTTGATATTTATTTTATATATTTAAATGCCATTTAACAAAGAAAAATCAACCCAAAAAAATGAGTTCGCGTGTCACCTCTGACACGCGTGTCATAGGTTCGCCATCACTGGGTTAGGGCACAGGAGGCATTTAACTGCTCTGAGAAGCTAGAAAAATGAGATAGTAGTGATAAGAGCCCCTAGAGACTCTGCCACTTATTTTGTGCCCTCGAGTGATTTGGGTCCCTGTGTTTTCTCCATCACAGACTGAGAGGCTGTGACGAGATACTCTATGGTCCCTTTAGCTCTTCTTTTCTAGGATTCAGTGATGCTCAGTCTCTATGTCCCTCACACTCACAAGGTAAAGGGATCTCTTCAATGGGCAAATATTTTGATTAAAACTTATTATCAGTTGCATGAGTAGCTCATTAGCAAGTTTTAAAGAGTTAGATGGCACTTGAATCTATCCTAAAGGACAGTGAGTCTACTTCAATCCATGTGCTGAGATTTGGAAGGCCTTGCATGGTGTCTAAGATCTTCACTGAAAACATGGCAGCTAAGAGTCCTGAATGCGGAAACAGACAAGCCTGGATGGATCTTCCCCCCACTCTGTTCTTCCAAGTCACGCAAACTCTAGCAAGTGGTTCAACCTCTCTGAGGCTGAACTTCTCATCTGGAAAATGGGAATAATAATAACCTCATAGGATGACTGGAGGTTTAAATGAGAGAAAAGCATGCTAAGCACAGAGCATAGTGTTCTAAAACTGAATTCACTTTCTCCAATATTTTCTTTTTTTGTTCCCAATTTGCTAAATGTCCTTGCCATCAAAATCAAAACCTCAGAGTTCTTGTTCTTTCTTATTCTTTCCCTCTGCCCCAGCACCAAATCAAGTCCTGTTTGACATTCTAAATTCCTCTTTATCTCTATAGATAGTCCAGCCCAGTTCACACCTTTCTACCTCTACTTCTATCTCTACCTCTACCTCTATCTCTATCTCTAGATCTAGCTATAGCTCTAGCTCTATCTCCTAACTTATTAAAGCTTCCTAACTCATTTTCCACCTCTAATCTTACCCTTCAAGTTTCGTCTTTTCTTTGCTTTACCAGATCATAATTAATCCTGTTAGAAATGTGCTAGAAGTGTGGAATGGCACAACAGCAAGAAAGATCCAAGCCAAGGTTTATGGAGCAGTGTCTGAGAGCTTTGAAATATATTCATTAAGAAACAACAGGGAAACAAAAGTCACAGTGACCTTAGTATGATTCATGAAGTGAAAGACTGCAATATTTTCTCCATCTTTCCTTATGTGTAAACCTCTTTTTTTCTCATTCCCCCCATGACAATATACACTTAGATAATTATATGCTTGAGTCTATTCATTTTAAAAGCAGTATTTCACATATAAATATCTGAAAAAGCAGGAAAATTAGAAAGTCCACAATGCATATGCCACTCTAAATTACTTGCGGTTAATTTTATGTATTTCTAGTTTAAGATACTTGCAGGTTAAAGCCAGCTCATATATAGATTACACAATATTATCAATTACTATATAATATGTTTAATATCAAATATTATACATAATACACATAATATATACATATATATCATATCAGCAGTATACAAATAAACAAGGCTGAAAATAATTCATATTTGCTGATGACAGAAGTAAAAAAATGCAGGTACTTATTGGAGTACATGTTATCACTATGAAACATTTTTAGGAAAGGGAAGGCCTACTTTTCCATTGTGTACAGCAGGAGTGAGCAAAAGTTTTCTGTAAAGCGCCAGATAATAAATATTTTAAAATTTTCAGGCCATACAATCTTTCTCAACTACTCAACTCTGCCACAGTAACACAAAACAAGCCATAGAAGATTTATAAATATACTAGAGGTCCAGTGCACGAAATTCATGCACTTTGTGGGGGAGTCCCTCAGCCTGCCCTGTGTCCGGTAGCCCTCGGGGGATGTTCAATGACGGCTTAGGCCTGCTTTCCATGGGCAGCAGGCCTAAGCCGGCAGTCAAACATCCTTAACACTGCCGTGGAGGCAGGAGAGGCTCCCGCCACCGCCAGTGCGCTCACCAGCCATGAGCCTGGGTCAGGGCTTCTGATTGAGTGGTGCTCCCCCTGTGGGAGTGCACTGACCACCAGGGGGCAGCTCCTGCATTGAGCATCTGCCCCCTGGTGGTCAGTACACATCATAGTGACACAGTTGTTCCGCCATTTGGTCAATTTGTATATTAGCCTTTTATTATATAGGATGACTTGGCTCAGTTCCAATAAAACTTTATTTCCCAAAACAGGCTGTAGGCTGGATTTGTCCCATAAGCCATGGTTTGCTGATCTGTGGTAGGTTTGCTGATCCCTGGTATAGAAGGTAAATACTTATTTAAATAATGTTTGCTTGCCATATACACCTATGCTGGATATTTTCTGTTTTCCAGATCCACTTGCCATCCTTCCTCACACTGCTTTCCGTAGGGAAAACTGACTTCTATGAATCCATCACTGGACAACCTTACCCCCTGGCTTCTGCTTGAGTTTGGACAACAGGAAGAGTTGTTAGAAAAGGAGAAGGCAGGCGAAGAATAAGAACAAGGTATGTAGTCTCCTGGCTTTCTCCATGCTGGGTTAACACATGTTGGCTATGTCCCTGTATCAAAGGTCAAAGCTCTGGTTCTGGTGGCTTCTTAAAATTATAGCGAGGCTCGCAGCATTCTGTGTTGTACTCCCATCACGCTTTAGGGTGCTAACAGTTTCCTGCTGCAGCAAGCTTCTTCATATTCCCTATTGGTTTCCCTTAAAACAAAGTAATCCCTAGTCTCCCTTCAGTAAATAATCCCTTTAGTAAATTGCCTTGAACTATTTAATTGGAATGTGTCATCTGTTTCCTGTCAGGAACTTTGATTTAGTAAACTTTTTTCTTCAAATAACTTTAAAACTTTGTAATATCAATATACTATTGTATTTATTACACAGAGGTCAATTAATGTTAAACATAACAAAATAAAACCCTACTTTTAGTTCATCTGACACTAAAACAAGGCACTTAACCCTGGTCACCAGGTTCTATCTCCTTTTTTTGTTTATGTTAACACCCTTCAAAAGCTACACAGCCTTCATGACAGGATCTAAAAACCCTTAGCTGCCCAAAACACTGACAAGATTATGCTGCCTCCTACATACCTCCATCCTGCCATATGCAATTTAAAAATGAAAGCAATGTTAAAACATTAAACAAATATAAGAAAACCAATGTTTGGGGGGTTTTCCTAAAATAATTACGATTATACTTGAAAATTTTACAAATCATTTCAAAATAAAATTTTTACCCTTCTCCTGATTCATTGGTATCCTAAGCATACACCTGCTCTACCCATTGAGAAAGCTAGCATTGCCCTGTAGCTTAAAGGCCAAACTCTTCATCATGGAAATAAGAATTCATGATGATCTGGTTTCTGCCTACCTCTCCAGTATCCTCCCCTGCCATGGCATCCTCTATTCTTTGACCTATGGTCATGCAGACTCTGCAATGGGAACTAAGGTCTTTGTGAATGGGGTGCGCTGGAGGTGTGCAATATGGTGACTCAATTTCAGCCATAGTTAACTGCATTGTATCCATTCCTAGCTCTATCCCCTACACACACACACACACAGTGCAAGTTCAAGTCTGTGATTTTGTACATGCTTCTACATTATGTAGTGCTTCTATACTTCCCCCCTTGGCAACCAGCTCCTGTTCACCAGGATAATCCCTATTGTTTGACCCTCAACTCAGACATCCTTTCCTCCAAGCAGCCTCTCCTGAGTGCCTCACTCCTTGGCTCATCCCCTCTGCAGACTTCCAGCAGCTTATTTCACACTGCTCTTCTGATGTTCCTCTTTTTCACTAGACTGTACAAATCACAAGGGCAAAGATTATTTCTTTTTCATCTTCTGTCTCTTTGGCTTGATGAACGTAATTACTTCAAGTTCTTTATAACATGACCTCCGAAAGTGACAACCCAAGTAGTTAAAGTCATTCTTCAAAAATGTATAAAACTATAGGAAAACCCTTAGTATTCTTTCATTTTCTATTCTCAGCACAAGTGGTTCAATCCCAATCCCAAGATACTTATATATACCAGGTTTTTCCAGGGCTTTTTCAAGCATAAATCTCTTCTTGGATTTTGCCATGCTTAGGTTGAACTGGTTCAAGACTTCTTTTGCTCATTAAAATTCCTTCTTTCTTTGTAGCAAACTCTTCAACCCAGCTCTCTGGCAGTTAATTTCATGAATCTAACATTTCTAAGAGGGTGTGGTAACCATTTTAGGTGGTATTTTAACCTTTATAACTATTTTTATAACCTATAGATATAATTTATTTTTATAACCTACATAACTAGGACATCAAATCAGTAATTTCATAGTTATTTTTAGGAGAGGGGGCTAAAATAAGGGTAAAATGAGGTAGCTTAATTAAACAAGTATTAAGTAAGAATACTAATAACACAAAAATGGGGCAAAAATCAATAAGAGGAATCCTCAATTATGATGGTCAGTTGTTGTTTTCTTAATATATTTTTATTGATTTCAGAGAGGAAGGGAGAGGGAGAGAGAAAGATAGAAACATCCATGATAAGAGAAAAATCATTGATTGGCTGCTTCCAGCACGCCCCACACTGGGGATTGAGCCACAACCCAAGCATGTGCCCTGACTGGGAATCGAAACATGACCTCCTGGTTCATAGGTTGATGCTCAACCAATGAGCCATGCTGGCCTGGCATGATGGTTAGTTTTAAGTGCCAGTGTCATTTGGCTATCAAATCCTAATCAAATACTAATCCAGCTGCTGCTGTGGAGGCTTTTTTGTAGATATAATTAACATTACAATCAGTTGACTTTAAGGAAGAGATTATCCTTATAATATGATTGGGCCTGATTCAATCAGTTGAAAAGCTTTAAAGGCAGAGTTGAGGTATCCCTAGCAGGGAAGAAATTCTACCTGTAGGCCATAGTGTCAACTCTTGCCCAAGAGTTTCAGCTGACCTTGACATGATGGCCTGTCATCAGATTCCAAATATGTATAGTCAGCAGCTAAAGTTGCCAATGAGGTAAGGTAGTAATGATGATAGATAGATAGATAGAATGATAGATAGATAGATAGATAGATAGATAGATAGATAGATAGATAGATAGATAGATAGATGGTAGACAGACAGACAATCTTACTGGTTTTGTTTCTCTGGTGGAACACTGAATGACCTATCAAATGACTGAAATTTTGCTTGAGTTTTTACTGCCTGAGCTCACTGCATATTAACTCTGACCTGGAAACAATGCTTCAAATGAGCATTAGCCTTCCATGTTTAGTGTTGTTGTAAACAAAATTTGAGATATTAGTATTTACACTTTGATAAATGACTTTCCTCCACTCGGCTTCCACCTTCTCTGTTTGCATTAGCTCGTGGACTCGCTGTCTCTGCCAAGTATATCAGCTGGAACAGGAAGAGTAATATATTTCAGCTGACATATATGACCTGACTCAGTAAAACGGCACTGGTACTTGATATTCATGGGAGCTGTCAAAATAGAAGTGCTTCTTAGAATCCTGGGATCCTATAGTAGTTAGACTCCACAAAGCCTTTGCATCAAAATAATCTGGAGGGTTTCTTTTTTAAATTAAAAATAGGATTTTCTAGACCCCTCCGCCCCCCCTACCCGCCATCTCCATTCTACTAAATCAGGACATCTTACAGAGGCCCACAGGACCTTCATTTTTACAAGCTCACAGCATGATACTAATGTTTAAAAACTAATGCCTGAAGAGTCTCCTGGAGAGCACATGCAGAATGGTTGTAGCTTTATATTTTTTCAATTTTTAAATTCTGTACTGGATTGTATTTGAGAAATAGAATCTATTACAGCTATAAGAACCCCGAAGTGTAGAACCCACTGAATTAGTCTATGACAGGTTGAATTAGTTCTCTCCCTCTACGTCAGCGGTTTTCAACCTTGGCTGCACATTAGAATCACCTGGGAATCTTTTTAAAATCCTGATTTCTGGGCCTCATCCTCCAGAAATTCTGTTTCTTTGTTACTAATGTTGTGGCCCCGCCCCATAACAAAGAAACAGAATTTCCGGAGGATGAGGCCCAGAAATCGGGATTTTAAAGATTCCCAGGTGATTCTAATGTGCAGCCAATGTTGAGAACCACTGCTCTACGTCTTCATGGATGGGCTATAGTTCAATACCCGTTGACTTTTGGATTGGTCATGTTGTGTAGCCAATGGCAGGTGAGGGCAGAATTGACCTATAGACCCTCAGTGCAAAGCATTATCATGGTGCTAGCTAAATGGCACATAGTCTAATTCCCTAATTTTACAGAGGAAGTAAAAAGCAAACAACTATCCTAAGGAGCCTTAATCCAAAGAAATAACTCAAAATGATAGGATTTTCACAGCAAGCCAGAAGATGGACAAATTGAGAAAAGGGTTTTCAGCACGCTTTTTTCCAATTACCCAAAGTAGACCACCACCCTCAGGTCGATGAACCTTTGGAGTAGCAGCATTGGTCTCTTCCAGAAAACTTCATATATCATCCTCGGCCAAGGAAACAACTGAAGTTCAATGAGACCTTATGGTCTTCAAGGGGGGGACTTGGTGTCTTTTCACCTCCTCGGCTGACCTCAGCTCAGTTTCTCTCAAACAATCATGCACTGCCTATTGGCATGAAAACAAATGGCAAGACAAAATGTTTTTGTCTTGACCATGGCAATTTCTTTTTAAAACCAACTATTAAGATGTATGAATCCAAATGCCTTTATTGAATACCCCAAAACAGAGTCTTGCCTACTGGGCAAATGCCTGTGGTAGTTAATTTGACACAGGGAATTAAGAGTGGAACTGATTATTATATTAGAGCCCAATGAATACTCAGACTTGGAATTGCTCTCTAAAACTCAGGAGTGTCCACGCTAAGTGACTCTCAATACGCTGTAGAAGATACTACAAAAGGAATCTACATACTCATGATAACCTCAAGGACACCTTTTTAATGCCTGTACATGTCAGAGCCTCGTGCTTTCAATGACCACAGTATTTCTTAGAAACTGTTTTGCCTGATATCTTGAATTCAGGCCTAAGCATTCTGCCCATTCACAGCCACATGGTGGGCTCAGTGCTAAAGGGACATTAACATTGCAGTGTCCTTGTACAAGGCTAGGCCTACTCGATGTTGAAAAGGAAACGAAAAAAAGATAAACATGATTCCAGGCACATTCCGTGCTTCATCTCCATGGTCCAGTTCCTGTTATCCATCAAGGAGGTTTTAAAATAGTCCGCGTTTTTCAGTCTTGCAAAGTCAACAGTGCTGGAAAGTTGGCAGGTACACTTGTTTAAACAAAGCTCCCAAGTTTTCTGCTGGCAGGTGTTCCAGAGTTCTTGGAGCACAATTCTTTGGATAGGATATTTGCCAATATACATAGCAACAGAGGAAGAAAAGTATTTTCCTTTGCCACAGTGGAGACACCGAAATGCCTTAGATGCAAAGCTGGATATTCAGAGAAAGGGCTTATCTGGGCTCTAGGTCAACGAATAAACAATAATAAAATTCACATCTCTCTGTCCAGAAGTCTGGTGGGCTTCAGGGTGGGATAGGGCAGTCTGTGCTCCCCAGCCATCTCTATACGGTTTTGCCCAATGAGTTTGATTTTTCTCTTTTTTGTCAATTCCCCAGACTCCTGAAGGTGCCATTCATAAGCTTTCAGCTAATTTAGCTTGAAGCTAAGGCAGAGGGTGGCAAGCTTGAAATTTAATATGATGAAGGCAGAGCAGGTAAGATTTTATTCTTTCCCCATTCGCCCCTGGGCATCGATTTTAGTTACTCTTAAATCCAGCTTTTCAAAATTGAAACCTGGGACTGCTTTAAAAGCACATGTCTGGTTATATAATCCATTCCTTGGCAGTTGGGCTAATTCATATTTGCTGCCGTTAGATTCCTTCCCTTAGCCGTTCAATTAAATTCAACATAGGTGCTGGAATTCCACAAGAGAGAAGTAATCCCTTGTCTCTCACCCTGAACCAAATGAAAATAAATAGATTTTTTTTTTTTTTTAACAGCAAGACCAAACTCTGAGAAGGAGAAACATAAGCATGGAAGGGAAAGGTTTGGGGCACAAGTTTTTAAACCTCAAAGGAAGTCCAAATATTTCTGGCTTAGAAAGTATTTAATGGTCATTAAATTATAACCCAGTGAAAATTAAGTTTCAAATCCTGCCTAAAAAATTTAGAATATTAGGCATTACTAAGAATTAGTTTAAGCCATTCCTTCCTTAGTTACTTGGTACTGGTATGTCCTGGATTTAAGTTCTTTTGTTCTTGTACTAACTGGCCTTTTCTGGGGGTCACTTTATGCCTCTGTTATCTCTTTGTTCGATCTCCTTCATTTTATCTTGTCATTCAGCATCTTTGGAAGCTTCTTTACAAATTTCAAAACAAAAATACCCTTTATGGATGGTTTGTGTTTACAATGGGTCTTTTCAGTCAAGTGGGCCTTTTCATGGATATAGCTGAGGCTACTCTCTCATAAAAATCCATCAGTTTCAAAAAAGGACTGGCCATTTCATTTCAGGGGGAAAGTGATTCCTTCTTCATGTTAACCGTAGCTACAAAAAGAAACCACATTGGTCATACTCTGAGTGTTTCATCACAAGAAGATGTTTGAAGGAGTAACAGTGGTTAAAAACATAGACTTTGCTCAGACAGACCTGAGTTCAAATACCCACTTGGCCACCTCCTTGTAGGGTGTTTGAAAATGAGGCTCTTCATTCAATACTAGTTGAATCTCCCTCTCCTAGCTGTGAGACTTAGATAGGCTTATTAAACTCTCTGGTCTGTGCTTCCTCAAGGGTAGAATAGGCAACATGAGTAGATATGATTGGGAGAATTCAGTAAGGAAACGTATGTCAAGTGCAGATCCCAGAGAAACTGAAGATGAGAACAGCCGCAAACAATGAGAAAAGTGTATTTGGCTGCAACCTGGACATCACCATATTTTTCGTTTCAACTTCCATTGTGTTTTATAATAAGTATTGGTTGTAGGAAAACTGGAAAATATAGATAAGTTTTAAAAATGAGAATTGTTTATTCACTTGAAGAACCATCGGCCAGAAATAATGACTATAGAGAGTTTGGTTAAATCCTTTCAGACTTAATTATGGAACATCCAGGTGGCATTACATTGCTCCTCGAAGGTTCCATTTCCATCTGGAAGAGCGTCTGCCTGCTCTCTGTCACCACAGGGAGTGGAGAAGGCTGTGGGAAAATTTATTTCTAGGAGATAAATCAGGAGAAAGGATCCTGAGAAGATTTCAGAGGAAATGAACCTTTCTCTATGTTTTCGCCAATGAAGAAATGTTGTGAATTCCAGGCAGGATATTGTTTTCTGCCAGATCATTTTTGGAAGAGGCAATAATGCTAAGTCAGAGTTTCTCCGAGAAAGATACCAGGCCCTGGAGGAACACTGCTGGTGAAGTTTCAGTAAGTGTGATGAATCAATATTGTGTTTACAGTTCACTCCCAATGACAAAATTGGAAAGAGTAGATAAAACAATAACCTTTTTTAATAAGTTGCCTCCCTTTCCCTTGACTAATGAAAAGTTTGTGAAAACTCTTTTTGCTGTCTCTATGGCCTTTACTAACAAAATCTTTGAAAAATTATTTTATAAAAGTTTTCTCCTAAAACTTACTTGTTAACAATCTTTATATGACATCTTTAACATATTGCTTCATTCTACTTGTAATATTAACATAATAGCTACCATTGCGGGGTGCTGTGTTTGTGCAGAAAGTCTGCAAATCCAACTTTAAATTTAACAAAACTGAAGCTTAGAGAGATTAAGTAAATTGGTCAAGGAAACAGTTAGTGAGTAGTAGAAGTGGAGTTTAAATACAGGTCTACCACAGCCCCCAAATCATGTTCCATTCACTTCAACCTGTTATGCCTTATTGTGTGTGTGCAAACATGAGCCCCTATACATTTCATGTCACTCACCAGGAAAAAAAGCAACTGTTGATAATGTGCATAATTACAGAAGCATTTGATGTAGGAATATGCTTTGCATGGGATTCATTGGGAATGAAACACTATAGCCCTGGACTTATAATTCTTTTGGGAAACTTCACTAGTATCTGTGTGGCAGTTAATCATTTTAATACATTAATGAAATCCATTGATAGTCAAAAGCTTTTTAAATTTACATGAATATTAAATTTGTATAACCCAGAAAAAGAAAAACCAGTGAGGTCTTAACAGGCTTTGAAGTGATTCCTGTAGGACATATACTCTTGAGTATGCAAGAGATGACCACAGCTGAAACTTCCACCTACTAGAGGTGAGCACAGGGCCTTGCTGGAGAGAGAGGGAGAATGAGGTGGTAGTGAAAAGATGACTCAAAATTGTTTGTGGTGACTAAAAGCTAAGTCTTGCCTTTTTTTTCTATACTTCATAGAGTCTTCAATCTCTTAAAAAGTGTAATGATGACAAAAGGGAACTTCTAGAACCACATGAAGTTTATTTCCTCTTGTCCTTATCCTTTCTCCATTGAGCTTCCATTAGCTTGGGATTGGGGAAGAAGCTTCATTAATAAATGGAGATGAAGGCAGGGAGGGGGAACTAATGTATATCAAGCACCCACTAAAGGCCAGGCACCCACCTAGCTGTTTTACGTATCAAATCTCTTCCCAACACCCTTGCAGAATACATATTATCATCCCCATCTTCCAGTTAAGAAACTGGGGCTCAGGTAACCTAAATAATTTGACTAATTTTACCTATTTAAGTATCAGAGCGAGGATACCAGACCATTTCCAAAGCCTTTCTACTGCATTAGGAAAAGAAGAATTAGGTTCTGAACTTAACTCCCCAATTTCACAGCTGTGGTCAGATTTGTTTTTAACTCTGTCTAGTTTATTAATATCTGAGGTGTGAATATGTATCACATTCTTGGGGTAAGTAGAATCATTTATAATTTTGAATTCCAGATAAACCCCAAAAATGTATTTCAACCCACACCCTGAAGTAAAAGAAGGCTCACACTGTAATACTAAAATCACATATCTCTGATTTTGTGAGACACTGATCCCACCTTACATTTCTTCCATAGAGTTTTGCAAATGGTTAGAGTGCTTGTAATACATGCACTGTGAATTTTTTATGACACTAGATGTCTGTCACTTTCTCTTTGCTGTATCTAAGTGGTATCTTTAGTTCTTCATAATATAAGAAAGGCTTCCTGTCTACAGTGGCCACCAATTAGGTTCTCATTCCTGCTAATGTCATTCCACCAAGTCATCATCTCTCAACATCACCAATGCCATACACCATCTCTGCCCAACCTGCCAATACTAATGCTGATGACATACAGAGATCCCAAAGCCAGTGAGGCAATTAGTAGGAAAGAAATGGGGGCCTGGGCTAGAGAACCACCAGAGGGATGGGCCCTGGGTATATACAAGACCCACAGGCCTCCTCAACACCAACCCACTACTCTTGAACCAAGTTATCTGTGACTGCTTGATGATCTTTTTATTTTTAATATATTTTTTTGGTTTTTGACAGAGAGAAAGGGAGAGGGATAGAGAGTTAGAAACATCAATGAGAGAGAAACATCGATCAGCTGCCTCATGCACACCCCCTAATGGGGATGTGCCCACAACCAAGGTACATGCCCTTGACCGCAATCAAACCTGGGACCCTTCAGTTCGCAGGCCGACACTCTATCCACTGAGCCAAACCGGTTAAGGCAATGATGATATTTTTTAAAAATTGATTTTGAGAGAGAGGGAGAAACATGGATTTGTTGTTCCACTTATTTATGCATTCATTGGTTGCTTCTTGTATCCTGATCAGAGATCCAATCTACAACCTTGGCATATTGGGACAACGCTTGAACCAACTGAGCTACCCAGCCAGGGCCAGATGTGGTCTTTCTTAAGAGGCACCTCATTCTATTTTGTAAAGACTGGCTCCAAAGACATGAGACCTTAAAGATAATCTCAGTTTGAGATCCCTGCTGTATACATCTGTCTGTGGAACATGTGGGCCAAGGAATTCATGGTTTGTTTGGTTTTCTCAAGCTTCTTAGTAGCAGAGTTGAAACCAGAGTTTGAGTATCTTGATTCCTAATTCAGAAATGTATTCTTTTGTTTATTCATTTATCCACTCAATAAATATATATTGAGGGCTGGTTTCATGCCAGCCACTGTAAGAGGTAATATATATGATACATACTGGACCTTCAGAGCTCACACACTTCCCAATGGTGTGATAAGTCCTCTGTAGGGTGAAACTCAAGGTCCAGTGGGAGTTCATGGGAGGGGTTCCTAACCCAGGAAGGGCTTCTGAGCTGAGATGAACTTGAAGCTGAGCCTGAAGGATGAGGCAAAGTTAGCCAGACTAAGGAAGAAGGGTGACTTGTAGGTAGTGGGCTGCTGAGATTGGGGAGGATAGGCAGTTGTGATCCAGTAAGTCAGAAGGCAGCTGAGCACTAAACTTTCTTGCCAATAATGTTATAATAATTCCCTTTAGAAATTAAATGAGTATCCATTTTCTTTCTCTTGGTAATAACACAGAATTTTAAAAACAGCAACTCCATAACATAGAGGTTTCCTTGTGAATTTATTAGAATGAGGGAAAGAGGACAGGGTTTAGCTAATAAGGGTAGGATTGGAAGCAATATTGTGACTTCCAATAAGTTATGTAAAATAACTCTTGGGGTAGATCCAGTTTCTGTGGAGCCTGAACTTTATATAGCATGGGGGATACTTTTTAAGAAAAGTAATGAAAAAATATGTGTTTGTTATTTTTTCAAAGACATGACTACATGGACACACTGCAATTTGGGAGGGGCCTAGTAAAATGAAGGATTCTGAAAATTAAGCCTCATTAGCACCATGATAACACCCTTCCTAATGACACCATTTTAGAGAGATTACCAATAACAGTCATAAAGTCACTCAAGCCATAGGCCAGGCAGAAGGTACTTGAACTCTTGATTTTCTTTTTTTTAATAATATATATTTTTTTATTTCAGAGAGGAAGGGAGGGAGGGAGGGAAGAAGGGAGGGAGGGAGGGAGGGAGGGAGGGAGGGAGGGAGGGAGGGAGGGAGGGAGAGAGAGAGAGAGAGAATATGAATTAATAATGAGAGAGAATCATTGATTGGCTGTCTCCTGCATGCCCTACACTGAGGATTGAGCCTGCAACCCAGGTATATGACCCAACCGGGAATGGAACTGTGGTCTCCTGATCCTCAACCACTGAGCCATGCCAGCTGAGGCCTGATTTTCTTAATTTCAAAACTTTCCCTATTTGAGTGATCTGGGGGAGTTTGGACAAGAGAAAGGGAGAAGGGAAAGTAACAGATTTATTTTCTGCCGTGTGTGTGTGTGTGTGTGTGTGTGCGTGCGTGCGCTTATAACTGGAACCCACTATGGGGATTTTTCACGGTCAGTTCTAATGCAGTGTTCCACAGAGATTTCAACACCTTCTTAGTAAACAAAAGCCACATAAACCAGAGGTGAACAGCCAAAGAGGACGTGGTCTTTCAGCACTTCTATCTGAAAAACACTGCAGAGGAACTTCCCGTATTAAGTAAATGAACACATAAATCTTCCTGTGGAGACACAAGTTCTCTGTTTCTCAGGGGTGTTTCATTTGGAACAGGGCTCTTCAAGTAGGGGTTGGGGAGTGGAAGGGGAGAAGGGAGGGAGGCAGGAAGGGGAGGATTGGATGGGGAAAGTGGTGCACTGTTAAACTAGCCTCCAAAAAGGAAGAAAAATCCCTGATGCATGTGCCAAGTTCAGCTGCATAAATACCCTTACTGTGGCCGATTTCTATCAACAGATCGGAAATGATTCACACGGAATTGGGAAGACATGAGCACCATCAGTTCTCGTAGGTCAGTGAGATCCACTCCAGCAGAGAGATGCCTGGATGTAAACGTTCTGTGGTCTGCTCCACGCTTCCTTGTGGAGCTACAAGAACAGACCTTTGTTTAAAATGCATCTCAAATGTGAAAAGCAGGTGCTTTGCTTAGCCTTCAGCACCTGCAATAATATGCAGAGCATGGATTTCAGGTCCCACATGCTCTTGGGTTAATTTTGCTGGATTAAAGCATATTCAGCCTCTCATGAGTAAGGCTGGCCAGGGTTTTGTGAATTCCAGATGGGGTCCTGGCAGCTGGCTCATCAAGTTCTGCTATTAGCAGCTGCAGCCTTCAGAAGTCCAGGCTTGGGGGTGGGTGGGGGTGGCTCGAGCTTAGGAAAAGGATAGAAATAACAAGAACTGTGTCACCGTTTACCAAGGACTACTTAAAATATAGTTTAATTTTGGTAGAATGTGCTTAGAAATGTTTCCAACCCAAATATTTGGTTGATTGATGGGTAGACATCATGTATTTCTATATTAGGAATATAAGTAACTTGCAATAAAAGTTTTTAATAAATTGGTATATGCCTTCAGTTCCTTCCCTTTTTCCTTCCTTCCTTCCTTTTCTCCTTCCTTCCTTCTTTCTTTCCTTCCTTCACATTGAGTAATTACAAGGTTCTATGATAGGTGCTAGAGTAAAACAATAAATAAGATGAATAAGACATGGTGTCTACACTGAAGGAGCTCACAGTCAGAAAGAAGACACTCATATAGCCTGGGCAGCATGACTCAGTTGGTGAGCGTCGACCTATGAACCAGGAGACCACAGTTCGATTCCAAGTCTGGGCACATGCCCAGGTTGCAGGCTCCATCCCCAGTATGGAGCATGCAGGAGGCAGCCGATCGATGATTCTCTCTCATCATTGATGTTTCTATCTCTCTCTCCCTCTCCCTTCCTCTCTAATAAAATAAAAATATCAAAATCAATAAAAATATATTTTTTTAAAAAGACACTCATAAACACCTACCTGAAGGCACATAGCAATTTATTATATTTCATAATAGAAGGCTAAAAAGAACACAAAGCATGGAAGGAGGTAAACTCTGGCTGAAGGGGACAAAGAAGAGAAATCAAAGTAGAACTTGCAGCGTCATAATATAGAAACTTAAAAGATGAGAAGCTTAATGGCCAGGAGTATAGGACAGTGTGCAGAAGTGTGAGAATGGACAGATGGAAGTCCATCAATTGATTCAGACAATGCAAGGACTTCAGCCTGCCTCGAGATTTGGGGACAAGAACCAGAAAGGCACTCTGTGCATCAAGATGCCAGGAGAAATCTTATCCTGGAAAATCTTGAAAAGCACACTAGAGTGTTGGCATATTATCCTGCCAGCACTAAGGAGCCAGTTGTGAGTTTTTAACTGTGGAGAGATAGGATCATTTCTGGATTTTGTTTTGTTTTCCTTTTAAGGATCACTTTAAGGATCTGCATGAAGAACAGATTGGAGGATAAGAAGCTGAGACAATGAAGGCAGTTAGAAGGATAGAGTATGGGCTTTGCTGACACTATTGGCCTTGGGGTCATCCTAATAAGGATGAACAAAGCAGGAGAAGAAACTCAGGAATTTCAAGGAGATAGAATTGTTTGGACTTTGTCATCCTTCTGATGGAGGGTGAAGGAATGGTTTAAGTTGCCTCCCAGGTATCTTGTTAGGGATGAGGGGTAGGGCAGGTACTTAATGAACATTGTTGAAAGAGGGGACAAAGCCAGGCTGGCGTGGCTGAGCGTCAACCTATAAACCAGGAGGTCAGGGTTCAATTCTCAGTCAGGGCACATGCCTGGTTGCAGGCTTGATCCCCAGTGTGGGGCATGCAGGAGGCAGTTAATCAATGATTCTCTCTCATCACTGATGTTTCTATCTTTCCCTTGTTCTCTAAAATCAATAAAAATATTTTTTTAAACAAAAAAAGGAGAAAGAGGGGACATAAGTATAGGGTCAGAATTGGAAGAAAGATAACTAAAACCTAGGAAACATGTCCCCAAAAATAAATATTTTGTAATTAAAAAAACAAGGCTGTGTGTTCTCCTTTTAAGAATACTCCCTGGAAAACACTTACTTTTCCTTATCTGAACTTAATAACATGGTGACCCCCAGCTGCAAATGAAATTTTTCAAAAGGTGGTCTTTATTCCAGGTGAGTATGTTATCTTAAAACATCTAATTATTAAGTGAAAAAGAGAAAGATGGTTTTAGAGGCAACTGTTTGGAATCATTTGGAAATAGTTATTGGAGATGTCAGAAAGCTAGATCTCATAGGATCAGCTTCATGCAAAGGGAAGAGTCAAGGAGTGCCTCCAGGTTGCTGGTTTTGATGAAAGAATAGATCATGGTTTTATTCAATGTGAGCAAAATCTGGTTTGTAAGGAAGTTCATGAATTAATCTTTGAGCTGTAGATAACTTGTGGGACAACCAAATGGAAAACATATGTAAACAGCTGTGTTTAAATTTGAGGAGCTCAGAAGATTAATTCCAGCGAGTGACGCAGACTTGAGAATCATCTATGTGGTGGTTAAAAACAAGGGAGGGAGGGAATGAAACAGCACAGGCTCTACTTTCCTTTTCCTATTATGGCCTAAATGTGGCTGGAAAAGGCACTATCCCAGAGCAGTGGTTCTCAACCTTCTGGCCCTTTAAATACAGTTCCTCATATTGTGACCCAACCATAAAATTATTTTCATTGCTACTTCATAACTGTAATGGTGCTACTGTTTTGAATCGTCATGTAAATATCTGATATGCAGGATGGTCTTAGGCGACCCCTGTGAAAGGGTTGTTCAACCGCCATAGGGGTCGTGACCCACAGGTTGAGAACCGCTGTCCCAGAGGCTCCAGCTGTGACAGACCCTATATGGCTAATCTGAGAGCTGAGGGCAAGCATAATTTTCTTATATACTCACACAGTTGGGAAGGACTAGTATGGAAATAGGAAACATAGGAAAGGTAGAACACATAGAAAAAGGATTCTATGGGGAGTCTGTGGATGAAGAAGAGTTTATTTACAGTGGAATAAGGTTCCACAGCTCACAACAGAAAGCCTGAGGAGGAGTCCAGGAGGGTAGGAAGGAAGCACACTGTCGATGTATATGAGAGAAGAGCTGGCCAGAGAGGCCCACATTATTATGGGTGGCTGAAGATGGAGACAGTACTGTCATGGTGGGATTCCTGCCCCTGAGTCTTAGCAACTGCTCATTATTTAGGAATAGTTTTTCTCAAAAGATTTGCTGGAGATACGGCTTTTTGCAAGGTAAACCAGTGTCCTAAATCCAAGTACTAGCTGAGGCCTGAGAACCCCACAATTAAGGGACCTGGGCTAAAGTCTTTAGCCTGTGCTCCAAGGGGAAGCAGGATGAGTAGTCATTCTGAGACTCCTAAAGATATGGCACCAGAGACTCCTTGAATGAATGGATCCTACCTGACCAAGTGGTAGAGGGAATGTTTTTCTGACTTTCTCTGTAACATTAGCAGCAACTTTTAATGGCTTAGAGATATGTCCTCAGTAGATGGCCATCATTATTTAAGAGGATGCATTTAGATCAAAGACAGGCAAACTGGAGCCCAAAGGGCCAAATTGGGCCCACTCCCTGTTCTTGTAAAGGAAGTTTCATTGAAACACAGTCACTCCCATTTCTTCAGTATTGCCCCTGGCTGCTTCGGTGACACCACAACAGAGCTGAGTTGTTGTTACAAAGACTGTATGGTCCACACAGTCTGAAATGTTTACTATCTGGCTCTTTTAAGAGAAAGTTTGCCAACCCCTAATTGGATAATCTATATAAAGCACTTAATCCAGCATCTAGCACATAGTAAGTGCTAATAAATAATGAGATGTTTTTTATTTTTACCTTTAAAGCCAAAACTTGATTGCTAATATCTTTGTTATTGGCAATTTAATTTCAGATGCTCTGGAAAAGCAATCCATCCTTGCTAATTTACATGTTATTGGTGGGAAATTTTTCATATCTCTCCATTTTATCTAAATGCATGTACATATAATTTTAGCCATATGGATCTTTACGATGGGGAGATCATGCCTAATTCAACCATGTGGAAATTATTTTCAACGTAAAAGCATCTAAAACCAACAGATGATTTCATCTCTTTTTATATATGCAATTATTATGAGAGCCAAAATGTCATACTTTTGGATGCCAGGACAAATGAATTCAAAGAGGGTTTTTTTAAAAAATCATTAATACTGAATATAAAAAGGATAGGAAAAGTGTGATTCAATTAAAGTATAACATTAATACTTGTCACATATGAAAATTAACATTGTGCTAGAATAGCAATACAAAACAAAATAAGATTCATGGATTTTATGACCTATTTTCCATTTACTTTAAGCACATGATTAAGAAATTTCAGCATTAAAATCAAAATGCTGTGATATGGCAATATATTATACGTTAACCCAAGAGATGTTCAGAATTTGATGGAAAGAAATTTCTACTGGAGAATATGGGAGATATACCTACTTAATATATTTTATTACATTTAGTGGGAATCACCTACAGAATGTAATGTGAGAATAGGTAGAGTGAGTTGACATCTCATAAAGAAATACCAAAAAGTGACTTATGAAATGAAAAGTGAAATAGCATAGCTCCATTGCAAGGAGTCTCCAGTGTAGAGTTCAGGTAATGATGGAAAAGAAAATTACTAATTTGGGGATGTCTACTTGTATTGTGTTCAATCCTTAGGATCCTGGAAGGGCAGAGAAGTTCATGCCTTATAAAATCTTGGCCATAGTCATATTTAAAGCAGCCATAGGTTGTTTTCAATGCCTGTCCAGCTCCTCTTTTGCCACTTACTTATCTTCTCATGAAGTTCCCTCCTTTTCCCACAATGCCAATGCTGTGATGGTGGAAATGTTCCATATCTGCGCCATTCATGTGGTAGCCCCTAGCCACCTGTGACTCCTGAGCACTTGAAATATAGCTAATGCAACTGAGAACTAAATTTCTTGTTTTGCTTAGTTTTACTTAATTTAAATTTATGTTAAATAACCACATATGGCTGATAGTTGCCATATTGGACATCACAGATTCTAAACTGAATATATTTCAGATTATGCTTAGGACAAAGGGAAATGCTGGGAATTTTTTCAACTAGGACACTGATTGATTATTGCTAAAGATGTCTCTTAAGTATACAGAAGACCCACTAGACTTGACTCCCTACACCAGGGGTGGGCAAACTTTTTGACTCGAGGGCCACAGTGGGTTCTTAAACTGGACCAGAGGGCCGGAACAAAAGCATGGATGGAGTGTGTGTGTGAACTAATATAAATTCAAAGTAAACATCATTACATAAAAGGGTACGGTCTTTTTTGTTTTTAGTTGTATTCATTTCAAACAGGCCGGATCCGGCCCGCGGGCCGTAGTTTGCCCACGGCTGCCCTACACTCTGTACCTCGCACTGACTCTCATCCTTCAACATGTACCTATCCTGTGTCCCATTTTTTGAAACGCATTTCTTCTAGTCACTTATCTGATTAACTCAGTAAAATATAGTCAGTAAAAGAACAGAAAGTGTCAAGAGATAGTGCCTTCTCTGAAAGACATTTTTAGTCAGTTTAGTCCAAAGATAAATATCACAAGTTTTTAAGAAAAATAAATCATTCAGGTTAAGATTGAAAAAAATAAATCACTTAGAAATTGTGGAAAATCTTTACAATATCATTTTGGTAAGGACAAATAAACTCAGGATAATTCCAATTTTATGCATGCGTGCAATCTTTAGGTGTTCAAATTATTATAAACAATAAAAGTGTTATTATTTTATTAAAGTGAACAACAGAGTTATGGGACAAAACTGACTCTTTAATGTAAGAAATTTCTAGAAGAACTGTAAAATGGAAAGAAAATTTATATAACCTGAATTTATTTACTTTTCTTAGGTAAAGGCCAGTCTGCCTACTAGGTAATGCATTTTAAAAGTGTGTCAATTTCATTTGTGACTAAAGTATTATCCCACAAATCTGCCACCCAAACATCATCTTTCTGATGAAATTATGTATTATTTTATTTTTTTCTGAGTTTCAGTATCTTTTCTCCTGAGATTTAGTTTCCCCACCTCCAATGGAGATCAAACACCTGAGTGACCTCCCTCTGACTTAGAACTCAGGGCACAGGCTGCCCGCTGTTACTGGGTAATTCTGAGGGGAGAAGATGATTGTGTCTTTAAAAGAGTGTTAAAGAGCAGAATGTGCTGTCCCCCACATGGCACTGATTTTTATCCAGTTATCACATTTCTGTTTTAAAGAGATTGGCATATTTTCAACAAACAAGTGGAAAGAATTGACCCACATTCCTCAATGCATGTTTATCTATCAATCAATCTGTCTATCTATCTATCTATCTATCTATCTCCATCACTACTTCCCTTCCAGGTAGATCCCACACAGAGCCATCCCAGTCTGATAGTGGAGCCATCCCAGCCTTGGGGAAGAAAAGCTTCATCTATGTATATAAAAGCCAAGCGACCATAACTACCAGAACTACCGGAATGATCAGAACAACTGGTCGCTATGACGTGCACTGTGGCTGGCCAACCAGCCTGATCAGGGGCAGGGCCAGCCAGCCAACCTCCTGCGGCCCCTCCCCCCTGCCAGCCCCAATGGGCCCCGATCAGGATGGGCCAGCCAGACCCCACCCGTGCATGAATTCATACACCAGACCTCTAGTACTTGTATAAAAGAATAAAGCCAAGTCTTTTTATTCCATTTGGCTTCCACCCAACATAGCTTACCCCTGGACATAGATCTATATAAGTCACTTGGCTATCTGTTGGCTGTCATGTTAAGTTTACGTTATCTATATTCTAAATTCGTTTGTACTTAAAAGGTTTAGATAATCCTTAGGTTTAATGGAAAATAAAATTAACATTTGATGTGTACACTGAAAGGGATATTTTAAATCCTTTTTGTTATCATAGGGAAGCTAATAGTGATAATTAACATGAAGGTAAGTTTTGATAAACTTAATATCACCAGAGAAATAAATATTGATCAAAGTTGCTGCCTTAATTAGATTGAAGTGACATAATGAAAGATAAAATCGCAATTAAATATTTTTTAATTGCCATCAGAAGAAAGATGAAAAGTGAAAAGTAACATAATGTTAGGCTTAGGGAAGTAGAAAAGAATTATGTCAAAAAGGTAAAGTATGCATAATATTGCAAGTGATGTGACAACTTTTTCCATTTTTAAGATTAAAATTGTCTATTCTTATAGGCTCTTAACACAGAGATCCACCCCTCATGCCCCAACCCCATTCTGAGTAAAACTTGAAAAAACTCCATTTTAGAGCCCAGAGTTCAGCAAGAGAGAAACCTCTGATCTCCAAGTTAACCTGGGTCAAAAGACTTTCCTTTGTGAGAGTGGACCCTCAACAGCACAGGTAAGATTTATAAACCAGAAAAATGTTTGTCTAAGTATGAACCATCAAGGGAGTTTCTGTGGGTCAGAAGTGAAAAAAGACATTGCAATGGGCTGAACTGTGCCCCGCTCCGCCCCCAAGACCCCCATTCATATGTTGGAGTACCTCAGAATATGACTCTATTTGGAGATAGAGTCTTTATAAATGAGGTCATGAGGGTGGGCCCTAATCCAATATGACAGGTGTCCTTATAAGAAGGAAAGATTAGGACATAAACACACATAGAGAAAGACCATGTGAGGACACCCAAAGAAGACAGCCATCTACAAGGCCTTAGAAGAAACCAAACCTACCCTGACCTTGATCTTGGACTTCTCGCCTTCAGCACTGTGAGAAAATGCATTCCTGCTGTGTAAGCCACCCAGTCTAGGGTTCTTTGTTATGTCAGTCCTAGAAGACTAAGACAGGCACCTTTCCAACATGCCTAAACCCTGTTGGTTCCTTCATCAAATCACACATGGAGGAGTGATTAATATGTGTCTCGTTACTATGAAAGGAAGACATGTCATGGTCGGGTTTGCGGGTGCTGATCACAAGATTTTCCCACTGCACTTCTAAACACAAGATCATCCCCAAGCCAGATCTGAGATGCTCGCTCATTTTTCTACTTTTTAAATGCCTAGCAAACAGAACTACTGAGTGATTAGTAACACATGGTGAACATGAGAAGCAGAATAAAAGAAAAAGCTGTCTCCCCGTGACATGGTTGTCCAGACCTCTTCCCCAGCTGGCCTAGCAGCAGAGGAACAACTCTCAAAAGAAGCAACTGAGAACTTGAAAATAAATGGGAGCTGTGTGAAACAATCCACCGCACTTCCCGGCACCCGCGTCTTTGTCAAGCAACAGGAACACCAGCATTGCCCTAATGGAAGGGAACAATGACCTATTTATTCTGATATCCTGTCTCCTGCTGAGGGTTATGCCAGGTTCTTCTGAGGAAGGGCTAAACACCAGTAAGTACCCTATTGTGTAGCCACTTGATCTGGTATGAAGTGGGGGCACTTTGGAGAGTATGGGAAGGGTGGTCTTCTTCCTGAAGCATGTGGGATGTGTAAACAATATCCAGTTATTCATCCCTGAATTTGGGATTTCTGGGGACCTCGGTGACCAGGCTTTCTGAACTGCAAGAAACATGCTGTGAATGGTGACAACGCTCACACCACTGTGTATTTTGTTATTTGCAACCGCCTTACGGTTTCTCTGTGCCTGGCCTTCTTTGCCTTCCAAACTCATCAGACTTCCCTAAGCTTTTTATTTTGACCTTGGGTAAATGTTATGTATTCGATTTTTCACTCTTGCACGTGGAATACTAATCACTTCTAGTATTCCATATTGACTAGGTGCATTAAAAATTTATGACCTCTAACTTTACCTGGAGCATCAAGACAATTATTCTATTTATCTCTACTTGGTATTTACCTTTTTACACAGCTGTTTATAAAAACAACAACAACTCTATTCCCTCCGGACTGCTTTGCAACTCCAAATGCGTTTCTGTATTTCCTACTACTTGCATTATTTTGTTAGAATAGAATGTTTACTCAATGAAATTTTTATTACATATTTTATATTTATTCATGAGGTTTCAAAAGACAGCAATGATTTTAACTTCGGAACGGAGTGGCCATACATTCTTATAAAAAGTTTAAAAGTCTCACAACACATTCTCATCATATTTCATTATATCTGGGTCCCTGGTTCGCCCATTGTTTGTAGCACCAGAGATGAAAGGCCCTGAAAATATACAACTTGACATCTTTTATGTGGTAATGTTTCCGGGAAGACATCGAGACCTCAATTCTTATCTTCTTAAAGGAAAGATTTCATTCAAGAGACAAAGGACAGCAAAACAAGAAGAATGTACTGGCTGCAGCAAAAGCACACTCAGGACAGTGAGACAAGGAAGGGCTTGGCATAGAAGAAGCAACAGGAGAGCTTAGGCAGGACTGTTTGGCTCACTGGGAAGTCAGAAGAAAGGGGGCCTCGGAGACAGGTTCAGGGACTTAGCCTGGGATGAGCTGCCGCTGCCCATTGCTTCCCTAGTTTCAAGTCTCCTGGGGTCCCTTAGAGTTTAAGAGATTCATGCCTGTGGGGGAAGGAGAGAAAGAAGGGAATGGCACAAGCATGCTCCCTAAAAGGAGAGGGGTGCTGGGTCCTTAGTGGTGAAGGTATTTATCGCTCTCCTACAAGCAGGAATCTTAGGGGAAGTCTCAGGGGAGGGTCTCAATAGAATATTAATCAGCTTTCCAAGTGAGTTCTTTTAGAATTGTGGTCTCTACTGATAGGTCAGCACCAGACATGGAGTCGTTAGATAATGTAGCTGGGGCAGACAAGGCATCATTTCTCTAGTTTTGCTACTTTTCTGGGCCTGGAGCAGAAATACACCTAAGGCCTAGATGTTATCTTTAGTAAGGAAAAGATTAGGGGGGCTAACCTGCACGACCAGTGAAATGTTAGGGGAGGAAAGATCACCTGGGCTGAGGTCCTTGTTTTCCCAGTTTTGCCCCTTGCTAAGTAAGCACCTGGGGTTTCTGGCCTGGTGACCTTCTATACCTGGGCCATCAGCCTTGTTCTGCTCATGTATGTCTGTCTGCCTATTACAGTAAGAGCTACAAGAAAATGGATAAAAACTCAAGTGAAACACTATTGCAAAGCAATTTTCTCTGAAAGTAATGCCCTCACTGAAGTGACAATAGGGTTCATATGGGAAAATGCTCCTTTAGGAGCACAAGAAACTGGGGAACAGCCAGAGTGCTGTTCAGGGTGGCCTGCAGGAGTGGATGAAAAATTAGCAGCAGATGAAGGGGCAAGAGCCATTCACATTGCATTTGAGCTTCCACTTATTTTGGCCAACCTCCTATCATCTGGTTCTGTAAATCTATTAAAAAAAATTTATATTATTTTCATTTTATGAGAGCAATTTTATTAAACTCAATGCATGCACTGATCCAAAATGTATAAAATGTAAAGCAGTCTTCCCCATATAACATTATGTTTTTAATGATGCAATATCCAGATATAACCAGAAAATAAAATTATATGAGATAGGAGAAGACCAATACATGAATCCTATTTGACTGACCCATTCATGCTACACTCAACAGTCCTGGCCCCAGGATACTTCACAGAAATTGTGGAGTTTCCATTTAGTGATGTAGGGGAGAAAAAATCTTTTACTATCTACCTTCCTTGGTTCCATAGCTGGGGCCCACAAATCAAGCTGATTAAAGACATTAACAAGGGGGGAAAGTAGTTTTAATTACATATGTATGCACTGCATCTCACAAAGAAAAATGTGGCTCCAGCAGGCAGCCAGATGAAGGAGATTTGTATACCATCTACACAAAGGAAAAGGGGTTTGGGCTTCTGGGCAGGGGAGGTAAGTTTTGGGAAAGTGAAGGGAAGAAAGGTATGATAAATGAGGGTTGTCTTGTTATGCAGATTAGAGACTCTCAGTTGGTGAGTTGTGCTCTTCCTGATATAGAAACATCTCTACAAATGGAAATTTCCTTTAGAAGTGTAAATTTCCTTCTTAAAAGGAGAAATTAATATTATATTTTTAGGCAGTTGGGGTGAGATAAAGAGTGTCTCCTGTGTCTGCTGGCTCTCCATAGTCCTTATGCCAAAGTGGCATATTTTGGGGTGACATTTTCTGGTATCCTTAAGTGACATTTTAATCACAAATTAATGAATGTTAAATGCATCACTGCCCACTCTTCTTGTTCATTGGAGAATTAACAGACTCCATTTCATCCCAGAAAAACTGCTAAATAATTTATGAATATAATTTGCTACAAAGCCTTTTGTTTTGTAACAGGAATTAGAAAAACTTTTTCTGTAAAGAGCCAGATATAAAAAAATACAGGGCCAGGACTAAGGTAAGGCATGTGAGGCATCAAGGCACAAAATTTAAGAAAGCTCTCACTCTCAGGGTCATGGAGGTGCCCCTGGGAATGAGTGCCCACTTAAATTTTGCACTCTAGGCACCTTACTCACCCTAGTCCTGACCATGAGTGTCTGTTAGGCTTTGCCGGCCAGATGGTTTCTTGTAACTAATACCACTGTAATTAGCTAATCTACACTAATAAAAGAGAAACATGCAAATTAGTATAGCTCCGCTACGTCCACCAGCCAATCAGAGCAGCTGTGCAAATTAACCCAACAAAAATGGCAGTTAATTTGCATATGCAGGCACAGAGCGAAGACTGAAGGCTCCAGCGGAGTGAAAACTGAAGACTGAAGACTGAAGAGGCTTGCTTGGCTTCTCCGCTGCGGCCAGACCAAAGGCCTGGGTCCCAGGTGCCAGAGGAAAACTGGTGCTGGCAGCCAGGGGAAGGAAGGCCTATCACGTGAATCTTTGTGCAACGGGGTTCTAGTTATTAATAATAGGAAAGGAGGAAAGGAAAGACCAGACATTCTAGGCATGTTATTTGGGCAGCTTCACTAGGAAGCTGCAGCTTTGCACTCCCCCAGAAACCACAGGTCTATTCCCTGCAAAATATTAGGGGAAGGGGGCTGGAAAAAAGGAAGATAGACACGGGCCCAGAAAAGTTGGAATGACATAGGGAAAGTACTTGTCTCTCAATCACACCTGGGGACAGAGATTGTTGACCAGAATGGGCAGAGCCATTGCAAGCATGCAAAATTTTGAGAATACATAATCTCTTAAACAAAGGAGCTCACTTTTTGTGTGTGTGTGTGCACTTGGCTCGTGACTGTTGTTGGCTTGACTCTTGGCTCTTTTGCTCCTCCTTCCTTGCCTTCACCCCTATGGCCCATGGCCATGTGAACCCCACATGCACTGGACTAATGGATTGCAATGAGGAAACTAGCCTGATGCTGGACTAAACCGGCTCCAACATGGAAAGGGAACATCTGGACAAGGACTCTGATTTTAGCTCTGCTAAAGCCCCAGATACTCTTCTTCTCTGACTGGACTAAGGGAAATGGGACTTTGGAAATTCAGAGATTTAATTCTGCAAAAATAAAGCTTTCTACTATATCTCATCCTCCAATGGGGGCCTCTGGAAATTCTTATTCCAGTAGTACCCCAAGAACCAGGGGAGAAAAGGCCCTTTCCCCTCCATTAACATAACTATCCAACTCTGTCATTGTAGCACCATAACATTATGAATAATACTAAATGAATAGGCATGGCTGTGTTCCAATTAAACTTTATTTGTATAAACAGGCAGTGGGCAAAACTTGGCCTGAGGGCTATAGTTTGCCAACTGTAGGTCTATGAGAATATTCAAAATGAATACAAATGTTACGTTATTTGATTTGCCCATTAAATTTCATCAGCATGCAGAAAATGTTGCCAACAAATGACATCTATTGAAAAACAAGTTTCCAGAACAGTCCTTTGACTTAAGTAATATTGGAAAGAAGGTTCCAAAAGTGGGGTTGATCTCTGGGTTAAGACACATATATGTTTTCACACCTTTTAGAATTTCTTTCCTTTTTTTGGAAGGGGATTTTAACCACCCACCTCCTAGTTCACTTGTCAAAATGCTACTCATTCTTTAAAGGCTAAATTTAAAAATTGCTTCCTCTACAAAACTCTCCTTTTGCCTCACCTCCTCCAAATGCAAAATTACTCACACTCCTCTGTGATGATATAGCCTTTGGTTTGGAATTCTATACTAAAAGTCTTCAACCTGCCTCGGGTTATAATTAGCTAGTACATGTGCGTCATCCTTACTAAACTGTAAAGGCAGGGCCCATATTGAACTCACTTATTTTCCAAAATACTAAAGCGTATTATATTCTTGGTGGTCTTTAAATATATATGGAAATAAAGTCAAATTGATATTTTGCATTGATTCATTCTTAAGGTTTTATAAAGTGCCACTCTTACAAATCCCTCTCATACCACAGCATTCCAAAAAAGGAGCGCCCTGAAGCCATGCGGGAAGCAGGAGAGGCAGTCTCTTGGCTCTAGACCATGATCACAGCCCACACTTTATATTTTAACAAGCTGATATACCACCCATCAGTTCATTATTATCCTCTCATTTTCTGATGCTATGTAACTCGGGATGAGAATATTCGAAGAGTCCAAACATGCTGTCCTTTATCAGAAAGAGATTAATTGCAAACAATTTTTCAAAGTTATTCAACCAAATGCTATGACATCTGGGATTTTCTTCATAATAATTTACTAGTGCAGGGGAATAGAGGATGTAGATGAAACAACAATGAGTTGATGATTATTATACGTAGGCGATGGGTATACAGGGGTTCTTGTACATTTCTCTCCAGTTTTGTGTATGCTTAAAATTTACCAATAAAAATAGCAATGTAGGTAAAAAGCAGAGCTATTTTAAAGTCTGCCTTTGCCTTTGATAAATATATTTTTCTTTAGAGGCCAGTTCACAGGAAAATGGAAAAGAAGGATAATGGATGAATAAACAGATGATAGATAGATGATAGATAGATAGATAGATAGATAGATAGATAGATAGATAGATAATAGATAAAAGATAGATAGATAGACAGATAGATAGATAGATGGTAGATGATAGATAGATGATAAAGCATTTCCTCTGTACTCATTTTCCAGACTTTCATTTGTCTTGCCCTAATTTCTTCTAGACCAGCGGTTCTCAACCTGTGGGTCGCAACCCCTTTGGGGATCGAATGACCTTTCACAGGGGTCATCTAAGACCATCGGAAAACACATATATAATTACAGATAGTTTTAGTGATTAATCACTATGCTTTAATTATGTTCAATTTGTAACAATGAAAATACATGATGCATATCAGATAATTGAATATTACGATTCATAACTAGCAAAATTACAGTTATGAAGTAGCAACAAAAATAATGTTATGGTTGGGGGTCACCACAACACGAGGAACTGTATTAAAGGGTCTCGACATTAGGAAGGTTGAGAACCACTGTTCTAGACCATAATCCATTGGTCAGTGCTTATATTCACAACTCCGGTAGTTTTCTTCATTGTCGTAGTCAAAAGAAGTGTTGCATAATGGTTGGCAGCAAGAGGGATGGGAGAGACACTCACATTAATACTAGCTAACTATTGAGTGCATAATTTAGATGATTTGAAGTGCTATATATTAATACACATAATCCTTCTGTATACTAACCAGTGAATTAAATCCTGTTTTTTACCCTATGTTAGAGAAGATATTAGTAACTTGACCAAGTACACACAATTTGCAAATGGAGGGGCTGGGATGAGAATGCATACATCTGGCCTCAGAGCCACTACTTGTAACCATATGTCATGTAATAGAAAGCATATAGTAGAATTTAAAGAATTTGCCAATCCAAGCTCAAGTTCCCATTCTTTAGCACCCAACTCTATTTCCCAGCTCCTACTCACAACTTCCTTCTTAGATTGTGGCTTTTGCAACTACCTCCATGGACTGCGTTTTCCCAAAGCCTTAGAGGTCCCTCTCAGTACTAGTCAGTTTTTCTGCAGTGACAAACCTTGAAAATCTTAGTGGCTTACAACAACAAAGGTTTATTCCTTGCTCATATTATGTTTCTACGGTGGCTTGACTGCAGCCAAGCTGTGAGTCTGCTTCAAGCTGTGTTTGCTCATTCAGAGACCTAGAAGGGAAAAGGAGCTCCTATGTGTGACGCGCCTGTGTTCAGGGCACAGAAGAGCAGGAGCTCTGATGGAAATTTCTGACGCCTCTCAAAGTCTCTGTGTGAGCAAGGAATGCATCATGTTCTCTCATATTTTATTGTCCAAAGCACATCATATGACCAAGCCCAAAGGCAGTGAGGCAAGATGTTTATCCTTCATCTAGGAAGCACAGCAAGATATATGGGAACAGGCAGGAGGGGGAGGGTGGATGGGTGGGAGGTAATCAACCAAAGACCTTGTATGCATATAGGCATAACCCATGGACACAGACAATAGGGTGGTGAAGGCCTGAGGTGGGGTCGGGTGGGGGCAGGCTGGAGGGGGCCAATGGGGGAAAAAGAGGGACATACATGATACTTACAACAATAAAGATTTTTTAAAAAAGAACGTTTTCTGTGAATAAAAGAAAAAAGGGGGAGGGTAAATAACTGTGAAAACTGGTGTCATCTGCCTCCTTCCTTTCAAAATCTATTTCTCACAATAACTGACTTAGCAGGTCCCCAGAGTCCATCATTACCCACTCTCTGGTTTAAGATTTTTCTTTAATCATACACACAGGAGACTTCAGTGTTCTTAAATCCAGCCCTCCCATCTTAGGAAAAAATGGCACTTCTTGTCCAAAAGCAGACGCCTAGCTCATGGATAAATTGTGTCAAGAACACAGGACTCCTAAAATGTCATCCAGGGCACTCTTCAGGGCTCTCCTAAAGATGATAAAATAAAAGTCCATGGGCATCTGGCCTTTCAGTGATCAAGGTTACATTGGGAACAAAGAAGATAATATTATTTAGGACTACATACATCAAAGCGCATAAACCCTACTACACCATCTGAAACATAAAAGGGGGTTATTTTCTCACATGATACAAAACCCCAAAGTAGGCTTGCCTGGGCTTGTATAGTCAAGAACCTAAGCTCCTTTTAATTTTCATCTTCACCTACTTAAGCATCTTTTTACTTTGTACTTGCAGCAAAGCAGCTACCTATCTGGCCCATGTTTACGTTCCATGCAGGAAGAAGGCTAAAAGAACAAAGAGTGTAAAGAGCCCTGGCTGGTGTTACTCAGTGGTTAGAGCATCACTCCATGCACAGAAGGGTCTAGGTTTCGATTCTCGGTCAAGGGCCCATACCTAGGTTGAAGGTTAGTTCGCTGGTCCCAGTCAGGGCATGTGCCAGAGGTAACCAATCAATGAGTCTCTCTCACATTGAAGTTTCTCTTTCTCTTTCTCTCCCCCTCCTTTCCACTCTCTAAAAATCAATGGAAAAATCATCCTCAGGTGAGGATTAACAAAAAATAAAAAAATAAGTGAAAACATAGGCATACCCCTTTTAAGTATGATAAAATAGCCTACCCAATTCTGCTTATATCCCATTGGTCAAAATTAGTCACAGCATCATCCTTACTTGCAAAGAAGTCTGAGTTACTATCTTTATTTTTTAAGGCTTTATCTGGAAATAATTAGAGTCGCAAGAAGTTGCAAAAATCATACCATGAGGTGCCAGGTAGCCATTATACTACATCCCCCCAATGGGAGTATCTCCCATAGCTATGGTACATTATCAGCCCGGCCAGTGGGATTCAGTGGTTGAACACTGACCTATAAACCATGGCTCAATTCTGATGTCAGAGCACATGCCCAAGTTGCAGGCTCAATCCCCAGTATGGGGCATGCAGGAGGCAGCTGATCATTGATTCTCTCTCATCATTGATGTTTCTATCTTTCCCGTCCTTTCTGAAATCAATAAAAAATATAAAAACTTCAGAAATTTACTTGGACAGACCAGACTACCGACCTCATTATGATTTCACCAGTGTGTTGTTGTTTTTTTCATGAGCTCGGTTTTCATTTTTTTTATATTTCAGTGACATTTTATCACCTATATAGATTCATGTAACTATGGTCACAATCAAGGTACAGAGCAGTTCCATAACCCAAAGGAACTTCAGGAGCTGGTTTTTTTGTGTGTTTTTTTAACTACACACATTGCAGCCATGAACGAAATCAGGGATCCTGCTAGGAAGAAAGAAGAAAAATGGATTTGGGGGAGCCAACAAGTAGCACCTGCCACAAAGGGCAGCTATTTTAAGGAGAGGGAGTTTTCCATGATCTTGGAGGTATGAATAGATTTCATCCACCCCCAAATCCTTCCTCCTGACACATACATTCCTTTTGTCCTTTAGAAATCTCTCAAACAAATGCCATACAATGTGATTTATCTCATACTGCAGGGCTGTAATGACCCCATTGAGATGTTGAATTCATGGTTTCAAGAAACAGCAAATATATGTCTTAGTTCAATACCACTAAAACCACCCAAGAGACCAATGAAAGAACAAAGGGTTTTTGTTGTTATTGTTCTAATGAGAATAATTCTTTGACACAGGACCAAAAGGCAACAAGTATAGAGGAAGGAAAAACCCAGAGGGTCTCAAATTGCATCATATCTGGGAGTAAAAGGATCTCTTAACTCGAGGGCCCACTGTTATTTTCAGTTCAATTCCAGAATTTTCTGAATGAAATCTAGCCATTTTCTTCCTATGGAACCTGAGAAACATTCCTTCTTGTAGTCTAACATTAAAGTTCTCAAAGTGTCAATAATGAGAAGAAATGAATATGAGCAAACATATAGAGAATATGCATATTCTAGGTGGGGAAAAATATCTTCCAGAAAGTACAAATCCATATAATAAAATATGACAATTTATTAAAGTGCTTTATTTGAATTTGTTCTGTCAAAACACAGGCAAGCTTCATCTGATGCATCTGATTGGTAACTAATAATGTCCATTTCATGATATTCCAATGACTTATTTAAGATCTGTCCTCCTTACAACTATTGGTTATTGAGGAGTCCACTGCAATCATTGCTAACAGAATTAGCAACTAGCTGCTCAGACCCTGAGGAAAATGAACCCAGCCCAAGCAGAGAGCTACAGGAAAAGCAGTTAACTCTCCTGAGTACATCCTTTTAAAATGGTGTCTTTTCCATAATTTAAAAAAAAAAGGTTTTTTTAAAATTGATTTTTAGAGAGAGAGGAAGGGAGAGAGGGAGAGAGAAAGAGAGAGAGAGAGAGAGACACTGACGTGAGAGAGAAACATCAATTGGCTGTCTCCTGCATGCCTCTTACTGGGAACAAGACCGCAATCCGGGCATGTACCCTGACTGGGAATTGAACTGACAACCAACTGAGCCACATCAGCCAGGGCTCCACAATTTTTTGAGGTAGTGTTTGGCATAATGTAAAACACCAGAGTCAGAAGCTTGACACTAAGGGCCAAGCTATTCAATACTGGATTCAAACCTTAATGGTCAAACTACAAGACGACCAGCAAAAATAATCAGGGTGATACCACTGCTCTGAACCAGCTCCCCCAAGGCTAAGTGGTGCAGACATCAATCCACTCTTTCCCCAGCTCCACTGGCTCCAGTTCTAGCTGCCTCAATAGCTGTGGGTGGATGATACATTTTTATGTCCTCATTTTCCTTCATGTTAGAGGTTAGCTTCTGAACCCCCAAAAATTAAAGACCAGAGAAAGCCATAGGACAGTGGTTCTCAACCTTCCTAATGCCACGACCCTTTAATACAGTTCCTCATGTTGCGGTGACCCCCAACCATAAAATTATTTTCGTTGCTACTTCGTAACTGTAATTTTGCTACTGTTATGAATTGATATGCATGATGTATTTTCATTGTGACAAATTGAACATAATTAAGGCATAGTGATTAATCACAAAAACAATATGTAATTATATATGTGTTTTCCGATGGTCTTAGGCGACCCCTGTGAAAGGGTCGTTCGACCCTCAACGGGGTCGCGACCCACAGGTTGAGAACCACTGCCATAGGACTAATAAGCACTTTAATAAATTAATAACTTGCCTTCTCAAGTTCCAGTTGTAATTGAAGCAGATGAGTGTATGACAATAAGGGGTAGTGAGGACTGTGCCTAAGAGAGAAGCATAAAAATTCCCTCCCCAGACATATTCAAACACAATAAAAATATCACAAGATAATGAAAACGGGAACAATCAATGGTGTGCTCATTGGATAGTGTGAGGGACAAATTCAGTCTAGGATCCCCCAACGTGGGACTTCGACCAGGTAAAAGACAAATATTAGACTAGTAGTGTTCTTTCAGCCCTCTACTTGCTTCCCAGAAATTAGGGGGTGGGACTGCAAGTTCCAACCCTCTATTTATGGTTGGTTCCCCTGGCAACCAGCCTCCATCCTTAGTTGCTCCCAAAAGTCACCTCTTAACACAAACCCAGTTTGGGTGGAAAGGGGCTTGTTATATGTAACAAAACACCCATTTCACCTTTATGGCTTTGAAGGTGTTCAGGAACTACGGATAAGAGAATAAATATTATAACAAAAGATGTTCATTGCTCTTACTCAGTGATGGTGAACCTATGACACGCGTGTCAGAGGTGACACGCAAACTCATTTTTTGGTTGATTTTTCTTTGTTAAATGGCATTTAAATATATAAAATAAATATCAAAAATATAAGTCTATGTTATACTATGGTTGCAAATATCAAGAAATTTCTATATGTGACACGGCACCAGAATTAAGCTAGGGTTTTTCAAAATGCTGACACACCGGGCTCAAAAGGTTCGCCATCACTGCTCTTACTGCTTGGCCAGTGGTTTCATCAGCCATGCCAATGGATTGAAGTCTCCACAGAAACCCACAAGGACAGGGGCCAGAGACTTTCCAGGTTGGGAAACAACGTGGAGATTCTGGGAGAGTGGCAGACTGGGAGAGGGCAGGGAAGCTCTGAGCTCCTTCCCCATACCTTGCCCTATGCCTCCCTTCCTTTTGGATATTCTTGAGTTCTTTCCTATTATAAGAAACCAGTGATCTAGCAAAGAAAATGTTTCTCTGAGTTCTGTGAGCTGCTTTTGCAAAATGGGAGGGGGGGTCATGGGAACCTCTGACCAATTGTTCGGTCAAAAGCACAGGTGATGACCTGGACTTGCAGTTGGCATCTGAAGTGGAGGACAATCTTATAGGACAGAGCCCTTAACCTGTGGAATCCAATGCCATGTTGGGGTAGATAGTGTCAAAATTGAGTTGAACTGTAGGATACTCAGCTGGTGTCCCCCAGCCCCCACCCATCCACATTACAATTGGGTATGGAACATTTTACATGGTTTAATTTAAACCCTAAATAGGACAACATCAAACATTTATGTAGTATTTACTATGTGCTTGGAACTGTAACACATGCATTTCTCACACAATACTAAGAACCAAGTATTATTTGGAGAAAACTGAGGCACAAAAGGATTATGTAACTTGTCGATGGTCACTCAACTAATAGGCAGCGAGGCTAGGATTCAAAACCAGGCAGCCTGGCTTCAGAGTCTGTGCTCCTAACACGCTGAAAGCACAACTCTCTCTTTTTTTAAAAAATTTGATTTCATGTAGTCAAAATAAGCAAGGGTTTCCTAACATGCTCCATAAATCCCTTGTAAGTTGTCTATTTATGGACGAGGCTCTGCTTCACTGGGATGTACTGATGAGCTCCAGGAAGGACCACACACACGGGTGTGATGCCACAGTCAAATGCTGAGGGATGCCATACTTAGTACAAAGCCTGGGGACATTGCATAATACTCTACACATAAGGATCTTCAGGAAAAACCTAATCCTTCCTAACGTTAGGCTCAGGAATAGTTACAATTGTTCTGAACAATGGGTTGGCTTTGAATAACTACTCCTTGGTTTAACAACTCTATAGCTGGCCTTGTGTCAGAGCATGTATCAGGTTATGCATTTTTCTATCTTCCTCACTCCAGGCTCTATTTTATGTCCTAACTTTTGCTCCCTTTCAGAGGCTATCCTAATTCTTTTTATTTAAGGTATCTGGAATGCGTGAATACTTGTAAGTTTTCCTAAACACATTTTAGAGTAAGATCAGTCAATTAATTAATAAATTAATTGGGGATGATATTCCACTAAGAGAAGATGGCCCAGAGAACACAGAGAAGAAGAGAGAGACTTATAGACAACATCAGGTAGAATGCTCTCGGGTAAAAGAAAAAAAAAGAAAAAAACCTCTAAGAAGACCTAAAATTCAAGGTCATGCGTTTTTATTCAACAAGAAGTCTGGAGGTTGCTCCTCCCAGGTTAGTTCATCAGCTCTGCATGGCAGTGTGAAGGACGGGCGTCTGACATTTTCCTGGACTCTGCCCTGGGATGGTCAGGTGGCTGCTGCCACTTCCTACATCACCTCCTCATGTGACTGCTTCCAAAGGTAGGAAAGCTCTTTGCAGATACCTTCCTGCTTTCATCCTGGAGGAAAACCCATCTCAGAAGGGCTCCAGAAGACTGCCTCTTATATTTCCTTGTTCAATCTATGTGACATGCCATTCTTGGTTGCCAGGGAAGCTTTTTCATCCCTTATAGAAGAAAGGCAAAATTGATGCTAGGAATGGTTGTTAAGAGGCCAAATAATCTTGTCTGCCACAAGAATTTAATAAAAAACATTGGTTATATAAAATATTAACAACATAGATGGAGCAATAACCAATCAGACCAAAGGATGGCCTTGCACAACTAGTTAGAATCTAGTGTGTGTGTGTGTGTGTGTGTGTGTGTGTGTGTGTGTGTGTGTGGCGGGAGGGGGGGGGGGTGTTCCACTTATACATTAGTTGTAATTAGATTTGTACCAAACCATTAGCAAAACTCTCACAAGGATGTTTGTGTTAACTTTGTAGTTCTTCCCAGGAAAGAGACAACAGAGCTTCTGTTGAATGAAGAGTTGAGGAGGGAGGTACACTGGCTGTCAGCAGTCCATGGGGATATTCCTAGGTTACCTCAAGGTTGAAAGCCAGGCAGGTCAAGGCCATAGGTCCAGAATGATCATCTAACTTTGACAGAGCTGCTCTGAATCTGTTCTCTTTCTTTACTGGGTTTGAAAGCATTTAACTGCTAGCGAAATGTCTGATCAACATGGGTAATTTGTTGCAGCTGTAGTGTTGGGTTTCCCAAAATGTGATCTACATCAGAATACCCTAGGCATGCTTGTCTAAAATTCATTTCCCTGGATCCCATTCCAGACCTATAAATTCAATATTCTGATTCATTCATTTGGGGTAGGTCCCAAGTTTCTGCATTTTAAGCAAGACCTAAAGTTGGAAACCTACCAAGATTCCCCATACCAAGACTGCCCTAAAAAAGATACCTATTTCAATAATTGGAGATGTGAGCAAAAGTTAAATTTTGAGGATGATTACTTTTAATGCTGATGTTTTTTTCTTCTTTCCTCAATTCTTGTGTTTGACATTTGGCCTTGAAATTCTCATACAGATTCTGAAATTACATTCCTGGTTTCTCTTGGCTTGTGTCTATGTATGCAAAGCGAAAAGTGAAATGTTCACTGAAAAGTGTTATATATAAATCACTTATTGGCCCTGCTTTGTTCCTTTCATCAATGAGGCCATATCTTAGAATAATTGTTTTAAATTACCAAAGCATGTTCCTCCACCCCCTAGGAGTTAAATAAAAACAGGCAAGCACAGACAAATACAAGAAGTACTACTTTATGAGTGGTTGAAATTCAGGTATTCTTTTATTAGACCACAGCAATATGAGACAGATTAAATTTCAAGCATGGAGACTTTCAGTATTGTTCCTGTGATTGCAAGGCATCCACAGGCATTCCCTTGCACTAATAATTACCCTCTCAGTTAATGCAATTGTTCCTAAAAATTAAACAGGAAGGGTCTGAGAAAATTATAGTTTCTTTTTGTTTATCTCAACACTAGAGGATAAACTGTGGATTAATTAAATGCTCCTGCATCAGTTTCTATGTGGTATTGATTTTCAATTCAGAGTCAAAGCTTATGCTCACACACTAAAAAGCCTGTTTATAAGATCATTTTTAATCCTCTTCTGAAAAGGTTTAATTTATAATGGAGTATGCTCTCTCCTCTGCTTTAATTGTTCAAAACAAACAATGCAAATGGAAATGTCCTTTATAGCATGGAAAACTGGGGATGAGTTCCACTGATTTTTCAATATGTTCTTATGGTTTCTCCAGAAATAGCATTATATTTGAATAAGTGACCTCTCCCATTATAATGGAAACATGGAACAAAAGAATGAGGGCACAGGTTTCTGTCCCAGAGGCAAGCCCACCACGACCCAACAGGATAATAAAGAGCAACAGTTTTGCTTAATGACTAAAATGAGTAATAATTCTGTTCAGGCTTTATTTCCCCTGCCTGTGCCTTCTCCTGGTCCCCTGCTTCCCTTTCCCTCTTCTAACCTCAATGTCTTCTCATCTCTTATTAATCTTTAAAAGTCCTTTGTAGAGTTTTTTTTTTAATATATTTTTATTGATTTCAGAGAAAAAGAGAGAGAGAAACATCAATGATGAGAGAGAATCATTGATCGGCTGCCCTCTGCACATCTCCTACTGGGGATTGAGCCTGAAACCTGGGCAGGAATCAAACCATGATCTCCTCGTTCATAGGTCAATACGCAACCACAGGGCCACACTGGCTGGGCTAGAGTTTCTTTAGAAAAACACTGAGGCAATAAGAGAAAAAGAACTGAAATGGGTAGTGAGTTGCAATAAATTGCAAGTTAAACAAACAAACAAAAAGTGTCCTCAATAACTTACTGCTCAAATTAAGCTGATAATGTTACTGTACACACGTACACACACACACACACACACACACACACACACACACACACGAGTATATACAAAGCAAATAGGTCTTACTTAATTTACCCTTTCAAAAAGGGTATAATCTCACCTTTCACCATAAAAATGAAACAGCATATTAGCATGAAAAGCTTCTGTGCCTTCATTTTGCCTGGCTAGCTTGCGAGTTTCCCTTTCTTTCATCTCCCTTTCTACTCGTATTTATATCTTAACTGAAAAAGTCAAACCCATCCCAAATGGCCCTCAAAGCCATGATGTAGAATGGTGACCCCCTCTTCTCAAAGCCTGGGGGATGAGATCAGGACGGATTAAATAGATTTGGACCAAACCAACAATGCTGTCTTTGATTTATGAAACTCCAACTGTAAGCTCGGCATCAGACCAGAAACAATTTTTTTGGATGGTCTACCCAGGAAAGATGGCCAAGCCTCTCCTTTCCCAGCAAGGTAGCATCACGAAGGAAACCCCAGGCTCAGAAAGCTCACCACGTCTGGAGACCAGACACTGGCTGGCTCACACAGGTTTTAAATATTTTTAATTCACTACCAATATTTAAAAACATGAAATTTAACATAGAAAAGCAAGATAGCAGATCTTTTTGGAAAAAAATGAAAACACATGGCAGCCCTGAGCCTGAATGTGGCAGTGACTGGCAAGAATGAAAGAGATGGTGCCCATACGGGACAGATGTGGGCGCTGGGGCCTTTGCAGCCTCCACTCCTCCCTCCTGCCCACGCCCTGCCCTCTCCATCCAATCGCTGCCTGCCCGGCCTCCGCAGCCCTCTGGGTGTGTTTCCCGAGGTACGCCAGCGTCTGCACGTCCCAGAGGCCTTTACATACCTTACCATGCGCTCACCAAACTAGATCTAGGAACCATCTGTCACAGTGCAAAGTTATTACATTGTTATTATGTTCCCCTTCCCCTTTTCACCCATCCCTTCATCCTGCACATCATCAGCGTGCTTGTTGTTTCTATGAATCTGCTTTGGCTTTGTTCTGTTTGTTCGTTTTGATTTCCCTAATTTCACCTGAAACAAACATAATATTGTCCTCCAACTCTACTTTAATAAAAAAATAAGCCCAGCCAGTGTGGGTCAGTGGTTGAGCATTGACCTATGAACCAGGAGGTCATGGTTCCATTCCCAGTCAGGGCACATTCTCAGGTTGGGGGCTCAATCCCCAGTAGGGGGCGTGCAGGAGGCAGCCAATCTGATTGCCTCTCATCATTGATGTTTCTCTCTCTCTTTCCCTCTCCCTTCTTCCCTGAAATCAATAAAAATATATTTTAAAAAATGAAATAAAACATCTAGTCACCTCTGCGCAAAGGGGAATGGACCTCTGCTCTTTCCCTGCTATCTGTAGTCACTAAGTAAAATCGTTTTCACCACTTTAACTAACATTTTTTAAAAAGGTAAAAGAAACAAAAAGAACTGAAGGCCTTGACTGAAGTTGCAAGTGGACAGTTGAAGTCTGCTTATCCCTCAGTGGGGTAAAGAGGAGCCGAACCCAGGGAGTCACGCTCCCCCATGCTACCATGAAGTGGTGCCACTCCAGACACAGTGAACACGAATCCCAGAGGGCAGGGTGTGTGGGCAGAATTCCTTACTAGCTCTGCTCTGTTTCCTCCCAATAAACTTAGAGTCTCATGCCAGAGATTACTAACCTTACAGGAAGGGCCAGGCCCAATTCCCGGGTCTGATGATACATGACTTAGCTCCACTATCTAACAAAGATTGCCCAAGAGCAGTGGCATACAAAGGGTGGGCCCAGGAGTGGCTGGCCCTGCTTCTGTTTATAAGACAGTCTTAGCACCCTGTGGATAGTGCTAAAACAATAGGAAAACTGACTAAAAGTCAGCCTCCTTTTAATAATCCTATGCACTAACAAATCTAAATAATGACGGTGATATAGAAATATTCCTCTCTAAAAAAAATGTTGTTGCTTAAGTTCTAAACAATTGCTGTAATTATCATTACACTAGAGGCCCAGTGCACAAAATTCATGCGGGGGGGGGGGGGGGGGGGGGGGGGGGGGGAGGTGTCCCTCAGCCCAGCCTGCACCCTCTCCAATCTGGGACCCCTCGAGGGATGTCTGACTGCCAGCTTAGGCCCAATCCTGGTGGGATCGGGCCTAAACGGGCAGTTGGACATCCCTCTCACAACCCAGGACTGCTGGGTCCCAACCACTCGCCTGACTGCCTGCCTGATTGCCCCTAACCGCTTCTGCCTGCCAGCCTGATCACCCCCTAACCACTCCCCTGCCAGTGTGATCAATGCCTAACTGCCCTCCCCTGCCGGCCCAATTGCCCCTAATGGCCCTCCCCTGCCGGCCTGGTCCCCCCTAAATGCCCTCCCCTACCTGCTTGGTCCCCCCCAACTGCCCTTCCCTGCAGGCCCAGTCGCCCCTAACTGTCCTCCCCTACAGGCCTGGTCCCCCCCAATCTGCGCTCCCCTGAAGGCCTGGTTGCCCCTAACTGCCCTCCCCTGTTGACATGGTCACCCCTAACTGTCCTCTCCTACAGGCCTGGTCTCCCTCAACTGCCCTCCCCTGCAGGCCTGGTTGCCCCCAACTGCCCTCCCCTGCTGGCCATCTTTGACCACATGGGGGCAGCCATCTTGTGTGTTGGAGTGATGGTCAATTTGCATATTACCTCTTTATTATATAGGACTGGAGGCCCAGTGCACAAAAATTTGTGCATTTGTGCACTCGGGGGGGAGGGGAGGGTCCCTCAGCCTGGCCTGTGCCCTCTTGCAGTCTGGGACCCCTCAGGAGATAATGACCTACTGGCTTAGGCCTGCTTCCAGGTGGCAGAGGGCAGGCACAATCCCTAGGTGCAGCCCCTGGTCGGGCTCAGAGCAGGACTGATTGGGGAGTTGGGGGCGCCGGCCCCTGTCATGCACAGAGCAGGGCGGATCGGGAGGTTGAGATGCCACCCTCAGTCATGCTCAGGGTAGGGTCGATGGGGAGGTTGCGGCTCCACCCCCTGTCATGCACAGAGCAGGGCCCATCAGGGGGTTGGGGAGCTCCCCCCTGTCACGCACAGAGCAGGGCGGATCAGGGGGTTGGGGCGCTGCCCTCTATCACCCACAGAGCAGGGCTGATCAGGGGGTTGGGGTGCCTTCCCCTGTCATGAACAGAGCAGGGCGGATAGGGAGGTTGTGGCCCCGCCCCCTGTCACACACAGAGCCACAGGGCGATCAGGGGGTTTGGGCACTGCCCCCTGTCACACTGATCCCGGTGCCAGGAGGCCTCTCAGCTCTGCTGATCCCGGTGCTGGGAGGCATATTACCCTTTTACTATATAGGATAGAGGCCTGGTGCACGGGTGGGGGCCGGCTGGTTTGCCCTGAAAGGTGTCCTGGATCAGGGTGGGGGTCCCCACTGGAGTGCCTGGCCAGCCTGGGTGAGGGGATGATGGCTGTTTGCAGCTGGTCACACACCCTTCAGGGTGGGGGTCCCCACTGGGGTGCCTGGCCAGTCTGGGTGAGGGGCTGAGGGTTGTTTTCAGGCTGGCGGGTGACTGAAGCTCCCAACTGCTCCTTTTTTTCTTTTTCTTTTTTTATTCTGGGCCAGCTTTAGCTCTGGCTCCAGCTCTGAGGCCTCTGCTGCTGAAAGCAGGTACCTGGTTTGTTTGGGTTCTAAAATCGAAACACTGTATCAACTCCAGCTCTGAGAACCCGGCAGGCTGAAAGCAGGTTTCTGGGGTTTTATTTAGCTTCTATATTTGTTACAATGTTTCAAACTGCAAGCTCAGAGGCCGGCAAGGCAGGCGGGGAACATTGGTTTCCTCCGTCACTGAAGCAAGCAAGCCTCGTGTTAGCTTCAAGCTACCTGGCTGCCGGCCGCCATCTTGGCTGGCAGTTAATTTGTATATCTCGCTGATTAGCCAATGGGAAGGGTAGCGGACGTACGCTTATTACCATGTTTCTCTTTTATTAGATAGGATTTAAAAAACTGTCCTAGCCTGTTTAGCTCAGTGGTTAGAGTGTTGGCTCTCTGTAGGGTCCCAGATTTGGCTTAAGGGCATGTACCTCCATTGCAGGCTCAATCCTGGCCCCAGTTGGGGCACCTGAGGGAGGCAACCAATCAATGTATCTGTCTCACATCATTGTTTCTCTCTTTCTGTCTCTCCCCATCCCTTCCACTCTCTCTAAAAATCAATGGAAAATAATATTTTTGGGTGAGGATTAAGAATATATATTGTTCCTAAAATGTATACATACACTTTGTATAATGATAAAGGCAGTGTTTATAAAAACACATTTTATTTTCAAAATTGAGCCATCACCTGTCAAAGTATGTGCACATTTTTGGGGGGACACCCTGTATATGTAACCAGAAAATTAGTAAATTTCATTATTTGCACATGAAACTCAGAGAATCCTGTCAAACAGCCCAACACAGAACACCTGCCCCAGCTACGTGCGTATTTGAGAGTAAGTTTGAAATCCTGGTTTCAGGCAAAGTTCCTGTTTCTAACCTCTGGGGTACACATTCCAGTTTAAACATTAGCTTGGAGATAAACAATGATGACACAGTGATTGCAAAGACAAGGAACAGGACTGGAGTGACTAATTCTGCCATTGTGGGGATTTTTAACTTATGCTTACAGTTCTTCAACTGCAAAGAAGTTCATCTAAAGCCCCTGGAATCAATCACACTACATTTTTTTTATTTTTAAATTCCTTTTTCTTTTTTTTTATTAATCCTCACCTAAGGATATTTTTCCCCAGTGATTTTAAGAGAGAATGGAAGGGAGGGAGAGAGGCAGAGAGAGACACATTGATTGGTTGCCTCCTGCACACGCCACAACTGGGGCGGGGATCAAGCCTGCAACTGAGGTATATGCCTTTGACAAGAATCAAACCTGATGCCAAAACCACTGAGCCAAACTGGGTAGGGCTTAAATTATTTTTCAATTACCACTGACATACAATATTATATTAGTTTCAGGTATGCAACATAATGATTTCACATTTATATACTTTACAGTTATCTTAAATCTAGTATCTTAAAATAAATATATGCGTATTGCATTTGGGAGGGGGGTGTTGTACAATGGAATTTTTTGTAATCTCTGCCAAATTTATCCTTGAATTTAAGGTTTTTCATAACTATTACCATATATGTTGCTTCATGTGAAAGAAACATTTGAAATTAAAATGAATAAAGTGTGTTCTTTCATCAATTATGAGTGAAACAGATTGAAAAATCTAGCAATCCTCCTTTTTGTCAGAATGTCTGAAGATTAATTTTGATGAAGTTATCAACAAGTTGGCACAAATTAAGCCTCAAGAACAAACTTGTCATGCTATTATTTATTAGTATGAGAGAACAATATGATGGCATACACTTTCCCTTTTATTCAAAAAGTATATTAAGGTAATCACAAAGTATTAATCCATTCATTACTCTTTCTTTTCTGACTGTTGTTATGAATCTTTTACTTCAGAATTATTACTGAAAATTATTTTATCTAATAAAGAAGGGTGTTGTTAAAATAGGACAAGCTCTGGATGACAATTATGCTAGATTTTTCACTTTGTAAAGTTCTATGTTCCACCTTTACCCTAAATGGAATTCCCATAACTTATCAGATATAAGTAGCAGATTTTCACCTGACCTGCATTTGGACTGAATTTAATGCCTGGTTGTTATCTACAATAGAATTCCCTGCACTGTGAAATTTTCCCAGAGGTCCTATTCCTGGAGAGTTTGCGAGTAATTCACTCTTTTTTTAAAAATGTTTTTATTGATTTTTGAGAGTGAGAGAGGAAGAGAGAGAGAAACATTGATGAGAGAGAAGAATTAATCAGCTGCCTCCTGCACACCCCCTACTGGGGATGGAGCTTGAAACCTGGGCATATGCCCTGACCAGGAATCGAACCAGCGACCTCTGGGTGCATGGGACGATGTTCAACCAACTAAGCCACACCGGCCGGGACAAGAAAGTTAACTCACTTTTCAGTTGATTCCATAACACTCTGCCCACAAATAAATATGTCATGAATAAATGTTTACATGACCATCCTTCCCAGTAAACATGAGCTCCTTTAACATAGGGAATGTACATTAATTATACGATTTCTACTACTTTTCAGGTACCTAATAAACTATATTGAGTGAATGAATGAATGAGTGAATGAATGAAAGAACAAACGAATGGATGGATAGATAGCGCTCACATGTGAGAACAACTCTTTGTGAATACAAGAGATTTACATTCCTACGAAATTAAACAAATACCTTTGAAAGGAGTGATTTTTTTAAGAGCATACTCTAACCCTAAAATACCATTGCTATCACTTTAAGACCACATGACCCTGGCAGTGCCCTAGGTGATCCCTACATCTGTCTCTTGCTTCATCCATGTTTGGACAGAACAGACCCAAGGGCACCCCTTCTTGCAGCCTCTGACCGTCCTCCAGCCTCTTTCCCAGCCGCCACCTCCAGCACCATCTCAGCCATCCTCAGCCTCCAGGGCCAGTGGTTCTCAACCTTCTGGCCCTTTAAATACAGTTCCTCATGTTGTGACCCAACCATAAAATTATTTTCGTTGCTACTTCATAACCGTAATGTTGCTACTGTTATGAATCGTCATGTGAATATCTGATATGCAGGATGGTCTCAGGCCACCCCTGTGAAAGGGTCGTTCGACCGCCAAAGGGGTCGCGACCCACAGGTTGAGAACCGCTGCTCCAGGCCAAACAGCACTGCTGTCTTAGCTGAACTCCTGACTGCCAAGCAACCATGAGCTCCCCAGCTGTCAGCATTCCTCCACTGAGGCGGAGGCCACTGCCAACCGCCCGGCCAGCCTGCATCTGCGGGCCTCCGCACCTACCTCTCGGCCTCTAGTTCCACCCGAGCAGGTGGCGCTGGAGGCGGTGGCCACTTCTCCCGCGAGTTGGCCGAGGAGGAGCCACAGGGGCCCAGCTTCTCCCGAAGATGCAAAACTGTCGTGATGGCCACGGGGCCCTTTTCCAGGACGTGCTGTAAGCTTCCCAAGAGGAGGGTGATCAAACTCAGGACGCCATGGAAGGCGCCAAGGCTTTAGAGAGGAACCTGAACCAGGCCCTTTGGCACCTGTGCGCCCTGGGTTCTGCCCTCAGGGACCTGCAGCTCCATGACTTCCGGAGAACCACTTCCGGGGGGAGGAGGTGAAACTCATCAAGAAGATGGGCGACACCTGACTACACAGGCGAGTATCTCTTGGAAATGCTCGCCTTCAAGCAGGACCAGGGGCCTTGGGAGTCCCGAGGCTTTGAGGGGCCCCTCTGCTCCCCCCTGGCGCCTGGTTTGGGCCTCAGCCTTTCCCTGCAGCCACTACCCTGGAGCCCTCTACCATGCTGTGGACCAAATGGAGAAACAATGAGGCTTTTTGCAGCAAAAGACACAAAAGAAAACCACTTCTCACTTATGTTAATTATCAGGAAACCTAACCAAATTCTTTGGAAATCTTTGAATAGCCAGTAGCCAATCGACAATATTAGGGCAGCCTAGCAGAGTGCAGAGATTCTCAAACCCCAGATTCATTGCATACTACTTCATAGTTTTGGGTAAACTGTTTTAAATTATTATTTATTTCTGTGATTATTTAATATATATTTTTCTTTAAGTCTGCCCACATTTTTTTAACTTAAATGCATAGTCTTAACCCTGTTGCAAGAAATAATATCCATAAACACTTCAGTTTTATGTGCCTGTTGTGTACACAGAAATAGGAAATATATTGTGCCCATCCTAGAATTATCTAAGGCTATCCCATGGGAAACCCTGCACAGTAGAATGAACATAGGTTCCCGGATAAGATGAATGAATGTTCAAGTCAAAGCTTTTCCATGTCCAAGGTGACTTAACCTCTTTAAAAGTCAAGTCTTTTTCTCTTTTCTTTCTTTTTTTTTTAATCCTCACCTGAGGGCATTTTTCCGTTGATTTTTTTTTTTAGAGAGAGTGGAAGGAAGGGGGAGAGAGAGAGAAACATCCATGTGAGAGAGACACAGAAATTGGTTGCCTCCTGCACACGCCCTGACCAGGGCCCAGACTGGGGAGGAGCCTGCAACCAAGGTACATGCTCTTGACCAGAATCAAAACTCAAGACACTTAAGTCTATAAGCTGACGCTCTATCCACTGAGCCAAACCAGCCAGGGCTAAACGTCTTCCTGTAACTATGGAGGTAAAGAAACTGACCTCAGGGAATTGTAACAATTAAATGGAATAACATATGCAAATCACCTAATGGGAGCCTTCCATAGACTAATTGGGGGCTGCTAGATCATAGCTTCTGATGCTTCACCTTTCAAACTGTATTTCTTCTTTCTCCACTTCTGACTCTCTCTAAAAATCTCTTGACCACTCTGATTCTACATATAACCTCACAGAACCAAAGTGGCCCAATTTTATGTAAAACAAGCATTAGTCATAACAATTGCATTGCATAAAAATAAGCATGAACAATATAAAAATAAATATGGACCATGCGCAGGGAGCAAGAGTACAGAATGGAGAATTCTTCTCTGGCCTTGCTTCCATTGGTTTTCTGCCATCTCAGAAATACCACATGGAGCACTGGGCCATGTTCTCTTCATCTAATAAGATTGAGGGAGTAAATCCCTTTTCCATCTAAAACAGTAGTTGATGAAAATTGTGCTGTATAACACATCTCTTTGCTTTCTTCTCTCTCTTTTTTTTTCTTATTACTATTCTTATTGCCAAAGTATGTAGGGCAAAGCTCACTGTGAAAGTGAAAAGACTTTCCACTGTGGTTTCAAGAAAGGATTTTTCAAGTTGAAACAAGTTTTAAACTGAGGTCTCTTAACCTTGTCCTATTGAACCATCAACACCAGCCAGCCCTTATCAGTGTTCTAGTCTCCCCACCTTCTTTTATTCAGGTGGCACTAACTTGTTTTTATTAATTCTTATCTTGTTGGGGGGTTTGGATTCTCAGAGAGAAAGTAGGTTAAAAACAAGAGCAAAAATCAATAGTTGTAATCTGAATAGTGGATGGGAATTTTAGTTTGCTTTCTTTTTTTTTCCCCAGAGAGAGAAAAGTGCTTAGAGTTTTGATTGTATGGTACAGACCTCCAAAGTATTTAATTAAGATGTCTGAGGCAGATAATAACAAATGTGAGGGATTCGGCTCCTCGAATGATCATCCTGCAGACGCCTGAAAACAAACAAACAAGCACCAAAGCAAGAATGCAGGTTTCTGCTGCTGCCCCTTCATCCTGTGGACTCAGCAGGCGGGCTGCACATGAGCCCTCAGAGGTCAGCCTGCTTGTGGTCAGAAGATCAAAGACTTTGCCTCCAGGCAGACATGAGTTCAAACACCAGATCTACCATTTCCCAGGGTAGAACTCAAAGGTACTTCAGTTCACTCTGTTAGACAACGCCCCCCACCCCTCACCACCCCCCCCCCTCCCCCCAGAGCAAGGATGATGGGCCAGGTTCAGAGACTCACCAGGGGAAAAAGATGCAGGTGCCTCCAGGGTAACCTATCCTCCTCTAGCATATCACAGGTCATGTGATTTGGACCCCTGATCTTTCCTATCACTGCAGATAGCATCTAGGCCTCAATTGTATTATGGTCTTGCCTTGGGAGTCACATAGCATCATTTTCCCTGTGTTCTATGATCAGTTGTATCTCAGCTCCAGGCCCAGAAAAGCAGCAGAACCAGACAAGTGGTTCCTTGGCTGCCTCAGGACTAGCTGCATTGACTAGTGACCCCCTGCCCTGGCACTGACCAATCAGTGGAGACCAGGACCCTGAAAGAGCACACCTGGAAAGCTGATGAATATTCTAGTAAGACCCTCCTCTGAGACCTCCCCTAAGATTTCCACCTGCAAGAAAGAGAGATGCTCAGAACAAAGAACCCAGTGCAAACTCTCCCTCCAAGGAGCAGGCCCATGCCATTTCCCCACAGGCACATAGCCACCAACCTCTGAGGGACCCCCATGAGACTTGCAACCAGGGGAGCAATGGTCAGCGGCAGCTCATCCCAGGCTAACCCCCTGAACCTGTCTCCAAGGCCCCCTTTTCTCTATGTAGCTCTTACCTTTGGATATCCCCATCTCCCATCCCCTTTTCCTTGAATAAATTCATTTTTTTTTTAATCACCGTCTGACATGACTATTCAGCCAGCCCAGCCATCACCAACTTTAACCTTTCACACACACTGACTCAGTTTCCATTGGGATTATGCAAGGGTTTGTAGAAACCTATTAAGAAACTGATTTGATTATTGCTGCATAATATGCCACTCAGAGTTCCGTGGTATGTCAGTGACTGTGATTTTGCAGTCAATGTTGTAGGTCAGGAATTTGAACAAGGTATATAATCAGTATGGCTTGTTTGTGCTACACTGTCTGGAACCTTTAACTAGGAAGACTCAGTGGCTGGGGTCAACTTGAGTGCCTGGGGATCTTCACTTACATGTCTGCTACCTGAGCCTCCATGACTTGAGTGCCTGGGGCTCACTGGCATCTCTTTCAATGTAGTCTCAGGGCCTTTCCATATTTCTCTTCAAGGCCTCACCACCACGGTAACATTGGGGTGGTCAGATTTCTTACATGGCAGCTCAGCATTCCAAGAGTAAGTGATCCAGAAAATAAGGTGGAAGCTGAATGGTCTTTTATGGCCTTGCCTTGGGAGTCACATAACATCATTTTCGGTGTGCTCTGTGTTCAGTTGTATTTCAGCTCCAGGCCCAGAAAGGTAGCAAAACCAGAGAAGTGGTGCCTTGGTTGCCTCGGGACCAGCTACATTGACCAATGACCCCCTGCCCTGGCACCGACCAATCAGTGGAGACCACACCCCTGAAAGAGCACTCCTCCCCTGAGACCTCCCCTGAGATTTCCACCTGCAAAAGAGAGAGAAATATATTCAGGACAAAGGACTCAGTGCTTGCTCTCCCTCCAAGGAGCACGGCATGCCAGGGCATGCTTCACCCCTCTGAGATGCCAGGGGAGTGCACACAGATACAGTATTGAAAACCTGATATATTAAAAGCATCATACCCAACATCTGGAATATTACTGGAAATCCAGAAATGTTATAGGTCAGAATGCCCCCACGTCAATTTCCTGTTGTACTAATACGGTCATAAAATAGGGAAGCATATCCTTCACAAGGCACTTTTATATCCATTGATTTCATTATGTCACATTATCCCTAATTAAGCAGGAGAAATATTTTCTCTTATTTTGGAAATAAAGAAAGTAAAATTCAGAGAGGTTAAATCAGGTGCCCAGGAGGGCACATCTAGTAAGTAGTGAAGCTGGGCACAAAACCCAGGATGTCTCATTTATGATGCCATCGGCTTCCCTTTTTTAGAGTGAATGGGAATAAATACACTCAGATATGTAAGTATGCAGATCCTTATCTTAGAAAGATCTGGTAATCATTGACTATTTCAGCTCATCAACTACAAAACTCGCAATTATATTATATTATATTATATTATATTATATTATATTATATTATATTATATTATATTATAGGCCTGGTGCATGAATTTGTGCAAGGGTGGTTCCCTAGGCCTGGCTGGCAATCAGGGCCGGGCCAATCAGGGCCTGCTGGCTGGGGACGAGGGACAGGGAGAAGGACTGCAGGCCTATCAGGGACAGAGTGTGGCAGGTTGGCCGCTGACGCCAAGGAGTAAGCCGGCCCTCAGCCCCCCTGGGAAAGGGGCCGCAGCCACCGCCACCCACCCCGGTTCCCCTTCCCAGTCGGGGGCCCGAAGGCCCCAGTGGGGTCGGGAGAGAAGGCGATGATTGCTGGACTGGGCATGGAAGGAATGGACACCAGACGCCAACGCCGCTGGCCAGCTGCGGGAGGTTGGCTGTGGGAGCGTACTGACCACCAGGGGGCAGCTCCTGCTTGGAGTATCTGCCCCTTGGTGGTCAGTGCGCATCATAGCGACTGGTCGACTGGTTGTTCCAGTCATTCAGTCATACGGTTGCTTAGGATTTTATATATATAGATAGATTTTAGTTTTCCTTTTTAATCTATGCTTCTTTCACTAACTTATTAGAAAAATCAAGTTGTAATGCTCTCCCTTGTACTGTGTGACAATATGGTCTGTGAAAATATTCTTGGGATTACTCCTTCCTTTTTGTGTTATAAGAGAGGAAAGTCCCTAACAGATCATCTTCCTGGAAGCCATCAACAGTTCCTTACGTTTGACAGATATGGGTTCCTCGGGCTCTCTTGCATGGGGACTGGTGTCCCTGACACTGGTGCCCCATTGTCCACTCCTCTTCTCCTTCAGTGGGAAGTGAGCACTTACCCTGTGGCTAGTTCAAACAGACATGGATGGTAAACGGAAACTATACTAGTATAATGAAAATCAATGACAATATAAAAATAATATAAAGTATCTCGATAATTTTTTCTATTTACATGTGTTGAAATCATAATGTTTTGAATATATTGGTTTAAATAAGATATACTGTTAAAATTAATCTTACCTGTTTCTTTTTACATGTTTTCATGTGGCTACTAGACATTGAAAAATACAAACATGGTTTATGTCAAATGGCTGTTAGCACTTAAATCGGAACAGTTTAAGGCACAGGGCTGTGTCATGCTAATAACATAAAGGCCAGTCCTGGAAAAACATGCTAAAATTTTCTTAAGAGAAGCAGTTTGAATTTACAGCTAATATTAGTATGAGAACATGACAACCAAGACAATTAAACAGCTACACATATTCAGTGAAGTTTGTATCACAATATACTCAATCCAGTATTTTACCAAATGTCACTCAACAGTTATAAATGGTTGTGTGTTTTTTTTCCTTCCATAGTAAAAATGGCTGAAATAACATGAAGGTGCAATTTGGCAACAAATTGAGAGGCGGTTGCTGGCAAACTTACAGGAAATACATGGAAAACATTGATGGAGATGGAGAGACAAACATTAGAGCAAATCACACACGTGGGAAGGTGCTGTGTACTTAAATAAAAACACAGGTGTTTATACCTGTCTCAGCTTATGCTAGTCGCTAAATGCTTTTTAAATACACAGATACAGAAAGAAATACATGTTGGGGAACTATTAAAAAAGATGTACGAGAGCCCTAGCTGGTTTGGCTCAGTGGATAGAGCGTCAGCCTGCGGACTGAAGGGTCCCAGGTTCAATTCCAGTGAAGGGCACATGCCAGGGTTATGGGCTGGATCCCTGGGAGGGGGTGTGCAGGAGACAGCCAATCAATGATTGTCTCTCATCATTGATGGTTCTATCTCTCCCTCTCCCTCTCCATTCCTCTCTGAAATCAATAAAAATATATATAAAAAAGATGTATGAGAGATGATAAATTCTTTAAAATATTGCAGAAAATAACTGTGGCTGCTTTGATTAGGAAAAAACAAAACCGTCAGGAATAGCATTTTTTCCTTCTATACTACTTGTTGGGTGTGGTAGTATGGCCAGGGAAAGCACTACATTCTTCAGCCTCCTGTGCATGTGCCTGGGTTTTGGGCTTGATCCCCGGTGTGGGGTGTGCAGGAGGCAGCCGGTCAATGATTTGCTCTCATCATTGATGTTTCTATCTCTTCCTTCCTCTGTGAAATACATAAATATCTATTTTTTAAAAAAAGAAAGAGAATAGAGAGCTGGAATACAACCACTTTGATTTTGTCCTTCTTTTTATTCCTTCATGGGGTCTGATACAATGGCTAGAGCCCCAGCAGCCTTCTTGTCACTTTGAAGATAGAAGCCACAGGAAGGACATGGAAGGTCAGAAAAAGGCTTAAGAATAAAGACTCTAGAGTGAGATGGAATGGGTTTGGTTCCCAGATTTCTATTTTCTGTCGTTTTTTTATAAATCACAGACCCCTTTGAGTATCTGATGAAAGCTATGATCCCCTCTTCTGAAAAGCACATTTATGTAAATACTTAGGATATTTTGCACATCATGGCAAATTCCATGAATTCCAGATTAGGATCTCATGTTTTGGAGAAAAGTATGCTGTGGGCTTACCTGTAGGGAAGAGAGGGGCCACATTTATGAAGTAGCAGCAAAGAATCACATTCTAACAGACCAGTCAAATGACCATTCATTTGATTCAAAAATTGCATCAAGATGCTCTGAGGCCATGCAATGAGAGAAAAACTATGGGAGCATCATGGTAGTGTCAAGAGCAGCAGTTAGACTAGAAGATATCTGTCTTCTCACCCAGACTCTATAGTTGTCCCTAACCCCCATTGCCCCCCGCCCCCATCTCTATCAGGTGTGACTCTCCTGAACAGGCAGCTCTACTGAGCTCCTCTGTATGTTAAGATACCATCTGCCATTGGTCCCCATGCTGCCTGCACTGCAGCAGTACTCCCAGACACAGCGGCTCCAGACAGGTGACAATACATAGACTTTAGGGATTGACTTAAGCATATCAGAATACCCTGAGCCAGGTGCAGAGGTGAAAGCCCAATTTAGACATGTAAGCTAGCAAAAAAGAGAGGTTAGGAAGACCCTGGGAAACAGAAGAAAGAACAGTCAGGTAACTGATTTGTGTTCTGTTCTGGCTTTTACTAGCTGTGCAGCCTCAGGCAAGTCACTAAAATCTTGAAATCTCAATTTCATCATCTGTGCAATAGAGTTAATTCTTGCCCTGCTTACATCATGTGATTTTCTTGGGTAACAAATAAGATCATGTGAGTGAAGAATCTTTGTGAATTGGAAAATGCTACACCAATATTATTTTTAGGTCTGACTAGACATTGCATACTTCACGCAGAAGTAGAATTTTATGGACAAAATTATCATTTTTCTGTAAAAAATATTTACATAAAAGGCCGGATTGGAAAACTAGAGCTATATAAAAGTTCCATGGTAAAGCCATGATCTAGTTTTCTCTCTTTTGAGAAAAATGTCCTATGCTCCCCAAGAAAGAAGCAAATACCTTTTATTGGAGCAGATGGCTGAGCTGAAAGAAAAAGCAGAGCATAATAAAAGGTGTCTATAAAATCAGTCAAATAAAACATTAAGTGTTAGGGAAATTGCCCAATATTTTAATTATCTTTCAAGAGTTTGTTTTGTGTATGGAGACAAAACAATAACAATAAACTTCCAAGGCAGCCTCTCTAAACTGCTTCCTCTGGAAATCTAAGAACTGGTAGCATTCTGATAGCCTTTATGTGCAGAATGACTACACAGAACAGATGATTTAATGTAATTATGACTTAAGAGATAAGCATTTACCACGTACCCATGCGTATTATCAAGTTCAGGAAGGAGGCAATCCTTTGAAATGCCTGAAGGCACAAGTGGCACATGCTTTTCGGTGGATTAATAATTAATAACCTCTTGAGACTTGTGCAAATGATTATGCAAGAGCACACATCACACTGTGATTTTTTCACTCCCCATGAACTAAAGCTTGAGGGTTTTATTACCCAATAGTCTTGGCAATCATTCTTAGCAGCTAATCTAAAGTTTCTGCGATTATGCAACTGCTGTGAATTGACCAAAGTTATTTTGTTACTGGCAAATACTTGGTTCCATTTGGTAGAAGGGAGAAGTTAGGAATTGATCAGAACTCTAGGTCTCCCCATACCCCTGCATCACATTTAACAATAAAAGGATTTCTCAGATTGAATTCTGCTACACATAACAAATACTTTTTAGCAAACCAGCATTGACCTCCTCTGTAGGAAGGTGAAGACTCTGTACTAGGGACCTACTGTACTCTGAATGTATTTTGCAGGAAATGCTTCACTCTAGAAAAATGTGACAATTTCTATCAGTAGAATCCAGTTAGTCTGAGATCAAGGGTCAGAATCTTCCCAAAGTGTCTAAATCAGGGGTGGGCAAACTTTTTGACTCAAGGGCCACAATGGGTTCTTAAACTGGACCGGAGGGCTGGAACAAAAGCATGGATGGAGTGTTTGTGTGAACTAATATAAATTCAAAGTAAACATCATTACATACAAGGGTACGGTCTTTTTTTTTTTTTAGTTTTATTCATTTCAAACGGGCCGGATCCGGCCCGCGGGCCGTAGTTTGCTCACGGCTGGTAAACTCAGGATCCTGGGTCAGGTTTAGGGCTCCATTCCTATAAGCTAATCAACATATCTTGAAAACCAACCATTCCATTCATCAAAATGTTATTTCTGACTTCCATTATGTCAATTAACAGAACTTCTGGAATCCATCCAAAAGATGGCAGAAGCCGCCTAGGATGCACAGTCTCTTGATAAGAGCTTTCTAAATGCTACTACTATCCTAGAAAATGGATTTGAAGTACAAATTAAGTATAGCTCTTAAAATGATTATCATCAATTTTCTGACACGAACTAAATAAATCCACCTTAAGACATATTTTTAAGTCAACCAACCTGTACCATTAAGTGATTTTGTACTTTTGTGAAATGAACAATTAAAATAGTTTGTTATAATTAAAGTAATAACTTATGTTTGATTAAGTTTCTAGTTTTCAAGTCTTATGAGATAATTTGGTGAATAACTACTTATTAAATGGAATGATTTTGGAGCTTGGATTGGAAAATAATGTCAAGACGAGAGTGAAGTTGTCCAGAGTTTCTAAGCAAGCAAGATCAAGTTAGACAAGAAAAAAAGAAATGTAGTGTTTTGTGGTAATTTTCATTTTTTAAAAAACATAAGAATCAGAGATGAACATTTTTACCAGCTTGAAATTGATGAATGTAACTCACTGTCAAGGACATAAATGCCCTCTCAGGAAGTGAAATCTATCCTTATTTATTTGTATCATTTACAAGTTTAGAAAGCATTTTTCAGCAGTGGAAGGGAAGGTTGATGTTGGTGTTTAAATTCCATGACAAACATTGTTAGCCTCATTTGGCTGTCAGGCATCAAGAGCATTACAGATTTAATTTCCCAAATTCACAATGATTCTTGAATATTACATACTGTGGAGTTTGTTCATTGAATCACCCTCTCACTCATAGGTATTTATTGAGCAACTAATATGGACCAGGCACAGTAAGCTAAAACACAGTCCCTGCCTACAGGATGTCAGAGTCTAGGGGCGGAGACCAAAACGTAGCCAGTGTAATGGCAACAGACGAGAAAGTGGCTTAGAGCCCGGCCTCTGCAGACCGTCTTGCTGGGTTGAGACTCTGCCTCTGTCATTATTTACCCTCTCTGTGGTTCAGTACTCCCATCTATAAAATAGGCGTGATAATATTATCTACTTCACAAGTCGTTAGGAAGACTTAAGGCATTTATTCATATAAAAAGCTCAGCACAGAGTGTGGCCCACAGTAGTAAATGTGCTGGACAACACAGGTTGGCTACAGTTATGAAGTGCATGGTGCTTTGGAAGCTGCCTTCTACAAAAGCATCCCTCTCTTCACCCCAACTCACTTCAGACACCAATTCCTGCTGGCTGAGTCCTTTATTAGCTTTCTTATCTATTTACTAGAGGCCTGGTGCACGAAATTCATGCAAGGGGCTCGGCCCCCCACCACTGCGGCTTTGTCTGGAAAGTCATCTGGAAGGACGTCCAGAAGGATGTCTGGTCTAATTAGCATATTATGCTTTTATTATTATAGATTATTATAGATTTTCCTCTATTCCCCTGATCCATGATCATGAGTTTGGTTCAGACTTGTTATTTCACACCTGTTTTTCTGACATAGGCCTGTCCTCAGATGCATCTTTCAGAGCTTCAGATCACTAATTTGAAAGCCTTATATGATTATCTCTGACCATCTCCCTCCCCTGAACCAAATCTCCTTCCATGTCTTTCATCATCTTGGGTATGAAGTACAAACTCTTCTATCTGCCATGAAAGACAGGGCCTCTCAGAGCTGAAGTTATCTTGGGCCACTCTTGGGTTCTATGATCCCTTATTATTGTGTACAAATAGATAACTACTAAAATAAACCCACAAAATGTTGGTATATGTGCAAGTCTGCAACATAAAATTACACATATAAAATACAAATATATAAACATATTTATTTATGAACACAAATCCATACAAATATAATTGCATGATTCACAAGATAATTGGAGGAACCATGCAGTTCTTAATTCATAGTTGATATGGTTCTGTATTTGGTACACAGATTGACAGCCATATGGCGCCTGGAACATCTTTCCATTTCTCCAGTGGACTACTCTGTATTAGAAATGATGTTGACTGGAACTAACAATTTATACAGTATCGGTTTATTATGTCTTATGATTCTGTCTGGACTAGGATTGCTAAGCATTTGCTAGCACTGGAAAGTCCAAGATGGCTTCATCCATCCACATGTTTGGTGCCTTTGTCAGGAGGGCTGAGCAGCTGGTGGATGGCTGGGTATCTCTTTCTCCAAGTGGCCTCTCACGTGGCTGGCTTGAGCTTTCTCACAGCCTGATGTTCTGACTTCTTACCTGGTAACTGGTTTCTCAGAGAGGAAGTCTGTCTTTGAGACTCGTCCTTGATCAGGCACTGTGTCATTCCACCATATTCTACTGGTGAAAACTCACCCAGATTCAAGGAGAAGAAAAATAGAATAGACTCTATCCCAACTCTTGAGGTGAGAAGTAACATGAGACTAGTAGAGGGAAGAAGGAAGGGCCCTTTGCCATCTTTGAAGACTATCTACCACCTCAGATAATGTCCACACTGAGGTAGTTGCTGGTATTGGTTCACTGATCTTACTCTGTGATACCTTTGCCCTTCTTATTGTTGAAAGGTGACTGCATCCTCTCTAACAGTTTAGCCCCTTGAATCGTGTTAAAGGTAGGAAACTGGAATGGGAAGGGGCAGAGGAGCTCTCATGGACACTTCTTTGTAACCAGCTAGAAAAAGTTTTTTCTCACAAGCCTTCATCAGAATTCTGCTTACATTTCCTTGTCCAGAATTGGATCACATTCCTACCCTTAAACAAAGATGGGCCCTTTCCCTAAGATGTAGTTAAAGTCACATCTTAAACAAAATTGGACTCTGACAGCAAAGTGGAAAGGGAGGATGGATTTTGTGTAAGCAAGCAATGATATTGGCCATATTCTGTAAGAGTGTATATAACCAAATTTGTAGATGACACCACAAATTTAAATTAGAGTCTTACTGCTCTCCTCATCCCCAATCTTCATAGCAAACCCCATTATAATTTTTGCCTGTAAAAACCTTTTGCCTCTAGTGAGAGGTACACACAGTCACAAGAGCATGGATTCAGGCAGGGGTGGAGAATTGGGCCCAGGAATTAAATCTAAAATCCCTTCAAATCTATACGTGAGGCATTCTGAAATATTTTCATGTCCATATCTACTCCAAGCTCATGCGTCTCCTTGTCTTTACTGCTGACCTCTGTATCTGTAACATCTTCCTCTCGGCTTCCCTAACCATTCTTCAGGATTCAGCTCAAAGGTATTTTTGTCCTTACACCTTCTCTTACTTTCAGGTTGGATGAGTGGCCTGTAGTGTCTTCTCCTTAGCTTATCACACTGAGCTTATCACCATTGTGACAATCATATTATCAAATTTTTTTTATTAAAACTTTTAAAAATATATTTATTTTTATTTATTGCAGAGAGGAAGGTAGAGGGAGAGAGAGATAGAAATATCAATGATGAAAGAGAATCACTGATTGGCTGCCTCTTGCATGTCCCACAGCCACAATCCAGGCACATGCCCTGACTGGGAATCGAACCATGATCTGAGCCACACTGGCCCGGCATCATATTTATTAAGCTTATTTGTTTCCTTATCAATGTTTCACATTAGATCATAAAGACAGCCTGGTGCCCTTCAGTTAAGGCTAGAATTATATTTTCTGAGTCCTTATGTCTTCATTGTTTAACACAGTATTTGGGTAATAGTAGAGAATTAAATGCTGGTTGAATAAGTAAATAGATTAATGGTAGGTTGAAATTAGGTCCGAAAGGCAATGAAAAAGTATTGGATAATTTTAAATGTGATTGCTCTTCTTGCATTTATGGAGAGGAACATTTTGGTAACATTGGAGGAATTGATAGAATGGGGTAAGAATAGAGAGGCAAGAAGATTAAGAAATTGAAATAAGAAATAGAACTAAAACAATGTGAGTGATGAGGATGAGAACAGAATTGATTCAAGAGATGTTTAGGAAGTAAATATACCCCAATGCCTACTAAGTTCTGATGGGTAAAATAGAGGCAAACTCTTAGCTGATTTTTATGCTTCTGGCTTGGATTACTCATTGGAGATGGAGCCTTTACTTCATATCGGAAATGTGCCAAGGGGCATACATTTTGGAGTTCCACTTCAGAGCAAAAAGTGTGGATGCCAGCAGAACATCTATGAAGAGAGTAGAGCAGGCAGTTGGAATAATTGTAGTTTTGATGAGAAATTAGAGCCTGATCATTAGCTTTTGAAATCATGGTAAATCGGTGAAGCCACAGAAACAGATGTGTCCCCAGCAGGAGTGACTGAGGGGCAGAAGACAGCCTTGGTAAGCACTTCCACTTGAACAATGAGTGGAAGAAAACAAGCCTGTAAAGATATTGAGAAGAAACAGCTGAACAAGAAGGCAGGAAGGAGGGTGTATTAGTTGGCTGGGGCTGCCCTAAGAACTCTGGCGCTCCACAGGCCTTACTTCAAATCCGGATTCAGTACCCATCTAGATATGTGACCTTTGCCAAGTACTTGAGTACTTCACCTCTCTAATCCTCACATTCTTTTACCAGGAAAATGAAGGTTAGAATAGTCCTGCAAGAATGTGTCCCAACAGGTTGACAGTGATTATCTCTTAGTGATAAAGTTAAGGGATTCTTTTTATTTTCCACCTTTGGCTTGTTTGTATTTCAGACATTTTACTCTGCTAAAAGTAATCTATAAATTACTGTTGTAACTTTTTAGAAGTTATTTTTTCCAAAGAAACTATTCATGCTTTCTGTAAACATGTGACATAATTGCAGGCTCTGTTAGTATCAGGAAGAATTGCAAACAACAAAATGGATTAGGGAAATAGATATTCTTATTTTCCCCCTCTATTGAAGATAAGAAATAGACATTGTAGGGTGCAGAGTGGGGTTCAAAGTTGACAAAGGAATAATCTGTGTCCTCAAGGACTTTATAATTGGTGAGGTAGAATTCCAAAAAATAAATGCATAACTATAATGCATTTCATGTCCCCATGGAGCAGACATAAAAAAAAAAAAAAAAAGGATAAATAAACTTAATGCTCCTTTGGTTCTCCCTGGGAGAGAGGAGATCACATTAGGCTGGAAGAATCACAAAATGTTTCCCAGAGGGCCTGGTCATCATGGATGACCTTCAAAGGGTGGGTGGGTGACCCTCACAAGTTCACTATTGTCTCAATGCTTAATGGTCTGCTTCACAATAGAAGGAAAATTGGGCAAGAGATAAGAGCCGAGAATGCAGAGTGACTGATTTACATGGAGAGGAATCTCCCTGTCAACTGCTTTAGTCACTTGGGTTGACTAAAGTAACCTCAACAGCTGCACGTCAACAAGTTCAGGGGAGTAGAAAATTCTTGCTTCATCACAACTGGGAAACGCAGGGCTCACATGAACCCTTGATTCAGTCCAATTGTTTTATGTATGTGTGTTTAGAGTTTTTAAAACTAGGGAAATGGAGATATTCAAGCTGTTTAACTTTGGGTCAGTTTGGTTTTTATCCTTGTTCAACTTGGTAAGGGCTTAAACATTTCCTTCCTTGTTTTTTAAGTCCTGAGTTGAGTGTTCATTTTTTTTGTTTCCATCTGCAAATGGCCCAATTTTTGCATATGCATATTAACTGCCTATGTGAATATACAGAAAATTATATTTAGTCAAATACACAACGATGTATGAAACAATGTCTTGATCAAGGATATTAAATTTCTCTTTCATGAGAATCCCAAAAGGACGGTGATCTTGACAAATTTTCAAGATTGTCAAATTGTAATATGTGGGTTTACATGTCTACGATTTCATTGTGATGGTTGCTAAAAGACGAGTTTGCACTTGGCAATGTTGAATTCAGACTCTCAGTTTCACAGGAGATTGAGGATCAAATCAGAAATGTTAATGGCAAACAAAATTGAAATCGGCATTAGTGATACATGATGACCAAGTCCATCAGTTAAATCTTCCACCATGGAATGAAATACCTCAAACCTGGTCTCTAACAATGTAAATATCTGTCTTTGCAATAAGTATGGGAAATAAAGCCTTAAGAATCAATTGGGCATTTATTTGCCTCAGTGTGCTATGTGGAGGAACTTGGGCAAATTTAGAAAAAAAAAGGAAACTTACACTTCTCTATTTTTAAGAAAAGGAAGTAGTAGTGACATCATCCTCAGTTAAAAGCTAGCTTGTTTATCTCAATTTATTAGGTAATACATTGCCTTCTTTAGAGTCATGAAGTAACTAGGAGGATTAAGTATAGCTTCCTTCTGAATCTTTATTACCTCATTTGCTCATTCATCCAACAAAATTTTATTAAACACCTATTTGTGCTAGGTGCTGGGGATACAATAATGAGTGGAGGGAAACTGATCTTTGTCCTCAAAAAAATTGGATTTAAGTGAGGGAGAGGAATAGAAGTTAAAGAATGGTAAAATTATAGCCATGGTAAGTGTTAAAGAAGAGAGGTATTTGGTGTCAAGAGAACCTATCATAAAAGATCTACTCAGGGAGGTCAGGGAAAGCTTGTCCATTAAGGAAGTTTTGATCAGGAGCTGGCTGGGTGAAGAAGAAAGGAAGGTTAGAGGAAGGGAAGTACGTCCTGCGAAGGGCTCAGTGTGGGAAGAATAGAGGGGCATTTGCTAGGCATGTAGAGAAGGCCCACAGCAGGAGAGGAGGGGAAGTCCAATGGAAAGTTATAAGAGAGAAGGGGGCTTGAAGGCATGCAAAGGGTATGGTTCCCATCCTCTATCTCAAGAGCAGTGAGAAGCCATGAAATGATTTTAATCAGAGGGTGGGTATACCCAGGTTTGCACTTTGAAACACAGACTTCACCTCTGGTTTGAGAAACTGAGTAAAAGGGCTCAGAATGGCCCTACCGAGGGGGAATGGTTGGGGGACTCCTGTTCAAAGGATGGCCATGGCAGAGGCAAGGTGGCTGTGGAGAAGGAAATGGGGAGAAGCAGATTTTGAACTCAAGTTTTCTGCATCTTAAAGTCGCTCCAATTTTTTTAAAAAATATATTTTATTGATTCTTCACAGAGAGGAAGGGAGAGGGATAGAGAATTAGAAACATCAATGAGAGAGAAACGTTGATCAGCTGCCTCCTGCACACCCCCCACTGGGGATGTGGCCACAACCAGGGTACATGCCCCCGCAGAATCGAACCTGGGACCCTTGAGTCCGCAGGCCGATACTCCATCCAGTGAGCCAAACCGGTTAGGGCCAGGTGGCTCCAATTTTGCCAGTGGCTCCAATTTTGCCAGTGGCATTGGTGGGCAAGAAGATGCCCAGCCCTCCTCATTTTCCTGCCCTTCCTGCCTCCTAAACCTCAGACCTGGGAAGTGGCATTTTCCTAAAAGACACATTCAGAGGCAGCTTCAGTGCTGGCTGGAACCATGGTGGTAAGACTGAAGGTGCCAGGATCAAGCAAATGAGCCCATGGATTGACAGGGATGGTTTCAGGGGTTGGGTTTAAGGGAAGGCTATTTGCCTTTATGCATTTCCAGTAAGCCTGGACACCTTGCCTCTCTGCAAACAATCTTTGTCTCAGATAAAAGAGTTAGTTGTTTAACCTGCTGGAAGATTCCCTGACCAGAGGGTTATATGGAATCCAAGCCTTGAGAGCTATTAGTAGGATGAGCATATAATTCATTGTCCAAGTGAGACACATGCAAAAGTGAATGTTTTTGGTTGGGTAATGATTAACTTCAAAATGCATGTACATTAGAAGTGTTCGGGGCACCCCTGGTCCCCCTATCAAGAAGGGGAAGTTGAAAGTTTCTCCTGTTCTGCTCCCAGGATCTCACCTTCTGCAGAGGTGAGGCTAAGTCTTCTCTCTCAACTCTGGCACTATTGGAATGCACACCCCAAGCATTCAGCTGACTTCCAGGCCACTTTTGTTTTTAAATTTTTTTGTCACACAGGATACACTCTGAAGAGAACCTTTCCCGCCATTATAACTCTGTGATGGCTGATCATGCACAATTCCTCACTGAATCACCCCACCCCCCCCCCCCCCTAAGAGCCAGTTCCAAATGGGAGCCACCTCAGGAGCTCATCAGAAATGCCCCAAACCTGCATTCTAACAAGATTCCCAGGTGCTCAATAGGCACAGTATTTGAGAAAAAACTTCCTCAACTTCCACCGACACTGCATACATAACTGAAACACACGTTTCATGAGGCAGTACTTGGCCGATTTTAATAGGAAAAAAACCAAAACGTGCTCACAACTCATTGGATTTTGGCATCCACTTCTGGGCTGCAACTTGTAGTTTGCAAACACAGCCCTAAAGCACCCTGGAACCCTCCGAAGAAGGTGGGGGGGGGGAGGGGGAAGGTGCTTGGGGAGGGTGCTTTGAAAAGTATACACACTTCCTCTGTTCAGTTACTTTGTGAAACGTGTGCGCTTAGTCACCGCAGAGTAAATCCTTGGAGCCAGGACTCCCGGGGGCGGCAAGGGGCAGCTGCAAGTTGGCCAAAGCCCTCGGAGGGGCCGGTCTAAGGGACGTGATTGGCAGCTAGGAGAGAGCGAGCCCGGGCCGCGAGCGGGGAGAGGGAGAAGGCTCTGGGGCGGCGAGCGGTCCTGCCCAGCTGTTGGCGAGGAGTTTCCTGTTTCCCCCCGCAGCGCCGGGTGAAGTTGAGTGAGTCACTCGCGCGCCCGGACCGACGACACGCCCGCGCGCGCACACGCCCGGGACAGGGGGCAGGAGCCGGCCTCCTGCGCTGCTCCCCTCGGCCGCCGGGGGCCTCCCCGCGCCTCGCCGGCCTCCAGCCCCCCTCCTCGCTGCCGAGCCGGCGCCACATCTGGCCCGCACAGCTGCCGGGCCGGCCAGGCGCGGGGTCCCGAGAGGACGCGGCGCGGAGGCGCAGCCAGGGGGTCCGGGAAGGCGCCGGCCGCTGCGCTCGCTCGGGGCTCGGTCTATGCCCAGCGGCGGGGGGCTGCCATGGGTCGGGGGCTGCTGAGGGGCCTGTGGCCGCTGCACATCGTCCTGTGGACGCGCATCGCCAGCACGATCCCGCCGCACGTCCAGAAGTCGGGTGAGTGGCCCGCAGCCGGGCTTGGCGGGGCGCCCGGGGTCCCCACCCGGACTCCCCGCCTCTGCGCTGCGCTTGACAGGCGGTCCCGGGGACGCAGCGCTCGGCGGAAACGGGAACCCTTCCCCTCGGGCATCACGCACCCCGACTCCCTGAGCCACGGGAGTGTGTGAGTTTGTGCTTCCCAGAGAGAAGGAAAGTTCAAGTGGCCGGGGGCGCGGGGAGCGTCTGGCCCCCTTTGTGCGGGCTGGAGAGGCGCTGTGGGTCGGCTGCGCTCGGGGCGCGCCCCAGCCCCCGGAAAGGGAAGTTTGAGAAGTTGGTTATCTGCAGGAGGCAGGGGAACCGCGGCCTGGAGCGGCGGCCGCCAAGGCCGCCAAAGCACTTGGCACACCTGGGGCCCCGGCGGCCCGTGGCGATGCTGCGTGCCTACCCAGGGCTGGCCGAGCCACCCCCATCCACGACCGTCCCTACATCCTTAGCCCCTGGGAAGGGCCACACGCTCCCCCAGACAGGCTTCTTGGCCTGGAGTTACTGGATAGTTAAACTCTCAAGAAAAGAGGCGATTTGCAAAGGAAAGTTATCTGACTCCACCGAAGCCTCGGTTGGCCTGGATGTTTGCAGCGGTTCTCAACCTGTGGGTCGCGACCCCGTTGGGGGTCGAACGACCCTTTCACAGGGGTCGCCTAAGACCATCGGAAAACACATATATAATTACATATTGTTTTTGTGATTAATCACTATGCTTTAATTATGTTCAATTTGTAACAATGAACATACATCCTAGGTATGTATCATATCAGATATTTACATTACGATTCATAACAGTAGCAAAATTACAGTTATGAAGTAGCAACGAAAATAATTTTATGGTTGGGGGTCATCACAGCATGAGGAACTGTATTAAAGGGTCGCGGCATTAGGAAGGTTGAGAACCACTGCTTTAGGGGCTGGGGATGGTCAGGTGGAGATGGAGAATTACTGACCAAGGGCCTGCTAGGGGCTGGGTGCCTGAGTGAGAGGTTGCCTGCAGCAAGACAACCCTATCTTCCGGAGTTGATGGTTCTCTGCAATTATCTTGGTGGAAACGGAAAGGTTAAATGAAAATGGTAAACTGCTGCCCAATAGATCTCTATCTCTAGAGGTTTCTTTTTGGGGGGAGGGGAATAAATGAATTGAATACTTAAAGATGTGTTTTGGAAAGTACCGAGCCCCTGAGACCTTAAAAATTAGACTTTTTTTTTTTTTTTTTTTTTTTTTTTTTGCAGCTAGGATCCATATAGCAGAGTATCTACAACTGTGGTCTGGGTAATTTAGTATTTGGACTTTGCAGGGCCTCAATTTTCCTCATCTGTAAAATGGCATGGTTAGATTTGGATACTTTTCCATTCCCTTCATCTTATGTCCCTCTCCTCCCCCCTGTGGTGACTTGGAGATGCCTGTGTAGATTTGGGATGGAATGGAGAGCATTTGACAGTCCACACTGTCACTCTGAGGCAGAAGTTTGCCTTATCTGTAGGTTTGTCTTGAAGAAATATGCACCAGGTTCTAATTGGTGCATTCCAGACTGTTTGAAGTGGACTGAGAACTTCATATTGAACGTGACATTGGAGATGGGAGTTGTTAATGGAACGAGGAAGAAGCATTATTTTAAACAAAAATTCCTAACACAAATGTGAGTTCTAGAGTTAAATTAAATCCCGGTGTTTCATTCTTGGATGCTGTCCTATATTTCAGCACCAGAATGTTCAATATGTTCAACTGTCTCTGATTATACCCCAGACTCTTAAAAACTGAGTTATAGCTAACTAATAAATACTTTAAATGCACCCTTAATTTTCCTTGTACGTGCAAAATCATTAAAATTTTTGTTTCAGATTACGAAAGAAGGAAATTTGTGGGCTCTGATTTGTTAGGCTTTGTTTACAAGTATAAGATTTATGATTACAAATTCCAGACTCAATAGTTCATGAGTCAGTTTCATTTCATCTATATACACACTTTTAAACAATTAAAAGCCTAGTGGCTTTTTATTTGGGCTTTTAAACAGCTTTACAAACCCCACAGATTTTGTATTTTTATGGAATTAAAGTTTCAAAATGGTTGAACTAAGGAATCATTTTGAATGTGTATTCATTGGAAATTAAATTTTTGAAGCTACTTGAAGGTTGAAAGTACCTGTAGTGAAGATGAGAAACCTAATTTCATGTTACATTTTAATTTTCCATATAAGTAAATGGTTTCAGGATTTTTCTAACATAATTGGTAAACTGCCAAAACATTTTTCAAGATATCTTAATTCATGATAAGATATGAGGAAATACGATTATTTACAGCATCTTATCAGGACACATACACACACACACAAATCCGTGTTCTGTTTAGTAGATAAGTGAGCAGAGGATTTCAATATAAGAAAAAACTTCACTAAGAAATATATTTAACTTAAAAAACTTTTTAGATTAATAGATTCATTTTTCCTTAAATGCTCAGAATTAAGTAATTGCTCTTTTGAGGGAAAACTTTACATGTTGGAAAACTCTCCCAATCTGAAAAATGTGACTTTTATATTTCAAATACCTAATAAGAGTTGTTGACCAAATGTTGGTAGAAGTGTCATACAGATAAACTTTTTTTCCTAAAGTCACTTTAATGATGTGCTTGTTTTGTCAGGGTCAGAAATCAGTAGGCCCAGGATTTGATCTTAGGCCTCATTGCTTTTGTTACCAGAAAGCACATTTTCACTTCTAAGTCACTTCCTTTCATAACATCTTATTTTTTTAACCAGTTATGATTTATACAAAACACTCATCACATTCTGGATTCCTCGCCTTTTTATAGAGATGGCACCCCGCGGTGATGAGTCCGCATTGTCCTCTGTGTAGTCGGCATTAATGCTACATGTTTTGCATTTCAGTTTACCAATCCTCAGTTATGAACCCAACTTTTAAACGTTTTCTTTATTCTTTAACCCTATTTTTCCAATGAAGAATGACACTTCCTGGGTGCCCTTGTAAAAAGTGGCCATTACTCATTCTTCCTTTTCCATAGTATTTATAGTGAGTGCCTCCTTGTGCCAGGCAAGAGGCTCAGACCAGGAGACAGCCATTGAATAAGAGACATGGCCTTTGCCCTCCTTGAGTTTAACATGTGGCAGCCTGTTGAAGGTGAAGAGAATATTCACATTTTAATCCTGAACAGTTGGAAGCATTACTGAGCACTGGCAGTTTATTTTCCAGACCCCTTTGTCCTAAGTCCACTTCCTTGTTGAATGCTAGGGGGTGGGTACATGTTGAATGTTTCCTTCTCAGTCTCTCTGAACATTTTTTTCATTGACTTGTTCTTTTCTATACAGGCCTTGTTACAGGGCCACAGTTGGGCCGCCTCAGTTCTTCAGCCTGTAGCCAGCCTGAGAGACCCATATGTATGTGCTCATCCAATCTTTTTTCCAGCATAGACTTGCAAATAGAGGAGTATAGGGTACAAGCTTTGGAATCAGGCTATCCTGGGTTCCAAACCTACCTCCCATTTACTATCTGTGTAGCCTGTTGCAATGATGTTACTCCTCTAATCGTCATTGCCATCATTTGTAAAATGGGGTTTATGGTGTTCTGCTGAAGATTCAGTGAAATACTGTACTCTAAAGTGCTTAACATAGTGCCTGCAACATAGTAAATTCTCAATAAATACCAGCTTCTATTCTTCCTATTATTAACGCCAGAATTTGACCTCACATGGTCCTCAGTGACCTGTTCCCCTCTGATTCTGCAGCTAACATACCGCCAAGACTCACACTTTCCCAGTCCCCTCTTGCCACCGTGCGCACACATGCTGTGAGCAGTGCAGGCACCTGTGCCTTTGCTCAGGGTGCTGTCTGGAATACCTGCTACCTGGATAATTTCCACTTGTCTTTTAAGACTTAACTCAAATGTCATCTTTTTTTAAGGAAACCTGCTTTGAATGCCTCTGGTTGAGCTGATACCCTCTCCTGGGGCTAGGCCTCTTTTTTAAGCTTGTAACAACCGTTAACAATAGTAAGCCCAAATTATATCTTTATGTGATCACCTTGTTCATTAGGCCTTTAATTCTCTCAAAGGCAAGGGGTGTGGCTTATTCATTCCTCTATCTCCAGGTCTCCTGCAGTACCTGGCACATCACTTACTACCCAGGAAATGCTGAACTCAGCCTCTCCTTCATCCCCCTAGACACAGTGCAACCGGGTCAAGCATTTGAACAACCAGGCAGTCACTCTTTATTGGGAGTTTGGTCTACAGCAGGGGTGGGCAACTCTTCTACTGCCCAGGGCCATTTGGATATTTATAACATCACTTGAGGGCCATTCAGAAGTATCCACTTAAAATTAGCCTGCTGTATTTGGTCAGACATTTAATTAATTCACCCCTAATGCCTTGGCAGGGCCAGACCCAATGATTTTCCAGGCTTTATATGGCCCGTGGGCCGGACATTACCCACCCCTGGTCTGTTGATTCTTTTATTCTGATGAGCTATGGAAAAGAGTGCTGAAATCGTAATTTAGTTTCTAAGTTCCTTTTTTTCATCAGGGTTTTATGTTTTGGTTTATTAGTAGTTGAGCAGAGTTGGTCTAAGGCAGGGGTGGGCAAACTTTTTGACTCGAGGGCCACAATGGGTTCTTAAACTGGACCGGAGGGCCGGAACAAAAGCATGGATGGAGTGTTTGTGTGAACTAATATAAATTCAAAGTAAACATCATTACATAAAAGGGTACGGTCTTTTTTTTTTTTTTTTTAGTTTTATTCATTTCAAACGGGCAGGATCCGGCCCGCGGGCCGTAGTTTGCCCACAGCTGGTCTAAGGGAAGGGTGGTCCTTTAGGGCCACTGACTGCTGAAGAGCAGTATAGCTTTTAGGCCTGATGCAAACCACCAAAGTGGTTTTAAAATAGGGTGCTGAGGAAACAGTTCCTGGCTACAGCTTGGCATCATTTAGTCAATTTCCATGTAAAAGCAGAGCTGTATCCCCTTGTTAGCTTCATCCTTCCAGGGGTTAATCCAGCAGATTTAACTCCTGATTTTCAGTAGAAATGACATAGCAGATATTCATTAGCAGCCGGAAGGCTCACCACTCATCTTGCTCTCCCTCTTTTACTTGTAAATATTTTGCCCCCCAGGTACTTGTTGCTTCTGACAGTCAAGATAATGATGACTGTCTTTGCTTGGCATGTCAGAAGGGTGTGAGCAGGCAAACTGACTCAACTCAGGGTGAAGTGGGGAGAAGGGAGAATCTGCTCTAAGCCAGCCGCTTGACATTCCTTACCTAATTTAATCTTCAGAGGAAACCAGGAAGATAAGGGTGATTATTTTATAAGTTAGGAAGATGGAGTCTGCTCAGGGTCACTTGAGGTGTGTGTGTGTGTGTGTGTGTGTGTGTGTGTGTGTGTGTGTGTGTTCTAAGCTTGCCCTGCTTGCATTGTGCAGGCTCTTTTTCATGGTGCATCTGTGTGTATGCCTGTGTTCGGATGGAAATTAGGGAGAGGGTAAAGGGACATTTCTTTTGAGAAAGGGGAAACTTACCCGCTAATGTCATAAGTTCAGTGCTCCTGATTTCATGATTTGCTTTGCTTGCATGATCTGGCTCCTTCCTGATTATCTTTGCCCAACAGAACATCAAGATGGGGTAGAGTCTCTTTGCACAGGAAACTCTATGGTTCCTAACGGCATCTTGGTGGTGGGACCCACTGCTGGAGAGCCACAGTTTGATCATTTACAGCGGTTATACCTGTACCGTTTTCAAAGGTGTGTAACCGAACCCCAGATTCCAGGCATAGAGGACCGGCACCTGTGTACAGGCCTCAGACCACTGCTGGTCAGGGCAGAGAGAGCAGAATTTATCCTACACAGTGAAGGAGGATGGTTTGACTTTTGAGGTCCAGCTAATTTGAAAACTTGTGGGTGGCTAAGATTCTTCTCTTCCCAGAAGGATCTGGCCTTTTACTTGCCTTGATCAGCATTTTAGGTGTTGGCACTCAACATAGAGCAATTGCCTCCTTGGACACAGTCAACGTGGGATGACTTGCTTAAGCCCTTAAGGGTTTCCTAGCATCTGTGTTTTGTTTACAGGGCTGAAGCTATAGATCAGTAGAATGGATTTAGCTGCAGGCAAAGTGACTATGACTGGTGACATTGTATTTGGGAAAGGCTGCCTGCTTTCAAGACTTGTGGTTCTTTCTTCCTCTTTTGAAAAAATATTTCTGATGAGATATATCCTTTCCCCCAGCCCCCCAATATAAGCTCATCAACCATAGAAGAGTAAAAGGAGCTCTATCATGGGCCTTAGCGGGTACTGCTTTTATTCTTCTCAGGTCCAGCCCCTGTCTACGGGGTGAGCAGATTCCAGACCTCTGAGTCCAAACTCTGCCCTCTTTTTAGATCATGTTTCAGGTACCTGGGAACCCCAAATTCACTGTCCAGACGGTGCCGGACCAGCTTTTACAACCTACATGGACTATTGGTTTTCTCTTCCCGAGGCCTTTATAGCCACTGGTCTGTGTGCCTGAGGGGTGGTTAAGGGACAGCTGTGTATGTGTGGGATGTGTTAAAACTTGGGTGTCCATACACATCTCACAGGTCCCTCTTTATGTGGGAGGAACCAAGCAGTGGAAAGAGGAAAGCAGACTGCGGGCCAGCCCTGGGACTTAGAGTAGTTCAAGAGTTTTAAAGTAGTACTTGGTCTCCTAAGATATATTTTTTAGTCAAGGTGGAAGGATACAACCTATTTTATTGAACTTTTTGCTTTTCTTAGCTTTCAGTACTTGACCTTGGGTATGTGGACCTCCATTTGTTCTCTTGCCCTTGAGCCTTCCAGTATCAGTGGTGGATCTGGCCTCAGCAACCTTCCTGTGTAGAGGTATTGAGGACAAAGGTAGTTTTCCTTGATTGCATCATATTTGCATTGGGGTAGAGACATTGCTTATTATTAAAATGCTAAGAGTTGGTAATCATACTGTTGTATTTCCTTTGGGAAATTCAGTTTTTCATAGTTTTTATGTTCCTGAAGGAAACTTTAGCTTTATTCATTGGACTCCTTCAATTTGCTGTTGCACTTACACATTAAAAAAAAAAAAGTGCCTTCGTTGCATTTTCTTTGTGTATAGAGAACATGGTAATGCTTCTCTGGATGTTTTCTTCTACTAGTGTAAATATTTGACTAGTCCATGGCCTTTTCAATCCTCTTTAAAGAAAACAAGACATTAGAAGAGTGTAAAGTGAAAATCCCTCTGACACTGAAACAGGTATAGGGTTGTCAAAGATATGCTTTTCTTTCTTCTTCTTCTTATTTTAGTTTTTAGAGAACTAGGGATTTGGCAGAACAAACATGAATGTCTTTGAAGAAAAATATGGGGCAGGTGCATATTTTCAGCATGTGCACAGCAGCTCTTTATCTGTTTCAGTTGTAATTCATTGTAGAGGGTTCATTCACTTTGGAGGAAACTCTGCTGCTTTGTGGAGGACTACTGGCCACTCTAAAAACTCTCCAGAACTTCTCTACACAGAGAAATGCAATTGGGTTCATGCTCCCTGTGAGGGGTGTTCCTATCTTGAGGATACTACTCAGGAGCCTTCCTGGACAGGTTTCCCGATAATGTACATAGCTACCCCTTTCTGAGGTCTTGCTACTGCCTGGATCATGCTGAGCACTTCATCTGTATTATGCAACCTTCTAAACAACTCTAGGGGGTAGATTTTATAATGCTCCTTACAAGTCCTCTAGACCAGTGGTTCTCAACCTTCCTAGTGCCATGACCCTTTAATACAGTTTCTCATGTTGTGGTGACCCCCAATTTCATTGTTACAATTGAACATAATTAAAGCATAGTGATTAATCACAAAAACAATATGTAATTATATAGGTGTTTTCCGATGTCTTAGGCGACCCCTGTGAAAGGGTCGTTTGACCCCCAAAGGGGTTGCGACCCACAGGTTGAGAACCGCTGCTCTAGACTGAGATTAGGAAACTTAATGAAGGCCACCCCATTAGCAAATGGATAATACTCTGGTTTGGGGCCCTGGACCTTAATTGTTATGTTTTACTGAGACTAGGCCACCTCAATTGACATAAATCAAGTCTCCACTGTAGCATGGGTTTTGGGAGACTCTAGGGATTAAGAGAAATAATGATAATATTCAACATTTTTCTAACCCTTTAGTATTTTTTATGTTATCCCACTTACTTTCTTTAGCTAAATAAAATGATGTTTGATTCATACTCAGAGTAGTCAAACATCATGCCTGTCTTGTGATCTCAATGGGAAATGAAATATATATACATCAGGTGATAGAGCCTGGGCTGAATCATGGAATAGTTACAGCATCCAAGAGCTTAGGTTTTCTGAGCAGAACAGCCACTTTATTTGGAAGGATTGGGGGAATGCAAGGATGCCTACATATGTGGGGGATGTATATGGTATGCCGAGAAGACTTTATCATGAAGTGAATGGAATTTAACTCAAGTCTGCTCCCTGGTACAGGCCCATCTCCTGGCTCTGGATGGGGCCCTGCCAGTGTGGCTAATGAGTGTCATCAAGTTAAAGAATATTTAAGAAATCTTGCAGTGCCCCGAATACTACAGCTCACATATAAAGGAAATTTGATAGAGGTTATTCCAAATTGAGAGGCACTCCAAACATTTATATGATAGTACTTACAATGAGTTGCGAAGCAGAAAGAAACTTTTCCAAGTTATTCAACAATAAATTACAAATTCTGATTAACAGCTCTAGAGGAAAGATTGAATTATTTTTCTGTTTTCTCTGTGGACAATATTGCAGAATATCCCTGGAACTGGTGGTCAAACAGTATGCAACCAAAAAAAATGTAGTAAAAGTATTTCAGAAGTGTGTCAGGCAGTTAACTAACACACATATTTGTTTTCTTTTAAGTTTTATGTGTGTGTTATTTACAGCTTTTATTTTAAACTAGAGGCCCAGTGCACAACATTCATGCACTGGGGGGCAGGGGGGCGGGAGGAAGGGAGTCCTCAGTCCCTCAGCCCGGCCTGTGCCCTCTCACAGTCTGGGACCCCTCGCTCCTTACCATGAGCCTGGCTTCTGGCTGAGCAGCACTCCCCCTGTGGGAGCGCACTGACCACCAGGGGGCAGCTCCTGCGTTGAGCATCTGCCTCCTGGTGATCAGTGCTCATCATAGCAACCGGTCATTCTGCCATTTGGTTGATTTGCATATTAGGGATTTATTATATAGGATATGTAATTTGTAAGAAGCCATTCTAAATTCTAAATATTCACTTTCATACCTAAATTTCTATTCTTAAGTTTTGTATTCTTTTTCTGAAAAAGTGTCCCTGAAATTTTAAAGTTTCAGCTTCCATGAGACCTGACTCTATGCCTAATGGTAGTATTTGCTTTTTGACTTAGAAAATAAATAATGACTGTTTCCTTCTCCCCATCTTATGGACAAACAGACTTAAGTCTGCATTGTTACATCACCATCTGTCAACTGCCCGCACCCCCCCTTGTAGCTAAACCCCTTCATCATTTCCCTAGTGTAGAAGCCCCATGCCAAGTTGAAAAGAAATCGCAAATATGTAATTATCACAAAACCTTGATCTTGAATGAAAGGTAACCCAGATCTAACCCTTAGCTGGAGATTAAGACTCTCCCTAGGAGACAGCTGGTAAAGACTAAAGCATGTGATACTGGCAATCGAGGTGTCTGGGTGACCTGCTTAAGTCCTTTGGTCTCACTGGGTCTCATTTTTCTTCTGTGCACAGTGATAAGAATTGGACTAGCTGAGATTTTCACTTTTTTTTCTGTTGAAATCTTTCATTCTGTAGGTGAGTTAATAGAGGAAACCATTGAAGTGACTTAGAAAACACAAACTTTAACTAGTCAAAATAGAAATCTGTCAAAAATCGTAACAGGTCAGAACTGACAAATACCACAGACATTCACTTGGAGTTTGTTGGCAATGACTACTGTTAATAAAAGGAAAAGAAACCATAGTTCTTGTGAAAAGTTCCTAGTTCGGGTGCCTGAGCATACATCCTTGACTGAATAGCATGTTGACACCAGCTAGCAATCCTTCCTGCTGAAGAAAAGGCTGACTTGGTTTTGGTGGTAATTCCATTTCTCCTTGGTTGATTATGGTGTTTTCATCCTTCCCTTCCTCTGGGTTGGTTAACATGTCTGTGAGGATTTTCCCTAAGGTAGAGACTTGTGAAGTGCTTGGCCATGTCTAGGAAAAGAAAGCTCTCAAGGAGCGTCTATGTTTTGGGGGGAAAAGAAAGGAAACTTGTCTGAATATAATTAGTCATCTGTTGCCTTTCAAAGATTTCTCCACCACTTTTCTTAAAATACTCCCAGAAAAGACAGAATTTGCTACACATTGGCAGTTTTCATACTGCTCTTTTGGGCAGGGGAGTCGCTGTGAGTCCCATAATTGCATTTCTGTAGAAAGTGTTTTACACTTTACATAATGTGGTCTGCAGATGCTGCTTAGCACAGAGAAGCCTTCTAACTATTGTTGTGAATGACTATCTTGTTGCTACATATCACATTTATGTTTTATTCTCTAAAACCCATAGTATTGGGTAAAAAAGTGATAAAAATTTCCTTAAATATATGAAAAGGAAAAAAAAACACCCCAAAATAATATTTTGTATTCACTATTCTGGATTCCCTTAACATTGTTATAAAATAATTAAAATAAAACAATCTAACCCCTCTCCAGACTCTTTTTTTTTATTTCAGAGAGGAAGGAAGAGGAAGAGAGAGGTAGAAACATCAATGATGAGAGAGAATCGTTGATTGGGTGCCTCCTGTACGCCCCACTATAGGCATTGAGCCCCCAACCTGGGCATGTGCCCTGAATGGGAATCGAACCATGACCTCCTGGTTCATAGGTGGATGCTCAACCACGGAGCCACACTGGCTGGACGGCACTCTTACTTTTATCCTTATGATTCCTGTTATAACTAATCGTATAATTTTTATTGCCTCTCTTATCACCTATTTATTTATTCTAATGAGCAACAGGCCAGCCAGTCTTTTGCTTTGTTGCTATCTCTTGTTTTCCATCACCTCCAGCTTGCAACCCTGCTTGTTCTTCCTCACTCTTTCAGGAGCCCCATTCCTCTTTTAACTTTACCTGTCATGCCTCTCAATGTGCACTGAGGCCCAAATCTTGAGTTTGAGCATTCTGACCCTCTAAACGATGCTTTTTATATCATCCCCTGATAACGGCAACTAAAGATGTTCTACTGACTTGCTACTGCAACGGTGGCCCAGGGACCACCAGCATCAGCAGCACGGAGAGCTTATTGGAAATGCAGAACGCCGGGCCCCTCTCCAGACCTACTGCGTGGGAACCTGCATTTTAACAAGATTCCCCAGGTGACTCATTGACGTCACTAGACTACTAGAAGCACTGCTCTAGTAGCATGGAAGCATTTTCCACAGAGGAGTGCAGCGATCTGCACTGATTTCAGTAGATCAGACCCAGCTCGTTTCTGGCACTGAGCAAGAGAAGGTTCAAGGAAGAGTAGCTCCAGGTTTTATGAGGGTGTTTTGACTCCTCAGCCCCAAAGCCCCGTTTAACTGGTTGTAACTAATACTCTAAGGTAGCAGAAGAGAGAAGGCATTGACGGCAGGTCAATTAATACGTTAGTTTTAACCAGTCTGTTTCCCCAAAGCACCCTTCATGTTCTTTCCTCCACTGAATGTCCCTTGACCACCAACAGTGGGTGCCAGGGAGCCGTTCCTCTGCTGAATTCACAGCACTCATCATGTTTACTCACCAGGCATCTAACAGTTGGCCTTGACAGTTGTAGGCCTTACTTAAGAGCTATTCTACCTTAGCATTACTTAAAATCCATAGCACTCTACTGTGTCCAACGTATGTACCCAATAATTGAATGAATTGATGTCAAGTTTTTCCAGAAAGTAGTGCTACTCATTAATATTTTTAAAAAATCTTCTTTTGTCTTCAGAAACTTATCTGGCTGCTGCTCAGTGAGGACTCACTAAATTTTTCCTCTCCAGGTTTATTTTAGACGGTTCTGAGAATACCGTTCTTGGCTGTTTCATTGACTGGCTTCTGTATTTTACTCACCGAAAGGCAATTTCTTTGCCCCTCGATTATTTTTTTCTTCAAGTATTATGGGTCCCTATCAGTCACAACAACCGGTTCTCATGGCCACTTTCTGAGTTTTCCAAATCATTTTCTTTTCTGACCTATTGTTTTTCTTTTGATATCTTAACTATACGTAGAAAACAAGAAAAAAAGAATAGTGAAGGACTTTCCATTGCAACCTCTATCTCATGTCGTTTCCTGTTGCATCAAACGTCAACTTATTTATCAGAATAATTTTAAAATCTTAATACCTAGAATCTCTTAATCAGACATTTATTTACAAGAGAAAGCTAGTTACATGAAATGCATAACCGTTCGGTTTCATTTTTGCTCTTACATTATGTTACCACAATGCAAGGCTAACTCTTCTTCTCTGTCATCTGTAAGAATCTCCTCATTGGTTTCTGCCCATGGCCACCCCATGTCCCTTATCTCTTTCACACCTATACATTGTTATCAGTTAACTCTCCCCCCATCTCCACACACATCATTTTGAATAGGTGGCCTCTGTTAGAAAATCTTCCTTGGATCCTCTCCCTGGAATCCAGGTGATTACATGGCCCTGGCTTCCTCTTTGAGGGCGGAGGCTGACTCAGTGACCCTGGCTCCTAAGACACACAGACGGGACACAGGGCTGTTTGATGGCCCCATGCATGGAGTTGACCAGCCTTGTTTTTCACTTCCTTTGCGCATGCTCCAGGCCCTGGCTCCACTCCAATCAGGCTTTCTCACACATTCTTTTGCTTTCCAATTTTCTAACTTGTGACTTTCTGCTCCTCCCAATTTTTCCCATTTTCCACCTAGACCTTATAATACCTCCTCCTTCTGAAATAATGCATGACTACATGCCACTTCTTCTATTTCATCTTTCTGTTATTATTCCAATCAGAATTCCCTTTTTAATCTTCACAGTCTCTCTAACAGGCCTTGCTTCTCACTCAGATGGCCTTGGCCATTGGGCTACCTGTGGCTGTTTTTGTGTGTGTGTGTTTCAACTCTCTTACTAGGAAGGAGAACCATCTCATTCTTCTCTAGCACCCAGCACACATTTCACTAAAATACTGTTGCTATCTGGAATTCATTACTTTTAAAGGCCAGGGAAATACTGCTTATAAATCCAAGACGGGGTGACAGGACACACACACACACACGTTTTTCCCCCTAGACTGCTTACCTTTTCACCACCAAGTGTGTCTGTCATCCATGGCTGTGTTATTTATAGCCACCTACAGTGTTGCTTGAGAGAACGTGGGCTTATGGGAAATTTCAGATGATCTGATATGTGTGAGTTGCTCTTTACAGTGGAGGTTTCCTCTGTCTTCAGTCTTCAGTGTCTGTGAGTTTGGGGGAACAGTAGTCTGTGGGTGTTTAGGGTTGTTTTTCCATCCATTGCAGGCTGCCTTTGATTCATTTATCTTCTTGTGTGTGAATTTTTTTATAGAGAGCCAACATGTTATGACTGGAGAGGCCAGAAAAAGTCATAAAGGAAACCATCCCATCTGACTCAGGACAATTTTTGCCACTCCCGCCTTTCACTTGTATGAATCATAGGTTATCTCCTGTCATTGGGGTGGTTGGAGAAGGGCCGTTGAATGAGAGGGTCTTGCTTGGTGCATGGTGAGTGTCTGAAGACATTGATACTCTTCTACTGGCCTGAGGGCGAACATCCCATATTGCAAAGGTGACTTCTGGTTGTACTTTTTGGAAAGCCCCTTCAAGGGCGCATGCTAAGGAGACTTAAATATGGAGGCCTTCTTCGATGGGTGCCTCATAGGAATGAGTCTCAAAGGTCCAAGGATGTTCTTGAAAGTCTTTAGCTTCTTCTCCCACCATCATCTCCATCAGCTCCCCGTGAAGCACCGGTCCCCCACCCGCCCCCCATGAATGCGAGTATAGAAACCAGAGGTAGTACACTTCCTGTGCCTGCCCAGCTTCCAGACCAGCCTCCCTTCCAGCTGGCTCATCATCACCCATAGAGCCCTTCCTCTCTGGGAATTCTGGAGCCACCAATGACTTTATAACATTAAACATGGACGAGCAATGGGAGAGAAAGGAGGTGAAATAAGAATTTTATGTCTTCATTTCCTGGGGCACTTACTGGAAATGGTTGAGACAGAGTCCTTTAAATTTGATGTACCATTGGTAAGCTTTCAAACTGCCGAAAGCAATTACCTTCCAAGATTTTGACGATGATGTTGGTGAGGATGTTTGTGGTAATTACATAATCACATATTTATTCAGCACTATGCAAAGTATTTTGTCCAGCTCAGAGTGTTTCCTGTTACCAGTTTGTTAGTGAAATGCTTATGTTGCCTTCAGGGCACAGGGAGGGGGGAAATCTAGTTTCTTAACTGTTCAGTGTTTAGTTCTTGAATAACTATTGGAGATCAAATGCATCCTACTCCAAGCCTAATGGCTTTGCTACTCCTCGAGGTGTAACTTCTTTGCTGTAGAAGCAATTGACTAAATGTTAGATGTCTGCATTACTTGTGTTCTGCTGGTCAAAACAGTTTTGCTCTTCTCGTTACATCTTTAAGTTATGGGAAAGGAAGCCCCAAACACTACTTGACCTCTGATACAGTGTACTATTTTGATTATTATCAGTACTTTAATACAAGTTTGATTAAAGAGACTTCTGAGTGAGCTGTTGAAAATCTTGGGAAAGTCTGATGGATCCGGCATCACCTCTCTTAAATCACCTTCCCATGTTACACAAGATGGTCACGGAGGCAGACTTGGCCCCTGTTCTCTAAATTGAAGTGCCTTCAATTTATAAGAAAAGGAAGGGGCGAGAGTGGGTACTTAATGACTGTGCTGGTGGCCAGCAGACGCTTGTGTGCACTTTGGCAGTGGTGACCAGGGCTCAGTAGAGAGTTTGCATTGTAATGAACATTTCTGTCCGCAGTCCTCTTGGGTGCATATCTCTTGAGAACAAAGTGTTTTGGTTTTTGTTGTTGTTAAAATAGCTGTCAAATAAGTATTCAAAGTGCAGCAAACATTATAAAAATAGTCATTTGCCTACATGTCCAGGCAAATGAAAACTAGTGCCAGGAACACAGAAAAGAGAAATGATTTGAATAACTTTACTATCATTGCGGCTTCTGGGGGAAATAGCACCAGTGTGAGCACAGTCTAGCCTGGCAACCTTGACCGTGCCTGGTGATAATAATTTTTAAACAATCTCTCAGGTTAATAGGATGCTTTATTGTCCATAAAACAGTTTCACTCACATGCCATATTTAATTCTGGAAGCAGTCCTTTAGGATGGGTATAATGATCCTGCCTTACAGATCATATGAAAATGGAGACCCAGAAAGATGATAACTATCTGAGGCATTGCAATGGATCACCAATTTGTCTTTCCATCATTTTACCATGTTTAGTCCTTGTGTTCTGCTCGCTGCTTGCTTTCTGACTAAACCTAAGTTTAAAAACTAGGGTCCCGTAGTGTTTTTGTATTTCCGTAGCTAAATTGCAGAAGAAGGGGATGGAAGGATTGATATCAGAAGCCTTGTTCTGTGCCTCGAAAATTAGAAGCCACATATAGGACTGGAGAATTTCCTCTTTCAAATATGCATGTCTTTGAGAGTTTTGTCCACCAGTCTTACTGGAGTTCAAGCTGTGTAATGAGTCATTTTTTACCCCTTTTTCATGTGGGGATAATTTCTCTTTTAAGCACCATGTGGTCTGTCTCCTTGAGGGCATGGTCAGTAGACAGATGTTGCCATTTATAAAACGTTGTGGTAGTTGCTACAGTCCTGTAGCTTTGCTCTTTCCCAGAGCTTCAAGAGCTTAACATAATCAGCGGAGGGCATCCGTACATAGGAAGGGCGCTTCTTCACCATGTCAGCCTAGAGGTCAAGTATTGTCCGGGGCTTCCTTTCACAGAATTTCTTGAAGATGAATATCTCAATAAAGATACTGAGAAGAACAACATTGTTTTGAGTGGCATAACCCGAATCACACAGATATCTCATATTTAGTCAAGTTGCTTTCATAAAGAAGTTATACCTTGAGTAGCAAAGCCTACTTCTTGTATGACTATACTATTTTCAAAGGATATGGTAAATAATGATCTCAATTAGCAGAAACTGTACTTGGTTTGCCAGACAGAACGCTAATTTGTATTCTTGCTTTCCTGCAACTTGCTCTGCATAAACGTTATTTCCCCCACCACATAAAAAGAGAAGTTGAGTCATGATGTTGTTTTACTTAATTTTGGTTAAGGAAGCCCATCAAATCAGCTCCCACACTAACATGGACTTCTTTCTCTTCCTTTCCACTAGTATTCATCAGGACGATTTCCCCCAGGGACTTGGAACTGACAATCATTCTGATTTTTCCTTCTCAGTGAAAATTTCCTAGAAAAGATGAGCTTCACTAAATAATGACTGGGCTCATGAATTTATAATTGGAGAGTTTTTCTTGGAAACTATCATAGGTTTAGGTTTTACATTTTCATAAACTTCAAAAAAAAAAAAAAAGGATTTCCAAGTAAACCTTCCGGAATAATACCTTTTATGTATAATCCTTTAAAAATTGTAATTTTTACATACTGAATTCTCTTAAGGCAAATGTCATTGTACCAAGAATAACACTCAACGTCTGCACATTTCAGGAATGGTTCCCCAGATCTGGTATATAGATGGTACTCAATATATATTTGTTTAATGGACTAACAAAGAAAAATATCACAGAGATTAGGAAAAGAAATTAAAGTATAGGAATATATTGACTTAGGAGTTATCTGTTGTGTGTTATATCTATTTAGCTTTGAGATTTTTCTGAAGGACAGTCTTATCCACAACTGTTAACTGGTCTAAGGAACTGTTTATTTACCTTTTAAACTTGTTTGCTAGATTATCTAAAGGAAAATGCATTTTCTCACGTTTGCTTGAATTCACTATTCATTTTGCCTCATGGGGTCAAAACACTTTAGAATTCAGCTTTCTCAGGAAACCTGTTCCTCAGATCTTTCAAAATGAGCTTCCTTTAAGCTTATTGTCTCCTTGGTGATTGGGAAAGAATTTCCATCCTTTAATAAGATAGGAACTTGTAAAATCCGTACTTAAAAATTAATCAAAAGATCCTCTTCCAGGAAGAATTGTACAATAACAACCAAATCCCTTAGGGCTGGTTATGTTTATGATCCCTGCCTCATCCTAAAATATTAGAGTTTGAGTCACATAAGAAAACTATTTGGGTTGGGCTTGACTCTACCTGTGCCCATGTATAATAAGATTCTGTGATAATGTTGTTTGTGATCTTCCTTAGCAGCTGGGCAAATGGAGACACATCGCTCACAGGCCTGGTCGCCCCTAACCCCGTGCTGTCACAGCCCCTATCTCTAAACCCTAAGCTTATTTCTGTTAAGTTTTTACTCCATATAAAATAAATCCTTTACCGAAATGTTGTTTTTCCAACTCTAGGGGACATTACAATCGTTTAGAGAGCTTGTAAAAACAATTCTAAGGCCTGAGCCTAACCCCTAGAAGTTCTGATTTATTTCCCCTTGGTAGGTCTCTGGCACCAATCCCCAGATAATTCAGATGTGGGACCCAGGCTGAGAAACACTGATGCAGCCTATTCCAGATAGGTTACAAATGGGGAATTTGATCAGAGAGGTCAAGGTACTTACTTGATATTCCCCAGCAAAGAAGTACCATTTATGGGGTTCAAAACCTTCCATCTTCTGACTGTATTACTAAATCCAGTATAACAGAAATGAGGCAGTTTTTGGAGTAGAGCTATGGGAGAATGAAAATCCCTTTACTTATGGAAACTCACCTGCAGAGTGGGGTAAAATAGATGCCCATCTAAAAGGCTACCTCACAATGAAGGGGAATAAAAATCAAGGCCAGAGTAGACAGACTGGAAGATTGGGTAGGCAGTGAGTAGTAAGGACTTTCCGAAGGAGAAAGCAGGTGGCAGGATTGTCTACTTGTTAGCCCCAGAGTTGTACTTCCCTACCTTCTTCAAGGAAACAGAGGGGGAGCTGGGAAGCTGCCTGCTGGCATTTTGTCCACTGACCACACAGAGGAAGTGCTCCAGCTTCCCCGAGCCACATCCAGTGTGGACAGTAGCATGCTAACTGCTCGGGCCTCTTTTCCTGGACAGTGTCAGACACCAGGTGTCCTAGGAGAAGCCTTTCTCGGAGTCCCTTCTCCCAGTCACACGAAGAGGTTACTGAACCCTTTCGGGGGCCTGGGCAGACCGCCTTGGGGATCATGCCTTGGCCATGCACTGGTAGATCTTGCAGGGAGGTGGAAATGCTGGGGGTGGGAAAGGCAGTGAACTGAGCACAGGGTTTTTGATTACCTTTCTGTTGTTCAGAAGAAAGGTAATCAGGTATGGAGGCCATAAATGCCAGCCCATGTAGTTTAGGCTTAAGTCTCTGTAGTTTAGGCTTGAGTCACTGACAGATTGCAAGTAGAAGAATGACATAAGTAAACCATTGCAAGGCCAGGAGTTTGTCATGATGTGAAGGTAACACATCTCTTTCTTCCTTTCCCATAATGCCTTGCAATAGCAGAGGCAGTGGGGCGCATCAGGACCTCCCTGTGCACCCTGTGAGCACATGGGGGGTAGGATTCCTTGACAGCACTTCACAATTTTTAAAAACAATCATTCCTTCTTTGCACCTGAAAAGATGTGTGGGGAAGCTCTTAAGAGTCCCAGAACTTCCCTTAGGTACTATCTAGTAGAGACCTCACTCCATGCAAAGTAGCCTGCTGAATCCTCTGGGGTAAAGTGTAAACAAAACAAAACAAAACAAAACAAAACAAAACAAAGAAGGACACAAATACATTAATTCCAGAGAGTGCCTTATTTTGCCTGGGCCTCATTCATGTTCCTGATAAGCTCACACTTCAGTTATCTCATATGATTCATGTACTTTTGGAACTCTGAAGAATTTAGACTTTCACTTGGGGAGAACCTTGGTGGAATACTTCTCTAACACCATAGTCAGCAAACTGCGGCTCGCAAGCCACATGCGGCTCTTTGGCCCCTTGAGTGTGGCTCTTCCTAAGCCTTAGGAGTACCCTAATTAAGTTAATAACAATGTACCTACCTATATAGTTTAAGTTTAAAAAATTTGGCTCTCAAAAGAAATTTCAATCATTGTACTGTTGATACTTGGCTCTGTTGACTAATGAGTTTGCCAACCACTGCTCTAACATATAAGCCATTTTAACAGGCTTGAGACTGGGAGGTTGGGTTGATTATATAACATATATAAACCACTGCAAGGAATTCATCAGGGTCTAGAGCAGCGGTTCTCAACCTGTGGGTCGCGACCCCTTTGGGGGTCAAACGACCCTTTCACAGGGGTCGCCTTAGACCATAGGAAAACACATATATAATTACATATTGTTTTTGTGATTAATCACTATTTAATTATGTTCAATTTGTAACAATGAAATTGGGGGTCACCACAACATGAGGAACTGTATTAAAGGGTTGCGACATTAGGAAGGTTGAGAACCAATGGAAGGTGGCCAATATCCCAGAAACTTGGTATTTTGGAGCCCTTTTAACTTCATAATCTCTATGATGATATCAGGGCAAATTATATAGTGATTTTAGAGAGCAGCACTATCCAGTAAGACTTTCTGCCTTGATGAGAATATCTTATATCTATGCTGAGGTAACCATTAGCTACCTGTGGCTTGCAATGTGGCAGGTGCAGCTAAGGAACTTCATTTTAAATATTATTTTATTTCAATGAACTTAAATGTCAACCGGCACTTGTAGCAACCATTGGCTACCATAATAGCAGAACAGTTGTAGCATATCCTTTAAATTCCCATTTTCCTCAAATCCAATACTGAAGTCTATTGAAGTCATTTCTTAGCACCTATAATCATAATGAGAGAGATTACATTATTTGTACTTTTCCATTCCTGTACTTTGGAATTACACAGACCGTTTCTATCCTGGGTACACAATATTTTAATGCTTATGGAAATACCCTTAGTAATACACTCTAATTATAATACTTCATTGTGGGAGGATCCAGCCAGGTCTCTTTCATCACCTGTGTTTTTAGTTTTAATCTTAAAAAGGCTGTAAAACTAGTGTCCTGCAGGAGAAAAATATGCTTAAAGTGTATGTTCATGGTGTGCTAGGGATTATAAAGCATTCAAACTCCTGGACAAACTGGCTAAAGAGAAGTCTAAGAGGCAGGTAAATGTCTCTAAGGAGAAAGGATGCCCTTGGATATAGCTTCTATCGCAGAAGTCCGGGGGAAGTGGCTACCCTGAGGCTACTGGGATTTTCCCTGGTGAATACATTCTTCCTGCGTTGGTCACCTCTCTGCTATGTTTTAGAAACTCACCCTTATTTGGCCGCCTGTGAATTAAACCCTCCGAAAAACCTTGACAAAAAAGGCCGGTATTTTTTCTGAGATGTTAATTTCCTTGCTGTAGGCTCATGTGGGCTTTGACTGGAAACTTAATCTGTGTACTTCAGCTCTGAGTTACGTTTCAGCCGTGGAAATGGGGCTTACTAGGAATTACTTAATACCTTCGGAGTCTGAGGAGCCTGACTTTTTTTTTACAGTCTTTTATCTTAGGCACAGGGATTTGCATTTTGAGAGGTTGTGCCAGCTGACTTGAGCCCTCACAGGTTTCAGCTTGTTGCACACCCAGTTCGGTCCATTTTTCTTACTTCTGGAAACTTCTGCTGCTGCCACTCATGGCTTATAGGTTTACTGTGGAATCTAGCCCTTGTCCTTAATTGTCTTCTGCCCCTATCTCAGCAGGAATAGTACAGACAGCTAGTCATTTAATACAAAACACATTCCTTAAGAAATCAGGATGGAAATTTAAGTACAGATGGCCTCCAAGCCAGTAGGCCCGGCTCCTTCCAATGGGACATCCGTCCTAGCTCTGCCTGTTTCTCCTTCCACGTCCTGTAGCCTTTGCGTTCGGGTCTTGGATTTCATTCCATCAGTGTTGTCCAGGAGAACTCTCTGTGGTAATGAAAATGTTCTATGTCTACGTAGCCTGGTCACATGAGGCTACTAAGCACTTGAAAATGGCTACTGCAACTTGAAAATGAGAATGTGCTTTTATTGAACTAAAGTTGAATTTAAAAGCCTCTGGCCATCGAATTACACAGTGCAGCTCTGGATTGTCCCCCTGACTTCAGAACTGTGTTTTGAGAGAAGCTACTTCTCCTGGCTGTTCCATGATCCTGCACCTTCATGAACAAGCTCTTCCCAGAAAAGAAACTTTTGACTTCTGAGCTGACTTCTTTATACAGCAAATTTTGACTAATGAACGTTGAGCTTTTTTAAAAAAACAACAACAACCCTCCATGCCTGGGTTCAACATTTCCCCCCCCCATTGTCCTAGTCCTTCTGTGACCGCATCTTTATTCCTCGTCCAACAACTGCAAATAAATACTATTTTTTTTAAACAAGTGAGAGGAATTTCCCAGAAGGGTAAAAGCTTTCTCCAGGAATTAAGAACAGGATATGAAACTTGGCTTTAGAGGACTTGGGGAAATGGAAAGCTGGGAACAAGTGTTTATTGAGTACCGGCTCCCCTGTTCTAGGCAGTGTTCAGGATGCTGGAGAACAGCAGAGAACTAAACAAAATCCATGTGTACAAGTTAGCAAACAGAATTCTACTCATAGGCCAGGGATGGTGTATGCAAGCCAAGAGGCAGGGAGCGATGGTGAGTGTTTGTAATTTCAGAAGGGTTGTCACATCCCTATGTGAAGAAGGCAGATATCTGGGGTAAGAACATTTGAGTTGGAGGGAACAAGTTTAAGTGCCCTCAAACCAGAGTGTGCTTCTCATCTTTCCCGTTACCTTCAGTTATCCGTGGTCTGTCATCTTTGCTTCTCTCTTTTTACATTCGATCCCATTGAAATGGAGCCAATTGTAGTCCTTTGGTGTTGGTAAAGAGATGATACTGAGTTATATCTTGGCTGTCACTTTTTAAGTTTAACAAATAAGATTGCATGGAGGGCCATTTGAAGGTACAAACATTAATTGCATACCAGCGATTGCTGTCTTAAGAACTAGAAAGTATTTTAATTTGATTTTCTAGTCAAAGGTAATCCAAAGCATTTCACAGTTTAAGTTACTTATTGCACCCTATCTCTAGTAGGAAGTGTAATTTCAGTATGAAAATGTGGTCATTCCTCCTCGATGCTAGGAGCCCTCCACGTTCCAATATTATGTGAGAAGAATGTACTTCAAGACCTGGAGTGTAGTTCTCATTTTCCATATTAAAATGGCTCCTGGGATCTATCTTGACTCTACTGCAGCCTGTTGACAATGTCATCATGTCATCATATTATTCTCTCTTCTCCCCAACTTGAGTTGCATTGTTATGGCTTAGAGAGAAGTTGGGTTTTCACTCATTGGAGGATTGCATCAGACAAATGGCAGCTACATACCTTTATCATAGTTATTGCAAATAACTTGAAGGTCATGACAGCAATGAATAATGCCCAGGAAAGGCAAAGACCAGCCTCACATTTTCTCATCCGACTGCACTGTGAGAAAACAAGTGAAGTTGCCCAGTTTAAGGGCAGATTCTCAGATTTCGTTTCAAATTTCCTGCCCTTTGTTGTCTTTGCTTGAAGCCTTGACAATGCTTGAAAATTGTTTCTTTTTAATTTCACTTCCTCTGCTTGAAAAACATGAAGTATGTATGTGTGTGGTGGTGGTGGTGGTGGTGGTGGTGCAGAGGTTTCGGTGTGTTTGGTGTTATTTTAGAAACCAAAGTGAATCTGAATATGCCTTTTAGTCCTTGTATACTAAGAAGTCAAGGGTGGTTTGACTACTACCAGTCAATTAAAAGCCTCCCCAAGTTCTTTTAGAAGTGGATCACTGTTTTTAATGTATCATTAGAAGCACACTAGAAGTGTGTTTCTACTAGTATATTCATTTCCTTAGGTTGATTATGTTTCTTTTACTTCATTTGCATTTTGGGGGAAATCAGCCTTGAATAGATGACAAAGGAGAAGGAGCTTGATTTTGAATTTTGGCTTTTAATTCAACCAACATGTATCGGGACCCTATGATGTGGCAGACTCTGGACGGAGGTTGTCATCAGGGAACAAAACAGGTGACAGTCCCTGCCCTCAGGGAGCTTACAGCCTGTGCTGTCTGCTGACCCAGCAGGTTCCTTAAACACTTTCCTCTGCTGTGACATGAGAACAGTAATACTAACCTTCCACAGCCATTTGTCAGACAGAATCAAGGTTTCGATCAAGCAATAGGATTTTTTTTTACACAATCAAACCTTTTGTTATTATTCCTTATCAGCCAAGCTGAGCCCAGAGAATGGATTCAGAATAAACAGAGACTAGAAACATTAGAAACATGCTCAGCGTTGTTGTTTTAAACTGTGACAGTAAATGTCTTTGCTACAAATCAGAATTTCCTCCACATCTCCCATAAAATGAGAGGAAATGCCTACGGGGCTGAATGGAAAGTGACCCTTCCATACATTTCCTCCTTCCAACCTCGTGATGCCCAAATGACACTGTGGAGTTTTGTTCTCACAGGACTGAGCAGCGGCCGGGTTCAAGTTTACGTCTGTGTATGAGTGTTAAGTGGGGGGAGCTGGGGAGAACATGGTACTTAAACAGCATGCTAAGAAGTTCCAAAGGTGGGTTTCTCAACTAGCAGAGAAAACAACCCAAAATGTAAATGCCCTGCCTGACAGTCCTGAAGCCATTTTCCTTCTAAGCTGAAACAGCATCTCTTTCTCTTTCACCAGGCTACCTGCTCTCAGCGGGGCCATATTTGAGTTACTCAGCTTTCTTCACTTTCGGGGCTTGAACTGTGAATGTTTTCCAAAATGAAAGGGACCTTGAAGGTCATGATTCCAACCCACCTATCTGGTCAGAGGACAGGCTGAGAGTGGTTGAGTTAGTGTCTAGTGGTGTGTGACCCTAGCTCATAGTTGGTCCATCGCCTTCTCTGCTGCAACCTGCTTCCAGGCCCAGCGCGGTGGAGTCCCCTCCAGTAGAAAGTGCATAGCAATGTCACATAATTAATTTTACACGAGTAAATGGCCTCAAGGTGAAGAGATTAAGAAATACTGCTTTCCATATACCTGAATGGCACAGAGCACTTCTTAACTGGATGCTTACACATCTAGCCAAACTGTTGCTCATTTTCTTCTCTGATTCTCTCACCAGCTATGAGTCAAAGTGTACTGGTTTTATTTCCTTGAGAAAGGAAGCCAAATCTAACTTCATCTCAACACTTGAGAATTTCATAATCGTAAGGCGCCTCATTGCCTCCCCACCTCTGCATGTCAAACTCACTAATCTTATTAGGGTGTTGCCAAATAACATATGAAAGTGTCTCCAGGCCAAAGCAGATCAGCTCTCGCCTGTTGAGTATTGTGTAGAGTCAGCAGGGAATTTGAAAATTGAACTTCATCCTAAACTGGTTATGAATAATATTTTAAGACGGGATTATTTGGTTCTGGAAGGATTATTTAAAGATCCTAAACACTCTTGGGAGCTTTATTGTAAATCAGTGATTGATTCCAGTATATTTCTGAAAGCTTTCGAGCACAGTGGTAACAAAAATTATATTTCAACTTGTCATCCTCACTCAAATTTCCTGAGACATTTTTTAAAAAAGTCATCAAACTGCTGCATTCTATGGATGAGTAGGAATAAATTGACCAAACTCTTAATTATCTTGGCCTGCCTTGCCTGTAAATTTCTTTCTTGGGATAGAGCATTGCATGTGGTGGGTGTTCCATTTCTAACCAGAGTGCTGGCGTGGCACTTTTTATTGTCTAGACAGTTTTCACAGGTACTTCAAGCACGTTTTCTCTTCATCCTGACCCTAGAAAGTACCATGCCATAGATCAAGAAATGGAGGTTCCAAAAGGTTAAGTGGCTTGCCCTTGGCCCCACAGTTAATATTGGCAGAACCCAGATTCACTCTCAGGTCTTTGACCTTAAAACTCTTGGACTTCACCAAGCTGCCCTTATTCTATATGTCTCCTAACATAAGTGAAGTAAAGTGGGGCCTTGACTTACGAGTTTAATTCATTCCGAGACCGAGCTCCTTAAGGAGCTTGTTAACTCAAATTATCAACTCAATGCAAAAAATAGGCCAAGAGACAGCTGGTATCTCAAAAAACTCGTAAGTCAAGGTCCCACTGTAATTACAGAGAATCAAAGCTCTTTTCTGAGAAACTTACTGCTCCCCCTGCACCTACATACTCCCCTCAACCTCTGCAGGCCACATGCAGTGTCTTTGTCTTCCATGGGATTCCAGCAAAGCTCTGCTCTCAGCCTTTATAATGGGAACATCCATTTTATTGCTGCATGAGGAAGGACGAAGGGTTCCATGTGACCTGTGGCTTTGTCTCTCCGCTGTCTGTCACTGATCTTGGTTAAGTTACTTCACCTCTTTGACCCTCAATTTCCCCACTATGAAATGGTGATGACAAGATTACATGGTTGTTTTGATGAGCAAATGAAATAATCACCACAACACTTAGTACAGGGCTAGGCATTTGGCTTGCATTCAATAGGTGGTGATAATAGAAATAATAACCAGTATTTTATCCCATACAGAACTCATTAAAAAATTATTCTTTTCCTTGAACCATATTGTGAAGTAATCCACATTAGAGAATCAAATACATATTAGAAATGTCCATAGTAGAGAGTTAAATCATGAATTTTTACATTTCAATGAAACCTCTAATACTGGGAGAGAGAATCGAATGGACATGTTAAATAATCATTAATGGTAAAATTTCAGGTGGTCACAGGGGCCAGGCAGGGAGCGGGTAGGAGATCCGAAGGAGTGGCAGGGGTGAGGCAAACTTGAAGATGCTTGTACCACCTTAAGGAGCCACCACCCCTCACCACCAGCTGACTGTTGTTATGGGATGGTGTACGCTCACTGTTGCTCCATCTTTTTTACTTTCTTAAGTGGAGCTGGAAATCTGGCTTTTCATGGGAAGTATCCTAATTTTAAAGCTTGGTTCACATTCTAAAATGAAGAGAGTTTAGGCCAACAGAACACATCGTTGGACTCTCCCTGGCTCACTCCATCCTCCCCCTCCCCTCCCCACCCTCAAACCGCCACCCCCCCACCCCCCCACCAATCTCTGTTTCAGCATCTCTAGGCCTGCCTGGTCTAGTCCCCAGTTATTTGGTTGACAGAAACCACGTGCCTTGGATCTCACCCTTTAAAAGGAATCCCTCCCCCCAATGCAGTAATGTTTCCAGCCTTTTTCCAGAGCTTGACTATGGGAATCGTTTGCTCTGACTGATATTTTCACATACTTAGTAAAACTGTAATTGAAAAACCTTTCAGGCACTGGGCATGTTTGGAAGGAGGGGGAGTAAAAGCTTCCACAACATTTATAAATGAAAAGCCTGGCCTCACAGGAAATTGATATTCAGACCAAATTCCTTGCTCAGTTGAAGCATACGGGTCATCTCAGGTGCCTGTTTTTCAGATTCTCTAAGAGCTGCTATCTATTAAAAAGTTCTTTCTTACCAGATTCTGTTACTCATTTTTGCATGAAGTTGCCTCAGTATGTTGATTAAGTATGGTTTCACTCTTAAAATTAATAACATGATTTTTAAAAGCAGATCTTCATGTAGACCTTTTACATTTTCAGCTCATTTGATAAAAACCATTTTTGTGCATGTTTTTTAATTCCCTGCAAGAATGTAATCTCTTTGAGAAAAGTACCGTGTCTTATACTGTCCAACCTCTCCTCTGGGGTTAATATGAGGGCGCTCACAGAGTAGATAAATAATGTATATTTGTTTAGGTTGGCCAATTTTTCTGCTAAGCAACAAATTATTTTAGCTGAATTATAATGTTATAAAACTCCATAAATCGTGTGCTCATTATCTTGTCTCTCTCAGACTGTGCTGTTTACCCATGTTGTTTTGACCCAAGAGAGTTAATCGTCTTTTATTTTCAATAATCTGGATGATTTTCCTTATTGCTCAGCACTTAGTCCAAGTTTTATCAACCCTGGGAGAAGAGGGAGCATGTTTTCTCAGTTGCTATTGCTTTATGTAAAGTACCAGCACTTCCAAGCAGAAGAATAAAATGAATTTCATCAACTGGATTCCTCTTGTCCTCAGCCCCAGCCCCTGCATGCTCCTGGTTCGGTGCTCAAGTACCTACAGTTAGGATTGGCCAGATAAATACACTGTTAAAATCAGCTTTATCAATGCTAAACTAAAATTGCCAAGTGTGGACGGCGGTATTTGCTGCACACTGCTCACCCCTGCCCAGCTTTTAGGAGTGTGTTTTATCCACATGATCCCTATTAAAGATGAAGGAAGGTGATCCAGAGGCCTAAAAGTTTTTCAGCTTTTTGGAATATGGTAAAGTGCTGGTATTCTAAAATACTGCCTTTGGCAGCAATGTAGATTTTTTCCATCTGCAAGAGTCATTTTAAATGTTTGGGTTTTGTCTCCTAAATATGTGCCCTGATTCTGAGACATATTAAAAAAAAAAAAAAACGGCAAATTCAGCAAGGGTTAGAAATCAAGCTACACTTCATTCCTCAGTGATCCATGAAGTTCAGGGAGAGGCAAGAAAACAGTGTGCATATTTGGGAGTTATTAGAGGTACTGGGGAGTGTTCAACAGGGAAGGATGCAATGGAAGCTCCAGCTCTGTTGGTTTATGTTTGTCACTAGAAAAAGGCAATTCTGTTTCCATTCAGTTACAGTTTGTTTTAGTCTATATATGTTTGTTTTCTTTAAAATGTCCTTGTCAGTCAAAAATTTAAAAATCCTAAAGGCACAGTCAAATTTTTTAATTTAAAGTACTCTTTTGGATAATCCCTTTGGTGCATCCTGTAATTCCTTAATTTCCTTGTTTGGTGAATACAGACTTATGTTTACGCAGTCTTCTTAAAGCAATCCAGAGTGAAATATTAAACTCATGAGACAGAAAAGCTTCTGAAACCCAAATCCTCAAAGCTAAATCCCCTCAGTGGAACAAGTCAAACGGGGCAAGAAGTTGCGTACACATACACACCCCCCTCTCCAATCCTATATAATAAAAGTGTAGTATGCAAATTGCTCCCTCTACCGGGTGTTGTCTGGGAGTTCGACCAGGAGTGGGGCCGGCCTGGGGAAGGGAGGGAGGCCCTGGCCAGCAGTGGTGATGGCGGCTGCAGGCAACTGGGGGAAGGGAGGGAGTACTGGCCAGCAGCTGGCAGCCACTAGGGATCCTACCACTACACGAATTTTGTGCACTGGGCCTCTAGTTCATTCATAATTACCTACATAACTATATAATAGTCAAGGTAGTCTGGAATTTTATTAAGGAGTTCTACAACTCTTCAGATTCACAGATTTATTTGCTAGTTGTCAACTTTTCCTTTTTTAAATGAGGCATTGAATTTATTCAGTTCATTTTTAGAACAGAATATTTTTATTTTATGAGATTAGGTGGACAAAGTCTGGGATTTTGTACCTCTTCAATTTTTCTTGCCTGTTGTAAATGTAGTTCCGGCCAACCCAATCATATGAACCGTATACATATCTAGAACCTCTGTGTGCCTCTCAGCCTTTCCATCTGTGAAATAAAACATGCAAGCTTGTTGGATAATTCTGTGTTTTCAGAGATATGAGGTCTAGATTGTCTGGATCGCCCATTCTGCTCAACCACTTGGTCTGAGCTGTGTTCTCAACCTAGAGTGTCTTTCTGACCTTCTTCTGCCTCTCAAGACCACCATTTTTCAAGGATGGACTCCTCTGTGAAGCTGGGTATTTCTGTATGGGCCCTCTCTCCTTTTCTGATCTCATGTTTGCATGTAAAGGCAAGTACATTGCTTTGGTAATCTTGCCTCTCAATCTAGAATGTCAGCTACAGTAGGGCAGGAGCCAACCTGATGTTTGCTTTAAATCTCTTACCATGTGAACATCAGAGACACTTGATAAATCCTTAATTGTTGACCATGTGCTAGGCAATTTCAATGTGGCAAATCTTTTCTTCCTGACTAAAACGAACGATTTCCCTACCAGTTCAAAGAGATTTTAGAGTATTGATTAGGTCATTCTGCAGAGTTTTTAAAAAGTATTATTACTATGAAAACATTTGTGTAAAAAGGAGAATTGATGCCCTCAGGCCACTTGTCTTTGTTTCTTTACTACCCACACAGTGGTCTCCCTGTCAACTAAGTGATGGTTTCTCCAGGACTGGCCCTGAGACCATGTGGGACCGTCACTAAAGGAAAGCTTTACCTCTCCTGCTCTCAAGATACTTAAAATTACTTAGGGAATGAGGGTTCCAATACAATTCGAAAATGAAAAAGAAGGCATCTCATTGTGTTAGAAGTTCCAATGGTGCAATAGATATTCAGAGAAGGGAACGATTTCTAAAATATCTTTGACTTGATCACAAGGTGTTTTTTGTTTGTTTATAGTAATTGGCCAAACTATTTGATTAGCTTGGGGATGTCTTTCTTTCATGCGGACTCACGAAGGGACACCTCTGAGGTTGTGTGACTTGCTTCTTTGTTCTGGGCAGGAGGACATGTGTGCCAGGCCAGTAAACTTGCCCCACCTGGTCTCAAGGGCCACGTGTTGGGGAGAGGGGGTGTTGCTCGTGTCACAGACCATGGCGGCTGCCTGCCAGATGGTCGCCTCAGTGTCTGACTCTGAAAAGCCAACTGCGATTAAAAAGTTTCAGAGAACAAGTCTTTCTATTCCGGGCCCATATGGCGATCGGAGCCGCTGGGCCTGTGACTGTTTAAGAAGCCAGGCTTCAGAGAAAAGCAGATGGAAGGAACTGTAAGATGAGACATGCCTTTAAAAAAGGTGAGAAGTAGTACAGCAGGTCCTTGAATAACGTCGTTTCATTCAAAATTGTTTCGTTATAACGTTGATGAGATGACACAGCAACTTAACTCTTGCTTACATCAATTAGCCCGTGGCCAGGTTAGTTTCATGAAACATCATTGCTTAAAGCCCAAGAACCTATTGGTGATGTCAGGTGAGGACATACTGTGTTTAATTTTGCTAGATCCAACATGAATGGAGAAAGGGAAATAATGGCCAGTCGACAATCGGGTTCTTCACAGCCTTTCTACTCAGTATGAATCAGTGGCATGGAGGTCACCCAGGAATAGAGTCTCCATTCCTACCTGTGCTGGTCCGTGTCTGAGGACTTGGCCAGGCTCTGGTGCCCAGTCCTTTAGTCAAACACTCATCCAGGTGTTGCTGCGAAGGGACTCTGTATTGTGAATAACAATTATAATCAGTTGACCTTAAGAAAAGTTTACCCTAGATCAGTGATGGCGAATCTTTTGAGCTCAGCCTGTCAGCATTTTGAAAAACCCTAACTTAACTCTGGCGCCATGTCACATATAGAAATTTTTTGATATGTGCAACCATAGTAAAACAAAGATTTATATTTTTGATATTTATTTTATGTATTTAAATGCCATTTAACAAAGAAAAATCAACCAAAAAAATGAGTTCACGTGTCACCTCTGACACGCGTGTCAGAGGTTCGCCATCACTGCCCTAGATAATGGGAATGGTCCTCACTCAATTGGTTGGAAAGCCTGTGAGCAAAACTGAGGTTTGAGGTTTCTTGGAGAAGAAGTTCTGCCTCAAAACTGCTGCATGGATTCCTGCCTGAGTTTCCAGCCCGCCGACCTGCCTTATACATTTCAGAGTTGCCAGCTTCACAATTGCATGAGCCAGTATACACTGCTGGTTAGTGACTATCCAGCACTCCTGGGGGCTAAACATGTTCCCAAGGGATTCATGTGCTAATTAACATTCATGGCTCCCAGGCATAGTGAGTTCTATTCACCAGTTGCCATGGATTATTCTTGGAGATGCTGCACTTAGTTGCATCAATCTTAGTGATCATGCTACGAAATATATAGCACTAAGCAAGACATCCAGAGGTGCTTGTGAAATAAGTGACTTCTTAAATGCCCCCCAAAACATGCTACAGAACAACAGTAGGTAGATGCATGAATTCAAGGATACACGGCAGCCTTTCTGGCAAAGTGTGTGGGATTATTTTTGGAATCTTGAGATTTTACATAATTGTAGACTCTATGCCAAAGATATGGACTCAGGATTCCTATCCAAAATGTCTAGTATTTATCAGGAATAAATCTAACCCTTATTAGGCTGCTCATCTCTGACCTTCAGAGATAACAGGATAGTTTCAGAAATAGACACAGCTAAGCATTTGCTTAATTCATATTCTCAAGACCTGGAAACTCTGTCTCTCAGCAGTGAGCTTGGGGAAAATGTGCCCTAAAATGAGGAAGGCAGACCCGTGGTCGGCAAACTGCAGCTCGCGGGCCACATGCGGCTCTTTGGCCCCTTGAGTGTGGCTCTACCTAAGCCTTAGGAGTACCCTAATTAAGTTAATAGCAATGTACCTACCTATATAGTTTAAGTTTAAAAAATTTGGCTCTCAAAAGAAATTTCAGTCGTTGTACTGTTGATATTTGGCTCTGTTGACTAATGAGTTTGCCGACCACTGGCCTAGACTGAAGGTCTGGATGTATTACTCACCGGTTTGTTTGAAGAGAAGTGAAATATGATGGGCCATGTGATACCATCATATGCTGCAAGCAGCTGCCCATGTCCACTTCCTTTACTGAATGACTTTCTGGGGGGTCGGGGAGACATTCATATTGGAACCTTTTTAGGGGGAACATTACAAATAGCTAATTTGCCTGTGATGGGTAGAAAATTCCCTAAAGATAATCAACTGCTCACAGAGGGTCTATAGACATTAAAATGCACTGCCTTAACATGAGAACATCGTAGCTAAAGAGGCCTAGGCAAGCAATTTAGCAACCTGAGGTGGAAGTAATTTTGAAGTTGGTTAGGGTTTGCTATAGGGTTAATTAGGTGGCTTTTATTGTATTGTTTAGCTTTGTCCCTGGCTATTTACAGGTACAGTTGTCCCTTGGTATCCTGGGAGTGTGGGATTGGTTCCAAGAACACCCCCCCCCCTTAGATACCAAAATCCATGGATGCTCGAGTCCATTTAACCTACCCACATCCTCTCATATACTTTAAATCATCTCTAGATTGCTTATAATACCTAACACAACATAAATGCTATGTAAATAGTCATATACTATACTATATAGGGGATAAGGGTAAGAAAAAGGTCTGGTGTTTAGTACAGATGCAACCATCGTAGGCCTAGCTACACATCAGCAACAAAGTAACTTAAACAATTTTTTTCAAATATTTCCCATCCGAGGTTGTTTGAATCCACAGATGCAAAACCTGTGGCTACACAGGGCCAACTCTGCACTTACTTTATGCATTTATGCATTCCTTTGGCCTTACGAACATTATGTATTAAACATAAAGCTGTTTGATAAGTGAGGTCATGACAGTAACTTCTTCCCCCATGGGTTGGAATGCACAGAAGCAATTCACCAGGCCCTGCGCCCATAGGCCCTTCACCCCATTCTGATGGGCAGTGTGCTGCTTAGCACGTTATCTGTCACTCTTGAGGACTCTAGGAGTCTTCAACTGGGGCTTATGGACCTTCAAGGACTCTGTGAGCCAATCCTCTGAAATGATGAGCAAAAGTCTGTATGTACCTCTCTCCGCCCCCAGGTCCCAGAGTGAGTTCATAAAGCTTTTATCAAAATGAGGTGACCCCAACAAAGGTTAAGAGTAGCTTTGCTCTCTACACTTAATTCTATCTCAGCAACACAGTTATTCACAAAGGAGAATACTGGCTTAAAGTGAAGGCTGGGTATTGACTGGCTGTAATTATAGGGTGGGGAGCCTCCCTAAGTCAACTAATAGTGAGTGACAGGCTGAGGAGGGGGTGGAAAAGGCTTTCAAATGAAAACAAAGGCGGATCGAGATAAAAAGTCTGCTCTCCTTAGCAGGGGTAGCTTTTACTGTCAGAAAGAAAAAAATGAGGCCTCCTTGCTGGATACTTACAAGGTGGTACGTGCTAACTTATGCGTCTTAACTAGCAGTGGGAGCTTAGCATAAATTCCCAATGTACACCTTCCCCTACCCCCTTCTGCCTGGCCTCCAAGTTCGGAGTAGAGCTGGCTGCTTGCCTTTTACCCGGAATTCAATGGAGGGGTCTTCTCTTTCTGGGCCTTACCTTAAGGCACATGGATTGCACACCTGCCCACACCCAGGGGCCCAGTTTGCACAGATTGTATGTAATCTGAGTGGTGCCCCCGGGCTGTGCATCTTGGTGACCTTTCTTTATTCTTCTTTCTGTTTTCCTTTTTTTTTGATGGCTTTTTTTTCCTTTTGTTTTGGTCTCTTCACTGTTGATGGTGTTTTGCAGGCATCAAATCCAACCCCCTTATACTTGTCACCACATCTGTGGCTGCCACTGCAGCTTCCAGCACCGTCTCATCCGTTTTTATTTGTCACTCCTGACTCCTGTCACTTTTCTCAAGCTTCTATCTTCTGTTAGGAAAGGACTGGCCAGCCCCCAAAGGATGCGTTTCCCCCCTGAGGTGTGAAAGTGCTAATCTCTTCCCGTTGGGTGCATGCTTTCCACAAGGAGTCATCCAGCTTTATTGAGCGGCTCCCACTTCACTGTCACAGAAGCTGTATATGAGTTTGAATGGGGGCGGAAGGGTTTTTCCTCTCTCTGCTTTGTTTTGTGCTGGTTATGATGCTTTTCAGGTAATTTTGAGTCAGGGGTCTCAGCCTGGGTTGCACATGAGAATCATCTAGGCAGCTTCTACAGATGCCCTGGAGACCCTCCGGAATAATGAAGTCATCTGGAATGGGACCGCTTCATTATTATTATTTTTAGATATGTTTTTATTGATTTCAGAGAGGAAGGGAGAGGAAGAGAGAGAGAAAAGAGAAACGTTAATGAAAAGAGAGAATTATTGATTGGCTGCCTCCTGCATGCCCCCTACTCGAGATCGAGCCCGCAACCTGGGCACGTGCCCTGACTGGGAATCGAACAGTGACCTCCTGGTTCATGGCTCGACACTCAACCACAGATTCATGCCAGCCGGGCATTATTTTTTTGAATGTTCCCTAGGTCAGTGGTCGGCAAACCGTGGCTCACGAGTCACATGTGGCTCTTTGGCCCCTTGAGTGTGGCTCTTCCACAAAATACCACGTGCGGGCGCGCGCATACAGTGCGATTGAAACTTTGTGGCCCACGCGCAGAAGTCGGTTTTCGGCCGGGGCGAGTCTATTTTGAAGAAGTGGCGTTAGAAGAAGTGGGGGGTGGACATATAGAGAGGATGAACGAAAGGAGATAGACGAAACAAGTATACAAGACGAGTGTGGGGTCGACTTCAGCGAACGTACCTCATTCAGATTGAGGATGTTTTTAGCAAAGGCCAGCTTAGGAGGACCCTAATTAAGTTAATAATAATGTACCTACCTATATAGTTTAAGTTTAAAAAAAATTGCCTTCCAAAAGAAATTTCAATCGTTGTACTGTTGATATTTGGCTCTGTTGACTAATGAGTCTGCTGATCACTGCCCTAGGTAATGGATTCCAACATGCCCCCAAATGGATAGCCACTAATCTAGGCTAACATCCTAAGGTGCTGGGAGGCTGAATTCCAAGTCAAAGAGGCTTGATTTTATAGCTAAAAACAATAAGGCTTCCTCGCCGGCAAATAGATGCTTATCTTAAACATACTCTATTAAAAAGAAATCCAATACACCGAACAGGGCCTAGCTTTTTTGGCTTTGCCCATGCCTTGTAGGGAAACCTGAAGGGTTAAACGGATTGGTTCACACATGGATCCAAATCTAACCATTGCAGAAAAAAAAATACATATTCATTGCTGCTTTAGTTCCAAATTTAACGCACGGCTCAGAGAGCACTTCGGCCTATATTTTTAGCTAAGCATAGAGAATTTCAAAATAGTTTGTTACCTAAAAATACACTTCCTGAAATGAACTTGAAGCCTGGGAGGGATGAATGGGTTTATTTTTTCTTCTATATTTAATGTTACCACAAGAAAGCAAACCTTGAATTTATATACGTGTATATTTTTAGAGACCCAGGAAACAGGTGCCATGTCCAAGTAACGAAGAGGGTTGAGTGGCAAAGTGTCGAGGACAGAAATCTGATTTCACAGACATGGACTGTGGGAGGGCTTGGAAACTGTTTCTCTGGGTGTAGGCAGGCGCACTCCTAGCGAGAGGAGGTGATGAGGAGGCTTTTCCAAGCGTGATCCCTGGGCGAAGTACACCTCCCAACTTCTTAACCGGCAAGGAATAGTTACTGCCGCACACGGTCTAGGTCAGTGGCCGCCAACCTTTCTGACCACTGGTTGGCGACCGCTGGTCTAGGGCCTTGATCTTCCTTAGTGTCTTGAAGTTCAGGTTGGTTGACCCAATGCCTTATAGCCCTGTCTCACTTGGCTCTCCAAATGCATGCCTTTAATTACCTATACTGCCAGTAGAAATAGATCTCTTCAAGGAAAATGATGGGGAAGTAGGGTGTTATACATTATTGCCTCTCAGCATGCAATATGTGAGTTGCAAAGAATAATCTGCCTTCAATATGTGATTGGTGGATGTGAATGGATATTGCATTTATAATCACGTACCCGCTAATATGGGGGAAGAAGTTCTACACTCTTTCCCACTTGGTATGAAGGACCAAATGCAAACTTCTCATATTCATTTCTTTATGTATTCACCTCTTCACTCATTATTCAATAAGTATTTTTTAATATCTTCTTCCATGCGACAGGCCCTCTTCTTGGCAGATTATATAACCATGGCAGATACAGTCTCACAGAGCTTGCCTTTTGGTGGCTAGATTATAAGCATGTAAATGATCAAGTTGGATTGTGCAGAAGATAAAATGGAGCCTGGTCGTTGTTACTTGCGGGCTGCTATAAATGAAGAGCTCTCCTTTAACCAGAGACCAGAAAGGTGACACGAAGCCAGACATAGGGAATAGTAAGAAAAGGCCCAAGGAAGGAAGGAAGGAAGGAACTTGTCTTCTTCCAGGAATAGCCCATGTGTCCTAAAAATTAATGGGTAAGGAGGAAGAGGATGGGTGATGGAGGTGGTGGTGGCGAGGGCTGAAGTCAGAGAGGTAGCAGACCCTTGAGGTGAACTCAACTTTCACTCGCCTGCAGGAAGCCAGAGCCTTGGTAGTGTTTGGGATTGTTTCTAGGAGGCATTCTGTCCGTGTTGATTGATCAACTGATTTTCCTCAAGTCGGAGCCAGTCTTTGCAAGAAGTTCCCACAACTCTTTCCGGTGCAGGTCAGGAACAAAATGGTCAAGTCCTGCCTCACCTACAATGTCTCCTGGGAGTAGCCAACTCCCGTTCGCACTTCATGGCTCTGCTTCCTTGTGACCTCTCTGCCCATCTGGGTGGTGACTCTTGTCTGGCTTCCACATCCTCTGTCTTTCTCTCTATTTTTGGGTTATCCTACCCTCATCTGTTTCCTTGACTGTCCACCCAGCTAAGCTATAATTTCCCTATGGATGCTTTTCATTGTGCTCCCAGCACCCAGAACAATGCAATAGGCCAATCTAATCTGTGTTTCTTGATGGGGTGATAAGGTTTGTGTAGAAAGAGTGCTTTATGAAGTCATGGACAAAAGCAAGAAATAACTCAAAATGCCCCCACCCTGCAATGGCTTATGTTAATGGATTGTAGAGGTGCAGGGAATGCTCATCTGATGTGAAAGCATTATTTTGCCTTTCTTCGTATTCATTTGTCTGACATCAGGTTCATTTGAAATTGCATAACATCATCAGGAATTCATTAGATAATCATTCAGTGTATCTTTCTTTTCCCTCCACAGTTAATAATGATATGATGATCACCGACAACAATGGTGCACTCAAGTTTTCACAATTGTGTAAATTCTGTGACGTGAGATCTTCCACCTGTGACAACCAGAAATCGTGCAGGAGCAACTGCAGTATCACATCCATCTGTGAGAAGCCCAGTGAAGTCTGTGTGGCCGTCTGGTAAGGTTGCCTTTGAAAAAAATCTTTCCCCCCATTTTTAGTAAATAACACATGCTTGTGGTATGTGGAGCCCCAGTGTCTTCATGCCCTAAACGTAGACACAACCTATTTCTCTTGCTCTTAGACCATCTCTTTTTTAATTATTAAATGTGGTTTCCAGAGATATTCCGTACATTTTCAAATACACACACACGTCTATCTATGTGTGTGACAGTATATCAGATGACTTTTAATATTTGCAATAAATTTGGAGACCCTTCCTTCTATGCAGGAGAAGAAAATGACACTCTTCAACATTTAATGACACCCCCAGTGACACCAGGAGCTTTGTTTTCCTGAGGCAGCCTCAGTCTCATTTTATGGAAAAAGAGGAGATGAAAGGTCGGCTGTTGGAAGAGGGGAGCACTTGTCAAAAAAGGGGAAGGTATTCCGGAACCAGAAAACAACCCATTCCTTAGTCAGAAGCATTGGCCATGTCACTTACACCACCACTGGGCTATACACTACTTCTTTCTCTTGGATCAGAGCTACATATTTCCCTTAGATCAGATTCCTTCCCCTCTCTCTCTCTTTCTCCCTCCTTCTCTCTCTCTCTTCCTCTCTCTCTGTCACCCTCCATCTTACCATACACACACACACACACACACACACACACACACACACACACCTGCTTATAAATTATCTTATTAATTTGTAGTTATAATTGGGAGTGTGAGCAAGAGAAAAAAAATAGAGATCATCAAGTAAGTTCCCATTTTATGAAAATGTATATATTCATTAATGAAATACAACATTTTACAGACATATTCTCATGTTTTGAATTTATTTGAATTCATGTTTTTAAGTTACCCATGTGTCTCCTGACCAGTTGCAAATGAGAATGTAAACTCACATATCTCCCCCTCCCGTTTTGGGAATGAGTCTTTTGGACTTTCTCCAAACCACATATCGTTAGCCTTGATGATAGAGCGATCTGAAAACCTTGCAAATTTCTGTACATACGGGGGATGAACTCGTTCCCTAAGAACTAAAGGAATGTGAACAGCACAGACCTGCCAGGACAGTTTGCTGTAGCTGCCAGCTTCATTCATGTCCAGTTCTGAGAAGTGCTTTTGAAAAAAGAATTCTGACAAAGACTGTGTGGAGAAGAAAGGGACCAGCATTGGAGGTTTAGAAAGTGTGGCATCTGAAGAATGGCTGAGGCCATTAGACGTGGTTCCAGGAAAGAAAGGACGAGGGTTCTCTTGAGAGATACTGAAGGGCATGATATCTCTTGAGATAGCTCAAGTGGGAAATATAGTGAACGTTTTCTTTGTAATGCTGAAGGACAGAAGGAGAGTCTATGAAGTTTGCTCAGTACATACTTAAACGTTTTCACAATCATGGTTTCCTAACAGCAGAACAGACTTCCTCCTCTGGAAGAGTCAAAGGTCAGGAGGGGCTGGATGACTGGCAAGTCTAGTGCAGGAAAGACTGAGACACTCTCCTGATGACCCCAACGCTTCCTTCTCCACTATTCTTCTCCATTTATCATCTGTACCTAAGTATCACTATGGTATGAGCTGACTTCTGATAATGAAAAAAAAAAGGGCTTTTTAAATTAGGATCTTGTTCCCTGACTCACAGTACAAGTCTGAATGATTGATTGTGAATCAAGCCACCGGAATAGAGGTTTTACTTGTCTCAGAAAATGGGACTGTGTGGGGGAGAGGAAGCTTGCTGTCTCCACCATGTCCCAGCTGTGAAGTCAGTACTGAACAGTGAGCCTTAGTTTTACCTGCCTTGGTAAAGGCACACGCTCCTGATGAGGAGAAAGGCACATGCAGTGGGTGCTGTGCTATATCCCCCTCACCCTCTTCAGCACCGAGGCACTCACCTCATTGGCCTCTGGAGCTCTGGCTGCTAAGGGATCACCCTAGTCCCTCCTGGGGACTCCCTTGCACTGAGCAGAGCTGCTGCATTGGAGTTGGGCTTTTCCACATGTTTGGCCCCTCTTCCTGGGCAGCCAGCATCCTAGAACTGATTGATGCAGGGGTCCAATGCCTGGCCACTTTGCCTCAACGTGGGACAGCTCTGATGGGCCATCCCAGCTTTATAGCTCCTGAGGGATCAGCTGAGTCCTTTATTTGCAACCTGCGTTGCGGTTCAAATCCTCCATGTGCAGGTCACTCCAGGTGCCTGTCCAAAAACCTCCTGCACAGAAACCTCATGGCCTCACTGCCTGTTTCCAGGGAACCCAAACCAGGAAAGGGGGCTGTTTTAGAAACCGAAAGCCTCCACCATGATAGGGCATGCATGCCAAGGCCTTATCAGTTTTAGTGTTCTTTTCATTCATCCACTGAGTCATTCATTCATTAATGTCAACTGTGCACCCATTTCATGTAAAATGTTCAAGTTATTTCCAAAATTAATTTTATGACCGTGGTTCTGCTTTCCAGTGGCTACTGACAAACTCTTTAATTGCTCAGAGCAAATGTTGCTGGACAAAGACATCTATATTGTTTTTCATTGTGTTTTCCCTTCCTGTGCTCATCTGCATCCCAAGATAGTTTTCAAAGTGAACTCTGCTATCAGAGAGAGCAGTGTTGCAGGACTGAGTGGAAAAAGCAGCTAAGGACTTTACCCAGACTCAAGTACTGTATTTGAGTTTCCTCTCTGTGATTTTAGTTCCCTAGGAGCTAGGAGGTGGGAGGCAAGAGGCTCTGAAGATGCCCAGTCATAGCCGAGGAGCTGTGCCCACAACTCCTTCCTCATTCCATTCCTTGACCTCTAGAAGCTTCACAACAAAGAGACCCCATGCTTTTCCCTGGGAGCATAGCAGACTCACTGTGCACCTACACACACATGCACGTGCATTTGCAACATATACTCACAGACACAGCTTTGGGGGAAAGGAGGTGATCTAGTTTCAAGGCCACCATTTCTGCTACGACTTTCCAGTAACCTTGGCGTTAAGGATGGGTAGATTTTCCAATAGACATAATTTGTTGTGTGACTGTGCCAAGCCAAGTTTCATCGAGTTCCCTGCTACCACCCTGGAGGGAGGGTTCCGATGGTTGCTCCCCCTCTAACAGTGGGGACCTGCGTAGCAAGGCCTTGCTTCTGTTGCTCCTGCTGGAGTGTTAGTTCGAGGACCATTGATGTGTTTCACAAAGTGGCACGCCTGCTGCTGCCGGAGTCGCCTCTGGGCTGCATGGGTGTCACAACCATGACTCCATTCCAGCCTCACCCTCATTCCTACTCTCTTACCCCTCCTTCACACACTGTTCTTCAGTGTCCTTGAATTAAGCCCTAAGCCAGCGGGGGATTAGTCAAGTTGCTGTTTCCCTATGGTTATGGGTCCACTTCTTTTCAGGGGAGAACTGTCTTAACTGCTTCATGCTTCCAGCCTGCCTCCTATTTTCCTTGCTGTGAGCATTGAGTTTTTTAGGGGAGAGAAGGTGAGGAGGGTTGATTGGTAAGTGTGTGCTAGTATATGCTGGCACATATGCACTCATCTGCATGCACTCAGGATCCTTCCCAGGGAAGATTACATGTGCAAAGCTGACTGGACCGATCGTGTCATTTAAGGCCTGATTTCCCCTCCAGATTTAGAGACTGCTGTTTAAGACAACAGCTATTTTGCATCTGAAAAGGGGAAGATGGGAGGAAGGATATCAGACCAACACAGTTACCCAAGATGGCAGGTTTTTGAGGGGAGCAAAGGGAAGCAGGCAGAGAAGCAATACACTTTCCAAGGATGCCAGAGGTTTATTTTGGCTTCAGCAATTATAATAGCGGGTATTAATCATGTCAGTATTAGATGCCGTGTACACGTAGAACTAATTGAGCACTTCACAGGACCCAAGCAAAATGTGAGAGAGTCGCTGAGCCCGTAGCTGAGTTAGGCTCCCAATATGTGATGTAAAGGAATAAAAAATGTAGACACAATTCATTTATGGCAGCGTAAAATATTTCACTGAACTGTAAGTGAAGAACATCTTGCAGGTCTTTCCCATGGGTTTTAGTCCTCCCCCCTTCTGTTCCTTTATGTAATTCTGTAATTCTGGAAACTGCAGTTCTTTATCTAGGAGGTATCTTCCGTTTTCTCAGCCCAGCCAGCTGCTGACATGGAACATGCCTTCACTTAACGGTGCCCAGCAAACAAGGAAAGAGGAACCGCAACTACTTCCCCAGACATGCCCTTTTAGAACAAGTTAGCTAGACAGACCCTGGTTCTGCCCAGTAACCTAGAGATGCCATGTGAGTCTGGCAGTACACTCAGGATGGAAGGTTTGAAACCATCCTGGGGAGCCAGCAGTCTTCTGTTTCCTGTGCCTTCCCCTTTAACGACTGAATTAAGACAGTGTGCAAACTCCTCTGACAGGATAGCCCCCGATGTAAGTGCTCATGTTTATGATCATAAGTGGGCTCGGAGAATAAGCAAAGGAAAAACTGAAATGAGTAGAGAAAGCATAAGGGACTGACTATAGGCAACCTGTTAATGCTGCAAAACAGGAAGCAGCTGCCCTTCTGAGAAACAACTTGATGAAGGAAATACATTCCAGATTGCTTTTCTGTCCAGAGACCCCACTCATCCCTTCTCTCTTTCTCTACCCCCCATCCACGCCCCACCCATGAACCTCTGCACCCAAGGAGGAAAAATGATGAGAACATAACACTAGAGACGGTCTGCCACGACCCCGCGCTCGTCTACCATGGGTTTGTTCTTGAAGATGCCGCTTCTCCGAAGTGTATTATGAAAGAGAAGAAAGTGGATGGCGAGACTTTCTTCATGTGTTCCTGTAACACGGATGAGTGCAATGACCACATCATCTTTTCAGAGGGTGAGTTTCCTTCCCTTGATCTCCTGGAGCCTGACGTCCTCGGGGCTGATTTCTCGGGTCCCCGGTGTACAGTCTCAGAGGACAGTTCCTCCTCCTCTGGCTGGTGCTGGAGAGTGAGCCTATGGTGGAAGGAGGTGCTTATGGAGCAACAGGGTCGGGTCTGGTCCTTATCAAATCTGACTCATAGGGCCCGTGTTATTGGTTGTCTTGGACCAATCGTTTCCTTTCCCCAAAACAGTGGTTCTCAAAATACAGCATGACCTGAGAATGTGCTAGAAATGCAGATTCTTGGACCCTACCCCAGACCCACTGAATCAGAAACCCTGGGTCCTGGGCCCAGCAATATGTGTTTTAATAAACCTTCCAAGTGATTCTGATCGAGCTAAAATTTGAGAACTACTGGTCTAGATTGGAGGAGGCTGTTTGACAGCCGAGGGGACTTGCTTTGAATGAACTCCAGTGGTTTAGTGTACATACTCCTAGGATTTGTCTGTCTAAAGGGTAGTTATTATTGGTCCCATGTGAGAAAAGAACTGAAATGCAGAGAGAAATAATGAGCCAGGGTTTACCCATGGAGACAGGAGAAGACTCAATTAGATTGTTCAGCATTCACTCAGCTTGAAAGAAGGGTACATGCTATTCCCTCAATTAAAAAAACAACTCCCTATTCAATGATTTTAATTATAAAAGCAGTATATGTTCCTTATCAAAAATTCAAACAATCCAACAATATGCAAAATTTTAAAATTAAAAGTACATTAATCTCATCCCCTCACTCCTAACCCATCAGATACTCAATACTGAGAGTTTATGGGAAACACATGTTTCTCTGACATTCATTCATATAATCCCTGCAGCCTTTCTCCCTTCCCTGTCTTCCTCCATCAATGCATCTGTCCTCTGTCCATCCATCTATCCATCCCATCCACTCATGCATCTTTCAGGGCAAATAGTTGATCAGACTATAAATATTATTGGGCAACATTTTTTTTTAGCCAACCACTTTTACTTCTTCTAAAGATAACACATACAGATACACTACACTGTACACCTTTAATTCCATAATATGGATTACCTTCTATGACTGAATCATTTCCATTGGGATTATTTAGGTGTCTCCAGTTAGTCACTTAATGCTATACTGAATACCTTTGTAAGCTCATCTTGCACATGTGTACTATTAATATTTCTGCGAGATAGATTTCTAGAAGCCAAGTTTCTGGATCAAAGTAAAGAACATTTTAAGTATAGTAACCATGACTAAATTGTTCTCCTTCTAAAAAAGATACCTGAGCATATGGATTTTCATTTACCTTATCCAACAATTATAAGCCTTTTAATTTTGCCAGTCTGATAGTGAAAATGATATTCTCTTGGTTTTAGGAATGCAAATTCAGAGTGGGAAAAGGTTATTAACCCAAAATAGATATGATGCAATAAAAATTCCTTTTGGAACACAAGTGCTACGTCTGCACACCCCCTGTGTGTGTCCCAGTGATGTAGACCCATCTCCTTCACTCTGTGTCCTTGACCTCCTGCTAGTTCCCCTCTCTTCCTGTCCAGCTTCCCACTTATGCCAGCTTCTCAGTTCATGAAGGCAGGCATGTGCATTTTTATAAGTAACACTTATAAATCACTCCTCCCTCCTACTTTCTCATTCTATAAACACACCATTTTTCTCACTTTCCTTATGTCATTTTGAGGTAGGAGGGAAGATATAACTAGATTAAATCACACAAAGGCATGTTAACACCTGATATCCTGGCTTAACATGTCAATGTTCTCCAAGTAGTTCACTTAAAATTTATTGTTGAAAGTATTATATGTCCCTTCCTCTCTTCCCCGCCCCCCCTGCCCACTGACCTCTTCTAACAGTTCACCTTTTAAAAGAAAGTCCAGGCTAATCTACAGGAATTAATATTTAAGAGTAGAATATCCATACCTGTTTACTCTCATCTGTGAAAGTATTTTTCTCCTTTTACATACTGGCTTGCCCATAATGGAAGAGTTTATTTTATCCCCAAAAGACAAAATGTGATAAATAACATGCAAGTTGGATACATATAGTACTATAAGCTTTTTCAGATATTAGTGACTTCAGTTTTCAGTGTGTTTCAACTCAGGTGATAATCACAGGCCCACATTCACATATTTTCCCTCTTATTCATTATCAGACTATTTCCTTATGATGTGAGATAATCAGCCTAAAGGCAATTTCTCACTGTACAACTCAAGAGATCCAGTACAGCTGATGACTCAGATGTCTGGGTGATTTCGGAGTCTTTTAACATGTTCCGGAGTTGTTTGCATTTAGTCTTCTAAAGTGTTCTAGGGGTGTTTCCTTTTTCAAAAGGATCTCTATTCTCCATAGTGGGATATCCGCTCCACCCCCCACCAAACCAGCAATATTTTAGGATCCATTTCTCCTCTTTTTTATACTAAAAAATAAAAACTCTGGAAGTCCAAGTCAAACAAGATGGTGAAGACAAAATCTCTGGTGGATCTTACACTGTATTTTAAAAAATATATATTTTTATTGATTTCAGGGAGGAAGGGAGAAGGAGAGAGAGATAGAAACATCAATGATGAGAGAGAATCATTGATCAGTTGCCTCCTGCACACTCCTACTGGGGATTGAGCCCGCAACCCCAGGCATGTGCCCATGACTGGAATCGAACCCGGGACCCTTCCATCTGCAGGCCAACACTCTATCCACTGAGCCAAACCAGCTAGGACTCTTACACTGTGTTTTTATTAGGATAGTACTCTGGTCTCATTGCCAGATTTCTGACCTGCAAACACAGTGGATGATAATTACTTAAATCATCTGGTTTCTTAAGTTAGGGAAAAAAGGTTGAGCCACAGGATTTTTTTTTTTAATTGTAGATCTTTACTTTTAGTGCTGTGATGCGTGATAGCTCACATTCAGAGAGAACGTGTTGTTGCTGTGTAACAGTGCTCAGACCTTTCCATGGCATGGCCTCATTGAATCTCAGAGCTCCCTCATGAAATAGGCACTGGTAGCATCCTCATCCTATGAGTGAGAAAGCCACGCTCAGAGGACTTGAACACTTTGTCCAGAATCACATGGCCAGTGGATGGCATAGGTAGGATTTATAATGGTTTATGTATGAACAAATCTATGAGGGCCTTCTTTCCTTCCTTCTCCCCTTCTTTCCTCCCTCTCACGTTCAGCGCGTCCTTGGAAAGCAGTATATCCCCAGGCTTCCATTCTTCATGTGTTTGTGAGGAATGATGTTTATAAATGATAGCCAGCAGGATGCTCTCACCATGTGAGAAGATCATGGTCTCCTCAATAAAATCATCTCCCCAGCTAAACCAGTTTTGAGCTGTTTGTCCTTGGGTGAACTAATTCACCTTAGACTTCCCCTCTGAAAAAAATGTGGATAGAAATAGTGCTCATTTTCAATAGGGTTTTTGTGAAGATAAATGAGTTTATTCATGTAGGAACTTAGAATAGTACCTGGCACAGAGCTAAATAGTCAATACATTTTGGCTGTTACTATTGTTCTTCTGGATTCAAATGAACGAGGAGCTTTATAGCAACCTCATGTCATAGTCTCTTCCTTCCTGAAAGCCTTCAGTGGGGTTATGTTTGATGCCATCCACCATCACAACATTGCTGTGAATCGCAGGGATGTGCTCACTGTCAGGAATGTGGTTGAGGAAGCTCTTTAGTGCACTGCATTGCTGTCTTCCTGAGAAGCCAGGAGAAATGGCTCTCAGGTCCCTGACTCAGAAAGATGGTTCCCGCATGAGGACCTATTTGCATCGGAACTTCGGGACACTTTGAAGCATGCAGAGCAGGAGCCAGCAAACTTCTTAGATGGAGGACCTGGTAATAAACATTTTTGGCTTTGCAGGCCATGGCGTCCCTGCTGCAGCTACTCAGCTCAGTCGTTGAGGCAGCCATAGGCAGTATGTAAACAGTTGGACGCGGCTGTGTTCCAATAAATCTTCACTTACAAAACCAGGCCTCAGGCCAACCCTGATGTAGATGGTCATGTGTTTTGTTTTGTTTTGTTTTGTTTTGTTTTGTTTTGTATTTCTCCCTTCGATACAAACTACCAGAAAAGCTTAAAGTCCAATTTAAGTCATGCTCCTAGCAAGTTTGTGAGCACACATTTGTATACTGTTATCACCCCTGCTTGTCTGTTTTCCTACATTTATCTCCAATTTGTCTTGATCCCAGCTCCTTCTATCTTTCTTTACTATTAAGTTTCTCTATAGGTTGCATGTGATTTTTCTTTTTTTAAAAAGATGGAAATGGGGGAGGAGGATGGGAGCATCCTGGAAGAGGTTAATGGGGGGAAAAAGAGAACCTATGTAATACTTTTAGCAATAAAGATTAAACAAAATAAAGATGGAACAATCAGCAACTATACCAGTAACATCTATGTAACTTAGAAACCAGGACTCTGGAAACCGCTCTGACTCAAAGGTCAACGGATGGGGTTAAATAGAGAAGCGGACCATCAGATGTAGGGTGTCACCCAGGGTGTGTCCACCGCTGACTGGCGGGCTGCATGCAGGCGTCCAGTTAGTGCACTCTGACTGGAGAAGTTGAGGTAGGGGAGACGAGGACTTCTGGTAGCCACAGTTTCATTCCTTCCTCTCTCATTGTTGTAAGAATTTCTTTTAAATGAAAACAGACTCTTTGGTTTGCAAGCCTAACTCTGGCAGGAAGACAAATGATTTTTTTACAGTATCAGACACGCGGTTTCCTGTCTGTGTTTAACTTGCTAGCAGAACATCTCAGCCAGCTGGTTCCCCGTGGACCTACTGTGACCTTAATAACGTTGCCTCCTGCCATCCAGCAAGCCCGCTCTGTGTATTGATCACATGCCCGGTACACTTGATTGACTCGCATTGGTTTCGGAGTCAGGGAAGGCTTGCAGGGAGGTGCTGCCCCTTTTCTCTCAAATCTCATTTTGTGTTTGTTTCACTCCGGGATCAGGGAGCTGGCTCCTTGAGTAACCCCTGGTTCTTGCGTGTAAGAAACGAGAAGCATAAGTGGTGTTTTGGCAGGTCGGGGAGTTCTGGGTGTGCTGCCGTGGAGCCGTGCACCCGCTACTCAAAATAGCTGTCTCGCCAGCTGTGCCTTTTTGTTTCGAGAGAAACAAACCAGATTTACTTTCTGGTCTAAATGCAGAAGAAGAAAAAAAATAAGAGTGGAAGTATGGTTGTGCAAAGTTCTTAGCAGAGGAGGAAAATGATGGATTCAAGTCAGTAGTCTCATTCCTGGGAAGAGAAATCAGTCATTGGTGGGATGACTCACGCCCGTGGGTCCTTGGGTTGTGAATGAGTGCCCTTAGAAAGCCTCCCCGGAATCCGTGAATTCGGCCCGTGTCTGGCCAAGAAAATAATGAAAGTTGTACATGCCAGAGGCCACGGTGACGCAGTCCAGGGAAGCTTAGGGAATGTATTTGTAGTGACTTCAGGCAAATCAGTGGCTTTTTTAGATTTTTATTTTCCTAAGCAGCAAAGTAAACAAGATGCTCCAAGGCCAGAGGTGGCTGCTGGTTATGATTATTTCTACTCTGGAACCTCATTCTGAGGATGAATCAAGGCAGAGTGGAATCACTAAGGACACTCTTACCTTGCATCCCGCCCACTGGTTGGATGTAACGGGTGGACCAATGAGGCTGGCATTGCTATGAGGCTGTGGTGGTGCACCCATACATCCACACGTCCAGTTCCTCATCTCTCCCCGAGCCACCTCCTTGTGTTCTATAAAAAACACATGGATGGATGATGGTGAAAAGGGTCGGGGGAGACTCTTTGCTACTTTACAAGTATGGCAGTGCCCCACCGGTGGAAAAACACCAGGGAGCTAGCTAACCACCGTGAAACTGACTTTCATTTCCGCCCATACTAAACTTCAGAGGGCATGTTTACCACCAGCTGGACATCTGGCCGACTTGCTTTTGGAAAAAAAAAACCTTTTCTGGTTTGCAAATCACTCCTGCATGTTGCTAATTATGTAAAATTTCAATTTTACCAGCAATAATTATGCCTTTAAAAAAATCTAATATTAACTTTTAAAGAAGCAATATTTGCTTTTCTACTTTTGAAAAATATACACCTCCTGTTACCTCATGAGGATATAGCTAGTTCCGATGTCAAGAACAATTGATCCTACATTCAGTCATTAAAGTTCTTTCCATTCCTTCCATAGTCCGGTCCCAGCGTATTTAAAATAACCATGTCTCCTGTCCGGCTGGAGTCGTTCTCTACCTTGGCCACAGGTTTGAAACACCTGATAAGCTTTAAAAGCTACTCATTAAAGGGTCTTAGCCCTGCAGTTTTGGACTTAATTGGTCCGAGGCCTTGTATCAGGATTTAAAAAAACACACAAAAACTTCCCAAGATATTTTAATATGCGGCCAATGTTGGGAGACACTGGACTCAAGACAGTTTGTTCTGCCAAATCTTTTTGTATTTTTCAGCATGGTCCCCATATAACCTGAAAAGGGATGGTGGCAATTAGAGAATGCCAGCCACCACAGGAAGTAGCTGAAATTTGCCTTCTAGGTTAAAGGAGGGGAAAACAAGCAAACAAAACACCTGTATTACCACACTCCTGAGGAAGAATAAGATTCTTTTTTTCTTTTTAATCCTCACCCAAGGATATTTTTCTATTGATTTTTTTGAGAGAGTGGAAGAGAGAGGGAAAGAGAGAAATTTCAAATGGAGAGAAACACATCGATTGATTGCCTCCTATATGAGCCTGGGCGAGAGAGGAGCCTGCCACTAAGGTAAGTGCCCTGGACCAGAATCGAACCTGGGACCAAGGGTCCCCAGGCCAAGGCTCTATCCACTGAGCCAAACCAGCTAGGGCAAGAGTGAGATTCATTAATGTAAGCTATTACTGAGCTTTTCACAGTTACCAGTTACTTCGGGAGAGGCCAAGGACCTCATTGAGAATAGATAGGTGAGATTTTAGAACTGTTGAAATGATACACTGAAGGGCAGGCACATTTTAAACCTGAACACATGGCGGAAAGGTTGGCTGCTACTGCCTTGGCAAAGATGGGGTGGGGCGGTGGGTGGTGGGCAGTGTGTGTAGTTGGAGGAGGTGAGACCATCAGGTGGGAGGGAATCGTGGCGAGTTGTGGTTTCCGTGGAAAGCCAGTAGAGAAGTCAGAACATGTTTTGGTGACCTGACAGGTATCAAGTGTGAGTCATCCATGGGCATTTTCTAAAGTCAGCTAAGCTCCCTATTGGAGAAGATTCTGAAATAACTTAAGAACTCTATCTCTGCTTTCTGATTTCCTGAGAACACAAAGGACCCTAGACACAGTAGAAGATATAATCTAGAAAAAGAATTGAAGAACCAGGGCATCCTAAGAAAACCCCACCTTAGCGGTCAGCAGACTATAACACAGAGAAGAAAATGAAAAAAAATTCCAGCTCCAAAGAACATGTTTCAGGCCAAGGCGCTGTCCCTGATGGAACGAACATTCATAAGACATGGTGTTGTATCTTGGGCAAAGCCTGGCCCGTTGTCAGCTCTCTGAGAGTATTAGTTGTCCTCCTTCTAAAACCAAAGCCACAGACGTAGCAAGAATCCATATCCCCAGGAGGAACACAAAGGTTGTTGAGCAGAGTGGAAGGAATGCCTAACACAGCAGAGACACAATCCGGGTTTTCATTGCCTGGAATGACCAGTAATACGAAGCAACAGATACATGTAAAGTGAGGCACCTAGATTCAAACAGTCAGTTGTAGAGGGGCAGCTCATGAGAAAGCTGGCTGGGCATCTGTTCATGATAAAGACCCAGGGGCTTACAGGTGAGTAAGCCTAAAATTGGGATGATCTGGCTGAGAGAATCCGAACAGCAGAACAAACAAACCAGCAGTCACCTTACGCTGCACTCATTGGAAGGGGCCCACTGTAGTCTATACTGCAAGTCTTTTAGCTGCGTCTAGCGAAACGGCATGGAGGATCTTGAGTAGCAAGAATGATTTCAGAGAGCAGATCACTTTAGACTCACAAAAGAGCCTGGCACGGATTGGGCACCTGCTGTATGCTGGGCAGGAAGACTTTAGGGCAGTGGTCAGCAAACTCATTAGTCAACAGAGCCAAATATCAACAGTACAACAACTGAAATTTCTTTTGAGAGCCAGATTTTTAAAATTTAAACTATATAGATAGGTACATTGTTATTAACTTAATTAGGGTACTCCTAAGGCTTAGGAAGAGCCACACTCAAGGGCCCAAAGAGCCGCTTGTGGCTCAAGAGCCGCAGTATGCCGACCCTAAAGTTTAGGGTCTGACAAATACGTCAGACTTCGGAGTCTGGTACACATGTCTTTTGAAAAGTGATTGAAGGAAACAGGGATGTTCAACTGGAAAAGGAAATGATTTAGAGAAATGGGCTAAATGCCCACCAGGAGTTTAAGAGCTCTCATCTCACAGAAGAAGGAATCCTTTTGTTGTCTCTTGTCTTAGAGAGCAGCAAGAAAGCCATTATGTGGACGAACAGGAAGTCTGCATATGACTTAACATAAAGAATAACCTTTTGAATAGCCCAATGTTTAGAATTAGTTTATCCTAATAGACCTGCAGCTAGATCTGTTGGGATTAGATATTGGGATGATTTACAGAGGAGTGGGGTTCCCTTGTAATATTTTAGCCAGACGTTCGTGTTCTCTCTCTCTCTCTCTCTCTCTCTCTCTCTCTCTCTCTCTCTCTCTCTCTCTTTCTCTCTCTCTCATTTCCGAAGAGGTTGTCATAAAAATTAGACTACATGTCAGACCCTTTTGTTGGGGAGAGAAGTGGGAAGGAAATAATGTAAGGGAGTCTGTGGGATGAGCTGCAAGAGGTGGGGAAGAGCTTAGTTTTGAAATATATATATAATTGGAATAAAACAACCATCTGAACTGGAGGGAAGCATCTTCCATCATTCTGGGGGAACAATATTCTCAAAGTCTGTCTGGAATGACAAACAGTCCTGTCAATGGGCTGGAGGTTAAATTAAATTCTGCATGCCCAGTGAGCTGGCTGTCCTTCTGTTGTTTAATTAAAATGGTTTTTTCATTGTTTGCCTGAATTTAATTGTTTGCTTTTTATTGAGATGATGGATGAGGAATCATATCTCATTCTACACTCCTCCAGAGGTTCCTCTGACTAGAAAATTCTCAGGCACCATTTCTCATTGGCTTGCGCTGAATGCAATTGTACGAGGGTTTTGCAAGCAAGTCCATTACAACTTTTCTTTGCAAGAGGGAAATATCTCTGTGGCGGAGCACCAAGGGGCTTATTCCATGTTTGCTAGAGCCGTGTTTCTCAAACTTCACCACGTAAATGAACCAACTAGAGAACTCTTTAAGGTGCAGATTCCAGTTCAGCAATTTGGGTCAGGGCCGAGAGTCTCCATTTGTCATAAATTCCCAGGTAACGTCTGCTGATGCTGCCGGTCTGGGGAGCACACTTTGAATAAAGGGTGTCAAAAGATTCTTTCTGGACCATGCTACCAAAATGATTAAAGATGCAGAAAATGGTGATAAAATATTGGAATTCCTGAGTATGAGATATCTATATATTTGTATCTGTATATCTATATCTATACCTATACCTATATCTATATCTATATCTATATCTATATCTATATCTATATCTATATCTATATCTATATCTAATCATCTATACCTATGGTCCCAAAAATGTTTACACACTTTGAATAATTATAAAGGCAGTGTTTATTAAAATGTATTTCATTTTCAAAATTAAGCTACCAGCTGTTAGAGTGTGTATACATTTTGGGGGGACACCCTGTATATATAATGGCTTGGGGTAAGGGCATGTGTGTGTGTGTGTGTGTGTGTGTGTGTGTGTGTGTGTGTGTGAGTGATGGGGCAAGAACAGAGGAAAGCAGATAAGGATATGAAATGTAACAAACTAAAGGGGCGGCTTGTTTCGCTCCTTCTGAAATCCTTAATCTTTCTCGGAAGGAATCTCGGCACATCTGTCTGGCGAGTGCTGTGACTCAGCAGCGCTTCCTCAGCGTGACCAGTGAACACACTCAGAACATATCCAGTAAATATTTAGGAGAGATCAGTACTGTTTATCTTTTTTAAAAACTCTATTTTTTTGTTAATCTTCACCCAGGGATATTTTTTCATTGATTTTTAGAGAGAGTGGAAAGGAGGGAGGGAAGGGGAGAGGGAGAGAAGCGTTGATGAGAGAGAGACATGTCTATTGATTGGCTCCCACATACATTCTGACCAGTGCCAGGTATTGAACCTGCAACCCAGGTACGTGCCCTTGACTGGGAATCAAACCCCTGACCTTTAGGTCTACAGGCAGATGCTCTATCCTCTGAGCAAAACTGGCCAGGGCTGTTGTTTTAAGATTCCACATTTGGTGAGATCATGCAGTATTTGTCTTTCTCTGTCTGATTTATTTCACTCAGCATAATGCCTTCTAGGTCCATCCCTGTTGTCACAAATGATAGGATTTCCATCTTTTTTAATGACTGAATAGTATTCCATTACATATACAGTAAACACATAGGTTGTTTCCATGTCTTGGCTACTGTAAGTAATGCTTCAGTGAACATCAGGGTGCATGTATCTCTTCAAGGTAGTAATTTCATTTCCTTTTTATCAATTAGGTTCTGACTAAACATTTTCCAAAGGATTCTACTGTAGTGTAGGAAGAATTTGGGGGCAGGGTTGGACAAATCTACAAAAATCAAATTTTGACATTTGTATTCAGTCATATTAAGGCCAAGAAAACTACTTAGACAGTAAAAGGCTACAATCAAAGATAAAAAATTACGAAGGTTTTGCTTTAGGGAGATTTTTACTCACTAATTTTCTTTAATATTTGTAAGATTATTCTAATTCTATAGTTTTTCTTGGGTCAGTTTTGGTAAGTTACATATATATATCATTTTTATTAGGTCTTTGATCATTGTCCAAGTTTTCACATTTATTAACAAAATGCTGCTCGTGGGTTTCCTTATCCTTTGCATCTTCGTTGGGCCTATAATTAAATATGTGTCTCCTCTGTGCTTTTGTTCCATTATCGGTCTCACAGAGCTCCTTATGTTGTGCAGTCATTTACACTACACTTGGGGTGTTGCTGATTCTCCCGCTTATGTCTCTGTTTTCTATTTCACCAATTGCAGCTACATTTACTTCTATTTTCTTTGGCTCCATAATCTTGTCCTTTTTCTGAATTTTCATGTTGAACCCTGTATTGGCTTACTCTCCTGAGAGCTACCATGAGCAACCTCGTCAGTGAAGCTCAGCCCTCCAAACACACCACTAACTACCCTGCAAGGCTCCTCTGCTTGGACCCCAGCTCACTTTCTGTATTTTTTCCCATTTCTATTTCTATGAAAAGGGAATAATAATGCATCCCTAGCTGTGCAGCTACGAGGATTCAAACTTAACCATATAAAAACATAGTGTGTGGCATTTAGTAGATGCTCAGTAAATGAATGCTGCACTTTTTCGGGGTTATAATTCACAGAATGGCTCGACAGGAAATACTCCCTTCCCCCCAGCATATCTCTCTTTAGCACAGTTTCCTTCTTTGGACCTCCGCCAGTTGCATATATATCCTGTTGCTTTAGATGAACATGTCGGCTTGTGAAAACCTTTGTGGTTAGAGGGTCACTACCAACTTCACAAGAATCTCTGTAGTTGCCATGTGATGCTCATTTGTATACCCACACACCAAGGGATGGGGGAAATGATCACCTGTGCCCCTTCCTATTGCTCGGTAAATAAGTATCTCGGTAAATTTGCTCCAAACGCCTGCTATGTGACCTTGTAAAAATACTGATTTATAGAGGTTCAATTTTGATTTCCTTTTAGCAACCAGTGTTGGATATGGGCATCACCAAGGATTTGAAAGAGGCTGGAAGCAACCTGTCTTCATTGTCCTCTATATGGTGTGTGTGTGTGTGTGTGTGAGATTCAGCAACTTGTTTACTTTTAAATCTCTCCAGAGGAATGTATACCATGGAATTTCCTCTTGAGGTGTTCTGCCAGTTTGTATTACTTTATGGCATACTAACATTTATCTTTGACCTTTGTCTTTAAAAAAGATTTATGTATCAAGGCTGACATTTGCAAATGGCTCCTTCTTTGCAACAAAATCTGGCCTCTCCATGTGGGACACTTTTCTTTGGAAACTTTCAGAATTATTAAATGGATCCCTGGGGTTATTGCTAGGAACACAGCTTGGTGGCGTGGGGTGAAGGAACCTCTCAGACCTGGGGAAATGGGCACCCCTGCTTGCCTTGTGCGAACCATCATAAATCTCAATGTCCCCCTCAATGTTTTTTCTTCCTTTCTCTTCTCTCTCTTTCCCTCTCTCTCTTTTTCTTTCTTCTCCATCTCTAAAGTGAGATGATGCTTATAATGCCTAGTTCAACAAAGCCCATGATGGTAGTTATCTTTATTATTAAGAGTTCCAAGGAGGCGGGGGGGGGGGGGGTCCCATCATTTTCCACTGCAGAGCTCCCTGTCCAGGTGACAAAAGCTGAGGAAGAATCCACAGTTGCCCGTGGGGAACACAACATCATGTCAGGAGGCTCTGTTTCCTCCCTTACCTGCTTCCCCAAGAAAGGAGAAGAATCTCAAACTCTGCTCTAGCAAATCGTGGCAAAGAGATGAGCGTCAGGTGCCTTCTCTCTGCCAAGGGCTCTTGCTTGTGCCCATATGCACCTCGGGCTTCTTGGAAGTCAGGAGAAGCCTGCGGACCCCTTCTCAGAGTGATGTGTTTTTAAATGCATATACTATAAAACACAGGACTCCAAAGAAAACCCATGACATGGGACTGCAATTATCAAATATTTTAAAAATAAACTCATGCCATAGTAACATGTTTCTATGGTAATGTTTTAAATAAGATCTAGATCAGGTCTAAAAAAATGGAAATGTCTAAGTGATGAGTATAAATGCTACACCAAGACATCTGCAATAAATGTGAATATTGGTGACAAAGTTACCCATGGCTAATGCTAGGAAAGGTTACATTTTAGCTAAGGGTTAGAGCAAATTCTGTCCATTTAAACTCACAGAGGCACTGAATTCTATCCATGGAGCTTAGGCTGAGAGCTCCTGCGGTGATAGTGTGGGGACTCATTTTTTATAACGTTGCAGAAATCCCCCTTATTTGCTATGCCCTCCAGAACCAGCTCAATGTTACATAACAAGGGAGTGTCAAGTGAATGTCAGGTCTTGAGCACTAGTTACAACAGCCAAGAAACAATTCATGGAAGTTTCCAACAGTTCAACAATTACATCTTGAACCCCACTATGTTCTATCTAGGAATAGGCTCTGAGAGAAAAAAGTTTTCAGGGTTCTTCCTCATGTAAGATTTTTTTTTCTTCCCATGTAGAGAAAAGACTCATATTTTCAGGGACACCACTCAACTGTGGTTCTTAGTTAAGAACGAGAGAAATCATCGGCACACTCAGAATATGTCCCTTAAGACACATCATCCAAGAATTGCCGATATCACTTAACCGATGGCTATACACTCACTTAGTCCAGCCCCAACTTTTATCAAATTGGGAGGTTATATGAAGTCATTGTAAATTAGTTCTCACCAATGGGAAGTCTGAGCATTACAGCGTAGAGTTAAGAGCAGGGGGTCTCACCAATCTGACAGGTGCTTTTCAAATGTCAGTTTCGCTATTGCCTAAGTTTATGGTCTTGGGAAATTATTTAAACCACCTGGCCCTTTTAGGTTCCTCACCTATAAAATGGGGTTTATAATAATAGCAGTTTCTATAGGGGTTTTTTCTGATGAAATATAGATATTATATAAAACTCTTAGGACACAGCCAGGTTCATACTAAGAATTCAATTTATGAGTTTGTGTAATTGGTGGCTGGCGAGAATACTTCCTGCTGGTCTCTGAGTATAGAAGATGTTAGCTGGTACCTACACCCACAGCTGTTGGTTTTTGAGTTTTGTTTTTTTTTAGTAGGAGCCTAAGGGTTAATACTGCGAGAGAGTGTGGGTGGCTCCTGTTTAGATAAAGCCACATCCCAAAGCTTCCTTTCAGCCCCTTTGCTATTGTGAGGGTTTTTCACCGCCTCTTTGAAGTTTCAAAATTGACAGATGTTATTCAATAATTCCCTCCCCACAAGATATTTACAGTAGATTTTCAAAAAGAAAACACAGGAAATTTGAGGGGAAAGTAAAACTTTGGTTTCTGACATTGAAGGTGGGGGTATTTCTAGAGACAGCTTCAATGAATGATCAGATACATTTCAGGGATTTCTGTGTTTGTGTGTCTCTTAGCCTGACAAAGAATAGAATTTAGTCTAGGAATATATCCAAGAAACCAGAAACACCAATCAGAAAGGATATATGTGCTGGGGTCCAACCCCAGCAGGTCCAGGGGTCCCCAAAGGTGTAGACGGAGTCGGCAAAGAAGGAATGACACGGAGACAGCGTTCAGTTGATCAGCAGCCTAGCCAGGATCTCTAGCCAGGATCTCCAGCCAAGTTCTGTTCAGGATCTCCAGCGAAGTTCTGGTTAGGATCTCCAGCCAGGTTCTGTGTCCATGTTCTCTCGCTAGGTTCTCCAGCCAGGTTCTCCAGGTTCTCCAGCCAGGTTCTGTAGCCATGTTCCTTCGCTAGGTTCTCCAGCCAGGTTCTGTCCAGGTTCTCCAGCCAGGTTCAGTCACCAGGTTCTAGTCAGGTTCTCTTGCCATGTTCTATCCAGGTTCTGTAGCCAGGTTCTGTCTCCATGTTCTTCATCCAGGTCCTCTCGCTAGGTTCTGTCTCCAGGTTCTGTCCAGGATCTTTTGCCATGTTCTGTCTCTAGGTTCTGTGTCCTGTTGTCTTGTTACATCTGTATTTATACCAGTTGATTCCAATCCTATCAATCTCTATTCCAAAGGTTAGGGTGTTTCTTATCTCCATTCCAGGGAGTAAAGATTATGTAGCTTAAGCATGATTGTTCGTAGTTAAAGTGATTAATTACCCACCTGGCACTTAGTTAAGGGGTTTTATTCCCTCCCTAACTTCAGGGGAAAATCCCTACCTGGGGAAACAACCTTTCTCAGAGAGGTGACCTTGGTTAAAACACATAGTGCCAAGAAGGTGAGCAAACATATTAAGAACAGTATGCCATATATGCCAGGTCCCTTGAAACAGCAAGGATGGACCGGCTCCCAGCATATATGCACCCCTATGTTCACAGTAGCACAATTTACAATAGCTAAGATTTGGAATCAGCCTAAGTGCCCAGCAGCAGATGAGTGGATCAAAAAACTTTGGCACATCTATGCCATGGAATACTATGCCACAGTAAAAAGGAAGGAACTCCTACCATTTGCAACAGCATGGATGGAGCTGGAGAGCATTACGCTAAGTGAAATAAGTCAGTCAGAGAAAGATATCACATGATCTCACTCATTTGTGGACTATAATGAACAACATAAACCAATGAACAAAAACAGATCTAGAGACAGAGAAGCATCGATCAGATGCTCAAACCTCAGAGGGAAGGTAGAGGAGGGGAGGGGTAAGGGGGAGAGATCAACCAAAGGACTTGTATGCATACCTATAAGCATAAGCGATGGACGCAGACAACAGGGGGTGAGGGTGAGGGCACGACTAGGGGGATGAGGGGACAATGGGGGGATAAAGACACATTTGTAATACCTTAATCAATAAAAAAATTCAGAGAGAGGAAGGGAGAGAGAGAAATAGGAACATCCATGATGAGAGAGAATCATTGATTGGCTGCCTCCTGCACGCCCCCTACCGGGGATCAAGCCTACAAACTGGGCATATGCCCTGACTGGGAATTGAACTGTGATCTCCTGGTTCATAGATCAACACTCATCCACTGAGCCACACCAGCTGGGCAAGAATTCAGGTTTTTAAGAGTCAAATTGCATCCCTTTTCCTATTTGTTTTAATGCCTTAATGTATCATTCCTCAAAATACTGATTTTTTTTCTCTCAGTTGCTGAAAATATGTTTTGGGGTTATTTTTCCAGTTTTTAGTGGCATCAGGCTTAAGACTTAAGGTTCTCATTTAGAATATATAGTTAGTGGAAGTTGGTGTTTCCACTTACGAGTTACCTTAAGAATAGGGTGTGAATCATATTAAACCTAAAAACTCCAAATTAACGTGGTACTAGCTTCCTTATTCATGGTGCTTCATTAAGTGATGATATCAAATACAAAGAGGTAATGGGTTCCCTTAAGGAGATTATGGTTATCTCCATTCCACCTGTACTGTATTCTCATCATTTCCCCTGCCCCCAAACCCCTATAGTCAGTGAAAACTGCCGATTAAATAATTATAGATCCCTTTTCTGATATGCCTGGTTCCATTACCACCTACTCATTTCTGTCCTTTTGATTTCCCTTATGCAGAGTAATTAATGTGGGGGGGGGGATTCCTCAAGTAGATAATATATTCTTAATTCTTAACATGACATTCCTTTTACACATCTTTAACTTTTCTGCCCAACTCAAAGGCAGTCCTTGCCACTATGTCTTCCCTGTTTCTCTAAGCTTTTCCACCAACACAGAGACTGGAGCACACATGTAGCTCCCACTCTGGATGGCCGTATATCACTGGGCATTTGAATACGTGCACTAACTCCTCTGCTGGGTTACAACCTCTTTCAGGGCAGTGCCAGACCCGTAGCAGGAACTCAGGAGCTCTGTGTTTAATGAATGAATGTAGCACCTGAGCATGAGGCCTGCTAATGAAAGGATACCTTTGAGGGAAGATGTATAAAGCAATGGAATTCTGGAATTCTTGCCTAACAAACCTCTCACTGAACTTCCATTCACTGCCTCCTACCTGCTGAATGATTCCATCCATGGCCTTCTCCCCAAGAGGAAAACTGTCTAACCAGCCTCTACCATGGCCAGCACATGGATCAGACTTTGAAATACAAGACATTATAGTGAAATAGCTGGTGCCAAACCACAGGGCCTGCTTCAGTGACCAAGTCAGCAAACAGGCTACATTTCCTTCTTTAACTTCTCTCACCTTTGTTGCTATTAAGTAATTCTGTTCTGTGAAGCTACAAATCACATGCACACTGAAAAGAGGAATATGGGGTGAATATAAGGGAACTGACTTCCAAAGAGACCCCTCCCACAGATTTCTCTCTCCACCACCGCGAGGCTCAGAGCTGATGCTTACGGGTAGCCTAGATGTTGATCAGAACAGGACAAGATGGAGCAAGGACTCTGGGCGCACTATGACGATCTCTTTGTTTAAACCAGATCCCGCATGTGCAAGTTTTTGGAAGCAGGAGTTGTCATTCTTTCTATATTCCCAAGGCCTCCTGCAATGCCTTGAGTATAGTTAACACTCAGTAAACACTTCTTCCACTTATTCAACACTTACTGAGGCCCTGATGGGTGCTGGGTGTTGTTTACGGTCATGAAGAAGGCAGACATGGTCCCTGCCAGCACAGAGTTCTCAGTCTACTGAGGGTGGGAAGTAGAAAAAGGCAAATATAAAACCACTAAGTAGAGTCATTGTTATTTCATTGAAATTGGTACGTTGTTACATAGAAAAAAATGTAGGGTGCTGTGAGATTATATATATAAAGGAAAATATTTTCCTAGTTTTCCTAGATTTCTTTTAGGCAGTGGCGTCTAAGCTTAAGTTTGAGGGAAGAGTAGGAAACATTGAATGAATGGCCAGAGGCAGGGAAGACGAGACAGGTGCACACTCGCATCCATCCGTGAAATAAAAGTTCACAATGCATTATTTATAAAAACTATACTGATGTTGAGACATCTGGACATGTGAGGTGTACACCCACTTTCTCACAAAGAAGGTTACAACAGCTTTTAAGTGACCGAATTAATGGCATTTTATGAGCATTTCCACCATAAATCTTGGAATTTCAGGAATGAAGAAATATTTGACTTGCAAAAATAAATAAACACCTGAAGTATCACAGATGTTGCCTCCCAGGTTATCTGCAAGGATGTACCTACCTACTCAACCCAATTCCTTTTCTCCTTTGTTTCCCACATCAGAGTATTCCACCAACAACCCTGACTTATTGTTAGTCATATTCCAAGTGACAGGCGTCAGCCTCCTGCCACCACTGGTCATTGCCATCGCCGTCATCATCATCTTCTACTGCTACCGTGTCCACCGGAAGCAGAAGTTGACCCCATCTTGGGAGACCAGCAAGCCACGGAAGCTCATGGACCTCAGTGAGCGCCTGGCCATCATCATAGAAGACGACGGCTCTGACATCAGCTCCACGTGTGCCAACAACATCAACCACAACACGGAGCTGCTGCCCATTGAGCTGGACACCCTGGTGGGGAAAGGTCGCTTTGCCGAGGTCTACAAGGCCAAGCTGAAGCAGAACACTTCAGAGCAGTTCGAGACCGTGGCAGTCAAGATCTTCCCTTATGAGGAGTACGCCTCCTGGAAGATGGAGAAAGACATCTTCTCAGACATCAACTTGAAGCATGAGAACATCCTCCAATTCCTGACGGCCGAGGAGCGGAAGACAGAGTTGGGGAAGCAGTACTGGCTGATCACGGCTTTCCATGCCAAGGGCAACCTACAGGAGTATCTCACGAGACACGTCATCAGCTGGGAGGACCTGTGCAAGCTGGGCAGCTCCCTGGCCAGGGGCATAGCTCATCTGCACAGTGACCACACCCTGTGCGGAAGGCCCAAGATGCCCATCGTGCACAGGGACCTCAAGAGCTCCAATATCCTGGTGAAGAACGACCTGACCTGCTGCCTGTGTGACTTTGGGCTTTCCCTGCGTCTGGACCCCACTCTGTCTGTGGATGACTTGGCCAACAGTGGGCAGGTAAGTCAGACCTGGATTCCCCTTACCTTGACCCTGGCCCCATCTACCTCTTCATCCCTAAAGTAGCCCTACACTCTTTATACTTGTCTATATCCCACTCTCTCCTGGCAGGGTGCTAATGAGCAGCATTTCTCCTCCTATTTCTTTAAATCCTCCCCAATTCAGGACAGGTAGTTTTCTTCCTGAGTCGATCCTAATGTCTCTTCCTCTTGCCAATTATTTTTCTGTGCTTCAAACCCTGTTAGCACTTTCTCTCTATTTTTTTCCTCTCTTATGGCTGTACTCTGTACTGTTAGTAGTTGTATTGTTTTGTTTTCCATCGTTCTAGAAGGCACTCTCCATGGAGTCCAAATCCATGCCCATTTGGTCACATCTACCACAATGCCTTGAACAGGGAAAGTGACCAAGGAGCATTTGCTCTGTGAGTGATGGGCTGAGTGAATGAATAATTCCACTTTTAAAGCATCTCGCAGAGTAAAATAGAAACCTCTTTAGCTACGGAGCTATTGGGAAGTGACTAGAAATTACCAGCATCCTTTATGAATGACGTGGCCCCTTGTTTTCACACATCGGAAGCTTAACTGTGGACCAGAGTGGAGTCTCCAGGGCACCAGTGTTTTCTCTACCCGGGAGGAGGAACGTGCTTCTGAAGCCTTTAGTCACTGCCCAGTCAGCCCCCTGGGTCCATGACTGCTCAGGCAGTCTTGAGGTAAACATGTGGAAACACGAACAGATCAATGTGCCAGGAGAATGACTCATGCAATGACCTATTAAAAAGAAAAATGTCTTCTAATGCCTGCCAATAAAAAACAGTCTTTGGGTTAATAACACCAGCTCACTTGACTTTCCTTAGATTCTTGAGAAGGGAGGACTTCATTATTCCTTAGCTTTATAGGCGCTGCATCAGCAAGCATTTCAGTGATTCCTTCCCTAGAAATAGTTCGGTGTTCCTTTGTGTCTCAGTGTTTTCATATTATCAGGCATCGTCCAAAAGAGACTACATGAAGATCCAGATTTGGTCTTTTACTGGGGAAATATCTTCATACAGTTTCATTTAGTGGAGATTTTATGAAATTATACTACATTCTCGGCACTACAGTGAAGAGTCAGACAGCCCTTAAGTGACCCAGACTAATGGCATTTATGATTATTTCCACCATAAATCGTGGAATTTCAGGAATGAAGAAATATTTGATTTGCAAAAGCAAAAATAAACATCTGAAGTACCACAGATGTTGCCTCCCAGGTTATCTGCGAGGATGTTATTGTATAATATGGTGACATGTTTCATGGGGCTGGACAAGGCAGCTCTGGGGTTTGGCATTTCCTTATTTTGGCATGTTTTGTTTATACTCCTTAAAGGGTGTTCAGGAAGAGAACACCTATTTTTAAAAAGAATGATATAAGCCCTACCTTTCCGTGCAGGTCTCCTTATTTTAAAAAAGCGTTGTACTTTCTAAGATTATCTACCCAATGTAGGGGACAAACATCAGCTATATTTGAAAATAAAAATGCGGTTGGAATGAAATAATGAGCCTCCATGTCTGTTTTTGCTTTAGGTGGGCACTGCAAGATACATGGCCCCGGAAGTCTTAGAGTCCAGGATGAACTTGGAGAATGTCGAGTCCTTCAAGCAGACAGATGTCTACTCCATGGCTCTCGTGCTCTGGGAGATGACGTCCCGCTGCAATGCGGTGGGAGGTACGTATGCACCCCCATCCTGGTGCATGTGCCTTCACGCTGATGTCATGTTATTTGCTTCCAACATGAGACCAGGATTGCCAAAGAGTCAGCTCCACAATGAGAGCCTAGTTGAGATGTGGTGGTACATAGCCATCCCAGTAGGATTTGGAATTATGCTAAAAAGCCTAGGTCTTTAAGCTGAAAGTCCGTTTGGAGCACAAAGCTTTTTATCTCCTTTCGTAAAGTATAATTCTTTCTCTCGATGTAGCTTCCCACAGATATTCGAATACCTGGCAAGTGATGAACACTAATAAGAATTATTTCTACTTATCAAATGGATACTATTCCAGAAAAATATCTGATTTTTTTTTTTTTTTTTTTTTTTTTTTTGGCATTTTAATGTTACTCAGAATTATAAGGTCCCGGAGATGGATTTGACTCAAAGTTTACTTTTATGGACATGACTTTCCCTTGTTAGGAAAAACAAGCAGAATGGTCTGATGTATCTATTTAGGTTTTGAAAAACTGAGTGAAGAGAGGCTATGAGGAATGCAGCATTCTTCAGCGGTGCAGGGGTGATGTCACTGTTTTAGAGAGTATTGGTCCCTTGTCCCCTGAGCTTTCTGGACATGAGCATGGCTGAGGGCTACAGTACTTGATCCTTGCTTGCCTCTCTTCTCAGTAGTTTCCATCAGGGTTTGACGTCCCAACTTAGAAATTTATGGATCAAAACATGGTCCTGGCTGACAGCTAAGTCAAGCCAACCTGACTCCAACTTTATTTTTAGCTCTTTGTTTGGCAATAATTTTAGACTTTTACAGAATAGTTTCAGAAATAGCAAAGACAGGAAGTTAACATTGGTACAATACTCTTAATTAACCTATAGAACCTATTCACATTTCCAAGTCCCCAGTAATGTCCTTTTCTGGAACAGAATCTAATTCAGTTCCCCCACTGCATTTGCCGTCCACGCTTCTTAGCGTCCTTCAACTTGTGACAGCTCTCAGTCTATCTTTGTCTTTCATGAACTTGGCACTTACAAAGAGTTCACACCCACTATTTTTTTTTTTAAATATATTTTATTGATTTTTTACAGAGAGGAAGGGAGAGAGATAGTCAGAAACATCGATGAGAGAGAAACATCGACCAGCCGCCTCCTGCACATCCCCCACCGGGGATGTGCCCGCAACCCAGGTACACGCCCTTGACCGGAATCGAACCTGGGACCTTTCAGTCCGCAGGCCGACGCTCTATCCACTGAGCCAAACCGGTTTCGGCCACACCCATTATTTTATAGACAGTCTCTCACATTGGGTCTCTCTTGTTTTCTCATGATTAGATTGAGGCTATATATTTTGGGCAAGAATACCCCAGAAATGACATTGTGTCCTTCTCAGTGTCTCATATTGGGGCCAGTTCACCTTGATCACTTGATGAAGGGGGCTTTCTCCCCTGTAAAGTAACTACTTTTTTTCCACTTGTGATGAATACATAGTTTGTGGGAAGGTACTTTGACCTGTCTCTAAAGACACTAAACACATACATAGTAAGGATACGAGACCTGTTTCTTATAATTCTGCCTGCTAATTTTAGCACCCATGAGTTGTTCTTGCCTGCAATAATTATTACTATAATGTTTTTCTAACAGCGATTCTGTTTCTTATTCCTCCTATGTTTAATATATATATTCTACGGTAAGGAGTAGCTATACTTTCTTTCATCACTCCCTGTTACTTATTGAATTATGAATTTATATCAGTATGGAGTTGTGGATATTTATTTTAGTCTATGGGTCTGTGATATTCTCATTATTTATTTTGTTGCTTCGATGGCCACAGCTTTGCTCACTGGGCCAGTCTACCCAACATTTCGCCCGAGGTGGATTTGGGTGACACACGTGCTGTGATTCTTCATCCTGTTTAGAACACGCTCAGCCAATTTCCCAGGATGGGCCCAGGTCACCCCCCGCCCCTGAGCCCTTTGCTGTACCCTCCCCTGCTCCCTTGGGGCCCTGCCTAGGGATGGCACTTCCCATCCGGCTGCCACTGTCATTTTCTGGTTTCCTGCCTGAGATTTCTTCCCCCACAGCATTTTCAAAAGTTGCTTGGTTTTTCCTTGCACAGTGATATTTGTTTAACCAGGTCTCAGTCACCGAGGATCGTTTTCTGTTTGAAAGCGTTGGCAGTTCCAGAATGAATCCTTTAGGATGTGACTGAGTTGTGGAAGAGATGATGCTGTTGTCACTGTCAGAATAAATTTACCTAAATTCCGGCGTCTTTCCTGTCCTTTCAAACCCGACATCCTATAACCATGAGCAGGAGAGAGAGGGTGTCTCTGTGTCGTTCGCTCTGTCAGGGCAGCCAGCTCATTAGGGCCTCGTGTGAGCTTCCTGCCTTCGTTGTTATCAATGACTGAAGGCCTTTCCTGTTGCTATTTGCTGAGTGTGGAGGAATTCAGCCTAATGGGGAAGAACGCACTTCACCAACTTTTATGAGGCCTAAAAACAGATACAGTATAAACAAGTTTTCCCAAGGAAGGAACAGGATCCCATTTGTTCAGCTGGTCCCAGAGAGCCTTTCATAACCTCTAAGGTAAGAGCAGATGGACGGCTTTGGGGGATCCGGAAAGAGGCTCTCATTCTGTTTGATCGTCAGCCCACAGTCCTGTTTCTTCCATCTCTGCTCAGGCAGAAAAAAAAAACAAAGTTGTTTATCGTCATTTGGGTCCAACAGAAAGCCTTTCACTCGGTTAAATGTGTGAACTCATTTATTAAGTCCTTTAAAAAAACACACACACCTTTTTTTAAGAGCATTTTTTCTTTTCTTTTTGGGTTGCCTTTTAAAAACCTTAAAGCCAGATTTTTATTTTTTCAGCCTCATCTTAATTTCAGATTTGGTTTTTACGTTTCAAGAATGTACTCTTGGAAGGCACATAAAGCCTGAAGAGCAATGTGTTCCCTCCTGGCTGCTGTAGAAACACACATGTAAAGACGGGGCTTGCTCTCGAGAAGCTTCGTGTCATTTACTGATGAATCGACTTTTATTTTGTTCTCCTTCTTAAAAAATTTGCCCATCCAGACACAGTTCTTCCCTTACAAAGAAAATCGATAATAATTCCCTCCACTTGATGTCCGGCTTCAATTGATAAGGTCTAAGAGAGAGGGCAGGGTATAAATGGCTTTCCTTAAGCTTAAAACTTCTTTTCTGTGACTTGAAATACAACACGTGCAATTCCTACTTATTTTCATTGCCAGCCTCATTTCAAAAAGGAAATGCGGACTATGCTCACCTTAGTTTGAGGAGTTATAAAGCGATTTTTTTTTCATCAAATAGGGCAACTAATATTCCCATCTCGTTGGTTCTGAGTGAGAGAACATCTACCTGAATGAAGTAGGCTGTGAAGCAGCTGGGGACAGTCTTGCAGGAGAACGTGAGCTCCCAGTTTTCCTGCCTTGGAGCAAGTCCATTCTGTTCTCAGGGTTGAGCCCGCATTCTTCACGCGGGTGCAGCCCGGCCCTGGCTTGCCTCTCTGGGCTCCTCTCCGCTGGACACTCTCTTCGTTCTGCAGTCATCTTTATGGACGTGTTTTAGGTCTCACCTCTAGCCTTGGTCTCATGCTGTTACTGGGACTGGGACCCTGAAATCGACTTGTAACCAGGCAAGTGCGGTTCAGCTATGGTTAGTGCTGCAGGAAGGTAAGGCGGGGGGGGTGGGGGGGGGCACAGGGAACTGAATGCCCACGCTGGCTAAAGGGAGTGTGGCCATGGGGTGAGGCAGTGAGGGACAGGTCAGCTCTGGAAGAAAAGGTGAGACCCAGGAGTGCCCTCCTGAGTTGAATCTTTTCCAGCCAGCCTCTCCTCTGTGCAGAGCAGCTCAGAGAGCACTATACCAGGGAATCCTCACTCTTATCGGGTGAGAAAATGCAAACAGGCAAAAATAGCACCATTCTGAAGCCAATTGGTGCAACCCCATTAGCACAGATTTCCACCTAGAAGCTCAAGAGATGGGTTGCCATAACTGAAGAGAGTGGCCAAAGGCGAGAGGCTTTCTGGTGGAGGTGGGTTTGGTCATGTAATAAAACACCAGGAATACTAGGTACCATGACATGAATACTAGCTTCATGGATTAGCTCATTTCATCCAGCTAGGACTCTTTGAAGTATGTACTATTTTTTTTTTAAAGTATGTTTTTATTGAATTCAGAGAGAGGAAGGCAGAGGGAGAGAGAAACATCAATGATGAGAATCACTGATTGGCTGCCTCCTGCACGCCCCCTACTGGGATCAAGCCGGCAATCTGGGCATGTGCCCTGACCAGGAATTGAACCGTGATGCTCAACCACTGAGCCACACTGGCTGGGCTGAAGTATGTACTATGATAAGCCCCATTTTACAGATAAGAAAACAGAGGCTTCAGGAGGAAAGCTGTACAGGCAGAAATCAAAGCCCTGTCATCTGACTCTAGCCCACAGGCCCTAACCTTCCTAGTACATACTGGCCTGACCGATACAATACATGTTTAATAAATGGCAGGGACAATTACCATTATTTTCTTCAGGATGGGGGAGTCAACACTACTTTGTGCATCCTAGCCTTTGATGCAGAGCCTTTCTGGAAGTCCCTAACAAGACAGTTACACATTGAGGAATGTTCAATGATGGCCTCACTTCTGAAAGGTTCTAGTGATTGACCTTCCTGTCCCCCCCAGGTGAATTTCTGTTTACAGAATCCCAAGGCTAGTAAATTCTGTAGCATGTTATGGGCTCGGTGTCTTCAAGTCTGAGATAACTTCCTTGGGGAAGTTCTTACATTTCTCTGAAGATACATTCATTTGTTCATTTATTCACTCAACAAATATTCATTGAGCACCTAATATGTGGTAGGCATTAACCAACATGCTAAGGATAATAGCTGTGAGTAAAACCAGCCTCTCTGCCCTCAAGGGACAGAAAGGCTAATGAAGAGCTAATATTTTAGAAAGACAAGTAATGAACAAGTAGATATCCTATATAATAAAAAGCTAATATGCAAATTGTCTGTTCAACCTGGAGTTCACCTGGGAGTTTGACCAGGGGGTGGGGCCGGCCCACCAACCACCCTCGGTCCCTCCCCCTGGCTGGACCCCGCCCTTGCACGAATTCATGCACTGCACCTCTAGTATATTATAACATCAGGGGTGATTATATAAAGAAAAATAAAGCAGAGATAGGAAATAGACAATGACCGAGGGTGTTATTTCAGATACTTTGATCTGAAAGAATACAAAAGGAAAACAGGGCTTTGTAGTTGTTTGAAGAGAGAGCTAGAAAGGAGGAGGAGACTGGTGTGTTACTTTTTATGAAGGAGAAAAGTGCTGAAATCTCCATTCAGCAACGACAAGCCCAGTGACCGGCTCTTTTACAAAGAAATCTCTGTCCATGGCTTTCAGTTTGTTTAGTCTTCATGCAAGTGTTTGTGGGGTGTGTGGGAGGCAGATGAAGGCGGGGTGCCTCTCAGGGCCCCTGTTAGCGAGCACAGCAGGCACTATGTTCATGGCATCCCCAGCCAAAACAGGCCCACAAGCCCACCGACTTCCAAGTCTCTAGCCATTTAGGCCTTTGAATAGAAGCTGACACATAGCAGCAGGCTGAGCGGCTATTTAACAAAGAGGAAAAACACAACCCCCAGAATGGCTCCTGCGCATACTGTCAGCTTGCTGCAGTCTTGTGAGACAGACAAAAAGTGCAAATGCATCAGAAAGAAAGAAAAGAAAAAAAAAATAAGAGGGGTAGGAGAGGAGGACCAAAGACCAAGAAGACTGGGATGGAAGCACTTGGTTTTGCTGCATTTCAGGGGAGTCTTACTTGGAAGGCAGATATAAAAACTCGGGGGCCCTGTTTCGGGGAAAACTGTCAACAACTTCTCTGCACTGTGAAGCTGGAGCTGCAGTCCGCGCAGCAGCTGGGGGCCAGATGCTGACTTTCAGAGGAATGGCTCTGCTGTGCAGAGACCAGCCCTGGAGTGCTGCCCAACTGGGAAGAGGGAGGCAAGTGTGGTTTCTCTTCAGGGCCTCCCACACATGCCAGCAACACTTGCATGGACACCAAACAGCAGAGAAAGTAAAGGAAGCTGCAAGGGCCTGGGAGTTGGGGGGTGGGGGGGGTGGAGGGACTTCTGTCAGGGACAAGGCTGCAGGGAAAGGCAGGGAAGGGAAAGAAGTCAGAAAGAAGAGCAAGTTCTCAAGCAGTGAAATGAGGTTTCTCAGGAAAGGTGTGTGAGACCCTCTAGGGCAGTGGTTCTCAACCTTCCTAATGCCGCGCGCGACCCTTTAATACAGTTCCTCATGTTGTGGTGACCCCCAACCATAAAATTATTTTCGTTGCTACTTCATAACTGTAATTTTGCTACTGTTATGAATCATAATGTAAATATCTGATATGCAGGATGTATTTTCATTGTTACAAATGGAACATAATGAAAGCATAGTGATTAATCACAAAAACAGTATGTAATTATATATGTGTTTTCCGATGGTCTTACGCAACCCCTGTGAAAGGGTCGTTCGACCCCCAAAGGGGTTGTGACCCACAGGTTGAGAACCGCTGCTCTAGGAGATCCTGAGGTGTTGAGCCTCCTATGCCTGGTGTGGGAAGCAGCCCGTGGGTGAGAGGGGGACTTGGTTTGAGCCAATAGCTGTACTGTATGGGCATCTGCCTTAGGTTGGGTGTCCCATAGCCTGGAACAAGAATTTGAGTGCATGTAGTTCTTTGGGAATAGATTTCAGGAAATGCCAACAAGGGACCGGGGAAGTGAGTCATGAAAGGGAAGGAAGCCAATGAGTGGTGTGTTGTCAAGCGGGTCTTTACTGTGGACAACTGGAGCTTAACCTTGCTGGGGACCGGGGTGCCAGGTCAAACGTTCACCTCAGCCTCACACCACCTGATTCAGGAGGAAGCTGGGTGTTTATCTTACAGCTCCCATCTGTCTTTGGTCAAGGGCTGCTCCCGGGGCAAGGTGGGAGGGTGAACTGCCAGCTCTCCCTGCGTGCATGGAAAGAGTAAGTCTAGAGGGGTGTGTGTGGCCAGTGGTTGGTCCTATAGCAGTTTACAGTGGTTCCCCTTATCCACAGTTTCAGCTACTGCAGTCATTCAAAGTGATTAAATGGACAATTCCAGAAACAACTCATAAGTTTTAAATTGCACAGTATACCGAGCAATGTGGTGAATTCGTGCACACAGGCCTGTTGGGGATGGGAGTCATCCCTTTGTCTAGCATATCCACGCTGTTTACGTTCTCCCCACTGTCGGGCCCATCAGAGCCACGGGATCATCGGATCCACTGCCTTGGCATCTTATTGCTTGTGTTCATGTCAACCTTGTTTCAGGTAGAAATGGCCCCCAAGCACAAGAGTGTTGCTGGCAATTTGGATGTGCCAAAGAGAAGCCGGGAATTGCTTCCTATAAGTGAAAAGGGTGAATGTGCTTGACTTAATAGAAACAAATCACACACACACACACACACACACACACACACACACACACACACACGTTGGAGGCTGGCCCTGTGCACAATTTCAGGCATTTGCTCGAGTCTTAAAGCATATCCCCCACGGATAGGAAGGGTCACCGTGCAGAGTAATGATGGAGGGCACTGACTTCTCTCATTTTGTGGATATCGGAACCGAGGCATAAAGTGCACACGTCTCCTATCTAGTTCAGGGTGGAGCCAGGGCAAACAAAACTGACAATTCTCCACCCTGTGACGCATATTGTTAGCACTATTTTTTTTTAAGGGCTAAACTCAGTCTTACTCTCTAGACTCTTTGCTTTTTTCCTTAGAGACATTTCCAGATTTTTTTGTAAAGGATGTTTCTCATTCTAGGTTAGCCAGGTACAGCACTCACTGAACTAATCCCACTCACCCCTTAACTCGCTTCCTCTGCAGTTCATCACAGAAGGGAGGCCTGGGCATTGCTTGATCAAAGGCACACAGAGGAACTCTAGACAATACTGCCTTCACTCTGTTGCCAACCATGCCCTGACTTGGTACCTGCAGCTTAAAATGCAACTGTCTCCTTTTTCCCATCTCCACCACCCCCGGTCCTCCGGCTTCCCTAACCCCAGAACGGTGCAGTGTCCGTACATAAGAGCAGTGAGGAGAGGGGTGCGCTTGGTCATCAGTGGTTCTTCTGCAGAGCTTGTTGAGGAATGACAAACCATAACACCCAACGGGTCCCAGAAGGGTCCCCTTTTCAGGTCCTCTGGTGGGAAGGGCCTCACCCCGGCAGCAAGGGACACATTTGTCACGTTGGTGACAGGCATGTTCCCAGCTGTGCTTGTGCTGGGTGGGGGAGAAAGAGGTCTCTGAAAGGCTCGGTAGAGAGGAGAAAGCTTCCTAAAAAGGCAAAGCCGTTCCATCAGAGTGACCGTAATGCCGTGGGCAGTTCCCAGCGCTCTTCCCGGAATCCAGTGCGCCCTTTGGCCTTCATTTTCTCAACTGTACAAATGAGGTGCTGGTCACATCTCTGAAGACTCTTCTTTAGCATTCTCTGTCTGACTCATTTGAAACCCTTAGAGCAGTGGTTCTCAACCTGTGGGTCGAGACCCTTTTGGCAGTCGAATGACCCTTTCACAGGGGTCGCCTAAGACCATCCTGCATATCAGATATTTACATTACGATTCATAACCGTAGCAACATTACAGTGATGAAATAGCAACGGAAATAATTTTATGGTTGGGTCACAACATGAGGAACTGTATTTAAAGGGCCAGAAGGTTGAGAACCACTGCCTTAGAGTATCTTTAATAACTTGTATTCCTTTCCTCTGTCGAGATGCAACGCGTATTCCTTGCAAAACATGTAGAGCAATGTCGTGGACCTGTGATCTATGCTTCTCAAACTGGTTGTTTCAGACTTGCGATGTGGAGGAGGATGGAAATGAGAGCAGGTGGTTAGTAGCTTTAATGACGGTCTGATGTTGCCATGACACCCAAGTGGAATTCATTTTCCTTGTAATTCATTTCTATAGTGTTTCCCGGAAGTCTCAACTCCCCATGAACCGGGGGCAAAACATTTGTTTATTGTTTTTGTTTTTAAATAAAGAAATATATGGCTAAGGGACAAACAACAAGGGGAAAATTTAAATCATTTTTAATCCCACCCTTTAGCCTAAGGGGTAGGGAGTTGAGAGAGATTTGCTTTTGTCTATATCTATCCATTTAGTGATTTTGTAGTTTGAATTATCTGCATTTTCTAAAATAAAAATACTTAAAGAAGCACTTAAGCAGGGATAAAAGATATGTAATTTTGCCCCAGCCATTTCGCACTGGTTGGGGGGTTACAAGACACAAGACTCAGCCTCTTCCTTGGGACTTTACAGTTTGATAGAAGGGAAGAGAATGGAAGAAATAAATGAAAGCAGGCAAAGCAAAACTCAGGTCTCACCCCAAGAGCAGTACGGGTTAAGTGCTGTGGACCCTTCCAGGCAAAGTGTATGCACAGCAGGGTGGTTTGTGCTTGTCTTTGTGTGAAGGGAGGCCTGCCTTCCACATTTCTCTATTTCCAACTATGTAGAAAGACAACATCTTGCTAGCTCTCCTGATTGGGTGAGGCTGAAGAAGATAAGTATGCAAGCAGGGTTCTGGGAAAGATACCAAATAAACAAACAAGAGCAAGCCATCTATTCTCACAAAATGTCATTTTGCCCTGAAAGCTTCTTCACGTCTTAGCCTGGGAGGGCCAATGAGAGAAATTTTACTCATTAAATAGGGTTATTTTGAAGCTATAGGTCAAAGGTCCTACTTCCTTGGGAGAAGAATGTTGAATCCAGCCTACTGCCCGCTTTTAGCTCTGACATGTTTTAGTTCTGGAGTTGTTTCTATCTTATACAATTTCCTGTGCCTCCCTGACATGCATTATTAGCCCACCCACTGGAATTCGTGTGCTGTTTTAAGTAAGATTCAACCGGAGTTTAGACATTGCTGTAAACTGGACAGGATCAACAGGCCATTCATTCACTCACACACCAAAGCATTTGTTGGGAGCCTTTTGTATGGGAGGCCCTCTCATGCGTGCTGGAAATACAAGAATGAGAAAGAAACTCTGAATCTGCCCTCGAATGCTCACAGTCTAGTTGGGTAAGACAAAGAAGCAGGCGATTATATTAAAATATAACATATGATAAAGTAGGACTCTGCCCAGGACATCTGATCAAGAATGGCTTGGGGTATATTCAAGAAAGTTTCTATAAAGAAATTGATCTTAGTTGAAACCTGAAGTCCTAGTGAGGGGTTACATCATGTTCTATTATTTTTACAGCATGTCTCACTGAAGGAAAATTACTTTTTAAGCTTTTGTTTATTGATGTTATTATTAATGTCTCCCCTCTATCATCTTACTGAACAGCATTTTGAAAACTTTTTCTCATCATTGCTATCCTAAGGAGACTTTGTAGACATTTTTTTTCTAAATCACTAATTCTCATGAAAATATACATAATAGACCATTTTAACCATTTAAGTGAATAATTAATTCACTAGCATTAAGTACATTCACAATGTTGTGCAACCATTACCATTATCCATTTCCAGACTTACTTTTATCTTCCCCAACTGAATCTCAGTAATCTGCTAAATACTGACCCTCCATCTCTTCACCCTGGCAACCACTGTTCTACATTCTCTAAGAATTAGTCTATTCAAAGTACCTCACGTAAGTAGAGTCATACAATATTTATCTTTATTGTCTGGCTTCTTTTATCGAGCATAATGTTTTCAAGGTTCATCCGTACTGTCGCATGTATCAGAATTTCATCCCTTTCTAGGCTGAATATTGCCCGGAACTCAACACCACCTATGAAATCTGTTTTTGTACTGTGGACCATTGTTAGGTTACAAACCACTCTAGTATGTAAGACTGTTTCCACCTCCCAAGAAAGAACCAGTTTTGCTCCATTGGGGCAACATCACCCCATTGAGAATGCCTGTGTTCAAATGTAAGCTTGACGACCTTGCTGGTCTTACGCTCCACTCTGTCCCCAGCTGTTAGCCCAATACCTAGTACAGAGCAAGCACTCAGTCATCGTTTGTGGAATATTCCTCAAGCTCCTTCTACAACCACTCTTTCCTTCTTGTTTTAACCCAAGATTAAAAATTGCACTCATAGTCGCAGATATATCTTTTTTTTTTTTTTTAAATATATTTTATTGATTTTTGACAGAGAGGAAGGGAGAGAGATAGAGAGTCAGAAACATCGATGAGAGAGAAACATCGATCAGCCGCCTCCTGCACATCCCCCACAGGGGATGTGCCCGCAACCCAGGTACATGCCCTTGACCGGAATCGAACCTGGGACCTTTCAGTCCGCAGGCCGACGCTCTATCCACTGAGCCAAACCGGTTTTGGCGTCGCAGATATATCTTGGCACTCAGTGCCTCAGCAGTCCAGCCAGCCTTCCCAACGTGTTCCTGTTCCCCAGCTGCAGACACTCTTCTCAATGGCCCTGTGTTTGTCTGCTTTCTTAACAGAAGTGAAAGAGTATGAGCCTCCATTTGGTTCCAAGGTGCGGGAGCATCCCTGTGTCGAAAGCATGAAGGACAATGTGTTGAGAGATCGGGGACGACCGGAAATTCCTAGCTCCTGGCTCAGCCACCAGGTAAGGGATGGCTGTCCTGAGGGGAGAACCTGAATGGCCCCTCAGGTAGGAGAGAATTCTGGGCTCCTGGGCTTCCATCGGAGGGCAGGATCCATTGTGTTCTGTAATCTCATTAGGTTTTGTTTAGAAAGAAAATTTCAATCAAGTGGGGTGACTCTGTTATTGTAAGTCCCAACTGGCAGGTAGATACAGCGTTCAGAGAGGGCTCACGGTCATCATTTGAAGGGCATCTGGCCCATTGTCCAAGGCCCCTCAGTTCCAGTAAAATATTTTGTTTGCGGCCTCTGCCACTCACCTCTAGACCTTTACCTAGGGAGTTTATGTTTTGTTCCCTTCTGAGTTCCACATGTTTTCTTCTGGAAACTTTCAGCTGTAGAAGGAAATACTGAGCAGAGAGAACTCAGCAGAGTGTGTCGGCCAGCTGGGCTGAGAGGTGACTGCCTTGCGCCCAGGGCCGCATGCAGGCTGTGCAGAGCTGAGAATGAAAGAAAGCAAAGAAGAGGGACATGCAAATGAACAAACAGAAAGTCTATTTGTTGGGAACATCCTAATGGCTTCTTTATTTTTTCTTTTCAAGAAATGGTAGGTAAGGCCATCTATAGCAGGCCAGTCATTCTGGACTTATCCAAATTCTCTGTCGGGGGTCATTCGGGTGAAGGCAGTGGTCAGAGAAAAAGAGCTAAGTGATCGGTTGTGAGCACACACCCAGGAGAGAGCCGTGATTGAAGCATGAGAGGGAGCAGTGTGCCCCATGTCACGGACAGAGCCGTCCTTTCTATGTGGAAAACCTCCTCTTGCCTTGGATGAATCGTCATCCAGTGCAAGCTGGCACTGTCCCAGGTTTTCCCAAGGGCAGGCGAATGAATTCGGGTAAGGAACAGAAACAAGAAGTCAGGTCTGAGGGAAGCCAGATGGAGCAGGAGGCCTGGCCTGGCCAAGGCCTGGCCTAGAGCTACTTCCCAGGGCAGAAGCTAATAAAGCTGAGCTCCTGGGGTCTCGGGCAAGGCCTCAGACTCTGATGATAGGTGACTGTTAGGCGTTAACTCTGAAATCAGAAGGCACTTGTGGTTGTTCCTTTCCAACATGCCTCCTAAACTGTACAGTTCTTGTAATGAAGCCATGATTCATGATTATAAAATTCTGGAAAGAATTTGCATAATACATTTTTCCCCTTAATGAGATTTGTTGCCCTATTGATTTCAAGTTAATGCTTAATATTTAATTTAATTTACTGCCTGTAATTACAGTGTCAGAATAAAATAAATGTTACTTGTGTACCAACAATAACACTCCACTCTTAACACGGCCATCAATCAATACCGTCAATTAGGTGAATTATACAATTAATCCAACATCATGAACGTGATCCCCAGCAGGGCAGGGAGGGGCTCTGAGGCGTGTCAGGAAAGTTACAAGTAGGGGGAGCGTGCTGGTTCTCAGGGCAGTGCTCGGATTCATCTGTTCCGCCAGGCCCACCTGGTGAGTAGTCCCCACAGATACCAGTGTTGACCCTAATTGTTCAGGGCACACTCCTTCTGCCTACAGGCTATCTGTTTAACCCCAGGCCTGCTTTATTTCCCACAAGGACTTGAAATAATAGCAAAAATATTTGCAATGCAAAGTAAACATTCAAGCCCTGGAAAAAGACCCTCCCCAGGGTACTGGGCAGCATTTTCTGGATGTGCCTTTTGAATGGGGCCATTATGGGGTCAGGTTGAACTCTCTGAAAAGGCCTGGAATCAAAAACAACTGTTTCGCAGGGCCCAGCCTAACGCTGGGGAGGAGTGAGGCAGCTCTGACTGGTATTCGGTCCCGTGATATGGTCCGGTGGCACTTCCTGGGAATTCTCAGGACCCTAGAAGCCTACTGAGGGTCCTTGTGCTGTCTCTCCATTTCACGACTTATTGTGATCAAAAGGCAGCAGAGCGGACAGGTCCAACAGGTGTCCAGAGCTATGCACAGCCCCCTGCACAGCCCCCTCAGTCTGCATGCCACTGGCTGGCCTCGCACTGCGAGCGCTCCGTCGAAACGGGTTCAATGCACGGGCTCTTTCCCACCTGGCCTGCACTGCAGGAACAAAGACCATCTGGCCCTCCGTGGAGAACCAGCGACACCCCCACTCATGTTGCCTGTGGACTTCTCTTCCTCTGCAGGGCATCCAGATGGTGTGTGAGACTCTGACTGAGTGCTGGGACCACGACCCAGAAGCCCGGCTCACGGCCCAGTGTGTGGCCGAGCGCTTCAGCGAGCTGGAGCACCTGGACAGACTCTCGGGGAGGAGCTGCTCCGAGGAGAAGATTCCCGAAGATGGCTCGTTGGGCACCACCAAATAGCTCTTCCAGGGCAGGCTGGGCCAAGTCCAAAGAACAGAGGCAGCGGAAGCTGCCCCTAAGCCGACGGATGCTTCCTGGAAAACCAGGGCTCACTCCCCTCCCTGGAAGTGATGGGACTGAGCAGAAACAGCTGGCCGGGGTGGGTGACACGAAGCATTCTATGCCTTTGACGTTGTCATAGGATAAGCTGTGTTAGCAGTTCCTCAGGAAATGAGATTGACTTTTACAATAGCTAATAACATTTGCACTTTATTAATGCCTGTATATAAATATGGAATAGCTATGTTTTATATATATATCTATATATGTCTATATCTATATATACAGCCATACTCTGGAAAGAGATAAAGAAAAAGATCTAGTATTCCCAGGAAAATGGTTTGATTGGAGAGCTCCAGAGCTGAGCACAGAAGAAGGGATCCATGACAACATTAGCACTTGACAATCACACGAGGGAAGGGTGGTTCTCTGACTACATGGGGGGGAGGGGGGAGCTGGCATTAGGAGAGAGGCTCCGTGTCCCACAGTCTGCTATGGGCACGATGCACTTGCTTCTGCAAAATCATTCCCTGTGTGCGGGCCCTCATCTGTCCAGGGAGCTACTTAAGAGCCCCACTGTTTGGGGACCAGATCCTGGGGCTCCTTGTGCCATTGTTTCTCCTGGACTGTTCACTTGAGCTTCAGGCCCCACCCCTGGCTTGGGAACCACCTTCCTCAACTAGCGCAGAAATGTGGCCCCATCTCGAGTAGTTTATATATTCTCGAGCCCTGTTTTTGCCTTCACTGGCTGCAGGAAAGTCAGGACAAATTTCCTTGTCCATGAAATTGCTATGCCTTCTACTAATATATATATTTTATTCCCCCCCATACCTATATTATTCTTGTTCACTCCCAGCCCTCTCCCTTTCCTAAAATGGATCAAATCCCCCCCGAGTTCCTTGTGTTTAATTTTTCAGCGCGCTTGGTGTGAGTCTCCAGCTTTCTAAGCAACACCAGTAGCTTGTGTCTCCTGGGCTCCTGAGTGCTCAAGTGCATCTTGGTCTGGTGCGAAGGATTTGAGCTGCGATCCTGCCCCAGTCGGGACTGCTTCCTCGGGCACTCTGAACACGTGTTTTGCTTGGCCAGCGCTGCGTTTCACAAAATTGAGCCAGTTTTTAAACATTTGGAGATTTTACACATACACACACAATCTGGATCCTCAAGTGAGAATAGATAGCAGATGGTTTTCAGTTCTCTCGGACCCACATCATTCATAAAATGAAGGTGTGGACGCACTTATAAAGCTGCTTCACTTCTTGATGTAAACATTTGCGCTTTCTGCCCACCCCGCCCCGCCCCGAACCAAGGCCCCCTGTAAGGGATGTGCATGCAAGCATCATTCCCTGGCTGTGTACTATGACCGATTCCCTCCCTCTCCCCATCTGGTGTTAAGATTTGAAGTTGGCCTTTTTGGACTAAAGCGGACCTCCTCTGAGAGGTCCGGCTAGCCCAGGTCTCTCTTGTCTCTATATTAAGAGTTTCCTTCCCCTCTGTATTATGGAGGGGAGTCCTTTCCTCTAAGAAGCTTTCTTCATGATCTTCTTATCACACCATCACACCAGCCTTCCCAACATTGCAGATTCTCCTAGTGAGGATTCGAGGGTGGGACACAGGAGTCCTGTTTGAAGTTAGGAAATCCGCGTGGACGAGAACAAAGAATGAGCTTTAATACTCCATAGGAAACTTGTTCTTCCACAAACAAGTGTCAATGCTGCAAATAATCTTTTTTTTTTTTTTTAAGCTACTTATTTTCTGCCAAATATAGGAATGTTAGAGACTTCGCAGTGAGCAAAGCAGCTCTGTGGATTTTGGACGATCTCATCTCATTGGGGTTTTAGCAGACATACTGAAGTTTGGAGTAGGTGGAACTTCTAGGCACCCTGTCCCGTGGGGGGTGGGGGGGGGGGTGGGAGAGGGAAGAGGAAGTATGAGGGGCTGAAACTTGAGGACAGGTTGGCTACAATACATGGGAAGTGCCCAGAAATTCCGAGCACTTTAAGGCTTGTTGACACCGCCCAATAGCTGTGGCTCATTGACCTCTAGTGGCGAATTTCTAGAATACTGGTCCATTAATGATTCCAAAGAGCTTTATCACTTCTGGGTCATCATCAGCATAAACTGGAATGTAGAATCAGATGATACTGTGGCTTGATTTATGTGTTTTTTTTCTTATTCAAGAAAAAGACCAAGGAATAATCTGTAGTTCCTAAAAATACTGACTTTTTTTTTTACTACTCTACATAAAGGGAAAGTTTTATTCTTTTATGGAACACTTCAGCCATACTCAATGTATTAAAATAGGAATGTGAATGCTATATACTCTTTTTATATCAAATGTCTCAAGCACTTATTTTCATACTGTGCATCGTTCGTCTTTTATATAAATAAAATGTTTATTAGATTGAATAAAGCGAAAGTACTCAGGTCAGCTTCTTGTCTCCTGTTCCTATTCATAGTAGCCAAGCCCTGTAGCCTCACTTGGTTATTTTGCAGTTTATGTAGAAAAATATCACAAGACATAATCCTCTCCAACTTTTTCATTCACATCCTTCTTCAACTGGCAGCCTCAGGTCCCCTTAAAAAAAAGCACTCATAGCAGCAGTTCAATAACATGAGATGCAGCCGACGCTGTGGGTGGCCTACCCGTTCCCAGGACCCTGGCAGGTCCCTCTGCATCCCCTGGCTGCTGTCTTAGCCAGTGCCCCTCTCCCCACCATCCAGGGAGCTGCCTCCATCCCCATGACTGCTTCTCCCAGGGCGTGGCTCAGCCAAAGTTGCTGCTTAAGAGCACGTGCCTCTTTCTTCTATTTCCGCCTTTCTCTACACGAGCAGCTGGCTGATGACTATCTTCGACTTCTGCCAGATGTCATGCTTCGTCGCTCTTCCTTTCTACCCAGCCACAGTGTCCCACCTGAGGCTTGTAACCAGCTTATCTGCATCACCAGGCAAATGTACCCTGGGCAGTTGGCTCAAGGTCATTGCTTTCCGGTGACAAAGCACGTGTGGTTTTTCTGCCCCAACTTGAAGCTTTCTCTTTTGGAATTGGACATCCTGTGGCTTCTTCCGAATTATCAGCTGGGTGCTGAACAGTTAAGGTTCTGCAGAGTTAAGAAGGTCATGCCTACCTCAGGGCTTCTAAACCTCAGCACTACTGACATTCTGTGTTAGATGATTGTTTGGGGAGAGGCCTGTCCCTTTCACTGTAGGTTGCCCGCTAGATACCAGTAGCACCCACCCCACAGTTGTGGCAACCAAATATGTCACCATTATTGCCAAATGTCTTCTGGGGGAGACAGAAACTTCTCTAGCAGAGAATCACAGAGCTAGGTGATGATGTGGTCCCACACTACTGCGGGCATTAGTTAGAGACATATCTGAGCGAGTAGTTGGCAATTTTAGTGGTTACTAATTTGAATAGTTACCTGCTCCTCCACTTGCCAGCTATTTGACCTGGGCAAGTGACATAACCTTTCCATGCCTCAGTTCCTAATGGGATCTTCTGCGCCTCCACCTATACAGGATACTGTTGTGACAGGAAATACATGCAAGGCTCTAGGACAGCCATGGGCAAACTATGGCCCGCGGGCCGGATCCGGCCCGTTTGAAACGAATAAAACTAAAAAAAAAAATAAAAGACCGTACCCTTTTATGTAATGATGTTTACTTTGAATTTATATTAGTTCACACAAACACTCCATCCATGCTTTTGTTCCGGCCCTCCGGTCCAGTTTAAGAACCCACTGTGGCCCTCGAGTCAAAAAGTTTGCCCACCCCTGCTCTAGGAGTTGTGTCTTGACCCTGGAAAGCCTTCCTACGGCCAATTTTAAGTTGATATAGTATGCCAAGGGCTGCTTTCCCAAAGCAGGTTTCAAGGTAACCCGAGAGAGCATTCACCATCCAGGGGAGAACCAGGCATGTACCACAGGCCTGCCCATGAGGAAGGCCCTGTCCTAAGAGGATCAATCCCCTGGGGCAAACTCTCCTTCGCCGGGACCTGCTGTGGGAGCAGGTTCTATCCTCCACCAGCTCCACAAGCTGGACAGCGTGCCCGTTTTACAGATGAGAAATCATGCCCAGAGGACTCCAGGAAGAAGCCTCAGATCTCCAGGAGGTAGAATCTGGGTGCAAAGCCAAGTTGTCTTAAAATGGGAATTTGGAATAAGTTGGAGTAACAGTTTGGAATGATGCTTGGTTCTCTTTATTTATGCTGTCTCCTGTGGGAACTGGCCTGCCCAGTGGAATGAGGGCCAATCGCCCCCCCCGGCCACCCCCCCCCCCCCCCCCCCCGCCATCTCCAGGGCTCTCATTGTTCTCATCTCCCCCCTGCATGTCTGTTTGCTCAGTGAGGACAGGGAAGGTGCTTTTCCATTTCTATTGCCCAACTGGCTCTCCATTCGCCTGGTAAGTGTTGTCTTCAATTCTTGCTGAGAGAACCACTGAGGGATGAATGACTGTGTGTGGACAGCATTGCCTAACCTGTGAAATGTGCCCTGGTATTTCAGATGGTGCCAACCTTAGAAAACATTCTTTCAGTGGGTCTGTTTTTATTTTAATGTATATTAGGAAAAATAAACATATTACACCTGGGCATTCACAAATATTATTACCTGAAATATAGCTGAGTTTAAAAACGAATTGATTTGTTTTAAATGGACTAAGTACATGACGGTATTTATTCTTGGCAACTACAGGGGATATGAATAGGAATGATTGATGTTAGCTCCACGCAAGGAGGCAAATCCATGTTAATTGCTAACACATATCGAGCACTCAGTGAGTGCCAAACACGCTTCTCTGTTTTATTTTCTTTATCTACTTTAATCTTCACCACACACTTAGGAGGTAGTCTTTCCTCCATATTAGAGACAAGGAAACTGAGGCAGATAGGGACATCAAGCTCACAGGCCCCCGGGGAGCAGTCTTTAGGCTGGGATTTGAACAGAAACAGTCAGACACAGCGTCCACACTCCTGCTTGAACAGGAGATGCAGCTGTAGTTAGAGGACAAGGTGGAGGGTCTGATGGGCTGACTCCTTAGCCTTCAAAACAGGGAGGAGGAAGATGCAGTTTGCCCTGGAGGGGAGCTGTGGCCATCAGGGAGCCCCGGGAAAGTCATTCCTCAAAGGCACATGGACTCTGGGCTCCAGCCCAAGAACTTCAGCCAAAACAGGAGCCAAGGTCCTCTGACCCCCTGCGGGCTCCATTTTGCCAGGGTTATTTCAGTTCTCGCTACTGCAAGGTCAGGGGCATTCCCAGTTGGCAGTGAGACTCCCAGTGCCCTCTACAGGGACGCCCTCCCTCCCACCAGTCAGCAGCTTTTGAATGCAGGCTCTTTGTGCCCAAGAGTTTCTAGCTGGTGGGGCTGGTTTTTGTTTGAACTTCTCTATGCAAATGACATGCAAATGGGCAGCCTTGAGGGAAATGCCTTCCTTAGGTGACTGACAGAAAACCTTTCATTTAAACCCGTGTCCATCCTTTTTCACAAAAGTCACAGCAGTTGGCATCTGCTCATTTTGTTCATTTTCTTCCTGAAATGGGCTGCCTAATCGTTGCTTATCACATTTCCAATTAGGTTTTTTTTTTTAAACTTGAATAGTTATAGCTCCAGACTATGGGTTTGGGGACACAGCTTTCAGGCCTACTTTGCAAACTGAGCTGATAAAGACAAGATTGTGAACTTTCCAACATTACATGGCCTGCCAATCAGCCTCACAGGGTGTAATTTAATTCTAATACACCTCCTGCTCTTTGGTGCATTTAAAAATAACTTAACACTCTTCCTCTTGTAATTAAGCTAAAATTGCATACACTGTGAAATGTTCTCTCCTTTTCTACATGCATGCACACACACACACACACACACACACGATCATTAAAAGTCACTTCTGCACACAGCATCTGAAATTGCCCCCAATGTCTCCTCTCCATTCATGTCCAAGATGGCAGACAACAGAATAATCGAGCCCCAGTGTCCTAGGGCCATGCAAAAAGGTACAATGCCTTTGAAATTTATTCTCGTTTGCTTGAGTAGTCATATCAACATTACTAGAACAGGGACCTCTAGAATCAGACCCCTTGGTTCAAAGCCCATCTCTGCTACTGACTAGCCCTGGACTTTGTGTTTTGGATTCTCAGTGTGTACAATGACAGGACTGACCTGGGAGAGTAGTAAGAATAGAGTTATCAGAGAAAGACAAATACCACATGATTTCATTTATATGTGGAATCTAAAGAACAAAACAAAAAAATAAACAAAACAGAAATAGACTCAGATACGGAAAACAAAGGGATGGGTGCCAGATGCGAGGGGATTAGGGTTGGCTGGGTTAAAAAGGAGAAGGGATTAAGAAACAAAAATGACCAGTTATAAAAACAGTCATGGGGATGTAAAGTACAGCATAGGGAATACAGTCAATAATAGTGTAATAAGGATTCATGGTATTAGATGGATACTGGACTTATTGTGGGGATCACTTTGTAAGTTACATAAATGTCTAATTACTATGTTGTACCCCCGAATATTGTGTCAATTATAGTAAGAAATTTAAAATAAAATATTGCTAAATAAAAGTAGAAGGGGCTAGATGAACCAAAAATGGCCTGTTGTCCAACATCTGCATGTGTGGGTGTGGTGCTGTGTGTGTGTGTGTGTGTGTGTGTGTGTGTGTGTGTGTGTATGTGTGCTGATCTCACTAGTTCACCATTTTGGAATCATTTTCTTAAAATGAATCAAACCAGAAAGACATTCTGGAATCTTCTTTTTAAGAGGCATCAGTCGCCATTATAACTAACATTATAGAATGTAAAATTTAACATTCTAATTAAATTGTAATGGTTAGTATCCTCAGATTACAAACTCAGGTGTGTAAGAAATGTCACGTCTTATTTTTCTATAAACCTACTTAATTTTTAATCTGAACCTCTATCCTGCTGGGCCCGTGAGAAATTCAGCTCTTATTTTGGAGACCACCTTCCCCACTAACTCCTAAGGTTTTACCTTTGTTTCAGGTTTTATGCAGCGAAAAGGGGCAAAGTTTGGGGGACTGCTGGTTCTCGGTTGTCAGTGAAGCTGGTTTCCTGAGAGACCCATTATTCCACTTGCTGCCTTTGCTCAGGTCTGCCTCTCCCCTGCTTCTTTGCCTTTGGGGCAGTGGTTCTCAACCTGGGGGTCGAACGACCCTTTCACAGGGGTCGCCTAAGACCATCGGAAAACACATATATAATTACATATTTTCTTTTGTGATTAATCACTATGCTTTAATTATGTTCAATTTGTAACAATGAAAACACATCCTGCATATCAGATATTTACATTATGATTCATAACACTAGCAAAATTACAGTTATAAAGTAGCAACGAAAATAATTTTATGGTTGGGGGTCACCACAATATGAGGAACTGTATTAAAGGGTCGTGGCATGAGGAAGGTTGAGAACCACTGCTTTGGGGACTTGGAATTATTCGTGGGGGAACCTGAGGGCCACAGGTCTAAATTTGCTTCTTGGGGCACCATGGGCTACTTTCTTAAAACCCACCAGGCCCTCAGCTCCTTGCCTTGGAGAAACAGGCAGGGGCTCTCTTCTCTAGAGATGCTCATGACTGTCACTCCTTTAAGTCCTAGGAATTCTCGACTTCCTACCTTTTTCTTTGCCCAAGCTTTGCTCCTGCTCTCTGCTCAACGGATTTTGGTACCCTATCAACTTGGAGCCTGAATTATTAGCAACTAAGTAATTAGTTTGCTTAATCTTCAAACCTTCCCCAGAGGAGGACATATTTGCATTCCATCTCTCTAATGCTTGAAAGAAAGGGAAGAAGAAGCAATTGATTATTTTTCCATAATGAGAGGGAATGTTCACATCCTGCAACAAAAGAACATCAGGCTTATTTGTATGCATTGCACAGCCTCAAGTATAATAAAGGGAATCACACTTCCATCTGATAGTTTTCTTGAATCTGTGTTCAACCATTTCCTAAATCTCCTAGGTCTGATGGGAGAACAGCTTCTTTCACGGCTAACAGCACCGACAAAATACGAAAAAGAGAACAAAATGGCAGACAATGGTGCTTCTAGTTGGAATGAGATAATGCAGGTCCATATCCTTTATTTGCTATTTCGAATCAAAGAGCTCTGAAAAAAATATACTAGAAAAATGTCCTCATTCACTTAGATTCTAAATCTGATGGGAGGCTACTTATAGTTGTTCCTCATCCCACTTAGGGTGAATATTTATGTTATTTGGCAAAAATATTAATGTGTTTAATAATGGGGATGTCACCTACACCGCACTTTATGGTCTCACATAATATCCATCTTACTAGCTTTCTAAAAATCCCCCAAATGTCCAGATTTCTAAATCTACCAGACTCTGGAGGTTTTGAATAGGGTTTGGGAGATAAACATACGAGAAAGTTTCTTGTTCATGATGTGCCTTCGCATGCCCATTCAGGCCAGATCATGGGGAATGACCTAGGGGGGCATGATGATTTCTAGGTAGGTTTGTTAAAGAAGAAAAGGCCTTTTTGAATTTCAAAAGCTGGTGGTGGACTCAAAGCAAGCAGGAAGATGGGTTGAATCAGAACAAGGCCTCTTATGTCCACATCACCGAGTCTAGCCGAGATTCCCCGGGTGAAGGGAGACAAGGGGACTATGACGCAGAGCAACGTCCATGAGGCTGGGGACCAGTGTGCTGGAGAGCTGGAGGAAACATGCAGACTGAAGTTAAGTCATAATCCAGAGGACAGCCACATCTCGTTGGAGTGGCGCCTTAAATTGTCAGCTCATGGGAACAACGTGGAGACTAAGTCAGACATTCTAGCATCTCCAGGATCTAGTTAAGTGAGCATCTCGTGTCTTCTGTGCCAAGGAATCACATCATTCATCCTTCACACTGAGCACCTGGTGAGAAGCTCCATCCACAGAGCCCACTGCCCACTGAATTTCAGCAAGGAGTTGCCCCAGTGCCCCAAGAGACATTTCTCAGGCCTCATCTGTTGTGAATGAACCTAAGTCATATTTGCCCGTCATGATTATTGGAATCTTTTGGGAATCAGTAGCTTCCAGTGGTCAGAAGCAGATTATGGCTTTAGTTCTCCCAACAACCTCCCCCAGCAGAAATGACCAACACAAGGAAATCTCAAAGCCTTCAAACAGCAGAATAAAAATTGTTTCAAACTCCCCATCCACATGAGCCATATTGTTATCAGATATAAGTCAGAATTGCAGAATATTTCACGTGTGAGTCTATTCCAGGTAATGCTAGTGAAATGTTAACCAACCCACAACTTGTGATAACTTAAGGTGGTTATGGCTCTAGTTTTACATTCTTGTGAGCAAATATTCAGATATCAAAATCATACTTGTCCAAAGAAGAAAATCATTCTGTGACAAGCCAAATCTAAGTTCTTTTTTAAGGAGGAACATTCCTCTTTTTCTTCAGGGGCACATTTACTAATCCAAACATTCAATATCACAGTTTGTATGTCAACCTTCCTTATTTTCACAATTATTTATTGAGTGATGATTATGTGCTAAGTCTCCAATGGACAATTCATCTTAATTTTAAAAATGCACAGAGATATGCAATTGCAAAGAGTGATGCGTGTATTTTAAGAAAATTACAAAGAGCTTCTATTGCTGCAGAGTACCTTTTGGATAGGCGGAGGGCAGATAGAGAAGGCGCCTCCAAGGAACTGCGAATCAAGCTGAAATATAAACTGTAAGCAGATATTTAGATAGGTGAAGGGGAAATAGCACTGTAGGAAGAGGGAGTACTACATCCAAAGGTTTTGGCATGCAGGGTAAAGAGGTGGGGGGTGGGGTGGGATCTGAAAGAAGACTCATTTTTCTGGCTCTCAGCAAGAGGGAGGCAGCACAACTTAAAGTTAAACTGGGGGTTGGCAGGATGCTGGGCCTTGGCAGCCACGTGCAGAATTTGATCTTTATCCTGAAAATGGAAGTCACTTGCCTCTGTAGAGCTTACCTATCAGGACTGAGATCACTTATGTCAATGTGATTTAACCATTTGTTTCAGGAGATTCTTGCTCAGAAAGTTAAGACTGTAAATCAATGAACAACTTTCCTGTTTGCTTTAGCAAATTCCTGCCAGCCAATTTATCCAGACAAACTCTTGACTTGTCTCTTCTCCCATCAGGACAAGAGACTGCCTCACCTGCAGAAACAGCTTGCTTTTCACACAGCAGCTTATTCATCAGGGCATGGGTCAAGATTCTCATCTGGCTGTGCCCACCAGTTCTCCACTAGGACATGATGAACTGTGTCCCAATCAGTTTGCCTTGAAAGACCCCCCGTAGGCCCCTTGAGCACAGACCGGAAGCCTGTAATATCCTCCTCCAACCTCTCCCTTTTGAGACACCAAGAAGAGTCTTTCAAGGCAATGCTCTCCCACACTCAATGGGGCTAATTAACTTAGCTTTGCTTGACCAACAGGCCTGCTGATGGTCTTCTGCAAAGTTGGCAGTTGTCAATCCTAAAAGGAAGTTTCCAAGAAAGTGAGAGAGGGGATCCGTTTTGTGTTTTAATCAGGTTGCAGTTTGATGAGGAGATTGGACCATGCCCCAAAGCACTGTCTGGATGCAGTAAGGAGGCTGTTGTCCAGGCCAAAAGTATATGATACTATTCTTAATTCTTTATTTCTCCTTGAACAGTCCACTCCATTAGCCAACCCATCAACTCTACCTTTAATACTGAGCCTCTTCCTTCACTACAACCCTAGTGTATAAACTTTCATTATTTTTTGTTCAAACAACTGCAATCGCCTCCTATTTGGTCACCCTGAGTACGCACTTGCCAACATACCTCCTACTCTCCAAACAGTATTCCCAGTGATCCTTCTAAAATGTAAAGTTGGGAATGCAAACTGGTGCAGCCACTGTAGAAAACAGTATGGGGTTTCCTCAAAACATTAAAACAGGAACTGCCTTTTGACCCAGAGATCCCACTTCTGGGAACTGTCCGAAGAAACCTGAAACACTAATTCCAAAGAGTACTTGCACTCCTATGATTATCGCAGCATTATTTACAATAGCCAAGATTTGGAAACAGCTCAAGTGCCCAACAGTAGATGAGTGGATAAAAAAACTGTGGTTCATTTTACACAATGGAATACTATTCGGCCATTTAAAAACAAAACAAAGCAACAAAGAAAATCTTACCTTTTGTGATGGCACGGGTGGACCTGGAGATTATTATGCTAAGTGAAACAAGCCAATCAGAGAAAGACAAATACCATATGACCTCACTTAAATGTGGAATCTAGTGAACAAAATAATCTGATGAACAAAATAGAAACAGAGGCATAGATACATGGAACAGACTGACAGCTATCAGAGGGGAAGGGTGTTGAGGGGCTTGATGAAAGGTGAATGGATTAAAAGAAACATATATACATAACCTATAGACACAAAATGTGGTGATAGCCAGAGGGAAAGGGGGTGGGGGAGAGGTGGAAGTGGGCCAAGGGCGGGGGGAATGGGGAAGGAAAGTGACTTTGGAGCAATGGGCCCAGGACACAGTGTATAGATGATACTTTGTTGAGTTGTACACTTGAAACCTGTATGGTTTTGTGAGCCAATGACACCCCAGTAAATTCAATTAAAAAATAAATAAAATATAAGTTGAATCATTCAATACCTTCTTCAGATTCTCTAATGTGTTTCCATCTAACAAGTCCCCACCTACAAGGCCCAGTGTACTGACCCCCAGATATTTCTTTGACTTCATCACCCACCATTCACCCCATGATTCCCTCTGCGCGAGCCGTGCTTACCTCCATGCTTGTCTTCGGAAGTACCATGCGTGTAGCTCCCTGGGCCTGCAGCTCACCATGCCCTCCACCTGGAACACCCTTCCCCCAGATACCCAATGATTCTCTCCTTTACTTTCTTAGTCTCCATTTAAATGGTACTTTACAGAGAGACCCTGCCTAACCCACTTTTCCCCAATAGCACACCCCGCTCTCACTTTCAAAATACTTACTACCACCTGACCTGTTACATACTTACTTGTTGACTGTCTGCCCCAAGTAGGTTAAAAGCTTCAGAAGAACAGGGACTTTTTCTATTTCATTCACTGCACACATACAAATACCTATCCCAGCACCGAACTAACTGCCTGGAATATGGTAGCACCACTATCAATATGTTTAATGAGTGAATGAATTATAATTAACCTTTTATACAAAAATCATTCTTGACCATTCAGTCAATACCTGATTGTGCTGTACATCTTGACATTTAAAGAACCAAATGGAAATTTCAAACTACCTGGTAGCAGCTGCTTTTTAATTGATCAAGGAACTTGCATCTCTCACATGACACGCAGCTGAGGCTGAGCTGTGGCTACTGAGTTTCCGTCCCTACCTTGCCCAGGAGAAGAAAAAGGTCTAAATAAGAGGCAAGTCCACACTTTGCTACAGCTGCTGTTGCCATTTAATTCAAGGTGTGAACAACTAAAAACAGCTGGCAACCTACTCAATTGTTTAGCTAAAATGCCAACGGAGCCCACATCACTTCTAAACTGTGTTGGTTTCGTTTAGTAAAAAGGAAATAACAGGAAAAGAAAACAATACTAAGTGTGTGCTAAGGTAGCTTTTTATTTCATGAGACCCAGATTACTGCAAACGTCCATTTCAGGCACATTTTATAAGGATAGTAAAACAAAAGGCAATGAGAAATGGAATGCGCACAACACAAATCCCTATCACCAGAAACGGAAGTAATTCTTTGCCCAGTGGAGATACAAAGAAACCACACACCCACAAATGGAATAAAAGCAGAGTACATACATATCTGATTTTTACTCTTCAAAATTTAAACAACACAAGTTAATGATGGAGTACCAAAGGTTAATTCATGTGTTAAGTCTAACTTTCCAGTCATTTGCTTTCCAAATTGGCGCTCTAGATTCGTAATTTTACCTAGTTGAACTCTGCAACCATACCTCTGCATTTTGCTTATTTCTCAGTTAAATAAGATTCTCCTAGATATCTAGGTGCAGGATAAGAGATAGAACTACCATCACCTACTCCCAGGGAAAATGGAGGAGGTATTTGCACTGAAAGGTTTCTAATTCCCAGATTCTCTGCCCAATATGAACCATTTAAATATCGACACTAACATTTCAAAGCCTGAGAAAGGAAATGTATCACTGTGGACTTCATTCTGCTTATTTCCTACAAGCAGAGAGCCAGCTAAGAAATGAGCCCCACAAGCCAAAAGAGGTACATAGTTAGAGACACATATATCTAGCGTCTATGCCAAACTAATGATACAATGATTTTCAGAAGTGAATTAGGATTATTGCTTTGATTTAAAGGGCCATGCAACACAGTGTTTGTTTTTATTTTTCTCTCTAAATAATTTAGGATAATGGTTAATTTCAACTTTTGAGAATAAACATTCAGCCCGCATAAAAGATATATCTTTATAAAGTAAACATCTTAAGTAGCTTCTCTTTCAAAAATAGCTCTGGTATACTTCTGACACACCTAAACATTTGTGCTACCAATGCCACAGCTATATTCTCAAAGCCTGGCTCAGGGACCACTGAAATATTCGATATTCCTTTGCTGGCAAAACATCAGAGCAATTATTCAGTCATTACGAGGTTTCAGTAAACCACTGGTTCTCAGGCCTTACCTTGTCTCAGAATCACCCGGAAAGACTCCTTACAACGCAGAAAGAAGACTGGGCGCCACTGGACGCCAGAGTTTCTGATTCAGCAGGTAGGAGGCGGGGCTAAGGATCTGCAGTTTAAACCAGTCCTCAGGTGATGCTCATGCTGCTAGTCTAGGGACTGCACTTTGAGAACCTCAGCTTTAAACTATTAACTTAGACATTCTTTAAAGTTTAAAAAGCAACAAAAGCTTTGATTCCAGGCACCACATGATATTTGCTAAACTCTCTACAATTCTCGGTCTCAGCAATAATCCTTGAGAAAATTCACTTTTCACTTCCTCTTTTACAGCAACAGTAGTGCCCAGGCAGCTAGAGTCCTGAACACCATTCGCTTAGCATTTTGGCTTTGCTGGGCCTGGAAGGGCTGTTTCCTATTTCTCATGAGAAGGCCTGTAATCGCCTATGCGCCTGTCCTCAGACATCCTGGATCTGTAACCCTCCCCAGGACAGACCCGTGCCTCTGGGGGACCAAAAGCCACAGCTACATGTCTCTGCCCAGCAGGTCTATCTCGTCCAGGAGGAAGTCCATGTCCTCCCGGCTCACTTGAGGGCTGATCACCACCTGGCGGAAGAAGTTGACCTTCCCCCGGTGGGGCTGAAAGCCCAGCATCAGGCTTCCCTTCTTCATCATTCGCTCCTTAATGGCTGGGGCCACCTGTATGGACAGAGGATGGGTGGAGGTGAAAGACCAGAGCAGCAAAGCATCACAATTCCTTTTAACCAGTCATTTGATATGTACTGGGCACCCACTGGTGTGGATCCCATTCCCCAGTACACAACAAGGTTGACATGAATAAGAATCTATTGAGAACTTATAACACATGAGGACTGATTCAGTGCTTTAAATATACCATTTCATTTAACCTTCCTAATAACCCCATGAGGGACATACTGCTATTAATATGCACATTTATAGATGAGGATATTGAGGCGCACAGATTACAAAAATAATTTACTGTGTTCAGTAAAAGGGAGAGCCAAGATTTAAAACCAGGCAGTCTCACCCAAGCCCACTCTGAAACCTACAGCATAGGCAATGCTGCCTCATTAAAACCAAATCAGGTGTCCTCCGGCATCACGGTCTCAAAAGTGTCAAATGCTATATTCCCAAATTTGTCTGAACTAAAAAAAAATACTCCAGTTCAGCCATCTTGAATTAAAAAAAAGTATAGATTGGGGGAGAAAAATCCCACAAAATAACAGCCTTGCATTGACAGTCTACCAAGAAAAACACTAATACTGGTATTATGTGTAGGTCTATTTTGAAGACTAACAGTTTATTAGTTTATTCATAGGACATATGTGAAGTGTAAACACTCTGTCTGTTATTAAGAGGTGCCGAGTTACTAATAAATTAAGAAGCCCATATTTTAAAGATTTCCAGCTAACATGGGAACGGGCCCTGATAATCTGAACGCACACACTGCTCTAAAAGTTTAAGGTTTGAAGAAATTACTTCAATTTAAGAACACATGAGAAAATGAGTCCATTTTCACGTGAGCAGTGTGACCACCCAAGAACTAACTTATAAACTTGAAAGAGTGAAGTTATTAATTTTTGAAACACCAACTTAAAAACATTAAGAGTGGCCCTAACCAGTTTGGCTCGGTGGATAGAGCATCTGCCTGCGGACTGAAGGGTCCCAGGTTCGATTCTGGTCAAGGGCATGTACCTTGGTTGTGAGCACATCCCCAGTGGGGGGTGTGCAGGAGGCAGCTGATCGATGTTTCTTTCTCATCGATGTTTCTAACTCTCTATCCCTCTCCCTTCTTCTCTGTAAAAATCAATAAAATATATTTTTTAAAAATCAATAATATATCTTAAAAAAACAAAAAAACAAAACAAAAACAAAACAAAACAAAACAAAAAAACATTAAGAGTGTGTTCTTTCTGGCTCAGAAATGCAAGCAAAGGTTTTCCATTTTCATCTTATTTTCCTGCTGTAAAAGTTTCTTGGCATGTCCTATTGAATACGTGGAAAGGAAACATAATGAGTTTCTGTCTTAATTTTCTCAGTAAGATGAGACCTAGCTAATCCATAAGGGAGGAGTACATTTATAAATAATACCAGGCACAATGTGCTTTAAAATTCCTTAGGTGATAGGCACACATGTCAGTTCTCACGAGCCTCTGTGTGACCATCCCACACCCCCCTGGTTTTAAATATACCTACATTTTGCCAGATACCCCCCTGAAAACGTGCCAAACTACTTCCTTTGACACTCCACGTAATCTTGATCTATTCCAAAGCTGATGGAAAAACTAAGGGCTTTAGACCTCTGGAGATATGATGGGTTGGGCTGAGCCACAGAGCCTTCTCAAGGGATGTTCAAGGATAATTTTAACTAAGTACACTATTCTTCATGTGCTACCTTTAGAAAATAAATCTTGCAGAACATGGGCTACAACAGGAAAAGCAAACACCCATTAAGCACAATCACATTGCTATTCTAGCAAAAGATTGGAGCTCCCTTAGTCTAATGCAGTGGTTCTCAACCTTCCTAATGCCGCGATCCTTTAATACAGTTCCTCATGTTGTGGTGACCCCCAATTTCATTGTTACAAATTGAACATAATTAAAGCATAGTGATTAATCACAAAAACAATATGTAATTATATATGTGTTTTCCGATGGTCTTAGGCGACCCCTGTGAAAAGGTCGTTCGACCCCCAAAGGGGTTGCGACCCACAGGTTGAGAACCACTGGTCTAATGGGCCACGAAAAGAAAATCTGCGAGCGTAAAAGAAAAAAAAAACAAGTAAAAAAAGATAAAGTCAGAGGTTAAGGTAGGAAGAAAATGTGAACCACCATGTCCTATAAATACCTGGAAATGTGTCACAAACTTTATTCTGAGCTTTTTAGAGATTAGAAAACCAGAGTTAAATAAACCACCTCGTATCTCTTTGCAAAATTTAGTGACAAATGTTCAGTACAAGCTGAAAGCTGAAGCTAGTAGGTAACTCTGGGAGGCCTACACATATCTGTTAGCAACACCTGACGTTGAACACTCCAAGCATCAGTTGGGTTTTCATCCAAAGCTCTTAATGCAAGTTTCAGTTGTTATTAGAATTATAAAATCTAGTGAAATTATATGTAAGCAAATGAAAGGTTAATGTCATAAAAACTAAGTTGAATCCTTTGGAAAGACTAGGTAAAGTCAGGTGTGGTAGGAGAACCGTAAAAGCTTTAAAATAAAATCTTGAGAGTCCAGGCTGGTTCTGCACACAGATGGCTACACAGGCGCCCATGCACTCACACCACTTAAAGAAACCTGAGCTGGATAGGAAAGGTGATGTCTCAAGGGTGTAGTTTATGAAAACAGTGGAGGCCCTCTAACCATCAGACCTCTACTCAGGAAAAGCCTCACTTGCTTCTGGAAAGCATTTGGAAATCTTCATTTGATGGGGGAAGTGAGGGGAGGGGTGGAGACAACCTTTCCATCAAAGGTGGGGAAATAAAGGCACATAGATAGGTGTGTTTTAAGTTAAGATGTCTAAGTGATGTATGCATCGCATGTTTTTCTAGGGTAATTTGCTTTAACTGGCCAATCCTTACCACCTTAGGTAGGAGATTTCTGGTGTGGATGTGGATGTGAGTGGTGCACATACTAGTACGTATATATGTATGTGCATGTGTGTGCACAACCCCATGTGATTAAACGTCTAACCCACCATTTGTCATTCATGGCTCTTAAAATCCTTGTTTTTGGTCACAGAGCAATGCAGAACTGTGGTGTGACTGAGGCTAATGACAAAGGCACATTTATTTTTAATGTAAAGAACAAAAGGCCTCTTGGTGTGAAGTGAAGATAGGGGAGAAAAGCACCACAGCGCCAGTGGTGATCAATATTGGGAAGCCCTGGTTCACCAGGGAAAAATGTCTGGCCAGGAAAATCAGAGACTATCAATCTTAGAGCACACAGATTGTGGTTCTGTAGATTTTTGGGGGGAAGGGCATCAAAATTCCCTTCACATTCATCCCCATCCTCCTCTAGCTACTCAGAGTATAACTGGCCCAGCGGCTTATAGCCAATTTTACATTTAAAACAGGCATGTGCTCAAAGCTAATTTGCATTGTTTATTTCTGACTACCTTTCCATACCTCTATTCTTCTCCCCAATGGTATTTCACGCCTAATTTTTGGAGAGTATTAGAATTTTGATTCCAGCTCCTGGATGTGTCAGAGGCTCACATGAGGCAATCTTCAAAATAAATCTGTTCGGATTGCATTTCTCGTAAGCAAAAATATTTTCTAATGTGAGCAAGGAAGTGTAAAAGAAAGGTGGCTCCCCCATATTTCAATATAAAGGTATTTTTTTTTAAATCTTTAAATTCTTGCTCTTGTGCAAGGCATAAGAATATTCTTCCATGGGCCAAACAATGGCATAAGAATCAAACTTCTCAGCCAAGTTTTGTCACCGACTTCCAACAATTATAAATAAATGACTGGATATCTATGTGACTCAGGGAACCAATTAAGTGAGGGTTTGACAACACCACACACATTTTATGTATGTATCCATGAATATCAGATTAATTCCTAGAGGAAATTACTCCTAGGCAGGAGGGGAAGGCCTTCCTTGTCCATGAATACTTCATGGGCAAAGAAAGACACAGCAACACCAAGGTCGATATTCATTAAATCTCTGCCACAAATTATAATTGTGGTAGCAGCAGTGGCTCTTGTTAACAAATATTGTACCAACTCCTTACAATTTGCAAACTGCCTTCACATGTCCGATCCCCGCAAACTCAAATTAAAGCTTATTTGAAAGGACCCCCGGCTTGTGCAATTTAGGGAACGAGAAGATTCTCATTGACAGGCCATGTAGGGCCTTCGTCCTTAAAAATATATCAACAACCATCTCCCATTTATAAAGCTCCAGGCACAATCCAGGGCTGGGTCATTTGAATATTTTCTTTTGCTGATCACAGCTGAGAAACAGCCTTAATCCAACAGGACGGAATATTCATTCACAGGGGAGAGGAAATATGCACAAACTAAATGTGAGTATCCAAAGAGCGTCCCTAAATGGAGCATGCATGGAGGAAAGCAATTTGGCAGGAGTGAGATTGCTTTCCGGCTCTCAATTATTTTACTGCTGCTCTTCCCTCGAATTGTAAATCAACTTCTTCTCTCATGCCTCAGTGCACTGGTCCCCGCATCGTAAGTGGAGGAGGATCCTGACATTTCTATCTGGTTGCACAGGAACCTAATCAACACATTTCTGTAGGATTGCTGCCCCTCTCCCCACCCCGTCAATAATGTTCTGGCAATGATTTAGTCATTTAAACGGAATTTTGTTGTCACACCCCTGCAGCATGAAATAGCATTTGATATTTAAAAGTTGTTCAAATCCACAGGGGAAAAAAATAAAACAATGCTCTCATTCTGGCCAAGTACAGTCATTTAATAACAAGTAACTGACCAGGCACCATAATTGCCTCTTTATCAAAATAAAATTTCAATATCCGTAAAAAGACATTTCTTTTGAAAAAATGTGTTACATATTTAATGTTAGCAGCAATGCATTTTTTTTCAATACAGAAAGTGTTTCTAAACTATCCATGAGGAAGTTGTTTTTTCCAATGCATTCCATACATACTTTCGTGAAATACCATAAAAGTAAATTACTAAATAAAACTGAATAACTAAATAAAAAATACAAGCCCAGTTTTGTTCTTTTATTTATTTTAATTTTTATTTTTTAAACGTTTTTATTGATTTCAGAGAGAAAGGAAGGGAAAGGGAGGGAGAAACATTGAATCATCAATGATGAGAGAGAATCATAGATTGGCTGCCTCCTACACACCCCGTACTGGGGATCAAGCCCATAACCCGGGTGAGTGCCCTGACTGGGAATTGAACTGTGACCTCCTGGTTCATGGGTTGACTCTCAACCACTGAGCCAAACAGGCTGGGCTGTTCTTTTACCTTTAAAATTCAACAGTAATTACCCTGTTGTTATAAAAGTTTCTAAATAGTAACTCTGGATTTCCATGCTTTTCTGATAGCACACTGGGACCACCAAGTTCACGGATCTGCGTGAGGCTGAAGACCACACTCGGAGGACTGCTGCTCTCTTGTAACTCTCTGAGCTCCTGGGGGCGTATATCCTTTGAAGCATGGATCCTCCTGTTACGTTGCACACTCATTTCTGCCTGCTGGCATGGTCTTGACTCCATTTTGAAGGATGTTTTGTGTCCCACCATTCCACTGTGCTCTAGGTTACCTAAACATTTCCCAATTGTTAAAACTCAGAGCTGCTTCAGTTATGATGGCACTTCAGTGAAACCATGGGCCCGATCATGAAACCTCTACATCAGTTCTTCAAAGTCTAGTCCAGAGATTATAAGAATAAATGGTTTAAAATGTCCCAGACTGGGATGTGTAAGAAGCAGCCGATCAATGATTCTCTCTTATCATTGATGTTTCTATCTCTCTCTCTCTCTCTCCCTCTCTCTGAAACCCATAAAAATATTTTTTTTAAAAAAAAAGTCCTAGACTTTAGGATCTTTACACAACCTTTTCCATCATTTGCTGTGAGGGTGAAATAGTCACATTTATCACTTGTCAATACGGGGTAGCACAGCAACCAGAATGGCTGAGAGGACAAACCCATATTTAAAGGAGATGATTCGTTGCAGCAAATATGACAGACAAAGAACTATATAAATTTCCACTATGACTCTAGACAGCAATATCATTCAGAGCTTCTAAAAAATCTAGAGAGATTTGCGTTTTACTAAATCCTCCCCTAATGAACCATGTTCCTCAAACTCCAGATTTGAGAGATGTCTTCTCAATTTCAGTTTACTTAAATCTACATTTCATTCTCTCCAAGAAAGCAATCATTCTCTGAGAAGGCTAAACGAATAATAATCTTCAAATCTTGCATTGCATTGGGTGGGCAAGGCAGAGTAAAAACTGAAGAATAAATTTTGAGAGTTTTATTGTATATAAATTTTAAAATGAATTTTTATAGGTTAGTTTGGCTGCTGTTACATAGTTTAGACTAACCATACATTGACCAAAAGAAGAGAGACCGAATTTCTGAAATTCTATGTGACTTTGGGAAAATAGTTAACTCCTCTGGGACTCACATTCCTCTTCTGTTAAACACTGGCAGTCTTTTGTAGGATTGTTACTAGTATGTGGACTCAATGTAATAATATATTTGGATGCACCAAGCACAGAATTTGGCATCTGCTAGGCACTCAATAATATGAACTCATATTATTAACTTCTTAAAATGAATCTGTTCTTAATCAATTTACATTCATACCTGGTCTTTTATTACTGTACTTCATGTTATCTCTTGAGAGGTGAGCATTTGAAAGTGTTGTGCAAACATGACTTGTCATTCATTGTTTTTCCCCAAAGCATCTAGATTCTAAACTGTGTTTAAATAATTGGGACATTGTGTGTTAGCAGCCTTAGAAATCCAATCTTGCACCTCATGTGTGCCACTCCCATATTACTCTTCAATTTAATTCCAAGTTCTTTCCAACATTGACAGAGTATACATTTTTTCCTTTAAAAATTAAGACAGATGTCGATCATCTTGGTAGTTTGGTTGGGGTCTGGGGGGCGAGGAGAGAAGCTTTCCATTGAAATTATATATTGTAAGTCCCCAGTAGATCGCCGTGATCATATAGTGGTTAGTACTCTGCGTTGTGAAATTGTGTGCAGGGATGTTTCCATTATGTTCTAGAAATTTCTGTGTGTTGTGTAAAGTATTTTGTAAGTAAGTGCAAGTATTTTTCAGAATTCAGAAATATTCTGTAAGTTAAAACTTACTTCTTTGGATACATGGAAAGGTCATATAGTGAAAAGGTCATTTGTCCCCATATTCATGAGCTTGTGTCCAAAATGAAATAGTCTTCTTGTGCTGACCTGTCACTTACATTTTTATCAAAGGAACATTGAAGAGCAATATTGTTTCCCAAATGTGCCTGAAGGTATAAATCACCTGGATTCAGACCCCAATCCGGAGCTACTGGATTTGAATCTCAATGAGATAGACTTGGTGGTCTATATATTTACCAGGCACCTCCAGTTTTTATTATCATGATGCAAGTTTGGAAACAGGGAGAATGACAGTCTCTTAACTAGGACTCTGGGAGAGGTGATGGAAGGGTGAGAGGTGTTTTAGACAGGAAAAACAATTTCGAGAGAGGATGGAGATTGGGAATCTCTCCTTCTCAAATTGCTTATGTCAATTCCACAGTAAAATAAACCAGTGACCTTCAAAGAAGTTACTAGCCAACTTTTCCGCGAATCATAAAACCTGATAAAGTGTTCAAAAACACTTACCCATGGCTCAGGAAACAAGAAAACTCTTTGTTTTGATTGTTTAAAGAATCCATTTGCTTCTTTCAACATATTTCCTATTCCTCACCTGTCAAATTCTTTTCTTACTCCTCTGTACAACCTTCAAGCATTTCCCCTGATATCTGTTCCCTATAATTTAGAAGTGAGTGCATTGGTATAAGTCTCCCAAGCTTAAATTATGTAAAACTGGTGGGCTATAGCCCATGAAATCATATGCAACTAAGAGATCATTTCAGCTTGGCAAAACATGGAGAAATAGGCTGCACTTGGACTGGATGGACCTTTTCTCAAATATAGATTTTCAGCCTTATTGTCCTCTAACAGATATTGCAAAATCAGACGTGCACAAGAAGAAAAGTGCTTCAACCTGAGACCTTGCCTGTTTTTTACCCTTCCAACACAGAGGAGCAAAGCCACAAAAACAAAGTTTCAAATCTCAGCAAGACCCAAGAACACAGCCTCACATTTGGTGTTTACAACACAGAAATGACGAGGACAGCAATTCCAATCACCCTAATGTCAGCCATATATTCAAGGCAGCAGACATGAACAGTCATAACAATAAACCAAACTGAATCGAAAGCTGTAGCTGAAGGAGGGACACAGTAAACGTTGTGCACACCCTATAAAGCAAACATCCAATACTCCATTGTGCCACAGCAGCCGTCTGAGCTCATAGCTCCTCAGTAACTGTTGTGGGCCAACTCCCAGATTTTAGCCCGTGTTGGGAGATCCCTATAGTGTTCCTTACAATGAGAAGTTACTTGGGAATTTTCAGCCATGGTTCGTACCAGTTCTCCAGGGGGCACGGGGGAAGGAGTCTCAGCATTTTGCATGGTTGCAAGGACTTCAGGGTGCTCTTTGTGTGTATGTCTGAAGGTCAAAGGCACCACCGTTTCACAGTGCTCACACGAAGCCTGCCCATGGAAGACTTACGTTACCCCCAAACGCTGTCATACTCCTGTGGGAAAACACTGATCGGGAGCCCCGTGTGCTCCAGGGGACCCCTCCTACACTGTGTTGGGGCTCTCCTGGGTCCTTCCAGTTTCTCCCACAAGTTATTACTCTTGCTGTGGTTCAGAGCAGAGAACTAAACTGATGGGTGAGCAAAGTGAATGGGATCTTTGGAGACAAAATACTGGTTTATTGTTTTCCTTCTATTTTTTGTTCTCTGAGGTTGAAACTCAAGCTGAATAAAGTGCAGTGACATAATATGAAAACTACTATAAATAGGGATTTATGGTAGGGTAGGTCTTATGTATGCAACTAACTGTTTTATTTTTATTTTTATTTTTATTTTTCCCCCACCTTTCCTGAGGTATGACTGACCAATAAAAAGTATATACATTTACAGAGTACAATGTGATGTTTCAATATATTGTACACTGTACACACTGTGAAATGATTCCTCCAGTGTGTGCAACTAACTGTGAATGCGCATACATTGTGAAATGATTCCTCCAAGATTCTTAACCTATTCAAAGGGTATCCCTCAGTCCGAGAGGAGGAAATGGGGCAATCTCAGGTTTCTCTCTAGGGCCTCTGGGCGGTGGGCCAATGTTTCTAAATGCCGCATCTGGCGGTTTAGCAGGGACACGGCTTGGAGGCCCTCACGGTGGTCCCAGCACTACTGCTAACTCCGATCTGGATCAGATTCCCGAGTTTTCAGCCACACAGATGCTGCACCACACCTCATCCACACTCAGTGACGCGAACATTCTAAGGAGGAGGAAAATTCTGATTCCTTTTCCCACAGTTTTCTCAGGGTAACTTTCCCAGAGAACCCTATTCCCTTTTGATTTTTGGCAATGGGCCATTAGCAGCTGTCTTCTGTCCCTGGACTCATTCCACAGCAACAAGCCTCTAACAGCCACGGAGGCTGTGTGGGGCACACATGCAAAAGCCCAAGAGCTGCTCAGGCACAGATGTGGGAGGTGGTCCCGGGGTTGGCACAGCAATATTTTTAAAGGGCCGAACCTGCCTATTAGGCTGGGGAGGCTTAGCTTCCTGAGTAGGGGAATATTGTTTTTTTAGTAGTTTCTGAGGCCTGACCAGGCAGGGAGTGAAAAGGGAAGGGATCCATGGTTTAGGCTCTGTTCTGACAGACAGCTTGCCCTGGCCTCTGAATTCTGCCTCAGGGAGGTGCCCACCAGCCTAAACCCACCCTCCTGGCACCACCTCCATGCACCTGTCCATCCGCATCCTTGTCTGGTTTATAGTTTTTTGCACTGATTATATGCTTCTGGAGTAAACTAAGTTCAAAGGATCTTTTTGACCTTTTTGGGGTTGTGTACAGATTCTCATTGTCCACCCACCAGTTAGTTGCATACATAAGACCTACCCTACCATAAATCCCTATTTCTAGTAGTTTTCATATTACGTCACTGCACTTTATTCAGCTTGAGTGCATCCTAAAATGCCTGGTGTTTCAACCTCAGAGGCAAAACCTGGGCTTTTAAGTCATGTGTTTCATGTAGTTTGCTTTATTTTTTTTTTTATTATTTTTTATTTTTTTATTTTTTTACTGAATCAAAGAGAGCTACCATGAGGATATTTAAAAGTAATGATCATTCCTGTATTAATCACAAAAATATTGAGAAAATGTTGTGTCAGGTGTTCCTCACTGAGAATGGTATAAATTCTTGTAAAGATATTTTTTGTTGTTGTTTTGTTTTGTTTTTTTTACAATGAACACTGTAAATATGAAGCAATAGCTTTTAGATTTGCACATGTCGAGCAAATTAACAAAGTGAATTATATATTCTTCCTCTGGAACTCACTCCACACTCTTTTTACCTTCTGCCTAAAATTGGAAGTTGCCTTTTACCTCAAAGCCATGGTGTTCCATTGTGTTCCAGGGGCTATGGGCTACAGAGGCTGAGGAGGGTCAAGAAGGAGGCAAAATGGACAGGGCCCTTCTTGGCAGAAACCCAGCTCCACTTTACCTGTCTTATATACTGGAGTTCTATGTAAGAGTTTGTTTGACCAAAAAAGCTCTGCCATTTTAAAAGACCACATGCGAATTAGATTGGCGATGTATTTATTATTATTAAGGTTCAATAGCTATTATTTTGGCATATCTGAAGAACAGCCCTCAAGATCTTGGCTAAGGGAATATTTCCTACATGGCCAGTCTAAGGGGAGAGAAGGGCTCTCGGAGTCTGCCATTCTTGACCACGTTGGAGAAACAGAACAGTCACAGAGAAGCAGGCTGCTCTGCTAAAACCAAGCTCATTCTGCCTAAGAGTTCAGGATAAGCCACGCACTGTCAAGTTCTGTTCAAGTAGAGTAATAAGAAGTAATAAGCCAGGACCGGTTTGGCTCAGTGGATAGAGCGTCGGCCTGCGGACTCAAGGGTCCCGGGTTCGATTCCGGTCAAGGGCATGTACCTTGGTTGCGGGCACATCCCCAGTAGGAGATGTGCAGGAGGCAGCTGATCGATGTTTCTCTCCCATCGATGTTTCTGGCTCTCTATCCCTCTCCCTTCCTCTCTGTAAAAAATCAATAAAATAAAAAAAATAAAAAAAAAGTAATAAATAACCATTTGGCATATCTGAGCCTCAAGTCAGCCCCAAGTACAGCTAAATAGCAAAGCCATATCACTGTCCAATCGAAGGGCTCTTTTGCTGCTCTTAGGTAATCATCATTCCATTCCTGTGAGCTTCCCCCAGTAAACCCACTGGCCCTGTGAATGTCTTCCTTCTGTGAACTGCTTGTTCATGTTCTTTGCCCATTTGGGGTGATCATCTTTTTAAAAAAATTGATCAAAAAGAACCCTTTATTATTAAGGACATTAATAACTGTTTTAACTTGTTGCAAGTTACGTATCTGCTTTTAATTTTGTGTCTATAGTTATTTCATGTACAGTTTTAATATTTATATAATCAGACCTGTCAATTATTTACATGTTTTTTTTCCAATATTGGTGTTATACTTAGAAAGCCTTATCTACACCACGATTAAATAAATATTTCTGGGTTTTTTTCTGATTTAATTTGACACTTAAAACCTTTAATCCATTTGAACATTCCATTTGTATCTTGAATAAATTAGAGCTACCCTCCCTAAACTCCCACATTAAACCAGTAGTCTCAGCACCTTTGATGGAATAAGCCTGTCTCCCCTCGGTATGTACTGGGAACAGGTATGACCCCTATGACGACTTGGGCCTCGGCTTTCTATTCTGTAAGACTGATGTGTCTATTCTGAGAGGAACCCAAGCTGCTATGTTGATTGTAGTCTATAAAATGCTAAAGTGCTCGAAAGGGGGATTCCCTTGTTAATAGCCATCCTTTTCAAAATGTTCTCACCTATTGGTCCCCACTTATTCTCTTGGATGGTATCTGGAAACATTCTGACAAGTTAAAAAAAAAATCCTGTTAAGATGATTAGAATTCTATTAAGCCTGTATTCATTAGGGAAAATTAATCTTCTCATCTCCAAATTATCGTGTTTTTCAAGTTCTAAATCAGGTGGTTTTTAAAAAACACAGCTGCAGTTTCCTTGGCTCTCCTCTCAGAGAGAGTTCCTGGGTTGGAGAGGGTTTGTGGAAGGTCAACCAGCATTTGGAAGCAGTGGCCACTGTATGGCCTCCAAGTGAGGTCAGGAGTGGTGGGGCAGTGCGCAGCTGGTTTCCAGGAATACTTGATTTTTGAAGCCCACCTATCCTGAGCCCACCCTCCTAGGATGAGTCCCAGGCACCTGGAGAGGCCCCGGGTGGGTGTTCTGGTTGATAGTCCCAAACGAGGTCCCAGCCAAGGGCCAGCATCAACCAGCAACCGTCTGAGTGAAGATGCCTCCGCAAGACTCCAACCCTGGCCACTGAATCACCGTCAGCCAGTTCAGTCTTCCCAGACCAGGTGCCAGCCATCCAGCCATGCTCTTCCCCTGTTGCTGTCTGAATTCCTAACCCACAGAATCCGTGAGCGAAAGCAAATGGCTGTTGGAAGCTGCCACATGTGGACTCATTTGCAAAACAGAAATTGTTACGGCAACACTGGGCTTTTCTTGTGGCCATAAAATTTTATGGGTTTCTTCTGTTGGTACTATACTTTATTTAAGTGAATTCTTGGTTATTTAATGTATTTTTTTGCTATTGTGGCGATGAAATTACTCTGACTAAAAAGCTGCCTTCTGATATAAACTTCATCTTTCCAGTTCCTCGTTTCTCACTCCTTTGTTCAAGAAAAAAAAACTTTTTAAGATATTCAACTTTGTACATCTATGATAGCAAATCATTAAAAGCTTTTTATCTGCTGTCCTTGGGTTTATAGATACACAATCACACACTCTGAAATGGACACATTTGGGTCTTCTCCTTTTAAATATTTAAAGCCAATGTTTCTTTTGATCGTCGCATTGCCTGGCACTCCCAGAACAATAGCAACTCGGCAGATGTTCCTAATTTGTTACTGAGTTTTAGGAGAAGGCTTTTCATGTTTAATATATATATTCATCTTATCCATCACATAAGCAGACAAAAGCATATAACCATGAGATAACCTCTAAGCCTTATCATTAATTTGGAAGGTCCTTCAACGTGTTTTTTCTTTTAAATTATGTGTGTGTTTTTTTCTCTCTTGGTCCATAATTTTGGATGACTTTCCTTATTTACTTGTTCAGAGGTCGACAGAAAGTGATGAAATTGCTCTTTAAGACTTGCTGTTGCTTAGCCTTTGAAATAATGAAGTTGTGCTGAATGGAGCACTAAAATGGAATCCATGCAACACGCCGTGCGCTACGCTAGCTGACTAATCCCTCTCCTCGGACGGTTTCTGCACGTCCAAAATTGCTACTTAAATTACGTTTTCCAACCTGTGTGAGTGGATTATTGTGTGGCTTCTGGAAATAATCCTCTCATCCTCTATCACAGTTGTGACCCAGTTTGGGGAAGTATCTTTAATATCTTGTTCGGCTTCACCGACCTCCAGGCAGAACGGTCAGAAATATCTGCATTTAACAGACAACTTTCATCTTCGGGCTCACAAAAGGGTTCACTTTCTTTAAAAAGGAAATTGAAACCTGTATCATCACAAGGCAGCCATTTAGGTGATTTTTACTTTCCATTTTAGAATCCCCACGAATAGAGGAGGGACAGAGATCCGGAATAAATGAAGAGCCTCAGAATAGTGCGTAAATCAAAGTTGTTGACGGGACCTGCTCTTACCTCACCATTGATTATTTGCCAGGTCATAGGCCAACCGTGGGCAAACTACGGCCCACGGGCCGGATCCGGCCAGTTTGAAATGAATAAAACTAAAAAAAAAAAAAAAAAAAAAAAAAAAAGACCGTACCCTTTTATGTAATGATGTTTACTTTGAATTTATATTAGTTCACACAAACACTCCATCCATGCTTTTGTTCCGGCCCTCTGGTCCAGTTTAAGAACCCACTGTGGCCCTCGAGTCAAAAAGTTTGCCCACCCCTGTCATAGGCTCTCACCCCCCAAGAAAAGCAGAAACATGTGTGTGGAAGGTGAGGCGAGGCTGGGTTGCCAGAACCACACACAGAACGATGACCCAGCTGGAAGAGGAGAGGGGTAGCGAAGAACCTAACAAAGCAATAACTCTGAGATTTTACTTTTTGTCTTTTAAATCCTCACCGAGGGCATTTTTCCATTGATTTTGAGAGAGAGTAGGAGGGAAGGGGGAGAGACAGAGATGTTGGTCATTATTTTGGCATATCTCAAATGGTATAGAAATATAGGAATACTCCTCTGTAAAATTTGGATATATGCTTAAGGAGACCTCTACCTTATCGCAGAGTAGGGGAGAACTGTAAGGCAAGTGAGATTGCTCTGAGGTGATAGTATGGCTGTGGGCTTGAATAAACATGTGGGGGAGGGAGGAGAGAACAGAGGAATGAGTTAATCCTAATGTTAACAGTTCTAGTGGTGGGTGGAGGCAGTAGCATTTGCACCAGGCCTTGAATCACACTGGGTAGTGTTTCTGGAATGTGGACAAAATGCTTTGGAATCATCTGGAGATGTTTGTTAAAATTACAGATTTTAGGACACCAGTCCTTGTAGACTTAGTATACCTCCATTCTCTAAGGGCCTGGAAATAACGATATTTACCAAAGTTTCCTCATGATTCTGGAACAAGCCAAGTATGGGAGTCTTCTTATTAAAGAAACACAAGGATCATGAGAGATCAGTCATCACCGCTGGCATTTTCATGGAGGCATGCAAAATAGCACCAGGGCGTATTTCATTGGGAACACGGTGACAGATGGGCTGACATTTCTTGAGAGAAGCTTTCTCTTTCTATTTTGTTCCTTTTTCTCAGCTGAGAACAGTACCTAACCCTGGGTCATCTGGCTTTTCATATTCAGGACACCAACAAATCTAAATGAGGTATAATTTTGGGATGCAAGAAAAATTGTCATTAAAATACATAATTGTTAACAAAATTGCCATTGAAACAGTTGGGGGAAAAAGTCAGATCTATCACATATATAAAAATCACGTTCTATAAAGTCAGTGTTGTATTTGATGTTCCTGAGGGCCAGCAATGCAGCGGAGTGAAGAGGAAACAGTGTGAGTTTGAGCATTAAAGGGCAGGAGGGTACTTGGGTGCTGAAAAGATCCCCCAGTGAAAGAATGTAACTTGGGCCCTTCTTCATCCTCACAGGCCCCGTTGGGTATCTTGTAAAATTACAGCAGTTGTATGGGGCTGTCTCCACAACATGGCACTTTTCAGGTTCCTGCGTTTTCCTCTTTGTCCCTCACATGATTTTTATCATCACGGCCGGATGCTTGCCTTGCACATGAAGTAGTCATCAGTTTGAATCGGGCTTTGTGCTGTGGATGTTGACAGCCAACGGATCACAAGTGGAACCAGGCCAGTGTTCCCTCCCAGGGATTTTAGCACCCAACTCATCAGGTTGTCTAAACACCTGGAGCTGCCTCCAGACCTCAAACATATTATGAAAAAATTCAGTCTCACCCTAACCGGTTTGGCTCAGTAGGTAGAGCATCAGCCTGCAGACTCAAGGGTCCCAGGTTTGATTCCGGTCAAGGGCATGTACCTTGGTTGCGGGCACATTCTGGTTAGGGGATGCGCAGGAGGCAGATGATCGATGTTTCTCCATCATCGATGTTTCTAACTCTCTATCCCTCTCCCTTCCTCCCTAAAAAATCAATAAAATATATTTAAAAAAATAAAAATCATCATTCTCCCCTTTAAAAAAAATTCAGTCTCCTACAATAATGAATTAACTGAGATAGAGCTGTCAAAATGAAGGTATGCTTAGCTATCTGAATAATACAGCAGGCAGGGGAGGAGTGAGAAAACTGAAATTAAGTAGAGTCTGAAACCAAACACACTCAATAATTCTGGTAGAGGATAAATATATATCTATTCATACATGGCCATATCTAAGGGAATGAGGAACAAAGATTTGCATATGGGGGCACAGGGTTCATACATTTCTGCTGGTCTATCACATTCCGGAATATTTTCTATTCATTACCCACCTGTCCACTCCACTCACTGAACCTGGATTTCAGTTTCTGTCAGAATTGTGGCCTGTGGTCTGGACTGTCTGTCTTCACCAGGAAGTTAAAATGAATTTGTTCCTGATTCACAGCTCCAGCTAGTGCACTAATGATGGGTCTGGCAATGCCTCCTGTCAATCACGCAGAAATGCTTCCTGTCAAAACCACCCCCAAAATATTGACAAGCGTGGCCTGCGAAAACAGTAACAATATGCCGACCTGATCACTCAGTGGACAGTGAAAGGTCTAGTCATTTCTGAAGCCGGGGAAAGGGAGTTAGGGCAGTCACAGAGGGATGGCTGTGTGTTTCCCCGCTTCTTCCTGAACCAAAGCCATGGCATAGAGACTATGGATTGATTTGGACCACCATCTAGTGAAGGATTTGAGGAAGTGCACCAATATAGAAGAATCCCAGGTCAAATACTGATTCAGTGGCTTAAACACTTTCTTTGGGACTATTTCAAATGGCTCTGAAATAAAGACAGTGTGATTTTTTTTTAAGTTAGGGCAAAAACAAAACAGAATGACCAGTGTTCAGCTGATGACCTCGCCTGCCTCCTTGGACAGAATGGCCAGTTTCCTCTCAGCACTTCCCCACTTACTGTACAGTCAGAATGTAAGAGAGGCCCCATGGAGCCAGCCCAATCCACAGGCCACTTTTGCCAGAAAGTCAGCATCTGGGAATAACACCAAAGGGTTTGGGAAGAACGATGCCAGGGCACCGAAGTTGTAGACACCCATCTATCAGCCATGGTGCTTTCAGTTAAACAGTATGTGTGTCAGAGGCATTAGCTGTCAAAAGTTAAACATTTTCCTGGTACTTGATAGCTTTTAGCACCAGAAAAATCAGTACCAGCACTACCTATTTCACAGTGTGCTGCACACGAAACGCACTCAATAAATAGAACATTCAATAACTACAGGTGGCAGCTAGAATCTTTAACCAGGGAAGAAAGTTGAATGTGATCCAACTATTCAATTTTGAATTCTTCTATACAAAACTGTGTCATTTATTTCCTCTTTCCTTCCTTTTGAACTTCCCAACGCCACATTTCAGTGTCACCCCCTTCTTGGTACGTCACCCCCTTCTTGGTACATTGATCTATGTGTTCTCAGCATTGAATAAAAGACATGTGCAGGGGTGGGGGTCGGAGGGAGAGAGAGAAAGCAAAACAACAACACCCTCCCCCCCCCAGCTCAACCTTATGCTCCATTTACTATAATAAACTATCAAGAGTTTCTACTGAATCTTCATTCATCATAGTTTGACTTCCAGAGACCTCACTTCACCATTCTTGCTGGCTTTGCCATTTCTAGCTGGAGCTCTGAAGTTACACGGCGAGTGTGCCATTTGGGGCATCACGGTTTCTATGAGTGACTGACGGTAGCTGCTCTACATGAAAGCAAATGCTCTATTTGTGTTGCCCATGTTGCTGGGTTTTCCTTTCCAGAGTAAAAAAGCAAGCCTCCTTTGGGTCTCCAGGCCTGAACTAGAGGCTACTGGAAAGAGAGCGACCTTCCATCACACCTTGGTCTCCTCTCTCTCATCAGGAGAAAAGAAGACTGGACAGAGCGCTGGGGGGCTCTCCCACTTTCTCCTCCGACTCTTCCAATGCATGACAAATGGCTAACTCACTGTCATTATAAACATCCAGTCATGCACAGACTAATCCAAGTTTGTTTTTAGACACAGGTGACTCTGGGACATTTCTTCAAGAAGCCAACATTTTAAACCAATTGGACTTACTTTGAACTTAAGAGAATAGAGGGGTCTTCAAACATTTTAACTGTTCTTTTTTAAAAAAAATATATTTTATTGATTTTTTACAGAGAGGAAGGGAGAGGGATAGAGAGTTAGAAACATCGATCAACTGCCTCCTGCACACTCCCTACTGGGGATGTGCCCACAACCAAGGTACATGCCCTTGACTGGAATCGAACCTGGGACACTTCAGTCTGCAGGCCGACGCTCTATCCACTGAGCCAACCGGTCAGGGCATTAACTGTTCTTTCTGTATATTTGCTACTGTTCCTTTAACTAACAGGGAGGGAAGATGTTTACCTGGCAATGAATTCTCAAACTGAAAAGTGCCTGCAGGCAGGCAGGCCTCTACTTAGAGATTTAGAACTCCACAGTCTATGGCACTTGCTCTAGCTCAGTCCCTTACACCAATGAGGGGTGAGAAAACATGAGAACAGCCATCATATGAAACACAATGGGTTAGACATCATAGCTGACGACAAAAGATTGGAGGCACTGGATTTGCAGACACCCATCTATCAGCCATGGTGTTTTCAAGACATGGTGTTGTATAGCCAATGACCAGAGATGATGGAAAGAAATGGTTTGGGCAGGCGATTTGGTACTTTAAGTAAGGGTCAGGAGATTTTATTGTGTGGTGTGTAGACAACTTATTATTCACCAGGTTAAAGTACAGAAATTTGCAGGTAACTCTTCCTCCTTCAACCCCTCTCTCCTCTTCAAAACAAGTAAAAGAGTATTTCAGATTACCCCCATGCACGCCCCTCTTACTCCTGCTCTGACTTGCTTTCATGAATGAGAAAGAGTTAAAATTACAATCAAAAGTGCATGTAACTAGGGGTGCTGGTTTGCAGAGAGGGGTCCTGGTTTATGAATGGTTTTCTGGTATAATTATTAATAGCACCAACTTCACTTTTAAAGGTGTCCTGAGTAGGGCAATGCGTTCTCTGGTCCCCAGACGCACACGGACAGTCTGTGTCATGATTGCTACAGAAGTGGCTGGAGTGGCACAAGTGGGTGGGATGCATTATCCGCATCGCTGGCACCACTAGCAATGTGATTTCTGCTTAGGTTTTCAAAATGCCAGGCCTAACCAAGTGCCATAGCCAAAGAACTTCCAAAGGTGAGGCTATCTGAAGTGCCATAGTGGCCTTTGAGAGGGTACCAATTGCTGTTTGCAAATGATAGAAAAGCTTACTGGATAAAACTTCCCATCTCTCCCTTTCTTTTCCCTTCTGCCAATCTTTTGCCACAATTGCCACAACTAATTGCCAATATTTGCAACATGTGTGCATGTGCACGTGCAAACACACATACACACACACACACACAATATGCACATGCAGACATGTAATTTGTTTTGTGATTTCACATTGCTTGATTTAAATGAGTATCTTCTTCAAAGTAATTTATCTTCAGCCTGACTCAAAAATAAGTGCTATTTCATTTGCCTAACTTGGAGAGCTCATTTTGTTTAAAAAATATATTTTATTGATTTTTTACAGAGAGGAAGGGAGCGAGATAGAGAATTGGAAACATCGATGAGAGAGAAACATCGAGCAGCTGCCTCCTGCACATCTCCTACTGGGGATGTGCCCCCAACCAAGGTACATGCCCTTGACCGGAATCAAACCTGGGACCCTTGAGTCCGCAGGCTGACGCTCTATCCACTGAGCCAAACCGGTTTCGGCTGGAGAGCTCATTTTTAATTTACAATGACCATCAGGTCCTGATAGACCCTTTAACAAACAGAACATTATATATTTTACGTATTTTTGGAAGATACAAGACATCATCTGCACCCCAAGGCCAACTTTTGTAGCAAATGTAAGAGGATGTGTGTTTTGGTGGAGAAAGAAGTAAGGAGCTATTTCTTAGGCAAGTTAAACACGTCAAGCGAAACAGAAAAAAAAATGTCCTCCAGATTTCAAATGGAGGTATCTGGGGAAAATAGGCTGATATGAAAACTTAAAGAGAAATTATGTGAGGGATTATTTTCTCCCCTCCCCCAATCTATTTTTACTAAAGTTGATCAGATTTCTGTTGCACTGGCGCCCCCCAATGGTCTTACAATTCCACTGCTCACAGCTTTAGAGGAAAGCCCTTTGGAAACTTTATCACAGGTTTTTGACACAGCCAACCAAGGAATGAATGGCAAAGGGTCAAACAACTCAACAACAGTACCAAGACACTGATGGCTGTCTGAATCCCATAGGCTGAGGTTCTGAAATTAAACCCAGCAGGCTGAAGGCTTCCCATGGCTGCCCAGCCCACTTCACATGCAAAAAGGCACCTGACTGAGTTCTCCACTGAGAAACTTGAGCAAAAGATGCAGCGCTGATGTGGGCCAGCTCATCGGGCTTTCTCGGATAATTTTAGGGATATTACCAGTGGGTTTTTCTCCTATTAAGTTTAACGGGGGCCATATTCGCAAACGGAGTACTAGCCCAGGTTAGCAGGAGACAAAGCTTAACTTTCTTCCATTTCAGACGTGCAGGCCCTACCTCTGCCTATCTGACAGTGGCAAGAGGCAATGTAAGCACAAAATCCACTTCAGTGGGGCGCTTTGCATGGCGGTGTAGAAACTTACGGTCCAAGATGACAGGAAGAACAGTGGAGTCTGTGCCACAGCCCACCTCAGCTGTTAGACAAGGCCCTGCATCTCAGATGACCATAGTTACTGTGGATTTGTGATAGCTCCAGCGATGAGGTTGACACAGGACACTATTTGGTTCTTTAAACCATCAGAACCACTCTCAAGGAATTGTCTCAAGGAATTGTCTCAAGGAATTGTCTCAAGGAATTGTAAGTGACTCTGCCTCTCTTAACCTCTTCCTCTTAAACACCTGCTAGTTGCTGGGAGATGAGTGCGCGCACACTCCAGACAAGATGCCAGGAGTGTAAAAGCAGCAGGAGTGTCTAGAGCAGTGATGGCGAACCTTTTGAGCTCGGCGTGTCAGCATTTTGAAAAACCCTAACTTAACTCTGGCACCATGTCACATATAGGAATTTTTTGATATTTGCAACCATAGTAAAACAAACACTTATATTTTTGATATTTATTTTATATATTTAAATGCCATTTAACAAAGAAAAATCAACCAAAAAAATGAGTTCGCGTGTCATAGGTTCGCCATCACTGGTCTAGAGGAAGTTTCCCCCAGCTCTTTGAATAGGGGTGGGTTTCCAGGACGTGTTGGAGTCCAAAAATTTGTTTGTCAATGTTCAGAGATGTTAAAGACACGTTAAAACATGTGTTCTCTCTTAAGTTAATAAAATAATTATTTTAAAAAATATGTATTTTATTGATTTTTTTACAGAGAAGAAGGGAGAGGGGTAGAGGGTTAGAAACATTGATGAGAAAGAAACATCTATCAGCTGCCTCCTGCACACCCCTTACTGGGGATGTGCCCGCCACCAAGGTACATGCCCTTGACTGGAATCTAACCTGGGACCCTTCAGTCTGCAGGCCGAGGCTCTATCCACTGAGCCAAATGGATTAGGGCAGAATAATTAATTCTTAAAGTCTCAAAAAAGAAATTCTAACAAAGGTAGATGGAAATCAAACTAGTGTAAGTGGATGACGACACCCTGGTGGGCCCCTTGAGCTCAGTTGAGAGAGAACCTTCATTCTCACCAATGCAGAACCTCCACCATCAGTACACAATGAAGTATTACATTTTCAGTATATTCTGATTCCTTAAGGAGACTCGCCATAGGCGTCTTCTTAAACTGACTTCTCTTTAAACAACTGTCACTAGCAATAGATAAATGCAATGTTTTCTCTTATTGGCGAGACAGTGATTTATTGCCTCGGTGATATCAATCTGCTAAGTAACCTTGTGAAATATTAACCACACTCCGAAGACCCACCCATGATTGCATGCAAGTGGAGGGAAATTGCCTTCAGACTGTGTGAGTGGAGACAGTTCCAATTTACATTACGTTCTCCATACATAACGGCATTTTCTCTCTGACATTGGGTTTTTGATTCAGAAACCCTTCTTCAAAGGAAGCTTTCCTAGTTCCAAATACATCTTTGAAAACACCAGTAACAGGTTTGTATATATATACCATGCATTTTGCTTATTTATCTTGGTTGATTGGAGGGTTTTCTTATTGTTTATTTTTAAATTTTCTTAATTTTTTAAAAGGTAAAACAGAGTATAATTCTCTCTCAGGTAGTCATTTTTTTTTTTCAATCTAAAAAGAAACCAAACTTCTTCTGCTAAGGAAGGATGGTTTCTCCTAGGAGAATGATTAATGAGAAACCCTTTCCCCACCCACCACCATTGAGTTCATCCAACAAAACAAAGACTAACAGACCTTAAAGGATAGCCGGTTAGCCCTTCCCCTGAGCAGTACTAAAATGCATCCTCTTAACTCCATGTTTACTTGGGGGACGAGGCTTTCAGGAGGCCCCACCTGACATTTGGTAATAATGTGAAGAAAGCAATATGAATCTCGTAGCCCCAATAGAAACTGCCACAATGAAAACCTCAGTTGCTTCTTAACTGTTAAACCTGTAAGGACATGTGTTCCTACGCAAGCTTTTGCTAATTCGTAAATTGCAGGAAAGCAGACTAGGTGCCCTCATACATTTAAATCCACTCCTGACGCTCCTCACTCAGCACCTTAATTTCAGCGGGTCTTGTGAAAAAGGCAACTAGAGCCTTAACTAATCTGAGAAAAGGAAGCGCTTGTTTAAAATGACAGTAGAATTCTGTTAGGAGTACAGGAAAAGTCACAACCACCCACAAAATTTCCCCAGGGGGCCTGAGGGCCACTTGCATCACCAATTTTATCCTCTATCTTCAAGGGATAAATTCAAGTAGTGACACGCAGGCTCCAGCGTAAAAGCACCTGATTGATATGTGGCCTCCAGATGAGTAAAGACCCTTTTAATAAAAAGAGAAAAGGGGGTATATTGTTTTGCATTTGAAGTATGACTCCACCCCTTTTCTCCTTCTCCCTGGGTGACAAGTCCAGTGTAGTGTAAGGAACGGGAAGTCCAACATTTATTTTCATCAGGACGTGCAAGACTTTGGGGGAGCAAACTGTACTTTTGTCCAATGGATGAAACAAAAGTCATCAAATAATATCCTCTAAGGAACTCCTTCAGGAAAGAGAGGTGGAGTATGTTGGGACTGCGTTTTGAGAGTACACTCAGCCACGATGATGAGGACTGTGACAGCCCCTGGGAAAGCCGAGGACAAACCGGATCGACAGGAGCCTGGGAGCATCAAGAACACGGAGTCCAGCGTCTGAGCTGACAGATGACAGAGAGTGCAGTGTCTCAATGGCTAAATATTTAAGCTTCATGGAGTGGAAGATATTTGACTGTAAATAAGCCAAGAATATGAAAATTAAGAGGAAAACCTCCCTGCCTGAGAAATTATACTGCAGGCATAAAATCTCAACTGCATGAGAGCTCCAGTTCCTTAAAAGCCGTGGTTGACAGAGCAAATGAAGCGGTGAGATGTTTACTGTGCTTTACGGAGATAAACCGGCAAATGCAGAAGATGTAATTATCCAGCGTGTCTTTCTAAAAACGAATCTTAACTCTGTGCTATGAGGAGCTACTGTAGGGCACTGGTTTTTCTTTTCCTTTTCTGAAAAAATAGTTTCTTATGTACTTGAGGAGAATTAATCTCCCCGCCCCCCGATAACTAATAAGATGGTCAAATTTCAAAAAACTTTGAGATTTTTTTCCTGACAAAACAGACAAAAAGGGAATCACTTCAGTGTCAGAGCAGCTCTGAAGAGAATTTGGGGATGAAGAATACTCTCTTAGCTAGCCAAATATCAAAAGCATTTGCACTTCCACCAAGGACTAACCTTCACCTTCCTGTAAATTACACATTCTATCCTAAGTAGATTTGTCTTACATATAACAGGAGATAATAATTATTTAAAGACTTGACAGCATATACAGAGATGTTTACACGATACCAGCACAGCCTGGTTTTATTAAGGAATCTGGGTGGTGTTGTTTTTTCTCGTTATTAGATAGAAAAAAAATAAAAGAGCTCATTTCTAATTTAGCTCTTGGAAGAAGAGAACCACTTTAAATAATTTAAAATTTTGACAGTCAAACTTTTAATAACTCACCAATTTTTCCAAGCTGGCACTAGAGTAAATACAAAGATGATTAGTCACACATTAAAAAATATATTAAGCTAAAGTTGAGGTGAAGATGACAGCTCTCTGTGGTGCAATTCCTAGGCCTGTCCCAGGAGGGCCATCTCCTTGCAATACTGTTAAGACAGGAAATTGTCAGGTGTTCCTGGTAGGGTGTGACAGCTGTAGGAAATATGTACTTGGGAAATTATGAGAATGTTATAGTTATTTATATGTTTATATGTATATGTATTTATATGTATACTAGAGGCCCAGGGCACGAAATTCATGCACTTGGGGTAGGGGGAGTCCCCTCAGCCCAGCCTGCACCCTCTCGCAGTCCAGGAGCCCTCAGAGGATGTCCAACTGAGGCTCCCGCCACCGCTGCTGTGCTCGCCAGCCATGAGCCTGGCTTCTGGTTGAGCAGCGCTCCCCCTGTGGGAACGCACTGACCACCAGGGGGCAGCTCCTGTGTTGAGTATCTGCCCCCTAGAGGTCAGTGCATGTCATAGCGACCAGTCATTCCACCATTGGGTTGATTTGCATATTAGCCTTTTATTATATAGAACTAGAGGCACGATGCATGAAATTTGTGTAAGAGTATGCCTTCCTTTACCTGGCTGCCTGCACCAGCTTCCTTCTGGCACCCAGGACCCAGGCTTTCCTCTGGCTGCCAGCAGGCACCCAGGACCTGGGCATCCCTCGCAGCCCTGGCTTCATCCGGAAGGTCGTCTGGAAGGACATCCAATCTAATTAGCATATTACTCTTTTATTATTGTAGATGTATATATATCCCCCACTAGACTAGAAGCTTATTGAAAAAAGAGAGATGTCCTAGAACACGGCCTGACATATTAGAAATGCTCAATAGATATTTGTTAAATGAATGAGTGAATGAAATAAAAGCTGAGGTTAGCCAGGAATTGTGGTTAAAACCACCCTGGACATGCTGAAGGAAGCTGAAGGGAAAAACTGAAACATGGGTATCTTTGATTCGCAAGAACCAAAGTACTCTCTCTTTTCCTATTAAGAGAGAGTGAAAGGTAACCATCTGTATACCCAAAACTCATATGTATATACTAGAGGCCTGGTGCATGAATTCGTGCACGGGTGGGGTTCCTCGGCCTGGCTGGCGATTGGGGCTGATCTGAGCCATCTGGCCCAGTCCTGATCGGGGCCGATCGGGGCCAGCCAGCCGGGGGGGAGGGACCGCGGGAGGTTGGCTGTGGGAGTGCACTGACCATCCGGGGGAAGCTCCTGCGTTGAGCATCTGCCCCCTAGTGGTCAGTGTGCATCACAGCGACCGGTTGTAATGGTTGCTTAGGCTTTTATATATAGAGATATATAGACCCAAGCCAGCCTTAAATGGTTGATTCCTTTGTGTGAGCCACTGCGACCTCACTGGTAGACTTCCACAAGCCCTGTCCTATAGGTGCATGAAGACCTCAGCTTCTAGATCGTCCATAGAGTCACCTTACCTAGGCCTGGCAGCAGAGCCCTAGGACTGTACAGGAGACACTTGCCCTCCACTCGCTGAGCAAGAGGGAGCTTCATGAAATGCCTTGACAGCACGGAACCAGCAGCAGCAGAGAGGAAACGACTCACCACTTTTTTGACACACATGATCTAGCTCCATCAAGAAGCATTACTTTTCACTTTGTCCTTCAATAGAATCAACTTTTCCTGGACCATGAAAACAACACGGAGCGTGGTGACAATAAGAACTAAACTTAAGTCCTGGTTCCACTAAAATGCTACCTAATTAACTACCTAATGAATTGATCTTGGCCTCAGTTTCCTCACATGTAAGATGAAAATGATAAGAATGAAACTGACCGTATAGGGTTCTTATGCAAGTCAGGTGAGACTGTGGATGTGGAAATACTCGTCAAGCCCTAAAACACTTTGCAATATATAAAGTTGGGAAGAAACGTGTCTTTGTGGTAGAATGAGTGCAAATACAGTACTAATTTTCTCTCTTTGCTATTGTTTTCAATGACTTTGAAGTTCCTCCCATCAAGGGGTGGAGTCTATTCTTCTACCATACCTCCTCTCCAGTCTGGCTGGCTTTGCAATTTGCTCTGGCCTGTTTAAAAAAAAAAAAAAAAAAGGCAGAAGTGATGGTGTGCTAGCGTTGAGCCAAGATCTCAAGAAGTCTTGCAAACTTCCATCTGCTCTCTTGGAACCCTACCACTGCCAAGAGAAAGAGCCCTGAATAGTGTGAAGGAGAGTTAGAGAGCACTTGGAGGAGATCTCAGCCTTCCCAGAGGAGACTATCCCTGTCCAGCATATAGCAGCAAACAGCCGTAATCAGCAGAGCTGCCTTCTTGGACCACAGCTGACTGAAGGTGTGAGGGGGAGCTCAGCCGCAATAGCAGAACCACCCAGATGACCTCTAACTTCATGAGGAGCGAAAAAAGCTTATTGTTGGAAACTGCTGGGTGTGAGGATGATTTGTTACGTGGCCATCGCTAACTGATACAGCATTATACAAGCATACCTGGCTGGCATCGTGGGGTCCATTCCAGACCACCACAATATTGCAATCAAGTGAGTCACATGAATGTTTTTGTCTCCTGGTGCACATAAAAGTTATGTTTAAACTATACTGTAGTCTATTAAGTGTGTAATAGCACTAGGTCTAAAACAATATAAATACCTTAATTTTAAAAAATTATTGCTAAAAATTGCTAATCATGATCTGAAAAATGGTGCCAATGCATTTGCTCTACTCAGGGTTGTCACAAACCTTCAATGTGTAAAAAACACAGTATCTGTAAAGCATAATAAAATGAGGTATGCCTGTAGCCTCCTACCAGAGTCCTTGGGAACATGTCCAGAAAGAGGATTAACATGGTCAGAACATGTGTGGCTCTTGCGCATCAATGACAACCATATGTTTCAGTTGTTCCCTTCAGCTTCCTTCAGCAGGTGCAGGGTGGTTTTTAACCATAGTTCCTGGCTGACCTCAGGACTAAGGCTGAGCGCTTCTGATCTCGGCAGAATGACTGCCCTTCGTTTTCAGGACACCATGTGAACAACTTCTGCTTCCAAGAGATGATCTAAAAAGAAAAGAAGAAATGTCCTCCCAGATCCTATCAAATCCCTCATTGAGTACGCTGCCTCAATAAAGAGCCAAATACGCAGGCAGGTCTCTTTTTAAATATAGCTTCTGAAATCAACCTCCCCAGGCTGACATTTAAAAACCAGCTGATACAGGAAAGCAGGAATGGATTAGTTAGCAAAAGTGGAAAAGGGAAGCGATTGGAGGCTGGAGCACGAGAAGCCTGTAAGCACCATAAATGCTCAGGAGAATCTGCATGGAAAGTGGAAAGGTAATTCAAAAAGAAACGCTAGGGTAACTCATCACATTCTTCATGATCAAGGATGTCCTTGCTGACAGAGCTCTTGGCCCAATAGAGCCAAAGCTAATGGAATGCACTAGTGAATATTCTGAGGAGAATTACTGGTCCATGGATAACTGTTTCCCTTATTTCTTCCTTGTTTGCATTTTGATTACTTCCCAGGGCTTAACCTCTCCTGCAGAGTATGCATAAGCATGGGATAGGGGCCTTGAGCCCCAGTTATTCAAATCTCTCTCATAATTAATAGATCAGATTCACAATGTTATGAAAACTTGAAGGAATTCTACAAGTCCTACAAATATAGTCCCACCCTTGCTTAAAGAGTTTGCTGCTTTACAATTTATAAAGTACTTTTTTTTTGGTTAATCCTCATCCAAGGATATTTTTCCATTGATTTTTAGAGAGAGTAGAGGAAAGGGGGAGAGACACAGATAGAGAAACATCGATGTGAGAGAAACACATCAATTGGTTGCCTCCCACACCTGCCAGTTAGGGCCAGTATCAAGCCTGCAACTGAGGTATGTGCTGTTGACCGGAATTGAACCTGAGACCCTTCAGACTGCAGGCTGACACTCTATCCACTGAGCCAAACTGGCTAAAGCTATAAAGTACATTTTAAAAATTTTATTTATACATTTCAGAGACAGAAGTGGAGGGAGAGATACAAACATCAATGATATAAGAGATATTCATCAATTGGCTTCCTCCTACACACCCCTCACAGGGATAGAACCTACAACCCGGGCATGTGCCCTGACCATAGTAGATGCTCAGTATATAGTTTTTGAGTGAATGGGACAATTCAAATGAGAATTCTAACTCCCTGACTGTGTTTTTATACTTGAGAATTGTTCACCTATGACAGATACTAGAGGCCCGATGCACAAAATTCATGCAAGAGTAGGCCTTCCTTCCCCCTGCTGCTGGCACCGGCTTCCTCTGGCACCCCGGATCTGGGCTTCCTTCCGGCACCTGGGACCCAGGCTTCCCTCGTAGCCCCAGCTTCATCCAGAAGGTTGTCCGGAAGATGTCCGGTATAATTAGCATATTATGCTTTTATTATTATAGATGGTTAGGTCTCAATGCACTAACTAAAATATATTTTTTAAATATATTTTTATTTATTTCAGAGAGGAAGGGAGAGGGAAAGAGGGAGAGAAACATCAATGATAAGAATCACTGGGAGAAACTAAGATGGCGGCATAGGTAAACACCGGGAAATTGCCGCCTCTCACAACAATTGAAAATTACCGCAAAGGACAGAGCAAACATCATCCAGAACAACAGGAAGGCTGGCTGAGTGTAAATTCTACAACTAGAAGGAAAGAAAAGCACGCTGAGAGCCAGAGGAGCTGCAGAGGTGAAGTGCAGAGGTACAAGTGCAGAGGTAGGGCCAGCTTGGCGCGCGCGCGAGTAAAGGGGGTGGCACCTGAGGACACGGCTGTCTTTTTGAATCACAAGCTCCCGACTGTTCTGGACTCCGGTTCCGGGAAGTCTCTGGGGACCCAGGACTCATACGGGGAGAAGCTGGTCTGTCCGGCAGCGGGCGAACTTGAAGACAGCTTTCCCTCAGAGGTGCTTGCAGCAATTAGCGGGTCACTGAGACCCGCGACTCCGGGCGGAGAATCAGCCATAGGTCCTTGATCCGCCCTTTGATTCCCTGAGACCCCGCCCCACCCAGGCTGCGGCAGAGGCTTTTGCATGTGAATGTACCTAACTGCAGCCGAGCCAGGCAGACCCGGAACTTCCAAGAGAAGGCCCAAGGCCCCGCAGCGGCTTGCATTGCTTCACAGCTGAGCCTCTTCGTGGCTCCTGCTGTGTGGCCTCAGGCAGAGGCTGAATTAGCACCTCCTTAGATCCAGGAGCCACTGTACCCAGTGGTCAGAGGGGGACCATCCAGATTGCAACTCCTCAGATCCATAAGGGACACACTCAGGGAGCAGACTCAGTGAGCACCAAAGCCCCACTGAAGCAAGTCTTGCCCCAGAAGGGTGTCTTCAGCACAGAAGTTCTCCCACTTTAGACACAGCTGATTCTCACAGCCAATTGGCCTGGAGGTCAATTCCTCCCAGTGATCCTACAACAACCAAGGCACCAAGAGTGCACCAAGAGTGTCCACCCCAGGTAACTGGGGAGGCTGAGCTACTGGGCCCTACAGGACACCTGGCGCGCAGGGCCACTCTATCAACACAGGGAAGCTGCCAAAATGTGGAGACAAAGAAACAGGTCACAAATGGCAGAAATGGAGGAAAGCAAACGACTGGATATAGAGTTCAAGGCCACATTTATAAGGTTTTTCAAGAATTTTATGGAAACCGCCGATAAATTTAATGAATCCCTCAATAAGTATAGTGAGACCATGGAGGACATGAAAAAGGACCAACTAGAAATTAAGCATACACTGACTGAAATAAAGAATAATTTACAGAGATCCAGCAGCAGACAAGAGGATCCCAAGAATCAAGTCAAAGATTTGAAATACAAAGAAACAAAAAATACCCAACCGAAAAAGAAAAAAGAAAAGAGATTCCAAAAATATGAAGATAGTGTAAGGAACCTCTGGGACAACTTCAAGCGTACCAACATCAGAATTATAGGGGTACCAGAAGGAGAGAGAGGGCAAGATATTGAAAACCTTTTTGAAGAAATAATGACAGAAAACTTCCCCTACCTGGTGAAAGAAATGGACTTACAAGTCCAGGAAGCGCAGAGAACCCCAAACAAAAGGAATCCAAAGAGGACCACACCAAGACACATCATAATTAAAATGCCAAGAGCAAAAGATAAAGAGAGAATCTTAAAAGCAGCAAGAGAAAGACAGTCAGTTACCTACAAGGGAGTACCCATACGACTGTCAGCTGATTTCTCAACAGAAACCATGCAGGCCAGAAGAGAGTGGCAAGAAATATTCAAAGTGATGAATAGCAAGAACCTGCAACCAAGATTACTTTATCCAGCAAAGCTATCATTCAGAATAGAAGGTCAGATAAAGAGCTTCACGGATAAGAAAAAGCTAAAGGAGTTCATCACCACCAAACCAGCATTATATGAAATGCTGAAAGGTATTCTTTAAGAAGAGGAAGAAGAAGAAAAAGGAACTCTTACCATTTGCCACAGCATGGATGGAACTGGAGAGCGGATAAATACCACATGATCTCACTCATTTGTGGAATATAATGAACAACATAAACTGATGAACAAGGACTGATCCAGAGACGGAGAGGCATTGATTGGACTGTCGGGACTTGGAGGGAAGGTAGGGGAGGGTGGAGGTAAGGGGGAAAGATCAACCAAAGGACTTATATGCAAGCATATAGGCCTAATCAATGGACATGGACAACGGGGGGGTGAGGGCATGAGCGGGGTGGGGGTGGGGGGGTAGAGGGTAACGTGGGGACAAGGACACATATGTAATATCTTAATCAATAAAAAATATATTAAAAAAATATATTAAAAAAAAAAAAGAATCACTGATCGGCTGCCTCCTGCATGCCCCCTCCTGGGGATAGAGCCTACAATCCCGGTATGTGCCCTTTACTGGAATCAAACCCAGGACCCTTCAGTCCACAGGCCGACACTCTATCCACTGAGCCAAACCAGCAAGGGTCCAGCTACAATATTCTGGTCCCCCTTAGTACCACCTGGACAACTGGCTCCACCAGGTTGTAGACTAAAGACAGTCTCCATTGTGAATTAGGCAGGAGGTACTACAGTTAACGTAAGTAAACTCTGCTTAAGTAAACTTGCAGCAGTTGAATTATTCCCCCCAAAACAGTGGGGTGCTATCATTTCTAGGATATCTAGATAGGGGGACGCTTTCATAAGAAGCAGAGCATGATCAAAGACAGATGGGAGGAAAAGTCTGAACAAAAACCAAGAGAGGTTTAGCCATCTGAAGTCAGACATAAATTCTGACATTTTAAGTTTTTTCCTGGTCTCTGACCTGATGGATGATTTGGCCAACAGAACACAACTAGACAGCAATTTACAATAGCAACTCTGCTAGCTCTTCACAAAAACAGAGGAGGTGGCCTCCTCCACAACAGAATTAGAAGGCCAATTAGAATGTTCATATCTCCCCCCAAACATCTTCCTTATGTAGCTGCTCTTGTCCTGGGAACCTGACACAGAGCCCATTCATAAGATGCGATGGCCCTCCCTGCATATCAAAACAGGCTGCACATCAGAAAGGAGATAAAAAAGATAACCCCGGGAATTCACTCCAGACCAACCCAAGCACATGCTCAGGATGAGCAGTCATTTAAGACTTCTGTGGATGAGCTAATGAGCAAAGAAGGTAAGAACAACTATGTCTCCAGGAAATTCCTACATGCATGTAAGTTACCCAGAAGGGTAGCACATTAACTCATTCCTTTACTCATTGATTCATTCATTCAGGAACTATTGCTTTTGCATCTACCATATGACAGTGGCAATGTGAGAAAATGCAAAGTAGCAAGAATATTAACAACCACCCTCATTATGAAACACTCAGTCCAGTGCCAGGTCTGGCTTCATGGGTGTGCAACCCGTGCAGGTGCACAGGGCCCTGTGCTTGGCAGAGTCCCAGGCTTAGTTTAATGCTCTGCTGTCACTTCTGAAATTCTTGATGATTTTGAAATAGGGGCTCTGCATTTTTATTTCGCACTGGGCTCTGCACTAGCCAGACTTGGAATATCGAAGCTCATACATGGCTAACACCAGTGGGACACACTGCCCCTCTTTCTTTATCTCCCCTTTCACCAACAATATCATAAATACAAATGAGTGAATCTTTACTGATAACAGGGGGATTTCGATGTATCATCTGTGTACTAGAATTCATCAGTTATTTCCTTCTCATTGTCTGATCTTCTCTTCTTGCTGCCATTTTTTCTCCCCTACACCCCAAATGTTGATAATTGCCAAGACAGGGTAGCAAAGCTGACAGGGATATATGGAAAGGGTACTCATACTCAAGTGATCAGAAATGCTTCCTGTACAAGCTGAGGGGTTAATAGCCTAATTTTAAGGTGGCCAGACACAAGAATTCCATGTACTAGGCTGGAAGTTGTAAGTGGTGTAGGGAAGACAGGATCATAGCTATGTTCCTCCATGGGGGTACATATCTCTGGGGCCTCCAGGAGGAGAGAGCACATGAGATAAGCCATAAAGCACGCAGGAATGGGAGGACATAGGCGTGAGACACCAGAGACAAAGGGAGCAGTATGAGAAAATGCAAGGAGGCAAGAATATGAACATTCATCTCCGTTATTAAACACTGAGCAGCAAGGCTGGCTTCAAGGGTGTGCAACCTACGTAGTCACACAGGTGCCCACACTTAGAAGGGCCCCAGGCTTGATTTAATGCTCTGTTGTCACACTGTCTTGAAATTCTTTATAATTTTTTAAAAAAGGACCCCCCACATGTAAGCAAAATGGCTGACATGCACTATCTTATTTACTCTGTGCAAATCCATAACATAGTACAGTGATTTAATGAATGAGCAAACTGAGGCATGGGGTGGTAATGTACTTTGCCAAGCGATATACCCTGAAGAATTGATGAAGCTAGGATCTGAGCCCTAGTTTTTCTTACTGCCAAAGGGATGTGTTTAAATGCAGTGGTAGGCTGGCTTTCCAGGTAAAGACGGGAGCAAATAGCTCAGCTGGCTAGAGTGCAGGGGACATGAACATGAGGAGGATTAGCAGGAGACAGAGCAAGAAGGTTGAGGGAAACTGGATCACTGCAGTCCCCAAATGGTTATGGTCTCTTTCCTTTAGGACAAAGGGAAACATGGAGGGGCATGATCAAGGCTGTACTTTAGAAAGTTTTTATTGTAATAATATATAAGGTAATTTGCAGGGGGACAAACAAAAAGGCATGAAAGAGACATTTGAGGCTCACATAGTCCTCTGAACATGAGGTAACAGGATTAATAATAGTGAAAGCTCATGTTTAATGAGCACTTACTCTGTGTCAGACACTGTATTGGAATTATGCTGTTCAATCCCTGTTAAAACCCTTTAGGGTAGGTCCTTTTTATTATCCCCATGTTATTGATAAAAAAGAGGAGGCAAACAAAGTTTAAATAACACGTTCAGGGTTACACAGCCAGAGAGCAGCAAGGGTGTGATTGATTTAACTCCAGATCCAGTGATTTAAACTCCAATAAGTCTCGTAGCAAGATGTTTTTTAGCTAAAAAAGTTCTAAAATATATATGAACAAAATTTTAATATAATATTGAGGAATGATGTTTAAAAAAAAAAAAACACCCAGAAGGGTAGAGTTTTAGCAGCTTTGAGAATCAATTATAAAGCAATTCCATTTAAAACCCTTTTTTTTCCTGGCACAAAAACAGAAATACAGATCAATAGAAGAGACTGAAAATTCCAGAAATAGAATATAGTGTTTTTAAAAATGTAACATGATAGCACAAGCTTCCCATAATAAAAAGTGTTAGGAAGAATTATTTGATCAATCAAATTTAAATAACTGGATAATAATTTGGGGACCCGATCATGTTAGATGTGTATTTTTACACTGTACACAAAAATAGCTTCCACATGAATTAAGGAGTTAAATACAAAAAACTGAATTACAGAAAACCAGCAGGAGATGGAATAGAATATTTATCAGATTTGTGAGAGAACAGTCACTTCACTTTGAAGCAGTGGAATAAATCATGAAAGAAAAGACTGACAGATTTGAATACATAAAACATTTAAACTTCTGTCCAATAAAAAACACACAGCAAGACTAAAAAACGACATTATACTTAGGGCAATATTTGCATTCCATCTGACAAAGAGGGCTTTAAAACTCAAACTTTATATGCCCTCATCCAAATTTATAAGGAAAACATCAGACTTCAAAATATAAATATGGAAGACAAGCGAAAAAAATGAACACACAGGGGAGCACAATCATTAAAGAAAAAAATAGAAAATTGTTCAGCTTACCACCAATTAATAAAAGTAAAGCACACTTAAGATTTTTCACCTTTCTTTCTTTTTTTAAGAAGATTTTTTAAATTGATTTTTAGAGAGAGAAAGGGAGAGGGTGAGTGAGAAACATGCATTGATTGGCTGCCTACAACCCAGGCATGTGCCCTGACCTGGAATTGATCCAGCAACCCTTTGATGCATGGGACAAGGCCCAACCAACTGAGGCACACTGACAATGGAAAGATTTTCCACCTTTCTAAATAACATTTTTTCCCCAAAACTAGCACCACACAATGTTGCCACAGCTGGATTGAAATCTGTGTACACATTCCTCAAGGGTGGCACTGAAAATGGACACAACCTTCTAAAAAATCTGTAGCATCACAATACCACCTAGACAGACTCGGGCTCAAAGCCACACTGGTTTTCATAACTATTAGCTACATACTGAGCACTTTATCTTCTGGGAGTAATAAAAGCAAAAGTGGATGTGAGGATGAAGGTGTTTATCCATCACTGTTTATGATGGAGAAAAACTGGAAACAAAAGAAGCACCCCTAATTAAGGGGACGGCTTTATAAACAATAGCACAGACTATTGAACAGGGTAAGACAAGTTTAAGTTTTTCTTTTTAGAAGTCTAGTCCAAAGAGATGAAGACAGAAACAGAGGGAGCTTGAGGCGAAGCAATATTAAGAGAAAATCATGCAATATTTCCTTCAAGGTTGTCAGAGCCTGGGTGTGTATGTCAATTGAGGGGAACAATGTATTAGAGGTAAAACATGAAAATGTGAGGAGAAAGAGAGAGAGAGAGAGAGAGAGAGAGAGAGAGAGAGAGAGAGAGAGAGAGAGAGAAGGGAGGGCGGGAGGGGTGGGAGGGAAGGAGAGAAGAGAAGGGAGTGGCGAGTTTGAAGGGAGGGTGAGGTCCCAGGCAGGACACTCAAAGGTAAACACATTAGAGATTATTGAGACAAGGATCAATTTGATCCTTTGAGAATTTCTTACTCAGGCAAGTGTTTCTTGGTTTGGCACCGAATCCATCGCTAGCCCTGACGGAGTGATGCTGTAATTCTGTAATATTTTATAGCACATTTATTCAGTCAGCATTTAGTGTGTCACTTCTCAGCTAGGAAAGGAACAACGAGCAGAAATGCCACCAGGGGGCAGGTTTGGTACTGGCAAAGGGACTAAGAAGATAAGCAAAACAAAAAAAGTCTTTTCTGCAGCACAGGGTGCATTCTTTGTTTTGCAACAATTGTCCAGAACAATGTCCGTAACAGCTGTGTTATAGGTGTATGGATTTTGTTCCATAAACTCAGGTATGCAAGAACATATCAGTACCTTATATCCTTTAAATAAAATTAAAATCAACCTGAAGCCACAGGTCCTACGAGGCCAGGTTAAAAGTCAATCTCAGCCATTGTTATGGCTCCCAGGGCCCCAAAGGGCCCCAAAGGGCCCCACTGGGAGCCTTAGCCAGGGCTGACATTTAGGCCCAACATACAAAACGCTTATGCTCTGAACCAACATGATCCCTTGATACGGTGTCACTGTGCTATGCCCTTACCTGTTAAGAATGGGCAGATTCCAATATCTGGAATACACATGTGTGTACACACACATGTACATGTATGTATATACACACACCTCCTTAGGGCACTCAAAGAAGGGGAGCTTGGAGTCATCCCTAAATATGGAACTCTTGCCTCCTGCTCTCCTTTTCCTCTCCTCTTTCCCCTGTGCCTCCTTTCTGCCCCCAAACTCATTGCCTTTCTTTCATCATTGGCCAGATGAAGCTTTCCGGAAGACAGATGTCGTCAAGAGACATGCTCAAGAGAGGCATGGAGCCCAGAGGCCTTGTCTAATTCCAGGGATGAGAAAAGGAGAAAACACAGCACAGAATATACCCATATGTCCCAATTGTGTGGCTGCATTTGCCACAATATTGCAATTCTTAAAATCCCCTGTTTACAAGTCTGCAATCCAAACATGAGTGATTGGATACGCCAGTGGCACAGATGGTGATGGGAAGAACATCAGAATCAGAATCCTCCAAAATACACAGAGGCTCTCAAAATGTGTATGAGTTCTTATGCACATTTGTGAACACACACACACGCACACACACAACAGAAATCCATGGAGTATAGCAGGGGGCACTGAAGCCTCACCTACAGTCCCAGGAAGTGGCCTGTTTGGATGTCTTGCCTGTGAGGCTCCTACGGAAAAACATCAACCTACTCAGTTTATGCAGCCTCATCTTTCAAGAGCTGTTAATCAGAAACCTGCCAAGGAGAATGCTAAATTCTCTCTAAAGATATCTGGAATACCATATCAAGTTACATGCCAAATAAGCAATAAAACAACAAGCCCATCAAGCAGGTTCTAAAGATTTATTCCTCTTCTCCGTCGAGGAGAAAGGAGCCTGTTATAAATGACGAACATTAGCCACAAATCTGCAGGTCAGCAAATAGAAAATAAAGTCAGAATGACCAGGCGTGAGTGCAAAAAGAAAACATGTTCATTACTTTTAAGAATGTAAATTTTGTGGGCATAATGTAGGCTTATTTATGAAATGTCGACAAAAGAGGAAATCTTCTGGTTTATAACACTGAGTAATGATGAGACAAAACCGACTGATGGCATTTCAATTACATTCTCTGGGTCTTTCACGGTCCAGTTTATCTTTACAGTCTATCTTCAACCTTCTCGCCCTCTATATGTGATCACTAGGTGGGAGGCTTCCGAAGAAACAAACTCATGAGCTTATTTTAGGCAGTCACTTTAGAGAGAGGGGTCACTCTACCTCAGAGAGCCCTGGGAAGCCTGGTGAACATCTCACTCTACACCATCACGGGCAATGCCTCTGAACTTAAAATCAGTGCAGATAGTGGAGGCATTTTAGTAAGGAGAGAGGAAGAGTGATATGGGAAGAAATGAGAGATTATACACTATGTCTGGGAAAAAGTCATGAGAGAAAATAGTTTGCAAACTAACTGTATAATCATAATCTCCATACTAAACTGTCCCCGGTGGTATAAGACGAAAATATGAGAACATATCTTAATAGTTTATTTACAAGTTTTAAATTCATCATTAAAAAAACTTACTTTGTGTATTTTTAAATATATATACTGTATTTATAAAATAATGCATGTAGATAATTTGAAAACAATAAACATATATTGAGGTGAATGCTCAATTACTTTTTTACTTTATTGATTTGAGAGATAGACATATAGACATTGATTTGTTGTTTCACTTATTTATGCATCCATTGGTTGATTATTTTTTAATTGGTTGATTCTTTTTTAAAAAATATATTTGTATTGATTTCAGAAAGGAAGGGAGAGGGAGAGATAGAAACAGCAATGATGAGAGGAAATCGTTGATTGGTTGCTTCCTGCTCACCCTCCACTAGGGATCAAGCCTACAACCCAGACATGTGCCCTTAACTGGAATCCAACTCAGGACCTGTCAGTCCACAGGCCAACGCTCTATCCGCTGAGCCAAACCAGCCAGGGCTATTGGTTGATTCTTGTATGTGCCCTGACTAGAGACCAAACCCGGAACCTTGATGTATTGAGACAACGCTCTAACTAACTGAACAACCCGGCCAGGACCTCATTCTTTTAACTGTTAAGAATATGTGGTCAAACCCTGAATAGCCTTTGTCTTTTGTCTAGATAAGCGCTCAAGGAAACCCCTGGCTTCTACATGTCAATGATGCTACACTGTGGTTTATCATTGTTGTTACTATTTTCACAAAAGCAATATACACTAATTGTAGAAAATAAATTAGAGAGAACTACAAACGAAAAAAACAATCACCTGTAACTCTATATCTAGCATATTCTGGTGCCTATTGACTGCCTCTTTCTAACCATATATACAATATTTTATATGTATATAAGTATCTATACATAAATATGCTTTATCAAAATTGTTATTAAATGATAGTGGCTGTTTTATAACTTATTTTTAATCAATAGTAAATTATGAATATGCTATTTTGGGACAGAATTTTAATTGTCTATACGCTAGAAATTTGAATAAAGTTATGCAGTAAAATTTAACCATTTCCCCATGGTTAAATATTTAGTGTTTTGCCATTTTAAATAATGGCTAGGCTCTTCTGAGTAGCTTTTCTGCCCCCATAATTCTGTAACTATTTCAAAGGATACATTTCTATAAATGGAATACTTGGAAGAAAATATATGCCAAATTAAGACATGTGATATGTTTTATAAAGTTACTCTTCAGAAAATTTGTACATATTTATGCTCTTTAGCAGTTATAATGCATCCCATGACATTTGCACCAACACTAGGCATTAACACTGAAACCACAGTAATTTTCTAATTTGATTAGTAAAAGCTATCCATTACCTAGTTCCTAACTAGTTTCCTAACTAGTAGGAAAATTGACGAAACTCCTCTGGCTCAGTTTATTGGTTCAGGGTTCTCAATCATGGAAGCCACAATAGGTTGAGATGAAAATATCCGAGGATCAGACATGGAGGCCTCTGGATGCCAGGCAGATGGGACTAGATTTTATCCTGGGGATCAGTCATTCCATGGGACTGGTACTATACCTCTAGGGAGTATTTAGGAAAATTGGGCAGATGTTTTAGTTTTCACAGTGTTTGGGAGTTGCTACTGGTGTTTAGGGGATGGGGACCAGACATGTTAGCTGCCCTGCAATGCACAGAACAGTCTTGAGCAATGAAAAACTATCTCATGCCTTGCATAACTTTCACATATCTTACTGGAAATGCATGAGGGCAAAGTCTGATGACAATTATCCAAGCCTGGAACCTAACTCTATTACATACGAATGCAAGATAATCTGGGCCCATTGTTCATAAATACTAAGTTTTCTGCTACCATGTAAACTAAGGGGAAAAGGTTTTCTTCAGAGCTTTACCTAGGGTAGTGCACCATCTTAAAAAATTATTATTACCAATACCACACCATTTCATTTACTTACATTTACTGTGATTCTAAGAGCATGTGTGAGAATCTTATAACTTCCTCATGCCTTCTCATATTATCGTGCCCAAGCATTTCTGTAATGGAATACATGTCTTTATTTTAAACTAACGTATTTCTCCTCATTACATGCAAGGCATTCTATTGCCTTTTACAAAATTACATGTAGGCAGGTCATAGTTTCTACTGGTTTCACTTCAGGAGATTACAGGAAACAGTGACAATGCTTATTCTAACAGTGGCCATTGGGTCTCCGCGGTGGAAATCTGCTGCCGCAGAGCCCGGGAAGCTATTCCGGGCTTCTCGCAGGACAGCGACGTGATGAAGCCGAGCTGGAGGTGGGACAGTGCAGGGAGCAGGAAAATAAATGGGAAAGGAGAAGGCAGGAAGCAGGGGCCAGACAAGAGGCTAATATAACCTGGGCAGGGAACTAATGAAGACCTAGAAAACGGCAATGCCTGAGACAATCAGAAAGAACGTTTTTATGGAGGACATCTTAAAAAGAGAAGTAGTGGGAACCCAGTGACTGAATACAGTGTCACAGAGTGACTGTCAGTGTTATTAGATTGCAGAATGACTGTGTTCTCAAAAACAGTCTCACGTATGTGCACACACAGTTGAAAGCACACGCAGACACATACAACACACACACACACACACACACACACACACACACACTTACACACTATGAAATGCCAGATTCATTACCAAATAATCCCTCTCCTCTCCTGCTGTCAAAGGGAAGACTTATTGCACCACTGATTCTGAAATCTGACAGCTAAACCTGACACTGGGCTGAATCGAAGGGGCAAAGCCTTATTCAGATTATTTATTTGTTTGTGATTCTCCATCCAAGATAAACCCCGAGATAAATTTCAAGTGTGCTTTAAGTGAACTCCAGGTTATAAATCATGTATTGCATTCTCATAGTACAGTAAGCATAAAACCACATAGATCAACAATAGATATATATGCCTCCCTTCCTTGACAGATTCATGCGCACACACCCACACAAAGAGAGAATAAAAGGGAACTAAGGATCTGAGAACCAAGGATAGTTTGTCATCAGGGTACATGTTTACTAATCAGAAGCAACCATAACAATTAACATAGTACGACATTAGACTGGACAAGAAAACCATGGTTCTAAATGACAGAAAAAGCATTTCAAAATGACGGGACAGAAAATCCTAGATATTAACCATAAGAGAATCAACACTGAAAAATATTGGGGAATAGAAGAAAGTGGCCTGATTTATATTCAATTTTCAGTTAAGAATAACAGTGTATTAGATGCTGAATTATCTGAAGTTAGCTTCTATATTCATCCTCGATTTCACATTTTCTGATAATAGATGATGTAAATATTTCTTTAAATAATAAAAAAGTGAGTAAAAAATATCTCCAGACATAATGGGATGCTTTAGTTATCCTGATCCATGTCTGCACAAAAGCGTTGTCAGTAAAGCACAAATATCACATTCTTGGTTGCTTTTCTTAATAACTGAAACGTGAGAAAAATAGCAACCATTTTCTTCTCACCTCTAAGCAAGCATTCCCCCACTCCACCTAAAAAAATGTCAGTTGCATTCCATCAAAGCGGGAAATGTCCCTAGAAACCTCACCATTAAATTCTCACATTGTTCTTTTTATGGGTTACTTACCATCTGAAATGTATTCTTTAGCACTCTCCTATTTGCCATGTATGGCAACAACACAAGACAAATCCCAATGACTATGCTAACTACCTAAAACGGGTAATGAGGGCTGGTCTAGACTGAGGCACAGATAACACCATCCATCTCTCCCCATCTCTGCTGCCTGATCTCAGGTTTGACAAGAGGCAGAATATTTCTATATTGGGGCTGTATTATGCTACAGTGCAGGAGATTTAATGAGACATAAATACACAGAAAATGACCTGAGGCTAAAAGGAGATGCGGTAGGTGAGGTTATAGGTGGCTACAGCTTAAAGACCATGGTCTTCCCTCTTCCTCCTAATTAGGCACAAATTCCAAGCACCTTGACATGGAAGATGGGGACCCCATGACCCAACCTCTGCCTGCTACTCTCATCTCACCTCCTGCCACTGTCCCTTTGTACCCCCGTGGCCTTTGAATCACACTCTACTTTCTTAAAACTCTGGGTCATCATGCTGTCATTCTTCCTGAAATATACTTCTTTACAATTGTCCCCTGGCTGGCATCTATTTATTGTTCAAAACTCAGCTCTAGTATTGCACACCTGGATAGATAGCCTTCCTCTCTGCTTTCAGGGTTTATCTCCACTAGCAACTACTAGTTACCTTGTGATGGTCTGTGTGCTCATTTTCCTCCCCCAACATGAACTTCCTATGGGCAGGGACTGGGTCTTTTTTGGTATCTGTATCTCTGGTACACAGCACAGTGAGCACTCAGTAAATGTTTGACGCTTGCCCAACTGGGACGTTCTTCCTTTTCTTCTAGAGGGCAAGTAGAGAGCCATTGACTATACAAGCTGTTAAAACTACCACTGATTTCCCCATTGAGGGTTAGGGAGGGGTTTGCAAGTCAGAGCTTGTACTAGCCAGAGTCATGGAGCCAGCTGTGCTTGAGAGGGAAGACACAAAGGATAGAGGATTACCTAACTTCATGTGACCAAGTGTCATGAACTCTCTCTCTACATGTCATGGCCACAGAATCCTCAGGGGAACTCCCAGTGGGTCACTTCAATGTGCACTATGTCCACCCAACATGGGAGTGGGATCAAGTAGACTTGACTAAAGAAACGTCACAGCCCTAGAAATTTGGGTTTGCAGCGGTTCTCAACCTGTGGGTCGCGACCCCTTTGGCGGTCAAACGACCCTTTCACAGGGGTCGCCTAAGACCATCCTGCATATCAGGTATTTACATTACGATTCATAACAGTAGCAACATTACAGTTATGAAGTAGCAATGAAAATAATTTTATGGTTGGGTCACAACATGAGGAACTGTATTTAAAGGGCCAGAAGGTTGAGAACCACTGGTTTAGAGGCAAGATAATTGGTAGGGCCATGCTAGGGGAGGTGCTGATGAGACACAAGAAGTCCATAGAGCCTGGAGCTTCATCTCATTCTGGATTGTCAGCCTTCACCAGCTGTGTTCAATAATCAGTTGAAACCTCTTGTTGGCAACCCTTTTCTTTTTATCCCATAAGCCCCACAGGCATATGATGCAGGGCCTTTGTTGAAAGAACAGAAAGTCTCAATCTCACAAAGGACCCCCGATGTAAACTTCTAACATTACCTCCAAGTGAGAAGATGCAAGCAGTCATGTACTAGCAAAACTGAAAGAGGAAGCTGTTCCTCACGTAACTTTAATCTTGGGTCCTCTTACCAGATCCCAATTTCTGAAGTGAACTATAAATCAGAACTTCTAATACAGTCTATAACCATCTTGCACACTGCACAATTATTTTGAATGTGTGTGTCTGTCAAGTATGTTAATTTGGTAAATGTACACAATATTTACAACTGTGTGGAGTGCCATTGGTTTTTAATATCCTAGGAGCCACCTCTCTAGTTCTTCAAGAAGTTCTAGCATGTACAGAAGCCTTTATAGCAGGGGTCCTCAAACTACGGCCCGTGGGCCACATGCAAATACAAATATTGTATTTGTTCCCGTTTTGTTTTTTTACTTCAAAATAAGATATGTGCAGTGTGCATAGGAATTTGTTCATAGTTTTTTTTTTAAACTATAGTCCGGCCCTCCAACAGTCTGAGGGACAGTGAACTGGCCCCCTGTTTAAAAAGTTTGAGGACCCCTTCTTTATAGGATCAATAGAAAATGGCACTGACTCTATTGCATCAAGAGGAAAAATACAGTTTATTTATTACTTACCAAATTAAGTTTTTCCCAGAACTCAGGTCCTTCTTTCATCTCTCTGAGGCTCGGTGGAATGTACCAAAAGCAAATATTGGCATATTCAGGCTGAGGATTAAGGAAATTTGAAAGTTGTTAACCTAAAATTAATCTTAGATGCAATTAAAGTCTTAGCCAGTTTCTTTAAGAGTTATTATGTGTGTATTATGTTGATAACAAATCAGACTCTTCGAGAGTAGACATCCATTTTGCCTTACTTCTGATAACATCCTACTGGGAAATTTCCTTCTCAGTTGGGTGCATGGTCCTTCCCTCTAGGTAAGGATGCACACAATATCAAGAATAAACAAAGTTTGAAGCTGACTCAACCTAGTTATAACCATCATCACCCGATGTACATATGCCTAGCCTTTCCTGGGACAGGAATCATTCCTTTGTCCAGTGAATCAACACTATACGCACACCATTGGCCCATTAGTCACTCAGTAGCCATCTCAGTTATCAGATCTACTGTCTTGGTATCACCGTGATAGTGTTCAAGTAACCCTTATTTTACTTAAAAATACGAGTAGTGATGATGGCAATTCAGATATGCCAAAGAGAAGCGGTAACGTGCTTCCCTGAAGTGAAAAGGTGAAAGTTCCCCAACTTAATAAAGAAAGAAAAACATTGTATTATGTTAAGGTCACTAAAATCTATGCTAAGAACTTATCTTCTCTCCATGAAATTGTGAAAGAAAAAGAAAACTGTGCTAGTTTGTAGAGAGAGAGCACATTCACATAACTTTTATTACAGCATATTGTTACAGTTATCCTATTTTATTATTAGTTATTGTTGTTAATCCCTTACTAATTTATAAATTAAACTTTGTCATAGATATGTATAGGAAAAACATAGTATATTCAAGGTTTGGTACTATCCCTGGTTTCAGGCTTCCACTGGGGTTTGGGGCCGTATGCCTCATGGATAAGCAGGGACTACTGTATATATAATTATAGACTTTGACTTGTCCTAAATGGGAAGAATTATAGTTCACAGACCTAAGCTCCAAATGGATCTTTGCATTTCTTCCCTTAAGTATGTATTAGGGCTATATTTAATCAATCCAATGAAAGTATTTGTTAACAGGCTAAGCAGCTTGACACTTAGGCGAAACTCAAGGTCTAAATTTACTTCATTACTCTAAATGGGAATACACAGAAAAGAGGCAAATGCAGATCACACACAACAATCCTTCTAAGTAGGAACTCTGGAGAACCATTGAGAAAGCCACGTCCACTGCTTGGGGGCCATCTGGCTCCCACAGATAAAATATCCAGGGCAGAAGGCTTCCTAATAATGAAAACCCACCTCAACTTTCATTACAAGGATGGAACTGTTTGCAGATCCCTAAAGATGATGATAAGAGGTTCCTCCTGCGATTTTTAAGCCTTTAGGAAGAATATATAAACAACTTTTAAGTCACTTCATCTTTTTTTTTCTCATGACTTTTTTATTAGCTCTATCAAAAGACAGTGCAGTTCTGAGGTATAAAGCACTTTCCATAAGCTCTGCAGCTACCAAAACCAGACAAATGAAGAAGGCAATTCAAACTTGAGAAAATAAAGATGTAACTAGACCTCAAGAAAATAAAGATGGCAGCTCAAACTCTAGGAAATAAAAGTGACTCAAACTCACAGTCTAGCCAATTGCATAGTTGTTGTTTCATCCCTCCAAGTGTAAGTACACATCCTAAAAGTTACAGACAGTTTCTTACAGCATCATAATGCCATCATCATCTTACCTAATAATAGACAAACATGCAAACTGACTGTACCTTTAGCACGCCCACCAGCCAAATGGATGAGTATGCAAATTAACCAAACAAAGATGGCGGTTAATTTGCATACATAGGGCCCAGTGGCGATCGGAGCCTGCAATAAGAGCTGAGAAGTCCCCTGCCCAGGCTTAAAGCCTTGAGGAGTTAGGCCTGGGCAGGGGCAGAGCCGGCGATGGCGGGGAGCAGGGGCAGAGTCGGTGATCGCGGGGAGCTGGGGGTCCCCTGCCCAGGCCTAACGCCTTGGCCAGAGGCGTTAGGCCTGGGCAGGGGTGAAGCCAGTGATCACGGGGAGCAGGGGTGGAGTTGGGGGTCCCTTGCCCAGGCCTAATGCCTCAGCCACAGGTGTTAGGCCTGGGCAGGGGCAGAGCCGGCAATGGCAGGGAGCAGGGGCGGAGCCAGCAATGGGGGAGAGCTGGGGATCCCCTGCACAGGCCTAACGCCTTGGCCAGAGGTGTTAGACCTGGGCAGGGTTGGAGCCAGCGATTGTGGAGTGCAGGGGCAGAGTTGGCGATCATGGGGAGCTGGGGGTCCCCTGCCTAGGCCTAATGCCTGGGTCAGAGGCATTAGGCCTGGGCAGTGGCAGAGGCGGTGATGGCGGGGAGCAGGGGCAGATCCGAAGATTGTGGGAGCTGGGGGTCCCCTGCCCAGGCCTACTGCCTCGGCCACACGCATTAGGCCCGGGCAGGGGCGGAGCCGGCTATCACGGAGAGCTGGAGGTCCCCTGCTCAGGCCTAATGCCTCTGCCACAGGCGTTAGGCCTGGGCAGGGGCAGAGCCGGCGATGGCGGGGAGCTGGAGGTCCCCTGCCCAGACCTAACGCCTTGGTCAGAGGCATTAGGCCTGGACAGGGGCAGAGCTGGCGATGGTGGGGAGCAGGGAGGGAGCCAACAATGGGGGGGAGCAGGGCAGAGCCAGCATTCACAGGGAGCAGGGGCAGAGCCAGCGATGATGGGGAGCTGGAGGTCCCCTGCCCAGACCTAAGGACTTGGCCACAGGCGTTAAGCCTGGGCAGGGCCCAAGCCAGCAATTGGTATGAACTACAGTGGAAACACCTTTTCTGACCACTCACTGACTAAGCTCCCCATATGCCACTGGTAATATTCTTAGTAACCTGGGTAATAAGAATCCAATAAGGTGATCTAGGGTTTTTTACCACACTCCTGGAGAAAAAAGGAACATCCGCTGCTGGAGGGCTAAGAAATGTCATATCCTGCCCAGCTGGTTTTGCTCAATGGATAATGCCTCGGCCTGCCCACCACAGTGTCTGGGTTCAATTCTGACCAAGGGCATGTATCTAGGTTGCAGGCTCCTCCCTGGCCCGGGCCCAGGTCAGGGCTCATGCAGTAGGAAATCAATCAAAGTGTTCCTCTCACTTTGATGTTTCCCTCTGTCTTTCCCTTTCTCTTCCACATTCTCTAAAAATCAATGGAAACATATCCTCAAGTGAGGATAAAAAAAAAATAATAAAAAAATGTCATATTCTATGAAAGACACATCTTGAAAATGCCTAAAGAAAGCTGTCATTTTTTCATGGTGAAGGGACTGGAGTCCATGTTGATGAGAACACCTTGGTGGCTGCGGTGACTGGCAGTGGCTGCAACAGCAAGGTGATGGGGCTGGTGCCTTCCCCTGATCAGCCTGGTCGCCTCCCACAAAGGGAGGCCAGACTGTGGCTTAGGCCCGCTCCCCAAGGGGAGCAGGGAGCAGGCCTAAGCCGTCAGTAGGAAATCCCTGAGGGCTCCCAGTATGTGATAGGGGGCAGGCTGGGCTGAGGGACCCCCCGCTCCAGTGCACAAATTTTTGTGCACCAGGCCTCTAGTGCTTAATAAAATTACTGATAATTCCCTGGTATTATCCAATAATCAGTTCATGTTAGAAATTCCCCCACCTGTTTCAAAATGTACTTTTACAATTGGCTTGTTCGAACTGGGATTCTAAAAGCTTCATAATTTGCATTTAGTTGCTATGCCTCTTCTATCTCTTTGAACCTAAAGTGATTAACACCACTTTCTCCTTATTTTTCTTCATGCCACTGACCTGTTAAAGAAATCAGGTCAGCTGTCCTATAGAATGCCCTACATTTGAAACTTTTCTTCTTGCTTCTTTGAAGTGTTACCAGAAAGTCATTTAAATATGGGTTCTTTTGCTATCTTTGCAAGTCACTACTTTTCAGGAAATTTTGAACTCCTTTGTGGATAGTGGTGGAAGCCACAGTCAGAATTCTCTGGAGCAGGTTTTCCAAAACTTGTCTGGAGACCTGGACTACTGCAACAGTCTCCGATTTGTCTCATTTAATTTTTTCTCATCCTGTCTTCACCCCACCCTCTCCCCATTCCTCTCTTCCCAAGACATCCTGCATGATCTTGTAAAATGGATGTCAGGCTCCTGTCTCCTTAAAACTTCTCCAATGATTACACTTGGAATAAAAGCCAAAGATCTTACCATGACCTACCTGATTCCAACTGATCTCCCCATCCACCTCTCCAACTTCATCAAACACTGCAACTTGCACCCCTTGCTTAATATACCTTCTTTTGGCTCCTCAAACACACAGAACTCTTTTCAGCTTTAAACCTTTGCCATTGTTTATTGATTCTGCCTAGAATGCCTTCCCTTCAGACAACAGCAAGTTATGCTATTTACCATTATTCAGGTCTCAGCTCAAAGGTAACCTCAGAAGACCATACCTGGACAACCCACACCTAAGAAGCCACCCCCCACTAATTTCTTGTTTTAGCATTTCACCCTACTTATTTCCATTATAATACTTATTGTTAGACAGACCTGAGCAGAGTAAGAACAATTGGCCTGGTACAGAAACTCCCCAAGACAGAAAGCCCTGGATGCCTAGCAAGGGGCAAACTGGGAACACAAGAACCTTGCCCCCAGGATAACCTATCCTCCCCTTGCATATCACTGGTCATGCAGTTTGGACCCCAGATCTTTCATATCGCTGGTCAGGTGGTTTAGTCCCCCTGACCTTTTCCTCCCTAAAGATACCATCTAGGCTCAGAAAAGCAGCAAAACCAGACAACTCACACAATAGCTGCCTCAGGACCAGCTCATTGACTAATGATCCCCCTGCACTGGCACTGACCAATCAGAGGAGACCACGACCCTAAAAGAGCACACTTGGAAAGCTGATGACTATTCTATCAAGACCCTCCCCTAATATCTCCCCTAAGATTTCCACTTGCAAGAGAGAGATATGCTCAGGACAAAGGGCCCAGCGTGAACTCTCCCTCTAAGGATCATGCTCATGCCATTCCCCTCCCCCTTACATTCCCACTCAGGCAAGTATCCCTCAACCTCTAAGGGACCCCATGAGACTTGCAACCAGGGGAGCAATGGGCAGCAGCAGCTCGTCCCAGGCTAACCCCTCCACCCCCCGAACCCATCTCAAAAGCCCCCTTTTCTCTGACTTCTCAAGACAGCCCAACCTAGGCTTTCTTGTTGCTTTTATTACCTTCCTTGTTTCACTGTCCTAAGTACATTTTTGCTGCCATCATGGACCCCAATACCCTTTGGCTCAGTGCTGTGTAGCTCTTCCCTGTGGATATCCCTGTTTCCCATTCCCTTTTCTTTAAATAAATTCAATTTCTCTTTAATCACTGTGTGAGATGCCTATTTAGCCTGCTGCACATCATCAACTTTAACTTTTCACTTATCACATCTGTAACTGTCTAATTATTTAGTTGTATACTAGATTATCTCTTACTAGAGGCCCAGTGCACGGATTCATGCACTGGTGGGGTCCCTCGGCCTGGCCAGTGCCCTCTTGCAATCCAGGACCCCTCAGGGGATGTCGGAGAGCCGGTTTTGGCCCGATCCCCGCAGGCCCAATCCAGACAAGAGGGAGCCTGATCCTGTGCATTTAGCATCTGTCCCCTGGTGGTCAGTGCACATCATAGTGACTAGTGGACTAGTCATTCAGTGGCTTAGGTTTTTATATATATAGATGAATTCATTTGTTTTCCTAAGATTTCTCACTATCTGATATTTCCTATGTATTAATTGGCTTATTTATTGCCTATCACTTTTTATTTGAATGTAAGAACCATGAAAGCAGGCAACTTCCCTGTCTTATATCTCCAGTGCCTAGACCTGGGCCTGGCACACAGAAATTGTTCAATAAATCTTGCTAAATAAATGAATATCAAAAAAATAGCTAGATTGCTTATATACAAAATAGGTTCCTATGTTGCAATATCTAGATGATTTATTTTCCCATTGCTCCAAAGCTAATATGCTTTCATTATTTTATGAAAAGAGAAATTTTTATATTATGTTAAAACTGCTATTGAGCCTGGCTGGTGTTGCTCAGTAGTTGAGTGTTGACCTATGAACTAGGAGATCACAGTTCTATTCCTGGTCAAGGCACATGCCTGGGTTGTGGGCTTGATCCCCAGAGGGGACATGCAGGAGGCAACTGATCAATGATTTTCTCTCATTATTGATGTTTCTAACTCTCCTCCCTTCCTCTCTGAAATAAATAAAAAATATATTTTAAAAAATTGCTATTGAGCATATGCTACTTATAAGAAGATCTAAGACAACCTCACATTTTATATTTCTTAAAAAATCAGAATTAAATAATATTCCTCATATTTCCTAATCATAAATTTGTGGGGGAAAATATTTTCTATCTTTGTAACTACCTATTTCTTATTGTCTAGCAAAGAATCCAACACAAAATGACTTATTTTCCATTGCTCCAAAGCTAATATGCTCTCGTTATTTTATGAAAAGAGAAATCTATAAGCATTATTGTACATTCACTTAATTGATTTTTCACATGCAGGCACCACTATAGTACAGCTTAATATTTGCAGTACAATCATTATGCAATTTATATATCAGGACAGAGGACATAATTTATTCAGTATTATCCTTGGTAATTATTATTGAGCACTTTAATTTTCAATATGTAAAGGCAAGTGTGTTCTCTGAATCCAACAAAGGAAAAACACTTACTAATAGAGTAAATTAACATAATGGACTCTCTGAATTAAGCTAATGACTTGTTTCTAAGTCTGCAACACAAAAACCAATGAAATATAATAGATTGGAAAATTACCACCTTCATCACTGCTGAGTGACAAAATCATAGGCACAGTTCTGTACTTACTTCCATCAGCAACTTGAATCCTTCTCTTTTCTTGATTTCTTCTACCAGGTACCTAAAAAAAACCCCACAATAATATTTATAATCTGAAATTTAAAAAGTCCATGAACATGACTGACATATGACAAAACTGTTATTTCTGGACCAGAGACAAGGCTTAGAAATATGAGGCTTAGGAATAAGTAAGGGTAGAGGTATAAGCAAAGGTATGGATTTGGCAGATACTCCTGAACCTATTGCAATCTCCTGGGGCCTGAGTAAAAAGACACATTTTTGGATGAGATAATGTCTATCTCACACATTAGCATCAGACTTTCACCCCATTATGAAATCCACACAAAGTAGACTGGCTATATATCTCTGAACATGTGGAGTTCTCGTTCACATCCTAGGTGGATATTTAGCATAGGTACTTAAATTACCTAGTTGACTTGGGGAGAAAGAGTTTTTGGTGTGTAGTCCTGCTTGCAATTTCATTCAAGATCAAGGAAGCTGAGCGTCATCTTGTCCAAGGCCAGGACAGAGGGAAGACTAACTGATTATTTGTATTATGTTCAAGTAAGCAGGTTGTAGCCATTGGTGAACTATCTCTGAAGTCATTTTGAATGTCAGGGAAAAGAGAATTATCACACCACAAGCAAAGAACACAGATACATGAGATACGGAACCTGATGGAGAAAAGACTGAAAAGACATTGAGAATATAAAGTAAATTAACACTGAGACTCCTTCCCTGGGATTGATTTTTTATATTATAAAAGGCCTGTGGCTGTAACGCCATAACGAACAAAATGACCGGTCACCAGGAGGTGCATGGAGCACCTCTCAGGCCCTCCCCCCACCCCCAGGGCACCGGCAGCATTGGTGGAGCATCGTGGGGCGCCAGCAGCATCCACGGAGTGTGCAAGGCGTCATGGGGTGGCGGACATGGCCCTGATGGCAGGCTAGACCTACGGGACCCTACACGCTCATGATTTAATCATGCACTGGGCCTCTAGTTGTCTATATAAAAATAGAAAGCTTCTGAAATGGTTGGCCTTGAAAACTAGTGATTTGGTCATGAGCCTTGAAAAGTTTGTAATACTTGACTCAATATTTCAAATTCGGGTGTCAAATGTAAGGATGTGATTAGGGGTGCTGACAAAAATGTACTTGCTAGGGTATTTATTGTGATTTTATATGTAATAGCACAGAGAGAAAAAGAAAAGGGAAAGAAAGGAAGGAAAGAAGGAAGGAGGAACATCACACTCAGGAACAAGCACTGGCTTTGAAAACTATGGTCCAGTCAGTTATAAGGAGCTATGGTACAACCATATGAAATGTGATCCTGTCACCAAATGACACATATTCAATTAATATTTAAGGACAACAAAAAATGCTCTTCTCAGGCCTCAATTCCCTTACCTATAGAACTGAAATATCACAATCTACTTTTCTATCTCAAAATGCTGTTGTAAAAATTTTTAATAAGAAATTAACAAATTATGAAGTATAGAAACTGTGAAAATGAGGGTGGTTAGTTTCATTATGTTCATTTGCTAAAAAGGCTATTCTAGAATGTGAATATGGACTCAGTTCTTTTTCTCCAAACTTGTTTATATAGTTCATCAAATAAGTTTAAATACTGGTGTTTAGAAAATAAGTTATATCATCTTTAAATGATACAAAATCTGATGAAATTCTACCATTATTAACTAGATAATATAGACCCTTTATTTTGAGCAATAATATTGTGAATGCACACATACACACACACGCGCGCGCTACCAAAGTATTTGATGTTTTACATACTCCTTTCCCTGGGTACTTTTTTCAGGAGATGTTATGTAGCTGTAATGTTTGAACCTTTAGCACACTCCTAACTTCTGCAAAAAGCAACTCCAATGGTTATTAAACATCAGAAAATATGCTCAAGATCACTGATAATCAAAGAAGTGCAAATTAAAACAATACTGAACCATGTTGCCCATGTGATATAAAAATAAATTTTAAGAGAGACAACACCTAAAACTAATGAAAATGTGACAGAAAGCTGCTAAAACCCTTTTAAAATTAATAATAATCATATCTTCTTATGCAGCCAACCACTTTAGAGAGGCTGATCCACCAGGGAAAAAATAACCACTACTATATACACACATACACATATACGTCTTTATATGTATATGCACATATATACATTATTGTATCTAAATCTATGTGTGTGTATTTCATACAAAATAACTAGAGACAAGATTAATGTCCAGAAATTGGCAAATGGTAGAATAAAATGTATTATAGCAATACAATGTAATATGATGCAGCTATTAATAAAAATGGATTATGTCTACTTAGATTAAACCACACATATTTTTATGATATTTTACTAAGAGGTAAAAGCAAGAAATGAAAAAAAAAATGTGGATACTATGATTCTACTGTCTAAGAAATTATAAAAAAGGAAAACAAAAGTAATCCTTACCCACAATTAGATATGATCATGTAGTAAAGTATGAAAGGATACTTAGTAAATTATTAGTGATTACCTAAGAGAGGAAAAATGCAATGCAACGGGGGAGGTAGAAATTACTAACACTCTTTTCATGTTTCTTTGCAAAGTTTCATAGATGTGGTTACTTGTGTACTTTTGAAAAGGTACTGAATAAAAGATAAAATATAAAGCACAAAACCAAATAGACATATACTATCTAGACAAGGAAAGCTTGTGAACCACACTTTTCCTCACCTGCTCAGGCAGAAACCTATAGACTAGCTGTTCACTCAGAAGCCGATGCCATTGTGATCTCATCCTGAGGAAGCCTTCACTAATCCTGGACAACTTGAGGCTACAAAAACTTCGTATCTCCAGAGGTCCTCAAAATGACTGCACAAGATTCTAGCTGTGTAGCTAATCAACTCTGGGATGGAGCAAATTCCTTAGCCTCCCTGAGCCTGCCTCAGTTTACTCACGCATGTAATGGAGATGTGAGGCTAGATTGGTAAAATCCTTCCCTAAGAGATTATGACTGTATGAAACTTACACACACTACCTATAGTCTCAATTTAAAATATTTCTGCCAAACTGGCTAGAGTTGCTCCTGGGAGAAAGGCATCCTAAAACAGAACTGAATCAATTAAATTAAGACTCTGCTCTTTGCTACCCATGAGAACCTGGCTTTGCCTGAGGGTCAATCTCCCCACTGCAGTCACTCTCAGAGCCAGGGTTAACACTCCAACTGAGTTGAGAGTAGAGGTCACTCAGGTGAAGAGTTGCTATTATAACAATTCCATGCTCCATGATACACCATGTCAATAGCTTTCTCACATGAAGGGGTTCCATTGCCAAATACATCTGAGCAATGGCTGTCGTCTACAATTAGAAATATACTTGGCTTAATTTATAAGGACGTTTATTGAGCTGGTTAGATGGTTCAATGCTATCATTAAGAAGTAGGCATTTTCTATCACTTCAGCCAGCCATATGCTCAGCATTAGTAAAATTTTTCATGCTCATCCAGCTATCTGCTACAGCTCCATACATCACATCCTTATACAACAGTGTCCCAAGGAGAAAGAGAAAGGGTTGGAGCAAAAGTGGTTTTACTTAATTTTTCTCTATTTACGTAAGACTATTTCCCCCAGATGCCTTCACAGAATTCTTCCTGTATCTTATTGACTGAAGCTGAGTCATATACCCATCCCTGAACTAATTGTTAGCAGTGGGAATTGGCTTGGACCAATGTTCACAGCTGGAACATTATATTCCTACCTACACAAAACCAAGGTTCTGTTGGCAAGAAAAAGGGGAGCATGGTTGTTGTGGGAACAATTAACAGTGTCTGCATTCTGGTTAAAGCAAAGTTAAAAATGTTTCTAGATTACAAGCCCCCCTCAGAGTCCTTAATGTGCTAATGAACACTGAATCTCCAAGAGAGGAATAATGCAGGAGTTAGCATTTCCCAAGCATATTTGACCATGAAAATATTTTTTTTGGAAGAACATTTATTACTATGTTCTGGATGTCTATTATCCCACAGAGCATAGTTTCAGAAATGCTAGTTTATAAGTGCCTCAAAATAAAATCAGTTTTGAGAGGGAATCAATATAAGGTTTTGAGTCACTTCTTCCTACATTCATAGGAATGATTTATTCTTCACAACTTTTCTTTTCAATATATGGAAACAGCCTGGAGATGAAATACATTTAAAAAAAACTATTCTTATCTGATGCCAGCCAGGAAAATAAAAAGATGTACATTGATTTTTGGGACATAATGCAGGAACCATAAACCACTTCGACCAAAAAGAATCCAGGTAAATAGGTTCAAGGAACAACAATAGCTTCATAAAACTCATCACTGTCCTCACTAAGCTTAGTAAAAAAAGAGAAAAGAGAGAAAAAAATACATCAGCAAGAGTTTTCACCAAACCTACTGGGTAAAAACTCATTATATGAAGATTCTGGCTTGATTTTGAAGCATACATTCATGACAATCTTGCTCTGAAACACTTTCCCTTTCTTTGTTTAAAAATGTGCTTCTGATGTCAGATACTCTCAATTCTCTGATTTGTTAAATGAATTTAATATTTTTGCATTAGATTGTCCTTTCTGGGAATAGCCCTTCTAGTCCCTTTCTCAATTCACCAGCTACTTAGTCTTCTCGGAGCACTCTGAACCAAGTTTCTCTCCCGGTCTCATCTCCTCACTTGACATTTTTTTCTGATACATGGAGCCTTGCAGAACTCCTGGGAGTTCTTTCCATCTGCTTTCTGTATGCTCTGCATACATTAAGACATAATGCATGGCTTGTGATTCATCACAAACACCTACCTACTACATTCTACTGCAATGATGATTTTTTAAAAAATCACCAATATAAAAAATTGAAAACGTTAGCCCTTCATAGTCTTCTGGACTCTCCTCCTCTTGTCACCTGGAGAAACACACTAGCACCAAAGTGCCATTGTGTAACTGCTCACCTTTTCCATACTGACAACAGTAAATCCCTCAGTATTCATGCAAGCCAGTGAAATAAATTCCACTGGAGGAATTACAGAGACGTGTGTCAAGGGGATAGATAAATGATACATTGGAGACCTAGCAACAGCAGAATGGGAGTTTGTGAGCTGTTTGTTGCTGAAAAGACCTATGTATGTGACTCTTCTAGATTTGCTTTAAAAATTGCCCCTTAGTGAATATCCATTTAACCTGAGTGCCACAACAACGGGCTAGAAGGTGCCCTCAGCAACAGGTTGCCCCGAGCATTGTGAAACATTTTCCACTTTCTTAGGCAGAAATCCGAGATGCACAATCTCCTGCCTTGTGCTGGAGATGGTGATTTTAAACCTCAGCCCCCCTGGGTTTCAATGGTATGTTGCTTTAGGTTCCCAACACCACTGATTTTCAAACAACCCAAGGAGAAAGCAAGTTTCCAGTCGTTAATATTTCTTCTGAGAAAGGTGCGGTCATCAACTGGGATGACAAGGGTCAAAAGAAAATTAGAAAAGCCTTCCTGATCTCCCAGGCCATACATGTTTCCTTCTTGCTGGATCTCTGACAGCTGGTGAAATAGGAATCACAGTCCTCCTGAAAATGTCTGTTCCTGCTTTCCCAGGGGCAGAGGAGCAAGCTACCTGGTCAAGGTGATGGCAGTCTGTAGGTACATCAAAATCGGGCCCTTAAGTCTTAAAGTCAATACAGAAATTTCAACACTAAGCTCCATTTTGATTCAGGAACATGAAAACATTGCTTCTATCAGGTCGGTGCCATCTTTACTACAATGTGCCAGGGGTAAAGGGTTGCACAGCTTTTCCAGTATTTAAGACACCTAACCTAGGGCCTAGGGAAATGGATATGTTAGCTACATTAGACTGCTGATAATAGAGGTGCACTCCAAATAGTAACACAATTCTCATTTGCATGTTCACTTTGCTAGAGTTCTTATCTGCTGAAGGGTATTATACTTCTAGGAAACAAAAGTGTTAGCCATAAATTAGAGAAGTTATAGCAAGTAGAGCTGAACACCATGAATGAGAATCATTTTTTTAAAAATATATTTTATTGATTTTTTTACAGAGAGGAAGAGAGAGAGATAGAGAGCCAGAAACATCGATGAGAGAGAAACATCGATCAGCTGCCTCCTGCACATCCCCCACTGGGGAAGTGCCCACAACCCAGGTACATGCCCTTGACCGGAATCGAACCCGGGACCCTCCAGTCTGCAGGCCGACGCTCTATCCACTGAGCCAAACCGGTTTCGGCGAGAATCATTTTTATTACATAAAATCTAAAGCAGGTGGTCTAGGGCCAGTGGGTGTGGTGGAAAATGGCATTTTAACTCTCACCAGTCAGTGGTCTGAACTGATTATGCTGGCTCACAAAATCAATGGTGTTGTCGTGCTAGATTTTACTGGCTAGTGAGAGCTAATTGTTAAATATTCTGGAATTTTGTAAACCACAACTGGAAATTGGCAGACATTACAAACTGAGGCTTTGTTTTCCCCTCCCAAGAGACATTTTATCTCTAGACCACTACACGTGGACTTAAGAACACAGATTAGCTCCCAGAATTGAGAAAATTTCCCATTCCCCCCCTAATGAGCAGAACCACAAACCAATCAATTTAAAAGGAAATAAAAATCATGAAAACAAAGACCTTATATTGCTATCTTAATATAATTCTTAATCCTAAAGTAATTTTCTCCACGTTTATAATTTTATATTCATTCAAAGTGATATCTGTAAAAGGACTTAGCTTTTGCTTGGTATTGGGGGTGGGAAAACAGAGTAACTTTTGCTCACTCCAGGAACAGAGTGTTAGATATCAAGAATGTGGAATGTCAAGGAGAACAAAACTATTATGAGTAACAGCATGAAAGAGGAGGGATTATTTTTCAAATATTAAATATAGGTCACGGAGTCTGCAGCAATGCTCACTGAAATGTTAGTTCCATTCAATTCAACTTGACAAACATTTATAAACAATAAGTGTGGCTGAATTGAACTGAAATGTTAACATTTATCCTCCTGTGATATTTCTCTGCAAAAATTAGAAAAACTCCTTTGACTATAAATTAAATTCTACCCTGAGATGAATGTTCACTTTACAATAAATACAATCATCAAATATTTATATCTCGCCTGTTTCATGACACCTGTTATTAAATTACTCAGCGGCTTAGAAAAAATAATGCAGAGATTCTACCACACTTAAATGGTATGAGAAAATACAAAAAAGTGAACAGAGATTTCTGAACTTTTAATGAGCAACTATGAATATTTATGGTAGACAGTCCATTTTTTTTCACCTCTGGGTAGTTCTCGCCCTACTTCTGATCGAAGCACTTTAGCCCTACTTCTACTAAAAGCACACTGCTCACCTAGTTTCAGTACATGTTCTATAGGAGGAATTGAGAGTCTCCCTAGTGCCAAGGGAGGGCATGTGGCTCAGCATGACCAATGAGAGTATCACCTTTCCCTCAAAACAGTGACTGATTCTGAGGTGGATGCTTGCTTCAAACAGAAATGATTATAAATTTCCTCAGGGTTATTGAGAGAGGAAAAGTCTCTCCTTTTTACCTTGACCCTGAATGTGGGAGGATGTAGATCTGACACTCCTGGCAGCTGCCTTCCCTCATAGGAAGAAACTAAACATGAAGGAGAACAGACCTGATAGACAGAGATAAACTGAGGTCGGTAATATTGTTTAAGCCTCTTGAATAAGCCATTCCAGAAGTCGTCACTATACTAGCTTATAAGTAATATGAGGTAACACATTATCTTTCTTTCTTTATGATACCTGGAGTTAACATTTCTGTCGGTTACCACCAAAAGAATCCTAACTGACACATATTTGCAGATTTTTCAAACTACTTCTGAAACCACAATCACCAGAAAGTGCCAAAGCCATCTCTTCACCTGTCCTTATAACCAAATCCTTTGCCATGTACTTTTGCAGTTCTTCCTGCAAAATGGTTGACTGTACTTCCTGTCTTTTGACACTGAGATTGGCCATGAACTTTGCTTTGGCCATTGGAATGCTAGTAGATATGATGCAACCAGGAGGTTAAAGTGGGCTTGCCTTATCTTCTGTCAGCCCCATTACAAGAACACACTCCGGCTAGCCTGCTGACCCAAGGAAGATGAAAGACATGTGGAGAGTAGGCCCAGTCTGCTTTTCTCCACCCCAAGCCACCATAGTATGAGATAAAGCCACTCCAGCCGAGTTGCAGACTTTAGACAAAATCATTATTATTATAAGATCCTGGGTTTCCAGAAAATCCGCAGTGATGCTCAGAGCATCGCTGTTGCACAGTGTTGCAGAGAGCACCCATACCACTCCCCGTGTAGAAAGAAGACATTGTTTTAAGTCTCTAGGGAGATACTTCAGGTTTTGCAAGTGAAATGTAAACAGGGAGTGAAGAAGGAGAGATTATTCAAACCAGAGATCACAAACTCTGATGCCTGTAATGGCAAGCAGGTAAAAACAAAACACAAAAAACTGACACTAGAGCTCATATAGCATGTAGCATATGCCAGCCAGGCACTGTTCTGAGTGTTTACACATGTTAATTCATTTAATCCTCATCACAATTATTTGAGTTAGACACTGTTGTTATCTCCATGTTACTGGGGTGAAACTGAGGTACAGAAAGGTTAAAAAACTTTCCCAAGACATGAAGAGCTTATAAATGGTAGAGCTAGCACCTCTAAGCTATAGTAAAATGAGCTAGATAAGAAACAGGATGAGAGGAGGGGACGATGGTTCTTCCGAGAGTCGGGCGTCATGTTCAGCAGCTTGTCACCATGTGGGATTGAGAGCATTCGGAATAGAAGCCAAAAATCTAGATTTTTAACAAATCTCTCTATTTTTAAATACTATTTTAAATGTTCAAATGTTTTATTTTTTTTAACATCATGAAGGTTAACCCTATGAAGTTCAGGCCCAACAAGTCACATTTAAAAGTAAATTTGATCATGGCCTGCCCATTGGCACCCACTGATCCAAGCTTAGCAGCAGAGTTCTGTTCAGGTGATATATTTGTCCAATGCATATATCAAGAGCTCTTCACATGCCTTTGAAAGTGGGTTCAAAAGCTTTGTCTCTAATGTTACAACAAGGCAAGCAGCCCTGGGGCTTCCACTTTACCTTTATGTCTTTACACCAGCCCCACAGGCTCAAGACCTACTATTTGGGTCCTTGAAGTCACCATGCTCTCTCTCACATCTGGAAATCTAGGCCTGCTATTCCCTCTGCTTGGATTATTCTTCTGTCCTTTCTTTATTGTGTCTTAGTTGAATGTTGCTTCCCTGCCAATGACTCTCATGAATATACTGGGGAATCCTGCTGAGTGGTCTGGAGCACCATGCACCTTCCTTTAACAAAAAAGTAGGTTAACCTGTATTTTTATCTGCATTAGCACCAGAATGTATTTCTTACTAGGCTAGGATCCTGGAGGGCAGTGGGTAGGAGTCCTTTGCTTACAATTCCTATCACATAGTAGATACTGGGGAAAAAAGGTTATCAGATAAAAGAAGAAATGCACAAATGAGATAATATGTACAGACCTCACAAATGTTACTGTCACTGAGTCTATCATAGATACACATGGGTGCACACACACACATGCACACACACACGCAAGTACCTAGATAAAGCAAGAGCACGATTAACTCTTTCTTCAAGGCCTAATGTGCCCAAGGCCTTCCAAGTCATCCAGAACTTGAATGCATCTGCTCTCCTGCTACATTGGATAGACTTGTCTCCTGTGTCGTAGCTGACATCATAGAATTTATCCTGCTGGAAGAGGTAAGACGCCTTGGCAGAGTAGCATTTCTTAAGAAGACCCTTTTGGGGGGGGGGGGGAGGGGAAGAAGAAAGGTTAAAAGATTGTCCATTTTTAAAAAAACTTAATTTTAAAAACTAACACCCAAAAACATAACCCATATGATATTCTACTACTTTGTGCCAAAGGTGTTTAGTCTCATTCTATGATTGCCCTAAATCAGAAGCAATAGATATGTATTAACTTGGAGAGAGATTACCCATTGTGTTTCCAGAAATCCCTCAGAGTTGAGAATGCTAAATCCATCCTCAACAATTTTCCTAATGAGTACTGAGAAGCGTTGAGACCACCATGTCATCATCTGTATGAAATCAAGGTGGGCCAATTTCTCAGTATGAAATAAAAATACAATTATAACTCACTCAAGGCTCCTACCATATTATACATACTTTATACAACTTCATATGCAAAAAAAACCTAGGCTTTTAAAACTTCTTCTTTTCAATTCATCTATATTAAAGAGGCCTGAAGTGACAATAACCCAGAGGAAAAAATCTGAAGAAAGTGCTATGGAGGAGTTAAACAACTGTCAACAAGTTTTAACAACCACAGTATATCAGCTACAATTCCAAAGGTTTTTTTGAGTTGGTGTCACATTGGTTTTATCTGCAACCAAAATCAATTTGCATTTACTGACTGCTAACTTCTTGTCAAGCAGTGGAAGATAATTCACTATGTTTATCACCATTTTAGAGTCTTCACTTTGACCTCAGATTATTATAGTTTAAGCCCTGTGACCCTCAATGTCATTTGGAATCTACAAAATCCCAGATTTTCTAACCTGTCCTTCACAGCCCCCATAATTCCCTGAGCATCTTCATTACCTGAGAATATCTAATAGAACCATCTGTCTATCTCCCCAGCATAACCAAACTACTCAATGTCCCTTAACCACTAGATCATGCCCCATCTGCACCTTTGCTCACACCATTTGCTTTACCTTGTCTCTATTTTAATATAACATATGACATTCAAAAGAATATTACAGTATACTTATAAGTTCTGAAGTTTACTAACACCAAACATAGTCTTCCCTCTTTAACTAGGTCTGCCCTTCCGTTGGGTTCCATCTCAAGTTCTGCTTCCTCTTCAGCTTCTTTATCTGCCCATTCGTTTGGACTCACTTCCTGCCTTTATATTCGGCTGCATTTGTTGGCTTTCCTCCTGCAATGTCCCCACTCAATGAGCAGTCTGCACGTATTCTCTCCTCATGTGGCAAAACCGGTTCTTGAAAGCAGGAATCATTTCTTATCCACATCTTGTCCACATCCACAGAGCGTAACATTGTATTGGGCACAGAGGACCCTCACTAAGCAATTAGGGGGATTTATGCCACTCCCCATAGTCCAGCGGTTCTCAACCTGTGGGTCGCGACCCCTTTGGGGATCGAACAACCCTTTCACAGGGGTCGCCTAAGACCATCGGAAAATACATCTATAATTACATATTGTTTTTGTGATTAATCACTATGCTTTGATTATTTTCAATCTGTAACAATGAAAATACATCCTGCATATCAAATATTTACATTACGATTCATAACAGTAGCAAAATTACAGTTATGAAGTAGCAACGAAAATAATTTTATGGTTGGGGGTCACCACAACATGAGGAGCTGTATTAAAGGGTCACGGCTTTAGGAAGGTTGAGAACCACTGCCATAGTCCATACTCCTCTCACATTCTCCTGACATGTAGTATGAATGGAATAAACACAGATATATGAACTTCTCAGATGGTGGATCTTATTAACCTTAACAATGCAAAAATATCAGTGCCATACTGGAAGCTACAGAGAAACTCCGCAGGAGTCATAGAGGTCCTAGAAATGATCCCTTTTAAACAGAGAATGTATTAGATGCATTCATTGGACTGATCAACTTGTACTTCAAGGTATTACATTCCAAACAAAAGCATGCATTTTGTTATCTTAATAGCAATTTTGTCTTGGGTGGACATTAATCTGAATATACTGTGTCCCATTACCATAAAGCATGATTTTATACTATATAAAATTATATAGCAACTATAATCAAGAACTCCAAAATCCCACTCATCCATTATCCAAAATAAACTGAGTATAAAATAATAATTAAAGGAATATTAGTAAGCCTTCAGCCTGGCCTTGATAGATATAATTGGGAGACTCTGGGGAAGAGCTGACTGCTCTGATCTGAATATTAAGGTAGAAAAAGCCCCTTACTCTTTAAGCTACTTTAATTTTATCAGCAATTTTTCAACTTTGATCACAGCAGCCACCACTGCATCTCCCTACCCTCAAATGTCAGGAAATTTGGTTATTGTTTCCATAGCAACTACAGCCTGACCCATGCATTACAACATTAAAAGGCCACTGCATAAATTTCAAAGACAAAGCGCGCGCACACACACACACACACGCACACACACAAACACACCATATACACACACACTTATACTTGCATCCTGATTACAAATTTATTTTCATCAACTCCGCAAGATTCAAAAAATTCCCAAAGCAAATGAACTTTAGACATGTCTTGGGCAAGTTTCAGTGACTTATGCTAGTGGCTAAAAGGAAGAGGAAGCCCATTCATTATCAGAAGACAAATGGATCATCTTAGTCAAATGGAGAAGAGGAGAGCCAAGAAAATATATAACAGAATGAGTGATTGTCCTGCGGCAGTGACATTGTTAATTTCGTTGCACTGAAAAATCCTCCTGCCTTGGGAAGCTTCCCATAAAGAACTAGAGGCTTGGGATTTACTTTATTGAAAATAAATGAAAACTATTTCCCCAAAGTTTTTTTGCTTTGCATTTTAGTTTATATTCTTGTATTAAAATTGATGAGATCTCTTTTGTTTAAGATGCACATTAACTAAGGAAAGATCTCCAGAGGAAACAACAATATTGGAATAAGTATAATAAAAGCTAAGATTTTTACTTTTTAAGTGTAAAACACTTAATCTGTCATTATTGTACTACCAAAGAGAAGGACCGTGTTTCTCTTGCTCATCTTTATACACTTAATCCTAGCAGGACAATAAAAACTAGTTATGTGGATTCCAGAGACAAATATTCAAGGAGAACTGCTTTATAGTGTGCTTTCTCAAACAGTCTCATGAATTAGTAGACAATGTATGAAAATTTTCACAGAGGCAAGTGAGAGAAATGCAGTCAAAGTAGCTTAAGCAAAAAGGGAAAATTGTACAGGCTCATATTTCAAAACATCTAGATCTATAAAATCTGCAGGCACAGTTGGATCCAGGACTACACCAAGAATTTGCCTTTTTCCTCTTGTTCTAGTTTCTTCTATATTGGCCTCATTCCCACAGCAGAAAGCTGGTAAGAAGCCTGGGAACTAGGGTATTGCAGTGGGGCCTGTGAGCAAAGAAGGAGGCTCTGTTGGAGAGAGATGGGCAAGAAAGAAGAGACAGCCTCTGCCATTGATGCTACTACGCAAGCAGCAAGTCACCATTGGCCTTCCAAGCTCAATTTCTTCTCTGAACCTTCTGCTGCCTAAACCTAGCAGGCAGCTAGTTAGTAAGGGAGCCTGGGAATTGTGGTTTTCTGGAGTCAGGCCCTTTTCACAGCAAGGCAGAGGAAGGTTGAAGAATGAATTATACAGTAAAGAGAAACAGGCAAATGTCAAGCACACAGCATGAGGACAGAAACCATAACTCTCCTTTTCAGTGTTTGTATTCATAACACCTAACCTAGCACATACCAATAATGGCCAGAGCCAACATTATAAAGTCCTTACACTGCATATGCATGAAGTCATTTAAATCTCAAGTTGTACTATTTTTGTCAACACCCATGTACATGTGAAGAAACTGCAACACAGCCAAGTTTGGTGAATTACCTAAGATCATGTAGCTTCTAAGTGGTAGGGCTGGGCTTCAAACCAAGGCCTCTTGAAGCCAAGGCCTAAGCTCTTTACACATCACTCTCTGCTCTCTCTATAGTGAGCACTTAAATATGTGTGGGAGAGAGTTCTTAAAGAGTTCTTAAAGAGGTTGTTGAAATGGAAAATGGCAGCAGAGTACACATCAAACTAAAGGTCAAAACAACTAACATCCCATTTCGGGCCCTTAACTTTGTCCCTATAGATATAACTTTGGCTTTTACTAGTGGCAATATCTTGTCTATGAAGCATTTTAAGATTTTTCTAAATACTTGTGACTCTGGTGATATTTAAGGAGATGACTAAAGACACATAATGAGTCGGCAACTTGTGTATTTTCCTTGTCAAGATTAGTCCAGTCACGTTTGATTTCCACAGGCCAGATCAGATTCAGCAGCCACTTCCCCAAGAGTCAGTGACTACATGAGCTACTTTAAGTCCTCACTTCTTGCAATCACATTTTTCAGCTTACCAAACAAAAGCTACCAAAAACTCCCATATGGCTCTTCCCATATTCTGGCCCGTTTCACCATTACTTACAGTCAAGACATTGTCTAAAATAAATGCCTCAGGAAGTTGGTATATTAATCATCTTTGTACTAATTAATTCATTCCAAAATTATGTATTGAGGACCTATTTTATAGTACGTACTATGATGCCAGGAGTTTGGGCATACAACCCCAATGGAAGTACTAAGCATCTAGGCCAGGGGTACGGAATCGTTTGGTCTGGCCCTGCCAAGGCATTGGGGGTGAGTTAATTAAATATTTGACCAAATATAGCAGGCGAATTTTTAAGTTGATAATTTTGCATGGCCCACGAATGATGTTATAAATATTCAAATGGCCCTTGGCAGAAAAGAGGTCCCCCACCCCTGATCTAGGCTAACATTTGTTGACTAAATGGACAAAATTAAATTTAGGCTGTGAATAGCAGAAAGGCTTGTTGTAATGTAGAATATAAAATTGAATTTTAAAAACAATTTTACCTTCTAATATTGGCTTTATTTATTTATTGAGCAAACACTTTGAGAGCCTTTCTATATGCCAAAAGCTGTGCTAGGCACTGGTGCGGTAATGTCACCATCCTTAAGAAGTTTAAGATGGAGATAAGGACAGAAAAACAGGCAATTAGAGTACTGTGCTAGAACAGGGGAAAGAACAAGGTCTAAGGAGCATGAAGAAGGGTCATCTTTAACTAACTTAGAGATGTTAGATAGCGTTTTCAGAAGAAGAAATGTGTCGCCTGAGAGCTGAAAGATAAGGAGTTGCTGAGTAGGAGAAGAGAAGATAAAATTAATTCAGTATGACTGGGGCTAATTAATGAGGTAGGGCATAGCTCGGAAGGCTGTAAAGGTAAAAAATAGCCAAGTCACCAAGGATCTTAACTGCCTCTGTAAGAATGATTGGTCATGGAATTTTCACAGGCCCAAGTAGATATTACAACTTAAACTTCATTATTGTTCTGGCAGAATAAAGTGAGAATCAGCAGATGTGGATTCTGCTTTTGATTTAGTCACTTGGAGTCAGAGCTCAAAGCAAGTCACTTAACATCTTGGGCTTCATTTTTCTCATCGACCTAATGGAGATAATGATACTTACTCTACCTACCATGCAGGAATACTGTGCAAGCCTAGTGAAATAATGTTAACTGTGAATACCTCTCCATCTGCTCAAAATCCTCCCCACCACTCCTCTCTTGCATATTCCTGTACCCCTGACCCCTCCCCCCTCTGTCACGGCCCATTTTTCCTTAGATTTCTCTCTAGGAAAACTGCAGAATAGGATGCCTGCTCTAGACGTCATCACTGTTTATGAAATAAGCATATTATACCTCTCACCGACCTCCCTTTTTTAATGGAATGGATCCATAGAAACAGATCACATTGATAGAATGTATTAAAGCTATCAAAAGGAACCTAGAGCAATAGAAAGAATTATCCACGGTCTTTATCCTCCAAGTGGAGCTCATCCTGCCCTTGTCTACGTTATCATACTTGACCTTCTTAGATGTTGTGGGTCTTTGTAAGTCTCAGCATGGTTTGTATGGAAGACACAAAAAGCAGAGTAAGAAATGAGATCGGGCAAGGCCGTGCACTAGGTGGACTGAAGGCTAAGGAACCATCAAATGACCAGGTGTAACCTGTCTAGTTGTCTTCAGTTTCCTTATTCACATAAGAAAATGGATATGTTGAGTGGCTGCTAAGTGGCGGGAATAAAGGAAGCAAATGACAATAATGCCAGTATTATTTCCCCCCAAAGGAAACAAATCATACTGAAGCATGGAAAAGGTCAGTGTATTAGGCTGTGTCATGAATAGGAAAGAAAGAAAGAAAGAAAGAAAGAAAGAAAGAAAGAAAGAAAGAAAGGAAGGCAGGAAGGAAGGAAGGAAGGAAGGAAGGAAGTAAGGAAGGAAGGAATGAAGGAAGGAAGAAAGAGAGAGAGAGAGAGAGAGAGAAGAGAGAGAGAGAGTAGAGAGAAAGAATAAGAAGCAGAAGAAGAGAAGAAGGAAGAAGAGAAGAAGAAGGAGGAGGAGAGGAGGAGTAGGAGGAGGAGGAGGAGGAGGAGGAGTAGGAGGAGGAGGATGAGTAGGAGGTAGGAGGAGAGAAGACTAAGGAGAAGAAGAAGGAGAAAAGAGAGGGAGGGAGGGATGGACAGAGGGAGGAAGGAAGGAAGAAGGAAGGAAAGAAGGAAGGGGAAATGTCCAAAGCTCATTAGCTTTGGAGATTTTTTTTTTTTTACCTTTCCTTTTCCTTTCTTTTTTCCTTTAATCACAGTGTTTCTGTATTGCGCCCTTCTTAAATTCATCTGTAATCCAAAGCATGTGTCGTTTCATTTGTGGATTGTTTAGACACCTCTCATTTTTCCGATGGCATTTTTTGACTGCCTTTTTAGTATTTATTGATTTCATTCATTTCCTTCTGTTTCAGTTTTTTCATTCTCTGTTGGAATGGAAAATTGTTAAAACCATCTGGTGCTATATCCAGCTTGACAGAAAGATTATTTTTGAGGAAGGGCCACAGTTTTTCTTTGAACTTGCCACCAAATCCAAGGCACATGCCTTCTCCTCTGCCATGTCAAAGGCTGGTTTCAGACACATCGTGTCATAGTGCTTCAGTGTCTACAGAAGGTTCACGTCCTGACTTACAGGCTTCCATTACCAGTTCTGAATAATTTTGTTTTGGTCAATTGATTCATCTTTCTTTTCTATTACATTCAAGCATTCTAGTCATTGGTATCATCTACAGGTCAACCTCTGTCATGTCTTCAATTTATTCTACAATTCTCACTCCCCTCCTTTCCCTCATCACTTGTATGTCCTGGAAGATGCCATGTATAGAAGTTTGCTGATATTTAAGGTGCTTTAATTTCTGAAGAATTGCTGAACAGTCTGTCCTGCTCTCTTTTGCCATGTGGTGACACATTTGAGCTTGCTGTCCTGCCATTTCAATTTACTCCCTTTGTAAAGTTCATGCCAGCCTTCCTTGTCTCAAAATACTGCTTAGCAAACTTGCTCAATGGACTACCTGATTCTGTTTCCAGGAAGTTTCTGGATGCTGTGGGCTAGATTACCAGCAAAAAAGAAAAAATACAAAAGAAGTGATTTCCTCTCCTGCTTCATTCAGTTCTTAACGCTTTTACTACACCGTATTCTGTGAAGTATGTTCCTTGAGGAAACATCATTTTACTCATGATGTTTTGAAAAGGAGTTTAACTTGATGTATACTTGTATTTGTTTTCCCCTTTGGGCTGCAAGTTATTTATTTGTTTTTTATTCCTAAGTTGCTTGCCATAGCTGAGTTCAGTCACTCCTTTCCTTAATGCATTTGAAGTATTTTTAAAATTATCATTTACCCACTGTGTGTACTGCTCTAAGACAGCAAAGAGATCCTACAAGTCTGTACCCCAGCTCAAGATAGAAGTGGCATGAAGGGGCACTGCATGAACTGTGGGCACAATTTTCAGGTCTGTCCCAGGCAAAGCCCCAGCTGAGGCAACTCCAGGCCTTGCAAGGCCACAGCCTCCCCAGCTCAGCTCCCTCCTCCATTTGCCTCCCTACCTGCTCCTCCCCCTAGTCGCTCCACAGCCACTTCAGAGCAAAATGACAGGAAGAAAGAGCAGTGCGTGTGCATCAACACAGACGTGAAACTACAAGTGGAGGGGTAGGAGGAGGGGAGGGCCTAGTTCACTGAGGGTGGGGCCAGTGAGACTGGGAACACTAGTTCCTTTATTTTTTAAAATCTTTATTGTTGGAAGTATGACGTATGTTCCCCCTTTCCCCCCATTGACCTCTTCTAGCCCACCCCCACCCTCCACCCCAGGCCTCCACCACCCTAATGTCTGTGTCCATGAGTTGTGCATATGTACATACAAGTTCTTTGGTTGATCTCTCTCCACCCACCCACCCTCCTCTGCCTTCCCTCTGAGATTGGACAGTCTGTTCCATGCTTCCATGTCCCTGGATCTATTTTATTCATCAGTTTATTTTGTTCATTAGATTCCACATATGAGTGAGATCATGTGATACTTGTCTTTCTCTGACTGGCTTATTTCGCTTAGCATAATACTCTCCACACACTAGCTTTTCTTGATAGTGGTTTCCATGCTATCATCATACTAAGAAATTGTAAGAGCTGAAGGTCTGGTATAATCTGTGAAACCCACTGACTATCCTAGAATAGTTGGGCACTGAGTACTAATACGAAGGCCCCACTTCTACTTCCAGAAAGCATCCTGGAAGATTTCAGAAAATTTAGTTGAGTTCTAGGCCTACGAATCTGATAGGGATTTTCAGAGAACTAATAGAGTACTTTACTGCTAAACCTTAGATCCTATATTTTCTTCTGAGGTGTAAATCTTCCTTAAATACCCCTAACTAAGAGTTAGAGTGAACTAATTTAAAAACAAGAAAACTGAGCTATTAGATAGTCTTAAGAAATGCAACTGAATAAGTCTAAGTAGTGATGGTGCTTACAGGAGAGAGAACTGGTGTGTGAGAGAAGGTGGAAGTGCTTCTATAAATAGGTAAGAAACATTTGATAGTGTGGAGATCACTGCATGCCCTGCAAGCATTTAAAAATAGTGCATAGTGCAACTGGGCTTCTCTCTTAGAACAGATGGAGATTTTCTGATTTTCTCTAGGCAACTATCAACATAACATCCCTTCTCTGTTAAAGACAATCTAAAACAGTGTTTTTGCAACTATAACTCACAGTAAGCAATTATTTCTTAAATAGTGACAGTATCCCTCCTAATATACATGAAGCAGAAACAAAAGCTTAATGGAATAGTACCCATTAGTACTTGAATTGCATACCAATATTTTCTATTCCATTCTATTCTGACTGTTCATTAAAAAAGAAAATGAAAAGTTGTTATGACTTACAACTGACTGTTCAACTCAAGATCAATTAGCGTGGTGGTTCTTAACCCTTGATAATATTAGAATTGTCTGAAGAGTTTAGAGGGAAAAAAAACAAAAACAAAAAAAACAATGCAGGGCCCTTTCAAGACCAAAAAATCAGAATTCCTGGTATGGGGTCAGGGCAATCCTTATAAAGCTTCTGAGATGATTCTAACATGCAGCAAGGACTGAAAACCACCGCTATCATGGTCTCAACCTTACATTGAAAACTCCTGGTCAAGGAGTTTCAGTCAGGCATTGCTTTCATGTCGAGACTAGAGAACTCTGAAGTGCTGTGTTTTTACCTGAGCATATAAACCAAGGTGATTATCTGACTTCTTTTTGTGCTATTAGTGTCTGTTATCAAACTTTTGTGTGTGAATACGAGTGAAAAATGACTTTTGTTCTATGCACCTAAATAAAGAGAATATAGGTAGGATATGGATAATGCTAGAGTTTTAATCATCTATGAAACATCTCAAAGATGGTGGCATTGATGTGATGGGCAAAATGACTCCCACAGCCCTAATCTATTCAACTGTTTAATTTCCTATGTTTTTGTGATACAGACTAAAGCGTCATTTGTTTTTGGATATCTAGTCATATCAACATGATGTAAGTAAACTTGGCTCAATCAGCTCTGATCGGAGGAATTGTAGTCTTTGCTCTTCCTGCATTATTTCCAACTCTGAGTTTCTGAGATTCTGTCATACATATATACATGATATACTGTATATGTAAATATATGTTTACAACCTACTTTGTGCCCAGGGGATTTAAGGATTACAAATATAGAATGTGGTGGGATTAGAATAGAAAAGGAGAAAGTGGGGTAACAAAGAGGAAGAAGGCAGGAGAGATGAGGAAGGTGGGGGAGATGAAGAAAAGAACAGGAGGAGGAAGAGGAGGAAAAAGGATGAGATTAAGGCCAAGAGAAAATGTGATGAGGAAATACAATGAAGCCTGGAGTATATCTGTGCCCAAATAGCATGCTGGAAGGAGGGTGAAAGAGGACAGACTATTTGCCAGTTTCTCCGCACACCTGGTAATGCGTGCACAGCAAAAGCATCCGGAGGGTATTTGCTGCTCTGAGCATTTAGTGTCTAACTGTCAACCACATCACTTCACCTCATCGTATCCCTATTTCATTCACCTGTAAATGGAAGATAATGACACTGCATGCGGCCCACCTCCTGTGGATTAAGTATTCGTGGCACAATGTTTAAGTGAATGTCTGGAAAAAATATTTATTAACATAGAAGAACCTATTTCTTCAGTCTGGATGGCTTAGTTGCATCTCTTCAAATACATGGACAGACATATGGAGGAAGTCTTTTGTCAAAGTGGACAAAACAGACACAGAGCAAGTGTGTTGCATTGGACTGAGGCTAGAAGAGTGATTCTACAGCAGGGGCACAACAGTTAACAAAATCAATCTATGTCTCCAGCTTATTGTGATGCTGTTAACAAGGGCCTGGTTTCTTTTCAAATGGAATTTTACACATTCAGCAGCAAGGCCGCTGGCCTACATTTCTTGGAGTCAGAGCATCCTCTAGAGGTCTGGCCTCTGAGGCTTGGCATCTAGCTAAGAGATTGATTTTATACAGGGGGAAAATGCTATGCAGGAAGGCAATTTCTGAACACAAGTTCCTTGCTCTTCTTTGTATAAATCCTTCTAAAGAGTTGCTGGAAATCGTTGCTATTACTGTCACCATGGGGAGTCCTACTTAAAACTGGCCTTAAATAACAATTCAAAATGAATCAGGACGCACGTGGTAAAAATCCTCTGAATAGAACACAAGATGTAGTGGACAAAGACATTTTTTTCAATGACTCCTAATAACATTCAGAAATGTACTAAAATGACAAGGAATTTTTCCACTGTACAAGTGGACATTTGTCCAGACAGAGGGATCTGTGCGCTCGCATGTGGCTCACTCGATTTGGCCACAAAAAGGAAAAACTACCTTCACTGAGTGCGCACTCCATGGCTGGCACTGCACTGCACACTTTTGAACACTGTATCATTTAATGTCATAGTAGTTCTTCAAAATAGAAAGTGTCTCCTTTTTGCAGATAAAATAATTGAAGTTCAATAAAGTTAAGCAACTTGTCAAAGTCACACAGGGCAGTCGTAAGCAGAGGCAGAATCTGAACACAAGTTTCTGCTGGGCTTCTCAGTCCATAGGTGTGTTTACCCACTGAGAAATCATATTTAATCCCAGAATTTCCTAGTTTAAACTGTGGTCCCAGTGACTGAGGAAGGCAAAGTCCTCCCCTCTAGGTGTTTTAAAAATACAAATGAGAAAATAATTTCTATAAAGGGCCAGATAGTAAATATTTTCAGCTTTGTAATCCATGCAATCTGTGACACAATTACTCAACTCTGTGGTTGTAGCATGAAAGCAGCCATACAGGATACTTAAGTGAATTGGCATGGCTGTGTTCCAATAAAACTTTATTTACAAAAACAGGTGCAAAGCTGGATTTAGCCCAAGGGCCATACTTTGCAGACCTCTGTTCTGAGACACATCTATGAGATAACTATTTCCAAATCTGTAGAGATAGGAAAAGTTAAACATTTACCCAAAGGCTCCAACCCATTGGCTTCCATTTTTATTAAGGCAAGTGTTTAATTCTTTTAGCTTCTAAAAGAGAACACCTAATTTAGAAAATAAAATTGCCATGGTTTATTTTCCTTTTTAGTTTTGAGAAATTATATATATACTAGAGGCCCAGTGCATGGATTCGTGCACAATGAAAGGAAATTAATTAGAAGGTGGCCGGCAGGGTGGGACTGGGTGAGACGGGCCGGATACGCCCCGGAGTCGGGTCCCTTGGTAGATGGGGTCCCTCTGCCTGGCCTGCAGGGATCAGGCCAAAACCAAAGTCTGACATCCCCTGGGGGGTCCCAGAGTGCGAGAGGCACTCTGCAAAGTTGCTATCGCTTGGCAGCTCCTGCGTTGAGCATCTGCTCCCTGGTGGTCAGTGTGCGTCATACCTACTGGTCAGTCGGCTGGTTGCTTATCCTTTTATAAATGTAGACTAGAGGCCCGGTGCACGAAATCTGTGCACTCAGTGTGTGTGTGTGTGTGTGTGGGGGGGGTGTTCCTCAGCCCAACCTGCACCCTTTTGCAGTCTGGGAGCCCTCAGGGGATGTCTGACTGACAGCTTAGGCTACTCCCCGTGGCAGTTAGACATCCTTAGCGCTTCCCCGGAGGCGAGGGAGGCTCCTTCCACTGTGATATGGCTTCTAGCTGAGTGGTACTCCCCCTGTGGGGCCACAATGACCACCAGGGGCAGCTCCTGCATTGAGCATCTGCCCCTTGGTGATCACTGTGCATCACAGCGATTGGTCGTTTTGCCATTTGGTTAATTTCCATATTAACCTTTTATTAGATAGGATATATATCCTATCTAATAAAAGAGAAACATGGTAATTGGCGTACGACCGCTACCCTTCCCATTGGCTAATCAGGGAGATATGCAAATTAACTGCCAACCAAGATGGCGGCCGACAGCCAGGCAGCTTGAAACTAACATGAGGCTTGCTTGCTTCAGTGATGGAGGAAACCAACGTTCCCCACCTGCTGCTGCAGGCCTCTGAGCTGCAACTCTAAGCAACTATGTAACAAATATAGAAGTCCGCCGGGCTTCAGCCAGCAGGATCGCAACATTGTAAGCAAAGGCCAGAAACCTACTTTCAGCAGCGGAGGCCTAAGAGCTGGAGCCAAGCCTCAAAGCTAACGCTGGCCCAGAACAAAACAAAAAAAAAGAAAAAAAGGAGCGGTTGGGAGCTTCAGTCACCCCCAGCCTGAAAACAGCTCTCTGCCCCTCACCCAGACTGGCCAGGCACCCCAGTGGGGACCCCCACCCTGAAGGGTGTGTGACCAGCTGCAAACAGCCATCATCCCCTCACCCAGGCTGGCCAGGAACCCCAGTGGGGACCCCCACCCTGATCCAGGACACCCTTCAGGACAAACCAGCCGGCACCCACCCGTATACTAGGCCTCTACCCTATATAGTAAAAGGGTAATATGCCTCCCGGCACCGGGATCAGCGTGACAGGGGGCAGCGCCCAAACCCCCTGATCGCCCTGCAGCTCTGTGTGTGACAGGGGGTGGGGCCACAACCTCCCTATCCACCCTGCTCTGTTCCTGACAGGGGAAGGTGCCCCAACCCCCTGATCAGCCCTGCTCTGTTCCTGATAGGGGGGAGCTCCTCAACCCCCTGATCGGCCCTGCTCTGTGTGTGACAGGGTAGAGCCATAACCTCCCCATCGGCCCTGCCCTGAGTGTGAGAGTGGCGGCACCCCAACCCCCTGATCGACCCTGCTCTGTGGGTGATAGAGGGTGGCGCCCCAACCCCCTGATCGGCCGTGCTCTGTGCGTGACAGGGGGTGGCGCCGCAACCTCCCCATCGACCCTGCCTTGAGTGTGACAGGGGATGGTGCCCCAACCCCCCAATCAGCCCTACCCTGAGCGTGACTGAGGGTGGCATCACAACCTCCCAATCGCCCTGCTCTGTGCATGACAGGGGGCGGCGCCCCAACTCCCCAATCGGCCCTGCTCTGAGCCCGACCAGGGGCTGCACCTAGGGATTGGGCCTGCCCTCTGCCACCTGGAAGCAGGCCTAAGCCAGCAGGTCGCTATCTCCCAAGGGGTCCCAGACTGCGAGAGGGCACAGGCCGGGCTGAGGGACCCCCCTCTCCCCCGAGTGCACAAAAATTTTTGTGCACCGGGCCTCTAGTATATATATATATATATATATATATATATATATATATATATATATATATATATATGGAGAGAGAGAGAGAGAGAGAGAGAGAGAGAGAGAGAGAGAGAGAGAGAGAGAGATGGAGAGGGAGAGAGATAGAAACATCAATGATGAGAGAGAATCATTGATTGGCTGCCTCCTGCATGCCCTCCCATTGGGGATTGAGCCCACAACCCAGGCCTGTGCCCCTGACTGGAATTGAACCTGGGGCCCTTCAGTCCGCAGGCTGATGCTCTATCCACTGAGCCAAACAAGCCAGGGCAGTTTTGAGAAATTCTTTATGCAACTTCCATGGAGAATGAATATTGATGATCAGACTCATCTGGTTTACAGTTTCTAACTTCTTTTCTTCCCTCAACACCACAGGAAGGAGAAAAAAAGTGTTCTGTGATGAAACAGGTTAAATCTGGGTTCACTTTCTGTTTTATTTTAAGGTTGTATTTTGTCATTTGTAATATATCTTTGCTAAAATAATGTGGCAGGAAAGGGTATGAATTTCAAACTAGAAACTCATTATATGAAAACAGCTAATAGAAACTACTCATGGTCAAAGAGCAAGAAAGGAGGGAGGGAAGGAAGGCAGACAGAAAGGCTGTCTGGTGGGTTGGAAGTGGAGGGGTGAACTGACTTCTAGGATTCTCTGGCTCAGCTGGTTACTAGATATGAGAATTATGTTTTCCAAACCAAACTTCTGTTTGTTAAACTGCGAAGTCCTGAAGGGGACATTGGACCAGGTGTATTTAGAACAATCTTAACTGCAAATCCTGGCAGAGAGTGACTACAGCTACCGAATCTATGTACACCCCTGAGCAGTAAGAGAAGAAGTCAATGAGAAAAACCTACTGGCAAGGTCTGTGGATCAAACTGAGCTAGGAGATTTACAGATCAGCTCAAGCAGCCTGAGTGGTTCTGTAGAAAAGAGAATTAGCAAAATAATTAGCAATAGAATTTCACTTTGAATTGGTTCTATGTGGATTGATCACTCATATTTTCTCTTTCTAAATCAACATTTTCCACACATCACTGTGACTTTACAATGTTACAGTGTTATTTATAACATGTTATTTATGACTTCTATACTCAGTTTCCTCATCTGTACAGTGGCCAGAGTAAAAGTCCCCGCCTCACTTATCTGTTCATCACTTGCCAAGGCCTACATTGGACATGAGAAGAGTTAAGGAGCTTTTAGTTCAATGGAGATGACAGGCTAATGGTGTGACCACAGAGGACTTGGTGGTATATGCTGAACAAGTGCATGGACAGAAAAGAGACCTCTAAATAGAACAGCCAGAAAAGCAAGAAACCCTCCCCCCCCCCCCCCGCCACCTTGCCAGAGGAAAGTTGATGCTTAAGCAGAGTTTTATGAGAGAAAAAGTAGGACTTGGGTAGGCAAAGAAGAGAGTGTCTAGCTTTCCACATAGAGGGAACAAGAAGAAAATGAATGTACTCTTAATGTGATGTCTGGAGCCCTCAATATGCAACCTGAGATTGCTTCCTAGCCTCATCTCCTAGCACAGCCCCATCTCAACTTCTGTTTAGCACATACATCAAGGGGTGAAGGCTTCACTCCTACTCTTTTTTAAAAAATATATTTTATTGATTTTTTACAAAGAGGAAGGGAAGAGGGATAGAGAGTTAGAAACATCGATGAGAGAGAAACATCGACCAGCTGCCTCCTGCATACCCCCTACTGGGGATGTGCCCGCAACCAAAGTACATGCCCTTGACCAGAATCAAACCTGGGACCCTTCAGTCCACAGGCTGACACTCTATCCACTGAGCCAAACTGGTTAGGGCTTCAGGCCTATGCTTACAATTACCCTACCACAAATAGAGTCTTCAAGCCTAACACTGCTCAGTGTACTCGCTAGAAAGACATCTGTGGGATGACAGGTATAGGGTCCCAGATCCACAGGGACCTAAAATGAACGCAAAATATCTTCTTTCTCCCCTACCTTACAAAACCATGAAATTGGTACAATAATGAAGGAAAATATGTTTTCTCTATGATGTCATCTAGCCTGGCAACAATGAATGGCATTTTTTGTTCTAAATAATTATTAAAAACTAGAGGCCCAGTGCACAAAATTTGTACGTGTTTTGGGGGGGGTGGGGGCGGGTGTCCCTCAGCCCAGCCTGTGCCCTCTCGCAATCTGGGACCTCTTGGGTAGCGTCTCTAGGCCTGGCTGGCGATCAGGGCCTATCAGGGCTTTCTTTCCCCAGGCTGCCAGCAGCTGGCCCTGCCCCCGTCACTGCCACTGCTTGCCATCTGTGCAGCGCTACCCCCCCTCCCCACCACTGGTTGCCTCCTTCTGCAGGTGACAGGCATGGGGTGCAATCGTTTGGCTGGCCTGGGCCTCCCTCTTTGGGGTGATCACAGAACCCCTACCCCCCAGTCAATAGCCCTGCTGGTCAGTAGCCAGGGCCTCCCTCTTTGAGGTGATCAATAGTTGAGCCCCCTCATCAAGTGCCCCACAGAGGGTGGCCTGGTCATCCCTCTAAGGGGCAATGGCGGGGCTCCCTGACCAACTGCATTGCACCCGCCTTGGCTGGCCTGGCGCCAGTGCATGTCATAGCGTGGCTGTCCAGAAGATCATCCTGACGGTTGTTCTGCTGTTCAGCCATTCAATCAATTTGCATATTATGCTTTTATTATTATAGACTGGAGGCCTGTTGCACGAAGAGATTCGTGCAATAAGCCTTCCCTTCCCTTGGCTGCTGGCACCAGTTCGCCTCTGGCACCAGGGACCCAGGCCTTCGCTCTGGCTGGGCTCCAGCCAGAGCCAGCCCTGGAGCCATCAGGCTTTGCTCTGCTGGCCCTGGGGCTATCAGGCTTTGCTCCACCGGCCCCAGAACGGTCAGGCTTCGCTGCTCTGGCCCTGGGGTCAGCAGGCTTCGCTCCGCCGCTTGGAGCCTACATATGCAAATTAACCGCCATCTTTGTTGGGTTAATTTGCATACTCCCCTGATTGGCTGGTTAGTGTAGTGAAGGTATGGTCAATTTACATGTTTGTCTATTATTAGGTAAGATTATTGAATTTAAGTGCAAACATTTCTCAAGAATGCCTAGAGCAATAGAGACATTGGGAGTGGGGGCAGATCCCCACAGAGGGAAGGGAAACTCCATGAGCTCACATTAATTCATTGTTAAACTGAAAAGCCAAGATCAGACTGTAGAGTGCATTTAAGATTTTTGGCTCCATGAATTCACCACCAATGATGGGTGAGTCATTTCCCCAGTCACAATCTTTTTAAATTCAGGAGGCATTTCAAGAATTCCATCCCCTTGGATATTTTCCTCCTGGAATTCTACTGAACCCTTTAAGTGAATGGGGCCCTATAACTTTTAAGAATTGGAATATAAACCCTATTAGAATAACTAAACCCTGTAATGCTTGCTATTGCTATCTCACAGGCACGAAACAATCTTTTCCTTGTTATGCATAACTCCCTGATCCTCACTAGCTCTTAAGAAAAGCCATGTATTTCATCGCATTTCACTACATCTCTGGCAAGCTGGGTATTGAAATTGCACAAAGATTCTGACAGCACTCTAAATGAATGCATTGGTATTTCTGTAACTGGATGTCGAGGGTTTAATCTGCACTATGGCGCTGTCTAAAACTGGTAATAAAACAGAGGAATAATATGTCAAGATAAGGTCCAAAGGATGTATAATAGTGACACGTGCTGCCCATGACAAGGGCACAATGAAATGTACTGAGAAGAGAGTAGCCTTATAAAAAAAGAAGCTATGAGTTTCTTTCTGATTACTCCTGGAGTTAGAGATGTGGAAGATACGATCCATGTGCCCTGATTTTTTATATTCTGCACCAGCTTTAAAACTCAGCAATCTTCTGGTAGTTGGCATGGCTGAAGATGGCAGATGTTTATTGGAGGCACAAATTATGGCCACAAGGACCCCTTACTTCTCATTCACAGAGATGGTCACATTACACCACTCTCCTACCCCATTCCCCTGGTCCCAGCTTATTGGATCAGAGGTGGAGAAGACTAGGAATTTGGAATTAACACTGAAGGATAATAATTTAGCTTGTGCGGGTCACTTGCACAAAGATGTAAACATCACACTGCAAAGTGCCATATTTTACCTGACACATGAACCTAAAAGCAAATACAATTATGTCATTTTGGATGTACAGAGATGACACTTCATTTTTCTGTAACAAAAATGTTCTGATTTGGAGCTACATTTATTTCCAATGCAAAAATCTAATCTGGTCACTTCTAGGAAAAAAACCCTCAAAGTGAGTGGTCTTTCAGATCGTTCCGTTCAGACATCAATTATATTTCCTGAGAGTTTTCGTCCTCTCGCTCTTCATTTTACATTACTGGGGCATTCACAAAGGCCACTGAGGAGAACTGCCAGATAAAATACAAAACATCCTATTACATTCGAAGTACATAACTATTTATAAAACACAAATATTAGTATATCCTACCCAATATTTGGGATATGCTAAAATGTTATATATTGTTTATCAGAAATTCGAATTTAACTGGGCATCTTTGATTTTTCTTTGTTAAATCTGCCATCCCTGTGCTGACGTTTGGGCATGAACATCTGCGTCTCCAGGGTGTTCACTGCTATGCTTGTGCTGCCCGCCTGCTCCATCCCTAGCTCATCTCTGGACGGTCTTTCCATCTTCCTGCTCACACCTGAAGACCTGCCACAGCCTCTGGTTGACATGTCATATGAGCCACGCTTCTTGTTGCCCCTGTTTCCAGGCTGTCGTGTGTCTTCTTTTTCAGTCACTTTTGGATGGTCTACCTGCCAGCCACTCTGAAGCCTGCAGGAAAACTGGAGGCTAGCTCAGAAACTCCCATGCCTAGTCATAACTCCCCTGCCATCATTTAATTTTTGATTTACCATGTTACCATGAGAGATAGGGGATGAGAGAGTCTTCCCAACTCTCAGAGTCTCCCCATAACTAGAACCAAAAGACAAGGAAAACCTGTATGACCTACAGTTACAGGGAAGTTCTATTCTTTCTTGACCCCCCTGGGTGTGCACATTCATATTTTAAAAAATATATTTTTATTGATTTCAGAGAGGAAGGGAGAGAGAGGGAGAGAGAGAGAGAGAGAGAGAGAGAGAGAGAGAGAGAGAGAGAGAGAGAGAGAGAAACATCAATGATGATAATCACTGATTGGCTGCCTCCTGTACACCCCCTACTGGGGATCAAGCCCACAGCCTGGGCATGTACCCTGACCAGTAATCAAACAATGACTTCCTGGTTCATAGGTCAACACTCAACCACTGAGCCCCCGTGGCTGGGCCACATTCATATTTAACACTTCATTCCTCCTCAAACACTTTCTTCCCTCCCCAATTCTACAGACTGTTTACTTGGGGGGAAAAAAGCAAAATAAAAATGGATTCTGGATGATAAGGATATCCTTTCAAGAGTCACTGCTATGTTTAAAAGGTAAAAATTTGTTACTCGATCTCTGGTTTCATTCTGATCATTATCTGACTACAGTTAAACAAACCAGAATGTCATAATATATCTTAAGTGCTTGGCAGGTTAAAAAAACTTAAATAAATCACTCTTGGCTCAAAACACTAAATCAAAACTGTTATTATAGATTAACTGGAAAATAGCTTAAATGAGAACACTCCAAAACAAAATTTAAGGAGTTGAGTCAAAAATACCCTCAATGTAAAATAGCATTCTTTTTTATTTTACATTCACATAATTTTTATTATAGTATATTATTAAAATTATTCTATTTTATTATTAGATGTTGCTACTTTTTATTTTACCTAATTTAAAAATTAAGTTCTATCATATGTATGTATGTGTAAGAAAAAAACCATAATATTGTATATATATAGTTCAGCAGTATCCACAGTTTCAGGCATCCACTGGTGGTCTTGGAATGTATCCCCATGAAAAAGAGGAGACTACTGTGTTTCAATTTTTTTCTTCTTTCAGGTTCTGTGTTTTTATTGATTTTTTTTTTTAGAGAGAGGAAAGGAGAGGGATAGAGAGAAACATCAATTGATTGGCTATCTCCTGCATGCCCCCCACTGGGGATGCAGCCCAAGGGCATGTGCCCTTTGGGGAATTGAACCTTGACCTCCTGGTTCCCGGTTCTTTGCTCAACCACTGAGCCACACCCAGCCAGGCTTCCTTTCAGTTTCTAAAATATGCTTTTTAGTCACTGACAGCAATCAGCAAGAGTAATTTGCAAACCCTGCCCTTTATTAAAATTCACTGTTGCTTTCAGAGTTAGAGCACATTCTTACAGAACAAAATATAAAGAAAGCAGAGACAAAGAACAGCATTTAAATAAATTTAATAAAGATATCAATCGAAAAATAAGTGCAAGCAGCAATTCCTAAGAAGATAAGATAAACAAACATAATGAAGAAAAATAAAAAATATTTTAAAATTAAAATTTTAGGTAAAGATATAAGAAGAAAACTAGACAAAAACAAAAAGGGGATGTTATATATTCTTTTAATATATTTGAAAAGCTCCATAAATATATTAAATATTTGAGAAATTAAGTGATCAAAACTGAATCAAGGAAATGCTTACTAGTTTAAAAATGATAGAAAAAATGAACAGTTGATTATGAAATTATCTCCTCCAAAATTTCTGAGCAAGAATTTTATGATTGATTTTTCTGGGCATTTCTAAAAACTGGTGATCTTTATGCTATAGTAATTACTCCAAAGCAAAAATGATCATTTAAAACTGGCACTCAAAATACAATCCAACCACAATAAAACACACACACACACACGCACTTGGATGTGCACATACACAGAGTAGATCAATCACATGCATACAAAGGCAAAAATTTAAATACACAAATCCATCAATACATTAAAGCAATTTGTTGCAATAAAATGAGGCTAATCAGTAATGTAGAAAATCTATTAACACATTTAACTTCATTCAAGAAGTAAAATGATTATATAATAAAAACAAATATGTTAAAATTCAATACTCATTCCTAGATAATTTCTCAACAGGATTTATAAAGAATGTGTATCATAAAGCAACTTTAATAAACTCACAAAGACAGAAGTGCCTTTTATTTACTACTGGAGGCCTGGTGCACGGATTTGTGCACTTGTGGGGTCTCTTGGCCTGGCCTGCAGGGATTGGGCTGAAACTGACTCTCCAATATCCCCCAAGGGGTCCCAGATTGCGGGAGGATGGTTCTCGAGTGACGCAACCTGGAAACGGGCTCCCTCCTCTCTGTGTCACTCAAGAACTGCAGATGCCAAGTCACGGCAGCTCGGCAGCTCCTGCGTTGAGTGTCTGCCCCCTGGTGGTCAGCATGCGTCATAGCTACCGGTTGGATGGTCGAAAGGTCACTTATGCTTTTATATATATATATATATATATATATATATATATATACTAGAGACCCTATGCATGAAATTCATGCAGGGGGCTCAGCCCTTGTGGCCCCGGCTGCCTCGCAGCCCCACAGCCCCCACCCACTGGTCATTCCAGAAGGTTGCTCTGGAAGGCCGTTCTGCCATCCGGTCTAATTAGCATTTTAGCTCTTTATTATATAGTATAGATTATTATGGAATATATTTTTGGAAATTCTATCAGGGCATTATATTTTCAAATGATATGAAGCTGAGATATTAGCAAGAAAACAAAATTATAGTTATATACTGATATGATTATGTATTTAGAAAATGCAAGAGAATAACTTTAAATCTCTCAGAACTTATAAGAAATCCAGTAAATAACTTTACTTCAGGTTTCAAAGTATTCCTAAAGGTGATTTTCAAATAAAATATTCAGTGAGTCATAAAAAATTATAAGGCTAGACAGGAATCACAAACACAAAAAATAACAGGGATAGCACCAGAGGGAATCTAGATATTAGACTAAGCAGAGATAGATTATAAATCTATTTTAGAAGGTTTGTGGAGATAAAAGCTGATCTTAAAAATGTCAACAGGAGCTTAAAGTCTCAGGTATTATTAAAGTGGAAAGACATGATAAAGTAAGAACACAAGAGAGGCTATTAACATCCGATTAGACACAGCTAAAGAGAGAATTAGTGAATTTCAAAATAGGTCATGAAACGTATCCACAATGAAGTATGGAAAGACATACAAATAAAGTAAGAGAGAGAGAAAACAGTGAGTAGCTCTAATATACATTTAACTGGACTGCCATAAAAAGAGAAAGGATGCAGAGTCAATAATTGAATGATAGTTTTTAAAACTTGTGAAACATAACAATTCACAGATTCAAGAAGCCCAATGAAGTCAACATAAGGTAAATTAAACAAAATCCATAAGGAAAGTCTGAAAACCTTAAAAGAAGTCACATAAATGTTATTTTACCATCAAAAGAATGAGTTAAATAGCTAACTTTCTAACACAACACCAATAGCCTCACCCCCTAAAATTATAAATGTTCTGAAAGAAAATTACTGACAGAATTCTGTCCCCAGAAAGCTATAAAATAAAAAGATTTTTAAAGAAGCAAAATTTAACAGCATTTGCCACTGTTTGATTCTCTATGAAATTCCTAAATGTGGCCTTTAAGAAGAAGGAAAATTATACTGGATGAAACCTCAGGGATATAGCAAGCAATAAAGATATGTACACAAAAATATTCACAGAAAACTTCTGAAAAAGCCCAAAGTTGAAATAACCCATCAACATAAATGGATACACAAATTGTGATGTACTCATAAAATAGCATGAAACAGTAGGAATCGGACTGTGCCACAACATAAGTGAATCTTATGGACATAAGGTAAGTTGGAGCAACAACAACAAAGCCAAATGGAAAAAACACAGTGTATGATTCCATTTATACAAATTTCAAACAGGTGAAAGTAAATTACATGATTTGAGGATATATAACTGCAAAGCAAAACTAAGAAGAAAAGCAAGGAAATCAGTAACAGGAAAGAGCATAAAAGCAATTTCTGGTTTCCTGCTCATTGGTTTACTCTGTGTGGCAATTACCTGATTATTCTTATTATGATAGTACATCAATATTTTCACTTACATTTTATGTTTTTCTTATATTTCTTAATAATTAATTGGGGGGAAAAAGACCAATATCTTCCAGGCTCCCAAATAGCCCTAAGAATAAACTACCAGAAAAGAGATGGAGCTCCTTGGGTAGTTAAATATAACTCCTTAGATTATGATTTACCATCAGCATCATGAGGGCCTAAAGGTAGGTATGTGAGAATATAAATGCAGATGTGTTTGCTGCATGAGATGTGCACCTTCAATATGAAAAATATGGTAACTATTGCTCAGTTTTCATTTTTCTATTCAGTTCACAATTTACTTCTTTATTATATGCTAGTAACAATTTCTGTACAAATTAGAGTTGTTGTTTTTTTAAATATATTTTATTGATTTTTTACAGAGAGGAAGGGAGAGGGATAGAGAGTCAGAAATATCGATGAGAGAGAAACATTGATCAGCTGCCTCCTGCACACCTCCTACTAGGGATGTGCCCGCAACCAAGATACATGCCCTTGACAGGAATCGAACCCGGGACCCTTTAGTCCACGGGCCGATGCTCTATCCACTGAGCCAAATCAGCAAATTAGGGTTTAAGTACAACTATTAAAAGTCTATAGAAAATAAAAATATATTTACCACCTCTGAATTATCTACAAAATTAGAATACTTCTCTTACTCACATAGATTTGTATTGACATGTTGAGTTGCTGTGGAAGAAAAACCCAGGAAAAAAATCGACGGTCTGAAACTTTTTGGCCTTGAAATAACAAAGCTAGAAAGTGTAATTAGGAGTGTTAGGTATGTTTTAAAATATCTTTCTTGGAAAACAACAAATATGACCACTAGAATTGTGCAAAAGCAAACACATGGAATATTTATTCCAAGAAGTTAAAAGGGTGTCAAGTGTCATAACAGAAAGTATAAATGGAAGAGAAAGCCTTGTTGCGTGAGTTAATCCAATGTAATAAAAGCCTACTATGCTAAGTGTCCAGTCGTCCAGTTGTCCGTTCAACCAATGAAAGCGTAATATGCTAATGATATGCTAGGACCACTCAACTGCTCGCTATGACATTCACTGACCACCAGGGGGCAGATGCTCTGACTGGTAGGTTAGCTTGCTGCTGGGGTCCGGCCAATCAGGACTGAGCGAGACGGGCCGGACACACCCTGTAGCCCTCCCGCAGTCCCTCCCCAGCTGGCCAAACTCCTGCATCCCTCCCCAGCCCTGATCGTGCACCAGTGGGGTCCCTTGGCCTGGCCTGCGCCCTCTCACAATCTGGGGTCCCTCGGGGGATGTTGAAGAGCTAGTTTTGGCCTGATCCTGTAGGATGCATGAATTCATGCACCGAGTCTCTAGTAGTTAAAAAAAAAAAAAAAAAAAAAAAGGCAGATGTCTGGAATCCATTAAAAATGCTAAAATCATATTTTGGCCTACCCACTGAAGCAGGTGTAGCATGCCAATTATGGCATGAATTTTTCCATTAGCTTCATTCCAGGTTTCCTTTTATGCCCTTACCCTTATGTTTCTCATTTTTCTTAGATTTTTAACTTATATAATTTTCCCATTATTTTGAGGCCCTTTTCCATTTTGTTACAAGAGAGGAGAGAAAATATTCAATCTGTAAATAGAATCCTATTTTTCAACTGCTGGTTTTTATCAAATTGGGGATGACAAAAGGACACAAAGGTAGAGTCTCATTTTTTCCCCTTTTTTTGGTCATTTCTTAGAAAATCTGAACTCTTCTGTGATGGCTGGCAGAGAAGCAAAGGTTGGGGTGAGTCCCATACTGAAATGGGATGGTTGCCATGAAGATTGAATTCTTTACCTGGAAAAATATCGGAGAGATTCACACACTCTCGGGATTCTCCAGAAATAGATAGGAAGAAGATATTAAATCAAAACTGGGCAACATTCCAACTCATCTAAGTCAAACTGATGAAATAAATGTAGCTTAATCAGTAGGACCAGGTGGCAGCCACCCAGAGGTTTGAAGGAACTTAGGGATGAAATTAGGAAACCAGTGGCCAAAACGCTGCCTCCAACCATATAAGCAGCCACAGCCAGTAAACATTCTGTTTATTAGAAGGGTAAAGAGAGGACTCAGGGAACCTTAGAAAAGCAAGTACCTCTTCTACTTGTCCAGTCTCCAATAAAGAACAGCATCATTAGACATTAAAACAAAAAATAACTCCCTAGCGGAAGGATAATATGGTTTCTGAAAAAGGAAAGCATGAGTCACTGATTTATTATTGGTCTCTGAGGCACAAAGATAAAAGGCCAAATGTTGGCACAGTTTAAAGGATTTTTTTTTAAAAAGTGCCAACATGAAATGGGAGATGTGAGGAGGCAATGGGTATATCAAACCATATGGATGAGACAAACAATTTCTACACCCCGTCAAAAATGTTTGTTACCTACTAGTGGGAAGGGATACTCTTTGAGACTTAGAAGAGATGAGGTCTCAAATAAAATGGAACTACTACTTCAGCTGCAGGTAAAGAATTTAAAACACATTATCATTTGATGGTATTGGAAAAAGATACAAAGATCATCTCAGGAGACATTTTTATTGAGTATTAGTTGAGTGTTGTGCTCTGTTCTGAGTAGGTGGGTCTAGAGCAATGAATAAGACCCCTTCTGCCCTCCAGTAGCTCACGGTCTAATACATAGATGATTACAAGAACCATGGAATAAGTCCTGCATTGGGACTTGTGCCCATTTATGCCAAGATGGTAACTATTAATTGAAATCCAGTAGTATAATAACAATTATGCAAAATAACACACCCCTTGGAGCAAGGATCTAAAACAAAGTGCGAGCCCCCTATTAAATTTAATGACAATGGCAATAACAACAAATACGAGTAAAAACTAAACCCCATTTTTATTGTTTTGTTTGGTGGAAAAAGGCATAATGTATTTTGAACGTGTGTAACTCCAACACTAATTATTGTATCTCTTTAGCTCATGGAGAAGGAAAGCAGACCTAATGGGGGTGTTTGTCACGAGCGGTAACACCATGTGGGTTTTCAAAAATGTAATGCCTGCATATAAACATGCATATGCACACACTTCCAAAAACCTCAAGAAAATAAAATTAACTTTTGTTTATTATAATTTTAAAGACAGGAATTATAAAAGAAAAGGGCTATTTACTAACCATGAACTCGATCCGTTCTGCCAGGTTTATGCAATTCTCAACCTTGCTGAAAAGTCTAAAAAGAATTTTCTCGGCTCAAGCAAGAGCATGCAAGATATGGAGGAAAATTTTGGCAGCATCAAGCACAGAAGATTGATGCCTCTTCTACAAGTCAAATGCTGCTTCTTTCTAATCAGTTTTAAACACATACCTTCCCCCTATTTTTTGCTACATTAGTTAGGAAGCTGTCATTCCAAAGACATTTATAATGTACGTGCATAGGGAGAGTATGAGTGTTCTCTGGCTTGAAAGAAAAACAATGTTTTGATGATCAGATTGTCCGGTATTTTCAAACCATCTAATGGCGCTTCTATAGGAACTCCATGAGGAAAAACAAGAGCTAAAAGAGAAGTCCTAACAAAAGCCAATACAGTTTGTTCTGGTTTCTCTGATAAATCTCTTTCTTCTTCCTTCTTTTTTGCTTGCACAATTTTTTAAAAGGGTATATAATAATTGTCATTTGCAATATCAAGTATCATTCTAAGTAGAAATTTAAATGGGCTGAGAGATAGCAAGCACATTTTTCAGGGGTAGTGTTCCAGGGAAATTTCTCTGCCTTCTCCTGGGGGGACTACATTGGGGGATGGTGTTCATCTCCCTTTTCTTCTTTCCTCTTCGCATTGCAGTGCCAACACCTAGTACTGAATGAATTTCCTACTCTTCTTCTTCCTGCTGCTCCTTCTCCTAAAGAAAAACTGGGACTACATTCTGAGCCTCCTCTAGAATGAAGATGAAAGGAAAAGAACTGCAAGCTTAACTCTTTTTTTTCTATCTTATTATTTGAAACATAGGTAGCCCAGAATTGCATGCCAATACCTCTAACCAAAGATCCCCGAGAAGGAGGTATAATATGTCAACAGATAAAATCAGAAGATGTTTACACGTGTGTCTGTAAGTGTGGGTGTACAAATGACTTGCCTATTAAATCAACAGAGCTAAATACCCCTGTGATGTCAAAGGGATCCCTGTAACTAACTAACTAACACTCTCTCTCTCTCTCTCTCTCTCTCTCTCTCTCTCTCTCTCTCTCTCTCTCTCTCTCCTCATACACACTCTGCTAGTGAAAAAGTGAAAAGTTAAGCCATTCCTAGAAGGAAATTCAGGAGACAAGTATAAAACAGCATCATGAAAGATGATCAGAGCTTTCCCACTTCCAGGAATTTATTCCAAGGAAAGAATAAAGGATGTGCACAAATAGTTAGCCTCAAAGATGGCAGTCAAATCCATAACAGCCAAAAATTAAAATAATCTAATTGGTCAGTAATAAGAGGGTGGTCAAGTTAATTATATTTTATCAAAACAATAGAATACTATGCAGATATTAAAATGTATACAATGCATGTTGACATGGAAAAATACTCAATTTTGTTCCAATAGAAAAAGCATGTTAAAAGTAAAATATGTTATAATATTTTTAGATTAGGTAGGTATACATGTATATATGCATAAGAAAATATATAAAATGCCATCTTCAGTTATTTATCTTCTATATCTTTTTCTTCATCTTTCTCCATATATAAATTTTCTGATTTGCCTAAAAAATATATGCATTACTTCTGAAATAAGCCTATAAAAATGGACATAATATTAAAATTCACAGTATCAACAGTATCTCTTTAAAAAAGTCCCTTAAATTGCCTGCAGCTGATAGGTTAAACAGGGAGTCCTTGTGAATTAATACTGGATGATAATGGTAGGTACAAATGGAGAGGAATAATCTGTACTCAACGAGTCATCTGATTAGCATATTTCATATTCTCTGTTAGGTTTTGAAAAACTAAAAGTCCTTCTAATAAACACTAAAAATCAAGAAGCTAATATTGAGATTTTTCTGCACCCATGCAACTGATTCTAAGGATATTTTATTTTAGATGAAAACATCAAAATTGTCATTGATCCAAAATGGCCATATAAATCCAGCATCTACATCTGAAGTCAACCTGTTTAAAACTCATAGATTTTTTTTTTCAAAATCCCTGATTTTTTTTTTATCCCTATGATGCAGAGCTTTAGTGATAGTACTCTTCCAGAGCAACAGCTCAGCTTTGTTTCTGAAACAGCCTTTTTCCTAATGCAGGAAATTAAAAACGCAAATACCCCACGCTAGTCAATCAGGAGAGCAGCGTTGTGAATGTTAGGGCTTTGAGGATACAAATTAGGGAATTAGCTTTTTCCTTAACAGAAGTATATTCACTAAGTAATTTGCTTTCTTTAACTGGAGTTATCCCCTTCCATTAACTGGAGGAATAAGTCCAAATTAAAATCACTGTTCATCAATTACTGGTGGAGGCATGCTCATGCCCGCGGAAGGGACCAGGCAATAAAGCTCATCCACTATAATTTTAATCACTGTTTAATCAGAGCTCTCAACAGGGATAATTTGGGGTAGGGGAGAAATTGGAAACTCTCAGTTATTGTTGGCATGAGGGCAGATATTGCTGAGGACTTTTGATTTATTTACTCATTAAAATTTTCAGCAAATTTTAATTCTTTTCCTTGTTCAATGCAAACTTGCTATGCACTGGAAAGAGAGTGGTGAATATAATGATGTAGTTCCTATTACATTCTAGGCGAAGGGAAAGTTAATACATGAGAAGTCATAATTACAAATCGTGGTGAGTACTTCATAGGAAGGGAACAGGGTCAGAAAAAGAATAATGGGGAGATGCCAGATTACCTTGTGGAGTCCTGGAACCCTTAAGAAGGGACATTAAGCTTTTGACTTATCAAAATAGTAATCAAGGAATTAAATGGGTATATTTTGTTCACTGTTTCCTTTATGAGATTGCTAGAGGCCCGGTGCACCACATTCGTGCACTCGGTGGTGGGGGGTGGAGGGGACAGTCCTTCAGCCTGGCCTGCACCCTTTCACAGCCCAGGAGCCCTTGGGGGATGTCCGACTGATGGCTTAGGCCTGCTCCCCACAGTCGGACATCCTTAGCGCTGTTGTGGAGGCAGGCTGCTGTGCTCGTCGGTCAGCTATCAGCTCAGCTTGTGGCTAATCAGCGCTCCCCCTGTGGGAGTGCACTGACCACCAGGGGACAGCTCCTGCATTGAGCGTCTTCTCCCTGGTGGTCAGTGTGCATTATAGTGACCGGTTGATTCACCATTCGGTTGATTTGCATATTACGCTTTTATTATATAGGGTATGCTCTTTGGCTATGGGAGTTGTGTGCGTTTTATAAGTTCAGAATCAGCACAGTGCCTGGCCTACATAGGAAATCAGTTAGTGTTGGTAGAATGAATAAATGAATATGAAAGAGAACAACAGAGGCAGAAAATAGGTACAAAAGAGAAAGAAAACTGCGGACACAAAACTTTGCAAGCTGATTGTCATATCTCATATTTCATGGCTCAGCTCTCTATTCCAGTTCATTTGAAAATGGTCTTTCATCCAAAAAAGGCAACTTTTGAAAGTGCTCAATTCTTTACACAATAAATGCAATTTTTCTAACCTCTTAAATCTTGCCAAGTGAGTAGGCATGGATATTATTGTTTTTCTTGAGATCCAGGAATGAATTCTTTTTTAAAAAACAGTACAATTTAACCCCTGTTATAGAGTTACATGACCCAGAAAATTTTAAGTTGCTTCAAGTACTTAAATGTAAATAAATTCTTATCTAAATCACTCAATTATCATTCAACAAGAAAAATGTATACAAACTAGGAAAGTATTTAGAAGAGTAGTCGTAGAATCTTTGATCTAAAACAAACATGTCAAACTCAAAAGGTTAACACAGGCCAAATAAATGAGGCATGCAGCCCGGGAGTTTGACCTGCTTGGTCTAAAATTTCCACTCCTGAGAGCAGCACACCAACAGATAAGAATGTCATTCAGAATGGCTCATTAGAGAGAAAGCAGGCAGAAAATGCCTGGCACATAAGGGATGTTTGACATAGTTTTTGTCTTATATCTAGACCAAAGGAAAACCTGGATTTACTGCTAAACTCTTAAATCATGTCTTCAATATGTAACTGTGGAAAAGTTGAGTATGTGATTTTTTTAAAAATGTTTTTATTTATTTTTAGAGAGAGAGGAAGGGAGGGAGATAGAGAGATAGAAACATCTATGAGAAACATCATTGATTGGCTGCCTCCTGCATGCCCTCTACCTGGGATCAAGCCTGCAACCCAGGCATTTGCCCTGACTGGGAACCTCTTGGTTCATGGGTTGACGCTCAACCACTGAGCCACACCAGCCGGGCAAGTTGAGTATGTTTTTTTGTATGCATAAATAATAGTCTTAAACTACCTTTCAGTTATAACATGCAGTCATCACTCTACGATTTAAAAATTTAAATGAAAAGTAGTCAATGGAATTGAAGACAGTGCATGGTAGCCAGTCTAATAAAACATTAAGGAACGAATTCATGTTCCCAAGAGTGTCTATCTACAGATACAGAAGCTGTTCTTAGTTTCCGATGGACATTCTGTTTGCGCATCTCAAAACACAAAGGGCACTGACATACGCATACCACAGTTTTTCCCTTTAAAGAGAGGTGCAACTATCCACACAGGCAAGACAAGGTTTCACATTTTAAATATGGTTTCCATTTGAAATCAAATTCCTTACAACGAGAACATGTCTTTACCATTGGCAAAGGGAGTCCCCTAGGAAAAAAAAAAGTAAACAGATGGCTGAGAAAGATCACCCACATGCTGCACACAGATCTTGAGGAGGCATTTCTAAGAATGAAGTGGCACTTCCCAGCCTGGGCCACTGCCCACCAGGATCCTTATTTAACCCACAGAAAAGAGCGTTTATACCTCCAGCCAAGCAGAACCCCAGCTTCCTTTGCCCAGTTCCCTCCCAGTAACCCAGACTAGTTTTCAACTCTCCCCAAGATTCCAAAAGAAGCTAAGCACCAACCGCTTGAGACAGATAATCCTCTAATAAATCAGTGTTCGATGATCAGCCCTGAACTAACATCTTCCCATCGAAACGGGCTGTTAAGCCCCAGCTACGCATATTAAGCATTCAATTTAATGTATGACACACATCTGTTCCACTTTCTCAGCGAGCAGAAGTTTCAAGATAACTTAAATCCCAGACTTAATCAAGGAGAAAAAAATTCTTGGCAGTGTTTAAAGCTGGTTTTTAAAATATAATCCAAATGAGAGCGGGAGAGACCATTTTGCTGTAACTAATGAGATTACATAATACCTAAATCAAATCTGTAAAAATTACCTGAGCAGAAGCACTGCCTCTTTCAACGGAGTCTATTTATCTTTCCTTTGGTTGCACCAACCTTTACCAAAGACCTTTACCTAGAGCTGGCCCAAAGCATCAAAATAAAAACAAAAATAAATCTTCTGCAAACCCCGTAACTTAACCCCTCAGTGCCCAGAGGCCTGAAGAGCAAAACTCACAGATTTGTCCTTGACAAGGAGAGCACAGCACTGAATTCCCGCCATCAGCATCTTGTGGGGGTTCCAGGCCACAGAATCAGCTCTGTTATGTAAAACAAAAACAAGGACAAGGTGGGGGGGCGGGGGGGGGCAGGGGGCATTAGTCTCTACCGGAGGAAAGAATACTACCATCGGCAGCATGCCGGGAGCCGGTCCATGCTTGCTGTTTCAAGGGACCTGGCATATATGGCATACTGTTCTTAATATGTTTGCTCACCTTCTTGGCACTGTGTTTTAACCAAGGTCTCCTCTCTGAGAAAGGTTGTTTCCCCAGGTAGGGATCTTCCCCTGAAGTTAGGGAGGGAATAAAACCCCTCAACTAAGTGCCAGGTGGGTAATTAATCACTTTAACTATGAACAATCATGCTTAAGCTACATAATCTTTACTCCCTGGAATGGAGATAAGAAACGCCCTAACCTTTGTAATAGAGATTGATAGGATTGAATCAACTGGTATAAATACAGATGTAACAAGACAGCAACAGACAGAACTCAGAAGACAGAACGAAGAGAGACGGAACCTAGGCACAGAACCTACACAGAACGTTCTCTAGAGACAGAAGAACTTCGCTGGAGAGAACATGGCAAAAGATCCTGGACTGAACCTGACTACAAAAATTGGCAAGAGAACCTGACTATAGAACCTGGCTGGATAACCTGGACAGAACCTGGCTGGAGAACCTAGCAAGAGAACATGGACACAGACCCTGGCAGGCGATCCTAAGCAGAACTTCGCTGGAGATCCAGACCAGAACTTGGCTGGAGATCCTGGCTGGAGATCCTGGCTAGGCTGCTGATCAACTGAACACTGTCTCCGTGTCATTCCTTCTTCGCCAACTCCGTCTACACCTTTGGGGACCCCTGGACCTGCTGGGGTTGGACCCCGGCATCTGGCGCCCGAACAGGGACCCCTAGGTAAGCCCCACTCTCGGGATGGATAGGACTCCACCGTAGGAAGACGGTGGATAGCCTTCGCCGACTCCGTCCACACCTTTGGGAACCCCTGGAACAGGATTCCCTTAGGTAAGCCCCCCCCATTGAGAACCCCACACTCGGGACGGATAGGACTCCACCAGAGTACTGCAGACCCCCCTATAGAGGATAAGTAGGGTAAGAAGGTGGATAGTACAGAACTTAGATTGAGAAGATGTGCCATATTGAGTCCAAAGAAAGACTCTGTATTGATCTTTAGATTAAGAAGATGTGCCATACTGAGTCTAAAGAAATAAGACTCTGTATTGATCTTTTAACACATATGCTTGCTAGCAGAGGAATTAAGGTTACTCCCAGTCAGACAGAACGTTTTATACAAGAAGCATGTCCATGCTTTTCTGAGGAAGGAAAGGTAAATGTAAAGGCATGGGAGGAGGTAGGCCCAAGGAGCCTTATCCTTAACCCCACTGCAGCCTTTCCACCCCGGGAAAGTGCAGGATTGGCAAGCTCTCCCTGGGGTGATAGGTCAGGACTCAGGTAATAGAGGAAAGCGCCAATCCTACTCTTAAAATGGATACAAGAGAGCATTTGGGTTTTTTTCTTTTTAATGCCTCCTTTTAAAAAATAAAAAAGGGGGAATTTGCCGGGAGCCGGTCCATGCTTGCTGTTTCAAGGGACCTGGCATATATGGCATACTGTTCTTAATATGTTTGCTCACCTTCTTGGCACTGTGTTTTAACCAAGGTCTCCTCTCTGAGAAAGGTTGTTTCCCCAGGTAGGGATCTTCCCCTGAAGTTAGGGAGGGAATAAAACCCCTCAACTAAGTGCCAGGTGGGTAATTAATCACTTTAACTATGAACAATCATGCTTAAGCTACATAATCTTTACTCCCTGGAATGGAGATAAGAAACGCCCTAACCTTTGTAATAGAGATTGATAGGATTGAATCAACTGGTATAAATACAGATGTAACAAGACAGCAACAGACAGAACTCAGAAGACAGAACGAAGAGAGACGGAACCTAGGCACAGAACCTACACAGAACGTTCTCTAGAGACAGAAGAACTTCGCTGGAGAGAACATGGCAAAAGATCCTGGACTGAACCTGACTACAAAAATTGGCAAGAGAACCTGACTATAGAACCTGGCTGGATAACCTGGACAGAACCTGGCTGGAGAACCTAGCAAGAGAACATGGACACAGACCCTGGCAGGAGATCCTAAGCAGAACTTCGCTGGAGATCCAGACCAGAACTTGGCTGGAGATCCTGGCTGGAGATCCTGGCTAGGCTGCTGATCAACTGAACACTGTCTCCGTGTCATTCCTTCTTCGCCAACTCCGTCTACACCTTTGGGGACCCCTGGACCTGCTGGGGTTGGACCCCGGCATCTGGCGCCCGAACAGGGACCCCTAGGTAAGCCCCACTCTCGGGATGGATAGGACTCCACCGTAGGAAGACGGTGGATAGCCTTCGCCGACTCCGTCCACACCTTTGGGAACCCCTGGAACAGGATTCCCTTAGGTAAGCCCCCCCCATTGAGAACCCCACACTCGGGACGGATAGGACTCCACCAGAGTACTGCAGACCCCCCTATAGAGGATAAGTAGGGTAAGAAGGTGGATAGTACAGAACTTAGATTGAGAAGATGTGCCATATTGAGTCCAAAGAAAGACTCTGTATTGATCTTTAGATTAAGAAGATGTGCCATACTGAGTCTAAAGAAATAAGACTCTGTATTGATCTTTTAACACATATGCTTGCTAGCAGAGGAATTAAGGTTACTCCCAGTCAGACAGAACGTTTTATACAAGAAGCATGTCCATGCTTTTCTGAGGAAGGAAAGGTAAATGTAAAGGCATGGGAGGAGGTAGGCCCAAGGAGCCTTATCCTTAACCCCACTGCAGCCTTTCCACCCCGGGAAAGTGCAGGATTGGCAAGCTCTCCCTGGGGTGATAGGTCAGGACTCAGGTAATAGAGGAAAGCGCCAATCCTACTCTTAAAATGGATACAAGAGAGCATTTGGGTTTTTTTCTTTTTAATGCCTCCTTTTAAAAAATAAAAAAGGGGGAATTTGCCGGGAGCCGGTCCATGCTTGCTGTTTCAAGGGACCTGGCATATATGGCATACTGTTCTTAATATGTTTGCTCACCTTCTTGGCACTATGTGTTTTAACCAAGGTCTCTGAGAAAGGTTGTTTCCCCAGGTAGGGATTTTCCCCTGAAGTTAGGGAGGGAATAAAACCTCTTAACTAAGTGCCAGGTGGGTAATTAATCACTTTAACTACGAACAATCATGCTTAAGCTACATAATCTTTACTCCCTGGAATGGAGATAAGAAACGCCCTAACCTTTGTAATAGAGATTGGTAGGATTGAATCAACTGGTATAAATACAGATGTAGTAAGACAGCAAGACACAGAACTTAGAACACAGAACCAAGAGAGACAGAACCTAGGCACAGAACCTACACAGAACGTTCTCTAGAGACAGAAGAACTTCGCTGGAGAGAACATGGCAAAAGTTCCTGGACAGAAACTGGCCTCAGAACCTAGAGACAGAACCTAGCGAGAGAACATGGCAAAAGATCCTGGACTGAACCTGACTACAGAAATTGGCAAGAGAACCCGACTAGAACCTGGTGACTGAACCTGGCTGGAGAACCTGGACAGAACCTGGCTGGAGAACCTAGCAAGAGAACATGGACACAGGGCCTGGCTGGAGATCCAAACCAGAACTTCACTGGAGATCCTAAGCAGAACTTCGCTGGAGATCCAGACCAGAACTTGGCTGGAGATCCTGGCTGGAGATCCTGGCTAGGCTGCTGATCAACTGAACACTGTCTCCACGTCATTCTTTCTTCGCCGACTCCGTCCACACCTTTGGGGACCCCTGGACCCGCTGGGGTTGGACCCCAGCAGCAGCACACACACGTTCAGTACTCATACCCAAGGTAGTACTCAATGGGATTCCTTGTTGAAGTAGTCTAGGGCAGTAGTCAGCAAACTCATTAGTCAACAGAGCCAAATATCAACAGTACAACGATTGAAATTTCTTTTGAGAGCCAAATTTTTTAAACCTAAACTATATAGGTAGGTACATTGTCATTAACTTAATTAGGGTACTCCTAAGGCCTAGGAAGAGCCACACTCAAGGGGCCAAAGAGCTGCATGTGGCTCGTGCACCGCAGTTTACCGACCACTGGTCTAGGGAATTTGGAGTTTTGGGTTTTTTTTCTTTGAATAAAGCAATTACGTTGTTTCTCTGTCTATTTTCAGAATGTCATGTAAGTGGGAAAAATCCAGAGAGATTCCCATGCCTCGACCAAAGGTGCTGCGTGTGGGGAGCGACATTTACCTGTGGATGCCATGCAGAAGCCGGCGGTGCTTCCTGGACATCAAAGCCGAGCCACCCCAAGAAGCCTGTTGAGAAAAGTGTATAACCAAAACCAATGTTATCTCAGTGTTATCTGTTCACCAGCCAACTGCCCCAGAAAACCCCGAGGGACAACCTCAACCTGCCTTGCTACTTTGTTTTAAGTCCATGCTAACCAATTTGTATGCCAAGAAAAATTGATTACTGTCTCTGCCAAGGCAATCAGAGCCTCGTCACGACAGAGGGCTCCCTATGGACTCTTAGGGTGTACGTTCACACATCTTACAAAGAAATTGGCATATTAACTTGTTGAGCTGTGTGGGATCCAAAAGGTTTAAAAGACACAGTCTATACCTTCTCAAATCTTAGAATCTAAAGTAGTCAATATAACCTTACAACACCAAGATTCTATCATACCCAAGGCACCAATGCTGATAACGAGTCAGGAACGAAGGCCTGGCATTCTATCTAATAAACGTGGCACGTGCTTAACAAGGTGGGTAGAAGGGAATATAGGAATTCATAGCCAACTACCTTCAGCTAGGAGGAAATAGATCCTATGATTGAAAAATTAGATCTTTTCAGCCAAATAGCTTTCAGGTATATTTACGAGTCAAAAATGTGAGAGAAAGGAAAAACCTGGGATTTAAGGAAGTTATTCATTGCAAAGGTAAATATGAGCAAAGGAGCAGGGAACTAAGAATAAGGAGAGGAAAGAAAATCCCATAGTCAATAAGTCTAGAAAGGAGGGAGGAAGCATCAATGTGAGGAATAAGAAAGTCAGTTTGGTTCCTGAAATTGAGCAAACTTCTCAGTTTAATGTGTAGGGCAGTGAAGGGCGATTGCAGTGAGGAAACATGAGGAGATTGTCTTGGGCTATGTCGAATGCTCTCCAAGGCTATTTCACTGCACAACATTGCACTGAGAATGGAATTATTATCACTTCAAATTTTCATAGAAAAAAACTAAGGTTCAGAGGTGGTAGGTAGACTGCCCAAGGTCTCACAGGTAATAAAAACCAGATCTGGGAGCCAGAGCTCATCCTCTCTTCACAATAGCATCATAACCAGGGAAGGTGACCAGTTTGCCAAATGGTAGAGTGCAGCATGGATAATTGAGGGTGATGGAAGTATTATAGGCAGGAGGCGAGTTTAGGAACTGCCTAGGATGTAGACTACCCTATTTTAGGCTATAGAATTTAAAAAGATGATGCATACCCAGTATCATGTGGAAAGAGGGGCAGGGTTTTGTGTACCACAGATGTGGAAGGTGACAGAAATGAGACATCTCCATGATCCTCAGACTATCGCAAAAGCTGAGCACGTTGGTGGACAATAAGGCATGGCTTTAAATTGCACCTATGAACAGCTCTCTCATTTAGGGCTGGAATACAGTGACTGTGTCACCTAAAGTGCACAATTTAAGAAGGCACACACTCTCAGCGTTGGGCTCTTACATGGCCCTAAGAGTGAATCCCTTCTTATCTTGAGTCCTAGGAACCTTATTTGTGTCACCTTAATTCCATCCCTGTTTGCATGGACTAGGACAGTGGTCGGCAAACTGCGGCTCGCGAGCCACATGCGGCTCTTTGGCACCTTGAGTGTGGCCACGAAGTTTCGATCGCACTGTACGTGAGTGCCCGCACATGGTATTTTGTGGAAGAGCCACACTCAAGGGGCCAAAGTTTGCCGACCACTGGACTAGTGTCTCCAATACGCCCACAGGGTTCCCAAAGGTCTGTGAACAGGGGGTGGTATGCATGCAAATCCCAAAGATTCCCAGTTACAGTACCGATGACTTCTGTCTTCGGGTTGTCAGTCAAGCCCCTCTTGCTGCACTCTTCCCCACGGGCTTTCCTGAGGGACCATGTCTGACTAAGGCTGAGATACAGAGACAACTGCCTTCAGCATCTAAGAAAACTGTATCCTGGCCTACTAACTGAGGATCCCCAATTCAGATTTTGAGATCTTTACTTTCACAAACCTTAAGATGACTCACCTATTACGTTCTCTCACTTCCATTACACACCCTGAACACCGAGTTGCCTACTTTTTTTCTCAATCCTTTTATCCCCAACTTCACTGAGAACCTACCAGTGACAGTTATGAGAAGGATTAAGAGTAAGACTCAGACACACCCATTTACGCTCTTATTCTTTCCACCTGCCTCACCTAGGATGCACTCCTTTGTGTCTCCTACACTACCTTCTGTCTCCTCTCCTTCCCCCAAAAGTAAACAATATTCTCCCAATCCTAGTGAGCTGGATTAAAGTTTTCAAGTCACATGCATTCTTTCAAGGTGTGGTACACTGGTTTACAGAGTGGTCAGGCGGGTAAGGAACAACTCATCCACAAACGTATTCCTCAAAAAAAGCTGGAAGGAGAAAAACAACACCGCTAGTGTTATGCCTACTTCTGTTTGTGCAATGTTCTAAATCCTAACTCCAAAACTTGCAAAAACAACAAACAAATCGCCTACAGAATGAAGGAGCTTGGTTTTCCATCTCAATAAGGACTATCATTTATTGAGCTATTACTATATGTTAGGCACCACAGTTAGCATTTTACTTGCATATTTTCTTTAATTACTTAGGTCATAAGTAGGCCCAATCCTAAAAGGAAGGTGGGTGGAGGCAGGGGTAGAATTGAGACACAGCAGCATGTAAAGCCCATGATGTGAAATATAATGTTTACTACCCTGCTGGGACTTGGAATGAAGAGTGGGTGGGAGATGCAGGAAGCTTTGCTGGGAGTGTGAGGCTTTGCAGCAGCCACAGCCTCTGTTTCGGAGAAGAGCTGGGCCAGCCCTGACATCCTGGCCTCCCACCCACAGGCAGAGGCTAGGAGAATAATTTGCTGTCACGGAAGATGAATAGAACTGGAGGCAAAAAATGTCAACAAGACTAGGTTTTTATTATTCAGTTGTTTAAAAATGTATTGTAATTAACCAAATTTAAGACACTATCAAATGTGAGACTCATCATTTTTGGTTACCACTGATAAAGAAAAGAATGGTATCAACATACCAATTCCAGACATGTGAAAAATGTAAAAAAAAATATTTCTCAGAATTAATAAATTTTAGTATATATGCAGGGCAACTCTTTTTGTTTGTTTGTTGTTGTTGTTGTTTTGCAAAACCCAAAAGAATAAGAAATCAGAATTTCATTTTTTTAAAAAAAGAAAGTAAATACCAGTTTTTAATAATTTAAAGTATCTTTAAAACACTCTTTAGAAAATTTCCGACAGGTAAATGTAATTAAGGCAACTTTGGTAACTTTTTATCTTTAAAATGAATAAACTCTGCGTGGTATAAAAAGGTAGAATAGCAACAGATTCAATGTCTGCAATACTAAAGAATGGGGGATCACTGCCTCTATGTTGGAGCTAATTTCTATAATAGGCCAGACAAACTGCTGTCAAATTTACTCTAATGCTACAGGCATTCATTACATGCAAACATAATAATTTGCGTGGCTTACATATTTCCTTTTAGGAAGTGTTTCCTTCCAAAATTCAACCTTTCATTTTTAGAAAACCTGGTGAGGTTTTTATTCATACTTGTAAATCACAGTTCTCTCTAAGCCCCATAAGTCTCTTAATATCATTTCCAATTTAGACACTGCTGTAGTTACTGTTTTATATAAACTACACAATCCATATTTGATGTTTTTTTATGAGAGTAGAATTTTCAAGTATACATGCTAATGTATTTCCCCCCTCATTTCCACAGTTACAGAAGTACTTACTTCCATATTATCTTTTAGGACATAATGTATTATTATGCTTCTAAGTCTATAAAAATCAATAGGATAGAAGTTGAAATGTAAACAGATACAAGTATTACAATTCCACTTAAAGAAGTCACAAATAACCTACCTGAAATATTGCCATTGACATACTAATAGAGCCTGTAACTCTAGTGGGTTTATGTCACTGCTGCTTTTACCGTACATTAGCATGCATCTAATTAAAGCCTTGAGTTGCTGAAAAATCTCTCCCCATCATATCATAGATGCTTTACTTTGAAGGCATAAAACCATCCAAACTATAAAATTCTGTGTAGGGACAGCCTCCCAATGCTCAGCTACCTTCCTTTCAGCAAGTCAAAAATATTATGCTTTCTTTTTTTCTGATAAAGAGGCTATGAGCCACTCACTTACCAGAGGAAGGCTCCCTAAAGTTTCATCAATATGTTCAACTCCTGATTTCACACACACACACACACACACACACACACACACACACACACAAAGAAAACGCTCAACAAGCATTTATAACTGCCTGAATTCAACCTTTTAACTTTAGATAAATATAATTTTAAGAATGACCTTTAATTAAGGAAGAAATTATTATAACTCCAAGACTTACAAACTTAATTAGAAAAAAAAGGCCAATCCTTTCAGTGTAAAAGTTATGAAAAATGTAAAGTATCCCAGTCCCTCTCAAATAATTATCTATAGCAGATCTAGATAAAACCTGCTTTAATTAGAGCATGAAATTACATAGGGAAGCTTGTTACCTTTATTGGCTGATTGGTATCATATAATTTTAAGGCTAGAAGATGCTTTACAGACTACACCAGCCATTTCCCTCTTTACAAATGAAGACGCCAAAGCCCAGAGGGCTGAGGTCACAGTGACAAAGGAGGCCAATTCAAATCCAAAGTCTCCTGACTAGATAGGCCAGAATGTGTCCCTTCACCATGCTGCTCAATGACAGTAGATTCAAAGGACCAGAGAAAAGGGTTCATGGGGAAAGCGGGAATAAAATGGGATCCAGAAAACGGAAACAAAATTCACATCAAGTCTTAGCCTACCCTTCTTTATACCTTAGAAAAAAAGACATATCTATTTCCTCCAATTCGAAATGTAAATAAAAGCTGGGGACCTCACATCTAGTTTCTGAGAAAATGAAAGATTTCCCACCAAAGCTGCAAAAAGACTAGAAAGCTAAGCAGATGTGTACATACAGATGAACTTACATCCACGTGAAGCCAGAGGCCATGCCTCTCGCAGACATCAGCTATTTCATCCAGCGGATCAAACGCGCCCAACACCGTTGTACCCGAGGTGGCACAGACAAGAAACGGTGCTGCTCCCTGTGAAAAGGACCCATGCGTGAGAACTGTCACCATCACCTCTAAGTTTACCCTGTAATAGGTTGGTACATTATAAAGGTTCTAACATATCCAGAAATGTATTTAGTTCTTGGAGATGATCACTGCTTCAGTGACTGTTTCTAAGCTTTTTCACTATACAATAGTTTTGTATTATAAATAGATTAAGATAAAAGAAAAGGCTACAATAGTAGTCCTTTGTCCCAACTCAATATTTTTAGTTTCATTTTCTTTCTATAGCCTTTTCTGTTCGTTGCTTTCCTAGATAGAAAGTAAATAACCTCATCCCCATTGGCAAACTGGCATTATGTAGGATTCCTAACTCCTCGGGGAGATTCATTGGGCCTCCAGAATGCCAATGCTGTTACCCTTCTCCAAAATAAAAAGGGCTGTTTGGAAGACAAACAGTCAGCTCCAGGGACAGAGCACGCAGGCCTGTGGGCTTGCGTATGAGCAGTTACAAAACAGAGTGTGTGCTCAGGTACAAACTCGGCAAGGTAACCTCACTGGGATCCACTCTCCAAAACAGGTGCTGCAACAGAGAAGTGTGGTAGAATGTGCTAGAAGAGAGAAGCTGCATAGCTTCTACGGTGATTATTCCTCCTCATCTAGCTGATGGCTGTATCTTGAGGAGTGAACAGGTGCCCGAAGGAAATGGAGAGAAAGGGAGGATGTGGGACACATGTAGAGATGAGTGGTAATCCCAGCCAACCAAACCAGCACCTTGGCCCTGTAAGGGAGTTCATGGCAATTAGGTAGAGGATAGACAGTCTGTGAGTTTGTTTTTCATGGATCATCCCAGCATGTCAGCAGAGAAATGTTACTGCTGTGGAAGTGCCTTAGAGGAAAAACTTTCAGACAGAGGTAGGTGGGGATGGGGGGGGGTGGGGGGGGAGAAGGGGAGTGTAAGGAGAAGCCTACTATTCTAGCACCTGAGGAGTAAGTGACAAGAACATTTATTGCCCATTAAGTTCATTCTTACCTCCGTTTAGGATGGAATCATTTTTTCCTTAGTTTTATTTTCAAGTGCAGGTGGTTCTTACAAAATAAGTTTACATCCCATTTTATTGTTGTGGGTTCTAACCAGACTCACTCCAATCTAGCTGACCATTGACAGAGATATCATTTCTTAATGGAAAGGAGGGCAGAGCAAGGGCACTTAGTCCACATCTCAAAGTAACGGTACACAATGAATCCATTTGCCATTTAGGCAGAAGGTTGTGATACTTATAACCTAGTCCAGTGGTCGGCAAACTCATTAGTCAACAGAGCCAAATATCAACAGTACAACGATTGAAATTTCTTTTGAGAGCCAAATTTTTTAAACTTAAACTATATAGGTAGGTACATTGTTATTAACTTAATTAGGGTACTCCCAAGGCTTAGGAAGAGCCGCACTCAAGGGGCCAAAGAGCCTCATGAGGCTCACGAGCCGCAGTTTGCTGACCACGGACCTAGTCCATCCACCCAAACTTCTCAGAGTGAGACCAGGAGGTGACAGAGTCCCTGGGGACCATGGGCTTTGAGAATTCTTCCCTTCACTCATGTACCAACAGATCATACCTTTATCAGGGCAGAGAACTAAAGGAAATGGGACCAGGTTTATATCAATCATCAAAAGCAATAGAAAAAGTAATTTACTAAAGCCATTTACGTTGTCTTTAATGGTTGAGCTTTGCCTCATAAACTATATGACATCCTGACAGTGGTGAGAAAACACCTATGCAAGCTATCATAGCGTATTAATGACTTTTTCTCACCTTTTTAATAATCTAGCTATAAATATCAGTCCCTGAAATTAAACTTTTGCCATCTGGATTTAACCTTCCAGATTTTTCCTTTCACACATCTCATGCGATTAATAAGAAAATTCAGTGGAAACAGAATTGATGGTGTGCTGACAATATCCTGTTTTCCCTAAGAAATTTTGTCATTTCAAAAGTCATATGCAAAAATACTCCCAAATATTCAGTGGTTACACTAGTTTTATCTCTGCATAAGCACTTCAGAGCCTCGGACGCCTCTGTGGTTTTCAGCATCCAGCAAAGGTCACTGCTCAACAGATTTGTAATGGATTGTGGCTGGCCAGGGAATTGAAGCCCAACAGAAAAAAAAAAAGTGGATGCACAATTTCCTACATCTGAAACAATCCAAGTTAAACGCTTAAAACAGAGCAACTAGGTCTGAAGCTATTGAGAAAAAATAACCTAGTCATCGGGTATTATTATCTCAGAACGGATGTGAGGTTTGTCCTTGGTGGGTCCCGGCCCCCATTTTAGCTGACTTGAAAGAAAGCAGAGGAGACATACTGACTCTCACCCCATTGCCCTACTTTAAAATGTGCCTAAAGCAATTTTTACTTTTGAGAAACTTCTCTTTTCAGGTTCTCACCTTAAGACAAGGGCAGTTTCATGCATTTTAATTGTTAAAGCAAAGCAACATTTATGCGGTGAAGATAATAATGATTGCAGTGGGATAAAACCCATCGAATATACTAGAAAATGAGTTCCTAATGATACTTAATGATTTGACTATCTTTAGGGGATGCTAGGCAACTAACTCGCTCTTCTGAAAATTAGTAAATCAGGGGAAAGAAGAAAACGTGGATCCTGCCGTGTCTGTGAAAACTGTTTCCTTAGGGAAACCAGATAGGGATGAGGGAACATTTTTCCTTACAGTAGTATGCCTGCCAATAAATGGAGGAGGAACAAGAAAATAAATTAGAACATCAGCTACTGAAACAATGGGTCTAGACAAGGGTCGTCAATGGCAGGAAATCCATGAGGCGAGAGGAGGATGCAGAGCTCTCTAACAGGTGGGCTGACAATACCGGAACCCACCAATCAATGTTACCACAGAAAGAGACAAGAGATGCCTCCTCATGGAAGGACAAAATTTACCCACAAATAATCCCGCCAACATTTCCAATCTGAATCTCACCGAGTCTCAAGATCTAACTGTCAAATTACAAGAAATATAGAGAACAGATGGGTGGTGCAGAGGAGGGGAGCACTTGAGTCTCAAATGTGTGATGCAGTCTACATAATTCATAATGTGGAAAACTACCACACTAATGGATGTGGTTTCTTCAACAGATCAATTGTAAGAGTAAAAAAAAAAAAAAAAAAAAAAAAAGGAGGAGGGGGAGCTATAGCCTAGAAGAGATTTATATGATGAATCAATCAAATGCAACATATAGGCCTGTTATGAATCCTTATTGAAACAAACCAACTATTTTAAAAAAGGAATGGGAGAAATTTAAATATAGAGTGGATATTTGATGATATTAAGAAATTATTCCTTGAAATGGTATTACTGTTGTTTTTATTGATTTCAGAGAGGAAGGGAGAGGGAGCGAGAGATAGAAACATCAATGATGAGAGAGAATCATTGATTGGCTGCCTCCTGCACGTACCTACTTGAGAACAAGCTTTCATGGCTATAGTTCACAGGTGAACAAGGTGGTGGTAATCTAGAATTTTACCAAGAGGCAACGAAATCTGATCATCTCTACCACCAAACAACTTCAAGTCTACCCGCCATTGGAATGTTTTAAAAAATAAAGACAAATGTAGATCTAAGCAAATACATATGCAAAAAAGGCAAAAATTTTAAGTACAGTATTTTAAACCAAATATAATAACCTAGCATGCTCTGGATAAGGTGATTTTTATTAAAAAAATTAAACTATAAAGAGTAAAATAACAGAAATATAATATCAAAATTTTAAAAATTAAAAATAAGAGAACGCATTTTTTTTTTTAGAGTGTGCAATCCTATGAGGGAGAGATACATCCCAGGTCAGAAGCTGGGCTTTTCATTATTCAGCAGCCACACCTGACTTTGTTGCTACCTGCTGGAAAGTTACAGGAGAATAGTCTGAAGCCCCTTTTGCAATGAGGACTCTGCTGGGATCGGGAGGGAAGCAGTGAAGAAGTAGGTGCGCCTAAGCCAGCAGGTCCAAGAAGCAAGAGGGCTGGCACCAAGAAGGCAACATACCTCAAAAGCAGGTGTCAAGGCCAGCCCTCGCTAGGGTATCACAGGTGAGCATGGTCATGCCTTGCTTTCCCCAGTGACAGACATGTCAGCTTTAATACATCCTGGCAGCTGAGAGAGAACATTCTTCCAGAGCTGAAATATCAGACCCAGACTCAGTACAGGATGGTGGTTGTGAATGGACTTTGGGTAGAAGCAATCTGGGAGGATAGGTTGATCAGGATGTCAGGAGTCATTTTGAATGCAACAGAGACCATTGGTTTGGGCTGCAGAATTCTCAGAGTCAGGAGTTTTGTAGGAGAGTGGTTGTGGGGGCCCTGCTGGAGAGGCTGAGTTCACTATTTTTTTATGGTAATCTTTACCCAGAGGATGTTTTCTAATTGATTTTTAAAGGGAGTAGAAGGGAGGGAGGGAAAAAGAGGGAGGAAATGAGGGAGGGAGAGAGAGAGGGAGAGGGAGAGGGACAGGGAGAGGGACAGGGAGAGGGACAGGGACAGGGAGAGGGACAGGGAGAGGGAGAGAGAGATTGATTGATGTGAGAGAGAGATATCCATTGACTGCCTCCCTCACCATCTGGGGCCAGGGATTGAATCTGCAATCCAGGTACATTCTCTTGACCAGGAATCGAACCTGTGACCCTTCAGGCCAATGCTCTAATCACATAGCTTCATCAGCCAGGGCGGGGTCCACCTTTTAAGGATAATTCTAGTCAAGAATCCTGAATATGGTGATGTCAGTGTTTTAATAGGTGCTGGCCACCTGGGATGAGAACATCCAAGAAACTGCACAGAACACGAACCAAGCACCTGGAAATAGAGCACCTGGAAATAAGTCACTGCATTTTAATTCTCCCATGCTCTCTCCTCTGCCTCCCCCCCCACCCCGCCCTCAGAAATGGGTGTGACTGCTTGCATTCCCCCCTGGCAATCTCACCCCCACACCCAGATACATGCATACATTTTCTTTCCCTTTTTTTCTTTCTCCCCTCTCACCTGTTTTCTGGCTTGCCTGATTTGCTTCTCCAGTTCCTCAGGTATCATTTTACCTCTAAGAGACACAGATTTGAGACGTCCAGTTATGTTTAGCAGTGAACACATACTGGTACTGCTTTTTTAAAAGTAGGAATTTCCCCCTCCACCCACCAGGTTCCCGGATCCTGTCCCCATTACCTTCCATCTGTTTCCACAAAGCAGATATTCTCTGTACCAATCCCAAGAAAGGAGGCTGCCTTCTTCATGGAGTAATGACACTGAATTAAAGGGGAAAAGGGAAGAAAGAGACATGAATTCGTGGCATGAAAAAACTATTGCTTATTATCTAAATGGGTGTAAGTGATATGGCTGAGCACAATTTTTAAAACATTACTGCATAAAAGAAAAAGAAAGTATTAATTTAATTGAGCCCCTAACTGCAGTGGTTGAGAACACTGACTTTGATTGGAGTCAGAGAAAACAGGTTTAATTACAAGTTTTCCCAGTTATAGCTATAAAAGCTTAAACAAATAATGTACACTCACTAAACCTCAATTTGCAAATCTGTAAAATGGGCATGTCGATGCCTACTCCATCTTTGTCATAGAATTCAATGGGTTAATATATATAAAGGGATCAGCACAGAGCCTGGCATATGGAACACACTTGGTGGCTGGAGGCTGTTTTCCATAACATTGAGGAAAGTTTCTCTTGATGCTACTAAAACTCAGTAGCAAGAGAATCTAGTCCACTGCTAACTCAAAACCCTCCAGGAGTGAGCAAGACTCTGTCTCAAAAGTTATAATCCCAGATCACAGAAGAGTTTCATGATTTTCAACAGCAAACAATGGGTTATAAATACTGATTGGACACTTGACCAGTCTGGTTTAATATTCTATGGGCTTCATGTAGTAGGCAGAAAAGGTGCAATAATCTAAAGCATTAGTCTCATTTAATATTCAATGTAAGGCTGAAGTTAGACATACTAGAATGTGGCTAAAATCATAACAAAATTAATAATAATCTATAGACAGATTACTTTATGCAGCCCTGACATGAATGAGTCTAATGGCTCTGGAATTAGGTCTCATCTACTTCTTATTGGAGATAGTAGAATATGCTTTAGATTACTGCACCTTTTCCGCCTACTACATGAAGCCCGTAGATAATTAGCATTCAAACATTGGAGATGTCAGTCTTCATACATTAATGTGGACAGGTGGTCAATTAATTCTTTTTCAAGCCAGAAAAATTAAGTTGCTAACAGACATTATTGTACCCAAAAAACCTTAGTAATTTAATTTGTAGGTATGAATACATTAAGAGTAGTCATGCCTTCACACTTATCTTGATATATCCCCTCAAATGTGGTAATTTTCTTCTTTTGAAAAGGGAGTTTTATTGAAAGCTCTTAAAAAAAAAAATCTCTAAAAATAAATGCAGAGGTAACACCATCAGGAAAAATGAAACCACCCTAAATAATTAATTTCCAAATGTCAAATAGAACCTGTCCAAAATGCCTGTAGGTTGCATTCATTTCAGGTGGTTACAAAAACATATACATATTGAGGAGCCATGACTTATATGAAAAGGTAATTAATTCTCTACTTGCTACATCAGCCCACCATCGCAAAGGTGACAAAGGGAAGGCCAATTATTTCTCATGAAAGACTCGGGCTCTAGCAACCAAACAGCTATTGATTTCATAGTGATATCTGCCAAATAAGGAAAACCACATTGTTTTGCCCTTGGAAATAGCAAAATATCCCCAACTAATAGATCTGCTAAATAAAACACTGGTTATCAGAATAAGAATAGCCTCAGCGGAGCTATCTTTGGGTACTTCAGGGCTAAATATAGTCTGATGTCCATCTCAAATGCAGAGGGACAGATTAAACGCGGTCTGCAAAACTGAAGTCTGAGCATCTGAAAGCATCAGAGGAAGAAAAGAAAGAGGGCGATGCTTCAGACATGCTGAGCACTTTCAAGGAAAGGAAAACCTAGAAGGCTGAGCTCAGAGGGAAGAGCTGCATTTAGAAACAAGTGGTGGCCGCTCCCATCACTGGCAGGAGAGAAGTCGGCTGTTCTAAGACCCAATCCCCCTAGGTTTCATTCCTCTACAGCAGAAGCAAAAATCTCAGCGGGCGTTCACTGCTGTAAACTTAAAACAGCCAGTGCCTCCATGAAAGACAGACTGCACTGATCTTCCTTTCCGGTTCCAGCAAGGACTTTTCCCGTGACCTTGGGTTTCTCAATGAACCACTGTTTCCCCCTCCAGATGGTGTTCTGGATGCTTGGACTGCTTCTAGTGCTGCCCAGTTTGATGCTCAAACTGGCTCCGGGTGGCGGGGAGAGCAAGGGCCGTGAATGCTATATTCGAGGGAAGAAAGAAAAGTATGTCTCGGAGAGCACACACTGGTTCAGTGCCCAAAGCAGCGGAGCCGGAGGCCAGGCGGACTGATCTGCGCTCTGCAGGGCATCCTCAGAGCACCTGCTTGCCTGTGGAGAACACCTGCAGTCACATCCAACCCGCGGTCAAGACCAGGAGGCAGGGCCAGGGATAGGGAGAGTGAAGGAGGCCCCTCGGGTGCAAAATCTAAGGCAGCACGACCTGTGACATGCACCCTAGCGTCTCACTCGCCTCACCCCTGCCTCCATCCTGCTAGAGAGGAACTAGCACAACTGATAGCTGACCTGGAAGCAATAGGAGTTTCTTTTCTCCCCTCACTCTTTAGTGGCAAATGAGCGCTACTTTATGTTGACTCCCCAAATGATTTGAATGACAAACCTAAGATTTCTACAAATTCAAGGAATTCATAGTTACCTGCTAATCAAGTCACACATTTATTACTTTTGTTATTTCCCCCCAAAGTCCCCTTCTCTCTGGTTTCTATTTAGCCTGGAGAGGCCACCTTGGATGTGCTCACGGTCTACAGGTCTCTGTCATGATCTTCCAGGTTTCCACCAACAGCTGTATTGTAGTCAGAACTGGAAGTTTGCAAAAAGGTCTCCAGTGGTGGGTACATACATTCTGCATATGATGGGCCAAGGCAGAGATGCAGTAATTACCCTGGGTCATCTCGGGCAGCATAAAAACTGGGAAAGTCAGGCCACCTAACAAGCAATATGGGAAAATAACTACGGGCCATAGGCCAACACCCAAAAGAAAACAAGGAAGCCCTTATCAAGTTTGGCTCAGTGGACAGAGTGTTGGCCAGCGGACTGAAGGGTCCCAGGTTCAATTCTGGTCAAGGGCACATGCCCCAGTTGCGGGCTCGGAGGCAGCTGATCAATGATTCTCTCATCATTGATGTTTTTATCTCTCTCTCCCTCTCCCTTCCTCTCTGAAATCAATAAAAATAGGTCTTTTTATAAAAGACAAAAGAAAATAGGGGAAGATAGCAAAAAGATTAACGTTGGGTTTAAGATCAATTAGGTCTTCTTTAATTCTTTATTTTTAACTAAATGATGAATTGATTTGTTGTAATAAATGGGGAAGGTGGTCATAAAATATGAATTAGGATAATGCAAATGCTATGAACTGAGTCTCTTTGGCAGAACAGGGAAAGGAACAAGCTACAGGGTGGAGTCTGGATGGATGGGGTGAGAATATATAGTCAGGGCTATACTGTGGTTGAAGTTATGGAATTTCTCTGTGGAATTCCCATTGTTATATCAAAATTCATGTGTGTAATCCCCAGCCCCCAGTGTGATGGTATTGGTTAAGACTGGGTGAGATTAATGGCCGTATAAGAATAGGCATGGAAATAGGAACTCAAATGCAGGCGAGACTTTGATTCCTGATATACTAGGGGACCTCAAACTGAGATACCAAGGGTTGGAACCCAAAGAGGAAAACTCTACTCCATAATAATCCCAAATAACCAAGTGTTTTCCCCAGATGCCCACATTCCCAAATATTCTTCTCTTGCTATAGAAACAATGTCTCATGAAGAAGGGCCTTGGGGTGGCTGAGTAAAGAATCGCAAACTAGGTGATGCCTCCCAACACCCAATACCCACTTCACACTTAGCGCTGAACTAACCAGAGCAAAGGGCAGCCAGGACAGGAGGAAAACGTGGGGGTCTCTGTCAGGGTTTCCTTCCATGGTGGACCTCTTTGTACAATGTCCTTTGTGATAATAAAGTCACTTTTGCTCTTGAAGGAAAAGAACAGATACAGGAAAGCCCAGTGGGAAATAACAGGGAATTTTCAGATTCTGCCAGCCTTGTGTATTGCATAGGAGACCTAAGGTTATTGCAAAAGGTACAGAAGCTACACTCTCCTGCCAGGGACATGGGGAAAAAGCAGCTGTGGATGGGCAGAGGCACCAGTGGAATCACACAAAAACAGAAAAGAAAAATAATAGTGTCTTCCAGATAAGACGGCACGTAAGCTGTGCCATCTATTCTAACCACATAATTAGAGTTGGATCATTCTCTTCCCACTAATAACAAGAGCAAACATTTTTTTCTATCTTCTATGTGCCAAATGCTACTTTTCATGCATTAACTCATTCAGTCTTTGCAACACTCCACTGACCGGTGACCATTAAGCTCATGTGGCTGTTGGGTTGCTTTAATGGCCCAAATTGTTTACTGCTCCTGTGTCTATACCCTTTCCCAGAAGGCTTTGCAGCAAATATCCTTAAGAGGCAGACTATTTTCTCACTTCTTGTATCTGGGTTCCTAGACATGACTTAGTTTGCCAAGAAAATGAGGGAGACATGACAAGGTGTCAGTTCTGAGCCTAGAACTCGAGAATCCCAGAGGGCTCCCATGCAGTTGTGTTCCTGCTACCACTGCCATGAGAACACACCTGCACTAGCCTGCTGGAGGGAGAGAGACAATGAAGCCGAGAGGACTCCCTGGAGTTATTCCAGCTAAACCGCTCCTAGATCAGTCATTGGCCAGCCAACCCCCAGACAGGTAAGGGAGCCCAGCAAGTGTAGCTGAACTGCCCAGCTATCCCAAGACTTGTAAACAAAAACCTGTATACTTCTATGCCACCGAGTTTGGGGGTAATTTTCTTAGATACAAGAGCTAACTGATATGCTCATTTTTGCAAATTTGGAAACCACAGAGTAGTTAATCACCTCATCCAAGGTCACTCAGAGAGTAAGTAGTAGAGACAAGAAATGAACCCAGACAGCCTACTTCAAAGCCATGTACCTATCCACCATCAGAGCCCCTACTGAAGTGGAGAGTAAAATGAGATAGGGGATTGTAGCAACATGCAGCGGTGTGTGTGTGTGTGTGTGTGTGTGTGTGTGTGTGTGTGTGTGAGAGAGAGAGAGAGAGAGAGAGAGAGAGAGAGAGAAGAGAGAGAGAGAGATTCATTTTACTCAATATATCCCTTTCTTCTTGGAAAGTCCTTGTGTTAGTCATTCAAAGCAATCAATTTTAAAAAGAAATGTGAGTAGATGACATAGTATCAACCATTTAACTTCTAATAAATGAGCTACTCAAAGAAGAGATTCACAGAGATAGCATGTTCAAATGAAATGTTATCTTTTTCTAAAGAAAATACTACAGACTATAAATTTTAAGTAAAGGTGATGCACAAAATTGGGTGGCCAATATCAAACCCATCAGAATTTCTTTTGGAATGAAATACGATGTTACACTTAGGCATATTAGTTACACAGAGAGGATAAAAGGAGTCCGTAGACAAACAAGCCCTGTTAAATAATGCATTCTCAGAAAATCTATATCTGATACCCAAAATCATTTTTTACCTCTGCAGATGTGAAAAGGATTAATCTTGGCAACCCAGACAGCCCCTTTTCCTTGATATCAGGACAATATTTGTATCGAGCTAAATTCATGGCATACATATTGGACACTGAGCCACCTGCAAAAACAAAAAAATTGCAATGGCATATTTATAGCATAAAGTTATAGCTCCCTAAGTGCTGACTTCAGTGGAAAGTATAAATGGCTGTGGCTGCTCTGGTCTAATGACAAATCACTGGGAAAGTCATTTAAACCCCACCCCACCCACCCCATTACTCTTACACACTTCCCAGTCTCTAATTCCTGCAGTTTCCAATCTCAGCAAAGTGAGAAGTTTTGGTCTATTCTCTCATTCCGGAATTTTTCCAAACTAAAGGTTTCAATCTATGAGTTCTGTATCTAACTCTCTGTCGTTAATAATATTCTTTCTGTCTGTCATCTAACAATACATGCCCACCTCAGCTTCCAAACAAACAAACAAGCAAAAAAAGAGGATTGCAGGATAAATAAAATGTGACTTAGGAATCTTCTCAGGTAAAATTGATTTAAAAACCTAAAAATCTTATGATAGCCCTTCCAACAACAGGTAAATTCATTTGTGTTAGATATAAATCCTAAATTGTAGCTATCTCATTTGTTTAACATTTATGTCATTTATTATTATGTAAAACTAGAGGCCCAATGCACAAAATTCATGCAAGAGTAGGCCTTCCTTCCCCGGCTGCTGGCACCAGCTTCCCTCTGGCACCCGGGACCGGGGCTTACCTCGCATCCCTGGCTTCGTCCGGAAGGATGTCCGGTCTAATTAGCATATTACTTTTTTATTATTATGGATATTATTGCTCTGGAGAAAGGCACAAGCTAGGGTCTCCCCAAATAGCATTATTAATATCCCACTTTTTGTGATCTGTAAATTTGCAAGGAGTTGTTCTTCATCTACCACATTAATCTATTTTTAGATGCTTCTAATAGAAGGGAGATGGCAATAACTAATTGTACTTACCTGGGTTAAATATTCCATCCCCTTCTTTCCAGCCAATAAATTCAATCATTTTCTTCAGAACTGCTTCTTCCACTAACAGAAACACTGGGGACACCTCATATGTATAACTAGATAGATATAAAAAATACTTCACTTCTATGACTAGAGTCAAACCATCCCTTCGGTGTCCCAAGAAATGCACAGAGTTTTATTAAACCAAGTAGCTGTCGAAATGTAGATAGATTCTTTGGAAATTTATTCATTGGATATAGAGAAGTATGCAGTCAGTGATAGTGCTAGTTGTGGTTAGATAATAGCGGGTGGTCTTAGGGATACGCTGGCTGCTGCAGCAGTCTTAATTTACAGAAAAGCTTCAATTTCATTGGGAGAGATGAAGGCAGTGCATCTCGATTCTTTGCATTAGTCATGAGCAGTGGCCATTAACTCTTTGGATGATGCTTTGGATGCTGGCTAAGGGAAAAACCATTGTCATTGTAACTAGGTTTTATTAGGTTATCACTGTGAGTACCCTAGCAGGCAGCTCTAGATATTCTACATGGCAATGACCCATCCTGGATGAGAGCTTCCTCTACTACACGCCTGTGTTTGTACAAATGTGAAGTGCTCTGTGGGACATCTCTCGTTATGGGATTTTACAGCAAAGCAATACCCAGACCATCTGCCATGAAGAATCTGCTGCTTCAGGCTAGAGGGCTGGAGTCAGAGAGCACTGCTAAGTTAGCCTCTTTAGGAATTTCCTCAGCATAAGTGAGCCACCTTCCCTAAAGTTAAACCCTTCCCTGTGGTGGTCTACACCTGATCACTGGCCCAGCTGGAGGCATAAAGGCCTGGCCACTGGGCCCAACTCTAGACCAATTTAAAGAGCCATTGTAGTTCCAGAGATCTCCCTGGGGTCAGTCTCTTGTCATTGCACCTGCATGTCAGCTTGACTCCTTTCTCTGCCCACTCAGCTTCCTCCCCTCAGTGTCACCCATGCTGATCCCACGGGTATTCCTTAGTAAACATCTTGCTCACTAAATTTCCTTTAGAGAAGCTTCCCAGGGAACTGAACCCGAGACAGTTACCATTGTGCAATGTCTGAGTCTCTTCTTTCTCCAGTTAACTTGAGAATGACTAAATATCTATAACCTCCCCCCTAACAGTTAAGTAATTGCATTAAATTGTATCTGAATATGTGTACTCTGAGTATATAAGCTAGACAGACACGTTCAGATTTATAGTCACAGAATTTAATGCGATTATTTTAACATCTGGCAGGGAAAATTTTGGGAGGAAGAAAAAAGAAGACATACTATGTATCACCTCCCTATGTGCCAAGCACTCTACAAGCACTCTAGATTCTATTTTTAAACCATCCTAGGAAACCAGTTTACACATATCAAAAATGTGGGGGGAAAGTATATATATTTATGTGTACCTAAAATATAAAGTGAAATAATTATTCACTTTTTTGTAAGAAAAAATTAATACTAGATTAAATACAAATTAAGACTAATACTTTAAAAACCTCTAAAGATTTCAGTTATAAGAGCTTAGCAAACCCAATACACACAAGGAAAGGCCCACAGAATTGTGCAATTTTACTCTCTTCTGACTTACCTAACATTTTTAACTCTTCTACACATTGTAATCCAGGGTCTTGCATTACTCTACCCAAAATTCTCTAACTGAAGTCACCAGTAGCAAACATGTTGCTAATCTAGAGGACATGTCTTAGTCTGTCTTAAATACTCAGCAACATGTGACTAGAGACCAGTGGTTCTCAACCTGTGGGTCGCAACCCCTTTGGCGGTCGAACGACCCTTTCACAGGGGTCGCCTAAGACCATCCTGCCTATCAGATATTTACATTACGATTCATAACAGTAGCAACATTACAGTTATGAAGTAGCAACGAAATAATTTTATGGTTGGGTCACAACATGAGGAACTGTATTTAAAGGGCCAGGAGGTTGAGAACCACTGCTTTAGACAATCTCCTCCAGGGCTTCCATGTTTCGTTGCCTGATTTTCTCCTTCTATCTCTCTATTGCAGGCTGATCCTCCTCCTCCTAACTGCTAAATACTATTATTGTAGATAGCCTCAAAGCCCAGTCACAAGCCCTCCTCTCTCCTCACTCTATACTCTGTCCCAAAGGCAGCATTTCTCTATCCCCTGGGTTGTTTGTATTTTTCAGTGTCTCCATCCTTCTCATTAAAATCATTTATAAACACACCCACAGAAATTCATATTTAATTGATCAGTTTTGGAGCCCAGGCCTCAATTTTGTAAAAAAAGTTCCAAGATTGATTCTAATGAGCAGAAAGGGTTGAGAATCACTGACTTAAGGAATCTCATCCTTGCCCAGTGTTTCAACTACCATCGTTCACCAATAACTCTTAAATTGATCCTTTTCATAGACATGAGAATTTTTAGTTCCATGTATCCCATCAGTACAATGAAGTGAGTTAGTTATGCAAATAATAATAATAATACTAATAATAAAACCTTGAAAGTATTTGCTTAGGAAGTTTTCAATATTCAGTATTTTTGGAAGTGTCAATGAAGTACTGATGGGGTGGTCATAATAATCTGGCCACTCCGTGTATATGCTGTTCCTTCTGTTTAGAACTCATCCCTCCCGTTTTCATCTTACTTTTTACTTACCCTTTATCTCTTAGCTATAACTTCCTCAGAGAAGACTTTCTAGAGTTCCCAACTAGAAAAAATTGGCCCATTTATATTTATAGCATCACGCCCACTTTACATGAGAATTGAAATTTTCGGTTAATTTGTATGCACGTTTTGATTAATTTGCATGGAGCATCTCTATCTCACTAGATATTTTGTTTCATGAAGGCAAAGTCAAGGTTTGTTTTTACTCAAAGTATCTCTCCAGCACTTAGCACAGACATAGCTTTTCATGCAGAATAAATTAAAAGTTGCTTCTTCATTTTCTCATTTGTTAAGTGGAGATAATGCCTGCTTTACCCTCTCACAGAACCACTATCAAATCAAACAGCTCTTTGAATACTACTGTCATAAGACTATTCCATTAGTTAGGATGACACTGCACCAATGAAATCATTAACTAGAAATTTACAAAATAAAATTTTCATCTACTTAAAAAACATCTCTAATCCACATCTGGTATAAATTTCCAGTATAATGATACTTACACACTTGGATTTAATGCTTCTGTCATAAATCGAGCCACCAAGGAGTAATAATCAAGTCCAGCATACAACTGGTTGAAAAATCTTGGATGGTCTGTAAATTTAAACAGAGTATTCATCTACACAGCAATAAAAAAGAAAACTCTACCAATACTGCATAGCAATAACATAAATGAATCTTTTAGACAATAAAAGCAGCTGGACACAAAAGAATATATACTGCATAACTGCACTTATGTGATATTCGATATCAGGCAAAGCTGATCTATGGAGATAGAAGTTAGAATTCTGGGTACCTTTGGGAAAGACATATTGATTAGAAAGGCGTGTCCAGAGTGTTGAGAATTGTTTTTATCTCTACCTTGGTGATGGTTATTTACATAGGCATATGTGCAAATTCATCCATATGAGAATGTAAGATCAATCCATTGTACTGAATGCAAATTACACCTCAATTTTAAAAGAGCATTCAAAACTTAATTATGCACAAAGGCAACAAATGTTAAAGACCCGTCTCCTAGCCCTTTCTCCTGAACAATGATACACTTCTGAGTAAAACCTGAGCCATCTTTTACAACCTTTGGTTTGCCTACTCCTTTCTTTCTACCACCCTGACTCAGATCAAAATCTTCAAGAATTGGGTTATTTGAACACTTTCTATACATGTATCAAATATCAAAGCCTGCTATCTTTATCCTCCAAAAATATTGATATTAACTTCTCCAAATGTACACACACTTCTCTCACCAGCAGGTTTCGCTTCGGGCTTCTAGCAGTGAGTGGCCTTTTTATTTTTCAGACTCGACCATTTTTCAGAGTGCAACTGGCATTATGTGGATGGAGTAGGACGTGACTCATCGTGCAGCTTACATAAACTTTCTGATTCAACTTTTTTCAAAGGCAAGTTGCCTTTAAGACTCAAACAACTTTAGTTCCAACTTTCTATTCTGCACTCCCCCCGCCCCCCCCATAAAAGGTTTCGTAAAGGTCCTTGGCTTTATACAATGTGAATATTCACACCAAACACCAGGGTAACTGGCTTGGCTGCCCAGCCTGACCAAGAACAATGGCACAGGTCTATTTCCAACTTTGAGTATTGGGGAACCATTTCAGTTAGTGACTTCTTGCTACAACTTCCAGTATTTGGTTTTTAGATTATTTTTCCTCTTTCAACTAGGGGTTCAATGAAAAACAAAAGTATCAAGAGAAAATGTCTTTTTAAAATAAAACATGGAAAACTTCCTTTAATCTGGCAAAGGAAACCAGACATAGCTGCACGTAATTTTAATAAGATTTGTTTTTTTGTGTTTTTTTTTGTTCTGTGTTAATTTATGATTGATTTCCATGGTAACGTTATGGGAAATATCTAGTAAGCTGAAAAATCTACTGCATTAAATGTCCTTCTACACTTCTGACATGCACTAGAATAATAAGATATGTATCTCGGCTTTTGAAATGCTAAGTGGGTTTTTGATACATACACCAGACTTTCCCAAGGGAATATAAACCAATTATTTTTAGCCAGAATTTTATGATATTCCTTCCACTACATTTAGTTCAGCGTCAGAATTCACACAGCATAATGCCTGCATGGTCTTAAGCACTAGATTACCTTTACATCGTACTGAGAAATGCATATTTTGGAAAATTATTCTCCTACTTTAAGAACTTGTTCCCTGGGTATATGTTAACAGTCAGCTGGAACAGTCTTCAGCACAAAACTGGCATGATGTTACTGCATTTACAAAGATCACAGTTGTTAAGCATTGTTGTGAAACCATCACAACATGAACTCACCATGTATAAGATTCATTTTTTATACCTTCCTAGAGGTTCTTATTTTTTGATCCTACTAGAGTTGATAAAATAATTTGGTAATTACCAACTGCCCAGAGTTAATAAGTATTTTCCAAATAAATCTATTCCTATTTATATTAAGGACTCATTCTTGAACATTTTTTTGTGTGCATATTCTAGGCCAGTGGTCGGCAAACTGGGGCTCTCGAGCAACATGCGGCTCTTTGTCCCCTTGAGTGTGGCTCTTCCACAAAATACCACGTGCGGGCGCACATGTACAGTGCGAATGAAACTTCGTGGCCCATGCGCAGAAGTCGGTATTTTGTGGAAGAGCCACACTCAAGGGGCCGAAGAGCCACATGTGGCTCACGAGCCGCAGTTTGCCGACCACTGTTCTAGGCCACTAAAATTTAAAATTCCTTACAAATTCTATAATCAAAGTATCATTTGCCAGTTTGGATCAACATAAGAAATGAGAAGTGGCAGTAATGGTATATGGGCTTAATTATAAGTGGGGAATGGGGATCACCAAGGAGTGGATAATAATTATATGTGACCATTAACACCAACAGTTTCAATTTCATTTTATTTTTGGCCCTTACCATAAATCTGTAATAAGGATTTAATGGACCATTTAAAAACTATCAGAACCACTATGTTTTGTTTTTGTTTTTAACGTATTTTTATTAATTTCAGAAATGAAGGAAGAAGAAGAGAGACAGAAACATCAATGATGAGAAAGAATCATGGATCAGCTGCCTCCTGCATGCCCCACACTGGGCATAGAGCCCACAGCCCGGGCATGTTCCATTGACTGGAATCGAAACCCAAACCCTCAGTCCTCAGGCAGGCACTCTATCCACTGAACCAAACTGGCTAGGGCAGAATCACTATGTTTTGATCCAGGTTTCTCATCCATAAACACTGTCATACTCAGCTTTACCATGAGGTAAATAAATCCTGAAGAACATGTACTTATTAGAGGTACTCATCAAGGAAGTAAATTCTTACTAGTTTTGACACTGTAGCGTATGACGTCCCGGCAGAGTTCCAACAGCCTGTGGTGCGGCTCTCCTGTGTCTCTCATCTCCAAATCAAGAAGCTGTTTCAGTTGTTCAGGAGGCTGCCATTCACAAACCTGGAGGGTTAGCAATAAAACAGTTAACTGAGCACCCATTGATAGCCAAGTATTGAACGAATATTAGAACTCTAACCTTATGAAGCTTCCAGACAAGTGGGAGAGACAGGGACTTAAGGTGCAACCACAGTTGAGCATGAAAAGAGCTATTACAATAATGCAGAAGTCATTAAACAAATGAGGGGCCTCACCTTAGATTTGGAAGGTCAAAAATGAACCAAGCAAAGTTTAGGGGCTGGGGTAGTTCAAGGGGCATTCTAGGTGGAAGTAATAGAAGTCACAAAGGCTGAAATACGAATAGAGGAGCCCAGGGCACATGGGAAGAATGAAGTATGTGTAGTGTGGCTAGAAGAGGCAGTTTGAGGAAGGGAGAGGCAAGAATTAAGGCTGAAATAACAAATTCCTGCTAACTAGTCTCTGTGCTTATATCCTTGCCTCATAGTCTACTAGCAATGTGGCATGGTCATTCCTCTGCTCAAATATTCCCAATGGGCCTCCGTATTCTTCCCAGGAAAACCAAAGTCCATACAATGACCTAAAATGATCCTGTATAATCTGCTTCCCCTGGTAGGGCTCCCCTTCTAGTTGCATCTAGCACTACTTTCCTCCTGGCTGACTCTGCCCTGCCAACCTGGCCTCCTTGCTGTTCTTCAGTGCACCGGGCATGCTCCCATCTTAGGTTCTCTGAACTGGTTGTGCCCTCCACCTGGAATGCTCCTCCTCCAAATATCCCTACAGCTAATTTCCTCACTGCTTTCAAAGCTCTACTCAAATGTCACTTTCTCAATGACAGCAATTCTGATTCCCTTATTAAAAATCACAAGCTGCACAATAACCCATCTCTACCAATCTCTCCTGACTTTTCTACTCATCATTTTTCTATAGCACGTATCACCATCCAATATTTATTATGTCCTATATAATCTCCATGGAAGCGGAGACATTGGTTTGTTTGTTCACTGGTCCCAAGTAAATGATGCAGAACCGGCTACCTAGGGGATGCTTAATAAAGATATGATGAATGAATAAATAAATGAATGAATAAAAAAATAAGCAAGACTCATATCATTATAGGCTTTATGTAGCATAAAGTGTGAACTTGGCACTAAGAAAGCCATTGGGATATTTTGGACGGGGGAATTATATCATCATATTTGTGTTTTGGATAATAGCTTTTGTTGCTATGTGGAGATTCCAAGTAAGATTGGAAATAAAGGTTACTGTAATAAATCAGGCCAGAAAAGGTGGCAGGCTGGATGAGGGTAGATACTATAAGAATGAAATATTTCTAGAGATATTTGAAATGCTAAATCAATAGAACTTAGAAATCAATTTCACAGTGAGGATGAGGGATAGGAATAATCAAGGATAATCCTGAGGTCTCTACCTTGCATGCATGCGTTGATGGTGGTGAGAGGGAGAAGCATCTGGTATGGGTGGGGATGATGAGTTTGGAGAATATTTAGTTTAAGGATTCTCAAGACATCCAAAGGGGTGTAGCAGTCGGTCTGAAGCTGCTGTGAAATATGAGGAAGAAAGGTTCAGGCTGTGTATACCGTGATAATCTACCGTGGTTGACACAGCTCAGAGAGAACCTACAGCGAAGAGGAAAAGATGCAGGATCTCACCTGAGTCATGCCAACATTCAAAAAGTGGGCAAAGGGAGAGAGGCTCCTGCGTGAGGTGGGGGACATGCTGAAGAAGCAGGGAGAATCCTAGAAGAGTTTAATGCTATTAACACAAAGAATGTTCTGAGAAGAAGAACATAGTCATCACTGTCAAATCCTAGTGAGAAGCCAAATTAGATAAAGACTGTGAAGTGCTCATGTGTGTTATCAACAAGGAGGTGTTCTTGGCAAGAGCAGTGTGACTTAGAGGTAGGAGTGGGGGCCAGATTGCTGTGAAGTGAGCGTGTAGGAGGTGAGGAGATAGAGGGAGGGAGGGGGGAGATAATTTTTTTAAAAGTTTGACTGTGGAGGGGAGGAGAGAGACAGAGGAATAGTCAGGAAGTGAGGAGACTAAGTGGTGGGAGGTTGTGGGAAACAGGAGGAAATACCAAGTTGTCCAAGAGGTATGAAATTAACCTCTGATGTTAGGACTACAAGAGGCAGAGGTAAATCAAAAGTAACAGAAACAATAAGAAGAATTAAGTAGTGATACACACAACAACATGGATGAATCGCAAATACATTTTGCTGAGGGAAAATAGCAAGACTCAAAAGGCTACGTGTGATATGATTCCAACTATCTGACATTTTGGAAAAGTCGAAAACTACAGGGACAAAAAACAGAATAATGGCTGCCGGGGTCTAGAGTTGAGGGGAGGGTTTGACTACAGAGGGGTATAAAGAAATTTTGGAGGTGATAGAACTATTCTATATCTTGATTGTGGTGATGGTTCCATTAATTTTCAAAACTCACAGAACAGTACACCAAAAAGAGTAAATTTTACTGAATGTAAATTATGACTCTTTTTTTTAAAGGTGGCTGAGAAAGTGTGTCTACCACAGAGGGTACTAGAAGTAATTATCTCACGAAGTGTGGGGTGTATAAGCAGGGCACCTTATTTTTAAAAAAATCTTAAATGTATTGGTGTGACATTGGTTAATAAAATTGTTTCAAGTGTACATTTATAATATACCTCATCTGTACACTGAGTTGTGTGCCTACCACCCAAAATCATCAAATATTCTTCCACCACCATATATTTGACCCCCTTTACCTTTTACTAACACCCACCCATCACCTTTTAATGGTACCCTGTTGGATCTCTAACAAAGTAGGCTAAGTTAGTGGCATAAAAACTTCACCCCCTCTCTCAACCCCAACATAGCTTTCTATCCACGTTCACATGGATAGTCTACACATCTGCTATATTGTGATTGACTTGTGTTTCCTTAATTGATAACTTAGGATCATAAGCCTACCCTTCTCCTCTTATCTCCTATTAGTTCCCTATAGGAACACTTTTTTTCTCGGCAAAATGGTCCCTTTACTATGTTAAACGCATCTTGTTTTTTGCAACTCTTTCCATATTTAACTTCCTGCTTTCTTCAACACAGAGGCTGACTTCTCTGCGCCCATCAAAATCTTACTTAACCTTCGCATTCCACATGAAAGGTCAAAGTGCCCACCCCTCTGTAAAATCCCCAAAGTCAGCCCCAGTCACAGAGCATTTATCACATTCTTATGGGACCCCCTGTTCTCTTTTCCAATGAAAACTTATTCTTCCAATTAGATTATAAATTCAGTTCAAAGCTGAACCTTTCTCTTATTTTTCTTTGTATTTCCCCGGGTTATATATAATGCCTTACCCATAACTAACACTCGGTTAATATTTAATGACTGAATAAAGGCCAATTTAAAAAAATCTTACCAGAGGAGCAGTGTGCTCCAAAGTAAAGCAGGTGCAAAATATTTCACAAGTACAGATAAGACCAGAAAATGGGCAATTATAAATATATAATCAGGAAATGTCAGTGATTTTGCCTTGAACATAGCCATTCAAAGTTCACAATTCATTTCAATCTATTTTGGTATTAGTTTTCCCAAATGCATGTGATCAAAAATTCAGAATACATTCCGCTTCACATTCAAAATGTTTTTTAAATGACTTTTATTTCCGACTAATAGAATTGGAATAAAAATCTCTCTATCTCTCCTATCTGTTGATCCATTTGTTGGTAACCCAATTCTGCTATAAATGGTGATCAATGTGAGAAAGGATAATTTGGGGATTTTATGAAACATAGAGAGGAGTAAGTAGTTAAAGGCACAGACTCTGAAGCCAGGCTGCCTGTGTTTCAGGGCCAGCTCTGACGCTTACTAGCATGTGATCTTAGGCAGAGTACTTAACCTCTCTGTGTCTCATTTTTTTCCTCATTTTTAAAATGTAGTTACTAAACAGTACCTGCCTCTTAGGGGTTTTTAAGGACTAAATGAACAAATACATATGGTGTAGTCCTTAGAACAGCATCTGGTACATCGTTAAGCACTCTTAAGAGTAGACATTATTAGTGGTGGTTCCCATATCGTTTTGAATCTGATTTTGAGCCCCAATTTGAAACCTAACATCAATACTTGGTACCTATCAGAAGTCAGGCTTAACAACCAAAGATTTCTAACCTAACCTCAGACAAACTCCTGTAAGGACCCTCAGATAAATTGTAAAACTTTTCACACCCTTTCTACCTTCTGCTTGGTTTTTATTAGCTACATAAAGAATGTGTATCAAAAAATGGAGAGCAAAGTGTGTTTTTTCACAGGGTGTATAAGTCTGACCATCAGGTTATTTATAGTCTATATTATTATCTAGAGCAGAAAGCTTCATCCATGTGCTTCATGGCCTTATATGCCTAAGTTCTGGAGTCCCAGACAATCTCCCAGCAAATGACTGTTAAGAGTTAATCCTTCCATGCCTGACCAGTGTGGTTCAGTAGTTGAGCATTGACCTATGAACCAGGAGGTCACAGTTCAATTCTCCTTCAGAGCACATGCCAGGGTTGTGGGCTTGATCCTCAGCAGGGGGTATGCAGGAGGCAGCAAATTGATCTCTCTCTCTCTCTCTCTCTCTCTCTCTCTCTCTCTCCCTTTCCTCTCTGAAATTAATTATACATATATGTAAACTAGAGGCCCAGTGCACAGATCGTGCACTGGTGGGGTCCTTCAGCCTGGCCTGTGGGGATTGGGCTGAAACTGACTCTCTGACATCCCCCAAGGGGTTCCAGATTGCGAGAAGGTACAGGCCAGGCAGAGGGACTCCACCGGTCACGATCGTGGCCGGGAAGGAACTGCAGGAGGGCTCTAGTGCGTGTCTGACCCATCTCGCCCAGTCCTGATCAACTGGACTCCAGCAGCAAGCTAACCTACCGGTTGGAGCGTCTGCCCCATGGTGGTCAGTGTGCGTCATAGCAACTAGTTAAATGATTGAACAGTAGGACACTTAGCATATTAGGATTTTATTACTTAGGATTTTTAAAATTATTTTTTAAATGCTAACCCTTCCAGGAAAGCAGATACGGGGTGGGGAAGACAAATGCAACTTTAGTATCTGGGCAGCCCCTTGAAACAAAGGTATAGAGGAAATTAAAATGTGCACTTGCCATTTCCCTTACATCTAGCCATCCAGATTTTGGCGGGGGGGTGGGGGGGGTGGGGGGGGGCGGGCGGGGATATCTTTCCTCATTCCTAGGATTGCTTATAGACTATTTTCTTTTACCTTCTCATTGACATCTGTTGCCTTTAAAACCACCTCTTCCAATATTAGCCTACAGGCCTCTTCAACAAACTTTTCTCCTGCCTTTGCATCTGTGGTGGGACCATTCAGTATGACCCCGTCCACGAGAACAGCGCTCTTCTTAGTTGAAACCATCTCTTGTTGACCAGTATCTCCTGGAAGCACACAAAAAACTGTGTATGAGAGATAATCTAAGTAGACCACAACAAAACACAGGGTAAAAAATGAGTCACCACCCCAGCTTCAAATGGCATGATTTATTTTAATACATTTGCAGCACTGACGCTGACAGTTTCTTATATGGTGCTCAAGAGTGGAGTTAGGGAAAGAAACCTCTATGTTCCATTTCTGTAGCATCTTGTTCAGCATCAGGGAGTGTGGATGAGCTCACATAATTAAAATTCAACTGATTTTACCCATTCTTACAAACACCTTTCAAAAGATCTTGGTAAACACAAAGGCCATGTCTATTGCATGAACACACCCTTTCTTGCAATTTCTTAAGGCTCTCCATATATTTTCTTTTAATAAGTCATCCCTAAAGTAGAAGAAACAATATTGCAGTGTCACTTTTCTTAACTTCACATTTTAAGCATATGTTTAAATGACCCTCTATATAGACAGTGCTTTGTCCCCCAAAGCGCACCCCCCCAAACCCCGCTTAAATCTCCTCAGCCATTTCCTACTGAAAGAAAATGTGAGGCATAATGGTTTGCATAAACCCATATTTAATGGCTTTAAACTTCTCAAGCTTGCAGTTGAGGCCCAGGCGGAAGGATGGAACAGGACATTTTTGGGACGACACAGCTGCTGGTCAGTGACTAACGGTTAAAAGTCAGCGTGGAAATTTATAGCTGAGAATAAAGGATCATCCTCCACAAAAATAACATTAACAACTGAATCCAGATATCCAATCAATATCTGCTACACATGTTGATTTGATTGTTTTTCTTTGTCTAAATAGTATCTCTCTCCTCCTTATAATGCTCATGTTCACTTAGTTGTGGAAATTGACAAAAACAAATTTTGTAAGTATTTCTCAGCCCAGCACCTAGCCCAGTGCCTTACGTATATTGTCTAAAACTGCCTTACGTATGCTGATGGCCTAACTGTATTTCAAATATTTTTATATTTATTGAGGGCTCTAAGAGTATTAACATGTATTATACGGTTGAGCTTGTCTTCTCCTCAACATTAAATGTTTTGATAAAGTCCTGAGGTTTATAAACTCTTTCATTCTATTGCTGCCAAACTCAAATAGTGTCCCTGGAGGTGGATGGAAATGTCACGGGAACATTCCCCTATTTGGGAAAGATGGGACCTGCAGCGAGAGATGAGTCTTTATCCTCACACTGAAGGCTGAACCATCCAGAGCTCCAACATTGAACTTTCGTTCCATCCCTCACATTCACTTATCTTTCACTTGAAAGGATGTATTTAACATGGTTTAGGGCTGAATGCTGAAGCAATAGAATTTCACTATTAGACGGAAATGCTTTACACCTAAAGGCACTTTCCTCCCCCCGATTTTAGGTCCTAAAAATAAACTGGAAAAGAGGACAATTATTCAGGAAACCCTGGTTATGTCAGTAGGCAGTGCTGTTATAAAGCACACAGAAAAAGTTAGTGATTTTTTTTACCTCATTAGTAGGATTGTGGGTTTTTATTGCCTAGGGAATAGCAGCCTCTCAGATGAGAGTCACTCTCCTCTCTGCCATCTCTCTTCTCTCTTCTCTTCTCTTCCCTTCTCTCTCTCTCTCTCTCTCTCTCTCTCTCTCTCTCTCTCTCTCTCTCTCTCTCTCTCACACACACACACACACACAAACACACACACTAAAAAATGTCAAACACCACTTGCAACTATTGAAATTGGAATTAAAATGATCTGTCTCCATAACAACCAATTAGAGAAATGCCCATAATTCAGACCACTATTAAGAAGGAAATACTATAAAAACTGGGTATAGATTATTCCTCTTTTCTTAATAGATATATTTCATTTCTACTGCCAAATGGCATCACGTGACTCTTCCTCCCCCTGCATTTTCCCAAATTGGAAAAGACCCTCTGGAGATTGTACAGTAGGTCACACTGTGACCTTTGGAGATGCAACCCTAGGACTTCCAATCTAACTACTAGAGTTATAGTGGTTAATAACAGTCTTTCAATTGAAGGAATCGTCCATGTAGCCAGAATATGACTTTTTATTACACACTTTCCTGAAACCATCAAATACTAGTCCAAACCACCATCAAATACTTACATTAGTGCAGCAGCCTCCCAACTGATCCCCCAACCTCCATGTATACCCTGCATGCCACGTGGATTAACTTCAACATGGTAGCTCCTATGTTCCTTTGAAAAGATCATTCAGATCACATGACGACTACTATACTCAAACCATCCAATGGCCATTTATCACATTAAACCAATGATCAAGTTCTTATAATGACCTCTATGCCTTCAATGAGCCACTTTCCCATTATCTCTTGGACCACAAACTTCATCTCTTATTTCTGTCCTCTAAGCTCATCACTTTGGCTTCTTCAATTTTCTTCGATTTTTTTTCTTAAACACCAGCTTCTCGGCAAGGCCTTCCTTGATAACCCTACTTAAAACTGCAACCACTTCTTCCCCCCCAGCGTCTCTTCTTTATTTGTTTCAGATTCTAACAAATGCTCTAAAGAAAATTACCTGAATGACTTGATAGACTACAGACAAGAAGTTACTTTAGAACCTGGTCAGGGAAAAGCATTCTGAAGAAGCCACATTTGAACTGAGACGTGAAAGAGGAGATGGAGCCAGACCTGGAAAAAGAGACTAGTCCAGGTAGAAGGAACAGAAAAATGCAAATAATCAGTAAATTGGCCTCTTAAAGAAATAGAAAGAGATCAATGTGGCTCAAGTGTGAGAACAAGGAGAAGGCAGGGATAAGTGAGATTTGGAGAGATAGATCAGGTAAGGTAATTTATTCTAAAAGCAACAGGAAGCCACTTAAAGGGTTCTACACAGAGGAGCAGCATGATCTAGTTTGCAGTCATAAGATTACCCTGATACTATGAGGATGATGGACTGTCGGAGGCAGATGTAGAAACAGGGACATTGCTTAGGAGGCTACCGCAGAAGTCCAGGCAACAGATCATGGCAGCTTTGATCAGGAAGGAGGTAGCAGAAATGTAGCAAAGTGGGGGACATTTTGGCGGTAAAGCCAAGAGGACTTGCTGAAGAAGTAGATGTAGGGGGTCAAGAAAACAAAAGAACCTAAGGTGACTCTTGGGGTTGGGCCTGAGACACCAGGGGAATGCTGGGGGCCATACTGCTATGAAGGCCACTGGAAAAGGACAAGTTGGGTAAGTGGGTGGTGAGGTGGGGTTAGAGTATCAAGATTTTCTCACCGATTAGTAGAAAATGCTTATGATGGGGTAGAAACAAAGGTCATGGCAAGAACATTCGTGACAAAAAAGTAAGCAAACATGAACGAGGCAGAAAAATGTATGTGTCTGTCTGTGTCCAGGAAACCTCAAGAACTGCTGTTTGTCCAAGGGGCAGGGTCTGTAAATGGTAAAAGTGACTAGTGAAAAGGAGGCCTGGTGACTGATCTTACAGGAGCCTGAATAGAGACTGAGGATTTTAGATGTTACTTGGTAGGCAACAGGCAGCCATTGAGAACTTCCGATGGGATAGGAGAGTGCTTCAGAAAGATGCAGTGAGTACTCATGTAGAGTTCAGATGGGAAAACAAGAACTGGAGGTGGGGAGATTTGATGGCAATAATCCAGGCCAGGGAGAGGGAGGACATGAATCAGATAAAAGACAAGACAGTAGGTTTATATTTATTTTAATCTCTCCCCTACAATAGTGTTACCGAAAACTTGGATCCAAGAATCCTGTGTCTTTTAATGAGCCCGGCTACTGTCCATGAACCCTGCCACTGTCCATGGGGAGGATCATTTTCTATCCTCCAGTAACCCTGTGTTCTAAAATGATCGTTAGATGAAAATGTTACAGAATAAGATAGGAACAAAATCATTTTGTATATCCATGCATTGGCTCCTCCCTTGCAAAGGGTGGATGAAAATATAACATTTCTGGAAAGTGACATCTTTCCATCACCCAGGATTTTATTTTACAAGGTCCTGTTGCATTAGCATCTGGGATGCCAGTGAAATGATGATTCAGATTCTGTGGAAATACCAAGGCACTGCCTTCAACAAAAGAGCTGGGTCCATGAACATCATCTATTCTCTGAGAGGACAAGCTCCTCAGAAGAAAAAATCTCTGAAACAGTGCCCCCCCCCCAAAAAAAAAGCAGCTGTCAGTGCCCTGTCAATGGTCAATCAATGTAAGGTGCACCATAAATCCTATCTATTGATTTTTAATTTCAAAAATATTTTCCTTTCACTGGGTACTAGGCCAGTAACTGGGTAACCTTCTGATATTTTCAGAGGAGTGAGTTTTCCAGAGACATCTATCAACTATTCCTATTGCTTGAGTAAACAGTACTTAACAAGCTTTGTATAAGGTTGTTATACATCTTTGTCATACTGATAGGAAGCTCTTAGGAACACCCCACCTCCACCCCACCATCCTACCTTTAAACCTTACGAACTTTTCTGATGGGTACAAGTTCAGTTCTCAGGGGCTTGAATTAAGTTGGGCTCCAGGAGAAAACTGGATTTGGCAAACCTACAGGGTAAATTGCAGCCCAGGCTGTAGAGCTTGGCTGTGGATGATGTACTTTTATTGGGCTCAAAGGGAGCTATTCCTCCAAGGTGCAATGTGTTCCCCAGGAGCCGTACACTGTGTCTTCCTTCACCTTCAGTAGCCACTGCCAGTTCCTGTGGCCATTTCCCCCTCTGCCATCTTGGCTTCTTGTCCTCTCTGAGTCTTCATTGTCTACATATGTTTGTAAAGCATCAGATTTTACTTGTTGCTTTATCAGTGACGCCTGTCTTTTCTGAGATTTAATACCAATTAGGTAGAATGCCCAATTTTAGTTTGTTTGTTTGCTTGGGGTGTTGTTAGCCTAAACAGCATTGAACTGGAGCCATCCTCCCCCCGGGACACTGTCTTGGGCGGCACCATCAGTTAAGGTTATCTGCTTTTGTGGGTATCTCTAAGTCCCAACTGTTCCATATCTCCAGAGTTGCCTTGGCTCCTATCTTTTCCAAGGCCTAATTATGTAGCTCTCTCTCCACTTCTATGAGTTCTCCAAGATCCTTTCCATAACTCCCCTCCCCCCTTAGTGAGTGTCATTCTATATTCTGTGAAACTAGGGAACCATAACTAATACTCTGAATAACTTGGCATCTTTAGGCATTTCAACTAAGGAAAGTTAAAACAACTAGACACACCTTACTAAGTATACTCTCTGGTCCCTTAGAGTCTCCCACGTATTTGTATTGTTCTCCAAAGCTGGAAGGTCACCCAGTCACCATCAGAAAATAAATATAGTGTTTTCTTCTTTCTCTTTTTAAAAAACATTCCACTTACATATAAGTCTGGATGTTTGAGGTCAATGAGTAGAGTACTATCTTAGCAAAAAAGACTCTAGAACAATACTGCCAAAAAGAAATATAGAACAAGCCATTGTGTGACTTTCCTTTCTAGAAGTAGTATGGCAAAAAGGAAACAAACAAAAAAAAATACAACTGTACTTACTAAACAATAACAATAATTAACATTTATTGGACCAGGAACTGAACTAGGCACCTTATATGAATTACCTTATTTAATCCTCATAATAAATCTATGATGAAAATACCTTTATTAGCTTTGTTTTTCAGATAGGGAATTTGAGGCCAGATAGATGAAAATAATTGTCCACATCACATAGCTAGTAAGTGGAAGAGTCAGATGTTAAAGCCAAACAGCCTAAGTTCAGATGTTATGTTGATTATTACTACATTTTACCTTTTTCACAAAAAGCAAACAAGAAAATATTGCTTCTTGTGCCTCATAAACCACACTAAACTATCTGAACACATAATTTGTACTCCTAAGCAAGAAGTGATTATCTTGGAACTATGTATTAAGTTGCAATGTGATACAATTTAATATATAGTTTTAAAACCAATTTGCTTAACCAGCAATTTAAATGAAAATTTAAATAAATGCTATAAATGGCTGCCTCATTTGCATGATCCATTGATTAACTCTGATATGAGGCTCATCTGTACTCGGGGTTCAGTCTCCTAGCCTTGGTCTTGGGAAGATCATCTTCTAGGTGAGTGAGGGCAATTACTCTCAGCTTCTTAGTGCCTCTACACACATACTGGGACATTCACATGTGGCCGCCCTAAAATGCAGAAATTTACATTGACCATAACCCTTTTGTGGAGTTTATTAAATGTAATTGGAAAGAATATACTATGAAGCTGCTTGGAATGGCAGTAAGATAGAGCTCAAAGGAAAAAAATAGATGCTCTAAACTTCCGTCCAAAGAGGGGGGACTCTTTTAGTTGGAGGGCAAGTGCATTGCTAAGTGGGATATACAAATCTGGGGTCAGACATGAACTGCTCAGTGATGTAGATTTTTCCATCTTATCCTTTAGGCTACATAGAATTAGCTTTACTCGCATATAAAATCAGAGCAAATATTCTAAAAAAATTTACCTGGGAGCCAACACAATCACATAAACTATATTATAGACGGTGCCCCTATATGCAGAAGCTCTGGGGATGCCCACATATCTCACTGCTACTCTGGTGTTGGTAAATGAAGTACTCACAGAATACCACACAAACAGATCATGAAGACTTGGCATAGGTACGCCACAGCTGATACCCACCCATGCATGGGTTTGTATCCATCTAGAATTTGTGCCAAGGTTGCTTTCGCCAATTTCATGTAGGAGCATGGGATCTTAGAGCTTGACAAGCATTTACAGATAATTTAGCAAATGTCCTAATTTTTTTTAATTTAAGGGAACTGAGAATTACTGGCACACACAGTGTTTGATGCTTCGATATGCTCTTCTACGGGTCTGTCAGAGCCTCTCAGGGTTGTCCACACTTCACCTCTCATAAGAATGTAGAGCCTATTTCACATAGTAATGGTTAGCATTTATTTAGCATTTACTATGTGCCAGGTTTTTAGGAAGTCCTTCATAAACAGTAGTGCGTTTATCACACATAAGAACCCTGTGAGGATACAAACAACTAAAACTCACTCTGGTTAAGTTAAGCAGACAAATAATTTATTGGGAGGGTGCATCAGTTTTCTAGAGTCGTGTAACAAATTACCACAAAATTTAGTAGCTTAATCCTACCAGACCTGAGGCCCTAAACCTAACTGTCCCCTATACCTGGGCTCCTGAGCATTAAAGAGAAAAAACCAACACGATATAGAAAAATGTTAGTTACATGCAAAGAAGTAGTTAGAATAAGATGGAACTTGGAGACATTGTAGAAAATAGGTCTACCTTTCATCTACCTTTCATCTAGCGCCAATATTCCACCTTTGTGTGGAAATTACCGAAAAATCGGTACAGCGGTCTGGTACGGTTAAAACAACGATGTATTATTTCTCATGATGCTGTGACTTAGCTGGGTAATTCCGCTGGTCGTGTCTAGGCTCACTCACACAACTGATCAACTTGCGTGTTGGCTTGGAGTTGAGTTTAGCTGGGAAGATTGAGATTGCTTGAACCTCTCTATCCACATAAGTTTTCATTACCAAAGGGATTAGATGGTCTTCTTCACAAGGTACAAAGTAGTGAAGGCACTCACATTATATGCTTTTGCACAAATCTTCATACACTTTATGAAACAAGAATCAAACCCAATTCTACAAATATGGAAATGAGAATCAGAAAGGTTAGTTAACTTGATGAAGGTCATATAGCTGGTGTAGTAAAAAGCAGCTAAATCACCAAAACAGATTTTAATATTTAACGATGGCTTGCTGACATCAAATAATTCAGACAGTTGTTCTGTAACATTTCCCATTAAGATATTCAAACCATAATTGATGCAACGTCTCTTCTCTTTTCATTAAACCATGCTTCCTCTTTCATCGGGGAGATTGGACTAACACACACACAAAACAATAAAAAAACAATTAACTACTAAGCTGGCATATTGTAATGAACACTTCTGGGCAAAACTGTCATCATATGTATGTTCCACAATTACTTTCTAAAATTCTGTTTTGTTGTGCCATCAACTTGAAAAATAAGGCCACCGATGAAGAATATTAGGAAATTGAATTTTTCATAGATTTTCTTTCTCCTCTATTGCTGCTTCATACAAATTAGGTACTAAAATAAAACTGAGCTGATGGCATAACAATATACCATGATGAAAATACATATGAAGGAAATATGTTCCCTGAATGTATTCTTTGACCCACATAGCACATGAAACAACAGATATGTCATAAATATCCAATAAGTCTCTATTGATTGTGGAAGTCAATACAAAGCATTAGGGGATCAAACAACAAAGGACCCAGAATACTGAGTTGGGAATAGACTTATCAGCTAAGAAACTCAAACAAAGGGAGGACTTAGCAATGTATTTAATGGGCAAAAAATGTTGTGTGGAATTTTAAGATTTGTCAATGCTGCAGCTAAATCACCAAAACAGATTTTAATATTTAACGATGGCTTGCTGACATCAAATAATTCAGACAGTTGCTCTGTAACATTTCCCATTAAGAAGCTCCTGAATGCTGAAATTTTTAAACACTGCATCAAGACATCTCAGATGCTGGTGGAAACAAAGAAACAAACAACCAACCAATCCAATTCTGATTTAACCAGTATTTTGCAGGGTTGACTTCTGACTTTTAATGATCTGCTCTGACAATATGAATAGAAAGAATCCTCTGGAATTTGAGATGGGGAGTTTTAGTTGAACTCTAGCCCTATGTAGTTCTGTAAGTAGTACTTTAACATCTCTGATTAAGCATGCTCTCAGCTAAATGATGCTCGACAATGACTTGCCATATTCTGTCAATGATTCTATGGCTAATGTCAGTTTTTCAATTATATTCCTATTCATGTAATTAACATAAATCACCTTCCAGCATTTCTGAAAGTGTTCCTCACAACACAATCAACCCACTTCAGGCACAGGAAGCTATGTTATCTCAAAAGCATCTCTGTACTATTTTGCTTAAACAAAGAGTTTGTAGGCAGGAATTAATGAAGGGATAATTCAGCTTCAAATGACCATATGACTGATTGACATTTGACACCCATTGATTTTCCCTTTAAAAAACGGAGAACTTATCTACTAAGCCTCACTTACCAAGGGACACTTCATCAGGAGACCTAAGACCAGCTTTGTGCATGTGTATCTTTGGCAATTACACTGCTCAAGTCAGTGCCTGTGTTAATGGCAGTGGCTCAAGCACCACTTGCATGTATTGCAAGGCTATTTGTGGCACCATTACCTTTATGACACTCAGATATACTAGAAAACATAGCATCTTTATTTTGGTCCCTAATTAATCTTGTCTTCCCTTGAGTACCCACTGCTGGAAAGAGGTAACAAAATTTATTTCATTTGACCCACATAGCATCTTAAAATTTGGTCAGATACAATAAATTGAACAGTCCCTTCAGGCAATGCTCAGGTTTACTGGGTAAAAGGGCTTGACCCCTCAGACTTCCATTCCCCACCTCACCTAATACTGTTCTTAATGGTTTCTAGTTACATGGAGAGAAAAGCAGGTGTTAATCAACTTTAAGACAGAGGAAGAGTGGTAGGTCCTTGAGTCAGTGTGGTGTCCACTGGCACCTTTGTCTCTGGGCAATCTCACTTATCTACGTCTTTACTCCTTTCCCATCTGAAAATCAGGGCTGAGGCATGTTCGTGGTCTCTTTTCTCTCATCCTGGCCAGGTACTGGGGGTGCTTGCTATTGGGGGTGGTATCTTCTGGGCTTATGCCACATCCTTAATCATGTATCTCATCAGGCTCCCCAACAGAAAACAGAGCAGGTCCATCCCCTGGTTTCTGCCTTCCTCCTTATCAAAGTGGGATCCTGGGAGGATCAAGGGTACACAATCCTGCTACCTTCCTCTGAGGGTCCTTCTGAGTCACCTCCACTCCTTAAGGAACTAAATCCAGACTCTCCCTCATCCGACTTCACTGAACCTTCACTTTTGCTTGGAATTAGTTCCAAGGTGGTCTTGTTTCAGGTGATGTTGGTCAAGATCTCTGTTGTTGTCTTCAGTATTTCCATAATCTACTACCCCTCCCTGCCCTTGACTTGGATTGTAAGTAATAAGAAGTAGAGACCAGGTATTTCAACACTTGCTTCTCATGCTTCAATCTCTCTCTCTCTATTTTTAAATTTAAAAAAATATATTTTTATTGATTTCATAGAGGAAGGGAGACCTCCTGGTTCATAGGTTGATGCTCAACCAATGAGCAACACTGGATGGGCTCAATCTCTTTTTCTCTCCCCATTATCATCTCAGATTATAATGGAGATTCTTTTCATTGCCTCTTCCTACATTAACTATTGCTTTTTTAGATCCTAACTTCTTGGATAACTTTTAAAGGTGTAAAAGAGTATCTTCTCTGTGCTAAGGACAAAATTCCATGATTATGTCTTCTAGGCCTAGTAGATCATGTTAAAGGGGAAATAAGAGAATTTAGAAAGCCCTATCTTAAGGCAATAGCCTGACTTGTAAAACTATTGTTTTGTTTTGAAACTCTTATTTTGGCCACTGGAACCTAAACAGTAATTGTCTTTCTCTTTGCATTCTACTTATAAAGATCATAATCTCTCTCAGGAATACAACTGCTGGCAAAGAAGCAAGGTATTCAGAAAGAGCAGACAAGCATAGCAATATTATTTTGAATCTGCTCTAAAATTGGATTGTGGTGAGGGATGCGCAATTCTGTAAATTTACTAAAAATTGCATTGCACATTCAAACAGGCGAATTTTGTAATATATAAGTCACCTCAACAAAGCTCTTAAAAATCAGGTACAGTGTAAAAAAGAGTGAGAAACAAATCTTCAGCACCTTGTAAGCTGTACTGTGGACCTCTTAATGGTGATGCTGGTGGGAGCAGTGGAAACAGAACAAGTTAGGAGAGAAGATGCAGTCATTGTTCTCTCCACAAGAGTTAGAGATCAATCATACTCCCAGTGAGAAGAAAGCTATGCTTTTCCTTTAAATTGGAACTTACCTGACAACTTTGTTTACATGTGTATCTATTGAGCAATAAAATGTTATCAGAGGGTTCAAATCATGAGCACAAACTATAATTAATCATGTATATGTTTACATAAAAATATTTTTTTCCATTTATACACACACACTCTTCTTACCTGGCCATTGAAAATATCTAGAACATATACAAAAATACAGATGAATTCAAAATAAACAGAAAATTGTCAATATAACAGATAATTATAAACTCTTCTCATATAGACCTTTTTCATACCTCATTCAGAAGCAATTCTCCTTATATTATGTACAAGTCCAACCTCTTGTGTGATAAAAACACACACACACACACACACACACACACACACAAGAAGATGAGATAACCATGTTACAAGCAATAAACTGAAGGAAGTGTGGAAAGTGATGATTAAAGATGCTACTATTATTTATGGGAGAATAGAAAATATAGTTGACACCTACAGGAGACTGTAATGAGGGAAATACAAACAATATTTAAAAAGATGCAAGAATTCAAGAACAGAAATCTGACATCATTCAATGAAAGGACAATCAGCTGGGCACATCTCAGCTCTTGAGAAATGTTACAATGTTATCCAGTGGTCACAATGGCAATGCTACGATATAAAAAAGAAGATGAAACTTGTTCAGGGAAGCAAGCATATTTTTAAATTATTTTATAAATATTTCTATCCTTAAATATTTTTATTTATTTGTGATTTAGTTTTTAAATTAGATTTTCTTTTATTGTAGTGGTAAAAACATATAACATAATATTTACTTTACCGATGTATCTTTCATAAAATAAATATCAGGTGAAAACAGACATTGAGGGTCTCTGTGATTCATTTCAAGTGCAAGTGTTCAGTGCCTATTGAAGGGATAGTCCTTAAACCAGTGATGGCAACAGATACAGGACCAACTTTAGTTCCCTAAATCCATCAGAGATAGACTCTGTTCTTGCACAGACTCAGGGAGATACTGAACTCATTCGTCATAATTTAAGAGTAGCAGGAAAAAAAATCTATCTTCCATGCTACATTTTTTCTATTGTATTCTCTCTGTGCTATTTCAGTTTTGAGCAGGAAGAATCTTAAAAATCACCGTCCCTTTTTCAATTACTCTATTAGGAATCATAGGAGTCCAAATCTTCTTTCCTCATAATATAATGCATTTGTTATTTGGTTTGGAGGATTTATTTAAAACAAATCTATTTCCAAACAAACTCTCCATGGAGTTGCATGAATATTTACGCATGTAATTCAGTTTGATAAAATTATTGAGGGAGGAAGGTAGGACATACTTATCTTCAATGTGCCAGGTACTTGACATATGTTCTCATAAAATCCCATGAGATAAGTAGTGTTGTCTCTTATCACTTCCATTGCACCAGTCAATGAACTGCTGTCTTGGTCTACAAGGAGCAAAGCTCAAACCTTTTCCTTTCCCCTCCTGTTTGTCCAACAGCAATTTGACCAAATGCAATTTGGTCAAGATGACCATTTGTTAAAAAAACAAATATTTCTTGTCATTGCATTTCCAATTGGTAATGCTTAGGCACATCTAGGCAAATTTTCAACTCTATTTTTGCCTTAAAACATTGGTAATCCTTTTCTAGAATATTAAAGCTCTCTCCCAATTCTTTCTTTGGCTATGCATTTTGAATTAATTTTTAGCCAGTTATTTTTCCCTCTATCTTGTTTGTAATAAAAATGTTAAAATAACCTGAGTATTCAGCAATAGGGGGTTAATAAGAACACATTTAGATGTCAGTGTAAGGATTTGTTTGAATAATAAAAATTACATCCATGCCCATGTAAGATGATAAAAATCAAACCAGATGAATACAGTTGGAAAGCGTGGCCTAAATTGAATGAGAAAAACATTTAAGCCAAACAAAGCCCCATCCTAACCCTCTCCCTTACCAAATTATTATTTTTCTTTTTTTCTGTCAGAACACTGAAGACCCCCTACAGAAAAGACAGATAAGAAGAACCTAAGAAAAAATACATTATTCACACAATCATGCACAATTACTTTTAATTCTCAAGTGTAAATTCTTTCTGCTCCAGTTCCATAAGTATAAATGAATTACTATTTTTCAACAAAATGGACTCCTACTGTACAAACTATTCTGCAATATACTGTAATTTAAGTAACCCAGCATTTATAATTTACAAACTAAACCATATTTCTAAACATTATTGCATTCCAACTACTAATGGTAGAGAAGAAATAATTGCCTGAAAATTAAATATGAGCTCAAAAGTAAAATAGGACAAAATATAAAAATTTCTGAAAACAGATTTTAAAAAGGGGCTTAAAAAATTAAAAGTTTTCAAAGCTGCCAGATAATATTTCCAAATTACTAATACTTAAACTAATTGGTAAATGATGGTATCAACTTTTAACCAACTCATTATAATGCTTAATGAAGTTAATGCAAAAAATGAGATGAATATAAGAAGCTCAGTAAAATGATTTACTGTCTAATAATAAAAAGCCTAATAGACAAAATGACTTCATGGTTGTTTCTATAATTTAAGGATTAGACTAAGAAATGTAACTTAGACAAGTGGAAGAGCTGGAGTTCAAAAAAAGGCAGTCTTCAATAAAAATGCTGAACCATGAGAACAAAAGCAGCAAAATTCAGTTCGTGGAGGATCCTATAGGTCAAGTGGCCCAGATTCTTCAACAGATAAATTATAAGAATTAAAAAAGGATAGGAGGGTAAATCTATAAATTTAAAAAATCACAATTTTTTAATGGGTAACACTAAATGATTATGTCTAGAAAGACATACTTGGACAGTTAAACTATAAAAAATGCAATTAAGTAAATACTATCAAAATCAGGGGAATGGTTACTTCTAGGGGAGGAAAGCGGCTATCATTGGAATGGGGCACATAGGACATGTGCCCAGGATGATGGGACAATTATGTTTCTTCATCTGGGTGATGGTCCCAAGCATACAAGATGATAGCTAAGTGTTCTATATAACCAATCTCTCATAAGCCGAAAAGAAGTTTAATGGACGCAAAGCAGAACCAATCATGGTGGAGTTTCAGTCTCAGGAACCATCACAAGCTCAATGTGAAGGGAAAGCAGGAAAGGAGAGAAAGGGGCTGTGCCAGAACCAATGAGTGCCAGGCACCAAGTTAATGGAGAAGAATTCTAGTTCTGAGATATAATGTTCTTCCCAGTATTTTCCCTTTTCCATATCCATTCTACCATCCTCAAATGAAGAGATCAGGACTTAAAGAGAAGCAGTAAGCAGGGCTTAGGGGAGGGGATTAGAGTGCCCATGAGGGAAAATCTCAAACACGGGGTGGTTGGGATTACCTTCAAGACTGAAAGGAGTCCCCCACCTGGAAGGGAATGGTGATGCTACTGGCAGATCTTAGAAAAAGCAACCCAGGATCCCTCTTCTCAGACAGAAAACAGAAGAAGGAATGAGAAATTAGAAAGAAAACATGATCATGGTGCTCCCAGAGCTGTTATAAATGAAACATTAAAACCTATGCCAAGCATATAAATATATAAGGTTAAAGGTTACTCATTCACACATATATTCACAAAGAAGTGTGATTCAAAAAGAAGAGGAAGCCTGGCCGGTGTTGCTCAGTGGTTGAGCATCAACCTATGAACCCGGAGGTCACGGTTCGATTCCCGGTCAGGACACATGGCCAGGTTGTGGGCTAGATCCCCAGTTGGGGTCGTACAGGGGGCAGCAGATCAATGATTATCTCTCATCATTAATGTTTCTATCTCTCTCTCCCTCTCCCTTCCTCTCTGAAATCAATAAAAATGTGTTGTTGTTGTTGTTGTTTTAAAAAAGAGGAGGAAGAAGAAACTATCCTGCTTTAAGCAGGTTCTTGTTCCTGGAACTAATCCTGCAAAGAAAGGATACTAAGAAAAGGATACTCAACAGTAGCCATCTTGAAAGCACAAAACAATTAGGAAACACTGACAAATTAGAGATTCCAATTACCTCGTTGACCTCTACATTCAATTTTCAAAATATAGTAAGTTTATTTAAGGGAGCCCACTACCTGCTACACAGTATAGTATTATGCTGTATATTATTCCTAATCTTTACAATCATTCAAATGATGGATATTTTTGTCCCTACTTTACAGATGAAGACACTGAGACTCCCAGAGGATAAATTCTTATCCAGAGATACACAGGAGGCGTAGGCAGAGAGCTGTGCATTTTTCTCCTTCCTCTGTTTCCCATAGTTGCCTGCAGAGAAGCAGAGAACAGCATGACCCACCGTGGGTCTGCCTGCTCCACCTTCTAAAATGGTCTCATTGTAGTGACCTAAAATAATGTGAGCGCTGGTAAACTTCCTCTGAAAGCCAGTGCCATGGGACACACTGCTCTTTTCCCTCAGAAAGGCCAAGCTGCCTTTTATTCCTAACAACCAGAGGGTTCCTACCCCCAGGGACAAGCCTAGGCTCCTATCCAGACACTAGAGATGGAGTGAGCCCCAGGCCTGTCATCAGTAGGAACCTTTAAATACTGACAGTCTTTCCTCCCAGCTTTCCCAGACAAAGGAAGAGGAGAGAATGCTGCTGTCACTTTAATGAGCTTAGAGCCATATCCTACGGTTCTTCCAGGATTCTTCCTATGATCCCTGGATTTGCAGGCAAAGGATGCTGCTCAAATCACCTGTAGACATGCAGTATTATGGCCCAGGAGGAGGTACTAGGGGCCAGGAGTTAAGTGTTAGGAGTGTGGGATCTGGAGATAGAGGGCCGGGGTTGAATGTTCAGAGCTAATACAATAGAGCCTCAGTTTTATTTAAAAAAAAAAAAAAAAGGCAGACAGTACTGGTTCCCCTCCCACTGACTTGTTAGTGATTAGTGAAGAGGAAGGATCAAATAAGATAGACTTGTAGCTCAGCATAGCAGATAGTAAGTGTTGAAGAGATGTTCTTAACACTTCTATCCTAAGTGAGAAGTGATCTATGGGCAATGAATTTTCCTGCAGTGGGTTTCATTTAAATTATTAAAAAATAATAGGAAATGAAAACTGAAAGGGTTATAGAGAGAAAGAAAACCAAAAGATAAAGACGGGGCAAAAAAAAAATAGATTATGCAGAAAATTTGTTCCTGAATGTTATCGTTTTATACTATACCAGATTTATAACAGTACACAAAAGTCAGCTTTTCACAGCAAAAAAACAATTCTATCCTCCTCCATTAAAACTTGAAATTTGTTTCCATTTTAATAGTTTCAACAAGAATCAAAACTATGGATAAAATTAGAGCAATGACTTTGCCCACCAAATTATGTGGAAGGTTAATTTCAAACCACAAAGGAAAATATTATTAGAGTCCAAAGTATTATTTATTTTAGTGGAATTAAAAACTGAATCTGGTGTAATTAACTGCCTAAACTTCTCTTGGATATACTATGGCAAGATCATAAACTCATAAGCTGAGCGGTATCAAAGCAGGAGGCGTAGAATAAGCATTCTCTATCTGAAATAGGATTCCTTGTGACTTTCTGCTGTAATGCCAGGTCTGTAACAGATATCCTGCAACGGAGTCCAACACAGGCATATCATTTAACATACTGATCAAATGTCACCTTGCACGATCGTGTCATCTATACTTGGAAGTTTACTAAGTCTGACAGATACATATCCTGTACTCTTTTAAGATGGTATAGCAAACATTTGGCACAGTTAGGTGTTATTAGACATGTTATTGCCTTATTGCCTGCTCAAGAATAACAGCAGCCTAAGCTTTCCAGTATCCTCTGGAGTTCAGATTTAAGGTTAAATATCACACCTCACTATTTATATATGCCAACCATTGAAATCCTCAGAAACTACAGACATGCCTGGTTACAAGAACACATGTGGAACAGACTGTGGAATCTCAGAGGGAAGGTGAGGGTGGGTGGATAGGAGGGAAGAGATCAACCAAAGAACTTGTATGCTTTTATGCATAACCATGGACACAGACTATGAATGGAGTGGTGAAGGCCTGGGATGGGGGTGGGGAGGTAGGGGCTTGCTAGAAGGGGTCAATGGGCGGGAAAGGGAGACATATGTAATACTTTCAACAATAAAGATTTTTTAAAAATAAATAAATAAGTCCAATTACAGCCCCCCACCCAAAGGAAGAATAGATGCTTTTTAAAAAAGTTTATATCAGTTCTAAGGGCTGTGTGGCTTTAAAACATAAATTAAGATTAAAAACAAAGCAAACAAAACAGGTCAGGGATAAGGTAGTTAGATACCATTTACCTGCCCAACTGTGCCTCAAATGAGGAAGCCTGACATATTATTAGCACATTTTTAAATCAACAATATGATTTACACTTCTCAATTAGTTCTCAAATAGCCAGATGTCTTACATTACAGTGTGTGTTGACTCTAGGAACACAAAAGTAATAGTTTTACCATGGGCTCCAGAAGTTTAAAGTGCCAGTATTTTTATGCCATATAATGAAAACAATACCAATACAAATTTAAAAAATTTTTTAAAGAGAATACAGAACAATTATGTGGGAACATCCGTTGGGACTCTAAAAGGAAGGAATGAAACGTTTCTTGCAGCACTTGGGCCTTGCTTTGCCAACTCCTGTGCAGACTCCCAGCCCTGAAAAGGACTGGTCCCCAGGGAAGCCACGCCAGTGTACCTGACGTACCTGCAGAGCCCAAGTCCCCTGAGAGTTTCAACTGAATGCAGCTTTGTTATCCAAAAGGGTTATTGATGCAAAGGGGAGTTATTCCTAGAGGAGCACTCCTCCTAAAGGGTCAACAACTAGCTAGTTAGTAAAATGCTCCCGTAGCCATAATCATGAGAACCTTTCAAAGCAGAGGTTCTTAGCCAGGAGGTACAGGGAGGCGGTGAAGGAGTCTAGCTTGGAATCTTCAGCAAACATCCAAACATGTATTCTAGGTGAATTCGGAAGGGAAAAGGCCTCAGGGCATTTCATCACATGTTCAAAGCAATCTGAGACCCTTGTGCCCGTTATTTCACAGTTGGTCTCACGACTCTGAGTCATAAAGTCATTTTGGGGAATTCTGCTGCCACAGCGCCTTCTTGGACAAGTCAAGTCCCAGTCTCCCACCCCTAAGCTTCAGTCAGAAGTACATTCGGGCATCACCCCTCTGAAAGATCAAGGCAACCTCTCTTAATGCCTGTTTGCAGAGTAGTGGGTGGAGATGGGAGGGCAGGGTGACGCTGTGCATGTCCCAAAGTAGAAGCAAAATCACCTTTCTTTCAGGGAAGGTATTTCTCTTTGTGTCTAAGGATCCTCACAGCAGCGCACCAAGCCCTGAAACCCTAAATGCGTTTCAACAAACCGCACAGCGCGCATTGTTTGTTTCAAGCGCGGTTCTCTGCTCTTTATATACGTTAACTTGTTTAATTCTAAAGGTAACCCTAACAGATGCAGAAAGAGAGACTCCCTATCCATCCCAGCCACCTTACAGGGAAATGGCCCTTCTCCTAGTTCCCCCTGCCAACCAGCAGCGGGGAGATTAAAACCTGCCTGAGGGGGAGGGGGGCAGTTAAAGACTATAAACAGCAGCCTCGCCAGGAGAGTCATTACCGTCCACGGGGCACGGGCACTCGGGGTCCTGGTCGCTGCTCATTGCTGCTCCCCAACTCCGTGCTGCCCCCTGCGCGGCTCCCGCAGTCTTGGCAGCGGCTGCGGTTGCTGAGGCAGCGCCCCCCTGGGGGACCAGGAGGTGCACCTGGGTACAGCCACTGCAAGGGGAGGGGCCTGGGTGCATGTAGGGCGCTTCTTTCACTTTGCCATCCCAGGCTTCTGTGCCAGCCTCCTGGAGACCGCTGCTCTCTGTTAATACTTGGCGTGAGACTGGCTGCATGGCGCTCACTTGGCTCAGGGCCAGGGGCCTTCTGCCCCGGGGGAGGCATGGGGACTGTGTGTATTTGCCTGGGTGGGAATAGGTAGGAAGTACCCCCAGCAGCCCTTCTAGGCCAGAGGCTGGAAGAGGCAGGTAAGGGAAACTTGGTCCCTGATCTCCCCAAAGTCCAGCTCTTTGGAGTAACCACTTTGCAGGGTCTGATCTGGCCTGAGAAGCCCTAAGCTAAATACGATGCCTGCTCAGGGGACCTCTGTTCGGGCATCTGAGGTGAACAGGATCCTCTACCCATTCATTCAGTACTGCCTTGACATTTAAGAGTTCTACAAGCGAATTCCTTTTGCCGATCGGATTTCAGAGACTTTTGCCTAATTCCACCTTTGGAGAAGGGGAAGAGATAGGCACCTTGTTGCTGGCGGTTATGAGCAAAAGGAGGTGGTGAGTTAGAAAGGTGAAATATTTGTTTGGATTTTAGACTAACATTTTTCTCAACACCGTGTTTCTTCCAGCAAGCCCAGGGAAGTTGGGTGTTAGCCATGTTCCTATTGTAAATTTAAATTTAATCAGTGAGTGCTGCTTTTTTGTCATTCCTCCAACAAGCTTTATGTTTAAAGTGAAATTCCCTTAGGAGCTTTTAACTGAGCTGTTGATGTGATAGGAGCAATCAGTTAATGCCACTTTGAAGCAAGTTTATGACAACTACATTAGGGAACTGCATATGTAATCTAGATCCTTCAACAGGCTGAAAATAAAGACCTTGGTTTACTTTTGCACAGAGCCTAGTGTCAGTCCTGTCCAGGTGAATTGTTTCCTCTGGCCGGCACAGGTAAAGGTTATATCAGTGAAGTTATTCAGATCTTTTCTCTCAAATTGGAGCTGATTATTCCTAATATGCCTACAACTAGAATTATTAAAAATATTAATGTAAAGACCCCACAGACAAGTTTTATGAAGTTTCTGAGTCCCCTCCCCATCTATTCTTTTGTATAGTAGGTGTAGTGGTTAATAATGCAGATTTTTTTCAATAGATGGACTTACACATATGTTGATAATAGAGGCCTGGTGCACGAAATTTGTGCGGGGTAGGGGGGTGTCCCTCAACCCAGCCTGCACCCTCTCCAATCTGGGACCCCTTGGGGATATCCGACTGCCAGTTTAGGCCCAATCCCTGTGGGCAGTCGGACATCCCTCTCATAATCCGGGACTGCTGGCTCCCAACTGCTCGCCTGCCTGCCTGCCTGATTGTCCATAACCGCTTCTGCCTGCCAGCCTGATCACCCCCTAACCACTTCCCTGCCAGCCTGATCGACACCTAACTGCTCCCCTGCCAGCCCGATTGCCCCCAACTGCCCTCCCCTGCCGGCCATCTTGTGGTGGCCATCTTGTGACCACATGGAGGCAGCCATCTTTGACCACATGGGGGTGGCTATCTTGTGCAAGGGCATGATGGTCAATTTGCATATTACAGCTTTATTATATAGGATATATGTGATTTGATATGTATGCTATTTTGTTATATTGACAACAAGCTTCAAAACTTCATATGTAAACTTTCTGAAGGTGTTAACATCTTAGATGTTCTTACACTTAAAAATGTTGAATTTCATGCCAAAATAAGAGCATTGCAGGAAGTTTTAATTCATTACTTTATTTCAAAGAAAAGTGCTGCTGAAAGTTATTGTATACTTCAGGAAACTTATGGTGAACATGCTCCATCTCAAGATACTTGTGAAAGCTGGTTTAAACGTTTTAAAAGTGATGATTTCAATGTGAAAAACAAAAAACATCCAGGTTAACTGAAAAAGTTTGAAGACCAACAATTACAAGCATTATTGGATGATGATGCATGTCAAACTCTAAAACAACTTGCAGAAAGATTAAACGTTGCTCAGCAAACAATTTCCAATTGTTTATAAGCAATGGGAAAGATTTTAAAGGAAGGAAAATGGGTGCCACATCAACTGAACGAAAGACAAATGGAAAACCGAAAAGTCATCAGTAAAATGTTGCTTCAATGGCATGAAAGAACATCTTTTTTGCATCGAATTGTGACTGGCGATGAAAAGTGGATTTATTTTGAGAATCCCAAATGCACAAAATCATGGATTGATGCATTTAAGTCAACCATCAACATTGACTACAAAGCCAAATAGCTTTGGAAAGAAGACAATGCTCTGTGTTTGGTGGGATCAGAAAGGTATGGTATTATGAACTTCTAAAACCAGGTGAAACCATTAATACTGATTGCTATCGACAACTAATAATTCATTCGAACCATGCTTTGATGGTAAAAACCAGCAGAATGGGCCAGAAGACATGGCAAAGTAAGTTTGCTTCATGATGACACACCATCACACACTTCAAAACCAGTTAAAGACACGTTAAAAGATCTTGCCTGGGAAGTATTAACCCATCCGCTATATTCACCAGACCTTGCTCCTTCAGATTATGTTCTGATCGATGGCACACGCACTTTCTGAGCAGCACTTCAAAACGTATCAAGAAGTGGAAAATTGGGTCTCTGAATGGTCTGCCTCAAAACAAGAAAAGTTCTATTGGGACGGTACCCACAAATTACCTGAAGGATGAGGGAAATGTGTAGCTAGTAATGGACATTACTTTGAATAAAGCACTTTTGATGATTCTCTTGAAATTCTCATGTTTTCTTTGATTACAAAATCCGCATTATTAACCAGTAAATGGTCAATCCACATTTTTAACCAGTATCTGCATTATTAACCAGTATTGATTAAAAATGCAGATTGTCTTTATTTTTTTTTTAGAAGGTTGAAGGGAGAGGGAGAGAGGAAGAGAAAGAAACATCGATTTGTTACCTCCCACACATGCCCTAAACAGGGCTGAGGATCGAGCCTGCAACTGAGATACGTGCCCTCGACTGGAATCAAACCCAGGACCCTTCATTCCGCAGGCCAATGCTCTATCCACTGAGCCAAACCTGACAGGGCTAGTTGCTATCATTTTTAACATGTGCTATCAACTAGGAACTCTGCCAATTGCTTTTCATACATTCCCTCCCATAAGCCTTATAGGAACGAAAATTATTATTGTCCCCTTTTTATAGATGAACAGAGACTCAGCTTAAGTAACCTGTCCACAAACACAGAAGTGAGGAATTTCAGACCCATGCTTGGAATGCCATCTCTGTCATCACAAAGCTCGTGCCCAATTTTTACAATGGATTGTACCAAAACCTTTAAAAAAAAATGGTCCTTAGAGAGTACAGATATTTGAAAACTGAATTCCAGTTTATCATATTGATGGGGTTGAGGAAATGAGGTAGAATACCAGTTTTCTAGGCAGAGGGACCAACATGGGTAAAGAGTTAGCATTTGCCCAGCATCCATAATTGGGTCTGTGTATCTTGGAAGGGGAAAAGTGGGAGCTGGTGGTGTCCAGACATAAGGGTAGAGAAGGGAGCATGCCCCAAGTCATGAAAGACCTACAGACCATGTTTAGAAGCTTAGATTTTCTCCTAAAGGCAATGAAGAACCAGTGAAGAGTTCTAATTTGGGGACAGATGGGGAGAGGCAGTAGCATATGGGGGACAGCCAGAAGCAGGGATGGCCATAGGGTGAAACCAGAGCCAAGGAGACCAGTCACAGTAATCAAGATGAGAGATGCCAGTGCTGCCACCAGGGCAGTGATGGTAAAAACTGGGAGGAGGGACAGATAGGAGATAAAACAGGAAGTGTGTAAAAGCTAACTGTGGGCCGGGGCCCATGTCTGCCTTTTCCATTGCTGAACACTGTTAGACACCAACCAGGCACTGAAAAAAGAGTTGTTAAATGAACACATTGACAGTACTCATGTTGTCACTAGATTCAGAAATGGCAGGAGAATGTCTAATGAGGTATCCCTTCTCTTAGTGTTTTCCAGATCTTTCTAATCATTAGACTGACCTAGGGCACTTACTAAAAATATAGATTCCTAGCATCTTCTCTCCAATTCCTAGGTCTTAGGTGGGGATCTGAAATCTATATTTTTAACAAGCACTAATGATTAGTGGTGAGAAACTAATGATTAATTTGGGAAATCCTGCTAAATTGATTAAAATACTATTAGCAAAGAAGAACAGAGTGTTGTGTATGTCAGTGAGGTACCATCATGTGACCTGGGATTTTGTATTCCTTCTTCTATGCTGTTTGGAGATACACCTAGGTACTCATGCTTGTGTATTAGAGGACTCACATTTATGCTTAATTATCTCATTTCAAGAAATAATGTCTATATTGTAAGCAGTGTGCCTTCCACCTGCTATTAGGACCTCTGGATAACACACTAAGTCAGTGGTTCTCAACCTTCCTAATGCCACAACCCTTTAATAGAGTTTCTCATGTTGTGGTGACCCCCAACCATAAAATTATTTTCGTTGCTACTTCATAACTGTAATTTTTCTACTGTTATGAATCATAACGTAAATATCTGATATGCAGGATATATTTCCATTGTTACAAACTGGACATAATTAAAGCATATGATTAATCACAAAAGCAATATGTAATTATATGTGTGTTTTCCGATGGTCTTAGGCAACCCCTGTGAAAGGGTTGTTCGACCCCCAAAAGGGTCGCGACCCACAGGTTGAGAACCGCTGCACTAAGTTGTCTGGAAATCCCACCACTGGCTCATGCTTTGGGTCTGACCAGAAAGGAAATGTCATTAGCTCTGGATTGTTATTTCTTGGAGTGTGATTTCCAGTCTGGGAAGTACTCATAACTAGTCAAGAAAAAGTTAGAGACAGAAAATGAGGGAGTCATTTAGAGACTGTACTAGAAACAACCTCAGCACTACTGACCTCGTGGACCTGGTGACTGCTGTGGGGAGCTGTTCTGTGCATTGTAGGATGCTAGCAGCATCCCTGGCAGCTACCCACTAGATGCCAGTAGCATCCTCTTCCCAGTTTTGATGCCCAAAAATGCCTCCAGACATTGACAAATGTCCCCATGAGACAAAATGTTCCCGGTTGAGAACTACCGCTCTATAGCAATTTGACAGACGAATTTCATGTCTGTAGTATCTAATAATATGAAAATATTACTGGGCTTGCATTGTGCATGTCTTTTCATTTAATTTTTCTAGTAATTTCTCATTATCATATTTTACAACTAATTTATGACAGATTTTTAAAAAATGGTTCTTCCCCACAGATAGCTTAAAACACATTGACTAATACAGAAAGTCACTATTAAAATACTTAATGGTCCTTAGAAGAAAGGGCACAACCTTGGGCTATCCTAAATCTCTCTGCCATTATAACCAGACATTATAAGGAGACTATTAAGAAATTAACTAGCCTTAATTTTTTTTATTTTTGCTCCTATAGCTCACCATGGAAAAGTTGAGAGCGTCCCCACCATTCACACACACCACCCACACACCAGAACTAGGTGAAAGTAAGCAGTTCCCTTGTGTTTCACAGGAGAATTTACTGGGGAGGAGGAGGGCCAACACAGAGACAAACCATAAAATCCATCCTATGGCAGGAAGGCCTAGGTCAGGGGACACAAACTGTCCAACCACTGGCTAAAATTCAGCCTACAAACAGGTTTTATTTGGCGTCCATGTTGATTTTTAAGAAACAATTACCAAACTATTTCTCATAAAAATCTCATTCCCAGCAACTGTTGAAAAAGCAGAACCTTCTGGCCATAGTGGGCCTGGCTTCCCTCGCGGTATCCATCAGCTGAAACTGAAAAGCAGCCACTGTCCATAGCCCTCTTTGTCTGTCTCCGGACACAGCCCACTTTCTGGTACATGTAGGCATGTGGTTGGCAGTGCCTGGTCTAGGCCTACAAAGCAACTAATCTGGATACTCAGAAAAACAAAGAGGACAGAGAAGATGGGACAGGGACTCCCCAAGCCTGGGGGAGGGCAGGTCAGAGTTTCAAATGGCTGCAGTAACTAGGTCCTGGCCTGGGTCTTGGGCCATGGAGATAGGGAGGCTCAGAAGGGGCTGGCAATGTAGGCACCCATACAGGTCAGTGCAGTTGGCCCATGCCTGACTACACTGACTGTCCCACTGGAAGCTGACCTCCAATGATTCTAGTTTGGCAGAGCAGCCATGACCCCCCCCCCCCCCCAAGCTGTGTGCAGGACCCTCTCCCATCACCAATTACTTGGTCTTATAAGACTTAAGAATCTCCTGCTAGAGAATGCCTAACCAACCTGGCAAGTGAGTGCTCGAGCCCAACTTAATGGACCTTAGGAAAATAAGTAACTGTGACACTGATTACGCTCTGACTGCCAGGGGGCAATTGCCATCTGTTAGAGAAACACTTAGCGAGCACCTACCGTGTGTAGGCTCTGAGGCTACAAAGACAGATAAGGCAAATCAGCGGTCTTTACTCTAGATGCTCCAGCTGAGGGATGGAGACAGATGTGTGAGAAGATAACTAGGGCACATTGGGTGAGTGCGATTTCAGAGTGGTGTATCAAATCCTGATGCAGCCAAAGCATAAGTAACTTGGTCTCTGCTTGGAGAAACTGGGGCTTCCCAAAGGAGATGGCATTCAACTGGACTTCGAAAATGAGGCCAAGTTTACCAAATGAAGTAAACAAAAAAAATTAGCAGTTTTGGGTGGCAAGGAGAGAGGGGGGAGTGAACAGAGTGGTGGAGATCTGAGAAGAAAGATGAGATGAAGTGATGTCTTCAAGTCAAGGTGTCCAGACTTGAGCTTGTAGGTTAAATATCGACTCAGCAGAGGTCTGATATTATCAACTTTGTTTCTTTGGAAGTCAAATCTGGTGACACGTTAAAGTTAGACGAGGCAAGAGGATTTAGAGACAGTCCAGTTCTGAGGCTTTGTAAACCTGACCTAAGTAAGGCAGTAGCGAGGCATTTGCTAGAAAGTTCAACATTTACATTAAATGTGGAGGTAAGATAGCAGGAGTTGAGAATGACTCAACTTTTGACTTGGAAGATCGAGTAGATGGTAAAACTATCAAGAGAAATAAAAATAAAATAAAGAGCTAAAAGCGTGTTTGGGAAGGATATATAAATAATGAGTTTTTTTGTGATAAGTCTGAAATAACTGTTGGTCCTTCAAGTAAATGTGTCAAAAGATGCTTAAAAATGAGGTGCTAGAGCAGTGATGGCGAACCTTTTGAGCTCGGCGTGTCAGCATTTTGAAAAACCCTAACTTAACTCTGGTGCCGTGTCACATATAGAAATTTTTTGATATTTGCAACCATAGTAAAACAAAGACTTATATTTTTGATATTTATTTTATATATTTAAATGCCATTTAACAAAGAAAAATCAACCAAAAAATGAGTTTGCATGTCACCTCTGACACGCGTGTCATAGGTTTGCCATCACTGTGCTAGAGTATCAAATGAATGAGGAGACAGAGGGCGCAGATTTCATAAACAATTGCTAAGCCACATGAAAGGCTGACCTTGCCAGAAGATGGGGGAGAAGGAAAGCTGGCATAGAACCTTGCTCCCCGAATTTAAGGAGCCAACAGAGAAGAGAATCCAGCAGTAAGAGAGAGAAAAGACAATCAGAGAACTGCAAAGGTAAATACTGGAGTAACGGAAGCTGAGAGAGAAGGGGAGAGTGGAGACGTGGTCAGCCCTACTGTGCGCTGCAGGGGACATGACAGAAAATCTCCCAGAAGTTCTGACTTGGTGGGTCCTGGGGAAGGCCAGTCAGCTAGCTGGGGCTTCACAAGCATCCCAGGGGAGCTCTTCCCTGTTCCCCGTGGCCACACCTGCACATACTAGGTTTTTCATGAGACATTCCCTCAAGTCAACTTTCCTGCCATCACTGCTTTGAAAATGGCTGTGCTCTTTCCCTTGCTCCCAGCCCTGCTCACACATGGGAGGGTCAAGATGGACAGGAGGCCTGAGGCCCTCACGAATTACGCAATGAGAAGAAAAGGGCTGCCAATTAGTGCTAATTGGGAAGATTTTTAAAATGACATTTGCTTTTTAAAAACCCTTGACTCTCAAACTATTTTCACCAGAATTCATCATTTATCTCCCTCAACTGCTACTGATGTCTTTTTGAGGGCTGGGGGGAACACTCTGAAAAGAGATACATGTGTATATGTTAGAACTAACTTTCAGAGACATGAACCAATTTTTAAAAATATATATATTTTTATTGATTTCAGAGAGGAAGAGAGATAGAAACATCAATGATGGGAGAGAATCATTGATTAGCTGCCTCCTGCACACCCCACACTGGGGATCGAGCCTGCAACCCGGGCATGTGCCCGACTGGGAATTGAACTGTGACCTCCCCGTTCACAGATCAACTCTCAACCACTGAGCCACACCAGCTGGGCAATGAAGCATTTTTTTGGTGTATTTATAGCACAGCCATTCTATGTATGCTGGTATGATAGTATGCTGGTTTCAAACCTGACATTATGAAAAAAAAGAAGTGCAAGGAATGAAAATGGGCTCAGCAAACCAAACATTTTCTCCAATTAGGTTCTACAATTTCAAAGTGAATACTCAGCACCAGGGATGGTTATTTATTTTCCTAAATACAAGTAATAGAAAAATGATTGGAGGTGAAATTAAATCCCTCCTGAGGGCTCCATGTAAAGAAGGGTAATTGAAAAGGAGAAGCCAGGTGTCAGGCCTCCTGTGTGCAATGCAAATGAAGTTCACTTGCTCAGTGTTTTCCTGGGCAACTTTTAGTTACTTTCCTGTGGGAGCTGGCTCTCCAGTTGTTTCTGGGTGGCATGGGGGGCGGTGTCCTAGGCCTCCTGCTGAGGGAAAGCAGTGGCCTCAAGGGTCAGTTCAACCCAAAGAAGAACCATAATTATGTATCAGAATTCTCTGTATTTTTGATTGACAACATTTTAGCTTTGCTGCTTAAAAGGTATCCACAGTCATTGACCCGAGACTGCAGATGGGCTGTCCAAAGGGATAACTGGCCCACAGTGTTATTTTCGTTGGCCTTCATTAGTGTTTTTAAATTTTCTAAATAGCGTGTGTGTGTGTGTGTGTGTGTGTGTGTGTGTGTGTGTGTGTGTGTGTGTTTTCACTTAAACTCACATTTCATGGTCTTAAAAACATCCCGGTCATGACCCATATTCCTGTATGATTACAATGAGAAACAAAGTAGCTTGGGCTCCCTTCATGTAGGAAATGCATCCTTGAATTAACTGCTCTGTGTCTCAATTTCCTTGTCTGAAAAATAGGAATAATAACCATGCCTGTCTTATATCATCATGAGGAGCAAAGGAGCTGATCTATGTAAAACACGGAGCGTCCGGCATGTAAGTGTCACAGACTCCAGCCAGCCCAGTTTATTAAAATTCCCACCAGGCCCTCCCATGCATTTGCACTGGCAACCCTTGCTATAAACCATGCAATAGATGGTAGCTACGGAAATCTCTGGAAAGCAAAGGAAATCAAAGGAAGCTAGTACCTTCCTGCCAAAAACTGCTGGCCCTGGGGAACTTAAGGTCTGAGAGGGAGCAGGACTCATCCGCTGAGGCCAAATACAGAGGCCAAGTCTGTAACACATTATAGACCTCAGAACACTGTCCTTGTTAAACTTCGTAGTGTACGTTTGAAGTTTTAGGATTTCCCTTTTTGTTTATTCTTTATCTCTTCTCCTGTGGTTGTGAGTAGTAAAAATCTAGAAAATCTCAAACAATATTTGGGTGTGTTTAAGAGGAAGTAAACAAAAGGTTCAGGACAAGACTGTGCTCCTGAAAAACAACCATGCAGCATGGATCCTGGGAAAGGAGGTTGGGCCTGAGCATCCTGCTCCGGAGACGGGCTTGGTGGGAGAGGTGTACACCAGCAGGGACTGAATCCTCACCCAGGAGTGACCTATCTTCCTGTGCTGGCTACTTTCCATTTCTGGTCCCCACTCTACCCTTCTCCACCCTGCTCTGTGCCTGGGGGAGTCCGACCTGCAAGGACTGTCCCATTTGGCTTCCTCACCTTCTGGTTCCAGCTGGATTCAGCCAATGAGGGGCTTTGGTGGGAGATCAGAGAGAAGGCAAATGTGAGTTTTCTGTGCTCCCTCCCCGTGGGTTTCCTGCAGGCTGGTTGTGTCCCCCCACTGATGACCCGAGTGACTCCTGCCACATGGCCCTCTCCCAGGAGCTGTTCTCTCTGAGTTCCAGTACCTGTCCTGCTTTGCTGCCTCAGGTAGGTCAAGGGGATGACAAAGGAACCCACTGCTGCCAGCCCAAGGATACTGCACCATCCTTCACTGGTTTCCCTAATGCCTGCTGGCTCCATGGAAAAGTCTTTTTATTAAACTCTGTTGTTCCTGTGTGAATGTGGCATTGGCTTATACTGACTGGAAAGCTTGCCCACTTTATAATACCCATTACCACTTATATCTTGCTTTTGTTTAAGACAAGGCCTTTAAATTACTCTGAACCATGTCCTTTTGGGTAAGTTATGGGATTTGATTCCATTGTTATCTAATAAGCAATGTTCAGTCAGTTATAACGGGTAAATCAAGTAATGTGTTCATCAACATATTTAATGTTCATGGTAAAATTTTAAAAGTAATAATATTAATCTATATGAACATTTGTCTGCCATTACCTTGAAATAATAAGAAAAAATGGGCCATCAATGGATGAATGGATAAAGAAGATGTGATTATATATCCACCATGGAGTATTATTCAGCCATAAAAAAGCATGAAATTTTGCTTTTTGCAAATACATGGATGGACCTTGAGAGTATTATGCCAAGTGAAATAATTCAGACAGCAAAAGATAAATACCATGTGATCTCAATTATATGTGGAATCTAAAACAATAAAAATAAAACAACAAGACAAAAATAACCCAAGGTGACAAACAGACTGGTGGTTGCCTGAGGCAGCAAGTAGGAAGTGGGTGAAATGGGTGAAGGGCATCAGGAGGAACACATTTCCACTTATACCATGAATGTCACTGAGATGTGATATACAGCATGCTGACTAGAATTAGTAATATTCTATTGCGTATTTGAGGGTGGCTGGGAGAATAGATCTCGAAGTTTCTAAGCATAAGAAAATTTTTTGTAACTATATCTGATGACAGATGTCTGTGGGCTACTATGGTGAACACTTTACAACATATACAAATAATTATGTTGCACACCTGAAACTAATATAATGTTATATGTCCTTTGTATCTCATTAAAAAAACATCAAAAAACAGAAAACAATGCTTCAGTGCTTCCCTTGCTGCCTTGGGCCACAAAGACTCTCCCTGTCCACCCTGTCAGCCCACCCCACCCCTCACCCCTCCGACCATGGAGCTCAAATAGTTGGATTTTCAAGCATAAAAGAGAATTTTTACATAATTAAAAGTGAAGAAAAGTCTACATAGAAGGAGAGAATGAACTTGCTAGCAAAGGAGTAGAGTTGCACTGTCCAACTACAGTAGCCACAGGCCACATGTGGCTAACAAGCAGTTGAAATGTGGATGTTCAGAATTGAGATATATCTCCAAGGTTTGTCTGCATCTAATTCTCTGCTTCGGAGAAGTAGCTGTAGCTTGCACTCTGTAAAATCATTAATCAAAGAAGGACTTGAACAGTCCCAGTATTTAACTAAGAGGCAGAAATGCGAGGGAGGCAACGGCAAATAATGTGCAAGGTAAGAAAGTAAATGTGTCAAGGGTGAAGAAACCCCATGGGAGTGTGGAGAATTCTGAAAATTATGGCTGAGAAACAGCTTAGTAATTAAATCAACACTCAACCTACTTAATTATTGTGACATACAGAAAGTGCCTAATACTCAGAATTTTTTTTAAAAATCAAGTTGCACATGTTGTAAATCTCTCTTAAATTAGTAGGTTGGATCACACAACTGAGAGCTCACCTAATTCAGTGAAAGTGAAACTGAGGATCAAGGAGGTGACCTGACAAAGCCACACAGCTAATTAGAGCCAGGACACAAATTATGATCCAGATATTTGAACTCTTGATTGTTTTCTTTCTTTCTTTTTTTTTTCTCAGACAGATTAAGACAAACCAAGAGCCAGGAGCAGGGCTACACCTACAGAACTCCAAAGTTCTAGAAAACCAGGAAGGTTCATCCTTCAGTTACAGAGTTTTGAGTTCCATTTTAATTGATGCTATTATCAAGTACCTTAAAAAAAAACACACCAAAAACAAATTAGCTCTAGCCAGTTTGGCTCAGTGGATAGAGTGTCTGCCTGTGGACTGAAGGGTCCTGGGTTGGGTTCTGGTCAAGGGCACATGCCCTGGTTGCCATACCTCATGAAAACATCGCCATGAAAAACTCCCACTCATTCTGAGAGCTACACAATGTTCCAGGCTGTGAATGTTCCAAATCACTACGATGTCTCCCTGATAAGCGGGCACTGGAAGCAATACTGGGCAAACACCTGAGCACACGCATGTCCTTGTGCACTGATGCTGTTACCTCTATGAGATGGATTCCAGAAGTGGGGCTTCTGGTTTGAAGACAGCACATATTTGTAATTTCAATAGATGTGCGCATTGGTTTCCAAAATGGCTGCAACACTTCACATCCCCACGAGGCAGGGATATTATCTCTCCTTTAAAGCTCAAGAAGCTAAAGTGCAGAGAAGGTGAGCAATATGCTCAAGCTCATCAGTGACAGAGCTGAAAACCAAACCACACCTGCCGGGCTTCCAAACCAGCGCCTCTTACCTCCGTATCATCCTCCCATAGTGCCCAGCACGTGTCCTGGAGCAGCCAGGGGAACTCATTTTCTCTTGATCTTCCTGTTCATTCAGCAGTGCCCTCACTGCCGCCAACTGGACCACAGTTGTGGGGCTTGTACTGTTTACAACGTATGACAGCTCTCTCATAAAAATATAATGATGTATAATTTGTAAGAATAATGATAGTCCAGGAGCAGGAGTAGCTATAGAGCTTGGTGTCACTAAAATTTGTCTGAGAGGTCACAAGGGATTGCTAGTACAATGTACAATGAGAAACGCCGGGACTCTTCTATCCGATGAAACATGCTATGCAAGTAAAGGCTCTATGAAGGTAGAAGAGGAAAGAGAGGCAGGTACTGGGGTCAGTTTTGTTACCACATTTCTACTCTTTTATTCTTTTTTGTAAATAACTAACAAATGTGCCATTCACTTAATCCTGCCTACTAGATATTTTTTTTTGAGAGAGAGAAGAGAAGGGGGAGGGGGAGGGGGAGGGGGAGGGGGAGGGGAGGGGAGGGGGAGGGGGAGGGGGGGGGGGAGGGGGGGAGGGGGAGGGGGAGGGGGAGGGGGAGAGGGAGAGGGAGAATAGGAGCAGCATTAATTTTAGGGATGAACAAGCTGAAGCATCCTGGAGTAGCTGTTGTCAGCAGAGGTCACTTTGGGAATCCAATTAAGCCTCTGGACATATTCACTGGAAAAGGTGAGCTATAATCATTCAAATGGCATCATTGTAACAACATCCTTTTCAAATAAACTAGAGAGAAAACAAATCTCTGTTTTGACCACAGGGGGGGAAAATCAGCATAAAGTTTGAATCCTTTCACGGTGTACAGGAAGGAAGTTCCGCCTATTTGTGAGTTCCAGCAAGAAGAGAGACATAAACAATAACATTTCACTTTCTCCTCGCAAAAACAGAATAGAGAGTGGTCAGGTTGACACGGGGATGGTCAAATTGGGCCAAACCAGAAAATTTAACAGGTCTCATTTACCCTTGACCATGAGCACATGAGCAATGGGACAGGAATTTCTGGGTCTCTGTGGCAGACAGGAAACTTGTAGAAAATATTTAAAAGCAGAAAATACCCGAGTGGTCCCGTGTTGCATGATGGGACAATATTGTGTAACCACTCTAACCTTCAACTTTCTTTTAGACACCTTTTAAAATAACTGAGCTTTTGTTTTTCATTTCATAACTGTTACAGTCATTGGAACGAATGGTTCAATTTGAATTTAAAAATACCCAGGAAATGGAGATTAGGAAAAATAAAATACAGAATCTACCCTTGTATTTTGAGTCTATGGGTAGTCTTTTTCAATTAGTTCCATATTTGCTTTATTGTATGCCACAATTTGTATTGCTCTCTACCTGACTAATCATATCAATGACAAATATCCGTAAAGCATCTTCTACTTTTTCCAAGAGCAGTATTTTTACAACTTCCCAATGGGGTAGACAAAGTAGGTATAATATATGCCCAGTATAGATCCCAGGGCCCATCAAGTCACCTCCACAGAGTCACTTAGCCTGGACTAACCTCAAGAAGGACCTACGCCTCCAGATGTCCAGTCCAGGCACACATTGTACACACAGCAACTTATAATCAAAATCAGTGTGTATCACCTTCTGTACAAAATACTCAAGTTCTGGGATTAGCACACAGCCATCAGTAGTGCTGCTGAAGAAGGATCATGAAGCCATCGGTGCCATGATGGGTTTGTAAGGGTTGCCATGGTTGAGGAGAGGGACCTGGTAATCAGCCTGCTGTGCATTTCCCAACTCTGCAAGCCCCAGCATCCTTGTTCTCCAATTGACCATAACCTTCACTCGCCCCCCATTTCATCCACCCCATCTCATGGTCACTTCCTGGACCAACTCCTGTTTCCTTGTGTCTGTCTACGACCTCCACTTCTTCTACCTTTCTCATTTGTGCTCCCTAACCCTTGTTCTTTCACACTAGAAACACCCCCAATTCTTTGGCCACTTTCTTACCAGTCTGCCTGACTCCATGATTCATGAACCCAATTAGTCTTCTAGGATACTAAACCCTTGTTCCTCTGGCTTCAGCAACTCTATTTGAACATTTCCTACTGTGAATCAATCCAGCCAGCCTTTTAAAAAGCCTGAGCCCTGCTGAAGCCAACGTGTTCACATATAAATCTAAGTGCCACTAAAAATATTTGATATTCAATATCAAATAATCCATCTGAGTTGATTTGGAAGCCATTTCCTCCTCATTGATCAGCAGACTCTCATGCTTCCCATCATTACATGAATGGGCCCCTGGGGTTGCACAATGTGGCAGTACTGTGGGTCAGCATCCCTTCTCATTCCCATCACAGGGTATTTCAAACCTTCAGAACTAGCCTAAGTTACCGAACAAATGCCCAATTCCCGCACCCATTAAAAAAGATGACTGCATAGTTCATTAATAATTTAAAAGCATGACCTAAGGTAGACCTCAATCTCCCAATCCTCAACCTAAAGAATTACCTACCTCCACTTCCATACTTCTCTCCTTCCTTCCATCTTCCAGTCACTGGCCACTTCTTCTACAACGGTCCACCCTTCTGGCAAAGCTCAAGATACCACCTCTCCTCTGACATTCCCTGCTACACTAATCAGTTCTTTTCTTTCCTAAATCTTAACCCTCTCCCTCTCTATGGGCGACTTCTCCTGACTTATAAACATGTTCGAGTTTCTCTTGCTCAGAAACAAACCAGAACATAGCGCTTGTGTAACAGACACTGTGAGCATGCCACCCACATGTCCTTAACAACTTCCATTCCAGGGATTGAGGGCTTCTTTGGCCACTAGAGTCCATCTCCTTTTATTCAGCAAGCTGAATAATTCCAAGAATTCATGAACTGCCCATTCCCTCTGGAGCAACCTTCCACCAGCGATTAAGGGTTATTGGTATACAAATAGCCCAGCCTTCTAATCCCTCCAGTGGGATACATTTTAAAGCATATGTTTAGTATTTTTTTAAATATATTTTTACTGATTTCAGAGAGGAAAGGAGAGGGAGAGAGAGATAGAAACATAAATGATAAGAGAGAATCATTGATCAGCTGCTTCCTGCATGGCCCCTACTGAGGATCGAGACTGCAACCAGGGCATGTGCCCTTGACAGGAATCAAATCAGGGACCCTTCAGTTCACAGGCCGATGCTCTATTCACTGAGCCAAACTGGCCAGGGCTGTTTAGTACTTTTTAAATACATTTTTATTTATTTCAGAGAGGAAGGGAGAGAGAGAGATAGAAACATCAATGATGAGAGAGAATCATTGATCGGCTGCTTCCTGCACACCACACACTGAGGATTGAGCCCACAACTTCGGCATATGCCCTGACTGGGAATAGTACTGTGACTTTTTGGTTCGATGCTCAACTACTTAGCCACACTGACCAGGCATATGTTTACTATTTTTAACCCAGGGTTCGCCAATAGGATTAAACTCCAGTTGTAACATACTTAAAATAGTCTTTCTAAATGCTTCCTTCTTTCCCTAGCTCACTTTAGTACTTCTTTTGAGGTATTTCCTAGGATTCCCTCCCAAATAAATTACTTGCACTTGAATCCATAGTTCAGAGACAGCTTCTGGAAAAACCCAAACCAAGACACCCTCCCTGGACCCTCTGTCTACATCTAGTCACCACAAGTCCTTTCACTCTTTCACTGCTAACATTTTTGAAAAATAGTCAGATCATGAAGAAGTTGCATTTTATTACTAGCACAAAGAACCCAACATATAAAATAGGGGTTTTCTTTTTCTTGTGGAGTGATAAATGTGGAGTTATGAATTCCTGGACTGCTATGACAGTTCCACGGTGACATCAGGGACAAGGCTCCTTCTTCCTTTCTAGTCAGTCATTCATCACATGTCCTGGGCACCTTGTGGTCCAAATTTGAGTATGGAAAGCTAGAGATGGATGGGCACAAGGGCCATGGCAGCCTTTTATCGAGGAACTTTCTCCAAAGCACCATCCAACCACTTCTTCTTACATCTCATTTGGCCAGAATTTAAACCACATTTAGCTTCAAAGGAAACTGCAAAAAAGTTGTTTGATTTTTAAAAAAGAAATCCGGGCTTTTGTTTCCTCTAACAACATTGAGGTTCTCTTATAAAAATAAAAATGGATATTGGGATAAAAAAAAAACAACAACACAGCCATTTCTATTATAGGAGACTATGTAACCAGTAGCAATTTCTCAACTACTATCATCTGATTTCCACCACTCTGTAAAAAATCTCTCTAAACAATTACTGTCTACCTCTTATAAACAATAGACAATTATCAGTCCATTTCTTATTGACTTCCCTGACTTTTCATTGACTCCCCCTATCCTATTGACCACATCAATACACATTTCCATGTAATAAATTGAATTTAAAGGTCCTTATCAAACCTCTCAGCTTTTCAAGGTCAACAGTTTTATGCAAAAGCTAGTTAGGAAGGAGTGGAGAAAAAGATAAAATGATGAGGAAGATAATGTCACACTCTGCCCACATCTCTCCAAATCTCTCTTTAGCCTTTACTTATTTATTTACCGTGTGTGCACACCCCACCCCCACCATCAGACACAGACATGCTTTCACCCCCAATCATTGTATTTTTGAGGACTCTTCTCAACCTACTAGAGCCCACTTTGCCCACATGAACAGAGAGCTGGCAGTGTTGGAAGGCATGTCTACCCCTCTGGGAGAGGGTGTAGAGAAACTTCAGTTCCCTAGCTGGTTTGGTGGATAGAGTGTCAGCCTCCAGGCTGAAGGGTCCTGGGTTTGATTCCCATCAAGGGCACATGCCTGGGTTTCAGGCTCAATCCCCAGTGGAGGGTGTACAGGAGGCAGCCAATCAATGATTCTCTCTCATCATTGAAGTTTCTTAATATCTCTTCCTCTCCCTTCCTCTCTGAAATCAATAAAAAATATATTTTTTTTTAAAAAAAAGAAAACTCCAGCTCCCTTGCCTCAGAGAGTGACAACTGGGAGGTGTGACACGTAACCCAAAGCTCCCTGGGGGTCAGGGTAAAAGTGACCCTCTGTGTGCCTTCTTCTGAGATCACAGCTCCACTTGGCTTCCTCCCCTGCCCTGAGTTACTTCCTCACTCCCTTCCTTCACTGAGAGCACTTCCTTAATAAATCACTTGCACACTTCTGGGGAAATCAATGTTAAGACAATTGGGTAATAAATATTTGCTGCACAGAAGAAACTGGAGGAAACCAAGCAAGTCTTTCAAAACATATTGCTGCATTAAAAAAGCTTTTGAGGTTTCTGTTTTATTTTTCTAAAAATGAGCATGTCGTGTCTGCAAAGTAATATTTTGCTACAATTCATAAAGTCTAAGAAATCTAATTGCAATATTTGCTTAAACACATAGTTTTTCTAACATGTATTCATAAACCATAGACAAAATCAGGGAAATAATTTTAACACAAAAACTATGCTCTCTACTAGCATTCTTAATTTGATCATTTACAAGAATCATTCATTAATAAGTTACAGAAATTTTATAAGCATTTTCTGAGAAATCTCTTTGCAGACAGAGGAAGATATAGACACACTACCTTTGTATAAAACCCATCCTTTCTTTCCTAGGGAAGAAAAAAACAAATGGTGCTGAATTGTCCAAAATCTATTCTCCCACCCGTGTCAATATATTGCCTCTCAGCTCCAAAGTCACCCTTTTTGCCTGCTCCATGGCAAGGGAGGTGAACCATTAATAGTTTTATGGCAGCTGGGATGTTGAGCCTTGTCAGTAGAGGGCCTGAGAGGACACTAGAGAAGGAGTTTCTTCTTCCTGGTTCTGATGTGCCCCTTTGTTGTCCTAGTTCTGTTCCTGCAACGTGGGTGGCTTTTTGTGGCAGTGTCCCCCATAGCATCCAGCAAGAGTCACCTGAGCAGACTGGAGTTTAACATCATTCCTAAGGCCAGCTAATGAGTTCCCCCAGGCACCAGTTCATTTGCTGACAATTCACTGATGACGGTTTCTTCGCATTGAGTAAAACAGCATCCCATCACAATTTTATAGGACCTTACCAGCAAATCCATCAGTTGTCCCAGCTGGCTTTCTGGAAAGTCAATGGCACCCACTCCACACCCCGCTTGGAAGTTTTCTGGTGAGTTTCCTTCGCATCCCAGAAGGTGAGGTTTTTGCCTGCCAGCCTCAGCCTCATCCCACTGATGGTGGACAACACAACACAGCCAACTGGTATACCAGTTGGAAAGGTATACCACTGGGCTTTGACCACACCTTTGCCAACAAGGACTAAATGTCAGCCTTGGGAATAATACCCTCTCCCAAGTTTGTTCCTTCATTGTGTACCCTCCCTCAGCCCTAAGATATCCTTAAGAGTTTTTCCCTCCTCTTAGACAATTCCCTAGTACTCCATCCCCATTAACATTTTTTTATATTAAACTTCCCTGGTTCTATTTTCTAATAAGACTCTAACTACTAGAGTGACAAAATACCTAAATCTTAAAAATTGAAAGTTCTCTAAATGTATGAGTTCTTTGAAGGTTTAAAACATTTTTTAATGTATTTAAATAGGTTGGGCCCTTTAAATCTCCTTTTCTAAAGCTATTCTTGCATTCTCTCAATGGGTTTTAATTTGAGGCAAAAAAAAAAAAAGAAAGTTGTCAGCTCCAACAGCAACAGCTCAGATTTTTTATATCAACCACATGGCTATAGAGTCATTTGGCTGTATATGGTTGACATAGAAAAATCTGAGCTGTCACTCTTGGAGTGTCTACCTAGTGCTCAGCAGTTTACAAGCAAACATCATGTTTCATTCTCAGCAGAACTCTCTCTGCAAGGTCAGCAGCATCATTCTGTCTCAGAGATAAGACAACTGAGACGACGCAGAGATATGAAATAATTTGTCTGCTGTCACACAACTGGCATGTGTTCCAGTTGAGACTTAAACCCACATGTGTGGATCCAAAGCCTCTTCCCTGTTTTCCGTGGCATTCCATGTAGACACAAAATAAAACTTTTCAGACCTTTATTAATCAATTACTTCATTCTTTCCCCAACATTAGTTAGGTACCTGCTATGTTTTGGGCACTATACCTCATGCTAGGTTTAAAAAAAAAACAAACAAACCCAGAGCCCTTGCCCTCAAGGAATTGTCCTTTTAAAAGCACTTTTCTCAACTGCATGCCCTTGACCATTCATTGCACGTTGCCCCTTTTAAAGAGCCTTGCATTTCCAACAAGCCTGTGCCTGGAGTGGCACTTTCCCAAAGGCGTTGTGGGCCACCTCCTGCTCACAGGCTTTGCAACACTCTCATTTAGATTTGCCTCATTTTTCTGCTCCCTTTCAGGTCCCACTGCCTCAGAACTCAGGCTCAGCCCATTCCTTTGATTATATGCCGATCCATTTGGGTTGCTTACCCATGACCTTCAGCTCTTCCCCATCTTACTTCTAAGACCAATCTCTAGATCTGCTTTCAGTGTGCCATGTTCCAGGACCCACTGCCACCCCTGAGCCTGACTTCCTGGTCAAACGCAGCATGAGCCTTCTCTAAGTATGGAATGTCTGATTCACCTGATGTGGGGGTAGCTGCCTTCCACTTGGGGGCACAAACAAGGTGATGCCTTTACAGAGGCAACTCTCCCCAAATGCCCTTCTTTTCTTAAATGTCTTCTCCTCTTCCCCATAATGCCCCTCACTCCAGTTACCTGGATTGATTCTACCCACCTTCACCGTTAGCATGAACTCTTCCTGATTCTCTCCCTGTCAAGTCAAGATGAGCCTCCACTGTGCTCCCCTGCAGCACTGGACTGTAGTGGCTGCTTCTCCCCCTCTCCCACAGGAATTGAGGGTGTTTGGAGTCCAGGGTCCTTGTTATATTAGTGTATGCCCCAGGGCCCATACTATACAATTGAGAAAGGAGAATTGGGGGGGAAAAGGCAGGAATGAAGGGAGGCGGGAGGGGAGAGGAAGGAAATGTATTCTTTGTCTCTCTTTTGTCCATTTGTATGGCATTATGTCGTTTGAGTTAAATTAAGCTTCTCATCTGACATTTAAAATATCTCCCAAAACAGTTTTAGGTGGTTCCTGGCTGAGCCCTGGTTCCAGCCAGTGACCTCACTCAAAAAAGGAAGGAGTAAGTCCAGTGCTGGTCACCACCACAATAGAAATGGCATCCAATAGTTAACATTTAGTGAGTTCCTGTTATATACCAGGCCCCATGCTAAGCATCCTCTGTGCATTCTCTCATGAATCACCACAATTACCTAATGAGTAGATACGATTTCTGTTTCCATGTAAGGAAACTGAAGCTTAGAGAGGTGAAGGGACTTGGGGAAGATCATGTTGGCCTGCTTGTAAATAGCAGTGCTGGGATAGTGAATCAGGCCATTACACACCAAGCCAAACTTCTAACCATCACTGCATGCTGCATCTCGAAGGCAGTTCTGTACCTGTTCATGCCCAGAGACACACAAGACAGCAGCATAGATCCTATCAACTGTGACCATTAAAAGGTATTTAAAAATCCACAGAACCCAACTCAGTCCACATGGGATAATATTTCCTCATAGAAGCAAAGTAAAAGTCACCCCAGGATGAAAACTGCCTGCTGATTTGGGTTAGGGTAGGAGAGGGAAACAAAAAACAAAAAAAAAAAAAAAAAAAAAAAAAAAAAAGGGAGGAAGAAGTGAATGACATAATTTGCACAATTTCCCACTACCTTGAAATAAAAAATAATAAAATGACCTTTGCACTCAATTGGGAGGCATCAAATAGACTATCATGAAGAAAATACTGTAATAGTGAAGCGTTAGGGAAGAATCAATTCGCCAACAACCTGGAGAGATTTTTGTCTTAGGTCATAATGCATGTCATTCCCTAAACAAGCCGCCCACACACTAAGTGGGGGGAAAAGCATTAGATGCAGAAGGCACTTTCAAAAGGAGGGCAAATGGATTTGAAACAGCAATGAAACAAACTTCACAAGAGTTGGTTTCAAAATTAAACGGCCAGTATGATGTTCACTTTGACTCCTGGTACATCAAAAATATAAATGCTATTTGCATGCATTTCCACAGCCCATTTCTCTGTAATATTGCACTGCTTTGACAAGCATGTTATGTTAGAAAGAAATAACACACAAGGGGTGGTGGGCTGCCTGGGGACCTATCAAATGGGAGTCTCTGTGACTTGCTTAAAATTATTCACAGATCAAGGCAAAGAGACGTGTCCTCTATGCATCTCTCCTTTAAACTTAGGAATCTCCTGGAGAGGCAAGAATGAGAATTTTCAGCTTTAAGTTCTCTATTTCACAAACTCTGCACCTTGGCTCTGCACATACAACTTTCAGAATGGTCTCCACTCTGAAGTGATTCATTCCCAGAGTGACTGGTCATTTGTTGGCTGCAGGCAGTGGGACATCACAAGAAGTACTTCATTCCAGCCCCTTCTCGACAGATAGGAAGGACTACACATAAACCATTTATGGTACGCTACTTGCCGATATGGCTGCAATCCCTTATCCCTCCCTATGCTGTGGCTTTGAAGCGCCTCCCATCAGGAGATAACATTTATATTATCTCTTTGATGTCTGGCTTTAAAATGCGGTAGAAGTGACACTGTGCTGATTTTAAGCCTGCGCCTCAAGCACCTTGTCCTCTTCCACTCACTTTCTTGGGTTCCCACTCCATCATGTAAATAAGCGCAAGCTGACCTGCTGGAGGATGGAAAACCCTGTGCACTCGAGTCAAATGAGTCCAGTTGTCCCTGCGAAAGCCTTAGACATGTGAGAAGACCCAGCCAACATCAGGAAACCTGCCCACCTGCCCTTCAGCTAATCACAAGGGCATGAAGGAGCCCTGCCAAGACCAGAACTACCAGCTAAGCCTCCACTAACTAGTTGACCCATAGAATCATGCGTTAAACTAATGATGTGTGTTTTAAGCCTCTATAAGATCAGTGATTTTTAATGCACAATAGGTAACTGATATACCTTCTCAGAATTAATTCTGTTATTGGTAGGAAGCCTGATAGCTGTCCCTCCCCAACACTAAGAGCTGGGAGAGTCCCAGCTGAATGATGATGGGCTCAACTTCTCCGGCTCTGGAGCTAAAACTGGAGCTTCTACAGAACAGAGCTCAGAATGCTCTATTCACCAGACCATGTCCAGATGCAAAACACAGATCAAAAACATGGTATCTACACACCAGATACCAATGACTGTTCCAGAGGGCATATGTGGCTGATGAGTTGGAAGCAGGCCAAAGGTGAGAGACAAGGAAAGGCAGGCTCTTCAGTAGCTGCTTCCTGTGCTGGCTGTATGCTCATTGAGCACAGACACTGCTTGGCTTGCTCACCAGCATCTGGCACACAGGACGAGCTGAAGAAATATTTGCAGAGTGAATATGTAGCCTGAGAGCTCATACATGGGACTTGCCTCTCTGCATCTGCTGCTGAGTACACAAGAAGGATGGGGCTTCCCTCCTAGAGGGAATTGCCCACAGGATCACAGAATCCACTACTTAGAAAAAAACAAACAAACAGAAATAGCTATATAGCACTTTCTGTAATCACTTAACAAATAATAATTTATTCAATCCTCTTAATAGCCATAGGAGGCAGGCATGAACTTTATACATATTTTCCCCATGATGAGCTGAAGCATAGGACATTATATAGTTTGCCCAAGGACATGCAGCTGGTAAGTAGGCAAACCAGCAGTCTAGCTCTCAAGTCTGTGGACTGACATCTCCTTATGCTGCCTGTTTTAATATCATCACAACTAATACAGCAGCCTTAAGGAGTGCTTAGGTTGACCCCTGTGTCTATAGATGAGCACATTTGGGCCCAAGAAACACACACCTCCTGACAGTTATTTTCCTCTATACCACGCTGAAAACGTGAAAAGCTATTTCATGGACATCTTTATTTCCAAAGGGGTTCAAAATATGGGACATCTTGAACTCTGAAAATTTAAACCCAAGAGGGAGTGGCAACTAACACAAAGACTGGTAGAGAGGAGAAAGGAAAACTGAATGAAACAGGTGACAGGTTTTCCAGTCTGCAGATACTGAAGTTATGTCATAATGGAACACGGGACCCACTCACAGCTTGAAATCTACCAGGGAGTCCTGAAGCCTCAAGGACTCAAGTTTTTGTTTCCCATGTATGTGGAGAAGTCTGGTGTCCTAGGATGGAGCCTCTCACATGTCAGTATGCCCATGAATCACCTGGGAATCTTATTAAAAACTAAGAAGATGAGTCTGGAGATTTTGCACTTCTCAAAAACTCCTAGATAATGCCTATGCTGCTTGTTCATGGAGCAAGGATCTAGAGCCCTTAGCTGAGTTCCTCAAATAAGATCTAAGACCCTGATACAAATTCCACTCAAGGCCATGAGACAACCTGAAAGTAAAACCCTAAATTGTGGTTAGAGGTCATTCAGAGGTTTAGGTGCATGAGATATATAAATATTCATAATAATATTCATATGCACACATGTCAAATATAGTTCACGTTTTCAGAAAGGAAAAAATACCCTTAAGAACGGTTAACAGTATTTAAAGAAAAACAATCAGGCATTATGTGCCTTGGGATGTGACACAGTGGGAAGTACCCAACATCATTTATGAAATATTTTTGCTAAAAATCATACTTGAGTCAGAGTAAACCTCTAAATCTAACGACCAGTTTAGAGGAAATATGGAGGAACAAAGGAATCTGTTAAACACCCATGAGGTACAAAAAAATATCTGAGAAATTGTACAGGAAAAAATGACCTGATTTCTTCAACAAAATTTATGCAAAGGAAAATCAATGAAGATACATTGGCCAAATGTAATTTAAGAATGTTGTTAGGATTCTGATGAGAATAAACCATAAAAAAGAAAGAAGGTATGAGACAATCTAGAAAACTATTATTAACTGAATATTTGATGATATTAAAGAATGATCATGTTTTAATTATAAAATAGTATTGCAGTTGGTTTTTTTTAAAACAAAGAAACCTGATTTTGGACATACCTACTGAAGTATGTACAATGGTGATCTGATATCATTCAAAGCAATCCAGTGGTGGTTGGGAGGATTGTATGGGGGCACAGGAAAGACAACAACAACAACAACACACACAAAAACAGATTGGCCAGAGAATGAAACATGGAAGTTGGTAATGTGAAGGGGGGGGGCAGTTATTAGAACAGTTTCTCCATTTTTCTATATATTTAAATCTTCCTAACTCAAGGTTGTAAGTAAATATATAAGCAAAGAAAAAGATAGAGAAGTAAGGGAGAAAAGGAGGAAGGGAGATAGAGAGAAGAAGAAAGGAAGGGAATGAGAAAGGTAAAGAGGGAGAGAATAGAATTAAGTAGATTCAGCAAAGTGGTGATTCCAATTTCAATACCAGGATATTAGATTCCAGGACATTTTATTGAAATGGTAAAAATTAAACTTTAAAAAAAGAAGAAGAAGAAGAAAAAGAAGAAGAAGGAGGAGGAGAAGGAGGAGGAGGAGGAGGAGGAGGAGGAGGAGGAGGAGGAGGAGGAGGAGGAGGAGGAGGAGGAAGAGGAGGAGGAGGGGAGGAGGAGGAGGAGGAGGAAGAAGAAGAAAAAGAAGAAGAAGAAGAAAGCAGCTGAGATCACCTGGCCCTGCTGAGGGCAATTTGCTCAGACTCTTCCCTTTTTATTATGGCTTCTTGACAGCCCTGTCATAGATTCCATAGATATAAGGCCTCTGGATCCAGCACAGCATTTGTCAAAGTCTCTTCTGATTTTTAAAAAGAAGATAGAAATTGTGGCTAAGATGATAGCATGGCAACGTGGATTTATGACTGGTTAAACGTCCATCCCCAAAAGGGGTGGACTGGGAGCCCGCGTCAGGCAGGGGGCAGCTCTTAGAGGAAGGCTGAAAGACTCTGCTTCCACATGCTGTTTTTTATCAATGACAGGTGAAAATATACAAGATGTGTTGGTCAAATTGACAGGGACATAAGGTTCAAAGGACTATCTTTGAATACCTTTGATGAAAGAATTATTATCTATAGATATCTCAACATTCTACAACAGAAGCCAGTGCTAGCAGGCAGAAATGTCATAGTGCTTATTATTTAACATCAGCCAAGAAAGTTGAGATGAGGAAAAGGCAAAAGCATGTGGCTAATTTTTATCACAAATGTATGTGATAAAAAAGTGTCCATGGACCAACTGCTCTTACGGGCACTTGTAAGATATGGATGAATGGGACCCTTCCCTCTGAATTTTGTCATCATCCTCTCCTGATCTGAGAAGCACTGACTTAAAGATTTTCTCTTACTGTAAATTCCATATGATCAATAACGTAAGTGGCTGCCCAAGCTAATTGGATCTGCTAATTTGATTTTAGGGTACATTAAAACAATTACTTTTCCAGAAGAGAAGAGGGAATAAAACGAGAACTGCACTTACCATTTAGTAAGCATTTATGAGGCATCATGCCAGGTATTCTACATACATTTAATAGCCACATGGTCCTTTCTAGGTGAGTACCAATAACCTTATTTCCTCGATGGGGTAAAAAGGTCCAGAGGGGTTCAGTGAGTTGGCTGGAGTCACACAGCTGGTGAGCATCAAAGCTAGGATGCAAACACTTAATTCTCAAAACTGTCTGGGATGGTCCAGCAAAACACAATGTAGGGTTTAGTTCTGGGTGCTATGCTTTAGGAGAGCATTACCACATTTTTGCCTGTATCCAAAACTCAGTGTCATTGGTCAGGCCAGTGAGAGGACAAGCACATGATATGATGAGAGGAACAGGCCATTTAGCCTGTCACCATGGATGCTTAGTAAACGTTTGCTGAAAGACTGACCGTGGCTGGGAGAAAAGAGTTTCATGGTGTCTTCTGGTTTGGTTATCAATTGCTACATAAGAAACCACCCCAAAACTCTGGCTTGAAATAAGTAACAGTCATTTCTTACTGTTCTCTCTTGTGGTTCTGGGAGTTGACCGGACATCGCTGAGTGACTCTCACTCACTCAGGATCTCTCAAGTGGCTGCAGGCATATGGTGATGGGGGGGCATCCTCTCAGAGCTTCGCTCACCAGTCTGGTGCCTGAGTTGGGAAGACACCAAGAGCTGGGGCACCTCAGGCATCTCCCTCTCTCTGCAGGTGGTTCCTCCACATGGCCTCTCTAGTAAGGTAACTTCTAGGGAGGTGGACTCCTTACGTGATGGCTCAGGGCTTCAAAGGTACAAGTCCCATGGGAGACATAGAGTCTTTCCGGACCTAGCCAGCACGTCCCACAGTGTGACTTCTGCTGCATCCCTATTGTAAAGTCAGTCATAGAGGCCAGCCCTGTTTCAAGGAAGGGGAAAGCTCTTGAAAGAGGAGGAGAAAGATTCTGGAAGAGCTTATTGAACCGGAAATATTGTTGCAGCCATTGTTGTACAATACTATCTGCCACATTCACCTAAGAATATTTGGGGTGGAGGTGAGAGTCTAGACTTATTCTATGTGGACACAGAGGGTGAGGTAGGCCAGGTTATGGGAAAAAAAGTAAAATGGGCACTGATTTTGTTTCAATAAAGGAAGGTATTTTAAAGGGACTGGATTCTCTTAATATGGATGAATTTTCTGAAGTATTAAGTTGATGGTCAGGACCTTTCTAAGGATTGATATAGTAAGGTGTGTGATCCCTCTGGCTAGAACAGGAGCTCTTCATAAGAGCCAACAATGCCAGAGGACTGGGAGAAACTAAAAGTTAAAATTAAAAAAATATATGTAAAGAGCATGAGGCCCAGGCTGCCAGGAATGGGATGAGCAAGTTATGAACCTAGCAGAGGCTGGAAATGAAAACTCACACTGGGGTCTGGAAACAAGAGTTTGAAACCAGAGAGGAGCAAATAAGTATAAGTAAAGTAGATGTGGATCTCAAGGTTGGAGGAGGGGTGAAGGATGGCCAGGTGACCTGAGCAGTAGAAACACACTCTGGAGTGACTAGAGCATGTTCCACATTCCCGCTGGGGTATTAGGCACATTGGAGGTGGAGGAGGGGCTACCGGAAAGAGGTCAGCCTGACCTATAATATGAAGTAGACAGGAAGATTTAAGTATAACATGGTGGGCAATATGACTCATGCTTTCAGCTTAAAACCTCTCTGGAGCAACACAGTGGCTAGACCAGGGGTCCTCAAACTACAGCCCATGGGCCACATGCAAATACAACTATTGTATTTGTTCCCATTTTTTTTACTTCAAAATAAGATATGTGCAGTGTGCATAGGAATTTGTTTATAGTTTGTTTTTTTTAAACTATAGTCCGGCCCCCCAACGGTCTGAGGGACAGTGAACCTGCCCCCTGTTTAAAAAGTTTGAGGACCCCTGGGCTAGACTATGAAACCTGTTATCCTTTACTCCTTAATGTTCACTTTCTTGGACAGAAAATGAAGCTGTTATGGGAGTAGGTAGGGGGAAAAATAAATGAAGTCCCAAGTTGAAATAGTGACCCAAAGGTTTAAAGAAGAGATGTATATTGAGATCCAAAGTCCCATCCCTGCTTTGAGTAACAGAATTTTGTAGCTGGAAGTAGCCTTAGAAATTATTTAAACCACTTTCTCATCTTATAGTTGGGAAAACAAATGCCATACAGGAATATTTACATATCTCCTGGTCATTTCTTTCTGTGACAGAGTATCCCCCCAATGCATACAGTGAAAAAAATGGGGAAAATAGAATTTGGGCTTACAGAATATTATTTTCCAATTCCTGCCATAAAATAATTGCTGTATCTCTTACCACCCTTGCAGCATGATCTGGTAGGAAGAAAGAAACACTGTGGGCACAGAATTCTGTGATTTTTTATCCCAGCAACATTTTCTCTAGCTCTGGAACCTTCTCTCAGGTCCCTTTCTGATTTTTCTTTCGCTCAGAACCTATCAGAGTTCAGCACATGGTTGATGCTAAAGACATGTTTGATAAATGAATAAATGCACTTAAGCTCTAAAATTCTGCACAGTAGTAAAAAAAAAATAAGCCCTCTTGATAAGGGAAGTTGCTTCATCTATCAGAATATGAATATATTCAAATTCCTCTATTTCTGTTACGATAAATGCACAGTGATTTTGCTAGAAATACTTTCAAAAATGGCAATTAATATAAGGGCACCCTGAAGTTCCAGAGATGTTCCTTCATATCTTCAATTTAGGAAGATGAACACTTCATTTTTATTCACTAGAGAGTCAAGACTCCTGGGGAAGCTTTAAAAATTGATCTCCCTTGCCTGGCTGGTGTGGTTCAGTGGTTGAGTGTCCACCCATGAACCAGGAGGTCACGGTTTGATTCTCGGTTAGGGCACATGCCCAGGTTGCAGGGGGCAGCTAATTGATGATTCTCTCTCATCACTGATGCTGTTATTTTTCTCTCCCTCTCCTTTCCTCTCTGAAATCAGTAAAAATATATATTAAAAATTGATTTCCTTTTAAGCTTCTTAGATCCTTCCTTGCCTCTTAATGAGGTCCCTGGACCAGTAGCGTCAGCATCAGTATTTCCTGGGAGCTGGGTAGAATTACAGAAGTTCAGACCCAACCCTAGGGTTTGAATCTGTAGTTTAGCAAGAGCTCAAGGTGATTTGTGGCTGAGGTAAAGTTGGAGGAAAGCTGCCATAGATCAGGCCAGCAGGCTGAGATTGTTAGCGAGACACATCGTCCCACTTTGCAGTTTATAGCGCCTTTTTCCTCTATTAAAGAACCTGCCATCTGAACCAGCCACTTAAACACTCAAGGATAAACACCCAGTGAAACACACTTCAAGAAGCTGTCAGAATATTTTCTTAATGATTAGATTGAACCATATGAAATCTCTCCTACTCGATGTTTTCCAACAACAAAGATGGCCATTTCCTGTATTTCAAGGTATTTACCACTTTCTGAGTGCTTCATGTCAGTACTTTGGCAAGGTTTATCCTGATCCAAAAATCCTCTCTGAGGTAGAATGAAGTCCACTGTATAGCTGAGAAAGTTAAAAACTAGAAAGGCTATGTTCCCGAGGTTGCACAGCCAGAAGTGAAAAAGCTCAAGTCCCTATCCAACCCTAACCCACGGCCCGGCATTTCTCAAGATGTGACCCTCACACCAGGGCATGAGAAGTTTGTTCAAATGCGTATTTCTAGGTAGCAGCCTAAAGATACTGAATCTCAATACCTAGACATCCTGAATCTCAATCTCTGGTGTTGGAATCTGCATTTGAGTCGTTTCCCTGGGAACTGGGCATGTTTTACTCATGAATAAATGGAATCCTACTATTTTCATATGCTGCCTTCTTTCCAGTTAGGCCATTGGCATAAGCATCTAACTTACTCCAGGGCAGAGTGACTATATCCCCAATTTCCCCTGGTTTATGTACATTGTCATGGTGTAATTACTAAGAGCTCCTCTTTGATTTCGCTCCGGTTTGGATGATAAATTATACGGTCACTCTGTGCTAGGGAGGAAACTGAGCTGGGTTTCTCCCAAGAAGGCATCAGAGGCTCTATCCCCATTGGGCGGATCCCTTGAGCTTCTCAGTGAGATGAGCGAGTCTGGATCTACCCCTGGTCTAGTGCCTTGAGCCTCACTCTCTCCCTCCTCCTGCCCTGGCCTCCCTGAGCCTGCAGCCACAAGGCAGCAGTGGCAGGCAAGATTCCAGTTGTACCCAAGGCATTCACACAAGGATGTCCAAGCTGGCATTCCCTGAAAACCCCTTAGAAACCTTTGAGCAATTTTGACCTATTCTCTACTGAGAGAACTGTCTCTTTCCCATTTCTCACCCTCCATGCCTTCAGGGTAGCCTTGCCTGAGACTTGTCCTCCATGACTGAATCAGTTGTGTCCCCACTTGGCCACTAGGGCTGGCCAGGGCTGGCTCGTCTCTGGATCCTAGTGTGTAACACAGGACCAGGCACTGAGTGAAATCCCAACAGATGCTTGCTAACAGTCTAAATGAACCAATTAATGTCGTTATCAGATTACTGCCCCAGGAACAGGTTTCAACAAATTGAGGAGAAAGGAGAACAACAAAACTAATGGACAGAGAATGTAATTATATTAAGGCCCCGAGGGAGTGCAGAAAAGAAAAAAAGCCTACAGGATGTCTGCAAAGGCAGGGTACAAAACATAAACTTATCTTTAAAGAATACGTTCGCTGCATCTTCAAATAATAAGCTCGATATATTCTCCTTGAACCTCTAGACATCTTTTTAGGTAAAGTGCCCCTAAATTTAAAAACATGGGTCTAATTAAAAATGTACTACAGAACAGCCATCCATGAAGTCTGCAAACACAAAGAAAATAGTGTTCATTATACCCTTTTCAGATTAACATGTTGGCCCATTGCTTTAAATTTACAGGGATTTTATCTGCAAATATGGTTGGAGACCAAAGAAAATGTACCTTCTATGCTACTTAAAAAATAACTATATTATGTTAATTTTATATGTTAACTGGACTGGGCCATGGGGTGCACAGATATTTGGTCAGACATGATCCTGAGTGTGTTTGTGAGTGTTCCTTCCTGTCCTCCCTTTCCCTTCCTCCCTCCCTTTACCTTCCTTCCCCTTCCTCCTTCCCTACCCACCTTTCTTTTATCTCTTTGCTTCCTTTTCCTTCCCTCTTTCCTTTTCTCCCTGCCTCTAGTTTTCTCCCAAATAGAAGGATCACCACAGAATTTTCTGGTTCTGTATCATAATTTGATACCTGTGCCTTTGCTGTTTTGTTTTCCTAGGACAATACCCTGCCTTTTCAAATTTACTATTCCAGGCTCACTGTTGCATTTGAGCCTGAGGGCTCATATTACTTTCATACCACCTTCTGGAGAGGCCCTAATTCTGTTAGTCAGAGAGCTGAGCCTGTCTTTACACTGACTTCATCCTTTGTCTTTATCAAAAGGAAAGATTTTGACATAGATAAATGTATACCTACTAAATTATTTGTAGTAGCAAATGTCACTGTAATGAGATCAACCAGATACTATTGCCATGGATTGCTGCCTAGGCCTTAGAGAAACAGGCTAGAGGGAACTTTCTATTGATAATCTTCATTGTAATAAGATGTGACCATCATTCCTCCCTAAAAGGATCATAATGGATATTGATTCTTAGTTTTGGAGTTTGGCTCATTAAAATAGCAAACAGAATTCTATGGGGAATGAGCTATATTGATTGCTTCATTTTGTTTTATGGGTTTGTTTCCTATGTAACATGTAATTGTATTTTATACTTGCTATAATATGCAAGAATTAAAGACCTAATTTAGCTAAACAGGAATTGGCTTATAAATTATGGAACATTCTCTCCCATCAAAATCCTGGATAATTAAACAAAATTTTAACAAATTCTATCTTTGGAGATTGCTTTGTATTGGAGGGGGTGGGGCTGAGAGAGTAGGAAAGAGACTTTTTTTTCCCTCCTGTCACTTTTTAACTTTCTTAGCAGTTAAGCCACTAGTAATGAGTTTACAGATTTCAGACAAGGCTGTTAAATTTTTGCTGAGGTCTATTAAGTTGTCTTTTCTTTCAAATTATTTTGTTTCTAAAACCTCAAAATGAGTTGCTTTCAGAGGCATAGTGACAAAAGCACGGGCTCTGAAAATATTTAGACTTAAATTTAAACTCTGCTTTCCCCTCCTCACTGCTATGGATAGATCGCACTTCTATGCACCTTGATTCTGCACTTGACCACCTAACATGCATTGGTCAATGAGAAATGAGCAGATGTGATGTAAGTAACAGCTTGAAAAAATGCATGCATTATTGGGCTGCCTGTCTTGTTCGTCCGTCAAAGCCATGAGAAGAACATGCTTATATTAGCTACTGCTCCCAGCAGGAGGAGAGATAACACCTAGAGGTACCCCAGGCCAAGATCAACCTAGATAAATGGCTATTAGCCAATCAGTATATTTGTGAACTAAATAAATGATTATTACTGAATGGTGCTGAAATTTGTTTCAGTTAACTGATAGAGCCTGTCAAGCTCCATTTACACATTACTTTCTTCCATTGTCAAAGGAAATGGTCCTCTATCAGATAAAGAAAGAAACAGACAAGAATAAAGAGATCAATTAATATGTTAAATGGATATATGTACAGCCAATGGCAAAACAATTCTTTCTATCTGCAAGAGTCAAGTGTGTTGAAACAGGAACAAATTTGTGGTTTCTAAGGAGTAACTGTCTGAAAGACTAAGAACATAGCTTGGATACCAGGAAACATGGACTAGGGAATGATGTTTTTACAATAGCATCAGAAAATAAGACGACAGATAGAAGAAGAAAGGATATGAGGGGAGGTAACTAGAACTTAGATGCAAGAGATCTTTAAGGGCTCAGCTGAGTAAAAAAAAAAAAAGAAAAATGAAGAGAAAACCTAAATAAGATTGATTTATAGTTTCTTTTTCTTTTCATTTGTTTAAACCAAAGTGTCTACAGCTCTCATAGGAAATCCAAGAATCTACCCCTTCCTGGCAGATTCCCAGTGAGTTGTCAATGTAGATGGGTTTAGGGAAGCCTCATGAAACCAGCCCACTTTAGTGATGGGTGGTAAAACAGGAGATGGGTCTACATTCCGTCCCAGGGAATCCTTGCACTTCAGCACAAGGATGTACTGAAAGAGCTAAAGAGCAGAGAGACCAGGAAATTAGAAAAGAAATGCAAGGAGGTATGGACCTCAGATCCAGAGTCGTTAAATCTGAGTAATAAAAATATGACGTAGGCAAAGAAAACTGGATCTTTTCCGGATTGAAAAGTGCTAGCCTTTAAGTCTCCAAGTCCCTGTTGGATTTGATATCATTCAAGACAGAAGCATTTTACAGGAGAATCTTTGCATCTAGAGATGACACTAAGGTCTTCCAGGTATTAACAAGTATAACGAAGCTAAAAGAAAAGGTACTACAATACTGAGAACTAAAAAGTGTCAGGTGAGATTCAGTGTTGGCAAATATCTAATAAAATGTTTTAAAATTTTGTGTTCTTCCATGAAACATCATCAACAGTATCTCTAAAGCTAGTTACCGCTCTTCAATGATGAAAAAGAGGTGGTATGCTCATGAAGACAAAGAAGATGGGAAAGACAATGTTAGAAGATGGAAAATGAGACAAGTGGGATGTAACTCAGCAAAAAAGAGAAACAAGTATGCTGAAGATCTACAGAGCAGGATGACAGTAATATCAAATGGATTCAGATTGTGGGACCCATTGTAGCTACTAAGGGAAAGGTAGGGCAAAAAATCAGAAGGGTTGGTATAAAGTTTATATAAGGAAAGTTAAACGCCCAGGTCCCTTCTCCTACACCCTTCACCACTAAATGACAATTATTCTCCTACCCAGGAAAGAGACGGAAGGTTTTTTTCTCTGAAGAAATTGAACAAGGATAGCTCTATTTCCTGTATGGTAAGAATTATAATGAAAACAGAGAATTAAGGGAAGATCTACATAAGTAAAAGCAGGCCCCCATCTTCCTTCCTCTGCTTGCTTACTGCATGGTGGCATACAGGCTTATAAACACTAGGCAAGTGACTAGAAATACTTCCTGTAAGTATAGACTAGTGTGAGAGAAAGATCCACAGATTTCACCCTGAAAAGACCAGCTAATACCCTGATTTGGTTTCGATGAAACACAAAGTTTTGAAAAGACTTACTCATCTATGCAGAGTTTCTAATCAGCTTTTTAGTACTTTATATAAAATATGATTCGATCTCCAAGGATCAACTGATATGTGTGATCACATCACTCAAGCTCTCAACATCAAAGACTGAGACTGGAATAGCTGCATGTAACAGCCAATAAGAATAACGCCTTAAATATAAGAGAAATTAATATCTTTTTTATGTAAAAGAAGTCTGACAGCAAGCATTCCATGATGGAATGCAGGCTCCTTCTATGATGACAACAGAAAGCTGTTTCATCAAGGTAGCTCCTAGCTTCTGACTCAACTAACCTCATGGTCCAAGATGGCTCCTACAGCTCCAGGCATTATGCTTGATCTCAAGCAGTAGGGAGGAAAGGCAGAAGGGAAAAAAGAGCAAACCTCCTAGCTAAACTGACACTCTTTAGGCAGCTTCCCTAGTAGCTCTCCAAAACACTTCTACTTACCGTTCATTGGCCAGAACATACTCATACATCTAGCTACAAGGGAGGCTGGTAAATGTAGTCTTTCATCAGGGGACATATTTGTCCTGAATAAAATTGTTCTATGAAAGAAGGAGAGAATATATTTCTGGTAGACAATAAGCAATCTTACACAGACAGACAGACAGACAGACACACACACACACACAATGAATAAAGCAATTGGAAAATAAACAGGGTTATGTGAGAGCAGAAGAAAACCTCAAAAAATAATTATTTTCAGAAAGTTAGTTCTTTCACCCATGGGTCAAAAACATATTTCTATTTAAAAGAAAAAATTAGAGCTTTTTAAAGTATAACAGCCACAAAAAAGGGGGGCTGTTGAAAGATACAGTCAAGGAAATCTCACATAAAATAACAGTGAGCGGATGGCATGGCTCAGTGGTCGAGTGTCAACCTATGAACCAGGAGGTCATGGTTTGATTCCTGGTCAGTCGTGGTCAGGGCACATGCCTGGGTTGTGGGCTCAACCCCCAGAAAATCAGCCCAGAGAGTTTAATATCCTAGTAATAAAGAGCTATCAGAGAAAATTGAGGTTAAAAAAGTAATTAGAAGTGTTCTCTCTTCTGAAAAATATGTGTTTCAAAGTGTTCACTGAATGTCCAGTAAAATAAAGGAGAAATGTTCACACATGGCACATTATCATTAAATATCAGAACACCAGAAAGGCATGCTGAAATTTCCAGGGGGATAAGAAGAAGAAAAGGTTCCCAAAGGAACACTAGAAGAACATAGAATTTAAAGGAAAAATGTCTAATACAAGCTGAGGAAAACTTATACTCAACCTGGAATTCTATACTCAGTCAAACTATCAACCAAATGTGAGAATAGGATATTCATTTTTAGACCTGAAGTGACAAAAATGTTTACTTCCTATGAACTCTTTCCAAGAAAACCACTAGAAGGTGTTCTCTACTGAAATGAGGGAGTAAACCAACAAAGGGGAAAATATGAGACCTGGGAAATACAAGATCCAAGACAGAGGGTAAGCAAAGGAACTTCTCAGGACAATAACAAAGGGTGGTCTCTGGAAACCAGCTTTGCACCAGACCTAGAGAGCAACCAATCAAGATTGTAGGAGGATAATAGAGTGTTCCAGGATAAATGGAATTAAGCAAAGACATGAGAACTGATGAATGTGAACCTCCTGAGAGAGCCTTTAAATCATTCTCAGAGAAAATTAGTTCACATTATAGGATACTTTACAAGTAAAAAAAATAAGAACAGCTATGATCTCCTTTAAAAAAAAATAACCTGAAAATTTGTATAACAAGGGTATATAATCTGGACTAATTCATAGCTAGTCTATTAATATTTGCAAAACTACAATAATATAAAACAGTATTTAACCAGAAATTGTGATATGACCATATTAGAAAGATGGGTGAGGGAAGTTTAGAAAATAAAAGGGAAATATAAAACTAACAAAGTTAAAAATAGCAATTTAAGCACATGATTTAGAAAAATAGGGGTAAATAGGAGAAAGAGCTAAAAAGAATTAAGATCAGTTGCCTCTTGGGAATGGGACTCCTGGGTAGAGAGTAATGTAAGGTTATTGCTATTTTTCATGATAAATAATTGTGGTGGCACCATTTGACTTTTAGAACTATGACACCTATTATTATGATAAAAGAAAAACTAATCATCTATGCAAAAGCAAACAAAACAAACTGGTACTATACTGACAACTTCTGGGCATCATTTGAAAAGATTTGGGGAAAAAGCAAGAAAAACAAAGAGAAATGGCAACCTCCCATTTAAGCACAGCTTCTGTATTCTTATACTCAGACCCCACATGCATTTTTATTCAACCAACTCTGAAAAGCTTTGCCAAAGCAGGAAAACACCCAAGAAGAGGTTTGAATTAATCCAGGAGTAAAGCTGCCCCTCTCATTACCCGAAAGCAAGGCTAGTCAGAGATTACGATCTTCTATATTGGGAGATAAAGCATGGGGAGGACATTATAATGTTCAATGTCATGAAAGTTTTGCCAAGATGAATAAGTACAGTGTCAAAGGAGTAGAGAAAAGAACAGGGGACATGAGTGTCCTCTATGCCCTTCCCTCATCTTCTGAAATGTGATAACTATTAACTGAGAGAAGTAAGTCAGTAAGAAATACACTTAATCAGCTGTATTGCTTATAAAGCTAAGTCAATGTAAGCATCTGAAATATTTAATCAAGAAATACTCAATTGTTGAATTGAGTGATACACTCAATACATGCAACAATATGGATTAACCTCAACAAGAATTATATTGAGTAAAAGAAGCCAGACACAAATACTGTATTTGTTCATTTTGCTTCTGTTCTTTAAACATGTGTAATTCATATACTCTCATAGTATGATATAGTTCCCAATCTGAACAATTCTGGAGGTTCATTCTTACAGTATCTGTGAAATACAATACTTCTACCTGAAAATGCTCGTGTCATTAATGTTTCTTGAAAACCTATTATGTTGTAGTTACTTTATACAGGTCATCATCTTAATACTGAGAGTAACACTGAATTGGTTCCCACTGTTCTAAATTGAAGATTATAAAACTGAAGCTCAGAGAGGTGACATAACCTTGCCCAAGACCCAAATCTATGTGACTGCAGGATCCTTCCTCTTTTGACACAATCATATTGTGGGTAATTCTGTTCTTTTATTTTAAGAGGCATTTCTAAGAGGAAGCAAAGGATTACTTGGAATTGGGTGCAGAGCATTTTCGGGAAAGGCAGTTGAAGTTCTTATCTCTCAGAAGTCTAGAGGAGATGGTGGTGGTCCCTTTTGGCCACCAGATGGCGGTGGCCTCCCCAGAGGGCACCTCAGAATCTGCTTTAGCACTGCCTTTTCTTCCGCCATCTTTCACTCTTCTGCATAATTGTGTGCCCTGATGTTTTGAAAAATTCCATCCTCGAAATTAACTTCATCAATGATATAGAAACATTTGTCTTTCCTAGAGGGAAACTAAATGGAAAAACAGAAAGTAACTGATCAATGACGAGGAGAAGCTAAAAATTAACAAAACCTGAAAGTGATGGTTCAAAGTGCTGGATGCATTAGATGAATTATGTAGGCTATCCCTAATGAGTTGCGCTAGGATTTGACTCTTGCCAAAGAAAGTAAGTAGAACCTTGGTGATTTGTTTACGGGACTGTTTATCGCTTGATCAATGGTGGAGACCCCAGAGGTGATATGACCTGCCCCAGAATTGCTCCTCTTTCTAGATAGAAAAAAGTAAAAGGAGAGATAACTAAAGTTCCATTCCCATCACAAAAGAGTGCCTCACTCTGATTCTTTTAGAAATCTCTTTAGGTTGGATAAATGGCAGAATGCAGAATCTGCCCTTTTTCCAGCCAGTTTCATTTTTAAAAGCATCAAAATGAAGCCTCCAGAAGGGAGATAAGTGCTGTAGCAGACAGCTGCAAACAATTACTTCTTTAAAACAGAACTGAAAAGCAGACTAATTAATTTACAAAGTTCAGGGTGTGCCAAGAGTGCAATAAAAATCCATCCCACTTAGCATCCACTTGTGTTTCAGCAAAACAGAGCATTTGCAAAGTGCTGTAAATTAACTTATGAGGTGCACAATACTCCGATACTCACATACATATATATATGTATGTGTATATATACACACAGTTTAACTAAAAAACCTTCTTAATGTAACAAATTCCTTAATATCTAATTGGTAAACATCCATATAGCTTATGTTACTAGGTCTATACCTATAAAATTCTTAACTTGGGTTGTCTAGGTGGCTGAGACCAGGGTAGTATCAGTGGATGCGGTGAGGAGGCTAGACTCTGGATGCATTTTGAAGGCAGAAACAACAGGATTTTCTGGGAAATTAATATAAGTTATGAAAAAGAAAGAGGCATCTAGGATGACTCTCAGAAGTTTCGACGTTTAGCCCATGGAAGATGAAATCACCATAAAGTGAGATGAAGAACTCTGTGGGTGGAGCAATTTTGTGGGGAGAAGGAAGTTCAGTGTGAACATAAGTTTGAAATACCCTCTAGACTTGTAAGTAAAGGACTAGAGTGGGCAGTTGAAAATATATGAAGGAAGAGGTTGGGGAGAGACCTAATATTTATTGTGTGCTTACTTGGTTGTAGAACTTTATATTCACTACCTCATTTTAGAAGTCTATGGTTACATACTTTAGCTCTGTTGACATTGCTTAATAGATCATATACTGAGTATCAAATACTGATCAATACTGAGTATCAAAGATTTTGAATAACTTTGTCAAGTTCATACAACTGATAGATGCAGAGACTGACATTAAAATCCAGGTTGTCTGATGCCAAACCAAAGTCCATGCCTGTTTTTTTAAGCCATGCTTTCCCAAGCAAATACCCTTTGTAACTTTTCACATCTTATGGAAATGAGTATTTCAGCTACTCTCGTTAATGAAAACATAGGTTGCATGTTCTACAGACCCCAAATAACAGTGGTTAAAGCAATTGACACTTTTTCTCCTTTTATGTAACATTGAAAACAGGCAGTGCAGGGCTGTTGTGGCAGCTCTGCTACAGGATATCATGAGGAACCCAGGCTCCTCTGTCTTCTTGCTCCATCATCTCCATGACATTTTCTTTATCTGAATGGATCAAAACAGCCAACTGTCATGGCCATGATTAAAAAAAAACAGGATGGAAGAAGGGAGAAAGGTGGACCTAATCTGAAAATTGAACACATCACTTCTATTCACATCCCATTGGCCATATGGCAACTTCTTTCTTTTTTTTAATATATTTTATTGATTTTTCACAGAGAAAAGGGAGAGGGATAGAAAGTCAGAAACATCGATGAGAGAGATCGATCAGCTGCCTCCTGCACGCCCCACAGTGGGGACGTGCCTGCAACCAAGGTACATGCCCCTGACCGGAATCGAACCCGGGACCCTTGAATCCACAGGTCAATGCTCTATCCACTGAGCCAAACCGGTTCGGCATATGGCAACTTCTAGTTGCAAGGCAGGCTGAGAAATAATTATCTTTATTTTGGGTAACCAACCAAATGTCAAGCTAAAAAATCAGGGCTTCTAATACTTTGAGAGAGAAAGGGAGACTAGGGATCAACAAGTATTACCTCTCTGCTCTACAAGCTGGCTAAATCTCCTCTTAATGTCATTAAGTGAATGCTTATGAAACAAATTCATTTTAGGTAGATTTGAATTTCAAAATATTATTAAATTCTCTCTCTCTCTCTCTCTCTCTCTCTCTCTCTCTCTCTCTCTCTCTCTCTATATATATATATATATATATATATATATATGAATTTTTAAACATGTTAATTCCTTCATAAAAAATGCAAGAAACCAGGATAATTAAAAGGATGTTGTAAAATAATAGAATATACTAATTGGTCTCTGCCCTGGTTCCTAGCACAGAACTCCTAAAACCCTGTATTTCCCAAGCTATAAGAGCACTAGGCGCATCTTTTGCTCTAATATTTGGTCTTTGATTCAACTTCCTAACACAGAGCTCTTAAATCCTTCGGAGTTTCCTGGGTGATAAGGGAGTCTTTTGTTCTAATGAGGCAAATCTTGGTGGTTCCTACATAGCTACAGGATAGGGGCTGGTCACCAGAAGAACCAAGTCATAAAGAGAAGATTGGAACTTTTAGTCCTGCCCCTCATCCTCCCAGAAGAGGAGAGGCCTAGAGACCGAATTAATGATTGATCTAACTGATGAACCCTCCATAAAAATTCCACAAGTATGAGGCTTGGCAAGCTTCTGGGTTGGCTGAACACATCCGTGTGCCTGGAGGCTGGTTCACCTGCAGATAGAAACTCCTGTGCTCAGGACCCCTCTAGAACTTGCCCTATGAGTCTCTTCATCTGGCTGATCATCTATATCCTTTATTATATTCCATATTATATAGTAAACCAATAAATGTAAGTATGTGTTCTCCTGAATTCTGTGAGCTGTTCTAGCAAGTGCTAGAATCTGAGGAGGGCAACACAGGAACCTTAAATTTAGAGCCAGTCTGTCAGAAGCAGAGGTGAGAACCTGGGACATGCAACTGGCATCTTAGGTGGGGAGGGCAGTCTTGTGAAACTCAGCCATTAACCTGTGTGGCCTGAACTAACTCTAATTATTGTCAGAATTGAATTGAATTACAAGACACCCAGCTGGTGCTGCAGAAAAAACCCACACAGCTGGTGTCAGAAATGTGAGTGTGGTGGATGTGTAAAGGAGAAACAGGAGAGTTCCTTCCATACAGATGGCGACAACATGAGTTGTAAATTGTGTTTACACTATCGCCATTTGGAGCCACCACTTCAGCTGATAAACCAAAATACCTGTCATTCTTGGCCAGGATGAGTCTTGAATGACATGAGTTTTGAATTACCAGATGCTTTCAGTAATGCACCTGTCATAGAAACTGTGGATGTCCAATAATTCTAATTTCCCCTTCCACGGTCCAATATCAAGACAGTTCTTTTATAGCAAAGCAGCTCTTCTTTTAGGAAGATGTGGTCCCAAAATAACCCACCAAGATTCCTCCTCTGCTTCTCTCTACTTCTCTAATTAAGTAGAATAACAACGGGAGTAATGCTATTCTACTTCTTTTTTATCTTCAGTGTTTAAAACCTTTACTTATTTGCTATGTTTATTTCTCTCCCCACTGAAATCCCCACTCCATGTGAGCAGGAGAATCAGTGTCTGTCTTGTTCATTGCTGCATGCCAAGCCTAGAACAGTGGCCGACACACAGGAGGTCCTCAACACATATTTGTTGGCTAAAGATTAAGTGGTAGCTTATCAAACCAACCAAAACACTGCACCCTACAGACCCTCCCAGTTTTAAGAACAGTAGCATAAGAGTGCTAAGCATTTCTGCTTGTCCAAACCCTGAACCTGGCCTTATATTCCTATTTCTACTACCTAAGCTCTCTTCTATGTCTTAAAGCCAAGCCAGTTCTTCATGGATTGTAGAAGAAAAGGTTGATTTCTTTCCACTTTTATTTTTTAAGCTGATAGTAACAAAGGCCATGCAGTATGAGTGGGGACATTGAATGCAATAAAGTTGGCTTACAGTTGCTGAAATAACCCAAACTAGTCTGTTGGGGCTTTTTTGTTTGTTTGTTTGTTTGTTTGTTTGTTTGTTTGTGTGGGTTTTTGTTTGTTTGGGGTGTTTTGTTTTTTTTCTGCAGCTTCTATTATTTTAGAACAGTTGAAGCAGGACTTCAGCAAGTCACATAGCTTACTTGGTAACTGAACAAGTAATGAAGACATAGTTTCCTTATTTGTAAAATCTGGGATGCTACCATCTTTATAGGAGGGTTAAATTAGTATAGAAACAAAAATTACTAGATAGTGCCAGGCACACAGTAAATGTTCAATAAACAGTAACTGTCACTAGCTTAGATTTTGTAACCAGATCACTAAGCTAGCATTACAATAGGCATCAAAGTCTGACTCTCTGGCATAAAAAAAAGACCAGATGATGAAAATGAAGGCAAGAAAACCAAATTGTTCTGAATAGCAAAAGCAATTTTTAATTTAATATTCAAATTATGAACTATTTCAAATATAGTAGAGGCAGTACTGAAAGTAAGGTGTGTGGACCCACAGCAGAGTTTTCACAAATACGTACACTTAGCAGTTTGCCAAACAGGTAACTTTTTTAAGGAAAAAGTAGAACTCCCTTATGTTCACCTCCACAGTCTCACTCTCCTCTTTCTGATGACTATAATGTACAACTGTCCCATACGCTTTTATACTTCTACTATATACACACACATTATTCTTTCATGTATTATTCTTATTTGAAAATACACACATTTAGAAACAATATTGTGTTTTGTCTTTACATATGTATGTCTTTGCTGTGGCATGCTCTCAAATGCCACAGGAAAAGTATAATAACGTAGATCTTAATCTTTTTCTCAACATTAAGTTTTTGTGATATATTCACCCTGGTTCATATAGCTTTAGTTCTGTAAAATAAGATCTTACAAATAAAGTTTTATTGGAGCACAGCCACATCCATTCATTTTTATAATATCCATGGCTGCTTCTACACAACAAGAGCATGTTATTATAGCATGTTAAAATTTTCTGGAAAAGGACTACAATCCAGGGGTGGGGAACCTTTTTTCTGCCAAAGGCCATTTGGATAATTATAACATTATTCATCAGCCATACAAAATCATCAACTAAAAAAGTAACCTGCCATATTTGGTCAAACATTTAATTAACTCACCCCTAATGCCTTAGCAGGGCCAGAACAAATGATTTCCCGGGCCTTATACAGCCCTCAGGCTAGACGTTTCCCATCCCTGGACTAGACAGTAAAGGGCCAAATACTCTAGTCTCTGTCACAACTGTTACCCTTGGCTCTTATTGTGTAGAAGCAGCCATGGATATTATAAAAATTATTGGATGTGGCTGTGCTCCAATAAAACTTTATTTGCAAAAACAGATGGTGGGCCAGATATGGGCCACAGGTCATAGTGGTCAAACTCTGCTTTATAGTATTTCATTAAAGGAACATACATCCATTAATTTTTCCTGTGTTAACATCTCCTGAAATATTATACATTTAGGTTATTATCCGTTTTTCTCTCGACTGGGCAATGCATCAGTGAAGAATCTTATGTGTTCCCTGTGCACTTGTGTGAGAAATCCTCCAGATCGGGCATCTATAACCTTTCATGTGCCTATGATTCACCGGAGGCTCTTGTTAAAATGTACAATCGGGGGGACTCTGGGAAGACCTGAGGTTCCACTGGTTTAACAAGCTCCCAGGTGATAGAGATGCTCTGGTCCATGAGCCGCATGTTTTAAAGCTTGGCTAGACTACAGAAGTGAAATTGCTCAAAATTATTAGACGCTATCAAATTGCTTTTCGAGGTGGTTGAACCTGTTTATGCTCCCAGCAGCAGCATGCCGCATCTCATTCTATACATTCTTCCCAACAGTTGGCATTTTCAGGCTTTTTATATGTCAGCAATTTGAAGGTTATGAAATTGCACCTTGTTTAAATGTGCTTTTATCAATAACTGTGGGTGGAACATCTTCTCATATCTGGTATTGCTCCTCTGTATATATCTTGTTCACTTATTGGTCGTTTCTCTCATTGATTCACATGAATACTTTTAAAATGTACACATTAATCTTTTCCCTGTTATCTTTTGCAAATATTTTCTCCCATTCTGTGTTCCTCATTCAGCGTTTTGTTTAGTAAACGGAGTATCTTAATTTTAACATGCTATAATTAAACTGGTTTTTTTTGTTGTTTTCGTGTTTTAGAATTTTATTTGAGAATATCTTCCAAAGCTCCAAAGCTATACATTCTCTAAACATATTTCTTTTCATATATAGCTTTTAATTCGTCTTAAATTGGTTTTGTGAATGATATGAAGTCGGAAACTAATTTTAGATTTTTTAAATGGAAAACCAGTTCTCCCAACAGATATTTACTGAATAGCCCATGCTTTCTGCACTGATTTGTAATGTTTTCTCATCACTTAGCAAACTTATACACACACGCGTGCATGCGTGTGTGAGTGTGGGTGCAGATTCTATTCTGATTTATTATCCCTCTGTTCCTCACTACCACCGTCTTATTTATTGCAGTTTTATGCCTTGATATCTGATAGGGTAACTTGTTCTTCAAATTGTCTTATTTTGGGTGTTCACTTTTTAGATCTCTATTAACTATAATGCAGATAAGTGCACATAAATACTATATAAGTATAGCTCAAACAATTTTTGTAGACCGAACAGACCTGTAAAATCAGCATGCAGATGAAGAAAAAAATTTTGCTAGCAGCCCCAAAGCCCTGGTCCTGACATAGAGTGTCAATTTCCTTTTCTTTTTTAAACTGCCATCAAACTCATTTTACGGATGAGGAAACTAAGGCCTAGAGCCCAGCAAGAAAATACTGCTGTGTATAACCGCATTAACCATTCATCTTGCACCTGTCATGGAACTATTACATTTAATAACAATCCTATTAAATTTTTTTACTGAGAAAGAACATTCTGTGTCAGCAAATCATGGTTTCCTGTTGGGATTTTTTTCCCTTAGATTTTACATCCTTTCATTAGAAAATATTGCATTTATGGTTCAGAAAGCTTAGCCGAATCACTTCTAATTATTTGAATAGCTGAAACAACTTAAAAGGAGAAGTAAAAAGAAAACCAGCCATTTGCTTTCAGGAGAAGCTCAAAAATGACCAATTCAGGCTACAAAGAGAAGAAATTCCCAGGGGCTTCTTTTCAGTAACTGTACCTGGTATTAATGATCCGCCAAGGTGTTGTTTGAACATGCACAGTCAATACGTTATGCAAACAACACCACGGCCAACAGCATGCAGAGGGCTTTCACACACACTGCACTTTAGACAAAAAGTCATGGTTAATTTATGGCCAAGGACATAACTAATATGAGCAGTAAATGAAGTCTTGCTTTGAGGATCAGCATTGAGAAGCTGAGAAGTATGTTGCTGCACTGGAAATCCTCAAGGGCATAAACCAGCCCTCTTTATTCTGCTCCTGAACCTAGGCCAGGACCTAGCATAGATGGAGGGTCAATGTTTCTAGAATGAGTGAATGAATGAATGGACTCCAAAAAGGACAGAATCCTTTACAGAGACTTCTTCAAGTTGTCCTCATAGCTTTCACTCTTTCATTCTTCCTATTTCATTAAGATGATTAAAGGTGAGGGCAAGAAAGAATCTCATAAGCATAATTTGAACAATGACCTCTTTCATAAAAAAAAATTAAAGACCACAGATACAAAATAACTAGACCAAAACTACGTATTTTCTGGTAAAAACTTTATAAATAAAGTTTACAGGTGTTTTCTTGCATTTGTATAGTATCTTCTCAAAAACCAAACTCATTCTAAGAATGTGTCCCAGACTTCCAGAAGATTTCCAAGTTTATTCTCTTTAAAACCAAAACTATAAGGCTTTGCTTTGTAAGTCTATACATCAAATTCCCAGAGGATGGGGAAATAAAATGTATGGGTGACCCATCCAGAAAGTACTCATTAGACATTCCTGCTAGGGTGCCCTATTCGTATCTTTCTGTGACCCTAAACAACTCCCCAGTGAGAACTGATTTTGAGAGGCAAGACTCCCTCTTCCCTGCCCCTAATCCTCTCTACCTAGGAACAGTTTCTTGAAATTTCTTTTAACATAGGCCCACAATTTTTATTCTTTACACATACTTAAAATGCAAAAATATCTCTGGAAGAGAAACAACACTGCTATTGACTTAGAGTCACACTAAGGGGTAAATAGCTTATCAGATCTTTTCCAGAGAGTAGGTTCTAATAGCTACAGGCTCCATGGAGAGAAAAGGGCACTGCAGAAAAGTAAAACAAATGCTGCCTAGTTTACATTTTTGCTTGAGGATGCCCTGCCTCTGAGTGTAGTGCTGTCTCTACCAGACCAGTTCCCAGGGTCTTGTTCTGAGCACTTCCAATGCCAGCACCTGCCCCATTCCTCCGCTACCACCCTGCTTCTTGCTCCTAGAATTCACTCCACCAAATGCAGTGTTGGCTTGGTCCCTATCTCAATGAGGATACTCTCTGGATGGAATAAAACACTAAACAAGAATCTTTTTGGATAACTTTAACCCAGCTGACTAGTAAAGGACTCAGGTTTCCCCAAAAGGACAGCGTTACAGATCGGTTCCCTGGTAGTGGGCTCTGAGAGGGGTACCTGCAGTAGGGGGTCCATTGCAGAGAATTCTCAGAATCAACACCCCGGAGGGACAGGGAGAGAAGCTGAGCTGCAATGCAGTTGCAGCAAAGGACTCAGCCAATCCGACAGGGAGATCTAGAGCTGAGGTGGCCTCCAGAGTTGTCCTGAATTCAGGCAGGAGAACAGCCTTGGTTATAAACCAGCATTGACCAGCCACTGAATGAGGCCTGTGCCTAAAAATGGGGCACGATCTTGGGCAAGGCAGTTCTCTGCAGCCGAGGACAAGTCCCAGAGAGGCCTAGCAGCTGAGGGTCATCAGTCATCAGCACACCCAGCAACTGGAGAAATAAGTGCTTCTGTCCTGAAGGGGGATCTTAGTGGGGTACCATGGCATCCATTATAATAAGTCTCTGTCCCTTTAAGAACATGCTTTGAACCAGGGCTCAGAGAAATGAAAAACTGTTCATTATTTTGTTAGAAACTTTACCAAGATCTGTTCTTTCCAGAAAATGATGTCACCCACAGTAATGCCATCCATGACTTTTTTAAAATCATTATTGTCGTAAGTATTATAGATGTCCCCTTTGTTGTTTTCCCCGTTGACCCTCCGCCACCCCGTACCTGCCCCTCCCAGGCCTTCACCACATTATTGTCTGTGTCTATGGGTTATGCATATATGCCTGTAAATTCCCCGATGAATCTCTCCCTCCCACCCCCCTCCCACCCACACCTTCCCTCTGAAATTCTTCAGTCTGTTCCATGCTTCTATGTCTCTGGATCTATTTTGTTCATCAGTTTATTTTGTTCATGACTTTTGAGTTGCCATTCAGCACACTGGATCAATCTGCATTTGCAAATGTCACACTGATAATAACTCAAGCATCTGCCTGCGTCATTGGCAGTGTGGTCAGCCCCACAATATAAAATGTTTGAAATGCATAAAATCATAAATTACTTTTTTCTGTTATTTCTCCTTTATAGTTCAGTTAAAAATATATGCATAAGTATTACTACTCATATAAATTTCATTTCAGGTTAGTAAAGGAAGCATAATAAAATATTTGATATGAAAGAGAGAGAATTAGAACTGGAAAAGTAATTGAGAATGGGAACTTGCCCTACAGTAATTGTCAGCCCAGGCTGTCCATTAAAATCATCTAGGAAGCTGTAAAGCATCCTAATGTCCAAGCCATACCCCAGACCAATTAAATCAGAACCTCTGGAGGTAAAACCCAGACATCATTATTTTTGAAACTACCAAGGAATTATAATGTACAGATGAGGCTGAAAATCTGTACCCTAGCGCAGTGGTACTCAAACTGGAGTGTGTTCCATGGTCAGCTGAGAGCTGGTTCAACCACAGATGCTGGGCCCATCCCCAGAGTTTCTGATTCAATAGATCTGAGGTGGGGCTGATAATCTGCATTCTCATCAGTACCTGGGACTACACTTTGAGAAGCAGGGTTCTGGAGGCTCTGTCTGCCCGACCAGAATTCCCCAACACATTTAGCAACTGCCCTCTTCCTCCCTTGCCCCCCAACCCTTTCAAACATCTCGAAAAGTATTGCAAAAATTTTCCCTTTATCAACTTTTGGAAAGACCCTTTCCCCTCTCTCTCCACACAGCTATTTCCAAATGCTACGTTCTCCCCGCCCCCCATGAGCAGCAACCACCAGCCATCAGGTAAGATGGCCTCTACCTTCTTCCATGAATGTTTCATTTCCTTTTGTCTTGAATTTCTGTGTCATCCTAGGCATGATTCTACAGATTATTGGACTGGAAGCACTCCTTTGAGACAGCAAAACTCATTGCTTCTATTGCACATTTCAATCCCAACATCTACGCTGTTGGAAAGCAAATGCACTCACCTATGTGTTTTCCCAATTGTTGTTTTCATCCCAAGATGGGCCAGGTGCAGCTGTTCTCCACTATGCAGCATTTGCAGCCAGGATCTAGAAATGCAATACCATTTGTCGTGACTCAAGTCTAGCAACATCAGTAAATATCACAAAATGGGCAACAGTAACACTTGGCTATAGCTTTCTTAGTTCCCCCTGAAATCAGTTGTCCCTTCATATACAGCTTCTGCACCCATGAATTCAACCAACTGTGGGATGTGTGTGTGTGTGTGTGTGTGTGTGTGTGTGTGTGTGTGTGTGTTATTTTGTTACATTGATGTGTACTATACAAGTTAGGCCTAGGATGGCTGCATCTGTACTGAACATGTATAGGACTGTTTTTCTTGTCAGTATTTCCTAAGCAATATAGTATAACAACTCCTTACATAGCATTTCCATTGCATTGCATATATAAGTAATCTAAGGGTTATTTAAGTGTAAGGGAGGGAAGTGCATAGTTTTAATGCAAATACTATGCAATTTTATATAAGGGACTTGAGCATTACAGATTTTGATATCCAAGAGAGTCTGCATATACCACTCCACAAACTGAGGCAGGACTGTATTTCACAGGAGGGTTTAAAATGAGATTTTTTAAATCTCTGCTTTCCTTCAGGTCTTTCAATGGGACAGAGAGCCTTCCAAAATTGGTATTAAAGACTCATACCCTCAACTCCAAACACTAAATCTGAAAAGACAGTTTGAAGATGCACATAAAAATTAACTTTCCCTTTAAAGAGAGCCTGAAGAAAAAGGAGTCCTCATTTTCTCTAAAGAAAAATATTCACACAATTTTTTAGTTTGGCCAAGATTAATAACTCATAATACGAAGATATTGGCTTCTGTTGAAGTGAATTATCAAGATTTATTGACCTGCGGAGTAAATATTAACGGAGGTGAAACTGAGGTTAATAACAAACCTCAAGGGATAATACATCTTTATATTTGCTGAAATAAAAAGTCAGCCCATATATTGCTCATACACACATTCAAAAACCTCTTTAACCGGAAAGCTCTGGAAATCTGTCTGCTCTGACAGATTGCTTAAAAATATGGCTGAATTTCCATTTGTATGAACCTTCTCTGGGTACCCAGGCAGCCAGAAAAGCAAAACTTCCTCTAAGGATCATCAGTAGCCAATCAAAGGGCAACCACTTACTAACACATGAGATCTAATGGGAAGAGACTCAGCTTAACCAGCATCTCATTCTCTTTAATCTCACTAGAGCAGGCAATGTGGATCTGACCCATAAAAATATTCCATGACCTCAGAAGCTCATCTTTTGCCCACATACAAAATAAAAATATTCTAAATTCTTAATGTTTGACAAATCCAAATAAATATGCTCATAGTCAATAATAAATTTCATAAAGTAATGTTTGTTAATAAGACATTTTTTAAAGATAAGAAATACAAGTTTACATGAATAAAGAAGGAGGTTTCTGGGCTATGATGCCAGAGAGCCAGTGTTGGAATTCTGGCTCTCCCACTTATTTGCTCTGTGACTTAAACAAGTCACTGAGCTACCCTGTGCCTCAGTTTCTCATCTGTGAAATGAAGATAACAACAGTACCTGCTTCATAACATTGACATAAAGATTAAATGAGTTTGGGCATGTCTAAGTGCTTTAAAGTAATCCCAGAGCCTAGTAAGGGGTACATAAATACTTGTTTAAAAGTAAAGTTCTAGAGGAAAGGGGACTTTAAGATCATTTGACCCAGAAGTCTCAAACCTTTGGGGCATCTAATCTTGCTTGGCCTGAACCATTGATGGTTAAGCATTGCTACTACTGATTTTTCTTCAGATTTAAATTTAGTTGCCAACATACAAAATTCAGGAGAATTCCATATAAAATAATCAGGTGTTCTTGAAAAAAATCATTTTTCTTGAAAAAACAAAACTTCAGAACACACATATGTACTGGACTCATAGTCTCAGACACCAACCATCAAGTGGTGCAGAAAGTGCATACTCTCCATTTGCCAGTCCCCGCCACCCTCTATTACTCCCCATCCTGGGGCTGAGTGTCCACTAGCAGATAGTAGTCCATTAACACTGTTGCTTTTAGTAGAATTTAAAAGGAAGATTTATCTTCATACCCAAGTCTTTCGAAAATGGAAAAAGGAAATACAGAAACACATGTTCCAAGAAAAAAAATGTGAGCCAGACATACTTTTCTAAAACAAAAAGAAGATTGCTGGGTTTAATATGATGCCAATAAAGTGTGTCTGTAACAAAAGAATACAACTTAAGCTGCTGTTAGGAAAACAAACCATGAGAAAAATCATGACTAGTATGTGGAAAGGATGCCAAGGGAAAGCTTAATGATCTATAAAAGAGACTGAAATTTTAACACATTGGTTTTGTGAATGTGAATAAAATAATGTGATACAAAGCAATGTACACGTTAACATTTATGTCACCTGTATTTCTGACCCCTGACCTAAGCCAACCTTATCACTGCGTAAATGAAGAAATCAAAGCCAGGGAAATGTAGGGATTTGACATATTTTAGTATCTAACTAGAAGAGGATATGAAACTACAATGGGTCTCTTGGCTCCACTCCATATCCTTCCTACCATTCAAGTACACATATAAATGGCTTGCAGTGTGATTTCATAACGATACTCAAAGTAAATGTACACCCTCATGTGAACTGAATCCCAACCTTCTCGTCATCTTATGAGACCACAGAGAGAAGTCTTCAAATGTTCTCAGTGTTAGCTCTCCACTTAGAAAACACTGATCTTATTCTTGGAATTATAATTGTGCAAAGTTTATGAGATAGAATAAAATGCTTGTTTTACTGGGTCCCAGGTCCAGTCAGTAATGGACAGCATATATGATGAAGGCCCCATACAATTTGAATGGAGCTGAAAAATTCCTAATGGCTACTGACATCATAGCTGCCCTAACATTATACCCGTCTTCACCATCTTAAGATTGTAGGTGTCATAAAGTCACAGCAAAAAGTATTCGTCACGTGGTTGTGGTAGGGCTGGTGTAAACAAACCTACTGCACTGCCAGTCACATAAAAGCATAGCAAACACAATTATGTACAGTTCATAATACTTGGTAATAATATATGACGTTACTGGTTTATGTATTTACTAGGCTATACTTTTTTCATTATTTTAGAGTGTGCTCATATAAAAAGGTTTCCCATAAAACAGTATGCCTCACATATCTTCTGTTTACTGTGTCTCTTAACTGCATCATTTCCTCTTGTGTTTGATTTACTCCCATGTTGTTTTATAAATTTACTAGAGGCCTGGTGCATGAATTTGTGCACAGGTGGGGTCTGGCCGGCCTGCCCCAATTGGGCAATCAGGCCGGGGCTGGCTGGTGGGAAGGGGGAGAGATGAGAGGGGCCCCGGGCAGTTGGCAGGCTAGCCCTGCCCCCTGGTGGAACTGTGGTCGAACTCCCGGTCAAGGGGACAATTTGCATATTACCCTTTTATTATATAGGAGGAAGGATGCAACCTAAGTGCACAATATTTATAAAGTTCATGGTAATATACAGGGATGTCCCAGGTCTTCTCATTCACTCACCCTCCCTCACTGACTCACCCAGAGCACCTTTCTGTCCTGCAAGCTCCATTCATGGTTAAGTGCCCTATACAGGTACCATTTACACTGTATTTTTACTGTAACTTTGCTACATTTAAGTACACGTATACTTCTCATGTGTTACAATTGCCCACAGTATTCAGTACAGTAACATGCTGTGCAGGTTTGTAGCCTAAGGAGTTAGGTGTGTAGTAGGCTGTATCATCTAGGTTTGTGTAAGTGCAGTCTGTGATGTTTCCACAAGGATGAAGTCATCTAAAGATGCATTTCCCAGAATGTATCCCGTGGTTGAGTGGCACATGACTGAATATGATACACATCTATTGTTTCTGTCTCTCTGGAGAACCCTAACACTCCCCTCTTTTCTATCCTTCCTACCACTGCTCTGGTCAAGGTTTTCATCAGCTCTTGACTCACCTATCAGCTCTTGACTTACTCATCAGCTCCTGACTCACCTATTCTCCTAGCCCTCTGGGTTATCTTTGGGCTTCAGTCTTACCCCCTCAAGCCTCAGAGAATTCTAAAATTCAAATCCACCCATATCATTCTGATGACAATCCAATGTTCTGGTATCCTAAGAATATTTTTAGTTCCCGTCCCCGTAAGCTCTTCCTGGTCTCTGTACAAGCTCAAGTCTTCCATCTCTCATCTCTGGCCTGTGGTTACCAGGCTGCCACTTAGCTGTTTTCTCCTCTGTGTTTTACTCATGGTGACCCCTCTGCCCAAAATATCCATCTCCCTGTTCTTCCTCCCCTTTCCCATGGGGCTGCTATCCTGCAAGGTGTCAGGAAGCCCCACTTCTTCTAAAGACTCGACCAGCTCCTCGGACAGATGCATTAACTGTCCCTCTCTAATGCTTCCTTCACACCCTTCCTACTTACTGCACTGCTTTCTAACTACCTATTTATGTGTTTGTGTCCCCTACTAGAATATATAAATTCTACCAGGGCAGGGACCAGGCCTAATTTATGTTTTTTAGTCCCAGAACCCAGCACTGTTTCAATGTAATAGTGAGACCTCAGTGAATTTTGGTTGAATGCATGGACAGTTGAAATATATACTTACATACCACACACAGCACACCTCTCTCTCTCTCTCTCTCTCTCTCTCTCTCTCTCTCTCTCTCTCTCTCTCTCTCTCACACACACACACACACACACACACACACACACACACACACACACGGATTAAGGGATTGCTACTGGAATATCTAACTTCTATCCTATCTAATTCCCTAGTTGAATTGATATACATGCCTGCCCAGAGAAGAGACGGATTTAAAGAGCTGAATGAAGGATAAATTTGAAGAGCAGAGGAAATTGGAGAGCGACATAAGGTTATTTGCAGAAGCAAAAACCAAAACAGAAGAGCTACGCAATATGTAGGTGATGATAGAAAGGGAGGGGACACTGACATTTATTATCAATTTTGACCAGCTAGCCAGGTGAGTGCTACATGCTTGAAGCATTTTAATTCATGTACTACCCCTGAAATCCAAATAAGGAAACTGAAGCTGAGAGAGCATAAGTAATATGCCCCAGTTTAAGCACCTAGTAAGAGAAAGGATCTGAACCTAGGTCTGTGTGATTCCAGCATTGTTGTCCTTCCTGCCACACCACGTTGCTCCTAAAGAAACGGATAAAAAAATTGGCTTTTGTCCTGTTCTTCCAGGGGCAGAGGGAAGAGCACAGAAAGGCACAGTCGCATCGCCTGGCTATGATATTTGTGAGAATAAGGGCAAACACCTGTACAGCAGTTAAAATGTAGTTTGCACCGTGTGAAGTGCTCTGTACACACTCACTTAACCCACACCACAGCCCCTGGAGGGAAATCCTACTGTGACCTTCCTCATTTCACAGATGAGCCAATGGAGGCACAGTGGCTTCACAACCTTGCCCAAAGCCACGAAGACAGTAAGTGGGAGATACGGGATTCAAAACCAGGCCACGTGGCCTCCACTGGATGCCTCTAGCTATTCTGCCTCCAATCACCCCTGCGGGACACAGGAAGAGCAGCAGAGCCTGGAAGAAAAAAGTCCAGAATGCACAGGCTTCTCCTAATCACTCCACAGGCTTTCACTATAACTTTGGAAGAGAAAAATAGAGCTTTATGTCGCACTCCATTACACAGGTGACCTTCACAAGGCCTTCAGATTTGATCCCAGAAGAAGGCTATGAGTCATACCATTACAATGTAAGCCCCTATATTTCCTACAGGTAAATGGGATAAGATTTTATTTCTAGTAAACCATGAATTCCACTAAAATACCAAATTATCCTCAAGAATGCATAAAAGGAACACAAATGTAAGCTTTTGTGAAGATGACTGATGTTAAGAAAACACACACAACATTCGTTTGGTTTCTGCAGGTACTAGTCTTGTTGAGGTTTATTAAAATATGAATCAATGAAATTTGGACTGAAGATCAATGACTTTTCTTAGCACAGGCATATGTCACTGCTCTAGGCATCTTAAGCTTGAATTCAAAATTAGAGCAATCTGTCTCAGGAATGTTATTGTAATTCAGTGTGAATGAATGGAAAATTCGTGCATAGTAAAAGCTGGGAGAAAGACCATTTCCATAATGTAATTTTTAAAAATATATTTTATTTATTTCAGAGAGGAAGGGAGAGGGAGAGAGAGATAGAAACATCAATGATGAATCATTGATCAGCTACCTCCTGCACGCCCCACACTGGGGATCAAGCCCACAACCTGGGCATGTGCCCTGACTGAGAACTGTGACCTCCTGGTTCTTAAGTCGATGCACAACCACTGAGCCATGCCAGCCATTATGTCATTTTTAAATGATCTCCTGGTCTTCTAGTTCCATAATCCTGTGGACAAAGACCTGTGCCTGATCTGTCAGTATAGCTAGTCATTCTAGTCCTTCAGGACTGCTCTCCTGGTTTTGGTATTTTGGTGCTCTGTTTGGTGCAGGCATTTTTATTGATTGACACCATTGTTTTAGAATTTAAATAGACCTGAAAATTATATGCATGTTGACTGCATACTTAAAAGATTTCTCTGCTGCATTAAAAGTTTTTCTTGAACAGAGTGTTTTTGTTGTTTTTATTGTTTAGAAGACATTTTTCTAAAGCCCCAGAATCCTCAAGAAGAGGAAGGAAATGACCATTGATAAAGTCAAGTGTCATTGACAAGAATAATTCTTATCTAGTTTCAAAGGCTTTCCCAACAAGGGTCATGTAAATCTGACAGTTTCTAAATGGACAAAGGTAATTCTGCTTGGAGTGTCAGCCATACAAGATAAAACCAAAGAAGACATAGATAAACCAGAAAAGCTCTCTTTGAAACAAAAAATACAGCACTCTCTCTTCCTCCCTCTCTTTTCTCCCTCCCATCACTCACTCTCTCTTACTCTATCTCTCCTTCTCTCTCTCTCTCTCTCTCTCTCTCTCTCTCTCTCTCTCTCTCTCTCTCTCTCCTTTCCCTCCCACCATTCCCCCCCCTCTCTGTTCCTGAAAGTTATTCAAAGTTCCCCTCAAGCAGGTGATATAATTATAAAAGTATTTGAAAGGAAAGTCTTCTTTCTCATATTCCCTGATGAGAATACACAAAAGCCATTTTAGCAGCTAGAAAAATCTATGCAAAATATGCTCTAAATTCTCCAATTATGGTATTAATATACATTGCATCTATTTTCAGATTTAGCTTTTTAAATTTTTAAGAATCAATTACTTTTTTAAATGCTTTGTGACTATCATTTCTTCTTTCTCATGCAATGTGCTTTTGAACAATAATTTGTTTCTTAATTTTATCTGTTAATGTATTTAGCATTTATATTTTTGATACATTTACAATCTTCTAAATGTTGTATAATATGTTGATGTGTTGGAAATGTATTTCCATTTAGTTGATGACTTTATTTTATGAATCCTCAGCATGCTTTAAAAAAGGTAGTAATAATGCCAGTATTATACGAGTTCATTATCAAAATGCTATAATTGTTAATCAGCAATAATCAAAAGTTTTATAAAATCAGGCCCCAGCTGGTTTTGCTCAGTGGATAGAGCATCGGCCTGTGGACTGAAGTGTCCCGAGTTTGATTCCGGTCAAGGGCTCATGCCTGGGTTGTGGGCTCCATCCCTAGTGGGGTATATGTAGGAGGCAGTCAATCAATGATTCTCTTTCATCACTGATGTTTCTATCTCTCTCTCCCTCTCCCTTCCTCTCTGAAATCAACAAAAATAAAAATTTAAAAAAAGCTTTAGAAAATCAGGATTTGGGGCTTTTAAATTTAAGGTAAGAAAAGTGATCAAAATGGTGTTATGCTTACAAATAAAGCTATCATTGACCACCTGGATGTCATTTAGAATTAAACTCTACTTGCATTATCTCTGTAGAACAATTTCTCAAATTTTAATATACACAAGAATCAACTGAGGGTCTTGCTAAACTTCAAACTCTGCTTCAGTAGGTCTGGCTGAGGCCTAAAATTTGGCAAATTTTTAACCCATGATGTTGACACTACTGGTCCAGGGACCACACTTTGAATAGCAAGGCTTTTTCTGTGTACTTGCCTGCAACTTTCACTGTGTTCAGTCAGTGGCCAGAGCAGGAGGCAACGTAGCACAAGGGGCAGCCTCTCTATGCAGAACCACCGGGGAGTCAGGGACACTCATGGAGTTAAATCATAAATGCTGTCATTAGACATGGGGCACAGTGGCCTTTCAGATGGTCAATGGTTCACCTTCCCCTTTACTGACCTTCCTCATGCCCATCCTCTTGTGCCGACTAGCAGGAGTCAGAGTGGTGATTTCTTGGGTATCCCAAGTGCTATCACCTGGGGGACCTCATCCTACACATTCCTGTGTCACGGGAATGAGCTTCTATGGCACATCAAAGAATGTGTAAACACACTCTCTGGGGTCCCTATGTGTTCCAAAATGTCCTTTAAATCAAGTTTAAAATATTATACTTTCATTTTGATAAAACTATGTATGTACATGATGGATGATTTACTCATAAGAATGACCATGGCATTTAAATGTCTGTGTTTGTATATTGGTTTATGATGACTATGGTGCCAACATATATGCCTTTGATTAATGTGGATTAATGAAAAAAGTAGAGACCAACTATATGTAAATGCTAAATAATGCCTTCTTGCCAAGTAAAGGTCAGAGAACTTCATGATCTCTACAAATTATGACTTTGCAGAGGTTTTACTACAAAAGAGTGGTGGGAAGCTGGTCTTTCACAAGGCATGCTATAACAGGCTGTGTGAACCACGAGACAATCTGTGCCTTTGCACAGTCACATAATTTATTTTGAAATGGCAATTTAGTTTCAGCAACACAGCATCATCCATCACATTGAATTTATGTTGTCCATTTTATTTTAACGGCCTCATACTTTAAAAAAATTAATTTGTAATTTGTCTTGATGTCATGCCTTTTTAAGAAATGGAAGCATACGAAGTTTATTGAAACTTTCAGGTTTAAATATATTTCAGTAGAGTTATAATCAAAACAACTGAAGCCAATGTTGGAGGCTAAGAAAACGTTCCCCTCTTAAGAGAGCATTCGTGTATTAGTCAAGGCTGAGAAACAATGAGCATCCTCTTTAGAGATGTTAAGCCTTCTTTTCCAAATAAATTCTCAGTCAAAGCTGCACGAAGAGGCACACAGCTGGTTTCACGTGAAAGCATTGTCCTTAGACGACGCCACCGGTGTCTCACCCAGATCCCCTTTAGTGAGCCCGCACACCTGTCCCCATCTGTCTCCTTCTCTGGAGAAATTGTCCTCAGACAAAAGAGTCCACATGAGAAACTGTACCTTTCTCTCCCTACTGGGGCTACAAAAGGCCAGCCCCCTTTCCTCTGGATGGACTCAGGACTACACTACATACCGTGCTGCAGAGTTCTCCATGGGATCAGGCAAAGCTAGACTCCAGATGAGGCCACATCCTTGCTCAGTACCTTTTCTTTCTTCAAACTGCTTCTCTCACTTTCGGTCCTGAGACCACACCCCTAACATGCAGCCAAGAGCCTGTTAGCCTCTGTATCTAGGGAGCCACTGCCAAGATACCCTTCTAATCCATAAGAAACCTACTGGGCACTACAATGGTGCCTGCTGTTTGGACACACATGAAATCTCTGTGGAAATGGTCCTTTCTTTTCTCCCCATTACCATGAAGAGGAGACACTCATCTCCTTTTCCAGAGCATGCTTGAAAATACTCCCAAATGAGATTTAATAACCCAACAACTCTAATAGATGAAATCTGAGGATTTCTGACTCACAGTTTGTGTGAAAAATCTCAAAACCAAAATGACTTCTTTTAAATATTTCTAAGTCTACAAAACCAAATGATTGCCTTTCAGGATCCAGTTGTAAGAAACTTTCTTCTGATCGGAGAAATCAACATCCACCCCCCCGTATCCCCTACCCTCCCCTCCTCCCCCCCACCGGCCCGGCACTCGATGCTACAGCCACTGAACAACCTTTGTAACTTAGAACAAATAGGCCTGCAACCAGCTATCCATCTGGATCCATAGTGACTACCTCTCTATTTGGTAGAAGCAACTTCATCTCCGGGTATGGACAATGGAGTTCTGATTGTCAAACTCCACTCTATAATGTACCCTTTCATGAAGCTTATAGGATTAGATACTTTTATATTTCTTGTCCTTCTACAGTCTTCCCCACTCACCCCTGGTCCAAAGAAAAAAGAGAAGAAGCTCATGCAAGTTAAAACTGAGGTAATAACAACAATGGCAATAATTATCAGCCATTAGCACTTACTACAAATCAATTACTATACAAAGAACTTTAGAATTACCGTATTGAACTGTCACAACTTCCGCCTGTGAGGTGAGCATTCTCTCTTCCACAAATGAGTAAACTGAAACCTAGAGAGGTTGGGTGAGGGGTCTAAGACAGCATGACTGGTAATGACCTCAGGGCTTTTTAACACCTGGCCTTACTTTGTCATTTATAGGACAGATCAAAGTAAAGGTGTTTGTTTTTAGCAGGGATTTATTGGCCTGGCATCACCTAGAATCAATAGTCTATGAATCAAATTCTCACTTCTGATCATTCTTTTTGGTTACTTTAGCAAAATATTTAAAGTTTTCCCTTCTGTTTCTCCAGTTGTAGATCTGAGAGGGGATTGCCACATTTATACTGTGTATCCTTCAATAGAATGTTAATGTGCTTAAAACAAAAATGCATCCACAATAATAACAGAACAGTAGCTACTGAAGCTCAGTACATTAGGATTCATTCTACTGTTCTGCCTATTTGTGTGTGTTTGAAAATGTCCCAAATTTAATAAAACAAACCATGAGATTTAGATTATCTTCTCAAACAATGTATAGTTCTTTTATAACAGAAAAAGTATTGATGTGTTTGCCATATAAACCTACTTATCTCAGTACAACCTGATATTTTTTAAAAAAACACCACAAAACAAAACACCAGTCCTTGTATCAGAAAAATTGCATTTAGGTATGAGGTGCAGAAATCCTATTAGGTTGGCTTAAACAAATTGAAGTTAATTTTGTTTCTGTTATAAGAAGTCTAGAGGTAAGCAGGCCAGGCCTGCGCAACAGATCCATAAAATCATGAATACCCATCTCTTTACTGTCCTGGGCACTTCGCTTTCATCCTAATGCTCATGCATTGGCTGTTGCATCTCCAGGCACCAGGTGTGTCGTCCAAGCAGGAGGAAGGGACATAAGTCACGGTTGTTCCCTAGTGTTGACTTATTTAGGCAGGCAAGACCTCTTTAGGAATTCCTGCCTCTATTTCATACACCAAGACTGTAAAACCTGACCATGCTAGGGACATGGGAGGCTGCAAGTTTGAGATCTCTCTTTCCAGCATTCTAGCAGCATTTCTAACTAATTTTTTTATCACCTCTTGGAATAAATCATGTCTTAGTTTATTTAGGAAAGACCTGGTTTCCTCTGGTAATACCAGCATAATCACTAATAGGGCCTCCTTTCAGCCTCAAGTGTTTGGGTGATAAATTATTTTGTTACCCTTTCTGTAATGGAGAATGGCACAAGAAGTGCTGAGCAAATCAAACTTTAGTATCTGTTGTACTCCAGTAACCAAAATAATTGAAAATCAATGCAAATCTTAATTTCCAATCTTTCATGAAAACACCCAAGGTGTGTATATTTCTAACACAAAGCTAAACTTTTTTCAGTTTTTCTTTCCCATTCCTCTAGCTGTCAATGTCTTTGGCATGCATGGCTAATGCCCTAAAGTGCCTCTTCTCTCTTTCATTCTAAGTCCAAATATTTCTCTTCCCAATTTGGTCTGTGCAGCCTCCCTTCTCTCCTCTGCCATCCCTGCTTTGGCCCAGAACTTGATGGTGTCAGTCCACTTAGTCTCTCACCATCTGTCTCACTTATCTTCTTGCCTCAAGTCCATGGTAGGGGAAGTGAAACCTGTTGCATCTTCCCCTTCCTCTCCCAAGGGAGAAGGAGTTGTCACAGTTGCTATGGACAATCACTTGGTAATAGGGGGAGCAGCTGAAACAGTAGGAAAGAGCCCAGAGGACCACTGCTTCCCTGAGTGCCCTAGTCTGGAGCATCCTACCCACGCACTCTAGAACTGCGAGACCACAAATCCTGTTCCGGACCATTGGGTCAGGTTTCTCTTACTTGTAAGCAAAGACATCCTCACAAATGCACTGGGTCCTGTACAACCAATGACGGAGTCCCAGGGTAGAATCTTCTATCCTTTGATGGTGGTGACAGGGAGAAGGAATCTCACATTTATGTTAATATTTTTTTATTCCCGTTACCTACAACTTAATATATTTTTATTTCATTCCTTTTTAAAGTGTACTAAGAGGAAGCCACAAATGAACTGGCTTCCTTTTGGTTTGAATGTTTTGGGGGCGGGGTCCCTTCAAGAAATTTGCAAAAGGAAGTAAATGTGTTTGCTGTTCTTTAAAAATAGACATCAGGCATTCTGTGCTACACCATTTTAGAATCAAAGGCAGTGCCTCACGAAGCTGGTGCTGATGAGAGAGAATCGTTTTTCAAACAAGAAAATATAAAGCTGTGTGTTTACATGATGAGAAGGTGTCGTGGGAATATACAAACCCACGGGAAAGGGAAACGCAGAGCCGAAAGGCTCAGCTGTTACTCTGGCTTCAAAAAAAAAAAAGCTTTGACGAGAGGCTCCTTTGAAGGTCAAACACCCTGGTGAGCACTGGACAGCAGCTACACCCCTCAGAGAGCTGGACGGCCATCCCTCTGATAAAGCAAAATCATGGAAGGAAGGGGATTTGGTGCCCTAACAGAAGCACGAGGAATAAGCCTAAATGGCAAACCCTCATAACAAACAGACCTGTTTGCTGAGGACAGTCCTTCGGAAGCCAGGATGGCACAAAATGCACTGGGAACAAATCACTGCAGACTTAGAAAATCCAATCAAAGGCAGGGAAGGAATAAATCACTGTGAGTTTTTGCAAAGACTGTGTAAATCTGTATCTGCTACTCCATTTCTTTAAATCTTGTTCTCCATTGAAATGATCCTTGATGCCAAAAACAAATGTAGTAAAATATGTTTAGATCCCTATGCTAAATTGTTTTTCTTTCTTTTTATTTATTTTTGAGGGGGGAATTAAATAAGCAACACTGATAGAACTTTCTTCCTTATCTGATCTGATCTGTATGTCATTTATACATTCCAATGGATAGCTTAGCTATTACAGCTATATTACAACTATAAGTCAATGCTTATTCTCCTAATGCTCAGGTGACGTGCTGGCATCGAATCTGCCCAGTAAATCAAACCCTATTAAAGGAGATGGCCATTCTCAAAAAGGAAAGGGCAGAGGAAGGAAGGAGGAAAGTGAATAGAGGAAAACTATGAAAGTTAGTTGTGGGAAGTGTGGGCTGGAAGAGAGTCAAAAATGAGGAGAAAAAGGTCAATGAAAGAAGAGGTAACTACACCAGAAAGTAGAAGAATGTTCTGTATTAGCCCAAGGATGCTGAGAAGATAAATGAAATGCACATGACCTGCGTTGAGCTCTCTGCTCAGGAGTATAGACACGGTGTAAACACAACATCCTATTTATTCTGTTTCTCACAGGGCATATGAAAAGGGCACTTAGTCATTCCATAGCTGAACAATGCTCTATTATCCAAATGAAACTAGATGTGAACTATTAAATAACTCTATTCACCCAAAGCATTTGTATATATGGCAAAAGCTATTTAAACTGGTGAATATAATTTTCAAAGGGATTATTATGCTAATTATTTCACATTCGTTATGAGTGGCAGTGGGATGGTGAATGCAGAAAAGAAAGTGGATACTTGAATTCTAGGGCATAGACCAATGATCCCGAATGAAACACGATTTTTCATGTATTGAACAGCCACAATGTGGTCAGCATTGGACACGAATTTACATACCATTATGACTTGTCATCTAAATAGGCAGAAACACCCCTTCCCAGGAGAGAAGAGCAGGTGTCAACCAACAACATACCGGAAGGTACTCTTTTCTTCCCATGGTGTCATTTACACAAAGCCTACTTTGGTGTATATCTGCTAAGAGGACTTGTGAAATCAGCTGTCTTCAGACAACCATCCCTCATCTATCATTCTATGCCTCCCAGCTACTCTGGAAAAGATTATAAACCTTTTATTTTAATAACCAGAGAGAACCCTTGCTAAATTTGTAGTGATGTGCAAGTATCCACTGAAGATTATCAAGGCTCCCACTCAATCAAGGGAATTCCTATAACATTGGCTTCCTGTGTGATTCTCCTTCCTATTTCCAGCACTCTCAGAAAAGAAGATCAATACCGAGGCATTCCTGGTGAGGCCAGTCACTGCCATTGGATGGGGCTTTCATTGGTAATATCTGTGTGTGATGCACATCTAACATCACTTGGTGTCTACATATTTTACTCATAGGAGGTGAGGCACAATTCCTATGGCAGGCTCAGAGTTTCTAAATCAACAAGTAAGAGTCAAAAGGTCAAGGAAGTGGAGGTGAGAAAGAAAAGGTAACTAAGATATAGTGAATATTAAAGATGTATCAGACACTGTTCCTTTTGGTCAGTTGCTCAATAGTAATATGAGGCATACACTAATGTCCCATGAAACAGATGATAAAACCTGAGGCTCAAGGGAAAAAGTCCCTTATCGAAGTTCACCCTGCTGGTAGTAGTGGGACCCAATCATACCTACCCAGTTTGAAAAGATTTCTGAAGACATGAAGAATGGGGAAGGGGTTACGGGAAGGGTAATGTCAGAAGAAGGGAGGAACCCAACAAGAAATCCTATCTTAATCCCTCTTCCTCCACCTGAGTCTGTTCCCTTACTATCCCCTTGCTCAGCTGAAACCTGGGAAAGGAGGGAGGGGATGATAAAAACCAACCAACCCTGGAGATGATTGTAGAGTCAATAGCCCTGGGAAAACCCTAATGAGATGACAATATCCCAGCATGAAAAGGAACCATAGAAATGTCTGAGGGTATGTCAAGGGGAGATGGTACCTTCCACACATTTTGACTGGTTCACAGTAAGTAACATGTATTATATAACTCAGTACATGTGTATGTGTATATAAATGAAATCAAAGATTCATAACAGAATAGCTATTAGTCAGGGTTCTCTAGGGAAGCAGGAGAGAGAGAGAGAGAGAGAGAGAGAGAGAGAGAGAGAGAGAGAGAGAGAGAGAGAGAGGTATCTGCAGGGTGGGCTGGGAGGCAAGAGACCCGGGAAAGAGTTGATGTCATTAGAATCCAAAGACTGTGTTCTGGAAGAATTTCCTCTTCAGATGAGGTCAGTCTTTTCCTTCAGGCTTTCTGTGATTGAATGAGGTCTTTCCACATTGTGGTGGTTAATCTGCTTTACTTAAAGTCTACCAATTTAAGCATTAATCTTACCTAAAAAGTACCTTTACAGCAACATCCAGACATTTTTGACCAGAGATCAGGGCATTTTAGTCCAGCCAAGTAGGCACATAAAATTAGCCATCACAGTTCCCTTAACTATGTGTAATATATTCTGATATTATCCTTTTAATTCTATCCTGCTCTTTTAAAATTCTTTTTTTAATGCTGGTTGTAAACTACTATACTGATTTAATGATTTTTTTCAGGGAATGCAACCTGAATATCTGGAAAATTTTGGCTTGGAAGCCTTCTGAGAGCCTCACAGACTTTCTTGTGTGACATTATGGGGCAGCAGGAGCAGCAAAAATGTCTTTCCCACCCAAGAGGTACAAGGGAGTGGTTTCCAGAAGCCCAAAGTGGGGCCATAGAATGTGTGCCCTGAGCCTGAGAGTGGTACAAATACAGTTCTGAAAGTTAATAGACTTGAAAAGGTTTTATGTTTAGGAAGAGGAAAGACAAAAGTGACCACCATGCACTGATAACTGCAGTTTAGACAAAAACAAGGAACCTCAAGCATAGGTAAATGGTGACATCAAGGACAGCATGACCAGATGTTTCCTTGATGGCAAAACGCAATGTAACAGCTCCCAATTCAGTCAATTCTATAGAACAAGGAACAGCATGATGGAATGGCTAACCTTTATTCTTGTCACCCAGCGGAATAAGAATGTGATACAGAAGTTGTTCCGTTAAGTATTGTTCCATAAAAAGCCATCCCCATCTAGTGGCTTAAAGGAGCACCAATTATTTTACCTTTACCCCACACTTTGATGGGCACCGGATGGGCTCAGCAAGGTGGTTTTCACTTGGGTCTCTCAGGTCATTGTACACAGACCATGGCTAGGGCAAGAGTCATCTGAACATTGGCTCACTCACATGACTGGTGCCTGGATGCCTCTAACAGCTGGGGCTCCTCCAGCACCTCTGTCTCCATCTGGCCCCTCCATCAGAGTCGTCACAGTGGCTGGAGTGAGAGAGCCAAGCAGAAGCTTTTCTGCTTCTAGGACTTGGGCTCAGAAGTCAGAAGTATTACTTCTATCATGCTCTAATAGTAGAGGCAGTCACAAAAGCCTTCCCAGTGTCACAGGGAGGACACAGCAACTCCACCGCAGGGTGAAGGAAGACCAAGTCCTGATATTGCATATGGAACCAGAAACATTATTGCAGCCATTTTTTAGCATATAAATTCTGTTCAAATTCACACAGAAGAAAACTAAATAAACTTCTTTCAAATCCAATTTTATGTATGGAAATGTATACCTACACACCAGTAACCATTTCAGTGTGGCTCAGTCCTCATGGAAGGGCTAAGAACCATGGATGTAGGCTATTGTCCTCATTTTATAGCTGAAGAATCTAAGGCATAAATGGGGTTAGTGACTTGCATAGGATCCCACAGCCAGATAATGTCAGAGCAAGGCAGATCCTAGATCTCTGAGCCCCAGCTTAGCTCTCTTTCTAGACTCTTCCTCACTAGTTTCCCCCACTGACCTTAACATGCTCTTTTCCTGAGCAGAGCTGAAGGGATAAGGACATGCGGAGTCCTTGCCCTTACAAGGGCCACACTGCATCCACACCTGGAATAATGGGAAAGAAACACCACAAGGCTGCCCAGATGTGAAGAGGGCAAGCACTTACCAGCAATGCTGTTCTAAAGGTGACGGGAACACTTCCATGAGACAGACACCACCATACTAGTAAGCAACTGCTACAATGGTACCAGTGTGTTCCAACTGGATATTAACTTTGCCTCCTCTCTGAGCCAAGTTAAGAAGAGATTCTCCTCTGTTCAAACCCAATATCACAGCCTAAGCATTCAGTCTATCTTCAGTCTAAGAAACTTCTAGCTTAAAATCCATTTGTTCTAGAGGAAAATAAAAAGCAATTTTCTATTTGCTAGCAGAAAAGAATGTTGAAGCTACTTCTTAAATACTTTCTGGAAATTAAATCCCTTCTGCTGAGGAAAAATGATGAGTCAATAGAAACTAAATCATGATCAGATGGATTAAATTTTTCTCAATAAAACAACTTTTCAAAGGAAGGACGAAGTGTTTAGAAGAATAGATTTCCAGTAAATTCATATTAACAATCATCCAGCTTCCGTGCTGAAGGCTTATCAGCCTGTTGTTATGGAAATATGGGATGCAGTTGCAAATGCAACAGTATCATTTCACTGCAAGATTAACCAAGAGGGCAGTAAAAACCCTAGTTAAAATATAGCATTTTGGTATTTATTAAGTACAAAAAAATAAAAATAAACCAGGAAGGAATTTACATTGACGACTTACATTTCTAAAACTTTGGTTCCACTGGGGAAATTCCGTTTGACTGCCTCTCTCTTCTGGATGAGGGTTTTATTGAACAATACAGACTTCAGAGGATCCCAGCATATTAGAGCCGGGAAAATCTTACAGAGGATTGTGTTCAAATGCTTCATTTTATAGTTGATGATGCCGAGGCTCTGAGAGGAGCAGTAACTCGCTCAGCCACAGCTGGTGGAATGAGGGCTAGAACCCAGCACTCTGGTGCCAGCGCTGTGTTGTCCACTCACTTAAACCTCTTAGAAATATTTTAGCCAAACCATGGGTCAGTGTCGGCCCATTAAATCCAATAAAAAGGAAAAAAGAAAAAATAAGCACCAAAATCAAATGGATAAAACAGTATTATCTATTGTAAAGGCATAGATCCCTTTAAAACGTTGATTCATTGAAATATAGATGGAGCAATTAGATCTGTGATATGAAAGTAATGATAAAAGTGCCATTATTTTCCTTACAGAGACAAAAATGTCAAAGAAACAAAATTAATGCAATACTCACACACACATGAACCATAGTCAGAAACCAGAGACATCCAGAGGTAAAAAGGGTTATCATAAACATCTGCTCTTTGCCTACCCTGCACCCATCCCCCTCTTCTGGCACCATTCTCTATTTTTGTTAGCTCTCTGGCTCCCCCACTTGGATCCAGAAGGTTAGATAGGGTTGAACTACTGGCCTGAGGTGTGCAGCACGTGGCCCAGGTAAAGCCAATCACCACAGTGCAACCAATTCCAATGTTCAGGGATTGGTTCAGGGATGGGCACATCACCCAATCTGAACCAATGAAAAGCAATTAGATTTTTTTTTTTAACTTCAGAAAGTCATTTTCTTCCTCTTTTTCCTCTTTCAAATGGCAGGGTTCCCTTTCCTGATCCCCAGGAACATTATCTGAGGAAAGAACTGGAATTCCTCAAGTAAGTGAAAAACGTGGCTCTTGCAATTTTATATTGCTCTAATTGTTTTCTATTCATGTAAGTACTTTTACCTTCAAATTTAAAAACAAATAAAAATAACACCAGTCTTTGCCCTGGGATTTTGTTAGAATGAAGGATGTCTCTAGTTGTCTACTAATTATTTCTACTACTGACTGTGCTCTGTGTCCATCGAATTTCTGTTCCGGAGAGTATAAAGAAAAAGAACATGTTTTAAATCAGAAAAGCACTTGGACAAGTCCTTAGCCTCAGTTTTCTTTTCTGTAGAATTGAAATATTGATGCCTAATTCAATCAAGAGGTTATTTTGAATGTTGACAGTAAACTCTGAAAAGGCAATATGGCATTGGGAAAATATTAGCCGTGAGGTATCATGAAATTTTGCTCCCTTCCTTATACCTACACTGCAAGACAGACCCTGAGTTAGAGCACATACCTCACTCATTTGCTCCTTGTGTTAATGACTGGACTGAGGCTAGTCAGTAAATCATCTGTGTTCCAATCCTTAGCCAATCCCCAGGCAGCTATTCTCCATGTAGGGACTCAACAATGTTGTCCACAGTCACAGACAAAAGGGAAGAGAGCTGAGATGGGGGAGGAGAGAAAACCACACACTGGCTCCTAAATGCTTCATTGCAAAGATAACACACATCATTTATAGCATGTTGGTCAGAACTAGTCCCATGATCCAGGTTCCCTGCAATGGGACTAGGAAATGTGAAGCAGCAAATAGATACTCACCTACCAGTAAATATCTCTGCCACACAGGGTTTGACGCACATCAAAGCTAATCTGTGATCACCCTGACAACATATAACTTTACGTAGGGCATCCATGTCTCTAGGTAAGTTGCATAGACAGATTCACTCTATTCCCCTCCAATATCTCTAATGTGATTGTCATATTCTAAGCTCAACAAGATTGCTAACAGAGTTCAGGGGAAATTTTTTATTACTAAGAAGACACACAAAAGATACAGTATAGTGCACTAGGCTGAGATGAAGGGAGGAACCCTGGAAATCTAGAGCCTGGAAAACAAAAGACAATAGGGCGCGAAGAAGAAAAAAAAATACTGAATGATGTCAAGTTTTAAGAAAAATCTAGAACATAGTTGTGGACTGATAGCTTCCAAGACATGCCCATACCACATGCATGTTTTGTTTCACTTACACAAGGTTTAAAAAAAATGTTTTAATTAATTGCCAATATTTTAAAATGGGAAATTGTAAGTAAAGACTCAGGTTTCCTGCTTCTGTTGAAAAACAGGAAGATTGGGCCACATTGAATCAACAACAGCTTTTCTGCAATGCCTGGTTGCAATCGCTGGAGGTGAAGAGTCACTGCTCCCATTCACCCCAGCCCCTAACCAGCCCACTTTACTCATTTGTAGTACCTGGTGATCTCAGTAAGTGTTTGGATTTATAACTTCTCATCTAACTGTGCTGGTCCAAGTTCTCCCCAGCTCTATGAGCAATCACGCCATGAAATATATAGAGCTTATGTCAAACATGAGTCTCAAGCAGGCATCTCCAAGCACCATTCCAGGGCAGCACAATCCTTTCACAAACAATTTAGCAAGGAATTAAGGACTTTGCAAATGTCCCCATTCTTGATCCTGTCATTTCAACCTAGAAACCCCATCTTAAAGAAACACTGCCTGCAGTGCTTTAAGTAGAAGTTCAACATGACTATTTATAATGGAAAACAGTTGGAAGCCAATAGGAAGTTTATGCTGAGGTCTTTAGGTAAACTATACTATGAATACTCTGAGGGCTCTAATGCATAGATTCAGACAAATATTAATTGAGAGTCATTCTACTAAACCACAGGACTGTACTCTGCACAAATGTTAATTCATACAAATCAAAAGATAACTGAGAGATTAGCCAATGAATGTATATGCATATATGCATAGCCCATGGGCAGACAATAGTGCGGGGAAGGCCTGCAGAGGGAATGGGAGCAGAGTAGAAAGGGTCAATGGAGAGAGAAAAAAGGGACCTTGGTAATACTTTCAACAATGAAGATAAATTTAAAAGTTAAAAAAAAAAAGATAACTGGGGATCCCATTAAGATTAAAGGAGACCAAGGAGACATGCCTATTAAATCCAATGTGCTCTCCTTGATAGAATCCAGTTTGGAAAAATATTGCTATATAAGGCATTAGTTGAAGCAACAACAAAATAAGAACTTTTTAAAGATAATGCTATTGATCACTATTAAATACTCTAAATTTTATCATTGTGTTGTGATAACAGAAGAGCATGTGTCCAGGAGATACTCCTGAAATAATTAGGAATAAAAGCTCACCAAGTCTTTGACTCAATCTCAAATGATTAAAAATAAATGAAAGCAATATTAATAATATTGTATAAGTAACAGAGAGAGAGACACTGCAAGTGTGGCAAAATATTAACAATTGGTGGATTTGGGTGAAGGATAAATCAGTATTATACTATTCTTTCGGCTTAATGTTTTCAAATTGAAAGTTAATAAAAAGATGCTTATCTGGAAAATGCGTATGACATAGTGTTAAATAAGAATTTAAGCTACATAATCATAAATCCAGTGTGATCTTAACTAAGAAAAATCTCTCCAATGTAGAAAATAAGACTGGAAAGAAAATACTGAAGCTTTAACAATACCGCAACTTGGTAGGTGGACTGGACTGAGAATGCTTTCACACTTCCATTTTTTCCTATATTTCCTTCACATTTTTAATAACCATCTATCACTTTTATAATGAAAAAAATGCTAAAAAAAAAAAAAAAAAGAAAAGAAAAACTACTAAGTACCATAGGAAAAAAACAGTCATTGTATTCCACTTCCCCAACTTGAGCCTAAAGCCAAAATGCAGAACAATGACAAAGAAATGGGTTCAAGCTCTCAGCCATCAAGGTATGAGAGACTGTGTTTCAGGGGCTGCCAAATGAACTTTAATCAGCACCTGTCTGCCACAGAAAAATCATAGTATTCCAGGCAAAGAATTTAATGTATAATTTAGCTTCAATATCACAGTGGGGCCTCTGGGTATATGCCCAGGTTTAAGATTTATGGCCACGCTGAGGCGTATTTCTGAATTCGGCTGATTCTTCATGAACTTGGACTTCAGGTTCACATGCTACAAAATAGCTAAACTCAACTTCAGATCATGGGCCAAATGGGTCAGGCCTGCAAGCTTCTTTCATAGAAGGTGAGGTCAGCTTCCTCTCATCCCCAGGAGGAATCCTGGTCTAAGAAACCCCAGCAACTCTTCCCCACTTCCTTTCTGCTTCTTCTGACTGAGCTTATTGTGCTGTCTCTTTTCTCTAGCTCAGGCTCTCAAAACCCACACCCTCCCCCTGACCGCCTCACTCTTGTCTATCTGAAACAACTCAGCACCTTTATCAACCCTCTTCTCTCCTCTGGCCTTGGCAGAAAGCATCCAATAAAAGTCTTCCTTCTCTTCATTCCATTGGCTCTGAGAGTTCTCTCCATCCGCCCCTCTCTCACCACACCCATTACTCTACCTTGCTGAGGTCACATCTATGTCTGAAATCCCAGCCAGCTCCTCTCATCAATATGGTCTGACATGTCTGCCCACCCTCCAGGCAGCCCCCGCTGAGCCAAGAGCTTCCATTCAGACCCTAAGAACTCCGTCTCGGCAAAGCCTAGTTTCCAGCTTAACTAGACCAGAGAAGCAGCGGTCAATATCGCTGCCAAGTTCCCTCCAGGAGACCAAAGGTCTTCTTGTCTACTGCTTGGGGGGACTCTAAGCCTCTGGCTGAGCAGACCATCCTAGCACTGCCTTGGAGCCCTCATCCTGTTGACCTGGCAGGAAAATGAACTTCAGTCAACCTAGAGGTTCCCCACTCCCGGGGCTATACAAAGGTACTGGGCTCCGACATGGTACCACAGCATTGAGTTAAAAGCCTGGATGGAGTAAGACACCCCCCCCCAGATCAAATGCTGCCTCTGGCACTTACCAGCTTTGAGACATTATGTAAGCTACTACCCTCCCTGTGTCTCAGTTTTCTCATTTGTACAGCGAATAACAGTATGTACCTCCTGGGGTCACTGAGAGGATGAAATGACTTAAAATATCTAAAACTCAAAGAACAGTGCCTGGCTTATAACAAGTGCTATCTAAGAGGTTTTACTACTTTTCATGGCTCTGTGTTGATTATGGCCATCGTCCTGGGGCACATACCCCTGAAGATCTAAATGTTACATCACTTCCCTGCATGTTTGGGGTTTAAGAATCCTTGGAGAAGCAGGGAGCTCCTGTGCCTGGGGTCCAGTCCTCTCAAAGAAACTGTGTACCTTCCCTGATATGGTCCTGCCACCTTCTTGAGAGCCTCCAGGGAGTTGGACAGGCTCCTGGTCCTGGTGACCTCTGTTGGCCTTGCTATTTCTCCAAACACCTCTCCTGTCTCCTTTCACCTCTAAGGTATGTAGCCTACTCTTCTCAGTGGGCACAAAACCCAAAACATGAGACTCTTGAGGCTGTCACCCTCAAAATAATCACAAAGCCTGGTGCTCTATCAAATGGGTGAAGACAGGTGAGCTAAATACTTCATGTTGCTCTCTCTGTGTCCACTTCCCAACCTCCAGATCCAGAAGCTGCCCTGCGGGGGCTGCATCAATGAGCTCCTTTGTCTCTGGATTGGAGTGAGCCAAGAGGACACAGGGGTAAAGGTCAGCAGGAGGTCAGAGGGCAGGAGAAAGGAGAAATTGGAGTGTTTATTCCCCTGGCTCTTCCTGGCCCCATTGCAATAGTTGGCTCCACTTCTCAACAGAAGGTCACAGTGCCGGGGAGGCGGGGGTGGGGGGTGGGGGGGGGTTCCTCCCCTGCAAGCCACAGTTCATTCCTAAGAACAGTTATGCTATTACTTATAAGAGGTTTTTTAAACTGTCTATAACCATTGTATTCTACATGCCTTGAATGACACATGCAGCCCAGAGCTGTAAGATACTAGCTAAGCTTTTGCTTTTTCAGATCCAAAGCCCACAAAGATGGTCGTCTGGCCCATAGGACCAGCCACTCCGTCAGCAGCAACAAGCTTGGTAAAGAGGAGCAACTTCTGATCAACACGGTAGTTCAAAGCCTTGATATTCACCTAGGAAATCACCTGCAGAGCTTTCGAAAGGTATGCACCAAGTCCTACACCTTGAGATTCTGATTTAATTGTTTTGGGATGTGCCCTTGGCTTTTTTTCTTTTTAATTTATAAAAAAAAATTATAGTGAACATCTAGGGGGTCTGCAACCTGTTGTTTATATATTTTAAACAAACTGCAAAGGCTGAGCTTTTTTTATTGATTGATTTCAGAGAGGCAGGGAAAGGGAGAGAGAGAGAGATAGAGAGAGATAGAAACATCAATGATGAGAGAGAATCATGAATCGGCTGCCTCCTGCATGACTCGCCACTGAGGATCAAGCCCGCAACCTGAGCATGTGAACTTGATGCTCAACCACTGAGCCACACTGGCCATGCTGCAACCTATTATTTAAATACAATTCTTTCTCCTTTTAAGACAGATAATTTTAAATACCAACCTTATGCCTATGTGAAACATTATGTAATGGTTTCCTAATTGTTTTAAATGCAGTAGCCTGGACTGTCTTTGGCAAGACTTGCTGTCACGGTTGGATGCACACTGGTATCACCTGGAGAGTTTAAAAATATTCTGATGTCTGGACCCCCAGAGATTGTGATTTACTTGGAACAGGTGACAGCCTGGACATTTGGGCTTTTATAAGCTCCACTTTTCTTGAGATTTTTAGAAGGTCTCAGTTCCTGGTAAGAGACTGAGAAATTCTGGTCAACCAGAGCTTGTCCTGGGGAGCCCACGAAAACATAAGGCGTTAGACGAACCCCAGGCCTCTCTGGGCTGCTGACGTTGCCCCCATATTTGCTCAGCCACCACTTCATTCTTTCGAAAGAGCACCCTTCAGCTCCCTCTGGTCCGCTGCATACCAACGTCCACCTGGCTACCTGCTTAATGCCAGGAGCTGCTCCTTACAGTGACCTCACACGTATTTCCCCTGCTCTCTAATGTCCAGCCACAAAATGGAAAACTCATCACATCCAAGTTGAAAGGGTTGTCAGAAAACAAATGGTTGCTGCTGTCTGGATGCATCAGCAGCAGTCAGCACAGGTCCATGGGGAGTGTGGATGCCTGAGTATTGCTCTGAGGCTGTCAGAACACTCAGCAACTGTCACTGCTGTGGAAGAACTGCCACCTGATCACTGAGCTGTGCTGTCCCCCTCCCTGGTACTTCAAGGTTCCACGGGAAGGTGCTTCTCACAGCCTAAGTCCTTGGTCTTTAGCATTAGTGTTACCTTCTTTGCTTAATTAAGCAGCCTCATTACCAGGATAATACCATTCAGCCATGGGGAGGATTTAATGGATGTCCAAATTCAAATGCCAAGTTCTACTGATTTCTGTAAATCCAATTTCTGTCATCTTATATTACTGCTTCTCGGCTGATGGCACACCCACAATTCTCCTCACCTTCTTTTTATTTTTTCTTTAGTACCTATTTGTTCTCCTTTAGAAGGTTAAGAGTTTCTCAAAGAATGCTCCCAAAATATGCATTGTATTTCTAGGGGTAGATTCACAGAAATGAAATTTTAGGGCCAGAGAATTATTTTTTTTAATAGGTATTCCCAGAATGCAAGTTAAGGGAATGTAATACTCCATTTTGTGTCATGAAAGCATTGGTGGGAATTTTTACCCATATTCTTACTATTAGTCGCTGTTATCACTCCTTTAGTCATTTTCTCAGTCTGGTGGGTATGAAAGGATATCTCTGTGTTACTTTTATTTCCCTAATACTAGTTGTACTAGTTGAATTTGAGAATATTATTTCATATTTGTCAGCCATTTTGGTTATATACTTTATTAATTATTTATGCAAAGTTTTGGGTTTTATTCTGAAGACTTTTAGTGTCAGTTTATAAGAACTCTTTGTAAGAACTGCCATCTTCATTGCAGTTCCCCCACCCCAGATCTATCTTTTTAATTTAATTTGTTTATGGACCCTTCATTCTTGACCTGATTTCCACCCCAAAGCATCAAGTACTGGCCAAAATGTGTAGGGACTATTGTAACTAAATAAATCAGAGTCAAATGAATGGCTGGACAATTCACTCTTAGCAGCTTGAAGATATCATGGGTAAAGAAATCACAGAGAAACTAAGGCCATTCTTCCTGGAGAAGAAACTATTGGACAGGTGGTTAACAGGTAGAGAGAAATAAAAATCTCAAATATCCAAATAACTGTCATGTGGAAGAAGAATTATATTAACTTTAAATGGTCACAAGTGATAGAACTACATCAAAGGAGAATGATAAGTAGGTAGATTGGGGCTTGATATAAGGAAAAAATGTCCTAATGATGATAGAGGGCCCCAGAATTAAGTGGTTGCTTATGACTTAGAGTGTTCCCATGGAATTTCTGGAAATGGTCAACATAAGGATGGAGAATTCCTAAGAGAAGATATCATATAAAAGTTTCTATCAGTCAGAAAAAAACAAACCAGTTGAGGTATTTCAAAGAAAATAGGGTTTAATACAGATAATTTGGTGATCACAAAACTGTAAGAAGGCCTGTAGAAATTTAAGGAAGGAAGCAGGCATTAGTTCAAATCCATGTTGTTCAATGGCCAACTGAATATAGTTCACAGACTTCTAACCCTTGAAATACAGAAGAGAGTTAGAAGAACAAACAGCAGCTAGTGCAGGGTTCATGAATCTGTTTTGGGTAAAGATAGAGGGGTGTACTTGATGCTACGTGATCTCCTTAAAATTTATAGAAGTGAGATTCCATAGCACTCTGCTCATGCCATTCTTCCCAAATTGCTTTGAAAAGACTATTTGTAATAACAACCATCATGACACTCTTGAGTCTTCTCTACTCTATCTTTGCAGAATATGAGCAACAGTATAAATACAATGAAAACCCACTTACTTCATTGCTCTTATACATTCTGTGCAAATTGTACTTAAGTAGATGTCATTTCGCTGAAGGTGGCCATCTGTGTGACTGCTTAAAACGCAAGCCTATTATTCCATTCAATTAGCATGTATTGAGGAGCACCTTCTATGAGCTATTAGAGTATTTTGAAAGCCGAAGAGACCCAGGTGATCACTGGTGGTGCATGCACAACCATGCACTGCAATGTTCTCCTACACAGCCCCAGAATCACCACAGTGGCCTATGGACAGCAGGGAAATGAGGAACAGTGGCCTTCCTTACTTGGGTCAATTACATCATGATAAGTGGTAGGTCTCCCTCCTCCACCCCATTTACACATCTAATTTCAGGACCAATTCCACAAGGTCACACGATGAAGACTAAGAATAGATTCGATTGAAGAAATATAAACTCACAAAGGTAGGTCAGCAACACAGACATTCATACGGTACTCATCTTTCATCAGCCCGCTGAAAGGCATTTCAGGCCACTGGGGCAGTCAGGAAGGGGCACCTCTCAGACCTCTCACCTCAAGCGAAATCTGCCATGCAGAATGCAGTTAGCTGACAGCTTCCTCTTATAGGATCTCTGGGATCTACAGGGAGGCCACGCTCTCCTCGAGCAGCTCTCAGCCAATGACTGAGCATCATATAGTTACTAGGGTCTGGCAACCTTTCCCAGTGTGGAACGCCTCGAGGGACAAACTTTGTGCTGGCCCTCTGCATTGGACTGGCCAAAACTATCTCAGGGCTGCACTGGGGACCTGAGAGCAGTGCTTTTTGTCCACCTATGTGAGAGATTCCCTGGGGTTCCTGCCTATGAATGCAATTGCTGGACTCAAAGGACTTTCTTCACCTGCCTTCTAAAGAAGTAACATCACATGTTGCCTCATTAATTTGAGCATCACAATTTCAAACTGGTAGTCTATCTCAGAGTTTATTTGAGCCAAATTATAAAGGACTTTCTAGTTTCTAAAGCAAGATGTCTCTTTAAAAACCAACCTGCCACCACCATTCAGATATTGTAAATATGACAAACTAAAGATCATTCATCAAGCACATAAATCAAAGACAATTGAACTTGTGTTGAGTTTGAATGATGAGGCCAGACTCCTGTTAAAAGGAGATAGCGTCCTAAAAGCAGCCAAATCCCCAATAATAATGAAACTTCATTCTTCTGTGAAGAAGATTATAAGAACTACAAAGCTAATCCCATTTCATCCTGATGTAAACCTCATGGGGTGTTCCTCTTTGTAGACCTATATTAAGCTCTTTATTCCACTTGTACTCACTACAGTGCACCTGTCTGAGCTTCTTCCTCCCACATCTGCCTGCCTTCCTCCTGTCTTGACCCACGTGTCAGACCCACACTGTAGTCTGAAGTCTTTCCCTCCTGATTCCTGGCCTCTTATCTTTCACGGACATTATCCCCTGTACATTTCTTGCAATTGTAATGGGGTCTTTGTGAGTAGTTTCTGGATGGCCTAAACAAATACAGCCATGGCATCTGCTAAGTACAATGTGTGCTTTGTTCCAGAGGAAGCAGCTCTTCCCTCCTCTTGGCTATCCATTTTCACACAGCTGGAGTCGGGGGAAGGAAGATAAAGTGCGCTTATTGCCAAGTAGTCTGGATTTGGGGTGCCAAATATATGAGTTGTCTGAGAAGTTGGCTGCTCTGATTCTGAGGGAACTTTGTCTCCTGAGATGTTGGAAGGCCCAGGTCCTATGGGAAGCCATTCTTAGATGTACCTTCTTCCACTAAGTGAGAGGAATTCTGGTCTCAGGTGGCTTGTTGCCCAGGTAACCCAGGGTAACTCCCAGGGTGATTTGGAGATAGTTTGGCTCACAATACAGTGCACAAATGGCATTGCTCATTTTCTTCATACATCATGGTGGTCCTTTGGAACAAGAGTTAATTAGGCAATACTGGATTCTATAGCTCCCAGTTCCTAATTTGGAACAGAATTATACATGCATTTCCTGCTCTTAAAAACTTTCAAGTTTTGAGTGCATGATCTAAAAAAAAAACAAAAACAAAAAGACCCCCTGATTTCTCAAGTTAAGAGTTGTACATATATTTGGACCTTTTTTTCTTGAAAGGAACCTCATTAGTCTTAAATTTTATAAAATGAGATTAACTCTTTGATATGTATAAATTTATGTTACTGACCTCATTTTAGGCTAATAACTGCAACATTTATAACATGCTTACTAGCACACGATATAAATTAATTCATTTATTATAACAGCGACATAAGCAGGATTTTTTAAATACTGCCATTCTGTTGATGAGGAAATGGAGGCAGGGAAATTAAGTAACCTTCCGAAGGCCACACAGTAAGTCCATTGCACAGGCAGGATCCAATCTGATCCCTGAGATTCCAGGCTCTTCACCCCCAAAAGCTACCACCCCTTTCACCTGCTCTAGGAAGCAAGGAGTCTATGTATACAGAACATATGTATGCTTAATACAAATCCCCCAAACTAAACATTCCTCAAAAAAATTGCTTCATTCTTCTGAACCCTTAGCCTGAGTGATGCTCTTGGTTGTCTTTAAGCATAATTTCCACTTAATAAATGTCCTCTTTTTGTTACAGGAATTTCATTAATTTGAGTGTCTCTTAGGCCTGACAGAAATAATTATTGCATTCAGGAAATTGAAGGGACATGAGTTATAACGTTGAAGGCAAATAGAGCAGGGGGGAAAAAACAGGAAAGGCAGAGAGACATAAGTGCAAAAGGAGGCGGGGGAAGGAGATGCTGAAATGAAGAGTCATGGTCCACACAGGGGTCTCAGTTCCTGCCCTCCCTCCTATTGTCAGACAATTACCAGAAGGCTGGGGCGGGGGCGGGGCGGGGGGGGGGGTGTTGCTAAACGGACAATAAGGAGGTCCCACAGGGAACTGCAGATTTTCCTGAGGACAGCCCCAGCAAGGAGAAATGAATGAGGGGCAGCAGCCACTGCAGATGGAGGTGAGATGAAGGAATGTGTCCTGCATTTTTTTAACTTGTGGCTCCCGGAAACCCCCCTTTGCTCTGGTTATTCCTGGGGAGCACTTAGGAAGAGCAGATGAAAAGCATCCTTCAAACAAGCGCAGGAAGGAAGCCTCGTGGCAGGAGTTCAGAGGCCCTGAGTCATCCTTCTCAGGCCCCTGCGGAGGACAGGTGGGTTCCTCCGAAGCAGAGCCCTCCTGCTTCCTCACTTGGTGACTTTCTGTGAGACTATCTCCTGACACAGGCCTCTCTCACTGGAGAAGATCCTTTCCCTCGTTCAGGCCGCGAGGGCCAGACTAGTTTTGCCCCATCTTTTGAAGCAATTATTAGTTCGATCCTGGCTTTCTGCCTAACGGCCCTCCCCAGCACCCGCAATACCTTAATGCTACATGTCATGACTTGGCTCAGCAGCCACAACTGAAAATTTAAAGATGGAAATGTCATGGCCTCCTAGCTGGCCTCCTCATATTTCCTTCCCTCCCCTCCCATCCATTATTGGTCCAGCAAGCCTGAGTGTCTTTTTATAAACATAAATAACATTATATCACCCACTATCCTTGCTGAAAATCCTCTTAGATACAGGGCAAAATAATCTGCATGGCCCATAAGGATGTGCAAGGAAAGATCCTTGCCTATCTCCCCACTTTCATTGTTGAATAGTCGCCCCTTGATCTCTATTTTCCTGCCACATCCACCTCTCTGTTTCCCTAAGGCCTCATGCTGCTTCTACCCCAGGACCTTTGCACATGCCTGTTGTTAGTCTAAAACTGTATCCCCTCACAAGTGAATTCTTACTTATCTTTTAAGTCTCTAAGCTGGATAGTCTCCATTTCCCCTCTAGATCCACTCTCCACCTTCACCTCCCTATTCTATACTCCAGGGGACTAAGCTATATGGACTACATTAATGGTCTCTTTTGTCTTCTGGCCTCTGGGAGAATATTGAAGGGAGAGAAGAGAGTGAAGTCAGGGCATTTATTTTCCTGCATTACTGTCTGCATAAGGTCAACTCTTTGCAACTATCAAGGATGCAGTATTGGTCTGCTATTGCTGTGTAACAACCAAAACTCTCAGTGGCATACAACAATAAGTGTCCATTTCTCAAGTATCTTTAGGTCATTTGTTGTGGGGTGGGGCACTGCTGACCTAGGTTTTTGTAATAATCATGTTTGATATCCTGGAATTAATGATTTGGCATCTTAAAAACACAGGCCAAACTAATGGCTAAAGTTGTTTACATTCATCCCATCCCTGTGATTTTGCAGTTGTGCATCATATTACAAACCCTCTAAACACAAACTCCATCTGTGTTTTGCATCCTGCCCAAAAGGAGGTCCTCACTAACAGCTTCCCCCCACTATAGGAATGAAGGTTCTCACCTCATTCCTTCGTCTCCTGACTGCCCCTGGTGCTTCCCCACGTGGCTTTGTGTGCCATGGCATATTAACTCTTCTTCTAATGGCATTTACCTCTCTCTGCTGCCACTCAGTCATACCTATAAATTAAATCCCAGGTGTACTTCTCAATTGTTTGGCCATTTAAAGAGTCCAACAACTTTAAAACTTGAATCACATAATCAATTTAGGAACAAAAAGAAGGAGATAGAATTGTGGAGGAAGGGCAGCTGCAATGAAACTCCTTTGTCCCAGCCCTCTTCCCAGCCTCTTAGGTTTTCTTGTCTGGCACTAAGAGGGACCATGGTGGAGGAGGAGGAAGTGGGAAGACATTAGGTCAGGGTGGCTGTGATGAGCATAGGTCGTTCCTACCTGAAGCCTCTCAGAAGGGTTCAGTGCTGAGAGTGAAGCCATCCTACATCTCTTCTCTTGCCTAATCCTTCTCCTCCAAATCCAAAATCTGACCTTAGCTGGTTTTGCTCAGTGGATAGAGCATCGGCCTGCAGACTGAAGGATCCCGGGTTCGATTCCGGTCAGGGCCACAAGCCTTGATTCCGGATTGCTGGCTTGATCCCCAGTAGGGGTCTTGCAGTAGGCAACTGATCAGTTATTCTCTCTCATCAGTGCTGTTTCTACCTCTCTCTCCCTCTCACTTCCTCTCTGAACTCAATAAAAAAAATATATTTTTTTAAATCCAAAATCTGGATATTACCTGCAGAGCCTCTCCACTTGGACGTTTTCTAGAAACCTAGACAAATATAAAGCTAAATCCCGTGGTTTTCCTTTATCTGTGACCTTCATTCGGATTATCCATTTTTGTCACTCTCTAACATTGCAGTTACAAAGCTAGAAACCACTGTATCTTTTCTTTTTTCTGTTACCTGTTCAAAGTCCCTTTCATATTGCCAATGCCCAACAGCCTCTTGCTCCTAGGGTAGTCTTACCTAGCCAACATTCCTTGTTGATGAATAGCAGAAAAACAGTCCAGCCACACTCCTGGTAAACTCATAGCTTCTTGTCACATCGAAAGGAGAGGTGCTGTGGCTGCCTTCTCTCCCCACCATGCAAACTCGAATCCTCTTTTCCACCTCCTGAAAAAGACACAGGACACAACATCAGCAAATGTGCACCAGACAGACATCCCACTGCACATCCCTGTAATGGAGCACCCTGCGGGCGAGAGGACACACAGCACTCCCTGCTGGGCAGTGACTCAACGATGACTCGTCCATAATTCTCTCTCCCTGCCCCAGTTTCCTGCTTAGATAGAATGAGTGAGAGAACATGGGTGGAAAGGATGGCTGGGGATATGGTGCAGGGCAGAAAAACAATCAGGTAGGTTGTCATTTAAAATTTTACTTTGAACATTTGCCTACAGTAAAACTCCCTTTTTCGGACAATAAGTACTTCTGTGAGTTTTGATAAATACTGAGAGTTGCATAACCATCACCGCTGTCAAGGTACAGAACAGGTTCATCACCTGTACCTACTCCCCTTTCTACTCGATCCCTCCCCTCACTGAAACCCTGGCAACTACTAATTTGTTCTCTGAAGCTGTAGTTTGATCTATTCTAGAACAGTAACTAAATGAGATTGTATATGGCCTTTATTAGGCTTCTTACATTAAGCTTAATACAGCAGGTCCTTGAAGAACGTTGTTTTGTTCAAAGCCACTTTGTCACAATACTAATGGGATGACACGGGAACTTAACTTTGGTTTACAGCAGTTAGCCTGCGGTAAAATTGTTTCCATGATAAGTTATTATGCCACAGTTCCAAGATCCTAGTGATGACACAATGTTAACTGAGGACTTACTGTACATTTAAGATTCGTCCACCTAGCCGGTTTGACTCAGTGGATAGAGCATCGGGCTGCGGACCAAAGGGTCCCAAGTTCGATTCCAGTCAAGGGCACATGCCTGGGTTTGTGGGCTCGGTCCAAGGTGCAGGAGAGGCAGCCAATCAATGATTCTCTCTCATCATCTATGTTTCTATCTCTCTCTTCCTCTCCCTTCCTCTCTGAAATAAAAATATGTTTAAAAAAAAGATTCATCCACCTTATTGCTTGTATCAATTGTGTGTTCCTTTTTATTGCTGGGTAGTACTCCACTGTATCATTTTTTAAAATTTTTTATCTCTGTTATCTAAATTTGATAATTTGTACTGATATCTTTTTTTAAATATGGCATATTAATTTTAGAGAGGGGGAAGAGAGAAACATCGATTGGTTGCCTCCCACACGCACCCCAACTGGGTACTGAACCCACAAGCTGGGCATGTGCCCTGAACAGGAAACAAACTGGCAATCTTTTGGTGCATGGTACGACACTCAACCAACTGAACCACACCAGCCAGGGCTGTATTAATATATCTTTAAGTTCACTGTCTCTTTCATGTCATCTCCACTCTTATTAATCTCATCAAGCCAATTTTTTATTTAAAATATTTTCTCAACTTTATATCTGGTTCTTTTCTAGGTTCCTATTTGTGCAGAGATCTTTTACTTCCCATTCATTGCAGAAGTGTTGACTTTACCTCATTAAGCATGGCTATAATAAGCCTTAAAGTATGACTGATAATTCTAACTTCTGGATTTCATATTTGACATTCATTTTATTTATCTTTAAAATTTGGCAAATCTTTCTAGGGCTCTTTTTTTGTTGAATAATTTTGGACTGGCTTGACTCTGGAGATTTTGAATATTATGTTGTGAGACTATCGGCCTTACTAATATTTTTAGGAGATTGTTGGGGGGGAGGGTATTACTGTTGTTATAACAGGCAATCAATTCAATTAGGTTCAGTCTGCATGTTCATCCTCATCTTCTGTGGATGCTGGTTTCAGTATCAGCTGAGTTTTCAAAGCCTTCATTGTATTGCTGGGGTCTGACTCACTCATGTATCACTCAGGCTTAATCAGGGACTGGGAAAGAGACTTATATTGTTTTTCAGGTCTCCCATCCTTTTCTATTTGGGGGCAAGGGGGTCTGTTTCATTCATATATTTCTTAAAGATGAACCTAAGACTAATGGCAGTCCATATACAGAATTAGGCTATTGCCTTCGCCAACACTTTCCTGCGGGAGTTTCCCGTACTCTTTGTCTCCAACCGGCCCCTTTGAGGCCTGGAAAACCTGGTTAATCTCCTTACATCCCATTATGTATAAATAACTGTATACTAAAAAAAAAGCAAATATTTCTAGTGGCTTCTATGGGTACTATGGGATACTGCCCTAAGTAATGATGAGCTTTTGCTTACTGGCAGAGTGCTTGCTAAAAAAGTTGAAAAGTAACCGTCTTTGTAACATTAAGTCCAATAGTACTGAAAGGCCAATGGATTTTCTCCAGAGTTCCTAGGTACCAGAAAACTTCCTAGAAATGAATATTTGTATCAATGACCTAACACAAACATCTATTCAATGTAAAGGGAAAGGAAGAAAATTCAAGGTTATGGTGTTAAGTGCTTTTTTAAAAAGAATAAAAGCCCTGCCACTGTGGCCCAGTGGTTGAACATCGACCTCTGAACCATGAGGTCACGGTTCGATTCCTGGTCAGGGCACATGAGCAGGTTTCAAGCTCGATCCCCAGTAGAGGGCATGCAGAGGCAGTTAATTGCCGGGAGCCGGTCCATGCTTGCTGTTTCAAGGGACCTGGCATATATGGCATACTGTTCTTAATATGTTTGCTCACCTTCTTGGGACTATGTGTTTTAACCAAGGTCTCCTCTCTGAGAAAGGTTGTTTCCCCAGGTAGGGATTTTCCCCTGAAGTTAGGGAGGGAATAAAACCCCTCAACTAAGTGCCAGGTTGGTAATTAATCACTTTAACTATGAACAATCATGCTTAAGCTACATAATCTTTACTCCCTGGAATGGACATAAGAAACGCCCTAACCTTTGTAATAGAGATTGATAGGATTGAATCAACTGGTATAAATACAGATGTAACAAGACAGCAAGACACAGAACTTAGGACACAGAACTTAGAAGACAGAACTTAGAAGACAGAACCAGGAGGCACAGAACCTACACAGAACGTTCTCTAGAGACAGAAGAACTTCGCTGGAGAGAACATGGCAAAAGATCCTGGACAGAAACTGGCCTCAGAACCTAGAGACAGAACCTAGCGAGAGAACATGGCAAAAGATCCTGGACTGAATCTGACTACAGAAATTGGCAAGAGAACCTGACTAGAACCTGGTGACTGAACCTGGCTGGAGAACCTGGACAGAACCTGGCTGGAGAACCTAGTGAGGGAACATGGCTACAGAACCTGGCTGGAAAACCTGGAGAACCTAGCAAGAGAACATGGACACAGAACCTGGCTGGAGATCCTAAGCAGAACCTCTCTGGAGATCCAGACCAGAACTTGGCTGGAGATCCTGGCTGGAGATCCTGGCTAGGCTGCTGATCAACTGAACGCTGTCTCCGTGTCATTCCTTCTTCGCAGACTCCGTCCACACCTTTGGGGACCCCTGGACCTGCTGGGGTTGGACCCCGGCAGTTAATCAATGATTTTCTCTCATCATTGATGTTTCTATCTCTCTCTTGCTCTCCCTTTCTGAAATCAATAAAAACATATTTTTTAAAAATACAACATGTAAAAAAATAAAAACCAGTAGTTAATTAAGAAGACAAAACAATACAGAAAATCTGTGTTCACAAATGTTCTTTGCAGTAGTTTTATATTAGGGGAAAAATAGAAACAACCTCAGAGTTTAATTATAGGGAAATATTTAAGTTAATACTGATATATCCATTCAAAAGGTTAATATGTAGCTAACAAGAAATGTTTAAAAGAGGTTTTATTGACATAGCAAAGTCTATATTTTCTTATGTAAAGTGAAAAAGATACATATGTGTGTATGTAGATATAATTAATACATTTTCCATATATACATATATAATATACATTTGTGTGTGTGTTTGTCACCAGCTTGCTTTACAAAACTAATTCTGTGGAATAATTGGCAGCGTAGAGATATTTTAAGGGCTTTAATGAATCAGCTATATAGCTGAACTTGTCCGTTCTGTTGTGATATCATAAAACACAAAAGTTAAGTGTAGGTAGCCAAAGAAAGATTATGAAATGAGTCACTTAAGCTCTTAGTGAATCACTAAGCTTGACTATAATGGAATAAATAACAACCTAGAATCAATGAAATCGCCTAGAGTGAGCAATGTCTATGAGTTCACATTAGCCAATGGCTCTGAGAGCTCAGGAAAACAGATGGTATGGCTGGGTAATTCCATTTTATATCATCAGGGAAAGCAATTTAACTGTGTACCCAATTAGCATTGAGCATGTTGCTTGAACCCAACCCAGAAATTCATAGTGAAATTTGGGCACTGGAGAGATATCCCCTTTCCTGTCCTCACTGTAAAATGAAAAATGAGAGGATGAATGGGGAGAGAAATACGAATAATAAAAAGGTAGTACCAAAATCAGGTTGGTAAATGTCCACCAGGAAGTGAATGGGTAAACAAGTGGTAATATATTCATTGAATAGATTACTTCTTAGCAATAACAAGGATAAACCACTGATACACACAACAGCATGGATGAATATCAAACACATTATGATGAGCAGAAGAAGCCAGACACAAAATAGTAGGTGCAGTATGATCCCCAAATTAATTTATGACAACAGGAAGCAGATCACTGGTTTCCTGGGATGGAGGGCTGGCGGGGCAGGAAAGGGTGACTGCAAAGGATCACAAGAACACTCTCTGGTATGATGTTCTATGTTTTGACTGCGGTGGTGGTTATGTCAGTTGTAAAGGAGGCACATTTTCACCTCTACCTTCTTAGAGGCAAAATTGGCTGGACCTGACAATTAACCTGATGTAAGACAGATTAACAGGAGAAAAGTACACACACTGATATATGTTTCACATGACACAGAGCCCTCATAACGGAAGACTCCCCAAATGGCAGAACCTACAGGCTTTTACAGTAGGTTGAACAACGAGAGGCAATCGTGGAAAAGTAACTAAACAGTGCGGGGAGGCTAGGGGAAGATAAAAATATTTTTAACATGGACCTAGGTCTCAAGTTCTCAACCTTGATGATAAGAATGTTACTTCTCTTTTGGTACAGGAGACACATTTTCACATGGAAATTTCAGCGCCTGCCTTTAAGGGAAAGAAATGATCAGAGTGTTTCTTGTATGTACATTTGTTAACATTCATTAATTGCCCGTTTAAAATATGTGCATTTTATTCTATGTAAACTAGTACCTCATTAAAACTTATTAGAAATTTAAAAAATAGGCTGGTGGCACAAAAACCAAGGAAAGTTTTCCCATGTTAAAGAGTTCTGTTAAAGGGCCTTTTGTTACCACCCCTTTCCCTGTCATGAGAAGGTCTGAGTGGAGTTGCCTACGGAGGTGTTTTCAATCCTAACTGCACATCAAGACAACCCGGCTATTGTTTTGAAATTCTGATGTAAGTACAGCCGGGGCAGAGGCCTTTTTCAAGGCTCCCAAAGGCGATTCCACCGTGTGGCCAGGGCAGGCGACCACTGAAGCCCTTTGATTCCCCTTCTCCTGCCCAGGACTCCTCTAGCACAGACGTCCACCCTATGGTTGAGCCTCTTACTCTCCAGGTATCATCCCAAGTGTCTCCTAAAGTCAGGGAGGTCCCTGAGCCCAAACCATGCAGGGTCAGATGAGGCAGTGGCCTGGACGATGCTATACCAGTGAAGGTTCTGAGGGGAAAAACAAATCACTCTACATGTTCACCTGGGCACATAATAGTCACTAAATTAAATAGCTGGACTCAAGTGGTCCTGAAAAACATAGATGAGTCATTTCCAAGCCCATTGCTTGAAGGCCAGTAGTATGTTCATCCTTCCACGGAAGGACTAGGTAGGACTGGGTCCAGAGAAATCATATATTTTATCTCCTCAAAATGAGGGAGGTGAAGAGGGAAATATATCAGGACAAAGAATTTGATATAAAGATGCGAAACTCATTTCTTTTACTGGCCCTCTAACAATGGAGGAAGGAGCTGTTAAATACTGAGAACTGCTAGTCGCCAAGCACTTTATAGACATTATCTCATTCCATTCTCACCATCCTTATTGCATTTCGTGTACCAGGGGTACGATTTTTCCCACTTGGTGATGCGGCTCCTGAGGCTCAGAGAAGTCATTTGCTTTACTCAAGGTCTCACAGTAAGTGGCAGAAACCTGCCTTGAGAATCCACTTTCACTAAAACCCATGTGTTCTCTTTCTACCATACCATTCTTCCTCCTACTATCTTGAAATTGATAATAACGACAATAGCAGTAATGGTAATACGAAGAGTTTTATGTGTTAGAAACAGATCTAAGATTATATATATCTGTGTCTGTATCTTTATCTATACCTATACTTATACCTAGATACAGATTTTAAAAGGCCATTTAATCTTCAGGACAACTCTAAGAGGCAGATACTATTATTATTCTATTGAATATGATACAACTAAAGTACAAAGAGGTTACATATTATTTTAAGGGCACACAGCTACAAGATAGAAGTTATTTGATGATAAACCTCTCCTTTAAAAAAATCACTCTAACAATGCCAGCCAGAAAGAGAAAAGATAAGAGAATTCTGTTAACCTTGCTTCCGATGTCAATATTTAATTCAACTATGGTTTTAAAATACTGCCTCTTTCCTTCAAACTCTGCCAACTTGTAATAGTCCATTTTGACTTCAGCAATTTTAGTATATGGGAAAGGGCTGGTTATTGCAAACTCTGATTTGCAAGATCAATGTGCATATTATTACCCATTATTTTGAAAATCATAGATTAGCAAGATGGAAAAATACTTCTGACAGCTTCTGCAGCAAGAAAAGCAATGCACTGTGTCTGACATGGGGGAAAAGGGCTGAAGAAAATAGTGCTTAGAGCAAGGATTGTCAGCTGGGATTGACTGTGGAAATAAACGGGGCCTGCCTTCTTCATCAGATTCACTCCAAGCAGCAGCCCACATGCCAGGGCTGCGCATTTCCCCGGCATATGCGAGTTCTTACCTCGCTGAGCCCTGCGGGGCAAATGCAAGCTAGGAAATGTGAACTGGGTCCCACCCTGCCTCATACATCATCAGCACAAGTGTCGGCTGAGTTTGCACTGAGGAACCTTTATTCCTAAGAATGCAGTGAGAACTGGAAGAAACCACAGAATCCATCATACTAACAGCATTTTCATGCGAATGTATTTATGTACATATTCTCACGGTGGTGTTAAATATAAGCAGGAAGTATTCCCATATGAAAGAGAGATGAAAGCTAATGAAGTTTACAGATTTAAACTTTTGTTGGTTATAACAAACCATTTGCACCACATTTAAAAGTCACCCACATTCATTCAGTTGTTATTCACACACAAATCCAAATCCAGACCCATCTCCTCCCTGCCCTGTTCCCTGGTCACCACTCCAGGCTTGGCTGGGGGTCTTCAGGAGAACTCTTGGGGGGTCTCCAGCATGACTTCCCCCCCTCGCCCTGTCACCTAGCAGTGGCAGCAGGCAGGAACAGGCAGTGGCATCCTCTCCATGCACAGCCAGTCCCGGAGCCCCAGCTGTCACATCACCAGGGGATTCTGCACTTCCTGGATTCTACTTTTCTAGGTGGAATTTGTTTATAGAGTGTATTCTCATCAGAATACAGACCCCAAAATGGTCCGTGTTTCCCATCGCTGCTCTGATCCCCACTTTTCTGTTGCCCATCTCTGCTGTGATCCCTACTTTTCTGTCTTTGAACATCGTGGAAAGATTCCAAAACTAATTAGACCATTTTCATTATTAAAATTGGTCAGGACCAGTTTAAAAATATATATATATATATATTTGATTTTAGAAAGAAAGAGAGCAGGAGAGAGAGACAGAAACTGATGAGAGAGAACCATTGATCAGCTGCCTCCTACATGCCCCACATTGGGGATCGAGCCTGCAACCCGGGCATGTGCCCTGACCAGGAACTGAACTGTGACCTCCTGGTTCATAGGTTGACACTCAACCACTGAGCCATGCCAGCCGGGCAAGACCGGTTTTAAATTTTCATCTTGTGGGCACTTCAAAGCTCTCCACTGCCACGCGCCCCCATTAGACTGTGGCTGATGTGTGTAAAGCACCCCCTCCACCCAACACCCGTAGACCCTGAGCACGGGAAGAGTCCACTACTGGGATCAGCAGGAGGAAAATGTGCAGAGAGGTATCTGCTCCCAGCAGGTCTGAATTTGAAGCACTCGGGCCAAAGAGTGTGGTCCATGCATGGGGTGTGCGGGTGCTGGGTGGAGGAGTGCTTTACACACCTCACTTTCCATCCCTCCTAAGCTCCACCGCTTCCGAGGCTCTCAGATTGAGGAACAGAAGGAGAAGGCGGGAGGAGGAGAAACATCATCACTTCCCTGGCCATGGAGACCCAGCTCTTGTTGCCATGGCTGCTTCTCTGGCCTTCACCTTCTGGCCCCCCAGGCACTGTGTCAGACCTCTAAGTGTTCATAAGCACAGGGTGGGTTCCTCACAGAGCCACGAGGTTCCTCCCTACCCCACAGTTTTCCAAAGTGAGGTTCCAGCTCCATACCCACCCCTGGTGCAGGGAGGGCACCCTTCTTCTGGGAAATTTCATGACCTGAATTTAGGTAGAAAGAGAGAGGTCAGAGCCCCCTTCCTTCGTCTGCTATTGCTCAAGTGTCTTCAGTTTAAAATCATCAATATTTCAAAGTGGCATATTTTGGGGTGGCATGATCTGATCCCCTTCAGTTTACATAGAGCTTCGGGAATCTTCCACCACGTACACAGACAATCACATCCACAGTTATGAATATTCATGCCAAACAAGGTTTGGTTTGTTCAACTCCAATGGACCATACAGAAACCTGATTAACCGAGGGCTCTCTGACAATAGGCTGCAAGGAAGGCCCAAAAGTAAGAGTTTGGCCACCACCACCATACAGGGGACAGAGTGGGCTGGGACCCCTGGCAGCAGCCAGTAGAGATGCTAATCTGCAGCATGGACCACACGCTTTGGCCTGAATGCCTCAAATTCAGACCTGCTGGGACCAAATATCTCTCTCTGCACATTTTCCTCCTGCTGATCCCCATAGTGGACTCTTCCTGTGCTTCCAGCCAGATCCCCTGGGTCCCTCTGACTGTTTCTGGTTGTCCCTCTAGTCTAGCAGCTTCTGTTTTGGCTTTGAAAGGTCTGCATATGTGACTGTTTTGCCCACACAGAAATAGAGCATAAATGCCAGTCCTCACCCCAGCTATGAGACCTGTGACTATGGCGAGGAGACCGAAAGTCCAGCTCTCTCTCCCCCTAGAGGGACACCTCTGAGGTGTCATTCACAGCCCGAGGTCCCCTGAGCTTTGAGACTGAAGATGCCCACCCTGGGTCTTCACCATGACTGCCACCTGCCGTGCTTTCCCCCCTTCTTTCCCTTTCCCCTCCCACCGCCTTCCTCCTGGGATTTCCTTAACAAATCACATGCATGTGAATTCTCATCTCAGGGTGCGCTTCTGCAGAAGGAACCCAACTAAGACAATCCCTTCGAACCAGGGACAGAGTGGCACAGCGCGGCAAACACGCTGGGGAAAGCCATTGGCCCTTCTCACACATTTCTATCACGAGTCTCCATTCTTGTGCTCCAGCTGGGGTTAAATTAAACCACTCAGAATAAAAGCCCTAAAATATAAACTAAAAGGTGTCCTCTTTTTTTGTGACATTTATATGGATAGATTTTCTTTTTGAAAGGAAAGGGAATTCTGATACACTTACAGAAACTATAATAATTAGCTCTAAGAGGAAACTGAAGAGTTTCAAAGTCATGGTTTTGGCAGAAAGAACTGAAACACTTGGAATGAACATTAACATTGTAATTTTCTAGAGTAGTTAGATAACTGTGAGTGTGTCGGGGAGAGAAGAATCGCTATCTAATTAGTAGAAAACTTCTAAGAATCGCATGCCGTACAGACTAAGCATTTTAATGAAAAAGTCCAACTGAAATCAGAAATGTAGGCAATGAAAAAAGGTTTGTTTTTGTTTTTTGTTTTTTCTTGCTTTTAATTTTTTTACTTAGGAGGATCGATCATATTCAGGCAACCCAGAGGGCCACATTCTATAAGGAGCCTGCATGTGCCTACATTAAATTGGAATCTATTCAGGCGGCGCTGGGGTGAGAAAGAAGGGAAGACAGTTGCCTCTGGTTGCCTCCTTGCTAAGGCAGGTGTCTTGTTTGGGTTCTGCCGAAGCAGAGCCAGAGGCAGGGATTCTTGGGCATAGGAATTAGTGAGGGAGTGAAACTTGTAGGGAAATGAGGGACACAAGAGAAGGCAGATGAAAAGTCCCAGCAAAAAGTGATGCTAGGTAATTCTGTGGTGAGCCCTGGACAGTAAATTGCAGCACCGTTTTTTGCCTAGAGAAGCTGGGGACTGGGGTCTTTATACCCTCAGTGAAGGTCATCCATTGGCCTTGACCTGCCTAGTGGGGGTGGGGTGGGAGGTGTGCTCACCCACTATCTCTGCACTGGCAGCACCAGCCGAAGAGAGACAGTCCCTGGAGAAGGGGCAGTTGTGAGCCACTAGCAACCAACATCCACAGCAGCTGGGGTGGGCACACGGGTCTCCGAAAGGGATAGGGCACCAGGGGATCTGCTACCCCAGATAACTTCAAACCTCGATGTCCCAGAGGAAAGGCCACTGCAAGGTGACTCGCTAGGCTACGCGACATATAGTGTGCCTCCACTGTCTGTCATTTTCCAGGAGTTTTCGAAGGAAGGAGACCTAATCCTCAGACCGTTCCATTCTATAATTACCCGATGCTGGTCCCCGACTGAAACAAAAGGGTTTTCTTTTCTTTTCTGCAATTTAACCTCTAAGCCTTTATTAAAAGATGTGTATCTCATCCACTCCAAACCCTTCCGCCTCCCCCTGGAAACCGCACGAAGCCTGCTGCACTCGGCAGGGTTTTGCTCTCCATGGACGGAATCGTGCTCTGAAGAGGCCAGGTGGGTGGATTAATGAAATCTGCGGTGCCCAGCCCGGCCGAGGAACTGAGTCCCTGGAAGCAGAGATGAGCAGGGGTTTTGTCACTTCGGTAACAAGGAGATTTAGGAGAGGCCTTTCCAGCGTGTGGGGATTTCTGTCAAGTATCAGAAGTCACGGAGCCTGGTCCTGTGGGAGACTTCAGGCCCAGGAAGTCAATGTGAGGGCTCCGCCACTGAGGCCATGTCAGATGAGCAGTGGATATGTGCGCGCACGTCCAGCCTCCCTCGACACCCTGCAGGGGTGTGCAAGGAGCAAGCGTGGGAAACAGTGCCATTGCAGCTGGGAGGCTGGGAGAGACGCCGGTTGACGGCTTACTTGGGAATCCTTCTCTGGGTTAACAGAACACCATGGGCACACCCAAAAAGTTCCAGAAAAATGCCACACGGGACATTCTAGACAAAGGAGAGGCCTTTTCAGACGAAATAACCACTGTCAGAAATGCTGCATTTGGAGTCAGCCAGCTGAAGAATCAGCCAGCACTGACTACACAACAGAATGGAAGGGGGTGCGGCCCTTTTGTCAGCATTCCCCTATGCGACGGTTGTGCCTGTTTAGCTCAGGTCTAAGAATTCACATCGCCCTCCTTCCCACTGAGCCACTGAGCTGGGTGGGAGCTCTGTGTGTGAGGACCATTTTCATGAAAAGAAGCCAGGTGGGTGGTGACTTTTGTTTGAAATGAATTGTGTTTGGGAGCCTTTTGAAAAGCAAAAAATAGACCTATTATTGACCGAAAGCCATCCACAAAATGGGATGTGATACCTGGCACAAAGAATAGAATAGAAACGCCACAATACTGCAGCTAACTGGAGCTGAGAAGACTATTTTTTCAACCAAAAAACCCATGTTGAGCTTCCTACAGAATCCTGAACAGTATTATATGTTTCTGGGCCTTAGATAGATATGGATAGATACAGATTATAGATAGATAGAGATTTCAGACATAGATATAGATATAGATATATAGATATAGATATAGATATAGATATAGGTATAGGTATAGGTATAGGTGTAGATGTAGATATAGATATATAGATGTAGAGATAGAGATAGAGCTATAGATATACATAGGCATAGATATCAGAAATATAGATATAGATAATATCAGTAATATAAATGTAGATATAGATGATAGATTCAGAGATTAAACAGAGATACAGATACAGAAGGGAAGCAGAATATCCACCCCAAAATGTGCCTTTTTGGCATATTTTAAATATATAAATATAACTATTTATATTTATAAATATGTAAATATAAGATAATTTTAAGCTGATTATTTTTAAGAAACAGCAGGCACAGGTGAAGGTCTGAAAACTGAGAAGTTATACTTCTGTAAGAGACATTTCACACTTATAAGGGAAATCTCAATTTGTAAGGGCGTCTTCCCTTCTGCACTAGGAAGGATGACTCTAAATCTAAATCTTAGGCACTCTTATTAGTGCTGAAGGCAAGGACTTAAACCTTACCCTTGTTTACTGTGCATTCCCTGGTAATCTCCTACAACTGGCCTCCTCCTCCACTGAAAAGCTTTTTACTTTAGCTGAAGATTATTATTATCTATGGTGGTGGTGGGTTCTTTGGGGGAGTTACTCAGTTTTCCTGGGTATCTCCTTTTGTTTGTTTGCTTGTTTTGATAAACTATCTTTTATCACAGGCGGGTCACAGCCAAGAACCTAGAAAGGCAAAAATAAAATTATTTGCCTCCCCCACAATCTAGATATAAAACAGCAACATAGATATACATGACAGAGATATAATTTTTTTACTTTAGTAGTCCTCTTATAGCCATTGTGAGGATGAGAAAGTCCACTCCGCTTTGGTAACAATAACTCGCACCTTTTCCGAGCACCTACTGGGGCACCACACACTGATGAGCATTTTCATGTATTATCTCATTAAGCTGCCTGTCACCAGTGCTGCTCACAGCTTGAAGTGTCCGGTGGTTTGTGGACTGAGGAGCAGTCAGCATTGACTCATCTAGTCCTTCATCCTTCATAGCTAATCAGCCACTAAGTACAATGGATTCTCTTTTGAAATAACTCATAACCACCCTTCCTTCCTGTATCTCCTCCACTTTGGGTTCAGTCTTGGTCTATTCCTGTTTTGATCACACCATTTTCCCTACTGGCTTCTCTGACTCAGCTCTCTCCTTCCTCATCCTATCTGCCTGCTCACTGCCAGCAGAGCTTTTGAAAATTGTGTGTCATTTCACTGGAGGGCTCACTGCTCCTCACTGACCAATGTCAGCCCCTATATTATAGTCTGTCCTCATCTCAAAGAACCAAAGTCTGCACTCCATCTCGTCATCTGCCATCCCCGCATATCTGACCATCTTCAGCTGTGTTGCCCTCCCCTCCCCACAACGTTACTAATCACATCCAAATATCAAGGGCAAGTTGCAGTCTAACTTCACCCTTGAAGACTGTACTTTAAACCAAACCACCCAGTCCCCAACTGTCCTATAGAAGCGGGGTCTGTTTTTGTTTGGATTGCTGCCACAAGAAAATGCTCAGACAAGAATCTTAACACAAATATTCTATTTGGAAGCTATAGAAAACACTCTAGGGGAGTGCAGAAGAGGGGCAGGGAGGAGAAGCAGCCAATAAAAGGTGTATTATCAAGCCAGTTTCCACTGTGGGCAACAGGAGCTTAATCCTGCCCAGAACGAGGACCCAGGGTAGGACATACACCTCAATAATCCCACCCAAGGAGTAAGGGAGTTGGAGTATTGATTCACTAGCTGTCAGTCATTGCTTGAGAGATGCTCCCAGGTGGCATCAACTCCCTGGCATGCCTGGTTTATTGGCAAGTCCAGAGGCAAAGAGAATGCTCCAAATGAGAGAAATGCAGGTTCTGGAAATCAGAAATTAGATGGTGTACAATGAGATGGTAAGAGTGAGAGGGTATGGATGGGGCCCTGCCAGCATCTCGTACAATGACCATATAGTTTATCACCCAAATTAGGGGACTTCTGAGCATGAAAGGGAGTACTATTCATAGTTATTCTGGGATAGCAGGAAAAATTCAAGACTTTCCTTGGAAAATTAGTATGTGTGGTCTTGCATTTGTAACTGTGACTTTTTTATCTCCATCCAGATGGTATGGTCTTATAAGTAAGTTCTGTGAGGTCCAGTAACATGTTCTTCACTGAAGCCAGCACGGTACTTAAGACATAGTAGATGTTCACAAAACACTGGATAGCTGGACCTACAGTGGGGTAGCCACCAAAAATTCAGAGTCCAGTGTTATCTAAAGAGCATGGGCTTTGAAGTCAGACAGTCCTGAGTTGAAACCCAACTCCCCTAACTCATTGTTACACATTGGTGCAGCTACGGCACATCACTGACCTGTGTTTCTTTATCTCTAAAGTCAGGATGATGATACACCTTCCTGTACAGTTGTCGGACATCAGAGATGACCTATAACGAACATCTAGTATCTAGTAAATCAAGCTACAGTACATTGAACTTCAATTTTATTATTATTGCACCAGCTAATAGTACTATTGATATGATTTTGATCATTATTCTTCTCCTACTTAACTTGGGTATGGTGCAGTACTGCCAGCATCTCGTACAAGGACCATATAGTTCATCACCCAAAACTCTACTGTGCTACGGTGTTCGTCTCATCTCAGCATTTCATTTTCTCCCCTGTGGCTGTGACTCATTTTCACATAACACATCCGTTGAGCCTTCAGGAAATGTGTACTCCCAGTCATGGAGACAAGGGGCTTTTATTTGCCTCACTCCTGTGTGGGGTTCGAGGTTTCCTTACAGTCAAGCCTTCCCCTTGTTTTGGTTTCTTCTCTAATATGAAGAACTGCTTCTAGTAGCTTCCTAGGAAAGAATGCCTGAAAGGTAAATTGCATTTAATACCTGCTTGGTGGGAAACAGATACACAGATGGCCCCAGGATTTGTTCAGGTTTGCAGGACCCATCAGAAAATCTGGAAGAAATGATGCTAGGAGAGTATCACTTCTTTTCTCACCTTCAGGTACAACTGTGCTGCTGCAGAAGAAGGTAACTAAGGTAGAGAAATGCCCTCTCCACAATGGAGCTTTCCAGAAAGAGGAAAAATGCCCTAACCGGTTTGGCTCAGTGGATAGAGCGTCGGCCTGTGAACTGAAAGGTCCCAGGTTCGATTCCGGTCAAGGGCATATACCTTGGTTGTGGGCACATTCCCAGTAGGGGGTGTGCAGGAGGCAGCTGATTGATGTTTCTCTCGCATCAATGTTTCTAACTCTCTATCCCTCTCCCTTCCTCTCTGTAAAAAATCAATAAAAAATATTTTTTAAAAAAAGAGGAAAAAGGCATTACTGATGCATCTGGTGCATGAAATTCAAGAAGTTTAGATGATCCTCTTATGAATGCGCCACCTTTCAAAAATCTGACTTGAACTCTGTCAACTTATTCTCCAAGAGCAGATGTTGTATGGCATTTTCTCTTTTTTAAATATATTTTTATTGATTTCAGAGAGGATGGGAGAGGGAGAGAGTTAGCAAAATTAACAATGAGAGAGAATCATTGATCGGCTACACGCCTTATACTGGGGATCAGGCCGGCAACCCAGGCATGTGCCCTGATCAGGAATCAAACCATGACCTCCTAGTTCATAGGTCAACACTCAACCACTGAGCCACTCCCCAACAGGCAGTGTGATACCTTTTCTACTCATCACCTGGAATGAATCTGAAATCAAAGTTCTCAGAGATCACTGGTTGTGTACATAACATTTTCAACTCAAAATCCTCCAGCAATGCACCATGAAATTGCAGATAAAACAGCCTGGCATAAGAGGGCACCCCTACTAGCCCAGGAGATGAGCTGGCAGGTGCACCCCTGAGCATCCCAGGCTTTGCCCTGCTCTTCCCCAAACTCCTCCTTGGCCCTTGACTTCAGACTGCCAGTGAGCATCAGGGTCCTGAAAACTCCAGCCCAGGTTTTATGCCGTTTTTCATACAAGCTTGGATGGGTAGCTCAGAAAGTCTGTTTTGCTCCAGGTAGAAAACCAGCCATGATGAATTAATCCAATACACTTTCTTGTTTTTTAATTTAAAACTGTATCTTGAGGTGTATTTGCTGAAGGCAAACACAAAAGATTCAGAAAGTGGAGAGAGAGGTTATTTCCCACTACGTACTAGGCTCTCTTCGATCCAGAAAATCAGGCCAGTGATATTATCGCAGTAGAGTCTCAGCAACATCAGTTAATCAACTGAGAAGGCCTCCTTAACTGCTTATAATTGTGAAAAGGCCTCTGTAAGCAGGGAGCAACCCACATGCTCCATCCCTGAGGATTTCAGAGGGAATAGTGGAGAGTTTTTATGGCCATTGGCAGCCTCGGTGTCAGCTCCTTGTTTTCAAAGGAGAAAACAGCACATAGCTTCAGCTCCTCTCCTTCTACTCCCCTTGGATTTCCTTCAATGCTGGGGACTGCCTCTTCTCCCCCAAGGGTATGTATTCCCCCAGAACTTAAAGCAATGCTTCTTGAAAATATTTCACAACGATGATTGTGAAATACATGTGAAAAAGATGGGCTTACCCTAAGTTATCGTCACTGTGGGGGCTTTGTAGGTCTCCATACGTTAATTTATGATAACTCTCCAAGATCAGGCTACTGAGAGTAGCATTTCCAAAACTTATTTGACCATAGAACTCTTTCTTTGGGGAGGGTGAAAGAGTATGGACATTTCCTTATATTGCACAGACTATTGGTCCAAGGAACGTAGTTTAAAGGATCAAAAGAAACACCAGCAGAGTGAGCTTTTGATGTCTCCATACCCCGTAGTGTATTTCTGAACAGAGTAATGTAGTCTTTGGGAAAACCAGGAGTCCAGGATTTGAAACGTTCCTTCACCATATCCTGGCTATTTTACCTCAGCCAAGTTACTTAATTTCTGTAAGATCCATTTTCCCATCTGTAAAATGGGGACAATTACACTTACTTTCTTTAAAGAGATCATTTAAAAAGATTGAATGAGATACTATACATAAAACCCTCCACTGAATACCTCACCTTAAGTGGACACCAACAATAGCTAGTAGCCTTTCTCTTTTCTTTTCAACTTCTCCTTTCCTACCCTCATCCAACTTATTCGTCAAAGACCTCAATATTACCCACTTGCTTGCTGGTGTTCAAAATGCCCTTCAGAATGAGCGAAATAGATACAATGGTGCATCGATAAACCAGGAAGAGGGAATTAATTGAAGAAAGGATCCTCACACATTGAGGCAGCAAAATTATTCAGCAAGCATTTTAAAAAATAATACATTAAAAAATATCCATACCTGAAGATTCTCATTTAAGAAATTGTGGGTGAGGCTCTGGCTTCTATATTTTTAGCAGCATTTCTAGGGAATTAATTATGATGCAAACAAGGTTTGGTAATGGTAAGGTTTAAAATATATCTCTAGATCAATCTAGATATAGATGGGCACAGGCTTCTGAGAGGGCCAGCAGTGGTGAGAGGAGAGTAGGTTGGGGACCTAGCGATAGAGAAATGAAGCCAGAGAAGGCTCAGCATCGAAGCTCTAACTCAGTGCAAGCTTTCTCTACTTCCCATTTCTCCTGAAACTGTGCCCAAAATGGTGGCAGGAAGTGGAGAAAATGTTAATGTGACCAAAGGTGAGTGCAGCTGGGAAGTGTCTGAGGCTCACTGGTAGGTCTGTCAGGCAGCCATGCACTCAGGCTGGGTAAGTACTCATCTCACTGGCTCCAAAGCTACTTCTAACTCTGCCAGTACTTTAACCATGCCCATCACAAAAGCCTGGCATAATGGGCAACAGCCCTTGGTAAGAATGTGGGGACCTGGGAAAACCTAGATACTGAATTACCTGGAACCCCAAGGTCCTTAATGATTAGGTTGAACAGTCCTTCCCCAGTGTCCCAGTTGGCTTCATGTCTCACTGTCCTTTTATCGATAGAACCACCAAATTGCCCTCCTATTTTGCTGATCCACAATTGGGATGCATCTGGCAATGAGAATGGTCTTGGAAACAAGGGGAAAATCACATAAAGTAAATCAGCTCACATCCGCACTTCAGGGTTTCTGTGAGGATTTAGTAACTGACGTATAGTGTCCTACAGGGAATGGCCCTTCGTCTGCTGTTCCATGGAGAGGAACAATCCGTACTAGTTTTAGATATCAGACAGTGGGTATCTTCAGTGCCGAGAGTATATCTTTTACTTCTGTCTCCAAAGTAGGCCCCAAGCGCCTAGCAGACAGTAAGAACTCAATAAATTTTAGCTGGCTGACGGGATAACTGATGCAGATTCTAGTATCAACGGTCAACTCAGCAAATTTTTGTGACATATTTACTGTGTAGCCACAGCATGGTAGCCTCTCTACTGGCATAAAGTTGCAAAAGAGCAGTAGGTCTCATCCCAGCTTTAGGCACTTGTGATTTTGTCTGGCAAGAAAGGCTTATACAAAACACACACACACACACACACACACACACACACACACACACTACACTACACTACACTCTGAATACTCCTAACAATGTACAACCAGATGGAAACTTGTGACATGATGTGATCATTTGGATTAAAGGAAAACTTGGTGTGGACTGGGGAAGAAGGACTCCTCGTGAAACAGTGGAGAGAGCACTGGCTCGGAGTCAGGCAATCATAGGCCCAAAGTGAACTTTTATTTCCTCTTCTGTCAATTGAGAATAATAACTATTCACAGGGTTGTTGGGAGGATTTGGGGGTTTAGAAGGTAGGAAAGGTAATATCTGGCAATATTTCTTATATAAACTTTTCATCTTGGGTAGTGTGTTTGGCCAATGGTTCCCAAAAATGTCCACGTCCTAAATCCCTGGAACCTGTGAATATGTCACCTTATTTGGTAATAAATAAATAAATAAATAAATAAATAAATAAATAAACAAACAAACAAATAAGGTTTTGAAGGTGTAGAGGTATAGTAAGTGAAGAGCCTTGAGACGGGGAGATTATCCTGGGTTATCTAAGAGACCCCAGTGTAATCACAGGGGTCCTCATCAGGTGACGGCAAGAGAATCAGAGTCAGAGAAGGAGATGTGAAGATAGAAGCACAGGTTGGAAGGATGCAGGGCCATAGGCTAAGGAGTACATACAGCCTCTAAAAGCTGGCAAAGGCAGAAAACAGATTCTTCCCTGAAGACTTGAGAAAGAATTTAGCCCTGCCAACACCTTAATTCTAGCCTAATGAAAGCCATTTTGGACTTGTTACCTTCAGAACTATAAGACAATAAATTTGTGTTAATTCACTGAGTTCTGGCAGTTTGTTATAGCAGCAACAAGAGACTGATACCAGTTATTTCAATTGCCCTGTTGCTCTCTAGCCTGCATCCATCCTTTCAGGAGGACAACAGAACTCAGACAAGAACTAAGCATTTGACATTCAAAGTAGATTCTTGGAACATATTCAAAAACAATAGGTATGGAAGCAAGGACTTCCATTTTGTAAAAGCTGGGAATTTTTGAGAGAGAGTAAAAGTGAAAACAAGTGATTGCTGGTTCCAAAGACCAAAAGCTTGTAAACTCAGAGGATCAGAGGGTGAAGGAAGAGGATGTGTTGTGAGAGAACTTTAGCCGCCATGCAGGGAGGAGAGAAAAGCCTAGGGGATAAGGAACACGCAGAGGACAGATTACAGGTAAGATTTAGTCCGCCTACCCCATAGAAAAACTGGCAGGCAGATGTGTGTGAGATGCTAGAAAAATCAGCGAGTATGAATTCAGGACAGGCTGACATTCCTGATGCACGCCAATAGTTCTAAGGGGGAAACACCCTGAGAACCCCTCAGAATGTACACCACAGTAAAGTAGGAAGATAAATGGAGGCTTGTGGACTTTAGGCAGCAAGATCCATAATTCCTTGTGCCACAGTGAAAGGACCCATGCACAGTGAGAGAACCCATGCACTGAAAGGAGCTTGGGGTCAAGAGGAGGAGGTTGTCAAGTACACAGACATCATGACTACAGCCCATGACTTGGTCCATGGACAGCAGTAAACATAGCAAGCATGCAGCAGGAATTAAGGCCCATTCTCCATGAGCAGGAATGACAGCTCAGCTGAGGCCAGGGAGGACAGCCAATGGAATACAACCTTCCCTTACAGCTGTGATGCTGTGTGTGTGTCTCCTTTGTACTTGGGCAGGATCCTGGAGAGGAAGAGGGAAGGGAGAAACCCTAAGAAGGGAGATCATCCTGGGTAGGGAGTTTCACTCTGAATTAACTAAATTTAAAGTCTGAATTGATTGAATATTGACTCAAAAACAAATTAAGTTTGAGGCCAGAAGAATCTAAGTTACCTTGACATGACAAAAATTTTCACCTACCCCAAAGAGCAAGTTGAGTTTGATTATTGAGAAATACATTGAATTGCACTGGCTGTTCTTACAAGCTATGTGACGATGAATTTTAAGCCAGTGCATGGGTGTAAAGCACTTGGCACACAGTAGATGCTCAGTGGTGTTGATCACCTCATCTACCCTCTGTGGAAGAAGGAAAGGATTTGTCTAGGGCTGTGGTCAGCAAACTGCGGCTCGCGAGCCACATGCAGCTCTTTGGCGCCTTGAGTGAGGCTCTTCCTAAGCCTTAGGAGTACCCTAATTAAGTTAATAACAATGTACCTACCTATATAGTTTTAAGTTTAAAAAATTTGGCTCTCAAAAGGAATTTCAATCATTGTACTGTTGATATTTGGCTCTGTTGACTAATGAGTTTGCCGACCACTGGTCTAGGGAAAAATGAAAGGGAAGAACATATTTTGTGGAAGGAACCAGAACCCAGTCTTAAAGGAAGTAGCAGTTATTTGTTGTTTTTGCCTGCCCATTTCAAGGGCTGTTCTGCTGGTAACATGCTGATTTTTCTTTGGAGTGTACCCCCTTCCTGCTCTTTCCATGTGATCTGAGTAGGCTGACATCATCCCCAGCTCTGGGACTGTCACATTACCAAGGCCTGTTCAGTCAGAATACTCTAGCTATGTGCATACCATAATTAATTCACCGTCCTCCCAGCTAGGAATTCCACAGACTTTTTTGGCACCATTTGAAATGAGATTCCGTTTGTTGGAATTGGTAAGCTGAAAACACACACACACAAAAAAAAAAAACATAAGAAAGCCTGGATTTCTGCTGCTATCTTTCTAGAACAAGGAATAGCCTGCCTGAAATTAAAGCCATGGCAGAGAAAAGAAGTATTGAGAGGTTTAGAGAAAAGGGTACCAGGAAGCATTCTCTGTGCACGTGGATCCATTCAGGCTTAAATCCTTTTTTACTTAAGCGAATTATATTTCTTTCACTAGCAACTATAAAAGCCTGAGCAAAACACAGGTATGCACTTCCTGTGTGCTCAGGACAACAAAGAAATCAGCCTCGCTAGAGAACAAGGGTATAAGAAAAGTCTGAACAGGCAGGGTAGCAAGTGTTCTGAAGGCTCTTGAATGCTAAGCTCAGTCATTTGATTTGGGTCCAAGAAGCAGTAGGGAGTCAGAGCAGTTTGAAGATATAGGTGACATAATAAAAAAAGATTATGTGGAGGAGACTGGCCTGGCAGCTGAAAAAGCAGGGCTCTTAGCCTAGGATCCATGGACCCAAGTGGAGAAATATCTTTATTTGCAGGAATCCTTTATTGGAATGTGGCATTTTCTTCTATTTTGAATGTAAACAACACACTGCAGTAATATCAGCAGTACTTGTATATTTTTTTAGCATAAAAGTTATGGATATTTTCATATCCCATTACAGTTATTGCAGATACATAAAAATGCCATTTACACTCATCACAGCTTTAAAATTATGGTTGTTACTAAGCCTACCACTGGATCTTGTTGTCTGGGGCATTCATGGAGAAGCACGTATATTACTATAGCATATGTTTGTGTGGCTGGGGGAGGGGCTGTCTTATTTCAATAACTGTATTTTAACATAATTGGTTTACTTTGTGATCCTAAGTATTTTCCTTTGTGCATTTAAAATCATTATTTGGAGAAGGCCTTAAGATGTATCAAGGGGGCACCAAAAAAAATGGTACTTAAGTTTATTACAAATCCTTGCCTCAGAGGAGGCAGAGAATCAAAGCCAGAAGGCTAGTAAGGCGGTTATGACACAACCATGAAGCCTAGAGGGCTTTGAGTCAGAAGGAAGCATGGGAAGACATATCCAAGAAGCTCTGGAAAAATTTCAGCTGGATCTACGGGAGAAAATGAATCTATGCAAGTCAGGCAATAAAAGAAGTTCTAAGAGAGAGAGGACCCTAAGTTTTCAAGCCTGAATGAATGGGACAAAGTGAGTACTCAACAAATGACAAAATGACAAAGGTAGAAAATTTAGGACACAGAGCTAGTTTAAGGTTAGCTTTATGATCTTTCCTAAGATAATGGTAGGACTTCCCAAAGAAAATACTCCATAGGAAAATCAAAATGTTTCCTAAGAGCTCAGCACAGAGGGGGGTGTGGCTGGTCTACTGGGAAGGCTTCTGTATGGAGGTTAAGGTACGGACATAAATGACTTACCTCAGGTAGAGTGTGTAGGAAACCAAGAACCTGTGTCATCTGGGCTCACGCTCTGTTCCCTGGGATTCTCCCACCTCTGCCTTCCTCTATGAATTGGCTTTGTCACCCACAGGGAGCAGCATGACAACACTGGCTCTAGCAATTCCCAGCCCAACACCCTCACAGCATCTCTCCTAGGAGTCTCCATCTCTTCTTGAGCTTCTCCTTTTCCCAGAATTCTTAGATGCTCATTCTTCTCAGATTGGCTTGGTGAGGTGGCCCCTCTGAACTAAGGTGACCAGTCACCTAGGTGTGTCTGGAAGAATCCCCATCTACTTCTTGTTCCAGCGTAATCAAATGGTGCCCCCTTTCACCCTGGCCCATGTGGCTCAGCTGGTTGAAGTATTGTCCTATGGGCCAAAGTGTTGTGGGTTTGATTCCCAGTCAGGGCACATACCTAGGTTGCAGGTTTGATCCCCAGTCCCAGTTGGGGTATATGCAGGAGGCAACAGATTGATGTTTCTCTCTCACATTGATGTTTCACTCTCTCTTTCCCTTCCCCTCTCTCTAAAAAATCAATGAGCATGTCCTCAGGTAAAGGTAAAGGTTTAAAAATAACAATAAATAAAAATAAAAATAGTACCACCTTTCATTCTCAAAGGCATTCCAGTTTGCATGACAAAGCATATGGCCACCCTTCCCTGAACAGTCATGAGCTAGGGAAGCAGAGAATGGCTTCACCTGGGCTATGTCTACCCTAGTCCTGAGATTTGGGTAGGAAAGGATTCCCAGAACACAATCAGGACAGGTACCAGAAAAGAACATGGGAGCTGGACAGCAAACCCCACAGATGCCCACTGTAGCAAGTATGATGAAGCAAATTCCTTAACTTGGAAAAGAAATGTTTACAGCAAGGTAAAACATAGAAAGCTGAGATCACAAGAAGAGAGGGAGACCTCAGGAGAGGTGACTAGCTCTTACTAAATTGTGAATAGTAGCCCTGATTTATTTACCCTGCATCTCCCAACAACCTTTTGCACAGTGCCTGGCAATTTTTTAAATGTTTTTTTTTGAAACCAAAACATCAGAGACTATTGTCCCTCAATACAGAGATTACTTCCCATACCTAGAAGACTTCCATTCCTCAGCATTGCTCTCTTCTGCATGTAGCGTGTGCAGTGTGATGTAGATGGCAGGCAGTTCCTTCATTCCACTTTCGTTCAGCTTCTCTGTGAGAAGTCCTGAGAGGATCCACAAAGTCCTTGCATGTTATCAGCTATAATCTTCATAGAAGCTGGTGCACAAACATCTAACTTTGTTTCTCTATTTTTCAGTTTAACCAAGTTCTCAAGTCACCATGTCTGAACAGAAAGAAATTCTTACTCTTTTTCACTCAAAGCAGCTCAGGATTTTAAACTTGGCCAATTTGAGAATTCAGTTTAGTCTGTGGATGATCTCTGTTTAGGATCAGCTATGGCATTTTCTGGCCCCATTGAAAAATGACAATGCAGGCCCCTGGTTCCAAATTATTAATAGTTTCAAGACATCAGCAGCACATCATTCAATCAGGCACGAAGCCCTTCTGAGTCTGGGACCGGGTACAGGTCGCAGGCCATGAAGCCAGCCCTGTCTCTTTTCTCTCTTCCTCCTTATACCCCATCAGAGGAGACTTTCAAATATTTTTACTTTCCCTCTACCCAAGTTTACGAGGACAATTTAATACTTGTATTTGTAGATTATTTTCCAGGTAGGGAGCCTCTTTTAAATCAGAATCTTCATTTAGAATTGATGTGACATATTGCCATTCATTTCATCACGGTCCATTGCTTATCACTCTGGGGTCTGTTTGCTTAGAGTTCTTTCTCAGTTATTTTACTTGTATGATGTATAATGATTCTTTCCCTGGTTTTATTGCAAATCCATAAATTTCATTGAGTGAATACTATCTTGGGTGCACATAAGATTCTTCAGACAGACCTTTTTTCTTGGAAGAATACAGAGACATTATTCCACTCTCCTCTAACTTGCTGTGTTGCCAAATACAGTACAAATGAGTCTGATTCTTTCTTCTGTGTAACTTCTTTTTCTATCGTGAAGTATATAGGATTTTTATCTTTAACCTTTAAGTTCAAGATTTGTATCAGGATATACTGAGTTACACAGCTTTTCTCTTCAATAATGTCTGGTATTCAAAACATTTATACTCTGCAGAGTACAGGGTTTCTTTAGCCTCATTCTCTCATCATCTCAGATAAATTTCTTATTATTATTTGTTTATACATAAGCTCCTCTTCATCTGTTCTTTGCTCCTGCTGGGTAATATTGTTCATATATTAGGTCTCACGGATTGTACATAAATTTGCTTACGTTCTCTCTCCACGATTCCCTTCTCTACAATTTTGCTCCAACTTCTTGCTCTTGATCGTCCAGTCACTCTTCCATTCATCTACAAAACTTTTCAGGGAAACACCGTGGTTTTTATTCCAGAGAATTTTCTTTTCTTTGTGCTGTGCCTAAATCTCCTTGGGTCTTCCAGAACCTTCACTCCTCTGAGCTGCCACCTGCACTAGTGCTCTGCCTATTCTTTTGAGCTCTGAATTCTTGATCACTTTTCCCTGGGCTCAGGCTACCAGTGGTATACCAAGCACAGGGTAGTGGGAACAGCCTGCCCTGTGTGCCAGCTGCTAAGAGGTACAGAGTGTGTAGAGAAACAAAAAACAATAAAACCAACTAGAAGCCAGAGTGCATTTATTTTCACCATGCATGGAAACATAAACAATACCAGTGATCAAATATACCTCTCCCCTAGGAATCTTCTCTTGGACTAGATTTTAAACAATTCCTATGGTTACTTACCACTGAGTTTTAATTATACATTTACAAGCTTCAAATTCGCATATTTTTATTACTTATCTTTTTATTTTATTTTTGCTAAATATGAGCTTTTAGAAAGTGTTAAGCTTTTTAATTTCTTATAGGCCAAGAAGGGTAAATAGGCTGAGACACTGCATAGAGATACCACACACTTTGTGTAGTTTACTCTTGGCTCTGGGTATATCAGTGTTCACATTTTTTTTTGTCTTCAAGCAGGAAATGTTCAATTTTTAAAGGTCCTTTCAAAAGGTTAAATATAATATTTAATTTTTCACATCTCAAAGCAAGAAAGAATGTTGGCAGCCTCCTTAATTTTCAGGTAAGTATTCCATGCACTTATCTTTTAATAGACATTGTATTCTACATGGAAGTTAATTCAAAAAATTTTCATTCCTCCAACACATTAAGACTCAGTTCTGAGCTCCTACGAACAATGAGTTCATAGTAATTTGAGTACTGAGAACCAAAACCATCCATGCCCATCCAACTTTCTGTCCACGTTAACATAAATATTCCAGGATACCCTTCCCCAGGAAGATGAAACTCTGAGTTCCCTTTTATTGTTTGTTTCAAAGATGACCTGAAAGTACTCAACAAGTTACAATAGATGACTCAACCAGGCTCATCAACAATCCCAAACCTGCTTTGAACTCCCTGGCCTTGAAATTCTCACCTTGCTGAGTCAGCCAGTCCCAAAACATTTTATCATGAACTTAGCCTGCTTCTAATGGAATCATAAATATTCCAACTTTGTCCTTCCCTTTCTGAGACGGTATTAAGATCCTGTCAAAGGAGTGATCTCCTTTACTGTAGTAAGCAGCAAACTTGGACTTACTCTATCACCAAGTTATTTTGGTGGTTTTAAAAAGTCAATATTCAATCATATTACTTGTTATAAATTTACAAAAGCTGAGTTAAGAAATTTAAAACTAAAAAGTTAATCATCCTAGACTTCACCCAGTATTTTTGAGGACAATTAGTATAGAAGAGAAAGTAATAACTACAAGGATTCCTATATAATAAAAGGCTAATATTCAAATCAACAGAATGGTGGAATGAGCAGTTGCTATGATGCGCACTGACCACCAGGGGACAGACGCTCACCTCAGGAGCTGCCCCCTGGTGGTCAGTGCACCAGAAGCCAGGCTCACGGCTGGCGAGCGCAGTGGCGGTGGCGGGAGCCTCTCCTGCCTCTGCAGCAGCTCTAAGGATTTCCGACTGATGGCTTAGGCCCACTCCCCATGGGCTCCTAAACTGCGAGAGGGTGCAGGCTGGGCTGAGGGACCCCTCCCCAAGTACACAAATTTTGTGCACCAGGCCTCTAGTTAGGTATATAAAGGAAGAAAGAGGAGGAAGAGAAGGAGGAGGAAGAGAAATAATACTAATTAATTTAGTCCTTACAAAAAACCAATGAGGTAAGTACTATTTTTACCCCAGTTTACAGATGGAAAAACTAAAAGCATACAGACCAGATAACTTGCCTATGGTTACATAGCTGGTAAGTGGCAGAACTGGGACTGAACCCACACAGTGCTGCGTCAGAATCTCTGCACTTAAACACTATGATAGTATCCTATTATTCATGAGAACAACTGCAAGATGGTATGATAAATGCCCCAACATTTATGAACAGAACTAGGGACACAGTAGCCAACTCTACCTAAGGGTGATATGAAGTGGGAGAGATAAGGCTCTCTTGGGTTTGATATAGGGAGTGATGCCTGACCTGAGCCTTGAAAGATGATAAGATGTTCCCCCATGTGAACTGACCCAAAGAGCGGGGATGCAGAGGCCCAAAGGAGCTAGGCAGTGTGGAGTATTCAGAGAATGATAAGCTGGGCCATGGGGAAGCAAGAAAAGGAAGAGAGGGAAGCCCTGTAAGAGACAAGGCTGGCTGCAAGGGTTAGATCATTAAAGGTCTTGCAGGTTGGGCCATCGAGTCTAGTCCAGAATATTAATTCTTGGATATAGCCATGAGCAGCATGTTTAACCATGCCCCCTGTCTCCCAGGAGAGGCTCTCAAAATATTAAAGGAAAAGAATCAGAAGCTTCTGCTCCCCGGCAGAAACCACAACATCTCCCCACCCCAACCCAAAAGCAGGCAAAGGGCTACTGTGGTGTAGAGGCATTCAGAGGGGAGCAGACGAAATTTCCCCTGGACTTCTGAGGCTCCTCCATGAAAACAAACACTTCAACTCCCCAAAGAGCGCATTAGGGTGAGGTCATGGCTGTTTCGACAGACAGTAAGTAAAGTTTTTCCATTCACCGTTCTGCATGAGAATTCCCCGCCTTGGGCCTGAAGCTAATACAGAAACATGTGTGATGGATGAAGCCAGTAGGAGAGGTTTGAAAGGCATATGCTCCCCCAGGCACCATTCTCTCTCTCTAAGTGCCATCCTGTGTTAACCATGTATGTGTTCAAAGCACACGAGCACAGAAGGGAAAGCTGAAATGGAAGAGAAAAAGTTTCTCATCAATTCTCTGATCCAGGACAAAGAGTCATGAGGGAGGAAAACAAAAGGTAGCATTTTCAGCATCTAATGAGTACATCCCAAGAGCTAGAAAAAAACTAGGGCAGAAGTTCTAAAGAATTCAGAAACTTTCATCCTCAGGGTGGGAACCTACCCAGCTTAGAGAGAGGAGAACAACAGGAGCTTCTGCTTCTGAATTCCAATCCCACCGCAGCAATCTACCCCTAAAAAATGGCAAGGGCCTTAGCTGGAACTATTAATTCACAAATTAGCATTCATTTGCATCCATTTCTTATGTCCCCAACATTATGAATAAAATTAACTTAATTAATGAAATCAATTGCAGAAGTATCAAAACCATTATTTGGAGCACGACAGAAAAGAAACTCATACGTATAAAATCTTTCACTGTCTGGCACACAGCAGAAGCCTACTACGGAGCAACAGAGTGAGTGAATGAATAGTCCCCTTTGTAGCTGTATGACAGTGTGACATATTCCTTACCCTCTTGTGCCTCAATATCCTGAGGATAAGAAGCAGGGAGTATGAAGGAACTGATGCAGCTCACCTGATTCAACCCTGGTGTTAAATGGATGGCACAGGCCAGTCATATCCCATCAGGTCAAGGCCTTGCCACCACGTGAATAAACACATGACAAAATCATCACCCATCACCCATTGCCTCTTCCCAACAATCCTAGCATCAGGGTTCTGCTCTTTCCTAGCACATGGAGAGCATTCTGGGAGACAGAGATTCCCAGCCTTGTTCTCAAAGGACTGCCTGCAGAACCCAAAAATGAGCAGAACCCACAGCCTGGAGGACCCTCGTGTCGCTGAGAAAGGTACCTGTATCCAAGACAGCAGGGAGAGGAGCAACCGTGCCAGCTCTTGCTCACAAAGCCATCCTCGGCTGAACTGAGAAGTGGCTTTTCCAGCCCCTGCCGTAACCTTTGGCTAAGGAAGCAAATGAAGTTGTTTCCTTCAAATCGATCAGCCAGGCTTTGCTGACCTTGAAGCTCCTGCCTGTGAGGAACCTGCTCTCTGGTTAAAGAGACAGGGTTAATGCCCAAGGAACAATGAAGGGACAGAACACATGATGCCTGACCAAGACTAACAGAGCACACCAGACTGGCATGGCTCAGTGGTTGAGGGTCAACCTAAGAACCAGGAGGTCATGGTTTGATTCTGGGTCAGGGCACATGTCTGGGTTGTGGGCTTGATCCCGAGTGTGGGGTGTGCAGGAGGCAGCCGAAAAATGATTCTCTCTCTTTCTCTCCCTCTTCCTTCTTCTCTGAAATCAATGAAAATAAAAATAAAAAGTAAAAATAAAAATAAAAAAGAATGAAGCCCATGTTTTCCAGCATTGCTAATTTTTCAAAATAACAAAAATGTTTTGGACTTTTGTCAGATATGCCTGTGAGGTCATTATAACCAAAAGCATAGTTAAAAAGAAAGCAATCCATTCTGTTCCCAGGGCTACTCCTGAAGAGACCAGGATTAAGCAATTCTCCAGAAGTTGCCTGTGAAACAGTGACTGACATCCCTTAAAGGGTCAGAACACCACCTCTCTGGTCAGAAGGCGAGCAGATCATCTCAAATTCAGTGTGATGGAGCTTTCATCGCCTGCCAAAGACACTGAACCTCACTGAAACCCAGCTTCTAAAGAGATTGGTGCCCACGAGTGCTGGATGACAAACGTCGTTCATCCAAGCCAAGAAATCATGCGACATTTCCACTTCACTAAAACTCTAGAAGCGGAGCGGGTGTCTCCTGGCATGGCACAACTGAGGAAAGAGTCCTTGGTGTGGATTTCTAGTTGGACGGATCCCAAGCCTTCCCTCACAATAGTACCGGAAGGAGCTGAGCTCTCTCCCCTGAGAGTTACCAGGAAGGCAGGATGCTCCTTGGGGGCAGGACTGCATCTCACTCACCTAAGTGTCTTCAGGGCCTGGCACAGTGCCTGGCACAATGTGGGAACTCAATATGATTGACCTAAATAAACGTCCTAACAAATGAGACCCCTTTGGAGAACTGGTCCACTTTCTTAAAAACCTTTACTTTCCTTTCTTCTCTTCTTTTGTCTCCAACAACCTCTTTGTTCTTCCTGCTCCCCAGGCTACTTATGGCGGGTCCCCTTTGGTCTATAAAACACAAAGTCATTTTAGATGGTGTGAGTCGCTTTTAGAGCCATTGTAGCAGGGGACCCATCCTGCCCTTCTCTCTCCAGGGAATTAAAAATAAAAAAAAAGGTGAACAGTTACAAGGAAAAGAAGCCAACTGAGAAGTTAAAAAAAAAAAATTAAGCGGCACTTTATTAATAGCTGAGGCAGTCTCCAAAATCCTCGCTGCAATGAAGCCAGTAAAAGTTGAGCTTCAATATGCAGCTGAGTGTGGAGGATGCTGATGTCTAACTTAAGTAGAGCCCCTAAGACTAGTACATTGATTTCTCCTGGAAGTGGGGAGTTATGAGAAAAATAGGAAGGGAGGCAGAATAGTGCTGGAGAGCCCTCTATCCCACAGGAATTCATTCTCACATGGGTCCCTTCCTTTTACTGACTAAGAGCCTCCCCCGACTTTTAGAGGCTCATTCAAGGACCAACTCCATGGATGCTATTTTGTCTCAGTGCCCCAAAATAATAAAGAAATGGACTTTTGCAAATCATTGCTGGAACCTGATTGCTTTGACACAGTGATTTCAACATTCTACCAAAGCAGACTTCTCTTCCATTTAGGTTTGTTCCACTGTGAAATGATTCCATTCAGCAACACTGTGTTAGATGCCAGGCAAAGACACTGCGATCCCCATTGATTGTCAGGAAAGGAAGAAGCAAAAAGAAAAAAAAGCTGCTCAAAATAGAACATAAACTCTATTTTAAACAAGTTTCTGAAAAACAGTGATTGCGGAAGCTCTGAGCCAGGACAGCTGGGAGCAAGCCATCACGTTTCCCTTTTAAGGCACAGCTCCCTGTGGCTGTCAGCAGACCACATATTTCGTAGCATCTCTGAAGAAATGTTAAATCAATAACCTACCTAGAGGTTGCTGACAGATCAGATGCTGTTCTATATAAAGATGAACCCCTTTGGCAGGGAGAAATGGAAGACCTGAAGAATTTTTAGAAGGAAAAGGCCATTTTTCCAGCAACAACCCACCTAGTAGTCTGATATCTGAGAGATCTCAGCTCATGTTAGAGGCAGTCACGAGTCCCGATGACTCAACCAAGCCTTCAAGGTTAAAGTGTCCCAGGAAAGCACAGAGAGAACATGGGCTTGACAAACCTGGTGCTCCATATTCATTCTGAAATAGATTTGTGACTATAAAGCAATTCCTTTCCTCTGGATAGTGCTTTACACTTTCCAGGACATTTCATACCATCATGCCACCTGCTTCTCACAAAAGCCCTCTGTGTTTAGCCAAACCAGTATTCTTATACATACCCCATAGCTGAGGAAAAAGAGGCTCAGAGAACCCTTAGTAACTTGTTCTAGAACACACAGCCAGACAATGACAGAGCCAGGTCCAAACCTCAGGTTTCTCACTTCTATTTTCCATTGTTCTTTCCTTGCTCGTTGGGAACCTAATACCTTTATCAAATCCACCCAGACTTCCTGATATCTCCTAAGCTACCTGAAAATAATTCATATATTCTGCTCCAAAGAACAAAGTTCTTGGTTTCTTTAATAGCTACACCTACTTATATATCTTAATGAATCAGATTCTTGTGTTAATAATTATATGCGTTTTTATTTTATCTCCTAAATTCATTCAATCCCTTCACAAATATTTATGAGACACTTCCATGCAGTCGGTGAGGCACTGACATTGGGGACACAAAAATAAGATAGCCCCTGCCCTCCCAGTTCCCACAGTCCAGGGCAGGGATTGGCAAGCTGTTTCTGTAAAAGGCTAATTAGTAACTGTTAGACTTGGTGACCATAGTGTCTCTGTCACAACAACTACTCACCACTGCCACTGTAGGGGGAAAGCAGCCATAGACAATGGATGTGGCTGTACTCCAATAAAACTTTATTTACAAATACAGGAAGTAGGTAAGATTTTCCACAGGCCAGTTGGTCTAATCCTGATTCAGAGGGAGTGTCAAGGCAAAAAAATCCAACAACGAAACCATACATTAAATGTCCAAGTGCCATATGTACTTGGAGTACATGTTGGCAACTTGGCACCACCACTGCTATTTGTGGCTGTGAACTACCTTTCCTAGAATCAATTTCCCTTATGGCTATAGGTTAAAGTTGACTCAACGGAACTCATGTGAGATTTGGAAGGCAAAATAACAACAGAGACAATTACTTTAGAAGGTTGTGATGGTCAAAACACACACATGAAGAGGAACAGTGGAGATATGCCTGGCGGGTCCCAGCATACCCTCCCTCTACTCTCATTCTACATCCAGCTCATATTCCCGAATGCCGTTTTGACCAACAATGCCCCCAACTTCCCACAAGGCACTTGAATGTATCCTATCAAAGTGACAGATTCCACAGAACTTTCACAGGAAATAGCAATCTCTACATCTCTCTTCATGAACACCTCCTTTCGAATCCCACATTATCAGCCAGACACCATAGCATCTCTGATTTTCCTGCAAGCTCCAACTGTCTACCAATGTCCATGCCTCAGGCAAGCATGAGGGGAGACTATTTCTCTGATGCTCTGACTCCCCACTTTCCTTCACATCCCAATGCCTTCCATTTTCATGTAAGAAAAAGATCCTATATTAAACCCCATAATCACATGCTGAATGTGACGTGGTTGGGTCATGAGTTGGTGACTACGGGGGTCGTTAGTGGATGAGTTGATGGGTGGTGAATAAATGAGTTGGTAGGTTGGCTATGGAATGTATTGTCATTCAATCAGTCATTGCCTGGTGACGGTCATTCCTCCTTAGCACCCAGGGAAGCAAGGACTCTTTACCTTGGGAGGAAAGAATAGCTAGTGAACTAAAACCTTTAGGCAGAGCTCCTTGAGTACTAAATATATTGGTAGTTGTCAAGCTCAGGTGAGGAATGTAAATTTGTATAACTTGTTTATCACACACGCCAGGTGCCTATAAGCAACTGATTCTGCAACCCTTTTTTAATAGGGGCCTTGAAGGCAGAGGTTATGCCTTCAAGAACTCCCCAAGAAGCAAACTCTAAACAAGGATTAGATGTAAGTACAGTAAGTCCTCATTAAACACTGTCAATAGGTTTTGAAACTGTGCTGAAACGTGTAATGAAATCAACTTTACCATGGCTAATGGATACAAACAAGAGCGAAGTTCCTATAGCATCTCATCAACATTATAACGAAACAACACTGAACATAACAGCATTATTCAAGGATCTGCTGGACTTATTTGGGAAGGGATCCCAAGTAGCCCCAGCAGGACCATGAGACAGGGGAGGGAAAGCAATAAATAAAGGTTGTTTTATCAAGCCCCTCCATCTCGGTAACTGAATTTTAACTGAGGGGTAACTCTGGGAAATTGTATAAAACACGTGCCTCAGAGCTATCCCATGGCAAGGGTAAGGGAGTAGAGGTTTTTATACACCAACTCCCATCAGTCATTGTTTAAGGGCTGCTGAGTGTGGTGGTGACTCTCCACTGACTAGCACAGCGGTTCTCAACCTGTGGGTCGCGGACCCCTTTGAGGGTCGAACGACCCTTTCACAAGGGTCGCCTAAGACCATCGGAAAACACATATATAATTACATATTGTTTTTGTGATGAATCACTATGCTTTAATTATGTTCAATTTGTGACAATGAAATTGGGGGTCACCACAACATGAGGAACTGTATTAAAGGGTCGTGGCATTAGGAAGGTTGAGAACCACTGGCCTAGCAGAATAACCTCCGACAAAAAAAACCCACAGAAACCGGCAGGTAAAAACCTCACAGGTGGCTGAAGGCCACACACTGACAGCAGCTTCTGTCGTCTTGTTCACTGCTGTGTTAAACACCTGGCAGATAGTTAGCAATCAAGTGGACATCAATACACAATACATTTGAATCAATGAATGGGCTGATTTACACAGGGAACTGGGCCGGGGGAGAACATATCTGAGGTAGCGTTTCACGCATGCATACATGATCAGCAAGCAACCTAACTGTACTCCCTCCTTCCTCCCCCCCACCCCGCAACCCTGTGCCACTTTGGGGGCTGCTCCCACAGAAAAAAATAAATTTCATGTTCTCAAAATACTTTAAAAGAGTTAATTTGCTACATAATGGAAACAGTAATGATCATCATCATCATTCTTTGTATTTAATAATACATTGGAGTCAGTGACAGTCACAATTACACCATAATGGGCTTAGCTGGCAAGGAATTCAAGCTGGGTAATATTGTATACATGCTTGTTTTTTGTTTCTATTTCCATTTCTTTATGTTTGATGACCTAAAGATGTCCCCATCACAATTTTCCCAGAGGCCATAGTCTGGAGCGAAAGTCTGGAGCAGCCCTGTAATTGCTGTCTCATTTGCATATCATCTAGGTCTGCCCACCTCATCTCTTTGCCACTGACTTTGACCTAATTGGCCATTAAGAAGACAATATTATGGAATACTCTTAGTCATTAAAATGGTGTAGATCTCATAATGTCACTTGGACAAATATTCACAATATATTTCTAGAGAGAAAAAATAAGGTACAAAAAGTATATGTATCTTCATTCCATTTATCTAAAAAATAATTTTGTGTGTGTGTTTGCATAACTGTAGAAAAATTCTAGAAGGCTATACTTTAAAGTTACTTCTGTAGGAGAGGGGATGTTGGCTTAGAAGGTCGATAACTGTTCTTCTGTATTTCATACACTCTGTTCTTTTGAATTTGTTGCACACAAATATAGTTTTATGGCTCAAAAAATAAAGACGTAAAGAAGATAAATAATGTGGCTCTGTGCCTGACTCTAGCACTTCTGAGCAGAATGAGGTTTTCTTCAGGGTAAGTTACGGTTGAGGACTGGGGGTGGGAAGGGAGTCCTGATTTGTAGTGTTTGTCTATTTCTATTGTGTAAATATTGCCACCATGTTTAATTTCAAGTGGCTTACAAAATTCCTTAATTCTTAATGTATTAGGTGGTCAATAAATCAATTTTTAAAATCGTGTGTTGAACAGAATTAAACTGCCAAGGTCCTGAATGAATAAACAGGTGAAATCAGAAATTCTGCTCGGGTAGAGTGGAAGCACCCCTGCTGACTGAGCCAAGGCTTACACTCCTCTGCCCGCAGCTCATCCATCTTGCTCTCCAATTCATGGGGCAAGTTTTCTCAGCGTGGCATGGTCTCATCACAGTTTTGCAAGGTTAATATACTTACTGGTTCTCTGAGTGAAGCGTCACCCTTTAGAAATGGGTCAGGTGGTAGAAGGAAAGTCTGCCAGGGAGAGTTCCTTATTCATTTTAAGCCCAGGCGCCTCCCGGTAACTGAATTCTGCAGAGGGTGCGCAGAGGGTGAAAATCTGGGTGAACTTTCAGCCTTTACAAAAATATTTCTCCAGATGGAGAAGACAGGAGAGCCATAGTTCAGCCCTGTTTCCAGGTGCTCCTCTAATCTGCAATACTTAACAGGGCACTTGGCAGTCTACCTAGGTGGGAATTCAGAAGAACATCTGCCCCCAATTTGCTCACAGTCCAACGGCAGAAGAATCAGAGCAATATCGTAAAATAAGTGCTGCGGTGGCCAGGCCCACCACTAGCATTTGCAGGGACTGTAGAACCTGCCTTCCTTCTCTTCTCACCCCAGGCTCCATCCTACACACACCCATCCAAACCTGATGCACCATCACCCACACCCCAAGCAGCTGCCCCGTGGCTATCTTTAGGACCAGGGGTGCACACCAGCTGAGCCATCTATTCTCTGTAAAAACAATGTGGGGGAGAACTTCTACAGGCACTTGTAGTTAGGCTAAGTCCATTTGGGAAAGACATTTCAGGTCCTGGCTATTCAGAAAATAATCTAGAAACAGGGTGAGGACTCTCCACCTTATGGAAGGAGCACAAGGGACCTGAGACAGTTCTCAAAAGCATGGGACCCAGGCAGGAGCCCCATTTGCCTGGAAAGTATTGGTCATAGGAATCCCGTATGGGGCTAGGACACAACTCCCTCATGCTTGGCCAGAAAGGGAAGGCTTCCTGAGAGACAGCAGCCTACACTGAGCTTTGACACATCCATAAGGGTTAGCCAATCAGAAAACAGGGCTCTCCAGGTAAAGGAACAGTGTGTGATAGGACCTTAAGAGCTCAGAATTACTTGCAAGAGGAGATGCTAAATCACCGATAGGAGTCTGTTCGATTGTTCCCCAAATCAGAGAAATGCTACCTGCCCCCCTCCCCCGCATCTTCAAATTCGAAGAACAAAGATGGGCAATTTGGTTGGATCCACTCACAGAATGATTATGCGTTTTCTAAACAGCTAGATGGAATGCCAATTCTGAAGCAAGTGACAGTAATTTTGTTTGCCATGCTGACCAGTGGTTTAACCGAAATCTCCCCACCTTGCCTCTAACCAATACCAAACCCTTTCCCCTCCTCCCTCCACCTCCTCTACATTTCACTCCTCTCTCTGGGGAGACCCACTAAAGACAGAGAAGAATGAAAAAGGAATTACTGCCAAAGTGTTAACTGGGTAATGAGTTAGCCCATAATCTATTTACATTTTTATGGGGCCCTTTAAGGCCTTAATTTAACTTGAAAGTGTAATTAAGGAAGAAATTTTCAGGAGTAAGTAGGACCCTGGGGAAGATGTGGAAGACCTCCTAGGGTCCCTAAGGGAAAGTCCTGCACCTGCTGGTCACATTTTAATACCTAATTCAGGGACTGGCAAACTTTTTCTATAAAGAACCCAACATCAAGTATTTTTCGTATTGTGGGCCATGTGGTCCCTGTCACAAAAACTCAACTCGGCTGTTGTAGCTCAAAAGCAGCCCTGGGTAAAATGCAATTAGATAAGCCAGTAAGTGAATGAGTGTGTCCATGTTCCAATAAAACTTTGTTTACAAAACTGGCGGCAGTCCAGGGTCTGCTGTCACCTCCTCTAATTTTAATCTTCTCTCTTCTTCTTCCCACTATGTCTAGGGACACACAGCTCTGCTTCTCAGAAACATTACAAATAGTCCTTGACTTTGCTGAGTCCATATTTGTGGTCAGATGGGACCTATCAGGAGACCTAGATATCTTATGTCCATGTTCTGCTTTCTTATTGCTGTAGGGAAATCACATATATTATTTCATACTTTGGTCCTCATTCCTCACTTGGGGAAGATAGCATAGCTTAGTGGTTAAAAAAAAGATGAGGGGTTCTGGAGTTAGACTAGCAAGGGCTGTGTTAGTCAGGAACTGCTATTCAACAGTAATCCCACTTCTAGGAATATACCCCAAGAAATCAGAAACACTGATCAGAAAGAATATATGCACTCCTATGTTCATAGCAGCATAATTTACAATAACTAAGATTTAGAAACAGCCTAAGTGCCATCAGCAGATGAGTAGATTAGAAAACTGTGGTACATCTACACAATGGAATACTATGCTGCTGCAAAAAAGAAAGAACTCTTACCATTTGCAACAACATGGATGGACCTGAAGAGCATTATGCTAAGTGAAATAAGCCAGTTAGAGGAAGATATATATCACATGATCTCATTCATTTGTGGAATATAATGAACAACATAAACTGATGAACAAAAATAGATCTAGAGACAGCAAAGCATCGAACAGACCACCAAAGCTCAGAGGGAAAGCAGGAGAGGGTGTGGGGGGAGGGGTAAGAAATCAACCAAAGGACTTGTATGCATGCATAATAGGCATAACCAATGGACACAGACAACCGGGGGATGAAGGTCTGTGCTGGGGGCAGGTGAGGGCTGGGATAGGTCAATGGGGGAAAAGGAGACATATGTAATACTTTCAACAATAAAGAATTGTTTTAAAAAAGATCAGCCTTCTGTAGTTAGACTAGCAAGGGCTGTGTTAGTCAGGATAGACTAGTTATGCTAGAGTAACAAACTGATCTCCAAATTTCCATGTGAAGAAAAAAAAGGTTCTTTCTTGCTTATGTAATGTGTTAGGGTAGGTGGCTCTGTTCCACACAGTCACTCAGGAACTCAGGCTCATAGATCCTCTGCCATATGGAACATTCCTAAGTACTGTAGTAAGAAAAGAAAGAATGTGGAAACTTCACCTACACTCTATGCTTCAGCCCAGCAGTGACACATATTACCACTATCCCTGCCCCACGTGGCCTTACTTGTGTGTAGCTGTATGACCTTGGACAAGGTATTAAAGTCGTCTGTGTCTCATTATCCTCCAAGGTAAAGCAGGAATAGCAATAGCCTCTGACAAATACAGTGTCATAAAAACTGATAATATGCTTTTAAATCACAGTGCCAAGCACATAGTAAGCATTCAGCAAAAGTCAGCCATTACTTTTATTATTACTAACTACCTGTATATGATTGTAAAAAAAAAAAAATGCTTTGTCCCTCCAGGTCTATGTTCTCCCATCTACAAATCAGGCCCACCATAATACTGTTTAGGATAGCAATTAAGTTAAATGGCACAATACAGTGCATCAAAAGATATTAGCACTATGCCCAACATACAATAAGCACTTAATAAAAGTCATCTCCCCTTACTGTAGGCAATCATGAATTGATCATTCTTTTCAGTTCTGGTTGCAAAGGGCTTATTTGTGAGTTTAATGGGCTATGAAAATATTTAAGATGCTGACCAATGGAAACTCAAATATAGAATACTAGAAGCCCATTACACGAAGATTCACGCAATAGGCCTTCCTTCCCTTGGCTGCTGGCACTGGTTTTTCTCCAGCACCCTGGACCCAGGCCCTTGGTCCTGCCACAGCGAGGCTTGGCTTCTCCGCTGCGACTGAAGCAGAGAAGTCAAGCCACTTCAATCTTCAGTCTTCAGTCTTCACTCCATGCCTGCGTATGCAAATTAACCACCATCTTTGTTGGGTTAATTTGCATAGTCACTCTGATTGGCTGGTGGGCATAGCGGAGTGATACCAATTTGCATATTTCTCTTTTATTAGTGAAGATTTCAAAACAGAGATTTTCTATTTCCAGAAACAGCTACACTTCCACAGATATAGTGTCATAGATTCATCGTTCTTTCACCACTGAGCTCTGTTTGGAACTACATTTCCAAAAATCCCTTGTCTTATGTGGTCTGGGTTAAAGTTGCCAGAAAGGAAGTTGCCTGAGATAGAAACATGGAGGTGAGGCAGCAGCCATTATACTCTGAAGTTCACTGTTGGTAGAGGCGTTGAAAGGGGTTTCCAATCTGCCTTTGATCTGTCCTGTTGCACGTCCAACTTTCCTGACAAATAGCAGTGAGCCCAGGTGCAGCACCACTGTGAAATCATGAGGCGATGGTCATGGAGAGCCGACAACCTCGGTGAGCTTTTGCAGTTACACACCAGCATCCGCACCTGTGCAGTAGCTTCCAGATTCTCCTGAGAGCTCTCACTCATTCACCCACACCAGGGCTGGTTAGTGACCTGTTATGGGGTGAAGTGCATCCCCTCAAAAGTTATATGTTTAAGTCCTAACCCCTAATACCTCAAAATGTGACCATACAGGGGAGGAAAAGTAGGTTAAATTACCACACATAATTACCTAAAAGATAAATCATAAGTGAGGATATGAAATAACAGCAATAAGAAGAAGGAGGAGGAGAAGTTAAATAATACAAATAAATAATACAATAATTAACAAATACAAGAATAAACTCACATACAATGTAAACTGCCCACCTCTATATTTGGAAATAGGGCCTTTAAAGGGGTAAGTTTTATGATCTTATTTAAAGTAAAATGAGATCATATAGCTAGGTCCTAATCCAATAGGACTGGTGACCTAATCAGAAGAGGAGATTAGCTCTGACCAGTTTGGCTCAGTGGATAGAGTGTCAGCCTTCAGACTGAAGGGTCTCAGGTTTGATTTTGATCAAAAGCATGTGTGTACCTTGGTTGCCAGCACATCCCCAGGAGGGGGTGTGCAGGAGGCAGCTGATCGATGTTTCTCTCTCATCAATGTTTCTAACTCTCTATTCCTCTCCCTTCCTCTGTAAAAAAATTTTAAAAAAGAAGAGTAGATTATGACACAGACACACAAAGGCAAGACCATGTGAGAATGTCAGAGAAAGATGGCCATCTACAAGCCAAAGTGAGAGTCCTTAGAAAAAACTAACCCTGCTGACACCTTCATCTTGGGCTTCTAGCCCTCAGAATTTTAAGGAAATAAATTTCTGTTGATTAAGCCAGCCAGCCAGCCTGTGGTACACTGGTACAGCCCTAGCAAACTAATACCTGACCTTTCCCTGATCCTTCAAGTTTGATATGTGGACCTTTACTTCTCCAGAACATCCCATACCTGGGTAAGCTCAAATTCCTATATACTCATGGCAGTTCCGCTTTCCTGATTGAACCCAAACTGGCACATGCATTGATTAAGAACATGGACTTTAGGTGCTAGTCAAATCTCTAGTTTTACTCTCTCTGTGATCTTTGGGCTATTAATTAATTTTTCTGTATCTCGGTCACCATATCTGGAAAATGGGATAATAATAGTACCCCTCAATTTACAGAGTTGCATTAAGTGAGCTACTACAAATAAAAGATTTAGTACAATCCTACCAAGCAGATAACACTTAATAACTGTTGATTAATATTATGATTGTGATTATTATTTGCTGTCTACCCAAGAACTAAAACACTGACTCACAAGTCCCTCTTTCCCTGCCCTGATTTGTTGTATATGTTTATCTTTTCTACTAGAATGTATTATCTGGAAAAAAGTTATCTATTTTTATAATTTATCTTGCTTTCTTCCACCTGAAACTTTCATCATCATGTAGCAAGAGGCCCACAGCTATCTCAGATGGGATGCTGGCTAAGTGAGAATTTGGGCTCTGTTTGGTCCAGGGATGGCTTAAGCTCTGTGGGAGCCCACCTCCAAGATGGCTCCCATGAATCCTGCTTCCTGGTATTTAAACCCCTGGTATTTAAACTTAATGCAGTTCCCTCCCACATTAAGTAGGACTGACATGTGTAACCTGTAGGACACTGGGAAAATGATGAGTGTAATTTCCAAGACTAGGTCATAAAAGAGAGTGCGGCTTAAGCCAACCCATGCTTGGATCACTCATTTTAGGCGACACTGGGCACCATGTCATGAGGATACTCAGGCAGCCGTATGAAGAGATTCACATGGTGAACAACTGAGGCCTCTTCCCAACAACAGCCCTAACTTTCCAAGCATGTGAATGAGCCACCTTGCAAGCAGATCCTCCAGCCCCTGTCAAGCCTTCAACAGATTTCAATCCCAGAGGAAATCTTGACTGTAATATCCCATGAGAGATTCCAAGGGAGACTGTTCAGATAAATCACTTCCAATTCCTGACCCACAGAAACTATCTGAGGTCACAAATACTGTGATTTGTTACATAGAAAAAGAGAAGTAATTTACCATCTAAAAGAATAGTAGCCTTGTTTCATCAACAACAACAGTAATAATCGTTTGTATTATGTACAAAATGCTAACTACCTGCCAGGTGTGCTGAGTACCTTGCAGATATCTTAGTTAATCCTCATAACCACCTTATTTGAGAAATGGTTGAATTAGGTTTCTACTATGATTAGTCTTCATTTTTCAAATAAGAAAATAAAGATCTAAAAATGCAAGTGACTTGCTCAACCAGCTAGCTGGCAATGCAGTCAAGATTCATCCTACATGTCCACACTCATAGTTTTGGGATCTCTTCACGGATGCCCTATTATCTCTGGCAGAGCTCACTAAGATCTCATACATAGCAAGTATTGGTTTCATGAAAACTCAGGAAGACAAAGCTCCAGGGTTGTGAATACTCCTCCCCTAGGTGCACCTCTTGACCTGAATGATGCATGCTCTCCAGCTTCCTACAGGCAGGCTGCAGCGTTCCCTAGATATGGGAGGGCACCTAACCAGTCACAGGCTTGTGTTGCTGACATGCCCCCAGATCCGTGGTCGGCAAACTGCAGCTCGCAAGCCACATGTGGCTCTTTGGCCCCTTGAGTGTGGCTCTTCCTAAGCCTTAGGAGTACCCTAATTAAGTTAATAACAATGTACTACCTATATAGTTTAAGTTTAAAAAATGTGGCTCTCAAAAGAAATCTCAATCGTTGTACTGTTGATATTTGGCTCTGCTGACTAATGAGTTTGCTGACCACTACCCCAGATAATTGCCACTGAAGTGCCCACAGTTCCTTCCCCATCACTGCACTCTGATTTCTTTCCTGGCTCACTCATTGTTCGGCTGGTGGAGGGGGCTAGGGGATTGCTTTAAGAGCAATTTCACACTTCTCTTCTGTTGTTCAGTGGAGGATATATCAAAGGTAATTAGCTCAGAAGATTATAAATTTTATTATGAGAACCAGTTGCTTTTGGTTTTTAGAGTTACTTATATTCTCTTTAGGTCTTTCTATGGGTAAGGACTTGGTCTGGCTTAGATTTCCTGCTGGTGTAGTTTTTACTTGTTTAAAGAGAAACAATTCCATTTTGCTTGTATGATAAGCCAGTTACTTCCTATTAGTAAACTTCCTTGACCACAAATGTCTAATTGACCAAGATGTTCTCATAGCATGTTGCCACAAGTCCTATAGTATGTATTGAATATGAGAAAAGAGACCTTTTAAAACTTCTATCACCTTAATTTGCTAGGGTATCAACCAAGCTTTGTTGTTTTCTAATTATAAATATAATGCAGAGTTAGCTGACATACAATTTCATAAATACATAATACTTGAAATGAAAGTTCCCCAATCTCATGCCCAAGGGGTTATCACTTTAAACAATTCAGAGCATATGGTACATCTAACTTTGCTTTTCTAAACATATGCTAAAATATTTTCTTTTCTTTTTCAAAAAACATTTTCTTCTTTAAAAACAAAATGTATGTTCATATTATACACACTATACTCTCATATCCTTTTTCCTTAGCACTACCTCTTAGAAATATTACATCTTAAAAATATATTGCTGTATTAGTATGTAAAAATTATAATTCTTTAGAAGCAGTTATTAATATACCATGATGTGATCAATTAGTCCCATATTCAAGGACATTTGGGTGGCTTCCTTTCTATTTTTCAATGACAACCTATGCAAAAATGACCATTCTTGTACCCATCTTACACATTCCTAGGAGTGTTTCTGAAGGATAGATTCTTCTAAGAGGGAATTTGGGGACAGGATTTGTTAGGTATACCAGTACCACTCATAGTATACCTTTTGTACCTCTGTTCCTCACCAATAATGGATATTATCTTTTCTTCTTTCATCTTTGAGTTATGCCTAACTCTTACTATAAATAATATTGGAGAAAATTATAAGATTCTTTTCCTCTTTTACAGGTGACTGAAAAAGAAATTCTCTAAGTGATAAATAGGAGATTAAGTCTACCCAGGAGTAATTAGCCTTTATACAGCGCCTCATCCTCAGAGCTAATTCACATTCACATCTACACACACAAACAGAAATTTTGCATTAGGGAGAATTTTGCCTGCTCTTCCTGGGAGCTTGTGTTCTACAGTTCTCGGCCTAACCTGGTGACCTAAAACCAAGTCGTTCCTCTTAAAATAGAATACATTTTTGGTATTTAAGAATCACTTAAGAGAACTTAGGGAAAAAATGGAGATTTCTACCCCTCCAATTTCCCATTTTGATTCAGGAGGTCCTGGGTGGGACATTTTTGTGTCTTTTGGACCTCACATGTGAAAATTTGAGGTAGTCATACTCCTAAATTTGGCACACTAACATTATTACTCCATGTAGGACCATTTTCTTATTTTATACAGTGACTTTCATTCCCTGTACCATCTCCAACTGCCATCCCCACTCTAACCCACCATTTCAATATATTGAGAACTTTAATGTCTCCCCTCTGTCCCATAACCCACCACAGCCACCCCTATCCAGACGTCCTCACCTTCCTGAGACTGGCATGATTGATCTAAGGCCTATTTTTAAATTCTGTCAACAATGATTTAGGGGAGTTTAAATTTTACCTAAATGATATTGCTGTATATATCCTTTTACAACTTGGTTTTATCATTCAGTATTATATCGTCTTAGAGAAGATATTTTCCCCCATTAGTTTATACAAATGAGAAGTAGGTACCCATTGTTCTGTTAGAAAATGTTTGAGCTTTGCAAAGGCCCAGAGCGGAGAACTGATAGATAGCAGATGGAGTTAGGTGGTACCTCCCTATCATATGTATTTGAATCCATTAGTTGACAGTGGACTTGAGAAACATTCTGGGAGAAATGTAAACAAGCTCAGAGCCCCCTTCCTCTTAAGTTTCAAGTCATATAGACAAATTTAATGGACCAGTGTGGTCCTGGCAGAGGCCAGGTGGCCAGAAAAATTAACAGAGTACTCTGAGGGTACTCACCCTAAGAGTGGGAACCTCAATTGAGACTCAGATTCCAAAGCAGGGCCCAATTCTTTTGGTATAGAAGATAGGATAACTGGTTATAGATACTGTATGTGAGGACATGGGGTCCAAATTTCACCCAATTTAGCTGTCCTGGTTCATGGGCAGGACATGGAGGTGGGGTTGAGGTGCAGGGGGGGGGGGGGGGCTGTGTGAATATACATATGGCAAGAACTAGTCCTGTGAACAAACTTCATTATAATTACACTGTATGGTGGTGACTATAATGCAAATATCTTGTCTCCTATGGCCAGAGGCAGGATATGTGACAGGCTGCAATCCCAGAACAGCACAGAGCAGGGTTACAGGAAGATGTGCTAGACTTTCTGCTTTTCCTTTGCAAGGTGGTAGAGCTGAGCTTTTGGTGTCCTTGGACTTATACTGAGAATCAGATCTAAGAGAGTGAAGGATGAACTTTTCTTAATCTGAACATTTCATAAAACGTGACCCATCTATGCATTCTCCAAAACTCATGTGCGAGAATGAGCATAGCTGCACTATTCCAATCATCCCCGTACGGAAAAGTACGGCAATGCCCTTCAACAGTGGAATAGATAACCGAATGGTAAAAGTCCACACGATGAAGTTCTGTATGCCAATGGGAACAAGTAATCTAGAACTACATGAACACTATGGAAGAACCTCACAAATATAATGTTGAATGAAAGAGACCATCTAAAAAAGAACACATATTGTAAGATTCCATTTATATGAAGTTCAAAAACAGACAAAACTAATCTATGCTGTTAAAAGTTGGATCTGGTTACTCTTGGAATAGGGTAGTGAGTCAAAGGGGACCAAGAAGAACTGCTGGGGCCTTGGTAATATTTTGTTTCCTGATTTGGATGCTCGTTAAAAGGGTGCATTCAGTTTGTGAAAATTCATCAAGATTTTCACTTATATTCCATTTTCTCTATGTACATTATAATTTCCAGAAAATTTTTCAAAAAAGGATTTTATTTTATATTTCAAGCTGGTGAAGAGTGGCCTACACATGAATGATTGTCAAAGCCTTAAGTTCATCAATACATCCCATGGCCACTGGTTGGAGGTCAAGATTTAAATAGCTTCTATAGGTTTTCTCAAAGACAATGCTGTCACCTTACTCCTTTTCCATATCTCTTCCTCCAGCCTTCTCTGCAGTTTTATGAGAAAAAAAAAACTAGAAATCTGTTATAAGAAATGAGCAAGTGTATATGGGAAGGAAGAAGCTCTTAGTCCGCAGGACATGGCTCTGGGGGTAAATTGGTAAATCAGAAAGCAGATGGTGCTCACCATGAACACATTTCCCAGGGAAGACGAGGCCCACCTTTGGCATTGTCACATCTATATTTAGCAGCCCGCACTTCGCTTCATTCAAGTCTTGATGAGCATTTTAAAAAGCCTCTTGTTGTTGCTCCCGTGAGAGATGTATCAAACCAAGACTGATCTTGCCCAGCAGGAAGGCCCTGCTTTCCATCCAACACTCTGTGCTCCCGTTGCATGCTTTCAATCCTCTCTGCTTTTTACCCTGGCTCTTGCCTCTAACGTCCCTCCTTGTGTGGCTTTTTAGGCAGTTCCTTTAGATCACTTAACTCTGTTCCAAACCCTTGCCTCTATTATGCCAACAACTCAAAATTGCCTCTTAGACTCCTGTTGGCTAACCCTCTGTTTTGTCAACTCCTCACTAAAATATTTCAAAAGAAGTCGAGAGGATTTCTTTGAATGCATAGAGAAATATTTCCCTCCCCAATGAAACATGGGTTCCAGGGCAATGGCCGGTGCTTAACTTGTCCAGGTGATGTATAGACTTTGAAAGTTTCTAAATGTAAAATATACTGAGATACAAAGATTACTACACATTACTGGAAAAATGAAGCCCTAGTAATTCCCTTTGTTCCTTGTATGGCATCTACATGATTACACTGTTTCCTCGCAGTGCCTGACATATAATACAGGGTCCGGCAAAGGCAGGTTTATGGTTATAACACAAATAAATAATACAATAATTAATAAATAGTAATACAAAAATAAACTCTGTGTTTCACATATTCACAACTGAAAACCTACTTTTGCCCCACCCTGTATGTCCTGATGAGGAAGGAAAGAGAAAGAAAAAATGGAAGAGGACTTTGAGATGAAGTATCTAATTGTAGCCCAGAATTCTTTTAGTATTTCTTCACATTTCCACGTCAACTTGGCAAGATACTATGTAGATGAATTATTCTAAGGTTTAAAATAATTGGAAAACCCAGCAAACTACAGCCTCACATGAGCATACTAAAGGTACTGGGAAGACCTACATCAGGGAAACATGTTTGAATCTTGGTTTGCCCCAGAGTACTCCATTGCATTCTTTTCGTATCCTTCATTTGACCTTTTAGTATCATCTAGTCACCTCCTACAAGACTAGTGACCTTCAGAGCATTCTTTGGCAAATGCAGCTTTACCTCAACCAGATATGATTCAGAGACTGCCAACCTGAATTGTTCCCATGCAAAGAGGCTCTGAAACCATAGTTATCAACCACACGCATGCCTCTGAGAATGCACCAACAGCATCCTGATTAAAACACCTGCTTGTGTGAAGCCAAGAGCATGCAATTCCGTTATACTACACATACTGTACATTCTAAACATATTCCGAGCCTGTGTTGGGAGGATGCTTGGTGGTTTACAGATAAAGTGATACTGGGCACTATGGCTTTAATAATTGGGTATATAATCTTTCACTCTGGAGATCATTGCAAATGATTAAGAGACGAGTTTGTGTGTGTGTTATCTGATCCTGGCAGTCAGTTTCATTGTGTCATTAATTCAATAGAGCAAAACAAAGCATTGATTACCCTCTTCAAATTCAATTGGAGATAGCCATGTTTAACAAGGGGAAAGCCAGTGATTATTGAAACCAGAGTCTGCAGATGTCTGTCAGCCAATAATAAAAGCAACGCGGGCCTGTCCTACATGAAAAAGAATGGAAAGTTGGCCTGGTTGTGGCATCTCTCAGACCAAGAAGAGGGGGCTGGATGTGACTTCTTTTGCAGGGATTAGATTTTTGATTTTTTTTTTTTTTTTTTTTTTTTTTTTTTTTTTTGTCACCAGATGGATACTCTACCAATAATTTTAGTGTAGATATGCACTGACATCTAGTGGACAACAAGGTGGTTGATATTTTGGGCACAAATGACACTGTAGGAATTAGTAAATCACCTAATAATGGTATTTGAGAAAACTCAGTTCAAATAAAATTTAAAATATAAATATAGATTTTCCTTTTTTTCATGATTGAAGCCAGTTAATTAAATTCATATTTAAGGTAATATTATATTTTGAAGACTTTTTCCTACTAAAAATACCATGGTGCATCTTTGGGTGCCTACCAGAATTAAAAAGTTTATATGCAGATAAATGATGGCATAAAATGCTGTCCATTTGTAGGTTTTTGGAAAAGAAATATTTTTTCTAATAATCAAACATGCAGGCTTAGTAAATTACAGCCACCTGCCACTAAGGAATTAGAGAATTTTAGAAGTTTGGTCAAAAACTTGCAGAGCTGAGTCTAACTGTCTTAGATACTGCTCTGGAAGGGGAAAAGAAGGGCATTTCAAGCCCAAAGAGAAGGTTTATGTGTCCAGTTTCCCTTGAGTCATTGATCAAGGGAGTCCGTGAATTAGACCTTATTTATCTAGCTTATTGAATATGTTGTAGGAAGTAATTAGTGTTAAGATATGAGGAGACAAATAGACAACATCTATCTCTTCAACTCTTGGAGGGTAAACCAAATGAGAAATAAACCAAAGGAGTAAATCATGTAAAGGTTTAAAAATATAAGTTGTATGCTTGGGAAAGCAGATTGGAAAATGCTGCTCAACCCATGGCCAACATATATCTTTCCAATATGCCTTTTCCTCCTTGATTAAATGTATGCTGATATAATTACAGTGCTTCTGTCCAGTTCTTACATAGTTCCTACTTTTGCCAGAACTGCATGGATTATTCACAATTCCTATATCTGTTCTTCCCTAATACACAATGTTAAGAAAATATTATCCAAAACTTAGAAATAAGGTAAAGGGGACGTGAAATGTCTTTTCAATATCATACGAGAATTTTGTTTAATAGTCCAACACAAAGGATTATTTAATTTTCTAGAAGGTATCTGTATTTGACTTACAACATATTTGAATAAAGCTCAACCACTGTGAAGTTACATGTTAATTTCTTGAGTTCTATACTAAGAGATTAAAATATACAAGTGGACATTTGCCAGACTATATATAAAAATAGAACTGGGACCCACAACCTTCAAGAATAAGCCCAGGGCCTTGGCCGGCATGGTTCAGTGGTTAGAGCATCCGCCTGTAAACAGAAGGGTTGAGGGTTTGATTCCCAGTCAAGGGCATGTATATGGGTTGCAGGTTCGATCCTCAGCCCTGGCCTGGGCATGCTCAGGAGGCAGCCAATCCATGTGTCTCTCACATCTGTATTTCTTTCTCTCTTTCTCTTCTCCTCCTCCTCCTCTTTCTTCCCTCCCTCCCTTGCACTCTCTCTAGAAATCAATGGAGAAAAATATCCCTGGGTGAGGATTAACAAAACAAACCAAAAAAAAAAAAAGAATCAGCCCAGGAAACCAACACATTATCTATAGTAACCAGCCAAGGAAGCCAGCCAGCAATAAGTCAGATTTGTAGGAAGTTAGATTATCTCCAATAACAATCAGGAAGCCCTGGGACAATCAGCTCAACTTTGCTAGGACTGGATCATTAACTGACAGCTTCCCTAATTTTTATCCTTTTTTCCAACCTTGAGCCATTTCTTTTTCCAGAGAAAGCCAACTATACGCCCCCAACCCTGCTTCTCATTAGCCCGCCTCCGGTTTCCCCATGCTAACAGCCCCCTATCCAGGCATACCTGAAGCCTCCCCTTGTTTCCACTATAAAGCTTTCCTCCTCTCCTGCAGGCCTTTAAGATATGGGGAGACAAATAGACAACATCTATCTCTTTTCCAAAATGCAAGGGCCAGTGGCTGACTCCTTTGCTATAGCAAGCTCGGAATAACCTTTGCATATCTGGTTGATAACTTCCACAGTTCAGTGGAAGTGCTTCCTACAATAGGACGCACTACAAAGTCACATATCCAAGACGTGGACATATGCACTTCTAACAGGGAGGGAGCAATCTCATCCAATCTACAACACAAGCAAAACTGCAGAGGAAGAAAGAGAACTGCTGATCAGTTTTCAAAAGTGTTGGCCTCTGGTCACAGGGCAGATGGGGAAGATGGCAAGTGGGGATAGTACAGATTTCCCACAGTGAAGAGCCCTGAACTGATGTAATGACAGATCTTAAAGATCTCGGAGTTATTTGGCTGAGTAAAAGTCACAATTTCAGAACGGATTTGTAGGTAAGCATGAATCAGGCTTTAAGTCTTGTGTCAGCCTTTGTAATGCAAATCTTGGGATATGTCAGAATAATTAGGCATTTACCCTGTTGTGCTCCAGTTCCCAGAGGCACTGATTGAGCTGGAAGCAAACCCTGCCCTGCAAGTAAAGCCCGAGTCCTTGGATTAGGGGACTAGTATATTCTGAATATTCTAAATAAACGCACTAAATACAATTTCTGAAAATCTTACTATGCAAATTTTGAATAATGTTCATAAGACTGACAAAAGCTACAGTTTTACACCATTGATATGCCTACTTACAAACTACATGCAATAGTTGTTAAGACTTTGTTATCTATTAAAATGTCAGTAACTCATTAGTTGTGATAGATGACTTACTAGGTTTAAATTTCATTTTAACATGAATAAATTAAATTAAATTTTGAAAATACTATTACATAACTGATGCACTCTGTATCAAATAAGCTTTGAGCACTAACATTTCTCATGCAGCTTACCCAGTATCAGTGTTCAGTTGCATAGTGAACTGCTGAAAAACTTCAGATGCCTAATAGAAAAACACTTCAGTTTGCCACCCAAGTTTCTTTTTTCCTTCAACATTATATTTGTGAGACTTTTCCATTAATCCGTGTAGCTTTAGTTCACTCACTTTCAGTGCTACATTGCATTCCACCATCTGTATATTCCATTTTTTAAAGCTCATCCTTATATTAATACCCATAGCACTTACTTCAGTTACCATCCTAAAATATTATTTTTTCTTACCTTGTCATCTAGCCTTATATGTATCCTAATGTCACTCCCTAAGACATATACATCATGAGTAGAGTTTAGCACCAAATAATTGTATGTAGAGAGGGACCTGCTGGAGTGATCTGTTTTCTCTTTACAACATCCCATCATGATAAAGGCCAAGATTATTCTAGTAAGAGAAACATTCAAGATGCCCTAGTCTGGGCCAGGATTGGTAGAACTTGACTAGTTTGCTCATGCATCTGCAGTCAGTTACTGGGAGGCTGACTGGTCTAGGATGGTCTTACTTACATTTCTGGAGGTAGGGTTGCTGTTGGCTGGGGCAATGGGCAGCTGGGCATATGTCTCTCATCCTCCAACAGGCTCCAAAGTCAGGATACTAAGATGGAGCTGGTTTCCAAGACTCTGAACTGTACACCATCACTTCTTCCACACTTCATTGTCCAAAGCAAAATACACAGCCAGCTCATATTCAAGGGAGATATTCCAGCTATCCATTTCTATAAAACAAACCAGTTCAAAACTTAGTAGTGTGAAACAACAACCATTTATTTTGCTCACAAATGTTCCATTTGGTCAGGGCTCAGTGGGGGCAATTCATCTCTGCTCCACTAGATGTCAGCTGGGCAGTTTGACTAGGGCTGGAGGATCCTCTTCCAAGATGGCTCAGTCACATGACTGGTAAATTCCTCTCCCTGTGATACTCTCAGGGGGCAGATTAATTTTCTTACAGCATAGTGCCTGGGTCCCAAGAGCCAGCATCCCAAGAGAAAGAAAGTGGCAACTACTAGTTTCTTAAGGTTTGGTCCAGAAACTGGTGTGGCAGTTACTGTCTAGATTCAGGGGGAGGGAACATAGGCCGACCTCTCAGTAGAAGGAGTGTCAAAGAATGTGGGGGCCATATTTTAAAACTGCCATAGGCAGCTCTAGACTCCACTCTTGATGCAAGGGGAGATGTCCCCTTGTAAAAGGCATGACTATTGGAAGAGATAAAGAGTTGCAGCCACTTCACAATCAATTATAGGGGGCGGGGAGGGGGGTGAGGTGTCTGGTTTAATATTTTTTCTACTCCTTTTACTTTTTAATATTTTTATACTCCTTTTAATTTTAACTAAGCCATTATTTACTTGTCTCAGCCTTGTGTTCGCTATAACTTACTAAAAGGTAAATTTAGAAATGCTACTCTTATTATTTAAATGGCCTAGAGGATTTTATATAAAAAGGCTTTGTAAGTGATTCCCTATTTTGAAATGTTAGTACGTTAGCTCCCCTTGAAAGTTGTGAAATCATGTTTTATTGATGGGATAACTATTATGTAACTAGAGTGCAGGTAATCATCTTATTCCACTTGACGAGATGAACACAGCAATTTTTCACACAGAAAAGACAGGGAAGTACTCAATTACAGCTGTGTGTTTGATGTAAAATCTCTCATTTACATAAACTATAGAGTCACTGATTAGACATGCCAGCAAGAAACTGTGTAAGCTGTGGCCATCCTGAATGTTCTTCAGGCTGCCTTCTCTATGCCTGATAGACCACAATTACAGTGACCTAGAGGCCAGCCAAACAGAGTTACCTGTTGACTGTCCCCAGAGACATTTATACTCACTCACGCATGGCTCTATGGGACACAAACACTGCCTTGGGGAGGAAATTCTAAACTACATTCATCAATTACATTCCCAAATCCCTGTTTTACTTTCCCAGGCAGCAACCTGATGTCAGGAAAAATATCTGATCTCCTGGAGGTCCTAAAAATAAAATATTTATTGTACCACCCCACCCCCTATTGCAAAGAAAACGAAAATATTTTTAAAATCTGATTATATCACTCCTCTACTTCAAACCCTTCCATGGTTCCCCATTGCATAGCAGATAAACTTCATCTAAAGGGGATGCTATGTGATGGAGTGGACAGTATCTGCAACATTCCACTTATTATTTAATTTTTATTTACTGACTTTAGAAAGAGAGGAAGGGAGATGGAGAGAGAGAGAGAGAGAGAGAGAGAGAGAGAGAGAGAGACTTTCTGCCTACCCACTCACACACTCTTTGGTGCAATACTTCATGTAACCTATATCTATCTATATAAACAGGGAATATGCTAATTAGCTGAGCGTCACGACTGCTCAGGAGGAGGCTGCATCATGACCACTCAGGAGGAACTGCACACGCAGATGGGCAGGAGAGGACTGCGTGCTGCCCTCACCCCAGCGGCCGCGGGGACACAACACATGGAGAGGCTGGGGCTGTGGGCGGGCCGGAGCAGAGACACAAAACACAGGAGCGCCTGCCCCCGCCCCAGCAGACACAACACGGTGGCTGGGGGCGTGCTCCGAGCAGCCGCCGTGTGGCTCGGAGCACGCCCCCACCCCAGCTGACACTACTCGGTGGCCAGTGCTACGCAGGTCAGGCGTGGGTCCTGGCCCCCCACAGGGTGCCTCCTCGCGTGACTGCAATCGCACGCTGGGCCTCTAATATATATATAAAAGCCAAGGGACCAGAATGACCTGAATGACCAGAATGACCAGCCACCATGATGCGTACTGCAGCCAACCAACTGGCCCGATGGGGGTGGGGCCAGCCACCCAACCTCCCGCAGCCCCTCCCCCTGGCTGGCCCCACCCCCAATCGGTCCACCCCACCCCAATTGGGGGCAGGGCCAGCCAGTCAAGCTTCCACAGACTCTCCCCCTGGACGGCCCCACCTCCAATCAGGTCCCCCCACCCCGATTGGGGGTGGGGCCAGCCAGCCAACCTCCTGCATCCCCTACCCCCCGGCTGGCCAGACCCCACCCATGCATGAATTTGTGCACCAGGCCTCTAGTTAGTGAATAAGATAAAGTATTATAGTAGGCTTGAGCAAGATCCAGTTCCTTCGAAACCTTATTTCTACCTCTAGCAACATACCTTGATGGCAGGCTATATCATTATCACACTTACTGTTCACAAAGCTTTAAGAAGTAGATTCTCATATTATCCCCATTTTGTCGACAAAGAGACTGAGGAACAGAGAGGTTAAGTAGCTTGCTGAAGATTGCATAAGTAGCAGAGCATGCACATAAATTATAATAGCTTAACACAAGAGTGAGCTTTTTAAACCATCCACCAATGGGCTGTATTTCTCAGTCTGAGTTCCATTAACCTGTCCAGAGATAGGCCAAAAACTTACATTGAAATTGTTGTACGCATATATCATTTTTGCTAGGAAGATAATCCATAACTTTCCTAAAAGTTCAATAGAATCCATAGCACAAACAAAAGAAAAAATCTGCTATATCACTATAATTCAGGGGCTGTAAAGTGATTTCCAAAAATATTTCTTAGGAGGCTTTGAAGGTTGCAGGACTTTAAAGAATTTTATGTTACCATAATAGTTCGTTCAAAACCTATACCATTTACAAATTCTTCATTCTATTAAACTTGCTTCCAACAAGCTGTAAACATGGTACTGGCAAGACAAGAGGATGGTCTGTTCTCAGAGCTAGGAGTGACAGGAGTCCTCCTAGCCCAAAGGTCAGGTGTGCAGTTGAACATACAAGTGTGAGACAACAAGCTCACCTTCAACAAAGCATGCAAATAAAAAGAGCAAGGCTGAACCATAGGGAAGTCCTTCAAATAATGCCATTGCTAGTGCCCAGTTATTGGCAAGGAAGGCTGGGTCACATTCAAATTCTCCCACATACAAATGCCTTCAACTGAGGTGGCCATCTTCTCCAGACCTGGATATTTGCAAAATGCCTTGCTTGCCTTGATTAATGACTCTTTCCATAAAGCCAGTCTTGGTGACGATATGACAAATCTCCTCTGTCCTTATGTGTTAACAGTTCAGAGGGACCATTAGCTTTTGGCGAGTATCCCAAAATAGCTCTGGATGTAGAAGAATTCTAATGAAATGTAAAGCATCTATCACAAAGAAACACAATAGATTTTTCAGATGCTCAGTACTTCCATTTCACAAACACTATACCTCTTTAGGAAACATAGGCATTTCCTATGCAAGGGGAAAAATTATTTTGAATTTGTCTTTATCATTTCTGTATTTTCTAAATTATAAGTTATGAACATATACTATTATTATAAGAGAAAGGAATTTATAAACATTACTTAATTTTTTTTAAAGTCATGTACTCTGTGGTTTCCAAAGATGGTTCATTACCAGAATCAGCAGGGTAGATGTGTTAAAATGCAGTCCTGCTGAATTAAAATCCATAGGGTTGATCTAGAACCTGAGCTAGTGAGGTCTCAAAGTTCAGAAGTCTGGTAGTCAAGGCTCTTGTTTGTAATGGACACAGTTGATTGACCACCCAACACATTTCCCATCTTTCCCTTTTAATAGCCCCAGGTTTTATTTGAGTAGCTACCTCTTTCTACATTTTTTTCAGAATAAGTCCAACCCTCTTCTCACTTCAATTGTGATCCCAGGTTGGTTTAAACCAAGCATGGGTTCAAGGGTGGGCATGTGACCTATGCAGTCTAATCAGGGTTGATCTCAGAACCCCATTAGAATGCTAGGACATAAACCCTCTATATCTCACCAGAAATGAACAGGAACCCTATAGCCCCAATGCTTGTGTCAGCTATCTTTAAACCAGGAAGAGAACTGGACTTAGTCACAGGAACCAGAATGGGAACATGGAAAGAAACTGAGACCTTGGTGCTACCGTAGTGCTGCTGGATCAACTAAACACGGATATTTTATTGCCCCTGCATGCTCAGGTACACGGAACAACAAATCCTCTTTGTTGAGAAGGCCAATTGAAATTAATGATCTGTTCCTTGCAATATGATGACCTAACTGGTACACAACTCCTGACAGTTATTGGTTTCAGCTGTAATACCTCCTCACTAAAGCTGTCTCTGATTTTCCCCAAACTGTTGCTGCACCTTCCGTGTAGAAGATGGACAGTAGAGGAGAGAGGGCAGAGACAGGCTGCATGCCACTTAAAGCCCAGGAATTGCATCAACGATGCTCCCTAGTCAAGGCTTTAGGCTCTTACCAGTCTTCCATTGCAGAGAAGTCATTAAGCAGGATGGACAAAAGGATAGATGCTCCTCCTTGCAGCATATTCCCAAATTAGAATTGTGACAGAATACTTTTTAAAAGCCCTTAGAACTCTATATGGTACATGTCACGTAATGTGTGTTGTATAAGACTGTTGAGCCCTAACTCAAATATTTGGTCTATGACAGTAGAAAAATGTCTTGTCCATGGCACACACTGCTATACTATAAGGACTATACTATACCATTAAGACATTATATTATACCATAATGCCTGCTATAAGAGCTCAGTGAATACTTTAAATAAGAGTGAATGGAGGACTGAATAAATAATAGTCTTTACATTTAATCTAAGAATACTAAGTATTGGGGAGGATGTGGGACAAATAGAACTCTGTTGTTGGTGAGAATGTAAATTGGCACAATCTCTTTGAAAAACTATTTAGCAATTTTTCCTAAAACTAAACATACAACTATGACTCAGCAGTTCCACTGCTGATATACCTATATACCCTGGGGAAATGAGTGTACATGTCCACCAAAAGATTTGTACAAGAATGCTTATTGCAGCTTTACTCAAGAAAGATAAAAATTGGAAATAACCCAATTGTCCATCAACTATAGAGTGAAAAATAATGATATATGAGTTAGCAGAATACCACTCAGCAAGAAGAAGTACAAACTACTGCTACCCAGGACAAATAGATGAATCTTATAAATTCAATAAAGAATGAAAAGCCAGATACAAGAGAATACATACTACATGATTCCATTTATGAAATGAAGAGTAGAGAAGCAGAATGTGCCACCCCAAAATATCCTTCTTTGACATAAGGATTAATTTGAGTTGATTATTTTTGAAACACAGAGAAGTCACCCTTTCTGACGGAAACTTACATTTATAAAGGATAACTCCACTTATAAGAGTGTCTCTCTAACCAGAAGAGAAAGATGACTCTAAATCACAGAAACTCTTATCAATGGCTTATATCTGTATAACAAAGCTTATTTGTTTACTGTGCTTTCCTGGTAACATAACAGCCCCTCCAGTCCCGTTTTTCTTTTATTTTTAGCTAAAGATGGTTTTTTAAAGTGGTAGCTTGGGTTGTCTTTAGGAGTTACTCAGTTCCCCTAGATATTCCCAGGAACAAGGAGTAAGGTGTTGAAAAAGTTCCATATCTTAAACTAAGTGTAGTTACATGGGTGTGTATAGGTGTATATGTGTGTATGTGTATATATGATATCTATGTAAGAAATGTTCAAGACTGTAGAGAATTTTATAATAGTTTATTTGAGCCAAAACTAATGATATATGTCAGGGAGCAAGATCTCAAATGCTCTGGAGAATAACAGCTTTGCAGTTTCTTTTATGCATTCCAAATTAAGGATGGAGTATAAGGAACACTGGATGAAGGTGGGAGAAAGCAAGGTAAGGACAGAATTACAGAATTGTAATCAGGATTGTAACAAGAGGGTGGTTATGCCTTCAAGGGATGTTACACATGACATTTCAAAGGTATGTTAACCTAGATACAATGGACAGGCTTTAAAAAACCTTTCACTAAAGAAATTATAGGCCTGGGGCATGCCTACCCACCATGACCTGCCCTATTAGAATTTTATAATTTATTGCAGCACCCCTTTTTCTGTCCACAATGTGTACACATACTCTCACATATATGCATGCAAACATGTATGCAAAGATTCATGAAGTTGTACATTTAAATTTTACATGCTTTATTTATATAAAAAGTTTAATGCATTAATGCATTTCAAATTCTTTTTTTGTTGTTGTTAAACATATGAGAACACAATGCAAAATTATACCACTCAGAGTCAAAGGTCAGAGTTGGAAGAAACAATTCCCTTATTTTACAAATGAAGACACAAAACCAAAGAGACGGTTATTTAACCAGTGGTAACTCTTCTTGTTAGTCGCAGAGCTAAGTCAATATATTTTCATTACCTCATGCCTTGCAGTTTAAACAAATAGTGGGCATAAGTGAGGAATGGAGAGATGGCAGTGTAGCTTATAATAAACAAAAGGGACTTTCTCCACATCCCTTCTCCTTCCCTGCCCCATGTCCTTTTCCTTTTCCTTTCCCTGACTTAATCCCATGCTAATTATCTCCCCTCGCCTTCCCTATTCTTCATTCTACCCTTCTCCTCCATGACCCACCCCAGCCAAACAGCCATATCATAGATCTCAGTGGTCCCAGGTGATAGAAGCCAAAAAGTAGGTAAGCACAAAGCATGTTCCTTTAAAATATGCATTAATATAGTTGTACATTTATTTACATCACACCTGATTTCCATGAAAAAAAAATTTAGACAAGGGAAAAAGTCTGCAATGTCCTAAACTAAATTAGAGCAAGCCAGAAAGCTGGGAGGAAGAGAAAATGAGTTAGTCAACAAAGCGGCAGGAGGAACCCAACAAAAGACTGCTCACATTCCTAAAGGCACGCTGAAACTCTGAAACAGCTTGCAGGCAGCTTTTTTCAGCTTATCGAGGGAGAATAATCCACCACCAGACACCACCACTTCTTGTTCACCTAAGAACTGTCTAAAAGTGTGGCCCCAAATCAGAAGCCTCAAGCATCTCTTCCTTATGGACTAAGTACCAATTCCAGGGCTCTCTCCACTTCCCCTTTTCCTACCCCCTTTACTTACAGTCACTTTAAAGGCTTTCAAAACAACTTACATCTTTCTTCTCCAGAGCCATTGTATAAAAGAGCCCCGCTAATCCCCAGATGGGGGCGTGGTTCATCTTCTCCCTCCAGCCTTGCTGCTGGTGGTGTAGACTGTAGACCCCAGGACCTGGTCCTTTTTCTGGGTAGGATATGGCTTAAGAAACCCTTTCTTTCAGGACAGCAAATGGCCTTGAAGTTGTCTGTTGATCACAGCTTACAAAATTACATATATTATAGGATGAAAAACAAAAATGGAGGAAATTATGATGGAGGGAAAATCAGAATTGGAGGAAGAAGATAATTTTAAGGAAGTAGTCAGTGCCCTAGTATGGGGAGAGATTTTCTCGCTGCTTCTAAAAAGTTAATATCAAAGTCAGGAACTGCTGCTGTAACTACCTCCCTGATCTCCACGGTAGGGAGATCCTAATAGGAAAGAACAGATCTGAAGATTTTATCTTACAAGATATTAAGGAAAATGGAGACCTTCTGATATTCTATTAGTTGGCACTAAATATAACCTTAAGAAATATGAAGTGATGTCCACCATCTAAACAGCATAGTTTCTTCCAGGGAACAGTTGAGTTATAGACAAATGAAAAACAAACAAACAAAAAAAAAAAACATGATCTGATCAGAGGCAGGTTGCAAAGAACTCCTCTCTCCACATCAGCTTAGAGGCCTCAGGACACAAGCTGTAAATTCTATCATGTCAATCAAGCTGCCATATGGTGGGCCTCTGCTTTGTTTATCAACTGATGCACAGAATACAAAATATATTAAAATTGGGTGGTGGGAAATAAACCACTATTCCAAACACTGACAACACAGAAGTCAGGAAATGCATATATTAAATAGTCTCATTTTGCTGCTCATTCATCCAAGTCCAACATTTTAGAAACCATCCGAGGAATTTAAAATGTTACTTACTACTAATACTCAATTGAGAGTAGGAGAAATTATAGTGGAGTCATTATCTATTATCTACCACTGTTAGCTGAGTGACTGCAAATAAAATATCTTAATTTAGTCAAATGAAAATGATAAAGTCTTGGGTTTTTGTTTTTCATTACTGAAAAAAATAGAAAACAAAAAGTATTTTAAAACTATGAAATCCTTAAATATTACAAATATTTGAGAACTCTAAGGAGTCATTAAAGAATTTGTGGTCTGCTTATAGGAGAGAGTGGTTTCAGGGTGTGGACAAATGCACCCTCTGAGTTCTCAGTCTGTAGCCAAGCAATTACTCTTGTATCCTTAGACCATGGCCCAATGGATCACTTTACTTAAAATTATATTTTTAAATGTTTAACTGTTTTATTATCTTGATGGCTAAAATTTAGGGTTCTGTAGAGAAGCTGGATTTGGTTTTCAATCCCGGCTCCAAGACATATTAGTGGTATGATCTTGGGCAAGTTCCTTTAATTCTCTTAGCTCCAATTTCCTTGTCTGGAAAAGGAGTACAATAATATTAAATATGAACTCATATTTATTATTAATGATAAATTACATTTTATATCAATTTTATATACATTTTATGTATAAATATTAAATATGAAAGAATATAAAAACCTCCTCATACAGTGGTTGTGAGGATTACCTGAAAGGACGTTCAGTCGCTGTTAACATCAACATCATTATCTCCATTCTCATATTCATTAGTAATTCACTAATGAATTACTGGGGAAAATAAAGAAAAATCTTCATTTTCTCAAAAGAAAAAATATTCCAACCCCAAGGAAACAGACATGTAATTTGGAAAGGCCAGCATTTTGCTGAACCGACACCTTTACAGATACTTTAACGGGGGTAGGGGCTGTGAAAGGGAGCATAAAGCAAATTCATCACCTAAGTCTAGGAATTTGTGGTAAATAGTAAGAGGCTGGGAGGAAAAGCAGTGGCATGCCAGCAGCAAGGGCTCAGGATTCTCTGAGGAAGGTCAGCAGAACGTGGACAGTGCAAGAGGCAGTGATGGGATTCAGGACACACTACCCCAAAATATGCCACCCTGGTACACTGTATATTTTAAGCTCAAGGAGTTTGAAAAAAAGGGCAGAAGCAGGAAGGTCACTCTGACCCTCCCTCACCCATCACCCTTCTTCTTTGACATAGGTCATAGGAGTCTCATAGGAGAGATGCCCTCCCCATAGCCTAAGGAAAGGAGCATCCTTATTTCTGAAGACAATGGGACTCCCTGAGAAGAATCCCAATAGGCCTTGCTAAGTTTCTTCCAATTGCTGCACTCACCTCAGACTACTTAACTTCTCATATTTCTTCATGATTGCCTGTTCTTATTTTAAAAAATATATTTTTATTGATTTCAGAGAGAGGGAGAGAGAGAGAGAAATATTGATAGTGAGAGAGAATCATTGATCGTGCCTCCTGCACACCTCCCACTGGGGATCAAGCCCCAAACCCAGGCATGTGCCCTGACCAGGAATCAAACCGTGACCTTCTGGTTCATAGGTCGACGTTCAACTACTGAGCCACGCCAGTCGTGCACTGCCCACTCTTCATTATGCCTTGCATAAAAACCATGCAGATCTGTTCCTTTAGGCCTTCATTTCCTTACTAGAGGCCCGGTGCATGAAATTCATGCATGGGTAGGGTCCCTAGGCCTAGCTGGCGATCAGGGCTGATCGGGGCCTTCCTCTGCTCTGCACTGCCCCCTGGTGGTCAGCACACATCTTAGAAAGCAATCGAATTCCCAGTCTCCAGTAGAACTCCTGAGGGGATACTTTGCAATATATATATATATATATAATGGCTCCAGTATCAAGTAAATAAATCTGTATGTTTTTTGCCTCTTAATCTGTCTTGTTCAGTTTAAATTTCAGACCCAACCAGAGACCCCAAGAGGGTAGAGGAAGACATTTTCCTCCCTTACAAAAGCAACCAGACCAAAATGAAATGAAGACCTTTTGCTTGGGCTCAGTGTCTAAAAGTCATTACCCTCTCCTTAGAGAAAAGATAGTATAAATTTATATCAGAATTTACTATATGTTCTTTGTAATGTGTCATTCTAATCCTTTAAAGCTCACATATAGTCAATGTAAGAGAGTTCTGATTTCAGAGTGAATTAGATCATTCTTAGCTAATCTGTTTGCTGCCAAAGAACATCCCAAGATTTAAAAAAAAAAAAAAAAAAACCTCTGAGAATGGCTATGGATAGACAATCTGAACCTGATGAACTGATGGTCACAGTCCCAGAGTGGGCAAAACTAGGCAAACTACTGTTGTCCTTGCTTTTCATGGTATTATAATACTCGAAGCCCAGTGCACAAATTCGTGCACGGGTGCGGTCTGGCCGGCTGCCCCCCCCCCCCCCCGCCACAATCGGGGTTGGGGGGCCGATCGGGGGTGAGATTGGCCTGGGGGCGGGGCCATGGGAGGTTGTGGGGGGCCGATCAGGGCCCTGATCCGGCTGGTTGGCCACTGCAGTGCGCATCATAGCAACCGGTCGTTCCGGTTGTTCCAGTCGTTTTGGTCGCTGGGCTTTTATATATATAAATGAACTGTTTTATCCAGCTCTGAAATAAAAGTCAATCAGACTAAAGTAGTCCCTTGGACAATAACATTTCAAGCAGCATTCCCATCACTTCCTGGAAGCCCCCAAATGCACAGAGATCTCCCAACAAGCTGAATTCTTATCTATTCAACCAGCAATGAGGTGTACCCACAAGATTTCCAAAAATAACAAAAACAAAAAACCACTTCTTCCTGGAGCTACAGGGAATCATCGTTACCATCTTCACTTAATAGTCAGTTAAAAGTGGAATTCCCAAAGAAACATTGGCCCTGACCCACAGCACACAGAAATCAACACCATGTGGAACTATTGTAGCCCACAGAGCAGGCAGTCTCCACCCTGCTAAGATCAAGGGAAAGAAAACAAGTCATGCCAGGAGCCTGAGAGCCCTCTTATCCAAACTCTCTTTCCGGCTCTGCTGCAGATAACACTGTGCACGCCAATCCTTCACTAATTGTTCCCTTAACAGCAAAGAGTGAATGATGATGATAGCAACAAAAACATGAGCAGACACTTATGAATGCTTATTACGTACCAAGCACTAATATGCATGCTTTGTTCTATACTAAAACATTTTATTTTCCCATAAGCCTATGAAGTAGGTACTCTCAGGATATGCATTTTACAGATGTGCTCTCTGAGGCATATAAGAGTTAACTAACACATCCAAGGTCACATATCCACAACACAAAGCTAAGATTTTAAAATGAGCTTTCTCACTTAGCATAATTAACTCTCCGGGTCCATCCTTGCTGTCGCAAAGGGTAAGATAAGTCAGTCAGAGAAAGACAAGTACCATATGATTTCACTTATATGTGGAATCTAATGAACAAAATAAACTAACACCCCCACAGACTCATGGATACAGAGAACAGACTGACAGTTGTCAGAGGGGCAGGATTTGGGGGCTAGGTAAGAAGGTTGAAGGGAGTAATCAAATAAATAAAAAGACTAGACTCATGGACATAGACAACAGTATGGTGTTTGCCAGAGGGAAGGGGATGCGGGGAAGTAGAAGTGGGTATGGGGGGGATAAATGATGATGGAAGGAGACTTGACTTGGGGTGGTAAACACACAATACTATATACAGATGATGTACTGTAGAATTGTTTACATGAAACCTATATAATTTTATTAATCAATGTCACCCTAATAAATTCAATAAATTTTTTAAAAGTAATAAAATAAGATAAAATGAGCTTTTGGACTCAAAAGGCCACATTTTCAACAACCACTTTTACTACCTGTTAGAAAAGTAAGGTGTATTTGTTGATGTCCATTTTTCCCAGTGTTCAGAATCTTCCTAGGGTTCTAAACTAGCCTGGCTTAAATAAAAGAGGAGGGGGAAGCAAAAGGACATGAAAAAGTTCTGAGGAGAGAGAACTAGGATTGATTTAATAAGCAATCCTTTCATTGAATTTCTATACCTGCTAAATATAGCCCTTCTTCCCTTAAAACATTTTTTATAAGAGAACAGAACAAATTTTAATAGGAGTTGGGCAGAGAAGGGACTAGAGAGCAAGTACATTGTTATCTGTAGATCACTGCACAAATGTAAGGTATTCTTAGCAGTATTTGAAGCTTAAGAAATTCAGTGAATGCAATTTTGTACAAAGACTCACTCACTGTTAGTCTATTAACTCTTTGCAGCTCTGGCAATCTTTTACAACAAAGTTACCAAACACTTATGTGCCCCTATTACCAAGGGTCTGTTTGGGGAATGAAGGGAAGAATGGTGATCCAGGAGATAGATGGGGGGGAGGTGCTCAAGTGAAGAATGAGAACTGAGGTACTTACTCTTGCATTGGGTAAATTCACATGGAGCATTTCCTATATGCCAGGAAAAAGAGCTAAGGATACAAGGAGGACCTCTACCTTGAGGAAGCCTGTTGTCTAGAGCAAAGGTTGGCAAACTTTTAAATATTTTCGCTTTGCAGGCCATAAGGTCTCTGTCCTAACTACTCAACTCTGCTGTAAACACAAAAGCAGCCATAGACAATATGTAAACGAATGGGTACAGCTGCATTTCAATAAAACTCTATTTTTTAAAAAAACCACATGGTTAGATTTGGCCCACAGCCACTATTTGCAAACCCTGTTCCAGTAGACCCCTCAAGAAAGGCTTATAGGAAAAACACTTTCTGGGTTGTTTCATGTTCACATCTATTTCTCGTCTTTATCCTTATATAACCCTTATCTGGGTCTTTGGATCCTGTTATTTTGTAGATGTATTTTAGCATTGACTATTGCTGTGGAAAATCTGAAGCCAGTATTTCTTCCTGTTATAAGTAGGTGACTTGCCAGAGGGTTCTTTATCTATGAAATCAAGGGATCTTATTGAGATACTAGAGGCCTGGTGCAAGAATTTGTGCTCAGGTGGGGTCCCTTGGCCTGGCCAGCGATCAGGGTCCATTGGGGCTGGCTGGCCAGGGAAAGGGACCACAGGAGGTTGGCTGGCCATAGGAGGTTGGCCAGCTGCAGGAGGTTAGCTATGGGAGTGCACTGACCACCAGGGGCAGCTCCTGCATTGAGCATCTGCCCCCTGATGGTCAGTGCACATCATAGTGACCAGTTGACCGGTCATCTGGTCGTGTGGTCACTTAGGCTCTTATATATATAGTCTGGATATGAAAGGCTGTTCCCCAGATTTAGCTTATTTATATTTTGACACAACAAGTATGTTTGTCATACCATTTTACATGATGCTTTCTTTTTCTAGTTTCAAAGCTTTCTTTTCCATATCATTTGCTTTATGTTTTGTGTTCTAATCTTTAGTGGTACACATATTTTTGTTCTTGTGGTTACTTTTATGACTGTAACATACAGTATCTGTTAATTCTATACTGTGAATCATCCACTTTTATTCAATCATTTAATTGTATTTAACAAATACCTTTGTAGTGTTCACTTATGTGGTAGTTTATGTTTACAATTTCCTTTCCTGTTTTCTGGTGGAGTCATATTGGACATCTTCCTGTACTCTCACTACCTTTTCTATGAGCTCTTACATGTCAGCTTTATGTTCCAACTCCCTAGAGGTGATAGGAAAATTAAGTTTAATTTGTATAGAAAAATTGGTTGTGATTTTTATTTGTTTGATAGTAACATTCTTTCTCTGCCATTATTTTCTGTTGTTTTCCTTATATGGATCCTGTGTGTACATGCTCCATTACTTACCACTAAAGGTAATGAGTGTTAGAGAAACAACTATGTGTAGAAAGTCTGTGCTGTGTAGACTTCTTGTTCCAGGTATGTTTGAATATTGTGTGTGTGTGTGTGTGTGTGTGTGATATTTTTTCCTCTCCCCTAATGGAGATAGATAACTATAGAGTTTTTTTGCAATGTAAAGACTTTTTCTTACCTCACTGCCACAATAACAGACAGCTTCCTGCAAACATGGTTTACCCATGTGATTCTTTATTTAACCTCATCCTCTATGTTTGCTGAAAGGAACCTAGGTCTGGGGAATTCTGGACACTTAAGATTTATCTCCTCCCAGGGGTGACTTGTTTCTGGCTATTTCTGAGCTCTTTGGTCCAGTGTTTCTGGCTGCTGTTGGGGGCAACCCTTTGCTTGGACTCATGCTCTTGGCAGCCCTTCCATCAACTGTGCAGTTTGAAATTTTTGCTGTCGTTTAGCTCTGCTAAAAATGGAATTTGTGTCTATATTTTTCATTTGCCTTTTTTGCTTTTAGAAACTTTTTAGGAAACAGAGATGGGAATGTTGGCTTTACTGTATTCAAAGCAAAAATCTCAAATATGAGCATTGATTGCTCTGAGATGTGAACATGTGTGAAATTGTAAAGTGGCTGAAAGTGACCGAGGGTAATCAGGACAGGAACATAAAAACCAGGAAAACACACACACACACACACACACACACACACACACACCATCTTCAGATTAATAGTTACTAAGTACTGATTGCCTAAGGATGAGAAAAATCCTAGTGGAGGAAAAATAAAAATATAGGAGGGCACCCATCCTGTTGAGAGAAAAGCAACCCTTACCAAGTCTGTACATGTTCTGCAAAGACAGACAGGAAGATGGCTGTGATCACAAGACCAAGCCGGGGAAAAACAGATCTTTTCTGTGGAAAGAGGCACTTCCCACCAGCAATCTTAAGGGTAGTATCTGATCTGTCTTATTTATAGGTACAATCATTTTTGTCTTTCACATTTTTCTCCATACTGGTATAATCCTTTTCAGTCACACACATATGAATACCATTTTTTGGTCATTATTTACTTTACAAAAACAAAATTATATTAAGCACTTCTTTTCTCCATCTAGCATTTCTCACTCGTATTACCTTGTGCTAATTCTTCAAAATAGGCTTGAGTAGCTTTAATTTGTCTTTCTTAATGTCTGCATACAATTTCCTGGTATAATTATGTACTATAATTTATTCAACCATCCCATTACTGATGAGCATTCACATATTTTCCAGTTTTTGCCACCACAAACAATGTTGCATAAAACATTTTTACATACATTTTATGTACCGGGGCTTTTGTTTCTATATGATAGATTCCCATAATTTGTAATTGCTGAGTCCAAGGAAATATATATTTTTCCATCTTAATGCAAGCTGTCAAATGGCTTTTTGAAAAGGCAGAAACACCTCATATTTTTACCAGCAATGTAGGAAAATCCCTTTTTCTCTACATGCCCTCAATAAATATTTAAATCAGTTAGTTCTGATTTATGTTATTTTCCTTATCAGTCTTGAGATAATTTCCTCCTTTTGTGCAAAGTGATGTCATGGAAGACAGAGCAGAGAGAGATTAAGAAAAAGTCATGGTGTCAGACAGTCTTCTGTATGGAGCTTTGGGAGCGTTTATTCAGCAAATACTTTTCAGGTACTTATTCTAGGTGGTGAAACTGTACAAGGCACTGGTCAAATTTTTAAAAATATAAATAAGCCCAGAGAAGCATGCAGCCCAGATAGGAATAAACTGTAACAAAATGTCTTTATTGAGGAAGGTCTAGAATCTGCTTTCTGTTAATGTATGACTTCTTGAAACCTCAGTTTACTGATCCAAAAAATGGTTTTGATGATATTATCCACACAATGGGATAGTTCTGGAAATTCTGAGATGGTGCATGTAAACCACTTAGCACAATGTACAGCACAGAGCAAGCACTCAACAAAAGGAGGGGTTGTATTATGACTATTATTATTATCATCATTATTAAAGATTTACGTAGAAAAATAGTGGATAATAAGACAAGCCAGGTAAGTTGGGGCCAGAATGGAGAAGCCTTGAATATCCCATTAAGAAATTTCATCTTTAGATTATGGGTTCTCAAGAAAGAGAGTGGTATGATGATTATGCTATTTGAGGAGGATTTCCTGGTCAGTCATTAATCTGGATAAATTAGTGGTGAAGAGGCTAGAAGCAAAAAGAGAGTAGGAGGTATATTAGTTAGATGCTTCTTCTACAAAGCAGGACTGATATTTGAAATAGTTTTTTAAATGACATAGCATGGGCACTGACCAGTTAAAGCGGGCAACTGAGTCATCAGAATGGATACTGGCTGTAAACAACCCGTACTGCTGTATCACCCCCATTCCTAGGTGAGAGAGCACCTTCCAGAAAATGGCTTCAATAATTGTTTATAACTCACATAAAAAGAAATCTGGAGGAAGATGGCTCTAGAGTTGGTTAATTGTGCAACCTACCAGAAACTGGCCTGGTCCATCCATATCCCTTAGAATGCACCGTCCAATGCACCCTGACCGAAAGGCTTCCTATGGCCAGTGTCTGCAGCTCTTTACAGGTTCTCTCTGCCTGCAGGAGTATTCTCATCCCATGTGTAGGACAGGCTGGAAGTACTAGGAGGTAACAGCCTGAGACAATGCTCAGACAATGCCTCATGGGAGTTGATGGATAAATACTCAGGCTTGTTGGCCTCTTGGATGAGACAGCTGTGAAGTGTGTGCTGCACATTCTCCCCCAGGCCCCAGCAGGACTTCGGCCCATTTGCCAAAAGCAAGAACCTACTCATTAGCACACAATCTGTGGACTTCCTTCCTTTCTCTGTCACTTCCCCGCTTCCCCGCTTCCCTGCTGATGTTTTCCTAAGATTGTCCCCCAAATAAACTTCTGGAACTTGAATATTTTTCTCAAGAACGGCTTCTTGAAGAGGCAAATGGTATAGACTTTCACCCTCCTCACAAGATGGAGGCTCCAGACATTCTTCTCATTTTATCAGAGGAAAAGAAATACTTTCTGAAGGCTCTCATCTTCTCCTCCTCGCATAGAGTTCGCTTTCATTGGCCACAATGGGGTCACATGTCCATGCCCAACCATACAAAGGAGAATGAGATTAACATGATGCTTTTAGGCCAATCAAGACTCGGATCCTGAGCACAATAACAGCAGACACATGAATAAAATTAGTTATGTTACCAAGGAAGACCTGGGAATGACTCCTGGGTAAGCTTCAATGGTCTTTTCTAGAAAGGGCTTCTTTACAAACTTGTGCAGAACGGCTACCCTGGTATTGGCGGTGAAAAATCTTCATCTAAATCCTGGACTGGATTTGTCCAGTGAATTATCAGTCTTTCATCTGCTTTTAGAAAAAAAAAATTTAAAAAATGGCAAGTTTTCACATTCTACTCTGTGATTAACCTACCATGAATGTGATCTGCATATTTCATGTATGAAATGGGCTTGATAAACCTTAATTGCCCACAATAGGAAAAACATTTTTCATAATGATCGGGTATTCACACTGCTCTTTCCCATCATTTACCTGAGTGCTCAGAGATATATTAGGGACAGTTAGGAGTAGAATTGCCATAGAACAGCCCTTGATAATACTGGAAGTATTAAGTATCCCCACAATCTTCCACATTGATACCTAATCCAGGCATAGCATGGCTGCCTAAACATTTATTAATATTCAGACAGTCTGTGTGACTAAGACAGGTACTGATTGATGGCTCAGGCCAGAAAGGCTCTTTAGAGACGGAATCTAGAGTATATTCCTATTTTGTATGAATGTCTAATGAAAATACCAAAGTTTCTTCTCTTGACAGCCAGGAGCTGGCTTCGGGCAGGCCTTTGACTCAGCATGGGACCTTAGCTGCCATTTTTCTTACTTAACGTTTCCTAAATCCCAGGCAACTGCACACTTCATCGAGATTATCTCCCCTAGGTGAGACCCCTCCGAGGAGGTCACCAAGAAAGACTTCCCCCTGGATGGGGCCTGTCAGCTATTTCACTGAAGACGGGGGAGAGAGAAGAATGAGTGTTGGGAACACGGAGCTGTCACCACACTGAGCATATCAGTATGTACTGAGCTCAGCTGCTGCTGCTGCAGTGGCGTGAGAGGCAGGAGGTGACGGAGTTCGCCTTCAGCCGGGGCTCTTTTATATTTGTTGGCATGGAAATAAATTGGTTTCACTTTTTATTTCCTCTTTAAAAGTCCTTTAAATTCTAACAAGCTAATGGAGCCAATTCCTTTTGTCACCCCAATCCAAGTCCATTAACACCCACCCCGCATTTCATCATAACCTCGTGCCCCTCTGCAAGCTGGGCAATCATTCATGTTCAGCAGGAGGAAAAACCCAAAGGTGTCTGATAATTCCTGGCTGAGGCAGAGATCCAGTGAGAGGATGTCAGTCGGTTCAGAGCCCTTCAGAGACGGCCTGCTTGTCAATCTTGGCCTTGCTGCAGCCAGGAAGGCAGGCCATTAGGAGGAAGCCGCCACCTTTGGCCTTCACTAATAGTGGGAGGGGGCGGGCCGGGGGGCAGGTGGAAGTGGGGAGCTGTGTCTTATCTCCCCTGTATGTGTTATGTTACCTCCTGTTTTTGCATGGTATTAACAGGAAAGCCCAGTATGGAAGGCACCTGTGGCCCCAAACTAGAGAGATGGGAGAAAGCAGAGCAAAAGGATGGGGTCTCATCCACGGCTGGTCTCAGAAGGAACAGAAACCTGAGCCTCGTGCTTTCCTGAGAGCTCAGTGAGTGGTAGCAGCTATAAGGAGAGAGACTGACAGCCTAGCCGATGTGGCTCAGTGGTTGTGTTGACCTATGGACCAGGAGGTCACGGTTCGATTTCCAGTCAGGGCCCATGCCTGGGCTGTGGGCTTGATCCCCAGGGTGGGGTGGGTGGGAGGCAGCCAATCAATGATTCTATCTCATCATTGATGTTTCTATCTTTCCCTCTCCCTTCCTCTCTGAAATAAATTTAAAAATACATATTTTTCATGGAGAGAGGCTGACAAATGTAGTCTCTGAGATGTTTCTGGGGGGAAACAGCAAGTGGAGGAAGATGTCCTTGACCTCAGAAAAGTCTACAGAAGTCACACCAAAGCCAGAGCTCTGGGAAGCAAAGCACTATGTCAATAGCAGCTGCATGAGTCTGTAAGTCTCGATCACACCATTCAACATGTTACTCTCTCCCTACTGAGCACTTGAAATGTGGCTGGCTGGAATTTAGATACATACACAATTTTGAAAATGTCACACTGAAAAAAAAATATTTGATATTCATTAGTTACTTTTATATTGCCTATTGAAATAAAAATGACCTTTAATATATTGGGTTAAATAAAATATGTTATTAAAATCCATTTCCCCTGTGCCTTTCTCAATATTAACGTGGCTAGTAAAAACTTCTAAATTACATATGTGGTTCACATAACATATCTATCGGACATCATTTGTCTAGGCAAAGAGAGACAGAATTTCAACACTCTAGGGGGGATGGGTTCTGGTCATACCAAAACTTTGCCCTCCTCTCTGGACCCCTGAGCCTCCTGCTTTCCTGAGAAGCACTGAAGTTGGCCTCAGCAGAGCCATGAGGTCGGAGAGTTTGGACCCTGCTACTGACAACCAGCCTAGAGAACAAGCAGAGCTTTCATTGAATGCATTAACACTTCCTCTTGCCTCTAAAAAGAAACAAGTTTGGGGGAAGCTGAAGTCATAGGAAGTAGGAAGCTGGGGAAAGGTGTCAATTCTTCTCTGCCCCAATTATTTTTACTTTTGTGCTCGCTCCGCTTTGTCATGAAAACGTGCACCTTCTTGCTGACCTGACCCGGGCCAGGCAGCCTGTTCCAGTAAGCGTGCCATCCACTGTGCCGGGTGCCCTGCTTTCTGCATCGAGACACAAAGCTCAAAACCATTTCATTCCTCGCTGTCCAGAGGCGATTTGAATAATCTGGAAACCAACTTTGTTCTATTTGCTCAAGTACTGAGGATTTCCTTTATCCTATTGATTTCTTACTGGAATATGCGGAACATCTTGCGAATTCTGGTTGATTGATAGGTTTTGATTTCAAAAAGTCTCTTTTTTTTTCAGTTCTGTGTGGTGTTTTGTGTTTTGTTTTTAAGGAAATTCATTCACTTAGTTAACAAAAATTAATGGCTCATGCAAAGCTATTTATCAGACACCTGGCCCTCAGTGAACTCCCAGATAATTGAGTGAGACAGATTTGTTTGTGTGTGTGTGTTTAATTGCAGATACAAAAGCAGAACTCATAACAGACCACAGAGGCAGGTAAAGGGTGGAGTGATCAGTTTTTCCTCTGGAAAGTTCAGGAAAGGCTCAAAGAACTCCCCATCGAACCTCCCCTACACACTTGCACTCCTGTTCCCAAGTCTGAGATCCAAACTAGCATATGTAGATGCCTCTAGCCATCTCCACATGGGTGCCTCAGAGATATCTCAAACTTAACATGTACAAAATGCATCTCACTTTTTCCAAAAAGAAAACAACCCATCCCTTCCCTATCAGCCCAGTGTTCCTTCAGTTCCCACATCTCAGTAAATGGCATCACTATTCACTCAGTTCTAAACCACAGCCCTTATTCCTCCCTCTTCCTCTACACCACCCCAGCCAACCCATCTGTGACTCCTGTCAATTCTGAGCCACCATCATCTCTCACCTGGGCTAATGCAGCTGACCCCTACAGGGACTCACTTCCTCCACCCCTCTCCTCTCCATTCTAATTGCTAGGTAGCAACATACATGAAATTCTTCATATGTAAATGAGGTTGGGCCACTTTCCTGTTCACACCTATCAATGGATCCTAATTACACGTGAAATAAAATTTCAAGCACTTATTTTAGAACCTGAAAACACTTATTAAACAGGACGTAAAAGCACTAGCCAGGAAGAGAAATAAGAAAAATTGAATTACTCTGAAATTAATAACTTCTGTTCATCAAAGAGAAGTGAAAAATCAACCCACTGAATGAAGGAGGTATTTGTGAAACATGTATCTAACAAAGAACTCGTGTCTAGAACATTAAAAAAAAAAACCTCAGGTATACCTATAAGAAAAAAAGAGACAACTCAATAGAAAAATGAACCAAATAAATACTTGAACAAAGGCTTGACCAAAGAGAACAGCCGAATGGCCAACGTACATGTGAAAAGGGGCTCAGCCTCTTCAGTCAACAGGGGCTGATGAAAGCCACACTGTAAGACCACTGCACCCATCAAGAAAGGTACGACAGCGAGGCAAATGGAATAATACCAAGTGTCGGAGGGGCTGTGAAGCAACTGGAATGCTCACACACTGCTGATGAGAATTTCAAAATTGGTTCAAAATGGTTGAAAAACTGTTTGGCAGTATCTATTAACGCTGAATATAGTTATACCCTATGCCCCAGCAATCCTACCCTTAGGTACACACACACACACACACCAGAAACCTATACATACATACATACACCTAAAGACACATATCAGTTTGTTCTTAGCAGCATTATTCATAAATATGCCCAAACTGGAAATTAACCAAATGTCCATTAATCGTTGATCAATAAATGTTGGTATAGTCACATACTAAATTATTCAATAGCAATGAAAATTATTTCAATCACAAACAAATATGGTTGACTCTCAAGATCATACTCTTGAACAAAAGACAACAAACGCGAGCTCACTGTACGATTTGTTTATACTGCGTTCAAACCAGGAAGAACTATCAGCTGCTGTGAGATGTCAGGTTAGTGATGCCCTTGCAGGAGGAGGGCCATGACCTCTAGAAGGAGGATAACAGGGTATTTTTGGCAGCTGGCTGCATTCTAGTTCCTAACTTGAGTGCTGGCTACACAGGTATATTGTGAGAAAATTCATAAAATGATATTATGGTTTGTGTATGCATCTTAAACTTTAATAAATTTTTTTTTCAAATTCAAACTTCTCACCAGAGCCTACAGAGTCCTACCCTTTCTCCAGCCCCACCCTGAGCTCCTGTCCCCAGGCTTTCGCTGCTCCAGCCCAGTGTCCATTTTTTAGCTTCTCAAATGCGCCAAGTTCATAGCCACCTCATGCCGCTTGCTTATTTGGTTCCCTTGTTCTGAATGCTCTCCCTAACCCTCATCCAGCTAGCTCCAATTCTCCTTGACACCTGAGCTTAGATGTCTCCGCTTCTTGGGCACCACAAAGTAGGTTTCCATCTATTATTTTCTACCTCAAGCCCCTGTTCTCTTCCTTCGTAGCACCTATCACAACTTGCATTATTTTATTTGTCTGTGCAATTGTGGCAGGTGTTCTTTCTGGTCAGAACGTTAGCTCCACAAGGGTGTGCACTGTCTGTAGTGTGCAACGTAGTCACTCAGAAACAGGGTGACCAACTCATCCTGGTTTCTCCAGGGCTATCCTGGTTTTAAAATGTAAAGACCCACATCCCGGGCCACACCTCAGTCCTGGGGAAAAATGACAGGTTGGTCACCTCAGTCTGAATGTAGCCTGCTGCCACTATATAGTAAACAATCAATGTTGAACAAATAAACAAATTTTAAAAAGAGTGTTGTTCAGTTGAACAAAAAAAGGAGCAGCTAGCTATATAACACTTATTTTCCAAACCTGACACAGAAAGAAAGGAAAAGAGGTCAGGATGGAGGGCCCCTGTAGCCAGCAGGGCCTTTGAAATGTGCTTACTGTCTCTGATTACATATTGGTGTAATCTCATAATGTGTCGCGCTTTCAAAGGTGCTTCTGTGGGTGGTTGATGAACTCTCCCCAAGGCGTTTTTTGACTTCATGGAAAGCAACCTGCTGAAAGACAAAGTAACAGGCACTGCCTGCAAACACGCCAGTCAAAACATTTCATTGAAATGATCATGCTATGCTGGCGTCCTCAGGAAGTGGAAGCCCTTCAGAAAACTCAACATTATTCTGCCAGGTAGAGCGACTCTGCAGCCTCCATCAGCACTGAGGTTAATGTTCCCCCTCCAGTGTGTCCCGTTGGATTGCAGTTTTCTCAGCAGGTGAGTGCAACCGTTTCTGAAACTGAAGCAATGACCTAAGCGTGTGGCTCTTGAGCTTTCACTCGCCTCTCCTTGTTAAGCCACCGGAAGCTCTGTTATGGCTTCCCATTAGCAGAACTGCTGCTTGACCTGGCACTCCGGGCTACTTGTGCCTATGGAAGGGATTAGCAGGCCAAGTTCAGCTGAAATGGAAGAGCAGCAATTCCTATGGCTAGGAGTTTCAAGTCAGTCCAATGGGAATCACAGAAGCACCAATTAAAGGTACAGTCCATTTCCCCATGCATTCATTTTGGACTTACCCACATTACTGACTTCAGCTGTGGTAACAGCTCCAAGCATAGATCTTAGGAGGTATCACAGACTAGTATTTCCACTCATGCCATTGCTATCCAGCCATCACAATGAGAAAAACATGCATCAAGTAACTCACTAATCCAAGGAGTCTACACTAAGTTTAGACACAGTCAGGAACTGAGGCATCTTCCCTTTCCTCCCTACCGATATTTCTACATCTGCCTCACCCATCTCTTCAGACTTGCTTTCTTCACTGTCCTATCTATTGCTGTCCCAAGCTCCTGAATTTCTAAGTCTTCAATTCAGAAGGCTACTCATTCCCAATTCCAAAATCCTGGAATAGAATCTGCTAGGCCCGACTGTCCAATCAACAATAGCCAACAAGTGGGTCAAGGCTTCCATTTCAGCTGAACTTATGTGGTAGCAGCTCTCAGAAAAGGAAAATTAGGATTGTACCAATTATACAAAAAGACTGATTTAAGACATAAAAGTTGGCACATAAGTGGTTGTTACGGTTGTGCGGGATTTGTCTTAACATCTAACAGTACATTCTGATTTATTCTCTCTGCTGAGATCAGAGGGCACCTGAACATCAGCTCTGATTCCTGGACCAGCTAGGGGTCTCACTCTTTTGTGAGTGACCCTTTGTCCTATAGGTGCCCCTGATAGTTGGTGATTGGTCCTGATATGTCCCAGTCAGCCCAATGAGATGTTCTTACATCCTGACTACATCAAAACCTGTACTCTTGGTCCTTGACTAAGTTCTGAATGGATAAAACATTCTGTTTTTCCATGAAAAGCATCCTCTCTAAAGAGTTTCATGGTCTCTAGAGTCAAACTATAATAGCCATATATATATATATATATATATATAGAGAGAGAGAGAGAGAGAGAGAGGGAGAGAGAGAGAGAGAGAGAGAGACTAGAGGCCCGGTGCACGAAATTCATGCACTGGAGGGGGGGTGTCCCTTAGCCTGGCCTGCACGCTCTTGCAGTCCAGGACCCCTCACTCCTTACTGCCCGCCTGCTCACTGCTCCTTACCACTGCCACAGAGGCAGGAGAGGCTCCTTCCACCACCACTGCGCTCGCTAGCCATGAACCCAGCTTCTGGCTCTGCTGCGCTCCCCCTGTGGGAGCACCCTGACCACCAGGGGGCAGCTCCTGCATTGAGTATCTGCCCCCTGGTGGTCAGTGTGCATCATAGCAACTGGTTGTTCTGGTCATTCTGTTGTAACGGTCACTTAGGCTTTTATTATATAAATTTCACCCTCTGTTATTCTTTTACAAATATGATTCCACATCTATGTATATTAGACAGCATGTGTATATATTGTGAATATTTTACTTTCTTTTATATACACACTAGAGACCCGGTGCATGACATTCATGCACTGGAGGGGGTTCCTCAGCCCAGCCTGCGCCTTCTCACAGTCCAGGACCCCTCGGGGGATATCCAACTGTGGGGAGTGGGACTAAGCCAGCAGTCGGACATCCCCCAAGGTATCTTTAGTGCTTCCATGGAGTCAGGAGAGGCTCCCACCACTGCCACTGTGCTTGCCAGCCATGAGCCAGGCTTCTGGCTGAGCGGCACTTCCCCTGTGGGAGCGCACTGACCACCCCGGGGGCAGCTATTGCATGGAGCATCTGCCCCCTGGTGGTCAGTGTGCGTTATAGCAACCAGTCATTCCTCTGTTCAGTCAATTTGCATATTAGCTTTTTATTATATAGGATATTGTAACAAAACTGATTAATATTGTTGAGTTCTCATTATAAGGTACCAGGCTAAGTGCTTAACATTTACAAATGCCACTCAACACTTAAAATCCTCATAATAACTATAATCGCCACAGCAACCCTATGAGGATTTATTATTATTCCCAATTTTTAAGAAACCTGAGAGGAAGATGATTAAGTAACCTGCCCAGAGTTGCAAAGTAGTGAGTATAATGCCCAGATCCAGATATATGTGGTGACGAATCTTTATTCATCATCACAACACAGTACCCCATGCTTATATATGTACATATGTGGTATTTATTCACTGCTTTGTTGCTATTATTATCTACCTTGGGTTCAAAAGGCAGTAAATACTTTCTATTTGCTTTTGTAACTCATGTCTCAATTTAGATGTATATGGGATTATAAATCCAATGGATAAAAGCATGTCAACAGCATACAATGCTTCATTTGAACACTGAAGGAAATGGTCTGTATACAAGCACAATGCATAAGGACATTTAAGTGAAACACGGAAGATGTGGAAGAATGGGAGATGAATGAACCCAGCCAAAAGGAAGAGGCCCTTGGAGTGCAGGTGTCACACATCTTCTGAAGAGCAGAGCACAGCAAGGAGGAGAATTCCATGCTCCAGGAAGGCCAAGTGGCCATGACATTAATTGAAAGCATCTTCTACTATATATCAGGCACTGTGCTGAGGGCCCCCTGGGGCACTTCATTTAAAGATCAAAGAGGACCTTTCCTAAGTGCCCTATTTTACACTTGAGGAATAGAGGTTCAGAGAGATGAAATGATAGGTGCCAGCTAGGAAGTGGCAGGGTCAAACTTCAACCTGGGATTATATGACTCCAAAGCTTCGAGCCACTCTGCATCAAACTGCCATGAAGTGGCGATCCTCTGTCAGAAATAGAGTTCTAGCCGGTGGAAATACTGTGCCACCCATGGAGCCTGAAACTGAGCGATAAGATATAATCCCTTTCACTGACTGCTAGGCTCTTTTCAAATCTTTAAATTTACAATAATTTTTTTTTTTTTTTTTTATCACAGGACAAGAAAAGTATCCAAGAAAAAGATAATGAGTTCATGTCTGCCAAATTGAAAGCAGCTACTCAAGAGAAAACCCAGAGCAACTCCATTTCCTGGCTTAGAGGAACTCCATTGGTTACATTTTCCAAACAACTTCTACTTGATTTTTAGTTGTTTAGAAAACAAAGACAAAATTAGAGAATATTGTTTCCTGTTCTTAGAAGCTAAGAGTTTCTTATTTTTGTTTTTCAACAGGACTGAGACCTTCAAAGTGGCTAAAAATTCTCTGCATTACTTGGGGTATCAGAAAAATTACCTGGGTCACCCTTGATTAACATTATTGTTCTTGGGAATGTAACATTCATATTTTTTATTTATTTATTCCATATCCAGACAGTGTTTGAGGCCCTCTACTGTACACCATTTAAGTTTCAGCGTGCTATTTGCTATATTAGACATGATTTCGCATGTCTAAGCCTTAGTTTTTACAGCTGCAAAATGGGCATAATACTTCTTACAATGTATTCTTGGTGAGCCTAGAAATGATGTAGTGGAGACTATGGAAGATGCACAATAAACAGGAGCTTTAATTTCTGCCCTCAAATAGCTGGTCTAAATAACAGGTGGAAATGTCTGCCCACAGAAGCATGAAAGAGGAGAGGCCCTTTACATAGTTAACATCATAGGTACTCAGTAACTATTTGATGCAGGGGTCCTCAAACTACGGCCCGCGGGCCACATGCAAACACAAATATTGTATGTTCCCGTTTTGTTTTTTTACTTCAAAATAAGATATGTGCAGGGTTCATAGGAATTTGTTCATAGTTTTTTTTTAAACTATAGTCCGGCCCTTCAACGGTCTGAGGGACAATGAACTGGCCCCCTGTTTAAAAAGTTTGAGGACCCCTGATTTGATGAGTGAACAAAATGGGAGGGTGAGCTGTTTGCAACTATCAAACATATCCTAAAACCTGGCTTGGTGTCTCAGAATTTAAATTCATGACATTAGCCCTACTTCACAAGAATGAGAGCCATTTAGTCTAAAAGCCTTGTCCATCATTCAGCTTCTCTCTGGCTTAAAGAGCATGATTTAAGGCCAATTACAAATGGTGACATGGCCCATTCGGTGTTAGGTTGAAAGCACCAAAAGTAATGGACCTAGCCAGTTCACACTGTGACCACCAGAGTGACTCTGTTTTCTCAGGGAGAACAGATCTCCATGAAGGAAGATCTGAGGTGGCCACCCTCAATGCTTCTCTGGCCCTGATTTTAAAATACTTTATTCAAATCAAAGCCACTCATTGCACCTGGATGTTCAACTGGGCTCCAACACTTCCCATCAAGAAAATGATGCATGACATGCCATCCAGGAATTCAATAATTACAGGAGGAAAGAGATTCAGGCAAAGACTGAGGAGCCTGAGAGAAATCCCCACGCTGGGGGTTGCAAAGCTACCCAGAAGTTCAGATCCCGCACTTAGCGGGAAAGATGTAGTTGACTGTCAGGCATCAAGCCTGGTTTGCGAAGCTGTCAGTCACTGCGTGAACTACAAACTCATGGCATGAACTGGCCACGTCCTAGGAGGATTTCCACAAAATGAAAATCCAGATTTAAAAAATGCCAGCAAACCCAAGGAACATTGGAATTCTTAAAAATACCTAGTCTGTCAGCACTCCAAATCTGTATCAGGGTCCCTTCCCTGGTCCCTTTCTCTCATTTCCTCCTCCTTCTCCCTCTTGCTTTCCCTTCCCTGTCTGTTCTTATCTCCTTCCCCCAGTTTTGAGAGACTTACAGAACTGAAGAAACAAAGGAAAGTAATACAGAACATAAGCTTGTTAGAGAGCTTCTATTTACCTGACATCTGAACTTCTTCAAAACTCACATACATGATATGTTTTATTTTCTTTCCTTTTATGAGAAAAGGTCTAGCAGCTAGCTGATGTGGTAGATTAATTTTTAAATCTATTAATTTGAGAAAGACATAAGACAGAAGTTCAATGTAGATTCAAAACCAATCTATCCATATATATCTAACTAGCTATCTACTCATCTATCCATCTATCTATCTAGTTGTCGACAAAAACTTCCAAAGCACTACCCTAGACCAGGCTTTTCTCTCCTCTCTGCCCCACATTGGTTCCACTACAAATTCATGGTCTGCAGCCTCCATTGCACCATCGGTGCAGCTTGCAGCCTTCCTACATTTCTGTGGTCAGCACCTTGTCTCACTCTCCACACCAGCAAATATCAATCTTCATACTCATCAAAGCCTCTATCTTATCACCACCCTCTTTACTCACTTCCTCCTTGCCAGAGAAAATAGAAGCCATGAAGCAGGAATTTCCTCAACCACCTACTCCAAGCTTACCTGCCTGGGTCCCCATGCCATTCTATGTGACCTTTTCAAGACACCTACCCTGTAGATCAACCCTCCTCTTTCCAGAGCTTCCACTTCTCCCTTTCTACTAGTTCCTTCTCCATCAGCATTTAAATGTGCTTTGGGTTATTCCATCTTGAAAGCAAACCAGCAGACACACCAAACCCCTCTCCATGGGCTGGTCCTTCTAGATCTGTCTTCCTCTCTCTTCCTGCTTATGGAATGCAGAGCCTCCACTCATTGCCTCCACTCTCTGTTCTCCAATTAGTTAGGAGTTCAGATTAAAGCAGACTGAGTCAGAACTGTTCTTCTCCCAGCTGACTAATAGGATCATGGGCATAATATTTAACCTCTCTCCATCTCAGTTTTCTCATGTAACATGAAGTGAGTATTAACTCTAAGTATTTGGTTGCTGTGAATATAAAAGATGGCAATATTGGTAAAGAACTTAGCACAGTGTCTGGCACATAGTAAGCTCTCAAAAATGTAGCTATTAATAGTATTTAATCCTTAAAACTGTAATCTGTCCTCCTCCTCTGCCATTTAACCAACATTCCTGTTCCTGAAAAACTTTTTATTGCTAAATTAAAAAATGATTTTTCAGAATTATCTCACTTGATCTCGTTCACACAATTATTTGTTTCTTAATCAAACAAATTCTCTGTCCACTTCTGAGTCTCCTTCCTCTAACAATGCAATACTTGTCAATGTTCCTCAGGCTCTCATCCTCCACCCTGACTATTTTTCACACTCTTTGCACTCCCTTAGTGATCTCACGCATTCCTCTTTCTCCTACAGACTGACAAAGTCCAAATCTATATCTGTGGTCCAGAATTTTCTCCCAAACTCCAGACTCCACAATCCGGACTCCACAAACCTGTAAGGCATCTTTACTAAGATGATTCACAGACATTTCAAATTGTCCCAGTGGACGTCATCATCGTCCACCTGTCTTCCTGTGTGAACCATCACTCATCCAGTCAACACTTCCAGAAACCGTAATGACACCTGTTTTCTTCACTCTTCTCTACATTCAATTCTACTTCCAATAGGCCTCAGTCCATTGTCTATTTCCATTCCTATGGGGGCACTGCCACAGTCAGCATGTTACTGTCTCCTGTCGGCGTCGCTCTCAAAAATTTCCAACTGACACAGGTGTAAAGGTTCAGAATGAACTACCCCAAGATGTGCCTCAGTGTAATGTGGATTATCTTGAGCTAAAGGCAATTAAGACCCTCAGGCTCAAGAGAAACTTTTGGCCCTTCAAAAAATGTAGAAAGATTTAAATTAGGAGCCTGGCCTATGATAAGAGTGATCATTAGAAATGAGTTACCTACCTCTGTGGCAGAGAAAACTAATAATTACTGAACATGTGCTCTTCCTGCAATTCCCTTCTGAAGCCGTAAGGTGTGTTACCTCATCATTCACTCAGAATGTCTTATATACCTCAATTTCCCTGTCTGTCTCTGAACCTCTCCTGTGTGTGAGGCCCCTGACTCTCTCACGTATGTGGAGTTTCCATAGATATGCATGCAATTAAATTTGATCATTTTCTCTTGTAAATCTGTCTCCTGTCTATTTGATTATTAAATCAACCAAAAAAACCTTGAGGGTAGAGAAAAGGTCCTTCCTCCACTACAGAGACATTGCATATCTCCTAATCCCTCTCTACCCTATAGCCAGAGTGAGCTTGGTTTATCTATTTTATTTGAGGTAGGTTTTAAAAACATAGAAAAGTACAATGAATGAAAAAACCAACACCCATAGTCCCACTACCCATAATTAACAGTGATGCTTTTAAAATTAAAATCACTTAGAAAATCATAATGTTCCTAAAATTAAATCAGTTTTAGTTTTAAATTTAAAATAACTAGTGTGCAACTGCCCAAAGGGTCCTACTTGTCCTTGGCATCAAGTTCAAATTCAGTTGCAAGGCTGACATGACTCTACAATTTCCAATCTCTTCTCACCCATACTTCCCCACTCAGCAATCCGAAGTGCAGATCACAGCGATCTATTTTTGTTTCCCCCAAAATACCAAGCCCCCTCTCCCATCCAAGCCTTTCCACCTTTGAGGAGGAAAGGCAGTAAAGGGATAAGGAACTGCCTGAGTAAGGGGAAGAAGCAGAAATGAACACTGGAAGGTAGTTGGCAGTCAGCCCATAGAACTGATGTTCAGCACAATATCTTAGATCGTGCAAGGGACAGCTTCACAGTCTTAGGTTGCTCAAAAATATATTTAAATCCAACCTCCCCTTCACTCCTGAACTTACTCACCATGCCTTCCAAAAAACCTGTGTTTGAAGGGTAGTAAAGTATATACTATATGTTTTGCATCTTATGGATGTTTAATGTGTTCAAATGAGAGTATATAATACAAGAAAATAGATTATTATAATTCTCAAAGGCTCCTAAGAGGTAGAAATCTTTCCCCTGACATCCCTCCTAGGGGGTAGGGGTGATCTTTGAATGGAAAAGGAAAGAAGATCAGTAACTAAATTAAGCAGTCCTTTTCATGGAGGAAGCATCCAAAGGTTTCTGGCAATTCCTTTGTTTTATGGAGACAGTTAAAAGGAAACCAGGAAGGAAGAGAAATCTTTCCACTTCTCGTGACATGCCTTGAGAATTGTCTTATTTAAAGAGAACACTGATGTTTCAGTTACAGTAAATGATGCATAGAAAATGGCATGGCCATTGTAAACCAGAATTCTCTAACTTTAGTCTGTATTGAAGTCCATCATCAAAGATATGTACATCATTAAATGTCTGATGACATTTGGCTTGTTAGAAAAATTAGTGGGAAAGTAGCACATCCTGAAACCACACTACCAGAATTACTTATGAAATGGGTAGCTGTGTAGAAGAAAATGATTATAGAAATAAGCTGCATAATCCTCAAAGTTGTGATGGAAATTTCTGTGGATGATTTAAGATGAAAACTGTTATTTTTCAAACGTTTAATAGTTGTTAACTGATCACACCTCTGCTTTTACAATGATTTTTGTAAAATATGAGAAGAAAACAGAAGGAACTCATTGCTTATTTTTTTAAGTCATAATGAAAGGGAAAGGGAAGAACATCTATAAATTACTATCTGGGGTTTTTGTTTGGGGCTTGATTTTCTCCATTATATATGAGAACTTCCTTCCCACCACCACACACACGGCCCCCACTGGGGTTCGAGCCCGCAACCTGGGCACATGCCCCAACCGAGAATTGAACTGTGAGCTCCTGGTTCATGGGTTAATGCCCAACCACTGAGGCATGCAAGCCAGGCAAGTGAAATATTATTTAAAGTGCTGCCATTAAATAAAAATACATTGCCTTTTACAACAGGTGTTTTAGAAAAATAAATGTGTGTCAAGATTGATGTTATAATTTGTAATGGGAGATTAACATAGATGGTTCTAACAAGGACTCTAAAATATCTTTTATTATTTAGAAATTTATAACATTATGCATACACCCTCAAAAAGGAACACTTCCAAGCTCATTCTATGAAGCCAGCATTACCCTAATACCAAAACCAGATAAAGACAACACAATGAAAGAGAATTATAGGCCAATATCCCTCATGAACATAGATGCCGAAATCCTCAACAAAATTCTAGCAAATCGGATCCAGCATTACATCAGAAAGATCAAACACCATAACCAAGTAGGATTAATCCCGGGGATGCAAGGATGGTACAATATCCAGAAATCAATAAATGTGATATATCACATAAACAAACTGAGAAATAAAAATCACATAGTCATATCAACTGATGCAGAAAAAGCACTTGACAAAATCAACACCCTTTCTTGATAAAAACCCTCAGCAAAATGGGAATAAAGGGATCATACCTCAATATAATAAAAGTCTTATATGCCAAACACAGCCAACATCATACTCAATGGGCAAAAACTAAAACCATTTCAACCAAGAACAGGAATGAGACAGGGATGCCCACTTTCACCACTCCTGTTCGACACAGTACTGGAAATGCTAGCCATAGCAATTAGACAAGAAGAAGAAATAAAAGGTATCCAAATTGGAAAAGAAGACGTAAAACTGTCCTTATTTGCAGATGACATGATATTATACATAGAAAACCCTAAAGACTCCATCAAAAAATTATTAGACTTAATAAATGAATTCAGCAATGTAGCAGGATACAAAATTAACGCCAAGAAATCTATGGCATTTTTATACACCAATAGTGAATTTACAGAAAGAGAGATTTAAAAAACAATCCCATTTACCATCGCACAAAAAAAATTAAGATACCTAGGAATAAACTTAAGTAAGGAGGTAAAAGACCTCTACTCAGAAAACTACAGGACACTGAAAAAAGAGATATAGGAAGATATAAACAGATGGAAGAACATACCGTGTTCATGGATTGGTAGAATCGACATCATTAAAATGTCCATACTACCCAAAGAAATCTATAGATTCAATGTACTCCCCATTAAAATACCAACAGCATATTTCACAGATCTAGAACCAACTCTCCAAAAATTCATCTGGAATAAAAAATAAAAAAAAGACCTGAATAGCTGCAGCAATCCTGAGAAAGAAGAAGAAAGTAAGAGGGATCAAAATACCAGATATCAAGCTGTATTACAAAGCCACTATTCTCAAAACTGCCTGGTCCTGATACAAGAATAGACATAGAGACCAATGGAATAGAATAGAGAACCCAGAAATCGACCCAAACCACTATGCTCATTTAATATTTGACAAAGGAGACAAGAACATACAATGGAATTAAGACAGTCTCTTCAATAAATGGTGTTGGGAAAATTGGACAGATACAAGCAAAAAAATAAAACTAGACCACCAAATTACACCATACACAAAAATAAACTCAAAATGAATAAAGAACTTAAAATATAAGATGGGAAACCATAAAAATAATAGAGGAATCCACAGGCAGCAAAATCTCAAACATATGCCAAAGCAATATCTTCACCAATACAGCTCCTAGGACAATGGAACTAAAGAGAAAATAAACAAGTGGGACTGCATCAAAATAAAAAGTTTCTGTACAGCAAAAGAAACCATCAACAAAACAAAAATTTTAATCCTCCAAGCACAGTTCTAAGGAGATGTACTCAAAGGTGTCAGTAACACCTAAGTGATGATTCAAACTACATGGAGAAGTCAATAGAAAGTTGAGGAAAATGCAGGTTATAAGAAAGAAGATTTTGGAAAATTCAACCTCAGTATGGTAGACAGTCACTGAGTGAGCATTATACACACATGTGCACACGCACATGCACATAGAATATTTCAGAAACACAATAAGGAATTCAGATCACTGTGAGCTGATGTTTGTATATAAAAACATCACCTACTGGAAGATATCAAGCCAGGGCCTTAGAGATAGTAATATTCATAAATACAGAAGTCACTATTTACTTTATTTGGGCTCTGTGCCAAATAAAGGACATGCCATGGTGTCCTTTATAATCATGATCTCATTTATTCTCCCAACAACCATATTTAGTAAATTTTAATATGCTCATTTTACAGACAAGAAAACGGAGGTGTGCTTCATCACCAAATCACCACATAACCTTGGGAAAGAAGCATCAAGGTCCCTTATTTCCCAGTTGTAATTTTTTCATGAGGACTAGCTTCCCAATGTCAGTAGAAATCAAATTTGGTTTTATGTTAAATCTGATAGTTTATTGCAAGGAATTTATAACTGAACCACAGAGAATAACATGTTTTTATCTAATTAGATTCCCTCCTTTCACAACAGTATACTTTACTTTAAAAGCTAAAGGTAAATATTACTAATATTCTTATAAAAGTTTATTTGAGTAGGATACACAGATAGAGCTGGTGTTGAAATACAAATGATTCTGGACAGTTCAGCACCATTCCCTCAAATTTTCATTAGTTCTACAATTCAATTCAACAACTGTTACTCTAGCACCTATCTGTCAGATATAGGAAATACAGTACTAAGCTGGCAGACATGGCCTCTAGCCCTCATAGAATTTTCAGTACTGTCAGGAAGATGATGATTAAACAAGTAACTCCAATATAATGCTGTAAGTGCTATAGAAGATGACAATCAGGAGATTATGGACGAATATACAAAGGTAAGGAAAAAATCTGGGAGGAAAATGACACCTATGCTGAGACTTGATGTTAACCATACGTGAAGGAAGTCGGATAAAGATCATATTAGGTCTTAAAGTTGAACATGGTGTGTTCAAGAAAGTCACTCTTAAAACAGGTACCATGATGTGGTTGGTGGGAGCATAGAAGTGGGGAGGGTGAGGAGGAAGACACAACACAAGATGCTAGAGATGGGCAAGGGGGGGCAAAAATAAGGCTGGAAATGCAATCAGGAGGCAAGTCATAAGACTTTCGTGTGCCACTTTAAGAAAGTTGGGCTTTATCCAAAGAGTGATGGAGAACCTTAGAAGGCCTTTCATCAGTAGCTACTCATTTTAACTCCCCTTCCGTCTTTAGGATCGAGTACAATTCCACTCTAACTAAAACCTATCAGAACTTTTAGCCTCACCACATGTTAAAAATTCCTAAAGGTTTTCTTCTGCAGCAGACTGTAATTATCTAGAAAAAGTAACTCCTAATATCTAGGACTTTCCCATTCAGTTAGCACTCTCACCCCCTACCTGTTCATCACTGCAGTATTCCCTGTCTCCCAATTCAAAGAGTAGAGTCCTTCCAAACCATACAAAAGTAGAAGGGAAGATGATAATTACTCAGCACCTGAAGCATGAACCTACATAACTAATCTGCCTCGATAGTGCATTTCTCTTCTAAACCATCCCCATTACCTTTAGCTTATTCTTTTTTGAAGCTAGAGCTTTTATATAACTTGAAGTTATTAAGTAGAATTATTATTTAGCAGGTATCACCGATACTGTGTTAAATTAAAAATGATTCCCTCTTTAAAAGTTTAAAATTACAACTATATTATGCCAGAATACAACCTTCACAGCATAGTCTTAATAAGTCAATTTTTTAAAAAAACACACCTTAAATGTAAAGTGTGTTCCCCACAAGTTTTTTCTTCTTCTGGACAAAGAGAAAATTCTTAATGAGAAAGTGGAAATGCTTTATAGTGAAACAATCCAACACACACATGCACACACACAGGCACACACACACACACACATCTGCATTTGAAGACTGAACTGTAATAAAGAAAAAGTTGTTTAAAGGGGGCAGGGGATATCTAAACAAATAATATCCCAATTATTTCAAACTAGAGGCCCGGGGCATGAAATTCGTGCACAGGGGTGTGTCCCTCAGCCCAGCCTGCACCCTCTCCAATCTGGAACCCCTCAAGGGATGTCTGACTTCCCGTGTAGGCCTGATCCCTTTGGACTGCTGGCTCCCAACTGTTTTCCTGCCTGCCTAATTACCCCTAACTGCTTCTGCCTGCCAGTCAGATAACCCCATAACCACTCCCCTCCAGCCTGACTGATGCCTAACTGCTCCCCTGCCAGCCCAATTGCCTCTAACTGCCCTCCCCTTCAGGCCTGGTCCCCCACAACTGCCCTCCCCTGCAGACCTTGTTGCCCTCAACTGCCCTCTCCTGCAGGCCTGACCCCCCCAACTGCCCTCCCTTGCAGGCCTGGTTCCCCCAAACTGCCCTCCCCTGCAGGGCTGGTCCCCACAACTGCCCTCCCCTGTGGGGCTGGTCCCCCCCACTGCCCTCTCCTGCAGGCCTGGTACCCCCCAACTGCCCTCCCCTGCAGGCCTTGTTCCCCCCAACTTCCCTCCCTTGCAGGCCTGGTTCCTCCCAACTGCCCTCCCCTGCAGGCCTGGCCCCCCCCAACTGCCCTTTCAGGCCTGGTCCCTCCAAACTGCCCTTCCCTGCTGGCCATCTTATGTCCACATGGGGGTGGCCATCTTGTGTGTTGGAGTGATGGTCAATTTGCATATTACTCTTTTATTAGATAGGATGTCATCCAGGAGGGAATTTCCACTAACATATGCTGCAATTTGCCACAGGCAAATGAGAACCTCTAATTCAGAACATAAGCTAGGCTTCCACCTATAAAAATTCTATAAGCAACAGCATGCCCTGGCTAGAATAACGATTCATGACTTATGGCTGAAAACATTCCACAGATCAACAGATGGCTCTCTTCTGGGGGTTAAGACAGGCAGGCATCAGGCATCCTGACAACAGTGAAATACTGACCCGAGGAGGAGAAAGTCAGAGGCACCAGCCTAGGGAGCTGGCATATCTCTTGTGAAGGACACTGTTTTCTGGGCATAGAATTTTCCCCAAAATACAGTATAAAGCTATTGCTTTGTTACAGAGGCATGTCAAGAAATTTGTGAAACAAGAACCATTGGTGCAAGTGAAGCTCCATGACTTCTTTTTAGTACACTGAGAGTAGCTCTTGTTTGTCTCAGAAGTTCAATGTTTGGATTCAGAAGCTAAATCCTGTTGCTGTACATCGAGATTTTGACATGAGTTTTGTCCCTCTGGCATATTCCAACCCCAAATTCCTTATTTCCCAATGTAGATCTTCATCAGTACCTGGGGGGAAATATCTCTGCTAACTGTCAATGACCTTCTGCTTGGTCCTGTGAGCAACCTTAGCCCTCTGGATAGGTACTGCCACCCCCAATGTATCAAAAACTGAACTTACTATCCTCCCTCTAAAACTTGTTAGTTTCCCAAACTGGTGACTGATAACCAACCATCCACCTCCACTGTGCAATCCAGAAATCCAGGAGTCATCCTTGCCTCCCTCTCCCTAATTCTCTGGCCAATAACCAAGTCCTGTCACTTTGACAGTCTGACTCTCTCCCCAGTCTGTCTCTCTCTCTCTAGCTTCACTGCCACCTCCCAGGTCTAGCTTGTTACCCTGAATTATGCAAACTGAATCCATAGTGGTCTTTCCCATCACAGCTCAGATGGAGTTTCTCTGGCTTCAAACCCTTCCAATGGCTCTCTACTGCTTTAGAACAAAGTCCTCACCCTGGCATAGGAGGCCCTAACCTTTATCTGAACCCTTTTATTTTGCCCTGCTCCACCTCACAATCTCTGCTCTAACCAGGCCTAACCTTACATGACATCCCTGAGACACTTGTGCTCTCTCTTGACACCAGTCTTCACATATGCTGTTCTATTTGCCTCAAATGAGCAATCTCCACCCAACTTCACCTGTTCTTGTCCTTGAGCCTCAGACCAGTGTACTCCACCAACAGGAAATCTCCTCTTTTATCCCGACTTGTTTAATAGGATGACACAGGTAGGTGTCCTCTCTACAGGTTCTCATAAGCTTCTTTCAAGTCATACTTCTTGTCCCACCATGTGGATAAATAGGTCCCATCAGTATTGCATCCCAGAACCTGGAACTTATAGCCATTTAAGTACTTGTTGAATAAATGAATTAATGTAAATGATGTACTAAATTAATAAATTACACTCTTGATTATTTTAGCAAGTGATAGCACATTCTTTTGCCTCTTCACCACCACCCTACTCCACTCCTTTCCTTGTCTCTTTCTAACTTCAGCACTGATGTGATCCATCTATGTTTCCTAACCTCTTAAGTCTCTCCTCAGACCTCTAGATTGGTGTGTATGTGTGGTGTCCCTGCTGTCTGACCCTTGACTTTCCCATGACATCTCAGATTTGGCCTGAACTCTTGCTCCATCATCCATCTTTGGGTACGACCAGCCTTATAGAATCTAATGTTTGGTCCTAGTCCCTCAGTTGGCCTATGCCTGGCCAATTACCACTTCCACCACACCTACCCATGAAGTGAGGAGTCAGACACTTTAACAAACACCCATTGTTCTGTGAGTCCTCACTATTCAAGAAAAAATTATATACTTTTTATCTTCTTAAATGATGGCTATGATGTTAAAGCAAGACACACAGCTTGGTGTGCAGATGTATGCTTTTCTGAAATGATAGTCAAACAGAGATACCCTTTCCCCACAGGAGCCTCCAACATCCACTGCCATGGCATCATCATGCTATTCTTATCTTCCTGTTGACTCGTCACAGAGCTATAATAATTCATGGACACCCAGGGCTCAAAATCTTGGAGAACTCTTTCTTGTACACCAATTGGTGTGGGACAGTGTGAAGGAGGGTCATACTATCCCTGTATGGGGATCCTGTCAGCTTCTTTGCTGCTTAGCAAGACATGCACAACAGCTTCATCCAACATTCTCTTCGCTATCAGAAGTCACAGGCTGACATTATTAGGACACTGCAGCTGAGCCCCACTGGCCTAGAATGTTCTCAAATGATATTTAAATGCTGGGTCCTAACACTAGCTCTCTGAGAATCCTCCCATACAATCTCTCTAGGCACCATCTTCTGCCCCTTCCCTATATGTTTTCTTATTTATTTTGGTCTTGATTTCTGCCACTTTGATCTGGGAACTGAAATCCTTGCCTTGAACCTGCCTTTGTCCCTCTGCATTTTGTGTCTACATGTGGACTTCTAGGCTTCCCTCTATGACTGACTGGCTCAGCCTCCAGATTAAGATTCTGGAACCGTGGTATCTGCTCAACCTTTGGCCCTTTGGAAGGGGAAGTTAAGGGGTATTGGTGGCAGCACACTTCCTGTAGATGCTCTCTAAAGTGACTACTTTATCCTTGACTTTGTAGACTGAGCCCTTAAACTAGAGTTGGAGGCCAGCTATATTATAACTGACTGATAGCATGAATTGGGAGATTTTGAAAAGTATTCTCTCTTTATTGATGACAGCTACAGACAAGCTGCTGTCTTTCTTTAAAGCATTTTTTAATCTGAAAAGTGCAAAATTCTTAAAACACACAAGGTAGAACTGAAAATACCACATTGCATATCACAGAAGTATGAGTCAGCCTTTAAGAAGGAAGTAAGAATCTTGATCTCAAAAGCTATTAAAAGCCATCCTTTTCCCAATCCCTTCACCTGCTTGCCTGATTGCTTTTAAATGAAGATTCAAGATTTCAAGGAGAAGAGGGCGCAGAAAATAGAATGTCATTTTTTCTCTCCACTACCTCATAGATAATGGTGTGGGCGCATCCACAGGTATAGCTAACCAGTGTAAATTAAAAGCTTAACTGGAGGCCTATAAAAGGCCATCTCCACTCCCTCTTGTCTACTCCCATTCTCACACAATGCATGATACAACTTGTGCAAAGACCAAAAAAGTTACCTCTAGAAAACTCAATTGCCATAACCAATTTTTCAGTGAAACATCCTATGTTAAGGCTTAAGCCTTTGATTAGCAAGTTTAATTTAAAGAGACTCTTCCTCCCTCCTATTAACACTGACCTGTATCAAGTGCTAGCTTTGCTTATCAAGGTGACATGGAACATTCGTAAGCCAAAGGGAGTTTGGATGTGTTACGGCTTCACTAGTAAATCAGACCTGCTTTAGAAAAGACATTGGGAGGCAATCAGAATGGCTGTCCCATGGTTAGTCTAAGGCACCACCTAGACATTGTTCCTTATAGCTGGGACAGAGAGTAAAAATCAAAAAAATACATATTTTGCCTGGCCAGCGTGGCTCAGCAGTTGAGCATCCACCTATGAACAGGAGGTCAAGGTTCGTTCCCAGTCACAGCACATGCCCTGGTTGCTGGCTTGATCCCCAGTGTGGCATGCAGGAAGCAGCCTATCAATGATTCTCTCTCATCAATGATGTTTCTATCTCTCTCCCCCTCTCCCTTCCTCTCTGAAATCAATAAAAATAGATTTTAAAAATACATATTTTTTTCCTTCTCTGCCTTATGAAAGTGATCAGCTACAGAGAATTTGGGTCTGCAACTTAGATGAAAAAAATGACCTTGAAAATCTAAGACATCCTTAGACATTTTTAAAAATTTATCTTTATCATTGAAAGTATTAGAGATGTCCCCCTCCTTAGACATTTTTCACATGATCTTAGGGGCAGTACTTCTATCCCAGTACTGTCCATGGTATAATTAGCTTCAGCAGAAACCGAAGTCACAAAACCCATAATATAAAACCAAATGTTCTAAAAGATTTACTCAGTGATTTTAGAATTTGATTTTAAAAATATAAAAGTTTGTAAAAATCAGGGCACATCTAGCCCCCTTTTCAGATTAGAAGCGATTAGAGGACAAAATACAAAAGGAACTACCTAAGTCATCATGTCACTTAATTTGGCTGCTCTGTCCATATCCATGCTGAGAGCCCTGCTAGGAGACAGGAGCCATGAGACCCTTACCACATCCCACTGGCGGACACTTGATTAAAGGTGAGTCTCCTTCACTGAAGGTTGAACTCAGACACCAAGCAACATTCTAGTTGTTTCGCCACAAGTGCAGGACTCAGAAGGTCATGTAAACAGACCAAAGTGCTGGTTTCATTTTGGCATGGCTGTGGCAATATTGTTTGTGGTGGAGAGGAAGGGCAAGAGATGGAGGGAGAAAGAGAGAGCAGAGCATCCCAAAGCTTTCTTGCAATAACTACACCTGCAAAATACTTTTGGAGTCCCTGAAATAAACCCCTTTTCATGTGAGCGTTCTTAAAGGATTTCTGTTGCTCCCTTGTCCATTCCATGCATCCTCCATGTGTCCTTTTTATTATGATTTGCCTTTTCCTGGGTTAAACCGTACCTTTGGACGTTTATTATGTATTTCAACAAAAACCCAATCCTTACAAATGCCCCAGGCTCCAGATGGTTGAGTGCAGCCCGTGGGCAAACTACAGCCCGAGGGCCGGATCCGGCCGGTTTGAAATGAATAAAACTAAAAAAAAAAAAAAGAGACCGTACCCTTTTATGTCATGATGTCTACTTTGAATTTATATTAGTTCACACAAACACTCCATCCATGCTTTTGTTCCGGCCCTCCGGTCCAGTTTAAGAACCCATTGTGGCCCTCGAGTCAAAAAGTTTGCCCACCCCTGGTTTAGTGACTATGAAATTTTATCATACAAATTACAAGGCTAGAAATCACATCCCCTGTTTTCAAGAGTTAGTAACAAAACAAAACTGAAGTCAAATCTCTCTGTGGTAAAAGCAGCAGAAAAAGAATTCCATGAATGCACTGGGAGAATGAAATTGATGTCAAAGGCCCCACACAGCTACTCTTTCATCCTTACCCCCCACACCTTTCTCAATCTTCTGGAATTGTTTTATTTTGTTTTATTTTGTTTTGCTTTTGCAAGCAGTTGGGAAGCTAAGTAGATTTTGCTGGAGGTTGGAGATAGGAAATGGCAATCAGCTTGATGCCAAAACAATAAAATTGTGAAGAACCCACTTCCCATATCCTCTTTCCTCTGGAAATGAAAACAGGACACATTCAAGTACATCAATTGTTGAGGATAAATGACATTTAAGAACAATTACCAGAATAAGCAAATGTGGCAGAGATTACTCTTTATTGTGCTTAGTTCTTTATGCATGGGTCAAAAACCAATTCTATTGCTAAGAACCCTTGTTAAAACTCAGAGTGTTATTATATGGGGTTAACCTCTATAAGGATATTTGCTAAAATGAGATATTTTCTTGCATAATATGTAAGCACCATGATATAGAGGGTCTTTTTGAAGTACTTATCACACACTCAAACCAAAGCTGGCTACATCCCCTGCTGGTGCACCCAACCTGTACTTCCTCGGCCACAGAAAGCGAGCTCCTAAAACTGTGACAGGATGTTAAACAGTCCTTTTTTTAGGGGTGCCAGATAAAATACAGGCTGCCCAATTAAACTGAATTTCAGATAAACGATGACTATTGCTCTGAACATAATTATACTGAAAAAAAATCATTTGCTAAATTTGGCAACCTTAACTTCTCCTCTTATCTCAAAGACTCGATGAAGTTCTAAAACTGAAACCACTGGGTTACAAACACCCCAACACTCCTAAAAAGAGGTTCGACATACTCTTGCCTTTGGTTTGATTCTGCCTCAGCCTTTGTGCTTGAGGTTCCTTAATTCTCCATCTATTCTGTATATTCCTGCCCAACTCATCTAAGACTCCACTTACGCATCTATCCTTACCTATAATCTACAAACTCCTTCGGGTTGGGCAGGTCCTATTCACCTATTTTCTTGGAACCCTGCGCACACGTAGATGTTCAGTACACGTTCACTGGGATAAAAGGTTTGCCCATGGCCTTCATCAATTCCAGACTCCTCTTCCTGGCTTCTGAGAGCTTTCATCATCAGCCTCAGTTTATTCTTCTTCTTCATTTCCTCTCAAGAGCCTCCATGCTTATTAAGCTTTTGTTCTTGCTGTTTCCTAAATGTGCTCTGCTCACCCTGCCTCCCTCTACTCATGCTGATGTGGGAGCCCATCTTGCAGTGCCTTACCTCTGCTCCCTGAAATTTTACACAGACCTTACTTAAGGGCCAATGCAAGTACCCCATTCCTCCAGCAGACATCTTTGATTGTTTCATCCAATGCCATTGCTGCTCCACAAAACTTGCCTTGTAGAAAAGCATAACACCAAGTTTTACCTTCAGTGTTTGCTCACTGTTTGGTCTAGTAGTTCAATCTCCCTAGTTCTGAGGTCCTTAAACTCAAGGACTGTGTCCTAAATGTCTCTTGCAGCCTGGCTGGTGTGCTCAGTGGTTGAATGTCAACCTATGATCCAGGAGATCACAGTTCGAATCCTGGTCAGGGCACATGTCTGAGTTGTGGGCTGGATCCCCAGTAGGGGGCCTACAGGAGGCAGCCAATCAATGATTCTCATCATTGATGTTTCTATCTCTCTCTCCCTCTTCCTTCCTCTCTGAAATGAATGTGTGTGTGTGTGTGTGTGTGTGTGTGTGTGTGTGTGTGTGTATATATATATATATGTCTCTTGCCTGCCCTTCCTCCAGCACAATGCTTGCCCAGTGGACGTACCCTACAGAAAGGCACTGGGTGTTATTTCCATCCATCCATCTTTTCTAGGACTTTCTATCAAATCACTAGAGTATAATTCATGGCTTAAAAACTTTCAAGAAAAATTTAAAAACATGGGGCTTCAATCTTGGCTCTTCCACAGATTTTCATCTTTCAAATACATTTTTTTATTACATCTCATTTTGATGTGTATTTCTCTGACCACTAAACATGAGCATCTTAATGTTTATCAGGCACTTATATTTCTTCTCTCACCAACCAGTTCATGCCTAGTTCATTTAGCTCTATAGTCTCATTTGAGTTTAGTTTGAAATATATGCTTGAGATACAGTTTGGGGAGTGAATAGCTTAGGGGTGATCACTGAAGTAATGGTTTTGGATAAGAAAGAACAGGGAGTGTGCAAAGTATGATAACCCAACTGGGCTTGTCAAAAAAAATGTATTTCTATAGTAAATTTTTCAGAATTGCCCATTTAGCAATGGCCAAGTGAACCAGAAATGAGCCATTTAAACCTAATCTTAAGCCCTCTGCTCACATTTGATGTTATAGGATTTTGCTGGGATAAACTAAATCATGTTTCCAAGAATCAAACATAATGGTAAATGGGAAATTTCCAGGAGGCAGTATCAATAAAGCTGTGTCTGCCACTCCAATCTGACACTGTGAAATAGAGACATATTTGGCAAGGGATAGTGGCTGCACTGGGTTCTGGATAGAACTGATAGTGGTCCAAAATAATGAAATCATAGCATCTGCTCTGTCTGGGACTAAATCGTCTAGAATTTCTCAGTTACCGGCCAAAGTCAGCAATACTTGCTGCAGATTGGAGAGTCAGAAATGTTGACATACAGTTCACCATTAATCAAAACAAGGCATGTTGTTGTAAGTTAAACAGCCATCATATTAGCTGCACAAGGAGATAATTTTTAGAGATGCCAAAGGGTGAGAATATACCATTAGCCACTTTACTATGGCAGAATGTATACAGGCCAATGTGCTCAACTAACATAGCTAGACACAGGGAATGCTGTAACCAAGGCCTGCTGAATGCCCAGGGATCTGCAAGGGGGAGTGACAATGTTTTATCTGCCCCTGGTGAGGGGGTCATGAAAGCTATGTTTATCCCGCCACATATCAAAAGAGGAGATCATAGGATGATACTAAAACTCCACCACGGTGAGATCTCATTCCAGTTCTGCCATCCTGGAACCAGAATAAGCAGGGAGGCAATGAGTGATGCTTTCCTCACTCCCAAACACTGACAGTCAAAAAATAATAATGGTTATCATGACGACAACAACAACAACACTTAACAATGAGCAGCTGCCTTCTCTTGGCCAGGAACTGTGTTTCAATACTTGTCTCCATAAGGTAGGGTGGACCAGTTAGGAAGTTACTCATGCCTCAACGTGACCTTCCTGGAGATCTTTCTTATCTCCGGGATTTCCTCGGGATGCAGTTAGGGGCAGGATCTTGCTATTTTACAGAAGTGGCACCCAACTCTAGCCTCAGATGCAATATACAATGTAAGTCCAATCTTTGGTTTCATTTCTTCATTATTTCTTCTTTTCTAGTCTTGGTTAAGTATATCCGTGTAGCCGCATGAGAGTGGGTTAACCCTGTGAGTGAGCTCTATTAAATGTTGGACATTTCCAAACTCAGCACTCTTAGACGGTTTAAGAAAGAAAGGCAGGTTCCTTTAGGTACCTAGAAAGAAAATCTGGCTCACTACCTTGGAACCACTCTAAGATCTTGGAAGGACACTGAAGAATACTTGTTTGTGTGGTTGAGCTATTCTCAAATAGCTATTTTTATGTTTAACTTCTATTCTGAGTGACAAATGGGAAAAGAAGTCCTTGAACTTTTACTCCAAACAACTGCCAAGTTTTGTTTTTACATAGTGACATGGAAAACTACAGTTATGTCGCCCTGACCTCAGAAGTCATCACTCTCTTTTGGAAAGTAAATAAACAAAACTTTTTTCTTCTTCACTGAAGAAATGCTCAACATTCTGTTCTAGGACATGATCAGCCCATATGGCAAATACTTTTTTTTTCCATTGTCTTCTTGTCCGTGTGAACTGCCAACGCTGAATCTGGGGTCTTTGAACTATTAGTGCAAAGTTAGGAATTCAGCTATTAATTCACGGGCAAGTTGCACTCTTTTTCCTTCCCCAGTCTGTGATTGGGCTTTGAAGTTTAGCCATGCAATGTGTTAAAAGAATAGTGATAATGAAATACGCAGTGAAAAAGATGTGTAAGAGAGTAAAGTCAATCGGAGAGACTTCACAGAAAATGGACATGAGAGAAGGATCTTATACATTCAGGAAGCTTTACTGAACCCGATGTTCCAGATCCTGTGATGCCCAATCCTTAGGATGAAGGAAGAGGTCAGCTGAGGACAGTGTCACCTGGAGAGAAAATGGGCCTTGGGGGCAGGTGTTGCTGGCTTTGGCCTGGAAAACAGGTGACAGCTGGTTTTGCACCAGCTACTGACTGAGTCCTCTCTAGACTTCAGAGATTACTCACTTGGTGGGTTTTTTTAGCTTTATATGTTGAGGTACTTGCAGATTCACTTGCAAAAAATAATAAAGAGATACTCTGCATACCCTTAACCCAGTTTCCCCAATGGAAACATCTTGAATACTATAGTATAGATCACAGCCAGGAAATTGACATTGATACCACCTACCAACCTTATACAGATTTCACCAGTTTTACATGTACTCAGCATGTGTGCATATGTGCACGTATTTATTTCTATGGGATTTTATCATATATGTAGATAGGTGAGGCCAAAAGTATAGTCAAGATACAGAAGTCCCATGACAGTATCCGTTTTGCTATGTTAATCTGATCTCCATTTCTATGATTTTTTTTTTCATTTCAAGAATTTTATGTAAATAGAATCACCTTTGAGACTGGCTTTTTGACTCAGCATAACTCACTTGCCAGCCATTTAACTTGTGTGCATCAATAGTTTGTTCCTTTTTATTGTTAAGAGGTATTTCATTGTATGAATGTGTCACAATTTCTTTAACCATTCACCCATTAAAGCACAATTGGGTTGTGCAGTTTGGGGCTATAGCAAAGATGTAACATTCACATATATACTTTTTTATGTGAATGGAAGTTTTCATTTCTCTGGGATAAATGCCCAAGAGTGCAAGTCCTGGTTGTATGGTAAGTATATGTGCAGTTTTATAAGAAACTGCCAAACTATTGTCTGGAGTGGCCATACCATTTTACATTCCCACAATACAAAAGTGATTTCATCTCTCCACATCCTTTCCAGCATTTGGTGTTATCACTATTATTTTTCTTTTACTCATTTAGGTAGATGTGTAGTTGTATTTCATAATGGAGTTCATTTGCAGGCTACTAATAACTAATGCTGTTCAGTATATTTTCATATGCTCATTCGTCCTGTATATTCTTAGTGAAATGTCTGTTCATGTCGGATGCCTATTTTCTAACTGGATTATCTGTTTCATTTTTACTGCTGGGTTTTAAGAGTTTTTGCATATTCTAGATACAAATCCTCTGACAGATCTGTGGCTTGCAAATATTTTCTTCCAGTCTGTAGCTTGTCTTTTTATCCTCTTAAGTTTCACAGAGCAAAAGTTTTTCATTTTAGTGACTTATCAATTTTTGCCTTTATGGATCATGCTTTTGGTATCAAATCTAAGAACTCATCACTAGCTCTATGTCCTGAAATTTTCCCCTCCATTTTTTCCTATAAGTTTTATATTTTTACATTTAACTGTACGATCTACTTTCAGTTAATCCTATATAATAAAAGCATCATATGCAAATTGACCGAACAGCAGAATGACCAGTCAGCAGGTGGCAGGGCCAGCGAGCAGGCAGCACCAGGCCAGCCAAGGCACTTGCCAGCAGGCAGAGGGAGGGGACAGCAATGGGGAGTGGGGGGGGAAGCGGCAACAACCAGCAGAGGCGGAGGGGTGATGGGGGGATTGGGGTAGGGCCATGCCAGCCCGGTGACGGTCCCTGATCAGCTGTCCCAAAAGCTGTCCCTCACTTCTTGCAGAGGGAGACCAGACTCAGTCAGTAGGATATCCCCTGAGGGCTCCTGGACTGTGACAGGGTGCAGGCCAGGCTGAGGGACCTCGCCACCCAGAGTGCATGAATTTTTGTGCACAGGGCCTCTAGTTTTTATATAAGAGATAGGGGTTAGGTTGTTTTGGGGTTCGGAGTTTTTTCCCCTATGGATGTCCAATTGCTCCAGTACCTTTTGTTGAAAAAGGTTATCTTCCCCACCCCCCCCCCCCCATTGAATTGCTTGTGCAACTTTGTCAAAAATCAGTAATGTATATTTGTAAAGGTCTATAACTATTCCATTGATCTATGTGTCAGTCTTTTCACCAACATCACATTGTCTTGATTACCAGAGCTATATAGTAAGCATTACCATCAGGTAATTACTCTCATTTTATTCTATTTCAACATACCTTATCTATTCTTTTTTCTCTTTTTTTCATCACCATTTATACCCCTATACCTCCTCCACCTCCGCCAACCCCTTACCCTCTGCAATCACAATGCTGTCCATGTCCATGAGCGCGCTCTCTCTCTCTCTCTCTCTCTCTCTCTCTCTCTCTCTCTCTCTCTCTCTCTCATCTTAGCTATTCTAAGTCTTATGAGTTTCCATGTAAATTTCTGAATGACCTTATCTATGACCATTAAAAACCATGCTGGGATATTGATAAGATTTGCATTAAACCTATAGATCAAGAGAGAGCTGACATCTCTGCTATGCTGAGTCTTTGCTATGCATGAACATCGCCTTGATTTTAATTATCCTCCACAGGTTGCTTTATCTTAGCGCCTGGATCAAAATCCCCCCAAGGCCCACATCTGCTGAAACTATACCTGAGTTTATCACGACTTGTAGACCCAGAGCGACCCTCACAGGCACAGGTCTCTGGTGCAATCCCCTGTAATTATAACTTCAACTATCACCTGTAGCTTTATGGAAAAAGCCAGAACTTGTGTGTGAATCCAACCACCATCAGGTGTTGGCTGAGTCACCTCAAGCCTTAATTTTCTCATCTGTGGGATAGCAATGCCTTCCTTGGAGCATTCCCTAGAGGTGGGCCTTGAATGGAGGCTATTTTTATTACTTTAACATATGCCCCTACCACTTACCTATCTTGGTATACAGAGAGATTTCAGTATTTAAAATGTCAAGTTACAATCATCCTTATTAGTAAATAGATCACTAATTTTAATCCATCACTCCCCTTGGTGGTAAGCATTCTGACCCCGGTGCCATCCACATTTACATCCCAGTCACTAAAAAATAACTGTAAACAAGCCAACGAGACATGGGCAGAGTTTGACATGTTACTAGAGAAATCCATACTCATTTAGGTCCTTTGGTTGCAGTTAACAGAAACCATTCTGAGATATTAGCCAAAGGAAGGGAATTAAAAGGCAGTCAAAGACCCATGCTCAAGAGCAAAAGAACCAGGCAGTGTTAAAATCAGAAGCATGACAGTTCTTGCCAGGACCCTGGCTCTGAAATGAATGAGCTATTACCATCATCTGTTTGTCTGTGTCACTCTATTCAAGAGCTGAGAATTTAGGAGACAGGTCCTCTTGGCTGAGCTCAGGTCTTGTGGTTGATGCCTGGCTGTACTTGGCAGTAAGAGAAAGGATTTGGCTGACAAGACCCTTCAGCATATGTTACAGAAGGATGCCACCTGCATTTCCCATCCACCCATAGTGCCCACAGTGGAGGAGGGTCAATGCCCCGGATGGAATCACAGTGCCATTCCAGGAACTTGAGTACTTGGATACTACAAAGTGCCAAAAGTCTACTCTAACCTTTTCCCATTCTCCAATGGTTCTAATCTCACACTTTGGTAGGTTTTTTCAATTACAATGTACTATGCACCTTATTTATAATTTCTGTGCTAGTTATAACCTCAAATGCCTTCTTACAAGCATAGAGACCATTAAGTGGAAGTTCTTCAATTCTGTAGCTTTAAAAAAAAAACACACCACACACTAGGATTGGCAATGCAAACTAGGGAGAAGAAATATGGAGGGAGAATGGAGCTACTCTGCAAGAGAAGAGAAATAGAAGCCTCCTGCCATCTGGAGAAGTCTGCGAAGGAGAGGTGGGGAGCAGGGCTAAGAAGGAGAAGGGACCAGAAGATGGCAAGGACATTGTGTTGTACAATGAGAACCCTCACGAGGCCCCCATGGGAAATCCTCCCCGAACGGGCAGTTTCATATTAGAGTGGAGGTGTTACAGGACCAGGGCAGATTCAAGGAGTTTGAGCACAAGCGGCAGAAAAAGCCATATGGACACAATGCCCATTCCATTTGTATCCTGACCCTAGGAAGCAGCAGAAATCTAGGGCTTAAAGCCCCATGGACCATGGAACTTGGGGGCTAAAGGCAAATGTATATAGGTCTCAAGGGGTAGGTAAGCCTCCAGCTGACTTTTGGTTTACACATATTTGCATTCATATCTGAAAAAAAAATGGAATACTGTAATCTCTAGTGACTTTTTTCAAGCAGAAAAAGGAAAAAGAGGCTCTTTGTTCTGTTATTCCAACTTTGATCTTCTATTCATTCTCTAAGGGCAGAAATGACTGTTTATATGTTTTCATGAGTTAAATCGCTCCTGAGGATGTTTTGTTTTCAGTTACTATTGTTTCCTGCTGTAGATTTTAAAAGATTCTCCTTTGGAACCAAAAGTATCGACAACCGGGACCCTACAACTGCCACGTGCCGGAGTCTAGATTCCTTTGTGAGCTCTTTTGCTGTATGTTTTGCAGGGCACACGATTAATTACAAGTGGGAGTAGTGTGTTTCTGCTGTGCAGGAAAACCTGGGTTGAGACTGGCTGCCACCCACCATTCCCCAGAATGTGTCTAATCACAGCCTCTGTAGAACACAGAGCTCCAGGACCATCTATTCTATACCCTGTGATCCTGCCATTCCAGCCACAGGCAGGCTGCGAATCTAAGGCAAGAGCAGCCAAAGGCTAACTAACCTGGCTGTGACCTCTGGAGTGACCACATGGGAACAGGCAAGCTAGCCCAGTAGAATTCTCCTTCTTGAGTATTTGAAACAGGAAATGGGTAAGAGAATAACATTAGTGTGTATCAAGGAAGGTATGAGATAGTGTTAGAGGCCATGAGGAGTCATGAGCAAGCCAGAATTAGTAGAATATAAGTCAATAACAAAAGGAAAACAAAGCAGATATAAGAAAACTGATTGCACCCATCTGTTGCTACGCCAGGTATGAGCAAATACAAACCATTCTTCGGCTTACCTTCTCACACTCTTTCTTCTTCCTTCTTCCTCTTCCTCTCTCCCCCTTCTCTGCCTAAACCCTCAAGGCAGAATAGTGTGCCATCAGAGCTGATGGAAATGGACCTTTCCAATTCCTTTGTTTTTCCCAATCCAGAGCAAGATTTATAAAAGACATGTTGACCATCTTGTCACATGTAGGCATAATGACACTAAAGCCTTCCTCTGTCAGTTCAAAATGCCCAGGTAGAAACAATATCTAAGAACTTAAGATTTCCTACCACAGTGCTCTTCTCTTACGGAATCTAACTGTAGCTCTAGAAAAAAGAGAGGCTGGCTCTTGCAAACCTCCCAGCACGCTAACACATCTCGAGCTAAATCAGAAACAAGGGCAGCATGGTGTGGGAGAAGTGGCCGTGTTATCTCTGCTGTCCACTCAGATTGTCGCTTTGATTGGCGGGTTTGTGAGGCAAAGAAAGAGAAATGTAAAATGCATATGGAAGCAAATCACTGCAGGCCACAATATTAGGTTTGCAGGGGGGAAGTACAGTTAAATGTATTTTCAGGATGTGGCTCAACCAGAGGAATTTATAGCTGTAGCTGGCATCCCTAATACCATAAAACTATGCGTGGAAGCTACTTTTAGGCTTTGAGGCTCAAACAGCTAGATTCAAAACATAGATAATAGAGTAACAACTGCTGCTTAACAGGGGGAAAGAGATAAAAAATAATTTGCTACATTTCGCTGGAGTCTATCCCATACCTCTAACACAGCAATCCTGTGCAGTTAATTTATTTGAGTATGTGTGGTTGCCACACATGAGGAAAATGCTACCAGTGGTGGAAGAAACAGTACACAGGAGAGCCTTAGCCAGCAATTAAACAAGGGTAACATTCTAGAAGCCAAAGAAAGTACCCTAGGAAATAAGCTGAGTTAGAGGAAACAAATTCCTAGTGAAAGCAGGTCTCCTTACCTTAGGTCAGTAAAGACTCAATTATGAAACTAGATAAATTCATGAAGTTAACCTTTTTAGCTTTGAAATTGGCCATGAATAACAGAGGCCAAAAGACACACACACACACACACACACACACACACACACACTCCTTCAACCTGTCTTAAACAAAAGATCTCCCTTTGGCAACACTTAAAGAGGTTAAGAGCTGCTCAGCCCTGGTGGCTCTGTACACCAAAAGGTTGCACCTTTGATTCCCGGTCAGGGCATATACCCTAGGTTGAGGGTTTGATTCCCTAGTTGGAACCTGTATGGGAGGCAACCGATTGATGTTTCTCTCTCTCTCTCTACCTCTCTCTACCTCTCTCTCTCTCAAATCAATAAAAACATATCCTTGGTTGAGAATTTAAAATAATAATAATAATAATAATAATAATAATAATAATAATAATAAAGCAGGCATGCCTTTTAAAAATGTTTGAGAGCTATAAAGTAACAAGAAGGAAATTTTAAAGGCGGCAGAATGTAAGCTGACTAAGATGGTATTTCAAAGTATCTCTCCTTGTCAAACCAAAAGAGGCATCAAAGTGTAGCAGACACATCGGCTGAGAGCTCAAAGAGCTATTTGGCTTGCATGTGTGACACTTTAATGAAGAAATAACAAGGAACTGGTCTCCCCACTTACATTCTCACACCACACCCCTTCCTTCGACTTTCTCCTTGTTCCCCAACTCAAAAGGGAGTACAATAGCCAGGGGCAGACAGAATGAGAGTATAGAAGGTAGATGATAAAAACATTTGATCTTAGGAGTTGTTGAGAGCTTTTGATCTAACGTAGAGCAATTACTGTTTGAAGCCCAGCCAAAAAAAAATAAAATTAATCATAACAATTTAAAATATTTCCTCACTTTTCCCCAGTATGGCAAACTGTAATGCACTAAATTCATATTTTCATCAACATGTCTAAATATGTTATTCAGAGTAGGATTTTATGTGCAATCCTTCTGGGGCAATTTTCTGAAAGAAAAAGGAAGTCCCAAAATTGGATGCACAAACTGCTTTAAGGTTTTAAGATTTGGCAAAGCATATTGTGCCTTCCCTGTACCTCACACCAGAAATGAAAAAAAAATGAATTTGGTTTACCAGGCACTGCAAATGAACTTGCTTAGTTTAGGCTCACAAGAATGCAGCAAGCAGGAGAGGTAATGTCCCCACCACAAAGCGATCCAGACCCCTGATCGTCTAGCTGGCAAGTTGCCCAGCAGAGAAATAGGATGCTACTGAATTTGTAGGCATCTGAGTCAGTAATGGGGATAGAGGAATGTTGCAAAAAGAGAATGGGGGGAAGAGGGATTGGGAAAGCAGAGACAGGGTACCTTCTGGAAGTGGAAAATTATTTTTTCAAGCATAGAAGAACAAGTTAAAGATATTACTGGGGAATTCATGTATAAAAAGTGCTCTTAGCAGGTGGAGGAGTGAAGGGGGAACATGTGTCATAAAATACACTCTGTGGCCAAGACCCCTGACCATTCAGACCACAGATAAACCAGAAAATATCTAATCAAGCCAGAAGGACAGTCATCTCCAAGTGACAAACTACCTGGTATTCAAACTGTAGTCCCAGGCCCAGCTCCTATATAATAAAGAGCTACTATGCTAATTAGACCAGAATGACCTTCCAGAACAACCTTCAGGAATGACGTTCCCGAAAGACCAGTGGGCAAGGGGGAGAAGGTGGAGAAGGGGGAGAAGGGGCTGTGGAGCTGCAAGGCAGCCAGGGCCACGAGGGCCAAGCCCCTTGCACAAATTTCGTGCATCGGGCCTTTAGTTAATAATAAAAGCAAAAATGTAAGTGCTCAGACACATGTACACACACACACACACACACACACACACACACAGAGAGAGAGAGACAGAGCATCCCAAGGGCTGAGGTGATGGGAAAACACATTCACAAGGACTTTAATTGCTTTGCATTTGTTTTTCATCTTCTCCCCCATTTCTTCTGATGGTGATTATGATTGTATTTTGAAATCATGATCCACCGCTGCAGCACTGTAATTACATCAATATGGCATTATAAGCGAAGGTTAGTGCCAGAAATAGCAGAGCAGAGAGGGGTGCAATTTATCTTTGTGGATGTAAGCATGTGTGTATATGTTTATAAATACCTCCCATTTTCATGGTATTTGGAAATCATTTGCAAGTCTAAGCAAGGTGGAGGGAGGGTTAAGGAAATAGAACAAGAACCTCAATCTCATTTTCAGTTGAAGGAGATCAAGGCAAGAAAAAGCAGGTTTTCTAGTCGTGATAAATGGAAATAATGAAGTAAGAACTAGGCTTCAACTGGGCTCAGATCCCTGACCCGGCCTGCAGCTGAGTAGTAATGAATGGCTCTGCTTGTGGGCAGGTATGAGTCTGAGACAGTGCAGGTTGTCAACAGCGACCTTCAGCACCTCTGCAACCTCAAGGTATGTCTCTTAAGCCCCATTCAGAACAAGAGGGCTCCCTCCCTCCCCTAGTCTCACTTGTTCCAGCCTTCAGGACACCACCCAGAATCTTCAACCAACAGCAATGGGAGTTGGGAGATAAATAACCCAGCTTTTTCCACTCTCAGGAAAAACAAAACTTCTGGCGTGTGCTCCTCAAGTGTCACACAGAGCACGTGGTATTTCTAAAAATATGTTAACAAATGATTTGAAAGTCACCTCCCCTTGAATGTGGGCTCTACCACATGACCCACATAAGGACCACTAGGTGATGAGAGTGACACTATGTGATTTCTAGGCCCAGGTCACAGAAATACCGATTCTCCTTTGGATCACTGCTTCTGGGGAAAGCCAGCACTCTGTCTTGAGAGCACTCAGCAGTCTCCTGAGGGGTCACACAATAAGGAACTAAGGTGTCCAGCCCACAACCAGCACCCACTTTCCAGGATGTAGTTAAGGCACCTTGAACGTGGATCTCCAGCCCCACTCAAGCCTTCAGAAATGCGACTCCAACCGACAACTTGACTAAAACCTTATGAGAGATCCCGACCACCCAGATAAGCCATTCCAGAATTCCTACTTTACAGGAAATGGAAGTATAATAAACATTATTGTTGTATGAAGTCCTTGATTTTGGGAGTAATCTGTTATCCCGTAGTAGATAACTAAGTAGAGTCCTGGTAGTATTGATCCCAGTTGCCCATAGTGGAAACCTGTTCAGCAATAGGTTACATCACCTCCGAGGCAAACTATCTGCACTCCAAATTCTTGTATCAGGGTCTGGTCTGCCTTTGGAGTCTAAGACATCCGATATAAGGTCAATATTAGCATTATCATCCTTATTTTGGAGATGAGAGTTAGCCAACAAATAGTGGCAGAACTGGGTTTTCTGAGCCCTGATCCACTGCTTCCTGCTTCATCACAGCTGTATCCCTTCTACCCCAACCCTTTGCAATTTTAAGCAATCTCTCTTCTCTCCTCAAGAACACTGAGTCCATGTGCTCAATCACTCTGGACCTAGACACCCATCCTAATCACCAAATTTTAAAACCAGGCCAACTCAATAACAAAAGCAGGAACTTTGAGTCCCTCAGGTTTCAGGATATTTTGTTTTTTCTGATGATACCTGTACACAGAAGAGAGGAACAATTAGCAAATTAATGGGTTATTCTTCTGTTGACGTTAATGCAAAGGCTAGATGTCTGGGCTACAGGCGCTGGCCTGAAATTGTAGAACAATGTAACTCATAATTTACTGAAGTTCTGAACAAATGACCATACTGCACAGGCACAAAATGGTGGCAATGAAGCCTAGAGATGCCATGCTTTCTGTTCTGACCAAATAAAACGAACAGTCAACTTGAACTGTCAGACATTTCATCATCATCATTATTATGGTATGTGGTAATTAGGCATCAATGGGACATAAATGACTCTCGATAGCACTGTTGTATATATCAAACAACAATGTTTATGTGTTTCTTCTCCCTTTGGTAATTTTTCAGTCTCCATCTCTATCCTGTGTCACTGTGGTTGGTTTGCCCTGAGTCAGAGAGGTAGAAAACAATGCCCATATAGAAGCTTTGGAACCAAATAAATCACTCAAGTTGTGTGATCTTGATCACGTCACTTTACATCGCTGGGCCACTTGTATGAGATGGAAATGAGGCCCTTCCAGCAGTATCAAGTGAGAAACTGAAATGCAATGACTAGCACAGTGTCAGCATGCTGTAGGTGCTCATTAAAGGTCTCCTTCCGGCCTCTGACATCAACACTACTTCACATACACTAATGTCAGAGGTTCTTCGTTATCTCCCCACAAGTTACCATTTCCTGCCCAGGATCCCACTCCGAAGAGCACCCATCTTCATCTTCCAAGTCACAACATCCCACGCTAAAATCCCAAACTTATTCATAATTAAAAAAATGCTTCCTACTATCTGATGGAAAATAACTGACATAATCGGGACAAATGGCTGTGAGTTCACAAGTACAAAAAAAAAAAAACCCAAAAAGCAGATTTAAAATTTACCTAGGAGTGCTGACATGTTAGCATGAATGAGTTCTAGTTATGGGCAAATGATGATAGCAATTTCTCTTTCCATTTGATTTAGATATAGCTGGTGAGAAATTGGAATGTATTAGTCACCTGAGAGAGCTAAGGGAAAACGACCATGCTGTGGCTTCCAGTTGTGTTCACCCAGTGGGAGGCTGGTGGTATTTTAAAATAATTTAGCAAACACATACTGATAGAAAGTTTGCATAAAAATATTTCACATCCTCATGGCTGAGTAAGTGCTCTTCTGGGCTTTGGCAGGCACTGTGAAGGCAAAGAGCTTACCTCTCTGATGCAGATGACAGGTTTGTGAAAACAATGCCCACGTATAAACACGACAGCTCCTAACAACAATAACAAGAATGATAACTACCACTTCTTAGAGGCCTAACATTAATTTGCACGCCAAGATTAACAAATAACTTTTATGTCTTACCTCATTTGATCCTCCTGCAGCCTGGGTGGATGTTATTAAATCCATTTCAGGTAAGCAAACTGAAACCTGGACAGGATACATGTCCTGCCCAAGAGGCCCATGAATAACAGGCAAAAGAATCTGGAATCTTAATCTCATATTCTTGTTTCTTATCAGACTCCCTCTATTAATAATTAATTAGTTTTTTGGTTTAAAGGATAAATGGAAGCTAATATAGATTCTCCAGTTAGCTTTTCTTACCCTATATTGGTTTTTAGGCCCACAAACCCACATATCCCTATCACACAGGGTGGTGTAGAAATAGGTTAAAAACAATTGTTTCATGATCTTCAAGAAGAATCCTTGTCATGAATACAGAGCTATTTCCCAAGGTCCAGAGTAACTGCAAATGGTTGTGTTAGGACAGTGATGGCGAACCTTTTGAGCTCAGCATGTCACCATTTTGAAAAACCCTAACTTAACTCTAGTGCCGTGTCACATATAGAAATTTTTTGATATTTGCAACCATAGTAAAATGAAGATTTATATTTTTGATATTTATTTTATGTATTTAAATGCTATTATCAAAGAAAAATCAACCAAAAAAATGAGTTCACGTGTCACCGCTGACATGCATGTCATAGGTTCGCCATCACTGTGTTAAGACCTGTGACTTCCGCAGTAGGAAGCATTTGGCTCTTGCCACAAAACAGCAGACCTTTTACTGGGTCAGCTTGGAAGTAAACTTACAATCAATTTTTTTCAACTCCCCCACCTCACCATGACCTGGAGACTTTTGGCCACAAATGACAGATTTATCTATGAAGCTCTTAACCTCACTGGGAAAAAACTACTTTCAAATATAAGAAATATAAGAATCACTTTCAAAGTAAGAAAGTAAGCCTCGGAAAAACAGCAAATCCAAACTGAGCCAGGCACTTTACATCTTTACCGCAGACAAACCAGTGGTTTCCAACCTGGGACGGTCATCCTCGGAGGCATTTAAAAATCCCAATAGATCTCTATTTATTCAGAATTAGTTATTCTCAATTAATTCAGAAACTCTGGAGTAGAGCTAGGCATCAGTATTTTTAAAGCTCTGTGGGTGACTTATTTGTATAGACACAGTCGAGAAACACTCAATATAGTAGAATTCCTTCCGGGGCCCTGACTGGTACATCTGGCTTCTGGTTTGTGCAGTCGGGTTAGAAAGCAAAAAGGAAAGAAATAAATGAAGAAGACGGTGAACTAGCTAAGCCTGCCATGAGCTTCTAAAGCTCCCAAGTATGGGCATTAGCCTATTTCTACCACAAGTGCAACAATCAGAACTGCTTCATGCATGTAACCCCATATCCAGAAAGGGCCAAATATAATACTGCCTGTTTCAGGGTTTCCTATGCTGGAAATATAGGGGGGAAAGGCAATAACATCCATACTGCTACATCAGTCTTCTAGGGTCCCCAAACCTCTGCAAGACCTTGAAGAGCAGCTCCCATCGGGGCCATGCGTTGGCAGTGAATGCCCTCTTTGGCCCATCACAGGAAGGCAGCCCCATGGCAATATTAGGGGCAGAAGTAGAGGGTAACTTAGCAATGAGTGAGAGGGAGGCAGCTAAGCTCTTTCCAACAACAGTGGCCAAGAAATATCAGCACTTTCCATCACAGAGGAGCCCATAAGAAACTGTTACTTAAACTTCTAAGCTTTCAGGCTGAGCTTACGGTTGGTTGTTCTCGGAGATGAGTTCTTGGCAATGTCATGGGGAAACTTGATTTTTTTAAAAATTAAGAAAAGGTCTTCCCAGGGACCTGGAGGAATTGCAAGGGTCTCTGAGCATCTATGAGCACGGGAAAACAATAACCTAACTCAGTGATGGCGAACCTTTTGAGCTCGGCGTGTCAGCATTTTGAAAAACCCTAACTTAACTCTGGTGCCGTGTCACATATAGAAATGTTTTGATATATGCAACCATAGTAAAACAAAGATTTATATTGTTGATATTTATTTTATATATTTAAATGCCATTTAACAAAAAAAAATCAACCAAAAAAATGAGTTCGCTTGTCACCTCTGACACGCGTGTCATAGGTTCGCCATCACTGACCTAACTCCTCCTTCCCTACTCCCAACCCATCACTCAGACCAAGAGGCCTCCACTTCTCAAGTTCCATCGAGGATGGAAGAGGTCCTAAGAAGGACAAGAAATGTGGAAGGGCTTTTGCAGTTACCCTTGAAGGAAGGGTAACTTCAGAATGTGCAGGGAAAGAGATTGTATGACCTGAAAGAAGATCTGAGAAACATAACCAGAGCATGGGAGGAAATCCAAGTCAGTGACCAGAAAGTAGCTCAGCTCTGGAAATGGCCAAGAGCAAGACACAGAGTCGTTAAGAAGTTCCCCTATGGCACATTTGCTTCATTTCTGGAAGTCACTTCCTGTGCCTTTTGAGGTCAATAGGTTGAAAAGAAAGGCTGGTGTGGGGGGTGGGGGGAGGCTATATGTTTTGGAATTAAAGCAGCACCTGCAGTATTATTAGCTGGACCACAATGTGCAGGACCTATAAATCATTCTTCTCTGGGGAATAACTGGTTGCCAAAGAGGTCCAGACAGGCTGCTTCTCTCTCCCTGAGGTCTGGCCCCGAGTTCAGCACAATCAGCTAAGTCCTCTGGGCTTGAGACAGCTGTAGACACACAAGGTGCTCAAGGAGAGAGGACCTTCAGGAACTCTGCTGTGTACTGTCCCGGGACCAGGACCAGCACCACCAACTGACACTGCTTGTGAGCAGAAGGTATGACTACAGTGGGAATGGCTCTGCTTTTGGCATTGGCCGTCTGGTAGAGACCATACACCCTCTCCAAATAATGTCTTTAATGGCATAAAATAAATACACAGAACTTCAAAAGAAGCCAATTATATTGAAATACAGTTACTAAAATATTTTCTTTAAAAAACAAACTGGTAATGTAATAAATAGTTGTGCATCTTTATTAAACATTAAATAATCAGATCTAGGGGTGGGTGTAATAACTTAAAGTTATGAAAGTAATTAATTTTGCAAGATATTTATCACAATAGCAACATGATATGAAAATATTTGTAATATCTAGTGGAGCTGTTAATTCTACTGTGGTTTTTTGACCTACATTTATCACTGAAGGAAGTGCTAGTTTCATTTAGATGTTAGTGAAAATAAATAATTTTTTTTCATCCAAATTTATAGATCCCTGAATTCTCTCCATGTGCCTTAGGGTAAGAACAACTGTCATAAATGGGAACTGAAAATGACAATGACCCTCTCCAGTCACTGTGAGTGCTGTAAGAAAACATGCATTCATGTTTTATTTTTTATTTTTTCACTTTTTTAATCCTCACCCAAGGATATCTTATCCATTGATTTTTAGAGAGAGTAAAAAGGGAGGGAGGAGGAGGGAAGAGAGAGAAACATCAATGTGAGAGAGACATGTTGACTGGTTGCCTCCAGCACGCCCCCATCCCCCACGACCAGGGTCAGGGAGGAGCCTGGAACCATGGTACAAGCCCTTGACCAGGAATCAAACCCGGGATCCTTCGGTCCACTGGCCAGTGCTCTAACCACTGAGAAAACCTGCCAGGGCAACATGCATTCATCCTTTCATTTAACTGTATTAGGTGTAAATCCCTTAGACCTTGGCCCTAAAGGGCCTGAAATTGGTGAGGCATCATATAGAGACAATAACTCCTGTCATCTCCAAATCTATCCAAACTAATGGTTGCCCATCACCACCCCCCTTCCCTGCTGCTACACAGAAATAAACTGTACCACTCCCCTGTCTTCTTTTCCTGAGCCTTTCTCTCTTTATCTAATGTCCCCATTTGGGGGGTTGGAATAGATGGCTATGGAGTCCGTGGAGCTCATCAACTAGACTGTGGACAATCTGACCTTGGGATGGCTTTCTCAGTGACATGACCAGATGTGTATTTCAGGCGAGTCCCTCTGGCTTCAAGGATTGAGAATACCCCTCCAGTCCACCACCCGTGCTCTATCACCCAGGGCGTCCCCTTGTCTAAGTCACCACCCACTCTTGCCTGGATTGTTGCTTTGTTCTTACCCGGTTTCCTCCCATCCATTCTTACTCCCCTTCTGTGATTCTCAACACAGCAGCCAGAGTGATTTTCTAGGAAATAACTCCTTTCATCTCCAAATATATCCAAACTAATGGTTAAACCCAGTCCTATCCCTTCTCTGGTTCAATGGTTTTCCATTATCACTTAAAATGAGTTTCAATCTCCACGCCATACTGCAAGAGTCGGCAGCCTATGGCCTGATGGCCAAATCTGGCCTGCACCTGCTTTTGTGTGGCCTATGAGTTAAGTAATTTATGGAAATTTGTTTTCGCTCTTATTATATAAATATTTACATATGAGTACCTCAATTTTGTCTCTTGGACCACAAAGCCTAAAATATTTACTACTTGGCCTTTTATAGAAAAAGTCTGCTAACCTCTAGCAGCCAGGAAGTCAGAAACCAACAAAGGCCATTCAAATGGGGGATGGGGACTAACTCAGAGAATTGGCTGTTCAGAAGTTGTAAGAGCTGAGGAGACAAAAGGGCACAGTGAGGCAATGCACAGACTAACAACAGCCGGAAGCTGCTACCACCCTGCAGGTGGAGAACCAAGGAAGGAGGTGGTGTAACTCATGGAAGCCAGACAGCTGGAGGCATCCAACAGAGCGGAAGGGATGCTTCCCAAGGCAGGGCAGAGGGTGAGGAAGAAAACCTGGATTCTCACTTCCTCTCCCCGCAATGTCACACCAGCACCTCCTATTGACTGAAGCTACCTGGAGGGTTGTTGTTGGCAAGGGGGCCTGTGATAGAGAGCAGAGCAATAGAAGGGAAGGGCAGACAATGGCCAGTAGAGTGGACAGGCAAATAACCAGCTTCCCTGTAAAGTGATGATAACACTTGCTTTGCAAATTAGCTATAAGAGCTCAAGGTAACTTAAGTAAGGTGTCCATATCATGCCTTGAAAGGGAAGTTAATATTATCATCATCATTACTGCTATTATTAACATTGACCCTGCACATGGGTTTCCTGTATTGGGTTGTCCAAGCTGAGCATAACGGTGTAGGAAGAAGATAGGACTGTAATTGATCTGACCTACAAGGAAGTGAGGAGTGGGATGAAATTAGACCAAACATACCATGGATATGGGCTCAAGAACTTACACCAAACCCCCTTCTCCCACGGAATGAAGCCATTTCAAACCTCTCACTGTAGGCCAGAGGGATGGTGAAAATAGGAGTCTGCGGTTACAAAATGCACTCAGAATTGCTTTGTGCTAATAAGGATTTTTTTCCCTAGAAATACATATGTATGTTGTTAGTGGAAATTCATTTCTGTCCATTTATGCACACTTCTTCCTTCCCTAGAACTGTCTGTTGTGCCAGCCTTTAAAACCACAAGCGTAACATCTTAGTTTAACAAGCTTCCTCTGTTAAATGCCAGCCAATGAAATCAATGATGGGTGTAATGAGATAGAGAATGCAGCCAGTAGGAGAAGTTTTTGCCACCTAAAATGTCATAAGCAGGGATGCAAAGGTGCGCAGACTAAATATGCATCACCAACTCAGGAGGGTCATTCATCAAGCAGAACCTCCAAGAACTGGCTATTGGGAAACTGACCACCTCCAGCCACCCATGCTTCAACCCCGTGACAGGATGAGCACTGAAATTCCAAGCCTAAGGCTTCAGGAGTTCCAGTTTTTCTAGGTTTATAGAGAAATACTGTGTTTCTTCTATTTCAGACACCTCTGGAGGTCTGTGTCATCCACATTCCTTCCCTCCACTTCTTTGTCAGGGTTCGGGCCTGGTATGGCTGACGGCAATGAGTCAGTGCATGATTTGGTCCTGCAGTCAGTCTACCTTGGATTCTGCTCCTGCTAGAGCCATTTCTGGGTTAAACCTTTCAGTACTGAAATGACAGCTATTTAATAAAATCAGAGGTTTTAAGTGGGAGTAGAATTCATTCTTTCTACCCAGTTCTCATACTGGTTCTAAGAACAGCCCTTTATTGGAATCTGCCAGGGGAGGTTGGGCTTAGAGTCGGCAGCTGGGGAGGCTGAAGTTAGATGGACAAATGGCTTTTCTCCTAAGCTAGAGTTTCCAAAACTTCAATTATTCTCACAAAGTCTTAAAAATTGTCTTTATAGCCAAAAGCCATTTCTATACTTATGTACTTAACATCTTGCTTTTAATTAACTCGTTTTTATTTAAATGCATTTTAGATGAAATTTTGTATTATTTTCATAAACAGAAAAGTGGTATCACATGCCATAAATGCAAGGTAACCATGAAAACAAATTATGTTATTCTGTGACCCACTGAAGGCCCAGAATTAGAGGCCCGCTTTCAATGTAAAAAGGAGAGAAGAGGCAAGTGGCAGGAGAACTGTTAAAGATAGACTGGCACAGAATAAACCCTTTTCCTTTAAATAATCAAAAGGATTTAAAAAAAAAAACTGAAAAGGAAGTAATTCTTTCTGTGTGATTCAGTGTCATTTGTTACCATGTCCACACACACTCCTGAATCATCTGCAGTCTGGTACATACTATAGAAACAGCGATGGAATTTGCAATGCCCAGTGCAAAATAAAAATGGGAGGTCTTGTTCAAGCATTGGTAATAATTTCAAGACAGCAACAGCAGAGCATTAGACCAGGCACATGGCCCTTCTTAGCAAGGGCCCCATGCAATTATACACACCTGCCTGATGGTACACGCACCATACATCTAAGACAGTGGTTGGCAAACTCATCAGTCAACAGAGCCAAATATCAACAGTACTTCTTCAAAACAGACTCGCCCAGGCCGAAAACCGACTTCTGCGCATGGGCCACGAAGTTTCAATCGCACTGTCTGTGCGCCCGCACATGGTATTTTGTGGAAGAGCCACACTCAAGGGGCCAAAAAGCCGCATGTGGCTCGCGAGCCGCAGTTTGCCAACCACAGACCTAAGAGAATCAATAGATGTTACCACCCAATGGGAATTGAAGTCTGAAAACCCCAAAGCACAGTCCAGAGGGCCATCCATGCTGCCTGAGGCAGGAAACAAAGGCAAGGTAAGACCAATAAGACCCCACCATGCTGATGAGAAAAACCACCAGGGGTCAGAAGCAATAATGAGGAGTATGGCTGGAGCCACTGCCTGGAGCTGTCCATAGTTTGCTTTAAGAAAACCAGCTCCTCCTTCCTCCTAACCTTAGTTAAGGTTAGATATGAGAAATATAAAAGAGACAGCAATGGCATGACCTGGTATATCTGGCAATGCCCTAGCAAGAAACATCCAGTCTACTTAAAGAAATAGCTGAACAGAGTTTAATGCAGGAACAATGCCCAGAGAGGTGGAGGCAGGGTTACCAGCACCAAAAGGGGCCATCACAAACCAGGACTAACAGCAGCAAGAAGCTATTACCACCCCAGACCTGAAAGGGCAAAGGGAAGCGGTGGTTACTGAAACTTAGAAGGAACTGAACCCATGAGAACTGGCCAGCAACTGGAGTGAAGGCCTTGGAGGAATAATGTACTACTAGTTCCTGCCAGAGGATCAGGAAGAATAAATGCACAAGGTCTTTCCCCTCTCAGGATCCACCCAGAACCAGAGGGCACAGATCCAGCTTCATGCGGTCCCAGAAGTCAGTCTGCTTGTGCACAGAGCAGGGAGGCCAAGAGGGAGTGGATCTGGAGAACAACTGGAAATTAACCAGCACACCTGCTGATGTTTATGGGGGTGCAATTTGGTGATATGTTTATGGAGGGACAGAGGAGTATATGAGTGTGTGTGTGTGTGTGTGTGTGTGTGTGTGTGTGTGTGTGTGTGTGTTTGCGCGCACGCGCACGAGCATTTGAGAGAGTGGCTAATGAAGGGAAGACAGCACCCAGTTTTTGGTCTAGACTAGAGCAATCAGGGTGAACGGTGATTCCACTCACAAGCAAGGGAATTCAGAAGAGGGGCAGTTTGGGGAAGGAGGTAAAGCATTCTGTTTTGGCCATGCCAAGTTTAGAAGCATAAGGAACATCTATGGGGATAAAGAACCAGGACTGGCACTATAGACCAGGAGGTCATGGATTTGTAGGCAATTAAAGTCAGTGAGAGAGAAAGGCCAAGAACACAGATAACAGCAACCCCAACATGTAAAAGGGGATCAGGGGGAGAAACTCAGTAAAGGAAACTAAAGAACGGCCAGCTGGATGAGAAGATATCCCAGAGCGTTTATATTTAGGGAGCTGGGGTGGGGACACTGTAGAGAGATTTGGTCCCGATGTCTCTGGAGGAAGTGAGCCTCTGGTCCCTGTACAGAAAGCCATGAAGTGGAATCCTGCACTGCATTGGAGTTCGGGTGAGATGTGCCTTTACCACGCTCCATCCCTATGTCCCCATCGTGTTCACAGGTGCAGTAGCTGCAGCAGTTCCAGCTACTTCCCCACCAAAGATCCCAATCTGCCCAAAGACAGAAGTGGATGCCTCAACCACCACAGTCTCCAACTCGTAGTAACCACCTCTGGCTTTCATCCCTCCACCACCACTCTCTCAATTTCCTCTGAAACCAGCACAGAAGGATTAGCTGGGATGGTGGATGCCGAAAGGGATGGAGATACTAGTACAAGACAGAATAAGAGGAATCAAATTTCCACTGGAATCTCTAAGACAACTAGGGGCCAACACACCAGCCACAAACTCTGGCCAGTTTGGGTTGCTGGCCAACTTCTCAGGAGGTAGGTAGCAAAGAAGCCAACTTCCCTTGTCGGCCCTAAGGAGATGTCAAAACTCCTCTCCAGAAGGCAGCCTTTGCTATCTGTCATTCCATGTGTTGCCCTCCCTGCTCATCCTTACCTGAACCGATGCTGAGGATGCAGAGGATGCAGTCACATATGGAACAAAAGTCCAGGTCCCTTCACCCCCACACACTCATAGCCAGGATGGCCCCACGCTCAAGTGCCACAGAGAGGCCTCCTGTCCTGTTCTCCTGAATGTCCTGACCCTCTCTTTCAGGGTAAGCCATGGCTAGACTAATGATTCCAATCTGAAAAGCCTTAAATGCCTCCCAGAAAAAAGCATCTGATGTTCACCAAAGCTGGTAGATAGATTCCCCCTTCCATTCTACAATCCTGTTGTCCTCTCTGAGCAAAGCTGCTTTAACCGAGAGCCTCCTTCAGTGACTGGCCAAATGAGGCCAGTTCCTCTCCCCTGCCTCTCATCTGCTTCCTGCCAACTCTGTCAGTAGCATTCACCACTGAACATTCTTTCAGTTAATGATCACTGAGTTCGAGAGCCAGTTTCCTTGTCCACTGAGGTAGTTGGGCCAGATCACTTCTCTGGCTCTCTAATATGACCCTCTCTGATCATCTTGCCTGCAGTGAGGTGCAAGATGATTCATGGAGGAAGGACTCATAACCCTTTTCCTGTAAGAAGCTCGCTGTCTTAGGGGAGAGACAGGGAAGTGCACAATCACTCCATTAGGTATATATGGAAGCATTAAAAGAACAGAGATACAGAGGAGAAAGTCATTCAATCCAAATGGGGACCGGGATGATTCAATAACTGGCTATTTTGCAAAGTGCCTACTATTATGTACCAGGCTGTGTATTAGCTACTTATATAAACACTAGGGCCCCAGTGCACAAATTCATGCACCTTAAAAGGAACTGTGGGCCGCAAGGCACAGGGGTGGGTCTCGGCCCATCCTCCACGCTCCTACCCAGCCCCTCCCACCACGGCCCCCAGTCCCATCTGCCAGCAGTCCCACTCCCACTGCCGCTGCTCCCATGCACTGACAGTGTCGGCCCCACTAGCACCCACTGACGGCACAGAGCGATTGGGGCCGGCGCCAGCACTGTCAGCGGGTACTGGCCTACATTTGTAGCTACCACAGTATATAGTAACTGAACAAGCAACAGGTAATTATTGGGCTCTTACTAAGCATCAGACACGGCCTCCTACATGTAATGCACACAGAAATTTATCCTGTGAGGAAGGTATCACTTCAATTCCCCTTTTACAAATAAGAAATGGAAGGCCAGTGAAGTTATATAAGTTGCCTAAGGTCACAGAGGAGCCAGAATTTAGATCTAGGACCTAATTACCACACAAATTTCCATCCAGATTTGAAGAAAGAGTATGTAAATAATGTTCTAAAGGGTGATAGAAAAAAACAAAAAAACTTATGTTTCCTTAGTTTGGGTTCCCCCAAAAGCATAACCTGAGATAAAAATGTGGGTGTAGGGAGTTTGTTTCTAAGATGATCCCAGGGAACAGAGGAGGATGACACAGGGAAAAAGAGAAAAGCAAAATAATAAGGGGTCATAATTGGGGTTGCCACTCTGGACAGCAGGCCCACTTTAATGAGGTCCTCCAGCAGCATACAGAATCCTCCCAGAATTGAGCTCCCACAGGAAGGAGGATGGAACATTCCCCATGCTCCCTTCCCTCAGGGGGTTCACTCTTGCTCAGCTCCCTCAGGCATCCCTGACCTCAGGGGAGCCCTGGGGCAGAAAACAAAGACATGAACTATGTGTGAAACCAGGCAGCAGTAGGCAGAGAGTGAAAATGAAAGCCAGCTCTGAACTGCCCAGCCCAGTCCAGGTCCCAGGTGTGCCTGCCTTCCACCGAGACACAGTGGGAGGGGACCCTTCAGGCACAGTGGGCAGCAGGACCAAAACAGGAGCCTGAGTGCCTACCAGGCATGTCCTATCACACACATGGCTCCTCTGCTAAGATCCACAGCTGCCTCTCGCAAGCTGGGCTTGCAGCTCTCCCATTGAAATGAAAGAAATACACTCATAGGCCTCGACTAAACTGAAGTGAAAGGAAATAGGCATTCTGTGTTGGCCATGCCACGTTTGGAAGCCTGGTGCCAAAGCTAGAGGCAACCTCCCTTTTTATCCATCCAACCACAAAAAAGCAGTCCTCTGCCCCAGGCCGGGGTATGGCTGGGCTCTCAGCTGCTGGCCTGTTCCAGGCTGGCAGTATAGAATGGCAGCTGAATGCTTAGACTGTGTGTCCTTGGTCAAGTTATTAACCTTTCTGAACCTCAGTTTGCTTCATGTCTAAAGCAGGACAAAGATGCCTACCCAGGAGAGTAGAGTGGGAATTAGACAATATTCTGCCTGTGACACATTTAGCACAGTATGTGGCATAGCGTGAGCATCTAATCAAGGATAGATGTACACATTTTACCATCTTTGAGTAGATTCAATTCCATAACAAAGAGAACTAGAGACAGTTCTTTATCATGTAAAGAAAGAGAGTGAAATCATACAGAGAATGCTAGGCTTGCCAGGCAAAAGATTTCATTTCCCAGTTGTATAAACTTAGGTTCGGGAACCTCTTTAAATTTGGGTTTTTCTATCACTAAGTGGAGATAATCACTTCTGTCTGCCTCAAAACACTGTTGAGGCTCAATGGGGATCAAAAATGTAAAAACGTTTTGTGAACCTGAATGTAGCACAAAAATGTTATTGCTGTGATTATAACAATGATTAGAATCAAAGCTCTTCTCTATTCAGCACATGCGTACACACACATTTTCCCTCTCTCTCTCTCTCTCTCTCTCTCTCTCTCTCTCTCCCTTCCCCTATGGGGCTGACTACTCCTCATTAAGGCATTTTCATCTTAAGGTCAATGCCATTGAAGGGAGTGTATGATGAATATCAGAGACACTCTGTAACAGCTGTTCAGGGCGAGTCATTCAGACCATCAGTGTCAAGGATGGTGCTGCTAATTTATTTATGTATGAGGATGATGACCAGGGAAAGCAATTAGGATTGGGCATCTGCACTTCTGTGATCCCAGATTGCCAGAGCCCTGGCAGTGGCACGTCACGGAAACCTGAACAGCAGTTGCTCACTGCTAACTACCCTTCTTCTGCGTAGGCTCAGGCTCACTGCCTCTTTGTATGCCAAACAAGTCATGTCTGTGCCCCAATTCCTCATCTGTTCTCTTCTGCACTCCAACCCAAATTACATTGCAAGTGGCAGGAGTGCTGATAGGAAAATGGGGTTGGAGACAAATTCTGGGGCTGGGGGAGGTGCTAAAGCATTTTTCGAGTTCTTTACAGCTATCAATTAATGAACCCCTGCAACAACCTGGGAAAGTAGGTCAGTATTATTATCCTTCCTTCATTTGAGAAAACAGGCTTAAGAAGAATGGCTTGCCCAAGGCTAAGCTGGCGATCAGAAGAGCCGAAGTGGAATTAGATGGAAGAATCTCTGACTTCACATTCTCGGCCAAGTATGTGCTTCCTTAGCATGCAGCAGGTGATCAATAGATGAGAGGGACTCCCTGACTGCATCCAAAAATGATACATTAATCCCTTCCTGGGTGCAGTGGCAGAAGCTAGGTCCAGCTCAGATCTTAAAGCCTGGAGAGCTTTTAAACACAGATTCTGAATAATTCAGGAAAATACCTTTGGATGCACCGCAGCTGTAAGAAAGATGAGGAGGTAGGTTTGTCTTCACAGTGGACATTGTCTGGTTGCCCAAGAGCTGAATGTCCTCTTTGCCAGGAGGCAAGGAGAGCTTTCCAGGGCCTCTCTACCCTTCCTCCTGCCCTGGGAATCCTATGGAAGCTCAATTAGGTCCAGCACATAGTACAAGGAGAAAACACTTTGGGCCAAGGCCCCTGGCACCACCGAGACAGCCAGTGGCCCCTGGTCTGGAGACACCGTCCTCATAAGACTGTTTCCAGGGCAAGTCCTTGGCTGTGCTTCACCGCCCTGGTCTCCCCAAAGCCTGTGCTCCAGTTTTCCAATCAATTCCAATAAACTCTTCCCGCCTAAGTTAACTGATCTTCTTGTTGTTTGCAACCCTGACTATACAGTTTCTGACCTAGAAATATAAGTACTTGCCAAGGGGGATTAAAACTGCCAGGCACAGATTCCCATACGTTGCTCGTGGGAAAGTAAATAGGCAAAACATCCAGAGAGGGCAATTTAGCAAGGGTATCATGTACGCTTTGGCCCAGCTCTCCACCTTGGGAATTTCCTCTATATGTAGACTTGCACTATCATGGAACGTCTTATATACAAAGTCAATTTGCATTTGTATACGTATATGCCAATGTAGTAGTGTTTGTAATAGCAAAATATTTGAATTCCAAAGTCCATTAATAGAGGACTAAGTAAATGATGACATGTACACATGATGGAAAGCTATCCAGCTCTTTTGTTTTTAAATAAGATGTTTTCTATGTGTTGATATGGAAAAATCCCCCAAATATGCAAGTAAAAATAAAAGGTTCGGGACAGTGTGCATAATATGCTATCTTTTATAAAAGTATAAAAACAATAAGAATTAGTTCTTTCTTAAACATGATAAGAAAATTGTAGTGGGATAGAGAAGAAAACTAAAAACAGTGGTGTCCTATTGGGAGGAGAATGAGGCAAATAAGAAAACAAGATGGGGTGTGGTGCCTTGTATAATGTTAGGTGTTTTTGAATCATGTTGATATGCACCTACTCAAAAAACTACACTGAAAAAGTGCCATCTCAGAGAGTGAAAATCAGCACAGACATAATTCATTTGACCTCCCAGCCTTCACACCACTCCACCATCGCCCTCAGCACGTGGACAGGGCGACTTGGCTAACAGTGGCTGCTGGCTTGCACAGCATAAGAATCGAATCTGGTCCAGACTATTGAGGACAAAAGACAGACTAGGCTGCTGAAAACCAAGCCAGATAGTTCCTGATGCAAGAGCAAAAGAAGGCTCATAGCAGCTTTTGATGTGTGAAATACAAAGCGATTACATTTCAGAGACATGCCTGTTCTTAAGAAGGATATGTCCAAGCCATACAATTCACTGTCCCCTGCGATCTAGACACTCTCCTCCGAAACAGGAAAACAACCCATTCAGCACGAACTACTGGGAAATACAGGGTCCTGGCGAATTTTGTGCATCAGTGGAGTATGCCTGGTGTGATTATGCCACAAGCACCGCCTAATGAAGAGACTGGAACTTTCTCGCCTGCAGGTCCACTGCTCAAACTCATACCAAGGTCCCCAAGACACAATGTACTTGTTTATCCTCTAAGCCATTAACTTGAAAATCAATAATATTTCAAATTTAATGAGTTGTAAGACAAGTAAATTAGAGTTTGGGGTAAGCAATATTGATCAGATTATTCTGTCAGCAGGAACCCATGACTTTCCTCTGTAATTAAGTATTCCATGTAGGGGCCGATGCGCTCACCCCTCGTTGCTTTCATGGGGAAATCAGAGGTCTGCCCATTCCTGTAATGAAAGCCTTTTCCCATATGCTGGCTGGCAGCCTGCACCCTGCTAGTGAGGGCGGGCCTGCCCTTTCCTCCGAGGCAGCAGGCTTCAGTGACAAGTGGCTTTCCCCAAGCACTAATCACCCCTTGCTCTAGTCCCAGAGCTTCAGTGAGTTTGAACATCAAAATGAAGAACTGCAACTAAAAAAAAAAATCGTTGTGGCAAAAATTGCCTTCAGTAAAAGAGCTTCTGTGGAATGATATGCAACTGTGAGAAGCTGCCTTTCAAGTTCCCCTTGCAGTTTGCATTTCCTAGAAGCTTGGGGATGGCCAAAGCAGATTTCCCACCAAATTAACTGAATGAAGAAGGAACAAAAGTGCAGAACTTCAAACATCTAAGGGCTGGGTAAAAAAGGAAGGAGGTGGGGGAGGTAGCAGAGGATAAAGGAGGGATAAATGGTGATGGAAGGAGACTGGACTTGGGGTGGTGAACACATAATATAATATGCGGATGATGTATTATTGAATTGTACACCTGAAACCTGTACCTTTTTATTAACCAATGTGACTCCAATCAATTCAATTTAAAAAATTAAAAACATCTACTGTCACAATTCAACATCAAGTGTCTTACCTCTCAACAATGAATCAATCACCTTGCCTACATCAATCTTTCCTGCCCTGTCTTGGGGGAAACCTTACTTTTTCAATCTGAGTAATGGTTGCTTTTTAATGAATTAATTTAGTTCATGTTAAATGCAATTTCTGACCTTGTCATAGTTCTGGATCTTGGAACGAAAATGCCCCCTGACCCTATTGCTCAGGAAGAAAAATTCAGAGATTGCATGCGACATGTAGCCACTTTGCAAAGCCCTGGCTGTTTTAAATAGAAGAGGGGGAAAAAAATAGAAAATCAGGCAGTGCTTGCTACTAGTTCTTGCGACTAAGAGTATGGACTATGCCCGGGGGCTTGCTAGAAATGCAGGCTCTCAGGCCCCTCGCCCTGATCTACAGAATCAGAATGTGCAGTTTAACAAGATCCCCAGGTGATTCCAGTCTGAGTAGTGCCCCTAGGTTTGCAATGTGGCTCTGCTCTTCCTCACTGTGTGACCTTGGACAGGTTCCATAGCCTCTGTGTATTTCAGTGTGCCTGGCATATCATAAGCACTCGATAAGCGTCAGTTGTTGTTAAAGGAGACACACTTCTTGGAATAGATGAGTTCCTGGGCTTTGGACAGAGGGAGATCCTTTGGGGAAAGAACAACATATGCCTGATATAAACTGACAAAGATTTTACTGGAGCTGAAGATACAGGAATGGATGGAAGAAGCTGTGATATCATTGAACACAAACATTTGCCCACTCTGCCTCTGCTCCTTGAGCCAAGAGGTGCAGTGGCAGAATTTAAAAAGAAAAAAAATTTTTTTAAATAAACACTAGATTTGGAATTTTACAATCTTAGATTGAAATCCTGTCCCCACTATCTCCTGGCTGTGTAAACCTGAGCAAGTGGCTGACCTAGGCTCAGTCTCCTAACACGTATATGTATGAAGTGGATATTGAAAGTTAACTTTAGAAGTTATAAGAATTAGAGAGTCTGTGTTTAATAAGATGTGTGAAGATAGTATGTGTGTCCATACTTTTTTTAAGCTGGTGGCAGAGTGTTTATAAGGCTAGGTTAATCTCTAAAGTCATGAGTTGGGTTAGGTTTACAGTGGCTCTTAGCCCTGGTTGCCTATTTCAAAACATGGGGCAGGTGACAAGGGAGGAGATGGCTTTTTAAAAAGACCTAGGTCCAGGTTCCACACCAAACCAATTTAATCAAAAGTTTTAGAAATGGCACTGAAGCCTTAGTATTTTCAAGTGTGCAGCCCAAGGTTGAGTTCCACTGGGTTAGAAGTAAACGAGAGCCAAATCACTCTGCCCAAGAAAAAACAAAATCATCAACAACAATAATCTTGGGTGGCAAAATAAGATGAAGAGATGATAAATAAAAGAGGTCTGGAGATTGTTGAAAGAGAAAGGGGCCCATGCTATGGTGAGACATCTGAATCTCCAGCAGCAGAAATGGTTAAGAGTCTTAAGAAAGAATAGAGATATTCAATACATTTGATAGTGGCTACATCATGTCAGTTCTTCCAGGGAAAGCAATCATGTAGTTGATGTGTGGGCTGTTTGGGAGGTGATGGAGAAAAAGACACTCCAGGAGAATGAACCATTGATTCTCAGTTGGGTTGACATTAGGAATGAGTTAGAACAAGAATATAAGCAAAGAATAAGGATTCAACAAAATCTAGAAATAGGAATCAGAGACATGCCAAGCCATAGGAAATTGTAGAAATCTTTGGGGGAGCAGGGACTTCAAAAACATGAGAAATAAGGAGGTGAGTCCATTTTCTCTGAAGCATAAGGAAAAGAGTGAACTCAGCTAATTTCGGGTTACACATGACACAGCTCACCATGGGCAGATTCTCAGTACATGGTGGTAGTTATAATTAGCCCTGACATGCTGAAATCTCAACACCCTCCACACACTTGACATTGGAGCCACCAGTACAGAAGCCCCACTAACCGATGTACAAGTTTCAGAGAGGCTATTGTGGCAGTCTGATACTCATCAGGTTTGCAAACCGGCCCTCTGACTTTGAAGTTTACCAGCTTTGGTATTAGCAAATGTGTCTCGGCACATGGATCTTGACAGCCATGTCTGAAATTTGTAAGGAGGAAACATGGTCTCTATCTAATATACTTCTCTTAAGAACCCTAATTTTCAGAATTATATCTGTGACCCAAGTATCAAGAGAATTTAGAGGAACATTCCATTCTTCTTTCAGGATCCCACAATGCTATTAGTAGGAGAAAAAAAAAAGAGAGAGCTCAAATTAAATCAAGTGACTGCATCACATAACATTTAGGAGAGTGCACATTTTTTTTTTTTATAGATGGCCTCTTAGAGGCATGATTGCAGTTTAACACATAGAGTGAGATTATTTACAGAGAACGAACAGCATCCAATGTGAGTGTTTCCGGCCCCACAGGAAAACCTTTTAAGCTTTCAAGGCTTAAATGAAGGAAAACTTCTTGAGAACCTCCACTTAAGAATATTAAAAAACCCATTTGTCCCATTAAATATCCTTGATTCTCTTTCCATAAGTGTTGAAGGCTTTTGATTTGTCCTTTCATTGCAACAAGAGGAAAATTACTTGAGAGTAGAGACCTTATTTATCTGGCTGACTCACTCTTTCCTCTAGTCTCAGCTCAGGTATCTTATCCTCTCAGCCGCTTCTCGTGACCCCCAGACCAGGGGAAGTTGTCTTATACATGAATATCTTTAGCAATCTTTTCATGTCACTACCTTGTAGCTTCTTAGTTTATGTTGAGGTGACCTTCATGTGTCTGTTTCTCCTATAAGACTGTATACTGTCCCCATTGTACCCTTAGCCCTCTGTGCCTGGCACAAGACAGAAAGTCAGTATTTGTTCAACTGTTAAATCATCAGTAAATGAATGGAAGAGGATTCAACAGAGCCCAGAATCTGTATTGTTATAAACAGGGACATCTGTGGCTTTCTTTCTCTCCCAAATATAACTGAGGACATTGGTCTATTCTCCCAACTTTGTGGAGAGAGAATCTACCTAAAGAAGATTATTCACCTGAAATATGGAGACAAATGAAAATTCTCAAAACCAGCGAGGCTGTAAGCTTCATAGAGGGACCTTCTCCTTCCTGTTTGGCACTGCAACCCCGGATCTGGGCACAGGGTCCACCTACAGCAGCCTTCAGCAATAAGCTCCTTCAGAGGCAGCCTCAGTGGCGCCTCACTTGCCTGAGGTCATACCCTCCCAGGGCATCCCTCATCCAGAGAATGGGCAAGCAAGGCCATGTTGGCCAGCTGTGGCCCCAGGACAAGTCCAACCGGCATCATCATCTCCAGATTCCCCCACCAGCTTGTCCTGTGTTGCAGTTTGCCTTCTCCCTTGGTCCAGTCCAGCTCCCTCCCCCTTCACAGATATTAGCCCTTAATGAATACTTAGCTCCTCAAATTGCATCTCAGTGTCTACCATAGGAGAACCTAAACCTGTGAAACTACCAATAACTGTTTAAGTGAATAAGTAAAAAAAAAAAAATGTACAAATGAGTAAAAGATGTAATAGGAAATATTTCAGTTGTGCGAAATGACTCCCACTGTCAACTAAAGATAGAGTTGGAGCCATAAGGGAATCCCCAAAACATAGTTCCCGCTTCCTGAGCATGTCTCCTGCTAACTGCTGTGCTATCTCACAAAATCCTTTCAATTGCCCCATTGGGTGGAAATTTATTGGCCCCATTTTACAAATAGGGAAAGGAGCTCTCAGGGGTGAAGGAATTTGCTCAAGATCACACAGCTAGTGACTGGCAAAGTTAAGATACAAAGCTCTTTTGCCTGGCTCCAAACTATTCTACTCCACGGCTCATATCATCCTCCAAAATTGATAGCAAATGTTGTAGCTGGTAACCCCTTCTCAATATGGTCAAACAGACTGGCTGAAAGCAAACATTTGGCCGGAACATTTCCTTCTATCCAGCTGGCTGCTCCAACAATAAACCATTGCCTTTGTTCCAAAGGCACCAACCAGCTCATCCCTGCGTAGGCAAATTGACACTCCTTGGAAAATTCCCGATTTCTTTTTGCCCTTAGTGACACAGACAATGCTGCTTTTCCATGTGATGAATACCAGTAATAAAATTACTACTAATAAAGTAATAACAATAATAATAAAAGTATAACTCTATCTTTACTAACTTAAAAATCACAAGAAAAATTTTTGCATCATTTACCTAAAAGGAGGATGGAATATTGTCTATTGATATTGCAATGACACCGCTTGTCCCAAAAGCAGCTTAAGGGGGACTTAAAAATATGCTTCTGAATAAACACGGGGAGAGGGACTTTCAGGTCATGACAGCCCCTCCCTTCCTTTTGAGGCAAAATTGAAATATCATTGGAAACTAGACAATTAGCACTTCCTTAAACTTGTGGAGGAATTCCCTCTAATCACTGTTCCTTATCTTTGCTGTATCCAGGCTCTTTGCTTTGTAATTTCACAGTGCCCTCCTACTTGGATTCAAGGCTTGCCATGTGATTCATTGGTCAATGGGATTCAGAAAAATGTGATGTGAGCAGAAACTTGAAAACTGCTTGTAAGATTGGGCGCACTGTCACTTTTGCTCCTCTGCCACTGCCATGAGAACATATCCAGGATGGCTGCTAGAAGGTGAGAAACACATGGAACAAAGAAGCTCCAGCTGAGATGCCCCATCCAAGTCCAACCTAGATTAGAGCCCCAAGCTAATCCTCTGATGTGTGAGAAATAAGAGCTCATGCCCTAACTGGTTTGGCTCAGTGGATAGAGCATCAACCTGTGGACTGACGAGTCCCAGGTTCAAGTCCGGTCAAAGGCACATGCCCGGGTTGTGGGCTCAATCTCCAGTAAGGGGCGTGCAGGAGGCAGCCAATCAATGATTCTCTCTCATAATTGATGTTTCTATCTCTCCCTCTCCCTTCCTCTCTGAAATCAATAAAAATATATTTTAAAAAAAGAAGAAGCGCTCATATGCAATGTGTCCCCTCGGGAGTTTGACCAGGAGACGGGGAGTTTGATCGCTCACTATGACGTGCACTGACCACTAGAGGTGGCGCGGAATGAAGGAAGGCCCTGGCCAGCAGCTGGGGAAGGGAGGCCCCAGCCGGCAGCCAGCAGCCGCTAGGGACCCGACATGTGCATGAATTTCATGCACTAGGCCTCTAGTTGTCAGATATTACTGTTTCCCAAATAGTTTGCTATACAGCAAAATTTAACTGGCAGCCTTCATTTGCTTTGAGCTTTGAAACAAAATGGCAAAGGTAATCAAGAAAAAAGTGAAACCTTCCCTCATATCAGAGACATGGGGCTTGTGCTGTTCAGAAAATGGCTTTCTTAATGACCATAGATTTTGCCCCATTCTCAATCAATATCTCTCTGTATCAGTGCTGTCCAACAGAAATATAATGCGTAACAGATAAGTAATTTTAAAATTTCTAGTAATCACAATTAAAAGGCAAGATGAAACAGATAAAATTAATTATAATAGAATATTTTAATATATCCAAAATATTATTGTTTCAGCATATAACAAATATTTTTAAATTATTAGTGAGATATTTTACATTCTTTCTTTTAATACTATGTCTTTGAAATCTGGTGTATATTTTAGATTTACAGCATAGTTTAATTTGGACTAGACATATTCCAAGTGCACAATAGCCACAGGCAGCTAGTGGCTACTGTACTGGACAGTACTGTACTGTACACAACTCTGCATCCATTGGAGATGGTAACTCCATTGGCCCAGAGTGAATGTGAACAGGAAGCAGACCATTGCATCCATTCTAGGATTTTAGGCAGCCATCAGAAAGAGTAAAACCAGAAGAACGAATACAGTAGTTTTTCATATGCAGCTTCTGACATAAGAATGACACACTGCTACAGATTACTCAGAAATACTTTTTTTTATCATATTCAGAAAAGAAAAAAGAGCAGACAATTCAGGAAAACTTCCTCACGTAAGCCTCTGCAAGACACTAGAATGTGGTTAGGAGTGGTGATTATCCATTCATTCTTCAACCTGAGACAACTTGAGATAAGGAGGATTGAGTCATCGCACAGATGGAAAAGAATGGGATGAGGAAAAACCCATGTGCCCATTTGTTTGAAAATTACAGGAATACACAAACACACACACACACACACACACACACACACACACACACAATTTTAAAGTTCTGCATTACTGGAGAAGAAACATGTTTCCCTGAAAATGAAAAGCAATAACAAATATTTTAAAAAGTTATTACAGACAACTCAATATAATTTAAGAAGTTATAGAACCTATCAAACAAGAGTTGAAAGAAGATGTAAGAGGGAAAGAAGTTAAATTTTGTCTTCAGATTTAAAAAAATGGAACTGACTGAAAAGAGCAAAAAATTCTAGAAAATCAAAAATGCAATGAAAGATTAAAAAGATAAAAAAGAAATTGATAAATTTAGGGTAGAGATAAGAGATCCAACTTATAAATAATTGGTGATACCAAGAGAAAAATCACAACAATTTAACCAGAATCAAAAGCAAAACCCTAACAGTAAAAGACAATGAAGCAAACCTATAGAGTTTTGAAGCAAAGTGTATGACCTAATAATTCTCTACCAAATAGCTGTCAACAGAAACATATTTTTGGACTGTAAACTGTACCCGTTACCTGTTGCGACAATAATGTGGCAAAACAACCATAAACCTTAGTGAGATGCAATAATAAACATTTATTTTTGTTCCCAATATTATCGGTTGGCACATGAGGTCAGCAGATCTGAGCTTAACGACCTCATGTCTCCAGGCTTGACTAAACAACTGGGTACACTTGACTGATCTCCATGTGTCTCATTCTCCATCATGCAAGCTTGGTCTCATGGTGGTAGCAGGGGAGAGGGCAGACACATGCATTTTCCAGCCTCTGCTTGCATCAAGTTTACTACTGTGCTATTGGTCCAAAGCAAGTCACATGACCAAGCCAGAGTCAAAGTGGGAGGGGACTACGAAGTTATTAAGCAAATAGATGGATACAAGAAAGCCAGTTAGTGGAGCCATTGATGCAATCACTCTACTTGTCAACACCCTCCAGCCACAGGCCACCATTAATATGCCTAAACAAGTGGGTTTTATTATTCATTTCAGTGAGGGTGAACCTTGAAAAACCCAAGCCTGGAATACCTTGAAGTATCTCTGTAAGAGGATATTCCAAAGGACTTATGATAGGATTCAGGCTTAAGTGATTTTTGTGTGCGGGGCTTAGCTCTGGATTGATGCTCTCAGGAAAGAGATGTTTGGTCACCTTTACGGTTTGCACAACAGTCATGTTTTGTCTGTGTTCAGAAATGATCATGAAACGGTCTTGTCATGATCCATCACAGTCACAAAGCGGTCTGCTCTGATACTGACATTCTGTGAAATCGTTTGTGTCCAACAGGATACTGGTATTGGTGCTGTGATGCTGGCTCTTTTTCTTCTTTTCATATCACACACACTAACAGTTACTACGGAACTCTGCGTAATGCTTTCATCAATCAATCCCAGAGGTGATTCAAAATAAGCAACTTGATTTCAAAAAAGAGAGAAAAATCTTTGGTATAAAAGTACCAACAGTAAACATTGAACCCCATTAAACACAGAGCTGTGTCTAAATAAATGTTATAAATACGCTTACAAAATACCAAAAGCAATCATCAAATGAGGCATATAAGCTATAAGAATGTATTAATAATAAGAATTTAGGCATAAAACAAGAAGTAAAATATAGATGGTAGGAGGAAGTTAAAGTGTATAATCTTTCTCATATTAGAGAAGGGAAAGTCAAAACACAATAGTTCTTTTTTTTCCTTTGATGTTTGAAGAAACAGAGGTGCCAAATATTTTTTTAAAAACTTAATGAAGCCCAGCTAGTGTGGTTGAGCACTGACCAATGAACCAGGAGGTCACAGTTTGATTCCTAGTCAGGGCACATGCCCGGGGTTGCAGGCTCAACCCCAGTATAGGGCATGTAGAAGGTAGCCAATTGACAATTCTCTCTCTCCCTCTCCCTTACTCTCTCTGATATCAATAAAAACATTTTTTTAAAAACTTAATGAAAACTACTTGTAATGCTAAAAAGTAAATAAAACCAAAGATATTCATTATCCTCGGCCTCCTTTTCACAACCCTGGCCCTGCCTTAGGTCTGCCCCATACTCTCTGCTTTCCACAACACTGCAGTCTGCTAACTGGCCTTTCTTCCTCTAATATAGGGTGTCCCAAAATTCACGCAAGATTTGAATTTTGCGTGAGCATTAACAACAACAAAAAATAAATGAAAGCCTAATTTTACTTGGTTTATTAAATCAGATTCTAATATCTGTTGCCCTTTGATGTCAATCCCTTCAATTTGATAAGCATTACCAAGTACTAATTATGGCCCAGGAGCAGGGACAATGAAGACCACGGCTTTGCGTATGTGCCAGCAAAGCTGTGGAGGCCATTTTCCCGATGTGCTATTCCATACATAACCCTATACTGTATACTTTATGAATCAATAAAAAATTCACAATTTTTAATAATAAACCTGTGTTCTCTTGGGACACCCTATATTTCAATGCAGAATGGAGGCCAAACCTGTGCTGCTCCAAGTGCAGTTGGTGGAGTGGGGCTACCCACACACTGCCGATTACAGGTTGGCAACCAGAACAGAATTGGGAGAAGCACTGGAAATTTTTAGCAATTTGGCAGAGGTGTTTTATTTTGGTTGAAACTACTCATTAAAAATTGGTGCTTGCATTTTGTATATTTTTTATTATATGTTTCTAGTAATTCATTTTTATTACACATTCTAAAAATATCCATGTGTAATAATATATTAGGAACAGAAGAGTTGGTACCTTTCCACAGATGGTTTGAGAAGTCCTGGGTAGACTAAATAAGAAGGAGCTGTATGGGCCACAAGTCAGAATCTGTCACTTCTCTGCCTGCAAACATTCAGTGCTCCCAGTTGGCTCTAACAATGGTTCTTACCTTTTTCCTGCCTCCACATTATTCCTATTGGAGCACTCCCTACCAGTTATGCCTCTTGCTATGAAGGGATTCTCAAAAGAGTTGGGGAGGGAGGTCATATCTACTAAAGGGAGAGAGAAGGAATAGAAATCTCAGGCCTGGGAGGGAGAGGCGGTGAATGTGCACTTAGAAACAAAAGCCCTGAAGATTCAGATGCACCCTGAGGAGTATGTCCCTTCCCCCTCTCCTTTGAGACTCCCAGGTTCCACGGATGATGTCAGTGCTCCTTAGCTGTGCCTACAGCGCACATCTTCTGCCCCCACTACCCTCAGGCCTCCCCAGCAGGCCCTATCCCACAGCACCCTGCACTCCAGGCACTCATAGACTGCTCCTGAACACAGCCTGCACCTACCCACATGCACCTCTATTTGCTCTTCATTGGCTGCCCTGCCTCTTCCCTCCGCCCACCTGACCGCCTCACCTGATGCTATGTGAGGCCCCAACTCCAATGTCACACCTTTCTTGTTCCCACCATTCTCCCCAAGGGTCCTTTGAAAAAGAAATTCTAACTTTGACCCTGATACTTTTATTTTAGGATTTTTTCCAAGACAAAATTTTGGACTCATGCACAGATTTGCCTACAAAGTTATTAAATTGAATAACAGTGTGGTGATTGCATGGAGCAGGGGGTGGAGGGATGTGGGTAGAGGTAGAAGAGGGTATAGGGGAATAATGGGAAAAAATTATTAAATTGGGAGTAATGTGAGATCAGTTGAATAACTAAGTTCTATACATACAATAGAATAATATATAGCTATTAAATGATAAAGAACACTAAATAACACGAAAATATGTTTCCAGTATGCTGCCAAGTAAATAAGTAGATTATAAAACAAAATATATGTACACTTATAGGGGATGATCTTGTTATTAAAATGTAGCAGTAGATGCAAGGATTACATGTATTCAGGCACAGATAAAGGTGTAGACATAGGCAAAAGCACAGGCAGAAATGTAAGCATAGCTATAACACGAATTTAGCTATAGACCAAATGTCAAGAATTATTATTTCTAGGCTGTGGTATTTTGGCCATTTTTATTTGTTCCTACCCATATTTTTTATCAGAAATATTATTTTTTCAATAAGAGATATGTTAAAGAAAGAATTAATTATTGCCCAGATGCGTTGCCATGGAGCTCTGCAGTCTTCCAGGACAGCATTCCCCTCTCACCTTGATTATTTACTTGACCGTCTCCCACTGGATTATGATCCTGTGAGGCAGGACCATCCTATGCTCAAGGCAAACACAGCACTCCACACTGAGCAGTCAGTGAGGACATATTTGCAGAATTAAATATAATGCATTGAATTACAAAAAAACAAATACCGAACAAACAGGCATCTGTGCTGTTTCCCAGGAAACCGAAAAATCAAATTGATCATCAAGACCAGGTTGTGGCTGGACCCAGGAAACTGAGACTTCAGGGCTTGTCTGTCTGGATGAAGTGTGAGTTGAGCTTGGTCAAGGGCAAGGTGAACACACTCCGTTGGAAGTGCTCCTTAGACCTGATGGGCACTTTGCTGAGCAGTCCTCCCGGCCAGCTCTGTTGGTGCAGGTGTGGGCCGTACTGATTTATCCAGTCGGTATTGATTCTTTTCAGGCAATTCAGAGAAAGAGTTTTTCATGAAACTGTCTGGGAAATGGAGCAAGTCCCCAGGATGGGCATATTCACAGCAATGATTTTTCACTTAGCTGCTGTGTGTTCGTGTCTCGGTGTAATAATAATACTCTCTGAAACATGTATACTGGCTTTCCCCGGAGGAGGAGTTGGTTCTTTCACACATATTGAGCGCAATTTCCCCATTTCTCAAGTTTCTCTCCAAGAGTGTGAGTACTTCAAGAGACACATTAGTTCTGTAAAACATCTAGACTTTTATTTACTGACAGACAGCTACTGCTGAAGGAATCAAGGCGGCGTAACACCATCTGACTGTTTTGGCTTCCGGAAGCACACAGCCTCCCCAAGACTCTCATTCATCTCTATAAATCATGTGTGAAAGAGCTAAAGGCAGGGAGCTACTAACGGGGGCTTTGGAACTTAACCTTATCCGGCTTTACGTCCCACCCTGTTTCTTTTCAGCCATGTGTATCAGCCAGGGTTCAATCAAGGAAGCAGAGCCGCTGTGGCTATCATGGGCATTACAGAAGAAGGTACTGAGGTAGTTAAGACCTTAGACAATTGTGGGAAGAACTGGACAAGTAGGATCTGAGAGCAGGAGTCGGAGGATCAGAGGAAAGCCACTAACCAGCCCTTCGTGGGGACCAGCAGAGTCTGCGGGAGAATCAGGAAGCTCGCCAGTTCCAACTGCTGGCGTGGGCCCACAAAGGAGTGTCAGTGAAGGCTGTGGTCCTTCCTCTGATCGTGGGCCTGGGGCTGCTATTGGTCAGTTAACCTGGCAGTTAGAAGGGAAAACTCATCATGGAGGAGGGAGTAGTGAGGAAAAGCTTGAATCTGCTGGTAGGATCTCGGCATCCATTGCTGACTGCTTCTTATCACAACCACCTTCGAAGAATAAAGGCTGCTGTTTTAATCCCACCTTGAAAACCCCAAGCAAATTTCTCTTTTGGTCAACTCTAGTCCAGGACCATGAAAAGAAAGGGGAGTCCAAGAACATGATTCCAGTGTTGCCAAGTTGACACCATACAAAACCACCAGAGATGTGACCTTGGGCAAGTTACTTGATCTCTCTGAGTCTCAACTTCCACACCTGCACAATGGCAATAATATCAGTGCCTACCTCGTGTGGTGGTTGGTAGGGTTAATGGAGAACGTACAGATAAGGAGAACAGTCCCTGGCACACAGTAAGTGCTGGGCAAGCCTCAGTTATTATCATTGATGCTATTGAATAAAGATCTACTCTTGAGCTGGTATTCTTTCAGAGGGCTCACCTTGCAGAGTTTCATGGACTAAGCTTGACTTCAACAAAGAAACTCTAGCACACCACAATAACCAGCTCCCTTCACAGACAGAGCTATTAAAGGGGGGGAGGGAAATAGAGACCAAAATCAAGCTTATCTAGAATGTAGTATTTTGAAGGTGCCAACAAAAAGGACTAGGCTAGGAGGCTCCCTCTTGCTACCTGCCAGTTATATGACCTTGGACAAATCCTGGGCCCCTGTTGTTTCAGCTCTCCCATCCAGGAAAGGGGGAAATGCATCCTGCTCCTCCCGCTCTCTGGGGAGGACTGGGAGCAGACCCAGAACAGGACTTTGTGAGACAAGAGAGCTCTTTGAGAGAAAAGCATTCTCATGATACCAAGTAATCTTCACCTTTGTTACGGCTCTTCATCGTCACAATGAGAAATGCTCTTCTTCAAGTGCTGCTGGGTGTAGAGCTGGGATTTTCAGGTCATTTCTCCCTCCAGGAATCAGGCACTGATCAGCAAATAGGTTTATGAAGAGGGACTGCTTGCCTGCTACTGTTCATAATTTCCCATGCAGGATCCGCAGCCAGAAGTGACAGCAAAGCCTCCCAGGAGAACTGCTGAGTTTGCCAAGGAGTGCAATGCACCTCACAGTTTACGTATTAAACCATTATGCCGACTGCTGTCACCATATCCATTTACAGAGCAGTTGAATGTTAAGATCTTATCTAGTATCCTTCAGGCTGTAAACCCTTAACAGCCCTCCTCTCTCCTTCCTTCCCCCTCCGCCAACCACATAAGCCACAAATAACATGTTCTGCCATATCAAGAGTCATGGAAACTTAACAGGGAAGCAGTCATTCTAATTCCTGCCTTTTTCAAATGGGGCCAGAGATGCGAAAACCTCAATCAAGGTCATGGGGCAGGTTAAAAGCAAGGATAACAGTCAGCCCTAGGATTCCTCATCCAACCCGTTTCCCTCCACACCAACAGAAGGTGACACCTGTCATTGAACTCTGTCCACCCCTTTGTACTGACAATGTAAGTCAATGTGAGAAACTCAGAGCTTAACTGAAGACCAAGTCTTCAAAATGCGCCAGGGTGATCCCAGGGAAAGGCTACATTTTGGGGATTTATTATTTAGTTACAGCATCTGTTGACCAGCAAAATCCATCAGAATTGCATTTTCTTCACCCTCCCCCTTTCCCTTTTTTTTTTTTTAATTGTTTTATTGCTTAAAGTATTATAAAGAGTATTACGTATGTCTCCTTTTCTTCCTGCCCTTGACAATCCCCTGGCCTCCCCTACCCCCCAGTGTCTTATGTCCATTGGTTATGCTTATATGCATGCATACAAGTCCTTCGGTTGATCTCTTACCCTCCCCTCCTGCCCCCCAACCCTCCCCGGCCTTCCCGCTGTAGATTGACAATCTGATTGAGGCAGCTCTGCCTCTGTATTTATTTTTGTTCATAAGTTTATAATGGTCTTTATTATCCATAAATGAGTGAGATCATGTGGTATTTTCCCTTCACTGACTGGCTTATTTCACTTAGCATAATGCTCTCCAGTTCCATCCATGCTGTTGCAAATGGTAAGAATTCCTTCTTTTTTACAGCAGCATAGTATTCCATTGTGTAGATGTATCACAGTTTTCCAATCTATTCATCTACTGATGGGCACTTAGGCTGTTTCCAGATCTTAGCTATGGTGAATTGTGTTGCTATGAACATATGGGTGCATATCTCCTTTCTGATTGGTGTTTCTGTTTTCTTGGGATATATTCCTAGAAGTGGGAAAGGCTGTGAGTAACTCTAGTTGAGCCCAGATCCCATCAGATCTTGTAGCCATCAGGACCATGGCTGGAAACAGTATCCACCAGCACTTGGTTCAAGTAGTTTCCATGCAGTGGCTACTTAGAGAGGTGTGGGCAGGCTTCCGGAGCCCACAGCAATGTGTGGCACCCAGAGACCAGTGACAGTGGGAGGACATTACATGCACCTCACTCTCAGGGTTTCTACACCCCATGAAAAACATTGGCTTCCACCCAGTTTTCCTGCTTTCCTCCTCAATTCTCCTCCTCCCGCCCAGTGCAAGCATCTGGGTCTCTCTTCACGAGGGAAAGATTTTCTTCCTTTCATACTCCAGTGTTCATTCTCAGATCTGAGTCCTCCAGGCTCAAGCTAAACTTATTTTAAGCTGTGCCTTCTTGGAGACTCAGAAGAAGAGCTCCTCTTATCTCAAGTGCCTAGTTCTCCCAAATCAAAATCAACTTGGTTTTCAGACTATTACTACCACCACAGACTCTCAAAATCCTTAAATGTCAAAAATAACAATGATGCCTTTGTCCCATGCTGTATTCACTTTCCTCTGAAAGCAAAGAATGCTATTGATTTGAATGAGGGGAGAGAGAGGAAGGATAACTAGAAACAGCTGTAGATTCCAGGAAGTGAGAATATATCCATTTATAAAATACTATCCTGCTACATTTGTAAACCTGAAAGGTACTGCTGAATAGGGAAGCTTGAGGACCTATGCTACTCCACATTGACCTCCCTTTACAGTGAGCATGATTCATAGCATTTCATTTATCTAACTTTCATAAGAAGTGCAATACAAATATAATGTTTAAGCTTTCTTAGTTACAAACCCCTCTCTAGTCATGTTCTTAAACAGGGAGAGTCAACCATCACCTTGGCTGAATTAGAATGTTCTTGGAACTTCTCAGCAAAAAGTTTCACAAGTAGTCTCTTGAAATACTTTTAGAGTTGGCTGACTCCTCCAAGATGTTCAGATTTTACTTATGTATTTCAAGGATAGTAACTTTTTCCTAGTATGCTGGGGGTGGGTGATGCAGATGGCTTCAAAGTTAGCCAGAGAAATTAAGGACAACTTACCTGAGTAACCCTCCTACATGGGATGTGATAAGCACCTTCTGGATTCCAGTCTTTTATGAAAGCAAACCAGTCCTGTGTACTGGATCTAGGGAACAAGGAAGAAAGAACTGAAATCACTCACCCACATCCATCTGTAATTCCCACCCATGGCCAAGGGAAGAGAGTCTCACAGTTTGGATTAGAAACAGTGGGCCTTGGAGACAAAGTTAGTGAAGCTCCCTGGGCTCCAGTCTCAATGGGCCATGGTGTTAGCCCACTGAAGAGGTTACCCCAGCAATTCACAGTTCACAAAAGCTCCACACTTATCCACCCACCCACCCCAAGGTGGTTATATCAGAGTGAGAAACTTAGTTCTCATTGACTAATTAGCTCTTAAGCCCTACTCCTTAGAAGTAAATGCTTAATTATTATTGGCTCAACTGCTTTATCTCACTCAGTGAGACAAAGATTAATAACTCCAGGAATTAAAGCCATATTAAGTTCTCTCTTTAATGTCTGCTGGGCTTTTGTGTGTTTAGAGGAACATGTATTAGATCTGTATTATGTTTAATGCTCAATTTATTAGATTCATATATCTAATAAAGGACACTTTGAAAGCCTTTTTTCTTAAGCGTTTAGTCACTTATTACAAGTTTGATTAATTCAATTCCCTTATATAATTTAAATTTCCATTATTAATTTAGCATGGTTGATTCTTCTGAAAGATTTCAATGCCTTAAAAAACAAACAGAAGTACAATGATTTCAAAACTATGTGAACTCGTTCACGCACAAAAAATGGCTCTCAATTTGCTAAAATCATGTTTTGGGTTTTTTTGTGTGTTTTTTTTAATGCTTATCCTTTTCAGAGTATTCAACTTCCATGGCTTCCTGGGGTTTCAGTGACCCACCATACACCATTTTTTATATTTTCTAAAGTTTTAGTAATTTTACTAGACCCAGAAAGAAATGAACACCAGCTCAGAAAAGCTTACAAGGCTGGTAGGTACTAGATTGATGACTTGTTGACTTTTGGCCAGTACATAGGATTTAGTTTGGCAGTCCTCTGATGACTAGGCTAAATATAGCTTTGTCATAAGGTTTTTCTTATGCAATTATGGGAAACTTCCATCTGTCTCCTTCATTTCTGTCATTAGGTGTTCTTTATTCCTATTGTCCTGTCATTAAGAAATGTTTTGTTGGCAATATTAAATATATATAGGCATGTTTTCAACCTTTAAAAACATGATACATACATGACTTCAAAATAATAATTTATAAGTTATCATATTGTTATATACCACCTGTCTTATAACATGTAGTTTTCCCAACCATTAAGACTTTCATCTACATTGACAAAAACATTTTTGTGATCAAGTCAATAGTGATTCATTTAAGGTGGCTTTCCTATAACGTTGTTATGGTTCACACAATGACAGTATGTATTTGCTGTCCTTTCCTTATCCTTCAAGGGAAGATCATCATAACCAGACTTGAAGAACTTTCAGAAAGCTCTATTGATAATATTTCCACAGATAAATACTAGCAGAATCCAGATCTTTTTGGTTGGCAGACAGCTTCTTGGTTATAGAACTATCCAGTTTAAAATATAATAAGTAGCTTTGATCTTTTGAGTAAATAACAAAACATTAGGTGCTAATCTAAAAGAATACCAAAAAAGCACAGAAAACAAAAAACAAAATCCTCTCAGACTAGATTTGTGAAGCCAATTTTGGATATTTCTTCAAAAAAATATCATGTATTAACAAATTCCTACCATTCAGATTCCATTAAGAGAAATATGGCATTTCCCTGCCTTCTGAAAGACAGGTCTTAGCTGGAGATTAAGAACTTGAAAGCCTTAGTTTGTGGCACAATAATCTTTTAAGCCAAACAAGTAAACACAATTTTCACCTGAGAATAAATTTGCCTTTTTCAATGTGCACAAACACAGTCACATATGCACACATTCTTCCCCATGTCTCAAACACACATACACAAATATGCCCCACTTACTTTCCCATTCTTTAAAGTTTTTGATTCAAACATTCTATAGAACATCATGTATTTTAATCTTCCGTAATTTAAAGGGAAGGCAAAGAACCCAGCTGGGCTCTAATTCACTACTGAAAACTTATTTCAAGCTAGTTTACTTGGTAACGAAGTCACTGTTACAGTCTGGAGCTCTCTCCTGATAAAATGAATGAGACAAAATAAGCCCCTGATGGGCATCAGGTTTGTTCCTTTGGACAGTGGGTTGCAAATTGAAGTATAAAGTCTGTGTTCTTTTACTTCCCTTAGATTTTCATTTTTCCATCAGAAAACTGAAATCTCCATCAGCTACATCTTCACCAAATGAGATGGACAAAACAATAACTGCAGAGGAAGATTATCTGTAGAGCAGATAAACATGACATTCACTATTCATTTACAACTTCAGGACCTCTAAGATGACTTTTAAAAAATATAGCCACAAAAGTGTAAAATCTATTAAGGGCAGGAAACAAAGCTGAGCTACTCTTTGTCAGTTATATGTCATGCCAGTATATACCCAGCAATAACTGTTTATACAGAAAACAAAGCCCAATTCAATGTGTGTTTTAGATATTAGACAATTAGGATGAGAGGAACAGACACATTTTAGCAGGTTTTCAACTCCAACTAGAAAGAAGAATGAAACCATTTATAAAGTAATTATGTGCCATGAGGATGATGTCAAACAGATAGATAGATAATAGGTAGATAGATTATATGGATAGATGATGTATGTATGTATGTATGTATGGATGGATAGATAGATAGATAGATAGATAGATGAAAAAAGAAAATGTCATTGAATTCTAATAACTTCTGCATGAGGTAAGTGTTAGTATCCAGACTTTAAAGATGGGAAAACTGAGAGAAAGAGACTTGGCTCGCAGTTTGAATTCAAACCAACATCAGTCTGACTCTAAAGCCATGATCCTCTTACTACATTGGGGAGTCCACAATAGAGTGCTCAGTATGAGAACTCAGGATGAAAAGAATGTATCCTGAAAAAGATGTGTATACACTGAAATGGATTTAAACACATGGCCCAGGCACAGAGCCTGTGCTAACAAGAGAATGCTTCCAAATGAGAATAAGATTGGCAAACATCACCTCACTTTATTTACATAATTGAATTTTGGATATTACATTTAATCAAAATGAATAGAGAGTAAAATAATAGGTTTCCTATGGAATTGATGACAGACTTTAACTTGTAGAGATAATATAATTGAATATAAATTGGACTAGTTCATAATTTTAATTGAATAGATGTCATAAAAGCTCTAAAAAAACAAGTATGAAAGTAACATTTATGGGAAAAGACACTTTTAGTTTTAGATTTTAGTCACTGTTATTATGTATCTACACCAACATTTTCCACATTATACTCCACGGGCCATTACTCTTGTGTGTGTGTGTTTTATATTGCCCCGTTGATGCCCACTGCCTCCTAGGCACAGCTGTGTCTGCAAAACCCTGGGGAAGATTGGGTCTGGGGAAATCTGTGCCCTCCCAACGATCTAGGCCAGGCTCAATCCTTACTACAACTACTTTTAATAACAATTAATAATAACTATTAATAATTAATAATAATAATAAGCCTGTTTGTTGATCACTGCAGATCCTGGCTGTCTTCCCATCCCTGCTAGCAGGTAGGATACAGACTTGAAGATGCTGAATGACATGCAACAAAAACAGACACTGTTCCCAGATAAAGCATTCCTTCCCCGACCCCAGATATAGATCCCTACACACCAACATACACAGACAATTCCACAAAGACAGATCCTGCCCGGACAAACACATACACAGCCAGACACACAGACTGAGGACAGACGTGCACACACCGACCAGCAGTGCAGACACTCACAGGCACTGTCTAATGCACAGGTGTACCTGAACTCGGGGAGCCTCTCCACGCAGGAATCAGAGGACTCCACAACCTTCAGCAGGTTGTAGGTTCCAGCACTGGAGATGGCACACAAATGCAAGCCTGAAGCTCTGTTCCCCCGACACACACATTCAAGATGGGGAGACGTCTCTGATAGCCCTGGGTGCAGTTCCACTCAGTACATGGTAGGATAGGGTAGGGGTGAGGCGTTAGCACCAGCTTCTACTCTCGTACCCTGTCCAGTCCCAGTTCAGTCCTGCACAGTCAGGATAGTGCAGACACACCCACAGCTATTCAGAAGCACTGACAACTGTTCTCTCACTCCTAAGACAGAGCCCAACTCTCTAACCAACACACAGGTCACACGCATGCGTTTCCAGAGTCCAGAGATTGGCCTCTGCCCAGAACAGCTTGGCCCTGGCTGACCATTATTAATCTTAATACAAAAACTGTCCTGGATTCAAATCATGTGAAGAGGCACTGATTTAACAACACAGGGAATTTCTTTTTTTAAATATATATATTTGTTATTATTATTATTGATTTCAGAGAGGAAGGGAGACGGAGAGATAGAAACATCAATGAGGAGAGAGAATCATTGACTGACCACCTCCTGAGCGCACCCCACCAAGGATCGAGCCCACAACCCAGGCGAGTGCCCTTGACTGGAATCAAACCTGAGATCCCTCAATTCACAGGCCGATGCTGTATCCACTGAGCCAAACCAGCTAGGGCAATACAGGGAATTTCTTTATTGCATGACTGCAAACATAAATCTCTAGGAAGAAGACAAAGGATGCTGGGATGCCCAAACTTCCCTGTCCATGGGATGCTGGTTTCATAGAGGACATGTCCCGTAAGGAAAATTTGGGAAATGCTTGTCTAGGCAGTTATTGGCTAAGAAAAAAGCTTGACAGGAGGTAAGAATATACATGTTAAGGATAACATTGCATTCCTCAACAACCTTCACAAGTTGTCACTTCTTACTTTATTTGTCCACCTTTCAGCCTGAGCAAAACTGGGTAGTCCTCAAGAGCTATTAACATGAAATTCACATTTTCTCGTACTCATCTACTTTAATCTTCAATAGGCTTAAAGCATCCAAACTCAGGATGATTAACCTTATAATTACACTAGTAGCCCTGCACACGAATCCATGCACCAGTAGCTTGCCAGTAGCTCACTGCCGCACTCCAGTAGCTCTCCGCCCGCTGCCCGGCCCTCCTATAGCTCCCCCCGCCCCCCTCCTTCCACCCATCCTCATGGTTTGCTGCCTTGCCCCCTCTTGTAGCTCTCTGCTGCCCGCTTGTAGCTTGCTGAACCCCCCTCCTGCTGATCTGTGATCCAGCCGTTACGCGGTCGGTCATTACACTTCACAGAGTAACAACCATTTGCATATTACATCTTTATTATATAGGATATGATTTAATGTTTATTATCCTATCCATATATGTAAAACCCTAAGCGACTGGCCAGCCAGCCAACCGGCCAGTAGCTATGACATGCACTGACCACCAGGGGGCAGATCTTCAACGCAGGAGCTGCCCCCTGGTGGTCAGTGTGCTCCCACAGTGGGAGTGCCAGCTCAGCTGACAGGTGCCAGATGCAGGGCTGACAGCTGGCCAGTACAGCTGCAGCGGTGTGAGCCTCTCCCATGGACACTATCCCTGTGCACCCAAGAGGTGGTGGCAGGGGGCGGGATGGGCCAGAAGCCCTGAGCCGGGTTCAAAGCTGGAAAGTGAGTGCAGCAGCAGCAGTGACAGGAGCCTCTCCCACCTCCGCAGCAGTGCTAAGGATGTCCAACTGACAGATATCCCCTGGGGGCTCATGGACTGCAAGAGGGCACAGGCAGGGCCGAGGGACACACACCACCACCACCACCACCACCACCACCATTCCAGTGCATGAATTTCGTGCACCAGGCCTCTAGTTTATGATAAATGGAAGAGTAAAGTGAGCAGCCCCATCCTTGTCTGAAGACTATAAGAAGGGACAGGACTTGAGAAAGTACTCATTTTCTAAAAGAATAAACATATCAAAGCCATTAACTTCAGCTTATGTACAGATCACAAGCAGAATCCAGTGCCCAAATATTTAGCCAAGTCCTCAGTGGACATGTCATGTCCCTAGACATTGTGGATTCAATAGCCCCCACCCTCAAGAGCTCACCATATAATGGAAGACACAGGCAAATCTCCTTTTCCCAGAGAACACCAGTTGAGTCTAATTTGCAGTATTTTAGAGCCAAATAGAATTTGATCTTTTTTCCTTGTTGATTGATATATTTTATGGACATAGTAATAAGCACAAATGTAAAGTATAAAGCTCAATAAAATTTTACATATGTTTACACATGTGTAATTACCACTTAAATTAAGATGGATTATTTCCAGCCCTCATGAATGTTCCCTCATACCCCTCTCAATCAACAACATTCCCAAAAGGAACCACTGGTCTTATTTCTACCATTATAGATCATCACTTCTCATGGCACACATGAACTAATTACTGAAATTCTGCAGCACACCAAAACATATATTTTTTTCCCATCTGACAAAAAAATATGTATAATTCTGATTCATTCACACCAGATGACTATTGTTGTGTTGGCTGCTGTCATTCTTTTATTTGACAATCTAAGGAAAAAGAGGTCAGTGTCCCTGACTAAATAGTAAGGTATTGCATGTTTTAAAAATTCTTGTGGCACACTGGATGAAAAAATTGCTGTTATAGATTAATTATGTTTATTCTTAAACTTTATATAATGGAATCACAATAAATGCACTTTTGAATCTTGCTTAATTTTCTCGGCATTGTATTTGTGAGAGTCGTCCATATTGTTGCATAGAGAAGTAGTTTGTTCTTTCTCTGTGTAGTGTGTAAATGTACCAAAAATTGTATCCATTACACTGCTGATAAACGTATGTTTCCCATTTAGAGCTAGTATAATAAAGATGCTAAGAATGGTCTTATACATGTCTTTTAGTGGAATTGCTGTGGGCCATAGAATAGGCATATTTTTAGCTTTCATGTACTCTAAGCAGAAGTCCAAGAATATCTGTACAGAGTTATTTTACCAACATGCACTCCTACCAGCAATGCATGTGTGTTCCCACTGCTCTACATCTTCACCCACATCTGATATAATTAGTCCTTTTAACTGAATGCATTTTAGTAGGTATGTAGTGGTATCTCCTTGTGGTTTAAATTTGTATTTCCCTGTAGACTAATGATAAGCACCTTTTTATAAGCTTATTGGATATTTGGATTTAATTTTTTGTGAAGTGCTTCAAAATCTTTTCAGACAAGTTAGATGCAGCTCATGACAAGCCAACTTTATTTCCCACTTTACGTTGCATAAGATTTACTAAGAGGCACTTTTCTTCTCTCCAATCCTCTCCCAACCCTCAGTTCCACCCTATCCCTTCAGCCCCCCTCCTCACACACATTCCCCTCCCCACCTGCTGGGAAGAGCTCATATTAGCTAGAGATGGGAAGCTATATTTTAGGCTCAACAGGAAAACCCAATTTCATTTAGAAAACTGAAATAGATTATGACACTTCAGAAGGGTTCATCTCTGGCTGCTTGTTTTTTGCTTAATGCCCATTTCATATCTCTATTACAGCTCTGTGATTTACCATCCTGGCATAAAAGAACTGAGTGCATTCTCTATCTCCCAGTGCACTGGAAATACAGCCTTACATATATTTAAGAAACCTAAATCACTGTGAGACCTGGAAAAAAAAAAATCCCATGTATTGATTTAAACGTGTCTTTTTGCAACATGCCTCCCTGCATGCTCTGGGGAACATAAAGTGACCCATAAATATTCTGGAAGAACCACTCATTTTCTAGTCTTCTGTCACCCTGAGCCTCAGAACCATTCTTCCCCGAGTGCTCCCAAGATCTCAAATCCAGGGCAGGCTGGCTGAGGGAAGAAAGCTCCGGTTTAAGGAGATTGCTGCAGGCCTTCTGCTGACAGTGCTGTCTGATCTCCCTTCAGGCTATTTCTAAAAATAATAATAAGCAATGTTTTCACTTCATATCGCCCTTCTCCCACAATGAAGAGTTCAAAGAGATTCTAGTGTGAATGCATTAATTGCACAACAGCCTTCTGAGGTAAGGAAGAGCTTGTTACCCCAGTTTCTGAGAAGGATTTTAGGGCCTGGGGTGTATATGTGTTCTAAGTTTTGCAGAAAAAACAGACTGAGATTAGCTTCATGAAAGCCATTACATCACTGAGCTACAAAACCATACAATTTTGAAGCTGGAAGGACCCATACAGTAGAAACCATTTATTTTGAAATGAAAAAGCTCAGACCCAAAGAGGCTAGGGCAGGGGTGGGCAAACTTTTTGACTCGAGGGCCACAATGGGTTCTTAAACTGGACCAGAGGGCCGGAACAAAAGCATGGATGGAGTGTTTGTGTGAACTAATATAAATTCAAAGTAAACATCATTACATAAAAGGGTGCGGTCTTTTTTTTTTTTAGTTTTATTCATTTCAAACAGGCCGAATCCGGCCCGAGGGCCATAGTTTGCCCACAGAGGGGCTAGGGGCTGGCCAAAGTCCCACAGAGAAGGGATTGAAGGTCCCACCCAAGATCATGTAGAGACTTAGAGGCTGAAATAGGACGAGTCCCAGGTTTTCTGATTTTTCATTCAATGATCCACAATATTCAACAACAACATCAAGAAAAAATGGCAAGATTTTAGAGGAACTTTTGCTTCTGGTAGGTCAAACAGGAAATAAGTACTGGACTGACACAATTAAGTCATCTAATATATGCTTTGAGGATACACCCAGATCTGACTGAGGTCAAAGTCCACACTCCAAACCACCTCCTCTATACTAGTAAATATTTGAGGTGCTTTATGATGCTCTAAGAAAACACTTAACAATTTTCTTTAAGAGATTCTAGAAAACTAGACAAGTGTTTTAAGGGAGAAGTGGGAAAGAAATCCTTTTTCTTTTCATTTTACACCCTTTCTACTGTTTGAATACTAGTATTTGTTAACCATTATGCACATATTACTGTAATTTCTTTTTTAAGTAGTTGACATATTGTAAGGATTTTCCTAAACTATAAAATGTCATTTAATTAAAAAAAAAAAACTAAGTTCTTCTATTTGCCCCAAATTTGTGCTCCCATTGGAGCATTATTTTATCTTCTTTGGAGCACAGTGTCCCTTCACCCCATTTTCTCTGACAATATTTTTAGTACATCTGTTCAGTTTGTTACATTACAATTACAGCTAAAAATATGCTTGCTTCTGCCCCCTCCTAATTTATTATTTTTGTACGATCTTGCTCTTTACAGCATCTTTATTATGAAGAATTTTCATAGGCCTTTATTGTCCTTATTCACTCAAGAGACATCTATTGTTCACCTACTATATACCTCATGACCCTGCCAACCTGGAAGACTGACATTTGAGCAAAATGTAACCATATAGTCAGAAAAAAATACACAATTAAGTCATCTAATATATGCTTTGAGGACACGCTCAAGAAAGTAAAATTAGTCTATGGAGGGAGTTAGGAAAGTGTTATAGAAGAACTGACATTTGACCCTGATCTTGAAAGGTGAAATGGAGTTTTCGAGAGAAAAAGAAGATAGAGAACTGTCCCCTCCAGGATTTTCAAGGGCTGCTCCCAGAAGAAAAAGGGCAGTCCAAATGGGAAACCAGAATACACTAGCCAGGGGCTGTGGGAGGTGGGGAGCCACGAGGGTGGCATACAGTGTGTGGGCAGGAGGAGAAAGGAAGGAGAGGCCAGCAGGAGACTGAGAGAGAGGAGGAAAAGAATGAGAGGAACTGCAGGACATGTCACTGTTTGATGGCCTGAATCAACATCTTTTTTTCTCAAAAAAAGAAAAATCTACTATCTTGTCTTAGAGATGCACCCTTCAGTGAAAAAACTGTACAGTGTCCCTCAAGGCCGAAGGTGAGAGAGTGGATGGATCAGGACACATGAGGGCCTCGGAGGTGGTCAATAATGTTCTCTTTCTTGGCCTGAGCAGTAGTGATGAGGGTGTTTGCTGTATAAATAACTTATTATCTGTTGCTTTGGGTAATTGTGGGAAGTTTCTTTTTTCAATTTAAAAAGTTACCAATATCTGGATGAAAGATGGGTCTCGTTTTTCAAGGCCTCTGGATGGCTTGTGGGAGTGCGGAGGTGGGAGGCAGGCCTCCGGGTGGCTCGGCCACACCCCAGGCACACAAGAAGAGCATGGTGCACTAGGGGAGCATTCCGAAGGTCACTGCGGTGGAGAGGGAGTGAGTGGCTCTAAGAGATCTACACTTGTGACAGAGAAGGGAGGGAGGCAGGTGGGGAACTCAGAAAGACCCCAGGGGAAGTGGGGGCCTCGTTTCCACCACTTCATCCAGGAAGCAGCATCACAGCCTCCTAAAGCTCGGGGTGACACTAGCAGGACCCCTGTTCAGAGGTAGGGTAATGAGAGCAACATCACTCTGGGCAAAGTAAGAACCTCAGCCCTCCCCCACTTCAGTGTGGAGTGACTCAGGGGACCTCTATTTTTTATTTTTTTTTACAGAGAGAGAGAGGAAGGGAGAGGGATAGAGAGATAGACACATCAATGAGAGAGAAGCATCAGTTTGCTGCCTCCTGCACACCCCCTACTGGGGATCAAGCATGCAACCCAGGCATGTGCCCTGACTAGGAACCAGTGACCTCTTGGTTCATGAGTCAATGCTCAACCACTGAGCCACACCAGCCGGGAACAGGGGAGTACTTTAAACAAAAGACTTAATCCCTTTGAAGAAAGAAGCAGAAGAATAGAGCAACCTATATGAGCTTCTGTTGTAGCTGGGATAGTTGAAGTGTTTGTCCCCTGGGAACAAAAGACAGTTCTCTAATGGCTTAGGGAGGTAAGTCCACACGGTGCCCTGTGGTGAGACCAAGAAAGCACTGTGTCCCTCAACCCCACCTCTTCCAGGAATTTATCACAGAGGCAGCTCCCAAGTCAGCTGCTGGCTTTAGAGCCTCTTTACCAATCTGCTGAGGTCACCCCCATTTTATCTCCTTCATCTTGACCCCTGGGGTGTCAACACCACAGTGTAGTCAAAATAGTGATTGTGTTTAGGATCAAAGTGAACTGGATCAAACAAGACCAGAGACTTGACATGTATGATCTCTGTGGCCTGAGGTAAGTTATTTAATCTCTCTGCTCCTCACCTGTAAAAGGAGGACAATAATACTCACTTTCAGAGAGTTCATGTATGGGCTAAATGAAGTACTGTCTATGGTAGCACCTGCCTCGATGCCTAATATGTACAAGGCACTCAGGAAATGGTGGTGTTTGTTGTTATAATTAAATGGAATTCATAAGCATTTTCTTTAAAACAGGATGAGAAATAACCTCTAGAATGGCTAAAATCAAAAAGAATAACAATACCTAAGGGTGATGAGAATGAGGCGCAGCCAGAATTCTCATAAATCCTGGTGGAAAGGTGATTTGGCCAAACAACCCTCAGTAGCTGTTCAGCAGAATCTACTAAAGCTAACATATGCACCCATCCTCTGAATTAGAAATTCCACTTCAAGGTATAATATATACCTAGAGAATATATACTTGGGCAACCAAAAAATAAGAATCATCATAGCAGCATTTTTCAGAAGAGCCAGCAACTGGAAATTACCCAAATATCCATCAGCAGTAGGACAGGTAGCTTGTGGTGTACTCACACAACAGACTATGACATAACAATGAGATTAAATGGCTTCCTACTTGATTCATCAACATGAATGAACCACATTAACCAAGCATTGAGCAAAAGAAACCAGACACAAAAGAGCCCATTAATGTGGGGTTGGTAGGTGGAAAAGTGACTACTCTTGGGGCAAAGGCAACAGGTTAGTGATTGGGAAGGGGCATGAGAGGGGCTTCTGGACTTGATCTGGGTGGTGGCTACTGTGTGGCTTCTGGGTGTATTCACTTTGTGATCATTCAACAAGCTACAGACTTATGATATCTTCACTTGTCTAAGAGCATTATACCTCAATTTTAAAAAAATAAAAGGTTTTTAAAAATCAAACAATTAAATGATGATGCAACCTGATATATACACTCCATGTCATATAATCAACTGTCCATCTTTTCCTAAAGTCTCCAGGAAAATTCTATTGCTTCTGAACAGTAGTACTAGCCTTTACAGAGCAAAACTGTGTGCCAGGCATGCCTCTGAGTTACGTGTATTAATTTCTTTAATCCTTGCAATGCTTTATATGTAGAGTGACCAGACCTCTTCATGTGCTGGGTGTGGTCCCGATTTACTCCTATTATCCCAGCAAAATTATTACCAGCACCCCTGTACTTCTCAAAAGTGCCTGGGGCTAAAGAGTGTATCACATATTCCCCCTGCCTATGAGGGAGGCACCATTATTACGTTTTGTTTTGTTTTTTAATGACACAGAACTTAAGTAATTTGTCCAAGATCACAAGGCTACTAAGTAGTAAAGCCAGAATTTGAACCAGAGTCTGGTTCCTCACCAATAGGATACACTGCCTTTCTGGTTCAAATTGCATTATTCTTGAGATTCAAAAAATCCTTGATGCCTAACTTGTCTTCTTGTGCTATTTTAACCTATTTTCTCTTGCCTGGCATTTCCTAAAATAGGAGAGCTGCTCATCTCCCTTAGCGAGCCCCACAGCTTGTCCACCTTACTCACAACATCTTCTCCCCATGTTCAGAAAATGAGTGGAATGCATCTTCTCCTTTCCCTTTAAAATAATATAAATATGCTCCCTTTCACATTTACATTTTTCCTATTCCATATATTTTCCAACGCTTTATCATGTCTGTGGATCTGTTCCCCATTTCCCATTCATTCATTCAGCAAATCATTCAATGAAGCCCTACTATGTGCCAGGCACTGCTGGCCTAGCTGGCAATAAACAAGACAAATGTCATCCATGTATTCAGGAGCTGGTAGTCTGGTATGAAAAACAACATTGAATAAATTATGACATAAACAATTATTCATTAACATCCCACTAAGGGCTGTGAAGGGTGCAACAAAGGACTTAACCTGAGGGGGTAAGGAGTCGGCAAAGTCTTCTCAGAGAGAACAAAATTTGAGTCAAGTCCTGAAGCATGAGGATCAGATCTGGAGTGTTAAAGGCAGCAGGGAAGGGTGTTCCAGGCAGAAGGAAGAGTATATGCAGAGACTCTTCAGGATGGAAGGAATGTGGACTGTTGGAGGAACCACAGAATGGCTTATGTGGCCAAAGCCTAGAGAACAAGGGAGAGAGTGGTGCCATGGGAGGCTGGTAAAAGAGGCAGGGTTAGCTGGGTCTTACAGGGCAGTAACCCAAGTAAGGAGTCCTAAGTGCAATGGGAATCATTTGGACTCATTTAGCAGGAGAATGGCCTAATCCCATCTCTCTGCAATGCTTCATCCTCACTTCCAAATCACTGAATACTCTAAGCTAAGTGAAGAAGGAGGCCCTCTCCATTCATCCATGTATCCCAAGAGTATAGAACACTTTTAAAATGTTTTAAGAAGATTTTTACAAATGAACAACCTGCCTTAAATGTCCTTAGTTACCAGAAACTTCTTTTATCTTTTTCAGTAACGAATTGCCACCTAGTCTACAGGAACTAAATTTGTCAAAAGTCCTGGACCACAGCCACCAGTTGCATTACTCCACTATTCACCTGTTGTCAGTCTATGGTTGTGCTCAGAGAGCACTACTTACACAACAGCAAGAACAGTGTCCCCTATAGTTGTGCAATGCAGAAGGTCAGCCTCTGTCTACTAAGACTTGTATATCTATGAACACTATTTGTCTTCATATTTGTATTTTCATTTATGACTAAGTAAATTTTTTTATTCTAAAAATGACTTAAGGAGGCTAAAAAAAAAATAGGACAAGATAACATAGCAGAAAGAGAACACAAATTCAAAGGAAGAGGAAAATAAAAGAAAAAATAAGAATGGGGCCATAGAAATTATTCAGGAGTGAGGTTATTATACAAATGTATTCTTACAGTTTTATGCATTTGGCTCTAAGTTTTCTAGCAGCCAATATTGTTGGGACTTGAGGGGGCTAATTAATCAGATCCTTCCTCAGAAGGTTCAAAACAATTCAGAAACAGAGCCAGAAAGAAAATTAAAATGCTATTTCTCTTCTTATCCTGGAAAGTCTGAATTGGTGAACTGGACTTGGATAAGAGATCCAAAATATTCATCCTCATGAAGTGAATTCACTTGCCCTCCAGCCACAGGTAGAATTGTGGACAACTGCCGACACCCCCATTCCAAAAAGCCAAGCCTGCCTGTCAGTCCTCCCATCACTTGAAGGCGGCAAATACAGAGAATAAGAACACCTTTGCCCTGAGGGCAAGTGAACCCAAGGGAGCACTGAGAAGCTAGATATACCAGCAGTGGCCATCGTTCCAATGTCACCAGTTAAATTATACCCCACCCTGGGAAGGAGGTTATAAAAGGCAGGGAGAAGCATGGAAACAAACTCTACAATCATACGTTTTTAATTCCGCTCAAGTACACAGCTCTTTGCTGGTCTGACCTAACTAAGCAAGCATATATTTTGCATTGCTTCTCAAAGTTTTACGTGCACACAGATTACCCAAAGATCTTGTTGAAATGCAGGTTCTGATACGTGGTTCTGGGATGAGGGGTGAGAGTCTGTATTTCAACCAGGTACCCAGTGATATAGATTCTGCTGGTTTACATCTAACATATCTAGAACAGGGGTCTTTGACCTTGGATCTACAAAGAATTCTTGAATCCAGGGTGTCTGTGAACTTATGTGATAAAATACTAGTATATGCATCTTTATCTTTACTAATTTCTAACTGAAATTTATTATTTCTTTCTATTATGAATGTAGACAACAAACCACAGTAGTATGAGCAGTACCTGTGACTTTGTCACCAACAGAAAGCTCAGATCTCTTCAATATCACTTCATTATTATTGCAGACGTCTCCAAATTTTATATTCTGATCTCTCCAAATATTACTTATGACTTTTCGGAAATTACAATAGTTATTAGACCCACTTCTGGCTCTTGCTGTTTCAAGTATTAATAAAGAGGCATGTATATTATCATCTCACAAATCAACACATTAGGATATTTTTCATATTTTCATAGCTGTATTTCATTATAATTGGTTTCCTTTGTAAGCCCAGGCACTTTATTTTTATGCTTTTTAAAAGTGTGATTTCGGGAAAGAGTCCCTAGGCATCACCAGGATGCAGGGGACACGTAAAGGCTTACAATCCTTGATGGAGAAAGGTTTGTGAGAAGGATCCCCTACCCCATGAATTCTGAAGCCGGACAGTCTGAGTCTGAATCCTCCTTCCTACAAGGTCTGAGACCTGGGCAAATGCTTACCCTCCCATTGCTTTGAGAGCATGTATTTCAAAGCAGTGATTAAAGGACTAAATGAGTTACTGTTTTTAAGGTGAACAAGCAGTGCCTGGCTCAGCATGAATACCTCATACGTGTTGGCTAAATGGAGACTGTGAGCACCATATGCAGAAACTCAAGTGAACGGGCATCTAGTCAGCACCCACCGAGGAGACAGAGATGAATATGGCCAAAGCCCTGTTCTCACGGAGTCCACAGCTTCAGTGGCAGCGATGCAACCAAGCAAAGTGAAGACACTGAGCAAACGCTCAGAACATTAGGCAGGCACTGTGGGAACCCAGCGAAGGAACTCCTGGCCAGGTGGGAAAAGGCAAAAAGCCTCACAAAATGCTCATCCAACACCTCCCTAAAGCGTTCTGAGGTTGGCAAATGCATCCCATTTCCTCCTGGCTGCTACTTCTGCTCATTTCCTGCTTAAATTCCCCCATGCCTTTTAGACACTCAATACTCAGCCTCCTTATTAGCATTTTTCTGGTTTGTCAGCGTTATTCCCACCTAGTCACCATTCCCCTGGATGCTGGCCTTTCACAATACCAGAACTGTGACAGGTTTACGCTCAGTGTAGACTCCCTTCCCTGGGGAAACATTCTCTCCGCAACCCAAGGGGCAGCATGCCAACACCAGGCACCACCCACTCTGCCAGGGTGCACAGATGCTCCAGCCTGCAGGGCCCAGTCACAAAACTACCACTACAGGAGAGCGGCCCCCGGCCAGACGTGAAGACCTCTTGGCTTCATGCCTAGTATCTGCGGACTCCTGGAAATTTTTCTCAGACCATTAGTACTAATAACAGCGACAGCACCCACTGGCTGGGCTGGACTATTTGTCAGGCATGACACACAGTGCTTCCTATATGGATTAGTTTCCCAGCGCTGCTATAACAAAACCCACAGACAGGGTGGCATACACCACAGAAATTGATTTTCTCACAATTCTGGAGGTTCAAGTCCAAGATCAAGATGTCGGCAGGGTTGGTTTCTTCTGAGGCCTCTCCCGGGCTCAGGAATGGCTGCCTTCTCTTCGCATGGTCTTTTCTCTGTGCGCACATCTCTGTTGTAATCTCCTCCTCATATAAGGACACCAGTCATGGTGAGTTAGGGCCTACCCCAATGAACTCATTTTAACTTAATTATCTTTTAAAGATCTTATCTCCAAATACGGTTAAATTCTGAGGGACTCAGAGTTAGGGCGTCAAAATATGAATTATGGGGGCAGACAACTCAGCCCATAACACTTGGGTTAACATCTAACCCACAGGAAACTACTGCAGATGCGATCCCACAGCTCTATAAAATTAAGTCACTTATTTAAGGACACTCAGCCAGGGGAGCTGACAGCTAGAGCCAAGGCACTTTGAGTCCACAGCCAGGGCTCTGCCCACTAGACCTGCTTTCCCCTAGCAGCGCCACTGGACTCACCCCAGGAGCCTGGAGAGCCCCAGAACCAAAGTCTCGGGGGAGGGGGCTTGGGTTCCGCATTTCTGCAATCTTCCTGCATGCACCACGATATAAGAACCTCTTCATTACTCCATGTGGACGCCTGCTCCCACTCCCATCTGTGTCCCAGCCCTTTTAAGTCCTGCTCTCTGGAAGTGTGCGAACCCCAGTGTGCAGTATCCATTCCTAGGAACACAAGTATTCCCCTGGAGGAGTTTGTCTGTATTAGGATATGATGCTGAACATTTGGTTGCCAGGCAGCCTGGCGAGTCCCACAGCTACTATGCCTTTCCCATGCCCTTGCCTCCTTCATTCCTGCCGACCTCTGAAGCCCAGTCCTCCAGGGGACCCTGAGTGGCCACCAGAAAGCTAGGTCAGTAACCAGCTCCTCTGGTGCAAGCAGAGTTGGAGGCTGACCACTCCCCTCAGCCTCTAGTCCCAAAAGCCCTGGTAACCCCAGGACTCCCCTCCAAACTCAGTTTGAAAACCACGGTTGGAAGCCATGCTCAAGCTGGATTTATCATGGACTAGTCTGTTTTTTTAAACAAAAACCTGTTAAACAAAACAAGTTTACTACAGTATGAATGAAATGTAACAAACTGCACATAAAGTGGACAATTCGATAAGTTTTGACATAAGTATACAACCAAAAATTTCCTCCTGCCCCTTAGCAATCCCTCTCTAGTCCCTCTCTGCCCGCCTCAACTCCTCAGTCCCACACTGTTCCAGTCCCCAACCTCATCCCAAGCAACCACTGTTTGGCTATTTACATTGAAATTCATTACAATTACATAAAATTAAAGATCAGTTCTTCAGTAGCACTACCTACATTTCAAGTGTCCAATAGCCACATGGGGATACCATATGGAACAGAGCAGATACTCAACATTTCTATCGCCACAGTGTTCCAGTGGCCAGCAGAGCCTAGATATTAGATCCTTTTCCCTTTCATAGTTTTGGGTAAAATGGTCCAAATTTCCTCCCAGGCTTACAGTTTTTAGGTTGCTTGTAGTTACTGTGAGCTTTCTAGGTGCCAAACTACGAAGCAGTTAGCATTTATTTCATTAAATAATCGTAATGGCCATGTGAGATAGGAATAATTAACGTCCTCATTTTAAAAATGAGAAGACTAAAGTTTAAGGAGGTTAAGTGGATGGGAGAGCTGGTCTGGCTTCCAGGCTATGTACCCTTAACCCTGCATGATTTCCAAGGCACCGTAGTCCGGTGGTTAAGAGCATAAACTCCGGTGTCTGCCCCTATGGGTTTCAGTCCTGGCTCCATCACCAACTTTTTGACCCTGGGAAAGTCACCAATTACTTGTGCTTCCATCTCCTCACCTGTAAAATGAGGATAACAATACACCCTGCCCCATACAGCTGCTCTGAGAATTAAATGAGTTAAAATACATAACGCCTTTAGCATGGCACCGGGCACAGCTGGGCTTCCTACTTTATACCATTTTCCTAACTCTCATTCTGAACTCTTGTGCCACACACAGGTTTCTCAGAAACAGAAGCACGTGTCCTGAATAATTAGACACTGACTCACTCCTGTATTCCCTCGCGCAACATCGAACGAGTCCCCATGAAGCACAGAGCTCTCTGTGCTCTGCGCTGTGTCATCTATGAATGATTTCAGGCTTGATATTTCTGCTCAAACATTTCCCTAGTGATCTATGAGCCGCTTCTTTTTTTCTTTTTAAAGTCAAGTCAAAATTATTTGAGGAAACAGAAGCACAGGCTCATTTTCCCGCTCCCCTGGCTTTTCGGAAGAGTTAAATGGAGTGAGATTCATAATCTGTTCCTATTCTTCCCGTTCCTTTTTTCACCACCTTTGAATGCTTCGTGTCCCAGTCAGAATAAGAAAGCAGGTGCATTCTCAAGGAAACTTGAATAACATATTGTCACAGTAAGGATCATCATGACAAGTTATTGCAAGAATCATCAAGTCTTATATGCAGAGCCCATTGACACAGACAATAGTGTGGTGAAGGCCTGGGGCAGGGGGCGAGGGCGGGCTAGAAGGAGTCAATGGGGTGGGGGGGAAAGGACATCTGTAATACTTTCAACAATAAAGATAAATTTTAAAGAAGAATCTTAGTGTAAAAATCCATTAATGGAACTTTAGTTTGAGAATAATAGACTTATACAGCAATGCAGACTCTGTCAGACATAAGACTGTCTTTCCTAACAGACATGAGAGTAAGACCCCTTCTCAGGACATGTTTGTCCTTTAGGAAACAATTTCTTTTCCTTTTCATCTCTATTCCCAGCCCCCTACCCAAGCTCAACATTTGACTCCCAAGAAAAGACTTTTATTTCTTTGACAAAGATAGAGAAATAGGTCTATCCCACTCCACTCTTCATTGGCACTAACGTCCCCAATTCCAGTGTCCACTGGCTACAGAACTGGAAAAAGAGTCCTTCTGGGTCTGAACCAGTATCACAATATAGAAGACCACATTCTATGACCAGAAAAGTCTCTAAAAACATGCATATACATGCACAGCACACACGTGCACACACACTCATGCACATGCTTTCACAAAAACACTTCTTCGACTTACTTTCAAACTTACACATGTAGTTTCCATACTAAAGTGACAACATTTTTATCCAACCTGAAAGTGTGAAGAACCCTTTCCTGATTACTCAAACCAACATTTTTTTTTTTAATGGACAGGGTTTAGCTGAGTGGAAACCATAGGATCTATCCCATGAGCACGATAAAGTTTTTCTTAGGTACATATTGATCTTTGCAAACACAATTTTTATTTTCTCAGACAATTAAAGGGAGATTATGCCACTGGGCCTAAGAAGATGGCATCGCTTCCTATCATCTAGTGCTTAGCAGACAGCTATCTTAATTTAAAAGACCCTAAAGGTCAATGCTTATTTAGTTCCTTGCAATAAACTATTTTGCCATAATTCTGCCTTTCTACTTAATTCCCTTATCTAGAGCAGCATTTTCCAATTTATATTTTGCAGAACAATAAATAGATCCATTAGGTGTTAATATCCCTGGGGTAGTGAAACATAAGTGGTTCTATATGTTTGGGAAATGCTGGGCTAAAGAAAAGCAAGTTCTTTACTGCAGGACTTCTCAGAGCCTGTAATATGCTAATATGCACTACAACTCAGTAGGGTGGGTAGGAATAATGAGATAAATTTATAATGTTCATGGCAAAGAGGCTGATACATAGTAACAACCAACCAATGTTAGCTTTTATAATTATTAACTATCATGATTTAAAGCTTTCCCAAACTCACATGCTAAGAATGCCCTTCTTTGTACCTGGGTTGCAGGTTTGATCCCCTGCCCCAGTCGGGCACGTGCAGGAGGCAACCAATAGATGTGTCTCTCTCACATCTTTCTCTTTCTCTCTCTCTCTCTCTCCTCTCTCTCTCTCTCTCTCTCTCTCTCTCTCTCTCTCCCTGCCCCCTCTCCCTCCCTCCCTCCTTTTTCTCCCCCTCCCTCCCCTCCTTCCAATCTCTAAAAATCAATGGAGAATATCCTCTGGTAAGAATTAACAACAACAAAAAATAGCACTGCCCTTCTTTCACAGAATAGCTACCTGGATCTAATGTTTCATGGGACATACTTTAGAAAAGGCTAACCTAGTTAACTCCCTATTAATATTTAATAAGTATTTTACTCATTTCTGTGAGCAAAGGATTAAGGTAAAATATAGTTTCATGCAGAAATGCACAATATAAAAAAGAAGCTTACTCCTGATTTTGGAAGCATTTACAGTCTCAAGACAAAACTAGCTCCTATTTGGACAGGACTTCATTAGAACTAATGGTCCTAATAGTTTTATTTGGTCCTAATTACTTTATATTTAAAAATTGGCACATCCATGCATGTGGATCATTTGTTAAGGGAAGAACTTTGGGAACATACAGAAAATCTACAAGGCCTATCATTAGTCATTCATTCACCCATTTATTCATCAAAATAGATGCACATAAATATATTAATTTTTGGAGGGCCTATTATGTATCCAATATTATTGTAGGCCCTGGGGATAAAACAATGGATCATGTAGATGACATCCTGATCTCATGGAGATTGACATTCTAGTGGGGAAGAGTGATAATACACAGAAAAATAAGTAAATATACAGTATGTCTGCAGAAAAATAAATCAGAGTAAGGATTAGGCAGCGCCTGGGCAGTGGTGGTAGTGTGTTCTTTTAAATAAAGGAGTATGGAAGGCTTCACTGATAAGGTGATGTCTGAGCAGAGACCTGAAAGTAGCAAAGGGTAAACAATGCGGGAAGGGAGGGGGAGACACTTGATGGGAGTGTTTGAGTAATATTGACTCCTGAGAGAAGACCATAGAAATATTCTAGTTATTCTCCTTCTTCATTATATGACTACTCTCCTTCCCCCAACTCTAGGAAAGCCAAATTTCCATTTTTTTCTCTCCCAAGCACTCAACCAGAAGCCAATCAGGAAAATGGAATTGGTACAAGATGTTGGTTCCAGTTTTCCAAGAAATTCTCCCAAGTTAATGGTCCATGGTCAACACCCACTGCCCCCTAGGTTTCCTGCAGTGCTTCCATTTGTTGCTAATTATTTTCTGGAAACAGAGCCCTTAGAAACAGGCTCCAAAAAGCTTCTAAAATAGCCAAGGTACAAACCCAAAGGATACTGGGGGTTTTCTTTCTTGCAATTTAGCTTATACTGGAAATGTAAGTAGCTGCCTAAGTTATCGTCTATGCTGGGTTGGGAGAGTTTTGAGAGATTCTGAACCTTAAATAACTCAAAGAGTTGGATTGAGAAAGATAAAATAAGAAGCATATTATAGCTTCTCCCTCTACCCCATGTTGCATTGGCTATACCGAGGGAAGACAGTGAGACACCTATTATCCCCCTGAGCTTCCATCACATGAGCCTCAGAAATAGTCCGAAGGCAAGAACATTTTGTTCTACATGATTCTCCAAACCTGGAGAACTTCTGAAAAGTTCTGTAGCCAAATAGCTTTTTTATACTCTGTTGAAAGATGGAGTTGAGCTTGATTTGACGACAAAATAATTTAAGACCTTTCTCTAAAAATGTTGGGCCAGGACCTGAAAATGCTATTGACAATGCTAGAATTGTTTCTTGACGCCTTGGGGTGATAAGAATAAATCACCCCTAAAACGCTGAAGCAATTGTCTCTGGGCTCCTGCCCTGTCTGCAGAATGATCATCTGCCCCCTTTCTGCTCCTAGGGCCACAGTGCAATAAGATGAGACCATTCCACAAGCAGTGAATTTTTCTTTTTTAACGATCTGTGAGCAATGGTGGCATTTTTCTGTTATGAGTTTTGTTTTTTCCTTGAGAGTTCCTGTCCTTAGATTGTTTCTCATACTTACTGTCATTTTGTTAAACCTGAAAGGGGTCTAGTGGGAGAGAAATGTGCGTAGGTCCTGATTTCCCAATGGGGAAAGTAAATGCAGGCTCCCAAGGCTCTGCTCTCCCTGAACTGTAAATCAGTGCAATTTGGAATTTTGCCTCTTCTTTTTAAGATGGATGCAGGTTTAAATACATTTGAATTTGACTTGTCTAAGAGAAGCTAATAGAAAAATTGGCAAACCTTGACAAGGTCAGGAGACAAGGGAGAAATACAAATGGTCAATAAACATGCTAATAAATGTTAGATTTCACAATTATCAAAATAGCAAATGCATATTCAAACAATGAGATTCCATTAGCAAGTCTTTTTTAAAGATAATGCCTAATATTCATAAAGATAATATCTAGGGGTCATGAGAGTGTGGAGAATCATAAAATCATGCTGTCTCAGATAATACAATAAAATTTAAATTGTTTTTTTAATAAAGAACTTTCTGGAAGGTAATTTGACAATATATGTTAAAATCTTATAATTTTATATAAACTTTTCACTCTAGAAATGTATTCTGTGGGATTTCACTTCCATAAATGTAGCTTAAGAAAATAATATGGAAGTGCAGAATTCACAATGGATGCGGATGTGATGGTTAATTTTATGTATCAACTTGGCTGGGCCACAGTGCCCAGATAGTTGGTCAAACAACAGTCTGGATGTTTCTCTGAAGATATATTTGGATAAGATTAACATTTTTTGTCTTAATTATTTCTTTTTTCTTAAAGTATAGTTGACATGCAATGTTAAATGAGTGTCTGGTGTACAACATCATGATTCAACATTTATACTAGTATATCTTATGAAGTAATCACTGCACTAAATTTAGTAACCATCAATCATATGATACTACTGACTATATATTCCCTAGGGTGTATATTGCATTCTGTGACTTATTTATTTTATAACTGAAAGTTTGTACTTCTTAATCCCCTTCACATTTTCCAACCATCCTCCACTCCTTCATTTCAGTTGATGGGTTTTGAGAAAAGCATCTTTCTGTCCACAGTCAGGGTGGGCTTCATCCAAGCAATTGATGATTTAAATAGAACAAAAATTGACCTCCCCAGATAAATTAGCAGATGGCCTTTAGACTGGAACGGTGGCATTGCCTCTTCCTGGGGTTTCCCACCTGCTGGTCCACTCTAGACATCTTGGACTTACCAGCTTCTATAATTATGTCAGCCAAACTTATTTTAAAATGTCATATATATATATATATACACACATACACACACACACATACATACACACACACACATAGAGAGAATGAAGGTATTTCTAATCATCTAATCTATATATGTATAAATTTTATATTTATGTATTATATTTATATATCTTATTGGTTATTTCTCTGGAGAACTCTAATACAGTGGACAATTACAAAATAGTTTTATTCATTTCCTCAACTCGGCACCTTTAAGCCACTCTGTGGGGCTGATTCATCCTGGCCCTTGAGAGAAACTTGGGTGAACTCTATATTTATGGTCATTTTTCACATAATAAAAAGTCCTCCCATCACTTCCACTCACAAAACAGACCACTCTGCATTTTGTTTGACTCACGTGTAATAATAAAAACTCCAAAAGTTATCTAAAATTCAAATTCCTCTCCCCCTCCACCCTAGACCCCCTGCAGGATGGAGCGCGCAGTGTGCGTGGGGAGGAGGGGGGCGGGCCTGGGGCTGTTTCGGGTTTTCCTGGCCCAGCTCCTCGGGCGGCCTCCCCAACTCGCTGGGCTGCCTCCAGCTCCTCCGAGTGGGAGAGTGGAGCCTGGGTGCTGGGTGCCAGAGGGAAAGGCAGAGGGTGAGGGCGAGAGGTGCCTGCAGGACAAGTCCTACCTGGCCCTCCCGCACCGACAGGGCAGCCACCGCGCAGCGTCTCCACGGACGGAGCTGCTGGAGGCTGTTTTCCTCGCACGGGTGATAAAGATTACAGCCGAGATTTCACATTATCTCGCACACCCGAAACTGCACAGTATCTCCCCATTATCTTGGGGAGAAGCTAAGGCTTCTGGGAGTGATTCTCCCACTCTGTCCTCGCGGGAACTGCAGAAAAGCTCCCAGCCTTATTGTAACTTCCTTTTTCCGGTCGTAAATGCCCTTTCAACTTGCCCGCTGTGCTGCACGTGTGCCCGTGGTTTGCCATCTGCAGGCCCTGGGCTGCAACTCTTTCTTACCCTACCCCCCACCCCCCACCCCCCAAAAAGGTCCTTTTTGGAGATGGGACACCTACCTGGTCCATACTGTTCTTCAGCTGACAGGGGCACGTTCTCAGATTCTATAGAGACAGAGAGGACACGCGACCCACCCCAACCCATCCCTGGGATGTTTTCACTCCTTAACAGGGACTGTGCGTCCTCCCGCCCACCCCTACAGCTCCCTGGCTTTCAGCAGGCCACCCCACCGGCCCCTCCCCACGTGGCCTTAAGCTGCTTCTTTCTCCCATGAGGCCTAAATAGTGCCCAGGCCCCAGCCGGTGTGGCGCAGTGGTTGAGCATGGACCTATGAACCAGAACATGATTTGATTCCTGCTCTGGGCACATGCCTGGGTTGCAGGCCTGAGCCCCAGTAGGAGGCGTGCAGGAGGCAGCCGATCAATGATTCTCATCATTGATGTTTCTATCTCTCTCTCCCTCTTTCTCCCTCTCTGAAATCAATAAAAATATTTTTTAAATAAATAAATTGTGCCCAGGAGGCAGGCATCATGCATTTCCCCAGAGCAAATGGGTAGTCTTAGTCTGTGAGCTAGAGGTTTTTGCAGGTGAGGTTCTGAGGGAAGCACGCACACATTCTAAGCACTGACTCCCAGGCAAGTGCTCAGGGGAGGTTTGCACCTCCTCGAGAGTCCTGCCTAGCTGGCCTAGATAGCACACCTCACTCTGGAATGCTGGAGTCGTTGGCACCTGCCTCAGCTGAATCTCTGTCCCATTAATGTCAGAAGTTAATTCTCAGAAAAATGTATTAAATTTCCTAAGATCACACAACCCATCTGTGGCAGAGCATGGATTTGAATTAACAATTGTCCAACTGCAGTTCACGCTTTTGGCTCTGTACCACTATTGTCTTCATAAAGGGCCTTTCAGGGAGGGTTGGCTTTGAAACCTCCACCCCCTTCCAAGTCATTCCCTTAGCCCAGTGGTCGGCAAACTCATTAGTCAACAGAGCCAAATATCAACAGTACAACAATTGAAATTTCTTTTGAGAGCCAACTTTTTTAAACTTGAACTATATAGGTAGGTACATTGTTATTAATTTAATTAGGGTCCTCCTAAGCTGGCCTTTGCTAAAAACGTCCTCAATCTGATTGAGGTATGTTCACTGAGGTCGACCCCTTCCAACTCTCCCATCCACACTCGTCTTGTATACTTGTTTCGTCTATCTCCTTTCGTCCATCCTCTCTATATGTCCAAACCATCTCAACATACCTTTCTCAATCCTCGACACTACATCTTCTTTCACTCCACAACGTTCCCTGTACGTGTGCACCCACACATGGTATTTTGTGGAAGAGCCACACTCAAGGGGCCAAAGAGCCGCATGCGGCTCGCGAGCCGCGGTTTGCTGACCACTGCCTTAACCCATTGATCCAAAATATGGGGGCTGGGATGTATTCCCTTCCTCACCCCATAGTTCACCCCTAGCTGAGGCCTCAGGGCTGAGCCTGGGAGGAAGGCGCCCTGAGCCAGCAGATCGTCAGCACAGCTCCGAGCCCTACTCCTGAGCAGTTAGTTCCCATCATCTCAGAGTGAGACGTGACATATTCCATACACCTCGCTCTCCTGATAGATGTGAGGAAAGCACCAAACATCAGTATGTGTCTATAAAAGTCATTATAAGCATCACTGGGAAGGAGAGAAGAACAAAGCATCTCTAGTTACAGTGCAGGGAAAGAGGGGAAGAAGAAAAAAAAACCCTTCCAAGCATATGCTTAATCACACTTCTGGACTGAGAGGGGGAAATTACCTGTAAATCTTTCCTTTGTGGTTGATGTGCAGCTGATGGATCTCCCTTTTGGAGATGGGTGTTTATAAGTCCCTAATGGCTGCAGGAGAGAGCAGGGCTTCGCATTCCTGTGCTACCCGCTGGGAAGCACATCAAAGCATCTTTGTCTAAACTGGGACACACACACCCCCACCCAACTGATTCTAGCCCCTGCCCTTTTGGAGCCTGTTTCTCTCTTTGTGGAATCTGTGGTGAGCTCAGTGACTGACCCCAGGGGTCACCCCACAAGCACTTTCCTGTTTGAAACTTGTTCTGCGGGTCACATTTCCACCAGCACTGAGTCATTGTCCTCCAGCCCTGACATCGACACCCCATTAGATGAAAGAGCCACTGTTTCCGCCATCCTGAATTCAAAGGCAGCAGGGGTTTTTTTTGTTGTTGTTTAGATTTGTTTTCAGTTTTTTAAAATAAAAACCTATGTTACACTTTTTTTCTACAACAAAAGCAATACATGTGTGTCATAAATGCATTCAAATAGCAGAGAGGCAGAAAGCAGACATTAAAAGCACCCATTAAAGCATCCAACAAAGAATAAGCACAGTGAATGTGTTGGCATACATCTTTCCAGACTCCTTCCTCTGCAGACATCTACCCATTTAGTGTTGCAAAAGGAGATCACATTTCACATTTTGGTAATGAACTTGATTTTTTTCATTTGGCATTATGTTGAGAACATTTTTCCATGTCATTAAGTATGCTGCATGATTTTTATATATATGTTTTGCAATAGGGACAAAGTTTGGTAGCTTTCTTCTGCCTATAAAAGCAATTCACACTTAAAATTTCATATCCTCATCTCCGGCCATTGCTCTCTTGAGGGTGCTGCAGAAATACTATGGTCAATCAGAAGAATGCATTCTTGATTTTTTTCCATTTGAAAAACAGGGACATTGGTAATGTTCTCTTAAACAGCTCCTAGGGGTTATGACTAACTGGCTTGGAGAGCTTCCCAACACTCAAGTATTTCTTTTATGTCTTCTGCTCAAATGAGAAGAGGTCCCTTTTCTTCCCTTACCTGCCCCCACTATGACCTTGGACATGATGCAGATGATCTCCCCACCCACAGGAACCTGCCTCCCATGAGCTATTACACAAAAGTCAAACCTCAAGATTACAAACCTTAGAACGAAAAGACCAGCCTGACTTCCCCCACCAACTGCAAGAACCCTGGGGTCTACTCTGCCATTTGCTGCCACTGCTATTTTTGCTTCTCACCTTTTGGGGCTCTAGGACCAAAGGATGCTTCTGGCCAACTGGTGGTGATGCCAACCCAAAACATGCTCCAGCTCCCAGCATGGGAACCACTGTCCTGTGAGAGGTGATGTCTCCATTCTCTCTACTGCATGTCTAGCTCCAGATGCCTCTCACTCAGCGCAGGTCTTTGGCTGAGAGCCATTCTTCCCATGGTTACAGCCAAGGCAACCAAGTCAGAAATACATTCAGGAGCCTATCACTTGCCAATTAAAACAACTGTTTATTCCATTTTCTCCCCCAGGACCTACAATCACATACCTGACATCCATCATCTCCCTTTTCTTTCTTTCTTTCTTTTTTTAAAGAGTTTTTATAAGATTTTACTTGAGCCAAATTGATGAGAATTGCTGGGAAGCAAGATCTCAAATGCTTCCCTATCATCTCCGTTTTCAACACTGAGAACACAAACGATTTCCTCTACTCCTCCTCTGTTCATTGGTAGGGATTGAAGGATTCAAACCCTCAAAACAAAGAACCTCACAGTCAGCTTTGCCTTTTTGACGCTGGAATATGAACATTGCTGGCTTTCTGCTCTCAAAACAATAGGGAACGCTAACATCTAAGACGACATCAGACCTCCTTCAAGAGTCCAGGGGAGAGAGAAGTCTCTCTATTCATGATAGAGGAAGGAATAATTTCCCTACCTCCCCTTTTATTCTCCAACCCAAGCACAAGCAAGAGAACCACTTAGTGCTTCTTGCTACAGCAGTGAAAAACAAAACCCTAGCTAAGTTTTAAGTGGGTCATTGCTACACAGCAAAATTAATCTTTGATGGATCACTCCTTCTCTCTTTAAATGAACAATCACTGATTGTTCTTAGAGAAATAACCTGATGCTGTGAAAAACCCAAGTTGTTTTTGCCCTGCTTCTTAGCACCATGTGACTTTAGGCCAAGTATTAAACTCTCTAAAGCCCAAATTCTCTCTCTGCCTAAGATTGGACTTGACAGTGGAAACTCAATACCCAAAGTCTGTTAGATAAGAGTCTTTGCTTGCCTGGACAGAGTTTAACACTTCACTACCAACATTTGCTGTAGCAACTTATTTTTCTGTGCATTCTTATTTTATAATTTCCAGGGGGGGTGGGAGGGGAGAGTAGGGAGCCAGACCCTGAAAATCTAAATACTTTCTCAATAATATGGGAATCATTAAAGAACCCTAGCTAAGTGACATAGTTGATGCACTGTAATTTACTAACTGTCTGGCTCTAAGCAAGCTGTTAGCATCTCTGAATTCAGTTTCCTTAACTGTAAAAAAAAAAAAAAAAAAAAAAAAAAAAAAAAAGCTAACATGAATTTTATAGGCCAGGCATTAGTCTACATGTACAGGTATATTAACTCACTAAAACTTCACAATTACAACTCTATAAAGTAGACACTATTATTATTATCATCATTGTAGTGAGGAATCTGAAAAATGAGAGGTTAAGTGACTTTCTCAAGGTCACACAGCTAAGAAGTGGCAGAGCCAGGATTCAAACCCAGGCAGTCTGGCTCCAGAGTCCATATGTGTAAATGCATGTCACACCATCTGTGGCTTTAATACTATGGAATGGCTTACTTCCTAAAATCGTTGAAAGGATTAAATGTATGCAAGATACTATACCTGATACACACTAAATCCTAAAAGAAAATGCAAAAAGGAAAGACTAACTATAGCAACATTCGATCACTCATTCCGCAAACATTTACTGAGCCCCTCCTACACTCAGATAAATCTAGTTTCTGTCACCAAGCAACTCATAGTCTAGTGGTCAATGAATGACAATAATAATGATGATGATGATAATAGTTATTAAGTGTATCATATCTCAGGTACTGTGTCAAACCATTTACATGTATAATCTCCTGTAATCCTATTAGGAAAACTCTCTAAAGAAGGTTCTATTGCAATCCCATTTTATAGAAAAGAAACTGAGGCACAGAAAGGTAAAAATAATTTATTCAAGGTCACCCAGTTGGCACGTTGCAGAACCAGAATTCCAATGCACAGTCCATTATCCACACCCTTGTATTCCCAATTGCTGTGCACGGGTGTGGAAATCGGACAGTGGAGAAGGCTGATAGGAAGAAAATAGATTTGTTTGAAGTACAGTATTTAAGGAGAGCCCTATGGATACCCTTGACCACCAGAAAGAGGAACAAGTGGGTCTTAGAGCAAATTTAACTTGAAGCATTGCTGGAGGCAAAAATGACAAACTGAAGCTGTTCTACCTTGGGCATATCAAGAGAAGACAGGAATCTTTGGAAAAGACAATACTGCTGGAGAAAATAGAAGGCAACAGGAAAAGAGGAAAAAAATAGGAGATGGATTGGTTCCATAAAAGAAGCTATAAACATGAGTCCACAGGAGCTGAGCAGGGCTGTGGAGGACAGAACACTGTGGACATCACTCATTCATAGGGCCACCAGGAGTCAGAGTTAATTCAATGACATGTAATAGACACAGTCGGGCTTCAGGCCCTGCCCTCTTAAGCACTTCACTCCCCATTCATACATATTCCCTTAACCCATCCTTCCCCTGTTCCTTGGAAGCAAGCCCTCTTCCTATCCATGAATTAAAGGATTACTGAATTACTGACACAAAAGGTCCCTTCTCTGGGAGGACTGGCAAACCCAAAGCCTCCCCTTTCAAATGTGTACTTAGCAAATTAGATCTCACAGGCAGGTGTGGGCAAAGGATGCCAGATTTTAGTAAGGAAACTGACTTTTTGGTAAGCTTGGAGAAGATAAGAAGGAAGACTCAATGATGTTCATTTTCTAAGTTGATGGGAGGTTTAGTAAATCCACTCTGAGGGTGGTGCCTAGCTTTCTCCAGCTCAAAAGGAAGCAGTAAATGAAAGATCAGTCAGAGGCTGAAAACCAGGTGACACAGGCTTTATTAGAGGAAAGACCTGCCGGGCTGTCTCACAAAAGGAGAGCAGCAGCCCCTGCAGCGGTTAGAACTCTTTTTAAGGAGAATGAGGAAGGCATGAGGGCTTGGGGTACTTGGCGAGAGCTGGTTGGTTAGTCAATGTATATGTCCATACAAGGTGTTCCTTCTGGGTTGGGGCCATATCACATTTACAGTAAGTCATCGCCATTTCAGGGACGGGTGGGTTTAGCAATCACATTCCAAGGAAAGGTGAGTCTATCAGTAAAAATAAGGGCTTGCACCACCGCATCAGGGAACTGGGTGAGGCAAAACTGAAGATTTCCAAATAACAAGGACTTTTTGCATGGAAAAAGTCTACCAAGGGGAGGCGAATGAGTGGGTCCTTTTCATAGGGGCAAGGTAGAGAAGCAGATTAAGTGTGTGTGTGGGGGGGGGGGGGGGGGGCCAAGATGCAGATGGATATGGCTATCTTTCAGTATCCTAGAAGTCAGTAACTACTCTACTGACTTTACAGATTCTTTTTCTACCTCACTTACCTTGAGGCAGCTTTCAGAAAGTGCAAAGCAGCCGAGGTTGAGTAAGAACATCAAAGCCCATTCAGACCCAATTACGTCTTCCTTCTTGACTTTTGAACCTTGCCCAGACCAGCCTGGAGCCGCCTTGATCTGCGATGGCAGTTAAGAAGAAAATAACCTCCTCTCCCCCCAAAATAAAACAAAACACCAGAACACGGGAGCCATGTAAACACTGGCATGGAACTCGGCTATTAAAAAACAATTGCAATATTTCATCCATCGGCCACTAAGCCTGAGAATGCAAATAAAAACCAGCAGCCAGCAGAGAGACTGATGAATCTGATAGGAAAGAACTTACTTGTTTGTAAGTGTCCAGTTGAACCCATCACACCATGACCGGACAAGTAGCTGATGAAAGGCATGGCCAAGTGTGAGCTGCAGACAGACAGCCCTTCCAGAGAAATTCCACAAGCAGGCTGCCAGCGGTTCCTTCTTCTTAGAAATGACAGCCAAGCATATTAAGTACAATAACAGGTAATATTTTTCATAGGGTTTTGTAAAGCTTTCCCTTCACACAGGCCCGGCAGCTCTGGGGCTCCCCCACCCTCTGTGCTGCTTCACATAAAGGCCTCGGGGAAGGCATTGCTATTTCCCCTGCCTCCCCACTGTTCGGGTTCTGTTGTGCAATCATGTTGGAAACCCTGGACAATTCCACAAAGATGGGAAAGGAATAGCCCGAGGCAGGGGGGACTGTCCCAGGGGGCCCCTGTGCAGTGTGCCAGGTGATCCCTGAAAAAGGCTGCAGGGAGTGGTGGCCTCCAGGGGCCCCACGTTTCAATGAAGTCAGGCGGCCTTTTGAACACCTTCCTCTTGTCTCCCGGGCTCTTTGTTTTGCTGCTTCCTCTCCACTTTCTTGATAATCTTATAACTCCTGTCAAGTGGTGACCTTCAAATCAATTCTTGCAAAGGTTCCCCCTTTTTAAAAAATTAATTGATCTTTATTGTTGAAAGTATTACAGATGTCCCCTTCCCACCGCCCCCATGGACCCCTTCTAGCCCACCCCCACCCCAGGCCTTCACCACTCTATTGTCTGTCCACCAGGTCCAACTTTTAAAGAATGCGGTCTGGGTCCCTGCTGAAGGGTAAGTGTCTGGTGGAAGATTGGGGCCCCATTCTGTGACTAGTTTAAGGATTTGGTTTACCTCAGAACAAGGGTCACAGAGAGGGCACGGGACAAGGGGCCGGGGGAGGGGAGAGGGGAAGTGGCGAATGCAGGAGAAGGCACAGAGCCTGTGTGGATATGAATAAAAACTAAGGAGGGAGAGAGAGGGGGGACAAGCTGGAGCAAAGACGAACCTTGAAAAGCTCATGCTAAGTGATGTGAGCCAGTTACAAGAGGACAAACATGGTGCGATTCCACTCATATGAGGAACCTAGTGTGGTCAAACTCATAGAAGCAGAAAGTAGAAGAGTGGTTTCGGGGAGCTAGGGGGATGTAGTGGTGGGGGTTCCTGTGTAATGGATATGGAGTTCCAGTTTAGGAAGATGAGAGTTCTAGAGAAGGATGGTGGTGCACAACAGTGTGATTGGACCTAATGGCACTGGATAATATACTTAAAAACAGTTAAAATGGTCAATTTCATGTTATATATACCTTACCACAAAAAAATAATTTTTTTATGATCTGGGGTAAGGAGCAGTGGTAGGTAGTTGTGTAGAAGACCTAGTCTGGCAAGAAGCAGATTCAATGTCACTCAGAAATTCAGGGGCTGGGAGCAGAGAGCTGAGGGATAGGTGTCCAGCTGGACCACCAGGCCTCTCTAGGAAATGAACTTGGGAACGTGGAGTCTTTCCAACTGACTGAGGGAAGACAAGTCCCTCATAAGAAACCATCCTGAGTGTGCAGCAGACACCCTCTATTCTTACTCACCCAGGAGGTGACCTAGGGACACAGTAACAAATGGGGCTCCCCTTCCCTAGAGAAACCTCCCATGCAGCTGGTGTGGCTCAGTGGTTGAGCATCAGCCTATGAACCAGGAGGTCAGGTTTGATTCCTGGTCAGGGCACATGCCTGGGTTTGGGGCTCGATCCCCAGAGTGGGGCACGCAGGAGGCAGCCGATCAATGATTCTCTCTCATCATTGATATTTCTCTCTCTCTCTCTCCCTCTCCTGTCCTCTCTGAAATCAATAAAAATATTTAAAAAAAAAAAAAAAAAGAAACCACACTAAAGACTTTCTAGGAAAGCTGGAAATAAAACTGGGAAATAGTTAAGGGTGAATTATGCATAAACTCAGCCTTTCAGATTGGAAATAAATCACCTGACCAGTCTTACCACATAGGGGTCACTAAATCTGCACAAGGAGCCATACCTAGAACTCCAGTTGTAGCGGAACTCCTGTGAATTAGGCAGAGTGTGCAGGGTGGGTGGCCCGGGCCTGCCTGGTTCTGGCATTGTTCAAGAGGGCAACCCTCCCAGGCTCCGCTTGGGAACCACCATGGGGGAAGGCCCAGCCTCACAAAGGAGTTGAGCAGGTGGCTCCCGTGGCATCCTGTTTGCCACAGGTAAGCATCTTTTCTAGGGGTTATTTTTGTGTCTGGCCTTAGCTTGTTGTTCCCAGTACTGCTCCTTGGCTCATAACATTTCTCCCCTGGTTTATTAAAAATCAGAGAAATCACCTAATAAATCTTTAAGTTTTTTCCTTCAAGCCTCTTCAACAATGGCTAAAGTCACAATGCTGCCTATTTCCCACTGCAGGAGGCTAACAAAATAACTGGTGTGTTCAAGAAAACAAAGGGAAAATCTTTAATTATTCAGAAGCCTCCCACTTGGAGTACTAAATTTACTTGCCTTGCTTTGATTTAAAGAGGCAGAACAACACCTGAGCAGCTAGTGGGCTGTAACTCCAGCCGTCAGCATACACACCAGTAGAGGTTTGCCTCCCTTTGCATGATAAAGACATGTATATTTAAACAGTCTTCCTTGAAGATTGGATGGTTAACGAGAGTACCCCTAGCATGTAATTTTTAAAGTTTCCCTTCCACACATATATACACAAACCTCTACTCCAACTCTCCTTCAATTTCTTAAAATTATTGAATCACAGAATTCTAGCATTTGAAAGGAACTCTGGCATCCTCTAATAGAATCCCTTATTTTTATAGATGCCCAGGATTCTAAGAATATTCAAGGATATCTGATCTGACACCAACTCTCCCCATCAGATGTCTTATAATTCATACACAAATCTCCTTAGCACCCCTTTGCATGATAAAGACATGTATATTTAAATAGTCTTCCTTGAAGATTGGATGTTTATTTAATGTAATTATTTATTTTAAAAGTTTAAACTTTTATTTATTTTTTATATAAAGGTAATACGTTAACATGATTGGTAATTTAAAAAGTAAAAAGAATATATTATTCTATCCTGTAGACATCTAGTTTCCTCCCCAGAGGCAAGTAATATTAACAACTTCTTAAGTATCTTTTCTGAGATTTTATGTACATATACATAAAGTATATTCTGTTCTTCCCTCTGTTTTACACAAATGCTTTCACATTGGTCTGCACCTTCCCCTTAATGTATTTTGAGGATCTTTCCTTTTTAAAAAAAATGTTTTCATTTATATTTAGAGAGATAGAAACATTGTTGATCTGTTGCTTCCTGCACGCCCCCTACTGGGGATCGAACCCACAACCCGGGTATGTGCCCTGACTGGGAATCGAACCCTGACCTCCTGGTACATAGGTCAACTCTCAACCACTGAGCTACACCAGCCAGACTGCTGTAATTATTTATTTACCTGTTTCTCTCCCAGGCCCCATCCCCTCAATAGAATATGAGCCCATAGGTCCTACAAAAATAGATGATGGGCCAGAATTTTTTGGCCGGAGAACTGTGGCTGGACAATCTCTTGCCTATTCTGTTGTCTTTCACATCACTCTCCTTTACTATCACCTGTGTTGTCTCTTTTTCAGGACTCACCCCATTCCATTCCCCACCAGGTTCAGCAAGGCAAATTCCAACACAAAGACAGTTTCCTTCCTAAGAATTCTGGTGCCAGCTGTTAGATAATAAATTATTTAGGCCTTGTACTCTATCTCGATTAAAAACATGCCTTATTCTCACTATTGTAGAACCAATAAGAGCAGAGGTCCTCAAACTTTTTAAACAGGGGGCCAGTTCACTGTCCCTCAGACATTCCACACATGCACACTGTGAGCCCGGGACGAGTCGGCTGGTAAGCAGGACAGGCAGCAGCAGCAAAAACACCCGGCGGGCTGGAAAAATGTTTTCGGCGGGCCGCATGTGGCCCGAGGGCCATAGTTTGAGGACCCCTGCATAAGAGACTATGACTCACCCTGGCTGGTGTTGCTCAGTGATTAGAGCATTAGCCTGTGCACCAAAGGGTCCCAGGTTTGATTCCTGGTCAAGGGCATGTAGCTGGGTTTCGGGTTCAATTCCCAGCCTGGTTGGGGCACATGCAGGAGGCAACCAATCAATGTGTCTCTCTCACATCAATGTTTATCTATCTATCTATCTATCTATCTATCTATCTATCTATCTATCTATCTATCATCTATCTCTCCTTTCCCTCTCTCTCCCTTTCCCCCTCCTCATTTACACTCTCTAAAAATCAATGGGAAAAATATCCTCAGGTGAGGATTAAGAAAACAACAACAAAAAGACTATGACTCACATCTGACAACTAAATAATTCATTTCATGCACTTTTACAGAGACCTTCCTCGAGTGTTTTCTGAGTGCCATGCGCTGCACTAAGGGCTCTGCTGAACCACTAACTCTGCACAGGAACCCCGTGAGAAAAATAGTATCATTATCTCTATTTTGCAGATAAGAAAACTTAGGCTCATTAAAGTTGAGTAAAAATCTAGTAAGTGATGAGGGCAAATTTGAGACCAAGACTATCTTTCTCCAAATGCAGACTCTTTGCCAATAATACTACACTGTTTCCAAAAGTTACATTTCCCCTCTGAGGACTCTGCATCATGATATTGGGGTGTCATAGCATAAGAATCCTGTGGCAGAGGCAGCAAATTACCCACTTCGGATGCCACTTGCACATAGTAGGTCCCCAGGTTACCCATAACCTCTGTCCAATTTGGCTACAAATCAGAGGTCCCCATGACCCACTCCTTGGGTTTGATTAATTTGCCAGAGTGGCTCACAAAACTGAAAGAAACACCTATTTATATTTACCAGTTTACTAAAGGAGACCATAGATAAACAGTTAGATGAAGAGATACATAAAATGAGCGTTGGGAGGGTCCTGAGGTAGGAGCTTGTCCCAGTGCAGTTGGGGGCTAAGGGTGTCACCTTCCTGGTGTGGATGTGTTCCCCAGCACGGAGGATCTCCACACCCTGTACTTTCAAGGTTTTATGAAGGCTTCATCACATAGGCATGATTGCTCACTAACTCCATTTTCAGACTTTCTCCGTCCTCAGGAGAATGGGGCTGAGAATTCCAAGCTTCTAACTATGGCTTGGTCTTTCTAGTGATCAGCCCTCATCCAGAACCATCAGGAGGTCCACCCATAGTCACCTCATTAGAACAAAAGACATGCCTATCATCCATGAAATTACAAAGTGATGTGTGAGGAACCCAGGGCAGAGACTAATATATATTTCCTATTATTTCACAAGCCACTCTGTTTCAGGCCTCCATTACTCATGGCCATAAGCAACTCCTATCTGACATAGCCCCCTCTAACGCTCACTCCATACTATACTTAGAGGACTCACTCTTTAGCATCACTCTCTACTGACCTTCTTGCTGGAGGAGAATTGGAGAGCCCAGCTGGCTGGCATTACCCTGCCCCATGCCCTGTCTGCAGCCAAATATAGTCAGGTCTGTGGCCACTGGTTCCTGACAAGGACTTAGAACGTATTACCAGGTAATGAGCTGGGCACTGACTCCAGATTCCTGGCTTATACTGACCTCTTATCTCCTGATCTCCCTAAAAGAGTGAACCTGGGGTCAAAAGAGCCCAACAGTTAATGTCTGTCATTACTCCCTTGCTCTTATAGGGTCCTTTACAGCTTACAAAGCATGGTGGTAAGCAGAATTTATTTTGATTGTCACAACAACTTTGGCCAATAAACAGGGACAGTATTGGCTTGAGTCCCCATTTTAGAGCTCAGGAAACTGGAACTTGGAGAGGCTAAGTTATTTGCCAAGGCACAGAGCCAGGATACAAACTCAGCCCTTTGATGCCAAGGTCCCCACCCTTTCCAATGTGCCAGTGCTTCCAGAAGACTCCTTAGATTCCATTGAGAGAAGCCGGAGACACAGCTTAGCCCAGGCAACCTCCTTTGAAGTAAATTTGACTGGCCATGAACTCCCTGTCTCTACCCAATATCTGAATTAGCTCGTCATCATCAAAAGACTGATCCGCTCAACTGAATCAAGTGAATGCCCACATGGCGTTCAAAAATCAGTTAAATCAACACCATCTGTAGCCACTCGCTATAATAGGCAACGTTGACATGAAGGACACCGATGGTTCTGTAAACATCCAGCAGATGAATCACTTATATGAGAACAATGGCAGTTGTTTTTCTGTTGCTCAGAGAATGGCAGGAGACAGTAACGAGTGAGGCCGAGAAGATGCTGGCACCCAGAGAAGATAGATACGAGGGAAAATTGGGACTTCCTAACTAGTCAGGAGGGGCTTCTTGGGAAGACACAATCAGAGGCTGTTTAATTCAGAAATGAAACAAGTTCAGGCAGATAAGTGCAAACAGAGGCAGAAATGGGAGAACAATAATCAGAACTAGCACTCTACTTGCGTGGTACTAGATAGTTCTTAAGTATGAGAAACAAAAATTGGCTCTGGCTGATGGAAGCACAAAGGGAATTTGCTGAAAAGATAATGGGTAAATTGCATAATTGCCAAGAATTCTGGAGGACCAGGCTCCGAAAAATGGACAGGGCCAAAGAGACGCTAGGCAGCCAGAACCATTTGAAATCCCACCACTCAACTAGTCTAGCACTGGACACAGAGAATCAGTTAGCTAAATTTATAATAATGCCAACTAACAAATGACCACAGACACGCAGTGACATATGATAGTAAGTGTTTGTCGCTCATGTGCCTGGTGTCACTCAGAGGCTGGTAGGCAGCACTGCAATCTTGACTGAGCCAATCATGAGGCTCCAGCTTGGCCAGCTATTGGCTTTTCTAGGCTGGCTCAGCTGCGGTGACTGGGATGGCTCATGTGGATGAAAAACAAGGGTTCTATGGAAAGGAATCTCACAGGGTGATCTTACCAGAAATTCCTAATTGGGCAGGTCATGGTGGGTAGTCATGCCTCAGGTCTATAACGTCTTTAGTGAAAGGTTTTAAGCCAGCCCTGTCCATAGTTCTTGTGCATCTAGTTTAACACAGCTTTGAAATACTATAAGTAATATGCCTCAAAGGAGTATTAGTCCTCAAGAGAGCACACAGTTTTGTTAACTGTCCTGTAATGCAATCTGCACCTCAATTTATCCAATCTTCCTTATGTTTCCTCCTTAAATTTCAAGTGCATAAAAGAAGCTGTAAAACTGTTATTCTCTGGAGAATTTGAGATCTTGCTCCCCAGCATATGTCGTCAGTTTGGTTCAAGTTAACTTGTATCAAAATTCTCTCCGTGTTTGGACATTTCTTATGCTATATGGCTTTCATCCTCCAGGGTGTTGAGACCCGGCAAGTTCTCATGGTGAGGGCAGAGGAGCAAAAGAATTGCACAGGCACATATGCCTCTTGAGGTCTAGGCTTAGAACTGGCAACACCAACACCTTATTGGCCAAAGCAAGTCACAAGATCAACCTTGGTTTAAGGAGTGAAGAAATAGACTCTGCCTCATTAGCAAGGGAACTGCAAAACCGCACAACAAAGGGCCTGACACAGAGGGTTACACGTTGGGAACATTGACACAATCACTCTACCACTCACGGGAATCCACCACTAACACCTCTGCCACTTCTGCCCGGAAACTGTGCCTGGCTTCCTTCGCTGCCACCATCGCCTGTGTAGCTTCTCCACGCTTCTTTGCATCCCACCTCCAGATTTAGGTTTCCAGGCAAGCATATCAGGATAGGTGGGACTAGATGATGGAGTTGTACACAAAATGCATCGAAAACGCTGGGAAAGAAAGTATTGAGACTTTTTTCACTTCATTAGGAGAAAATGGGTTCTGCCTGAGACCTATAAGGTGGGAAATACCCCAGACATAGAAAAGAAGTTCAGATACCAAAGAGCCAAAAATCTGACAGTTGTTCTTTCAAACCACCCTATGTCTGTTGGGGTATATTATAGAACATCCCCAATTCTTCACCCCTTTTGGATCTATGCCCTTTGCACTATAGATTGCTCTGGTCTCCTTCCATGGACAGTGTGACCTGCCTCACTCTTTGACATTCATGTGATTCATGTGCTCACATTGGCCCATGGGATGTTAACAGATGTACCACAAGCAGAGGCTCGCAATGGGCTCGCACACTGAGACTTGTTTTCTTATACCTCTGCCGTCACCATGGGAACATGCCTAGGTTAGCCTGACAGAGAATGAGAGACACGTGGACCAGAGCAGAAGTTCCCAGCTGTTTCACCCTAGATCAGCCAGCTGACAGCTAGACAAGTCACAGACATATGAGCAAACCCAGCCTAGATCCGCAAAACCATCTAGTCAACCCCCAGCAGATCCAAACACTTGTGCAATAAATGCGTATGATTATATGCCCCTGAGGTTTTGTCATCATTTGTTACAAAGCATTATTGTGATGATGGATAACTGATACAATCTGCCAGCTGTTTACATATAAATAAGCTCATTTCATTCCCCACCTGCAAGTTAGATATCAGAATTTCATTTGCATGGAGAGGTTATGCAAACTGTCTAAGCTTACCCAGGCAGGATTTGATAGTGGCTTTCCTAAAACAGAAGCCACTCTGAGTAACCCTGGAACATAGTTAGAAAGGAGTTCATGACTCTGACATGGACTTCTGGGACAGAGCTTTTCCTCGCCTTCCCTGGGCCAAAGGGACTCTAAAATGAGCCAGGAAACTTGGACAATAACCGAGAAACTATTCCAAGGCTAGTCCCACTAGAGTGAACCCTGGGAACAATGCAAGGTCATTCGCTGTTCTGGAAAGTTCTGGAAATAAGGGAACCACCAAGAACCTAGAAATACTTTAACTGTTTGTGATTTCTCCTAGTAACTGGCTGAGCTCTGATAGGATTTGGTCTGTCCCCCATTCTTAAAGGGCTGAAAAGGTTAAATTGATACAGATAACTCCGCAGAACCTAAGTTAGTATCACAGATACAGTGTGTTCTGACAACATTCTATCAGAATGCCCGGCACACAGTAGGTGCTCATATACACTGGACCCCTTCCTTGCCCTCTCATACCTCACATTTAAGGAATCATATTACCAAGTCTTCTTATTTTTGCAAATCACAGCTCTTGGAACCTGACAGACCCAAAGTTATGTGTTGGTTCAACATATATATACTATGGGCCTACTATGCACTAGATAACAAGAATATAGAGACCTGGAGCTAATCTTGAGAAATCTACTGGGAAACAAAAGTTCTCAGAACTGTATTTAATTACTAACCAAAGCTAACATCACCACAGTATCAAGTGAGCTATCACAGCGCCACGTTTGGAGAAAAATAATGAAAATGTTAAATTTATGTTATGTTAAAAGATGCTTTTATTCATTTAATCTCTATTAAAAGATGCCATTTCCTGCATTATGAGTATATTGTAAATTTTCCATTTTTAACACATAAAAGCCAAAATCTTTATTAGCTTTGTTACACATCTACTCTTGCCTAAGTCCACAGAACTATAAAAATCCCACTTTACAGCTGACAATATAAACTTCACAATACCATAAAAGCTAAATTTATTCTTTCATTTAAACTCTATGAAAGACATCACAAATTATTATTTTAGCGCCTGGAAGATAAATAGGCTTCAAAGGCAAAGGATCTGTTTCCAAGCAGCTCCTGTCTGCAATGCCACATTTTGAGGAAGAACTGGCAGAAAGTTCAAGGAAAACATACGAAGGCTAAATCTAGAGAAAGAATTGCTATAATAACAAAGTTTAATTGCCAAGAAGACCTTTACATTATTGCATATGGGCACCAACCAGCACTTAAACAGTAAGATCTAAATGTCTGATCTCTATCATCTCGTTCCAGGGGTAATTCTGTAACCATTTGAAGGGCCGTCTAACTTCATTCTTGCTTTCAACGTCTTTTCTTTGAAGACGGAGTTCTGTCTGTCCAGGCATGTGCTCCCCACACAAACCTTAACTTAGAGATCCATGGATTAGCATCCACAGGACCAACTTCTTCATCAAAATGGGCAGCCACTGTGCAGCAAGAAGGAAGCAGAGTTTGGAGGGAATGGGGCAGGATACGCCAAGTTTGATGAAGGAGAAGTTCTGAGGAGGAAGACAGGGAGCACAGGGACAAATGAACAGGTAAAGCAGGGCTGAGTGTGATTCCATCCATGAGCTCGATGTGTGATGTGTACTCAGGTAGCAGGACAGTCCTGATGATCTATGAAGTAGGTGTTGGGGTAAGAAGGAGACCATGTCTAGCACATCACAGAAGCTCAATAAATGGCTGTGCAATGAATGGCTCATTTGACTACATTGGACTAACTGCTTTGGCTATACTTACTCTCTCCATAAGGTAAAAAAAATCACAAAGTCAAAATTATCTTTGAAAATGCATCAAATTGCCCATAAAGGACAGAAATGTTTTTCTATTACATCTTTTTTAAAAATATATTTTATTGATTTCAGAGAGGAAGGGAGAGGGAGAGACAGAAACATCAATGATGAGAGAGAATCATTGATCGGCTGCCTCCTACACATCCCCTTCTGGGGATCAAGCCCACAACCTGGGCATGTGCCCTGACCAGGAATCAAACCGTGGCCTCCTAATTCATAGGTCAACACTCAACCACTGAGCCATACCTGCTGGGCTCTCTTGCATCTTGATGGCGATATTTATACCAACACACTGGTACCCCTCACCAAGCTCATCAGAGGCAGGTGTTCCTCCAGCAATGGAACCAGTGTCTAGTATTTTTTGGAATAAGTGCCAGACAAAGCAGCTGGCTTGTGTTAGAAATCATGTTGTAAGAAATAATGCACTCCTCCAATCACCAAAAAACACACTCAGTGTAGTAAGAGGGACATATTATAAGAGGCACATGGGAACTCAGGCCAAGTAGGAGAAAGCAGATTTACCTCTGTGACGGTACACCCAGTCCAGGATAGAAGCTCATAGAGCAGAATATAGACTAACTAGTCCCCTACCTGAAAAAGCAGCTTGAACTTTGATATCACACAATTGCATGACCTTTTCTCCTTCTTTGATTTTCATCCTCACCTCCTTGCTGGATGCTCCTTGGAGCATTTTGTTGACATGTCACTCAGCACCCAGACCCACAGCTCAGGGTCTGCTTTAGGAAAACCTAACCAAAGATACTCATCAACCTGGGTCTTCTCACCACAGCAGGACTTAAAATCATAAACTTATTCTCCAGTAATCCCAATATCCCTCCAAAACTCCACAACACACTGAATTACTTACACCATTCCCCAAACTCAATCCACGTTAGCCTGTATTCTTCCCTTTGCAATTATTGTCCTCACTATAGAGAATTCTATGAACTCACTCCTTTCCAAATGGACCTTCCTTGGCTCTCCCAGGCTGTCACTCAGTCTGCTGTTCTCTCATGGTCCAGTGTATACATTGCTACTAGGGTACCTGCATGGCTCTAAAGTTGTACTACGTGCGTTCAAATCCTGGCTCTGCTACTTCCAAGTGGGTGGCCTCAGACAAGTTACTTCATCTCCCTTTTACTTTGTTTCCACATCTGTAAAATGGACATAAAAGTCAAATCTACTTTTGGGCGTTCTTATGAAAATGAATGAGATAATTTACATGCAAAGCACTTACAGATGACTAGTCCATAGTACATGTTAGCTGGGTTTTTTGTATTGTAATTATTTGTTTGTGAGTTTGTTTTTCTTGTTAGCTCCTCAGGGGCAAACATCATATCACATTCATCCTAATAGATGTATGTTAAATAAATAAATATGCTCCATCAAAGAGCAGTTCTCTTGAGTAGGATAACACTTTAAATTGGTGGTGCTGAATTCCTTAGAACTCCATTATTTGCATATGACCTTCATGATTTTTTTCTCACCTCCTGTACTATTATTTATTATGTTTCCTTCAGTTAAGTTTATATCAAAACAATATAAGTGAACAAACAAAACAGAAATAAACTCACAGATACAGAGAACAGATTGAAGGTAGTCAAATGGGGGGGGGGGGGTATGAGGTGGGTGGGTAGGTGAAAAATGGTGGAGGGCTTAAGAAGTACAAATTCCCAGTGATGAAAATAGCTCGAGGATGCAAAGCACGGTAGGGAATACAGTAGGCCCTCGGGTTACATCGGAGATCTGTTCCTACGGCGCGACATAACCCGATTTTCGCTGTAAGTTGGAACCCACCTACAGAAGCACCTACGTCACTCACATGGAGCACATACACAGCAGTAATGGAGGGAAACGGGAAAAAAAAAAATTTAAAAGAAAGATAACAATTCCTGACCTTTACTTGTGGTAAACAAATAATAAAAAACATAAAGCACATATGTGCATATGTCAAAATGACGGAACTTTTTTTATATAAATAAATGGGAGATGGTAATGTAACCACGAAATGACATACATCGAGTCCCATGTAACCCAAGGACTGTCTGTATAGTCAATAACATTGTAATAACAGTATATGGTGTCAGATGGGTGCTAGACTTACCAGGGTGATCACTTTGTAAGTTATATAAATGTCTAATCACAATGTTGTAAACCTGAAACTAATATAATATTGATGTTAACTATAATTGAAAAATAAAAAAAATAAATTTTAAAAAAAAAGAGTAACCAGGTATAAAAGTCTCCTGCTAAATGTTGGTTAGATAGCCGAACAAGGATTTGAACCCTGGTCTCACTCCATGGCCTTACATTAAGCAACTTTTTTTTTGAGTGAAAAAGTAAGATGTCATATTAGGGATATAAAAGAAAAGTTGACTTGATGTCAATCTATTTTTTTATCTTAGCATTATGCTAAGAAATAGGATATATTGAGTCATAGGTTTCATACGTTAGGGCTTTCTTCTAATAGTCATTAAAATAAATATGTAACCCCTAAAATAAAATCTGTTCATCTGTATACCTTCCCAAATAATCTCATATATCCCTACTAGTATCCCCATTTTAGTTGGGAAAACTGCCTCAGGATATTTACAACCAGTCAATCGATGCCTTTGAATATACATGGAGTTTGGGTAAATATGAGAATCGCAATAAATCAATTAGCAAGACCTTGGCACAGATAGTTCTCTGTCCCGAGCTTCTATTAACTCACTCTGTGACTTTTGATAGCTTCTTTAAGCTCAGTTCTCAGGCATGAAAAAGGTGTTACACATTCTGCCTCATCTAGCGAAGGTGGGCTTCCGCACTCTAAAGAACCAGGACCCCAAACAATTAAAAGTAAGTCAAAACACAGGTAGATGGACTTCATGTAAGCCACATTAGAACAAGAGTCCACACCTCATCCCACTTTGTCTGAACAAGTTTCCTGTAGGAATTGAGTTGAAAACTGAAGAAAGAAAAGATTTAACAGCCTGGCAGGTGTAGCTCAGTGGTTGAGTGTCGACCCATGTACCAAGAGGTTGCTATTGCAATTCCTAGTCAGGGCACATTTCCCAGGTTTGGGGCTCAATCCCCAGGGCGGGCAGCATGAAGTTTCTCTCTCATCGATGTTTCTATCTCTCTCCTCGCTCCTCTCTCTAAAAAAATAAATTTTAAAAAAAGATTTAACAGACGGGGAAAAGAAAACCATCCATATCAGTAATGCAGGGACTAGACGTGGTAAAGACTAACTGCAGAAGGACACAGGCCCCCACTCCACCCTATATTTTAGGAATGTTCATTATGGGTGCACTATGAGCTAGCCTTTTCCTTGTCCTAAGATGACCAGACATCCTAGTATTTGCCCAAGGTATTTGTCCCAGGAAAACTTCCAAGAAAGTTTCCCTGAGGTTTCCTTACAATGCCACCTTGCGAAGCCCATTATCTGAGCTGCAAAGGGTAGAGTTTACTATCTCCACCAGGTGCCCAGGACCCCAGAGAGAAGGGATAATTGAAGAAGTTGGCCTGATGGAGGTAGCTTATACCCTTACTTCTCATATTTCAGTCCTGAGACCTGTAGCACAGGCATCAGCTGGGAGTTTTTGTAGGATTTCAGAGTCTCCAGTCTCACCCCAGGCCTCCTGCATCAGAATCTCAAGCGTGTGCACATTAAAGTTTGATGTGGTCTTACCAGCCTCTCTGCCATTCTGTGTTGTTACAAACACATGATCACTGGGCTCTGGGCTCTGGGCTTCCTCCCTTCAGGCAGGCCTCCCTGGCACCTGTCTACTGCCATTTGCAAAAGGCTGATTTAACTCACCCTATGTTCTCCTCTCCTCACATTGGCCTTTCCTCATTGCCTCCATTGTCAGCATTGTTCTCATTGCCAAGGTCTTTTTTTTCTTTTTCTTTTTCTTTTTTTTTTTTGCCTCGTGGCCTTTGCGTGTGCTCCTTTTTCTGCCTAGAAAACTCTTCAACTGGCCAACACCAGCTCTTCCATCAAGTATCAGCTGAAGCATCATTTTCTTGGAGATGCTTTTCCTGTCACTCACTCTAATGTAGACCACCTACCATTCTCTCTCGTGTCCAATAGTTCTTTTCCTTCATAGTAGACATTGCAATTTGTCATTATAAATTAGTTGTCTTCCCTACCAGATTGTTCAGGGGAGGACCATGTACGTCTGTTCACTGCTGTACACCCAGCACCTGCACCAAGCCTGAATCAGAGAGGTGCTCAATAAATACTGTGTGAATGAATAATTGAAATGAGCCTCTTTACTGCATGACTCTTAGATGCTAATGAGCATCATCAATCTCTACGAGAATAATAAAGTATGCAGTGTTTCCCAAACTAATTTGCCTATCTGCAGAAAACCTGCTTATGGTCAAGGGAACAGGGCCCCACAGAATAGAGTTTGGAAAATCCTGGGGTAAGTAAAGTGGAAGAAGAGAGTATTCCTAGAAGTCAGAGCTTCGCAGAAATCTAGGGCAGATTTAAAAAATATGAATTCTTACTTTTAGAGGTCCTTAGAAAAACAGCATCATGAAAGATGACACTGGTTCTCATCATAATCATGTAAATTTCCCAAAACTTGTTGTAAAGATGTATCCATCAATGAAAATGGCCAGAGGAACATTACAGACTCCTGAACCATCGATGGAAGAATAAAAGAGAATGTGACTCCTCAGCTACCACCACTATGAAAAAGCATTTCTGGAAAGTCTACATTGCAATCATTTAAAAATTAACTTGCCTGTCATCTTCCCTTGAGATCACTGCACAGTGCAATGTAATAAAATTACCCATTGTAGCGGTCGCTAAAAGGGCAGAAATATATCACATTTAAGGTCACAAAGTGAAGGTTCTAGTATTCTGGTTACTATTGCTGTGTAGCAAATCATTTGAAAACACAGTGACTTCAAAGAGCAACTACCATTTGTTTTGCCTACACATCTGTGATTTGTGTAGGATTCAGTGAGGAAGGCCCGTCTCTGATTCCCATGGCTTCAGCCTGATCAGCCTGACTATGGCCCGAAGGATCCCTTTTAAGGCAGCTCATTTCTATGATTGGCAGCTTGGAAAGGAGCTGAGAGATCTACCAGGGCTGGGAGTTAAGGCCTCAGCTTCTTTCCACACAAGCTTCTCCGTGGGATGCTTGGGCTCCCTCACAGCATGGTGGCTGGGTTCCAAGTGTAAGAGTCCCAAAAGAACCATGAAGCTGCATGGCCTTAACTAATGCAGCCTCAAGGTCACAAAGCATCACTTCTGCTGCCTCCTATGGGTAGCAACAATTACAAGCCCACTGAGATGTAAAGGGAATGGAATTCAGCTCCACTTCTTAACAAGGGAGTGGCAAGATTCTTAGAGGGTGTGTGGGCATGTGGGACCAGACAGAGCCTTGCAGCCATTGATGGGTGTAGGGGGTTGGCGCCAAGGAGAATGGTGCAGAAGAAAAGATTTAGAGAAGGAATTTAAAAAATCACACAAAACGTTAAAAAACAAAATTCCTCTCTGAATCTTTATTATGAAGGGAGGAAAGATAGATGTCAATATGTGTCAAGACAGAACAGGGAATTTGTTCCTAAAAATGTAAAGACTTGATTCAGGTAAATCCACCAAGATGTAATGGGAGCATTAAGGTCACACCTTGCCCCAGTGATGAAGGCTAAACAGTCATTGTGTCAGGAAACATAAAATAGGTTAAGGTACTAGTCAGACCAAACAAAAACAAAGCAATTTCTACCTACAGAAAATCCACAAGGCTGGCCAGCACTGGCGATTCGAGGGCACATGCTTTCACATAAGTCTTGGATTTTATGGGAGAATCCAATTTTAAATATTTTGTCACCATGACAATTCTGATCTGAGCCTTGACAGATAAGCAGCATTTAAATAGTCTGCCAAGCAAGACAACCAAACAATAGACAGCAAGGAGTGGGAAGGGAGCAACAAGAAAAGTGATCTCTTTTTTCTTTCCCTTCCTTTGCTCCAAGTGTCAGCAAACACTGCTTGGTAAAAGCATCCAGCACAAAGTAGACTCCGAATCAACATTTATGAACACGAAAGATTTCTCCCTTCGAAGCTCACCACAGGCCTTGAAGTTTCTACATTATAGTTTTTCCTTTGTCAATCAATGCGGCAGACACGGAGATGCACCTCTCAGTTCTCTCTCTCAGAATGTCTTTAGGGTCTGCCTCCACGTTCAAGCCTAGGTCGTGCTCTTTTCAGGGTGGCCCCCAGGCAATAACTGAGCAAAACAGTCTTATAGGCCCTAACCAGTTTGGCTCAGTGGATAGAGCGTCGGCCTGCAGACTGAAGGGTCCCAGGTTCGATTCTGGTCAAGGGCATGTACCCTGGTTGAGGGCACATCCCCAGTAGTGGGTGTGCAGGCGGCAGCTGATCGATGTTTCTCTCTCATCGATGTTTCTAACTCTCTATCCCTCTCCCTAAAAAATCAATAAAATATATTTTTTTAAAAAAACAGTCTTATAGGATCTAGTCATTGCCACCTAAAACAGGACCCGCCCCCCCCCATACACACACACACACACACACACACACACACACACACACACACACACAATGTTGGGGTGGTCATCTTTGTTCTGGAGTTCTCTACTGGGCTGGCAAAAGCTTTATCCTCTCTGCATCATAGTCTGATGACTTCCACTGCAAATCTTATCCTACTTCCTTCATATATTTTCTTTCACAGGTATAACTCCCCAATATACTTTTTTCACTCCTAACTTCATCTCAGCCACTCCTTCCCCCAGAGTCCAAACTGCAACAGCAGTATCTTCAGGGGTTCTCCATGAAAAGCCAGTGAGCCCATCCCCGCTCCCATAAACCTGACCTTGAGCACCTTAGATAAGCACCATGGGAATGGAACACTGCCCCGGTGTATTTTGAAAGAGGAGAGAATAGACAGGGAAGTTTGGAATATTTCATGGTATGATGTTGCACTAGTTGCCAAGAAAGAATATTGTCATTACATTCAGCTTCAAGGCAATCCCTTTAGGGTTCCTGAACAAGTACCACCCCTGCTAAATAAACACCACTGTGGAACGAAACTTTCTTTGGTCCTCAAACTTTCCAGTGACTAATCTATCAATGATCTAACTAGCTACTCAATACAGAGTATTATTATTTCTTAATTATTGTACTATTTTCCATACAAACAACTGTAAGCCTACTTTTTCCCCCACCCTGTATATGTATTTTTCCCTACTTTGTCTTCTATTTTACAGCGTCTTCTGGCTCCCAGAACTAGCTTCTTGATACTTTCTGCTCACTTATGGCAATTTCTGCTTCATGCTCTTCTGTGTCTTTTCAATTCCTGCTCCTGATTCTCTACGTATGTCTTCGCAGATGTGTCAAGGCCCCTTCTACCTACCTCTAAGTCTACCACAGCTGTGGTACAGAGTTTCCAGCAGGCTGAGCTTTCCACCCTTTGAGTTCAAGCATCCTTTGACTTCTCCACCTGAGGTTCCATGGAAACTTGTTGTGTCAGGTACACCCAGAAGAGTGAAGAAATTAATGTCCTAGAAGTAATAACTCTCAACTGATGTGGTCATTTCTCACTGTAATAGGCATTGTTAGTTATTGTGATAGGTACTCAATGACTAAATATTCAGCTTCCATGTCCTCCAGGGGGATAATTTTTAAATGTCCCACACAGTTTCTCGAAAGGTTCCCAATAAGGTTGAGCCCCAGTTGGCTCATTAACTCTTTATTAGTTTTTCTCTTCTGCATGTCCCACTTTTCCAAGTCTCTACTTGTGATTCCTAGAATCACCTTCTGTATTAGTCATGGTTCTCCAGAGAAAAGAACCAATGGGCTAGATCAGTGGTTCTCAACCTTCCTACTGCCGCAACCCTTTAATACAGTTCCTCATGTTGTGGTGACCCCCAACCATAAAATTATTTTCGTTGCTACTTCATAACTGTAATTTTGCTACTGTTATGAATCGTAATGCAAATATCTGATATGCAGGATGTATTTTCATTGTTACAAATTGAACATAATTAAAGCATAGTGATTAATCACAAAAACAATATGTAATAAAATATATGTTTTCCGATGGTCTTAGGCGATCCCTGTGAAAGGGTTGTTCGACCCCCAAAGGGGTCGTGACCCACAGGTTGAGAACCACTGGGCTAGATGATAGATGAATGCATGAATGGATATAATTCATTCAGATTCCAAAGGCCTTAGAACCAGCGAATCCAGTGGTGTAATACCCAGTCCAAAGTCAAAGACCTGAGAACCAGGAGCTCTGATGTCCATGGGGCAGAAGAAGATGGGTATCTCAACTCAGAGAGAATTTGCCCCTCTTTTACCTTTTTATCCCATTTGGGCCCTGAATGGAGTGGATGGTTCTAACTTGCATTGGTGAGTGTGGATCTCTTTACTCAGTCTACTGAATCAAATCTGAATCTCATCCAGAAACACCCTCACAGACAACCCATGGTCATGTAGAACACACAGAAAGAAATTGGTTATTATAAGTTACTGAGATGTTGAGCTCTTGGTTACTACAGCATAACTTAACCCATACTGACCAATACACAAATTCTGCCATCTCTCTTAGTCCTCTTCTCCACCCATATAAAAATTGTAGATTATTTTGACATAGGATTTGAGAAAATAATTTTTTTTCCATCTGCCTTTCTCTATATGTCCACTGCCACAAGTAATAAGTTAGGTGGGCTTTTTATTGTGTTAGTTTTATCACCAGCTAGCACTATTAAGAAAAATGCTTCTGGTTTTATATCCTGAATGGAATATTTTTTAAAGGAGAAAAAAAATAACCATCTTGATTTTTACAGTCTAGAACTTCTGTGATAGAATATACACTTCACGGCTCTGCCGTGATAGATTCCGCTTTGAAAACTGTTTCTTAAAATATATACCCTGCATGGCTCTCTATGCTCATCAATCGTTTTCCGTTCTGTACCATAATTCTATTTTTTTTTTCTTTTGCAAATCCTTTATAGTGGATTCAAGGGAACAAAACTACCTTTAAGAACTTAATGTTCTGGATGAATTTATACAACTTCAGATGAACAAGAAAATAATCCTGACAAGTGACGAAAGATTCATGAATACAAATCTATTTTGGCATCTGTTTTCTCTATTATAAAATAAGAAGGGAGGGAAAGGAAGCATCCAGCAGATGCCAGTTTAGAGCAGCTCAATTGGTCACTCACTTTCCCATGGAATGGTGCCAGCAGCCTAGTGCTAAGGGACCGTCTGGGTTTGATGTATGACCCGTGTGCTTGCCCGAGATGCAAGGGGCTTCGGAACAGTGTTGGAGATTCATTTTTATTAAACTGTGGATTGAAATGAACTTTGTAATTTTTGGCAAAAAGAGCACACAAGAATTTGTGGGAAAGATGTTTGTGAGGATGCTGGTCTTCGGCTAAAAATAGAAAGAAGGCAGAATGCTGACTGATTAACATACATAATTATAGGAATTTCCTACAGACAAATGCTCATGTCAGGTCTTTTTCTCATCATAATGGTCATTGCTTTTTTCCAGTCATAAAAATGAAGAAAATCATGTGAATTACCCTCAAAAGGGAAAAGCTGTGATTGCACCTGGAGATTTCTTATACTGAAGTAACATACCATACAATTTCAGGTTGATGTCCACCCACCCAATCCTCCTACTCATCCCAAATCTGGAGACAGACTCCTGGATCACTCCATATACCAGATACATTGGTTTCTAATAGTATCAGTGAAGTGAGCTCCATTTCGGGCTTCCAGCTGTAGTAAGATATTCCAACTGGTGGAAATCAATCCAATTGAAGTACCCTTGGGCACAAATCAAATGAGACTAGACTGCAATTGAGGAAAATTATAGCCATAACTTTGCTTTAGAAGCTAAGTTGGCTTTCTCTCTGCATGATCTCTGAAAATGGTATGGATGCTCTTGGCTGTCAGCAATGATGCAGGTGCCAGAACACATTTTTGCTAAAGAGAGTTATTAAAATGTCTTTATCTATCTGGGGGGTGTCGTCATTATTAAAAACAAAAGCAGAGAGGAAAATAATAAAGTCAGATCATATTCAAGGGCTTCCAGGTCTGACACATGCTAGCAATACAATTGATGCCAGCATTTAGTGGGTTACTGAAGCGTTATGTCAATCAATACAAACATGCCACAGTGCAGAATAGATTAAAAGGTTACTTTTCACAAGTGAGCTCTCCTCCTGGGTTTCCACAGTTCATTTCTGTAGCTTCTGTCTTGTAATTGTGCATATCAAACAAGGTTTCTGACACATCCATACTCACAGCATCATAGAATGTTGTGCAAGAGCGAACCGTGGACATCACCTCATAAATATATATCCACTCACCCACCACCCACTCAAACATACTCAGTCTCCCATTTCACAGATGAGGAAGACCAAGGCCCAGAAGGTCAGATGAGTTGCCCAAGGTCACACAGTGAGTTAGAGACAACCAAGAATTCAAATCAAGGACCACAACTGTTTCTTCTCTAAAATACACTTGCACTGTTCACCAGCAGCTTCAAGGTATTTTTTTTTCAGAAGTGAGTAGGCTATGAATTATAAATCAATCGATAGTACTCCACACCAAATCCCCCAAAGGTAACTCAGTACAGGATGCCTCTGCTTTTAAGAGGCAATTAAAATGCAGTACATTCCCAGAAACAGATGTTACGGTGCTGATCATCCTTAGGCAGACCAGGCAAGGTTCCACCAAACGTGGTAGCATGGGCAGAACCTGTCACACACACCAGACGGTAGAATGGCCTGAGAAGCCAGAAGTAAAGCCTAGGGTTCCAAGCAGACGGATAAAATAAAGAAAGGAGAAAAATGCAGCAGGTGGAGAAGTAGGCACTGCCTCTGCATATAAATGGAGGCCATTAATCTTTGAGATAGGCAGATCAGAAATCCTTAGCTGTCCAAGTTTGGTTCCATCTAATTTGAATTCAGCTTAAGAAACACTTACTGAAATGTCTGCTAATGCCAAGCACGAGGTTAGACAGGGAATCACTGACAGTGGTGGACCAAACACCATGGCCCCAGCCTCCAGAAAGTTACAGTCTGATGAGAAAGATCAGAAAGAGGATACTTCCGGCAATTTCTAAGTGCAATGCTCGAGCTAGTGGGTGTCGAGCCTTGTAAGTCATAGAAAGTGTTTGAGTTTAATCTTACGTATTGAGGAGCCTTTGGTGTAATATAATTCAGTTAAGTTTTGAGAAGATGACCCTTTCTATCATGAGGAGACTATAGGTGGGGAGATTGGTTGGAAGGCTATTATAGTAGTTAAGGCAAGATGTGCTTGTGGCTTAGAATGGAGATGGCAAGAAGTTGACAGATTTGCAATGCTCTCCACTTGGCAACCAGAGTTAATATTCCAAAACTCAAGTGTGATGTCATCATTATTAAACAGGCTTTCCAGGCTGTTAACAAAAATACAAGAAATAACAACAGCTGGCAAGGATGTAGAGAAAAGGGAATCCTTGTGCATTATTGGTGGGAATGTAAATCACTGCAACTACTATAAAAAGCAGTGTAGAGATTCCTCAAAAAAATTAAAAATAGAACTACCATATGATCCAGCAATTCCAGTTCTGAAGAAAATAAAAACACTAACTCAAAAAAATATCTGCACCCCCTGTTCACTGCAGCATTATTCATAACAGCCAAGATATGGAAACAACCTAAGTCTCCACTAGCAGATGAATGGATAAAGGAAATCACACACACACACACACACACACACACACACACACACACCCCAGAATATTATTCAGCCATAAAAAAATAAAATTTTGCCACTTGCAACAACATGAGGGCATTATGCTAAGTGAAATAAGCCAGACAGATAAATACAAATACTGCACAATCTCTCTTACATGTGGAATCTAAAAGCAATAACAAACAAAAACACAAGTTTAAAGATACAGAGAACAGATTAGTGACCAAGAGTGGAGACCAGGTGAAATGAGTGAAGGGGGTCAAAAGTTACAAACTTCCAGTTATAAAATAAATGAGTCACAGGGGTTTAATGTACCCATGGTGACTACAGTTAATAATGCCACATGGCATACTTGAAAGTTACTAATAAATCTTAAACGCTTTCATCACAAGAAAAACATTCTGTAACTATGCGTACCTATGTGACAGATGTTAACTAGACTTATTGTGGTATCATTTCACAATGTATACAAATATCAAATCATTATGTTGTACACCTGAAACTAATATAATGTATGCCAATTATGTCTCAATAAAAAAATTCCTTTGAATAGATTGTAGAGAGTGGCTGTAAGGTGTTTGGCACAAAGGAGACTAGTAAATGCAAGAGCTAAAACGGAGGGGGTGAAAGGAAGGCTCCAGGTAGAGGGTACAATATGGATAGAAGCCCAGCAGCCTGAGGTGCCGGAGGACTAGAAATAAGGTCAGAGCAAGCAGCCTTCTCCAAAGTGGGCCCCATCTCTGTGGATGTGCAATAATGCCTGTGACTGATTGGCTCCTGTAATGGGCCTGGTTCCTGAAAGCCCTGATGGTGTAGCGGCAGGCGCCCTGGGGATCCTGGGAGGAAGGCTCTGTGTCAGCTTTCGTTTTTATAGGAGGCGTATTTAACACGGTTCCTGTAGTAGACAGTAGCAGACTTTTCCTTTCTGTGGCTTGATTTTATCTTTGCCTTATGTTCACACACACAAAAAAAGAGGCAGTGAGACCCTGCGGGAGAAGCAGGAATGTGGTCAGGGAAGGAGGAGGAATCAGAAGTGAAGGAGGAGAAAATCAACAATGGAAACCCAAAGTGAAGGACGGGTTCTTTGTAGGGTTTTGTATTTGGCAAAAAAATAAAAAAATAAAAACACCACAAACAAGGCTGGGAGTCTGGGACCATTTCAGAAAATATTTCATTAAAACCTAGAAAGATATATGAAGGTCAAAATAGGTTCCACATGGTGACTGAGCCCCAAAATGAGGCCTTCCTCCTATTTTCTGAACTTTGCCCATTTATGTCTCTGGTCTGAATCTTCTTGGGACTGTGTTTCAGGGAAAACCAATCTGTCTGAAAAACCTTCTCAAATTCTGATTAGAATGTAATGGGCTAATGTCCACAGCACAGGACAGCATATTGCCTAAGGGCGTGGTACAAAATTAGGCTTCCTTGGTTCAAATCCCAGATCTACCACTTCCTAATGATGCAGTCATGGCCTCTGCCTTCGTTTTCTCATCAGTACAGATAAAGATGAAGCAGATTCAGCTGCCTGGGGTGTTATGAGTATCGAATGGGATATGTTTAGCCCTTGATATAGTAGCTGACACATAGTGAATGCTCCACAAACATTAGCTGGCCATCATTTCTGTGTGTCTCCTGCTAAGTGAATATAGCATTATTGTTCTTACATTGTTTGGTTATATTAATGTACCTGTGGAGAGAAGAAAAAGTCATCCCTGGAGGGCATTATTGTGGTGACAAGTTGAAATGGCAAATTGTATAACTTCTTTGCTGAAAATGTACCCATGATTCCTCATTGCTCTTTTTTTATGTTTATGTAAATTAACCTTTTATTATTCCATCCTGTCATCCTCATTGCTCATAAGCTAAAACTCAGAATGCTTGGGTTGGAGTTGGAAGGAAGAACAGTTCATTCTCAAAATCATCATGGAGGTGTGATTGGTACACAGCAGATGAAATCCTCAAAGACACGTCTAAACTCATGATTCTGATCTTCACAGAGCTCCTCTTTCCTATGTTAAACCTTGTTGACTCTGAAGTACAATGTGTTAAGGGAAACTGCTTTACTCCCTAACATGACACCTTATGCAAGCGTATGAATAAACGTTTGTAAGTTGATGCAATATAATGTGACTTCTAAAAAAGATGTACTAGTTGGACCACCTGTTCAGGCAAAAACTGTACAATTCCCAAAAAGAAACCTGTAGAAATATTGAGCAATGTTACACTGACTTTGAAATACCATGTTGAATATTTTTAGCTGAAATAGCTCCTAATTTTGGATAGCAAGTCAAAGAAAAGACTTATAAACCTAAAAAATTATCTCTTTCCAAACATAAAACCAAAACCAAAAAATATTTTTAAACAAAAAAAAAGATAGCTTAATTTGAATACATAAACAATTAAATCTTCAGTACATCAAAAATTAAGCTAAAAGACAAAATAGTTTTTTAAAAATTTATTTCTGCCAAAACCGGTTTGGCTCGGTGGATAGAGCGTCAGCCTGCGGACTGAAAGGTCCCAGGTTCGATTCCAGTCAAGGGCATATACCTTGGTTGCGGGCACATCCCCAGTAGGAGGCAGCTGGTCGATGTTTCTCTCCCATTGATGTTTCTAACTCTCTATCCCTCTCCCTTCCTCTCTGTAAAAAAATCAATAAAAAAATATTTTAAAAAGATGTGTTTCTGCCACTAGGCTAAGGCATGCTACACAAAGGCAGCAATAGCACCATGACTAGAGGTTCTGGTTTTGGTATCACCCAGGTTTGTACTCAAATCCTGACTTACTCTATAGGTGTATGACCTTGAACAAATCAATTTAAAAATTGCCTGAGCCTCAATGATCTTACCTACAAAATAGACCAAATAATTCCTACTACAGAGAGTTATTGTGAGACTTAAGAACAACATGTGCAGTTGTGTGGATTGTTCATTGCACAAGAGAGCACAGAGGAGGGAACAACTGGAAACTAAAATCCAGCTCCCTTTCCATTTACCAAGTTATAACCCCTGAGTATGACTGTATTTTCCTACCTGAGATAGTGGGCACATTTCCTCACTTGTTTTAAGGAGCCATATGAGCTGGCATTGACCTGATCATAATTAAATAAAATATAGTAAAATGTAAGTAATGATTACACTGAAATGATTCAAAATAATATATGCAAAACACTTAGCTCCATGACCTGCACATTGCAAGAGTTTGCTAAAATGAGCTATTACCATTAAGGGCAAATAGAAGAAAAATAGTCCTTCAGAATAATAAGCAAGGACATGTACAGACAATTGACAAGAAAAGTAATTAACAATTCTAATAACCATAAAAAGAAAATAGCCAACCTCATAAGTACTCAAAGAAAATTAAATTAAACCTAGAAACTATCTTCCTCTGGAAGTGTCAAACTTTTCTTAAAACTAATAATGATAGCAGATTTATAAAATGGGCCATCTTCATATCAAGGATAACAGAGTGAGCGATTATCCCATTTCTGGAGAAATCTGACATTATGTATCAGGAGTTTGAAAACTACTTATACCTTTCATACCTTGGTAATTTCCCTTATTTAAATTTAGCCAAAAAAAATTAAAAAATCAGAGTTGAGATGCAATTGAAGATTTATGTTTGAGAGTACTTGCTGCAGCGTTATTTATAATGGCTAGATATTGAAAAAAGCCAAAATGTCCAACAGTGAGGGGTTGGTTGCTCAAAAAATGGCTGAGGAATTGAATTGAAATAAGAGGTGGACATGAAGAAGTGTTGCCCCAATCCTTCATCATTTCTCGTTGTCCCCTTTTGATTAATTTGCTCCACCACCTAACCTTCGGGTTACGCTTTTCTTCCTCTTGTGGAAAGTACATGAGTGATGTCTTGGGTCACCCACCCGAAAGACAGATCCTGAGCCAGTATCTTGCGTTCACATGGTTTATAGAGACAGTGATCCCAGGAGAAAGGGAGTGAAGGAAACAGGGGGGGCCTAGAGAAGAAGCTGAGCGAGAACATGGTCTCAGCTGGAGCTCTGGGCCATGAGGCGCACCACAGAGTTGGTCCCTGCTTATGGTGAGGACCCACTCTTCTGTAGGTCCATGTCAGTCAATCATGGGATGCAGGATGGGTGGGTAGAGGCATAAAGTCCCAGTGGAAGTTGCTCCTGTTCCACCTGGGACAATTCTCTGCAGTGGGAGCAGCTGAGAGCCATCAGTGGCCAACCCCAACAACTAGCCTAGTAAAGGGGACCTGGTCAAGGCAGCAGCAGCGTCCACCACACGTGGGGTCAGGTTGGATGTTCAGCCATAGAACTCGGCCTATGAGAGCTGGTGAGAACTTGTGCAGCATGGTAACTACCAAATTACCTCAGTTACCTGTGGACCGCTGCCTGTCACATACCTATGCTGTCCTTGAGTCATGAGGTATCTTGCTCATTAAACTATCTCTCCCGGGGAAAGAGTTCTGGCAATTTGCTTAAGTGATATGTGGGTTTATGGACATTGTCCATAGCCTGGAACCTGATATTTTAAAAATACATTTTTTATATGTTGCAGGAGTTCTGTGTAATAGAAAGCCTATTGAAAATGCAAGTGATGCCACATTAAGGTTAGGGAAAGTAATCAATTTTAAACAAATTGGCCAGCTTACAAAGAACAAAAACAGTAGGATATGGGGCAAGACGGAGCATTCTGAATAAATCTCTGGGATTATGAGCAAAAACGTCTGTCTCGAGGAAGACTGAGAACAAACACAAGTCACAGGAACGCTCCAGACGTCTACCACTACCTAGAGGGAGAGCAGTGTGGGAAGTCTGGAGGAAAGCTGAGGCTCCCCAGGCTGTCCTTAGCTTTTCCATTTAGGACAGGGGATGCTAGAGCCAAAGGACAGACCCGCTTCATTGCATTAGTATTAGCCAGGACTGCAGGCTCCAGTTCACAGTTATATGCATGGCCAACGATAATTTCCTCCCCACACAATGAGAAGGAATACATAATTGGAGTGAGCCTTGCTTGGCCTTACCCAGTTTCTTCCTTGCCAACCCAAGAGCCGATCCACTGAAAAGTACCCAGTTTATGGTCTTGCTGGAAGTGCTTGAATAATAATCTGCAATTTTTATACTCAGAGAAGAGCAGCTCACATGCTTTCTCTCTCTCTCTATCTCTATCTCTATCTCTATCTCTATCTCTATCTCTATCTCTCTCTTCCCTCCCTCCAAGTTCCTCCCTCTCCAGCTCCTTTTCCTAGCTACCTATCTAGGTATAGGCCCAACCTTCTCTAAAAGAGAACAGGGTTCTCAAGGATTCTCTCACTGACCCAAGTCAGAGGAGCCCTTGAGCAGTGAGGTAGGAAATATATGTAAAAATTCTACACATGTATATTGACTGCCTACTATGTTCCAGGCCCTGAGTCAGGCTCAGTGATCACACAGATGAGTTAGACATGAACCCTCAGGGCTTTTCTATCTAGTAAAGACAAAAATATTAAAAGAACTAGTGCAGCCTTTAGAATCTCAGGTGTGTTAGAATGATAAACTTTTCTTCTATAACTCAAGATTATTCTATTTCTGGCCCTCATTCTGCCCCAGTGACAGACATGTAAGTAACCTGGTTTTCCCTGCAGTTGTGTCTCATTTTCGAGAGGTTAACATACAATCAAGGAAGGGAAACAAAGGACCTTTGGTCACCCTCTAATCATAGTGGCTGGCATAACATGTCACTGCCCCTCTGTTCCTTGGTCTTTGGGGAGAAGTGGTAGTGGAAGGATGAGGCCATTTTTAAAAGATAATTGTGCCATAGGGTGGAAGGTGGTGGTGGAGAGGTGCAGACAAAGACTGTGGGCAAGAAGATGAGCTCAAGGGTTGTTTTAAGTGTCCAGGGAAGCAATGATGAATTTGGTCTGAATTACGTAGTGATAATGGAAGTAGAGAGGGAGGAAGAGAATAGAGAGAAGTTTTCTAGGCAGAGTCTGCAGGATTTGTAACTGATGAGATGTGAGGTAAGGGAGAGAGAAGGTGATATGAAAAATGACTCCTAGGTTTTGGCCTTGAGTGACTATGTGGCTGGTGGTGTCACTCTCATCAGCAGGCTGCATGTGGAACTGGCCGAGTGCAGGGCGCTGCTGATGCTGATATGCTGGGAGATAATTCAGTTCAGGTGCCCAACAGAGTTCCAAGCAGGAGAACACAGACATGGGCATCCTCAGAACCTGGGTGATAGTTCTCCTTATGTACATGGACGGGGCCACCAGGCACAACTCGGAGCCCAAAGAGAATAAGAACAGAAGACAGAGCCTGCCGAGCATCAACATGCAAGAAGCAGACAGCAGAAATGAAAGTGATGAGGACAAGGAACGGGGTGAGCACAGAGGCTATCAGATGTGTCACAGGGACAGTTGCTGCAGTGGGGTGGAGTGGAGTGGTAACAGGAGAGAAGCCTTTGGATCTGGCACCATCCCCTACTATGCTAAAGCCCACCATCATCACATACTGTTAAAGAGCTAGTGACAAGTGGCTAATGCATATTTTTATTTTCATTACACTTACCACTTGAAAGGTGCTAAGAGGCAGAAGGGAAAAAGAGAACCAAATGTCCTTATTAGGTAAAATGGGGTCCTCATCTTAAAAGTTAATTGCCTCCTACACAGGGATGAATGGTATCTACACATGTAATTTCACAGACTTCATTACGATCCCTCCATTGCTATTCCTCAGAGGGTGCGTGCCAAGAACTGGCAGGGGAGCCTTCAACAGGAGGAGGCCACCTGAAAGCAGGTGGGTTACTCAAGCGGTGACTAAAAACCACATTTACTTAAGAATTGCACATTCCTTGGTCTGTGGGCAAAGAAGGACATCCTAGCAGGACCACCCTGTTGAGAAATACCCACTTTGTGTGATCTAAAAAAAAAAAGCTAACATCTCCAACCCTGAAAAACTTCCCTGTCGTGGAATTTTTAATCCCCATCATTAGTCAAGCCTTAACAATGTTCCTAGAGACCCTCATGTACAACAGGTACAGGTAAGCAAGATTAATAGCTTTTTTAAAAAATCCTCACATCTTACTATGGCTTACTATCCTGTCCTCTTCACCCTCATCTTCCTCACTGCGATGAGCCACTCACACTGGCCCCCTTGCAGTGCCCCAAACGTGCAGACTCTTTCTTACCTCCAGCCCTTTGCACATGCTCTCCCCTCACCTAGAATGTTCTCAGAGGATTCAGCTTAAATACTCCTTCCCCAGAGGCTGAAGAGCTGAGGAGAAATATAAGGGGGAAAATGCAAAGCAACTAGTTTTTGGAGAAGCAACTGAGGGAAATGAATCTGATTTGTCTGAGTTAAGAGTGAATACACATTGAAAGATTCCATCTGAGCAAGCTTGGCAGACAAGTCTGGTTTAATGGGATGCCTGGAGGCATGAGTGTGGAACTGATGACCTCCCAACGTCCTCCGCAGAACAGCATGCCCACGCCTGCCAGTTTTAAGATGGCAGAGTAAAGAAGTTCCTGACCCCCTTTTCTCTTGGATATCACCCAAAACAACAAGGAAAACGAGAGACAGAACACAAACTCCATTTCTGACAGAAGGAGGGAGTGTCTGTAAAGCTGAGCCACGAGGAAGACGTGCCAAAAGAGGAGAAAATGAGAGTTATGGAAGATGCTGAAATTACAAAGTATGTGGTGAATGTTGAGGGACAAAATTAACAATCCTTTATTTGGATCAGGGAAGGGGTATGTGAGCTGTCTGGGGAACTTCCCTGGATTCCACAGAATGACAGAAGAAAGGGGGCCAAACACACTAAAGTGGAAATTATATGGATAACATTCTCCAAGTACAATGCACTTCAAGCTAGAAATGAATGACAAACATACTCTTTGAAAACACTACATGTCAGAATCTATGGGCCATAGCTAAAGTGTTCTCAAAGAAAAGTTCATATTCTTAAGTACTTTATAATCAAAGCAGAAATCAAAGAATTATATAAATAAGAAAATAGGAAAACTACATAAAGAAACATATAGATAAGGAAAAGAGGCAGACTCAAAGGCATTTGTTTTGAGAGAAAAAATAGAAAACCATAAGCTAAAGTAAGAGATAAAAGTACAAAGCATAAAAAATGAAAATGGAAAAATTTACAGATATATAGAGTAGATATATTTAATTGAATTTATTGGGGTGACATTAGTTAATAAAATTATGTAGGTTTCAGGTATACAATTCTACCATACAGCATCTGTATATCGTAGTGGGTGTTTACCACCCCCAAGTCAAGTCTCCTTCCATCACCATTTATCCCCCCTTTCCCTTCTTCTACCTCCCTTTCCCCCCTTCCCTCTGGCAATCACAATACTGTTGTCTGTGCCCATGAGTCTTTCTTTTTTTTCTTTGCTTAATTCCTTCACCCTTCCCCTCTAGCTCTAAACACCCACCCCTCAGATAGCTGTCAGTCTGTTCTCTATCTCTGAGTCTGTTTCTATTTTGTTTGTTAATTTATTTTGTTCATTAGATTTCACATATGAGTGAAATTCAATGGTACTTGTTTCTTTATGACTGGCTTATTTCACTTAGTATTAATATCCTCAAGGTCCATCTACGTAGTCTCAAAAGGTAAGATTTCCATCTTTATTTATGTCCATGTAGTATTCCATTGTGTAAATGTAGCACATCTTTTTAAATCTACTCATCTACTGATAGGCACTTGGGCTGCTTCCAAATCTTGGCTATTGTAAACAATGCTGCAATGAACAAAGGGGTACATATATTCTTTTGAATTAGTGTTTTGGGTTTCTCTGGATATATTCCCAGAAGTGGAATCCCTGGGCCATAAGCCAGTTCCATTTTTAATTTTTTGAGGTAACCCATACTGCTTTTCACAGTGGATGCGGCAATGAGCATTCCCACCAGCAGTGCACAAGGGTTCCCTTTTATCCACATCCTCACTAACACTTGTTTGTTGATTTATTGATGATAGCCATTCTGACAGGAGTGAGATGATACCTCATTGTGGTTTTAATTTGCATTTCTCTGATGATTAGTGATGTTGAGCATCTTTTCATATGTCAATTGACCATCTGTATATCCTCTTTGGAGAAGTGCTATGCAGACCCTTTTCCCATATTTTTAATTTGATTGCTTGGGATTTCTTTGGTGTTGTGTTTATAAGTACTTTATAAATTTTGGATATTAACCTCTTGTCAGATATATCAGTAAATATATTCTCCCATTTAGTAGGCTGTCTTTTCATTTTGTTGATGGTTTCTTTTGCTGTGCAAAATTTTTTAATTTAAGGTAGTCCCATTTGAAAAAAATTATGAGACTATTTTGAGCAATTCTATTAAAATATTTTAAAACCTGAAAATAAAATAATTTGAAAACCTGAAGAATGGATTGTTCAATGAAACATAAATTACTAAAAAATAAAACCACAAAGAAATAGAAAATTTAAATGAACCGCTACTGCAAACGGGAGGGGATGTGGATTGAAAAAAAAAATTATCAAATAGCTACCCATTGCAAAAAGACCAAACCCAGATGGTTTAACAGGGAAAGCCACCAAAAGTTTAAGGAATAGCAAAGCCAATGTTATTTAAATTGTTTCAGAACACATAAAAAGAAATAAAGATTCCAAAATTTTGTATTAAATCACTACAACATTGGTACACAGACACAACAAAGATCACACATAAAAATGAAAAACACAAGCTGATCTCATTTTTGACCTCTGACAAAAATACATAACATAAAATATTAGCAAATAGAATCCAATAATCAGGGAGAGAACTAATATAACATGATTAATTGGAATCCATGCCAAGAGGAAAAAGACAGTTCTATATTATAAAACATATAATACAATTAATCATATAAATCAGTCTAATTGAAAATCATAAGGTAGCCACATAGATGCCAAAAAGTGACTAGATAAGATTCACATCCATTCTTGACTTTAATTCAAGTGACCAATCATCCTGGTTTGTCTGGAAATGAGGAGTTTCCCAGGATGCTGGACTTTCAATGATAAGCAGGGAAATTCTCAGACAAAAAGATGAGTTGGTTATGGTGATTTCCATAGAAATAGATGAATACTTCCTTTTTAATAGAGATAGAGATAAACATAGCTATGGTTATACATACTAGTACATTTCAACTTTAAAAGAACTAAGGCAGACCTAGCTGGTTTGGCTCAGTAGATAGAGCATCTGCCTATGGACGGAAGGGTCCCAGGTTCAATTCCAGTCAAGGGCACATGCCTGGGTTGTGGGCTCGGTCCCCAGTGGGGCACGTGCAGGAGGCAGCCAATCAATGATTCTCTCTCATCATTGATGTTTATCTATCTCTCTCTCTCTTTCTCTCTCTCTCTCACCCTTCCTCTCTGAAATCAATAAAAATATATTTTTTTTAAAAAAGAACTAAGGCAGCATCAGGAAAACACAAATATCAATAAAGTTGGTAATAGGTCAATGACATCCACTGATACCACATTATTTAACATTAATATGGAGGTGCAAGCCAATAAAATTATCTAAGAGAATAAAATTAAAAGTATAAAAAATTAGAAAGAAAGAAATAAAACTACCATCTGAAGATAATATGATTGTATATCTGGAAAGCCTATGAGAATCATAACTCTAATGTCATGATGATTTCAATAAAAAACAGGTAAGGTGGTATATAATAATAATATACAATATAGACAGTATTCCTGTATAAAAACAGCAAGCTGTTAGAAAATATCATGGAAAAAAGATACCTATTACAAGAGAAACAAAATTATAAAATATCTAGGCATAAATTTGAATAGAAGTGATTCAAATTAACAAGAAATATGCAAGATGCATGAAGAAAAAAACTGAGGTAAGAAAAATTGAAGGAATGAATATGCATACTCTGTCCTTGTATGGGAAGACTGTCAATTCTCCCAAAAGAAATTTATATATGTGATGTAATGTGATAGGAATAAAAATACTGACTATTTTTCTTAGAACTAGATAAAATCAATTCCAAAGTGTCTCTTGAGAAGCCGGAAACCAGGGCTTCACATGGCACAACAAAGCAGAGTTTCCAAAAAAATAATACTTCAAGTCTCTCCAAAGCTACCCATCACAGCACCTGTTTCTTTCTCTTCCTTTTCCTCTTTCCCACTCTTTCTCTCTCTTCTTCTTCCCACTTCTCCAGACCTCAATTCTTGCTGGTTTCTTCATCTTCTCAGGCTGCCCCTCCTGGTCTCATCCTTTTCCACTTAAAGTAATTTGGCCTGCTTTCAAATTTCATTCCTCTCTTTTCCAGCACTCCCCCTGATGATGAAAGAGAGCGCGCGCACACAAGAGAGAGAGAGAGAGAGAGAGAGAGAGAGAGAGAGAGAGAGAGAGAGAGAGAGAGAGAATTGCAAGTCAAATGTTTATATCCTTTCAGCAGCAAGTACAAACCCTGATTCAAACTGAATTAAGTGATTAGAAAATGTATTTATAACCATATACTTATAACTATATAACTATAGATCTTGTATATAACTATAGAGTCCAGAAGTAGGATAAGGTTCAAATTTCATTGAATCAGAGGTCCAACAATGACATCAAGAATACAAGTGCTTTCTGTTAATTAAACTTTGGGACACTGAAACACAGGCAAGGGGAGATGATTAGATAGAAAACATTGCTCTATTCATTTACCTCCCAGCCTATAAAAATGAAAAAAGAAAAGAAATATAAGTGCTTTTTATTCTCCACTCTACCAACCTTTAGATTGGAATCATTTCTTGGACTAATGGAAAGATGGCTACCTTCTCTGCTTGTAGTTCTTTAAGGATCAGTGAAATTGTTCCTGGAAGCCCGACAGCATTCTTACTCTCACACTTCACTGACTATAATTGTCTCTTCTTGAATCAACGGGGGGGGGGGGGCGGGGGGGGGGCAGAGGAGGGGGGGAATATCAATGTTGACCTAGTATGGATGGTGAATATCTAGTTCCACCACAATGTGCAACCCACAATAATATTCTACTCTAGACATTTCCTTTTTTTATGCCTCTGCTTCCGTATCAGTAAAACTGGATGGTTTCTAAGTTGAATTCTGACTCTAATATTCAATGACTCATGAGTCTTTGAGAGAAACAATGTGCAATGAAAATAATATAATCTCTCTGACCTTCATATTTATCATCTGAAAATTAGGTAATAATACCTTCCTCACGGAGTTGTTAACAGGATTGATTGAGGTAATGCAATTAAATGGTCTTGTCCTATGCCTATCACATTGTAGTTACTCAACAAATGACATAATTATGATGATGATGATGTTATTTATTATGCATAGAAAATGCTGATATCCTAAGAAAACAAAAATAAATAGAGGAGGACTAAAAAGTTGCTTTTTCAAAGAAAACACATTAATTCTCTCTGAGTTTATTTTGTTTTGGGTAGCCCTCTTAACTTAGTTCTTTTAAAGTCATCTTTTGAACTGAAAATAGCTTCATCATTTTAACACATATTTCCAGAGAAGAAATTATATTGGGATTGCTATGCCCTTATCACCATTAACTGTTATTTGCAAACCAAGATGAAAACATGTCATTTAAATTCCAGATACTGACTGTATAATTTATCTTTCTGTGGGCACAGGCATGCTTCTTTATTGTTCAGTTCTACTCTGCCTGCATTTCGCAAATCACTGGTGCATAAAATTACTAATTTATTTGATTTTCAACTTTGTCTTTATGCCAGTTGGGGGCTAGGATGCAATGGCTAATGATTCAAATAAATAAAATAATCCACTCTACTTAGTGTATTCCCTAAGAAAGAGGTCTTTGTACCAGTACATGCAAGAAGCATGGAATGTTTTACTTAAGAGTAGAGTGTAACCACATTTATTAACTCTTGTGGGGAAACACCGCCATTTGGGGAAGAACCATTTATAGAGCAATGTAAGGTCAACCCCTTTGGAAAAGGAGCTACCACAAATGCAAATGTCAAATTATTTCTGATTGACCAGAAACAAAATAAATAGACCACTGCACTCATTGAAAGAGACTTGACTCATTTAGGCTGTGAGTCTGAAAAGCAGAAAACTAAGTCTTTTCTGCCAGAGGAAAGACTTAAACCTTAAAGACAATAAACCTTAGCTCAACCGCAGTTGGTTTAAATAATTCAGTTCATACATTCATGATCAGTACCATGTAAATGGGGCAGATCCTAATTGTGGGGAGGGTTAGAGAAAAGATATTTGCTAATGGCTGGGACACAAACATAGTCTCCAAAAGATCAACCAGATTTTCTATCCACCCTCAGAACTGAAACCAGCAAACTTTCCTGTCCTCTGCTAAACAATACCAGGATTAAACAATCTTTCTTTTTGCTTGTCAACTTAATTGAAAAATATTTATGCACAAATGCATTTTTCTCCTCAGTGCGAAACAATACTGGGACCAGGCTAAATTAAACAAATAAAATAGCTACCTGATCCAGAAAATACTGGCACCCAGAAGACAAGACTATGAAGCAACAAAACTAATAGTTTTCGCATCAAATATATACCTCAAGACCCTCACCTTTATATTACATAAAATATTATGTCATAAACTCTGCCCAATACCAATTAGTTCTCTGCCACTCCAGGTCCTAAACCCAATAAGTACCCTCCCTGACTTCCCCTTCTTAGATACTGTTAACACTGTCAGGGTAGCATTTTCCCTAGCTGCAGGAAGTCTAATAAACTTAGCTTTTGTTGACCAACAGACTTTTCTGGTGGCCTTTTTGAGGTTTCGATGGTCAACTATTCTTTCCTACAGAAAAATCTCTCAGAGGATACCATAGAGATGGGGCAAGCATGTGCAGTCCAACTTCCCAATAAATCCCCATTTCCTGCTCAACTGTAATTCATAAATACTGTTTTCTACATCCAGAGCTCTATATCAGGGATTGAATCAAAGTGGCAACTACAGGACGTTTGTTTATGGGCTGATGGAAAGCATGGGAACAGACAAAGGACGGAGAAGCTAGTGAACATGAGCAGGCAGAGCTTGTTTGGTACAGACAGGACGACTGGTACAGACCTTACTGCCAGGAGGGCTCAGAGGAGGATGTCCCTGAGGCCTGGGAGATGGACAGGCTGGAGCCAACTTCTTACACTTTCTCTCTCTCTCAGAGCCTCCCGGGATACTCTTCCTCAGCTCTGCTTCAGACCTGTCTCCCGAAGTCAAAACATGACTGTTCATAATTCACGAATATACTCCATGAGTTTGCTTCCCATTCAAACTGCAGGAGACAATAAAAGATGTTTGAAGGAAAACCCAATTAAGTGTTCAAAGGATACAAGGGCCAAAAGGGACCTGAGAAGATATTCCTCGGTCCTTCCTTGCTGCCATTTAAATTCTGCCCCGTCACATGCAACAGCTATTCCTTCATTTGGGTACTTAATTCTTCAAATGCCAACACATCATCAAAGACTTTCCATGTGACATGCAGAAATTCTTTTAAATGCAGTTTCTGTGTTTATTCTCAAAAATCAACCAATTAAAAAATCTCCACGATTTCACGGGCATGAAATACAAAATGTCAAAAGCATATCCAGAGATACATACAGTCTCTCTCCTCCTCTAAGCAAGCAACTAAAAGAGCAAAGCAATCAAATAAAACCAAACACAGCAGCAGAGGGTGCAAAACCATCCCACATAGTGCTGCTCCTCAAGGTTCTACCCACCATCACCAAATATCTTTATCTAAGTACCTTTCTCTGATTGCCTCCCCCTTATTTTTTTTGTATTATTTAGCAGTTAGATTTGGAAACCACTCCTTGGATCTGAAACCTGGACTCAGCACTGCCACTTACCAATAATGTGAATTTGGACATAACCCCTCTGTGCCTCAGTTTCCTCATTCATAATAATGAGGCTACTAATTCTGACCACTTCACAGATTGTAATGCAAGTACAGTGCCTATGTGCTATGCTTAAACAATTATGCTTGAGTAATAAACAATACCAAAAAAACTTAACCCAGTAAAAGTTTATTCCTTATTCATGCTACTTATCCAATTCGGATCTCTAGCTTCTCAGTACATGCTTATACAATCAATAAAAAAATGTGGCAAAAGTCATAAGGTTTTTAAAGACTACCCAGAAAGGAATCATCCTACCAGTTTCACTAACACTTCACTGGTCACAGCAAGTCACATAGCTATGTCTACTTTCGTAGGGGTTGGAGAAATACCAATCATGTATCATGTCCCTAGAAGGAGAGAAAAACCATTACATATATATATTTTAACAGTCCTAATGGCTACCCAAGGCATTAGAATATAAGTGTTAACTATTGTTGTTGTTGCTCTTATCTACTCTATTGTTGCTGTTACTATTCTTTAAGAGCATAATTTTAAATATATTTTTATTGATTTCAGAGAGAGGAAGGAAGAGGGATAGAAGCATCAACAATGAGAGAGAATCACTGATCAGCTGTCTCCTGAATACCCTCTACTGGAGATCAATTCTGCAACCCGGGCATGTGCCCTGACTGCTAATGGAACCACAACCTCCTGGTTCATGGGTTGACACTCAACCACTGAGCCACACTGGCTGGGCAAGAGCATAATTTTTTTCTAGAGAAAGCAAATCCCATCCTATAATAAGTTATAATTTCTTGAGCTATTCCTATTATTGGACAGAAGGTTACTTTCAATTCTTTCACAATCATAAATAATTCAGCAACAGACATCCCTGAACATAAATCTTTGTCCACACCTTTGATTATTTTCTTAGGATAAATTGTTAGAGAATAAGTAATTGGGTCAAGGGAAGAAATATTTTTTAAGTTTTAGATACTCAGTGCCAAAATGCTCTCCAGAAAGCTTGTATTAATTTTTTCCTTCCACAAGGAGTACAAACACAAGAAAATTGAGCCTATAAACAATTTAACATTGAAACATTAGAGCAGTGTTTCTCGCTCTAGGCAATTTTGCCCCCAGAGGACAGTTGGTTATCACAATTGGTAGGATGCTACTGATGTCTAGTAGATAGAGGCCAGGGATGCTGCTAAATATCCTACAATGCACCAAGCATCCCCAATAACTAAGAATTATCCATCCCAAAATGTCAATAGTTTCAAAGTTGAGAAATCCTGCACTGGAGGCATCCCCTTTAAAATCAGGACCAAAACAGATGCTCTCTATCCTCACTATCATGCTCATTCTCCTGAAAGTTCTAATCAATGTATTAAGAAGAAAATTTAAATTGGTGGCAAGAATGAAACAAAACTATTAATATTTCAGAACACATAATTGCACATTTTAAAATAAAACAGATTAACTGGGGAAAATAATAGCATGAGTACAGAATATTACCCTGCTTTTCCTGCTTCCCAATAAAGAGCTAACTAGCTGCCAGGTAAAGCTGACTATATATCACTCACATGTATTACATATATATTGAATCAAATATCAGGTTCCAGCATTGTTCTAGGCACTAGAGATACATCAATTAAACAGAAACATCTCTTAACTCATAGAGTTTATAGGTTAGTATGAAAAGACCCCCAAAAGGCATATAAACAAGTAAGTATATAGTGTATTTGTTGGTGATCAATTCTATGGGAAAAAAATGATAAAGCAAAGCACAGAAGAAAGAGAATTCTCAGAGGCTCAAAAGAGCAAGATCTTATAGATATTTGTCCTGTAAGACTTTGACTTTTACTCTGGAGAAATTTAGAAGCCATTGAAGAATTTTATACAGAGTAGTGACATGTTCTTAGACAGGGTGGGGCAAAGGTAGGCTTATAGTTGTTCATATGGAAAATAATTAATAAATAATCTATATATATAAAAGCCTAAGTGACTGTCTGACCGGTAGCTATGACACACAATGACCATCAGGGGGCAGATGCTCAGTGCAGGAGCTGCTGAGCTGTGGTGACTTGACAGCTGCGGTTCTCGGGTGACGCACCCAGAACCAGAGAGGAGGGAGCCCAATTCTGGGGTGCATCACCTGAGAAGCGCTCTCTCGCAATCCGGGAACCCTCGGGGGATATCGGAGAGCCGGTTTCAGCCTGATCCCCGCAGGACAGACCGAGGGACTCCACTGGTGCACGAATCTGTGCACTGGGCCTCTAGTAATAAATTCTGTGTTTCACATACTCACAGTTGTAAACCTACTTTTGCCCCACACTATCTATATTTTCAAAGGACACCATGATTGTCAGGGGCAAAGGATGGAAGCAGGTAACAGAGAAACAAAGGAGCAATTGACTCTAGGCAGGGATCTGTAAGTCATTGTAAGGATTTTGGATTTTACTCTGAGGAAGATGAACAGCCAGAGAGTTCTGAGCAAAGGTATAACATGTTCAGACTCAAATTTTATAAGGACCACTCTGTCTATTGTGTGGGAAACATACCAAGTGGGCAAATGCAGAAACAATAGAGGAAAAAGTACTTTACACTCTTAGGAAAATTCTGGCTCCTTCTCCCTCCACATTTGTCCTGCTTATTCTTATACTGTTCTGATACACATTATTAAGAAACAACATTATTTTTCTTTCTCTTGGCAAGCAAATATTAGTAAAAAAAAAAAAAAAAGGCTTTCAAAAATCCAGTTGGAAAAGTTCCTGTTTGTTTCATCTTGGCTTCCTTGGACCACCTGGAAATTTCTTCTGCTCATGGGAGGATAGAGTTACATGACCCAGAGGCTTTAGGAAAGAGTTAAATCTCACAGTCAGAGTGGCCTGCAGGATTCTAAAGTTTCCCCTAACCATTCTTGAGGAGGACTTGTTAGCTTTGCTGACTGGAGTGACCTATGCCTATGGCTTTTCAAAAAAGCAAAAGCTTGGAAGTGCTCCCAGCTATCACCAGTTCCTTTTTCATGAATCCTTCTCAACAGCATCAAGCTGTGTCATTAATGTCTGATCCGGATAGGTCACCCAGAAGAAAGAAATTATATTCTTCTCTAGACAGACACCTTGACATGATTCAAAGGTTTTACGTTTCTGAAATAATGAGGGAAACCAAACCACAAAAGCTTCATCAATCTGGTTTGAAGAAGAAAGGGGACCCTTGACCAAGCTGAGAATAACATACCTTAATGATTCCTTTTAAGGACTTAAGATTTCCTTTGGCTTAACAGCCACCTGTGTGAAATGAAGACTTGAGTTTATCTTTTTACATATTATTATTTAGTGGTTTATGAGGGCTATACTGGGTTAGCAATGAAAGGCAATGGAGTTTTATGGACAGGTAAACTGTTATTACATCGTAGGAACAAGGCACAGTGGGAATATCCACAGGAACACAGAGCAGATGAAGGAAAGACCTGAACTATATACCAGTGCAAGGCAGGTACTGGGGGAAGTGCTCTGAGTTCAAGGATAAGCCCCAGATCTAGATGGAGATGGTAAGTACATGAAGGGGAATTGGAATGCAGTAGGACCCCAAGCAGACACCCAGTCTTCTATACTAGTCAACATGGAAAATGAATGGAAATGCTGGGTCTCAAGGGAACACATTTCATCCAAGTCTCATCCCTGACGGTCTCAGATCCTAGGTCTGGCTGTCAACAATTAATCTTAAAGGAAGCTATGACTGAAACACTAGACTGTACAGTTCTTGAAAGAAGAGTGCTTCTGAAATTCTCTAGTTTCTCAATGACTTTTCATTGAACTAAAGAATGTTTGCATGAATAGACAAATCTAGGTAAATGTCTTCATTTTAAACAACCAGATGGAAGCACAGAAGCTACTGGAATATTTCCTTATTGGCTTATCTCTAAACCTATATATGGGATCTTCAGTGTATTTGATTTTGACTTATGGGAAAGAGCAAGGGAATTGATCTGATTCTGGGTCTAGTCTTAGTGCTCTATTCAGTATGATCCCATCAAACAAAAACAATCTTTCAGTGGATTCAGGGGCTTCTTTTACTCTTATTATAATACGGTATGATTTTCCTTTAATGTTTTCAGAATCGCTAATAGGGATTTACAGAAGAAAAAAGCAGAGGGAATTCTAAAACCATGGGGAAGATGCCAAATCAACAAGATAATTACTGGGCAGGAGGCGGAGGCAGGGGGATATTAGAATGAACATAGAAAGAAAAGATTCAAGAGTCTGATTTATTTATTTTTTTAATCTTTATTATTGAAAATATTACATATGTCCCCTTTTTTCCACCTCTGACCCCTTCTAGCCTGCCCTTAACCCACGCCCCAGGCTTTCACCACCCTGTTGTCTGTGTCCATGGGTTATGCATATATGCATACAAGTTATTTGGTTGATCTCTTCCCACCCACCTACCCTCCCCCACCTTCCCTCTGAGATTCGACAATCTGTTCCATGCTTCTATGTCTCTGGATCCATTTTGTTCATCATTTTACTTTATTCATTAGATTCCGCCAATGAATGAGATCATGTGATACTGTCTAGCTCTGACTGGCTTATTTCACTTAGCATAATAGTTTTTCATCTCCATTACAAAAGAAATCTGGCCCTTCTGCCAATCACTTCTGTCTGCCCTTCCTACTAAACCCACACACAAGTCACCTGACCAAAAATAGCTCCAGCCAGAGCTATCTGACTATAACTTCAAAAGGTGCAGTGGTAATCATTTGCTAGTTCCTGCTCTTGATCTTTCTCCACTTTTTTACTTACCTCTGAGTCAGTTCGGCTACATGCTGTTTGGTGAAAAGCCCTCTAACTTCTTGCCTAATTGTCTGTGCCAGTGTGATTGCCCCTACCTGATAAGACCTTTTTGCCATCTTCACCTTTTAAAACTTTAGCTGTTCCTGAAAGCTTGCCTCCAACACACCCTACACTTATGGGATGCCTTTCAGGTGCATGTAGACCTTCCCTTGAACCACACTGGGCCTTTCCCTTAGGGTCTGATCTTTAAAAACTGCATAGTCTTCAGTAGCTACTAGGAAGTACTTAACCTAAGACTCAACTTTATCTGTGAAATAGGAGTGCCACCTGCATTCCCTCTCTCACAAAACTACGCTGAAATGAGTGTATGTGTGGAAACTATGCAAACCATAAGGTGCTTTGCAATTAAGATGAGTACTATTATAGGAACCCCTGTTTCTCATAACCATGGCCAGATAAAGACTTTTAAATATCCTAAATTCTGAAAAAAATTATAATGTTCTCCCATGTAAAAAAAAAAACAAAACACTATAAAAATATCAGTAATAGTTAAGCATAATAAAAGTTACGTGAATAAAGTTAAAGCATGACTATTTCACTGCTTGATCTTTTTGAAAAATAAAATTCTGTTTTTTCATTGCCTTTTTCATTTGTTTTAGATCTTGGCTTTGCTGCTTTGCTAAGGCTAACGATCATTGGATGCTGCATTTTACCCGCTACTAGACTAGGGGTTCCTGGAAGCCTCTGTTATAGCTTGTACATAGCCAGTTCTCAATAAATATTTGCTAAATTAAATTTCTCCTCTTGCCACTGCAGAAACTTGTCTTCTACGTTAGTAGGAAAGCTCCACAAATAGCAAGAAGCATCAATGGCTCTTAGCAGTCAAACCTCAATCACTCAAAAGGAAATTATTAAAAGCAAAATATATGTATAATTCAGAACTTGAAACAATGGAGATATTTTTTTAAAAAGTATATGAGAGGGTGGAGGAGAGGGGAGATAGAAAAAGACAGAGTCGGGGAAGTAGTAATTGAAACATACCTGGGGGGAGGGATGGAGGGTATAAAGAAACTCTTAAGCAAATAGTTGAAAATATCAAGTTACAAAGAAACATAGCTAAAATTCAAGTTGAATGGACCTTCAATGCTATTTCACCCATCCTCTACCCACATTTCAGCAGAGAGTGAGCATGCAATGTTGAACATTTTCCCTGATGACATGTCATTCATTTTTCAGGGCTGATCACGCTTCTGTCTATGCTGATGTCGGTTCCTAGAAAGAAGGCCCCCTTATGACTCAGCACTTTTTGCAATTACATTCTGTTCTAGAAGTCTAAGGCGGTTTGCCTTCCGTGGGGACCTACATGAATATTCTCAGTGCCCTCGTTTCTCTCTCATTTCTTTCTCTGGCTTTCTTTCCATTTCCTTTTGCCTCTGGTCCTCTGCCATCAGCATTTTATCTGCCCAACATGGTCCTTTTTATCATTTTTTCTCTCTCCGCTGTCCAAGCTTTTAGCAAAATGCATTCTCCCGGGGAGGTTACATACTCCAGAGCTCACACTCAGCAGTTATGAGCTTCCCAGAATTCCTGTGAAAAAGCGTAATAAATGCATTTGTTTTGAAAAAACTAAGATTAAATGAAAATCAACTTCCAACCAAACATTAGATTAGAAAAAAGTCTGTTACCCGTACTATAGCTTTTCATTTACGGAATCTTATTGACTTTTTATTAAGGACAGAATTTAGTGAGTGCAGTGGTTATAGAATTATAGAATGGCCTTTGCCATCAGAAAAGGTTCTGCTGTTTACAAGCTGTGGGCCTTGGTTAAGCTCCTTTACCTCCTTCAATTTTAGTTGCTCTTCTGTGACATGGGAATAACTGACATGACACAGTGAAACCACTTAGCCTGGTGCCTTGCCATTTTCAATTCCCCTCTCCCCTCCTGGTGTTTTAATTCACTTCCCAAATAAACTCCTTGTACTTGAATTCTTGCCTCAAGATCTGCTTCTGGAGTGCAGGCATTAACAAGTCACCTTGGAGTGACATTCTTTGTGCTAGACAGCAGTTACTAGAATGTTCTTCCCTAGTTATCTAGTGTGAGCAAGTAGACATTGAGGGGTCCAGCTCCAGGTCAAAATCCTATGTGTGATCTTTCAGGCCTGACCACAGGCAATTACAAAGGCTTTCCCTGGCAGGCCTTGAGGGGTAGGTGGTGGGTGGACCATTCTTCGGGCTTGCTGCAGGGCTCAGTTATATTCGTACCAGCATTTCTCACCCAGGCACCTCCATGTGGAAACCTTCTTATTGGGGAGCCCTCAACCATGGCCCTTCTCAGGCACCTCTGCCATGATCACCACATCGGGTGGGCAATGAAGACACTTTTTTGCCTCGATGTTTGATATTTTTCGACTCCTAACCCTTCCCTCTCTTCTCCACCTACCCTTCAGTCCGCTGGTCCATAAAGCAGCAGAAGCCTTTTGTTCAGTATTCTCCCAGTAGTGAGATAATCCCCAAATCTGTGCTAATTCATCCAACTCGCCCGGTGACACTGTTCCAAAAAAAATGAAACGAGGGAGATCTGGTGCTTTCTTTCTGCTTAGCCTCTTACTTCTATGGTCACAGTAAGTGATTAAAGGCTAGACCGCTGCTTTCACTTTGGCTTATTTTAATTGATCACCTCAACACTGAGAAGCTCAGCTCTTTCTAGCTCAACTCTTCACAGAGATCATCAACCTGCAAAAGGGCTGTACTGGAGCTTTTTGTGGCCTGACCAATGCAGCCTTCTTTTTATTTAGATCTGGTGCCAGAGATTAATTTGCACGAGCTCTAGGTCTTCTGGAAAGACAAATAAACAGACCCTACCCCAGTGATGGCGAACCTTTTGAGCTCGGCGTGTCAGCATTTTGAAAAACCCTAATTTAACTCTGGTGCCGTGTCACATATAGAAATTTTTTGATATTTGCAGCCATAGTAAAACAAAGACATATTTTTGATATTTATTTTATATATTTAAATGCCATTTAACAAAGAAAAATCAACCAAAAAAATGAGTTCGCGTGTCACCTCTGACACACGTGTCTCAGGTTCGCCATCACTGCCCTACCCACTGATTCTAGGGATTTGAAGTTAAGGAAGACTGTCAGGATAGGTTTGGGTCAGGGTGGTCCTGGCCACCAGTACCCCAAAAGGAGAACTCAACAGGAGAGCCGGGGAAATCTAAGAGTCTGGGCTGGTGATCCAAATACAAACAAACAGAAGTAAGAAGGGTCTTGGGAGATGGCTGAATCTGGAATAGCGCAGGGCCAACACTATAGGTCCTTTAGGGTCCAGCCAATCAGTATGGTGGCCTGCTTTGGAGAGCAATGGCTGAGCATGCACGAACTAGGAAATCTAGAACCCTGAGCCTAAGGAAATGTTAGCTCTGCCACTGGGCAGTTTTACTGAGTATGGGCACCATCCCAGCAACAGGCATGGTATATGTGCATCACATTGTGCAGAAATACACAACTGAAATGAAGGTGCTGTTGGGCTAACACAACTTTCCAGGTCTGTGGGTGTGTGCATAAGAGCAGGCATGTGCCTATGAATGTGTGTATCTGAGTCTTCTGTCCGTTTTCATAACCAAACCCTGAGTGGCAGAGAGCAAGCTCGATGATGCCAAAGGCAGTGCCCTCTCCAGTGTGTACACTGTTTCCAGGAAAGGCAACATCTGTCGCTGAGTCTTAGGGGATAGCTAGATTTAACCCAATTAACTACAAGGACAAAGATTCTAGCCTTTTTTATTTATTATATTATTTATTTATTCTCTTAGCACAAAAGTAGTAAATCTTCATCAAATAGATTCGATGAAAACAAGAAAAATAAAAGTCACTGATAATCGTACTATGTACAGATAACCACTATTACTCATTTTTGTGAAATTGTTTTCAGTATTGTCTTTTTTATAAAATTAGGATCAGAGAATACATATCTATCCATATATGTGGTATTATAATCTACTATACTGGTCAGAATTCAAAAAGGAGCAGAAGATATCCTTATATTAAGATAAATTAAGGAGAGTTTAATAAAGGGCTCTTTGCACAGGTATGGACAAAGGTTCAGGAAACCAGGGGGGAGGAAACTACAGGGCCCCCAGGCTAATAACAACAACAAGGTGTCATCCCCGAGGCTGAAAGCGGTTGGGTGGGGTAAGATTATCAGAACCCACAACAGAGAAGGCTGACAGGAGAGAGGCCCCTGACAGAACCTGAGATTCTTACTCCAGAAACAAAGCCATCCTGTGGCAACCACATTGGGAGACAGAAACCAAGTCCCCAACTCCCCTCTTCTCCTTCCCTTCAATCTCTTGCTATGCACCCCAGTGACTGCACCCAAAGGAACCAGTGGTATAGACCAGAGATTGGCAAACATTTTCTGCAAAGAGTCAGATAACGAAGAGTTTAGGCTTTGTGAGTCATATGGTCTCTGTCACAAATACGCCTACAGGTGTAGCCTAAAAATAGCTGCAGACAATATTTAAACAAATGGAGGTTACCAGACTTAGCTTGCCGGTCATAGTGTGGCAACCCCTGGTGTAGACCATATGGGTCAGCCTCCCAGGCCACAGAGCAAGGTAGAAAACATGGAGAACAGATCCATAGGGGTGAAGGAAAGATATCTAGAAACTTGCTTTATTGGTTTTGACATATTGTAAACACTTTAGCATGTTCAGATCTTTTTTTGTTAACCTTGTGGTATGATAACTTTATTGGAAACAGGGGCAAAGTAGGCAAATACAGCTCAGCAAATGTAGAAGTGAGAAATTATTACATATGTAATTAGGGACTTACTTTATTGATCCTGTTCTTTTCATTTGTTTTACTTACTTTTTGTAACTCACGATGTTAGAAAAAGGTTAAGGGGACTTATATATCCAACATGGATTGGAATTAAATTAGAAATAAATGAATCAACTTGTAGGAAATTACCTTGTAGATATAATTATTTATGTGCACAGGACTTTATATATTCAATGAGCCAAATTAAACTAAAAATGAATGAACTTGTAAGAATTTAACATATAGATATAAGCGAATTTATCATATAGACCTATTCAGAGGACATATTTTCAGCATTGTTCTTAATAGCAAAAAAAAAAAAAGAAAGAAAGAAAAGGAAATGATCAAAATCAATTGGGAGATGGTTAAATAAGTTAAGGCATCTCTCTTTTCTCTCTCACTTCCTCCCTCTCTAAACCAATTTAAAAAAAGAAAATGCAGGTCTGGTTTATAGATGGTCTATACGATATTGTGCCACAAGCCAAAAGAAAATATTACTGATTCACTCTGAAATGTCTTTAAAATAATGAGGAATCATTCCCTGGACAAAACTTTAAGTAGTACCTCTGATTATCCATTTTACCTGGACAGAGAGTGATGGAGAAAGTAAAGATCAATGAAGTCCAAGTTGAATAAATGCAAAGAGATCCACATCTAAATACATCATAATCAAACTGTCAAAAGACAAAGATAGGAGCAAGAGGGAAACATATTACATCCAGTGGCACCAGTCCCTAAGAACCAGCCAGTTAGCTGAGGCAGGCTGCTTTCACTGGACTCTTTCCATCTTCATGGTGGCATCAATGTGTCCATTGTAATAGACATTTATTGTGGGTTTGCCTACTTTGCTCTCAATGTTTATGCCAGCAACGCCATCATCCATGTTTTACAGAATACCTTACTCATCATTATAGTGTTCACACACAACTTTAGTTCTCAGCTAGGAATTTATTTTATGGAAAAAATACCACAATAATAGTGTCACGCACTTAGAATTTACTGATCTTCACATCTTCCACATTACACAGAAGCAACTAGCATAAAAGAATGCTGAAATAGCCCAATGAAGATTCAAGTACGGCACCAATTGGGAGATAACACACTCTAAAGTTGAATACTGTGACAGATGGAATATTGTGTGTGCAATATATAAAGATGACATACAAAAATCCCTAACAACACACACACACACAAATTTCTTTTGATATTTCTTATCAACTTATAACAGTCTGCAGACCAGCATTTGCAAATCATGGTGTTACCAGATTTCCTGAGCCCATAAAAATAATTTTAAGTGACTTCAAAGAACCACAACTATTCCTGAAAAAAAAAAATGAGACAAGTATTTCTCCTTTAGATTTTTATAAAAGGGAAGCAAATGCGATCAACATCTTCAGCCACATTCTTAGTAGAAATATAGCAATGAGCTTCTTCGATATGTACATTTTGCTGACCCTCAGTATAAATAGGTCATTACTTTCTACCTTATCTGGTATGCATTTTTATGCCAATTTGTCTATATATTTGTTACTTCTTTTTAGTATATATATCTTGGTTTCTTGATTAAACTATAAGCTCATACTGGACAAAGGGTGTTTCTAATATCTATTTCCACCCTTTCCCTGGCCCCACAATACCTTACACAGTATTCTACTTTTATCAAGCAGAACTTGACACATTATATTAATCGACTTCTCTTTATGGCAAAATGGTTACCAGGATAAGAGCAATGACAAAATAAATGATAAATGGCAACTGGGTTACATTTAAGACAATATTGAATGAATGAATGAATATATTTGAAATCATTAGAGCAAAGCTTTCCAAACAAGGATTTCACTGTTGGATGAGTATGAAATGCTTTGTTTTTTGTCTTGTAGCAGAGCAATGGTCTAAGGGGGAAAGAGAACTATCATTTATAGAGCAGTCATAATGTTCCAAAAAGTGTGGGTGCTCTATATATGTTATCTCATTTAATTCTCATGCCCTTCCTGGTTTGGCTCAGTGGATAGAGCATAAGCCCACGGACTGAAGGGTTCGATTCCGATCAAGGGCACATATCTTGGTTGCAGGCTCTCCGGCCCTGATCGGGGTGCATGCAGGAGGCAACCAATCAATGTGTCTCACCATCCCAGCAACAGGCATGATATATATGCATCACATTGTGCATTCTCTCTCCCCGTCCCCCTCCACTCTAAAAATCAATGGGAAAATATCCTCAGTGAGGATTAACAACCACCAACAAAACAAAAAATAATAATAATTCTCACAACAACCCTGTGAGGTCGATGATAGTTCTGTCATTATAAAAATAACAGTCCCAGAGAATTTCAGTATTAATTTAAAAGCACAGAAATAACTCCATGGCAAAACTAGTGTTAGAATCTAGGTCTGCGTGTCACTCCACTACATTAAGCATGAATCTCCTCAAAATAAATATCAAGAAATATGTTAAACTAATTAAAATATGCTAAATTTTGAATATTCCTGGAGCTCCTCTCTTTCTTCTGCTTTTGTGAGTTTCAGGCCATTAATATCTCCTTCTGCGGCATCTGCTTTCTGCACGGGTGTGATGGCCCTCCAGTGTTCCACATCCCCTGTTCCCCTCAAAAGCCTCAGTTGAAATGTCAGCAGTTTTACCTGCTTCTTAAAGAGACCGCTAGCCTTCCCCATTGAGAGGATGAAACTGCTTGCTTGGCTTGGTGCTTTCGTTCTGTTCGCTTTCATATTGTTTTTCTGGCCCAGACATTTGTCTTTTGAAAGTACTCCTTTAGAGTTTGCTTTCTGGGGTCCTCCAGAGTACCCTATACTGAGTCAAGGAGTAAATAGCTTTCCAAAACGCACAATTTTCAAACAGATCTGTCTATCTTCACTTTCCTGAGCTGTTCAATCCCACTCAGGAGGCATGACCTCATCAGATCACTAGCCAACTCAGGACTGACCTCGTTTAGTTTTCTGTTGCTGGCTCCCTTGGAGTAGGTCTTATTTCCTCTGGGCCTTCCCTCGAGAGGATCCTAATTCCATACATTTTTTGGCAGGTTCCCTCGAGACACAGGCAATTCCTGCTTCCCCATCTATGGTGACTGTACCACCTGCCAATTCATGACTCAATGCCTTGAGAATTTTATCCTGGTTTCTTAGGCCTCCTACTCTGTCCAAATATTATGCATGGCTGTCTCAGTCCTTGAAGGGGACTTACCCAATTGTCCTGATTAGGGAATTTAGCTGCAGTTTATAGAGCTATCCCTCAATCATATCCTACACCCAGGAACTCTGGGAGGATTATGCATATTTCTTCCTTGAGATCAGTTACCTTTTCTGATCTTAGAGCAGTTTTATTAAGGAGCAGATAGATGGATCTGCATCTCCCTTCTACTCTTAGATGTGTCTAACCTGGTCTCTGAGATCTCATTTCCCATTTCATATCTGCCTAGATTATGCATTAAGATCTCAATCATGATGTTAAAGAAACTTCTCCCTTTTCCACCTTAGCCAGTTGTCTTCTTTTTCCCCCTTTTATTCTCCTGCTTGCTCCTATTTTGATAGTAAAATCAATGACTGATTTAAATAATTTCCTTCATTTCTTGAGCAAATTTGATCCCTAAAAACGTGTTATGGACATAGACCTTGTGATTGTCTTCTTTTCTTTGGATATACAATAATGTAGTCATTTCTCTTCTTGAACCAAAAATAAAGATGTCCCGTTCCTATTCAGTAAGTCCCCCATTCAAGTTTATGGTATCTTGGGTTCTGCTTTGAGGGATCCCCAACCTAAGACACCTACCAGCAAATTCCCAATTTTCAGAGTAGCCTTTCCTGAAAGGAGAAGCAAATGTACCAATACCAACACCACAATCTGGACTCTTAAACCATTCTTCACGCTGTAAGATTTCCCGCAGTCCCACTACAATGCCTCTGTCTTCCTGCATGTTATTGCTGTATATCAATTCAAAGCTTCAGTGAGGCCCATGGTCTGGTAGCGCTAACAGAAACCTTGGAGGCAGAAATTGATTAATTTCTCACTCCATCAAAGCTTAAGTCACTAGGGATCTCATAACATGGCTAAGGGATTCTGAGATAAGGATCCGTTCTGTGAGCAAATGTAGTAAGAAAATACTTATTTGCCTGATGTACAAGAAAAGCCATCTCTTTTGTCCCCAAATTCTGCCTGTGCAGAACTGAATTACCAAAGAATATGGAAAACTCCAGATTACTCCAGGAAGTGTGAATTTGGAGAGAATTCAGTGCAAACCTTCAGATCTCAATGCTTTAAAAGAGGCCCAGTTTCTGTTATAAATAAATGTCCCACCAGGAGTTGGTAATTGGCCCTGGCCACATGTCTCAGTTCGTTGGAGCATCGTCCTGTACACCAAAAGTTTGTGGGTTCAATTCCCAATCAGGGCACATACCTAGGTTGTGGGCTCGATCTCTGGCAGGGGTGAATATGGAAGGCAATGGATCAATGTTTCTCTCTTTCCTTCCCTCTCTCTCTAAAATCAATAAAAACATATGCTCAGGTGAGGATTTTTTTTAAAAGAGTCAGTAATTGTAGAAAAAATAAAACCTTGGTTAGCAGTATGTGACAAATAGCCCATTTCTTCAAGTGTGCATGACAAGGGTCATTTAATATAAATTAGACATAGATATTAGTGTAAATATTAATGATCAAAACGTCAGAAACTACCTGACAGAAAACAGGAAAATAAGGAAGCCAGACAATACAGGAAAGGTTATGAATAAAATTAAACAAGATACAAAATAAGACCTGTATTTTAGCTCATCAAAATAAGAACTAGAAAAAGCAGTTTGTGGAATTTACCAGGGCTGGAGACCCCGGAAGAGAAATTAGAAAAGAAAAATATTCAAGTGCAGGAACCTGAAAGAAGAGTAGAACAGTCCTTAAAAATGAGGGTATGGACTGAGAGGATACCACCAAATAGGTTGATTACATCAACACCCATGAAACAGGTAATTAAATGCTAAACTCTGTGAGGCTGACTGAATATAAGAGTCCAAGAAAGTGTGTGATCAATGTCATCCGAAATATTCAAGAAAATTTATTTTTGTTGTTGTTCTTGTGTCTTACAGAATGTGACCTGGAATTATTAGTGGAATTTAGGTAGGACAAGGGGAGAAAGAAAGACATTCTATGTGGCACAATGACGTTGGCAAGAAGGAAATGAGCAGGGCCCATAGAAGAGATAGTGAGACCTGGCTGTAAAGGGTCATGATGAGCAAGTACCTAACATGACTCCTGACAATTTTTGATAAATGCAGTACCATCTCCTCCTTGAAGTCTCGTGGCATTAAAGTGTAGATTTCAAGAAGGTAGGATCTTTGATTTCTGGAGCGTAAGTCCTCCGGTGTTGTTCTTAAATTGCCTTTGGCATTGTATTCGTTCTCTATGGCTGCCATAACAGTTCACCACTCAAATTGATTCTCACAGTTCTGTAGACCGGAGGTCTGGATGAGCTCAGCTAGTTCCTCTGGTCTGGGTCTCACAAGGCCAAAACCAAGACATCAGCCAGCTTGGAATTTCATTTGGAGCCTCTTAGGGGGAATCTGCTTTCAAGCTTATTCAGGTGGTGGGCTGAATTCAGTCCTTTATAGCCATGAGGCTGAGGTCTCTGTGTCCTTGTGGCTGTCGGCTGGGAGCCTCTGTCTGTTCTTGAAAGCTACGTGTCACATTTCCCCTTCCACCTTTAACCAGCAATGGCATGTTGAATCTTTATGGTACTTCAAATCCTCTAATTTCCTTGCTGCCTCTCTTCTGCTTTCAGCCAAAGAAAGTTATCTGTTTTCCAGGGCTCATATGATTTGAATGGGCCCATCCAGATAAACCAGGACAACCTCCTTATTTAAAATCCATGGCCTTAATTACATCTACAAAGTCCTTTTACCATATCACGCAACATAGTCACAGGTTCTGTTATGCCCAGATTTCAAGATCCCCAAAAGACCACCACCAGGGAGCCAGCCGAGTCCAATGCAAAAGCAAAGAGTCTTTATTCAAACCCGGGTTTGGCTCCCCTACCCTCCTGACTGATGCATCAGCAAGTGGCAGAGAGAGAGCCAGCTTTGTGGGGAGAGGGATTTTATAGTAATGGGCCCTGCCGATTGGCCAGGCGTAAGTTGGTGTCTTGTTACACAGGATGTGGTCATATCTATGGCGCATACTTCCCTTGATTATCATTGGTTAGTTTAAAGAAATCCTAGGTGTGGCTAGCAGAGGCTTGGGCTTCTTCCGGGAAGAAGCTCTTTGCTGAGCACATGGCTCTGCCCAAAAATGGAGGATTCGGGGCAAGATGGAGGGCATAGCCCTCGCCCTTTCAGTTCCAGAGATTAGGTGTGGACATCTTTGGGGCTCAATCTGCTTACTGCAGCTCTCCTAAATCTCTTACATTTCCATACAATTTTCACAAAAAGTTTCTAATGCAATTGTTTTTTACATACAAAGAGCTGTAGATCAAGCATGGGCACTTAAATAAAATATTTGTCAAATTAGTTAATGAATGCATTGCACTTTGTCTAGACTCTTTTTATGGCCCTTGATATTTGGTGTCTTGCAGCTATTTGTATACAAATCTTGGCTCCTTTTATGAATGACTGTGAGCATTGTGGGTAGGAATGTATCAAACCCACACTCTACACCAGTTTCTAGCATCATGTTTGACACACTGCAGAGCCTATTATCCATATTTGCCATAAATTAGAGACATGGAATATTTACCACTCATCATGAAATATACTCTCTAATTCCCTGTCCCGTGTTCTTATTGAAAGTTCAATTCACAAGATATTAATAGAGGATTCCAGGAAACAAATGTGGTCCATGTATTCTTCTAGTGTCTGGAGCCTAGATTCCAGACCAAGCATGTCAAACTCGCAGCCCACAGACCACATGCCTCATTTAAACGCATGTGACCTGCCTGTCGCGAGTTTGACATGCTCAGTCCAGACCCTCTAAATTATGTCATTGAATTAAGTCAGAAAGCTGTATGCCTAGTCTACAAGCTTTGTACTCCTTAGAAAACTTATTTTTCTGAATTACATTTGTCATTAGCTCATTGACCTATATTTTAAAACATAATGGAAAACAGTGCTGTAACATTCAGTTTGTGCTAATGAGATAATATTAAGAACAGAGTTCTCTACTAGTACATCATAAGGTACCTTTTCAATGAAAATCAGGAAAAATTCTCTCCATCCCCAGAACTCTGAATAACTATTCATTTCTTCAGCAACTATAACATAAGTATCTGATTAAATTTCCCACTTTGCCTTAGCTACTAGAAAGAACACTTTTAGTGGCCAAACTTCTAGCAAGCAATATAAGATGATGTGTATTTTGGGCTTAAATATTAAGCTTACCCTTAAAAGGCAAAGCAGAAAGAGAAAAACAACTCCACTGGGTGCAAACTCCAGAGGGCAGATGCTATGTTTGTTTTATTCATGCCAAATAATGCACAATACAGGATGCAATAATAAAGAGAGGGACCCTAGAGGAAGGAAGGAAAAAAGACTACAGTGTCTGTAAAATCAATCAATCAATTAATTAATTGAGAAATTTAACGTGATTTTTGACTAAAGTTGACTTCTACTGTATGCTATTGATTCTGTTAAAAGACAGTGAAACAGCCTGGCTGGTGTGGCTCAGTGCTTGAGTGTCCACCTATGAATCAAGAGGTCACGGGTTCAATTCCCAGTTGGGGCACCCGCCTGGGTTACTTGCAGGCTCAATTCCCAGTAGGGGGCATGTAAGAGGCAGCCAGTCAGTGACTCTCTCTCATCATTAATATATCTATCCCTTTCTCCCTCTCCCTTCCTCTCTCTGAAATCAATAAAAAACATATTTTTTTAAAAAAGAAAAGAAATTGGGACATCCATTAGCAGAGTAAGGTAGAAATTTTCATACTGGTGGAAAAAGACAACACTGTGAATATAAATATGTACTATATAATCACCATTTTGTTTTTGAGAAAAAAAAGTCTGTGTGAATATTTGCATATTTTTCCCTAAAGACATAGTCATAGGTGCAGAGAGAAAACGAGGTGCTCTGAGTACTGTTCTACATTCCACACTTGGGACATCTTCTCACAAGAGTGACTATGAGAAGGAACTTTTACCATTTGCAACAGCATGGATGGAACTAGAGAACATTATACTAAGCAAAATAAGCCAGTCAGAGAAAGATAAGTATCACATGATCTCACTCATATGTGGGATATAATGATCAACATAATTTGAGAGGGGCTGGGGTAGGGAGCAACCGAAGGAGTTGTATGCATGCATATTAGCATACCAATGGACACAGACATTGGGCCAGTGGGGGCTTGCCCAGGGTGGGAATGGCTGGGGGGAGGGGGGGGGTGTCAATTGGAGGAAAAGGAGACATGTAAACTTTAGACAATAAAATAAATAAATAAATAAAGTGACTATGGTACAATGAAATCTGGCATAAAATTGATTTTTTCTATGTTGCTAGTGGCAGCTTATGTTGGTAAACATATGAGTTGTCAGTTTAGCATTGCTTATCTGAAGCCATAAAGATGTTCATAACCTTTGATCAATTATTCCACACATGGCCTGTTATCTTAAGGAAATTGCTCCAATGAAGAACAAAGGTCCAGGCCCAAAGATATTCAGCATTATAACAATCCAAACCAAGTGGGAGTAAAATATTGAAATATCTTCTTTTTTCTTAACTTTTCTGTCAGTTGGATGATATTTGAAGCAGATCCTAGAGCTTGTTAATCACTTTAAAGTATTAAAAATAAATAGTCTTATTTGGGTTATTAAAATGTTTAATAAAATCTAAATCAAAACTTTAACCTCATTTAACTAAAACTCTTGATCTTATCTGAGCTTAGAAACCTGTAATGAAGACTGAGAAGCAGCAGAGAGCTGGGGATAAGGAGATAACTTTTCCTATATTTTGTTTTACTTTCTTCCCTACTTCCCTGCTCAGCATGGGGCCAGGAGAAGAGAGGAGAGGTAAAGCCAGTGAAAAGTCTTACTTGACCAATGTAAATGTGGGGTCAGAGCCCTCTGTGTGTTACAGATACCTGAATACTAGTAGCCCTTTCTCCTTAGTCCCTTTTGTGGAGGAAACGCCTCACTTGGGGGCCTCCCTACTCTGTTCCAATTAAGCACAGACTCTTAGTTTTCGGTAGACCTCTTGGCAGGATCTTTTAAATTCAACGCAAGGCCAGTTACCTTCCGAGGACCAACATTGTCCCACCCACACCTGAAAGCACTCTTAATGCTCTGACTTCAACGGAAGGTATAACTAGCCTCTCACCTTTATCTATTTCTGGGTGTGAACCAGACACCAGCCTCTGTGTTCTCCAACACAAGACACGCCTGCAGGAGTTCTACCGTGGACCCCCTCACATCACTTGAGTTGGGGGCGGGGGGATGAGGCAAAACCAAAGCACTCTTTCAGTTCTCCCCAAAGAGAATCTCACTAGTAATATCCCCTAATTCCTCTGCCTTCCAATACATATAGAAAAGGGGTGGGCCATAGGCTAGGTAGGGAGAGTTAGTTTTTTGGATCTCCCTTTAGGAAAGACCATGTGGGTGATCAGGCACCCCTCTGTAGATGCATGGACACTTAACAACACTCTTTTACCCCAGCTGCAGCTCTGAAAAAGGCATTCTGTGACACCACTCTATTCGCTTATTTACTACTTGTTAAAAACCAATAAAATTTATTTCAGTAAACTTCAAAACTACTTTCACCATTTTCTCAATACTATAATAGAAAGCCTAGTTCTTTGCAGAAAAAAATCAGCCTTCCAAGTTTTAAATGTGTGTAGTTGCTCATGCAAAATGCCTCTGATGGCTTATGTTATGGTAGACTGGTTAGTCAAATCAAAATACAAATCTTCTACTACCTAGAGAGTATAATAGAATGGAAATAATTCATTCATAAGATTCTAATTTATAAACCAAATTCACTACTTTTAAAATACTACCCTAAGAATTATAATTCTATCAATCTTTAATTTGAACAAGTGTACACTTAGACAACAGCTGTTACACTAAAAAAAAAATTCAAAATGTCTTTAGAAGAGTGACAGGAACATTATTAACATGATTGCCCTGGTTCAGCCCTTCAGAAGGAGGCTCTCAGAAGGCTGGATCAGCCCTAGGAAATGCACACTTTGGCCATAGCTCTTGAACAAGAATCACACAGAAACCCCCTTGGTGGGCAGATGTTACTCGGCACTAATGGAGATTGAAGGGCCAGGAAAATCCCCTGTGAGAAGTAATATCAAGAATTCGTACAGGTTTCCTGGAGAAGACGACAGATGAGGTTCTCCTCTTGTAACATACCCTATGGATCCATTCCCAGCATGCAACCTTCAACTGGATGAGGTGGACAAGAATAAAAAGCCTACACCAACTGCACTTTCAAGTAGTAGAGATGGATCAGGAGGACCTAAATTACCAAAAGCATCTTCAGGATGAGTCCCACCAGATCCCATTTTTTTAAAGATATGGACCAATTTCTCCTTCTAAAGAAGGCCCATTAAAACTTGTAAATCTTGCCCTGGCCGGGTTTGCTCAGTGGATAGAGCGTCGGCCTGCAGACTGAAAGGTCCCAGGTTCGATTCCGGTCAAGGGCATGTACCTTGGTTGCGGGCACATCCCCAGTAGGAGATGTGCAGGAGGCAGCTGATCGATGTTTCTCTCTCATCGATGTTTCTAACTCTCTATCCCTCTCCCTTCCTCTCTGTATGAAAATCAATAAAATACATATTTTTTAAAAAAACTTATAAATCTTGCTAGTGTAGGAAAGATAGCCAGTGTCTGAAGCAGAAATGAAAACTGTGTCTTGTGCTTGTTAAGGAAGAGCTGGACCAGGATGCAGATGGCCTGGTAGACACTATGTTTTCCTGGACACTAGGTCCCAGGGAGATGACATCTGGTGATGCAGGGAAACACTGAACCCTGAATCTCCGAACCATCTAGCTGGACATACCTCCTGCCTTGATGATGCACTGATCCAGAAAATTCCCTGGTTCTCATGGGCCTTAGATCATCAAGTCCTTGAGGATCCTTTTCTCAAAGTTTATATCATCTGTGGTTAATTTTGGCCTTCCACATGAATTTACTATAATCAAGAGCAATAAGCTGGCTTCTCAGAGGACAAGTAAGTTCTTCTATTTCTTCTCCTAGAGCTTTGGCTTGATTTTTGGTTTGTCTGGTTTCATATGTGTGTTTTGTTTTGGTAACCAGCTCTTCATGGTCTGGCTCATGTTTTTATCTGCTTTGAAATTCGTCTAAATTATTCTTCTTCCTCTGCAGGAAAATTTCCTGGGAGTTTTCTTATTCTTGTCTTGACACAGTTTGGTCTTTAAGTATAGGCTGAAGCTTTGGAACCCCACTTAATCTTTGCATTTTCTGATTCCAACAATGCATTTTTGTTTTCTTTTTTGTTTATTTGGAGAATTGTGCTGTCTAACGTGTTAGTGATTGTTTTTTTCTTCTCCAACTACTTAAATATATATTTGGTTACTTTCTTCTGCAAGGGTTTAGAAGGAAACATTTAGTTTGATGGCATCAATCAGTTTTCTCAAAGCTCATACTGACTGGTCATCTAGGTGGTGTACAATTTTATTAAAAGTTGACCTTTGATCTATATCATTCTTGAACAACAAAATGGAAAGTACATGTAAAACACTTCTGCTTCATTCTGAGGTATATGATTATCTAACGTGAAAGCTTGTGTACAATTTGTTAAGTTACAAGCAGAACTAGCTGCTTTTTCCATTGAACACTATATTCACTTGAAAAAAAAATTAATAAACTGTACAGACTTAGGTATTTAGTCGACAATTTTTTGAAAATAAAAAAGTAAGCCTGTCATTTCAAGGAAAAATAACTGACAGCATATATTTTGCCAATTCAAGGTGTCAAGTGAATATTGGAATTTGAGAAAAATTGTATCTATCACCATGAGCTTGACAGCTTCCCAATATTTAAAACCTTTCCTGATTAAATCAATGGTCTTATTAACAGACATGATATTTTTATATTTAATAATGAAATATGTCAACATTTGGAAGGCGTGAATAAGTCAGTAAACCAAAAATTTTCAAGTGACCATATATGATATTACAAAATCATGCATAGGTAAAAGATCTATATAAAGTGCAAGATAGATCAATGAATTTTAATGTAACAGAGTATGACAATTTCATTGATATGATGTCAGATTCCACATTGCAACTACCCTTTAATAAACAATTGTCAAGTTTTAGTATAGTAACAAAGAATACCCACATGTATCTAAAAAGGCTGTTAACATATTTCTCCCTTTTCCAACTACATCTTTGCACAAAACAGAATTTTCTTCATATATCTGAATTATAGCATTATACTGCAATATATTGAATGCAGCAGATATAAGAATCCAGCTATCTTCTATTAAGTTAGATCTTTTAAAAATTTACAAATCTATAAAATAATGTCAGTCTTCTAATTTATAGGGGGGAGTTGGAGAAATTTGGCAATTTTTCATTAATATTTGTTATTTATTTTTAATGATAGAAGTTTATAATGAGTAGTTGTATTATTATAACAAATGCAATAATGAATAAATACTATTCTTAACATTTCTCCATTTTAATTTCTGATACAGTAAATATCAATAGATATAACCTACATAAACAATGGCCATTTGGGGTTCTCAATAATTTTTATGACAGGACCCTGGGTCCTGTCACCAAAACTGAAAACTGTTGCTTTAGAATTTTCAACCATTTATTTTCTTTTAACTGTGTTTTTCACTCTATACTTCATTGTCTTATGAAAGTAGTTTTGTGCTTTCCTGAAAATGGGCGTGTTCATCCACACCTTTAATATCATCATTGGTTGTTTCTCATTCTTCTAGTACCACTTGGGATTGAATGGCTTCTGATCCATCTGTTAGTCACTAAGCATCCTTGTGATGCTCATCCTGGACATTCAGATTTCTCTTTCCTCCATCCTTTTACTGACAAGTCTATCTTAACCTCGAGAAGAAACCTTTAAAGCTTTTTTATTATTTGCCTCAAGGCCCAGCATTTCTGATCCTTTGGTCTCAAGATTGACCTCCTTCAAAAAGGACTCCATTGCTTCATAATCTCTCTTAATATACCCAAACTCAAAAAATTTTGTTTTTTAAAAATCTGGGGCAGAGTAAGTTATGCCAAGCTCTTTCTCCCAACATTTAAAAGCCTAGGTCACCATCTCCCAGGTAGCAGGTGCATCACCAAGAGCTGGACCAGGACTCACACCTCCAAGCGGGGCCCTCAGCCCACCCAGCATCTCCAGGAGCCATCACCAGGCCCTCTGTGGCACCAGTGGTTACTAGAACAGCCTCAGATTGTCAGGGCCCTACTGACCTCAAGAGACTACAGGGCACTACAGAATGCTCCACTCAGAACATAAGCCAACATGCGCAGTGAGGCCTGTCTGACCGACCTTCAGCAGGTCCAGGACCTCCAAGTTTTCTCAGGTAGGCGTCGTTGAGGGTTTTTGGCCTGGGCTGTGCAACTAGATCCAAATTTGAAATATGGCAACTTTGAAAGACATTCCCGGGTGACTGAAGTCAATTAAAACCATCCTGAAAATTAGCAAGTCTATGAAAATGGCAGCGGCAGCAAAATATGCCCGAGCTGAAAGGGAGCTGCAATCAGCTCGAATGTGTGGAACAGGATCTTCGGCTTTGTATGAACAGGCTTGTGATAAGGTGCCTGCAAACAAGAAGAAAAATTGGTGCCTGCCAATTTTACATACCTCCTTATCGGTGTGTCCTCAGATAGAGTGCTTTGCAGTGCTCCCCATTTCTTGGTTGCTAAACAGATGAAAAGTGAGCTCAGAAGGTATGGCTCAGTGATTTGAGCATCAACCCATGAACCAAGAGGTCACTGGTTCAGTTCCTGGTGAGGGCACTTGCCCTGGTTGAGGGCTCTATCCCCAGTAGGGGGCATGTGGGAGGCAATCAATAGATGTTTCTCTCATTGATGTTTCTATCTTTCTATCTTTCTCCCTTCCTCTCTCTCTAAAAAAAATCAATAAAATAAAATAAAAAAGTAAGGTAGCTATGCTCACAGCAGCTGGGAAAGTTAAGATGGTTGGAATCGGTGATAAAATTAGGGGTATATTTCATAAGACTCATTCTGACCAGTTTCTGGTCACCTTCAAAGAAGTGGGAAGAAAACCCCCTACTTTTGGAGATGTGTCAGTCATTGCCCTGGAATTACTAAATTCTGGATATGAACTTGATGAAGGATCTATTATCTTTAATCGATTCAGGTCTGTCATCTCCTACAAGACAAAAGAAAAGCCCATCTTTTCTCTTCTCTTAATACCATTGTAAGTGCTGAGTGCATGAGTACCTATGACGACATTGATGCTGACATGCTGGAGAATTACCAGAAATACATCTGGCCAATATCACCTGCTATTCTCTAAAGGACTACACCACTAGTGAGCAAAATGCCAGCATGACGGCCATGGACAACGCAAGCAAGAATGCTTCTAAGGTGATCGACAAATTGACTTTGACCTTCAACCGCATAGGCCAAGCTGTCAGCACAAAGGAGTTGATTGAAATCATCTCCAGTGCTGCAGCTCTGGATTAATGGAAAATCAAGTTTCATCCTCAGAAAAAGAGGTAAAGGAGGAAAACTCAGCCAGCTGATTTTGTTTTTACCTTGCTGCTGTGCTGGTCAGAAGAAATTATTGGCCCGTTGTTTAAATTACTGAAGACAGCAAGGTATTTATAAATTATCTTACAATAAACAATCTACACTAAGAATAAAAAAATATAATCCAGTGCCTGGCAACAAGAACAAACCAGCAGTGGGAGGGAGATAAGGAAAGGAAGGGAAGAATATGACAGAACAGAGTTTTCCCACATTTTCTACATCATGGCACGCCGATAAATCTGGTCACTGGGGGAAATGGTAGCCTCTTCATGGCTGAGGGACAGGCTCCTCCTGGCAGCTGGGAGGGCTGAGTGTCTACATCTTCCCACACGTTATTCCTCCTAGGATTGCTGAGCAACAGGAAGCTCTGCTGTACTAGTAAAGGGCTCTCCTGCTCATGTCATGAACCAACACTCCTACACCTTTCTCATAGTCCTGGAGGCATGGTCCTGCCTGCAGAAGTGCCAGAGCTTTTGGTCAGTATGAGAATGTCCACATGTGTATGTGTGAATTGGGAATAAAAAAGGCCTTACAAGAATTTTCTTTAGCTATCGACAGTAAAAGAATGTTCAACTACCTAATTAATAATTTAGAAAACTTGCAGTCTAATTGCATTTAGCCTTCTCCTAATCTTTGTGCTCTTGTCATCATATAAGTTGCTTCTACATGTTACCCCACAACACATTTTATTGCTGTTTTAAAGAACAAATAATCTTTTAAAGAACATATGTGTGTGTAGATATGTATATTATATACATTATTTCTGATGACAAATCTGCCATTTTTCTGTAAGTAATGTATCTTTTTCTTCAGGCTAATTTTACAAAATCCTTTTATTGCTGCTGTTCAGAAGTTGGCTATGTTTGCCTATGATTTACTTTGAATTTATCCAGCTTGAGGTTCATTGAGATTCTTGGAGCTGTGGGTTGTTATATTTTATCAATTTGGAGAAATTCAAGGTCATTATCTCTTCAAATATTTCTTCCATTCCATTATCACTCTCTCCTCTTTCTAAGACTTCTACAATACTTATATTAGATCACTTAATATTCTCCCGAAGGTCTCAGCTGTTATTTTTGGTTTCCCATTCTTATTTTCCCTTTGTTTTCAGCTTGTATAATCTCTATTAACCTGTCTCCATATTCACTGATCCTTTCCTGCCTTTAAATCTAGCAATTCAACTATTAAAATCAATTTTGATAGATATTTTCAGTTCTAGCATTTCCATTCGATTCCTTTTAACATTTTCCTTTTACTTTTTGGCTAAGATTCTAGACTTGTCCACTAGATTCTTATGCTTTTCCACTAGATTCTTTAACAGATTTATAATAGCTATTTATAAGTTCCTGACTGCTAATTCCAACCTCTGTGTCATAGGTGGGTCAATTCCTTGGACTGTTTTTCCTCTGGCTTATATGTCATATTTTCCTACTTTGTCTCATGGTTTATTTTTATTACTGTATGCAAAAGAACAGTAGAGACAGAAGTCAATAATATTTACCCTTGAAAAGAGCATGCCCATTCCTCCATCAGGCTGCCAGTGCATGGTGGTGGGAGAGGGGCACAGGAGTGAGTCAATTTAATTTATGCTTGAGCTGAATTGGAGCCTCATTGGCAGCTCATTTAGTGAGATTTTGCTCAAATGCTTTGAGGGAAGGATCAGGGCTTTGCCTTCATCATGTCTTAGAACGTGAACATCAGGGACACTCCAGAGACCTCTCTGTGCTTTTCACCTCTCCGTTCGGCTGCCTATTTGGGGGGGAGGCGGGGGGAGGTTACTGAAGAGTTCTATTTGCTCTGACACCAATTTTTTCATGTTGTTTTTAAAAACTGGAAATTATTTAAATGCCCACCAAGAAGAATGGCTATGTAAGTTCTGGGGAAACCAATGCTGTACTTGTACGCAATGATTTATAAAATCATTCTGAGGAAGAGGTGAATGCTTAACCTATAATATCACATTTTTTTAAAAAACACAAAATCTTAAGGTATAGATAATAAAAATTATGCAAAAAACACTAAATTTCCATATGGACATGTACTAGAAAGAAGCTCCTAAAAATGAAACATTTGAACCATGGATATGGCAGAATTGTGAGCAGCTTTGTCTTAATTTTTTGTTGTGCTTCCCATTAATAATGCCACTCAGATTGAGTATGTAGCAAAGAATAAAATTCAGACAGATGCGAAATAACAATTCCTTAGTCTGCGAAAGATAGCCCAGAGCAGGAAGGGGCAGGCCAGCAGCCTCTTCTCCCCCAAGGCCCAAACAAAAAGAAACTTGTTTAAAATACAGCAAGAGGACTGGTGAGGAGCGGGAAGAAAGAGCCTTTGGACTGTCAAGGTTGTAAAATGAAGACTGAAATGAGAGAGCTAGAAAAGGGACTAAACTTAGAGAACTCACACGTGGCACAGTCCAGTCCTACCCATCGTTTCTTCGTTAACTGACAGTGATGTGGTCAGACATCTCAGAGTAAACCATCCTTGTTGCCATCACTATTATTATAGACTGGAATTCGTTACTAAGAAAAGCTGTGAAATTTTTCCCCTGGAGGCCATTTAAAATCAGATGTAGACAACCACCTGTCTAAAATAATTCCCGTTCCATCCTGCCTAGAGGCAGGGGATTGAACTAAATGACCCCTGAAGGTCCTTCTAAACCCTATGACTTTGGATTCTTGTGCTGATAATACTGAGAAAGCCTCATTCTCCAACTTCTTCCTAATCCTTGACTGGGTGCTCTCTGCTTAAATATTTTTTCAGATTGGAAAGGGAAACTTCCTGCAAGCAGTCCTTCGCTTCTCCCCCTGACACTAGGCTGAAACTTCAGTCTTGCAAGTATCACTGGAGAACATTTCTTAGTGGCAGTTGATTATTTTTTCTTGTACTGCCAGATGTCACTGTGCCTGGAGAATTCACTTAGCCGGGAAGGGGCAAAAGCTGCCGAGGGCAGAAACAACATGCTAGGGGCGCTGGGGATTGGGGGGGAGGGGGTGTGTTGGAAGGGCAGACTTTATGAAAAGTCAGCAGATACAAAGCATTTTTTAATTAAAAATAAAAAACCTAGCCCTGGCCAGTGTGGTGCAATGGTTAGAGCATCGGCCCATGGAACAAAGGGTCAGGGGTTGGATTCCCAGTTGGGAGCCCATATCTGGGTTGTAGGTTCAATCCTCAGCCCTGACACACTTACTTGCCGGAGGCAACCAATCAGTATGTCTCTCTCACATCAATGTTTCCCTCTCTCCCCCCCACCCCTTCCTTGCTTCTACTCTCTCTTTAAGAAAAAAAAAAAGTCTAGTAAGCTGTAGTTGTATGTGCATGTGTTTAAATTGCTTTAGGATACACAAAAATTCACCGAACCAAAGCTATTATTTGAGCACAGCAACCAAAAATGTTAATGATGCCCCCACGAAACGCTTCATGAGAGATCACCCCCAGCTGCCAGAAAGGAGGGGGAAGTGTCAGGAAAGGATGGTGGGGGAGATGTGTACACATCCACTCAGAATGGAAAGTTAGTGGCCTAAAAAGGAACCAGACGAACTTGTATTTTGCCCCTGAGTTTCTGAGCTCTCTAATTTGTCAGTGATCACTTCTGAGGCTGCTCTGTGAGGACTGCCTCTTGCCCTCCTTTGGAATGTGAGCTTCAGCCAGAGAAGAGATGAGGGCAGGAATTATTGAAAGCCCTGTTTCGGATCAGCATTAACAATTCATGGAACTCATTTCTGGTTCCACCTCAGGCATTGGGAAGGACACCTGCGTGCAGCAAGGGCTTGTTCAAAGTGTCTCCTAATCTGCTTTGAAATGCACAGTGGATGGGGGCCAACTCCAGGTCAACACCCTGTCCTCATTTAGTGAGCCGCACGGCTCTTCCCAGTAGAGGAAGTGAAAAACCAAGACTGACTGCTCACCCATCCAAGGCCTGGGGCAGCCCCTGAAGGGTGTTTTGAAGTACAAACTTCCAGAGCTGAGGGTTTGGAAACTTTGTTTTCTATTCAGGGCCAGTGGCTCACAAAAGGGGGGGGTGGGGGAGGGAATGATCACCAAAAGTAATTTAGGTCGAGATGCATCAGAGGTTAAACTCACACCACTTAAATGTTCAGAATGGGGAATTTTAAACATTCATTAGGTATAGCCAATTTGGGAGAATATATTTCCATTTCAGATGAGGGGCAGGTAAGAAGGCCTTTTAGTCCACCAGACGTCATGCTTGTGAAGCCTGCATTCTACAGTCTGCCCATTCCTGTTCAATACCATTCTTCTGGCTTCTTCGATGCCAAACTCTCCTGGTTTCCTCCTCCCTCCCATCATCCCACCCCTGAGGGTTATTAGCCAGATCTTCCTCCTCAACTCATATTCGAATGTTGCCTCCAAAGGCTTGGTCCCAGGCCAGCATTTTTTCTCTCTGATGTGCTTTCTACCTCAACAATCTCACCCACACCCTCACTCCTCACCATCTCTACTCAGATGGCCACACATTTGATCTCCATCCAGACCTTTCCTCAAAGCCCCAGGCCCGTCAGTACAGCTGCCGGTGGACAGAGCCCCTCGGATGTCTCACAGGCACCTCCAACTCAGTGTGTCCCTAACTGACCTCCATCGCTTCTTCCAATGTCCTTTCTCAGCAAATGTAGATCCATTTGCTCAATTTCAAAAGTAGAAACACTGGGAATCAGTCTTGAAACCGCCCCTCTGCCTCATCCCACAGCTACTCCATCTCCAAATTCTAAGTATCTCTCCTTCTCTTTCCTTCCACCGTCCAACCTGCCAGCATCTCTATGTCTTATTGACCAGTGTCTCTGCATCCATTCTGCCCCCTCCAGTTCATTCTGTACACAACAGCCAGGGGGATCTTCCTACAGGGCAAAGCAATGCATTCTAATGCTTTTAGAGTAAAGATCGACAACCTTATCGTGGCCCATAAAGCTGTGAAGTTGTGTCTTTGCACAATTCTACAGCCTCACCTCTACTTACCTTCCCATCTCCCACGCTCCCTCCCAGTTCCATTCTGCAAACCACACAGAGCTTTCATCTCCTCAAGCTCACCCTGCTCTTCTCCACATCAGCACCTTCAAAAGCGTGGGGGTTTTTCTGCCTGTACCTGCTTCCCCCATGAATCTGCCTAGCCAGTTTCTTTTCATCCTTGCAGTCTCAGCAGAATTACCACTTCCGCAGAGAAATCTTCTGCAAGTCCAAACCTCCTCTCGTCCAGTTTCATAGTTCCCATAACTTTTTATTTTTGTAGAATTTATCATGCTTGCTGATTACTCTACTACTTAGTTGTTTTCTAACTTTTGCATTGGTGTTTCTCCAGTGCCTGTACCAGACCACTGTGTCCTGCACATTGGATATACTCGATGAAGGTATATGAATGGATGAATGAATGGATAATAGAATAGAGATATAATCACACACAAAAAGATTAAGACTATCTGTAGCTAAGTTACAATCTGTGTATTTCTATTTCTGTGAATTCAGTCACATACTCTCAGTGACTCATATTGGAATTAGTGATTAATTTCAATCTCCATGGCTTTTTCACATAACTGATGTCAAGCCAGGTATGCCTCTGTGCTCAAGGAATTTGTGTTTCATCTATATGTAAGGGTATTATCTTTGAGAAAAAATATAATTTTTGCAACTAAATTCTGTCATCCAAGATATTAACTGTCCTCAACAGGTGTCATTAAAAAATACTATCATCATGACTGGTTCGTCTTTTTTCAAGTTGTTAATAAATGATCTCCTCATGTTCATACCATAAAACCCTCTTTCTCAGTGTGACAGGCACAACTGGTCAACTTATCCAATAGCCATTTCTCCCAACTTGCTTATTCCTTGCTCTCTCTTTACAGAGGCTATGAAAAACCAGAAACCCAATTTGTCAGCTTCCCTTGTGGCTAGTAGTGGCTAGTGAGCCACAAAGTGACATCTACAAAGAGGAAAGAATGTAGGGAGATATTTTGCTCCCATCTTAAAAGAAAAAGCAAGGTCAACATAAGATGTGCTCTCTTAACACTGATTAGAACATTGCTTCGACCTTTGAATGTGATGGTGATGCCTGGACCCACAGTAGCCAAATTGTGACCAAGAGGTGACAAGCATGAACACAGAGTTGATATGACGCATATTTAAGTTTGAGAAGCACCAGACTGTAAAATATAGCATTTCATGGATCCACAGTGAGCATTTATACAATCCTACAATAGGACATAGTACATGGATAGTTCTTGTGCTCGTGTGAGCAATAAACTATTCAGTTAAGGAAATGTTCTGATCATAAAATGGTTTCCAAGTAAAATATATTTCTTAATATCAAGGAGTCTTTAATTATTCTTTTTAAAAGATCCTATTAGATTTGTCTTTAACCTTTTCAAAAGCAGTGAATTTGAAATCGAGAGAAGATTAACTCCTTCCTTACCATATCATTATCAGAAAGGCATGGTCCAGCTCAACTCTCTTTCTGAGGCAGTCAGCATTATGAACATCACATCCAAGGGGGACATCTAACCTCAAAGGAAGAGGTGCAATAACTGGTTCACTAGATGGGGGAGGTAGGGTGTCTCTGGAGCATCTTTCCACATAAAACTTCCTTTTCTGGCTCATAGATGGGAACAATTGCTTATTTGTACCATTTTTCCTTTCTCTTACAGCAGCGGCTCTCAACCTGTGGGTCGAGACCCCTTTGGCGGTCAAATGACCCTTTCACAGGGGTCGCCTAAGACCATCCTGCATATCAGATATTTACATTACGATTCATAACAGTAGCAACATTACAGTTATGAAGTAGCAACGAAAATAATTTTATGGTTGGGTCACAACAGCCGTGGGCAAACTATGGCCCACGGGCTGGATCCGGCCCGTTTGAAATGAATAAAACTAAAAAGAAAAAAGACTGTACCCTTTTATGTAATGATGTTTACTTTGAATTTATATCAGTTCACACAAACACTCCATCCATGCTTTTGTTCCGGCCCTCTGATCCAGTTTAAGAACCCATTGTGGCCTTCAAGTCAAAAAGTTTGCCCACCCCTGGGTCACAACATGAGGAACTGTATTTAAAGGGCCAGAAGGTTGAGAACCACTGTCTTATAGTCTTATTACTTATAAGAGGTCATTGTCACTATAATCATTTACAGCAGTTTCTCTCAATTTTTCATTTGCATGAATCACACCTGGGAATCTTGATAAAACACAGATGCTGATTTAATGGGTGAGAGTCTGCATTTCTTTTCTTTTTTTTCAATATATTTTTATTGATTTCAGAGAGGAAGGTAGAGGGATAGAGAGATAGAAACATCAGTGATGAGAGAGAATCATTGATCGGCTGCCTCCTTCATGCCCCACACTGGGGATTGAGCCTGCAACCTGGGCAAATGCCCTGATCGGGAATTGAACCGTGACCTCCTGGTTCATAGGTTGACACTCAACCACTGAACTACACCAGCCAGACAAGATTCTGCATTTCTAACAAGCTCTCCGGTGAGGCTGATTCTACTAGTCTACAGATCACTATTTGAGTAGCAAGGATTTGTAGAATAACAGGACAAAGAATACAGAAGTTGTTTCAGAAGGACTCCTACATTTAGCTAATGAAGTCGCCACCCAGGAGGACAGTTCAAACTAAGCATTCAGGTTAAAAAAGAAAAGATGCCTATTTACTGGGAGCAGTGGATAAAGTGAGGAAAAAAAGAAAGGGGTACAGGATGTCCATCCCCCCATTACTGCTCTACCCTTGTGTCCAGGGCAGGACATCCTCTCAATCTAACTGTTCTCCCTGGGAATCTTTATGGTTGATGATAGGCATTTCCTCATGTGTGCATTCATTTAATAAATATTTACTGAGCAATGATTATATGCCAAGGGGGTCAACTCGAGTCTCAAAACATCATCTGAACAAGCAGAAGGTCACCGTCATGGTCCCACACTTTGGCTAGGTGTTAGCATCTTACAGTGTTCCCTTCCATCCCTTCTGTCCATCAGAGCTCTGGCTCACTTCCAGGGCATTACCCTGGAGGTAGGATCTTACTTCTCATTGGTTTGTTTAACAGTTTTGAGATACAGGGGCTCATTTATATTAGCCTCACATGCTTTGTCCCGCAGGAGACGATGTTCTCTAGTTGGGGAGATATTTTGTCCACGGGTGCGTCACCGACATCTGCCTCCTCTATTTACTTACAGAGCTAGTGTTCAGCATTTCATCTCTCAACTCAAAATCACTCTATTAACCAGGTATCAGTGACAGGAAAACTATCTTTGATTTACTGTACCCTCTAAGCCCAAACATTCTCAATCTTGTAAATGAAAGATTAAATGTGCATCTTCCTTTATTATACCTCAAGGCAAAATAAACTTTTGGAAATTCCACATACATAAGCTGACCCTGGCTCTTCTTTCTACAACCCCCACAAAAGAACATTAAGAAAATGTTAGGAACACTTCTATTCAAGAGAAGTCAAGAGACCATCAAGGCCCTGGGTAAACTGAACATAATTTTCCAAGTCACAAATCAAAGATATGCCTGGGGCCCTGGCCTGGTGACTCAGTTGGTGTACACCAAAAAGGTTACAGGTTCAATTCCCAGTCAGGGCACATACCCAGGCTGCAGGTTAGATCCCCTGTGGGAGCACATATGGGAGGCAATCAATGAACCTTTCTCTCTCTCATCTCTCTCTCTTTCTGTCTCTGGCTCTCTCTGCCTGTATCTCTATCTAAAAAAAAACAATAAAAACAAATCTTCTGGTGAGGATTTTTTTTAAAAAAAGAAAAATTTAAAACACTTGTGGGGGAGAAACTAAGATGGCGGCATAGATAAACACTGAGAAATTGCCGCCTCCCACAACAATTGAAAAATACCGCAAAGGACAGAGCAGACATCATCCAGAACAACAGGAAGCCTGGCTGAGTGTAAATTCTACAACTAGAAGGAAAGAAAAGCACGCTGAGAGCCAGAGGAGCTGCAGAGGTGAAGTGCAGAGGTACGGCGGCTCGTGTGCGTGCGGAAAGGGGGTGGCACCTGAGGACGCGGCTGTTTTTTTTTTGAATCACAAGCTCCCGACTGCTCTGAACTCCGGTTCCGGGAAGTCTCTGGGGACCCAGGACTCATACGGGGAGAAGCTGGACTGTTGGGCAGCGGGCGAACTTGAGTGCGGCTTTCCCTCAGAGGTGCTTGCAGCAATTGTCGGGTCACTGAGACGCGCGACTCCTTAGGAGAATCAGCCATAGCTGCTTTCTCCGCCCTTTGACTCCCTGAGACCCCGCCCCACCCAGGCTGCGGCAGAGGCTTTTGCATGTGAATGTACCTAACTGCAGCAGAGCCAGGCAGACCCGGAACTTCCAAGAGAAGGCCCAAGGCCCCGCAGCGGCTTGCATTGCTTCACAGCTGAGCCTCTTCGTGGCTCCTGCTGTGTGGCCTCAGGCAGAGGCTGAATTAGCACCTCCTTAGATCCAGGAGCCACTGTACCCAGTGGTCAGAGGGGGACCATCCAGATTGCAACTCCTCAGATCCATAAGGGACACACTCAGGGAGCAGACTCAGTGAGCACCAAAGCCCCACTGAAGCAAGTCTTGCCCCAGAAGGGTGTCTTCAGCACAGAAGTTCTCCCACTTCAGACACAGCTGATTCTCACAGCCAATTGGCCTGGAGGTCAATTCCTCCCAGTGATCCTACAACAACCAAGGCACCAAGAGTGCACCAAGAGTGTCCACCTCACGTAACTGGGGAGGCTGAGCCACTGGGCCCTACAGGACACCTGGAGCGCAGGGCCACTATATCAACACAGGGAAGCAGCCAAAATGCGGAGACAAAGAAACAGGTCACAAATGGCAGAAATGGAGGAAAGCAAACGACTGGATATAGAGTTCAAGGCCACGTTTATAAGGTTTTTCAAGAATTTTATGGAAACCGCCGATAAATTTAATGAATCCCTCAATAAGTATAGTGAGACCATGGAGGACATGAAAAAGGACCAACTAGAAATTAAGCATACACTGACTGAAATAAAGAATAATTTACAGAGATCCAACAGCAGACAAGAGGATCCCAAGAATCACGTCAAAGATTTGAAATACGAAGAAACAAAAAATACCCAACCGAAAAAGAAAAAAGAAAAGAGATTCCAAAAATATGAAGATAGTGTAAGGAACCTCTGGGACAACTTCAAGCGTACCAACATCAGAATTATAGGGGTACCAGAAGGAGAGAGAGGGCAAGATATTGAAAACCTTTTTGAAGAAATAATGACAGAAAACTTCCCCTACCTGGTGAAAGAAATGGACTTACAAGTCCAGGAAGCGCAGAGAACCCCAAACAAAAGGAATCCAAAGAGGACCACACCAAGACACATCATAATTAAAATGCCAAGAGCAAAAGGTAAAGAGAGAATCTTAAAAGCAGCAAGAGAAAGACAGTCAGTTACCTACAAGGGAGTACCCATACGACTGTCAGCTGATTTCTCAACAGAAACCATGCAGGCCAGAAGAGAGTGGCAAGAAATATTCAAAGTGATGAATAGCAAGAACCTGCAACCAAGATTACTTTATCCAGCAAAGCTATCATTCAGAATAGAAGGTCAGATAAAGAGCTTCACGGATAAGAAAAAGCTAAAGGAGTTCATCACCACCAAACCAGTATTATATGAAATGCTGAAAGGTATTCTTTAAGAAGAGGAAGAAGAAAAAGGAACTCTTACCATTTGCCACAGCATGGATGGAACTGGAGAGCGGATAAATACCACAGGATCTCACTCATTTGTGGAATATAATGAACAACATAAACTGATGAACAAGGACTAATCCAGAGACGGAGAGGCATTGATTGGACTGTCGGGCCTTGGAGGGAAGGTAGGGGAGGGGAGGGGTAAGGGGGAAAGATCAACCAAAGGACTTATATGCAAGCATATAGGCCTAACCAATGGACACGGACAACGGGGGGGGGGGGGGGGGCATGACTGGGGGGGGGGGAGAGGGTAACGTGGGACAAGGACACATATGTAATATCTTAATCAATAAAAAATATATTAAAAAAAAAACACTTGTGGGGACAAAGGAATAGAAAATTTAAGAATAGGCTTGTCTTAAAATGTCTCAAGCATATATTCATCGTGGCTCTGGTAGCAAAAGTGTTCTAGCGGTGACACAGAAAGGGGAAAAAAGACAAAGGGACAGAAAAAAAAAAACAGATATGATATGCTTCATAACTATATCATTTGAGATAAGCTAGATCAGCTTTCTCAATCTATTTTTCATTATCACCTTCCCCAGAAGTCTTTTTAGATAGTTGGTTCTTAATCCCCCATGAAATTTTAATGCCACAGACTTATGTGAGTTCTTGCCAGAATTAACCAACAGAGACACTTCCCCTTTCCCACCAACCTGTCCAATGTCCAGTCCATTCATCCCCCACTGCATACACTGTCGCCACAAACACCACATCCCCTCTTCTCTAACTTCCACTTCAGCTCGCCAACTGGAGATCAAAACCAGCAAAAAGAAGTCAGAAGGCTAAGATGCTGTCTCCTAGAGAAACTTTTTAGATTGCAAAATAGTTCAACTGCCAATACCTTTGGGGAACACAGGTGAACTAGTTACAAATATTAACACATAAACCAGGGTCCTCTTCTAGATGAAACAAAGTAAGTGCTTAATACATACCTTATTGATAAGGAAATGCATGGTTGGATAGATGAGTAAACAAAAAGAAGCATGTGTAACCCATTTTCCAAAGTCCTCAATAACCCGTTTTCACCTTTATTGTTGTTTTCCTTATCTGGATGAGGACCAGTGGCACTTGCCTTCCTCTCGTATGATGTTCCAGTCTTAGCTTAACAACAAGCTCTGTTTCCTTGTGGTCCCATCGTTGCCTGGACAACTGGGTTTGGAGTACCTGTGTTTATTACTCCACTTCCTCTTTCCTTCCTCTCTTAATTGCAGGCAAAGTCTTGTCACTTGGCCCCTTCTCTGGATTGTCCTGTACCCTGTTTGACCTGTAACTACGTAGGTTTCATGCTAACCCTCCCCAAATTCTTCAGATGAAAGGACCTTGTGACATAAACACATTGACTGTGAAACAATGACATTAATAAACAGAAAGTACCTGGATATGGTCATAACATGCCAGAAACATGTGCACACAGAATTGTACAGATTCAGCCAGGAATTGGTATGGGTTTGCTGGTTTCTCATTTGAAAATGCACTAACGGAGCAGGTGTTTGGTGATAGGTACTATTCACCTTTCCACATAGAGTTACGTGATGGGGCACTCCTGATGCAAGTGTCACAAATGCTCTTGAAAACTATAAACTATGAAAAAGAAAAATCAACCAAGTGGTTCATATGTAGGCAGTTCAAGTGTCCAAGTGGAAGCTTGTCACTTTCTAACCAAAATATCTACTTGAAAATAAGAAAATGTCATTGAACCCCTCTAGGGATAGGATCAAAGGCTAGGGTGAAGATGTGGGAATGGGAGCGAGTTCTACAAAGGGATGGGGTGATGAAAAGTACCTTTGGGGGAAGGAGAGAAAGATGTTCCCTTTGATCCCAGGAAAGTTTTAGTCAGAATTCTAGAACCAAGCTTCAGAAAGGGCAACATGGACTTGCTTTGGACACAAATCAAATATCATGAATGCACCCAATGTCCACCTGGGTTGTCTATATCCTGGACCATGTTATTCCTTGTTATGTACTTCAGATAGATATATCATAGATTTCTATTCCCACCTCTATTAAATCGATATTCTATTTTTAAAAAAAAACAACATTTTTATTTATTTCAGAGAGGAAGGTTGATAGATAGAAACATCAATGATTGAGAAAGAATCATCCCACTGCCTATCGAGCCTGCAACACCCGGCACGTGCCCTGACCGGGAATCGAGCCATGACCTCCTGGTTCATAGGTCAACACTCAACCACTGAGCCACACAGGCCGGGCTAAACTTATATTCTTGACAAACAACATAATGGAGGGGAGAAAGTGCAAAAGACATAGAATGAAAAAGACCTTACTTTGCCTTTTCAGTGGAGGCAGTATATCCACTGCTCTTCACCTATTCATTGCGCATGATGTGAGACAGGCACTAACCTCGGCACTAGGGCTATGACTGTGGACAACACAGTCATGATCCCTCTTCTCATGGGGGTAACATTCTAATGGAGAAATAGAGGCAACGGGCAAGGAAATGAGCAGATGAATGAAGCAACTTCCTATGGTAATAAATGCTGGAAAGAAAATATGACAGAATAAGGTAATTTTTGTTTTAATTAAATGAGCTTTGGAGGTTACTTTAGATAGAGTGGTCAAGTGAGATTTTTCTAGGGTAGTGTCATTTGAAGTGAGACCTAAATAATGAGAAAGTGAATAATAAGTATAGATACCCTGGAGCCGTAAAAACCTTAGGGCATTCAAGGAACAGAAAGAAGGCTATGTGCATGGGAAAGGGAAGAGGGTTATGACAGCGGATTAAGTTGGAACAGTAAGTTGACTCTAGATCATGTGGGCCCTTAAAGACCAAGGTTAAAAGTTTGAATTTCTGAAAATATGTATAGTGTGGTTGTCCCAAGTCAGACTGAGGAGAGCCAACCAGGAAAAGTGGGTTCCAGTATCCTGAGTGCAGTCCTCCGGAAAAAGAGCTGCAGTTGGTAACTATTGGAAGCAAAAGCACACTGAAGCACGCACACACGCACACACGCACACACATACACACACACACACACACACCAATAAAATCAGATCCTAGAGGACTGGACAGAATACCTATATTACCCATTACACAGCCTAACTGAAATACCTAGTTTCAAAATAAATACTCCCTATGTGATCTCAGTGTTCTCATCTATAGAATGTACACAAGTACTGACCTTATGAAGTTATTCCAAAGATTTAAATCGTGACAACGCACTTAAAATTCTAACACAATGCCTAGCATATAAAAGGCACTCAATAAAATTTTTTCACTTAGTCAGGCATTCCAAACTTGCTGCACCAATCTAATGGAATATTTTCCCACTTACTGCCTTCTCCATACTCTTATGAGATCATGAAAGCTTCACCAATTTCTATAAGTATAATAGCTTTATAATAAGGTCAGTTGGCAAGCTAGAGGATTATCCTCAGAACTTTCAAAGAGAAATATAACTGCATTCCCACCTAATTACACATCAAGGCATTCTTAAGAATCTCTCTTCCCTCTGGGGAGAACTAGGAAGTTTCTTAATAACAACCAAGGAATGTCATTAGCTATCATAAATAGATTTAGCAATCACAGATGTCCAAAAGACTTCAATCAACTTTTTTATATTCAGATCCATTATGGGTGATAATAGCCTTGTGGCGGCTTCATGGATTCTTGGATTTATTTCACTGCTTGACAATTGTACTTCAAATGCTATCCTACTTCCTAATAATGAAGGCACAGGTTCACTTCAGCAGAGTTTTATTTGAACTTGATTGCAGTACCCAATGTCAAAGAATCTCTATTTAGCACTCAATGCAACTTTGAACATTTAATCATGCTCACATGTCTTTCATCATCCCACTTCCCAGAACCTACATTTTGAGCCATTTCTAAGTTGGCCTATTTCTTTCTATCCATTACAATGAGCTTACAACAAGCAAAGGATGACCTGAAATATGAGAATTATTAGTCAAACTCAATAATATAGAGAGAGCAAGATAACAGCTCAGAGTCTGGTTGAAAAGGAAAGTAATATATCCCACTCCTTAAAATCAACACAATCTATTTAGATGGAAATTAAGGGGTCTTGCCTGATAGATTGCTTGTGAAAAGTAGTTGTCTCAAACTTCAAATAAAGATGGATTATCCTCCTAGGTCTTCTCCCCTTCCTTGCCACACCCCCCTGAAATTCCAGTAAAGAAATAAAAGATTGTGTTAACCCAAAAGGACAAATAGAGTGGAAGAAGGGAATGCAAAGGGATGGAACTACAGATGGGACTGAAAACAGAGCAATTATAAACCACATAATGAACTGCAAGAAGTTCCTCTTTCTTCTTCTACTGGTCCCAAAAATGACCATAGCCAGGTAACTTATTATTCTTTCATTCCACTTCAGGCTGAAAGCTGAACTATATAGAGATAAAAATGTTTTGAGACATATGAAGTTCCCCAATAAAAATATCCCCTCATGACCTCATTGCCACCAGTGGGAAGGCTTCCTCCCCGCAAAGCACAGCTTCCAGACTCCTTTCTAATGCTTTACTCTCAATTATATATGGAAAGCCAAAGATCATAGCATGAAAGACACCAAAAAAAGAAAGAAAAGTAGAATCTAAAGTCAATAGAGACAACAAATAGAGAAATATCTATAGCATATATCTTAGAAAGCTGAGAGAAGATATTTCTTTTTTTTTTTAATATATTTTATTGATTTTTTACAGAGAGGAAGGGAGAGAGATAGAGAGCTAGAAACATCGATGAGAGAGAAACATCGATCAGCTGCCTCCTGCACATCCCCTACTGGGGATATGCCCGCAACCCAGGTACATGCCCTTGACCAAAATCGAACCTGGGACCTTTCAGTCTGCAGGCCGACGCTCTATCCACTGAGCCAAACCGGTTTCGGCAGAGAGAAGATATTTCCATTTATGAGATCACAATAAGATGCTAGCAAAAAGTATCAATCAAAGCACAATAAAGAGCTATCATTTTAAATTTAACTGAAATTTAAAATTTGATGGAAAAAGCAAGATGACAAACTTAAGAAACTTACCTAGAAAGTAGGAAATAGAACTTACCCAGAAAGTAGAACAATTTTCCAGGCATGGTGAATGGGAAAGATAATAAAACAAAATTAGATAATCATTCCAAGAAGCCCAATATCTGATTAATATGAATTCCAGAAAGAAATAACAGGGGAAAAGAATGGGTAAAATTATCATAGTACAGGAAAGTAGCCCATAACTGAAGACATGAGTCTCTAGTTCTTTAAGTGACAAATACAATGGATAATAATGAGACTCACCCGCAATCACGTCATGATGAAAAGTCAGAACATCTGGAATAAATGAAGACTAATTTTCTCAGAGAGAGAAAATAATGTCACATACAAATATCGGAAAAAAGAATGGCAATAGTAGATACCTCCCAATTCCAAGAGTCATCATTCTTAATCTAAAATTCTATGTTAAGTTAATCAAGTACAAGGAGGAAATAGACATTTGCAAACATGAAAATGTTGAAATAAACAACCCCCCACATGCATCTTTTTGATGGGAGGCTACTAAATTATATGCTTCAATAAAAGAAAGAGGGGGCTGTGGGCTCTAGAAAGATCAACGGAAGAAAAATGTGAAGGGATTTCACAAGCAGATGGTGACAGGAAGATTCACGATGATAGCAGTTGAAGGTCTAGAGGTGAACCATTTCAGATGGAATAGGAAGACAGAAGTCTGTAGAGAGATCTCCAGAGTGAAAAGGAAAAAAAAAATGGAACAGATAGATTATTTGATGTGTTTGATCATTTGGAAAAAAAATAGAAAGAAGTATATGCAGTGGTACTGCACTCCTAGAGGCAGAAAGTAGGTTGAATGGGAGAAGGGGGTCAAAAGGTATTAACTTCTAGTTGTAAAATGAATAAGTCATGGGTGTAAAATATGCAGCATTGTGACCATAGCTAATAATAATGTAATGCATATTTGAAAGTTGCTAGGAGAGTAAATGTTAAAAGTTCTCATCACAAGAAAAAAATGTGTGCCTATGTATAGTGACGGATGTTAACTAGACTTATTCTAGTTATGAGAATTTTGAGAATTTTGCAAATTAGTTTCAAGTTATGTTGTACACTTTAAACTAATATGTCATATGTCAATTATACCTTAATAAAAAAATTAATTCAAAAAACAGAGGTGCCCTAACCGGTTTGGCTCAGTGGATAGCGCGTCGGCCTGCGGACTGAAAGGTTCCAGGTTTGATTCCAGTCAAGGGCATGTACCTTGGTTGCGGGCACATCCCCAGTAGGAGGTGTGCAGGAAGCAGCTAATTGATGTTTCTCTCTCATCGATGTTTCTAATTCTCTAGCCCTTTCCCTTCCTCTCTGTAAAATATCATTAAAGTATATTTTTTTTAAAAAGCAAAACAAAAAAAAAACAGAGGCAACTGTTATCTCCAAGAAAAACAAAAAAGTGTATAAAATGCATCCACAACGTACTACATTTTGAACAGTGAATTACATTTATAAATTGAAATTATGTAAACACCAACTGTTGTTTGAACCAAAATCTGCAATCAATTGGGTAGATGGCAGAGAGGAGAAGTGAAAAGAGAATTGTGGAGAGGCATATAAGACAGTGAAATTCTCAACAGCCTAGCAAGAAATCAAAAAATAATGTTAACAGATAGCAACATAAGAATATCATTTGACATGTTGAAGTATATATCAGAAATAATTTATACAAGTGATTGAAAGTGGTCAATTCTAGGGATTAGAGGTAGAAAATAAAAAAGGGTTTTAAAAAAGAGCCATTTTTGTAATAAGTGTTTTAGCATGACTTGAATTTTTTTTATACCTTTAAAACTTTCATAGAATGTTCTTTTATCTATGAGGAAGGAATAAGAAAGATTGCTGTCTTCTGTGATCCACTCTCTATCAACAAATGCTCACAGGTACAAAATCATTCTTGTTGAGATGGTGCCCAGTTCAAGAGTCTCCAACGAAACCATTATCCACTCAAACAGACTTTTAAAGATTAAACCAGTTTGAAACTAAAAAGCCAAAACATAGTTTCCTAGAAAACAGATTCAAATCAAATAAATATCAAGTTCATTTTTTGTTCAAGTCAATACACACACACACACACACACTATTCTTTAATCAAACCTCCTCAAAATATAGGTTCTTATTTGTCATATTTCACTTATAATCACTTTGATTAAATGACTAGCATTGCACTCCAATTGTTGGTCGGTCTTTCTTTTAAAGTAGGACTGTTAGGTAAAATACAGATCCTCAGTTAAATTTGAATTTTAGATAAACAACAGAATTTTTCAGAATATGCATTTTCCAAATATGGCATGGGACATACTTATTAAAATTATTCATTGTTTATCTGAAATTCAAATTTAACTGGACATCCTGGTTTTTTATTTGCTTAATCTGACATCATTTCAAGGGTTACCTCTGCCGAACTTATCTCAAATCTGCTTCTGCGTCAGTCTAAAATGCAGCTGCTATTCTTCATCACACACTCCCTTCTCCACCATTCTAAGCTCCATCCTGAGCCATCACTGTTTGTGCCTGGTCATTCCAGGGCCTCCAAGGCTCTTGTTAGTCCTGAATAGCTCTGCCTTGCTGGCCTCGGCCAAGAGGTGATGCACAGCTAGTGACATTTCCCTTTGCTGCCTGCCTCTGGACACCTGTCAACACCGTTAATATAGAGTCTGTGCCTTTGTAAAAGAGTTGGCAACATGTAACACCAAATACTAAATATGCCTTAAAGTAAAATAGAAAGAAAAGAAAAAAACAGAAAAGCCTTCACTTGGAACCTTCTAATGGAAATCTTTACTTCCTAGCTCATTCCCTTCTCCTGTGGTCCACTACCATCCTCTCCATTAGTCCTTCCGAATGACTCCCCTTGCCCCTTTGAGGACAGTCCAATTCCCACCCACAGGGGTGGGGCTCAGCCTTCCCCCAGCAGAGGAATTTATCAGGATTAAGGATCCCCCGCAGTGACAAAAATGCTTTATATCTTGACTACAGTGGTGATTACATGAGTGCACACATTTGTCAAGATTCATGAATTGTACACATAGAACGCTTGCATTTAATGATATATTAATGACACCTCTGTGAAATGGATTTTTGAAAAATATCCCCTAGCAGTACTTTTACTAAACCACGGGTTAATCATTCTGGAATCTAAAATAACACTACAGGGATTTCCGTCGCACAGCCCAGGATTTGGCTTTCTGCGTTGGATTTCCTCATGTTCTGGCCACCAGTGTGGAGCAGAGTAAGTTGGCTTTTGTTTCTTGGGTGGTCTAGCTTCTCGTGGGTATTTTTTAATTAAACACACACACACCATAGAGTTAGTACAATATAGTCCACCTAAATATATTATAGAAAGCAGAAGCATTTAATAATCAACTCTTTATTTGTTCTTGTTGTTGTTAATCCTCACCTGAGGATATTTTTCCATTGATTTTTAGAGACAGTGGAAGGGAGGAGGAGAGACAGAGAGAGAGATAAACATCCATGTAAGAGAGACACATACCCTTGACCAGAATCAAACCCAGGACCCTTTAGTCCACAGGCTGATGCTCTACCCACTGAGCCAAATTGTCTAGGGCAATAATCAACTCTTTATGTGACCTACAGACATCTTGGTAGAACAATTCAAATCAAGACAAAAGCATTAGCCTCTCTATTCAAATGCATTTCCCTGCGAGGCAATATTAAAAATGGAATTATTAAACAGGAATATCCTTTGAACTGTTACAGGTGGGGTAGTGGGGCGGAGCTGGGAGATGTTTGTTGTTTTACAGGAATCGTCTTGGCTTCCAGGATTTTGCTACTCAACAAAGGGAAAATTCCATTTTCAGATCCAACCCTGATCAGGAAATCATTCTTCAAAAAAAAAGAGGGGAACATCTGAAAAACTCCTCACTACGCCAAAGTCCAGAAAACACAAACAGGACCGGGAGGCTGGAAGCCCAAGCTCCACCCAGAGAAAAGCCATTTCTGGGGAAGGGACGGTTTAGGGCCAGGCATTTTGCAGACAATGTGCAAGGAAAGCAAACCTCTTAAGTCAAGAGTGGGTACTTAGAGTAAACCTTTGAAAAGCATGTAAGCAGACTCTAACAACTTTCTATAAACTTTAATGAATAAATGCCTTGATCTTAAAGAAAGAGGAGAAAGAAAGAAGAAATCAAATAATCTAATACCGAACGAAGACAGAGCAAAGGGTCCCCAGCAAGCAGAGTATCAAAGGGAACAAAGAGAAGAGGATTGCGATCAGCATCGGAATACTGAGTAATGTTGACAATTATGTGCGCCAGGACTATTCCTAAGTGATGTATATGCATTTAACCCTCAAACAGCCCTTGAGCTAGTACCATTATTAGTCCCACTTTGCACATGATGAAACTGAGGCATTGCAACCTCAATCAATTTGCACAAATCACACTGCAGGTGAGTAACAGAGTCCAGACTGGAATCCATCGCCATCTGTTTGCAAATTCTTAACCCTTAACCACTATGCTCTAGTCTATGTGGCCCCACCCCATAACAAAGAAACAGAATTTCCGGAGGAGGAGGCCCAGAAATCAGGATTTTAAAAAATATTCCCAGGTGATTCTAATGTGCAGCCAAGGTTGAGAACCATTGCTCTAGTCCTTTGCTACTCAAAGTGTGTTTCATGGACCAAGAACAACAGCATGAGTATCATTCTGGGGCCTGTTAAAATGGGGAATCTCAGGTAGCACCCTCCTCCCCCAGACCTACTTAATCAGAATCTGCATTTTAACAAGACCACCATATTAAAGTTTCAAAAGCACTGCTGTAGCCCCTTTCGGGAGACAGATAATTCTCTTAGTCTTATCTGATTTATTTATCACTGGTGCCTTTGTGAGAATGCACTGGAAATGGATATCAGAATCTATTGTGTAGAACTCATAATTATTTTAAATAAAGTATGCTCTTTTTTGCAGTGAGCAAAATACATATTGCTTAGCTAGGTTCTTTCAGGTTGCAGGACTAGACACCTCCAAGTTACTTCACAGCTACGCTCTTAAAACTTTTCCTTTGAGCACCCCAACAGCTGAGCACACATACCCAGAGGTCCTGGGAGCCACAGCCTTTTATCTCTCTCTTCCTTACCTACTTTTTTTTTATGTAAACAACATTGCTGAGGTGTAATTTTTAAACCAGAAGATTCAAATGTTAAACTTACAATTCAATACTTTTTAAGAAATGTATTGACTTCTACAACCATCACCATAATCCAGATTTAGAACATTTTCATCACCACAATAGGATTTCTCATGCCTGTTCACAGCTAATCCCCATGCCCACCACCAGCCCTCTCTCTATGGATTTGCCTTCTCTGGACATTTTGTATAATTGGAATGATACAATATGTGGTCCTTTTCATCTGAAATTTTTCACTGAGTATAATCTTTTTAAGGTTTATCCATACTGTAGCCCATAGCAGTATTTAATTCCTTTTACTGCTGAACTGTCCATTGTATGGAGCCATAGCCCTTTTTATTGTTTGGCAATTTTGAAAAAAAATATTTGAAGCTTCAATATTTATCTTTAAAATTCATTCAAGTCTTGCACATGTCTGTATTGGCCTTAATAGAGAAATGTTTTAAATGATGTATACGTTTTTTCTTAATTTTTTAAAACTAAATTGTTGCTCCAGCTCACCTTAGACTCCATCTGTATAAGATGTACAACTTTGGATGACAGGAGTTCGTTGCAGGGAAGAACATCTTCAAGAGAGGCCATGTAAGTTTGTAATCACGTCAGCCTTTAGTCAGTCCCAAAGTAATCCTTCTGTAATTCCCTTCAGTCCCAAGATAACAATGTCCACTGGTATAAAGAGAGCAGAATGAAAGGGGCCATCATGGTGATTGCAATCAAGATTTTGAGAACCAGAACATTAAAAATATAGTGGCATCACTCTTTAAAAAAAAAATATTGCTTTAATAAAGGACTCTTCCTATTACACAGAACAGATGGTTACTCTCCACCCTAATATCCCAAAAGCTTATTTTTAAAGGGAAGCACTGCCTTGTATGTTCTAAATTTGTTGTTGTTTTTATTTTGTCAAATCTTAGAACAGCCCCATGGTACTATTCATTAATTCCACAGATGATCAACTTGTTCCCTAGCTGAGGTTCTATTAAAAGCACCATCAAGTCACCCAGTGTGAAGAACTTGTTTCTAAGACCATTTTCTAATAAAAGAAACCAGCGCTTCTTGGAGATATAGTTCATTTTGAGACTAGGTCAAGAAATATAGATGATCCTGAAGCATCTTGTAGTACCAAAAAGTAAGAAAGTGCTCCAAAAAGTAATAATAATGAGGACATGGCAAAGGGACACAAGAGCCAACCTAAAGGAGCTCCCAATGGCCAAAGCTGAAAGACTTTAAAAAACAAAATAATGCAACATTGAATTAAAATCCAAAGTGTAAAAAAAAATCCATGAGACCATACTGATATAAATTATTGAATCAAAAAACAAATGGGGGGTAAAAGCAATCTTCTATACAGAAGAATTCTAAATATTTTGTGGATATACTCTTCTCTTCAGAAAGTAGAACTAGTCCTAGCCGGTTTGGCTCCATGGATAGACCATTGGCCTGCGGACTAAAGGGTCCTGGGTTCAATTCCAGCCAATGCCATGGTCAGGCAGGGCTCATGCAGGAGGCAACCAATCAATGTATTTCTCTCATGTCGATGTTTCTCTCTGTCTTTCCCTCTCTCTTCCACTCTCTCTAAAAATCAATGGAAACATATCCTCAGGTGAGGATTTTTTTTTTAAGTAGAACTTAATTCCCCACTTGTTGAGCATGGCTGCATTTACTGGCTTGCTGCACATGAGTAGAGCAGGTAAAAGGAGAAAAATGTTACTTCACAAAGGAGAAACCTGGTGAGCACTGCCTTGGCCAGGTGGTCAAGGTTGACATCATCAATGATAAGTCATCTTGACTGACAATATGTACCCTTTAAATAATATTATGAGAAGGGCAGTTTATCTCTGTGGTCTTCCTTCCCCCCAAATAATATAACCCCAGTCCAACCTGAGAAAAACACCAGTCAAACCCAGACCGAGAAGCATTCCACCTAGGATATCACACTACACTTAGTTATGTTTCCTTAGTCCCCTCCTGGCTGTGACAGTTCTCCAACATCAGACATTGCTAGTTTTGAGGAGTGCTGGTTGGGTATTTAGATTACTATGACATTGTTCTTGTATATTCCATGTCTATCTTAACCAGATCAAAACATCCTTAATATACACCGAATGATGATTTGTGAACAAATCTCTAAAAGCAGAGTAACCTACGTGATGTTTTGGGGGAAAGCACAAAATTAAGAATAAAAAGAAGAGTATTCTGGCACCAGTTGTGCCTTTTAGCTGTACAGCTATCTTTAGAGGTATTATCTTCTTTTAACATAGCACTTCAATGAACAAAGAATAAGAAAAAAAATTTATTATTTTACTTAAAAATATTGTCCATGACCTTTTTTTTTTTTCTTTTTTCTTTTTTTTTCAGGCTAAGTATGGTATCTTTCAGATATATCTCTGAGTTTCCAAAGTGCTAGCCAGGGATTTAGCAGCAGGACACCAATTAGGACCCACAGGTGAGATCCAGCAGGAGTCGCTAACCAATGGGTTGACATCTTTACCTCTGGCGGAAGGCCTCCCCTTCTCAGACACAGAATCTGATGTTCTGAAAGGGGTGGAAAGTGTCCGACAATTCTCTTATTTCTCTTTAGACCCAACACTGTTGATTCGGTGACTTTTATCTGAGGGGCACACCAGAGTGTCAGCTTACTTTCTTAAAAATACAATCTCTAGGCTGATATTCAAATTGCCAAGCCAATGGTATCGCGGGAGACCATTATAAAATCCTTTCCGAGTTAAGTCAGCATGCCTCAAAGAGCAAAAAATTAATATACTGTCATTACACAGTTGAGAGGGAAAATTAATTTATACAGAAACCTTTTCTAAGGCGGGTTCAGACTGCCCAGATGCCACGCCAAATGGGAGCATTATCTGCCTTCCCAAAATAATACACCATATGCCCGAATCTGGCAGACACAAAGATAATTACATGACTCTGGCAAAGCCAATATGCCTGCTAATAAATGGAAAAATGAGGACAATGCAAATCAAAGTTAAGTTCAATGGCCATTCAGAATTGTGGTAGGGAAGCTACCTGCTACAATTAAACACAATGACAAGTAGAGAATGGCTCTCTTGCAGAGATTAAAAGAGCCAACGCTTCTGTGAGGAAACCCATTTATATAAAGAAATATTATCAGGGGAAAAGGAGTTGTTTGTAGGAATGCATGGTAGTTTCCTATAATTCCAAGCCGGAGGGTAAATACCTTTGTAATAATGCACTCTTACAGGAAGTTCTTAATAAAACCAAAGCACAAAATGCCCAATTCCACACAATTATCTGCAATGTTTAAATTATATTGCTTTTCAGAGAGAGGAAGGGAGAGAGGGAGAGAGAAACATCAAATCAATCAGTTGCCTCCTGCTTGCACCCCAACCAGAGATCAAACCTACAACCTGGGTAAGTGCCCTCACCGGGAATCGAACCTGCCGCCTTTTGGTGTACAGAACGACAATCCAACCAACTGAGCCACACTGGCCAGGGCTACCTGCAATTTTAAAGCAAAGAACAACTAAATGCAAAAGGCATCCTAAAGGTTAATTTGCATCAGCACAAATCTACTTCTGATGTTGTGGCCCCAAATCAGGGAAGACTCTACCCCTTAGTAAAAGATCATCTACTGGCATCATCATACTCTTCAGAGCTCTCTCATTTTCAGGCAAATGCTCTTTTTTATCTTAATTATTTTATCACAAAGCTACTTGGGATTCTCGTGTCTGAGCTTCTTGGCCCTGGCACGCACTAAAAAGTGCTACGTAGCTGGAATGATCAAGCCTAACTCCACATGACTATGGATAAAAGATGTGGACACCAAAAAAAAATGGTGTTTCTTTTACCTTGAGAAATATCCAATTTGGGAGGAGGTGGATTCCTTTTTTGCAATTTTTCTCTTGATCTTCCCCACCAACAAGCCCTCTGTCTCAGCCCCAGCAAGCCTTCCTCTCTTTAGAACAGAAGAAAGACTTGGTGATGAAAGAAACATTGGTGTGAGGGACCTAGATGGAAAGCAGCCAGCCTCTCGTACAGCGTATCAAGAACCAACCAGAATCCTTACATACCACTGGGATGAGACTGGAGGCATGGCAAGCCCTGTGTGAGGGGCCACAGGGCAGAATCAGACATGGGGAACATGAACCCTTGAAGAAAGAGTCCCTCCTAGAATGCTGACAAATTAGGTCCCATGGGTCTCTCCTGCCAATTAAATTCCAGGAGAAAGACAGAGACAGATGTGGGGGCGCCAGTGGATTTGAGGTCTGTCAGTACAAATGCCTTCACAAGGAAGCCTGCATTGTACAGAGGAGAGCAACAGCGGTGAAATATTTACATATTTATAAATATCTAGACATTAACAAGCTTGCCAGATTTGTTCCATATGTTCTAAAGAGTAGCCCCAGGAAAGACATGGCCCTTGATCAAGGGATGACCACAGGTGTAGGAAACCAGGCAGAGGCTGACCAGGATCTCCGTTCCAAAGGGTACCACTCACCCAGGGATAACCTTTGAAAATCACAGAAAAGGTTATAATGAGCCTGCACATTTATCTAATACAGCATCTCCTAATAAAGCATTTTCCACACTACTGCCAAGAGACGATTGGGGGAGGGGCTTTATGTTCAACTTAATTTGGGAAATGTTTTCATCTTAGAGACTCAAATGTCCACTGGCTTAGCAAAGGCTCTGAAAAGTCATGCAGTGAAGAAAGCTGTTAAATGTTGCTTAACCCAACATTTCCCTGACTTCTTTCATCATAATCCTTTTATTCTTAATACTTACATCTTGGGTCGTCCCAATTAGCTTTCATCACACTGTATATTATAGTAGAATTTAATTAGGAAAAAATGTATTTGCTTATTCAGTATTTTAATGTTGAATTAAACAACAGTGAACTTCTTTTTCAATAGTCTGGACTAAGGCAAGTTCCTTTAAGAAAAACTGGATTGAAGTGCCAACGAGGTTCTGTTTGATGTAAATCTTTTTTTATTTATTGTTCTTGTGCCAGAGGCCAAGGTCAGACTTGCTTTTCTATAAAGACAAACATAAAACGCACAAACACACTGAGGTCATTCTCTGACACTCTAAAACAACAGAAACACTGAGCACTGCTCATGGGGGAATATTTCTGAAAAGTGACTGATTTTGATTGATTTCTGGTCTAGCTTGTCTGCTCCCTATTGTTTGGGACAAGCTACTCTTATGAAAAGGAGCTGCCGGGTTGCTTACCCAGATTCATGTCCATTGCAAACAAGTTCTGAGTGTGAAACTGTCATAATTAATTCTCTTCTCTATTCCTCCCATCTCCATCAAGGGCTAACTTACGTCTTAGCAACTCACTGTGGCTCACCTGCTTTTACCTGCCAGCTTTAGGCTACTTCTACCCTAGAACTGGCCCTAAGTCCAGACTGAAAAGCAGAGAGACTTCCAATGACCTTTCAATGCTCCCCTCATTTCTCTCAGTGTTAATCAGCTATTGCCATGATGATGCCACATAACAAAGCACCCCAAAACTCAGTGGCTACAACAACACACACATACTTTCCTCACTCAAGTTGTCTGGGGTGGTTCACTTTCTGCTTCTGGTTGGCTGGCTTGGCTCTGAGCTATGGATTAGGCTCAGGTCTGCTCCACGTTTCTCTTCTTTCCAGACCCCAGGCAGCAGATATCTAGCCCTTAGGGTGCCAATAACACAAGCATATTTAAGGTCTCTGTTCACTTATATCTGCTAACATTCTACTGGCCAAAGAAAGTCACACAGCCAAGGCCAACAGCAACAGGGGGGCCCCATAAGTGAATTATTTGCTGAACAATTGTTAAAAGATATCACACCTCTCTTCCCTTGCTTCTCCTTGCACGACATAGCTTGAGGTTTCCTCACCCTAGCTGCTGGTCTGACACTCGGCAACCTGGATAATTTTGACCATTTGTACACTGCCTGCTTTCTAACCTTTAAGGGGGCTTCTGGGATGCCAGCCAAATGGAGACCTAGGAGCCAAAATCAGATCAAATGGGATGAGTAAGATGGGGAAGAAGCAAGCTTTCCTCTACCCTCAAGATTCTTTTGGCTGGACTGATAATCAAATAAACATGAGACATACTATAGCAAGAGAAAATAATCTAATTTAATACATATATGTGTATGGGAACCCCACATACATGAGAGGGTCAGAGACCCCACATGCTAGAAAGGTTCAGAGACAGAAAGGGAACATGGGTATATAAGCCATCCTGAGCTAAGGGTGAGGTAAGGTGCTTTGGGACTTCAAAGGGTCATTACAGAGTGACTGGAAGAACAGGTTCTCCTGGCTGGTTCCCACTTGGCCATCCATCTTACTTTAGACTGTCCCAGGCCAAAGTTGTTACTGTGACCCACTGTCTCACCACAGAGCTCTGGCACTCTGCCCCAGGACAGCAGGCTGGTGATGGCAAAACCCAACTCCTCCTTCACCTCCAGACTGCAGGGCAGATGCAAGAGGTGGTTTTTGAGTTTCTTGTTCCAGCCTCAGCTTAGCCCCCTCCCTGTGATTCAGAGACTTACCCCAGCATCCTTCCAAGTGATTTCCCCTTTTCACCAAAAACAGAAGTTCCCAGACTTTGCTTCACATTGGAATCACCTAGAAATTGTTTAAAAGTGGCTCTCACCCCCCACTCCCCTGCTTTCTGCTTCCATTGGTCTGGGGTGCAACCTGGGCACCCGAATTTTTTTTAAGCTCCTCAGGTGATTCTATTGAGCAGCAAAGTTCGGGGCCCACCAGTCTGAAAATCTAACCTAGCCAATCAGACTGTAGCAGGAGTTCATTTGAAATCTAGAGCAAGGTTTTGAATGGGCAGAAGAATACCCTGAACTGAGTTTGTGCACAGGAACTGGAGAGACCCCAATGGCTCTGCATAAGGAAATACAGGTCCAGAATCCCTTACTCTCAAATCCAAAAGAATCTGAAAGTTTTTTCAAAACTCAATGGCAACAAAACCTGACCTGACTTGAACTCACTTGGTGACAAGACTCAACTATTTAAAGTCTTTATTCATCCCACTTAGTGTGAAAATTCATGAGTTTTGCCAGGAAAATATTAATGTGTTTAATTACAGAGTGCTTTCCCAGACCCTGCTGAAGTGGTTACATAATCCAAGGAATGTGTACCTTTCTACATTCTGAAAATTTCTGAATCCAGAAAACAAATGTATGGTGCCAGGGCTATAGGATAAAGGAATGTGGATTTATAGAGGAATTTCTTTTATTGCTCCTCAGATAGAAAGAGCAGAGAGAAGAGAGTAAAATGAGCAAATGACCTGGCCTTTGGGTAACATATGGAAATGTCCTCCATCTGAGTGGGTTAATTAGAGAAAAGGACCACCTCTGAGTACACAGCCCTTTAATAGGGCTCACAGTTTGAAGCAGATCACAGGCTGTATTTACCCTCACTCACGTCGCTTGCCAGATACTTTTTCACAGTGCACACACTACACATCACACGGCTGGCCTCGCCACCCAATTTGGATAGCAGCTGAAACCCAAAGCACAGAAATGGGCAAAGCTTTTTTTCTAAGTATAAGGATGTGTAATGTTCAATTTTTAGTTGTCTCTATTAATGAAATAAAAATGTCTCTGGCCCTGGCCACTGTGTTCAGTCGTTAGAGCGTCGGCCAGGGCACCAAAGGATAGCAGGTTTGATTTGGGTCAAGGGCATGTGCCTAGGTTGTGTGTGTATTCTGCATGCTTGTGTATGTGTATTTTAAGTTTATGGTTCCATGATCTGCAGGATGCTTTTAACACTTTTATTTGGATGTTATTGACATATAATACACTGCAAATGCTTAAAATGTACAGTTTGGTGAGATTTGTACATACAATTGAAACCATCACCACCATCAAAATAAATATAACTATTACACTAAAAGAAAGAAGAGGAGGAGGAGGAGGAGGAGGAGGGAGAGAAGGAGGAGGAGGAGGAGGAGAAATAAAAAACTGCCACTATCCCAGAAATCCCTCATGTGTCCTTTCCTGATCACAACTCCTTTTCTCCCCCCAGAAGTAGTCACTATCCTTCTTAGTCTCTCTCATTTATGGCATTCCCCCACCCACATACATACACATCAACACTCACATATATAAACATTATTTTTTATGACATGTGGGTATAAGGAGTAGGAGACTCAAGTATCCTCACAGCAATGACATAGTGGTGTCCTCAGACCTACAGTCTCCTTCATGGTATACCTCATATTTCTGAAAGAAAATATCAAGACTTACTTGTCCTACAAGCTCCCTTTTCTATCTTGGTGTCTTTTTCTATGTCTGCCTCCTCTTAGCCCTTAAAACATCTTACCAGAAGGGACAGGCTTTCTTCTGTGTCATATTCCCCTTCTTTCCAACTCCAGCCCCAAGGACAAGCCCTAATGGATATAAGTATTTCTTTCTTTACTAAAAAAGAAAAACTTTAGGAAAGCTAGCTTTTTCTATACTCAAAAAGAACTAAAGGAATTTAGAAACATCCCCCTTCTCAATGCCCAATGCTTGAGCCTATCTCTTGCCAACGAAGTCAAGCATATAACCACTCCTGAATCACAAGCCTCCAGGCTGGTAGTTCAAGGAGAAATTAGTCGCTTAAAATAACCATCTATTCTGCTCATGAGTCTGCAGGTCATCGGGGCAGATTCTTCTGATCTCAGCTAAGCTCCCTCATGCATCTGCAGTCCAGCTGTGGATTGGCTCATTGCTTTGCTGATCTTAGCTGGGATCTCTCTTATATGCCCCGGATCATCTGACTATCAGCTTTTCCATAAAGACCTTGCCTGCTCCATATGTCTTCCTGACAGGTTAGCCTGGCCACATACTCATGGGGATCCCAGAAGAATAGGGGAGAAAGTAGAAATGCACAAAGTCTTTCTCTGTAGCAAATGTGCTAACAACCTACAGACGATGAACACACAGGAAACCCAGATTCAAGTGATGGGGAAATAGATGCCATCTCTTTAGTGAGAGAAACTGCAGAGTCATAGGGCCAGGGGCATGGATTCAGAAAGGATCAGCGAATTGGTACCATTAATGCAAACAACCTGACATATCTGCCAGTTCCCGTCCACCATTGATGTAGGACAATTCCTCAGCACTGCCAAACTGCCCATACGCTGGGGTCAAGAGAGAGCCCTTCGGCAGAGAATTACAGCTACTTAGAGTAGCACAAGGCTGGCAATTACTGGAATGGTAAGCGCAGAGGAAACATGAGTAGACTCAGCAGTCAATACAGTTTGGGGGGTGATCCATGATGGAACTGACTCATCAGATTCTCACTCAGATATTAGTACCAGAGATAAAAAAAGAAAGACACACCAGGCTAGGTCCAAGATGGCACCAGCATAGGAGGATGCTGAACTCCCTCACTCCCATGAGCAAAATCAAATATGCATGGATATAGGTAGCAATTACTCCTGTGAGACAACGGAGTGCTGAAAGACAGCTTCTGACAACAAACCAGAGAAAGAGACCAACAGAGAAGGTTGGGAAGCCCAGGAGCCCTCTGGGAGCTGCAGGAACTCTCTGCAGTAGGTGATGTCATTGTTCACTTTTCCCTTCACTCTGATGGGGTGAGTGAGAGCTCAACTGGGTTTCTGGCTGCCTGCAAGGTCACCATAGCACAGTCACAACTACATCGCCTGGAGCAGTGATGGCGAACCTTTTGAGCTCGGCGTGTCAGCATTTTGAAAAACCCTAACTTAACTCTGGTGCTGTGTCACATAGAGAAATTTTTTGATATTTGCAACCATAGTAAAACAAAGATTTATATTTTTGATATTTATTTTATATATTTATTATATATATATTTATTAAATATATTTTATATATTTAAATGTCATTTAACAAAGAAAAATCAACCAAAAAAATGAGTTCGCGTGTCATAGGTTCGCCATCACTGGCCTGGAGCCTCCAAACCAAGGGAGCAGGCAGGAACAACAGGACATCAGCACAGCCACCTGACCTCCCTGGCTGAGAGCCTACCCCCCACCACAGGCTAGTGTGTCAGGCGCCCTAAGTGCCTGCCTGGCTCCAATGGGCTTTCCAAACCTTCCTGGCAAATAAAGTCTACACAGAGGTCTCTTCTAGGCAGTTCTACTTTCTGTACAACTAACAAGAGAGAGACTGTTTAGAGATGGGTAGGGAGCCATGGGTGCTCTCCGGGACTATGGGAATTCTCCAGGGTTGGAGTGCTGGTAAAAACTGTGGACCAAAAACAAAAGATGGGGGGCGGGGGTTCCTATGGAACTGAACCTCACAGGGTGATCTAATCATAAATTCAGGTCATGGTGGATAGTCACACACAGGCATATAACTAACTTCTTTAGAAAAGGCTTGTCTTTGCTTCAAGCAAGTCCTATCCATTGTTTCTGTGCATCTAAATTAGCACACCTTTGAAAGGCCTCTCCGCAGACTCCTCCTTCTAATACACCCTTTCAGACCCCTCAAAAGAGCACATAATCTTAACCTCTCATCCCACCCTGCCTTGCTTTCTCTCACCTCCATGCAATCTTCCTTATATCCCCTCCTTAATTTTAAATTCGTAAAAGAAACTGTGAAACTGTTATTCTTCAGAGAATTTGGGATCACACTACCCGGCATGTCCTCAATTTGGCTCAAATAAACTGTTATAAAAATTCTTTACAGGTTTGGGTGTTTTGAATGTTTTTTAATGTCACAAAACTATTGTCTACGTCTCCCTCTGCCTCCATAGGTGGAGGGAGCTCTGTCCAGATCTGTTTATTTCTCCTTGCAGTTCTGTCTTGTAATAGTCTTATTTTGACACTCTGTTCTTCGGTACATATACATCAAGGATTGTTTCTTCTTGGAGAACTGACCCTTTATCATCGTGTAACACTCCTGTTTTTCCCTGATAATTTTCCTTGTTCTGAAGTCTGCTTTGTCTAAAATTAATACAGCTACTCCAACTCTCTTAAGCATTAACATGGCATACCTTTCTCTATCTTTATTTTTCATCTGTCTGGGTCTGTATATTTAAAGTGATTTCTTGTAGATAACATAGAGGTGGGTCTTGTGTTTATTTTTTAATCCACTCTGACAGTCTCTTTTAATTGGTGTCTTTAGACCATTCACATTTACCCCTAGTAAAGTGATTATTGATAGAACTGGATTAATAGCCACCATATTTGTAACTTCATTTCTTACGCATTAATTTGTTGCCTTGTTTCTTTTTTTCATTGCCTCTTTTTCTCTGCCTAATCTGGTTTTAATTGAGCATTTAAATAAATTTATGTGACATTCTCCCTTCTCATAGGATATCAATTATACTTCTTTTTTAAATTGTTAGTGCTGGCCCTCAAGTTTGCAATTCACATTTACAAGTAATCCAAATCCACTTTCAAGTAACACTGTCCTGCTTCACAGGTAATGCAACCATCTTAAGATACAGCATTTTCCGTTTCTCACTCTCATCCCTGATAACACTGTTACCATTAATTTAGCTTATCTATGACTATAATTATCCAAGGTATGGTTGCTATTATTATTATTTTAGACAAAGTATGATCTGTTAGATCAATCAAGAATAAGAAAAGTCGGAGATTTTATTGTACTTTTATAATTTCTTCTGTAACACTCGTGGAGCCAAGTTTCTTTTAACTTTTCTTACAAGGCGGGTCTACTGGCAATTAGTTTTGTCAATTTCTGTTTATCTGAAAAGTCTTTATTTCTCCTTTACTTTTCAAAAATAATTTCATTGGATACAAAAATGCAGATGGGTGGCTTTTTTTCTTTCAATACTTTCAATATTTTATTTCATTCGCTTCTTGCTTGTGTTTAAAGAAAAGTCTGATGCAATTCTTATCCTTATTTCTATGTAGGTAAGGTGGGTTTCTTCCTCTGGCTTCTTTCAAGATTTTCCCTTTGGCCCTAGCCGGATTGGCTCAGTGGATAGAGCGTTGGCCTGTGGACTGACGGGTCCCAGGTTCGATTCCAATCAAGGGCACATGCCTGGGTTGCAGGCTCGATCCTCAGTAGGAGGTGTGCAGGAGGCAGCCAATCAATGATTCTCTCTTATCATTGATGTTTCTATCTCTCTCTCCCTCTTCCTCCCTCTCTGAAATCAATAAAAATATATTTTTTAGAAAAAGATTTTCTCTTGGTCTTTAATTTTCTGCAGTGTCTCAATGATATGCTTAGGTAGACTGTCTTAGTATTCACCCTGGTTGGTGTTCTCTAAGCTTCCTGAACCTGTGGTTCATGTTTGTCATTAATTTTAAAACATTCTCAATATTTATCTTGATTTTTTGTAGTCTGAAAATGATATGCCTGGATGTAGTTTTTCTGGCATTTATCCTGCTTCTTGTTCTCTAAGCTTTGTGGACTTGTGACTTGGAGTTTGATATTCATTTGGGGAAGTTCTCAGTCATTGTTGTTTCAAATATTTCTTCTGTCCCTTTCCTTCTTTTCTTCTGGTATTCCCATTTCATATATGTTACACCTTTTATACTTGTCCCACAGTTTACAGATATTCTGTTCCTTTTTTTTTCTTCTTTTTTCTCTTTCCAGTTTGGGAAGTTTCTATTGACACATCTCCAAGCTCACTGGTGTTTTTTCCTTAGCCATATCCAGTCTACTGATGAACCCACACAAGGCATTTTTCATTTCTGTTACCATGTTATTTCATTTCTGGCATTTTGTTTTAATGCTTCCTTAGTGTTTCTGTCTCTCTGCTTACATTATCCATCTGTTCTTGGCATGTTGTCCACTTTTTTCCATTAGTGTCCTATGCATATTTATTGCTGTTCTTTTAAATTTCTGGTGTGATAACCCCAAAATTTCTGCTATCTCTGAATTTGTCTCTGATGTTTGCTCCATATCTCCAGACTGGTTTTTTGTTCTTGTTGTTTTGTCAGGTATTTTTTGCTGGGAGCAGCTTCTTAAATTCTAGGCAACACCATCTTCCTTCTATTGTTTTTCCAGCCATTCCAAGACTTTTACAACCAACTTTTTATATTAAATCTCTGTTTATAATATCTAGAAAGATTCCTATTTTCCTATTAGATATTGACTAGGAAAATAGATGGAGTAGAGCCCTCATATGTGGGCCTCTGGGGTGCCGTGCCTGGGCAGCCAAGAGTTCTTAATACAATTGGAGCAGGATATATTCAGAAATATGTGCCTTGGGAGCAACAAAGACATAAAGGTTGTCATGCAGTACAAATGAGAAAAGGAAACCGAAGTTTTAATCATGAAGTTGCTTATGTTCTTATTCTACTCCTTCCTGCTATTTAGCCTTCACCTGATTTACACAACTGCTAAAATTAAATGTGAACTCTGTGCCATCTCCTTAAAAATTATTTTAAATTGTATCTTTTAGTAGGTAATGTATAAATAAACTGTGGTACATCTGTACAGTGCAGTGTTATTCAGCACCAAAAATAAATGAGCTATCTTGCCATGAAAAGACATGGAATAAACTTAAAGGCATATCACCGAGTGAAAGAAACTAATCTAAGAAGTCAATATACTATATGATTCCAACTATATTACATTTTGGATAAAGCTAAACTGTGGAGACAGGATAAAGATCAGTGGTTGCCAGGGCCTTGTGGGGAGGGAGGAATGAATAGGAAGAGAACATGATTTTTAGGACAGTGAAATTATTCTGTATGATACTGTAATTATAGGTACATGTCATCATACATTTCTCAAAACCATAGAACATCCAACACAAAGAGTAAACCCTAATATAAACTAGTCTTTGGTAATAATGATGTGTCAATCCAGGTACATTAATTGTAACAAATGCACCACTCTGGTGGAAGATATTGGCAGTGTGTAGGCTGGCCTGTGGGGGGGCAGAGGTTACATGGGAAGTCTCTGTACTTTCCACTCACTTTTGCTGTGGACCTAAAACAGCTCCCTTCTGTTACCAGCTATTGTGTCAAAATCTGGCAAAGACATGTTTGAGGGGCACAGTGAGTCATGTTTGGGTGTCCAGGCAGGAAAGATATTGCACACACAGAATGCTAATTGCAGAGTGCTCATTAAGAGGACTGTTAACCATCATGTGGTAATGGATGGTCACACACCCAAGGACTAACAACAGGAGAAATCATTACTGCCCCAAGTGGAAGGAGTTGTTCCTGGAATAGTTTTTTTGTTTGTTTTCTTTGGTTTTGTTTCAGAGCTTTGGGGGAATTTATTGAGAGCAGCTTTCATGTACCAAAGGGATGCTGAGCTTTTCTCCATCATTAGCAGGTGTCACAGCTGGTGGTCCTTTTATTAGCACTAGTTGGTAGGCCAGACTCCAATGACCACAATAACCACAAGCAGAAATAAAATTGCTGCTATCATCCCACAAGATGCAGACTTTCTGTCCACCATATCCACACACCTGGTTTCAGTGTGAAGCGTCTCATCTGTATTGTCTACCAGGTTGGCAAGGTCATCAGTTATCTCTATGACTGTCTACTATCTCTACTCTTTATTCCTGGAACAGTGACAACACTCAGAACTTCAAGACATAGGTGGAGTTGGGGGAAATAGAGTCTCAATGCTCTCTCTTTTCACTCTCCAATCTCCTCCTGCTCTTGCCTCCCATTGGCTAAATCCAAGTAGACGTCAGAGGCAAGGAAACCTTGGTGATATAATCCATAAATGTCAGCCTCCTGGGGGACAGGGCAGGTAGAGAAGGGTAGGGAGAGGATCTGGAGGGACAAACAGAAGAAACCCATCACCCAGAGCCTAGGTCACTGGCCTGAACACCAGTTGTGAGACACACAAGGAAAGTGAGGGCCAGGAACATGACACCTGCCTTCTATCTTCAAAAGGTGAGATTTAAAATGAGGGAAATTTCCAAATTAGAAGAAAGGTATTTCAGTGATGCTGGGTAAATACAAATAAGACAATTGTCATCTGAACTCCATCAACTGGGCACATCCTAAAGATCATGGACATCTTCAAGCAGTCGCCACTGCTGTGGCACACCCCTTTTAGAAAGCCTGAAAACAACAGGGACATTCCTCATACACAGGCTTTTCTCTCCTCTTCTAGAATGTTCCTTGTCCTGAGATCCTAAGCCCTTTGCATTTTAATCCAGACCTACAAGTTTTCTCTTGGAGGGCATTGGACATTTTCTAATGTTATCTGAGAAAAACAAACAAGAAAGAAGCATGCTTGCACACAAATAGAACATTTCATTTTGGCAAAGATACTCTGAATAGGTAGTTTAGTACCCAACTCTCCAGTTTCACCTTAGAAATAGTCAAGGTCAAAGGACGTTGGCCAGAATCAAGGAGAGACTCAGAAAGAATGCACGGCAGCCTCCTGCACTCTCGTGTCAGCTCAGGTGATGAGTCACCGACCTGCGGTTTAGGGACAGTGGAAACTCATCAGCTCTTCCTCCAGGTGTTCTCTAAGAAACAACACACCGGTGCAAATATAATCTTATTGTTCAGAGCTTTCATCCCAGAAGCCCTGCTTGTAAAAAGACCAAGGTCAGAAATTGCAACTGGTGGCCTCGAGTCCACTCGGCCCCCCCCCAAAGTATATTATCCCTCACTGAACTTAGTGTTGTTTTCTTAGTTGCCAATATTTAAAGTTGGGAAATTCACAACCAAAAGCCAGCTTGCCAGCTTCTCCTAAAGTTTAGGATGCTCTGAGACACCTGAGCCCATGTTCCAACGTGGCGGCACCAACAAGAGCTGAGAAATACCTGACTCCTTTTGCTAGGACGTGTGCTCTTCACGTCAACATTTCCTTTGTCCCCTAGCAACTGAGGTTAACCATGAGTGACTGTCATCATAATTGTGGTTTCGTTTTTTCATAGTCAAGTTAGGAGACAAATGCTTCTCACGCATGTCTCTATCAAAATGTGAAGAAATCAAAGAAAAACAAAAAGAAACACATGTTTCCAAAAAAAAAGGTGCGGAGCCTGTTTTTGTGCTGAAGTGATGCAGCCTGCTTCACTCTTTGATGCTTTTGGCATAGGCCCAAGTGGCTGTGGGATTGTGTTACCTGGTGTAGGCCCTACCGGACTCCTTTAGACCCACATTAGCCTCTTGGTTTCTCATTTGATTTAACTTGCTTTTCAAACTCTAGACATAAACTTTTTTCATTAAAAATGCTACATGCCACCTGTAAGAATGGGGTGCCCAATTTCTTGTTTATTCATTCAGTATTCACTGAATAATGGAGCACTTATGGGCAAGATACTTTGTTAAGCACCATAAATATAGTGATGCCCTGGCCGGTGTGGCTCAGTTGGTTGGGCATTGTCTCATGCACCAAGAGGTTGCTGGTTCAATTCCTGGTCAGGGCACATACCTGGGTTGCAGGCTCCATCCCAGTATGGGGGCAGGGAGGTGGAGAGGGGAAGAAACATTATTCTCTCACATCAATGTTTCTCTCCCTCTTCTTTCCTCTCTCTCTAAGAACCAATGAAAATATTTAGAAAGGAAGGAAGGAAGGAAGGAAGGAAGGAAGGAAGGAAGGAAGGAAGGAAGGAAGGAAGGAAGGAAGACAAAGACTGATGTGAAAGAAAGAAAGAAAGAAAGAAAGAAAGAAAGAAAGAAAGAAAGAAAGAAAGAAAGAAAGACAAAGACTGACGTGATATTGGCCCTCATGGAGGAACCATTCTCTTGTCTAACACTTCCCCAGAAATTAATTGGAGGACATGACTATGTAGAAGCCTTGTTCTTCAGTGAGTGATTTTATAGCTTTTTCCTAAGCCTTCACAATGACCTGGAAAAGTATCCTTGCATATGGTAATAAGGGTTGCTTTCTGTGAAAAGAAATAAGGTAAAAAGGGAGAGGGGCAATAATTATTTCATTGACAAGATCCCAATGACTGTATCAGTCAAGATAGGCTATTGTGCTGTGGTAACAAGTGACCCCAACTTCAGTGACTTATTTCATATTCATGCCACATGTCTGTCACAGATCAGCCATGATGCTTCTCCAGGTCAGCTTCACCCCAGGACTCGGCTGATGGAGTAGTCTCTGTCTGTGACCTGGCCAGTTTGTAGCAGGAGGAAAGAGCTATGGTGGAACCACACAGTAGCCCTCAGATCTTCTGCTCGGAAGTCTCACACCTCACTTTTATCCCCATTGCTTTAGACAAAGCAAACCTCAAAGGGGCGGAGACATATACCACCACCCCACCCCACTCACACACCCCCAGCAGGGTGGGCACTACAGGAAGGGCCCTTCAGGGAAGGACAATTGACATTTTGAACAGCGACACAATTTACCACAAAGGGCAATACAATCAACTTCATCTGGTCCCTAGAGACCAAAATAAAAAGAGAGTTTGGGCATAAAAATCATATCTGCAAGAAATTGATAGTCTCCAGCTAAAAAGTTAAATAAGCAAAGGAAGAAAACCGGAAAGCTCAGAATCAATTTTGTTCCCATGTCCTCGCTGCAACAGCCCCGTCACATATTTTCCTCGCAAAGCAGATGGACGTTCACACTGTGTATCACAACCTGCGTCCCAAGGTCAAGTTTCCCCTGCCTGCTCGTCATGGCAAAGTGACTGAAACAGGAAGCTTAGAAAATTGTTTTTCGGGGGCTATTAAATAACTTCCCGACTCAATTGATTGATGAATAATAACTTCTAAAATTAGTTCTGCATTTCATTACGTAGCCTGAAAGGAAATTCACTCAGCTAACCTGAAATCCTGGGAAATGGAAATGATGAACAAATGTCCTTTAAGCTCCTAAAATTGTCTTCCTCTCAAGTTGTCTTCCAGGCATTATGTGTAGGGGTAGGAGGGGGACTTGTTTCCTTTTGTAGAGCCTCCCTTTCTCCCACAGCCTCCAAGAGCACCTACAAGTTTACACCATCTTAAACATCAGGAAGGTTTTTGTTCTTTCTTCACCCCCTTAGAAGGAGATAAAGACTAGCAATTGAAAACTAGAATTACTTTCCACCCATGCTAACCTTTACTTTATCTCTCCCAAAATTCACCAGTAGAAGTTGTAAAACACACAGATGGGAGAAGGCAGCTATGTGTCTGGTAAAGATCTGGGGCAGGAACCAGAGGACTGTGGATACACAAATGCTTGCGGGCAGGGAAGGAATCCTCTTGTCCCCAGAGAGGGAGGCACTTAGCCCCATTTGGGATGAGGAGGGTGGAGGAATCCTGAGGCTTTTAAAGCAATTAGCCAGATCGGCAGACTATCTGAGTCACAGTTTATTTTCACTAGTTTGTTTTCAGCCCCAAAGAGACATAAATTGAAATTCCCCCAAATCATTTTACTAGAAGACCATTACACTTGAATTCCATGGGAAAACATGATTAAAAATAGAAAGTCATTACGGATCTGAGGACCTTTTGTCAGGATCTGAAAGTGGGCGGCCAAATGTGCTTTCCCAAACTTAAGCTTCTTAGCCCACATTACCACTTCCTTTCCCACTAATTTCTAAACTCAGCAAGTATTTACCAAGCATCCGTAGGCTGCAAAATGACTTTAGATGCAGAATTTACTTACGCACCAAGCAATGAAGCACTTGCCTCATGCCTACCTCCGAACAGGTGTACGTACAGACAAACCAGTCAAATAAACAAGCTCCCATGCAGTCTTAGGTAAATCCCTCCCATAAGACATTTGCCTTTTCATTAGCTTAAGTTTATTACCAAGGAAACCTAGAAGAACCTGATAGAAAGCGTAAGGGTAAAGTGGAAATTTTTCTTAAAGCCATACTCTAAAGATGGCCTTATACAATGCAAAAATGGATACTTTCTAAGATGCAAATGCTACAGTCATAGAGGAAAGAATGATGGGCATAAAGTCAGTCCACACACAATGAAGGGATTAAGGGCTAGAGATGTAGACATGAACGAGATGGACACAATTCCCATCCATCATGGGGCCTAAAGTCTATGGGGAAAGATAGACAAATATTTGGATGAGCATTGTGAATGGAGAGAGAACAAAGAACATTGTGGAACAGAGAACAAAGACACTTAATATTGGGGAGTCAGAAAAGACTTCCTTGAGGAAATGGCTTGGAAGTGAAACCTAAAAGATTTGTAGAATACTAATTAAAACACATGGCAGTTCATATTACTGTCCATGGAGATTCTCACTGTCATCAGCTCCCCACTTTCCCACCCAAGAAGCTCCCAAAGGCATGGTGCATCCCAATCATCAAAGCTCAACAGCAAACCACCCACCTGACTCTACTGGGCAGATGTAGGGGAGGAAAATTTTTCCCTTCTTCCCTTAGGTTCTTTGGCTGGTCTAATAATGAAATTGACATAAAACAGATTAACAGGAGAAAAAAAAACAAATGTAATTTCGTACATATGGGAGCCCCATGAAAACATGAGACCCAAAGGCAAGTCAGGCAATGGAGGCTTATATGCCATCATGAGCTAAAAAATGGGATAGGGGCCTGGGGCTTCAAAGGAGAGGAGGGTAATTATAGAACAATAAGAAGAGCAGATGTTCGGTAATTAGAATTGTTTGCCCTGCCACATAGATCGGTCATTCAGATAAGAAGTTACCTCTGCTAATAGCTGCTCTCTCTCTGTTTCTTTTAGGTCATTAAAGAAGAGATAAATTTTTCTTGAGCTCTGGCCAGGTAGCTCAGTTGATTAGGATATCAACCCCCATATGCCAAGGTTGTGGGTTTGATCCCTGGTCAGGGCACATACAAGAAGCAACCCATGAATGCATAAATAAGTGGAACAACAAATCAACCTTTCTCTCTCTCTTTTTAATATCAATAATTTTTTTAAAAAAATTTTTTCTTGAGTCTGCTGGGTCTGGATTGCCTTCAGCTCAAAACAATCCATTTGCCAAATGGCATATTTTGGGGTCACATATCCTGCCCCCCTTCACAAATAATAAGACAAATGGAGAAACAAGTTGAGGACTATTTTCAGTCCAAAAAAATATAAATGGAAAATTCCAAAGTTTACTAGATGGGTCATCACAGAAGTGAGCTAATTTGGAGTCTATAAAATAGTCACTAACTTCTGCCAAGATCACAGGTAACTAACTACACTTCCCCACAATCAAGGATACTGCTTCACTTTTTTTGAAACAGTCTTTTAAAAATAATGAGATACGAAACTGTAGCTTTATCAGTGGAACAAAAAGGAGGAACTTCTTGTCAATTGTTTGACAAGTGTATTTCAAAATTTTCCTTTAAGATTGGTAAAAAGAAAAAACTAACAGTGGGTGTTGTCAACAGTCAATACATTTAAAAATAAAATTGTACATTGCTTTTCTAAAATGTCATGATTTAGTCAAAATGGGTGTATTCAATCCCATATTTTTCAGGAATGAGCAATTACCCAGTTTCACCAGCAGTACTCCAGTTGGCAACCAGATGTATGCAGTTTGATCCAATGGACAAAGCTGGGTATGGAAAAATTCAGCAAATTAAAAGCAATGTACACACTGCATTAGTGTTAAAAATGTGTCTTCTGAAGATGTGTGGTCATAATAAATAAAAGTGTTCTTTGATATAATTCTCATTAGTAGGATGCCTGTTTCTTCTGGGGATTATTTTAAGCACATGGAGTGTCTTCCTCATTAACCACACGAAAGAACTTGGGATGAACCCAAGAAGGCCTCAAGAAACCCTAACTCAATGACCATAGTGTACTCGCCCACAGTGTTGGTATCTCAAGGACATCTGGCCACCTTTTCCTTTTACCTATGATAGGTGCCACTTGCTCCCATTGTTCTGCCAAAGTAAATTAAACCACCCTCTCTCCGCTAAATTTGAAGGCATTCTATGGTCAAAGTCACCTTCCTTAGCTGAGTCACCTTTCTTATTCAGCCAAGAACAAACCCACTCAGGAATTTTGTCTGTTGAAAGCACTTACTCAACTCCCAGAGATTCTTTTGTTGGGTATATCATGCCTGGTGCTCTGTGGTGTGTGTGTGTAAATAGGCAGAAAGACTTCAGGGGAAATGGTTTCTGGCCTTTCTTTGAAGTAAGTGTAACTATAGCTTCAAGTTTGGAGATCTACAAATCTAGAAGCAAACTCCTAGGTAATCTCCCAGGTTGTAATACATTTATTGGTTGGAACTAGAAGTCTATGGTTCCTGTCTTACTCTTCTGGGGAAGATATCTCTTGAGAAAATTATAGCAAAGCAGTAAGATTTTTTCTTTTTGTTTTCTGTTTAAAAATAAACTGTTCAGACAGTAGCATGGTATACTCTGATGTTTTTGTCCTGAGATAACTGCATTTTACCTTATATGTAATGTGACTTGAACAATTATTATTTCTACCATCTATCTGATATAGGGATGGTAACATTTCCACTGGGGCTACTATTCCTCCAACTAGTCAATATACTTTATTGCCTCCAAATATTCATAAGGCATCTTAAAAATTGATTTCTCAAGTATGAGTCCATTGGACCCAGTGAAACACAGTGAGTTTTCAACATGTAAGTCAGTTTTCAGCATTCTCTGGTTTTTGTTAGGTTCAGTCATTCTTCCAAAGAATATGCTAGCACATCCACTGGAAGGCTTATTGCATTTCTTTCTTGACCTTCTCCCAACCAGCACCAGAAAAAAAAAAAAATCCCCAGAAAACCAGGTTTAAAATATAAATATTAGCTGACAGATTGTCAACTTTCCAAATGTCAGTAGGAGAAATAAAAGGCTGAAGACTGATTATTGGTAAAAGCAGAGACATATGAAATGACCCCAATCTATCCAAAGGACCGTCTTCTGTCTTCCTTGTCCCAGGCCTGTTTGAAATGATTCCAGCTCAGGTTCTACTTGGGATATTTACAATTCTTTTCTGTTTATGTAATGCTCTTCTTCAAATTGACTAATGGTCTCTTTCTTTTTCTCCTTTCCACGATCTCTCTCACAGTTCTCTAGAGGTTTTGGCTTCTAGGAGAAACATGACTGAACAAGTCAGAAGCTTTTTCATGGCTCTAACAAAACAAAAAATTTCCATCTTACATTTCCACACAGGAATTTTTCCTTCAGGATACCTTCAAATCTTTTCAGTTCACTGTTATGTTCATAATTACCCACATTTTCTAAGTAGTTGAGATTTTCTTTTCCATACAGATTCATAAATATCTCAAGTGTTCTTACTGTTTTGTTGATCATTTTCAGGTGGATAGTATTACACTGGACACAATGCAGCATTAAAGATTCCCCTAAGAAAACATACAAGAAATATCATTCTTTCTAATCTTTGATCATCCCAAACAAAATCTTTTGGTTTAAAATGTTCCAAATTGTTCTGATTTCCCCTCTAAACCTAGGGAGGTTGTCTCCAGGAAAAAGAAATGAAGACCGGGACGCAACAGTGGGAGTGAAATTTGCATTTTCACTTGGCTTGGTTTTCTATTGATCATGAAAAGCTTCACAGCTTGAAACAATAGGAATTAATCATTTCATAGTCAAAAGTCTGGTTTGGATTGACTGGTTTCTCTGCTCTGGATTTCAGGGGGCTCAAATCAAGGTGGCAGCAGGGTTTTCAGCTCATGCAGGTGGTTGGCTGAATTCAGTTCCTTGTGGTTGTAGAACTGAAGCCCCAGCTTCCCTGCTGGCTGTCAGCCAGGGGCTGGTTTTGGAGCTCCAGGGGCTGCCCACATTCCAGATGGTACCCTCTCACCATGGCTGCTCCAATCTCGCTCACACTGGAATCTCTCTGCCTTCCTCTTCTGTAATCCCTCTCCAACTCAAGAAATTCTCTGCTTGTAAGGGCTCATCTGATTAGATGGGCTACATAATGCATATCTTTTTAAAAAATATATATTTTTATTAATTTCAGAGAGGAAGGGAGAGGAAGAGAGAGATAGAAACATCAATGATGAGAGAGAATCATTGATCAGTTGCCTCCTGGAGATCGAGCCCACAACCTGGGCAGGTATGTGCCTCCTGGTTCATGGGTCAATGCTCAACCACTGAGCCACACTGGTCGGGCATAACCTCCCTATCTTGAGGTTCATAACCTTAATGACCTGTGAAAGTCTTTTTTGCCATGTAACATATGCACAGGATCAAAAGATTAGGGAGAAGACATCTTTGGGAGGGGGCATTATTTGAACTATAACATCACTGCATAATTTTCTTTATATTTTGAATTTGTACCATTTGTATGTATTCTCTATTCAAAAAGTAATTAAAATCATAGAAAAGGACATATGGAACACAAAGATGACAACATTTGTGGAAGTTGTAGCATATTTGCTGAGTGCTTGCCAAGTGACAGGCTCTATTCAAAGAGCTATAAGGTATCACCTAATTTAATCATCACATTATCATCTCGAATTTACAAATGAGAAAACCCACATCCAGAGAAGTTAAATGTTTGCCCAAGGTCCTGCCAAGTCCCCAACTATGGGAAGCTCTGCTCTAATACCTCCTCTGTCTCTCCCTCTTAGAGATTTGTCCATGGGAATAAATGATAGAGGGAAGCAACTAGATTTGTCTGGGGGAATAAATGGCGGAGGGAAGTGACTTTAAGTGCAGTATGTCTTATGAGAGCCCAGGGAAAGTTTTCTTTTTCTAATAGATCAACACCCCTGTACAAGCCATTTTCCTCCTGCCCAGCCCAGGTGGGAGAGAGCTGGAGGCCACCACCAGGACCAGTGGGCTGGGCTGGATTAGGCAGAAAAAGGCACTGGGTGCAATCTTTACAGGAGGCAGGCTACAAATCACCTTCCTGACTATCTATACCTGCTTCTAAGTACCACATGTATATATTATCCCAAAGGCTACCAAGTAGCTGCCTGGTGGCCCTCAGAGGCTCTCTGACCCCCAGAGTACCCCTCAGCTAATGGAAAGTCACATTTTACGTGATAAGAAGAGAGTCCCATGCCTACATCAGCATGCCATAGGGAAGGGGGTGAAGGGCAGAGAGAACAGAGTCACCCAACATTCCCCTTCATACATACACTTCTGGCATCCTGTCTAGTGCATGTGAAATTAAGCTCTAGTTTTTCCTAATTATATAAGTATTTAATGTTCATTGAAGAAAATTATAAATTATACCATGAGCAAAGAGAACAAATTAAGTTACCATATCTCTCTACCAACACAAATCCACTGCAATATATTGGTGTATGTGCCTCCAGACATGTGTGTGTGTGTCATGAGGGAGAGAGAAAAAGAGGCCAAGAGAGAATAAATTGCATTCTTTTTCGAAAAAGTAGAATCATTACACCCTTTCATTTATCTTTATTACTAGAGGCCCGGTGCATGAAATTCATGCATGGGGGAGGGGTGGTGGTATCCTCAGCCCAGCCTGCACCCTCTCCAATCTCGGACCCCTCGAGGGATGTCCAACTGCCCTCTCACAATCCAAGACTGCTGGCTCCCAACCACTCACCTGTCTGCCTGCCTGATTGCCCCTAACCACTAGTGGGCAATCCCTGCCTGCCTGATCAATGTCTAACTGCTCCCCTGCCAGCCCGATTGCCCCTAACTGTCTTCCTCTGCTGGCCTGGTCACCGATAACTGCCCTCCACTGCCGGCCTGGTCACCCCAACTGTCTTCCCTGCAGGCCTGGTCGCCCCTAACTGTCCTCCCCTGCCATCCCAGTCACCCCTAATTGTCCTCTCCTGTAGGCCTGGTCACCAAATGCCCTCCCCTGCAGGCCTGGTTGCCCCCAATTGCCCTCCCCTGCAGACTTGGTTGCCCCCAACTGCCCTCCCCTGCACACCTGATCGCCCCCAACTGCCCTCCCCTGCCAGCTGAGTCACCCCTAACTGCCCTCCCCTGCTGGCCTGGTTGTCCCCAACTGCCCTCCCCTGCAGGCCTGGTTCCCCCCAACTGCCCTCCTTTTCAGGCCTGGTCCCTCACTACTGCCCTCCCCTGCAAGCCTGATCACCCACAACTGCCCTCCCCAAAGGCCTGGTCCCCCCACAGCTGCCCTCCCCTGCTGGCCATCTCATGGCAGCCATCTTTGACCACATGGGGGCAGCCATCTTGTGTGTTGGAGTGATGGACAATTTGCATATTACCTCTTTATTATGTAGGATTTTTGTGAACATATTTTTCATATCAGTAGTCAAACTTCTACAATGATCCTTTTTACAGTTCAAATGAAATTTTTGAAAACATTTAAAAATGAGTAACACAGCCTTGGCTGGTGTTATTCAGTGGTTAGAGCATCAGCCTGTGCACCAAAGGGTTGCAGGTTTGATTCCTGGTCAAGGGCATATACCTGGATTGCAAGTTCCATCCCCAGCCGGGTCAGGGTGCATGAGGGAGGCAACCAATCAATGTGTCTTCTCACAGTGATGTTTCTTTCTCTCTCTCTCTCTCTCTCTCTCTCTCTCTCTCATCTTCCTCCCTCTCTCTCTGACTTCCCTCCCTGTCTCCCTTCCACTCTCTCTAAAAGCAATGGGGGGGGCACGGAATATCCTGGGGTGAGGATTAACAACAGCAACAACAAAAAAGGAGTAACATATTCATTGAGGAAAAATTAGAAAATACAGGTAAGCAATATAAAATTGTAATTCCACCATATGGAGACGACCACTGTTAGCATTTCTACCTTCACTGTTACTGAATATACACTCTTCTGGACCTCCAAAGTTGAACACTGTCACCAAGATCTGCTAGACAAGATTTTGCTAGACACACATTTGCTAGACAGGCAGCCGCAAACAGAAGGGAACCTAAATCTTTGCTCACATCCTTGATTATTTCCTAAAGACTAAGTTGAGAAGTGTTAAATCAAAGTACATGTACATTTTTTAGGCCATTGATCAATATTGCTAAATTGCTTTTAGGGGGAAGTTACAAGGTATGCGGGTACTCTTTTCCAGGCCCTCTCACCAATCTTGGGTGGTATAATTTTTTTTAAAGTCTTCCAAGCATCCCACTTAAAATATTTTCAACTTTGGCACAATCCAAAGCTGTTTTGTGTCTTGCTTTGGGAATACAGATCTAATAGCTTTTCTGGCATAGTGTTTTAATTAGATCCTGGTCCACTGTGAGCGGCAGATATATTCTTATACCAGAGAAATCATGAAAGACACATACATTTACAAGGAGAAAACTATGTGATTACAAAAGAAAATATTCTGGCGGAAAAAGAAATAGGATGCCCTTTGAAATTGTTTTCAGAAGAAAATAGACTCATCTTCAGTTTGATTTCGTTTTCTTTAGCACCCATTCCCAAGGAGTCCATTTGTAACTTTAAGACTTTGGGGTCAAATACCAATTTAAAAACCTGAACAGGTCTGACACTCTTTTGGTGACTACCTTAGCACAAAGACAGGGAAACACAGGAACACCCCACGCTCTTCTCTCTTGCTCTGCTCCTCAAAAGACGAAGCACCTGTTCAGAAGGTTCATCTCTAAGAAGCTCTTGTCTTTTGTGGATCTGGTTTGCCAGAGCATGTAATCTGCCACATGGAGCTCAGGCCAGCAAAGGCACTGGCCCATTTCCAGCAATTATCTGACAAATTATATTTCAACCACTAAATCTCCAGTTTTAATCAACTTGCAAATTCCAATCACTCCAGCAGTGAGCAATCACAGTTAGGTCTGACAGGAGCAGTGATTGTGTCTGCAACCCCAGAAGACCTCTCTCCATCAGCTATCCCTTGGAAATCTCTGGGGGTCTCACTGTCTCCCATTAAATTTCACTCTTTTCCTATAAGAAATATGAATGAAGAAGGAAATGATGCCCAGGTACTGGAAGGGCTGCTAACTTGGGGCCAACTGATGTTGTGCCCCTCCGGCTGGAGCTTGTCGAAGGGAAATAAGTACCCAGAAAACAGGTGTATATTTTGTTCTTTAGCATCATCTCCTGCCTGTCTTGACCAGATCTTTTTCTCCCAGCACTCCAGCAGTGATACTACTGTGCCAGCCATCTGAGGGTAAGTGGTTCCTTCAGGAATTTGGATTTGGTGCCAGCAACTATTTCAGGGTGACATGTACCCAGAGTTCCTAGTTTAACCCCAGCAGGTCAGCCTTTTGGGCACTGCCAAAAGCTGCCAATTCACCCAGCAAAAAAACCCAATGGCAGAGCCTTGGGTGCCCGGCAGAGGTCCAGGTTGTATATTGCAATAAGTAGAGTAGATCAGCTCTTAACATGGCATGTAAAGCTCATTCATTCTGAACATCTGCATGTTAAAAATCACATACCAAGAATTGTTTTCCTTCGTAGATGAATCTAGGAAAGAATACCACAGAACTTACCACTTTATATTATGAGTTAAAAATAAATAACCTATTTCTGCTTTTTTTTTAAGTGTTGAGATAGAAGGGAGAGGATAGAGGTAGCCAAAATTTGCCTTTAAAAAATGAGACCTACCTCCTAAAACTGCCAGCAGAGTTATTCCAAAACACTGTGTTGAAAATTAATTCTCTCTGTAGAAATAGTAATCAAATGCTAACCAATTTACACTTTTAAAGATAGCTAATATTATGTCCTAATTGAACACAACAGAAAAAGACCACAGGCATTTTTTCAGTTGGGTCAGAAATTAGGAAGTTAGTTGTGCCAACACTACTGTCAAGCACACCTGTCAACAATTTAGCGTCTCCCGCTTCATGCTTCTCTGAACAGCAGGAAATGTTCAGCATTGTCACAAAGCTGCTTTCCTGTGCTCTGCTACGCAAGCATCTTCCACCTGCATTATTTTTCAGGGCTTTTCCCCCCATCTTGCAAAAAAGAAAGAAATTGCACCTACCTGTTCCTCTATCTACAAAGATTCCTTCCATAGTTTGTTATTGTTAAATAAAGTCCTGATTCCTCTTAATCAAACTTAAGCTTTATGCCTGAGAACACATGCATGGTGTTTTTGCGTGAGTTGCATAGTCTTCAACATTGAGAAATAGTATCAGGCAACAGTTATTACTACATGCTTTGATATTGGTGAAATGCATGCCACAGGCCAGGGGAAACTGGCCCTGCCCATGCTCCCTAGTAAGCCAGAAGAGTCTCTGCCCACCAGAGTGGTCCTTATCCAATAACCAGGAATATGGAATTCTAAGGTCAAGATAACTCTGAGACAAAATTGTCAAGGGCGGGGGCGGGGGGGGGGGGAAGGACACATATATAATACCCTTTGTAATACTTTAAGCAATAAATAAATAAATAAATAAATAAATAAATAAATAAATTCAGATTTCCCCAATGGGATCGGGCTAGAGAGACCCATAGGGTTTTGCTTGAAATCTTACCCCTATTGAGTTTCTTCTTATTTCCATTATCTTTTGCTGCTTAACACACTACCCTAAAACCAGTTATCTATTGTGTAAAAAACTACTGCAAACTTCAATTATCTATTGCTGCATAACAAACTACCCCAATGCTTAAAACAGTGATTGTGGGGTGGGGGTGGGGGAGTGTTTTTTGTTTGTTTGTTTTGGTTTTTCCCCTGGCCAGTGTGAGTTAGTTGGTTGGAGCATCATCCTGTATACCAAAAGGTGGTGTGTTCAATTCCCGGTTAGGAAAACAGCAAAAACAAAACCAATGACTCTTTTATTTGCTCATCGTTTTCCTGGTCAGGAATTCAGACAAGGCCTGATAGGGATGTCTGTCCGTGATGTTTAGGGACCTCAGCTGGGATTGCTCAAGTGATTGGGGAACTGGCTGGGATGGCTTGACTGGTGTCATATGACGCTGTCCTCTGGGTTCCTCAGTTCTCCCTGTGACCTCTCCAAGTCACTAGCTTGGCTTTCTTCACAGCTTGGTGATCTCAGGGTGGCTGAGTTTCTTACATGACAGCCAGCTAGAAGAAGCTGCTAGAGACCCCATAAAAGATATGCCTGGCATTGTCTCAGCACCATTTCCACCATGTCTATTGTCAGAGGCAGGTTAGAAGGCCAATTCTGACAAGGGGGAGATGGATCGCATCTTGGCCAGTGGAGTGTCATGTGCAAACAGAAAGGGAAGGAATGGAAAGCAGCCACTTTGGGAGACCAGCTATCATACCCACCCCCACAACCACTTCCTTACCCCATACTCACCCCTACTCCGCCTACTCCCTCACAGGTTTCTCCTGCGAGAACTAATTGAAACCACTTGTACCTGAACACTCATTCACCATCTGCCTCAGGGGAACCTGACCTAAGACACAGGTTATCCCAATCCAAAGGTTCCAGCCTCTTCTTCCAAGGACGGTTACTACCACGGGCCAAACCCAAGTCTCCATCCTGACACTTGCAAAACCCTCAGGGAAAGCAGTGTAGCTCTAAGTCAGGGGACCCCAATTTTGCCTGCTCATCATAAATACCTAGGAACGTTTTTTAAAAAAATTGTCCAGGTCTCTTACAAAACCCAGAGATTCTGAATTAATTGGGTGGATGGGACCTACACGTGGGTATTTGGGGTTGTTTGCTTTTTTAATTTCCCCTAGAATTTCTAATGTGCAGCTCAGGCAGAGAACCACTGTTCTAAGTAGTTCAAGCTACGTATGTTCACACTGAGTGTGTGTGGAGAGAGGTGTCCTGTGAAGAAGAGAGAAAAAATAATAACCCTTGATCAAATCACCTCTTGCCTTGGAAACAAAAATCTTATCACTGCCATCAAATAATGTTGGTTGCTAATCTGCTTTCCAAATCCAGTTGCTCTGTGTTCCAGTCTAGGAGTGGCGTGGGCCGCTGTACATGTCTTCCAATGCTATTTATTAAGCTTCTAGGGTGATAGCTGCCTATTAAATTTTCATAGTCTAAAAGATATTGCAGAGTATAAAGTATCAGCAGGCACTTTTCCTGGCTAATTCCACAATAAATAGGACAGTTCTCTTTTTTCTTTTCTTGCTGAACCTGTTGCTCCTTAAATGATACAGAGGAGACACTGTCCTTTCTGTGGTTATATTTTCTTCTTAAACTTTTACCCTTATTCCTAATTCTCAATTTGGTTGCTATCATCACTGGCTTTTATCCTAGAAAACTTTGCTTTTTTAATCAGCAAGATAGGGATCAATGCAATACAAAATATGTGCTAACACAGAACTGGATTCTGCTGTTCCACGCATGGGTGCCAAGTGTAACAATCACCTGCTAACACTGTTGGGAAGAAACTTGAACTCATCCCAGAACTTGAGCTTCCTCTTTCATGGGAATCAGCAATCTTGAAATAATCGAACTTCAACATGGCACTTCCCCTTTTCCCCAGGAATTTTAACATCTATGAAATGAGATGGCGTATCATTGTTAAAGTTTAATTGGCTTTTTTTTTCTTTCACAGTCGTACAAAAAGTAATAGTGCACCTTAAAACTGATAAAGTCTTAGTTTAGATGAAATATAGCAATCCATATTTCATGTAGCCCATTATGGACCCTTCCTGGAATGAACAGCTATCCCCAAAGCGTGGAGTGCTATTTGCAGGCATGTGTAGACGCATACAAGGTGCCCCCACAAAAATGTATACACACACTTGGAATAATTATAAAGGCAGTGTTAATTAAACTACATTTCCTTCTCAAAGTTGGGCTATCAGCTGTTAAAGTGTGTCATCATAAGAGGGATGCAGAAGGCTCAGAGTCAGAGAGGATGGAGGTGTAGGCCAGGGAGGAGAGAATGTGGTGCCGCCGGCCTTAAGGAAGGAAGAAGGGGCTGTGAGTCACGGAACAGGCAGCCTCTATTCTAGACTCGAAAAAAGGCAAACAAGCAGTTTCTCCCCCTAAAGCCTCCAGAAGAAACGCAAGCCGCTGGTCTAAAATCACACGTTGAGGCCCTTTCCCAAGAACTCACAGGATGGCGGAAGTGGAGCAAAAGAAAAGGCGGACCTTCCGCAGGTTCACCTACCTCGGCGTGGATCTCGTGGATCTCGATCAACTGCTTGACATGTCTGACGAGCAGCCGATGCAGCTGTACAGTGCCTGGCGGTGGCGGCAGCTGAACTGGGGTCTGCAAAGGAAGCAGCACTCGCTGCTGAAGCGCCTGCGCAAGGCCAAGAAGGAGGCTCCGCCCATAGGGAAGCCCGAGGTGATTAAGACACACCTGCAGGACATGATCATCCTGCCGGAGATGATCGGCAGCATGGTGGGCGTGTACCACGGCAACACCTTCAACCAGGTGGAAATCAAGCCCAAGATGATGGGCCACTACCTGGGTGAGTTCCCCATCACCTACAAGCCAGGGGAGCACGGCAGACCTGGCATCGGAGCCACCCACTCCTCCCGCTTCATCCCTCTCAAGTAGTTAATAAAAGCACAGACTTACCTAAAATAATAACAATAATAATAATAATACCACACCTTGATTTTAGACCAATGGTACCCATCCAGAATTGCAAGATAGTGATTTGTGTCATTCTAAACCACTGATGTCATGATCACATGTTATAGCAGCAATAGAAAATTCATACAGTGGGGTTTTAAATTATCCCTCTTACTATAGAGCCAAACTTCTCAGAGCAGTGACCTATGCAAGACCCAGGGGAGTAGGCCTTGCTGGAGCCTGAGAACCAGCACACAGATTTTCCTGTTTTCTCAAAGCAGCTGGGGTTGACCGACTGTGACCCTGATTCTTAAACAGCAGATACCGAGGTCTCTGGGCCCATTCCAGGAGATGTGCTATATTTTGCAACCAAATGAGAGGACTCACCAACTCTGCACATCTCCTCTTAAAACTTGCTTGTGTTTGAAAGCGTGCTTGCTTGCTCCTGGGATGTGGATAAGGGTCTGTGAGAGTTTACAGGAAAGCTTATTCACAAAAAAAGCTTAGTCACTTCACAAAAGTGTCCCCCAAAAAAGATAAAAGAAGGTGTGGCTCTTGCCCTGGCCTATGTGGCTCAGTTGGTTGGAGTGTCATCCAGTGCCCCGAAAGGTGGCAGGTTTGATTCCTGGTCAGGGCACATACTCGGGTTTTGGGTTCAGTCCCCATTTGGGGCATGTAAGGGAGGCATCTGATCGATATTTCTCTCTCCTTTCCTCTCTCTAATGTCAATAAAAAAACATATCCTCACATTAAGATTAAAAAAAAAAACTTAAAGAAGGATAATCTGTCCTACATGCGATGGTGAAAGGGACTAACCTGTCCATGCTTGGAAGTCTCCTGTGTTCTTAGACTGTGTTCTTAGACCAGTGGTTCTCAACCTTGGCTGCACATTAGAATCACCTGGGAATCTTTTTAAAATCCTGATTTCTGGGCCTCATCCTCCAGAAATTCTGTTTCTTTGTTACTAATGTTGTAGCCCCACCCCATAACAAAGAAACAGAATTTCTGGAGGATGAGGCCCAGAAATCAGGATTTTAAAAAGATTCCCAGGTGATTCTAATGTGCAGCCAAGGTTGAGAAACACTGTCTTAGACTGTAGGCACTGCCTTTCGCTGTCCCATTCATTGTCCAGTCTCTTGCCCCACCCCCACCCGGGTCAATCATCCCTAAAAGGTCATCCTATGCCAGTTCTTAAGCTTTGGGAGTCTTTGGTTGATTTTCACCATCAGGAAGAGGGTGGAAACTTGTGGGGTGAGATGCCTGACAGCATCTGATAAGTCTCAGCCCTATACTCCCCTTCTCCAGCCCGTTCTCTCCTCCCAGGGCAGAAAGCTGCAGACTACACTTCCCAGACCTGCCTTCCCCCTGGCTTCCAGTCAAGTGCTAGCAATGGAGGCCTGGCAGGAGCCGGGAAGATGAGAGAAAGGAGGAAGCCTTTTCTCTGTCACTTTGGCTGTGCTCTTGCCGAGGGGGCCACTGCAATGAAGAAGCGGCCATGGAGGCGGCAGTAGCTGTGGGCTGGTGCTGGCTTCTGGGTTTCTGCCAAGTCTGCCAACGCGGTTCTGACAACAGCACATTGTGCACTCTGAGTAATATTATTTTCTCCTTGTTCTCTCCCATCCGGAGGTGGCAGACGCTTCCGGCAGTTAATGATCTTTGAGAAATCTTACCTTTCCGATTTTTCTCCTCGACTTCTAACGCCTTTGCAACCCACTCCCTCTTTGAACACCTACGGCAGTTTCTGTTTTCCTGACTAAGATGCAGACTGATAAAACCTGAACTTTTCGCGTTTATTAGCAGGGAGTAAGTGAAACCCTTTATCTACTTCACTATCCTGGGTATAATGGATCTTATTTCATTGGGATCAAAGGAATCAAAGTAGGATCCTGCCCCAGAAAGGGGAGGTGGCTAGAATTTGGCAACACATGTCTAACCAGACTGGAAGCCACTGTTCCTTCTTAGATACTCATGGTCCTTCGGTTGCTTTGCCGAGGCATAGCCCCCGAGGTGAGGTTTCAAGCATTAGTGGCTTTCTATAGGAGTGCTACTAGGAGAGCCTTAAGAGACAAGGTCCCCTAACTGGTTTGGCTCAGTGGATAGAGCGTCGGCCTGCGGACTGAAGGGTCCCAGGTTCGATTCCAGTCATGGGCATGTACCTTGGTTGCAGTACATCCCCAGTAGGGGATGTGCAGGAGGCAGCTGATCGATGTTTCTCTCTCATCGATGTTTCTAACTCTCTATCCCTCTCCTTCCCTCTTTGTAAAAAATCAATACAATATTTTTTTTTATTTTTTTTAAAGAGAGAGAGGAGGTAAGCAGGAGCTGCAGGTAGAATCTCAGAGGCTACTCCAGCCTGAACCCCCGGGGCGCTCTGCAGTGTAATGTATGCCTTAGGGCTTTCATAATGATTGCACCCATTAGTCATTTCCTAAGTGCTGCAGGAAGAGGCCTTAACTCCAGCAATTTGACTGTCTCTGTAGCCTAAGAACAGGCCTCTAAAGAAGACTTGCCCGGTGTGAACCTTTGGGAACAAAAATACCCTGAAGCTGGGGGAAAGCACCCAGAAAAAAAGGTCAAAGGAGCCCGAGGGGATGTGGCCAGAGCACTGACTGGGCCCCTCTGATTGTGACTCTTCTTGTATCTGACTATGAAAAGACTCTCAGAGAGGGATGGCCAATGCTTCCCCTCTGCCTCCCAAATTTCCTGCCAGGTCCTCCCTCAGCCAACTCTAAGCAACAACCAGAGAGGGAAGGGGATTCTGGGAAATATAGTTTCCACCATAACCAAGATAATAATAGAACAATCCAGATACGGGATTAGGCCTGGCTGTTTCAATGAAGTGTCACAAAATCCCAGGCTTCCTTTTGCTACAAGGTCCACAGTCACTGTCAGTGAAAGGCCCAGCAGTACCAGGAAGAACGATCAACACAACTCCTCTGTGTGGCCCTTATAGTGTGTTCAATGAAATGGAAGGAGATGTTCTTCAGGTGGAGGATAGGGTTCCACGCAGCAGCCCAGCCCAGGTCCTGGCCCCAGCCCTGGAAGGGATTCAGCCAATTGTACAGCTCTCCACGTGGCAACCCAGTTCTGGTCCTCTCACCTTAGCACCCCCATCCTCAGCTTCCTGGAGCCTTTCATCTCAGTTTTTATGTGCTTATTTGGGAAATCAAAACTACTGCTCACAGATGATTTTTATTTGCTTTCATGCCAATTTAGAGGCCTTGTGGTGTTGCAGCTGAAGACATGGTCTTTGCAGCCAGATTTTCTGGTTTCAAGTATTGGGTCCATCACTTACTAGCTATATATCCTTAACCTAATTACTTAACCTCTCTGCCTCAATTTCCTCATTTGTAAAATAGTAATAGTGTCACCTCCTTTCTTATAGATTTTTTGAGAGGACTAAAGAAGTTTATAGGTGTCAGTCACTTAGAATTTGTATGAATAACAAACTCGTTGAACTTCAATGATGATAAGTCACCTTTATTTAATGATTATATCTTTTTCTTATCTAGTCTACTAACACATTACCCAGTAGGATTTGCTTTGAGACAAATTAGCACCATCATGTGCAAGAAAACATTAAAAGTGCACAATATATTCAAAACATTCTTATTTCTACTTGTCACTATTTCAGAATGGCCTCCCCCAAATTTAGAAGTTTTTATCATACATAGAATATTGTCTTACAATACAATCTTTAGGGAAATTTTTCTAATAAAAAAGTGTGATTATAGAAAGGTTAAAGGCTAAATATGAGACATTTGAAGTCTTATTCTATTAATAGCTGGCACATTTCACCAACTATTTGCATAAGGAGTGAGAGTATAGACCCATAAGGATTGTTTGCAAGTATTGGGTTTCATTTGAAAATCTCAGCCAGAATATAAATGTATCTTCTCTGAGACATATAAATAACCTAGAGTTCCTTGTGCTCAATCTCAAATAAGTACATGGCATTCTCTAATGATCCGGTATGATGAATCATCACTGGTCAAAATTCTCCCTCTGAAACACTCAGTGCTGGTGGGATTACATACTTGGTACAACCCCTTTAGAGGGCAATTTGGAAATGTCTGTCAACACTTTCGGTGCTTAAACCCAGTAGTCTGCTGTTAAGTGTTCATCCTACATAATAAAAGGGTAATGTGCAAATTGACCCTAACGGCAGAATGACCAGAATGATCGCTCGATCAGTCACTATTAGGTGCACTGACCATCTCTCTGTCCCTTTCCTTGGCCGGCAGGCTCCCATTGCCCAGTGGCGAATGGGGAACCAGGGGTGGGTGGTGGGGAATGTGGGTGGTACCAGGCCAAGGCCCCTGCCCTGCCGTTTGCCCCACACACAGAGGGCGGCCCACGGCTGGGGCAGGGCTGGCGAGAGGGCAGGAATGGCCAACCTCTCGGTTCATCCCCCCCACCGGCAGGCTCTGATTGCCTGATGTCAAACAGGGAACTGGGGGTGGGTGGCAGCGGGGGGAGTCGGGCCAGCTGCCAGCAGCAGGAGAAGATGGCCCTGATCGCAGGCCAGGCCTAGGGACTGTATCCACACAAGATTTTGTGCGCTGGGCCTCTAGTTATACAATAAAGAATTTAAATGATCTTTGTCCCAGGTTTCTGGGACAACCTCTACTAGTAAACACTTAGAATTTCCTGAATGATAGAAGTCCTTTGTTTTCCATGGTGGGCTCCTGGGATCACACCTGAGTTTCTTAATGAAGTAACTCATGATGGACTCCTAGAAAGTTTTAAAATGGGGGTAGGCCAAGCCAGAAAAACCAACCTTATGATTAGAGTGTTGGGGCTCTGGCCACCTGATACCAGCCCAACCTCCTGACCTCCGGGGAAGGTATAGAGCTGGAGATTGAGTTCAATTACATGGCCAGTGATTCAATCAACCATGCCTACAGAATGTCTACACTTGAAGCTCCAATGGGCTTCCTGGTTGGTGAACACATTGGTATGCCATAAAGATGATGTGTCCTGAAACCACAGGGAGGAGACACCAGAACTCCACATTCAGGACCCTGCCAGACCTTATATATTTGCATTTTTCATATTAAAACTGTAATAAGTGTAGTGCTTTCCTGAATTCTGTGAATCATTCTAGTGAATTATCGAGCCTGAAGAGGTCATGGGAATGCCCAAGTTTGTAGTGAATCAGTCAGAAGTGTGGGTAGTCTGGAACTCTTGGACTTAAGGCTGGCATCTGAAGTGAGAGCATTTGTGCCTTTAACTTGTGGAATTTTGCACTAAGTCTAGGTAGTGTCAGTATTGCAGTGTTTAACAATCAGCTCTCCAGGAGATAGAGAGGAAGTCCTAGTTTGTAATGTTTGCAGATTTCCATGATGGCGATACTCTCACTACGGCCAGTTTCAAGTTACAACATGATGTCATTGATCGTGGAGTTGAGAAGAGATGCACTTGATCTGCTCCTCATGGGCCTATGTAAGTTGACTCCAGCACACTATTGCCTACATCTTGTGACTAAGCAGTTCCATTTCTCAAAATTTATTCCACAGAGAGGCTGCCACATTTTTTTCTTTCTCAAATAAGTACAGAAATGTACATTGATGCATTGTTTATATTCAGAAAAGATGAAAAACAAGCTACAGGCCCACCAATAAGCTTAAACAAATCAGAGTGCATGAATAAAATGAAATGCTAGGCAGGCTTTAGAAAGCATGAGGCCAATCTATACTGATGTGAAATAATTTGCAAGATATATTAAGTAAAAAAAGGAAGAGGCAGAGCAGTCTGCAGTTTGCTACCATTTGGTATTACATGAAGGGGGATGTGTTTTGACTTGTGTACATGTATAGACTTTCTTGGGAAGGAATACACACAGAAAACTAGTAAGAGAGGTAGCCTCCGGGAAGGATGATTAGGAGATTTGAGTAAGAGACACCACTTTTACATAATCCTTTTTGTATTGTTTGCATTTTTTCTAGTATCTAAGAATTAAAGCAATAGGCAATGATAGAAAGTAGGGTAATAGAAATGAATGACTGAATGAATAGATGAGTGAGCCCTCTGAACAAAGTGACTTTTGCTCTTTTATCATAATCAATGCACTTTTCACCAATTTCTGTGCACAACTCTATCCTAAAGTTTGATTCAGGAAGAAGGTGGCTGCTGGGCATTTTCTGTAACAGTGAGGTCAGATCGTGAAAGGCCTATAGGAGCCAGGTAAGCGCCATGAATGCAGGAAGTTGTCCAGGTGAGATCATGCTGACCTGAAGGGCTCTCATCAAACATGAATGGAGAGAAGCCATGACTCATCTGCAGCAGCCACTGGCCTGCAGAAATGTGGGCCTGGCATTACCAGATCTTTTGATTTTCAAGAAAATTCAGAAATCCAAAATAGTATGTAAAATTTCTTCACCTGATTAAAGTGAGTAACTAATACAAATCTTCCAACAACATAACGTGGGCAAAAACAACAATAATATAACTTTATAATTTTTTAAAAGGATGGCTGTTTTTAATCAATGAAATTCAGAAACTTACTTTAAGCTGAGCTTAGATGAGTAGCAAATATTTGGATTTGGTGTTCTAAGGAAAAGGATTTTATCATCTTCACCCAAAGTCCAAGACAAATGTGATAGTATTTGTAAAGAGACAGTGTCTTAGTTTGTTTAGGCTGCTATAACAAAATTCCACAGACTGGATAGTTTATAAATAACTGAAATTTATTTCTTATAATTCTGAAAGTTGGGAAGTCCAAGATCATGGTCACATCCTCTGGTGAAGGCACCCTTTCCAGTTCATAGCCTGGTTCATGCCTTACACAGTGAAAGGGGCTAGGAATTTCTCCATAGCCTATTTGAAAAGGCCACTAATCCCAGTCATGAGGGCTCCACCTTCATGGGCTAAGCACTTCCCAAAGGCCCCACCTCCTAATACTACCATCTTTGGGGTTAGGATTTCAACATGTGAATTGGAAGAGGGGAGACACAAACATTCAGACTACAGCAGTCAATTAAAAAAACCTAATTCTCTTGACAGTATGTGTTGATTAATAGATTTTAAATGCTATGAGAATTCTGTCACACCCACTCAAAAGTGAGGGGCGGGAGTGTGCAAAAAAAAAGTCAAGGTAGGAGAAAGAGATATAAAGGTGGTATCCAGGTAAACACGGGGAGGAACCCAGCGAGGGGAACCCAGCAGGGGGAAGGTGAAAGCAGAGGACTGCAGTACTGATGGACCTCAGGAGGACAGCAAAGAGGCCAAAGATGGGAAGTCCAACCATTATAAGGTAGTTTTTTTTCTTATTTATTGATCTGTCTTTCTGAATCCCCTGTGTTCCCATCCTATTGATTAGAATCTTCTGAGTCCATCAGTATCCAAATTATGACTGATTTATCCCCACTGACTTAGGTTCTCCCATCACCCTGTTGGCTGAATATATGCTGATGTCCTGTTGCTCTAGCTTTTTAAAAATCTCAGCTGTAAGCATAACCATGTTTCTATGCAATCTTGGACCCATAAGTATAAGCAAGTCCAAATGAAGTGAGAGTAATGGTGGTGCAGAGGGAGAGAAAATAGTGGCAGTAATAATAATGATGACAATGGCAGCATTTGTTATGGGCCAAAGGGCTGTGTGAGAGACAACCAGAAATTTCACCCTATTTCTACATATAGCTTTAAGCCCAACATCTCTGGGAAATGTACCCTCCTCTGAGTAGGTCCATGTATAACTTCTCAGAGTCCAGCCATTATAAATTTAAATATTTCCAATCCACTATACTCAATAGAACATTGTAGAAAGGAAATAAGGTAACTACAGTAGACTCCTTTGGGATAAAAGCAAATAGAACAACCAGAACAACTAGTCCTTGGCATATTCTATATCCAGCCAGAGAGGCCTGGCAGGAACTCCTGTCCTTGGCAATGAAGTAATGTCCTTGGTCAGTCAATCTGGCTGACCCTGGTTTTGCGAACAGAAAGAACTTTGCATAGCAAGGTTATATCCTGTTTCTTCTCATAAGAGCCAGCTTGGGTTACACTTGGTCCCATTGTTTCAAGACTTGACTGAAAGCTGTAAGAATGAGCCAACAGTATGACATTTTTCTACTTAAGTCAAGGCTAAAGTTCCATATTATTGTCTCTTCTCTACAGAGAAGAAAACTAAGACTCAGAAAAACTAAATAAACTAGAGGCAGAGCACAGATATGCGTGAGTTTATCCTACTTCAAAATTATTCTTCTTTCACTTTATTTCATCTTTTAAAACTTTTTTTCTATTTCCAGAAATAAGTAGTACATAAGGATGGTAGAAAAATTGGAATATACAAAAATGTGCTTTGTATTTCTTTCCAGTCTCACTCTCTTTTATTATTACATGCACACAAAAACACACACAGTATTTCATCAGGATTAGTCATTATATATTCTTTCCACTTCTCTACAAAGGTACAGAATTCTCACCATGTGGCAAGAAAAACAGCCCCAAGAACTCCAGGTTTCCAAGAGTTTATTGCTTAGGCAAGAGCATCCTAAAATTACCTCAAATGGGCTTATATTTCACCATGTTAATTTTCATATAGCCCATTACAATGAATAATATAAACACTAGACTGAGGTTTTTAAAATATTTCTCTTTCATGCCTGATTTCAGAATTGGTGCTTGGGAATAACGAATATCAAGTTTAACTAAAGTAAGAACAATCCTAGCCACCAAGGAGATGATGAAGAAAACTAAATTAAGAACCAATATTCATCTATTCATTTATCATTCAACATATAATTTTGAGCACCTTTTATGTGCCACACATTGTTTTGGATACAATACTATGCCAAATAATAAATTCCTCTGCTCTCAGGGAATTTACACTCAAGGAAGGAGAAACAGACAATACACAAATAAATGGAGAAAATGTCAGGTAGTGGTAAGTACTATGGAGAAAATAAAGCAGAATTGGGGGGATGGGTAATGCTGAGGAATGAAGTGCTGCTCTTTTCTAAAGTATATTAGTCTGCTGGGCTGTCATAATAACATACCATAGACAGGTTGGCTTAATCAACAGAAATTTATTTTCTCACAGTTCTGGAAGCTGAAAGTCCAGATCAAGATACCAGCCCATTCCGTTTCTAATGAGAGCTCTCTTCCTGGCTTGCATACAGCCACCTTTTCTCTGTCCTCACATGATCTTTTTGGTGTCTCTTTGTATATGGACACTAATCCTACCGGATCAGAAGCCCACTTTTATGACGTCACTTAACCGTAATCATTCTTTACTCCAAAGACAGCCACAATGGGGGTTAGGGCTTCACCATATGAATTGGGGGGCCTCCTGGGGAACACACATGTGCATACATTTAACCCACAGAATAGTCAGAAAAGGCATATTTTATAAGATGTGGTGGCTAGCTTTTAAGATGGCCTTCAGTGGCCCTCATCCTAACATTGATATCCTTCTGTAGTCTTCTCCCACAATAAGTCAGGGCTGGTCTCTGTACAGTAGAACACAACAGACAGTAAGGTCTGTGACTTCTGAGGCTGGGTCGTAGAAGGCCCTGAAGCTTCCACTTTGCTTTCTTGGATCACTCACCCTGAGGCAAGCCAGCCATCATGTCATGAGGACACTCGAGCAGCCTTGAGAGAGGCCCATGTGGGAAAGAAGTCAGACTACCCACCAACACTAATCTGTCAGATATATGAGTGAACCACCTTGAAAGTGAAATCTCCAGCCTTCAGATGACTTTCACTCCAGCTTATTCCAACCCCATGTGGAACACTTAGCTAGAACCACTCAGCTAAGCTTGTTTCAAATTTCTGGCCTATTCAAAAGGTCGGGTAATAAATGTTTGTTGTTTTAAGCTACTACATTTTAGAGTAATGTTTTATGCAGCAAGAGATAAGTTAGTACATAAGGTAATATCAACAGATCTAAAGGAAGTAATCAAGAAAAAGCCTTTCAGCCAGAAAGAAAAACAAGTGCCAAAGACATTAAATTACAACATGTGTGGCATGTTCAAGGAACAACCAGGAAGGCAATGTGCCAGGAAGAGAATGAGCAAGGACAAGAAGAGTAAGAGGTTGGTCAGAAAGGAAATATGGGTCAGGTATGGAGGGTCGTATGTGTCTTCAGCCTTACCAGGGTAACACGTAGACAGGCATCCGCTCAGGAGGAGCATCTCATTTGTTTAGATGACATATTCTGGTAGCTTTTGAATCTCATGTCATCAGATTATATCAAGCCACCTGGGTGATCTCAACAATTCTCATGCTTTTAACTATCATTTATATGTTTACAATTCCCATATTTATACTTCCAGTCTAGATCTTTCCCTTGAAATTCAGCATCTTATACCCAAAGGCCTAGTCAACATCTCCCCTTATCTAGTGGGTATCTCGAATTTACGGTGTCCAAAATAAGATTCCTGGTCTTCTCCAGCTTCACCCCTGCTCCCAAACACAGTCTTTCCCATCTTGGAGAGTAAAAAACCCATTCCTTCAGGTACTCAAGCCAAAAATCTTAGCATCATCCTTTACCCTCCTCTTCCCCCCGCCCTCTCCCCCATATACCCATCCAAATTATCAGCAAAGTCTAATAACACTCCTTTTAACATGTACCCAGAATCTAACACTTCTCACCACTGTTCTCCATCTCATTCACTGTTCTCCAAGCCACTGTCATTTTTTAGTCTGGTTATGGTATAAGCCTTCTAACCAGTTTCTCTTTACCTTCTGTAGTCTATCGTCAGCTCATTAGCCATAGGGACATTTGTCAGATCATGTCATTTACCAGTATCTGCCTTAAATCCCCCGGTGTCTCTCCATCTTGCTCAATGTGAAAACCAAAATCTGCATGGGATAAGACCCTTCAGGATCTTGCCCAATTATATTTCCAACCCCATCTCCAATGACTCTTCTTTTACTCAGCTTCAACCACAATGGCCTTCCTGCTGTCCCAGAAACAAGCCAGGTACACTTCTGCCTGAGAGCCCATGCTCTTGCTGTTTCTTTGAGCCAAGATTCACTCCATTACCTCCTTCAGTAATGTGCTTAAATCTTACTTTGTCAGAAAAATCGTCCCTGACCACCCTGTACAAATTGCAAGGCCCCTCCAGAATCCCTTAGCTCTTCCTTGCCTTATTTATGTGCAGAGTTCTTATCACTGTTGGACATTATATTTTTTCATTATTTATTTGTTCTATTTATTTGTTTTTGTCTATCTCATTCCACTAGAATATAAGCTCCTTGATAGTAAGGATTTTTGTCTGTTTTGCTCAATGCTGGATGCCCAGATTCTTTTTTTTTTTTTTAATATATTTTTATTGATTTCACAGAGGAAGGGAGAGGGAAAGAGGGAGAGAAACATCAATGATGAGAGAGATCGTTGATTGGCTGCCTCCTGCACACCCCACACTGGGGATCAATCTCACAACCCAGGCATGTGCCCTGACCAGGAATCGAACTGTGACCTGGTTCATAGGTCAATGCTCAACCACTGAACCACACTAGCTGGGCTGCCCAGATTCTTAGAATAGTGCTTGGCACATGGGAAAGCACCCAATAAACCCTTGTTGAATGATGAATAAGCCCCTTAGGGTGGATATAAGAGTCTCCACAACATAACCGAATGATAAAGCATGGTGGCTCACATGCTATGCAGAAGATAATGAGAACTTGAGATGCTCTAAAGAATGAGGAAAAGAAAAATAAAGGCAGGTTATGGAGAGAAGAGTCCAGCATGTCTGGGGGTACCTGGAAGGAGCCTGAAAGAAAGGTCTTCCCTTTGGGGTGGGCCCAAAACATTGGGCAAATCAGAAATATTTAAGGAGACTTTAAAACTAGTTTGCAGTGGGATATGAAGATGTAAACCTCAATCCTCCACCTTCTCTACAAAATGTCTGTACAATTCTTTCCTTGGTACTGCTTATGGGTGGAGGTATTCAGGCTGGGGAAATAGAAGAGGATTGATGTCTGCATCCAAGCTGGTTAAGAGTCAGCATGTTCGGATGCAGAAGTCAAAGGCCAAGAGCACAGCTGACATCTGAGCTACACATGCAATCTTTAGCCTTGATGTCTGTTCCCTTGGCTGGCTTCTGTTCAATGGCATGGTGATTTTTAACAAGGACCAGTGTTTTTAATTAGTCAGACTCTGTTCACTGTGGTTCTGGTCCAACTCATCTTAGGACAGCTGCTTGTCTACACATTCCTCAATTCATGCTTATAATTATTATCAATAACCACCACATACACACACACACACACACAGCATGCCAGACAGTATAGCCTGAAAAGACGTCTGAGCTAAACAACTTAGTTTCTATTTTAATCATGTAGTCCTAAAAGCTTACTCTCCCACTTTTTTCCTAATAGGGTTAGCTTTTTAAAAGCAGGTACTAGCCCTTTAAAAATGCCTCTCCCTGGAATTCCTCTCAAGCTGTTCTTTGGGAGTGCTGCAGGCAAAGAAATTTTCTCCAGGAACAACAAAGGTGGTCATTGCGAGTGAGGAAGAGCCAGAAAATTAAAGTATGGAGATGAAAATCATGCTATTTTGTACTGTTAATATAAAATCATATTGAGATAGCACATACAGTGATAGTTAAACCTGTTCACACAGACAGAAAAATATTTTGTAGGCTAAATTGCCATATTCACAAAAATTATATATATTTTCTTATCTACATCCTGTCTAGCTAACTTTTATCTGCCTTTTATTTTATTCCCATTATATTACACTGAGTGTTTAAAGTGTTCCATGGGCTAACAGAGCCATAATATTCCTTTTCCTCCTGGGTTTTTTTGGGAGGGTCTGTTTGTCCTGAAACCCCAGCTTGTGAGCAGCCCTTTCTCATTTCTGCTTCTCGCCCGGCTTTCCCGATTACTGACCCCTCCACTTTGAAACTGTTATCTTTTCAGTTCCCCTCTCCAGAGGTATTTCTCACTCTCTAGGTTCCCTGCAGGTAACAGACATACAGAACCTTTTCCAAATCTCTCTGATTGTGAAACGCAATGTCATTTAATTCAAATACAAGTGATAAAAACAGCGAACAATACCATTGTTACAAATGAGTGAACAAGAATAGGGATTAGGAATGATACCTATTAGGTAGAATTTAATAAAACTTTTTGAAACCAGATCAGAAAATCCCCGTTGGGATATATGATGAGATGTGGGAAGAGCCTTCATGGGTGCAACACTGATTTTCTAGGTCACACTCTATTCATACCCCATGGGTAGTATCTAAGTCCTGTGTTTAAGAAAACAAACAAACATTTATTGATGCAGGGATGGACAAATGGGCCAAAGGAATAGGACAGATAGCTTAAAACAGACACATGCCTATAAGGACAATCTATAATAATAAAAGCCTAATATGCTAATAAGACCAGACAGCCAAATGACCTTCCGGATGTCCTTCCAGATGAACCCGGGGCTGTGAGGGCCAAGGCAAGCCACCACACCTGCCAGGACCGAGCCCCTTGCACAAATTTTGTGCACCGGGCCTCTAGTTGATGTATAACAGAGGTGGCTCTTCACAGCAAGTAGAGAAAGACAGTCATTGAATAAATGGTGCCAGTTGGTTTTCCAGGTGGGAAACTTAAAGTTGAATACCTCTCTTACAACATATAGAATACATTTAGAAAAGAATATCTTTATGATCCAAAGTCTTAAGAGGCAGAAAGATTTCTTAAGCAAAGCACAAAAAGTACAAACCTTATAGGAGGAGATTGACAGGTAATGTACTATTAAAACCATGAGCATGTTTTCATCAAATTACACCATTAAAAAGATGAAAAGGCAAGCCACAAACTGGGAATAAGTATCTGCAATAAGAAAATCAACAAAGTATTAAGTATCCTGGAAATACAAAGAGCCCCATGAATGGTTGAGAAAGCAAACAGCCCAGTGCTTGAAGTGGAAAAAATATATGAACAACTACATCACCAAATATAACCAATAACTATGACATAGTCAACAAATGTAAAAAAGAAAATAACAAAAAGGTATAATACCAAGTGTTTGTAAAACAACAGGAACTCTCATTCACTGCTAATGGGAGAAGACAACTTGGCATTCCTGGGAAGGTTACATTGATATCTATAGTCTAACTCAATTTTACTTCTAGATATAAATCCTAGAGAAACTTCTAAAAATAATAATACGAAATCAGATAGCACTGTATAGTTTATGAAGCACTAATATTCATATATGTAGTCTATAATGTGAACCCATTGTTTAGTAGGCATTATTAATTCTATTTTTCGCTGAGGTTTGGTTATCCTCCCAGGGTCTCACAATTGGTGAGTGGCACTGACACCCCCAGGTGTAAATTCCTTCTTTTCCTTGTAACAGCCCCAATGTCTGCCAGGGGATCACCCCTCCCCACTTTTATGGGGTTTAGATGAGGCTCCATCCAGACACAGTCTATCGAAGCACCTCAGTGATTGGTTCATGGATATAGGTCTATCCCATCAGAGTGAAACTTATGCCCACTGGGAAAAATTCTTGCCCTTTCACGGCGGTCAAGAGCCTGGGAGGAGATGAGACTATAACTGCTTTAAGCTGCCATTTGGAGTCTGAGAATGAGCCAGACAAGCAGAAGGTGGAGTTGAGAGATGAAAAGAAATTGTTTTGATGACATAGTTTACAGCGCTAAGGTAACTAAGGCCAGATCTACCTCTGAATATCTAGTTTACATAAACAATAAACTTCCTTATGCGTACGTGATTCTGAGTTGCCCTTTCTGCAACTTAAAACCCAAGGATTCTGGCTTTTAAGTAGAGCCCAATGTTCACTGCTCAATATCTAGCAACATGTGGCTGGTGGTCTCCAATCCCAACATGAAAACAGTATTTTGCTTTAACTATGACAAAAATCTCTGGATTTTTTTCCCCAAGCCTATTTATACAGAAGATATTGCTCTCTTTTATTTCTAGGAGTATGTATCTACTTTGTATCTTATCTAATTCAAGGTCAACAACTTCATAATTGAAGTAGTTTCTTTGTCAAAAATTCTCCTTAACATCCTCAAGGACAACATTCTATAATTATAGATAAATTCATCCAAACCACCAATAGTGTTTAAAGGTGATCAGTGTAAGGGTATATATTTTAATGAAAGGGATTTAGACTATTTAGTTAAACCACACAACTGAAGCATGAGGGCACTGCAAATAAAATAACCAACAGTACAGAGTCCTAAGCAACATTCCCTCCCCACCCAGGAGAGTGGGAGATTGTCAGAACTGTCACTAGGATGTCCTTGTCTTCGGACAGAGGCTGGCAACACTCAGAGAGAGGACCCACCTTGCCAGCTGGAGTCAACAGACTAGAACTGAGGAGCTCTGGAAACCATGCCCAAAATTGCAAGACCATGATTCCCAGGCTTAGTCTGACAAGTGTGAATGTCCTGACGAGGACAGTGAAACAGGGTATTTGAAAGCAGGACTACCCAGGAGTTCCAGAGTGGTGATCACAAAGGTAGATCATAAAAGCCCTTCTTTCTCAGTCAGAACAAAGACCGCTGGATATCAAAGCCTGAGCGTGAGCTGTCAACACTGCTGCCAAAATCGCAAAGCATTCAAAGCTGGTCTTCAAAGCCTTCCATCGCCTGTTTGCCTTCCCCCTCAGACCTTGTCCCTCTTCCCGCAGCTCTGTTGCTCTGTCTGTGGAAAGCCCCATAACGAGGCACTCAATTCAGACATACCCTCTGGGAAAGGGCTGAACGCTCTAAAATTAAGTTTTCTCTTCTCCATTTCATTCATCAAAATGTCCCTGTCCTCATACAATCGTGAGCATTGGAGCCAGGCAGTGCTAGGTGACAAGCCAAGCCATGCCACCTACAAACCAGTGAAACTGGGCAAGTTAGTTAACATTCCTAAGCATCAGTGTCCTCATCTAAAAAATGGAAATATAGACATTAAAAGTCCTAAACAATATTAACCTCCCCAAACTTTTCAAAAGTTCACTTTATGCCACTTCACTTTTTTTTTCTCCGAAACACCTACATTAGTACCTATTTTCGGTAACGGAAAGAAATCTGAAAAGGATTTTCACTTTTATGAAAAGAGGCGAAAAGTGAAAATACTGTGTAGTGTCTGCTTTGCGGCAAGTTGTTAAAGAGCCAGCGTTCATCCTGTGCAGCAAGTGGCCCTGTTAGGCAACTTCTCTGGGAACGACAATCCGCCGCTCAGCATCAAGCTCCATATCTTTGAACTGTGTGAGTGTCTGTGCTTAATCTCAGTTTATTTTGTGCATCTGTTAGCAAGATGGGTCCTCGGGTCATTGTTTCCTCACTTTGCACCATTTTGACTTATGAAAGATTTCACAGGCATGCTCACCTTTTGGATAGCGGGGCGGAAACCTGTAATAATATCCCCTAACTCAGTGTTGCTGAGAGAATTCAGTGAGATAAAGCGTGTAACTCAGTTTACCCAATGAATGGCTGCCGGAGTCCAACCCCAGCAGGTCCAGGGGTCCCCAAAGGTGTGGATGGAGTCGGCGAAGAAGGAATGACACGGAGACGGAGTTCAGTTGATCAGCAGCCTAGCCAGGATCTCTAGCCAGGATCTCCAGCCAAGTTCTGGTCTGGATCTCCAGCGAAGTTCTGCTCAGGATCTCCAGCTAGGTTCTGTATCCATGTTGTCTTGCTAGGTTCTCCAGACTCTCCAGCCAGGTTCTGTAGCCAAGTTCCCTCGCTAGGTTCTCCAGCCAGGTTCTGTCCAGGTTCTCCAGCCAGGTTCAGTTACCAGGTTCTAGTCAGGTTCTCTTGCCAATTTCTGTAGTCAGGTTCAGTCCAGGATCTTTTGCCATGTTCTCTCGCTAGGTTCTGTCTCTAGGTTCTGAGGCCAGTTTCTGTCCAGGATCTTTTGCCATGTTCTCTCCAGCGAAGTTCTTCTGTCTCTAGAGAATGTTCTGTGTAGGTTCTGTATTCTAAGTTCTGTCTCTCTCGGTTCCGTATTCTAAGTTCTGTGTTCTAAGTTCTGTGTTCTAAGTTCTGTCTTTTGCTGTCTTGTTACGTCTGTATTTATACCAGTTGATTCAATCCTATCAATCTCTATTACAAAGGTTAGGGCGTTTCTTATCTTCATTCCAGGGAGTAAAGATTATGTAGCTTAAGCATGATTGTTCGTAGTTAAAGTGATTAATTACCCACCTGGCACTTAGTTAAGAGGTTTTATTCCCTCCCTAACTTCAGGAGAAAATCCCTACCTGGGGAAACAACCTTTCTCAGAGACCTTGGTTAAAACACATAGTGCCAAGAAGGTGAGCAAACATATTAAGAACAGTATGCCATATATGCCAGGTCCCTTGAAACAGCAAGCATGGACCGGCTCCCGGCAAATTCCCCCTTTTTTATTTTTTAAAAGCGGGCATTAAAAAGAAAACCCCAAAATGCTCTCTTGTATCCATTTTAAGAGTAGGATTGGCGCTTTCCGCTATTACCTGAGTCCTGATCTATCACCCCAGGGAGAGCTTGCCAATCCTGCACTTTCCCAGGGTGGAAAGGCTGCAGTGGGGTTAAGGATAAGGCTCCTTGGGCCTACCTTCTCCCATGCCTTTACATTTACCTTTCCTTCCTCAGAAAAGCATGGACATACTTCTTGTATAAAACGTTCTGTCTGACTGGGAGTAACCTTAATTCCTCTGCTAGCAAGCATATGTGTTAAAAGATCAATACAGAGTCTTTTTTCTTTAGACTCAGTATGGCACATCTTCTTAATCTAAAGATCAATACAGAGTCTTCTTTCTTTGGACTCAGTATGGCACATCTTCTCAATCTAAGAATCAATACAGAGTCTTCTTTCTTTGGACTCAGTATGGCACATCTTCTCAATCTAAGTTCTGTACTATCCACCTTCTTACCCTACTTATCCTCTGTAGGGGGGTCTGCAGTACCCTGGTGGAGTCCTATCCGTCCCGAGTGTGGGGTTCTCTATGGGGAGGGCTTACCTAGGGGAATCCTGTTCCAGGGGTTCCCAAAGGTGTGGACAGAGTCGGCGAAGACTATCCACCTTCTTCCTACGGTGGAGTCCTATCCATCCTGAGAGTGGGGCTTACCTAGGGGTCCCTGTCCGGGCGCCATATGCTGGGGTCCAACCCCAGCGGGTCCAGGGGTCCCCAAAGGCGTGGATGGAGTCGGCGAAGAAGGAATGACACGGAGACGGAGTTCAGTTGATCAGCAGCCTAGCCAGGATCTCTAGCCAGGATCTCCAGCCAAGTTCTGGTCTGGATCTCCAGCGAAGTTCTGCTCAGGATCTCCAGCTAGGTTCTGTATCCATGTTGTCTTGCTAGGTTCTCCAGACTCTCCAGCCAGGTTCTGTAGCCAAGTTCCCTCGCTAGGTTCTCCAGCCAGGTTCTGTCCAGGTTCTCCAGCCAGGTTCAGTTACCAGGTTCTAGTCAGGTTCTCTTGCCAATTTCTGTAGTCAGGTTCAGTCCAGGATCTTTTGCCATGTTCTCTCGCTAGGTTCTGTCTCTAGGTTCTGAGGCCAGTTTCTGTCCAGGATCTTTTGCCATGTTCTCTCCAGCGAAGTTCTTCTGTCTCTAGAGAATGTTCTGTGTAGGTTCTGTATTCTAAGTTCTGTCTCTCTCGGTTCCGTATTCTAAGTTCTGTGTTCTAAGTTCTGTGTTCTAAGTTCTGTCTTTTGCTGTCTTGTTACGTCTGTATTTATACCAGTTGATTCAATCCTATCAATCTCTATTACAAAGGTTAGGACGTTTCTTATCTTCATTCCAGGGAGTAAAGATTATGTAGCTTAAGCATGATTGTTCGTAGTTAAAGTGATTAATTACTCACCTGGCACTTAGTTAAGAGGTTTTATTCCCTCCCTAACTTCAGGGGAAAATCCCTACCTGGGGAAACAACCTTTCTCAGAGACCTTGGTTAAAACACATAGTGCCAAGAAGGTGAGCAAACATATTAAGAACAGTATGCCATATATGCCAGGTCCCTTGAAACAGCAAGCATGGACCGGCTCCCGGCAAATGGCCCCCAGGGAAAAGCCCAATAACATCAGTAATTATTATTATTGCCACTACTAGAAATAATAGTAATAAAGATAAGGCTAATCAATAGGTTCAACCATACTGTGAATATGTATCTATTTTTGAAAAGGAGCTTAATTGCTGGTTGACACCTTTTTGGAAGTACTCATCCTCCATTTGCATGGTGTATCCACTGGTTTTGCCTGTGGGGTTTTCTGTAGAACAGGTCGTATATCTTTTATGGAAGTAAATTTCAATATTCCTTTTTCACAGGACCCATTAACTCTGACATAAGAAACTCTTCATACACAGCGCACAAGCAATGCAAAACCATGCACCAGCCCAAAGACGCAACACTAGCAATAGTCGAGAAGACCTTTTCCCTCTTTTCTTTGGTAATTTACTTTATGAATAAATTGTTTTTCTTTAAAGGTCACTTTGTTGTTTTAGAACACTTCACACCCAACACTATCCTTTTACTAAAGGGACTTGCACACAGGATAATTTAAACAGTATTTCTAAGATTTCATCTATTACATTATAACAATTCTCCCAGAGAAAAAAAAATACTGTGACTAAATAAGGTGGTTTGCCTGAAAAGACAAGTTTGACCAAAAATCAAGACAATAAAAAACCTATTCTGTATATATATCTTCCACCAGGGTAAGACATAATAGTTAATTACAAGTAATGTTTATGGAATACTTACTATATATGAGAGGCAATTTACACTAAGGGTTGAGTCCTGACAACTATTTTATGAGATAAGTTATTATTATTCCCATTCTTAAAATAAGAATATTAATGTTTAGGGATGGTAAGTAACTGAGCCAAAGTCACACAACTAACAAGAAGATGAGTAAGGACAAATTTAATTATCTTTCTCTCTCATCTAAGCTTGTTGCTCAAACTAGCTAGACCCAAACTCTTGATCACACCTCCAAAAGGAAATGTTGGAAAATTTAAATTAGGACAGCTTTAAAGACCTGCATCAGAACAGCCAATTCCAGCAAATCTTGTAGACTGTATCTTCTTAGTGTTCTTTGGAATATCTATCCTAAACTTCCTACCTTCTAGAATGGGATCTGAGAATTTCCTAATTCTAAGGTAGATTCATCATGGGGAAAAAAAAAAAAAATCAGTCTGATAATGATTATCTGCCCTGAATATACACTATTTTCTTCCATTCTTCCTACAGCCCTTTTCGGTGAGTATCACTCTTGCTTTACAAATGAAGAAATAAGGTTCTGAGAGATCAAGTCAAAGACCAGAGACCCAGCTCACAGGGATGTTCTTTTGAACCCACAGAATGGCATTAAAATATTTGAACCAACATTTAAAAATTAGATTACATGCTTAAAACCTGGATTTCTGTATTTTATTGAGAACTTCCAATTCCTAGAAACCCTAGTCAAATTCCCTCATGGAAATCAATGGCTAACGCTGAGGAATAGTGGCCCAGGGCACATTCTTTCCAGCCTTGACTGTCCCCATCAGCCAGCATCACTCATTTCCTTTTAACATGAAACTCCATTAGTTCCCACCTCTCATGAGCACTGGCAGAATATTACGACCAATTGTTGACTGATCTGCAAAAGGCCCTGGCTATGAGAGATACTGCCACCATCTTCAAAAGATGCTAAAATACTAGGAGAGCCACAGAGGATACAGATACAAGGACACTGAGTGTATTCTGTAAGTCTATTAGAAATACCATTTGCCACAGGACACATTTTAAAAACTATTGCAGAATATTGTTTTCATTAGTTGTTTTGTTGTAAGTGTCTATTACGTGGGCAGACTTTGTTTTGCCACATGACTTCCCTAGGAGCAATTCTAACAAAAGACTTAGAAAGGTCACACTGAATCCATTTTCCCCTTCTTTTCCATAATAGAGTCCCTGAGTATTATTTAGCTAGGCATATTATCACCCAAGAAGAAACTACATTCCCCAGCTTCCCTTGTAACTAAGCATGGCCATGTGACTTACTTTAGACCAGGGGTCCTCAAACTATGGCCCGCGGGCCACATGCAAATACAAATATTGTATTTGTTCCCGTTTTGTGTTTTTGTTTTTTTGTTTGTTTGTTTTTAAAATATATTTTATTGATTTTTTTTACAGAGAGGAAGGGAGAGGGACAGAGAGTTAGAAACATCGATGAGAGAGAAACATCGATCAGCTGCCTCCTGCACACTCCCAACCGGGGATGTGCCCGCAACCAAGGTACATGCCCTTGACCGGAATTGAACCTGGGACCCTTGAGTCCGTAGGCCGATGCTCTATCCACTGAGCCAAACTGGTTAGGGCCCATTTTGTTTTTTTACTTCAAAATAAGATATGTGCAGTGTGCATAGGAATTTGTTCATAGTTTTTTTTAAACTATAGTCCGGCCCTCCAACGGTCTGCGGGACAGTGAACTGGCCCCCTGCTTAAAAAGTTTGAGGACCCCTGCTTTAGACCAATGGGGTGTGGACAAACATGGAGCAACTTCTGGGTGTTCTCCTAAAAGACTGACCTGCACACTTCTTTTCTTGCCCCAGGCTAGACCACCAGTGGAGACGGGAGCCAGGATCAGCCACGTGGACATTCAAGGAGATTACAGGGTAAGAAGATGAAAGGCACCAGAGTCTCTGAATGTCTCTTCAGAGCAGAGCTCCCTACCAGCCTAAGATGGCTCATCTAGACTGTTTCTTGGGAGAAAAACTTTTATTTACTAAAGCCACTATAGTTGTAAATGTTTTGTTACCACAGCCTTCCTCCCCGTATCCACTCCCACTCCTTCCGCTTTCTGTCATCCTTTGCTCTTCCTAGGATTTCGGAGGATGCGGTATCCTTCCTCCACCACATTAAGTATAGCCTTAAAGCCTAACAGTTTCTTGGGAGCACTGTGACCTTGGGCAAGTTGCTTAACTTCTCTGAACCTGATCTGCAGGATAATAGATACAATGATTTGTCAAAAGGAGATGGTACAGGTACCTCTACCTCAAACATAAAACCACCCTCCAACCTATTTTTCTCTAATGCAGGCTTGAGCCCGTTCCTCCACACTAAAATCTATCAATGGTATCTCTAAGGCCTCCCGGAAAGAATATAAGTTTCAAAAAAAAAAACTTTAAGATGATTGGGCTTTAGTGTCATCCCCAGACACACTCTCCAGGCAGCTAGGGATACTGTCATTGAGTTGGGAAAAGGCCCTTAGCCAACCAGGCCCCTAATTCTTATTTTAAAGCCATGTACTCTGAGTGTCCTACAGCTTGGCAAGCCAGAAGGCTGTACAATGTAGGGGGTAAGACAGAGGAATCAGACAGACCTGAGTTCAGATATTGGCTCTACCACTTCCTGGTATGATCTCTGGCAAAGAACTTAACTTCCCTGTAAAATACGAGTAGGTATAATACTATTACACACTTCAGGGTTGCCCTGATTAAATCAAGGCCAGTACACAGTGAACATTGCATCCCAGATTATATCTCCCTAATGACAATCTCCAAGTGACACAAATGTAGCCCGAGCCTTCTCCCACACACCTGTTCGTCCAGTGCATTCTAGGAGAGGTTAATGAGTGAACATGACTTCCTGGTTGATGAGCGGCCAAATTCCAGCATTCTTGTGCCCAATCATCAGATCCAAATCCCTCTATCCATTTGCCCCCTTGAACCATACGCAAGTTGACTCTGGCTTTTGGAGTATTCTCATGAAACCCTCAATAATAACCCCAGCTGTATCACAGTCCAGTCACGCATTAATTAAAACAATGAGGCAGCATCCAAAACTTGTAATTAGCATTTTACTGCAGTTTCTCTCAAAGAACACCGAAGAGAGACCACAGAACTGTTAGAAATTCTCTCTTGCCTTTCACTCATTTTCAATTATTCTCAACCACTGCAGCTGCTCCAAAATCTCTCAGCCTTCTCTCTAAAGCTAGGCACAGGCGCGCGTGCACGCGCACACACACACACACACACACTCACGTTCACACTCACACACACACACACACACACTCACACTCACACATGCACAGATCACCAGAGATATGCCAGAGCCAGCTTGCACCACCTTGAAAGAGCCATTTGTTAAATTTACAGAAATCTTCCCAGCTGTTTGTTAAACAACATCCATTATTAAAAATTAAGTAACATGAACTTACAAAAAAGCAAATTATAAACAAAAGTGATAAATATACAATACTCAGAGGGAAAAAGGAATAGACATGAATCAACATGAATGAATCTCAGAATAATTATGCTGAAGCCAGACAAAAGAAGAGTATACACTAAGTGATTCCATTTATAGAAAACTCATGTATAATTATAAGAAGCAGGTCAGTAGTTGTCTGAGGGAGAGGGTAAGAAGTGGTGGAAGAGATCGATTACGAAGGGATGTGGGGACATCTTGGGGAGTGTTGGAAATGATATGCTCAGCATCTTGATGGTGGTGACGGTTTCACAGGTGTATAGTATTGTGAAATTTATCAAATCATACAATTCAAGTATGTTCAATTTATTGTATGCCAATTCTACCTCAATGAAACTGTCAAATAAACACTCAAAATCCATCACTTTCTAATTATTTCACTCCTATCTATACTCTTGGGGTTTCTTACTTCTTTGTACCTGTTTACTTTGTAAATACTACATAATGGTGCTTCTTGGAATCTCTTCCCAATCCCATATCCAGCGATGTCACGTTGGTAGCTTGAAATTGACCATGGTGGGAGTGTTCACACCATGAAAATCAGCAAACACTATAAACCAGGGCTTGGTTCTTTGTTTTGTTGGTGTTCTAGATTTAAGAAAGTCAAGGAAAAAATGCTAATGATACAAATTAAACTTTAAACTATGTTGTGCTTATAGCCATTACACTGTGAATAGTATAAAGAATTTAGAAAATACTCTTTCAGTATTCAAAGTCTAATGTCTGATTTAGCAAAAAAAAGTCACTCACATCATTGATGAATGTATAAAGTTAAACATATTTTTTCTTGTTTCACTTTCTTATGTCTAGCTTGTTAACATAAATGAAAATATTAACCAGTGTTTATGTCAGAACTATGTTCATTTGTCAATTGCCATGGATGCAAGAGTTCTGCAAAAGTTAATGAAAGCATTCTGTGAGAATCAATTGTTTATATAGAATTTATAACACAGAGTATTAAATATTTTATTATCACTTATAAATTGTGTGCTACACAATAAAACACTATATAATAAAAGGCTAATATGCAAATTGACCAAACTGCGAATAACTGGTCGCTCTGATGCGCACTGACCACCAGGGGGCAGACACTCAATGCAGGAGCTGCCCCCTGGTGGTCAGTGCGCTCCCACAAGGGGAGCGCCACTCAGCCAGAAGCTGGGCACGCAGTTGGCAAGCACACCAGCAGTGGTGGGAGCCTCTCCCGCCTCCATGGCAGCGCTAAGGATATCTGACTGCCGGCTGAGTGGACATCCCCCGAAGGCTTCCAGACTACGAGAGGGCACAGGCCAGGCTGAAGATTCCTCTCCCCAACCCCCACCCCCAGTGCAGAATTTCGTGCACTAGGCCCCTCGTCTATAATAAAATTATATATGTATGTGAGCACAAACACACACACATACACACCCACACAGAATTTATTTTAGTTTTGTTTTTTATCAGAGAGCCTGTCTTAAACATTTGCCAGCACTATGTCATCTTCATGTCAGTATGATGTTGTCTGTGAAGTAAACATTCCATTTCCTGGTGTCCACAGCCCTTTCTTCACCTCAGTTCTTTACTATGTGGATTTATGATATAGTTTTATTCATTATGTAGATTGAATTTTTTTGTTGTTTTTGTTTCTCTGTTTTATTTTGTCTGTTCATTTTTTCCAACTCCAGAAAATTAGAAAGGAAGACAGGACTGACCAAATGAGCAAGAACCCTTCCTCCTTAGTGAAAAAAGATGGCAACCACTTCCATTTAATTAGCTCTCTTTTCCTGTATTTCCGCCATGGGCACATTTTTTGCCATCGTGTTTCAGAGCTGATGAGGTGCTTGCACACACCTATGCTTGCTTCCACACTCACTTTCCCATCTCCCTGTAGGCTGCCTCACCGGGGTCCCATTGTAAAAGTCAGCAGGCATTTGCTGAAGGCGTTGCGCAAGAGAAGTACAGGTGTTCATCGCATAGCATTGACTGAACTCAGAGGTGACACCAAGATTGCCAGACCATAAAATCGTACCAACACTCTGATTATGGATGTAGAAACACTTCAGAGGCTTTGCTGCAAGGCCTGGAAAGATACGGGAAAGAAAGCACTCCTGTGTTGGGATGGTTAAAACCTGAATGAACATTTTCCTTATGTTTTTAATTCTATTGTCACTAGGATATTGTTAGCATAACTCTAGAAATCATTAGAGGGATTTATTTATGTATAGAGAAAAAGCTTTCTGGTTTTTTAAATATATTTTTATTGATTTCAGAGAGGGGGTAAGAGGGAGAGAGAGATAGAAACATCAATAATGAGAGAGAATCATTGATCGCTGCCTCCTGCACGCCCCCCCTCCCCCGACTGGGGATCGAGCACACACAACCCAGGCATGTTCCCTGACTGGGAATCAAACCCTGATCTCCAGGTTCATAGGTCAACCACTGAGCCACACCAGCTCGGCTGAGAAACAGGTTTTTTATTTGCTTTGTTCCTATTCACCCGAAAGCACAAAATGTTGTACAGACTTCCTCATATTCATCCCTAGGCCACACCCCTAACTACTCCAGCTCCCACTGTCTGCTGTTCTCTCCCCATGCTTGCTTCCTCACCTCCCCACCCCCAATCACAGCTGCTCTCCTCCCACCAGCCAGCCAGGGCAGCTGCTTCCTGACCCCTCATGCTCTCAATGAACATTCATTCCCTCCTCCTGCCCTGGACAGAGCCAAAGACCACCACTTCCCCAGGGCTGTGGCCATGTGGCCCACTGTAACCTCCTAAACATGCTCCATGTCCCTGGAAAGGCAAGCATTGCCGTCCCTTCCCACCTCATTCAAACTGCTTCCTCCACCTGGAATGTTCTTCTCTGCCATTAACCAAGGAAACCCTACCTCTCTTTCTAAACCCTACAAAGCCATACTCCCTCAGGCAAGCCCAGCTTCCTCTGCGGCCCCAAGGGAACGATTAACCCCCATTTCTTGGACTTCTCTAGTCCCTACCTAACCCTCTATTGCCACGCTCCTCTCGTGCTGCTGTCCCCAAGCCCCCTCTGCCAGTCTGTGAGCTTCTCAAAAGATTAACGCATATTAAACTCCGTCGTCTTGATCCTGGAACAATGCCCGGCTGATTCGAAGAACAAATGAGTGTTTTGTTCTACAATTAGTAATTTACATTAATTCAAGGAGGAGTTACTATGAACTTAAAAAATGTGCCAGATACTAGGGTAAGTGCTATGGATCATATAAAACAATTAGGCCCAGTCCAAGTCCTCAAGAAGCTTACAGATGTAGGGGGAGAGGGGTGGGGAGGAAGATACAGAGCTGGGACTAGGGTGAGGCAAGTGGTGAAGCACTTGCCTGGGGCACAAAACTCATTATATTAGGCAGCTGTCTCCAGAGAAACAGACCAAGTAAGATATATGGATAGATAGGAAATTGGCTCACATTATTGTGGAGGCTGAGAGTCCCAAGATCCTTATAGACACACCCAGAATAATGTTTACCCAAATTTCTGGGCACCCTGTGGCCCAGTCAAGATGACACATAACATTAACCAACCATCTCAGTAATCAAGAGATAATATTTGAATGCAATATTTCTTATATCAGAATGAATATAAAAAGTCCGTGATGATCAAAATAATGCCAGGATCCTTTGCCTTTTGCCTCAGACTCCAGTTGGGCTCAGCACAGCACTATAGGGTATGTGTGTGTTGGGATGAGAGAAAGAAGGGAAGACAACAACCACTAAAATATGACACACAGGAAGGAGATCTGAACCGCCTTCCAGAGTCAGCAGGATGGTGCTGCTCACCCACCCTGACCCCATCCTGCACTTCCCCCTGTTTGTCTTATCTCAGTAAATGATGCAGCCATGTGACAGGGGTCCAGCCAGAAACCAGCAAATTACCTTGCCTGTGATGTCTCTTTCCCCTCAGGTCACTGTGCAAGCTTCCTAGGCCTTCCGTTCAGTTCAGTGTCCACCTTTGCTCCAGGGGCTCTTATAAATTCCAGTCTGATGATCCTAAGGGTTTACTCCTCAGAGAAGCCTGTATGACTGGGCCACGGGGTCCCATGAAGCTCTGCTGCTGCCAGACTGAACTCCACCCCTTGCAGTCTTCTGCCTCCAGGCTTAGCCCTTGCTGCTCTCCCTGCCCTCACACCCTTTCCTTTCCTTTTGATGCCTGCAAAACTTCTACTCAGCCCACCGCTGAGAAGCAAAGCCAATCAATCTACTACGTAGCCCCCTATAATTAGAGAGATATAAACAGACGCTGCTTAGAAAACTTGCTCAAATCTCCTCCAACTCCCAAGACGGGATTGGAAGGCCCTTCTGTGTCCTCTCACGGAAGTCCACTTGTATACTTAACATCTGTGCTGTATTTGCCTGTTGGTCTCCCTATTGTATGCAACCGACAGTCAGGGACATTGTTGGGATCACACTTGTATCCCAGCTTCTGGCACTTTTCGTATATGTAGTAAGTGCTCAATAAATATTTGTTGAATGAAGGAATCCATGCAAGCCCTGTGGCCTCTGGATTGTTAGGAAGTGCCAGTTAGCTGCAGGGAAAAGAAATGTTGGCTCCCAGCATTGTTCTGAACAGTTGGACAGGTTGTACACTTCATAGCTTTAAGAAAACATGATTCAAGCCCTAGCCGGTTTGGTTCAATGGATAGAGCATCGGCCTGCGGACTCAAGGGTCCCAGGTTCGGTTCCGGTCAAGGGCATGTACCTGGGTTGCGGGCACATCCCCAGTAGGGGGTGTGCAGGAGGCCGCTGATCGATGTTTCTCTCTCATCGATGTTTCTGACTCTCTATCCCTCTCCCTTCCTCTCTGTAAAAAATCAATAAAATATATTTTAAAAAAAGAAAACATGATTCAAGTGAATGGCACCCCCAGGGACCAGGTGGAGAGACCCTTCTCCACCTCCAGATAATCTTTCCTTGAGGGAAGGAACCCTTCCTTATTCCCTTCAGTTCTGCATACAGCACCTAGCACAGTACTCCATGCCCAGTAGGTCCAACTGGCTATTAAAAGAATGGATGCATATATTCAAGCGAACTTTTCATAAGGTTGTAGTAACTAAAGGATTGATCTTCTTCACATTAGGGATATTTTCATCTTTACAACTATGAGGAATGGTCAAAAATGCTGTCCTTTCTTCCCTACAGACATTCATTCACTTAAAATTTGCTGAAATAGCTACTATGTGCCAGGCACAGGCACTGCGTTGGACACTGAAGATACAGCAGTGATCAAAACAAAGACCCTGCCCTCATGGAGCTTCCATTCTAGTGAAGAATAAACAATAAACAAATGAGCAAAATAACTGTATAATATACGTCAGATAGTGGGAAAAATGAAGAAAATGAATTCCATATTAGGGGACAGAGGGAAATTGGGAGCAGGTGTAGACAAGATGGGTAGGGTAAGCCTCTATGAGGCAGTGATACTGAAACGGCCCTAAATGAATGAAGCGAGGAAGTGAGCATGCACATATCCAGGCAGGGAAATGCATACCAGGCTGCAGGCAAGGTGAGTGGAAAGGCCTGACTGTAGGAATGAGCTCCATGTGCTTGGGGAAGAACAAAGAGGCCAGAAGTGAATGGAGAGTGGCAGACAAAAAAATACCGGAAAAGTCTTGCACTCTGGTCTCCTTTTTCTGGGGTCCAAGGAGATGATAAGCCCTTCAGTTAAAAATCAGTTGTTAAGCCGCAGCAATCTTGAGGAAGAACAAAGTTGGAGGGATCACAATACTAGATATCAAGCTATACTACATAGCCACTGTAATCAAAACAGCCTGGTACTGGCACAAGAACAGGCATATAGATCAATGGTACAGAACAGACAACCCAGAAACTGACCCAAACCATTACACTCAATTAATCTTTGATAAAAGAGGCAAGAGCATACAATAGAGTCAAGACAGTCTCTTCAATAAATGATGTTGGGAAAATTGGACAGCTACATGTAGAAAAATGAAACTAGACCACCAACTTACACCATACACAAGAATAAACTCAAAATGGATAAAAGATTTAAATGTTAAGTCGTGAAACCATAAAAATCCTTTAAGAAAACATAGGCAGCAAAATATCAGATATCTCACGTAGCAAAATTTTTACTGATACAATGCCTAGAGCAGGACAAACATGGAAAATAAACAAATGAAACTACATCAAAATAAAAAAGCTTACGCACAGCCAAGGAAATCCGCACCAAAATGAAAAGGGAACCCACTGTATGGGAGAACGTATTTGCCAATGATACATCTGATAAGGGGTTAAAATCCAAAATATATAAACTACTCATACAAATCAACAAAAGGAAAACAAACAACCCAATCAAAAAATGGGCAGAAGACCTAAATAGACACTTCTCCAAAGCGGACATACAAATGGCCAAGAGACATATGGAAAATTGCTCAATGTCACGAATCATCAGAGATGCAAATTAAAATGATAATAAGGTACCACCTCATACCTGCCAGAATGGCTACCATCAATAAATCAACAAACAACAAGTACTGGTGAGGATGTGGAGAAAAAGGAACTCTAATACACTGCTGCTGGGAATGCAGACTGGTACAGCCACTAAGAAAAACAGTGTGGTGTTTCCTCAAAAAAGTAAAAATGGAACTAGGAATATACCCTAGGAAACCTGAACACCAATCAGAAAGAACATATGCACCCCTATGTTCATAGCAGCACTATTTACAATAGCTAAGATGTGGAAATAGCACAAGTGCCCATCAGTAGATGAGTGGATAAAAAATAAATAAAACAGTGGTACATTTACACCATGGAATACTATGCAACTGTAAAAAAAGAAGGATCTCTTACCCTTTGAGGCAGCATGGAGGAACTTAGAAAGTATTATGCTAAGTGAAATAAGCCAGTCAGAGAAAGACAAGTATCACATGATCTCACTCATATGTGGAATCTAATGAACAAAATAAACTGACAAACAAATAGATCCAGAGTCATAGAAGCATCAACAGCCTGAGAATCCTCAGAGGGAAGAGGGTGGGGGAGGGAAGAGATCAACCAAAGAATTTATATGCTTTATATTCATAAGTCATGGGCACAGACAATAGTGGGGTAAAAGTCTGGGGAGGAGAATGGAGTGGGGAGGAGGGGTGTCAATGGAGGAAAAAGGGGGCATCTGTAATACTTAAAACAATAAAGATAAATATATAAAAAAATCAGTTGACTATTTTTCAGTCATTCCTTACCTCAAGCTTAACCAGTTTAAAGCATTATTCAAGAGATACCTTTAAAAAAAATCTTTGTATTCCAGGCCTATATCTTTTTGAAAACCCCAAATAAATATTTTTAGGAAAAACAAAACAAAACAAGAAAACACACCTCTCATTTCTCCAAAACAGTACAAGCTTTTTTTTTTTTTTTTTTTTAAGGAATGTGAGTTTGGAGGGAATTGCTTCTCCATATGCCCACTCCTATCCACAACTAATTACAAATTGAAAAATGGCCATTTCCTGACCTTGCCCCAATTTGTGAGTATTTCCTCTGTGTTAGCTACTGGCAGTCTGACTGAAAAGCAAGATGGCTCGGGCATGATGCAAACAAGAGTTTCAATATAAAAAACAAAGAAGGCTGAATTTTTATCTTTGCTTCTCTAAGCATGTGATGTAACAAGGCAAGTTACCATTGCTCTTTACAAGGAGAACCTGGTTCAATATTAATACTTTTCATCTTAATAGGGGTTCTATTTGTTTCTTGTTAACCAAGTCAAATTTCATCAAAGCATTTCTTCTCTTATTCTCAAAGATACTTGTGGGCAGAGTATTATATTTAAGGCTCTACTGTCTTATAGACAATATTTCTGCACAATTTTTCCAACCATAGAATACTGAGCAATCTGGTCATGTGAAATAATTTATGATCAAATGGCTTCTGCTGGGAATATTTTTTCTCCGTGTGCACCAAGTTATAATAGTGGAAAAACCCAAGTTAATTTCATTGTTCCCTGTGATATCACCACATTCCCAGAAAACGATTGCTCATTTGGTAGGTTGAAATAATAGCCACATTAAGCTTAGAGCTGCGGAAGTATCAAAGATAAAGAGTATAGTGACCTTGTAAACTGTGGTAAAAACATTGACTAGTCTGTCATAAAACCTTGACAAGAGGTGCTAACACTATAGTAAACATGACTCTCCTTTTCCTAGCCTATTCCAAGAAGAAATGTGTAGTTCAGAATTTTAAAGGCAGGGAAGAGAAAAAGTTCACCTGATATCGTGGCAAATCTCTTATTAAGTCATTTTCTTCTCCGCCTTCTTTTTATTGGCTCTCTGTTCTGTGGCAATATTTCTATTTACTTGGTCTTTTCATTTATAAATATATTACTTTTCTCCCCTTGCCTTACCACCTCAAAATTTGAGAAGGTATTGTTTCTTTCTCCCTTTTTTCTTCTATTTTATTATTCTCCTCAAAAATCTCTTCTCCTAAAAAAAAAAAAATCTTCTCTTTCCTTTTATTCCTTCTCTCACAACTGATCAGAATACAGAATTCAAGTTTACTTTAAACTAGTGATTGCATCTGTGCAATTAGTTTATGTTCCAGATTCTTCTTTGTAAAATCAGATTTTGGAGGAGGAGAAGGTAATTAAACAGTTTAGGGCCAGACATTATGCAAGGTGCTTTGCAGACATAAATTCATTTAATAATTTTAACTGCCTATGGTAGATTCGATTATTGTTCAGAAATATTCACTCCCTCTCCCTCATTTTCTTGAGAAATGGATACTTCCTGCTCCAGTGATGTTGGATTTGCTCAAGTGACTTGCTCTGGCTGAAATTGGGCAGGGTCTACTCCCCCCACCCCCCCACCCCGCCCCCCCCCTTGGCTTTGTTTTCAGTCATGTGACAGCTTTGGCCAATAGAGTGTTAGCAAAATGTGATACAAGCAGAGACTTGAAATACAGGGGAAACATTCTCAGAGAGCCCTCTGATCCCAGGAGGAGGAGGAGGCTCTCAGAACAAAACCACGCCAACTTGGATTAGACCACGCCCAGTTGATACCAGCACCTCACAGATGCATGACCTAAAGAAAGATTTATTGCTTTATGCCACTGAGATTTTGTGGCTTTTATCACAGAGCAATAGCTAACATTGCTATGAGGCAAACAGCATTATACCTTTTGAACCAAAAGTAAACAAAGTAAAAATCACGCCCATAGTTACACAGCTAGTATGCCGCAGAGCCAGGACTCATACCAAGTCTGTCTGATCTAAAATCCAATACTCTTTTACATGCATCACAACATGCTTCTGCTTTAAACTTTATATTCCTCTATCCATCAAATAAACAAAATCAATTTGAGTTTTACTTTCATCTATCTCTTGGTTGATTTTTGCTGAGGTCAATAGCCCTCCCTACAAAGTGTCTTCATCCCACTGCCCAGAAATTTGACTTCCTAGAATCACATTTCTCCTTTATTCTGAGAATTCTCGATGTGGCCCACTGATGCAGGAATAACTACCTAATAACTGGTTATTCAAAAAAAAATGTCGTTTTTATATATGGAACTTGTAATTTTAAGCTCAGAATTCATCAGATTTGAAAAGCAAGTGCTGGATACAAGTGCGTGATGGGTAATCATTCCCTCCCCTCCTCTAGCCTAGAGGGGAGCCCATGATAAAGTAAAAGTGTTCTGAAGAGTGGGCCCAGGTAACAGTTCCCAGCACTTGGCAGGAATTGGCATAAACTGCTGAGTCACGTCATTATTTGTCAGACTTGATCATGCTGAAGAGAAATACCTGAAATATGAGAAAACAGGACAAACACAGTGCCCATTGTTTTTAAAGGCCATTCAAGAGTGGTTATTCAAGAAAGACCAGTTTAACTTCAATATCTACAAATGCACTAGAAAAAAAACAGCCAATTTGAAATGATGATATAGTCAATCCCATTGCCAGTTAAATGGGTACCCACTTTGCTAGCTTAACCCTCTATTGTAAGTCTCTAAATATCACTAACGGGGGCTATGGAGTTGATAGGGAATACTGTTTGGGGTTTGTTTGTTTGTTTGTTTGTTTTGTAAATCCATCTTTGAAATACAATTTAGAGTTTCTCAACTTGGGCACTACTGACATTTTGGCCCAAATAATCCTTAGTTACAGGAGCTGCCCTAGGCACTGTAGATGTTTAGCAGTATACCCTGGCCTCCATGAACCAGATGTCAAGTCCCCAAACATTGCCAAATGCCCCATGGGGGTCCAAAAGTTGTCTCTTATTGAGAACCAATACTTTTAATTATATTCATTTGGTATAACGAACTATAAGGTAACCTGCTTTCTTCCAGCCTTACCAGCCTTTGTGTATGTTCTCAGTAGGCCTTGCTCACACTGATATATAGACTGTCAGGCCTCCTCAAAGCCCCAGAGTCTCACCCTGTTCCTTTTGGGAATCAGAAGGACTGTCCCAAATACATTCTTAAGGAGTCTTCAGCTACTATTAACACATGGTGATTGTGATTCTTCCCTGGTGTGCCTCAGCCTTCTCCCCATGCCCTGCCCCCTCCTGGTACCTGCAACCTGGTAAGCCATTTGAGGATACCTCCCCAAGACGGTACTGCCTCCAGGAGTGGTGGAAGATATCGGCCATGATACCCTTGTGCACCTCCTGGGGTCCTCAGTGCACCAGAACCATTCTGGTCTTTCTGCAGGAGGAACTCTGTGTGCCATGCTCCCTTACCTGGGCATCAAAGAATACTCTTTGTGCCTTACCTCCCCACTCCCATCACACAGAAACAGCCTGGAAAAGCTTCCTCTGGGCTCAATGGTTCTCAAACCATTAGATGCACCCAGGTAAGTTCAAGCCCCCAGCAACTAGCCTAGGTTAGATGCCCGCTGGGCCCCCAGCAGATTGGAAGGGGGAAAAGTTTGGATCTCCTTCCAGGTTAAGGCACAGGGAGAGTCTTAATGGAGAATTTTTAATATTTTAATACAGATCAGCGTGTCTGATTCATTTTGTCTCCTTCACTGACAAATCTGGGGGCAGGGACTGCTTCAGTTTCTCGGCCTTCTCTTTGTCTGTGATAACCAAGATATAAAAGTATTTGCTGCATCGGACTTTAAACTTCACATCATCCTTATTTGTCTTGATCTTGATAGACTTGGCATCCTTTCTCCTGGCTGTGAGTAGGAAGACCTTGATTTCCTCAATTTTTCAGGGCATGGTTATGAGGTGCAGAGACCTCACTGCGGGCACCTCCAATTATCCCCCTATTCTCTGTGTACAGCCCAAGAGGCAGCCAGTCGCTTGTGAATTTAAAAGGTGAATGCTGACTGCTTTGACCTCTGGTGATTCTCTAAGCTCACCTCCACCCCCACTGCCCTCCTAACAGCAACGGCCATTTATCACATGACTCTGTTCAATGAGTACAGTAGACGGTTCACCATCCTGGCAGATTTGGTGGGATCAGACTAAATCTACCCAGGAAGAAAATGCCATTTTCTACTTTCATAATAGACTTTTGAAGAAACGTATAACATTACTATCCTTCTTTATGAAAACCTATATTGCAAAGGACGAACTGCTAAGCCAAAGCAGATCAATAAGTATGACAGCATGGTTCATCTGAATTCTAGTTTTAGCCAGTTCTATCTTCAAAATAGATATTCATCTCATTGCACACTGTTTTTCTACAAAGAAATGCTCAAGAGTTTACATTTTAGATTATGATCCAATCCCATAATCTCTTTTTAAAATATGACTACAAGAACTAAACGTGGCTGCAGATCTTCCAGAGTCAACCTGATTTCAAATGCTTTTCAATTGTCATCCTTGGATCCTGGCCTATGGTTCACCTCTGTGTTCAAGAATACATTCTTACTTTTCCCATTTAAAATAATGAAATATAGATTCCCCCAATCTGAAAATTTGAAGTCTCACACTTTTTCTGGAATAAATTTGATTCAGATGACCTGAACCCTTCCCAAATCTTTCCTCCCTCCCAATCCTCTAATTCCCAAGGGCTTTAATCAATTTCCATCATGTCACATTTCTAGTATTTGCCTAAGCATTATTATAATAGCTGGTTGTTCCTGCTTTTGTCCATATGAACATTTGTGTGCATCTATCTCCTTCCTAGACTATAAACTCTCTGAAAACAGGAATTCATGTTTTTCATGGCATTTGCTTGTGTATTCATATAACTAACAAGTAGGCTAGAACATGATATATGTTCAACAATCATAGGTTTTCAGTTAACAAAGTAAATGTGGGTTTGCTCATAGGTAAGTACAGATGTAGATTTCTGAGCAGAACAGAGAACGTCAGGTCTATATAAGACTGCTCACCCAAGTCACTGGGGGGTAAGGGAGGCCAGGGAATTGTCAAGGGCGGGGGGAAAAAAAGGACACATATGTAATCCTCTTTGTAATAATTTAAGCAATAAAACAATTAAAAAATAAAAATAAATTAATTAATATTTAATAATTAAAAAAAAAAAAAAGATGGCTCATCCAAGCAACATCAGTGGCTTTGTGATGGTGGGGGAAGAAAGGGAATCATGCTACTGCAGAAGATGAGAAGGAGCCAATGACAAATGTCACCTTCATCCAATGTTTGTCTGGAGCTTTTCTTGTCCACAGCAATCACAGGAAGCTAAGTGCAACAGCTAGGAGTGAGGTCAAGGGCCAAGGGTAGACTTGGTGGAATTAGAAATTAAATGAATTCTGAAGTTGAAGAATAAAGAATTAGTGCTCTACTGCTACACTAAAAACGTCCTCAAGAAAAATAAGTTCCATTAATTTAAAGAACCAGGAATATGGTTCAAAAGAGAAATTTTTTCTTCCCACTCTCTATAAAAAGCTAATTGCTTGACACTGTTGTTGGTCAGTAATGTAAGACGTGATCATGGCATGTAGTTATTTTTAGGGCAAGCATTTTCTTGGGGCTTACACCAGAAAACTTGGGCCTTTAAATGGAATACTTACCAAATTAAATTAGGCAACATTTCAAGGGTACTCAAATAGACTCATTTTTTATTTTTATCCCTTAACAGGGGGGAGGCAGGGGAGAGAGAGCTTGGACCTGGGCCTTCAAACCATAGTCACTTCCTATAGCATCCACATCCATCTGATTGAGTTCATCTTCTACCAAGCAAACAAAACTCACCCCCAAAAGTTAAATTTTTCGTCATCGAAAGAGGTCTACAGTTTGCATATTTCTTGACTTATTTAAGCAATCTGGATGCTTCTTCCCCAAAGTTCCAATTTTTGATCTGTGATTTTTATTTTTGCCTTGGTTGACAAAAGATAGTACATCCTTTCTTGGCATTCTGCACTCCCAACTTAGTCACCAGAAGCAGATGGCCATGAACATGTGATCAAACTTATTTTTTTAATGATTTTTTTTTTTTTACGAAGTCGATATATCAATACATGAAAGCAGGCAGCCTGGTTTAAATAGTCTAAGATAATAAGCCCTGCAAAAACCTTCTATGTATGAAGCGAAAACTTTGCTCTTGTGCACACCTGCCACCTCTACAGGCTCAGCTGCTCCACGCAGGCTGCACAAGTCCTCCCTCCTTTGTTCACAACGCTCATTAACCAGGGGGCATCACTATTTCTGAGTCTGCCCTCATCAACAGCCAGCACTTCACACTGGTGGTTTGAGGTGCACAGATGATGAATTGGGACTTTGCGACTCAATGCGTAGCTCCCACTCTGTTTTCTTTTCCTTTCACTACTATCAGCTACGTTAGTCAGTCGTAGTGTTCCAAGTTCTTCTTGATGCTGTTACCCACTTAGCTTAATTAAGTCCTTTGTTGATATAAATAAGGTTTGGGTTTAACTGAGCTCAGCAAAAGGAAACGTGTGTTTGTTAAAGTTCTTTTGTTGCAAACAAAAGAAACACTATGAGATGAGCTCAAGCTCTCCTTGGAGGGGGCTTCGTTGTGAGAAGTGCAGTCTCAAAGGCCTGGAGGACAGGAGGTAGCAAGACCTCCATGGCCTCAGGAAGACAAAGAGCCTGGGGATTACAAAAGTAGGAAGACTTGTCCAGCAAATGCATTTTTCTGTGTTCTCTCTCCACAAGCCAGCTTCTACTTCTCAGGACCTGCAGGTTCAGCCAAGAGACAGACCCTCCTTTCAGTCTCAATTCCAAATGCCCAGGAGATTGGCCAGTGTAGAGGCTGATATCCAGAATAACCATATGGCCAGAATAACTAACTGTATACCTAACAGATAGGCTAGCACATGGTATATGTTTAATACCATGAGCATATACCGGCTGAAAAACCAGGGAATCATTCCTGGGAAAATGGGGAGTCACCATCTCATTGGCTGATCACACATCTCCAAAAGAGTCCACCACAGAATACCATCATAAAAAAAACAACCTCCAGAATATCTAAACACTCTCTGATCCCAGAGAAGGGATCAGAGATCCCCAAATTTGGGGATTGGGGTGAAAACTGAGGAATGCTTTAAGCCAGTGTTTTGTATCACCCTGAAAGGAATGGCCTTCTCTATGCTTGTCATGGGGAAAATAATGGGGATTTTGGACAGCTTTCTAGTTCCTCTTGAAACTTATTTTAATAATGTAAATGACTTGCCATTTAGTTGGAAATATTATCATTTTCCACAGTGTCAACCAAATCCCTATTTTAATAGAAGTTCCCAAATTCATTTAAAACCTAACAGATATGACTTATGAAAGTGTGTTGTTGGATTTTTATTTCCTTCACATTTTAAAGAACTGAAGCATAATGAGTATATCTCAGTTTGTAAATGTACTAAAGATAATGTTTTTTGAGATTATTTTCCTCCAGTAGTTCATTTTTTTCCTACGTCCTTTTCTCTCCAGGCAGTTAGGCCGTTCTAAGCTCATTGCCTCAGAGAAAGGATGAGCCCTGGCGGAAAGCTAAAACAATGAACTTTTCTGGCTTGGGCTTCCAAAATCCTAGGCCCTGTTTTGCGGGATGAGAGGACAGATGGAGCCCATCTTCAGCATAGACAGGAAAATTCCATGATTGAAAATAGGGGAGAAGTGGGGGGGGAGGTTGTTGAATAAACTAAGGTTTCTCACAGAGTTAGAAAACTATTTTTGGCTGGGTAAAAGGGAGAAATCTAGGGGACCACTTAAATATTTAGAAAACAGAAAGCTCTCAAGATTGTGGCCTTGTACCCTTTTGTCCTGGTCAGAACCCCCAGTAGGCAGCAGATTTGCAGGACCAGGGGAGGTTACCTGCTCTCTGTTGCCTATGTGAGTAGAACTGCTTAGAGTTGTAGCACAACCTACACAAGAATCTTCAGCGTAACCACAGGCAGAGACTTCAGGAGAGTCATATGCATCTAGGCAGGCGGAAATTTGGTCATCTCTGGCCTTAGAGAGCCAACCATAGCACACAAGCTGCAGAATCATTCTCATGCTCCAAAACAGTGCATTAGCAGTAAAGCAAGCCACAGAAGTGACATCTCAGCCGTCATTTGCATGGGCTGACTTCTGAGACAGAAGAACGATGAACATTTCAGTTCCCGTCTGTGCAGAAAGGAAATGTGGACATTACAGGCACTCTGAGGCTAATAAGAACAAAAACAAAAAACAATTCAACCAACCAGTCAGTATCTTTCTTGGACTGTCTTCTTGTTGTTGCCCTTGTTGATCCTTATTATGGCTCTGTGTCTGCTGCACAGACAATGGAGGGTGAACTGGAAATGAAAGCAGAAACAGTTTCCTATTTAGAGGATAATATGGTATGGGGAACTTTGGGGGGAAAATAATTAGTTGCTGGTTCTAATGATACAACAAAGAAGAGAAGCTTCTTTATAGCTTCCAACTTTCCCATTTTCTAAGATCTTCCTGATACCATTTACCTCTCTGATGTAATCGAATTCTCCATCTGATGGTTCTCACTTCTAATATTTTTCCCAGGTAAAAGGTGAGAGATCAGATCTTTCATTCATTTATTCAACCAACATTGCTTAATTATTTTAGTATTGAAGCGCACAATTCACTTTGTTTCTTTAACTATTTCCAAATATTTTTAGTGATTATTTAACTAATCGTTTCTTTCCCCCTCCAACTTGTTATATAGAAAAATGCCAAACACAGAAAAGTTGTAAGAATAATCAAATGAACACTTAGGTTCATCTTCCTTGAGGTTCACCAATTAACTTTTATTGATTGGAATATTGCTTACATTGCATTAGTAAATGGGGTCATAATAATGAAAGAGACAAAGCAAATGCCCCAGAGAAACCCAAGGGCTAGTCCAGCAGTTCCAAATAAGAAGCAGACTGCATCCATCATCTCTGATTCCTTTGACCTGTGGTAGAGCCCAGGAAACTGAATTGATAATGAACTCAGCAGGTGACTCTGCTATGAAGCCAGGTCTGAGGCTGCTGGTCTAGCAGGAGAGAGAGAGAGAACAAAGAACGAGGAGCCATGTGTGAAGCTGAATTAAGGACATGAAAGGGTTCTGTGGAAACAGAGGATGTAGCAGGATTGGAAGGTTCAAGTGGGGCTAATTGAATTTCTCAAATGGAGCTGGATATGAGGGTCTGACAGCCGTCCTCAGCCCTGGTTCTAGAAACCTCCGTTTAACCACTCTCATAACCTCCTCCTGTGGTAAGTGGAATAATGGCTGTGTATTGGCCACTTAAATTCTCATAGCTCTTGGTAATTTCTAGACAATTAATCGAGAGACTTTCTCATTTGTAGAAAAGGGGTTAATGTTTCCCTATTCATTTCACAGGATTGTGGTATGAGTCAAAGACAAGAAAGCTTATGAATGTCCTTTGTTGTCTGGCAAGTGATTTATATACACAATAATTATTATCACCCTCAGTCAGCGGATCCATTTTCACATTCACACCATCCACATATGTCTGGGTGCTACTTCCCCCCGCCCCCCGCAGCTCTGTCACAGAATGCGTTGAAAAGCACAGAGTACATGCAAGGTTTTTATTAACCTCAGTTTCTTTGGACGGAGCTGGCAACCAAGAGTCATGCAGTAAACTTTTATTGACTAATTAATTGATAGGCCTTTTCCAATTACATTAATCTCCCCTAGAGATGAAATGGAGTTGTTTGACATATTTCTGGTCTTAGACCATTTCCCCCACTCAATATAGGATCTCCCAGTAACAAGGAGGTATTGATTCTTTTCCAAAGAAGATATAAAACTGCCCTGAGTGACACAACCCAAGGGGAATTGCCTGAAATTTCCTTATTTCATATGGAGGGGGCTAGAGCGCCTTGTAAACCACTGATTTGCGGACGGGATTGCCTCCATTGCTTTGTTCCCTGGTTCTTCACATCCCTCAGTGTGGATAGAATAATTAGATTTGGTCCGATTATTTTCTTGAGCTGGGCAAGCTCTTCCTGGTGACAGCTGCTGCTACTGTATCTTGCCCCACAGCGTTTCAGAGTAAACCTGTCATCAAAAACCCTGCGTGGAATCTCCGACTGGTTTACTCGACTTTCTTTGTTTCTTGTTAAGTATCCTCAGAAGGGGGGGACACACATTGGAAGCCCGCTGTGTGTAATTAAGAGATAATTGTAGTTGTCTGGGCATGTTGTGCTGCTATACCATTAGCTTATTTGCAAGTGATGCCTAAATGTGGTCCAGATGACGACTGCGAAAATGAACGAAGAATACATTTTTGAAGGATGAAAAGTGTGTTCATTTGAAAGAGCACTTTACCTTGTTGTGCTAAGATAGGCTACATTTCAGGCTGATGTTTTTAAATTAAGCTTGAAGTTTTAAAATTAAGCTGGCTTGCTGTGGTTTCCAGGAGTGAGCGTCACATATTTTGTCCTGCTGCGAACAGCCTTGGAGATTCTATTTATACCATAACTTTCCTCCTTCGTGGATGTGTAGTACAATCTTTAGACAAGTGAATATGATTAAATGCATTCAAGGACAGTGAATAATGATTCTCAATGAATTTTGGAGCAAGCCCATTCAATTTCAGTAACATTAGTTAGATGAAGAAATTGTCTGGTATTATCCTGGGTGTGACGTTTCTCTATTCTTCTATATGATGAATGCTTGTGAGTTATTTATGGGAAAGAAATTAATAAAACAATATACTGAAAACATCATTCATCTCACTGAGTAGCAGATGAATAAGTCGAAGAACAAAAGTCAAAATTTGGAAAGTTGCTTCAAGTTGAATAATGCACACGATTCCTGTTTCATTATTGTTTTCTGCATTGAATTTTTCTGCCATTTATCTTTCGATTGGGCTCTTCCTAATAAGGTTTATAAAGGTCTGGAAGGGACCAAAATTTTGCCACTCTGAAGCTGCTTTCTGGGATTAACGATTTTAAGTTACTTATTAAGAAACCAACAGAATGAACCTCTGACCCTCTCCCCTTTCCTGCCCAGAAGATTCAGACAGAGAAACCGCTTCAGGATGGAGAGTTTAGGATGTTCTCTTTAGCCTGGTTTGAATTAAGTATGGTAATAGAGAGCTTCGGGCTGGGGTCTGCTAGCTGGATACCACTAGCAAGGATTTTCCTCCCTTATGTTAAGCTTCTCCTCAGCCACTGGTAAATCACCCATTCTCACTTCTGAAATCTAATACCCCATTCCCCACCTTTTCTCCTTTGTCTAAAAAGTCTTGTATATCCAATGTTGCCTTACTGTCTTGAGAACTTTCATGGATTTATCATGTCTATGTGAATTCCCCATGCACATGTATTAAACTTTGATTTTCTCCTGTTGAGCTGTTAATTTGGTTATCATCCCAGCCAGAAGAACTTAGAAGGTGGGAGGAAAAGTATTATTTTTTAGCCCCCACCCCCACCCCCACCCCCCAGTCTCTAGCCAATTCTACATAGTGAGTCTGAGCTGTGCGTGCAGCTATAGACGCCCCCAGGTGCATTTGGTGGAATTGTGTTGTTGTCTGATGGAATCATGCACATTTGTTACGATCATTTCACTTAGGCTTTTTATTTTTTCTAACAGAACTTAACTGTCACTTAGGCTCTTAACGTTGGTATGTTGGCGGTGACGAAAAGGTTCAGCAACCTCAGTTCTTGAATTATGGTTAAGAAAGCATTCAGAGCCAAGACTGAAACTATCAGAGAAAGTTTATTTAGAGAGTCACACAGGTAGAAGATGTGATCCATGGAAGAAATGGGCTCAGGAAAGATGTTACAGGGGCAGAAGAAGGGCCCTTGGAGCTTAGAAGAGGGAAGAGTAAAAGTAACATACCTGGGAAGGAAGAAATGCAGGACCCGAGAGGCTCCCCAAAAGACTTCTGTCTTAAGGGCTTTTAAGGGCCTGGCGTTTTAGGAGAGGATCTCAATAGAATATTCATCAGCTTCCCAGGTGTGTCCCTTCAGGGTCATGGTCTCCACTGATTGGCTGGCACCAGGGCAGGGGTCATTAGTCAGCGCAGCTGGTTCAGCCATGTTGTTGTTTGGTTCTAGGGCTTTTCTGGGCCTGGAGCTGAAACACAACTGAGGCCTTGATGTATTTGATGCAGGTCAGAACCTCACTGCCCCGGGGGCTTAATGCTTAAGGGCTATTGGGGGGGGGGGGGGCCGGGACGGGTCTAACCTGCATGACCAGCAACATGCCAGAGGAGGAAAGGTCAGGGGAGGGTCCGAACCACATGACCAACGATATGAAAGGTCAAGGGGTCTAAACTGCATGACCAATGATAGGCTATGGGCGAAAAGGTTCTCCTGGGGGTTGAGGGTCCTTGTTTTCCCTGTTTTGCCCATTGGTAGGCATCCGGGGCTTCCGGTCTGGTGAACTTCTGTACCAGGCCCATCGTCCTTGCTCTGCTCATGTGTGTCTAACTGCCTACATGCTAGTGGAGGAAGGTGAAAATTTGACAAGATACCTAGGAAGAAACTTAGTTGGCATTGAACACAATTGTATAAACTTATCTCCTAAACAGTGCTCATCTGAGTAAGATACTGTATATTTTTTTAGGTTTCAGTGATGACTGAAAGTGAGTTAGCACTTATCTTTTTTTAAAAAAAAGGCACAGCTTTATTTGCTCTTTTGCAGTAACTGTACCCTTCACTATGATAATGGCTACCATAAATAGCATAATCTTAGAATTGTCATTATTATCAAATATTTATCAAGTCCTTCTTCGTTGCATGCATAGGCTATAGAGATTTATAGAGTTGATTAAACAGCCAGTGTTCTCAGTAGTTTATAATCTAAAGCCCGAGATGATTCAGAAGAACATAAAAGGTACTATTTTCTTGATGCATAATATAGCACATTACTTGGCATTTCATATCTCTTGTTGTCCTTCTAGACGAGTCTCCTGTCCTAAATGGGCTCTCCCAGAAGTCAGTCCCTGAGACAAGAATTTGGGTGCAAATTGTTTATTTGGGAGGCGATTGCAGAAAACACTGAGAAAGGGAGATGAGCCTATAAAGGGTGTGTTCATCAGCATTTACTGTTGTGGGCCACAGGGCTCACTCCTGCTGGGGACCCACTGAGCACCTGCAAGGAACACATCTCAGAATTGTCCCTTCTCCCAAAGGGATGAGGAGATATGGATATTTACCCTTCAACTCCTGTCCCTACAGGATTGAGGGCTGCTATTGGGGCATTAAATCCCAGGCCCTGTAGGCATTCTCCTCACACAGGCCCAGCACAATCCCACTGACAGAGAGGAGCTGGAGGAAGCTTTTTGTCAGTATAGGAATTCTCCCCTGAAGCGGGCAGGTGACCTCTGTAGGGGCCAAGGGGAGATGACTGGGGTATTTATAACATCTGCTCCACCCCCTTTTTCCATTTGGATAAAAAGTTAGTCCTTTTCTTGGCCCAAAGCCATCATCAGAATACCTAGGATTTAAACATTTTTATCACTATTTTGAGGCACTATATACTTCCCTTGTACTAAAAATTATGTAGTGTTTAATTTAGTCTTGAATAACCTATCCTGATTTTGAATAGCCTAGAAATTAGCACCCATATGTGGATCGTTTTTTATCACCAGTGTGGTACACTGGTATTTTCTTTCTTGTCACTTTTTTTTTCTTATAGGACAATGTGTACCTAAGAAAAGAAATTACCCATCTTATATAAGAAGACAATTATCTCAAAAGAATCAAAGTGAAACTATGCTAACCAAAATAGTAGATACTTCGGTGTCACTAAGCGATTGCATATTGTATTTCTGAGGTTATACTCATGCCAAACAGGTTCAATCAAATTCAATTTTAAAAGACTGAGTTCAATAAAATCTATTTTTAGAGATTGTCTTCATCACAGGGAACAGCCAGTTTGAAGGTTTCTCCCAGTTTCTTAAAAGGTTGTGTGGGTGACCTAAAGATTATAACGCATATTTTAAAACGTATCTTTATGGTTGAAAGTATTACAGACGTTCCCCCTTTTCCTCAATGACCCTCTCCACCCTGCACCCAAGTCCCCACCCCCACCCCAAGCCTTTACTGCACTATTGTCTGTGCCCAGGGGTTATGCATATATGCAAATTCTTTGGTTAATGTCTTCCTCTCCACCTGCTGCATTTTAAATGGGCAGAGGCAAGTCAGGAGTGGGGCAATACCAGCCAACAGGGGTCATCATCACGCCCTTCTGGTAACGAGGCGGAGCAAAAGTGCAGAGCGTAAATAAATACAAGCAAGCATACTTGTTGGCCTTTTACAGGTCCTTAAACAGAAAGACTACTTTTCATTAGAGTCAGCGCATGTGAGAGAGATAGAAATGGGCAAATCAGGGACAAGGCTGTTTTACCACCTTGGGTTCCAGCAAGAAACACAGGCACCTTGAAACTGAGGAATTTGAGAATTTAAGAAATGGGTTATTTATAAAAAGCGTGGGCAGAATTCGGGAAACCACAATAGAGAGTGTAATATTCAGGGCTGAAAGGGCAGGGAGTAAGAGAAGTTGCCAGATAATCAGAGAGGGAACTGTGAGGACAGGGCCACCTGGCAGGATATGTGTCAGTGTGTCAGCACTGGTGACCCCACAAAGAGGATGCCAGGGCAAGAAATATCCCAACCTCGCCTGCCAATCCTTGACATGGAACAACCCCAACCAGAAGCCAGAGGGTAAGGACAATGTGGATGTCACCCATCGAGGTCAGCCACCAGGAGCGGAGAGGGCCTGGTAGACAGTGAATCTGAGAGCAAAGGAGACGTCCAGTGCCTTGCTAATTCATATGCAAGCTGGGAAGCTAGCCACGAGAGATCTCCCAACCCCGCTCTTTCTGAATTGTTCTGACACCGACCAGAGAGAAAGCAAGTAGAAGTTCACCATCTCATTAGGCAGTAAGGTGTCCCCTAATATCGGGTGTGAGAAACAGGACACTCAGTCACTACCATGGCACAGACTCTAAAATGTCAGGATCTCATTTACAATCCTAAAGAGGACGTGTAGCTCTCCGAGTTCCATTAATCTGTGACAGACGTGGAGAGACCAGTCCCCGTAATCATAAATTAGAGGCATCCCCCCTGCATACCTGGACGTTTGTAGAATTTGACCTTGTGCTTCCGAAGCTTTAGGGATCCCCATGGTGCGGCCAGGCATAATTGCATTAGGCTGGTAGCAACTGCTATTATGCCCTGGGGGAAATGAATGATGTTCTGTAACATGGCTCTGCCTCCAGTTAAATACATTTTTTAAAAATGCATGTAAGTGAAACACACCCAGAGTTCTCCCATTTCTGAAACTTGGTACTCACTCATGGCTTCCTCAGCATCCAGTTGTGGGGAGATGGGCAGTAGTTGACTCAAAAGGTTTCTCCCTCATCTTGGATGGTTTTGTGGTAACATTTCTCACAGTGGCTTAAGAAAATCTTGGATGTGTGTGCTTGGAGGCAGCAGGTATTGCTAAGCCTCAGAGAGCCGGTGAAACTTGGACTGTGAAGGCAATTTCCCTTGCTTGAGAGGAACTCTCTGTGAGATAAGAAATTGAGCACTCCTTTCTCTCCTGCCATATGGTGCTGCAGCATAATTTAAATTCAAAAAGCCAAATTTCATAGCCTGAGAATTGCAGTTGGTAACACTCCTAATCACTTTACTGATATAAGTAGGTACAGAGAAGCATAATAATTTAAGTGAAAACCATGCTTTTTGAATCTGATAGGGAAACCTCCAAACTTAATGTTTATCTTCTTTTTTAAAAAAATATATTTTTATCCATTTCAGAGAGGAAGGGAGAGGGAGAGATAAAAATATCCATGAAGAGAGAGAATCATTGATTGGCTGCCTCCTGCACGCCCCCTTTTGGGGATCCAGCCCGCAACCCGGACATGTGCCCGGACTGCGAATCAAACCATGGCCTCCTGGGTCATAGGTCGATGCTCAACCATTGAGCCACACTGGCTGGGATGTTTTTTTATCTTCTGATCCTAAGGAAAGACCCAGAAGAAAGTTGCCAAGGGAACGGCTAGCAAATTGATACTATTAGCAAAGTTACATTTTTAAAAAGCTGTGCTGCTGACCGACTGTTTGGAACCCTTTAAAATGAGACCTTTTATGACAGGATTCTTAGAACAACAGAAAGAAATCCAGGAAGCTCTAATTCCCACAGACACTGTTAACATTAATAAAAGTCATAATTGAGAAAAAGGAGGTGGGTATGCAGCCAAGTTATTTGACAGGGGAGTCTTTACTGAATATCAAAATAATTCTAAGAAGCATTTGCTAAAGATAAATCCATATACCTAGAATAGGTAGGCCAGAGAATTCCAGCTATGAGTCTTAGTAGAGATTTATAAGCCAACATATTTTTAAATTTTTAATCAAATCTAAGAAGGCAAGTTTTAAGAACACACAGCACGCCCCTCCTTTAAGCTGAAAGGAAATAAGGAAATGGAGCGTGGAGATGCATAATTTGGCCCTTAGGAGATTTAAAGGGAAGTTCAGTTGCCATTCTGAGCAACTGTGAGAGGAATGGAGATCCTGAGAGGATAAAGAAATCATGATGACCTTACACATTCTTTAGGAGAATCCTCCCTTCTGTACCAACAGATGTAAGGAAGGGAGGGAGGGAGGAAGGGAGGGAGGAAGGAAGGAAGGAAGGAAGGAAGGAAGGAAAGAAGGAAGGAAGGAAGGAAAGAAGGAAGGAAGGAAGGAAGGAAGGAAGGAAGGAAGGAAGGAAGGAAGGAAGGAAGGAAGGAAGGAAGGAAGGGAAACTTATTGCCTTCAGTAGAGGGGTAGTTTGGCTTCAGGTGCAGCTTGATCCAGCGGTTCAAAGACATCACTGGGGCAGGATTGATTTCTTTTCATCTTGCAGCACTGCTCCTAGACAGGCTCTCCTCTTGTGGAGATACAGCAGTGAAAGCTCACTGTCCTCCGATAGCTGTTTTCCCCCTACTCTTTTGTATGAAACCTCTGACTCATGGCTGGGCATGTAGCTTTCTGAGATAAAGACTATATTCCCACGCCTCTGTGTCAGTTAAGCATAGGAAGTGTGTGTGACTATTCTGGCCAATGAGATACAAGTAGAAGTGTCATGAGCAATTTCCAGAAAGTGTCCTTGAAGGATCCCTCTTCACCCCTTCCTCCTCCCTACAGCCTGGAAGCTCACACAGCCATCGGGGACCACCAGGTAGAGCCATGTTATCAAGGATTATGGAGCAAGAGAGACAGAACCCACCCCCTGGTGGCCTTGGGGCCACCCCACAGCCATGAATTGCTTACCTCCAGACTTCTATTCACATAAGGAAAAAAATACATTTCAATCTTGTTTAAATGATGGTAAATTTGGGTTTTCTGTCTCTTAGCAAAATCTAATATTAACGAATACATATAGCAGAATGCTTACCACATTTCCTGGCTTATATCCTATGAGGTAAAATCCCTTAGCATACCATGCCCACCTCCTTCTCCATAGCCATAGAAAGACTTTCATTCGAGCATCTCCGTGGCTCTGATTGGATCACCGGCCAATCCCTGAACTGTGGCCTGGGGCTCTGACAGGTTTAACAGATGTGCTCACTGCTGGAGCTGAGAATGGAGTTCTCTCCATCCAAATTGCACAAACTGAGAGTCAGGGAGGTTTCCCAGAGGGGAAAGAAGAAATGTTCACCATGCTTCCCAAGCCAGATTTCCCCCCTAATTTTATGATTCTTATCAAAGATGTGATCATTCTTTTAGGCTCATAACATTTTAGATATAATCCATTACTTCTGGATACTGTTGCTTGTGCTTGGTGTGGTGGTCTCTTCTCCAACATCTCTCAGGAAATAAAAACAAAGAGACAGAGAGAAGAGGCATTACTATTCGGTAGTGTAATGTTTGGGAAGAGAGCAGTAACTGGTATAGCCACAACGGTTACAAGTTCACAAAGCAACAGAATAACTGATCAGTATTCTTCAAAAGTGTCAAGGTTACGAAGGACAAGAAGACTGTGTAAATGTCACAGATTAGAGGGGTCTTAAGGAGACATGACAACGATAGAGGACAGAGCCTATAGCAGCCTTCAGGATCCTGGTGGTTACACCCTTGTATCATCCCTTCTCCTTGACGTGTTTCTAATCAATGAAATATGGCAAAGGTGATGGGATGGCATTCTGTCATTGTTACATTTCACAGACTCCAGAGCTGGCAGGCTCACTCAAGGGATCTTTCTTCCTACCTGTCTTCAAAGAAGTTAGTGGCCATTTGGGGAGGTCCACTGGGCAAGGAGCTGGGGGCAGCTCCGCAGCAGTAGCCAGCAAGAAGCCAGGGCCCTCAGTCCTATGTAGACATACCTCATTTTATTGTGCTTTGCTTTATGGCACTTCACAGATGTTGAGTTTTTTCTAGATTGAAGGCAAGACTCTCGGCCAGCAAAAAGATTACAACTTGATTTATGGCAGTGGTCTGGAACCAAACCCTCAGCTTCTCTGAGGTATGCCCATAGTCTCAAGGGAATGAATTCTGCCAACACCTGAGCATGGAAGTGGATTCTTCACCATCTGGCCTCCAAATGAAACCAGCCCAACTGACACCTTGATTACAGCCTTGGGAGACCCTACGCAGAGGTTCCAGTGAAGCTGTGCCCAAATGTCTAACCTACAGAAACTATGAGATAATTAATGTGTTGTTTCATAAGCTGCTAAGTGTGTGGCAATATGTTATGGGGTAATAGAGAACTGTCTTAATCAGCTCGAGCAGCTATAACAAAATACCATAAACTGGCAGTTTATCAGCAGAAATTTATCTCATGGTGCTGAGAGCTAGAAGTCCCAGACCGTGGTGCCAGCATGCTTGGGTTCTGGTTGTACCCCTCTTCTAGGTTGTAGAAGGCTAACTTCTGGTTGTTTCCTCACGTGGTGGAAAGGGAACACGCTAGCTCTTTGGTCTCTTTTATAACCACATTCATAAGGGCTCCATCCTTCTGATTGAATCACCTCCCCAAAGCCCTGCCTCCAAATACCATCACTTCGGGGCTGATATTTCAACATATGAATTTGGGGAGGGACACAGACATTCAGTCCACAACAATACTTGATCTGTCAACTAAATGTAGCATGCTGTCCTGAAACAGAAAAAAAAGAGACATTAGTGGGCAAAATGGTGAAATCCAAATAAAGTCTGTAGTTAATACTCGAGTACCAACATTAATTCCTTAGTTTTAATCCTTGTACTATGATTATGAGAGATGATAACGTCAGGGGAGCTGAGTAAAGCATATATGAGAACTCTCTGATACACATCCAGAATCTCTAAATAAAAAATTAAAAAAATAAACTTAAAAGTGCTCAGGTCAGCCATAACACTGGTGGAAAATAAGCCTTGATTCTGATGGCTAGAAATAGTGTGAAAATAACAAACTGTTCCTCAAGGTGGAAAAGAAAACGATGGGCAATTTGACCCCACATTTGGTTGTCTCCCTCTTGCCCAAACTGATCCGCTCATGTCAACACCTGAGCTGCATTTCTCCCCTTGAAAATTTTTCATTTTTCAATCATTTGGTATCACACAGGTGTAGTTGGTTATAGTTTTATTCTGAGTTATTATGATTATTTGAAAATAATTTTATATAAAAGATCTTTCCCCCCACTCTTCTTACTCCCTAGAAATCTCTTGCTTCTGTCTCTCCAACAGTTTCTCCCATAACTATAGCACCTTCTTTCCTTTCCATAACTCTTATCTTTATCTCCCTTTACCATCTCTTCCTCATATGATTTGGCCTCATGTGATTTGGACTCATATGATTTGGAATTTCTAAGGAAGGTAGGACAGAAACTACCAATGTTAGAGAAAGAACAGGGCCTGGTATGTTACTGTTTTTTATACTCTAGATAGCAACACACAAAAAACAGCCCCCACCACTTCAAAATTTTAGTTGGGCTGTGCTTAGACTCCATCCAGAATTCATCACTTTTCTCCACCTAAGTCTTTACAACAGTATCTCAGCTCAGGGTAAAATGTGCCCCAACTATTGTTCTTGATCTCAAGCAGGTTTTATAATGTTAAAGGAAGATTATCACCAAATTTAAAATGTAGAACAGGTAGATATACAACTTGGTAAAGGAATGAATGCAGAGAGCCAGAGAGTTATTAAAAAACAGAGCTCATTTGTATAGGCTATCCTTTGGAAAAGAAATAACTCAACCTGGATCCCAAACAAAATAAAATAATAAAGGTGCCATTGACTTGATGAAAATGTCCTGTATCTGGTTGAAAGGAGCATAATGATTAACTGAATAAATTCCTTACTTTCATTTTAGTCTGTAAAATTAAAAAACCTTTTAAACTTATTGGGAACTTTTAAGGCTACTTCTTGCTCACCCTGAGCATTAAGAATTACTGTGTAGATCTTCATATCAGTTGATATTTAAGTTAGTATCTACTATATAATCTGTACTTACATGCTCTGCCTCCAAGATGCCTAACTATCCCTCTGAAATTATAAAACCTTCTTTTGAAGTGGAGATGGAACAAGACATCCCCTGGTACTAAAGCAGAGGCACAAAACCATAATTATGTGTAGAGTATAAAATAAATCTCTTTTATTTAAGGGACACAAAGATACATAGGAAAAAGAGAGAACTAAATTAAGGCCCTTATATTCACAGAAGTTACTATTAACCGTTCATTTTTTGTTAAATAATATACATAGAAAGAGATTTGAGTTTCTTATTTCCAAATTACCTTTTTAAAGTAAATTTTAAAGTGCTCTCAAAGTCTTGAGGGTTTTACTTATCTGTGACATAGTAAGATGTGGATACATGGACTTAATGAGCACTCTCGATTTAAAGAAACAGAAACTTGAATGCAAGCAGAAATAAATTTAATTTTAAAGTGAATGCTGTAGGTTTGCTGGCATGCCTGTCAAGATTTTATTCTCACAAATGTTTCGTTGGCTTCTCAGTCTTGAAATGAAAGGGAGTTGTGCATGTCCAGTAGATGCTGGCAAACAGGAGAAGCTGCCCTGGCAGGTTGGGCAAACTGCTGGTAGATGGTTTTCAGTTCCACACCCGCTAGGGGAGGGAGGGAAGAGGCAATGGTGCTCATGAATCCTGTGCAGAGCCACTGAGAAATCACATCCCCCAAACACTGTCTAGAAAAGAAGGACTAAAAGTTCAAGAAGTCTTGGGCTTCTTTGGAAAGTTTTCAGGCCTCAGCAGCCAAGGAGAGATTGAATATATTGAGAGAGAGAGAGAGAGGGAGAGAGAGAGAGAGAGAGAGAGAGAGAGAGAGAGAGAGAGAGAGAGAGAGAGAGATAACAGTAGGTTAAGCAAAATCTACATTTTCAGTTTAGGTTTTACTTTAAAAAAAAAATAACAACAGAATAAGGTCAAGTTTATTCAAATGATAACATGACTCTGGGTGCCAGCACCCCACTGTTAGAAACAGGTGAGAAGCACAAACCAAATGGGTGCATCTTGGGGTGCTTACAGGGAAACTGATCTAACACAGACGTACAAAGATTTCCTGAGCAGCAGAGAGATGTTCAAGAGAGAGCAGTAAGCAGAAGCCCAAAGCAGTAGGAGTCCGAAGGAAGCATGTGTAAGGGTATTTGAGAACAAGAACAGTGAGTGAGTTAAAGGGAGGTAGTCGCGATGGGACCCAAGACAGAACAGTGGAGTCAGCATATGAAGAGGGCACAGCATCTGTAGGGAGCTGCTGAGCACATGGAAGGTGACAGGTCATGCTACTGGCCTAGCAGAGTTTTGTTAAGCTACCAGAATTGCTGTGTGTCCCAAAATAACTTCTTGTTTTCTATGAGGCCTGGCTCTGCAGCTGCAGAGATGTCTTCTGGTCTCTCGTATTCCTCTGCATCTTTTCAATAACCACTACCCAGTAACCCAAATATATCTCTGCTCTTTAACAACTGAAAGACCCTAAGAAACCCACACTATCAGAAGTAAATTAACTCCTAAATTGAACATCCTTTACCATACTTTAGATGTTTAAGGTAGTTTTATAATTATATATTCCTTCAGCTCCTCTTAATTTTGTTTTTCTTATTTTGTTTTTTTAGAAATTTATTTTCTTCCTTTAAACATGTTTTGTTTAATTTTGGTTTTATTATCAAAATTATAATGTAGTTTTTGTTTTTATAACTTCCAGCTAATGTGCTCTTCATTCTTCATTGTGGGCACTGTTACGATTCAAGTAACTAATTTAATAACCATTAAAATCTCCTCTAATTCCTTATAAATGATTGTTTTGTATGATTATGTGGAATATACTTCCTCAGCATAATATTTATTGTACCTAACTTTAAAATTAAACATTTGAGATAGCAATAATTTATAATAAAAAATGTACACACAAATACTGAAGCTCAGTATATATTAAATTCTCTTACTAGGAAAGAGAAAAGCTGTATATCAAGTTTCCTGCTTTCATGATACCTATAGGGTGAAATAATAGCATCTTCATCTTTTATAAACTTCACTCTGACTTTATAAGAACATAATTTCATAATTCTCTTACAAATATGATGCAGTTATTGATTCTGTGATTGCCTGAGTTAATATACAAACAAAACCCCAAATGTATAGGGATAGGTGAGAGTACTTCATCAGAATCGCTGTTAATTGTCATTGAAATACATTGAAAGAAAATATTATTTGTAATTAAAAAGAACAACAGCACCAGGAAAGAACAAAGAGCTCAGTTGGTTGAGCATCATCCCATGCCCTGAAAGGTCCCAGGTTTGATTCCAGTCAGGGCACGTGCCCAGGTTGCAGATTAGATGCCCAGTCAGCAGTGTGCGTTAGAAGCAACTAATTGTTGTTTTTCTCTCACATCAATGTTTCTCTCTCTCTCTCTCTCTGTGTGTCTCTGTCTCTCCCTCCCTTTCTCTCTCTCTCTAAAATCAAATTTTTTTAAATATAAAAAAATAGTGGTTCATGAAGCTTCCCTTAAAAAAAATAGTACAAAGAAACACACACACACACACACACACACACACACACACACACACATATATATATATATATATATATATATATATATATATATATTATTTGCTAGTAACCTATTTACTCATCTGCTCCTATAAGGCTCACAGGAAGAGATGGATAGTATAGCTACATATCAGGAAGGCACAAAACTTCATGACATTAAAACAAAATGAAACAACCACCTTTCTGTCAGGGGAAGCATTTACTAATAGTTACTTTATCTTTAGGAAATTTCCACTTGAAATTTTTTTTTATATCCTCACCCGAAAATATGTTTTTATTTATTTGAGAGAGAGGAACATCGGTGTGAGAAACACTGATTAGCTGCCTCTCACCCACCAAGGACCGGGAATCAAACCAGCAACCTGGGCATGTGCCCTGACCGGAATCAAACGCGAAACCTTTCCGTGTACAGAATGACAATGCAACCAACTGAGCCACCAGCCAGGGCTCTACTTGAATTTCTCTTCTTTTCTGTTTAAAATATATTTTTATTGATTTTACACCAGGGATCCAACCCACAACATGGACATGTGCCCTGACCAGGAATCAAATTATGACCTTCTGGTTCATAGGTTGATGCTCAACCACTGAGCCATGCCAGCTGGGCTTTACTTGAATTTCTTAATGCACCATAAAAAAAAAAAATCCTGTCATTACTTTACAGGTACTTTCATGAAGTACATGAGCTGGAATACATAATCTAGGGGATATGCTAAATTGAACAGTAGAAGAGTTTTGTTTTTAAGAACAGATTCATATAAATTCAATATAGATGACCTTGTTTGCTGAGCATCTTGCAAATAAAACTATACATGTTAATTGTTTCCATAATATTGGACTACTCCAATCATTATAGTTAAAGATAATCAGCGATGGCAATTCTGCCTCATTGAGGATGTAAAAAGATTGCCTTAAATATAAAATCAAGTACCTCAGTCTTACTCATAAAAGAAATGCAAATTAAAACTATCAGTTTGCACCCCAGTTGTTAGGAAAAAGCAAACAGTTTCTTAACACACTCTGCTGGTGAGCCCTGGGAAATGGGCCTCTCACACATTGTGGGTTAGGAATCTGGGTTCAGTTTAGCTGAGTCCTCTGGCTCAGGGTGTCTCACTAGGCTGCGATCAAGGTGTCATGTGGGTCTACAGTCATCTCAAGGCTGGACTGTGGATGTATCTACTCCTAAGCTCACTCTTGTGGCTGTTGGCAGGCATCAGGTCCTTGCAGGCTGCTGGCCAAAAACAATAGCTTCAAGTCACGTGGGGCTTCTTTATTAGGGCTACTCACAATAATTGTTTGCTTTTCTCAGAGTGAGAGCTGTAAAAGATAGAGAAGAATGGGAGATCAGAAAGAGAAGAGTACAGGAGATAAGAGACAGGTTTTTGTTACCTATCTAGAGGCCCGATGCATGAAATTCGGGCAAGAGTAGGCCTTCCTTCCCCTGGCTGCTGGCACCAGCTTCCCTCCTGCACCCGGGCTTCCCTCACAGCCCGGGCTTTGTCCAGAAGGACGTTCAGTCTAATTAGCATATTATGCTTTTATTATTATAGATTTTGGAAGTGACATTCCATCACGTTTGCTGTATTCTATTTGCTTGAAATAAATCACTAGATTCAGCCCACACTCAAGTGGAGGGGATTCACAGGGTATGAAGACCAGAAATCATTTGACCCAGTAAACCCACTTCTAGGAATATATCCCAAGAAAACTGAAACACCAATCAGAAGGGATATATGTACACCTATGTTCACAGCAGCACAGTTTACAATAGCTAAGATTTGGAAACAGCCCAAGTGCTCATCAGCAGATGAGTGGACTAGAAAACTGTGGTACATCTACACAATGGAATACTATGCTGCTGTAAAAAAGAAGGAATTCTTACCATTTGCAACAGCATGGATGGAACTGGAGAGCATTATGCTAAGTGAAATAAGCCAGTCAGAGAAAGATAAATATCACATGATCTCACTCACTTATGGAATATAATGAACAACATAAACTGATAAACAAAAATAGAACCAGAGTCATAGAAGCATCAAACAGACTGTCAAACCTATGAGGGAAAGTGGGGGGGGGAGGGGGTAGGAGGGGGTGAGAACAACCAAAGGACTTGTATGCATGCATCTGAGCATAATAGACACAGAAGGGTGTGTGTGTGTGTGTGTGTGTGTGTGTGTGTGTGTGTGCATGTGCTGTGGGTTGGGGGAAGCCGGGGAGAGGTCAATGGGGGGAAAAAGGAGACTTATGTAATACATTAAACAATAAAGAATTTTTAAAAAAAGACCAGGAATCAAAGATCATTAGGAGCCATTTAGAAGCTGCCTACCACACCCTCTCCCTGAGATTTTCTTCCCACCAAGAAACAGAGAAGCATTCAATGGGCTCAGATCATGGAAGATTGTCTTAAAATATCCAGGGAGGTAAGTCTCATAGCCCTTCTGCCATTGTTCTAGATACAGTAGTAGTCCTAGTAATATTGGCAAAAGCCAACATGTATTGCACACTTCCTTTGTGCCAGGCACTGCCCTAAGTTCTTTTCATGCATGATACATTTACTCCTTATTACAACCCTAAGAAGGTGCAACCCTCACCCACACTTTAGAGGTGAGGATACCAAGGGGCAGAGAAGTGAAGGAATGTGCCAAAGGCCATATGACTCAGAATGAGCAGAGTAGGGATTTGCTCTCTGGTGGTCAGTCTCCTGAGACTGTGCTCTACACCACCACACAACACTGCTTCTGATCAGCGTGCCTGGGATTTCCCAAGCTCATAGGTCAGTTTCTCCCTCTCTGCTTCCCTTTCCTCTGCTGGGGCTACAGGGCACCAGGCAGGTACTCTGATGGATGCTGTCAGAAGGGGATAAGGTAAGAGTTGAGAAGTTCCTCAGTTACCCAATATTTATAAACTAGAGGCCCTATGCATGAAATTCCTGCAAGGGACGTGGCCCTCGCAGCCCTGGATTCAACCGTAAGGTCCTCCAACAGTCATCCTGCTGTTCCGTCTAATTAGCATATGAGCTCTTTATTACATAGGATGCCAATTATATGCCAGACTCTGGCAGCTCCCTATTGTGGTCAAGTTACTTACCTAATAAATGGACAATTAACTGTTAATTTACATGAAAAGTTATTTACTGAGTGTTAATTGCACTGAAAGTTCTGTGCCTCCCCTTCATGGAAGGGGCTTACATCAGAGCAATTCTAGAGTCCCTGTAAAACTCCACTTTCATTTAACACTTATTTTGAGTTTAGTCTTCTGGGCCAAGCTTTCTTTTTGGAAATTATACAAATGCAACCTAGGCGTGCAAAAATTCCTGCAGAGGAATCTTAGGTTATTTACTAAAGAGAGAATTGGGTAAGAGCTGAAAAGTCCAGTTTCACTCGTTTGATGTAATGTATGCAGCCGCTAACACACGTTCCTGCATTTACCCGTATTTCCAGTGAACAAACTTTACTTTTGCAATTAGAAAAATACAAGAAGTGGGACAAAAGCGAGACGAAGTCGCACTTCTCCAGCTCCCAGAGGTCTTCCCAGAGCTAGAGGCTGTCTGCGGGCTCCCAAGAGTTTTCCGCACCCGCCAACTGGTCTTGGATGACAATCTGGTGTGCAGGACGCCGGGCACACCCCGCAGGGCGGACGGCGGCGTCATCATGGGTAGCTCACTCGCCGCATCGGCTGCGGGCGCCCCGGGCGGCCAAGCCCTGCCGGCCAAACACGCGCGGCGAGGACTACTGTTGCGCGCCTGCGCGCTCGGTCACGTGGTGGGGGCTCCGCGCTGAGCGGGTTAAAAGTCGCGTCCACGGCGGGCCCGCGAGCTCCCGGCCCGTCCCCGGGGCGCTCTCCGCGTCCTTTAAGCCGATTTGGACGGAGGCCACTCAGCTGTGGTTGACCCTCTCCCGACCCCTCGGCTCGGGCTCCATACAACGAGCGGAGCCGCCCAGCGCCCTTCCTCGCCGAGTCCACTGGCGCGCGAAACCGCGTCTTTCAACTGACAATGAAACCTTCACCTCACATCTCGGCCGCTCCGGGCGAATGCGCGCGAGGCTGGGGGGAGGGGGGGGGGTAAACGGTTGGGCTAAGCCCCGCCCCAGCTCGCGCCCCTATTGGCAGGCTCCACGGTTCTGGGCCCGCCCCCTAACGGACCTGTCGCATTGTGACAGGTGGAAAAGCCAGTTCCTGTTGGGTAGGGGGCGGAGCCAGAGGCTGGCTGAGCTCCGCCCGGGCTCCAGGGCGCTCCTCCTCCTGCTCCTCACGCCGGGGCGGGCGGCGGGTGTAAGGAGGAATGTCATTGCTGTTACGAGCCGAGGTGCTGCCTCCGTCCGCTCCTGCTCCTTCTCTGGCGCCCTCGTCCCGTCGGCTCTCGCCGCTGCCGCAGCTGCACTGGGGACACGTATGGCTAGTGGGGCGCTAGGGCCATCCGAGTTGAGAGAGCGGCGGTCGCGGCCGCTGCGGAGGCGTAGACTCTCCGCCGCCGCCTCCACCCCCCGTTTCCCGGCCTCGCGGCGCTGAAGGCGGGAGCGCGCGGGGCGCTTCCCTCCTCCTCCTTTTTATTCTTCCTCCTCCTCCTCCTCCTCCTCCTCCTCCTCCGGGTCCCCGCCCAGCACCCCTCGCACCGGGCGGCGGCGGCGGCGAGGAGCGAACCCGCCGCCGGGGCACAACATGGCGGAGCCCTCGGCCCCGGAGAGCAAGCACAAGTCGTCCCTCAACTCGTCCCCGTGGAGCGGCCTCATGGCCCTGGGGAACAGCCGGCACGGCCACCACGGGCCCGGGGCCCAGTGCGCGCACAAGGCGGCGGGCGGCGTGGCGCCGCCGAAGCCGGCCCCCGCGGGGCTGTCCGGGGGGCTGTCGCAGCCGGCCGGGTGGCAGTCACTGCTCTCCTTCACCATCCTGTTCCTGGCCTGGCTGGCCGGCTTCAGCTCGCGCCTCTTCGCCGTCATTCGCTTCGAAAGCATCATCCACGAGTTCGACCCGTGGTAAGTGCCCCGCTGCCCCTCCCCCCCGCCCCCGCCCGCCCGCCCGCCCGCCCGCCCGCCCGCGGCCGGCGGGGACCCGGCCGCCGGGCCCCGCTCACCCCCCCCCCCCCGCCTCCCAGCGGAGGTGGGCGCGGGTCCCCGAGTTCCGGGCGCGCCCCCTGCCCGTGGGCGAAGTTTCCCCCCGAGCAGCCCCAGGCGAGGCGTCCGGGTCCCGGAGTGGGACCTTGACCCCCCGGCGGGGTAAGGGTGACTACTCTGGGGAGCGTGCACAGAGCCCCCCGGCAGCCGGCTCGGGTCCCGGAATCCGGACGGGCCACGGCGGGAGCCGGCCGACTGGTGGCGGACTCCCTGCCTCCCCGCCCGTGGCTATCGCGTTCTTTCATTTTTTTTGCGGGCGCGTGTTTGCGGGTTGGGATGGGATCGGCCCGGGGTTGCCCTGTTGCGGTTCGAGATGAGTCCAGATGTGCAGGATCCCTGCCTGCTCCTCGCCGTCTTAACGCTTCTACCGTTTCTCATTATGCAAGAAGAGGGGGAAAGAGTGAGCGAGGTGTTGTCGGAAAAGAGATAATATCCCTGAAAGTGATCTGAAAGCGAGGGACTCTTATTTATTTAACGTTAGATATTTTTTCCAAGAGTGGCTTTTTTTTCAAGGCCCTTGAGTGCACTCAGCACCGCACTGTTCCACAATTACCTTGGGTTGCTTTTTAGAGCAAAATCGTTCCTCTGTTATAGCCAAACTGTCACCCTCGGTATGTTGTGCACAATATCCCAAAGCGTTGCCTTCGTTCCTTTATTGGTCTCTGCAGGAAGGTTGGTAGGGAGCCCTAGCTTAATAGCGGAGTCGCACATGGAGTTGCACATGATGTCGGGGCTGACCTGCATACCCCACTGAGAGCGCCAGCTGATTGAGTCACTATACTGGTCTGTGAATTATCTCGAAGAAGGTTGCTTTAATTTTTTTTTTTTCCCTAACTTGCCAACCTGAGTTGTTTTTTTAACCTGAGCCTAACTTAATTTTTTTCGGCCTATCAGCCTTGAGTTAATCTTACTTGCTAGACCTAACTAAACTTTAGAACATTTGTCATTTGAAATGCAGAGAGAAAATCTTGAGAGTTACTAAATACATAGTTAATAAATGTCTTGTGGAGTAAGTTACCCATATATCAAGGTACTGTGATTGGAGTTGTGTTATGGATAGAAAAATTGATAGTACATCATGTATTGAACACCAGAGGGGCCCACTTATGGAGAACTCAATTGAGGATAACAGTTAATTACTGACATTCTGTGGTGAAACATTTTAATTCCATTTTAGAAGTTTTGTGTTTTTTCCCCTAACACTTTTTAGAAAATAACTTTTTTTGTTTTAAAGCTGTGGAAAGACTTTATTATATATTTATTACAGAATTAGAAGATAACATGTTACTTGGAACCACAGGAGAAAATAAATGATTGTAAAGCTTTGTGCTAGACACAGTATTCTTATTCTTCCCTTTGAAACACCAAATTAGATAAAAATGAAATTGGAACTAGAAAATGAAAACTGCTAGTATTGTACTGAACAGTGTGAAAAGAGAAAGTTCTGTTTCTTCAGATTACAACAGAAGTTCATGGCTGACTAAACATTACTGGTAACAGAAATTGTGTATTTTCAGAGTATAATTTTTACAGACTGGAAGGCCAAATACTGTTCAGTAGTAATAATGAGGCCAAAATTAAGGTTTGTAGAAAAATTCACAGCTGAATGATGAAATAATTTTGAATATTAGAAATCTGCATTAAGTTATTCAAAGATTACTAATGAAATTGAGTAATCATGAAAAGTCTTAAATGGGTTGCTTCACAGATAATGTTCTTTTTTTTAAGTATGGCAAAGAAAAGTTGTTTTCTTTTTCTGGTTTCTAGAAAATATTTGAAGATCATAACCCTTTTTAATCCACAATAAAATTTAACTTCTATTTTTCTTTGTATAAAACACATTTTATTTATTTATTTTTTATTTTTTTAAATATATTTTATTGATTTTTCACAGAGAGGAAGGGAGAGAGATAGAGAGTTGGAAACATCGATGAGAGAGAAACATCGATCAGCTGCCTCATGCACATCTCCTACTGGGGATGTGCCCGCAACCCAAGGTACATGCCCTTGACCGGAATCGAACCTGGGACCTTTCAGTCCGCAGGCCGACGCTCTATCCACTGAGCCAAACCGGTTTCGGCTAAAACACATTTTAGAAACATTTTTTTTTCAGAAACATTCTTTAGCTAAATGCATGACATCTGAATTCTATAATACACGAATTTAAAGGTATACACACCTTTTCAGTCTTAAAGATCTACTTAATTTAGGTGTTCTGCTTATTGATAGTTTCAGTATTTACGTTTTATATTTCTGATTAAATGTTTATAATGTTAGATAATTCTTATTAGTAGTTAACAGCCCTTTGTAATAAATTGTTTCTGTTTTTAATTGGGGACAGATAAACCTAATGTCTAAGTATAATTCAGGTGACTTTAATGAGAGCATTAGGCTTAAGACAAAAAGAAAACCTGTTTGCTCACTCTTCATATCTTTTAAAGATTTCCAGTAGTTAGGCTTCTCATTCTTATATTGTTGTTTGAAAACTTTAAAGAGGCGGTTAGGTGTCGATTGCCTGTCATTCATTATAACTTTGGATTTTTAATGCAGTTGTCATTAGAAGCTACTAATAGTACCAGTACTTTGACTGATCTACTGTCTAACATCCTAGGGTTATGTATTAGCTTGGGAGTCTCTCAGATTACCATTTAACATTTAGCAGTGGATATGAACCTATAATAATATTTAAATGTTTTTCTCAGGTTCTGTATCTACAAACCAGTTTATTTTGGCCTTCCCTAATCCCTTTTTCCATGTCTCTGTTACTGGCTTCATTTCTGAAGTATTTTTAGTGAAAAGTTTACTTTCTCTGATTGTTGTTTCTATAAATTTTACTGTTCTTAAATTGTGTAAGACTCTAGTTAGCTTTTGGAGGTTACTCATTGTCACAGTTATACTTTTTTTTTAAATTGTCCTGGTTTTGTTTATAAATCTTACTGGTTATAAGGGATGGTATATGATGTTGAATATTATCTATTTATTGAGTTTTAAAGTACAATGCACATTTTTAGAATTTAGCAACATTTTTGGTAATGATTTTCTTACCACTTCACTTCAGTGATTTCCTCCCTTATCAGTTGAGTTCATCAGACACAAGGAAGCAGTTTGAAAATATGTTCTCAACTTGGCCAAATATTTGGTTGACCAACTAGTTTACAAGCACCTAATTTTATCTTATTTTTATTTGGAGCAAATTGTAGTTTCTACTTACTTTTGTTGTAATTATTATATTTTTACATTATATTAACCAAGTACATTTTCCATAGCTAGTATCTTGGTCAATTAAGGTAACTTTTCCCACAGAAGCAATGTAAAATCACCCTATGTAAGGAGAGCTGCCCTTTTCCCTGCCTGCACAGGGATTATAGTGGATTCTCCCTAGAGCTGTAGAGAGAATTCTCTGAGCTTTGAGTTTGGCCACAGTTAGCTATAAAAGGACACCAGATGACTTTTTGCAGGGCAGAAAACAGTTTAGAGTTGAAACTTGGAATGCAATGCTTCATAGATACTATGGTATACATAGGTTAATTAGTACAAAACATGTTTTAAAAGGAGTGATAAACCTTTGGAACATAAGCTATTTGTAAGTTGGGGGATACTTCCTGTGTTTTGAGATCCCCATGTTTTTTTTTTTTTCCACTTTGCAGATGACAAAAAGAGGCTATTGACCTCAGTTCTGAAGAAGACAAAATGGGTAATAAAACCAGTTTTAGAACAAAATGTCCCCAAATCTTAAAACAGTGTGGAATTATTAGCAACTGCAGTTCAGCTGCACTTTTTTCTACTCTTGAGCTCTTGAGACCATTTTAAGTTATAAGAACATTTAGGGAGGAGGTGCAAGGGAGTGCCTTGAGATGCTGGATTGGATGATGGGATTGGACCTCCTCCCATTTGGGGTAAAGTGTGGTGGCTCCTGTAGGTAGTAATCATTGGGTTTCATGAGTCATATGATAGGTTTTGGGACAGTTAGGATTTGTCAGCAAAGACTTTGGAATTTTTTCTTTCCCTTTAGGGTTTTCTTAAGGGCTAACTTGGGTAAGACTGAAAGCTCCTTACTGCCTGCCATATGTAGTTTGCATAAAGACAACTTTGTAGACCAAGCATTAAAAACTCAGAATGAAAGTTTACATTTAAGGCTCTAACCCTGTAAGTTTTGAGTGCTTTGGATTATGACAGAAAAGATGAAAGAGTTTTATAGTGAACATTCATACTCAACAGCTAGATTCTACAGTTAGTATTTTACTTTATCATCTTTCTATCTGTCCATTACTGCTTTAATAGCTTGTACTGATCGTGTACTGTTCATTATAATAAAAGAATGTTATCATTGTTCCCCAACTCCACGATAAAGAGCATCTCATTTTTGGAAGCATTTATTTTCTGTAGTACTTGAACATAATTGGCATAAATTACTCTTTCTGTATGATCCTCAATTGGATGCAGATTAGAATAAGATTCAAAATTATTCAGGGTTTTGGTTAGTAACTTACTTGAGAACATAAGTCAGTACATTAGCCCATGTGTGTTAAATAACTTTGCTGATTCTGGTCGATATTTTTTGTTTTTAAGCCACTTTTTTCTAAAGGTTTCTTTCTGTGTCCTCACTTTATCTACTTCTGACCATGTATAATTTCCAGGGAGTTAAGAAGTTATTTAGAAAGTGGCAATACTGTAGAATTTTGGGGGGGTGGCTTGTTAGGTGAGGGTAAGGGTAAGAAGAGACTCCTATATTTTAGGTAAATATTGGTTAACTGACTGGTAGACTCGCTAGGAAACCTAACCACTATTTGGAATGTTATCTCTTGGGAAAAATGCTTTCATTGTTTAAAATAAAAGACAGCTTAACATAATTTGGAATATAACCTGTATATGTTGGTGAATGCCTTTATGTTGGTTAAGTTTGTACTATTTTTAAATAAGTGAATTTCTAATGAACTGTGACTGGTACCCTAATTAAATTGACCATTATCATCTGTGACCATTTTTCTTTTCTTTCTGTAGAACTTAGTGTTGTAGGATAACTTTAATGTATGGTTTAAATGGTAGTAAACACTCAGTTTTTAGTGTCTTCCAACTTGATTTTAGATCTCAGAATTGAGATTAGGTAACATCTTTCATTTTTATAAACAAAAGATATTTCATTTTAGTATTCCCCACAAGGATTGAATAATACAGGTTTGCTTGTCTCCAAAATCTATGCCCCCCCCCCTTTTTTTCATACTCTGCTCCTAGGCCAGCTTAAATGAAAGTGTTCTTCATTTAATTTGTTTTTTAATCAGCTGCCCTGATTTAAGTCTTAACATATTGGCCTATCAAAATACCTGGGACACAATCTGTGCTTTAGCTGAACTCACTAGTTGGTTGATGGCTAAATTGCTTGGTTTTGATGTAGGAAAGAGAAGAGTTGATGATGCCTTGATGAATACAGAATTTTCAGAGATGGGAATTTTAAGAGAATAGCTGAATGAAAAGGAAATTGAATCCAAGTGGATGTTGTTTTCATTTAGATTTTCTTTCGTTGTTAGTAAAAAGTTCATATTAATGAGGTTAGAAATATTAAGCCATTCCAGCTAAGGGTTGGAAGCTAAAATTTCAGAGTAGACCCAGAATTCTATAGTCTAAGCCAGCCGTGGGCAAACTACGGCCCGCGGGCCAGATCCGGCCCGTTTGAAATGAATAAAACTATTGAAAAAAAAGACCGTACCCTTTTATGTAATGATGTTTACTTTGAATTTATATTAGTTCACACAAACACTCCATCCATGCTTTTGTTCAGGCCCTCCGGTCCAGTTTAAGAACCCATTGTGGCCCTCGAGTCAAAAAGTTTGCCCACCCCTGGCTAAGCCGTGGTCGGCAAACTGCGGCTCGTGAGCCACATGCGGCTCTTTGGCCCCTTGTGTGTGGCTCTTCCTAAGCCTTAGGAGTACCCTAATTAAGTTAATAACAATGTACCTACCTGTATAGTTTAAGTTTAAAAAATTTGGCTCTCAAAAGAAATTTCAGTCGTTGTACTGTTGATATTTGGTTCTGTTGACTGATGAGTTTGCCGACCACTGGTAAAGGACTTTTAGAGTACCTCCCCACATTGGCTTGTTTTGTTTTCTAGGCAAAGAAGCTGACTATGAGAGGGGCGAAGTACTTTTTCTAAGGTGGTACAGTTATAGCTTGGCTAGATTCTTCTTTGCCGGGGTCCAACCCCAGCGGGTCCAGGGGTCCCCAAAGGTGTGGACGGAGTCGGCGAAGAAGGAAGGACACGGAGACAGTGTTCAGTTGATCAGCAGCCTAGCCAGGGTCTCTAGCCAGGATCTCCAGCCAAGTTCTGGTCTGGATCTCCAGCAAAGTTCTGGTTCGGATCTCCAGCCCGGTTCTGTGTCCATGTTCTCTTGCTAGGTTCTCCAGGTTCTCCAGCCAGGTTCTGTAGCCATGTTCCCTCGCTAGGTTCTCCAGCCAGGTTCTGTCACCAAGTTCTAGTCAGGTTCTCTTGCCATGTTCTGTAGTCAGGTTCAGTCCAGGATCTTTTGCCATGTTCTCTCCAGCGAAGTTCTTCTGTCTCTAGAGAACGTTCTGTGCAGGTTCTGTGCCTAAGTTCCGTCTCTTAAGTTCTGTCTTCTTACATCTGTATTTATACCAGTTGATTCCAGTCCTATCAATCTCTATTTCAAAGGTTAGGGCGTTTCTTATCTCCATTCCAGGGAGTAAAGATTATGTAGCTTAAGCATGATTGTTCCTAGTTAAAGTGATTAATTACCCGCCTGGCACTTAGTTAAGAGGTTTTATTCCCTCCCTAACTTCAGGGGAAAATCCCTACCTGGGGAAACAACCTTTCTCAGAGACCTTGGTTAAAACACATAGTGCCAAGAAGGTGAGCAAACATATTAAGAACAGTATGCCATATATGCCAGGTCCCTTGAAACAGCAAGCATGGACCGGCTCCCGGTACTTCTTTGTTTCCTTTGCACCTAGTTTTGCATTAGAGGCAGTTTTTTGAGAAGTTGTTTGAAATTTATTTCAGAAGATGAGGGGAAGTTAGTTTGTACCACAATATCGGAACTGTTGGCAATTCAAGTTTAGCTATAGAAACCGCTTTTGTGTGAAGTTTCACTTCTTTTAGAATTAGTGATTTTAAAAATTGTGTGCATCAGTTATCTGTAATTTCTATAAGTTAATAGTTTATATATTTTTTCTCAAACTTTATTTTTTTTACTTTTTTTCCTTCATTTTTATCCAAAGGGAAATAAATTTTGCATGAAAACAAAGAAATTTCATGTTTGTATTAATAAAGTGTTAATGATTTGTTGATAATGTTTCTTTTGGGATTTCCTTTTAATTCGTGCCTTCCAGGTTTATTAGCTATTCTCAGGTAGTTAAATATTTTTCTTTACAGTACCATGTTCTTTTCTTTAGGGATATCGAGCAATTCCTCCAACCTACAAATGACTTTAAATGAATTTGTGTGGTAATTTTTTTTAATGTATTTTTATTGATTTCAGAGAGGAAGGGGGAGGGAGAAAAAGAAACATCAGTGATGAGAGAGAATCATTGATCAGCTGCCTCCTGCACACCCTCTACTGGGAACCAGACCCCCATGTCCTGACGGAGAGTCGAACAGTGATCTCCTGGTTCAGAGGTGGGCCTCCTCCACTGAGCCACGCCCACTGGCTTGGTTGAATTTGGTTTTTAAACTTAAATTATTGGATCCCTCTCTTGCTCTCCACAGGTAGATAATATTGCAGTATAAACTGTTTTCCATACTATTAAAAAATTAAAATGTAGTAATTTATAATTAATTTCTAAAGTTTTAATATGTGCACAGCTTAAGCTATTGTTTGTTCCTGGCCAAATGGATAGAATAGAGTTGGTGAAAAGAATTTTGACTAGGAACTCACTTTTGACTGCCATGTTTACTAGATGCCTTTTCTTTTTAAATTGAGGTATACTCAACATATAACATTATTTAGTTTCTGGTATGACATAATGATTCAATATTTGTGTATATTTCAAAATGACTATCACAATAAGTCTAGTTAACATTCATCACCATACATAGTTACAGATTTTTTGAGTGAGAATTTTTAAGATCTACTCTTAGCACTTCATGCCTGTTCTTAAAACAGTAAATCCTGTAAAGTGCAATATACCCTATTTGAGAAGGTTTAATTACTGAAATAAACTATTATACCATATTGTATAATCCACATGAGAAACAATGAAGTACAGAATTATTGGAAGATAACACTCTTGTAGTTTTGAGATACTCTTTGAAAATGTCTTAAATGTTTACTTACATAAACAAGGGTTGTGTTCTACAAAGGTGTTCAGCTTCAGTCTTTAAATTTGTTTTCTTTCATGGTGAAATAACACATTCTGAAATGTATATAAACCTAATTTACAGTGTAGTGACCAGTTATAAAATAAACACGCATGTGACCATTACCCAGATTAAGAAATAGAATATTGCCGGCACCTCAGAATCGTTGGTGTGTGTTTTCTCATCCCCACCTCTCCTTTTATAGTAATTTCATCCTTTTTTCCTCATAGGTGGTATTAATTCTTTATTGTTGCCTATTTTAAAGCTAGATACATATAGTTGGGGCTTCTTTGTCTTGCTTATTTTATTTAGCGTTTATTTAAATGTTTGTCTTCATTGATAAAAGGGTTGTTTAAAGTGTGTAGGAAATAAAGTTTAGTAATAATTTGATTAACCAGGTTTCTTACCCACCTGAGAAGTTTTCATGCTCTTTTGCAGCAGTAAGTATCTAAAAAAGGGAAGGCATTTCATCTCTTTGCTAGAGATCAAAAATTATTTTGTGATTGAACTCTTGATCTGGAGTCAGCAGCTTTGTCTCCAGATAATCTTGACTAACTGGCCAGACAAATTCAGTCTTACAGTTGACACAGACTACAGGAAAATTGAGGGGGGGGGGGGGGGGAGACATCACTGTCTTTCAAGAGACAAAAGATAATCAAATAACCAGATAAATGAAAAAATATTAGTATTTAAACTAGTATTTATATTACAGACCCTAACTGTGTTTTTTGCCAAGTGTTGTTCAATTTAAAGTATAGTAAAATTTACATAAGGAAAGGAGTGGTTGTAGTTAGTTCTTGGAAGAGAGAGAGAGAAAGAAAATGGTGGAAGGGGATGTAAACTGAAGAAATTCAGGAGAACCCTAAGAATGGACTGTTTAATGTATTGATATTCTTGTAGAGGATTTTTGACCCTGGATTGTGTGTAATGTTATTTGTGTAGCTATCATGGGATGTGAATAGCTTATATTTCTGTTACATTGTTTTCTTCTTCCAATCTTCCATGGCTACCACTTTTATTTTCCCCACAAATCTTTGTTTTCGTTATTGATTTAGTACTATTTTGGTCTTTAGGAAGAATAGGAAAGGTATGATAGGATCCTTTCAGAAATAGCCTTTGAGGAATACTAAGGTTTATTCAAAGAAAGGTTAAAGCAAAGGTCATGGATCTTTATATAGGAACTTGAAATCTGTTGGTTGTGCAAATTTGGCACTGTGTGTTAGCAAGTGATTAAGTATATGAAACGTGATTCCAGCTTATCAGCTTTTTAAACATTAGAAAGTAGTTTTGAAGATAAACTTGAATGCTCTCTAATGCATTTCTATTTATTGGTCAGAATGATTTTGATCAAATTCAATGTTTTTGTTTTGTTTTTTGCTGTGTATTAATATGGAACCCATGCTGCTTAAATGGGTAATAATTTAACTCTAGGACTGCCTTTCTTCAAACTTTCAATTTTGTCAGTCAGTATTCAAACTTAGAATTTAAACCAAGTATCACAAGAATGGTATACATACTTATTACCCGTTCTCCTCCAAATTCCATGTAATACTAGTATATGCCAGGGAGAAATATAAATGACTTTGAATTAGGCTGTATTTGGATAATGGTTCAAGTTAATGATTTAAGTTATTTTAATCCCTCTGGTATTCCTCTTATATGAATTCCCTAAGGAAGTGGAGATTCTTTCCTGAAATGTATTAACTGTTAGAAAACATGCCAGGCATATTTCTTTCAGAAATAGCAATCTAGTGTAGCTTAGTTGTCTTACAGTTGGGATGTATTGTTACAGGTTTTATTAATCCCAATATACTAGTAAAGCAAATTTACTTAAATTTTGTTCAGGACTGTTCACTTAACAATTACTAAATAGGCCAGAGCCATTTTGAAGAAGATAAACTTGAATGTTACTTGTTCTTTGACTAAATGAATAAGATATTATTATGGTGAAATGGGACTTATTTCCCCCTCTAATGATAATAATAATATTTAATAACTTACTGTTCTCATTATAGGTAGACTAACAGAAGACCTTTTCTAATCTTACTAGAATATATTTATTCCTACATTGTATTGGGAACAGAGTGAATGTTTATTTTATATTAACACAAATCCTTTATCCTTAATGATGATAACCACACTTTGTTTTTGGTGGTGATGATAGGAGAGGCATTCTCTATTGTGTAATACCTTGATTAACCTTGGATTTGACAGTGATGTCAGTAAAATCATATGTGTAGTTGTTTGATCTTCATCCCTGTTTCTGGTACAGAGCTCTTAAAACTCTTAACATTTTCTGAATGGGGGGAGGGCTGTCTTTTGGAATGTTAATGAGGTGACTTTTGGAAAGCCCCTAGGTCAGGGGTCCTTAAACTACGGCCCCTTGGGCCACATGCAAATACAAATATTGTATTTGTTCCTGTTTTGTTTTTTTACTTCAAAATAAAATATGTGCAGTGTGCATAGGAATTTGTTCATAATTTTTTTTTAAACTATAGTCCGGCCCTCCAACGGTCTGAGGGACAGTGAACTGGCCCCTGTTTAAAAAGTTTGAGGACCCCTGCCCTAGGTAATCTAAGGATAGGGGCTGGTTGCCAGAGGAGCCCGCCTTGATGCAGTGGTTCTCAACCTTCTGGCCCTTTAAATACAGTTCCTCATGTTGTGACCCAACCATAAAATTATTTTCGTTGCTACTTCATAACTGTAATGTTGCTACTGTTATGAATCATAATGTAAATATCTGATATGCGGAATGGTCTTAGGCGACCCCTGTGAAAGGGTCGTTTGACCGCCAAAGGGTCTCGACCCACAGGTTGAGAACCACTGTTAGAGGGTTGGAACTGTAAGCCTCACCCCCAGACCTTCTGGGAGGGGAGTGGACTGGGGGTTGAATCACCAGAGGTCAATAATTTAATCAGCCATGCCTGTGTAATGGAGCTTCCACAAAAACCCCAAAGTTCGGAGTTCAGAGAGCTTCCAGGTTGGTGAACATGTGGAGATTTGGGGGGAGTGGTGTGCTCCGAGAGGGAACGGAATCCTTACACCCTTTCCCAGATACCTTGTCCTATGCATCTCTTCCTTCTGCCTGTTCCCGAGTTCTACGCTTTTATGATAAACGGGTGATCTAGTAAGTAAAATGTTTTTCTGAGTTCTAATAGCCATTCTAGCAAAAGAGTTGAACCCAAAGGAGTAGGGTTGTTGGAATCTACCTACTATTGGTTGGAAGCACAGGTGACAACTTGTCCTTCAAATTGGCATCTGAAGTTGGTGTGGATGGGTGTCAGTATTGTAGGACTGAGCCCTTAACCTGTGGGGTCTGATGTTATCTCTAGGTAGATAGTGTCAGAATTGAGTTGAATTGTAGAATGCTCAGCTGGTGTCAGAGAAGTGCTTGGTGGTGTGAATCACCCCCCCCCCCACACGGATTGTTTAATAGTGAACAGCATAATCTTTTTCAATTAAGGTGTCTTTAATTTTATAGAAGGAAAGAATTGATTAAGATGATTACAGAAGTAATTTATATCATTGATTACCATCAGCAATTGGGAGATGGCTGATTGGCTGGATAATTTAGGAAGAACCTTAAAAGAGGGAGATTTTTGGTTGCATGAGTATTTCTCCAAGTACAGTGAACTCTTAGGGAGTTCTGTCTCAAGTTTTAACTCACTAGTTGAAGAACACTGAATAAGAAAAGACAGACTAGTTAATATCTAAAAAACATGAATGATAAGTTTCATGTTGTTAACTTTTAAAATAGATGAAATAAGACAGATGTCAGCAATAGAAGTAAAATTTCCAAACTGAATAATCTATCTTGATGTGGAGGAAGAGTAAGAATAGATATTATTGTATATACAGGCATTGGAATATACTAAAGTCATGCTAATGATGAGTTTGGGTGGGGTTAGATTAATCATCCACTTGGTTTCTTGGCTCTTGACTTAACTTTATGAATATAGGTGATTAACATGGAAATTAAGTAACTCTTAAGGAAGGCACCACAGCTTTGATCTCATTTAAACTTGCTCATAAGAAATTCAAGTACGTATACTAAACAAAAATACTCATTACAGAAATAAGTTTCTTGTCTCCATTAAATTGTTTCTGCAATGGAAATATCTTTGTCCATGTCAGTTACTGGGGGGGGGGGGGGGGGGTGTCATTGAATATTGTAGATCTTGAGAGTTAAATAAGCCAAGACATAAAGTCTTTATCTTCTTTTACTATGGATTGAACTCTTGACAAAATGACTGGTCAGCTCTTTAATTATACTATTATTCCACATAATAACATTATTCCTGTGAGTCCTAAACCTGATATGCTATAATGATCAGTTTTAGATGTTTCGCTTAAAAATGTGTGCTTTAAAAACAAAATCTTTATCAATGGGCCTTTAAAAAAATCTGTTACAGTGAGCTGATGGAGTTTGTTGAATATATTGAGAATCATAACATTGCGTATGTTCATAATTTTAAAATTTTAACACATTTGATTCATGGAAGTTTAATTTCAATACTAAAATTATTTCTGCTCTGCCCTAGCTGGTTTGGCTCAGTGGATAGAGCGTCGGCCTGCGGACTGAAAGGTCCCGGGTTTGATTCCGGCCAAGGGCACATGCCTGGGTTGCGGGCTGGATCCCCACTAGGGGGTGGGCAGGGTGCAGCTGATCAGTTATTCTCTCTCATCATTGATGTTTCTATCTAGCTCTCTCTCTTCCTCTCTAAAATCAATAAAAATATATTTTAAAAAAATTATTTCTACTCTAGACCTTAGTTAAAGAAGACTTTTATTTTAACATGCTAACCAGCTTTTTGGCATTTGAAGGAATAAGATAATGAAAAAATGTGGCCCTAACCGGTTTGGCTCAGTGGATAGAGCGTCGGCCTGCGGACTCAAGGGTCCCAGGTTTGATTCCAGTCAAGGGCACGTGCCTTGGTTGCGGGCACATCCCCAGTGGGGGATGTGCAGGAGGCAGCTGATCGATGTTTCTCTCTCTGATTGATGTTTCTCTCTCATCGATGTTTCTAACTCTCTATCCCTCTACCTTCCTCTCTGTAAAAAATCAAAATATATATTTTTTAAAAAATGTGGTTGACGAAATAAATCTAATCTTAAAATTGTGTAAAGGCCAGTCATTTTTTCAAAGTAGAAAAATGAGCTTGAGCAACTAATATATTTTTTCTTTTTTTTTAAGCCTCATCCAAGGACATACTTAGAGAGAGGGAGGGAGAGAGAGAAACATTGATGTGAGAGAAACACCCATTGTTGCCTTTCTTATGTGCCTCGACTGGGGATTGAACCTGAAACCCAGGAATGTGCCCTTACTGGGCATTGAACCTATAACCTTTTGGTGCACAGGACACCGCTCAATAAACTGAGCCACTCCAGCCCCACACAACTAATACCTTTTTTAAGATATATTTTTTGAAGGTTGTTAAAATGAGTTAGTCACTTCATTAGAAAGGGAAATCTTTTCTCTTGTTTAAGATACTTTAATTTTGGTTATTATAATAGTTTACCACTTTAAATAGTGTCTAATATAAACAGCATTTAAAATGAAAGAAAAGATTTTCCATTTACTAGTAAAGTAAAAATCATTCTGGACTTCTCAAAGTGTAGTAAATAGTTGTAACTGTTGGGTGTAAATTGCAACATAATATAAAGTTATATTAACTTATATAAGTCAAGCTATATTGAAACTCCTACTTGTATATAAGAACATAGATACCCATATATGTAACTGAACACAATGATAAAACACCTGAGAAACCCCTACCCAACTATAGAACTAAAACATTACCAATTTCACATCTCTTTAAGCTCCTTCTCTAGCCTATCATCTTGGTTTTCTTCTTGGCACTAGGAAACCATTGTCCTGAGTTTTGTTTAACATTCCCTTTGCCATATTATAAAACAAAAATAAAAACTCATGTATCTCTAGAGAACATACTGCTAAGTTTTGCTTTGGAGCTTTAAAAAAATAGTAATATCTTCTATGTAATCTTTGACTTGCAATTATATATTTGGGAGTGTTGGAGACTTGGGCTTCCAGTTTTTAAAAATGCTACTATGATGCATATATGTGCATGCTTGCTAGGGTATATACCGGAAATTTTGTCATAATATGTTTCAATTATTTATAAAACTAAAGTATACCACTAGTGACAAAACAGTATTTTCTTCACAATTCAGTGGATTCAGTGGGAGGTTCTTCTGCTTCAAGGTGTCAGCTGTGGTGCTGGGATGATTGCCGTCATCTACAGTCAGCTGAGGCTGGAATGACTGAAATGTTAGACAGTTCAAAGTAATCTGGAATCTTGATTGGGAGCTCAGCTGGGGTTTTTGGCTCCTTGTGGATACTTGGGCTGCCTCACAGCAGGATGGCTGGGTTGTAAGAAAGAGCATTCCACAAGAGAGGAAGCTGCCAGACCAGTTATAGGCCTGGAATCATCAGGATCACTTACACTGTTTTACTGTTCAACATAGACTCAGTCCTATCTCACAGTCAAAGGCGAAGATGCATATACAGGTAGGGGCAGAATTGTTTTGGGCTAGTCTTTAAAGACCAGTAATCACAGTATGTTTATCATTTTTATTTCCTCTTTTGTGAAATACCTTTTCATTTCTTTTGTTAGTGTTTTTATTGGGTTGTTTTGGATTTTTTGAGGGAGGAGAGACTAAGTCTGGAGTAAATTTGTTGCAAATCTTAATGCATTTTGTGGTTTATTGGTCCTTACGCAGTCTTCTGAGGTAGGTATTTTATTACTCTCATTTTACATGTTTTATTACCCCCATTTTACAAATGAGAGAAGCACTGTTTAGTATGTTAAGAGAATAGGCTTTAAAGTCAGACAGCCTTGGGTGATATTTTTTGGTATAAAGAATAGGATGTGTAAACATGTACAGTTATGAAATAGCATGATGCTTCCATCAGCCTACTTGTTACACCCATGACCCTCCAAAAGATTGAGACTCAGACAACTTTACAAGTAATTCTTAATTCATTTATGGTCAATTATAATGTTTGAGATAAGTGTGACTTGTTATGAGGTGACTCAGGCCAGGTGACACTTGCCCAGAGTGACAGTCTAGAACTGGTATTCAGCTTCAAGTTCTTTCTAGTCCTACCTGCCTTCCCCATTCCTCAATATTGTTTCCTCTAAATTATTCAGTTGGAACAGTCCGTCAGGATCTGCTAATCAATATCAAATACTTATGTTTTGGTAGCCAGACTAGTTTTGCTATCACTTCTCCACTTTGAGGGTATGATGAATTTCAGAAGAGAATGGAAAGGAATTGGCTGATTTTTTTCACTGACCCTATTGCCGTACTTTATAGTGGAAATTAAGATTCTTATGAATTATAGTTAAAATAGTTTTAGAAAATTATAATAGAAGCCAGAGAGACTCACAATTAATACTCAAATATTTGCCTTAAGTATGTTAAAAAGAATACTGTAGGCATGCAGCTGAATTGCCATAAAACTGAAAATGCCACAGAGCAGTTCTGAGTTAGTTCCACAATGCAGGCCTTTCAGTAAAATGTACACTTTGCCTGAACAAATATAAAATATGCAGAAATAAACTTGTAGACTCTTCTTCTTAACCCTCAAATTTAGGAAGATCGTTCTGTGTATATAAGTATAGTTTCTGATCATTACAATTCTGTGTGTTGAAGACAGACATCTCAGTACATCTCTCCAGTGTAGATAGAAGTGTTGCTTCAGGCAGCATGATGTATTTTCATGTCATCACATTTCTTGGATCTAAGATTCAGAGGCAGAAATGAAAATGTAATAGTACTTCTACTTATTGGAGGGATTCTTTGACATGTAGTAGAATACAGAGTACCTTTAGACTTTGACTAGGAATATTTTCTACCAGTGATACCAGCCATTGCATGACTGAGCTTCTCATTCATTTTTACTCTTTCCTGTCCCAGATTCTTACACATAATGCCAGTTCCACCAGGTTGAGTGTAGTATAACACCATTTGTAAAAAAGAGGGGGGAAATTAAGTTCATTTAAAATTCAGTAAATGCATTTGTGACATAATTTTCAGAATAACACATTTTTAAATAAAGTGTGCCAAAAACATGTTACTGTCTTAAGTTTAATGCATGTTATTTTATAGACATTCATACAATTACTTTCATGTAATTTAATATTTCTGTCACCTTGCTTTCAACCCCTTTCAGAATTAGGGAGGAAACTGATTCACTCTCCGTTTCATTCTTGTTTTTTTGAACTTTTCTGTTTGAAAATGGGGTGATAAAAACTTGGTAAATTGGGTCACTTTTGGTTTCTCGGGAATATAAAATGAACTTCACGCCTAGAAGAGAACACAGAAATTATTTGTTGTGGTGATTGCCAAAGCATGTTCTGCAGAACACATACCCTAGTAATTGTAGTTAAAAAAAAAAAAAAACTTTAAATTTGGAAAAAACTATATACCCCATTGTGGGGCGCAGCTACAGTGTTTTGGCCAGACTCAAGCCTCGGTCTAATGAAAGGACAGGGTCCTCTCATTGCCACTTGCTAAGTCCCAGCTGGAAGGGCAGGGCCCTCCCAGCACAATCATAGCCAACGGCTGTGGTTGTAAGCTTGAACCTATGGTCCAAACACGTGGCCCCACGTGCCTGTGTGCTAGAGTTTAGGTAGGTGCATGTAATTGAGTGAGGTTGGAGCTCACGAGAATGCTGTAAACAACGTGATCACGCCCCTACTTTGCCTCGTGGCATCTTCTATAAAAAAAAAAAGACACGGTTGTGGGTGCCGACGCTGTCTCCTCATCAGGGAGCAGCGTCCCACCGTCCCACTGAGACCCAGCTTTCATTCTCTTGTCAGTCTTTTCTCAATCCTTCACCCCCCCCCCCCCCCCCAGGATCACCTTTGGCTGTAACACCCCATCCACTTATATTTTACGTACATTAGTATGTTAAAGGCTGGGAAATTCTTGAATACAATGTTAATTTTTATTTCACCAAGTGTTTACCATATTTAATTTAGGAATCACTGTAGAATTTTTTTAGTGTTCCATGCAATGCAGTTTGGGAAAGACTGATTTAGTTTCTTTATTTGGTAGATGAAAAGCCTAAGACAGCCGTGGGCAAACTACGCCCAGCCGGATCCGGCCCGTTTGAAATGAATAAAACTAAAAAGAAAAAAGACCGTACCCTTTTATGTAATGATGCTTACTTTGAATTTATATGAGTTCACACAAACACTCCATCCATGCTTTTGTTCCGGCCCTCCGGTCAAGTTTAAGAACCCATTGTGGCCCTCGAGTCAAAAAGTTTGCCCACCCCTGGCCTAAGACCTAATCATGCTAAGTGATTTTCTCAGAGTCATAGAGGACTGACAGCTTGGCAGGTTTGAAATCTTTTCATATTTTTTTAAAAAAATTATTGCATTGTAAACATCAAGTATATCTACATTATAATGGGAGAATATTTATTTTGATGATTAAGTTGAGTATTTTGACAGCCAGCTCTTCAGCACTTAGTAATATGTCAAATTTTAACAATTGCTTTGTAGCTTATTACTGTCTCCCCTTAAGTCTTAAAACTTAAGATGTCTAGAGAAGCTTACATATGTTGATTATTTTGAGTGATTGTTTTATTTTAGTTTATCCCTTGATGTTGCTCCCCCACCTCGAATGTTGTTCATTTCTCTTTTGAGCTTATTAGTTAGCCAAGTAATTCTGGTTCTTTAATCATAGCAAATTATGAGATATTTTTACTATATAATTGGATATTATTACTATATACAATGCTTGTTAATTGGAGATCTTATTTCTTTAGTATCTATATATATAAAGAGCCAGAGGCTGTCACATTTGAAACACTGAAATGGACGATCAAACAGGCTGAGTGGGGTGACAAGGCTGGCAGGGAGGTTAGTGAGGGACAACCAAACGACTGAGCAGCAGGCTGCGTGGGGCTACCAGGCCGGCAGGGGGGCAGGCAGTGGGGGGTTACCAGGCTGGCAGAGGGGGGCAGTGAGGGGCAACCAGGCCAGTGGGGGCAGGCAGTTGGGGGCAACCAGGTCAGCGGCGGGGAGGGAGGGCGGGCAGTTAGGGGCGACCAGGCTGGCAGAGGAGGGCAGTGAGGGGCAACCAGGCTGGCGGGGGGACAGTTGGGGGCAACCAGGTCAGTAGACAGAGGTGGTTAGGGGTGATCAGGCTGGCATGGGGGCCAGTTAGGGGCGATCAGGCAGGCAGACAGGTAAGCAGTTAGGAGCCAGCAGTCCTGGATTGTGAGAGGGATGTCTGACTGCCAGTTTAAGCCCGATCCTAAACCGGCAGTCGGACATCCCCCAAGGGGTCCAGGATTAGAGAGTGTGCAGGCTGGGCTGAGATGACACCTCCCCCCCCCCCCCCCCCCGCACAAATTTCGTGCACCGGGCTTGTACTATGAATATATGTCCTGACTTAAATATATGTATCATGATCTATCTATATATATAAAAGGCTAAGTGACCCTCTAACCATCCAGCAGGTATGACGTGCACTGACCACCAGGGGGCAGGCGCTTAACGCAGGAGCTGTTGAGCTGCAATGACTTGGCAGTGGTGGTTCTCGAGTGACACACCCAAAACCTGAGAGGAGGGAGCCCAATTCCAAGGTGCATCACCCGAGAACCGCCCTCTCACAATCTCGGACCTCTCAGAGGATGTCCGAGAGCCGATTTCGGCCCGATCCCCACAGGTCAGGCCGGGGGACCCCATCTGCTGGAGGGACCCCGCTTAATCCCCAGACAACTTTTTTTTTTTTTTTTTATATTTTTATTGATTTTTTACAGAGAGAAAGGGAGAGAGATAGTTAGAAACATCCATGAGAGAGAAATGTCGATCAGCTGCCTCCTGCACATCTCCCACTGGGGATGTGCCTGCAACCCAGGTACATGCCCTTGACCGGAATCGAACCTGGGGCCTTTCAGTCCGCAAGCCAACGCTCTATCCACTGAGCCAAACCGGTTTTGGCCCCCAGACAACTTTTGAGCCACAATGCCACCCCTGGTGCGACCAGCTGGGGAGGGACTGCAGGAGGTTGGCTCCAGGGTGTGTCTGGCCTCTCTCGCCTAGTCCCACCCAGCTGCTACCTTCTGATTAATTTCCTTTCAATGTGCACGAATCCATGCACTGGGGCATTAGTACTTTATAATGCTTCTTAGTTGAGAACCTTATTTATATAATTATTATATAATGCCTGTAAGTTAGATTATTAATAATAAATAAATGCAAATATAACATATTTACATGTAACATTTGTTGGAGATTTTGTTTTTGTAATACATGAATGTGTGCCTGACTTAAATGTGTATTACACGTGTGTGAGCTATATACAGTGGGGCCTTGACTTACGAGTGTCCCGACTAACGAGTTTTTTGAGATACCAGCTGACTCTCGGCCAATTTTTGCATTGAGTTGATAGAGTAATTTGAGTTAACGAGCTCCTTAAGGAGCTCAGTCTCGGAACGAATTAAACTTGTAAGTCACGGCCCCACTGTATAGAGAAAAAATACATGCAGGTCTCTTTAGATTTCAATCTGTATTGGAGCAAATAGTTTTACCTTATCAAATACATTATTTTATATATGATCCTAGAATATTTTTTTTAAGTGGCACTAGGACACTTACACAAACCTTATTTTGATGTAGTTTTTTGGTACTAGCTTCTCATTATTCTTTCCTTTTTTTCCCAATTAGTTTAAGTGCCCTTCATAAAACAGGAGAGGCCCTCCTTTTTCAAATGGATATTTATGGAAAATTGATGGTTGTCACTGCCAGTCAAGGCAAAAGTTAAGACATAGGACTAAAATAGGGATCTGGTTTTCAATTAATATGTATTTGGAATAAGTTTTTTTCTGTGTGTTCTTAATGAATTTAATATCATTTGACTTGTAATGCACCTTACCTTAAGTGGGAGGGTATAGAAAAGCTCAAGAGGTCTGCAGGATGTTTTCAGCTTTTGAATAATAACCCCCCCCTTTTTTTTTCATGTATTGCTCTGAAGTAGAGTGTAAACAAGTAGTTTATCAGTCTGATACATACAGTCTACTCTCTGCTTATGAAAGATCTTGAATCAGAATGACCCATCCATGAGTTGTAAGAGCAGGGAGCTTAACATCCAGTTGGAACTGCTTGTACATAAATGAGTAGTGGTAATTTGGTGGTGTGGCAGTGGTTAATCTATATTTGTAGGTCTTTTCAAACTTCAGAATTGACCTATGTAAAACAGTAAAATGGCTTCTTACTCTGCATCATTAGTAATCCTTTGAAATTTTATTGTTTTGCAGTTACTTAAACACTGATATCAATCTCTAATCATACTAGGCTTGAATATATCCTCACATGAGTTTCTATAGTTAAAGTAATAAAATTAGCTTTGTGTTTAATATTATCTAGAGAGTGTTCATATGTATCACGTGGCAGGATTGGATTTAGATTGTTAGTTTTAGTAGTCTTACTAAACTGTTTTTTTTTTCTGCCCGTTGTATTTATTTAATCAACATGTCAGCCTGGCATGTTTTTGTTTTTTATCCTGCCACTAGATGGCAGGAATAATAAAAGGTAGTTTGAAATGTCAACTTTAGTTTGTGGTCTTAGCTGCTTTGTACTTTTCTTATATCTTTGTTGTTTTCATTTTCCATTAGTGCTGAATTTTGTGCCAACTAATGGAACTTCTGTAGATCTGGCATCTTGTGTAGTCTAAGAGTACCTAGTGCCAGGGTAAAGGAAAAAAGAAGGAACCGAAGAAAATCTTTATGTAATAATTGATGTTATAGCCCTGTGCTTTTCATTTCTATTTTTATTTTCTCTTTGTGGAATTCTATTTCTTTTCTTTGTTTCTTAGTGCCCTTATACTTATATTGACATCCATAACTGGTAATTTCTGTTATGGCATTAGTTGCCTTCTCATTTATTAGGTGAATTAACCTGGCCAATTTTGTAAAATCTTACAACACTGTACTTTGTAAACAAACTCTGAGAGTTATAATTGACAATAAATCTTTTCACAGAATGATTTTTTATTTTATTTTATTTTATTTTATTTTTTTTTTTTTATATTTTATTGATTTTTTACAGAGAGGAAGGGAGAGAGATAGAGAGTTAGAAACATCGATGAGAGAGAAACATCGACCAGCTGCCTCCTGCACATCCCCCACTGGGGATATGCCCGCAACCCAGGTACATGCCCCCGACCGGAATCGAACCCGGGACCTTTCAGTCCGCAGGCCGACGCTCTATCCACTGAGCCAAACCGGTCTCGGCAGAATGATTTTTTAAAGAGCCTGTTTATAGCCTTTGAAGAATAGTGGACAGAAGCTGGGTAGTGTGATGTAGCTTCCATGATTATGTTCCATTACATAAGACTTTGTCTTACTAGTGGACTTGCACCAGTCTCCCATTGCTGGAGTTATGAAGTAAGCAGCCATCCTATATAAAAAAAAGGCTAATATGTGCTCTGATCGGTTTGGCTCAGTGGATAGAGCGTCAGCCTGCAGACTGGAGGGTCCCGGATTCAATTCCTGTTAAGGGCATGTACCTTGGTTGCAGGCACATCCCCAGTGGGGAGTGTGCAGGAGGCAGCTGATCGATGTTTCTACCTCTCTATCTCTTTCTTTCTCCCTTCCTCTCTGTAAAAAATCAATAAAATATATATATATTTTAAAAAGGCTAATATGCAAATCAGCGGAACGACCAGTCACTATGAAGTGCACTGACCACCAGGGAGAAGATGCTCAATGCAAGAGCTGCCCCCTGGTGGTCAGTGTGCTCCCACAAGGGGAGTGCCACGTAGAAGCCGGGCTTACAGCTGGCAAGTGCAGCGGCAGTTGGCGGGAGCCTCTCCCGCCTCTGCAGCAGCGTTAAGGATGTCCAACTACCACGGGGAACAGGACATCCCCGAGGGCTCCTGGACTGTGAGAGGGCACAGGCCGAACTGAGGGGACTGCCCTCCTCCCCAGTGCACAAATTTCATGCACCGGGCCTCTAGTGTTGTAGATAGAAGTCCACGTGGCAGAGAACTGCAGGCAGCCTTTATGAGGCTCCAACAAACAACCAGCATCAAGGAAATGGATTCTACTTAGTTTAGCTTGAGATGCTTGGCTTTTGTGAGGTGTGTCTCATTTGGAATTTTGGTTTTCAGATGGTCTCCCTCAAGAAAGAACCAAGTTTTTATATAGATTAACATAGATTTTCTTATTTTAATAAAGCTGCTTATCATTAGAGGTCTTTAGGAAGCAATGTGGATGGAACTCTGAAATTAGAAAAATACATCTTTTCCATAAAGCCAATATCTTTTTTAAAAGAATGTGCTTTTTTTTTTCTTGTTTTCTCATACTGCAGTTTTTGCTACTATATTTTGAAAAAATAAGAAAATCCTTTTTCTTTTATGTAAAATTTAGACTAATGCTAGAGGGAAAAGAAACTAATTGAAATAGTTAAGTATTAGAAGTATGTAAGGAAGAAGGTAAGCTTCCATTGATTTACTGAGGGTGGAGACACTACTTTTAGATAGTGCAATATATTACTTGAATAATCTAAGTTAAATTCAAAAGGAGCTACAAATTCCCCACCCCTATGGGATTTTTGGCATTTTTTCTTCAGAGAGAGATGGAGAATGACTTCTTAAGACAGAGAAAATATGTCTCATACAGACTTTTTCATTTATGAAAATAATTTTCTCACTTGTGAGTAACAAGATTGCTTAAAGATGTAAGGAAAATGGGATAGAGTAAAATGTTACTTTTAAAATTGATAAAACAACCATACTTGAAATTCCTGTGTTATTAGAAAAACTTAATAACGGGAAAGAGGAAGAGATGCAGAACTAATTGTTAAACTTTAAATCCATAAGTAATTTGTTCACATCAAAATATTGATAGATTATGGTGATGATTACTAATGAAGACTCTCTTGGAAGGTGTTATAATCATGGACAGTAGGTACAACAGAAGTAAACTGTCTTGCATTCTTTTTTTCTTATCATAAGAACTGAGATTTTGCTTTCTATCAGATAAATTTTTGAATCATGTATAACATTTGTCTTATGATGTGAACTAGCTTTTTTTAAAGATCAAATTCCTTGTTCCTATAAACAGTTCTAAAAGTATGAAGGAAAAATTCTGAGAAAAAATACTTCCGCATTCTTTCTTTTTTTTTTTTAGTTTATTTTTTTAAAAAATAAATCTTTATTGTTCAGATTATTACAGTTGTTCCTCTTTCCCCCCCAATACCTCCCCTCCACCCAGTTCCCACCCCACCCTCTGCCCTTATCCCCCCACTGTCCTCATCCATAGGTGTACGATTTTTGTCCAGTCTCTTCCCACACCCCCCACACCCCTTTCCCCCCCGGGAATTGTCAGTCCACTCCCTTTCTATGCCCCTGATTCTATTATATTCACCAGTTTACTCTGTTCATCAGATTTTTTTATTCACTTGATTTTTCGATTCACTTGTTGATAGATATGTATTTGTTGTTCATAATTTTTATCTTTACCTTTTTCTTCTTCCTCTTCTTAAAGAATACCTCTCAGCATTTCATATAATACTGGTTTTGGTGGTGATGAACTCCTTTGGCTTTTTCTTATCGGTGAAGCTCTTTATCTGACCTTCAATTCTGAATGATAGCTTTGCTGGATAAAGTAATCTTGGTTGTAGGTTCTTGCTATTCATCACTTTGAATATTTCTTGCCACTCCCTTCTGGCCTGTAAAGTTTCTGTTGAGAAATCAGCTGACAATCGTATGGGTACTCCCTTGTAGGTAACTGACTTTTTTTCTCTTGCTGCTTTTAAGAGTTTCTCTTTGTCTTTTGCCCTTGGCATTTTAATTATGATGTGTCTTGGTATGGTCCTCTTTGTATTCCTTTTGTTTGGGGTTCTCTGTGCTTCCTGGACTTGTAAGTCTATTTCTTTCACCAGATAGGGGAAGTTTTCTGTCATTATTTCTTCAAATAGGTTTTCAATATCTTGCTCTCTCTCTTCTTCTGGCACCCCTATAATTCGGATGTTGGTACGCTTGAAGTTGTTCCAGAGGCTTCTTACACTGTCTTGTTATTTTTGGATTCTTTTTTCTTTTTGCTTTTCCGGTTGGGTGTTTTTTGCTTCTTCATATTTCAAATCTTTGACTTGATTCTTGGGATCCTCTTGTCTGCTGTTGGATCTCTGTATATTATTCTTTATTTCAGTCAGTGTATGCTTAATTTCTAGTTGGTCCTTTTTCATATCCTTGAGTGTCTCACTAAATTGATTGGCGGTTTCTAGAGAATTCTGAAAAACCTTAAAAGTGTGGTTTTGAACTCTATATCCAGTAGTTTGCTTTCCTCCATTTCTGTCATTTGTGATCTGTTTCTTTGTCTCCGCATTTTTTATGCTTCCCTGTGTTGATAGAGTGGCTTTCTATGCTAAGTGTCCTCTAGGGCCCAGTGGTTCAGCCTCCCCAATTACCTGGGGTGGACACTCTTCGTGCACCCCATTGTGGGCTGTGTGCAGTCTTGTTGTAGTTAAACCTTGATTGTTGTAGGTATCACTGGGAGGAATTGACCTCCAGGCCAGTTGGCTGTGAGAATCAGCTGTGTCTACAGTGGGAGAACTGTGCTGAAGACACCCTTATGGGGCAAGACTTGCTTTAGTGGGGCTTTGGTGCTCACTGAGTCTGCCCCCTGAGTGTGTCCCTTATGGATCTGAGGAGTTGTAATCTGGATGGTCCCAATCTGACCACTGGGTACACAGGCTCTTGGATCTCCAACAAGGTGCTAATTTAGCCTCTGCCTGAGGCTACCCAGCAGGAGCTATGGAGAGATCTACAGGTTCCTCTTCCTTGTTTGGATTTTGGAGGTGCCCAGATGAGGCCCAGCTGTGAAGCAATGCAAGCTGCTATGAGGAATTGGGCCTTCTTTTGGATGTTCTGGGTCTTTCTGACCCAGCTGCAGTTTGTTAGGTAATTTTAGATCTCAAAGGGCCAGCCCATTTATATGCAAAAGCCTCTGTGCACAGCTTGGGTGGGGCGGGGTCTCAGGGAATCAACAGGGTGGAGCAAATAGCTATGGCTGATCCTCAGTCCTGCCCTAAGAGGTCCCGGGTCTCAGTGTCCTGGTAATCGCTGCAAGCACCTCTGAGAGAAAGCTGCCCTCGAGTTCCGACCGATGCCAGATAGTCCAGTTTCTCCCCGTATGAGTATGGGTCCCCAGAGACTTGCCCGGAACTGGAGTCAGGGCCGTCGGGAGCTTGTGCCTCCCTCCCGATTGCAAAAGACACTGGCGTCCTCCGTTGCCAGCCCCTTTCCAAGCGCGCTTGAGCCTCCGTACCTCTGCACTTTACTTCCGCACCTCCTCTGAGTCTCAGTGTGCTTTTCTCTTTCCTTCTAGTTGTAGAATTTCCACTCAGCCAGCCTTCCTGTGGTTCTGGATGATGTCTGTTTTGTCTTTTAGTTGTATTTTTGTAGTGGTTGTGTGAGGCAGCAATTTCAGGTGTTTACCTATGCTGCCATCTTGGTTTCTCTAGTTTATTTACTTTTAAAAAAAAGCCTTTTTATTATTGAGTATTACAGATGTTCTTTGCCCCACCCCTCCCTTTTTCCCCCATTGCCCCTTCCACCTAGATCCCGCCTCACCCAGGCCTTCACCACCCTATTATCTGTGTGCATGGGTAATGCATGTATGTATATAAGTTCTTTGGCTATTTCTTCCCGCCCCACCCCACCCCCTTCTAAGATTTGTAAGTCTGTTCCATGTCCACATGCCTCTGGTTCCATTTTATTCATGTTTATTTTGTTCATTAGATTCCTTGTTCATTTATTTTCATTTTTAGATTCAGTTGTTGATACGTATTTATTGCCATTTTAATATATATATATATATATATTTTTTTTCCCCTTCTTCTTAAGGAAGACCCTTTAAATTTCATGTAATATTGGTTTGGTAGCGATGAACTCTTTTAGCTTTTTCTTGTCTGTGAAGCTCTTTATCTGACCTTCAATTCTAAATGATAGCTTTGTTGGGTAGCATAATCTTTAAGTCCTTGCTTTTCATGACTTTGAATATTTCTTGCCACCTCATTCTGGCCTGCAAAATTTCTGTTGAGAAATTAGCTGACAGCTGTATGGGTCCTCCCTTGTAGGTAACTAACTGCTTTTCTCTTGCTGCTTTTAAGATCCTCTCTTTGTCTTTAACCTTTGGCATTTTAATTATGATGTGTCTTGGTGTGGGCTTCTTTGGGTTCATCTTGTTTGGGACTCTGCGCTTCCTGGACTTGTATGTCTATTTCTTTCACCAGGTAAGGGAAGTTTTCTGTCATTATTTTTTCAAATAGGTTTTCAATTTCTTGCTCCCTCTCTTCTCCTTCGAGCACCCCCATTATGTGAATGCTAATACACTTGAAGTTGTCCCAGAGGCTCCTTACACTATTTTTACTTTATTTTTATATTTTTATTGACTTCAGAGGGGGGGAGAGAGAGAGAAACATCAATGATGAAAGAGAATCACTGATTGGCTGCCTCTTGCACGCCCCCTACTGGGGATTGAGCCTGCAACCCAGGCAAATGCCCTAGACCAGAAATGAAACCAAGACCCTTCAGTCTTCATGACAACGCTCTATCCACTGAGCCAAACAGGCTAGGGCATCTTTATATTTTTGGATTCTTTTTTCTTTTTGCTATTCTGATCTGGTGTTTTTATTCTCATATTTCAAATTGCTGATTTGATTCTCGGTGTCCTCTGCTCTACTGTTGATTCCCTGTAAATTATTCATTGCAGTTAGTGTATCTTTTGTTTCTGATTGGTCCTTTTTTATGTTGTTGATCTTCTCACTAAGTTTCTTGAAGTTCTAAATTCCTTGAGCATCCTTATAACCATTGTTTTGAATTTTGTATCTGGTAGTTTGCTTGCTTCCATTTTATTTATTTTTCTGGAGACTTCTGTTCTTTCATTTGTGACATGTTTCTTTGTCTCTTCATTTTGGCTGTTTCCCTGTGTTTGTTCTATGTATTAAGTAGAGGAGCTGTGTCTCCTGGAGTTGGTAGAATGGCCTTGTGTAGTAGTGTCCTGTAGGGTCCAGTGGCTAAGCCTTCCCAGTCACCTGAGATGGGCACTCACAGTGCGCCCCTGTGTGGGCTATGTTCATTGCCCTGTTGGAGTTGAGACTTGATTGCTCTTGGCATCACTGGGAGGGATTGATCCCCAGGCTCATCAGCTGTGCAGACCACCTGCTACTATAGCAGAAGAGCTGCTGTGCAGGAGACACCCCTATAGAGCAGGACTTGCTTCAGTGGGGTTTTGGTGCTCACTGAGTTTGTCCCTTGAGTGTGTTGCTCTTGGATGTGGTAGGGTTATAATATGGGGTGGTCTGAAGCTGACCACTGGGTGCACTGCCTCTAGGGCCTCCTGGGAGGTACAGAGTCAGCTACTACCTGTGCCCTGCCCGGGGCCACCAGGCACAAGCTACAAAGTGATCTGCAGACAACGGCTCCTTGTGTTGGGCTTGGAGGTGCCCAGGTTGGTCATAGCATTAACGCTAACAATATACTGTTCTTTCACTTAATTTATTCTCAGACATTTTTCTGGTTTTGTGTGTGTGGTACACTGCCATATTTTTTTTTACAGAGAATTGGGAATTAATTAAACATAGAAAACTGTTTCCCACCTCAAAGATTTTTTCTTGAAGATAGAAAAACCATAGGTTAATTTTAGGAATGTGGCATAATTTTTTTTTTTTTTTTTTTTAGCCTTTAAGATTAAGGGTATTTTGTGGTATTTTTCTTTAGTACTTAATCATGAGATTTCATTGTTGTTTTGAGTATACATTAGATATTTCAGTGTAATATAAGATGAAATAGCAAATCCAAAACCAAATGTATCAAGTGGTTAGGTCTCCAACAAGATCCATAGAAGGGAAATGCAGAGGCAGCCCTAGTGTACAAATGTGTTGGCACTTTTTGTTTTTCTAAAGAAACAGTGTAATTTAATTTTATGTTGAATAAGCCTTAACCACTTTGTAAAGTGCCATTTAAGCTGTAATGTTTTTAATACAGTATTGTACTAGTAATCTCTACTAAAACCTCAGAAGTATAACCATTTTTCCATAAATGGGATTCCATTATTTAATCTTGTCTTGCTTCTTTAGGAGGTGGTCACTTTTCCCTAAATCAAGCATATAAACTATTCTTGGCTTTTGAAGAGTTTGTTGGGAGGAAGAAAATACAATATCTCCATTAGACCCCAAGAAGTACAACCATTTTTCCATAAATAGGGTTCCATTATTTAATCTTATCTTGCTTCTTTATGAGGTAGTCTCTTTTCCCTAAATAAAGCATATCAACTATTCTTAGCTTTTGAAGAGTTTCTTGGGAGGAAGAAGATACAAACTATGGAATTTACAAGGATTTTTTTTTTAAAGGGTGGCTTCCAGAAACAAGTTTTTATAGAGAAAAGGCATTAGAAAATGTAGTGCTTGCCATAACCGGTTTGCCTCAGTGGATGGAGCGTCGGCCTGCGGACTGAAAGGGTCCCAGGTTCGATTCTGGTCAGGGGCATGTACCTTGGTTGTAGGCACATCCCCAGTGGGGGCTGTGCTGGAGGCAGCTGATCGATGTTTCTCTCTCATCGATGTTTCTAGCTATCTCTCTCCCTGCCCCTCTGTAAAAAATCAAAATACATTTTTTTTAAAATGTAGTGCTTTTGACTAGCCAAAGGACACTTCAGGTCTTGTTAAAATATATTTCATAAGAAAATTATTTATCTTAGTTTCTTATAAAGTTGGATCTCCAAGACCTCTTTAATTTGTAAAATGGCTATTTTTCTTTCTTTATAAATTAAAAACAAAACAAAACATTTTACTCTTATGTCCCCAGTTTCTTCTTGCATCTTTAAACAATTAATTTGCTCTTCATGTTTATATGCCCCTTTCAGAAATGAAAACTGTCCATATGAGAATTATTTTGTCTGCCTTAATAAGTTCTTCCCACATAATTGAAACTGCAGTGTGGCTTTAGGGATTAAGTCTAGAGAATTTGGGGGAGGCACTTTTTAAAAAATATATTTTTATTGATTTCAGAGAGGGAGAGGGAGAGAGAGATAGAAACATCAATGATGAGAGAGAATCATTGATAGGTTGCCTCTTGCATGCCCCACCCCGGGGATCGAACCCGCAACCCAGGCATGTACCCTGATTGAGAATCGAACTCTGAACTCCTGGTTCACAGGTTGATGCTCAACCACTTAGCCATGCTGGCTGCGCAAGGCACTTATTTTTGAAAAATTACTATGAAAATGTCAAACCAAAAATATAGAAGACCACAGTCAGTCTCATATCTACCATCTGTATTTAATAATTATCATCTTTTTGCCACACTTGTTTCCATAAAATCATTTTATTGAAGTTAAAATACTGAAAATTGCTCTGACAATATTAATAAAAGAGATAGGTAAAAATCCGGTAATGTTCTCAAACTATTTTAAGATAGCTGTTATTTTACCACTTGTGTGTTTCTCTTTTATTTTAGTTTTATTGGTGACTCCTAATCTTTAATACATCATTTCTCAGTTTACCTAGTTTTATTTGGGGAAAACTGTAATTTGTATGTACGAGAATTAGTGTGTGTGTGGAATTTTTCATAATGAAATATATATATATATATATATATATATATATATATATATATATATATATATATAATTTACCTATACAATTATTTAATTCGTGTGTGTATATGTAAACTACATACATACATATAGTATCATGGAAAATTTCTAGCATACACAGAAGTAGAGCTAATACTATAATGAGCTTCTGTATATACATCATTCAGCTTAAACAACTATCTATTTATGGTTCATCTTGTTTTGTCTATAATACTCCCCCAGCTATTTAAATGTTTTTTAATATGTAAATTGAATATGCTAAAATTGAAGACTACTTTGTACACACAGTTGCTTTACTTTAATGAAGAAGGGAAAAGACAAAAAATTAAAGTCAGTGCTACTATTCATTACTATTGTGCCAAAAAGAATTAAGTAAACATTAATTGAGCCTCATGAATGAAGTGCCAGAAACTATATGATAAATCTCCATGGATACAAAAATCACTATTACATTGTGAGATGAACTCTAACAGTAGAGGTTTCAGCATGATGGGAAGGATGGAATATTAGAGAAGGCGCCTTCAAGAATTCAAGTTTTAGACCACTGCATAAAGAAGGCAGAATAAAATGAATGGTAATATAGTGGGTTTCCATGTAGATGGAATAATGAGCTGAGAAAAAAACAAGCCAGAATTGCTCAATGAGAAGCTAAAACTCAAGATGGAGAGATACATTCATATTTCAGTTGTTTACTGCAGTGATTTTCAACCTTTTTAATCTTGTGGCACACAAACTTAATTACAGTGGGGCCTTGACTTATGAGTTTAATTCGTTCCGTGACGGAGCTCGGAACTCAAATTACTTGTATGTCAAATCAAAAAGTGAACGAGTGAGACACATGATGCTGGGCCAGCCGTGGGCAAACTACGGCCCGCGGGCCGGATCCGGCCCATTTGAAATGAATAAAACTAAAAAAAAAAAAAGACCGTACCCTTTTATGTAATGATGTTTACTTTGAATTTATATTAGTTCACACAAACACTCCATCCATGCTTTTGTTCCGGCCCTCTGGTCCAGTTTAAGAACCCATTGTGGCCCTCGAGTCAAAAAGTTTGCCCACCCCTGTGCTGGGCTGATGTTGTAGCGTTCACTGTGACGTTTGCTGCGCCAACTAGCAGTGGGGTATCTGAAGCTGACTCGTAACCCGAATTTTAGCTCGCTACTTAAAGCAAAAAATCAGCCGAGAGACGGCTTGTATCTCAAAAAACTCGTTAGTCAGGACACTCGTAAGTCAATGCCCCACTGTATTAAAATTTTGCGGCACAACACACAAATACATACATACTAGAGACCTGGTGCACGAAATGTGTGCACTTAGGGGGGCCCTCAGCCCAGCCTGGGCCCTCTTGCAGTCCGGGAGCCCTCAGGGGATTTCCAACTGACGGCTTAGGCCTGCTCCCCGGGCCTACATCCTTAGCACTGCTGCGGAAGCGGGAGAGGCTCCCGCCACCACCGCTGCACTTGCCAGCAGTGAGCCCGGCTTCTGGCTGAGCGGCACTCCCCCTATGGGAGTGCATTGACCACCAGGGGGCAGCTCCTGCATTGAGTGTCTAACCCCTGGTGGTCAGTGAGCATCATAGCAACTGGTCGTTCTGCCATTCGGTCGATTTGCATGTTAGCCTTTTATTATATAGGATATATGTACTAGTATATATTATATATTTTGTCAACCTGACAACAGATAGGTATAATTTTGATTCATTTACATCAGACAGCTATTGTTGTGTTGGCTGTTGTCATTTTTTAATTCAAAAATCTAAAGGAAAGTGGTCAGTGTCCCTAACTAACTAGTCAGGTATTGCATGTCTAAAAAAATTTTTGTGGCACACCAGAGAAAATAGTTGGATTATTGTAAAGAGAGAGAATAGTTGTGTGGTTAGTCCAAATGCCTTTTTTATTTGTTTCAGATTATTTTCCCCCCAGTTATAAACTTGGGGGTGGGTATCTTTTTTATTGAGATATACTTAACATATACCAATGTGATAGTTTTAGGAGCACACCAGAATGATTTGATATATGTGTATATTGCAAAATGATTACCACAATTTAGTTAACATCCATCACCACACCTTAGTTACAAATTATTTTTTCTTATGATGAGAACCGTAAGATTTCTTAGCAACTTTCAAACATACAGTGCAGTGTTGTTAACTGTAGTCACCATACTGTAAATTACACCCCAAGGACTTATTTATCATATAACTGGAATTTTGTATCTTTTGATTATCTTTACCCATTTTGCACATTGCCTACCCCCACCTCTGGCAACCACCAATCTGTTCTCAGTATGAGTTTGTTTTGTTAGATTCCACATATACAATATTTGTCATTCTCTAACTTATTTCACTTAGCATAATATCTTCAAGGTTCATCCTTGTTGTCACAAATGACAGGATTTCCTTTTTTTTTTATGATAGAATAATATTCCTGTGTGTGTGTGTGTATACACACCACATTTTCTTTATTCATCTATCAATGGACACTTATGTTGTTTCCATGTCTTGGCTATACTGCAGTGAACATGAGGGAGCATCAGTGAACACTGGGGTTCTCTTTTGTGAAAGCTTCAGGGAATCTGTGGCTGTCATGGGGGCTATTTAGGTCCTCAGTATTAAAACCTACCTAGGACCTCCCAGGAAAAAGCCACTGGGGGCTCTGATGGCACCTACCCACATGGCTGGTATTGATAGCCTCCTCTCTTCTTTGTTTCTACCTATCTCCAGATGTCTCAGCTAAGCCTGTTTCCCTAGTAATCGTTTCTGCATGGTTATTCTCCATTTTGTGCTTCATTGTGCTGCTTTAGGATCTTCAATGTATTCTTGAGCTTTCCCAGGGATATTTTCCTTCATGGAGAGCTATCTATTTCCTTTCTTCTTCTTCCTTCTTCCTTCTTCCTCCTCCTTCCTCCTCCTCCCTCCTCCTCCTTCCTCCTCCTCCTTCTTCTTTCTTCCTCTTCTCTCCTCCTCCTCCTCCTCCTCCTCCTCCTCCTCCTCCTCCTCCTCCTCCTCCTCCTCTTCCTCCTCCTCCTCCTTCTTTCTTCTTCTTTCTTCTTCTTCTCCTTCTTGGTGGGATGAAAACTGGTGTCTCCTATGCCATCTTGCTGATGTCAGTTCTGAAAATACTTGATTTTCCTTTTTGAACTTTTTACTATTTAGCGTGTCTTTCTTTTTGTTTGTCTTGACAATCATTTTTGACACTCGAAAAAACATACAGTTCATTTATCACAGGTCTTTATCCTATATAATAAAAGCCTAATGTGCTAAGTGTCTAGTCGTCCATTCAACCAATCAAAGCATAATATGCTAATGATATGCTAAGGCTGCTCAACTGCTTACTATGAGGTACACTGACCACCAGGGGCAGACGCTCTGGTAGGTTAGTTTGCTGCTGGGGTCCAGCCAATCAGGACTGATTGAGACGAGCCAGACATGCCCTGGAGCCCTCCCGTGGCCCCTCCCCGGCTGGCCAACTACCTGCGTCCCTCTCCAGCCCCGATCGTGCACCTGTGGGTGTCCCTCGGCTTGGCCTGCGCCCTCTTCGCCATTCAGGACCCCTCGGGGGATGTCAGAGAGCCAATTTTGGCCCGATCCTGCAGGCCAGGCTGAGGGACCCCACTGGTGCACGAATTCATGCACTGGGCCTCTAATCTTATCTAATAAAGGGGGAATATGCAAATTGACCGTCACCCCATAACTGTCAAGATGGCTGCACCCACAGCAGAGCCAGGGATTCCGTAATACAAGATGGCTGCACCCACAGCAGAGGCCGAGTTCCTGTAATGAGCCTTAACGAGCAATCAGCAGGGACCTGAGGCTGCGTGGCGCTGGGCCGGGGGCAGGGGAACTGAGGCCGTACCTCCTGCCCAGCAGGGCTTGACAGGATCTCAGGCCATGTCCCCCATCCGGCAGGGCTTGACAGGGGACCTCAGGCCCCGTCCTAGCACCTGGCTGGGTGACCTGAGGCCATACCCCCCCACCCCCCCCCTTCCAGCTGGGCTTTATGGATGGGACCAGCTGGGTCTGGATCTAGCCCAGTGGGGGTGGGGCTGGCCAGGTCTGGGTCTCGTGCGATTTTGAGGCACACGTGAGTGGGCAGGGACTTGACTCTGGTTCCCGTGGCGCGCCCCAGGCTCTTACAGGAGGAAGATTTTTATATACATTTTACTAATTTTCTTTTATCTCTGACACTTCTATTATAAAGGCAAATAGCAATATTAAAATATTTTCTCTAATTCCCTTTTAATATGCACAAATTTTGTGCACTAGTTTTGTAATAATAGTAGCAGTAGCCTTCAAGTGCTTTAGAGACATATTGTTTACTCATCATATCCCTCTTTTACAGATGAAGAAACTAGAACATAGAGAACATAAGTCATTTTGCCCAACCAAGGTCACACAGCTAGAAAAGTGTAGAACTAAAATTCAAGCCCAGGCAGTATGATTCTAACATCTGTACTCTTAACCTCTAGGTCAGGGGTCCTCAAACTTTTTAAACGGGGGGCCAGTTCACTGTCCTTCAGACAGTTGGAGGGCCGGACTATAGTTTAAAAAAAAACTACAAATTCCTATGCACACTGCACATATCTTATTTTGAAGTAAAAAAACAGTTTTCGGTGGGCCACATGTCGCCCGTGGGCCGTAGTTTGAGGACCCCTGCTCTAGGTTATACTTCCTTTCAGGCCACTGAAAGGAAGCTTCTTAGACCTCTGATGATATTCTTATTTCTGTTTCCTATGGTATTAGTTTTCTTCTAATAGTTGATTTTGATACTTAGCTTTTATGTTGCTCACTTTTCTCAAATGTTTGATTTTTAAGTGTGTACTTTTTTATTATTTCTTTTTATATTTGATCAAGCCTGTCTAAATTATTACATCTAGTGATTGTGGGAAAGAGAGTTGTGACTTGATGCTGGGAAGGATATATCATACTAATATTGGATATGAGGATTTCCTGTTCATGTTCTTTCTGTCCAGCACTGTTCTGCTTTTTTATTTACTTGTCAACATATGTAGTGCAGACACTTCCTTGCTTGGCAATGGTAGGGGAAGAGGATCCACCAGCTGCCTGGCTGGCGTTCCTAATGCCATCACTCTAAGGATTTCTAAAGGATTCTCTCTTGCCACCCATAACCTGCTTTAAATGAAACATGGTTTGCAGTTTACTTCTGCTGTGGTTATACTGTGGTTTCTTCAATTTCATTTCTTCCCATTAGTCTTATGTCTTCTATTGCTACTATACAGTACTATTATAGTTTATTCTTATGGCTTTAGTGCTGTTGTGATATATTTAGCCTGTAATTTTAGGGTTGTAAGATTGGAGGTGACTATGTCAAGTGTGCTCTGTTCACTTTGATGCTATCTTCTGCCTGTAGTTCTTAATTTTTTGAGAGCCATTGAAATCTCTTTGACCATTTGGTGAATTTTATGTACTCTCACCCTGTTTTTTAATTCAAGTGCAGCTGTGTACCTTTTGTACTAGAAGCAATGGCCAAATGTTAATTTGAGCATTAGTAGTTTTATAGACATTGAGCATAACTAGGTTGGTAGTCATTGGGGCGGGGAGTGGGGGGCACTTTGCTTTCTAGTTAGGTATATTAAAGGAATGAGCTGATTTCTTGGAAAATAATTTGTTACTCAAGTTTAAGGAAAATTATTATAAAAGATATATTTATGTAGCAATGGAATTAACTATAAAGACACTTATATTTAAAGTATAATATAGAGCTGTTTCTTTCTAACAAGCAGTTTTGTAACATTTCTTTTTTTCCTGTTTTCTCTAGGTTTAACTATAGATCAACACATCATCTTGCGTCTCATGGGTTCTATGAATTTTTAAATTGGTTTGATGAAAGAGCATGGTATCCACTAGGAAGAATAGTAGGTGGTACTGTAAGTATATTTACAGTTATTTTTGTTCATATCATAAAATTTTATAGTTATTTGAGTAAATCATAAGTTGCTAAGATGATGCAGATTCTCGAAAGCTTTGTATAGTTAACTAATATAGTTTTACTAGAGGCCTGGTGCACAAAATTCATGCACGAAGGGGGGGGGGGATTCCTCAGCCTGGCCTGCATCCTCTTGAAATCCAGGATCCCTGTGGATCGGGCCTAAACCGGCCATCGGACATCCCTCGCGCAATCCAGGACTGCTGGCCCCTAACCGCCTCTGCCTGCCTGCCTGCCTGATAGTCCCTAACCACTCTCCTGCTTGCCTGATCGCCCTAACCCCTCTGCCTGCCTGCCTGGTTTCCCCTAACCACTTGCCCACCTGCCTGATCTCCCCTAAGTGCCTCTGCCTGCCTGATTGCCCCTAACTGCCTCTGCCTGCCTTATTGCCCTAAGTACTTTGCCTGACTGATCGCCCCTAACCGCTCACTAGGGGCAGCCGGCTGGGGTGAGGAGCCGTGGTAGTTCTGGTTTCTGGTTTCTGGTCGTTGTGGTCGTTCTGCCATTTTGGTCGCTGGGCTTTTATTATATAGGATTTGGCTGATTGACCAGTGTTTAATTTTTTAAATCTCTTGATAATATCTGCTCCACCCCCCCAACACACACACACACACACACACACACACACACACACACACACACACACACACCCACACACCCATTTTGGGGTTATCTCACACGACCACTATTTCTGACAAATGGTGAAGGCTATGAAGGGGTCTCTTGTTACTGTGCATCCTCAGTTCAGGTTATTTGTATGCTTTTGTTTCAAATCTGTCTTAAATTACTCTAGGTAATTGAGTATCGATCATAGTTTATGGGGAATTATTATATTTAGAAGATGATGTAAGGGAAAATATTTTTAGTATTTGGGAGAAGAATATTGTAAGAAGAATATTGAAGCGAAAGTGAAAGACATATATGTTTAGTTTGGGTTTGGTTGTTTTTTTTTTAATCATTTTTTTGTCAGAAGTTTATCAATTTTATCAGATTTCTTAACCCAAAGAAACTTTGACTTTATTGATTACTAGGGGCCCGATGCATGAAATTCGTGCAAGAGTAGGCCTTCCTTCCCCCAGCTGCCAGCACTGGCTTCCCTCTGGTTGCCAGAAGGCACCCAGGACCCGGGCTTCCCTTCGGCTGCTGGCAGGAACCCGGGCTTCCCTCGCAGCCCCGGCTTCATCTGGAATGTCGTCCGGAAGGACGTCTTGTCTTATTGCCATGTTACACTTTTATTATTATGGATTATTACAGATTTCTATTAAATATTTGTCTTGATTATATTAATTTGTATTTATTTTCTTCCTCTCACATTTTTGTTTATTCTGACTTTCTGATAACATTTGGTCAATAATTTCCAAACTTATTTTGTTACTAATATATTCATGTTAAAGCTATAAACTCCACACTAATCAGTGTTTTATCTACATTGCATAAGTTTGCCTTTATACTCTTTTTAGTATTTTCATTGTCATTTATTCTACTTCATGGGTTATTTAGAATTGTATTTAACTTTTAAGTGTAAGAGGATTTCCTGTTATCTTGTTTTGATTTATATTTCAAATCTATTTCATTAAGAAAAAAATCATATATTTCGTTTAGGGAAAAATTCTGTATTTTCATTCCATTAAAACTTATTGAGACTTGATTCGTGGCTTACAATTTGGCAAATTTTATAAAGGCTCCCTTTGTGTTTGGAAAGAATATATTTTCTGTGATAGCAAGATGTTGTGTTTCCAATTTGAGGCATCTTCTTATTCTGGATGTAAATAGAGATAAAGATACAAGGAGAGTAGTCATGATGGTTTCCAGGGCAAATTAGAAAGATATTGAGTGGTAAGAGATATGGTAGATGGTTATTAGCTGCATTTCTTGTCACACACTTTATTATATTAGTATTTGATGCCCCTAGTTTGTTTCCTGTTTTGTTTAACTTTATATCTTAAATTTATCCTCACTGGAGGCTTGTTTTCTGAGACTCTTGGTATCCTGGTATTTGGGACTATTCCTATAATAATCTTTTTATTTTGCCTTTGCTGGAGCCCTTAGGGGTTTTACTTTTTTAAGGGTACTTTTTAAAAGATCATTTGTTAGCTTGAAGTTTCATATACCTAAAGTTGTTATAAATGTGGAACCCATATTCACACGTGATGAATGAGTTTCTTATTTCTCATGTTTCTATTTAGGCTTTGGATATACCATAAGGCAAAACGTTTCTTATTGCTTCCCTTAATGAATGAGAAGAATTTGTCTAGTTTCACCAAATAGGTCTTGGCTTTGTTCTGGGAGTAGGCCTTTTCTCTGATACCAGTATTGAGCAATAATCCCCCAACTTCTAGTCCTTAAGGTATATATTAGACCTGGAGTGTCTTTTCCCCCCATCTTCTTTTGGGCTCACATGACATTAGTACCTACTTTGAACTTTCTCTTTATTTTTTTGCATCTGGAGGGTTCCCTTTTTTAAAAGCTTAAATATGCCCCCTTTTTTGTTGTGGGGTTTTGTTGTTTGGTTAGGGGTGTTTTTTTTGTATTTTTAATCAGAATTTGGTGTGTCAGCTCAGTTTGCCAGATTATCATGAATATATTAACTTACCTTTAGAGGCATTTTCAAATTTATTTTCATGTTCATTGAATACAGCTGACAAAATCATACTCTGGAACCTTATATTTATGAAATGAAGTAAAATTTTAATTTTTAAGAATGGTGATGATGATGATTGCCACACTTTCCCCCCTCTTCCTTTATTCCATTCTTCTGCGCATTCAGAAGGTATTGAGTATCCATTTTGTGCCAATCATTGTTTTGGGTGCTGGGGAAAATGTTCCTGCTCTTCTGAAGCTTATATTTTTGTGAGGGTGTTTTAGTTAATAGACAATATATAAAATACGTAAAATAAGAAGTATGTGAAATAGTGATACGTGATGGAGAAAAAGCAAGGGGGTGGGTTAAAGACCTTGGGAATTTGCTATTTTAAATAGTATTAGCTAGGAAAGGAAATTTATGACATTCTTTGTAGCTTTTGTGATAGAGAAAAGAACCTTTTAGGGTTTAGTGAAGGATAGAAATGTAAATACACATTTTAATCACTGATGAAGAGCTAAAAAATTGTCCTTTTTACTTTACTTTGAATCTTCTTGATGTTTTATGTTCCATGTTTAGAGTGAGGATGAAGAGTACAGCAGCTATTTTAAGTGGTAGAAAAAATGCTCAACCTTCTAGGAGTCCCAAATATGGTCTTTGAATTCACAAAGTGATTGATACGTCCTTCATTTCCCAGCTAGAATTGTGTACTTTTCAAATCTTGTCTTTGAAAGAAGGAAAGAATCCTGTACATTACTTCATTTTCTCTCCTTTTCTCATTCCTTTATAACGCACAAATATGGGCAAAATTAGAGCATGTTTAAAACCCTAAACCTCAGGACAAGTTAGACTAGGACCCTGTTTTATAATGAAAAAATAGTGGAATTAATAAGTTAGCCACAGTTTTCCATTGGAAAACATTTTTACTGTTAATAATTATTCTATATGATCTTTTTTTATTAATTTAAATATGTATCTCTCCATATATGAGCTTTTTATTTGTATCCAGTACAAAAGTACATTTAGTTTTGAAGTATGTGAGGAAGGAAAACTCTTTTGAGATATTCTCAAACTTACTGTAAACAATATGTAATAATAAAGAACTTATGTTAGTGTTTTCAGCTACTTCATTTTATATGTCATTAAATTTTCTATTTTTTTCTTCCTAGGTTTACCCAGGGTTGATGATAACAGCTGGCCTTATCCACTGGATTTTAAATACATTGAACATAACAGTTCACATAAGAGATGTATGTGTATTCCTTGCACCAACTTTTAGCGGCCTTACCTCTATATCTACTTTCCTGCTTACCAGAGAACTTTGGAACCAAGGAGCAGGACTTTTAGCTGCTTGTTTCATTGCTATTGTACCAGGTTACATTTCTCGGTCAGTAGCTGGATCTTTTGATAACGAAGGCATTGCTATTTTTGCACTTCAGTTCACATATTACTTATGGGTAAGTAACATGTAATTTATTGTTACCATTAATACATAGAACTTTCTGCTGAAATGCTGTAAGTTGTACACATTTGTCTTTTATCAATTACTAGAGGCCGGTGCATGAAATTCATGCACTGGGGTGGGGGGGGGGGGAGTCCCTCAGCCCGGACTGCACCCTTTCACAGTGTGGAAGTCCTTCGGGGAATGTCCAAATGGATGTTGAATTTTGTCAAATGCTTTTTCTGTACCTATTGATACAGATACATGATCTTTTTCCTTTGACCTTTTGATGTCATGAATTTCGTTAATTACTTTCAAATGTTGAACCAGATTTTTATACCTGGGATAAATCTAACTTGATCATGGTATATAATTACTATATACTAGAGGCCCAGTGCACAAATTCATGCACAGGTGGGTTCCCGGGGTGGGGGGTGGGGGGTGGGACATGATCAGCCCCTCCGGCAGGTGGTGGAACACCCTTGCTGGCCTGGGATCTGGATTCATCCCACTGACATTTGCGCTGGTTATTGGGAGCCACCTGGTGGCTGCTTTTATATCATTTCTTCCTTTCAGAGTGTCTAGGGAGGGGAAGCAGCGCAGTAGCGCAGTACCCGAGGCCTACTTCCAGGAGGCTGGTGACGCTTGTCTGTCATGTCTGGCCTGTTCTCTGGAGATTGGACCTGTAGAACTAATGAGGGAGTGAGTGACTGCTGCCAGGCTGGTGGGCCACTGGGACGGTTTGGTCAGCTGAGCAGTGCTTCCACTGTGGGAGCGCACTGACCACCAGGGGCCAGCTCCTGCATTGAGTGTCTGCCCTCTGGTGGTCAGTGCGCATCATAGCAACTGGTCGATTGATCATTTAGTTGTAATGGTCACTTAGGCTTTTATCTACTTATATAAAAATCATGGGTGGTGGTCATCACGACCTGAACCGCAGCGACCAAGTGAAGGAAGTCAGTCTTGCAGGGGTTGTCTTGGCAACTGCTGCGCCCTCCCCCGAGCTGTGTTCCGGAGCTGTTTCTGGTGAGGGCGGGGTTTGAGGCAGGAACCCGCCCTCGGAGGGTGGACCCACTGAATCCTGGGTCATTTTGCCAAGGGCTGCGCCCTCCCCAGCTGTTTCCCGTGTGGCCGGTGGGAAGAACCCACCCTCAGAGCACCAGGAATGCCCAGCAGCAGTCAGTCCTGGATTGCTGAGGTGGAGGCCACGGCGTGGTGGAACTCTGGGTCTGGCCCAACAGGGGGCATGGCCGACCTTCAAACCAGACCCTGACAGTAGAAAGGAGGGAACCCTATTCTTCACAGAATCTGCTGTTGGATAGCTTGCTGTCAGTGGCCTGCCAGCCAGGAACCCCATTCTCCTGCACCCTGGACCCTGACAGGAGGGAGGAGGGAGCCCCTTTCCTCACAGAATCGACATGTGGCCAGTTTGCTAATTCCCTTTTTAAAGAAAATATATTTTATTGACTTTTCACAGAGAGGAAGGGAGAGGGATAGAGAGTCAGAAACATCGATGAGAGAGAAACATCGATCAGCTGCCTCCTGCACACTCCCCACTGGGGATGTGCCCGCAACCAAGGTACATGCCCTTGACCAGAATTGAACCCGGGACCCTTGAGTCCGCAGGCCGATGCCCTATCCACTGAGCCAAACCGGTTACGTCAATTAATTCTCTTTTAATGGGCATGAATTTCGTGCACCGGGCTACTAGTATATATAGAAGATAGATAGTTGGATTTGATTTGCTAATATTTTCTTGAAGATTTTTTAATTATTTTATTAACCTTTTCAAAGAACTAGCTGAGTTTCATTGATCTTTTCTATTGTGCTTTTAAATTTCTATTTCATTTATTTTGGCTCTGATCTTGATTATTTACTTCTGTTTACTTTGGGTTTTGTTTGTTGTTTTTCTAGTTTCTTTAGATGTAAAGTTAGATTGTTTATTTCGGATTTTTCTTATTTCTTGTGGTAGGCCTGTAAAACTGATCTTCCCTTTTAGAACATGCTTTTGCTGCATTCCACAATTTTGAAATGTTGTATTTTCATTTTCATTTGTCTCAAGATAGTTTTTTATCTCCTCTAATTTCTTCTTTAATCCATTGGTGGTTTTGTGGCATGTTGTTTATTCTCTATGAATTTGTGTTTTTTCCATTTTTCCCCCCCTGTAGTTGATTTCTGGTTTCATGCCAATGTGGTTGGAAAAGATACTTGATATGATTTCAGTCTTGAATTTACTGAGGATTGTTTTGTGCCTAATTTTATCCTGGAGAATGTACTGTGTGCATTTAAAAAAAATGTGCATTCTGCTGTTTTGGAATGAAATGTTTTATAAATGTTAAGTGCATCTGGTCTAATGTAACATTTCAGGTCATTATTTCTTTAATAATTTTCTGTGGGGATGGTGTGTTTTTAAACCACTACTTAAACTCTTTTACAAGGTGTATGTTTTTAAAAGATGCACTTTTTGTCATCACATTATTTTCAAAGTACTGTTGGTGGACATTTTTTGGTAAGCTTTTTGTTATGTGTTCTTTAGAGATTCTAACCTTTTTTCCATCAGGTTTAAGAGTATAATCTTTGTAGCCAATCTGCCATGGTTTGGTTCCTTTTTGTTTAAATGCTACCACTGAGGGTGCTTAAATCACCCTAATGTGTATTTTATCAACTATAAAATGGAGTATTAGTACCTATCTGATATGATTTAAATAAGTTAATGCTTGTAAAGGTATAGAATATTGTGGGAACATGGAAAGTGATGAGCACATGTTTGTTCTATTGCTACTATTCACCAAAAACAGCTAATAGAGATAAAATAGTACTTGGAGCAGTGCTTATCATCTTGCCTCGTATAGTTTTTGGTGGTGGTGGTTTCTTAAAAATGTTTTGTTCTGTGCCTTTATAATCAGTACTTTTCCTTCACCCATATTCCTTACAACCAGAGATTTGATTTCTGTCTCTCTATATTGTATTTTGAAGTTTCTTTTTCAGAATGCCCCATAATCAAATAGTAAGGGTTAATCCTTTGTGTCTAGCCTACTTTAGTTAGCGTAATAAGTTGAGAGTCATCCATGTTATTGCATGTTTTAGTAGTCTGTTACTTTTCATTGCTGAGTAGTATTCTGTTGCATGGATGTACTATATAGAGTTATTTTGTTTTCTAGCTTTTGAAAGTTGTGTGAGTAAAGCAGCTATAATTATTTGCATGCTATTCTTCATATTGACATATATTAGTATTCCTCTTAGACAGATGCCTAGTTGTGGGATTTCCAGTTTACATAAATTTTTAATTTTAAAAAAAGCTGCCAGTTTTCCAAAGTGGCTATGGCATTTTGCATCCTCTCTATCAGAGTATGTGGAGTTACATTTGCTTGCTTCACCAATGAATGGGATGTTCAAAGTGTATTAATTTTTAGCCATTCTAGTAAGTAACAGTATCTCATGGTTATAATATGCTTTTCCCTAATGACTGATATTGAGCATTGTTTCACGTGCTTGTTTTCCATCTGTTCAAACCTTTGGCTATGTTTCAGTTGGGTTATTTGTTTTCTTATTATTGAGTTGTAAAACTTCTTTGTATATTTTAGAAATAAGTCTTTTATCAGATGCGTGTTGTGCAAACATTTTCTCCCAGTCTGTGGCTTGTCTTTTTGTTTTTTTAATGGTATCTTTCTAAGAGCTGAAATGTTTAATTTTGATGTTCAATTCATATATATATATATATATACACACACACACACACACATATATACTATTTTTTAAATGGATCTTGGTTTTGGTGTATTGTTAGAAGTCTGTGTATAATCCAAGATCACAAACACTTTCTCTAGAAATTGAGTTTTTTTAGGTTTTACATTAAGATCTGTGATCCATTTTGAGTTGATTATGGCCTGTGGTGCAAGAATAGGGTTAGGGTTCTCTGCTTTTGGATTTGGATATCCATTGATCCAACTCCCATTGTTGAAAAGACAGTTCTTTCTCCATTGAGTTATTTACCTTGGTAGCCTTGTTAAGATCAGTTGTCGATATACATTGTGTCTGTTTGGCAATTCTTCCCTACTGTTTTGATCTGTTATGTATCTATCCTTATGACACTACACTAGGTTGTGTTTATTAGTTTATAAAAACACTTGAAATCCGGTAGCATGAGTAATTCAACTTCGTTCCTCTTTTTCAGACTTTTTTTTTTTTTTACTCTTCCTAGTCTTTTGCTTTATATAAATTTTTGAATTGGCTTATCAACATCTACCCAAAAAGCCAACTGGAATTTTTATTGGGAGTACATTATCTATAGATGAGTTTGGGGAGAATTGTCATCTTAATATGACAGCCTGGTGGAGGCCCATGAAAAAGAGCTTGTGAGTGCTGACTTCCCTTTTATCTAGATCCTTAGCTATTCTAGCATTTGCATAATTGTTTGCCTTGTAACTAACTTTATGATAAGCTTAAGAAAGCTTATTGTTTAGACTTTTTTCCTAATTATGGTGAAATTGACCTTTTTAGCTTTCCACATTCAAAGCACAAGCAGAATTTAAGTTTTTTAATACTGTAAACCTGAACACGTTTGTAGATCTTCTAGAGGAATGTTTTTCCAATAGAATTTTGTGTGACAATGGAAATATTCTCTATCTACTCTGTTTAATAGAGGTCCCAGTTATCAACTTATTTTTCATGGATCATACATTTGGTATTGTATCAAAAAATAACAAACCATCATCAGACCAAGGATACCCAGATTTTCTCCTATGTTGTTTTCTGAAAGTTTTATAGTTTTGTGCTTTACATTTAGGTCTGTGACCCACTTTGCTTTAATTTTTGTGGAATATAATGAGGTCTTTGTTCAGATTCGCTTCTTTGCATGTACGCGTCTAGTTGTTCTAGAACCATTTTGTTGAAAAGACTATCCTTTCTCTATTGAATTGCCTTTGCACCTTTGTCAAAGGTCAGTTGACTATTTGTGTGGGTCTTCTTGTGGGCTCTCTTTCTGTTTCATTGATCTTTGTTCTTTCACCAATACCATACTGTGTTGATGACAGTAGTCGTCTCCCGCCTTTCCCACAGGGAACATATCTTAAGACTCCCAATGGATGCTTGAAATGGTGGGTGGTAGCAAACCCTGTATTTACTGTGCTTTTTACTGTGCATACATATCTATGATAAAGTTTGGTTCGTAAATTAGGCATAGTAAGAGATTAACAACAGCAGTGAGAAAATAGAAGCTATGTGAATGTGGTCTCTCAAAGATTTAATTTTTGAAAAGTCTCCAGAAATTTTCCACATATAAATTTATAACCTTTACTATCTTAACTGAACACTTACGTACTGTGGCTGTGAATTTTGTAGTTTGAGGTTAAACAGCAAAACAAAAATGAATTTCTTTTTCCTTCACAATTCCACAATATAATATTTGTTCTTACTATAGATCTTAGCAACCTCAGCTTATGTTTTTTCCCCCTATTTCCTTATTGAATCAAGGACTTCTACCTTTTCCCTTAATAAAAGCATTCCACAGCTTTCCTTTGGCATATAAGAATTGCCAGCATCACTACACTTGTGCTTTGAGGCCATTTTAAAGTAAAATAAGGGTTAAATGAACATGAGCACTGCAGTACAGAGACAGTTGATCTGATAACCAAGATGGCTACTAAGTGACTAATGAGCAGGTAGCATACAGTTGTGGAGACACTGGACAAAGGGATGATTCATATCTAGATAGGACGAAAGGGGACAGCACAAGATTTCATCACGATTCTGAATGACACTAAATTTAAAACTTATGGATTGTTTATTTCTGGAATTTCCCATTTTATATTGTTATACTGTGGTTGACTTAAGGTAATTGAAACCTTAGAAAGCAAAACCATGGATGGGAGGCTCTACTGATTGATTGTACCTGTTCTTTGCTTTAATGTAGTAGTATAGTAGAGGCCCATTTTAAAAGTAAAGAATTCCTTTAAATAAGCTCTCAAAAATAATTTTAAAATTGAGCTTCTTATCAGGCATGGCAATGAATCTTTTAATATAGAATTGCTTGTAATGGGACTTAGTTTCTTTAGAACATTCACATGATTCATCTTAAAAAATGACCCCTTGCTCTTGGCCTGAGTATTTAGAGCCTTGTGTTTCTGAAATTTAAAATGTAGTTTTCTGCTTACAAAATATATCCAGAGACATAGAAGCATGGAATAGACTGTGGAATCTCAGAGGGAACGTGGGGGAGGATGGGTGGGATCAACCAAAGAACTTGAATGTATATAGTATGCATAACTCAAGGACACAGACAGTAGGGTGGTGAAAGCCTGGGGCAGGGAGTGGTTGCTAGAAGAGATCAATGGTGGTAAGTCACTAGGTGGAAATTGGTCAAATTTTTGAGCCTTTGTTTACTGCAAGTTATCTTCCCCATTCAGAGTAATTGAGAATTTTACTGTTATATTATTAGGCTGTTTAGAAACTATTTTGGGAATACAGTGGGGCCTTGACTTACCAGTGTCCCCACTAACGAGTTTTTTGAGATACCAGCTGTCTCTCCGCCCGATTTTTTGCATTGAGTTGGTAGAGTAATTTGAGTTAAGTGCTCCTTAATGAGCTCCTTAACGAGCTCGGTCTCGAAACGAATTAAACTCGTAAGTCAAGGCCCCACTGTATAATAGTTTCTTGAAGATATTGATTATAGTATCTGAAAATTTCTAGATAATGAAAAATTTTCCAAAATGATCACATTCAAATGCAAAGTTACATATTAAGGTTAAGCAAATAAACAATATGGAAATGAAGATTTACTGAATAATTTTATTCTTTAGTTAAAATCTCAATTTGATATTAATAACTTTAATATAAAAATGTAACAAATGGAAACATAATTTCCTTTAAGATAATTCTTTTTTACTGAAAACTAAATAGCTAGAAATAAAATCAAAGCAGTTTTTAAAATGCCTGACTGCTGCCGAGTGTTATAAATGCATATATTAAGTGGATCTGAATAACCTTAGTACATTTTAAAAATAACTTTGGCTTTTTGTAATACATGTTCACTAAACATTTTTTATTTAGCAGGAGCACTTATTAACGTATTTATTACATCAGCTTTTTTGTTTGTTTTTAGGTAAAATCTGTAAAAACTGGTTCTGTTTTTTGGACAGTGTGCTGCTGCTTATCGTATTTCTATATGGTAAGATACTATATTTGAAACTACATGAGGTCTAACAAATCTTTTTAGAAGTTAGACCAGTTTCTCCTCTTCATTTTCTTTTTATCAGGGGCTAGTTCTCCACTTTGTTTCTCCTGAAATCTTTAGGATCTTAATTTTGTTTAATGTATACTCTTTCATTACTCCCATTCTCTTCCCTTACCTGTATCCCCAGGGCCCATATGTGTGGTGTGTCAGCTCAGCCAAGGGTTCGGTGAGCCTGAGAGGGGGCGGCAAAGGATGTAGAAAAGACAAAGAGAATAAGCTGGGTCTAGGTCAGAGGTTCTCAACCTGTGGGTCGTGACCCCGACCCTTTCACAGGGGTCGCATAAGACCATCGGAAAACACATATATAATTACATATTGTTTTTGTGATTAATCACTATGCTTTAATTACGTTCAATTTGTAACAATGAAAATACATCCTGCATATCAGATATTTACATTATGATTCATAACAGTAGCAAAATTACAGTTACAAAGTAGCAACAAAAATAATTTTATGTTTTGGGGTCACCACAACATGAGGAACTGTATTAAAGGGTCACGGCATTAGGAAGGTTGAGAACCACTGGTCTAGGTGGATCTCCTGTGCCTGGCTAAGGCCACAGAGAGAGATCCGGACAGCAAGCAGAGCCTTTGTTTTATAGCCAGAGGTCAACACTGTAGTGGTCACCATAGTTACAATGTTCTTGCGTGTTTCACTTGTTTTGACAGCACTTGCTCCATTTCCCTCAGCCCATTGGCTACCCAGATAAAATCTAGGGAGTGTCATAAGGTCAAGTCCAATTATGCTAAGAGGGCTATGCCCTCTAAGCTGGGACTTGTTTGTGGCTTTGACAACAGGTCAGTTGGAGGCTTAAACCTATAACCACTCCCTACACATGTGGACTTTTGCTTTAGTGGTGAGGGTTAATACTCAACCTCTCAAATATAATATTTGCAGCAAATGAAACAAAAATCTTTCTTTTTAAATATACAACTCAACCTAAATAATGGTGACATCCTCTAGGCCAGTGGTTCTCAACCTTCTGGCCCTTTAAATACAGTTCCTCATGTTGACCCAACCATAAAATTATTTTCATTGCTACTTCATAACTGTAATGTTGCTACTGTTATGAATCATAATGTAAATATCTGATATGCAGGATGGTCTTAGGCGACCCCTGTGAAAGGGTCATTTGACCGCCAAAGGGGTCGTGACCCATAGGTTGAGAACCGCTGCTCTAGGCTAACCTGTAAACTACATATTTTTTTCAACAAATTACTTAAGATTGAGGTTCAGTATTACCTCTTCATTCTCCTGTCTTTTTCACAGCACAGCCTGTTTAGTAGTTTTATGCCTGAAAATTAATGATAAAGTTAGGTACCTTTTTTGTTTTGTTTTTAAACAAATGTCATAGGATTTTTGTATCCAAATTATCTGTACCACTTTTAAAGTGGTTAAAGCTTGGGACACATTCTGTATAATTATACTCAGTAATAGTAAACCTCTTTCAAGTTAAGACTTAAATTTTGGAAATAATCAGGAATCCTTCAGTTAGGTGCTCAGAGTAACATTCTTTTTGCTGGGGAAAAAAACAGTAGCATGTGACTAAAACAATAAACTGATGTTCTTGTTTGCATTATAAACTGAAGACGGTTCCTTATACGTGGTTCTGAAATATTGTAGACAAGAGTAGCATTGTTAAAATATGTATATGTTAACATATAGTCTCTCAAGACTATAAGCCATTGCTATACATGGCTTTTTCAAACTTTTAATTATTAGAGCACATCCAAAAACTTTTATCTTGATAAGACCCTGTTTTCTATTATTGAATGTACTTAAAAATTAATTCTATTGATTGAGAATAAACTATCTTTAGAATCTTTATAAATTTACACTAGAACATACTCAGTTATTCAGATTAAATAGAATTATTCTCATTTTGTGATATAGGCTAAACATTAAAGTGGTATCTTGATTTGTATAGGAAATAATTTATACCCTACGCAGCACCTTTATTTTGAGGATTCAAAACATATCCAGATCATTTTAGTATTCCCTTTAGTTGAGTTGTTGACTTCTGCTAACAGTCCTGTTTATATTCTCCGTAAAGTTTCTTGAATATATTTATCACGCAAAAATGGGGGAAGTAAATGGGCTTTTTTCCTTTAAATGTTTATGATCTATATATCCTGAAAGTCCTTATTTCATGACAGTCCTTTTACTTTCAATTCATAAGTGATAATGTTCTCAACATTCTCATTAAATTTAATTTGACCATTTCTCAAGTGAATGTAGGAAAGCATTTTGGATTTATAGTATTGTATTATTTAATTATTATCAATAAAAAGAGAAATAAGTTATTTGTGGTTATATAAATCAATTTTTAAGCATCTCTCAAAATTGCTAAGTATATTTGCTTACTGTATGCTTTGATTATCATGACAAAACTTACCTATTTAAAAAAAGCAAACAAATTATTTAACTTATTTACCCATAGGTCTCTGCTTGGGGTGGTTATGTGTTTATTATCAACCTTATTCCACTGCATGTATTTGTGTTATTACTGATGCAGAGATACAGCAAAAGAGTCTACATAGGTAAGTGATTTGACTTTTGAAATCTTTCTGCTTTTAAAAGGTGTTTCATATACAATATTTTCATTACATAGACTTTCTCTTAGGCCAGTATTAGCAATGAGAAGGTAAAATAATTTTATATTCATTTTGCTTTTTGTATTTATAATGAGGGCTAGGCATTTTACCTAAGTGTGTTGTTACCAACTTCTTGATGAGCTTTTATAGAAATTAGTCTAGATTTAATATTTGTCAGTCATTTTTCTAAAATTGGGGGAATGAGCATTTCTGTCATGGAAATCATCCACATAAACATATTATTCAAATCCAGCTTACTCACTAGAAAAGATTGAGCATCCTCAAAGTAAACAGTTTAAACTTTTGAAAGCCCTTTCTGTGTAGTATTCAGCAGACTTAGCTCATTTGGGCTGCCGTAAAAAATACCACAGACTAGGTAGCTTGTAAACAACAAGAATTTACTTTTCACAATCTGGCTGGAGGGTCCAAGATTGAAGCACCAGAGGTCATGTTCTTGGGAGGGCCCTCTTCCTGGTACATAGCTTTCCTTTGCCCTCCCATGGTGAAAGGGATGTGCTAACTCTTGGAGCTTCTATCAAAAGGGCACTAAATCCCTGGAGAGTTCCTGACATAATCATCTCCCACCTTCTAATGCCATCACCTTGGGCATTAGGTTTTCAGTATAAGAATCTGGGGGTTGGGGCATAAACATTCAGGCCATGGCATATCTTCATTTAGTCTACAGTTTTTAAAACATTCTTGAATTAGATGCTTAGTGATTGATGGTGTCTCAAGTCTTAGAGTTCATTTTCTGTAATATAGACAGAAAATTCTTATGGGTTGAATTAATCAGAGAGAAGTTGTGATCAAAAACCAATATCTCAGTAAAATAATACAATTTCATTATAATAATATTTTTGGAAAACAGTAACACAAAGATATGAAAGCTCATTAGCATGATTAAAAACCATAGTAGTTTGGCAGTTCCTCAAAAATTAATCACAGTTATCATATGATCCAGCAATTCCACTACTAGGTCCAGAATAGGCAAATCCAGAGAGAGAAAGTAGATTTAGTGGTTGCCAGGGGGTTTAGAGAGTGGAGAAATGACTGAATGGGTATGAGATGAGGACATGTTCTGGAAATAGGTAGTGGTGATAGTATACAACTTTGTGAATATATTAAAACCAATGGTATATTTTAAAAGGGTGAATTTTATTGAGTATTCATTATATCAATTATAAACAATTTTAGTATATTTATAGCCATTTCAGTGTACCTTATAACAGTTACCACTAGCATAATTAACACATTTCGTACCACTCGGGAGTTTTCTCGTGTTTCGCGTGCCATCTGTTAAGAACCGCTCACGAATGTTCTTGTATTTCACGCCCATGGAAAAAGGAGCGAATCTAGATACTTATGTAAATTTTGTTTGGTCCCTCTTCATAGAGGAAAATGTTTTACACAGTACCATACGTTAAAAAAGTACTAGGAACTTAATTGTTTAATTGTTTTTGTAAATAAAAATGTTATAATTATTGAAAAACAACACCTAAAGTGCATTATGATGATTTAAATAACGTGCAGTTTGCCCAAAAACATGCGGTCCCTAGCGTGTGTCTTAGAGATTTCTATGCAGTACGCAATGTGTTAATATGTCTAGTTCTTATTATTCATCACAACTTTCCTAAGTTCTTTACATGTATTTAACTCATTAATCTTCATAAACACACTGTGTGGGTAGGCATTGTTACTATCTTCATTTTACAGACAAGGAAACAAGACACCATAATTTGCTGAAGATTTTGTAGCTAATAGTGGAACTTAGAATTTTGTCTCCACAGCCCATAATGCTAAAAATCACTATAAGTGTGTGCCTAGTATATAAATAAATACCTTACAGTTGAAATACATCGACCTATTAGGTCTCTCTGCCCTGAAAACATCATAGCTAGTTATTGGGATCTAGAAAAGAGAATAGTAGATTAAACTGTACTTTTCAGCTTTTTTTTAGAACTACAGAAGGAAAAAAAGTTTTTAGGTTAAATGGTTGGTTATAGGGAGGGTTAAGGTTAGGGTATGTTTAATTAAGAAATTTTGGGGTCCTGAAAATTATAGAGGGAATACAGTGGAGAGAAGATTGAGGGATAGACTTCTGTGAAATGCCAATGAATTAGGAAGAGGGGAAGAGCCAAAGGAGAAGTCAAAGGTAGCCAAATAAGGAACGTTGTTAAAGAGGTCAAACGGAAAGGTCTACATAATAAAAGTTTAAAACATGAGCAGTGTTCAACTCCCCTGGAGTGTTAGCACTAAGATCTAGCATGAGAATTGAGATGAAACCTTTATATGGTGAGTTAGAAAGCATGCTGTTAATTTTGCTTTGGTTGGCTCGTGAGAGTTTTTCTTCTTTTCAGAGGGAAGAGAAAATGGTTTAGGGATGTTAGATATGTGTATAAAGTTAGGTTAGTAAATGTCTCAGATAATTTCATAGTGTTCAAATTCTCTACCCCAACCTCGTTTCTTCTCTCTCTTACTCCACTCATGTAAATAAGAGTATTTTAGGTTTTTTTTAATGCTCTTCCATAGAGTTTATTTTTAAATGGGTAGAAAGTGATGGCATAGAACAGTGTTGGGCAAACTCATTAGTCAACAGAGCCAAATATCAACAGTACAACGATTGAAATTTCTTTTGAGAGCCAAATTTTTTAAACTTAAACTATATAGGTAGGTACATTGTTATTAACCTACCTATATAGTTTAAGTACTGTTGATATTTGGAGCCTCCCCCACGGTGTGTCTCCCGTCGCCTGACCGACAGACACCCCCCGCTTCTTCTAATGCCACTTCTTCAAAATAGACTTGCCCAGCCCAAAAACCAACTTCTGCGCATGGGCCATGAAGTTTCAGTCGCACTGTACTGCGTGCCCGCATGTGGTATTTGTGGAAGAGCCACACTGAAAGGGCCAAAGAGCCGCATGTGGCTCGCAAGCCGCAGTTTGCCGACCACTGGCATAGAACAAATGTTTCTCTTCCTTTATCCTGAATATATCAGGATTTAAGTTAAATTTAACCTAACTTGATGGTCCTGAAAAATATGGAAGCATTACCAAGTGTTTCTCTATAGTTTGTTCTCTGATTTTTAATGCACAACATCCTTTGTCTATAGTTATTCCTCCTCATGAGCAGAAATGTTTAGATAAAAAAGGATTGCTAGATGGCAAACTCATAATTATATTAACCAAAAGTTTGGGTTCTAAGTATCAAATTAAGTGAAGTAAAAATGAATTATTTGGTATAATAATAGACAAACATGGTAATTGTACCTTTGCTATGCCTCCCATGGGCTAATCAGCGTGATATGCAAATTAACTGCCAACAAAGATGGCGGCTAATTTGCATACTGCAGGCAGGGCGGGACAGCTCCATCCCACCTGCCCTGCCACCATCTGGGCCTGCTATCTGCGACCCGGGGAGGCGGGCATCCCGTGTGTGACCCGACCCAGGGCAGCGGGGCGGGACAGCATGGCTCCTCTGTCACCCCAGCTTCCTCATCACTGCTCCCTTGGGGGCCTAAGCCTTTAGTTGGACATCCCCCCCCAAGGGCTCCCTGACTGCCAGAAGGATGTCTGACTGCAAGCTTAGGCCTGATCCCCCGGGGAGTGGGCCTAAGTGGACAGGTGGACATCCCCCAAGGGGTCCTGGACTGCAAATGGGCGCAGGCCGGGCTGAGACACCCCCCTCAAGCGCACAAATTTTTGTGCACCAGGCCTCTATTTTGATTACAGAAAAATATAGTTTCCCTTTGAGTAAGTTTTTTTGCATGTGTCTTTAGATCAGTTATTAAGCCAAGGAAAACTGTTAATTTGTTCATGTGGAAAAGGAGGAGCATGGGAGGTAATGTGAATGTGTACTGTAGGAGTGGGAAGCCAGGGTGTAAAGAAAGTGGAGATATAAGGCGGTAAGAAGCCTATCTACTTGATGAAATTGGGGTGTGATTATAAAATTAAATTATTTTGTGAAGATATAGTTTGGACTTGTTGAATTGGGAAATAGATTTTACAAAATTATGTTACAAATAGGATTCTGATGTTTTCACACAAAGGAAGAATACCCAGGCCTTATTTTGCATTTATAGAAAGACTGATTTTACAGGTATCACATAACACTGATGGAATGTAAAATGACTTTAACCTTTCTAATTTGATAAAGGTTTATCACACTTTATGTCATAAGAATATATTATTAAAGATACGAAGTCATTTAGGATGATCACTGTGGTGTTATGTATAATTGTGAAAATAGCTTAAATGTCCGATAGGAAAATTATAATTTATAAATTACACTTAAATTGTAGTGTTGTCATATCATGAAATATTATGGTGCCATTAAGTACAATCTGTTTTAGTATATAATGATACAGAAAAACGTTAACAAAAAAACATAGCAAGGATTACTAGTGATTTTCTTCACATTTTTCTCTTTCTAAATTTTCTACAATGAGCATGTATTCAGAATGAATTAGACCTTTTTCATTTATCAAAATATGAATTTTTCTTCTTATGGTTAATGTGTCTCATTAACTAAATTAGAATGATAATTTACGAAGGAAGAAATTAGTTTCTCATATTGATAAATGGTTTGTAAATGTTACTGAAGCAGTTTGTTTATGTTATTGTCCATGTTTTCTCTAGTGAGTTAATTTGAGTAAGGAGAGTGAAAAAAATCACATTTTAGCCCAGGTGTGGTAGCTCAGTGGTTGAGCGTCTACCAATGAATTGGGAGGTCACGGCTCGATTCCCAGTCAGGATGCATGCCTGAGTTGTGGGATTGATCCCCAGTGGGGGTTGTGCAGGAGGCAGGTGATCAAATATTCTCTCTCATCATTGATGTTTCTCTCCCTCTCCTCTCCTCTGAAATCAAATAAAATATATTTTTTTAAATCACTTTTCATATTATACCTAAAAGATATTTTTATGGTAACATTTGCTAGGAACCATCATTGAAAGAGTAAAGTGTTAATTTTGCACAAATTATTCTAAGATTGTATAGCTTGTGAATAAAGAAAATCCTAGTATTGAGTGAATTGGAAGTAAAGCCATAAACTTTAGGAATCATATTTATACTTGGCAGCTATAAGCAAAACATATTTAATGCTAGATTAACTTACACAACAACAAACTTTAAAAATTGCATGTAAAAATTCTAGGATATAAAAATGGGAAGTGCTAGAATTTAGTTTGTCTAATTCTACCATATTATTTTTGAGGAAATTCATGCAAATTGGTTCACTAGAGATTTTATCCCCCAAGTCTTTACCTCTTTCAGCCTCTGGAACTCTTTCTGTCTTGTCTGGCTATTCCTTCATAACTTTACCATCAACAGAGGCAAACACTTAAATAGTGCTTTGTGTTATAAATAATTCTCTGACACGAGCTGGGTGTCATACCATTCAGCTCAATTCTGACACCATCTACACTTAGATATCATTAGGTGCCACGGGTTAAGAGCTCAGCCCCATAGAACTGCCTCACCTTCTGAAGCCAATCTCAAGTTCAAGTTATCACCTGGACTTCTGACAAAATGGCAATAGATTAGAAGTTCTCATAGCCCCCTCCTTGGTTTCGATTAATTTGTTAGAGTGACTCACAACTGGGAGAAATATTTTACTTATTAGGTTATTGATTTGTTGTAAAAGGATGTAATTCAGGAACAGCCAGAAGGGCTGTATTAGCCATCACAAGCTAATGCTTTGTCACAGAGAAGATACATGTTAGTTTGGGGAATATCAGGAGCTTCTTGAAAACTTAAAATTTCAAAGGAATTTGAATTAGGCCTTTCAGTGCCTTTTATCTTATAGAACAACTCAATTGTGTATTTTAAGTCAAGGGCAATGGTTTATTTATTTATTTATTTTTTCTGTATCAATCTGGTCTCACCCCATACCCTTGTATTAAAAGAGTACTTTAAGAGCAAAAGATATTTTGGCTCTGTTTAGAAGATTACTATTTGTCCCAAATCAAAGAGGGGTTTTGGGGTTTTGTTTTGTTGTTGTTAAAAATAATAATAGACTGTGTATATAACTTTTTAATGGTATTTTTTTCTGGAATTCCTCTAACATTAGAAGTATGATCTTCAGTAGTGAATGCAAGTGCTTCCACAGGATGGCAGTGTGGTAACATTTTCATGATGTAATAAGTGATTTACAACATTACTGGTGTTGTACTTTTCCATAGAACTCACTACTTTGATGGAAAACTTTATTCTTCTGGTTTAAAGGGTAAGAAAAGTCCGTTAACATGGGTAGATAGAAAGTTATAATATATGGGGATAGTAGCTTGGCTAAGTTTTCTATAGAATTTGTAGGACAGATTGGGTGGGGAGTGATTACTATTGCTATGGGTTGTGTTGTTGAGGTCTTCTGAAAACAGTGGCAGAAATGGTGGTGGTGTTGCTGAAAATGTGATATCGCCTTCATTCAAGTTTTTATAGGGCCAGGTTTTTTTTCACCAATCTCACATGTACTTTCTTCACTGTATGTGGTTATTTGTGTACATCTGATTTTCTCAATTAGATATCTCTTAGAGGATGGGATTGATCTTAATAGGATTTTGTCATTCTAGACTGTCTTGATCGTAATGGACATAAGGTTAATATTTGAATGAATTATAGAGGCTATTTTTGAACCCACTGTTAAATACTATTGTACAAAGCCTAGGTAAAAACATGTTTTTGTTTGCAGACATTGAATTCTTTTTCTTGAACTCATCTCCATCACTCTTAGTATTAACTTGAACCCTAGTTCATCTGCTCTATATGAAGTGTTTTCTTCCTTACTAGTAACAATAAATGTCTGCGGAGTTGCATAAAACCACTAATTGAGAATGTCACCAGGCTTATTCTTTTCTTTTGCCTGGAAATGAACTTGAGCAAATCCTTGAGGAAACTTCATCAGTAGTTTCTAAGCAAGTGATTGCTGAAATTTTTACACTCACTGCCAAGTACAGTATACTTCCATTTGAAGAGAGATAATATGAACGTGTTTGTGTGCCCACTATACCGTTTAGTGATTATTTCTGGAAAATGTGACTTGGAAGTAAATGAACTAGAGCAGCGGTTCTCAACCTGTGGGTCGCGACCCCTGTGGCGGTCGAACGACCCTTTCACAGGGGTTGCCTAAGACCATCCTGCATATTAGATATTTATATTACGATTCATAACAGTAGCAACACTACAGTTATGAAGTAGCAACCTAAGTAATTTTATGGTTGGGTCACAACATGAGGAACTATATTTAAAGGGCCAGAAGGTTGAGAACCACTGGACTAGAGGCTTTCACATTTTAAACAACAATAACAAAAAGCATTATCTTTGCATTTAAGAACAAGCCTTGGGCTGGCCTGGGCTGGGGAGAATGAGGAGCAACTGCCTAATGAATATGAGGTTTTCTTTTTGGGGTGAGGAAATGTTTTGTGACTACAAAGAGGTGGTAGTTGCACAACATTGAGGATGTACTAAATGCACTTGAATTGATCACTTTAAAATGATTATGTATTTCACCTCAACTTTTTAAAAAGTTTTTTTTATTCAACATGTGCCATTTATCATATTTAATCCAAATTTTATGACAGTTATAATATTTAGTGCTCATTTATGTTTATAAAAAAGAGAAATCAAGCCTCAGAGGTGATTGTGGTGTTTGGATGTAAGTGGGCTTAAAGTATAATTAAAACACACAAATGGCATAAGGTTTTTCAAGCCTAGCTTTTCTAGTTGTGATTTTGTGTGTTCAGTATTTGTCTAGGGTTTGATTTCTCAGCTCTAGGTGTTTAAAAGGCCTGTTGATCATAGAATCGTAGGTTATTGTTAGGGGTAATCAACAGATTTTCTTGTTAAAACCCCTCATTCTATAGTGAGGAAATTGAAACTTCTGTTGTTAAGTAGTTGTTCAAGAACAAATAATGGCCTTGTGCTCATTTTTTTTTCTTCCTGATTTTGCCTCTGACTCCCTGTCAGGACATCTATAAAAGACTAATTTGTAAAAGAAACATTGATATTAGAAAACTCATCAACCAAATAGGCTGAAAGTTCAAATCTTGTGACATAGAAATTCTTGGTTACTTTTATTGCATTTGTGTTCGAGTACCTCATTGAGGGTAATTCCATTCCAACATTAATATATCTGAAAAATATATTATTGGGTGGATTATTTCTACAGTCTCCTAGAAAACCAGTTCTCCATTAGCTTGAGATCATCGGAAACTTTATTCACATCCATTGGTCCTTTCTATTAAATTTACTTGAGCTTCTTATCCTTTTCCTAACACAAGTTGGGAGGCAACTTGACATTTGAATCATGAGCCCATAATTTACTTTCTATAGATGGGGATTTTTTTAAGCAGATAAACTTTAAGTAAGTTGCGTGAAGGAAAGTATGTGTTGTGTGCTGTGCTATATGTGTGTAGTATACTGATACGTATGCTATAACAGTTCTCTTCCTAAATATACCCCCAGGTGTTTTTTCCTAGTAGAGTACTGTATTTGCCAACAACTAGGTATTGACTGTACTTCGTAAAATGACATAAGCTTTATAAATGGAATAAATTTCACATTAATTTAATTCAGATGGGTTTCATTTTCATTTCTAAATATTTTATTGCAGTGATTTCAAATAGTAACTTTCTCTGTAATCAACTTACCTAAAAGTGGTCTGTGAACGCCTAAATGCAAAACAAGTCTATCACACAAATTGTATCCCCTCCCAAATTTTTCTATACTTTTAGGTTGATATAAGCCAAGAATATTAAATATACTCAATGCCAAAAGCAAACAAATTTCCTTCATTAGACCCTAATTCAGTTATTAGTCTGTTGGATGGCTGGACTTTCTATGTACAAAGCCCTTTTCTTCTTTAATTACAGAAAACTTGGTGGACAGACTTTTTTTTTCTTTTACTTTTAAGTACTATACAAAGAGTAATAGGAGACTATAGAAAAGGCCTGATCCCTGGCCAGGTGGATTTCAGTTGGTTGGAGTGTCCTCCCATAAACCAAAAGGTTGTGGGTTTGATTCCCAGTTAGGTTTGATACCTCGGTTGCAGGTTCCATCTCTGGTCGGGGTGCATACGGGAGGCAACTGATACATCTCTTTCACATCCATATTTCTCTCTCTAAAAATTAATTAAAAACATATCGTTGGATGAGGATCTTTTTTAAAAGTTGTGAAATACTTGAGCTTTTTGAGATAATGCCAACAACTATTTATACGACGATGGTGATAAGTATTCACTAGGTCATGCATACTTTGGATTATTGACAATAGGAATTTTTATGTATTAATGTAGCTTCTTGGGTTGTGTCAGTGATTATTAATGATAGATTGAAAAAAGTTTTATTCCATTTGGGGGAGAAGAAAGCAGCACCAGTTATCTCCTAACCTGTTCTAAATTATAGTTTGCAGAAATAAAGTACTTAAAACAATAATTTTTAAATGGCAGAAAGCATTTTTATGATTTATAATGTATGATTAACCATCAGTTAGAAGTCACTTCAAGATTCTGTTCTTAAGATAAGTTCAGTTAAAACTTTGCTAAAAGGAAATGAGTTATTTATCCATTTATGTTTGAAGTACTTATGATAGTGGTAAATTATCTTGTTTCCCATTTTGTCTTCTTAGCATATAGCACTTTCTACATTGTGGGTTTAATATTATCCATGCAGATACCCTTTGTGGGATTCCAGCCAATCAGAACAAGTGAACACATGGCAGCTGCAGGTATGAGAAAATACTTACTTTCCTTCTTCTAAAGAATGTATGAATGTGTGGCTAGCCAACCTTCAAGAGAATAAAGTGGTTTTTTGTTTTTCTTTGTTTTTAATTTTCATTATATTGGTTCTAAAACATCACTGTAAAATGAAAATATCATAGTTTTATTGAAACATTCTGCTATTGTGTTCCCAAAAGTGTCTGTCTTCCCTTTCATTGCTGTTTTGAAAAGGCAAACATCTCTTTTTGCACAATTGGTGCTATTTGCAAGCACTAAATAATACTTGCTTTATATAAATAATATTAAGCAGTATTTGTACACTGAGTTATTATACCAGAGTTTCCATTTCAGCAAATTTAGATGGAACTTTTCATTTTTATGTTCATTACCTCTTACTAAAGTATTTCATCTGTATCTACTAACTGGAATTAATGGCTTTTATATTGATTAAAAAGTTACATAATTCTCCTCCACATAAGCAGAGTTCTTTGCCATTATTAACCTGGGTCGCTCGTCACAATTAACAAAAATGGAGGATCTGTGAATAAAACTTTATCAGAGCTTCTCAAAGAGAGGTACATGGTCGAAGGCCCATATGAAGGCTGTGGGTATTTATTTTACTTGTAACATTTTATAAATTCAGTATATTTAACTTTCTGAGGTGATGTTCCATAGCTTTTATCATCACATTCTCTGTGAGCATTGGGGGTGGGAGGACACAAACCCAAAAAGTTAAGAACCCACAACTTATTATTATATAGCACTTTCAAATCTGTGAAATGGTTTCACTTACATTTATAATGCGATGTTATAAAATTACCAAGTAGTAATTTGAGAAATATTCAGTGTTGCATGTACAATCGTGTATAGCAATGTCTATATAGATTCACAATCAATTGACTATGCATATGCATTATTATATTTCTTAAAATCTAAATCATTGATAGTACACATTCACTCATTCTAAAATTAACTTTAAAAAATAACCCCTATGAATAAATTTTTTAAAAGAAAAATAATGTCCCAGAAGGGTTCGGGTTCTCATGTCTTTATTTCGTTTTACACCTGGTGGTTTGTATTGTGTTGTGCACATTTTAGCAATAAATACTTTTCACTGTTACTGCTTTAATTTTATCTTAGCACTCACTCTAATATATACTAATTTAGAATTTTATACAAGTGTGTAATTAAGGTCACATACAATCACTTAGCTATAAATGATAACTATATACCATATCAGGATTTACCCGATCCAAGTAATTTCTTCCTTCAGTAAATCTTAGGAATATTTTAAATGACATTTCTATTTCCCCCCCTAGAAAACATGTCACTAACATAGGGGCAAAAGGAGGAAATTTAATGTGCTAAAATAGGCTCTAGTTGTTGAAATGGGATTTTTCTTTCTTGGTCCATGTTTGGGGAGTCTGATCTTTTTTAAAAAATGTGTAGCAGAATGTTTGGGGTGTATTATTTGGTTGTCATTTGACAAAGAAAATGGTGGTTAGATGAAATGGCTAGTCTTTGTTATGAATGGTACAAGGTGTTCTAAGAATCTTTTATATAACCTTTTTCTTTAGGTGTCTTTGCACTGCTGCAAGCTTATGCTTTCTTGCAGTATCTGAGAGACCGGTTAACAAAACAAGAGTTCCAGACCCTTTTCTTTTTGGGTGTGTCAGTAGCTGCAGGTGCTGTGTTCCTTAGTGTCATCTATTTGACTTATACAGGTAGGTGTCATCATCTGTAGGATGTGAATCTTGTCTCTAATTTATTGTAAAAAGTAATTACTTAACAAATTTTGTACATATTCCATTTATCCTAGAGGGTCAAATATTATTATGGTTGCATTCTGAATAAACAATATAAAAATAATATTCAAAGTTTCTAAAATCTGCATAGCACTACAAATTGTGATTGTTTTAGCAGCATCTTAATTTTGCTGCTTCAAGATCTGATAAGTCTACTTTCAAGCATCCTCTTGATAGATGAATAGGCCCAAATTGTATAAAATTCAAAGCTTCCAATGTTAACCTGCTGCATGCTTGCCCTCTTGTGTGCATATGTTCTCTGTCCTACTTTTAAGCAATCTACTAATCAGTTTCAGTCTGCTTCTGGATTCTGAGTTACTTTGTGACCCTAACTTCACTAGTCCCTAGAACAGTGATGGCGAACCTATGACACACGTGTCAGAGGTAACACGCAAACTCATTTTTTTGGTTGATTTTTCTTTGTTAAATGGCATTTAAATATATAAAATAAATATCAAAAATATAAATCTTCGTTTTACTATAGTTGCAAGTATCAAAATATTTCTATATGTGACACTGCGCCAGAATTAAGTTAGGGTTTTTCAAAATGCTGACACGCCGAGCTCAAAAGGTTCGCCATCACTGCCCTAGAACAAGTCAAATTCTTTCTAAAGGTATTCCACCTGTTAAATTAATGTATCAGCCTAGCTCATAAAATCATGAAGAATTAATTGACCACAGGAAAAGGCATGAATGATTAAAATCATTTTCATAATTCGTCTAAATTGGGCATATTATATTAGACTAGAGGCCCAGTGCACGAAAATTGTGCACGAAGTAGGGAAGGGAGGTCCTTCAGCTCAGCCTGCACCCTTTCCAATCCGGGACCCCTTGGGGGATGTCCACCTGGGATCGGGCCTAAACCAGCAGTCAGACATCCTTCTCGCAATTTGGGACCGCTGGCTCCTCACCGCTCACCTGCCTGGTCACCCCTAACCTCTCTGCCTGCCTGCCTGATTGCCCCTAACTGCCCTCCCCTGCCGGCCTGGTCTCCCCTAACCGCCTCTGCCTCGGCCCCTGCCACCGTGGCTTTGTCTGGAAGATGTCTGGTGTAATTAGCATATTACCCTTTTAATAGTATAGATAATTTAGACACCACCAGCCCACCCTCCTTTTTAAATATTATCCAATGCTTTCTTACTATCTTAGCTTTGTTTTACTAGTCAATTTGAAGTGTATGAGAGAATTGGAAAACTTCCTACAATTTTATCTATCCACTTGTGTTTCTCTGGAAATGTAATCTCCATGGATATTTGTTTTCCTTTGATCACACTAACATTTTATCTGACTGCCAGCCCTGTGAAATATGTTGTCATCTACAAATTAAAACTGAAAAGTTTAAGTATTAGGTTAAATCAAGCCATAATAATCAGTAAATATAAAACCAATAAAACAAACAAAAACAAATTTAAAAGGCAGATTAATTGCCTCTACATTTTTCCTTTTAAGGTTACATTGCACCATGGAGTGGCAGGTTTTACTCCTTGTGGGACACTGGGTAAGTGCAGATAAGTTATTTGCCCTCATTAAAATACCATTCCCCTCCCCCCCCTGTTCTTCTATTGTCAGCATCACCATCAGTCTTGGGTAACATTTTAAAAGTATCTAACTTATACTAGTTTAGTAAGTGTTGATTGGAATCCCTTGTATTTTTTCTTTGTTATAATACCTACTTGGAATGCACCTTTAGTATGATATGCATGACATGTATTTTGATTCTGCATGGACAACTCCTTATTTTAGTTTGGTCAAAACATTTCAGATAACATTTGTGCAATTTTAATGATTGATTTTTATTTTTACCAATGTATTCAAAGTTTCCATCTATTAGTATTTACTTTTTAATCATTAAGGCTCATGTACTGTATATGTGAAGAAAAAATTTTAATGTTTTTTAATGCCGCACTAAGTTTCTTGATATTTTAATTTATTACATATACTACAGAATATTTGTGTGCTTTTAAGAGTGCTATTATAAAATGAAATAGTTTAGAAGTTAATTTTAAATTACACAACTAGTTCAATAAGATGTTTTTGTTTTCCTGAGGATGAGAAAATATCCTTTGATTATAATTTACCTGTCTTCTCTGTTTTCACTGTTCTATCTTCTTTGTTACTCCCTAAATGGCCCAATAAAAAACCTATCACAGTTTATTGAATGGGCCTTCCCATTGATGTGATACCAGAAGGTCTAATTAAAGGGCATAAGCAAATATATACTAATAACTGAAACTAACATTTGGACACATAATTGAAGAGATCAGCCAATGGACCCCAAAGAGTTTGAGGAAAATCTTCAATAATTAGATAAATTTTTGTCAGTAATATTTATTCTTACTTTCTAAACTTTAATGAACTACTTTGAAATCTCAGGGCATTTCAAGAATAATTTGTCCTGTCCTTTCTATTTCTCTCATTGCCTTGCTAAGAAAAGTATTGTAGCAATATGATATCTTATTTTTGCTAGTAATAATAAGTCTAAAAGGTAGTGAGATGTAGGAGGTGCTAAGTTATAATGCAGAATAAATTCCTGTTTGAGCAAAGATTTTTGTATTAAAAGTCAGAGCCAACACTTTTATAATATAACTAGCCTTAGATAATTCTCCTAATTTTAGGGATGACATATTAGTTTGTTTTATCAATGTGGACCAGATTTATAATACAACAGGTTATGTTGGAATATACTTATGAGTGACAAGAGATAGAAGATAGAAATTTTATCTGCAGTGAAAGAAAATTTTTCCATCAAAAAGGATTTTATTTAATATTAACTTTTTTAAATTCCAGGTATGCAAAAATACATATTCCAATTATTGCATCAGTGTCTGAGCATCAACCTACGACTTGGGTGTCTTTCTTCTTTGATCTACATATTCTTGTGTGTACCTTCCCAGCAGGCCTATGGTTCTGCATTAAAAATATCAACGATGAAAGAGTGTTTGGTAAGAAATTTTTAATAAATACTTAGCTTTAGAACAATTATTTTCATTATTGACATCACTTCACTTTAAAGTTTTATTCTTTGCATGACTGCATAGTTAGGATAAATTTCTTGCATAAATTTTGAGCACGAAAAACCCAGTGAATTTATTATATGTATTTTATTAACTTTTAATTTAGGACATAACATTTTCATTCAATTTACTACATTTTCTGGGAGGTTATTATAGTCTGTGGCTAAGAATTGGAAATTATAACTTTGCTTACAGTATAGTCTTGATTTAATTTTCTAAGATCTGATTAAGTAGAAAAAAGTTTGCAGGGGTGACCATCATTGAAATTTCAGTGCAAAGTACATTTTGTAATGGAATAAGAATCACCTTTAAGCAAACACCCTCTTCACTGATAGATTTGTGTAAATTTTCAACTAATAAACTGAAAAAAGCAACATACACAAAAATAATCTGTAGTACCGGGACTTGAATTTATACAAGTATGCATCTTGGACTATGAGTGATACTCAAGGTACTATTCCAGAATGAAGTAGGAGGAAAATAAAACACCTGCATGAGTTCTAACCAAAGGATGACACTCATTCTTCTTGTTTATGTAGACCAATCCCTCTGGAAAAGGCCATAATAATATTGCATCATTCAAAAAAGATTTAGCTTAAACATATTGCCCACCTCATGACTCAGCAATCCTAATCCCAAGAGAAGTGAGTGTATATGTCCAACAAAGGACATGTTTAATAATGCAACTTTATTCAGAATAACCCCTAATTAGAAACATTCCAAAGGTTATTAGCGGTAGAATAGAAAAAGAAATTCCGATGTATTCGTACAATGGAATGCAACAACACAGCTATTAATAAAAGGATAATAGCATGGGTTAACCTAGAAAGCCAATACAAAAAAGAACATTTTTATGTAATTTTAAAAATAAAGTTCAAGAATAAGAAAATTAAATTAATGCTTTAAAAGTCCAAATAGTGATTACTTTTTTTTTATAGGCAGGGAGCGGGGAGAGCAGTTATTGACTGAGAAGAGGTATGAGGGGATCCTTCTGAGGAAGCTCTATATTTTGATACTAGAGGCCCAGTGCACAAAATTTGTGCAGGGGGGGAGGCATGCCTCAGCCCAGCCTGCGCCCTCTTGCGATCCAGGAGCCCTTGGGGGATGGCTGACCGATGGCTTAGGCCCATAGCCTTAGCACTGCCGTGGAGGCAGGAGAGGCTCCCCAGCCTTAAGCTCGGCTCTGGGCTTCTGGCTGAGCAGCTCTCCCCCTATGGGAACGCACTGACTACCAGGGGCAGCTCCTGCATTGGTCGTCTGCCCCTGTGGTCAATGCGTTGTTCCAACGTTTGGTCGATTTGCATATTAGCCATTTATTACATAGTATGAGTGATAATTCCATAGGTATGCACATATGTAAAATTTATTGAGATATACAGTATGAACATGGTATAATTTTTTAGTGAGAAAATGAAATTTTAATTAACCTTAACTTGAGAATAGGAGTTCAAATCACTCATTGACTTTATGAATTTATATAGCCTTCAGCCTGAAATGGTAGAGCCTTCCTGATGGTTAGCACATTATGTGGAAGGCTTTGGCTTTTGGAAAATACTTTGGAATTTTTTAAAAAGTCTCTTACTAGTAACAAGTTCCTCCTTGGGCTAATAAATTATATTCTCCTCATCCTGTTTTTACTTTAGAGCAAGCTTTATGCCAGATATTGGCACTAGCTTTTCACAGACTTTATTTGATTCTATAAACTTACTCTGCCTAATAATATAATTCCTCAAATATGTTTTCATCCATCAACTATGGATTTTCTAATATGTGATGATATTGACAATGAATTTGTCTCATTTCCCATAACTATAATTACTATAATTAAATTTTAAATCGTGATACATTTCTCTAAATTGTTGATATATAGTGTCTAGTTAGCATTAGCTATAATTTCTAAATATGACTATTAAATCATTTGGTTGGTATTATCAATTTAAAAACAATTAACTCTTTTATGAGATGTCTGTTTTTAGATTTGGTTTATAATGTGGTATAAAATACTTAGATCAGTCTCCTGCGAACATTTTCTTTTCTGAAGTGTTACAAGAGAGCTTGTCTTTCCAGTTGCTCTGTATGCCATCAGTGCTGTCTACTTTGCTGGAGTGATGGTGCGGCTGATGTTGACTTTGACTCCTGTCGTTTGTATGCTGTCTGCAATTGCCTTCTCTAATGTTTTTGAGCACTATTTGGGGGATGACATGAAAAGGGAAAACCCACCTGTGGAGGACAGCAGTGATGAGGATGACAAAAGAAACCCAGGAAATTTGTATGATAAGGTGGGGAATCTAAAGTAAGGCCTTTAAAATTTTCATGTGCTTTATTTTTCTACCACAGTAAGAACTATTAATATTAAGAAATGTGATTAAATAGGATTTAGACAAACTGACATTTCTAGTTGGTCTCTATTGTTTGCCTAAAACTTTGAATCCTGCTTGGTCTTTTAGGTAGAATAAGAAAGTAGAATGCAACCAGAGTAGGAATTCTCATTTCATTTTGGTCAAGTTTTACCTAAAATCCCTCTATTTTTGAGAGCAAAAACGTAGTGGCCTACTAAGTTACATAACATTGAGCATTATAAACCCCATTGAAACCATGTGCACAAATGCTTATCTTTGAGATCCATGTTCAGTGTAAACTTGAAACCTTTTTTTTGTTTTTGTTTTGTTTTGTTTTGTTTTGTTTTGTTTTGTTTTGTTTTGGTGTACTGGATGATGCTCCAGTGAACTGAGTCACCCAGCAAGGGCATGTAATTTACTTTTACTTTTAACCTGTCGGATTAAGTAAAGAACAAGGTCATATTTGTTGCAAATGTGGAAAAGACTTGTAAGAATTGGAGCACTAATACTTACCTGACAGGGGAGATACCGTGATCAGGAAGGTGGTTTTCCCAGGGCAAGGCTTATCCACCGTACTCTGGATGTGCTGACCCCTGCAATTCCCCCAAATGTGGGAGATTTGACTGCATAATTTGTGGTAATGGCGGACTTCGTTCCCACTCTCCCCTGAAAAAAATAAAAAAAGGGATTAGAGCGCTTGTCTTAGATGACATACTAAACTTCATTTGAATATTAACTAGGTTTTTAAATACCAGTAAGCAATGAAATTTTCCAGGATAAGTATTAACTTTGAAAAGCTTTCCTTACTACATAGGCCATTAGCGGTAGTAAGGAAAAGAAATTCATACAGATTTATTTTAATACAGCACATACCTACTTTTGTGTTTGTGGTTATGTTTTATTTTGTGGTTTCTTAACTAGCCTAGCAATGTAGAACTTATGACTCTGTTCAGTTTTCTGTTCTGGTTTTTTGGTGGTGGTGGTTGTAGTTTTAAAAATGTAATCTTAATTTTAATATGTCTGTTGGTTTTGGGGTTTGGAAATTGGAAGGTTGATTCTGATAACGCTGTTTTTGTCTTATACTAAAGTTCTACATAGTCTGGATTACAGTTGGACAGTTTCGTTTTCAGAATGAGGAATTTGGATTTTGTAAGAAAAGCTTGCTAGAATGAGGCCATTTGGTTATCTCCTTTGTACATACATAAAACATAAGGATACTCGGTTTGACAGCAGCTTCTTACTGGAGATATTTTGGCCTGTGACCAGCTCCTGAATTGGGTATAGTTCCAGGAAACCACTTCATTCACATTTAGTTTGAGAATCTACCTTGCTAATTTTTAGAAAATTTATCACTCGCTCAAGAATACCTGATGGTTATACATTTTTTCCCCTCAGAGGATTAAATTGACAGATTAACATTCTCCCAACTTTTCTTGAATGTCTCGATGAAACCAGTGAAATGATGAATTTGTCTAACCAGTTTTTTGTATCTTCAGGCAGGTAAAGTGAGGAAGCATGTAACTGAACAGGAAAAAACTGAAGAGGGATTAGGTCCTAATATAAAAAGCATTGTCACCATGTTGATGCTGATGCTGTTGATGATGTTTGCAGTCCACTGTACCTGGGTCACAAGCAATGCCTATTCTAGTCCAAGTGTGGTCCTGGCCTCTTACAATCATGATGGGTAAGAAAATAACTTGGCTACAAAATGATTTTATACCTATGCCTTTTTTTCTGTCTCAGTGGTTAAGAATTAAAAAATAGAATGTTTGTGAGGCTCTGCATTTGAATCTACCATGTTTTCCATACAGCCTTTCTTCTCACCCTCCCCTCCCACCACATGTGGGTAGTAATCATTGTATTTCATGCTCTTGTCCAGAATGTCTTTGCATTCATAACATGTATATTAGTTTTTCTCAAAATGTGGTCCTTGGACATACAATAAGTTCTCACTTAACATCATGGATAGGATCTGTGACTAAACAAAACTACATATAATGAAACCAACTTTACCATAGGCTAAATGAACAAGAGTTCTATTCCTATAACATTGATGAGACATAACATAAGGATTGTTATTCAAGGACTTGCTATACAGCAACATCATTACCAGGAAGCCTGTTAGAAATGCAAATTCTTGACCCCTCGGAAAGCCTATTGAATCAGAAACCTAGAGGTGGAGCTCAGCAATCTCTGATTTAATAAGCCCTCTAGGTGGTTATGATGCAGCTGAAATTGAAGAAGAGATCATTTATATATTGCCACACCAGATTCTGCTTCATTTGGGTGCTCGTTAGACTTGCAAAATATCAGGCCCCACCCCAGAACTACTAAATCAGAATCTGTTTCTTTACAAGATACCCAGGAGATTTGCGTGCCTATTAAAGTTTAAAAAGCATTAGCTCTTCACTGATCTCTTCCCAACCCCCATTTTTTGAGGCTTTTAAAGACTGCCCTTAGAATGTGAGATTAATTCAATGGTTGAACCCCTCAAGATTTTAAGTTACTCTCTTCACATTTATAAGATCTCATTTAAAAGAATATTGTGATTCTTTTCAGCACCAGGAATATCTTAGATGATTTTAGAGAAGCTTACTTTTGGCTAAGGCAAAATACAGATGAACATGCCCGAGTGATGTCTTGGTGGGATTATGGCTATCAGATAGCCGGAATGGCTAATAGAACTACTTTGGTGGATAATAATACCTGGAATAACAGCCACATAGCACTGGTAAGAATTCAATAAACAATACATCAAAGTTACAAATTTTTATCACTTAGCAATCAGGCTTTACTTGTAATTAAGAAGGATAAATGGAGGTGAGTGTACTCTTTGCTTGCAGAATTCTCAAAATTTCTCTTTATACAATTCATTCCATGAAGTGGGTTCAGGTTGTGCATATTTACTTATTTAAGTATCATTCAGAATTGTAAGCTGATTTCTGGCAGATCTCATATCTTATGAGAATTAGGCAAAATCTGAAACTTTTTTTATTTTTTCCAACACCAAAAATCTGAAACTTTTAAAACACTAAATTTGACTTGTATTTTCCATTTTATAAATTAAGATAGTTATTTGCAAATATGTAAAAGAAATGCACTGTATTCAGGGAATGTTCACTCTGTTAACCAATTTACCTAAATTAAGGTAATCATCTCTCTGTTTTTTAAAGATTTTAAATCAGTAGTGGATATTAACCAAATGAGTTTTACTTGTAATAGTGTTATAGTTAATTATCAAATGTCTGGTAGACTAAGGAGAAGAATATATTTGTGCTGGCTAGATTGGTAGTCATACCTGGCTTTGAGGTAATGAGAAGTTCTATTTCTTTTAAGCTTGCCTGCTTTTATACTAAAATGTTAATTTCATGAAATAATTAGCAAAATATTAAAACATGTATTCTGATTTTGACATTTTTGCTATACCTTATAGGGAGTGAGGTGCTTCTAAATCTCAGTAAATTTGTTGAATTCATAGCAAATCATTTCTTTAAAAAGAATTCCATGTAAATCAGATTCTTGACATTCCTTCATAAGGTAAAAATGTGCATTTCTTTTTTAGCATATTATGAGGCTAAGTATACACATTCTCATTTTTTTCTGTAGGTGGGAAAAGCTATGTCTTCAAATGAAACAGCAGCCTATAAAATCATGAGGAGTCTGGATGTAGATTATGTTTTGGTTATTTTTGGAGGGGTTATTGGCTATTCTGGTGATGACATCAACAAGTTCCTCTGGATGGTTAGGATAGCTGAAGGGGAACATCCAAAAGACATTCGGGTAAGGAACGGTTAGTTCAGGTGTTTTAAGACAGCTCTCAAGTCCAAGTAATTCTCTTATTTTGCTACCTGCATAGTATTTGTTTTCATTATTTTATTCCCAAGTTTAGACTCTCACTCTGAATTTACTATGAAGATACTATAAGCACTTTCCCAATTTTAAACCTTTCGAAATTTGTACTTGATATTTCTGTTCTCCAAAGCAATCTTTTGTCAAGACTTTTGCTTTGACTCCTTCACAGCCTTTGCAGTTCTGCCCTTTCTTTCCATTTCCATTGTTTCCACTCTGTTACTGACCCTTATGATCATAAACCTGAAATAGAACAGTGACCTTGAAATTGCTATCCACCACTTGCGTCTGTAGACGCTTATGGCATACAAATGGTTAAATGATGAAGGCCCCTTAGATTCCCTCTCCCAGCCTAACATGACATCGATCATGTCACTTTACAGTTTAAAAGCCTTTGATTGATTAAGGAAAAGGGCCTTAAAACCAAAGACAGACATCAGAACTAAAACCCTGCCACTGTCAGCTCGGTGCTATGAGCAAGTTATTGTTCACCAATCAGTATTACATGCTTTGAGCACTAGGTCTTGTTCTAGGTTCTGATAGTATAATGGTGATTAAGCCAGCCTCAGATTATCACTAATGGGTATGCCAGGAATAATTCATTTGTAATGCTGTTTTGAGACTTTGTAGTAATGTAGGTGAAGCCTCAGCCTAGTGGCTGGTACATAATAATCTCTGTAATTAGGTCATGGTATAAAATCCAAGCTCCTTAATACACTTTGCTTTGCTGGCCTCTTGTCCCTCTATCATCTTTCCCCCCCACTCTGTCAGTCTACTTCATTCAGTCAGTCTTTTCAAGCTGTCTTGAAACTTGCCCTGTGGTTTCTTTCCTTGACTCATCTAACACGTGGTGTTTATACTCTTCTTTCTTCTGGGATAGCTTCCCTATCACAGATTTGTCCCCCCTCTAGAAGCTCTTCTCTAGCATAACCATGTGTACTCACCATCAAAATCACACACAGCTTGTTTTGTAGGTAGATTCTATCATATCTCTCCTACTCATTTGTGAGCTCTTGGAAGATGGGCACCCAGCAAGTGGTTTAACCAGTTAACTGTCACGATATTTTCAATTTAAAATAAAAAGATCCGCCACTTGCGTCTGTAGACACTTACGGCGTACAAATGGTTAAATGATGAAGGCCCAAAAGATGAGATTGAGATTCACCACTGATCCAGAATAAAAGAACCTTTTGGGAGAATTTATGCATGTGTGTCATGTAAAGTCCCACATTTCCTGTTTAAGTGTAAATGCTGTAACATTTCCCCTAAACTGATTAATAAATATTTCCTTGTATTACACTAATCTTGATTTAATTTTTCAGTATGTGATTTTCATTTGTATTTCCTTTAGCAGTGTTAATATTATGACATGTGATGGATCCAGATATATGCTTTGAACATTTATATAGAAATTCTAAATTTCTGTGCTTTTTATATTCAGTATTTTTTTCAAAATATATTTTATTGATTCTCTACTGAGAGGAAGGAAGAGGGACAGAGAATCAGAAACATCGATGAGAGAGAAACATCGATCAGCCGCCTCCTGCATACCCCCAGTGCCCGCAACCAAGGTACATGCCCCTGACCGGAATCGAACCTGGGACCCTTCAGTCCACAGGCCGATGCTCTATCCACTGAGCCAAACCGGTCAGGGCAATTTATTCAGTATTTTTAAAGTTTGTGAGTAGGTAATACAGTAACATGGTTCAAAAGTAAAATGTAAAGGGCTATACAGTATAACTTTACCAACCTCCACCACTCCCCCTGAAAAGAAAAAAAGCCCATGGCAATCACTTATTATTTTCTTACGCTTCTTATTCAAGCAGATATAGTAGCAAAATATACACCCTGTTCTTTTTTAAAAAATTTCACTACACATCTTAGTAATTTTTCTATATTAGAATATGGACAGCTGTTTTCATTCTTTTCTTTTTTTTTCACTTTGACACAGTGTATTCCATTGTGTGTGTGCATTCATGATTTATTTAACCTGTGCCTATTGATGGACATTTAGGTTATTTCCAGTTTTTAGTCTCATAAACAGTGGTACAGTAAGTAACTTTTATACTCATTGCTTTGCCCATGTACAAGTGTCTTTGTAGGGTAAATTCCTAAGCTAGGAATTTCTATTTATAGTGCCAAATTGGCCTTTGTTAGAGGTTAATTTATAAATTTTATAGATCCCAATAAAATTACTATAGGAATTTTTTTAAACACTCCCCCCAACTAAAGAACTGACTTTAGAGTTCATATGAAAAAATAAAGACCAATTAAAGAAAACTGAAAATGAGTAATTGTGGTGAGGATGGGGCATTTGGAGAGAGTGAATCTACCTGGCATTAAAACCATGGTGTTGGTACCATTCTTTTGAATTATTGAGGTTTTTATGTCATGGTTATAATCTGGTGGGATTAATTGCCTTTCCTTACTCCAACAAATAGTATTGTTCTTTTTCTGTGTTTTCTTAGATAATCTTGTTTATTTTTTATAAATGGTTTCTAGACTCAGCTTTTTAAAAACACTCAAGATAATTTTGGGCTTTTTTAAGGGATCACATTAAATTTATAAATTAATCCTCTGATAGAATATTTATTTGATATGTAACTAAATATGGCTTTCTGAATATACCCTAAAAGCTGGTTTATGGGGAAATAGAGGGACCTGTAAATTTAACTGACATGAACTATTGATTTTTTTTTTTTTTGTAGGAAAGTGACTATTTCACCCCACAAGGAGAATTTCGTGTAGACAAAGCAGGATCCCCCACTTTATTGAATTGCCTTATGTATAAAATGTCATATTACCGATTTGGGGAAATGCAGGTTAGTTACATTAGTTTTACTGTAATCTTTTCTTAAGGGAATATTTTAAAAGTGGTCTTGTTTGCCTCTAAAAAAGGATAATGATGTTTGGTTGTGCTATAAAGAAAGAATTGCTTATCTAAAATTCCCCAACATGCACCTCCATTAAATTTAGATATCTGAAACTTAAATGTGAAAAATTAGGAAAAAAATTTAAATCAAAGATTTCCTTCCAGAATATTAACACTAAGGCTCAAATCCAACCTTTGCTTTCCTTTTGACCTCATGTTTTTTGAAGGCATTTTTCTTCCACCTTAGGAAACTGTGTGTTTTTTGTTTTATTCTCCCTTTCTCCCCGCCCCCCCTTCTCCTCCCTTCTCCTCTCCCACACTCTCTAAAAATCAATGGAAAAAATATCCTCGGTGGGGATTAACAACAACAAAAGTTTATCAGCAGTTTTAAGCCATGCTTCCACCATGTCTTCATTTTGATGCCTTCAAGAATAATATATGTTTAAGACATGAAGTATAACTTTTCTTTTGTATAGATATACATGCACAAATCCCTCATTAGAATAGATTGTTTTTGTTTTAAAGTTGAACTCACTTATGCTCTGTGTCAACATAAATGTAGTCTGAGAATTTAAAATCATCTCTCTTCCCCCAAGTTTTTCCTTTCTTAATTCCTCATAAATCTTCCCTTGGTTTGGCCTTTTTATCTTTATAGTTCCCACTTTTGGGATGTAGTATGCTTGTGCATTTATTTTACAAATAACAGTGGGAAATAAAGCTACATTGAATGAGATAAGGTCATCATACAGCTTATATCCTGGTGGAAGACACAGGTAATTTTTAAAATAAAGACAAACTTTTACTGAAGAGTAAAAGATAAAGAAAACAACAGAGGAGACTTTTCTACAACCAATTTCAAGACAATATTTGGAGGTTTTATAAGTCAGTACTAATCCTATATAATAAAAGCCTAATATGCAAATTGACTGAATGGTAGAATGACCAGTCGGTGGGGGTTGGGGCCAGTGAGTGGGCAGCTCCAGGCCAGCCAAGGCCGGTGCCAGTGGACAGAGGGAGGGGACGGAAATGGGGGAGGGGGGCAGTGGTGACCAGCAGAGGGGCAGTGGGGAGCGGGGCCAGCTGCTAGCCTACCAGCACCATTCCCCGATTGGCCTGCCGGTTGCCTCCCACAGAGGGTGGCCAGACTATGGCCTAAGCCATCAGTTGGACATCCCCAGAGGACTTCCAGACTACAAGAGGGAGGGCACAGGCCGGCTGAGGGGACAACCCCCCCCCTCCCCCCAGTGCACGAATTTTTGTGCACCAGGCCTCTAGTTGGTAATATAAAGTAAGTTTTTAAAAAAATAAGCTTATACTTTAATGACTGACTTAATTTTATGTCAAAGTGTATCTTTAAGTATAGGAAAAAAAGAAAATTCTTCCTTGAAGAGATGTGTTTGGGCTGAGACCAAAGAATAGAAAGGAGCCAGCCATGCAAAATAGCTAAATGAAGAACTTTCCAGCTGAGAGAATAGATAGTGTAAGACCCTGAAGCAGAAAAGACGTCCCTTCTGTGTGTGCTCTCTATATACCTATAAAAGGGGCTTTGATGGATTTCATTTTGCTGTTTTGCTTTTTTTTTTAAATGACTGCAGGGTTCTTATCCACTCTAAGGATTCAGTGAAATTCTAATTCTGATGTATTTAGTTTCTCCCTGATTTTTTTCCTATTTAGTTAGCAGCAATGAGAACTGTTGCAATATATTACTCTGATTATGTTCTCCTAGTTTAAAGGGAGAGAGTTTTGCACTGATGATAACATTTACTACCTTCTAACCAAATTCTGAATGCTTTCCAATATGGTTAACATCCAATATGGTCACTTTTGCAGCTGGATTTTCGTACACCCCCAGGTTTTGATCGAACACGTAATGCTGAGATTGGAAACAAGGACATTAAATTCAAACATTTGGAGGAGGCCTTTACATCAGAACACTGGCTTGTAAGGATATATAAAGTGAAAGCACCTGATAACAGGGAAACACTGGACCACAAACCTCGAGTCACCAACATTTTCCCAAAACAGAAGTATTTGTCAAAGAAGGTAGGTGTCAAGTGAAGTCATGGTTGTCTGAAAAATTGCTGATAAATTTCCATTTTCCAGGTTTATAAAGACTATCACTTACTAGTACATACTAAGTAAATATCAAGTTACCAAGGGCATTCCTTTCCAGCTGAGTACTTCAGAGATCCCAGCCAGTAGCCTTTTCTGGATAGCATAGTGGTTAACAGTGAACCAAACCATTTTCCAGAGGCATTCTGGCTTTAGTTTACTAATGCCCATTAATAAGACTTAATTTGTAAAGTAAGATGTGTTTGTGACCATCACTTTCTGAACCTTTATGAAAGTTAAGAGTGCCAAACACTCAAGTAATACAGTTACGATCTATTCCTCATCTTTTGGTCAAAGCAAACATATTGCATTTTCATGTTCTGTTTTTAGTATAATATTACTTTATTAATCATTAAAGAATAAGCTTAAGTTGGTTGAATCCAGAATAAAAAAAAATCATTTATCTTAAGATGATAATTATTAAATGTAATTGTCATTCTTGTTGGCAGGAATTACGATGATGAAACTATTACAGTCCTTTTGTAATAAATATTTAATAAGATACAAAGTATATTATTGGAGGTCATTATTGCTCACTTAAGCGAAAGAGATCTAATCTTTGCTACAAAAGACTACTAAAAATGAGTATTTATATAGGTTGCCCTCTGTGAGAAATGGGAAATAATGAGCAGTCATGAAATATGAAGTTAAGCTACTACCCTTATAATACTCAATATTATTAGACCATTTTCAGTGTTAAGTGTTGAAAGGTGCTTGGGTTTACATTGCTCACAAGAGTGAGCTATGCCAAAAGTATATATGTATGTATGTATTTTGAATTGATTTCAGAGAGAAAAAGAGGGAGAGAGATAGAAACAGTGATGAGAGAGAATCATTGATCAGCTGCCTCCCTCCTGCACACCCCACACTGGGGATTGAGCCCGCAACCCGGTCATGTGCCCTTGACTGCAATCAAAACCGGGACCCTTCAGTTGTCAGGCCAGTGCTCTATCCAGTGAGCCAAACCAGCAAGGGCCATGCCAAAAATCTTTAATGTAGCCCTGGTACTATCCTTACTCTTGAGGGATACCTTCCAAGACCCCCAGCGGATGCCTGACACTGCATATAGTACCTACCACAAACTCTGTATAAACTATGTTTTGTTTTGTTTTCTTATACTAGAGACTTGGTGCATGAAATTTGTGCACTTGGGCAGGGGTCCCTAAGCCCAGCCTGCGCCCTCTTGCAGTTCAGGAGCCGTTGGGGGATGTCTGACGGCCTCTCCTGCTGCCACTGCCGCTGCACTCGCCAGCTGTGAGCCGGGCTTCTGGCTGAGCAGTGCTCGCCCTGTGGAAGCGCACTGACCACCAGCGGGCAGCTCCTGTGTTGAGCATCTGCCCTCTGGTGGTCAGTGCGCACCATAGCGACCAATCGTTCCAACATTCGGTTGATTTGCATGTTAGCCTTTCATTATATAGGATACCTCTTCACTTAAGAAAGTGCTTTTCAAGGTTTCTCTGGCACATCCAAATTACTAGCATCACTACTTCAGGACTATTGTTAAGTCAAATGAGGGTTATTTGAATACAAGCATTGTGATACCATGATAGTTCTGTTATCTGGGATGGCTACTAAGTGACTAACAAGTGGGGAATGTATATAGCATGGAGGCACTGGACAAAGGGATAATTCATGTACCTAGTGGGACCAAGTGGATAGCACGAGATTTCATCACACTACTCAGAATAACATAAAATTTGGAATTTTCCATTTAATATTTTCAGACCAAGGATAATTGAAACCATGAATAGGGGTGGAGGGGGGGTCTACTGTATTTTAAGTCATTGAAGCAATTATCCTTTTATGTTTAAAATATATTTCAAATATATTCAGAATGCAGATTATTTCAGTTTGTACTATAAAAGTGTGATCTGTAAATAAAAACTTTTATTAGCTGTATGATATGTAAATGGAAACTTAAAATGAATACTTCTATGCCAGATACAGATTACCAAATCTAGACTGATGTATTTAAATGTCACATACAGCTGACACTCAATGTTAGTCATATCAGATTTACTTACTAGTAGTCTTTACATCAAATGATAAATCAAATGATCTGGTTTCTCACAGGCATGTGGTAAGAGAAACTGGTGAGTCACCTCAGTGCAGAAGTTAAAGCAAATGCTGCTAGTCTCAAGGCAGTTTACTCCTAATCCATTTAAGCCCAGTTAAGGTCTTCTTTTTCTGAAGAACAATACCATTGAACTAGTCTGATGATAGTAAATTTTCTTAATCCTGACCTCTTTTGTCTTCTCATCATTCCCCCAAATAAAGAAGTGAATAGATAAATCAAATTTATCTCTTTTTATAGTTTGTCTTGTTTGTCCAAAATATATATTCTAGTAGCCAACACATGGACTTTGAATTTCTAGTTTCCGTGGCTTTCTATACCTGTTTTGTACTAGCACTAGAGGAATGCTGGTTGGTTGGTTGGTTGGTTCTTCTCCACCCTGGTTATTACTCTAGGGGTGGGGGTGGGGGGTGTGAGTACAGCAGTCATTCTGGTAGTTTTCCTGCACTGCAAAGCTGACATGGCTGAGGCACTAGTATCAGTAGTACAGGGCTACAGAAAAGACTTTTTGGCATGGCTCACTGCCCACAGAGAAGAAAACACTTTGAGGGCTCAGCCCAGTTTTACATACTTTGCATAGAACTGGGCCATTTGCATGATCTAGCAGAAGAGGTTTGATGTTCGAAATCTGTAAGTAATGATGATAAAGAAACTAGCTCCTTGACCTGGTTTGAATTTTAAAAATTGTGCCCTTTGAAATTTTTTACTTTTTGCCTTAAGTAAGTTAAAATAAAATAACATATATTATGAACCAAGCTAGCAGCAACAAATTTTTGTAACCTTAGTAAGGATTGCATTTTGCCTTATTCTTTTCCCTGTTAGAAAAAATTATAAATTGTTTTAAACTGAACATCATAAATAAATGTACACGATATAGGATGTACCCCAGGTTTCTGAAATCTCCTCCAAGAGTTGTATTTAAATGTGAAAATTGAATAGAAGGGTCAGTCTCTTGAGTCTTCAGCCTCTGCTAACCCAGTGCTTTGATGGTACATTAAATTACTTGTTTCCAAAAAATACTTGCTTTTATCAATATTTGTGGATACGTCAGATTGGCAGACACTGTCTGATTTATCTTTTAGGATTCTAACATCACAAACATTTTTGCATTAATCTCTGCCAGCATATTTGTAGTAATTTTTGTTTTTATACCAGAAAACGTGTTGAAAGTATTTTAGTGGGGTCCGAAAGTATTAAGAAAATACTATTTTTAAAAGATCTATGAAACTCAAGGAATGTTATGGGGTGTTTTTTTCCTAGGTGTTAGGTTTCTGTTTTGTTTTTCATTTTTAAATGCTATTTTTCTACCTAAATTGTAGAATGTGTCAAGTAATTTTATTTTTAATTTTTGTAGATAGGTACAAAGTTACTTAATTTGTATTTCTGACACACAGCTCATTCTTGGAGGCTAAACCAGGAGCAGCATTAACATTTTCTGATACCTTGGTTTAGTATTTCTATCATGCCTGGAAATGATTACAGCTAGGCATTTATAGTAGAGAGGGGATGTGGGGGTTCATTCGTCTGATGAGGAGGAGTATGTGATATGCATTAGAGGAATGCTCTAGTACCGCTTTTCTCTTAAAGCTAGGGACCTACTCCAGTTTATCTTGGATCTTTCAGCATACTTGGCATAGACAGTGGTACTCACTGTTGAAGAGCTAAGTGCTTATTAAGAGAATTTTCCTCATGTTGCAGTAAACCGTGTGTGTGTATTTTTTTAATCTGTAGGAAACCTGCACTAACACCATGTGTTCTGTTTTCTTTTTAGACTACGAAAAGGAAGCGTGGCTACATTAAAAATAAGCTCGTTTTTAAGAAAGGCAAGAAAATATCTAAGAAGACTGTTTAAATAACTATTCTGGTTCCTAACTTGAAGCAGTTGTCCTCGTGAGAACCAGTCTTTGCCTTTAGCTCATGTCATGTTTCACAACAACAGAGGGTACAGAACCATCACTGATCCAGGTTAATGTTCAAAATTTCCTGGCAATGCCTGATTTAAAAAATAAAATTGGCTTATTGAGAACAGCTGTTTTCGACTTATAAATGTGAAGCAAGACAGAGCACTGCTGTAAATATCTAACAGCAGATTTTTTTTTTATTGGTACATATTATCCTTCAAATCTGAGAATTTGGACTAACTGCACCAAAGAACCCTCTAATTTGGTCCCTGGCACATGCATACTTATTAATGTTTTTATTCTTTTACAAGACCTGCATTTTATTTGAATTACCCAAATAGCAATATATAAATTACGAATGATAAAATGTGATACAAGCTCCTTGAACCACACTAGTAAACTAGTACAGGTCTGAGAAAGAGGTATTAGAAACGTAATTATACTTCTTTGAATTATATTTATTTTCATGTTTCTCCAGTGCAAAGAATGTTTCATCAAATGCACATTTTCTGTTGCTTACTGTTTGCTCTAAGAAGCAGCTGCTGTCTCAAAGATGAACCTCTGAGTAACTAATTGATTCAAATAGTTTTTTTTCATGTTGGCACATTATTGCTGCTGTTAGCAGTTGTTTTCACCAGGTACTTATAGAGCAGGATCTTATACATTGTTCATTCAAGGGCTAAATTTATATCCTTTGGAAATCATGGCAACTGAACAGAATGTTGCTTACCAGGATGGGGTTTATGGGGTTTGTATCTCAGCACTGAGGTTAGCACTATGTTTACATGTAAAAGATTAAGGAAAAAACCCTTAAAGTGGACAAAGTTCATTATCTCTGATTTCAAAATGACAAAGGATTTGTAAACTTTGCCTGGACTTCTCTCATTTTATAACAGTTTCACTTATCACAATGATTTTGTCCTCTGCTCCATGTTGTTTTAATCCCTTAAGCATTTGATGAAACACTCTGTAATGCTATTGGAATTTTCTAACTTAAAGATGTGACAGTTGTCAAAAATGCACTAAAATATAAATGGAGATTGAACATGTTCACTTTCCACCTTATAGGCAACTTTATATAGACTTGAACATTTTCTCCAGTTGTTTAGTAAACGTGAAAGAGAAAGGGTTTTTCCTGCCACAGGATATAACTTTTTTTATACAAACAAGCATAACTTACACCACTGCTTTTGGTGGAGAAGTGCAGAATAGTATGTACCTTTTATGAAGAAAAGTGTAATTTACAATATTCAGTGAGAATGTTACTGCTGATTTTCTTTTCCAAAGTGTAGAATATTCTTTGATTTATAGAATTCATTTTTGACCCAGATGATGGTTCTTTTACAGATGGCTGAACATTTTCACAAATAAAGTGTAACTAAATCTGGATTTCTGATAACTTGTTCATTTGGGGGGATTTTAATTTGTTGCTTTAAAATTCAATGCAGAGAAGTTGTTGATGGTAGGGGAAATAAAGTTAATTCAAATTTTGTGTTATGTGTGTTGTCTTTTACAAATCTGTTTTGAAAGGAGTTAAGAGCACTGAACACACTCTTCCTTCCTTGATCACTTTACAAAGATTTTATTTAGAGAATATGTATAGAAAAGTGCTAGATTCGTTCAACTTTGACCTACCATTTTATTTTGCCTTCTTTTTGCCTCAGAATGACAATCTCTTTATGGGTTAGTGAGGGGGGAAACACCTAAGGACTTTAACAAAAACCTTGCTTCGTAAAGTTGTAATATTTAATTTGTCAAGTCTTCACTATAAAATTTTCTCTTTAAGAGCAGGAATGGTCTCTCAGTTTTAGGGAACACCACTTTGGTCCAATAGATTGCCTCAATGAAACAGAATAATGTAACAGCATTTGTGATTCTTTTGTATCAGAAAAACAAAATTATAGTAGTTTGAACACATTGGAATATAGGATAATTGGCTCAGAATATTCTTTAGCTCTCTAAATTCATTTCATGTATGATCAGTAACACCAAACATTACAGAGGGATGTATTAAATATCAAGACCTCCAAGGTTTAGACTATACAATAGCTTTTGGTTTTGTTCCAATCTTGGAATTGAACAAAGCTGAGTTCTTCGTAGTATAAATTACAGGCAGTGAGGCAGTAAGTCCAAAGATAATGTGCAGTTTTGAAACTTACATTATTACCTAATTGATTTTGCGTTTGTAGTTTACTTCCTTTGAGTCACTAGGCCATGGCCAAGAGGCCAGCACCTTTTCATAGCTGAAGAGCTATAATAAGAGCATGAAATCTGTAGCTACTGTGCCTTAAAAAATTTTTAATTGTAATATAAACCAAATTTACAATCTTAACCATTTTGAAATGTATAGTTCAGTAGTATTGAGTACATTTACATTATTGTGTGGCCAATCTCCAGAATTTTCTTGCAGTTGCTATTTCTTGAATGGTGGGTTTTGTCAGACATCTGCCTTGATGTTCATAATATTCCATTGAGATAGGTGGAGTAATGGATAAACATAGAACTTAACAGCAGAGTGCAATTGAGATGTAGGAAATTGAAACTGACAAACCAGTAAGGAAATGTTATGATGTCTACTGTTTCTTTTAAACTTTTTTTGAATTGTGAAGTGTGACAGAGAACACAAAAATGTACACACCTTTGTGTGCACAAATCAAGCAACTCTAACCACAGCCCAAGTCAGGAGAACAGAATGGTGCCAGCATGCCAGAAGCCCCTCCCAGTCATGGGCCTGTCACACTTCCCCATGCAAGGCTCAACTATCCTTGCTTTTAAGGTAATTACTTTGATTTCTGATTTTAATGCTTAATATATCTCTCTAAACATATTGTTTAATTGCACCTATTCTTTCAACAATACAAATGCAATCAAGTATTTTTTAATCTAGCTTCAGTTTTTGTGAAACTCATCCAGAATATTGCACGCAACTGTAAGTTTATTTTCACGGGTGGAAAGTATTTCCTTATATGTTGTCCACCCCCATCCCGCTCTACCATTGATGTATATTTTGCATTGTTTTCAGTTTGAGGATATTACACATAATGTGCAATTGAGGTAGGTGGAGTGATGGATAAATGTAGAAATACATATTTTTACCTCTCTCTTGGATCTTCTGTGCATACATTTTGTGAGTTTTAACCTAATAAAGTAGAACTGCTAATTAGAACATGAAGGTTTTTGTTCATCACATCCTAATCAGCCCTTGTCAATCTTTAATTTTGCCTCTGTTCAGTTGAGCAGTGGTTTTTCATTGTTTTTCCTTTTCTATGTTACCAATGAGGTTGGCCTTTTGAAATCCTCTATAAGGTTTTGGTTCTAGTCCATTTTCTGTTGATTTTTTTTATATTAGTACGAGTCATTTCTTAGAATATGCCTAGGAATTCTTCGTTACTTGAATGTCTTATTCAATCTTGTGTGCCAACAGATTCCTATCCCCCATTTAAAAGCTCTTTTCCTAAGCTGAGATGTGAAGATAGTCTCTTGTATTCTTTTCCAGATTTGTTTTTATCTTTTATACTTAGCCTAGAAATTCATTTGTTGAGTGCAGTGTGAATTTTTTGTTTAGGATTTTGTTTGGTTTGCATATGTATACCTAATTGTCCCTGCACCATTTATTGAAAAGACCATCCTTTTCCTACAGCTGTGCAGTACTCCTGCAGTAAACCAGGTATCAATATGAGTGTATTCTTGACTCTGTTGTATTCCATAGTGTGTGTTGACTTAACGTAACTTGAAGATATAATTAAGATATGGAAAAGCAAGTCCCTCTCCCCTCCCCATTATGTTCTTTAAAATCTTGGTTGTTTATGGCCCTTGGTTCTAAAACTTATATGAAAAAAAACAAAGTTGTCAGTAACAAGAAAAAGAAAGCTTTTCAGGCTTTTGATTGGCATTGAAACTATCCTGGGAAAATTAGCACTTTTAAAATATTGTCTTCTATGAACATGGTATATTCTTTGATTTATAGAGGTCTAGATCATCATTAATTTCTGTTTTATAGCTGTTAAATGGGTCATGCACACTTTCATAAGTTTTATTACAAGGTATTTGTTACTTTTGATAAATACTGCCTTATAAAATTTTATTTTCCAGTTGTCAGTATATAGAAAGTTTAGTTTTATATGTTGAGGTTGTGTTCAATAATTTGTTAAACTCATCCTAATATATTCATATTATTTTTATTAATGCCTTCCTAATTGGGAAATAATTGCAGTTTAATTTCTAATGGTTATATGTTTAATTTTCTTGCCTTTGCTGCACTGGTTAGGACATCCAGTATAGTACCATGTAGAAAAGGTAACATCCTTGTTTTCTTCTCTCACATGGGAAATTTTTGGTATTTCACCTTTAAGTGTGTTTTAATGTAGATTTTTCTGTGGATATCTTTGATTAGATTGAGAACATATTTTTCACAGTTGCCAATAACTTTTTATCATGAAAAAGCTTTATCAAGTAATTTTTAAAATTTATTTAGATGATTTTGGTTTTTCTCCTGTATTCTGTTAACATAATGAATTAGAGACTTTTTGTTCACAGTATAAACTAAATTTGCATTCCTGGACTAATGATCAGTGCTTGATAGAATTTGCTGGTGTAAACCATTTGTGTCTTATTTTTCTTTGTGCAAATGTTTTTAATATATTCAATTATTTTAGAGACACAGATTGTTTTGGTTTTTTCTTATGTCAGTTTTGGTAAGTGTTTAAGGAATTTGACCATTCACCTAAATTTTCAAATAGATTAATGTAAAATTACTGCTAATATCACTTAATGATTATTTTAATGTCTGGATATTTCACATTTGATGTCCTCTTCATTCCTAAAATTGGTTTTCTATTTTTCTTCTTGCATCCGTTTTTGTTTCTTCTCATTACCTTGCTCCTCATTTTCCTTCACAGTTTTTATCAATTTTGTTAGTTTTTCTTTCAAAATACAGTTTATGGTTTCGTTGACATTTTCTATAGTATGATTTATCAATTTGTGTTCATTTCTTTTTATTTCCTTAAAGGAGAAGTGTTCTTTTTACTTAAATGTGTTGATTTTTTCTTTCCTAATATCTGAATTTAAAGTCATACATTCACTAAAAGATTTAAGTTCCAGTCTAACAAATTTTGTTGTAAACTATCATTTAGTTAATGCCTATTTTAACTTCATTGTACTTTCTTATTTGAACCATGAGCTCACGTTTCTCAATTTTCAAATATGGTGGTTTTCTAGTTATTCCTTTATTAATGTCTACCTTAAGTACATTGTAGTCAGACACTGATTTTAATCCTTTGAAAATGGTTAAAATTTGCTGTGATCCTCTGTGTGTCCACATCCCTGAAGCTTGTTCTGTTATTTGCTAAAAAGGATGTATTGTAATCATGTAGATTTGCCTATTCTTTCTTGAACTCTCAATTTTTTATGTTTTGAACCCATATCAGGTATATGTACATTTGAACTTTTGGGGGAAATATCAGACTTTATTTTCAGTAGTGCTTTTTGTTAAAGCCTGTTTCCTCTGATTAGTAATAGTGTTCAATTAGCATTCTTAAGATGTTTTCGTGGTTTCTTTTATCCTTTTAAGGTATCCAACTTTGGATTTGTTTCATTTGGGATTTTTTAAAAATTCTCATCCATCTCTTTAAATATTGCTTCTGCCCCATTCTCTCTTTGCTCTCCTCTAAGATCTAATTAAGCATAATTAGACCTCTGTTGGCTGTATCCCTCTCCATTCTGTATATTCTATTGACTCACTTACCCGGTATCACTAATCCGGTATTAAACGCATCCATTGAGTTTATGTTACTGAATACATTTTTGTCTTCTCCCTCCTCAACTTTTTTTAAGGTTTATAGGAATATAAAAAATAGAGACCTATGTCAGTGGGAGACTTACCATTTCATATCTTTGGACTATATGGGAATGATTTCTAGGCCTTTTAATGTATTAATTGAAATGGGTTTTATTTTATTCCTCACCTGAGAATATGTTTATTGATTTTAGAGAGAGAAACATTGGTTGCCTGTTGTATGTGCTCTGACAGGATTGAACCTGCTACCTAGGTATGTGCCCTCACTAGGAATTAACACCACAACCTTTGAGTGTAAGGGAGGACGCTCCAACCAATTGAGACACCTGGCCAGGGTGAGTTTTATTATTTTATTTAAACTATTTATTGAAAAGACATTTCTCCCATTTAATTGGTACCACTATAGAAAACACACTGTGTTGATCTACTTCTGAAGTCTCTATTTCATTCGTGTGTCCTCACACCAGTACCACATTGTCTTGAAGTCAGGTAATGTAGTTCCACAACTTTGTTCAGTGGCCTTTTAATATTTACCCTGGGAATACAGGCACACGTCTTAGGCAAATGAGGATGTATGGTCACCTCACAATCTGTGGTTCATTGCTGCTTGTGTTGGGCTTGGGGCCTCTTGAAGCTAACCACAGTTCCAGGCCAAGACTTGTCATTGCTTATGCCAGACTTGGGGATAGCTTGTTGTTTCAGTGCTAGTTGAGACTGGTTGTCACTTCTGCTTGGCAAGAGGTACAGGACATGCAAGGCCAGCTGTGCTTGTCTGGGGTTGGTAGACCTTTGAGAGACTTTAGGAAAGTCCACAAGCATGAACCTAAGCAGGTTGCTTATGTGGATGGAAAGGTGGCTTGGACCAGGCGCGCAAGTAGGATAGGACCTCAGGGAATTACCAGAGCGAGGTGTACAGTGTTAGCCAGGTTAATGGAGAGCAGAGATTTGGCGCCTGTGACTGCTGGTTGAATGGAGGAAGGGTTCAACAAAAGAACAGTGATACCTGCTAGCATTTCCAACCCTCAACGCTGTAGCTAGCCAACTCAGTGCTTTTGTGTATGTCCTTGGTGCCAATATAGGTGCTGTCCCCAGTGCTAGTGAGCAAGCAAGCCTGTTTTCTGGCCCCTTGATTGAGACTCTAGCAGCACTCTGTCTCGCTTGGATACAATCGCCACATGTTTTCACAGCCAGATGTTATGGAGACTCCTCTTCCCAGCACTGATGCCCAGGTTGGGGAGCCACATGTGGTGCTGGGAGCCCTCGCTCCTCAGGGATGACCTGATTCTTATTGGAGTTGGATTTTGGTTAATAAGGAAAATTATTGCAGTGATTTGATTTTTCCACTGTGCTTGTGTTATAAGGGTTCTAGAAAAAAAAATCAGTGGTCTATTGCAACTGAACAAATGCCCACTGAAGAAAAAGTCATTCGAAAATAATAGGAAATGTCAGGGTATAAAGTATATTCATTTTTGCCCCACTCCCTCCACAGTGTAGCATGGTTGGGAGAAAGCAGCCACCTATCTCCTAAGTGACCTATCTCAAATAACGGAGCAGAGCACTTACTTATAGCATTCTAATGTGTCTAGGGCTGCCTGAAGACCTGATCTCTGTTTCACTTAACTTGGCTCAGATCTCAGGCTTGGAAAAGTTGCAGAGAGACTATGGACCTGGAGATGCTTTAGCAAGAAATGGGGGTAGAGGAACAAGAGAATATCTAAGGTTCTGAGAAGTCAGAGGAAAATCTGGAAAAATAAAGACATTTAAAGACAGCCATTAACACCATTTTGTTCCACTCTGGTGATTACCTGCGACCCTGACTTATGTGGCCTGAGCCTTTTTCCAGAGTAAAGTTCCCAAAACACCCAGTGGCCTGCAGGAGACCACACTAGAGCACCACCAACCAACTCTACAAACAACACACCTGAAGGGTGAACTCAGCCCCATTAAAGCTCCTGCTGCATGGGGTCATCCCTTACACAACAGTTCATATGCTGTCGCCAGGGCCGGTCCTCATAGCCAGTGCACCTGGGATCAACCCCACCCACTGACATGCCAACAGCAAACAAGAGACACCTGGCTTAGGTGATAGGTAGATTGTACCTCATAGGACACCTTCTACATAAAGCCACTCTGCTGAGACTGGGAAAGGTAGCAGATCTACTTAATATATAAAATCAAACATGGAGTCAGCCAAAATAAAGACACGAACATGTCCCAAATGAAAGAACAGGACAAAACTCCAGAAAAAGGAACTAAATAAAAGCAGTGTGCCAGATACAGAGTTCAAAGTACGGGTTATAAGGATGCTCAATGAACTTCAGGAAAGAATAGATGAACTCACCAAGAACCTCAACAAAGAGAGAGAACCATGAAAAAGGACCTGTGGGAAATGAAGACTACAGCAGAGTATTAAATCAGCAATGCAGAAGACATGGTAGAAAACACCAAATCAGGACAGCAAAATTTTTTTAAGTGATGAGAATTTAAGGGACCTCTGGTACATCATCAAGCATACCAACATTTGTATCATAGTTGCCAAAAGAAGAAATGATGGAAAGCATCCCTAACCTGGTGAAGGAAACAGACCATACAAGTCCAGGAAGCAAACAGTTCCAAGGAAAATGAACCCAACGGGGTGCACACCAAAACCCATCCTAATTGAAGTACCAAAGATTAAAGGCAAAGAGAATCTCAAAAGTAGTGAGGAGAAAAAGCAATTACGTAAAAGGGAGCTCCCATAAGACACTCAGCTCAATTAAAGTTTTTGGGATCAAGAATTCTATACCTGTCAACATAGTCTTTCAAAGATGACCAGAAATTAAGCAATTCCCAAGTAAGTAGAAGCTGATTTCATTACCACTACATTTGCCCTGCAAGAAATGAAATCTTTCAAGTTGAAATGAAAGGCATTAGACAAACTCAAAGCCATAACATTTTTTCTTTTACAGGATTTCAAAGAAAAATAATTATAAGTCTGTTAATGGGTACACAATATATAAAAATACAATTTGTAATGTCAACAGAGAGGTGGAACTAGAAAACATTTTATATGTGATTGAGTGTTGGTATTAATTTTAAATGGGTTGTTATAACGTTAGCATGTTATATGTAATCTCTCTGTTAACCAGAAAGAAAATAACTATTTTCACGCAACACTTAATAAGGAAATGTTCTGCGAAATGCATTGGGCGATTTTATCGAGCAATCGTATAGTGTACTTACACAAACCTAGATGCTATATACACAGGCAATGGAATAGAATAGAGAGCTCAGGAAGAAATCCTTGCATAGGTGGTCTAATAATATTTGATACAGGTGTTCAATGGGGAAAGGAAAGTTTTTCTTCAAGTGGTCCTAAGAAATCAGAATAACCATGTGCAAAGTTGAACTCTTACCTAACTTAGTATAGAAAAGTTAACTTTAATGGATCAAAAACCTAAACATAAGAGCTAAAACTCTTGGAAGAAAACAGGGGAGAAGCCCCATAAAATTAGATTTCTTGGCTATCACAACAGAAGCACAAGCTACAAAAGAAAAAATAGAGAAATTGGACTTGAACAAAATTTTGTCCATTAAAGCATACTACCAACAGTGAAAGGGCAACCCAAAGAATGGAGAAAATATTTATAAAACAATAAAAGATTGCTCTCCAGAATAAAGAACTCTTACAACTCAACACATAAAACAACCCAATTAGAAAATGAGCAAAGAAGTTAGACAATATATCTAAAGATACACAAATGGCCAATACATACATGAGATGCTCACCATAACCATTAGGGAAATGCAAATCAAAACCACAGTTAAGATAGTGCTCTACACCCATTGAGAAGATTATTATTAACCAAAAAGCAGAAAAATGGGAAAATGTAGAGAAATTCAAACCATGTGCATTGCTGGTGGGATGCAAAATATAGTGTAGTCACTGTGGAAAACAGTATGGTGGGTCCTCAAAAAATTAAACATGGAATTTTCATAAGATACAGCACTTCCACATCTGGGTATATATTCTTAAAAAAACTGAAACAGGGACTCAGATTTACTCCAGAAGTCAGGGTAGTGGTGGTGGTGGTACCTGGGGTCAAAAAGGGGGGTACATTTCACAATTTTGTAAAAGGCAATGAGCCCACCCCAAAAAGTGAACCTTCTCTATATTGTACTTACCAAATAGTTTATACTTTGAAGTAAGGCTGGAAAATCTAAAAACACCACAGTAATTACTTTTGAGAAAAAAAATCCTCAATGAGAAGACTAAAAATTGTATTTATCCTGCTTTTCCTCTCAGAAATAAAATAGTTCCAAATGCTTTATTCTCCCAGGTATTTTAAGACTGTACACCTAAATATGCCTACATTACTACTTTGCCTGGTAGTAACTTTTCACAAAATAAAACATTCACTAGATATGAGATAAGTGTTCTTACAAACTTGTCATGGAATATCCATAATGTTTGGTAGATTTCTCATGTTTGAAATACTGTTTTGATGTAAATATGAATGCTGTTCACATCAAATTAACAAAACTTGAACTCATTTAGAGCCATCAATTCCAACAGAACTTTTGAATCCCTAAAAATAAAAGACACACAGATAGGTATAGTATTTAATCGAAATATATTTGTCTAATATCTACAAAGTGTGAACATTTGGTCTTAAGGAAGCAGACAAAAGGCACAAATTAGTATTACTACAGAGAAGCATTCATGCTACTGGATTTTATAAATATTCTTCAGAGTGGTACCGTAAAAAATAAAAGAAGCAGTAAGCAAAAATCAAATGTTATATTTTTCCTTCCTTTATATTCTAGTTGTGTCTTGACCTCATTTGTAAAGGCTGAGGACTGAAATTCAACTGAATCACAGTGGTTTTCTTGCTGCAGAGTTTGGGTCAAATAATAGAGGTGCACTAAAAAAAAAAAAAAAAAAAATCCACAGGAAATTCTTTTCCCCCCAAACTAAATACAAGATTGAGGTTGTGGTTGTGCATGTTTATTATATGCATGCGTATATTTAACTTCTAAAGCCCTTTTTTCATCATAAAAGTAGTGAAGTCTCCATATGACTTGTTTTCTACTGTAAAAGCAGCAGCTTCTAAAAAAATGTATGACTAGTGCTTTGAGCAGGAGTTTCTCGGGCAGGTAGATGGGAGGCAAATTCCAAGGTGGGCCTGGAGTTCTCCCAGTGGTGCTCCACCCTAAGAGGCTCTGGCATAAACCTGCAATAGCTTTCTGCCCACTCCCATTCAGCAGAAAATAGCTATTTATCTTTCTGCAGTATGGACAGGTGAAATGCCATGGGGGGTGAGGTGAGAATCACAATAATTTTGAAATGACAGGAATGAGCCATTTTCTACCAGATGGATTATCAGTTGGGCCATGCCAATCCCCCCCACCCCCTTTTTTTTTTGACAGGAGTTGACTATGTGAGAATACTTTTGTAAGTGCAAAACATTTTTGGCAGAGTGAAAAATAGAAAAGGCCAATCATTGATAAAAAGGAGCCCATAATTACCCACTTAACTCTTGGTAAGTGCAGTATTTACATGTGTAATAATCAGACATGTATACAATGAATGGCATGTGTGTGAACATATAGTATGCCAAGAGCTCACAACTGTACACACACATGCCCCAAATGGCTGTTGAATAAACTTAATCCTATAGCAGAGTTTGGAGTACATTTTTCACAGTATAGAATTTTTCAGGTACCATTTCTTGAATGATATCAAGTGGTCTCAGTGAATACCAACAGAACCTTGATACTGTACCACTTTAATTCCTACAAAAACGGGGCTCTTCCTGAAGGCTCTGCATCTCCACCCGGTCAGTGTGCCTTCCACAGGGGATTGAAGTAGACCCAGCCATCACCCTGTAAGAGAAGGGAGGAGACGTTACACGGAGACCTCTCAGCAGGCAAAGGGGAGGAACAAGAGTCCAGGCTCTGTAGGTTGGAAGCTTAGTACCATGCAAAGCACTGTTAGCATCTGTCGGGACCACCACCAGTATGTGCATCCGCCTTGTTCCTGGCATCTCAGCTGTGCCAGGCTGGTGGTCTCACTACCCCTCCTCAGCTCTTAAAGCCCATATGATCTTCGCATGTTAGCATTTTAGGAGGAAATCCCGCAAAAAATAACAAAAGAGGGGGGCTTTGTTGGTTTATATCAAGGAAGATTGAGAGGGAGGAGCGCTTTTAAACAGCAGGACAGGGTGGGGGTGGGTACGTGTTGGATGAACAGACAACAGAAAAGCGGAGACCTGCATGTGAGGAATTTGCCCAAACCAGTGATTTACAGCCCATCAGCCTGGAGGGGAATGTCCAACAAAAGCTCTCACCAGCAGGATAGTCACAAATCAGCGCACATTAGAAATACCACCAACCCAACACCAGTGAGAAATGGCCAGAATCAAGATGGTGCACTCAGCCTGGTGCTAGGCTAGAAGGGCATATACTGAATAGTAACGGTTCTGGTTTTGGGGTGATTTTTATTCTTTACATATCCTCAAGCCTTCTGTTACAAACACGGGGGCTTTTATTAAACTCAGCAGGGAACAGTATGTTTTCTTTTGTCATTTTGTTTTTGAGTGTGCATCTTTCCACAGAAGCCAGACAAGCTAGTCTGAGAGAACAGATTCACCTCACAGAAGGATCCTTAAAGGATTGTGTGATGGTTAATTATGTCAACTTAGCAGGCCATGCGTGGCCAGATTACACAATTTCGGGTGTCAAGTGTTTTTGGATGAGATTAGCATTTGATTAGTGAGCTCAGCAAAGGAGATTGCCTTCCCCATTGTGGGTGAGCATCATCCAACCCGTTAACCTAAAAAGAAAATAAGTGGGTGAAGGAGGAATCTGCCTTGTTTTCTGCCTCCTTGAGTTGGGACATCTCATCTGCCCGACAGGGATTTTATACTATCGGCTCCTGGTCCTCGGCCTTCAGACTTGGACTAAATTATACCATCAGCTTCCCTGGGGTCTCCAGCTTGCAAATGGCAGATCCTGGGGATTTTCAGCCTCCATAATCCATGAGCCAGTTCCTTATAATAAGTCTACGTGCAGTTATGTCTCCTATTGGTTCTATTCTGTTTCTCTGGGGAACCCTGACTAACAATACAGATTCATCTCACCTGGGCAAGGTTTCCAGACAAGATTCCCACTCAGGCTCATAAAGGCAGAGTCTCTAACAGGCCTTCTGCCTGAGCCAGAATCCAACTTTGGAGTCTTGCCTCCACAGCCACAGCCCCTGCCTCCGGGGGCACAGGGGCACTTTCTGCTCCTGACCTGGAGTCTGCCTCACGGTTACTAACTCACCCAAGGCCTTCTACCTACACAGTAATCCTTCCTTGTCGCAGGTCAGGCCTACCAGCACCTGAGCCAAAGAAAGCCCGGACAGGTTTCAGTTGGTTCTCAGTGTTTACATTTTTAAAAATTCCTTCATACCATGTGAAAACTTGTGAAGAATTGGACAGTTTGTGATCACCTGGAGGTAAGTATCATCAACCCTCTTTAGATACAGACTCACGCCTACCCCAGCCCTCCCAGCCTGTTTCTCGTGGATGCTGCCGGCTCCTGAGGGCCTGCCTTATACTGGCCTCTGACTCGCTCCCGTTACTCCCACTTCTGTTCGAATGCTTCCCAGTTGCTCCACAAACCATTTCAAGAGCATAAGAGCCTCCACTGAGCACACAGTGCCTTGCCCATTGCCCAGGGGTGGGCACTCGTAAGGATTTATTTCTGCCTTCACATGTCACTTTCCTGGGTGGCAGCAGCAGCATTCGGGCACAGGACTCAGGCCGGCCTGTACAGCATGTCTGTCCCATCTGGCCCACAGGAGGCAGAGCTCTGAAAGCAGTTCTCAGTCATGAAGGTCCCAGCTCACCCGGTGTGGAGCGGGCAGCAGGGCACTTCACTGCAGCTAATGATAAAGTAGCAGGGGCCTGTTTGTATGACTAGGACAGCATCCAGGTCTGCCATCCCATGCCTTGCCCTCCCTGGCAGGCCGATGGGCTTTTTCTTTCTTTTTTTTTTTAAAAAAAAAAATATATTTTATTGATTTTTTACAGAGAGGAAGGGAGAGAGAGAGTTAGAAACATCGATGAGAGAGAATCATCGATCAGCTGCCTCCTGCACATCTCCTACTGGGGATGTGCCCGCAACCCAGGTACATGCCCTTGACCGGAATCGAACCTGGGACCTCTCAGTCCGCAGGCCGACGCTCTATCCACTGAGCCAAACCGGTTTCGGCCCGATGGGCTTTTCTGATGGAGGCTGCCAGAGGGACATGGTGCTCGGTTCTGCCCAGAGGACGCCCTCGCCCCAAGCTGGAGCCAAGCTACCCCACATCTTCCCAGGACCTCTCCTGCCCCATCTTTCTGTCTATCCAAACCACTGCATTAGCCAGACAAATCCATCTGCCCCTCAGGACAAGCACCCAAACAGGCGGTGGAGTTACCTCCTGGATAAAGTACTTGGGCTGCCATGGGGTGCGGAGGTTCTCTCGCTTCCGCTCCTCCATCCGCTGCTTGTCCTCCAGGCGCCGCTTCTGCTCTGTGGCGGCATCGATGTCCCCCAGCCGCAGGTAGCGGGTCACCTCCCGCCAGAGGTTCCTGGGGGTGACAGAGGAGAGGAAGTGGTCAGGCAGGGACAGCAGGCTCAAGGAGGGTCATCCTCCGTAAGAAGGGGTCAGAGCTGGGAAGAGGACATCTGGGCAGGCCATCCGTAGAGGTAGCTCACGGCAGGTGCCTCAAAGACTGCTAGAACCAAGGATTTGAACCCAGGGCTACCCGGCTATGCTGCTGCTACAACAATAAAGCAGACACTAAGATGGTGTTCACCATATTTCCTCATATTTACATATAAACTAATTTACATATAAACTAATTTAATCATCACAGTAACCCAATGACATAGACGCTGTATTAGCATCCCCATTTTAAAGGGAAGGAAAAATAGGTTCACATAATGACTTGCCCAAGGTCAGCGAGCTGATAATATATGGACAATGGCTGGTTTCCCATAGGGAAACCCGGTATTAGGAGTTAGAAGGGGGAGGGAAGGAGGAGTTGACTTTGCTGCAGGCTCTGTCATCTCACCCACATCTAAACAGGAAGTTAATTCTCTGCCCCACTCATTCATTGTAAAAGGTGGCCTAGATTGGCTCCTATCTTGTGCAGTTTTTCTCGGATTTCCCAGGACCACCCCTCATTCATACACTCTGTTCCAAGGGGTAAGGACAGGAATTGAGGGAGAGCAGGGCACCATCACCCATGCACTTCCTCACTTAGCCACATCAGGATGAGGCGGGGCTGGGTCATATCACTGTCTTTCTCATCACCCACACCCTTGACACATCTGGTGCCAGGGGAAGGGCTGGGCATAAGGACATCTGGTAGGGGGGTGTTCTCAAGAGTAGGACCTCCCATGAAAAGCCTCATAAGACAGTGGCCCCAAGTTTAGAAGGCAGAGACGTCCAAGGACTAGAGAGGGGTAGTAGGACAAGAACTGGCCCTAGACAAAGCTCTGGCCAGACACGGGGACCCAACCAATAGCGCTACTAGGATGGGGACAGGTGGGGAGAAGTTGGGGGCTCATCTGGGGAAGTCTCTGAACTTCAAAAGAAAGGGCAGAAAGGTGAGGAGCTTTTAGGTGGGGAGGGTGGGAGCAGGTCAGTGAGAAAAGCAGAAAGTCCAGGAAAGCCTCATGGCAAAGGCCAGCGAGTGGCTGAGGCAGGATTGTGGCTGGCATCACAGGGCCCTGGGGGCTCTGGGCAAGGCAGGACATCTGCTCAGACCAAACTCAGCATCCTGAACAAATGCATGAGTGTGGGCAGACAAATGCAAGTATCTTCACTCTTCCCTGATGGCTAGTGGTTCCCTCCCCTCCAAGGGGGCTTGCAGAGGCCAGCATCATTGTGAGAGCTGGGAGAACTGGTCTAACCACTGCCCCCGCCCAGCCATGCAGGAAAGGCCTGGCAGACCTGCTGCGTAGTAGGCTCAGGTGTTCTGAACAGCAAGGGAACCCCTGGACCAGATACTCTACCACCTTCCAGGGCTGTTTCCTAGGGAACACAAGATGGGCTGGACTCGGTTTCCCTGCCCTTCAGCTCCATGTTTCAGTAAAGTCTGCATACGTAAGCCAAAAAGACGTGGCACCACTCTGTCCCACTCCCATGCCAGACCCCACCCCCACTCCAGGCTGAATTCTGAATTCCCCTGGCTAAAAGAGGCAGCAAAGGGACTTGATGAGGAGTAGCTAAGCTACTCCATATCCCTAGAACAACAACACAAGGGCTGATTTCTGTTCTCAACTGCCAAACCAGCAACAACAGACATGCCATGGTAGTAACCGCAAGGTTCCTGACCCTGGAAAGGCTCCATCCAGGGCAAGGGGGGAGCTTTCTTCCCGCCCGCAGTCTGTCCCTTGTCCTGTGACTAGTGCCCGGTAAGCTGAGCTAAAAAAGCCAACGGGTGGGAGTTCACGCCCTCCATTTGGACACAGAGAAGGTTTCACGGCCCCCAAACAGAAGAACGGGAAAGCGCGTGCTAATCCTACAACAAAGCAGAGGTTCCAGAGGTACTGAGGCCCTGGTTGTATTAAACTTAGTTACAACGTATGGTTTGTACGCACTGTTGCATCCGCCTCAATTTTACAGAATTCACACCTCCCATTGGTTACAAACTTCTGGTAAAGGCAAACCTTTCACCGAATCATCTGTTATTTCATTTTAATCATACCTCATATTTCTAAAGAGCAGCATATGCTTTTAGATAAGGCAAATATTTTCTGTAAAGGGCCAGACAGTAAACATCTTGGCTTGGCAGGCCATGTGGTCTCGGTCCCAACTACTTAACTGCCATTGTAGCAGGAAAGCAGCCATAACCAATAAACATGGCTATGTTCCCATAAAATTTTACAGATATTATCTACAGGCTACATTTGGCCCCGGGCCACCATTTGCTGACCTGGTTGAAAAATCAAATGGGCATATTCCAAGCAAAGTCTGCCCGTGTGCCTGCATACACACTACTCGAAGGGGTCACAGCATATTCATGCCGTAGTGCAGACATGCGAACTGGTCAGATACTCTTACTTAGCCGTTTCCTCCTGCTAAACAGGCAGGTGGTTGCTTTTTCTTTTGTTTGTTTAGGTTTTTAAATAGATATATTATACTAGAGACCTGGGCACGAAATTCGTGCCGGGGGGGGGTGTGTATGTCCCTTAGCCCAGCCTGCACCCTCTCCAATCTGGGACCCCTTGAGGGATGTCCAACTGCCCGTTTAGGCCGATCCCAGTGGGCAGTCGGACATCCCTCTCATAATCCAGGACTGCTGGCTCCCAACTGCTCACCTGCCTGCCTGCCTGATTGCCCCTAACCGCTTCTGCCTGCCAGCCTGATCACCCCCTAACCACTCTGCTGCCAGCCTGATCAATGCCTAACTGCTCCCCTGCTGGCCCGATTGCCCCTAACTGCCCTCCCCTGCCGGCCTGGTCACCCCTAACTGCCCTCCCCTGCCGGCCTGGTTACCCCTAACTGCCCTCCCCTGCCAGCCTGGTTACCCCTAACTGCCCTCCCCTGCTGGCCATCTTGTGTCCACATGGGGGTGGCCATCTTGTGTGTTGGAGTGATGGTCAATTTGCATATTGCCTCTTTATTATATCGGATATAAATATATATTTAATTTTATGCTTGAAACTTTTTATGAATTTAAGAACTGTCCCTTAGAATAGATTCCCAGAAATACAACACTGATTAAACTGAATGAATGATCCATGCAGCCAAACCTCACACATTCATACTATAAGCACAGGGCATCGAACGTCAATTTGATCACACCCTTGTCAGCACTGAATTTTTAAAAATTATGTTGCCAATCTGGTAAGAAAGAAAAAAGTGCCTCGTAGCTTCACTGCACAGTTCTTTGATTACTAGCAGCTCCCTGTGTTTAACTTTGTAATGAAGCAACAGGCCAGCTGAGTTGACAAACTCTTTGGGAACAGGCATTAAAAGTCTGCGGCAGACACTCTACACCCTCCACCCCCTACTGAAAGATTCAAAGGCTCTATTGCTCAATGACACACAGTGGGAAATCCAAATATCTCAAGTCAGAGCAGGATTCCCGGCCTGTTCCGTTTGCTGAGCTTTCTAAGGCTTCCTCTCTGTCCCCTGGGTCGAGCGCGGAGGGAAACAGCTGGAGAGAAACAGCCTGATGCCCACCTGGACTCCATGGGCCCCTGCTTCTCCAGAGGTCTGATCTTCTTAGGGCACACTGGCAACGTGGTCGTGTCCACGACTTTGGTTTCTCCGTTGTTGTAGGTGAACTCTAAGGTGCCGTTCCATTCCCCGTGGACTTTACAAACAATGGTGTTGGTTGGGTTGTGCTTCACTTCTGCCGTGACCCTGAATGAAGGAAGGAATCAAAGGAACACGCTTTGCGACATTATAAAAAAACAGAGACTGGAAAAGGAGGACTCACATTGGGAGATTCTTTTTTTAATGGGGTGGCATGGAGAGGAATCGTTTTTTTAGTGTTTTGCTCCAAGTCTAGCTTATAATATGGGATCTAATGTCCCTGAACACAAAACGAAGGCACTGATGGAAAAACTGGTGAGAGATGAATCAAGTATACAGATCAGTTAATAGGCTAATCTAATGAAAGCTGAGCAACACTATCCTTGTGGTTGGCCTTGCATGGATACCTTCTCCTGCTCACAGAAACCTTCCGCGGGCTCTAAAAGCACTGTGTGCAGGTCTGTGACCTCTCGCTTCACCTGCCTGGCCTGAGGGGGCTCCAGGTTCCAGCTCTGGGTGAAAGCAGATCCCAGCTCCCTCTCTACCTGGGAACTTGCTGCACAGTCAGAGGAACACGCGAGAAATGGGGAGTCCTGCTCCAGGCAGCCAAGTGTAGGAGGCCAGCTCCTCTCTTCCTAACAGCCCAACTCAGGTTGAATTTGAGCTTTCAAACCCAGGCTTGGAAGCTCTCTGCCTGAGCCTGAACACGGCCAAGGTTCCCAGGTGGCCACATCAGGAGACGTCCAGGCCACGCACAGCGGAAAGGCATTAGGGGTGTGCTGGTAAAGGTTTAGCAATGGCTGTCCAGGAGGGAAAACAACGGATCTGTTACGTTTGCCAATTTCCGTGGGGCCCCACCGCCTCTGATTTCAAGCTGCCAACTTGATAGGAGGTGGAGCTGGGGAGCAGAGCACGTGGTCACCCTGCGAGACCGGGCATCTGGCTCCAAAACGGCCACTGAGGGCGCCCACTTCCCCCGCGACAGACACTGTGACATCACACAGAACACTTTCCCCAAAAAAGGGCAGGGACGGGAGCCTGTTTGTATACGGATCTGCCTGAAGGAGGGATTTTTATAACTGGAGCAATAAAAACAACGCTGTGCTTCTGCAAGCAGCAGACCTCACCTTCCATTTCTTAGGCTTGGGCTTCCCCAGCTCCTAAAGCAAAGATCTCACAGAGGATACGGGGTTCGGGAGACTTAAAGAAGCCAATTTAACATGAATGGGGTGCTCCCGGGCAGAGTCTGGGTTCACAGATCAAATTGCTTCAGATAGAGAAACAGGCTGCGGCATCCGGAGGGTGAGTTTACTGTAACAAAGGGAAGTGTCTTTTTTCTCTGGTGTGTGTTTGCTAATACATCCCCAAATGATTTCACCGTTAAGTTTACTTGAGAAGGGTTTAAAAAAACCAAAAAAAAACAACCTGCCATGGGAGGGGGAAACAAAGCAGCACCTCTTTTGGAAAAAGATGTTAACTTTATCTTGACGTTCAATGCATCCAATGGCGGGAACCCAATTTCTGGTGGAGAAATGGACCCCTGGGCCTCGTGATAAGACAGAGACGGAACCTCCCCGCGCCGCCTACCTGTGGACTTTCCCTCCGTAGAAAGGCTTCGTGTGGAATATCACGGTTGCCGAGTACCCGGTCTTGGCACAGTTGATGCTGACTTTTCCTCCGAGCTCCACCCAGGGGATGGTGAGGATGGAGCGGGCGTAGGCACTAGGCAGGGTGAACACGTACTCCTCCCCGTGCTCCAGGAGCCGCAGCACACCTCCGGGGAGAGAGGAGGAGACGTCAGGCACACAGATGTGAGAGGGGCAGCTGGGGATCGGGAGGCACGGGAGAGACCAAGCAGCTGCCTGCCAAGGGCACTGATCTCCCCCCTCTGCCAAGGCTGGCTGCTCATCTGCAGGCATTTGTCTTGTGCGCCCCACTGTGGGCCAGGCACCGAGAATACAACAGTGAATAAGGCAGACCCCTGTCTGTCCTCAAGGACAGACCAGAAAGGTGGGCACTGACCAGTTACCAAGCAAACCCCAAACTGTAACTGTGATGAAGGTGGGAGGGAGAGGTGCCGGGCCATGGAGGCCTCCGCTGGGAAGTGACCTGGAGGGGAGGTGTCCCCGAGGAAGGACAAGTGAGCTGGGTAGGAGCTGAGTAGGCAAGAGGGGGGAGGATTCCAGGCAGTGGGAAGAGCCTGTGCCAAGGCCAGGCGGTGAGCGTGAAGGGCTGAGAAAAGGGCCTGAGCACAAAGGGAGATGGTGTGTACAGCGTGGAGGCTGGCCAGGCCAGGAGGGGCCAGACCTTATGTTTTAAACTTCAAAAAAGCATGTTAAAGAGTTCTGCCATTATCCTGAGAGCAAGATCTTAACTTCTCTGCGCCCCAGTGCCTTCCTGGGCTGTGGTTTAGGATGGGAAGGCGATTCTAAACCTCAGCTCTAAGCACACAGCCTGACACACCACTGGGATCCTGCGGGGGTTTACATCCTAAGCCCGCCTCCCTCTCTAAAGCAGCTCTCAATGGGCGAATTCTTAACAGTGGGATTTCCATTTGGGAATAAAGAGGGGGATGCATGCGGGGGGGGGGGGGGGGGGGGGGGGGGGGGGGGGGGGGTGCGGGAGCGGTGGGAGGCACCCTCCTGGCGCTCATCTTTAGAAAAACCTCTCCCAAACCAAGTGGCACTTCCCTCAAGTCCCCTGACATCAGTGAGCCCCTGAGCCAAGCTGCACGGAAGGCATTAGCGAGACCACATTCCTTGGGCTCTGTGCTGAAATCCGTGAATGTGCGCTCACTTATTAAATAACCTGCAAGGATGCCTGCTCAACGTGAACTCATATTTTTAGGGTTGCATTAAAAAGAATACCTGCCCCTAGCAGGAATAAAAGACCATATTAACACCAGGCGTACAGATGGGAGCCCAAGGAAAGCACCTCTTTCATTAGCCTGTGAGCCGGGAGAAACTGAAAAATGCCAAAGCATCAATCTGCCCCTGTGGAGGTGAGTCTTAAATCCCACAAACGGATTTATCAATCAACACAAGGCCAGGCATTAAAACTTTAAATAATTTCATTCCCGATCTCAACCTGAGGAACCCAAATATTCTGATAGAACATTTTTCTGGAAAAGCACAGAGTCACAGAGGGAAGGGAATTCTGGGGACCTGGGATGCAGCAGCGGCAGCAGCCATACTCAGCACCGGGCCAAGGTGCCACTGCGCTTGCCAGGACTGACTGCCTTTCCCACAGACTCAAGAGGTTGTGCCATTTACTCAGCGCTTGTCCTAGTGTTTTAGGGGCAGGTGGGTTGCAGGAGCAGCTGAATGGGCCTCTGCTCCCAGAAGGCGGGAGGGGGGGGAGGGGGGGTGATGAGTAGTGGACAAAGCACATGGGGTGACTGCACAGTGTCTCAATTAGGGGTCGCAGTGCCAGAGCTGAGGACAATGGGGGTGGGGGACAGACTCTGAGCTGCAACCGAAGCGAATCCAAGGCAGAATGAAGCTCCTTATAATGGCATTTTATTGTAGCTAAATACGCCTCAGCCTAAGGCAAGCAGTTAAGAGATAAGTCCATGTATTTGCACACAAAATTGCAAGGGGATCCATCTGATTTCTAAATTTTAAAATGAGTGGGTTGGTAAAATGGTACTTCAGACTCAGTCAAAAGAACCGCTTGCTTCGGAGTATTTTGTTGTGGGGAAATAAGATCACGTGTTACAAGCTGGCACATTTAATTAACATGAAGGAAGGAGGCAACCAATCCATGTCTGTCTGTCTGTCTGTCTGTCTCTCTCTCTCTCCTATTCTCTCCCTCCCACTCTCTGGGGGGGAAAAAAGCAATGGGAAAAATATCCTCAGTTGAGGACTAACAACAAAGAAAGATTATTCTACTATACTAATAAAACTTAATGGCTGGATGCGTTATTCCACATGACATTTTAATAGTCATTCAATCAATGAAAAGATAAAGCAATCAATCAGTCACAGAAAGGGGGGAGCAGTATCTGTAGAAGGTGCAGCCATCTCCCACTCCCATGGGCTTCAGCATAAACTGAAGGTGGGAACTGCCTCAACGCTTTCCTTCTCTAGCACACAAACATCTCTCCTTCACATGGTATAGTATGTGGGAATTTGGGGACACGTAATAAAATTAAACAGAATGAAATGAATCTCCCAGGTCCCCAGTTCTGTTCTGAAACAAAGGGGAAGACTTCACCAGTACAGACCTTGGGGTACTGGGTGGGCCTTTGCCAACCGACGGAAACACAGAGCCCCAGAGAAGTCAACATCGAGATTCACGCCACTCTGACCTCTTCTTACAGATGCAAGTGTACAAATCAGTGCGAACATCACCCTCCCCCCCGGGGCCCTGAGCAGTCTTCTTCCTGCACTGTCCTCCCTGTTTTCACCAGTAAGAGCGGCCTGAGGTGTTCGAACCCGAGCTCCCTGCTCAGAGCACTGCCGGGTCCCGGGCCTGGGCCGACACATGCCGGCTGGGACCTGCCGCGTGGCCCTCACCCAAACGGTGCTGCACCGGGGCCGCTCCCTGCCGTGGTTCCAAGGAGGAGGCCGAGTTGGGGAACGTGTCACTGGGATCAGAAGAGAGGCCAGAGATGAAAGACCCGGCCTCTGCCCTTCCTCCTCCAGAAACACCTGGAATCAGTTTATCTTGTCAGCTCCAGGGAAACAGGCCTGCTGTGGCCCTCGAGGGACCCTAAGGTCCTCCGGCCGGCCACCCCCTCCCCTGGTCATCACCTGCTGCCCACCGCCCCTTCTACATTCCTGGGCCGCCTGTGACTCCCGGACCTTCTCCAATTCTGATTTCTCCTTCTGGCTTGTCCTTTATCACCCCCTGTAGGTCTTGGCCTACATGTCACCTTCCTGTGAGGCCTTCTCAGCCGCCACCCATGCTAAAGCTCTCTTGCTTTCCCCGCACCACTCCCAGCTCCCCTCTCTGCTTCCTTTTTCTCCAAAGCATTTACCTTCCAACACAACGCACATAACTGTGTTTCCCTTGTAGAATAGGACAGAAGCCTCATGAGGACAGAGATGCTTTTTAAGGATTGTTTTGTTCACGCAAGTATCCACAGCTCCGAGGACCAGGTCTGACTGCTAGTAGGTGCTCAGTGAAAATGTGCGAAGTGAATGGAAGGTGTTCTTATCTCACGGGGTTTCAGAAGGGCTTTCAAGGAGCCATAAACGCCCTGAACTGAAAGCCAAGTTTTGAGTTTGGGTGTTTGTTTGTTTTTTTCTTTCTGGGAAGTGAGTCTATATCCTTCAGTCTCAAAAGAATTTGAGACTCAAAAGAAGGTAAAGAGCTGCTAACACAGAGGCTTGAATTTCACAAGGATTATTACAGGTTTCTTCAAACAACGCATCGACTTCCTTCACAGCTATTTGCTAAACGAGAAACTCTACCCAGGAGGGGTGCGATTACACTGCGTGCTGCTTGCTTCAGAACCCGCAGCTCTGAGGCCAGAGCTTCGACGGGGAATTTTTATGAGCAGATTGTGAATAGGTAGCACTGTCATCCTCATTGTCTGTGAGCCAGAACTCCGGTGAGAATGAATACAAATGTGTTTCACGGATTTGGAGCCAACTCTAATATTCATGCAAAGCTGAAAATAAAGCCTATGTAAGGCCACTACACACATGCATATAGCATGTGAAGATCCAGGGGGGCAGCCGGTTAGGCAAATAGTTACATCCCGTTTAGTCTATCACCTTGGCCCCATTGGGAAATTATCAGGATCTGGTCCCAAAATAACAAAACCCTTCCCTCTTTCCCACCCACACACTCACCCACCTACTCACTCACCCCCAATTCCAAAACAAAACAAAAACAAGGAAGTCCACAAACAAAATCATCCATCATCTATCAGGTATGCAAACATCACTGTGGAAGAGTCAAAACTGCATCCAACATGGGACATGGCTTACCTTCTCCTATCATAGAGACCCCCACGGACATGCCCATGAACTTGCTTTTGGTCCATACGTGAGTGTTGATACACAGTCTCTTCTCCTTGCACTCACAGTAGAAGCAGGAAATGGGTGGGTGATGGGATACCTGCTCGGCCACAAACCGTAGCTTGTAGCTTTCCGCAGGCTCCTCGGCAATCAGGTGTTCTTGGCTGGGAGGAGAGTGGGGGGCAGTCCTCTTTGGCTTGACCCTGTCCCTGGGGACCTCCCAGGAGCAGTGAAATGTCTCGCCGATGATAGGGTTGTAAGGCTTCTTGGCCAAGGCCCCCTTGCGGCCCTCGTGGAAGGCGGTGAGATAATACTCCACAAAGCAGATGACTCTCTCCTCCGGTGTGGCTCCCGCAGTGACGGCCAGCAGCAGGTCCGGGTGCGCCATGAAGTCCGCGTACATCTCCAGCAAAGATCGCTTCTCCAGAATGAAGGTGGGGAGCACCACCTGCATTTGGAAGGAGACACAGTCAGACAGGAGTCCTGGCGGTGACGTGGAAGAGTGGAAAGAAAAACCATGAAGGCTGCCACCCATCAAGCAAAGTCACAGGGACTCAAGCCAGGGGCCAGTGTTTTTCGATTTGTACACAAATGACAAATGGTACGGAAGAAACTGAAGTAGCTGCAGCGGCGAATCAACGCCGACCTAACTCTGATGATCTGAGTGATTTTCTTCTTGGCTCCTCTGGGCTAAAACAATGGCCCCCTGTCTCTCCACTGCTGCCACTCTGACCACACGGTCCCCTTTCACTCATTACCTGGTGTGAAGAAAACAGCTTGGAAGGGCTTTCTCATGTTCTTCCTCAATCAGGCACAGCCAGGAGGATACCCAGTGTGTTCCCACAAACATGGACATTGGGGTTTGCTGGTGGTCAAAGGGGGTCCAGGTAGACCAGGACCCACCATCAGTGAGAGTGTCTCTTTGGGGATTTCTGTTAAAAAAGGAGCCCGTAAACCCCAACGAGACGCAGGCAGAGTAGGAGGGTGGAAGCCCCTGGCCTGGGGCTCTAGGAGGCAGGGCCAATACCAGGCAAAAGTCCACAGAGCTTCCACGGAGAAGAGGGGCCACTAGGGCCAGAAGAAATGAGCATAAGTTACAAACAAGTAGGCTGGCACTCAGAGTCTTCTGGCCAATGGGCCGGCATAGGGGTACCCAGGTTTGCTATTGCCCATGCTGCAGGGAAGTAGAAATCTGAGCGGCTCCGACAGGCATGGGACAAAGAAACTCCTCGTTGACACAAAGTGGATCCAAGTGGTCACTCAGGTGCCATATAACCCAAGTGCCTGTAACCCAGCCATTAGGTCACTTAAAGCAAATGAAGGGTGTTCCGAAACTGGGCTGGAGAGCAGGTAACTCACGACTCCTGCTGATATGCAAAGGAGAGAGAGCCTGTTTCTCATCACTCGACAGCGATGTCGAAATGACTAAGTTACTGGGTATCGCAATTCCTCCCTCGCAGCCGCATGACACAGCTCTTTTTGGCCTGGAGCATCTCACATTGCTCCTCCTCGTGTGGAATCGCAGGGTTTTGAAGCTGGAAGCCTGGCCTTGACCTCTAGGCTCCTCCGTGACATCCTCCAAGTGAGGGCAGAGGAGCCACATGAGTTCAAGTTTAAGCAAGTTGACCAAGGTCATGCAGCTGGTGTACGTTCCCACCTTACAGGACCAGGCCTGTCCTTCCTTTATACAGTCCCTAACTCCCATGAGAACGTTTGCCAGAGGGCACATCCCTGATCGTGAATACTATGGCTTACAGGTCTGTAGCCCTGTCTCCACTTCAGCTCACTAAGGCCCCTTAGTATCCCATTGTATCTAGGGGTCTTAGCATCTAGATACAATGGGAGACAGATGTGCTGAGAGAAAGAGACAGACTGACAGGCATGAGATTAGCAAAGCACCGAGATTTCAGAGGAAACTGGGGGAGGCCCGGCCCACTGCAGAGATGAGGTTGGTATCGTTTTTAATGTTGTTCTATCTTTCATTTAAAAACTGTGTCAAGAGGAAAATGTTCCTGTGTTAAGCAAAAAAGCAACCAGATGTAAAATTGAACATGTAACACCATCTAAGAATCATAAAAAGACCCTGAATGCTAACTGTAGTTGAAAAATAAATTTTTTTAAATAGAAAGAAAGGGCATGCACAGCGACCCCTCTGGAAAAGTACAGCTGCAGCTTCCTAACTGGCCTTCACTTCCTGTCATGCCCACCCTTACTCCTCTCCACACCACAGCCAGTCTTCTAACATCTCTACAAGAGGTAAGGTTGAATCTAGCCCCCCACCTCCCTCTTGTCTCACATGACCCGTCACTGCAGCCCTAGCCCTCCCTTACAAGCTCCCCTTCCCCGACACATTCACCCGTTTCCCTGTTCTGCCCTCTCCTGCCTTGTCTAAATGACACAGCTACTCAGCTCAAGAGTAAACTCTATGAAGCTTTTCCCAGCAGCTCCTGCTGCCAAGGCTAAACCAACAACCTCCTCCTTCGTATCTTCACGGAGCCCCACACTCATCTCCATCACAGCACCCACAATGCTCTTTTTGCTCTTATTAAAGCTATAAAGAGGATTGGGACAATCTGGGGAACTTTTACGATGGGCCATAGATGAAACAGTTTGGCAGCAATGTTAAATTTCCCAAGTGTGACAAACGCATTGTGTAAGAGAAATGTGCTATTGTTCGAGGATACTCATCACAACACACTCCGAAATGCTTCATCAAAAACACACACACACATAGATATGCACAGAGGGGGAGAGAGGGAAATGGAAGGAGGCAGTGGAGAAGGAGAGAGGGAAGAAGGGAGAAAAAATAAATGCCAAGTAGCAAAATGTTAACTGGCCAATAAAGGTGATACATGGAAGATCACTGTACTATTCTTGCAACTCTACTGTAGATTAGAAAATGTACAATAAAAAAAAGATTGGGAGGAAAAAGAAAAAAAAGGCTCTACTAGAGATGCAATATCTGAGAACTTACCCATTTTCCAAGACAACCCTCCCGAAATTACAGACTCAGGGAGTATGACCTCACAGCCTACGCCACGCCCAACCCACCAGCTATGTTTCTGCTCTTGACAATGGCGCTGAGGCTTTGTCTGAGATGGGAAAAGCAGAATACCTGGGGAGACGGAGCGGATGGGCTGGGAGTGGGGCGACTGTTTCCCCTTTCATCTCGGTATGTTCTGATGGTGTTTGTGCAGAACACCGGACAGGTGCCTTTCAAAACCAGCACCTTGAACGCGCCGGGCAGATATCACACTTTTCATTAAAGCAGATTTCTCTCTCTCATATGATCTGCCTTCGCAAATAAGTCACTTAATCATCCGTTTCTTGGGCGGGGGACACCGGAGATCGAGCCAGGAATTGGTGAGTACTAATTGGGCTGTCTGCCTCCAACGGAGCGGTGAGTGATGGCCCAGCTGTACAGATGATGGCGTCCAAATGGCTAGAATCAGTGCTGCAGATTTATGGAGCCATCAATAAGGGCTGCCTTTTCTCCCATTAACATAATTAAGACAATGAACTACTTTGGGGAAAGGGAAAAAAAGAGAAGATCTACACTCGGGACTCAGAGAACGATTAATTACATTTACAGCTGCATCCATCTAGAAATAACTTCAGGCAGGGCCCTAAGAAACTTTGAAATAACCCATTGCCCACCAAGAAAGTCAAAGTGCCCCCAGAAAGAGGGACAGTCCCTTCCCATCAGGGGGAACCACAGGCCTCTTCCAAGGAAGTCCCAGAGCGGGTGCGATTTTCTCCAAAGAAACATCCGTTAACTTCATAACCTTGAGAATTACCTACATAATACAGCACCCTGTCCTCAGCCTGGCAAACCTACCCAGTGCAAATAAGCAAACAGAGAGAGGCCAAGACCACCCTCCGAGATGGACCTATGCAATCCTTTAAGGAAACCAGGGGAAACACACACAAAAACCCAACCTGACAAAATAAAGGGCAGGTAATTCACTGCCAGGAAGAGTTAGCTGCACCTGTACCAACCAGCGGGTTTGTTTCTCTGCACGTGGACAATGAAATTGGATCACCAACAAGGTTGCCTTTTGGGGACTAGCTAAGCTGTGAAAGCGAGTGACAGCAGCAGCAGGTCACGCCTCGGTGTGCACAATGGCCTCGCTCTGGCTCCACTGTTCTCCTCCCTCCTGGCTTCTCCCTGTGGCCACTGGGTCGTATCTATCTCCATAGGCCGTCTTTTTTTTTAAAATATATTTTATTGACTTTTTACAGAGAGGAAGGGAGAAGGATAGAGAGTTAGAAACATCGATGAGAGAGAAACATCGATCAGCTGCCTCCTGCACACCCCCCACTGGGGATGTGCCCACAACCAAGGTACATGCCCTTGACCAGAATCAAACCTGGGACCTTTCAGTCCACAGGCCGATGCTCTATCCACTGAGCCAAACCGGTCAGGGCATCCATAGGCCATCTTTAACCTTCTTTAGGACACATCAGAAAACAAGAGTATCCTCTCCTGAAGTTTCCTTATCATCTCCTCGGCCTTTTCTGGCGCTCCCCTGCCCTGGAAGTCACAGCTCCTGCAAGGAAGCAAATGGCAAGGCGCACGCTCTGAGGATGAGCATGAATCTCCTTTCCAGTTATTCCTGGAATAGCCGGACTTGGCTGCAACTCTGAGCTCGTCCCCTCGGCTTTCCCAGTCTCCCCACAAGGAAAAGATGATGAGCCGGGAAGACTGAGAGATGGCACCCAAACCACCGGCCACGGACCCAGTGGGACACACCGACCTACCTTGGTCAAATCCATTCCAAGTTTGAGCTGCGAGATGAGATGAAGAATTACACTGCGCTGATCCTCCATGACGCCCAGTTCTGCCTCTTCCTTATCTTCAGTGTCACTTTTTTCATCTTCGGACAAAACCAATTCAGGGCCTGAGTTCGGCTACAAAAAGATCATCAATAAAAATCACCAGCGGTTCCAGCGGAAGGGAGCAGCACAGCACTCGAACCCATATGCTTGGCAATGACCTCCGACCCGGGAAGAGTCTCTCTATAAGCCAGTCCTATTGGTCATGGGGTGGAGGATGACCCTTTTGGGGATGCAGGCCATCCTTAGCTACTGCACATGCCTTCTGATCTCCCCGTCACCTCTTATGAGTGAGCCTTCTGGCCGAAGGACTTCCCCTGACAAGAAAGATCCCTGCCCTTTAAGAAACTATAACGTTCAGGAATGAGCCCCCTTAACCTTGGCCATTCCCAAACAATATTCTCCTATTAACTTGCACAAGCCAGGACACTTTATAGCTAATATAATTTTTTCTATGTTTAAGAAAAGGTCTGATACCCCAGGGATGGGCTGAAATTACCTTATTTTATGAGAAAATTTACCCTTAACTGTTTTACATCAATTAATATCACAACAGCAAGTGTGAAAAGTGAGTTGGCATTCATCTAGGGAGGGAGGCAAAAATGAAAATGTCAAGACCAACTCTGAGGCTTTCTAAGAATGCTGAGATACATGCTGGCCACCAAATCCTGCTTTCCTCATGCAAGTTTATTAATTCAATTGCTCAGTTCCATTTTTCCAAGAACATAAAAAATAAAAAACCTCAACAATAGGCAAGTTAATAAACAAAATGTGCAAAAGGGAATGACTGAGCACAAAGTTTTCAATACCCAAGAACCAAGCGCTCTGGCGACCATGTCAAGCGGTCTGCAGAACTCTGTTGAATAAAAGTAACCATTGCACACTTATCTATGTTCTTATGATACTTGTTTTCATGTAAACAAAAACACTGCATACAACATTATACAATCGTTCCTAATGAATGGTCAGACACAGTGAAGTCAGCATACAGCAATGCAGGGCGCAAAGGCATTACATACAAAAGCATACAGACTTGCCCAAATGTCCATGCAAAAACGAACGATTTATAAACCTCACTGGACAGAACGATCTCATTTTATTTAATGGCACTTCCAATCCGTAAAGGTGGTCTCAGTGATCGAGGTGGTTGCAATTGTCTGGCCGAACAGACGCGTGCTGGCCCTTCCTTACCAGCACTCCAGAGGAAACACGGTACTCCCCCTGCCCCGGGGCAGGCATTTTTAAAATTTGAAATTAAAATTTTCCAAGTCTTCTCCGAGTAACCCCACTTCTGGGCTGACAGTGGGGCAGCCTCAGTGATGCCCAGGGGGCTTTCCCCAGCCAAGAGTTGGGTTTCCTCCATCGCGTGCCTGGTTCTCTGGCCTCATCGCAATGTGTGACATCATCGGCAAGTGCCTTTGCCAGAATATACTGAGGGCGCCGGGCTCCATCCTGGTTCAGAGGAGACTAACCGGAGGGCTATCTGGGGGCTCCGGGCTGCCCTGATTCCATGCTGGGAAGTCAGAGAACTCAGACACAATCCTTTCAGTGGCAAACGTGCTGCTGATGCTACTTTTTTTTTTAATATATTTTTTATTGATTTCAGAGGGGGAGGGGAATGGGGAGGGGGAGGGGGAGGGGGAGGGGGAGGGGGAGGGAGAGACAGAGACATCAATGATGAGAAAGAATTATCAATCGGCTGCCTCCTGCTCGCCCGACACACAGGGGATGAGCCTGCAACCCAGGCATGTACCCTGACCGGGAATCAAACTGTGATCTCCTGGTTCATAGTCCATGCTCAACCACTGCGCTATGCCAGCCAGGCAGTTGCTACTTCTTTGTGGTGACCTGGTAGGCGGTAATTTGTACCAACAGACCTCCCCTCAACCCAGGGCGGCTGTGGGAGGAGAGGGCGATGCCTGGGCATCTTGCTTTGGGAGGAAAACGGGCAATCACAAACAAATCAAGGCACCGTCATGCACCCAAGGGAGTGGGGGTGGCGTGCAAAGTCCTTAAACATCTCGACAACAAAGGTAGCTACATTTTGAGAGCAATTATTCCTGCTTGAACTTAGTTGTTTTCACAAAGTACTGATTGCAAGCTAAACAAATCAATAGCTCAAGTGAGGCAGCCGTAAGGTTTCTGAAGCAAAGAATGATCCTTTCTTCTGAAAATGTGAATTCCTGTTTGCCCACAAGCCGGTACACAGAGAACTCGCCATCCTGCCCACTCCCTGCCCCACTCAGTGCTACGTGCTCACCTCCTCCTGCTGTCTGCCTGACTTGAAAATTAAACCCAGCTCGTCCCCCATTCCAGTAACCAAGGAAGCCTTTAGCAAGACCCGTGATGCTAAGAACATGCGTGAACGTGCACACGAGCCTCTCCAGCTCTTCCCACCCCACGCAACAACACGTCTCCTCTGTGTCTGATGATGACTCTCAGAGACACTGGCTCCCGCAGAGAGGATGAAGGCTGGTACACGGGCCCCAGAAACTGGCTCACTCCAAGTGACTCGGGGCCAGAGCTCCTGGGGCCCTGAAGTCCTGCCAAGGAAGAAAGGCCGAGGGGAGCCCGACACACATCTGTGTCCTTGGCTCAGATCCTCGGCAAGCAGTGCCCTACGCGGAAACACAGACCCAGCAATCGTTCTGTCTCCCACCGCTTCTGAGAGCTTGCCCTGTCTCTTACAGGATGCTTTGCAAAAAATTCTCCTGCCCAACCTCAAGTAAACAATCAGGGGCTTAAAAAAAGAAGAAGCTGGTTTCAGTCACCACATTGTTAGTGAACATCTTAGATCAGTGGTCGCCAACCGGTGGCCCATGGACCACTGGTGGTCTGTGAGGTCTGAAAGGTTGGCGACCGCTGTCTTAGATGATACCCACAATTCCACCCTCACTGGAACTCAGTCCTTTGCAGGAAGGTGAGCCCACCCTCTGTTTTGGGTCCAAACTGAAGGCATTGCGTAGGCATAGATAGAACTGTGGGATTCATTTAGAAAGGTGACTTACGAGTTTAATTCATTCCGAGACCGAGCTCGTTAAGGAGCTCGTTAACTCAAATTACTCTATCAACTCAATGCAAAAAAATCGGCCAAGAGACAGCTGGTATCTCAAAAAACTCGTTGGTCAGGACACTCGTAAGTCAAGGCCCCACTGTATTGGCAACGTAAATATGTCAACACCCACAAAGCACCTGAGAGCAAGCACTTCAAGAAACAGAAGGCTTGGCCCAGCCCATGTGGCTCAGTGGTTGAGTGTCAACTTATGAACCAGAAGGTCACAGTTTGGTTTCCAGTCAAGGCACATGCCTGGGTTGCAGGCTCGGTCCCCAGTAGGGGGCGTGCAGGAGGCAGCTGATCAGTGATTCTCATCATTGATGTTTCTATCCCTCTCTCCCTCTCCCCTCCTCTCTCTGAAATTAATAATAATAAGAAGAAGAAGAATAGAAATGGACAGTTTAGAGCCAGGCTTGGAAGGAGTTTTAAAGCCAGAAAGCCTTCTTCCCTTTTGGGGTCCAGGTTTGTTGATTCTGCTCCTCTGATGTGAAATCCAAAACAGTGCTAATGGGCACTGGCTCACAGTCTGTTCTCCATAATCAGGCCCACGTTCTCACCCTCCCTCTCCCAGAGCTCTGCTTCTGTCCGGGGGCCCCCCACATGCCCACACCCTGTGGTCCCTATGGATTTCTGCTTGTAAAGTGATGACAGAACAGTGTTTCTCCATCTCAAAAGAAACTGAAAATGAGAAATGGTTTTCTAATGCTGAGAAACTTCATGAGACTTAAGAAGAATCTTTAAATACCCCATCCCCCAGAGATCTTTGCAAATGAGCCAGCTCAGCCATAAAAATGTATCCAAACTCGAAGATAAAATGAAATTAAAATGTGTTTGAAAGAGAAGCAGGCTTTGGAATAATGAGGTTCTTAATAAAAACAAAAATTATGACTCAGTATTTCTACCACGTGAACAACTCGAACAACTCGGGGCTACAAAAATCAAGTGATTCATCGTGCCTATTAGCAAACGTGGGTAGGGACAAGAAATGTGACGAAGAGCAAAAGGCCACGTGGCAGGCTGGGGTTTGGGGACCACTCCTTGGTAGCTTAGCGTGACCTGTGCCCCAGAACAAGGGTTCTTAATCTGGGCCCTATGGACACTCCTTAAGATATCTATCACAGCCCTTGATGTTTTATATAAAAATAGTATGTCCAGGCATTTTTCTGGAGAGAAGGGATCCCTGCTGATCTTGGATTCTTAGAAGCGTGTCTGGCCCTGGGCTGACCTCTGGGCCTCTCAAGAACCAAAGGGTCTGAGATCATGTAAGAGGGAGAGACTCTTATGGTAGGAAGCGGTCCAATCAGACAGTCTCAGCATCTGCAGATGCACGCCCCCGCCCTTAACCACACCTCCACATCTCATCCAGTAGTGGGCAGCACACCCATGAGACTATGGTGAGGCCCAAACCAGAAGCTAAAGTGTGACTTGTGTTCCACAATCGTCTTCTCCAAGGGGACACCAGTGTAGGGGACACACTGCTCTCATCTCTTTAACAAAAAAACTGATTTTTTTCAATACAAATGTAAATTCCAAGAAAGACTGGCATTCCAATCTATTTTATTCAACACACATATGTAATTTAACTACAGTTTGGGTCAGTTCCAAGAAAAACCAGGAAACAGACATTTATCTTCAGAGTCCATTCATTTCCTTACCGCAGGCCTCACTCCAACCCCCCAAACCCCCGCTCCTCAAATCTACTCCCCCTTCCTGAGCCTCACTCCTATTTTCCTTTTCTCACACAGTGCACATCCAACCCATTCTTCTTTCTCCACAATGACCTTCTCTTCTTTCTTAACTAAAACCTGGTGCTCAGAGAAGTGGAGCCAATATAAGCAGTTTGACCTACTAACGTCTTCTTGATTTAGAAATGCCTATTAACCTAGGTAGGGTCTTAACTCCAAGGGCTGAATCCTCAGATTTGAACCATTTTGGGAGAGGCCTGTGTGGTGGCATAACCAACTTTTGGAGAAGCCCTTTTCCTGTTGAACAGGGAGCAAGTCCGTGCCAGAGCCATTACATCACAGACATACAGGTGCCAGGGGTCTACGCGGATTAAGTGGGCTCCTACAGCGTGGTCTTCTGCCCAAGTCAATAAGCGTCATCAGAAAAACAAAACTCACGGAATTCAACTGATCTGTCACTATCCTGAAAGTCCACCTGAGCCAGGACAGAAAACACAGCCAGCGAGGGCAAGAACATCCAACTCTCCTCCGGCAGCGAGCACACTGTAGCGCCATCGTTTTAAAGCCTGGCATCTCTCCCCGCATACTGCTTGCTACCTTGGCACAGAGGCATGGGGCGAACTGAGTCATACCAAAGAGCCTGGATATTGAAGGACAAAAAGCAAAAATTGTGCAGATAATGTCTTTATGGGAAAATGGGGAAACCCAGCCATGTCAAGGAGGAAATCTAGTATTCTGAGGACCACAGAAAGGTGGGGATGGAGAAGACCCAAAGCACCACCCTCGATGTACTCAAATGAGAGAAACATCATGATATACAGCAGCCTAGGCAAAGGAATAACCAGGGAATGTGTGTCCTCCTATGTAACTTACTTCTCATCCCACAACTACACAGAACATGCAATCACATGCAGGAATGGCCACCAGGGCAAGTCTGCTTCTGTTTCCTGGGGGATAAGAGTCAATAGAAGTTGGTTTGCCAGAAAATGAAAGGTTCTAGAAAAAGAGAAATGTGAGGTTGAAACATGGATACGGGTTAGGGGGCCAGAGAGATGGGAAGAATGGGTAAGTGACAGACCAAGGAGAAGAATAAAGAAACATGGTGACTACTGGAGGAGAAGCAAGGCATCCGAGTGTCTCGGACAGGGATGGGGAACCTTTTGTCTGCCAAGGGCATTTGGGTATCTATAACATCATTCGCGGGCCATACAAAGTTATCAACTTAAAAATGCGCCTGCTATATTTGGTCATACATTTAACTAACTCGCTCCTAATGCCTTGGCAGGGCCAGACCAAATGATTTCACGGAACCTTATACAGGCCACAGGGTAGATGTTCCCCACCTCTGGTCTAAGAGGTACAGGTGCCCAGGGACCAACTACTGAACCAATTTGGGGGGGGGGGGGGTTCTAACGAAAATGGTATTACTGTCGTTGATGACATTTATGGAATCCATAAAACCAAGGATTTAGTCCCTTTTCCCTCTAGTCATTTTCTTTTTCATTTCAATATTCACAGCATATTTAACCAAAGTATCACAATCATTCCGTGATCCTCATAGTGTATCTTCATATTAGTAATATTTTACATCCTAAGAAGTCCCCTCTCACAGCCCCAGGTCACGAACACTGGTGTAGCTGCCCTCGAAGACCCAGTCCAGCTTTGTACCCAAGTCAATGACATCCGCCCAGCTTGGAGTGCACGAAAATGGCCCGTAGTCCGGTGAATTCCACTTGGCATTTTGTCCCTCATCATCCCCCAGGAAGAAATGGTTATCGAATGACTATCAAGTGCAGGGCCCTCTCTCTCACGTGCTGGGGAAAACCATTTCCCCTGAGGACACACGCAGACGTAATGTTTTGTTATAGGAATGGAAGAGTGGCTGCTCCTGAAGACCTACTCTCCTTCCCACGCTAGCACAGGGGGGGTGTCCTCAGGAACTGTCTCTTTAGCGCCTGCCTCTAATTCCCCCAGAGGAGGCCATCCGTGCTGGGCGGAGGGCCTCTCAGTTGACTGGATGATGCTCTCTTCTGGTCAGAAATTCTACCGAAGAGCTTGTGGTCAGACACACGTCTTCGGATGGTGTGTCTAGTCCGGCGGATGCGCCCTGGCCCTGATGCAGGGCAGCTGTCACGTGTAATATCTTCTGTCTCAAACATCCTTGTATTCTGTGTGGAGCCACATCCAAAGCCGGGTGGCCAACTGTGCGCTGAAGGCCACCACCCTATTTAGGGGACGTTATCTTGGAGGTAGGTACAATGAGGTCACTGTTGGCGAAGGGGGGACCCGACGGAGACGTTGTCTCTCATCCTTAAGAGGTTCGAGCACGGGCAAGTCCACACTGCATGGTCCCAGCTGCCATTCTGGAGATGTGAGTTGGTGGCCATTGGCATCACAATCCTTCGGCTGCCTCCCGGGGCGGCGCGGCTGTCTTGCTCTAACCACACATACACACACACTTGCCACACTTGGCTCTCATAGACTGGAAGGACAGAGGCTCCTCCTGAGCCAAGAGGCCGACCTGCAGAGAGGGTGAAGTTTCAGTAAAGCACGCCCTGGAAGGCAGAAGGACAGCATCAGCCGAGACAGTCGGGAATAATCCTACCCGTCGGGGCTCCTTTCAAAACATTCCAGGGGAGCATTCAGAGGAGGCGGCAGCATCAGCCCTTTTCTCACTTCCACATTATCTGCTTGGAAACCCAATGAAAGCAACAAAGAGAGGAACTGGGAAGGAACAAAGACAATCTAAAGAAAGGACCACAAAGTACAAGCAAGCAGCAGCAGCAGATGCAGTGGTGGCTTCTGACGCAGCCCAGCGAGAGTCCCGGCCACCCACGTGCAGGAACCGAGAGGCCACAAGCCACACAGCTGAGTCCCTTTGGCACCGAAGTCTAGCACTGGCAAACCACATCCGGCACTGAGTTACGGCCTGGCCAGGGCTGGGCGGGACTTCCTGAGAGCGAAGCTGGGCGGGGTTGAGAGCAGGGTCACCACAGCCCTGGGTGCCACACTGCAGCATGGGTCACATTTCCAAACTCGCAGGAAGCTTGTTAGCACAGGGATCAAAGACACGCTAGGAAAAGAAAGAGGCCACAAAAACAGAAGCACACGATCCCGGAGCCCTGGGAGGCATCAAAGCATAAAGGGCGAGCGCCGAGCTTCGGTGCAGAGGCGGCCCTGAGTGTAAATGCTGCATGCACTACCTCCCGCCCGTCAGGCCCAGGGTCCTCGTCTGTGAAACGGAGGCGGAACCACCCACAGCTCAGAGGAAATGCCTAGCAAACGCCACTGCTCTGTGGCCTCTGGCTTTCGCACTGGGTACGTGGTGGTACCCGTGGGCTTGTGGATCTAGAAGCCACTGGTAAAGCACCCGCCACCTCCTCCTGGGCCCCTCCTTCCGGCAGCACTGGAAGCTGTATGATGCAGCCCACGCTCGTTTCCCAGGCCCCCCAGCAGTGAGGACACTCAGGGCTCTGGACCTGCAAAAGGTCCAGGGCCCCCAAATAGGCCATGGCCCTGACCTCCAGGTCCTGGATCTGGGGCTCCCCCAGGAGGGAACTCACAGAAATGTCCAAGAAAGTCTCAGCCAAGTGCACAGCAGATCCAGGAACCACAAGAGACAAACTCAAGCAGCAAGGACGGTGAATCAGAGAGGCAGGCCATCAACCAGCCCCAGAAGACCAGCTACGGTCTGGAGTCAGGAGCAGGGGGCCTGCCACCCACGTGGCCACGTTCCCTAGAGCAGCGGTCGCCAACTGGTGGTCCGTGGACCACTGGTGGTCCGTGAGGTCCAAAAGGTTGGTGAACACTGCTCTAGAAGGCCCGGGAAAGGTAAAGAAGGAACTCATTTGAGATCCATGCTAGCCTTCCTGGCTACTGGTAAGAGGAAAAACAAAGGGTTAAGACATAGGGTGCGCTCCCATCAGCAGATGAATGGATTAGAAAACTGTGGTACATCTACACAATGGAATTCTATGCTGCTGTAAAAAAGAAGGAATTCTTACCATTTGCAGCAGCATGGATGGAACTGGAGAGCATTATGCTAAGTGAAATAAGCCAGTCAATGAAAGAAAAACACCACATGATCTCACTCATTTATGGATAATAAAGACCATTATAAACTGATGAACAAAAATAGATACAGAGGCAGAGCAGCATTAAACAGACTGTCAAACTACAGTAGGAAGGCCGGGGAGGGTTGGGGAGCAAAAGGTGGGGGTTAAGAGATCAACCGAAGGACTTGTATGCATGCATATAAGCATAACCAATGGACACAAGACACTGGGGGGTAGGAGAGGCTGGGGGAATGTCAAGGGGGGGAAAAAGGAGACATATGTAATACTTTAAGCAATAAAAAAAATAAAAAGGCTAAGCTGATAAAAATAAAGACATAGGGTGCGCTGAGTGGAGAGCAGGCCCCAGGTCTGTGAGAGTTCCCATCACCCCAGCCGCCTCGGATGCCCCCAATTAGCAAAGCACCACATTCAGTATTGGAATATATGGATGGCCTAGATGGTTTGGCTCAGTGCATAGAGCATCAGCCTGTGGACTAAAACGTTGCTGGTTCAATTCCAGTCAAGGACACATACCCAGGTTGCGGGCTCAATCCCCAGTAGGGGGTGCTCAGGAGGCGGCCGGTCAGTGATTCTCTTTCAGCATTGATGATTTTCTCTCTCTCCCTCTCCCTTCCTCTCTGAAATCAATAAAAATACATTAAAAAAAAAAAAGAAGAAGAATATAAGGATGTTTGAGACAGGGTTTCTGCACTCAACAACCCTGAGTTGAGTGCCCGGATCTTTCTTTCTCCCAGCCCCGGGTGGAACCGGTGAGTCCCATCTTATCATCTGAGACAGTTCAACCACAGTGGGCAGGGAAGGCACCTCCATCCTCACAAAGAACCCTAAACACTCTGTGCACGCCCGACCTGGCACCTATCGAATTGCACTGATGCGCCCACACGTCTGCTTCCCAATAGGAGCAGGAACATCAGGTCCCTTTGGGAGAGAACACTGGTGATCTGAGCTGGCTACTTGGGGCTCTGGGGAGACCGGACTTAGAAGTCACCTCCAGGGTCCAGAAGAAAGAATGCTGGGGACAGTGGTGGCCCCGGGTTTGTCAGCTTACCCGAATCAGAACTCCTTGGTGACAGGAATCCTGCCTAGTCTGGGTTTTCTAGAATCCCGATACAATTGCTGGTCTTTTCTAATGGGTGCTCAATAAAAAAAATAATAAAAATTGAGGAATGACTGATTAAAGAAAAATGGTGAAAACCAGAGAGTGCAAGGACAAAATCCAGATTTAAAGTTAAAAGGACAGCCAATCACAAAAGAGCAATGTATATGATTCCACTTATATGAGACATCTCCAACAGGCAAATCTATAGGGACAGAAAGGAGGTGAGTGGTTGGCAGGGGCTGGGAGGATGGGTGGAATAGGGGGTGGTAGCTAAAGGTATGGGGTTCCTTTCGGAGGTGATGAAAATAGTCTAAATGGTGGTGGTGGCACGTATCTGTGAATATGCTAAGATCCATGGAATGGTACACTTTAAATGGGTTAATTATATGTCATGTGAATTACATATCAATAAAGCTGATATTTAAAAATTAAAATAAAAACTGAAAGGACACACGATGCAAAGTCAAACAAGGACAGAAGGAAGGTCATGGCCTGGGTGACCCGAGAGGCCTGCACAGAGACAGACTCTGGGCTGGGTCTCCCCACAGAGCAGCACTTAGGGCAACAGGAGAAGGGGGGACCTCCCGACAGAAGGAGCAACGGGACGTCTGGCTGAGGCCAGACGGTATGTGGTTTGACCTTATGACTAGACGCGTTCCCTTGGGGAGCCCATCTGATGCCAGGGCTTTAAACCACTTACACTCTGATTTATGACTTCTACATTTATAGCTCAGGGTCAGCCTTCTCTCTTGAACTCTGGCTTTGTGTCTCCAGCCGCCTAGTCGTCATCTTCCCCTGAGCTATCTGTGGCGGGTAGAGGAACAGAGCTGTCCTAGTCCCTGGAACCTGCGAACATGGTACTCTGTAGACACGAGAGTCTTTATAGACGTAATTCAGCTCAGGGCCCTGAGGTGGGGAGAGTCTCCTGGGTTACCCAGATGGAGCCGATACAATCACATGCATCCCTGAAAGGAGAGGGGGCGCTTCCCTGGCAGTGGAAAGCGATGTAATGGAAGTATGGTCAGAGAGATGCAACATTGCTGGCTTTGAAGATGGAGGAAGGGGCCACAAGCCAGAGACAGGGGGAAGCCTCTAGAATCGAGAGAGGGCCAGGAAACAAGTTCTCCTGGAGAGCCTCCAGAAAAGAACACGGCCCTGCCAACTGACTTTAGCCCAGTGAGACCGGCATCAGACATCTGACCAGCAGAACTGTTAGAAAATGTGTTGTTTTAAACCTGTGATCATTTGCTACAAACAGCAATATAAAATTAACTTATCCTATATAATAAAAGGCTAATATGCAAATTGTCCCCTCGACCTGGAGTTCAACTAGGAGTTGGACCGGGGGAGGGGCAGCCCGCCAACTGCCCCAGCCCCTCCCCCTGGCTGGCCCCACCCATCTCCCCCTAATGGGGGCAGGGCATGCTGGCCAACCGCCCACGGTCCCTCCCCCAAGCTGGACCAGACCTAAGGGCCCCAATTGAGGTGGGCTGGCCGGACCCCACCTGTGCACGAATTTGTGCACTGGGCCTCTAGTTATCTAATAAGAATATCAAACTTTGTATGTCCCAACCAGACCTTTCGATGCACACCTCCAAAATGTTATCCAACACATCCACCAGCAAATCCTGCAAATTACAACTAGATCTGATCGCTTCTCACAACCTCCACCACCCTGGCAGGCACAAGGCACGGTCATCACTCAACTCAGATTGCAACAGCCTCCCAATTACTCTCTCGTGGCCCCTCCTCTACTATATGTCTCCTCACAGTAGCCAGAAAGCATCTGATGTCATAAAGCAGCTTAGGGAACTGCTATGCTCAAAACCCTCCCCACCTCATTCAGAATACATTTCCAAGTCCTCCCTGTGGCCTGTGCGGCCCTATGTGATCTTGCCCCATGACACTCTCATCTTCCATCACACTCCCTTCCCTTCTCCACTCAGCCCCCACCAGCCACCTCTGGTTCCGTCATGACTACCTCAGGGCCTTTGTACCTGCTGGCATCACTCTTCTTCTTCCAGATCTGTGCATGCCTCACCCTCTCACTTCACTCAGATCTTTACTTCCTTGTCCCTGACCAGGGCCACTTCCTGGCCACCACCACCTCCCTCTGTCACTGTTCGCGCCTCCCTAGTTCTACTTCTCTCGGCATGGATCACTCTCAATGGTATCTATTGCAGACCAATTTATCGTATCTTCCCGTGGTCGAGCGTCAGCTCTCAAGAACCAAGACTGTGTTTTGTTCACTGTTAGTGTCTCCAACAAAAATAGTCCCTGACACTGACGTATTAGTTGAATGAGAAAATGAAGGAAACACTTGGCTTTCCCCTTGGGAAGTGAGAACCACTGATGTTTTCCTATGAGCTGAAGTATGTAACCCAGGCCCCATGGAGATTAAACAATGGTATGGCCATGGGCAGGGGTGATGGGGCACCGAGGACCAATCAGGAGGACTCCTACGCAATGGTCCAGTGTGAGGGAGACCGACAGGCACCGGGGAGGGGGCGGTGAAACGTTCCATGTCCCTCCTTTTCCCTGATTCAGCAAATAGGCACAGTCAGGAACACGGACAGCATAGGGCATGGCCTCGGAGCCCCTGGAAGCTGCAGCCTTGCTCTGCAGACAGTGGTTTGGTTTGGGTTCCCATTTGTGAGACCCAACAGTGAGCTATATCACAGGGGCACCAGAAGCAAAGGGGAAAGAGTAAAGGTTGGTGGCAGGCAGATCAGAGCAGAAAGAAAGTACTAAAAGTGGCAGGGGGAGCCCGCAGCAAAACTGGCCAAAAAATATCTGCAGGTGGGTTTCCCTGAGGCCACCATGGGCAATGGAATACAACCAGGAAGGCTCGCAGGGGAAGGTAGCGTTCAGCCGGGAGGAAAGCTCTCACTACCCTCTCTCCCCTCCCCTCCTCTCAAACCCACACACACGTTACAAGGGTCCCACCACCAGCCTAACTTCTCTGTTTTGCCCACATCCTTTTAGTCATCCAGGCTCAAGTCCTAAAGGTTGGCCGACACACCTCCCCAGCACCCCAACATCCAGACCCCCACCTGGTCCACACACCCCGGCCTCTCCTTGTCCCCACTATCACAATCTAGGCCTTCGGCAGGGCATTGTATAATCCTAACATTGTGTGGATGGTCTTTCTGCTCTAGACTCCTTGGGTCACACCACTGAACGTCTCTGCTCTGAAGTCTTCAATGCTGTCCCAGTTCCCAGAGGAAACGAGCCACTCACTCAGCCCAACATTCAAGGCTTTCTTCCACCTGACCACTCTCGCTTCCCCTCCTGCCTCTCACCTAGCCTCGTCCAGCCTCCACGGACTACAGCACACGCATGCCCCCCTCCAGATGTGTGCTGCCCAATGCAGTAGCCACTGGCCACATGGAGCTATTAAGATGAAATAAAGTTTAAAATCCAGTTTCTCAGTGGCACCAGCCACACGTTAAGCACACCACAACCACATGTGGCTAGTGGCTACCCTACGGGTCAGTGTACAAAGAAAACACTTTTATCACCGCAGCAAGTTCTATTGGACGGTAGCATGCTACATCTTTAATGTCCTCCCAATTCATTGGTACGCCTTCCAACATGTGTTACTTCTTTGCAAAAAACAGCGCCAGTGCCATAATACATGTTAGGGCAGGAGCAATCCCGTCCTTCTCCCAAAACTCACATGTAAGTTTCACGGGTCCCCCACAGGTTACTGCTGTGCCTCTTAACTTCTTGGTAACATAAAGCTCAGTGAGAACAGATCACTTTGAAAATCTGAAATTCCTAATGAAGCGCCAAAGAATAATTTTACAAGCGTCTTCACCCCAGAAACAAAATGATGAAGGAATGATGTATGTGGGGTGTCCAACAGTAATAAAATGATTCTGTGCCTGAAAACTTGAATTCTCCTAGCTATGATTTGCTTCCATTGTAACCACTGATGCACGCCAAGAATAGAATTCTGGCTTTCTATATCCATGGTTTAAATTTATTATTGATTTATGCTTTGTGCTGGGTGATGGATTTCTTCTGATTCTGCAGATGGCAAATGCCTTTCTTTATTCAGAAAGTAAACACAATGGAGCTCAAATTGATGGCACCATATTAGGGCTAATTTCAGACTCTACACTTGATGCCATTAATTGCTGGACTGCCTTGCTTTTCCCCACAAATGATGCACAGTCACGGGCTTAAACGCTAAGGGAGGGACAGGAAGAAAGATGCAAAGCGATGTGGGTACGCACAGCAGCTCTGAGTCAGGCTGGCTTAAAGGGAGGTCGCAGACCTGCAGCCGCAGGTAGGGAACTTGATAGGAATGCAGAGTCAAGGGCTCCAACCTGTGTATGCTTGTTTGGGGGCTTTTTAAAAATATATATTTTATTGATTTTTTACAGAGAGGAAGGGAGAGGGATAGAGAGCCAGAAACATCGATCAGCTACCTCCTGCACACTCCCTACTGGGATGTGCCTGCAACTGAAGTACTTGCCCCTGACTGGAATCGAACCTGGGACCCCTCAGTCCACAGGCCGACGCTCTATCCACTGAGCCAAACAGGCTAGGCGACTTTTCTTTTTTAATTGAAGTACAGTTTCTATATGGTGCACTGTACAGACCTTAGTGTATAGTCCCATGAGTTGTGACAAATGTATCCCTTTAGATCCAATTAAAATTTGTCACCATCTCAACTATTTTTTTAAATATATATTTTATTGATTTCAGAGAGGAAGGGAGAGAGAAATAGAAACATCAATGATGAGAGAGAATCATTGATTGGCTGCCTCCTCCATGTCCCCTACTGGGGATCGATCCACAACTCAGGCATGTGCCCTTGACTGGAATCGAACCCGGGACCCTTTAGTCCGCAGGCCGACGCTCTATCCACTGAGCCAAATCAGCTAGGCCTCAACTATTTTTAAGTGTGCAGTTCAGCAGTGTGAACTATATTCACATTGTTATGCAACAGATTTCTAGAGCTTTTCACCTTGCAAAACAAACTCTGTACCACTGAACAACTCCCTGCAGAGTCTTGTGTTGTTGTTTTTTTACCAAGCCCTCCAGGTGATTCTGATGCCGGCCAGCATTTGAGAAATACTGCTGCAATGATACCAGGCTATGGGGGCTTCTAGGAAAAGCAGAGAAAAGCAGCAGGTGTAAGAGGCCTGGCACCCTGGAAAGACAGTAGCAGATGTTGTTGTTACCTAGCTGCTTCCGAGTCCCCAAAGCCAATCCTGAGTGCCCGGTATAGCCACAGCCCTGTCTTAGATACTAGGGAGAGCCAAACACGGACAAATGGACAACTTTTCTCCAAAACGTGTGTAGTCACCACAAGTTGAATAAGAAAACTGTATTCTTGCCCTAGCCAGTTTTGCTCAGTGGTTAGAGTGTCCGCCCATGGACCGAAGGGTCTCAGGTTTGATTCCAGTCAAGAGTTACAGGCTCGGTTGCAGGCTCAATCCCCAGCCTGGTTGGGGCACATGCAAGAGGCAACCCATCAATGTGTCTCTCCCACTTCAATGTTTCTCTGTCTCTCCGCTCCCCCGCCCTTTCACTCTCTCTAAAAAGCAAAGGAAAAAAATACATACCTTGGGTGAGGACAAACAAAAAAAAAAAGAAAACTGTATTTCTCAACATTAGACCAGATTCTGGAAATTCCATTTGATGGCCCTAAAGCAGAATTGGAAAGCTATAAACTCTGAGTGGAAGAGGGTGATTGTATTTTCATCAGTGGCCGCACCGGTCATTTAATTCTGACTCTGAATTTTATCTGTCCACTTTAATCATTTATGCCTCTCGCTTGGCAATTCCCAGCGGACTCTCTGCACTGGAAATGTTGGGAGGGTACGATAACACAAAGGCAATAACCAGGGGCAATGCAAACCACAGAATACTTGTGATTTACAAGTCATTAGAAGCAAGAGGCATTTACTGTTCTTTGCAGGCAAAGGGGGACTGCATCATGAATAATGGAAAAAAGCAAAGTGCATTTAAAACTCTCCTGCAGACCATGGTCCTCTCCAGGCCACACACAACACATTCACCGTGGCTTCCTGTGTGCCAGACCCCTGACAATACACACTCAGCGCCCCTCAGCCTCTGAAAGACTCAAATCAGGTGGATCTGGGCCATTTCGCTTCAAGAGGTGGGTTTCCGGATTATCGTCTCCTGACTCTCAAAAGTTCCAATGACTTAGACACCTCAGTAGTTCAAGAGCTAGGAATTTCAGCCCGGCCGGTGTGGCTCAGTGGTTGAGTGTTGACCTATGAATCAGGATGTCACGGTTCGGTTCCCAGTCAGGGCACATGCCTGGGTTGTGGGCTCGATCCCCAGTGGGGGATGTGCAGGAGGCAGCCAATCAACGATTCTCTCTCATCATTGATGTTTCTATCTACCTCGCCCTTCTTTCTGAAATCAACAATATATATATTTTTAAAGAGCTAGGAATTGCAGAAACAACCCAAAGCTTGAGCAATTTTTGACAAACCAAGGAAAAAGCATCTAGGAGAAAACGGGACCTGGTGTTTTTATCAGAGGGAAAAAGAAATCAACCCAAAACTAAACCACCACAGTTCTTCATTTTACGATGACAAAGCCCCAATAAGGTTCTATTAAAGCTACAATCTCCAAATCCCACTCAATAGTTTTTGGCTCCAATAATAGGCATTTCTCTGCTTTTTAATTTGCATTATGTCCATTTTTTTCTAGCCACTGTGACAGAGGATATTAAAGGAAGGTTTCCCTGTACTTTATTAAAATGTGAATTGATGCTCAGTATTCTAAGAGGGTAATTGCAGCAATTCATATTTTTTTCATATTATCCCAACTGCCATAAAATCCGAACAAGGCTTACTCTGTCTTCGACTTTAAAAACTGTCACATTACCATATTGTGCTTCGCCCGGCTCTGAAATGCTTCATTCAGTGAAACTTCAAGGGGAAATCCGCAAGGCAGCTCTAACCATGCTAGGGTAATGTGAGCACCGGGCAGTGAGCACTATTAGTGATCGCGACGGTGGGGTTATTTTATTCGGCATAAAAAGAAGAGAGGAGATGTGAGGGTGTGAATAGACTCAGATAGGATCTACACTCTTCTAAACACGGAGCTCCTGTTTTTGTTTTTTTAGGTCACTCTGTGCACAGAATTCCCATTTTCCAGCATAACATCGCCCTGTGATGACTCTCGAAGCTCAGTTTTCTGTCATTTGCGCGAGCATTTTGACAAATGCTCTACTCTGGAACAGTAAGTCCTCATCCCATAAAACAGACCATGAAGCCCTCATGAGTTTGTAAGTAACCCATGCAATGTAATACTAGGTCTGAAATTAATATTGAACTGGGTACTTTATTATGCCATCCAGAATCTAGTGCAGCAGTGGGCAAACTACGGCCCGCGGGCCGGATCCAGCCCGTTTGAAATGAATAAAACTAAAAAAAAGGACTGTACCCTTTTATGTAATGATGTTTACTTTGAATTTATATTAGTTCACACAAACACTCCATCCATGCTTTTATTCCGGCCCTCCGGTCCAGTTTAAGAACCCATTGTGGCCCTCGAGTCAAAAAGTTTGCCCACCCCTGATCTAGTGTCTTTAGAACTAAAAAAAATACCACTTCTGCCATTTAATTTTTGACATGAAGTGCTTCATTTTTGAGAAATAAAAGTACTGGTTTTTGTTTCAGGTTGGTTTTTCTTGGTCAACCTGATCTAAAAAACTGCATAAAACTGCCTTAAAAACCAACAACATCACACTCTGGATGGAGACCAAGGGACCAGGACAGAACCACCATAGAGCGAGTCTCTACACATCTGCTTCAGAGCAAGAACTAAGACAAGGGACGGGGTGAGGGCAGCGGAAACAAGCGCTCCACAGAGCCAAGGCTCGTAATGAGAGGACTGTTTGATTCTCGCAAGATGATGTTTCCAGGAAGGATAAGTATATACCATTCAGCTCGTATACATTCCCGTAGCTGCTGTACCTCCCTACAGAACAGCCAGCTTTGGACAAACACAGAGCAACACACGGTGGCTCGCCCCACTGGGTGGTCCTAGACAGCAACAGACAAAATCCTGGAACCTCATTTGAAACTAATGCTAAATTTTGATGAAAGGATGTAAGTGGACTCTGATTCTCAATCCCATTTAAATGAAAAGATCCTTCATGGGAGAAGATTTTGCAGTGGTAACTGTAACTATAATCGTTGTCCATTACTTCTTCTTACCTCTAAAAGTGCAGCCAAGAAATGGACAAAATAGTGCCCCACATCATGACGAACTAATTGGCTTCATATAAAAAAATTCTTATAAAACAGTAATTTTTAAAAGTCCAAGTGAATTGGAAAATGTGCAAAGGCTATCAACAAGACATTGAAAACAGGAGAAATACAAGTGGTAATAAATATATGAAACATATTCTGAACTTCATTCACAATTTAAAAAATAGAAATTAAAATGAGATGCCATTTTTCTTCTTAAAAAAAAACAAACAAACAAAACCTGGAAAGAAAATAGGAACGCGGTAGCCATTCCTAATGGAAATAGCAGCCCCACACATTGCTGCGGGAGTATAAATTTGGCTCACTCTTGGAGGCAATTTGGCAACACTTAGCAAAATATTCAATTTCCACACCTGTCAACTGAATTCCACTTCAATTCCACTGCTAGGCAGTTTCCCTGTGTGAGATATATTTGCCTAACTGTAGAGTACCATTTCTAAAAGAAAACCTGGACAACCTGGTTAAATAAATTATTGGTTAAATTAGTTAAGGTATATGACTCCATGAATTATCATACATTCATAGAGGTGAATGCTTTGTAACTATTAAAAGGAATGCAAACAATCCCTGAAAACTGACATGGAAAGATATCTACGACACACTTAAATTAAAAATTAAAAAGCCACATTCTAAATACATTATCTATAGTGTGATTTCATTGCTGTAAAAAAAATTTTTTTAAAGAATATAGATATGTTTTCTGTGCAAATAAACTCCCCAGAAGAGACACACTGGCCCCTTGTAGGCAGTAACATCAGAATGAAGAGGTGAAAGAGTGGACTTTCACGTCTGACTTCCTAAAAACCTATGCTATACTTTTAATGCAACAATTACGTTGTTTCACAATAATTTTTAAAGTCCTTCTCCTCCCATTGCCAAGTTACTAAATCTATGAACTGTCAAAGATGACTTCATGGTTTCACATCTGGTTTAATTCTGAGGCTCTTGGGAGGCAGGGGCAGACTGGGAAAAGCAAGTGTGATGTTTCACTGTGATCAAAAAGCAAAGCCAGTTACGTTGCTCCCAATAACGCATCCAGCTGAGCTGACTGCTTTCTTCAAAGGGAGCAATTAAATGATTTCCTCTATTTTTAAGCCAGAGGTTAAACCCAGTTTTATTTCCATGGTACATCTAATACATTTGGTGACTGCTGACCTACTCACCTGCTGTGGTAGGCTGAACAATGGCCTAAAGATGTCCAAGTCCTCATTCCCAGGACGGTGACGATGTTAGGTTATGTGGCAGTGGAAAATTAAGATTGCTCATCAGCTGATCTTAAAGTAGGGAGATTATCCTAAATTATCTGGGTGTTCCCAATGTAACCACAAGAATCCTTAAAAGAGGGAGGCAGAAGAGGGAAGCCAGAAGGAGATGACTATGGAAAGCAGGGTCAAAGAGATGCAATGTTCCTGAGCCTGAAGACAGAGAAAGGGGCCAAGGAATCCAAGCCGTCTCTAGAAGCTAGAAAAGCCAAGGAAACAGATTTTCTCCGAGAGTCTCCGGAAAGGAATATAGCCCTGCCAACACCTCGACTTTAGTCCACCAAGACTTGCGTCAGACTTCTAACCTCCAGAACTGCAGGATCGTAAATGTGTGTTCTTTTAAGATGTTAAATTTGTGGCAATCTGTTACAGCAGCAATAGAAAACTAATACAGCCTACCTACACTTCCTATATTTCTTTATATAGACTTCCTCTTGTGGACAAACCTGGGGTATGCTGTGAAAATCAGCCCACTTGGGCATCCCACCTTACAGATGCCCAATGGCATGGGGCCGCACTGCCAACTCAGTTGGCTGATTTTTAGGACTTCCTGAGAGAGAACCCAGATAAGACAGCAGCAATAAAACTGCCTTGATGGTTATTTAGCGACATCTGCAGAAACCTAATTTGAGTAAGTTATTAATGAAAGTCCTTTGTAAATTATGCCCCATCATACCAAAAAATATAGCTGTCATCGTTTATACCCAAACTACTCTTTTGGAAGGCTAACAAAAAGAGAAATGAATTCATATTAGAAACCCAGAAGAGCATAAAAACAAATGATCTTCAGGATTTTTCAATATACTTCAAGCCCACCAACAGGAACAGGACAGGTAGGTCAATGAACAATTTGAATAAAGACTGACTTACTATTGAGTACTTGCTATGTACCAGATACTGAGCTGAACACTACAAATATATGATCTAATTCTCATAACATTTCCAACAGGAAGTTACAATGATCGTTACCACATGTCCACACTCTCACACCAAGTGCAAGAGCTTGGGTTCAACTGCTCTGTCAGCCCCCAGAGCAGGGACTCTACAGAGACATCATGCTAATCCCCTCCCCATCAAGGGACAAGTTACTAGTAAACTGACCTCTGCTCCATACCAAAGGGCTCCAGAGAAGCGAATGCCAGCTTCATCCCATGATCCTAGAAATGCACATTTAATTGTACCTCCCCAAAATCCCCCTGCGGCTTTGAAAAACATCTTTACTCATCTCCACAGCTCAATTATCTAAAACAAGACCTCTCGCTGACTTTTTTATTTTGTATTTTATGTTCTACCGATTGCCTCCTTCAAGGAATCTGTGTTCTGAAACGATATAAACAAAAAGCTTGCTTTTGTGAGGTGGGCACACTGATGTTTAGAAAGGCTTTCTGATAAGGCGCAGGGCGTGCCCGTGGTGACATCTATCCCTCACTTCTGGGCACGAGGAGCGCCTCTCACCTGGTTAAGAACCACTGGATCCCACAGAGCAGTATCTAAAACAGGCGGGTGTTTAGTCATCCTGGGCATGTCTACATAAGATCCCATTCTAAATAAAGATTTTCGCTCTAACATGTCATCATAATGGAATTTTTAAAAGGCATGTAAACATAAGCGAAGTCCCTTTCTCTTGTTTCCATTTCTTCCTTCAGTGTATAAAATCGGCATCAGTCTACTATGGGAAACCTTCACAATCCCCAAAGGAGGCATTTTCTCCCTGAATTACAGAATATATTTCTCTTTTAAGCCAGACTACCAGTTGGCTCTGCATTTTAGTACAGGAGCCACTGAAAAGAAGATATTTGAAATATGAAACACATTTTCCAAATAATGTCATTCACGGTGTAGGTCCATTTCCAGAATAACCCACAAAGCTCTTCGAAACTCGTAATGCGGGTTAAATACTATCCATTCAGTGTAAGGAGTTAAGATTCGATATTCTTGTAATATTAACTTTAAAATAATTACAAAATAGTCACACACAGTTCTTATTCTTCTTAAAGGAAAGAAATTCTGATGGAATCAAGTCAAATGTAAATAACGATTTGGGGCAATGTGAAGACCACTTCTATGATTTTAAGGATTGATACACTATTCTCAATGAAGTTTAATTTCATTTCCAAAAAGTTATGGTTTCTCTTTCCTCCATGGGACTGTATTTCCACCACTCTTCTTACACTAATTCATGAGGAGGCCATTTGCTGAGATTATCGTACCCAATAGAGAGAGCCACATGCAACATAAGGAAAATCCAGTGTCCACTTAGCTGGCTGTGAACAATGAATGACAGAGAAAAAGATGGCCGTGATAGGGTATCACATGACACCTGACCACACTTGTCACCTCACAGAGCCCACCCACTTCACTTGGCCCTTGTTGCCCTAAATCTATCTGCAGGGGCAAGGACAGCTATGGTCCAGGGGAGAGGGGGGACAGGACGGACAGCCACATAGCTGCTGGCCAAGTATGTTCAGGTGTTAGAGAAGTGGTTGTCTGAGTCTCATGTGCAGAGGGCCTGAAAATCACTCACAGAACACGGACACTTCTGCAGCGCTCTGTCGTCCTCTGGCTCTGATTCATCCCCACACACAGTCTATGATGCCTAGTTGCTCACACCTATCATGGTGTGACCAAAATTTTTTTAATTTACAATTATGATTTAGTACGCGGTAAGCCCCTGCCCCGCATAACTCGTAATCCATCTATAACTCAATTCAAACTGCAAAAGGGATACAGGAACTCATCGATTAATTCAGGCAGAGCCCAAAGTGCTGTGTATGTGAGAAAGATTTTCCTCTTTTCTTCAGCAACATTCTTTCCCCAAGACCATAAATCTCTGAGCGTTGACTTTCCATCTTAGGAAAGTGAACGTCATCCAAGGCAGCATATAAATCACCTTGAGAATAGTTATTCATCATGAGCAAATAAAAATATAAGCCAGGCAGATGGTGAAAGGCTCATTTATACTGGGAGAATTTCATGGGAGTAGGCAGGCAAGGCGGGGAAGCGGAGGGGGTTGTAAAATCGGAGGATAGATTTATAGGATGAGAATTAACACCCAAAACAACAGAATACTAAAAAGTATCATACCACATCGCTACCATCTCTTGGACGCTTCACCTCGGGTTCAGATCTGACTTCCTCCCTTGGCGGTAACAGGAATGAGAGGAAGGCAAAGAGAAGAGGAGGAGGAGGGCCAACCCATACTAAACAGTGCAGTGTGTGAAGCCCTTTTCATTCACCAGTTTCAAAGCGCTTAATCCTTTGGGTACGGCTGCAGGAGAGAAGAGATTATAGCACTTGGTGCTGATTTTTTTCATATGGCTCCAGCTCACAAATGGCAACTCTGAGGTGGCTCCCTCCCTAACACTCTGGAGAGTGTTTATGTCACAAAGCCACACTGGCCTGGGGGGAGGGGAGAGAAGGCAGCTGGTGACCCCTCCTAAGGCTACCCCCAAAGTCTTGCTTATTCCAATGCTGAAATCCATCTAGAGCCCCGAGATACCCTACTGGCCCCTGAGAAAATATGATTTGGGACCTTCCACTATATTCCACTTCTCTTATAAAGGCAACGCCCAGCCAAGAAAAATAATCTTATTATCACCCAGGTAAAGGAAAAAAGAGGAAGAGGAAGGGGAAGGGGATGGAGGAAGAACATAAAGTGAAATGAATCCCCCAAGCAGCATAGGAAATTACATTATCACACCTTGTAGTCATGAGTGCTGGCAAAACTAAGTTCAAGAAGCCCTTAAAAAATGCACATAGGGCCTAGCTGGTTTGGCTCAGTGGATAGAGCGTCGGACTGTGGACTGAAGAGTCCCAGGTTCGATTTCAGTCAAGGGCACATGCTTGGGTTGGGGGCTCGGTCCCCAGTGTGGGGCATGCAGGGGGCAGCCAATCAATGATTCTCTCTCATCATTGATGTTTCTCTCTCTCTCTCCCTCTTCCTTCCTCTCTGAAATCAATCCTATATAATAAAAGGCTAAAATGCAAATTGACCGAACAGCGGAGTGACCAGTCGCTATGATGTGCACTGACCACCAGGGGGCACTCAACCCTGGTGGTCAGTGCGCTTCCACAGGAGTGCCACTCAGCCAGAAGCCGGGCTCACAGCTGGTGAGTGGCAGTGGCAGTAGCGAGAGCCTCTCCTGCCTTCGTGGCAGCGCTAAGGATGTCCAACTGCGGGGAGCAGGCCTAAGCCATCAGTTGGACATCCCCCAAGAGCTCCCGGGCTGTGAGAGGGCACAGGCCAGGCTGAGAGATGCCCCCCGCCCCACAAGTGCATGAATTTCGTGCACCAGGCCTCTAGTAAAAATATATTTTAAAAAAGAAAGAAAAATGTACACAGGCTTATGTTTGTGTGAGATGGTTATGTTTGTTTTTGATTTTTTAACAAAGAAAGGAGGGCAGAAAAGTGCTTTTTTGCAAGATAGAAAGGAGCTCTAGTCATGGAAGGCACAACAGTTACAGCCCACCAGAGTGCCATAGAAACATGTCTTCCAATTCCATGTCATCTCACAGATGGTCATCTAGTGCTACAGGCCTCAGTTAGGCCTGCATCACATACCACCAGGCCCTACATGGTCTTGGCACACTAACCTGGAATCATCCCTTGTCTGAAAGCCATATAACATAATTACAGTAAGTCCTCTCTTAACATCCTTGATTGGTTCTGCAACTTTAACATAAAGAATATATCACAAAACCAACTGTACCACAGGCTAATTGTTATAAACAAGACTTAAATTCCTACAGCATCTCATCAACATTCTAACAAAACAACGTTAAACACGACAACCTTATTTTGAGAACCTGCTGTTTAACTATCGTGAAATATGCATGGAGTCAATAAGCTGAGTGCTTTAGTCAGCTCGGGTTGCCATAACAAAATAACAGAGACTAGGTGGTTTAAACCCAGAGCAGAGAGAGAAGGAACTCTCTCTCTCCTATAAGGCTACTAGAGGCCCAGTGCACAACATGGTGGTGGTGGTGGGGGGGGTCCCTCAGCCCAGCCTGCACCCTCTCGCAACCCAGTACCCCTCGGACATTCCTCTTGCAATCCGGGACTGCTGGCTCCTAACCACTGGCCTGACTGCCTGCCTGCCTGATCGCCCCTAACTGCCTCTGCCTCGGTCCCCACGGCTTCATCTGAAAGGCCGTTCAGCTGTCCGGTCTAATTAGCATATTATGCTTTTATTACTATAGATATGCATAAATCATAGACACAGACTATAGAGTGGTGAGGGCCTGAGAGGAGAGGTCCAGGTGGAGGAGGTCAATGGGGGAAAAAAAACATGCAAACAGGCGATATCTGTAATACTTTCATGAATAAACATAATTTTTTTAAATAAAGCTATGCTTCAAAGAGATAAAAAGTCTGTTCTCCAGGATTTGAGAAGGAGATGCAACCAAACAATCTGACAACAGGGTGGATGGAGAGTGGGGTGGGCAGGGGTAATGATATCAAACTCTAACTTACTTGTAACAAATTCTAAATGTGATCAACATTTCCTGCATAGCAACCATTTGGAATTACACTCTGTGGGGTTATCACAGAATTCAATCAAGTGATTTTCAACCATTACCAGTCAGTGACCGCTATCTCACTTCTTGGTCAAACAGTTGACAACAAATAAATATGCGTCAAATATTTTGAACAAACCTTTAAGATAGAAAATTTGTGTTAATGGAGTTATCCAAAGGATCAAAACAGCATATTACCTTATTTCAAAAATCTATCACCATGCCTCATACCCTTAATCAACATTTACCTACACATTTATTTGTCATGGAGATGAAGAAGAGAGAGATGATAATGGGTCGAGGGGATTCCACTGACCAGGCTTCAACTTGCACCTCTGAGGACTTCACAATGGCAGCACCACATGTTACATAGGTCATGCTAAGATGACAATTCAACCAAGGACATGAAAATTCTTCCTGGGGCAAAATTCAGCCAAATCGTTTATATCTGTGTCCTTCCTTTATTCACAAAACAATTTCCCTACCTTGAAAATGCAGTAATTTTCCAGACACCTGTAAGTTATTTTATGGTAAGCCAGACACAGAGGAGGGGAGTGCGACACTGATTTATAATATATATATATTTGGTCTTTGTTTGCTTTCCTGGCAGAGAGCTCCAAAAACCAATGGAATTTCCTAAAAGATGAGAGAGATAAAGGTATCTTTTGTTATGGTCTTGAGGTAACTTTTGGAAAGCCCCTGGGTGACCTAAGGATGAAAACGGCTGACTTCCAGAGAAGGGAGAAAGGCTGGAGATTGAGCTCAGACACTAACGACCAATAATTTAATCAACCATCTTTAAGCAAAGAACAGGAGCTTCTGGGTTGGTGAACACATGGAATCCTTGATGAGTGGTGCAAGTGGAGGGCAGGGAAGCCCCACACCCTTCCCCCAAACCTTGCTCTATGCATCTCTTCCATCATTTCCTGAATTATATCCTTTCTTTTTTTAAAAATATCTTTATTGATTTCAGAGAGGAAGGGAAAGGGAGAGCTAGCAACATCAATGATGAGAGAGAATCATTGATTGGCTGCCTCCTGCACACCCCCTATGAGGGATTGAGCCTGCAACACAGGCATGTGCCCTTGACCGGAATCGAACGTGTGACTCTTCAGTCCGCAGGCTGGTGCTCTATCCACTGAGCAAAACCGGCTAGGGCTATCTTTCCTTAATAAACCAGTAAATGCTTCTCTGAGTTCTGTGAGCCAATCCAGCAAATTAATCAAACTGGAGGAGGGGGTCATGGGAACCTCTGATCTATAGTTGGCTGGTCAGAAGCACAAGTGACACTGAAGTTATGACTGGCATCTGAAGTATGTGTGTGGGAGGGGCAGCCTTGTAGGACTGAGCCCTTACACTTTGTGGGATCTGACACTGTCTCCAGAGAGGACACCCAGTCTGTGTCCAATGAGAATTGGATTGAGTTTATTGCTTGGTGGTACACATTCTGGTACACACACACACACCGGGGAGATATCTCTTAATCTCTAATTATTATTCCTAATGACCTACCATGACCAAAACAATAAACAAAAAAAGAGTAATTACCATAATAACCACAATCTTAGTTTCCCAGTGATCACTCACATAGTAACTATATTCTCGATGCCAAAAGGGTTAAGGAACCTTCTCACAAAGACGTTTTAGCCGTTAGGAATTTCACTTCCTTCTTGGGTTATTTCTCCAAATTGCACAAAAGGGAGGCAACGGAAATACTTTTCTTTTTCTGACAGGAAAACTATTGGGTGGATATTACCAGCTTCTTTAACTCTTAAAAAAATATATAACAAAGCACAATCCCCTAAAATAAAAATATCGTCCAGGCAGCACTAGCTGTTTGGGTTGTGAGAATCATCTCCCAGAATTGTCACTGGAAAAAATGAGGGGAGTCTTCAAAAGAACTCTAATTCTCTCTCCTCAGAAAACCATCAAAACCCCATTCCAGCCCATCAAATCCTAACAAACAATATCTTATTTTGCTTTCACAACAGAAGGAAGGGCAAAAATGACAACCAGAAATTAATGCTTGGCCCTAACTTAAGGGGAAAATGCTCTCCCTAGTTCTTGCTCAAGGTATTTTTTTTTAAGTTGATGTTGGGAGCTAGTTACTTCTCGTGGACAATTAATTATATACTATCTCCTGCCAAAGGTACCGAACGGTGGGCCATAATTTTATGTAAAAAGAACAGACCTGGCCTCTCATACTTCAGGGTTAGAGGAAGAACCATCAGGGAAAAGAAAGGAAACACTAAGGAGGAGTCACAAAATAAGAAGACCCCCCAGTAGGAATACGTAAGCTTAGTAGGTTTTGCCTGAGAATGCTGCGAGAGGGAGGATCTAAAAAAGTACTGCTTGCCTGGCCCGCGTGGCTCAATGATTGAGCATCTACCTATCATCCAGGACTGTGGTCAGCAAACTCATTAGTCAACAGAGCCAAATACCAACAGTACAACGATTGAAATTTCTTTTGAGAGCCAAATTTTTTAAACTTAAACTATATAGGTAGGTACACTGTTATTAACTTAATTAGAGTACTCCTAAGGCTTAGGAAGAGTCACACTCAAGGGGCCAAAGAGCCGCATGTGGCTCACGAGCCGCAGTTTGCCGCCCACTGACCGACCAGGAGATCACAGTTCAATTTCTGGTCAGGGCACATGCCCGGGTTGCGGGCTCAATCCCCAGTAGGGGGCATGCAGGAGGCAGCCAATCAATGATTCTTTCTCATCATTGAAATTTCTATCTCTCTCTCCATCTCCTTTCCTCTCTTAACAATAAAAAAATAAATACATAAAAATGATTACTTAAGATCTAATAATTTACTTCTCTATGAATTTCTATCCAGAGCAAGAGTTTACATCTTTATTATGGTGTGAATCCCCAAAGGTTCTTTTCCAAGAAAATAAAGGGAATTGTATTTTTTAAACTCTTTAGCAGCAAAGCACCCCATCCTCAAAGGGCACCCCATCCTCAAAGGCCACCCCACCCAAGTATCTCCAAAGAGCAATACAACAGTGGGGCTCCTAAAAGTTACTCAGTTGCCAACTTACCTTCCAGTTTGCCTACACATCAGTAAGTGTTTTCAACCTGAAACTCATTATCCAGGTAGAGGCCAATGCCTGTCAATATCCCACAATCCCTATCCATTTCTTACCCTGCAAAGGCACCACATCGACAGCGATGAAATATCTGTAGGCAGGTTGATCCCGCCTCCATAAGAGCTAAGCTACCAAGACACTGTCGGAATACAATCATGTGAAGCTTGGAGAACAATTTCAATTGATCACCAAGGCCATTTGATTGAAGAAGCTGCTTTGGGCCTTTCAACCTTACAAAACAGTGAGTGTTCTAGAATTTTCAGGCTAAAGCGATTTCAATTAAAATGAAGAATAACCTTTAACACATGGTGAACGTGGGTCTCGGCCCAGGTCACGGGGTCATGTCAACAGGACACGAGCATCCAAAGAGAAAGGAAAAAAGCAAAATTTCCCCCTGATACAAAGTGAAACTGACAAAAGGAACCACGGCACCTGGCTTCCAGCTGCCACCAAGAGGCACAGGCAGTCAGGAGAGTCGTGTGGGCGGATGACTGGGTCCATGATGCCTGTCAGAGCCTCGCTGGTCGTTCAGATCTGCAGGGGCTGCTCCTCCTGACCAGGCAGGGCAGGGTCCCCCGCAGCCTGGACCTGGGCTGCAGTGCCACGCCGGGAAGGAGGCTCGGCCGCTGCCCCATGGACCCTGGCCTGGGTCTGTAGCATGCGGGAGTCGAGCGTGTGAGGCAGGATCTTCAGCACGAACCACACAAAGAAGCCATTATCCGGGGGAGTGACAGAATATATTGTAACTGCTCCCATCATGTCACCAGGCATCATTTTAATGGGCGTGTGAGAAGTTCTCCCACTTGAAGTTAAAATGACTCCCGTTTCAATGAAAAGGGGAGATGCCTCATTGGTAGGCTCACTATTCACCCACGGCAGCTGCCAGACACGAGAACAGACGTGCGCCAGGCGTGCGTGCACAGGGCTGGTATTTGTCTCTCCAGGCAACATTTCGCTTTATAATTTGTCTCCTCTTAAAACGGAGAGATGAGCAAGTTACAAATATAATTACTATATTTCTGAACAAGCGATAACACAGGCCACGGAGTGCTGAGAGAGGGCGGCTCGCTTACCTCTGGCTGTAAGGCTTGTTCATCTTCAGCAGTGTTGGGTACAATTGCCCAGGTTATGTTGGCACTGGCGGATGGCAAAGAGCCAAATGTCCCATTTTTCAGCTGCTCTGTGGAATGTGACTTGGGCCCGGGCCATCCCAGGATGTTTTCTGAAATAAAGACCTAGATTGATGCCAAGTATTTTCCAAATTAAACATTTACAGCTCAAGAAATATTTCTACCTGGTTGTACACAGAGACTGACTTGAAATGGGCCCACTCCTGAATGGCCTGTGGTGGATTTAAGTGAAGCTGGTTTTGAATGAGTACCAAGCGTAGATTCAGATTGTCTATGGATAAGCTCGCTTCTGTATAATGACAGTCTCAGAATCACCACAGGCTGTTTCTCTCCCCAGCCTTGAACACAAACAACTGACATTTTACCAAAGTTATGTTTTCTTTTCTTTTTTAAAAAACCTTGCCCAAGGATATGTTTATTGATTTTAGAGCGAGAGGAAAGGAATGGGGGGGAGAGAGAAACATCAATGTGAGAGAGAAACATCGATCATTTGCCTCCCGTGTGTGCCCCAGCCAGGGATCAAAGCCACAACTTAAGTATGTTGCCCTGTCTGGGAATCGAACCCGCCACCTCTTGGTGTACAGGATGATGCTCCAACCACTGAACACCCAGCCAAGGCAGAAGCCATATTTTCTTAAAGGTGTTTCTCTTCTTTTTGTAACAACAACAAAAAAATTTTAATGTTTACAATCAAAAATCAAATTTTATCAAAATTGGACTGCTCAAAATGTGGTATGAATGTCAGTTGATATGATGGCCACAGCTTAGATGTAGTCGTTCCAGTCTGTCAAAAAACACTTTATAAGCATCACTCTGGTAAACAGAGAGCATTTTCTAACCCTCTCCCAATCCTTGACAAAACAAAAAGACGTTTCTAACTCGAACGTCTTTTTAAGAGTCACGTGTTATTACAGAATATTTGTACATGCTTACAATTGGGGACAGGCATAACCAGAGGTGGTTTTGTTTTTGTTTGTTTGTTTTTTACCCCTTTAATAGCAATTCTGCCATTAGAATGAGAGTAGGTCTCAAACTCAGCTGGCCTACCCTCCGAAGATTCCATTTTCAGAGTAAACGTAGGGGTAAGTGAGGAAGAAAACTGTTGGCTGAAGCCGAGACCGCCTCGTGTGGACAAGGACTCAACCTTTCAGCATCGTAGATGTTCTATCCACAAAGCAATCGGATGCCTCAGCCTTTTCATTAGAGTGACTCAAAGGAAAATCTACAAATACCCCAAGCTTTTAATACCAGGAGGGGGGTCCGGCTGATGAAAACACAGTAACAGAGGCCATTGCAAGGGCTGCACACGTGCACAGTGCTTATGCCTGTATCTGAGTGTGTTCAAGATCATCCAAGCCAACATATTTTTATGCAGAAATTTTGCCTTCATGTCAAGCATTGTATCATATAAGTCCGCTGCTTGAAAGCCTCAAGTGGCTTCGCACTGCAACTGAAACACAATCTCAACCGCCTGCCTTGCGAGACTGCCCAGCCTCATGTCATTCCCTCTGCGTTGCTCTCTATCCTCAAGCCACGCTGATAATTTTTCCACTCCTCAGTGAGCCAAGTTCATTCTAGTCGAGAGCCTTTGTGTGTGCTGTTCCTTCTGCTCGGAGTGCCAACCCTCCAGGCCTATTTGCGGGAGAGAGGTGTCCTGCATAAATCCAGGGGCTGCCTAAATGTCACCTGCTCAGCGAAGCCCCCTGTGACCTTTCTGGCCACAGCAGCACTTAAAGGCACTCCCTGTCACATCAGTGAGTTTATTGTTTTCAAAGCACTTAGCACCATCTGAACTCACCCTGCTCTTTTATTAAACTAGCGTTTTTCTCTCCTCCCTGGAAGGTCAGTTCCTTGAAGGCAGGGACGTATTGCCCTTGGTTATGGCTGTGGCCCTAGAACAGGGGTAGGGACTGTATAAGGCCCTGGAAATCATTTGGTCTGGCCTGCGAAAGCATTAGGGGTGAGTTCCTAGAACCTACAACATGATCTAGCAAAGGGTGTGTACCTAATAAATATAGGGTGCCCCCCCCAAAGTATACACACAGTTTGCATAATTATAAAGGTGGGGTTTATTAAAATACATTTCATTTTCAAAACTGAGCTACCAGCTGTTAAAGTATGCATACATTTTTTGGGACACCCTGTATGTGCAGAGTGAATGAATAACTATTAAGATTTTCAGAGGTAGTAAATTCCAAAAAAAGAAAAAAAGGTGTGTTTTACAACCTCCTAAAAGTTAAAAATAAATAAGAAATGGCAATAAGAAAGACAAAGTAGAATGGTGGTTGCAAGGGGCTGAGAATGAGGGGGAATGGAAAGTCATAATTTAATGGATATAGAGTTTCATTTTGCAAGATGGAGAGTTCTGGCGATTGCTCACACAACTATATGAATGTTTTAAACACTACTGAGCTAGGTACTTAAAAATGGCGAAGACAGAAAAATTTTTGATATGTGTGTTTTACCACAATTTTTTAAAGGCAAAAGGCAGTCCTTGATGTAATTTAAAATAGGTGAAAACTCACAACACTAAAGTCAACTGCTGCAGGATGACCTAAGACCAGACTTGGGTGCAAGACAGAATTTGCCATAAGAAAGGTGAAAAGACGCTTCCTAGCAGTCCTGCTGACCAACTCCTGCCCTGAATCCTGGAGGTGCATTCAGATCATCAATACGGAGGTGCCACTTTTTTAACGTTTTATTGTATTACACAAGTAGTGCATATCCTCTAGATCAGTGGTTCTCAACCTTCCTAAAGCCACGACCCTTTAATCCAGTTCCTCATGTTGTGGTGACCCCCAACCTTAAAATTATTTTCGTTGCTGCTTCATAACTATAATTTTGTTACTGTTATGAATTGTAATGTAAATATCTGATACGCAGGATGTATTTTCATTGTTACAAATTGAACATAATTAAAGCATAGTGATTAATCACAAAAACAATATGCAATTATGTATGTGTTTTTCGATGGTCTTAGGTGACCCCTGTGAAAGGGTCGGACAAAGGCCAGGACAGGAGGATGGAAGGTAGCAATGCATGCTGGGGAATGTAGTTTTTTTATATACTCTGTGGATTCAGAGTATCAAGGAACCAGCGAGTGAGGACAGGAGAGAAGCTCTTCTCAGACCATTACAGCTCCTCTGATAAATGAGCACTGGGTGGAGAGTCTAGATAGACCAGTGTCATATGAGGATGAAGGAGGAAAACTCTAACAGAGCGAATGAAAAGGACTGTGAAGAGTAACAGTATCCTCAAAGGGCTCCCAGGAAGAATCTCTCTCTGAAATTTCTAATAGGTGTCAGAGAAGACATCAGGAAAAGTGTATCCACAGCACAAGACAGGATGAAATTGCCTCTATGAAACAAGAACAGGAAGTAAGAAGAAAGCTGGCTGAGGTGGAAAAGGAGATGAATGAGCTGTGGAATTATTATGAAGAAATGAAATTAATATAATTAAAAGGAACCCTGAAACTAGAAAAAAGTCGACTTGACGCTGTAGAAAGTCAAATAAGGCAGTTCTACTGGTGTGCAGTTGCAAAGGGCATAAAGACAGCGATCAGACCGGGGACAACAGAGACGTGCACAACAGAGATCCAAGAGACCCTGAAGGGTAGACATCAGATGGATGGAGCAGAAACAACAAGCGACGAGAGGAGTCGGGAAACGGAGCCTGAGCCAGAAAGAGAGCTGTGGGTGCTGCTGAAACCGTCCACCGCATTCCAGCCAGAGCTTGGCAACACTTTCTTAGGCTTTTAGGGACTGAAATTTCAAACACGTGCAAAAGCCGACAGAGAGAACAGTTTAATGAATCCTAGCCCATGAAGCTTGGCCACATTTTTAAATAACAAAAACCAAAAGAAAATGATTTTCAATCATTTAGGCAGAAAAATTAGACTTGTCTTAAAGGGGAAGAAAAAAAAAATCAAACCAGTCTTGAATTTTGCTACAACACTAAATGCCAGAAAATGAATAAATAAAGAGAAAACTGCGAGTAAATCTACAGATTGGGGGTGGGGTGAAGGGCTTGGGGGATAATGCTCTTCCTCGGCCAAATGATCTTCCCTCTGCTAAAAAAGAGCCTACATTTCCTGAGCTCTCGCTAGGTGCCAAGAGCTTTACAATTTACATGTGTTAACTCATCTAATTCTAAGGCAACCCATAAGGCAGGTCCTACGATTATGCCCAAAAGACAGGTAAGAAGCAGAGGCACAGAGCCAGGTAAGTGGTAGAATTAAGATCAGAGCCCAGACCCTTAAACTCTGCACTTTATGCCTTTTTAGCAGCACTGAAGAGGCTCAGAAAACATTCACCATTCTGGTGGGTAAGACACTCCCGGAGGGCATATACCAATACATAACGAAAAGTGGCAGAATTAAGAACTCAAGGCTGGAGAAGTCACATATAAAAGGACTAGTGGTGAGCAATGAACCCAGTTAAACAGAGCTGAGCAGGGCTGGTACGAGGCTAAAGTAAAGACACGCTCCCATCAGATGTAAAATGTAAAGAGCCCCCAAGACACTCAGTAATCAGATCAATGATATTTTCACATAATATTTTTAAAATAAAAATTAATGTGCCCCCAAATAGTACAGGACTTTATCTCACTTGCCTCACCGTAATCCTCACCCTGTTGAATCCTGTTATGTAAAATTTTAATATTCTCATTCCCTCTCCCTCTCTCCCCTTCTCCCTCCCACTCCCTGTCTCAAGAATTTTAAAAAGGCCACACTCCCAAGTAGCCCAGCCTTTTCCCGTTCTGATGCAGCCCTTCGTGCCTTTCTGCATAGAATCGGAGGCTTGCATCTCAGCTGGGAAGAGAGATGGCCGCTTGCCCTACATTCATCAATCATTTGCCTCCATCAAGCTGCTGAAATAGATTTAGAAATCACCAGGAGCACAAGAAAGCCACATAACATAAGCCTTGACCAAAAAGCCCGGGCAGCTTTATTCATTTTAATTGCAAGCCTCTCCACAAACAGAAGTTCAATGAGGCATTTCAGCTCACTGTGTCTTAGAGACAACATCAGAGACAGGTCTAGGAGCCCCAAACGCGTAGGTGGGAGGCAGATGAATACAAACGTATTTTTGGATTTCAGTCCAGGTGCTCGGTGTGCTTGAAATGAAATGCGCATCAGGAAGCAACGTTTGCAGACCAAGGCTCCAAAGACTACGCATTTCCCAGAAGATACAATGAAATGCTACAGGAGATGAAATACTACAAGACCACAAATTAATTTTTGATTTGGAGAAGGGACAGAAGAAAAAAAAGCAGTGCAGGGGTCAGAAGGCAGAAAGACTTGAAGCGAGAACGAAGTGCTTGGATATTCGATATGGGGGGGGGGGGGGGGGACACGACGATCTGGGCCTCCCTGCCCGCTGAATATGTAAAGGAAACCCTGGCAGAGTTGAGCTTTAATGAGATTTTGATTTCCATCAGCCCAGCTTAGCCCAGCCCAGCACGCCTTACATAGAACCATTATGTTTTTATCAGTGGGAGTCGGGCTGCTAGAGCTGCCATCCACCCCAAGAACCCTGAGATTCCAAACAAATGGATTTTGGGATGACACCCCCAGGGTTATCGTAGTCTCTTCTTCCACTAGTCTGAGACTCTGGAATTCAGTTTTAACTGCAGGCAACTATGATGTTTTGTATGCAGGGAGTTAATTCATTTTTTTCCCCTCAATGTGTGGCACCGATTTTAAAATTTTATTTATTGATTTTACTGTTTTGATTTTTTTAGAGAGGGGAAGGGAGGGAGAGAGAGAGGGAGGGAGGGAGGGAGGGAGGGAGGGAGGGAGGGAGGGAGGGAGGGAAACATCAATGTGAAAGAGAAACATCGATCAGTTGCCTCTCACACATGCCCCGACCGGGGATCGAAACCACAACCTGGGCATGTGTCCTGACCAGGAATCAGACCCACCACCTTTTGGTGTACGGGACGACGCTCCAACCGACTGAGCCACACGGGCCAGGGCAGTGTGGCACAGATTTAAAAGACACGTGCAGAATGCTTTAAACCTTAAGGGGCTGTGTTATATGGAACCGAATTAAAAGAGTTAAGAAAACAAACACAATAACCACTGTGATGCCATGCTCCTTGTGTTCCCCAATCTCCATCCAAGTTCCTCAACAAAAATGGCTAAAAGGAAGGGAGGCTGGACCAAGGGGGCAGGGAAGAATTGTGACCCCAAAGGTGGCATAATTGCTCCTTCTCTCAAACAGTTTCCATTTCAACCTGTCAGCATATCTGAAATTCCACCTTGAGCTTTGTCCCTCCAGGTCCTTAAAAACACAAAATACCCAATGAAAACCAGGGTTTAAAAAAAAAAAAAAAAAAAAAGATAGAAATGAGCTAGAAACCATCCCTGAGGAACGAAGTAAGGGATGAAGTTTAGGAAGAAGAAAAGGTTCAAGCTCACATTTCCAGTGAAAGACTCCTGGAAGGCGCCTCCTGGGCTGCAGAGGCTCAAGTCACGCTACAGTGTGAGAGGGACGGTAGGGACCTGGGACACTCCAGTCTCACTCTGAACTTGTGCCCAAGCCCCCGCCCGTCTCTCACCTCTTAGCGGGGGGGGACCTTGGACAAGTAATTTCATTGCATCTCATCCATAGGATGTGCATAATAATATCCACTCTGTGAAGATTTCAGAAAATATGTGGCAAAGGCCAAACACTGGTGGAATCAAACCTCAGTAAATGATAGTGGGTGCAACAGAAAGAAACCCAAATGACCCATACACCGTCTATTCTGGAAAACCAACATCCCTTTTAATTGTAGTAAAACGGAGAGCAAAAGGGACTTGAGAACAAGTATGAAATACAGACCATTATCATAGCACAGCTTTACTTTTCATCTCTCAATTGGCCTCGTCTTCTCATTAAGGAAGTTAATCCCAGTCAACAAAGCTCAGTGAAGCTTCTGTGAGTCTCTTAATTCTAATGCTTTACTAGTATAAGTTAAACACGACATGGCCAACCTCAAGCAAGTTTCACCTTTATCTTTGAACTTAATCTTCACCAATATATTTATATCTGCTTATTGGTTAAACCCTCCTCCAATAAGGACTGAGGCATCTTAAGGGAGTGGATTATTATCTCTGGCTTCTAGATAAAGAACTAGAAATGCTTCTGGTATGTATTCCAGAGAAATTCTCACACAGGTCCATAAGGGGACATGCAGGAGGCTGCTCAGTGCAGCGAGGTGAGCGGGGCAGAGAGCAGGAGGCCATGTGCCTGTCCATCATCAGAGTGTTGGGTAAAACGTGGTGGACAGACCCCATAGACATCGTTAGAAATAATGGACCGGAACACACCATAGGCCTCGTTGGAAATAATGGACCAGATGCTGCCTAACGATGGATTTTAAACACATGACACTAAGTGCAACATCACAAGTGGAATGAGATTTAGAATGTGACGCCAGCAAGTCTAAAAGGAGTTCTTGTAAACATGTTAGTTAGCTGTTTCATAGGATGTTATAATTCTAATTGGTAAGAGAATAGAATATCCCATAACTGGGTAGGGAAGGGAGGGGGGGAGAGGGATAAATGGAGAAACACCTGGATGAAAAGACGGACGGATGGATGGATGGATGGATGGATAGATAGTGGATAAGAGATGAGTGTAAAGGAGGAAGGCAATGGGGTGCGCACCCACACACTCTCTCTCGATAGGACTCATTTGCAAGCACAGAACTGCCCGCTGGGAGGTCTCACCTGAGGCCACTGGCTTGTGGCTGGCCTGGCCCACCTGGTGCACACTCTGCTGCAGCAAGTTGAAGCACTCCCCGAGGCAGCTGAGGGTGGCGGCGGAGGTAGCTTTCAGGAGCAGAAGATCCTGGTCCAAGGCAGTGAGGGGGCCGGAACCCGGCAGAGACTCGATGGCGTGCACAAGGTTCTTCTGCTGACCTTCCACCTGGTTCATCATCTACAAAATGGGAAGATAGCAAGGAGGGGAGAGTTAGAGCTTAAACCACAGGACCGGAGAAAAGTCGGAGGAAAGTGGAGAGAGAAACCATCATCACCCAGATGACCGCTGTCAGGGTCAGCTCAGATGGTACTCAGTACATGAGTCCTTTTTTTAAAAAAAATAGATTTTTATTGATTTCAAAGAGGAAGAGGGAGAGAGAGAGAGAAACATCAATGATGAGAGAAAACCATTGATTGGCTGCTTCCTGCATGCCCCACACTGGTGATCGAGCCTGCAACCTGGGCATGTGCCCTGACTGGGAATCAAACCGTGACCTCCTGGTTCATAGTTCGACGCTCAACCACTGAGCCACGACGGCTGGGCAGTACACGAGTCCTTTGACAATGTAGGCCCAGGTGAAACCTGTCTATTGAAAAGCACACATCTTCAGCTCTGATCACAAGAGCATTTTAGAACTTTAGAGCTGAAAGGGACCATTAGGGCCACCAGTCAATAATAAATCCATTACAGGTAGAAGTCCCTGTGACCATCTTGGAGGTTCTTTCACTATGGAAGGCTATCTGAGAGAGTGGAAGAACTGGGCTTTGCCTAGAGCAAGGTCAATTCCTTGCTTTTCCTCCAGCTCTTATTACTAACTCTATGGCAGTCTCTTTGGAGTTCAAGAAACAGAAGTGAAATCGAGGGCTGGCGATTTGTATGAGCGAGATCGGAGGAAAGCCAGCACTGAACCGTGCCAGCCCCCAAAATGCCAAATAGGATGTGACTTTCTTAACATCACGCAAGATGCCATGAGGAAGGAACACCCAGGGATTCCGAGCCAGCCCTATTTCACGGCTGAAGCTGAGAACCCCTAAACAACCATCTTTTCTGGCCTGGCTTCAATTCCTAAGCTACTGGTCTAATTGTATCTTCAACTGACAAATCAAGGAGAAGAATTCAAGAACTAGAAAAGGACTTTACTGGTTATCCTGTGAAGTTCATCTCCCTCCTCCTGTCTTACAACTTATCTCACTAAACAAGATGGTGTACAGAAATTACACATTAACAGTCATTCTGAAAAGCTAGGAGCTAAACCAACCTGCCCAAGACCCAGGGCTGGTCAGCATCAGCAGCAGGGACCAACTCCTGACCCCACTCCACTGTCCTTTAAGCTTCCCCCACAAAAACCATCCTTAATCTGAGCCACACCTCCTACTTTGTCACTATCATCCCTACAGGATGCCGGTCACCATCCTGATGTCACCAGCTGGGGAGAAGCAACCATTCTGTCTGGACCACTGGAGTTGGACACAAAATGCATTCTATGCTCAGCCTTATTTTTTTTATTTCCTTTTGAAAACAAAGACTTGTGGTTTTCTAGCAGTCTGTGTACTTGTCTGCTTAAAAAAAAGTTCATCCACTGCAATCCTACTTCCCAAAATAGGTGCCATTTTCAAAGATATTTTTTAAAAAATCAATGCTGAACATATTGCTCAGACAAGGTTTGCCGCAATCTCCCCTTAATGTGGCATCCACCCTTTGGGCAGGCATATTATTTTTTGCAGATTACAGAGGTTACACCTAGCCATTCGGGCTCCTGAAACAGTACCTGAGGCATAACAGAGGCTCAATAAGTATTCACTTCTCCTTCAGCTCTTTGCTTTAAAGCCACCTTCTGAAGAAAGCTTCTGGAACCACATAATTTAAAATTGCACCTCCAGTCCAACCCTTGGCACGCCTATCCTCCTTATCAACTAATTTTTTTCCATAGCACTTACCCCTTCCAACCCAACTTGTAATTTCTTCCTTATGTTCATTTGTGCTAGGGTAAAAGCAGGGATTATATCTGTGCTCTTCACTAATATCTCCCAAGTTCAGTAAATATCCGTTGGATGAATGGATGCATACGTGCATGATTCCCCAGTCTCACTCTTCTGTCACTCAAACGCAAGAGACATTTCAAAGGTGCATTTATGACACCTTTAAATCTACAGAAGTCATTATGCTCCATTGGCATTATATAGCTAAGACTTAGCAAAGAATAATACCTCCATTATCTGCTTAGGTTTGCCAAGAAATACTACCAACTGGTTTAATTTCACTTCAAAAAAGATGAAATGTTTATGTGTTCTTTGACAGCCAGCCATATGTGGAGATACTAACAGCGAGGGAGAAGTTGACTTCAAGCTATTTGTTGTAATCAGCATTTCTGGAAATTCCTACCCTAAAATCTTGTCTTAGAAAAACAATGTGTTGAAAGGAAAGAAGAAAATGGAATGAGGAAATGTACAATACATATGTTCTTGACTATTATACAAGATGAAATAATGCGTAAGAGGAAAAGGTAAGTAAAATTAAGCCATCACCTCTATAGGATATACATGTTTTTAATCAACGAAAAGAACTAACTTTATTCCAATGCTACTGAATAGGATAAATACTTGTTACTTCACACACATTAAATATTATGTAAATCTCAGCTAATAAAAACACAAAACTGACTTACAGAATCGTCTAGTCTACTACAACAGAGGCACATGCCCAGAGATGGAACCCACATATCTGCTCTCTGAAAAGTATTCAAACAGTATTTATTGAGAATCTATTGCCAGTGCCAGCAACAGGACTGCCCTGCTAGAGGGGGCATTTGAACCAGCAGTGGGTACATTTGACAGTTACAATGTCTGAGAACTACTGGCACTGAGAGGGCAGGGGGTCGGGAGTGCTAAATACCCCACAAGTCAGGGCACAGTCCCATACAAGAACTTTCCTGTTCAAAACGCCCAGAGTGCCCCCTGGAGTTATCCTGTGCTAGAGACATGTAAGAACCAGGCATTGGCCCAACCGGCATGGCTCAGTGGTTGAGCATCAACCTATGAACCAGGAGGTCATGGTTCGATTCCCTGGTCAGGGCACATGCCCGGGTTGTGGGCTCAATCCCCAGTGGAGGGTGATGGTGGGGGCATGCAGGAGGCAGCTAATCAATGATTCTCTTTCATCATTGATGTTTCTATCTCTCCCTCCCTCTTCCTTCCTCTCTGATATATACACTGCATTTCCAGATTATTATAACCACCTCATGTTTGTAGGCAAATTAGCTATAATTTTGCACTGAAGTTGCTAGAGGGCCAGACCATTATAAATAGGGAAGCAGGTTGTTTACCATGACAGTAGAAGTGATTTTTTTCTGAAGATATGGGTAAACAACGCGATTTAACAGCCTTTGAACGTGGGATATAATATATATATATATATATATATATATATATATATATATATACATATATATACATATACATATATACACACATATATATACATACTATACATACACACACACACACACACACACACACACTGAATTGCCAGATTATTATGACCACCCCATCAGTACCACCTTTTGTCTTCAATACTGCAGTGATTCTTCTTGGCAGTGACTCCACGAGATGTTGAAAGGTGATGCGAGGAATCTGACACCATGCCTGATGAATAGCACTGTCCAGTTCTGTGAGATTTGATGGTTGTGGAACCAGCTGCCTGATGGCTCTTTTAACTTTGTCCCACAAATGCTCAATTGGATTAAAATCTGGTGATTGTGGGAGCCACCTAAGCAAGGTAAAGTCTCCCTCATGTTCTTGAAACCACTCCTGCACAATACGAGTACCACGGCATGGCGCACTGTCTTGTTGGAAGAAGCCATCTCCATTGGCATACGCCATCAACATGATAGAATGAACTTGATCAGCAAGGATACTTAGGTATGTTGTGCTATTCAGATGTTGTCCCCCATGAATTAAAGGACCCAAATCATGCCAGGAAAACATGCCCTAAACCATAGCACTGCCCCCACCAGTTTGAGGGGTTGTACTCATGCATGTGGGGTGCATGCTTTCATGCTGTTTCTGCCAAATTCTCACTCTGACATCTGCATGATGCAAATGGAAATGTGATTCATCGGACCACGTGACTTTTTTCCAATGCTCGACTGTCCAATCCTTGTGTTCCTATGCGAATTGGAGACGTTTTATCTTGGTAACTGCAGAGAGCAAAGGTGTTTGAACAGGCCTTCAGCTTCCATATCCCATACGATGCAGTGTATGGCTAATTTGCCTATAAACGTCAGGTGGTCATAATAATCTGGCCACTCAGAGTGTGTGTGTGTGTGTGTGTGTGTGTGTGTGTGTGTGTGTATAAAATTTATATTTATATATTTTTTAAAAAGAACCAGGCACTTGATGGATTCCGATCTTTCTTGGTAACCTGAGCCCTAAAACTGAAACAAGCCTAGCACAAGGCTGCACACACAGCAGACTCCTCCTCAAGATTCATTTTCTCTCCTTTTTCCACATGATGCAAAATAGAACTTTAGTTTTGAATGACACAATCGATACCAATCTTCACTTTATTTTAGCCTCATCCGGCTCCAAAAGAAGTGAGATAAACCCTAAAAGGAACGTCGCATGTCCAGCCTCAGAGCTGTGCATCAGAGTTATTACTGTGCTAACGTTTCCAAGACTGGGAGGCACCAATGAAGAATCTTCATCCGCCTTTGGAAGAACACGTTTTAGCTATTTCCATATCTACATTTAATTAAAGGCACATAGGAAAAGATGAAGGTTACACTGAAAAGCTGTAAGCAACAAGAACAGCAATAGCCAATGCTTAAAGCAGCTCCATCTCCCCTTCCAGCTTCCCACAGGCCCATCAAGAGAAGAACAAAGCACAACCATTGACAAGCAGCCTTTCCTGCGGCTCCCAGGCTTTGGAAACGCTGAGTCACTTTAATTACATAAATTTCACATCCGAGCTCCCAACACCTCTTCTAAGCACATCCACATTAATCATTTGTAGTGCTGAAAAACCAACAAAGGGATGCCTAAGCTTCATTTCTTCCTGGCATTTGGCATCCAAAAACAGGGACATCACCATCTTGGGATACAGGTGCACATTTCAGAGATCCACCCTCCGGGAATGTCAACTCTGAGGTTGTAAAATCATCTACTTCTAAGTCAAACTGAACTTCACAGTTAAGCAAACTTCACAGGGAGGGAAACATTCTATGGCCCATTTATCTAGCACAAACAATGGCATATGCACCAGAAAATCAAATCCAAGCAGTTAATGCTAATAAAATCAGTGGCGGCAGCTTTTATTTTTATTACCTGATTTCAGTAAAGCTGAAACCGAGATGCATAGCCGCAAACCCAATGTCATCCAGCTCAACTAGCTGGGGTCTGGATACAGAGAGAACTGACAGAGACAGAAGTGGGGAGGGGCTTCGTTTGCCTTGATGGCTTCAGACTGTGCTGAGCTGCAAACCTCAGAGCAGGTTTGAGAGGCGCCTGAAAGGCCCAGTCTTGACAGGCCAGATGTCAGTAAACACCAGCTTAGTCCCTCATTCATTGGGAATCAAAAGATGAGCATCAAACACCTCTGAACACAGATCCCTTGTCCTAAAGTAACCAAGACTGCTTGCCTTGGTTGGCAGAGCCTCCTGGGCTCACAGATTCCTGGTACCATCAGTAACTCAACCCACCTTGCTTGGAAGTAGACTAAAGAATCTGATGCCAGCTTCAAGGTGGCCCTGGTTTGGCATTTCTCCTTAACCTGGTGTAATTCCAGAGCCCCTTTTACATTTCTCTTCTAGTCAGAGATTATTGTTGGCTAAATTAGGCACTTTTTCATTTGGCTAAAGTCCTCAACTAAGCGTGAAAGCTATGCTTCAAGGAGCTTTAGAACCAACACACACACACACACACACACACACACACACACACACACACACACACAGTTTACTGTCTCCATTACTATAGATTTACTATCCCCCTACCCTCATTAGCATTATTTTAATATACCAGAAATGCTTTGATACTCATTACAGAAACCTCCTGAAATACCCATCAACTCTATAACCAAAACCATCACATAGTTTATAACCTATAAAATTCCTTGCCTCACTGTTTCACCAATCCTGAATTGCTCTATCTTGATCTTTACCTAATCCCTGTATTGTACACCAAACTTCAAATTCTCTAATCCTGACCTTGCCTTTCACTCTCCGAGACACTCCCAATGCCCCACAGAGGGGTGTGCTCCCTTACAGGGGTGAAGGGTCAAGTCCCTTTGTCTTACAAACAACAAAATTTGTCGAGAGCAAAAGGCAAAGGCAAAATTCTGAACTACACACACACACACACACACACACACACACACACACACATGCATCAAAAAACACTTTCTAAAGATGTGGGGATGAGTCTATTCCATTCTTAGAGACTCCTAGAAAGCAAACCTATACTGATGCTCAAAATTATGAGATAATAGCATTTATAGCCAAATAAATCTGATGACCCTGTCAGGTCTGTCCTCTTTATTTTGCAGGCAGGAAATCTCAGTTCAGATGCCCTTGCTAAGGTCACACAGCTTCACCACTTCAGTGTCCTCTACACTATGAGTCATGATCTGTGTGCTTCTTATATTCTGGAAGCAAAATGCTATCTCCTGCCTCAGAAAACAACTGTGGTGAAGTTTCTTCCATTGTTCTTTACCCCACCCTTTCTCACCACCTGGAAACAACTTGTATTTGTTTTTTTGGATTACAAAAGGCTGGCTTATTCCATCAACCAACATCCCAACAAAATCAGACAATAAAAACAGCTATAAAGAAACGAAAATTATCTGTAACCCCACTTTCTAAAAATAAGCACTTGTTAGCCTTCTGGTATTAGTCTGACTCTTATTTATATGCACATACACGCAGGTGATATTATTTTATTTTAAAAGGCTCAGCCCTTATATATAATTTTGTCACCTATTTTCATCTTGTATCACTGAGAACGCATAGTCTCTGATGCCTGGGATTGACTTCAAAAACAATCCAGTGGGTGTGGGGAGTAAAAATGAAACAATATCGGCTTTGAGGGGGGGGAGGGTGCTAAAGCTGTTGATGGCGACATGGAGGTTCAATATTATCTTCTCTAGTGTTTTTATGTTTGAAATATTTATAATAGCAATACTTTTTCAATTAGGAGAAAATACATTGTTATGAATTATGTCCCCCCACCCCTATTCTTGTGTTGATCCCAACCCCCCAGTACCTCAAATGTTTAAAGACAGGCTCTTTACAGAGGTAATCAAGTTTGAATGAGGTCATTAGATTGGGCCTTAATCCAATATGACTGGTGTCTGTATACAAATGGGAAATTCGGACACAGACACACACAGAGGGCAGAGGAGGGAAGCCACAGGGGAAGATGACCTAGAACAAGGAGAGACCTGGAACAGATCCTTCCCTCCCAGCGCTCAGAAGGAACCAATCCTGCCGATGCCTTGACCTTGGACGTCCAGCCTCCAGAACTGTGAGACAAGACATTTGTGCTGTTTAAGACACCTGGTGTGTGGTACTTTGTTACTGCAGCCCCAGACATCTTTCTACAGCTATGAACACATCACAGATATCTTTTTACATCTATGAACACAGATCTCATTTTAATGGCTGCACTGTACAAGAGCTTTTAGCTCCAGGCGGAGTAGACCCTGCCTTCAGAGCCAAAGCTTCTTCCAGGCCACCTTGCCATCACTTCTTCTCAGGAAATGTTTGTAAAGGCAACGCTGGGGTAGAGAATGCATTTTCAGAATTATGGAACAGAAGAAGCCCATACAAAGCTTAAAAATTATTATTCTTTTAATCCTATGTGTCAGTACTGAATGTTAACATTCTGGTAAGAAAGGAAACAACAGACAAAAGGAATAATCTCTTGTTCTCGAAGAAAACACCACAGGTCAACAGAAGGATTTGAGTAGAAGGTCGGGGATCAGTAAATAATCACCTTACTCATTCATTACTCACTTAACTGCACCCCGTGCCTCCCACACACGAAGACTCTAGCTGTACACAGATAGAGGCGCACTCTACCTGGACACAAGGTTGGCATCCTAGGCACAATGCTAGTGGCCAGGGCTCTACAGCAGCTACTCTGCTTTGTTTTCATTAAAAATATCTGTCATCCCTTTCTCTTTTTTTCCTTTGTGCAAAAGTAATACTGCTCACAGAAGAAATTAATCAAATAGAAGAAAAAAAACACACATTCATTCAAAACCAGAGAAAATAAATGTTAAAATCTTGGTGTGTATATACTTCCATTTCTATGCATATAAATGTACTCTTACTTTTTATGAAAACGGTTGCACATCATGCTTGTAACCTCTTTTATTCCATATACCATGTCAATAAATTTCAGTCTGTGAATACATTTTGACAATACTGTGTAAAATACTGCAGATCACTCCATCACATAAATGTGCCACGATTTATCGCCCAATTCCCGACCGCTGGACAGTATGATGAGTTCTAACTTTCTTCTCTGTGACAAATTACAATTCAACAAACTTTGCTGGAGCTAAATCTTGTCATAAATGTGTAATGATTTTCTTAAAATAAACTCCTAGAAGAGGAATTGCTTTAACATTAATTTTAAGGCTTTTGATAAATACTGCCAACTCACCATCAAAATAATTGTACCAATTTGTAGTCCTTTAGCAGTGTGTGAGCTGTCCTCTTTCTTATCGCTCTCTAAAATCATCTTTTTTTCCTACCCAATTTCATAGACATAACAACAAAACAAAAACAAAACCAGTAATTCATTGTTTTAATTCACTGGGCATGTCCCTGTATAATGTGGGGTAAAGACAGTGATGAAGTTTCCATATCCAGCAACACCTAGTAAATAAGCCCTAGAGATCTAATGCACAGAATAATGATTATAGGCAACAATATTGTACTATAATCAGCAAGCTTGCTAATTATTCCAACCACTAAAAAGAAAAGAGAATTATGCAATGTGATAGGGGTGCTAAATATAGGATTGCTACAATGGGAATCGTATGACAATATATAAACACCAGAGGCCTGATGCATGAAATTCGTGCAAGGGTAGGCCCTCGAGGCCCCGGCTGCCTCGCAGCCCCGCCCCCGCCCACTGGTTGTTCCAGAAGGTCGTTCCAGAAGGTCATTCCGCTGTCCAGTCTAATTAGCATATTAGCTCTTTATTATATAGGATATCGCATTAACAAGTTGTACACCTTAAATTTACACAATGTTCTATGTTAACTACATTCAATTTTTAAAAAGCAGTTTCCATATCTGATAAAGAAAACATAAGCAAATAAAATGAAAGAGAGACCAGAGAGAGTGTTCCCTTCACTAGGGTGGAAGCAGCAATGTGGAAGGCCAGGCGTGGAAATGGGGGCAGGGGTCCGCAGCAACGGAAGAGAAAAAGTCCTGGAAAAAGAGAGGGGAAGTACGATTGGGAGAACCACGAGGATCCAGAAAGGTCTCAAAGAAGCCATGGTTTTTTCATAAAAGGTCCAAGGACAAGGGAACAATGGGAAACAGTCCCCAAAATCCCCCACCCTCACAGTGCCAGAGAGAACAGTTCTACCTTGACCTCATCCAACTGTCTAGTTATTCTTTCCCCAGAACCCACCAGATAAGGGAAGGGCATTTGTCCACCTTTGCCAAGCCTGCCCAAGCCCCGCCCCTGACTTAACCCAGCATTTCAGCTTGGGAGAAACCTGCAACGCAGCCCTTTGCTCTCCCACATTTCCCTGTCTCGTCTCACTGTCTTCATTTATCTCTGGTTTAAAAGCCATTTACAGTAACAGCCATTTACATGAATAATAGAAGCACGGCCACTTCACATCTCAGGGAAGGGGAGCTCTACAGTTTACACAAGTGCTTTCACATCATCATCTCTTATCCTCCCAGCTCCGCCCTGGCCATGAGGCAGAGCTAGTTACTGATTCTCCTTTTATACAACCCTGGGGCCCAAATCATGGTCCATGAAAGTGGAGAAGTTGGGATTAAAGTCCAGTGTTCTGAATCCAAACTTCTCTGCCCCTTTTCTCAGGAGGCACACAGAACACTGCTCTACAGACGATTCAAGATCACAGCATGTACGTACACACACACACACACGGCTGGATGCTCCCCTAGATGGCCTTCCACCTAAAAAGTGGACTACTGGAAGCAAGCTGCTTACCCATTGTGCCAATTCACCCCCAACTGAATGAGAACAGGTCAGACCACAAATCCTTCCTGGGTCAAATCTCCAGAAAAGAACACGTGATTCATACACAAACACTGAATGCTAACCGGTGAGGACCTGTCCTGCAGACCGTGTGGAAGTTTTGCTCAGGTGTTTAAGTCTCTCTCAGAAGTCCGCTAATCAGAAACTGCTAGACATACATCATGTAAAAAACAAAGACTAAAATGCTGTCTACTGATCCAATTCAGACGTCTTCTGGTTGATCTGCCATCTCTCAGCAAACAATGGCCGGCAATCAGTTTCCCTTGCAGAGTGGGACCTCACAAACCACAGATCAGAGAGGATAAAAGGCAACCATTTCCCTGAGCCTGCTTTACATCTGGTCACTCATATCCCTCAGACATGCGCAGTCTATGGCAAAGAACCCTAAGCTTCTTGGATATTTACTCTGCACTTTGGGAAATTCTTTTATTTTGCAGGGAGAATTCTTGAAGAAAACATGCCACTAGACATCTATAGTCTAACCTCAGCTTGGTAGCACACATAGGGTGAAAAAGTAGGTTGACAGTTGTTCGTATGGAAGAAAATACAATAATCCTATATAATAAAAGGGCAATATGCAAATTGACCCTAACAGCGGAACGGCTTCCTGGTTGCTATGACATGCACTGACCACCAGGGGCAGATGCTCAATGCAGGAGCTGACCCCTGGTGGTCAGTGCACTCCCACAGGGAGCGGGCCTAAGCCATCAGTCAGACATCCCCCAAGGGCTCCTGGGCTGCCAGAGGGATGTCTGACTGCCAGTTTAGGCCTGATCCCCCGGGGAGTGGGCCTAAGCTGCAGGTGGACATCCCCTGAGGGGTCCCGGACTGCAAGAGGGTGCAGGCCGGGCTGAGGGACACCCCCCCCCCAAGTGCACAAATTTTCGTGCACCAGGCCTCTAGTTAATCTATACTAATAAAAGGGTAATATGCTAATTAGACCGGATAGACTGGACGTCTTCCGGATGTCCTTCTGGACATCTTCAGGACATCCTTCCAGACAAAGGCACAGTAGCTGCAAGGGCTGGCAGTGGCGGCAGCAGTGGCGGCAGCAGCAGGGTGATGGGGGTGGTGCCATCCTCTGATGGGCCAGATTGCAGCTTAGGTCTATTCCTTGCAGGCTGAGGGACTCCTCCTCCCCCCTTGTCCCCCACCCCCACCCCACCAGTGCATGAATTTTCATGCACCCAGCCTCTAGTAAATAATAATACAAGAATAAACTATGTTTCACGTACTCACAACTGTAAACCTACTTTTGCCCTGCCCTGTATTTACCTTAAACTAGACTCTACCAGGTAAATGCTTGATGATCTCTTTTAAAATGTATTGTTTTCAGTTCAAATGTCTACCCAAAGTAGCAGACAAGAACAGAAAAACATAGTTCCCTTTTCCAGCTAACGTTAATCTCACTAGTGCCAATTGTTTGCAAGAAAAAAATGCACCTGCAAAGGGCATTTTAAAGGGGGGAAAAATTGGACAAGAACGTCATGACTCCAGGCAAATCCTTTACGGCGTTGGAATCTTGGCAAATGAAACTTGAGCGAGATAAACGCATTTATCAGGAATCTGTTTCATTCATCTGAAAGTGAAAATTATGTTAAGGGATAAGCCAGCAGTAATTAATATTTATTGTATCCCCACTGGGTAAATGACACTGCACTCACCGTTTTACAGACGAGAAAACACAATTCCTAAACACAAACTGCTTAAAATGTCATCCTCAAGGTGCTTGAATGTGAGACAGAACCATAATATGTAATAGACTGTGCTTTGCAAAAAGAACTAACCACCCTTCGCAGATGCCTGCATTTGAAACTGCTTTCCAGCGATGGGAATGAGCCGGCCTGAATCCACTCCCACTCCTCCACACTTCATGACTTCGGCATACGCTTTTTTAAGAAAGTAAGTGCAAGCATGTGTATAGCCTGTGATCACTATTCATAGAACTATACACACACGCAAAAGGAACTCATAATTAGTTCCATACGTATCTACGCCAGGACTCAACATCCTGACTGAATCAATCAGTCAATCCTCTGCCACACAGAGAACTCTTTATGGGAGGAGTCTACAGAAACTTATTCACAGAAGATGTAGGACAGATGTTAGTTGGGTGTATGGGTGGGTGGATGGACTGTTCTTATATCTAACCCAATTTAGGATTCTGATATGCATGAGTTATAAGGATGCACACTATTTACAAATGCTTTCAAAAATGCACTTTGCAAGAAGGCTTGCGTGTTAACTGGAACATCAGTCAACACTTTCATCTGAAATAGCCCAATAATGAGGTACTTCCCTTAACTTAAGGCTAGTGAGGCATGAATGCCAGGGTTGCACAGCTTCCTGCCAGAGGTTTCTGCAAGTATACTAACTTCTTATAAATGTTTATGATAAACACCCAACTCCATCCACACCCAGACCACCGGAGCTCTTTTTCCTTTCATTTGTAGGCCCACCGCATGATGCAAAATCTGGAGTCCACCAGAGTTAGATGCTTAAGAAGAGGCAAAGGGTCAGCCCACAGTCCTTTCCCGGCTTATTTGTTTCATGATGAGTTCCAACGTCTAGAAAGCAACCCATTTAGATGTGTTTCCTATTTTCTTGTATCAGGTTCAGGGGTCTAACACGTCCACTAACTCTGTGGAGTTTTGCTACAGCGTTAGCGAACTCGCACTCAAGAGCCCTTTGGAGTTTTCCCCATGTAGCTGTGATGCAAACAGTCCTCGTTTTCATAAGAATGAATTCTTCTCTTCCCATGGCTATCACCAAGCTGCGAGGGAAAAAGGCAATGTCAGCCCTAGCAATGACCTTGGAAAATACAGGATCTGAAACAGAATCATGTGCAATTCTCACAAACAGTGGCTTCTCTTGTCCCTGACTTCTCATCAATACCCTACCTATTTGGGAAACTTTGCACCTCTTCATTTCTTTTTCTCGTTACATCTTGCCTACAAATCCTTCCCTCTTCACCCCTCACGGCTGAAGTCCTACTAGGCTTCCAATGCCCAGCTCGGGGCAGTGCTCCTCCATGAAGCTCTCCTCATCTCCCCAGTCACAAGTAAGCCAGTCCCCCGTGCCCCAGGCTCTCTGAGCCTTGCCTGGAGCACTCACCTCTCTTCCTTTGAGGTCTTGAGGTCTAGGGAGCAGCTCCAAGCCCATGTTCCCTTAGCACCTGGCTAGTGCTGGGTGACACTAATTAAGGTTTTTAAAAATATATTTTTATTGATTTCAGAGAAGAAGGGAGAAGGAGAGATAGAAACATCAATGATGAGAGAGAATCACTGATCAGCTGCCTCCTGCATGCCCCCCACTGAGGATTGAGCCTGCACCCAGGCATGTACCTTGTCTGGGAATCGAACCGTGACCTCCTGGTTCATAGGTCAATGCTCAACCACTAAGCCAGTCCGGCCAGGCTGACACGAATTAAGTTTTTAATGAACCACTAAATGCAACCTTCAGGCTTTGGGTCACCGCTTCAGTCTTCAAGTTTAGTCTTTCCAGGTGAAAATGCTCTGCTTTAGAAATATCGATGTCAGTAGCCTAATTTTTGGCTAATCTGGGCATATACAGAGAAAATACATTTTCTCCTTCAGTTCAGAAAATAGGTAGAAATGACTATCTCCCTTTAGACTTATCTCTGTACTGTTATTCACCAGGTTTAAACAAACCATTTAGAAAATGTGAAATATTAGCTATTCTTCCAGATATTTTGTCATGCTTCCCACTGCAAAATAAATACATGCTGTAATTTTTCCACAATTACAATATAAATACACATTTCACTCCAGGCATTCAATTGGTTTTAGCATCATGTACATTTAGTAGCAATAAAAGGTAATACTCAGTGTGAGAAAATGCTCACTGGCTCCCTTCCAAGGTTTCTAACTATTTATATGACCCTGCACCCCACCCCATCCCAAAGCATCAAAAAAACCCAAACAAACCAAAATTACATCTAAGAAATGTAGTGCCTCTAGTTAAAAAAATTTTTTTGAACTAATACTTCAAACTGAAATATATGCTGGATTTTAATAAAGCTAAGTTTATTTCAAGGATACTTTTCTCAGGTTTTCCATTGGGTAGGCATTCTTTTCAGGGGCCCAAAGCTCTGAGAAGCCTGGTAAATCTGAAAGACAAGGTCTGCTTTTCCCCACTCCCTTGCTGCCCCCTCCTGACAAAAGGGTGGGCACCTGTGCCAGGCGCTGCCCCTCCTGAGGAAAATGCCAGCTGGAGACAAGAGAAGCCCCCTGGCCTGCTGGGTGCCAAGCCCCGGGGAGAGTAAGAAAGAAATGGGCATGGTTCCTTAATGGCTTTAAGAATGAATGGATGAAACAAACATGTACATATGAAACCATCAAAAAACAGTATAAAATGACACTGTTAAGTTACAGAATGAGGCTGTCAGACTAAAAGGATTCTGGGAAGGGTGAGACTGATGAAGACAAAGACCCCCTAAAGGCTGGTGGTTCTCAACCTTTCTACCATTAAGGAACCCAACTTCCTGAGAAAGGACCTCTTGTTTTCAGTAATTTGTCCACATAAGGAAACGTGAATTCCCAGCAAACAGTCATCTAATTCCAGGCAACAGCAAAAACAAACAAACAATTGCTTGGCTTCAGTCAGATATTTTTATATGGTGCAAATAGCTCATGACCGTGTAAGAGAGAAGGTTCTGGAATCCATGAACCCTAAGATGCTTTCTCAATGGGTTCTCAGGTCTGGGAACACCCATAAAATGGGTTCAATGGCAGGATTATGTGCCTGGAGAATTTTCCTCCTGAGAATTTGGAGGTAAATTCGCTTTCATTAGATTCTCAAAGGGACTTGTCCCAACGATAAATCAATCAATAAACAAAATTAAAATCTGCTGGCCTAGCAGGCTAGGAGCTCCTGGAACAAATGAGGAGCCAGGGTTCGGAGAGCACTTCTGGGGGAGATGTCAGTTCTCCCATTCCATCCTGAGAGGCTACTGTTCAGGTTTAAATTGAAGAAAAAATGTCTGCTCTTCCATTCTAACTCCACATACTTTAATACCCATTTATACTTTAATACCCATTACTTCTCTTCAATAATTTAAAAATTTTTTTAAAGGCACTACAATAGGTCATTATTCTTTTTTAAATTTATTGATTTGAGAGAGAAAAAGGGAAAGGGAGAGAGAAAGGATCATTGAATTGTTACTTATTTATGTACTCATTGGTTGCTTCTTGTATGTGCCCTGACCTGGGATTGAACCTGCAACCTTGACATATCAGGACCAACTGTGCTACCTGGCCAGAGCCCAGGCCATAGTCCTTAGTTTATCCTGTGTGGTCAGTAATCCTTGGCAAAGAGGTCAGTCTGTGTTTACAGGAATTCATCATCTCATACTGGTTTTATTACAAGCTATAGAAACTGTTCAGCTAAAGTACCTACAGATACTTACCTGAGCTCAACTTCATGGAAAACTAATAGTGCATAAGCAAAAAGTGGAGAGCACCTACATGTTCACACCTAGCAAATCTGCTTATTCACGGGGGAAGTACCTTCTCCCCCCCGCACCCCCCCACACCCCCCAACAAATTCCGGAAGCAGCAGAGTTTGAGGTGTGAGTGTACAGGCTCAGGACCACTCACTAAGTGCAACCTGGGGCATGTTGTTTAATCTTTCTGGACCACATTGTTCTTACCTGTAAAATGGAGCTCGTAATAGTTCTTCTCACTCAGGCATGTTTGAGGAATGAATTAGTCAATAATTGTGAACCACCCAGAAATCTTCCTAACGCACAGCAAGTGTCATGCTGCTGTTCTCATTACTGCTGCTACTACCCTGATTATTACTCTGATGAGCAAATGAGATTATGTGTAAATGGCTAAGAACAGTGATGGGCATGTACGAAACGCTCAGTAAATGTTAACAGTGGTGATGAAAGCCAGCGGAAAAGTAAACACAGATAAGGAATTTCTATCGTCTTATTTTAGCTGAACATCATAAAACCTGCTTATTTAAGAAGCAATATATCCCACGTAAAACATATTACACTTCCCTTGCAGAATCATTTGCCTTCTCTATTGTAAAAGGTAAGTGGTTACCTTATTTATTTTTGAAAATAACTTTACTAAGTCAATTGCAATCAATTCTCCTTATTTGCAGGAGTTCTGCTCCATAAAGTCACCACAAACACCGAATTAGCAAACACTGAACTCTCTCTCTTCATTTTCATCAACTGAAATGCCATTTGCATTATATAGGTTTGTTTGCCAATGCCCTGGTAAAACAATTAGTTTCATTGGCGTAAACACCAAAGAACTCATATACTTATATGCACAGGCCCTGGACACAGACAATAGTGTAGTGAAGGCCTGGGTGGGGTAGGGGCTCACCACTACGCTTTTTAAATCATCATCTATCTTATGAAATCCACAGATTTAGCTGCTTTTTCATAGTTTCATCACACACTACAGATGTTAGTTTAGCATTTTCCAGAGTGGCCTCGCATACAAATGAGTGAATTTCTGCCTTTTTTTCTTTTTTAGATGTAACCTTATTTTTGCTTCATTACCATTGAACTCATGGCCAACGGCACTCTGACTCACACCTGAAGAAAGCTCATTGAACACACACATTTTCTCCACCAGGCACATCACAGCCTTCCTGCACTTGAAATGCTTGACAGCACTTCTGCACTACACTTGGGGACCACTTAGACAACAAAATCACCAACAAAAACCACAAACGTGTGGCACTAAATATATCACAACAAGGACATGTGTCCGTGAACGACCAGCTAAGCATCTCGAGTACCATTTCTAGGCTTCCAGGTAAATTGCAGCAAGTAGGCAAATTTGCAAATGCAGAATCCATGACAAGTGGGGATCAACTATATACTATACTTAAGATATTTTTCAAGCCTAGAATTATCAAATTAACACAAATAAACTCAAAGTCAAAAGGGAAATATATAATGTCTTATGTGTGTGTGCACACATGCCTGTGTGTATGTGGTTATAGGAAACTATTCCACACGCAATTATAGGCCACTGGCGAAGAAACACTTCTAATTCACCATTATCTTCACTTCAAAAAGGCAGCTTAACTTGACTTAATGATGTTAAAGCTCTGTGATGAATAGTAAATTGGAACAATCTTCACCACTGCCGTTATCCGAGTTCAGAAAAATATACTCAAAGACATGCTCCTAAAGCTTTAAAGGTATTGATTTTGATGTAGAATAAAGCTTCTCAAGTACCTCTTTTGGGGGGTAAATCATTCTCTGGGCAGCCTTTAGACAACAGATTTTACTGGATTTCACAATACAAACTCATTTCAGTTGCTAAATGATGTTCGCCTATGGATTCCGCTGTGCTACCTTTAAGTAGCGTTATTTTTTTCACAGCTCACAGAGGCAGTGTGTGTGTGTGTGTGTGTGTGTGTGTGTGTGTGTGTGTGTGTGTGTTAAGGCTTAAGTTTCTGGGAAGAAACTGAGAAGGTGTCTTCAGCCTTGGCAGGTTTAAACTGCAGACTCTTCTCAGCAAGGCTGTGCAGCAATGAGTGAACCAATGAAAAGCCCTGCCCACATGAGCTGATGTTCTAATGGAGGGAGATGGACCCTCAGTAAGCAAGAAAAGGTGATGAGTACAGGATGTCCCTAAAAATGTGGACACACTTGAACAGCTGACAGCTCAACTTTGAAAACAGAATGTATTTTAATAAGCACTGTCTTTATCATTACTCAAAGGGCACACTAGGAAGGTGCCACTAAGACAACTGGTGAGTAAACACCTTAAGGAAATTGGAGGAAGCCATGCAGAGAGTCAAAGGAAAGATGTTCCAAGAAGGAAGGGGTGACTGGAATTGCAAAGACCCTGGAGTGACAGCAAGCCTGATGTGGCCAACAAACCTTAAGGACAACTGGATTCCAGTCAGAGAGAGAAAAGAGATGGAGAAGGTTGCCGGGAGCCGGTCCATGCTTGCTGTTTCAAGGGACCTGGCATATATGGCATACTGCTCTTAAAATGTTTGCTCACCTTCTTGGCACTATGTGTTTTAACCAAGGTCTCTGAGAAAGGTTGTTTCCCCAGGTAGGGATTTTCCCCTGAAGTTAGGGAGGGAATAAAACCTCTTAACTAAGTGCCAGGCGGGTAATTAATCACTTTAACTACGAACAATCGTGCTTAAGCTACATAATCTTTACTCCCTGGAATGAAGATAAGAAACATCCTAACCTTTGTAATAGAGATTGATAGGATTGAATCAACTGGTATAAATACAGATGCAATAAGACAGCAAGAGTCAGAACTTAGAATACAGAGCTTAGAACACAGAACTAAGAAGACAGAACCTACAGACAGAAGAACTTCACTGGAGAGAACATGGCAAAAGATCCTGGACTGAACCTGACTACAGAAATTGGCAAGAGAACCTGACTAGAACCTGGTGACTGAACCTGGCTGGAGAACCTGGACAGAACCTGGCTGGAGAACCTAGCGAGGGAACATGGCTACAGAACCTGGCTGGAGAACCTGGAGAACCTAGCAAGAGAACATGGACACAGAACCTGGCTGGAGATCCGAACCAGAATTTCGCTGGAGATCCAGACCAGAACCTCTCTGGAGATCCAGACCAGAACTTGGCTGGAGATCCTGGCTAGAGATCCTGGCTAGGCTGCTGATCAACTGAACGCTGTCTCCGTGTCATTCCTTCTTCGCCGACTCCATCCACGCCTTTGGGGACCCCTGGACCTGCTGGGGCAGGACCCCAGCATATGGCGCCCGAACAGGGACCCCTAGGTAAGCGCCCCGCACTCGGGACGGATAGGACTCCACCGTAGGAAGAGGGTGGATAGTCTTTGCCCCACAATCGGGACGGATCAGACTCCACCATAGGAAGAGGGTGGATAGTCTTCGCCGACTCCGTCCACACCTTTGGGAACCCCTGGAACAGGATTCCCGTAGGTAAGCCCCCCCCCCTCCATTGAGAACCCCCCCATTCGGGACGGATAGGACTCCACCAGGGTACTGCAGACCCCCCTATAGAGGATAAGTAGGGTAAGAAGGTGGATAGTACAGAACTTAGATTGAGATGTGCCATACTGAGTCCAAAGAAAGAAGACTCTGTATTGATTCTTAGATTGAGAAGATGTGCCATACTGAGTCCAAAGAAAGAAGACTCTGTATTGATCTTTAGATTAAGAAGATGTGCCATATTGAGTCTAAAGAAATAAGACTCTGTATTGATCTTTTAACACATATGCTTGCTAGCAGAGGAATTAAGGTTACTCCCAGTCAGACAGAACGCTTTATACAAGAAGTATGTCCATGCTTTTCTGAGGAAGGAAAGGTAAATGTAAAGGCATGGGAGGAGGTAGGCCCAAGGAGCCTTATCCTTAACCCCACTGCAGCCTTTCCGCCCCGGGAAAGTGCAGGATTGGCAAGCTCTCCCTGGGGTGATAGATCAGGACTCAGGTAATAGCGGAAAGCGCCAATCCTACTCTTAAAATGGATACAAGAGAGCATTCGGGGTTTTTCTTTTTAATGCCTGTTTTTAAAAAATAAAAAAGGGGGAATTTGCCGGGAGCCGGTCCAAGCTTGCTGTTTCAAGGGACCTGGCATATATGGCATACTGTTCTTAATATGTTTGCTCACCTTCTTGGCACTATGTGTTTTAACCAAGGTCTCTGAGAAAGGTTGTTTCCCCAGGTAGGGATTTTCCCCTGAAGTTAGGGAGGGAATAAAACCTCTTAACTAAGTGCCAGGCGGGTAATTAATCACTTTAACTATGAACAATCATGCTTAAGCTACATAATCTTTACTTCCTGGAATGGAGATAAGAAACGCCCTAACCTTTGTAATAGAGATTGATAGGATTGAATCAACTGGTATAAATACAGATGTAATAAGACAGAACTTAGAACACAGAACTTAGAATACAGAGCTTAGAACACAGAACTTAGGAGACAGAACCTAGGCACAGAACCTACACAGAACGTTCTCTAGAGACAGAAGAACTTCGCTGGAGAGAACATGGCAAAAGATCCTGGACAGAAACTGACCTCAGAACCTAGAGACAGAACCTAGCAAGAGAACATGGCAAAAGATCCTGGACTGAACTGACTACAGAAATGGGCAAGAGAACCTGACTAGAACCTGGTGACTGAACCTGGCTGGAGAACCTGGACTGAACCTGGCTGGAGAACCTAGCAAGAGAACATGGACACAGAACTTGGCTGGAGATCCTGGCTAGGCTGCAGATCAACTGAACGCTGTCTCCATGTCATTCCTTCTTCGCCGACTCCGTCCACACCTTTGGGGACCCCTGGACCTGCTGGGGTTGGACCCCGGCATCTGGCGCCCGAACAGGGACCCCTAGGTAAGCGCCCCGCTCTCGGGACGGATCGAACTCCACCGTAGGAAGAGGGTGGATAGTCTTCGCCGACTCCGTCCACACCTTTGGGAACCCCTGGAACAGGATTCCCATTGGTAAGCCCCCCCATTGAGAACCCCCACATTCGGGACGGATAGGACTCCACCAGGGTGCTACAGACCCCCCTATAAAGAATAAGTAGGGTAAGAAGGTGGATAGTACAGAACTTAGATTGAGAAGATGTGCCATACTGAGTCCAAAGAAGACTCTGTATTGATCTTTAGATTAAGAAGATGTGCCATACTGAGTCTAAAGAAAAAAGACTCTGTATTGATATTTTAACACATATGCTTGCTAGCAGAGGAGTTAAGGTTACGCCCAGTCAGACAGAATGTTTTATACAAGAAGTATGTCCATGCTTTTCTGAGGAAGGAAAGGTGCCAGAAAGGTAAATGTAAAGGCATGGGAGGAGGTAGGCCCAAGGAGCCTTATCCTTAACCCCACTGCAGCCTTTCCACCCCGGGAAAGTGCAGGATTGGCAAGCTCTCCCTGGGGTGATAGATCAGGACTCAGGTAATAGCGGAAAGCGCCAATCCTACTCTTAAAATGGATACAAGAGAGCATTTGGGGTTTTCTTTTTAATGCCTGCTTTTAAAAAATAAAAAAGGGGGAATTTGCCGGGAGCCGGTCCATGCTTGCTGTTTCAAAGGACCTGGCATATATGGCATACTGCTCTTAAAATGTTTGCTCACCTTCTTGGCACTATGTGTTTTAACCAAGGTCTCTGAGAAAGGTTGTTTCCCCAGGTAGGGATTTTCCCCTGAAGTTAGGGAGGGAATAAAACCTCTTAACTAAGTGCCAGGCGGGTAATTAATCACTTTAACTACGAACAATCGTGCTTAAGCTACATAATCTTTACTCCCTGGAATGAAGATAAGAAACACCCTAACCTTTGTAATAGAGATTGATAGGATTGAATCAACTGGTATAAATACAGATGCAATAAGACAGCAAGAGTCAGAACTTAGAATACAGAGCTTAGAACACAGAACTAAGAAGACAGAACCTACAGACAGAAGAACTTCACTGGAGAGAACATGGCAAAAGATCCTGGACTGAACCTGACTACAGAAATTGGCAAGAGAACCTGACTAGAACCTGGTGACTGAACCTGGCTGGAGAACCTGGACAGAACCTGGCTGGAGAACCTAGCGAGGGAACATGGCTACAGAACCTGGCTGGAGAACCTGGAGAACCTAGCAAGAGAACATGGACACAGAACCTGGCTGGAGATCCGAACCAGAACTTCGCTGGAGATCCAGACCAGAACCTCTCTGGAGATCCAGACCAGAACTTGGCTGGAGATCCTGGCTAGAGATCCTGGCTAGGCTGCTGATCAACTGAACGCTGTCTCCGTGTCATTCCTTCTTCGCCGACTCCATCCACGCCTTTGGGGACCCCTGGACCTGCTGGGGCAGGACCCCAGCAGAAGGTGCAGAGAGGGAAGGAGGAGGCTGCATGTGTAGGGCCTTCTGGAATGTTTGTAACGTCTAGACCAGTGGTCGCCAACCTTTCGGACCTCAAACGACCAGTGGTCCATGGACCACCAGTTGTTGACCGCTGGTCTAGACCACCGCAAAACAGTGAATATTGTGAGAAAACAAATATCACAAGAAAGAAAGTATCACAAGAAAGAGAGTCACACAAATTTTTTGCTTTCCAAACATATAAAGTTATGTTTATAGTATACTGAATCTATTAAGTATGCAATAGCATTATATCTAAAACACAATGTGTATGCCTGGATTCAAAAATACTTTATTGCTAAAAAATGCTAACCATCATCTAAGTTTGTTGGAAAAAAAAAATGGTACCAATAGACTTGATCAACAGGGGGTTGCCACAAACCTCCAATTTGTAAAAAGTGGGATTTTTCTGTAAAGTGCAATAAAATGAGGTGTGTCTGTATTTGATGGGCTTATCTATTCTTTTAAAACGTCAACATTCAGAAAAATTTAAAGAATAGAAACCCGACCAGCAAGATTCAATAACTAACATTTTGCCATATTTGTTTTATCTGTGTGTCTATATGTGTTTGTGTGTGTCTCTCACACACTTGTTTTTCCTGAAACACGTGAAATTAAGTCAGAGATATCTTGACACTTCATCCCTGAGTAATTTCAGCATGCCTCCCCTAAAAGCATTCTTCTACTTGCCTACAATTCCATATCTCACTTCATAAAATTAAAAATAATGCCATTAAATTTTCTAATGATAGGTCATATTCAGATGTCCCTGATTGTCCAAGACATTAAGGGCCATCATGTAGAAAATTTGGTTGAAATGTTGCTGGAGTCTCTCTAAAACTACAAGGTCTCTGTCCATTTTGTTCTGTTTGAAGAGACAACGACTTAGAGGAGGTCCCACAATCTGGAGTTGCCCGATTGTTCCTTCACTGGGGTGTTACCTTGTTTCTCTACCCCCTGTATTTTCTGTAACCCAGAAGGCAGGTCTAACAGTCTGGTGTGATTTGGACTGGGGACTACCTCATTAGTGTTGCTGAGAATGTCATGCTGCATCCTATCGGCAGGCACATCGTGTCAAGCTGTCCCACATAGTGATGCTAAGTATGAACACGTGAATACAACAGGAATTGCCAGCTACCTTCCTTGAAAGTTATATTTTCTCTCTTGTAATTAGCAAGTAATCTCTGGCATCTTAAACACACACACACACACACACACACACACACACACACACACCAGAAAAAACCCCACAAAATTACCATGCGAACATCCCATTGCCCAACAACCTTCACTTAATGATATGGGGGAAGGTCATCAAGAAAATGTTGACCACTGGTTTGACCCGCAAGCCAGACCCTGGACAGTCAGAAACTCCTCCCTCCCTCCCCTGAGCTTTAAAATATGCACCCAGCTTGCCTTCCCTGCTCCCAGAGACGGATATAAGGATACAGCCTTGAGACAAAAATGTGGTGATGAGGATATCTGGACTGGGTATATGACTGACCCCAGTTACGGCCCCCTGGGCAAGTGACTGGCCCCAGTTAAGGACTCTATATAAACTTTCAAGATTTGGCAGGTGATTGTAGGAAACTAGTCCCCTAAAGGCCACCCAAGACAAAGCTCTTAAATAAATTTCCTTACTTGTTAAACCCGTCACCTTGGTCTCTCCCTAATCGCATACTGGGGCCAGGTTCAGATAACATCTGGGAAGCTCCCAGCCAGGGATGCAACTCAACAAACCATTTGGCATCCCTTAATGGTCTGTGTCTAAACCAGTGGTTCTCTACCTTCTGGCCCTTTAAATACAGTTCCTCATGTTGTGACCCAACCATAAAATTATTTTCATTGCTACTTCATAATTGTAATGTTGCTACTGTTATAAATCGTAATGTAAATATCTGATATGCAGGATGGTCTTAGGCAACCCTGTGAAAGGGTCGTTTGACCGCCAAAGGGGTCGCGACCCACAGGTTGAGAACCGCTGGCAATTATTTCTTTCGGGATTGCAAAATAGGGATTTTCTAATTCTATCATTCTTTCTACATTTATTAGTTGACATTCTCCCTCCTACCACCTGCCACTTAAGTTTTAGCTCTTGCTACAGACTCATGGATTACCTTTTTTATTGCACACATTATAAACTACTACCTCCATTATCTTTTTGACACACACCCAGGAGTCTTTGAGCACTTCCTTTTCAGGTACTACATAATGTCCCAGGCTCATTTTGTACTTTCCGTGTTCCAGACTGAATCAACCCTTTCAGCATTGGCAGGGTTTGAATAAAGGAGGCATTATCTGACTTTTTAAAAGGATCACTCCAGCTGCTGGATTGAGGGCAGGGTAGTGAGTAAGATCAGAAGCAAGGAGACCAGCATCTAGCAGGCTCCTGCAGGCACCCAGGTGAGAGCTGGTAACAGTGGAATCCTCACAGAGGTCTGATTCTTGACATGTTTTGAAGGAAGAAGACAATAAAGATATTCTTAAATTTCGAATGTGGAATATATGAAAAAATGGAATAAATGACAAAGCATGACCTCAATGTTTGGAATTTAAGCAACTGGAAGTATGGAGTTCCTATGCATTTACATGGGAAGATAGAGGAGCAAGTTTGGGGGTGTTTGCAGAACAAGGGGGGGGGTGTGGGAGGGGTGCAAAGATTCAGTTCTGAGTATTTGGATGTACTGACTTTGAGATGTCTATCAAGCATCCAAGTGGAGATGTAAAGAGGCAGCTGGACACATGAGCAGGGGGTTGGTCAGCATCTAGATCAGTGATGGCGAACCTTTTGAGCTCGGCGTGTCAGCATTTTGAAAAACCTTAACTCTGGTGCTGTGTCACATATAGAAATTTTTTGATATGTGCAACCATAGTAAAACAAAGACTTATATTTTTGATATTTATTTTATATATTTAAATGCCATTTAACAAAGAAAAATCAACCAAAAAAATGAGTTCGCGTGTCACCTCTGACACGCGTGTCATAGGTTCGCCATCACTGATCTAGATTGTATTTACAGCCACAACTCTGGGACAGATCACCCAAGGGATAACTAAAGACAGAAGAGAGAAATTCCAATATTTTAGGGATTGGAGATATAAGAAGGAACAAGAAGGCAAACAGACTAAGTTGTAATCCTTTCCCCAGCTTAACATTGGCAATGAGAAATTTGTTTTTATTTTTATACAGTCAAATATGTGAATCTCTTTTTCTTGTTTGTTTTTGGTTTAAGATTTTTAAGTCATGTTTTAAAAGGTCTTTTCATTCCAAGGTCAAAAAGAATTCTTATGTGATTTCTTTTCACTTTTCAAGTTTCATTTTTTTCACACCTAAGTTCTTTGCTCTGTTTACAATGCATCCGAGCACACCTCTCAGTAACCCGTTACCGCACACCGGAGCAGTCCAGGTGTGAGCACCAACAGCAGCAGCTGAGGCTGAATGGACACAGGTCTGAGCCAGCTCACTTCCTGATTAGCTGAGACTTGAGGCAAATGGTTTTAACCTCTCCAGTTCTAATTTCCTCCTCCATAAGTACAGATAGCATTTACCTGTTTAGCAGGTTTTTCTAGGATTAAATGAGACAACTATATAAAAGCATTTTGCACAATGGCCATCATAGAATAGGTGGTCAAGACACGGTTGGCTGCCTCCTCCTTAGTTCTCCATTTCCCGTAGTCTGTTTGCCTCCTTGAATAATTTACTGCTTATCAAAGTATATTCAGGTATCACAGGGAACTCAACTTGTCGATTTTCTTTCTTTTAAAGTCATAAAAAAAGGGATATGATCGAGGCTAAAATTAGGCATCAGGGCAATTTGTGGATTGATTTAACTTCATTAAATCTGGTCCCTTGAACCATATATAATAGATTTGAAAGATAATAATATATTAATATGTCATGTCTTTTGGGAAACCAGCCAGGTCAGCCATATCAATCTTGTTGATCGACAAGATAAACAAATCAAAGACAGACCACTCACCCCCAAATCCATTCACACACTACAAAGCTCACATACTACATTGCCAAGAAACTTGAGATCTACACGCACAGTGTTAGAATAATTTTGAAAATGAAGATTTTTAAATAGCAAACACACCCAACAATAGAATTGATACTGTTTTGATCAATTACAGAGAATTTTGTATTTTTAAGTAAATGTGTAAGTAGAATATAACTTATTTTAAAATAAAATATAAATGGAAAATCATATTAATCAAAAAATACTGAGTTTTCTGCCCACTACAAGTGTAATACATGTATGAACAAAATTTATACAAATTGATAAAGATGAAAAAAATTTTACAAAAATATTAAAAAATAGATATTTTTTTCTTTTAATTTTCTTTCACATTATTACTCCCCCCCGCCCCCCAAAAAAAGATGATTCTGGAATAAATTTTAAAGTTGTCTAGGGATCAACCTGTCTAGATATCAGGGAAATCAGCAATCTAAATAAAATATAAATTAGTTTTTCTAGATCCACATGCATAAAAACATTGAAAGAAGTTATTGTACCAAGTTTTATCCCACAAAAGGATCGCTTGTCCCAGTGTTACTTAGAAGGAGAAAACTTTTATCAATGTGGAATAAATGTCAAAACAGCATCACAGAAGTTACAGAAGAGGGATTTCTCTTCAATTCCTAATTCAACTTAGTCCTTTGCCTAGTTCCACCTGCTGGTGACAGGTAGGCATAGAATTCTTGATCTTGGTTTGCAAATTTGGGGTGAGGAGAGAAGGCAAGCTGGAAGAAAGGGGAACCTAAGAAACTACATATTATAGATAATCCAAAAATCATACTATATTCAATAACTAATTTTGCCTCTTTTTTCTAGCATTTAAGTTTTTTTTAAAAAACACTCCATTTAAAAATGGTTTCATAAAATTATGAGAACATTATGTAGACATTGTAGGAAATTTGGAAAACAGAAAAGTATGAAGAAAATAAAACTCTCCTATAACCCCATTAATACAGAGAAAAAGTCACCATGTTTGTGTATTTCCTCACAGAATTTTTAGATTTTTAACATTACCAGGTATGTTATCATGTTCTGTAAATCATGTGGCCTGAAAGCTCCCATCCACAGACTCAACGGGAGGTTCCTGGGGCAGTAGGGGGTGCTGGACACCACCAAAGGGGTCCTTCTTCACATCTTATTGACTCGACCAAGCGACAGTCGTCTAGTTAGGCTTTGTTGGAAGAGAAACGGATCCTGAAATTCCTTAACACCCAACACAGCTTGAAGACTGACTAGCCCCAAAGGTTCAGGAAAGGACCAAGAACTTAGTGGCTGCCTGTGGGAGGAGGGGTGGGGCCAAGTGGAGAACCAGGAGCACCTCCACAGGGGAGAGACTGCTTCAGCAAGGATGCTACCAGGGACAGAGCCCAGTCAGGGGGTGGATCAGGATGTGGCTGAGGGTCAGGGCTGTGCGACATCACGGGAAGCTCGAGACCTGGCCACGTCATTGGAGGACCCTTAAGCCCTGGCTGAACCAAGAGAATAGGCAAGAAGAGACTAAAACATTCTCTGCACTTTCTCTCTTCCCTCCCAGGGTGGAGGCACATGAGGATGACTGAACCACTCACCAAAAAAGAGTAATTCGTCCTTGCAGTCTGAGTTGTAGGGTAAATAAATTTGTAACTCTTAAATATATATGATATGTTTATACACTTCATTGATGTTTTATTAAATTAGAATCATGGTATACATTTTCATTATTGATTTTCTTTCACTTAATATATTACAAATACTTCACAACATTAAATGTTTTAAGAAACAACAAAACACATGATCTTAACGGCTCTCTGATGTCCACCATATAGGGGAGATGTTCCTTATTTCAGCTAAGTGAAAATCAGTGAAATAAAAGTGTAAACAACACGATTTCCAAAATCAAAATTACCAATACTCACTAAATGTGTGACACTGTCAATCTCACAAGTAATTAAAGAAATGCACATGAGAACAACAAGTGGATGCCCCCCCCCTTTTTTTTTTGGTCTGCTTAGCAAGTTGCAAAAAATCTTCAATATGATAATATTCAGTGCTGGCCAGGGATCAGGGAAGTGAGCAGTCAAACCAACTGCTGGCCGAGGGCGTAAATTAGGATGGCTTTTCTCCAAACCATTTGGCAATATGTTCCTCAAGCCTTTAAAAGACCATTTCTGTGGCGACTCCGAGTATGTGCTCAACAAGAACTGTGTCCTGAATTATCCCCTTGAATAGTTAAGAGCTGACTTACATACCACATACATCAAATTCTTATGTCTCTGAACCACAGATGTTAGGGCCCACCATCTGCCAATGGCTACATCCTGATGGAGGATCAAGATCAAGGGGCCACATGACGGATCTTGTAACATTCCCCTCCTCCCCACTGGCAGGCAGAGGTCACCGAGATACTTGCCGGGCTGAGCGGTGCCTGAGAACTGGGACAAGCCCAGGGGGTCTGACCCCAAAGCTTCAACGTAAAGACTTGAGAGCCCCAAGCATCCATCGCCACCACGTTCCACACTCACCCACCAGATGTGGCCTCCATAGCGGTCTTTCCTGGATAATAGGCTTACATCATTCAGATCAGATCACTGGGCCCAGATAGGAAAGATCTACTACACACGCGTCTGAAGGCCAGATGGTGCAGCAAACACAGATATGCTTGTTGGAACTCATTTTAATGTTATCCCCCAAACCTAAGCCATATGGCAGAGGCTCCCCTGGCCGGCTGGCATAAGGCACTGGGCATTTGAAACTCATAAACAAGTTACAGAATGCAGGAGGAGAGAAGGATGGAGAGGGCTTGATTCTGGTTCACTTGGACCATGAAAAGAATGTCACGAAAAAGAAAAAATATCTGTGTGATTTTTTTTTTTTTTTTTTGCAAAACAAAACATTTCTGCTTTAAAATAGAAGTGTCATTTTTAACGCCAGAACAGCTTGTTCCTCTAAAGATTTGGCTCTTGACGCTAGGTGGAAAATCCTGTCATTTAAAAACCATGATGCACCTTTTTCAAACCTCAGAGGCTGGAAGTATGCACACACACCGTGGCTTTTAGAGGAAGAATTGATGTGGAGGGCTCATTCTGGGGCTAAAAACTCGAATTTAGTAAAAGCCACTCAGCTGGTGGAAGTCTCTGGAACAGAGTTATAAAGGATGAATTAACACGTGAGAATACAGATGCACTTCCCTGAGATGCTGACATCTTCTGATAGCCTCACATTGTTTTTATTAGCATGCGTGGCAGGATGAATTCAGTCTTCTGCTCAGAAAGTAGTTCACTAGACTTATATTCTAACTAGAGGCCCGGGGCATGAAATTCATGCACGGGGCGGGAGGAGGGGGGTCCCTCACCCGGCCTGCACCCTCTCCAATCCAGGACCCCTTGGAGGATGTCCGACTGTGGGATCGGGCCTAAAAAAGCAGTCGGACATCCCTCTCACAGTCCGGGACCGCTGGCTCCTAACCACTCACCTGCCTGCCTAATTGCCCCTAACCTCTCTGCCTGCCTGCCTGATCTCCCCTAACTGCCTCTGCTTCCCTGCCTGATTGCCCCTAACTGTTCCCCTGCTTGCCTGATCGCTCCTAACCTCCTCTGCCTGCCGGCCCAGTTGCCACTAACTGCCCTCCCTTGCCAGCCTGGTTGCCCCTAACCACCTCTACTTTGGCCCCTGCCACCATGGCTTTGTCCGGAAGGATGTCTGGAAGATGTCTGGTCTAATTAGTATATTACCCTTTTATGAGTATAGATGTTCGTTTATCCTAAAGTCTTAGGCCCAGGGAAAACTTGGGTTCTTATTAGCTCATGAGGAGAATATACTAGTTACTTTTATCATTTTATTTTTCTAATTGAATCTATTGGGGTGATATTGGTTAATAAAATTACACAGGTTTTAGGTATACACTCACAAAACATTGAGTTGAGCGACATAAGGCCAAAGGAACTAACAATCCATTAAAACCTATCTTTATGCCCTCAAAGGCCAGTTACCACCAACTGAGAAAAACAGATCATGATGTAACTAAGTAATTATGATCTTAAAAGCACACCGTGATTACAATGAGAAAGTAGATTTCAAAGGTCACATTTGTAAGGAAGAAAAAAGAGAGAACACAGGCTACTCCAAGTCCGCCCAACCTTTACTGAGCCACACACCCACACCATGGAAAGCAAGGGATCCAGGTGCTGTGAGGGATTAAAAGGACAAGGCATTTTAGCATCTGGAAATTCAAAAACATTTCCCTGAGCTTTCAAGCAATCAGACATTATGTGTCACTGTCAATATATCTTCAGGAAGGCAAAACCATTATGAAGTTGTAAGATTGATCATTTCAAGGAAGCTTTTTCAAGCTTTCATTTTACTTAATCTTCACTCGAGGATATTTTTCCATTGATTTTTTTTAGAGAAAGAGGAAGGGAGAGGGAGAGAGAGAGAGACAGGGAGAGAAACATCTATGAGAGAGAGACACATCAATTGGTTGCCTCATGCACCAGAGCTAGGGATCAAACCTGCAACCAAGGTACATGCTCTTGACCAGAATCGAACCCGGGACCCTTCAGTTCTCCGGCCAATGTTCTATCCGCTGAGCCAAACCAGCTAAGGCCTTTTCCAAGCTTTCAAACATCCCATTTTAAACCTGTTGCAAAATGGTTCCCTGCTCCCCCATGCCCCGCCTATGAGACAATTGAAAGGCTCATAATGACCTAAAAATGAGAGACAAACCTCAGCAGCTTCTTTGTTTTGTGTTTGGTGTTTGTGTGATTATATGTTTTATACACTCTCAGCTGTCAGGATTGGCTTTGTCCTCAAGACTGGCTTTATCACACAATACGGATTTCCTGAAAGCTAAGCATGAAACAAGCTTTAGCCTCCCTTTGTTGTAGCCTCTAAGACAGTGATGGCGAACCTGACACGCATGTCAGAGGTGACACAGAACTCATTTTTTTGGTTGATTTTTCTTTGTTAAATATATAAAATAAATATCAAAAATATAAGTCTTTGTTTTACTATGATTGCAAATATCAAAAAATTTCTATATGTGACACGGCACCAGAGTTAAGGTTTTTCAAAATGCTGACATGCCGAACTCAAAAGGTTCGCCATCACTGCTCTAAGAGAATAGAAAATCTCTCAATTTAACCAATTTCACCAGCTCCACTATTCTCCCCAGCCCTTCCTGTTCACAAGCCAACGGAAGGGGGCAGAAACACCTTCCTAATCCCTCCCTCTCTGCCAGTCCTGCCTCCTTCCAATAGCACCTGTGAACTCCCAGCCAGCCTGCGAAAGTGTCTGTCACTTTCTCTTTGCCTAAAATAGCTACAAACCAGGAAGCAGCCACACACTCCCTAGGCTTTGAAGAGATGAAAACACCACAACCCAGCACCCATTTGTATGACCCCTGTAATAATTTATGCAGAAAATTAAAACAGAGAATTAAAAAAACATATTTCTAAACTTAGATATAATCTAATTAGCAGCACACGTCTGAAAATCTAGGTGCTGACTGCTTATTTACCAGGTTGTTAGGCTTGAACACAATATGGGTTTAAGAAAAGAGAGAAGGGCTCTGGCCGGGTAGCCCAGTTGGTTGGAGTGTCAAAGTTGTGGGTTCAATCCCCGATCGCGGCACACACAAGAATCAACTAATTGAATGTATGGTTGGGTGGAACAACAAATGAATCAATCTTTCTGTCTCTCTCTGTCCCCCTTTTTCTCTCTCTAAAAATCAATTTTTTTAAAAAGAGAAAGAAAGAAAAGGGGGAAGGATCACATGTGGGAATTATGTAAGAAAACCCAAAATTAAGTACCAAACACATGTTTACCTTCTCCAAACAAGACGACCTCATAAATATGACTATTTTTCCTGGGATCTTCTTAAAAAACCACCTCTGGTTTATAAAATAACACAAAACTATGCAAAGTTTCTAAGCTTCCCAAGTGAAAAAGCAACTATTATTAAATTCAGACCCATGAGAAATAATCGTGTGAAGAACACATATGAAAGAAAGTCAGCTTTTCACATACGGAAAGTTCAGATGTGTATGTATTTTGCCCCTCTCACCTGTAAGTCAGGGCTTCTCAGCCGGGGCACCACTGCCATTCTAGGCCAGGTCACCGTGGGGCGCTGTCTTGTGTGTCGTGCGGTGTGTACCAGCATCCCTGGCCTCTTCCCATTGGTTACCCATTAGTAAATGTCTCCCAATGTTGCCAAATGCCCCCCGTTGACAACCGCGGCTAAAAGTGATTTATTACAGCTGTTCATCCATGCCTATTTGCCCCAAAGCAGGACATACATTTACAAAGGTGCCCCCCACCTCCCAGGAAGGGCAAAGGTTAATCCCCTGAAGCAACTGTAGACCCTGTCTAACTGGGGCCGGCACCAGAGGAATCTATACCAAGGGAACCCTGAAACTGCTTCCCCTTGTCCTGCCACCTTTTTGCAAATGTGTTGTTCTTTGTGGAAGATGCTATATGAACCAGAATTCTAAGCCACCCCTCTGAGTTCCTCGTTTTTCCCTGGAGAACTCCCATGTGTACATGAGGTATACATGTCAATACACTTCTTTCTTCTCCTGGCAATCTCTCTCATTACAGCGATATCAGCCAAGAACTCAGTAGGGAAGAGGGACAATTTTTCCTCTCTTATTTCATGTATAAAATGCGAGGGAGAAAGTAGATGTTAGACAAAATGTTAGCTATGGTTCTTTTTGGCCCTCTCGACCTGGAGTCCACATACATGCATAGTCTGTGATGTAAACTGGAATAATGATTATCATTATTATTATCATTTAGTTCTATAACTAAAGTGTTCCAGACTGTGGGTCCAGGCCTAAAAGGCTGTCTGCAAGACTGTTTTAATACATTTATCTACCAATAAAGACTGTCCAATACATGTAGCCTCTGGCCACATGGAGCCACCAAGCACATGAAATGTGGCCAGTCCCAACTGAGATGTATGCAGTATGTGTAAAATGCACTTTGAATTCCAAAGACTTAATATGAAAAAAAGAATGTAACATAGCATTATAATTTTAAAATATTGATCATTCATTGAAATTATACTGTTTACAAAAGAGTTAGAACTATTTTGCCTATTTCATACTCTTTTTAATGTGGCTAATAGAAAACACGTAAGTATATATGTGGCTTGCATTATATTTCTATGGGACCATGTTCATCTAAGCAACCACCCCCTCCCTCCCACCCCAAATGCCACACTCAGTTCCATCGAAGTACACCTTTCAAGTAAATTTTTATGTGAAGGTAGAAAATGGGGTTTTCATATCTTGTGTACAGTTTGAGCCTGAATCGCAGAAATCTGTCACTCTAAGGCAGATGTCAGTGGTTTTTTACACACAAGGCCCTTCCATCACTTGGTCTCATCTGATACTTCTTGTGGGGTTGTCTGCCAGGCATTTTCACCCTCTGGGTCTGATTTTCAGCTATGCCGAGAGCAGCCATGATCAAGAGTGTGGAAACCACGGATGTTTCTAAAATGGAACATCCTCGCACATGCTCTGCTGCCCCTTAAGACCCTCAGCAACATTTCAGGCCATAAGTGGGCATGCGGGTCCACAAAAAGGAAGCAGCAACATTTCACTTAGCAATTTCTTGACCTGTGCTGTCTCCAATCGCACTCATGTCAACTGAAACAGTCCCCTGAAACTTGTCTCTGGGAGAAGAGAGAAGTCCCAACGGCAGGTCTCGGCCACCTGCTACGCCCGGTGCAGACATGGACCCCGTGACAAAGCGCACCTCACGTGCTACAGAACCAGCTAAGTAACCACCTTCCTCCAAACCAAAAGTGCTGGCGGGGGCAGCAACCATCAGCGATCTTTACTGAGCACATATTGTGTTGCAGGCACTCTGCTGAGTACTTCACATGCATAATGGATTTTTGAAAACATTTACTTTGAAATGTTCAAGACTGACAGGAAAGGTGCAAAACTGTATAGAGAATTTCTGCCTGCCCTTCACCGAGCTTCCCCTAAGGTTAACACCTTACATAAACGGTGTACAATGATCAAAACCAGGAAATTCACACGGATGCAACTCTATTACCTACAACTACACACCTGGCTTGCATTTTACCAGTTTTCTGACAAAGTTTTAGTTGTCCTGGTGTAGGATCCGATCCAAGATCCCTTATTGCATTTAGCTCTCATGTCGTCTTCGTCTGCTCTGATCTGTGATACATTAGAAAAGTCCAGGCCAGTTATTTTCTAAACGTCCCTTTTGTTTTCTAACGATTCAACTGAGGTCATATGCATTTTCGGCGAAACTACCATAGATGTAACTTGCTTTCTCAATGCGTTATATTTGGGGATATATGAGATCGTCATGACTTATTACTGGCAATGTTAACCTTGATCGCTTGGTAATGGTGGCATCTGCCGGGTTTCTCCACTGTAAAGTACTATTTTCTGTTTGTAATTAATAAGTGTCATGTGTGGGGAGATATTCTTAGATGTTTCTTATCATACTTTCACTTACTAATCTGAGTATTTATGGATGGTTGTCTACAATTATTACTCTGCTGTTTGCCCTGTGGCAATCTTCTATTTATTTCTCTCATTCTTTCTCCATTTAGTAATTCGAATTTTACTGCCAAGAAAATCTGTTCCTTTTCCCATTTATTTATTGGTTCAAGTATTTATTTATATCAGCATGAATCATGGATATTTTAGTTTAAGGGTTCTATCCCTATATTATTGACATAATGGGAATTTTAATCCTGGTGATAATTCTGATATTATGCCCATTTTACAGACTAGGAAAATGAGGCTGGAAGAGATTAAAAACTCAGCATTAAGGTTACTCGGCAAGTTGGCAAAAGAGAAGCAAAGCCAGTCAGACCGACTGACAAGTTCAAGTTCTTAACTACCAAATGACCCAACCTCTAGGGCAGTGATGGCGAACCTATGACACGCGTGTCAGAGGTGACATGCGAACTCATTTTTTTGGTTGATTTTTCTTTGTTAACAATGGCATTTAAATATATAAAATAAATATCAAAAATATAAGTCTTTGTTTTACTATGGTTGCAAATATCAAAAAATTTCTATATGTGACACGGCACCAGAGTGAAGTTAGGGTTTTTCAAAATGCTGACACGCCGAGCTCAAAAGGTTCGCCATCACTGCTCTAGGGTAAACAAAGCGATGGCTTCTCAGTGAGCAAAAGGAAGCAGAATATGGTCCACCAACTAGCAGGCACATATTTGGAAAGAAAAAGAGACAAGATATCTCAAGCTCTTCACCTTAACAAGCAGAATTACCTACTCCCAGATTACTTACCACCTTCCTAGCCAACCACCGCCACACCGCTGTGGACATAACCACAACGGTGCCCACCGAAGGTGCTTCGTGGGGACTCGGCAATTCTACCCACACACAGAGTGCTGACAGCCAACAGCCATAACGAGCAACATTAGTGACCTAAATGAAGCTTTTAAAACTAAGCTGTTTCAGAGGTCATTCAACTTTAATAAGATTTCACTTTCCCAACTACAAAATCTGCTTTGGCCTACAATTTACTTGGGCTGTTGAAATGATCAAGGTTCTCATTATGAGCATCTGCTCAGTAAAAATGATTCAGATTTTAATTCAAACAAGCACCACTACCCCAGAGGAAGCATCTTACTACCTAATGACTTTTTTCTTTCAATCCTCACCTGAGGATATTTTTTCCATTGAATTTTCATAGTGAGGGAAGGGAGGGAGCAGAGGGGGAGAGAGGGAGATGCATCAATTGGTTGCCTCCCCAAACATGTCCTGACAGGGCTGGAGGCGAACCGAGGCACGTGCTCTTGGCTGGGAATCGAACCTTCGACCCTTCGGTCCATGGGCTGACACTCTAACTGCTGAGCCAAACTGGCCAGGGCCCTAATAACTTTTATGTTCTCATTATCATGCCTAACTTTCCTTCTGGTTTTCCACGTTATTCACAAAAATTATTATTATTATTTAATCTAAAAGGTGTTCCAGGTCTGCTCTCTCAGTCTCAGCTGCCTGAGGCATATCTTGTGCTCACACTTTAAATGAATCAGCATGGATTTCTATTTTCTTTAAAAGTGAATTATGCAAGGTATTTCAGACTCCTCCTTTATAACCTTCCAAGACATCACATATGCTAACTTTCTAGGAATTTGCCACACTCTCACCTCACACAAGTTGCTGAACTGCTGGTCTCATGGGCAGATGATGGGCCATGATATAGTGATGCGTTAATAACATTATCTTTTTGTATAAAGGCTAACACACAGGGCGTTGTGCTACATGAAACAAGTCAGACAGAGAAAGACAAAAAGAGCATAATCTCACGTATATGTGGAGTCTAATTTAAAAAGACAATCAAGCTCATAGACACACATAACAATTGTTGATTGCCTCGGGAGTGGGGATGGGGTAGAAATGGGTGAAGGGGGTCAAAAAGTACAAATTTCCAGTTATAAAATAAATGAGTCATGGGGAAGTAATATACAACATGGTGACTATAGTTCAGTGATGGCGAACTATGACACGTGTGTCAGAGATGACACGCGAACTCATTTTTTTGATTGATTTTTCTTTGTTAAATGGCATTTAAATATATAAAATAAATATCAAAAATATAAGTTTTTGTTTTACTATGGTTGCAAATATGAAAAAATCTCTATATGTGACATGGCACCAGAGTTAAGTTAGTGTTTTTCAAAATGCTGACATGCCGAGCTCAAAAGGTTCACCATCACTGCTATAGTTAGTAATACTGTATTGCATACTGAAAAGTTGCTTAGAGAGTAAATCTTAAAAGTTCCATCATAAGAAAACAATTTTATAACTATGTGTGGTGATGGATATTAGACTTATTATAGTGGTCATTTTGAGATATTTACATATACTGAAACATTGTACAAATGAAACTAACAGATTATATGTCAATCATACCTCAATTAAAACAAGAACACCAGAGGATGGAGGGAGTTACACAGCATGAAAAAGTTGCCATAGTCCACATTTCCCTCCTGATTTTGTGAACTGAGCAACCAGCTACGATGACCCTGAGTCTCACCGGAGAGTGGTCACCTGGGACCAGTGGTACCCTGGAAAGAAAAGAGCCAGGATTCCCCACTCGCCCTCAAAGACTAAAGTCATTCCCATTTTACTCCTGTCATCCCAGAGGGTTTGACAGGAGAATGGAGGAGGGAGGGGCCCAGAGAGGAGGCAAAGGCAGACATTTCAGCAGCCAGTAGAGAAAGAAAAGGGAGGGGCCACAGAAGCTGCCAGGACTGCAGAACACAAGGAAAACTGTTGGCCAGGGGAGCTCGCAGGCACCCCGAGATCTTGTCAGATGTTGAGTCTGAGATTGTGGTCCCAGGATGTGGCCAGTTGCCTTAGCAACAGTATCTCTATCTATCCAAGGTGATAAATTACCCTGCTCTCTAACAAATTCAGTTCATTTCTTAAACAATCAGCATCCTGGAAATAATATGAAAACAAGCAAATCCAACCAGTGCAAGGAGGGGGCCAATCAATCACTGGGTTTGCCTTGAAGTCCCTGGGCCCAGGAGAAATGAGAGAGACTAGGGCTGGGGACAGGGGCAGGGGCAGGATACAGCTACCTCATGTATCCAAAACTTCCAGATAAATAATAAGAAAACAGAGCTGATAAAAAGACACTTGAAAGAATTCCAAATCCCTTTCTGATCATCCTAAATTCACATTATTCCCTACCCCTTCTCTCCTCACTTTACTTCATAGAACCTGACAGTTATTAATTCTTTGATTTCTGTGCCTGTCTGTTCCACTAGACTTCAAGCTTCTTGAAAACAAAGGCTTTGCCTCTGTTTCATTTCCCATGGTATCCCTAGAACAAGAGTCCTGCATGGAACACAACAGGCCTGAAATAATATTTATCAAATGAATGAATTAATAGGTCTCCTAAGTTTCTAAAATCATGGCTCACATATCTCGTAGTACATTATAGAATACTAGAGGCCCAGTGCATGAAATTCGTGCACAGGTAGGGCCCCTAGAGGCTGCTACCTGCTAGCTGGGGCTTTCCTTCATTCCGTGCTGCCCCCTGGTGGTCAGCGCACATCATAGCAAGCGATCAAACTCCCAGTCAGTCGAACTCCCGAGGGGACACTTTGCATATTAGGCAGACACACACACACACACACACACACACACACATTATATATAATACATACATGTATATGTATTTCATGCTTAATGGGAAAACTAGAAGCATTTTTAGCAAAACTGGGACTAAGGCAAGAAGGATCACAATAGCGAGTACTATTTAAAATTGTTTTGGATATACTAGCCAATATAATTATTAAAAGAAATTTGATAAAAATCAAGGAGGGGGAGATGAATTATCACTATGTGTGACAGATACGATTTTATACCTGCAAACCTAAGGAAATCAACAGAGAAACTATAATAAACAATAACAGAATGTGTTTAGATTTCTGGGAATAAATTCAACCCACAGGAAGCAATAGCCTCCCTGTTTAAAAGCCATCTAATCAAGTTGCCCAATCAGGTAGAAAATATAATGGGGAGAAATCCTATTTGCAATAACAATAAAAGGGACAAATTACTTAGCAATTAAAGGGAACATGTAGGATCCATATGCTTCAAAATACTCTCAAAAGACACACAGGCACACTGAAGTGCATTGAAAGGTGAATAATTATGCCCGTTCTTAAAAAGGATGTCATTCATATGTCAATTCTTAAGCAATGTGCATATATTTAATGCAATCCTTTTTTTTTTTTTTAAGCTGATATGGTGGTGGCAGCTGTAGTATTTTTAAGAACTAGACAAGCTGGCTCTAAACTTCTTATGGAAACAACCATCTGGGAATGACCCAAATGAAGCAGGACTGAGGTCAATCAGGGTGCAATGGCCTCACCAAATACTAAGGCATATTCTAAAGTGACAATACATAAAATACCGTAATTCTCAAACATGAATCGGCTGACAAATCGATGAAACAGAAAAGACCGGAGTCAGACCCAAATACTTCACTGAGTGTGAAACTAAGGTGGCATTGCCATAGCGGTAGGGACAATGGACTGGCTTGATTCACTTACTGTGATAAAGAGGCAAAACAAGAATAGGGTGCCATTTTCCCCTAAGGAGCAGCACAAGGCGAGGTGAGGTCCATCAGTGTAGTTGGTGGGGAAGGGGTGGAGGGGGTGCGGTGGGGGTGCTAATAATGGAAAAGTCCTGAGCACTGACTCACAGTGGAGAAAAGTGTCTGTAATCCCTCTCCTCTGACAAGGGGAGCTCAGCAGAGGTGCCTGGGAAGGGCCCGGGCCAGAGCCCCTTGCTAAGGAGGCCTCGGGATGGAGACGCCTGGACGAGGCGTGCAGACATGTGAAAGGGCATGGTGGCCCCGGGGTCCGTGACTGTGCACAGGGTCTGGGGTGGGGAGGCAGCCTTCCCCACATGGGGCCTGTGCTCTGGGCTGGAAGACCACACGGAGGATTTGGGCCTGGAGAGGAGTCTTGAAGTGTGCCATGGTTTATCCACACAAAAGAGCACTCTATTGACATCAAAAATAACAAGATAGGTCTTGTATGTATTGATCAAGAGCCATTTCCAAGTGAAAGAAACAAAATTAGTAACAGGACACAACAAGGACATAGACACATTGCTACACATTGCTACTACAGTGCTGTTGTTTTTAAATAAGACTACTTAAAAATAATATGCATATACATATAGGCACCTATAAACATGTGTGTGCCAACACATGTATAGAACATACAAGAAGCTAGAACAAAGGTTAGCTTTGGTCAGGAGGCTGGCACATGTCAGAAAGACCTTTGTCAATATATGGCCAGCACACATCTCTATGGGTACACATGAACTTTCCAAATCTGATCTCAGGGGTACTTATTAACAATTCAAAACTAGTTTATTCAAAGAAATAGAGTTAACACAGAAGTTACCTCTGAACAAAAGGCAATAACTATAAACTCAAGTGGCCAGGTTATTATAACCGACACAATTCAACACCCAGCTAACCTCCCCCCGGGTTGGGGCTGGAGGGCACCTGTCCCTACATCCAAATTCTGGTGCTTGAATTATCTCTATCAATATATTCCAAGCACAGAGTTTAATACAGTGGTCGCTTCTCACAAGTTGGTCTATAAATTCCTTTTTAGAATCTCAAATGCGAGGCGCTGTATAATTATGAAGTATTACTGCTATGATTTATGTGCCCAAATGTTAGTCATTGCTAAATAACATGCATCATTGTGATAATTTCTCTGTCGCCTCTCCTCGTCTCCTGAGCGCGGGGCTGGCGGATGTTTATCTGGCGGGATGCTGGAACAGTGATCCAAGTCGGGGAAAAAGGAAACGATTTCCTCAGCAGCATGTCCGAAGGACAGTTATTTTTATGTTGGAGATAAAAATGTGTACTCAAACAATAAAAGTTTTATTTTTTTCCTCCCAAAATATAGGACACAAGTTTTTGTTTCCTTTTATGATGCTTAATCCCTCCCTACTGGACAACCAGTGTAAATCACATATGCTTTACATTGGAAGCTCTCCAATGTAAGGAATAAGGAAGATGTAATATAAGGAATTTCTCTGAAGAAAAAATACAGGCATGTTTCCTCACAGACCTATTTTAAGACTATGTGCTTGCACTGAAGAAAGTAATAATCAAAGAATGAAAGTAAATGGAGGGAAGAATAACCGTCAGAAAGAAATCCTGCCACGTCCTTTCCACTGTGACATCAAGTTCTGATTTAAAAGACACCAAAGCATCTTTGAGCTGGTGACAACCAGGAACCTCCATTTTGCGGATGGGGGCAAAGGTCAAATGACATGCCCATGGTCACACAGCAACTTATGGGCCCAGTCCCTCACACGGGTGTCCACCCAGCCCTGGAGTTATTTATTATCTACACAGGCAGAGGTTTTTCTCTACAAAATGACACATGGGACAAAGTGTTTCATATAATGCAAAGCTACGGAAGTTAAAACTTCCTGTCACCTTTAACACCAACTATAACCTGGAAATTACAGGCTATAGTATCTGTGGCCAATACTATGCTATATGCCATGAGCATTCTCCCTGCCCTGTCACTATGCAGAAATGGAAGCAAAATCTCTAGGTGTGGGAGGCAACAAGGGACAAGCGCGGATGGTTTCACGTGCACCTGGCTGAGAGAGAGGGCTCCAGGGGAGACCTCCGCGGGCACCGCTGCATGTTATCTGTGTCAGCTTGGGCATGTGCCTTGGCCCCCGTGGCCATCAGTGTCCCCATCTGTACAGGGAGCACGAAACTTCCTTCACCGCGTAAGGATTCGGGAAGACGTGTGTTAGCATGCAGTAAGTGTGAGCTCCTTTTAGGTTGGCGTTTACCTACTGAACTCAGCTGTCCAGGTGAAGCAAGAATGCACCGAAGCACACACTGGGCCTCAACACTGTCCAAGGCTTCAATAAGCCAGAGCCAGAACGTCTGCGAGAGCCTGGTTCTGCCAGCCAATCTGCCCTCAAACCCTGCCGTGTCACCTTACGCCAAAGGTTGGAGGGCACAGGAGAGCACCCCAGAGGCTAGGGGACTTCCCCTGGACCTGACAAACTCCACCTGGACTGGACCTACTCCCGGAAGCCCAGCAGTGTGGCCAGACCAGCTGCGGTGCTGTGCCAAGCTTCCCACGCTGAAACACAAGCCCAAGGACTTGGAGCGCATGTAATGGGTTGAATGGTGTTCCTCAAAATTCAAATCTACCAGAACTTCAGAAATGTGACCTTATTTGGAGATGGTGTAATTAGTAAGATGAGGTCATACTGGACCACGGTATGTCCTAAATCCAGTATCTAAGGCAGCGGTTCTCAACCTGTGGGTCGCGACCCCTTTGGGAGTTGAACGACCCTTTCACAGGGATTGCCTAAGACCATCGGAAAACACATATAATTACATATTGTTTTTGTGATTAATCACTATACTTTAATTATGTTCAATTTGTAACAATGAAATTGGGGGTCATCACAACATGAGGAACTGTATTAAAGGGTCGCGGCATAGGAAGGTTCAGAACCACTGACGGCTTTATAAGAGAGACAGAGGCATAGACACACAGGAAGCCAGCAAACCCGGTGAAAAAGGAGCCAGAAATTGGAATGATGCATCTACAAGCCAAGGAACGCCACGGGTCACCCGCAGAAGGTAGGAAAAGGCATGGAACACCTCCCTCAGAGCCTCCAGCAGGAACCAACCTTGTCAACACCCCGACTTCACCTACCAGCCTCCAGATGGGTGAGAGAATACATTTAAGTTGTTTAGGTCATCCAGTCCATGGGACTTTTTATGGCAGCCCTAGGGGAAACGAATACAGGATCCAAACCCACAGATCACACAAATGTTTGTTTCAAATTGCCCAGACAGAGACGCCGATAAGGGATTGCAATGGTGATCATAAATACTATCTATCCCAAGTCAACTTGCTTCATAATCAATGAATGCCCATTTTACCTTCTAAAGTAAATCCGCACTAATCAATACTACTTTCACCTGTCTTTAAATAGTAAGGATCTGTAATGTTTTTATTAGAAAATAAGACTCTACTGCTTTAAAAAACACACACACACACATTTGGAAATCACTGATATTAACTAACACCACATTATAATTTTTGAAAACTGAAGTCTGGAGCAGACTTATTTTAAGAGATGGAAAATTGTTACCAAAAATACATGCCAGGGTTACTTGTCATCATTTATCCCAAAAGTGCTCAGGAGAATTAATTCGGGACATTTTCAAAAAATCAACATTCTGTCCATACGAAGGAAAAATCCACTTCATACCCTTAACGCAGTTTCCCTGATGATGGGATGGCCCATATTTAATCCTGCCCGCTACCTTAAAATTGATCAGCTAATAAAACTCAGTACGGTGATATTTTACAGTTACTGCTTCCATAGCAAAGGCTGTACATGAATCAAGGTTTCTAAGCAGGCTTTCACTACAGCCATATGCACCAGGATCAAACCAAATCATCTTGAAGGTGGAGAATATCACTTATAAAGACGGCAACTTCATTAAAGCACTTCCTTGGTATGTGTGTTAAGTAAATAAGACAGTGCAATTACATGAAGGAACACGCATAAATTCACATAGCTGGGGAAGGCGCTTCTTCCCACATATCATACCCCGTGAAAGATTTAAAACCACATTAAATTACACGGTTCCGATACAGTTGATCAACCCCAGAATAAACCAGTGCAGCAAACAGCTCTCTTCAAAAGGGTACGTGCCCCAGAAGAAAACTAATAATAAAATTTAGCAGAAGGACAATTCCTATTGGTCAATAAATTCTAATGGAAAGCTTAATTAAATCTAAATGTACGCCTCACACACACCCACTGCAATTCAACAGCATGACCTTGTCCCTCATCAAGCTTCAGAATCCAGACAAAGTCTCCCTATGAAATTATGTGGGGGTTTTTTTTTGTTTGTAACATTTTTATTGATTTCAGAGAGGAAGGGAGAGAGAGATAGAAACATCAATGATGAGGATCATTGATCGACTTCCTCCTGCATGCCCCCTACTGGGGATCAAGCCTGAAACCCAGGCATGCGCCCTTGACTGGAATCGAACCCCAGACCTTTCAGTCTGCAGGCCGAAGCTCTATCCACTAAGCCAAACCAGTTAGGGCGTGTGGGTTTTTTTAAGTCTCAACTGTCACAACTGAAAAACACGTTCGGTCAAAGCCACAAGAACCTGGGCTCTACAAAGTTTATCCTGCTTTTCAAATATCGGTTCTGCCCACACCCATAAACATATTTACATTGAAGAAAAACTTTAGTAGGTACTCTCTATAGAGAATTTTCTTAACTCTAACCCAACGAAAAAAATAGTTAAAATAAAACCAATTGTAGATCAGAAATAGTCCCACACAGACACTTAAATCTATACACAAACATACACATGCTGCCATGCTCTCAAGTGCATAGAACATCTCAGTTGTCACTTCTGGGAGACAGTAATGAGGAAGCAGGGAAAGAAGAACCCGACTTTCTTTCCTTCTATTCAATTCTTGTGTGCGTGCAGGTTTGTACATTATTCATATGAAAATGTAAAAGCATCCAGCAAACAAGAATTTCATCAAAATCACACTGTACTTGTACCAACCAAACTTGTATCCATTTTAATTAATGTGAGCCATGTTAAAACCTGTTATAATGCCCTTAAAAGTATAAAAGTTAAAATACAAAGGAATGCAATACATTTCAACCAGTGCATACTTAACAGCTGAGGGGTCAAATTGACTTTTTAGAAATACATTCAATTCTATTTATAAAACAATTCCAACAGCACATTTCGAGGCTCACTCTATCATCACTTCCCCACCCCCTCATACCTCACATAGTCATTCAGGTGTCTAACCATCCAGTGCTATCAGAGTCAGAGACCATCTGAATATCTGATTCAACTAATCGCTAGGTTTCCCCTCACTCATACCCACCCCATATAGCTCCTAAACAACCCTGGAATGCCTGTACATTCCATTTCTAAAGCACTTTAACTGCTAGAAAATGGGTCTTTAAATCAATATGTTCAATCAGCATGCCCAGCAATTGCAGTAAGCCTAGAAGATGCAAACAAGAATGAGACATGACTTTCAGCATAAAAATCCAGTGTCTGGCACATAGCAGGTGCTCAATTAATACCTGTAGCATGGAATCACTGTGTGAGCAAGTTCACAATCAGAGCAGTGCTATGCAAGAGAAATATAATGCAAGCTACAAATGGAAGGCATATTCATAATGTTTTCTATAGGCACATTTATAAAGGTAAAAGAAATATTAAAAAGTGACATTAATTTTTATGTATTTAATTTAACCCAACTTACAGAAAATATTTTCATTTCCAAATGCAATATTATAAAACATTATTAATGAAATATTTTACCTTTTTTGTACTAAGTCTTTGAAATCGAATGTGCATTTTACATCTACAAGACATCTCAATTCAGACAAGCACATTTTAAAAGCCCATTAGCCCCACTATGAAGAACATCATGGCAGAAAGTTCTGCGCAATGTACCTCCCAACAGAGGGAGGTGGTCAGTATATGTGGGGACAAGAAGGAATGATGAGGTGAGGAGGCAAAGGCAGTAGAGACAGGCAGATGATGGAAGTCCTGCTTTGCCAGGTTGAAGAGTTCAACCTTTATCCTATGGACAACAGGGAGTAAGGGTGATATGATAAAGCTTTCATTCAGAATGGTGCCTTCCTGGAGACAGAGTAAGGCATGAATTAGAAAGGAGAAAACCTGGCAGTAGAGAAGATGGGTTGCAATGAAAGTCATCCTGAAGTTAAAAATCAATGGTAATCGATGGTTTAAACACAGATTCATAGGCCACGATCAATCCACAAGATGAAGTCTCATCATGCAAGATAAAATATTAAAACAAGGAAAATAAGTGTATATTTCATAGAACTAAATTTATTATGCAATAAATGGTTCTTTATTCTGAAATTATATTGCTTTGGTGGGGGAGAGGGGGCATTAAATGTGCGCTGTACTTTGAAAATGTCCTGATTGGACAAAATAAAAAATTTTGCAATACTTATGTTGTTCCCAAAATTCTAAATTTTAGTTTGCAAGAAAACTCCAAAAATCTGGAACCACTGTTTTAATTTCTGAAATTCATTAAGATGAGCCTAGGTCCAATATATGCATATTATTCTGTATTCCGGTTTCCTTTCTTTCTTTCTTTTTTTTTTAAAGAAAAATGCGTTTATTCCAAATGTTCACCAGGCTTGGAAGTTTTGGGTTTTTTTGTTTTTGTTTTTTTTTAATTTTGTTTTATTGCTTAAAGTATTACAAAGAGTATTACATAGGCTTCCTTTTTCTTTTTTTCCCCCTTTCAATTTTCTTATTTTACTTACACATGCCCATGCACTAATAATACTGACACAACTTTTAACTTAATATAGAGTAATTTAGTAGGTGAAGTATATTATTGTTTAGTCATTCCCATGAGTGTTGTATCGGATCTATTTAGGAGTATGAATAACTTTACCCAAATGAACTTTCTTCCTTCTACCCCCAATCCCATGGGTTATTTCCTCCAGATGTAGTTCCCAATGGAAAATTTATGCATCAACAGTAATACAGAGCTTTGTTTTGTGTTTAATTCTTATGATTTATCACCAGACTGTAGCAAAAAGACAATGTGCAATGCTGCCAACATTTATTAATACCCCAACCAAAAACAGACTATCATTATTTCTGGTCATCTAAGACAAAGCAGTCTTAATTTCTCTCTCTTGAATTGCTAGTGAGGGTATGTTCCTGTTCTCTTCACAAAGGTACTGAGCCTCCAATTCCCTAAACTCATCCCTCTACCCACTCAAGGGAGGACACTTCTAGAGAGGACTGTGGGTACTGACCTTTGGTATCTCAATTCTTTATATTATAATCATTTAATCTTTGAGAATGTCCCATTAGTTTTACCTATGCTTTGGTACTGAATTTAAAATATATCCCATTGCCTTTGGCTGGGCTATTTTTCTTTTATTCTTCAGGAAGTCAGGCACATCTATCTTGTGTATGATGATTTTCTCCATTGCTTCAGTGGTCCTAAGTTTATCTTCCCTGAACAGCTGGATTAAAAATGGTATTCCATTTTCTTCTAGTTATCCTATATAATAAAAGCCTAATATGCAAATTGACCGAACAGCGGAACGACCAGTCATTATGATGCACACTGACCACCAGGGGGCAAGACGCTCAACGCAGGAGCCCCCAGCCCACAGGGCCCAGGCCAGCCAAGGTGGATGCCAGTGGGGGCCCCCCAATTGCCCCACAGATCGGCCCTGATTGCCAGCTAGGCCTAGGGACCCTACCCGTGCATTAATTTCATGCACCGGGCCTCTAGTATTATAGATTAACTAGAGGCCCAATGCATGAAATTCATGCAAGAGTAGGCCTTCCTTCCCCCAGCTGCCGGCACTGGCTTCCCTCTGGCACCCAGGACCCGGGCTTCCCTCGCAGCCCTGGCTTTGTCCGGAAGGTCGTCCAGTCTAATTAGCATTTTACACTTTTATTATTATAGACAAGAGGAATCCAACAGCAGAGGCCTGTGTACACTGAAATTAATATACTTTTTAAATGGCAGAATCATCTGGTATGAATAAAATTGGCTCAGATAGTTCTCAAGGTGGACCGTCCCCATCATAAAATGACAGATGTCACAAAACAGCTACTCTTCTCTCACCAGAGGGAAGCTGGACATGATATCTGAGCATCAAAACTTTCAACTCCTCCTTCAATTCTCTCAGTTGGCAATGTTTGTACAGATTTCTCAACAAGCTCATGTAAAATTAATTTTCAGCAAAAAAAAAATAATAATAATAATTTTCAGCAAGAAAGGTCATTGATAGACAACAGCAATCACCTGAAGAAAAATACTCTTGTGTGGGAGTACCCCCCAAAAAATTAAAATGGCTATGGAAACATTGTGCCTAATTATTTTTCATATATTGAGATTCTCCAGGAAAGTACAATAATCCCCCTGCCCAACAGATGGAAAATGGAGAGAAAAAACAAAAACAAAAAAGCAGCATATATGTAATTGCTTACAAAGTTCAGATTATACCAAATAATCTTTTACATATCGATATATGTAACTAATATAGAAAGAAAAAATAACCCAGAAGTTAATTCACTGAAATATTAACAGTGGTCATCTGAAGGAAGAGAGGATTATGGGTAATTCTGATTTTCTTCTCTAGAGTTCTTTTGCAATGTATACTTACATTATATACTTTATATACTAGTAAATAGCATTTTATACATATATACACAAAGAACATACTTTTATTACTTTAAAAACTAAACTTTTTAAAAAACAGAGGTAGAAAAGGATTTGGCATTATATTAAACAAATGCTACTAAAAATCAAGCTAAAGTACCTCAACTTTTATTTAGGCCTCTGCTTACTAAACACAGCACCCCTTTTCATATATAGGAAGTCTCTTATCATCACTATAAGAGTAAGTCTTTCAGAGGTTCATTATATTAGGATTAAAAGAATTCTCAAAATACCAGGAACTTTCAAATTTCCTTTTCCTTTTTTTTTTTTTAAGTCTCTAAAGTACTTTCAAAAAATATCTGCAATGAGGTGTACATAAAAGTGATGAGAGGGTTTTGTGGTTAGTTGTGTTTTTTTTTCTATCTGTTAGATAAATATTGAAGCATTTACTGGCAATGTTAAAATGATAAAATATTTAAGATCTCCTTAAAATACTCTAGCAACAACAAAAGAGTGGTAGGGGAAAATAGATAAAACAAGAACAGAAAGTTGGAAGTATTGAGTTGGGTGATGGGTACCATTATTCTACTTTGTGTACATTTAAAGCTTTTCCATAATACAGTTTATTGAAAAGGCGCTATGAAAAATGAAAAACAATATATACATATGCACATCCATTCCTCATATCATCCAATGTAGCCAAACACTTTTTTTTTTTTAAACCTCAGGGTGACTCATAGTCAAACACTTTTTTTTTTTTAAACCTCAGGGTGACTATTTCAAAGGGAGCTAGTTAACAGTCTCTTAGGTGAGTGAGTGTGAGCAAGTGTGGGAAGGCATGTACCTTTTCTTTATTAGGCAAGAGTATGTGCACGGGTAAATCTAACAAGAAAAAATAAATGTCTTTTATTTACATCTACAAATTTGTTTCAGAAGATTTCAGGTTTTCTGAACTTGGCCACCATCAGACCAACAGTCAGCCATCACAACACTACTTGGTTCATGACATTTAAAAAATCAAATACAAAAGAATAAATAAATAAGATACAGACTGACTCGAGTAGCAGCAAGACCCTATCTGGGCGTCCCATTCTCCTTCTTACACAGAGGACAGGCTACGTCTCTAAGAGGACAGGCCAGTCCACACACAAGTCCACTGCAAGCAAAGAGCCTGAGCACTCAACAGAAGTTAGGCAACCAATACCAACAGCATTTCTTTTGCATAGTCTGTTCTTGATAACAGTTGCAAAGGATGATATGAATCCTGAGGATCTGGGATCCCCACACTGATGACTTCCCAGTGTATCAGCGTAAAACAAAACACACCCCCCACATGTGTTCACAAGGCACTCCCAGTTAGAGGGATTTCACCTGCATGATCACCAGTGAGCCTCGCATCTCCCAGGAGAGTTGGTATAGACTGGCTCACCCCTATTTTACAGACGCAGAAACTCAGGGTCAAAGCTGTCCAAAGATTTGCTCTCAAACAACGGGAGTCTTCGAAGGACAGTGCTCTTCTCACTACCCAACCCTCCCCTGGAGTGTGTCTGTGACGGTAAGGAGGAGGCAAGTACCGCATGAAGAGAAGCAGGGCAGAAAAGAGGGGAAATCAGCTTTAGGCCCAACACTTCCCGGGTTTCGAAACACCCTCAATATGTCCTAACTGCCCATGACTTTGTGCTGTCTATTCTTTGCCATGAGCATGAGACTCTGATTGCACTTCTGCATGTTACTGGGGGCTTGCTTTCTCTGCTTTCTGAGCTCTGACAGAGGCCTCCTAACAACTCACTTGACCTAAGAAACACAAAAATCCTTTTTTTAAACCAGGAGGGACTGTCATGGCTGTGGGGATGGGACATTAGCTGCTGGTCCTCTCTCTCATTATCAAGATGATACAAAGAAAGAGAAGTTGGCAGAGAAACAGTCACAGCCCGCAACTCCCATGGGCCACTCAAGCTCGTAGGAGAGCAAAGCCTACCTCTCTGACTTCGTGGAGCTGGCCGGAATACTGATTCTTGGCTCTTCGGGCAGCTGCAGGCGACTTGTGATGCGTGACTGTGACAACACCGGGGGCCCCCACACCGAGGTGTCTCTGGCTACAGGGAGACGCAGAATTGGGTGTTCCATGGGGGAGCAAAGTGAGACTTCGGCTTCGGGAGCTTGGAGTAGTCTAGAATAAGCAACAGGTGTCAAAACTCAACAAGCAATGCGCAGAACACAGCTAAGTGTTGGCTTCCATATATTTTGAACCTCTTAATCGTTCCCCTTCATCTGTTTGGAGAAATGAAGGCACGGGGGTGGTATAACAACACTACATGCCTTCCCACACTTGCTCACACTCACTCACCTAAGAGACTATTAACTAGCCTTCTGATCTCACCCCCACTGTGTCTTCTGCCCCACACTATGGCCATGAATAGCTACTCAGAGTCTCTGCAAACACCGTGGACTCTCCCGGACCTGCGCCTCTGCACATACTGGCCCCTCCTCCTAGAATGTCCTCCCCTCCTGGCCGGCAAACGTCAGATGAACCTTCAAGACTCAGCTCGGTGTTCTCTGGTGCATGGAGCACCTCCCTGTCTGTCCCAGTCTCTCTGCTGCTCTTATTCCACTGCATTGAGATTATATTCATTGTCCAGTTCCTTTCTTAAGATATTCTGTCAAACTCATCTTTATATCCCCAAGAACTAGCACATGATTTATTAGTTATTAATTTATTGTTTATTAATTTCTTAATACATGTTTGCTGCCTAAATGAGTGTACTGTTATCCACCAAGTAATGCCCATTTGTTAATGCTGTGCTTATATTTTATCTTATGGTAATAAATAATCCACATAACAACTTAGTGTATGCTGAAGATGGCATCTCAACTAAGTGGAGATGAATTTTTTTAAAACATGGTACTGAGATAACTGGGCAGCCATCTGAAAAACAAAACTGGGTTCACCTCTCAGATCACAGACCCCCAAATAGATCAAAGAGATTAAAAAAAAAAAAAAACACTAGAAGAAAATGTGTAGCCTTGGGGTAGTGAAGGTCTAACACCTCCAAATGCAAAAGCCATAAAAAAAATAAAAAAAAAGAAAAAAGGTTCAATAAGTTTGAGTACCTAGGAACCTGAAAATTTTTGCATGGGAAACAAACAGATTTTAAAGATTTACTCCCACCATCAACAAAGCCGAACGATAAACTAGGAAAAGTATTTTCAACTTGTTTCCCAGACAAAAGGCTCATCATTCTCATTTATAATTAGGAATATAATTCCTAGGAAGTGATTAGGACTGTAAACTAATTAAACTAGGGCAAGATGTAGACAGTTCACAAAAAAGATAAATGGCCCTTAAACCATATGAAAACATGTTCAACTGTACTCATAAGATAAATGTAAAATTCAAGCCACATTTAGATACCATCTTCTACTCAGAAGATTGGCAAAAATCCTTACCACCTGTGGACAGGACCACAGACAAACAGGTTTGTGGGAGCATAAGGTAGCAAAAACCTGTGATGAGGACAATCTGGCAGTACCTGTAGCTGTTATAATTGCATTTCCCTGTGATCCAGGGATGCCCCGATTGGGACTGTACCCACCAATACTCCTGCACCCAAGTGAAATGGCATATATCCTATGTTTAATGGCAAAGTGTGACAAACAACCCGAATTCCCATCAGTATGGGTCAGGTTAAATAAAATATGGCATACCTACTGAATAGAATACTACCAAGATGTAAGAGAATAATAATAAACATCTGAGTTGGTCTGGGGGGGGGGGGGGCGATATCTGAAACTATATAGTTAAGTGAAAAAAGCGAGGTGCAAAACTATTCTATAGTATGCCGAGTTGCAGCAAAATGCAGAGACTGAGTGTTTTTATTGACATTTGTTTAAAACACAAAAAATAATCTAAAAGGATAGACACAAAACTAAAAAAGCTGACACTAATTTGTGGAGAAACGGAGAATGACAGAGTAGGATCGGAGGGAAAGGGAGATTTTTCACTGTATAGTTTATTTTTATATTCTTTCATTTTGAACCATGTGAATGTAGTACCTATCCGATTTTTTAAAAAAATTCCACATAAAATTTACATTCTAAATGCCCCTGTATCTCAACGCAACTTGAGAAAAGGCAGTTAGAGGATATGTTGGATTCATGCCAACATATCAGATATTTACTGAATACCTACTATGTGCCAATGGGAGTATCTACAAAGAAAATATGAGATGTGTTTCACCATAGATGTTTATGGTATTGCTAGAGATATAAGACACTGAGACAGAAAGGCACACACATACACACACAAAGGGAGTGCATATAAGGTGCGAATTTGGCATTACAGCCAGAAAATGCCTGAGAAGTGAGGAAGAGGAAAATCAACGGGAGTTGACTTCATCATGGGAGGCTATTCTGCGGGTGAAGAAGACAGAGAGACATGGCAGCAATGTATGAGGACCTCGGAGAGTCAGGATGTTTGAAGCAGTGTAAGCCTCCTGCCTTGGGTAACAGTCACAGCTCTAAAAACTGTTCGATGTTAATGGCCTATAATTTTAAAAATCACCAAAAGATTGGAGAGAGGATAGAAATCAGAATTTTACATTACCCTGCAATGCCACAGTAGCTTGTAAAGGTTCTCCAGGCCAGAACTTGGACATAGTAAGAATAGAGATAAAGTTGGGAAGCAGTGTATTGATTTTAAATAACCTTAGGTAACTAGAGAAATATGTGGTCTCAGAATTACATATGCTGTGATTACAGTCAAATACAGCAATCATCTACTTACAGCCCCAATCTTTTCACTTAAAGTGTGGAGGGGGAAAGACACCATCTCTTTAATCCTTTAATGACAGTGAATTTGCCAAAGCATTAAGAGTTTACTAAAATACATTTTCATTGTTTGGGAGGCTGTTCCAACCCAAGAAAAGGCAGATTTTTCACTGGACTTGGAAGCCAGACTGACAAGTTTCACTCCCCCCAGCTCCACCAGGTTCTAGCTGTGTGACCTCGGGAGAGTTATTTAAGCTGTCTGATTAATCATCAATTTCCTAATCTTTAAAACAGAAATGATAATATTGACCCTTAAAAGGCATCATGAATTTTAAATTCTATCATGGAGCTGCATGGCTAAAGTTTGTTTCTTTCCTTACATCACTTAATACTTGATCGATGAAGGCCTTGCTGATTTTTAAAATGTTAAAACGTCACTTAGCACAAAATCATAAGCAGTCACTGACCTGCTCTTTATTTTCTATCGGATCAAAAGTGCTGAGGAAGCCCAAAATATAATTAAATACTTTCTGGAGAACCTATATGCTCAGCAATTAAATTGTAAGACTGTAGAAGGGAAAATACTTCCAGATTCTGAGTAGAGTGAGAACCCATCGGAAATTAAGAAATGAGAACAGCTCTGGCAACAACGGGCACCTCTGCTTGGAACAATATCACCATAAATGGCAATAAATCAAGAAATCCACCCAGAAGCCAAATTATTCCACTGTGGACATCTAGCCCCATGATCATTATTTAATGGCTGTCATCTGAATTCACAAGCAGTAAATTTGAGTTGAAAACCCTTTAATTTCCCATTAACTATGGGATTGTCTCAGTTTAACTCACAGATCCTGGATTGTCTCACAGTTTAACTCACACGCAGACCTCCTCTTAGAGTAAAATGAGCAAGTGTCTCCGTCTTGGTAAATCCCAAAGGTCATCAGGCGCCAGGACAAACAGAGAGCAAAGGCAGCAAACTGCCACCACTATAAACGAGTGGGGTCTTTCCAAAACACAGCCTATATAAAACGCCCAGGTTTTGTGCTTAAATGTCAAACACTTATCCTTGCTACTAATCTAAAATAAAGTTATTGTCAGAGTTTGAGGAACAACATGGCAGGTGTTTGCTCCAAATAGTTATATCAATATTTCTAGGGGGTGTCTAGAAATGCCAAGTGTGCCATCTGCGGAAGATACTGAGTCAAGGGTAACCATTTCTATTCGGGAATAAGGTTCCCCCTTTCCCTTGGAGAGTCACCCCTTGGGTCTGCCTGATAAGTGGGGTGGGGCCTAAGCAGAGAATGTGGTAGCAGGGAAGATCAAGTGCTGACGCTCAGGCATTCAACATGCAAGCAGGTTTTATGATATTTTTTAAAATATATTTTTATTGATTTCAGAGACAAAGGGAGAGGGAGAGATAGAAACATCAATGATGAGAATCACTGATTGGCTGCCACCTGCACGCCCCCTACTGGAGATCGAGCCCGCAACCCAGGCATGTGCCCTTGATCAGGATTGAACCTGGAACCCTTTAGTCCGCAGGCCAACGCTCTATCCACTGAGCCAAACCGGCTAGGGCAGGTTTTATAATATTTACCAAGCTCTTGGATTGTCCCTACACTCTTCAGTGGATTCATAAATTTCCAAAGATTTTGAGGAAGGGACACACACGTACTTTTGGTATTCAGTGGCCAAAACTGGTATGAAGAAAAGGTGTGACTGGAAATAGAAAGGATGTAGTAGAAAGAATATGTTCAGCCAGGGAAATCACACCATGAGCTGGAGACAGGAAGTCTGGTCTGGAAAGCTTAGAGCAGAATCAATTGGACTATCCAAGGCTCCCATGGCATCCCACTGTCTAGAAGAGTAGCAGGAGGATCTAATCCTACAAGACAGTGTGGGGGAGAGATTAGGAATACCGTTTCTAAAGTCAGTGGCCTGGGTTCAAATCTGGATTCTACCACTCATGAACTGTGTAGCCTAGGAAGGTAATGTGGTATTTTCATTGATAACATTTTACTATTACTACCTCATTGGGTTATTGGAGAATGAAATGAGAAGAGGTAGGTAAACACATGCCACATAGTAAGCATGCAGTGACTGTCATTATCATTCATAAAATTAATAAAAATGAAGCCTTCAGGTGTAGTGGAAGGGGGAAGTAGCCCTAGAGTCAAATACTATATGGACTTAAAGGTTGTTTTTTAAATATGTTTTTATTGATTTCAGAGATAGGAAGGGAAAGGGAGATAGAAACATCAATGATGAGACAGAATCATCAATTGACTGCCTCCTGCACGTCCCCTACTAGGGATCAAGCCTGCAACCCAGGCACGTGTCCTGACAGGGTAATCGAACCCTGACCTCCTGATTCAATGGTCTACACTCAACCACTGAGCAACACTGGCCAGGCTTAAAGGTTGTTTTTGTCCACAGTGCCTTAAGACACAGCCTTAAGTACTTCCTTAACTTTTTTTAAGATAAATTAAAAGTAATCATTCTAATTAACTAAAAACAGTTTGCTTCAGGGAAAAGGCACATTTAAAATATGAATTCACATTTTCAAAAACCAATCTGTTGCAGAACACAAAGTGCCTGTAGATTATTCCGATGCTACATGGGTACCAAAGATAAAAATAACTACTTTAAATACGTAATGGGCAATTTCCCATTAGAGTTTCAGAATAAAATACAAAACCCCAAATTGAAAAAATAATTAGCTGGTCCTAAAAAATTTCTTAGAACATGTATCAAAAGTTTATAATAGGCTTGCTGAAGCTCAAATTAAAAAGCTGAAAAGAAGGGGGAAATACTTTAGGTATACATTTGTGGCAACCACTTCTACTATACAAAATTGATCTATTGGGGAAAAGTACTGAGGGTCAATTAATTGTCACAGCATCCAAATGATATTTAATTTGGAGCATATTTTCTTCACTTCCTTGAATTTTTTCACAGTGAAGGGGGGAAAAAAGACTATATTTCAGAATAAAATAGCCCAAGGGAGGCAGGAAAGTCAAGCCAGCCTGGTTATTTATTGTAAAAAACAAATTTAACCAACTAAAAACATTTCATTATATTCCTTCTCTCTTCCTCTAAGAAAAATTAATGTACCATCTCTAAATATGTGAAAACTGAGCACAGAAACTAATTTACTCCTTTTCTTCCAAAAGTAAGCATACCTCAAAGTCAACAAAAAAGGAAAGGCATAACAATTTTTTAAATAGTATATTCAGTGCCTTAAAATTATTCAGAATTCCATTTTCCTGCTAGTCAACATCTGAATAAAATGTGGAGTATTATTTTTAATGAGTCCATTCTACTATTTTGCTTAAATAGCATCATATGGACTTTTCATTTGCCCTGCCTTTTTTGTTTGTTTGGTGGTGTTCTTTAATATTCCGTTATCTCAAGCTTAAAACAGACCTAAAGTAGAAATTAAAATTTTAAAACTGGGACATTTTCCAAGTTCATTTTCATGATTAACTTTCAAAATTATACTTAGCTCTCTCTACTTTTCCAAATTTCCAAGGCTAGAGAATTTTTCCTTTGTCATCTGCAAATCTTCAATATATCCTGAACATTTTCCAATAACTTTAGGCAAATCATCTCTTAAAATACACACACATAAGTGTGAGCAAACGTGTGTGCAAAGAAAAAAGAGTGGTTTTCCCCAGAGAGCAGTCTCTGGCTGGCTTATAAACAAACCATCCTGAAACCATGATTATACACACAAATGCCAGATCTTTGGAAGATGGGTGCAAGCAAATGCATATATTTCCATTTCTTGCAAATAGAGGAAAAGAAAATGTAACATTTTTGCCTTGTTTTTCCTCGCAACATTTTCAGCCCCCAAATAAAGTATTCTGACTCTTCTCCAGCAGCTTATCCCACCACTCCCGGGTCCCTAATCCACACTCCGGCCCAGCCTCTGTCTAGGTCAAACTGGAAGGTCCCAAATGGACTGAATGCATTGGTCTCGTGCACTTGGCCCCCTTACCACACACCACCCCTTCCTCCCCCACTTCCTCCAGCCTTTTCATCTTCCAGATCCACTAAGGAGGAGTCATGTGCAATTTCAAAATCTTCGACACATCCACCTTCAGCTTTTGCACCTTCCACGCACATCCTTTGTTTGGGACCTTGCAGTTCCAAGTACCAAGATTCCTTTTCTATGCTTTATTCTGAAAGTGTAAAGATTGTTTCTTTCTACTGACCATAATTCACCCATTTCTCATGCTGTGGAAATAGAGAATTTTAGAACTAGAAGGAACCTCAAGTCTAACCCTCTCTTTTTACAGATCTAAAAACTACAGGCTCAAAAAGGTAAAATAAAACATACAAAAGTAGGACCCAAATGACAAATTTCACTCAAGATTCAACTAAGAAAGCCTGATTCAAGACTCAGCCCCTCCAGGTGGCCCTTCTCAACTGAATAAGGACCGAGTCATTTACAACAGTGTCTGACACAAGGCAGACATTAAAACATTTGATGGAAAGGAGGAAAGCTAATATCTGTTGTACATTTTTTCATTTTTACCTTTCTTCTTACCCAAAACTTCAACCCACTCACCTATCATCACAAAAATATACACACAACACTCTTTTGAAAACAGGATAACTGTGTACTATATTCTCTTGGAATTGCAAACCCTCAAAGAAAATAATGTTATTTCATATATGTTGTTTTTAAATAACATGAAACAAGACTTTTTAATGTTAAACTGCCACTTTAACAGGGAAAAAATCTGAAAACAAGACTAGAAAGAAGTTTCCTTAATTTAGTTACACATCAAAAACCTAGAGTAACCACCATAATTGATATAGAGATTTTAGCTTCATTGTTTTTAATTTTATAAACAAAATAGGACAAGAAAAAAAGAAGCGATAGAAAGACAAAGGGAAGGAATGAAAATGTCATTGAGCATAGATGTGATCATTTTACAAAAAAAGAAAACTAATGAGTCCAGCAAAATTGGAAGATATATGAACTTAGAAAAGTCAATAGCATTCTTCTGTATCACCAATAACCAAACAGGAAATACAGTAGAAAATAAGATATTCACAACAGCAAACAAAAACTATGATGTATAAGTATTGATCCAATAAGAATACATACAAGCTTTGTGAAGTATATTTTTTAATTTATAAAAAGAAATCAATGAGGAATTGAGAAAATTAAAATATACATATCAGATTAATTAATGGGACAGCTTAATACTATAAAGATGTTAGTTCTTATATAATTATTCTGATAAAAATTGCAACAGGAATTTGAGAATTCAAATTTACTCTAATATATGAATGGAATAATAAAGATTTGTGAAGAGTCAAAGTAATTTTGAAAAAGGAGAAGGACTCATCCTATTACCAGACACAAAATATTAACAAAGCCATGGTGATTATATAGTATTCATGCAGGAACAAGTGACTAAAGTAAAAACTAGAATAAAGGGCATAAAAGCATTTATGTATACATGAGAACTTGGTATATTACAGAGGCATTTATGTACACACGAGAACTTGGTATATTACAGAGAACTTGGTATATTACCATAAACTAGTGGAGAAAAATATTAATATTGGGAAAAGCAAAAATAGCTGACTCTATACCTCACAGCATACAAAAAGTTTAAAAAATAAAACTACAAATTAACAAAAGAAAGTGCAGAATATCTTACATAATTCTGTATCTAGGAAAGCATTTCTTAAAAAGGCCAATAGCACAAATCACAAGTTGAACATTTGATGGATTCAACCATATGGTAAAGAAGGGTTTCCATTCAACAAGGACACTTTAGACAAAATTAACAAATTATGGGCACTGAGAGAAGACAGATTAATATCTATAATATAAAAGGAGCTCCTATGGAAGTCAGAAAGCCCTATCAAATGGGCAAAAAATAAGAACAGGCAATATACAGAAGGAGAAACATGAATGACTACCAAGCATATCACAGAAACACAAATTAAAGTAACTAGGAGATTCTACACCTACCAGATTTGCCAAAATTAAAGTGTAAAATAACACCAAGGACACAAAGGAACTGGAACCTTCTGCACTGTTACTGGGAATAGACTGGTACAGCCAGCAGAATTTAGTGAAATATGTATGCATGTTCCTATGATTTTCAAGCTTCCTACTAGGCAGGTACCCAACAAACATGCTCATAGTCACTTGAATATACAAGAATGTTTGCTTTTTATGTACATCAGTAATAAGTTGTATGAATAAAATGTAGATTATTCATACAATAAACAATATACATGCATCAGTTAGAAGTAATGACTTAAGAGGTACTTACGACAAACTGCAAACATACTGTTGAGTTAGACAAGTTTAAAAAATAACAGCCTTAGCCAATTTTTCTCAGTGGTTAGTGTCGGCCCGTGGACCAAAGGGTCGTGGATTCCATTCCTGGTCAAGGGCATGAACCTGAGTTGAAGGTTCCCCAACCCTGGTAAGGGCTGCTGGGGAGGCAACCAATCGATGTTTCTCTCTCCCCCTCTTCCCTCCCTTCCACACTCTCTCTAGAAATCAATAGGAAAAATATCCTTGGGTAAGAACTTAAAATTTTTTTGTTAATTTTATAAATGATTAAGATCTGCAGAACAATACCAGTTATGTAAATTTAAAACACATGCTAGGCAAACAAAACCCATACATCAAGTATGTCAAACTCGCGGCCAGCGGGCTGCTTGCCATACATATTCAGGGAATTGATGCTAACAGAAACAAGAAGAATGGGAGCAGAAGAGAAAGGAAAACAATTATAAAAGTTTTAAGAAACATTCTTTACTTTGTTGAGTTGTACACTTGAAACCTGTATGGTTTTGTGAACCAATGTCACCCCAATAAGTTCAATTTAAAAAAATAAATAAAAAACATTTTTTAAGAGATGGCCTTGTTTGGACTGAAGAATTTGCCATGAGTCAATAATTACGGTAACAACTTTAATTATAAATATATTTACAATAGCTAACAATTACATGATACTATGTGCCATGAGCTATTTAAGTATTTTATACACACACACACACACACATATATATATATATATTAGATACACTGGGCCTGGTCTGCCGGGATCAGGCTGAAACCGGCTCTCTGACATCCCCCGAGTGGTCCCGGAGAGTGGTTCTCGGGTGACACACCCCGGAATCGGGCTCCCTCCTCTCTGGTTCCAGGTGCGTCACCCAACCTCAGCTGCCAAGTCACCGCAGCTCAGCACCTCTTGCGTTGAGCATCTGCTCCCTGGTGGTCAATGCACATCATAGCTACTGGTCGGACGGTCAGACGGTCACTAAGGCTTTTATATATATATAGATACCTTAAGCCATTTAATCCTCTTTATCATTCCATGCAGTAGGTACTATAACATCCATTTCACAAATGAGGCAAACGTGGCATAGAGAGACTCAATATGTTTCCCCAGGTCTCACAGCTAGTAGATAATGCAGCTGGGGTTCAAGTCCATGAGAGCTGGCTCCCGGGTCTATGCTCTTAGCCACTACACTGCACTGCCTTGCTAGAGGTGAGTCACCCACACTCTTCAACTGAGCTCCAAAAAAGTCACCACAACTCTTTACAGACCACCATGGCTGATAGCTTAGTTGGAACTGCGGGGGTAAAATTAGTTTATCATATCAAACAAAGTCCCATACAGCATACCAATTCTCAAATACTTAGTAAGTTCATTAAGGCTAAAATACATGGGGCTAAAATACATTTACTTAAATGTTTTCTTCATCAATGATCTATAATTACAAGGGCAAAGTTTGATGGGCAGTATATCTACAGATGTTAAAGATAAAATGCAGGTCACACACATAACACTTAATGTTTATCCATGAGTCATTTATCTATGCCTTACTGTCTTCCCCTAGACCAGTGGTTCTTAACCTTCCTAATGCCGCAGAATACAGTTCCTTATGTTGTGGTGACCCCCGACCATAAAATTATTTTTGTTGCTACTTCATAACTGTAATTTTGCTACTGTTATGAATCGTAATGTAAATATCTGATATGCAGGATGTATTTTCATTGTTACAAATTGAACATAATTAAAGCATAGTGATTAATCACAAAAACAGTATGTAATTAAATATGTGTTTTCCGATGGTCTTAGGCGACCCCTGTGAAAGGGTCGTTCGACCCCCAAAGGGGTCACGTCACGACCCACAGGTTGAGAACCACTGCCCTAGACTGTGACTTCCTCAGGCCAGGGACTATGTCTAGCCACAATGTACCCTATGGAACATAATACAGGGGCTCACCTTGCAAATGCTATGAACATAATAAATACTGAGAGAGCAATAAATCTCCCAACCTCAATTTTAACCACTGGTTAAACTACTGTTCCCTCCCTTGAAACCTAATTAAGAACACCAACAATGACTCATTGGTTTCTCCTCTCCTTTTCTAAGAGACAGAAGACTTTGGAAATGATACCACCCACACTTAATTATAAGTAAACACAAAATGTCCAAGAGGCAACCAACACACCTTATTCAGAGATCCGAGTATTACTTGAGCATATATTACGTGCCAGGCAATTGAACTATAACAATGAACAAAACAGACAAATATCCCTGCCATCATGGAAGTGGCATTCTGGTGAAGCAAAGAGATAAAAATAAATCAGTAAAATATAAAGTATTTTAGATAATATATGATATAAAGAAGGGATAATATCTATAAGCAATATAAAGCAGAGATAGAGAAAGGTGGGAGGGCTTTCCAGTTTTAGATAGGTGGCCAGGGAAGGCCTCGTGAAATGGTGGCAGCTGATTTAAAGACCAGAATGAACCAAAGGAGTGAGCCACGCTGACATCTGGGGGACAGTATTCTCAGAAACTCAACAGGTGCCAAGACCCTGGGGTGTCTAAGCAAGGAAGACAGCATGGCCAGGTGGACGTGAGCAAGGCATAGAGCACTAGAGCTGAGGTCAAAAAGGTAACAGACGAGAGAGATGAGCTCCTGAGTGAGAAATTACAGACAACTGCTAGGCAAGCCAGAGTACCTGGTATCTCCTGGGACTGATTCAGACACTCAGAATGATGAGCCAGTTAGAACAATGGGTTCCAATAAGCTTTTCCCTCAGGGCCATATTCAGGTATTACATTGTCATTTGCATACAATTTACATATGTCTACATAGCATGTATCATCTCTATTGGATCATTTTCACGGTAAAATTGTATTACTACGGCCCTGAAGATGGGCAATTCATGATTTATTCCAGTCTCTATTTCTTCCCACATCTCAATGTGATCGGCCCAGAAGATATTTCATGCCAGCAATGAATCACAGAACAAAAGGAGACTGCATGTCAAGGAATTCTATAAATGATCGCTCCTAAGTGTGGTGGAAAGGGGGCTCTTGTTTTATGTTTACTTCTGTCACCTACTAGGGGGTCAAACCAGGCGTGGGGATGAGATGCCCCAGTGCAATTCTAAGACAGAACATTTCAAGAAGCAAATTTGATTTTCTTACAATCAATAACTAATCTCTGACAGAGGCGCCCCTATGTGCTCAGAGATCATTATCTCCTTCCCAAATGCTCAGGCACAAAAGCATGAAGCTCAAAGGACTCTCCCTACTTGTGTTTCGGAAAAGCTTCACATTGAAAAACTAAATCACATCATTGTCAATGTGCCTCGGCTGCACGCAGAATCCTCCAGGATCTGGGGAATAAAGCCCACTAATTACTTATTCCCAGCCTGGCATTACTGATGAGGTTAAGACGGAAATGCAAGATTTGCTAAAAACTCAGGGGATCTGGGTAAATGATACGTGGGGGGTTGATAGCCACAGGAAGCTGCAGAAACCTTATAAGCCTACGTGTTGATTAGGAAATTTTCCTGAAAATACTATATGTGACCAGAACCTTTGAAGTGATAGATATTTGCCTTCCTCTTCTCTGCTGCACATTTTATATGTATGTAACACACACACACACACACACACACACACATACTAGTATTCCTACGACCCTCCCTAATTCTCCCTAGGGCACTTCTTACCAAAGCAGAAATAAACTGTAGGTTCACAGGCTTATGCTAGCACTAAGCTAGGCTTATACTTAAAGCTCAAAGGAATTTAGAGTGTGTGTGTCTTGGATTTTTCAGAATCCAGACACAGGACTTGACAAGTATACAGAGCCAACCGATTTTTTTATTTTTTGCTTACAACTAATTTCTGGATCACAAAGGAAAAAAAAAACCTCACTCTCAGATCTCTCAATTTTTACCAAAGAACTTAAGACAGGAAATCAATAGAAGGGTAAGTGGTTTAAGAATTCGGTCCCCTAAAGACAAAACAAAAAAACAAGTAACAGCACAGCCAGCGTGGCTCAGGGGTTGAGCGTTGATGACCTATAAACCAGAAGGTCAAGGTTCGGTTCCTAGTCAGGGCACATGCCTGGGTTGCAAGCTTGATCCCCAGTGTGGGGCATGCAGGAGGCAGCCAATCAATGATTCTCTCTCATCATTGATGTTTCTATCTCTCTCCCTTCCTCTCTGAAATCAATACACACATGTTTTAAAAAATAAAGAATTTGGTCCCTGTCCTTCCAACCACTGAAATTTTCAGAACCTGGACCATATCAAATGAGTATCTGGCAAAGCTGGAAGCCTGCAGAATTCCCATGGGTGCCAGTAATTTCCACGCAGAAAGGATGTGGGTGGAGTCATTAGAAGCAGCCCCAAAGAGGTGTAGATCATTTTATAGGTGAGGATTTTTGCATTGCCCAATCTCGGGGTATCAGGTAGCAGAATCTGAAAAGCTACAGATGTTCTCAATGTCCTCAATTTAATGATTTCCCACCACTTTTCACTCCTTCCATAACTCCCCTTGACTGCTCATGGCTTGGAGCTTCTCTCTGATTATGCCTACACATTTCTACTCTCACCAGCTTAGCTACAGGTCGGCAAAAGCCAACTGTATTTAGTCCCCACTCTGCTTATGCTTGCCCACTTATTACTGTAACTGCACAGTTTAAATAAATTGATAAAATATAAATATGAAAAATAATAATCTTTATGAAACTAAATTGCATGACTTGAAAAATAACAATAAAAGTGAATTGCTAGAAAACTAAGATGGCGGCATAGGTAAACACCGGGAAATTGTCGCCTCACACAACAATTGAAAATTACCGCAAAGGACTGAGCAAACATCATCCAGAACAACAGGAAGGCTGGCTGAATGTAAATTCTACAACTAGAAGGAAAGAAAAGCACGCTGAGAGCCAGAGGCGCTGCGGAGGTGAAGTGCAGAGGTACGGCCGGCTCGCGCACGCGAGGAAAGGGGGTGGCGCCTGAGGACGCGGCTGTCTTTTTGGAATCACAAGCTCCCGACGGCTCTGAACTCCAGTTCCGGGAAGTCTCTGGGGACCCAGGACTCATACGGGGAGAGGCTGGTCTGTCCGGCAGCGGGCGAACTTGAGGGCAGCTTTCCCTCAGAGGTGCTTGCAGCCGTTACCGGGACACTGAGACGCGCGACTCCGGGCGGAGAATCGGCCATAGCTGCTTTCTCCGCCCTTTGATTCCCTGAGACCCCGCCCCACACAGGCTGCAGCAGGGGCTTTTGCATGTGAATGTACCTAACTGCAGCCTAGCCAGGCAGACCCGGAACTTCCAAGAGAAGGCCCAAGGCCCCGCAGCGGCTTGCATTGCTTCACAGCTGAGCCTCTTCGTGGCTCCTGCTGTGTGGTCTCAGGCAGAGGCTGAATTAGCACCTCCTTAGATCCAGGAGCCACTGTACCCAGTGGTCAGAGGGGGACCATCCAGACTGCAACTCCTCAGATCCATAAGGGACACACTCAGGGAGCAGGCTCAGTGAGCACCAAAGCCCCACTGAAGCAAGTCTTGCCCCAGAAGGGTGTCTCCAGCACAGAAGTTCTCCCACTTCAGACACAGCTGATTCTCACAGCCAATTGGCCTGGAGGTCAATTCCTCCCAGTGATTCTACAACAACCAAGGCACCAAGAGTGCACCAAGAGTGTCCACCCCAGGTAACTGGGGAGGCTGAGCTACTGGGCCCTACAGGACACCTGGCACACAGGGCCACTCTATCAACACAGGGAAGCTGCCAAAATGCGGAGACAAAGAAACAGGTCACAAATGGCAGAAACGGAGGAAAGCAAACGATTGGATATAGAGTTCAAGGCCACGTTTATAAGGTTTTTCAAGAATTTTATGGAAACCGCTGATAAATTTAATGAATCCCTCAATAAGTATAGTGAGACCATGGAGGACATGAAAAAGGACCAACTAGAAATTAAGCATACACTGACTGAAATAAAGAATAATTTACAGAGATCCAGCAGTAGACAAGAGGATCCCAAGAATCAAGTCAAAGATTTGAAATACAAAGAAACAAAAAATACCCAACCGAAAAAGAAAAAAGAAAAGAGATTCCAAAAATATGAAGATAGTGTAAGGAACCTCTGGGACAACTTCAAGCGTACCAACATCAGAATTATAGGGGTACCAGAAGGAGAGAGAGGGCAAGATATTGAAAACCTTTTTGAAGAAATAATGACAGAAAACTTCCCCTACCTGGTGAAAGAAATGGACTTGTAAGTCCAGGAAGCGCAGAGAACCCCAAACAAAAGGAATCCAAGGAGGACCACACCAAGACACATCATAATTAAAATGCCAAGAGCAAAAGATAAAGAGAGAATCTTAAAAGCAGCAAGAGAAAGACAGTCAGTTACCTACAAGGGAGTACCCATACGACTGTCAGCTGATTTCTCAACAGAAACCATGCAGGCCAGAAGAGACTGGCAAGAAATATTCAAAGTGATGAATAGCAAGAACCTGCAACCAAGATTACTTTATCCAGCAAAGCTATCATTCAGAATAGAAGGTCAGATAAAGAGCTTCACGGATAAGAAAAAGCTAAAGGAGTTCATCACCACCAAACCAGCATTATATGAAATGCTAAAAGGTATTCTTTAAGAAGAGGAAGAAGAAAAAGGAACTCTTACCATTTGCCACAGCATGGATGGAACTGGAGAGCGGATAAATACCACATGATCTCACTCATTTGTGGAATATAATGAACAACATAAGCTGATGAACAAGGACTGATCCAGAGACGGAGAGGCATTGATTGGACTGTCGGGACTTGGAGGGAAGGTAGGGGAGGGTGGGGGTAAGGGGGAAAGATCAACCAAAGGACTTATATGCAAGCATATAGGCCTAATCAATGGACATGGACAACGGGGGGGTGAGGGCATGAGCGGGGGGGGGGGGGGGGAATGGGGGGTAGAGGGTAACGTGGGGACAAGGACACATATGTAATATCTTAATCAATAAAAAATATATTAAAAAAAAAGTGAATTGCTAAAAATTGTTGTTGAATTGCATGTGGGCATGATAAGTATAAAAAGCCAGAAACCATTTATTTAAAAAAAAAATAAAACTAGGAGGGTTCTGTAATGAGTTTGCCCTGCTCTTTAAAGAAACCAAAACAGGAGATGAGAGGTGATACATTAGAGATATGCTTTCTATAAGAAAAGATGCAGAATTCCTACCAGCAAACCCACACTTGATGACAGGGCTTTGGAACTACATCTAAAAGTTGGTGAGTGAAGATTTTAAGTTAAAATGGCACACATGGTTAAGGTCTGTATACATCACACTTATGATTCCTTGATTTAGCCAACTGCTTTTGATTAAGGGACCGTGTCTCCAAATCATCAGCTACGAGGACTTCCCCTGGAGTCTCAGTTGTAAGGTTGTAGAACCCTGGAGAGGCCTGATGGCCAATGTGTGAGCTGCAAGAAAGCAGGTTCTATAAGCTCACTGGCCCAGCACAGGAGAAGTGGTGTTGTCTCACAGGTCAGCTCTATGTTCATACTCCGGGCACAGGGAGAAGGAGGGTCTGATCCTCCAGGACGTGGAGATGCAAAGTTGACAGGTGTTATAGAAACACAGACTCAAAATGCTTCTGAGCCAGTGTATTACTGTCCTGTCATCACAGAGGCCAGAGCATATTAAGTAGAAAATTAAAATCTGATTGTTCCCTGCATGAGAGGACAAGAACGATTTCTCCTCATTTCTGTCTCCAGAGACCCTACCACCTGTTGGAGACCAAATTATCCTTTAAAAAAAAAAAAAAAAAAAGAGTTTGGTCTGATTACAATCTAATTGGATTCCTACAGCTTTAACAGACTTAATGGTGTTAACTCTAACAGATCAACCTGCCTACTAATTCCATCAAAATGAATAATGAGAGGAGGGAAAAAAAGAGGTCAAGAGGAGTGGGACAAACACAGGGCCTTTGCACAGAGCGAGGCTGAGGAAAGCCCCATGGCTCCCACGGGTACTATCAATTCTGGATATTCTGAAGCTCTGAGAGAGAAAGAAACAGCGGCCACCAAAAGACAGGAGGAGGAATATGGAAATTCCATGTGACAGAAACATGTGTGTCTTGCCTTACATCCTCTCAACTCACTTTTTTGTTGTTGTTGTTGTTGTTTTTGTTGACACTATTACAGATGCCCCCCATTTCTCCACCCTCTACCTGCCCCCACCCAGCATATCAGGCCTCAGTTGCACTATTTACCTCCTGCTTTCTGACCTGGAGCTGTTCTATGGAAACCAATTCAAAAAGTCAATGGGAACCCACTTTCAAGAGCAAGTACAAGACAGGTACAAGAGCAAACCTAGAAAAGCAAGACAGAGATAACTCCCCTATGGGACAACCCTTGACCAATGGGACAGGGGAGCCAGTGGATAAATAATGACATCCTCTTACATGGGTGGAGAATTCTGAAGCACAATCTACATGGTACCTACAAGGGTGACCGACGAGTTCTGCTCTCATTGCCCAAGGCATCACCAGGACAACGGCATACATTTTGGGTACCTTTGTCAATTTCCATTAGTTCACGCTTCCTGGTCTGGTCTCCCCACTCCACTCAACTAGAATCGCATTCCTACACCCAGGCTCCACTTTCGGGGGGAACCTAAAATAACAGGTACACACTGTTTCACAGGATGCCAGGCAGCAACCAGAATGGTATGCTTGCTTTCATCTGTCATCTGTGACATTTGCTGGTCCTCCTCTTCTTCCCCACCCAGGTTTACTCTCTATAGACTGAAGGCCTAGTTGGCATACCAATCAAATTTCATTTCCTCCTCAAATCCTTCAAGAACTATACTGAGGAATATAGGGATAAACTGCCAGGCAAGGCCCAATCTGGACACGGCAAATAGAACATAACTGATAAAAGACTTCATAACGGGGTATCTTCAGGACATAGGCCCAGTGTCATGGTAGTCATACGGTTAACAACTCCCATATCACTGGCAGCTATCCGTTCTGAACCAAACAAAGACGGCAGCCAAGAGTGCAGATGCGCTATCTGAGCAGACAGGGCGGATGAGGCAATGACAGGGGCTCTGGGATCTGGGCTGTGGAATTAAGATGGGCTGACAGGCCGAGCAGGAAAAGATTGTTTATCCCATGAGCAGTTGTGACAAGACCGATGAGCTTCTGTCTTATGTTTTACACTATATATGTAAGATGCTGAACTAGGATTCCTGTAACAATGCACCAATCACCCTCTACCAGTGAAAACAGTTCCCATGTATTATTTTTTGGGCTTGTGACCAAAATCAATATAAAGCAGAGAAGTGCTTTGTGGAAGCAAAATGTGTGGATTCCAACCATGAGCTTCCATGACGTATGTGGACTGCCTCAACGTAAATTATTTTACAACCTAGAGAGTGAGGAATAAGATTAACACCTTACCCAAAAGAAGTAAGATCGGGGACTAAAACAAATACATGGACACAAATTCATAGCAGCACCATTCACAAGAGCCCAAAGGTAGAAACAACTCGGATGTCCATCACATGATGAATGGATATACAAACTGTCATATATCCATAAAATGGAACACTATTCAGCCATAAAGAGGAATGAAGTCCTCATACATGTAATACTGTGGCTGAAACTCAAAAGCATTATGCTGGATGGAAGAAGTCAAACACAAAAAGTCGCATATTGTATGATTCCATTAATATGAAATATCCAAAATAGGTAAAACCAGAAACAGGAAGCAGCTCGGTGGTTGCCAGGAGCTCAGAAGAAGGAAATGAAGAGTAACTGCTTAGCCCTAGCTGGTGTGACTCAGTTGGTGTTCATCCTGTGCACCCAGAGGTCACCAGTTCAATTCCTGGTCAGGGCGCATGCCCAGTTTGCGGGCTTGATCCCCATTAGGGGGGCGTGCAGGAGGCAGCCGGTAGATGTTTGCTCTCACATCAATATTTCTCTCCCTCGCCCTTCCTTTCTCTCTAAAAAACAATACAAAATGTTCTTTCTTCTCTTCCTGCAAGAACAAAGAGGCCAGAAGCAGAGCACACCCAGATCACTCTCGCACTACCTTCAGCATAGAAAACAAGCAATTATTCTATTTGTCATCAGTATAATTATGATATTAACAGCTACTCCGAGTAAGCCCCTCTAAAAGTATTAATCTGCTTAAGTTGCGATATCTCTGTGAAACCCAAGAGGGGAAATGTTCCATCTTCTTTACAAAGAAACTGAGGTACAAAAACAACAAATAGCTCAATGTCAAGGCCAATGGTAGAACCGTCAGAAGACTCTCAATCCTGCACTGCACCCGCTAACAATGTGTCTGCATATTATTTGATACTTGAAAGGAGGAAAAGCACTAATGACATGATGAGCCAAGCTGGCTTCAAAAGCCAGCAAATCAAAGCCACTGGCTGAGGTCAGTATCGAAAGTTGCAGAAAAACTTCCTAAAAGACAGGAATTCTTTTCTTTCTTATTTCAAATTCAATCGATGCTGGTAATATTCTTTTGTATTTCAAAAATCAGATTCCAGCCGAAACCGGTTTGGCTCAGTGGATAGAGCGTCGGCCTGCGGACTGAAGGGTCCCAGGTTCGATTCCGGTCAGGGGCATGTACCTGGGTTGCGGGCACGTCCCCAGTAGGGGATGTGCAGGAGGCAGCTGGTCGATGTTTCTCTCTCATCGATGTTTCTAACTCTCTATCTCTCTCCCTTCCTCTCTGTGGAAAATCAATAAAATATATTTAAAAAAAAAAAAAAAAAAATCAGATTCCAAAAGCGCCTCAAGTGTGGCCAGTCTGTACTATATATCCCACTGGGGGAAAGAATATTTATGGCTTCACAATGAGCCGAAATCCAGATGTCCTGGGGGCCTACGTCTAGGGAGAAGCGAGTCTTCCTCAAAGAGACATGAAGGGGAGCTGAAGAGTAAATGCACCCCTTCCATCGCACTCCCCAGGTCCTGGAACCCCATTTACCTTAGCCGACCAAGGGTGGGAGAGCTGGCAAGAACCTCTGTCCGTGTCCTCCCACAGCGGGCTGAGGCAGGAGGAGGCGCTGCTGTGGGTCCTCACCACGGCCGAGTGCTTGCAGCCCATGAGGAGGCCGGGAGGTCCAGCCGGAGCCCTGCCAGTGCCGCTCGTCCAGCACAGCTCACCGGCTGTCAAGCTTCCTCCTCAAGCGAACATTCTCTCCCGTCTCTTCTCCACTCTGCCAGTGGAGCCCAGAGCATGGGGGGAACAGAACTTCAGGAATTTATGATCTGCCTCGTCAGCACGAACACATGCCAGAGGTGCCACGCAGCTCTTCTCAGATTTATACAGAATCTTGGCACAGGCTGCAAATTTGGGGATCCCTTTCATTTCATGGCTGGGCCTGGAGACCCCCCCGCTGTCCCCTCACCCGAGCTGGCCCAGTGGAGTGGGACAGTGAGAGCATTCTCGCTTCACTGCTGAAATCTCTCTCACTTCCCAGCTGCCTCCCTCACTGGGGGAGATGCCCAGGAGTCTCAGAGTCGTGATGGATGGGCTGTCGCACAGCTGGCAAGAGAACAGGATCTTTCCCAAGAGCGAAAGCTCCGCTGCAGCACAACCCCATTGGCCCTGCTTCGCCCCATACACTGAAACCATTTCCCAGCAGCCAGGGCACAGAAGAGCCTCAGATGAGGAGCCAACCACATGGGGATGGTTTCAAGTCTCACCTCTGCATGTCCTAGCCATGTGGCCACTTAACCTTTCTGAGCCTCGGTTTCTTCATCTGTAAAATGGACATAATGCCTATCAGATAGGATTGTTGTGGGAATTGTATGAGGTGGTAGTTCTCATGTCGGGGTGATTTTGTCCCCGCCAGCCAGGATACATTTGACAAAATGAGAAGACTTGTTAGTTTGTCACATCTGGGCAGGGGTGCTACTGGCATCTAGTGGGTAGAGGCAGGGATGCTGTTGAACATCCTACAGTGCTCAGAACAGCCTCTCACAGCAAAGACTTCTCTGGTCAAAAATATCAATAATGCCAACACTTAGAAACCTTGGTATTGGGTGATACACATGGAAGAACTTATGAATTATAGTGCACCATTTATCATATTATTAAGAAAGAGGAACATGCTTCTTGGCATTTGAACAAATTACTCCCATGGGATCAAAGTAGTTTTCTGCTGTTGTTCATATTTTTTACATCAATACATGAGAATCTAGGAACTTCAAGTGTCTATGCTAAAAGCTGTAAAGGAGAGACTAACAAGGCCAGTGCACTGCCCATAGTAGGCAGTTTATAAATGCCTGCTGTCCAGTGCACAAGACAAAGAGCTTTTGAATCCAAAGAGGTATGCAGATCTTCCAAGCGACAGGGCTTAAGAGAGATCAAAAGGTGATTCCATTAAGATAAGCTGCCAAGTAAATGAATGAAAAATAATTATCCTAAATACAGGTTCCTGGCATCAGCAACCTTTTCTAGCTGCTGACCTGGCCATGGAAGATTCAGAGGGAAGGGATCCTGAAGGTGAGTGCCAACCTACTAATGGAACTCAAGGGTGCATTGAAAATGTCCCTGTATTCTCACGCCAAATGGGCTTCTTGATAACTAGGTTGTCAAGGGTAGGTTTAAAGAGGCTAAAGCAGGGGTGGGCAAACTTTTTGACTCGAGGGCCACAGTGGGTTCTTAAACTGGACCGGAGGGCCGGAACAAAAGCATGGATCGAGTGTTTGTGTGAACTAATATAAATTCAAAGTAAACATCATTACATAAAAGGGTACGGTCATTTTTTTTTTTTAGTTTTATTCATTTCAAACGGGCCGTAGTTTGCCCACGGCTGGGCTAAAGAGTAGAAGATGAAGGGGGTGAAGTTTGCAGTACAGAATAGGATCAACAAATTTGTAGCATGGGCAAGAGCGGTTGGGGATGTTGGTGCCCAAGATCATCATCCTAGGGAGCACAAATACCTAGCAGCCTGACATAAAAATTATGCTTGAGAAGTTACATAAAATTGTTGCACTTTAGCCTGGCTGGTGTTGCTCAGTGGTTAAGCATAGACCTATGAGCCAGAAGGTCACAGCTGGATTCCCAGTCAGGGCACATGCCCGGGTTGCGGGTTTGATCCCTGGTGCGGGGTGTGCAGGAGGCAGCCGATCAATGATTCTCTCTCATCATTGATGTTTCCATTTCTCTCGCCCTCTTCCTTCCTCTCTGAAATCAATAAAAATATATTTAAAAATTAAATTTTTTTTAAAATGGTTACACTTTATTAAGACAGTAAAAAGTCCCCAAACTTTATTGTTTTAATAAGAGCTGTTCTTAAATTGTGTTTTACTTAATTTGATGGTGTGTTTAGGAGGAGGATGGTTCCCACTTAATTTTAAGTGCCCAAAAGGTAATTATCTGTGAAAGATCCTAGAGGAAACATGGCACCAAGCTTCCTGTAACATGAAAGGAGAGATGCCTAACCGCAGACAGCAGGAAGACAGAGCCGAGGGGAGAGGAAACCCTCAGATGAGCTTGTCCAACTTTACCTTCTTGGAGCTAATCAAGCTTAAAACCATCGTTTTCTGTTTCCCCCAAAGACTCGCTACACAGAAAACAGAGTCCCCACAAGATGCTCTGCTTTCAGCCTGGGGCACTTTATGTCCTCAGGTTCTCAGTGAGAGATGTGACTCATCTCGCTTTTTACCCAACAATTTGGGGAAAGAAAATAAAACCTTCCTAAAATGCGAAATCAGGCTGGTATAGTATGAGGTAGAGGGTGCAGTGAGATGTACACGTTGAATTTTTTGAGACGCAGGAATTCCTACAGGTGCATTCAGGTGGGCAGCAGTAACCCCTGCTACGTCCATAGTCACTCACGGTCACTGTGGTCGCAGATGGAGAAGTTCTGCTCGCAAGACACAGGACCCAATGGGCACGAACTCAGCCACCAACCAGCTACCCCAACACCGAAGGCTTCGCTATGGATGAGGCCACACAACGAGCATCATCAAACATTGTTTCATTCACACACAAAGGGGGGGAGCGGGGGCGGGAGGAACACTTCCCCCAAAGAGCATTAAACTTTACACACTTCAAACCACATCAACTAAAATCAATTCTGAGTAACAAGAATAGAAGCCTCATCTGAATTGGCAGGAATCTGGAATTATCGAGTATCTTCAAGGGCGTTTGGTTTTAAGACTTTCATGTGAAGACTATAATGAGGAGCAGATTAATCAGTGACTGCCTGGTGGGTGAACAGCTTCCGCCTGAAGATCAAGGACCAAACTCAACAGGGGCCTAAGGGAGCCGAGACTCAGCCAAGCAACCTCGGCTCCACTTCTTTAAATTTACAAATTTAAAATTTAACCATTTGAATGACTAGTTTAATACATAGATATGTCATGTGTGTGTATATAAAATTACATATATAATTACTCAAACAATGCACGATGTGAAATTTCAAATAGTACCAAAGGGTACAATTAATTGCTACTTTCTTTCAACACTTAAGTCCCCAGGCCCCCCTCCCCTCCCAGGGCAAACTGCTGTTACCAGCCCCTTGTGTCCTTCCAAAGACATGTATGTGCTGGTATGTATGAATGTATGCATGTGTATGTGTTGACTTGCTCTGTTTTTTGTCTTAACAGGTTGGTGAGTTGGTTCCACTATGGTATACTTGCCCATCCTTCTTTTTCCTTACACTTTTCATCAATTTTTTAAATTATTTTTAATTGATTTTTAGAGACAGAGGAAGGGAAAGGGACAGAAAATAGAAACATCGATGAGAGAGAAACATCATCGATCACTTGCCTCCTTGCATGCCCCTTACTGGGGATTAAGCCCTCAACACGGGCACGTGTCCTGACTAGGAATTGAACCGGTGACCTCTTGGTTCCTGGGTCTATGTTCAACCATTGAGCCATACCAGCTGGGCCAATTTTAATGTTTGATCATTTAAGTAGGTAAATGATTATTTTAGAGACTCAGTTATTTACCAGAAATACTCCACTTTGCAAGCCGTGCACACAGCCTTGGGCAGTCCAATACTGGTCGTTTCCCAGGGAGGTCACCTCGTGAGGCCCAACTTGGCAGGGCAACTCTGTTGGCCCAACACCCCTATAGGAACTGACTCAGTACCTGGCTGCACAGTAAGAGCACAGCAGACGTGCTCTTCACCACAACCCACACTTCAACCTCAGGAAAATAAAGTGATAGTTTGGATATAGTTTTTTAAGGAACCCAAAGCTGACACCATTACTGTTGTTGATAAGAAAGAAGTGAGGAAGGAAGAAGCAGGGTTGACATTTACTGAGTGATTAAAATGCACTACGTGGTTTATGTCTGCCACTTGTCATGGCAGTGGCAGGTACGGAAGACACAACCATGGTTTCCCTGCAGTCCTGGGTGCTAAGGGCACAGTCAACAAAGAGGGCTGAGGCCTGCATACCACCACCACCTGCCCCCAGGAGAAGCGCTGTAATACAGGGAGCCCTGGTATTGATGGGAAAACATAAGAGAGAAGATCCACTCTGACCGGGCAGGTCAGGAAGGCATCAAAGATGTATATGAGCCTTGAAGGCCACATAGCTATTTGTGACATGAAGAACAGACAGGGAAAGGCATTCCTAGCAGAGGGAACAGCATGGAAGTGTGAAAGTACACAGTGTGCCTAGGGAACTGCTCACTTAGAACACTGAGTGCATGAAGGTGGAGGTGGAGGAAGACAAACTGGACCTAACATGTGATGGGAACTCAATGCCAAGGTCAAGTCTTGGACTTCGTCTTAGGAAGCGGGGTGCTATGAAAGGCTGTTGGAGCCAGGGAGTCCCACCATCAGCAACCTTCCCTTGTTCCTCTGCTCTTCACAAAAGCTCAAACCAGATGTTTCCTTGGCAAACAGCTGCAGTGGGGTGAGCATGTAGCAGAATCTGACAAGAGAATACCAGTTCCTGCCTTCAGACACGTAAGGTCAACGTCCCTGTTGCACAGATGAGGCAATTAGAGAAGTGAGAGTGATCAAGATATTTAATGTCAAGGCCACATAGATGGACCAGAACTCCTGATAGGAAGGTAGGGAAGGAGCGGAAGAAGGACAGAAAGGTCGGGGAGCATCAGCCAGCCATTTTAGATTTAAAGGGGAGGGGACCTGTCCATAGCACCAGAAGAGATAAAGCTAGACACTGGTAAACTCCTCCTCAGAAACCATAAAGCAGTCCCTGCAGCTTTGTCAGCACTGCCCAAGAGAACTTTCTGTGTTGATGGCAATGTTCTATAGCTGAGCTGTCCATTTCTGCAGCCACTGGCCAAATGTGGCTACTGAGCACTTGAACTGTGGCTGAGATGGAGGAACTGAATTTTAAACGTTAATTTCAGTTCATGTAAATCTAAAGTACCTCTCTTGTGGCTAGAGGCCTGCATATTGGACCACACAGTGTTCGAACCGACCTCTTGTCCTATTACTTTCATCTACTGTTTCTAGACAAGTGGAACAAAGGGAGTTTGGAGTGCCTTCCCACTTTTTAATCAACCTATTACTTCTGAGTTCTTCCCAATTGTTCTGAGAGGCCTCAACTCCATTTAATCATGCGAGAGAGGTATTGTGTATCATTTGTCAAATTGCCACCAAAGTTCTCAGCATCCAGTCAATGAGTTACCGGCAGTGCCCTCCCTAGGCGATTAAAATTGGGTATTGTTTTGAGGAGAAGCAACCCATGTTCCTTCATTATTAGCACAGTAAGCATTCTGGTATGCATTTCTGTGTGAACAGTGAGATGCAGTGGGGACAAGACACTGGACTAGATGGCATCTGAAGTTCCTCATAGCCAAGTGGTTTCAGGTTCTACCGATGTCACTGGATTCGGCTCAGTAAGCAGGTGCTTCCTGTTGTAATACATCCGCACCAAGATATCAAAGCACCTGTCCCAGGCCCTCTGGCTCAGACCCCAGCTAGACCCCAGGGCGGCAGAGAGTCAGGGAAGTTATAGACTTGCACTATCAGGAGAGGATGGAGATGGGGGCGGGGCTGGACAATGAAACAGTAACTTCAAATCTCCTCACTCTTCACTCTTGGCTGTTGATTTAACACACAGAATTCCCCACCCCTTATATCCACCCCCACCCCCCCTCCCACCACCTCCTGCTTTCTAATTCCCCAGAAGTAGTTCACACCTCCTCCAGGCCTCTCCAAATAAAGAAAGTCTGGAATGTCCCCAAACAGGGCTGTCTGCACCGGCCCACATCGCTAGGTTGACAATATTGTGGCAAAAGCAGGGGAAATGAGTCAGGAACTACCTACATCACTAGTGTCAGCTGCCACAGGAAAGTTATATAAACACAAGAGGCCCAATGCACGAAATTCATGCAAGGGGCTTGGCACTCGAAGCCGCGGTGGCTTGCCTCAGCCCTCACAGCTCCAGCTTCGTCCAGAAGGACATCTGGAAGGTCATTCGGCTGTCCAGTCTAATTAGCATATTACGCTTTTACTATTATAGATGGGCAGGTCTGCCCAGCCAGTGTGGTTGAGTGTCGACCTATGAACCAGGAGAACACAGTTCCATTCATTCCCTGTCTGGCCACATGCCCAGCTTGTGGGCTCAATCCCCAGTAGAGAGCATGCAGGAGGTAGCCAATCAATGTTTCTTTCTCTCTCTCCCTCTCCCTTTTTTTCTGAAATCAATAAAAATACATATTTTTTTAAATGGGAAGGTCCATTCTGGGCATTAGCTTCCCCAAGGCTACAGGGACCAGACAGTGCTCTAATACACTGGCGTCTCACATGAATTAGTATGCCATTCTAGGGGTCTGGGGGGAAAAGATAAATACCAGTGATGTGGGCAGCTTCAGGCATGAATATTTATGCATACACTCCCTGAAACTCAGCAGCTCTCACTGCTCACTCAAGACCTCCTAAGACTTATAATGAATTTAAAGTCCTATATTAGGCAATCATATTTTTCCATGACCAAATCTGCATAAGACTGTACCCTGAAATTTACATTTTAATTTAGAATTAGCTGACATGGAGCCCTAACCACACACCTGTGTGATCTAGCCACAGTGTCTTCAAACTCTTTATACCAACAGGTCCCTGGGACCTCCCTCCCGTCTTCCTAAGTGAATGGACTTAAGCGTTTGCTCTCAGAGAGCACACAGTCAAATGCAGGAGTCAGACAGGGAACCGATCATTGGAGCCCAAAGTAGGAAATGCAAGGATACAGTCAGGCCTGGGGCCCAAGAACCCAGAAAAGGGATTTCAAGTACAATGAATGTTATAAACTACTTCAAATGCTGCAAATACCTACATTTCCTTAATTTCCCCTTCGATGGGGAAAAAGGCTACATTTTCCATATTATGAGAAGGGAAAGTCACCAGTAAAAATGTCCCTTTGGTTCCTCAACTTCCCATCTGGTTGTAAACAAGGGCAGGACAAGGAATGAGGGATGAGAAAGGGGCTGGAAGACAAAACATAAAGGCAATCCCAGAAATGTTCTAAGAAACAGGCCATACACACTAATTTTAAAGATACAAAAAACTACCCCCCCCCCCAAAAAAAAGAAAACACACCCAAATACGTAGAATAGACCTGTGCCAAAGCTTGGTCTTATGTCCATCCTCATGGAGAGGTGAGCTACTCATGAAAACAAGCATGTGTGATTTCTGTGCATACGCACATACAGAAAAAAAGACTGGAAGGTCTGGACCTCCGAATGGAGTCATGTGATCTTTTTCTATGTATCCACACAGCTACGTGTCTGGAAGGATGTACACCCCAATGGTATCATCAGAGATTAGGTCTGAGGCTGGAGTTTGGGGTGAGGTTTTCCCTTCTTTATACTTTCCTATCCTCTGAGTGTTTTATATTGTGCATAGGTAACATTCAGAATTTTTAAAAATCTGATCTAATAAAGAGGGAATATGCTAATTGACCCTCATACCATCGCAAACATGGTGGCACCCACAGCCAATAAGGAGGAAATATTGACTGTGCCACCCTCAAAGATGGTGGCACCCACAGCCAATAAGGAGGGAATATGCTAATTGACTGCCACACCCTCAAAGATGGTGGCAGCCACAGCCACAAGATGGCCGGCAGGGGAGGGCAGTTGGGGGCGACCGGGCCAGCAGTGGTTAGGTGTCAATCAGGCTGGCAGGGGAGTGGTTAGGGGGTGATCAGGCTGGCAGGTAAAAGCAGTTAGGGGCAGGCAGGCAAGCAAGCAGTTGGGAGCCAGCAGTCCCGGATTGTGAGAGGGATGTCCGACTGCCGGTTTAGGCCTGATCCCTGTATCCAACTGCCAGTTTAGGTCCTAAACGGGCAGTCGGACATCCCTCAAGGGGTCCCAGATTGGAGAGGTTTCAGGCTGGGCTGAGGGATACTCCCCTTCAGTGCATGAATTTTGTGCACCGGGCCTTTAGTAATAGATAATATTTACAACTTAAAAAGTAATGCTGCCGAAGCCGGTTTGGCTCAGTGGGTAGAGCGTCGGCCTGCGGACTGAAGGGTCCCAGGTTCGATTCCGGTCAAGGGCATGTACCTGGGTTGCGGGCATATCCCCAGTAGGAGATGTGCAGGAGGCAGCTGATCGATGTTTCTCTCTCATCGATGTTTCTAACTCTCTATCTCTCTCCCTTCCTCTCTGTAAAAAAATCAATAAAATATATTAAAAAAAAAAAAAAGTAATGCTATTTCCATTATGGTGGGAAAACACATACACATTCACAAGCTGTCACCAGTGAATTCATAATAAGAGTATGTTTGTGGTGGGGATGGGAGGGGCCAGTCAGATAGCTAGCTGAGCCAAAAAGGGAAGTCCTGAGTTCTGTCCCACCCCCACCTGGCCACTGCGTAATGGCTGAAAGTCTCTACTTAAAGGGGAAGTGATCATCACCACATGTCACACATTTATCCTTTGGGGCTGAAGGCCCCGGGACACCGTACTAATGCCCAGTTAACATCAGAGCAGATTCGTGAACTTCCCACTTAGCTTATGAGTCACCCCCACAAGTGAATCCACCTTCCATGTCTAGATGAAAAAAATCAAAGAATAGTGAAAATGCAATAAGTTTCAATCAAGCTTCATCTTTAAAAGTTCTCTTAATTGGTCAGATGAAAGACAATGAAACTAAAATCTGCAAAGTCTGATGTCCTTTAAATGCTTTTTAATCACTTGACCATTGTCCTCGTTATCCCACTTTTCCCACAGGTCAAAAGTAATTCGAAAACAAGAGTATCGGTGAGTTTCTCTGACTCCCCATCCGCCCCCCAAATGACGACTTCTGTTGATTTTCAATGACCCTGAGTTCTCTGATGTGGCCATTTGAAAATAATGGAGCCTATCTGAGAACAGATAGATAACCACAAATGGGTTAAAAAGCAGACTTGTTTTCCTTGAGGGGGTTGGTCAAAGCTCCAAGGATGGCCGAGAGGCTGGACTGCCAAGCAGCAGTCTCAGTGAGAATGTGCCACTGAGTCCCTAACTCCTCCATGCGCTTCATGCCAGCAACTGGCTTTCTCCCGAGTTATCTTGCTCGAGAAGACCTGTGACAACTTTTAGAAGAGAGAAGTCATCATTTCAAAGATGAGGACAGAAAGGCAGAAAGAAGAAAGAGGTCTGTTCAACACATAATTGACAGAGCGGGGATGTCAATATAGGTCTTTTCACTTTGCACAAGACAGTATTTCTTCTAAACCAGAGTGTCGTGAACTAAAACATGAATGAACTCACTTGGAAGATGCTTGAAGCTTATATCACACAAAAATTAGTGCAAAAAGCCAATTAGGTAAATTTACTTTCAAGCAAACTCACTAAAGAAAATTCTGGAATCAGAAGCTACTTAAGAGATTGGAGAAGAGTTCCCTTGATTAGGTTACAGGTACCCTATTATAGAGCTGTGCCCTCAAAGTTATTAAATATGGAGTTCATGGAGGAGCAGTACCATCATGAACCTTCCAACTAGCTCCTGCCAAGAAACTAGGATGGGAGATGAGGGGGAGGAGGCATGTTTAACAAGTTGGGCTTTTGTTCCAGTCCACTCACTTACTGGCTGTGTGACTTTGAGTCCATCACTTAAAAGTTCAAGTGGCTCAGTTTTCTAATTTGTAAAAATGGAGATAATACGACCAACCTCACCGCTGTGAAGAATAATGCAATCATGAGCCCTTCACATATAAGGTATTAATTATCATTACCTCTGTCAACAGGACAGATGGTTTCCCATCCTCAGTGCTTACTGCAGTTCCCAGAACACCGCTGTTTCCTATCAGAGGACTTGCACCACCTACTTGATAAAAACAAGACACCCACTCCTGCTTTTTTGATACTTTCAAAGTCATACACAAGTAAATTCTCATAAGGAGGGTTCCTTGCAGTTCTCTTAACACTTTCCCAACCAATGCATCACTTTGCACTGCTTCCATTTTAATACTGCACTAAAAATAGGATGTTCTGTTTTCTTGTTGTTTGTGTTTTCAGAGAAAGTCAGTGTTCTACTCTTCCTAGCACACCCGCCTCGCACCCTCACAGCTACGCCTCAAATAACACCAGAGCCCCGAGATGAACCTATGTGACGTTGAAAAAAGGCAATTCTCTGCTGTTTTGTAGTTTCTGTCTATCCAGGAGCAAAAACTGTCCTAAAGGGATCCCATTACCCATGGAGGGATGAAGGCGGCCGCCCTCAATGACCTTTGTGAGGTCAGAGCAGGAAACCAGGAGACCCAAGGTCGAGTCTTAGCTCCTTACTCTCCTGGTTAGAGCTTCCTCATGTGTAAACCAACGGGGGCTGGACTAGATAGCCAGCCTTTTAGATTTCAAAGGCCAGTAATTTTTTTAATCTGGAAATTAATTTAGGAATTAAGATTTTTTAAAAATATATTTTATTGATTTTTTACAGAGAGGAAGGGAGAGGGATAGAGAGTCAGAAACATCGATCAGCCACCTCCTGCACACCCCCCACTGGGGATGTGCCCGCAACCCAGGTACATGCCCTTGACCGGAATTGAACCTGGGACCTTTCAGTCCGCAGGCCGACGCTCCATCCACTGAGCCAAACCGGCTACGGCAGGAATTAAGATTTTTAATCTGAGATTTAATTTGGGGACTAAGAAAGTAAGACTATGTATTAAGTAAGAATATGTATTAAGAACAAGAATAGCAGCCTTGAACTTCAGAATGCCTCTCGGAGATGAATAACAAGGTCTGCTGAGAATTTTGAAAGTATTATTCCCTAATTGATCACAGCAGCTATGCTATAAATGACTGGTGACAGCAACCTTGCCTCCATTTGTCAAAGAAGGAATCCTATAGGACCTAACAATTAAATTATTATTTTGGTTCTATTATTAATAGATTAACCGTATTCTTGAAACTACCCAGAGAAATGTATCAGGAAATCAAATTCTCCTCCAGGGAATAGTCAAATCCTCCTCCTATTTCTTTAAATTCCCTTATTTCTGACTGCCATTAGGATGGATGTGGTGTGTGCCACAAAACACCAATACACTTAAGTTGGTTGTCCCCTACCTGGATTCTGACACTCAAAATAAATTCCAGATGAATCAATGATTTAATGTGATAATTAAACTAAAAATTCACTGGAAGTAAACACTGAAGGGACATTTTCATAATTTTGAGCAGAGAAGCCCCTTTCTACACATGAGACCAAAAGCCAAAAATGAAAATAAGTTTGACCAGAAAAAAATTAAATATTCTGCATAGCAAAAATATTTATTCAAAGTAGAAATACAAATGAGCTACTAGGAGAAAATATCTACAGTCCACATGAGAGTCAATGGACGAGTATCCTTAATACACATACAGCTACTGCAAATCAAGAAGAAAAACATAAACTCAATAGAAACAAATGGGTGAAAAATACAAACTGGCAGTTCACATAAAAGAAATACAGGTGGCCGATAAACATGAAAACATACTCGGCCCCAGTCATGATTTAGAAGTGAAAATGAAAATAACGGGGCATCTATTTTTTACCTGGGACACTATCAAAAAGTAAATGTTAGTAAGAGCCACAGTAGTTGGGGGAGACACAAAATTGATGGGAGTGCAGATCAGAGCAACTTTTTTAAGTAGACAAGTTAGCAATGTCTGAAAATTTAGAAGACACATTTTATGACCCAACAATTCCACTGGTATAAATACACACGCACACACACTTAGAGATACAAAAAGATATATGCACAAAGATGTTTATTATAGCACTAGAGGCCCAGCGCACAAAATTGTGCATGGGTAGGGTCGCTAGGCCTAGCCTGCTATCAGGGCCATCTTCCGCCCGTTTGCCAGTCCCCAGTCCTGCTCCACCGCCGACACCCACCCTGGTTCCCCATGGTTCCCCATGGTTCCCCATCGGCCATCCAGCGATCGGAGCCTGCGGGCTGAGGGGAGGGATGAGAGGTGGTCAATGCACCTAATAGCGACTGGTTGATAGGTTGTTCTGGTCGTTATGCTGTTATGGTCGCTGGCCTTTTATTATACAGGATTATGTATAAACAACAACAAAATAAAACCCTAAATGTTTATCAATAAAATAAAGCACTGACATCCAAAATGAGTGTAGCCTGGCCAGGGTGAATCAGTGGTTCAGCATCAATCTATGAGCCAAGAGATCAGGATTGATTCCTGGTCAGGGCACATGCCTGGGTTGCAGGCTCCATCCCCAGCGGGGGCTGTGCAAGAGGTAGCCAATCAGTGATTCTCTCTGATCAATTATGTTTCTCTCTCTTTCTCCCTCTCCCTTCCTCTCTGAAATCAATAAAAAATGAGTATAACAGATCCATATGTCTAATAGGGAATCTCCAAAATATATTAAGTAGGGGGAGGGGAACAACATGCATAATATTATCCCATTTGTCTAAAAATAGGTGTAGATATGGATACGGATATATGTATATGTATGTATACATACACACTAACACATGCCTTAGTTTACTAGAATGACATACAACATCAATTAAGAGCAATTATCTCTAGTGATCATACATGGCAATAGTGGAGATGCATTTCTTATTTTATCCCCTTCTGTTCTATAAAAAGTAAAAAGATACATATAAAAAATTGTAACTGCCCTGCCTACATATTGATAATATACTAATGAAATGTCCAGAACTCCTACTATAATTCCTGGAAAATAAAAGAGGCCAGAGGGGAAAAGGCTCTACAATGACCCAGATTCTCTTCAGGGCAAGTCAAAAAGGGCAACTGTAATAAGCAAGACAAGGAAAAGAAGGTGTCTCTAGAAAGAAAAAAAATAAATGATCAAAATCCTGTAAGGGAATCATTGCAGGTTGTATTTATGGAGGCAGAACAGGGAGTTCTAAGCTAAGCAAGACATTTCCCAGGGCCCTGAGCAAGACACAGGCAGATTATAGTAAATCATCAGAAATTTCAAGTGTGGCTCTTTCCAGCTGATGCATAGAACATGGAAAAAGACTGCAATTAGGTAGAGTAACTGCATTGGAACTAATGATATAAAAGGGATCCTTTGAACATTAAAATCAGTATTTGTTGGCCTGAATAAATTCATTTTGCAATGATTTCCTATATTTTAAAGATTGGGAATCCTGAGTAATCCATGAAAATGCCAACCTATCTCCCTCACATCTGGTCCCAGATCTCATACCGAATCCCGAGGAGAAAATAACTCATACCTGGATGCCAAATCACCCGAGAACGTTTTTATGCACTTAGAATGCAGAAGCTCCTGGCTGAGAAATTAATCGATTTGGAAGCCCAGGTTTTATTTAAGGCTCCGGGACAACAACGAGTCTTCATGGACAGTAAAATCTGACTACTCTGCCTCCACACAATGAGCTCATCCACGCAAGCTTCTCAACAGACCAATTAACCGCTGCCTAGATTGACAACATAGAAAGCAACACAAGTGTCTTTGCAGGAGCAGTTCCAATAAAGAGCCAGCATGCCTCTTCACTCCACCCACAAGCAAATCCTACGGCTCTTCTCTTGGCTTTAAATGTAAATGTAGCAGGACAAGTATGAATTCCACTATGGTGGGTCACTTTTAAAAAAAAAAAAACAGCTTCCCCAAGAAACAGATGCTTGAGCTGGAGAGTAGCCAACCCAAGTCACTGGAAGGCCTCCTTGTTTCCCGGGGTTCCTTACCTTAGAATTCGTTTCCATGTGGTATTTGGCACAAGCGCGCAGCTGAGTCACCCAGAGCTGTTTCTCTTTTGCATCAGCAGCTAAAAGAGAGAAAGAAATGCTCAGAGAGACTGTTCCAAAACACATCCAACCTATTTCTACACCCACCTAAGGAGGTGGGGTGGGGTGGGGCGGCAGGCGAAGGAGTGGGGGGTAAAGGGAACAGCAAATTCAGATCTCAATATTCTCAACTAGCCTGTCCTTAATGCCAGAAATCAAATTACGCTACACTTCAACAGAAAATTCCCTCTTAAACCGAATTAAAAATGTATTCTGAAATATCCATTGTAAGAACAATTGTGCCACTTTTTTAACCTGCTCTGAAAAACTCATTTCCGCTCCTTTAAAAAGGCAGCAAAGGAAGGAGAAACAAGATTATTTTTTCAATGCCTCAGCCACATGTGGCTAATATGAGGATCAAAGTACAGCTTTTCTCGGGGCCTTTTTGTTATCTACCAGAGCTGTACTGTGGCATTATTAGCATTTACAAAATAAGCATTCAGTTGAATTACCATTTTAATATGTGTTCTCAAGGATTCTTATTAGGATCGGACAGAACAAGATACCAAATGCTGCCTTGGAGATCGTCAAATTTCCCCCAAAGAGACATTAAAATGCAAGTCAACTGCATCGTCATAACCTTCCATCTGCACCCCCTTCTCTCAAACACATAAAACCGTTTCTTTAAAATATTATGGATGTATGACAGGTTCTAATAAAATTTAAATCTTTAATTTAAGTGAACAATTAACCACATAAATATTTTAACATATTAATTGCACAAATGTTGACTATGCAGAAAACAATATTCCTCTAGAAATGATCATTGTTTACAAAAATGGGCCTAAGTATCATTTGTCAATAAAACCCAACTTCAGCTTGAACTTGCAGGTGAAGAAACCTAGAGTTGTAGACCAGTGTAAGACCAGGTGGACCAAACTTTCAAAGACAAAGGAATTTGCAAATCCAGAGCCTTTGTTCCTTAGGAAAGGTGAAGAATTGCCAGTTTGTGGCAATTACAAAGGCTCAGCACTGAGAACATTCCCAACAGCTATGCATCTAATGACAACAAGATTCAACTCTCTGTGCAGGTGAGGTGTGAAATGAGAACAGACACCCAGATCCTTGTGGGATGAGCCAAGAACCAGCCATAAACATGCGGAAATTTACCCTGTCTTTTCTGGAACTGCCAAGGGTAATAAGTTAACTTAGCCTTCGCAATAATTTCATGTAGATTAAACTTCTATACTTGCTATTAAAACTACCCTTTAAAAAAAAACAACAACAACTGAGGTTTAATAATCCAGAGAATAATAACTCAAAGGCAAAGTGATATAGCTCAGTTGTCAACACTTGGATTTTTCTCTTTGGTGTGGATTTGCGTCATTTTATAAACCACAGGCAGGGGAAAGTGACATGAAGTTTCCTCCCCCCACCCCTCCATCCCCGCTATTGTTTCTGCTCTAACGATTTATTAAGCACTAAACAGCAAAGCAAAACCAAGGACCATATAAATCTAGCCAGCTGGGAAGCACACTGCACGAATCTCAAAAAAGAACATGAATCTTAGCCCATTTCCCCAAAACTGAAAAACTTCCTTCAAATACAGCCATTTTTATCCTATAGGATGATTCTGAAATATGATTTCTATATAGATAATAAAGAAACAGTAGCTTATTCCATCTCTTGGCAGTAAAGCTTGGAGGCGAACGGTGAAATGGACTGAGAGGTGAGGAATCAAGGCCCTCACTCCAGCTTTGCAGAGGCCAGTTCCTGGGCTCGGGGAGAAATAATGAGGCCTTTCCTTTGTACTTGGCCTTTACTTGGGCTGAGAAATATGTCATAAGAATGCAGAATTGCCCTAACCAGTTTGGCTCAGTGGATAGAGCGTCGGCCTGCGGACTCAAGGGTCCCAGGTTCGACTCCGGTCAGGGGCATGTACCTGGGTTGCGGGCACATCCCCAGTGGGGGGGCGTGCAAGAGGCAGCTGAATCGATGTTTCTAACTCTGTATCCCTCTCCCTTCCTCCCTGTAAAATATCAATAAAATATATTTTTTTAAAAAAGAATGCAGAATTACCAACTCCCTGCTGATACTTAATACATACTACTTTCCTCAGACCTTAATACATAACATTGACTCTATATGTATGTATATACATTCGGGTTGTTTTACTGTTGTTGCATTTTGTTATTTTTCTGGCCATGCAACTGTAACAGAATGCTGGAAGAATGATCTAGCAATCAAATTACACTGCCACAGTCAAACCTGGAGTTCCTGAAAACCTGTGCGATGTGTGTGCCTTGGGGTTGGGGGTGGGGGGGGGATGCAGGACCTACAGTGGTGGCCCAGTGCTGGACTCTCTCAAGTCACGCTCACTGACCAGGATGCTGAGCACACATTAGTTTTCAAGATGCAAAGAGAAGGCGAGAAAGCACACTGCAGGACATTAACTCAGCACCAGTTGGCTTCTCACCGCGCTCACAACAGATTAAATAAAATATAAGTCAGGGCACAATGCCCTTTAAAAGGCTTGTTTTGTCCGTATTGCCCAAAGTGCCCACCGGGCCTATTGTGAAGATTGACACTATCAGGTCGGGGAAAACATAGACTGAGCTAATATGAAAAATATCCCCAAGTCCTAGGCCTCAGCTGGCTTGGCAATCACTCACCTTTTCCTTGTCCTTAATTCCGCAATTAGGACAAGCAATTCCTAATGTCAGGCCATCTCCCCACCCCAGGGGTGAGAGAGGCAGCAACCATCTGTCACCACAAAGTCATCAAACAGAGCAAATTGCTCAAGTTGATTCTTTTTTTTTTTTTTTTTTTAATCAGAAGACAAGAGAGCCATCACCATGGTGACTAGGACTGTGGCCCACGAGGCCTGTCTGAAAAGTGAGCAGGAGAAGAGCGTACCTCTCAGCTTATACATCTCTCCGTTGGCAGAGTACACGACCAGCATGTGGGGAGCTTCGTCGCTCAGGGACACTATGGCTCCAGATAAAGACAGGGCTCCTCGGGGCTTCTGGTGCTTGCTTTGCTCATTCACAAAATACTGCAGGAGGCCAGCCTCAAAGTCCAGCACAAAGTACCTGCGCGGAGAAACCACAATGCATCACTCTGCTCCCCAGCCCATTCCTCACCGCAAAGAAGAAAAAAGGAAAGGGACCCTTAAATCGACATCAAGGCTCCAAATCCAAGAAGCTCGGAACCAAAAGTCCCCACCAGGTGCCCTCAAAGTTAGCCCCCCAGTCAAGAGAGAGCATTCGATAAGAGAGAGGATGGAGCTTGTGCCTGGCCGGTGTGGCTCAGTGGTTGGGCATCGACCTATGAACCATGAAGTGACGGTTCAATTCCCGGTCAGGGCACATGCCTGGGTTTCAGGCTCGATCCCAGTAGAGGGCGTGCAGGAGGCAGCTGATCAATAATTCTCTCTCATCATTGATGTTTCTATCTCTCCCTCTCTATTCCTCTCTGAATCAATACAAATATATTAGGGAAAAGAATGGAGTTTGTGGCAGGCACCACGGGGAAGGGGCAGGTCCATTCGGGATTTGGTGCAATGCCCACCACTTCACCCGGTGCCCACGGATACCACAGTCAACCTCAGAACAGCCACCGAGCAACAGATGCACCGGGACACAGGCTGTTAGCACGCTCCACACGACTTCACAGGAGCAGCAGGAATTCTCCAAGCCTCTGTGAGAGGCCCTTTCACACCTGGTAGCAGCAAGCTGGGCCCTGAGCTTCCTGCTGGCAGCATGGGTACCATGAGGCGCCCAGCTGCCTGGGTCATCTGCCAGGGAACGGGAGGTGCTATACAACCACCTGGGCACACGCCAGTGGGCCTTCCTAGACATCATTTTTCATACAAAGAGGCGAATATTTCCTCCACTCCAGGGGGTGGCAAAGCCATTGGGCTCCACCAAATCCCTGTCCTTGGCTTCCAGGAGACACAGCCAGAATCTACAGGGCGGGACAAAACTAGGTTTACAGTTGTTCGCATACAAAATAGTACAATAATTAATCAATAATACAAGAATAAACTCTGTGTTTTGAGTACTCACAACAGTAAACCTACTTCTGCCCCATCCTGTATTTCCAGCTTCCCTTGCAGTTAGGATATGGCCATCTGACTGAGCTTTAACCAACAGAGTACGAACAGAGGTAATGCAGGCCTGGCCCCGAACACCCAGACACCTACCCAGACTCACACTCTCTCTATCACACACTTTCTCACACACACATTGGAATGGAGACAACCTACAGGGCAACTTGAGACCCCCACCATGGGTATGACAAAGGCACAAGAGGGAAGGCGCCTGGGTCCCCGAGTCACCCCCTGGAAGAGCCACCTGCTGAGGAACACCCACTTCAGAAGGCTACATGAATAAGAACATTCTCTTTCATTAGGCGACTGAGATCAAAGTCTGTTACAGCAGCGAGCCTCACAGATTCACCGAAAATCTTTTTAACTTTCTATTTCCAGATCCTCCCACTTAACATGTGCTCCCGCTCCTTTACGTGGGGCGAAAACCAAATTCCTTCAAGAGGTGAAGCGGGGGGGGGATATCTGAGTTGCCGATGGTCAAATTATGTAAGTGCCGGCCCTGCCTTCTCTCTAGGAGTAAATGTCTCCAGCCTGACCTATATTTGATGTCACTGCCCCTGGCAAGTCGGGGCACTCACAGCTGTGATCCTCGCCAGTGGAGGGAAGGAAACCTGGCTCCAGCGACCAACCGCACTGTGTCCCCACCCCCACCCCACAGAGCTGCGGCCTCCCTCCACTGATATAAGCACCACACCTTTACACAGCAGGGAGCAAGGGAAGGGGTCCCTGAATGGGCTTCAAGGGAAAGGCATAGCCAGTTGGTTGGAAGAAAGGAAGGGCTTAATATCTTCCTCCCTATTGCTTCCATCAACTGATTTATTGGGAATCAGTCAGACTTCCTCTCCCCTACAGGCAGCTGCCCCAAGGCATCCTGTTGAACAACTAACCATATATTTGCAAAGGACATCATTCAGAAGCTGGTACAAAGAAATGAATTGAACGCTGTTGCGTTTTTTTTCCAATAACGATGACAGAATAACCAATGGATGTCACATTATGCAGGATATGGAGACGTGCTAATGATTTTTCACATTACCTATTTCCAACTGACATCTTAATTCTAACCTCCTGCCTCAGATGGGGGAAAAAAATCGTTATTTCCACTACTTCCTAAAATAGTTTAAGTGCAAATGCACAGGCTTGAATCATGGGCACGAAGGAAGACTAATAATTTAAGACCAATAAAGACATTTAAAAACTCTATCATATTTGGAGGGGGCAGTGGGAGACTGATTAAAAAATTGCAACAAACTGAACACAGGTTCTTTCAAGATGGCCTTTGAAAGACAAGTTAGCTTGTGTCATAAACAGTTAAGAGCTGTCCATACTGCATTAAGAAGGGCAGTTTCTGTTGGTCAGATCCCCTGGGAGGAAAGAAATTACATTTGGTTTCCTGCAGTGTTATGGCTGTGCCGGGCACTGCTGCTTGGAGCTTGCAGCTATATCTGAAAGTCACAGCTTTCACTCCACATGGGGAAGTTAACCATATTCCTAGATTAGGTTTCATTCCACCACGTGAAACTGCCAGATCAAATCCTGAAACATTCTTCAAAGGCTTTCCTTTTGGAGAAATGAATAGTGTGTTCTTTTTAAATTAATGCTGAGCTTCAGCATGCAACCTGACTGATGTGTAGGTGGGCTTAATGACATACAAAGAGCATATTTTATTTGCTCTGTTAACAAACCAAAGAACGTGCTGGAGAGAGAAAGGGAGAGAATGAGGAGCGAAATCCAACCCAGGAAGGGAGCCATCTTAATGCCCATCAGGACAGCTTCCTGGTGGCACCTTGCCCGTTTCCAACCCTGGGAGCCATGGCAAGTGGCAAGCCCCTTCCTTGGAAGGGCTGAGGGTAACACTGCCCACTACCATCCTTCAGAGAAACCCCATCGCTCTAGAAAGAACACACAGCGCACTCAGACATACCTGGATGTACACACGCATGTACTCACACCAATACCCACACTCACACCTGCACACATGCATTCCGATACACTCATGCTCAGACGTGCTCACATTCATAACATCCCTCTTGAACTAACTCATGCATTCACACTGTAGACACACACTCTCATATGTGTACACACATGCACACTCACTCATGCTCTTACTTCCACGCATGCACACAGAAGAGCCATTACCTACTTCTGCTTTCCAAGTCTTGCATCTCTGAAGGTTATTTGTCTACACCTGTAGCCTTTGAATCCCCCGCTTCCCAATCTACCTGATACAGTTTCATTAGGTTCAACTTTAGGACCTAAAAGTTGAAAACATACTTTTTACTTTGGGAGCAAAGAGGAATGGGGTCTAGGAGCACACCCACAGTCATGGGCCAAACTCAGCAGGAGCAGAAATACAAAGGGAAAGGATTTGGCGGGGAGGGGGGGTGTTGAGGGAAGAAGCTCATTAAAACTGACAAATTATAACCAAATTACAAGAGAATTACAAAGAGAAAACATGCAGTGAAATAAATCCTTTGAAGAGGAACTTTTGCTAGACAGGCTGCTCCAAAGAGCTAAATCATTTCATCTAAATGTAAAAGAGAAAAAGAAAATGACAAGAGGAAAGGGCCTTCTTACATCTCTCAACTACCTGCTCCTCAATTAGGTGAGCAGAGATTTCCACCACTGCCACCACCATCCCCCAAACCACCAAGAGACAGAGATTCCAACACTCCAGAAGGTATTAAACTGTCCTAGGGCCCGAAGGGCTCATCATCAACCATGAGACAAATATATTCTATTATATAAGAACTTGATCCATTATTAGCCATATGCAGGCATACAATACAACAAGTTTAATCTCAATTACCAGAAAAACTCAATGTGGCCTGTCTATAGCAAAATCACTTGGCTAGCCTTCAGACATCTTACAGACATATAAACTGAACCATTGATGGAAAGAATTGCTGATATTTATAGAGCACTTTCTGTGTGTCGCCCATTTAACTCACTGACACCTCCCAGCAGTCCCAGGAAGTAGATGGGATCACAACCCTTTCTACAGATGAAAAAACTTCAAGTACAAAAACACATGCTAGAGACCTTCTAGAGAGGAACCAATGGGACTAGATTTTAATCAAGCTGTTTAGCATTACAGCCCATGGCTCTAAACCAGCAAGCTATTGTGTGCTGATTAGAATAAAGTTTTCACTGTGAAGATGCAAAAACAACAGGGTCAAAAACACAGACTGCAAAATGACAGAAATACAAGAAGACAATAAATAAAACAGAGTAAGAGATGTTAGACTCCTATTGCCCAGAATTTGACAGATATGCAGAAAACAAGTAAAAAAAAAAAGAGAGATTCAAAATAATATAATCACAAGTTTTATTTTAAGTTTTACAAATAATTATATACCCCAATGTATACCCCAATGAAAAATATGACTTTTTAAATGTACATGGAACATTTGCAAAACAGCCACACACAAAAATCTAACATTTAAAAGTAGAAATTTTACTAATCACATTCTTTATACTTTGGAGCAAAATAAGTAGTTGGTATGTTAAAGGCTTAATTTTTAAAAAAATAAATAGTATTAGTTTAAATAATATAACTATATTATATGTCATACTTAATATTAATTATATGATATAACATCATTGTAATTAGGAGAAATATGGGTGAGTATTTTTTAATTGTTAAGGTGGGACAGCATCAGGAGAGGAGAGTAAAAACATTAAAAATGATTGACTCATATTTCTAAATAAAAAGTAAAAACATCTCTAAAGTAAAAAAAAAAAAAAAAATCCATAAATGAAAAGACAACCAACATAGTTTTTTAATTTTTAAAAATTGCCTTGCCTTTAAAAAAAACAAAACTATGCCTTACAGTTTGGGTCAGCCCTGTTTCTGAATCCATTGGGGAACCTGTTAAAACTATGGATCCCTGATTCCCAACCCCCACCTAGAGGATCAGAATCCTCACGGACCAGACGTCAGGAAATCAGGAACGAGAACTTTAAAATCTCCCTAAATCACCTAACAGTGTAAGCACCAGTACAAAACCAGAGGCAGGATAAGACCTCACAGTGTTATTCCTCGCCCAGCTTTCTTCTGGCCTGCCAAGCTCTTCCCCCGAATCATTCACTCCGAAAACATCTGAGCACCCATGTGCCCATCCAGTGAGTGGAACATTACTTAGGTACAACCCAACCTCACTTTGTCTTGGTCTGAAAGCTTCTAAGTCACAACCGCCCAAGCAGTGGGTTTCTTGGCTCTCACTTTGAAGTGTTTTTTGAGAAAGATTTAAAGAAACATTGCAAAATCACCTGCCTTAGAGTTTCTGCATAATCAGATCATTGACTAGCGCAGTGGTTCTCAACCTTGGCTGCACATTAGAATCACCTGGGAATCTTTTTAAAATCCTTATTTCTGGGCCTCATCCTCTGGAAATTCTGTTTCTTTGTTACTAATGTTGTGGCCCCACCCCATAAGTTGAGAACCACTGGACTATCGTCATGCAGGTGCTAGAGGGGCCCCAGGGACCAGACTGGATGAAGCAACTGAGATTAAGAACTTCCAGCCCAAGCGGCTGCTGCCTCAGGCTCCCCAAACCCCCACCCACCCCCATAAAGCACCTATGCATAAGTCAACGTGAATTTTTAACACAAGGTTTGCAGCACAACACTTGGACTTGACCTATGATGAGATCAGATCTATTTTTAAGGACTAGGTGATTTAATACCAAAAACACTGAGACCTGTCTAACAAGTATCAATACAGGCTTGCAGAATATTGCCACCTCACCTTCAGAACTCCTATTAACTTGTGAGTTTCCGGTGCCTTTAGGTGAGAATGTCACACTATTATAAGCAAACTGTAAAATGTCAAGATGTATCTTAATGTTCACAACTCGTATTTCCGTTCTCACCATCCACAATGCAGGGAACTTACCTGGGGGTCCCTGTCATGGGCTGAGTCTTGATTCAAGTCCCTGCTTTGCACTATAAGCTTGAACACACACACGAAGAAAGCTTCTGATACTTGCTAAAACCCTGGGGTAAAGATGGGTGGGCATTCCCCACCAAGGTGAAGACAGATGGGATACTGGCCTGCGGTGACCAGGAAAGTAATTCAGATCAGAAGCCAGCCCCTGTGCTGAGCTTCTCCCCCAAATCTCCAACTGAGTCAGGCCCTAAACTCCACTGCCCCTGCATCCAAGTGTCCTTTATTCTTCCCTCGGGGTGACAGCAGGAAGAGTGTGATTTGGTCGTGAGAGGCCTGACCATGGCCTAGCCCTGTGCCTTCCAATCTCGACCTGCAGCAGAATCAGCTACAAGCTTGTTAACACACGGGTTCCGGGGCTGCTCCCCGAGAGTCTCTGATTAAGGAGGCCTGGGGAGGAGCACGAGAGCTGGACCTCTAACAAGGGCCCAGGTGAGGCGGCGGCTGCTGCCGGTAGGACCACGCTTTGAGAACCAGTGGTTCTCATTTCTGTGACGAGGTACTTGACCGACTCTCAGCGTGGAGGCCTGCGTCTGAAAGAGCAGAAAGCCGCGGATACCCTTCTGCAAACCACTCCACCATCCCTGTGCCTAACGGTCTGCCTGGTTATAAAACAAGAACTTCCAAGGCGCAGATCACATTTCTCCAAGCAGACAGTGAATCGGACCTGCGGCTCATATTGCATCCTATCAGCAGTTTAGCTCATTGACTACAAGGCCAACAAGATAGAACTTAAAACAAAGGCCTGTGTTTGTTCTTGTTTGGAGGCGCCATGGAAATACTTGGAACATAACCCACACCTGGTTCTCAGTGTGGTCAGCTGTGCACAGGGTCTTCAATATGGATAAAGCATTGTGGCTACATTCACTTATTTTGTGGTTAAAGAAAAGAGGATCTATGTAAACCCAACTTTTTGAAGAAGTTAGCTTTGATTCCAAAACTAAGTTTTATTTCCAGGAATTCACTCATTTCTTTTCTTATTTATTTATTTATTTATTTATTTGAGTACCTACACCAAATGAGGCACTGTGTAGGGACAAAGTCCCTCTGATGGGGGAGGGAGAGTGGAGGAATGGCACCAACAAACAATAAAATATTCACTAAAACAGATACAAAACCACAGCTGTGGAAAGTGTCTGGTGGTAAGAAAAGAGTAGATGTGACCTAGCTTGGGGATTTCCAAGGACAAAATATAATATATCCACACAATGGAATACTACTTAGCAATAAAAACAAAACACTGATCCATGCTACAATGTGAATGAACCTCAAAAATACTGTGCAAAGTAAAAGAAGCCAGATATAAAAGATTACCTGTTGTATAATCTCACTTATATTGCTGTTGTTTGCTTAATCCCTTCACCTTTTTCACCCAGCCCCACAACCCTCCTCCCCCTGACAGCTGTCAGTCTGTTGTATCTATAAATAAATGTATTTTTATTAAAAAAAACCTCACTGTTCCTGGCAATAGGCCAGAATAGGTGAAAGTGGCAGAATTATTGTGAGGTTTAACTGACAAGGCCTGTTAATGACCTAGGAATTCAGTATTAGAAATGTTACACTTGAGATGCCTTTAAAACTCCCAGGAGATGTCCATTAGCAATTGGTTAAATGGATCTGGAGCCTAGAGATGGTCTGATCTGGAGATATGAAGTTGAAATCATCTGTAAATAAGTAGCCACTGAAGCAAAAGGCATGGACAAGTTTGCATAGACAGAGAACACAGGGAGGACAAGGGGAGGCGGGGATGAGGGGCCCTAGGACTAAGACTTGAGGAACTCTAACATGAACCAGCAGACTAGAGAGAACCCAAGACAGAGAGAGGGAGGAGGAAAACCTGAATCCCGAAAGAGACCATTTAAAAAAGGAGGGAGTGATCAGTTGTGTCAAATGCTAACAAAATGCCCGCAAGATAAGAACTGAAACACGCCATGAGACGCTGATCTGGATATTTCAAGACTCATGGATTCCCATGACCCTAGTTTATTATGAAGCAAATCAGTTCTTGTTGATGTAGCAAGCCTATGAGAGGCGGGAAAAGAATGTCCATTATCTTCCAAAAATGGACTGCCTACATCCACCAACTGTCTCCCAATTACCATGTTCATTTTTACTGGGAACAGCGGGACGATTACGGGGTTGAAACCAGGGTATGTAAACTGAGCTCCAGCACTGATTAACTCGTGGTCTGAAACCAGGTGTGGCAGGGGCCGCTGACTGCCTACCCAATATCCATTTCTCCTGTCTCTCAATTCAAGAAAACCCCAACTTCTGGCTGAGCCCAATGCACTCTGCCAAAATACATTTTCCAATCTTCCTTTCAGCCAGATGTGGTCATCTGACTAAGTTCTAGCTAATGAGGAACAGTGATGGATTCGACTTCTTCCCTCCTCTACCAGCTTTTTTTTTTTTTGGGGGGGGGGGGGGGAGATGGACATGGTGGCCAGAATTCCAAAATCCCCCTTGGACTTTGAGGACACGGCCAGACCTTAGAAATGGCGAAATGTTCAATTAAAAGAAGCCTGGGACTTGGAAATTTGTGGATCCCAAATCCACTCTGAAAAGTGTACCTCTAAACTTGTACGTGACACAAAAATAAAGCCTGCACAGTAGAATTATGAGGTATTGTAGACTGAATTTTGTTCCCCCCAAATTCCTATGTTGAAGCCCTAAGCTTCAGTGTGACTATATGTGGAGATGAGACCTAGATAGAAGGAATTCTGATTAAATGAAGTCGAAAGGATGGAGTTCTTGGTATGACAAGTAGCGTCCTCGTAAGAAGAGACGTCAGAGAGCTCACTTTCTCTCTATGAAAAATGGTAGCCATCTACAAGCCAAGAGAAGAGGCCTCAGAATAAACTTACCCTGCCTGCACCTTCATCTTGAACTTCCCAGCCTCCACAAGTGTGAGAAACAAAGTCCTGTTGTTTAAGCCGCCCAGTCTGTGATATGTTATAGCAGCCCAAGCAGACTGGTGTACCTGGCGACATCTTACAACTCCCAATCCGCAGCATGCACTTTGACCACTTACATCAGAATCTCTCAGGCCAAGACTCAGCTTTTAATAGTTTTTCCAAGCTCCCCAGGTGACTGTAGTTGCAGCCGAATTTGAGAACAGATGGCGGACTCCACCTTAATGCAGAGCTACTGATCACAGCTGAACCTAAATCCTACACATCAACCCATTTGACCCATCTTCCTCTACCTGTATGAACATCTTTAAAACAGGATTATAATGCTTATTACTTCCACAAATACTTATCAACCCTCCTATATACCAGATGCTAAGGATACGCTGGTAAACAGGTCACAATTCCTGCCCTCAAGAAGCATATAGTTAGATTATCTGAAAAGATACATGAATTTGTTCCATGAGCAAAAGCAAGAAATTATGTAACTACTACAGTTATTTGGGGGTAACCATTATACAGGACCCAGAAAAAGTAACATGGATGAGTAGAAATCTTATCACCATACTAAATGGAAGTTCAGAACCTATTATAAATCTAAATAATGTCTCAGAAAGCACTCAGTAATTAATTGCTGAGAATAACTCAACATTATTGCTACACTCTCATTTCTTACATGCACACATATACACACACTCAGCATTAGAAGCTATGCTTAGTCGATTAAACTGAATTTAGGTCATACTTTTGTGATGATGGGGTGATTACTCAAAATCTCCACCTCTTCAAACAAACTGATGATTGCCAGATGGAGAGTGTTGGGGGGGATATGTGTAAAAAGTGAAGGGACTGAGAAGTAGAAATTGGCAGTTATAAAAAAATCACAGAGATGTAAAGTACACTATAGGGAATATAGTCAATAATATTGTAATAACCATATATCAGAAGGGAACTAGACTTATTATGGTAATCACTTCATAATTTATTCAGTATGTTGTACACCTCAAACCAATATACTATTGTGCGTCAACTGTAATTGAAAACATAAAGGAATTATTCATTACCTAGTAGCCCTGAGCACAAATCCGTGCGCAAGTAGGTTGCTGCCGCTTACCTCAGCTGGCCACCCCGCCCACCGATGCTGGTAGCTCTCCACCGCTCTTAGCTTGCTGCCCCGCCCTCCTGTACCTCTCCGCCGCTTGTAGCTTGTACATCGGTCGAGATGTTACAGTGTCCCGGCTAATTTGCACATTCCTCTATTATTATATTAGATTACGCTTAGTATAATCTACACTTCATATGTATGATCATCAGGAACAAGGATGCATTCAAGAAACTCAAACTCTAAGAACTGTACGACAGAAGCATAAATGAAGCATTCACCATTGTTCATAAAACTTTCAAAACACACACACACACAAAAAAAAAAACTTTCAAAACACAAATCCCTTTAGATCCTCACATGATTGATCACCATGACACTGTATAGAGGATAAAGGACTATTTCATCATTTTTCAGACTTCACATAAGAACAATAATTACTCCCCCCAAAGACTATTTAAGATTATATCCATTTGAGGATCAAATGCTGTGGGTTCTAAGCATAAAGACCACACATTCCAGAGGATCTAATCAAATGGAAACTTCTCATATTTTTTGCAAAGAATAGCATTATTTCTTTACAAATCTATGAATTTTTTATCCCTGCTTCTAGTTCTCATCAATCTTTGTGAAAACCAGCACATCTGAAGGCTCCCTCTTTGGAATCCAAGCCTGGAGATAATGATTTTTTTAAAAACATTAAATAAGATCACCATGTACTCCTGATTAAAATCCTTGAATGGCTTCCCATTGTATTCAATGTAAAATCCAAAACCCTTTATAAGCCTAAAGATTTTGCATGTCCCAGCTCGGTTCACATCTGTTTCCTCAGCAAATCTCCTCCTCATTCCTTCTGATCCTGCCACACTGGCCATCTTCCTGATTCTTTCTCTTTCATGCCTCAGAGCTCTCATCTCGTGTTCCCCCTGCCTGGACACCTGTCCCCTACTCTTGGTCTGGCTAGTTCTTGTCCTTTCAGATCTCAGTTTAAAAGTGTCGGTCTTTCAGCAAAGCCTTCCCTTCCCACCAATCTACACCAGATCCCCTGTCACTCTGCCCAAAGCATATTGCCTTGTCTCTCACAAGTTATCAATCTTTATAATTATTTGTGCGATTATTAGCTAAACCACACACTCACTAGACTGTACCCTTCTTGAGAACAGGAACCAAATCAGGTTTCTTTCCTGCTGACTCCTCAATGCCTATCTAGCACAAAGAAAAGGAATTTAATTATAATACTACATCACCTGGGCAAGTCACCTAACCTCGCAGTGCCTCAGTTTCCTATCTATAAAATGGGACTAAGAAGCCGAAACCGGTTTGGCTCAGTGGGTAGAGCGTCGGCCTGCGGACTGAAAGGTCCCGGGTTCGATTCCGGTCAAGGGCATGTACCTGGGTTGCGGGCACATCCCCAGTGGGAGATGTGCAGGAGGCAGCTGATCGATGTTTCTCTCTCATCGATGTTTCTAACTCTCTATCTCTCTCCCTTCCTCTCTCTAAAAAAATCAATAAAATATATTAAAAAAAAAATGGGACTAAGAAGACCACCTCACAGAGCTATGCTAAGGCTTAAATAAGCTAATATACATAAATCACTTTAAGCAGTGCCTGATGCATTGATAACACTATCTAAGAGGTTGCTCCTTGCCAGTCCTAATATAGCACCGCAAGTCAGTCATCAGTATCCTGGGCACCCCTCTATGAAGTCTCAGATTCCACAGGGGGCAGTGAGAGAAAACAGCAGCTCAACAATGCAGAAAGCTGAGAGCACACTGAAAGATGGAGGATTTATTAGTTCTTGTACTTTTCTGGCATTTCCAGTTCCATGCCCTTCCTCCTGGATCCTCTTTCTATTCCAAAGATACATCAAATACAAGAGGACATAGCAAAGAGCACTCATACAGCCTTTCCTGCATTTATTCCTTCAGCAGACATGCTGAGCACCTACTAAGTACCAGGCACTGTACTAGGCGCCGAGAATACAGCAATGGGCGGGGCAGACAAAAATCCCTGCCTTCATCTCATGGGTCCTCTCTGAAGATAGCAGGGATGGTAGAGAAGATAATTGCTAATATCTGCCTAATCCTCTGATGTAAAAACTATTATTAAACCTTTCTAAAGATAAGGAACTGAGGCACAGAGAGGGTCTCTCATTTACCAGAGTCACACAGCCAATCGGCAGCAGAGATTATGTGAGTCTAGGCAATCTGGCCCCTAAACACTCTACTATCCTGCCTCTCTCAAAAAGATAGGAACATGCTAAATCTTCCATCTCAGACCACGGGGCCTCAACTATAAAGAATCTTCTAAAAGCAGGGGCACAGGGTGGGAGGGAAGACATGTCAGGAGTTGTCAAATATGTATGTATTCAGACTGCAAGTCAAAGGTGAGATTTCTGCTAAAACCAGTGAACTAAGCCTGCCCAAGAGAAATTTCTCAAGGATTCTGCAGGCAACTAACACCTAGGAGAAGGGAAGGAGAGGAGATGAAAGGGGAAAATCCAAACACTAGGGTCCAAAGGATTCTCACAAGGGCTGACGAGTTTGTGAGATCAAGCATCCTGCTTCTTCCACCTCTGTGGGCGCTGGTTCACTAGCTCTCCCCCTGGTCCTCAGCAAGGCATGGGCTTTAATCCGCTTTATTGCTTGATTACCTTCCCCCAGCATGGGATCCCAAGCCTCCCAAACTGGCAGGAAACCAGACACTCAGCAGAAGCCTAATAGCCGCCCAGTTAGTCAGCAGATCTCAGAACTGGGAGAAAGGACTGAGCAGGCCCAGCAATTACTGCCAGGCACTCATCTTAAGAAGAAGCCAAAATGTATGTGGGCACTCAGGTCTGGCTGCCCACTAAGAGCCCTAGCAAAATATACATGATTCCAAAATGAAATTCGCAGGCTGGCTCTAACCCAAAGGGGCAAGCACACCAAAAATGCCACCAAAAACAAGATTAAAATCTCAACTCTTCCTCCAACGCATGTCCCAAGGCCTCCTGGCAATATGATCAACCATGACCACAACACCGAATCCAAAAACAAAACCGCCTCAAGGCTGTCAGGGTCCTCTTGGGTGACTGTGGGCACATGTTTGCCCTCTGGGGAACACATAATCCCAAACGGAGGACAGAGTGGGCTGAAATATCCACACACTCTCACTCTCCACTGACTCTGGGAGAACTTCAATCAGAACCATTTCCAATCTGGTCTGACCTTGTTGGAGATCTGACCTCCAGAAACAGCTGGTGTTTTGCCACAGACCTCAAATAAAGGTGTAACTTCCCTGTTCTGGGGAATAGGAGGAGGTATCATCTAATAGACAGAATTCTGGGTTTTTAGCTTTCTTTCCAAAGAATTTTTCTTGAACTGGAGTCAGCTACAAACATGTCTATATTGCCACCTGAACACAAACCAAACCTATAAGAAACAAAGGAATCAGGTAGGACTTTTGAGAGGATCAAATTAAGTTATTATTTGTAAATTGCTTAGAACAGTAACTGGCACTTAGCAAGCACAAGATGCATATGTAATTACTAGAGGCCCAGTGCACAAATTCGTGCACCAGTGGGGTCTCTCGGTCTGGCCTGTGGGACTGGACCAAAACCGGCTCTCCGACATCCCCCAAGGGGTCCCGGATTGTGAGAGGGCACAGGCCAGGCTGAGGGACCCCACCAGTGCATGATCAGATCCAGGGAGTGACCGTGGGAGGGTTCCAGGGCATGTCTAGCCCGTCTCACTCAGTCCCAATCGGCCAGACCCCAGCAGCAAGCTAACCTACCAGTCGGAGCATCTGCCCCCTGGTGGTCAGTGCACATCATAGCAAGCGGTTGAGTGGCCTTAGCATATCATTAGCATATTACGCTTTGATTGGTTGCATGGCTGACCAATTGACCAGACACTTAGCATATTAGGCTTTTATTATATAGGATTTGTCAAATAAAAAATTAAAGAAATATTTACCAATTACTCTTAAAGAAAATCCTAGCCCGGTCAGCGTGGCTCAATGGGTGAGCATTGACCTAGGTCCTAGGAGGTCATGGTTTGATTCCCCGTCAGGGAACATGCCTGGGTTGCGGGCTGGATCCCTGGTGTGAGGTGTGTAGGAGGCAGCCAACAATGGTTCTCTTTCATCACTGATGTTTCTCTTTCTCCCTCTCCCCTCCTCTCTGAAATCAATAAAAAAAAATATATAAAAATAAATTCAAAATAAGTAAATAAGTGACCAGCCACTTAGCAAAATAATCACTTTTCAACCATTCAGGACCAATTCATCCACAGGGGACCACCCTGAGCTTCTGGTCCTCCCGGACTGGCCACGTCTCCTCTCCAGCAGGAGATAAAGGTGAGGACCAAATCTGCCACACACGGTTGGCAACTACCAGATTTGATTCAAATTTCAGGGGTAAAAGAAGCAGCACCTAAAAGTGACAATGATGTTTTTAGACCATCCATGGCAAACAAAGAACTCGCTGAGGTAAAACTTGATTTTGAAAAACCGTCACTGAAGTCATGGAAGACAGCTTTGCCCACCAACCCAGCTTCTGCAGGAGGTTTTATGTCCAGAGAACTCTTAGGGCTCTGGGAAGCCAGACATTTCTCCAACCCGCTGGAGAAGCAGTGAAATTACACAGCCTGCCTCTGAATTATTGATGTCATAATTTATTGAAAGGTCTCCATTAGGTCATAGGTCACATCCCAGATGCAATGCCTTGGACCTACCCAAGGGTTTGTGACCAGAGATAAAAGCAATATTGAGCCAATTTGTCATGAGCATGTGCTGGGTGGGTGCAAGGCCCCTGGCCCTCGGGCTCTGGCCAGCACTCACAGCTTCCAGCGCATCATCTGATTGTCTCAGTTCGTCATCTCATAAACAGGGCAGGTATTCTTTACTCCATGTTACTGACATGAAACGTAGGCCGGTGAATTTAAGTGACTTTCCCATTGTCCCACAGCTAGTTTGTAAAGGGACTAGAACTAGGGGCAGATATTTGATTAAATTATTTCATTAAATTATGAGGTTCCCTATATCTTATGTTTATATTCACAGATATTCTTCTAGATGCTGGGGCTAGAGCAGAGGTGGGCAAACTTTTTGACTCGGGGGCCACAATGGGTTCTTAAACTGGACCGGAGGGCCGGAACAAAAGCATGGATGGAGTGTTTGTGTGAACTAATATAAATTCAAAGTAAACATCATTACATAAAAGGGTACGGTCTTTTTTTTTCAATAGTTTTATTCATTTCAAATGGGCCGGATCCGGCCCGCGGGCCGTAGTTTGCCCACGGCTGGGCTAGAGCAATAAACCAGACAGATAGAAACCCCTACCTTCAGGTAGCTTACATCCTAGTGTGAGAAATTAATATAAACAGATATGGTAAGAGTCAATGAGTGCTTTAGAAAGAGAGAAAACAGTATAGTGCTAGAAAGATGGGGGGGAAAGGGGAGAAGGGGCTGCCATTTGGAACGTGCTAACTTCCATGGGTCAGGGAAGGCCTGTCTATAAGGTGGATCTGAGCAGAGACCAGAAGGAAGAGGGTGAGGTGTGTTGCCTGAAGGAAATAACTGTGTTAGGGCAATAGATATAAAGTCAGAAGTGGGAGTGCGCTGGGAGCACTGGAAACAGCAGAAGAAAGGCGAGGGGGAAGGAGGCAAGCGGGCGAGGGGACAAGTGACGGGAGGTTTACCTCGAGAGGCAGCCAGAAGCCAGATCTCACGAGGCCTTGCAGACCGTGGTTAAGGACCTCAGATTTTATTCCAGAGACCTGGGGGGGGGGGGGGGTGTTTTGGAGAGCTCTGACCCTAAAAGGATCGCTCTGGAAGGATGTTCAAGTGGCTGGTGGGAGAAGTGGGGCGGGCCATTAAGAGCTCACTGTCACAGTCCAGGCAGAGATTTACGTTGACAGATAATGGATAACATGGCACAGACAGGTCACATGGAAAGCTGTCCCTGCTAGTTCTTCCAGCACAACTGAGAAAGATACCCCCTTCTCTCCCAAGTCTGATAACTTGTTCCTCTACCCGCTGATTTAGAGGCAGGATGGCCAACCTGGGACGATGGCACCAGGTGCTTTTACTGTGTAAAGGGTCGACTTGGGTCACCTGTTCCCTGGTGAGAATGGGGTTAAGGAAAGGACGGGAAAGGAAACACCAGCCTTGACTTTGGTTTCCTATTAAGTATGTCTGCTTGCCTCTACACCTTCTGAGAGTCTCTAGATCAGCGGTTCTCAACCTGTGGGTCGCGACCCCTTTGGGGGTCGAACAACCCTTTAACAGGGGTCTCCTAAGACCATTGGAAAACACATATATAATTACATATTGTTTTTGTGATTAATCACTATGCTTTAATTATGTCCAATTTGTAACAATGAAATTGGGGGTCACCACAACAGGAGGAACTGTATTAAAGGGTCGCGGCATTAGGAAGGTTGAGAACCACTGCTCTAGATGGTGGCAATCAATTCCCTGACAGAATATTCCACTTCCATAAGCCAGGATATTGTGTAGGTACCTGGAGCACATCGATCTCCTATGGATGACGGCAGCACTTTGGGGCAAAGGAGTGGAAAGAGATAAGCAGCTCCCCTGGGGCACTGCAAGTAGCAGGCTGGATTTGGCTTTCGCTTCGCTGGTGATTAGTAACCAACAGGAACCCTTGAAATCACTTCAACAACATCCATCAGAGTGCAGCCGGCCACAGGCCCTCCAAAGACGGAGGGACAGATCGTGACACCTAGAAAAAGATATCGTGCCCAGCTGGCATGGCTCATCGGGTTGGGCACTGACCCATGAACCAAGAGGTCACCGGTTTGATTCTTGGTCAGGGCACATGCCTAGGTTGCAGGAGCGTGCAGGGGGCAGCCGATAGATCTCATCGGTGTTTCTAACTCTCTATACTTCTCCTCTCTTCTCTCTCTAAAATCAATAAAAACATATTTTTTTAAAAAAAGGAAAAAATATCTTAAAATAATAAAACATTAAAACAAAGTTAGCATTCATCAGAATTCTTCATTCCTTTTCCTTTCTATAGAGTGAGGTACTGGAAACCTACCTAGAGGTTAACAAAGTAATGGGAGAGCTTCCATCACCTTTTCAGAGGGCAGGCCTCGGCCCGCTGGTGGTCTCTCCAAACCACTCTCCTTTCTGCTCAAACTACTGACGTGATAAATCATCTTATCGCCAAGGCCCACAGTCTCTACACAGCGCTCTCCACCAAGAGGAGCACACCGGCACTCAGCCAGAAGACCAACTTGATTTGGTTTCTGGTCTTCTGCACTGTGTTCTGTGGAACTGTTTCTAAGGCACCTGGAGATTAGTCCTGGGACAGAGGACGAGCATAATGGAAAATAAAAGATTCTGTTAACTTTATGACGCTCGTGGCTGATGAAAGCTATCACTGGCGCAGCTCAAGGTTAAAAAAAATAGATAAAAGGAGAGGGGAAGGGGAAACTCCTCACTGAATCGCCTTCTCTCAGCAGATTATTTCAATGGAAAAAAAGAAAAAAAATTAGCAAATTAACATTTCTGCAGTGACTCACTGACTTAGCAGAGCCACTTTGGCATCCCGGCAATTTCGGCAATTTCGGATCAAATGAGTGTGCTGTGGTTGCCATAGACCCTCAGCATCCATTCTCCCAGCCTCACATCCATCTATTTCAATTGCTCCCATTCTGAGTAGCTGCTTTGAAACCTAACACCTTTAAAAAAAAAAAAATCTGAGAAGCAGAAGACACTGAAAGGTAAAGTCCAGGGGCACCAGAGGCATGCTGCCAGGCGATTAGGAAGACAACCACTTAGCACCCTTGCCCTCTGGCTTTTCAACAACAGGGACACTGCCTTCAGGAATGCACAAGGCATCTGCAGAGTTCTGAGGCTAGAGATCCAGAGATTCTCTCCCCTCTGCTCTCCTTCCTGCCAAATGAATATATGACGAATCAAAGGTAGCACTAAATACTGCTCGGTGTTCCACTGCAAAACGTAATGAACAGCCTTCGCTTCATTTGAATCTATGAGTCTCCCAAGCCTTACCCATATTTATAGCATGCCTCAATTACCTCCCTAATAAACCACTCTGTGAATTAAAGAGCCCCTCCTTCCTGTATTCCAATCATCATGTAACCCAGCAGGCTCTCATCTCAAACATGGTGCAAAATAAAATGTTCTTTTTTGTTGTTGTTAATCCTTACCCGAGGATATTTGCCCATTGTTTTTAGAGAGAGTATAAAGGAGGGGTCAGACACAGAGAGAGAGAGAGAAACATCGATGTGAGAGAGACACTTCGACTGGTTGCCTCCCACATGAGCCCCGACCAGGGCCAGGGATCAAGCCTGCAACCAAGTACATGCCCTTTTTGACCACAATCTAACCTGGGACCCTTCAGTCTGAGGGCGGAGGCTCTATTCACAGAGCCAAACCGGCTGGGACATTAAAATGTTCTCAAGCAGAGATCACTGTTTCCAGGTCTGCCACACCAGGGCTGTTCCTTTGATTCTTTTCAGCACAATGGCACAGCTTTCTGCACACCAAAGCAGGGTTCCTATTAACTGCAGCACCCACAGGGAACCCAGATCCGGTCCACTCTGCTTCAGGGGATTCGGGGCCTGGGGCAGAGCACCTGCCGCCCCAACAGTAGTTGGTAAACCATTTTTGGAAAGAGCCAGAAAGTACATATTTTAGACTCAGTGGGCCATACAGTCTCTGCCTTAACTACTCTGCTGACATAAGACAGAAGTTCCCAGAGTTAATAGTAAACAAACAGACATGGCTGTGTCCCAATAAAACTTTATTTACAAAAAAAGGCAGTGGCTGGATCTAGCAGATAATCTTGAAGCTACCCCTGCAGGTGACGAGGGGAAATGTTCTGAGCCTTTTACCACCTTTCCCAGGTCAGTGACTGCAGGCCTTATGCATACACCCTCGTGGGAATCTCCATACACCCTCGTGGGAATGGCAAACACCATTAGGCTTGGGTAAAACTTCCACCATTCCTCCCATTATGACTTTCTTTTACCTTGTTCGGGATACAAAGTAGCCTCAAGAGACCAACATGCAAGTGTTAGTCATCCTTCTTCTGTGAATATAGCTATATTATGGAAATAGTTAGCTTTGGTTGGCAGGCCTTGCTTATAAACAACAAGTCTCATTTTTTTCATACAGAGCTGGTGCTGGAAGGTCAGGGCCCACTGGGAATTTCTCTATATCCTCCATGCAAACAGACACTGACTGAAAATGTAAGTTAAGTTGCAAAACACTGTGACTATACTTAAATGCCTCAGAACTTTCTGCTTAAGAATAAAGCAATAAATTTTATGCATATTTTACCACAATAAAATCAATATTTTGAAAGGCAAAATACTGATAGCCACAGGGGGAGGAGAAAAAAAAAACCCAATGATAAGTTGGAGGAAGACTTAATTATTGAGGAGTTCCAAATGGCAGAAAAAAGCAATGTGTTCTAAACTTTTAAAATGAAATGGAAGCTCTGGGCCTCTTACAGGGTCGAAAACCAAGTTGATCATATATATTTTTGTTACTGAAGCCTTTACGCATTTCGAGCATGTCTCCCCTTTGATGCTAGAGTTCGCGTTAGCCCTCAATACACTGTTTGACGACAATAAAAACTCTCAATAAAGCTGTCACAGAATGACAGAGTTTCAGCGCTGAAGGGGACCTTGGAAGATCCACTACCCAGCAGTTCTCATCCTTTCCCCTCCGCATCAGGCTCGATAGATGGGTGTTCATGGCCATGATGAATGATGCAACATCCACCCCATGGCTTGCTCACTCCATTTCCTTCTCTGCTGCTCAAGAAAGTATTTCAGGATGCGAGTAAGAGGGACATTATATGACTACCCTTGAATCCAGTCTAGTTTTCTTCTTAAGTAAGGTTTCAGCAAACTTAGATACCTATTTATGTGGGTGTGCCCCAAAACCCACATATAGTGAGAACTGATGTATAATTCAATCTAATCAGAACTTTTAAAATACCATACAGGGTTGGTATGTGCTTTTCATTTACACCACATAGACGAGGGGACTCAAATACCAGCCATGGAGTCCATGTAGGTCTTTGTAAACCTAAGTCACAAGGTGGAAGTGGTCACATGAATACTAGTAATTTTATAAATTCAAATTTAAAAAGCAAAATCAAACAGTTCCACCTCTCTGTGCATGCATTAGTCCAGATTAGCTTAGACCACAGGCTAGCTTAGAAAAACTTAGAAGACTGACTAGACAACGTGAACACAACCCAATATCTATATGCATAAAAGCCTAAGCAACCGTTCGACCGTTGGACTGGTAACTATGATGCACACTGACCACCAGGGGGCAGACGCTCAACGCACAGGCATGGAAACATGGAATAGACTGATGAATCTCGAAGGGAAGGGGGGAAGGAGGGTGGGAAGAGATTAACCAAAGATCTTATATGCATACTAGAAGCCCAGTGCACGGATTCGTGTACCGGTGGGGTCCCTCGGCCTGGCCTGCGGGGACTGGGCTGAAACCAGCAGTCTGACATTCCCCAGAGGGGTCCCGGATTGCAAGAGGATGCAGGCCAGCCAAGGGACCCCACTGGTGCACGAATCTATGCAAAGGGCCTCTAGTACCAGGTCTATACATAAAACTCTCTGAAGACTTTGTTACTGAAGCAATTATTCAGAACCCAGATGTGTACTATGCAGTACTATGTCTTGTCATATTTCTACCCACCAAAATCTAGGAGAATGGGGGGAATTCTCATCTTCCTGGAAAATCAAGAATGAAGCAAAGACTTGTCTTAGTCTGTTAGGACTGCTGTAATAGAAGACTACAGACTAGGCTTATACAAAACAAAATTTCATTTCTCACAGTTCTGGAGGCCAGAAGTTCAAGATCTGGTGACACCCCACATCCTGGTTCACAGACAGCTGCCTTTTTGCTGGGTCCTTCTATGGTGGAAGGGACAAGGGAGCTCTCTCGGGACTCTTTTATAAGGACACTAATCCCATTCATGAGGGCCCACCCTCATGACCTAATCACCCACCAAAGGACCCCACCTCCTAATACTATCACATGGCGATTAAGTTTCAACATATGAATTTGGGGCAGGGGGCAGGGAGGAGAGCACATTCATTCAATCTATGGCAAAACTATAACCATTCCTTCCTCCTTTTGTTTTCAAGCCAGTCCTAAAGGAAGCTCAGCTGTCTCCCTGGAGTAGCATTTCCCCAAGTGTGTTGAAAGGTGTCAGTGAATAAAAAGGGTGCTCTCATCAGCTGAATCTGAAAAATCCAGCCAAACTGAAACTGCACCAAACATCCGTTTCTCTACTGCATGGCTTGTCAGCCTCTGTAAATACGGACGCTGTGTTCACTGTGCAGTTCCACGAGGACATGGCAGAAGGCAATGTTTTCCAAACTTACTAAACACAGGACGTTTCCTTGGCAGTATATCCTGTGGGACTAGTGTTCCATGGAGCTTACTTTGGGAAATGTCACAGCAAAAGTATATCTAAGGTGGGACTCTCATTTCCCAATAGGTGGGAATATTTGAGCCCAGGATTCTAATTTCCTAGAACGAGGCCATCTAAATAGGATTATTAGGATCCACTTGACTTGACCTGCTATAGTAACTATGCTACCTGAGTGGTCACTAGCCACATGTGGCTATTTCAACTCATATTGATTAAAACTTCATAAAATTTAGTTCTTCTGTCATGCTACCCACATTTCTTCTTTTTAAAAAAAAAAATATATATTTTTATTGATTTCAGAGAGGAAGGGAGAGGGAGAGAGAGAGAAACATCAATGATGAGAGAGAATCACTGATCAGCTGCCTCCTGCGTGCCCCATACTGGAGATAGAGTCCACAACCCAGGCATGTGCCCTAACCCAGAATAGAACCGTGGCCTCCTGGTTCATAGGTTGACGCTCAACCACTAAGCCACGCCGGCTGGGCATGATACCCACATTTCAAGTGCTCAATAGTCACATGTGGCCACTGGTTATTATATTGGACAGTATACCTATAGGTCTTCTCCATCACTGTAGGTCTATCGGCAGGGTTGCACTAGAATGTCAGCTTCCTGTGTTCAAGGGGTGTCTGTTGTGTTCTCTAATGTGTCTACAGCTGCATCCAGCATGATGCTTTGGATGCAGCATTTTTGAGTAAGTAGTTGTTGACTGGTAACAGGAAATATAAATATACAGGACACAAGTAAGAGTTGTCCTGTTCTGCAGTTTTTCTAACCCCTCTCTCTCTCCTCTCCTAACTCCTGTCCTCAAATTCTCTGGTGACCAACCATGCAACATCCCTCAATATGGATGGACCTTGAAGGCATTCTGCTAAGTGAAAAAAGTCAGAGAAAGACAAATCTGTATGATCTCAGAGAATCTTTAAAAAGCCAAACTCATAGAAACAGAGAGTAGAATGGTGGTTGCCAGAGGCTGGGAGTGGGAGAAATAGGGGATGTTGGTCAAAGGGTGTAAACTTTGAGTTATAAGATGAATACATCTGGGCTCTAATGTATAGCATGGTGACTAATACTTAACAATACAGTATTATATACTTGAAAATTGCTAAGAGAGTAAATCTTAACTGTTCTCACTCCCGCTAAAAATTATTTGAAGTGATGGATATGTTAACTAACCTTATTATGATCATTGTTCAATATATACACATATTAATTCATCACCTTTTACACCTTAAACTTACACAATGTTGTATGCCAATTATATCTCAGTGAAGCTGGGGAGGGGGAGGAACTTCAGCATGGATCCAGTACTATCTCCAGCAAGACAGTAACTAACACTGTTTGAATTCTATCAAAAAGGCTAAAACACACAATCCTGGGTCCACTGATACTGGGTTGAACTCAGAGGGCCTAGAACAGCCGTGGGCAAACAAACTACGGCCCGCGGGCCAGATCCGGCCCGTTTGAAATGAATAAAACTAAAAAAAAAAAAAAAGACCGTACCCTTTTATGTAATGATGTTTACTTTGAATTTATATTAGTTCACACAAACACTCCATCCATGCTTTTGTTCCGGCCCTCCGGTCCAGTTTAAGAACCCATTGTGGCCCTCGAGTCAAAAAGTTTGCCCACCCCTGGCCTAGAACATTTCATAATTAGTCAACATGTTAAAACCAACGTGCATATTTTATACAGCTTCCTATATACACACTTCCTCATTCTAAAGTAACCATAATGTGTTCCTTCTCCGTTTGTCTTCCTGGGTGGCTGGATTTGGCAGGTTTCAGAGCAGGCGGCCTGACTCCTACCTCTAAAAACAGAGAGGTCAAGTGTAGTCAGAGCTCCAGCAGGAGCGTTATCATGCTTCCAGCACCAGACCTCCCCCGAAAATGACTCTCAGTCCTTTGCCACCATCCCCCAAAATGGATCGTTTTCCATAGTCCACAGCTCCTCCTGAATATGTTCATCGGTGCAATAAAAATGTAAACTCAACACTCTTAAAAAGTGAAGTGGACACTTTCACAATCACCTTTTCCGCTGCCATAAAAGCTTTAGAAATCCGTGACTAATTAATTCTCAGACACCTGTTAATCTCCCTTGCTCTATCCAAGTAACAAACCAAGACCAGCAGGTTTTGGGGTACTTGCCAAAGAACCCAATTGTGTTGACTCACCCACCTGGCCCTTTTGCTGAAATGACCTCTTTTGTCTCCTGTCTAATTTTAACTATTTAGTAAAGATTTTTATTGTAACCCTCAACTCCTGTGAGGAAATGCACAGACCAAATATATGTTGTGAAACTTTTTGCTCTAATATTGAGATTTTGAGAAATCTAGCTCAAGCCTCTCCAAAAGCATTAATTCTGAGTAATGTGAGGCTTTGTCTCCTTGCATCGCTGTGCACGTCAATGTGACTCCAGGAAGGTGACAGGACACTGGAGAGTAAGAGAGGACAAAGTCAGAGTCACCACAGGCACGGCTCAGCACTCCACTGGACCATAACGTCACACGACAGCGCCCCAGTGCCATGGGAGGTGGGAGCAAGGGCCTGGGAACAGGAATTAAAGTTCAGGAACCTGCCTCTCCCAGAGTCCTAACCAGATGAGGAAATCAGTCAGTCTTGATCATGAAAAGCTAGGAATGAGGTGGTTCTTTGCTATCTTGCAGAAGATGAAAAGAATAAATCCTTGTCTCTTGATTGCAGACAAAAACATAAGTCCAAGAGCCCCCTGTTAATTTGTGTGATGGTGGCACCTGGTTGCAGACACGTGTAATGTGTGCAGTTGGATAACTCCTCCCCCTAGTAAATGGTGCTAAGAACCTTAAGAACTTTATTAAATTTAGAAATTATGTAAATGTTAGTTAATAAATAAGTGAAACCACTTTTAACATAAAAAAATGGTTAGTTTCTAAATATAGTAACTACAAGTTGAGCTTAAGATTTAAGCAATGCTAGGTGTTAAAATGCACAATTTTGATAACCTGAATAATAACTGAAAAGAACTACCGGTGAATGTTCCTTTCCAAGCATAAAAGCCACCCTCTGTTATTACAAACATACTGACAATTCACTTAGCTGTTATGCTATTATTTTAAACCTTCTGTTTGAGTTTTTTAAAAACAGTAATTAGGACAAAGTTAAAAAAGACAGCAAGACAAGTCTCCTGGAGAATTAAATAAACCCTCTTAGAAGCCATATGTTCGAGCTGGTTTTCATCTAAAGCGTTTGGAATGGAAAATCGCCACAGAAAGAAAAAGGGTTAATGAGATGATAAGGTGGTCACTGTTGGCACATCTGCTGGCTAAACAGAACCAAATAGAAGTGAGCAAGTCACTGGTCCCACTGCTTCCAGCTGAGTGGCCAAACCTGTAAGGATGAGAGATGCCAAGTCAGTGGGTGGAGCAGGTGGGCAAGACCACAGCAAAAGGAGCACATCCACCCCATTTCGTAATGCCTTGTGGGATGCAGGCCCACCGCTGCTCCATCATCTAATTCTCCCAGAAAATTTTAAACAGTGATGTGTATATGTATATATGCAGGTTTTTAACTGAAACATTTGAGTTTTAAATCACGGCATTTCATGCCTGCACACATTTGCAAAACAAAACACATAGATGGGCCCCAAAAGTGTGCCTTCTGATCTGTAGAATGAAGTCAAACTCCACAGTATGAGACTCTCATAGCCTGGAGGGTGCTTGCCTCCTAACCCCACCCAATCACACCCTAGGTCAAACACCTACAATTCCTGAAAACGGTTCCATTCCCCAACTCTGGGCCTTTGCTCACACTGCACCCTGTACCCAGAATGCCCTGCCTGGCCAGCGCACTTGGCAAAATCACCTCTTTCATGGACTCTGTCTTCCAGAACCTGTCTCTGAAACTGCTTGCTGAGTATATGGAGCCCCGTAACCTAGCAGACAGGGCATACTATCCATCATGCCTCGCTGTGCAGGACGCCTGAATGCACCTTTTATGAGAGGATAATGGTACCAACAGCACACTCGGCAATGAATGGAGGTGTTCTCAAGGTAGTGCCTTTTAGCTATCAAAATTATACTCCAGTTTGTTTCAAAGAGATGTCCGACTTCCTGTACCTCCCAGAGGAGCAGAATAATGACTGTGAGAGCTCCCAATGGCCGGCAATCTTCAGTGGGTACTCCCTCAATAGATTCAAATGTAAAAATGTTTTTAAAGTGGAAGGTGGAAAGGTAAAGCTATAGAGAAAGTAAGCAAATCAGTGGTTGCCAATGGTTTGGGAGGGAAAGAGGAGAGATAAACACGTGGAACACAGAATATTTTAGAGAGGTGAAACTATTCTGTATGACATCATAACGAAGGGCATATGATCTGCATTTGTCAAAACCTGTAGAACTATACAACGCAGTGAACTCTGATGTATGAAAATTAAGAAAGTTAATAATTGGGGGGTGGGAGGGGCAACGGGGGGAATAGGACACATATTAATACCTTAATCAATAAAGAAAAAAAAAGAAAGTTAATAATTTACGAGGTCCAAGGGTCCAAGGAAAGAATGCAGACTGTGGTGAGAGAAACTAGCTGTAGTACAAATGTATAAGCAACTCACTGAAGGGGGGTGTGGCGGGGTGGTGCTGATCGAAGTAGCTTTGGAAATGCGTGACGCTTGTATGACTAAAGGCAAAAGAAACTACCCCTAAGAACTGACCAGCACTTCTCAAAACTGTCAAAGACATAAAAACAAGGAAGTCTGAGACACTGTCACCGCCAGGAGCCTAGGAGCCGAGGCTCAGAAATGCAATGTGCTGTGCAGGATGGAATTCTGGAACAGAAAAAGGCCACTGGGTAAAAACGAAAGAACTCTAGATAACCTATATACCTCTGTAATAATGAAGTGTCGACACTGGCTCATTAGTTGTCACAAATGTACCACATTAATATGAAATGTTCTTAACAGAGCGACTGTGTGGGCACAGTGGAAAGTATCAGGAACTCTCTGTCCTCTCTGCTTAATTGTTTTTTGGGGGGAGGTGAGGGGGCGGGAATCTAAAATTGTTGTTTTAAAAAAAAAAAAGTCTATTAATTTTTAAACGGTGGGAGGAAAGAGAAGAATGGCAGAGCAAGGACGTGGGGTGTCAGTTTTCAGAGTGTCGGGTAATCTGGTCCCCGGCTGGCTCCGTGCGGCTCTGTCTCGCTGGGGGGAATTCTCCATCTCAGCCCTGCACACGTGTCTGGGCAACACCTCCTTGACTCTGAGATGCAGCTACTGGCTACCAGCGAGGAGAACGTTCTAGGGCACAGAGCAGAAGTTGTTTTAAAGCGATACCAGGAATTTCCAAAAAAAATTCCGGCACTTAGCATGAGGGTTTCACAGGGTGTAAAAGTCACCTGGGGCTTAAAAGGAGCAAATGAAGATGAAGAACACCCTCCTGGGAACACAAAGAAAGAACAAGGTGCAGGATTCAGGACCACAAAGGGCTGAAAGGCCTTCTTCCTTCATCTGAACAGGTTTCCTAGGGTAACCACTCTGCTTGTATTGAAGAATCCCTGAAGGCAAGCAGCCAATCCCACAAAAACCTGAGCCACCCAGACTGGTAGAGAAAAGGGGGGCGAGGCCACCAAGTCTAGTTCATTAACACTGCCGCTGGCTAATGATCTTACTGCCCCTGCCGCTCTCCCCAAAGGTCCAGTTTCTACCCAGCACCAGTGTGCAGCTTGACACTAAGCCTAGTGCAAGTGTCACCTTGAAGGGCAGTAAAGAAATAAACACGGCCATTGAAACGAGGAAAGACCAGAGAATGAGGAGGAAATGAACTAGGCCAACCAAAAAAACAACCTCTTTTTCTTCTTGTCTTTTTAAAAACTAAACAGAAATTCATGGTAAACAACACTTTACTTTAAAAAAGAAAATCAAACAAACAAAAAAACTTGAAGCTGAGAAAGAAAAGCTGCCAGACATGCTCCGCCCGCGGCTGACAGGGCAGCAGCGTGGCGGCAGCCAGAGCGGAGAGGCCCACTCAGCCGGCCTGAGCCTTGGCAGCATCTCCAAGTAACAGATCCAGTGAGTGGGTTCAAGACCTCCTGTTAGACGGAAAAGCCAAGTTCTAGAATGCCTAGTGCAAGTGTCTAGCAGGCACTTCTCCCTGGCAGGCAGATAACACAATTTCTACGTTAACGTTGAAAACCCAAGCCCCACATGGAACAAATGCATCTACTGAAAACAGCATACTTTAGTCCATTTGTGTAACTATCTTAATCAGACTGAAGATGTGAAAAGTATTTGAGTGAGTTGGTGATTTTATGAGAATTTTATAGAATTCAGTTGGATCAAAAGGCCAGTCATGCCCTACCCGGTTTGGCTCAGTGGATAGAGCGTCGGCCTGCGGACTGAAGGGTCCTGGGTTCGGTTCCAGTCAAGGGCACATGCCAGGGTTGCTGGCTCGACCCCCGGTAGGGGGTGTGCAGGAGGCAGCCAATCAATGATTCTCTCTCATCATTGATGTTTCTCTCTCCCTCTTCCCTTCTCTCTGAAATCAATAAAAATATATTTTTAAATAAATAAATAAATAAATAAATAAATAAATAAATAAAAACCCAGCCATTTAGGCACTGCAGGCCACAGGGTACCTGTCACAAATATTCAACTCTGCCTATGTAACACTAAAGCAGCTATAGATGACAGTAAATGAATGACTGTGGCTGTGTTCTAATAAAACTTTATTTACAAAAACAAGCAGCAGGCCAGATTTCACCCACAGGATGTACTTTGCCAACTATTGAATTAGGTAATTCCATCTCTCTCTCTCCCCCTCCCCCACAGTTCTTCCCTCCGTCTCCTCTCCTCTCCTCTCTCTTTCTTTTTCTCTAACTAAAATAGTCACCATCCATTCAAATTTCAGTAACAAAGCAAAACTTCTTTAATTCATAAGTTAGGAAAGAAATCAATATGAATCCCCTAAAAAGTCTCCTTTATACATTTCTTGAAGAAACTCAGTTGAAAGTCACACAGGTGCGTACAGTACCTGGCTGTAACCAAGCAAAACTTCTCAGGGAACTATTTTCTCTAAGAGGAAGTGTTTGGGAGGAGCACACACCATATGAATCAGGCCAAAACTTCTCAAGGGTCCAGAACGCTTATGTTCCCCGTGGCTATCTTCCTAACACACTCCCTTACCTGGGAGCTTTGAGATGGTTTCTAGAATGTCTGTAACAAGTCCAATCTTGGTAATATGGCATACAAGCCCCTTCCCTCATCTCTTTCCACCCCAAAACTACACTCTGACAACCTAAGAGGACTCACTACACCTCAAATACATCATTCGCCCACTTTCAAGTAGTGAAGCCCTTTACCACAGTGACCATGTAATTTACTGTTCAAACTAGAGCATTTTTGAGAATGAAAGGAGTGCTATTCATCACTGTGCTGGGACAAGTGTGTAGCCCAAGGCAGACCGTAAGATAGAGCCATTTAGCCCTTATTTGTGATGACCTGTCTGTTGTGAAAGCTACTGCAAACTCACTCTGGTGAACTCCTACTCATCCTTCAATGCCCAAGTCAAATGTATCCTCTCCCCATTTCCTGTGCTTTTGCAGATCTCTTTCTGGCAGAGGTAGTCAGTCCCTCATCTTTGTATCTATTATAGTCTATATTACATAGTGTTATAGTCATTTGTTCATGTGTATGTTTTCTTTGAGGACAGGAATGCTTCCTCTGTACACTTGGCTTTGAGCTGGAATGGTCTTATAATTAATGTTCAACAAGTGTTTGTTCATTTTCTTATAGTAACAACGACTACATATTTAACCTCAAGGCAATTATTTGTATAGCATAAACTAGCAGCTCAACCAGGGGTAATTTTTCCTCCTGGGGGATATTTGCAACATCTGGAAACATTTTTGGTTGTCATAACTAGGGGAGGGTACTTTTTTGCATCTAGTGGGTAGAGGTCAGGATATTGCTAAACATCCTACAACACACAGGAGAGCTCTTCACAACAAAGAATTATCCAGCCCAAAATGCTAGTAGAGATAAGGTTGAGAAACCCTGAAATAAACTGAAAACTTCAACTCACTTCCTCAAGAAGTTACTACAAATTCTGGATTACAGAAATAGAAAGTCATGAAAATTTCCAGCACATATGCTATAAACATATTTGGAAAGCCCATATATTCAAGAATCAAATGTAATGTAAGACAAGTGAAAATGGTGCAGACTTACTGGAAAGATTCATGACTTGGTCTGAGAAGTGGTGTGGATAAGCAATGCTATGCAGAGTACTTTGAAAGTTATTCTCATGCAAAAGTTATTAATCTGGCATCTGAATGATACATAACTGACATTTGGGATCTAAAGTAGATTAAAACTGTATTCGTTACAAAAACTGAATCTGAAACTTTCTCAACTACCATCAGAACTAAATGCCATTATTATATCTAACAAAAATTCCAGGATATTTCCAACCACATAGTCTTATAAAATTAATTTCTAAAGGAAAACTTGGCCACCAACTATTCAACTGCTTTGGGAAGTTGGAAGTTCTTAGAATAAATCTTTGAAACTCCCTTGTTAACAGAAATCTATATTCTTCAATCTTGGTTTGGTAAATGTTCCCAATAACTGAGTCTAAAACTTACTGTACACAACTCTCTGTCTTCATAAACAATACAAACTATGTCAAATTTGCTTTCCTCAAATGCCTAGGGTCATCCTAACTACTATAATATTGTATCACTGGAGGCCTGGTGCATGAAATTCATGCACTCGTGGGGGAGGGGGTTCCTCAGGGGATGTCCAACTGCTGACTTAGGCCCACTCCCCAGAGAAGCGGGCCTAAGCCAGCAGTCGGACATTCTTAGTGCTGCTGCAGATGCTGGAGAGGCTCCTGCCACTGCCGCTGTGCTCGCCAGCCGTGAGCCCAGCTCACGGCTTCTGGCTGAGAGGCACTCCTCCTATGGGAGCACACTGACCACCGGGGGGCAACTCCTGCATTGAGCCTCTGCCCTGTGGTGGTCAGTGCGCATCATAGCAATTGGTCATTCTGCCGTTTAGTCGATTTACATATTAGCTATTAGCCTTTTATTACATAGGATATTAATATAACCCTCATGGCCAGTTGAAAAGGGCTTGCCCCATTGGCCCTTATTCTCGTTACAATTTCAGGGTCACCATTAAGCTGCAACTATCATTCCTGTTGCAATCATGTACCTGCCTCTGGCCTTTATCTCTAGCTCCTCTAATTGAGCCCTCTGGAAATCAGAGATGAAGTAATTAACCAGAAACACCTTATCTAAGCCATGGGTAAAGAGGCAGAGTGAATGAATGAGGAGTTCTGCTCCTACCAGGCAAAGAGCTTAGTAGCCTGTGAATTCTTATACCTGTGTATATTCATGCCTTGAGTTTCTCTCATCCACCCCAATCTCTAACTAACCCTTGTAGTCAAGAACAGGGAGGATTTACCTAATAGATAAGAAATAAATGTTTTAAATCCCACAAAACATAGATTGCATGGACAAAATGAAGAACACAAACAGAGAATAACTTAAACATGAGCCACCATCAGTAAAAATAAGGTCATTAAATTCCCAAGGGTTGAGATCAGGTTAGTTACAATTACAATAATCACCTTCTATTCTTAAAGCACAAATAGCTTTAAAAAAAGAGAGAGAAAGAGAGACTTGAAGATGTTATTTAAAACTCTACAGAAAGTGAGCACTTAGGTCCTTACAAAACTTTAATTCAGAGGTATTGATTTTTTTAAAAACAGGCAACACATAACAAAGCATCCTGTCCATTTGGCAGCTACTGTAACCTGCCTGGAAAAAGAACCACTAATGGAGAGTCTCAGGAATGACTCATACATCAAGGTGACTTTTAAAAGTTATCTGCATGCTCCCAGGCAGCAATTATGTGAGCCATTCCTCCTCACACCAAATATTCTACTCTGATTCTGATGACCCAGGCCCTGGCATCTGCATCAGACTTACAAGACTAAGAATGCCCAGAATGCTCACTTATACTCATTTAACCTCATCTACACTAGAGGTTTAACTTGAAGCTACCAAAAGGTGTTGACAGAAGAAGATGGAAATATAAAAACTAGCCAAAGTCAATCTATTAAATATTGGTAGCATTTGATAAGAGATGAGTTGTACAGCCCTGGCCAGTGCGGCTCAGTTGGTTGGGCATCCTCCCATGCACTGAAAGGTCGCTGGTTTGATTCCCAGTCAGGGCACATGCCTGGGTTGCAGGCTTGTTAGCCAGTAGGGGGCATGCAGGAGGCAGCCAACTGAAGTCTCTCACACATTGATGTTTCTCTCTCTTTCCCTCTTCCTTCCGCTCTCTCTAAAAATAAATATATATTTTAAAATAGATGAGTTGTACAGTAGGATCATGGAGACATCCAACCCTGAACAATTTTGTTTACCACTTTCACATTCAACTAGGATTAAAAAGAAATATTTTCAATGATAGGTCATATATCATTGCCATAGTACTGAAAAGACATCTGATATTAGTCAACATCCATTCCTGGAAGGGAAAAAAAGATAGAGAAGGAGATAAATACTTTTCTAACATAATAAAATATATCTCTATATGAAATCATCTCACTTAATGGAGAAATTCTAAGCAGGAACAAAATAAGAATGTAATTTATCACCATTTTTTTTTTAAAACAAGGATCTGGAGATTCTAATCAATATAATTATACAAGAAAAAAGTTTACTGACACAAAATTAATACAGAAAACATGTAGCTTTAATTGAGACAAAAAATAACCAATTATAAAACACTAGTGACCCAGTGCATGGATTTGTGCACATTGAAAGGAAATTAATTAAAAGGTGGTCAGCAGGGTGGGACTGGGCGAGACAGGCCAGACATGCCCTGGAGCCAACCACCCGCGGCCCCTTCCTGGCATCTGCGGAGTGAGCAGGGTCCCTCCAGTAGGTGGGGTCCCTAGGCCTGGCCTGTGGGTATTGGGCAGAAACCGGCTCTTTGACATCCCCTGAGAGGTCCCGGAGTGTGAGAGAGCACTCTGCAAAGCTGCTGACATACAGGGTGTGGAATGCAAACGCAAGTGTGCAGTAAACCAGATTCGAGGCCAACAGTGCCCCAGTAACAACATAACCCATTGCTAAAGGTGGAATCGCACAGCCCCGCGAGGAATTGGGCTCCCTCCTCTCTGGTTTTGGGGTGCGTTACCCAAGAACTGCCAATGCCAAGTCACTGCAGCTCGGCAGCTCCTGCATTGACCATCTGCCCCCTGGTGGTCAGTGCAAATCATAGCAACCAGTCGGACGGTGGGAGGGACATGTAGACACATAGCATGTTAGCCTTTTAGATAAAAGTTCAACCGAGAGACCAGGAGTTTGATTGCTCACTATGACATGCGCTGACCACCAGGGGGCGGCGTGGAATGAAGGCAGGCCCCGGCCAGCAACCGGCAGCTGCTAGGGACCCTACCCGTACATGAATTTCATGCACTGGGCCTCTAGTCCAAATAATAAAAGCCTAATATGCAAATAGACCGAACAGCAGAACGATCAGGCGCTATGATGCACACTAACCACCAGGGGGCAGGTGCTCAACACAGGATCTTCCCCCAGCCTGCAGGCTCCAGGCCAACCAAGGCGAGTACCAGCAAGGGCTCCCCCCCCTCCCCCAATCTCCCCACCAGTTGCCCTACAGATTGGCCCTGATCGCTGGCCAGGCCTAGGGACCCTACCCATGCACAAATTTTGTGCACTGGGCTTCTAGGATATAGATATAGAAGAAAAGACTCCATTCATGATGGCTACTAAATAAAAAGTAAAATATCCAGCAATAAGCTTAACAAGAAATGTACAAGTCTTACATGAAGAAAACCTTAAAACACTACAAGGCATCACTAAAAAAGACTTATTAGGTAGAATAAAAAGATAGGGAATAAGTACCCACACTCATATATCTGCTTATATAAGCATTAAAATCACTGAAAGCATACCTAAGAAATGACAGCATTGCTGACAATCTTTGGGGAGTGAGACAATGGGGCAGAGGTAAGAGGAAAACAGTATACACCCTTTTGGATGATGACCCATGTGAATGTGATACCAACTAAAAAATGAATTCAAATTAAAATTTTTAAACATTAGTAATACTGGAAACACTTCTCATCCCTAACTCCCAGCCACTTAATTAGGTTCTGATGATTGCCTCTCCAAAACATCTCCTATTTACCCATCTCCTCCCCAACTCTTGTCATCCAACTTAAACTCCTTATGCAATTGTCAGAGCCTCCCAGCTGGCCTCTGCATTCCTTCTCTCCCTATTAAGAATGCACCCAACTCCACCCCCCTCTCTCTATGAGACCAGCTTCACCTACATCTGATGAAGTCCTGCCTCTATGCACCAAGGATGCTGACTGCCTACAGAAACCTCCCACTCCTCAACTTGGCTTATTCAGATCCAAGCTACCTTACCTATGAGCAAGAGAGTTTTGTGTGTGTGTGTTTTACCTTTTCAATTATCCTAAAAGTTTCTTCAAGTTCAATTATTGTCGAATCCATCTTATTAATTTCAAAAATTCTTGGTAGGGCATCTTGCACATATAAGGTGCTCAATAAATATTTTTTTAATAAACACAAGAATAAATATTAGCTATAATTAACAAAATATTAAACTAAACATTGAATAAAAATGAAAAGCATGGTCTCTCCTTCAAGCAGCTTGAGAAAAAAGAAGTTTAAGATAACTAAATACTGTTATTGCCACAGCCAGTTTTGCTCAGTGGATAGAGCATCGGTCTGCGGACTGAAGGGTCCTGGGCTCCATTCTGATCACGGGTAAATGCCTGGGTTGTGGGCTGGATCCCCAGCAGGGGGTGTGCAGGAGGTAGCCAAGCAATGATTCTCTCTCATCATTGATGTTTCTATCTCCCTCTTCCTTCCTCTCTGAAATCAATAAAAATATATTTTTTAAAAAATACTTATTTACCAATGATAAAAGTTTATTCTAAAATAGAACACTTCACTATAGTTTTCAAGTCCAAACATGTTCTCATTCCCACCTTCCTCCTTATCTCCCCATCTCCCACTTAGCCTACTTTCCTTACTTCAAGATGACAATATCCTCAAATTCCATATCCTAAGTGATATTTGTTCATTTCAAATGACATGCAAATGGCTTAAGTATCTTGATGCTGCTTCTTCTGATAATGGCCTTAACAATGTCAGGAAAAAATAACAATGTATGAAGTTATATGTACAATCTATCTCATTGATCTGGGCTTCGGCTTTCCCATAATTTAAACTTAATAAACACTTCATCTTTCCAAAATCCACAGGAAAATCCATTATGTGTTCCAAATCCCTTATAATAAAAGCAAGTCCAGCCTTTAGCGTTCTTACTTATCACTTTTTCTTCTACCTGAATCCCATTAAAGGACATTACATGCTCCCAACATCATAAAAAGGCTATTTAACATCTGAGGTCAGACCAATGAAGCAAATCACATAACTGCCTACATTGTCATTGTCGGGCCATCACTAGAGTGACCCAGACTCATAGGATGGAGACCCAGTTCTGCCATCATTTGACTCCACATTGAGTTAGTTAAGTTCTCGGTCTGCAGAATCGGGATGTTAGACTCACTTGCTGAGGTCCCCTTCAACTTTAACATTCTGATTTTATATTCTACTAGAGGCCCAGTGCATGAATTCGTGCGCGGGTGGGGTCCAGCCGGCCCGGCCCCAATCGGCGGATCAGGGCCAGGCTTGTTGGGAAGAGGAAACTGCAGGAAGTTGGCTGGCCAGCCCACCCCGATTGGGGCCCAATCAGGGCCAGGCCGGCTGGGGGGAGGGGCACAGGAGGTTGGCCCGCCAGCCCCACCCCCCAATCGGGCTGGTTCGCTGGCTGCAGTGGGTGTCATACCAACCGGTCATTCCAGCGTTCTGGTCGCTGGCTTTTTATATCTATAGATAGATTAGAGATCTGAAAAACAATTTAAATGACCTTAAAAAAAAAACCCACAAGATTTGAAAATGCTTTTGTCAGAGAATTTAGCCTAACACTTAAAAAAAAAATGAAAATCCAATTTACAGAAGAGAAGGAAAGCAATCATGGGAGGTTCAAATTACAAGAGCTTTAACTTTACCAAAATCATTCACGGGAAGAGCTTCCCTAGGACACTGAGGAGTGGGTTTACACAACATTAAGTTTGTGAAGACAGAAAAAGTGTTAAGTGCCATAGTCAAGAATAAAATCATTCAAAAGAAACTAAACAATCTCTAATGTTATGATGGAAATAAATGTACATTTGAGTCAATTTGCCCTCAAATTTTGAGAACAATTCTGTGTAAAGAAGGCATGAATAATAAAAAGTGCTTTGGTAAGAGGCATAAAAATTACAAAGTTTAAGAAAAGAAAAGAAAAAACTTCTCATATGAGGGGGAGACAGAATAGCAGAAACAGAGGAAAATTCAAAATCCTAATTCCACAAAGAATATCAGAAAATTCATACTTGTAGAAAAAGGGCTGAATACATACATATATGAGCATCTTTCTATTCATATTATTTTTTTAAATATATTTTTTGTTGATTTCAGAGAGGAAGGGGAGGGAGAGATATAAATATCAATGATGAGAATCATTGATTGGCTGCCTCCTGCACACCCCCTACAGAGGATCAAGCCCACAATCCAGGCACGTGACCTGACAGGAATCGAACTGCGACCTCCTGGTTCATAAGTCAACGCTCAACCACTGAGCTACGTGGGCTGGGCTCTATTCATATTCTTTAAGGCAGCATTACACAAAGGGTCTTCTACACAGTTTCAAAAACAAAACAAGCTTCCATGGTTAAAATAAGTTCAATTACTAGTTACTACATTACCCTGGTATGTGTTAGGATTGCATTCAGCATGTAACAGAAATTCAACTACAATAGTTTAACCAAATAGGGCTTTATTTTCCTTCTAGAACAATCAGGCTGGTAGAGTAGTTGCATGAAGCCATCACGAGCTCCTTGAGTCTTTCTGATTTGCTGCTCTTAGCATGTGGCTTTTGTTTTCCTGGTACAAGTTGTCCACAGATCTTTCAGGCAGGAAAGGGGAGGAAAGGGCAACGCAAAGGTGTGTGCCTTCCTCCTTAGACCCCATTTCTGAAGAAACCAATAGCTTCCTGGAAGCCCGCACCCTGCAGAGACTTTGACTTCTATCTCACTGGCCAGTACTGGGTCACTTCTAGTGACAAAGGAGCATGGGGTGGTGAGAATTTTTAACTAGATACACGCCACCTACAGCAAAATCAGAGTTCTGAAAAGAAGAGCGACTGGATGTTTAGCAATTTAAAGGGTCAAAAATGCACGTTTGATATTAAAGGCTCTGAGAAACGGTGCAGTCAATAAACCTGTTTACCTTTTTTAAACACAGTACTTTTTTAAAATTTATTTTTATTGTTGAGGGTGTTACAGATGTCCCCCATTTCTCCCCACCCTTTACGTCCCCCCTCCCCCCGCACCTGCACCTGTTTTTAAACTGATTTAAACACAAATTTCTTATTTCCTTTGAACAGCCCCATGAAACCGCATCCGCTGCAGCACATATTGGGAAATACTGCTTGGGAAAGTAAACGAAGATAAAACGTCTACTCTTATGAAAGAATCTGTTTTCATACTTAGAAAGGGAAAGGGAATATGTTGCCTTTAAACAAAGGGTTCTGGAAATTCCTGAAATAACAGGATCTGGTGTGTTTTCTCTTTTTATGTCAAGGCCCAATTCCAGTGAGCAAAATCTTTTCTCCTCCCGCTTTATGCCTAAATTGGGTCATGGCTCATTTCCTCTTTATCATCCTGTCTCAACTCCAGTCATTTCTTTCTGGAACTTCCCTCCATCCTAACATTTTAGTCTGGCCCTTAAATGTCCATTCCAGAGTTTCTCCAAGATTTCACTCATCCTTTGGTTCAGCTTCTTAGGCTTAACTTTTCTCCTCTCATTTTCATATTGTACCTCCAGAACAATTTGGGCTTAACATTTATGTATTGAGTTAGCCCTTCCTGTGTATTTTTTACTCAGTCTTTCCAGCCATTCTTTGATACCTCATGGAGGCTGCTACTAATTCAATGCTATTACAGATCCCAATATTACTTTCAAAAAGAAATGTTCATATTTTTTAGGGGGGAAAATAGGAAAAACAATCAAAATATAACTTTTCATTCAGCTACTAAAGCGTTCAAAAGAAAGCCATTCATGACCTGGCTGGTTTGGCTCAGTGGATAGAGCATTGGCCTGAGGATTGAAGGGTCCCGGGTAGGATTCTGATCGGGGCACATGCCCGGGTTGTGGGCTCAATCCCCAGTGCGGGGCGTGCAGGAGGCTGCCGATCGATGATTCTCATCATGGATATTTCTCTCTCTCTCTCTCTCTCCCTCTCCATTCCTCTCTGAAATCCATTAAAAATATATATATTTTAAAAGCCATTCATCATATCCAGTTCCATTAAAATATTCATTTCTTCATAGAATTGTACACCTGAAACCTATGTGATTTTCTTAACCAATGTCAACCAACAAATTCAATCAAAAAGTAAAAAAAGTAAAAATTAAATATTCATTTCTTTTCATTCACTTTGATAAAGTGTGTGTGTGGGGGGGGGGGGGGGCTCTAAGGTTTTTCAAGAATTTTCTAGAAACCGCCGGAGATAGAGTACATTTTTCACATTCCCAAACACCAGGCTTTTCCACAGCACACATGCGTATTTCCTTGCCGAAATAACCAAGGCTCATCTTTTCTGGAAGGGAACTAAGAAAATGCCATCTTTTATTTCCTAAGGAAAAATATTAAATAGGTCAAATATATAAAACTTTCATGGAAAAAAACAAAACAAAAGGCAGCACCTTCATTTAAGCCATTAAAGGAAATGTATTTAAATTCCCCAATGGAATTCCATGCTCTGTAACAGGAAAGGTTTATTCACTGACTTCAAAGAAACAGACTTGGCTTATCACCCCATTTTATGAAGGTGATGAATGGAACTGAACCCCAGAGGATAGCTTACCCTTCTGTTTTCTAGAAACCAGAAAGAGAAAAAAAAAACAAAGGCCATTAAGAAAATTCACTTCTCCAGGAGACAGGCCTCTAGAAAATCAAAGGATCATAAAATATTCAAATGCCATAAAAGGCCTTTCAGTGCGGACTCCTGGCTCTATGGGCTCTCCATCCTCTGTCATCGCTCACGAAAGGGACGGCACAGCCAGCTCGCTCCAAGTTAGACATCTGGACAGCACCACTCAGGTCCAGCAGAACACTTCCCAGTTGCTTCCAGAGAAAAGACTGGAACCTCCCAACCACCAGGGGAACTAAGAGAAACAGAAGCAACCTCATCATCGCACCTCTCAGCCCTATTTCAAGTTTAGTCCTTCCTGCCGCGCAGCCATCCTTCCCTATAATCTTACCCCCACATCCCCATCCTGATCCCCACCCTCGTACACCCCCTTTCTACTGTATGTACCTCTTGGAACCATTCACACCGCACCCTCTCCCCCTGTCTATGCTGAAACTAAAACTTTTGCTGGAAATGCAGCCCCTTCTTATTCCCCAAAGCCAAAACGAAAGTCCTCCACCAGTGGGTGAAGCTTCCACCTACCTCGACCAGTCGTTTTCTCCCATTCACTGAAGACCTTGCCACCTGACTCCGTCTTCTTTGAGACACCAAGTCCAGCTGTCATTCTGAATCACCTTAGAAGTCACTGAGCACACTGCCTAGTCTGTTCCTTGTGCTCATTCTGTAACCTCCTTTTCTGTGTTACTGCCTTCCTCTCCAAGGTCCATCCTGGACTCAATCAGAACGGCTCCACCTCTGACAGGACCTCCAAGCACCTCGCTCCTCTTCCTTTTATCCTCTGTAAACGCCTTCCCCTTCAGATCTTTCTCCCAGCTTCTCCCACAACACCAACGTTCCCATTTTACATGATGCTCCAATTTTCCAATCCCTCTGTTTTCCACTTCTCTGATAGTCCTCTATCTTCACCTCCTTTCTCCTCCATCCATCAACAGTCTGTGGCCAATGATCTCAACTCCCTTGCACTCTCTTACACACCCACCCAACCGAATCCCAAACCCAGATCCTTCTACCTATGACTTTCCAAATGCCTTTGTCATGAAGTCCGGGGGCTCTCAGAAAAACATTTAAGCAGGGAAATAACTTGATCTACCTCTGTTTCTCTCTCCAGGATATTCAACACCAAGGAGAAGACCACCTGTCCACTAAAGCTGATGTCATAACAGACTCATGGTCTCCATTCTCAAGAAGCCCTCAGAGCTGCCCAGCAAACCTGCTTGGCTCTTTACTCAGTCTTCTCAAAGGCTATTAAATAGCCGCTATTTCAAACCTCTTCTACTTTACCCAACCCTCAGCCCATCACCTCCCCTTCCTCTCCCTTTAGTCTCAAAAAATGACCTCACCTCCTACTTCACAAAGAATAAAGCAACAATGCCTTCAACTTCCTGCTCACCCCCAAACTCACTTTTCTTGGTTTCCTTCCTCCTCCTCTCAAAGCCGGCATACATTCCTCCTTGGGATTCCACCCAATCCTGACTTCCTAGACAGTGGCTCTACCCAGTTAACTCGCTCTCACATCCTCAAACTTTCCTCTCTGCCAGCTCCATTCCATCAACATTTCAATGTGCAAGACTCCATCATTCACATGAAATCCAAGAAAGACATAACTGAAAATGAAAGTCAGAAAGTGACTGCAGGGAGGTGACTGAATGGACAAGGACACAGAAGAACTTCCTGGGGTAACAGCGATGTTCTGTATCTGGTTTCTGGTGGTGGTAACATGAGTGCATACAATTATCAACACTCATCAGCCAAATTGGCCTTAAGATCTGGCCATTTTACTGTTTATGTAATTACACCTCCAATAGATTGGTTGGTTGGTTGACTGACTGATTGTTAAAGCCAACTAGAGTAAGCTTTGTAAAAGTAAAGTCTGATCAAGTTACTTCCCCGCTTAAATTTTTTTCTGAGAGCCCCCTGACTTCATGACAAAGGCATTTAGAAAGAATGCCTACCTACCTCTTCACTGTCCCCCTCACCCCTTCTTCCCTCGCCTTCCCATATAAACTGCACTGCTCTCACACTGAGGTTATTATATTTTCCCAAACAGATGATGTCCTCTCTCTCCTCTGGCCACCTCTCCATGGACAGCCTCATGCCCCTTGTTGTGGCCAACTTCTATCTTTGAAGACCCAAGGAAGTCTTCCCCATCCCCCAACACAGGTCCTTTGGGCTCCCTGTGTTCACTGATACCACAACCCCTTTTACCCTGAAATTTTCATGCCCATCTGCCTCAGCAGAATGTAAACTCCCTGAGGACAGGGCCTGTGAGCCATTCCCTACTGGACGTTCTAGGAGTTCAGCAGGGCAAGTATTCAATTAACGTCTGTCCAATGAGTGACTGAAATGCTGAGAATGTTTTCTCCTCGATTTAGACACAGAGAAATGGAACCTGCAATATCAATGTTTAAGGAGGAAAAGGTAAATATAGGCAAATATTTTATATTTAATACTTCAATAACAACATATACACAGGAGACTGTATTGTGTCAGGATCTGCTGCAAACATAAAAAACAAACAAACATAAGACAAGCATACGGGGCTACCTATATTACTTCGAAAGTCAGGATAAAAGGAAAATGGAAGTTGTCTTGGGTAAATAAGTAAATCTCAGGGAAGGCAGGCTAAGCGAACGAATAAATATAAAAGTGGTCACTTTTTCAGTTGATTTAAGGGGAGCTGAGAATTGGTTCAAAAAACCTCTCTGAACTGTGTAAATGCCAGCAAAAGCAGCTAGGAACAAAACAATGATCTGGAAGCATACCAGGAATTCAAAGGCATCAAAGTCTAGACACTTCTCACTCCCCTTGGAAGGATCTGGCTGCTCGCCTACTGCCAGGATCCCTGCTGACACCAATTTCTTTCTTTCCACGGTCACTGTTAGAAGGATTGCTCAGAAGTTAACTTTCAGAGAAGCAGTTTCAGCCGCCCACCACCTTTCACATCTCAGAGGGGCACCGCCTGTCCTTTGAAAGGGAAAGAAAATGGATTTCTGTTAAATTGCAAATGAAATGAATTCTTTAAATATCAGGAAGCAGAGAATATAAGTAAAGCTCTTCCTTAGCACTTCCCGCTGCCAAATGAGTTCCCAAAGCAAAAGGTATTGGCTGCATTTCTTCAAGTGCTGTCTGATTTGCATGGATACCTTTGAATATTCCGGAACTATTGCTGGCTGCTGGTTATCACCAAGGCTTCTTTTCTTTCTTCCTTCTCTTTCCAGTCAAGAACTCCGTGTATGGCCCAGTATTAAAAGTATCACATTTTCCTTTACAAATTCTTTTAAACCAGCGGTTCTCAACCTGTGGGTCACGACCCCTTTGGGGGTCGAACGACCCTTTCACAGGGGTCGCCTAAGACCATCGGAAAACACATATATAATTACATATTGTTTTTGTGATTAATCACTATGCTTTAATTATGTTCAATTTGTAACAATGAAAATACATCCTGCATATCAGATATTTACATTACGATTCATAACAGTAGCAACATTACAGTTATGAAGTAGCAACGAAAGTAATTTTATGGTTGGGGGTCACCACAACATGAGGAACTGTATTAAAGGGTCGTGGCATTAGGAAGGTTGAGAACCACTGTTTTAAACCCTCCTAGGTGCCTCATGAATCCACTACCAATATCTGAGCCTGGCATCTGAAACCTTCAAAACAACACACTTAGGCAAATTTGCAGGAGAAAAGCAAAAATTGAGATAAAACGAACCAAAAGGGACAGCCCTGCCATTCAAAGCAAACATTTACATACTTTGTGTTAAACTGGCGTGTAGAAAAGCAAACACACAGTATCACTGGCTAACACCGAGTTCTATCTTACTTTGAATATTTTATTGTGGGAAAGCAAAAATTGAGGGGCGAGGGTGAATGGAGCTGAGATACGGACACCAGAACCCCATCGCCAGGGTGTGGCAGTTAGGGATCTGGACAGGGCCACAGCCCACCTTCCCACTTCCCCTGGGGATCAAGCTGTCCCTGAGCCTAGGGCACAGCACCAAAGGCTGAGGCACCTTCCTACACCCATGGCAGCTTCCAGGACACCACTGAGAGTGAGAAATGCAAATGCTGTCTTCCTCACAAGGGCAAAGCCATGTTCTGTCCACTGCCTGCTTGTGAGTAGCTGTCCAAGCTACCAACACCAGATCCCACACCAACATCAGTAGTACCTGTCAGCCCCCCTGAGCCTCTGCAAATGCCCCTTCCCTCGTTCAGTTATCCTTTTTTTAAAAAAAATACATTTTCATTTATTTCAGAGAAAAAGGAAGAAGAGAGAGATAGAAACATCAATGATAAGAGAAAATCACTGATTGGCTGCCTCCTGCATGCCCCCCACTGGGGATCGAGCCCACAATGCCGGCATGTGCCCTGATCGGGAATTGAACCGTGACCTCCTGGTTCATAGGTCCATGCTCAACCACTGAGCCACGCCAGCCAGGGCTCAGTTGTCCTTTTGACCAGCACTGAGCATGTACTAGGAGCAGGCACGGTGGTGGGGGGACTGGTGGAAGTCTAAACATGAACACTACATACAACCAGCCCTCAAAGAACCCAGCGGGGCAAGAAAGACTCCACATACCGAGCAAAGCGCGACAGGCCAGAAAAGAGAAGCAGAGAAGAGCCTTCTTGGGTCATGCTCCTTAGAAGAGCCTCATGTGGGGATTCCTGTGCAAGTAACTGAGGACGTGCTCTCATGAGAAACTTGTAAGAAAGTGAGGGAAGCCCTAGCCGGTTTGGCTCAGTGGATAGAGCGTCAGCCTGTGGGCCAAAGAGTCTGGGGTTCGATTCCGTTCAAGGACATATATCTTCATTGCAGGTTTCTCCCTGGCCCTGGTGGGGGCTCGTGCAGGAGACAATCGATGTGTTTCTCTTGCATCAATGTTTCTCTCTGTCTTTCCCTCTCTCTTCTACTCTTCCTAAAAATCAATGGAGGGACTCTCATAGCCAGTTAGCCTGGAGGTCAAATCACCCCCCGGTATTGCCGACAACAATCAAGGCTTAACTACAACAAGACTGCGCACAAAGACCACTAGGGGGTGCACCAAGAAAGCATAAAAAATGCGGAGACAAAGAAACAGGACAAAACTGTCAATGGAGGATATTGAGTTCAGAACCACACTTTTAAGGTCTCTTAAGAACTGTCTAGAAGCTGTCGATAAATGTAGTGAGATCCTCAAGAAATCTAATGAGACCCTCGATGTTATGATAAAGAACCAACTAGAAATTAAGCATACACGGACTGAAATAACGAATACTATACAGACTCCCAACAGCAGACCAGAGGAGCGCAAGAATCAAGGCAAAGATTTGAAATGCGAAGAAGCAAAAAACACCCAACCAGAAAAGCAAAATGAAAAAAGAATCCGAAAATACGAAGATAGTGTAAGGAGCCTCTGGGACAGCTTCAAGCGTACCAACATCAGAATTATAGGGGTACCAGAAGATGAGAGAGAGCAAGATATTGAAAACCTTTTTGAAGAAATAATGACAGAAAACTTCCCCCACCTGGTGAAAGAAACAGACTTACAGGTCCAGGAAGCGCAGAGAACCCCAAACAAAAGGAACCCAAAGAGGACCACGCCAAGACACATCATAATTAAAATGCCAAGAGCAAAAGACAAAGAGAGAATCTTAAAAGCAGCAAGAGAAAGAAACTCAGTTACCTACAAGGGAATACCCATACGACCGTCAGCTGATTTCTCAACAGAAACTTTGCAGGCCAGAAGAGAGTGGCAAGAAATATTCAAAGTGATGAATACCAAGAACCTACAACCAAGATTACTTTATCCAGCAAAGCTATCATTCAGAATTGAAGGTCAGATAAAGAGCTTCACAGATAAAGAAAAGCTAAAGGAGTTCATCACCACCAAACCAGCATTATATGAAATGCTGAAAGGTATCCTTTAAGAAGAGGAAGAAGAAAAAGGTAAAGATAAAAATTATGAACAACAAACATGCATCTATCAACAAGTGAATCTAAGAATCAAGTGAATAAATAATCTGGTGATCATAATAGAATCAGGGACATAGAAAAAAAAAATCAATGGAAAAATATCCTCAGATGAGGATTAACACACACACACACACACACACACACACACACACACACACACACACAGTGAGGGAAGCCACTTGGGAAAGGAAAAGATGAGGGTTGACACAAGCCCCGCCTCAGTCTGACCCACAGAGAGCTCCGAAGTGACATGCACTGTAGACTTTGTGCTGCCGTGAGGCAAAGGGCTGGGTTTTATAACCCCATCATGGACATCAGTCAATGATGTCAGTCACGGGGTCCAGGCCACCCCAGGGTGGAGGAGGAGGTGTTGCCTCCCAGTCTTCTCCAAGCTAGAGGGCTCCTCTCTGGAAGGCAGAAGCTTCCAGTGAATGATACAAATATAAGGTGTTAGCAAATAACCGTGCAATAGCAAAGCTTCACATGCACCAGCCCAGTAAAGGAGGCCTGGGCAGGCCACCAACATCATCTGTTACAGAGTCCAGAAATCAGTAAGATAACACAGGTAGAGGAAAGAGAGGGGGGGGTCATTCATTATGAATTTTCTATCTTCCCACCTCCCTGGAAACTGTCCAGGAGGTTCACAACCTCATCTCCACATGGTAGTTGAGCACATCTGAAAAGCCTCCAGCAAGCGGTGTGATTTCACAGCCTGGGCTGAAGGCTCACCTCCCCGGGCACTGGGCTCATGGTTCCCAGTTCCATCTGCTGCCCAGGAGCCCCCTGGCCTCACAGTGAGTCTCCAAGACCACGCTTGAGCAATAAACGGCAGTCATCCTCAGCCATGTAACTGACAACATTCTTCCAATTTTATGGTGCCTTTTATGCTCTTTATAAAGTTTCATGTTTTACTTCCCAGATTTCATTGTGTGCACTCAATGGGCCCCGGGAGTGTGGCTAAGTGGTTTTCATTTTCCAAGAATTATTTCTCTGCCTTTCCCTTCCACTACAGCATGGCTAAGAAATTGGGAAAAGCCCCCAAAGCAAGTTATCTGCGCAGCATATTCAATCCGGTCCAGGACGTTCAAGCGGAAATGAACTTAAAGAGAACTTCCCACATCCTTGGCTGAAGCCCCCACCCATCTGGATGTATTCAGAGGGCCCGTCTATGGTAATATAGAGCTAAAGAAGCAAATTCCAAAGTAACAAGATTAACCTTTTAATTAAAGATGATCCGATTATTCAGAGCAGAGGGAGCAGGTATCTGTAAGATGCCAGGGAAATTCTGGATCACCAGGCAGCTCCAAAAGGAAATAAATGCTCAAATCAATTAATTCATTCATGATGAGTTACTCTTGATTTAACTCACAGATCAAGCTCCTGACAACACTAGAGGAGAGTCTAGGGGAGGAAGGAGGTTCCAGGTCGGTCTCTTAACCAATGCAAAGCTGCCTCAACTACCTTTCATAAATGTACACGCTAATGATTTCATGAAGAACCACAGCAATCAAGTGGGGGGCGGGGGGAAGGTTACTAAAGGTTAAAATAGCAACAACTTTTACAGAGCAACTTCCATGTGCCCAGAACTGTGCGAGGAGCTGGATGCTTACATTCCTCAAAATTCTCATGAAAACACTGTCAGTACAGGAAATGGAAAAGGATACAGAATCCCTGCTGTTAGACATTAGCAGAGCGAGGAGGAGGGGCCAGGTACAGGAACTCCCCAGGGTAGAACTCACCAGGGTAGAACGCCCCAGATAACAAAGGGGCAAAACTGGGAACACAAGAAGCTCGCCCCCAGGGTAACCTATCCTTCTCCCCTAGCATATGACTGGTCATTCAGTTTGGACTCTTGATCTCTCATATCATTGGTCTGACAGTTTAGCTCCCTGACCTTTTCCTCCCTAAAGATAACATCTAGGCCTCAGTTGTATTTCAGTTCCAGGCCCAGAAAAGCAGCAAACCAGACAAGTGACCCCCTGGCTGCCTCAGGACCACCGGCTTTGATTAATGACCCCCAGCCCTGGCACTGAGCAATCAGTGGAGACCTCAACCCTGAAAAAGCACAGCTGGAAAGCTGATGAATATTCTACTGAGACCCTCCCCTGAGAACTCCCCTAAGATTCCCACCTGCAAGAGAAAGATAAACATGCTCAGGACAAAGGGCCTCGTGTGCACTCTCCCTCCAAGGAGCACACCCATGGCATTCCCTTCCCTCTCTGCTTCCCCCAAGGCACGGACCCCTAACCTCTAAGGGACCCGATGAGACTTGCAACCAGGGGAGCAATGGGCAGTGGCAGCTCATCCCGAGCTAACCCCCTGAACCTGTCTCCAAGGCCCCCTTTTCTCTGACTTCTCAGTGAACCAAAGCAGCCCAGCCTAGGCTCTCCTGTTGCTTCTTCTATGCCCTTCCTTGTTTCACTGTCCTAAGTACATTTTTGCTGCCATCATGGACCCAATACCTATTGGCTCAGTGCTATGTAGCCCTTCCCTTTGGATAACCCCATCCCCTAACCCCTTTTCCTTAAATAAATTCAATTTAATCACCGCCTGAGATGGCTATTTAGCCTGCCCGTGCATCAGTGATGTTAACCTTTCACCTACCTCACACCGCAGACACTGAAGTCCAGATGAATTAAGGGCTTAATGGAGAAAGGTAACTTATGAAACATTCATAAAAAAATATGAAATATATTTCTAGCTAACTTCAAATGAAAATGTTGCAATCCTGCCACATTAAAATTAAGAACTTCCTGACCTGAGTTGCTATCTATGGACGGACTCGGTTTTGGATCAGAGATAGAAGCTGCTCTCAGTGAAAAATCTGAGCTGTCAGTGGTGCTGTGGATTGAAGCAGCGACCTGAGAATCAGCAATATTTTGAAAGCAGGTCTCTGGGTGAATCCTACTTATGTTGGCTTCCCAGGCATCTGAGATGGGCCTGTCAAGAGTGATGGCTGTTTCATATCAGTGAATGGAGCAGCTGTCAGCAGTGGGTAGCATAATAAAGATAAAGAAAAATAAATATATGTGTATATGTATAAAATCCTTAATGGCATATATTTTGTATAAACCAAATATATTTTTTAAAGAAAAAATAATTAGTCCCTCTATTCATTCTATGACAGTATCAATTTTCAAAAATGGAAACAAACAATAAATAAATGTTTTTAGATGATATGAGGTATTTTTTATTATTCCCATTTTATTACTAATGAGGAAACTGAAGTTTAGAAAGAGAGGGTAACTTTCACACATCGCGTTAAGAGAAAGTGACAATACCGCCATTTTAATTAATTTTAAAACCCATGCTTTTAGCCCTGGCCAGTGTTGCCCAGTGTTTGGAGTATCAGCCCACACACCAAAGGGTCACCGGCTTGATTTCTGATCAAGGGCACGTACCTGGGTTGAGGGTTCATTCCTGGGGCCCTGGTTGGGGCATGTGGAGGATGTCTCTCTCACATCAATGTTTTCTCTCTCTCCCCCCCTCCCTTCTACTCTCTCTAAAAATCAATGCAAAAAAATATCCTCCGGTAATATTAACAAAACAAAAAACAGCAATCACAAAACATGCTTATAATACTATGCTATTCTGGTAAGGTTAACACCAAGGGGACAAAAAATAAAAATAATTCACAAGATTCCGGAATCCACCCGAGCCCCCTCCGGTATGCAGCTCTTCTCACAGAACCCTGTCTGGTACCTGTGCCTTCCGTGGGGGGTGGAAAACGAGCACTGTTTATTCAGAATTTCTTAGCTGTAAAGTCCTAACTTTATTTACATATTCTTAATGTAATCATAGTAAACAAAAAAATAACAAAATTATACAGGTTTCAGACGTACAATGCCATAACACATCATCTGTACACTGTATCGTATGTTCACTACCCCAAGTCAAGACTCCTTACATCACCATTACCGCCCCCCCCATATCAACTTCTTTGTATGTTTGAAATTTTTCATAATAAAATATTCATGGAACAGTAGGAAAAGTTAAACATACAAGTAGTGTGAAAGGTAAGCTAATTGCTAAGAAAAAGCACAGAAGCTACTATATCCACTGGGTGTTTTAGGCACTGCTGAGACAAATGAAAAGAGAAAGTTGAGCATATAGTAGTAATTTATTGGGCAACTACTTTACATCAGAGGTAAATGTTAGACAGTCACATGTTATCTGACTTTACCATCACAATCTCCCTGCAAGGCAGGCATATCACCTTTTTTTATTTTTTTAATTGATTTTGTTTTTTTATATTTTTTAATTGAGAGTAAGGGAGAGTGAGAGAGATAGAAACATAAATGATGAGAGAGAATCATTGATTGTCTGTTTCCTGCACGCCTCCTACTGGGGATCGAGCCCACAACCTGGGCATGTACCCTTGACCAGAATTGAACCCAGGACCCTTCAGTCCACAGGCCAACACTCTACCCACTGAGCCAAACCAGCTAAGACCATACCACCTTTTTTTAGATAAGCACACTGAAACTCAGAATGGTGTATAACTTACCTGTGGTTACATAGGATGGAAATTGAAACTTGAAATTGAGGTTCTGCCAGCCTCAAAACTCTAACACTACATAGAAAGAAAAAAAAAAAAGCATCATGAGCCCAGCACTTCTTCCTTCTAAGTGAGGTAAAACCATGCCAAGGCAGGAACATGGCACAGCAGCCACTCGTACACAGCAATGCCCCCCCCCCCCCCCCCCCGTCACACAGAGGGCAGCCACCCTCCTGGTAATAGCACTGATAGCTACAATGAATGCCAGTCACTTAGTTCTTGGAATAGCCCGCATGAGTCTCCTACACTCAGTGCTCTATCCTGTGTTCTTTTCGCTGCAAGAATGAGACCACCAGAGGTTTAGCCATCACCTCTATGCACCTACCCTTGGTCACAAATATTGCAAAGTGGCTCATTCAGCACCATCCAACAGATTTCAAGCCCACCCACCTTCCTGGTCTATAGAGGCTAGAAAGCTAAACACTCCTTCACTGACTCCCTTGAAGCTAGATTCTTCCAAGCACACACACCCATGGAAGATTTGAAAGACGGGAGCAGTAGTGGCCATATGCTGGAAGGTCAGAACTTCTGGCAAGGCAGTGGAAGATGTGTTTGATTCCTTGGAGCAGTTGTGGTAGAGGTTTTAGTTTCTGCCTCTACTGTCACAGGTACTGGAGCAGAAACGAATTAAAACCACATTATGGTTGGAAATTGGTGGGAGACAAGCTGTGTTATTACTGAACATGTAGCATTGAAGCTCTGTTCTCCCAGAAATACTATCAAACTCTCTAATAAATCCCCTGCTACTTAGACAGCTTAGAAGGAATCTACTGTCTGCAACTAAGATCTTAAGCAGCATGCCTTCTAAACGGCTCTGAGCCCACCTCTAAGTTATGAGCCTACATAACTTCCTGCTAGACAATAAAACTCCCTAGTCCAGGACATAAGCCTCCCACTGTCCACACTGGAGGGAGAACAGGGAAGGACAAGAGGAGTAGGAAGAACATATTGCAGTCTGTCAGCTTCTATCATATACACAGTCTCCCAGAAGAGCAGGCCTAGAACAGCCTTTCAAATGTCCCAGGTAACAAGGACAAGAGAGCACATAAAAGTGAGGGCCGCCCAGCTGGCCTGGCTCAGTGATTGAGCATTGACGTATGAATGCACCGTTTAATTCCTCGTTCATATATCCAGATGGATATCTTTCTATTTTATTTTATTTTATTTTATTTTATTTTATTTTATTTAAAGTAAGGGCCTTTCAAGGACCCTTCCCTCACACCCTAGAGTGGGAACTGGAATAAAGCAGGCCAACTTTGGAGGCCAACTTCATGTCAGGATGATCTCATTCAAAAGCCATGCTGGCTTGGTGGGCTGAGGACAGGCTAATGATATACAAAGGCATGACTGCTTTCTTTAACTATCATCACTTCACACATAAAAATAAACACTTGTGTTTCCTGCAAAGGAATACCCTCAGAGGTTCCTGGCTTATTTATATTACCCACAACCTTTAGCTCAGTTGAGACAAATCCATCTGCTCTGAGCGTGATTATGAAATATGGAAACAGCTGAAAGGAGCTCAGAGTCACAGGCAGCGGCCAAGGTGAGGGAGTTGGCCTAATACCCATTTTAGCAAAAAATGAAGTAAGACTACAAAGTGGGCAGACTTCTTTTCTGCTGCAGCTTATAACTTATTCTGAAGGCAATTCCAAAAATGGAACTTCAAAATAATTTGAGCAATAATAGAACGATTGTAAATAAATAAAAAAATAAATAAATAAATATCTTGCTGTTCTTGAATATACATATTTGGAAATTCCTGTTTAGAAAAATACATCTTTAGAGTCACCTCATATAGAATGAGACTGAAGTGTGGTCATTTGTTTCTTGGTTTATTGTGTGTGTACCAACCATGCAAGGAGAAAAAAATTTAAATCTGTTATGGTCTAGCACTTGTGGCCATTGGCAAAGGTATAGGAACCGTCACCCCACCATGAAACCCTGGGGACCACAAAATTAACTTAGAGCCAAAGTGTAGACTTTGGCACTCGATAGCCATTGCCTAGTTTACTTTAGCCCTGGCCTGGTTTCTCCCAATAGTTAGTCCAATAGGTATTTCTACTTTAAGAGCTTAAGAGTGAATTATAGCTCTTTCACTAAAAAACTCAAAAATACAGAATATGACAGTGCTCCTCACCAACCAGTCCTTTAAAATACCCTCTCTGGCCCGGCTGGGTGGCTCAATGGTTGAGCGTCGACCTATGAATCGGGAGGTCAAGGTTCAATTCCTGCACATGCCCAGGTTACAGGCTAGATCCTTAGTAGGGGGCGTGCAGGAGGCAGCCAATCGATGATCCTCTCTCATCACTGATGTTTTTCTCTCTCTCCCTCTCCCTTCCTCTCTGAAACCAATAAAAAATAACTAAATAAATATAAAAAGAGTGTACCAACTCCTGAACTAAACCAAAAAGTGAGGGCTCATTAACCCATGATGGGAAATGTCCCCCAAAGGTCAAATACCATCTCTAGAGGGCTAGGGTCCTAAAAGACACTTTCAGGAATTGTGGTCCAAAATGGCAGTCCCTCGAGAGTGGAGGAGTGTGCAAGGGAAACAAACATGCCACACTGGCCAACAAGCCCAGGTCCAGGCTAGAACTATCCCCAAGCAATTGAATGCTGTGCCCTGAAGAAACATCAGCCCACAGAGAGAAGTCTCAAATGTTTAATGCAGTCTGGTCAAATTTAGTTAGGTGCCTTCCTGAACTCAGAGCTTAGCTGCTATGTAAGCAGCACCATAGACAGCGTGTTCTCCACCGATAGGTTAGAATCAGTCCTTACAGCTGGTTCTTTATTCATAATCTGGAAAATAATTTTTTAAAAAGCAACTCTGGCTACTGAAAGCTGCTATTAAACCCAGTCCTCTTTGCTATGTATTAGAGGAAATTCGCATCAGACTCAGAGATAAGATCTCCCAAACTCGCTCTGTTAACAGGTCCACAGGATGCAAGAAAGCTCTCTGTTCATTTTGAAGGTTGTCTCATTCACTCAAAACAGCTAATAAATAAACCAGAACACCAAATGAGTCTCAGGGCAGCGGCCAGATAATGAGGAGCCAGTGGGTATTCTTTGCAATATACCAAAACCACAGGGCAGGGAGACCGCATTTAGCATCACTTCTCTGGAGTTTTTCCAGAACTGAAGATCAGAGATTGGTTTCTTGTTCTAACTCGGCCGCAAACTCAGAGTAGGACTTTGAGTTAAACGGCATCTCTTTGGGGCTGTTTCCTCACCTGGGAAATGGGATGGGGCCAGTTCATCTAAGGGCCTTTCATTTATTTTGGAAAATGTTTCCAGAAAAGGGATATAGGCCCAGCCAGTGTGCTCAGTGGTTGAGTGTCTACCTATGAACCAGGAGGTCACAGTTTGATTCCCCGTCAGGGCACATGCCTGGGTTGTGGGCTCGATCCCCAGTTGGGGGCGTGCAGGAGGCAGCCGATCAATGATTCTCTCATCATTGATGTTTCTCTCTCTCTTTCCCTCTCCCTTCCTCTCTGAAATCAATAAAAAATATATTTTTAAAATAAAATAAAAAGGGATAAAGAATGTCAGGATGAATCCTGAGTTGTGATATGTCTTCACAGGATTACTATTTAAAACTAGGTGCTCTCCAATGCAGAGCATGAAAGTTGCCCATCAGGTAAGAAAAATAAAACCCTCCCTCCTGAGGCTTGATGTATTCCACTAGAAAACTGCTTTTTAAACTTCACTAGCTCTGTGCTGAACGTTAGAGAAACTACATACAGCCCTAGCTAGTTTAGCTTAGTGGCTAGAGTATCCGGCCCACGGACTGAAGGGTCAAGGGTTCAATTCGAGCCAGGGGCACATACCTCGGTTGCCCCTGGCTGGAACTGAAATTAGGATTCTGATTTGTTTAATAGGGTTAAACAAATCAGAATCCTAAATCAGTTGACCTATGAGAGAACAAGGCTACCACAGACAGCATAAAATTGTGTATGTAGCTGGTTTACATAACACAGGTCCTTCCCAGCTTAACACTGTCTATTCCTACGTAAGGATGGGAGTTACTCTTGCCCCTTCTGTCTTCCTTTTCATGGCTCAGAAACCAAATGGGCATGTCTGAGCCTTCCCGATTCCTGGAAGCTGTCACAAGAGACTGTGTGACTCACTGCTTCCGCTAAGGGCACATGTCATCTTTGCCTACCCCCCACCCCCGGTATCCCTCACCACCTGCTCTCTTTTGCAGGAACCATCCTCTACAATCCTCATTCCTCCTTTCAAAAAGACAACACATCCCCAGGTCCGAGAGTCTCGCCCACAAAGAATTGCAACACAACCTGCTTATGCACGTAGCTGCCTGAAAGTTGGTGTAAACCACCTCCCGGTTCATAAACGCCCTGAGCATCTCCCTCTGTTAATGTTGCCAGAGCTGTTTTACATACATGTGGTGCTCACCCCCAAAAGAATGCAGATCTGTAATAAAGCAAAATTCTGACTCTGGACAAATCCATCCCTTGGTTCAACCAGCAAATACTGAGCACCTGCTAGGCAAACACGCCCCCATGCCTGCCTTCCTGGCACGACTGTGCTGTGGCCCCCAAATGAGACGGTGTGTGGAGGGGGAGGGGACCTAAATGCCAGGATCCGCACTGGCAGGGAGCCAGGGAAGGAAAAAAGTGACCCTGAGTGCTCGAAGGCCAGCATCTCTGATTTTTATTTGAGCAGGCAGGTGCTATTTTTATAACTTACAATGTAATAAAAGAGGCTGGGGGGAGGGAAGGGGTTATGTGGGAACTCTATAGTTCTGCTCAATTGTGCTGTGAGCCTAAACTGCACTAAAAAATAGTCTATTTTTAAAGAGAGAGAAAACTAATAATGTTTTGGGGGAACTCGGCGGTTTTGGATGTCTTTTGTTTTCTCTTTAGTGTTCTCTGAATTTTCCAACTTTTCTATAAGGAACATGAAATGACATCTTTATAACTAGAAAAAAATAAGTCAATTAAATAGAGAATAACACCCTCCCCCCAAAAAAGGCAATGGTGTTGGTATTTAATAAAAAAAGACACAAAAGTCATCACACTCTACACTGAAAACGGGTACATTTGACTGTTCATTATGCCTCCACAAAGTTAATTTTAAGAAGTTTTTAGAAAGTCTTAAGAGCTCTTACATTTCATTTTAAATAGCACATATTGCCCGGCTGGCATGGCTCAGTGGTTGAGCGTTGGCCTATGAACCAGGAGGTCCCTGGTTCAGTTCCCAGTCAGGGCACATGCCCAGGTTGCGGGCTTGGTCCCCAGTAGGGGGCATGCAGGAGGCAGCTGATCAATGATTCTCTCTCTCCCTTCCTCTCTGAAATCAAAAATATTTAAAAATAAATAAATAAATAAATAAATAGCACATATTACAGTGTATAAGTTATAATCTTCAGGAAAAGTTAACTTGTATAAACTAACAGTAGGTGTTCCTGTTAAGTTTCTAAGTGTTCCCTTTCAAGATAATTAAAGTTCTCTAATTTGGGTGCCAGCAATTTGGGATTCGAGGTCCTGGAGCCTACTATTACTAAAGATAATGACTATAATTCTGTAGAATAAATGGTTTTCTAAGCAAATAATAATAGAAGTTATTCTTTAATGGGGATGCCCAGTGGGAGGTGTATGAGGGAGGCGGCCGATCAATGAGTCTCTTTCATCATTGATGTTTCTATCTCTCCCTCTCCCTTCCTCTCTGAAATCAATTTTTTTTTAAATATATTTTATTGATTTTTTACAGAGAGGAAGGGAGAGGGATAGAGAGTTAGAAACATCGATGATAGAGAAACATCGATCAGCTGCCTCCTACACACTCCCTACTGGGTATGTGCCCACAACCAAGGTACATGCCCTTGACCAGAATCGAACCTGGGACCCTTGAGTCTGCAGGCCAACGCTCTATCCACTGAGCCAAACCAGCCAGGGCTCAATTTTTTTTAAAGAAAAAAAAAGAGTTATTCCTTAATGGGTACAGCATTTCAGCTTGGGATGCTGACAAAGTTCTGGAGATGGATGGTGGTGATGGTTTCCCAAGAATGGGAATGTACTCGATGCCCCTGAACTGTACACTTGAAAATGGTTAAAAGAGTAAATTTTATGTTATGTACCCTTTACCATAATAAAAGTAACTTTCACTTCTTTCTACCTAAACTCTTTTTTGAGGGGAGATTTCTTAGTTTTTAAATAAGAATCAATACAGGGGAAATGTCACAAATGCTCTGCCTGTTCCCTCACGGTGTCTTTACCAGCAAGAAGTCTAAAATTAGGGTGTCAATCTCTTCCATCACACACACACGGTAATGCAAGGTCCCGGGACAAAGCTTTTCCACCAGGTGGCCTTCAGCGCGTCCACAGAGCACAGAAAGGCGTGTCTGGGAAACGCGTCCAGATCCGCCAGGTGCAAGGCACTCATGCGGTGGGAAAAGCTGACGCCAACGTTACTGCTGCTCTGATTTCATTCCTTCAAATATTTACTGAGTGTCTACTATGTGCCAGGCACTGTGCCAGGCTTCGGTCTAACACCTGCTTTCCTGGATCTTGCAACATAATGGCCTGCTTTCAGTCACACCACTTGCAAGTTCAAATAACATTACAGGACACGATGTGACCTGTTTCTCAAGGGAGCTGGGTGTTTTCTCGTTTCCCTCTTCTTGTTGTTTTTTTTCTTTGCACTTTGAAATGATTCAAAATTACAGAAGCATTGCAAGAACATCACAAAGGACTCCTGTATGTCCATCCCTTCACCCAGATGCAACAATTACTGCTGCTTTGGCACATCTACTTTATCATGTGCTGGGCTATCTCTCCTTCCTTTATCCTCCCCTCCATCCACATCCATCCAGCTCCCTCTTCCTCCGCTTCCCACTCCCTCTCCCTCTCTCTTTATATCGAGTTTTTCTGGAACCATCTGTGAGTCGCAGACATCTTCTTTTATCCCTAAATATGTCATGATGCATTTTCCAAGAACAAGGTCATCCTCTTATATAACCACAGTCCAATTATCCATTTCTGGCCATTTAACATTGAGTCAGTAGTATTACCCAACATACACTCCATACTCAAATGTTGCCGATTGGCCAAATGATGGGAGAAGAGGTGTTGCCCAGGTTCTAAAACACTGATTTGAAGGCTCCCTCCTCAACCACCACGTGGACTGACAGGACCCGAGGAGACCCGTCTTATGGGACTTTTCCTGGAAACTCTCATTATTTTAAAACTCCTTCCAACATTATTTAAGGAAGCTCTCGGACAGGAGTGACGGCCTCACATTTAACCTGTCTTCGGTGTGATGTGACTTAGTTTATTTCCTTTTGTTGCCGTCACTAAAAATTCTGGATAAAAATATTTTCCTGTAGTAAATTTCAGTGGCATCACTTTCCACCCCCTCTCAATTAGAAATTGTTCAAATCCTAGCAGTCCTTCTGCTCAGCACCTCTCTCAGTCCCCTAAGGAGCATTTTTAGACCATTCTTTCCCTAGTCAATCCCCTCCCAATTGAAATTAAAAAAGAGATAGACTGTGCATCCATTCAAACCTCTACTCTATCTGTGCTTTATACATAAAAAGAGTAAGATATTTCACCACCAGCCCAGGAACCAATTTTTTATTACCCCATTTAGAATGCATGGTGTAAGGTCATTCACAATGTGGTTGGGGGGGGGGTTGGTGGGGGGGGGGGAGGACGGGGGAGCAAGGTGTTACCTGCATGAGAGGAGACCAGACCCCAGTTCAGTCCAGGACCCTCAGCTGGGTTAGGTCCTGATTTTGAGACATATTACAAAGCTACAATAATCAAAATAGTGTGGTACTGGCAAAAAGACAGACAAGTAGACCAATGAAATAGAATACAAAGCCAATATGGTATATGGTCATGTATATGGTCAAATGATCTTTGACAAGGGTGCCAAAAACACTCAGTGAGAAAAGGAAAGTTTCTTCCATAAATAGTGTTGGGAAAACTGGGTGTCCATATGGAAAAAAAAATGAAGCTGAGCCCTGATCTTACACCATATTCAAAAATTAACTCCAAATAGATTAAATATCTAATGTAAGACCTAAAACTCCTAGAAGAAAACATAGGAGAAAAGCTTCATGACATTGAACTTGTCCATTTCTTGGATATGAGACCAAAAAGCATAGGCAGCAAAAGCAAAAACAGACAAATGAAACTGCATCAAATTTTAAAACTTTTGTGCATCAAAGGACACAAGCAACATATTTCCCATTAAATCCCATTCACAGATGAAAAAAAGACAGTCAACACTTATATAAAATGAAACAACTAAACAGGGAAGGGATAAACACACAAATCTCCCAAGCCTTTGGTTTAATGATCTTTGTTTTTCATAAGCTGCAAATATGCCGGCTTTACCCAGTTTAATGAACAGGTGCTCACAGGCACTAACAAATTCAGTCAATTTCATCACAGTTAGTATCTAGAATTGTCCAAGGATCATTTTTCCACACATTCAGCCAGGAAGTATATATTGCATGCCCCATAGCCATTTTTTAAAATAAGTCAATTTTTTTAACTGTTTAATATAATTTCAAATTTACAGAGAACTTACAAGAATACTACAAAGAAGTGTTTATCACTAAAGAACTATTAACATTTTACCACAGTTGCTTTATCATTTTCTCTTCTTCTCTCTATAAATATTTTTGTTGAACCATTTTAGAGTAAGTTGCCCATCCCCCCTAAATACTTCAGTACACAATATTAAAATCAAATTAATTAGCATGAATACAGTACTATTATCTATAGATCTTATACAAATTTTCCAATAGTCATAATAATGTCATTTATAGGAAAAGAAAATATCAGATCACGAGTTGCATTTAGTTTTTACAAAATGCACATTGTGTATGTGATGCTACAAAGGAATTTAGAGTTTCAAACTAAGAAACAAAGCAAAAATAAATAAGGAAACAAACAAAACAAAAAACACTAAAAATACCAGTAACTGCTACAATTCTGGAAAGGAAAAGGAAGCAAGCCTTAGATAAACAGAAATTCAGACAATTCCATGACGTGAAAATTGCAATTTAGTCTCTTCCAGGTTAGGTCACGCTTTGCTTTTGTTCAAAATCACTACTTCTTCTGGACTTAAACTTTACTGCACAAACAAAGATTTTCTGAAATATCTTTTTTAAACAAATTTTTATTAATTTCAGAGAGGGAGGAAGAGGGAGAGAGATATAGAAACATCAATGATGAGAGAATCATCGATGGGCTGCCTCCTGCATGCCCCACACCGGGGATCAAGCCCGCAACCTGGACATGTGCCCTGACTGGGAATCAAACCGTGACCTCCTGGTTCATAGGTCAATGCTCAACCACTGAGCCACGCAGGCCAGGCTCACAAACAAATATCCCAAGTCTATCTCATTAAAAAAAAAATGTGGCCGAAACCGGTTTGGCTCAGTGGATAGAGCGTCGGCTTGTGGACTGAAAGGTCCCAGGTTCGATTCCGGTCAAGGGCATGTAACTGGGTTGCGGGCACATCCCCAGTAGGAGATGTGCAGGAGGCAGCTGATCGATGTTTCTTTCTCATCGATGTTTCTAACTCTCTATCTCTCTCCCTTCCTCTGTAAAAAATCAATAAAATATGTTTTAAAAAAAAGAAAAGAAAAAAAAATACTTTAAAAAAAATGTGTGTATATATATATATATATACACACACTGTATATACACACACATATATATATAGTTATTCAAAATGATAAAAAAGGTGTGGAATTTTGGCTTTTAATACTATTTTCCTGAGTTCCAAATGACTCCAAAATAATCACGAAAACTGATATTTGACAGAAAATTTTCAATAACAAAAACTCCGAATTCACTAAGTGACTATAGTAGTATTACCAACACACTTTGGGCCAAGCTATCATCTGCAGACTTCTCGTAAAAAGAAAAAGGCACACGTTAGCCAGGCTAATAAAAATTACGACAAAGGATTTTGCTAGTACAAAGAGTAACATAAACGTGAAATGCTATACAATAAAATGAACAACAATACTCTCTCAACAGCACTTACCAGCACAAACTGGCTTTTGTCCTATTCACCTTTTCAGGGGCCAATCCACTACATGAGTCAGTTGGAATATGCACACGGAAAAGTTCTATGCTCTGCAGCTAGCCAACAGGGCCGGGGAGCCCATTTTTATGGTATGAGTAATAGGGTGCAACTCAGATACACGAGAATCCCCAAAGCAAAGGGCATTCAAGACATGTGGCCCGATTTTAGCCAAAGTCCACACACTGAGCTTAATGAGTTAGGAGGCCTCCATGTAGATCAAGATTCATCTGCTGTCAGTGCTCACAGCCCTCTCTCCCAGCCCTAAAAGCCCAAGTGAAAAAAGGACTGTACAGGCAAGGAAAGTCATTGCTAAGGACCAGCTCCAGGTGGAAAGAAGCAAGGCTGTCCATGCTCTAAACACAGTCCTAAAACAACCATGGCTTCTGACCAGGAAAAACAACACCAGACAACTACTCACAGAAAGATTTTTCCCATCTGAAAAGTCACTAATTAAAACACAGGGCCTTTCTTTGAGAAGGCCACAGGGAAGAGGGAGTGAGAGATAAACAGAATAATGATTATCTCGCCCTGCAATGAGCTACTACAGCCTTACCCTGAGGCCAAACCCTCCATGATCTCTTCTATAAAATGAGGGGATAGAAAATCTCCATGTTTTGTCCAGAGTAGTGGGAAGAAAACATGCTTTGAAGTCAGACCAACCCTGGCTATGCCACTTACTAACAGTGCAGCTTATGTGACTCTATGCCTGCTTCTTCATCTGTAAAATCAAGATTCTGCCTGCATCTCAATTATGGTTATGAATATGTGGCTTTAAAAAGAGGCCTATTACCCGCATCATGGGAAATGCCAGAAGCTGGCAGCCCAGAATTTGTGAGGTGGCTCTGATCAACTAAGTCCTTAGACACCAGGCTTCTTGTGTCTTGGTGGCCTTTATCCCAGTCACCTCAAGGTTCAGAGTGGTTGCTGGAATTCCAGCCATCATGTCTGTATTCCAGTTTGGGCCATATGTCTAGTATTCCAAGAGGAAAGACAAAAGACGAATGGGTACAAAGAAGGTCCCAGGAAACTACTATGTGACAAATCTGTTTATGTCCAGAATATAATCACACGGCAATCCCTAGCTGTGAGAGGGAGGAGTGCACACATAGTTTTGTCTAGGGCAACCCTGTGTTCCCCTAAAAAACTGGGTCCTGTGATTATATTAGAAGGGGAAGTAGATAGGTCTGCAACACCTCCCATCTCATTTTAAGGATTAAATTGGATAACATGTAAAGTGCCTGATGCTTCCTGGACCTGCAAATGTATTTCTTCCCCTTCTGGTAACACTGACATGATCTGTGGTCTCAGTGTCTTAAGGGGGACTTCCTAAAGTTGACTTTTACAGCCTGGTCTACCTTTTACAGTGTCATCTCTGGTCACACTCCACAAACCACCTGCATTCCAGCCATACCAAACTAACCTCCTCCTTTCCCTGCCCCCACATAGAGTTAGTGTTCTCACTCCCAGGTGCTTCCTCTACCGTAGCACTCACTCTCCCCTCCCCCTTATCATAACAGCAGCTTGCATCTAATAAATGCTTTCTATATGCCAGTTGCTGTCCTAAGCCCATGATACCCATCTTAGTTGATCCCAACAATCCTATGGCACAGACACTACATTACCCCCATTTTACAGATAAGGAAACTGAGGTTCAGAGAGGTTGACTAGCTGTGCAAGGTCACACAGGTAGTAAATTGCAGAGCCACTGGACTGCAGAATCTGTATTCTTAGCAACCACTCTAGGCTGCCTTGACTATTGATTGAGACGTCTGGGTGTCATTTTAGACCAGGGATGGTCAAACTACAGCCCACAGTCGAAATCCAGCCCACCACCTGTTTTTGTAAATAAAGTTTTAGTGGAACACAGACACATCCACTTGTTTACATCGGGAGAGTTGAGTCGTTCCTACAGAGACTTTAACCCACAAAGCCTATAATATTAACTCTCTGGCCCTTTCCAGAAAAAGTTTGCTCACCCTGTTTTAGACTGTCAGCCCCTCAGAGCGGAGCCCGCGCTTTTTCTCCATGTGATGTGCCTCCTGCATCTCACATGGCATTTGCCGGGTACACAAAAGGAGCTCACAAATAGGTGGGGTATGAGCATTCTACAGGCCTAATTGCATGCCAAGAGGAGTGTGTCTGGGGCTGAGGCTGCCAGCTCACTCAGGGCCCGGGAAGTTCCCCAGTTCTGCCAAGAATCTGTCAGCAACCAAATGACCCAGGAAAACTGTTGTGGTGGTTTCCACTGCATTGTGAGCAGCCCACATGGCTCTGATGGGGTGACCCCTGCAGAGCTGAGTGGAGGGTCATTTGTATCTGTCACATAATATACTCAACTCCCCTGAACAAGGGGCCCAGGCAGAGCCCCCCCGCCCCGGCCTCGGCTTCCCAATCTCCCACACCAGCCTCTTATCATTGACCACTGGTCACATGACCTACATTGCAGAGAAACACTTAGCCACTTAGCATATCCCGGAAAAGAGTTATTACCAACTGATGGGGCCCGGCCAGTGTGGCTCGGTGGTTGAATGTCGACCTAAAAACCAGGAAGTCACGGTTTGATTCCAGGTTAAGGCACATGCCCGGATTTCTTCGGGCTCTATCCTTTGAGGGGCATGTAGGAGGCAGTCGATTAATGATTCTGTCTCATCATTGATGTTTGGTTTTTTTTTCTCTCTCTCCCTTCATCTCTGAAATCAATAAAAATGTATTTTTAAAAAACTGATGGAGGGCACCTTGCCCCCTGGCTGGGTGGCTTGGTTGGTTGGGTCTTTGTCCGGATACCAAAAGGTTGTGGGTCCGATCCTCGGTAGGGGCACATGTGGGAGGCAAGGGATTGATGTTTCTCTCTCTTCTCTCTCCCCCTTCCTCTTTCTCTAAAATCAATAAATATATCCTTGGGCGAGGATAAAAATTTAAAAAAAAAAAACTGATGTTCGGGGCCTTTCAACTTGTTACATTCTCATCAAAATATTTATGGAAAGGGACCAAACCAAATAAAAACATAAATAGTCCTCTGAAAACTGCAACACAACATGAAAAAGTTATTCATGGCTCAAACGCCTTCTCTGACCTTCCAAGAAGAGGCAACAAGACTGTATACGGTTTCCTAATTTTATCATTATTGCTATCATTGCATGAGAGACAATTAAAGCACTTTCTTTCTGGGCTGTGACCATATTTGATCCAGTCCGAGTAATCAAAAATCAAATTCCGGATGGTTTTCTTTTTAATTCTGTCTTGGCCTGGCCCCAAATCGCATCAGTCAGGAGCCGGGCAGAGCTGAGAATGCCTCCCACATTTCCGTCGAGATCATTCCAATCCTCCTCTCAGGACACAAAGGCCAGTGTCTCTTCTTTCTCCCCAGAGTTCTCAAACGACTGACCACTTGAGCAGACAGAACCACAGGCTAAGCAGCAAATGGAGACAGTCATCCACTATGCAAATCAAATAACTAGACACCTGGGTCCCCGTGCAGTGGGAGGAAAGACCAAGCAACACCTGCATATTTGCTAAGGCTGGATCTAAAATGACCACCGACTCGTGCCCTAGGTTTCACGGAGTCACCCATTGGTCTGTCTAAAATACCAGACTCCCAACTTCTGCTGAGGACCTACTGTGCGTCAAGCACTGTGCTGGGCCTGGTTCCTGTAATAGCCTCACAACACTGCAAGGTTAGTGTCATTTTACAGAGGAAGAAACGGGCCCAAAGAGTTAAGTGACTTGCCCAAGTTTATGCAGCAAACAAGAGGCAAAGCTGGAGCCTGTGCCCCCACAGACTGCCCCTCTCGGAAGCAACGTGCCTCCCATGAGAAAGAGGCAGGCCCTGCTGTCCAGAAGCTCTCCCGGTAGCAGCACTGAGGTTGGCTGGGATGGGGAGCAACCCATTTGCTTATACACTGCTGGTGGGGACTGTGAAATGGTTCCACCACTCTGGAAACACTTTGGGAGTTTCTACATGCACCTATCCTATGACTCCGAGATTCCAATCCTAGGTGTTTACCCAAGAGAAATGAAAGCATATATCCACCTAAAGACTCGTACACAAACAGCGGCTTTATTAGTAATAGCAAAAACTAGAAACATCCCAAATAGTCACAGATAAACAAACTGATAATAATACAGATAAACAAACTGGTATATCCACAGAATATAATACTACTCAACAGCAAAAAGAAACAATTTATAAACTACTGGTAGGTGCAGCAACATGGACAATTCTCAGACATTATCTAGGCTAAACAAACCAGATTCCAAAAAGGATACCCTATATGGGTCCATCTATGAAACCCAAGAACACACCAAATTAATTCACAGTGATAAAATCAGAAACAGACTGCAGAAGGGGATCTGACTGGAAGAAACTTTGGGGCAAAGGAGGTAGAAATGGTCTGTACCTTTGGAGCAGTGGTTACATGGTATAAACGACTGTCCAAACTCAGCAAAAAGAGTGCCTAAGCCCAGCCAGTGTGGCTCAGTGGTTAAGCATCAACCTATGAACCTGGAGGTCATGGTTCGATTCCCAGTCGGGGCACAAGCCCGGGTTGCGGCTCAAGCCCTGGTGCAGGAGGCAGCTGATCAATGATTCTCTCTCTCATCACTGATGTTTCCATCTCTCTCTCCCTCTCCTTTCCTCTCTGAAATCAATAAAAATATTTTTTTAAAAAAGAGTGCCTAAGACCTGTGTATTTTATTATACGCTAATTATACCTTTTAAAAAAAAGTCTTCAGGCTAATGATGATAAAATGGAAAACAGATTAAAACATGTATAGTTCCAAAGTTGATTCCTCTACAGCAGCGGTTCTCAACCTGTGGGTCGCAACCCCTTTGGGGGTCAAACAACCCTTTCACAGGGGTCGCCTAAGACCATTGAAAAACACATATATAATTACATATTGTTTTTGTGATTAATCACTATGCTTTAATTATGTTCAATTTGTAACAATGTTCATCCTGTATATTAGATATTTGCATTACTATTCATAACAGTAGCAAAATTACAGTTATGAAGTAGCAACGAAAATAATTTTATGGTTGGGAGTCACCACAACATGAGGAACTGTATTAAAGGGTCACGGCATTAGGAAGGTTGAGAACCACTGCTCTACAGTCTTTAATGAGATGCCAAAGAAACTCTGATTTGCCCGTTAAGGGAAATTAGATTTCCTTACTAGCATTAGAAACAATTTCCCTCACAATATTACCTACCTTACATTTGCCCAAGGGGTCCGTCTAGTGGACAGAGATGAATGACTCCACCAACCCTTCCTAACAAGCCCAGTTGCAGTCATGACAGCAACCTGAGCCCTTCCACAACAGAGATGGCTGTCACCATGGCAACCAGAGAATGGTGGGAAAGGTGATGGGGAAGGGAGACAGAGAGCTTAAACTATGACTTAGAACTATGACTAAGTGGCAGGCTGTGAATGGCATATCCCTACCCCCCAAATGTCCATGTCCTAATCTCTGGGACATGTGAACGTTACCTTATGTGGCAAAGATGTTAGCATATGGCAGGTGAGATTACTGAGCTGGGAGATTATCCTGGATGATCGGGGAGTCCACCACAGGAGTCCTTCCAAGAGGGAGAAAGAGGGAAATTCCACACAGAGAGGAGAAAGCAATGTGAAGACAGAGGCAGAACCTGAAGTGATGCAGTCACCAGCCAAGGAATACCAGCAGCCACCAGAAGCTGGAAGAAGGAAGAAACCGATTTCCCCTTAGGGCAGTGGTTCTCAACCTTCTGGCCCTTTAAATACAGTTCTTCATGTTGTGAACCAACCATAAAATTATTTTCGTTGCTACTTCATAACTGTAATGTTGCTACTGTTATGACTCGTAATGTAAATATCTGATATGCAGAATGGTCTTAGGCGACCCCTGTGAAAGGGTCGTTCGACCGCCAAAGGGGTCGGGACCCACAGGTTGAGAACCGCTGCCTTAGAGTATCAGGTGGGAAAGCGGTCCTGCCAACACCTTGATTTCGGGCCAGTGAATCTGATTCCAGATTTCTGGTCTCCAAAACCATGAGAAAACAAATGTCTGTCTTAGTAAGCAATCAAATTTGTGGCCATTTGTTATAAAAGCCATAGGAAACTGCCTGGCTGGCGTGGCTCAGTGGTTGAGCATCGACCTATGAAATAGGTTCAATTCCTGGTCGGGACACATGCTGGGTTGCGGGCTTGATCCCCAGTGTGAGGCATGCAGGAGGCAGTCAATCAATGATTCTCTCTAATCACTGATGTTTCTATCTCTCTCTCCCTCTCCCTTCCTCTCTGAAATCAACAAAAATATATATTTTTAATTGGCTATAGGAAACTGATACAGACTGCAAGCCTTAAATCCAGTATTGCTTCTGCCAACAGTTTACATTCCCCCAAGATCAAATCAAACGTCTAAGAAATATTCAAATCAGTAAAAGGGTGTTTGTTTTTTTCTTAAAAGAAAATATCCTGATTACCATGGGGTAGGCAAAGATTTCCTAAACAGGAATCAAAAATAACCAATCGTAAAGGGGGAAAAATGAAAAATGTGACTCCATTAAAGTTAAGAAATTGTGTTTAGTAAGACACTTGGTAAGAGGTGAAGTGGCAAACTATAGAGTGAGTGAAGATACCTGCTTTCTCTATATATGTAACGTCCGTTGTGCATGTGTCCATATATCCATCAACAGACTCCTATCCAGAACATACACGTAAAGAACTTTTACAAATCAATCAATAACAGCAGATACCCCAACATATAAACGGGCAAAGGATTTAAATAGCACCTCACAGAACATAACATCTAAATGACCAAGAAACACACAAATAGATGTTAAACTTCATTGGTCATCGAGAAAGGCAAATTAAAACCACAATGAGAAACCACCACACACCCACCTCATTGCCTAAAACGAAGCCAAGAGTTGGCGCAGATGTGGCGCACCGGGACTCTCAAACACTTCTGGTGGGATTATTAACAGATACAAACACTTTGGGAAGTTCTCGGGCAGAATCTAATACACTGGACATCTGCAAACACTCTAACCCAGCCGTGGGCAAACTACGGCCCGTGGGCCGGATCTTGAAATGAATAAAACTAAAAAAAAAAAAAAGACCGTACCCTTTTATGTAATGATGTTTACTTTGAATTTATATTAGTTCACACAAACACTCCATCCATGCTTTTGTTCCGGCCCTCCGGTCCAGTTTCAGAACCCACTGTGGCCCTCGAGTCAAAAAGTTTGCCCACCCTTGCTCTAACCCAATATTCCCCCTTCTAAGCATACAGCCACAGAAATGCATGCATCTGTGCTCTAAAACACATGGCAGCACTATTCCTAGGGCCAAAAACTCAAAAGAACTCAATCTACAATCGATGTAAATGCATTTAGTATATTCACACAATGAAATAAGGAGCAGCAGTGGAAACAAACAGACCACAACTCTACCCAGCAACACGGGTGGGGCTCACACACATAATATTAAGGGAAAGAAGCCAGATACAAAGGATCACGTACTGTACGTGATGAAATTCAAAAAGAGGCCGGACTAATCTACAGTACGGGAAGTCAGAATAGTGGAAACCCCGTGGGGGAAATGAGGGGTGGGGAGGCGGGTAGCTGCTGTTTCTGGATTTGGTGTGTTCCACTTATGAAAAGTCACTGAACTACGTACAGTGAGGAATTGTGTTCTTTTTCAAATGTATGTTAGACTTCAAACTTACCCTCAAAAATTCAGTTACTCAAAGGTTATGTGAAAAGGTATGAGCAGCTTTTCTTTTTCTCAAAAATGTTTTCAAACTTCAAAATGGATGCAAATTCACCTTGGGTGTGTGTGGGGGGGAGGAGGGGGTTAATAGAAAAAAGAAAAGAAAATATAAATCACCCACAATCCCACCAACCAAGTAAAGCCATGTTAACCATTTGGCATAAGTCTCCTCAGATACACATATATTTTTAAAAGGGGCGGGGAGGAGAGTGGATCTCACAGGAAATGGCTGACACAGACAGGAGCTCAATAAATATATCCAACCAAAAGTGAATAAATCCTATTATATGCTGTTTTAAAGCCTAGTCAACCACCCCTTTAATATTATTGTCATGAAGATAGCTACACACTTGAAACTAATACAAAATAATATTGAATGTAAACTGTAATTGAAAAAATTTAAAAATAAAGTAAGTCATGTGTCCCTAAAGGGTTTGATTGTGCAGACTCGGAACAATCCAGCAACCTAGAAAGCAAAATATATGAATGTTTCTGAAGTACACATAGGCAAGAACATAAAATCCAGAGCAGCAATTTGCAACCCTGGTATCACGCATTGCCTCTAAAAATTATTGGAATACTCAAAAAGCATTACTTTTAATTCAGTGGGGTTTTAAAAGTTAGTGTATGCCCCCGATGACTCTCCCATGGGTCAAGTGGTACCAAAACCATGGGAAATCATGTCTAGGGGCTAAACACTGCACCCTCGAAGCATGTGGTTCATGCAGATCAAGTTGGATGGAAGCCCTGGCTATTTGGTCACTAAAAGCCCGCACTGGGTGGTTTGTGGCGGGCTCCAAGTCAGGGAGAGTATGTCACAAGAAAAGTAGACTTTCCGACCCAGAAGACAAAGACGGATGGTTGCAGAGAGCAGGGCAAATGATAAACATATTAAGGACAAGGCTATGAGCAGGTAGAGAACCAAGATTTATAACAATAGCTAACACTGGCAAAACTGAACTAAATCCTGGTTTGATTTCTTCTCTGTCATTGATTCGTTTTCTTACTCCTTCAATAATATTTACTGGGCCCTTATTATATGTCAGATCCTATTCTAGACATTGGGGGTAGAGCAGTGAACAAGACAGACAAAATTATCCTGTCCTCAGAAAGCTTCCTTCTAGGGCGGAAGGACAAAAGAGTGAAATATTGAGCCTGCAGGTGACAGTTAAGTGTGATGGAGGAAGGGGGCATAAGTGTGATTACTTCCCATAGAGGTGTAAGTGTTCGGGTCCAAGTTATAAAGGTATCCCTTCAAAACAGGTCATCGTCTCCTCCCTAAAGAATTCTGCAGTAATTACATTAATGAGCCCCAGGGTAATCACAGCGTTCAGAAAAATGAACCAAGAATGCTATGGACGAGAAAGGTCCATTTAAGAAGGGGCAAATTGAAGATCCAATAATAGCTACCATGTCTCCGGATGCTGCTATGCACTATTCTCAGCCCCTGATACACAGTATCTTCATTTCATCTTCACATTGAACTAATGAGAAGGGCAAGGGTAACATCATTTCAACAGATGGAAAAAAAAAAAAAAAATGGAAGCTCAGAGCAATTAAGGAATTGGCCCAAGGTGACACATGTGCTAAACGTGCTAATGTTTTCTCTCCTGTGACTTCTCTCTATGTCATTTATTTTGAGTTCTTCCTAAGGGCTTGGTGATGGGGCTGAGAGTGCTACAAGTAAATTAAGGCAGAATATGAAACTGAATGTTAAAATGTAAGCTTTACAGCAACTTGAGGACATGAGAGAGGACATCAGAGTACAAACTGCTGGTGGGTGATTGGTGTGAAGGGCATTATCAAAGCATGGAAGACTCACCAAGAACTTTGTGGCTAGAGATTGTCAGGAACTACAGGCAATTTGAAAAGAACTATCAAAGGAAGATTCCATGAGGCCCAAAAGTGCAGGAAACCCACACGTTTGCACCAAGGCATTCCCCTGCACCAGGAAAGGGTGGGCTCCTTCTGCCTTTTGATTCTGCGTCTCCTCCACCACTTCCTGAGAAGATGCCCGTGTGTTTTGTTCACTGGAGTAGCTCCAGCTCCTAGAACAGTGCCTGGCACAAAGTAGATCCTCAATAAGATAGTCTCTGAACAAATTCATGAACAGAAAAATATGTTTCCTAGGTTTTCTCTCTACCCTCCTCTCTTTTCCTTTTCACAGATAAGGCTCTGCCTTTATAAGAACCCTTGAGAAGGCCAAAGTGTGCAATCACATTATTAATCTCCTCCATATCACTAATGGACCCTCGGCCACTGTTCGGATGTGGGAAACATAACCCCAACAGCGAGACATTAACCATTGTAAAGAGACAAGGCTTTGGAGTCTGTGGTAGACTAGAAAACAGTGAGTCTAGTGTGGTTAGAACAATGAACATTAGCAGGTAGCTATAAAACAAACTCAAGATGAGACCTCAGTAGTGTACACAGTATATTTCACATAGCCTGCATTCACGTAGGAATTATTATTATTAATTATCATTATTTTTACTGCTTCTCAGCCTTGCCTCTACCTAAATACCCCAGTGGATTTTAAATTATACAAAAGCATGAGTCACTCCAATTTATCCTAAATCCAATCCAAAGAATAAACCCTTTAGTATACATTGCAGGTAAAATATAGTCCCCAAGTAAAATAACTGCCATCCAGGATAAAAGTTCTGTTGGCCTCATAAGCTACTTGGAAGGAAAAAAAAAAAAAAGCATTAAAGTTGATGCTCTGGTCCTACACACGCTACCTATTCTTTACTAACTTTCAAGAATTGAAAGGGGAAAGGGAGAGGCAAGAGCGGTTACTGGCGCTATTTTGTGAAATAAAAAGAATTAAAAGTTAAAGTGCAGCTTCCACAACATAGCAGATCTCCGAGGACACCGGGTGACTGGGAAAGTTCTCTTACCAGTTCTCTGTCTATGGTATCAATGTGCCAACAACTCAGTTTCCAAACTTAAGGAGTCATCTTCCTCCTAGTTGCATTACATGTAAATGACTGCCTGATAAATTTCAGCTGGAAGCAATCTTCACATTTACATACCATGGACAGGGAGAGTTGACCAAGCAATCTAATCTAACAGGCAAAGAGCCAGAGCTCCCAGGGTGTGGTTCAAATTTCACAAGCATCCCTAAGGGACCCAAGTCCTAAGATCCAAGGGCTGTTAAAGGCAGGACCAAAGATCTCATCAACCACCTCTCCGAAAAGCCCCATTCTCTTGGCATGGCCACTTGTATTTGCCTCTGGCCTGTTTTGTAAAACAATGTAAACAGCAGTGTCCCACCTACTCCTTTCAAATCTTAACACCTCCTGGCAGCCCCTTCCCTCCTCATCCCCATCCAGACACGTGTCCCTGGTAGGCTTCCCAACTGCGAGGACAGTCGGCGGGGAACTTCCAAATGAACCTAATGGGGAATATCATTATTAATTAATTAATTAATTAATTAAAATAGCAAACTGCCCCTTCCGAAAGGGAAGAGATTTACTTTTTTAAAAACTAAACTTTCGTTGCAGAGATTGGAGGTCCTAAGCCACCGACTGGGCAGAGGGTAGCACGCGCTGGAAGGCACTGAGGATAAGTAGCAGGTTTTTGTTGGTGGTGGTGGTGGTGTTTTTAAACACTGAAGTTTTAGATGAACTAAGTTATGGAGAGAATTGCTGTGATCGGACCAGACGTACTAATAATGCCTTTCATTCGGGCATACAGCACGTCCCTTCTGCCTTCTTTTCCCAGCCGTTCTTCAGGGGTGCAGGAAACCGCTAGCGGGCAGGGCCCGGGACCAGCGCGCTCCGCCCGCCGCTCCAGTCCCTGCAGGTGCCAGCGCAGAAGAAAACCAAGGCTCCCCTCTCCCTCCCCGCCGCTGCCGCGGTACAGCCCTAGGGTGGGTAACGGCGGGCCCAGCCTGGGCACCCCACCTGGAAAGGAGCAGCGACAGCAGGGAGGACACCCGCGTGGAGACAGCACCCCGCTCGCTGGTGGTACGATCGCGCACGCACACACTTCCACGCACACACACACAGCGGCGCGCGGGGAGGGGCGCGGGCGGCGGGCACGGTACCTGTTCTGCCAGCCCTGGAGGAGGTTGGTGTACTTGCTGAGCACGCCCTCGAGCGCCGGCTCCCTCCGGCGGCCGTCTCCCCCGGACGGGCTAGCAGCCACCGAGCCCGGGCTGCTGCGGCTGCCCCCGCCGCCGAGCCCGGCTACCGCCGACCGGCCGGCGATCCCCCGGCCCGCCAGGGAGCAGGAGGGCGAGGAGCCTGCCGAGGTGGCGCGGCTGCTGCTGCGGCTGCTGCTGTTGCTGCCCCCGCCGCCGTCCGCGCCCTGGGCCGCCCTCTCCATGGCCCGTGCGCGCCCGGAACCCGGGTGCCCGCCCGCCGCGGTGGCGGCCCCCGCGCTGGGGCTCCGAACGCGGTGACGGCGGCGGCGGCTGCAGCTACAGCTCCGGGCGCCCGGGCCGCGCGTGGCTGCTCCAAATCCCGGGGAAATGCCTGACTCATACAGGAGGAAGAGAAGGAGGCGGCGAAGGAGAGCTGGGAAGGAAGCCAACGGGGCTGGATGCAGCTGTGGCCGCCCCTCCTCCCGCCACGGCCCCGGCCCCTCCCTTCGCACTAGTTTCCCGGGCAAGTTCGGAGCGGGTGGCCCGTTTGGCGAGCCCTCCTCAGGTCCCTCCTGCTCTTCCTTGGAGTCCTAGGGGTCGCTCAGGCCCCGGGGCTGGGGGCGCTCCCGGGCGCTGATCCTCCGGGCAGGCACGCCCTGTCACCCCTGCGCTCCTTCTGTCGCCCCCTCCCGGATCCAGAGGGGTGAAAGGGAATCTCTGCGCGTCACTCCCCCACCCCCAACCCACCCCGGGACCTGGAGAGAGTGGCGGCCCCACCCACCCTGTCCTCCCGGATATGGACCTGCCGGGCCTAAGCCAGACTCACACTCCCCTCTTCCGCGCTAAGCCTGGCCCATACACAGGTACACAGTAACCTAGAAATGAGCGTCGCAGGTGGGGCAAAATAACAGGGCCGAAAGTCCTCCAGGATCTCCTGCGTGCCCAGTAGGGGAGTGGGAAGGGAGGGGTGGGTGATCCTCACAGGTAAGCTATCCTGGGGCATTTTCAGGCGGTGGAGCTAAATGGAGTCAGGCAAGAAAACTCAGGTTCCTGCAAATGCCCCCCTAAACTGAGTGGCCTAGCCACTTTACTTGCACAACCTAATCCCCACCCCGATGGCCACACGTAAGCCTGGAAAATCAGCACCTACACGTTCTACATAATACCAAGCAGCTGCGAACCAGAGATTCTAAAACCGGTAAGACTGCCCCGAAATCAACAGATGTTTACACAGTGAAGCATTCTGTGTTGGCTGTAGTTTCTGTCCCATCCCCACTGCAACTAAATTTCTAAACTTAAAATTGTTGCTCTTTGGCAAAGGTAGGTAGGATGTGCTCTCTCCACCCCACTAATAATTTTTGTGAATATAAATATCCAATGCAATCTGGAAGTTTCTAAAAATTACCTAGAAAATCGCTTTGAGGAGCTTAGACACCACACACACAAGATAACAAAAACAAAGGGTGATAGATTGAGTGCTGTTCAAAGGATCTACAAACCCATAAAGTAATACAAATAATTCAACAGTTTAAAAAATTACTACAGGGAATAGAGTCAGCTCTCATGAGGACAATTCCCCAAGCCAGATCCCTTTCTAGCTTCAAGTCCTTCCAGGAAACTTTCAGAGATGGCTTTGCTCCAGAAATGTTTGTGGAGAAACTTCTGGGGCTGATGAGAAGTGGCTGTGCCCCTGAATAAATTACAATTCTAGGTGCCTACACACTATAGAAAAGAAAAGTTTACCCCAAAAGATTGCATGGTAGAAAGGACCAACTTTGGAGCCGGGGAGAGCTGAGTTCAAATCTTTGACCTTAGTTTTCTTACCTGCAAAATGAGACCACTGATACTACTGGCTGTGATGAATTATGTGAGAATGTTTATTTGCTCGAAATATTTACTGCCTCTGCCCTGGCCAGTATGGCTAGGTTGGTTGAGCATCATCCAAAGGTCTCTGGTTCAATTCTGGTCCAGGCACATACCCAGGTTTCAGATTTCGGGTTCCATCCCCAGCTGGGGTGCATATGCATACGGGAGGCAACCCAATCACTGTTTCCCTCTCAGTCAATGTTTCTCTCTCTCCCTTTCCCTTCCTCTCTCTCTAAAATTAATAAAAACATATTCTAAAAGAGAAAATGTACCTCCTCTTCCTATGGAATTGCTTTGGCCAGTGGAAGGTGAACAGAGGTAGTATTGGCCACTTCCAAACATAAGCTTTAAGAGCCGTCCTGTGGTTCCAGCATCTTTCTCTTTTCCTTCTGCGAGGTGAGCAGCATGTTCCAGATCATTTGTGTCCTCAGTGAGAAGACACGTGGAATACAGCAGGGCCAAAGCCAATTAGCGTTAGCCATGTCACATGTGCAAAATGTTTGTTGTAAACCACTTGGATTTTAGGAATCATTTTATACCACAGGATAACTTTGTCTAAACCAACTTACACACCAGTCAGCATGTGCATACTCATGAAGTCCTTCACTGACATGAAGACTGAGGAGGACTATACAAGTGAATGTCACTTATAATGTGCCCAAACAGCATGCCTTCTGATGGGAGACTGCCAGTCTCCTGCTAAAAAGGCAGTGACATCATTTTATTTCCTATTATCTAACCTCTGCCACCATTACTCCATCCTACCCAGCCAATCTGTGGCTGGATGAGCGAACACAGCAAATTCTCACTTTGGACTAAAATACTGAAACCCTTGAGACAGTCCAGTCGAAGGGGGGAGGAGCTAAGTTGAAAGGAGTTCTCAAGTCCAGCGTCTTAGTCTGTTCAGGCTGCAATAACAAAATACTGGGTAGCTTATAAACAACAGAAATGTGTTACTCACAGTTCTGGAGGCTGAAAGTCGGAGATCAGGGTGCCAGCACGGTCAGGTCCTGGTGAGAGCCCTCTTCAGGGTCCCAGACTTCTCACTGTATCCTCAGATGGCAGAAGGGGCTAGGGAGCTCTGTGGGAACTCTTTTATAAGAGCACGGATCCCTTATTTCCCATACACACACACTGTTGTCTGTGTCCGTGAGCTATGCATATATGCATGTAAGTTCTTTGGTTAATCTCTTCCCGTCCCCCCCAAACCCCTCGTGTCTGAGATCTGTCAGTCTGTTCCAGGCATCCATGCATGTCTCTGGATTTAATTTGTTTGTCAGTTTATGTTGTTCATTAGATTCCACATACAAGTGAGATCATGTGATACTTGTCTTTCTCTGACTGGCTTATTTCACTTAGCACAATGGTCTCCAGGTCCATTCATGCTGTTGCAAAGGGTAAGAGATCCTTCTTTTTTACAGCTGCATAGTATTCCAATTGTGTAAATGTACCACAGCTTTTTTTATCCACTCATCTACTGATGGGCACTTGGGCTGTTTCCAGATCTTAGCTATTGTAAATAATGCTGCGCTAAACATAGGGGTGCATATATTCCTTCTAGTTGGTGTTTCAGGCTTCTTAGGTTATATTCATAAAAGCGAGATCTCTGGGTCAAATGACATTTCTATTTTTAATTTTTTAGGGAAACTCCAGCCCTAACCGGTTTGGCTCAGTGGATAGAGCATCGGCCTGCGGACTAAAGGGTCCCGGGTTCGATTCCGGTCAAGGGCATGTACCTTGGTTGCGAGCACATCCCCAGTGGGGGGTGTGCAGGAAGCAGCTGATCGATGTTTCTCTCTCATAGATGTTTCAAACTTTCTATCCCTCTCCCTTCTTCTCTGTAAAAAGCCAATAAAATATCTATTAAAAAAAAAAAAAAGGAAACTCCATACTGTTTTCCACAGTGGCTGCACCAGTCTGCATTCCCACCAGCAATGCACTCGGGTTTCCTTTTCTCCACATCTTTGTCAGTACTTGTTGTTTGTTGATTTATTGATAGTAGCCATTCTGGCAGGTATGAAGTGAGACCACGTTGTAGTTTTAATTTGCATATCTCTCATTATTAATGACATTGACCATTCTTTCATATGTCTATTCGCCATCTGTAGGGGACATCTGTAATACTGTCAACAATAAAAATAAAAAAAATTTAAAAAAAAACACCGTAAAAAAGAAAAGAATACTGATCCCCTTCATTAGGGCTCCACCCTCATGACCTAAGCACTTACCAAAGGCCCTACCTCCTAACACCATCACATTGGGCATTAGGATCTCAACATATGGATTTGGCGGGGGGGGGGGGGGGGGGGGAGTGGGGGGAGGGTGGCAGGAAAGGGGAACACAAATATTCAGACCATATCAGCCAGAATGGATCACGAATAGGCCATCTGTGTGGGATGAGAAATGGCGGAGGAGGTAAGTCAGGAGCAAGAGGTAGGTAGAGAGAGAAACTCTGCCAGCCCCAGCTTGCCCCTCATCTTGTCATATTTCTACCTAACAAAATCTAAGAGAACGGGGGGATATGCATCTTCCTGGAAAATCAAGAACTAAGCAAAGACTTGTCTTAATCTGTCAGGGCTGCTGTTAACAGAAGACCACAGACTGGATGGCTTACCCAAAACAAAATTTCACCCTAGCCAGTTCTGCTCAGTGGATAGAGCATCAGCCCGAGGACTGAAGGGTCCCAGGTTTGATTCCAGTCAAGGGCACGTACCTCTTACCTCAGCTGCCCGCTTGATTCCTGGCCCTGGTTGGGGCGAGTTCGGGAGGCAACCAATCGATGTGTCGGTCTCACATTGATGTTTCTCTCGGTATGTCTCCCCCCTTCCCTTCCACAATCTCTAAAAATAAATGGAAAAATACCCTCGGGTGAAGATTAACAAAACAAAAAAAAAAGAAACTTTGACAATGTTCAGAGACCTTGATGTCCTCAAATCCCTTGCCGCAGGAAACCACTTAAGCAGTGCTTCCACAGGCTCTTAAACAGAAAATGGAAATGACGTTGATGGAAAATAAACAGTTTCTAAAAACGAACAAATAGTGCTGGAACAATTGGATATTTATATGCAAAAAATTTCTTAATTTTTAAAAATTTATTTAAGACCTATAGCTTACACTTTACACAAAAATTACCTCCAAAGGGACCAAAAACTAAAATGTGAAATGTAAAGCCATTAGACTTTTAGAAAAAAAACATAGGAGAAAGCTTTATGAACTCGGGGTAGGAAAATTGAGCCAACACACATTACCTTTTGTGAAAAGGGAAGGTTCGTGGAGAGGGCAGAACCAAGGGCTCAGGGCGGGGAGTCCGGAACCACGGAGAGTGATTCCCAGCCTTAGAGTCCTAATCAAGGAACCTGCAACTGGATTGCAGTTTGCCTGACTGGGTTGCAGAACTGCCATGGACCACTGACTCCACGCTTCCTGTTTCCCCCCTTTCTGAACCAGAATGTCTGGAGCAGTTATCCTGTGTCTCACTTTGTGTGTTGAGCGGGCAGGGTGCAGAGAAGCTGTTCCCTCAGTTTCCCAGGTCACCAGGAGCTGATCTTAAGGACCTGCATCCCAGGGGCCTCTTCTCTCCTGGACCAGACTTGGATGGCAAGATTCTGAACTTGAAGCTGGCCCTGTGATGGAATGAAACTCTTCGGGGCCCTTGGGGAGTAGGTGGGTCCACTCTGCATATGGGAATATTATAAATAATTTGTGGCCAGAGGGTGGACTGTAGCGGTTTCAAAGATATGTCAACAGCCCAGCCAGCGTGGCTAAGTGGTTAAGCGTTGACCTGTGAACCAGGAGGTCACGGTTCGATTCCCGGTGAGGTCACATGCCTGCGTTGCGAGCTTGATCCCCAGTGGGGGGCGTACAGGAGGCAGCCGATCAACAGTTCTCTCTCATCATTGATGTCTCTCTCTCTCTCTCTCTCTCTCTCTCTCTCTCTCTCTCTCTCTCTCCCCCCCCCCCTCTCTGAAATCATTAAAAATATATGTAAAAAAACACACAAAGCTTTGTCAACAAATTTTGTGATATGCCACCCCTCAAGAGGTCCAGCTTAATTTCTCTCCCCTTTAGTGTGGAGTGAACTTTGTGAATGACTTCTAATGAACAAAATGTGACAAAATTGATGAAATGTCATGTCCAAGATCAGGTCATAAAAAGACAATGGTTTCGGTCTTGGCTGCGAGTTCTCTCTCTCTTTCTCCTCACTCACTCTAGGGAAGCCAGCTGCCATGTCATGGGGCCACTCAAACAGCCAATGGAAAAGCCCGTGTAGGAAGAATTAGGGCATGCCAGCTGCCGGCCCCTCTGTGGGTAACCTGGGCAGCAGATTTTTCTGAGGCCAGCTAGCAGCCACATGAGTGACCTTAGAAATAGGTCATTACCTGGTCAGACCTGGAGATGGCTGCATCCCCGACAAACAGCTTGACTTCAACTTCCTGAGAGACCCTGAGTCAGAAGCACATGGTTCCTCAGAAACTGGGAGATGATGAGTGTGTTGTTTTAAGCCTCAAAGTTTGGAATAATCTGTTATTCAGCAATAGGTAACTAATACAGATGGCTACCTTGAAACTTGTCACTTTGTGATTTTTATCTCTTGAGTGCCCTCTCACTACCACTGACCAACTTTTCATTTCCTGATGATGCGAAGCAGGGAAAATAGGAGAGTTCGAGACAGGCTGAAAAATATATTTCCGTGTGCTATTGGCAGAAGTACAGACATATAGAAAAGTGAAACAGAATAGAGAGGCTAGATAGAGTTCCATGTGAAATAGCCAATTGATTTTTGACAGATGTGGGAAGGCAATTCCATGGAGCTCTCTGTATCAGTTTCCTACGGCTGCTGTAAAATAGTACCACAGACCTAGTGGCTTAAAGACAAATCAAATTTATTATCTTACAGTCCTGGCAGTCAGAAGTCTGAAAATGGGCCTTCCAGGCCAAAATCGAGGTGTTTTTCTAAAGGATCGAGGGGAGAACCAGTTCTTTGCCTTTTCGAGCTTCTAGAAGCAACCTGCCTTCCTTGGCTCCTTCCTCCTCGCTTTGTGGTTTTTATCCCTTTGGTGCCTTCTCACTACCATTGACCAGCTTTTCATACCCTGAAGATCTGAAGCATGAAATAGCCCATGGAGAAGGCCATGCAGGAAGAATGACGGCATGCCAGCTGCCAGCCCCTATGTGAGAAACCCGGGAAGCAGATTTTGACCCCTCACTCCAACCTCTGCTTCTTCCTTTCACCTCCTTACCTGATTCTGATTCCTGTGTCGCTCTTGTAAGGATACTTGGAATTACACTGGGCCCTCCTGGATGATGTTCTCAATAAATGATGGTGGAACAACTGGATGTGTACCTGTCCCTCCCCAGCCCCCCCCCCAAAAAAAGAACTTTGAACTGTATCTCACACTTCATGCAAAAAAACCCACAATTGATTCAAATGGATCATAAACCAAAATGTAGAAGGTAAAACTCTTAAACTTTCAAAAGAAAATATAGGAGAAATCTTTGTGAACTTTGGATCAAGAAAATCAGTTTTAGATACTACTTAAAAAGCACAATCCATTGAAATATTAGATTTTATAAAAATTAGAAACTTTTTATCTGCAAAGATACTAAGAATGAAAAGACACACCACATACTGGGGGAAATATACTTGTGAATCTGACACGGGGCTTGTCTCCAGGATATGTAAAGAACTCTCAAAATGCAAAAATAAACAGTATTACTTTTGAAATAGGAAAAGATTTAAACAATCACTTCACCAAACAAGACATACCAATGGCAAATAAGCATATGAAGAGATGCTCAACACCATTAGTCATTAGGCAAATGCAAATTAAAACTACATTAAAATACTGTTAAAAAAACAAAATTCCCCGAAACCGGTTTGGCTCAGTGGATAGAGCGTCGGCCTGCGGACTGAAAGGTCCCAGGTTCGATTCCGGTCAAGGGCATGTACCCGGGTTGCGGGCATATCCCCGGTGGGAGATGTGCAGGAGGCAGCTGATCGATGTTTCTCTCTCATCGATGTTTCTAACTCTCTATCTCTCTCCCTTCCTCTCTGTCAAAAATCAATAAAATAGATTTAAAAAAAAAATTCAACTGAGTAAATATTCAAGACTTACTGGCTTTATTCAACAACTCATGAGTCAGGCAGCATCCTATCTAGCAAATAAATAGATGAGAGCTCCACCAAGCTGCAGAAAAAGGAAGGTTTTTATAGAAAGAAAGGGAAATTTCTAGCAAAGAGTGGATACTTTTAGGTTTCGGAGGAGACTCCTTTGGGGGATGGAAGGAGTCTTTGGGGACTACCTCACTAATGCTGACCAGGAAATTCCCGACTGAACAGTTAAAATTACATTCCTGGAAGAGGCTGAGACTGTGATTGGGTTAGGTAGTAAGTCTTGTTGGCTGACATGGGGCTTAGCATAAGTAATTCCATTTTACGCCTGTTGCTTCTTTTTTTCTTTGCTTCTTTTTTAACACTACATAGCTATCGGCGTGACAAAACACACAAGAGGTGAGGACTCAGAGTAACTGGAACTCTTACACATTGCTGCTGAGTATCAAATAGGACAGCCACTTTGGAAAACTCTTTGGCAGTTTCTTTTAAAGTTAAACATAAACTTCCACAGGACCTAGCTATCCCACTTTTAGATATTGATCCAGGTGAAACCATTAATACTGATCACTACCGACAAAAAATAATCAATTTGAACCATGCTTTGATTGTAAAACGACCACAATGGGCCAGAAGACACGGCAAAGTAAGTTTGCTTCATGATGATGCACCATCACACACTCCAAAACCAGTTAAAGACACGTTAAAAGATCTTGCCTGGGAAGTATTAACCCACTCGCTGAATTCACCAGACCTTGCTCCTTCAGATGACCACTTGTTCTGATCGATGGCACACGCACTTTCTGAGCAGCACTTCAAAAATGTACAAAGAAGTGGAAAATTGGGTCTCTGAATGGTCTGCCTCAAAACAAGAAAAGTTCTATTGGGACAGTATCCACAAATTACCTGAAAGATGGGGAAAATGTGTAGCTAGCGATGGACATTACTTTGCATAAAGCACTTTTGATGTTTCTCTTGAAATTATCATGTTTTCTTTGATTACAAAATCCGCATTTTTAACCGGTAAAGGGTCAATCCGCATTATTAACCGGTATTCGCATTACTAACCCGTAAATGCGGATACCGGTTAGTAATGTGGATTGGCCATTTACCGCAACTCTGTACTCCCCAGTCTAAGCAAAGAGGGGAATTCCAGAAAGAAGCGGCTGCCATGGATGGATGTTTCTTTCTGGATTAAACCTAACATTCAAGTTCATTTCTGGAGGTTGGATCTACTGAACAAAGAAAACAAAACTGCCTGAAGCAAAAGCCCAAAAAGCAGTAAATAAAGAGGTACTCCAGAGAGTACAGAATTTAAAAACAAAACAAATTTATATATATTTTTTTAAATTTATTTTCCCTTTATTGATTAAGATATTACAAATGTGTCCTTATCCCCCCCAATGTCCTCTTATACCCCCAATCCTGCCCTCACCCTCACCCTCACCCCCTGTTGTCCACATCCATCGCTTATGCTTATATGCATGCATACAAGTCCTTTGGCTGATCTCTCCCCCTCACCCCCACCCTCCCCTACCTTCCCTCTGAGTTTTGAACATCTGATCGATGCTTCTCTGTCTCTAGATCTGTTTTTTTGTTCATCGGTTTATGTTGTTCATTATAATCCACAAATGAGTGAGACCATGTGATCTTTATCTTTCTCTGACTGGCTTATTTCACTTAGCATAATGCTCTCCAGTTCCATCCATGCCGTTGCAAATGGCAGGTGTTCCTTCCTTTTCACAGCAGCGTAATATTCCATTGTGTAGATGTACCAATGTTTTTTAATCCATTCATCTGCTGATGGGCACTTAGGCTGATTCCAAATCTTAGCTATGGTAAATTGTGCTGCTATGAACATAGGGATGCGTATATCCTTTCTGATTGGTGTTTCTGGTTTCTTGGGATAAATTCCTAGAAGTGGGATCACTGGGTCAAATGGAAGTTCCATTTTTAGTTTTTTGAGGAAACTCCAAAATTTATATATAAAAAAAAAAAACTTGGCAAGTATTCTGGACAGGTAAAAAGCTAATGTTTGTGTGAACTCCATTCCAAATAGCAATGACGTTGCGAATCTTGAGAACTGAAGCAGAGGAGCTTCGACCCTCCTCCCCACTCAAATTGAGACAAAAGCCAGAAGGAAGGGAATGATCATGGAGATTCCTCTTGATGCAAAGGTGGGTGCCTTTATGCATAGAGACTGTGCCCTTCTTACAGCCGAATGGCTCACTTTCTGACAGAACACATTTAGGATCATCATATGCTCAAATTTACTAGCAGGCATTATGCAGTGCATCATTTCTGGCTCTGAAAGCATGCCCGATTTATGTGCATACCAGGGCCCTATAAGTATGACTATTCCAGTGTCAAGAGATGGTGTTTGAGTTCTAATCGTCTCCTTAGGAGCATTTATGAACATCATTTGTTTTTTAAGGAGACAGAGAAGAGTTAGTAAAGTGGCAGATGTCAGACAGAAGGAGTTTTTATTTCACTCTCCATATCAAACAGCCTGCTTACCGCAAATCTCATCAAACAAACATTTCGGGATAGAAGACAGAAGAGCTGTGGCACAGTGGCCTGTGGGGTCCAGTGGACTTGAGTGGGCATTTGGCTTTGCCTTCTTTCTTGTCACGTGGGCAACTCTCTCTTGGAGCCCCAGTAGATTTATCTGAAAATATGAATGAGAGTACCCACCTCACAGTGCTTTAGTTAGGCTCAAATAAAATATGTTGGGTTATGCTTTGTAAACAGTAAAGTACTAAAAAAATGGGAGGGGGAGTATGGGTTTTTATTTTCCTTCCAGCATTTTTTTTTTTGCCCCCAGTAAAGAGGAATGTCCTCACCATCAAGTACCTCACCTGTAGCAATTATCCTGTCGAATGAAAATCACTCACAAAATAGTCCTGAGTCCTGAGTCAGTTGATTTCTTGCTAGCAAGGGAGAATTGCTAAGTCAGAATTTGAGCAGGTGGTTGTCCCCAAGTATTGGGTTACAACTTAGAAAGGTGACTTTGCAACTATGTTAATTTGGGATTGCAATGATTGAGATACTTCATTCTGTCACCAGCAAAACCCATAAGCAAATTTCAATCCCCTTATGTGTCCCTATTAGATATTTTTCAAGTATTTTTATTGACAAATGCAAATGTGGTCCTTAGATCATTTGAATTTTCTGCTTTGTAGCTGTCCTTTCCAACTGGCTCCCAATCAATCGAGTTAGGACTGTGACCTTCACCCTTTCCCTATTTGACTCTAGCTTCCTATTCCCGATTGTTTCCACTGGACTACACCTATTGGATTTTCTAGCCTTACTGAGGTTTTCCTCTTTGGTTACAGTAAATTAATGCAGAGTTTCTATCTCAGTTCTTTTTCAACTATCTTAGATAAACAAAATTTATTTTTCCAAAGGAGTGCAGTCATTTGCATAGTCATTCACACTTTAATATAATTGGATCCTTAACATCTCTTTAGTTCATTTGCATTCATAAGAGAATGCAAGGTTGAGGAAAATGCATAAAGGAAGAAAGAGGAGGAAGGATATAATTTGCAAATTCAAATCAGCCAGATGTGGATGGCAGTCTCCTGATTTTTAGTTCTTAGTCCTGTGCAGCTGACACCACTGCTCTGAGACTTACAGACTTGATCAACTGTCTCCCCTCAGCTCTCTGCATGGCATTATGTTAAGTCTAGGGACAGGCTACACTGGGGACTGCAGCAGCCACGTGGGGTGTGGCACCTGGTAAAATTATCCGTCTTCCCTGTCTTGCCAGTCGCTCCCCCACTAGGTTCCCCTGTGTCAGTGGTGATGAGATGGTCCAGACTTTATTCTTTCTTTTAAAAAAAATGTGATTATTTATTATGCTTTAGAATATTTTTTTCCAAAAAAAAAATCATTTAAAAAAATCAAAAGCCAGCCCGGCCTGTGTGGCTCAGTGGTTGAGCATCAACTCATGAATCAGGAGGTCCGGTTCAATTCCCAGTCAGGGCACATGCCTGGGTTTCAGGCTCAATCCCCAGGGAGAGGCGTACAGGAGGCAGCCAATCAATGATTCTCTCTCACCGCTGATGTTTCTACCGTAGTCTCCCTTCCTCTCTGAAATCAATAAAAATATATTTTAAAACAATAGAAAGTAAATAAAAAGCCATTCATATGTCTTGTTTGGGGGTCCAAAAATATGGGTGCCTCAACTATGCCGAGGTGCCAGGAAGAGGATCCCTAATGATGGGGCAGAGGCCATGTGCTCAGAAAAGTGCCTTCTTCCCGAGCCCAGGCCCCTGCTGGCCACGCCCAGGATTTAACAAGACCCGACTTGCGCCTGGCCAATCGGCAGGGCCCACAGCCGGCTCCCCTCCCCTCACTATTCTCACGGGTGGCACTCGGTTTCCGGTCGCTGCGTCGACTGGAGGCCCGGGTCGGGTTAGCTAACTCAATAAAGGACCTTCTGCTTTTGCATCGGACTGACTCCCTGGCATGGTTTCTTGGGGATCTTGAATTCTGGGCATAACACTACCCGACAGCATGGCCTTCCCGGGGCGTGCCCCCTGGCTGGGCAGTGAGAGCGACAGAGCACTCTGGGCTATCACAGAACTCTTCAAACTGATTCAAACGATTTTACAGTGGTCGAGGGACTGGGCCTGAAGTCAGGCCGTTAGGAGGGTCAGTCAATTCCCTCACCTTAGGTCAGTGCCAAAATGTTCAGGAGAGGCCTCTTCAAGACTAATTCCCTTCATCTCAAGAACTCGTGCTGTGGCCTCTGCTGTTTCTAAAGGTCTGAGTCTCATGGTCTAATGATTATCTTTGTGGGAGACATTATCTCCCCGTTAGAAATTTCAGCCTTCATTTCCCCTTCCTTAATCACAGCAGTCTATTCCATTGGAGGCTTTCTGCCTGCACCCAGTAAGTGAGGGTTCATTTTCCTGGGTCTTAGACAAGCGTCAGTCCCACTCTCTTCTTCCATACACCAGGTGTACTCGTTAATAATACGGATTTTTTTTTTCAATAGATGGAGTTACACATATGTTGATATATATGCGATTCGATATGTATGCTATTTTGTTGTATTGACAACAAAACTTCAAAACTTCCTATGTCAAATTTGCTGAAGGTATTAACATCATAGATATTTTTACACTTAAAAATGTTGAATTTTGTGCCAAAAAAAAAAGAGCATTTGCGGGAAGTTTTAATTCATTATTTTGAAGAAAAGTGCTGCTGAAAGTTATCGTATACCTCGGGAAGCGTATGGTGAACATGCTCCATCTCAAGATACTTGTGAACGCTGGTTTAAATGCTTTAAAAGTGATGATTTCGACATGAAAGACAAAGAACGTCCAGGTCAACCGAAAAAGTTTGAAGACTAACAGTTACAAGCATTATTGGATGAAGTTAACCCTCTGACTTCTCCAAGGCCCCCTTTTCTCTGATTTCTCAGTAAGCCAAAGCAGCCCAGCCTAAACTCTCCTGTTGCTCCTTCTACGGCCTTCCTTGTTTCACTGTTTTGCTGCCATCATGGACCCAATACCCTTTGGCTCAGTGTTGTGCAGCCCTTCCCTTTGGATATCCCCATGCCCAACCCCTTTTCTTTAAATAAATTCAAGTGTTCTTGATTCACCATCTGAGGCCACTTAGCCTGCCCTCATACCACTGACTTTAACCTTTCAGCCACCACTGAACCATCTGAGATGGACAGCTTCCCAAACCACTGAGAGTCTTTTCTGGAAATCTTTGGATCTGGAATTGAGAAGAGACTGTCTTTCTCTCCTGGTGGCAGCCTTGGGGAGGGAGTCTTGGGAGCTTTGGCAGCCAAGTTCCAGACTGTGTGGACAAGGTCAGTGTGCAATGGCAGACGAGAGAGGAAGAGATGCCACCTAGGTAGCACAGGAATCCTTGAATAAAGGTGTCCTCAGGTCCAAGTACATGTCTGCTCTTCCTGAAGGCTGGCTATTCAACATGCGCTTCACGGCTTAACCTCCCCTCATGGTTCCAGGTGGGGTCTGTGCTTCAAACTAAGAGACGCTAGCCGGCTGGTGTTTCTCAGTGGTTGAGCGTCAACTATGAACCAGGAGGTCATGGTTCAATTCCTGGTCAGGCAGGATCCCCAGTGGGGGGCATGTAGGAGGCAGCCAATCAGTGATTCTCTCCCATCACTGATGTTTCTATCTCTCTCTCTCTTCCTCCCTGAAATCAACAAAAATATATTTTTTAAAGAAAAAGAAAGAAAGAAAGAAAGCTGTGGGAGAACTGGAACTATTTGGCGGATATCACTTATAACTTCCACAATTAGATCTACCCAGACCCAGAAACATCTTCTCTTCTATGGTCCTTAGACAGATTTTGAATCCAGCTTACACTAGACTCAAAAGTGAATCGAGCAGGTTTTCTGCTTTTTCTATTCTCCGAAACAACTTGCACAAAGTAAGGGTTACATATTCCTTGTGAGATTAAAAGAAAACATTTCTAAAACCATCTGGCCTGTGGTTTTTGATGTGGATAGAAGAGCCCTGAGACGCTCTCTCACAAGATACTAATACATCCGTTCAAGTTTCCTAATTCATCTCAAGTAGATGTTTGCTTTTTATATTTTTATATTCTTTTATTGCATTTAAATCTCTAACATATCTAATTTCCTGCTTTTGACTTTGTCATTTGTTTATGTGCATGTTTCCTCTTGCTCAGTCTTTCCAGAAGTTTGTCTATCTAATTGATTATATTGGTGAAACATTGGTTATGTTAAAACACTTCTTGGTTTTGTTGTCATTATTCACTATTTTACTGATTTTGTCTGTTTATTTATTGCTTCCTTTTGCTTTACTTTTTCATGTTTCTCTGTACTTTAGATTGACTCTTAAGTTGAGTGATTAGGACATTTGGTTTCAGTCTTTATCGTTGGATCATCAACATATTTAAAGCTATAAATTCTAAGGCACACATTTTGACATATCATCCATTTGGGAAGCATAAAACATTCTCTTTGGGCCTGATGAAATCTTTGTTTTTATGTCTATATTCTTTGCCTGTAAGATACCACTTCTCAGAATTTGTCCTATTGATACAATCGTACAAGTAGATAAAGCTACACATACAGGCTGTTTGTTATAACTCTTGTGTCTAGTGGTGGAAGTACCCTAAATGTCCATCAGTAAGGGAATTATATTCATCCTGTGGCTGCTGTAACAAATTACCACAAACTTAGTGGCTTAACATAGCACAGGTTTCTTCTTTCACAGTTCTGTTAGCCAGAATTCTGAAATCACTGCACTAGTCCAACATCCAAGTGTCAGCGGGCCTCGCTTCCTCTGGAGGCTCTAGAATAGAATCTGTCGCTTGTACCTTCCAGCTCCCAATGGCGCTGGCACTCCTTGGCTTGTATCCACAGACTCTAATCGCTGCCTCTGTCTTCACATCACCCTCTCTTCTGAGTGTATCAAATCTCCACCCAGATCATCCAGGATAATCTCTCCATCTAAAGATCCTTAACTTAGTCGCCTCTGCAAAGGCTATTTTTCAAACAACATTTACAGGTCTCAGGGATTAAAATGTAGACATTGGGAAGGGGGGGTACGGGGGGTATTATTCAGTCTACTATAGAAATAATGAAATAAATCATGATATAGTCCTACAATGAAATATTTTGCCATCATGAAAAATAATGAAATGAAACTCTATATATTAATATGAAAACATGTCAAAGACATACTGTTAAGAGATTAAAAGTACATTGAAGAATAATAAGTATAGCCCTAGCCAGTTTAGCTCAGTGGATAGAGCATCAGCCTGCAGACTGAAGGGTCCCGGGTTCAATTCTGGTCAAGGGCACATGCCTGGGTTATGGGCTCAATCCCCAATAGGGGGCGTGAAGGAGGCAGCTGATCAGTGATTTTCACTCATTATTGATGTTTCTCTCTCTCTCTCTCTCTCTCTCTCTCTCTCTCTCTCTCTCTCTCTCTCCCCCTCTCCCTTTCTCTCAAATCAATAAAAGTATATTTCAAAAAGGTAAGTACAGCATTATCCTACACTAATTTACATAGATGATACATCTACTTACATGTGTTTAAAATATATATCTTAATACACACACAAAAGTAGCAATAATTACCTCTGGAAAATGCAATTGGGGATGGGTCAGGAAGATGAGAGAATCTACTTTTCCTTTACACTTTTCTATATTGTTTAGATTCGGGGGGGGGGGGGGGATCGTGGACAAGTGTGTGTGTTTTTTTACAATCACTTAAAGTGATTTTGTTATACAGTAAAATATCCCCTAGCCCTCCTGCCTACAGAGCCCTGGCCCTCCTGCAGGGACTCTTTGCTTCCCAAGCAATCCTATTGTGCACGAGAAGCAGAACAAAACCCTTTTTCCAACACCCTGTGAGGCTCTGTAGGTGTCCTCTTTTGCCACCTGTTGTTGAACCTGCAGCGATAAGTCATAACGAATGGAGAAAGAAGCCGAGTCGGCTTTCATAGTGAGCAAACACAGGAGCTATTCAATTAATAGGCACATAGACCTTCAAATCCATGCCTTCCTCAGGCTGGCCGCTCACTAGCTAGAGAGACTTGAGCAAGTGACTTAACCTCTCAGACTTCCTTACCTATAAACAGAGGAAATGGTACAGCCTCCCTCAAGGGTTGTGGTGAGGACTAAATGAGACAATGCACTTCCAAGTGAAGTGCCTGGCATGAGCTGAGTTGCAGTCTGCCCAGGTATAAATGAATGTGTTGGTGGAATTCAAGGTGGTGGATAGCAGGGGTGAGGTTATATGTAAAATCAGATTGGAAATAGCCGGGTGCATGGCAATCCCATGAGCCCTGCACCACATGAGGAGTTCCACGTTCCGGTACGGATGCCAGTTAGTCCTGGCTGTGCGACCCTCGCACAAGCCACTTCCCCATTCTGGCTCCAAGTTTCATCAACTGAAAAATTAAGGCACTGAACTATGACCTCTAAGTCTCTTCTGGCTCTCACATTCCATAATTCTGGGGACTTGGATACAAGATTCATGATTGTGATTTTCAATCAATGTGTCTCTTCAAGTATTTATAGAGAAATTCTATGACCTTGAGGATAAAAAGACTAGGTTTTCTATTAATTGAATTGTGTGGGTCCCCAAATTCACATATTGAAGTCCTAACCCCAAATTTGACTGTATTATGAGGCAGGGCCTCTAAAGAGGTAATTAAAGTTAAATGAAGCCATAAGGGTGAGGCCCCTCACTGGCCTTCCTAAAAAGAAGAGGAGGAGTGGCATTAATAAGATAGTGGATTAGGAAGTCCTGGCCCTCATTCTCCCACAGAAACACCTTTCATGGTTAAAAGCACTCAATGCACCAATTACAGAAAGAATTTACCTCCATATAATAAGGGCCATATATAAAATGCCCACAGCTAACATCAGACTCAACAATGAAAAATGGAAACCTTTCCTCTAATATCAGAAACAAGGCAAAGATCCCCACTCTCATCACTCCCATTCAACACAGCTCTGCAAGTGCTTGTCGGAGCAATGAGAGGAGAAAAAGAAATACATGATGTCCAAATCAGAAAGGACGAAGTAAAATTATCTCTGTTCTCCAGTGACGTTATCTTATGTGTTGGAAATCCTAAAGATTCCACACCAAAAACAAACTGTTAGAACTAATAAATGAATTGAATAAATTGGTAGGATACAAAATTACTTGCATTTTTATAAACTATCAATGAACTATTCAAAAGAGAAATTAACAAAACAATCCCATTTAAAATACTTGGGAATATATGTAACCAAGGAGATGAAAGATTGGTCCATGGAAAAGTATAAAACACTGATGGAAGAAAATTTTAAAATCACAAATAAATGGAAAGAAATTCCATGCGCATGGCTTGGAAGGCTTAGTATTGTTTAAAATGTTCATACTTTCCAAAGTGATCTATAGATTCAATGCTAACCCCAACAAAATCCCAATGACATTATTATTACAGAAATAGAAAAAAGAATTCTAAAATCCATATGGAACCCCAAAAGATCCGAAAAGGCAAAGCAATATGAAGAAAGAAGAACAACATGGGAGGCATCAGACTCTCTGATTTCAAAATACGTTACAAAGCTACAGAAATTAAAGCAGTATGGTGCTGGCATAAAAACACATATGGAACAGAATAGAGAGCCCAGATATAAGCCCATTCACATACAGTGAACTGATCATCAACAAGGGTGCCATGAATACACTTGGGGAAAAGACAATCTCATAAACAAAGACTGCTGGGAAAACTGGACAGCTACAGGCAAAGGAATGAAATTGGACTTCTACATTACACCATGCACAAAAACCAACTCAAACCTGATTGAACTTAAACATAAGATCTGAAATAAAATTCCTAAAAGAAAAAGGGGGAGAACTTCTTGACATTGGTCTTATCAATGATTTTTTGGATATGATAACAAAAGTGCAGGCAGCAAAAGCAAAAATAAACAAGTGGGACTACATCAAACTAACAAGCTTCTGCATCGCATAGAATACAATCAACAGAATGAAAAGCCAACCTACATAATGGGAGAAAATATTTGCAAACTATGATAAGTGGTTAATATCCAAAATATACAAGGAACTCATAAAACTCAAATTCAAAAACACAAATAACCTAATTACCAAATGAGCAAAGAACTTTAGAATAGACATTGCTCTAAAGAAGATATGTAAACGGCCAAGAGGCATATGAAAAGGTGGTGAATATCACCAAGCATCAGAGAAATACAAATCAAAACCACAATGAGCTATCTCCTTACACCTGGTAGGATGGTTATTACCAAAAATACAAAAGAGAACAAGTGTTGACGAGGACATGGAGAAAAGGGAACCCTGTGTACTATTGGTGAGAATGTAAATTCATGCAGCCATTATGGAAAATAGTATGAAGATTACTCAAAAAATTAAAAATAGAACTACTATATGATCCAAGAATCGGACTTCTGGGCATATATCCAAAAGAATTAAAATCGGGACCTCAAGAGATATCTGCACGCTCACATTCAATGAATTCTTATTCATGATAACCAAGACATGAAAACAACCTAAATGTCTATTGACACATGAGTGTAAAAAAAAAGTATTATATACCCATAAGGGAATATTGTGCAACCTTAAAAAAGGAAATTCTGCTATATGCAACAACATGGAAGAACCTGGAGGGCATTACGCTAAGTGAAATAAGCCAGTCACAAAAGGACAAATACTACTTGATTCCACTTTATATGAGGTATCCAAAGTAGTCAAACTCATAGAAGCAGAGGAGAAAAGTAGTTTCCAGAGGCTAGGGGGAGGAGGAGGAAATGGGGATTTGTTTAACAGGTATAAATTTCAGTTATGCATGATAAATAAGTTCTAGAGATCTGTGTACAACATCGTGCCTATAGTGAATAATACCATGTTTGAATTTAAAATTTGTTGAGGGTTGAAACTAATACAAAATAATGAATGTAAACAGTAATTGAAAAAAAAAAAGTTGTTGAGGACAGATATCATGTTAAGTGCTCTTACCACAAAAATTAATAAATACACATGGAGAGCAAGAGATACCAGGATGTGTGTGCACAGACATAGCGGAAGGGCCGAGTGAGGACACAGCAAGAAGGATGCCCTCTGCAAGCTAAAGAGCTTGGCCTTAGGGAGAACCAAACCTGCTAACACTTTGATGTTGGATTTCTAGCCACCAGTCATATGAGAAAATAAATTTCTGTTGTTTGAGCCACCCGGTCTGTGGTATTTTGTTATGGCAGCCTAACCGGACTAATCCAGAATTTAAAAGCCAATTGTGGTAGAAGCTTAATTTGGGAATGCTTAAGAGGTTTCATGGAATAATTAAAACATTAAAATGGTTTTTCCTGGCATTATAAGAGTCATATATAGATGTTATCACTTGTTGTTTTTTGGTAACTAGAATACGTTGCCAAAGCTACTGCAATATTTTATAGTTTCAAGTTTTAATTCTGCCAACAGTTAAGTTTGGGAAGCAGAATTAAACAGCACGACATCGGGTAAGTCATTTCACTTCTGAGCCTCCATTTCATCATTTGTTAAATAAAGAATTTAGGTTAGATCACCTCTAATTCTCTGTGTTTTAATGTTCTATCATGCCAGGTGAGTTTTTAGCAATTACATTCATCGTATCACTAAACTTAAAGAAATGAGTGATTACAGACTCCTAAAAGGAAACCATAGGCCCAGTACATCATAAATCAGCTTTGTGCATGGATTGGTGCACTGATAGAAACATCAGACTGAATATCTGTGATCTTAGACACGTGTTCGTTCTCACTCTGCTTTTTGGTTGTGCTCATGACCAGCTGAGATCATTCTAACACCTGTATGTTCACTTTAAGCAGACTCCTTCAAATATTTTTTTTAATGGGAAACAGTCTTGGAAAAGAAGTTAATAAAAATGCAATACACACCCTAGCTGGTTTGGCTCAGTGGATAGAGCATCAGCCTGTGGAATAAAGGGTCCTGGGTTTGACTCCAGTTAAGGGCACATGCTCAAGTTACGTGCTTAATTCCCAGTAGGGGGATGTGCAGGAGGCAGCCGATCAATGAATCTCATCATTGATGTCTCTCTCTCTCTCTCTCTCTCTCTCTCTCTCTCTCTCTCTCTCTCTCTCTCTCTCTCCCTTCCTTTCTGTAATCAATAAAAATATATTTTTTTAAAAAAATGCAATACACTATCTTTGAAGAGATCTTTTCATCCCTGGAACTGGACATCAGTGGATGCATTTGGAATTGGTCCACTGTGTCCATTAAACACAACAACAACAAAAAGAAAATAATGCTTCCTGTGTGAACACAGTGGAAATAACTGAATAAAAACAACAGAAATTAATTAAAATTTTTTTCAAAGAACTGAGTAGTGAAAAGTTGAGAACAAGAAATGAAGAAAGAAAAAATTACAATTAGTAGATATTTTTTTAAAAAAAGGATTCATGGTGGAGAAAAAGGGAAAGTGAGAGTGAAAAAGGACTGGGGGGAAAATGGATAAAAAAGAGGGAGGTAATTTCCACCAAGAGAGGGCCCCAGCCACTGTTAATATGGGCAGTTGTGAAAACATTACAAAATTCCAACTTTAGAACATCACCCTCCAATTCTCTTGTACTGAATTTCACAAGTTGAGCCTTCCAACATCCACAGTAGTTTGAGGAATTGGAGGACATCCTTTAGCAAAGTCTAAAGTTGTTTTTCTTCTGTCCAGCCACCAGGGGGTGGTACATTCCATTCAATTTAATAAACATTTAGAGAAGGTTATCAAGTGCAGTGTATCTAGAGGTGACCCCATGAATAAGGCACTGTTCGTTATCTTCAAGATACTTGATAATGTATTTACACAAATAATCATAACTCAAGAAGAAATGAGCTTCGGAGTTGCATGTGAGCTAAGTCTTTAAGACTGGGTGGAAATTCATAATAAGCAGAGATGTGTGGCAGGAGGAAGGCAAGAAATACATTTGGGAAGAAAGACTGCTGACAAAGATAAATTAAGCTTCAGGCTTCTATTACAGTTGGAATAGAGAGCATTTCCTTAACTCTATGTTTTTTTGTGTGGGGGGTGTTTGGTTTTTGTGTTTTTTAATATATTTTATTGATATTTTACAGAGAGGAAGGAAGAGGAATAGAGAGGAACATAGATGAGAGAGAAACATCGATCAGCTGCCTCCTGCATGCCCCCTATTGGGGATGTGCCCACAACCAAGGTACATGCCCTTGACCAGAATCGAACCTGGGACCCTTCAGTCCACAGGCCGACGCTCTATCCACTGAGCCAAACCAGTCAGGGCTCTATGTTTTTTTATACATTCAGCATCCATGCACCACTTAATGGAATTTGGTTCCACATATAAATAACTGAACTTCAGAAGTCCGTTATTAAAAAAAGATTCAACACAATTTTTTAAATGCAATTATAAAAGTTAGTAGCAAGTGTTTCTTTTCAATAGGTGAGGTGAAATTGTTTGCAATCTCTCATCATGTTATCTCTATCTGGCTCCATAATCAATAGCTTGAACTATAGTCTAGTTCTTCATCAAATTAGTTTCCTTTCTTATGCTTTACTTCTATTTAACTACAAAATATAAATCACAATTACGCATCTTTCACTATGGCAGTTAGGGCCTCTATTTCTGAAAGTTGGTTCTGGATATTTGCATCAAACATGGACGCTAAAGTTTTGGAGCAATTTCTTTCCAAATTCTATGTACAGTGCTCTGTAGAAGCAGAGTGAATCAGCCCATCACACTAAACTCCAAAAATCTAGATGCCTGGTCCCCTTCCTTATAGGATACATTTGGCTCCAATAGATTTTCATCTTATTACAGCATTTCAATTGTAACTTTTGTTCCCTTTTTTTTTTTTTTTAAAGAATGACACAGGAGGAGAAACTCTCTACCCTTCCTTGACCCTGCTTTCTGCTTTTTCTATTTTTATTTTATTTTTTAAAATATATTTTATTAATTTTTTACAGAGAGGAAGGGACAGGGATAGAGAGTTAGAAACATCGATGAGAAACATCGATGAGAGAGAAACATCGATCAGCTGCCTCCTGCACACTCCCTACTGGGTATGTGCCCGCAACCAAGGTACATGCCCTTGACCGGAATCAAACCTGGGATCCTTGAGTCTGAAGGCTGACGCTCTAGCCACTGAGCCAAACTGGTTAGGGCACTTTTGTTCTTTTTTATTTTTTTACAGTTTTACTGAGGTATAATGTATATACCATCATACATATACCTTATAAGCATACAGTTGAACGATTTTTAATAAACCTCCAAAGCTGTACAATTGTGACATTCAAATTTTAGAACATGCCTTCCCTCTATGGGGGAGGGGGAAATTCCTCCTCTTTTGCCTCTCAGTCCTTCTGGCTGGGCCTAAGAATGAAACTGACATAAAACAGATTAACAGGAGAAAGTAAAGCAAATTTAATTACATATGTACATACGGGCATTCCATAAGAATATGAGATCCAAGGACAAACTGGGCAGTTGAAGCTTACGTGCCATCTTGAACTAAGGAGAAGGGGTGGGTAGTGGTTTGGGAAGTCAAAGGGCAGGAAGGCAATTCACATGGAGATGAAAAAGCAAATGTTTGGCCCTAGCTGGTTTGGCTTAGTGGATAGAGCATTGGCCTGCGGACTGGAGGGTTCCCCGGTTCGATTCCAGTCAAGGGCACATGCTTGGGTTGCAGGCTCGATCCCCAGTAGGAGGCATGCAGGAGGCAGCCAATCAATGATTCTCTCTCATCATTGATGTTTCTATCTCTCTCCCCCTCTTCCTTCCTCTCTGAAATCAATAAAAATATATTTAAAAAAAAAAATTTTTTAAAAGCAAATGTTTGGTAAACAAATGTTATCCTGGCCCCTTTGGCCTTCCGGGTGGCCAGTTTCCCTGTTCCCTCTGGTGATATCTGACTTGCTACATATTCTTTCCTACAAACAACACACTTGCCATAGGGAACATATGTCCTATTTGTAGCTACCCAAGCATCTGTATTACATTACATTGTTGTGCTGCATTATACTGTGTTATGTTGTATTGTATTACTTTTTTTAGAAATATAAAGTGCTTTATCAAAATAAAGCAGAGAAGAAGAAATATGGAGCATCTTCAATTCTGTTTTATTTTGTTTCGTAAGTTCTAAGTAGTACCAGACAAGAGTGCATCACTGCTTCATAATCCAGCAGCCCCATGATTTGCAGGCTGTTTATTTACTACATTAAAAATAGGGTGGATGAGCAGAAAACCCTGTGAATCCTGATTCTTTTTTTTTAATTTATCTGTAGTGTTGAAAGTATTACTGATATCCCCTTTTTCTTCCCTCTTCCCCCAGGACTTCACCGAACAATTGTCTGTGTCCATGGGTTATGCATATAAGACTGATGAATCTCAGAGGGAATGGGGGGGGGGGGGGGGGGGAGATTAAGCAAAGAACTTGTAATACTTTTTAATAAAGTATAGCTACAGAAAAGTACCTAAATACAAACTGAACACATGCAAGTAACCATATCGAGATCAAGAAACAGAATGCAACCAGCATTCTGGATGCCACCTTCTTGCCTCTTTAACCACTTACTGCCCCGCTAAAGAAAATGCTCTTTATTTCCAGCACCATAGATGAGTTGGCTGGTTTTAGAACTCCATACAAATATTATTATACAGAATGTACTGTTTCTGAGCTTCTTCCATTCAACATTGTTTGCTAGATCCATCCATCCTATTCCAGGGCACAGTGCATTAATGTTGATGGTTATGTCGTTTGCATGGTGTGAATACTCACTTCCGATCATCTCCATTCTACTGTGATGTGCATCTGGGTGGTTTCCAGTTTGGGAACTACAAACGGTGTTACCATGAATATGCTAGTATCTGTGTTTTGGTGAACAAATGCATGCATTTCTCTTGGGTATAGACCTTAAGAGTGGAATTGCTGGGTCATACATAGGATGTGAATAGTTCAGATGTAGCAGATGCTGATAAACAATTTTCCAAAGTGGTTGTATCAACTTACACTCTCACCGGCAACAGATGAGAGTTCCGTTGCCTGAAGCTGCCGGTCTTTTCCGTTGCAGTCACTCTGGCAGGTATGTAGCAGTGCTATTGTATTGTGGTTTCAGTTTTACTCAGCACTCCTTGGACACTCTTCCTACGTTAGCATCACTTCCTGTGAGTCCTGCCTCCCAGAGTAGAGAGGTCAGACCATCACTTTCCTAGTCTCCCTTGTGACCCAGGCTGCACAGATGAGACACACTCATGTAAGACTTCAACTCCGATGAGGGAAACAGGTGCACAGCCCTGGCAGAAACATCCGCTCTGGAGGGACAACGTGCAGATTCAGCATCTACACCCAGCATCACGGGTGGGGACCGTGGGGTCTGTGGTCAGCAGGGATGACTCTGACGCTTAGGCTGAAGCAGGGTGTCGTTTGGGCATTGTTCCTTGCTACATGGCCTTCAAGTCCAACTTCTTGGCCCTCACAGAGATTCTATAAGAACCTTAATATTCTATCACAAATTCCTTTTCTGATTGATATAGCTGGAAATCTGTTCATTTCTATTTAAAACCAGTCCAGCCAATGTGGCTCAGTGGTTGAGCGTTCACCTATGAACCAGGAGTTCACAGTTCTGATTCCCAGTCAAGGCACATGTCTGGGTTGTGGGCTTGATCCCCAGTAGGGGCGGCATGCAAGAGGGCAGCAGGTCAGTGATTCTCTCTCATCATTGATGTTTCTATCTCTCTCTCCCTCTCCCTTCCTCTCTGAAATCAATAAAATATATATATATTAAAAAACAAAACAAAACAGGTTGATGTCATTACAGGGATGCCTAAAGGGAGAGCCAAAGGTGCCTCCTACCACACACCAATGGTCATGAAAAAAAAAGTACAGAAGATCCTCTACCAATTGATAGCTACATTAACTTTTGCCCAGTAAACAAGGTCAGTTCTTGGGAAATGACCAGCCACACCAGTGTTCCCTGCAGGTCACAATGGGAGGCCCACACAGCTGCCTTTGGCAGATGGTGAACAGCTTCCACTATTTTTAGCTGAGACGGCTCTAAGCTGAGGAAACAGGCACAGGACCACATTCCCCGCAGGGTCCGCTTCACTTCCTCAGTGACACCTCCAAGTCCGGCCCAGAGCAGCCGGCACCCACATCCACACAGAGCCGCATTGGCCCCTCCGCTGTCGTGCTCAGAGGGAACACACCCTTCGAGGACTAGGACACGGGCTCGACAGAGAACAGCCATGGCCAGCTGAGGAGTCAGTATTGATAAAAATATGTAAATACTGTATATTAGCTATAAACAATTATGTATGAAAATCACAGAATATGGAGGCCCTGGCTGGGTAGCTCAGTTGATTAGAGCATCTTCCGGATACACCAAGGTTGTGGGTTTGATCCCCGGTCAGGGTACATACAAGAATCAACCAATGAACTGGCTGTTCTGAAAAGCCATCTTTGCATTGTTCCTGTGGCTCCCTCTCTGCTCACTGCAACCACCTCCGCCGCTACCAGGGACTCCAGCAGCTTCTTTGCCAGAGTCCTCCAACTCTCGCTTTAAAAAAAAAAAAAAAAAAAATCTGATGCACAGGATCACTGGTGTGCCCCACCATGTCAGACACGGTCGTGGACACCAGCTCCAAGATCACCACCAAGGACTAAAGGAGAAGAAGGAAGTTGTGGAGGAGGCAGAGAACGGAAGAGATGCACCTGCGAATGGGAATGCTAATGAGGAAAAGGGGGAGCAGGAGACTGACCATGAGGCAGATGAAGAAGAGGAAGGAGGGGAGAAGGAGGAAGAGGAAGGTGATGGTGAGGAGGAGGATGGGAGGAAGATGAGGAGGCTGAGGCAGCTACAGACAAACGGGCAGCTGAAGATGATGAGGATGAGGATGTTGACACCAAGAAGCAGAAGACCGATGAGGATGACTAGACAGCAAAAAAAGGAAACATTAAAGGCCTCCGTGACCTATTCACCCTCCACTTCCTGTCTCAGAATCTAAACGTGGTCCCGCCTGCCTGCCCACCCACCCACCTTGGGCAGGGCCACCTGCAGATGACACACACTCTCCACCACCCAACCAAAACCACAATGTGAATTTGCAACAGGGGAGGAAAAAAGAACCAAAACTTCCAAGGCCCTGCTTTTTTTCTTAAAAATACTTTTAAAAGGAAAATTTGTTTGTATTTTTTTTAATATGTTTCATTGAATTTTTACAGAGAGAAAGGGAAAGGGATAGAGAGTTGGAAACATTGATGAGAGAGAAACATCGATCAGCTGCCTCCTGCACACTCCCTACTGGGGATATGCCTGCAACCAAGGTACATGTCCTTGACCGGAATCGAACCTGGGACCCTTGAGTCCGCAGGCTGACGCTCTATCCACTGAGCCAAACTGGTTAGGGCTGTTTGTATTTTTTATTTACACTTTTATATTTTTGTACATGTGGTTAGGGGTCAGCCATTTTTAATGATCTTGGGACCACAAACCAGCCTTTGGAGCATTCTCTGTCCTACTTGTGACTTTACTTGTGGTGTGACCATGTTCATTATCTCAAAGGAGAAGAAAACCTTTTTTTAAAAAAAAAGCAAAAACAACAACAAAAAACAGTCTTATTCTGAGCATTCCAGTGTATGTACTTAGCTGTACTATAAGTAGTTGGTTTGTATAAGATGGTTTAAAAGGCCAAGATAAAAAGGTTTCTTTTTTTCCCATTTTTTTTTGTCTATAAAATTGCTATTTATCTATCTATCTATTTATTTATTTATTTATTTATTTTTGGCCTGGTTGATGTATGTGTGAAACAATGTTGTCCACAATAAAACGGAAATTTTATTTTGCTGAGTTGTTCAAACAACAACAACAAAAGAATCAACCAATGAATGCATAAATAAGTGGAACAACAAATCGGTGTTTTTCTCTCTTTCTCTCTCTCTCACCTTTCCTCTCTCTCTCTCTCAAGTCAATAATTTTTTAAAAAGTATGAGCAAGCTAAAGAAAACAATACTCACTGGCTCAACGAGCAGAGTTCGTCAAGCGTCCTTGCCAATGTTAGGGAAGGGATCCCTCTATCTCGTTCCTTTGGGGATAGTTCTTGTCCAGTGGGTTTTGAACGACCCGAACCTCTCAGGTTATTTCCAACCCTTACTTACAGATATGAGCAATGCCAACCTAATGCAGAGGCTGGAGTCATGAATCAAACATGGTGTGCCTGCACAGGTCATCGGTTTACTTTATGACTCTAACGTTTCCTCTTAGGGAGTTCACCTTGACTGCCAAGAAATCTACTAGTAATACTCGTGGGAAGAGGCCCCCGAAAATAAGGTGAAAATGCATCACCTGCCTCTAGGCCGTGTCCATTCCCTAGAGGAGGGAATACCTGCCGCGGAGCCAGGGAACCCACACAGAGACACCTCGTTTTTATTCGCCAGATAATGGGCCACAGGGCAGTGATTATCGCTTCTCTACGTCTCACACAGCTCCAAGTGCAACCACCAGCAATCAACAAATAACTTCTAATAATAATAACAATGTTATAGCTGAGAGCAATAAATATCTAACACTGCCCATTAAAAGGAGCCTGTAAACCATTTGTTGAGATTGCTTCCCAACCAATTTTAAACGTGACTATTAAACTATTAAATAAAACAGAAGAGACTGTGTCGTAAAATGAGAATGAGGAATGTATCCAAGAAGATTAGAGGTGGAATTTATAGCATCTAAATTTTCTTAAAGAAGCAAGAGATAAAATTTTACTAGGCACCACCCTTAAGGTATGTAAAATATTCTCTGGATGGAATCACATTTTATCCAACAGCAATACTTTATCTCAAAGGAGTGATAAGATCACATGAAATATTTTAACAAGGGAATTAGAAAGATTAAAAATAATCAAGGAGAATTTAAGTGAAGTGCACCTACTTAGAAAAAAAAAAGTAAAATACAACAACATAACTGATGAACAAAAATAGATCCAGACAGAGACACAGAAGCATTGAACAGACCATAAAACCTCAGAGGGAAGGCAGAGAAGGGGGGTGGGGGGGGGGAGAGATCAACCAAAGGACTTGTATGCATGCATATAAGCATAACCAATGGACACTAGGGGGGTGAGGGCCTGTGCTGGGGGTAGGGGCGGGCTGGGAGAGGTCAATGGGGGGAAAGGGAGACATATGTAATACTTTCAACAGGAAAGAAGTTTTTTAAAAAGTAAAATACTTCACAATTTTATCATTTTACGAGGAGCAACTGGACCTGTCCTATTAGAATATATCTTAAGCTCATAAATGAAGCCAAGGTCACTGTGTGGATAAAAAAAAGAGGCCACATACTAAACCTGACAAGCTCAGGGGAGGCCTGCATGGTGGGCCTTACAAACTCAGAGGCATAAAGTAACCACATAGGATGATCTGAAACTAAAACTCCCGACCTAAAAGTGAGTCATGGCGGGCAGTCATGCCTAGGCCTTTCTTGACAAAGGTCAGTCTTCCCTTAACTGAGCGTGTCTGTTGTCACTTTTGCATCTATGATAACTCACCTTTGGAATGTTAGAGTAATCCCCTTTTTCCCAGACCCCTCAGGGCACAATCTCTCACTAGAACACAAGACCATAGAACCCCTCAGTGATATTTTGTTCTCCCGAATACCATCTCTATGTGCTATAACGTTGTTTACTGTTCTGTATCCACCAATGGGAAAAAAATATGTCTATCCATTTTATTTGTTGTTGTTCTTTTTGTTTTGTTAATCCTCACCTTAGGATATTTTTTCCATTGATTTCCAGAGAGAGTGGGAGGGATGGGGAAAGACACAGAGAGAGAAGCCTCGACATGAGACACATTGATTGGTTGCCTCCCACATGCAACCAGACTGGCCCTGGGAAAAGCACGTGCGCTTGACCAGAACTGAACCCATGACCCTTCAGTCCTTGGACCAACACTTTAACCACTGAGCAAAACCAGCTAGAGCTATCTGTTTGTTTGTTTTTTATTTGTTTATTTATTGTTTTACTGATTTCAGAGAGGAAGGGAGAGTGAGAGAGAGAGAGAGAGATAGAAACATCAATGATGAGAGAGAATCATCATTGATTGGGTGCCTCCTGCACACCCCACACTGGGGATCAAGCCCTGACAAGTGCCCTGACCAGGAATCGAACCTTGACCTCCTGTTTCATGGGTCGACACTCAACCACTGAATCAACGCCTCCAGCTGGGCTTTGAGGCATATTTGCGAAGAAAGTGTTGGCATATCTTCCTCCATGTCTTGCCACATGAGGCTCTTTACATCGCTACTGTCCATTTCCTCAGACATGGAGTTTCTCCTGTACTCAGATTTCATAATTAGTGTATTATTCAACATTTCTCCTATTATTTCCAATACCATAAAATAATTTGAAATGTATAATAAAGCTCAGCAGGGTGTTTCTGGTAGAATCATTTTGGTCCAACTTCTCAAAATTTAAGATCTTAAGAGCTGTCTCAATTATAAGAAGGCTTTCAAATATCTGTCTTAATCTTGTAAGATTAAATTCCATCTTAACAGGAAGTCTTATTTTTTAGTATCTAGAATTAATTAACTTGAACTTTCATGATCCAATAGAATTTAAAACCTGGCAAGCCATGGAACCAGTCCTAAGGTTAGGGGTTTAATTTTAAAGTAGCTGGCACCTAAAAGGCATTCAATGAATACGTGTTGAAGTAAATTGGGTGGAGGAGTACCTCCTTGCTAATAACAGGGTGATATAATTCTGAATTGCAGCCAATGAATGGTATACTGCAAAATAACTAAGAATATTCAGATTGACATTTTGTTGTGTTATAGGTGACACTGACTTCCACAGATAGTGTCATACAAGAGACAAAATCCCATTAAAACTATTCATACTGTTTGTGATAGGTTTCCCGGGACATTTAGTCCCAGAGTGAGAAGATTAGTTACCCTCCAGACAGTAAGTCATTAAAAGTTATGACTGGATTTTCACCTCTGTCTTTAGTGCAAAGAAAGAGGAGAGGAAAGATGAGAAATTAAAAATTTCTACAGACATGAATGCCCTTCTCTCCAAAAGTTCTGAGGCTTCCTGAAAGAAAACTAATCAATAATTAAAGAGTCTAATCAATCACAAGCTCGGGACCTGAAGAAAAATCAACACCAACATTTCCCAAACTGAAGTAAATGGTGCTCTTTACTGTGCTTCCTAAGAAAACTGATAACATCACTTCTCTGGGCCCACACAATGGGAGACATTACCCGATACACTGCAACCACTCCGCTAGCCTCGGTCAAGACACTGTATTTGCCAACAGGTAACAATTGCAGGGTCAGTCTGTGAATCCAGCATTGTTGAACTCACATTTATATCTATACTATGTCAGAGAGCTGCTATGAGAATGAGGCTTCATCAATGTATGGCAAGTCCATTTAAAACTATAAAAAATCTAGCTCTGGCCAGTGTGGTTCAGTGGTTGGAGTGTCAGCCCACACACCAAAGTATCTCCAGTTTGATTCCCTGGTCAAGTGCACATATCTGGGTTGCAGGTTCACGCCCTGGCCCCAATCAGGGAATGACTGGGAGGCAACTAATCATTGTGTCTCTCTCACACTGATGTTTCTCTCTCTCTCTCTGTGTCTCTCTCTCTCTCTCCCCCCCCCCCACCTCCCTCCCTCCCTCCCACTCTCTCTAAAAATCAATGGAAAAAACTATCTTTGGGTGATGATTAACAAAACAAAACAGAAACCTACAAAAATCTATAGAATACATAAAAGTAAATGTAGGGTATATAGCTATTCCATAGTCTACAAAAAGGAAGTCACTGTACATATAAATTCACAGAGTAATAATGCTGGTAACTGTGAAGATCTTTAATATGTGACCATCGGGTTTCTCATAACTGTTACTAAAGCTGTCTTATGGAAGCACCAGCGTCTACACTCAGACATTCTTGTCACATATGCAGCTGGCCCAACCAGAGAGGATTTGGAGACAGAAAACTGGGGAGACAGGACATACCATAAAGGTATTTTATAGAAAAAAAAAAAATATGTTAAAACAAAAAAAAACTCACAACTTTAAAGGAATCAGATAAATCATTGGTAAAATAGGATCAGATACTGACGTTCTTTTTTAATTAAAATATTGAGGAAAATAATGTGTGGAAGAGACATTGAGAGAATAACCATTCATTCTATCCCCCAATCTTCTGCCTGCACAGGAGGAAGCTACCTGACCTGAGGAGAAACCACCAGAAAGGGGTGGGGTGAACATATCTAAAAATCAGAAGTACAGACACATGGATGGGCTTCAAAAATCCGTACGCTCAGTGACGGAAGCCAGGCACCAAAGGCCGTATGTTCCAGTTACTAGTACAGGAAACATGCAGAGCAGGCGAATCCACAGAGAGAAAGCAGACTGGAGGTTTCCGGGGTGTGGGGGGAGGGGACAGAAGGGAACTGAATGCTTAATGGATGTGCCTTTCCTTTTGTGGTGACAAAATGTTCTGGAAGCAGACAGTGGCAATGGTTGCGCAATACTGTGTATGTACTAAGTGTTACTGATGTAAAGTTTTTTGTTTTGTTTTTTTCTAGAGAGGGTAGAAGGCAGGGAGGAGGGGAAGAGAGAAATGCAAAAGAGGGAAGAGAGGAAGAGAGACACATAGATTGGCTGCCTCCCACACACGCCCCTTTGGGGCTGGGGGATCTGCCACTGAGGTACATGCCCTTGACCAGGAATTGAACCCGAGAACCTTCGGTCCAGTGGCCAACGCTCTCATCACTGAATCAAACTGGCCAGAGCGCTGATGGTAAATTTTATGTTATGGGTATTTTACAAAAAAAATAAAAATAAAAATAAAGCTGATGTCAATTCTGAATAAGCTAGAAGCTAGAAGCTCTCAGACAACTGCAGTTGGAGGAGGCCAGCCCTTCCTTGGAGGAAGATGTGAGGTGCATCTCCCAGGTTTGTGAGGATCAGTTTTTCAATATATGAGGTGATCATTCCTCTCCCTGTTTACCCCTACCGCAAGGACCTTCTCCAACCCAAGGGTCTTTCCAAGGGAGATGATTCAGGAGAGTCCAATCTTTACCTTTGAGTCTCTAAAGGGGAGGTCCCCTTGGCATAAATACCAAAGATTTTGGAAGGGTGTGGTCAGATTCACACTCCCAGCCTCCGGGCTTCAATGCTGGGTTAGATCTTAAGGAATCCTGTCCCTGGAGGGGGAAAAGAGTGAGGGGCAGTGATAAAATGATTTGCTGAAAGAACTGTTTCTCAACTTTATTTGAAACTAGTGACCTGATGCATGAAATTGAGAGGCCACACCCACCCGTGCATGCCCTGCCCAACCGCCCACTGCCCCGCCTTGACACCCTAACCTCTCCACCCAGAGTTTGAGCACGCCGGGCCCCGCCCTGACCACTCCAGCCTTCTCTGGCCACTTCAAGTCCTGCCCTCGGTCCCGCGGGTGGCCTTGGGCTGGTCCCACCTCCTCCGGGTGCCTCCCTGCTTCCGCCCCATCTCCAGAGCAACACGGCGGCTCCGCCCTACCATGCATGCAGCCTCCTGCTGAACGGTTGTTACGGCGTGAGGGTGTCACGACCATTAGCATATTAGTTCTTTATTATATAGGACTAGAAGCCCAGTGCACGAAATCACGTAGCCCCGCCCACCTGCGTGCGCCTCACCATGCTCGCAGCCCCACCGCACTCACAGCCCCACCCACCCATGCACGCCCTATCCACCCACCTGCTGCCCCGCCGCACTCACACCCTGCCCACCCACCCGCCACCCCGCCACGCTCCCAGCCCTGCCTATCTGTGCGCACCTCACAGCATCCACCCGCCCACCGTCCTGCCCACCAGCCACCAGCCTTGCTGCGATCAGAGCCTGTGGGCCGCAGGGGAGGGACTGAGAGGTGCTCCATGCACTTCATGGTGACCAGTTGTTTGGTCGTTACGGTGTTACGGCATTACAACCACAGGCTTATGGTATAGATAGTAATTCAATGCAGCCTCGACTTGTCATTTTCAGGGAAAGGAACCTGATTTTCAAGGGCTAAAAGGAGTGAGAAAGAAAGATGCCAGATAGGAGGTTCTAGAGGGAACTGTCACCTCCCTGTGGAGGCCTCCAAGTTCCCAAGTTCCCGAGCCTTATAAATGTCCCTGCAGCTGGCCTGGCATAGGAGTGAACTGTCGCAGGTAGAAGGAAAAGAACCCCAACAACCTCCCGGAGTTCCCTGCAGCCCCAGAGAGGTACATACAGGTGGCAGCCTGTTCCCCCATGTCCCTGTAAAGGGGGCAGTTGAGCTGAAACAGGTAACCTCAAGGGGCCCTGCAGCCAGGGACAACACAGTGGCACTCTGCTCCAATCCCCATCCCAGACAGACGTCAATTAGACAGAAATCAGCCCAGAGCCAGCTCCCTGGCCACTGCGTACGCCGAGAGGAAGGAGGAGGGAGGACTGAGCTCAGCAACCCAGACTGGCCCACATTACGCAGAGCTGAGATTAAGTTTTCACACCCTGATGGACATTCTCAAAGGAAAAGGTAGACTGACTCATAGAAAAACAAAGTTTTGTATTTTTCTGTGATGTATGGTTTGAAGATACAGTGCCTGCCACAAAGGCAGTCAAGATTTTTCACAGTGGCCCAAGCCTACAGTCCTCCTTTCTGCCTCTTTCTACCCTACCCCCTGAAATTCCAGCAGCGCCAGAATGCCCAACAGCTGGAAACACCCATGTGCTCTCATGCTTTGTCAACACACCTGTGACAGTTTCTTTCTTTCTTTTTTTTTTAATGTATTTTTTATTGATTTCAGAGAGGAAGGGAGAGGGAGAGAGGTAGAAACATCAGTAATGAGAGAGAATCACTGATTGGCTGCCTGGTGCACACTACGCACCAGGGATCGGCCCTCAACCCGGGCATGTGCCCTTGACCAGAATCAAACCCAGGACCTTTCAGTCCACAGGCCAACACTCTATCCACTGAGCCAAACCAGCTAGGGCTGTGACAGTTTCTTAAATAGCCATATACTTCCCAGGAAGAGATGAGAGTCTATGCCCCTTCCTATGGAATGGGAGCTAGCTAACCTTAGTGCCCCTTGTCACCAATAGGACGTGGTGGGAATGATATCACGTAACTTCCAAGGTCAGAAGATGCTATGCGGCTTCTACCTGGTTCTGTGGGAACACTCACTGTGGGGGCCCCGAGCCACCAGGTTAGAAATCAGACCATTCTGAGTCCACCATTCTATAAGGAAAACCAGGCCACCCCAAGAGGCCTCAATCAGGTATTTCTGCTGACAGCCCCAGCCGTAGTCACACCCAACAGCCAGGGGCAACTGCCAGACATGGGAGTGAAGATGCGTCCAGGTAATTCCAGCTCCCAGTTGTGAGGGGATCCTCCCCCCGCCCCCCACCCCCCCATTCTTGTTGTCTTCCTAGTTGAGGGCCCCCAAACCTCATGGAGCAAGGATGAGCTGTCCCCACTGCACTGGTGCTGAATTCCTGATCCCAGAGTCTGTAAGCATCCTATATAAGTCTAATGTGCTAAGTGTCCAGTTGTCTGTTCAACCAATCAAAGGGTAATGTGCTAATGATATGCTAAGGCCGTTTAACCACTCGCTATGATGTGACATGCACTGACCACCACGGGGAAGACGCTCGGACCAGCAGGTGGCTAGACTGGCCGGACACATCCTGAAGCCCTCCTGCAGTCCCTCCCTGGCTGGCCAACCTCCCGAATCCCTCCCTGGACCTAATCATGCACCGGTGGGGTCCCTTGGTCTGGCCTGTGCCCTCTTGCAATTCAGGACCCCTCGGGAGTTCAGAAGAAATACTTTTTGGAGAGAACCAAGATGGCGGCATAGGTTAACGCCGGAGTTTGCTGCCTCAAACAACCACTTCAAAAGTGAAACTAAAAGACGGAACGGACATCACCCAGAACCACAGGAACGCTGGCTGAGTGGAAGTCCTACAACTAGGAGGAAAGAGAAACGCATACCGACACTCAGAGGAGGCGCAGTGCAGAAGTCAAATACTGAGGTGCGGAGTGCATGCAGAGCGGGCTGGCGGCGGAGGGCGCGGTTGGCGTTTTCAATCGGGAGGGAGTCGCAGACTCTGAGCTCCAGATCCGGGCGAGTCTTTAGGGACCCTGACTCAAACGGGAGAAGCGGGACTGTCTGGCTTCGGTCGGAGCGAGTGCAGCTTTCTCTCAGAGGTTTGCAGCGGTTGCTGGGACTCAGAGAGGCAGAGCCCCTGGGGACAGGACTGAGAGCAGCCATAACTGCTCTCTCCTGCCCACCCTGTTTGATCCCATGCGACCCGCCCCGCCCAAGCCCTGCACAGAGGCATTTGCTGGATAGCCTCAGGCAAACGCCAGATTAGCACCTCCCTAGAGGACAGAAGTTCTCTCACTGCAGACACAGCTGACTCTCACAGCCACTTGGCCTGGAGGTCAAATCCCCCCTAGTATTAGCTACAACAATCAAGGCTTAACTACAAGACTGCCGACAAAGACCACTAGGGGGTGCACCAAGAAAGCATAACAAAATGTGGAGACAAAGAAACAGGACAAAATTGTCAATGGAAGATATAGAGTTCAGAACCACACTTTTAAGGTCTCTCAAGAACTGTCTAGAAGCCGCCGATAAACTTAATGAGATCCTCGAGAAATCTAATGAGACCCTCGATGTTGTGATAAAGAACCAACTAGAAATTAAGCATACACGGACTGAAATAACGAATACTATACAGACTCCCAACAGCAGACCAGAGGAGCACAAGAATCAAGTCAAAGATTTGAAATGCGAAGAAGCAAAAAACACCCAACCAGAAAAGCAAAATGAAAAAAGAATCCGAAAATACGAAGATAGTGTAAGGAGCCTCTGGGACAGCTTCAAGCGTACCAACATCAGAATTATAGGGGTGCCAGAAGATGAGAGAGACCAAGATATTGAAAACCTATTTGAAGAAATAATGACAGAAAACTTCCCCCACCTGGTGAAAGAAATAGACTTACAGGTCCAAGAAGCGCAGAGAACCCCAAACAAAAGGAATCCAAAGAGGACCACACCAACACACATCATAATTAAAATGCCAAGAGCAAAAGACAAAGAGAGAATCTTAAAAACAGCAAGAGAAAGAAACTCAGTTACCTACAAGGGAATACCCATACGACTGTCAGCTGATTTCTCAACAGAAACTTTGCAGGCCAGAGGGGAGTGGCAAGAAATATTCAAAGTGATGAATACCAAGAACCTACAACCAAGATTACTTTATCCAGCAAAGCTATCATTCAGAATTGAAGGTCAGATAAAGAGCTTCACAGATAAAGAAAAGCTAAAGGAGTTCATCACCACCAAACCAGGATTATATGAAATGCTGAAAGGTATCCTTTAAGAAGAGGAAGAGGAAGAAAAAGGTAAAGATAAAAATTATGAACAACAAACATGCATCTATCAACAAGTGAATCTAAGAATCAAGTGAATAAATAATCTGATGAACAGAATGAACTGGTGATTATAATAGAATCAGGGACATAGAAAGGGAATGGACTGACTATTCTTGGGGGGGAAAGGGGTGTGGGAGATGCGGGAAGAGACTGGACAAAAATCGTGCACCTATGGATGAGGACAGTGGGTGGGGAGTGAGGGCCGAGGGTGGGGCGGGAGCTGGGAGGAGGGGAGTTATGGGGGGGAAAAAGAGGAACAAATGTAATAATCTGAACAATAAAGATTTAATTAAAAAAAAAAAAAAGGACCCCTCGGGAGATGTTGGAGAGCCAGTTTCGGCCTGATTTCACAGGCCAGGCAGATGGGCCCCACTGGTGCATGAATTCGTGCACCAGGCCTCTAGTACTAGTATAAAATGGTTGTTTTTTGCTACTAAATTTTAGGGCAATTTAGTATGCAATGGTAGTAACTGGAGCATGTCCTTCTCCTCCATTTGGAGGGGTCAAAGTCCTACTCATCCTCCAAGGCCCAGGACAGTCGTCATCCCCTCTCTGAAGCCCCCGCTGCCCCCTCTCCAGGGTCAGAATCGACGCCCTGGTCAGACTGCTGTGCGACTTAATCATATTTAGTCCCAGGCTGCTCTGCCTGTCCCTTGTCCAAGGCCAGCACCTGGTGGGTGCTGAGTTAGAGGGGAACCCTGCATATAACGGGAACTCAAAATGTATTCGCCAGAAGAATCTTCATCCTCAACTTTATTTGAAATAGTAATCGGATGCAGCCTCCACTTGAAATTTGCAGGGAAGGGAACCTGATTTCAGAGAGCAAACTAGGCCTACCTCTAAATGAACGCAATGCTTTAAACAACTCCAGAGTAACTCAATTGTCTTCTTTTTAAAGTGGATGTGCCATGTGAGACAACATTCAGTATTTATTTTTGCTGCACCCACATTTTGTTTGTTGCAAGTTTGCAAAATAAAAGAGGCCTTGCCTTTAAGATGACACACTGGGCGGGCCCAGGAGCTAGTGTGAATGAGAACAGTCTGGCCTGAGCACGGAGCGGTGTTTTTTAAAGGTTCTCAGAGGATGTGGGCATTTCGCCAGAGAACAGTCCGCCTCCCTTTCCGTGTAGCCTCGCCTGGGCGCCTCACGGATGCCAGAAAACACTTGCCAGACACCAGGAGCCAGGTTACACCAATGTCTATTGTAAAAGCGCATTTTAATAGCAGCTGTTGGGGTGATTTTGATAAGAGCAAACTGATAACTGGGTTCCAGCTAACAGATCGATCTGCAAAAATAAAAAAGCAAAGACCGTTGGGAAAGAGCCTGAGAGAGGGTGTGAAAGGTGAGCTTTTGTGTACACAGCGATAGCCACCTGGAAATAAAGCCGAGATCGATAACGGAATGACTATGAGCCTGCCCTTCCCACCTGAGGGAGTTCCAAACCGACAGCATTTAGCCTGTGGTCAGAATTCACAGGCATTTTTAAAGGTGCTACCAGCCCCTCCAACTTGAAAACTATGTCAGCCTCTCACATTTTCACACAAAATCGTCCTGAAAGTGAGACGTGTGGCGCTGGCTGACAGTGAAGCCAAGCTTCCTACCCTTCTCTCTCACGCCATGGGGCGGACAGCATTAACAAAAACACAGGAAGGGATTTATTTATATGGGTGTGTACCAGGTGTGAACAGATGCAACCTAAGAATGAAGTTATGTGATTAGTCAACATGTAAAAGGCACACACAGAATTTCAGCCTTACTATTTGTCCTGAACCCACTTTCCTGTGGTTTCTTATTTCTTATTTATAGCACAGACTATATTATTGCATTGCAAAACTGAGGCCCTCCGTAAATAAAAACACTGCTTGCTTTAAAAAAATGGACACTCAGCAAAATCTGTTTTGGTTGGACCCATCTATTCCTTTTGCTTATCCCACACCCCAGTGGCTCTCATTCTCTCACCACTAGCCTCAGTTCTACCCTTTCCTTACAAAATCAAACAAAAAATCAGAGATCAGTATCTGCGTTTTAAATGAAATCCACTTGCACTAATAATAATAACTCTCCCAGCCACCTGCAATTTAAAGCCTCTTTTGCAAAATGAGTGGTCCTATCTCCTATTAAAATAATGTTTCTGCCACAGCAGGCAGATGGAAAAGGGATGAAGATGTGGGCAGCAGAGGGAAAGGAAAGGCCTTTCTTTTTCTAAACTGTAAATGTCTAAGACTGGCCCCAAGGCTAACCCAACCAACAACCTGTCCATGCAGTCAGCAAACACTTACCACCCAGCAAACAGTAAAAGGAGTATTTACTCCCATTTACATGATTTTACGTGTTTCTTCCATGAGATCTAATGGGGTAGGTACTATTATTACCCTCATTTTATAGGTGAGGAAATTGACGCGGAGAGTTGAGGTACAACAAATGCACAGCTAATAAATGCAGGCACGGGGACATGAACGTCAGCAGTCTGAGCCCAATAGAAAAATGGGTAAAATATATATGAACTGAAATCTCACAGGACAAGGAACATGAGGGGTCCAACCTTGAGGATAAAGCCAGAGGAAAAAATGAGGGGCGGGGACATCGAGCCATTACCTTAACCAGCTCTAGGGCTGCTTACTTCCAGACTTCTAAGTCAGATAACAAACGTCTTTACTGTTTAGGCAGCTTTTTTTATTTGGTTTTTATGTTACTTGCAGCTAAAAAAAACCCATCCTTGATATATTGGTACTATTTTGAGTTATTTATGCAGAATTTATTGCAGCATTGTTGGTGATAGCAAATGATGGAATACAACATTTCTAAATACCATCTGGAGGAGACTGGCTAAATAAATCATATGTCCATACAATGGAATAACACATAGTCATTTAAAAGAATGAAGCAACACAATCATACACACTGTATGATTCCATTTATATAAATTTTAAGCACAGGCAAAATTAATCTAAGGATCTAGAAGTCAGGATAGTGGAGGTAGTGACTAAAAGATGCCTGAGGGAGATTTGTGGGGTTCTGGTAGTGTTCTGTGATCTGGGTGATGGTTATGCAGATGAAAAATTATCTTGGTGAAAATCCAATAAGCTGTATAGTACATTATGTACACTTTTCTGTATGTGCCTGCTTACACAATCTATACAACTTTAAAAAAAAAGAATGAGAGAGCTTTATATGTACTAACAAGGGATGATAGCTAAAATATGTATGTCCTACAATAATTCTTAGTTTTTACTAAGACAACTAGACTATATATATATATATATGTATATATGTGTGTGTGTGTATATATATATATATGTATATATGTGTGTGTGTGTGTGTGTGTGTGTATATATATATATATATATATATATATATATATAAAATGGTACATTGATAGGTTAATTAAAAAAAACTGAGTAAAGCCTGGCCAAATTCTTCTGCAGGCAAGACTTGGCCCTTGCCGCTCCCACCTCCCACACATTTGCAGGTTAATTCAATGAGCGCATCATCTCTGTCTCACAATCCATCAGATGCCCGTGCCAGACACCAGCATTCCCAGTTCCTCCCCTTTCTTACCTGCACACACACACACACACACACCCATGTTGGTTTTACCACCCCAGCCTCGGGCATCAATATTCTTCTGGGTGAACTCCAGCCCCACTTCTTGTCTCCAGTCTTTCCCTTCAATTGTAGCCAGAATTAATGGTCAAAAAGGCAAAGCTGACCATGTCTCTCCCCAGCTTAAAAAACACTTTAGGGGCTTCCCCAGCCCAGACTTTGTGGCATGGGCCCCAGGCCCTCCTTGATCCGATCCTGCTTGCCTCTCCCCCTCACCTGGGAGCCTTCTCCTGCGCCCACTCTGTCCTTCAGACTCACAGACCTTCTTCAGGTCCTCAAATGAGCCCCCCTGGTTCTCCCCTCTCTGACCTCACATGGCACCCTTCTCCGCATCTTACCAACTCCTGCGCCCCCTCCAGGTGCTTCCTCAAGAAGGCCTTTCCCATGCCGAAACCGGTTTGGCTCAGTGGATAGAGCGTCGGCCTGCGGACTGAAGGGTCCCAGGTTCGATTCCGGTCAAGGGCATGTGGCTGGGTTGCGGGCACATCCCCGGTGGGGGATGTGCAGGAGGCGGCTGGTCGATGTTTCTCTCTCATCGATGTTTCTGACTCTCTATCTCTCTCCCTTCCTCTCTGTAAAAAATCAATAAAATATATTTTAAAAAAAAAAAAAAAAAAAAAAAAAAGAAGGCCTTTCCTGAGGCCTAGATTGAGCTAGAGCACCCATCTGCCCCCTCTCAGAACAGTCACCACACCTTAGTGTAATCGTTCACGTCTCCCTTCCAGACAAACTGTAAGTTCTGTGCAAGATGACATCTGCCTTACACTACTATGTTTCCAGTATCCAGTCCCAGGCCTGGCACATAGTAGGAGTTCAGTAAGTATTTATTACATACATGAATCATAAATGAGTGATGGGATGAACACATGCTTTTAAAATTATCCACAGCAAAATTAAAGTTACTTATCTATCATGATCCGGCGCTTAGTGGACAGCATCCAAGGCGAAGTCCTTGGGGAAAAAACCTTGAAGTCCTGTACGGCTTAAAACCCTTTAAAGCAGCGGTTCTCACCCTTCCTAATGCCGCGACCCTTTAATACAGTTCCTCATGTTGTGGTGACCCCCAATTTCATTGTTACAAATTGAACATCATTAAAGCATAGTGATTAATCACAAAAAACAATATGTAATTATATATGTGTTTTCCGATGGTCTTAGGCGACCCCTGTGAAAGGGTCGTTCGACCCGCAAAGGGGTCGAGACCCACAGGTTGAGAACCGCTGCTTTAAAGGAATGCATTGTCCAATGTTGCCTCTCCACCCAAAAGGAGGGTGTAGGTCTTATCCAAGTTGCTGGATTAGCAACCTAGACAGCTACTTAGCCTATTTAGAGGGCAGGTGGCTAGTTTTGCTTTTTAAGTATATTTTTATTGATTTCAGAGAGGAAGGGAGAGGGAGAGAGATAGAAACATTAATGACGAGAGAGAATCATTAATCAGCTGCCTCCTGCATGCCTCCCACTGGAGATCAAGCCCACAACCAGGGCATGTATCCTGACTGGAATCAAACCCTGACACCCTGGTTCATAGGCCGACGCTCTACCACTGAACTGCGCTGGTCGAGCTTGTTTTTTGTTTTGAGAAAAAAAGATTGATGATTTCTGGTCAGAAGAGACTAGGAAAAAGTAGAGGAAAAGAAGGAATGCAAATCAATTGTGTGCCTAATACAAGGCTGGCTGGATGGCAATTTGGGATGGCAAAGGGAAGAGCAAGGATAGAATTGGGAGGAGAAAAATGGGAAGTGAGCTGGATTTATAATCTAAGGGAAACCAGGGCAGAAATATAGGGTGCTCCGAATTGGAAACATGGAGAAAGGCAATGCAAACGAAGACCAAATGAACTATATACAGAGAACAGTGGCCTGGATTGTTGGCTCAGCCCTGACACTAACTTGCTGTGTGGCTTCAGTCAAATTGAAGTATGTTAGCAATCATCTCAGGTAGAAACTATAGTTTACCTTTAACCCTGCTGTTTGGCTTCTGTACTTATTTGCTTTGTTTAACAATAGAAAAGTTATTTTTATTTTCTGAATTATATAAATCACCCCATTCGATTGAATACCCTATTGATTGTACTGTGAATATCCCATTGGTTATGGTCATACTGGTTTTAGAAAGCACATTTTCCTTTACCTGGGAAGGACAGCACAGTTATCCCAAGGTCAGAGGGCTCCAGTTAACGTGTCCCTGTTGACTCAGTGTTCCGGAGACCCAAAACTGTAATTTAGATAACATACTTAAGTCTGACCAGGTTCCTCATTCCAGACACAAGGGCTCTAGATAATGTGTTTCTGTCAATTCAGTGATCCAGAGACCCAAAACTGTAATTTAGATAACATGCTGCTTCTGCTTCTGCAAACTGCTTTTTTGCAAACCAGGTTCCTCATTCCAAATCTTGAGATGTAATCAATACCTTTGTGATCTTTGCCTATAGAAGTCTGGCTTTGCCACCATCTTACTACTATGAGATTTGGGAAAGCAAGATGCCATCTCATAGTCCCGGATTGCAATAAATGTGACTCTTTAATTCGACTTCTTGAGGCGTCCTTTTGTGATTTGTGGGGTACATTACAACAAAATCACTTAGTCTCCCCAAGTCTCAGTTTCCACCTTGAAATGAAGAGTTAAATGTAGACTCGGTTTCCTATTAGTCCAGAACTTTCACAAATGCCATTCCTCAATGACAATGCTTTTCTCAAAAGACAAAAATGAAAGAACACTTGGGTAAATAGTTTCCTTCTTATAAGGCTCTCTAACCTTAGGTATTTTTTAAATATATATTTGTATTGGTTTCAGAGAGGTAGGGAGAGGGAGAAAGAGATAGAAACATCAATGATAAGAAAGAATCGTCGATCAAGCCCAAAACCCAGGCATGTGTCCAGATCAAGAATCGAATTGTAATCTCCTGGTTCATAGGTTGACACTCAACCACTGCGCCACATGGCCAGGATTTAGGTTTTTTGTTTGTTTGTTTTTTACCTAGTACCAATTTCCCTATAAGTTTCAGTTCTGTTTTCATTCACAATAGCTAATGTTTGTATAATATAAATTGTCTTTAGGATTTAGAAGGTTCTTTCACACTGTTCCAGATAAAAAACTCTGAGTGCAGATATGGAAACTTGCCCAGGAACACAGAGCTCAAAAGGGGAGACCAAAGGTCGGGGTGTGAGCTTCTTGCACAGATCTGAACTTGGTGCCACGGTGGCCAAGGGCTTGGCATTATGGCTTCCATACCTCACTTCCTGCAAAAGACTTGTGGATGTATTATGGGATTCCAGACAGACAGGACAGTAGCATTTGTCAATTCTCAGATCCTTAACTTCCTATTTTTATTCCCCAACATGTGTTGCAAATATATGAAATTTGAAAATAAAGATCATCCGTACTAGTTTGGCAAGCTGATTCAGAAGCATGTGAGAATATCCATCCTTTCAGATGAAAGGCTTCCTATTTCCAGCATTTATTTTTACCTTGAATGTACGGCCAGAGCACAATTCCTGATATTAGTCATGGGTCTTGGATAACCTCAATTCCCAGCAGTTTATGTGCTAAAAATATTTATACATTGCTTGGACTTGATGAGTGCAAGAGAGATCTTTCAAAAAGATGGATGCCGTGGGATGGAAGAAAAGTTGACTTATATCCCTGACTCATTTCCAGTTTCAACTCTGCCTCTTGGTTACTGAATCCATTCTGGCATGTTTCAAGAGTAGAACAGAACACTGCATTCCCTCTGGAGGAAGCTAGAAGTGATACTGAGTTATTTCTCAAGAAAAAGAGGTGGCTGCAGACTATTTTGAGCCCCAGGAAAGAATGGCCACTTTCCAGTGTAAAACTGCCGTGAGCCGGGAGGCAGATGCGGGAGCATGGGGCTTAGAGCCAAGTGCTGAAGACCAGGAAGGCCGCTAGGCAGAAGTTCCAGCTCTCAGCAAGCTCCACAGCTCAGGAACTCTGGACCTTAACAGCAGGAAGAGTAAAAGGCCCAGGGTAAACAGACCAAGGCCAGAGGTTGAGGGCGGGGCCTTCCATCTGATTAAGGAGGGTTCCTGCGCCTCAATATGGGGGATGAACCACCGTTCCTCTTCCCTCAAGGTTCTTTTGGCTGGTCTAACAATCAAATAGACATTGTTAGGGGCAAAAATAAAATACTGGGGACTAGCTGTGGTTATGGGAAATATTAATCATGCTCTGTTAACCATGATTGCCTTGTTCTGGTTAAAGAAAGGACATTCTAACCTGGTGGAGGTTGTATGCTGCCCCCCACCCCCCCACTCCTCCACCCCCCTCCACCCCACCTCTGGACCTGGTAGTCAACCTGGGACCTGGGAGTTAAGCTTGGAATGCAGTCTATTCTCATTCAAGAACTGCCTATTATCATGGAAAGATTAACCCTGTTGCCCAAACAATGGAGTCTCACTCCAGCCTGCGTGGCCTATGTCCCCATGCCTGTAATCCCTACCTCCCCAGGTAATCTTTGTCCTACCCCAGTGGTTGGCAAACTCATTAGGCAACAGAGCCAAATATCAACAGTACAATGATTGAAATTTCTTTTGAGAGCCAAATTTTTTAAACTTAAACTATATACGTAGGTACATTGTTATTAACTTGTTAACGTAAAAAACCATTGAAACCTGTAAAGAATTTTTGTGAGTTTATTTGAGCCAAACTGTCGACATATGCCGGGAAGCAGAACCTCAACGAATTGAGATAGTGCTCCAGAGAATGGCAGGCTCCGTATTTATACATGGAATTCATTGGTGACAGATTTAAGGAGGTGGGATTAAGCGAGGGGGGTGGGGGGGGAAACCTCTGTGATAGGATAAAAAGTAAAATGATGGACACATACTTAGGTTGGTGCAGGAACAATTAACATGATAAATGAAAGAATTTGCGGCATCTGTCCTGGGCCCAGCACACCTGGTTGTGCCCTAGGGGCCCCAAATACAGGGAAGTCACAAGTTACCCAGACATCCCAAGGACATGTTATCATAGATGCAAAAAGACAGATAGGCTCAATTACGGTAAAGGTTGACCTTATCAGTGAAGATATCAGCTTAGGACGTAACTGCCCACCATAACTGCTTTTAGTTAAGGTTTAATTTCAGACCATCCTTTGTGGTTACTTTAGGTCTCCGAGTCTGCAAAACTGCCATGCAGGCCTCTCCTGAGCTTGTCAGGTCAGCATGTGGCCCCTTTCATCCACAAACTTAATTAGGGTATTCCTAAGCTGGCCTTTGCTAAAAATGTCCTCAATCTGAGGGGCGACCTCAGCGAACGTACCCCCACTTCTTCTAATGCCACTTCTTCAAAATAGACTCGCCAAGGCCGAAAACCGACATCTGCGCATGGGCCACGAAGTTTCAATCACACTGTACGTGCACGCCCGCACGTGGTATTTTGTGGAAGAGCCACACTCAAGGGGCCAAAGAGCCGCATGTGGCTCGCGAGCTGCGGTTTGCTGACCACTGTCCTACCCTATATAAGCAGCTGGCTTATGGGGGGGAGCTGCAGAGTACACTTTTGTGGATGGCCTTGTTTCCCTGTCTCCAACTTTAATAAACATCCTCTAAAAACCACCTGGTCTTGGTGTTGTGAAATTTTTACTGCATGAAGTCAAGAACTCGACCAGCTGCCCTTCACTACCAGCGGCCTTCGGCTGACCCCATCAGGGCCAGGTCCCTTTTGTGTAACCACCCCCCACCCCCCACTTCCTGTGCGACCATCATATCTCTGCCCAGCAATTTCCTTGTGACTTACCCACAAATCATGGTCCCACCTCAAAGAAAAGTGCACCCAAGGGCTGGTTTCTCTTCTAGAGATCAGCTGACAAAGAAACCACCAGCCCTGTGTATTTCACAGCTCTCTCTGAAAACAGCTGCCCACACAGCATGATCTAAAAAGTCAGAGGCCTGCTGGGAAATCTCTTTATCTCCTCCTTCAAAAAGACTCAGGAATTCCCACCATGAACTCCACTCTTTGGGAGCAGTGATTCTGCATCTTCGGCCCCTGTGGGAACAGTGATACTGTAGTTTATGAAACCAGAAGAAAAGATATGTTTGTTTCCTCCTTCGTGTTAGGGTGATTCTGTATCTTCTGCCCTTTGGGAGTAGTGAAACTATTTCTAATAAAACCAGAAAAAAAGATGATGTATTTGTGTCCTCCTCGTCCTAAGGTCTGGGTACTCCTCTTCAAATGCAAATACTTTTTTTTTTTAATATATTTTATTGATTTTCCACAGAGAGGAAGGGAGAGAGATAGAGAGTTAGAAACATCAATGAGAGAGAAACATCGATCAGCTGCCTCCTGCACATCTCCCACTGGGGATGTGCCCGCAACCCAGGTACATGCCCTTGACCGGAATCGAACCCGGGACCCTTCAGTCCGCAGGCCGACGCTCCATCCACTGAGCCAAACCGGTTTCGGCTGCAAATACTTTTTTAAACTATGTTTTTATTGATTTCAGAGAGAGAAAGGGAGAGGGAGAGAGAGAAAAATCAATGATGAGAGAGAATCATTGATTGGCTGCCTCCTGTACACCGTCCACTGGGGATGGAGCCCACAACCCGGGCATGTGCCCTGACCGGGAATTGAACTGTGACCTCCTGGCTCATAGGTTGCCGCTCAACCACTGAGGAACACCGGTCGGGCTCGACCATCTCCTGACACTCCTGCCTGCTGAATCCTGTCCTGGGCCCACCAGAACACCTTACAGAACCCCTCCTGGATCTGTTTGAATCCAAGCATCTAGGAATCAGTGATGTGACACCTGGGAGGTCCCAAAGAAGAGTTCAGAGTCCTCCTCGTCCACCACCCAGAGACCTGCACTCAGAGAATTGCCTTATATTTGCTTGTTCCCTCCCTTCTTGCTCCACATCTAGACCTTTAGCCCTTTTGATTTGTCTCTGAGACACGCAGAACTCAGACTGAATGACGTGGCTCTCCCTTACCAGGCAAGCAAATGCAGTTAGCGCTTTCTTCAATTGGCATTTAGTGATCTTTGTTTCTTACTATCTAACACCCCATAGCTTGATTACGTTAAAGTGATGACCTGGTTAATGTAATTGATACTAAGATATGAATGACTGGGAGTACTGGCATGTCAAAGCTTTTATCAGAGAGTTTTAAAAGGAACCAAGACGGTGGCATAGGTAAACGAGGTACCCGCTGCGTTTCACAACCACATCAAAATTACAACTAAAATACAGAACAACCGTCACTCAGACCACCTGAATGGAAGTTCTACAACTAGAGAATTAAAGAAGAAAGCACATTGAGACCGGTAGGAGGGGTGGAGGCGGGGAACGGGCTGGGGCCCTGACCAGGAATCGAACCATGACCTCCTGGTTCATAGTCGATGCTCTACCACTAAGCAACACCAGCCGGGCAGTAAGAACTTTTGGAAGCAGAAACCAGCAGGGTCTTAAAATAAAGAACCAAAAGAGTTGAAAGGTAAAATATAGAAAGTGGAGGCAGGGGCAGGCAAACATTTGGAGGTGAGGAAAGGAAAGATGTCAGGGAAGGAGATAAATGCCCAAGACAGGGCTATAATAATGAAATTTCAGGATGGGGAGGGGGGGGATAAAAGGCGGGTTCTAAAACTTCCAGTGGGGATGAGGGAGAAAAAGAGGTCATATAGAAAGGAACAGTGTATTAGGGAAGAATCTAAGTCAGTTTAACACAGAGATATAAAAAATGGAGTGGCATACTCAAAATAGAAATTTAATCCTAACTCGTTTCATGGCTCAGAGGTAGAATCCAGGGCTGAAGGGGCAGCTCAGGAATCTTTTAAACAATTCTGGGTGTAAAAAAATCCCCACAAAAAAACCCAAGGCAATTGTTAAGTCCAGGGGTGGAGGGAGAAAGAGTACATGAGAGGAAATCTTATTATAATACATTCCTTGGAGCTATAGCTAAATATATTTACACATCATAATAAGGCAAAGTAACTGTGGAATTCACCAGAAACTGTGATGCAAGAACAGAGCAGACAGGATGTGTGTGGGTGGGCGGGGGGTGGAGGGGAGTACATGTAGGGGTGGAGGGGTCGTGTTGAAGAAGTAAATCCATCCTCATTTACTATTTATTAAGAAAATCAAGACGTAGCCAGAAACTGTATTCATACTAAGAGAAATGCAATGTGAAATTAAAATGAGAATATTTTCAACCATCAGATTGGTGAAACCCCAAAAGTTTGGTGATAGACTCCCTTGGCAAGGTTGTGTGGAAGCAGACCCCGCCGTACATTGCTGGGAAGGGAGGAAACTGGCCTAACCCCTGTGGAGGACCATTTGGCTGTACCTATCAAAGTTACAAACGGGTGCACCCTGTGGACCAGCAATGACACTCAAGGGCAATCTATCCTAGAGATGTAATGCCCATGTTTGCAAAATAACAGGTGAGTATCCACTGCAGTGCTTTTGGTAAAGGAAATATTGAAAAGAATGCCAATGTCCATCTGCTTTAAAAAAAAAAAATGTAGGGTGGGAGGGCAGGAGGGGGGTGGGTAAGAGATCAACCAAAGGACTTGTATGCATGCATATAAGCATAACCAATAGACATAAGACACTGGGGGGAAGGGGAGGCCAGGGGATTGTCAAGGGCGGGGGGAAAAAAAAGGAGACATATGTAATACTTTTTGTAATACTTTAAGCAATAAAAAAAAAAAGTAATAAAATGGCGGAGATTTTAAAAAATAAAAAATAAATAAATAAATAATAAGGATGCTCTATTTACTGAAACGGCATGATTAATTAAATGTTTTCTGAGCTTAAAAAAAAAAAAAGCAAGGTGCAGAAGGGTGCACATCTGGGGTAATTATCGGTGCTGTTCACCACATCCGGCTCTCCAAGCCCTGGGCGCATGGCGAGTTTGCACTTCCCTGCCCCCTATAAAGGGTCCACCTGGTATGCTTTGGTCACCGAATGGGACAGAAGTGACGTATGTCACCTCTGGGAAAAAGCCAGTGAGTAGGGGCCGGTGAGTGGTCTGTCATATTCCCTGCCCCTAGCCATTGTTAGCATGACTCTCCAGGTGGTGGTAGAGACTCTACAGTTTTGCAACCCATGCGAGGAGAATGTGGAACGACCCAGAATGGACATGAAGCATGAATGAGAAAGAAGCCACTAAGATTGGGGGGGCGGGGGGAAAGGGCGGACAGAGTTTGCCACCACAAAATATGCCTTTTGGGGGGATATTGATTATTTTAACCTGGTTGTTTTTAAAAATCAAAAGAGCTCGGCTGATGTGGTTGAGCGCTGACCTATGAATCAGGGGGTTATGGTTCCACTCCTGGTCAGGGTATGGTATTTCCAGATTGCGGGCTTGATCCCCAGTAGGAGGCGTGCAGTCAATTAATGATTCTCTCTCAACACTGATGTTTCTATCTGTCTCTCCCTCTCCTTCCATTCTGTTAAAAAACAAAACAAAACAAAACAAAAGACTCGGGAGGAACCTTTGAACTTCCTAACTGCCTAAAAGGATTTCCACAGAGGACCTACCCCAGGAAGGGAGCTATCATCACAGACACTATAGTTTAATCCAAACCAGGTGTGATATAGACAGGGAGGAACCCAGCAAGGCTTATTTCATCAAAGTCCTCTCTGTGTCCCATTGTTTCAGCGTGGCACAGCAAACATTTGTTTTACCAAATATTGGCACTCTTCATCTTCCTCTAAATTGCCTTCCTCCCCTTTGAAGTTCCAGATCACAATCCCCACCACTTTTTCTCCTTAGCATGTAAGCCTCAACTGCCCCTTTGTCCTGGGGCCCCGTGTTCTTCAAGAAGCCCTGTATGTACGTACATAATTAAATTTGGTTATTTTCTCCTGTGGATCTGGCTCATGACAATTTGATTATTAGACCAGCCAGGAGACCAAAGAGGAACAGGGGGGGAAATTTTCCCTCCCTCACAGATGTTTGGATCGTTATGGCAATTTATCACGGTTGATACAGGATATGATACCATCTTTTTTATATTATTAATTTTTTTTTTTGAGAGAGAGAGAGAGAGAGAAAGAGAGAGAGACTCTCCCTCCAGGGAGCATGCAGCGAGGGGAAGAGAGAGAGAAAGAGAGGAAGAAAGAGAGAAAGGTTGATTTGTTGTTCCACTTATTGATGCATTCATTGGTTGATTCTTTTATGTATTCTGACCAAGCATTAAACCAACAACCTTGATGTATCAGGATTAATGCTCTAACTAATTGAGCTACTCAGCCAGGGATTATACCATCTTTTATATACATATATATAAAGAAAAAGGCAGAAGAAGTAAATATATAATGCTATTTTCTTGCATATAGGTATACACAGAAACCTAATAACAATGGTTACCTGAAAAAGGTGGCAACAGGAATAGAAAAGATGCTCTTTACTGTTTGTCTTTTTGTAGTTTTATTGTAGAGCCATATGAATGTATTACTTATTCAAAAATGTTAATTCAAGAAGAAATAGTAGCATAAGAAGATTATGTAGAAATAGGGAAGAAAATACCAGATGAAATAACTAAAGCAGCTATTTCCAGGAAGTGAAACCTAGGAAAGGGGATTGTTGCTTTCCATTTAATATTATTCATTACTATACAATTTTAAAACTCTTTTGATTTTTTTTTAATTAAGAGAAAACACCATAGAGAGTGGCCTTCCTATGAAGACATTTCATGAGGGCTAAGCTTTATCCAACTCTGTCTTGCATTAGGAAGTGACATGCTTTTTAAATTCCTCCAACCTGCCAATCTTTCACAAATTGAATCAGATTTCTTAAAATTATGGAAAACTGCAACCAGTCTTGAATATGGTTTAGCATTAAGTTCAACCCAAGGATTGGTATCTGATTTCACAGTCTAACCAAGAGGAAAACCAGAAAAGCCACAGATATTTTTGTTTTTGCCAAGAAAGGCAAGTTCTGCTTTAAAACACCCTCTGTCCACCACCACCACCACTACCACCACCATCACCTACCTACCCACTGTCCAAGTCAGAAATCTGGAAGTCATCCTTAATGCTTCCCTCTCCCTGACCCCTTCAAATGTCAGATCCCATAGGTTCCACCTGGAAGTGGTCCCCTTCCCCGCATCCTTGCTGCCGGGATCACTGCAACCAACAGCTTCTCTAACTGTTCTTGTTGCTTCCAGGTTTGTACCTCCCAGGACACTCCCTTTGCTGCAACTCGAGTGATCTTGTAAAAGACAAATATGACCACATCATTTATCACTTTAAACACATCAAGATTCCCCCACTGCCTTGTAAATAAAATCCAAACTGCTATAACAGAACCTCCATCGTCTGGTCCCCGTCCACCTGTCTGCCTCATCTATCTTTACCTCTTGCGCTATCCTCCAACGTCCTGAACTTTCAGGTTCTCAGAGGGACCAATGGCTCTTTTTCTTTTGCCTCCAAGCCTTCGTGCATGGTGTTCTCTCCGCCTCAAGCACTCTTCCTCCATTTGCTTCCCACTCATCCTTCAGTTCAGACATTTTTCTTCCAGAAGGTCTTACCTGACAGCTTGGGTCCAGGTGGGTAGCCCTCCTCTATCTGTCCCTGGAGTCGCCGGTCTCTTATCAGAGCAACACCAGTCTGGGCTCTATGGAAGATACTTGTTTCTTTATCTGACCTCCTTTCTCGGCTATAAACTGTGTCTCTTTTCTTCAACATTGTATCGCCAGCTCTGGGCTCACCGCAGGAGTTCAGTGAATGCCTGCTGAATAAGCACATGAACAAGACACAAGTCTAGAACCAAGTCCAGGTTGACATTTGAGTTTTAATCAAGTAGAAACCGAATACGTATCTCTGCCTTTCTCTGGTCAGGAACAATACTAAGTCTGGTAACTTCATATTTATTTATTTATTTATTAAATATATTTTTATTGATTTCAGAGAGGAAGAGAGAGAAAGAGACATCAATGATGAGAGGGAATCATTGATTGGCTGCCTCCTGCACATTGGACTGAGCCTGCAACCCAGGCGTGTGCCCTTCACTGGAATCGAATCTGGGACCCTTCGGTCCACAGACCAACACTCTATCCATTGAGCAAAACCAGCCAGGGCTGACAACTTCATCTTTAAAACTTCCAAGGTCTCCAACTGGCCCAAGTGCCTGGCTAAGAGGTGGCTACTAGACTAAAGGTAGCATATAGTAGTATGACCTTTAAAAGAAAAGAAACAAACTGATCCTCACACCATCCCAATGTAAGGGACTGGTGAAAAGGAACAGCTGGTGGATAAAGCCTGGTACACAAACCCCTTTTATCATTTAATAAGCTTTGATATGAACAGATTACAATTGACACCTGCCTCTGCTAAGTGTCTGGGACTCTACTTGGTTCTTGGAAGCAGCCAAAGCTGCCTTTCATCCATTATGTCTCTAATCCCCAAGGAAGTGAGATGAAAACCCATATATGTTTCCAGAATGAGGCATTGTTTTCTTCAGCCAAAAATCTGTAATTTCTCATTAGACTGTCAATAGCAATATTGAAGATGGGCAATTTCATTTGAAGCCAGTGGTACCAAGAACAAATGTCACCACTGGGGATTGTACGGTGAGGGTGTAATTAGGAAGCAAAGTGGTGACATATGTACTATGAGGACAGAGAAGCTAAAATGTTTCTCTAGGGTGGACCAAGTGCACGTCTCACCTGGAGTTAGAGGAATGCATTTAACCAACACCAGCCTGTGAAAAAGGTTTCAGTGCCACAGAGAAATGAGAAATACAGTTTGTGGGAGAGTTTTCTGAAAGCTAAATGTATTCTTTTTATTTTTTTAATTTTGAGTTTTCATTACATGCATTCATTTTTTTTGGCATTGGCTAACATTTTTAACATGAAATAATGTTGAGTGGGAGAAAGTAACAAAACAATGTGTATGCATAAGAAATTAGTAACGAGTTCCTCAAGAAACTGGAGAGCTACTGGAAAAGGGAGGAAGAATTTCACTGTGCACCCTTTTGATTCTTTTGGATTTTAAATCATGTGACTGTATTAATTAGTCAAAAAACAAATTAATTAAATTAAAATGAATGACATGAATTAAAAGAAATAAAACAAGTTGAAATGAAATAGGAATTGTATATGGCAATAGTTTATGTCCTAACAAGAAAAAAAAAATTGGCAATTCTATGTCAGACTTGAAAACAAGTACAAATATTTTTAATTTAAAATATTTTTAAAATCTCAAGGTCTGGGAACTACTTCAAAATATTTTTTTCAACAAGCCAATATTAACTAAATGTCTTCTCACTCCTGCTAAAGAAGGCCCATGTGTTGGTTTGACCCATCACTGGTGATGTTGATTTTGACCACTTAGTTAAGGTGATGTTAGCCAGTTTTCTCTAAAAAACTCTCTTTGTTACTATTTTAGCCTTTGTGTGGAGAGTTTGAGGCTAGGTAAATATCCTTATCAAACTTTCATCACTATTTTGAGCAACCATCGATTGTATAGCACCATCATTCCTTCTCTCACCAGCCCCTACAATTTCATCTGGTCTACCTGCACCTCTGACTGAAATTCTCCCCTCTCTTCACCTATTTGGTTTTTGTATTAATCTTCGTTGTTGTTTTCTTTCTTTGTTTGTTTGAACCATCACCTGAGGATATTTTTTCCAATGATTTTTTAGAGAGAGTGGGCCAGAGGGAGAAGAGGGGCAGAGAGAGAGAAATATCTACATAGGACACATCAGCTGGTTGCCTCTGAGTGAGCCCCAACCAGGGCCAGGCATCAAACTCACGAACCTTCGGTCTGTAGGCTGACACTCTAACCACTGCACAACCCAGCTAGGGCTGTATTAATCTCTGTAACCAGTCTGTACAATAAATGACTACTTACTCTGTGTATAATGTGTTGTGTATAGCAGGTGACGGTACCAGGTGGTCGGGAAACCCCATACAATGATGTTGTAGAGGTATGTCCGCGGAATAGTCGCGTGGCGCATTATCACGCATGTGCACTTGCATCATTGGGGAACAGGACTCTCCACGTGAGGGATATAAATCTTCTAGGCAAAGGCTAAAAAAATGAACCAACCACTTGCGGTACATCTTCACAACGCCATGTCTACTCCTCAAGTACGTAAGTTCACTATTCAATGTGACAATCCCATTTCGTAACACGCATGCAAGGAAAAAAACGAATAAAGCCTGAACAGCCCATTTCCCCCACCATCCCTGCTTAGGTATCTTCCCATTAGCGCAAATAATTGAGAGCAAATCCCCCGAGAGAGTGGACAGGACGATCTCTCTCATCCACTCTACGTGTTTCTTTGAGTACATATCGTAACCTAGATAAATCTTTCAAACGATGTGGAGATGAAAACAAAAACGAGCTAGTCCTCTGGGCATCAAGTGAATAGGCCTCGTCTTTTTCTAGGTAACTGGAGTATTTGTTTCTTCAGCCAGTCTCTACCGGTATTTTAATTCTCTGGTTCTCAATTTTGACAGCTTTTTGCAATTAGCTCTTGGATTTTTAAAAAATCCTGATGCTTGTATCTCATTCTGGGAGATTCTGACGCACTCGGCCTGGGGCGTGTTTAGAAGCTCCAGAGACTCGTAAGCAGCAGAGTTTGAGAACCATCGGTTTAAACCACTTTGTCCTCCTCCCACAGGGTCTAGCACGGCGCCTGGTGGAGAGTGACGCTCGGAATGAATACAGTTTTGTAGGAAGGAAGGGGGGAGGGTAGTCTCACAACCGCATAACGAGAAGGCAAGTCCTGCAGAGCAAGAGGGTCTCTCTCTGGGCTCCAGTGGCTACACTGAAGCGCAGGTACCGTCCAGCCAAGTCCCGGAGGCCTCAGAAGTTTTAAATTCATTAAGAAGTTCAGGGGTGCCAGGCGCAGAGGCTGAAAAGACAGGTGTGATGTCTCTTCCCGCTTGGGCAGACGGCGCTACGGTAGCGGGTCACGCGGCGAACCGAACCGGACCTGCTCTGCCCGGTGGAGCGCCGCCTCCGGTGCCGAAAGCTCAAGTCCTTGCGCAACTACGCCGGGCGGCACGTGGTGCGGTGGGCGGGGCCGCCCCCGCGGAGCTCGCCGCAGACGGCGGTGTGGACTACAAGTCCCGGCATGCCTCGGGAATGGGTGGGGCGGGGCGGAGAGGGTAGCCCGGCCCAGGCGTGCGCAGTGGTTCTCGGGAGTGGCGGGGCGGGGCGGGTCCACCCGGGCTGCCCGCTGTAGCTCGGGGCTCCCGGGTGGGGATGGCCACGGCCATTGGCGGAGAGGCGGGAGGGGCGTGGTCCTCGGGAGCTGCCGCAGGTCAGGCTGAACGGGCGGAGGCCGGCGGCAGACCGGAGAGGCACGCGTTGGGCTGCTGCGTTTCTGGCGGGTCATGGCAACGTCGCCCCTGAAAGTGTGCATCGTGGGCTCGGGGAACTGGTGAGCGGCGGTGGGCTGACGACACGGGATCCGCCTTCAGGAAGCCCCTCTCCGGGGCGTGCGAGGGCCGCGCGTCCCCGCCGCGGCGTGGGCACCGCGCACCGCGCGCAGGCAGGCGGGGCGGGCGGCCTCGGGGACTGGCTGGGCACCGCGCACCCGGGGAGGCCGAGACGAGGCACTCGCCCCAGAGGCTCTGGGCTCGCGTGTCCGCAGGGAGCAGCGCGGAGAGCGGGGACTGTGCGCCCGCGGGCACCTGTCTGCGCTCTTGTCACCGCGCGGTGGGCGCAAAGAGGCCACCTGCTCTCCATGCCTGGGTGTTATGCGCAACAGCCTGATAAGGGCGTTCTCCATTCCCGGCGGATCGCCCAGGTGGAGGAGCTGAAGGAGGCTCGAATCATCTTACTGTAGCTTCGGTAATCGGGGAAGAAGGCACCGAGGGCTAACGGGCGCTTGCTACCCTGGTCTCTGGCGGGAGCGCCCTGCCCTTCAAAGTGCTAGTCTAGCCTCCGTCGCTGTTGCGTCTAGTATCTTAGTAACGTTGTATCAGGAAGAAAACCCAACTTCCAACAGGCCTGGCTCCCAGAATAATCCAGGGGCGTAGAAAATTCTTCTCTGGGGAGATGTTTGCGAAGCTTTGCGTCTCTGCTAGGCTTTATTTGGTTTAACATTTATGCAGCACTTTCTGCCAAACACTCTTCTAAGCATTCTACGAATGTCTGCTCTTTTAGTTCCCTTCATCAAACTTACACAATGGGATTCTCTGGTGAGTTGGGGGAGGGGGCAGAGTATAGTATAAAATCTGATCTTTTCGATCTCTCTTCTATTGCCGTGCACTGTTTTTCCCACATTTGAGGGACGGGTATAGAATCTTCACAGTGACATTCATTCCGTGTTTTTGTGTTCCTCTGGCCTGACACTCATCACAGTTCAGGCTTCTAGGAGCGTGGCAGCAATTCGTATTACTACCTACTTCTTGGAGGAAACCTGACCTGGTTCTTTACCTTTCTATTCCTTCAAGTCCAGGGGCCTCTCTGACCTATGACTACAAGGAAGTGATTGTTTATCTGTTTCTACTCCTCCCCAGCCAGCACTTGAGAACAGCATCTACCCTACTGTCTGGCATATGCTAAGTAAATACTGAGTGTCTGAAAACTAATTTTTTAAAATACATGTTTTTAAAACTAATTTTTAAAATGTAATTATACTTGATTAGGTAATATAATCACGTGTTTAAAACCCTAAAGATATCCCCCCAAAAACTCAAAAACAAACACCATGAACCATCTCCCACCCACCCTTGTGCCCCAAGGACCTAATGGAGGAAAACTGGTGTTGTCAATTTCTTCTGTCCTTTCTGGAGGAATTCCATCACATGCAAATGAATGTTTACGTATATTCTTTTCCCTCTCTGCCCTGCAAACACTAGGATAGCAATGCACTTTTCTGTAAATAATAGTGTTCCGCACAACATTGAATGGAGTTGGTGCCTAGCCACTGCAGAGCTTCATTTGGTCTTTCAGCTCGGCTTTGCCAGTTTTGGATCCCAAGGTCACTAGAGTGAGATGTCAGCTGCCCTGTTGGCCATGGGACTGGAAAAGCACCCACTTAGCGAGTGTTCTTTTAACATTAGGATCCTCTTCTGTAAGAGGACCCAGAGCCACAGGTGGCAGCACCTTTTCCTAATTTGCAAGGTGCAGTGGAAGTGGCACCGCTTTGCCCTGCTGGATTTGGGCCTGCATCGGGAGCAGTGAAGTGAACCTCCTACCCCCTCTGCTGGGGATTTGGCTGCCTTCCCCCCAGTTGCACTCTGTACTTGACTTTTCTCGGCCCGCGCCAGCCCAAGGAAATGGAGTAAAGCTTGGCCTGTGACACTGGCGCAGAGCAGTTGAGAAATGTGCCATGCCGATGGTTTGGGCTGGCTGCCTGGCCCCCGTAACTATGGGATCAGACGGGAACAGTGGTTGGCTTGCTTGCACCCGCTCTGGGTTCAGAGCCACTCCAGTCCTAGAGAGAGGATCGCAGCCTCGCCAGAGATGCAAGAGCTTAGGAGCTCGTTGCGCATTCAGCCCTCGTCCATAGACATTGGAGTGTTTGGCTTGTGTAGTAGGTAGTGTGGCCTTTCCAGGGATACAGACACAGCTAGACACCGTCCTTGCCATTAAGAACTTAGCTTCAGCTCTGAGATAGATAGAAACTTGGAAGATAAATTAAAAAGAAATAGTAAGTGGAATGAAATACCTGCCACAAGATTAGGTGTTACAATTTAAATAGTGTTACTGAAAATGTGATCCAAAAGCCACTTGCATCAGAATTGCCAACTGAAACTAGACTTGTCCCAGAGGTTGGGAAACATTACTTCCCCGAGAGACTTCAGCTTTTTGCTAATTTTATTGTATTTTTAAAATTTTATTTTTATTGATTTCAGAGAGGAAGGAAGAGGGAGAGAGAGAAACATCAATGATGAGAGAGAATCACTGATTGGCTGCCTCCTGCACGCCCCCCACTGGGGATCGAGCCTGAAACCCAGGCAAGTGCCCTTGACCGGAATCAAACCTGGGACCCTTCAATCCACAGGCCGATGCTCTAGCCACCGAGCCAAACCAGCTAGGGTGCTTCTTTTTGCTAATTTTAAAACAGCTCTACCTTTCCAGATGTGGGCTTCTCAGGAAAGTGAAGGTGATTGAGCAAATTTTCCACTTGGGCCTTGGAAGTAGCTGAGAATGCTTATGTCAGTAGAAGTGTTGTCACACCTAAGCTCCTACCTCCAAGGTGGCTATAACCCTCACATGGAGTGTAAGTGATCAGTGGCAATACAGATACCAGAAGACTGAATCTAGCTGACTTGCCGCGGCGCTTCAGCCAGAATGGACATGTGAGGGGAAGTAGCCGGGTTGTGTAACATGCCCTTGTCCTGCCCTTTGGCACCTCCTTTCCTCTAAGCCAGGGAGGAGGCTGGAGGTTGGCCCTCAGGTACCCACCCCAGCCCAGCCCAGCCCTGCCATGCTGCATGCTACAGGGAATGCTGGAATCTGCTTCCTTAACCTGTGTGGCCCTTTATGGTTCCGGTGACTCAGAAGAAAAACAACAAAACACACACAGTGACTCAGAAAAAACAACAGAAAGAACATACATGTACGCCAAAAAAGCTTCTTAAATAACTCCAAAGATGAAACAAAGTTTCTTCATTAGAACCTTGGGAAGATCACCCAGACACAGTGCAAGATCCAGCTCTAGAACTGAAATGTCAGGGCTATATTTACAGCCAAACCTCTGTGCTAGGGAGTGCATGTCCCAGGCCTGCTTTGGAGGCAGGAGAGAAGAATGGCCCTAGATTTCTGTCTTGGCAGCTCTGAGGCCTGAAGCAAACTGCTTCTCTCCAGGAATCATTGCTTATAAGGTTGGTACTACCTGCTGTCTAAGATTATGGTTAGGATTAAATGAGATGATCTAGGGCTGTGATGGCGAACCTATGACACGCGAACTCATTTTTTTGGTTGATTTTTCTTTGTTAAATGGCATTTAAATATATAAAATAAGTATCAAAAATATACATCTTTGTTTTACTATGGTTGCAAATATCAAAAAATTTCTATATGTGACGCGGCACCAGATAAGTTAGGGTTTTTCAAAATGCTGACACGCCGAGCTCAAAAGGTTCGCCATCACTGATAGGGAGAGTACAAGGTGCGTAGCACTCAATAAATGTCAGCTAGCATTATCGTTATAATTATTGATTTCATCATCGTTTGGCCAGCACCATCTTGGGTCATAAAATGCACCCAGTTGGGGTTTGGCCAACGAGCAGAGTCAGAGAAGGGAGAGAAGACAGAACATCGTGGTATTCAGCTGGAGTTGTTTATCTCTTGGCGCTGTTGTCCTCACGATCAACCAATAGCCTGAGGCCTGAGACTGAAGGTCAGGGAGAGTTCTGGCCTACTTTGCATTGGTGACTCAAGGGCGCTGTGTGTGACTCACCTTTTGTGGTTTGCTGGAACCTTCTGAGTGCCCTGCTGTGCTCTTTGTCCACCTTTGTCACCTTTTTTTAATTTTCTTTGTCACCTTCTTGCCTGAATTACTGTTTCTGTCCTGATTCTCGCTACACTTCCACATGGAGAGCCCAGAAACCGTCTGAGCGGCTGTACATGAGCTCCTCTAAGGTCAGAAATGATCCCTTCCCTGTGGACAGGTAGCACTGACCCACTAATGCTTTGGAAGCTGGAGTTTAAGGATAGGATGGGTTACAGCTGCACTTGGCAAAGACCCAGAGTCCCCTCTGATCAGGGTGAGAAAGTTTGTACAATTAGAAAACAACAGCAAACTGATACAGGATCACCAGTTTGAATTCTGATGGACAGAAAGGCTCTCTGCATCTCCTGCTCCCCTTCTTTATGCCAGGCTGTCCACATGGGTCCTTTTTCCTCCGTGGTTTCTCCCTTTGATTTTAAGCTTAGGAAGCTTCCCTACCCAGAGATCAAATAGACATGCACCAAGATGAATCTGTTTGAAAAAACGCTCCATTTTCCACATTTGTATCGAACACTCGGGCATTTGATTGTACTGGAAAAGTCCTTTAACTGCCAAGAATTACACAGAATGTTAGCAGTGGTTCTTCCCCAGGCGGTGCGATTATTCATAATTGCTGCTGCTTCTTTCATGTATTGCTTTTATGAGCAAAAACACGTAATGTTATTTAAGCCAAATCTGAACCCTCTGTGTCCTTAGCTCCACGGTTGAGATCAGCTCTTGGGGAGACCTGGCATGGAGCGGGGAACATCCGGTGGAACCCTTGTTCATTCTCCTTGCGTCTGTTTCCTCCTTGCTAAAAAGAGGGCTGGACTGTTGAGTCTTTTCTGGTCCAGAAAGAGTCTGCACCCTGTGAAGGGGTGTGGGCCACCCGAGTTCTGCTGGGTTTGGGCCTGACTTGACAGGTAGCCATTCCTTGGGTGATGCAGCGCCTCCCCCAGCCTGATTAAAATATTATACTTTTTATTTATGTTTTTATTGATTTCAGAGAAGAAGGGAGAGGGAGAGAGAGAAACAGCAACGATGAGACAGAATCATTGATCGGCTGCCTCCTGCACACCCCACACAGGGGTTTGAGCCCGCAACCTGCGCATATGCCCTGACCGGGAATTGAGCTGTGACCTCCTGGTTCATAGGTCAATGCCCAGCCACCACTGAGCCACGCCAGCCAGGCTAAAATATTACACCTTTCTAGAGGGGTGGGGGTGAGAAGGCTGTGGACAGAGTGAATGCCAAGGAAGGGTGGGGGCGTTGCCAAGGGGGAGGTTAGGACCTCCAGCAGGTAGGTGTCCACCCAGCCAGGACCCAGGGAGGGAGAGCAGAGTATTTTTTTTTTAAATATATTATTTTATTGATTTTTTTACAGAGAGGAAGGGAGAGGCACAGAGAGCCAGAGACATAGATGAGAAAGAAACATTGATCAGCTGCCCTCTGCACACCCCCCCCCTCCCCGGGGATGTGCCCTCAACCAAGGTACATGCCCTTGACCGGAATCGAACCCGGGACCCTTGAGTCCGCGGGCTGACACTCTATCCACTGAGCCAAACCGGTTAGGGCGAGAGCAGAGTATTGAAGACAGGGTCTGGGGTGCGACTCTCTGTTCTTCCACTAACCACCTGTGTTCTCCAGGTTTCAGTTTGTTCGTGTAAAAATGGGGATAATAATAGCACCGGCCTCAGAGTGTTGCTGGGGCTTCCCACAGATAACAAGGGTGAGGTATTTAAGACCGTACATGGCTGGTATTGGATCGTTATTTCCCCCATGTCCCTTTTGAATTTCATCTGCACAACATTGTAGAACTTGTGAACTAGTCTATATTTTGAGGCCCAAGACTTAGATAATCCATCATTTCATGAGCAATGTGGTTTTATACATCTGTGTAAAGGGCTGGCCATCAGCAGACCGGAGTCCCCCTCCCAGTTCTGCGACGACCTGGCTGTGTGACAGAAGGTCAGAGTGACCCTGAGGCCTCGTGTGTGCTAATCTGCAAGGTGAAGAGTCTGAATAGGATTAAGCCTCCATCCTGCAGGCTCTTAGAGCTTCGGTTGTCTGCTTCACTTTGTACTATTATTTGCTTATTATACTTTCTTTAAAAGTTTACTTTAGAACAACTTTTGGTTAGAGTGTTGTCCCAATGCATCAAGATTGTGGGTTCCATCTCCGGTCAGGGCACATACAAGAATCAACCCATGAATGCAAGTGGAACAAATTCTCTCTCTCTCTCTCTCTCTCTCTCTCAAAATTAATCAATAAAAATGTGTTTAGCCCTAGCCAGTTTAGCTCAGGCCTGCGGACTGAAGGGTGCCAGATTTGATTCCAGTCAAGGGCATGTACCTCAGTTGCAGGCTTGATCCCAGGCCCTGGTTGGAGCATGTATGGGAGGCAACCAATTGATGTGTCTCTCTCACATCGATGTTTCTCTCTCTCTGTCTCTCCCCCTCCCTTCCACTCTCTCTAAAAATCGATGGAAAAATATCCTCAGGTTGAGGATTAACAAAAAATAAAAAAATGTTTGAGGTTGACTTTAAAAGACAACTTTACGTCACTACTGTAAATGTCATATGTACAAGATAACAACAACCCGTAGAATGAAAACAAAGCAGTACCATGGAATTCTTGCCAGGCACCACTCCCTGACAAGGACAAGGCCCAGAGTCTGAGGCCTCCTCATACTTTGTGAAGAAGGGAAATTAGCACATGGAGAGATGGTAACCACAGAGTCGCATGCAAATGAGACATTCTGCACTCTCTCAGAAGGCCGCAGGAGTTGGAAAGGATACGAGCAAGTCGGGGTCCTTTGGTGCTGTGTGTGGGCACCCATTCCCCACTTTGGACAACCTTGGACTCATCATAGACCTGCAGGGGGCTTCACAGGTCATCCGCCCCACCTGTCGTGTGGTAGATGGACGAGTTGGGTCAGGTGTGGAAGTGGCTGCTCATGCCCTTGCCCCAGCAGCGTGAGGATCCTTGCCTGGCCCTGCTTGTGCAATGGCAGGACAACGCCTGAAACATGGAGAAACCCTTCACTGTGGCTATGGGACCCCAACCATGACCAAGCCACACACACCGCCTTCAGAGGCTGCAGTCAGCACTTTTATTTTAAGCTGAGTTCTAATACATTTGTGCACTTTCTTTAGAACAGGGTATGTCACTTAGAAGTAGTCCTCAGTCCCTCCAACATACTCAGGTTCCTCCAGAACACTCCCTTTGCTGTGTTTGCTCCTGTTTCTTCATGTTGGTCAGAAGTACTAACACTTAGTGCCATTTCAGAGCCAAAAAGGAGTCTTGGGTGTGGAATATGCTTTTTTTTTTTTTAATTAAATCTTTATTGTTCAGATTATTACATTTGTTCCTCTTTTTTTTCCCCCCATAACTCCCCTCCTCCCAGCTCCCGCCCCACCCTCCGCCCTCACTCCCCACCCACTGTCCTCTTCCATAGGTGCACGATTTTTGTCCAGTCTCTTCCCGCATCTCCCACACCCCTTTCCCCCCCAAGAATAGTCAGTCCATTCCCTTTCTATGTCCCTGATTCTATTATGATCACCAGATTATTTATTCACTTGATTCTTAGATTCACTTGTTGATAGATGCATATTTGTTGTTCATAATTTGTATCTTTACCTTTTTTTTTCCTTCTTCCTCTTCTTAAAGGATACCTTTCAGCATTTCATATAATACTGGTTTGGTGGTGATGAACTCCTTTAGCTTTTCCTTATCTGTGAAGCTCTTTATCTGACCTTCAATTCTGAATGATAGCTTTGCTGGATAAAGTAATCTTGGTTGTAGGTTCTTGGTATTCATCACTTTGAATATTTCTTGCCACTCCCTTCTGGCCTGCAAAGTTTCTGTTGAGAAATCTGCTGACAGTCGTATGGGTATTCCCTTGTAGGTAACTGGGTTTCTTTCTCTTGCTGCTTTTAAGATTCTCTCTTTGTCTTTTGCTCTTGGCATTTTAATTATGATGTGTCTTGGTGTGGTCCTCTTTGGATTCCTTTTGTTTGGGGTTCTCTGCGCTTCCTGGACCTGTAGGTCTATTTCTTTCACCAGGTGGGGGAAGTTTTCTGTCATTATTTCTTTAAATAGGTTTTCAATATCTTGCTCTCTCTCATCCTCTGGCACCCCTATAATTCTGATGTTGGTACGCTTGAAGCTGTCCCAGAGGCTCCTTACACTATCTTCATATTTTCGGATTCTTTTTTCATTTTGCTTTTCCAGTTGGGTGTTTTTTGCTTCTTCGCATTTCGAATCTTTGACTTGATTCTTGTGCTCCTCTGGTCTGCTGTTGGGTGTCTGTATAATATTCTTTATTTCAGTCAGTGTATGCTTAATTTCTAGTTGGTTCTTTATCACAACATCAAGGGTCTCATTAGATTTCTTGAGGATCTCACTACATTTATCGGCGGTCTCACCAGTCTTTTCGAGGGCCTTACTAAGTTTATCGGCAGCTTCTAGACAGTTCTTAAGAGACCTTAAAAGTGTGGTTCTGAACTCAATATCCTCCATTGACAGTTTTGTCCTGTTTCTTTGTCTCCGCATTTTTTATGCTTTCTTGGTGCACCCCCTAGTGGTCTTTGTCCGCAGTCTTGTTGCCTTTAAGCCTTGATTGATGTCGGCAATACCGGGGTGATTTCTGGAATATGCTTTTGTATAAATAGCCTGATGGAGGTATAATGCATAAATCAAAAACACTGGACATGTTTAATGTGTATCATTTGATGGGTTTGGAGATGGGAAACCATCAGCACAGTTGTGGTTCTTGGCTTGGGTCGGGCTCACTCATGCGTCCGCGGTTAGTGAGTGTGGGCTGGGAGCTCTGTGTTGCCTGCTCGGCCCATCCCTAATTCATGAAGCCTTTTCTGTTTCCCAGCAGAGGCATGGTCTTCCTCAGCACAATCCCCGTGCCTTCCCCCTGTGCCCCAGCTGGGATCTGTCCGTCAGGGTTCCCCCAGCAGAAGGCCCAGCACAGGAGACCTCTCGTGGGTTAACATGAGTTGCAGTTGATGGCGTCCTTTGAGCTGAAGTACATCACAGGGTTTACCCTTCTAACCACATGTCCCTCCATTTCCCTTCACCTCTTGTCCCACACAGGACTGTGAATTCCTTCTACCTTATTTATCTCTGAGTGAGTTGTAAGCCTTTGAGAGCAAAAGCATTGCCTTTCCTCTGTTGTGGCACCAGTGCCTTAGACAGAGGCTACTCAGTAAATATTCGATAACTGAGATAAGTGAGTGAGGGAGGTTATTGAGGAGGCCAGGGAGGAGGCAGCATGAGGTCCCAGTGACCTCACGTGAGTGAATAATATAACTGGAGTTTCCCTGACTTATTTTCGTCCTGATGTTTTATGTCCCATCACACCCCAAAGGATGCACAGACATGGTCTGGTGGGCTTAGTTCTTAAACAGTTCTAATGTTCACTTAAATTTTTCCAACTTAGTCATTTCAGCGGATGCTTCAGGTTTGCTTCTGGTTGTAAATAAATGCTTGGCTTCCCCACCAGGGGGCTGAAAAGGGAGTGTACTCCAGTAAGATCATGGGGAAGGGTCTTATGGTTTGGTTTATTTTCCCACTTGATTTATTTGACTTGGATTCCTAGTGTCTTAGAGATGCCCCCCCTCAATTTGCTCAATTCCCCAGAATCATGCTTGCTCTCTTGTTGACCTTGTATGAGTTACTTAATGTCAGGGAACTCTGAGTCTGAGCTGCTATCTTGCCGTGAGGACGTGAGCAGCTATTTCCAAGATGAGAATAAAGGTGAGAGTGATGGTGGGGAGATTCTTGGCCTCTTTTTTTACAAAGTGTCAGGAGGAGAATTGCATCGATGGGTATTTAGCTAATAAACTGTCCTGCTGGCATAGAATAAGGATCTTACAGGTAAAGCCTCAGAGCTTTACTATTGACAGCTCTTCTCTTGTGCGGTAGGAGGCACCAACGTTCTAGATCATTCAGCAGAGCTGCTGTTCTCAGTCCCTGGCTGCTCACATCAGTCCCTGGGGAGCTCTAAAAACTGCCAATGCCTGATCCCACTCCAGAAGAACCGATTTTGTTTGCCTGGGGTGTGGCCTGGGACTCTGGGGATGTCCCAGGTAATTCCAAGGGGCAGCCAAAGTTGAGAACCACTGGCTTAGCTTATCCATTCTATCTCAGGAATGGGAAAATAATTCTAATATAGAGACAATTATTTGATTTTTTTCTGGTTGTTAAAGCGCAAAGGTTTATATGCTGGGATGAATTAGAGTTGGGTTAGAATAACTGAGATTTATCGGAGAGTAAGGATAAAGATCTCCAGTATGTTCCTCTTGTCAGCTTAGGCCCCGCCATCTTCTGATATCACCCATTCCTTCATCCCACCAAATTGTCTCCAGAATTGACTGTCATTTAAGATTGCAAAATAGGAATGCAACATTTCCCAGTTTTCAAATTTCTTCTGAGTTCCTCCGATTTGATTCATCGCAGATATTCTCTGTTGTTATTAAATGGGCTCATTACACAGTGTATTGTCGTCGGTGAAGGAATTTTGTTAATACATTTTTTAATGTATCTGTGATGTAAAAACAGTCCTCTGTTTTCAGAAAATACTTGTGAATTAATTTAGCATAGAATTCTCTGCCTAACAAGAACCATGATTTCACTCATCTGTGGGATATGAAAGCAACAAAAAAGTTTTCTTGAGAAAACTAGAGAATTAAACTGTAATTTTATACTCTTAAGCTGCTGCATTTCATCAAATATAGAATTCATCTCAGTTTCTTATTAGAAAAAGCAATGACCACCCTAACACATGAATTTGCAAACCGCTGTTTACCTTTCTTTCATTTGCTCCTCACACCAGGAAACTTGTCTAAGAAACAAACTTTCTCTGGTTCAAAGTCCTACAGTAGAAGCTTATTGGCCCAGCTTGGATCAGGTGCCCACCCCTGCACCAATCAGTGGCCCAATCAGCAGAGTCTTGGCCCACTGTGCAGTGAGCACATTTGTGAGGTGGGCACAGGTGCCTGGACCAACCATGACCTCCGCTGTCATGGTCACTAGCCACAGACCCTTGGCCCTTGTCTGGAGGACTAGCACTAACTAGTCGGAGTGCCTTCTCTTCCCTTATTGGAAAGCCTAAGGGGCAACTGGTTCGTTACCAGAATGTTTGGTCAGTAGAGATGCAGAAGATGGGAGCTTGCTGGGCTGGAGGCCGGCTAGGTGTCTGCTGGGGGGAACCAAACACTCAGGCCCCCCAGAACATGGGCTCTCACTCTGCTTTTTTTCTGGAATCCACTCTGGTTCTTATTTTTCCATTATGACTGCAGTTCCCCCAGAACATAGTTTATAATCTGGGGGTTGGCCGTCCAGAGCTGTCATGGCATCTCTACTCAATGACATCAGTATCCAGGCTCCTTCTCTTGTTACTTTGTGTAATCTTTACCCCTACTATAAGATCTCCTCACAGCCCAAGAGGGCTGCTGGAGCCCCAACAATCATGTTCTGTCTTCTAGGCACAGAAAGAAGGAGGGGATAAAGAAAAAGGAGACAAAGGGCACCTCACAGTAGCTACATTTGTTGTTGTTGTTGTTGTTTTTTAATATATTTTACTGATTTTTTACAGAGAGGAAGGGAGAGGGATAGAAAATTAGAAACATTGATGAGAGAGAAACATCAATTCAGCTGCCTCCTACACACTCCCTACTGGCAATGTAGCCACAACCAAGGTATATGCCCTTGACTGGAATCGAACCTGGGACCCTTCGGTCCGCAGGCCAACGCTCTATCCACTGAGCCAAACCGGTTAGGGCTACATTTGTTATTTTTATTCCATCTTTTAGGTGGATTTCTCTTCTGCCTGTGATCCTCTCTTCCAAGATAGGTTAACGTTTCTTAGTTTTAAGGGGTGGTGCTTTTTGACCTTGTACCTAATTCTGGGGCTTTCCTGATCACAGAGGTGGTATTTGCAGGTGAAAACCACTGTTTCACATGGCTCATGGCTTCACATCTTGAGTTACAAGTTCAGCTCTTGAATCAGAACCAGAATGCGAGGCTTCTGAATTATAATCTAATGCATTTTCTCTTCTGCCCAAGTGAGTTTAATTTTGTTCTCCACTGTTTCTTGTAGGGGTTCCGCTGTTGCAAAAATAATTGGTAATAATGTCAAGAAGCTTCAGAAGTTCGCCTCCACGGTCAATATGTGGGTCTTTGAAGAAATGGTTGATGGGAGAAAACTGACAGACATCATAAATAATGACCACGAGAATGTGAAATATCTCCCTGGACACAAGCTGCCTGACAATGTGGTAAGGCTGTAGGAATGAAAAGTACATCTGGTTAGGTTGGAAAGCTATGTTTACCTGAGTCAACACCTGGGACTTGAGAAAATACAAAAACTATTTCCCTCTTCCCCTGTTCCTTCCGCCTACCAAGTTCTTGGCTTGGTCAGTTTTGGTTTTCTAGACTCTGAAATGGGCTTTGGTTTAGTTTGATAGGGCTGCCATAACGAAAGACAGTAGACCAGATGGCTTAAACCACAGAATTTTACTTGTTCACAATGCCAGAGGCTTCAGGTCTACTAAGATCAAGATGTCAGTAGGGTTGGTTTCTCCTGAAGTTCTCTCCTTGACCTGTAGGTGGCCACCCTCTTCCTGTGTCTCCACATGGTCTTCCCTCTGTGTTGTCTGTGTCCTAATCGTGTTGTATTAGGGCGTCTCCTAAGGACCTTGTTTTAACCTAATTACCTCTACAAAGACCCTGTCTCCAAACAGTCACATTCCGAGGTACTAGGGTTATGACATAGGAATCTTGGGGAGACACAATTGGGCTCATGACAGGTTACTGTCTTAGCATTCAAAGTGCAGGTCCCATCAAAGCTGGACTAAACAACCTTGCCTTTGGCCGCTCATGTTCCCAATATACCATTTCTGGGTACGTGGACTTTGATCCACTCCCTAGGACACTTGACCTTGGTCTGTAATTACAATCAGGGTCAAGGGCTAAATTACAGGAGATCCGAAAAAAAATAGAAAATTGTAAGATTGACTGTTTAAAATTCAAGCTTATTAGGTCTGGGAGGGGACAATATAGGTTACTGCCTGGCCTCATTCCAGTGACTTGCGGGGGAAGGAAGAAATGAGCATGTGACGCAGAAAGAGGGTACCCCGCTGCTTGTCTGAGTGGAGTGTATGAACTTCTGTTGCCAGCGTCACCCCTTGGTAGCTTTCTGTAATTGTTTGAAAACCAGATCACCGAGGCTGCCTCATTCCTGTGGTTAACCAGCAAAGCTCTCCTTTGTTAAAGAAATACCCATCCCTGCACATACTCACTCACCGAACCTTGCTGAGCGGGCACTGTGCACGCAAAGCCCAGCGTTGGGTGCTGGAAACAGAGGAGTAAGATGACCCTGCTTCCCTCATGAGTCTGGCAGGGGTGGGGCAGGTTTGTAACCTGACAAGTGCCGGGAGTTGGGAGCGACAGAGACCTGGTTCACTGAAGACGGTTGCTTGGCTTTTGGTTACAGTGCTCGTTAGTGTTAAGCACTATGCTAAGTAGTTCACGGATATTGTCCCATGCTCTCAATAACCCTCTTAGGTTTGGTAAAGAACAAAATTCAGCCCTAACTGGTTTAGCTCAATGGGTAGAGAGTCAACCTGCAGACTCAAGGGTCCCGGGTTCAATTCCGGTCAAGGGCATGTACCTTGGTTGTGGACACATTCCCAGTAGGGAGTGTGCAGGAGGCAGCTGATTGATGTTTCTCTCTCATCCATGTTTCTAACTCTCCATCCCTCTCCTTTCCTCTCTGTAAAAAAAAAATCAATAAAATATATTTAAAAAAAAAAAAGAACAAAATTCAACCAAGTAAACTTGAGGACCCAATTGGCTTTGATTAAGCTATTCATGAATTCCATCTAGCATTCCACCCAGCAAAGAGAGAGGTGCTCAGAGGAGTTGTACAAAATGGGGGTTTTTCGTGGGCAGAGAGTTGAACAAGAAAGTTAAATGAGTGGGTTAGCCCAGCGGGCATGGCTCCGTGGTTGAACGCCAACCTATGAACCAGGAGGTCACCGTTCGATTCTTTGTTCAGAGCACATGCCTGGGTTTTGGGCTCAATAGGGGGTGTGCAGGAGGCAGCCGATCAATGATTCTCTTTCATCATTGATGTTTCTATATCTCTCTCTCCCTTCCTCTCTGAAATCAATAAAAATATATTTTAAAAAATAAAATAGAAGAAATGGTTGACGGGAGAAAACTGACAGACATCATCAATAACTGATGTTATCATTATTTCAAGCACAGTCACCATCCTGCAGGGGAAAGCGGGGGATTTTAGGGCAGATGACCTCACTGGTGTTGATCAGGAAATTCGGAGTGATTGGTTTAAAAAGTCCACTCCCCAGAGAGACTGAAGCTGCAGTTAGGTTAGTTATTAAGTTTTTTTTGTTTTTTTTAATATATTTTATTGATTTTTTACAGAGAGGAAGGGAGAGAGATAGAGAGTTAGAAACATCGATGAGAGAGAAACATCGATCAGCTGCCTCCTGCACATCTCCTACTGGGGATATGCCCGCAACCCAGGTACATGCCCTTGACCGGAATCGAACCTGGGACCTTTCAGTCCGCAGGCCGATGCTCTATCCACTGAGCCAAACCGGTTTCGGCAAGTTATTAAGTTTTGTTTTGGTGACTTGGCTTAGCAAAAGCGACTCTATTGTGGCCTGTTGTTTCTTTCTTCCTTCCTTTTTATTCTAACGGGTTGTAGCAGTGAGTTTTCCTATTATGCTGATGATTCTGATTTCATAGGGGAAGAAACCAAGGCTTAGCGAGGTTAATGAACTTGTCCGAGGCCGCGTAGTTAGACCTCGGGTTGGAATTTGATTCTTGGTGGACTCATTCCTGTGCCTGCTGAATCTGTTGCCGTCTAACGATGATGATTCTCTATTCTGTGTCACGGAACTAAGGCCAGGCAGCATTTCCCATGGTTATGCTTTTTTTAAAATTTTTACCGACAGTTGACATTTAACATTATTTTTTACTAGTTTCAGGCCCACGGTTATTCTTGACGCTGGTGGTGGGGAGAGAAAGGATCCCTAGGGTTCTGACTTGGGAAGTTAAGTTTATCCAAGTATCTGATGGAAAGGATTAGGGGGGAAGCTAGCTATTCCCATGGCAGTGCAAGACCTTCTATGTGCCCATTGGCTTGAACAAGTTGAAGGTCACCTGTGGAGCAGGGGAGGGGCCAATTCCACCTAAATTGCAAGGTTAAAGTGGGGAAGCCTTTCCTGGCATTTATGAGCCTAGCCCCAAACTGGGGGTTTTCTTGCTAAGGAAGAAGGTAGAACAGTCATCGGGCACCAGCAGACAGCCTCTGCCAGAGACCACACACTCCCTCATCCTCACTAGATGCCCTCACCTCTGTCCTAGTGTCTGTGAGTCTGTGTCTCTCTGCCCATGTTAAATTTTAAAACCTGTTTCTGTATTTAACTGAAGGAAACAAATCATCCTAAAAGCTGACATGTATTAAGTGCATGCCAGGTGTCGGGAATTTTTCTGAATCATTTATTCTTTTATTTTAAAAAAATATTTTTATGGATTTCAGAGAGGAAGGGAGAGAAAGAGAGAGATGGAAACATCAATGATGAGAGAGAATCATTGATCAGCTGCCTCTTGCACGCCCCACACTGGGGACCGAGCCCGCAACACAGGCATGTGCCCAGACCAGGAATTGAACCATGACCTCCTGGTTCATAGATCTACGCTGAACCACTGGGCCACGCTGGCTGGGCTGAATCATTTATTCTTCACAACAGCACTCTCAAAGTGCTTAACCAGGGAGAGTTTACTGTGAGACTGTTCACCGAATGTGGGGAGAATCGAGGGAACCAAAAGGCGTTGGTGCAGTGCCCAGAGATTAGCAACAGCAGGAAGCCATGCCACCCCTGAAAGGACAAGGGGACAGACTGGTGTCACCATACAAGCCTGACAAAAGCTTAGAGACATGGAAGAGGGGCTGCCCGTCAGGAGGTAAAACTGTAGAATGACGCCATGCCAGCACGCCTGCGAGCCCAGGCAGGAGTGGCCCAGGGACACTGTGGCCCGTCTCTTGTCCCAGCTCGGGTCCCCTGACCGTGCCCCCCTTTGGCTAAAGCAACTGGAGGGCAGAGAGCAAGGGGCCCAGAGGAAACAGCCCATAATAAGCAGCCCCCCAGGGAACAGAGTGGGACAACGATAGGCAGAAAATGGGTTGGGGGGCTGGGTGAGCAACAGGGAACAGCCCACGCAGTATCATGATGACTCCTTTTACGGGTAAGGAAACGGAGGCATGGAGAGGCAGGACCCTCCTGGGTTCAGGAGCAAGTCGGGAATGAGGAAGGCAGAGCACAGCCCCCTCTTGCCTGGACTGTCTGTCCGCACAGTGCTTGCTCTGCACGTAGTAGGCATCTGATAAAGGGTCCGAGAATGAAATCGCTTGGCCCGGCATGTTTGGGTAGAGGTGTAACCGGTTCCTCCTCCTCGCCATGGCAGGTTGCCGTCCCAAACCTCCAAGAGGCCGTGCAGGATGCAGACATGCTGGTGTTCGTCATTCCCCACCAGTTCATCCACAGAATCTGCGACGAGATCACCGGGAAAGTGCCCAAGAAAGCGCGGGGAATCACGCTCATCAAGGTGACGCGCCCGAGATGGCGGCTGGGGCAGAAGAACATCGCTAGACATTAGTTCCTGGGAAGTGTCACTTCCTCTCACTTTCATCTGTTGGAGACAAAGAAGTGGCAGGTTTTAGGGGTTTTGTTTTTGTAAAGATGCCTGGAAGGGGGTGGCTCCTCCTGGTGGGCCTCGCTGTCAGAAAGATCCTTCCCGACCAGGTCCTGGGTCTCACCCACATTCTGGAAATCACCAGTGGTTTGTATTAGTTCCCATGCCTGGTATTTTCCCTAAAGAGGGAATTTATTTTATTTTATTTTTTTATATATATTTTATTGATTTTTTACAGAGAGGAAGGGAGAGGGATAGAGAGTTAGAAACATCGATGGGAGAGAAACATCGATCCGCTGCCTCCTGCACACCTCCTACTGGGGATGTGCCCACAACCAAGATACACGCCCTTGGCCGGAATCGAACCCGGGACCCTTCAGTCCGCAGGCCGACGCTCTGTCCACTGAGCCAAATCGGTCAGGGCTAAAGAGGGAGTTTTTAACCAGCCGTCCACGAACCACCCCCACAGATCCATGGACAGAATTCAGGAGGTCCATTGTTTTAACTGTGGGGGAGAAATTGCATTTTTATGAGTTTTTACCTCTAACTAAAATGAGCATTTTCTTCATTTGCAGAGGAAAACCACAAGGCAGAGTTTCAATAACAGTACAGGTTATTAGCAGGACCTGGGACCCTCTTGTCAACAGAAATCGCGGATATGTTCATGTCAGATAGCTCAAGTGTCATTTGTGCTCATCACTACTTTGAAATTACAGAAATTGTTAGACCTGCCATGACATCTCTTTCTAATTGCATTAATAAAACGGCACATCTATTACTTTTATAAAAAAATTTTTTTTAATCCTCTCCCAAGGATATTTTTAGAGAGAGTGGAAGAGAGAGGGAAAGACAGACAGAGCTAGTCGGTTTGGCTCAGTGGGTAGAGTGTCGGCTTGCAGATTGAAGGGTCCTGGATTCTATTCCGATCAAGGCACATGCCCACGTTGTGGGCTGGATCCCCAGTGGGGGGCATACAGGAAGCAGCCACTCAATGATTCTCTCTCATCATTGATGTTTTCTATCTCTCTCCCTCTCCCTTCCTCTCTGAAATCAATAAAATCATATTTTAAAAAAAGAATTAACCAATGAATATAAATAAGTGGAACAACAAATCCGTGTTTTTTCTCCCTTCCTCGCGCTAAGATCAATAAATTTTTTAAAAAATAATTTTTTAAAAAAAAAGAAGAAAGAAAGAAAAGCAAGGAAGGGGTGCATATAGAGTTGAGGATAGTGGTTCACCCTGGAGGATGGATGGACTTGGGGAGAGACGCAGGGGATGTCAATGGTGTTGTTCATGTTCTGTAGCTTCACCTGGGCGGTTCCACATGTTCATTTTCTTGTTATTCTTTAAGCAGTGCATTCTCAGCATCTGTGTTTTCTCTCGCAAGAGATATTTTTCAAGATGTACATGCTGTTGGATGTCTGAACCTAGATAACTTACAAAGCAGTGATCCCGTACCTGTTCTCTACGGGTGGTTTGCTTTTCCCTAACTTCTTGACCTCCTTATAGGGCATAGACGAGGGCCCCGAGGGCCTGAAACTCATCTCCGACATCATCCGAGAGAAGATGGGCATTGACATCAGTGTGCTAATGGGAGCCAACATTGCCAATGAGGTGGCGGCGGAGAAGTTCTGTGAGACCACCATCGGTGAGCTTCCGGTCGCGGGGCCTGGGCCTCTGGTGCTGTTACATGTACATTTCCCCTGTCTGAGATTTCCTGGAGTGGACTCTGCCCTGCCCCTTCACATTCCTGCGGTGGGCCTTTAGGGGGTTGGGATTTTATGCAAAGAGGCCCTTCTGAGGAATTGAAGTGTTTCAGCAACTTCCAGAATGAAGGGAAAGCCACGGGGGCCATTTCGACCCGATAACATTATCGAGGTTAAACACAGAAATAACGGTTGCTTGTGCCAACGCGCAGGTGATTACGTCCATGGTGGGGCTCCCCTGGCCGTAGAAAACCAACTTTTCTTTACTCACAGATGCCAGTATCTGGATCATCATTGGGTTCCACTGAGGTCTGAAAGTGGGTGGGAATGACCTGTTTTCAGGTGAATAAGCTGAGGCTCAGGGAATAAGTTACCTGCCCCAAGGTCACACAGCTCATACAGAACCCAGGCATGAACTAGGATCTCCTGTTTCCTGAAAGAGAAAGTCCTTTGTAGTCTTACATACAACCTTGACGTAAAAAAGTTTTGTTTCTTTAGGGCTTTGGAATTCTCAAGTGCTTGTGTATCATAGTAAAGGGCTCGTAGAAGAGTAATATGTTTGTATTTGCAGTTGTTTTGCAAGAGTTTATTTAAATGTCTCTACCACTTGAGAACTTACTTCCACCCTTGTCAAACACTAGGGCAGTGTGAGTCATCTTGCCCTGGCAGATTTGTAACCGGAAGCTCTGAGGGAGGTCAGGCCCTTCTCACTAAGATGGGATGCATGGGGAGATGTAGCTCCTGATTCTCATACATGCCTGATTCTCATAGGGCATGTATACTTTTTGTTTTTTTGCATTTTTCGCTTTATTTTTAATTGCACAGATATTATGTCATTAGTGTGGAAAGTAGAGGTACTCAAAAGAAAACCATTTTTATTATTTCATTTGATTTCCATTATTTTTTCTATTTGTCCACAAAGTTTATGGTTTGTAGTTTAAATCCATATTATTTTATAGTTGCTTTGTTAATATATAACAACTTTCAAAGTCCCATCAACATACATCTTCATAGCTGCATAGTATTCCACTGACAATTCCGTATGTGTGGGCACTTAAAACTCTTTTTTTGAGAAATAATATTTTTGGAGAGGAGAGGTATCACAAATAATATAAAGAACAAAACAAAGTGACCTAGAATATCATTTCCCAGGTTGACATTTTCAAAAGTGATACAGCGTCCGATAAAGCGTTTCAAACAATATGAGAAGGTACAAAATTAGGATTAAGATGGTAACTTCCCACCTACTCTCTCTTCCCAAAGGGAATCACTATTAGCAGTTTCTAAGTATCCTTCCAGAAAAAAAATTTACATATGCATATATACCACTGTATATAAAGGTTTTATTTTTTCAGTTAATTCTTTTATCCATCTGTGATTTAACATAGCCTGTGAAATTTTGCAATTCAGTTTTTCCCAAAAAATTATTAACCAGTTTTTCCAATACAGTCCTATTTGCCAATAATCGATTGGCAATCAGTTTTGCCAATTAGTTGGTTGGAATCGACTGGTTATCCCAACCATTCCATAAGGCTGAGCCTTGCTCGCCAATGCCTGATTTAAACCTTGTGTCTACCTATAGGTTTTGGTGAGGATTTTTACCTGCCTCGAAGCTCTGTTTGCTGTAGGAAGGTTTCCAGTGGGGTGCAATAGGCTCTGCTGGTTTGTAAAGACAGACAAACGCACAGAACACCACCCCTTTCCCTCTGGCTTCTGTTGACCCAGTGCATCCAATGCCTTCACTGTGGGTTGGATCATAAATGACAATGAAAGGCTTAAGGAAGTGTCACACCTAAAGAAGGTCAGGGAGTGAAGGACAACACTGAAAGACAGCATCGCCATCGTTGTTAAGATTGGAATATGGTTGTATGCCAGATCGTTGCATTCACATTAAATTCCCTGTATTTGATAATTGCACTGTGCTTACCCGGATCCCCTTTCTTGATGACATTAACAACCAACACATTTTTAATTATGGTAGATGCAGGGATTTCAGCCCACTTGAGTCTTCCATAGAAGAAGAAAAAATGGCATTGTTTTTAGTATCTTTTATAAATATTAACTGTCATGGTGAACGATGGTGCCCCCTTGTGGTAAGAGTTCCCTTCATACTTGGGACTGATCTCACAGAATCCAGTACTTTTACTCAGTTGTCCCCCAAATATTTTTCAAAGCCTATTATGTGTCAGGCACGCCCTAACCAAGTGAGCTACTCGGGCAGGACTGACCATTTTTTATTTCATCTGTGTCCCCACACTCTCTCCACTCACCCCCCGGATTGTGTCGAGGATTTCGAAGGAGTCATTAAAGAGGTTGACTCTCTCCCTGACTTGGCCTGAAAGAGAAGGGGATTTTCCTGTCCTTTGGTTCATACTGAGTTTGGAGCAGCCCTTCCACCTGCCTGTTGGGCGTTACCTGTTCCGTACCAGATGGTCTGGGGCCCTGCTTGCCACTTTACTGCTTATGACTGGTAATAGTCATAATACGGTTAGGGCTTTCTTAGCCATGATTTAAAACAATCTTCTCAGAGTACACTTGAGAAATAGCGTTGATTGCTGTAAATCAAGCTCACCTCTCTTGTCGACACTGTGAGTGATTTGCTGCCGCAGAAGAACTGACAGATCCCACTTTGTGTCTGCGGCAAATGGAGAGTGCACTTCTCCCGGCCTGTTTTTCAGGTGGCTCACAGCCACGTGGTGCGTCACGTGGTGCTCAGAAGCATCCTTCACGTTGGAGGTGCTGAGCAGTGGCCATGGTGAGAGACAGAGGAGAGAGACAGCAACGATGTCGTGTTGTGGAGGCCAGGGGCTAGTTGACCCAACCCGGGTGATGAAACAGGATTGCACAGAATCACCCAGGTGGTCTGGGGTCTGTTTAAAAAAAGGAAGAGGACGGTTTGCTCAAACGGACACAGTTATATTTGGAAAAAGGAGAACTCAGCTAAATAATGGGTAATAGCAATGCATGTAGAATAGAAAACGTGTTTCTAGGTATTGGGTGTAGATACTTCAGACATTTTATTCTGGAAAATTTCCTTGAAAACAAAAGTAGGTAGAACAATATCATGAACCCCATGCGCCCCTTGCCCATCTTTAGTAATGATTAACTTCTGGCCATTCTTTTTTTTTTAATTGATGAGTGAGAGAGAAACATTAATTTGTTGTTCTACTTATTTATGCATTCATTGTTTTTTTTCTTGTATGTGCCCTGACCAGGGACCGAACCTGCTATAGCCATTCTTATTTCATCTGTGTCCCTACCCTCTCTCCACTCACCCCTGGATTGTTTTGAAATTATGTCACTTGTGAGTGTAATTTTAATGTTGACAGTTATCTTTTTTTCTGCATTGGAAAAATAGAGTTCTGCTAGTGTTGTTTTTTGCTGGTTTATCTTCTCTTTTTTCTCACTCCTGAGAGGTAGCACAGCATAGAGCAGGGGTCCTCAAACTTTTTAAACAGGGGACCAGTTGACTGTCCCTCAGACCGTTGGAGGGCCGGACTATAGTTTAAAAAAAAGTATGAACAAATTCCTATGCACACTGCACATATCTTATTTTGAAGTAAAAAAACAAAACGGGAACAAATACAGTATTTGTATTTGCATGTGGCCCGCGGGGCCGTAGTTTGAGGACCCCTGGCATAGAGAGTCCGCGCTCTGGAGCCAGAGCCCCTGGGTTAGAATTTGGGCTCTGCCTCCTACTGGCTTTGTGACTCTGGACAAGTTGGTGAACCTCTCTGGGCCTCCTCTCTGTAAATGTGGAAAATCATAGTCACAAGCATGAGGATTGTCGCCTCGCTCACCGTTATCACACGAGACCTTGAGTGCTCGTTACGACAGATAGCCTGTTCCACACCCGATTCTCACAGTAACCTCACAGTAGGCCTAAGAGTGCCCTCGTGCTTTACTCAGGAAGAAACTGAGGCTAGAGGAAGTTAAATCAGAGGTTTGCAAACTTGTCTGCCCATTGGAATCGCCTGGGGAGCTTCACTAATGACTGATGCCTGCTCTACCCCAGAGACCAATTTCATGGGTCTGGGATGTGACCTGGGCTTTGGTGTTTTTAAAGATCCCCGGGTGACTGTAATGTGCAGACAGGCTCGGGAACAAGCACAGGAGCCTAGAGCAGCGGTCGCCAACCTTTCGGACCTCAAGGACCACCAGTGGTCCGCGGACCACCGGTTGGCGACCGCTGGCCTAGAGGCCTAGTACTGTAGCCTTCAGTGAGCTTCCTGCCATCTGGTGGAGATGTTGACTTGGGAGCCAGGGCTTGGCTGGTGGGTTTATCATCTGATTTCTAGAGCTAAGCCCTCCCCTCTGGGCCCCCAACAACGAGAGCACACTTCACATCAGGTTTTATGTGTAACGTTTTACTTTTGTTTGTTTTTAACCTGAAGTCCCTAAACCACAGCAACAAAAAGTCCAAAAGCTACTGAGCATCCGTCTCATTCTAGGAACTGTCCTGAGGGAGGGGATCTAGTGGTAGCAAAAACAAGGACTCTGAATGCTGTTCTGTGTGAAAATATTTGTCGGTGTTGCATCCGTTCTCTATTGTCATAGTGATGCCAAGTAATAATCACAGAATCTCAGTGGCGTACAAAATAAGCACAGCTAACACTTCTGTGGGCCTCTGGGAGTCCACAGATCTTGGCCGGGACAACCAGTTGGCTCTGGTCCATGTGTCTGTCGTCTTCCTGCTGGGCTTTGTGGGCGAACCAGGGCATCTTCTTTTTTTTTATTGTTTAATATATATTTTTATTGACTTCAGAGAGGAAGGGAGAGAGAGAGATAGAAACATCAATGATGAGAGAGAATCATTGATCAGCTGCCCCCTGCACGCCCCCTAGTGGGTATCAAGCCTGCAACCCAGCATGTACCCTGGTTTGGAATTAAGCCGGGACCCTTCAGTCCACAGGCTGATGCTCTATCCACTGAGCCAAACTGGCTACAGTGAGCCAGGGCATCTTCTCACAGCGACGGCAGAGGCACAAGGGAACAACCCTACTGCCCAGAGGGCATCACACTTCTACTGCATCCTGTCTGTTAATGTCCCCTTGACCAAAGCAAATCCCACGGCTGAGCCCAAAGACAGCAGGCAGGGACGTATGCCCACTCGCTGTAAGTCTAAGCATGGTGGATAGTCAAGCCTAACATCATAGAAAGGGATGCACTCTGCTCCCTCGGAAACAGGGTGGATGATTTTTAACAATAACTGTAATAGATGTAATAGATACAAACACAGAAACCCAGCTTATAAGTGTTCATGGGAGCAAAAAGTTGGCAACAGTTTTAGATTTCAAACACTAAAAAGATACTTAGACATAACATATGGACACAGCAAAATACAAAGCAGCCATTGAAAATGGTGTACAAGCCCTGGTTGGTTTGGCTCAGTGGATAGAGCATTGGCCTGTGGACTGAAGGGTCCCAGGTTCGATTCTGGTCAAGGGCACATGCCCAGGTTTCGGGCTCAATCCCCAGTGGGGGGGGTGCAGGTGGCAGCCGATCACTGATTCTCTCTCATCATTGATGTTTCTATCTCTTTCTCCCTCTCCGTTCCTCTCTGAAATCAATAAAAATATTTTTTAAAAATAAAGAAGAAGAAATAAAAGAAAACTTTTAAAGAAAGAAAGAAAGAGAGAGAGAAAATGATGCAGAAAAGATATGCTGTCGTTAAAAATTAGTCATGCTGAGGCCCTGGCCGGGTAGCTCAGTTGGTTAGAGCATCATCCCGATGCACCAAGGTTTTGGGTTTGATCCCTGATCAGGGCACATAGAGGAGTCAACCAATGAATGAGTAAATAAGTGGACCAACAAATTGATGTTTTTCTCTCTCTCCCTTCCTCTCTTTCTCTAAAATCAATCAATCAATAAAAACAAAGAAAATTAGTTATGCCATAAGATGAGAACCACATGTACATTATGTTCCCAAGTTTGAGAACAGCTATGTATATTCATACTTCAGTCAGTGGAAGATGTATGCCAAATTGTGAGTGATCATCTGTGGTGAAATTCTGGAATATTTTTATCTTCTACTTCTACTCTTAGGAATTTTGTAAATGCTCTATAATGACCATATGTTACTGTTATAATAAGGGAAACACGTATTTAAAACCATGTTAGGTGTGAACAGTTAAGATTAGAGATGGTTATGAGTTTCCTTTTTTCCTAACTTTTCAACAGGCAGCAAAGTAATGGAGAACGGCCTTCTCTTCAAAGAACTTCTGCAGACTCCAAATTTCCGCATCACGGTGGTTCAGGACGCAGATACTGTTGAGCTCTGTGGTGCTCTGAAGGTAAAGTCAGCCTCTTATTCCTGCCCAGGGGGAGGAGTCCATCATGCATGGCCACTGTTAGCGTTGCTGAATCTAATCCGGAAGAATGGGCCCTGTGTTCTGTGCACTTAACTACGGCAAAGAATAGTGAATGGCGAGCCTTGTTTATCACTTCCTGCTCTGCCCTCGCCTTTCCTGGGTGGGCCCAGTTCCTCTCTCACTTCTGGTTTGCTTTTCTAAATCTGGGAGGATTGTGGTGTTTTGTTCTTTGGGCAGTTGGCAGCGTTAATATTTGGGAAGCATGGCGAGCACCTCGATTGCAGAGGTCTACCCGGGGCAGAGTCTCCCAGGAAAAGAAACTGTTGCCTCTGAATTACACACTCTGTTGGTGTGATGGTTCAGTTGGTTGTTCTTGTTAAGGGAAAGGCGTCTACTACTTAGGTTTCTTTTTTCAAGAATCGTTTTATCTCAGGGGAAAGATCAACTTCAAGAAGCAGTTCCTATTGGCCAGGGGCTTAGGAGGGTAAAATAAAGGGAAGTTTTCACACTTGGACTCCTTACTTGCCTCCACTTTAATAATAATTATATATATACTAGAGGCCTGGTGCACAAATTTGTGCACCAGTGGGGTCCCTCAGCTAAGCCTGTGGGTCCTGATGAAACCAGCTCTCCGACATCCCCCGAGGAGTCCCAGATTGTGAGAGGGTGTAGGCCAGGCTGAGTGACCCCACCAGTGCATGATCAGGGCCGGGGAAGGATGCAGGAGGTTGGCCAGCCGGGGAGGGACAGTGGGAGGGTTCCAGGGTGTGTTCGGCCCATCTTGCTCAGTCCCTACCCAGCAGGACCCCCAGCAGCAAGCTAACCTACCAGTTGGAGCATCTGCCCCCTGGTGGTCAGTGCCCATCATAGCGAGCAGTTGAGCATCCTTAGCATATCATTAGCGTATTATGCTTTGATTGGTTGAACAGCCGACCAGTCGACTGGACACTTAGCATATTAGGCTTTTATTATATAGGACATATAATTGATTTCAGAGAGGGAGAGAGATAGAAACATCAATGATGAGAGAGAATCATTGATCAGCTGCCTCCTGCACACCCCTCACTGGGGATCAAGCCTGCAACCTGGGCATGTACCCTAACTGGGATTTGAACTGTGACCTCCAGGTTCATGGGTCAATGCTCAAGCAGCCTCTACTTTTTAAAGACTATGTCAAGGTCCCTCTCACTATCCTGGCTCTGGGAAGTGGCCTGCAGCTGGGTTGCTGAGTCATTTCTTTTGTCAGCAAAAACTGCTTTCCAGGAATTTGAGCACCTAGGGAAGGAAATTAGGTGATCTGGCATTCACCTCACTTTGTTAGGTAAGACTTGCAACGATGAAAAGATCGATGAAAAGAACGTCGAGGAGACCAAAATCCAAAGAATGCCTTCCAACTCTTTCTCTAAATTGTACATCTTGTTTTCTCGTCAGAATTTAAAACCACTTTCTGGCTTTCTAGAATTAATAATGTGTGTGTGTGTGTGTGGTCACATGTCCCTGTACAATGAGAATTTTAAAAAATTAAAGCCAATCAAAGGCCTGGGCTCCCAGGCAGCACGTGCCCATATTTTTAAATGCTTGCGTGGGGCATTCTTCTCATTCTAGGCAGGTCCTGTTATGTATTTGAGATGCTGGCTTCGGCTGCTCTGTTTATGTTTGTTGGTTGGGATTTTTATGTGTTTTTAATGATCCTTCGTTAGTTTAATGACCACTCGGGCAGCAGGAGCACCGTGAATGCCTAATTGCTCAGCGCTGGTCTGTGTGGCTCCAGAGCTGTTTTTAGGTGACTGGATATTTTGGGTGGTGGATGGGGAAGCAGTGAGATCCTGTGCTGGGGAGAAGACTCTAGAAAGATGGACAGCTCTGGCAAAGCTCTGCAAATGAACGGGACCCATGCTGGTCTTGTGTCTGAGCTTAGAATGGCTTTTCATTTGTGTTGGTACCTGCTACCACTGCAAAGTGGTTCATTGGGTGAAGGCGGGTGGGGTGAGAACCGTCTATCTTCCTTCCCCTCGGCCATCCTCTGAAACAGGATCAGTTACCCTCATTTTTGTCAGCTTGCATCGAAGCTGGGATTTTTGCAGACCGACAAACAGGCATTTTGGCAGTAATTGAGCCTAACCATGCCGTCACACAGACAGGGAGATAGAGATCCACAGACCGTAAGTGACTCAAACAGCAAATATTGGCACCAATGCAGGTTTCAAGAGTCTTGGTCTGGGTCCTTGGTTACTATGTCCAGCCTGACTTTTCTGGTTTGTGTCTGGGCAGTTGAATAAAATGAAGCCCTCCCTTGTCAGAGCCTTCCAAAGCAAGGACAAATGGACATATGTTGGTTTTATTACAAAATTAATCATTGTGTTTTCCTGATCATAAAGTCGTGCACATTTTACACAACAGCAGAGAGGTGTAGAGAAGAAAATCACCAGTAATCCTTACATCCTGAGATAACCACTGTCAGTGTTCGCTGTATCCCCTTCTAATCTTTCAGCAAGTGAGTGTATGTCCCCTTTTTATCTCAGGGAAAGGGAAGGAGAGGGAGAGAGAGATAGAAACATCAGTGATGAAAGAGAATCATCGATCGGCTGCCTCCTGCACGTCCCCTACTGGGGATGGAGCCCGCAACCCCGGTATGTGCTCTGACTGGGAATTGAACCGTGACCTCCTGGCTCATGGATGGATGCTCAACCACTGAGCCATACCAGCCAGGTACTATGTCCCCTTTTAAAACAAAGACTGGATCTTACTGTTCAAATAGTTTGGCATATTTTACTCATTAACCTTTAGTAATCTTCTCCATACTCGCAAATTTAAAAAATGTACACTCTTTTTTGTGCTCAAAAACACGAGGTCATGTGACTGGTGCGGGGAGGGGGGGCCGGGGGGAGGAAAACAGCTCCTTACAAGGATAACAATAAAAAGAAAATGCAAAAGGATTATGCAAAATCATTTTGTACCAGTGCCTTCAGAATGTCCTGCACCTCCTACCTATGTTCATCTCTGAAGCAGTAACGGAATGTTCTTTTTAAAATGTCAACTTTCTTTAAGCACAATTCATGTACGTTAAACTGCATCTATTTAGAGGATGTAATGCACTGGGCCCATTCCCTGCCCCAGTAGGGCAGCCACTGATCTGCTTTTTTTTTTTTTTTTTTTTTTTTGATGTATTTCTTTATTGATTTCAGAGAGAAAGGGAGAGGGAGAGAGGAAGAGAGAGAAACATCAATGATGAAAATCATTGATCGGCTGCCTCCAGCATGTCCCCTACTGGCATGTGCCCTTGGCCAGAATTGAACCTGGGGCCCTTCAGTCCATAGGCCAACGCTCTATCCACTGAGTCAAACCAGCTAGGACTGATCTGCTTTTGTACACGAGATACTTGCATTTTCTAGAAAATTTATAATGAAGTTATACAGGTTATCTCCTTCTGTGTCTGGCTTCTTTCACTGGGAAGGTATTTGTGCTTTCATGTAAATTTTAAGAGGTACTTCATACAGAAAAGTAGAAAAATCTTAAGTGTAGAGCTCAACCTATGTTATCATTTTGAAAAATGCTTTATCAGGATTAAGTTTCTTTAATGGAGACCCAACATAATAGTGGCTGTGAACAGGTAAAAGTGTATTTCTTAGGTAAAAATCCTGAATCCCTATGACAACTCAATTGCACAGAATTCTTAGGAACCCAGGCTCCTTCCAGCTCACAAGGATGTGGCCCTTGTCCTTGTGGGGCAGGAAGAGACGTTCCTCTACCCATTCTAGGTCCTTCTGTCTGGTCTAATCATTAAATTGACTATGAGCCAGATTAGCAAGAGAAAATAACAAAATTTAATTGCATACCTATGTACGGGAACCCCATATACCTGACCGAGTCAGAGACCCCACATACATGAGAGGTTCCAAGACAGAAGTATACGTGACTTCCTGGGCTAAGGAAGGAGGTGAGGCTCCTGGGGTTTCTGGATTCACATGCCGAAGTTGGGGAGGCCTGTGCTGAACCCCTTCATCATCCTTACCTTCTAAGATGGTGACCAGAGCTCCAACCTTCACATCTGCCTTCCAGGAAGGGGAAAAAAATAGAAACAAAGGACAAAGACCATGTGTAACTGTCTTTTTTTTTTTAAATATTCATTTCTTTTTTAAAAAATATATTTTATTGATTTTAGAGAGGAAGGGAGAGGGAGAGAGAGATAGAAACATCAATGATGAGAGAGGATCATTGATTGGCTGCCTCCTGCTCGCCCCCTACCGGAGATCGAGCCTGCAACCCAGGCATGTGCCCTTGGCCGGAATCAAACCCGGGACCCTTCAGTCCGCAGCTGACGCTCTGTCCATTGAGCCAAACCAGCTAGGGCCATGTGCAACTGTCTTTTAAGGCAGGTTCTGTGAAGTTGCAATGGGGTCCTTTGCCTTCATCTCAATGGACAATACTTAATTGTGTGACCACACCTCGCTGCAAGGGATGTTGGAAAGTGGTCTCCCCCCTCCCCGCAAGTAGCCATATACTTGCATGAAAATCAGAGACTCTGTTACTCTGGAAGACGGGGCGAATAGGTTGGGGGATAAACCCGTAGCCGGTGCCGCAGACTCGGGACGTTCCTTCGTAGGGCTGTCTGTAGGGAGGTTAGCTGCTCCTCCTTGCTGGGGATGAAGGTTTCCTCCAGGATTTTGGCTTTGACAAACCTTGCTGTGATGACAGCCTTGCGCCTGTCTCTAGCCGGGCCCTTTGGCCATATGTGGCTATTTACATTTACATTCAAGCTAATTAACACTTAAAAATTCAGCCGAAGCCGGTTTGGCTCAGTGGATAGAGCGTCGGCCTGCGGACTGAAAGGTCCCAGGCTCGATTCCGGTCAAGGGCATGTACCTGGGTTGCGGGCACATCCCCAGTGGGAGATGTGCAGGAGGCAGCTGATTGATGTTTCTCTCTCATCGATGTTTCTAACTCTCTATCTCTCTCCCTTCCTCTCTGTAAAAAATCAATAAAATATATTTAAAAAAAAAAAAGAAATTCAATTCAGTTTCTGAGCCACAGTAGCCCCATTTCAAAGACTCAGTAGCCATGTGAGTGTCAGTAGCCAGTGGCCGCTGGCTGCTGTAATGGATAAGCAGATATAAAATATTTACGTCGTTGCAGAAACGTGTACCGAACTACACTGCTCCAGCTAAGATATCTTTCAGGGTGCCAGGCCTGGCGGACCAAGGGTGGGCTTACTCAGCCCCCTTGACATCATCTCAGCCAGGCTGCCTTCTCCAGGGCCCAGCCTGCAAACCACACATGCTCTTTCCCCTTATGGTCGGCCCACCCTCTGCAGACAGAGCTTCGTCTTAGGTCACGTACCCTGGGAGCTGGGCTCCGGACGAGTGGGGTGGGTTGTGGACTTACAGAAAACAGCAAGCACTGACTTGGTTTCTGTGGAGCCACTCTTCCTAGGTGGTGAGAGTGTCGGCCGGCATGGCCTGCGGGTAGCCTGGGCCGCCTCGCCAGTTTTATATTCCTTTTGTGGGAGGATAGGATGGGAGCGGGAGGAATTGAGTCCCGCCTAACTGCCCCGATTCAGAATTGCAAAGGTGGCACTGCGGGGTGGATGAATGCCATCACCCAGGAAATGGAGAAGGGCTTAAGCACGTCTGTCTTCTGAAAACCGTGGTATGTTTAGCTCCACGGCAGTTGAAAGCAGATTTAAATGCACAGTGGATAGTGGTAACTTTCACAGCTGAGCGGCCTCGCAGGACATCTGCTCGGATGCTATGCAAACACGATCTGACTGGCTCGTGTGTTTATTTTTCTTTTGACAGTGGTAAGTGCTAGAGGGAGGGAGCGAGGATTTCAAGATCCATCATAGAGTAAACTGGGTTGGGGCCCAAGGTCCCCTCGGAAGGAAGAGTTTACGCTGCAGTAGTCCCCTGTCCCCCCCACCCCAGCCCCCATGGGGAGATGGGATATCTAGTGGAGACAGTGAGGTGGTCTGCCCGGGTTCTTGTTTCAGCATCTAGAAGGGTTCAGCCATCTGGAGAAGGGCTGTGTGTAACTTAATAAAGAGTCCAGAGACGAAGCATAGTTTTGAAAGGCATATTGGGGGTCAGAGGAGCCTAGCTAAAGAAACTAAGATCTCCTCTTCTCAGGACCCCATGCTTTTTATTAACACACATTGTCCTGAGGTGAGGCAGAGATATACACATCAAAGGGTCAGGTTTCATTTACAGAGTCCATTGTCAGATTGGAAGAATTTGCCTACGGTTGTTCAGGTGTTTGGCCAGTAGGAGGCAATAACATGTAGATTAAGATGCCCTGAGCTGTCTGGCAGCCAAGCAATCATCCCTTTTCAGGTTTGGGGAAATGCCCTTGCCACTCCAGACGATTCAGCCCTGCTGTCAGGAATTGGCTTCCGGCAGTGGTCCTGACCTGTGTGTCCTGCAATGAAGGGGCCAACAGAGTGGCCGGAGCCCGCAGGCCATGGACACCCTCATCTGCCTTTTCTCTGGGTGCAGTGACATGAAAGGTCAGAGGCAGTTCTTTGGAGCTCAGGGCTGGGATGCTTCCAGTGGCTGAAAGCTTGCCCCTTGTCTGAGTCTCTTCGGTTGGGTGGAGTCAGCTCTTCCTGTTAGAAAGTTCTCATCTTGACTCTGCGGTGGCCCCTCTGTGCCCTGGAGCAGCGAGCTGTGACCTGCTCCCTGGAGAGGACTGGGGAGCCGGCTCCTGGGTTGGAGACCCAGCTCTGCAGGTCCTGGCTGTGTGGCCCTGCAGGCTACTTATCCTGTGCCCTTGAGTTTCCTACTTCCCACCCCGCATCTACTAGGACCTGCCTCGTACGAATGTTGTGAAGATTGAATGCGTTAATAATATATGAAGCATTGAGAACAGTTTGCTAAGGTTAACTTGTGTTGTTACTTTTATTATTTGCTCCCATAAATCTTTTCTCCTCCTAAGCCTCCATGCAGGCAGGCAGGTGGGTGGTCACCCCTCCCCCCTGACATCTAACAGAAGGTTCAGGCAGGTCTCTGACCCAGGGAGGAGGGGGTGGCCAGGCCAAATTGGCCACAGCGTGGAAGCTGGCAGGCACAGGGAAGAGTCGGGCTGTGGAACCAGGCAGTCGACCCTTAGTGCTGACCCCTGCACTGGATTATCACCTTCTGCAGAGTCAGGTCTAGCACAGGCAATGACTCAGCAATTCCGCTCCTAGGTATGTACCCAAGAGAAATGCCTGTGTGTGGTCGCCGAAGGATATGTACCTGGGTGTCCTTACAGCACCCTGTGAAAGCTACCCCAATGCCAACTAATAAAAGAATGGATAAATAGATTGCACTGTGTTCACACAGTGGAATACAATACAGCAATGAAAATAATTGTTCTGTGTGTAAAAACAGGGCTGAATCTCACAAACATTTCAAATTCGAGACAAAGCTAGACAGAAAAGATTACATGCTGTATGATTCTATTTGTATAAAGTTTAAAGACAGATAAAGCGAATATGCTGTTATAAGTCAGGAGAGTGGTTACCTTTGGTGGGAGGGGATGGCCAGGAGGGCACCTGAAGGGTGACTCTGGGGCCCTGGTTATGTTCTGTTTTTTTTAATCAGGGTGTGTTCAATTTGTGAAAATTATGATTTGTGCTTTTCTATATAAATGTTATATTTAAATAAAGTATTTGATTTGAAAACAAACCCAAAAGGTAAGGCAGTTGATCCAAACAGTATTTCACTGGAGACCACTATCAGCGACCTAGTTTTCTGGCTGATGCTCGTCAATTGCTGCCTCCTGGTGACCCCAGATCTGGGCTCCTGTCCTGAAAATGGGCCCCTTCTTTCATCTCTCTTGCTCACGGTCCAAGAGCAGAACCGAGGGCTGTGCAGGAACCCGTGGTCCTGCCCCGGCCTCCCCCAACCTGCCCCGCATCCTCCCTCACAGAACATCGTAGCGGTGGGAGCGGGCTTCTGCGACGGCCTCCACTGTGGAGACAACACCAAAGCTGCCGTCATCCGCCTGGGACTCATGGAAATGATCGCCTTCGCCAAGATCTTCTGCAAGGGCCAGGTGTCCACAGCTACCTTCCTGGAGAGCTGCGGCGTGGCCGACCTGATCACCACCTGCTATGGGGGCCGGAACCGCAGGGTGGCCGAGGCCTTTGCCCGGACTGGAAAGGTAGCCCCTGGCCTGCCCTCCCCACCCCCGTCTCCCACTTGTGACTCCTGGGCTGGGTGGGGTGAGCATAGTGCAGCGGAGGTGGAGGCCAGGGTTTGATGGGTGCTGGTTTGTCCTGTTTACCTGTCTGCTTTCACTTAAAGAGCTTCAGTCTTAGTCCTTTATCTTCTACATCTGTTTTTTAACTTATATATTTATATTGATTTCAGAGAGGAAGCGCGAGGGAAAGAGAGAGAAAATGATGAGAGAGAATCATTGATTGGCTGCCACCTACACGCCCCACACTGGGGATCCAGCCTGCAACCTGGGCATGTGCCCTGACTGGGAATCGAACCGTGACCTCCTGGTTCCTAGTCAATGCTCAACCACTGAGCCACGCCGGCCAGGCTGTCTTGTACGTCTTCATCTTTCTTGGACTTGTAGCAGAGGAGTGCAGCTCCGCTTCCCCACTCTCCCCCGGAAATGAGTGACTCTCTAGTCCTTACCGGAGATTATTTTTCATCCTTTGTTTTTAAGACCATTGAAGAACTGGAGAAGGAGATGCTGAATGGGCAGAAGCTCCAAGGACCTCTGACTTCGGCGGAAGTGTACCGCATCCTCAAGCAGAAGGGGCTGCTGGACAAGTAAGTCCCGTGTCTCCCCGAGACCAGAGAAACGCTCATCATCCCTCTCCCCTTGTGATCTGGTCCGTGCACATGCGCACAGCTGTGTGGTGAGTGTGCCAGGACTTTCTGAGGTTAGCGCAGTCCTTTGTGTGACGTGAACGTCTGTGGCAGGAAACACCCACCTGCCCTGAAAATGGGTGTTGACACAAAACACAGACCCAGCTTAGCTTCAGGAAGAAGAGCTTCATTCTTTGTATTATAAAACAGGAAGTTTAGGACTCTGGGTTGTTTGGTAAGAGCTACATGTTATCAGTTTTAAATTAAAAAAAAAAAATGAATGCTTTGTTGGCTTTGTAAAAAGATAGAATCTTGTTAATAAACTGCCAAGCAATTCAGAAGTGAAGGGAAGACACGTCACCCCAGAATTCAACTGCAGGCGGTGAAGGGACCTGTGTGAAGGATTGGTGAGCAGCCTTGCAGCCTGCCTTCGTGTGGATGAATGGATGGATGTTTGAACGGACAGATGCATGCATGCACCCAGTCTCCGCTGCACCTTTCAGGCTGGTCACATGGTAAAGGTGGGCTCAGGTCAGCTGGATTTGCCACCCGATCGAGGAAGGAAGCCCCACAGCACCACCAAAGCTACCCGGCCACCCTGAGGCTGCCCCTTGCTGATTTGTTGAGCCTTCCTCCATAATCACAATGCTTTACATTGATGTTTCCATCTCTCTCTCCCTCTCCCTTACTCTCTAATGCAGCGGTTCTCAACCTGTGGGTCGCGACCCCATTGGCAGTTGAATGACCCTTTCACAGGGGTCGCCTAAGACCATCCTGCATATCAGATATTTACATTACGATTCATAACAGTAGCAACATTACAGTTATGAAGTAGCAACAAAAATGATTTTATGGTTGGGTCACAACATGAGGAACTGTATTTAAAGGGCCAGAAGGTTGAGAACCACTGCGATGCTTATGCAGTGTATCTGTGTATCCTTAACTCTCCGTAATGCTCTGTGGGACAGGGGATGTCTGATTGCCCGGCAGAGTAGGGAGCTAGGCAGCTCTGTGGATGCTGCCAGGAGGTGGGTTACGGGCGGCATCTCTCTAGTTGCGTCTCCTTCATCCTCTCACGTCAGCCCAGGTGTCTGCAGGTCCCAACCTGGCATCCTTACCTTACCCTGCTCTCCTCTTTCTACCCATAGAATTCCCTAAGGAAAGTGGAAAATGAGGGAGGACAGGGCATTTGTCTTCCTTCTTTAATTTGCATTTTATATTTCCGAAACGGCTTTCAAAATCGGTCAGGCAGAGATGGAAGTCATAAACAAGCCCTCAGAGGAGGAGAATTGCCTTTAAACCGTGACTTCCAGGAAAACACCTCTGACACGCATGGCTCTCCTCACATACTTAACCGCAGACAGTGACGCGCTGGTGTGCATGGCTGGCCTCCTCGGTGGCCATTCGGTCTTTGTCAGGGATGTGTTTAAAGCCTTAAAAAATACCGGGGTGTTTGGTGATGGTTAGTGCCTCCCAATCACCATTTTAAAGAGGGATCCGTGTGACGCGTTTATAAATTCACGAGTTGGCTGGCCATCTGCATTCATTGCTTCACCCGGGAGGACACAGCCTGGAACGGGCATTCTGGGATCGGGCCCTGCCTGCTTTAAAAAGCAGATGTAATCAAGCAGGCGCAGCTCGGCTCTGAGCAGACGCCTCTCCTCAGTCATGTCCCATTTTCTCCCTTCTGACTAGAAATCGAACAGGCTGTGCCTGTGCCTAATGAGGTCTCTGGAGGGGGTGCCCCCTTCTCCCGGGCTGGAGTGTAGAGCATGTGGGACTCCCCTCCCCTGCACCTGCTTCCCCAACCTGCACAGGCGGAGTCGAGCTCTAACCTTCTCCTGTGTGCCACCTCTTGGCCTTGATTTTTTTTCTTTTTTCATTCCAGCCCTCACGACTGGTCTCCCTCTTATGTCCTTCTTTCCTCCCTCCTCCGTTGCTAAGAGCCCTGAGCAGGAGGGCAGCATTTAAGGCCATCTGCATCTTACTAGCCACAGAACCGAACTGGTAGACCAGATGATCACCGTGGTCCTTTGTCCCTCGAGTATTCAGATTCAGAGGCCTCCTGCTCTGACAGAATGAGGTCTGCAGTCCTTGGGCTGACATTTGAGGCTGCCCCTCTCGGTCCAGTACAGGCATACCTCATTTTGTTGTACTTCACCGATGTTGCTTTTTTCATAAGTCAAGACTCACCCACCCCCGCCCCCGCCCCTGCCAGTAAAAAAAGATTTACCTGCTTTATTGCAATACTTGCTTTGTTGTAGTGGTCTGGAACGGAACCCCCAATACTCTAAGGCAGTGGTTCTCAACCTTGGCTGCACATTAGAATCACCTGGGAATCTTTTTAAAATCCTGATTTCTGGGCCTCATCCTCCGGAAATTCTGTTTCTTTGTTACGGGGTGGGGCCACAACATTAGTAACAAAGAAACAGAATTTCCGGAGGATGAGGCCCAGAAATCAGGATTTTAAAAAGATTCCCAGGTGATTCTAATGTGCAGCCAAGGTTGAGAACCACTGCTCTAAGTGTGCCTGTACCAGCTTACCTCCTGGAGTTTATCCGTGCATACATTCATAAGCTGTTATTTATTGCACATCCCCCATGCACCAAGTTTCGCATGCTTTACGTGTAAGCCATTTCATACAATAAGCCTGAGTGTCCAGCTCATTTTACAGATGAGCAAACGGGGCCAGAGAGGTTGTGAAACTTTCCCAGAGTTAATAGGCTATGGAGTCAGATCTGATTACGTCTACCTGACTCCAAAAAAATAACAAAATATTCTTACCTTAAAAAACCCACAATGATAGACTGTCATTGTAGAGTTCTAACTAGATCGTTTTCAGAATGGCCTTTAAGACTGCTGATGCTTCAAGCTCTCGTTGGGCTGTGTGTGTAGGCCTGCGTGTTTAAAAGCTGATTGCCATTGACTTTATGTCCTTAGTGATATCTGCCATAGTACTGGCTGAGCCACTTGTACCCAGGATAATGTTATCTTTTCTTTGCGTGGATTATTAACCCACACCTTCACACCCTCATCCATTTCAAGCTTTCACTTACATGTTTTCCCATCTTGGAAGAAAAGGCAAAATAAATCCAGCTTCCGACATGAGATCAGTGCTCTGCTAATTGTGGGTCCCCACGTTGGTTCTCGCAGGAGCAGTCCAGGCTGGGTTATTCGTGGTGATGTGTGGGCTGCTCATCTTCATCCTTTCTGGAGAAGAGAGAGCAATGCCATGCCTTGCCATTTAAAATATATTCTCCAGTCTGTTAAAATAGTGACAGAAACTTGGACTCATTCCAGATTTGACCAAGAGCCTGAGCCACAGGTGTTTACGGGAATGACCACAGATTACCCCGTAGGGTTTACCACATGCTTGTTTGTAGACGGTGCACTCCCTTAAGGCAGAGGATGGTTTAGGTTGTAGCAGGATCGCATGGCCAACAGTGCAGAGGCCCTCTACAGGCCAAATAATAAAGGAATGTGAGCCCAGCCGGTGTGGCCCAGTGGTTGAGCATTGACCTATGAACCAGGAGGTCATGGTTTGATTCCCGGTCAGGACAATACCCAGGTTGCAGGCTCGATCCCCAGTAGGGGGTGTACAGGAGGTAGCCAATCAATGATTCTTTCTTATCACTGACATTTCCATCTCTCTCTCCCTCTCCCTTCTTCTCTAAAATCAATAATATATATATATATATATATGCACATATATATACAGTGTGTGTGTGTGTGTGTGTGTGTGTGTGTATATCTATATAGATGTATAGCTATATAGATATAGTTTTTTTTAAGGAATGTAGGAGATGGGTCACAGGTAGCACACTAATCTGCCATCTGTTAGGTCAAAAAAACTAATCCGTTGTCTGAGGTAAACCAGATGGCTTAACTTGTCTTTTCCTATTTCCCCCCTCCACCCCAACTAGGTTTCCGTTGTTTACTGCCGTCTATCAGATCTGCTATGAAGGCAAGCCCGTGCAAGAGATGCTGTCTTGTCTCCAAAGCCATCCAGAGCATTTGTAAAGTGGACCATGCAGCATGTCAGGCAGCGTAAATCATGTTTGGGGTTCTCGTGGAAACTGGGACTTGGCAACAAGATGTTGGCTTGACTGTAATCCCATCATGGATGTGTATGAATTTTTACAGGCTCGCTTTTGAATTTCAAGAAGGAGATCATTGGCTAAGATGCACTGGGCAACAACTAGACGCACATATGTGAGCGCATGAGTGTGTGTGTTCATTTCTCATTCTGTGGATGTTTGCATGCATGAACCAAAATTAAAAGTCCTTTTTAAAGATTACTTTTGAAACTTTCCCACTGTGGTAGCTTATAAGATTGGAACTATCTCAGCTGAGTTTTTTAGATCTAATTTATATCTTTGAGTGAAGGAGTTTTTTTCTCTCATTGTCTTGATATAAAATTTAACCAGCATTGATAACGTGGTAGAATGGAAGAGCGAATGCGTTCAAAGATCAACAGACTGTAACTTTTAAACACTATCTCAAAGCCAGCGTAATTAATGACTTTGTGAGTTGATCTCTTTTTTTAACAACTAGATGTTTTTAATTAGGTAATCCACTCTGTAACTCCCTCTCACTGCAGTTTTCTGCGTTTCTAGCCTCTTTTCTCTTCATGAGCTGCCAGGATGTGCAGAACACAGAAAACTCATCTGGGATTTTCCTGCTGTGACTGACACGTCCACGTCTTTCTGATTAACCACACTAGTTGCAATGGTTTTTGTTTTGTGCAAACATTTCCTTTAAGCTTCACAGATCCTCTGAGAGGGGCTACTGTTATTCCTTTTGAAGATGCTGTCACTGTGCCTGGTCACCTGATAAGGAGGGGGCAGAACCAGGAGTCAAGTCTAGTGCTCCCCACCCCCACCCCCCCACCCCCAAGGTGCCCTGGGACCTTCTCAGATGTCCCTGGGCTGATTTGACCTCCAGCCAATTGATTGTGTCAGAGGCCCCAGGCAGCCTTTCCGGAGCCCATGGGAGGGCTTCCTGCAGCTGAGATTTGTGTGGGGCATTGTTGATGCCACTCAAAGCATGGCCCTCGCTCCATCAGCTTCACTTGGAGTCTCTTAGAAATGCAGGCTCCCAGGTCCCACCACAGACCTCGGAAGTGGGAAACGGTATCTGTGCTTTAACACCCATCCCACGTGTTTCTGACGTTCACTACGATTTTAGAAGCACTACTGTAGAAATTTTACTTTACAATAGCATTTCTCAACCCGTGTTCCATAGGCAACTATTGTCCTGGGACCCAGCAGTGGGGGCTTCTGGGTGTTCCCTGGCAAGGTCAGGTGAGTTTGGGGAAAGTTGAATCTTAAAAGGTGTAGAATGTATGTTAGCATGTCAGTGGAACCTGTTTATGTAACCTAGCCAGGCCCAAGCACATTCGATTACAGAGATTTTATTTTGGCAAGGAAACCTGTGAAAGTTTCTAAGGGACACTGTTCTAGGCTAAGGTCACCTTCGATAACTCAAGTTTACCCATCTCTCCCTGCACAAAATTAGGATGAATAACGACCTGTGGTTGTGTTTGTTCTCACCTCTTCCAGCTTAGGCCTGCCATGAAGCTCTGATGAAGCTTTAAGGTGACACTGGCAAGTACAACCAAGTACATAGGTGTCAGCTCTGCTGAAACGCACATTATGGGGAATAAGTGCTTTTAATTCTAGAATTAGAATGAGAATCACTGTATCTTCTTAAATGAGATTGGTTTCAGGATAGCATTACAATGACCTGAGATAGCACTTGATAAACTATTAAGGGAACATATGAATGTCACTTACATATTTATGGATTTTCAGTCACTTTGTGAGATTTTTGACCTTTTATATTTCTGTGGGAATTTTAAAAACTCTATCCGAATCATTTTGGGGGTGTTATAAAGCCCCATCCACAGAAGTATGTGAAAGCACACAAAATGCTCCAAGTTTTATTGATTTTAGTGCCACTATTAAGTTGATCAATTTTTGCTTGTCACATGATTCATGTTTTTTAAAAGTTTGTACGTAGGTAACAAAGTGTTACTTTTTAAGATACATAAAAGGGCTGTGAGCTAATTGTGGTGTCTATTAAGTAGGATAATCAGAGCTGAGGAATTCTGTCTTTCGTGTGTCCTCGTCTGCATTCACCCTTCCTGCTCTGGGTTTTGTACGTGAGTGTTTTTTCTTTACAAAGGCTCTCTTACCGCTTCAGAAGGCTGCTGACTGTACCTCTTGAGCATACGTATAGTATGCCGCGCATCATGGAAAAATGCAAATTTTATTGTAAGTTTGTGCTCTGCTGTCATATTTATTACTCTCTGAGTTGTCGACTAGTATTTTTTGTAATCACCTGTCGTCTACCATCTCTCACTAATTGTGGTAACAAAGAGGGAGACATCTAGAAGAGAAGCTTAATTTGTACTATTTCAGCCAATCTGTGAATGTAAAAACTGCACTATTGCCTTGTTGTATCCCAGCCTACTGTAATGCGGAACAGTGGTCTGTCTTGAAACCCAGTCCAGCCGGTAGAGTGGAGCTAAACTCCTCCTGGCTTTTCATTAAACTGTTTCAACTGTAACAAGGCGCCGTGGCATCGGCCCAAGGAGTGTTGGGGCGCCAGCATGCAAAGGGTTCTGTAGTTTTTCCATTAATTCTAATCAAAGAGCCTTTTACTTACATGTGTACTGTATTTGTTTACAGACTATATAGGTGGATATAATTGATATAATTTAAAAGCTTGGTTTAATAAACATTTAACCCCTAAACCTGTGCTACTGATCTTATCCTTTTTAAAAATCAGTTAATAGCTTTATCTATTTAGGGAAGCTCTTTTTTCCCCCTTAAATTGTACTGCATTAACAATAATAAAAAGACAATTTTTAAAAGAAAGGCTTCATTTCTAATTCCAGTCTTCAAACACAGCCCTGGTCAGGGCACTTGGGGAAGGCAACCAATCTCTCTCTCTCTCTCTCTCTCTCTCTCTCTCTCTCTCTCTCTCTCTTTCTCTCTCTCCCTCCCTCCCCACCTCCTTCCCTCTCTTCCACTCTCTAAAAATCAATGGAAAAAATATCCTTGAATGAAGATTAACAACAAAGAATTTAGAAGACTACTCTATCAGTCCTACTGTAAAAAGTAAAACTTTGTTATTCAAAACTACAATTTTGTTAACGCAGCCAACTGACTAATAAGTTGGTGGTGCTGAAAGTTTATAGAGGCACAGAATGGGACATGTAAGTGAAATGTTTATAAGCAAGAAAAACTAATATTAAAAACAAACAAGAAAACCCTATAAATTGACCTTTTAGACAAAAGCCCAGAAGACTCCTATGAAAAACAAGCTGACCATGGGGTAAGATGCTGTCTGAGGAAATTCATTTCCAGTGAACCATGACCCTTCTGTCCACTAGGGGTCACTCTTCGGGAATGACTTTTCCTGAGGCGGTTGGCAATCTGAAAAAAAGTTTTATTATTGTCCCTGTGACTTTCTGGTCAAGTTTTCAGAATACATTTCTTATGAACAAGCCAAGTTTTTGCTTGGCAGTTGTCAAGTGTCTGGGTTTCACTTGGACTTTTTAACTCAACACCGACCGCACATTTTGAGGTACAGCAGTTTTACTTTCACTCTGCCCTCTATCCACTTACACATCTGGTTGGATTTTTTGTTGTTTCTGTATCTTTTTCCCTTCCCTGATGTTGGACACCCACTTATGTCTGATTTGGCTAAATATCCGTCTTCTCCCCCTCATTCTGACACTGCCATTCTAACAATAGCAGAAACACCTGCTGCTTGCTTTTTGCTCAAGAAAGACCTGGGAAATACTTTTAAAGGGTGGACCTTTCGTGCTTTAAAGAAGTTTTAGCAAATAGAGTGGTTGACATTGAAAAGAAAAATCCTGCCCAGCCGGCATGGCTCAGTGGTGAGCGTTGACCTATGAACCAGGAGGTCATGGTTCGAGTCCAGGTCAGGGCACATGCCCGGGTTGTGGGCTCCTCCCAGCAGGAGGCAGCCAATCGATGATTCTCTTTCATCGATGTTTCTCTCTCTCTTCCTCTCTGAAATATATATATATTTATTTAAAGTAAAAATCCTTCCCTCTGGCTTCCCTCTCCATTATCTTTGGAGATAGCTATGTCTATCTCTGAATTTTCACTTTGAGGCCATTTTGTCAAGTCCCTTCTAAGGCCCTGTACCTACCTTTGTTTTCTTCCACTCATATTCTTCTTCTTTGCCCTCCAGTTGCAAAAGGTTCTGGCCCCTTAAAATGAGTTCACACTTCGTTTCAGGATTTTGGAGTCAGATGGGGATTCAGACTGAATCTCTGTGAATTTGGGTGAGTTACTTAACCTCCCTGGGCTTCAATTTTCTGACCTATGAGCAGTGTCAGGCTTCATGAGAAGTCAGAAAACAAGTCATTTGCTTTTCACAGTTCCCTGAGCACACCAGGGGACTTCAAGATGGAAAGTACCCAGGGAGAAAAGGACATCCATATTTGGTTTGAATTGCTCGGGGCCCCTCAAAGCTCCTCAGATGTCCTGGAGGCAAGAGAACATTCTGGTCTACCGATCAGAAGGGAATGAGGCGCTAAGGAGTTGTCTATGGGTGAGGCAGTTATGAGGCCAGAGCAGAGTGGAGGAGGTGTCTGTGAGCCAGGAGGGAAGAGGGAGGTCAGGGCCCAGTAACAGCTTCGTGAGCTAAGACGGGAGTGTCCAGGTAAGGTCTGGACAGAAGCTCACTTTTCATTACACCCATTCCTCAAGGCCCTGTTCTCATGTTTGTTTCAGCTTTATTGAGGCAGAATTGACCGTGATGATTTGATAGACGTATACATTGCGAAATGGTTGCCACAAGCTAATTGACATATTCATCACCCGTGTTTACCTTTCTGTTGTGGTAGTGGTGGTAGGAACCCTTAGGATCTATTCTCTTAGCAAATTTCAGGTATAAAATACGGTATTATTAACTAGAGTCACCACTATGTACATTAGTCACCCGAACTTATTTATCTTTTACATGAGAATCTGTATCCTTTGGCCAACGTATTTCCATTTCTCCCCCAAGCTCCTGGCATCCCCACTCTCCTCTCTGATTCTATCAGTTCAACTTGTTGAGGTTCCACATAAAAGTGAGATCACACAGTATCTGTCTTTCTCTGTCTGGCTTATTTCACTTAGCATTTGTCTTCCAGGTTCATCCATGTTTTCACAAGTGGCAGAATTTCCTTTTTTGTAGCCGAGTAATATTCTTGTGTATAAATATACTGCATTTATTTATGCATCCATTCATTGACGGACACATAGGTTTCCATACCTTGGCTATTGTGAACAATGCTGCAGTGAACATGGGAGTGCAGATATCTCTTCAAGATAGTGATTTCATTTCCTTTGGAGATATACCCAGAAGTGGGACTGCTGGTTCATACGGTAGTTCTAGTTTTAAGTTTTTGAGGAAATTCCATGCTGATTTGTACTTGTACTTACATTCCCACTAACAGTATGCAAGGGTTCCCTTTTCTCCACATCCTTGCCAACACTTGTTATCTGTTGTCATTTTGATAATAGCCAGCCTAACAGCTGTGAAGTGATAGTTCACTGTGGTTTTGATCATCTTTTCTCAATGGTTAGTGATATTGGGCACCTTTTCATGCACCTATTGGGCTCCATGTTCATATGATTCTCCACTCAACAAAGCCATTGACAGGCAGTTTAAAATCAATCATTGCAATGCCCAGAGCAATCACTTGAGGGCAGCACTGCACAAGGGTAATGCAACCAACATCATTGATTCAACAGATAGGTATTGAGGGCATATAATGTGCTAAGCGAGTTTGTAACCACAGCATTGACCTAGCCTGAGGAAGTCACCCTTGAACTAGGATGCAGTAGAACTAAGTAGGGGAGATAGACATTTTCCCAGTAAAGGGCACAGCACATGCCAAGGCCATGCAATGGCCACAGGCCTAGTGAGTGAGGGACAAAAGGATGGGTGGTGGGAGCTGAGAGAGAGTGTGATAGAGGCAGGTCAGGGTTAAAGCTAAATTTCTAGGTTCTGTTACCATTTATTGAGAGGCTACTAGGCACCAGACACTTTCCCATGACATTTCATTTTTAAGGCAGCTGGCATTAGTCCCATTTTACAGGCATGAAGGCATGGCTACCACACACCTTTCTTTAAGCCGCCCCTTATCAGAGTATCCTTTTCTCTACTGGCCACTAATCCCTACTTTTCTCTCTTCAAGGTGAATGTTACTGACCTTTTTGTGCACGTGTCTTGTCTTCCCAACTAGACTATCTTCCTGTGTCCAGCCCAGAGCTGGCATCAAGGGCGTGCTCCATCCCAGGTGGTTCCTGAAGCAGTCACATTGATGAGATGGCACAAAGACATGGCATGTGGGAGAGTTCCATCATGCCCAACTCTTTTTTATTCTTTTATTCTTTTGTTGTTGTTGTTAAGCCTCACCCAAGGATATTTTTTCCACTGATTTTAAAATATATATATAATTTTATTGATTTCAGAGAGGAAGGGAGAGAGAGATGATGATGATGATGACGAGAGAGAATCATTTTTAGAGAGAGTGGAAGGTAGGAGGAGAGACAGAAAGAGAGAAACATCAATGTGAGAGAGACACATCAATTGGTTGCCTCCTGTACACTCCCAACCAGGTCCGGGCGTCGAGTCTGCAACCGAGGTACATGCCCTTGACCAGAATCAAACCTGGGACTCTTTAGTTCACAGGCTGACACTCTATCCACTAAGCCAAACTGGCTAAGGCATACCCCAATTCTTCACCCCTTCCGAAATGCATGTCCTTAGCCACGAGGCTTCACAGTCTGTTTACCAGCCCCTGCGATCAGGGCTTGGCCTGTGACTTGCTTTGCCAGTGCAATCTAGCAGAAGTGATGGTGCGACAGGTCCAAATACTCTTGTTCTTTAGTCTCATTTCTAGGAAATAATATGAATCATGTTTAAATGTTTCTATTACATTCAGTAGCTCAAATTCATTTATTTTTAACTACTGTCTAATTTTCCATTATATGGATAAACCTTAATATAGTTACCCATCTCCCTATTGATGACATATAGGTTGAAGACTTTTACTAATACGGAAAATGGCAAGATAGTCCTATGCATGCCTCCTATATACATGGATGAGACTTCCTTTCATGAACTTACTAGCAAGTCATGGGATATACACACTTCACTTTATTGAAATATTGCCAAATTGCTTCCCAAAGATTTTGGACCAATCTGCTCTCCCACCAGCAATATAGGAAATTTCTCATTTCTCCTTATTTGCCATCACTTAGTATCATCATATTAATTTGTATAGTTTTTTCCCCCCAGCCTGATGGGTCTAAAATGGTAGTTGGTTGATATCTTAATGTTTATTTTGCTGATTTCCAAAGAGGTTTGGCCTCTTCCCATGTGTACATCGGCCCTTCCGGTTTCATCTGTAGTTTATTGTCTGTGCATATCCTCTGTTTATTTTTCTGCTGAATTGTTTGCCTGGAAAAAAAAGGACTTGCTCCTACAAATCTTTATGTATCCTTTAGATTTCATATTATATATTCTATACATAATATATATCATACATAAAGATAGTATATAAAGAATATATTGTATATTTGTATATAACATAAAGAATAATATATTTTCTTTAATATGTTTGGTTGCAAAGACCTTCTTCCAGTAATTTTTTGTTTTGTTTTGTTTTGTTTTGTTAATCCTCATTGATCAAATCCATTGATTTTCAGAGAGAGTAGAAGAGAGGGAGGAGAGGGAGAGAAACACATTGATGTGAGAGAGACACATCAGTTGGTTGCCTCCTGCACAAGTCCCAACTAGGGCTGGGGATCACACCTGCAACCCAGGTACATGCCCTTGACCAGGAATCGAACCCACAACCCTTTGGTGTGCAGGCTGGCGCTCTAACCACTGAACACGCTGGCCAGAACTCTTCCATTAATTTTTAACAGCTTTATTGAGATACAGTTCACATAGCATACAATTCGCCCGTTTAAAAATGTGTACAGTCATTTTACTAGAACTTTTTCACAATCTCAAAAAGAATCCCTGTACCCACTAGCCATCCCCCCGCTATTCCCCCATCCCTCCTACGCAACCACTAATCTACTTTTTATCTCTAAAAACATGCCTATTCTGGATATTTTATATAAATGAAACTGTATTACATGTGCTCTTTGGTGACTTTTACTTAGCATAATATTTTCAAGGTTCATTCATGTTGTAGTATGCATCAGAACTTTTTCCTTTTTATGGCTGAATACTGTAATTGTCCAGGGCAGAGATATACCACCTTTTGTTTACTGATTCATCAGTTGAAGTAACTAAACAGTAACTGAACATTGCTTTTCTCATTTCTGCTCATCTGGCCTGCTTGCTTGCTCTTCCCACACATAGGAAAGCCTTTTTTACCATTGGCTTTGAATTGTACTTTACTGCTGAGAAGCCTTAGCTCCGATCCCATTACCAAAGAGCTAGCCCCAGCGACCCCTGTCATCCCAACCGTGGCCCGGGGTGGTCAGCTTCAGCATCCCTGACGCGGCTCTCCAACCCTCCCAGACCTGCCTGTATCACACTCTGGGCAGGAGATGCCCAGGTGATTCGCGTGCCCATTAAAGTTTGAAAAGCGCTGCTCTGACCGCTACTTCTTCCCCTGCCTCCAAACCGAAACACGTGGGAGGCTTTTGAAGCAGCGCCAGTGACCTGCCCACTTGCGGTCAGCGGTTCAGGTCTCACTGGTCTAGACCAGAGTGGGTCAGGCTCCCCAGGTGATCCCGCTGAGCGGCCCAACGGCCTGGAGGAGCAGTCCCACCTTTTTGCTGCAGACCTCTCTCATCGAGGGATGTTCATGCTCCGGGTTGGAAACCCAGTTTGCCGTTCTGTTTAGCAAACCTGATTGAGCAGCTTCCCAGGAAGGGTCCCTGTGTCCCTTTCCTCAGGAATTGGAGTGTGACGGCCAGTGACACCGTCTGCCCTCTGCCCTCCCGCTCCGAGTCCCTGTTCAAAGCTCTGCTGACAAAGATGGTCTGTGTTTTTAAGAAAACACAGCTGAAGCCCCTGCCAAGGCTGGGCTGGTTTTTCACGGTTCATTCTCAGTATCCAGTTTGCAAACTGGCTCTGCCAGGAACGGCTACCGCTTTAAGCAGTGTTTACCCAAATACGGCTTCTTCCTTGCTCCTGCCGACAGATTAAATACGGTAAGAGCAAACATCTTGGGTAGACACCAGGATCTGTCTCTCTTTAAACAAACCCAGCCTCGATCTTATCTTTGCTGAGGAAGCTGTGGCAACAACAGGCTGTCAAGTCTGTTTCCCTCCCTTCTTCTCCTGGCTCTGCGAGTTTCCTCCCGCGCACTGGCTTCCTCCTGTGCCTGAAGGTCATGGGATCTCAGGGCAGCAGCTACAGTCACATCTCATGGGCCAGGTGGGCTAGACGGCCTCCACCTTTCATACCCACAAAAGGTGTTACCGCTTTACCAGGGTTTTGTCTACGCCTCCTTGTCATTTTTTAAAAATATATTTTTATTGATTTCAGAGAGGAAGGGAGAGGGGGAGAGAGAGAGAAACATCAAGGATGAGAATCATTGATCGGCTGCCTCCTGCACGCCCCCCTCTACTGGGGATCGAGTCCAACCCGGGCATGTGCCCTTGACTGGAATTGAACCCAGGACTCTTCAGTCCACAGGCCGACGCTCTGTCCAAGGAGCCAAACCCACCAGGGCCTCCTTGTAGTTTATAATCCTGCCCTACATCTGCCTCGGATAGTGTCACAGCGATGCCCTGGCCCTCTGGCTGAGGCCGCTGTTGGGAGTTAAATGAAACAGGAGGGAGGGGGAAGGAAGCTATTTTGTTCTGCGCATCCGGCCATTAACCGACTCACAGATATGTGTGCAAAGTCCTCCGAACCGTCCCGTCTACATTATGTTCAGCCCCCTGAGAGCCTGGTCCGCCTGGACTTATTGAAAGGCATGACCGTGCAAGAATCACAAGAATCAAAGGCCCTGAGGTTCGTGAAATCCACACCAGGCAGGGCGGGCGCTTACAGGTGTCGGGTAGCTTCTTGGGTTCTCTCTGCGGGGAGCTGAGTTGCTAAGCTGTTAACCTGATCTGCTTCTCTCAGGCTGGGCCAAAGAGCCCTGCTTTATTTCCCAGCCACCGAGTGCTAAATTTCCTGTGTTTCTAACACTCTCCTAATTCCACGTCCGGGACATTTCCCTGTGGCTAAAGCCGACACCCCAGAGGGCTTTCATCCAGGAAAGGGGTCGCAACCCTGGGCAATTCAAGGTCTGAGTCTCAGTCCGAGAGAGGACAGGACTCATCGGACCCACCGTTTCAAAGCTGTCTCCGCGGGGCCAGCTCCGTACCAACAGGAGCCAGCCACGCTGGCTGGCTCGGTGGGGTGGAACCTGGGGCCTGCCGCCGGCAATTACTCCTGGTTTTGATCTTCGTTAAAGACTTTTGCTTAATTTGCTGCTACACTGCCTCTCTGATCCCATTACAGGCCTGCACCTGCGTGTGTGTGTCCTTTGTAAATAACAGCCTGTTCTTTTCTTGCAGCCAGTCCTTGCCTACTCCCGGACCCTGCCCTTCCAAATTTTTCTAAAACTAGTTTCGTTCTTCTAAATTGGAACTCCAATAAATAATTCAGTAACCTGAGCCCGAGGTCCCTGCCTCCGGGAGGTGGGAGAGTATGCACGGTGTGCACCGGTGATTCCCACGCCAGGGCGCTGAGCCGTTCGTTGTGCAGGGAGATTTTGTTCTCCCTCTAGAACAGCCCACCGCAGCTCGCCCTGTCTCTGATGTCCTTGGCAGACTCCAGCCTGCATGCTCTGGCCCACGCTCCCTGACAAGGATTTGATGTGAACATCATTTCTTTCAGTTTAATGCTTGTATCTGCACAAGAGCCTGTGTTCTTGTTGGTTCTGAGAGCCGCGTTCTTAGTTTGTTTCTTGTATAGAGCCTTCTTGAACCACAGCTGGGGGGCGGGGGGGGGGGGCGCAGTGAAACAGAGAGAGAGAGAGAGAGAGAGAGAGAGAGAGAGAGAGAGAGAGGACACAAAGCAGTGTGCGTGGATTGATTTCATTGGATCATTCTAAGTTTCTAGGTCTTTCCTCTGTCTGTCTGTCTGTCTGCCTCTCCCCTACACTATGCCACTGCTTATTTATTTATTTATTTATTTATTTATTTATCTATCTATCTTTATTGTGGAAAGTATTACAGATTTCCCCCCCTTTCCCCCCTCTTTCTTTACCCCTCTTGTTTCTTTCCTTCATCTCTAGCCACTCATTTTAACTGATCTTAATACAGAGCATTCTATGTAATAGAACAATAATTTTTAGTGTTCTCTGTTCTTAAATGGCAACAGAATAGAATGGGTTCTCGTTTTTTCTTTTTCTTTTATTTTATTGTTGACAGTATTACAGATGTTTCCCAATTCCACCCCCTTCTGGAATTCCACTCTCCTCTCAGCCCCTACCCAGCCCCCCAGGTCTTCTCCACCCTATTGTTCGTGTCCATGTGCTATGCACATAAGTATATAAGTTCTTTGGTTTATCTCTCCTTGTCCCCCCACATGGAGGTATGTCAGTTTGTTCCATGCCTCCATGCTTCAGGTCTTATTTTGTTGGTCCATTCATTTTGTTCATTAGATTCCACAAATAAGTGAGATCCTGTGATATTTGTCTTTCTCAGTGTGGCTTATTTCACTTAGCATAATTCAAAGGGTAAGAGATCCCTCTTTTCTCTCTTTTTTTTTTTCTTAAAGAAAGGGACAGGGTGGTAATTAAAATGCTTCTTTTTCCTCTCACTTTTTGTTCAATGCCACATACGTGGTTTTATTGCAAAAATTTTGGTCACCCTGTATGATTCCACTCTTTTCATTTTACCTTAAATCAAGAGAATTTTCCACAGTACTAAATATTCTTAGAAAATGTATTTTTTTAAGTCAATGGCATTTCCGTGTTTGTTTTTTTAATGTTAGGCTATGCAACCTAAAATTATATCCATTGGTTGAATTACAGGTAGTAAAATTACAGGATTTAAAAGGCATATTTTTAAAGATGTCAATAAATATAACCAAGTGGCCTACTAGTCATGTAGGTGGGCTCAGCTTGCTGCCCTTCTAGCTGGCATGGAGCAGTAGCTTGAAAAATACAACCTTGCTCACTTACTAGGTAAACATAGCTATTTTAATTTGCATCTCATCAACTACCAATGAATTGGAAAACTCAGAGATAACATTTAGAAAAGGAAAGTAGTTTACTTGCAAGAAATGCAAGACTTGGAAGGACCTGCTCATCAAATAAAAAGCACAGCAGGTCATTAAAGCCAAACGCTGAAAAATCACCAAGGTAACTGAACTCATAATTGGTATGTTCATTGCCCAAAACCAGCAATTTCCTTACAGGGTTATCATTTCTGCAAAAGCTGTGGCCAGGCTTCAGACAGCAGCATTGCAAACGTCAGGGATAAAGCTGTTGTCAGCAACTGAGGCAACACTCAGGAGCCCATTCACTGGGGGTGGGGGCAGTAGGCTGGAGTTAGACACCTGAAAAGTGTTAACTATCCCCTCACCATGGCACTAAATGGAGCCAAGATGTGAGTTGTGCTTCCACAAGATTTTGTGTGTGTAGGAAGGATCACATATTTCATTTGGAAATACATACAGTGTGGGGCAAAAGTAGGTTTACATTTGTGAGTACGCGAAACACCCAATTCATTCTTGTGTTATTTTCTATTAATTATTGTATCATTTTCCATATGCACAACTGTAAACCCACTTTTGCCCCACTCTACAGTTTGTATCTTTCTTTCCTATCTGAATGCCTTTTATTTCACCTGCTTGGGTAACTGCCTTGTCAATTAGCTGAAGGTTGAAGAGAAGGCGTGAGAACAGGCCTTCTTACCTTGTTCCTGATCTTAGGAAGAAAACCTATGTCATGCCCCAATACGTGTGATGTCAGCTGGGGCTTTGTTTTGTTTTGATCAGGTTTAGGAGCCTCCCTCCTGGTCCTAGATTATTGTGTGTCTCTTTCATGAAGGGTTGTTGGATTTGACCAAATGCCTTTTCTCTGTCTGTTGATATAATCATGTGGCTGTTTTCCTTTTTCCATTGCATTGATTGATTTTCATAGATTGCCACCTTGCATTTTTGGGATAACTCCCACTTGGCCATGGTGTGTCATTCTGTTTATACTTTGCTGGATTGTGTGCACCTAGTGTTTTGCTGAGGATTTAAACATCTATATTTATAAGAGATATTGGTCTGTAGTTTCCTTATGATGTCCCTGTTTGGTTTTGATATGAGGGTAACACGGGCATCATGCAATGAATTGGGCAGTGTTCCCTCCTTGTCTACATTTGGGAAAAGTTTGTGAAGAATTGGTATTCATGGTTCTTCAAATGTTTGGCAGCCTTGACCAGTGAAGCCATCTGCATGCGGGTAGTTTCTCTTATTCCTCATTCAATCTCTTTACTTTTATTGGTCTCTTCATGAGCTTTTTTTTTTTTTAATGGTTACACAATACTGTGTCAGATGGAGTGCCAGTTCTTAGATTTCTTTTGGGAGAATCAAACACAAAGAAGAGGGAGAGTGGCTGGATTCACACTTATGCAGGTGTTCTTTCAAAAGACTTCTAGGGCACCCCTGGTTGGTTCTGTACAAGGCCCTGCGGCTACTGAGACAAACAAAACAGTCAGAGGAATGACACTGAGGAACACAAAGTAGACGAGTTGATTTTATTTTTTTTTAATATATTTTTATTGATTTTGGAGAGGAAGGGAGAGAGAGAAAGATAGAAACATCAATGACGAGAGAGAATCATTAATTGGCTGCCTTCTGCAGGCTCCCTACAACCCGGGCATGTGCCCTGACTGGGAATCAAACCGTGACCTCCTGGTTCATATGTCGAAGCTCAACCACTGAGCCACTCTGGTTGGGTGACAAGTTGATTTTAGACCTGAGTTTGGGCTGCCCCTCCCGTGAGTGAGAGGAGACTCAGGTGTGCTCCACACAGCAATGTCTTAGAGTCCTCTGGCATGTTCCCAGTTACCAAACACTCTCTCTTATAAAATCTCATTACAATAGATCCATAAGGACAACCTGGCCAAGTTCATTATCCCTCTTTCTAAAGATTAAGGAAACCAAGGTACAGAGAAGGACAGTATGAATTCAGACATTTAGGCAGTGCCTCTCCTGTACCAGCTGCAAGTAAGGTACTAGGAGATAAAGATGAAATCGTGAGCCCCAGCCAGTTAGGCTCAGTGGATAGAGCATCAGCCCATGGACTGAAGGGTCCTGGGTTCGATTCCAGTCAAGGGCACATACCTCAGTTGCAGGCTCCATCCCGGCCCTGGTTGGGGCGCATGTAGGAGGCAACCAATCGATATGTCTCTCTCACATCGATGTTTCTCTCTCTCTGTCTCTCTCCCTCCCTTCTATTCTCTGTAAAAATCAATGAAAAAATATCCTCAGGTGAGGATTAACAAGAAAAAGATGAAATGGTGAGATCCTTGCCTTCAAGGAGCTCTCAGTCTGAGAGCAACAAGGAATCAGAGGTACTCTTAAGTGTTACAAGTCTTTAATGGACATCTCTACAGGGTATGAAATGCTGGCAGAGTAGTGGGAGGCTCAGAAAAGGACCCACCGCAAGTGGCCCATGAGCTGTGGCTGGGAACACCCTGGCCATTATAACAGGAAGTCATAAAAGTCTTTCAGAACTACGGCAATCGTATATCCCAGTGTTTCCAGATTAATCCTGGTTTCTTTGTGTTACCCCCCGTTACTCTCTAAACATCCATTTGCTATTTACATAGTTTCAAAGTATTTTCCTAAAAGATTATCATAATTATAAAGGGGAAAAAACAGTAAGTTTATAGTAGAGAAATCTGGCGAACACTTAACCCAGTGACCAAGGTTAACATCATCACTAATGGGACAAATAAGCATCATGCCTCCTGATATGATGTGCTGAGGACACAGCAGTACCTCTGGATACAAAAATACATCATCTGAACCTATTCACCAAGAAACAGCAGACAACCCCAAATTGAGGGACATTCTGCAAAATAACTGGTCTATACTCTTGAGAAATGTCAAGGTGCTGAAAGACGAGAAAGACAAAGGGCCTATTCTAGATTAAAGGAGACTTACAAAATGACAACTAAATATAACACACAGTATGGGATTAGACCTTGAGCAAGGAAAAGGGAAAGTGAAATCTGAATAAGGTCAGTGGATTAGACAGTCGTACTGTCATCATGGTAGACTGTCATTGGGCTTAGAGAGGATGGTAAATAATGATAGCTCCCTCTCCAGAACCCAGTGAGAGCCCAGGTACACACACCCCAGCCCCAGGGCATGGCCTTCCAAAAACCATTTTTATTTCCCTGTCTCTTGTCAATGAATGTTAGCTCCCCACATGCTGATAGATTGCCCAGTGCCCCTGCTCTGCCTCTGATCTCCACTCTATGAAGCACCTGAAAGTACCGGAAGTTGCTCCAGGGCTGGGAGGAGACCCCCAGCTCCCTGCAAACTCAACCAGAACTTTGTGGCAGTGTCCGGACAACCCATTGTCTGGGATTATCTGATCTCTCTCAGTAGGATCGCTTTCCTGTTGATACCTGATGCCCTCAACAATGAGCATAAAAATAGAATTTTCCTGAGTAGTCCAGGGCTTTAACCAACAAAATGGCTTAGCAGATGCCTTGGTTGAACTTGGACACTCATTTTTGTTTTGTTTTGTTAATCCTCACTCAAGGATGTTTTTTCAATTGATTTTTTCCCCCCCCAGAGACAGTGGGAGGGAAAGAGAGACAGAGACACATCGATTGGCTGCCTCCTGGGGCAGGGACCAACTCTGCAACCAAGGTACGTGCCTCTGACTGGGAATCGAACCAGAGATGCTTCGGTCCGAGGGCCGATGCTCTAACCACTGAGAAAACTGGCCAGGACAACCTTAGACATTTTTTAAAGGTTATTCTTTTTGACACTTACAATGAAAGAAACTGGACATTACATTCAAATGACCCAATTTTCCTTTCTAAAGTGGTGAGGCAGGGATTAGTGGAGGGGTGGTAATTTGGGCAACAGATATTTGGGTTGATGTACATACATTACTATAGTTCTTTGTAACGCATTTATGTCATGAATTATGTCTGATATGCTACAATCAGTCTAGTTACACTGAAGTGCCATAACTCTGGAAAAAGTGATCAATTGATTTGGAAAATGGCAAATGAAGGGACTTTTTTAAAATGTCAGAGAGAAGTACACATTCATTCATTCAAGATTTTCTGGAGGGTCTTTGAATTGGTGTGGCATTTCGTAGGGTACTGTTTATTTTATTTATTTAAATATATTTTTATTGATTTCAGAGAGGAAGGGAGAGGGAGAGACAGAAACACCAATGATGAGAGAGATTCATCGATGGGCCATCTCCTGCACGCCCCCCCCCCCCTTCCCACTGGGGACCAAGCCCGAGACCTGGGCATGTGCCCTTGACCAGAATCAGACCCGGAACCTTTCAGTCTACAGGCTGACACTATAGCCACTGAGCCAAACCAGCTAGGGCAGGTACTGTCTATTGTCCACATTTTGTAAAATCAACCATTAATTTAAAAACAAAACCCTTAAAAGTCATGCTTATCCATTTTGCAGATGACCCTAAACTTGGAAAATGTCAAATAAAAAGATGGTGTGATCAAGATTTAAATGATTTTGACAGATCAGAAAGCTGAGCTGTAACTGACAAGACGAAATGGAAACTATTGCTGTACTTAAGTACAAAATACGTGAACCTGCAGATTCAGGATGAAAGGTGCATGGCATTGTCCCAGTTCGTGTGAAAAAGGTTTGCTGCAGAAATCAGGTAAGAAAATACAGGTTTTTGCTGTACAATCGGAAAAAAAGCTAGTCATGACCTTGAGAGATAATAGTAGCCCGTGGTACTCTGTCTTTATCTCCTTTGAGTCACTGTAAGATCCTCGAGGCATAGATCTGTCTGCCTGACTCTCTGGTCCCAGTGCCTGGCCCACATAGGTGCTCCACGCATAGTTGATGAGAGAATGAAGAAATACTGAACTGAATGCAGGCACCCCACTGTCAGAAGGAACATTTAAAATTAAGCGTCCATCTTGCTCTGGCCAGTGTTTTCCAGTGGTTAGAGCATTGGCCCGCGTACCAAAGGGTTGCAGGTTGGATTCCCAGTCAAGGGCACGTACCTGGGTTGTGGGTTCAATCCCTGGCCCTGGTCAGGGTGCATGCAGGAGACAACCAATCAGTGTGTCTCTCTCACATTGATGTTTCTCTCTCTCCCTCTCTCAAAATCAATGCAAAAAAATGTCCTCAGGTGGGGGATTCTGGGTATGATTAACTGGGCCACAGAAAGCTCGGGCTGAATGTGTGGGATGAACCTCATTGTGACCTGAAAATATCCAGAGGGAAGTCACGGGAAGGAGAAGGACTGTGCATCTTGGTCCAGAGCCCAGAACTGCACTTCTGGGTTAGAGAGGC